>NW_027225523.1:0-5000000 GCF_041296235.1 Equus asinus
CCTTGGTAAGAGATTTTCTCTTAGGCTGTAAGAGCACTGGGCAGAGCCAGTTGTTTCTTAGCTTCCCAAAGAGCTGGAAGCAAGATGCTTTGGGGGCTCCCTGCCCCTTTGCCAACAAGGCCGACCTTTGGGCCTTTCAGCTCTAGGCCAATGGAGCACACCCAGAGCAGAAGTTCTACCTCAGCCAGATAAGGCCTGCCAAGAAACTGCGTTTCAAAGGCTCTGGTAAGAGATGTTCCCGGTACTCTGTCAGAGCACTGGGCAGAGACAGTTGTTTCTTAGCTTCCCAAAGAGCTGGAAGCAAGATGCTTTGGGGCCTCTCTGCCCCTTTGCAAACAAGGCATCCCTTTGGGCCTTTCAGCTCTAGGCCAACGGAGCACACCCAGAGCAGAAGTCCTACTTCAGCCAGATCAGGCCTGCCAAGGAACTGCGTTTCAGAGGCCTTTGTATGTGACGTTCCCGGTAGGCTGTGAGAGCACGGTGCAGAGCCAGTTGTTTCCTTGTTTCCCAAACAGCTGGAAGCAAGACGCTTTGGGGCCTCTCTGCCCCTTTGGAAACAAGGCAGCACGTTGGGTCTGGCAGCTCTAGGCAATGGAGCACAACCAGAGCAGAAGTTCTACTTCTTCCAGATCAGGCCTGCCTAGAAAGTGCGTTTCACAGGCCTTGATAAGAGATGTTCTCTTAGGCTATAAGAGCACTGGGCACAGCGAGTTGTTTCTTAGCTTCCCAAGAGGTGGAAGCAAGATGCTTTGGGGCCTCTCTCCCCCTTTGGAAACAAGGCAGCCCTTTGGGCCTTTCAGCTCTAGGGCAATGGAGCACACCCAGAGCAGAAGTTCTACCTCAGCCAGATCAGGCCTGCCAAGAAACTGCTTTTCACAGGCCTTCGTAAGAGGTGTTCCCGGAAGGCTGTAAGAGTACCTGGCAGAGCGAGTTGTTTCTTAGCTTCAAAACAGCTGGAAGCAACATGATTTGGGGCCTCTCTCCCCCTTTGGAAACAAAGCAGCCTTTGTGCCTGGCAGCTCTAGGCCAAAGTAGCACACCCAGAGCACAAGTTCTACCTCAGCCAGATAAGGCCTGTCAAGAAGCTGCGTTTCACAGGCCTTTGTATGTGACGTTCCCGGTTGGCTTTGAGAGCACTGTGCAGAGCCAGTTGTTTTAGCTTCCCAGAGAGCAGGAAGCAAGATGCTTTGGGGCCTCTCTCACACTTTGGAAATAAAGGCAGCCCTTTGGGCCTGGCAGCCCTAGGCCAATGGAGTACACCCAGAGCAGAAGTTCTACCTCAGCCAGATCAGGCCTGCCAAGAAACTGCGTCTCACAGGCCTTTCTCTGTCACGTTGCCGGTAGGCTGTGAGAGCACTGTGCAGAGCCAGTTGTTTCTTAGCTTCCCAAAGATTTGGAAGCAAGATACTTTGGGGACTCTCAGCCCCTTTGGAAACAAGGCGGCCCTTTGGGCCTGGCAGCTCTAGGCCAAAGTAGCACGCCCAGAGCAGGAGTTCTACTTCAGCCAGATCAGGCCTGCCAAGAAACTGCGTTTCACAGGCCTTGGTAAGAGATGTTCCCGGTAGGCTGTGAGAGCACTGTGGAGAGCCAGTTGCTTTAGCTTCCCACAGAGCTGGAAGCAAGATGCTTTGGGGCCTCTCTCTCCCTTTGGACACAAGGCAGCCGTTTGGGCCTGGCAGCTCTAGGCCAATGGAGCACACCCACAGCAGAAGTTCTACTTCAGGCGGATCAGTCCTGCCCAGAAACTGCGTTTCACAGCCCTTGGTAAGAGATGTTCACGGTAGGCTGTGAGAGCACTGGGCAGAACCAGTTGTTTTTTAGCTTCCCAAAGTGCTGGAGGCAAGATGCTTTGGGGCCTCTCTCACCCCTTGGAAACAAGGCAGCCCTTAGGTCCTGGTAGCTCTAGGCCTATGTAGCACAACCAGAACAGAAGTTCTACTTCAGCCAGGTCAGGCCTGCCAAGAAACTGCGTTTCACAGGCCTTTCAAAGAGATGTTCTCTTAGGCTGTAAGAGCACTGGGCAGAGCCAGCTGTTTCCTAGCTTCCCGAAGAGCTGGGAGCAAGATGCTTTGGGTCCACTCTCCGTATTTGGAAACAAGGCAGCCCTTTGGGCCTGGCAGCTCTAGGGCAATGGAGCACACCCAGAGCCGGAGTTCTACTTCAGCCAGATGAGGCCTGCCAAGAAACTGCGTTTCACAGGCCTTTCAAAGACATGTTCCCGGTAGGCTGTAAGAGCACGGGGCAGAGCGAGTTGGTTCTTAGCTTCCCAGAGAGCTGGAAGCAAGATGCTTTGGGGCCTCTCTGCCCCTTTGGAAACAAGGCAGCACCTTGGGCCTGGCAGCTCTAGGGCAATGGAGCACAACCAGAGCAGAAGTTCTACTTCAGCCAAATCAGGCCTGCCAGGAAACGGCGTTTCACAGGCCTTGGTAAGAGATGTTCCCGGTAGGCTGTAAGAGCACTGGGCCACGCCAGATGTTTCTTAGCTTCCCGAAGAGCTGGAAGCAAGATGCTTTGGTGCCACTCTCTCACTTTGGAATCAAGGCAGCCCTTTGGGGCAGGTAGCTCTAGGCCAGTGGAGCACACCCAGAGCAGAAGTTCTACTTCGGCCAGTTCAGGCCACCAACAAACTGCGTTTCACAGGCCTTGGTAAGAGATGTTCCCGGTAGGCTGTAAGAGCACTGGGCAACGCCAGATGTTTCTTAGCTTCCCGAAGAGCTGGAAGCAAGATGCTTTGGGGCCTCTCTGCCCCTTTGCAAACAAGGCGGCCCTTTGGGCCAGGCAGCTCTAGGCCAATGGAGCACACCCAGAGCAGCAGTTCTACTTCAGCTAGATCAGGCCACCAACAAAGTGCGTTTCACAGGCCTTGGTAAGAGATTTTCTCTTAGGCTGTAAGAGCACTGGGCAGAGCCAGTTGTTTCTTAGCTTCCCAAAGAGCTGGAAGCAAGATGCTTTGGGGGCTCCCTGCCCCTTTGCCAACAAGGCCGACCTTTGGGCCTTTCAGCTCTAGGCCAATGGAGCACACCCAGAGCAGAAGTTCTACCTCAGCCAGATAAGGCCTGCCAAGAAACTGCGTTTCAAAGGCTCTGGTAAGAGATGTTCCCGGTACTCTGTCAGAGCACTGGGCAGAGACAGTTGTTTCTTAGCTTCCCAAAGAGCTGGAAGCAAGATGCTTTGGGGCCTCTCTGCCCCTTTGCAAACAAGGCATCCCTTTGGGCCTTTCAGCTCTAGGCCAACGGAGCACACCCAGAGCAGAAGTCCTACTTCAGCCAGATCAGGCCTGCCAAGGAACTGCGTTTCAGAGGCCTTTGTATGTGACGTTCCCGGTAGGCTGTGAGAGCACGGTGCAGAGCCAGTTGTTTCCTTGTTTCCCAAACAGCTGGAAGCAAGACGCTTTGGGGCCTCTCTGCCCCTTTGGAAACAAGGCAGCACGTTGGGTCTGGCAGCTCTAGGGCAATGGAGCACAACCAGAGCAGAAGTTCTACTTCTTCCAGATCAGGCCTGCCTAGAAAGTGCGTTTCACAGGCCTTGATAAGAGATGTTCTCTTAGGCTATAAGAGCACTGGGCACAGTGAGTTGTTTCTTAGCTTCCCAAGAGGTGGAAGCAAGATGCTTTGGGGCCTCTCTCCCCTTTGGAAACAAGGCAGCCCTTTGGGCCTTTCAGCTCTAGGGCAATGGAGCACACCCAGAGCAGAAGTTCTACCTCAGCCAGATCAGGCCTGCCAAGAAACTGCTTTTCACAGGCCTTCGTAAGAGGTGTTCCCGGAAGGCTGTAAGAGTACCTGGCAGAGCGAGTTGTTTCTTAGCTTCAAAAACAGCTGGAAAGCAACATGATTTGGGGCCTCTCTCCCCCTTTGGAAACAAAGCAGCCTTTGTGCCTGGCAGCTCTAGGCCAAAGTAGCACACCCAGAGCACAAGTTCTACCTCAGCCAGATAAGGCCTGTCAAGAAGCTGCGTTTCACAGGCCTTTGTATGTGACGTTCCCGGTTGGCTTTGAGAGCACTGTGCAGAGCCAGTTGTTTTAGCTTCCCAGAGAGCAGGAAGCAAGATGCTTTGGGGCCTCTCTCACACTTTGGAAATAAAGGCAGCCCTTTGGGCCTGGCAGCCCTAGGCCAATGGAGTACACCCAGAGCAGAAGTTCTACCTCAGCCAGATCAGGCCTTCCAAGAAACTGCGTCTCACAGGCCTTTCTCTGTCACGTTGCCGGTAGGCTGTGAGAGCACTGTGCAGAGCCAGTTGTTTCTTAGCTTCCCAAAGATTTGGAAGCAAGATACTTTGGGGACTCTCAGCCCCTTTGGAAACAAGGCGGCCCTTTGGGCTGGCAGCTCTAGGCCAAAGTAGCACGCCCAGAGCAGGAGTTCTACTTCAGCCAGATCAGGCCTGCCAAGAAACTGCGTTTCACAGGCCTTGGTAAGAGATGTTCCCGGTAGGCTGTGAGAGCACTGTGGAGAGCCAGTTGCTTTAGCTTCCCACAGAGCTGGAAGCAAGATGCTTTGGGGCCTCTCTCTCCCTTTGGACACAAGGCAGCCGTTTGGGCCTGGCAGCTCTAGGCCAATGGAGCACACCCACAGCAGAAGTTCTACTTCAGGCGGATCAGTCCTGCCCAGAAACTGCGTTTCACAGCCCTTGGTAAGAGATGTTCACGGTAGGCTGTGAGAGCACTGGGCAGAACCAGTTGTTTTTTAGCTTCCCAAAGTGCTGGAGGCAAGATGCTTTGGGGCCTCTCTCACCCCTTGGAAACAAGGCAGCCCTTAGGTCCTGGTAGCTCTAGGCCTATGTAGCACAACCAGAACAGAAGTTCTACTTCAGCCAGGTCAGGCCTGCCAAGAAACTGCGTTTCACAGGCCTTTCAAAGAGATGTTCTCTTAGGCTGTAAGAGCACTGGGCAGAGCCAGCTGTTTCCTAGCTTCCCGAAGAGCTGGGAGCAAGATGCTTTGGGTCCACTCTCCGTATTTGGAAACAAGGCAGCCCTTTGGGCCTGGCAGCTCTAGGGCAATGGAGCACACCCAGAGCCGGAGTTCTACTTCAGCCAGATGAGGCCTGCCAAGAAACTGCGTTTCACAGGCCTTTCAAAGACATGTTCCCGGTAGGCTGTAAGAGCACGGGGCAGAGCGAGTTGGTTCTTAGCTTCCCAGAGAGCTGGAAGCAAGATGCTTTGGGGCCTCTCTGCCCCTTTGGAAACAAGGCAGCACCTTGGGCCTGGCAGCTCTAGGGCAATGGAGCACACCCAGAGCAGAAGTTCTACTTCAGCCAAATCAGGCCTGCCAGGAAACGGCGTTTCACAGGCCTTGGTAAGAGATGTTCCCGGTAGGCTGTAAGAGCACTGGGCCACGCCAGATGTTTCTTAGCTTCCCGAAGAGCTGGAAGCAAGATGCTTTGGTGCCACTCTCTCACTTTGGAATCAAGGCAGCCCTTTGGGGCAGGTAGCTCTAGGCCAGTGGAGCACACCCAGAGCAGAAGTTCTACTTCGGCCAGTTCAGGCCACCAACAAACTGCGTTTCACAGGCCTTGGTAAGAGATGTTCCCGGTAGGCTGTAAGAGCACTGGGCAACGCCAGATGTTTCTTAGCTTCCCGAAGAGCTGGAAGCAAGATGCTTTGGGGCCTCTCTGCCCCTTTGCAAACAAGGCGGCCCTTTGGGCCAGGCAGCTCTAGGCCAATGGAGCACACCCAGAGCAGCAGTTCTACTTCAGCTAGATCAGGCCACCAACAAAGTGCGTTTCACAGGCCTTGGTAAGAGATTTTCTCTTAGGCTGTAAGAGCACTGGGCAGAGCCAGTTGTTTCTTAGCTTCCCAAAGAGCTGGAAGCAAGATGCTTTGGGGGCTCCCTGCCCCTTTGCCAACAAGGCCGACCTTTGGGCCTTTCAGCTCTAGGCCAATGGAGCACACCCAGAGCAGAAGTTCTACCTCAGCCAGATAAGGCCTGCCAAGAAACTGCGTTTCAAAGGCTCTGGTAAGAGATGTTCCCGGTACTCTGTCAGAGCACTGGGCAGAGACAGTTGTTTCTTAGCTTCCCAAAGAGCTGGAAGCAAGATGCTTTGGGGCCTCTCTGCCCCTTTGCAAACAAGGCATCCCTTTGGGCCTTTCAGCTCTAGGCCAACGGAGCACACCCAGAGCAGAAGTCCTACTTCAGCCAGATCAGGCCTGCCAAGGAACTGCGTTTCAGAGGCCTTTGTATGTGACGTTCCCGGTAGGCTGTGAGAGCACGGTGCAGAGCCAGTTGTTTCCTTGTTTCCCAAACAGCTGGAAGCAAGACGCTTTGGGGCCTCTCTGCCCCTTTGGAAACAAGGCAGCACGTTGGGTCTGGCAGCTCTAGGGCAATGGAGCACAACCAGAGCAGAAGTTCTACTTCTTCCAGATCAGGCCTGCCTAGAAAGTGCGTTTCACAGGCCTTGATAAGAGATGTTCTCTTAGGCTATAAGAGCACTGGGCACAGTGAGTTGTTTCTTAGCTTCCCAAGAGGTGGAAGCAAGATGCTTTGGGGCCTCTCTCCCCCTTTGGAAACAAGGCAGCCCTTTGGGCCTTTCAGCTCTAGGGCAATGGAGCACACCCAGAGCAGAAGTTCTACCTCAGCCAGATCAGGCCTGCCAAGAAACTGCTTTTCACAGGCCTTCGTAAGAGGTGTTCCCGGAAGGCTGTAAGAGTACCTGGCAGAGCGAGTTGTTTCTTAGCTTCAAAAACAGCTGGAAGCAACATGATTTGGGGCCTCTCTCCCCCTTTGGAAACAAAGCAGCCTTTGTGCCTGGCAGCTCTAGGCCAAAGTAGCACACCCAGAGCACAAGTTCTACCTCAGCCAGATCAGGCCTGCCAAGAAACTGCGTCTCACAGGCCTTTCTCTGTCACGTTGCCGGTAGGCTGTGAGAGCACTGTGCAGAGCCAGTTGTTTCTTAGCTTCCCAAAGATTTGGAAGCAAGATACTTTGGGGACTCTCAGCCCCTTTGGAAACAAGGCGGCCCTTTGGGCCTGGCAGCTCTAGGCCAAAGTAGCACGCCCAGAGCAGGAGTTCTACTTCAGCCAGATCAGGCCTGCCCAGAAACTGCGTTTCACAGCCCTTGGTAAGAGATGTTCACGGTAGGCTGTGAGAGCACTGGCCAGAACCAGTTGTTTTTTAGCTTCCCAAAGTGCTGGAGGCAAGATGCTTTGCGGCCTCTCTCACCCTTTGGAAACAAGGCAGCCCTTAGGTCCTGGTAGCTCTAGGCCTATGTAGCACAACCAGAACAGAAGTTCTACTTCAGCCAGGTCAGGCCTGCCAAGAAACTGCGTTTCACAGGCCTTTCAAAGAGATGTTCTCTTAGGCTGTAAGAGCACTGGGCAGAGCCAGCTGTTTCTTAGTTTCCCGAAGAGCTGGGAGCAAGATGCTTTGGGTCCACTATCTGTCTTTGGAAACAAGGCAGCCCTTTGGGCCTGGCAGCTCTAGGGCAATGGAGCACACCCAGAGCAGAAGTTCTACTTCAGCCAGATCAGGCCTGCCAGGAAACTGCGTTTCAGGGGCCTTGGTAAGAGATGGTCCCGTTAGGCTGTAAGAGCACTGGGCAGAGCCAGTTGTTTCTCACCTTCCTGAAAAGCTGGAAGCAAGATGCTTGGGACCCCTCTGCCCGTTTGGGAACAAGGCAGCCTTTTGGGTCGGGAAGCTCTAGGCCAATGGAGCACACGCAGAGCAGGAGTTCTACTTCAGCCTGATCAGGCCTGCAAAGAAACAGCGTTTGACAGGCCTTGGTAAGAGATGTTCCCGGTAGGTGTAAGAGCACTTGGCAGAGCCTGTTGTTTCTTAGCTTCGCAAAGACCGGGAAGCAAGATGCTTTGGGCCTCTCTGCCCCTTGGAAACAGGGCAGCACTTGGGGCCTGGCAGCTCTGGGGCAATGGAGCACACCCAGAGCCGGAGTTCTACTTCAGCCAGATGAGGCCTGCCAAGAAACTGCGTTTCACAGGCCTTTCAAAGACATGTTCCCAGTAGGCTGTAAGAGCACGGGGCAGAGCGAGTTGGTTCTTAGATTCCCAGAGAGCTGGAAGCAAGATGCTTTGGGGCCTCTCTGCCCCTTTGGAAACAAGGCAGCACCTTGGGCCTGGCAGCTCTTGGGCAATGGAGCACACCCAGAGCAGAAGTTCTACTTCAGCCAAATCAGGCCTGCCAGGAAACGGCGTTTCACAGGCCTTGGTAAGAGATGTTCCCGCTAGGCTGTAAGAGCACTGGGCAACGCCAGATGTTTCTTAGCTTCCCGAAGAGCTGGAAGCAAGATGCTTTGGTGCCACTCTCTCACTTTGGAATCAAGGCAGCCCTTTGCGCCAGGTAGCTCTAGGCCAGTGGAGCACACCCAGAGCAGAAGTTCTACTTCGGCCAGTTCAGGCCACCAACAAACTGCGTTTCACAGGCCTTGGTAAGAGATGTTCCCGGTAGGCTGTAAGAGCACTGGGCAACGCCAGATGTTTCTTAGCTTCCCGAAGAGCTGGAAGCAAGATGCTTTGGGGCCTCTCTGCCCCTTTGCAAACAAGGCGGCCCTTTGGGCCAGGCAGCTCTAGGCCAATGGAGCACACCCAGAGCAGCAGTTCTACTTCAGCTAGATCAGGCCACCAACAAAGTGCGTTTCACAGGCCTTGGTAAGAGATTTTCTCTTAGGCTGTAAGAGCACTGGGCAGAGCCAGTTGTTTCTTAGCTTCCCAAAGAGCTGGAAGCAAGATGCTTTGGGGGCTCCCTGCCCCTTTGCCAACAAGGCCGACCTTTGGGCCTTTCAGCTCTAGGCCAATGGAGCACACCCAGAGCAGAAGTTCTACCTCAGCCAGATAAGGCCTGCCAAGAAACTGCGTTTCAAAGGCTCTGGTAAGAGATGTTCCCGGTACTCTGTCAGAGCACTGGGCAGAGACAGTTGTTTCTTAGCTTCCCAAAGAGCTGGAAGCAAGATGCTTTGGGGCCTCTCTGCCCCTTTGCAAACAAGGCATCCCTTTGGGCCTTTCAGCTCTAGGCCAACGGAGCACACCCAGAGCAGAAGTCCTACTTCAGCCAGATCAGGCCTGCCAAGGAACTGCGTTTCAGAGGCCTTTGTATGTGACGTTCCCGGTAGGCTGTGAGAGCACGGTGCAGAGCCAGTTGTTTCCTTGTTTCCCAAACAGCTGGAAGCAAGACGCTTTGGGGCCTCTCTGCCCCTTTGGAAACAAGGCAGCACGTTGGGTCTGGCAGCTCTAGGGCAATGGAGCACAACCAGAGCAGAAGTTCTACTTCTTCCAGATCAGGCCTGCCTAGAAAGTGCGTTTCACAGGCCTTGATAAGAGATGTTCTCTTAGGCTATAAGAGCACTGGGCACAGCGAGTTGTTTCTTAGCTTCCCAAGAGGTGGAAGCAAGATGCTTTGGGGCCTCTCTCCCCCTTTGGAAACAAGGCAGCCCTTTGGGCCTTTCAGCTCTAGGGCAATGGAGCACACCCAGAGCAGAAGTTCTACCTCAGCCAGATCAGGCCTGCCAAGAAACTGCGTTTCAAAGGCTCTGGTAAGAGATGTTCCCGGTACTCTGTCAGAGCACTGGGCAGAGACAGTTGTTTCTTAGCTTCCCAAAGAGCTGGAAGCAAGATGCTTTGGGGCCTCTCTGCCCCTTTGCAAACAAGGCATCCCTTTGGGCCTTTCAGCTCTAGGCCAATGGAGCACACCCAGAGCAGAAGTCCTACTTCAGCCAGATCAGGCCTGCCAAGGAACTGCGTTTCAGAGGCCTTTGTATGTGACGTTCCCGGTAGGCTGTGAGAGCACGGTGCAGAGCCAGTTGTTTCCTTGTTTCCCAAACAGCTGGAAGCAAGACGCTTTGGGGCCTCTCTGCCCCTTTGGAAACAAGGCAGCACGTTGGGTCTGGCAGCTCTAGGGCAATGGAGCACAACCAGAGCAGAAGTTCTACTTCTTCCAGATCAGGCCTGCCTAGAAAGTGCGTTTCACAGGCCTTGATAAGAGATGTTCTCTTAGGCTATAAGAGCACTGGGCACAGCGAGTTGTTTCTTAGCTTCCCAAGAGGTGGAAGCAAGATGCTTTGGGGCCTCTCTCCCCCTTTGGAAACAAGGCAGCCCTTTGGGCCTTTCAGCTCTAGGGCAATGGAGCACACCCAGAGCAGAAGTTCTACCTCAGCCAGATCAGGCCTGCCAAGAAACTGCTTTTCACAGGCCTTCGTAAGAGGTGTTCCCGGAAGGCTGTAAGAGTACCTGGCAGAGCGAGTTGTTTCTTAGCTTCAAAAACAGCTGGAAGCAACATGATTTGGGGCCTCTCTCCCCCTTTGGAAACAAAGCAGCCTTTGTGCCTGGCAGCTCTAGGCCAAAGTAGCACACCCAGAGCACAAGTTCTACCTCAGCCAGATAAGGCCTGTCAAGAAGCTGCGTTTCACAGGCCTTTGTATGTGACGTTCCCGGTTGGCTTTGAGAGCACTGTGCAGAGCCAGTTGTTTTAGCTTCCCAGAGAGCAGGAAGCAAGATGCTTTGGGGCCTCTCTCACACTTTGGAAATAAAGGCAGCCCTTTGGGCCTGGCAGCCCTAGGCCAATGGAGTACACCCAGAGCAGAAGTTCTACCTCAGCCAGATCAGGCCTTCCAAGAAACTGCGTCTCACAGGCCTTTCTCTGTCACGTTGCCGGTAGGCTGTGAGAGCACTGTGCAGAGCCAGTTGTTTCTTAGCTTCCCAAAGATTTGGAAGCAAGATACTTTGGGGACTCTCAGCCCCTTTGGAAACAAGGCGGCCCTTTGGGCCTGGCAGCTCTAGGCCAAAGTAGCACGCCCAGAGCAGGAGTTCTACTTCAGCCAGATCAGGCCTGCCAAGAAACTGCGTTTCACAGGCCTTGGTAAGAGATGTTCCCGGTAGGCTGTGAGAGCACTGTGGAGAGCCAGTTGCTTTAGCTTCCCACAGAGCTGGAAGCAAGATGCTTTGGGGCCTCTCTCTCCCTTTGGACACAAGGCAGCCGTTTGGGCCTGGCAGCTCTAGGCCAATGGAGCACACCCACAGCAGAAGTTCTACTTCAGGCGGATCAGTCCTGCCCAGAAACTGCGTTTCACAGCCCTTGGTAAGAGATGTTCACGGTAGGCTGTGAGAGCACTGGGCAGAACCAGTTGTTTTTTAGCTTCCCAAAGTGCTGGAGGCAAGATGCTTTGGGGCCTCTCTCACCCCTTGGAAACAAGGCAGCCCTTAGGTCCTGGTAGCTCTAGGCCTATGTAGCACAACCAGAACAGAAGTTCTACTTCAGCCAGGTCAGGCCTGCCAAGAAACTGCGTTTCACAGGCCTTTCAAAGAGATGTTCTCTTAGGCTGTAAGAGCACTGGGCAGAGCCAGCTGTTTCTTAGCTTCCCGAAGAGCTGGGAGCAAGATGCTTTGGTGCCACTCTCTCACTTTGGAATCAAGGCAGCCCTTTGCGCCAGGTAGCTCTAGGCCAGTGGAGCACACCCAGAGCAGAAGTTCTACTTCGGCCAGTTCAGGCCACCAACAAACTGCGTTTCACAGGCCTTGGTAAGAGATGTTCCCGGTAGGCTGTAAGAGCACTGGGCAACGCCAGATGTTTCTTAGCTTCCCGAAGAGCTGGAAGCAAGATGCTTTGGGGCCTCTCTGCCCCTTTGCAAACAAGGCGGCCCTTTGGGCCAGGCAGCTCTAGGCCAATGGAGCACACCCAGAGCAGCAGTTCTACTTCAGCTAGATCAGGCCACCAACAAAGTGCGTTTCACAGGCCTTGGTAAGAGATTTTCTCTTAGGCTGTAAGAGCACTGGGCAGAGCCAGTTGTTTCTTAGCTTCCCAAAGAGCTGGAAGCAAGATGCTTTGGGGGCTCCCTGCCCCTTTGCCAACAAGGCCGACCTTTGGGCCTTTCAGCTCTAGGCCAATGGAGCACACCCAGAGCAGAAGTTCTACCTCAGCCAGATAAGGCCTGCCAAGAAACTGCGTTTCAAAGGCTCTGGTAAGAGATGTTCCCGGTACTCTGTCAGAGCACTGGGCAGAGACAGTTGTTTCTTAGCTTCCCAAAGAGCTGGAAGCAAGATGCTTTGGGGCCTCTCTGCCCCTTTGCAAACAAGGCATCCCTTTGGGCCTTTCAGCTCTAGGCCAACGGAGCACACCCAGAGCAGAAGTCCTACTTCAGCCAGATCAGGCCTGCCAAGGAACTGCGTTTCAGAGGCCTTTGTATGTGACGTTCCCGGTAGGCTGTGAGAGCACGGTGCAGAGCCAGTTGTTTCCTTGTTTCCCAAACAGCTGGAAGCAAGACGCTTTGGGGCCTCTCTGCCCCTTTGGAAACAAGGCAGCACGTTGGGTCTGGCAGCTCTAGGGCAATGGAGCACAACCAGAGCAGAAGTTCTACTTCTTCCAGATCAGGCCTGCCTAGAAAGTGCGTTTCACAGGCCTTGATAAGAGATGTTCTCTTAGGCTATAAGAGCACTGGGCACAGCGAGTTGTTTCTTAGCTTCCCAAGAGGTGGAAGCAAGATGCTTTGGGGCCTCTCTCCCCCTTTGGAAACAAGGCAGCCCTTTGGGCCTTTCAGCTCTAGGGCAATGGAGCACACCCAGAGCAGAAGTTCTACCTCAGCCAGATCAGGCCTGCCAAGAAACTGCTTTTCACAGGCCTTCGTAAGAGGTGTTCCCGGAAGGCTGTAAGAGTACCTGGCAGAGCGAGTTGTTTCTTAGCTTCAAAAACAGCTGGAAGCAACATGATTTGGGGCCTCTCTCCCCCTTTGGAAACAAAGCAGCCTTTGTGCCTGGCAGCTCTAGGCCAAAGTAGCACACCCAGAGCACAAGTTCTACCTCAGCCAGATAAGGCCTGTCAAGAAGCTGCGTTTCACAGGCCTTTGTATGTGACGTTCCCGGTTGGCTTTGAGAGCACTGTGCAGAGCCAGTTGTTTTAGCTTCCCAGAGAGCAGGAAGCAAGATGCTTTGGGGCCTCTCTCACACTTTGGAAATAAAGGCAGCCCTTTGGGCCTGGCAGCCCTAGGCCAATGGAGTACACCCAGAGCAGAAGTTCTACCTCAGCCAGATCAGGCCTTCCAAGAAACTGCGTCTCACAGGCCTTTCTCTGTCACGTTGCCGGTAGGCTGTGAGAGCACTGTGCAGAGCCAGTTGTTTCTTAGCTTCCCAAAGATTTGGAAGCAAGATACTTTGGGGACTCTCAGCCCCTTTGGAAACAAGGCGGCCCTTTGGGCCTGGCAGCTCTAGGCCAAAGTAGCACGCCCAGAGCAGGAGTTCTACTTCAGCCAGATCAGGCCTGCCAAGAAACTGCGTTTCACAGGCCTTGGTAAGAGATGTTCCCGGTAGGCTGTGAGAGCACTGTGGAGAGCCAGTTGCTTTAGCTTCCCACAGAGCTGGAAGCAAGATGCTTTGGGGCCTCTCTCTCCCTTTGGACACAAGGCAGCCGTTTGGGCCTGGCAGCTCTAGGCCAATGGAGCACACCCACAGCAGAAGTTCTACTTCAGGCGGATCAGTCCTGCCCAGAAACTGCGTTTCACAGCCCTTGGTAAGAGATGTTCACGGTAGGCTGTGAGAGCACTGGGCAGAACCAGTTGTTTTTTAGCTTCCCAAAGTGCTGGAGGCAAGATGCTTTGGGGCCTCTCTCACCCCTTGGAAACAAGGCAGCCCTTAGGTCCTGGTAGCTCTAGGCCTATGTAGCACAACCAGAACAGAAGTTCTACTTCAGCCAGGTCAGGCCTGCCAAGAAACTGCGTTTCACAGGCCTTTCAAAGAGATGTTCTCTTAGGCTGTAAGAGCACTGGGCAGAGCCAGCTGTTTCTTAGCTTCCCGAAGAGCTGGGAGCAAGATGCTTTGGTGCCACTCTCTCACTTTGGAATCAAGGCAGCCCTTTGCGCCAGGTAGCTCTAGGCCAGTGGAGCACACCCAGAGCAGAAGTTCTACTTCGGCCAGTTCAGGCCACCAACAAACTGCGTTTCACAGGCCTTGGTAAGAGATGTTCCCGGTAGGCTGTAAGAGCACTGGGCAACGCCAGATGTTTCTTAGCTTCCCGAAGAGCTGGAAGCAAGATGCTTTGGGGCCTCTCTGCCCCTTTGCAAACAAGGCGGCCCTTTGGGCCAGGCAGCTCTAGGCCAATGGAGCACACCCAGAGCAGCAGTTCTACTTCAGCTAGATCAGGCCACCAACAAAGTGCGTTTCACAGGCCTTGGTAAGAGATTTTCTCTTAGGCTGTAAGAGCACTGGGCAGAGCCAGTTGTTTCTTAGCTTCCCAAAGAGCTGGAAGCAAGATGCTTTGGGGGCTCCCTGCCCCTTTGCCAACAAGGCCGACCTTTGGGCCTTTCAGCTCTAGGCCAATGGAGCACACCCAGAGCAGAAGTTCTACCTCAGCCAGATAAGGCCTGCCAAGAAACTGCGTTTCAAAGGCTCTGGTAAGAGATGTTCCCGGTACTCTGTCAGAGCACTGGGCAGAGACAGTTGTTTCTTAGCTTCCCAAAGAGCTGGAAGCAAGATGCTTTGGGGCCTCTCTGCCCCTTTGCAAACAAGGCATCCCTTTGGGCCTTTCAGCTCTAGGCCAATGGAGCACACCCAGAGCAGAAGTCCTACTTCAGCCAGATCAGGCCTGCCAAGGAACTGCGTTTCAGAGGCCTTTGTATGTGACGTTCCCGGTAGGCTGTGAGAGCACGGTGCAGAGCCAGTTGTTTCCTTGTTTCCCAAACAGCTGGAAGCAAGACGCTTTGGGGCCTCTCTGCCCCTTTGGAAACAAGGCAGCACGTTGGGTCTGGCAGCTCTAGGGCAATGGAGCACAACCAGAGCAGAAGTTCTACTTCTTCCAGATCAGGCCTGCCTAGAAAGTGCGTTTCACAGGCCTTGATAAGAGATGTTCTCTTAGGCTATAAGAGCACTGGGCACAGCGAGTTGTTTCTTAGCTTCCCAAGAGGTGGAAGCAAGATGCTTTGGGGCCTCTCTCCCCCTTTGGAAACAAGGCAGCCCTTTGGGCCTTTCAGCTCTAGGGCAATGGAGCACACCCAGAGCAGAAGTTCTACCTCAGCCAGATCAGGCCTGCCAAGAAACTGCTTTTCACAGGCCTTCGTAAGAGGTGTTCCCGGAAGGCTGTAAGAGTACCTGGCAGAGCGAGTTGTTTCTTAGCTTCAAAAACAGCTGGAAGCAACATGATTTGGGGCCTCTCTCCCCCTTTGGAAACAAAGCAGCCTTTGTGCCTGGCAGCTCTAGGCCAAAGTAGCACACCCAGAGCACAAGTTCTACCTCAGCCAGATAAGGCCTGTCAAGAAGCTGCGTTTCACAGGCCTTTGTATGTGACGTTCCCGGTTGGCTTTGAGAGCACTGTGCAGAGCCAGTTGTTTTAGCTTCCCAGAGAGCAGGAAGCAAGATGCTTTGGGGCCTCTCTCACACTTTGGAAATAAAGGCAGCCCTTTGGGCCTGGCAGCCCTAGGCCAATGGAGTACACCCAGAGCAGAAGTTCTACCTCAGCCAGATCAGGCCTTCCAAGAAACTGCGTCTCACAGGCCTTTCTCTGTCACGTTGCCGGTAGGCTGTGAGAGCACTGTGCAGAGCCAGTTGTTTCTTAGCTTCCCAAAGATTTGGAAGCAAGATACTTTGGGGACTCTCAGCCCCTTTGGAAACAAGGCGGCCCTTTGGGCCTGGCAGCTCTAGGCCAAAGTAGCACGCCCAGAGCAGGAGTTCTACTTCAGCCAGATCAGGCCTGCCAAGAAACTGCGTTTCACAGGCCTTGGTAAGAGATGTTCCCGGTAGGCTGTGAGAGCACTGTGGAGAGCCAGTTGCTTTAGCTTCCCACAGAGCTGGAAGCAAGATGCTTTGGGGCCTCTCTCTCCCTTTGGACACAAGGCAGCCGTTTGGGCCTGGCAGCTCTAGGCCAATGGAGCACACCCACAGCAGAAGTTCTACTTCAGGCGGATCAGTCCTGCCCAGAAACTGCGTTTCACAGCCCTTGGTAAGAGATGTTCACGGTAGGCTGTGAGAGCACTGGGCAGAACCAGTTGTTTTTTAGCTTCCCAAAGTGCTGGAGGCAAGATGCTTTGGGGCCTCTCTCACCCCTTGGAAACAAGGCAGCCCTTAGGTCCTGGTAGCTCTAGGCCTATGTAGCACAACCAGAACAGAAGTTCTACTTCAGCCAGGTCAGGCCTGCCAAGAAACTGCGTTTCACAGGCCTTTCAAAGAGATGTTCTCTTAGGCTGTAAGAGCACTGGGCAGAGCCAGCTGTTTCTTAGCTTCCCGAAGAGCTGGGAGCAAGATGCTTTGGTGCCACTCTCTCACTTTGGAATCAAGGCAGCCCTTTGCGCCAGGTAGCTCTAGGCCAGTGGAGCACACCCAGAGCAGAAGTTCTACTTCGGCCAGTTCAGGCCACCAACAAACTGCGTTTCACAGGCCTTGGTAAGAGATGTTCCCGGTAGGCTGTAAGAGCACTGGGCAACGCCAGATGTTTCTTAGCTTCCCGAAGAGCTGGAAGCAAGATGCTTTGGGGCCTCTCTGCCCCTTTGCAAACAAGGCGGCCCTTTGGGCCAGGCAGCTCTAGGCCAATGGAGCACACCCAGAGCAGCAGTTCTACTTCAGCTAGATCAGGCCACCAACAAAGTGCGTTTCACAGGCCTTGGTAAGAGATTTTCTCTTAGGCTGTAAGAGCACTGGGCAGAGCCAGTTGTTTCTTAGCTTCCCAAAGAGCTGGAAGCAAGATGCTTTGGGGGCTCCCTGCCCCTTTGCCAACAAGGCCGACCTTTGGGCCTTTCAGCTCTAGGCCAATGGAGCACACCCAGAGCAGAAGTTCTACCTCAGCCAGATAAGGCCTGCCAAGAAACTGCGTTTCAAAGGCTCTGGTAAGAGATGTTCCCGGTACTCTGTCAGAGCACTGGGCAGAGACAGTTGTTTCTTAGCTTCCCAAAGAGCTGGAAGCAAGATGCTTTGGGGCCTCTCTGCCCCTTTGCAAACAAGGCATCCCTTTGGGCCTTTCAGCTCTAGGCCAACGGAGCACACCCAGAGCAGAAGTCCTACTTCAGCCAGATCAGGCCTGCCAAGGAACTGCGTTTCAGAGGCCTTTGTATGTGACGTTCCCGGTAGGCTGTGAGAGCACGGTGCAGAGCCAGTTGTTTCCTTGTTTCCCAAACAGCTGGAAGCAAGACGCTTTGGGGCCTCTCTGCCCCTTTGGAAACAAGGCAGCACGTTGGGTCTGGCAGCTCTAGGGCAATGGAGCACAACCAGAGCAGAAGTTCTACTTCTTCCAGATCAGGCCTGCCTAGAAAGTGCGTTTCACAGGCCTTGATAAGAGATGTTCTCTTAGGCTATAAGAGCACTGGGCACAGCGAGTTGTTTCTTAGCTTCCCAAGAGGTGGAAGCAAGATGCTTTGGGCCTCTCTCCCCCTTTGGAAACAAGGCAGCCCTTTGGGCCTTTCAGCTCTAGGGCAATGGAGCACACCCAGAGCAGAAGTTCTACCTCAGCCAGATCAGGCCTGCCAAGAAACTGCTTTTCACAGGCCTTCGTAAGAGGTGTTCCCGGAAGGCTGTAAGAGTACCTGGCAGAGCGAGTTGTTTCTTAGCTTCAAAAACAGCTGGAAGCAACATGATTTGGGGCCTCTCTCCCCCTTTGGAAACAAAGCAGCCTTTGTGCCTGGCAGCTCTAGGCCAAAGTAGCACACCCAGAGCACAAGTTCTACCTCAGCCAGATAAGGCCTGTCAAGAAGCTGCGTTTCACAGGCCTTTGTATGTGACGTTCCCGGTTGGCTTTGAGAGCACTGTGCAGAGCCAGTTGTTTTAGCTTCCCAGAGAGCAGGAAGCAAGATGCTTTGGGGCCTCTCTCACACTTTGGAAATAAAGGCAGCCCTTTGGGCCTGGCAGCCCTAGGCCAATGGAGTACACCCAGAGCAGAAGTTCTACCTCAGCCAGATCAGGCCTTCCAAGAAACTGCGTCTCACAGGCCTTTCTCTGTCACGTTGCCGGTAGGCTGTGAGAGCACTGTGCAGAGCCAGTTGTTTCTTAGCTTCCCAAAGATTTGGAAGCAAGATACTTTGGGGACTCTCAGCCCCTTTGGAAACAAGGCGGCCCTTTGGGCCTGGCAGCTCTAGGCCAAAGTAGCACGCCCAGAGCAGGAGTTCTACTTCAGCCAGATCAGGCCTGCCAAGAAACTGCGTTTCACAGGCCTTGGTAAGAGATGTTCCCGGTAGGCTGTGAGAGCACTGTGGAGAGCCAGTTGCTTTAGCTTCCCACAGAGCTGGAAGCAAGATGCTTTGGGGCCTCTCTCTCCCTTTGGACACAAGGCAGCCGTTTGGGCCTGGCAGCTCTAGGCCAATGGAGCACACCCACAGCAGAAGTTCTACTTCAGGCGGATCAGTCCTGCCCAGAAACTGCGTTTCACAGCCCTTGGTAAGAGATGTTCACGGTAGGCTGTGAGAGCACTGGGCAGAACCAGTTGTTTTTTAGCTTCCCAAAGTGCTGGAGGCAAGATGCTTTGGGGCCTCTCTCACCCCTTGGAAACAAGGCAGCCCTTAGGTCCTGGTAGCTCTAGGCCTATGTAGCACAACCAGAACAGAAGTTCTACTTCAGCCAGGTCAGGCCTGCCAAGAAACTGCGTTTCACAGGCCTTTCAAAGAGATGTTCTCTTAGGCTGTAAGAGCACTGGGCAGAGCCAGCTGTTTCTTAGCTTCCCGAAGAGCTGGGAGCAAGATGCTTTGGTGCCACTCTCTCACTTTGGAATCAAGGCAGCCCTTTGCGCCAGGTAGCTCTAGGCCAGTGGAGCACACCCAGAGCAGAAGTTCTACTTCGGCCAGTTCAGGCCACCAACAAACTGCGTTTCACAGGCCTTGGTAAGAGATGTTCCCGGTAGGCTGTAAGAGCACTGGGCAACGCCAGATGTTTCTTAGCTTCCCGAAGAGCTGGAAGCAAGATGCTTTGGGGCCTCTCTGCCCCTTTGCAAACAAGGCGGCCCTTTGGGCCAGGCAGCTCTAGGCCAATGGAGCACACCCAGAGCAGCAGTTCTACTTCAGCTAGATCAGGCCACCAACAAAGTGCGTTTCACAGGCCTTGGTAAGAGATTTTCTCTTAGGCTGTAAGAGCACTGGGCAGAGCCAGTTGTTTCTTAGCTTCCCAAAGAGCTGGAAGCAAGATGCTTTGGGGGCTCCCTGCCCCTTTGCCAACAAGGCCGACCTTTGGGCCTTTCAGCTCTAGGCCAATGGAGCACACCCAGAGCAGAAGTTCTACCTCAGCCAGATAAGGCCTGCCAAGAAACTGCGTTTCAAAGGCTCTGGTAAGAGATGTTCCCGGTACTCTGTCAGAGCACTGGGCAGAGACAGTTGTTTCTTAGCTTCCCAAAGAGCTGGAAGCAAGATGCTTTGGGGCCTCTCTGCCCCTTTGCAAACAAGGCATCCCTTTGGGCCTTTCAGCTCTAGGCCAACGGAGCACACCCAGAGCAGAAGTCCTACTTCAGCCAGATCAGGCCTGCCAAGGAACTGCGTTTCAGAGGCCTTTGTATGTGACGTTCCCGGTAGGCTGTGAGAGCACGGTGCAGAGCCAGTTGTTTCCTTGTTTCCCAAACAGCTGGAAGCAAGACGCTTTGGGGCCTCTCTGCCCCTTTGGAAACAAGGCAGCACGTTGGGTCTGGCAGCTCTAGGGCAATGGAGCACAACCAGAGCAGAAGTTCTACTTCTTCCAGATCAGGCCTGCCTAGAAAGTGCGTTTCACAGGCCTTGATAAGAGATGTTCTCTTAGGCTATAAGAGCACTGGGCACAGCGAGTTGTTTCTTAGCTTCCCAAGAGGTGGAAGCAAGATGCTTTGGGGCCTCTCTCCCCCTTTGGAAACAAGGCAGCCCTTTGGGCCTTTCAGCTCTAGGGCAATGGAGCACACCCAGAGCAGAAGTTCTACCTCAGCCAGATCAGGCCTGCCAAGAAACTGCTTTTCACAGGCCTTCGTAAGAGGTGTTCCCGGAAGGCTGTAAGAGTACCTGGCAGAGCGAGTTGTTTCTTAGCTTCAAAAACAGCTGGAAGCAACATGATTTGGGGCCTCTCTCCCCCTTTGGAAACAAAGCAGCCTTTGTGCCTGGCAGCTCTAGGCCAAAGTAGCACACCCAGAGCACAAGTTCTACCTCAGCCAGATAAGGCCTGTCAAGAAGCTGCGTTTCACAGGCCTTTGTATGTGACGTTCCCGGTTGGCTTTGAGAGCACTGTGCAGAGCCAGTTGTTTTAGCTTCCCAGAGAGCAGGAAGCAAGATGCTTTGGGGCCTCTCTCACACTTTGGAAATAAAGGCAGCCCTTTGGGCCTGGCAGCCCTAGGCCAATGGAGTACACCCAGAGCAGAAGTTCTACCTCAGCCAGATCAGGCCTTCCAAGAAACTGCGTCTCACAGGCCTTTCTCTGTCACGTTGCCGGTAGGCTGTGAGAGCACTGTGCAGAGCCAGTTGTTTCTTAGCTTCCCAAAGATTTGGAAGCAAGATACTTTGGGGACTCTCAGCCCCTTTGGAAACAAGGCGGCCCTTTGGGCCTGGCAGCTCTAGGCCAAAGTAGCACGCCCAGAGCAGGAGTTCTACTTCAGCCAGATCAGGCCTGCCAAGAAACTGCGTTTCACAGGCCTTGGTAAGAGATGTTCCCGGTAGGCTGTGAGAGCACTGTGGAGAGCCAGTTGCTTTAGCTTCCCACAGAGCTGGAAGCAAGATGCTTTGGGGCCTCTCTCTCCCTTTGGACACAAGGCAGCCGTTTGGGCCTGGCAGCTCTAGGCCAATGGAGCACACCCACAGCAGAAGTTCTACTTCAGGCGGATCAGTCCTGCCCAGAAACTGCGTTTCACAGCCCTTGGTAAGAGATGTTCACGGTAGGCTGTGAGAGCACTGGGCAGAACCAGTTGTTTTTTAGCTTCCCAAAGTGCTGGAGGCAAGATGCTTTGGGGCCTCTCTCACCCCTTGGAAACAAGGCAGCCCTTAGGTCCTGGTAGCTCTAGGCCTATGTAGCACAACCAGAACAGAAGTTCTACTTCAGCCAGGTCAGGCCTGCCAAGAAACTGCGTTTCACAGGCCTTTCAAAGAGATGTTCTCTTAGGCTGTAAGAGCACTGGGCAGAGCCAGCTGTTTCTTAGCTTCCCGAAGAGCTGGGAGCAAGATGCTTTGGTGCCACTCTCTCACTTTGGAATCAAGGCAGCCCTTTGCGCCAGGTAGCTCTAGGCCAGTGGAGCACACCCAGAGCAGAAGTTCTACTTCGGCCAGTTCAGGCCACCAACAAACTGCGTTTCACAGGCCTTGGTAAGAGATGTTCCCGGTAGGCTGTAAGAGCACTGGGCAACGCCAGATGTTTCTTAGCTTCCCGAAGAGCTGGAAGCAAGATGCTTTGGGGCCTCTCTGCCCCTTTGCAAACAAGGCGGCCCTTTGGGCCAGGCAGCTCTAGGCCAATGGAGCACACCCAGAGCAGCAGTTCTACTTCAGCTAGATCAGGCCACCAACAAAGTGCGTTTCACAGGCCTTGGTAAGAGATTTTCTCTTAGGCTGTAAGAGCACTGGGCAGAGCCAGTTGTTTCTTAGCTTCCCAAAGAGCTGGAAGCAAGATGCTTTGGGGGCTCCCTGCCCCTTTGCCAACAAGGCCGACCTTTGGGCCTTTCAGCTCTAGGCCAATGGAGCACACCCAGAGCAGAAGTTCTACCTCAGCCAGATAAGGCCTGCCAAGAAACTGCGTTTCAAAGGCTCTGGTAAGAGATGTTCCCGGTACTCTGTCAGAGCACTGGGCAGAGACAGTTGTTTCTTAGCTTCCCAAAGAGCTGGAAGCAAGATGCTTTGGGGCCTCTCTGCCCCTTTGCAAACAAGGCATCCCTTTGGGCCTTTCAGCTCTAGGCCAACGGAGCACACCCAGAGCAGAAGTCCTACTTCAGCCAGATCAGGCCTGCCAAGGAACTGCGTTTCAGAGGCCTTTGTATGTGACGTTCCCGGTAGGCTGTGAGAGCACGGTGCAGAGCCAGTTGTTTCCTTGTTTCCCAAACAGCTGGAAGCAAGACGCTTTGGGGCCTCTCTGCCCCTTTGGAAACAAGGCAGCACGTTGGGTCTGGCAGCTCTAGGGCAATGGAGCACAACCAGAGCAGAAGTTCTACTTCTTCCAGATCAGGCCTGCCTAGAAAGTGCGTTTCACAGGCCTTGATAAGAGATGTTCTCTTAGGCTATAAGAGCACTGGGCACAGCGAGTTGTTTCTTAGCTTCCCAAGAGGTGGAAGCAAGATGCTTTGGGCCTCTCTCCCCCTTTGGAAACAAGGCAGCCCTTTGGGCCTTTCAGCTCTAGGGCAATGGAGCACACCCAGAGCAGAAGTTCTACCTCAGCCAGATCAGGCCTGCCAAGAAACTGCTTTTCACAGGCCTTCGTAAGAGGTGTTCCCGGAAGGCTGTAAGAGTACCTGGCAGAGCGAGTTGTTTCTTAGCTTCAAAAACAGCTGGAAGCAACATGATTTGGGGCCTCTCTCCCCCTTTGGAAACAAAGCAGCCTTTGTGCCTGGCAGCTCTAGGCCAAAGTAGCACACCCAGAGCACAAGTTCTACCTCAGCCAGATAAGGCCTGTCAAGAAGCTGCGTTTCACAGGCCTTTGTATGTGACGTTCCCGGTTGGCTTTGAGAGCACTGTGCAGAGCCAGTTGTTTTAGCTTCCCAGAGAGCAGGAAGCAAGATGCTTTGGGGCCTCTCTCACACTTTGGAAATAAAGGCAGCCCTTTGGGCCTGGCAGCCCTAGGCCAATGGAGTACACCCAGAGCAGAAGTTCTACCTCAGCCAGATCAGGCCTTCCAAGAAACTGCGTCTCACAGGCCTTTCTCTGTCACGTTGCCGGTAGGCTGTGAGAGCACTGTGCAGAGCCAGTTGTTTCTTAGCTTCCCAAAGATTTGGAAGCAAGATACTTTGGGGACTCTCAGCCCCTTTGGAAACAAGGCGGCCCTTTGGGCCTGGCAGCTCTAGGCCAAAGTAGCACGCCCAGAGCAGGAGTTCTACTTCAGCCAGATCAGGCCTGCCAAGAAACTGCGTTTCACAGGCCTTGGTAAGAGATGTTCCCGGTAGGCTGTGAGAGCACTGTGGAGAGCCAGTTGCTTTAGCTTCCCACAGAGCTGGAAGCAAGATGCTTTGGGGCCTCTCTCTCCCTTTGGACACAAGGCAGCCGTTTGGGCCTGGCAGCTCTAGGCCAATGGAGCACACCCACAGCAGAAGTTCTACTTCAGGCGGATCAGTCCTGCCCAGAAACTGCGTTTCACAGCCCTTGGTAAGAGATGTTCACGGTAGGCTGTGAGAGCACTGGGCAGAACCAGTTGTTTTTTAGCTTCCCAAAGTGCTGGAGGCAAGATGCTTTGGGGCCTCTCTCACCCCTTGGAAACAAGGCAGCCCTTAGGTCCTGGTAGCTCTAGGCCTATGTAGCACAACCAGAACAGAAGTTCTACTTCAGCCAGGTCAGGCCTGCCAAGAAACTGCGTTTCACAGGCCTTTCAAAGAGATGTTCTCTTAGGCTGTAAGAGCACTGGGCAGAGCCAGCTGTTTCTTAGCTTCCCGAAGAGCTGGGAGCAAGATGCTTTGGTGCCACTCTCTCACTTTGGAATCAAGGCAGCCCTTTGCGCCAGGTAGCTCTAGGCCAGTGGAGCACACCCAGAGCAGAAGTTCTACTTCGGCCAGTTCAGGCCACCAACAAACTGCGTTTCACAGGCCTTGGTAAGAGATGTTCCCGGTAGGCTGTAAGAGCACTGGGCAACGCCAGATGTTTCTTAGCTTCCCGAAGAGCTGGAAGCAAGATGCTTTGGGGCCTCTCTGCCCCTTTGCAAACAAGGCGGCCCTTTGGGCCAGGCAGCTCTAGGCCAATGGAGCACACCCAGAGCAGCAGTTCTACTTCAGCTAGATCAGGCCACCAACAAAGTGCGTTTCACAGGCCTTGGTAAGAGATTTTCTCTTAGGCTGTAAGAGCACTGGGCAGAGCCAGTTGTTTCTTAGCTTCCCAAAGAGCTGGAAGCAAGATGCTTTGGGGGCTCCCTGCCCCTTTGCCAACAAGGCCGACCTTTGGGCCTTTCAGCTCTAGGCCAATGGAGCACACCCAGAGCAGAAGTTCTACCTCAGCCAGATAAGGCCTGCCAAGAAACTGCGTTTCAAAGGCTCTGGTAAGAGATGTTCCCGGTACTCTGTCAGAGCACTGGGCAGAGACAGTTGTTTCTTAGCTTCCCAAAGAGCTGGAAGCAAGATGCTTTGGGGCCTCTCTGCCCCTTTGCAAACAAGGCATCCCTTTGGGCCTTTCAGCTCTAGGCCAACGGAGCACACCCAGAGCAGAAGTCCTACTTCAGCCAGATCAGGCCTGCCAAGGAACTGCGTTTCAGAGGCCTTTGTATGTGACGTTCCCGGTAGGCTGTGAGAGCACGGTGCAGAGCCAGTTGTTTCCTTGTTTCCCAAACAGCTGGAAGCAAGACGCTTTGGGGCCTCTCTGCCCCTTTGGAAACAAGGCAGCACGTTGGGTCTGGCAGCTCTAGGGCAATGGAGCACAACCAGAGCAGAAGTTCTACTTCTTCCAGATCAGGCCTGCCTAGAAAGTGCGTTTCACAGGCCTTGATAAGAGATGTTCTCTTAGGCTATAAGAGCACTGGGCACAGCGAGTTGTTTCTTAGCTTCCCAAGAGGTGGAAGCAAGATGCTTTGGGGCCTCTCTCCCCCTTTGGAAACAAGGCAGCCCTTTGGGCCTTTCAGCTCTAGGGCAATGGAGCACACCCAGAGCAGAAGTTCTACCTCAGCCAGATCAGGCCTGCCAAGAAACTGCTTTTCACAGGCCTTCGTAAGAGGTGTTCCCGGAAGGCTGTAAGAGTACCTGGCAGAGCGAGTTGTTTCTTAGCTTCAAAAACAGCTGGAAGCAACATGATTTGGGGCCTCTCTCCCCCTTTGGAAACAAAGCAGCCTTTGTGCCTGGCAGCTCTAGGCCAAAGTAGCACACCCAGAGCACAAGTTCTACCTCAGCCAGATAAGGCCTGTCAAGAAGCTGCGTTTCACAGGCCTTTGTATGTGACGTTCCCGGTTGGCTTTGAGAGCACTGTGCAGAGCCAGTTGTTTTAGCTTCCCAGAGAGCAGGAAGCAAGATGCTTTGGGGCCTCTCTCACACTTTGGAAATAAAGGCAGCCCTTTGGGCCTGGCAGCCCTAGGCCAATGGAGTACACCCAGAGCAGAAGTTCTACCTCAGCCAGATCAGGCCTTCCAAGAAACTGCGTCTCACAGGCCTTTCTCTGTCACGTTGCCGGTAGGCT
This sequence comes from Equus asinus, assembly GCF_041296235.1. Classification (NCBI taxonomy): domain Eukaryota; kingdom Metazoa; phylum Chordata; class Mammalia; order Perissodactyla; family Equidae; genus Equus; species Equus asinus. The sequence goes on from NW_027225523.1 coordinate 25,120, forward strand.
GTGAGAGCACTGTGCAGAGCCAGTTGTTTCTTAGCTTCCCAAAGATTTGGAAGCAAGATACTTTGGGGACTCTCAGCCCCTTTGGAAACAAGGCGGCCCTTTGGGCCTGGCAGCTCTAGGCCAAAGTAGCACGCCCAGAGCAGGAGTTCTACTTCAGCCAGATCAGGCCTGCCAAGAAACTGCGTTTCACAGGCCTTGGTAAGAGATGTTCCCGGTAGGCTGTGAGAGCACTGTGGAGAGCCAGTTGCTTTAGCTTCCCACAGAGCTGGAAGCAAGATGCTTTGGGGCCTCTCTCTCCCTTTGGACACAAGGCAGCCGTTTGGGCCTGGCAGCTCTAGGCCAATGGAGCACACCCACAGCAGAAGTTCTACTTCAGGCGGATCAGTCCTGCCCAGAAACTGCGTTTCACAGCCCTTGGTAAGAGATGTTCACGGTAGGCTGTGAGAGCACTGGGCAGAACCAGTTGTTTTTTAGCTTCCCAAAGTGCTGGAGGCAAGATGCTTTGGGGCCTCTCTCACCCCTTGGAAACAAGGCAGCCCTTAGGTCCTGGTAGCTCTAGGCCTATGTAGCACAACCAGAACAGAAGTTCTACTTCAGCCAGGTCAGGCCTGCCAAGAAACTGCGTTTCACAGGCCTTTCAAAGAGATGTTCTCTTAGGCTGTAAGAGCACTGGGCAGAGCCAGCTGTTTCTTAGCTTCCCGAAGAGCTGGGAGCAAGATGCTTTGGTGCCACTCTCTCACTTTGGAATCAAGGCAGCCCTTTGCGCCAGGTAGCTCTAGGCCAGTGGAGCACACCCAGAGCAGAAGTTCTACTTCGGCCAGTTCAGGCCACCAACAAACTGCGTTTCACAGGCCTTGGTAAGAGATGTTCCCGGTAGGCTGTAAGAGCACTGGGCAACGCCAGATGTTTCTTAGCTTCCCGAAGAGCTGGAAGCAAGATGCTTTGGGGCCTCTCTGCCCCTTTGCAAACAAGGCGGCCCTTTGGGCCAGGCAGCTCTAGGCCAATGGAGCACACCCAGAGCAGAAGTTCTACTTCAGCTAGATCAGGCCACCAACAAAGTGCGTTTCACAGGCCTTGGTAAGAGATTTTCTCTTAGGCTGTAAGAGCACTGGGCAGAGCCAGTTGTTTCTTAGCTTCCCAAAGAGCTGGAAGCAAGATGCTTTGGGGGCTCCCTGCCCCTTTGCCAACAAGGCCGACCTTTGGGCCTTTCAGCTCTAGGCCAATGGAGCACACCCAGAGCAGAAGTTCTACCTCAGCCAGATAAGGCCTGCCAAGAAACTGCGTTTCAAAGGCTCTGGTAAGAGATGTTCCCGGTACTCTGTCAGAGCACTGGGCAGAGACAGTTGTTTCTTAGCTTCCCAAAGAGCTGGAAGCAAGATGCTTTGGGGCCTCTCTGCCCCTTTGCAAACAAGGCATCCCTTTGGGCCTTTCAGCTCTAGGCCAACGGAGCACACCCAGAGCAGAAGTCCTACTTCAGCCAGATCAGGCCTGCCAAGGAACTGCGTTTCAGAGGCCTTTGTATGTGACGTTCCCGGTAGGCTGTGAGAGCACGGTGCAGAGCCAGTTGTTTCCTTGTTTCCCAAACAGCTGGAAGCAAGACGCTTTGGGGCCTCTCTGCCCCTTTGGAAACAAGGCAGCACGTTGGGTCTGGCAGCTCTAGGGCAATGGAGCACAACCAGAGCAGAAGTTCTACTTCTTCCAGATCAGGCCTGCCTAGAAAGTGCGTTTCACAGGCCTTGATAAGAGATGTTCTCTTAGGCTATAAGAGCACTGGGCACAGCGAGTTGTTTCTTAGCTTCTCAAGAGGTGGAAGCAAGATGCTTTGGGGCCTCTCTCCCCCTTTGGAAACAAGGCAGCCCTTTGGGCCTTTCAGCTCTAGGGCAATGGAGCACACCCAGAGCAGAAGTTCTACCTCAGCCAGATCAGGCCTGCCAAGAAACTGCTTTTCACAGGCCTTCGTAAGAGGTGTTCCCGGAAGGCTGTAAGAGTACCTGGCAGAGCGAGTTGTTTCTTAGCTTCAAAAACAGCTGGAAGCAACATGATTTGGGGCCTCTCTCCCCCTTTGGAAACAAAGCAGCCTTTGTGCCTGGCAGCTCTAGGCCAAAGTAGCACACCCAGAGCACAAGTTCTACCTCAGCCAGATAAGGCCTGTCAAGAAGCTGCGTTTCACAGGCCTTTGTATGTGACGTTCCCGGTTGGCTTTGAGAGCACTGTGCAGAGCCAGTTGTTTTAGCTTCCCAGAGAGCAGGAAGCAAGATGCTTTGGGGCCTCTCTCACACTTTGGAAATAAAGGCAGCCCTTTGGGCCTGGCAGCCCTAGGCCAATGGAGTACACCCAGAGCAGAAGTTCTACCTCAGCCAGATCAGGCCTTCCAAGAAACTGCGTCTCACAGGCCTTTCTCTGTCACGTTGCCGGTAGGCTGTGAGAGCACTGTGCAGAGCCAGTTGTTTCTTAGCTTCCCAAAGATTTGGAAGCAAGATACTTTGGGGACTCTCAGCCCCTTTGGAAACAAGGCGGCCCTTTGGGCCTGGCAGCTCTAGGCCAAAGTAGCACGCCCAGAGCAGGAGTTCTACTTCAGCCAGATCAGGCCTGCCAAGAAACTGCGTTTCACAGGCCTTGGTAAGAGATGTTCCCGGTAGGCTGTGAGAGCACTGTGGAGAGCCAGTTGCTTTAGCTTCCCACAGAGCTGGAAGCAAGATGCTTTGGGGCCTCTCTCTCCCTTTGGACACAAGGCAGCCGTTTGGGCCTGGCAGCTCTAGGCCAATGGAGCACACCCACAGCAGAAGTTCTACTTCAGGCGGATCAGTCCTGCCCAGAAACTGCGTTTCACAGCCCTTGGTAAGAGATGTTCACGGTAGGCTGTGAGAGCACTGGGCAGAACCAGTTGTTTTTTAGCTTCCCAAAGTGCTGGAGGCAAGATGCTTTGGGGCCTCTCTCACCCCTTGGAAACAAGGCAGCCCTTAGGTCCTGGTAGCTCTAGGCCTATGTAGCACAACCAGAACAGAAGTTCTACTTCAGCCAGGTCAGGCCTGCCAAGAAACTGCGTTTCACAGGCCTTTCAAAGAGATGTTCTCTTAGGCTGTAAGAGCACTGGGCAGAGCCAGCTGTTTCCTAGCTTCCCGAAGAGCTGGGAGCAAGATGCTTTGGGTCCACTCTCCGTATTTGGAAACAAGGCAGCCCTTTGGGCCTGGCAGCTCTAGGGCAATGGAGCACACCCAGAGCCGGAGTTCTACTTCAGCCAGATGAGGCCTGCCAAGAAACTGCGTTTCACAGGCCTTTCAAAGACATGTTCCCGGTAGGCTGTAAGAGCACGGGGCAGAGCGAGTTGGTTCTTAGCTTCCCAGAGAGCTGGAAGCAAGATGCTTTGGGGCCTCTCTGCCCCTTTGGAAACAAGGCAGCACCTTGGGCCTGGCAGCTCTAGGGCAATGGAGCACACCCAGAGCAGAAGTTCTACTTCAGCCAAATCAGGCCTGCCAGGAAACGGCGTTTCACAGGCCTTGGTAAGAGATGTTCCCGGTAGGCTGTAAGAGCACTGGGCCACGCCAGATGTTTCTTAGCTTCCCGAAGAGCTGGAAGCAAGATGCTTTGGTGCCACTCTCTCACTTTGGAATCAAGGCAGCCCTTTGGGGCAGGTAGCTCTAGGCCAGTGGAGCACACCCAGAGCAGAAGTTCTACTTCGGCCAGTTCAGGCCACCAACAAACTGCGTTTCACAGGCCTTGGTAAGAGATGTTCCCGGTAGGCTGTAAGAGCACTGGGCAACGCCAGATGTTTCTTAGCTTCCCGAAGAGCTGGAAGCAAGATGCTTTGGGGCCTCTCTGCCCCTTTGCAAACAAGGCGGCCCTTTGGGCCAGGCAGCTCTAGGCCAATGGAGCACACCCAGAGCAGCAGTTCTACTTCAGCTAGATCAGGCCACCAACAAAGTGCGTTTCACAGGCCTTGGTAAGAGATTTTCTCTTAGGCTGTAAGAGCACTGGGCAGAGCCAGTTGTTTCTTAGCTTCCCAAAGAGCTGGAAGCAAGATGCTTTGGGGGCTCCCTGCCCCTTTGCCAACAAGGCCGACCTTTGGGCCTTTCAGCTCTAGGCCAATGGAGCACACCCAGAGCAGAAGTTCTACCTCAGCCAGATAAGGCCTGCCAAGAAACTGCGTTTCAAAGGCTCTGGTAAGAGATGTTCCCGGTACTCTGTCAGAGCACTGGGCAGAGACAGTTGTTTCTTAGCTTCCCAAAGAGCTGGAAGCAAGATGCTTTGGGGCCTCTCTGCCCCTTTGCAAACAAGGCATCCCTTTGGGCCTTTCAGCTCTAGGCCAACGGAGCACACCCAGAGCAGAAGTCCTACTTCAGCCAGATCAGGCCTGCCAAGGAACTGCGTTTCAGAGGCCTTTGTATGTGACGTTCCCGGTAGGCTGTGAGAGCACGGTGCAGAGCCAGTTGTTTCCTTGTTTCCCAAACAGCTGGAAGCAAGACGCTTTGGGGCCTCTCTGCCCCTTTGGAAACAAGGCAGCACGTTGGGTCTGGCAGCTCTAGGGCAATGGAGCACAACCAGAGCAGAAGTTCTACTTCTTCCAGATCAGGCCTGCCTAGAAAGTGCGTTTCACAGGCCTTGATAAGAGATGTTCTCTTAGGCTATAAGAGCACTGGGCACAGCGAGTTGTTTCTTAGCTTCCCAAGAGGTGGAAGCAAGATGCTTTGGGGCCTCTCTCCCCCTTTGGAAACAAGGCAGCCCTTTGGGCCTTTCAGCTCTAGGGCAATGGAGCACACCCAGAGCAGAAGTTCTACCTCAGCCAGATCAGGCCTGCCAAGAAACTGCTTTTCACAGGCCTTCGTAAGAGGTGTTCCCGGAAGGCTGTAAGAGTACCTGGCAGAGCGAGTTGTTTCTTAGCTTCAAAAACAGCTGGAAGCAACATGATTTGGGGCCTCTCTCCCCCTTTGGAAACAAAGCAGCCTTTGTGCCTGGCAGCTCTAGGCCAAAGTAGCACACCCAGAGCACAAGTTCTACCTCAGCCAGATAAGGCCTGTCAAGAAGCTGCGTTTCACAGGCCTTTGTATGTGACGTTCCCGGTTGGCTTTGAGAGCACTGTGCAGAGCCAGTTGTTTTAGCTTCCCAGAGAGCAGGAAGCAAGATGCTTTGGGGCCTCTCTCACACTTTGGAAATAAAGGCAGCCCTTTGGGCCTGGCAGCCCTAGGCCAATGGAGTACACCCAGAGCAGAAGTTCTACCTCAGCCAGATCAGGCCTTCCAAGAAACTGCGTCTCACAGGCCTTTCTCTGTCACGTTGCCGGTAGGCTGTGAGAGCACTGTGCAGAGCCAGTTGTTTCTTAGCTTCCCAAAGATTTGGAAGCAAGATACTTTGGGGACTCTCAGCCCCTTTGGAAACAAGGCGGCCCTTTGGGCCTGGCAGCTCTAGGCCAAAGTAGCACGCCCAGAGCAGGAGTTCTACTTCAGCCAGATCAGGCCTGCCAAGAAACTGCGTTTCACAGCCCTTGGTAAGAGATGTTCCCGGTAGGCTGTGAGAGCACTGTGGAGAGCCAGTTGCTTTAGCTTCCCACAGAGCTGGAAGCAAGATGCTTTGGGGCCTCTCTCTCCCTTTGGACACAAGGCAGCCGTTTGGGCCTGGCAGCTCTAGGCCAATGGAGCACACCCACAGCAGAAGTTCTACTTCAGGCGGATCAGTCCTGCCCAGAAACTGCGTTTCACAGCCCTTGGTAAGAGATGTTCACGGTAGGCTGTGAGAGCACTGGGCAGAACCAGTTGTTTTTTAGCTTCCCAAAGTGCTGGAGGCAAGATGCTTTGGGGCCTCTCTCACCCCTTGGAAACAAGGCAGCCCTTAGGTCCTGGTAGCTCTAGGCCTATGTAGCACAACCAGAACAGAAGTTCTACTTCAGCCAGGTCAGGCCTGCCAAGAAACTGCGTTTCACAGGCCTTTCAAAGAGATGTTCTCTTAGGCTGTAAGAGCACTGGGCAGAGCCAGCTGTTTCTTAGCTTCCCGAAGAGCTGGGAGCAAGATGCTTTGGTGCCACTCTCTCACTTTGGAATCAAGGCAGCCCTTTGCGCCAGGTAGCTCTAGGCCAGTGGAGCACACCCAGAGCAGAAGTTCTACTTCGGCCAGTTCAGGCCACCAACAAACTGCGTTTCACAGGCCTTGGTAAGAGATGTTCCCGGTAGGCTGTAAGAGCACTGGGCAACGCCAGATGTTTCTTAGCTTCCCGAAGAGCTGGAAGCAAGATGCTTTGGGGCCTCTCTGCCCCTTTGCAAACAAGGCGGCCCTTTGGGCCAGGCAGCTCTAGGCCAATGGAGCACACCCAGAGCAGCAGTTCTACTTCAGCTAGATCAGGCCACCAACAAAGTGCGTTTCACAGGCCTTGGTAAGAGATTTTCTCTTAGGCTGTAAGAGCACTGGGCAGAGCCAGTTGTTTCTTAGCTTCCCAAAGAGCTGGAAGCAAGATGCTTTGGGGGCTCCCTGCCCCTTTGCCAACAAGGCCGACCTTTGGGCCTTTCAGCTCTAGGCCAATGGAGCACACCCAGAGCAGAAGTTCTACCTCAGCCAGATAAGGCCTGCCAAGAAACTGCGTTTCAAAGGCTCTGGTAAGAGATGTTCCCGGTACTCTGTCAGAGCACTGGGCAGAGACAGTTGTTTCTTAGCTTCCCAAAGAGCTGGAAGCAAGATGCTTTGGGGCCTCTCTGCCCCTTTGCAAACAAGGCATCCCTTTGGGCCTTTCAGCTCTAGGCCAACGGAGCACACCCAGAGCAGAAGTCCTACTTCAGCCAGATCAGGCCTGCCAAGGAACTGCGTTTCAGAGGCCTTTGTATGTGACGTTCCCGGTAGGCTGTGAGAGCACGGTGCAGAGCCAGTTGTTTCCTTGTTTCCCAAACAGCTGGAAGCAAGACGCTTTGGGGCCTCTCTGCCCCTTTGGAAACAAGGCAGCACGTTGGGTCTGGCAGCTCTAGGGCAATGGAGCACAACCAGAGCAGAAGTTCTACTTCTTCCAGATCAGGCCTGCCTAGAAAGTGCGTTTCACAGGCCTTGATAAGAGATGTTCTCTTAGGCTATAAGAGCACTGGGCACAGCGAGTTGTTTCTTAGCTTCCCAAGAGGTGGAAGCAAGATGCTTTGGGGCCTCTCTCCCCCTTTGGAAACAAGGCAGCCCTTTGGGCCTTTCAGCTCTAGGGCAATGGAGCACACCCAGAGCAGAAGTTCTACCTCAGCCAGATCAGGCCTGCCAAGAAACTGCTTTTCACAGGCCTTCGTAAGAGGTGTTCCCGGAAGGCTGTAAGAGTACCTGGCAGAGCGAGTTGTTTCTTAGCTTCAAAAACAGCTGGAAGCAACATGATTTGGGGCCTCTCTCCCCCTTTGGAAACAAAGCTGCCTTTGTGCCTGGCAGCTCTAGGCCAAAGTAGCACACCCAGAGCACAAGTTCTACCTCAGCCAGATAAGGCCTGTCAAGAAGCTGCGTTTCACAGGCCTTTGTATGTGACGTTCCCGGTTGGCTTTGAGAGCACTGTGCAGAGCCAGTTGTTTTAGCTTCCCAGAGAGCAGGAAGCAAGATGCTTTGGGGCCTCTCTCACACTTTGGAAATAAAGGCAGCCCTTTGGGCCTGGCAGCCCTAGGCCAATGGAGTACACCCAGAGCAGAAGTTCTACCTCAGCCAGATCAGGCCTTCCAAGAAACTGCGTCTCACAGGCCTTTCTCTGTCACGTTGCCGGTAGGCTGTGAGAGCACTGTGCAGAGCCAGTTGTTTCTTAGCTTCCCAAAGATTTGGAAGCAAGATACTTTGGGGACTCTCAGCCCCTTTGGAAACAAGGCGGCCCTTTGGGCCTGGCAGCTCTAGGCCAAAGTAGCACGCCCAGAGCAGGAGTTCTACTTCAGCCAGATCAGGCCTGCCAAGAAACTGCGTTTCACAGGCCTTGGTAAGAGATGTTCCCGGTAGGCTGTGAGAGCACTGTGGAGAGCCAGTTGCTTTAGCTTCCCACAGAGCTGGAAGCAAGATGCTTTGGGGCCTCTCTCTCCCTTTGGACACAAGGCAGCCGTTTGGGCCTGGCAGCTCTAGGCCAATGGAGCACACCCACAGCAGAAGTTCTACTTCAGGCGGATCAGTCCTGCCCAGAAACTGCGTTTCACAGCCCTTGGTAAGAGATGTTCACGGTAGGCTGTGAGAGCACTGGGCAGAACCAGTTGTTTTTTAGCTTCCCAAAGTGCTGGAGGCAAGATGCTTTGGGGCCTCTCTCACCCCTTGGAAACAAGGCAGCCCTTAGGTCCTGGTAGCTCTAGGCCTATGTAGCACAACCAGAACAGAAGTTCTACTTCAGCCAGGTCAGGCCTGCCAAGAAACTGCGTTTCACAGGCCTTTCAAAGAGATGTTCTCTTAGGCTGTAAGAGCACTGGGCAGAGCCAGCTGTTTCTTAGCTTCCCGAAGAGCTGGGAGCAAGATGCTTTGGTGCCACTCTCTCACTTTGGAATCAAGGCAGCCCTTTGCGCCAGGTAGCTCTAGGCCAGTGGAGCACACCCAGAGCAGAAGTTCTACTTCGGCCAGTTCAGGCCACCAACAAACTGCGTTTCACAGGCCTTGGTAAGAGATGTTCCCGGTAGGCTGTAAGAGCACTGGGCAACGCCAGATGTTTCTTAGCTTCCCGAAGAGCTGGAAGCAAGATGCTTTGGGGCCTCTCTGCCCCTTTGCAAACAAGGCGGCCCTTTGGGCCAGGCAGCTCTAGGCCAATGGAGCACACCCAGAGCAGCAGTTCTACTTCAGCTAGATCAGGCCACCAACAAAGTGCGTTTCACAGGCCTTGGTAAGAGATTTTCTCTTAGGCTGTAAGAGCACTGGGCAGAGCCAGTTGTTTCTTAGCTTCCCAAAGAGCTGGAAGCAAGATGCTTTGGGGGCTCCCTGCCCCTTTGCCAACAAGGCCGACCTTTGGGCCTTTCAGCTCTAGGCCAATGGAGCACACCCAGAGCAGAAGTTCTACCTCAGCCAGATAAGGCCTGCCAAGAAACTGCGTTTCAAAGGCTCTGGTAAGAGATGTTCCCGGTACTCTGTCAGAGCACTGGGCAGAGACAGTTGTTTCTTAGCTTCCCAAAGAGCTGGAAGCAAGATGCTTTGGGGCCTCTCTGCCCCTTTGCAAACAAGGCATCCCTTTGGGCCTTTCAGCTCTAGGCCAACGGAGCACACCCAGAGCAGAAGTCCTACTTCAGCCAGATCAGGCCTGCCAAGGAACTGCGTTTCAGAGGCCTTTGTATGTGACGTTCCCGGTAGGCTGTGAGAGCACGGTGCAGAGCCAGTTGTTTCCTTGTTTCCCAAACAGCTGGAAGCAAGACGCTTTGGGGCCTCTCTGCCCCTTTGGAAACAAGGCAGCACGTTGGGTCTGGCAGCTCTAGGGCAATGGAGCACAACCAGAGCAGAAGTTCTACTTCTTCCAGATCAGGCCTGCCTAGAAAGTGCGTTTCACAGGCCTTGATAAGAGATGTTCTCTTAGGCTATAAGAGCACTGGGCACAGCGAGTTGTTTCTTAGCTTCCCAAGAGGTGGAAGCAAGATGCTTTGGGGCCTCTCTCCCCCTTTGGAAACAAGGCAGCCCTTTGGGCCTTTCAGCTCTAGGGCAATGGAGCACACCCAGAGCAGAAGTTCTACCTCAGCCAGATCAGGCCTGCCAAGAAACTGCTTTTCACAGGCCTTCGTAAGAGGTGTTCCCGGAAGGCTGTAAGAGTACCTGGCAGAGCGAGTTGTTTCTTAGCTTCAAAAACAGCTGGAAGCAACATGATTTGGGGCCTCTCTCCCCCTTTGGAAACAAAGCAGCCTTTGTGCCTGGCAGCTCTAGGCCAAAGTAGCACACCCAGAGCACAAGTTCTACCTCAGCCAGATAAGGCCTGTCAAGAAGCTGCGTTTCACAGGCCTTTGTATGTGACGTTCCCGGTTGGCTTTGAGAGCACTGTGCAGAGCCAGTTGTTTTAGCTTCCCAGAGAGCAGGAAGCAAGATGCTTTGGGGCCTCTCTCACACTTTGGAAATAAAGGCAGCCCTTTGGGCCTGGCAGCCCTAGGCCAATGGAGTACACCCAGAGCAGAAGTTCTACCTCAGCCAGATCAGGCCTTCCAAGAAACTGCGTCTCACAGGCCTTTCTCTGTCACGTTGCCGGTAGGCTGTGAGAGCACTGTGCAGAGCCAGTTGTTTCTTAGCTTCCCAAAGATTTGGAAGCAAGATACTTTGGGGACTCTCAGCCCCTTTGGAAACAAGGCGGCCCTTTGGGCCTGGCAGCTCTAGGCCAAAGTAGCACGCCCAGAGCAGGAGTTCTACTTCAGCCAGATCAGGCCTGCCAAGAAACTGCGTTTCACAGGCCTTGGTAAGAGATGTTCCCGGTAGGCTGTGAGAGCACTGTGGAGAGCCAGTTGCTTTAGCTTCCCACAGAGCTGGAAGCAAGATGCTTTGGGGCCTCTCTCTCCCTTTGGACACAAGGCAGCCGTTTGGGCCTGGCAGCTCTAGGCCAATGGAGCACACCCACAGCAGAAGTTCTACTTCAGGCGGATCAGTCCTGCCCAGAAACTGCGTTTCACAGCCCTTGGTAAGAGATGTTCACGGTAGGCTGTGAGAGCACTGGGCAGAACCAGTTGTTTTTTAGCTTCCCAAAGTGCTGGAGGCAAGATGCTTTGGGGCCTCTCTCACCCCTTGGAAACAAGGCAGCCCTTAGGTCCTGGTAGCTCTAGGCCTATGTAGCACAACCAGAACAGAAGTTCTACTTCAGCCAGGTCAGGCCTGCCAAGAAACTGCGTTTCACAGGCCTTTCAAAGAGATGTTCTCTTAGGCTGTAAGAGCACTGGGCAGAGCCAGCTGTTTCTTAGCTTCCCGAAGAGCTGGGAGCAAGATGCTTTGGTGCCACTCTCTCACTTTGGAATCAAGGCAGCCCTTTGCGCCAGGTAGCTCTAGGCCAGTGGAGCACACCCAGAGCAGAAGTTCTACTTCGGCCAGTTCAGGCCACCAACAAACTGCGTTTCACAGGCCTTGGTAAGAGATGTTCCCGGTAGGCTGTAAGAGCACTGGGCAACGCCAGATGTTTCTTAGCTTCCCGAAGAGCTGGAAGCAAGATGCTTTGGGGCCTCTCTGCCCCTTTGCAAACAAGGCGGCCCTTTGGGCCAGGCAGCTCTAGGCCAATGGAGCACACCCAGAGCAGCAGTTCTACTTCAGCTAGATCAGGCCACCAACAAAGTGCGTTTCACAGGCCTTGGTAAGAGATTTTCTCTTAGGCTGTAAGAGCACTGGGCAGAGCCAGTTGTTTCTTAGCTTCCCAAAGAGCTGGAAGCAAGATGCTTTGGGGGCTCCCTGCCCCTTTGCCAACAAGGCCGACCTTTGGGCCTTTCAGCTCTAGGCCAATGGAGCACACCCAGAGCAGAAGTTCTACCTCAGCCAGATAAGGCCTGCCAAGAAACTGCGTTTCAAAGGCTCTGGTAAGAGATGTTCCCGGTACTCTGTCAGAGCACTGGGCAGAGACAGTTGTTTCTTAGCTTCCCAAAGAGCTGGAAGCAAGATGCTTTGGGGCCTCTCTGCCCCTTTGCAAACAAGGCATCCCTTTGGGCCTTTCAGCTCTAGGCCAACGGAGCACACCCAGAGCAGAAGTCCTACTTCAGCCAGATCAGGCCTGCCAAGGAACTGCGTTTCAGAGGCCTTTGTATGTGACGTTCCCGGTAGGCTGTGAGAGCACGGTGCAGAGCCAGTTGTTTCCTTGTTTCCCAAACAGCTGGAAGCAAGACGCTTTGGGGCCTCTCTGCCCCTTTGGAAACAAGGCAGCACGTTGGGTCTGGCAGCTCTAGGGCAATGGAGCACAACCAGAGCAGAAGTTCTACTTCTTCCAGATCAGGCCTGCCTAGAAAGTGCGTTTCACAGGCCTTGATAAGAGATGTTCTCTTAGGCTATAAGAGCACTGGGCACAGCGAGTTGTTTCTTAGCTTCCCAAGAGGTGGAAGCAAGATGCTTTGGGGCCTCTCTCCCCCTTTGGAAACAAGGCAGCCCTTTGGGCCTTTCAGCTCTAGGGCAATGGAGCACACCCAGAGCAGAAGTTCTACCTCAGCCAGATCAGGCCTGCCAAGAAACTGCTTTTCACAGGCCTTCGTAAGAGGTGTTCCCGGAAGGCTGTAAGAGTACCTGGCAGAGCGAGTTGTTTCTTAGCTTCAAAAACAGCTGGAAGCAACATGATTTGGGGCCTCTCTCCCCCTTTGGAAACAAAGCTGCCTTTGTGCCTGGCAGCTCTAGGCCAAAGTAGCACACCCAGAGCACAAGTTCTACCTCAGCCAGATAAGGCCTGTCAAGAAGCTGCGTTTCACAGGCCTTTGTATGTGACGTTCCCGGTTGGCTTTGAGAGCACTGTGCAGAGCCAGTTGTTTTAGCTTCCCAGAGAGCAGGAAGCAAGATGCTTTGGGGCCTCTCTCACACTTTGGAAATAAAGGCAGCCCTTTGGGCCTGGCAGCCCTAGGCCAATGGAGTACACCCAGAGCAGAAGTTCTACCTCAGCCAGATCAGGCCTTCCAAGAAACTGCGTCTCACAGGCCTTTCTCTGTCACGTTGCCGGTAGGCTGTGAGAGCACTGTGCAGAGCCAGTTGTTTCTTAGCTTCCCAAAGATTTGGAAGCAAGATACTTTGGGGACTCTCAGCCCCTTTGGAAACAAGGCGGCCCTTTGGGCCTGGCAGCTCTAGGCCAAAGTAGCACGCCCAGAGCAGGAGTTCTACTTCAGCCAGATCAGGCCTGCCAAGAAACTGCGTTTCACAGGCCTTGGTAAGAGATGTTCCCGGTAGGCTGTGAGAGCACTGTGGAGAGCCAGTTGCTTTAGCTTCCCACAGAGCTGGAAGCAAGATGCTTTGGGGCCTCTCTCTCCCTTTGGACACAAGGCAGCCGTTTGGGCCTGGCAGCTCTAGGCCAATGGAGCACACCCACAGCAGAAGTTCTACTTCAGGCGGATCAGTCCTGCCCAGAAACTGCGTTTCACAGCCCTTGGTAAGAGATGTTCACGGTAGGCTGTGAGAGCACTGGGCAGAACCAGTTGTTTTTTAGCTTCCCAAAGTGCTGGAGGCAAGATGCTTTGGGGCCTCTCTCACCCCTTGGAAACAAGGCAGCCCTTAGGTCCTGGTAGCTCTAGGCCTATGTAGCACAACCAGAACAGAAGTTCTACTTCAGCCAGGTCAGGCCTGCCAAGAAACTGCGTTTCACAGGCCTTTCAAAGAGATGTTCTCTTAGGCTGTAAGAGCACTGGGCAGAGCCAGCTGTTTCTTAGCTTCCCGAAGAGCTGGGAGCAAGATGCTTTGGTGCCACTCTCTCACTTTGGAATCAAGGCAGCCCTTTGCGCCAGGTAGCTCTAGGCCAGTGGAGCACACCCAGAGCAGAAGTTCTACTTCGGCCAGTTCAGGCCACCAACAAACTGCGTTTCACAGGCCTTGGTAAGAGATGTTCCCGGTAGGCTGTAAGAGCACTGGGCAACGCCAGATGTTTCTTAGCTTCCCGAAGAGCTGGAAGCAAGATGCTTTGGGGCCTCTCTGCCCCTTTGCAAACAAGGCGGCCCTTTGGGCCAGGCAGCTCTAGGCCAATGGAGCACACCCAGAGCAGCAGTTCTACTTCAGCTAGATCAGGCCACCAACAAAGTGCGTTTCACAGGCCTTGGTAAGAGATTTTCTCTTAGGCTGTAAGAGCACTGGGCAGAGCCAGTTGTTTCTTAGCTTCCCAAAGAGCTGGAAGCAAGATGCTTTGGGGGCTCCCTGCCCCTTTGCCAACAAGGCCGACCTTTGGGCCTTTCAGCTCTAGGCCAATGGAGCACACCCAGAGCAGAAGTTCTACCTCAGCCAGATAAGGCCTGCCAAGAAACTGCGTTTCAAAGGCTCTGGTAAGAGATGTTCCCGGTACTCTGTCAGAGCACTGGGCAGAGACAGTTGTTTCTTAGCTTCCCAAAGAGCTGGAAGCAAGATGCTTTGGGGCCTCTCTGCCCCTTTGCAAACAAGGCATCCCTTTGGGCCTTTCAGCTCTAGGCCAACGGAGCACACCCAGAGCAGAAGTCCTACTTCAGCCAGATCAGGCCTGCCAAGGAACTGCGTTTCAGAGGCCTTTGTATGTGACGTTCCCGGTAGGCTGTGAGAGCACGGTGCAGAGCCAGTTGTTTCCTTGTTTCCCAAACAGCTGGAAGCAAGACGCTTTGGGGCCTCTCTGCCCCTTTGGAAACAAGGCAGCACGTTGGGTCTGGCAGCTCTAGGGCAATGGAGCACAACCAGAGCAGAAGTTCTACTTCTTCCAGATCAGGCCTGCCTAGAAAGTGCGTTTCACAGGCCTTGATAAGAGATGTTCTCTTAGGCTATAAGAGCACTGGGCACAGCGAGTTGTTTCTTAGCTTCCCAAGAGGTGGAAGCAAGATGCTTTGGGGCCTCTCTCCCCCTTTGGAAACAAGGCAGCCCTTTGGGCCTTTCAGCTCTAGGGCAATGGAGCACACCCAGAGCAGAAGTTCTACCTCAGCCAGATCAGGCCTGCCAAGAAACTGCTTTTCACAGGCCTTCGTAAGAGGTGTTCCCGGAAGGCTGTAAGAGTACCTGGCAGAGCGAGTTGTTTCTTAGCTTCAAAAACAGCTGGAAGCAACATGATTTGGGGCCTCTCTCCCCCTTTGGAAACAAAGCAGCCTTTGTGCCTGGCAGCTCTAGGCCAAAGTAGCACACCCAGAGCACAAGTTCTACCTCAGCCAGATAAGGCCTGTCAAGAAGCTGCGTTTCACAGGCCTTTGTATGTGACGTTCCCGGTTGGCTTTGAGAGCACTGTGCAGAGCCAGTTGTTTTAGCTTCCCAGAGAGCAGGAAGCAAGATGCTTTGGGGCCTCTCTCACACTTTGGAAATAAAGGCAGCCCTTTGGGCCTGGCAGCCCTAGGCCAATGGAGTACACCCAGAGCAGAAGTTCTACCTCAGCCAGATCAGGCCTTCCAAGAAACTGCGTCTCACAGGCCTTTCTCTGTCACGTTGCCGGTAGGCTGTGAGAGCACTGTGCAGAGCCAGTTGTTTCTTAGCTTCCCAAAGATTTGGAAGCAAGATACTTTGGGGACTCTCAGCCCCTTTGGAAACAAGGCGGCCCTTTGGGCCTGGCAGCTCTAGGCCAAAGTAGCACGCCCAGAGCAGGAGTTCTACTTCAGCCAGATCAGGCCTGCCAAGAAACTGCGTTTCACAGGCCTTGGTAAGAGATGTTCCCGGTAGGCTGTGAGAGCACTGTGGAGAGCCAGTTGCTTTAGCTTCCCACAGAGCTGGAAGCAAGATGCTTTGGGGCCTCTCTCTCCCTTTGGACACAAGGCAGCCGTTTGGGCCTGGCAGCTCTAGGCCAATGGAGCACACCCACAGCAGAAGTTCTACTTCAGGCGGATCAGTCCTGCCCAGAAACTGCGTTTCACAGCCCTTGGTAAGAGATGTTCACGGTAGGCTGTGAGAGCACTGGGCAGAACCAGTTGTTTTTTAGCTTCCCAAAGTGCTGGAGGCAAGATGCTTTGGGGCCTCTCTCACCCCTTGGAAACAAGGCAGCCCTTAGGTCCTGGTAGCTCTAGGCCTATGTAGCACAACCAGAACAGAAGTTCTACTTCAGCCAGGTCAGGCCTGCCAAGAAACTGCGTTTCACAGGCCTTTCAAAGAGATGTTCTCTTAGGCTGTAAGAGCACTGGGCAGAGCCAGCTGTTTCTTAGCTTCCCGAAGAGCTGGGAGCAAGATGCTTTGGTGCCACTCTCTCACTTTGGAATCAAGGCAGCCCTTTGCGCCAGGTAGCTCTAGGCCAGTGGAGCACACCCAGAGCAGAAGTTCTACTTCGGCCAGTTCAGGCCACCAACAAACTGCGTTTCACAGGCCTTGGTAAGAGATGTTCCCGGTAGGCTGTAAGAGCGCTGGGCAACGCCAGATGTTTCTTAGCTTCCCGAAGAGCTGGAAGCAAGATGCTTTGGGGCCTCTCTGCCCCTTTGCAAACAAGGCGGCCCTTTGGGCCAGGCAGCTCTAGGCCAATGGAGCACACCCAGAGCAGCAGTTCTACTTCAGCTAGATCAGGCCACCAACAAAGTGCGTTTCACAGGCCTTGGTAAGAGATTTTCTCTTAGGCTGTAAGAGCACTGGGCAGAGCCAGTTGTTTCTTAGCTTCCCAAAGAGCTGGAAGCAAGATGCTTTGGGGGCTCCCTGCCCCTTTGCCAACAAGGCCGACCTTTGGGCCTTTCAGCTCTAGGCCAATGGAGCACACCCAGAGCAGAAGTTCTACCTCAGCCAGATAAGGCCTGCCAAGAAACTGCGTTTCAAAGGCTCTGGTAAGAGATGTTCCCGGTACTCTGTCAGAGCACTGGGCAGAGACAGTTGTTTCTTAGCTTCCCAAAGAGCTGGAAGCAAGATGCTTTGGGGCCTCTCTGCCCCTTTGCAAACAAGGCATCCCTTTGGGCCTTTCAGCTCTAGGCCAACGGAGCACACCCAGAGCAGAAGTCCTACTTCAGCCAGATCAGGCCTGCCAAGGAACTGCGTTTCAGAGGCCTTTGTATGTGACGTTCCCGGTAGGCTGTGAGAGCACGGTGCAGAGCCAGTTGTTTCCTTGTTTCCCAAACAGCTGGAAGCAAGACGCTTTGGGGCCTCTCTGCCCCTTTGGAAACAAGGCAGCACGTTGGGTCTGGCAGCTCTAGGGCAATGGAGCACAACCAGAGCAGAAGTTCTACTTCTTCCAGATCAGGCCTGCCTAGAAAGTGCGTTTCACAGGCCTTGATAAGAGATGTTCTCTTAGGCTATAAGAGCACTGGGCACAGCGAGTTGTTTCTTAGCTTCCCAAGAGGTGGAAGCAAGATGCTTTGGGGCCTCTCTCCCCCTTTGGAAACAAGGCAGCCCTTTGGGCCTTTCAGCTCTAGGGCAATGGAGCACACCCAGAGCAGAAGTTCTACCTCAGCCAGATCAGGCCTGCCAAGAAACTGCTTTTCACAGGCCTTCGTAAGAGGTGTTCCCGGAAGGCTGTAAGAGTACCTGGCAGAGCGAGTTGTTTCTTAGCTTCAAAAACAGCTGGAAGCAACATGATTTGGGGCCTCTCTCCCCCTTTGGAAACAAAGCAGCCTTTGTGCCTGGCAGCTCTAGGCCAAAGTAGCACACCCAGAGCACAAGTTCTACCTCAGCCAGATAAGGCCTGTCAAGAAGCTGCGTTTCACAGGCCTTTGTATGTGACGTTCCCGGTTGGCTTTGAGAGCACTGTGCAGAGCCAGTTGTTTTAGCTTCCCAGAGAGCAGGAAGCAAGATGCTTTGGGGCCTCTCTCACACTTTGGAAATAAAGGCAGCCCTTTGGGCCTGGCAGCCCTAGGCCAATGGAGTACACCCAGAGCAGAAGTTCTACCTCAGCCAGATCAGGCCTTCCAAGAAACTGCGTCTCACAGGCCTTTCTCTGTCACGTTGCCGGTAGGCTGTGAGAGCACTGTGCAGAGCCAGTTGTTTCTTAGCTTCCCAAAGATTTGGAAGCAAGATACTTTGGGGACTCTCAGCCCCTTTGGAAACAAGGCGGCCCTTTGGGCCTGGCAGCTCTAGGCCAAAGTAGCACGCCCAGAGCAGGAGTTCTACTTCAGCCAGATCAGGCCTGCCAAGAAACTGCGTTTCACAGGCCTTGGTAAGAGATGTTCCCGGTAGGCTGTGAGAGCACTGTGGAGAGCCAGTTGCTTTAGCTTCCCACAGAGCTGGAAGCAAGATGCTTTGGGGCCTCTCTCTCCCTTTGGACACAAGGCAGCCGTTTGGGCCTGGCAGCTCTAGGCCAATGGAGCACACCCACAGCAGAAGTTCTACTTCAGGCGGATCAGTCCTGCCCAGAAACTGCGTTTCACAGCCCTTGGTAAGAGATGTTCACGGTAGGCTGTGAGAGCACTGGGCAGAACCAGTTGTTTTTTAGCTTCCCAAAGTGCTGGAGGCAAGATGCTTTGGGGCCTCTCTCACCCCTTGGAAACAAGGCAGCCCTTACGTCCTGGTAGCTCTAGGCCTATGTAGCACAACCAGAACAGAAGTTCTACTTCAGCCAGGTCAGGCCTGCCAAGAAACTGCGTTTCACAGGCCTTTCAAAGAGATGTTCTCTTAGGCTGTAAGAGCACTGGGCAGAGCCAGCTGTTTCTTAGCTTCCCGAAGAGCTGGGAGCAAGATGCTTTGGTGCCACTCTCTCACTTTGGAATCAAGGCAGCCCTTTGCGCCAGGTAGCTCTAGGCCAGTGGAGCACACCCAGAGCAGAAGTTCTACTTCGGCCAGTTCAGGCCACCAACAAACTGCGTTTCACAGGCCTTGGTAAGAGATGTTCCCGGTAGGCTGTAAGAGCGCTGGGCAACGCCAGATGTTTCTTAGCTTCCCGAAGAGCTGGAAGCAAGATGCTTTGGGGCCTCTCTGCCCCTTTGCAAACAAGGCGGCCCTTTGGGCCAGGCAGCTCTAGGCCAATGGAGCACACCCAGAGCAGCAGTTCTACTTCAGCTAGATCAGGCCACCAACAAAGTGCGTTTCACAGGCCTTGGTAAGAGATTTTCTCTTAGGCTGTAAGAGCACTGGGCAGAGCCAGTTGTTTCTTAGCTTCCCAAAGAGCTGGAAGCAAGATGCTTTGGGGGCTCCCTGCCCCTTTGCCAACAAGGCCGACCTTTGGGCCTTTCAGCTCTAGGCCAATGGAGCACACCCAGAGCAGAAGTTCTACCTCAGCCAGATAAGGCCTGCCAAGAAACTGCGTTTCAAAGGCTCTGGTAAGAGATGTTCCCGGTACTCTGTCAGAGCACTGGGCAGAGACAGTTGTTTCTTAGCTTCCCAAAGAGCTGGAAGCAAGATGCTTTGGGGCCTCTCTGCCCCTTTGCAAACAAGGCATCCCTTTGGGCCTTTCAGCTCTAGGCCAACGGAGCACACCCAGAGCAGAAGTCCTACTTCAGCCAGATCAGGCCTGCCAAGGAACTGCGTTTCAGAGGCCTTTGTATGTGACGTTCCCGGTAGGCTGTGAGAGCACGGTGCAGAGCCAGTTGTTTCCTTGTTTCCCAAACAGCTGGAAGCAAGACGCTTTGGGGCCTCTCTGCCCCTTTGGAAACAAGGCAGCACGTTGGGTCTGGCAGCTCTAGGGCAATGGAGCACAACCAGAGCAGAAGTTCTACTTCTTCCAGATCAGGCCTGCCTAGAAAGTGCGTTTCACAGGCCTTGATAAGAGATGTTCTCTTAGGCTATAAGAGCACTGGGCACAGCGAGTTGTTTCTTAGCTTCCCAAGAGGTGGAAGCAAGATGCTTTGGGGCCTCTCTCCCCCTTTGGAAACAAGGCAGCCCTTTGGGCCTTTCAGCTCTAGGGCAATGGAGCACACCCAGAGCAGAAGTTCTACCTCAGCCAGATCAGGCCTGCCAAGAAACTGCTTTTCACAGGCCTTCGTAAGAGGTGTTCCCGGAAGGCTGTAAGAGTACCTGGCAGAGCGAGTTGTTTCTTAGCTTCAAAAACAGCTGGAAGCAACATGATTTGGGGCCTCTCTCCCCCTTTGGAAACAAAGCAGCCTTTGTGCCTGGCAGCTCTAGGCCAAAGTAGCACACCCAGAGCACAAGTTCTACCTCAGCGAGATAAGGCCTGTCAAGAAGCTGCGTTTCACAGGCCTTTGTATGTGACGTTCCCGGTTGGCTTTGAGAGCACTGTGCAGAGCCAGTTGTTTTAGCTTCCCAGAGAGCAGGAAGCAAGATGCTTTGGGGCCTCTCTCACACTTTGGAAATAAAGGCAGCCCTTTGGGCCTGGCAGCCCTAGGCCAATGGAGTACACCCAGAGCAGAAGTTCTACCTCAGCCAGATCAGGCCTTCCAAGAAACTGCGTCTCACAGGCCTTTCTCTGTCACGTTGCCGGTAGGCTGTGAGAGCACTGTGCAGAGCCAGTTGTTTCTTAGCTTCCCAAAGATTTGGAAGCAAGATACTTTGGGGACTCTCAGCCCCTTGGAAACAAGGCGGCCCTTTGGGCCTGGCAGCTCTAGGCCAAAGTAGCACGCCCAGAGCAGGAGTTCTACTTCAGCCAGATCAGGCCTGCCAAGAAACTGCGTTTCACAGGCCTTGGTAAGAGATGTTCCCGGTAGGCTGTGAGAGCACTGTGGAGAGCCAGTTGCTTTAGCTTCCCACAGAGCTGGAAGCAAGATGCTTTGGGGCCTCTCTCTCCCTTTGGACACAAGGCAGCCGTTTGGGCCTGGCAGCTCTAGGCCAATGGAGCACACCCACAGCAGAAGTTCTACTTCAGGCGGATCAGTCCTGCCCAGAAACTGCGTTTCACAGCCCTTGGTAAGAGATGTTCACGGTAGGCTGTGAGAGCACTGGGCAGAACCAGTTGTTTTTTAGCTTCCCAAAGTGCTGGAGGCAAGATGCTTTGGGGCCTCTCTCACCCCTTGGAAACAAGGCAGCCCTTAGGTCCTGGTAGCTCTAGGCCTATGTAGCACAACCAGAACAGAAGTTCTACTTCAGCCAGGTCAGGCCTGCCAAGAAACTGCGTTTCACAGGCCTTTCAAAGAGATGTTCTCTTAGGCTGTAAGAGCACTGGGCAGAGCCAGCTGTTTCTTAGCTTCCCGAAGAGCTGGGAGCAAGATGCTTTGGTGCCACTCTCTCACTTTGGAATCAAGGCAGCCCTTTGCGCCAGGTAGCTCTAGGCCAGTGGAGCACACCCAGAGCAGAAGTTCTACTTCGGCCAGTTCAGGCCACCAACAAACTGCGTTTCACAGGCCTTGGTAAGAGATGTTCCCGGTAGGCTGTAAGAGCGCTGGGCAACGCCAGATGTTTCTTAGCTTCCCGAAGAGCTGGAAGCAAGATGCTTTGGGGCCTCTCTGCCCCTTTGCAAACAAGGCGGCCCTTTGGGCCAGGCAGCTCTAGGCCAATGGAGCACACCCAGAGCAGCAGTTCTACTTCAGCTAGATCAGGCCACCAACAAAGTGCGTTTCACAGGCCTTGGTAAGAGATTTTCTCTTAGGCTGTAAGAGCACTGGGCAGAGCCAGTTGTTTCTTAGCTTCCCAAAGAGCTGGAAGCAAGATGCTTTGGGGGCTCCCTGCCCCTTTGCCAACAAGGCCGACCTTTGGGCCTTTCAGCTCTAGGCCAATGGAGCACACCCAGAGCAGAAGTTCTACCTCAGCCAGATAAGGCCTGCCAAGAAACTGCGTTTCAAAGGCTCT
Source organism: Equus asinus (assembly GCF_041296235.1). Lineage (NCBI taxonomy): Eukaryota > Metazoa > Chordata > Mammalia > Perissodactyla > Equidae > Equus > Equus asinus. Next base: position 46,225 of record NW_027225523.1, read on the forward strand.
GGTAAGAGATGTTCCCGGTACTCTGTCAGAGCACTGGGCAGAGACAGTTGTTTCTTAGCTTCCCAAAGAGCTGGAAGCAAGATGCTTTGGGGCCTCTCTGCCCCTTTGCAAACAAGGCATCCCTTTGGGCCTTTCAGCTCTAGGCCAACGGAGCACACCCAGAGCAGAAGTCCTACTTCAGCCAGATCAGGCCTGCCAAGGAACTGCGTTTCAGAGGCCTTTGTATGTGACGTTCCCGGTAGGCTGTGAGAGCACGGTGCAGAGCCAGTTGTTTCCTTGTTTCCCAAACAGCTGGAAGCAAGACGCTTTGGGGCCTCTCTGCCCCTTTGGAAACAAGGCAGCACGTTGGGTCTGGCAGCTCTAGGGCAATGGAGCACAACCAGAGCAGAAGTTCTACTTCTTCCAGATCAGGCCTGCCTAGAAAGTGCGTTTCACAGGCCTTGATAAGAGATGTTCTCTTAGGCTATAAGAGCACTGGGCACAGCGAGTTGTTTCTTAGCTTCCCAAGAGGTGGAAGCAAGATGCTTTGGGGCCTCTCTCCCCCTTTGGAAACAAGGCAGCCCTTTGGGCCTTTCAGCTCTAGGGCAATGGAGCACACCCAGAGCAGAAGTTCTACCTCAGCCAGATCAGGCCTGCCAAGAAACTGCTTTTCACAGGCCTTCGTAAGAGGTGTTCCCGGAAGGCTGTAAGAGTACCTGGCAGAGCGAGTTGTTTCTTAGCTTCAAAAACAGCTGGAAGCAACATGATTTGGGGCCTCTCTCCCCCTTTGGAAACAAAGCAGCCTTTGTGCCTGGCAGCTCTAGGCCAAAGTAGCACACCCAGAGCACAAGTTCTACCTCAGCCAGATAAGGCCTGTCAAGAAGCTGCGTTTCACAGGCCTTTGTATGTGACGTTCCCGGTTGGCTTTGAGAGCACTGTGCAGAGCCAGTTGTTTTAGCTTCCCAGAGAGCAGGAAGCAAGATGCTTTGGGGCCTCTCTCACACTTTGGAAATAAAGGCAGCCCTTTGGGCCTGGCAGCCCTAGGCCAATGGAGTACACCCAGAGCAGAAGTTCTACCTCAGCCAGATCAGGCCTTCCAAGAAACTGCGTCTCACAGGCCTTTCTCTGTCACGTTGCCGGTAGGCTGTGAGAGCACTGTGCAGAGCCAGTTGTTTCTTAGCTTCCCAAAGATTTGGAAGCAAGATACTTTGGGGACTCTCAGCCCCTTTGGAAACAAGGCGGCCCTTTGGGCCTGGCAGCTCTAGGCCAAAGTAGCACGCCCAGAGCAGGAGTTCTACTTCAGCCAGATCAGGCCTGCCAAGAAACTGCGTTTCACAGGCCTTGGTAAGAGATGTTCCCGGTAGGCTGTGAGAGCACTGTGGAGAGCCAGTTGCTTTAGCTTCCCACAGAGCTGGAAGCAAGATGCTTTGGGGCCTCTCTCTCCCTTTGGACACAAGGCAGCCGTTTGGGCCTGGCAGCTCTAGGCCAATGGAGCACACCCACAGCAGAAGTTCTACTTCAGGCGGATCAGTCCTGCCCAGAAACTGCGTTTCACAGCCCTTGGTAAGAGATGTTCACGGTAGGCTGTGAGAGCACTGGGCAGAACCAGTTGTTTTTTAGCTTCCCAAAGTGCTGGAGGCAAGATGCTTTGGGGCCTCTCTCACCCCTTGGAAACAAGGCAGCCCTTAGGTCCTGGTAGCTCTAGGCCTATGTAGCACAACCAGAACAGAAGTTCTACTTCAGCCAGGTCAGGCCTGCCAAGAAACTGCGTTTCACAGGCCTTTCAAAGAGATGTTCTCTTAGGCTGTAAGAGCACTGGGCAGAGCCAGCTGTTTCTTAGCTTCCCGAAGAGCTGGGAGCAAGATGCTTTGGTGCCACTCTCTCACTTTGGAATCAAGGCAGCCCTTTGCGCCAGGTAGCTCTAGGCCAGTGGAGCACACCCAGAGCAGAAGTTCTACTTCGGCCAGTTCAGGCCACCAACAAACTGCGTTTCACAGGCCTTGGTAAGAGATGTTCCCGGTAGGCTGTAAGAGCGCTGGGCAACGCCAGATGTTTCTTAGCTTCCCGAAGAGCTGGAAGCAAGATGCTTTGGGGCCTCTCTGCCCCTTTGCAAACAAGGCGGCCCTTTGGGCCAGGCAGCTCTAGGCCAATGGAGCACACCCAGAGCAGCAGTTCTACTTCAGCTAGATCAGGCCACCAACAAAGTGCGTTTCACAGGCCTTGGTAAGAGATTTTCTCTTAGGCTGTAAGAGCACTGGGCAGAGCCAGTTGTTTCTTAGCTTCCCAAAGAGCTGGAAGCAAGATGCTTTGGGGGCTCCCTGCCCCTTTGCCAACAAGGCCGACCTTTGGGCCTTTCAGCTCTAGGCCAATGGAGCACACCCAGAGCAGAAGTTCTACCTCAGCCAGATAAGGCCTGCCAAGAAACTGCGTTTCAAAGGCTCTGGTAAGAGATGTTCCCGGTACTCTGTCAGAGCACTGGGCAGAGACAGTTGTTTCTTAGCTTCCCAAAGAGCTGGAAGCAAGATGCTTTGGGGCCTCTCTGCCCCTTTGCAAACAAGGCATCCCTTTGGGCCTTTCAGCTCTAGGCCAATGGAGCACACCCAGAGCAGAAGTCCTACTTCAGCCAGATCAGGCCTGCCAAGGAACTGCGTTTCAGAGGCCTTTGTATGTGACGTTCCCGGTAGGCTGTGAGAGCACGGTGCAGAGCCAGTTGTTTCCTTGTTTCCCAAACAGCTGGAAGCAAGACGCTTTGGGGCCTCTCTGCCCCTTTGGAAACAAGGCAGCACGTTGGGTCTGGCAGCTCTAGGGCAATGGAGCACAACCAGAGCAGAAGTTCTACTTCTTCCAGATCAGGCCTGCCTAGAAAGTGCGTTTCACAGGCCTTGATAAGAGATGTTCTCTTAGGCTATAAGAGCACTGGGCACAGCGAGTTGTTTCTTAGCTTCCCAAGAGGTGGAAGCAAGATGCTTTGGGGCCTCTCTCCCCCTTTGGAAACAAGGCAGCCCTTTGGGCCTTTCAGCTCTAGGGCAATGGAGCACACCCAGAGCAGAAGTTCTACCTCAGCCAGATCAGGCCTGCCAAGAAACTGCTTTTCACAGGCCTTCGTAAGAGGTGTTCCCGGAAGGCTGTAAGAGTACCTGGCAGAGCGAGTTGTTTCTTAGCTTCAAAAACAGCTGGAAGCAACATGATTTGGGGCCTCTCTCCCCCTTTGGAAACAAAGCAGCCTTTGTGCCTGGCAGCTCTAGGCCAAAGTAGCACACCCAGAGCACAAGTTCTACCTCAGCCAGATAAGGCCTGTCAAGAAGCTGCGTTTCACAGGCCTTTGTATGTGACGTTCCCGGTTGGCTTTGAGAGCACTGTGCAGAGCCAGTTGTTTTAGCTTCCCAGAGAGCAGGAAGCAAGATGCTTTGGGGCCTCTCTCACACTTTGGAAATAAAGGCAGCCCTTTGGGCCTGGCAGCCCTAGGCCAATGGAGTACACCCAGAGCAGAAGTTCTACCTCAGCCAGATCAGGCCTTCCAAGAAACTGCGTCTCACAGGCCTTTCTCTGTCACGTTGCCGGTAGGCTGTGAGAGCACTGTGCAGAGCCAGTTGTTTCTTAGCTTCCCAAAGATTTGGAAGCAAGATACTTTGGGGACTCTCAGCCCCTTTGGAAACAAGGCGGCCCTTTGGGCCTGGCAGCTCTAGGCCAAAGTAGCACGCCCAGAGCAGGAGTTCTACTTCAGCCAGATCAGGCCTGCCAAGAAACTGCGTTTCACAGGCCTTGGTAAGAGATGTTCCCGGTAGGCTGTGAGAGCACTGTGGAGAGCCAGTTGCTTTAGCTTCCCACAGAGCTGGAAGCAAGATGCTTTGGGGCCTCTCTCTCCCTTTGGACACAAGGCAGCCGTTTGGGCCTGGCAGCTCTAGGCCAATGGAGCACACCCACAGCAGAAGTTCTACTTCAGGCGGATCAGTCCTGCCCAGAAACTGCGTTTCACAGCCCTTGGTAAGAGATGTTCACGGTAGGCTGTGAGAGCACTGGGCAGAACCAGTTGTTTTTTAGCTTCCCAAAGTGCTGGAGGCAAGATGCTTTGGGGCCTCTCTCACCCCTTGGAAACAAGGCAGCCCTTAGGTCCTGGTAGCTCTAGGCCTATGTAGCACAACCAGAACAGAAGTTCTACTTCAGCCAGGTCAGGCCTGCCAAGAAACTGCGTTTCACAGGCCTTTCAAAGAGATGTTCTCTTAGGCTGTAAGAGCACTGGGCAGAGCCAGCTGTTTCTTAGCTTCCCGAAGAGCTGGGAGCAAGATGCTTTGGTGCCACTCTCTCACTTTGGAATCAAGGCAGCCCTTTGCGCCAGGTAGCTCTAGGCCAGTGGAGCACACCCAGAGCAGAAGTTCTACTTCGGCCAGTTCAGGCCACCAACAAACTGCGTTTCACAGGCCTTGGTAAGAGATGTTCCCGGTAGGCTGTAAGAGCACTGGGCAACGCCAGATGTTTCTTAGCTTCCCGAAGAGCTGGAAGCAAGATGCTTTGGGGCCTCTCTGCCCCTTTGCAAACAAGGCGGCCCTTTGGGCCAGGCAGCTCTAGGCCAATGGAGCACACCCAGAGCAGCAGTTCTACTTCAGCTAGATCAGGCCACCAACAAAGTGCGTTTCACAGGCCTTGGTAAGAGATTTTCTCTTAGGCTGTAAGAGCACTGGGCAGAGCCAGTTGTTTCTTAGCTTCCCAAAGAGCTGGAAGCAAGATGCTTTGGGGGCTCCCTGCCCCTTTGCCAACAAGGCCGACCTTTGGGCCTTTCAGCTCTAGGCCAATGGAGCACACCCAGAGCAGAAGTTCTACCTCAGCCAGATAAGGCCTGCCAAGAAACTGCGTTTCAAAGGCTCTGGTAAGAGATGTTCCCGGTACTCTGTCAGAGCACTGGGCAGAGACAGTTGTTTCTTAGCTTCCCAAAGAGCTGGAAGCAAGATGCTTTGGGGCCTCTCTGCCCCTTTGCAAACAAGGCATCCCTTTGGGCCTTTCAGCTCTAGGCCAACGGAGCACACCCAGAGCAGAAGTCCTACTTCAGCCAGATCAGGCCTGCCAAGGAACTGCGTTTCAGAGGCCTTTGTATGTGACGTTCCCGGTAGGCTGTGAGAGCACGGTGCAGAGCCAGTTGTTTCCTTGTTTCCCAAACAGCTGGAAGCAAGACGCTTTGGGGCCTCTCTGCCCCTTTGGAAACAAGGCAGCACGTTGGGTCTGGCAGCTCTAGGGCAATGGAGCACAACCAGAGCAGAAGTTCTACTTCTTCCAGATCAGGCCTGCCTAGAAAGTGCGTTTCACAGGCCTTGATAAGAGATGTTCTCTTAGGCTATAAGAGCACTGGGCACAGCGAGTTGTTTCTTAGCTTCCCAAGAGGTGGAAGCAAGATGCTTTGGGGCCTCTCTCCCCCTTTGGAAACAAGGCAGCCCTTTGGGCCTTTCAGCTCTAGGGCAATGGAGCACACCCAGAGCAGAAGTTCTACCTCAGCCAGATCAGGCCTGCCAAGAAACTGCTTTTCACAGGCCTTCGTAAGAGGTGTTCCCGGAAGGCTGTAAGAGTACCTGGCAGAGCGAGTTGTTTCTTAGCTTCAAAAACAGCTGGAAGCAACATGATTTGGGGCCTCTCTCCCCCTTTGGAAACAAAGCAGCCTTTGTGCCTGGCAGCTCTAGGCCAAAGTAGCACACCCAGAGCACAAGTTCTACCTCAGCCAGATAAGGCCTGTCAAGAAGCTGCGTTTCACAGGCCTTTGTATGTGACGTTCCCGGTTGGCTTTGAGAGCACTGTGCAGAGCCAGTTGTTTTAGCTTCCCAGAGAGCAGGAAGCAAGATGCTTTGGGGCCTCTCTCACACTTTGGAAATAAAGGCAGCCCTTTGGGCCTGGCAGCCCTAGGCCAATGGAGTACACCCAGAGCAGAAGTTCTACCTCAGCCAGATCAGGCCTTCCAAGAAACTGCGTCTCACAGGCCTTTCTCTGTCACGTTGCCGGTAGGCTGTGAGAGCACTGTGCAGAGCCAGTTGTTTCTTAGCTTCCCAAAGATTTGGAAGCAAGATACTTTGGGGACTCTCAGCCCCTTTGGAAACAAGGCGGCCCTTTGGGCCTGGCAGCTCTAGGCCAAAGTAGCACGCCCAGAGCAGGAGTTCTACTTCAGCCAGATCAGGCCTGCCAAGAAACTGCGTTTCACAGGCCTTGGTAAGAGATGTTCCCGGTAGGCTGTGAGAGCACTGTGGAGAGCCAGTTGCTTTAGCTTCCCACAGAGCTGGAAGCAAGATGCTTTGGGGCCTCTCTCTCCCTTTGGACACAAGGCAGCCGTTTGGGCCTGGCAGCTCTAGGCCAATGGAGCACACCCACAGCAGAAGTTCTACTTCAGGCGGATCAGTCCTGCCCAGAAACTGCGTTTCACAGCCCTTGGTAAGAGATGTTCACGGTAGGCTGTGAGAGCACTGGGCAGAACCAGTTGTTTTTTAGCTTCCCAAAGTGCTGGAGGCAAGATGCTTTGGGGCCTCTCTCACCCCTTGGAAACAAGGCAGCCCTTAGGTCCTGGTAGCTCTAGGCCTATGTAGCACAACCAGAACAGAAGTTCTACTTCAGCCAGGTCAGGCCTGCCAAGAAACTGCGTTTCACAGGCCTTTCAAAGAGATGTTCTCTTAGGCTGTAAGAGCACTGGGCAGAGCCAGCTGTTTCTTAGCTTCCCGAAGAGCTGGGAGCAAGATGCTTTGGTGCCACTCTCTCACTTTGGAATCAAGGCAGCCCTTTGCGCCAGGTAGCTCTAGGCCAGTGGAGCACACCCAGAGCAGAAGTTCTACTTCGGCCAGTTCAGGCCACCAACAAACTGCGTTTCACAGGCCTTGGTAAGAGATGTTCCCGGTAGGCTGTAAGAGCGCTGGGCAACGCCAGATGTTTCTTAGCTTCCCGAAGAGCTGGAAGCAAGATGCTTTGGGGCCTCTCTGCCCCTTTGCAAACAAGGCGGCCCTTTGGGCCAGGCAGCTCTAGGCCAATGGAGCACACCCAGAGCAGCAGTTCTACTTCAGCTAGATCAGGCCACCAACAAAGTGCGTTTCACAGGCCTTGGTAAGAGATTTTCTCTTAGGCTGTAAGAGCACTGGGCAGAGCCAGTTGTTTCTTAGCTTCCCAAAGAGCTGGAAGCAAGATGCTTTGGGGGCTCCCTGCCCCTTTGCCAACAAGGCCGACCTTTGGGCCTTTCAGCTCTAGGCCAATGGAGCACACCCAGAGCAGAAGTTCTACCTCAGCCAGATAAGGCCTGCCAAGAAACTGCGTTTCAAAGGCTCTGGTAAGAGATGTTCCCGGTACTCTGTCAGAGCACTGGGCAGAGACAGTTGTTTCTTAGCTTCCCAAAGAGCTGGAAGCAAGATGCTTTGGGGCCTCTCTGCCCCTTTGCAAACAAGGCATCCCTTTGGGCCTTTCAGCTCTAGGCCAATGGAGCACACCCAGAGCAGAAGTCCTACTTCAGCCAGATCAGGCCTGCCAAGGAACTGCGTTTCAGAGGCCTTTGTATGTGACGTTCCCGGTAGGCTGTGAGAGCACGGTGCAGAGCCAGTTGTTTCCTTGTTTCCCAAACAGCTGGAAGCAAGACGCTTTGGGGCCTCTCTGCCCCTTTGGAAACAAGGCAGCACGTTGGGTCTGGCAGCTCTAGGGCAATGGAGCACAACCAGAGCAGAAGTTCTACTTCTTCCAGATCAGGCCTGCCTAGAAAGTGCGTTTCACAGGCCTTGATAAGAGATGTTCTCTTAGGCTATAAGAGCACTGGGCACAGCGAGTTGTTTCTTAGCTTCCCAAGAGGTGGAAGCAAGATGCTTTGGGGCCTCTCTCCCCCTTTGGAAACAAGGCAGCCCTTTGGGCCTTTCAGCTCTAGGGCAATGGAGCACACCCAGAGCAGAAGTTCTACCTCAGCCAGATCAGGCCTGCCAAGAAACTGCTTTTCACAGGCCTTCGTAAGAGGTGTTCCCGGAAGGCTGTAAGAGTACCTGGCAGAGCGAGTTGTTTCTTAGCTTCAAAAACAGCTGGAAGCAACATGATTTGGGGCCTCTCTCCCCCTTTGGAAACAAAGCAGCCTTTGTGCCTGGCAGCTCTAGGCCAAAGTAGCACACCCAGAGCACAAGTTCTACCTCAGCCAGATAAGGCCTGTCAAGAAGCTGCGTTTCACAGGCCTTTGTATGTGACGTTCCCGGTTGGCTTTGAGAGCACTGTGCAGAGCCAGTTGTTTTAGCTTCCCAGAGAGCAGGAAGCAAGATGCTTTGGGGCCTCTCTCACACTTTGGAAATAAAGGCAGCCCTTTGGGCCTGGCAGCCCTAGGCCAATGGAGTACACCCAGAGCAGAAGTTCTACCTCAGCCAGATCAGGCCTTCCAAGAAACTGCGTCTCACAGGCCTTTCTCTGTCACGTTGCCGGTAGGCTGTGAGAGCACTGTGCAGAGCCAGTTGTTTCTTAGCTTCCCAAAGATTTGGAAGCAAGATACTTTGGGGACTCTCAGCCCCTTTGGAAACAAGGCGGCCCTTTGGGCCTGGCAGCTCTAGGCCAAAGTAGCACGCCCAGAGCAGGAGTTCTACTTCAGCCAGATCAGGCCTGCCAAGAAACTGCGTTTCACAGGCCTTGGTAAGAGATGTTCCCGGTAGGCTGTGAGAGCACTGTGGAGAGCCAGTTGCTTTAGCTTCCCACAGAGCTGGAAGCAAGATGCTTTGGGGCCTCTCTCTCCCTTTGGACACAAGGCAGCCGTTTGGGCCTGGCAGCTCTAGGCCAATGGAGCACACCCACAGCAGAAGTTCTACTTCAGGCGGATCAGTCCTGCCCAGAAACTGCGTTTCACAGCCCTTGGTAAGAGATGTTCACGGTAGGCTGTGAGAGCACTGGGCAGAACCAGTTGTTTTTTAGCTTCCCAAAGTGCTGGAGGCAAGATGCTTTGGGGCCTCTCTCACCCCTTGGAAACAAGGCAGCCCTTAGGTCCTGGTAGCTCTAGGCCTATGTAGCACAACCAGAACAGAAGTTCTACTTCAGCCAGGTCAGGCCTGCCAAGAAACTGCGTTTCACAGGCCTTTCAAAGAGATGTTCTCTTAGGCTGTAAGAGCACTGGGCAGAGCCAGCTGTTTCTTAGCTTCCCGAAGAGCTGGGAGCAAGATGCTTTGGTGCCACTCTCTCACTTTGGAATCAAGGCAGCCCTTTGCGCCAGGTAGCTCTAGGCCAGTGGAGCACACCCAGAGCAGAAGTTCTACTTCGGCCAGTTCAGGCCACCAACAAACTGCGTTTCACAGGCCTTGGTAAGAGATGTTCCCGGTAGGCTGTAAGAGCGCTGGGCAACGCCAGATGTTTCTTAGCTTCCCGAAGAGCTGGAAGCAAGATGCTTTGGGGCCTCTCTGCCCCTTTGCAAACAAGGCGGCCCTTTGGGCCAGGCAGCTCTAGGCCAATGGAGCACACCCAGAGCAGCAGTTCTACTTCAGCTAGATCAGGCCACCAACAAAGTGCGTTTCACAGGCCTTGGTAAGAGATTTTCTCTTAGGCTGTAAGAGCACTGGGCAGAGCCAGTTGTTTCTTAGCTTCCCAAAGAGCTGGAAGCAAGATGCTTTGGGGGCTCCCTGCCCCTTTGCCAACAAGGCCGACCTTTGGGCCTTTCAGCTCTAGGCCAATGGAGCACACCCAGAGCAGAAGTTCTACCTCAGCCAGATAAGGCCTGCCAAGAAACTGCGTTTCAAAGGCTCTGGTAAGAGATGTTCCCGGTACTCTGTCAGAGCACTGGGCAGAGACAGTTGTTTCTTAGCTTCCCAAAGAGCTGGAAGCAAGATGCTTTGGGGCCTCTCTGCCCCTTTGCAAACAAGGCATCCCTTTGGGCCTTTCAGCTCTAGGCCAATGGAGCACACCCAGAGCAGAAGTCCTACTTCAGCCAGATCAGGCCTGCCAAGGAACTGCGTTTCAGAGGCCTTTGTATGTGACGTTCCCGGTAGGCTGTGAGAGCACGGTGCAGAGCCAGTTGTTTCCTTGTTTCCCAAACAGCTGGAAGCAAGACGCTTTGGGGCCTCTCTGCCCCTTTGGAAACAAGGCAGCACGTTGGGTCTGGCAGCTCTAGGGCAATGGAGCACAACCAGAGCAGAAGTTCTACTTCTTCCAGATCAGGCCTGCCTAGAAAGTGCGTTTCACAGGCCTTGATAAGAGATGTTCTCTTAGGCTATAAGAGCACTGGGCACAGCGAGTTGTTTCTTAGCTTCCCAAGAGGTGGAAGCAAGATGCTTTGGGGCCTCTCTCCCCCTTTGGAAACAAGGCAGCCCTTTGGGCCTTTCAGCTCTAGGGCAATGGAGCACACCCAGAGCAGAAGTTCTACCTCAGCCAGATCAGGCCTGCCAAGAAACTGCTTTTCACAGGCCTTCGTAAGAGGTGTTCCCGGAAGGCTGTAAGAGTACCTGGCAGAGCGAGTTGTTTCTTAGCTTCAAAAACAGCTGGAAGCAACATGATTTGGGGCCTCTCTCCCCCTTTGGAAACAAAGCAGCCTTTGTGCCTGGCAGCTCTAGGCCAAAGTAGCACACCCAGAGCACAAGTTCTACCTCAGCCAGATAAGGCCTGTCAAGAAGCTGCGTTTCACAGGCCTTTGTATGTGACGTTCCCGGTTGGCTTTGAGAGCACTGTGCAGAGCCAGTTGTTTTAGCTTCCCAGAGAGCAGGAAGCAAGATGCTTTGGGGCCTCTCTCACACTTTGGAAATAAAGGCAGCCCTTTGGGCCTGGCAGCCCTAGGCCAATGGAGTACACCCAGAGCAGAAGTTCTACCTCAGCCAGATCAGGCCTTCCAAGAAACTGCGTCTCACAGGCCTTTCTCTGTCACGTTGCCGGTAGGCTGTGAGAGCACTGTGCAGAGCCAGTTGTTTCTTAGCTTCCCAAAGATTTGGAAGCAAGATACTTTGGGGACTCTCAGCCCCTTTGGAAACAAGGCGGCCCTTTGGGCCTGGCAGCTCTAGGCCAAAGTAGCACGCCCAGAGCAGGAGTTCTACTTCAGCCAGATCAGGCCTGCCAAGAAACTGCGTTTCACAGGCCTTGGTAAGAGATGTTCCCGGTAGGCTGTGAGAGCACTGTGGAGAGCCAGTTGCTTTAGCTTCCCACAGAGCTGGAAGCAAGATGCTTTGGGGCCTCTCTCTCCCTTTGGACACAAGGCAGCCGTTTGGGCCTGGCAGCTCTAGGCCAATGGAGCACACCCACAGCAGAAGTTCTACTTCAGGCGGATCAGTCCTGCCCAGAAACTGCGTTTCACAGCCCTTGGTAAGAGATGTTCACGGTAGGCTGTGAGAGCACTGGGCAGAACCAGTTGTTTTTTAGCTTCCCAAAGTGCTGGAGGCAAGATGCTTTGGGGCCTCTCTCACCCCTTGGAAACAAGGCAGCCCTTACGTCCTGGTAGCTCTAGGCCTATGTAGCACAACCAGAACAGAAGTTCTACTTCAGCCAGGTCAGGCCTGCCAAGAAACTGCGTTTCACAGGCCTTTCAAAGAGATGTTCTCTTAGGCTGTAAGAGCACTGGGCAGAGCCAGCTGTTTCTTAGCTTCCCGAAGAGCTGGGAGCAAGATGCTTTGGTGCCACTCTCTCACTTTGGAATCAAGGCAGCCCTTTGCGCCAGGTAGCTCTAGGCCAGTGGAGCACACCCAGAGCAGAAGTTCTACTTCGGCCAGTTCAGGCCACCAACAAACTGCGTTTCACAGGCCTTGGTAAGAGATGTTCCCGGTAGGCTGTAAGAGCGCTGGGCAACGCCAGATGTTTCTTAGCTTCCCGAAGAGCTGGAAGCAAGATGCTTTGGGGCCTCTCTGCCCCTTTGCAAACAAGGCGGCCCTTTGGGCCAGGCAGCTCTAGGCCAATGGAGCACACCCAGAGCAGCAGTTCTACTTCAGCTAGATCAGGCCACCAACAAAGTGCGTTTCACAGGCCTTGGTAAGAGATTTTCTCTTAGGCTGTAAGAGCACTGGGCAGAGCCAGTTGTTTCTTAGCTTCCCAAAGAGCTGGAAGCAAGATGCTTTGGGGGCTCCCTGCCCCTTTGCCAACAAGGCCGACCTTTGGGCCTTTCAGCTCTAGGCCAATGGAGCACACCCAGAGCAGAAGTTCTACCTCAGCCAGATAAGGCCTGCCAAGAAACTGCGTTTCAAAGGCTCTGGTAAGAGATGTTCCCGGTACTCTGTCAGAGCACTGGGCAGAGACAGTTGTTTCTTAGCTTCCCAAAGAGCTGGAAGCAAGATGCTTTGGGGCCTCTCTGCCCCTTTGCAAACAAGGCATCCCTTTGGGCCTTTCAGCTCTAGGCCAACGGAGCACACCCAGAGCAGAAGTCCTACTTCAGCCAGATCAGGCCTGCCAAGGAACTGCGTTTCAGAGGCCTTTGTATGTGACGTTCCCGGTAGGCTGTGAGAGCACGGTGCAGAGCCAGTTGTTTCCTTGTTTCCCAAACAGCTGGAAGCAAGACGCTTTGGGGCCTCTCTGCCCCTTTGGAAACAAGGCAGCACGTTGGGTCTGGCAGCTCTAGGGCAATGGAGCACAACCAGAGCAGAAGTTCTACTTCTTCCAGATCAGGCCTGCCTAGAAAGTGCGTTTCACAGGCCTTGATAAGAGATGTTCTCTTAGGCTATAAGAGCACTGGGCACAGCGAGTTGTTTCTTAGCTTCCCAAGAGGTGGAAGCAAGATGCTTTGGGGCCTCTCTCCCCCTTTGGAAACAAGGCAGCCCTTTGGGCCTTTCAGCTCTAGGGCAATGGAGCACACCCAGAGCAGAAGTTCTACCTCAGCCAGATCAGGCCTGCCAAGAAACTGCTTTTCACAGGCCTTCGTAAGAGGTGTTCCCGGAAGGCTGTAAGAGTACCTGGCAGAGCGAGTTGTTTCTTAGCTTCAAAAACAGCTGGAAGCAACATGATTTGGGGCCTCTCTCCCCCTTTGGAAACAAAGCAGCCTTTGTGCCTGGCAGCTCTAGGCCAAAGTAGCACACCCAGAGCACAAGTTCTACCTCAGCGAGATAAGGCCTGTCAAGAAGCTGCGTTTCACAGGCCTTTGTATGTGACGTTCCCGGTTGGCTTTGAGAGCACTGTGCAGAGCCAGTTGTTTTAGCTTCCCAGAGAGCAGGAAGCAAGATGCTTTGGGGCCTCTCTCACACTTTGGAAATAAAGGCAGCCCTTTGGGCCTGGCAGCCCTAGGCCAATGGAGTACACCCAGAGCAGAAGTTCTACCTCAGCCAGATCAGGCCTTCCAAGAAACTGCGTCTCACAGGCCTTTCTCTGTCACGTTGCCGGTAGGCTGTGAGAGCACTGTGCAGAGCCAGTTGTTTCTTAGCTTCCCAAAGATTTGGAAGCAAGATACTTTGGGGACTCTCAGCCCCTTTGGAAACAAGGCGGCCCTTTGGGCCTGGCAGCTCTAGGCCAAAGTAGCACGCCCAGAGCAGGAGTTCTACTTCAGCCAGATCAGGCCTGCCAAGAAACTGCGTTTCACAGGCCTTGGTAAGAGATGTTCCCGGTAGGCTGTGAGAGCACTGTGGAGAGCCAGTTGCTTTAGCTTCCCACAGAGCTGGAAGCAAGATGCTTTGGGGCCTCTCTCTCCCTTTGCACACAAGGCAGCCGTTTGGGCCTGGCAGCTCTAGGCCAATGGAGCACACCCACAGCAGAAGTTCTACTTCAGGCGGATCAGTCCTGCCCAGAAACTGCGTTTCACAGCCCTTGGTAAGAGATGTTCACGGTAGGCTGTGAGAGCACTGGGCAGAACCAGTTGTTTTTTAGCTTCCCAAAGTGCTGGAGGCAAGATGCTTTGGGGCCTCTCTCACCCCTTGGAAACAAGGCAGCCCTTAGGTCCTGGTAGCTCTAGGCCTATGTAGCACAACCAGAACAGAAGTTCTACTTCAGCCAGGTCAGGCCTGCCAAGAAACTGCGTTTCACAGGCCTTTCAAAGAGATGTTCTCTTAGGCTGTAAGAGCACTGGGCAGAGCCAGCTGTTTCTTAGCTTCCCGAAGAGCTGGGAGCAAGATGCTTTGGTGCCACTCTCTCACTTTGGAATCAAGGCAGCCCTTTGCGCCAGGTAGCTCTAGGCCAGTGGAGCACACCCAGAGCAGAAGTTCTACTTCGGCCAGTTCAGGCCACCAACAAACTGCGTTTCACAGGCCTTGGTAAGAGATGTTCCCGGTAGGCTGTAAGAGCGCTGGGCAACGCCAGATGTTTCTTAGCTTCCCGAAGAGCTGGAAGCAAGATGCTTTGGGGCCTCTCTGCCCCTTTGCAAACAAGGCGGCCCTTTGGGCCAGGCAGCTCTAGGCCAATGGAGCACACCCAGAGCAGCAGTTCTACTTCAGCTAGATCAGGCCACCAACAAAGTGCGTTTCACAGGCCTTGGTAAGAGATTTTCTCTTAGGCTGTAAGAGCACTGGGCAGAGCCAGTTGTTTCTTAGCTTCCCAAAGAGCTGGAAGCAAGATGCTTTGGGGGCTCCCTGCCCCTTTGCCAACAAGGCCGACCTTTGGGCCTTTCAGCTCTAGGCCAATGGAGCACACCCAGAGCAGAAGTTCTACCTCAGCCAGATAAGGCCTGCCAAGAAACTGCGTTTCAAAGGCTCTGGTAAGAGATGTTCCCGGTACTCTGTCAGAGCACTGGGCAGAGACAGTTGTTTCTTAGCTTCCCAAAGAGCTGGAAGCAAGATGCTTTGGGGCCTCTCTGCCCCTTTGCAAACAAGGCATCCCTTTGGGCCTTTCAGCTCTAGGCCAATGGAGCACACCCAGAGCAGAAGTCCTACTTCAGCCAGATCAGGCCTGCCAAGGAACTGCGTTTCAGAGGCCTTTGTATGTGACGTTCCCGGTAGGCTGTGAGAGCACGGTGCAGAGCCAGTTGTTTCCTTGTTTCCCAAACAGCTGGAAGCAAGACGCTTTGGGGCCTCTCTGCCCCTTTGGAAACAAGGCAGCACGTTGGGTCTGGCAGCTCTAGGGCAATGGAGCACAACCAGAGCAGAAGTTCTACTTCTTCCAGATCAGGCCTGCCTAGAAAGTGCGTTTCACAGGCCTTGATAAGAGATGTTCTCTTAGGCTATAAGAGCACTGGGCACAGCGAGTTGTTTCTTAGCTTCCCAAGAGGTGGAAGCAAGATGCTTTGGGGCCTCTCTCCCCCTTTGGAAACAAGGCAGCCCTTTGGGCCTTTCAGCTCTAGGGCAATGGAGCACACCCAGAGCAGAAGTTCTACCTCAGCCAGATCAGGCCTGCCAAGAAACTGCTTTTCACAGGCCTTCGTAAGAGGTGTTCCCGGAAGGCTGTAAGAGTACCTGGCAGAGCGAGTTGTTTCTTAGCTTCAAAAACAGCTGGAAGCAACATGATTTGGGGCCTCTCTCCCCCTTTGGAAACAAAGCAGCCTTTGTGCCTGGCAGCTCTAGGCCAAAGTAGCACACCCAGAGCACAAGTTCTACCTCAGCCAGATAAGGCCTGTCAAGAAGCTGCGTTTCACAGGCCTTTGTATGTGACGTTCCCGGTTGGCTTTGAGAGCACTGTGCAGAGCCAGTTGTTTTAGCTTCCCAGAGAGCAGGAAGCAAGATGCTTTGGGGCCTCTCTCACACTTTGGAAATAAAGGCAGCCCTTTGGGCCTGGCAGCCCTAGGCCAATGGAGTACACCCAGAGCAGAAGTTCTACCTCAGCCAGATCAGGCCTTCCAAGAAACTGCGTCTCACAGGCCTTTCTCTGTCACGTTGCCGGTAGGCTGTGAGAGCACTGTGCAGAGCCAGTTGTTTCTTAGCTTCCCAAAGATTTGGAAGCAAGATACTTTGGGGACTCTCAGCCCCTTTGGAAACAAGGCGGCCCTTTGGGCCTGGCAGCTCTAGGCCAAAGTAGCACGCCCAGAGCAGGAGTTCTACTTCAGCCAGATCAGGCCTGCCAAGAAACTGCGTTTCACAGGCCTTGGTAAGAGATGTTCCCGGTAGGCTGTGAGAGCACTGTGGAGAGCCAGTTGCTTTAGCTTCCCACAGAGCTGGAAGCAAGATGCTTTGGGGCCTCTCTCTCCCTTTGGACACAAGGCAGCCGTTTGGGCCTGGCAGCTCTAGGCCAATGGAGCACACCCACAGCAGAAGTTCTACTTCAGGCGGATCAGTCCTGCCCAGAAACTGCGTTTCACAGCCCTTGGTAAGAGATGTTCACGGTAGGCTGTGAGAGCACTGGGCAGAACCAGTTGTTTTTTAGCTTCCCAAAGTGCTGGAGGCAAGATGCTTTGGGGCCTCTCTCACCCCTTGGAAACAAGGCAGCCCTTAGGTCCTGGTAGCTCTAGGCCTATGTAGCACAACCAGAACAGAAGTTCTACTTCAGCCAGGTCAGGCCTGCCAAGAAACTGCGTTTCACAGGCCTTTCAAAGAGATGTTCTCTTAGGCTGTAAGAGCACTGGGCAGAGCCAGCTGTTTCTTAGCTTCCCGAAGAGCTGGGAGCAAGATGCTTTGGTGCCACTCTCTCACTTTGGAATCAAGGCAGCCCTTTGCGCCAGGTAGCTCTAGGCCAGTGGAGCACACCCAGAGCAGAAGTTCTACTTCGGCCAGTTCAGGCCACCAACAAACTGCGTTTCACAGGCCTTGGTAAGAGATGTTCCCGGTAGGCTGTAAGAGCGCTGGGCAACGCCAGATGTTTCTTAGCTTCCCGAAGAGCTGGAAGCAAGATGCTTTGGGGCCTCTCTGCCCCTTTGCAAACAAGGCGGCCCTTTGGGCCAGGCAGCTCTAGGCCAATGGAGCACACCCAGAGCAGCAGTTCTACTTCAGCTAGATCAGGCCACCAACAAAGTGCGTTTCACAGGCCTTGGTAAGAGATTTTCTCTTAGGCTGTAAGAGCACTGGGCAGAGCCAGTTGTTTCTTAGCTTCCCAAAGAGCTGGAAGCAAGATGCTTTGGGGGCTCCCTGCCCCTTTGCCAACAAGGCCGACCTTTGGGCCTTTCAGCTCTAGGCCAATGGAGCACACCCAGAGCAGAAGTTCTACCTCAGCCAGATAAGGCCTGCCAAGAAACTGCGTTTCAAAGGCTCTGGTAAGAGATGTTCCCGGTACTCTGTCAGAGCACTGGGCAGAGACAGTTGTTTCTTAGCTTCCCAAAGAGCTGGAAGCAAGATGCTTTGGGGCCTCTCTGCCCCTTTGCAAACAAGGCATCCCTTTGGGCCTTTCAGCTCTAGGCCAACGGAGCACACCCAGAGCAGAAGTCCTACTTCAGCCAGATCAGGCCTGCCAAGGAACTGCGTTTCAGAGGCCTTTGTATGTGACGTTCCCGGTAGGCTGTGAGAGCACGGTGCAGAGCCAGTTGTTTCCTTGTTTCCCAAACAGCTGGAAGCAAGACGCTTTGGGGCCTCTCTGCCCCTTTGGAAACAAGGCAGCACGTTGGGTCTGGCAGCTCTAGGGCAATGGAGCACAACCAGAGCAGAAGTTCTACTTCTTCCAGATCAGGCCTGCCTAGAAAGTGCGTTTCACAGGCCTTGATAAGAGATGTTCTCTTAGGCTATAAGAGCACTGGGCACAGCGAGTTGTTTCTTAGCTTCCCAAGAGGTGGAAGCAAGATGCTTTGGGGCCTCTCTCCCCCTTTGGAAACAAGGCAGCCCTTTGGGCCTTTCAGCTCTAGGGCAATGGAGCACACCCAGAGCAGAAGTTCTACCTCAGCCAGATCAGGCCTGCCAAGAAACTGCTTTTCACAGGCCTTCGTAAGAGGTGTTCCCGGAAGGCTGTAAGAGTACCTGGCAGAGCGAGTTGTTTCTTAGCTTCAAAAACAGCTGGAAGCAACATGATTTGGGGCCTCTCTCCCCCTTTGGAAACAAAGCAGCCTTTGTGCCTGGCAGCTCTAGGCCAAAGTAGCACACCCAGAGCACAAGTTCTACCTCAGCCAGATAAGGCCTGTCAAGAAGCTGCGTTTCACAGGCCTTTGTATGTGACGTTCCCGGTTGGCTTTGAGAGCACTGTGCAGAGCCAGTTGTTTTAGCTTCCCAGAGAGCAGGAAGCAAGATGCTTTGGGGCCTCTCTCACACTTTGGAAATAAAGGCAGCCCTTTGGGCCTGGCAGCCCTAGGCCAATGGAGTACACCCAGAGCAGAAGTTCTACCTCAGCCAGATCAGGCCTTCCAAGAAACTGCGTCTCACAGGCCTTTCTCTGTCACGTTGCCGGTAGGCTGTGAGAGCACTGTGCAGAGCCAGTTGTTTCTTAGCTTCCCAAAGATTTGGAAGCAAGATACTTTGGGGACTCTCAGCCCCTTTGGAAACAAGGCGGCCCTTTGGGCCTGGCAGCTCTAGGCCAAAGTAGCACGCCCAGAGCAGGAGTTCTACTTCAGCCAGATCAGGCCTGCCAAGAAACTGCGTTTCACAGGCCTTGGTAAGAGATGTTCCCGGTAGGCTGTGAGAGCACTGTGGAGAGCCAGTTGCTTTAGCTTCCCACAGAGCTGGAAGCAAGATGCTTTGGGGCCTCTCTCTCCCTTTGGACACAAGGCAGCCGTTTGGGCCTGGCAGCTCTAGGCCAATGGAGCACACCCACAGCAGAAGTTCTACTTCAGGCGGATCAGTCCTGCCCAGAAACTGCGTTTCACAGCCCTTGGTAAGAGATGTTCACGGTAGGCTGTGAGAGCACTGGGCAGAACCAGTTGTTTTTTAGCTTCCCAAAGTGCTGGAGGCAAGATGCTTTGGGGCCTCTCTCACCCCTTGGAAACAAGGCAGCCCTTAGGTCCTGGTAGCTCTAGGCCTATGTAGCACAACCAGAACAGAAGTTCTACTTCAGCCAGGTCAGGCCTGCCAAGAAACTGCGTTTCACAGGCCTTTCAAAGAGATGTTCTCTTAGGCTGTAAGAGCACTGGGCAGAGCCAGCTGTTTCTTAGCTTCCCGAAGAGCTGGGAGCAAGATGCTTTGGTGCCACTCTCTCACTTTGGAATCAAGGCAGCCCTTTGCGCCAGGTAGCTCTAGGCCAGTGGAGCACACCCAGAGCAGAAGTTCTACTTCGGCCAGTTCAGGCCACCAACAAACTGCGTTTCACAGGCCTTGGTAAGAGATGTTCCCGGTAGGCTGTAAGAGCGCTGGGCAACGCCAGATGTTTCTTAGCTTCCCGAAGAGCTGGAAGCAAGATGCTTTGGGGCCTCTCTGCCCCTTTGCAAACAAGGCGGCCCTTTGGGCCAGGCAGCTCTAGGCCAATGGAGCACACCCAGAGCAGCAGTTCTACTTCAGCTAGATCAGGCCACCAACAAAGTGCGTTTCACAGGCCTTGGTAAGAGATTTTCTCTTAGGCTGTAAGAGCACTGGGCAGAGCCAGTTGTTTCTTAGCTTCCCAAAGAGCTGGAAGCAAGATGCTTTGGGGGCTCCCTGCCCCTTTGCCAACAAGGCCGACCTTTGGGCCTTTCAGCTCTAGGCCAATGGAGCACACCCAGAGCAGAAGTTCTACCTCAGCCAGATAAGGCCTGCCAAGAAACTGCGTTTCAAAGGCTCTGGTAAGAGATGTTCCCGGTACTCTGTCAGAGCACTGGGCAGAGACAGTTGTTTCTTAGCTTCCCAAAGAGCTGGAAGCAAGATGCTTTGGGGCCTCTCTGCCCCTTTGCAAACAAGGCATCCCTTTGGGCCTTTCAGCTCTAGGCCAATGGAGCACACCCAGAGCAGAAGTCCTACTTCAGCCAGATCAGGCCTGCCAAGGAACTGCGTTTCAGAGGCCTTTGTATGTGACGTTCCCGGTAGGCTGTGAGAGCACGGTGCAGAGCCAGTTGTTTCCTTGTTTCCCAAACAGCTGGAAGCAAGACGCTTTGGGGCCTCTCTGCCCCTTTGGAAACAAGGCAGCACGTTGGGTCTGGCAGCTCTAGGGCAATGGAGCACAACCAGAGCAGAAGTTCTACTTCTTCCAGATCAGGCCTGCCTAGAAAGTGCGTTTCACAGGCCTTGATAAGAGATGTTCTCTTAGGCTATAAGAGCACTGGGCACAGCGAGTTGTTTCTTAGCTTCCCAAGAGGTGGAAGCAAGATGCTTTGGGGCCTCTCTCCCCCTTTGGAAACAAGGCAGCCCTTTGGGCCTTTCAGCTCTAGGGCAATGGAGCACACCCAGAGCAGAAGTTCTACCTCAGCCAGATCAGGCCTGCCAAGAAACTGCTTTTCACAGGCCTTCGTAAGAGGTGTTCCCGGAAGGCTGTAAGAGTACCTGGCAGAGCGAGTTGTTTCTTAGCTTCAAAAACAGCTGGAAGCAACATGATTTGGGGCCTCTCTCCCCCTTTGGAAACAAAGCAGCCTTTGTGCCTGGCAGCTCTAGGCCAAAGTAGCACACCCAGAGCACAAGTTCTACCTCAGCCAGATAAGGCCTGTCAAGAAGCTGCGTTTCACAGGCCTTTGTATGTGACGTTCCCGGTTGGCTTTGAGAGCACTGTGCAGAGCCAGTTGTTTTAGCTTCCCAGAGAGCAGGAAGCAAGATGCTTTGGGGCCTCTCTCACACTTTGGAAATAAAGGCAGCCCTTTGGGCCTGGCAGCCCTAGGCCAATGGAGTACACCCAGAGCAGAAGTTCTACCTCAGCCAGATCAGGCCTTCCAAGAAACTGCGTCTCACAGGCCTTTCTCTGTCACGTTGCCGGTAGGCTGTGAGAGCACTGTGCAGAGCCAGTTGTTTCTTAGCTTCCCAAAGATTTGGAAGCAAGATACTTTGGGGACTCTCAGCCCCTTTGGAAACAAGGCGGCCCTTTGGGCCTGGCAGCTCTAGGCCAAAGTAGCACGCCCAGAGCAGGAGTTCTACTTCAGCCAGATCAGGCCTGCCAAGAAACTGCGTTTCACAGGCCTTGGTAAGAGATGTTCCCGGTAGGCTGTGAGAGCACTGTGGAGAGCCAGTTGCTTTAGCTTCCCACAGAGCTGGAAGCAAGATGCTTTGGGGCCTCTCTCTCCCTTTGGACACAAGGCAGCCGTTTGGGCCTGGCAGCTCTAGGCCAATGGAGCACACCCACAGCAGAAGTTCTACTTCAGGCGGATCAGTCCTGCCCAGAAACTGCGTTTCACAGCCCTTGGTAAGAGATGTTCACGGTAGGCTGTGAGAGCACTGGGCAGAACCAGTTGTTTTTTAGCTTCCCAAAGTGCTGGAGGCAAGATGCTTTGGGGCCTCTCTCACCCCTTGGAAACAAGGCAGCCCTTAGGTCCTGGTAGCTCTAGGCCTATGTAGCACAACCAGAACAGAAGTTCTACTTCAGCCAGGTCAGGCCTGCCAAGAAACTGCGTTTCACAGGCCTTTCAAAGAGATGTTCTCTTAGGCTGTAAGAGCACTGGGCAGAGCCAGCTGTTTCTTAGCTTCCCGAAGAGCTGGGAGCAAGATGCTTTGGTGCCACTCTCTCACTTTGGAATCAAGGCAGCCCTTTGCGCCAGGTAGCTCTAGGCCAGTGGAGCACACCCAGAGCAGAAGTTCTACTTCGGCCAGTTCAGGCCACCAACAAACTGCGTTTCACAGGCCTTGGTAAGAGATGTTCCCGGTAGGCTGTAAGAGCGCTGGGCAACGCCAGATGTTTCTTAGCTTCCCGAAGAGCTGGAAGCAAGATGCTTTGGGGCCTCTCTGCCCCTTTGCAAACAAGGCGGCCCTTTGGGCCAGGCAGCTCTAGGCCAATGGAGCACACCCAGAGCAGCAGTTCTACTTCAGCTAGATCAGGCCACCAACAAAGTGCGTTTCACAGGCCTTGGTAAGAGATTTTCTCTTAGGCTGTAAGAGCACTGGGCAGAGCCAGTTGTTTCTTAGCTTCCCAAAGAGCTGGAAGCAAGATGCTTTGGGGGCTCCCTGCCCCTTTGCCAACAAGGCCGACCTTTGGGCCTTTCAGCTCTAGGCCAATGGAGCACACCCAGAGCAGAAGTTCTACCTCAGCCAGATAAGGCCTGCCAAGAAACTGCGTTTCAAAGGCTCTGGTAAGAGATGTTCCCGGTACTCTGTCAGAGCACTGGGCAGAGACAGTTGTTTCTTAGCTTCCCAAAGAGCTGGAAGCAAGATGCTTTGGGGCCTCTCTGCCCCTTTGCAAACAAGGCATCCCTTTGGGCCTTTCAGCTCTAGGCCAATGGAGCACACCCAGAGCAGAAGTCCTACTTCAGCCAGATCAGGCCTGCCAAGGAACTGCGTTTCAGAGGCCTTTGTATGTGACGTTCCCGGTAGGCTGTGAGAGCACGGTGCAGAGCCAGTTGTTTCCTTGTTTCCCAAACAGCTGGAAGCAAGACGCTTTGGGGCCTCTCTGCCCCTTTGGAAACAAGGCAGCACGTTGGGTCTGGCAGCTCTAGGGCAATGGAGCACAACCAGAGCAGAAGTTCTACTTCTTCCAGATCAGGCCTGCCTAGAAAGTGCGTTTCACAGGCCTTGATAAGAGATGTTCTCTTAGGCTATAAGAGCACTGGGCACAGCGAGTTGTTTCTTAGCTTCCCAAGAGGTGGAAGCAAGATGCTTTGGGGCCTCTCTCCCCCTTTGGAAACAAGGCAGCCCTTTGGGCCTTTCAGCTCTAGGGCAATGGAGCACACCCAGAGCAGAAGTTCTACCTCAGCCAGATCAGGCCTGCCAAGAAACTGCTTTTCACAGGCCTTCGTAAGAGGTGTTCCCGGAAGGCTGTAAGAGTACCTGGCAGAGCGAGTTGTTTCTTAGCTTCAAAAACAGCTGGAAGCAACATGATTTGGGGCCTCTCTCCCCCTTTGGAAACAAAGCAGCCTTTGTGCCTGGCAGCTCTAGGCCAAAGTAGCACACCCAGAGCACAAGTTCTACCTCAGCCAGATAAGGCCTGTCAAGAAGCTGCGTTTCACAGGCCTTTGTATGTGACGTTCCCGGTTGGCTTTGAGAGCACTGTGCAGAGCCAGTTGTTTTAGCTTCCCAGAGAGCAGGAAGCAAGATGCTTTGGGGCCTCTCTCACACTTTGGAAATAAAGGCAGCCCTTTGGGCCTGGCAGCCCTAGGCCAATGGAGTACACCCAGAGCAGAAGTTCTACCTCAGCCAGATCAGGCCTTCCAAGAAACTGCGTCTCACAGGCCTTTCTCTGTCACGTTGCCGGTAGGCTGTGAGAGCACTGTGCAGAGCCAGTTGTTTCTTAGCTTCCCAAAGATTTGGAAGCAAGATACTTTGGGGACTCTCAGCCCCTTTGGAAACAAGGCGGCCCTTTGGGCCTGGCAGCTCTAGGCCAAAGTAGCACGCCCAGAGCAGGAGTTCTACTTCAGCCAGATCAGGCCTGCCAAGAAACTGCGTTTCACAGGCCTTGGTAAGAGATGTTCCCGGTAGGCTGTGAGAGCACTGTGGAGAGCCAGTTGCTTTAGCTTCCCACAGAGCTGGAAGCAAGATGCTTTGGGGCCTCTCTCTCCCTTTGGACACAAGGCAGCCGTTTGGGCCTGGCAGCTCTAGGCCAATGGAGCACACCCACAGCAGAAGTTCTACTTCAGGCGGATCAGTCCTGCCCAGAAACTGCGTTTCACAGCCCTTGGTAAGAGATGTTCACGGTAGGCTGTGAGAGCACTGGGCAGAACCAGTTGTTTTTTAGCTTCCCAAAGTGCTGGAGGCAAGATGCTTTGGGGCCTCTCTCACCCCTTGGAAACAAGGCAGCCCTTAGGTCCTGGTAGCTCTAGGCCTATGTAGCACAACCAGAACAGAAGTTCTACTTCAGCCAGGTCAGGCCTGCCAAGAAACTGCGTTTCACAGGCCTTTCAAAGAGATGTTCTCTTAGGCTGTAAGAGCACTGGGCAGAGCCAGCTGTTTCTTAGCTTCCCGAAGAGCTGGGAGCAAGATGCTTTGGTGCCACTCTCTCACTTTGGAATCAAGGCAGCCCTTTGCGCCAGGTAGCTCTAGGCCAGTGGAGCACACCCAGAGCAGAAGTTCTACTTCGGCCAGTTCAGGCCACCAACAAACTGCGTTTCACAGGCCTTGGTAAGAGATGTTCCCGGTAGGCTGTAAGAGCACTGGGCAACGCCAGATGTTTCTTAGCTTCCCGAAGAGCTGGAAGCAAGATGCTTTGGGGCCTCTCTGCCCCTTTGCAAACAAGGCGGCCCTTTGGGCCAGGCAGCTCTAGGCCAATGGAGCACACCCAGAGCAGCAGTTCTACTTCAGCTAGATCAGGCCACCAACAAAGTGCGTTTCACAGGCCTTGGTAAGAGATTTTCTCTTAGGCTGTAAGAGCACTGGGCAGAGCCAGTTGTTTCTTAGCTTCCCAAAGAGCTGGAAGCAAGATGCTTTGGGGGCTCCCTGCCCCTTTGCCAACAAGGCCGACCTTTGGGCCTTTCAGCTCTAGGCCAATGGAGCACACCCAGAGCAGAAGTTCTACCTCAGCCAGATAAGGCCTGCCAAGAAACTGCGTTTCAAAGGCTCTGGTAAGAGATGTTCCCGGTACTCTGTCAGAGCACTGGGCAGAGACAGTTGTTTCCTAGCTTCCCAAAGAGCTGGAAGCAAGATGCTTTGGGGCCTCTCTGCCCCTTTGCAAACAAGGCATCCCTTTGGGCCTTTCAGCTCTAGGCCAACGGAGCACACCCAGAGCAGAAGTCCTACTTCAGCCAGATCAGGCCTGCCAAGGAACTGCGTTTCAGAGGCCTTTGTATGTGACGTTCCCGGTAGGCTGTGAGAGCACGGTGCAGAGCCAGTTGTTTCCTTGTTTCCCAAACAGCTGGAAGCAAGACGCTTTGGGGCCTCTCTGCCCCTTTGGAAACAAGGCAGCACGTTGGGTCTGGCAGCTCTAGGGCAATGGAGCACAACCAGAGCAGAAGTTCTACTTCTTCCAGATCAGGCCTGCCTAGAAAGTGCGTT
Source organism: Equus asinus (assembly GCF_041296235.1). Classification (NCBI taxonomy): domain Eukaryota; kingdom Metazoa; phylum Chordata; class Mammalia; order Perissodactyla; family Equidae; genus Equus; species Equus asinus. The sequence goes on from NW_027225523.1 coordinate 70,866, forward strand.
TCACAGGCCTTGATAAGAGATGTTCTCTTAGGCTATAAGAGCACTGGGCACAGCGAGTTGTTTCTTAGCTTCCCAAGAGGTGGAAGCAAGATGCTTTGGGGCCTCTCTCCCCCTTTGGAAACAAGGCAGCCCTTTGGGCCTTTCAGCTCTAGGGCAATGGAGCACACCCAGAGCAGAAGTTCTACCTCAGCCAGATCAGGCCTGCCAAGAAACTGCTTTTCACAGGCCTTCGTAAGAGGTGTTCCCGGAAGGCTGTAAGAGTACCTGGCAGAGCGAGTTGTTTCTTAGCTTCAAAAACAGCTGGAAGCAACATGATTTGGGGCCTCTCTCCCCCTTTGGAAACAAAGCAGCCTTTGTGCCTGGCAGCTCTAGGCCAAAGTAGCACACCCAGAGCACAAGTTCTACCTCAGCCAGATAAGGCCTGTCAAGAAGCTGCGTTTCACAGGCCTTTGTATGTGACGTTCCCGGTTGGCTTTGAGAGCACTGTGCAGAGCCAGTTGTTTTAGCTTCCCAGAGAGCAGGAAGCAAGATGCTTTGGGGCCTCTCTCACACTTTGGAAATAAAGGCAGCCCTTTGGGCCTGGCAGCCCTAGGCCAATGGAGTACACCCAGAGCAGAAGTTCTACCTCAGCCAGATCAGGCCTTCCAAGAAACTGCGTCTCACAGGCCTTTCTCTGTCACGTTGCCGGTAGGCTGTGAGAGCACTGTGCAGAGCCAGTTGTTTCTTAGCTTCCCAAAGATTTGGAAGCAAGATACTTTGGGGACTCTCAGCCCCTTTGGAAACAAGGCGGCCCTTTGGGCCTGGCAGCTCTAGGCCAAAGTAGCACGCCCAGAGCAGGAGTTCTACTTCAGCCAGATCAGGCCTGCCAAGAAACTGCGTTTCACAGGCCTTGGTAAGAGATGTTCCCGGTAGGCTGTGAGAGCACTGTGGAGAGCCAGTTGCTTTAGCTTCCCACAGAGCTGGAAGCAAGATGCTTTGGGGCCTCTCTCTCCCTTTGGACACAAGGCAGCCGTTTGGGCCTGGCAGCTCTAGGCCAATGGAGCACACCCACAGCAGAAGTTCTACTTCAGGCGGATCAGTCCTGCCCAGAAACTGCGTTTCACAGCCCTTGGTAAGAGATGTTCACGGTAGGCTGTGAGAGCACTGGGCAGAACCAGTTGTTTTTTAGCTTCCCAAAGTGCTGGAGGCAAGATGCTTTGGGGCCTCTCTCACCCCTTGGAAACAAGGCAGCCCTTAGGTCCTGGTAGCTCTAGGCCTATGTAGCACAACCAGAACAGAAGTTCTACTTCAGCCAGGTCAGGCCTGCCAAGAAACTGCGTTTCACAGGCCTTTCAAAGAGATGTTCTCTTAGGCTGTAAGAGCACTGGGCAGAGCCAGCTGTTTCTTAGCTTCCCGAAGAGCTGGGAGCAAGATGCTTTGGTGCCACTCTCTCACTTTGGAATCAAGGCAGCCCTTTGCGCCAGGTAGCTCTAGGCCAGTGGAGCACACCCAGAGCAGAAGTTCTACTTCGGCCAGTTCAGGCCACCAACAAACTGCGTTTCACAGGCCTTGGTAAGAGATGTTCCCGGTAGGCTGTAAGAGCACTGGGCAACGCCAGATGTTTCTTAGCTTCCCGAAGAGCTGGAAGCAAGATGCTTTGGGGCCTCTCTGCCCCTTTGCAAACAAGGCGGCCCTTTGGGCCAGGCAGCTCTAGGCCAATGGAGCACACCCAGAGCAGCAGTTCTACTTCAGCTAGATCAGGCCACCAACAAAGTGCGTTTCACAGGCCTTGGTAAGAGATTTTCTCTTAGGCTGTAAGAGCACTGGGCAGAGCCAGTTGTTTCTTAGCTTCCCAAAGAGCTGGAAGCAAGATGCTTTGGGGGCTCCCTGCCCCTTTGCCAACAAGGCCGACCTTTGGGCCTTTCAGCTCTAGGCCAATGGAGCACACCCAGAGCAGAAGTTCTACCTCAGCCAGATAAGGCCTGCCAAGAAACTGCGTTTCAAAGGCTCTGGTAAGAGATGTTCCCGGTACTCTGTCAGAGCACTGGGCAGAGACAGTTGTTTCCTAGCTTCCCAAAGAGCTGGAAGCAAGATGCTTTGGGGCCTCTCTGCCCCTTTGCAAACAAGGCATCCCTTTGGGCCTTTCAGCTCTAGGCCAACGGAGCACACCCAGAGCAGAAGTCCTACTTCAGCCAGATCAGGCCTGCCAAGGAACTGCGTTTCAGAGGCCTTTGTATGTGACGTTCCCGGTAGGCTGTGAGAGCACGGTGCAGAGCCAGTTGTTTCCTTGTTTCCCAAACAGCTGGAAGCAAGACGCTTTGGGGCCTCTCTGCCCCTTTGGAAACAAGGCAGCACGTTGGGTCTGGCAGCTCTAGGGCAATGGAGCACAACCAGAGCAGAAGTTCTACTTCTTCCAGATCAGGCCTGCCTAGAAAGTGCGTTTCACAGGCCTTGATAAGAGATGTTCTCTTAGGCTATAAGAGCACTGGGCACAGCGAGTTGTTTCTTAGCTTCCCAAGAGGTGGAAGCAAGATGCTTTGGGGCCTCTCTCCCCCTTTGGAAACAAGGCAGCCCTTTGGGCCTTTCAGCTCTAGGGCAATGGAGCACACCCAGAGCAGAAGTTCTACCTCAGCCAGATCAGGCCTGCCAAGAAACTGCTTTTCACAGGCCTTCGTAAGAGGTGTTCCCGGAAGGCTGTAAGAGTACCTGGCAGAGCGAGTTGTTTCTTAGCTTCAAAAACAGCTGGAAGCAACATGATTTGGGGCCTCTCTCCCCCTTTGGAAACAAAGCAGCCTTTGTGCCTGGCAGCTCTAGGCCAAAGTAGCACACCCAGAGCACAAGTTCTACCTCAGCCAGATAAGGCCTGTCAAGAAGCTGCGTTTCACAGGCCTTTGTATGTGACGTTCCCGGTTGGCTTTGAGAGCACTGTGCAGAGCCAGTTGTTTTAGCTTCCCAGAGAGCAGGAAGCAAGATGCTTTGGGGCCTCTCTCACACTTTGGAAATAAAGGCAGCCCTTTGGGCCTGGCAGCCCTAGGCCAATGGAGTACACCCAGAGCAGAAGTTCTACCTCAGCCAGATCAGGCCTTCCAAGAAACTGCGTCTCACAGGCCTTTCTCTGTCACGTTGCCGGTAGGCTGTGAGAGCACTGTGCAGAGCCAGTTGTTTCTTAGCTTCCCAAAGATTTGGAAGCAAGATACTTTGGGGACTCTCAGCCCCTTTGGAAACAAGGCGGCCCTTTGGGCCTGGCAGCTCTAGGCCAAAGTAGCACGCCCAGAGCAGGAGTTCTACTTCAGCCAGATCAGGCCTGCCAAGAAACTGCGTTTCACAGGCCTTGGTAAGAGATGTTCCCGGTAGGCTGTGAGAGCACTGTGGAGAGCCAGTTGCTTTAGCTTCCCACAGAGCTGGAAGCAAGATGCTTTGGGGCCTCTCTCTCCCTTTGGACACAAGGCAGCCGTTTGGGCCTGGCAGCTCTAGGCCAATGGAGCACACCCACAGCAGAAGTTCTACTTCAGGCGGATCAGTCCTGCCCAGAAACTGCGTTTCACAGCCCTTGGTAAGAGATGTTCACGGTAGGCTGTGAGAGCACTGGGCAGAACCAGTTGTTTTTTAGCTTCCCAAAGTGCTGGAGGCAAGATGCTTTGGGGCCTCTCTCACCCCTTGGAAACAAGGCAGCCCTTAGGTCCTGGTAGCTCTAGGCCTATGTAGCACAACCAGAACAGAAGTTCTACTTCAGCCAGGTCAGGCCTGCCAAGAAACTGCGTTTCACAGGCCTTTCAAAGAGATGTTCTCTTAGGCTGTAAGAGCACTGGGCAGAGCCAGCTGTTTCTTAGCTTCCCGAAGAGCTGGGAGCAAGATGCTTTGGTGCCACTCTCTCACTTTGGAATCAAGGCAGCCCTTTGCGCCAGGTAGCTCTAGGCCAGTGGAGCACACCCAGAGCAGAAGTTCTACTTCGGCCAGTTCAGGCCACCAACAAACTGCGTTTCACAGGCCTTGGTAAGAGATGTTCCCGGTAGGCTGTAAGAGCGCTGGGCAACGCCAGATGTTTCTTAGCTTCCCGAAGAGCTGGAAGCAAGATGCTTTGGGGCCTCTCTGCCCCTTTGCAAACAAGGCGGCCCTTTGGGCCAGGCAGCTCTAGGCCAATGGAGCACACCCAGAGCAGCAGTTCTACTTCAGCTAGATCAGGCCACCAACAAAGTGCGTTTCACAGGCCTTGGTAAGAGATTTTCTCTTAGGCTGTAAGAGCACTGGGCAGAGCCAGTTGTTTCTTAGCTTCCCAAAGAGCTGGAAGCAAGATGCTTTGGGGGCTCCCTGCCCCTTTGCCAACAAGGCCGACCTTTGGGCCTTTCAGCTCTAGGCCAATGGAGCACACCCAGAGCAGAAGTTCTACCTCAGCCAGATAAGGCCTGCCAAGAAACTGCGTTTCAAAGGCTCTGGTAAGAGATGTTCCCGGTACTCTGTCAGAGCACTGGGCAGAGACAGTTGTTTCTTAGCTTCCCAAAGAGCTGGAAGCAAGATGCTTTGGGGCCTCTCTGCCCCTTTGCAAACAAGGCATCCCTTTGGGCCTTTCAGCTCTAGGCCAATGGAGCACACCCAGAGCAGAAGTCCTACTTCAGCCAGATCAGGCCTGCCAAGGAACTGCGTTTCAGAGGCCTTTGTATGTGACGTTCCCGGTAGGCTGTGAGAGCACGGTGCAGAGCCAGTTGTTTCCTTGTTTCCCAAACAGCTGGAAGCAAGACGCTTTGGGGCCTCTCTGCCCCTTTGGAAACAAGGCAGCACGTTGGGTCTGGCAGCTCTAGGGCAATGGAGCACAACCAGAGCAGAAGTTCTACTTCTTCCAGATCAGGCCTGCCTAGAAAGTGCGTTTCACAGGCCTTGATAAGAGATGTTCTCTTAGGCTATAAGAGCACTGGGCACAGCGAGTTGTTTCTTAGCTTCCCAAGAGGTGGAAGCAAGATGCTTTGGGGCCTCTCTCCCCCTTTGGAAACAAGGCAGCCCTTTGGGCCTTTCAGCTCTAGGGCAATGGAGCACACCCAGAGCAGAAGTTCTACCTCAGCCAGATCAGGCCTGCCAAGAAACTGCTTTTCACAGGCCTTCGTAAGAGGTGTTCCCGGAAGGCTGTAAGAGTACCTGGCAGAGCGAGTTGTTTCTTAGCTTCAAAAACAGCTGGAAGCAACATGATTTGGGGCCTCTCTCCCCCTTTGGAAACAAAGCAGCCTTTGTGCCTGGCAGCTCTAGGCCAAAGTAGCACACCCAGAGCACAAGTTCTACCTCAGCCAGATAAGGCCTGTCAAGAAGCTGCGTTTCACAGGCCTTTGTATGTGACGTTCCCGGTTGGCTTTGAGAGCACTGTGCAGAGCCAGTTGTTTTAGCTTCCCAGAGAGCAGGAAGCAAGATGCTTTGGGGCCTCTCTCACACTTTGGAAATAAAGGCAGCCCTTTGGGCCTGGCAGCCCTAGGCCAATGGAGTACACCCAGAGCAGAAGTTCTACCTCAGCCAGATCAGGCCTTCCAAGAAACTGCGTCTCACAGGCCTTTCTCTGTCACGTTGCCGGTAGGCTGTGAGAGCACTGTGCAGAGCCAGTTGTTTCTTAGCTTCCCAAAGATTTGGAAGCAAGATACTTTGGGGACTCTCAGCCCCTTTGGAAACAAGGCGGCCCTTTGGGCCTGGCAGCTCTAGGCCAAAGTAGCACGCCCAGAGCAGGAGTTCTACTTCAGCCAGATCAGGCCTGCCAAGAAACTGCGTTTCACAGGCCTTGGTAAGAGATGTTCCCGGTAGGCTGTGAGAGCACTGTGGAGAGCCAGTTGCTTTAGCTTCCCACAGAGCTGGAAGCAAGATGCTTTGGGGCCTCTCTCTCCCTTTGGACACAAGGCAGCCGTTTGGGCCTGGCAGCTCTAGGCCAATGGAGCACACCCACAGCAGAAGTTCTACTTCAGGCGGATCAGTCCTGCCCAGAAACTGCGTTTCACAGCCCTTGGTAAGAGATGTTCACGGTAGGCTGTGAGAGCACTGGGCAGAACCAGTTGTTTTTTAGCTTCCCAAAGTGCTGGAGGCAAGATGCTTTGGGGCCTCTCTCACCCCTTGGAAACAAGGCAGCCCTTACGTCCTGGTAGCTCTAGGCCTATGTAGCACAACCAGAACAGAAGTTCTACTTCAGCCAGGTCAGGCCTGCCAAGAAACTGCGTTTCACAGGCCTTTCAAAGAGATGTTCTCTTAGGCTGTAAGAGCACTGGGCAGAGCCAGCTGTTTCTTAGCTTCCCGAAGAGCTGGGAGCAAGATGCTTTGGTGCCACTCTCTCACTTTGGAATCAAGGCAGCCCTTTGCGCCAGGTAGCTCTAGGCCAGTGGAGCACACCCAGAGCAGAAGTTCTACTTCGGCCAGTTCAGGCCACCAACAAACTGCGTTTCACAGGCCTTGGTAAGAGATGTTCCCGGTAGGCTGTAAGAGCGCTGGGCAACGCCAGATGTTTCTTAGCTTCCCGAAGAGCTGGAAGCAAGATGCTTTGGGGCCTCTCTGCCCCTTTGCAAACAAGGCGGCCCTTTGGGCCAGGCAGCTCTAGGCCAATGGAGCACACCCAGAGCAGCAGTTCTACTTCAGCTAGATCAGGCCACCAACAAAGTGCGTTTCACAGGCCTTGGTAAGAGATTTTCTCTTAGGCTGTAAGAGCACTGGGCAGAGCCAGTTGTTTCTTAGCTTCCCAAAGAGCTGGAAGCAAGATGCTTTGGGGGCTCCCTGCCCCTTTGCCAACAAGGCCGACCTTTGGGCCTTTCAGCTCTAGGCCAATGGAGCACACCCAGAGCAGAAGTTCTACCTCAGCCAGATAAGGCCTGCCAAGAAACTGCGTTTCAAAGGCTCTGGTAAGAGATGTTCCCGGTACTCTGTCAGAGCACTGGGCAGAGACAGTTGTTTCTTAGCTTCCCAAAGAGCTGGAAGCAAGATGCTTTGGGGCCTCTCTGCCCCTTTGCAAACAAGGCATCCCTTTGGGCCTTTCAGCTCTAGGCCAATGGAGCACACCCAGAGCAGAAGTCCTACTTCAGCCAGATCAGGCCTGCCAAGGAACTGCGTTTCAGAGGCCTTTGTATGTGACGTTCCCGGTAGGCTGTGAGAGCACGGTGCAGAGCCAGTTGTTTCCTTGTTTCCCAAACAGCTGGAAGCAAGACGCTTTGGGGCCTCTCTGCCCCTTTGGAAACAAGGCAGCACGTTGGGTCTGGCAGCTCTAGGGCAATGGAGCACAACCAGAGCAGAAGTTCTACTTCTTCCAGATCAGGCCTGCCTAGAAAGTGCGTTTCACAGGCCTTGATAAGAGATGTTCTCTTAGGCTATAAGAGCACTGGGCACAGCGAGTTGTTTCTTAGCTTCCCAAGAGGTGGAAGCAAGATGCTTTGGGGCCTCTCTCCCCCTTTGGAAACAAGGCAGCCCTTTGGGCCTTTCAGCTCTAGGGCAATGGAGCACACCCAGAGCAGAAGTTCTACCTCAGCCAGATCAGGCCTGCCAAGAAACTGCTTTTCACAGGCCTTCGTAAGAGGTGTTCCCGGAAGGCTGTAAGAGTACCTGGCAGAGCGAGTTGTTTCTTAGCTTCAAAAACAGCTGGAAGCAACATGATTTGGGGCCTCTCTCCCCCTTTGGAAACAAAGCAGCCTTTGTGCCTGGCAGCTCTAGGCCAAAGTAGCACACCCAGAGCACAAGTTCTACCTCAGCCAGATAAGGCCTGTCAAGAAGCTGCGTTTCACAGGCCTTTGTATGTGACGTTCCCGGTTGGCTTTGAGAGCACTGTGCAGAGCCAGTTGTTTTAGCTTCCCAGAGAGCAGGAAGCAAGATGCTTTGGGGCCTCTCTCACACTTTGGAAATAAAGGCAGCCCTTTGGGCCTGGCAGCCCTAGGCCAATGGAGTACACCCAGAGCAGAAGTTCTACCTCAGCCAGATCAGGCCTTCCAAGAAACTGCGTCTCACAGGCCTTTCTCTGTCACGTTGCCGGTAGGCTGTGAGAGCACTGTGCAGAGCCAGTTGTTTCTTAGCTTCCCAAAGATTTGGAAGCAAGATACTTTGGGGACTCTCAGCCCCTTTGGAAACAAGGCGGCCCTTTGGGCCTGGCAGCTCTAGGCCAAAGTAGCACGCCCAGAGCAGGAGTTCTACTTCAGCCAGATCAGGCCTGCCAAGAAACTGCGTTTCACAGGCCTTGGTAAGAGATGTTCCCGGTAGGCTGTGAGAGCACTGTGGAGAGCCAGTTGCTTTAGCTTCCCACAGAGCTGGAAGCAAGATGCTTTGGGGCCTCTCTCTCCCTTTGGACACAAGGCAGCCGTTTGGGCCTGGCAGCTCTAGGCCAATGGAGCACACCCACAGCAGAAGTTCTACTTCAGGCGGATCAGTCCTGCCCAGAAACTGCGTTTCACAGCCCTTGGTAAGAGATGTTCACGGTAGGCTGTGAGAGCACTGGGCAGAACCAGTTGTTTTTTAGCTTCCCAAAGTGCTGGAGGCAAGATGCTTTGGGGCCTCTCTCACCCCTTGGAAACAAGGCAGCCCTTAGGTCCTGGTAGCTCTAGGCCTATGTAGCACAACCAGAACAGAAGTTCTACTTCAGCCAGGTCAGGCCTGCCAAGAAACTGCGTTTCACAGGCCTTTCAAAGAGATGTTCTCTTAGGCTGTAAGAGCACTGGGCAGAGCCAGCTGTTTCTTAGCTTCCCGAAGAGCTGGGAGCAAGATGCTTTGGTGCCACTCTCTCACTTTGGAATCAAGGCAGCCCTTTGCGCCAGGTAGCTCTAGGCCAGTGGAGCACACCCAGAGCAGAAGTTCTACTTCGGCCAGTTCAGGCCACCAACAAACTGCGTTTCACAGGCCTTGGTAAGAGATGTTCCCGGTAGGCTGTAAGAGCGCTGGGCAACGCCAGATGTTTCTTAGCTTCCCGAAGAGCTGGAAGCAAGATGCTTTGGGGCCTCTCTGCCCCTTTGCAAACAAGGCGGCCCTTTGGGCCAGGCAGCTCTAGGCCAATGGAGCACACCCAGAGCAGCAGTTCTACTTCAGCTAGATCAGGCCACCAACAAAGTGCGTTTCACAGGCCTTGGTAAGAGATTTTCTCTTAGGCTGTAAGAGCACTGGGCAGAGCCAGTTGTTTCTTAGCTTCCCAAAGAGCTGGAAGCAAGATGCTTTGGGGGCTCCCTGCCCCTTTGCCAACAAGGCCGACCTTTGGGCCTTTCAGCTCTAGGCCAATGGAGCACACCCAGAGCAGAAGTTCTACCTCAGCCAGATAAGGCCTGCCAAGAAACTGCGTTTCAAAGGCTCTGGTAAGAGATGTTCCCGGTACTCTGTCAGAGCACTGGGCAGAGACAGTTGTTTCTTAGCTTCCCAAAGAGCTGGAAGCAAGATGCTTTGGGGCCTCTCTGCCCCTTTGCAAACAAGGCATCCCTTTGGGCCTTTCAGCTCTAGGCCAATGGAGCACACCCAGAGCAGAAGTCCTACTTCAGCCAGATCAGGCCTGCCAAGGAACTGCGTTTCAGAGGCCTTTGTATGTGACGTTCCCGGTAGGCTGTGAGAGCACGGTGCAGAGCCAGTTGTTTCCTTGTTTCCCAAACAGCTGGAAGCAAGACGCTTTGGGGCCTCTCTGCCCCTTTGGAAACAAGGCAGCACGTTGGGTCTGGCAGCTCTAGGGCAATGGAGCACAACCAGAGCAGAAGTTCTACTTCTTCCAGATCAGGCCTGCCTAGAAAGTGCGTTTCACAGGCCTTGATAAGAGATGTTCTCTTAGGCTATAAGAGCACTGGGCACAGCGAGTTGTTTCTTAGCTTCCCAAGAGGTGGAAGCAAGATGCTTTGGGGCCTCTCTCCCCCTTTGGAAACAAGGCAGCCCTTTGGGCCTTTCAGCTCTAGGGCAATGGAGCACACCCAGAGCAGAAGTTCTACCTCAGCCAGATCAGGCCTGCCAAGAAACTGCTTTTCACAGGCCTTCGTAAGAGGTGTTCCCGGAAGGCTGTAAGAGTACCTGGCAGAGCGAGTTGTTTCTTAGCTTCAAAAACAGCTGGAAGCAACATGATTTGGGGCCTCTCTCCCCCTTTGGAAACAAAGCAGCCTTTGTGCCTGGCAGCTCTAGGCCAAAGTAGCACACCCAGAGCACAAGTTCTACCTCAGCCAGATAAGGCCTGTCAAGAAGCTGCGTTTCACAGGCCTTTGTATGTGACGTTCCCGGTTGGCTTTGAGAGCACTGTGCAGAGCCAGTTGTTTTAGCTTCCCAGAGAGCAGGAAGCAAGATGCTTTGGGGCCTCTCTCACACTTTGGAAATAAAGGCAGCCCTTTGGGCCTGGCAGCCCTAGGCCAATGGAGTACACCCAGAGCAGAAGTTCTACCTCAGCCAGATCAGGCCTTCCAAGAAACTGCGTCTCACAGGCCTTTCTCTGTCACGTTGCCGGTAGGCTGTGAGAGCACTGTGCAGAGCCAGTTGTTTCTTAGCTTCCCAAAGATTTGGAAGCAAGATACTTTGGGGACTCTCAGCCCCTTTGGAAACAAGGCGGCCCTTTGGGCCTGGCAGCTCTAGGCCAAAGTAGCACGCCCAGAGCAGGAGTTCTACTTCAGCCAGATCAGGCCTGCCAAGAAACTGCGTTTCACAGGCCTTGGTAAGAGATGTTCCCGGTAGGCTGTGAGAGCACTGTGGAGAGCCAGTTGCTTTAGCTTCCCACAGAGCTGGAAGCAAGATGCTTTGGGGCCTCTCTCTCCCTTTGGACACAAGGCAGCCGTTTGGGCCTGGCAGCTCTAGGCCAATGGAGCACACCCACAGCAGAAGTTCTACTTCAGGCGGATCAGTCCTGCCCAGAAACTGCGTTTCACAGCCCTTGGTAAGAGATGTTCACGGTAGGCTGTGAGAGCACTGGGCAGAACCAGTTGTTTTTTAGCTTCCCAAAGTGCTGGAGGCAAGATGCTTTGGGGCCTCTCTCACCCCTTGGAAACAAGGCAGCCCTTAGGTCCTGGTAGCTCTAGGCCTATGTAGCACAACCAGAACAGAAGTTCTACTTCAGCCAGGTCAGGCCTGCCAAGAAACTGCGTTTCACAGGCCTTTCAAAGAGATGTTCTCTTAGGCTGTAAGAGCACTGGGCAGAGCCAGCTGTTTCTTAGCTTCCCGAAGAGCTGGGAGCAAGATGCTTTGGTGCCACTCTCTCACTTTGGAATCAAGGCAGCCCTTTGCGCCAGGTAGCTCTAGGCCAGTGGAGCACACCCAGAGCAGAAGTTCTACTTCGGCCAGTTCAGGCCACCAACAAACTGCGTTTCACAGGCCTTGGTAAGAGATGTTCCCGGTAGGCTGTAAGAGCGCTGGGCAACGCCAGATGTTTCTTAGCTTCCCGAAGAGCTGGAAGCAAGATGCTTTGGGGCCTCTCTGCCCCTTTGCAAACAAGGCGGCCCTTTGGGCCAGGCAGCTCTAGGCCAATGGAGCACACCCAGAGCAGCAGTTCTACTTCAGCTAGATCAGGCCACCAACAAAGTGCGTTTCACAGGCCTTGGTAAGAGATTTTCTCTTAGGCTGTAAGAGCACTGGGCAGAGCCAGTTGTTTCTTAGCTTCCCAAAGAGCTGGAAGCAAGATGCTTTGGGGGCTCCCTGCCCCTTTGCCAACAAGGCCGACCTTTGGGCCTTTCAGCTCTAGGCCAATGGAGCACACCCAGAGCAGAAGTTCTACCTCAGCCAGATAAGGCCTGCCAAGAAACTGCGTTTCAAAGGCTCTGGTAAGAGATGTTCCCGGTACTCTGTCAGAGCACTGGGCAGAGACAGTTGTTTCTTAGCTTCCCAAAGAGCTGGAAGCAAGATGCTTTGGGGCCTCTCTGCCCCTTTGCAAACAAGGCATCCCTTTGGGCCTTTCAGCTCTAGGCCAATGGAGCACACCCAGAGCAGAAGTCCTACTTCAGCCAGATCAGGCCTGCCAAGGAACTGCGTTTCAGAGGCCTTTGTATGTGACGTTCCCGGTAGGCTGTGAGAGCACGGTGCAGAGCCAGTTGTTTCCTTGTTTCCCAAACAGCTGGAAGCAAGACGCTTTGGGGCCTCTCTGCCCCTTTGGAAACAAGGCAGCACGTTGGGTCTGGCAGCTCTAGGGCAATGGAGCACAACCAGAGCAGAAGTTCTACTTCTTCCAGATCAGGCCTGCCTAGAAAGTGCGTTTCACAGGCCTTGATAAGAGATGTTCTCTTAGGCTATAAGAGCACTGGGCACAGCGAGTTGTTTCTTAGCTTCCCAAGAGGTGGAAGCAAGATGCTTTGGGGCCTCTCTCCCCCTTTGGAAACAAGGCAGCCCTTTGGGCCTTTCAGCTCTAGGGCAATGGAGCACACCCAGAGCAGAAGTTCTACCTCAGCCAGATCAGGCCTGCCAAGAAACTGCTTTTCACAGGCCTTCGTAAGAGGTGTTCCCGGAAGGCTGTAAGAGTACCTGGCAGAGCGAGTTGTTTCTTAGCTTCAAAAACAGCTGGAAGCAACATGATTTGGGGCCTCTCTCCCCCTTTGGAAACAAAGCAGCCTTTGTGCCTGGCAGCTCTAGGCCAAAGTAGCACACCCAGAGCACAAGTTCTACCTCAGCCAGATAAGGCCTGTCAAGAAGCTGCGTTTCACAGGCCTTTGTATGTGACGTTCCCGGTTGGCTTTGAGAGCACTGTGCAGAGCCAGTTGTTTTAGCTTCCCAGAGAGCAGGAAGCAAGATGCTTTGGGGCCTCTCTCACACTTTGGAAATAAAGGCAGCCCTTTGGGCCTGGCAGCCCTAGGCCAATGGAGTACACCCAGAGCAGAAGTTCTACCTCAGCCAGATCAGGCCTTCCAAGAAACTGCGTCTCACAGGCCTTTCTCTGTCACGTTGCCGGTAGGCTGTGAGAGCACTGTGCAGAGCCAGTTGTTTCTTAGCTTCCCAAAGATTTGGAAGCAAGATACTTTGGGGACTCTCAGCCCCTTTGGAAACAAGGCGGCCCTTTGGGCCTGGCAGCTCTAGGCCAAAGTAGCACGCCCAGAGCAGGAGTTCTACTTCAGCCAGATCAGGCCTGCCAAGAAACTGCGTTTCACAGGCCTTGGTAAGAGATGTTCCCGGTAGGCTGTGAGAGCACTGTGGAGAGCCAGTTGCTTTAGCTTCCCACAGAGCTGGAAGCAAGATGCTTTGGGGCCTCTCTCTCCCTTTGGACACAAGGCAGCCGTTTGGGCCTGGCAGCTCTAGGCCAATGGAGCACACCCACAGCAGAAGTTCTACTTCAGGCGGATCAGTCCTGCCCAGAAACTGCGTTTCACAGCCCTTGGTAAGAGATGTTCACGGTAGGCTGTGAGAGCACTGGGCAGAACCAGTTGTTTTTTAGCTTCCCAAAGTGCTGGAGGCAAGATGCTTTGGGGCCTCTCTCACCCCTTGGAAACAAGGCAGCCCTTACGTCCTGGTAGCTCTAGGCCTATGTAGCACAACCAGAACAGAAGTTCTACTTCAGCCAGGTCAGGCCTGCCAAGAAACTGCGTTTCACAGGCCTTTCAAAGAGATGTTCTCTTAGGCTGTAAGAGCACTGGGCAGAGCCAGCTGTTTCTTAGCTTCCCGAAGAGCTGGGAGCAAGATGCTTTGGTGCCACTCTCTCACTTTGGAATCAAGGCAGCCCTTTGCGCCAGGTAGCTCTAGGCCAGTGGAGCACACCCAGAGCAGAAGTTCTACTTCGGCCAGTTCAGGCCACCAACAAACTGCGTTTCACAGGCCTTGGTAAGAGATGTTCCCGGTAGGCTGTAAGAGCGCTGGGCAACGCCAGATGTTTCTTAGCTTCCCGAAGAGCTGGAAGCAAGATGCTTTGGGGCCTCTCTGCCCCTTTGCAAACAAGGCGGCCCTTTGGGCCAGGCAGCTCTAGGCCAATGGAGCACACCCAGAGCAGCAGTTCTACTTCAGCTAGATCAGGCCACCAACAAAGTGCGTTTCACAGGCCTTGGTAAGAGATTTTCTCTTAGGCTGTAAGAGCACTGGGCAGAGCCAGTTGTTTCTTAGCTTCCCAAAGAGCTGGAAGCAAGATGCTTTGGGGGCTCCCTGCCCCTTTGCCAACAAGGCCGACCTTTGGGCCTTTCAGCTCTAGGCCAATGGAGCACACCCAGAGCAGAAGTTCTACCTCAGCCAGATAAGGCCTGCCAAGAAACTGCGTTTCAAAGGCTCTGGTAAGAGATGTTCCCGGTACTCTGTCAGAGCACTGGGCAGAGACAGTTGTTTCTTAGCTTCCCAAAGAGCTGGAAGCAAGATGCTTTGGGGCCTCTCTGCCCCTTTGCAAACAAGGCATCCCTTTGGGCCTTTCAGCTCTAGGCCAATGGAGCACACCCAGAGCAGAAGTCCTACTTCAGCCAGATCAGGCCTGCCAAGGAACTGCGTTTCAGAGGCCTTTGTATGTGACGTTCCCGGTAGGCTGTGAGAGCACGGTGCAGAGCCAGTTGTTTCCTTGTTTCCCAAACAGCTGGAAGCAAGACGCTTTGGGGCCTCTCTGCCCCTTTGGAAACAAGGCAGCACGTTGGGTCTGGCAGCTCTAGGGCAATGGAGCACAACCAGAGCAGAAGTTCTACTTCTTCCAGATCAGGCCTGCCTAGAAAGTGCGTTTCACAGGCCTTGATAAGAGATGTTCTCTTAGGCTATAAGAGCACTGGGCACAGCGAGTTGTTTCTTAGCTTCCCAAGAGGTGGAAGCAAGATGCTTTGGGGCCTCTCTCCCCCTTTGGAAACAAGGCAGCCCTTTGGGCCTTTCAGCTCTAGGGCAATGGAGCACACCCAGAGCAGAAGTTCTACCTCAGCCAGATCAGGCCTGCCAAGAAACTGCTTTTCACAGGCCTTCGTAAGAGGTGTTCCCGGAAGGCTGTAAGAGTACCTGGCAGAGCGAGTTGTTTCTTAGCTTCAAAAACAGCTGGAAGCAACATGATTTGGGGCCTCTCTCCCCCTTTGGAAACAAAGCAGCCTTTGTGCCTGGCAGCTCTAGGCCAAAGTAGCACACCCAGAGCACAAGTTCTACCTCAGCCAGATAAGGCCTGTCAAGAAGCTGCGTTTCACAGGCCTTTGTATGTGACGTTCCCGGTTGGCTTTGAGAGCACTGTGCAGAGCCAGTTGTTTTAGCTTCCCAGAGAGCAGGAAGCAAGATGCTTTGGGGCCTCTCTCACACTTTGGAAATAAAGGCAGCCCTTTGGGCCTGGCAGCCCTAGGCCAATGGAGTACACCCAGAGCAGAAGTTCTACCTCAGCCAGATCAGGCCTTCCAAGAAACTGCGTCTCACAGGCCTTTCTCTGTCACGTTGCCGGTAGGCTGTGAGAGCACTGTGCAGAGCCAGTTGTTTCTTAGCTTCCCAAAGATTTGGAAGCAAGATACTTTGGGGACTCTCAGCCCCTTTGGAAACAAGGCGGCCCTTTGGGCCTGGCAGCTCTAGGCCAAAGTAGCACGCCCAGAGCAGGAGTTCTACTTCAGCCAGATCAGGCCTGCCAAGAAACTGCGTTTCACAGGCCTTGGTAAGAGATGTTCCCGGTAGGCTGTGAGAGCACTGTGGAGAGCCAGTTGCTTTAGCTTCCCACAGAGCTGGAAGCAAGATGCTTTGGGGCCTCTCTCTCCCTTTGGACACAAGGCAGCCGTTTGGGCCTGGCAGCTCTAGGCCAATGGAGCACACCCACAGCAGAAGTTCTACTTCAGGCGGATCAGTCCTGCCCAGAAACTGCGTTTCACAGCCCTTGGTAAGAGATGTTCACGGTAGGCTGTGAGAGCACTGGGCAGAACCAGTTGTTTTTTAGCTTCCCAAAGTGCTGGAGGCAAGATGCTTTGGGGCCTCTCTCACCCCTTGGAAACAAGGCAGCCCTTAGGTCCTGGTAGCTCTAGGCCTATGTAGCACAACCAGAACAGAAGTTCTACTTCAGCCAGGTCAGGCCTGCCAAGAAACTGCGTTTCACAGGCCTTTCAAAGAGATGTTCTCTTAGGCTGTAAGAGCACTGGGCAGAGCCAGCTGTTTCTTAGCTTCCCGAAGAGCTGGGAGCAAGATGCTTTGGTGCCACTCTCTCACTTTGGAATCAAGGCAGCCCTTTGCGCCAGGTAGCTCTAGGCCAGTGGAGCACACCCAGAGCAGAAGTTCTACTTCGGCCAGTTCAGGCCACCAACAAACTGCGTTTCACAGGCCTTGGTAAGAGATGTTCCCGGTAGGCTGTAAGAGCGCTGGGCAACGCCAGATGTTTCTTAGCTTCCCGAAGAGCTGGAAGCAAGATGCTTTGGGGCCTCTCTGCCCCTTTGCAAACAAGGCGGCCCTTTGGGCCAGGCAGCTCTAGGCCAATGGAGCACACCCAGAGCAGCAGTTCTACTTCAGCTAGATCAGGCCACCAACAAAGTGCGTTTCACAGGCCTTGGTAAGAGATTTTCTCTTAGGCTGTAAGAGCACTGGGCAGAGCCAGTTGTTTCTTAGCTTCCCAAAGAGCTGGAAGCAAGATGCTTTGGGGGCTCCCTGCCCCTTTGCCAACAAGGCCGACCTTTGGGCCTTTCAGCTCTAGGCCAATGGAGCACACCCAGAGCAGAAGTTCTACCTCAGCCAGATAAGGCCTGCCAAGAAACTGCGTTTCAAAGGCTCTGGTAAGAGATGTTCCCGGTACTCTGTCAGAGCACTGGGCAGAGACAGTTGTTTCTTAGCTTCCCAAAGAGCTGGAAGCAAGATGCTTTGGGGCCTCTCTGCCCCTTTGCAAACAAGGCATCCCTTTGGGCCTTTCAGCTCTAGGCCAATGGAGCACACCCAGAGCAGAAGTCCTACTTCAGCCAGATCAGGCCTGCCAAGGAACTGCGTTTCAGAGGCCTTTGTATGTGACGTTCCCGGTAGGCTGTGAGAGCACGGTGCAGAGCCAGTTGTTTCCTTGTTTCCCAAACAGCTGGAAGCAAGACGCTTTGGGGCCTCTCTGCCCCTTTGGAAACAAGGCAGCACGTTGGGTCTGGCAGCTCTAGGGCAATGGAGCACAACCAGAGCAGAAGTTCTACTTCTTCCAGATCAGGCCTGCCTAGAAAGTGCGTTTCACAGGCCTTGATAAGAGATGTTCTCTTAGGCTATAAGAGCACTGGGCACAGCGAGTTGTTTCTTAGCTTCCCAAGAGGTGGAAGCAAGATGCTTTGGGGCCTCTCTCCCCCTTTGGAAACAAGGCAGCCCTTTGGGCCTTTCAGCTCTAGGGCAATGGAGCACACCCAGAGCAGAAGTTCTACCTCAGCCAGATCAGGCCTGCCAAGAAACTGCTTTTCACAGGCCTTCGTAAGAGGTGTTCCCGGAAGGCTGTAAGAGTACCTGGCAGAGCGAGTTGTTTCTTAGCTTCAAAAACAGCTGGAAGCAACATGATTTGGGGCCTCTCTCCCCCTTTGGAAACAAAGCAGCCTTTGTGCCTGGCAGCTCTAGGCCAAAGTAGCACACCCAGAGCACAAGTTCTACCTCAGCCAGATAAGGCCTGTCAAGAAGCTGCGTTTCACAGGCCTTTGTATGTGACGTTCCCGGTTGGCTTTGAGAGCACTGTGCAGAGCCAGTTGTTTTAGCTTCCCAGAGAGCAGGAAGCAAGATGCTTTGGGGCCTCTCTCACACTTTGGAAATAAAGGCAGCCCTTTGGGCCTGGCAGCCCTAGGCCAATGGAGTACACCCAGAGCAGAAGTTCTACCTCAGCCAGATCAGGCCTTCCAAGAAACTGCGTCTCACAGGCCTTTCTCTGTCACGTTGCCGGTAGGCTGTGAGAGCACTGTGCAGAGCCAGTTGTTTCTTAGCTTCCCAAAGATTTGGAAGCAAGATACTTTGGGGACTCTCAGCCCCTTTGGAAACAAGGCGGCCCTTTGGGCCTGGCAGCTCTAGGCCAAAGTAGCACGCCCAGAGCAGGAGTTCTACTTCAGCCAGATCAGGCCTGCCAAGAAACTGCGTTTCACAGGCCTTGGTAAGAGATGTTCCCGGTAGGCTGTGAGAGCACTGTGGAGAGCCAGTTGCTTTAGCTTCCCACAGAGCTGGAAGCAAGATGCTTTGGGGCCTCTCTCTCCCTTTGGACACAAGGCAGCCGTTTGGGCCTGGCAGCTCTAGGCCAATGGAGCACACCCACAGCAGAAGTTCTACTTCAGGCGGATCAGTCCTGCCCAGAAACTGCGTTTCACAGCCCTTGGTAAGAGATGTTCACGGTAGGCTGTGAGAGCACTGGGCAGAACCAGTTGTTTTTTAGCTTCCCAAAGTGCTGGAGGCAAGATGCTTTGGGGCCTCTCTCACCCCTTGGAAACAAGGCAGCCCTTAGGTCCTGGTAGCTCTAGGCCTATGTAGCACAACCAGAACAGAAGTTCTACTTCAGCCAGGTCAGGCCTGCCAAGAAACTGCGTTTCACAGGCCTTTCAAAGAGATGTTCTCTTAGGCTGTAAGAGCACTGGGCAGAGCCAGCTGTTTCTTAGCTTCCCGAAGAGCTGGGAGCAAGATGCTTTGGTGCCACTCTCTCACTTTGGAATCAAGGCAGCCCTTTGCGCCAGGTAGCTCTAGGCCAGTGGAGCACACCCAGAGCAGAAGTTCTACTTCGGCCAGTTCAGGCCACCAACAAACTGCGTTTCACAGGCCTTGGTAAGAGATGTTCCCGGTAGGCTGTAAGAGCGCTGGGCAACGCCAGATGTTTCTTAGCTTCCCGAAGAGCTGGAAGCAAGATGCTTTGGGGCCTCTCTGCCCCTTTGCAAACAAGGCGGCCCTTTGGGCCAGGCAGCTCTAGGCCAATGGAGCACACCCAGAGCAGCAGTTCTACTTCAGCTAGATCAGGCCACCAACAAAGTGCGTTTCACAGGCCTTGGTAAGAGATTTTCTCTTAGGCTGTAAGAGCACTGGGCAGAGCCAGTTGTTTCTTAGCTTCCCAAAGAGCTGGAAGCAAGATGCTTTGGGGGCTCCCTGCCCCTTTGCCAACAAGGCCGACCTTTGGGCCTTTCAGCTCTAGGCCAATGGAGCACACCCAGAGCAGAAGTTCTACCTCAGCCAGATAAGGCCTGCCAAGAAACTGCGTTTCAAAGGCTCTGGTAAGAGATGTTCCCGGTACTCTGTCAGAGCACTGGGCAGAGACAGTTGTTTCTTAGCTTCCCAAAGAGCTGGAAGCAAGATGCTTTGGGGCCTCTCTGCCCCTTTGCAAACAAGGCATCCCTTTGGGCCTTTCAGCTCTAGGCCAATGGAGCACACCCAGAGCAGAAGTCCTACTTCAGCCAGATCAGGCCTGCCAAGGAACTGCGTTTCAGAGGCCTTTGTATGTGACGTTCCCGGTAGGCTGTGAGAGCACGGTGCAGAGCCAGTTGTTTCCTTGTTTCCCAAACAGCTGGAAGCAAGACGCTTTGGGGCCTCTCTGCCCCTTTGGAAACAAGGCAGCACGTTGGGTCTGGCAGCTCTAGGGCAATGGAGCACAACCAGAGCAGAAGTTCTACTTCTTCCAGATCAGGCCTGCCTAGAAAGTGCGTTTCACAGGCCTTGATAAGAGATGTTCTCTTAGGCTATAAGAGCACTGGGCACAGCGAGTTGTTTCTTAGCTTCCCAAGAGGTGGAAGCAAGATGCTTTGGGGCCTCTCTCCCCCTTTGGAAACAAGGCAGCCCTTTGGGCCTTTCAGCTCTAGGGCAATGGAGCACACCCAGAGCAGAAGTTCTACCTCAGCCAGATCAGGCCTGCCAAGAAACTGCTTTTCACAGGCCTTCGTAAGAGGTGTTCCCGGAAGGCTGTAAGAGTACCTGGCAGAGCGAGTTGTTTCTTAGCTTCAAAAACAGCTGGAAGCAACATGATTTGGGGCCTCTCTCCCCCTTTGGAAACAAAGCAGCCTTTGTGCCTGGCAGCTCTAGGCCAAAGTAGCACACCCAGAGCACAAGTTCTACCTCAGCCAGATAAGGCCTGTCAAGAAGCTGCGTTTCACAGGCCTTTGTATGTGACGTTCCCGGTTGGCTTTGAGAGCACTGTGCAGAGCCAGTTGTTTTAGCTTCCCAGAGAGCAGGAAGCAAGATGCTTTGGGGCCTCTCTCACACTTTGGAAATAAAGGCAGCCCTTTGGGCCTGGCAGCCCTAGGCCAATGGAGTACACCCAGAGCAGAAGTTCTACCTCAGCCAGATCAGGCCTTCCAAGAAACTGCGTCTCACAGGCCTTTCTCTGTCACGTTGCCGGTAGGCTGTGAGAGCACTGTGCAGAGCCAGTTGTTTCTTAGCTTCCCAAAGATTTGGAAGCAAGATACTTTGGGGACTCTCAGCCCCTTTGGAAACAAGGCGGCCCTTTGGGCCTGGCAGCTCTAGGCCAAAGTAGCACGCCCAGAGCAGGAGTTCTACTTCAGCCAGATCAGGCCTGCCAAGAAACTGCGTTTCACAGGCCTTGGTAAGAGATGTTCCCGGTAGGCTGTGAGAGCACTGTGGAGAGCCAGTTGCTTTAGCTTCCCACAGAGCTGGAAGCAAGATGCTTTGGGGCCTCTCTCTCCCTTTGGACACAAGGCAGCCGTTTGGGCCTGGCAGCTCTAGGCCAATGGAGCACACCCACAGCAGAAGTTCTACTTCAGGCGGATCAGTCCTGCCCAGAAACTGCGTTTCACAGCCCTTGGTAAGAGATGTTCACGGTAGGCTGTGAGAGCACTGGGCAGAACCAGTTGTTTTTTAGCTTCCCAAAGTGCTGGAGGCAAGATGCTTTGGGGCCTCTCTCACCCCTTGGAAACAAGGCAGCCCTTAGGTCCTGGTAGCTCTAGGCCTATGTAGCACAACCAGAACAGAAGTTCTACTTCAGCCAGGTCAGGCCTGCCAAGAAACTGCGTTTCACAGGCCTTTCAAAGAGATGTTCTCTTAGGCTGTAAGAGCACTGGGCAGAGCCAGCTGTTTCTTAGCTTCCCGAAGAGCTGGGAGCAAGATGCTTTGGTGCCACTCTCTCACTTTGGAATCAAGGCAGCCCTTTGCGCCAGGTAGCTCTAGGCCAGTGGAGCACACCCAGAGCAGAAGTTCTACTTCGGCCAGTTCAGGCCACCAACAAACTGCGTTTCACAGGCCTTGGTAAGAGATGTTCCCGGTAGGCTGTAAGAGCGCTGGGCAACGCCAGATGTTTCTTAGCTTCCCGAAGAGCTGGAAGCAAGATGCTTTGGGGCCTCTCTGCCCCTTTGCAAACAAGGCGGCCCTTTGGGCCAGGCAGCTCTAGGCCAATGGAGCACACCCAGAGCAGCAGTTCTACTTCAGCTAGATCAGGCCACCAACAAAGTGCGTTTCACAGGCCTTGGTAAGAGATTTTCTCTTAGGCTGTAAGAGCACTGGGCAGAGCCAGTTGTTTCTTAGCTTCCCAAAGAGCTGGAAGCAAGATGCTTTGGGGGCTCCCTGCCCCTTTGCCAACAAGGCCGACCTTTGGGCCTTTCAGCTCTAGGCCAATGGAGCACACCCAGAGCAGAAGTTCTACCTCAGCCAGATAAGGCCTGCCAAGAAACTGCGTTTCAAAGGCTCTGGTAAGAGATGTTCCCGGTACTCTGTCAGAGCACTGGGCAGAGACAGTTGTTTCTTAGCTTCCCAAAGAGCTGGAAGCAAGATGCTTTGGGGCCTCTCTGCCCCTTTGCAAACAAGGCATCCCTTTGGGCCTTTCAGCTCTAGGCCAATGGAGCACACCCAGAGCAGAAGTCCTACTTCAGCCAGATCAGGCCTGCCAAGGAACTGCGTTTCAGAGGCCTTTGTATGTGACGTTCCCGGTAGGCTGTGAGAGCACGGTGCAGAGCCAGTTGTTTCCTTGTTTCCCAAACAGCTGGAAGCAAGACGCTTTGGGGCCTCTCTGCCCCTTTGGAAACAAGGCAGCACGTTGGGTCTGGCAGCTCTAGGGCAATGGAGCACAACCAGAGCAGAAGTTCTACTTCTTCCAGATCAGGCCTGCCTAGAAAGTGCGTTTCACAGGCCTTGATAAGAGATGTTCTCTTAGGCTATAAGAGCACTGGGCACAGCGAGTTGTTTCTTAGCTTCCCAAGAGGTGGAAGCAAGATGCTTTGGGGCCTCTCTCCCCCTTTGGAAACAAGGCAGCCCTTTGGGCCTTTCAGCTCTAGGGCAATGGAGCACACCCAGAGCAGAAGTTCTACCTCAGCCAGATCAGGCCTGCCAAGAAACTGCTTTTCACAGGCCTTCGTAAGAGGTGTTCCCGGAAGGCTGTAAGAGTACCTGGCAGAGCGAGTTGTTTCTTAGCTTCAAAAACAGCTGGAAGCAACATGATTTGGGGCCTCTCTCCCCCTTTGGAAACAAAGCAGCCTTTGTGCCTGGCAGCTCTAGGCCAAAGTAGCACACCCAGAGCACAAGTTCTACCTCAGCCAGATAAGGCCTGTCAAGAAGCTGCGTTTCACAGGCCTTTGTATGTGACGTTCCCGGTTGGCTTTGAGAGCACTGTGCAGAGCCAGTTGTTTTAGCTTCCCAGAGAGCAGGAAGCAAGATGCTTTGGGGCCTCTCTCACACTTTGGAAATAAAGGCAGCCCTTTGGGCCTGGCAGCCCTAGGCCAATGGAGTACACCCAGAGCAGAAGTTCTACCTCAGCCAGATCAGGCCTTCCAAGAAACTGCGTCTCACAGGCCTTTCTCTGTCACGTTGCCGGTAGGCTGTGAGAGCACTGTGCAGAGCCAGTTGTTTCTTAGCTTCCCAAAGATTTGGAAGCAAGATACTTTGGGGACTCTCAGCCCCTTTGGAAACAAGGCGGCCCTTTGGGCCTGGCAGCTCTAGGCCAAAGTAGCACGCCCAGAGCAGGAGTTCTACTTCAGCCAGATCAGGCCTGCCAAGAAACTGCGTTTCACAGGCCTTGGTAAGAGATGTTCCCGGTAGGCTGTGAGAGCACTGTGGAGAGCCAGTTGCTTTAGCTTCCCACAGAGCTGGAAGCAAGATGCTTTGGGGCCTCTCTCTCCCTTTGGACACAAGGCAGCCGTTTGGGCCTGGCAGCTCTAGGCCAATGGAGCACACCCACAGCAGAAGTTCTACTTCAGGCGGATCAGTCCTGCCCAGAAACTGCGTTTCACAGCCCTTGGTAAGAGATGTTCACGGTAGGCTGTGAGAGCACTGGGCAGAACCAGTTGTTTTTTAGCTTCCCAAAGTGCTGGAGGCAAGATGCTTTGGGGCCTCTCTCACCCCTTGGAAACAAGGCAGCCCTTAGGTCCTGGTAGCTCTAGGCCTATGTAGCACAACCAGAACAGAAGTTCTACTTCAGCCAGGTCAGGCCTGCCAAGAAACTGCGTTTCACAGGCCTTTCAAAGAGATGTTCTCTTAGGCTGTAAGAGCACTGGGCAGAGCCAGCTGTTTCTTAGCTTCCCGAAGAGCTGGAAGCAAGATGCTTTGGTGCCACTCTCTCACTTTGGAATCAAGGCAGCCCTTTGCGCCAGGTAGCTCTAGGCCAGTGGAGCACACCCAGAGCAGAAGTTCTACTTCGGCCAGTTCAGGCCACCAACAAACTGCGTTTCACAGGCCTTGGTAAGAGATGTTCCCGGTAGGCTGTAAGAGCGCTGGGCAACGCCAGATGTTTCTTAGCTTCCCGAAGAGCTGGAAGCAAGATGCTTTGGGGCCTCTCTGCCCCTTTGCAAACAAGGCGGCCCTTTGGGCCAGGCAGCTCTAGGCCAATGGAGCACACCCAGAGCAGCAGTTCTACTTCAGCTAGATCAGGCCACCAACAAAGTGCGTTTCACAGGCCTTGGTAAGAGATTTTCTCTTAGGCTGTAAGAGCACTGGGCAGAGCCAGTTGTTTCTTAGCTTCCCAAAGAGCTGGAAGCAAGATGCTTTGGGGGCTCCCTGCCCCTTTGCCAACAAGGCCGACCTTTGGGCCTTTCAGCTCTAGGCCAATGGAGCACACCCAGAGCAGAAGTTCTACCTCAGCCAGATAAGGCCTGCCAAGAAACTGCGTTTCAAAGGCTCTGGTAAGAGATGTTCCCGGTACTCTGTCAGAGCACTGGGCAGAGACAGTTGTTTCTTAGCTTCCCAAAGAGCTGGAAGCAAGATGCTTTGGGGCCTCTCTGCCCCTTTGCAAACAAGGCATCCCTTTGGGCCTTTCAGCTCTAGGCCAACGGAGCACACCCAGAGCAGAAGTCCTACTTCAGCCAGATCAGGCCTGCCAAGGAACTGCGTTTCAGAGGCCTTTGTATGTGACGTTCCCGGTAGGCTGTGAGAGCACGGTGCAGAGCCAGTTGTTTCCTTGTTTCCCAAACAGCTGGAAGCAAGACGCTTTGGGGCCTCTCTGCCCCTTTGGAAACAAGGCAGCACGTTGGGTCTGGCAGCTCTAGGGCAATGGAGCACAACCAGAGCAGAAGTTCTACTTCTTCCAGATCAGGCCTGCCTAGAAAGTGCGTTTCACAGGCCTTGATAAGAGATGTTCTCTTAGGCTATAAGAGCACTGGGCACAGCGAGTTGTTTCTTAGCTTCCCAAGAGGTGGAAGCAAGATGCTTTGGGGCCTCTCTCCCCCTTTGGAAACAAGGCAGCCCTTTGGGCCTTTCAGCTCTAGGGCAATGGAGCACACCCAGAGCAGAAGTTCTACCTCAGCCAGATCAGGCCTGCCAAGAAACTGCTTTTCACAGGCCTTCGTAAGAGGTGTTCCCGGAAGGCTGTAAGAGTACCTGGCAGAGCGAGTTGTTTCTTAGCTTCAAAAACAGCTGGAAGCAACATGATTTGGGGCCTCTCTCCCCCTTTGGAAACAAAGCAGCCTTTGTGCCTGGCAGCTCTAGGCCAAAGTAGCACACCCAGAGCACAAGTTCTACCTCAGCCAGATAAGGCCTGTCAAGAAGCTGCGTTTCACAGGCCTTTGTATGTGACGTTCCCGGTTGGCTTTGAGAGCACTGTGCAGAGCCAGTTGTTTTAGCTTCCCAGAGAGCAGGAAGCAAGATGCTTTGGGGCCTCTCTCACACTTTGGAAATAAAGGCAGCCCTTTGGGCCTGGCAGCCCTAGGCCAATGGAGTACACCCAGAGCAGAAGTTCTACCTCAGCCAGATCAGGCCTTCCAAGAAACTGCGTCTCACAGGCCTTTCTCTGTCACGTTGCCGGTAGGCTGTGAGAGCACTGTGCAGAGCCAGTTGTTTCTTAGCTTCCCAAAGATTTGGAAGCAAGATACTTTGGGGACTCTCAGCCCCTTTGGAAACAAGGCGGCCCTTTGGGCCTGGCAGCTCTAGGCCAAAGTAGCACGCCCAGAGCAGGAGTTCTACTTCAGCCAGATCAGGCCTGCCAAGAAACTGCGTTTCACAGGCCTTGGTAAGAGATGTTCCCGGTAGGCTGTGAGAGCACTGTGGAGAGCCAGTTGCTTTAGCTTCCCACAGAGCTGGAAGCAAGATGCTTTGGGGCCTCTCTCTCCCTTTGGACACAAGGCAGCCGTTTGGGCCTGGCAGCTCTAGGCCAATGGAGCACACCCACAGCAGAAGTTCTACTTCAGGCGGATCAGTCCTGCCCAGAAACTGCGTTTCACAGCCCTTGGTAAGAGATGTTCACGGTAGGCTGTGAGAGCACTGGGCAGAACCAGTTGTTTTTTAGCTTCCCAAAGTGCTGGAGGCAAGATGCTTTGGGGCCTCTCTCACCCCTTGGAAACAAGGCAGCCCTTAGGTCCTGGTAGCTCTAGGCCTATGTAGCACAACCAGAACAGAAGTTCTACTTCAGCCAGGTCAGGCCTGCCAAGAAACTGCGTTTCACAGGCCTTTCAAAGAGATGTTCTCTTAGGCTGTAAGAGCACTGGGCAGAGCCAGCTGTTTCTTAGCTTCCCGAAGAGCTGGGAGCAAGATGCTTTGGTGCCACTCTCTCACTTTGGAATCAAGGCAGCCCTTTGCGCCAGGTAGCTCTAGGCCAGTGGAGCACACCCAGAGCAGAAGTTCTACTTCGGCCAGTTCAGGCCACCAACAAACTGCGTTTCACAGGCCTTGGTAAGAGATGTTCCCGGTAGGCTGTAAGAGCACTGGGCAACGCCAGATGTTTCTTAGCTTCCCGAAGAGCTGGAAGCAAGATGCTTTGGGGCCTCTCTGCCCCTTTGCAAACAAGGCGGCCCTTTGGGCCAGGCAGCTCTAGGCCAATGGAGCACACCCAGAGCAGCAGTTCTACTTCAGCTAGATCAGGCCACCAACAAAGTGCGTTTCACAGGCCTTGGTAAGAGATTTTCTCTTAGGCTGTAAGAGCACTGGGCAGAGCCAGTTGTTTCTTAGCTTCCCAAAGAGCTGGAAGCAAGATGCTTTGGGGGCTCCCTGCCCCTTTGCCAACAAGGCCGACCTTTGGGCCTTTCAGCTCTAGGCCAATGGAGCACACCCAGAGCAGAAGTTCTACCTCAGCCAGATAAGGCCTGCCAAGAAACTGCGTTTCAAAGGCTCTGGTAAGAGATGTTCCCGGTACTCTGTCAGAGCACTGGGCAGAGACAGTTGTTTCTTAGCTTCCCAAAGAGCTGGAAGCAAGATGCTTTGGGGCCTCTCTGCCCCTTTGCAAACAAGGCATCCCTTTGGGCCTTTCAGCTCTAGGCCAACGGAGCACACCCAGAGCAGAAGTCCTACTTCAGCCAGATCAGGCCTGCCAAGGAACTGCGTTTCAGAGGCCTTTGTATGTGACGTTCCCGGTAGGCTGTGAGAGCACGGTGCAGAGCCAGTTGTTTCCTTGTTTCCCAAACAGCTGGAAGCAAGACGCTTTGGGGCCTCTCTGCCCCTTTGGAAACAAGGCAGCACGTTGGGTCTGGCAGCTCTAGGGCAATGGAGCACAACCAGAGCAGAAGTTCTACTTCTTCCAGATCAGGCCTGCCTAGAAAGTGCGTTTCACAGGCCTTGATAAGAGATGTTCTCTTAGGCTATAAGAGCACTGGGCACAGCGAGTTGTTTCTTAGCTTCCCAAGAGGTGGAAGCAAGATGCTTTGGGGCCTCTCTCCCCCTTTGGAAACAAGGCAGCCCTTTGGGCCTTTCAGCTCTAGGGCAATGGAGCACACCCAGAGCAGAAGTTCTACCTCAGCCAGATCAGGCCTGCCAAGAAACTGCTTTTCACAGGCCTTCGTAAGAGGTGTTCCCGGAAGGCTGTAAGAGTACCTGGCAGAGCGAGTTGTTTCTTAGCTTCAAAAACAGCTGGAAGCAACATGATTTGGGGCCTCTCTCCCCCTTTGGAAACAAAGCAGCCTTTGTGCCTGGCAGCTCTAGGCCAAAGTAGCACACCCAGAGCACAAGTTCTACCTCAGCCAGATAAGGCCTGTCAAGAAGCTGCGTTTCACAGGCCTTTGTATGTGACGTTCCCGGTTGGCTTTGAGAGCACTGTGCAGAGCCAGTTGTTTTAGCTTCCCAGAGAGCAGGAAGCAAGATGCTTTGGGGCCTCTCTCACACTTTGGAAATAAAGGCAGCCCTTTGGGCCTGGCAGCCCTAGGCCAATGGAGTACACCCAGAGCAGAAGTTCTACCTCAGCCAGATCAGGCCTTCCAAGAAACTGCGTCTCACAGGCCTTTCTCTGTCACGTTGCCGGTAGGCTGTGAGAGCACTGTGCAGAGCCAGTTGTTTCTTAGCTTCCCAAAGATTTGGAAGCAAGATACTTTGGGGACTCTCAGCCCCTTTGGAAACAAGGCGGCCCTTTGGGCCTGGCAGCTCTAGGCCAAAGTAGCACGCCCAGAGCAGGAGTTCTACTTCAGCCAGATCAGGCCTGCCAAGAAACTGCGTTTCACAGGCCTTGGTAAGAGATGTTCCCGGTAGGCTGTGAGAGCACTGTGGAGAGCCAGTTGCTTTAGCTTCCCACAGAGCTGGAAGCAAGATGCTTTGGGGCCTCTCTCTCCCTTTGGACACAAGGCAGCCGTTTGGGCCTGGCAGCTCTAGGCCAATGGAGCACACCCACAGCAGAAGTTCTACTTCAGGCGGATCAGTCCTGCCCAGAAACTGCGTTTCACAGCCCTTGGTAAGAGATGTTCACGGTAGGCTGTGAGAGCACTGGGCAGAACCAGTTGTTTTTTAGCTTCCCAAAGTGCTGGAGGCAAGATGCTTTGGGGCCTCTCTCACCCTTTGGAAACAAGGCAGCCCTTACGTCCTGGTAGCTCTAGGCCTATGTAGCACAACCAGAACAGAAGTTCTACTTCAGCCAGGTCAGGCCTGCCAAGAAACTGCGTTTCACAGGCCTTTCAAAGAGATGTTCTCTTAGGCTGTAAGAGCACTGGGCAGAGCCAGCTGTTTCTTAGCTTCCCGAAGAGCTGGGAGCAAGATGCTTTGGTGCCACTCTCTCACTTTGGAATCAAGGCAGCCCTTTGCGCCAGGTAGCTCTAGGCCAGTGGAGCACACCCAGAGCAGAAGTTCTACTTCGGCCAGTTCAGGCCACCAACAAACTGCGTTTCACAGGCCTTGGTAAGAGATGTTCCCGGTAGGCTGTAAGAGCGCTGGGCAACGCCAGATGTTTCTTAGCTTCCCGAAGAGCTGGAAGCAAGATGCTTTGGGGCCTCTCTGCCCCTTTGCAAACAAGGCGGCCCTTTGGGCCAGGCAGCTCTAGGCCAATGGAGCACACCCAGAGCAGCAGTTCTACTTCAGCTAGATCAGGCCACCAACAAAGTGCGTTTCACAGGCCTTGGTAAGAGATTTTCTCTTAGGCTGTAAGAGCACTGGGCAGAGCCAGTTGTTTCTTAGCTTCCCAAAGAGCTGGAAGCAAGATGCTTTGGGGGCTCCCTGCCCCTTTGCCAACAAGGCCGACCTTTGGGCCTTTCAGCTCTAGGCCAATGGAGCACACCCAGAGCAGAAGTTCTACCTCAGCCAGATAAGGCCTGCCAAGAAACTGCGTTTCAAAGGCTCTGGTAAGAGATGTTCCCGGTACTCTGTCAGAGCACTGGGCAGAGACAGTTGTTTCTTAGCTTCCCAAAGAGCTGGAAGCAAGATGCTTTGGGGCCTCTCTGCCCCTTTGCAAACAAGGCATCCCTCTGGGCCTTTCAGCTCTAGGCCAATGGAGCACACCCAGAGCAGAAGTCCTACTTCAGCCAGATCAGGCCTGCCAAGGAACTGCGTTTCAGAGGCCTTTGTATGTGACGTTCCCGGTAGGCTGTGAGAGCACGGTGCAGAGCCAGTTGTTTCCTTGTTTCCCAAACAGCTGGAAGCAAGACGCTTTGGGGCCTCTCTGCCCCTTTGGAAACAAGGCAGCACGTTGGGTCTGGCAGCTCTAGGGCAATGGAGCACAACCAGAGCAGAAGTTCTACTTCTTCCAGATCAGGCCTGCCTAGAAAGTGCGTTTCACAGGCCTTGATAAGAGATGTTCTCTTAGGCTATAAGAGCACTGGGCACAGCGAGTTGTTTCTTAGCTTCCCAAGAGGTGGAAGCAAGATGCTTTGGGGCCTCTCTCCCCCTTTGGAAACAAGGCAGCCCTTTGGGCCTTTCAGCTCTAGGGCAATGGAGCACACCCAGAGCAGAAGTTCTACCTCAGCCAGATCAGGCCTGCCAAGAAACTGCTTTTCACAGGCCTTCGTAAGAGGTGTTCCCGGAAGGCTGTAAGAGTACCTGGCAGAGCGAGTTGTTTCTTAGCTTCAAAAACAGCTGGAAGCAACATGATTTGGGGCCTCTCTCCCCCTTTGGAAACAAAGCAGCCTTTGTGCCTGGCAGCTCTAGGCCAAAGTAGCACACCCAGAGCACAAGTTCTACCTCAGCCAGATAAGGCCTGTCAAGAAGCTGCGTTTCACAGGCCTTTGTATGTGACGTTCCCGGTTGGCTTTGAGAGCACTGTGCAGAGCCAGTTGTTTTAGCTTCCCAGAGAGCAGGAAGCAAGATGCTTTGGGGCCTCTCTCACACTTTGGAAATAAAGGCAGCCCTTTGGGCCTGGCAGCCCTAGGCCAATGGAGTACACCCAGAGCAGAAGTTCTACCTCAGCCAGATCAGGCCTTCCAAGAAACTGCGTCTCACAGGCCTTTCTCTGTCACGTTGCCGGTAGGCTGTGAGAGCACTGTGCAGAGCCAGTTGTTTCTTAGCTTCCCAAAGATTTGGAAGCAAGATACTTTGGGGACTCTCAGCCCCTTTGGAAACAAGGCGGCCCTTTGGGCCTGGCAGCTCTAGGCCAAAGTAGCACGCCCAGAGCAGGAGTTCTACTTCAGCCAGATCAGGCCTGCCAAGAAACTGCGTTTCACAGGCCTTGGTAAGAGATGTTCCCGGTAGGCTGTGAGAGCACTGTGGAGAGCCAGTTGCTTTAGCTTCCCACAGAGCTGGAAGCAAGATGCTTTGGGGCCTCTCTCTCCCTTTGGACACAAGGCAGCCGTTTGGGCCTGGCAGCTCTAGGCCAATGGAGCACACCCACAGCAGAAGTTCTACTTCAGGCGGATCAGTCCTGCCCAGAAACTGCGTTTCACAGCCCTTGGTAAGAGATGTTCACGGTAGGCTGTGAGAGCACTGGGCAGAACCAGTTGTTTTTTAGCTTCCCAAAGTGCTGGAGGCAAGATGCTTTGGGGCCTCTCTCACCCTTTGGAAACAAGGCAGCCCTTACGTCCTGGTAGCTCTAGGCCTATGTAGCACAACCAGAACAGAAGTTCTACTTCAGCCAGGTCAGGCCTGCCAAGAAACTGCGTTTCACAGGCCTTTCAAAGAGATGTTCTCTTAGGCTGTAAGAGCACTGGGCAGAGCCAGCTGTTTCTTAGCTTCCCAAAGAGCTGGAAGCAAGATGCTTTGGGGGCTCCCTGCCCCTTTGCCAACAAGGCCGACCTTTGGGCCTTTCAGCTCTAGGCCAATGGAGCACACCCAGAGCAGAAGTTCTACCTCAGCCAGATAAGGCCTGCCAAGAAACTGCGTTTCAAAGGCTCTGGTAAGAGATGTTCCCGGTACTCTGTCAGAGCACTGGGCAGAGACAGTTGTTTCCTAGCTTCCCAAAGAGCTGGAAGCAAGATGCTTTGGGGCCTCTCTGCCCCTTTGCAAACAAGGCATCCCTTTGGGCCTTTCAGCTCTAGGCCAACGGAGCACACCCAGAGCAGAAGTCCTACTTCAGCCAGATCAGGCCTGCCAAGGAACTGCGTTTCAGAGGCCTTTGTATGTGACGTTCCCGGTAGGCTGTGAGAGCACGGTGCAGAGCCAGTTGTTTCCTTGTTTCCCAAACAGCTGGAAGCAAGACGCTTTGGGGCCTCTCTGCCCCTTTGGAAACAAGGCAGCACGTTGGGTCTGGCAGCTCTAGGGCAATGGAGCACAACCAGAGCAGAAGTTCTACTTCTTCCAGATCAGGCCTGCCTAGAAAGTGCGTTTCACAGGCCTTGATAAGAGATGTTCTCTTAGGCTATAAGAGCACTGGGCACAGCGAGTTGTTTCTTAGCTTCCCAAGAGGTGGAAGCAAGATGCTTTGGGGCCTCTCTCCCCCTTTGGAAACAAGGCAGCCCTTTGGGCCTTTCAGCTCTAGGGCAATGGAGCACACCCAGAGCAGAAGTTCTACCTCAGCCAGATCAGGCCTGCCAAGAAACTGCTTTTCACAGGCCTTCGTAAGAGGTGTTCCCGGAAGGCTGTAAGAGTACCTGGCAGAGCGAGTTGTTTCTTAGCTTCAAAAACAGCTGGAAGCAACATGATTTGGGGCCTCTCTCCCCCTTTGGAAACAAAGCAGCCTTTGTGCCTGGCAGCTCTAGGCCAAAGTAGCACACCCAGAGCACAAGTTCTACCTCAGCCAGATAAGGCCTGTCAAGAAGCTGCGTTTCACAGGCCTTTGTATGTGACGTTCCCGGTTGGCTTTGAGAGCACTGTGCAGAGCCAGTTGTTTTAGCTTCCCAGAGAGCAGGAAGCAAGATGCTTTGGGGCCTCTCTCACACTTTGGAAATAAAGGCAGCCCTTTGGGCCTGGCAGCCCTAGGCCAATGGAGTACACCCAGAGCAGAAGTTCTACCTCAGCCAGATCAGGCCTTCCAAGAAACTGCGTCTCACAGGCCTTTCTCTGTCACGTTGCCGGTAGGCTGTGAGAGCACTGTGCAGAGCCAGTTGTTTCTTAGCTTCCCAAAGATTTGGAAGCAAGATACTTTGGGGACTCTCAGCCCCTTTGGAAACAAGGCGGCCCTTTGGGCCTGGCAGCTCTAGGCCAAAGTAGCACGCCCAGAGCAGGAGTTCTACTTCAGCCAGATCAGGCCTGCCAAGAAACTGCGTTTCACAGGCCTTGGTAAGAGATGTTCCCGGTAGGCTGTGAGAGCACTGTGGAGAGCCAGTTGCTTTAGCTTCCCACAGAGCTGGAAGCAAGATGCTTTGGGGCCTCTCTCTCCCTTTGGACACAAGGCAGCCGTTTGGGCCTGGCAGCTCTAGGCCAATGGAGCACACCCACAGCAGAAGTTCTACTTCAGGCGGATCAGTCCTGCCCAGAAACTGCGTTTCACAGCCCTTGGTAAGAGATGTTCACGGTAGGCTGTGAGAGCACTGGGCAGAACCAGTTGTTTTTTAGCTTCCCAAAGTGCTGGAGGCAAGATGCTTTGGGGCCTCTCTCACCCCTTGGAAACAAGGCAGCCCTTAGGTCCTGGTAGCTCTAGGCCTATGTAGCACAACCAGAACAGAAGTTCTACTTCAGCCAGGTCAGGCCTGCCAAGAAACTGCGTTTCACAGGCCTTTCAAAGAGATGTTCTCTTAGGCTGTAAGAGCACTGGGCAGAGCCAGCTGTTTCTTAGCTTCCCGAAGAGCTGGGAGCAAGATGCTTTGGTGCCACTCTCTCACTTTGGAATCAAGGCAGCCCTTTGCGCCAGGTAGCTCTAGGCCAGTGGAGCACACCCAGAGCAGAAGTTCTACTTCGGCCAGTTCAGGCCACCAACAAACTGCGTTTCACAGGCCTTGGTAAGAGATGTTCCCGGTAGGCTGTAAGAGCACTGGGCAACGCCAGATGTTTCTTAGCTTCCCGAAGAGCTGGAAGCAAGATGCTTTGGGGCCTCTCTGCCCCTTTGCAAACAAGGCGGCCCTTTGGGCCAGGCAGCTCTAGGCCAATGGAGCACACCCAGAGCAGCAGTTCTACTTCAGCTAGATCAGGCCACCAACAAAGTGCGTTTCACAGGCCTTGGTAAGAGATTTTCTCTTAGGCTGTAAGAGCACTGGGCAGAGCCAGTTGTTTCTTAGCTTCCCAAAGAGCTGGAAGCAAGATGCTTTGGGGGCTCCCTGCCCCTTTGCCAACAAGGCCGACCTTTGGGCCTTTCAGCTCTAGGCCAATGGAGCACACCCAGAGCAGAAGTTCTACCTCAGCCAGATAAGGCCTGCCAAGAAACTGCGTTTCAAAGGCTCTGGTAAGAGATGTTCCCGGTACTCTGTCAGAGCACTGGGCAGAGACAGTTGTTTCCTAGCTTCCCAAAGAGCTGGAAGCAAGATGCTTTGGGGCCTCTCTGCCCCTTTGCAAACAAGGCATCCCTTTGGGCCTTTCAGCTCTAGGCCAACGGAGCACACCCAGAGCAGAAGTCCTACTTCAGCCAGATCAGGCCTGCCAAGGAACTGCGTTTCAGAGGCCTTTGTATGTGACGTTCCCGGTAGGCTGTGAGAGCACGGTGCAGAGCCAGTTGTTTCCTTGTTTCCCAAACAGCTGGAAGCAAGACGCTTTGGGGCTTCTCTGCCCCTTTGGAAACAAGGCAGCACGTTGGGTCTGGCAGCTCTAGGGCAATGGAGCACAACCAGAGCAGAAGTTCTACTTCTTCCAGATCAGGCCTGCCTAGAAAGTGCGTTTCACAGGCCTTGATAAGAGATGTTCTCTTAGGCTATAAGAGCACTGGGCACAGCGAGTTGTTTCTTAGCTTCCCAAGAGGTGGAAGCAAGATGCTTTGGGGCCTCTCTCCCCCTTTGGAAACAAGGCAGCCCTTTGGGCCTTTCAGCTCTAGGGCAATGGAGCACACCCAGAGCAGAAGTTCTACCTCAGCCAGATCAGGCCTGCCAAGAAACTGCTTTTCACAGGCCTTCGTAAGAGGTGTTCCCGGAAGGCTGTAAGAGTACCTGGCAGAGCGAGTTGTTTCTTAGCT
The DNA here is from genome assembly GCF_041296235.1 of Equus asinus. Lineage (NCBI taxonomy): Eukaryota > Metazoa > Chordata > Mammalia > Perissodactyla > Equidae > Equus > Equus asinus. The sequence continues at coordinate 104,611 of NW_027225523.1, forward strand.
TCAAAAACAGCTGGAAGCAACATGATTTGGGGCCTCTCTCCCCCTTTGGAAACAAAGCAGCCTTTGTGCCTGGCAGCTCTAGGCCAAAGTAGCACACCCAGAGCACAAGTTCTACCTCAGCCAGATAAGGCCTGTCAAGAAGCTGCGTTTCACAGGCCTTTGTATGTGACGTTCCCGGTTGGCTTTGAGAGCACTGTGCAGAGCCAGTTGTTTTAGCTTCCCAGAGAGCAGGAAGCAAGATGCTTTGGGGCCTCTCTCACACTTTGGAAATAAAGGCAGCCCTTTGGGCCTGGCAGCCCTAGGCCAATGGAGTACACCCAGAGCAGAAGTTCTACCTCAGCCAGATCAGGCCTTCCAAGAAACTGCGTCTCACAGGCCTTTCTCTGTCACGTTGCCGGTAGGCTGTGAGAGCACTGTGCAGAGCCAGTTGTTTCTTAGCTTCCCAAAGATTTGGAAGCAAGATACTTTGGGGACTCTCAGCCCCTTTGGAAACAAGGCGGCCCTTTGGGCCTGGCAGCTCTAGGCCAAAGTAGCACGCCCAGAGCAGGAGTTCTACTTCAGCCAGATCAGGCCTGCCAAGAAACTGCGTTTCACAGGCCTTGGTAAGAGATGTTCCCGGTAGGCTGTGAGAGCACTGTGGAGAGCCAGTTGCTTTAGCTTCCCACAGAGCTGGAAGCAAGATGCTTTGGGGCCTCTCTCTCCCTTTGGACACAAGGCAGCCGTTTGGGCCTGGCAGCTCTAGGCCAATGGAGCACACCCACAGCAGAAGTTCTACTTCAGGCGGATCAGTCCTGCCCAGAAACTGCGTTTCACAGCCCTTGGTAAGAGATGTTCACGGTAGGCTGTGAGAGCACTGGGCAGAACCAGTTGTTTTTTAGCTTCCCAAAGTGCTGGAGGCAAGATGCTTTGGGGCCTCTCTCACCCCTTGGAAACAAGGCAGCCCTTAGGTCCTGGTAGCTCTAGGCCTATGTAGCACAACCAGAACAGAAGTTCTACTTCAGCCAGGTCAGGCCTGCCAAGAAACTGCGTTTCACAGGCCTTTCAAAGAGATGTTCTCTTAGGCTGTAAGAGCACTGGGCAGAGCCAGCTGTTTCTTAGCTTCCCGAAGAGCTGGGAGCAAGATGCTTTGGTGCCACTCTCTCACTTTGGAATCAAGGCAGCCCTTTGCGCCAGGTAGCTCTAGGCCAGTGGAGCACACCCAGAGCAGAAGTTCTACTTCGGCCAGTTCAGGCCACCAACAAACTGCGTTTCACAGGCCTTGGTAAGAGATGTTCCCGGTAGGCTGTAAGAGCACTGGGCAACGCCAGATGTTTCTTAGCTTCCCGAAGAGCTGGAAGCAAGATGCTTTGGGGCCTCTCTGCCCCTTTGCAAACAAGGCGGCCCTTTGGGCCAGGCAGCTCTAGGCCAATGGAGCACACCCAGAGCAGCAGTTCTACTTCAGCTAGATCAGGCCACCAACAAAGTGCGTTTCACAGGCCTTGGTAAGAGATTTTCTCTTAGGCTGTAAGAGCACTGGGCAGAGCCAGTTGTTTCTTAGCTTCCCAAAGAGCTGGAAGCAAGATGCTTTGGGGGCTCCCTGCCCCTTTGCCAACAAGGCCGACCTTTGGGCCTTTCAGCTCTAGGCCAATGGAGCACACCCAGAGCAGAAGTTCTACCTCAGCCAGATAAGGCCTGCCAAGAAACTGCGTTTCAAAGGCTCTGGTAAGAGATGTTCCCGGTACTCTGTCAGAGCACTGGGCAGAGACAGTTGTTTCCTAGCTTCCCAAAGAGCTGGAAGCAAGATGCTTTGGGGCCTCTCTGCCCCTTTGCAAACAAGGCATCCCTTTGGGCCTTTCAGCTCTAGGCCAACGGAGCACACCCAGAGCAGAAGTCCTACTTCAGCCAGATCAGGCCTGCCAAGGAACTGCGTTTCAGAGGCCTTTGTATGTGACGTTCCCGGTAGGCTGTGAGAGCACGGTGCAGAGCCAGTTGTTTCCTTGTTTCCCAAACAGCTGGAAGCAAGACGCTTTGGGGCCTCTCTGCCCCTTTGGAAACAAGGCAGCACGTTGGGTCTGGCAGCTCTAGGGCAATGGAGCACAACCAGAGCAGAAGTTCTACTTCTTCCAGATCAGGCCTGCCTAGAAAGTGCGTTTCACAGGCCTTGATAAGAGATGTTCTCTTAGGCTATAAGAGCACTGGGCACAGCGAGTTGTTTCTTAGCTTCCCAAGAGGTGGAAGCAAGATGCTTTGGGGCCTCTCTCCCCCTTTGGAAACAAGGCAGCCCTTTGGGCCTTTCAGCTCTAGGGCAATGGAGCACACCCAGAGCAGAAGTTCTACCTCAGCCAGATCAGGCCTGCCAAGAAACTGCTTTTCACAGGCCTTCGTAAGAGGTGTTCCCGGAAGGCTGTAAGAGTACCTGGCAGAGCGAGTTGTTTCTTAGCTTCAAAAACAGCTGGAAGCAACATGATTTGGGGCCTCTCTCCCCCTTTGGAAACAAAGCAGCCTTTGTGCCTGGCAGCTCTAGGCCAAAGTAGCACACCCAGAGCACAAGTTCTACCTCAGCCAGATAAGGCCTGTCAAGAAGCTGCGTTTCACAGGCCTTTGTATGTGACGTTCCCGGTTGGCTTTGAGAGCACTGTGCAGAGCCAGTTGTTTTAGCTTCCCAGAGAGCAGGAAGCAAGATGCTTTGGGGCCTCTCTCACACTTTGGAAATAAAGGCAGCCCTTTGGGCCTGGCAGCCCTAGGCCAATGGAGTACACCCAGAGCAGAAGTTCTACCTCAGCCAGATCAGGCCTTCCAAGAAACTGCGTCTCACAGGCCTTTCTCTGTCACGTTGCCGGTAGGCTGTGAGAGCACTGTGCAGAGCCAGTTGTTTCTTAGCTTCCCAAAGATTTGGAAGCAAGATACTTTGGGGACTCTCAGCCCCTTTGGAAACAAGGCGGCCCTTTGGGCCTGGCAGCTCTAGGCCAAAGTAGCACGCCCAGAGCAGGAGTTCTACTTCAGCCAGATCAGGCCTGCCAAGAAACTGCGTTTCACAGGCCTTGGTAAGAGATGTTCCCGGTAGGCTGTGAGAGCACTGTGGAGAGCCAGTTGCTTTAGCTTCCCACAGAGCTGGAAGCAAGATGCTTTGGGGCCTCTCTCTCCCTTTGGACACAAGGCAGCCGTTTGGGCCTGGCAGCTCTAGGCCAATGGAGCACACCCACAGCAGAAGTTCTACTTCAGGCGGATCAGTCCTGCCCAGAAACTGCGTTTCACAGCCCTTGGTAAGAGATGTTCACGGTAGGCTGTGAGAGCACTGGGCAGAACCAGTTGTTTTTTAGCTTCCCAAAGTGCTGGAGGCAAGATGCTTTGGGGCCTCTCTCACCCCTTGGAAACAAGGCAGCCCTTAGGTCCTGGTAGCTCTAGGCCTATGTAGCACAACCAGAACAGAAGTTCTACTTCAGCCAGGTCAGGCCTGCCAAGAAACTGCGTTTCACAGGCCTTTCAAAGAGATGTTCTCTTAGGCTGTAAGAGCACTGGGCAGAGCCAGCTGTTTCTTAGCTTCCCGAAGAGCTGGGAGCAAGATGCTTTGGTGCCACTCTCTCACTTTGGAATCAAGGCAGCCCTTTGCGCCAGGTAGCTCTAGGCCAGTGGAGCACACCCAGAGCAGAAGTTCTACTTCGGCCAGTTCAGGCCACCAACAAACTGCGTTTCACAGGCCTTGGTAAGAGATGTTCCCGGTAGGCTGTAAGAGCGCTGGGCAACGCCAGATGTTTCTTAGCTTCCCGAAGAGCTGGAAGCAAGATGCTTTGGGGCCTCTCTGCCCCTTTGCAAACAAGGCGGCCCTTTGGGCCAGGCAGCTCTAGGCCAATGGAGCACACCCAGAGCAGCAGTTCTACTTCAGCTAGATCAGGCCACCAACAAAGTGCGTTTCACAGGCCTTGGTAAGAGATTTTCTCTTAGGCTGTAAGAGCACTGGGCAGAGCCAGTTGTTTCTTAGCTTCCCAAAGAGCTGGAAGCAAGATGCTTTGGGGGCTCCCTGCCCCTTTGCCAACAAGGCCGACCTTTGGGCCTTTCAGCTCTAGGCCAATGGAGCACACCCAGAGCAGAAGTTCTACCTCAGCCAGATAAGGCCTGCCAAGAAACTGCGTTTCAAAGGCTCTGGTAAGAGATGTTCCCGGTACTCTGTCAGAGCACTGGGCAGAGACAGTTGTTTCCTAGCTTCCCAAAGAGCTGGAAGCAAGATGCTTTGGGGCCTCTCTGCCCCTTTGCAAACAAGGCATCCCTTTGGGCCTTTCAGCTCTAGGCCAACGGAGCACACCCAGAGCAGAAGTCCTACTTCAGCCAGATCAGGCCTGCCAAGGAACTGCGTTTCAGAGGCCTTTGTATGTGACGTTCCCGGTAGGCTGTGAGAGCACGGTGCAGAGCCAGTTGTTTCCTTGTTTCCCAAACAGCTGGAAGCAAGACGCTTTGGGGCCTCTCTGCCCCTTTGGAAACAAGGCAGCACGTTGGGTCTGGCAGCTCTAGGGCAATGGAGCACAACCAGAGCAGAAGTTCTACTTCTTCCAGATCAGGCCTGCCTAGAAAGTGCGTTTCACAGGCCTTGATAAGAGATGTTCTCTTAGGCTATAAGAGCACTGGGCACAGCGAGTTGTTTCTTAGCTTCCCAAGAGGTGGAAGCAAGATGCTTTGGGGCCTCTCTCCCCCTTTGGAAACAAGGCAGCCCTTTGGGCCTTTCAGCTCTAGGGCAATGGAGCACACCCAGAGCAGAAGTTCTACCTCAGCCAGATCAGGCCTGCCAAGAAACTGCTTTTCACAGGCCTTCGTAAGAGGTGTTCCCGGAAGGCTGTAAGAGTACCTGGCAGAGCGAGTTGTTTCTTAGCTTCAAAAACAGCTGGAAGCAACATGATTTGGGGCCTCTCTCCCCCTTTGGAAACAAAGCAGCCTTTGTGCCTGGCAGCTCTAGGCCAAAGTAGCACACCCAGAGCACAAGTTCTACCTCAGCCAGATAAGGCCTGTCAAGAAGCTGCGTTTCACAGGCCTTTGTATGTGACGTTCCCGGTTGGCTTTGAGAGCACTGTGCAGAGCCAGTTGTTTTAGCTTCCCAGAAAGCAGGAAGCAAGATGCTTTGGGGCCTCTCTCACACTTTGGAAATAAAGGCAGCCCTTTGGGCCTGGCAGCCCTAGGCCAATGGAGTACACCCAGAGCAGAAGTTCTACCTCAGCCAGATCAGGCTTTCCAAGAAACTGCGTCTCACAGGCCTTTCTCTGTCACGTTGCCGGTAGGCTGTGAGAGCACTGTGCAGAGCCAGTTGTTTCTTAGCTTCCCAAAGATTTGGAAGCAAGATACTTTGGGGACTCTCAGCCCCTTTGGAAACAAGGCGGCCCTTTGGGCCTGGCAGCTCTAGGCCAAAGTAGCACGCCCAGAGCAGGAGTTCTACTTCAGCCAGATCAGGCCTGCCAAGAAACTGCGTTTCACAGGCCTTGGTAAGAGATGTTCCCGGTAGGCTGTGAGAGCACTGTGGAGAGCCAGTTGCTTTAGCTTCCCACAGAGCTGGAAGCAAGATGCTTTGGGGCCTCTCTCTCCCTTTGGACACAAGGCAGCCGTTTGGGCCTGGCAGCTCTAGGCCAATGGAGCACACCCACAGCAGAAGTTCTACTTCAGGCGGATCAGTCCTGCCCAGAAACTGCGTTTCACAGCCCTTGGTAAGAGATGTTCACGGTAGGCTGTGAGAGCACTGGGCAGAACCAGTTGTTTTTTAGCTTCCCAAAGTGCTGGAGGCAAGATGCTTTGGGGCCTCTCTCACCCCTTGGAAACAAGGCAGCCCTTAGGTCCTGGTAGCTCTAGGCCTATGTAGCACAACCAGAACAGAAGTTCTACTTCAGCCAGGTCAGGCCTGCCAAGAAACTGCGTTTCACAGGCCTTTCAAAGAGATGTTCTCTTAGGCTGTAAGAGCACTGGGCAGAGCCAGCTGTTTCTTAGCTTCCCGAAGAGCTGGGAGCAAGATGCTTTGGTGCCACTCTCTCACTTTGGAATCAAGGCAGCCCTTTGCGCCAGGTAGCTCTAGGCCAGTGGAGCACACCCAGAGCAGAAGTTCTACTTCGGCCAGTTCAGGCCACCAACAAACTGCGTTTCACAGGCCTTGGTAAGAGATGTTCCCGGTAGGCTGTAAGAGCGCTGGGCAACGCCAGATGTTTCTTAGCTTCCCGAAGAGCTGGAAGCAAGATGCTTTGGGGCCTCTCTGCCCCTTTGCAAACAAGGCGGCCCTTTGGGCCAGGCAGCTCTAGGCCAATGGAGCACACCCAGAGCAGCAGTTCTACTTCAGCTAGATCAGGCCACCAACAAAGTGCGTTTCACAGGCCTTGGTAAGAGATTTTCTCTTAGGCTGTAAGAGCACTGGGCAGAGCCAGTTGTTTCTTAGCTTCCCAAAGAGCTGGAAGCAAGATGCTTTGGGGGCTCCCTGCCCCTTTGCCAACAAGGCCGACCTTTGGGCCTTTCAGCTCTAGGCCAATGGAGCACACCCAGAGCAGAAGTTCTACCTCAGCCAGATAAGGCCTGCCAAGAAACTGCGTTTCAAAGGCTCTGGTAAGAGATGTTCCCGGTACTCTGTCAGAGCACTGGGCAGAGACAGTTGTTTCCTAGCTTCCCAAAGAGCTGGAAGCAAGATGCTTTGGGGCCTCTCTGCCCCTTTGCAAACAAGGCATCCCTTTGGGCCTTTCAGCTCTAGGCCAACGGAGCACACCCAGAGCAGAAGTCCTACTTCAGCCAGATCAGGCCTGCCAAGGAACTGCGTTTCAGAGGCCTTTGTATGTGACGTTCCCGGTAGGCTGTGAGAGCACGGTGCAGAGCCAGTTGTTTCCTTGTTTCCCAAACAGCTGGAAGCAAGACGCTTTGGGGCCTCTCTGCCCCTTTGGAAACAAGGCAGCACGTTGGGTCTGGCAGCTCTAGGGCAATGGAGCACAACCAGAGCAGAAGTTCTACTTCTTCCAGATCAGGCCTGCCTAGAAAGTGCGTTTCACAGGCCTTGATAAGAGATGTTCTCTTAGGCTATAAGAGCACTGGGCACAGCGAGTTGTTTCTTAGCTTCCCAAGAGGTGGAAGCAAGATGCTTTGGGGCCTCTCTCCCCCTTTGGAAACAAGGCAGCCCTTTGGGCCTTTCAGCTCTAGGGCAATGGAGCACACCCAGAGCAGAAGTTCTACCTCAGCCAGATCAGGCCTGCCAAGAAACTGCTTTTCACAGGCCTTCGTAAGAGGTGTTCCCGGAAGGCTGTAAGAGTACCTGGCAGAGCGAGTTGTTTCTTAGCTTCAAAAACAGCTGGAAGCAACATGATTTGGGGCCTCTCTCCCCCTTTGGAAACAAAGCAGCCTTTGTGCCTGGCAGCTCTAGGCCAAAGTAGCACACCCAGAGCACAAGTTCTACCTCAGCCAGATAAGGCCTGTCAAGAAGCTGCGTTTCACAGGCCTTTGTATGTGACGTTCCCGGTTGGCTTTGAGAGCACTGTGCAGAGCCAGTTGTTTTAGCTTCCCAGAGAGCAGGAAGCAAGATGCTTTGGGGCCTCTCTCACACTTTGGAAATAAAGGCAGCCCTTTGGGCCTGGCAGCCCTAGGCCAATGGAGTACACCCAGAGCAGAAGTTCTACCTCAGCCAGATCAGGCTTTCCAAGAAACTGCGTCTCACAGGCCTTTCTCTGTCACGTTGCCGGTAGGCTGTGAGAGCACTGTGCAGAGCCAGTTGTTTCTTAGCTTCCCAAAGATTTGGAAGCAAGATACTTTGGGGACTCTCAGCCCCTTTGGAAACAAGGCGGCCCTTTGGGCCTGGCAGCTCTAGGCCAAAGTAGCACGCCCAGAGCAGGAGTTCTACTTCAGCCAGATCAGGCCTGCCAAGAAACTGCGTTTCACAGGCCTTGGTAAGAGATGTTCCCGGTAGGCTGTGAGAGCACTGTGGAGAGCCAGTTGCTTTAGCTTCCCACAGAGCTGGAAGCAAGATGCTTTGGGGCCTCTCTCTCCCTTTGGACACAAGGCAGCCGTTTGGGCCTGGCAGCTCTAGGCCAATGGAGCACACCCACAGCAGAAGTTCTACTTCAGGCGGATCAGTCCTGCCCAGAAACTGCGTTTCACAGCCCTTGGTAAGAGATGTTCACGGTAGGCTGTGAGAGCACTGGGCAGAACCAGTTGTTTTTTAGCTTCCCAAAGTGCTGGAGGCAAGATGCTTTGGGGCCTCTCTCACCCCTTGGAAACAAGGCAGCCCTTAGGTCCTGGTAGCTCTAGGCCTATGTAGCACAACCAGAACAGAAGTTCTACTTCAGCCAGGTCAGGCCTGCCAAGAAACTGCGTTTCACAGGCCTTTCAAAGAGATGTTCTCTTAGGCTGTAAGAGCACTGGGCAGAGCCAGCTGTTTCTTAGCTTCCCGAAGAGCTGGGAGCAAGATGCTTTGGTGCCACTCTCTCACTTTGGAATCAAGGCAGCCCTTTGCGCCAGGTAGCTCTAGGCCAGTGGAGCACACCCAGAGCAGAAGTTCTACTTCGGCCAGTTCAGGCCACCAACAAACTGCGTTTCACAGGCCTTGGTAAGAGATGTTCCCGGTAGGCTGTAAGAGCGCTGGGCAACGCCAGATGTTTCTTAGCTTCCCGAAGAGCTGGAAGCAAGATGCTTTGGGGCCTCTCTGCCCCTTTGCAAACAAGGCGGCCCTTTGGGCCAGGCAGCTCTAGGCCAATGGAGCACACCCAGAGCAGCAGTTCTACTTCAGCTAGATCAGGCCACCAACAAAGTGCGTTTCACAGGCCTTGGTAAGAGATTTTCTCTTAGGCTGTAAGAGCACTGGGCAGAGCCAGTTGTTTCTTAGCTTCCCAAAGAGCTGGAAGCAAGATGCTTTGGGGGCTCCCTGCCCCTTTGCCAACAAGGCCGACCTTTGGGCCTTTCAGCTCTAGGCCAATGGAGCACACCCAGAGCAGAAGTTCTACCTCAGCCAGATAAGGCCTGCCAAGAAACTGCGTTTCAAAGGCTCTGGTAAGAGATGTTCCCGGTACTCTGTCAGAGCACTGGGCAGAGACAGTTGTTTCCTAGCTTCCCAAAGAGCTGGAAGCAAGATGCTTTGGGGCCTCTCTGCCCCTTTGCAAACAAGGCATCCCTTTGGGCCTTTCAGCTCTAGGCCAATGGAGCACACCCAGAGCAGAAGTCCTACTTCAGCCAGATCAGGCCTGCCAAGGAACTGCGTTTCAGAGGCCTTTGTATGTGACGTTCCCGGTAGGCTGTGAGAGCACGGTGCAGAGCCAGTTGTTTCCTTGTTTCCCAAACAGCTGGAAGCAAGACGCTTTGGGGCCTCTCTGCCCCTTTGGAAACAAGGCAGCACGTTGGGTCTGGCAGCTCTAGGGCAATGGAGCACAACCAGAGCAGAAGTTCTACTTCTTCCAGATCAGGCCTGCCTAGAAAGTGCGTTTCACAGGCCTTGATAAGAGATGTTCTCTTAGGCTATAAGAGCACTGGGCACAGCGAGTTGTTTCTTAGCTTCCCAAGAGGTGGAAGCAAGATGCTTTGGGGCCTCTCTCCCCCTTTGGAAACAAGGCAGCCCTTTGGGCCTTTCAGCTCTAGGGCAATGGAGCACACCCAGAGCAGAAGTTCTACCTCAGCCAGATCAGGCCTGCCAAGAAACTGCTTTTCACAGGCCTTCGTAAGAGGTGTTCCCGGAAGGCTGTAAGAGTACCTGGCAGAGCGAGTTGTTTCTTAGCTTCAAAAACAGCTGGAAGCAACATGATTTGGGGCCTCTCTCCCCCTTTGGAAACAAAGCAGCCTTTGTGCCTGGCAGCTCTAGGCCAAAGTAGCACACCCAGAGCACAAGTTCTACCTCAGCCAGATAAGGCCTGTCAAGAAGCTGCGTTTCACAGGCCTTTGTATGTGACGTTCCCGGTTGGCTTTGAGAGCACTGTGCAGAGCCAGTTGTTTTAGCTTCCCAGAGAGCAGGAAGCAAGATGCTTTGGGGCCTCTCTCACACTTTGGAAATAAAGGCAGCCCTTTGGGCCTGGCAGCCCTAGGCCAATGGAGTACACCCAGAGCAGAAGTTCTACCTCAGCCAGATCAGGCTTTCCAAGAAACTGCGTCTCACAGGCCTTTCTCTGTCACGTTGCCGGTAGGCTGTGAGAGCACTGTGCAGAGCCAGTTGTTTCTTAGCTTCCCAAAGATTTGGAAGCAAGATACTTTGGGGACTCTCAGCCCCTTTGGAAACAAGGCGGCCCTTTGGGCCTGGCAGCTCTAGGCCAAAGTAGCACGCCCAGAGCAGGAGTTCTACTTCAGCCAGATCAGGCCTGCCAAGAAACTGCGTTTCACAGGCCTTGGTAAGAGATGTTCCCGGTAGGCTGTGAGAGCACTGTGGAGAGCCAGTTGCTTTAGCTTCCCACAGAGCTGGAAGCAAGATGCTTTGGGGCCTCTCTCTCCCTTTGGACACAAGGCAGCCGTTTGGGCCTGGCAGCTCTAGGCCAATGGAGCACACCCACAGCAGAAGTTCTACTTCAGGCGGATCAGTCCTGCCCAGAAACTGCGTTTCACAGCCCTTGGTAAGAGATGTTCACGGTAGGCTGTGAGAGCACTGGGCAGAACCAGTTGTTTTTTAGCTTCCCAAAGTGCTGGAGGCAAGATGCTTTGGGGCCTCTCTCACCCCTTGGAAACAAGGCAGCCCTTAGGTCCTGGTAGCTCTAGGCCTATGTAGCACAACCAGAACAGAAGTTCTACTTCAGCCAGGTCAGGCCTGCCAAGAAACTGCGTTTCACAGGCCTTTCAAAGAGATGTTCTCTTAGGCTGTAAGAGCACTGGGCAGAGCCAGCTGTTTCTTAGCTTCCCGAAGAGCTGGGAGCAAGATGCTTTGGTGCCACTCTCTCACTTTGGAATCAAGGCAGCCCTTTGCGCCAGGTAGCTCTAGGCCAGTGGAGCACACCCAGAGCAGAAGTTCTACTTCGGCCAGTTCAGGCCACCAACAAACTGCGTTTCACAGGCCTTGGTAAGAGATGTTCCCGGTAGGCTGTAAGAGCGCTGGGCAACGCCAGATGTTTCTTAGCTTCCCGAAGAGCTGGAAGCAAGATGCTTTGGGGCCTCTCTGCCCCTTTGCAAACAAGGCGGCCCTTTGGGCCAGGCAGCTCTAGGCCAATGGAGCACACCCAGAGCAGCAGTTCTACTTCAGCTAGATCAGGCCACCAACAAAGTGCGTTTCACAGGCCTTGGTAAGAGATTTTCTCTTAGGCTGTAAGAGCACTGGGCAGAGCCAGTTGTTTCTTAGCTTCCCAAAGAGCTGGAAGCAAGATGCTTTGGGGGCTCCCTGCCCCTTTGCCAACAAGGCCGACCTTTGGGCCTTTCAGCTCTAGGCCAATGGAGCACACCCAGAGCAGAAGTTCTACCTCAGCCAGATAAGGCCTGCCAAGAAACTGCGTTTCAAAGGCTCTGGTAAGAGATGTTCCCGGTACTCTGTCAGAGCACTGGGCAGAGACAGTTGTTTCTTAGCTTCCCAAAGAGCTGGAAGCAAGATGCTTTGGGGCCTCTCTGCCCCTTTGCAAACAAGGCATCCCTTTGGGCCTTTCAGCTCTAGGCCAACGGAGCACACCCAGAGCAGAAGTCCTACTTCAGCCAGATCAGGCCTGCCAAGGAACTGCGTTTCAGAGGCCTTTGTATGTGACGTTCCCGGTAGGCTGTGAGAGCACGGTGCAGAGCCAGTTGTTTCCTTGTTTCCCAAACAGCTGGAAGCAAGACGCTTTGGGGCCTCTCTGCCCCTTTGGAAACAAGGCAGCACGTTGGGTCTGGCAGCTCTAGGGCAATGGAGCACAACCAGAGCAGAAGTTCTACTTCTTCCAGATCAGGCCTGCCTAGAAAGTGCGTTTCACAGGCCTTGATAAGAGATGTTCTCTTAGGCTATAAGAGCACTGGGCACAGCGAGTTGTTTCTTAGCTTCCCAAGAGGTGGAAGCAAGATGCTTTGGGGCCTCTCTCCCCCTTTGGAAACAAGGCAGCCCTTTGGGCCTTTCAGCTCTAGGGCAATGGAGCACACCCAGAGCAGAAGTTCTACCTCAGCCAGATCAGGCCTGCCAAGAAACTGCTTTTCACAGGCCTTCGTAAGAGGTGTTCCCGGAAGGCTGTAAGAGTACCTGGCAGAGCGAGTTGTTTCTTAGCTTCAAAAACAGCTGGAAGCAACATGATTTGGGGCCTCTCTCCCCCTTTGGAAACAAAGCAGCCTTTGTGCCTGGCAGCTCTAGGCCAAAGTAGCACACCCAGAGCACAAGTTCTACCTCAGCCAGATAAGGCCTGTCAAGAAGCTGCGTTTCACAGGCCTTTGTATGTGACGTTCCCGGTTGGCTTTGAGAGCACTGTGCAGAGCCAGTTGTTTTAGCTTCCCAGAGAGCAGGAAGCAAGATGCTTTGGGGCCTCTCTCACACTTTGGAAATAAAGGCAGCCCTTTGGGCCTGGCAGCCCTAGGCCAATGGAGTACACCCAGAGCAGAAGTTCTACCTCAGCCAGATCAGGCCTTCCAAGAAACTGCGTCTCACAGGCCTTTCTCTGTCACGTTGCCGGTAGGCTGTGAGAGCACTGTGCAGAGCCAGTTGTTTCTTAGCTTCCCAAAGATTTGGAAGCAAGATACTTTGGGGACTCTCAGCCCCTTTGGAAACAAGGCGGCCCTTTGGGCCTGGCAGCTCTAGGCCAAAGTAGCACGCCCAGAGCAGGAGTTCTACTTCAGCCAGATCAGGCCTGCCAAGAAACTGCGTTTCACAGGCCTTGGTAAGAGATGTTCCCGGTAGGCTGTGAGAGCACTGTGGAGAGCCAGTTGCTTTAGCTTCCCACAGAGCTGGAAGCAAGATGCTTTGGGGCCTCTCTCTCCCTTTGGACACAAGGCAGCCGTTTGGGCCTGGCAGCTCTAGGCCAATGGAGCACACCCACAGCAGAAGTTCTACTTCAGGCGGATCAGTCCTGCCCAGAAACTGCGTTTCACAGCCCTTGGTAAGAGATGTTCACGGTAGGCTGTGAGAGCACTGGGCAGAACCAGTTGTTTTTTAGCTTCCCAAAGTGCTGGAGGCAAGATGCTTTGGGGCCTCTCTCACCCCTTGGAAACAAGGCAGCCCTTAGGTCCTGGTAGCTCTAGGCCTATGTAGCACAACCAGAACAGAAGTTCTACTTCAGCCAGGTCAGGCCTGCCAAGAAACTGCGTTTCACAGGCCTTTCAAAGAGATGTTCTCTTAGGCTGTAAGAGCACTGGGCAGAGCCAGCTGTTTCTTAGCTTCCCGAAGAGCTGGGAGCAAGATGCTTTGGTGCCACTCTCTCACTTTGGAATCAAGGCAGCCCTTTGCGCCAGGTAGCTCTAGGCCAGTGGAGCACACCCAGAGCAGAAGTTCTACTTCGGCCAGTTCAGGCCACCAACAAACTGCGTTTCACAGGCCTTGGTAAGAGATGTTCCCGGTAGGCTGTAAGAGCGCTGGGCAACGCCAGATGTTTCTTAGCTTCCCGAAGAGCTGGAAGCAAGATGCTTTGGGGCCTCTCTGCCCCTTTGCAAACAAGGCGGCCCTTTGGGCCAGGCAGCTCTAGGCCAATGGAGCACACCCAGAGCAGCAGTTCTACTTCAGCTAGATCAGGCCACCAACAAAGTGCGTTTCACAGGCCTTGGTAAGAGATTTTCTCTTAGGCTGTAAGAGCACTGGGCAGAGCCAGTTGTTTCTTAGCTTCCCAAAGAGCTGGAAGCAAGATGCTTTGGGGGCTCCCTGCCCCTTTGCCAACAAGGCCGACCTTTGGGCCTTTCAGCTCTAGGCCAATGGAGCACACCCAGAGCAGAAGTTCTACCTCAGCCAGATAAGGCCTGCCAAGAAACTGCGTTTCAAAGGCTCTGGTAAGAGATGTTCCCGGTACTCTGTCAGAGCACTGGGCAGAGACAGTTGTTTCTTAGCTTCCCAAAGAGCTGGAAGCAAGATGCTTTGGGGCCTCTCTGCCCCTTTGCAAACAAGGCATCCCTTTGGGCCTTTCAGCTCTAGGCCAACGGAGCACACCCAGAGCAGAAGTCCTACTTCAGCCAGATCAGGCCTGCCAAGGAACTGCGTTTCAGAGGCCTTTGTATGTGACGTTCCCGGTAGGCTGTGAGAGCACGGTGCAGAGCCAGTTGTTTCCTTGTTTCCCAAACAGCTGGAAGCAAGACGCTTTGGGGCCTCTCTGCCCCTTTGGAAACAAGGCAGCACGTTGGGTCTGGCAGCTCTAGGGCAATGGAGCACAACCAGAGCAGAAGTTCTACTTCTTCCAGATCAGGCCTGCCTAGAAAGTGCGTTTCACAGGCCTTGATAAGAGATGTTCTCTTAGGCTATAAGAGCACTGGGCACAGCGAGTTGTTTCTTAGCTTCCCAAGAGGTGGAAGCAAGATGCTTTGGGGCCTCTCTCCCCCTTTGGAAACAAGGCAGCCCTTTGGGCCTTTCAGCTCTAGGGCAATGGAGCACACCCAGAGCAGAAGTTCTACCTCAGCCAGATCAGGCCTGCCAAGAAACTGCTTTTCACAGGCCTTCGTAAGAGGTGTTCCCGGAAGGCTGTAAGAGTACCTGGCAGAGCGAGTTGTTTCTTAGCTTCAAAAACAGCTGGAAGCAACATGATTTGGGGCCTCTCTCCCCCTTTGGAAACAAAGCAGCCTTTGTGCCTGGCAGCTCTAGGCCAAAGTAGCACACCCAGAGCACAAGTTCTACCTCAGCCAGATAAGGCCTGTCAAGAAGCTGCGTTTCACAGGCCTTTGTATGTGACGTTCCCGGTTGGCTTTGAGAGCACTGTGCAGAGCCAGTTGTTTTAGCTTCCCAGAGAGCAGGAAGCAAGATGCTTTGGGGCCTCTCTCACACTTTGGAAATAAAGGCAGCCCTTTGGGCCTGGCAGCCCTAGGCCAATGGAGTACACCCAGAGCAGAAGTTCTACCTCAGCCAGATCAGGCCTTCCAAGAAACTGCGTCTCACAGGCCTTTCTCTGTCACGTTGCCGGTAGGCTGTGAGAGCACTGTGCAGAGCCAGTTGTTTCTTAGCTTCCCAAAGATTTGGAAGCAAGATACTTTGGGGACTCTCAGCCCCTTTGGAAACAAGGCGGCCCTTTGGGCCTGGCAGCTCTAGGCCAAAGTAGCACGCCCAGAGCAGGAGTTCTACTTCAGCCAGATCAGGCCTGCCAAGAAACTGCGTTTCACAGGCCTTGGTAAGAGATGTTCCCGGTAGGCTGTGAGAGCACTGTGGAGAGCCAGTTGCTTTAGCTTCCCACAGAGCTGGAAGCAAGATGCTTTGGGGCCTCTCTCTCCCTTTGGACACAAGGCAGCCGTTTGGGCCTGGCAGCTCTAGGCCAATGGAGCACACCCACAGCAGAAGTTCTACTTCAGGCGGATCAGTCCTGCCCAGAAACTGCGTTTCACAGCCCTTGGTAAGAGATGTTCACGGTAGGCTGTGAGAGCACTGGGCAGAACCAGTTGTTTTTTAGCTTCCCAAAGTGCTGGAGGCAAGATGCTTTGGGGCCTCTCTCACCCCTTGGAAACAAGGCAGCCCTTAGGTCCTGGTAGCTCTAGGCCTATGTAGCACAACCAGAACAGAAGTTCTACTTCAGCCAGGTCAGGCCTGCCAAGAAACTGCGTTTCACAGGCCTTTCAAAGAGATGTTCTCTTAGGCTGTAAGAGCACTGGGCAGAGCCAGCTGTTTCTTAGCTTCCCGAAGAGCTGGGAGCAAGATGCTTTGGTGCCACTCTCTCACTTTGGAATCAAGGCAGCCCTTTGCGCCAGGTAGCTCTAGGCCAGTGGAGCACACCCAGAGCAGAAGTTCTACTTCGGCCAGTTCAGGCCACCAACAAACTGCGTTTCACAGGCCTTGGTAAGAGATGTTCCCGGTAGGCTGTAAGAGCGCTGGGCAACGCCAGATGTTTCTTAGCTTCCCGAAGAGCTGGAAGCAAGATGCTTTGGGGCCTCTCTGCCCCTTTGCAAACAAGGCGGCCCTTTGGGCCAGGCAGCTCTAGGCCAATGGAGCACACCCAGAGCAGCAGTTCTACTTCAGCTAGATCAGGCCACCAACAAAGTGCGTTTCACAGGCCTTGGTAAGAGATTTTCTCTTAGGCTGTAAGAGCACTGGGCAGAGCCAGTTGTTTCTTAGCTTCCCAAAGAGCTGGAAGCAAGATGCTTTGGGGGCTCCCTGCCCCTTTGCCAACAAGGCCGACCTTTGGGCCTTTCAGCTCTAGGCCAATGGAGCACACCCAGAGCAGAAGTTCTACCTCAGCCAGATAAGGCCTGCCAAGAAACTGCGTTTCAAAGGCTCTGGTAAGAGATGTTCCCGGTACTCTGTCAGAGCACTGGGCAGAGACAGTTGTTTCTTAGCTTCCCAAAGAGCTGGAAGCAAGATGCTTTGGGGCCTCTCTGCCCCTTTGCAAACAAGGCATCCCTTTGGGCCTTTCAGCTCTAGGCCAACGGAGCACACCCAGAGCAGAAGTCCTACTTCAGCCAGATCAGGCCTGCCAAGGAACTGCGTTTCAGAGGCCTTTGTATGTGACGTTCCCGGTAGGCTGTGAGAGCACGGTGCAGAGCCAGTTGTTTCCTTGTTTCCCAAACAGCTGGAAGCAAGACGCTTTGGGGCCTCTCTGCCCCTTTGGAAACAAGGCAGCACGTTGGGTCTGGCAGCTCTAGGGCAATGGAGCACAACCAGAGCAGAAGTTCTACTTCTTCCAGATCAGGCCTGCCTAGAAAGTGCGTTTCACAGGCCTTGATAAGAGATGTTCTCTTAGGCTATAAGAGCACTGGGCACAGC
Organism: Equus asinus; assembly: GCF_041296235.1. Classification (NCBI taxonomy): domain Eukaryota; kingdom Metazoa; phylum Chordata; class Mammalia; order Perissodactyla; family Equidae; genus Equus; species Equus asinus. The sequence continues at coordinate 121,322 of NW_027225523.1, forward strand.
GAGTTGTTTCTTAGCTTCCCAAGAGGTGGAAGCAAGATGCTTTGGGGCCTCTCTCCCCCTTTGGAAACAAGGCAGCCCTTTGGGCCTTTCAGCTCTAGGGCAATGGAGCACACCCAGAGCAGAAGTTCTACCTCAGCCAGATCAGGCCTGCCAAGAAACTGCTTTTCACAGGCCTTCGTAAGAGGTGTTCCCGGAAGGCTGTAAGAGTACCTGGCAGAGCGAGTTGTTTCTTAGCTTCAAAAACAGCTGGAAGCAACATGATTTGGGGCCTCTCTCCCCCTTTGGAAACAAAGCAGCCTTTGTGCCTGGCAGCTCTAGGCCAAAGTAGCACACCCAGAGCACAAGTTCTACCTCAGCCAGATAAGGCCTGTCAAGAAGCTGCGTTTCACAGGCCTTTGTATGTGACGTTCCCGGTTGGCTTTGAGAGCACTGTGCAGAGCCAGTTGTTTTAGCTTCCCAGAGAGCAGGAAGCAAGATGCTTTGGGGCCTCTCTCACACTTTGGAAATAAAGGCAGCCCTTTGGGCCTGGCAGCCCTAGGCCAATGGAGTACACCCAGAGCAGAAGTTCTACCTCAGCCAGATCAGGCCTTCCAAGAAACTGCGTCTCACAGGCCTTTCTCTGTCACGTTGCCGGTAGGCTGTGAGAGCACTGTGCAGAGCCAGTTGTTTCTTAGCTTCCCAAAGATTTGGAAGCAAGATACTTTGGGGACTCTCAGCCCCTTTGGAAACAAGGCGGCCCTTTGGGCCTGGCAGCTCTAGGCCAAAGTAGCACGCCCAGAGCAGGAGTTCTACTTCAGCCAGATCAGGCCTGCCAAGAAACTGCGTTTCACAGGCCTTGGTAAGAGATGTTCCCGGTAGGCTGTGAGAGCACTGTGGAGAGCCAGTTGCTTTAGCTTCCCACAGAGCTGGAAGCAAGATGCTTTGGGGCCTCTCTCTCCCTTTGGACACAAGGCAGCCGTTTGGGCCTGGCAGCTCTAGGCCAATGGAGCACACCCACAGCAGAAGTTCTACTTCAGGCGGATCAGTCCTGCCCAGAAACTGCGTTTCACAGCCCTTGGTAAGAGATGTTCACGGTAGGCTGTGAGAGCACTGGGCAGAACCAGTTGTTTTTTAGCTTCCCAAAGTGCTGGAGGCAAGATGCTTTGGGGCCTCTCTCACCCCTTGGAAACAAGGCAGCCCTTAGGTCCTGGTAGCTCTAGGCCTATGTAGCACAACCAGAACAGAAGTTCTACTTCAGCCAGGTCAGGCCTGCCAAGAAACTGCGTTTCACAGGCCTTTCAAAGAGATGTTCTCTTAGGCTGTAAGAGCACTGGGCAGAGCCAGCTGTTTCTTAGCTTCCCGAAGAGCTGGGAGCAAGATGCTTTGGTGCCACTCTCTCACTTTGGAATCAAGGCAGCCCTTTGCGCCAGGTAGCTCTAGGCCAGTGGAGCACACCCAGAGCAGAAGTTCTACTTCGGCCAGTTCAGGCCACCAACAAACTGCGTTTCACAGGCCTTGGTAAGAGATGTTCCCGGTAGGCTGTAAGAGCGCTGGGCAACGCCAGATGTTTCTTAGCTTCCCGAAGAGCTGGAAGCAAGATGCTTTGGGGCCTCTCTGCCCCTTTGCAAACAAGGCGGCCCTTTGGGCCAGGCAGCTCTAGGCCAATGGAGCACACCCAGAGCAGCAGTTCTACTTCAGCTAGATCAGGCCACCAACAAAGTGCGTTTCACAGGCCTTGGTAAGAGATTTTCTCTTAGGCTGTAAGAGCACTGGGCAGAGCCAGTTGTTTCTTAGCTTCCCAAAGAGCTGGAAGCAAGATGCTTTGGGGGCTCCCTGCCCCTTTGCCAACAAGGCCGACCTTTGGGCCTTTCAGCTCTAGGCCAATGGAGCACACCCAGAGCAGAAGTTCTACCTCAGCCAGATAAGGCCTGCCAAGAAACTGCGTTTCAAAGGCTCTGGTAAGAGATGTTCCCGGTACTCTGTCAGAGCACTGGGCAGAGACAGTTGTTTCTTAGCTTCCCAAAGAGCTGGAAGCAAGATGCTTTGGGGCCTCTCTGCCCCTTTGCAAACAAGGCATCCCTTTGGGCCTTTCAGCTCTAGGCCAACGGAGCACACCCAGAGCAGAAGTCCTACTTCAGCCAGATCAGGCCTGCCAAGGAACTGCGTTTCAGAGGCCTTTGTATGTGACGTTCCCGGTAGGCTGTGAGAGCACGGTGCAGAGCCAGTTGTTTCCTTGTTTCCCAAACAGCTGGAAGCAAGACGCTTTGGGGCCTCTCTGCCCCTTTGGAAACAAGGCAGCACGTTGGGTCTGGCAGCTCTAGGGCAATGGAGCACAACCAGAGCAGAAGTTCTACTTCTTCCAGATCAGGCCTGCCTAGAAAGTGCGTTTCACAGGCCTTGATAAGAGATGTTCTCTTAGGCTATAAGAGCACTGGGCACAGCGAGTTGTTTCTTAGCTTCCCAAGAGGTGGAAGCAAGATGCTTTGGGGCCTCTCTCCCCCTTTGGAAACAAGGCAGCCCTTTGGGCCTTTCAGCTCTAGGGCAATGGAGCACACCCAGAGCAGAAGTTCTACCTCAGCCAGATCAGGCCTGCCAAGAAACTGCTTTTCACAGGCCTTCGTAAGAGGTGTTCCCGGAAGGCTGTAAGAGTACCTGGCAGAGCGAGTTGTTTCTTAGCTTCAAAAACAGCTGGAAGCAACATGATTTGGGGCCTCTCTCCCCCTTTGGAAACAAAGCAGCCTTTGTGCCTGGCAGCTCTAGGCCAAAGTAGCACACCCAGAGCACAAGTTCTACCTCAGCCAGATAAGGCCTGTCAAGAAGCTGCGTTTCACAGGCCTTTGTATGTGACGTTCCCGGTTGGCTTTGAGAGCACTGTGCAGAGCCAGTTGTTTTAGCTTCCCAGAGAGCAGGAAGCAAGATGCTTTGGGGCCTCTCTCACACTTTGGAAATAAAGGCAGCCCTTTGGGCCTGGCAGCCCTAGGCCAATGGAGTACACCCAGAGCAGAAGTTCTACCTCAGCCAGATCAGGCCTTCCAAGAAACTGCGTCTCACAGGCCTTTCTCTGTCACGTTGCCGGTAGGCTGTGAGAGCACTGTGCAGAGCCAGTTGTTTCTTAGCTTCCCAAAGATTTGGAAGCAAGATACTTTGGGGACTCTCAGCCCCTTTGGAAACAAGGCGGCCCTTTGGGCCTGGCAGCTCTAGGCCAAAGTAGCACGCCCAGAGCAGGAGTTCTACTTCAGCCAGATCAGGCCTGCCAAGAAACTGCGTTTCACAGGCCTTGGTAAGAGATGTTCCCGGTAGGCTGTGAGAGCACTGTGGAGAGCCAGTTGCTTTAGCTTCCCACAGAGCTGGAAGCAAGATGCTTTGGGGCCTCTCTCTCCCTTTGGACACAAGGCAGCCGTTTGGGCCTGGCAGCTCTAGGCCAATGGAGCACACCCACAGCAGAAGTTCTACTTCAGGCGGATCAGTCCTGCCCAGAAACTGCGTTTCACAGCCCTTGGTAAGAGATGTTCACGGTAGGCTGTGAGAGCACTGGGCAGAACCAGTTGTTTTTTAGCTTCCCAAAGTGCTGGAGGCAAGATGCTTTGGGGCCTCTCTCACCCCTTGGAAACAAGGCAGCCCTTAGGTCCTGGTAGCTCTAGGCCTATGTAGCACAACCAGAACAGAAGTTCTACTTCAGCCAGGTCAGGCCTGCCAAGAAACTGCGTTTCACAGGCCTTTCAAAGAGATGTTCTCTTAGGCTGTAAGAGCACTGGGCAGAGCCAGCTGTTTCTTAGCTTCCCGAAGAGCTGGGAGCAAGATGCTTTGGTGCCACTCTCTCACTTTGGAATCAAGGCAGCCCTTTGCGCCAGGTAGCTCTAGGCCAGTGGAGCACACCCAGAGCAGAAGTTCTACTTCGGCCAGTTCAGGCCACCAACAAACTGCGTTTCACAGGCCTTGGTAAGAGATGTTCCCGGTAGGCTGTAAGAGCACTGGGCAACGCCAGATGTTTCTTAGCTTCCCGAAGAGCTGGAAGCAAGATGCTTTGGGGCCTCTCTGCCCCTTTGCAAACAAGGCGGCCCTTTGGGCCAGGCAGCTCTAGGCCAATGGAGCACACCCAGAGCAGCAGTTCTACTTCAGCTAGATCAGGCCACCAACAAAGTGCGTTTCACAGGCCTTGGTAAGAGATTTTCTCTTAGGCTGTAAGAGCACTGGGCAGAGCCAGTTGTTTCTTAGCTTCCCAAAGAGCTGGAAGCAAGATGCTTTGGGGGCTCCCTGCCCCTTTGCCAACAAGGCCGACCTTTGGGCCTTTCAGCTCTAGGCCAATGGAGCACACCCAGAGCAGAAGTTCTACCTCAGCCAGATAAGGCCTGCCAAGAAACTGCGTTTCAAAGGCTCTGGTAAGAGATGTTCCCGGTACTCTGTCAGAGCACTGGGCAGAGACAGTTGTTTCTTAGCTTCCCAAAGAGCTGGAAGCAAGATGCTTTGGGGCCTCTCTGCCCCTTTGCAAACAAGGCATCCCTTTGGGCCTTTCAGCTCTAGGCCAACGGAGCACACCCAGAGCAGAAGTCCTACTTCAGCCAGATCAGGCCTGCCAAGGAACTGCGTTTCAGAGGCCTTTGTATGTGACGTTCCCGGTAGGCTGTGAGAGCACGGTGCAGAGCCAGTTGTTTCCTTGTTTCCCAAACAGCTGGAAGCAAGACGCTTTGGGGCCTCTCTGCCCCTTTGGAAACAAGGCAGCACGTTGGGTCTGGCAGCTCTAGGGCAATGGAGCACAACCAGAGCAGAAGTTCTACTTCTTCCAGATCAGGCCTGCCTAGAAAGTGCGTTTCACAGGCCTTGATAAGAGATGTTCTCTTAGGCTATAAGAGCACTGGGCACAGCGAGTTGTTTCTTAGCTTCCCAAGAGGTGGAAGCAAGATGCTTTGGGGCCTCTCTCCCCCTTTGGAAACAAGGCAGCCCTTTGGGCCTTTCAGCTCTAGGGCAATGGAGCACACCCAGAGCAGAAGTTCTACCTCAGCCAGATCAGGCCTGCCAAGAAACTGCTTTTCACAGGCCTTCGTAAGAGGTGTTCCCGGAAGGCTGTAAGAGTACCTGGCAGAGCGAGTTGTTTCTTAGCTTCAAAAACAGCTGGAAGCAACATGATTTGGGGCCTCTCTCCCCCTTTGGAAACAAAGCAGCCTTTGTGCCTGGCAGCTCTAGGCCAAAGTAGCACACCCAGAGCACAAGTTCTACCTCAGCCAGATAAGGCCTGTCAAGAAGCTGCGTTTCACAGGCCTTTGTATGTGACGTTCCCGGTTGGCTTTGAGAGCACTGTGCAGAGCCAGTTGTTTTAGCTTCCCAGAGAGCAGGAAGCAAGATGCTTTGGGGCCTCTCTCACACTTTGGAAATAAAGGCAGCCCTTTGGGCCTGGCAGCCCTAGGCCAATGGAGTACACCCAGAGCAGAAGTTCTACCTCAGCCAGATCAGGCCTTCCAAGAAACTGCGTCTCACAGGCCTTTCTCTGTCACGTTGCCGGTAGGCTGTGAGAGCACTGTGCAGAGCCAGTTGTTTCTTAGCTTCCCAAAGATTTGGAAGCAAGATACTTTGGGGACTCTCAGCCCCTTTGGAAACAAGGCGGCCCTTTGGGCCTGGCAGCTCTAGGCCAAAGTAGCACGCCCAGAGCAGGAGTTCTACTTCAGCCAGATCAGGCCTGCCAAGAAACTGCGTTTCACAGGCCTTGGTAAGAGATGTTCCCGGTAGGCTGTGAGAGCACTGTGGAGAGCCAGTTGCTTTAGCTTCCCACAGAGCTGGAAGCAAGATGCTTTGGGGCCTCTCTCTCCCTTTGGACACAAGGCAGCCGTTTGGGCCTGGCAGCTCTAGGCCAATGGAGCACACCCACAGCAGAAGTTCTACTTCAGGCGGATCAGTCCTGCCCAGAAACTGCGTTTCACAGCCCTTGGTAAGAGATGTTCACGGTAGGCTGTGAGAGCACTGGGCAGAACCAGTTGTTTTTTAGCTTCCCAAAGTGCTGGAGGCAAGATGCTTTGGGGCCTCTCTCACCCCTTGGAAACAAGGCAGCCCTTAGGTCCTGGTAGCTCTAGGCCTATGTAGCACAACCAGAACAGAAGTTCTACTTCAGCCAGGTCAGGCCTGCCAAGAAACTGCGTTTCACAGGCCTTTCAAAGAGATGTTCTCTTAGGCTGTAAGAGCACTGGGCAGAGCCAGCTGTTTCTTAGCTTCCCGAAGAGCTGGGAGCAAGATGCTTTGGTGCCACTCTCTCACTTTGGAATCAAGGCAGCCCTTTGCGCCAGGTAGCTCTAGGCCAGTGGAGCACACCCAGAGCAGAAGTTCTACTTCGGCCAGTTCAGGCCACCAACAAACTGCGTTTCACAGGCCTTGGTAAGAGATGTTCCCGGTAGGCTGTAAGAGCACTGGGCAACGCCAGATGTTTCTTAGCTTCCCGAAGAGCTGGAAGCAAGATGCTTTGGGGCCTCTCTGCCCCTTTGCAAACAAGGCGGCCCTTTGGGCCAGGCAGCTCTAGGCCAATGGAGCACACCCAGAGCAGCAGTTCTACTTCAGCTAGATCAGGCCACCAACAAAGTGCGTTTCACAGGCCTTGGTAAGAGATTTTCTCTCAGGCTGTAAGAGCACTGGGCAGAGCCAGTTGTTTCTTAGCTTCCCAAAGAGCTGGAAGCAAGATGCTTTGGGGGCTCCCTGCCCCTTTGCCAACAAGGCCGACCTTTGGGCCTTTCAGCTCTAGGCCAATGGAGCACACCCAGAGCAGAAGTTCTACCTCAGCCAGATAAGGCCTGCCAAGAAACTGCGTTTCAAAGGCTCTGGTAAGAGATGTTCCCGGTACTCTGTCAGAGCACTGGGCAGAGACAGTTGTTTCCTAGCTTCCCAAAGAGCTGGAAGCAAGATGCTTTGGGGCCTCTCTGCCCCTTTGCAAACAAGGCATCCCTTTGGGCCTTTCAGCTCTAGGCCAACGGAGCACACCCAGAGCAGAAGTCCTACTTCAGCCAGATCAGGCCTGCCAAGGAACTGCGTTTCAGAGGCCTTTGTATGTGACGTTCCCGGTAGGCTGTGAGAGCACGGTGCAGAGCCAGTTGTTTCCTTGTTTCCCAAACAGCTGGAAGCAAGACGCTTTGGGGCTTCTCTGCCCCTTTGGAAACAAGGCAGCACGTTGGGTCTGGCAGCTCTAGGGCAATGGAGCACAACCAGAGCAGAAGTTCTACTTCTTCCAGATCAGGCCTGCCTAGAAAGTGCGTTTCACAGGCCTTGATAAGAGATGTTCTCTTAGGCTATAAGAGCACTGGGCACAGCGAGTTGTTTCTTAGCTTCCCAAGAGGTGGAAGCAAGATGCTTTGGGGCCTCTCTCCCCCTTTGGAAACAAGGCAGCCCTTTGGGCCTTTCAGCTCTAGGGCAATGGAGCACACCCAGAGCAGAAGTTCTACCTCAGCCAGATCAGGCCTGCCAAGAAACTGCTTTTCACAGGCCTTCGTAAGAGGTGTTCCCGGAAGGCTGTAAGAGTACCTGGCAGAGCGAGTTGTTTCTTAGCTTCAAAAACAGCTGGAAGCAACATGATTTGGGGCCTCTCTCCCCCTTTGGAAACAAAGCAGCCTTTGTGCCTGGCAGCTCTAGGCCAAAGTAGCACACCCAGAGCACAAGTTCTACCTCAGCCAGATAAGGCCTGTCAAGAAGCTGCGTTTCACAGGCCTTTGTATGTGACGTTCCCGGTTGGCTTTGAGAGCACTGTGCAGAGCCAGTTGTTTTAGCTTCCCAGAGAGCAGGAAGCAAGATGCTTTGGGGCCTCTCTCACACTTTGGAAATAAAGGCAGCCCTTTGGGCCTGGCAGCCCTAGGCCAATGGAGTACACCCAGAGCAGAAGTTCTACCTCAGCCAGATCAGGCCTTCCAAGAAACTGCGTCTCACAGGCCTTTCTCTGTCACGTTGCCGGTAGGCTGTGAGAGCACTGTGCAGAGCCAGTTGTTTCTTAGCTTCCCAAAGATTTGGAAGCAAGATACTTTGGGGACTCTCAGCCCCTTTGGAAACAAGGCGGCCCTTTGGGCCTGGCAGCTCTAGGCCAAAGTAGCACGCCCAGAGCAGGAGTTCTACTTCAGCCAGATCAGGCCTGCCAAGAAACTGCGTTTCACAGGCCTTGGTAAGAGATGTTCCCGGTAGGCTGTGAGAGCACTGTGGAGAGCCAGTTGCTTTAGCTTCCCACAGAGCTGGAAGCAAGATGCTTTGGGGCCTCTCTCTCCCTTTGGACACAAGGCAGCCGTTTGGGCCTGGCAGCTCTAGGCCAATGGAGCACACCCACAGCAGAAGTTCTACTTCAGGCGGATCAGTCCTGCCCAGAAACTGCGTTTCACAGCCCTTGGTAAGAGATGTTCACGGTAGGCTGTGAGAGCACTGGGCAGAACCAGTTGTTTTTTAGCTTCCCAAAGTGCTGGAGGCAAGATGCTTTGGGGCCTCTCTCACCCCTTGGAAACAAGGCAGCCCTTAGGTCCTGGTAGCTCTAGGCCTATGTAGCACAACCAGAACAGAAGTTCTACTTCAGCCAGGTCAGGCCTGCCAAGAAACTGCGTTTCACAGGCCTTTCAAAGAGATGTTCTCTTAGGCTGTAAGAGCACTGGGCAGAGCCAGCTGTTTCTTAGCTTCCCGAAGAGCTGGGAGCAAGATGCTTTGGTGCCACTCTCTCACTTTGGAATCAAGGCAGCCCTTTGCGCCAGGTAGCTCTAGGCCAGTGGAGCACACCCAGAGCAGAAGTTCTACTTCGGCCAGTTCAGGCCACCAACAAACTGCGTTTCACAGGCCTTGGTAAGAGATGTTCCCGGTAGGCTGTAAGAGCACTGGGCAACGCCAGATGTTTCTTAGCTTCCCGAAGAGCTGGAAGCAAGATGCTTTGGGGCCTCTCTGCCCCTTTGCAAACAAGGCGGCCCTTTGGGCCAGGCAGCTCTAGGCCAATGGAGCACACCCAGAGCAGCAGTTCTACTTCAGCTAGATCAGGCCACCAACAAAGTGCGTTTCACAGGCCTTGGTAAGAGATTTTCTCTCAGGCTGTAAGAGCACTGGGCAGAGCCAGTTGTTTCTTAGCTTCCCAAAGAGCTGGAAGCAAGATGCTTTGGGGGCTCCCTGCCCCTTTGCCAACAAGGCCGACCTTTGGGCCTTTCAGCTCTAGGCCAATGGAGCACACCCAGAGCAGAAGTTCTACCTCAGCCAGATAAGGCCTGCCAAGAAACTGCGTTTCAAAGGCTCTGGTAAGAGATGTTCCCGGTACTCTGTCAGAGCACTGGGCAGAGACAGTTGTTTCTTAGCTTCCCAAAGAGCTGGAAGCAAGATGCTTTGGGGCCTCTCTGCCCCTTTGCAAACAAGGCATCCCTTTGGGCCTTTCAGCTCTAGGCCAACGGAGCACACCCAGAGCAGAAGTCCTACTTCAGCCAGATCAGGCCTGCCAAGGAACTGCGTTTCAGAGGCCTTTGTATGTGACGTTCCCGGTAGGCTGTGAGAGCACGGTGCAGAGCCAGTTGTTTCCTTGTTTCCCAAACAGCTGGAAGCAAGACGCTTTGGGGCCTCTCTGCCCCTTTGGAAACAAGGCAGCACGTTGGGCCTGGCAGCTCTAGGGCAATGGAGCACAACCAGAGCAGAAGTTCTACTTCTTCCAGATCAGGCCTGCCTAGAAAGTGCGTTTCACAGGCCTTGATAAGAGATGTTCTCTTAGGCTATAAGAGCACTGGGCACAGCGAGTTGTTTCTTAGCTTCCCAAGAGGTGGAAGCAAGATGCTTTGGGGCCTCTCTCCCCCTTTGGAAACAAGGCAGCCCTTTGGGCCTTTCAGCTCTAGGGCAATGGAGCACACCCAGAGCAGAAGTTCTACCTCAGCCAGATCAGGCCTGCCAAGAAACTGCTTTTCACAGGCCTTCGTAAGAGGTGTTCCCGGAAGGCTGTAAGAGTACCTGGCAGAGCGAGTTGTTTCTTAGCTTCAAAAACAGCTGGAAGCAACATGATTTGGGGCCTCTCTCCCCCTTTGGAAACAAAGCAGCCTTTGTGCCTGGCAGCTCTAGGCCAAAGTAGCACACCCAGAGCACAAGTTCTACCTCAGCCAGATAAGGCCTGTCAAGAAGCTGCGTTTCACAGGCCTTTGTATGTGACGTTCCCGGTTGGCTTTGAGAGCACTGTGCAGAGCCAGTTGTTTTAGCTTCCCAGAGAGCAGGAAGCAAGATGCTTTGGGGCCTCTCTCACACTTTGGAAATAAAGGCAGCCCTTTGGGCCTGGCAGCCCTAGGCCAATGGAGTACACCCAGAGCAGAAGTTCTACCTCAGCCAGATCAGGCCTTCCAAGAAACTGCGTCTCACAGGCCTTTCTCTGTCACGTTGCCGGTAGGCTGTGAGAGCACTGTGCAGAGCCAGTTGTTTCTTAGCTTCCCAAAGATTTGGAAGCAAGATACTTTGGGGACTCTCAGCCCCTTTGGAAACAAGGCGGCCCTTTGGGCCTGGCAGCTCTAGGCCAAAGTAGCACGCCCAGAGCAGGAGTTCTACTTCAGCCAGATCAGGCCTGCCAAGAAACTGCGTTTCACAGGCCTTGGTAAGAGATGTTCCCGGTAGGCTGTGAGAGCACTGTGGAGAGCCAGTTGCTTTAGCTTCCCACAGAGCTGGAAGCAAGATGCTTTGGGGCCTCTCTCTCCCTTTGGACACAAGGCAGCCGTTTGGGCCTGGCAGCTCTAGGCCAATGGAGCACACCCACAGCAGAAGTTCTACTTCAGGCGGATCAGTCCTGCCCAGAAACTGCGTTTCACAGCCCTTGGTAAGAGATGTTCACGGTAGGCTGTGAGAGCACTGGGCAGAACCAGTTGTTTTTTAGCTTCCCAAAGTGCTGGAGGCAAGATGCTTTGGGGCCTCTCTCACCCCTTGGAAACAAGGCAGCCCTTAGGTCCTGGTAGCTCTAGGCCTATGTAGCACAACCAGAACAGAAGTTCTACTTCAGCCAGGTCAGGCCTGCCAAGAAACTGCGTTTCACAGGCCTTTCAAAGAGATGTTCTCTTAGGCTGTAAGAGCACTGGGCAGAGCCAGCTGTTTCTTAGCTTCCCGAAGAGCTGGGAGCAAGATGCTTTGGTGCCACTCTCTCACTTTGGAATCAAGGCAGCCCTTTGCGCCAGGTAGCTCTAGGCCAGTGGAGCACACCCAGAGCAGAAGTTCTACTTCGGCCAGTTCAGGCCACCAACAAACTGCGTTTCACAGGCCTTGGTAAGAGATGTTCCCGGTAGGCTGTAAGAGCACTGGGCAACGCCAGATGTTTCTTAGCTTCCCGAAGAGCTGGAAGCAAGATGCTTTGGGGCCTCTCTGCCCCTTTGCAAACAAGGCGGCCCTTTGGGCCAGGCAGCTCTAGGCCAATGGAGCACACCCAGAGCAGCAGTTCTACTTCAGCTAGATCAGGCCACCAACAAAGTGCGTTTCACAGGCCTTGGTAAGAGATTTTCTCTCAGGCTGTAAGAGCACTGGGCAGAGCCAGTTGTTTCTTAGCTTCCCAAAGAGCTGGAAGCAAGATGCTTTGGGGGCTCCCTGCCCCTTTGCCAACAAGGCCGACCTTTGGGCCTTTCAGCTCTAGGCCAATGGAGCACACCCAGAGCAGAAGTTCTACCTCAGCCAGATAAGGCCTGCCAAGAAACTGCGTTTCAAAGGCTCTGGTAAGAGATGTTCCCGGTACTCTGTCAGAGCACTGGGCAGAGACAGTTGTTTCTTAGCTTCCCAAAGAGCTGGAAGCAAGATGCTTTGGGGCCTCTCTGCCCCTTTGCAAACAAGGCATCCCTTTGGGCCTTTCAGCTCTAGGCCAACGGAGCACACCCAGAGCAGAAGTCCTACTTCAGCCAGATCAGGCCTGCCAAGGAACTGCGTTTCAGAGGCCTTTGTATGTGACGTTCCCGGTAGGCTGTGAGAGCACGGTGCAGAGCCAGTTGTTTCCTTGTTTCCCAAACAGCTGGAAGCAAGACGCTTTGGGGCCTCTCTGCCCCTTTGGAAACAAGGCAGCACGTTGGGCCTGGCAGCTCTAGGGCAATGGAGCACAACCAGAGCAGAAGTTCTACTTCTTCCAGATCAGGCCTGCCTAGAAAGTGCGTTTCACAGGCCTTGATAAGAGATGTTCTCTTAGGCTATAAGAGCACTGGGCACAGCGAGTTGTTTCTTAGCTTCCCAAGAGGTGGAAGCAAGATGCTTTGGGGCCTCTCTCCCCCTTTGGAAACAAGGCAGCCCTTTGGGCCTTTCAGCTCTAGGGCAATGGAGCACACCCAGAGCAGAAGTTCTACCTCAGCCAGATCAGGCCTGCCAAGAAACTGCTTTTCACAGGCCTTCGTAAGAGGTGTTCCCGGAAGGCTGTAAGAGTACCTGGCAGAGCGAGTTGTTTCTTAGCTTCAAAAACAGCTGGAAGCAACATGATTTGGGGCCTCTCTCCCCCTTTGGAAACAAAGCAGCCTTTGTGCCTGGCAGCTCTAGGCCAAAGTAGCACACCCAGAGCACAAGTTCTACCTCAGCCAGATAAGGCCTGTCAAGAAGCTGCGTTTCACAGGCCTTTGTATGTGACGTTCCCGGTTGGCTTTGAGAGCACTGTGCAGAGCCAGTTGTTTTAGCTTCCCAGAGAGCAGGAAGCAAGATGCTTTGGGGCCTCTCTCACACTTTGGAAATAAAGGCAGCCCTTTGGGCCTGGCAGCCCTAGGCCAATGGAGTACACCCAGAGCAGAAGTTCTACCTCAGCCAGATCAGGCCTTCCAAGAAACTGCGTCTCACAGGCCTTTCTCTGTCACGTTGCCGGTAGGCTGTGAGAGCACTGTGCAGAGCCAGTTGTTTCTTAGCTTCCCAAAGATTTGGAAGCAAGATACTTTGGGGACTCTCAGCCCCTTTGGAAACAAGGCGGCCCTTTGGGCCTGGCAGCTCTAGGCCAAAGTAGCACGCCCAGAGCAGGAGTTCTACTTCAGCCAGATCAGGCCTGCCAAGAAACTGCGTTTCACAGGCCTTGGTAAGAGATGTTCCCGGTAGGCTGTGAGAGCACTGTGGAGAGCCAGTTGCTTTAGCTTCCCACAGAGCTGGAAGCAAGATGCTTTGGGGCCTCTCTCTCCCTTTGGACACAAGGCAGCCGTTTGGGCCTGGCAGCTCTAGGCCAATGGAGCACACCCACAGCAGAAGTTCTACTTCAGGCGGATCAGTCCTGCCCAGAAACTGCGTTTCACAGCCCTTGGTAAGAGATGTTCACGGTAGGCTGTGAGAGCACTGGGCAGAACCAGTTGTTTTTTAGCTTCCCAAAGTGCTGGAGGCAAGATGCTTTGGGGCCTCTCTCACCCCTTGGAAACAAGGCAGCCCTTAGGTCCTGGTAGCTCTAGGCCTATGTAGCACAACCAGAACAGAAGTTCTACTTCAGCCAGGTCAGGCCTGCCAAGAAACTGCGTTTCACAGGCCTTTCAAAGAGATGTTCTCTTAGGCTGTAAGAGCACTGGGCAGAGCCAGCTGTTTCTTAGCTTCCCGAAGAGCTGGGAGCAAGATGCTTTGGTGCCACTCTCTCACTTTGGAATCAAGGCAGCCCTTTGCGCCAGGTAGCTCTAGGCCAGTGGAGCACACCCAGAGCAGAAGTTCTACTTCGGCCAGTTCAGGCCACCAACAAACTGCGTTTCACAGGCCTTGGTAAGAGATGTTCCCGGTAGGCTGTAAGAGCACTGGGCAACGCCAGATGTTTCTTAGCTTCCCGAAGAGCTGGAAGCAAGATGCTTTGGGGCCTCTCTGCCCCTTTGCAAACAAGGCGGCCCTTTGGGCCAGGCAGCTCTAGGCCAATGGAGCACACCCAGAGCAGCAGTTCTACTTCAGCTAGATCAGGCCACCAACAAAGTGCGTTTCACAGGCCTTGGTAAGAGATTTTCTCTCAGGCTGTAAGAGCACTGGGCAGAGCCAGTTGTTTCTTAGCTTCCCAAAGAGCTGGAAGCAAGATGCTTTGGGGGCTCCCTGCCCCTTTGCCAACAAGGCCGACCTTTGGGCCTTTCAGCTCTAGGCCAATGGAGCACACCCAGAGCAGAAGTTCTACCTCAGCCAGATAAGGCCTGCCAAGAAACTGCGTTTCAAAGGCTCTGGTAAGAGATGTTCCCGGTACTCTGTCAGAGCACTGGGCAGAGACAGTTGTTTCTTAGCTTCCCAAAGAGCTGGAAGCAAGATGCTTTGGGGCCTCTCTGCCCCTTTGCAAACAAGGCATCCCTTTGGGCCTTTCAGCTCTAGGCCAACGGAGCACACCCAGAGCAGAAGTCCTACTTCAGCCAGATCAGGCCTGCCAAGGAACTGCGTTTCAGAGGCCTTTGTATGTGACGTTCCCGGTAGGCTGTGAGAGCACGGTGCAGAGCCAGTTGTTTCCTTGTTTCCCAAACAGCTGGAAGCAAGACGCTTTGGGGCCTCTCTGCCCCTTTGGAAACAAGGCAGCACGTTGGGCCTGGCAGCTCTAGGGCAATGGAGCACAACCAGAGCAGAAGTTCTACTTCTTCCAGATCAGGCCTGCCTAGAAAGTGCGTTTCACAGGCCTTGATAAGAGATGTTCTCTTAGGCTATAAGAGCACTGGGCACAGCGAGTTGTTTCTTAGCTTCCCAAGAGGTGGAAGCAAGATGCTTTGGGGCCTCTCTCCCCCTTTGGAAACAAGGCAGCCCTTTGGGCCTTTCAGCTCTAGGGCAATGGAGCACACCCAGAGCAGAAGTTCTACCTCAGCCAGATCAGGCCTGCCAAGAAACTGCTTTTCACAGGCCTTCGTAAGAGGTGTTCCCGGAAGGCTGTAAGAGTACCTGGCAGAGCGAGTTGTTTCTTAGCTTCAAAAACAGCTGGAAGCAACATGATTTGGGGCCTCTCTCCCCCTTTGGAAACAAAGCAGCCTTTGTGCCTGGCAGCTCTAGGCCAAAGTAGCACACCCAGAGCACAAGTTCTACCTCAGCCAGATAAGGCCTGTCAAGAAGCTGCGTTTCACAGGCCTTTGTATGTGACGTTCCCGGTTGGCTTTGAGAGCACTGTGCAGAGCCAGTTGTTTTAGCTTCCCAGAGAGCAGGAAGCAAGATGCTTTGGGGCCTCTCTCACACTTTGGAAATAAAGGCAGCCCTTTGGGCCTGGCAGCCCTAGGCCAATGGAGTACACCCAGAGCAGAAGTTCTACCTCAGCCAGATCAGGCCTTCCAAGAAACTGCGTCTCACAGGCCTTTCTCTGTCACGTTGCCGGTAGGCTGTGAGAGCACTGTGCAGAGCCAGTTGTTTCTTAGCTTCCCAAAGATTTGGAAGCAAGATACTTTGGGGACTCTCAGCCCCTTTGGAAACAAGGCGGCCCTTTGGGCCTGGCAGCTCTAGGCCAAAGTAGCACGCCCAGAGCAGGAGTTCTACTTCAGCCAGATCAGGCCTGCCAAGAAACTGCGTTTCACAGGCCTTGGTAAGAGATGTTCCCGGTAGGCTGTGAGAGCACTGTGGAGAGCCAGTTGCTTTAGCTTCCCACAGAGCTGGAAGCAAGATGCTTTGGGGCCTCTCTCTCCCTTTGGACACAAGGCAGCCGTTTGGGCCTGGCAGCTCTAGGCCAATGGAGCACACCCACAGCAGAAGTTCTACTTCAGGCGGATCAGTCCTGCCCAGAAACTGCGTTTCACAGCCCTTGGTAAGAGATGTTCACGGTAGGCTGTGAGAGCACTGGGCAGAACCAGTTGTTTTTTAGCTTCCCAAAGTGCTGGAGGCAAGATGCTTTGGGGCCTCTCTCACCCCTTGGAAACAAGGCAGCCCTTAGGTCCTGGTAGCTCTAGGCCTATGTAGCACAACCAGAACAGAAGTTCTACTTCAGCCAGGTCAGGCCTGCCAAGAAACTGCGTTTCACAGGCCTTTCAAAGAGATGTTCTCTTAGGCTGTAAGAGCACTGGGCAGAGCCAGCTGTTTCTTAGCTTCCCGAAGAGCTGGGAGCAAGATGCTTTGGTGCCACTCTCTCACTTTGGAATCAAGGCAGCCCTTTGCGCCAGGTAGCTCTAGGCCAGTGGAGCACACCCAGAGCAGAAGTTCTACTTCGGCCAGTTCAGGCCACCAACAAACTGCGTTTCACAGGCCTTGGTAAGAGATGTTCCCGGTAGGCTGTAAGAGCACTGGGCAACGCCAGATGTTTCTTAGCTTCCCGAAGAGCTGGAAGCAAGATGCTTTGGGGCCTCTCTGCCCCTTTGCAAACAAGGCGGCCCTTTGGGCCAGGCAGCTCTAGGCCAGTGGAGCACGCCCAGAGCAGAAGTTCTACTTCAGCTAGATCAGGCCACCAACAAAGTGCGTTTCACAGGCCTTGGTAAGAGATTTTCTCTTAGGCTGTAAGAGCACTGGGCAGAGCCAGTTGTTTCTTAGCTTCCCAAAGAGCTGGAAGCAAGATGCTTTGGGGGCTCCCTGCCCCTTTGCCAACAAGGCCGACCTTTGGGCCTTTCAGCTCTAGGCCAATGGAGCACACCCAGAGCAGAAGTTCTACCTCAGCCAGATAAGGCCTGCCAAGAAACTGCGTTTCAAAGGCTCTGGTAAGAGATGTTCCCGGTACTCTGTCAGAGCACTGGGCAGAGACAGTTGTTTCCTAGCTTCCCAAAGAGCTGGAAGCAAGATGCTTTGGGGCCTCTCTGCCCCTTTGCAAACAAGGCATCCCTTTGGGCCTTTCAGCTCTAGGCCAACGGAGCACACCCAGAGCAGAAGTCCTACTTCAGCCAGATCAGGCCTGCCAAGGAACTGCGTTTCAGAGGCCTTTGTATGTGACGTTCCCGGTAGGCTGTGAGAGCACGGTGCAGAGCCAGTTGTTTCCTTGTTTCCCAAACAGCTGGAAGCAAGACGCTTTGGGGCCTCTCTGCCCCTTTGGAAACAAGGCAGCACGTTGGGTCTGGCAGCTCTAGGGCAATGGAGCACAACCAGAGCAGAAGTTCTACTTCTTCCAGATCAGGCCTGCCTAGAAAGTGCGTTTCACAGGCCTTGATAAGAGATGTTCTCTTAGGCTATAAGAGCACTGGGCACAGCGAGTTGTTTCTTAGCTTCCCAAGAGGTGGAAGCAAGATGCTTTGGGGCCTCTCTCCCCCTTTGGAAACAAGGCAGCCCTTTGGGCCTTTCAGCTCTAGGGCAATGGAGCACACCCAGAGCAGAAGTTCTACCTCAGCCAGATCAGGCCTGCCAAGAAACTGCTTTTCACAGGCCTTCGTAAGAGGTGTTCCCGGAAGGCTGTAAGAGTACCTGGCAGAGCGAGTTGTTTCTTAGCTTCAAAAACAGCTGGAAGCAACATGATTTGGGGCCTCTCTCCCCCTTTGGAAACAAAGCAGCCTTTGTGCCTGGCAGCTCTAGGCCAAAGTAGCACACCCAGAGCACAAGTTCTACCTCAGCCAGATAAGGCCTGTCAAGAAGCTGCGTTTCACAGGCCTTTGTATGTGACGTTCCCGGTTGGCTTTGAGAGCACTGTGCAGAGCCAGTTGTTTTAGCTTCCCAGAGAGCAGGAAGCAAGATGCTTTGGGGCCTCTCTCACACTTTGGAAATAAAGGCAGCCCTTTGGGCCTGGCAGCCCTAGGCCAATGGAGTACACCCAGAGCAGAAGTTCTACCTCAGCCAGATCAGGCCTTCCAAGAAACTGCGTCTCACAGGCCTTTCTCTGTCACGTTGCCGGTAGGCTGTGAGAGCACTGTGCAGAGCCAGTTGTTTCTTAGCTTCCCAAAGATTTGGAAGCAAGATACTTTGGGGACTCTCAGCCCCTTTGGAAACAAGGCGGCCCTTTGGGCCTGGCAGCTCTAGGCCAAAGTAGCACGCCCAGAGCAGGAGTTCTACTTCAGCCAGATCAGGCCTGCCAAGAAACTGCGTTTCACAGGCCTTGGTAAGAGATGTTCCCGGTAGGCTGTGAGAGCACTGTGGAGAGCCAGTTGCTTTAGCTTCCCACAGAGCTGGAAGCAAGATGCTTTGGGGCCTCTCTCTCCCTTTGGACACAAGGCAGCCGTTTGGGCCTGGCAGCTCTAGGCCAATGGAGCACACCCACAGCAGAAGTTCTACTTCAGGCGGATCAGTCCTGCCCAGAAACTGCGTTTCACAGCCCTTGGTAAGAGATGTTCACGGTAGGCTGTGAGAGCACTGGGCAGAACCAGTTGTTTTTTAGCTTCCCAAAGTGCTGGAGGCAAGATGCTTTGGGGCCTCTCTCACCCCTTGGAAACAAGGCAGCCCTTAGGTCCTGGTAGCTCTAGGCCTATGTAGCACAACCAGAACAGAAGTTCTACTTCAGCCAGGTCAGGCCTGCCAAGAAACTGCGTTTCACAGGCCTTTCAAAGAGATGTTCTCTTAGGCTGTAAGAGCACTGGGCAGAGCCAGCTGTTTCTTAGCTTCCCGAAGAGCTGGGAGCAAGATGCTTTGGTGCCACTCTCTCACTTTGGAATCAAGGCAGCCCTTTGCGCCAGGTAGCTCTAGGCCAGTGGAGCACACCCAGAGCAGAAGTTCTACTTCGGCCAGTTCAGGCCACCAACAAACTGCGTTTCACAGGCCTTGGTAAGAGATGTTCCCGGTAGGCTGTAAGAGCACTGGGCAACGCCAGATGTTTCTTAGCTTCCCGAAGAGCTGGAAGCAAGATGCTTTGGGGCCTCTCTGCCCCTTTGCAAACAAGGCGGCCCTTTGGGCCAGGCAGCTCTAGGCCAGTGGAGCACGCCCAGAGCAGCAGTTCTACTTCAGCTAGATCAGGCCACCAACAAAGTGCGTTTCACAGGCCTTGGTAAGAGATTTTCTCTTAGGCTGTAAGAGCACTGGGCAGAGCCAGTTGTTTCTTAGCTTCCCAAAGAGCTGGAAGCAAGATGCTTTGGGGGCTCCCTGCCCCTTTGCCAACAAGGCCGACCTTTGGGCCTTTCAGCTCTAGGCCAATGGAGCACACCCAGAGCAGAAGTTCTACCTCAGCCAGATAAGGCCTGCCAAGAAACTGCGTTTCAAAGGCTCTGGTAAGAGATGTTCCCGGTACTCTGTCAGAGCACTGGGCAGAGACAGTTGTTTCCTAGCTTCCCAAAGAGCTGGAAGCAAGATGCTTTGGGGCCTCTCTGCCCCTTTGCAAACAAGGCATCCCTTTGGGCCTTTCAGCTCTAGGCCAACGGAGCACACCCAGAGCAGAAGTCCTACTTCAGCCAGATCAGGCCTGCCAAGGAACTGCGTTTCAGAGGCCTTTGTATGTGACGTTCCCGGTAGGCTGTGAGAGCACGGTGCAGAGCCAGTTGTTTCCTTGTTTCCCAAACAGCTGGAAGCAAGACGCTTTGGGGCCTCTCTGCCCCTTTGGAAACAAGGCAGCACGTTGGGTCTGGCAGCTCTAGGGCAATGGAGCACAACCAGAGCAGAAGTTCTACTTCTTCCAGATCAGGCCTGCCTAGAAAGTGCGTTTCACAGGCCTTGATAAGAGATGTTCTCTTAGGCTATAAGAGCACTGGGCACAGCGAGTTGTTTCTTAGCTTCCCAAGAGGTGGAAGCAAGATGCTTTGGGGCCTCTCTCCCCCTTTGGAAACAAGGCAGCCCTTTGGGCCTTTCAGCTCTAGGGCAATGGAGCACACCCAGAGCAGAAGTTCTACCTCAGCCAGATCAGGCCTGCCAAGAAACTGCTTTTCACAGGCCTTCGTAAGAGGTGTTCCCGGAAGGCTGTAAGAGTACCTGGCAGAGCGAGTTGTTTCTTAGCTTCAAAAACAGCTGGAAGCAACATGATTTGGGGCCTCTCTCCCCCTTTGGAAACAAAGCAGCCTTTGTGCCTGGCAGCTCTAGGCCAAAGTAGCACACCCAGAGCACAAGTTCTACCTCAGCCAGATAAGGCCTGTCAAGAAGCTGCGTTTCACAGGCCTTTGTATGTGACGTTCCCGGTTGGCTTTGAGAGCACTGTGCAGAGCCAGTTGTTTTAGCTTCCCAGAGAGCAGGAAGCAAGATGCTTTGGGGCCTCTCTCACACTTTGGAAATAAAGGCAGCCCTTTGGGCCTGGCAGCCCTAGGCCAATGGAGTACACCCAGAGCAGAAGTTCTACCTCAGCCAGATCAGGCCTTCCAAGAAACTGCGTCTCACAGGCCTTTCTCTGTCACGTTGCCGGTAGGCTGTGAGAGCACTGTGCAGAGCCAGTTGTTTCTTAGCTTCCCAAAGATTTGGAAGCAAGATACTTTGGGGACTCTCAGCCCCTTTGGAAACAAGGCGGCCCTTTGGGCCTGGCAGCTCTAGGCCAAAGTAGCACGCCCAGAGCAGGAGTTCTACTTCAGCCAGATCAGGCCTGCCAAGAAACTGCGTTTCACAGGCCTTGGTAAGAGATGTTCCCGGTAGGCTGTGAGAGCACTGTGGAGAGCCAGTTGCTTTAGCTTCCCACAGAGCTGGAAGCAAGATGCTTTGGGGCCTCTCTCTCCCTTTGGACACAAGGCAGCCGTTTGGGCCTGGCAGCTCTAGGCCAATGGAGCACACCCACAGCAGAAGTTCTACTTCAGGCGGATCAGTCCTGCCCAGAAACTGCGTTTCACAGCCCTTGGTAAGAGATGTTCACGGTAGGCTGTGAGAGCACTGGGCAGAACCAGTTGTTTTTTAGCTTCCCAAAGTGCTGGAGGCAAGATGCTTTGGGGCCTCTCTCACCCCTTGGAAACAAGGCAGCCCTTAGGTCCTGGTAGCTCTAGGCCTATGTAGCACAACCAGAACAGAAGTTCTACTTCAGCCAGGTCAGGCCTGCCAAGAAACTGCGTTTCACAGGCCTTTCAAAGAGATGTTCTCTTAGGCTGTAAGAGCACTGGGCAGAGCCAGCTGTTTCTTAGCTTCCCGAAGAGCTGGGAGCAAGATGCTTTGGTGCCACTCTCTCACTTTGGAATCAAGGCAGCCCTTTGCGCCAGGTAGCTCTAGGCCA
This sequence comes from Equus asinus, assembly GCF_041296235.1. NCBI lineage: Eukaryota > Metazoa > Chordata > Mammalia > Perissodactyla > Equidae > Equus > Equus asinus. The sequence goes on from NW_027225523.1 coordinate 142,113, forward strand.
GTGGAGCACACCCAGAGCAGAAGTTCTACTTCGGCCAGTTCAGGCCACCAACAAACTGCGTTTCACAGGCCTTGGTAAGAGATGTTCCCGGTAGGCTGTAAGAGCACTGGGCAACGCCAGATGTTTCTTAGCTTCCCGAAGAGCTGGAAGCAAGATGCTTTGGGGCCTCTCTGCCCCTTTGCAAACAAGGCGGCCCTTTGGGCCAGGCAGCTCTAGGCCAGTGGAGCACGCCCAGAGCAGCAGTTCTACTTCAGCTAGATCAGGCCACCAACAAAGTGCGTTTCACAGGCCTTGGTAAGAGATTTTCTCTTAGGCTGTAAGAGCACTGGGCAGAGCCAGTTGTTTCTTAGCTTCCCAAAGAGCTGGAAGCAAGATGCTTTGGGGGCTCCCTGCCCCTTTGCCAACAAGGCCGACCTTTGGGCCTTTCAGCTCTAGGCCAATGGAGCACACCCAGAGCAGAAGTTCTACCTCAGCCAGATAAGGCCTGCCAAGAAACTGCGTTTCAAAGGCTCTGGTAAGAGATGTTCCCGGTACTCTGTCAGAGCACTGGGCAGAGACAGTTGTTTCCTAGCTTCCCAAAGAGCTGGAAGCAAGATGCTTTGGGGCCTCTCTGCCCCTTTGCAAACAAGGCATCCCTTTGGGCCTTTCAGCTCTAGGCCAACGGAGCACACCCAGAGCAGAAGTCCTACTTCAGCCAGATCAGGCCTGCCAAGGAACTGCGTTTCAGAGGCCTTTGTATGTGACGTTCCCGGTAGGCTGTGAGAGCACGGTGCAGAGCCAGTTGTTTCCTTGTTTCCCAAACAGCTGGAAGCAAGACGCTTTGGGGCCTCTCTGCCCCTTTGGAAACAAGGCAGCACGTTGGGTCTGGCAGCTCTAGGGCAATGGAGCACAACCAGAGCAGAAGTTCTACTTCTTCCAGATCAGGCCTGCCTAGAAAGTGCGTTTCACAGGCCTTGATAAGAGATGTTCTCTTAGGCTATAAGAGCACTGGGCACAGCGAGTTGTTTCTTAGCTTCCCAAGAGGTGGAAGCAAGATGCTTTGGGGCCTCTCTCCCCCTTTGGAAACAAGGCAGCCCTTTGGGCCTTTCAGCTCTAGGGCAATGGAGCACACCCAGAGCAGAAGTTCTACCTCAGCCAGATCAGGCCTGCCAAGAAACTGCTTTTCACAGGCCTTCGTAAGAGGTGTTCCCGGAAGGCTGTAAGAGTACCTGGCAGAGCGAGTTGTTTCTTAGCTTCAAAAACAGCTGGAAGCAACATGATTTGGGGCCTCTCTCCCCCTTTGGAAACAAAGCAGCCTTTGTGCCTGGCAGCTCTAGGCCAAAGTAGCACACCCAGAGCACAAGTTCTACCTCAGCCAGATAAGGCCTGTCAAGAAGCTGCGTTTCACAGGCCTTTGTATGTGACGTTCCCGGTTGGCTTTGAGAGCACTGTGCAGAGCCAGTTGTTTTAGCTTCCCAGAGAGCAGGAAGCAAGATGCTTTGGGGCCTCTCTCACACTTTGGAAATAAAGGCAGCCCTTTGGGCCTGGCAGCCCTAGGCCAATGGAGTACACCCAGAGCAGAAGTTCTACCTCAGCCAGATCAGGCCTTCCAAGAAACTGCGTCTCACAGGCCTTTCTCTGTCACGTTGCCGGTAGGCTGTGAGAGCACTGTGCAGAGCCAGTTGTTTCTTAGCTTCCCAAAGATTTGGAAGCAAGATACTTTGGGGACTCTCAGCCCCTTTGGAAACAAGGCGGCCCTTTGGGCCTGGCAGCTCTAGGCCAAAGTAGCACGCCCAGAGCAGGAGTTCTACTTCAGCCAGATCAGGCCTGCCAAGAAACTGCGTTTCACAGGCCTTGGTAAGAGATGTTCCCGGTAGGCTGTGAGAGCACTGTGGAGAGCCAGTTGCTTTAGCTTCCCACAGAGCTGGAAGCAAGATGCTTTGGGGCCTCTCTCTCCCTTTGGACACAAGGCAGCCGTTTGGGCCTGGCAGCTCTAGGCCAATGGAGCACACCCACAGCAGAAGTTCTACTTCAGGCGGATCAGTCCTGCCCAGAAACTGCGTTTCACAGCCCTTGGTAAGAGATGTTCACGGTAGGCTGTGAGAGCACTGGGCAGAACCAGTTGTTTTTTAGCTTCCCAAAGTGCTGGAGGCAAGATGCTTTGGGGCCTCTCTCACCCCTTGGAAACAAGGCAGCCCTTAGGTCCTGGTAGCTCTAGGCCTATGTAGCACAACCAGAACAGAAGTTCTACTTCAGCCAGGTCAGGCCTGCCAAGAAACTGCGTTTCACAGGCCTTTCAAAGAGATGTTCTCTTAGGCTGTAAGAGCACTGGGCAGAGCCAGCTGTTTCTTAGCTTCCCGAAGAGCTGGGAGCAAGATGCTTTGGTGCCACACTCTCACTTTGGAATCAAGGCAGCCCTTTGCGCCAGGTAGCTCTAGGCCAGTGGAGCACACCCAGAGCAGAAGTTCTACTTCGGCCAGTTCAGGCCACCAACAAACTGCGTTTCACAGGCCTTGGTAAGAGATGTTCCCGGTAGGCTGTAAGAGCACTGGGCAACGCCAGATGTTTCTTAGCTTCCCGAAGAGCTGGAAGCAAGATGCTTTGGGGCCTCTCTGCCCCTTTGCAAACAAGGCGGCCCTTTGGGCCAGGCAGCTCTAGGCCAATGGAGCACACCCAGAGCAGCAGTTCTACTTCAGCTAGATCAGGCCACCAACAAAGTGCGTTTCACAGGCCTTGGTAAGAGATTTTCTCTTAGGCTGTAAGAGCACTGGGCAGAGCCAGTTGTTTCTTAGCTTCCCAAAGAGCTGGAAGCAAGATGCTTTGGGGGCTCCCTGCCCCTTTGCCAACAAGGCCGACCTTTGGGCCTTTCAGCTCTAGGCCAATGGAGCACACCCAGAGCAGAAGTTCTACCTCAGCCAGATAAGGCCTGCCAAGAAACTGCGTTTCAAAGGCTCTGGTAAGAGATGTTCCCGGTACTCTGTCAGAGCACTGGGCAGAGACAGTTGTTTCCTAGCTTCCCAAAGAGCTGGAAGCAAGATGCTTTGGGGCCTCTCTGCCCCTTTGCAAACAAGGCATCCCTTTGGGCCTTTCAGCTCTAGGCCAACGGAGCACACCCAGAGCAGAAGTCCTACTTCAGCCAGATCAGGCCTGCCAAGGAACTGCGTTTCAGAGGCCTTTGTATGTGACGTTCCCGGTAGGCTGTGAGAGCACGGTGCAGAGCCAGTTGTTTCCTTGTTTCCCAAACAGCTGGAAGCAAGACGCTTTGGGGCCTCTCTGCCCCTTTGGAAACAAGGCAGCACGTTGGGTCTGGCAGCTCTAGGGCAATGGAGCACAACCAGAGCAGAAGTTCTACTTCTTCCAGATCAGGCCTGCCTAGAAAGTGCGTTTCACAGGCCTTGATAAGAGATGTTCTCTTAGGCTATAAGAGCACTGGGCACAGCGAGTTGTTTCTTAGCTTCCCAAGAGGTGGAAGCAAGATGCTTTGGGGCCTCTCTCCCCCTTTGGAAACAAGGCAGCCCTTTGGGCCTTTCAGCTCTAGGGCAATGGAGCACACCCAGAGCAGAAGTTCTACCTCAGCCAGATCAGGCCTGCCAAGAAACTGCTTTTCACAGGCCTTCGTAAGAGGTGTTCCCGGAAGGCTGTAAGAGTACCTGGCAGAGCGAGTTGTTTCTTAGCTTCAAAAACAGCTGGAAGCAACATGATTTGGGGCCTCTCTCCCCCTTTGGAAACAAAGCAGCCTTTGTGCCTGGCAGCTCTAGGCCAAAGTAGCACACCCAGAGCACAAGTTCTACCTCAGCCAGATAAGGCCTGTCAAGAAGCTGCGTTTCACAGGCCTTTGTATGTGACGTTCCCGGTTGGCTTTGAGAGCACTGTGCAGAGCCAGTTGTTTTAGCTTCCCAGAGAGCAGGAAGCAAGATGCTTTGGGGCCTCTCTCACACTTTGGAAATAAAGGCAGCCCTTTGGGCCTGGCAGCCCTAGGCCAATGGAGTACACCCAGAGCAGAAGTTCTACCTCAGCCAGATCAGGCCTTCCAAGAAACTGCGTCTCACAGGCCTTTCTCTGTCACGTTGCCGGTAGGCTGTGAGAGCACTGTGCAGAGCCAGTTGTTTCTTAGCTTCCCAAAGATTTGGAAGCAAGATACTTTGGGGACTCTCAGCCCCTTTGGAAACAAGGCGGCCCTTTGGGCCTGGCAGCTCTAGGCCAAAGTAGCACGCCCAGAGCAGGAGTTCTACTTCAGCCAGATCAGGCCTGCCAAGAAACTGCGTTTCACAGGCCTTGGTAAGAGATGTTCCCGGTAGGCTGTGAGAGCACTGTGGAGAGCCAGTTGCTTTAGCTTCCCACAGAGCTGGAAGCAAGATGCTTTGGGGCCTCTCTCTCCCTTTGGACACAAGGCAGCCGTTTGGGCCTGGCAGCTCTAGGCCAATGGAGCACACCCACAGCAGAAGTTCTACTTCAGGCGGATCAGTCCTGCCCAGAAACTGCGTTTCACAGCCCTTGGTAAGAGATGTTCACGGTAGGCTGTGAGAGCACTGGGCAGAACCAGTTGTTTTTTAGCTTCCCAAAGTGCTGGAGGCAAGATGCTTTGGGGCCTCTCTCACCCCTTGGAAACAAGGCAGCCCTTAGGTCCTGGTAGCTCTAGGCCTATGTAGCACAACCAGAACAGAAGTTCTACTTCAGCCAGGTCAGGCCTGCCAAGAAACTGCGTTTCACAGGCCTTTCAAAGAGATGTTCTCTTAGGCTGTAAGAGCACTGGGCAGAGCCAGCTGTTTCTTAGCTTCCCGAAGAGCTGGGAGCAAGATGCTTTGGTGCCACTCTCTCACTTTGGAATCAAGGCAGCCCTTTGCGCCAGGTAGCTCTAGGCCAGTGGAGCACACCCAGAGCAGAAGTTCTACTTCGGCCAGTTCAGGCCACCAACAAACTGCGTTTCACAGGCCTTGGTAAGAGATGTTCCCGGTAGGCTGTAAGAGCACTGGGCAACGCCAGATGTTTCTTAGCTTCCCGAAGAGCTGGAAGCAAGATGCTTTGGGGCCTCTCTGCCCCTTTGCAAACAAGGCGGCCCTTTGGGCCAGGCAGCTCTAGGCCAATGGAGCACACCCAGAGCAGCAGTTCTACTTCAGCTAGATCAGGCCACCAACAAAGTGCGTTTCACAGGCCTTGGTAAGAGATTTTCTCTTAGGCTGTAAGAGCACTGGGCAGAGCCAGTTGTTTCTTAGCTTCCCAAAGAGCTGGAAGCAAGATGCTTTGGGGGCTCCCTGCCCCTTTGCCAACAAGGCCGACCTTTGGGCCTTTCAGCTCTAGGCCAATGGAGCACACCCAGAGCAGAAGTTCTACCTCAGCCAGATAAGGCCTGCCAAGAAACTGCGTTTCAAAGGCTCTGGTAAGAGATGTTCCCGGTACTCTGTCAGAGCACTGGGCAGAGACAGTTGTTTCCTAGCTTCCCAAAGAGCTGGAAGCAAGATGCTTTGGGGCCTCTCTGCCCCTTTGCAAACAAGGCATCCCTTTGGGCCTTTCAGCTCTAGGCCAACGGAGCACACCCAGAGCAGAAGTCCTACTTCAGCCAGATCAGGCCTGCCAAGGAACTGCGTTTCAGAGGCCTTTGTATGTGACGTTCCCGGTAGGCTGTGAGAGCACGGTGCAGAGCCAGTTGTTTCCTTGTTTCCCAAACAGCTGGAAGCAAGACGCTTTGGGGCCTCTCTGCCCCTTTGGAAACAAGGCAGCACGTTGGGTCTGGCAGCTCTAGGGCAATGGAGCACAACCAGAGCAGAAGTTCTACTTCTTCCAGATCAGGCCTGCCTAGAAAGTGCGTTTCACAGGCCTTGATAAGAGATGTTCTCTTAGGCTATAAGAGCACTGGGCACAGCGAGTTGTTTCTTAGCTTCCCAAGAGGTGGAAGCAAGATGCTTTGGGGCCTCTCTCCCCCTTTGGAAACAAGGCAGCCCTTTGGGCCTTTCAGCTCTAGGGCAATGGAGCACACCCAGAGCAGAAGTTCTACCTCAGCCAGATCAGGCCTGCCAAGAAACTGCTTTTCACAGGCCTTCGTAAGAGGTGTTCCCGGAAGGCTGTAAGAGTACCTGGCAGAGCGAGTTGTTTCTTAGCTTCAAAAACAGCTGGAAGCAACATGATTTGGGGCCTCTCTCCCCCTTTGGAAACAAAGCAGCCTTTGTGCCTGGCAGCTCTAGGCCAAAGTAGCACACCCAGAGCACAAGTTCTACCTCAGCCAGATAAGGCCTGTCAAGAAGCTGCGTTTCACAGGCCTTTGTATGTGACGTTCCCGGTTGGCTTTGAGAGCACTGTGCAGAGCCAGTTGTTTTAGCTTCCCAGAGAGCAGGAAGCAAGATGCTTTGGGGCCTCTCTCACACTTTGGAAATAAAGGCAGCCCTTTGGGCCTGGCAGCCCTAGGCCAATGGAGTACACCCAGAGCAGAAGTTCTACCTCAGCCAGATCAGGCCTTCCAAGAAACTGCGTCTCACAGGCCTTTCTCTGTCACGTTGCCGGTAGGCTGTGAGAGCACTGTGCAGAGCCAGTTGTTTCTTAGCTTCCCAAAGATTTGGAAGCAAGATACTTTGGGGACTCTCAGCCCCTTTGGAAACAAGGCGGCCCTTTGGGCCTGGCAGCTCTAGGCCAAAGTAGCACGCCCAGAGCAGGAGCTCTACTTCAGCCAGATCAGGCCTGCCAAGAAACTGCGTTTCACAGGCCTTGGTAAGAGATGTTCCCGGTAGGCTGTGAGAGCACTGTGGAGAGCCAGTTGCTTTAGCTTCCCACAGAGCTGGAAGCAAGATGCTTTGGGGCCTCTCTCTCCCTTTGGACACAAGGCAGCCGTTTGGGCCTGGCAGCTCTAGGCCAATGGAGCACACCCACAGCAGAAGTTCTACTTCAGGCGGATCAGTCCTGCCCAGAAACTGCGTTTCACAGCCCTTGGTAAGAGATGTTCACGGTAGGCTGTGAGAGCACTGGGCAGAACCAGTTGTTTTTTAGCTTCCCAAAGTGCTGGAGGCAAGATGCTTTGGGGCCTCTCTCACCCCTTGGAAACAAGGCAGCCCTTAGGTCCTGGTAGCTCTAGGCCTATGTAGCACAACCAGAACAGAAGTTCTACTTCAGCCAGGTCAGGCCTGCCAAGAAACTGCGTTTCACAGGCCTTTCAAAGAGATGTTCTCTTAGGCTGTAAGAGCACTGGGCAGAGCCAGCTGTTTCTTAGCTTCCCGAAGAGCTGGGAGCAAGATGCTTTGGTGCCACTCTCTCACTTTGGAATCAAGGCAGCCCTTTGCGCCAGGTAGCTCTAGGCCAGTGGAGCACACCCAGAGCAGAAGTTCTACTTCGGCCAGTTCAGGCCACCAACAAACTGCGTTTCACAGGCCTTGGTAAGAGATGTTCCCGGTAGGCTGTAAGAGCACTGGGCAACGCCAGATGTTTCTTAGCTTCCCGAAGAGCTGGAAGCAAGATGCTTTGGGGCCTCTCTGCCCCTTTGCAAACAAGGCGGCCCTTTGGGCCAGGCAGCTCTAGGCCAGTGGAGCACGCCCAGAGCAGCAGTTCTACTTCAGCTAGATCAGGCCACCAACAAAGTGCGTTTCACAGGCCTTGGTAAGAGATTTTCTCTTAGGCTGTAAGAGCACTGGGCAGAGCCAGTTGTTTCTTAGCTTCCCAAAGAGCTGGAAGCAAGATGCTTTGGGGGCTCCCTGCCCCTTTGCCAACAAGGCCGACCTTTGGGCCTTTCAGCTCTAGGCCAATGGAGCACACCCAGAGCAGAAGTTCTACCTCAGCCAGATAAGGCCTGCCAAGAAACTGCGTTTCAAAGGCTCTGGTAAGAGATGTTCCCGGTACTCTGTCAGAGCACTGGGCAGAGACAGTTGTTTCCTAGCTTCCCAAAGAGCTGGAAGCAAGATGCTTTGGGGCCTCTCTGCCCCTTTGCAAACAAGGCATCCCTTTGGGCCTTTCAGCTCTAGGCCAACGGAGCACACCCAGAGCAGAAGTCCTACTTCAGCCAGATCAGGCCTGCCAAGGAACTGCGTTTCAGAGGCCTTTGTATGTGACGTTCCCGGTAGGCTGTGAGAGCACGGTGCAGAGCCAGTTGTTTCCTTGTTTCCCAAACAGCTGGAAGCAAGACGCTTTGGGGCCTCTCTGCCCCTTTGGAAACAAGGCAGCACGTTGGGTCTGGCAGCTCTAGGGCAATGGAGCACAACCAGAGCAGAAGTTCTACTTCTTCCAGATCAGGCCTGCCTAGAAAGTGCGTTTCACAGGCCTTGATAAGAGATGTTCTCTTAGGCTATAAGAGCACTGGGCACAGCGAGTTGTTTCTTAGCTTCCCAAGAGGTGGAAGCAAGATGCTTTGGGGCCTCTCTCCCCCTTTGGAAACAAGGCAGCCCTTTGGGCCTTTCAGCTCTAGGGCAATGGAGCACACCCAGAGCAGAAGTTCTACCTCAGCCAGATCAGGCCTGCCAAGAAACTGCTTTTCACAGGCCTTCGTAAGAGGTGTTCCCGGAAGGCTGTAAGAGTACCTGGCAGAGCGAGTTGTTTCTTAGCTTCAAAAACAGCTGGAAGCAACATGATTTGGGGCCTCTCTCCCCCTTTGGAAACAAAGCAGCCTTTGTGCCTGGCAGCTCTAGGCCAAAGTAGCACACCCAGAGCACAAGTTCTACCTCAGCCAGATAAGGCCTGTCAAGAAGCTGCGTTTCACAGGCCTTTGTATGTGACGTTCCCGGTTGGCTTTGAGAGCACTGTGCAGAGCCAGTTGTTTTAGCTTCCCAGAGAGCAGGAAGCAAGATGCTTTGGGGCCTCTCTCACACTTTGGAAATAAAGGCAGCCCTTTGGGCCTGGCAGCCCTAGGCCAATGGAGTACACCCAGAGCAGAAGTTCTACCTCAGCCAGATCAGGCCTTCCAAGAAACTGCGTCTCACAGGCCTTTCTCTGTCACGTTGCCGGTAGGCTGTGAGAGCACTGTGCAGAGCCAGTTGTTTCTTAGCTTCCCAAAGATTTGGAAGCAAGATACTTTGGGGACTCTCAGCCCCTTTGGAAACAAGGCGGCCCTTTGGGCCTGGCAGCTCTAGGCCAAAGTAGCACGCCCAGAGCAGGAGCTCTACTTCAGCCAGATCAGGCCTGCCAAGAAACTGCGTTTCACAGGCCTTGGTAAGAGATGTTCCCGGTAGGCTGTGAGAGCACTGTGGAGAGCCAGTTGCTTTAGCTTCCCACAGAGCTGGAAGCAAGATGCTTTGGGGCCTCTCTCTCCCTTTGGACACAAGGCAGCCGTTTGGGCCTGGCAGCTCTAGGCCAATGGAGCACACCCACAGCAGAAGTTCTACTTCAGGCGGATCAGTCCTGCCCAGAAACTGCGTTTCACAGCCCTTGGTAAGAGATGTTCACGGTAGGCTGTGAGAGCACTGGGCAGAACCAGTTGTTTTTTAGCTTCCCAAAGTGCTGGAGGCAAGATGCTTTGGGGCCTCTCTCACCCCTTGGAAACAAGGCAGCCCTTAGGTCCTGGTAGCTCTAGGCCTATGTAGCACAACCAGAACAGAAGTTCTACTTCAGCCAGGTCAGGCCTGCCAAGAAACTGCGTTTCACAGGCCTTTCAAAGAGATGTTCTCTTAGGCTGTAAGAGCACTGGGCAGAGCCAGCTGTTTCTTAGCTTCCCGAAGAGCTGGGAGCAAGATGCTTTGGTGCCACTCTCTCACTTTGGAATCAAGGCAGCCCTTTGCGCCACGTAGCTCTAGGCCAGTGGAGCACACCCAGAGCAGAAGTTCTACTTCGGCCAGTTCAGGCCACCAACAAACTGCGTTTCACAGGCCTTGGTAAGAGATGTTCCCGGTAGGCTGTAAGAGCACTGGGCAACGCCAGATGTTTCTTAGCTTCCCGAAGAGCTGGAAGCAAGATGCTTTGGGGCCTCTCTGCCCCTTTGCAAACAAGGCGGCCCTTTGGGCCAGGCAGCTCTAGGCCAGTGGAGCACGCCCAGAGCAGCAGTTCTACTTCAGCTAGATCAGGCCACCAACAAAGTGCGTTTCACAGGCCTTGGTAAGAGATTTTCTCTTAGGCTGTAAGAGCACTGGGCAGAGCCAGTTGTTTCTTAGCTTCCCAAAGAGCTGGAAGCAAGATGCTTTGGGGGCTCCCTGCCCCTTTGCCAACAAGGCCGACCTTTGGGCCTTTCAGCTCTAGGCCAATGGAGCACACCCAGAGCAGAAGTTCTACCTCAGCCAGATAAGGCCTGCCAAGAAACTGCGTTTCAAAGGCTCTGGTAAGAGATGTTCCCGGTACTCTGTCAGAGCACTGGGCAGAGACAGTTGTTTCTTAGCTTCCCAAAGAGCTGGAAGCAAGATGCTTTGGGGCCTCTCTGCCCCTTTGCAAACAAGGCATCCCTTTGGGCCTTTCAGCTCTAGGCCAACGGAGCACACCCAGAGCAGAAGTCCTACTTCAGCCAGATCAGGCCTGCCAAGGAACTGCGTTTCAGAGGCCTTTGTATGTGACGTTCCCGGTAGGCTGTGAGAGCACGGTGCAGAGCCAGTTGTTTCCTTGTTTCCCAAACAGCTGGAAGCAAGACGCTTTGGGGCCTCTCTGCCCCTTTGGAAACAAGGCAGCACGTTGGGTCTGGCAGCTCTAGGGCAATGGAGCACAACCAGAGCAGAAGTTCTACTTCTTCCAGATCAGGCCTGCCTAGAAAGTGCGTTTCACAGGCCTTGATAAGAGATGTTCTCTTAGGCTATAAGAGCACTGGGCACAGCGAGTTGTTTCTTAGCTTCCCAAGAGGTGGAAGCAAGATGCTTTGGGGCCTCTCTCCCCCTTTGGAAACAAGGCAGCCCTTTGGGCCTTTCAGCTCTAGGGCAATGGAGCACACCCAGAGCAGAAGTTCTACCTCAGCCAGATCAGGCCTGCCAAGAAACTGCTTTTCACAGGCCTTCGTAAGAGGTGTTCCCGGAAGGCTGTAAGAGTACCTGGCAGAGCGAGTTGTTTCTTAGCTTCAAAAACAGCTGGAAGCAACATGATTTGGGGCCTCTCTCCCCCTTTGGAAACAAAGCAGCCTTTGTGCCTGGCAGCTCTAGGCCAAAGTAGCACACCCAGAGCACAAGTTCTACCTCAGCCAGATAAGGCCTGTCAAGAAGCTGCGTTTCACAGGCCTTTGTATGTGACGTTCCCGGTTGGCTTTGAGAGCACTGTGCAGAGCCAGTTGTTTTAGCTTCCCAGAGAGCAGGAAGCAAGATGCTTTGGGGCCTCTCTCACACTTTGGAAATAAAGGCAGCCCTTTGGGCCTGGCAGCCCTAGGCCAATGGAGTACACCCAGAGCAGAAGTTCTACCTCAGCCAGATCAGGCCTTCCAAGAAACTGCGTCTCACAGGCCTTTCTCTGTCACGTTGCCGGTAGGCTGTGAGAGCACTGTGCAGAGCCAGTTGTTTCTTAGCTTCCCAAAGATTTGGAAGCAAGATACTTTGGGGACTCTCAGCCCCTTTGGAAACAAGGCGGCCCTTTGGGCCTGGCAGCTCTAGGCCAAAGTAGCACGCCCAGAGCAGGAGTTCTACTTCAGCCAGATCAGGCCTGCCAAGAAACTGCGTTTCACAGGCCTTGGTAAGAGATGTTCCCGGTAGGCTGTGAGAGCACTGTGGAGAGCCAGTTGCTTTAGCTTCCCACAGAGCTGGAAGCAAGATGCTTTGGGGCCTCTCTCTCCCTTTGGACACAAGGCAGCCGTTTGGGCCTGGCAGCTCTAGGCCAATGGAGCACACCCACAGCAGAAGTTCTACTTCAGGCGGATCAGTCCTGCCCAGAAACTGCGTTTCACAGCCCTTGGTAAGAGATGTTCACGGTAGGCTGTGAGAGCACTGGGCAGAACCAGTTGTTTTTTAGCTTCCCAAAGTGCTGGAGGCAAGATGCTTTGGGGCCTCTCTCACCCCTTGGAAACAAGGCAGCCCTTAGGTCCTGGTAGCTCTAGGCCTATGTAGCACAACCAGAACAGAAGTTCTACTTCAGCCAGGTCAGGCCTGCCAAGAAACTGCGTTTCACAGGCCTTTCAAAGAGATGTTCTCTTAGGCTGTAAGAGCACTGGGCAGAGCCAGCTGTTTCTTAGCTTCCCGAAGAGCTGGGAGCAAGATGCTTTGGTGCCACTCTCTCACTTTGGAATCAAGGCAGCCCTTTGCGCCAGGTAGCTCTAGGCCAGTGGAGCACACCCAGAGCAGAAGTTCTACTTCGGCCAGTTCAGGCCACCAACAAACTGCGTTTCACAGGCCTTGGTAAGAGATGTTCCCGGTAGGCTGTAAGAGCACTGGGCAACGCCAGATGTTTCTTAGCTTCCCGAAGAGCTGGAAGCAAGATGCTTTGGGGCCTCTCTGCCCCTTTGCAAACAAGGCGGCCCTTTGGGCCAGGCAGCTCTAGGCCAGTGGAGCACGCCCAGAGCAGCAGTTCTACTTCAGCTAGATCAGGCCACCAACAAAGTGCGTTTCACAGGCCTTGGTAAGAGATTTTCTCTTAGGCTGTAAGAGCACTGGGCAGAGCCAGTTGTTTCTTAGCTTCCCAAAGAGCTGGAAGCAAGATGCTTTGGGGGCTCCCTGCCCCTTTGCCAACAAGGCCGACCTTTGGGCCTTTCAGCTCTAGGCCAATGGAGCACACCCAGAGCAGAAGTTCTACCTCAGCCAGATAAGGCCTGCCAAGAAACTGCGTTTCAAAGGCTCTGGTAAGAGATGTTCCCGGTACTCTGTCAGAGCACTGGGCAGAGACAGTTGTTTCCTAGCTTCCCAAAGAGCTGGAAGCAAGATGCTTTGGGGCCTCTCTGCCCCTTTGCAAACAAGGCATCCCTTTGGGCCTTTCAGCTCTAGGCCAACGGAGCACACCCAGAGCAGAAGTCCTACTTCAGCCAGATCAGGCCTGCCAAGGAACTGCGTTTCAGAGGCCTTTGTATGTGACGTTCCCGGTAGGCTGTGAGAGCACGGTGCAGAGCCAGTTGTTTCCTTGTTTCCCAAACAGCTGGAAGCAAGACGCTTTGGGGCCTCTCTGCCCCTTTGGAAACAAGGCAGCACGTTGGGTCTGGCAGCTCTAGGGCAATGGAGCACAACCAGAGCAGAAGTTCTACTTCTTCCAGATCAGGCCTGCCTAGAAAGTGCGTTTCACAGGCCTTGATAAGAGATGTTCTCTTAGGCTATAAGAGCACTGGGCACAGCGAGTTGTTTCTTAGCTTCCCAAGAGGTGGAAGCAAGATGCTTTGGGGCCTCTCTCCCCCTTTGGAAACAAGGCAGCCCTTTGGGCCTTTCAGCTCTAGGGCAATGGAGCACACCCAGAGCAGAAGTTCTACCTCAGCCAGATCAGGCCTGCCAAGAAACTGCTTTTCACAGGCCTTCGTAAGAGGTGTTCCCGGAAGGCTGTAAGAGTACCTGGCAGAGCGAGTTGTTTCTTAGCTTCAAAAACAGCTGGAAGCAACATGATTTGGGGCCTCTCTCCCCCTTTGGAAACAAAGCAGCCTTTGTGCCTGGCAGCTCTAGGCCAAAGTAGCACACCCAGAGCACAAGTTCTACCTCAGCCAGATAAGGCCTGTCAAGAAGCTGCGTTTCACAGGCCTTTGTATGTGACGTTCCCGGTTGGCTTTGAGAGCACTGTGCAGAGCCAGTTGTTTTAGCTTCCCAGAGAGCAGGAAGCAAGATGCTTTGGGGCCTCTCTCACACTTTGGAAATAAAGGCAGCCCTTTGGGCCTGGCAGCCCTAGGCCAATGGAGTACACCCAGAGCAGAAGTTCTACCTCAGCCAGATCAGGCCTTCCAAGAAACTGCGTCTCACAGGCCTTTCTCTGTCACGTTGCCGGTAGGCTGTGAGAGCACTGTGCAGAGCCAGTTGTTTCTTAGCTTCCCAAAGATTTGGAAGCAAGATACTTTGGGGACTCTCAGCCCCTTTGGAAACAAGGCGGCCCTTTGGGCCTGGCAGCTCTAGGCCAAAGTAGCACGCCCAGAGCAGGAGTTCTACTTCAGCCAGATCAGGCCTGCCAAGAAACTGCGTTTCACAGGCCTTGGTAAGAGATGTTCCCGGTAGGCTGTGAGAGCACTGTGGAGAGCCAGTTGCTTTAGCTTCCCACAGAGCTGGAAGCAAGATGCTTTGGGGCCTCTCTCTCCCTTTGGACACAAGGCAGCCGTTTGGGCCTGGCAGCTCTAGGCCAATGGAGCACACCCACAGCAGAAGTTCTACTTCAGGCGGATCAGTCCTGCCCAGAAACTGCGTTTCACAGCCCTTGGTAAGAGATGTTCACGGTAGGCTGTGAGAGCACTGGGCAGAACCAGTTGTTTTTTAGCTTCCCAAAGTGCTGGAGGCAAGATGCTTTGGGGCCTCTCTCACCCCTTGGAAACAAGGCAGCCCTTAGGTCCTGGTAGCTCTAGGCCTATGTAGCACAACCAGAACAGAAGTTCTACTTCAGCCAGGTCAGGCCTGCCAAGAAACTGCGTTTCACAGGCCTTTCAAAGAGATGTTCTCTTAGGCTGTAAGAGCACTGGGCAGAGCCAGCTGTTTCTTAGCTTCCCGAAGAGCTGGGAGCAAGATGCTTTGGTGCCACTCTCTCACTTTGGAATCAAGGCAGCCCTTTGCGCCAGGTAGCTCTAGGCCAGTGGAGCACACCCAGAGCAGAAGTTCTACTTCGGCCAGTTCAGGCCACCAACAAACTGCGTTTCACAGGCCTTGGTAAGAGATGTTCCCGGTAGGCTGTAAGAGCACTGGGCAACGCCAGATGTTTCTTAGCTTCCCGAAGAGCTGGAAGCAAGATGCTTTGGGGCCTCTCTGCCCCTTTGCAAACAAGGCGGCCCTTTGGGCCAGGCAGCTCTAGGCCAGTGGAGCACGCCCAGAGCAGCAGTTCTACTTCAGCTAGATCAGGCCACCAACAAAGTGCGTTTCACAGGCCTTGGTAAGAGATTTTCTCTTAGGCTGTAAGAGCACTGGGCAGAGCCAGTTGTTTCTTAGCTTCCCAAAGAGCTGGAAGCAAGATGCTTTGGGGGCTCCCTGCCCCTTTGCCAACAAGGCCGACCTTTGGGCCTTTCAGCTCTAGGCCAATGGAGCACACCCAGAGCAGAAGTTCTACCTCAGCCAGATAAGGCCTGCCAAGAAACTGCGTTTCAAAGGCTCTGGTAAGAGATGTTCCCGGTACTCTGTCAGAGCACTGGGCAGAGACAGTTGTTTCCTAGCTTCCCAAAGAGCTGGAAGCAAGATGCTTTGGGGCCTCTCTGCCCCTTTGCAAACAAGGCATCCCTTTGGGCCTTTCAGCTCTAGGCCAACGGAGCACACCCAGAGCAGAAGTCCTACTTCAGCCAGATCAGGCCTGCCAAGGAACTGCGTTTCAGAGGCCTTTGTATGTGACGTTCCCGGTAGGCTGTGAGAGCACGGTGCAGAGCCAGTTGTTTCCTTGTTTCCCAAACAGCTGGAAGCAAGACGCTTTGGGGCCTCTCTGCCCCTTTGGAAACAAGGCAGCACGTTGGGTCTGGCAGCTCTAGGGCAATGGAGCACAACCAGAGCAGAAGTTCTACTTCTTCCAGATCAGGCCTGCCTAGAAAGTGCGTTTCACAGGCCTTGATAAGAGATGTTCTCTTAGGCTATAAGAGCACTGGGCACAGCGAGTTGTTTCTTAGCTTCCCAAGAGGTGGAAGCAAGATGCTTTGGGGCCTCTCTCCCCCTTTGGAAACAAGGCAGCCCTTTGGGCCTTTCAGCTCTAGGGCAATGGAGCACACCCAGAGCAGAAGTTCTACCTCAGCCAGATCAGGCCTGCCAAGAAACTGCTTTTCACAGGCCTTCGTAAGAGGTGTTCCCGGAAGGCTGTAAGAGTACCTGGCAGAGCGAGTTGTTTCTTAGCTTCAAAAACAGCTGGAAGCAACATGATTTGGGGCCTCTCTCCCCCTTTGGAAACAAAGCAGCCTTTGTGCCTGGCAGCTCTAGGCCAAAGTAGCACACCCAGAGCACAAGTTCTACCTCAGCCAGATAAGGCCTGTCAAGA
Source organism: Equus asinus (assembly GCF_041296235.1). Taxonomy (NCBI): domain Eukaryota; kingdom Metazoa; phylum Chordata; class Mammalia; order Perissodactyla; family Equidae; genus Equus; species Equus asinus. The sequence continues at coordinate 158,013 of NW_027225523.1, forward strand.
AGCTGCGTTTCACAGGCCTTTGTATGTGACGTTCCCGGTTGGCTTTGAGAGCACTGTGCAGAGCCAGTTGTTTTAGCTTCCCAGAGAGCAGGAAGCAAGATGCTTTGGGGCCTCTCTCACACTTTGGAAATAAAGGCAGCCCTTTGGGCCTGGCAGCCCTAGGCCAATGGAGTACACCCAGAGCAGAAGTTCTACCTCAGCCAGATCAGGCCTTCCAAGAAACTGCGTCTCACAGGCCTTTCTCTGTCACGTTGCCGGTAGGCTGTGAGAGCACTGTGCAGAGCCAGTTGTTTCTTAGCTTCCCAAAGATTTGGAAGCAAGATACTTTGGGGACTCTCAGCCCCTTTGGAAACAAGGCGGCCCTTTGGGCCTGGCAGCTCTAGGCCAAAGTAGCACGCCCAGAGCAGGAGTTCTACTTCAGCCAGATCAGGCCTGCCAAGAAACTGCGTTTCACAGGCCTTGGTAAGAGATGTTCCCGGTAGGCTGTGAGAGCACTGTGGAGAGCCAGTTGCTTTAGCTTCCCACAGAGCTGGAAGCAAGATGCTTTGGGGCCTCTCTCTCCCTTTGGACACAAGGCAGCCGTTTGGGCCTGGCAGCTCTAGGCCAATGGAGCACACCCACAGCAGAAGTTCTACTTCAGGCAGATCAGTCCTGCCCAGAAACTGCGTTTCACAGCCCTTGGTAAGAGATGTTCACGGTAGGCTGTGAGAGCACTGGGCAGAACCAGTTGTTTTTTAGCTTCCCAAAGTGCTGGAGGCAAGATGCTTTGGGGCCTCTCTCACCCCTTGGAAACAAGGCAGCCCTTAGGTCCTGGTAGCTCTAGGCCTATGTAGCACAACCAGAACAGAAGTTCTACTTCAGCCAGGTCAGGCCTGCCAAGAAACTGCGTTTCACAGGCCTTTCAAAGAGATGTTCTCTTAGGCTGTAAGAGCACTGGGCAGAGCCAGCTGTTTCTTAGCTTCCCGAAGAGCTGGGAGCAAGATGCTTTGGTGCCACTCTCTCACTTTGGAATCAAGGCAGCCCTTTGCGCCAGGTAGCTCTAGGCCAGTGGAGCACACCCAGAGCAGAAGTTCTACTTCGGCCAGTTCAGGCCACCAACAAACTGCGTTTCACAGGCCTTGGTAAGAGATGTTCCCGGTAGGCTGTAAGAGCACTGGGCAACGCCAGATGTTTCTTAGCTTCCCGAAGAGCTGGAAGCAAGATGCTTTGGGGCCTCTCTGCCCCTTTGCAAACAAGGCGGCCCTTTGGGCCAGGCAGCTCTAGGCCAATGGAGCACACCCAGAGCAGCAGTTCTACTTCAGCTAGATCAGGCCACCAACAAATTGCGTTTCACAGGCCTTGGTAAGAGATTTTCTCTTAGGCTGTAAGAGCACTGGGCAGAGCCAGTTGTTTCTTAGCTTCCCAAAGAGCTGGAAGCAAGATGCTTTGGGGGCTCCCTGCCCCTTTGCCAACAAGGCCGACCTTTGGGCCTTTCAGCTCTAGGCCAATGGAGCACACCCAGAGCAGAAGTTCTACCTCAGCCAGATAAGGCCTGCCAAGAAACTGCGTTTCAAAGGCTCTGGTAAGAGATGTTCCCGGTACTCTGTCAGAGCACTGGGCAGAGACAGTTGTTTCTTAGCTTCCCAAAGAGCTGGAAGCAAGATGCTTTGGGGCCTCTCTGCCCCTTTGCAAACAAGGCATCCCTTTGGGCCTTTCAGCTCTAGGCCAACGGAGCACACCCAGAGCAGAAGTCCTACTTCAGCCAGATCAGGCCTGCCAAGGAACTGCGTTTCAGAGGCCTTTGTATGTGACGTTCCCGGTAGGCTGTGAGAGCACGGTGCAGAGCCAGTTGTTTCCTTGTTTCCCAAACAGCTGGAAGCAAGACGCTTTGGGGCCTCTCTGCCCCTTTGGAAACAAGGCAGCACGTTGGGTCTGGCAGCTCTAGGGCAATGGAGCACAACCAGAGCAGAAGTTCTACTTCTTCCAGATCAGGCCTGCCTAGAAAGTGCGTTTCACAGGCCTTGATAAGAGATGTTCTCTTAGGCTATAAGAGCACTGGGCACAGCGAGTTGTTTCTTAGCTTCCCAAGAGGTGGAAGCAAGATGCTTTGGGGCCTCTCTCCCCCTTTGGAAACAAGGCAGCCCTTTGGGCCTTTCAGCTCTAGGGCAATGGAGCACACCCAGAGCAGAAGTTCTACCTCAGCCAGATCAGGCCTGCCAAGAAACTGCTTTTCACAGGCCTTCGTAAGAGGTGTTCCCGGAAGGCTGTAAGAGTACCTGGCAGAGCGAGTTGTTTCTTAGCTTCAAAAACAGCTGGAAGCAACATGATTTGGGGCCTCTCTCCCCCTTTGGAAACAAAGCAGCCTTTGTGCCTGGCAGCTCTAGGCCAAAGTAGCACACCCAGAGCACAAGTTCTACCTCAGCCAGATAAGGCCTGTCAAGAAGCTGCGTTTCACAGGCCTTTGTATGTGACGTTCCCGGTTGGCTTTGAGAGCACTGTGCAGAGCCAGTTGTTTTAGCTTCCCAGAGAGCAGGAAGCAAGATGCTTTGGGGCCTCTCTCACACTTTGGAAATAAAGGCAGCCCTTTGGGCCTGGCAGCCCTAGGCCAATGGAGTACACCCAGAGCAGAAGTTCTACCTCAGCCAGATCAGGCCTTCCAAGAAACTGCGTCTCACAGGCCTTTCTCTGTCACGTTGCCGGTAGGCTGTGAGAGCACTGTGCAGAGCCAGTTGTTTCTTAGCTTCCCAAAGATTTGGAAGCAAGATACTTTGGGGACTCTCAGCCCCTTTGGAAACAAGGCGGCCCTTTGGGCCTGGCAGCTCTAGGCCAAAGTAGCACGCCCAGAGCAGGAGTTCTACTTCAGCCAGATCAGGCCTGCCAAGAAACTGCGTTTCACAGGCCTTGGTAAGAGATGTTCCCGGTAGGCTGTGAGAGCACTGTGGAGAGCCAGTTGCTTTAGCTTCCCACAGAGCTGGAAGCAAGATGCTTTGGGGCCTCTCTCTCCCTTTGGACACAAGGCAGCCGTTTGGGCCTGGCAGCTCTAGGCCAATGGAGCACACCCACAGCAGAAGTTCTACTTCAGGCGGATCAGTCCTGCCCAGAAACTGCGTTTCACAGCCCTTGGTAAGAGATGTTCACGGTAGGCTGTGAGAGCACTGGGCAGAACCAGTTGTTTTTTAGCTTCCCAAAGTGCTGGAGGCAAGATGCTTTGGGGCCTCTCTCACCCCTTGGAAACAAGGCAGCCCTTAGGTCCTGGTAGCTCTAGGCCTATGTAGCACAACCAGAACAGAAGTTCTACTTCAGCCAGGTCAGGCCTGCCAAGAAACTGCGTTTCACAGGCCTTTCAAAGAGATGTTCTCTTAGGCTGTAAGAGCACTGGGCAGAGCCAGCTGTTTCTTAGCTTCCCGAAGAGCTGGGAGCAAGATGCTTTGGTGCCACTCTCTCACTTTGGAATCAAGGCAGCCCTTTGCGCCAGGTAGCTCTAGGCCAGTGGAGCACACCCAGAGCAGAAGTTCTACTTCGGCCAGTTCAGGCCACCAACAAACTGCGTTTCACAGGCCTTGGTAAGAGATGTTCCCGGTAGGCTGTAAGAGCACTGGGCAACGCCAGATGTTTCTTAGCTTCCCGAAGAGCTGGAAGCAAGATGCTTTGGGGCCTCTCTGCCCCTTTGCAAACAAGGCGGCCCTTTGGGCCAGGCAGCTCTAGGCCAGTGGAGCACGCCCAGAGCAGCAGTTCTACTTCAGCTAGATCAGGCCACCAACAAAGTGCGTTTCACAGGCCTTGGTAAGAGATTTTCTCTTAGGCTGTAAGAGCACTGGGCAGAGCCAGTTGTTTCTTAGCTTCCCAAAGAGCTGGAAGCAAGATGCTTTGGGGGCTCCCTGCCCCTTTGCCAACAAGGCCGACCTTTGGGCCTTTCAGCTCTAGGCCAATGGAGCACACCCAGAGCAGAAGTTCTACCTCAGCCAGATAAGGCCTGCCAAGAAACTGCGTTTCAAAGGCTCTGGTAAGAGATGTTCCCGGTACTCTGTCAGAGCACTGGGCAGAGACAGTTGTTTCTTAGCTTCCCAAAGAGCTGGAAGCAAGATGCTTTGGGGCCTCTCTGCCCCTTTGCAAACAAGGCATCCCTTTGGGCCTTTCAGCTCTAGGCCAACGGAGCACACCCAGAGCAGAAGTCCTACTTCAGCCAGATCAGGCCTGCCAAGGAACTGCGTTTCAGAGGCCTTTGTATGTGACGTTCCCGGTAGGCTGTGAGAGCACGGTGCAGAGCCAGTTGTTTCCTTGTTTCCCAAACAGCTGGAAGCAAGACGCTTTGGGGCCTCTCTGCCCCTTTGGAAACAAGGCAGCACGTTGGGTCTGGCAGCTCTAGGGCAATGGAGCACAACCAGAGCAGAAGTTCTACTTCTTCCAGATCAGGCCTGCCTAGAAAGTGCGTTTCACAGGCCTTGATAAGAGATGTTCTCTTAGGCTATAAGAGCACTGGGCACAGCGAGTTGTTTCTTAGCTTCCCAAGAGGTGGAAGCAAGATGCTTTGGGGCCTCTCTCCCCCTTTGGAAACAAGGCAGCCCTTTGGGCCTTTCAGCTCTAGGGCAATGGAGCACACCCAGAGCAGAAGTTCTACCTCAGCCAGATCAGGCCTGCCAAGAAACTGCTTTTCACAGGCCTTCGTAAGAGGTGTTCCCGGAAGGCTGTAAGAGTACCTGGCAGAGCGAGTTGTTTCTTAGCTTCAAAAACAGCTGGAAGCAACATGATTTGGGGCCTCTCTCCCCCTTTGGAAACAAAGCAGCCTTTGTGCCTGGCAGCTCTAGGCCAAAGTAGCACACCCAGAGCACAAGTTCTACCTCAGCCAGATAAGGCCTGTCAAGAAGCTGCGTTTCACAGGCCTTTGTATGTGACGTTCCCGGTTGGCTTTGAGAGCACTGTGCAGAGCCAGTTGTTTTAGCTTCCCAGAGAGCAGGAAGCAAGATGCTTTGGGGCCTCTCTCACACTTTGGAAATAAAGGCAGCCCTTTGGGCCTGGCAGCCCTAGGCCAATGGAGTACACCCAGAGCAGAAGTTCTACCTCAGCCAGATCAGGCCTTCCAAGAAACTGCGTCTCACAGGCCTTTCTCTGTCACGTTGCCGGTAGGCTGTGAGAGCACTGTGCAGAGCCAGTTGTTTCTTAGCTTCCCAAAGATTTGGAAGCAAGATACTTTGGGGACTCTCAGCCCCTTTGGAAACAAGGCGGCCCTTTGGGCCTGGCAGCTCTAGGCCAAAGTAGCACGCCCAGAGCAGGAGTTCTACTTCAGCCAGATCAGGCCTGCCAAGAAACTGCGTTTCACAGGCCTTGGTAAGAGATGTTCCCGGTAGGCTGTGAGAGCACTGTGGAGAGCCAGTTGCTTTAGCTTCCCACAGAGCTGGAAGCAAGATGCTTTGGGGCCTCTCTCTCCCTTTGGACACAAGGCAGCCGTTTGGGCCTGGCAGCTCTAGGCCAATGGAGCACACCCACAGCAGAAGTTCTACTTCAGGCGGATCAGTCCTGCCCAGAAACTGCGTTTCACAGCCCTTGGTAAGAGATGTTCACGGTAGGCTGTGAGAGCACTGGGCAGAACCAGTTGTTTTTTAGCTTCCCAAAGTGCTGGAGGCAAGATGCTTTGGGGCCTCTCTCACCCCTTGGAAACAAGGCAGCCCTTAGGTCCTGGTAGCTCTAGGCCTATGTAGCACAACCAGAACAGAAGTTCTACTTCAGCCAGGTCAGGCCTGCCAAGAAACTGCGTTTCACAGGCCTTTCAAAGAGATGTTCTCTTAGGCTGTAAGAGCACTGGGCAGAGCCAGCTGTTTCTTAGCTTCCCGAAGAGCTGGGAGCAAGATGCTTTGGTGCCACTCTCTCACTTTGGAATCAAGGCAGCCCTTTGCGCCAGGTAGCTCTAGGCCAGTGGAGCACACCCAGAGCAGAAGTTCTACTTCGGCCAGTTCAGGCCACCAACAAACTGCGTTTCACAGGCCTTGGTAAGAGATGTTCCCGGTAGGCTGTAAGAGCACTGGGCAACGCCAGATGTTTCTTAGCTTCCCGAAGAGCTGGAAGCAAGATGCTTTGGGGCCTCTCTGCCCCTTTGCAAACAAGGCGGCCCTTTGGGCCAGGCAGCTCTAGGCCAGTGGAGCACGCCCAGAGCAGCAGTTCTACTTCAGCTAGATCAGGCCACCAACAAAGTGCGTTTCACAGGCCTTGGTAAGAGATTTTCTCTTAGGCTGTAAGAGCACTGGGCAGAGCCAGTTGTTTCTTAGCTTCCCAAAGAGCTGGAAGCAAGATGCTTTGGGGGCTCCCTGCCCCTTTGCCAACAAGGCCGACCTTTGGGCCTTTCAGCTCTAGGCCAATGGAGCACACCCAGAGCAGAAGTTCTACCTCAGCCAGATAAGGCCTGCCAAGAAACTGCGTTTCAAAGGCTCTGGTAAGAGATGTTCCCGGTACTCTGTCAGAGCACTGGGCAGAGACAGTTGTTTCTTAGCTTCCCAAAGAGCTGGAAGCAAGATGCTTTGGGGCCTCTCTGCCCCTTTGCAAACAAGGCATCCCTCTGGGCCTTTCAGCTCTAGGCCAATGGAGCACACCCAGAGCAGAAGTCCTACTTCAGCCAGATCAGGCCTGCCAAGGAACTGCGTTTCAGAGGCCTTTGTATGTGACGTTCCCGGTAGGCTGTGAGAGCACGGTGCAGAGCCAGTTGTTTCCTTGTTTCCCAAACAGCTGGAAGCAAGACGCTTTGGGGCCTCTCTGCCCCTTTGGAAACAAGGCAGCACGTTGGGTCTGGCAGCTCTAGGGCAATGGAGCACAACCAGAGCAGAAGTTCTACTTCTTCCAGATCAGGCCTGCCTAGAAAGTGCGTTTCACAGGCCTTGATAAGAGATGTTCTCTTAGGCTATAAGAGCACTGGGCACAGCGAGTTGTTTCTTAGCTTCCCAAGAGGTGGAAGCAAGATGCTTTGGGGCCTCTCTCCCCCTTTGGAAACAAGGCAGCCCTTTGGGCCTTTCAGCTCTAGGGCAATGGAGCACACCCAGAGCAGAAGTTCTACCTCAGCCAGATCAGGCCTGCCAAGAAACTGCTTTTCACAGGCCTTCGTAAGAGGTGTTCCCGGAAGGCTGTAAGAGTACCTGGCAGAGCGAGTTGTTTCTTAGCTTCAAAAACAGCTGGAAGCAACATGATTTGGGGCCTCTCTCCCCCTTTGGAAACAAAGCAGCCTTTGTGCCTGGCAGCTCTAGGCCAAAGTAGCACACCCAGAGCACAAGTTCTACCTCAGCCAGATAAGGCCTGTCAAGAAGCTGCGTTTCACAGGCCTTTGTATGTGACGTTCCCGGTTGGCTTTGAGAGCACTGTGCAGAGCCAGTTGTTTTAGCTTCCCAGAGAGCAGGAAGCAAGATGCTTTGGGGCCTCTCTCACACTTTGGAAATAAAGGCAGCCCTTTGGGCCTGGCAGCCCTAGGCCAATGGAGTACACCCAGAGCAGAAGTTCTACCTCAGCCAGATCAGGCCTTCCAAGAAACTGCGTCTCACAGGCCTTTCTCTGTCACGTTGCCGGTAGGCTGTGAGAGCACTGTGCAGAGCCAGTTGTTTCTTAGCTTCCCAAAGATTTGGAAGCAAGATACTTTGGGGACTCTCAGCCCCTTTGGAAACAAGGCGGCCCTTTGGGCCTGGCAGCTCTAGGCCAAAGTAGCACGCCCAGAGCAGGAGCTCTACTTCAGCCAGATCAGGCCTGCCAAGAAACTGCGTTTCACAGGCCTTGGTAAGAGATGTTCCCGGTAGGCTGTGAGAGCACTGTGGAGAGCCAGTTGCTTTAGCTTCCCACAGAGCTGGAAGCAAGATGCTTTGGGGCCTCTCTCTCCCTTTGGACACAAGGCAGCCGTTTGGGCCTGGCAGCTCTAGGCCAATGGAGCACACCCACAGCAGAAGTTCTACTTCAGGCGGATCAGTCCTGCCCAGAAACTGCGTTTCACAGCCCTTGGTAAGAGATGTTCACGGTAGGCTGTGAGAGCACTGGGCAGAACCAGTTGTTTTTTAGCTTCCCAAAGTGCTGGAGGCAAGATGCTTTGGGGCCTCTCTCACCCCTTGGAAACAAGGCAGCCCTTAGGTCCTGGTAGCTCTAGGCCTATGTAGCACAACCAGAACAGAAGTTCTACTTCAGCCAGGTCAGGCCTGCCAAGAAACTGCGTTTCACAGGCCTTTCAAAGAGATGTTCTCTTAGGCTGTAAGAGCACTGGGCAGAGCCAGCTGTTTCTTAGCTTCCCGAAGAGCTGGGAGCAAGATGCTTTGGTGCCACTCTCTCACTTTGGAATCAAGGCAGCCCTTTGCGCCAGGTAGCTCTAGGCCAGTGGAGCACACCCAGAGCAGAAGTTCTACTTCGGCCAGTTCAGGCCACCAACAAACTGCGTTTCACAGGCCTTGGTAAGAGATGTTCCCGGTAGGCTGTAAGAGCACTGGGCAACGCCAGATGTTTCTTAGCTTCCCGAAGAGCTGGAAGCAAGATGCTTTGGGGCCTCTCTGCCCCTTTGCAAACAAGGCGGCCCTTTGGGCCAGGCAGCTCTAGGCCAGTGGAGCACGCCCAGAGCAGCAGTTCTACTTCAGCTAGATCAGGCCACCAACAAAGTGCGTTTCACAGGCCTTGGTAAGAGATTTTCTCTTAGGCTGTAAGAGCACTGGGCAGAGCCAGTTGTTTCTTAGCTTCCCAAAGAGCTGGAAGCAAGATGCTTTGGGGGCTCCCTGCCCCTTTGCCAACAAGGCCGACCTTTGGGCCTTTCAGCTCTAGGCCAATGGAGCACACCCAGAGCAGAAGTTCTACCTCAGCCAGATAAGGCCTGCCAAGAAACTGCGTTTCAAAGGCTCTGGTAAGAGATGTTCCCGGTACTCTGTCAGAGCACTGGGCAGAGACAGTTGTTTCTTAGCTTCCCAAAGAGCTGGAAGCAAGATGCTTTGGGGCCTCTCTGCCCCTTTGCAAACAAGGCATCCCTCTGGGCCTTTCAGCTCTAGGCCAATGGAGCACACCCAGAGCAGAAGTCCTACTTCAGCCAGATCAGGCCTGCCAAGGAACTGCGTTTCAGAGGCCTTTGTATGTGACGTTCCCGGTAGGCTGTGAGAGCACGGTGCAGAGCCAGTTGTTTCCTTGTTTCCCAAACAGCTGGAAGCAAGACGCTTTGGGGCCTCTCTGCCCCTTTGGAAACAAGGCAGCACGTTGGGTCTGGCAGCTCTAGGGCAATGGAGCACAACCAGAGCAGAAGTTCTACTTCTTCCAGATCAGGCCTGCCTAGAAAGTGCGTTTCACAGGCCTTGATAAGAGATGTTCTCTTAGGCTATAAGAGCACTGGGCACAGCGAGTTGTTTCTTAGCTTCCCAAGAGGTGGAAGCAAGATGCTTTGGGGCCTCTCTCCCCCTTTGGAAACAAGGCAGCCCTTTGGGCCTTTCAGCTCTAGGGCAATGGAGCACACCCAGAGCAGAAGTTCTACCTCAGCCAGATCAGGCCTGCCAAGAAACTGCTTTTCACAGGCCTTCGTAAGAGGTGTTCCCGGAAGGCTGTAAGAGTACCTGGCAGAGCGAGTTGTTTCTTAGCTTCAAAAACAGCTGGAAGCAACATGATTTGGGGCCTCTCTCCCCCTTTGGAAACAAAGCAGCCTTTGTGCCTGGCAGCTCTAGGCCAAAGTAGCACACCCAGAGCACAAGTTCTACCTCAGCCAGATAAGGCCTGTCAAGAAGCTGCGTTTCACAGGCCTTTGTATGTGACGTTCCCGGTTGGCTTTGAGAGCACTGTGCAGAGCCAGTTGTTTTAGCTTCCCAGAGAGCAGGAAGCAAGATGCTTTGGGGCCTCTCTCACACTTTGGAAATAAAGGCAGCCCTTTGGGCCTGGCAGCCCTAGGCCAATGGAGTACACCCAGAGCAGAAGTTCTACCTCAGCCAGATCAGGCCTTCCAAGAAACTGCGTCTCACAGGCCTTTCTCTGTCACGTTGCCGGTAGGCTGTGAGAGCACTGTGCAGAGCCAGTTGTTTCTTAGCTTCCCAAAGATTTGGAAGCAAGATACTTTGGGGACTCTCAGCCCCTTTGGAAACAAGGCGGCCCTTTGGGCCTGGCAGCTCTAGGCCAAAGTAGCACGCCCAGAGCAGGAGCTCTACTTCAGCCAGATCAGGCCTGCCAAGAAACTGCGTTTCACAGGCCTTGGTAAGAGATGTTCCCGGTAGGCTGTGAGAGCACTGTGGAGAGCCAGTTGCTTTAGCTTCCCACAGAGCTGGAAGCAAGATGCTTTGGGGCCTCTCTCTCCCTTTGGACACAAGGCAGCCGTTTGGGCCTGGCAGCTCTAGGCCAATGGAGCACACCCACAGCAGAAGTTCTACTTCAGGCGGATCAGTCCTGCCCAGAAACTGCGTTTCACAGCCCTTGGTAAGAGATGTTCACGGTAGGCTGTGAGAGCACTGGGCAGAACCAGTTGTTTTTTAGCTTCCCAAAGTGCTGGAGGCAAGATGCTTTGGGGCCTCTCTCACCCCTTGGAAACAAGGCAGCCCTTAGGTCCTGGTAGCTCTAGGCCTATGTAGCACAACCAGAACAGAAGTTCTACTTCAGCCAGGTCAGGCCTGCCAAGAAACTGCGTTTCACAGGCCTTTCAAAGAGATGTTCTCTTAGGCTGTAAGAGCACTGGGCAGAGCCAGCTGTTTCTTAGCTTCCCGAAGAGCTGGGAGCAAGATGCTTTGGTGCCACTCTCTCACTTTGGAATCAAGGCAGCCCTTTGCGCCAGGTAGCTCTAGGCCAGTGGAGCACACCCAGAGCAGAAGTTCTACTTCGGCCAGTTCAGGCCACCAACAAACTGCGTTTCACAGGCCTTGGTAAGAGATGTTCCCGGTAGGCTGTAAGAGCACTGGGCAACGCCAGATGTTTCTTAGCTTCCCGAAGAGCTGGAAGCAAGATGCTTTGGGGCCTCTCTGCCCCTTTGCAAACAAGGCGGCCCTTTGGGCCAGGCAGCTCTAGGCCAGTGGAGCACGCCCAGAGCAGCAGTTCTACTTCAGCTAGATCAGGCCACCAACAAAGTGCGTTTCACAGGCCTTGGTAAGAGATTTTCTCTTAGGCTGTAAGAGCACTGGGCAGAGCCAGTTGTTTCTTAGCTTCCCAAAGAGCTGGAAGCAAGATGCTTTGGGGGCTCCCTGCCCCTTTGCCAACAAGGCCGACCTTTGGGCCTTTCAGCTCTAGGCCAATGGAGCACACCCAGAGCAGAAGTTCTACCTCAGCCAGATAAGGCCTGCCAAGAAACTGCGTTTCAAAGGCTCTGGTAAGAGATGTTCCCGGTACTCTGTCAGAGCACTGGGCAGAGACAGTTGTTTCTTAGCTTCCCAAAGAGCTGGAAGCAAGATGCTTTGGGGCCTCTCTGCCCCTTTGCAAACAAGGCATCCCTCTGGGCCTTTCAGCTCTAGGCCAATGGAGCACACCCAGAGCAGAAGTCCTACTTCAGCCAGATCAGGCCTGCCAAGGAACTGCGTTTCAGAGGCCTTTGTATGTGACGTTCCCGGTAGGCTGTGAGAGCACGGTGCAGAGCCAGTTGTTTCCTTGTTTCCCAAACAGCTGGAAGCAAGACGCTTTGGGGCCTCTCTGCCCCTTTGGAAACAAGGCAGCACGTTGGGTCTGGCAGCTCTAGGGCAATGGAGCACAACCAGAGCAGAAGTTCTACTTCTTCCAGATCAGGCCTGCCTAGAAAGTGCGTTTCACAGGCCTTGATAAGAGATGTTCTCTTAGGCTATAAGAGCACTGGGCACAGCGAGTTGTTTCTTAGCTTCCCAAGAGGTGGAAGCAAGATGCTTTGGGGCCTCTCTCCCCCTTTGGAAACAAGGCAGCCCTTTGGGCCTTTCAGCTCTAGGGCAATGGAGCACACCCAGAGCAGAAGTTCTACCTCAGCCAGATCAGGCCTGCCAAGAAACTGCTTTTCACAGGCCTTCGTAAGAGGTGTTCCCGGAAGGCTGTAAGAGTACCTGGCAGAGCGAGTTGTTTCTTAGCTTCAAAAACAGCTGGAAGCAACATGATTTGGGGCCTCTCTCCCCCTTTGGAAACAAAGCAGCCTTTGTGCCTGGCAGCTCTAGGCCAAAGTAGCACACCCAGAGCACAAGTTCTACCTCAGCCAGATAAGGCCTGTCAAGAAGCTGCGTTTCACAGGCCTTTGTATGTGACGTTCCCGGTTGGCTTTGAGAGCACTGTGCAGAGCCAGTTGTTTTAGCTTCCCAGAGAGCAGGAAGCAAGATGCTTTGGGGCCTCTCTCACACTTTGGAAATAAAGGCAGCCCTTTGGGCCTGGCAGCCCTAGGCCAATGGAGTACACCCAGAGCAGAAGTTCTACCTCAGCCAGATCAGGCCTTCCAAGAAACTGCGTCTCACAGGCCTTTCTCTGTCACGTTGCCGGTAGGCTGTGAGAGCACTGTGCAGAGCCAGTTGTTTCTTAGCTTCCCAAAGATTTGGAAGCAAGATACTTTGGGGACTCTCAGCCCCTTTGGAAACAAGGCGGCCCTTTGGGCCTGGCAGCTCTAGGCCAAAGTAGCACGCCCAGAGCAGGAGCTCTACTTCAGCCAGATCAGGCCTGCCAAGAAACTGCGTTTCACAGGCCTTGGTAAGAGATGTTCCCGGTAGGCTGTGAGAGCACTGTGGAGAGCCAGTTGCTTTAGCTTCCCACAGAGCTGGAAGCAAGATGCTTTGGGGCCTCTCTCTCCCTTTGGACACAAGGCAGCCGTTTGGGCCTGGCAGCTCTAGGCCAATGGAGCACACCCACAGCAGAAGTTCTACTTCAGGCGGATCAGTCCTGCCCAGAAACTGCGTTTCACAGCCCTTGGTAAGAGATGTTCACGGTAGGCTGTGAGAGCACTGGGCAGAACCAGTTGTTTTTTAGCTTCCCAAAGTGCTGGAGGCAAGATGCTTTGGGGCCTCTCTCACCCCTTGGAAACAAGGCAGCCCTTAGGTCCTGGTAGCTCTAGGCCTATGTAGCACAACCAGAACAGAAGTTCTACTTCAGCCAGGTCAGGCCTGCCAAGAAACTGCGTTTCACAGGCCTTTCAAAGAGATGTTCTCTTAGGCTGTAAGAGCACTGGGCAGAGCCAGCTGTTTCTTAGCTTCCCGAAGAGCTGGGAGCAAGATGCTTTGGTGCCACTCTCTCACTTTGGAATCAAGGCAGCCCTTTGCGCCAGGTAGCTCTAGGCCAGTGGAGCACACCCAGAGCAGAAGTTCTACTTCGGCCAGTTCAGGCCACCAACAAACTGCGTTTCACAGGCCTTGGTAAGAGATGTTCCCGGTAGGCTGTAAGAGCACTGGGCAACGCCAGATGTTTCTTAGCTTCCCGAAGAGCTGGAAGCAAGATGCTTTGGGGCCTCTCTGCCCCTTTGCAAACAAGGCGGCCCTTTGGGCCAGGCAGCTCTAGGCCAGTGGAGCACGCCCAGAGCAGCAGTTCTACTTCAGCTAGATCAGGCCACCAACAAAGTGCGTTTCACAGGCCTTGGTAAGAGATTTTCTCTTAGGCTGTAAGAGCACTGGGCAGAGCCAGTTGTTTCTTAGCTTCCCAAAGAGCTGGAAGCAAGATGCTTTGGGGGCTCCCTGCCCCTTTGCCAACAAGGCCGACCTTTGGGCCTTTCAGCTCTAGGCCAATGGAGCACACCCAGAGCAGAAGTTCTACCTCAGCCAGATAAGGCCTGCCAAGAAACTGCGTTTCAAAGGCTCTGGTAAGAGATGTTCCCGGTACTCTGTCAGAGCACTGGGCAGAGACAGTTGTTTCTTAGCTTCCCAAAGAGCTGGAAGCAAGATGCTTTGGGGCCTCTCTGCCCCTTTGCAAACAAGGCATCCCTCTGGGCCTTTCAGCTCTAGGCCAATGGAGCACACCCAGAGCAGAAGTCCTACTTCAGCCAGATCAGGCCTGCCAAGGAACTGCGTTTCAGAGGCCTTTGTATGTGACGTTCCCGGTAGGCTGTGAGAGCACGGTGCAGAGCCAGTTGTTTCCTTGTTTCCCAAACAGCTGGAAGCAAGACGCTTTGGGGCCTCTCTGCCCCTTTGGAAACAAGGCAGCACGTTGGGTCTGGCAGCTCTAGGGCAATGGAGCACAACCAGAGCAGAAGTTCTACTTCTTCCAGATCAGGCCTGCCTAGAAAGTGCGTTTCACAGGCCTTGATAAGAGATGTTCTCTTAGGCTATAAGAGCACTGGGCACAGCGAGTTGTTTCTTAGCTTCCCAAGAGGTGGAAGCAAGATGCTTTGGGGCCTCTCTCCCCCTTTGGAAACAAGGCAGCCCTTTGGGCCTTTCAGCTCTAGGGCAATGGAGCACACCCAGAGCAGAAGTTCTACCTCAGCCAGATCAGGCCTGCCAAGAAACTGCTTTTCACAGGCCTTCGTAAGAGGTGTTCCCGGAAGGCTGTAAGAGTACCTGGCAGAGCGAGTTGTTTCTTAGCTTCAAAAACAGCTGGAAGCAACATGATTTGGGGCCTCTCTCCCCCTTTGGAAACAAAGCAGCCTTTGTGCCTGGCAGCTCTAGGCCAAAGTAGCACACCCAGAGCACAAGTTCTACCTCAGCCAGATAAGGCCTGTCAAGAAGCTGCGTTTCACAGGCCTTTGTATGTGACGTTCCCGGTTGGCTTTGAGAGCACTGTGCAGAGCCAGTTGTTTTAGCTTCCCAGAGAGCAGGAAGCAAGATGCTTTGGGGCCTCTCTCACACTTTGGAAATAAAGGCAGCCCTTTGGGCCTGGCAGCCCTAGGCCAATGGAGTACACCCAGAGCAGAAGTTCTACCTCAGCCAGATCAGGCCTTCCAAGAAACTGCGTCTCACAGGCCTTTCTCTGTCACGTTGCCGGTAGGCTGTGAGAGCACTGTGCAGAGCCAGTTGTTTCTTAGCTTCCCAAAGATTTGGAAGCAAGATACTTTGGGGACTCTCAGCCCCTTTGGAAACAAGGCGGCCCTTTGGGCCTGGCAGCTCTAGGCCAAAGTAGCACGCCCAGAGCAGGAGCTCTACTTCAGCCAGATCAGGCCTGCCAAGAAACTGCGTTTCACAGGCCTTGGTAAGAGATGTTCCCGGTAGGCTGTGAGAGCACTGTGGAGAGCCAGTTGCTTTAGCTTCCCACAGAGCTGGAAGCAAGATGCTTTGGGGCCTCTCTCTCCCTTTGGACACAAGGCAGCCGTTTGGGCCTGGCAGCTCTAGGCCAATGGAGCACACCCACAGCAGAAGTTCTACTTCAGGCGGATCAGTCCTGCCCAGAAACTGCGTTTCACAGCCCTTGGTAAGAGATGTTCACGGTAGGCTGTGAGAGCACTGGGCAGAACCAGTTGTTTTTTAGCTTCCCAAAGTGCTGGAGGCAAGATGCTTTGGGGCCTCTCTCACCCCTTGGAAACAAGGCAGCCCTTAGGTCCTGGTAGCTCTAGGCCTATGTAGCACAACCAGAACAGAAGTTCTACTTCAGCCAGGTCAGGCCTGCCAAGAAACTGCGTTTCACAGGCCTTTCAAAGAGATGTTCTCTTAGGCTGTAAGAGCACTGGGCAGAGCCAGCTGTTTCTTAGCTTCCCGAAGAGCTGGGAGCAAGATGCTTTGGTGCCACTCTCTCACTTTGGAATCAAGGCAGCCCTTTGCGCCAGGTAGCTCTAGGCCAGTGGAGCACACCCAGAGCAGAAGTTCTACTTCGGCCAGTTCAGGCCACCAACAAACTGCGTTTCACAGGCCTTGGTAAGAGATGTTCCCGGTAGGCTGTAAGAGCACTGGGCAACGCCAGATGTTTCTTAGCTTCCCGAAGAGCTGGAAGCAAGATGCTTTGGGGCCTCTCTGCCCCTTTGCAAACAAGGCGGCCCTTTGGGCCAGGCAGCTCTAGGCCAGTGGAGCACGCCCAGAGCAGCAGTTCTACTTCAGCTAGATCAGGCCACCAACAAAGTGCGTTTCACAGGCCTTGGTAAGAGATTTTCTCTTAGGCTGTAAGAGCACTGGGCAGAGCCAGTTGTTTCTTAGCTTCCCAAAGAGCTGGAAGCAAGATGCTTTGGGGGCTCCCTGCCCCTTTGCCAACAAGGCCGACCTTTGGGCCTTTCAGCTCTAGGCCAATGGAGCACACCCAGAGCAGAAGTTCTACCTCAGCCAGATAAGGCCTGCCAAGAAACTGCGTTTCAAAGGCTCTGGTAAGAGATGTTCCCGGTACTCTGTCAGAGCACTGGGCAGAGACAGTTGTTTCTTAGCTTCCCAAAGAGCTGGAAGCAAGATGCTTTGGGGCCTCTCTGCCCCTTTGCAAACAAGGCATCCCTCTGGGCCTTTCAGCTCTAGGCCAATGGAGCACACCCAGAGCAGAAGTCCTACTTCAGCCAGATCAGGCCTGCCAAGGAACTGCGTTTCAGAGGCCTTTGTATGTGACGTTCCCGGTAGGCTGTGAGAGCACGGTGCAGAGCCAGTTGTTTCCTTGTTTCCCAAACAGCTGGAAGCAAGACGCTTTGGGGCCTCTCTGCCCCTTTGGAAACAAGGCAGCACGTTGGGTCTGGCAGCTCTAGGGCAATGGAGCACAACCAGAGCAGAAGTTCTACTTCTTCCAGATCAGGCCTGCCTAGAAAGTGCGTTTCACAGGCCTTGATAAGAGATGTTCTCTTAGGCTATAAGAGCACTGGGCACAGCGAGTTGTTTCTTAGCTTCCCAAGAGGTGGAAGCAAGATGCTTTGGGGCCTCTCTCCCCCTTTGGAAACAAGGCAGCCCTTTGGGCCTTTCAGCTCTAGGGCAATGGAGCACACCCAGAGCAGAAGTTCTACCTCAGCCAGATCAGGCCTGCCAAGAAACTGCTTTTCACAGGCCTTCGTAAGAGGTGTTCCCGGAAGGCTGTAAGAGTACCTGGCAGAGCGAGTTGTTTCTTAGCTTCAAAAACAGCTGGAAGCAACATGATTTGGGGCCTCTCTCCCCCTTTGGAAACAAAGCAGCCTTTGTGCCTGGCAGCTCTAGGCCAAAGTAGCACACCCAGAGCACAAGTTCTACCTCAGCCAGATAAGGCCTGTCAAGAAGCTGCGTTTCACAGGCCTTTGTATGTGACGTTCCCGGTTGGCTTTGAGAGCACTGTGCAGAGCCAGTTGTTTTAGCTTCCCAGAGAGCAGGAAGCAAGATGCTTTGGGGCCTCTCTCACACTTTGGAAATAAAGGCAGCCCTTTGGGCCTGGCAGCCCTAGGCCAATGGAGTACACCCAGAGCAGAAGTTCTACCTCAGCCAGATCAGGCCTTCCAAGAAACTGCGTCTCACAGGCCTTTCTCTGTCACGTTGCCGGTAGGCTGTGAGAGCACTGTGCAGAGCCAGTTGTTTCTTAGCTTCCCAAAGATTTGGAAGCAAGATACTTTGGGGACTCTCAGCCCCTTTGGAAACAAGGCGGCCCTTTGGGCCTGGCAGCTCTAGGCCAAAGTAGCACGCCCAGAGCAGGAGCTCTACTTCAGCCAGATCAGGCCTGCCAAGAAACTGCGTTTCACAGGCCTTGGTAAGAGATGTTCCCGGTAGGCTGTGAGAGCACTGTGGAGAGCCAGTTGCTTTAGCTTCCCACAGAGCTGGAAGCAAGATGCTTTGGGGCCTCTCTCTCCCTTTGGACACAAGGCAGCCGTTTGGGCCTGGCAGCTCTAGGCCAATGGAGCACACCCACAGCAGAAGTTCTACTTCAGGCGGATCAGTCCTGCCCAGAAACTGCGTTTCACAGCCCTTGGTAAGAGATGTTCACGGTAGGCTGTGAGAGCACTGGGCAGAACCAGTTGTTTTTTAGCTTCCCAAAGTGCTGGAGGCAAGATGCTTTGGGGCCTCTCTCACCCCTTGGAAACAAGGCAGCCCTTAGGTCCTGGTAGCTCTAGGCCTATGTAGCACAACCAGAACAGAAGTTCTACTTCAGCCAGGTCAGGCCTGCCAAGAAACTGCGTTTCACAGGCCTTTCAAAGAGATGTTCTCTTAGGCTGTAAGAGCACTGGGCAGAGCCAGCTGTTTCTTAGCTTCCCGAAGAGCTGGGAGCAAGATGCTTTGGTGCCACTCTCTCACTTTGGAATCAAGGCAGCCCTTTGCGCCAGGTAGCTCTAGGCCAGTGGAGCACACCCAGAGCAGAAGTTCTACTTCGGCCAGTTCAGGCCACCAACAAACTGCGTTTCACAGGCCTTGGTAAGAGATGTTCCCGGTAGGCTGTAAGAGCACTGGGCAACGCCAGATGTTTCTTAGCTTCCCGAAGAGCTGGAAGCAAGATGCTTTGGGGCCTCTCTGCCCCTTTGCAAACAAGGCGGCCCTTTGGGCCAGGCAGCTCTAGGCCAGTGGAGCACGCCCAGAGCAGCAGTTCTACTTCAGCTAGATCAGGCCACCAACAAAGTGCGTTTCACAGGCCTTGGTAAGAGATTTTCTCTTAGGCTGTAAGAGCACTGGGCAGAGCCAGTTGTTTCTTAGCTTCCCAAAGAGCTGGAAGCAAGATGCTTTGGGGGCTCCCTGCCCCTTTGCCAACAAGGCCGACCTTTGGGCCTTTCAGCTCTAGGCCAATGGAGCACACCCAGAGCAGAAGTTCTACCTCAGCCAGATAAGGCCTGCCAAGAAACTGCGTTTCAAAGGCTCTGGTAAGAGATGTTCCCGGTACTCTGTCAGAGCACTGGGCAGAGACAGTTGTTTCTTAGCTTCCCAAAGAGCTGGAAGCAAGATGCTTTGGGGCCTCTCTGCCCCTTTGCAAACAAGGCATCCCTCTGGGCCTTTCAGCTCTAGGCCAATGGAGCACACCCAGAGCAGAAGTCCTACTTCAGCCAGATCAGGCCTGCCAAGGAACTGCGTTTCAGAGGCCTTTGTATGTGACGTTCCCGGTAGGCTGTGAGAGCACGGTGCAGAGCCAGTTGTTTCCTTGTTTCCCAAACAGCTGGAAGCAAGACGCTTTGGGGCCTCTCTGCCCCTTTGGAAACAAGGCAGCACGTTGGGTCTGGCAGCTCTAGGGCAATGGAGCACAACCAGAGCAGAAGTTCTACTTCTTCCAGATCAGGCCTGCCTAGAAAGTGCGTTTCACAGGCCTTGATAAGAGATGTTCTCTTAGGCTATAAGAGCACTGGGCACAGCGAGTTGTTTCTTAGCTTCCCAAGAGGTGGAAGCAAGATGCTTTGGGGCCTCTCTCCCCCTTTGGAAACAAGGCAGCCCTTTGGGCCTTTCAGCTCTAGGGCAATGGAGCACACCCAGAGCAGAAGTTCTACCTCAGCCAGATCAGGCCTGCCAAGAAACTGCTTTTCACAGGCCTTCGTAAGAGGTGTTCCCGGAAGGCTGTAAGAGTACCTGGCAGAGCGAGTTGTTTCTTAGCTTCAAAAACAGCTGGAAGCAACATGATTTGGGGCCTCTCTCCCCCTTTGGAAACAAAGCAGCCTTTGTGCCTGGCAGCTCTAGGCCAAAGTAGCACACCCAGAGCACAAGTTCTACCTCAGCCAGATAAGGCCTGTCAAGAAGCTGCGTTTCACAGGCCTTTGTATGTGACGTTCCCGGTTGGCTTTGAGAGCACTGTGCAGAGCCAGTTGTTTTAGCTTCCCAGAGAGCAGGAAGCAAGATGCTTTGGGGCCTCTCTCACACTTTGGAAATAAAGGCAGCCCTTTGGGCCTGGCAGCCCTAGGCCAATGGAGTACACCCAGAGCAGAAGTTCTACCTCAGCCAGATCAGGCCTTCCAAGAAACTGCGTCTCACAGGCCTTTCTCTGTCACGTTGCCGGTAGGCTGTGAGAGCACTGTGCAGAGCCAGTTGTTTCTTAGCTTCCCAAAGATTTGGAAGCAAGATACTTTGGGGACTCTCAGCCCCTTTGGAAACAAGGCGGCCCTTTGGGCCTGGCAGCTCTAGGCCAAAGTAGCACGCCCAGAGCAGGAGCTCTACTTCAGCCAGATCAGGCCTGCCAAGAAACTGCGTTTCACAGGCCTTGGTAAGAGATGTTCCCGGTAGGCTGTGAGAGCACTGTGGAGAGCCAGTTGCTTTAGCTTCCCACAGAGCTGGAAGCAAGATGCTTTGGGGCCTCTCTCTCCCTTTGGACACAAGGCAGCCGTTTGGGCCTGGCAGCTCTAGGCCAATGGAGCACACCCACAGCAGAAGTTCTACTTCAGGCGGATCAGTCCTGCCCAGAAACTGCGTTTCACAGCCCTTGGTAAGAGATGTTCACGGTAGGCTGTGAGAGCACTGGGCAGAACCAGTTGTTTTTTAGCTTCCCAAAGTGCTGGAGGCAAGATGCTTTGGGGCCTCTCTCACCCCTTGGAAACAAGGCAGCCCTTAGGTCCTGGTAGCTCTAGGCCTATGTAGCACAACCAGAACAGAAGTTCTACTTCAGCCAGGTCAGGCCTGCCAAGAAACTGCGTTTCACAGGCCTTTCAAAGAGATGTTCTCTTAGGCTGTAAGAGCACTGGGCAGAGCCAGCTGTTTCTTAGCTTCCCGAAGAGCTGGGAGCAAGATGCTTTGGTGCCACTCTCTCACTTTGGAATCAAGGCAGCCCTTTGCGCCAGGTAGCTCTAGGCCAGTGGAGCACACCCAGAGCAGAAGTTCTACTTCGGCCAGTTCAGGCCACCAACAAACTGCGTTTCACAGGCCTTGGTAAGAGATGTTCCCGGTAGGCTGTAAGAGCACTGGGCAACGCCAGATGTTTCTTAGCTTCCCGAAGAGCTGGAAGCAAGATGCTTTGGGGCCTCTCTGCCCCTTTGCAAACAAGGCGGCCCTTTGGGCCAGGCAGCTCTAGGCCAGTGGAGCACGCCCAGAGCAGCAGTTCTACTTCAGCTAGATCAGGCCACCAACAAAGTGCGTTTCACAGGCCTTGGTAAGAGATTTTCTCTTAGGCTGTAAGAGCACTGGGCAGAGCCAGTTGTTTCTTAGCTTCCCAAAGAGCTGGAAGCAAGATGCTTTGGGGGCTCCCTGCCCCTTTGCCAACAAGGCCGACCTTTGGGCCTTTCAGCTCTAGGCCAATGGAGCACACCCAGAGCAGAAGTTCTACCTCAGCCAGATAAGGCCTGCCAAGAAACTGCGTTTCAAAGGCTCTGGTAAGAGATGTTCCCGGTACTCTGTCAGAGCACTGGGCAGAGACAGTTGTTTCTTAGCTTCCCAAAGAGCTGGAAGCAAGATGCTTTGGGGCCTCTCTGCCCCTTTGCAAACAAGGCATCCCTCTGGGCCTTTCAGCTCTAGGCCAATGGAGCACACCCAGAGCAGAAGTCCTACTTCAGCCAGATCAGGCCTGCCAA
This sequence comes from Equus asinus, assembly GCF_041296235.1. Taxonomy (NCBI): domain Eukaryota; kingdom Metazoa; phylum Chordata; class Mammalia; order Perissodactyla; family Equidae; genus Equus; species Equus asinus. The sequence continues at coordinate 179,140 of NW_027225523.1, forward strand.
GGAACTGCGTTTCAGAGGCCTTTGTATGTGACGTTCCCGGTAGGCTGTGAGAGCACGGTGCAGAGCCAGTTGTTTCCTTGTTTCCCAAACAGCTGGAAGCAAGACGCTTTGGGGCCTCTCTGCCCCTTTGGAAACAAGGCAGCACGTTGGGTCTGGCAGCTCTAGGGCAATGGAGCACAACCAGAGCAGAAGTTCTACTTCTTCCAGATCAGGCCTGCCTAGAAAGTGCGTTTCACAGGCCTTGATAAGAGATGTTCTCTTAGGCTATAAGAGCACTGGGCACAGCGAGTTGTTTCTTAGCTTCCCAAGAGGTGGAAGCAAGATGCTTTGGGGCCTCTCTCCCCCTTTGGAAACAAGGCAGCCCTTTGGGCCTTTCAGCTCTAGGGCAATGGAGCACACCCAGAGCAGAAGTTCTACCTCAGCCAGATCAGGCCTGCCAAGAAACTGCTTTTCACAGGCCTTCGTAAGAGGTGTTCCCGGAAGGCTGTAAGAGTACCTGGCAGAGCGAGTTGTTTCTTAGCTTCAAAAACAGCTGGAAGCAACATGATTTGGGGCCTCTCTCCCCCTTTGGAAACAAAGCAGCCTTTGTGCCTGGCAGCTCTAGGCCAAAGTAGCACACCCAGAGCACAAGTTCTACCTCAGCCAGATAAGGCCTGTCAAGAAGCTGCGTTTCACAGGCCTTTGTATGTGACGTTCCCGGTTGGCTTTGAGAGCACTGTGCAGAGCCAGTTGTTTTAGCTTCCCAGAGAGCAGGAAGCAAGATGCTTTGGGGCCTCTCTCACACTTTGGAAATAAAGGCAGCCCTTTGGGCCTGGCAGCCCTAGGCCAATGGAGTACACCCAGAGCAGAAGTTCTACCTCAGCCAGATCAGGCCTTCCAAGAAACTGCGTCTCACAGGCCTTTCTCTGTCACGTTGCCGGTAGGCTGTGAGAGCACTGTGCAGAGCCAGTTGTTTCTTAGCTTCCCAAAGATTTGGAAGCAAGATACTTTGGGGACTCTCAGCCCCTTTGGAAACAAGGCGGCCCTTTGGGCCTGGCAGCTCTAGGCCAAAGTAGCACGCCCAGAGCAGGAGCTCTACTTCAGCCAGATCAGGCCTGCCAAGAAACTGCGTTTCACAGGCCTTGGTAAGAGATGTTCCCGGTAGGCTGTGAGAGCACTGTGGAGAGCCAGTTGCTTTAGCTTCCCACAGAGCTGGAAGCAAGATGCTTTGGGGCCTCTCTCTCCCTTTGGACACAAGGCAGCCGTTTGGGCCTGGCAGCTCTAGGCCAATGGAGCACACCCACAGCAGAAGTTCTACTTCAGGCGGATCAGTCCTGCCCAGAAACTGCGTTTCACAGCCCTTGGTAAGAGATGTTCACGGTAGGCTGTGAGAGCACTGGGCAGAACCAGTTGTTTTTTAGCTTCCCAAAGTGCTGGAGGCAAGATGCTTTGGGGCCTCTCTCACCCCTTGGAAACAAGGCAGCCCTTAGGTCCTGGTAGCTCTAGGCCTATGTAGCACAACCAGAACAGAAGTTCTACTTCAGCCAGGTCAGGCCTGCCAAGAAACTGCGTTTCACAGGCCTTTCAAAGAGATGTTCTCTTAGGCTGTAAGAGCACTGGGCAGAGCCAGCTGTTTCTTAGCTTCCCGAAGAGCTGGGAGCAAGATGCTTTGGTGCCACTCTCTCACTTTGGAATCAAGGCAGCCCTTTGCGCCAGGTAGCTCTAGGCCAGTGGAGCACACCCAGAGCAGAAGTTCTACTTCGGCCAGTTCAGGCCACCAACAAACTGCGTTTCACAGGCCTTGGTAAGAGATGTTCCCGGTAGGCTGTAAGAGCACTGGGCAACGCCAGATGTTTCTTAGCTTCCCGAAGAGCTGGAAGCAAGATGCTTTGGGGCCTCTCTGCCCCTTTGCAAACAAGGCGGCCCTTTGGGCCAGGCAGCTCTAGGCCAGTGGAGCACGCCCAGAGCAGCAGTTCTACTTCAGCTAGATCAGGCCACCAACAAAGTGCGTTTCACAGGCCGTGGTAAGAGATTTTCTCTTAGGCTGTAAGAGCACTGGGCAGAGCCAGTTGTTTCTTAGCTTCCCAAAGAGCTGGAAGCAAGATGCTTTGGGGGCTCCCTGCCCCTTTGCCAACAAGGCCGACCTTTGGGCCTTTCAGCTCTAGGCCAATGGAGCACACCCAGAGCAGAAGTTCTACCTCAGCCAGATAAGGCCTGCCAAGAAACTGCGTTTCAAAGGCTCTGGTAAGAGATGTTCCCGGTACTCTGTCAGAGCACTGGGCAGAGACAGTTGTTTCTTAGCTTCCCAAAGAGCTGGAAGCAAGATGCTTTGGGGCCTCTCTGCCCCTTTGCAAACAAGGCATCCCTCTGGGCCTTTCAGCTCTAGGCCAATGGAGCACACCCAGAGCAGAAGTCCTACTTCAGCCAGATCAGGCCTGCCAAGGAACTGCGTTTCAGAGGCCTTTGTATGTGACGTTCCCGGTAGGCTGTGAGAGCACGGTGCAGAGCCAGTTGTTTCCTTGTTTCCCAAACAGCTGGAAGCAAGACGCTTTGGGGCCTCTCTGCCCCTTTGGAAACAAGGCAGCACGTTGGGTCTGGCAGCTCTAGGGCAATGGAGCACAACCAGAGCAGAAGTTCTACTTCTTCCAGATCAGGCCTGCCTAGAAAGTGCGTTTCACAGGCCTTGATAAGAGATGTTCTCTTAGGCTATAAGAGCACTGGGCACAGCGAGTTGTTTCTTAGCTTCCCAAGAGGTGGAAGCAAGATGCTTTGGGGCCTCTCTCCCCCTTTGGAAACAAGGCAGCCCTTTGGGCCTTTCAGCTCTAGGGCAATGGAGCACACCCAGAGCAGAAGTTCTACCTCAGCCAGATCAGGCCTGCCAAGAAACTGCTTTTCACAGGCCTTCGTAAGAGGTGTTCCCGGAAGGCTGTAAGAGTACCTGGCAGAGCGAGTTGTTTCTTAGCTTCAAAAACAGCTGGAAGCAACATGATTTGGGGCCTCTCTCCCCCTTTGGAAACAAAGCAGCCTTTGTGCCTGGCAGCTCTAGGCCAAAGTAGCACACCCAGAGCACAAGTTCTACCTCAGCCAGATAAGGCCTGTCAAGAAGCTGCGTTTCACAGGCCTTTGTATGTGACGTTCCCGGTTGGCTTTGAGAGCACTGTGCAGAGCCAGTTGTTTTAGCTTCCCAGAGAGCAGGAAGCAAGATGCTTTGGGGCCTCTCTCACACTTTGGAAATAAAGGCAGCCCTTTGGGCCTGGCAGCCCTAGGCCAATGGAGTACACCCAGAGCAGAAGTTCTACCTCAGCCAGATCAGGCCTTCCAAGAAACTGCGTCTCACAGGCCTTTCTCTGTCACGTTGCCGGTAGGCTGTGAGAGCACTGTGCAGAGCCAGTTGTTTCTTAGCTTCCCAAAGATTTGGAAGCAAGATACTTTGGGGACTCTCAGCCCCTTTGGAAACAAGGCGGCCCTTTGGGCCTGGCAGCTCTAGGCCAAAGTAGCACGCCCAGAGCAGGAGCTCTACTTCAGCCAGATCAGGCCTGCCAAGAAACTGCGTTTCACAGGCCTTGGTAAGAGATGTTCCCGGTAGGCTGTGAGAGCACTGTGGAGAGCCAGTTGCTTTAGCTTCCCACAGAGCTGGAAGCAAGATGCTTTGGGGCCTCTCTCTCCCTTTGGACACAAGGCAGCCGTTTGGGCCTGGCAGCTCTAGGCCAATGGAGCACACCCACAGCAGAAGTTCTACTTCAGGCGGATCAGTCCTGCCCAGAAACTGCGTTTCACAGCCCTTGGTAAGAGATGTTCACGGTAGGCTGTGAGAGCACTGGGCAGAACCAGTTGTTTTTTAGCTTCCCAAAGTGCTGGAGGCAAGATGCTTTGGGGCCTCTCTCACCCCTTGGAAACAAGGCAGCCCTTAGGTCCTGGTAGCTCTAGGCCTATGTAGCACAACCAGAACAGAAGTTCTACTTCAGCCAGGTCAGGCCTGCCAAGAAACTGCGTTTCACAGGCCTTTCAAAGAGATGTTCTCTTAGGCTGTAAGAGCACTGGGCAGAGCCAGCTGTTTCTTAGCTTCCCGAAGAGCTGGGAGCAAGATGCTTTGGTGCCACTCTCTCACTTTGGAATCAAGGCAGCCCTTTGGGGCAGGTAGCTCTAGGCCAGTGGAGCACACCCAGAGCAGAAGTTCTACTTCGGCCAGTTCAGGCCACCAACAAACTGCGTTTCACAGGCCTTGGTAAGAGATGTTCCCGGTAGGCTGTAAGAGCACTGGGCAACGCCAGATGTTTCTTAGCTTCCCGAAGAGCTGGAAGCAAGATGCTTTGGGGCCTCTCTGCCCCTTTGCAAACAAGGCGGCCCTTTGGGCCAGGCAGCTCTAGGCCAGTGGAGCACGCCCAGAGCAGCAGTTCTACTTCAGCTAGATCAGGCCACCAACAAAGTGCGTTTCACAGGCCGTGGTAAGAGATTTTCTCTTAGGCTGTAAGAGCACTGGGCAGAGCCAGTTGTTTCTTAGCTTCCCAAAGAGCTGGAAGCAAGATGCTTTGGGGGCTCCCTGCCCCTTTGCCAACAAGGCCGACCTTTGGGCCTTTCAGCTCTAGGCCAATGGAGCACACCCAGAGCAGAAGTTCTACCTCAGCCAGATAAGGCCTGCCAAGAAACTGCGTTTCAAAGGCTCTGGTAAGAGATGTTCCCGGTACTCTGTCAGAGCACTGGGCAGAGACAGTTGTTTCTTAGCTTCCCAAAGAGCTGGAAGCAAGATGCTTTGGGGCCTCTCTGCCCCTTTGCAAACAAGGCATCCCTCTGGGCCTTTCAGCTCTAGGCCAATGGAGCACACCCAGAGCAGAAGTCCTACTTCAGCCAGATCAGGCCTGCCAAGGAACTGCGTTTCAGAGGCCTTTGTATGTGACGTTCCCGGTAGGCTGTGAGAGCACGGTGCAGAGCCAGTTGTTTCCTTGTTTCCCAAACAGCTGGAAGCAAGACGCTTTGGGGCCTCTCTGCCCCTTTGGAAACAAGGCAGCACGTTGGGTCTGGCAGCTCTAGGGCAATGGAGCACAACCAGAGCAGAAGTTCTACTTCTTCCAGATCAGGCCTGCCTAGAAAGTGCGTTTCACAGGCCTTGATAAGAGATGTTCTCTTAGGCTATAAGAGCACTGGGCACAGCGAGTTGTTTCTTAGCTTCCCAAGAGGTGGAAGCAAGATGCTTTGGGGCCTCTCTCCCCCTTTGGAAACAAGGCAGCCCTTTGGGCCTTTCAGCTCTAGGGCAATGGAGCACACCCAGAGCAGAAGTTCTACCTCAGCCAGATCAGGCCTGCCAAGAAACTGCTTTTCACAGGCCTTCGTAAGAGGTGTTCCCGGAAGGCTGTAAGAGTACCTGGCAGAGCGAGTTGTTTCTTAGCTTCAAAAACAGCTGGAAGCAACATGATTTGGGGCCTCTCTCCCCCTTTGGAAACAAAGCAGCCTTTGTGCCTGGCAGCTCTAGGCCAAAGTAGCACACCCAGAGCACAAGTTCTACCTCAGCCAGATAAGGCCTGTCAAGAAGCTGCGTTTCACAGGCCTTTGTATGTGACGTTCCCGGTTGGCTTTGAGAGCACTGTGCAGAGCCAGTTGTTTTAGCTTCCCAGAGAGCAGGAAGCAAGATGCTTTGGGGCCTCTCTCACACTTTGGAAATAAAGGCAGCCCTTTGGGCCTGGCAGCCCTAGGCCAATGGAGTACACCCAGAGCAGAAGTTCTACCTCAGCCAGATCAGGCCTTCCAAGAAACTGCGTCTCACAGGCCTTTCTCTGTCACGTTGCCGGTAGGCTGTGAGAGCACTGTGCAGAGCCAGTTGTTTCTTAGCTTCCCAAAGATTTGGAAGCAAGATACTTTGGGGACTCTCAGCCCCTTTGGAAACAAGGCGGCCCTTTGGGCCTGGCAGCTCTAGGCCAAAGTAGCACGCCCAGAGCAGGAGCTCTACTTCAGCCAGATCAGGCCTGCCAAGAAACTGCGTTTCACAGGCCTTGGTAAGAGATGTTCCCGGTAGGCTGTGAGAGCACTGTGGAGAGCCAGTTGCTTTAGCTTCCCACAGAGCTGGAAGCAAGATGCTTTGGGGCCTCTCTCTCCCTTTGGACACAAGGCAGCCGTTTGGGCCTGGCAGCTCTAGGCCAATGGAGCACACCCACAGCAGAAGTTCTACTTCAGGCGGATCAGTCCTGCCCAGAAACTGCGTTTCACAGCCCTTGGTAAGAGATGTTCACGGTAGGCTGTGAGAGCACTGGGCAGAACCAGTTGTTTTTTAGCTTCCCAAAGTGCTGGAGGCAAGATGCTTTGGGGCCTCTCTCACCCCTTGGAAACAAGGCAGCCCTTAGGTCCTGGTAGCTCTAGGCCTATGTAGCACAACCAGAACAGAAGTTCTACTTCAGCCAGGTCAGGCCTGCCAAGAAACTGCGTTTCACAGGCCTTTCAAAGAGATGTTCTCTTAGGCTGTAAGAGCACTGGGCAGAGCCAGCTGTTTCTTAGCTTCCCGAAGAGCTGGGAGCAAGATGCTTTGGTGCCACTCTCTCACTTTGGAATCAAGGCAGCCCTTTGCGCCAGGTAGCTCTAGGCCAGTGGAGCACACCCAGAGCAGAAGTTCTACTTCGGCCAGTTCAGGCCACCAACAAACTGCGTTTCACAGGCCTTGGTAAGAGATGTTCCCGGTAGGCTGTAAGAGCACTGGGCAACGCCAGATGTTTCTTAGCTTCCCGAAGAGCTGGAAGCAAGATGCTTTGGGGCCTCTCTGCCCCTTTGCAAACAAGGCGGCCCTTTGGGCCAGGCAGCTCTAGGCCAGTGGAGCACGCCCAGAGCAGCAGTTCTACTTCAGCTAGATCAGGCCACCAACAAAGTGCGTTTCACAGGCCTTGGTAAGAGATTTTCTCTTAGGCTGTAAGAGCACTGGGCAGAGCCAGTTGTTTCTTAGCTTCCCAAAGAGCTGGAAGCAAGATGCTTTGGGGGCTCCCTGCCCCTTTGCCAACAAGGCCGACCTTTGGGCCTTTCAGCTCTAGGCCAATGGAGCACACCCAGAGCAGAAGTTCTACCTCAGCCAGATAAGGCCTGCCAAGAAACTGCGTTTCAAAGGCTCTGGTAAGAGATGTTCCCGGTACTCTGTCAGAGCACTGGGCAGAGACAGTTGTTTCTTAGCTTCCCAAAGAGCTGGAAGCAAGATGCTTTGGGGCCTCTCTGCCCCTTTGCAAACAAGGCATCCCTCTGGGCCTTTCAGCTCTAGGCCAATGGAGCACACCCAGAGCAGAAGTCCTACTTCAGCCAGATCAGGCCTGCCAAGGAACTGCGTTTCAGAGGCCTTTGTATGTGACGTTCCCGGTAGGCTGTGAGAGCACGGTGCAGAGCCAGTTGTTTCCTTGTTTCCCAAACAGCTGGAAGCAAGACGCTTTGGGGCCTCTCTGCCCCTTTGGAAACAAGGCAGCACGTTGGGTCTGGCAGCTCTAGGGCAATGGAGCACAACCAGAGCAGAAGTTCTACTTCTTCCAGATCAGGCCTGCCTAGAAAGTGCGTTTCACAGGCCTTGATAAGAGATGTTCTCTTAGGCTATAAGAGCACTGGGCACAGCGAGTTGTTTCTTAGCTTCCCAAGAGGTGGAAGCAAGATGCTTTGGGGCCTCTCTCCCCCTTTGGAAACAAGGCAGCCCTTTGGGCCTTTCAGCTCTAGGGCAATGGAGCACACCCAGAGCAGAAGTTCTACCTCAGCCAGATCAGGCCTGCCAAGAAACTGCTTTTCACAGGCCTTCGTAAGAGGTGTTCCCGGAAGGCTGTAAGAGTACCTGGCAGAGCGAGTTGTTTCTTAGCTTCAAAAACAGCTGGAAGCAACATGATTTGGGGCCTCTCTCCCCCTTTGGAAACAAAGCAGCCTTTGTGCCTGGCAGCTCTAGGCCAAAGTAGCACACCCAGAGCACAAGTTCTACCTCAGCCAGATAAGGCCTGTCAAGAAGCTGCGTTTCACAGGCCTTTGTATGTGACGTTCCCGGTTGGCTTTGAGAGCACTGTGCAGAGCCAGTTGTTTTAGCTTCCCAGAGAGCAGGAAGCAAGATGCTTTGGGGCCTCTCTCACACTTTGGAAATAAAGGCAGCCCTTTGGGCCTGGCAGCCCTAGGCCAATGGAGTACACCCAGAGCAGAAGTTCTACCTCAGCCAGATCAGGCCTTCCAAGAAACTGCGTCTCACAGGCCTTTCTCTGTCACGTTGCCGGTAGGCTGTGAGAGCACTGTGCAGAGCCAGTTGTTTCTTAGCTTCCCAAAGATTTGGAAGCAAGATACTTTGGGGACTCTCAGCCCCTTTGGAAACAAGGCGGCCCTTTGGGCCTGGCAGCTCTAGGCCAAAGTAGCACGCCCAGAGCAGGAGCTCTACTTCAGCCAGATCAGGCCTGCCAAGAAACTGCGTTTCACAGGCCTTGGTAAGAGATGTTCCCGGTAGGCTGTGAGAGCACTGTGGAGAGCCAGTTGCTTTAGCTTCCCACAGAGCTGGAAGCAAGATGCTTTGGGGCCTCTCTCTCCCTTTGGACACAAGGCAGCCGTTTGGGCCTGGCAGCTCTAGGCCAATGGAGCACACCCACAGCAGAAGTTCTACTTCAGGCGGATCAGTCCTGCCCAGAAACTGCGTTTCACAGCCCTTGGTAAGAGATGTTCACGGTAGGCTGTGAGAGCACTGGGCAGAACCAGTTGTTTTTTAGCTTCCCAAAGTGCTGGAGGCAAGATGCTTTGGGGCCTCTCTCACCCCTTGGAAACAAGGCAGCCCTTAGGTCCTGGTAGCTCTAGGCCTATGTAGCACAACCAGAACAGAAGTTCTACTTCAGCCAGGTCAGGCCTGCCAAGAAACTGCGTTTCACAGGCCTTTCAAAGAGATGTTCTCTTAGGCTGTAAGAGCACTGGGCAGAGCCAGCTGTTTCTTAGCTTCCCGAAGAGCTGGGAGCAAGATGCTTTGGTGCCACTCTCTCACTTTGGAATCAAGGCAGCCCTTTGCGCCAGGTAGCTCTAGGCCAGTGGAGCACACCCAGAGCAGAAGTTCTACTTCGGCCAGTTCAGGCCACCAACAAACTGCGTTTCACAGGCCTTGGTAAGAGATGTTCCCGGTAGGCTGTAAGAGCACTGGGCAACGCCAGATGTTTCTTAGCTTCCCGAAGAGCTGGAAGCAAGATGCTTTGGGGCCTCTCTGCCCCTTTGCAAACAAGGCGGCCCTTTGGGCCAGGCAGCTCTAGGCCAGTGGAGCACGCCCAGAGCAGCAGTTCTACTTCAGCTAGATCAGGCCACCAACAAAGTGCGTTTCACAGGCCTTGGTAAGAGATTTTCTCTTAGGCTGTAAGAGCACTGGGCAGAGCCAGTTGTTTCTTAGCTTCCCAAAGAGCTGGAAGCAAGATGCTTTGGGGGCTCCCTGCCCCTTTGCCAACAAGGCCGACCTTTGGGCCTTTCAGCTCTAGGCCAATGGAGCACACCCAGAGCAGAAGTTCTACCTCAGCCAGATAAGGCCTGCCAAGAAACTGCGTTTCAAAGGCTCTGGTAAGAGATGTTCCCGGTACTCTGTCAGAGCACTGGGCAGAGACAGTTGTTTCTTAGCTTCCCAAAGAGCTGGAAGCAAGATGCTTTGGGGCCTCTCTGCCCCTTTGCAAACAAGGCATCCCTCTGGGCCTTTCAGCTCTAGGCCAATGGAGCACACCCAGAGCAGAAGTCCTACTTCAGCCAGATCAGGCCTGCCAAGGAACTGCGTTTCAGAGGCCTTTGTATGTGACGTTCCCGGTAGGCTGTGAGAGCACGGTGCAGAGCCAGTTGTTTCCTTGTTTCCCAAACAGCTGGAAGCAAGACGCTTTGGGGCCTCTCTGCCCCTTTGGAAACAAGGCAGCACGTTGGGTCTGGCAGCTCTAGGGCAATGGAGCACAACCAGAGCAGAAGTTCTACTTCTTCCAGATCAGGCCTGCCTAGAAAGTGCGTTTCACAGGCCTTGATAAGAGATGTTCTCTTAGGCTATAAGAGCACTGGGCACAGCGAGTTGTTTCTTAGCTTCCCAAGAGGTGGAAGCAAGATGCTTTGGGGCCTCTCTCCCCCTTTGGAAACAAGGCAGCCCTTTGGGCCTTTCAGCTCTAGGGCAATGGAGCACACCCAGAGCAGAAGTTCTACCTCAGCCAGATCAGGCCTGCCAAGAAACTGCTTTTCACAGGCCTTCGTAAGAGGTGTTCCCGGAAGGCTGTAAGAGTACCTGGCAGAGCGAGTTGTTTCTTAGCTTCAAAAACAGCTGGAAGCAACATGATTTGGGGCCTCTCTCCCCCTTTGGAAACAAAGCAGCCTTTGTGCCTGGCAGCTCTAGGCCAAAGTAGCACACCCAGAGCACAAGTTCTACCTCAGCCAGATAAGGCCTGTCAAGAAGCTGCGTTTCACAGGCCTTTGTATGTGACGTTCCCGGTTGGCTTTGAGAGCACTGTGCAGAGCCAGTTGTTTTAGCTTCCCAGAGAGCAGGAAGCAAGATGCTTTGGGGCCTCTCTCACACTTTGGAAATAAAGGCAGCCCTTTGGGCCTGGCAGCCCTAGGCCAATGGAGTACACCCAGAGCAGAAGTTCTACCTCAGCCAGATCAGGCCTTCCAAGAAACTGCGTCTCACAGGCCTTTCTCTGTCACGTTGCCGGTAGGCTGTGAGAGCACTGTGCAGAGCCAGTTGTTTCTTAGCTTCCCAAAGATTTGGAAGCAAGATACTTTGGGGACTCTCAGCCCCTTTGGAAACAAGGCGGCCCTTTGGGCCTGGCAGCTCTAGGCCAAAGTAGCACGCCCAGAGCAGGAGCTCTACTTCAGCCAGATCAGGCCTGCCAAGAAACTGCGTTTCACAGGCCTTGGTAAGAGATGTTCCCGGTAGGCTGTGAGAGCACTGTGGAGAGCCAGTTGCTTTAGCTTCCCACAGAGCTGGAAGCAAGATGCTTTGGGGCCTCTCTCTCCCTTTGGACACAAGGCAGCCGTTTGGGCCTGGCAGCTCTAGGCCAATGGAGCACACCCACAGCAGAAGTTCTACTTCAGGCGGATCAGTCCTGCCCAGAAACTGCGTTTCACAGCCCTTGGTAAGAGATGTTCACGGTAGGCTGTGAGAGCACTGGGCAGAACCAGTTGTTTTTTAGCTTCCCAAAGTGCTGGAGGCAAGATGCTTTGGGGCCTCTCTCACCCCTTGGAAACAAGGCAGCCCTTAGGTCCTGGTAGCTCTAGGCCTATGTAGCACAACCAGAACAGAAGTTCTACTTCAGCCAGGTCAGGCCTGCCAAGAAACTGCGTTTCACAGGCCTTTCAAAGAGATGTTCTCTTAGGCTGTAAGAGCACTGGGCAGAGCCAGCTGTTTCTTAGCTTCCCGAAGAGCTGGGAGCAAGATGCTTTGGTGCCACTCTCTCACTTTGGAATCAAGGCAGCCCTTTGCGCCAGGTAGCTCTAGGCCAGTGGAGCACACCCAGAGCAGAAGTTCTACTTCGGCCAGTTCAGGCCACCAACAAACTGCGTTTCACAGGCCTTGGTAAGAGATGTTCCCGGTAGGCTGTAAGAGCACTGGGCAACGCCAGATGTTTCTTAGCTTCCCGAAGAGCTGGAAGCAAGATGCTTTGGGGCCTCTCTGCCCCTTTGCAAACAAGGCGGCCCTTTGGGCCAGGCAGCTCTAGGCCAGTGGAGCACGCCCAGAGCAGCAGTTCTACTTCAGCTAGATCAGGCCACCAACAAAGTGCGTTTCACAGGCCTTGGTAAGAGATTTTCTCTTAGGCTGTAAGAGCACTGGGCAGAGCCAGTTGTTTCTTAGCTTCCCAAAGAGCTGGAAGCAAGATGCTTTGGGGGCTCCCTGCCCCTTTGCCAACAAGGCCGACCTTTGGGCCTTTCAGCTCTAGGCCAATGGAGCACACCCAGAGCAGAAGTTCTACCTCAGCCAGATAAGGCCTGCCAAGAAACTGCGTTTCAAAGGCTCTGGTAAGAGATGTTCCCGGTACTCTGTCAGAGCACTGGGCAGAGACAGTTGTTTCTTAGCTTCCCAAAGAGCTGGAAGCAAGATGCTTTGGGGCCTCTCTGCCCCTTTGCAAACAAGGCATCCCTCTGGGCCTTTCAGCTCTAGGCCAATGGAGCACACCCAGAGCAGAAGTCCTACTTCAGCCAGATCAGGCCTGCCAAGGAACTGCGTTTCAGAGGCCTTTGTATGTGACGTTCCCGGTAGGCTGTGAGAGCACGGTGCAGAGCCAGTTGTTTCCTTGTTTCCCAAACAGCTGGAAGCAAGACGCTTTGGGGCCTCTCTGCCCCTTTGGAAACAAGGCAGCACGTTGGGTCTGGCAGCTCTAGGGCAATGGAGCACAACCAGAGCAGAAGTTCTACTTCTTCCAGATCAGGCCTGCCTAGAAAGTGCGTTTCACAGGCCTTGATAAGAGATGTTCTCTTAGGCTATAAGAGCACTGGGCACAGCGAGTTGTTTCTTAGCTTCCCAAGAGGTGGAAGCAAGATGCTTTGGGGCCTCTCTCCCCCTTTGGAAACAAGGCAGCCCTTTGGGCCTTTCAGCTCTAGGGCAATGGAGCACACCCAGAGCAGAAGTTCTACCTCAGCCAGATCAGGCCTGCCAAGAAACTGCTTTTCACAGGCCTTCGTAAGAGGTGTTCCCGGAAGGCTGTAAGAGTACCTGGCAGAGCGAGTTGTTTCTTAGCTTCAAAAACAGCTGGAAGCAACATGATTTGGGGCCTCTCTCCCCCTTTGGAAACAAAGCAGCCTTTGTGCCTGGCAGCTCTAGGCCAAAGTAGCACACCCAGAGCACAAGTTCTACCTCAGCCAGATAAGGCCTGTCAAGAAGCTGCGTTTCACAGGCCTTTGTATGTGACGTTCCCGGTTGGCTTTGAGAGCACTGTGCAGAGCCAGTTGTTTTAGCTTCCCAGAGAGCAGGAAGCAAGATGCTTTGGGGCCTCTCTCACACTTTGGAAATAAAGGCAGCCCTTTGGGCCTGGCAGCCCTAGGCCAATGGAGTACACCCAGAGCAGAAGTTCTACCTCAGCCAGATCAGGCCTTCCAAGAAACTGCGTCTCACAGGCCTTTCTCTGTCACGTTGCCGGTAGGCTGTGAGAGCACTGTGCAGAGCCAGTTGTTTCTTAGCTTCCCAAAGATTTGGAAGCAAGATACTTTGGGGACTCTCAGCCCCTTTGGAAACAAGGCGGCCCTTTGGGCCTGGCAGCTCTAGGCCAAAGTAGCACGCCCAGAGCAGGAGCTCTACTTCAGCCAGATCAGGCCTGCCAAGAAACTGCGTTTCACAGGCCTTGGTAAGAGATGTTCCCGGTAGGCTGTGAGAGCACTGTGGAGAGCCAGTTGCTTTAGCTTCCCACAGAGCTGGAAGCAAGATGCTTTGGGGCCTCTCTCTCCCTTTGGACACAAGGCAGCCGTTTGGGCCTGGCAGCTCTAGGCCAATGGAGCACACCCACAGCAGAAGTTCTACTTCAGGCGGATCAGTCCTGCCCAGAAACTGCGTTTCACAGCCCTTGGTAAGAGATGTTCACGGTAGGCTGTGAGAGCACTGGGCAGAACCAGTTGTTTTTTAGCTTCCCAAAGTGCTGGAGGCAAGATGCTTTGGGGCCTCTCTCACCCCTTGGAAACAAGGCAGCCCTTAGGTCCTGGTAGCTCTAGGCCTATGTAGCACAACCAGAACAGAAGTTCTACTTCAGCCAGGTCAGGCCTGCCAAGAAACTGCGTTTCACAGGCCTTTCAAAGAGATGTTCTCTTAGGCTGTAAGAGCACTGGGCAGAGCCAGCTGTTTCTTAGCTTCCCGAAGAGCTGGGAGCAAGATGCTTTGGTGCCACTCTCTCACTTTGGAATCAAGGCAGCCCTTTGCGCCAGGTAGCTCTAGGCCAGTGGAGCACACCCAGAGCAGAAGTTCTACTTCGGCCAGTTCAGGCCACCAACAAACTGCGTTTCACAGGCCTTGGTAAGAGATGTTCCCGGTAGGCTGTAAGAGCACTGGGCAACGCCAGATGTTTCTTAGCTTCCCGAAGAGCTGGAAGCAAGATGCTTTGGGGCCTCTCTGCCCCTTTGCAAACAAGGCGGCCCTTTGGGCCAGGCAGCTCTAGGCCAGTGGAGCACGCCCAGAGCAGCAGTTCTACTTCAGCTAGATCAGGCCACCAACAAAGTGCGTTTCACAGGCCTTGGTAAGAGATTTTCTCTTAGGCTGTAAGAGCACTGGGCAGAGCCAGTTGTTTCTTAGCTTCCCAAAGAGCTGGAAGCAAGATGCTTTGGGGGCTCCCTGCCCCTTTGCCAACAAGGCCGACCTTTGGGCCTTTCAGCTCTAGGCCAATGGAGCACACCCAGAGCAGAAGTTCTACCTCAGCCAGATAAGGCCTGCCAAGAAACTGCGTTTCAAAGGCTCTGGTAAGAGATGTTCCCGGTACTCTGTCAGAGCACTGGGCAGAGACAGTTGTTTCTTAGCTTCCCAAAGAGCTGGAAGCAAGATGCTTTGGGGCCTCTCTGCCCCTTTGCAAACAAGGCATCCCTCTGGGCCTTTCAGCTCTAGGCCAATGGAGCACACCCAGAGCAGAAGTCCTACTTCAGCCAGATCAGGCCTGCCAAGGAACTGCGTTTCAGAGGCCTTTGTATGTGACGTTCCCGGTAGGCTGTGAGAGCACGGTGCAGAGCCAGTTGTTTCCTTGTTTCCCAAACAGCTGGAAGCAAGACGCTTTGGGGCCTCTCTGCCCCTTTGGAAACAAGGCAGCACGTTGGGTCTGGCAGCTCTAGGGCAATGGAGCACAACCAGAGCAGAAGTTCTACTTCTTCCAGATCAGGCCTGCCTAGAAAGTGCGTTTCACAGGCCTTGATAAGAGATGTTCTCTTAGGCTATAAGAGCACTGGGCACAGCGAGTTGTTTCTTAGCTTCCCAAGAGGTGGAAGCAAGATGCTTTGGGGCCTCTCTCCCCCTTTGGAAACAAGGCAGCCCTTTGGGCCTTTCAGCTCTAGGGCAATGGAGCACACCCAGAGCAGAAGTTCTACCTCAGCCAGATCAGGCCTGCCAAGAAACTGCTTTTCACAGGCCTTCGTAAGAGGTGTTCCCGGAAGGCTGTAAGAGTACCTGGCAGAGCGAGTTGTTTCTTAGCTTCAAAAACAGCTGGAAGCAACATGATTTGGGGCCTCTCTCCCCCTTTGGAAACAAAGCAGCCTTTGTGCCTGGCAGCTCTAGGCCAAAGTAGCACACCCAGAGCACAAGTTCTACCTCAGCCAGATAAGGCCTGTCAAGAAGCTGCGTTTCACAGGCCTTTGTATGTGACGTTCCCGGTTGGCTTTGAGAGCACTGTGCAGAGCCAGTTGTTTTAGCTTCCCAGAGAGCAGGAAGCAAGATGCTTTGGGGCCTCTCTCACACTTTGGAAATAAAGGCAGCCCTTTGGGCCTGGCAGCCCTAGGCCAATGGAGTACACCCAGAGCAGAAGTTCTACCTCAGCCAGATCAGGCCTTCCAAGAAACTGCGTCTCACAGGCCTTTCTCTGTCACGTTGCCGGTAGGCTGTGAGAGCACTGTGCAGAGCCAGTTGTTTCTTAGCTTCCCAAAGATTTGGAAGCAAGATACTTTGGGGACTCTCAGCCCCTTTGGAAACAAGGCGGCCCTTTGGGCCTGGCAGCTCTAGGCCAAAGTAGCACGCCCAGAGCAGGAGCTCTACTTCAGCCAGATCAGGCCTGCCAAGAAACTGCGTTTCACAGGCCTTGGTAAGAGATGTTCCCGGTAGGCTGTGAGAGCACTGTGGAGAGCCAGTTGCTTTAGCTTCCCACAGAGCTGGAAGCAAGATGCTTTGGGGCCTCTCTCTCCCTTTGGACACAAGGCAGCCGTTTGGGCCTGGCAGCTCTAGGCCAATGGAGCACACCCACAGCAGAAGTTCTACTTCAGGCGGATCAGTCCTGCCCAGAAACTGCGTTTCACAGCCCTTGGTAAGAGATGTTCACGGTAGGCTGTGAGAGCACTGGGCAGAACCAGTTGTTTTTTAGCTTCCCAAAGTGCTGGAGGCAAGATGCTTTGGGGCCTCTCTCACCCCTTGGAAACAAGGCAGCCCTTAGGTCCTGGTAGCTCTAGGCCTATGTAGCACAACCAGAACAGAAGTTCTACTTCAGCCAGGTCAGGCCTGCCAAGAAACTGCGTTTCACAGGCCTTTCAAAGAGATGTTCTCTTAGGCTGTAAGAGCACTGGGCAGAGCCAGCTGTTTCTTAGCTTCCCGAAGAGCTGGGAGCAAGATGCTTTGGTGCCACTCTCTCACTTTGGAATCAAGGCAGCCCTTTGCGCCAGGTAGCTCTAGGCCAGTGGAGCACACCCAGAGCAGAAGTTCTACTTCGGCCAGTTCAGGCCACCAACAAACTGCGTTTCACAGGCCTTGGTAAGAGATGTTCCCGGTAGGCTGTAAGAGCACTGGGCAACGCCAGATGTTTCTTAGCTTCCCGAAGAGCTGGAAGCAAGATGCTTTGGGGCCTCTCTGCCCCTTTGCAAACAAGGCGGCCCTTTGGGCCAGGCAGCTCTAGGCCAGTGGAGCACGCCCAGAGCAGCAGTTCTACTTCAGCTAGATCAGGCCACCAACAAAGTGCGTTTCACAGGCCTTGGTAAGAGATTTTCTCTTAGGCTGTAAGAGCACTGGGCAGAGCCAGTTGTTTCTTAGCTTCCCAAAGAGCTGGAAGCAAGATGCTTTGGGGGCTCCCTGCCCCTTTGCCAACAAGGCCGACCTTTGGGCCTTTCAGCTCTAGGCCAATGGAGCACACCCAGAGCAGAAGTTCTACCTCAGCCAGATAAGGCCTGCCAAGAAACTGCGTTTCAAAGGCTCTGGTAAGAGATGTTCCCGGTACTCTGTCAGAGCACTGGGCAGAGACAGTTGTTTCTTAGCTTCCCAAAGAGCTGGAAGCAAGATGCTTTGGGGCCTCTCTGCCCCTTTGCAAACAAGGCATCCCTCTGGGCCTTTCAGCTCTAGGCCAATGGAGCACACCCAGAGCAGAAGTCCTACTTCAGCCAGATCAGGCCTGCCAAGGAACTGCGTTTCAGAGGCCTTTGTATGTGACGTTCCCGGTAGGCTGTGAGAGCACGGTGCAGAGCCAGTTGTTTCCTTGTTTCCCAAACAGCTGGAAGCAAGACGCTTTGGGGCCTCTCTGCCCCTTTGGAAACAAGGCAGCACGTTGGGTCTGGCAGCTCTAGGGCAATGGAGCACAACCAGAGCAGAAGTTCTACTTCTTCCAGATCAGGCCTGCCTAGAAAGTGCGTTTCACAGGCCTTGATAAGAGATGTTCTCTTAGGCTATAAGAGCACTGGGCACAGCGAGTTGTTTCTTAGCTTCCCAAGAGGTGGAAGCAAGATGCTTTGGGGCCTCTCTCCCCCTTTGGAAACAAGGCAGCCCTTTGGGCCTTTCAGCTCTAGGGCAATGGAGCACACCCAGAGCAGAAGTTCTACCTCAGCCAGATCAGGCCTGCCAAGAAACTGCTTTTCACAGGCCTTCGTAAGAGGTGTTCCCGGAAGGCTGTAAGAGTACCTGGCAGAGCGAGTTGTTTCTTAGCTTCAAAAACAGCTGGAAGCAACATGATTTGGGGCCTCTCTCCCCCTTTGGAAACAAAGCAGCCTTTGTGCCTGGCAGCTCTAGGCCAAAGTAGCACACCCAGAGCACAAGTTCTACCTCAGCCAGATAAGGCCTGTCAAGAAGCTGCGTTTCACAGGCCTTTGTATGTGACGTTCCCGGTTGGCTTTGAGAGCACTGTGCAGAGCCAGTTGTTTTAGCTTCCCAGAGAGCAGGAAGCAAGATGCTTTGGGACCTCTCTCACACTTTGGAAATAAAGGCAGCCCTTTGGGCCTGGCAGCCCTAGGCCAATGGAGTACACCCAGAGCAGAAGTTCTACCTCAGCCAGATCAGGCCTTCCAAGAAACTGCGTCTCACAGGCCTTTCTCTGTCACGTTGCCGGTAGGCTGTGAGAGCACTGTGCAGAGCCAGTTGTTTCTTAGCTTCCCAAAGATTTGGAAGCAAGATACTTTGGGGACTCTCAGCCCCTTTGGAAACAAGGCGGCCCTTTGGGCCTGGCAGCTCTAGGCCAAAGTAGCACGCCCAGAGCAGGAGCTCTACTTCAGCCAGATCAGGCCTGCCAAGAAACTGCGTTTCACAGGCCTTGGTAAGAGATGTTCCCGGTAGGCTGTGAGAGCACTGTGGAGAGCCAGTTGCTTTAGCTTCCCACAGAGCTGGAAGCAAGATGCTTTGGGGCCTCTCTCTCCCTTTGGACACAAGGCAGCCGTTTGGGCCTGGCAGCTCTAGGCCAATGGAGCACACCCACAGCAGAAGTTCTACTTCAGGCGGATCAGTCCTGCCCAGAAACTGCGTTTCACAGCCCTTGGTAAGAGATGTTCACGGTAGGCTGTGAGAGCACTGGGCAGAACCAGTTGTTTTTTAGCTTCCCAAAGTGCTGGAGGCAAGATGCTTTGGGGCCTCTCTCACCCCTTGGAAACAAGGCAGCCCTTAGGTCCTGGTAGCTCTAGGCCTATGTAGCACAACCAGAACAGAAGTTCTACTTCAGCCAGGTCAGGCCTGCCAAGAAACTGCGTTTCACAGGCCTTTCAAAGAGATGTTCTCTTAGGCTGTAAGAGCACTGGGCAGAGCCAGCTGTTTCTTAGCTTCCCGAAGAGCTGGGAGCAAGATGCTTTGGTGCCACTCTCTCACTTTGGAATCAAGGCAGCCCTTTGCGCCAGGTAGCTCTAGGCCAGTGGAGCACACCCAGAGCAGAAGTTCTACTTCGGCCAGTTCAGGCCACCAACAAACTGCGTTTCACAGGCCTTGGTAAGAGATGTTCCCGGTAGGCTGTAAGAGCACTGGGCAACGCCAGATGTTTCTTAGCTTCCCGAAGAGCTGGAAGCAAGATGCTTTGGGGCCTCTCTGCCCCTTTGCAAACAAGGCGGCCCTTTGGGCCAGGCAGCTCTAGGCCAGTGGAGCACGCCCAGAGCAGCAGTTCTACTTCAGCTAGATCAGGCCACCAACAAAGTGCGTTTCACAGGCCTTGGTAAGAGATTTTCTCTTAGGCTGTAAGAGCACTGGGCAGAGCCAGTTGTTTCTTAGCTTCCCAAAGAGCTGGAAGCAAGATGCTTTGGGGGCTCCCTGCCCCTTTGCCAACAAGGCCGACCTTTGGGCCTTTCAGCTCTAGGCCAATGGAGCACACCCAGAGCAGAAGTTCTACCTCAGCCAGATAAGGCCTGCCAAGAAACTGCGTTTCAAAGGCTCTGGTAAGAGATGTTCCCGGTACTCTGTCAGAGCACTGGGCAGAGACAGTTGTTTCTTAGCTTCCCAAAGAGCTGGAAGCAAGATGCTTTGGGGCCTCTCTGCCCCTTTGCAAACAAGGCATCCCTCTGGGCCTTTCAGCTCTAGGCCAATGGAGCACACCCAGAGCAGAAGTCCTACTTCAGCCAGATCAGGCCTGCCAAGGAACTGCGTTTCAGAGGCCTTTGTATGTGACGTTCCCGGTAGGCTGTGAGAGCACGGTGCAGAGCCAGTTGTTTCCTTGTTTCCCAAACAGCTGGAAGCAAGACGCTTTGGGGCCTCTCTGCCCCTTTGGAAACAAGGCAGCACGTTGGGTCTGGCAGCTCTAGGGCAATGGAGCACAACCAGAGCAGAAGTTCTACTTCTTCCAGATCAGGCCTGCCTAGAAAGTGCGTTTCACAGGCCTTGATAAGAGATGTTCTCTTAGGCTATAAGAGCACTGGGCACAGCGAGTTGTTTCTTAGCTTCCCAAGAGGTGGAAGCAAGATGCTTTGGGGCCTCTCTCCCCCTTTGGAAACAAGGCAGCCCTTTGGGCCTTTCAGCTCTAGGGCAATGGAGCACACCCAGAGCAGAAGTTCTACCTCAGCCAGATCAGGCCTGCCAAGAAACTGCTTTTCACAGGCCTTCGTAAGAGGTGTTCCCGGAAGGCTGTAAGAGTACCTGGCAGAGCGAGTTGTTTCTTAGCTTCAAAAACAGCTGGAAGCAACATGATTTGGGGCCTCTCTCCCCCTTTGGAAACAAAGCAGCCTTTGTGCCTGGCAGCTCTAGGCCAAAGTAGCACACCCAGAGCACAAGTTCTACCTCAGCCAGATAAGGCCTGTCAAGAAGCTGCGTTTCACAGGCCTTTGTATGTGACGTTCCCGGTTGGCTTTGAGAGCACTGTGCAGAGCCAGTTGTTTTAGCTTCCCAGAGAGCAGGAAGCAAGATGCTTTGGGGCCTCTCTCACACTTTGGAAATAAAGGCAGCCCTTTGGGCCTGGCAGCCCTAGGCCAATGGAGTACACCCAGAGCAGAAGTTCTACCTCAGCCAGATCAGGCCTTCCAAGAAACTGCGTCTCACAGGCCTTTCTCTGTCACGTTGCCGGTAGGCTGTGAGAGCACTGTGCAGAGCCAGTTGTTTCTTAGCTTCCCAAAGATTTGGAAGCAAGATACTTTGGGGACTCTCAGCCCCTTTGGAAACAAGGCGGCCCTTTGGGCCTGGCAGCTCTAGGCCAAAGTAGCACGCCCAGAGCAGGAGCTCTACTTCAGCCAGATCAGGCCTGCCAAGAAACTGCGTTTCACAGGCCTTGGTAAGAGATGTTCCCGGTAGGCTGTGAGAGCACTGTGGAGAGCCAGTTGCTTTAGCTTCCCACAGAGCTGGAAGCAAGATGCTTTGGGGCCTCTCTCTCCCTTTGGACACAAGGCAGCCGTTTGGGCCTGGCAGCTCTAGGCCAATGGAGCACACCCACAGCAGAAGTTCTACTTCAGGCGGATCAGTCCTGCCCAGAAACTGCGTTTCACAGCCCTTGGTAAGAGATGTTCACGGTAGGCTGTGAGAGCACTGGGCAGAACCAGTTGTTTTTTAGCTTCCCAAAGTGCTGGAGGCAAGATGCTTTGGGGCCTCTCTCACCCCTTGGAAACAAGGCAGCCCTTAGGTCCTGGTAGCTCTAGGCCTATGTAGCACAACCAGAACAGAAGTTCTACTTCAGCCAGGTCAGGCCTGCCAAGAAACTGCGTTTCACAGGCCTTTCAAAGAGATGTTCTCTTAGGCTGTAAGAGCACTGGGCAGAGCCAGCTGTTTCTTAGCTTCCCGAAGAGCTGGGAGCAAGATGCTTTGGTGCCACTCTCTCACTTTGGAATCAAGGCAGCCCTTTGCGCCAGGTAGCTCTAGGCCAGTGGAGCACACCCAGAGCAGAAGTTCTACTTCGGCCAGTTCAGGCCACCAACAAACTGCGTTTCACAGGCCTTGGTAAGAGATGTTCCCGGTAGGCTGTAAGAGCACTGGGCAACGCCAGATGTTTCTTAGCTTCCCGAAGAGCTGGAAGCAAGATGCTTTGGGGCCTCTCTGCCCCTTTGCAAACAAGGCGGCCCTTTGGGCCAGGCAGCTCTAGGCCAGTGGAGCACGCCCAGAGCAGCAGTTCTACTTCAGCTAGATCAGGCCACCAACAAAGTGCGTTTCACAGGCCTTGGTAAGAGATTTTCTCTTAGGCTGTAAGAGCACTGGGCAGAGCCAGTTGTTTCTTAGCTTCCCAAAGAGCTGGAAGCAAGATGCTTTGGGGGCTCCCTGCCCCTTTGCCAACAAGGCCGACCTTTGGGCCTTTCAGCTCTAGGCCAATGGAGCACACCCAGAGCAGAAGTTCTACCTCAGCCAGATAAGGCCTGCCAAGAAACTGCGTTTCAAAGGCTCTGGTAAGAGATGTTCCCGGTACTCTGTCAGAGCACTGGGCAGAGACAGTTGTTTCTTAGCTTCCCAAAGAGCTGGAAGCAAGATGCTTTGGGGCCTCTCTGCCCCTTTGCAAACAAGGCATCCCTCTGGGCCTTTCAGCTCTAGGCCAATGGAGCACACCCAGAGCAGAAGTCCTACTTCAGCCAGATCAGGCCTGCCAAGGAACTGCGTTTCAGAGGCCTTTGTATGTGACGTTCCCGGTAGGCTGTGAGAGCACGGTGCAGAGCCAGTTGTTTCCTTGTTTCCCAAACAGCTGGAAGCAAGACGCTTTGGGGCCTCTCTGCCCCTTTGGAAACAAGGCAGCACGTTGGGTCTGGCAGCTCTAGGGCAATGGAGCACAACCAGAGCAGAAGTTCTACTTCTTCCAGATCAGGCCTGCCTAGAAAGTGCGTTTCACAGGCCTTGATAAGAGATGTTCTCTTAGGCTATAAGAGCACTGGGCACAGCGAGTTGTTTCTTAGCTTCCCAAGAGGTGGAAGCAAGATGCTTTGGGGCCTCTCTCCCCCTTTGGAAACAAGGCAGCCCTTTGGGCCTTTCAGCTCTAGGGCAATGGAGCACACCCAGAGCAGAAGTTCTACCTCAGCCAGATCAGGCCTGCCAAGAAACTGCTTTTCACAGGCCTTCGTAAGAGGTGTTCCCGGAAGGCTGTAAGAGTACCTGGCAGAGCGAGTTGTTTCTTAGCTTCAAAAACAGCTGGAAGCAACATGATTTGGGGCCTCTCTCCCCCTTTGGAAACAAAGCAGCCTTTGTGCCTGGCAGCTCTAGGCCAAAGTAGCACACCCAGAGCACAAGTTCTACCTCAGCCAGATAAGGCCTGTCAAGAAGCTGCGTTTCACAGGCCTTTGTATGTGACGTTCCCGGTTGGCTTTGAGAGCACTGTGCAGAGCCAGTTGTTTTAGCTTCCCAGAGAGCAGGAAGCAAGATGCTTTGGGGCCTCTCTCACACTTTGGAAATAAAGGCAGCCCTTTGGGCCTGGCAGCCCTAGGCCAATGGAGTACACCCAGAGCAGAAGTTCTACCTCAGCCAGATCAGGCCTTCCAAGAAACTGCGTCTCACAGGCCTTTCTCTGTCACGTTGCCGGTAGGCTGTGAGAGCACTGTGCAGAGCCAGTTGTTTCTTAGCTTCCCAAAGATTTGGAAGCAAGATACTTTGGGGACTCTCAGCCCCTTTGGAAACAAGGCGGCCCTTTGGGCCTGGCAGCTCTAGGCCAAAGTAGCACGCCCAGAGCAGGAGCTCTACTTCAGCCAGATCAGGCCTGCCAAGAAACTGCGTTTCACAGGCCTTGGTAAGAGATGTTCCCGGTAGGCTGTGAGAGCACTGTGGAGAGCCAGTTGCTTTAGCTTCCCACAGAGCTGGAAGCAAGATGCTTTGGGGCCTCTCTCTCCCTTTGGACACAAGGCAGCCGTTTGGGCCTGGCAGCTCTAGGCCAATGGAGCACACCCACAGCAGAAGTTCTACTTCAGGCGGATCAGTCCTGCCCAGAAACTGCGTTTCACAGCCCTTGGTAAGAGATGTTCACGGTAGGCTGTGAGAGCACTGGGCAGAACCAGTTGTTTTTTAGCTTCCCAAAGTGCTGGAGGCAAGATGCTTTGGGGCCTCTCTCACCCCTTGGAAACAAGGCAGCCCTTAGGTCCTGGTAGCTCTAGGCCTATGTAGCACAACCAGAACAGAAGTTCTACTTCAGCCAGGTCAGGCCTGCCAAGAAACTGCGTTTCACAGGCCTTTCAAAGAGATGTTCTCTTAGGCTGTAAGAGCACTGGGCAGAGCCAGCTGTTTCTTAGCTTCCCGAAGAGCTGGGAGCAAGATGCTTTGGTGCCACTCTCTCACTTTGGAATCAAGGCAGCCCTTTGCGCCAGGTAGCTCTAGGCCAGTGGAGCACACCCAGAGCAGAAGTTCTACTTCGGCCAGTTCAGGCCACCAACAAACTGCGTTTCACAGGCCTTGGTAAGAGATGTTCCCGGTAGGCTGTAAGAGCACTGGGCAACGCCAGATGTTTCTTAGCTTCCCGAAGAGCTGGAAGCAAGATGCTTTGGGGCCTCTCTGCCCCTTTGCAAACAAGGCGGCCCTTTGGGCCAGGCAGCTCTAGGCCAGTGGAGCACGCCCAGAGCAGCAGTTCTACTTCAGCTAGATCAGGCCACCAACAAAGTGCGTTTCACAGGCCTTGGTAAGAGATTTTCTCTTAGGCTGTAAGAGCACTGGGCAGAGCCAGTTGTTTCTTAGCTTCCCAAAGAGCTGGAAGCAAGATGCTTTGGGGGCTCCCTGCCCCTTTGCCAACAAGGCCGACCTTTGGGCCTTTCAGCTCTAGGCCAATGGAGCACACCCAGAGCAGAAGTTCTACCTCAGCCAGATAAGGCCTGCCAAGAAACTGCGTTTCAAAGGCTCTGGTAAGAGATGTTCCCGGTACTCTGTCAGAGCACTGGGCAGAGACAGTTGTTTCTTAGCTTCCCAAAGAGCTGGAAGCAAGATGCTTTGGGGCCTCTCTGCCCCTTTGCAAACAAGGCATCCCTCTGGGCCTTTCAGCTCTAGGCCAATGGAGCACACCCAGAGCAGAAGTCCTACTTCAGCCAGATCAGGCCTGCCAAGGAACTGCGTTTCAGAGGCCTTTGTATGTGACGTTCCCGGTAGGCTGTGAGAGCACGGTGCAGAGCCAGTTGTTTCCTTGTTTCCCAAACAGCTGGAAGCAAGACGCTTTGGGGCCTCTCTGCCCCTTTGGAAACAAGGCAGCACGTTGGGTCTGGCAGCTCTAGGGCAATGGAGCACAACCAGAGCAGAAGTTCTACTTCTTCCAGATCAGGCCTGCCTAGAAAGTGCGTTTCACAGGCCTTGATAAGAGATGTTCTCTTAGGCTATAAGAGCACTGGGCACAGCGAGTTGTTTCTTAGCTTCCCAAGAGGTGGAAGCAAGATGCTTTGGGGCCTCTCTCCCCCTTTGGAAACAAGGCAGCCCTTTGGGCCTTTCAGCTCTAGGGCAATGGAGCACACCCAGAGCAGAAGTTCTACCTCAGCCAGATCAGGCCTGCCAAGAAACTGCTTTTCACAGGCCTTCGTAAGAGGTGTTCCCGGAAGGCTGTAAGAGTACCTGGCAGAGCGAGTTGTTTCTTAGCTTCAAAAACAGCTGGAAGCAACATGATTTGGGGCCTCTCTCCCCCTTTGGAAACAAAGCAGCCTTTGTGCCTGGCAGCTCTAGGCCAAAGTAGCACACCCAGAGCACAAGTTCTACCTCAGCCAGATAAGGCCTGTCAAGAAGCTGCGTTTCACAGGCCTTTGTATGTGACGTTCCCGGTTGGCTTTGAGAGCACTGTGCAGAGCCAGTTGTTTTAGCTTCCCAGAGAGCAGGAAGCAAGATGCTTTGGGGCCTCTCTCACACTTTGGAAATAAAGGCAGCCCTTTGGGCCTGGCAGCCCTAGGCCAATGGAGTACACCCAGAGCAGAAGTTCTACCTCAGCCAGATCAGGCCTTCCAAGAAACTGCGTCTCACAGGCCTTTCTCTGTCACGTTGCCGGTAGGCTGTGAGAGCACTGTGCAGAGCCAGTTGTTTCTTAGCTTCCCAAAGATTTGGAAGCAAGATACTTTGGGGACTCTCAGCCCCTTTGGAAACAAGGCGGCCCTTTGGGCCTGGCAGCTCTAGGCCAAAGTAGCACGCCCAGAGCAGGAGCTCTACTTCAGCCAGATCAGGCCTGCCAAGAAACTGCGTTTCACAGGCCTTGGTAAGAGATGTTCCCGGTAGGCTGTGAGAGCACTGTGGAGAGCCAGTTGCTTTAGCTTCCCACAGAGCTGGAAGCAAGATGCTTTGGGGCCTCTCTCTCCCTTTGGACACAAGGCAGCCGTTTGGGCCTGGCAGCTCTAGGCCAATGGAGCACACCCACAGCAGAAGTTCTACTTCAGGCGGATCAGTCCTGCCCAGAAACTGCGTTTCACAGCCCTTGGTAAGAGATGTTCACGGTAGGCTGTGAGAGCACTGGGCAGAACCAGTTGTTTTTTAGCTTCCCAAAGTGCTGGAGGCAAGATGCTTTGGGGCCTCTCTCACCCCTTGGAAACAAGGCAGCCCTTAGGTCCTGGTAGCTCTAGGCCTATGTAGCACAACCAGAACAGAAGTTCTACTTCAGCCAGGTCAGGCCTGCCAAGAAACTGCGTTTCACAGGCCTTTCAAAGAGATGTTCTCTTAGGCTGTAAGAGCACTGGGCAGAGCCAGCTGTTTCTTAGCTTCCCGAAGAGCTGGGAGCAAGATGCTTTGGTGCCACTCTCTCACTTTGGAATCAAGGCAGCCCTTTGCGCCAGGTAGCTCTAGGCCAGTGGAGCACACCCAGAGCAGAAGTTCTACTTCGGCCAGTTCAGGCCACCAACAAACTGCGTTTCACAGGCCTTGGTAAGAGATGTTCCCGGTAGGCTGTAAGAGCACTGGGCAACGCCAGATGTTTCTTAGCTTCCCGAAGAGCTGGAAGCAAGATGCTTTGGGGCCTCTCTGCCCCTTTGCAAACAAGGCGGCCCTTTGGGCCAGGCAGCTCTAGGCCAGTGGAGCACGCCCAGAGCAGCAGTTCTACTTCAGCTAGATCAGGCCACCAACAAAGTGCGTTTCACAGGCCTTGGTAAGAGATTTTCTCTTAGGCTGTAAGAGCACTGGGCAGAGCCAGTTGTTTCTTAGCTTCCCAAAGAGCTGGAAGCAAGATGCTTTGGGGGCTCCCTGCCCCTTTGCCAACAAGGCCGACCTTTGGGCCTTTCAGCTCTAGGCCAATGGAGCACACCCAGAGCAGAAGTTCTACCTCAGCCAGATAAGGCCTGCCAAGAAACTGCGTTTCAAAGGCTCTGGTAAGAGATGTTCCCGGTACTCTGTCAGAGCACTGGGCAGAGACAGTTGTTTCTTAGCTTCCCAAAGAGCTGGAAGCAAGATGCTTTGGGGCCTCTCTGCCCCTTTGCAAACAAGGCATCCCTCTGGGCCTTTCAGCTCTAGGCCAATGGAGCACACCCAGAGCAGAAGTCCTACTTCAGCCAGATCAGGCCTGCCAAGGAACTGCGTTTCAGAGGCCTTTGTATGTGACGTTCCCGGTAGGCTGTGAGAGCACGGTGCAGAGCCAGTTGTTTCCTTGTTTCCCAAACAGCTGGAAGCAAGACGCTTTGGGGCCTCTCTGCCCCTTTGGAAACAAGGCAGCACGTTGGGTCTGGCAGCTCTAGGGCAATGGAGCACAACCAGAGCAGAAGTTCTACTTCTTCCAGATCAGGCCTGCCTAGAAAGTGCGTTTCACAGGCCTTGATAAGAGATGTTCTCTTAGGCTATAAGAGCACTGGGCACAGCGAGTTGTTTCTTAGCTTCCCAAGAGGTGGAAGCAAGATGCTTTGGGGCCTCTCTCCCCCTTTGGAAACAAGGCAGCCCTTTGGGCCTTTCAGCTCTAGGGCAATGGAGCACACCCAGAGCAGAAGTTCTACCTCAGCCAGATCAGGCCTGCCAAGAAACTGCTTTTCACAGGCCTTCGTAAGAGGTGTTCCCGGAAGGCTGTAAGAGTACCTGGCAGAGCGAGTTGTTTCTTAGCTTCAAAAACAGCTGGAAGCAACATGATTTGGGGCCTCTCTCCCCCTTTGGAAACAAAGCAGCCTTTGTGCCTGGCAGCTCTAGGCCAAAGTAGCACACCCAGAGCACAAGTTCTACCTCAGCCAGATAAGGCCTGTCAAGAAGCTGCGTTTCACAGGCCTTTGTATGTGACGTTCCCGGTTGGCTTTGAGAGCACTGTGCAGAGCCAGTTGTTTTAGCTTCCCAGAGAGCAGGAAGCAAGATGCTTTGGGGCCTCTCTCACACTTTGGAAATAAAGGCAGCCCTTTGGGCCTGGCAGCCCTAGGCCAATGGAGTACACCCAGAGCAGAAGTTCTACCTCAGCCAGATCAGGCCTTCCAAGAAACTGCGTCTCACAGGCCTTTCTCTGTCACGTTGCCGGTAGGCTGTGAGAGCACTGTGCAGAGCCAGTTGTTTCTTAGCTTCCCAAAGATTTGGAAGCAAGATACTTTGGGGACTCTCAGCCCCTTTGGAAACAAGGCGGCCCTTTGGGCCTGGCAGCTCTAGGCCAAAGTAGCACGCCCAGAGCAGGAGTTCTACTTCAGCCAGATCAGGCCTGCCAAGAAACTGCGTTTCACAGGCCTTGGTAAGAGATGTTCCCGGTAGGCTGTGAGAGCACTGTGGAGAGCCAGTTGCTTTAGCTTCCCACAGAGCTGGAAGCAAGATGCTTTGGGGCCTCTCTCTCCCTTTGGACACAAGGCAGCCGTTTGGGCCTGGCAGCTCTAGGCCAATGGAGCACACCCACAGCAGAAGTTCTACTTCAGGCGGATCAGTCCTGCCCAGAAACTGCGTTTCACAGCCCTTGGTAAGAGATGTTCACGGTAGGCTGTGAGAGCACTGGGCAGAACCAGTTGTTTTTTAGCTTCCCAAAGTGCTGGAGGCAAGATGCTTTGGGGCCTCTCTCACCCCTTGGAAACAAGGCAGCCCTTAGGTCCTGGTAGCTCTAGGCCTATGTAGCACAA
This sequence comes from Equus asinus, assembly GCF_041296235.1. Lineage (NCBI taxonomy): Eukaryota > Metazoa > Chordata > Mammalia > Perissodactyla > Equidae > Equus > Equus asinus. The sequence continues at coordinate 207,271 of NW_027225523.1, forward strand.
CCAGAACAGAAGTTCTACTTCAGCCAGGTCAGGCCTGCCAAGAAACTGCGTTTCACAGGCCTTTCAAAGAGATGTTCTCTTAGGCTGTAAGAGCACTGGGCAGAGCCAGCTGTTTCTTAGCTTCCCGAAGAGCTGGGAGCAAGATGCTTTGGTGCCACTCTCTCACTTTGGAATCAAGGCAGCCCTTTGCGCCAGGTAGCTCTAGGCCAGTGGAGCACACCCAGAGCAGAAGTTCTACTTCGGCCAGTTCAGGCCACCAACAAACTGCGTTTCACAGGCCTTGGTAAGAGATGTTCCCGGTAGGCTGTAAGAGCACTGGGCAACGCCAGATGTTTCTTAGCTTCCCGAAGAGCTGGAAGCAAGATGCTTTGGGGCCTCTCTGCCCCTTTGCAAACAAGGCGGCCCTTTGGGCCAGGCAGCTCTAGGCCAGTGGAGCACGCCCAGAGCAGCAGTTCTACTTCAGCTAGATCAGGCCACCAACAAAGTGCGTTTCACAGGCCTTGGTAAGAGATTTTCTCTTAGGCTGTAAGAGCACTGGGCAGAGCCAGTTGTTTCTTAGCTTCCCAAAGAGCTGGAAGCAAGATGCTTTGGGGGCTCCCTGCCCCTTTGCCAACAAGGCCGACCTTTGGGCCTTTCAGCTCTAGGCCAATGGAGCACACCCAGAGCAGAAGTTCTACCTCAGCCAGATAAGGCCTGCCAAGAAACTGCGTTTCAAAGGCTCTGGTAAGAGATGTTCCCGGTACTCTGTCAGAGCACTGGGCAGAGACAGTTGTTTCCTAGCTTCCCAAAGAGCTGGAAGCAAGATGCTTTGGGGCCTCTCTGCCCCTTTGCAAACAAGGCATCCCTTTGGGCCTTTCAGCTCTAGGCCAATGGAGCACACCCAGAGCAGAAGTCCTACTTCAGCCAGATCAGGCCTGCCAAGGAACTGCGTTTCAGAGGCCTTTGTATGTGACGTTCCCGGTAGGCTGTGAGAGCACGGTGCAGAGCCAGTTGTTTCCTTGTTTCCCAAACAGCTGGAAGCAAGACGCTTTGGGGCCTCTCTGCCCCTTTGGAAACAAGGCAGCACGTTGGGTCTGGCAGCTCTAGGGCAATGGAGCACAACCAGAGCAGAAGTTCTACTTCTTCCAGATCAGGCCTGCCTAGAAAGTGCGTTTCACAGGCCTTGATAAGAGATGTTCTCTTAGGCTATAAGAGCACTGGGCACAGCGAGTTGTTTCTTAGCTTCCCAAGAGGTGGAAGCAAGATGCTTTGGGGCCTCTCTCCCCCTTTGGAAACAAGGCAGCCCTTTGGGCCTTTCAGCTCTAGGGCAATGGAGCACACCCAGAGCAGAAGTTCTACCTCAGCCAGATCAGGCCTGCCAAGAAACTGCTTTTCACAGGCCTTCGTAAGAGGTGTTCCCGGAAGGCTGTAAGAGTACCTGGCAGAGCGAGTTGTTTCTTAGCTTCAAAAACAGCTGGAAGCAACATGATTTGGGGCCTCTCTCCCCCTTTGGAAACAAAGCAGCCTTTGTGCCTGGCAGCTCTAGGCCAAAGTAGCACACCCAGAGCACAAGTTCTACCTCAGCCAGATAAGGCCTGTGAAGAAGCTGCGTTTCACAGGCCTTTGTATGTGACGTTCCCGGTTGGCTTTGAGAGCACTGTGCAGAGCCAGTTGTTTTAGCTTCCCAGAGAGCAGGAAGCAAGATGCTTTGGGGCCTCTCTCACACTTTGGAAATAAAGGCAGCCCTTTGGGCCTGGCAGCCCTAGGCCAATGGAGTACACCCAGAGCAGAAGTTCTACCTCAGCCAGATCAGGCCTTCCAAGAAACTGCGTCTCACAGGCCTTTCTCTGTCACGTTGCCGGTAGGCTGTGAGAGCACTGTGCAGAGCCAGTTGTTTCTTAGCTTCCCAAAGATTTGGAAGCAAGATACTTTGGGGACTCTCAGCCCCTTTGGAAACAAGGCGGCCCTTTGGGCCTGGCAGCTCTAGGCCAAAGTAGCACGCCCAGAGCAGGAGTTCTACTTCAGCCAGATCAGGCCTGCCAAGAAACTGCGTTTCACAGGCCTTGGTAAGAGATGTTCCCGGTAGGCTGTGAGAGCACTGTGGAGAGCCAGTTGCTTTAGCTTCCCACAGAGCTGGAAGCAAGATGCTTTGGGGCCTCTCTCTCCCTTTGGACACAAGGCAGCCGTTTGGGCCTGGCAGCTCTAGGCCAATGGAGCACACCCACAGCAGAAGTTCTACTTCAGGCGGATCAGTCCTGCCCAGAAACTGCGTTTCACAGCCCTTGGTAAGAGATGTTCACGGTAGGCTGTGAGAGCACTGGGCAGAACCAGTTGTTTTTTAGCTTCCCAAAGTGCTGGAGGCAAGATGCTTTGGGGCCTCTCTCACCCCTTGGAAACAAGGCAGCCCTTAGGTCCTGGTAGCTCTAGGCCTATGTAGCACAACCAGAACAGAAGTTCTACTTCAGCCAGGTCAGGCCTGCCAAGAAACTGCGTTTCACAGGCCTTTCAAAGAGATGTTCTCTTAGGCTGTAAGAGCACTGGGCAGAGCCAGCTGTTTCTTAGCTTCCCGAAGAGCTGGGAGCAAGATGCTTTGGTGCCACTCTCTCACTTTGGAATCAAGGCAGCCCTTTGCGCCAGGTAGCTCTAGGCCAGTGGAGCACACCCAGAGCAGAAGTTCTACTTCGGCCAGTTCAGGCCACCAACAAACTGCGTTTCACAGGCCTTGGTAAGAGATGTTCCCGGTAGGCTGTAAGAGCACTGGGCAACGCCAGATGTTTCTTAGCTTCCCGAAGAGCTGGAAGCAAGATGCTTTGGGGCCTCTCTGCCCCTTTGCAAACAAGGCGGCCCTTTGGGCCAGGCAGCTCTAGGCCAGTGGAGCACGCCCAGAGCAGCAGTTCTACTTCAGCTAGATCAGGCCACCAACAAAGTGCGTTTCACAGGCCTTGGTAAGAGATTTTCTCTTAGGCTGTAAGAGCACTGGGCAGAGCCAGTTGTTTCTTAGCTTCCCAAAGAGCTGGAAGCAAGATGCTTTGGGGGCTCCCTGCCCCTTTGCCAACAAGGCCGACCTTTGGGCCTTTCAGCTCTAGGCCAATGGAGCACACCCAGAGCAGAAGTTCTACCTCAGCCAGATAAGGCCTGCCAAGAAACTGCGTTTCAAAGGCTCTGGTAAGAGATGTTCCCGGTACTCTGTCAGAGCACTGGGCAGAGACAGTTGTTTCTTAGCTTCCCAAAGAGCTGGAAGCAAGATGCTTTGGGGCCTCTCTGCCCCTTTGCAAACAAGGCATCCCTCTGGGCCTTTCAGCTCTAGGCCAATGGAGCACACCCAGAGCAGAAGTCCTACTTCAGCCAGATCAGGCCTGCCAAGGAACTGCGTTTCAGAGGCCTTTGTATGTGACGTTCCCGGTAGGCTGTGAGAGCACGGTGCAGAGCCAGTTGTTTCCTTGTTTCCCAAACAGCTGGAAGCAAGACGCTTTGGGGCCTCTCTGCCCCTTTGGAAACAAGGCAGCACGTTGGGTCTGGCAGCTCTAGGGCAATGGAGCACAACCAGAGCAGAAGTTCTACTTCTTCCAGATCAGGCCTGCCTAGAAAGTGCGTTTCACAGGCCTTGATAAGAGATGTTCTCTTAGGCTATAAGAGCACTGGGCACAGCGAGTTGTTTCTTAGCTTCCCAAGAGGTGGAAGCAAGATGCTTTGGGGCCTCTCTCCCCCTTTGGAAACAAGGCAGCCCTTTGGGCCTTTCAGCTCTAGGGCAATGGAGCACACCCAGAGCAGAAGTTCTACCTCAGCCAGATCAGGCCTGCCAAGAAACTGCTTTTCACAGGCCTTCGTAAGAGGTGTTCCCGGAAGGCTGTAAGAGTACCTGGCAGAGCGAGTTGTTTCTTAGCTTCAAAAACAGCTGGAAGCAACATGATTTGGGGCCTCTCTCCCCCTTTGGAAACAAAGCAGCCTTTGTGCCTGGCAGCTCTAGGCCAAAGTAGCACACCCAGAGCACAAGTTCTACCTCAGCCAGATAAGGCCTGTCAAGAAGCTGCGTTTCACAGGCCTTTGTATGTGACGTTCCCGGTTGGCTTTGAGAGCACTGTGCAGAGCCAGTTGTTTTAGCTTCCCAGAGAGCAGGAAGCAAGATGCTTTGGGGCCTCTCTCACACTTTGGAAATAAAGGCAGCCCTTTGGGCCTGGCAGCCCTAGGCCAATGGAGTACACCCAGAGCAGAAGTTCTACCTCAGCCAGATCAGGCCTTCCAAGAAACTGCGTCTCACAGGCCTTTCTCTGTCACGTTGCCGGTAGGCTGTGAGAGCACTGTGCAGAGCCAGTTGTTTCTTAGCTTCCCAAAGATTTGGAAGCAAGATACTTTGGGGACTCTCAGCCCCTTTGGAAACAAGGCGGCCCTTTGGGCCTGGCAGCTCTAGGCCAAAGTAGCACGCCCAGAGCAGGAGTTCTACTTCAGCCAGATCAGGCCTGCCAAGAAACTGCGTTTCACAGGCCTTGGTAAGAGATGTTCCCGGTAGGCTGTGAGAGCACTGTGGAGAGCCAGTTGCTTTAGCTTCCCACAGAGCTGGAAGCAAGATGCTTTGGGGCCTCTCTCTCCCTTTGGACACAAGGCAGCCGTTTGGGCCTGGCAGCTCTAGGCCAATGGAGCACACCCACAGCAGAAGTTCTACTTCAGGCGGATCAGTCCTGCCCAGAAACTGCGTTTCACAGCCCTTGGTAAGAGATGTTCACGGTAGGCTGTGAGAGCACTGGGCAGAACCAGTTGTTTTTTAGCTTCCCAAAGTGCTGGAGGCAAGATGCTTTGGGGCCTCTCTCACCCCTTGGAAACAAGGCAGCCCTTAGGTCCTGGTAGCTCTAGGCCTATGTAGCACAACCAGAACAGAAGTTCTACTTCAGCCAGGTCAGGCCTGCCAAGAAACTGCGTTTCACAGGCCTTTCAAAGAGATGTTCTCTTAGGCTGTAAGAGCACTGGGCAGAGCCAGCTGTTTCTTAGCTTCCCGAAGAGCTGGGAGCAAGATGCTTTGGTGCCACTCTCTCACTTTGGAATCAAGGCAGCCCTTTGCGCCAGGTAGCTCTAGGCCAGTGGAGCACACCCAGAGCAGAAGTTCTACTTCGGCCAGTTCAGGCCACCAACAAACTGCGTTTCACAGGCCTTGGTAAGAGATGTTCCCGGTAGGCTGTAAGAGCACTGGGCAACGCCAGATGTTTCTTAGCTTCCCGAAGAGCTGGAAGCAAGATGCTTTGGGGCCTCTCTGCCCCTTTGCAAACAAGGCGGCCCTTTGGGCCAGGCAGCTCTAGGCCAGTGGAGCACGCCCAGAGCAGCAGTTCTACTTCAGCTAGATCAGGCCACCAACAAAGTGCGTTTCACAGGCCTTGGTAAGAGATTTTCTCTTAGGCTGTAAGAGCACTGGGCAGAGCCAGTTGTTTCTTAGCTTCCCAAAGAGCTGGAAGCAAGATGCTTTGGGGGCTCCCTGCCCCTTTGCCAACAAGGCCGACCTTTGGGCCTTTCAGCTCTAGGCCAATGGAGCACACCCAGAGCAGAAGTTCTACCTCAGCCAGATAAGGCCTGCCAAGAAACTGCGTTTCAAAGGCTCTGGTAAGAGATGTTCCCGGTACTCTGTCAGAGCACTGGGCAGAGACAGTTGTTTCCTAGCTTCCCAAAGAGCTGGAAGCAAGATGCTTTGGGGCCTCTCTGCCCCTTTGCAAACAAGGCATCCCTCTGGGCCTTTCAGCTCTAGGCCAATGGAGCACACCCAGAGCAGAAGTCCTACTTCAGCCAGATCAGGCCTGCCAAGGAACTGCGTTTCAGAGGCCTTTGTATGTGACGTTCCCGGTAGGCTGTGAGAGCACGGTGCAGAGCCAGTTGTTTCCTTGTTTCCCAAACAGCTGGAAGCAAGACGCTTTGGGGCCTCTCTGCCCCTTTGGAAACAAGGCAGCACGTTGGGTCTGGCAGCTCTAGGGCAATGGAGCACAACCAGAGCAGAAGTTCTACTTCTTCCAGATCAGGCCTGCCTAGAAAGTGCGTTTCACAGGCCTTGATAAGAGATGTTCTCTTAGGCTATAAGAGCACTGGGCACAGCGAGTTGTTTCTTAGCTTCCCAAGAGGTGGAAGCAAGATGCTTTGGGGCCTCTCTCCCCCTTTGGAAACAAGGCAGCCCTTTGGGCCTTTCAGCTCTAGGGCAATGGAGCACACCCAGAGCAGAAGTTCTACCTCAGCCAGATCAGGCCTGCCAAGAAACTGCTTTTCACAGGCCTTCGTAAGAGGTGTTCCCGGAAGGCTGTAAGAGTACCTGGCAGAGCGAGTTGTTTCTTAGCTTCAAAAACAGCTGGAAGCAACATGATTTGGGGCCTCTCTCCCCCTTTGGAAACAAAGCAGCCTTTGTGCCTGGCAGCTCTAGGCCAAAGTAGCACACCCAGAGCACAAGTTCTACCTCAGCCAGATAAGGCCTGTCAAGAAGCTGCGTTTCACAGGCCTTTGTATGTGACGTTCCCGGTTGGCTTTGAGAGCACTGTGCAGAGCCAGTTGTTTTAGCTTCCCAGAGAGCAGGAAGCAAGATGCTTTGGGGCCTCTCTCACACTTTGGAAATAAAGGCAGCCCTTTGGGCCTGGCAGCCCTAGGCCAATGGAGTACACCCAGAGCAGAAGTTCTACCTCAGCCAGATCAGGCCTTCCAAGAAACTGCGTCTCACAGGCCTTTCTCTGTCACGTTGCCGGTAGGCTGTGAGAGCACTGTGCAGAGCCAGTTGTTTCTTAGCTTCCCAAAGATTTGGAAGCAAGATACTTCGGGGACTCTCAGCCCCTTTGGAAACAAGGCGGCCCTTTGGGCCTGGCAGCTCTAGGCCAAAGTAGCACGCCCAGAGCAGGAGTTCTACTTCAGCCAGATCAGGCCTGCCAAGAAACTGCGTTTCACAGGCCTTGGTAAGAGATGTTCCCGGTAGGCTGTGAGAGCACTGTGGAGAGCCAGTTGCTTTAGCTTCCCACAGAGCTGGAAGCAAGATGCTTTGGGGCCTCTCTCTCCCTTTGGACACAAGGCAGCCGTTTGGGCCTGGCAGCTCTAGGCCAATGGAGCACACCCACAGCAGAAGTTCTACTTCAGGCGGATCAGTCCTGCCCAGAAACTGCGTTTCACAGCCCTTGGTAAGAGATGTTCACGGTAGGCTGTGAGAGCACTGGGCAGAACCAGTTGTTTTTTAGCTTCCCAAAGTGCTGGAGGCAAGATGCTTTGGGGCCTCTCTCACCCCTTGGAAACAAGGCAGCCCTTAGGTCCTGGTAGCTCTAGGCCTATGTAGCACAACCAGAACAGAAGTTCTACTTCAGCCAGGTCAGGCCTGCCAAGAAACTGCGTTTCACAGGCCTTTCAAAGAGATGTTCTCTTAGGCTGTAAGAGCACTGGGCAGAGCCAGCTGTTTCTTAGCTTCCCGAAGAGCTGGGAGCAAGATGCTTTGGTGCCACTCTCTCACTTTGGAATCAAGGCAGCCCTTTGCGCCAGGTAGCTCTAGGCCAGTGGAGCACACCCAGAGCAGAAGTTCTACTTCGGCCAGTTCAGGCCACCAACAAACTGCGTTTCACAGGCCTTGGTAAGAGATGTTCCCGGTAGGCTGTAAGAGCACTGGGCAACGCCAGATGTTTCTTAGCTTCCCGAAGAGCTGGAAGCAAGATGCTTTGGGGCCTCTCTGCCCCTTTGCAAACAAGGCGGCCCTTTGGGCCAGGCAGCTCTAGGCCAGTGGAGCACGCCCAGAGCAGCAGTTCTACTTCAGCTAGATCAGGCCACCAACAAAGTGCGTTTCACAGGCCTTGGTAAGAGATTTTCTCTTAGGCTGTAAGAGCACTGGGCAGAGCCAGTTGTTTCTTAGCTTCCCAAAGAGCTGGAAGCAAGATGCTTTGGGGGCTCCCTGCCCCTTTGCCAACAAGGCCGACCTTTGGGCCTTTCAGCTCTAGGCCAATGGAGCACACCCAGAGCAGAAGTTCTACCTCAGCCAGATAAGGCCTGCCAAGAAACTGCGTTTCAAAGGCTCTGGTAAGAGATGTTCCCGGTACTCTGTCAGAGCACTGGGCAGAGACAGTTGTTTCTTAGCTTCCCAAAGAGCTGGAAGCAAGATGCTTTGGGGCCTCTCTGCCCCTTTGCAAACAAGGCATCCCTCTGGGCCTTTCAGCTCTAGGCCAATGGAGCACACCCAGAGCAGAAGTCCTACTTCAGCCAGATCAGGCCTGCCAAGGAACTGCGTTTCAGAGGCCTTTGTATGTGACGTTCCCGGTAGGCTGTGAGAGCACGGTGCAGAGCCAGTTGTTTCCTTGTTTCCCAAACAGCTGGAAGCAAGACGCTTTGGGGCCTCTCTGCCCCTTTGGAAACAAGGCAGCACGTTGGGTCTGGCAGCTCTAGGGCAATGGAGCACAACCAGAGCAGAAGTTCTACTTCTTCCAGATCAGGCCTGCCTAGAAAGTGCGTTTCACAGGCCTTGATAAGAGATGTTCTCTTAGGCTATAAGAGCACTGGGCACAGCGAGTTGTTTCTTAGCTTCCCAAGAGGTGGAAGCAAGATGCTTTGGGGCCTCTCTCCCCCTTTGGAAACAAGGCAGCCCTTTGGGCCTTTCAGCTCTAGGGCAATGGAGCACACCCAGAGCAGAAGTTCTACCTCAGCCAGATCAGGCCTGCCAAGAAACTGCTTTTCACAGGCCTTCGTAAGAGGTGTTCCCGGAAGGCTGTAAGAGTACCTGGCAGAGCGAGTTGTTTCTTAGCTTCAAAAACAGCTGGAAGCAACATGATTTGGGGCCTCTCTCCCCCTTTGGAAACAAAGCAGCCTTTGTGCCTGGCAGCTCTAGGCCAAAGTAGCACACCCAGAGCACAAGTTCTACCTCAGCCAGATAAGGCCTGTCAAGAAGCTGCGTTTCACAGGCCTTTGTATGTGACGTTCCCGGTTGGCTTTGAGAGCACTGTGCAGAGCCAGTTGTTTTAGCTTCCCAGAGAGCAGGAAGCAAGATGCTTTGGGGCCTCTCTCACACTTTGGAAATAAAGGCAGCCCTTTGGGCCTGGCAGCCCTAGGCCAATGGAGTACACCCAGAGCAGAAGTTCTACCTCAGCCAGATCAGGCCTTCCAAGAAACTGCGTCTCACAGGCCTTTCTCTGTCACGTTGCCGGTAGGCTGTGAGAGCACTGTGCAGAGCCAGTTGTTTCTTAGCTTCCCAAAGATTTGGAAGCAAGATACTTCGGGGACTCTCAGCCCCTTTGGAAACAAGGCGGCCCTTTGGGCCTGGCAGCTCTAGGCCAAAGTAGCACGCCCAGAGCAGGAGTTCTACTTCAGCCAGATCAGGCCTGCCAAGAAACTGCGTTTCACAGGCCTTGGTAAGAGATGTTCCCGGTAGGCTGTGAGAGCACTGTGGAGAGCCAGTTGCTTTAGCTTCCCACAGAGCTGGAAGCAAGATGCTTTGGGGCCTCTCTCTCCCTTTGGACACAAGGCAGCCGTTTGGGCCTGGCAGCTCTAGGCCAATGGAGCACACCCACAGCAGAAGTTCTACTTCAGGCGGATCAGTCCTGCCCAGAAACTGCGTTTCACAGCCCTTGGTAAGAGATGTTCACGGTAGGCTGTGAGAGCACTGGGCAGAACCAGTTGTTTTTTAGCTTCCCAAAGTGCTGGAGGCAAGATGCTTTGGGGCCTCTCTCACCCCTTGGAAACAAGGCAGCCCTTAGGTCCTGGTAGCTCTAGGCCTATGTAGCACAACCAGAACAGAAGTTCTACTTCAGCCAGGTCAGGCCTGCCAAGAAACTGCGTTTCACAGGCCTTTCAAAGAGATGTTCTCTTAGGCTGTAAGAGCACTGGGCAGAGCCAGCTGTTTCTTAGCTTCCCGAAGAGCTGGGAGCAAGATGCTTTGGTGCCACTCTCTCACTTTGGAATCAAGGCAGCCCTTTGCGCCAGGTAGCTCTAGGCCAGTGGAGCACACCCAGAGCAGAAGTTCTACTTCGGCCAGTTCAGGCCACCAACAAACTGCGTTTCACAGGCCTTGGTAAGAGATGTTCCCGGTAGGCTGTAAGAGCACTGGGCAACGCCAGATGTTTCTTAGCTTCCCGAAGAGCTGGAAGCAAGATGCTTTGGGGCCTCTCTGCCCCTTTGCAAACAAGGCGGCCCTTTGGGCCAGGCAGCTCTAGGCCAGTGGAGCACGCCCAGAGCAGCAGTTCTACTTCAGCTAGATCAGGCCACCAACAAAGTGCGTTTCACAGGCCTTGGTAAGAGATTTTCTCTTAGGCTGTAAGAGCACTGGGCAGAGCCAGTTGTTTCTTAGCTTCCCAAAGAGCTGGAAGCAAGATGCTTTGGGGGCTCCCTGCCCCTTTGCCAACAAGGCCGACCTTTGGGCCTTTCAGCTCTAGGCCAATGGAGCACACCCAGAGCAGAAGTTCTACCTCAGCCAGATAAGGCCTGCCAAGAAACTGCGTTTCAAAGGCTCTGGTAAGAGATGTTCCCGGTACTCTGTCAGAGCACTGGGCAGAGACAGTTGTTTCTTAGCTTCCCAAAGAGCTGGAAGCAAGATGCTTTGGGGCCTCTCTGCCCCTTTGCAAACAAGGCATCCCTCTGGGCCTTTCAGCTCTAGGCCAATGGAGCACACCCAGAGCAGAAGTCCTACTTCAGCCAGATCAGGCCTGCCAAGGAACTGCGTTTCAGAGGCCTTTGTATGTGACGTTCCCGGTAGGCTGTGAGAGCACGGTGCAGAGCCAGTTGTTTCCTTGTTTCCCAAACAGCTGGAAGCAAGACGCTTTGGGGCCTCTCTGCCCCTTTGGAAACAAGGCAGCACGTTGGGTCTGGCAGCTCTAGGGCAATGGAGCACAACCAGAGCAGAAGTTCTACTTCTTCCAGATCAGGCCTGCCTAGAAAGTGCGTTTCACAGGCCTTGATAAGAGATGTTCTCTTAGGCTATAAGAGCACTGGGCACAGCGAGTTGTTTCTTAGCTTCCCAAGAGGTGGAAGCAAGATGCTTTGGGGCCTCTCTCCCCCTTTGGAAACAAGGCAGCCCTTTGGGCCTTTCAGCTCTAGGGCAATGGAGCACACCCAGAGCAGAAGTTCTACCTCAGCCAGATCAGGCCTGCCAAGAAACTGCTTTTCACAGGCCTTCGTAAGAGGTGTTCCCGGAAGGCTGTAAGAGTACCTGGCAGAGCGAGTTGTTTCTTAGCTTCAAAAACAGCTGGAAGCAACATGATTTGGGGCCTCTCTCCCCCTTTGGAAACAAAGCAGCCTTTGTGCCTGGCAGCTCTAGGCCAAAGTAGCACACCCAGAGCACAAGTTCTACCTCAGCCAGATAAGGCCTGTCAAGAAGCTGCGTTTCACAGGCCTTTGTATGTGACGTTCCCGGTTGGCTTTGAGAGCACTGTGCAGAGCCAGTTGTTTTAGCTTCCCAGAGAGCAGGAAGCAAGATGCTTTGGGGCCTCTCTCACACTTTGGAAATAAAGGCAGCCCTTTGGGCCTGGCAGCCCTAGGCCAATGGAGTACACCCAGAGCAGAAGTTCTACCTCAGCCAGATCAGGCCTTCCAAGAAACTGCGTCTCACAGGCCTTTCTCTGTCACGTTGCCGGTAGGCTGTGAGAGCACTGTGCAGAGCCAGTTGTTTCTTAGCTTCCCAAAGATTTGGAAGCAAGATACTTCGGGGACTCTCAGCCCCTTTGGAAACAAGGCGGCCCTTTGGGCCTGGCAGCTCTAGGCCAAAGTAGCACGCCCAGAGCAGGAGTTCTACTTCAGCCAGATCAGGCCTGCCAAGAAACTGCGTTTCACAGGCCTTGGTAAGAGATGTTCCCGGTAGGCTGTGAGAGCACTGTGGAGAGCCAGTTGCTTTAGCTTCCCACAGAGCTGGAAGCAAGATGCTTTGGGGCCTCTCTCTCCCTTTGGACACAAGGCAGCCGTTTGGGCCTGGCAGCTCTAGGCCAATGGAGCACACCCACAGCAGAAGTTCTACTTCAGGCGGATCAGTCCTGCCCAGAAACTGCGTTTCACAGCCCTTGGTAAGAGATGTTCACGGTAGGCTGTGAGAGCACTGGGCAGAACCAGTTGTTTTTTAGCTTCCCAAAGTGCTGGAGGCAAGATGCTTTGGGGCCTCTCTCACCCCTTGGAAACAAGGCAGCCCTTAGGTCCTGGTAGCTCTAGGCCTATGTAGCACAACCAGAACAGAAGTTCTACTTCAGCCAGGTCAGGCCTGCCAAGAAACTGCGTTTCACAGGCCTTTCAAAGAGATGTTCTCTTAGGCTGTAAGAGCACTGGGCAGAGCCAGCTGTTTCTTAGCTTCCCGAAGAGCTGGGAGCAAGATGCTTTGGTGCCACTCTCTCACTTTGGAATCAAGGCAGCCCTTTGCGCCAGGTAGCTCTAGGCCAGTGGAGCACACCCAGAGCAGAAGTTCTACTTCGGCCAGTTCAGGCCACCAACAAACTGCGTTTCACAGGCCTTGGTAAGAGATGTTCCCGGTAGGCTGTAAGAGCACTGGGCAACGCCAGATGTTTCTTAGCTTCCCGAAGAGCTGGAAGCAAGATGCTTTGGGGCCTCTCTGCCCCTTTGCAAACAAGGCGGCCCTTTGGGCCAGGCAGCTCTAGGCCAGTGGAGCACGCCCAGAGCAGCAGTTCTACTTCAGCTAGATCAGGCCACCAACAAAGTGCGTTTCACAGGCCTTGGTAAGAGATTTTCTCTTAGGCTGTAAGAGCACTGGGCAGAGCCAGTTGTTTCTTAGCTTCCCAAAGAGCTGGAAGCAAGATGCTTTGGGGGCTCCCTGCCCCTTTGCCAACAAGGCCGACCTTTGGGCCTTTCAGCTCTAGGCCAATGGAGCACACCCAGAGCAGAAGTTCTACCTCAGCCAGATAAGGCCTGCCAAGAAACTGCGTTTCAAAGGCTCTGGTAAGAGATGTTCCCGGTACTCTGTCAGAGCACTGGGCAGAGACAGTTGTTTCTTAGCTTCCCAAAGAGCTGGAAGCAAGATGCTTTGGGGCCTCTCTGCCCCTTTGCAAACAAGGCATCCCTCTGGGCCTTTCAGCTCTAGGCCAATGGAGCACACCCAGAGCAGAAGTCCTACTTCAGCCAGATCAGGCCTGCCAAGGAACTGCGTTTCAGAGGCCTTTGTATGTGACGTTCCCGGTAGGCTGTGAGAGCACGGTGCAGAGCCAGTTGTTTCCTTGTTTCCCAAACAGCTGGAAGCAAGACGCTTTGGGGCCTCTCTGCCCCTTTGGAAACAAGGCAGCACGTTGGGTCTGGCAGCTCTAGGGCAATGGAGCACAACCAGAGCAGAAGTTCTACTTCTTCCAGATCAGGCCTGCCTAGAAAGTGCGTTTCACAGGCCTTGATAAGAGATGTTCTCTTAGGCTATAAGAGCACTGGGCACAGCGAGTTGTTTCTTAGCTTCCCAAGAGGTGGAAGCAAGATGCTTTGGGGCCTCTCTCCCCCTTTGGAAACAAGGCAGCCCTTTGGGCCTTTCAGCTCTAGGGCAATGGAGCACACCCAGAGCAGAAGTTCTACCTCAGCCAGATCAGGCCTGCCAAGAAACTGCTTTTCACAGGCCTTCGTAAGAGGTGTTCCCGGAAGGCTGTAAGAGTACCTGGCAGAGCGAGTTGTTTCTTAGCTTCAAAAACAGCTGGAAGCAACATGATTTGGGGCCTCTCTCCCCCTTTGGAAACAAAGCAGCCTTTGTGCCTGGCAGCTCTAGGCCAAAGTAGCACACCCAGAGCACAAGTTCTACCTCAGCCAGATAAGGCCTGTCAAGAAGCTGCGTTTCACAGGCCTTTGTATGTGACGTTCCCGGTTGGCTTTGAGAGCACTGTGCAGAGCCAGTTGTTTTAGCTTCCCAGAGAGCAGGAAGCAAGATGCTTTGGGGCCTCTCTCACACTTTGGAAATAAAGGCAGCCCTTTGGGCCTGGCAGCCCTAGGCCAATGGAGTACACCCAGAGCAGAAGTTCTACCTCAGCCAGATCAGGCCTTCCAAGAAACTGCGTCTCACAGGCCTTTCTCTGTCACGTTGCCGGTAGGCTGTGAGAGCACTGTGCAGAGCCAGTTGTTTCTTAGCTTCCCAAAGATTTGGAAGCAAGATACTTCGGGGACTCTCAGCCCCTTTGGAAACAAGGCGGCCCTTTGGGCCTGGCAGCTCTAGGCCAAAGTAGCACGCCCAGAGCAGGAGTTCTACTTCAGCCAGATCAGGCCTGCCAAGAAACTGCGTTTCACAGGCCTTGGTAAGAGATGTTCCCGGTAGGCTGTGAGAGCACTGTGGAGAGCCAGTTGCTTTAGCTTCCCACAGAGCTGGAAGCAAGATGCTTTGGGGCCTCTCTCTCCCTTTGGACACAAGGCAGCCGTTTGGGCCTGGCAGCTCTAGGCCAATGGAGCACACCCACAGCAGAAGTTCTACTTCAGGCGGATCAGTCCTGCCCAGAAACTGCGTTTCACAGCCCTTGGTAAGAGATGTTCACGGTAGGCTGTGAGAGCACTGGGCAGAACCAGTTGTTTTTTAGCTTCCCAAAGTGCTGGAGGCAAGATGCTTTGGGGCCTCTCTCACCCCTTGGAAACAAGGCAGCCCTTAGGTCCTGGTAGCTCTAGGCCTATGTAGCACAACCAGAACAGAAGTTCTACTTCAGCCAGGTCAGGCCTGCCAAGAAACTGCGTTTCACAGGCCTTTCAAAGAGATGTTCTCTTAGGCTGTAAGAGCACTGGGCAGAGCCAGCTGTTTCTTAGCTTCCCGAAGAGCTGGGAGCAAGATGCTTTGGTGCCACTCTCTCACTTTGGAATCAAGGCAGCCCTTTGCGCCAGGTAGCTCTAGGCCAGTGGAGCACACCCAGAGCAGAAGTTCTACTTCGGCCAGTTCAGGCCACCAACAAACTGCGTTTCACAGGCCTTGGTAAGAGATGTTCCCGGTAGGCTGTAAGAGCACTGGGCAACGCCAGATGTTTCTTAGCTTCCCGAAGAGCTGGAAGCAAGATGCTTTGGGGCCTCTCTGCCCCTTTGCAAACAAGGCGGCCCTTTGGGCCAGGCAGCTCTAGGCCAGTGGAGCACGCCCAGAGCAGCAGTTCTACTTCAGCTAGATCAGGCCACCAACAAAGTGCGTTTCACAGGCCTTGGTAAGAGATTTTCTCTTAGGCTGTAAGAGCACTGGGCAGAGCCAGTTGTTTCTTAGCTTCCCAAAGAGCTGGAAGCAAGATGCTTTGGGGGCTCCCTGCCCCTTTGCCAACAAGGCCGACCTTTGGGCCTTTCAGCTCTAGGCCAATGGAGCACACCCAGAGCAGAAGTTCTACCTCAGCCAGATAAGGCCTGCCAAGAAACTGCGTTTCAAAGGCTCTGGTAAGAGATGTTCCCGGTACTCTGTCAGAGCACTGGGCAGAGACAGTTGTTTCTTAGCTTCCCAAAGAGCTGGAAGCAAGATGCTTTGGGGCCTCTCTGCCCCTTTGCAAACAAGGCATCCCTCTGGGCCTTTCAGCTCTAGGCCAATGGAGCACACCCAGAGCAGAAGTCCTACTTCAGCCAGATCAGGCCTGCCAAGGAACTGCGTTTCAGAGGCCTTTGTATGTGACGTTCCCGGTAGGCTGTGAGAGCACGGTGCAGAGCCAGTTGTTTCCTTGTTTCCCAAACAGCTGGAAGCAAGACGCTTTGGGGCCTCTCTGCCCCTTTGGAAACAAGGCAGCACGTTGGGTCTGGCAGCTCTAGGGCAATGGAGCACAACCAGAGCAGAAGTTCTACTTCTTCCAGATCAGGCCTGCCTAGAAAGTGCGTTTCACAGGCCTTGATAAGAGATGTTCTCTTAGGCTATAAGAGCACTGGGCACAGCGAGTTGTTTCTTAGCTTCCCAAGAGGTGGAAGCAAGATGCTTTGGGGCCTCTCTCCCCCTTTGGAAACAAGGCAGCCCTTTGGGCCTTTCAGCTCTAGGGCAATGGAGCACACCCAGAGCAGAAGTTCTACCTCAGCCAGATCAGGCCTGCCAAGAAACTGCTTTTCACAGGCCTTCGTAAGAGGTGTTCCCGGAAGGCTGTAAGAGTACCTGGCAGAGCGAGTTGTTTCTTAGCTTCAAAAACAGCTGGAAGCAACATGATTTGGGGCCTCTCTCCCCCTTTGGAAACAAAGCAGCCTTTGTGCCTGGCAGCTCTAGGCCAAAGTAGCACACCCAGAGCACAAGTTCTACCTCAGCCAGATAAGGCCTGTCAAGAAGCTGCGTTTCACAGGCCTTTGTATGTGACGTTCCCGGTTGGCTTTGAGAGCACTGTGCAGAGCCAGTTGTTTTAGCTTCCCAGAGAGCAGGAAGCAAGATGCTTTGGGGCCTCTCTCACACTTTGGAAATAAAGGCAGCCCTTTGGGCCTGGCAGCCCTAGGCCAATGGAGTACACCCAGAGCAGAAGTTCTACCTCAGCCAGATCAGGCCTTCCAAGAAACTGCGTCTCACAGGCCTTTCTCTGTCACGTTGCTGGTAGGCTGTGAGAGCACTGTGCAGAGCCAGTTGTTTCTTAGCTTCCCAAAGATTTGGAAGCAAGATACTTCGGGGACTCTCAGCCCCTTTGGAAACAAGGCGGCCCTTTGGGCCTGGCAGCTCTAGGCCAAAGTAGCACGCCCAGAGCAGGAGTTCTACTTCAGCCAGATCAGGCCTGCCAAGAAACTGCGTTTCACAGGCCTTGGTAAGAGATGTTCCCGGTAGGCTGTGAGAGCACTGTGGAGAGCCAGTTGCTTTAGCTTCCCACAGAGCTGGAAGCAAGATGCTTTGGGGCCTCTCTCTCCCTTTGGACACAAGGCAGCCGTTTGGGCCTGGCAGCTCTAGGCCAATGGAGCACACCCACAGCAGAAGTTCTACTTCAGGCGGATCAGTCCTGCCCAGAAACTGCGTTTCACAGCCCTTGGTAAGAGATGTTCACGGTAGGCTGTGAGAGCACTGGGCAGAACCAGTTGTTTTTTAGCTTCCCAAAGTGCTGGAGGCAAGATGCTTTGGGGCCTCTCTCACCCCTTGGAAACAAGGCAGCCCTTAGGTCCTGGTAGCTCTAGGCCTATGTAGCACAACCAGAACAGAAGTTCTACTTCAGCCAGGTCAGGCCTGCCAAGAAACTGCGTTTCACAGGCCTTTCAAAGAGATGTTCTCTTAGGCTGTAAGAGCACTGGGCAGAGCCAGCTGTTTCTTAGCTTCCCGAAGAGCTGGGAGCAAGATGCTTTGGTGCCACTCTCTCACTTTGGAATCAAGGCAGCCCTTTGCGCCAGGTAGCTCTAGGCCAGTGGAGCACACCCAGAGCAGAAGTTCTACTTCGGCCAGTTCAGGCCACCAACAAACTGCGTTTCACAGGCCTTGGTAAGAGATGTTCCCGGTAGGCTGTAAGAGCACTGGGCAACGCCAGATGTTTCTTAGCTTCCCGAAGAGCTGGAAGCAAGATGCTTTGGGGCCTCTCTGCCCCTTTGCAAACAAGGCGGCCCTTTGGGCCAGGCAGCTCTAGGCCAGTGGAGCACGCCCAGAGCAGCAGTTCTACTTCAGCTAGATCAGGCCACCAACAAAGTGCGTTTCACAGGCCTTGGTAAGAGATTTTCTCTTAGGCTGTAAGAGCACTGGGCAGAGCCAGTTGTTTCTTAGCTTCCCAAAGAGCTGGAAGCAAGATGCTTTGGGGGCTCCCTGCCCCTTTGCCAACAAGGCCGACCTTTGGGCCTTTCAGCTCTAGGCCAATGGAGCACACCCAGAGCAGAAGTTCTACCTCAGCCAGATAAGGCCTGCCAAGAAACTGCGTTTCAAAGGCTCTGGTAAGAGATGTTCCCGGTACTCTGTCAGAGCACTGGGCAGAGACAGTTGTTTCTTAGCTTCCCAAAGAGCTGGAAGCAAGATGCTTTGGGGCCTCTCTGCCCCTTTGCAAACAAGGCATCCCTCTGGGCCTTTCAGCTCTAGGCCAATGGAGCACACCCAGAGCAGAAGTCCTACTTCAGCCAGATCAGGCCTGCCAAGGAACTGCGTTTCAGAGGCCTTTGTATGTGACGTTCCCGGTAGGCTGTGAGAGCACGGTGCAGAGCCAGTTGTTTCCTTGTTTCCCAAACAGCTGGAAGCAAGACGCTTTGGGGCCTCTCTGCCCCTTTGGAAACAAGGCAGCACGTTGGGTCTGGCAGCTCTAGGGCAATGGAGCACAACCAGAGCAGAAGTTCTACTTCTTCCAGATCAGGCCTGCCTAGAAAGTGCGTTTCACAGGCCTTGATAAGAGATGTTCTCTTAGGCTATAAGAGCACTGGGCACAGCGAGTTGTTTCTTAGCTTCCCAAGAGGTGGAAGCAAGATGCTTTGGGGCCTCTCTCCCCCTTTGGAAACAAGGCAGCCCTTTGGGCCTTTCAGCTCTAGGGCAATGGAGCACACCCAGAGCAGAAGTTCTACCTCAGCCAGATCAGGCCTGCCAAGAAACTGCTTTTCACAGGCCTTCGTAAGAGGTGTTCCCGGAAGGCTGTAAGAGTACCTGGCAGAGCGAGTTGTTTCTTAGCTTCAAAAACAGCTGGAAGCAACATGATTTGGGGCCTCTCTCCCCCTTTGGAAACAAAGCAGCCTTTGTGCCTGGCAGCTCTAGGCCAAAGTAGCACACCCAGAGCACAAGTTCTACCTCAGCCAGATAAGGCCTGTCAAGAAGCTGCGTTTCACAGGCCTTTGTATGTGACGTTCCCGGTTGGCTTTGAGAGCACTGTGCAGAGCCAGTTGTTTTAGCTTCCCAGAGAGCAGGAAGCAAGATGCTTTGGGGCCTCTCTCACACTTTGGAAATAAAGGCAGCCCTTTGGGCCTGGCAGCCCTAGGCCAATGGAGTACACCCAGAGCAGAAGTTCTACCTCAGCCAGATCAGGCCTTCCAAGAAACTGCGTCTCACAGGCCTTTCTCTGTCACGTTGCCGGTAGGCTGTGAGAGCACTGTGCAGAGCCAGTTGTTTCTTAGCTTCCCAAAGATTTGGAAGCAAGATACTTCGGGGACTCTCAGCCCCTTTGGAAACAAGGCGGCCCTTTGGGCCTGGCAGCTCTAGGCCAAAGTAGCACGCCCAGAGCAGGAGTTCTACTTCAGCCAGATCAGGCCTGCCAAGAAACTGCGTTTCACAGGCCTTGGTAAGAGATGTTCCCGGTAGGCTGTGAGAGCACTGTGGAGAGCCAGTTGCTTTAGCTTCCCACAGAGCTGGAAGCAAGATGCTTTGGGGCCTCTCTCTCCCTTTGGACACAAGGCAGCCGTTTGGGCCTGGCAGCTCTAGGCCAATGGAGCACACCCACAGCAGAAGTTCTACTTCAGGCGGATCAGTCCTGCCCAGAAACTGCGTTTCACAGCCCTTGGTAAGAGATGTTCACGGTAGGCTGTGAGAGCACTGGGCAGAACCAGTTGTTTTTTAGCTTCCCAAAGTGCTGGAGGCAAGATGCTTTGGGGCCTCTCTCACCCCTTGGAAACAAGGCAGCCCTTAGGTCCTGGTAGCTCTAGGCCTATGTAGCACAACCAGAACAGAAGTTCTACTTCAGCCAGGTCAGGCCTGCCAAGAAACTGCGTTTCACAGGCCTTTCAAAGAGATGTTCTCTTAGGCTGTAAGAGCACTGGGCAGAGCCAGCTGTTTCTTAGCTTCCCGAAGAGCTGGGAGCAAGATGCTTTGGTGCCACTCTCTCACTTTGGAATCAAGGCAGCCCTTTGCGCCAGGTAGCTCTAGGCCAGTGGAGCACACCCAGAGCAGAAGTTCTACTTCGGCCAGTTCAGGCCACCAACAAACTGCGTTTCACAGGCCTTGGTAAGAGATGTTCCCGGTAGGCTGTAAGAGCACTGGGCAACGCCAGATGTTTCTTAGCTTCCCGAAGAGCTGGAAGCAAGATGCTTTGGGGCCTCTCTGCCCCTTTGCAAACAAGGCGGCCCTTTGGGCCAGGCAGCTCTAGGCCAGTGGAGCACGCCCAGAGCAGCAGTTCTACTTCAGCTAGATCAGGCCACCAACAAAGTGCGTTTCACAGGCCTTGGTAAGAGATTTTCTCTTAGGCTGTAAGAGCACTGGGCAGAGCCAGTTGTTTCTTAGCTTCCCAAAGAGCTGGAAGCAAGATGCTTTGGGGGCTCCCTGCCCCTTTGCCAACAAGGCCGACCTTTGGGCCTTTCAGCTCTAGGCCAATGGAGCACACCCAGAGCAGAAGTTCTACCTCAGCCAGATAAGGCCTGCCAAGAAACTGCGTTTCAAAGGCTCTGGTAAGAGATGTTCCCGGTACTCTGTCAGAGCACTGGGCAGAGACAGTTGTTTCTTAGCTTCCCAAAGAGCTGGAAGCAAGATGCTTTGGGGCCTCTCTGCCCCTTTGCAAACAAGGCATCCCTCTGGGCCTTTCAGCTCTAGGCCAATGGAGCACACCCAGAGCAGAAGTCCTACTTCAGCCAGATCAGGCCTGCCAAGGAACTGCGTTTCAGAGGCCTTTGTATGTGACGTTCCCGGTAGGCTGTGAGAGCACGGTGCAGAGCCAGTTGTTTCCTTGTTTCCCAAACAGCTGGAAGCAAGACGCTTTGGGGCCTCTCTGCCCCTTTGGAAACAAGGCAGCACGTTGGGTCTGGCAGCTCTAGGGCAATGGAGCACAACCAGAGCAGAAGTTCTACTTCTTCCAGATCAGGCCTGCCTAGAAAGTGCGTTTCACAGGCCTTGATAAGAGATGTTCTCTTAGGCTATAAGAGCACTGGGCACAGCGAGTTGTTTCTTAGCTTCCCAAGAGGTGGAAGCAAGATGCTTTGGGGCCTCTCTCCCCCTTTGGAAACAAGGCAGCCCTTTGGGCCTTTCAGCTCTAGGGCAATGGAGCACACCCAGAGCAGAAGTTCTACCTCAGCCAGATCAGGCCTGCCAAGAAACTGCTTTTCACAGGCCTTCGTAAGAGGTGTTCCCGGAAGGCTGTAAGAGTACCTGGCAGAGCGAGTTGTTTCTTAGCTTCAAAAACAGCTGGAAGCAACATGATTTGGGGCCTCTCTCCCCCTTTGGAAACAAAGCAGCCTTTGTGCCTGGCAGCTCTAGGCCAAAGTAGCACACCCAGAGCACAAGTTCTACCTCAGCCAGATAAGGCCTGTCAAGAAGCTGCGTTTCACAGGCCTTTGTATGTGACGTTCCCGGTTGGCTTTGAGAGCACTGTGCAGAGCCAGTTGTTTTAGCTTCCCAGAGAGCAGGAAGCAAGATGCTTTGGGGCCTCTCTCACACTTTGGAAATAAAGGCAGCCCTTTGGGCCTGGCAGCCCTAGGCCAATGGAGTACACCCAGAGCAGAAGTTCTACCTCAGCCAGATCAGGCCTTCCAAGAAACTGCGTCTCACAGGCCTTTCTCTGTCACGTTGCCGGTAGGCTGTGAGAGCACTGTGCAGAGCCAGTTGTTTCTTAGCTTCCCAAAGATTTGGAAGCAAGATACTTCGGGGACTCTCAGCCCCTTTGGAAACAAGGCGGCCCTTTGGGCCTGGCAGCTCTAGGCCAAAGTAGCACGCCCAGAGCAGGAGTTCTACTTCAGCCAGATCAGGCCTGCCAAGAAACTGCGTTTCACAGGCCTTGGTAAGAGATGTTCCCGGTAGGCTGTGAGAGCACTGTGGAGAGCCAGTTGCTTTAGCTTCCCACAGAGCTGGAAGCAAGATGCTTTGGGGCCTCTCTCTCCCTTTGGACACAAGGCAGCCGTTTGGGCCTGGCAGCTCTAGGCCAATGGAGCACACCCACAGCAGAAGTTCTACTTCAGGCGGATCAGTCCTGCCCAGAAACTGCGTTTCACAGCCCTTGGTAAGAGATGTTCACGGTAGGCTGTGAGAGCACTGGGCAGAACCAGTTGTTTTTTAGCTTCCCAAAGTGCTGGAGGCAAGATGCTTTGGGGCCTCTCTCACCCCTTGGAAACAAGGCAGCCCTTAGGTCCTGGTAGCTCTAGGCCTATGTAGCACAACCAGAACAGAAGTTCTACTTCAGCCAGGTCAGGCCTGCCAAGAAACTGCGTTTCACAGGCCTTTCAAAGAGATGTTCTCTTAGGCTGTAAGAGCACTGGGCAGAGCCAGCTGTTTCTTAGCTTCCCGAAGAGCTGGGAGCAAGATGCTTTGGTGCCACTCTCTCACTTTGGAATCAAGGCAGCCCTTTGCGCCAGGTAGCTCTAGGCCAGTGGAGCACACCCAGAGCAGAAGTTCTACTTCGGCCAGTTCAGGCCACCAACAAACTGCGTTTCACAGGCCTTGGTAAGAGATGTTCCCGGTAGGCTGTAAGAGCACTGGGCAACGCCAGATGTTTCTTAGCTTCCCGAAGAGCTGGAAGCAAGATGCTTTGGGGCCTCTCTGCCCCTTTGCAAACAAGGCGGCCCTTTGGGCCAGGCAGCTCTAGGCCAGTGGAGCACGCCCAGAGCAGCAGTTCTACTTCAGCTAGATCAGGCCACCAACAAAGTGCGTTTCACAGGCCTTGGTAAGAGATTTTCTCTTAGGCTGTAAGAGCACTGGGCAGAGCCAGTTGTTTCTTAGCTTCCCAAAGAGCTGGAAGCAAGATGCTTTGGGGGCTCCCTGCCCCTTTGCCAACAAGGCCGACCTTTGGGCCTTTCAGCTCTAGGCCAATGGAGCACACCCAGAGCAGAAGTTCTACCTCAGCCAGATAAGGCCTGCCAAGAAACTGCGTTTCAAAGGCTCTGGTAAGAGATGTTCCCGGTACTCTGTCAGAGCACTGGGCAGAGACAGTTGTTTCTTAGCTTCCCAAAGAGCTGGAAGCAAGATGCTTTGGGGCCTCTCTGCCCCTTTGCAAACAAGGCATCCCTCTGGGCCTTTCAGCTCTAGGCCAATGGAGCACACCCAGAGCAGAAGTCCTACTTCAGCCAGATCAGGCCTGCCAAGGAACTGCGTTTCAGAGGCCTTTGTATGTGACGTTCCCGGTAGGCTGTGAGAGCACGGTGCAGAGCCAGTTGTTTCCTTGTTTCCCAAACAGCTGGAAGCAAGACGCTTTGGGGCCTCTCTGCCCCTTTGGAAACAAGGCAGCACGTTGGGTCTGGCAGCTCTAGGGCAATGGAGCACAACCAGAGCAGAAGTTCTACTTCTTCCAGATCAGGCCTGCCTAGAAAGTGCGTTTCACAGGCCTTGATAAGAGATGTTCTCTTAGGCTATAAGAGCACTGGGCACAGCGAGTTGTTTCTTAGCTTCCCAAGAGGTGGAAGCAAGATGCTTTGGGGCCTCTCTCCCCCTTTGGAAACAAGGCAGCCCTTTGGGCCTTTCAGCTCTAGGGCAATGGAGCACACCCAGAGCAGAAGTTCTACCTCAGCCAGATCAGGCCTGCCAAGAAACTGCTTTTCACAGGCCTTCGTAAGAGGTGTTCCCGGAAGGCTGTAAGAGTACCTGGCAGAGCGAGTTGTTTCTTAGCTTCAAAAACAGCTGGAAGCAACATGATTTGGGGCCTCTCTCCCCCTTTGGAAACAAAGCAGCCTTTGTGCCTGGCAGCTCTAGGCCAAAGTAGCACACCCAGAGCACAAGTTCTACCTCAGCCAGATAAGGCCTGTCAAGAAGCTGCGTTTCACAGGCCTTTGTATGTGACGTTCCCGGTTGGCTTTGAGAGCACTGTGCAGAGCCAGTTGTTTTAGCTTCCCAGAGAGCAGGAAGCAAGATGCTTTGGGGCCTCTCTCACACTTTGGAAATAAAGGCAGCCCTTTGGGCCTGGCAGCCCTAGGCCAATGGAGTACACCCAGAGCAGAAGTTCTACCTCAGCCAGATCAGGCCTTCCAAGAAACTGCGTCTCACAGGCCTTTCTCTGTCACGTTGCCGGTAGGCTGTGAGAGCACTGTGCAGAGCCAGTTGTTTCTTAGCTTCCCAAAGATTTGGAAGCAAGATACTTTGGGGACTCTCAGCCCCTTTGGAAACAAGGCGGCCCTTTGGGCCTGGCAGCTCTAGGCCAAAGTAGCACGCCCAGAGCAGGAGTTCTACTTCAGCCAGATCAGGCCTGCCAAGAAACTGCGTTTCACAGGCCTTGGTAAGAGATGTTCCCGGTAGGCTGTGAGAGCACTGTGGAGAGCCAGTTGCTTTAGCTTCCCACAGAGCTGGAAGCAAGATGCTTTGGGGCCTCTCTCTCCCTTTGGACACAAGGCAGCCGTTTGGGCCTGGCAGCTCTAGGCCAATGGAGCACACCCACAGCAGAAGTTCTACTTCAGGCGGATCAGTCCTGCCCAGAAACTGCGTTTCACAGCCCTTGGTAAGAGATGTTCACGGTAGGCTGTGAGAGCACTGGGCAGAACCAGTTGTTTTTTAGCTTCCCAAAGTGCTGGAGGCAAGATGCTTTGGGGCCTCTCTCACCCCTTGGAAACAAGGCAGCCCTTAGGTCCTGGTAGCTCTAGGCCTATGTAGCACAACCAGAACAGAAGTTCTACTTCAGCCAGGTCAGGCCTGCCAAGAAACTGCGTTTCACAGGCCTTTCAAAGAGATGTTCTCTTAGGCTGTAAGAGCACTGGGCAGAGCCAGCTGTTTCTTAGCTTCCCGAAGAGCTGGGAGCAAGATGCTTTGGTGCCACTCTCTCACTTTGGAATCAAGGCAGCCCTTTGCGCCAGGTAGCTCTAGGCCAGTGGAGCACACCCAGAGCAGAAGTTCTACTTCGGCCAGTTCAGGCCACCAACAAACTGCGTTTCACAGGCCTTGGTAAGAGATGTTCCCGGTAGGCTGTAAGAGCACTGGGCAACGCCAGATGTTTCTTAGCTTCCCGAAGAGCTGGAAGCAAGATGCTTTGGGGCCTCTCTGCCCCTTTGCAAACAAGGCGGCCCTTTGGGCCAGGCAGCTCTAGGCCAGTGGAGCACGCCCAGAGCAGCAGTTCTACTTCTGCTAGATCAGGCCACCAACAAAGTGCGTTTCACAGGCCTTGGTAAGAGATTTTCTCTTAGGCTGTAAGAGCACTGGGCAGAGCCAGTTGTTTCTTAGCTTCCCAAAGAGCTGGAAGCAAGATGCTTTGGGGGCTCCCTGCCCCTTTGCCAACAAGGCCGACCTTTGGGCCTTTCAGCTCTAGGCCAATGGAGCACACCCAGAGCAGAAGTTCTACCTCAGCCAGATAAGGCCTGCCAAGAAACTGCGTTTCAAAGGCTCTGGTAAGAGATGTTCCCGGTACTCTGTCAGAGCACTGGGCAGAGACAGTTGTTTCTTAGCTTCCCAAAGAGCTGGAAGCAAGATGCTTTGGGGCCTCTCTGCCCCTTTGCAAACAAGGCATCCCTCTGGGCCTTTCAGCTCTAGGCCAATGGAGCACACCCAGAGCAGAAGTCCTACTTCAGCCAGATCAGGCCTGCCAAGGAACTGCGTTTCAGAGGCCTTTGTATGTGACGTTCCCGGTAGGCTGTGAGAGCACGGTGCAGAGCCAGTTGTTTCCTTGTTTCCCAAACAGCTGGAAGCAAGACGCTTTGGGGCCTCTCTGCCCCTTTGGAAACAAGGCAGCACGTTGGGTCTGGCAGCTCTAGGGCAATGGAGCACAACCAGAGCAGAAGTTCTACTTCTTCCAGATCAGGCCTGCCTAGAAAGTGCGTTTCACAGGCCTTGATAAGAGATGTTCTCTTAGGCTATAAGAGCACTGGGCACAGCGAGTTGTTTCTTAGCTTCCCAAGAGGTGGAAGCAAGATGCTTTGGGGCCTCTCTCCCCCTTTGGAAACAAGGCAGCCCTTTGGGCCTTTCAGCTCTAGGGCAATGGAGCACACCCAGAGCAGAAGTTCTACCTCAGCCAGATCAGGCCTGCCAAGAAACTGCTTTTCACAGGCCTTCGTAAGAGGTGTTCCCGGAAGGCTGTAAGAGTACCTGGCAGAGCGAGTTGTTTCTTAGCTTCAAAAACAGCTGGAAGCAACATGATTTGGGGCCTCTCTCCCCCTTTGGAAACAAAGCAGCCTTTGTGCCTGGCAGCTCTAGGCCAAAGTAGCACACCCAGAGCACAAGTTCTACCTCAGCCAGATAAGGCCTGTCAAGAAGCTGCGTTTCACAGGCCTTTGTATGTGACGTTCCCGGTTGGCTTTGAGAGCACTGTGCAGAGCCAGTTGTTTTAGCTTCCCAGAGAGCAGGAAGCAAGATGCTTTGGGGCCTCTCTCACACTTTGGAAATAAAGGCAGCCCTTTGGGCCTGGCAGCCCTAGGCCAATGGAGTACACCCAGAGCAGAAGTTCTACCTCAGCCAGATCAGGCCTTCCAAGAAACTGCGTCTCACAGGCCTTTCTCTGTCACGTTGCCGGTAGGCTGTGAGAGCACTGTGCAGAGCCAGTTGTTTCTTAGCTTCCCAAAGATTTGGAAGCAAGATACTTTGGGGACTCTCAGCCCCTTTGGAAACAAGGCGGCCCTTTGGGCCTGGCAGCTCTAGGCCAAAGTAGCACGCCCAGAGCAGGAGTTCTACTTCAGCCAGATCAGGCCTGCCAAGAAACTGCGTTTCACAGGCCTTGGTAAGAGATGTTCCCGGTAGGCTGTGAGAGCACTGTGGAGAGCCAGTTGCTTTAGCTTCCCACAGAGCTGGAAGCAAGATGCTTTGGGGCCTCTCTCTCCCTTTGGACACAAGGCAGCCGTTTGGGCCTGGCAGCTCTAGGCCAATGGAGCACACCCACAGCAGAAGTTCTACTTCAGGCGGATCAGTCCTGCCCAGAAACTGCGTTTCACAGCCCTTGGTAAGAGATGTTCACGGTAGGCTGTGAGAGCACTGGGCAGAACCAGTTGTTTTTTAGCTTCCCAAAGTGCTGGAGGCAAGATGCTTTGGGGCCTCTCTCACCCCTTGGAAACAAGGCAGCCCTTAGGTCCTGGTAGCTCTAGGCCTATGTAGCACAACCAGAACAGAAGTTCTACTTCAGCCAGGTCAGGCCTGCCAAGAAACTGCGTTTCACAGGCCTTTCAAAGAGATGTTCTCTTAGGCTGTAAGAGCACTGGGCAGAGCCAGCTGTTTCTTAGCTTCCCGAAGAGCTGGGAGCAAGATGCTTTGGTGCCACTCTCTCACTTTGGAATCAAGGCAGCCCTTTGCGCCAGGTAGCTCTAGGCCAGTGGAGCACACCCAGAGCAGAAGTTCTACTTCGGCCAGTTCAGGCCACCAACAAACTGCGTTTCACAGGCCTTGGTAAGAGATGTTCCCGGTAGGCTGTAAGAGCACTGGGCAACGCCAGATGTTTCTTAGCTTCCCGAAGAGCTGGAAGCAAGATGCTTTGGGGCCTCTCTGTCCCTTTGCAAACAAGGCGGCCCTTTGGGCCAGGCAGCTCTAGGCCAGTGGAGCACGCCCAGAGCAGCAGTTCTACTTCTGCTAGATCAGGCCACCAACAAAGTGCGTTTCACAGGCCTTGGTAAGAGATTTTCTCTTAGGCTGTAAGAGCACTGGGCAGAGCCAGTTGTTTCTTAGCTTCCCAAAGAGCTGGAAGCAAGATGCTTTGGGGGCTCCCTGCCCCTTTGCCAACAAGGCCGACCTTTGGGCCTTTCAGCTCTAGGCCAATGGAGCACACCCAGAGCAGAAGTTCTACCTCAGCCAGATAAGGCCTGCCAAGAAACTGCGTTTCAAAGGCTCTGGTAAGAGATGTTCCCGGTACTCTGTCAGAGCACTGGGCAGAGACAGTTGTTTCTTAGCTTCCCAAAGAGCTGGAAGCAAGATGCTTTGGGGCCTCTCTGCCCCTTTGCAAACAAGGCATCCCTCTGGGCCTTTCAGCTCTAGGCCAATGGAGCACACCCAGAGCAGAAGTCCTACTTCAGCCAGATCAGGCCTGCCAAGGAACTGCGTTTCAGAGGCCTTTGTATGTGACGTTCCCGGTAGGCTGTGAGAGCACGGTGCAGAGCCAGTTGTTTCCTTGTTTCCCAAACAGCTGGAAGCAAGACGCTTTGGGGCCTCTCTGCCCCTTTGGAAACAAGGCAGCACGTTGGGTCTGGCAGCTCTAGGGCAATGGAGCACAACCAGAGCAGAAGTTCTACTTCTTCCAGATCAGGCCTGCCTAGAAAGTGCGTTTCACAGGCCTTGATAAGAGATGTTCTCTTAGGCTATAAGAGCACTGGGCACAGCGAGTTGTTTCTTAGCTTCCCAAGAGGTGGAAGCAAGATGCTTTGGGGCCTCTCTCCCCCTTTGGAAACAAGGCAGCCCTTTGGGCCTTTCAGCTCTAGGGCAATGGAGCACACCCAGAGCAGAAGTTCTACCTCAGCCAGATCAGGCCTGCCAAGAAACTGCTTTTCACAGGCCTTCGTAAGAGGTGTTCCCGGAAGGCTGTAAGAGTACCTGGCAGAGCGAGTTGTTTCTTAGCTTCAAAAACAGCTGGAAGCAACATGATTTGGGGCCTCTCTCCCCCTTTGGAAACAAAGCAGCCTTTGTGCCTGGCAGCTCTAGGCCAAAGTAGCACACCCAGAGCACAAGTTCTACCTCAGCCAGATAAGGCCTGTCAAGAAGCTGCGTTTCACAGGCCTTTGTATGTGACGTTCCCGGTTGGCTTTGAGAGCACTGTGCAGAGCCAGTTGTTTTAGCTTCCCAGAGAGCAGGAAGCAAGATGCTTTGGGGCCTCTCTCACACTTTGGAAATAAAGGCAGCCCTTTGGGCCTGGCAGCCCTAGGCCAATGGAGTACACCCAGAGCAGAAGTTCTACCTCAGCCAGATCAGGCCTTCCAAGAAACTGCGTCTCACAGGCCTTTCTCTGTCACGTTGCCGGTAGGCTGTGAGAGCACTGTGCAGAGCCAGTTGTTTCTTAGCTTCCCAAAGATTTGGAAGCAAGATACTTTGGGGACTCTCAGCCCCTTTGGAAACAAGGCGGCCCTTTGGGCCTGGCAGCTCTAGGCCAAAGTAGCACGCCCAGAGCAGGAGTTCTACTTCAGCCAGATCAGGCCTGCCAAGAAACTGCGTTTCACAGGCCTTGGTAAGAGATGTTCCCGGTAGGCTGTGAGAGCACTGTGGAGAGCCAGTTGCTTTAGCTTCCCACAGAGCTGGAAGCAAGATGCTTTGGGGCCTCTCTCTCCCTTTGGACACAAGGCAGCCGTTTGGGCCTGGCAGCTCTAGGCCAATGGAGCACACCCACAGCAGAAGTTCTACTTCAGGCGGATCAGTCCTGCCCAGAAACTGCGTTTCACAGCCCTTGGTAAGAGATGTTCACGGTAGGCTGTGAGAGCACTGGGCAGAACCAGTTGTTTTTTAGCTTCCCAAAGTGCTGGAGGCAAGATGCTTTGGGGCCTCTCTCACCCCTTGGAAACAAGGCAGCCCTTAGGTCCTGGTAGCTCTAGGCCTATGTAGCACAACCAGAACAGAAGTTCTACTTCAGCCAGGTCAGGCCTGCCAAGAAACTGCGTTTCACAGGCCTTTCAAAGAGATGTTCTCTTAGGCTGTAAGAGCACTGGGCAGAGCCAGCTGTTTCTTAGCTTCCCGAAGAGCTGGGAGCAAGATGCTTTGGTGCCACTCTCTCACTTTGGAATCAAGGCAGCCCTTTGCGCCAGGTAGCTCTAGGCCAGTGGAGCACACCCAGAGCAGAAGTTCTACTTCGGCCAGTTCAGGCCACCAACAAACTGCGTTTCACAGGCCTTGGTAAGAGATGTTCCCGGTAGGCTGTAAGAGCACTGGGCAACGCCAGATGTTTCTTAGCTTCCCGAAGAGCTGGAAGCAAGATGCTTTGGGGCCTCTCTGCCCCTTTGCAAACAAGGCGGCCCTTTGGGCCAGGCAGCTCTAGGCCAGTGGAGCACGCCCAGAGCAGCAGTTCTACTTCAGCTAGATCAGGCCACCAACAAAGTGCGTTTCACAGGCCTTGGTAAGAGATTTTCTCTTAGGCTGTAAGAGCACTGGGCAGAGCCAGTTGTTTCTTAGCTTCCCAAAGAGCTGGAAGCAAGATGCTTTGGGGGCTCCCTGCCCCTTTGCCAACAAGGCCGACCTTTGGGCCTTTCAGCTCTAGGCCAATGGAGCACACCCAGAGCAGAAGTTCTACCTCAGCCAGATAAGGCCTGCCAAGAAACTGCGTTTCAAAGGCTCTGGTAAGAGATGTTCCCGGTACTCTGTCAGAGCACTGGGCAGAGACAGTTGTTTCTTAGCTTCCAAAAGAGCTGGAAGCAAGATGCTTTGGGGCCTCTCTGCCCCTTTGCAAACAAGGCATCCCTCTGGGCCTTTCAGCTCTAGGCCAATGGAGCACACCCAGAGCAGAAGTCCTACTTCAGCCAGATCAGGCCTGCCAAGGAACTGCGTTTCAGAGGCCTTTGTATGTGACGTTCCCGGTAGGCTGTGAGAGCACGGTGCAGAGCCAGTTGTTTCCTTGTTTCCCAAACAGCTGGAAGCAAGACGCTTTGGGGCCTCTCTGCCCCTTTGGAAACAAGGCAGCACGTTGGGTCTGGCAGCTCTAGGGCAATGGAGCACAACCAGAGCAGAAGTTCTACTTCTTCCAGATCAGGCCTGCCTAGAAAGTGCGTTTCACAGGCCTTGATAAGAGATGTTCTCTTAGGCTATAAGAGCACTGGGCACAGCGAGTTGTTTCTTAGCTTCCCAAGAGGTGGAAGCAAGATGCTTTGGGGCCTCTCTCCCCCTTTGGAAACAAGGCAGCCCTTTGGGCCTTTCAGCTCTAGGGCAATGGAGCACACCCAGAGCAGAAGTTCTACCTCAGCCAGATCAGGCCTGCCAAGAAACTGCTTTTCACAGGCCTTCGTAAGAGGTGTTCCCGGAAGGCTGTAAGAGTACCTGGCAGAGCGAGTTGTTTCTTAGCTTCAAAAACAGCTGGAAGCAACATGATTTGGGGCCTCTCTCCCCCTTTGGAAACAAAGCAGCCTTTGTGCCTGGCAGCTCTAGGCCAAAGTAGCACACCCAGAGCACAAGTTCTACCTCAGCCAGATAAGGCCTGTCAAGAAGCTGCGTTTCACAGGCCTTTGTATGTGACGTTCCCGGTTGGCTTTGAGAGCACTGTGCAGAGCCAGTTGTTTTAGCTTCCCAGAGAGCAGGAAGCAAGATGCTTTGGGGCCTCTCTCACACTTTGGAAATAAAGGCAGCCCTTTGGGCCTGGCAGCCCTAGGCCAATGGAGTACACCCAGAGCAGAAGTTCTACCTCAGCCAGATCAGGCCTTCCAAGAAACTGCGTCTCACAGGCCTTTCTCTGTCACGTTGCCGGTAGGCTGTGAGAGCACTGTGCAGAGCCAGTTGTTTCTTAGCTTCCCAAAGATTTGGAAGCAAGATACTTTGGGGACTCTCAGCCCCTTTGGAAACAAGGCGGCCCTTTGGGCCTGGCAGCTCTAGGCCAAAGTAGCACGCCCAGAGCAGGAGTTCTACTTCAGCCAGATCAGGCCTGCCAAGAAACTGCGTTTCACAGGCCTTGGTAAGAGATGTTCCCGGTAGGCTGTGAGAGCACTGTGGAGAGCCAGTTGCTTTAGCTTCCCACAGAGCTGGAAGCAAGATGCTTTGGGGCCTCTCTCTCCCTTTGGACACAAGGCAGCCGTTTGGGCCTGGCAGCTCTAGGCCAATGGAGCACACCCACAGCAGAAGTTCTACTTCAGGCGGATCAGTCCTGCCCAGAAACTGCGTTTCACAGCCCTTGGTAAGAGATGTTCACGGTAGGCTGTGAGAGCACTGGGCAGAACCAGTTGTTTTTTAGCTTCCCAAAGTGCTGGAGGCAAGATGCTTTGGGGCCTCTCTCACCCCTTGGAAACAAGGCAGCCCTTAGGTCCTGGTAGCTCTAGGCCTATGTAGCACAACCAGAACAGAAGTTCTACTTCAGCCAGGTCAGGCCTGCCAAGAAACTGCGTTTCACAGGCCTTTCAAAGAGATGTTCTCTTAGGCTGTAAGAGCACTGGGCAGAGCCAGCTGTTTCTTAGCTTCCCGAAGAGCTGGGAGCAAGATGCTTTGGTGCCACTCTCTCACTTTGGAATCAAGGCAGCCCTTTGCGCCAGGTAGCTCTAGGCCAGTGGAGCACACCCAGAGCAGAAGTTCTACTTCGGCCAGTTCAGGCCACCAACATACTGCGTTTCACAGGCCTTGGTAAGAGATGTTCCCGGTAGGCTGTAAGAGCACTGGGCAACGCCAGATGTTTCTTAGCTTCCCGAAGAGCTGGAAGCAAGATGCTTTGGGGCCTCTCTGCCCCTTTGCAAACAAGGCAGCCCTTTGGGCCAGGCAGCTCTAGGCCAGTGGAGCACGCCCAGAGCAGCAGTTCTACTTCAGCTAGATCAGGCCACCAACAAAGTGCGTTTCACAGGCCTTGGTAAGAGATTTTCTCTTAGGCTGTAAGAGCACTGGGCAGAGCCAGTTGTTTCTTAGCTTCCCAAAGAGCTGGAAGCAAGATGCTTTGGGGGCTCCCTGCCCCTTTGCCAACAAGGCCGACCTTTGGGCCTTTCAGCTCTAGGCCAATGGAGCACACCCAGAGCAGAAGTTCTACCTCAGCCAGATAAGGCCTGCCAAGAAACTGCGTTTCAAAGGCTCTGGTAAGAGATGTTCCCGGTACTCTGTCAGAGCACTGGGCAGAGACAGTTGTTTCTTAGCTTCCCAAAGAGCTGGAAGCAAGATGCTTTGGGGCCTCTCTGCCCCTTTGCAAACAAGGCATCCCTCTGGGCCTTTCAGCTCTAGGCCAATGGAGCACACCCAGAGCAGAAGTCCTACTTCAGCCAGATCAGGCCTGCCAAGGAACTGCGTTTCAGAGGCCTTTGTATGTGACGTTCCCGGTAGGCTGTGAGAGCACGGTGCAGAGCCAGTTGTTTCCTTGTTTCCCAAACAGCTGGAAGCAAGACGCTTTGGGGCCTCTCTGCCCCTTTGGAAACAAGGCAGCACGTTGGGTCTGGCAGCTCTAGGGCAATGGAGCACAACCAGAGCAGAAGTTCTACTTCTTCCAGATCAGGCCTGCCTAGAAAGTGCGTTTCACAGGCCTTGATAAGAGATGTTCTCTTAGGCTATAAGAGCACTGGGCACAGCGAGTTGTTTCTTAGCTTCCCAAGAGGTGGAAGCAAGATGCTTTGGGGCCTCTCTCCCCCTTTGGAAACAAGGCAGCCCTTTGGGCCTTTCAGCTCTAGGGCAATGGAGCACACCCAGAGCAGAAGTTCTACCTCAGCCAGATCAGGCCTGCCAAGAAACTGCTTTTCACAGGCCTTCGTAAGAGGTGTTCCCGGAAGGCTGTAAGAGTACCTGGCAGAGCGAGTTGTTTCTTAGCTTCAAAAACAGCTGGAAGCAACATGATTTGGGGCCTCTCTCCCCCTTTGGAAACAAAGCAGCCTTTGTGCCTGGCAGCTCTAGGCCAAAGTAGCACACCCAGAGCACAAGTTCTACCTCAGCCAGATAAGGCCTGTCAAGAAGCTGCGTTTCACAGGCCTTTGTATGTGACGTTCCCGGTTGGCTTTGAGAGCACTGTGCAGAGCCAGTTGTTTTAGCTTCCCAGAGAGCAGGAAGCAAGATGCTTTGGGGCCTCTCTCACACTTTGGAAATAAAGGCAGCCCTTTGGGCCTGGCAGCCCTAGGCCAATGGAGTACACCCAGAGCAGAAGTTCTACCTCAGCCAGATCAGGCCTTCCAAGAAACTGCGTCTCACAGGCCTTTCTCTGTCACGTTGCCGGTAGGCTGTGAGAGCACTGTGCAGAGCCAGTTGTTTCTTAGCTTCCC
The DNA here is from genome assembly GCF_041296235.1 of Equus asinus. Taxonomy (NCBI): domain Eukaryota; kingdom Metazoa; phylum Chordata; class Mammalia; order Perissodactyla; family Equidae; genus Equus; species Equus asinus. Next base: position 240,631 of record NW_027225523.1, read on the forward strand.
AAAGATTTGGAAGCAAGATACTTTGGGGACTCTCAGCCCCTTTGGAAACAAGGCGGCCCTTTGGGCCTGGCAGCTCTAGGCCAAAGTAGCACGCCCAGAGCAGGAGTTCTACTTCAGCCAGATCAGGCCTGCCAAGAAACTGCGTTTCACAGGCCTTGGTAAGAGATGTTCCCGGTAGGCTGTGAGAGCACTGTGGAGAGCCAGTTGCTTTAGCTTCCCACAGAGCTGGAAGCAAGATGCTTTGGGGCCTCTCTCTCCCTTTGGACACAAGGCAGCCGTTTGGGCCTGGCAGCTCTAGGCCAATGGAGCACACCCACAGCAGAAGTTCTACTTCAGGCGGATCAGTCCTGCCCAGAAACTGCGTTTCACAGCCCTTGGTAAGAGATGTTCACGGTAGGCTGTGAGAGCACTGGGCAGAACCAGTTGTTTTTTAGCTTCCCAAAGTGCTGGAGGCAAGATGCTTTGGGGCCTCTCTCACCCCTTGGAAACAAGGCAGCCCTTAGGTCCTGGTAGCTCTAGGCCTATGTAGCACAACCAGAACAGAAGTTCTACTTCAGCCAGGTCAGGCCTGCCAAGAAACTGCGTTTCACAGGCCTTTCAAAGAGATGTTCTCTTAGGCTGTAAGAGCACTGGGCAGAGCCAGCTGTTTCTTAGCTTCCCGAAGAGCTGGGAGCAAGATGCTTTGGTGCCACTCTCTCACTTTGGAATCAAGGCAGCCCTTTGCGCCAGGTAGCTCTAGGCCAGTGGAGCACACCCAGAGCAGAAGTTCTACTTCGGCCAGTTCAGGCCACCAACATACTGCGTTTCACAGGCCTTGGTAAGAGATGTTCCCGGTAGGCTGTAAGAGCACTGGGCAACGCCAGATGTTTCTTAGCTTCCCGAAGAGCTGGAAGCAAGATGCTTTGGGGCCTCTCTGCCCCTTTGCAAACAAGGCGGCCCTTTGGGCCAGGCAGCTCTAGGCCAGTGGAGCACGCCCAGAGCAGCAGTTCTACTTCAGCTAGATCAGGCCACCAACAAAGTGCGTTTCACAGGCCTTGGTAAGAGATTTTCTCTTAGGCTGTAAGAGCACTGGGCAGAGCCAGTTGTTTCTTAGCTTCCCAAAGAGCTGGAAGCAAGATGCTTTGGGGGCTCCCTGCCCCTTTGCCAACAAGGCCGACCTTTGGGCCTTTCAGCTCTAGGCCAATGGAGCACACCCAGAGCAGAAGTTCTACCTCAGCCAGATAAGGCCTGCCAAGAAACTGCGTTTCAAAGGCTCTGGTAAGAGATGTTCCCGGTACTCTGTCAGAGCACTGGGCAGAGACAGTTGTTTCTTAGCTTCCCAAAGAGCTGGAAGCAAGATGCTTTGGGGCCTCTCTGCCCCTTTGCAAACAAGGCATCCCTCTGGGCCTTTCAGCTCTAGGCCAATGGAGCACACCCAGAGCAGAAGTCCTACTTCAGCCAGATCAGGCCTGCCAAGGAACTGCGTTTCAGAGGCCTTTGTATGTGACGTTCCCGGTAGGCTGTGAGAGCACGGTGCAGAGCCAGTTGTTTCCTTGTTTCCCAAACAGCTGGAAGCAAGACGCTTTGGGGCCTCTCTGCCCCTTTGGAAACAAGGCAGCACGTTGGGTCTGGCAGCTCTAGGGCAATGGAGCACAACCAGAGCAGAAGTTCTACTTCTTCCAGATCAGGCCTGCCTAGAAAGTGCGTTTCACAGGCCTTGATAAGAGATGTTCTCTTAGGCTATAAGAGCACTGGGCACAGCGAGTTGTTTCTTAGCTTCCCAAGAGGTGGAAGCAAGATGCTTTGGGGCCTCTCTCCCCCTTTGGAAACAAGGCAGCCCTTTGGGCCTTTCAGCTCTAGGGCAATGGAGCACACCCAGAGCAGAAGTTCTACCTCAGCCAGATCAGGCCTGCCAAGAAACTGCTTTTCACAGGCCTTCGTAAGAGGTGTTCCCGGAAGGCTGTAAGAGTACCTGGCAGAGCGAGTTGTTTCTTAGCTTCAAAAACAGCTGGAAGCAACATGATTTGGGGCCTCTCTCCCCCTTTGGAAACAAAGCAGCCTTTGTGCCTGGCAGCTCTAGGCCAAAGTAGCACACCCAGAGCACAAGTTCTACCTCAGCCAGATAAGGCCTGTCAAGAAGCTGCGTTTCACAGGCCTTTGTATGTGACGTTCCCGGTTGGCTTTGAGAGCACTGTGCAGAGCCAGTTGTTTTAGCTTCCCAGAGAGCAGGAAGCAAGATGCTTTGGGGCCTCTCTCACACTTTGGAAATAAAGGCAGCCCTTTGGGCCTGGCAGCCCTAGGCCAATGGAGTACACCCAGAGCAGAAGTTCTACCTCAGCCAGATCAGGCCTTCCAAGAAACTGCGTCTCACAGGCCTTTCTCTGTCACGTTGCCGGTAGGCTGTGAGAGCACTGTGCAGAGCCAGTTGTTTCTTAGCTTCCCAAAGATTTGGAAGCAAGATACTTTGGGGACTCTCAGCCCCTTTGGAAACAAGGCGGCCCTTTGGGCCTGGCAGCTCTAGGCCAAAGTAGCACGCCCAGAGCAGGAGTTCTACTTCAGCCAGATCAGGCCTGCCAAGAAACTGCGTTTCACAGGCCTTGGTAAGAGATGTTCCCGGTAGGCTGTGAGAGCACTGTGGAGAGCCAGTTGCTTTAGCTTCCCACAGAGCTGGAAGCAAGATGCTTTGGGGCCTCTCTCTCCCTTTGGACACAAGGCAGCCGTTTGGGCCTGGCAGCTCTAGGCCAATGGAGCACACCCACAGCAGAAGTTCTACTTCAGGCGGATCAGTCCTGCCCAGAAACTGCGTTTCACAGCCCTTGGTAAGAGATGTTCACGGTAGGCTGTGAGAGCACTGGGCAGAACCAGTTGTTTTTTAGCTTCCCAAAGTGCTGGAGGCAAGATGCTTTGGGGCCTCTCTCACCCCTTGGAAACAAGGCAGCCCTTAGGTCCTGGTAGCTCTAGGCCTATGTAGCACAACCAGAACAGAAGTTCTACTTCAGCCAGGTCAGGCCTGCCAAGAAACTGCGTTTCACAGGCCTTTCAAAGAGATGTTCTCTTAGGCTGTAAGAGCACTGGGCAGAGCCAGCTGTTTCTTAGCTTCCCGAAGAGCTGGGAGCAAGATGCTTTGGTGCCACTCTCTCACTTTGGAATCAAGGCAGCCCTTTGCGCCAGGTAGCTCTAGGCCAGTGGAGCACACCCAGAGCAGAAGTTCTACTTCGGCCAGTTCAGGCCACCAACAAACTGCGTTTCACAGGCCTTGGTAAGAGATGTTCCCGGTAGGCTGTAAGAGCACTGGGCAACGCCAGATGTTTCTTAGCTTCCCGAAGAGCTGGAAGCAAGATGCTTTGGGGCCTCTCTGCCCCTTTGCAAACAAGGCGGCCCTTTGGGCCAGGCAGCTCTAGGCCAGTGGAGCACGCCCAGAGCAGCAGTTCTACTTCAGCTAGATCAGGCCACCAACAAAGTGCGTTTCACAGGCCTTGGTAAGAGATTTTCTCTTAGGCTGTAAGAGCACTGGGCAGAGCCAGTTGTTTCTTAGCTTCCCAAAGAGCTGGAAGCAAGATGCTTTGGGGGCTCCCTGCCCCTTTGCCAACAAGGCCGACCTTTGGGCCTTTCAGCTCTAGGCCAATGGAGCACACCCAGAGCAGAAGTTCTACCTCAGCCAGATAAGGCCTGCCAAGAAACTGCGTTTCAAAGGCTCTGGTAAGAGATGTTCCCGGTACTCTGTCAGAGCACTGGGCAGAGACAGTTGTTTCTTAGCTTCCCAAAGAGCTGGAAGCAAGATGCTTTGGGGCCTCTCTGCCCCTTTGCAAACAAGGCATCCCTCTGGGCCTTTCAGCTCTAGGCCAATGGAGCACACCCAGAGCAGAAGTCCTACTTCAGCCAGATCAGGCCTGCCAAGGAACTGCGTTTCAGAGGCCTTTGTATGTGACGTTCCCGGTAGGCTGTGAGAGCACGGTGCAGAGCCAGTTGTTTCCTTGTTTCCCAAACAGCTGGAAGCAAGACGCTTTGGGGCCTCTCTGCCCCTTTGGAAACAAGGCAGCACGTTGGGTCTGGCAGCTCTAGGGCAATGGAGCACAACCAGAGCAGAAGTTCTACTTCTTCCAGATCAGGCCTGCCTAGAAAGTGCGTTTCACAGGCCTTGATAAGAGATGTTCTCTTAGGCTATAAGAGCACTGGGCACAGCGAGTTGTTTCTTAGCTTCCCAAGAGGTGGAAGCAAGATGCTTTGGGGCCTCTCTCCCCCTTTGGAAACAAGGCAGCCCTTTGGGCCTTTCAGCTCTAGGGCAATGGAGCACACCCAGAGCAGAAGTTCTACCTCAGCCAGATCAGGCCTGCCAAGAAACTGCTTTTCACAGGCCTTCGTAAGAGGTGTTCCCGGAAGGCTGTAAGAGTACCTGGCAGAGTGAGTTGTTTCTTAGCTTCAAAAACAGCTGGAAGCAACATGATTTGGGGCCTCTCTCCCCCTTTGGAAACAAAGCAGCCTTTGTGCCTGGCAGCTCTAGGCCAAAGTAGCACACCCAGAGCACAAGTTCTACCTCAGCCAGATAAGGCCTGTCAAGAAGCTGCGTTTCACAGGCCTTTGTATGTGACGTTCCCGGTTGGCTTTGAGAGCACTGTGCAGAGCCAGTTGTTTTAGCTTCCCAGAGAGCAGGAAGCAAGATGCTTTGGGGCCTCTCTCACACTTTGGAAATAAAGGCAGCCCTTTGGGCCTGGCAGCCCTAGGCCAATGGAGTACACCCAGAGCAGAAGTTCTACCTCAGCCAGATCAGGCCTTCCAAGAAACTGCGTCTCACAGGACTTTCTCTGTCACGTTGCCGGTAGGCTGTGAGAGCACTGTGCAGAGCCAGTTGTTTCTTAGCTTCCCAAAGATTTGGAAGCAAGATACTTTGGGGACTCTCAGCCCCTTTGGAAACAAGGCGGCCCTTTGGGCCTGGCAGCTCTAGGCCAAAGTAGCACGCCCAGAGCAGGAGTTCTACTTCAGCCAGATCAGGCCTGCCAAGAAACTGCGTTTCACAGGCCTTGGTAAGAGATGTTCTCTTAGGCTATAAGAGCACTGGGCACAGCGAGTTGTTTCTTAGCTTCCCAAGAGGTGGAAGCAAGATGCTTTGGGGCCTCTCTCCCCCTTTGGAAACAAGGCAGCCCTTTGGGCCTTTCAGCTCTAGGGCAATGGAGCACACCCAGAGCAGAAGTTCTACCTCAGCCAGATCAGGCCTGCCAAGAAACTGCTTTTCACAGGCCTTCGTAAGAGGTGTTCCCGGAAGGCTGTAAGAGTACCTGGCAGAGCGAGTTGTTTCTTAGCTTCAAAAACAGCTGGAAACAACATGATTTGGGGCCTCTCTCCCCCTTTGGAAACAAAGCAGCCTTTGTGCCTGGCAGCTCTAGGCCAAAGAAGCACACCCAGAGCACAAGTTCTACCTCAGCCAGATAAGGCCTGTCAAGAAGCTGCGTTTCACAGGCCTTTGTATGTGACGTTCCCGGTTGGCTTTGAGAGCACTGTGCAGAGCCAGTTGTTTTAGCTTCCCAGAGAGCAGGAAGCAAGATGCTTTGGGGCCTCTCTCACACTTTGGAAATAAAGGCAGCCCTTTGGGCCTGGCAGCCCTAGGCCAATGGAGTACACCCAGAGCAGAAGTTCTACCTCAGCCAGATCAGGCCTTCCAAGAAACTGCGTCTCACAGGCCTTTCTCTGTCACGTTGCCGGTAGGCTGTGAGAGCACTGTGCAGAGCCAGTTGTTTCTTAGCTTCCCAAAGATTTGGAAGCAAGATACTTTGGGGACTCTCAGCCCCTTTGGAAACAAGGCGGCCCTTTGGGCCTGGCAGCTCTAGGCCAAAGTAGCACGCCCAGAGCAGGAGTTCTACTTCAGCCAGATCAGGCCTGCCAAGAAACTGCGTTTCACAGGCCTTGGTAAGAGATGTTCCCGGTAGGCTGTGAGAGCACTGTGGAGAGCCAGTTGCTTTAGCTTCCCACAGAGCTGGAAGCAAGATGCTTTGGGGCCTCTCTCTCCCTTTGGACACAAGGCAGCCGTTTGGGCCTGGCAGCTCTAGGCCAATGGAGCACACCCACAGCAGAAGTTCTACTTCAGGCGGATCAGTCCTGCCCAGAAACTGCGTTTCACAGCCCTTGGTAAGAGATGTTCACGGTAGGCTGTGAGAGCACTGGGCAGAACCAGTTGTTTTTTAGCTTCCCAAAGTGCTGGAGGCAAGATGCTTTGGGGCCTCTCTCACCCCTTGGAAACAAGGCAGCCCTTAGGTCCTGGTAGCTCTAGGCCTATGTAGCACAACCAGAACAGAAGTTCTACTTCAGCCAGGTCAGGCCTGCCAAGAAACTGCGTTTCACAGGCCTTTCAAAGAGATGTTCTCTTAGGCTGTAAGAGCACTGGGCAGAGCCAGCTGTTTCTTAGCTTCCCGAAGAGCTGGGAGCAAGATGCTTTGGTGCCACTCTCTCACTTTGGAATCAAGGCAGCCCTTTGCGCCAGGTAGCTCTAGGCCAGTGGAGCACACCCAGAGCAGAAGTTCTACTTCGGCCAGTTCAGGCCACCAACAAACTGCGTTTCACAGGCCTTGGTAAGAGATGTTCCCGGTAGGCTGTAAGAGCACTGGGCAACGCCAGATGTTTCTTAGCTTCCCGAAGAGCTGGAAGCAAGATGCTTTGGGGCCTCTCTGCCCCTTTGCAAACAAGGCGGCCCTTTGGGCCAGGCAGCTCTAGGCCAGTGGAGCACGCCCAGAGCAGAAGTTCTACTTCAGCTAGATCAGGCCACCAACAAAGTGCGTTTCACAGGCCTTGGTAAGAGATTTTCTCTTAGGCTGTAAGAGCACTGGGCAGAGCCAGTTGTTTCTTAGCTTCCCAAAGAGCTGGAAGCAAGATGCTTTGGGGGCTCCCTGCCCCTTTGCCAACAAGGCCGACCTTTGGGCCTTTCAGCTCTAGGCCAATGGAGCACACCCAGAGCAGAAGTTCTACCTCAGCCAGATAAGGCCTGCCAAGAAACTGCGTTTCAAAGGCTCTGGTAAGAGATGTTCCCGGTACTCTGTCAGAGCACTGGGCAGAGACAGTTGTTTCTTAGCTTCCCAAAGAGCTGGAAGCAAGATGCTTTGGGGCCTCTCTGCCCCTTTGCAAACAAGGCATCCCTCTGGGCCTTTCAGCTCTAGGCCAATGGAGCACACCCAGAGCAGAAGTCCTACTTCAGCCAGATCAGGCCTGCCAAGGAACTGCGTTTCAGAGGCCTTTGTATGTGACGTTCCCGGTAGGCTGTGAGAGCACGGTGCAGAGCCAGTTGTTTCCTTGTTTCCCAAACAGCTGGAAGCAAGACGCTTTGGGGCCTCTCTGCCCCTTTGGAAACAAGGCAGCACGTTGGGTCTGGCAGCTCTAGGGCAATGGAGCACAACCAGAGCAGAAGTTCTACTTCTTCCAGATCAGGCCTGCCTAGAAAGTGCGTTTCACAGGCCTTGATAAGAGATGTTCTCTTAGGCTATAAGAGCACTGGGCACAGCGAGTTGTTTCTTAGCTTCCCAAGAGGTGGAAGCAAGATGCTTTGGGGCCTCTCTCCCCCTTTGGAAACAAGGCAGCCCTTTGGGCCTTTCAGCTCTAGGGCAATGGAGCACACCCAGAGCAGAAGTTCTACCTCAGCCAGATCAGGCCTGCCAAGAAACTGCTTTTCACAGGCCTTCGTAAGAGGTGTTCCCGGAAGGCTGTAAGAGTACCTGGCAGAGCGAGTTGTTTCTTAGCTTCAAAAACAGCTGGAAGCAACATGATTTGGGGCCTCTCTCCCCCTTTGGAAACAAAGCAGCCTTTGTGCCTGGCAGCTCTAGGCCAAAGTAGCACACCCAGAGCACAAGTTCTACCTCAGCCAGATAAGGCCTGTCAAGAAGCTGCGTTTCACAGGCCTTTGTATGTGACGTTCCCGGTTGGCTTTGAGAGCACTGTGCAGAGCCAGTTGTTTTAGCTTCCCAGAGAGCAGGAAGCAAGATGCTTTGGGGCCTCTCTCACACTTTGGAAATAAAGGCAGCCCTTTGGGCCTGGCAGCCCTAGGCCAATGGAGTACACCCAGAGCAGAAGTTCTACCTCAGCCAGATCAGGCCTTCCAAGAAACTGCGTCTCACAGGCCTTTCTCTGTCACGTTGCCGGTAGGCTGTGAGAGCACTGTGCAGAGCCAGTTGTTTCTTAGCTTCCCAAAGATTTGGAAGCAAGATACTTTGGGGACTCTCAGCCCCTTTGGAAACAAGGCGGCCCTTTGGGCCTGGCAGCTCTAGGCCAAAGTAGCACGCCCAGAGCAGGAGTTCTACTTCAGCCAGATCAGGCCTGCCAAGAAACTGCGTTTCACAGGCCTTGGTAAGAGATGTTCCCGGTAGGCTGTGAGAGCACTGTGGAGAGCCAGTTGCTTTAGCTTCCCACAGAGCTGGAAGCAAGATGCTTTGGGGCCTCTCTCTCCCTTTGGACACAAGGCAGCCGTTTGGGCCTGGCAGCTCTAGGCCAATGGAGCACACCCACAGCAGAAGTTCTACTTCAGGCGGATCAGTCCTGCCCAGAAACTGCGTTTCACAGCCCTTGGTAAGAGATGTTCACGGTAGGCTGTGAGAGCACTGGGCAGAACCAGTTGTTTTTTAGCTTCCCAAAGTGCTGGAGGCAAGATGCTTTGGGGCCTCTCTCACCCTTTGGAAACAAGGCAGCCCTTAGGTCCTGGTAGCTCTAGGCCTATGTAGCACAACCAGAACAGAAGTTCTACTTCAGCCAGGTCAGGCCTGCCAAGAAACTGCGTTTCACAGGCCTTTCAAAGAGATGTTCTCTTAGGCTGTAAGAGCACTGGGCAGAGCCAGCTGTTTCTTAGCTTCCCGAAGAGCTGGGAGCAAGATGCTTTGGTGCCACTCTCTCACTTTGGAATCAAGGCAGCCCTTTGCGCCAGGTAGCTCTAGGCCAGTGGAGCACACCCAGAGCAGAAGTTCTACTTCGGCCAGTTCAGGCCACCAACAAACTGCGTTTCACAGGCCTTGGTAAGAGATGTTCCCGGTAGGCTGTAAGAGCACTGGGCAACGCCAGATGTTTCTTAGCTTCCCGAAGAGCTGGAAGCAAGATGCTTTGGGGCCTCTCTGCCCCTTTGCAAACAAGGCGGCCCTTTGGGCCAGGCAGCTCTAGGCCAATGGAGCACACCCAGAGCAGAAGTTCTACTTCAGCTAGATCAGGCCACCAACAAAGTGCGTTTCACAGGCCTTGGTAAGAGATTTTCTCTTAGGCTGTAAGAGCACCGGGCAGAGCCAGTTGTTTCTTAGCTTCCCAAAGAGCTGGAAGCAAGATGCTTTGGGGCCTCTCTGCCCCTTTGCAAACAAGGCATTCCTTTGGGCCTTTCAGCTCTAGGCCAATGGAGCACACCCAGAGCAGGAGTTCTACTTCAGCCAGATCAGGCCTGCCAAGAAACTGCGTTTCACAGGCCTTGGTAAGAGATGTTCCCGGTAGGCTGTGAGAGCACTGTGGAGAGCCAGTTGCTTTAGCTTCCCACAGAGCTGGAAGCAAGATGCTTTGGGGCCTCTCTCTCCCTTTGGACACAAGGCAGCCGTTTGGGCCTGGCAGCTCTAGGCCAATGGAGCACACCCACAGCAGAAGTTCTACTTCAGGCGGATCAGTCCTGCCCAGAAACTGCGTTTCACAGCCCTTGGTAAGAGATGTTCACGGTAGGCTGTGAGAGCACTGGGCAGAACCAGTTGTTTTTTAGCTTCCCAAAGTGCTGGAGGCAAGATGCTTTGGGGCCTCTCTCACCCCTTGGAAACAAGGCAGCCCTTAGGTCCTGGTAGCTCTAGGCCTATGTAGCACAACCAGAACAGAAGTTCTACTTCAGCCAGGTCAGGCCTGCCAAGAAACTGCGTTTCACAGGCCTTTCAAAGAGATGTTCTCTTAGGCTGTAAGAGCACTGGGCAGAGCCAGCTGTTTCTTAGCTTCCCGAAGAGCTGGGAGCAAGATGCTTTGGTGCCACTCTCTCACTTTGGAATCAAGGCAGCCCTTTGCGCCAGGTAGCTCTAGGCCAGTGGAGCACACCCAGAGCAGAAGTTCTACTTCGGCCAGTTCAGGCCACCAACAAACTGCGTTTCACAGGCCTTGGTAAGAGATGTTCCCGGTAGGCTGTAAGAGCACTGGGCAACGCCAGATGTTTCTTAGCTTCCCGAAGAGCTGGAAGCAAGATGCTTTGGGGCCTCTCTGCCCCTTTGCAAACAAGGCGGCCCTTTGGGCCAGGCAGCTCTAGGCCAATGGAGCACACCCAGAGCAGAAGTTCTACTTCAGCTAGATCAGGCCACCAACAAAGTGCGTTTCACAGGCCTTGGTAAGAGATTTTCTCTTAGGCTGTAAGAGCACTGGGCAGAGCCAGTTGTTTCTTAGCTTCCCAAAGAGCTGGAAGCAAGATGCTTTGGGGGCTCCCTGCCCCTTTGCCAACAAGGCCGACCTTTGGGCCTTTCAGCTCTAGGCCAATGGAGCACACCCAGAGCAGAAGTTCTACCTCAGCCAGATAAGGCCTGCCAAGAAACTGCGTTTCAAAGGCTCTGGTAAGAGATGTTCCCGGTACTCTGTCAGAGCACTGGGCAGAGACAGTTGTTTCTTAGCTTCCCAAAGAGCTGGAAGCAAGATGCTTTGGGGCCTCTCTGCCCCTTTGCAAACAAGGCATCCCTCTGGGCCTTTCAGCTCTAGGCCAATGGAGCACACCCAGAGCAGAAGTCCTACTTCAGCCAGATCAGGCCTGCCAAGGAACTGCGTTTCAGAGGCCTTTGTATGTGACGTTCCCGGTAGGCTGTGAGAGCACGGTGCAGAGCCAGTTGTTTCCTTGTTTCCCAAACAGCTGGAAGCAAGACGCTTTGGGGCCTCTCTGCCCCTTTGGAAACAAGGCAGCACGTTGGGTCTGGCAGCTCTAGGGCAATGGAGCACAACCAGAGCAGAAGTTCTACTTCTTCCAGATCAGGCCTGCCTAGAAAGTGCGTTTCACAGGCCTTGATAAGAGATGTTCTCTTAGGCTATAAGAGCACTGGGCACAGCGAGTTGTTTCTTAGCTTCCCAAGAGGTGGAAGCAAGATGCTTTGGGGCCTCTCTCCCCCTTTGGAAACAAGGCAGCCCTTTGGGCCTTTCAGCTCTAGGGCAATGGAGCACACCCAGAGCAGAAGTTCTACCTCAGCCAGATCAGGCCTGCCAAGAAACTGCTTTTCACAGGCCTTCGTAAGAGGTGTTCCCGGAAGGCTGTAAGAGTACCTGGCAGAGCAAGTTGTTTCTTAGCTTCAAAAACAGCTGGAAACAACATGATTTGGGGCCTCTCTCCCCCTTTGGAAACAAAGCAGCCTTTGTGCCTGGCAGCTCTAGGCCAAAGAAGCACACCCAGAGCACAAGTTCTACCTCAGCCAGATAAGGCCTGTCAAGAAGCTGCGTTTCACAGGCCTTTGTATGTGACGTTCCCGGTTGGCTTTGAGAGCACTGTGCAGAGCCAGTTGTTTTAGCTTCCCAGAGAGCAGGAAGCAAGATGCTTTGGGGCCTCTCTCACACTTTGGAAATAAAGGCAGCCCTTTGGGCCTGGCAGCCCTAGGCCAATGGAGTACACCCAGAGCAGAAGTTCTACCTCAGCCAGATCAGGCCTTCCAAGAAACTGCGTCTCACAGGCCTTTCTCTGTCACGTTGCCGGTAGGCTGTGAGAGCACTGTGCAGAGCCAGTTGTTTCTTAGCTTCCCAAAGATTTGGAAGCAAGATACTTTGGGGACTCTCAGCCCCTTTGGAAACAAGGCGGCCCTTTGGGCCTGGCAGCTCTAGGCCAAAGTAGCACGCCCAGAGCAGGAGTTCTACTTCAGCCAGATCAGGCCTGCCAAGAAACTGCGTTTCACAGGCCTTGGTAAGAGATGTTCCCGGTAGGCTGTGAGAGCACTGTGGAGAGCCAGTTGCTTTAGCTTCCCACAGAGCTGGAAGCAAGATGCTTTGGGGCCTCTCTCTCCCTTTGGACACAAGGCAGCCGTTTGGGCCTGGCAGCTCTAGGCCAATGGAGCACACCCACAGCAGAAGTTCTACTTCAGGCGGATCAGTCCTGCCCAGAAACTGCGTTTCACAGCCCTTGGTAAGAGATGTTCACGGTAGGCTGTGAGAGCACTGGGCAGAACCAGTTGTTTTTTAGCTTCCCAAAGTGCTGGAGGCAAGATGCTTTGGGGCCTCTCTCACCCTTTGGAAACAAGGCAGCCCTTAGGTCCTGGTAGCTCTAGGCCTATGTAGCACAACCAGAACAGAAGTTCTACTTCAGCCAGGTCAGGCCTGCCAAGAAACTGCGTTTCACAGGCCTTTCAAAGAGATGTTCTCTTAGGCTGTAAGAGCACTGGGCAGAGCCAGCTGTTTCTTAGCTTCCCGAAGAGCTGGGAGCAAGATGCTTTGGTGCCACTCTCTCACTTTGGAATCAAGGCAGCCCTTTGCGCCAGGTAGCTCTAGGCCAGTGGAGCACACCCAGAGCAGAAGTTCTACTTCGGCCAGTTCAGGCCACCAACAAACTGCGTTTCACAGGCCTTGGTAAGAGATGTTCCCGGTAGGCTGTAAGAGCACTGGGCAACGCCAGATGTTTCTTAGCTTCCCGAAGAGCTGGAAGCAAGATGCTTTGGGGCCTCTCTGCCCCTTTGCAAACAAGGCGGCCCTTTGGGCCAGGCAGCTCTAGGCCAATGGAGCACACCCAGAGCAGAAGTTCTACTTCAGCTAGATCAGGCCACCAACAAAGTGCGTTTCACAGGCCTTGGTAAGAGATTTTCTCTTAGGCTGTAAGAGCACCGGGCAGAGCCAGGTGTTTCTTAGCTTCCCAAAGAGCTGGAAGCAAGATGCTTTGGGGCCTCTCTGCCCCTTTGCAAACAAGGCATTCCTTTGGGCCTTTCAGCTCTAGGCCAATGGAGCACACCCAGAGCAGAAGTCCTACTTCAGCCAGATCAGGCCTGCCAAGGAACTGCGTTTCAGAGGCCTTTGTATGTGACGTTCCCCGTAGGCTGTGAGATCACGGTGCAGAGCCAGTTGTTTCCTTGTTTCCCAAACAGCTGGAAGCAAGACGCTTTGGGGCCTCTCTGCCCCTTTGGAAACAAGGCAGCACGTTGGGTCTGGCAGCTCTAGGGCAATGGAGCACAACCAGAGCAGAAGTTCTACTTCTTCCAGATCAGGCCTGCCTAGAAAGTGCGTTTCACAGGCCTTGATAAGAGATGTTCTCTTAGGCTATAAGAGCACTGGGCACAGCGAGTTGTTTCTTAGCTTCCCAAGAGGTGGAAGCAAGATGCTTTGGGGCCTCTCTCCCCCTTTGGAAACAAGGCAGCCCTTTGGGCCTTTCAGCTCTAGGGCAATGGAGCACACCCAGAGCAGAAGTTCTACCTCAGCCAGATCAGGCCTGCCAAGAAACTGCTTTTCACAGGCCTTCGTAAGAGGTGTTCCCGGAAGGCTGTAAGAGTACCTGGCAGAGCGAGTTGTTTCTTAGCTTCAAAAACAGCTGGAAGCAACATGATTTGGGGCCTCTCTCCCCCTTTGGAAACAAAGCAGCCTTTGTGCCTGGCAGCTCTAGGCCAAAGTAGCACACCCAGAGCACAAGTTCTACCTCAGCCAGATAAGGCCTGTCAAGAAGCTGCGTTTCACAGGCCTTTGTATGTGACGTTCCCGGTTGGCTTTGAGAGCACTGTGCAGAGCCAGTTGTTTTAGCTTCCCAGAGAGCAGGAAGCAAGATGCTTTGGGGCCTCTCTCACACTTTGGAAATAAAGGCAGCCCTTTGGGCCTGGCAGCCCTAGGCCAATGGAGTACACCCAGAGCAGAAGTTCTACCTCAGCCAGATCAGGCCTTCCAAGAAACTGCGTCTCACAGGCCTTTCTCTGTCACGTTGCCGGTAGGCTGTGAGAGCACTGTGCAGAGCCAGTTGTTTCTTAGCTTCCCAAAGATTTGGAAGCAAGATACTTTGGGGACTCTCAGCCCCTTTGGAAACAAGGCGGCCCTTTGGGCCTGGCAGCTCTAGGCCAAAGTAGCACGCCCAGAGCAGGAGTTCTACTTCAGCCAGATCAGGCCTGCCAAGAAACTGCGTTTCACAGGCCTTGGTAAGAGATGTTCCCGGTAGGCTGTGAGAGCACTGTGGAGAGCCAGTTGCTTTAGCTTCCCACAGAGCTGGAAGCAAGATGCTTTGGGGCCTCTCTCTCCCTTTGGACACAAGGCAGCCGTTTGGGCCTGGCAGCTCTAGGCCAATGGAGCACACCCACAGCAGAAGTTCTACTTCAGGCGGATAAGTCCTGCCCAGAAACTGCGTTTCACAGCCCTTGGTAAGAGATGTTCACGGTAGGCTGTGAGAGCACTGGGCAGAACCAGTTGTTTTTTAGCTTCCCAAAGTGCTGGAGGCAAGATGCTTTGGGGCCTCTCTCACCCCTTGGAAACAAGGCAGCCCTTAGGTCCTGGTAGCTCTAGGCCTATGTAGCACAACCAGAACAGAAGTTCTACTTCAGCCAGGTCAGGCCTGCCAAGAAACTGCGTTTCACAGGCCTTTCAAAGAGATGTTCTCTTAGGCTGTAAGAGCACTGGGCAGAGCCAGCTGTTTCTTAGCTTCCCGAAGAGCTGGGAGCAAGATGCTTTGGTGCCACTCTCTCACTTTGGAATCAAGGCAGCCCTTTGCGCCAGGTAGCTCTAGGCCAGTGGAGCACACCCAGAGCAGAAGTTCTACTTCGGCCAGTTCAGGCCACCAACAAACTGCGTTTCACAGGCCTTGGTAAGAGATGTTCCCGGTAGGCTGTAAGAGCACTGGGCAACGCCAGATGTTTCTTAGCTTCCCGAAGAGCTGGAAGCAAGATGCTTTGGGGCCTCTCTGCCCCTTTGCAAACAAGGCGGCCCTTTGGGCCAGGCAGCTCTAGGCCAATGGAGCACACCCAGAGCAGAAGTTCTACTTCAGCTAGATCAGGCCACCAACAAAGTGCGTTTCACAGGCCTTGGTAAGAGATTTTCTCTTAGGCTGTAAGAGCACTGGGCTGAGCCAGTTGTTTCTTAGCTTCCCAAAGAGCTGGAAGCAAGATGCTTTGGGGGCTCCCTGCCCCTTTGCCAACAAGGCCGACCTTTGGGCCTTTCAGCTCTAGGCCAATGGAGCACACCCAGAGCAGAAGTTCTACCTCAGCCAGATAAGGCCTGCCAAGAAACTGCGTTTCAAAGGCTCTGGTAAGAGATGTTCCCGGTACTCTGTCAGAGCACTGGGCAGAGACAGTTGTTTCTTAGCTTCCCAAAGAGCTGGAAGCAAGATGCTTTGGGGCCTCTCTGCCCCTTTGCAAACAAGGCATCCCTTTGGGCCTTTCAGCTCTAGGCCAATGGAGCACACCCAGAGCAGAAGTCCTACTTCAGCCAGATCAGGCCTGCCAAGGAACTGCGTTTCAGAGGCCTTTGTATGTGACGTTCCCGGTAGGCTGTGAGAGCACGGTGCAGAGCCAGTTGTTTCCTTGTTTCCCAAACAGCTGGAAGCAAGACGCTTTGGGGCCTCTCTGCCCCTTTGGAAACAAGGCAGCACGTTGGGTCTGGCAGCTCTAGGGCAATGGAGCACAACCAGAGCAGAAGTTCTACTTCTTCCAGATCAGGCCTGCCTAGAAAGTGCGTTTCACAGGCCTTGATAAGAGATGTTCTCTTAGGCTATAAGAGCACTGGGCACAGCGAGTTGTTTCTTAGCTTCCCAAGAGGTGGAAGCAAGATGCTTTGGGGCCTCTCTCCCCCTTTGGAAACAAGGCAGCCCTTTGGGCCTTTCAGCTCTAGGGCAATGGAGCACACCCAGAGCAGAAGTTCTACCTCAGCCAGATCAGGCCTGCCAAGAAACTGCTTTTCACAGGCCTTCGTAAGAGGTGTTCCCGGAAGGCTGTAAGAGTACCTGGCAGAGCGAGTTGTTTCTTAGCTTCAAAAACAGCTGGAAGCAACATGATTTGGGGCCTCTCTCCCCCTTTGGAAACAAAGCAGCCTTTGTGCCTGGCAGCTCTAGGCCAAAGTAGCACACCCAGAGCACAAGTTCTACCTCAGCCAGATAAGGCCTGTCAAGAAGCTGCGTTTCACAGGCCTTTGTATGTGACGTTCCCGGTTGGCTTTGAGAGCACTGTGCAGAGCCAGTTGTTTTAGCTTCCCAGAGAGCAGGAAGCAAGATGCTTTGGGGCCTCTCTCACACTTTGGAAATAAAGGCAGCCCTTTGGGCCTGGCAGCCCTAGGCCAATGGAGTACACCCAGAGCAGAAGTTCTACCTCAGCCAGATCAGGCCTTCCAAGAAACTGCGTCTCACAGGCCTTTCTCTGTCACGTTGCCGGTAGGCTGTGAGAGCACTGTGCAGAGCCAGTTGTTTCTTAGCTTCCCAAAGATTTGGAAGCAAGATACTTTGGGGACTCTCAGCCCCTTTGGAAACAAGGCGGCCCTTTGGGCCTGGCAGCTCTAGGCCAAAGTAGCACGCCCAGAGCAGGAGTTCTACTTCAGCCAGATCAGGCCTGCCAAGAAACTGCGTTTCACAGGCCTTGGTAAGAGATGTTCCCGGTAGGCTGTGAGAGCACTGTGGAGAGCCAGTTGCTTTAGCTTCCCACAGAGCTGGAAGCAAGATGCTTTGGGGCCTCTCTCTCCCTTTGGACACAAGGCAGCCGTTTGGGCCTGGCAGCTCTAGGCCAATGGAGCACACCCACAGCAGAAGTTCTACTTCAGGCGGATCAGTCCTGCCCAGAAACTGCGTTTCACAGCCCTTGGTAAGAGATGTTCACGGTAGGCTGTGAGAGCACTGGGCAGAACCAGTTGTTTTTTAGCTTCCCAAAGTGCTGGAGGCAAGATGCTTTGGGGCCTCTCTCACCCCTTGGAAACAAGGCAGCCCTTAGGTCCTGGTAGCTCTAGGCCTATGTAGCACAACCAGAACAGAAGTTCTACTTCAGCCAGGTCAGGCCTGCCAAGAAACTGCGTTTCACAGGCCTTTCAAAGAGATGTTCTCTTAGGCTGTAAGAGCACTGGGCAGAGCCAGCTGTTTCTTAGCTTCCCGAAGAGCTGGGAGCAAGATGCTTTGGTGCCACTCTCTCACTTTGGAATCAAGGCAGCCCTTTGCGCCAGGTAGCTCTAGGCCAGTGGAGCACACCCAGAGCAGAAGTTCTACTTCGGCCAGTTCAGGCCACCAACAAACTGCGTTTCACAGGCCTTGGTAAGAGATGTTCCCGGTAGGCTGTAAGAGCACTGGGCAACGCCAGATGTTTCTTAGCTTCCCGAAGAGCTGGAAGCAAGATGCTTTGGGGCCTCTCTGCCCCTTTGCAAACAAGGCGGCCCTTTGGGCCAGGCAGCTCTAGGCCAATGGAGCACACCCAGAGCAGAAGTTCTACTTCAGCTAGATCAGGCCACCAACAAAGTGCGTTTCACAGGCCTTGGTAAGAGATTTTCTCTTAGGCTGTAAGAGCACTGGGCAGAGCCAGTTGTTTCTTAGCTTCCCAAAGAGCTGGAAGCAAGATGCTTTGGGGGCTCCCTGCCCCTTTGCCAACAAGGCCGACCTTTGGGCCTTTCAGCTCTAGGCCAATGGAGCACACCCAGAGCAGAAGTTCTACCTCAGCCAGATAAGGCCTGCCAAGAAACTGCGTTTCAAAGGCTCTGGTAAGAGATGTTCCCGGTACTCTGTCAGAGCACTGGGCAGAGACAGTTGTTTCTTAGCTTCCCAAAGAGCTGGAAGCAAGATGCTTTGGGGCCTCTCTGCCCCTTTGCAAACAAGGCATCCCTTTGGGCCTTTCAGCTCTAGGCCAATGGAGCACACCCAGAGCAGAAGTCCTACTTCAGCCAGATCAGGCCTGCCAAGGAACTGCGTTTCAGAGGCCTTTGTATGTGACGTTCCCGGTAGGCTGTGAGAGCACGGTGCAGAGCCAGTTGTTTCCTTGTTTCCCAAACAGCTGGAAGCAAGACGCTTTGGGGCCTCTCTGCCCCTTTGGAAACAAGGCAGCACGTTGGGTCTGGCAGCTCTAGGGCAATGGAGCACAACCAGAGCAGAAGTTCTACTTCTTCCAGATCAGGCCTGCCTAGAAAGTGCGTTTCACAGGCCTTGATAAGAGATGTTCTCTTAGGCTATAAGACCACTGGGCACAGCGAGTTGTTTCTTAGCTTCCCAAGAGGTGGAAGCAAGATGCTTTGGGGCCTCTCTCCCCCTTTGGAAACAAGGCAGCCCTTTGGGCCTTTCAGCTCTAGGGCAATGGAGCACACCCAGAGCAGAAGTTCTACCTCAGCCAGATCAGGCCTGCCAAGAAACTGCTTTTCACAGGCCTTCGTAAGAGGTGTTCCCGGAAGGCTGTAAGAGTACCTGGCAGAGCGAGTTGTTTCTTAGCTTCAAAAACAGCTGGAAGCAACATGATTTGGGGCCTCTCTCCCCCTTTGGAAACAAAGCAGCCTTTGTGCCTGGCAGCTCTAGGCCAAAGTAGCACACCCAGAGCACAAGTTCTACCTCAGCCAGATAAGGCCTGTCAAGAAGCTGCGTTTCACAGGCCTTTGTATGTGACGTTCCCGGTTGGCTTTGAGAGCACTGTGCAGAGCCAGTTGTTTTAGCTTCCCAGAGAGCAGGAAGCAAGATGCTTTGGGGCCTCTCTCACACTTTGGAAATAAAGGCAGCCCTTTGGGCCTGGCAGCCCTAGGCCAATGGAGTACACCCAGAGCAGAAGTTCTACCTCAGCCAGATCAGGCCTTCCAAGAAACTGCGTCTCACAGGCCTTTCTCTGTCACGTTGCCGGTAGGCTGTGAGAGCACTGTGCAGAGCCAGTTGTTTCTTAGCTTCCCAAAGATTTGGAAGCAAGATACTTTGGGGACTCTCAGCCCCTTTGGAAACAAGGCGGCCCTTTGGGCCTGGCAGCTCTAGGCCAAAGTAGCACGCCCAGAGCAGGAGTTCTACTTCAGCCAGATCAGGCCTGCCAAGAAACTGCGTTTCACAGGCCTTGGTAAGAGATGTTCCCGGTAGGCTGTGAGAGCACTGTGGAGAGCCAGTTGCTTTAGCTTCCCACAGAGCTGGAAGCAAGATGCTTTGGGGCCTCTCTCTCCCTTTGGACACAAGGCAGCCGTTTGGGCCTGGCAGCTCTAGGCCAATGGAGCACACCCACAGCAGAAGTTCTACTTCAGGCGGATCAGTCCTGCCCAGAAACTGCGTTTCACAGCCCTTGGTAAGAGATGTTCACGGTAGGCTGTGAGAGCACTGGGCAGAACCAGTTGTTTTTTAGCTTCCCAAAGTGCTGGAGGCAAGATGCTTTGGGGCCTCTCTCACCCCTTGGAAACAAGGCAGCCCTTAGGTCCTGGTAGCTCTAGGTCTATGTAGCACAACCAGAACAGAAGTTCTACTTCAGCCAGGTCAGGCCTGCCAAGAAACTGCGTTTCACAGGCCTTTCAAAGAGATGTTCTCTTAGGCTGTAAGAGCACTGGGCAGAGCCAGCTGTTTCTTAGCTTCCCGAAGAGCTGGGAGCAAGATGCTTTGGTGCCACTCTCTCACTTTGGAATCAAGGCAGCCCTTTGCGCCAGGTAGCTCTAGGCCAGTGGAGCACACCCAGAGCAGAAGTTCTACTTCGGCCAGTTCAGGCCACCAACAAACTGCGTTTCACAGGCCTTGGTAAGAGATGTTCCCGGTAGGCTGTAAGAGCACTGGGCAACGCCAGATGTTTCTTAGCTTCCCGAAGAGCTGGAAGCAAGATGCTTTGGGGCCTCTCTGCCCCTTTGCAAACAAGGCGGCCCTTTGGGCCAGGCAGCTCTAGGCCAATGGAGCACGCCCAGAGCAGAAGTTCTACTTCAGCTAGATCAGGCCACCAACAAAGTGCGTTTCACAGGCCTTGGTAAGAGATTTTCTCTTAGGCTGTAAGAGCACCGGGCAGAGCCAGTTGTTTCTTAGCTTCCCAAAGAGCTGGAAGCAAGATGCTTTGGGGCCTCTCTGCCCCTTTGCAAACAAGGCATCCCTTTGGGCCTTTCAGCTCTAGGCCAATGGAGCACACCCAGAGCAGAAGTCCTACTTCAGCCAGATCAGGCCTGCCGTGGAACTGCGTTTCAGAGGCCTTTGTATGTGACGTTCCCAGTAGGCTGTGAGAGCACGGTGCAGAGCCAGTTGTTTCCTTGTTTCCCAAACAGCTGGAAGCAAGACGCTTTGGGGCCTCTCTGCCCCTTTGGAAACAAGGCAGCACGTTGGGTCTGGCAGCTCTAGGGCAATGGAGCACAACCAGAGCAGAAGTTCTACTTCTTCCAGATCAGGCCTGCCTAGAAAGTGCGTTTCACAGGCCTTGATAAGAGATGTTCTCTTAGGCTATAAGAGCACTGGGCACAGCGAGTTGTTTCTTAGCTTCCCAAGAGGTGGAAGCAAGATGCTTTGGGGCCTCTCTCCCCCTTTGGAAACAAGGCAGCCCTTTGGGCCTTTCAGCTCTAGGGCAATGGAGCACACCCAGAGCAGAAGTTCTACCTCAGCCAGATCAGGCCTGCCAAGAAACTGCTTTTCACAGGCCTTCGTAAGAGGTGTTCCCGGAAGGCTGTAAGAGTACCTGGCAGAGCGAGTTGTTTCTTAGCTTCAAAAACAGCTGGAAGCAACATGATTTGGGGCCTCTCTCCCCCTTTGGAAACAAAGCAGCCTTTGTGCCTGGCAGCTCTAGGCCAAAGTAGCACACCCAGAGCACAAGTTCTACCTCAGCCAGATAAGGCCTGTCAAGAAGCTGCGTTTCACAGGCCTTTGTATGTGACGTTCCCGGTTGGCTTTGAGAGCACTGTGCAGAGCCAGTTGTTTTAGCTTCCCAGAGAGCAGGAAGCAAGATGCTTTGGGGCCTCTCTCACACTTTGGAAATAAAGGCAGCCCTTTGGGCCTGGCAGCCCTAGGCCAATGGAGTACACCCAGAGCAGAAGTTCTACCTCAGCCAGATCAGGCCTTCCAAGAAACTGCGTCTCACAGGCCTTTCTCTGTCACGTTGCCGGTAGGCTGTGAGAGCACTGTGCAGAGCCAGTTGTTTCTTAGCTTCCCAAAGATTTGGAAGCAAGATACTTTGGGGACTCTCAGCCCCTTTGGAAACAAGGCGGCCCTTTGGGCCTGGCAGCTCTAGGCCAAAGTAGCACGCCCAGAGCAGGAGTTCTACTTCAGCCAGATCAGGCCTGCCAAGAAACTGCGTTTCACAGGCCTTGGTAAGAGATGTTCCCGGTAGGCTGTGAGAGCACTGTGGAGAGCCAGTTGCTTTAGCTTCCCACAGAGCTGGAAGCAAGATGCTTTGGGGCCTCTCTCTCCCTTTGGACACAAGGCAGCCGTTTGGGCCTGGCAGCTCTAGGCCAATGGAGCACACCCACAGCAGAAGTTCTACTTCAGGCGGATCAGTCCTGCCCAGAAACTGCGTTTCACAGCCCTTGGTAAGAGATGTTCACGGTAGGCTGTGAGAGCACTGGGCAGAACCAGTTGTTTTTTAGCTTCCCAAAGTGCTGGAGGCAAGATGCTTTGGGGCCTCTCTCACCCCTTGGAAACAAGGCAGCCCTTAGGTCCTGGTAGCTCTAGGCCTATGTAGCACAACCAGAACAGAAGTTCTACTTCAGCCAGGTCAGGCCTGCCAAGAAACTGCGTTTCACAGGCCTTTCAAAGAGATGTTCTCTTAGGCTGTAAGAGCACTGGGCAGAGCCAGCTGTTTCTTAGCTTCCCGAAGAGCTGGGAGCAAGATGCTTTGGTGCCACTCTCTCACTTTGGAATCAAGGCAGCCCTTTGCGCCAGGTAGCTCTAGGCCAGTGGAGCACACCCAGAGCAGAAGTTCTACTTCGGCCAGTTCAGGCCACCAACAAACTGCGTTTCACAGGCCTTGGTAAGAGATGTTCCCGGTAGGCTGTAAGAGCACTGGGCAACGCCAGATGTTTCTTAGCTTCCCGAAGAGCTGGAAGCAAGATGCTTTGGGGCCTCTCTGCCCCTTTGCAAACAAGGCGGCCCTTTGGGCCAGGCAGCTCTAGGCCAATGGAGCACACCCAGAGCAGAAGTTCTACTTCAGCTAGATCAGGCCACCAACAAAGTGCGTTTCACAGGCCTTGGTAAGAGATTTTCTCTTAGGCTGTAAGAGCACCGGGCAGAGCCAGTTGTTTCTTAGCTTCCCAAAGAGCTGGAAGCAAGATGCTTTGGGGGCTCCCTGCCCCTTTGCCAACAAGGCCGACCTTTGGGCCTTTCAGCTCTAGGCCAATGGAGCACACCCAGAGCAGAAGTTCTACCTCAGCCAGATAAGGCCTGCCAAGAAACTGCGTTTCAAAGGCTCTGGTAAGAGATGTTCCCGGTACTCTGTCAGAGCACTGGGCAGAGACAGTTGTTTCTTAGCTTCCCAAAGAGCTGGAAGCAAGATGCTTTGGGGCCTCTCTGCCCCTTTGCAAACAAGGCATCCCTTTGGGCCTTTCAGCTCTAGGCCAATGGAGCACACCCAGAGCAGAAGTCCTACTTCAGCCAGATCAGGCCTGCCAAGGAACTGCGTTTCAGAGGCCTTTGTATGTGACGTTCCCGGTAGGCTGTGAGAGCACGGTGCAGAGCCAGTTGTTTCCTTGTTTCCCAAACAGCTGGAAGCAAGACGCTTTGGGGCCTCTCTGCCCCTTTGGAAACAAGGCAGCACGTTGGGTCTGGCAGCTCTAGGGCAATGGAGCACAACCAGAGCAGAAGTTCTACTTCTTCCAGATCAGGCCTGCCTAGAAAGTGCGTTTCACAGGCCTTGATAAGAGATGTTCTCTTAGGCTATAAGAGCACTGGGCACAGCGAGTTGTTTCTTAGCTTCCCAAGAGGTGGAAGCAAGATGCTTTGGGGCCTCTCTCCCCCTTTGGAAACAAGGCAGCCCTTTGGGCCTTTCAGCTCTAGGGCAATGGAGCACACCCAGAGCAGAAGTTCTACCTCAGCCAGATCAGGCCTGCCAAGAAACTGCTTTTCACAGGCCTTCGTAAGAGGTGTTCCCGGAAGGCTGTAAGAGTACCTGGCAGAGCGAGTTGTTTCTTAGCTTCAAAAACAGCTGGAAGCAACATGATTTGGGGCCTCTCTCCCCCTTTGGAAACAAAGCAGCCTTTGTGCCTGGCAGCTCTAGGCCAAAGTAGCACACCCAGAGCAC
This sequence comes from Equus asinus, assembly GCF_041296235.1. Taxonomy (NCBI): domain Eukaryota; kingdom Metazoa; phylum Chordata; class Mammalia; order Perissodactyla; family Equidae; genus Equus; species Equus asinus. The sequence continues at coordinate 263,619 of NW_027225523.1, forward strand.
AAGTTCTACCTCAGCCAGATAAGGCCTGTCAAGAAGCTGCGTTTCACAGGCCTTTGTATGTGACGTTCCCGGTTGGCTTTGAGAGCACTGTGCAGAGCCAGTTGTTTTAGCTTCCCAGAGAGCAGGAAGCAAGATGCTTTGGGGCCTCTCTCACACTTTGGAAATAAAGGCAGCCCTTTGGGCCTGGCAGCCCTAGGCCAATGGAGTACACCCAGAGCAGAAGTTCTACCTCAGCCAGATCAGGCCTTCCAAGAAACTGCGTCTCACAGGCCTTTCTCTGTCACGTTGCCGGTAGGCTGTGAGAGCACTGTGCAGAGCCAGTTGTTTCTTAGCTTCCCAAAGATTTGGAAGCAAGATACTTTGGGGACTCTCAGCCCCTTTGGAAACAAGGCGGCCCTTTGGGCCTGGCAGCTCTAGGCCAAAGTAGCACGCCCAGAGCAGGAGTTCTACTTCAGCCAGATCAGGCCTGCCAAGAAACTGCGTTTCACAGGCCTTGGTAAGAGATGTTCCCGGTAGGCTGTGAGAGCACTGTGGAGAGCCAGTTGCTTTAGCTTCCCACAGAGCTGGAAGCAAGATGCTTTGGGGCCTCTCTCTCCCTTTGGACACAAGGCAGCCGTTTGGGCCTGGCAGCTCTAGGCCAATGGAGCACACCCACAGCAGAAGTTCTACTTCAGGCGGATCAGTCCTGCCCAGAAACTGCGTTTCACAGCCCTTGGTAAGAGATGTTCACGGTAGGCTGTGAGAGCACTGGGCAGAACCAGTTGTTTTTTAGCTTCCCAAAGTGCTGGAGGCAAGATGCTTTGGGGCCTCTCTCACCCCTTGGAAACAAGGCAGCCCTTAGGTCCTGGTAGCTCTAGGCCTATGTAGCACAACCAGAACAGAAGTTCTACTTCAGCCAGGTCAGGCCTGCCAAGAAACTGCGTTTCACAGGCCTTTCAAAGAGATGTTCTCTTAGGCTGTAAGAGCACTGGGCAGAGCCAGCTGTTTCTTAGCTTCCCGAAGAGCTGGGAGCAAGATGCTTTGGTGCCACTCTCTCACTTTGGAATCAAGGCAGCCCTTTGCGCCAGGTAGCTCTAGGCCAGTGGAGCACACCCAGAGCAGAAGTTCTACTTCGGCCAGTTCAGGCCACCAACAAACTGCGTTTCACAGGCCTTGGTAAGAGATGTTCCCGGTAGGCTGTAAGAGCACTGGGCAATGCCAGATGTTTCTTAGCTTCCCGAAGAGCTGGAAGCAAGATGCTTTGGGGCCTCTCTGCCCCTTTGCAAACAAGGCGGCCCTTTGGGCCAGGCAGCTCTAGGCCAATGGAGCACACCCAGAGCAGAAGTTCTACTTCAGCTAGATCAGGCCACCAACAAAGTGCGTTTCACAGGCCTTGGTAAGAGATTTTCTCTTAGGCTGTAAGAGCACCGGGCAGAGCCAGTTGTTTCTTAGCTTCCCAAAGAGCTGGAAGCAAGATGCTTTGGGGCCTCTCTGCCCCTTTGCAAACAAGGCATTCCTTTGGGCCTTTCAGCTCTAGGCCAATGGAGCACACCCAGAGCAGAAGTCCTACTTCAGCCAGATCAGGCCTGCCAAGGAACTGCGTTTCAGAGGCCTTTTATGTGACGTTCCCCGTAGGCTGTGAGAGCACGGTGCAGAGCCAGTTGTTTCCTTGTTTCCCAAACAGCTGGAAGCAAGACGCTTTGGGGCCTCTCTGCCCCTTTGGAAACAAGGCAGCACGTTGGGTCTGGCAGCTCTAGGGCAATGGAGCACAACCAGAGCAGAAGTTCTACTTCTTCCAGATCAGGCCTGCCTAGAAAGTGCGTTTCACAGGCCTTGATAAGAGATGTTCTCTTAGGCTATAAGAGCACTGGGCACAGCGAGTTGTTTCTTAGCTTCCCAAGAGGTGGAAGCAAGATGCTTTGGGGCCTCTCTCCCCCTTTGGAAACAAGGCAGCCCTTTGGGCCTTTCAGCTCTAGGGCAATGGAGCACACCCAGAGCAGAAGTTCTACCTCAGCCAGATCAGGCCTGCCAAGAAACTGCTTTTCACAGGCCTTCGTAAGAGGTGTTCCCGGAAGGCTGTAAGAGTACCTGGCAGAGCGAGTTGTTTCTTAGCTTCAAAAACAGCTGGAAGCAACATGATTTGGGGCCTCTCTCCCCCTTTGGAAACAAAGCAGCCTTTGTGCCTGGCAGCTCTAGGCCAAAGTAGCACACCCAGAGCACAAGTTCTACCTCAGCCAGATAAGGCCTGTCAAGAAGCTGCGTTTCACAGGCCTTTGTATGTGACGTTCCCGGTTGGCTTTGAGAGCACTGTGCAGAGCCAGTTGTTTTAGCTTCCCAGAGAGCAGGAAGCAAGATGCTTTGGGGCCTCTCTCACACTTTGGAAATAAAGGCAGCCCTTTGGGCCTGGCAGCCCTAGGCCAATGGAGTACACCCAGAGCAGAAGTTCTACCTCAGCCAGATCAGGCCTTCCAAGAAACTGCGTCTCACAGGCCTTTCTCTGTCACGTTGCCGGTAGGCTGTGAGAGCACTGTGCAGAGCCAGTTGTTTCTTAGCTTCCCAAAGATTTGGAAGCAAGATACTTTGGGGACTCTCAGCCCCTTTGGAAACAAGGCGGCCCTTTGGGCCTGGCAGCTCTAGGCCAAAGTAGCACGCCCAGAGCAGGAGTTCTACTTCAGCCAGATCAGGCCTGCCAAGAAACTGCGTTTCACAGGCCTTGGTAAGAGATGTTCCCGGTAGGCTGTGAGAGCACTGTGGAGAGCCAGTTGCTTTAGCTTCCCACAGAGCTGGAAGCAAGATGCTTTGGGGCCTCTCTCTCCCTTTGGACACAAGGCAGCCGTTTGGGCCTGGCAGCTCTAGGCCAATGGAGCACACCCACAGCAGAAGTTCTACTTCAGGCGGATCAGTCCTGCCCAGAAACTGCGTTTCACAGCCCTTGGTAAGAGATGTTCACGGTAGGCTGTGAGAGCACTGGGCAGAACCAGTTGTTTTTTAGCTTCCCAAAGTGCTGGAGGCAAGATGCTTTGGGGCCTCTCTCACCCTTTGGAAACAAGGCAGCCCTTAGGTCCTGGTAGCTCTAGGCCTATGTAGCACAACCAGAACAGAAGTTCTACTTCAGCCAGGTCAGGCCTGCCAAGAAACTGCGTTTCACAGGCCTTTCAAAGAGATGTTCTCTTAGGCTGTAAGAGCACTGGGCAGAGCCAGCTGTTTCTTAGCTTCCCGAAGAGCTGGGAGCAAGATGCTTTGGTGCCACTCTCTCACTTTGGAATCAAGGCAGCCCTTTGCGCCAGGTAGCTCTAGGCCAGTGGAGCACACCCAGAGCAGAAGTTCTACTTCGGCCAGTTCAGGCCACCAACAAACTCCGTTTCACAGGCCTTGGTAAGAGATGTTCCCGGTAGGCTGTAAGAGCACTGGGCAACGCCAGATGTTTCTTAGCTTCCCGAAGAGCTGGAAGCAAGATGCTTTGGGGCCTCTCTGCCCCTTTGCAAACAAGGCGGCCCTTTGGGCCAGGCAGCTCTAGGCCAATGGAGCACACCCAGAGCAGAAGTTCTACTTCAGCTAGATCAGGCCACCAACAAAGTGCGTTTCACAGGCCTTGGTAAGAGATTTTCTCTTAGGCTGTAAGAGCACCGGGCAGAGCCAGTTGTTTCTTAGCTTCCCAAAGAGCTGGAAGCAAGATGCTTTGGGGGCTCCCTGCCCCTTTGCCAACAAGGCCGACCTTTGGGCCTTTCAGCTCTAGGCCAATGGAGCACACCCAGAGCAGAAGTTCTACCTCAGCCAGATAAGGCCTGCCAAGAAACTGCGTTTCAAAGGCTCTGGTAAGAGATGTTCCCGGTACTCTGTCAGAGCACTGGGCAGAGACAGTTGTTTCTTAGCTTCCCAAAGAGCTGGAAGCAAGATGCTTTGGGGCCTCTCTGCCCCTTTGCAAACAAGGCATCCCTTTGGGCCTTTCAGCTCTAGGCCAATGGAGCACACCCAGAGCAGAAGTCCTACTTCAGCCAGATCAGGCCTGCCAAGGAACTGCGTTTCAGAGGCCTTTGTATGTGACGTTCCCGGTAGGCTGTGAGAGCACGGTGCAGAGCCAGTTGTTTCCTTGTTTCCCAAACAGCTGGAAGCAAGACGCTTTGGGGCCTCTCTGCCCCTTTGGAAACAAGGCAGCACGTTGGGTCTGGCAGCTCTAGGGCAATGGAGCACAACCAGAGCAGAAGTTCTACTTCTTCCAGATCAGGCCTGCCTAGAAAGTGCGTTTCACAGGCCTTGATAAGAGATGTTCTCTTAGGCTATAAGAGCACTGGGCACAGCGAGTTGTTTCTTAGCTTCCCAAGAGGTGGAAGCAAGATGCTTTGGGGCCTCTCTCCCCCTTTGGAAACAAGGCAGCCCTTTGGGCCTTTCAGCTCTAGGGCAATGGAGCACACCCAGAGCAGAAGTTCTACCTCAGCCAGATCAGGCCTGCCAAGAAACTGCTTTTCACAGGCCTTCGTAAGAGGTGTTCCCGGAAGGCTGTAAGAGTACCTGGCAGAGCGAGTTGTTTCTTAGCTTCAAAAACAGCTGGAAGCAACATGATTTGGGGCCTCTCTCCCCCTTTGGAAACAAAGCAGCCTTTGTGCCTGGCAGCTCTAGGCCAAAGTAGCACACCCAGAGCACAAGTTCTACCTTAGCCAGATAAGGCCTGTCAAGAAGCTGCGTTTCACAGGCCTTTGTATGTGACGTTCCCGGTTGGCTTTGAGAGCACTGTGCAGAGCCAGTTGTTTTAGCTTCCCAGAGAGCAGGAAGCAAGATGCTTTGGGGCCTCTCTCACACTTTGGAAATAAAGGCAGCCCTTTGGGCCTGGCAGCCCTAGGCCAATGGAGTACACCCAGAGCAGAAGTTCTACCTCAGCCAGACCAGGCCTTCCAAGAAACTGCGTCTCACAGGCCTTTCTCTGTCACGTTGCCGGTAGGCTGTGAGAGCACTGTGCAGAGCCAGTTGTTTCTTAGCTTCCCAAAGATTTGGAAGCAAGATACTTTGGGGACTCTCAGCCCCTTTGGAAACAAGGCGGCCCTTTGGGCCTGGCAGCTCTAGGCCAAAGTAGCACGCCCAGAGCAGGAGTTCTACTTCAGCCAGATCAGGCCTGCCAAGAAACTGCGTTTCACAGGCCTTGGTAAGAGATGTTCCCGGTAGGCTGTGAGAGCACTGTGGAGAGCCAGTTGCTTTAGCTTCCCACAGAGCTGGAAGCAAGATGCTTTGGGGCCTCTCTCTCCCTTTGGACACAAGGCAGCCGTTTGGGCCTGGCAGCTCTAGGCCAATGGAGCACACCCACAGCAGAAGTTCTACTTCAGGCGGATCAGTCCTGCCCAGAAACTGCGTTTCACAGCCCTTGGTAAGAGATGTTCACGGTAGGCTGTGAGAGCACTGGGCAGAACCAGTTGTTTTTTAGCTTCCCAAAGTGCTGGAGGCAAGATGCTTTGGGGCCTCTCTCACCCCTTGGAAACAAGGCAGCCCTTAGGTCCTGGTAGCTCTAGGCCTATGTAGCACAACCAGAACAGAAGTTCTACTTCAGCCAGGTCAGGCCTGCCAAGAAACTGCGTTTCACAGGCCTTTCAAAGAGATGTTCTCTTAGGCTGTAAGAGCACTGGGCAGAGCCAGCTGTTTCTTAGCTTCCCGAAGAGCTGGGAGCAAGATGCTTTGGTGCCACTCTCTCACTTTGGAATCAAGGCAGCCCTTTGCGCCAGGTAGCTCTAGGCCAGTGGAGCACACCCAGAGCAGAAGTTCTACTTCGGCCAGTTCAGGCCACCAACAAACTGCGTTTCACAGGCCTTGGTAAGAGATGTTCCCGGTAGGCTGTAAGAGCACTGGGCAACGCCAGATGTTTCTTAGCTTCCCGAAGAGCTGGAAGCAAGATGCTTTGGGGCCTCTCTGCCCCTTTGCAAACAAGGCGGCCCTTTGGGCCAGGCAGCTCTAGGCCAATGGAGCACACCCAGAGCAGAAGTTCTACTTCAGCTAGATCAGGCCACCAACAAAGTGCGTTTCACAGGCCTTGGTAAGAGATTTTCTCTTAGGCTGTAAGAGCACCGGGCAGAGCCAGTTGTTTCTTAGCTTCCCAAAGAGCTGGAAGCAAGATGCTTTGGGGCCTCTCTGCCCCTTTGCAAACAAGGCATCCCTTTGGGCCTTTCAGCTCTAGGCCAATGGAGCACACCCAGAGCAGAAGTCCTACTTCAGCCAGATCAGGCCTGCCGTGGAACTGCGTTTCAGAGGCCTTTGTATGTGACGTTCCCAGTAGGCTGTGAGAGCACGGTGCAGAGCCAGTTGTTTCCTTGTTTCCCAAACAGCTGGAAGCAAGACGCTTTGGGGCCTCTCTGCCCCTTTGGAAACAAGGCAGCACGTTGGGTCTGGCAGCTCTAGGGCAATGGAGCACAACCAGAGCAGAAGTTCTACTTCTTCCAGATCAGGCCTGCCTAGAAAGTGCGTTTCACAGGCCTTGATAAGAGATGTTCTCTTAGGCTATAAGAGCACTGGGCACAGCGAGTTGTTTCTTAGCTTCCCAAGAGGTGGAAGCAAGATGCTTTGGGGCCTCTCTCCCCCTTTGGAAACAAGGCAGCCCTTTGGGCCTTTCAGCTCTAGGGCAATGGAGCACACCCAGAGCAGAAGTTCTACCTCAGCCAGATCAGGCCTGCCAAGAAACTGCTTTTCACAGGCCTTCGTAAGAGGTGTTCCCGGAAGGCTGTAAGAGTACCTGGCAGAGCGAGTTGTTTCTTAGCTTCAAAAACAGCTGGAAGCAACATGATTTGGGGCCTCTCTCCCCCTTTGGAAACAAAGCAGCCTTTGTGCCTGGCAGCTCTAGGCCAAAGTAGCACACCCAGAGCACAAGTTCTACCTCAGCCAGATAAGGCCTGTCAAGAAGCTGCGTTTCACAGGCCTTTGTATGTGACGTTCCCGGTTGGCTTTGAGAGCACTGTGCAGAGCCAGTTGTTTTAGCTTCCCAGAGAGCAGGAAGCAAGATGCTTTGGGGCCTCTCTCACACTTTGGAAATAAAGGCAGCCCTTTGGGCCTGGCAGCCCTAGGCCAATGGAGTACACCCAGAGCAGAAGTTCTACCTCAGCCAGATCAGGCCTTCCAAGAAACTGCGTCTCACAGGACTTTCTCTGTCACGTTGCCGGTAGGCTGTGAGAGCACTGTGCAGAGCCAGTTGTTTCTTAGCTTCCCAAAGATTTGGAAGCAAGATACTTTGGGGACTCTCAGCCCCTTTGGAAACAAGGCGGCCCTTTGGGCCTGGCAGCTCTAGGCCAAAGTAGCACGCCCAGAGCAGGAGTTCTACTTCAGCCAGATCAGGCCTGCCAAGAAACTGCGTTTCACAGGCCTTGGTAAGAGATGTTCCCGGTAGGCTGTGAGAGCACTGTAGAGAGCCAGTTGCTTTAGCTTCCCACAGAGCTGGAAGCAAGATGCTTTGGGGCCTCTCTCTCCCTTTGGACACAAGGCAGCCGTTTGCGCCTGGCAGCTCTAGGCCAATGGAGCACACCCACAGCAGAAGTTCTACTTCAGGCGGATCAGTCCTGCCCAGAAACTGCGTTTCACAGCCCTTGGTAAGAGATGTTCACGGTAGGCTGTGAGAGCACTGGGCAGAACCAGTTGTTTTTTAGCTTCCCAAAGTGCTGGAGGCAAGATGCTTTGGGGCCTCTCTCACCCCTTGGAAACAAGGCAGCCCTTAGGTCCTGGTAGCTCTAGGCCTATGTAGCACAACCAGAACAGAAGTTCTACTTCAGCCAGGTCAGGCCTGCCAAGAAACTGCGTTTCACAGGCCTTTCAAAGAGATGTTCTCTTAGGCTGTAAGAGCACTGGGCAGAGCCAGCTGTTTCTTAGCTTCCCGAAGAGCTGGGAGCAAGATGCTTTGGTGCCACTCTCTCACTTTGGAATCAAGGCAGCCCTTTGCGCCAGGTAGCTCTAGGCCAGTGGAGCACACCCAGAGCAGAAGTTCTACTTCGGCCAGTTCAGGCCACCAACAAACTGCGTTTCACAGGCCTTGGTAAGAGATGTTCCCGGTAGGCTGTAAGAGCACTGGGCAACGCCAGATGTTTCTTAGCTTCCCGAAGAGCTGGAAGCAAGATGCTTTGGGGCCTCTCTGCCCCTTTGCAAACAAGGCGGCCCTTTGGGCCAGGCAGCTCTAGGCCAATGGAGCACACCCAGAGCAGAAGTTCTACTTCAGCTAGATCAGGCCACCAACAAAGTGCGTTTCACAGGCCTTGGTAAGAGATTTTCTCTTAGGCTGTAAGAGCACCGGGCAGAGCCAGTTGTTTCTTAGCTTCCCAAAGAGCTGGAAGCAAGATGCTTTGGGGGCTCCCTGCCCCTTTGCCAACAAGGCCGACCTTTGGGCCTTTCAGCTCTAGGCCAATGGAGCACACCCAGAGCAGAAGTTCTACCTCAGCCAGATAAGGCCTGCCAAGAAACTGCGTTTCAAAGGCTCTGGTAAGAGATGTTCCCGGTACTCTGTCAGAGCACTGGGCAGAGACAGTTGTTTCTTAGCTTCCCAAAGAGCTGGAAGCAAGATGCTTTGGGGCCTCTCTGCCCCTTTGCAAACAAGGCATCCCTTTGGGCCTTTCAGCTCTAGGCCAATGGAGCACACCCAGAGCAGAAGTCCTACTTCAGCCAGATCAGGCCTGCCAAGGAACTGCGTTTCAGAGGCCTTTGTATGTGACGTTCCCGGTAGGCTGTGAGAGCACGGTGCAGAGCCAGTTGTTTCCTTGTTTCCCAAACAGCTGGAAGCAAGACGCTTTGGGGCCTCTCTGCCCCTTTGGAAACAAGGCAGCACGTTGGGTCTGGCAGCTCTAGGGCAATGGAGCACAACCAGAGCAGAAGTTCTACTTCTTCCAGATCAGGCCTGCCTAGAAAGTGCGTTTCACAGGCCTTGATAAGAGATGTTCTCTTAGGCTATAAGAGCACTGGGCACAGCGAGTTGTTTCTTAGCTTCCCAAGAGGTGGAAGCAAGATGCTTTGGGGCCTCTCTCCCCCTTTGGAAACAAGGCAGCCCTTTGGGCCTTTCAGCTCTAGGGCAATGGAGCACACCCAGAGCAGAAGTTCTACCTCAGCCAGATCAGGCCTGCCAAGAAACTGCTTTTCACAGGCCTTCGTAAGAGGTGTTCCCGGAAGGCTGTAAGAGTACCTGGCAGAGCGAGTTGTTTCTTAGCTTCAAAAACAGCTGGAAGCAACATGATTTGGGGCCTCTCTCCCCCTTTGGAAACAAAGCAGCCTTTGTGCCTGGCAGCTCTAGGCCAAAGTAGCACACCCAGAGCACAAGTTCTACCTCAGCCAGATAAGGCCTGTCAAGAAGCTGCGTTTCACAGGCCTTTGTATGTGACGTTCCCGGTTGGCTTTGAGAGCACTGTGCAGAGCCAGTTGTTTTAGCTTCCCAGAGAGCAGGAAGCAAGATGCTTTGGGGCCTCTCTCACACTTTGGAAATAAAGGCAGCCCTTTGGGCCTGGCAGCCCTAGGCCAATGGAGTACACCCAGAGCAGAAGTTCTACCTCAGCCAGATCAGGCCTTCCAAGAAACTGCGTCTCACAGGCCTTTCTCTGTCACGTTGCCGGTAGGCTGTGAGAGCACTGTGCAGAGCCAGTTGTTTCTTAGCTTCCCAAAGATTTGGAAGCAAGATACTTTGGGGACTCTCAGCCCCTTTGGAAACAAGGCGGCCCTTTGGGCCTGGCAGCTCTAGGCCAAAGTAGCACGCTCAGAGCAGGAGTTCTACTTCAGCCAGATCAGGCCTGCCAAGAAACTGCGTTTCACAGGCCTTGGTAAGAGATGTTCCCGGTAGGCTGTGAGAGCACTGTGGAGAGCCAGTTGCTTTAGCTTCCCACAGAGCTGGAAGCAAGATGCTTTGGGGCCTCTCTCTCCCTTTGGACACAAGGCAGCCGTTTGCGCCTGGCAGCTCTAGGCCAATGGAGCACACCCACAGCAGAAGTTCTACTTCAGGCGGATCAGTCCTGCCCAGAAACTGCGTTTCACAGCCCTTGGTAAGAGATGTTCACGGTAGGCTGTGAGAGCACTGGGCAGAACCAGTTGTTTTTTAGCTTCCCAAAGTGCTGGAGGCAAGATGCTTTGGGGCCTCTCTCACCCTTTGGAAACAAGGCAGCCCTTAGGTCCTGGTAGCTCTAGGCCTATGTAGCACAACCAGAACAGAAGTTCTACTTCAGCCAGGTCAGGCCTGCCAAGAAACTGCGTTTCACAGGCCTTTCAAAGAGATGTTCTCTTAGGCTGTAAGAGCACTGGGCAGAGCCAGCTGTTTCTTAGCTTCCCGAAGAGCTGGGAGCAAGATGCTTTGGTGCCACTCTCTCACTTTGGAATCAAGGCAGCCCTTTGCGCCAGGTAGCTCTAGGCCAGTGGAGCACACCCAGAGCAGAAGTTCTACTTCGGCCAGTTCAGGCCACCAACAAACTGCGTTTCACAGGCCTTGGTAAGAGATGTTCCCGGTAGGCTGTAAGAGCACTGGGCAACGCCAGATGTTTCTTAGCTTCCCGAAGAGCTGGAAGCAAGATGCTTTGGGGCCTCTCTGCCCCTTTGCAAACAAGGCGGCCCTTTGGGCCAGGCAGCTCTAGGCCAATGGAGCACACCCAGAGCAGAAGTTCTACTTCAGCTAGATCAGGCCACCAACAAAGTGCGTTTCACAGGCCTTGGTAAGAGATTTTCTCTTAGGCTGTAAGAGCACCGGGCAGAGCCAGTTGTTTCTTAGCTTCCCAAAGAGCTGGAAGCAAGATGCTTTGGGGCCTCTCTGCCCCTTTGCAAACAAGGCATTCCTTTGGGCCTTTCAGCTCTAGGCCAATGGAGCACACCCAGAGCAGAAGTCCTACTTCAGCCAGATCAGGCCTGCCAAGGAACTGCGTTTCAGAGGCCTTTGTATGTGACGTTCCCCGTAGGCTGTGAGAGCACGGTGCAGAGCCAGTTGTTTCCTTGTTTCCCAAACAGCTGGAAGCAAGACGCTTTGGGGCCTCTCTGCCCCTTTGGAAACAAGGCAGCACGTTGGGTCTGGCAGCTCTAGGGCAATGGAGCACAACCAGAGCAGAAGTTCTACTTCTTCCAGATCAGGCCTGCCTAGAAAGTGTGTTTCCCAGGCCTTGATAAGAGATGTTCTCTTAGGCTATAAGAGCACTGGGCACAGCGAGTTGTTTCTTAGCTTCCCAAGAGGTGGAAGCAAGATGCTTTGGGGCCTCTCTCCCCCTTTGGAAACAAGGCAGCCCTTTGGGCCTTTCAGCTCTAGGGCAATGGAGCACACCCAGAGCAGAAGTTCTACCTCAGCCAGATCAGGCCTGCCAAGAAACTGCTTTTCACAGGCCTTCGTAAGAGGTGTTCCCGGAAGGCTGTAAGAGTACCTGGCAGAGCGAGTTGTTTCTTAGCTTCAAAAACAGCTGGAAGCAACATGATTTGGGGCCTCTCTCCCCCTTTGGAAACAAAGCAGCCTTTGTGCCTGGCAGCTCTAGGCCAAAGTAGCACACCCAGAGCACAAGTTCTACCTCAGCCAGATAAGGCCTGTCAAGAAGCTGCGTTTCACAGGCCTTTGTATGTGACGTTCCCGGTTGGCTTTGAGAGCACTGTGCAGAGCCAGTTGTTTTAGCTTCCCAGAGAGCAGGAAGCAAGATGCTTTGGGGCCTCTCTCACACTTTGGAAATAAAGGCAGCCCTTTGGGCCTGGCAGCCCTAGGCCAATGGAGTACACCCAGAGCAGAAGTTCTACCTCAGCCAGATCAGGCCTTCCAAGAAACTGCGTCTCACAGACCTTTCTCTGTCACGTTGCCGGTAGGCTGTGAGAGCACTGTGCAGAGCCAGTTGTTTCTTAGCTTCCCAAAGATTTGGAAGCAAGATACTTTGGGGACTCTCAGCCCCTTTGGAAACAAGGCGGCCCTTTGGGCCTGGCAGCTCTAGGCCAAAGTAGCACGCCCAGAGCAGGAGTTCTACTTCAGCCAGATCAGGCCTGCCAAGAAACTGCGTTTCACAGGCCTTGGTAAGAGATGTTCCCGGTAGGCTGTGAGAGCACTGTGGAGAGCCAGTTGCTTTAGCTTCCCACAGAGCTGGAAGCAAGATGCTTTGGGGCCTCTCTCTCCCTTTGGACACAAGGCAGCCGTTTGGGCCTGGCAGCTCTAGGCCAATGGAGCACACCCACAGCAGAAGTTCTACTTCAGGCGGATCAGTCCTGCCCAGAAACTGCGTTTCACAGCCCTTGGTAAGAGATGTTCACGGTAGGCTGTGAGAGCACTGGGCAGAACCAGTTGTTTTTTAGCTTCCCAAAGTGCTGGAGGCAAGATGCTTTGGGGCCTCTCTCACCCTTTGGAAACAAGGCAGCCCTTAGGTCCTGGTAGCTCTAGGCCTATGTAGCACAACCAGAACAGAAGTTCTACTTCAGCCAGGTCAGGCCTGCCAAGAAACTGCGTTTCACAGGCCTTTCAAAGAGATGTTCTCTTAGGCTGTAAGAGCACTGGGCAGAGCCAGCTGTTTCTTAGCTTCCCGAAGAGCTGGGAGCAAGATGCTTTGGTGCCACTCTCTCACTTTGGAATCAAGGCAGCCCTTTGCGCCAGGTAGCTCTAGGCCAGTGGAGCACACCCAGAGCAGAAGTTCTACTTCGGCCAGTTCAGGCCACCAACAAACTGCGTTTCACAGGCCTTGGTAAGAGATGTTCCCGGTAGGCTGTAAGAGCACTGGGCAACGCCAGATGTTTCTTAGCTTCCCGAAGAGCTGGAAGCAAGATGCTTTGGGGCCTCTCTGCCCCTTTGCAAACAAGGCGGCCCTTTGGGCCAGGCAGCTCTAGGCCAATGGAGCACACCCAGAGCAGAAGTTCTACTTCAGCTAGATCAGGCCACCAACAAAGTGCGTTTCACAGGCCTTGGTAAGAGATTTTCTCTTAGGCTGTAAGAGCACCGGGCAGAGCCAGTTGTTTCTTAGCTTCCCAAAGAGCTGGAAGCAAGATGCTTTGGGGGCTCCCTGCCCCTTTGCCAACAAGGCCGACCTTTGAGCCTTTCAGCTCTAGGCCAAAGGAGCACACCCAGAGCAGAAGTTCTACCTCTGCCAGATAAGGCCTGCCAAGAAACTGCGTTTCAAAGGCTCTGGTAAGAGATGTTCCCGGTACTCTGTCAGAGCACTGGGCAGAGACAGTTGTTTCTTAGCTTCCCAAAGAGCTGGAAGCAAGATGCTTTGGGGCCTCTCTGCCCCTTTGCAAACAAGGCATCCCTTTGGGCCTTTCAGCTCTAGGCCAATGGAGCACACCCAGAGCAGAAGTCCTACTTCAGCCAGATCAGGCCTGCCAAGGAACTGCGTTTCAGAGGCCTTTGTATGTGACGTTCCCGGTAGGCTGTGAGAGCACGGTGCAGAGCCAGTTGTTTCCTTGTTTCCCAAACAGCTGGAAGCAAGACGCTTTGGGGCCTCTCTGCCCCTTTGGAAACAAGGCAGCACGTTGGGTCTGGCAGCTCTAGGGCAATGGAGCACAACCAGAGCAGAAGTTCTACTTCTTCCAGATCAGGCCTGCCTAGAAAGTGCGTTTCACAGGCCTTGATAAGAGATTTTCTCTTAGGATATAAGAGTACTGGGCACAGCGAGTTGTTTCTTAGCTTCCCAAGAGGTGGAAGCAAGATGCTTTGGGGCCTCTCTCCCCCTTTGGAAACAAGGCAGCCCTTTGGGCCTTTCAGCTCTAGGGCAATGGAGCACACCCAGAGCAGAAGTTCTACCTCAGCCAGATCAGGCCTGCCAAGAAACTGCTTTTCACAGGCCTTCGTAAGAGGTGTTCCCGGAAGGCTGTAAGAGTACCTGGCAGAGCGAGTTGTTTCTTAGCTTCAAAAACAGCTGGAAGCAACATGATTTGGGGCCTCTCTCCCCCTTTGGAAACAAAGCAGCCTTTGTGCCTGGCAGCTCTAGGCCAAAGCAGCACACCCAGAGCACAAGTTCTACCTCAGCCAGATAAGGCCTGTCAAGAAGCTGCGTTTCACAGGCCTTTGTATGTGACGTTCCCAGTTGGCTTTGAGAGCACTGTGCAGAGCCAGTTGTTTTAGCTTCCCAGAGAGCAGGAAGCAAGATGCTTTGGGGCCTCTCTCACACTTTGGAAATAAAGGCAGCCCTTTGGGCCTGGCAGCCCTAGGCCAATGGAGTACACCCAGAGCAGAAGTTCTACCTCAGCCAGATCAGGCCTTCCAAGAAACTGCGTCTCACAGGCCTTTCTCTGTCACGTTGCCGGTAGGCTGTGAGAGCACTGTGCAGAGCCAGTTGTTTCTTAGCTTCCCAAAGATTTGGAAGCAAGATACTTTGGGGACTCTCAGCCCCTTTGGAAACAAGGCGGCCCTTTGGGCCTGGCAGCTCTAGGCCAAAGTAGCACGCCCAGAGCAGGAGTTCTACTTCAGCCAGATCAGGCCTGCCAAGAAACTGCGTTTCACAGGCCTTGGTAAGAGATGTTCCCGGTAGGCTGTGAGAGCACTGTGGAGAGCCAGTTGCTTTAGCTTCCCACAGAGCTGGAAGCAAGATGCTTTGGGGCCTCTCTCTCCCTTTGGACACAAGGCAGCCGTTTGGGCCTGGCAGCTCTAGGCCAATGGAACACACCCACAGCAGAAGTTCTACTTCAGGCGGATCAGTCCTGCCCAGAAACTGCGTTTCACAGCCCTTGGTAAGAGATGTTCACGGTAGGCTGTGAGAGCACTGGGCAGAACCAGTTGTTTTTTAGCTTCCCAAAGTGCTGGAGGCAAGATGCTTTGGGGCCTCTCTCACCCTTTGGAAACAAGGCAGCCCTTAGGTCCTGGTAGCTCTAGGCCTATGTAGCACAACCAGAACAGAAGTTCTACTTCAGCCAGGTCAGGCCTGCCAAGAAACTGCGTTTCACAGGCCTTTCAAAGAGATGTTCTCTTAGGCTGTAAGAGCACTGGGCAGAGCCAGCTGTTTCTTAGCTTCCCGAAGAGCTGGGAGCAAGATGCTTTGGTGCCACTCTCTCACTTTGGAATCAAGGCAGCCCTTTGCGCCAGGTAGCTCTAGGCCAGTGGAGCACACCCAGAGCAGAAGTTCTACTTCGGCCAGTTCAGGCCACCAACAAACTGCGTTTCACAGGCCTTGGTAAGAGATGTTCCCGGTAGGCTGTAAGAGCACTGGGCAACGCCAGATGTTTCTTAGCTTCCCGAAGAGCTGGAAGCAAGATGCTTTGGGGCCTCTCTGCCCCTTTGCAAACAAGGCGGCCCTTTGGGCCAGGCAGCTCTAGGCCAATGGAGCACACCCAGAGCAGAAGTTCTACTTCAGCTAGATCAGGCCACCAACAAAGTGCGTTTCACAGGCCTTGGTAAGAGATTTTCTCTTAGGCTGTAAGAGCACCGGGCAGAGCCAGTTGTTTCTTAGCTTCCCAAAGAGCTGGAAGCAAGATGCTTTGGGGGCTCCCTGCCCCTTTGCCAACAAGGCCGACCTTTGGGCCTTTCAGCTCTAGGCCAATGGAGCACACCCAGAGCAGAAGTTCTACCTCAGCCAGATAAGGCCTGCCAAGAAACTGCGTTTCAAAGGCTCTGGTAAGAGATGTTCCCGGTACTCTGTCAGAGCACTGGGCAGAGACAGTTGTTTCTTAGCTTCCCAAAGAGCTGGAAGCAAGATGCTTTGGGGCCTCTCTGCCCCTTTGCAAACAAGGCATCCCTTTGGGCCTTTCAGCTCTAGGCCAATGGAGCACACCCAGAGCAGAAGTCCTACTTCAGCCAGATCAGGCCTGCCAAGGAACTGCGTTTCAGAGGCCTTTGTATGTGACGTTCCCGGTAGGCTGTGAGAGCACGGTGCAGAGCCAGTTGTTTCCTTGTTTCCCAAACAGCTGGAAGCAAGACGCTTTGGGGCCTCTCTGCCCCTTTGGAAACAAGGCAGCACGTTGGGTCTGGCAGCTCTAGGGCAATGGAGCACAACCAGGGCAGAAGTTCTACTTCTTCCAGATCAGGCCTGCCTAGAAAGTGCGTTTCACAGGCCTTGATAAGAGATGTTCTCTTAGGCTATAAGAGCACTGGGCACAGCGAGTTGTTTCTTAGCTTCCCAAGAGGTGGAAGCAAGATGCTTTGGGGCCTCTCTCCCCCTTTGGAAACAAGGCAGCCCTTTGGGCCTTTCAGCTCTAGGGCAATGGAGCACACCCAGAGCAGAAGTTCTACCTCAGCCAGATCAGGCCTGCCAAGAAACTGCTTTTCACAGGCCTTCGTAAGAGGTGTTCCCGGAAGGCTGTAAGAGTACCTGGCAGAGCGAGTTGTTTCTTAGCTTCAAAAACAGCTGGAAGCAACATGATTTGGGGCCTCTCTCCCCCTTTGGAAACAAAGCAGCCTTTGTGCCTGGCAGCTCTAGGCCAAAGCAGCACACCCAGAGCACAAGTTCTACCTCAGCCAGATAAGGCCTGTCAAGAAGCTGCGTTTCACAGGCCTTTGTATGTGACGTTCCCGGTTGGCTTTGAGAGCACTGTGCAGAGCCAGTTGTTTTAGCTTCCCAGAGAGCAGGAAGCAAGATGCTTTGGGGCCTCTCTCACACTTTGGAAATAAAGGCAGCCCTTTGGGCCTGGCAGCCCTAGGCCAATGGAGTACACCCAGAGCAGAAGTTCTACCTCAGCCAGATCAGGCCTTCCAAGAAACTGCGTCTCACAGGCCTTTCTCTGTCACGTTGCCGGTAGGCTGTGAGAGCACTGTGCAGAGCCAGTTGTTTCTTAGCTTCCCAAAGATTTGGAAGCAAGATACTTTGGGGACTCTCAGCCCCTTTGGAAACAAGGCGGCCCTTTGGGCCTGGCAGCTCTAGGCCAAAGTAGCACGCCCAGAGCAGGAGTTCTACTTCAGCCAGATCAGGCCTGCCAAGAAACTGCGTTTCACAGGCCTTGGTAAGAGATGTTCCCGGTAGGCTGTGAGAGCACTGTGGAGAGCCAGTTGCTTTAGCTTCCCACAGAGCTGGAAGCAAGATGCTTTGGGGCCTCTCTCTCCCTTTGGACACAAGGCAGCCGTTTGGGCCTGGCAGCTCTAGGCCAATGGAGCACACCCACAGCAGAAGTTCTACTTCAGGCGGATCAGTCCTGCCCAGAAACTGCGTTTCACAGCCCTTGGTAAGAGATGTTCACGGTAGGCTGTGAGAGCACTGGGCAGAACCAGTTGTTTTTTAGCTTCCCAAAGTGCTGGAGGCAAGATGCTTTGGGGCCTCTCTCACCCTTTGGAAACAAGGCAGCCCTTAGGTCCTGGTAGCTCTAGGCCTATGTAGCACAACCAGAACAGAAGTTCTACTTCAGCCAGGTCAGGCCTGCCAAGAAACTGCGTTTCACAGGCCTTTCAAAGAGATGTTCTCTTAGGCTGTAAGAGCACTGGGCAGAGCCAGCTGTTTCTTAGCTTCCCGAAGAGCTGGGAGCAAGATGCTTTGGTGCCACTCTCTCACTTTGGAATCAAGGCAGCCCTTTGCGCCAGGTAGCTCTAGGCCAGTGGAGCACACCCAGAGCAGAAGTTCTACTTCGGCCAGTTCAGGCCACCAACAAACTGCGTTTCACAGGCCTTGGTAAGAGATGTTCCCGGTAGGCTGTAAGAGCACTGGGCAACGCCAGATGTTTCTTAGCTTCCCGAAGAGCTGGAAGCAAGATGCTTTGGGGCCTCTCTGCCCCTTTGCAAACAAGGCGGCCCTTTGGGCCAGGCAGCTCTAGGCCAATGGAGCACACCCAGAGCAGAAGTTCTACTTCAGCTAGATCAGGCCACCAACAAAGTGCGTTTCACAGGCCTTGGTAAGAGATTTTCTCTTAGGCTGTAAGAGCACCGGGCAGAGCCAGTTGTTTCTTAGCTTCCCAAAGAGCTGGAAGCAAGATGCTTTGGGGGCTCCCTGCCCCTTTGCCAACAAGGCCGACCTTTGGGCCTTTCAGCTCTAGGCCAATGGAGCACACCCAGAGCAGAAGTTCTACCTCAGCCAGATAAGGCCTGCCAAGAAACTGCGTTTCAAAGGCTCTGGTAAGAGATGTTCCCGGTACTCTGTCAGAGCACTGGGCAGAGACAGTTGTTTCTTAGCTTCCCAAAGAGCTGGAAGCAAGATGCTTTGGGGCCTCTCTGCCCCTTTGCAAACAAGGCATCCCTTTGGGCCTTTCAGCTCTAGGCCAATGGAGCACACCCAGAGCAGAAGTCCTACTTCAGCCAGATCAGGCCTGCCAAGGAACTGCGTTTCAGAGGCCTTTGTATGTGACGTTCCCGGTAGGCTGTGAGAGCACGGTGCAGAGCCAGTTGTTTCCTTGTTTCCCAAACAGCTGGAAGCAAGACGCTTTGGGGCCTCTCTGCCCCTTTGGAAACAAGGCAGCACGTTGGGTCTGGCAGCTCTAGGGCAATGGAGCACAACCAGGGCAGAAGTTCTACTTCTTCCAGATCAGGCCTGCCTAGAAAGTGCGTTTCACAGGCCTTGATAAGAGATGTTCTCTTAGGCTATAAGACCACTGGGCACAGCGAGTTGTTTCTTAGCTTCCCAAGAGGTGGAAGCAAGATGCTTTGGGGCCTCTCTCCCCCTTTGGAAACAAGGCAGCCCTTTGGGCCTTTCAGCTCTAGGGCAATGGAGCACACCCAGAGCAGAAGTTCTACCTCAGCCAGATCAGGCCTGCCAAGAAACTGCTTTTCACAGGCCTTCGTAAGAGGTGTTCCCGGAAGGCTGTAAGAGTACCTGGCAGAGCGAGTTGTTTCTTAGCTTCAAAAACAGCTGGAAGCAACATGATTTGGGGCCTCTCTCCCCCTTTGGAAACAAAGCAGCCTTTGTGCCTGGCAGCTCTAGGCCAAAGCAGCACACCCAGAGCACAAGTTCTACCTCAGCCAGATAAGGCCTGTCAAGAAGCTGCGTTTCACAGGCCTTTGTATGTGACGTTCCCGGTTGGCTTTGAGAGCACTGTGCAGAGCCAGTTGTTTTAGCTTCCCAGAGAGCAGGAAGCAAGATGCTTTGGGGCCTCTCTCACACTTTGGAAATAAAGGCAGCCCTTTGGGCCTGGCAGCCCTAGGCCAATGGAGTACACCCAGAGCAGAAGTTCTACCTCAGCCAGATCAGGCCTTCCAAGAAACTGCGTCTCACAGGCCTTTCTCTGTCACGTTGCCGGTAGGCTGTGAGAGCACTGTGCAGAGCCAGTTGTTTCTTAGCTTCCCAAAGATTTGGAAGCAAGATACTTTGGGGACTCTCAGCCCCTTTGGAAACAAGGCGGCCCTTTGGGCCTGGCAGCTCTAGGCCAAAGTAGCACGCCCAGAGCAGGAGTTCTACTTCAGCCAGATCAGGCCTGCCAAGAAACTGCGTTTCACAGGCCTTGGTAAGAGATGTTCCCGGTAGGCTGTGAGAGCACTGTGGAGAGCCAGTTGCTTTAGCTTCCCACAGAGCTGGAAGCAAGATGCTTTGGGGCCTCTCTCTCCCTTTGGACACAAGGCAGCCGTTTGGGCCTGGCAGCTCTAGGCCAATGGAGCACACCCACAGCAGAAGTTCTACTTCAGGCGGATCAGTCCTGCCCAGAAACTGCGTTTCACAGCCCTTGGTAAGAGATGTTCACGGTAGGCTGTGAGAGCACTGGGCAGAACCAGTTGATTTTTAGCTTCCCAAAGTGCTGGAGGCAAGATGCTTTGGGGCCTCTCTCACCCTTTGGAAACAAGGCAGCCCTTAGGTCCTGGTAGCTCTAGGCCTATGTAGCACAACCAGAACAGAAGTTCTACTTCAGCCAGGTCAGGCCTGCCAAGAAACTGCGTTTCACAGGCCTTTCAAAGAGATGTTCTCTTAGGCTGTAAGAGCACTGGGCAGAGCCAGCTGTTTCTTAGCTTCCCGAAGAGCTGGGAGCAAGATGCTTTGGTGCCACTCTCTCACTTTGGAATCAAGGCAGCCCTTTGCGCCAGGTAGCTCTAGGCCAGTGGAGCACACCCAGAGCAGAAGTTCTACTTCGGCCAGTTCAGGCCACCAACAAACTGCGTTTCACAGGCCTTGGTAAGAGATGTTCCCGGTAGGCTGTAAGAGCACTGGGCAACGCCAGATGTTTCTTAGCTTCCCGAAGAGCTGGAAGCAAGATGCTTTGGGGCCTCTCTGCCCCTTTGCAAACAAGGCGGCCCTTTGGGCCAGGCAGCTCTAGGCCAATGGAGCACACCCAGAGCAGAAGTTCTACTTCAGCTAGATCAGGCCACCAACAAAGTGCGTTTCACAGGCCTTGGTAAGAGATTTTCTCTTAGGCTGTAAGAGCACCGGGCAGAGCCAGTTGTTTCTTAGCTTCCCAAAGAGCTGGAAGCAAGATGCTTTGGGGGCTCCCTGCCCCTTTGCCAACAAGGCCGACCTTTGGGCCTTTCAGCTCTAGGCCAATGGAGCACACCCAGAGCAGAAGTTCTACCTCAGCCAGATAAGGCCTGCCAAGAAACTGCGTTTCAAAGGCTCTGGTAAGAGATGTTCCCGGTACTCTGTCAGAGCACTGGGCAGAGACAGTTGTTTCTTAGCTTCCCAAAGAGCTGGAAGCAAGATGCTTTGGGGCCTCTCTGCCCCTTTGCAAACAAGGCATACCTTTGGGCCTTTCAGCTCTAGGGCAATGGAGCACACCCAGAGCAGAAGTTCTACCTCAGCCAGATCAGGCCTGCCAAGAAACTGCTTTTCACAGGCCTTCGTAAGAGGTGTTCCCGGAAGGCTGTAAGAGGACCTGGCAGAGCGAGTTGTTTCTTAGCTTCAAAAACAGCTGGAAGCAACATGATTTGGGGCCTCTCTCCCCCTTTGGAATCAAAGCAGCCTTTGTGCCTGGCAGCTCTAGGCCAAAGTAGCACACCCAGAGCACAAGTTCTACCTCAGCCAGATAAGGCCTGTCAAGAAGCTGCGTTTCACAGGCCTTTGTATGTGACGTTCCCGGTTGGCTTTGAGAGCACTGTGCAGAGCCAGTTGTTTTAGCTTCCCAGAGAGCAGGAAGCAAGATGCTTTGGGGCCTCTGTCACACTTTGGAAATAAAGGCAGCCCTTTGGGCCTGGCAGCCCTAGGCCAATGGAGTACACCCAGAGCAGAAGTTCTACCTCAGCCAGATCAGGCCTTCCAAGAAACTGCGTCTCACAGGCCTTTCTCTGTCACGTTGCCGGTAGGCTGTGAGAGCACTGTGCAGAGCCAGTTGTTTCTTAGCTTCCCAAAGATTTGGAAGCAAGATACTTTGGGGACTCTCAGCCCCTTTGGAAACAAGGCGGCCCTTTGGGCCTGGCAGCTCTAGGCCAAAGTAGCACGCCCAGAGCAGGAGTTCTACTTCAGCCAGATCAGGCCTGCCAAGAAACTGCGTTTCACAGGCCTTGGTAAGAGATGTTCCCGGTAGGCTGTAAGAGCACTGGGCAGAGCCAGTTGTTTCTTACCTTCCTGAAAAGCTGGAAGCAAGACGCTTGGGACCCCTCTGCCCGTTTGGGAACAAGGCAGCCTTTTGGGTCGGGAAGCTCTAGGCCAATGGAGCACACGCAGAGCAGGAGTTCTACTTCAGCCTGATCAGGCCTGCAAAGAAACAGCGTTTGACAGGCCTTGGTAAGAGATGTTCCCGGTAGGTGTAAGAGCACTGGGCAGAGCCAGTTGTTTCTTAGCTTCGCAAAGACCGGGAAGCAAGATGCTTTGGGCCTCTCTGCCCCTTGGAAACAGGGCAGCACTTGGGGCCTGGCAGCTCTAGGGCAATGGAGCACACCCAGAGCCGGAGTTCTACTTCAGCCAGATGAGGCCTGCCAAGAAACTGCGTTTCACAGGCCTTTCAAAGACATGTTCCCGGTAGGCTGTAAGAGCACGGGGCAGAGCGAGTTGGTTCTTAGCTTCCCAGAGAGCTGGAAGCAAGATGCTTTGGGGCCTCTCTGCCCCTTTGGAAACAAGGCAGCACCTTGGGCCTGGCAGCTCTAGGGCAATGGAGCACACCCACAGCAGAAGTTCTACTTCAGGCGGATCAGTCCTGCCCAGAAACTGCGTTTCACAGCCCTTGGTAAGAGATGTTCACGGTAGGCTGTGAGAGCACTGGGCAGAACCAGTTGTTTTTTAGCTTCCCAATGTGCTGGAGGCAAGATGCTTTGGGGCCTCTCTCACCCTTTGGAAACAAGGCAGCCCTTAGGTCCTGGTAGCTCTAGGCCTATGTAGCACAACCAGAACAGAAGTTCTACTTCAGCCAGGTCAGGCCTGCCAAGAAACTGCGTTTCACAGGCCTTTCAAAGAGATGTTCTCTTAGGCTGTAAGAGCACTGGGCAGAGCCAGCTGTTTCTTAGCTTCCCGAAGAGCTGGGAGCAAGATGCTTTGGTGCCACTCTCTCACTTTGGAATCAAGGCAGCCCTTTGCGCCAGGTAGCTCTAGGCCAGTGGAGCACACCCAGAGCAGAAGTTCTACTTCGGCCAGTTCAGGCCACCAACAAACTGCGTTTCACAGGCCTTGGTAAGAGATGTTCCCGGTAGGCTGTAAGAGCACTGGGCAACGCCAGATGTTTCTTAGCTTCCCGAAGAGCTGGAAGCAAGATGCTTTGGGGGCTCTCTGCCCCTTTGCAAACAAGGCGGCCCTTTGGGCCAGGCAGCTCTAGGCCAATGGAGCACACCCAGAGCAGAAGTTCTACCTCAGCCAGATCAGGCCTGCCAAGAAACTGCTTTTCACAGGCCTTCGTAAGAGGTGTTCCCGGAAGGCTGTAAGAGTACCTGGCAGAGCGAGTTGTTTCTTAGCTTCAAAAACAGCTGGAAGCAACATGATTTGGGGCCTCTCTCCCCCTTTGGAAACAAAGCAGCCTTTGTGCCTGGCAGCTCTAGGCCAAAGTAGCACACCCAGAGCACAAGTTCTACCTCAGCCAGATAAGGCCTGTCAAGAAGCTGCGTTTCACAGGCCTTTGTATGTGACGTTCCCGGTTGGCTTTGAGAGCACTGTGCAGAGCCAGTTGTTTTAGCTTCCCAGAGAGCAGGAAGCAAGATGCTTTGGGGCCTCTCTCACACTTTGGAAATAAAGGCAGCCCTTTGGGCCTGGCAGCCCTAGGCCAATGGAGGACACCCAGAGCAGAAGTTCTACCTCAGCCAGATCAGGCCTTCCAAGAAACTGCGTCTCACAGGCCTTTCTCTGTCACGTTGCCGGTAGGCTGTGAGGGCACTGTGAAGAGCCAGTTGTTTCTTAGCTTCCCAAAGATTTGGAAGCAAGATACTTTGGGGACTCTCAGCCCCTTTGGAAACAAGGCGGCCCTTTGGGCCTGGCAGCTCTAGGCCAAAGTAGCACGCCCAGAGCAGGAGTTCTACTTCAGCCAGATCAGGCCTGCCAAGAAACTGCGTTTCACAGGCCTTGGTAAGAGATGTTCCCGGTAGGCTGTGAGAGCACTGTGGAGAGCCAGTTGCTTTAGCTTCCCACAGAGCTGGAAGCAAGATGCTTTGGGGCCTCTCTCTCCCTTTGGACACAAGGCAGCCGTTTGGCCTGGCAGCTCTAGGCCAATGGAGCACACCCACAGCAGAAGTTCTACTTCAGGCGGATCAGTCCTGCCCAGAAACTGCGTTTCACAGCCCTTGGTAAGAGATGTTCACGGTAGGCTGTGAGAGCACTGGGCAGAACCAGTTGTTTTTTAGCTTCCCAAAGTGCTGGAGGCAAGATGCTTTGGGGCCTCTCTCACCCTTTGGAAACAAGGCAGCCCTTAGGTCCTGGTAGCTCTAGGCCTATGTAGCACAACCAGAACAGAAGTTCTACTTCAGCCAGGTCAGGCCTGCCAAGAAACTGTGTTTCACAGGCCTTTCAAAGAGATGTTCTCTTAGGCTGTAAGAGCACTGGGCAACGCCAGATGCTTCTTAGCTTCCCGAAGAGCTGGAAGCAAGATGCTTTGGGGGCTCCCTGCCCCTTTGCCAACAAGGCCGACCTTTGGGCCTTTCAGCTCTAGGCCAATGGAGCACACCCAGAGCAGAAGTTCTACCTCAGCCAGATAAGGCCTGCCAAGAAACTGCGTTTCAAAGGCTCTGGTAAGAGATGTTCCCGGTACTCTGTCAGAGCACTGGGCAGAGACAGTTGTTTCTTAGCTTCCCAAAGAGCTGGAAGCAAGATGCTTTGGGGCCTCTCTTCCCCTTTGCAAACAACGCATCCCTTTGGGCCTTTCAGCTCTAGGCCAATGGAGCACACCCAGAGCAGAAGTCCTACTTCAGCCAGATCAGGCCTGCCAAGGAACTGCGTTTCAGAGGCCTTTGTATGTGACGTTCCCGGTAGGCTGTGAGAGCACGGTGCAGAGCCAGTTGTTTCCTTGTTTCCCAAACAGCTGGAAGCAAGACGCTTTGGGGCCTCTCTGCCCCTTTGGAAACAAGGCAGCACGTTGGGTCTGGCAGCTCTAGGGCAATGGAGCACAACCAGAGCAGAAGTTCTACTTCTTCCAGATCAGGCCTGCCTAGAAAGTGCGTTTCACAGGCCTTGATAAGAGATGTTCTCTTAGGCTATAAGAGCACTGGGCACAGCGAGTTGTTTCTTAGCTTCCCAAGAGGTGGAAGCAAGATGCTTTGGGGCCTCTCTCCCCCTTTGGAAACAAGGCAGCCCTTTGGGCCTTTCAGCTCTAGGGCAATGGAGCACACCCAGAGCAGAAGTTCTACCTCAGCCAGATCAGGCCTGCCAAGAAACTGCTTTTCACAGGCCTTCGTAAGAGGTGTTCCCGGAAGGCTGTAAGAGTACCTGGCAGAGCGAGTTGTTTCTTAGCTTCAAAAACAGCTGGAAGCAACATGATTTGGGGCCTCTCTCCCCCTTTGGAAACAAAGCAGCCTTTGTGCCTGGCAGCTCTAGGCCAAAGCAGCACACCCAGAGCACAAGTTCTACCTCAGCCAGATAAGGCCTGTCAAGAAGCTGCGTTTCACAGGCCTTTGTATGTGACGTTCCCGGTTGGCTTTGAGAGCACTGTGCAGAGCCAGTTGTTTTAGCTTCCCAGAGAGCAGGAAGCAAGATGCTTTGGGGCCTCTCTCACACTTTGGAAATAAAGGCAGCCCTTTGGGCCTGGCAGCCCTAGGCCAATGGAGTACACCCAGAGCAGAAGTTCTACCTCAGCCAGATCAGGCCTTCCAAGAAACTGCGTCTCACAGGCCTTTCTCTGTCACGTTGCCGGTAGGCTGTGAGAGCACTGTGCAGAGCCAGTTGTTTCTTAGCTTCCCAAAGATTTGGAAGCAAGATACTTTGGGGACTCTCAGCCCCTTTGGAAACAAGGCGGCCCTTTGGGCCTGGCAGCTCTAGGCCAAAGTAGCACGCCCAGAGCAGGAGTTCTACTTCAGCCAGATCAGGCCTGCCAAGAAACTGCGTTTCACAGGCCTTGGTAAGAGATGTTCCCGGTAGGCTGTGAGAGCACTGTGGAGAGCCAGTTGCTTTAGCTTCCCACAGAGCTGGAAGCAAGATGCTTTGGGGCCTCTCTCTCCCTTTGGACACAAGGCAGCCGTTTGCGCCTGGCAGCTCTAGGCCAATGGAGCACACCCACAGCAGAAGTTCTACTTCAGGCGGATCAGTCCTGCCCAGAAACTGCGTTTCACAGCCCTTGGTAAGAGATGTTCACGGTAGGCTGTGAGAGCACTGGGCAGAACCAGTTGTTTTTTAGCTTCCCAAAGTGCTGGAGGCAAGATGCTTTGGGGCCTCTCTCACCCTTTGGAAACAAGGCAGCCCTTAGGTCCTGGTAGCTCTAGGCCTATGTAGCACAACCAGAACAGAAGTTCTACTTCAGCCAGGTCAGGCCTGCCAAGAAACTGCGTTTCACAGGCCTTTCAAAGAGATGTTCTCTTAGGCTGTAAGAGCACTGGGCAGAGCCAGCTGTTTCTTAGCTTCCCGAAGAGCTGGGAGCAAGATGCTTTGGTGCCACTCTCTCACTTTGGAATCAAGGCAGCCCTTTGCGCCAGGTAGCTCTAGGCCAGTGGAGCACACCCAGAGCAGAAGTTCTACTTCGGCCAGTTCAGGCCACCAACAAACTGCGTTTCACAGGCCTTGGTAAGAGATGTTCCCGGTAGGCTGTAAGAGCACTGGGCAACGCCAGATGTTTCTTAGCTTCCCGAAGAGCTGGAAGCAAGATGCTTTGGGGCCTCTCTGCCCCTTTGCAAACAAGGCGGCCCTTTGGGCCAGGCAGCTCTAGGCCAATGGAGCACACCCAGAGCAGAAGTTCTACTTCAGCTAGATCAGGCCACCAACAAAGTGCGTTTCACAGGCCTTGGTAAGAGATTTTCTCTTAGGCTGTAAGAGCACTGGGCAGAGCCAGTTGTTTCTTAGCTTCCCAAAGAGCTGGAAGCAAGATGCTTTGGGGGCTCCCTGCCCCTTTGCCAACAAGGCCGACCTTTGGGCCTTTCAGCTCTAGGCCAATGGAGCACACCCAGAGCAGAAGTCCTACCTCAGCCAGATAAGGCCTGCCAAGAAACTGCGTTTCAAAGGCTCTGGTAAGAGATGTTCCCGGTACTCTGTCAGAGCACTGGGCAGAGACAGCTGTTTCTTAGCTTCCCAAAGAGCTGGAAGCAAGATGCTTTGGGGCCTCTCTGCCCCTTTGCAAACAAGGCATCCCTTTGGGCCTTTCAGCTCTAGGCCAATGGAGCACACCCAGAGCAGAAGTCCTACTTCAGCCAGATCAGGCCTGCCAAGGAACTGCGTTTCAGAGGCCTTTGTATGTGACGTTCCCGGTAGGCTGTGAGAGCACGGTGCAGAGCCAGTTGTTTCCTTGTTTCCCAAACAGCTGGAAGCAAGACGCTTTGGGGCCTCTCTGCCCCTTTGGAAACAAGGCAGCACGTTGGGTCTGGCAGCTCTAGGGCAATGGAGCACAACCAGAGCAGAAGTTCTACTTCTTCCAGATCAGGCCTGCCTAGAAAGTGCGTTTCACAGGCCTTGATAAGAGATGTTCTCTTAGGCTATAAGAGCACTGGGCACAGCGAGTTGTTTCTTAGCTTCCCAAGAGGTGGAAGCAAGATGCTTTGGGGCCTCTCTCCCCCTTTGGAAACAAGGCAGCCCTTTGGGCCTTTCAGCTCTAGGGCAATGGAGCACACCCAGAGCAGAAGTTCTACCTCAGCCAGATCAGGCCTGCCAAGAAACTGCTTTTCACAGGCCTTCGTAAGAGGTGTTCCCGGAAGGCTGTAAGAGTACCTGGCAGAGCGAGTTGTTTCTTAGCTTCAAAAACAGCTGGAAGCAACATGATTTGGGGCCTCTCTCCCCCTTTGGAAACAAAGCAGCCTTTGTGCCTGGCAGCTCTAGGCCAAAGCAGCACACCCAGAGCACAAGTTCTACCTCAGCCAGATAAGGCCTGTCAAGAAGCTGCGTTTCACAGGCCTTTGTATGTGACGTTCCCGGTTGGCTTTGAGAGCACTGTGCAGAGCCAGTTGTTTTAGCTTCCCAGAGAGCAGGAAGCAAGATGCTTTGGGGCCTCTCTCACACTTTGGAAATAAAGGCAGCCCTTTGGGCCTGGCAGCCCTAGGCCAATGGAGTACACCCAGAGCAGAAGTTCTACCTCAGCCAGATCAGGCCTTCCAAGAAACTGCGTCTCACAGGCCTTTCTCTGTCACGTTGCCGGTAGGCTGTGAGAGCACTGTGCAGAGCCAGTTGTTTCTTAGCTTCCCAAAGATTTGGAAGCAAGATACTTTGGGGACTCTCAGCCCCTTTGGAAACAAGGCGGCCCTTTGGGCCTGGCAGCTCTAGGCCAAAGTAGCACGCCCAGAGCAGGAGTTCTACTTCAGCCAGATCAGGCCTGCCAAGAAACTGCGTTTCACAGGCCTTGGTAAGAGATGTTCCCGGTAGGCTGTGAGAGCACTGTGGAGAGCCAGTTGCTTTAGCTTCCCACAGAGCTGGAAGCAAGATGCTTTGGGGCCTCTCTCTCCCTTTGGACACAAGGCAGCCGTTTGCGCCTGGCAGCTCTAGGCCAATGGAGCACACCCACAGCAGAAGTTCTACTTCAGGCGGATCAGTCCTGCCCAGAAACTGCGTTTCACAGCCCTTGGTAAGAGATGTTCACGGTAGGCTGTGAGAGCACTGGGCAGAACCAGTTGTTTTTTAGCTTCCCAAAGTGCTGGAGGCAAGATGCTTTGGGGCCTCTCTCACCCTTTGGAAACAAGGCAGCCCTTAGGTCCTGGTAGCTCTAGGCCTATGTAGCACAACCAGAACAGAAGTTCTACTTCAGCCAGGTCAGGCCTGCCAAGAAACTGCGTTTCACAGGCCTTTCAAAGAGATGTTCTCTTAGGCTGTAAGAGCACTGGGCAGAGCCAGCTGTTTCTTAGCTTCCCGAAGAGCTGGGAGCAAGATGCTTTGGTGCCACTCTCTCACTTTGGAATCAAGGCAGCCCTTTGCGCCAGGTAGCTCTAGGCCAGTGGAGCACACCCAGAGCAGAAGTTCTACTTCGGCCAGTTCAGGCCACCAACAAACTGCGTTTCACAGGCCTTGGTAAGAGATGTTCCCGGTAGGCTGTAAGAGCACTGGGCAACGCCAGATGTTTCTTAGCTTCCCGAAGAGCTGGAAGCAAGATGCTTTGGGGCCTCTCTGCCCCTTTGCAAACAAGGCGGCCCTTTGGGCCAGGCAGCTCTAGGCCAATGGAGCACACCCAGAGCAGCAGTTCTACTTCAGCTAGATCAGGCCACCAACAAAGTGCGTTTCACAGGCCTTGGTAAGAGATTTTCTCTTAGGCTGTAAGAGCACTGGGCAGAGCCAGTTGTTTCTTAGCTTCCCAAAGAGCTGGAAGCAAGATGCTTTGGGGGCTCCCTGCCCCTTTGCCAACAAGGCCGACCTTTGGGCCTTTCAGCTCTAGGCCAATGGAGCACACCCAGAGCAGAAGTTCTACCTCAGCCAGATAAGGCCTGCCAAGAAACTGCGTTTCAAAGGCTCTGGTAAGAGATGTTCCCGGTACTCTGTCAGAGCACTGGGCAGAGACAGCTGTTTCTTAGCTTCCCAAAGAGCTGGAAGCAAGATGCTTTGGGGCCTCTCTGCCCCTTTGCAAACAAGGCATCCCTTTGGGCCTTTCAGCTCTAGGCCAATGGAGCACACCCAGAGCAGAAGTCCTACTTCAGCCAGATCAGGCCTGCCAAGGAACTGCGTTTCAGAGGCCTTTGTATGTGACGTTCCCGGTAGGCTGTGAGAGCACGGTGCAGAGCCAGTTGTTTCCTTGTTTCCCAAACAGCTGGAAGCAAGACGCTTGGGACCCCTCTGCCCGTTTGGGAACAAGGCAGCCTTTTGGGTCGGGAAGCTCTAGGCCAATGGAGCACACGCAGAGCAGGAGTTCTACTTCAGCCTGATCAGGCCTGCAAAGAAACAGCGTTTGACAGGCCTTGGTAAGAGATGTTCCCGGTAGGTGTAAGAGCACTGGGCAGAGCCAGTTGTTTCTTAGCTTCGCAAAGACCGGGAAGCAAGATGCTTTGGGCCTCTCTGCCCCTTGGAAACAGGGCAGCACTTGGGGCCTGGCAGCTCTAGGGCAATGGAGCACACCCAGAGCCGGAGTTCTACTTCAGCCAGATGAGGCCTGCCAAGAAACTGCGTTTCACAGGCCTTTCAAAGACATGTTCCCGGTAGGCTGTAAGAGCACGGGGCAGAGCGAGTTGGTTCTTAGCTTCCCAGAGAGCTGGAAGCAAGATGCTTTGGGGCCTCTCTGCCCCTTTGGAAACAAGGCAGCACCTTGGGCCTGGCAGCTCTAGGGCAATGGAGCACACCCAGAGCAGAAGTTCTACTTCAGCCAAATCAGGCCTGCCAGGAAACGGCGTTTCACAGGCCTTGGTAAGAGATGTTCCCGGTAGGCTGTAAGAGCACTGGGCAACGCCAGATGTTTCTTAGCTTCCCGAAGAGCTGGAAGCAAGATGCTTTGGTGCCACTCTCTCACTTTGGAATCAAGGCAGCCCTTTGGGGCAGGTAGCTCCAGGCCAGTGGAGCACACCCAGAGCAGAAGTTCTACTTCGGCCAGTTCAGGCCACCAACAAACTGCGTTTCACAGGCCTTGGTAAGAGATGTTCCCGGTAGGCTGTAAGAGCACTGGGCAACGCCAGATGTTTCTTAGCTTCCCGAAGAGCTGGAAGCAAGATGCTTTGGGGCCTCTCTGCCCCTTTGCAAACAAGGCGGCCCTTTGGGCCAGGCAGCTCTAGGCCAATGGAGCACACCCAGAGCAGCAGTTCTACTTCAGCTAGATCAGGCCACCAACAAAGTGCGTGTCACAGGCCTTGGTAAGAGATTTTCTCTCAGGCTGTAAGAGCACTGGGCAGAGCCAGTTGTTTCTTAGCTTCCCGAAGAGCTGGAAGCAAGATGCTTTGGGGGCTCACTGCCCCTTTGCCAACAAGGCCGACCTTTGGGCCTTTCAGCTCTAGGCCAATGAAGCACAACCAGAGCAGAAGTTCTACCTCAGCCAGATAAGGCCTGCCAAGAAACTGCGTTTCAAAGGCTTTGGTAAGAGATGTTCCCGGTACTCTGTCAGAGCACTGGGCAGAGACAGTTGTTTCTTAGCTTCCCAATGAGCTGGAAGCAAGATGCTTTGGGGCCTCTCTGCCCCTTTGCAAACAAGGCATCCCTTTGGGCTTTTCAGCTCTAGGGCAATGGAGCACACCCAGAGCAGAAGTTCTACCTCAGCCAGATCAGGCCTGCCAAGAAACTGCTTTTCACAGGCCTTCGTAAGAGGTGTTCCCGGAAGGCTGTAAGAGTACCTGGCAGAGCGAGTTGTTTCTTAGCTTCAAAAACAGCTGGAAGCAACATGATTTGGGGCCTCTCTCCCCCTTTGGAAACAAAGCAGCCTTTGTGCCTGGCAGCTCTAGGCCAAAGTAGCACACCCAGAGCACAAGTTCTACCTCAGCCAGAAAAGGCCTGTCAAGAAGCTGCGTTTCACAGGCCTTTGTATGTGACGTTCCCGGTTGGCTTTGAGAGCACTGTGCAGAGCCAGTTGTTTTAGCTTCCCAGAGAGCAGGAAGCAAGATGCTTTGGGGCCTCTCTCACACTTTGGAAATAAAGGCAGCCCTTTGGGCCTGGCAGCCCTAGGCCAATGGAGTACACCCAGAGCAGAAGTACTACCTCAGCCAGATCAGGCCTTCCAAGAAACTGCGTCTCACAGGCCTTTCTCTGTCACGTTGCCGGTAGGCTGTGAGAGCACTGTGCAGAGCCAGTTGTTTCTTAGCTTCCCAAAGATTTGGAAGCAAGATACTTTGGGGACTCTCAGCCCCTTTGGAAACAAGGCGGCCCTTTGGGCCTGGCAGCTCTAGGCCAAAGTAGCACGCCCAGAGCAGGAGTTCTACTTCAGCCAGATCAGGCCTGCCAAGAAACTGCGTTTCACAGGCCTTGGTAAGAGATGTTCCCGGTAGGCTGTGAGAGCACTGTGGAGAGCCAGTTGCTTTAGCTTCCCACAGAGCTGGAAGCAAGATGCTTTGGGGCCTCTCTCTCCCTTTGGACACAAGGCAGCCGTTTGCGCCTGGCAGCTCTAGGCCAATGGAGCACACCCACAGCAGAAGTTCTACTTCAGGCGGATCAGTCCTGCCCAGAAACTGCGTTTCACAGCCCTTGGTAAGAGATGTTCACGGTAGGCTGTGAGAGCACTGGGCAGAACCAGTTGTTTTTTAGCTTCCCAAAGTGCTGGAGGCAAGATGCTTTGGGGCCTCTCTCACCCTTTGGAAACAAGGCAGCCCTTAGGTCCTGGTAGCTCTAGGCCTATGTAGCACAACCAGAACAGAAGTTCTACTTCAGCCAGGTCAGGCCTGCCAAGAAACTGTGTTTCACAGGCCTTTCAAAGAGATGTTCTCTTAGGCTGTAAGAGCACTGGGCAACGCCAGATGCTTCTTAGCTTCCCGAAGAGCTGGAAGCAAGATGCTTTGGGGGCTCCCTGCCCCTTTGCCAACAAGGCCGACCTTTGGGCCTTTCAGCTCTAGGCCAATGGAGCACACCCAGAGCAGAAGTTCTACCTCAGCCAGATAAGGCCTGCCAAGAAACTGCGTTTCAAAGGCTCTGGTAAGAGATGTTCCCGGTACTCTGTCAGAGCACTGGGCAGAGACAGTTGTTTCTTAGCTTCCCAAAGAGCTGGAAGCAAGATGCTTTGGGGCCTCTCTTCCCCTTTGCAAACAACGCATCCCTTTGGGCCTTTCAGCTCTAGGCCAATGGAGCACACCCAGAGCAGAAGTCCTACTTCAGCCAGATCAGGCCTGCCAAGGAACTGCGTTTCAGAGGCCTTTGTATGTGACGTTCCCGGTAGGCTGTGAGAGCACGGTGCAGAGCCAGTTGTTTCCTTGTTTCCCAAACAGCTGGAAGCAAGACGCTTTGGGGCCTCTCTGCCCCTTTGGAAACAAGGCAGCACGTTGGGTCTGGCAGCTCTAGGGCAATGGAGCACAACCAGAGCAGAAGTTCTACTTCTTCCAGATCAGGCCTGCCTAGAAAGTGCGTTTCACAGGCCTTGATAAGAGATGTTCTCTTAGGCTATAAGAGCACTGGGCACAGCGAGTTGTTTCTTAGCTTCCCAAGAGGTGGAAGCAAGATGCTTTGGGGCCTCTCTCCCCCTTTGGAAACAAGGCAGCCCTTTGGGCCTTTCAGCTCTAGGGCAATGGAGCACACCCAGAGCAGAAGTTCTACCTCAGCCAGATCAGGCCTGCCAAGAAACTGCTTTTCACAGGCCTTCGTAAGAGGTGTTCCCGGAAGGCTGTAAGAGTACCTGGCAGAGCGAGTTGTTTCTTAGCTTCAAAAACAGCTGGAAGCAACATGATTTGGGGCCTCTCTCCCCCTTTGGAAACAAAGCAGCCTTTGTGCCTGGCAGCTCTAGGCCAAAGCAGCACACCCAGAGCACAAGTTCTACCTCAGCCAGATAAGGCCTGTCAAGAAGCTGCGTTTCACAGGCCTTTGTATGTGACGTTCCCGGTTGGCTTTGAGAGCACTGTGCAGAGCCAGTTGTTTTAGCTTCCCAGAGAGCAGGAAGCAAGATGCTTTGGGGCCTCTCTCACACTTTGGAAATAAAGGCAGCCCTTTGGGCCTGGCAGCCCTAGGCCAATGGAGTACACCCAGAGCAGAAGTTCTACCTCAGCCAGATCAGGCCTTCCAAGAAACTGCGTCTCACAGGCCTTTCTCTGTCACGTTGCCGGTAGGCTGTGAGAGCACTGTGCAGAGCCAGTTGTTTCTTAGCTTCCCAAAGATTTGGAAGCAAGATACTTTGGGGACTCTCAGCCCCTTTGGAAACAAGGCGGCCCTTTGGGCCTGGCAGCTCTAGGCCAAAGTAGCACGCCCAGAGCAGGAGTTCTACTTCAGCCAGATCAGGCCTGCCAAGAAACTGCGTTTCACAGGCCTTGGTAAGAGATGTTCCCGGTAGGCTGTGAGAGCACTGTGGAGAGCCAGTTGCTTTAGCTTCCCACAGAGCTGGAAGCAAGATGCTTTGGGGCCTCTCTCTCCCTTTGGACACAAGGCAGCCGTTTGCGCCTGGCAGCTCTAGGCCAATGGAGCACACCCACAGCAGAAGTTCTACTTCAGGCGGATCAGTCCTGCCCAGAAACTGCGTTTCACAGCCCTTGGTAAGAGATGTTCACGGTAGGCTGTGAGAGCACTGGGCAGAACCAGTTGTTTTTTAGCTTCCCAAAGTGCTGGAGGCAAGATGCTTTGGGGCCTCTCTCACCCTTTGGAAACAAGGCAGCCCTTAGGTCCTGGTAGCTCTAGGCCTATGTAGCACAACCAGAACAGAAGTTCTACTTCAGCCAGGTCAGGCCTGCCAAGAAACTGCGTTTCACAGGCCTTTCAAAGAGATGTTCTCTTAGGCTGTAAGAGCACTGGGCAGAGCCAGCTGTTTCTTAGCTTCCCGAAGAGCTGGGAGCAAGATGCTTTGGTGCCACTCTCTCACTTTGGAATCAAGGCAGCCCTTTGCGCCAGGTAGCTCTAGGCCAGTGGAGCACACCCAGAGCAGAAGTTCTACTTCGGCCAGTTCAGGCCACCAACAAACTGCGTTTCACAGGCCTTGGTAAGAGATGTTCCCGGTAGGCTGTAAGAGCACTGGGCAACGCCAGATGTTTCTTAGCTTCCCGAAGAGCTGGAAGCAAGATGCTTTGGGGCCTCTCTGCCCCTTTGCAAACAAGGCGGCCCTTTGGGCCAGGCAGCTCTAGGCCAATGGAGCACACCCAGAGCAGAAGTTCTACTTCAGCTAGATCAGGCCACCAACAAAGTGCGTTTCACAGGCCTTGGTAAGAGATTTTCTCTTAGGCTGTAAGAGCACTGGGCAGAGCCAGTTGTTTCTTAGCTTCCCAAAGAGCTGGAAGCAAGATGCTTTGGGGGCTCCCTGCCCCTTTGCCAACAAGGCCGACCTTTGGGCCTTTCAGCTCTAGGCCAATGGAGCACACCCAGAGCAGAAGTCCTACCTCAGCCAGATAAGGCCTGCCAAGAAACTGCGTTTCAAAGGCTCTGGTAAGAGATGTTCCCGGTACTCTGTCAGAGCACTGGGCAGAGACAGCTGTTTCTTAGCTTCCCAAAGAGCTGGAAGCAAGATGCTTTGGGGCCTCTCTGCCCCTTTGCAAACAAGGCATCCCTTTGGGCCTTTCAGCTCTAGGCCAATGGAGCACACCCAGAGCAGAAGTCCTACTTCAGCCAGATCAGGCCTGCCAAGGAACTGCGTTTCAGAGGCCTTTGTATGTGACGTTCCCGGTAGGCTGTGAGAGCACGGTGCAGAGCCAGTTGTTTCCTTGTTTCCCAAACAGCTGGAAGCAAGACGCTTTGGGGCCTCTCTGCCCCTTTGGAAACAAGGCAGCACGTTGGGTCTGGCAGCTCTAGGGCAATGGAGCACAACCAGAGCAGAAGTTCTACTTCTTCCAGATCAGGCCTGCCTAGAAAGTGCGTTTCACAGGCCTTGATAAGAGATGTTCTCTTAGGCTATAAGAGCACTGGGCACAGCGAGTTGTTTCTTAGCTTCCCAAGAGGTGGAAGCAAGATGCTTTGGGGCCTCTCTCCCCCTTTGGAAACAAGGCAGCCCTTTGGGCCTTTCAGCTCTAGGGCAATGGAGCACACCCAGAGCAGAAGTTCTACCTCAGCCAGATCAGGCCTGCCAAGAAACTGCTTTTCACAGGCCTTCGTAAGAGGTGTTCCCGGAAGGCTGTAAGAGTACCTGGCAGAGCGAGTTGTTTCTTAGCTTCAAAAACAGCTGGAAGCAACATGATTTGGGGCCTCTCTCCCCCTTTGGAAACAAAGCAGCCTTTGTGCCTGGCAGCTCTAGGCCAAAGCAGCACACCCAGAGCACAAGTTCTACCTCAGCCAGATAAGGCCTGTCAAGAAGCTGCGTTTCACAGGCCTTTGTATGTGACGTTCCCGGTTGGCTTTGAGAGCACTGTGCAGAGCCAGTTGTTTTAGCTTCCCAGAGAGCAGGAAGCAAGATGCTTTGGGGCCTCTCTCACACTTTGGAAATAAAGGCAGCCCTTTGGGCCTGGCAGCCCTAGGCCAATGGAGTACACCCAGAGCAGAAGTTCTACCTCAGCCAGATCAGGCCTTCCAAGAAACTGCGTCTCACAGGCCTTTCTCTGTCACGTTGCCGGTAGGCTGTGAGAGCACTGTGCAGAGCCAGTTGTTTCTTAGCTTCCCAAAGATTTGGAAGCAAGATACTTTGGGGACTCTCAGCCCCTTTGGAAACAAGGCGGCCCTTTGGGCCTGGCAGCTCTAGGCCAAAGTAGCACGCCCAGAGCAGGAGTTCTACTTCAGCCAGATCAGGCCTGCCAAGAAACTGCGTTTCACAGGCCTTGGTAAGAGATGTTCCCGGTAGGCTGTGAGAGCACTGTGGAGAGCCAGTTGCTTTAGCTTCCCACAGAGCTGGAAGCAAGATGCTTTGGGGCCTCTCTCTCCCTTTGGACACAAGGCAGCCGTTTGCGCCTGGCAGCTCTAGGCCAATGGAGCACACCCACAGCAGAAGTTCTACTTCAGGCGGATCAGTCCTGCCCAGAAACTGCGTTTCACAGCCCTTGGTAAGAGATGTTCACGGTAGGCTGTGAGAGCACTGGGCAGAACCAGTTGTTTTTTAGCTTCCCAAAGTGCTGGAGGCAAGATGCTTTGGGGCCTCTCTCACCCTTTGGAAACAAGGCAGCCCTTAGGTCCTGGTAGCTCTAGGCCTATGTAGCACAACCAGAACAGAAGTTCTACTTCAGCCAGGTCAGGCCTGCCAAGAAACTGCGTTTCACAGGCCTTTCAAAGAGATGTTCTCTTAGGCTGTAAGAGCACTGGGCAGAGCCAGCTGTTTCTTAGCTTCCCGAAGAGCTGGGAGCAAGATGCTTTGGTGCCACTCTCTCACTTTGGAATCAAGGCAGCCCTTTGCGCCAGGTAGCTCTAGGCCAGTGGAGCACACCCAGAGCAGAAGTTCTACTTCGGCCAGTTCAGGCCACCAACAAACTGCGTTTCACAGGCCTTGGTAAGAGATGTTCCCGGTAGGCTGTAAGAGCACTGGGCAACGCCAGATGTTTCTTAGCTTCCCGAAGAGCTGGAAGCAAGATGCTTTGGGGCCTCTCTGCCCCTTTGCAAACAAGGCGGCCCTTTGGGCCAGGCAGCTCTAGGCCAATGGAGCACACCCAGAGCAGCAGTTCTACTTCAGCTAGATCAGGCCACCAACAAAGTGCGTTTCACAGGCCTTGGTAAGAGATTTTCTCTTAGGCTGTAAGAGCACTGGGCAGAGCCAGTTGTTTCTTAGCTTCCCAAAGAGCTGGAAGCAAGATGCTTTGGGGGCTCCCTGCCCCTTTGCCAACAAGGCCGACCTTTGGGCCTTTCAGCTCTAGGCCAATGGAGCACACCCAGAGCAGAAGTTCTACCTCAGCCAGATAAGGCCTGCCAAGAAACTGCGTTTCAAAGGCTCTGGTAAGAGATGTTCCCGGTACTCTGTCAGAGCACTGGGCAGAGACAGCTGTTTCTTAGCTTCCCAAAGAGCTGGAAGCAAGATGCTTTGGGGCCTCTCTGCCCCTTTGCAAACAAGGCATCCCTTTGGGCCTTTCAGCTCTAGGCCAATGGAGCACACCCAGAGCAGAAGTCCTACTTCAGCCAGATCAGGCCTGCCAAGGAACTGCGTTTCAGAGGCCTTTGTATGTGACGTTCCCGGTAGGCTGTGAGAGCACGGTGCAGAGCCAGTTGTTTCCTTGTTTCCCAAACAGCTGGAAGCAAGACGCTTGGGACCCCTCTGCCCGTTTGGGAACAAGGCAGCCTTTTGGGTCGGGAAGCTCTAGGCCAATGGAGCACACGCAGAGCAGGAGTTCTACTTCAGCCTGATCAGGCCTGCAAAGAAACAGCGTTTGACAGGCCTTGGTAAGAGATGTTCCCGGTAGGTGTAAGAGCACTGGGCAGAGCCAGTTGTTTCTTAGCTTCGCAAAGACCGGGAAGCAAGATGCTTTGGGCCTCTCTGCCCCTTGGAAACAGGGCAGCACTTGGGGCCTGGCAGCTCTAGGGCAATGGAGCACACCCAGAGCCGGAGTTCTACTTCAGCCAGATGAGGCCTGCCAAGAAACTGCGTTTCACAGGCCTTTCAAAGACATGTTCCCGGTAGGCTGTAAGAGCACGGGGCAGAGCGAGTTGGTTCTTAGCTTCCCAGAGAGCTGGAAGCAAGATGCTTTGGGGCCTCTCTGCCCCTTTGGAAACAAGGCAGCACCTTGGGCCTGGCAGCTCTAGGGCAATGGAGCACACCCAGAGCAGAAGTTCTACTTCAGCCAAATCAGGCCTGCCAGGAAACGGCGTTTCACAGGCCTTGGTAAGAGATGTTCCCGGTAGGCTGTAAGAGCACTGGGCAACGCCAGATGTTTCTTAGCTTCCCGAAGAGCTGGAAGCAAGATGCTTTGGTGCCACTCTCTCACTTTGGAATCAAGGCAGCCCTTTGGGGCAGGTAGCTCCAGGCCAGTGGAGCACACCCAGAGCAGAAGTTCTACTTCGGCCAGTTCAGGCCACCAACAAACTGCGTTTCACAGGCCTTGGTAAGAGATGTTCCCGGTAGGCTGTAAGAGCACTGGGCAACGCCAGATGTTTCTTAGCTTCCCGAAGAGCTGGAAGCAAGATGCTTTGGGGCCTCTCTGCCCCTTTGCAA
The DNA here is from genome assembly GCF_041296235.1 of Equus asinus. NCBI lineage: Eukaryota > Metazoa > Chordata > Mammalia > Perissodactyla > Equidae > Equus > Equus asinus. The sequence goes on from NW_027225523.1 coordinate 301,416, forward strand.
ACAAGGCGGCCCTTTGGGCCAGGCAGCTCTAGGCCAATGGAGCACACCCAGAGCAGCAGTTCTACTTCAGCTAGATCAGGCCACCAACAAAGTGCGTGTCACAGGCCTTGGTAAGAGATTTTCTCTCAGGCTGTAAGAGCACTGGGCAGAGCCAGTTGTTTCTTAGCTTCCCGAAGAGCTGGAAGCAAGATGCTTTGGGGGCTCACTGCCCCTTTGCCAACAAGGCCGACCTTTGGGCCTTTCAGCTCTAGGCCAATGAAGCACAACCAGAGCAGAAGTTCTACCTCAGCCAGATAAGGCCTGCCAAGAAACTGCGTTTCAAAGGCTTTGGTAAGAGATGTTCCCGGTACTCTGTCAGAGCACTGGGCAGAGACAGTTGTTTCTTAGCTTCCCAATGAGCTGGAAGCAAGATGCTTTGGGGCCTCTCTGCCCCTTTGCAAACAAGGCATCCCTTTGGGCTTTTCAGCTCTAGGGCAATGGAGCACACCCAGAGCAGAAGTTCTACCTCAGCCAGATCAGGCCTGCCAAGAAACTGCTTTTCACAGGCCTTCGTAAGAGGTGTTCCCGGAAGGCTGTAAGAGTACCTGGCAGAGCGAGTTGTTTCTTAGCTTCAAAAACAGCTGGAAGCAACATGATTTGGGGCCTCTCTCCCCCTTTGGAAACAAAGCAGCCTTTGTGCCTGGCAGCTCTAGGCCAAAGTAGCACACCCAGAGCACAAGTTCTACCTCAGCCAGAAAAGGCCTGTCAAGAAGCTGCGTTTCACAGGCCTTTGTATGTGACGTTCCCGGTTGGCTTTGAGAGCACTGTGCAGAGCCAGTTGTTTTAGCTTCCCAGAGAGCAGGAAGCAAGATGCTTTGGGGCCTCTCTCACACTTTGGAAATAAAGGCAGCCCTTTGGGCCTGGCAGCCCTAGGCCAATGGAGTACACCCAGAGCAGAAGTTCTACCTCAGCCAGATCAGGCCTTCCAAGAAACTGCGTCTCACAGGCCTTTCTCTGTCACGTTGCCGGTAGGCTGTGAGAGCACTGTGCAGAGCCAGTTGTTTCTTAGCTTCCCAAAGATTTGGAAGCAAGATACTTTGGGGACTCTCAGCCCCTTTGGAAACAAGGCGGCCCTTTGGGCCTGGCAGCTCTAGGCCAAAGTAGCACGCCCAGAGCAGGAGTTCTACTTCAGCCAGATCAGGCCTGCCAAGAAACTGCGTTTCACAGGCCTTGGTAAGAGATGTTCCCGGTAGGCTGTGAGAGCACTGTGGAGAGCCAGTTGCTTTAGCTTCCCACAGAGCTGGAAGCAAGATGCTTTGGGGCCTCTCTCTCCCTTTGGACACAAGGCAGCCGTTTGCGCCTGGCAGCTCTAGGCCAATGGAGCACACCCACAGCAGAAGTTCTACTTCAGGCGGATCAGTCCTGCCCAGAAACTGCGTTTCACAGCCCTTGGTAAGAGATGTTCACGGTAGGCTGTGAGAGCACTGGGCAGAACCAGTTGTTTTTTAGCTTCCCAAAGTGCTGGAGGCAAGATGCTTTGGGGCCTCTCTCACCCTTTGGAAACAAGGCAGCCCTTAGGTCCTGGTAGCTCTAGGCCTATGTAGCACAACCAGAACAGAAGTTCTACTTCAGCCAGGTCAGGCCTGCCAAGAAACTGCGTTTCACAGGCCTTTCCAAGTGATGTTCTCTTAGGCTGTAAGAGCACTGGGCAGAGCCAGCTGTTTCTTAGCTTCCCGAAGAGCTGGGAGCAAGATGCTTTGGTGCCACTCTCTCACTTTGGAATCAAGGCAGCCCTTTGCGCCAGGTAGCTCTAGGCCAGTGGAGCACACCCAGAGCAGAAGTTCTACTTCGGCCAGTTCAGGCCACCAACAAACTGCGTTTCACAGGCCTTGGTAAGAGATGTTCCCGGTAGGCTGTAAGAGCACTGGGCAACGCCAGATGTTTCTTAGCTTCCCGAAGAGCTGGAAGCAAGATGCTTTGGGGCCTCTCTGCCCCTTTGCAAACAAGGCGGCCCTTTGGGCCAGGCAGCTCTAGGCCAATGGAGCACACCCAGAGCAGAAGTTCTACTTCAGCTAGATCAGGCCACCAACAAAGTGCGTTTCACAGGCCTTGGTAAGAGATTTTCTCTTAGGCTGTAAGAGCACTGGGCAGAGCCAGTTGTTTCTTAGCTTCCCAAAGAGCTGGAAGCAAGATGCTTTGGGGGCTCCCTGCCCCTTTGCCAACAAGGCCGACCTTTGGGCCTTTCAGCTCTAGGCCAATGGAGCACACCCAGAGCAGAAGTTCTACCTCAGCCAGATAAGGCCTGCCAAGAAACTGCGTTTCAAAGGCTCTGGTAAGAGATGTTCCCGGTACTCTGTCAGAGCACTGGGCAGAGACAGCTGTTTCTTAGCTTCCCAAAGAGCTGGAAGCAAGATGCTTTGGGGCCTCTCTGCCCCTTTGCAAACAAGGCATCCCTTCGGGCCTTTCAGCTCTAGGCCAATGGAGCACACCCAGAGCAGAAGTCCTACTTCAGCCAGATCAGGCCTGCCAAGGAACTGCGTTTCAGAGGCCTTTGTATGTGACGTTCCCGGTAGGCTGTGAGAGCACGGTGCAGAGCCAGTTGTTTCCTTGTTTCCCAAACAGCTGGAAGCAAGACGCTTGGGACCCCTCTGCCCGTTTGGGAACAAGGCAGCCTTTTGGGTCGGGAAGCTCTAGGCCAATGGAGCACACGCAGAGCAGGAGTTCTACTTCAGCCTGATCAGGCCTGCAAAGAAACAGCGTTTGACAGGCCTTGGTAAGAGATGTTCCCGGTAGGTGTAAGAGCACTGGGCAGAGCCAGTTGTTTCTTAGCTTCGCAAAGACCGGGAAGCAAGATGCTTTGGGCCTCTCTGCCCCTTGGAAACAGGGCAGCACTTGGGGCCTGGCAGCTCTAGGGCAATGGAGCACACCCAGAGCCGGAGTTCTACTTCAGCCAGATGAGGCCTGCCAAGAAACTGCGTTTCACAGGCCTTTCAAAGACATGTTCCCGGTAGGCTGTAAGAGCACGGGGCAGAGCGAGTTGGTTCTTAGCTTCCCAGAGAGCTGGAAGCAAGATGCTTTGGGGCCTCTCTGCCCCTTTGGAAACAAGGCAGCACCTTGGGCCTGGCAGCTCTAGGGCAATGGAGCACACCCAGAGCAGAAGTTCTACTTCAGCCAAATCAGGCCTGGAGGGAACGGCGTTTCACAGGCCTTGGTAAGAGATGTTCCCGGTAGGCTGTAAGAGCACTGGGCAACGCCAGATGTTTCTTAGCTTCCCGAAGAGCTGGAAGCAAGATGCTTTGGTGCCACTCTCTCACTTTGGAATCAAGGCAGCCCTTTGGGGCAGGTAGCTCCAGGCCAGTGGAGCACACCCAGAGCAGAAGTTCTACTTCGGCCAGTTCAGGCCACCAACAAACTGCGTTTCACAGGCCTTGGTAAGAGATGTTCCCGGTAGGCTGTAAGAGCACTGGGCAACGCCAGATGTTTCTTAGCTTCCCGAAGAGCTGGAAGCAAGATGCTTTGGGGCCTCTCTGCCCCTTTGCAAACAAGGCGGCCCTTTGGGCCAGGCAGCTCTAGGCCAATGGAGCACACCCAGAGCAGCAGTTCTACTTCAGCTAGATCAGGCCACCAACAAAGTGCGTGTCACAGGCCTTGGTAAGAGATTTTCTCTCAGGCTGTAAGAGCACTGGGCAGAGCCAGTTGTTTCTTAGCTTCCCGAAGAGCTGGAAGCAAGATGCTTTGGGGGCTCACTGCCCCTTTGCCAACAAGGCCGACCTTTGGGCCTTTCAGCTCTAGGCCAATGAAGCACAACCAGAGCAGAAGTTCTACCTCAGCCAGATAAGGCCTGCCAAGAAACTGCGTTTCAAAGGCTTTGGTAAGAGATGTTCCCGGTACTCTGTCAGAGCACTGGGCAGAGACAGTTGTTTCTTAGCTTCCCAATGAGCTGGAAGCAAGATGCTTTGGGGCCTCTCTGCCCCTTTGCAAACAAGGCATCCCTTTGGGCTTTTCAGCTCTAGGGCAATGGAGCACACCCAGAGCAGAAGTTCTACCTCAGCCAGATCAGGCCTGCCAAGAAACTGCTTTTCACAGGCCTTCGTAAGAGGTGTTCCCGGAAGGCTGTAAGAGTACCTGGCAGAGCGAGTTGTTTCTTAGCTTCAAAAACAGCTGGAAGCAACATGATTTGGGGCCTCTCTCCCCCTTTGGAAACAAAGCAGCCTTTGTGCCTGGCAGCTCTAGGCCAAAGTAGCACACCCAGAGCACAAGTTCTACCTCAGCCAGAAAAGGCCTGTCAAGAAGCTGCGTTTCACAGGCCTTTGTATGTGACGTTCCCGGTTGGCTTTGAGAGCACTGTGCAGAGCCAGTTGTTTTAGCTTCCCAGAGAGCAGGAAGCAAGATGCTTTGGGGCCTCTCTCACACTTTGGAAATAAAGGCAGCCCTTTGGGCCTGGCAGCCCTAGGCCAATGGAGTACACCCAGAGCAGAAGTACTACCTCAGCCAGATCAGGCCTTCCAAGAAACTGCGTCTCACAGGCCTTTCTCTGTCACGTTGCCGGTAGGCTGTGAGAGCACTGTGCAGAGCCAGTTGTTTCTTAGCTTCCCAAAGATTTGGAAGCAAGATACTTTGGGGACTCTCAGCCCCTTTGGAAACAAGGCGGCCCTTTGGGCCTGGCAGCTCTAGGCCAAAGTAGCACGCCCAGAGCAGGAGTTCTACTTCAGCCAGATCAGGCCTGCCAAGAAACTGCGTTTCACAGGCCTTGGTAAGAGATGTTCCCGGTAGGCTGTGAGAGCACTGTGGAGAGCCAGTTGCTTTAGCTTCCCACAGAGCTGGAAGCAAGATGCTTTGGGGCCTCTCTCTCCCTTTGGACACAAGGCAGCCGTTTGCGCCTGGCAGCTCTAGGCCAATGGAGCACACCCACAGCAGAAGTTCTACTTCAGGCGGATCAGTCCTGCCCAGAAACTGCGTTTCACAGCCCTTGGTAAGAGATGTTCACGGTAGGCTGTGAGAGCACTGGGCAGAACCAGTTGTTTTTTAGCTTCCCAAAGTGCTGGAGGCAAGATGCTTTGGGGCCTCTCTCACCCTTTGGAAACAAGGCAGCCCTTAGGTCCTGGTAGCTCTAGGCCTATGTAGCACAACCAGAACAGAAGTTCTACTTCAGCCAGGTCAGGCCTGCCAAGAAACTGCGTTTCACAGGCCTTTCAAAGAGATGTTCTCTTAGGCTGTAAGAGCACTGGGCAGAGCCAGCTGTTTCTTAGCTTCCCGAAGAGCTGGGAGCAAGATGCTTTGGTGCCACTCTCTCACTTTGGAATCAAGGCAGCACTTTGCGCCAGGTAGCTCTAGGCCAGTGGAGCACACCCAGAGCAGAAGTTCTACTTCGGCCAGTTCAGGCCACCAACAAACTGCGTTTCACAGGCCTTGGTAAGAGATGTTCCCGGTAGGCTGTAAGAGCACTGGGCAACGCCAGATGTTTCTTAGCTTCCCGAAGAGCTGGAAGCAAGATGCTTTGGGGCCTCTCTGCCCCTTTGCAAACAAGGCGGCCCTTTGGGCCAGGCAGCTCTAGGCCAGTGGAGCACACCCAGAGCAGAAGTTCTACTTCAGCTAGATCAGGCCACCAACAAAGTGCGTTTCACAGGCCTTGGTAAGAGATTTTCTCTTAGGCTGTAAGAGCACTGGGCAGAGCCAGTTGTTTCTTAGCTTCCCAAAGAGCTGGAAGCAAGATGCTTTGGGGGCTCCCTGCCCCTTTGCCAACAAGGCCGACCTTTGGGCCTTTCAGCTCTAGGCCAATGGAGCACACCCAGAGCAGAAGTTCTACCTCAGCCAGATAAGGCCTGCCAAGAAACTGCGTTTCAAAGGCTCTGGTAAGAGATGTTCCCGGTACTCTGTCAGAGCACTGGGCAGAGACAGCTGTTTCTTAGCTTCCCAAAGAGCTGGAAGCAAGATGCTTTGGGGCCTCTCTGCCCCTTTGCAAACAAGGCATCCCTTTGGGCCTTTCAGCTCTAGGCCAATGGAGCACACCCAGAGCAGAAGTCCTACTTCAGCCAGATCAGGCCTGCCAAGGAACTGCGTTTCAGAGGCCTTTGTATGTGACGTTCCCGGTAGGCTGTGAGAGCACGGTGCAGAGCCAGTTGTTTCCTTGTTTCCCAAACAGCTGGAAGCAAGACGCTTTGGGGCCTCTCTGCCCCTTTGGAAACAAGGCAGCACGTTGGGTCTGGCAGCTCTAGGGCAATGGAGCACAACCAGAGCAGAAGTTCTACTTCTTCCAGATCAGGCCTGCCTAGAAAGTGCGTTTCACAGGCCTTGATAAGAGATGTTCTCTTAGGCTATAAGAGCACTGGGCACAGCGAGTTGTTTCTTAGCTTCCCAAGAGGTGGAAGCAAGATGCTTTGGGGCCTCTCTCCCCCTTTGGAAACAAGGCAGCCCTTTGGGCCTTTCAGCTCTAGGGCAATGGAGCACACCCAGAGCAGAAGTTCTACCTCAGCCAGATCAGGCCTGCCAAGAAACTGCTTTTCACAGGCCTTCGTAAGAGGTGTTCCCGGAAGGCTGTAAGAGTACCTGGCAGAGCGAGTTGTTTCTTAGCTTCAAAAACAGCTGGAAGCAACATGATTTGGGGCCTCTCTCCCCCTTTGGAAACAAAGCAGCCTTTGTGCCTGGCAGCTCTAGGCCAAAGCAGCACACCCAGAGCACAAGTTCTACCTCAGCCAGATAAGGCCTGTCAAGAAGCTGCGTTTCACAGGCCTTTGTATGTGACGTTCCCGGTTGGCTTTGAGAGCACTGTGCAGAGCCAGTTGTTTTAGCTTCCCAGAGAGCAGGAAGCAAGATGCTTTGGGGCCTCTCTCACACTTTGGAAATAAAGGCAGCCCTTTGGGCCTGGCAGCCCTAGGCCAATGGAGTACACCCAGAGCAGAAGTTCTACCTCAGCCAGATCAGGCCTTCCAAGAAACTGCGTCTCACAGGCCTTTCTCTGTCACGTTGCCGGTAGGCTGTGAGAGCACTGTGCAGAGCCAGTTGTTTCTTAGCTTCCCAAAGATTTGGAAGCAAGATACTTTGGGGACTCTCAGCCCCTTTGGAAACAAGGCGGCCCTTTGGGCCTGGCAGCTCTAGGCCAAAGTAGCACGCCCAGAGCAGGAGTTCTACTTCAGCCAGATCAGGCCTGCCAAGAAACTGCGTTTCACAGGCCTTGGTAAGAGATGTTCCCGGTAGGCTGTGAGAGCACTGTGGAGAGCCAGTTGCTTTAGCTTCCCACAGAGCTGGAAGCAAGATGCTTTGGGGCCTCTCTCTCCCTTTGGACACAAGGCAGCCGTTTGCGCCTGGCAGCTCTAGGCCAATGGAGCACACCCACAGCAGAAGTTCTACTTCAGGCGGATCAGTCCTGCCCAGAAACTGCGTTTCACAGCCCTTGGTAAGAGATGTTCACGGTAGGCTGTGAGAGCACTGGGCAGAACCAGTTGTTTTTTAGCTTCCCAAAGTGCTGGAGGCAAGATGCTTTGGGGCCTCTCTCACCCTTTGGAAACAAGGCAGCCCTTAGGTCCTGGTAGCTCTAGGCCTATGTAGCACAACCAGAACAGAAGTTCTACTTCAGCCAGGTCAGGCCTGCCAAGAAACTGCGTTTCACAGGCCTTTCAAAGAGATGTTCTCTTAGGCTGTAAGAGCACTGGGCAGAGCCAGCTGTTTCTTAGCTTCCCGAAGAGCTGGGAGCAAGATGCTTTGGTGCCACTCTCTCACTTTGGAATCAAGGCAGCCCTTTGCGCCAGGTAGCTCTAGGCCAGTGGAGCACACCCAGAGCAGAAGTTCTACTTCGGCCAGTTCAGGCCACCAACAAACTGCGTTTCACAGGCCTTGGTAAGAGATGTTCCCGGTAGGCTGTAAGAGCACTGGGCAACGCCAGATGTTTCTTAGCTTCCCGAAGAGCTGGAAGCAAGATGCTTTGGGGCCTCTCTGCCCCTTTGCAAACAAGGCGGCCCTTTGGGCCAGGCAGCTCTAGGCCAGTGGAGCACACCCAGAGCAGAAGTTCTACTTCAGCTAGATCAGGCCACCAACAAAGTGCGTTTCACAGGCCTTGGTAAGAGATTTTCTCTTAGGCTGTAAGAGCACTGGGCAGAGCCAGTTGTTTCTTAGCTTCCCAAAGAGCTGGAAGCAAGATGCTTTGGGGGCTCCCTGCCCCTTTGCCAACAAGGCCGACCTTTGGGCCTTTCAGCTCTAGGCCAATGGAGCACACCCAGAGCAGAAGTTCTACCTCAGCCAGATAAGGCCTGCCAAGAAACTGCGTTTCAAAGGCTCTGGTAAGAGATGTTCCCGGTACTCTGTCAGAGCACTGGGCAGAGACAGCTGTTTCTTAGCTTCCCAAAGAGCTGGAAGCAAGATGCTTTGGGGCCTCTCTGCCCCTTTGCAAACAAGGCATCCCTTTGGGCCTTTCAGCTCTAGGCCAATGGAGCACACCCAGAGCAGAAGTCCTACTTCAGCCAGATCAGGCCTGCCAAGGAACTGCGTTTCAGAGGCCTTTGTATGTGACGTTCCCGGTAGGCTGTGAGAGCACGGTGCAGAGCCAGTTGTTTCCTTGTTTCCCAAACAGCTGGAAGCAAGACGCTTTGGGGCCTCTCTGCCCCTTTGGAAACAAGGCAGCACGTTGGGTCTGGCAGCTCTAGGGCAATGGAGCACAACCAGAGCAGAAGTTCTACTTCTTCCAGATCAGGCCTGCCTAGAAAGTGCGTTTCACAGGCCTTGATAAGAGATGTTCTCTTAGGCTATAAGAGCACTGGGCACAGCGAGTTGTTTCTTAGCTTCCCAAGAGGTGGAAGCAAGATGCTTTGGGGCCTCTCTCCCCCTTTGGAAACAAGGCAGCCCTTTGGGCCTTTCAGCTCTAGGGCAATGGAGCACACCCAGAGCAGAAGTTCTACCTCAGCCAGATCAGGCCTGCCAAGAAACTGCTTTTCACAGGCCTTCGTAAGAGGTGTTCCCGGAAGGCTGTAAGAGTACCTGGCAGAGCGAGTTGTTTCTTAGCTTCAAAAACAGCTGGAAGCAACATGATTTGGGGCCTCTCTCCCCCTTTGGAAACAAAGCAGCCTTTGTGCCTGGCAGCTCTAGGCCAAAGCAGCACACCCAGAGCACAAGTTCTACCTCAGCCAGATAAGGCCTGTCAAGAAGCTGCGTTTCACAGGCCTTTGTATGTGACGTTCCCGGTTGGCTTTGAGAGCACTGTGCAGAGCCAGTTGTTTTAGCTTCCCAGAGAGCAGGAAGCAAGATGCTTTGGGGCCTCTCTCACACTTTGGAAATAAAGGCAGCCCTTTGGGCCTGGCAGCCCTAGGCCAATGGAGTACACCCAGAGCAGAAGTTCTACCTCAGCCAGATCAGGCCTTCCAAGAAACTGCGTCTCACAGGCCTTTCTCTGTCACGTTGCCGGTAGGCTGTGAGAGCACTGTGCAGAGCCAGTTGTTTCTTAGCTTCCCAAAGATTTGGAAGCAAGATACTTTGGGGACTCTCAGCCCCTTTGGAAACAATGTGGCCCTTTGGGCCTGGCAGCTCTAGGCCAAAGTAGCATGCCCAGAGCAGGAGTTCTACTTCAGCCTGATCAGGCCTGCAAAGAAACAGCGTTTGACAGGCCTTGGTAAGAGATGTTCCCGGTAGGTGTAAGAGCACTGGGCAGAGCCAGTTGTTTCTTAGCTTCACAAAGACCGGGAAGCAAGATGCTTTGGGCCTCTCTGCCCCTTGGAAACAGGGCAGCACTTGGGGCCTGGCAGCTCTAGGGCAATGGAGCACACCCAGAGCCGGAGTTCTACTTCAGCCAGATGAGGCCTGCCAAGAAACTGCGTTTCACAGGCCTTTCAAAGACATGTTCCCGGTAGGCTGTAAGAGCACGGGGCAGAGCGAGTTGGTTCTTAGCTTCCCAGAGAGCTGGAAGCAAGATGCTTTGGGGCCTCTCTGCCCCTTTGGAAACAAGGCAGCACCTTGGGCCTGGCAGCTCTAGGGCAATGGAGCACACCCAGAGCAGAAGTTCTACTTCAGCCAAATCAGGCCTGCCAGGAAACGGCGTTTCACAGGCCTTGGTAAGAGATGTTCCCGGTAGGCTGTAAGAGCACTGGGCAACGCCAGATGTTTCTTAGCTTCCCGAAGAGCTGGAAGCAAGATGCTTTGGTGCCACTCTCTCACTTTGGAATCAAGGCAGCCCTTTGGGGCAGGTAGCTCCAGGCCAGTGGAGCACACCCAGAGCAGAAGTTCTGCTTCGGCCAGTTCAGGCCACCAACAAACTGCGTTTCACAGGCCTTGGTAAGAGATGTTCCCGGTAGGCTGTAAGAGCACTGGGCAACGCCAGATGTTTCTTAGCTTCCCGAAGAGCTGGAAGCAAGATGCTTAGGGGCCTCTCTGCCCCTTTGCAAACAAGGCGGCCCTTTGGGCCAGGCAGCTCTAGGCCAATGGAGCACACCCAGAGCAGCAGTTCTACTTCAGCTAGATCAGGCCACCAACAAAGTGCGTTTCACAGGCCTTGGTAAGAGATTTTCTCTCAGGCTGTAAGAGCACTGGGCAGAGCCAGTTGTTTCTTAGCTTCCCGAAGAGCTGGAAGCAAGATGCTTTGGGGGCTCCCTGCCCCTTTGCCAACAAGGCCGACCTTTGGGCCTTTCAGCTCTAGGCCAATGGAGCACACCCAGAGCAGAAGTTCTACCTCAGCCAGATAAGGCCTGCCAAGAAACTGCGTTTCAAAGGCTTTGGTAAGAGATGTTGCCGGTACTCTGTCAGAGCACTGGGCAGAGACAGTTGTTTCTTAGCTTCCCAATGAGCTGGAAGCAAGATGCTTTGGGGCCTCTCTGCCCCTTTGCAAACAAGGCATCCCTTTGGGCCTTTCAGCTCTAGGGCAATGGAGCACACCCAGAGCAGAAGTTCTACCTCAGCCAGATCAGGCCTGCCAAGAAACTGCTTTTCACAGGCCTTCGTAAGAGGTGTTCCCGGAAGGCTGTAAGAGTACCTGGCAGAGCGAGTTGTTTCTTAGCTTCAAAAACAGCTGGAAGCAACATGATTTGGGGCCTCTCTCCCCCTTTGGAAACAAAGCAGCCTTTGTGCCTGGCAGCTCTAGGCCAAAGTAGCACACCCAGAGCACAAGTTCTACCTCAGCCAGATAAGGCCTGTCAAGAAGCTGCGTTTCACAGGCCTTTGTATGTGACGTTCCCGGTTGGCTTTGAGAGCACTGTGCAGAGCCAGTTGTTTTAGCTTCCCAGAGAGCAGGAAGCAAGATGCTTTGGGGCCTCTGTCACACTTTGGAAATAAAGGCAGCCCTTTGGGCCTGGCAGCCCTAGGCCAATGGAGTACACCCAGAGCAGAAGTTCTACCTCAGCCAGATCAGGCCTTCCAAGAAACTGCGTCTCACAGGCCTTTCTCTGTCACGTTGCCGGTAGGCTGTGAGAGCACTGTGCAGAGCCAGTTGTTTCTTAGCTTCCCAAAGATTTGGAAGCAAGATACTTTGGGGACTCTCAGCCCCTTTGGAAACAAGGCGGCCCTTTGGGCCTGGCAGCTCTAGGCCAAAGTAGCACGCCCAGAGCAGGAGTTCTACTTCAGCCAGATCAGGCCTGCCAAGAAACTGCGTTTCACAGGCCTTGGTAAGAGATGTTCCCGGTAGGCTGTAAGAGCACTGGGCAGAGCCAGTTGTTTCTTACCTTCCTGAAAAGCTGGAAGCAAGACGCTTGGGACCCCTCTGCCCGTTTGGGAACAAGGCAGCCTTTTGGGTCGGGAAGCTCTAGGCCAATGGAGCACACGCAGAGCAGGAGTTCTACTTCAGCCTGATCAGGCCTGCAAAGAAACAGCGTTTGACAGGCCTTGGTAAGAGATGTTCCCGGTAGGTGTAAGAGCACTGGGCAGAGCCAGTTGTTTCTTAGCTTCGCAAAGACCGGGAAGCAAGATGCTTTGGGCCTCTCTGCCCCTTGGAAACAGGGCAGCACTTGGGGCCTGGCAGCTCTAGGGCAATGGAGCACACCCAGAGCCGGAGTTCTACTTCAGCCAGATGAGGCCTGCCAAGAAACTGCGTTTCACAGGCCTTTCAAAGACATGTTCCCGGTAGGCTGTAAGAGCACGGGGCAGAGCGAGTTGGTTCTTAGCTTCCCAGAGAGCTGGAAGCAAGATGCTTTGGGGCCTCTCTGCCCCTTTGGAAACAAGGCAGCACCTTGGGCCTGGCAGCTCTAGGGCAATGGAGCCCACCCAGAGCAGAAGTTCTACTTCAGCCAAATCAGGCCTGCCAGGAAACGGCGTTTCACAGGCCTTGGTAAGAGATGTTCCCGGTAGGCTGTAAGAGCACTGGGCAACGCCAGATGTTTCTTAGCTTCCCGAAGAGCTGGAAGCAAGATGCTTTGGTGCCACTCTCTCACTTTGGAATCAAGGCAGCCCTTTGGGGCAGGTAGCTCCAGGCCAGTGGAGCACACCCAGAGCAGAAGTTCTACTTCGGCCAGTTCAGGCCACCAACAAACTGCGTTTCACAGGCCTTGGTAAGAGATGTTCCCGGTAGGCTGTAAGAGCACTGGGCAACGCCAGATGTTTCTTAGCTTCCCGAAGAGCTGGAAGCAAGATGCTTTGGGGCCTCTCTGCCCCTTTGCAAACAAGGCGGCCCTTTGGGCCAGGCAGCTCTAGGCCAATGGAGCACACCCAGAGCAGAAGTTCTACTTCAGCTAGATCAGGCCACCAACAAAGTGCGTTTCACAGGCCTTGGTAAGAGATTTTCTCTCAGGCTGTAAGAGCACTGGGCAGAGCCAGTTGTTTCTTAGCTTCCCGAAGAGCTGGAAGCAAGATGCTTTGGGGGCTCCCTGCCCCTTTGCCAACAAGGCCGACCTTTGGGCCTTTCAGCTCTAGGCCAATGGAGCACACCCAGAGCAGAAGTTCTACCTCAGCCAGATAAGGCCTGCCAAGAAACTGCGTTTCAAAGGCTTTGGTAAGAGATGTTCCCGGTACTCTGTCAGAGCACTGGGCAGAGACAGTTGTTTCTTAGCTTCCCAATGAGCTGGAAGCAAGATGCTTTGGGGCCTCTCTGCCCCTTTGCAAACAAGGCATCCCTTTGGGCCTTTCAGCTCTAGGGCAATGGAGCACACCCAGAGCAGAAGTTCTACCTCAGCCAGATCAGGCCTGCCAAGAAACTGCTTTTCACAGGCCTTCGTAAGAGGTGTTCCCGGAAGGCTGTAAGAGTACCTGGCAGAGCGAGTTGTTTCTTAGCTTCAAAAACAGCTGGAAGCAACATGATTTGGGGCCTCTCTCCCCCTTTGGAAACAAAGCAGCCTTTGTGCCTGGCAGCTCTAGGCCAAAGTAGCACACCCAGAGCACAAGTTCTACCTCAGCCAGAAAAGGCCTGTCAAGAAGCTGCGTTTCACAGGCCTTTGTATGTGACGTTCCCGGTTGGCTTTGAGAGCACTGTGCAGAGCCAGTTGTTTTAGCTTCCCAGAGAGCAGGAAGCAAGATGCTTTGGGGCCTCTGTAACACTTTGGAAATAAAGGCAGCCCTTTGGGCCTGGCAGCCCTAGGCCAATGGAGTACACCCAGAGCAGAAGTTCTACCTCAGCCAGATCAGGCCTTCCAAGAAACTGCGTCTCACGGGCCTTTCTCTGTCACGTTGCCGGTAGGCTGTGAGAGCACTGTGCAGAGCCAGTTGTTTCTTAGCTTCCCAAAGATTTGGAAGCAAGATACTTTGGGGACTCTCAGCCCCTTGGGAAACAAGGCGGCCCTTTGGGCCTGGCAGCTCTAGGCCAAAGTAGCACGCCCAGAGCAGGAGTTCTACTTCAGCCAGATCAGGCCTGCCAAGAAACTGCGTTTCACAGGCCTTGGTAAGAGATGTTCCCGGTAGGCTGTAAGAGCACTGGGCAGAGCCAGTTGTTTCTTACCTTCCTGAAAAGCTGGAAGCAAGACGCTTGGGACCCCTCTGCCCGTTTGGGAACAAGGCAGCCTTTTGGGTCGGGAAGCTCTAGGCCAATGGAGCACACGCAGAGCAGGAGTTCTACTTCAGCCTGATCAGGCCTGCAAAGAAACAGCGTTTGACAGGCCTTGGTAAGAGATGTTCCCGGTAGGTGTAAGAGCACTGGGCAGAGCCAGTTGTTTCTTAGCTTCGCAAAGACCGGGAAGCAAGATGCTTTGGGCCTCTCTGCCCCTTGGAAACAGGGCAGCACTTGGGGCCTGGCAGCTCTAGGGCAATGGAGCACACCCAGAGCCGGAGTTCTACTTCAGCCAGATGAGGCCTGCCAAGAAACTGCGTTTCACAGGCCTTTCAAAGACATGTTCCCGGTAGGCTGTAAGAGCACGGGGCAGAGCGAGTTGGTTCTTAGCTTCCCAGAGAGCTGGAAGCAAGATGCTTTGGGGCCTCTCTGCCCCTTTGGAAACAAGGCAGCACCTTGGGCCTGGCAGCTCTAGGGCAATGGAGCCCACCCAGAGCAGAAGTTCTACTTCAGCCAAATCAGGCCTGCCAGGAAACGGCGTTTCACAGGCCTTGGTAAGAGATGTTCCCGGTAGGCTGTAAGAGCACTGGGCAACGCCAGATGTTTCTTAGCTCCCGAAGAGCTGGAAGCAAGATGCTTTGGTGCCACTCTCTCACTTTGGAATCAAGGCAGCCCTTTGGGGCAGGTAGCTCCAGGCCAGTGGAGCACACCCAGAGCAGAAGTTCTACTTCAGCCAGTTCAGGCCACCAACAAACTGCGTTTCACAGGCCTTGGTAAGAGATGTTCCCGGTAGGCTGTAAGAGCACTGGGCAACGCCAGATGTTTCTTAGCTTCCCGAAGAGCTGGAAGCAAGATGCTTTGGGGCCTCTCTGCCCCTTTGCAAACAAGGCGGCCCTTTGGGCCAGGCAGCTCTAGGCCAATGGAGCACACCCAGAGCAGAAGTTCTACTTCAGCTAGATCAGGCCACCAACAAAGTGCGTTTCACAGGCCTTGGTAAGAGATTTTCTCTCAGGCTGTAAGAGCACTGGGCAGAGCCAGTTGTTTCTTAGCTTCCCGAAGAGCTGGAAGCAAGATGCTTTGGGGGCTCCCTGCCCCTTTGCCAACAAGGCCGACCTTTGGGCCTTTCAGCTCTAGGCCAATGGAGCACACCCAGAGCAGAAGTTCTACCTCAGCCAGATAAGGCCTGCCAAGAAACTGCGTTTCAAAGGCTTTGGTAAGAGATGTTCCCGGTACTCTGTCAGAGCACTGGGCAGAGACAGTTGTTTCTTAGCTTCCCAATGAGCTGGAAGCAAGATGCTTTGGGGCCTCTCTGCCCCTTTGCAAACAAGGCATCCCTTTGGGCCTTTCAGCTCTAGGGCAATGGAGCACACCCAGAGCAGAAGTTCTACCTCAGCCAGATCAGGCCTGCCAAGAAACTGCTTTTCACAGGCCTTCGTAAGAGGTGTTCCCGGAAGGCTGTAAGAGTACCTGGCAGAGCGAGTTGTTTCTTAGCTTCAAAAACAGCTGGAAGCAACATGATTTGGGGCCTCTCTCCCCCTTTGGAAACAAAGCAGCCTTTGTGCCTGGCAGCTCTAGGCCAAAGTAGCACACCCAGAGCACAAGTTCTACCTCAGCCAGATAAGGCCTGTCAAGAAGCTGCGTTTCACAGGCCTTTGTATGTGACGTTCCCGGTTGGCTTTGAGAGCACTGTGCAGAGCCAGTTGTTTTAGCTTCCCAGAGAGCAGGAAGCAAGATGCTTTGGGGCCTCTGTCACACTTTGGAAATAAAGGCAGCCCTTTGGGCCTGGCAGCCCTAGGCCAATGGAGTACACCCAGAGCAGAAGTTCTACCTCAGCCAGATCAGGCCTTCCAAGAAACTGCGTCTCACGGGCCTGTCTCTGTCACGTTGCCGGTAGGCTGTGAGAGCACTGTGCAGAGCCAGTTGTTTCTTAGCTTCCCAAAGATTTGGAAGCAAGATACTTTGGGGACTCTCAGCCCCTTTGGAAACAAGGCGGCCCTTTGGGCCTGGCAGCTCTAGGCCAAAGTAGCACGCCCAGAGCAGGAGTTCTACTTCAGCCAGATCAGGCCTGCCAAGAAACTGCGTTTCACAGGCCTTGGTAAGAGATGTTCCCGGTAGGCTGTAAGAGCACTGGGCAGAGCCAGTTGTTTCTTACCTTCCTGAAAAGCTGGAAGCAAGACGCTTGGGACCCCTCTGCCCGTTTGGGAACAAGGCAGCCTTTTGGGTCGGGAAGCTCTAGGCCAATGGAGCACACGCAGAGCAGGAGTTCTACTTCAGCCTGATCAGGCCTGCAAAGAAACAGCGTTTGACAGGCCTTGGTAAGAGATGTTCCCGGTAGGTGTAAGAGCACTGGGCAGAGCCAGTTGTTTCTTAGCTTCGCAAAGACCGGGAAGCAAGATGCTTTGGGCCTCTCTGCCCCTTGGAAACAGGGCAGCACTTGGGGCCTGGCAGCTCTAGGGCAATGGAGCACACCCAGAGCCGGAGTTCTACTTCAGCCAGATGAGGCCTGCCAAGAAACTGCGTTTCACAGGCCTTTCAAAGACATGTTCCCGGTAGGCTGTAAGAGCACGGGGCAGAGCGAGTTGGTTCTTAGCTTCCCAGAGAGCTGGAAGCAAGATGCTTTGGGGCCTCTCTGCCCCTTTGGAAACAAGGCAGCACCTTGGGCCTGGCAGCTCTAGGGCAATGGAGCCCACCCAGAGCAGAAGTTCTACTTCAGCCAAATCAGGCCTGCCAGGAAACGGCGTTTCACAGGCCTTGGTAAGAGATGTTCCCGGTAGGCTGTAAGAGCACTGGGCAACGCCAGATGTTTCTTAGCTTCCCGAAGAGCTGGAAGCAAGATGCTTTGGTGCCACTCTCTCACTTTGGAATCAAGGCAGCCCTTTGGGGCAGGTAGCTCCAGGCCAGTGGAGCACACCCAGAGCAGAAGTTCTACTTCGGCCAGTTCAGGCCACCAACAAACTGCGTTTCACAGGCCTTGGTAAGAGATGTTCCCGGTAGGCTGTAAGAGCACTGGGCAACGCCAGATGTTTCTTAGCTTCCCGAAGAGCTGGAAGCAAGATGCTTTGGGGCCTCTCTGCCCCTTTGCAAACAAGGCGGCCCTTTGGGCCAGGCAGCTCTAGGCCAATGGAGCACACCCAGAGCAGAAGTTCTACTTCAGCTAGATCAGGCCACCAACAAAGTGCGTTTCACAGGCCTTGGTAAGAGATTTTCTCTCAGGCTGTAAGAGCACTGGGCAGAGCCAGTTGTTTCTTAGCTTCCCGAAGAGCTGGAAGCAAGATGCTTTGGGGGCTCCCTGCCCCTTTGCCAACAAGGCCGACCTTTGGGCCTTTCAGCTCTAGGCCAATGGAGCACACCCAGAGCAGAAGTTCTACCTCAGCCAGATAAGGCCTGCCAAGAAACTGCGTTTCAAAGGCTTTGGTAAGAGATGTTCCCGGTACTCTGTCAGAGCACTGGGCAGAGACAGTTGTTTCTTAGCTTCCCAATGAGCTGGAAGCAAGATGCTTTGGGGCCTCTCTGCCCCTTTGCAAACAAGGCATCCCTTTGGGCCTTTCAGCTCTAGGGCAATGGAGCACACCCAGAGCAGAAGTTCTACCTCAGCCAGATCAGGCCTGCCAAGAAACTGCTTTTCACAGGCCTTCGTAAGAGGTGTTCCCGGAAGGCTGTAAGAGTACCTGGCAGAGCGAGTTGTTTCTTAGCTTCAAAAACAGCTGGAAGCAACATGATTTGGGGCCTCTCTCCCCCTTTGGAAACAAAGCAGCCTTTGTGCCTGGCAGCTCTAGGCCAAAGTAGCACACCCAGAGCACAAGTTCTACCTCAGCCAGAAAAGGCCTGTCAAGAAGCTGCGTTTCACAGGCCTTTGTATGTGACGTTCCCGGTTGGCTTTGAGAGCACTGTGCAGAGCCAGTTGTTTTAGCTTCCCAGAGAGCAGGAAGCAAGATGCTTTGGGGCCTCTGTAACACTTTGGAAATAAAGGCAGCCCTTTGGGCCTGGCAGCCCTAGGCCAATGGAGTACACCCAGAGCAGAAGTTCTACCTCAGCCAGATCAGGCCTTCCAAGAAACTGCGTCTCACGGGCCTTTCTCTGTCACGTTGCCGGTAGGCTGTGAGAGCACTGTGCAGAGCCAGTTGTTTCTTAGCTTCCCAAAGATTTGGAAGCAAGATACTTTGGGGACTCTCAGCCCCTTGGGAAACAAGGCGGCCCTTTGGGCCTGGCAGCTCTAGGCCAAAGTAGCACGCCCAGAGCAGGAGTTCTACTTCAGCCAGATCAGGCCTGCCAAGAAACTGCGTTTCACAGGCCTTGGTAAGAGATGTTCCCGGTAGGCTGTAAGAGCACTGGGCAGAGCCAGTTGTTTCTTACCTTCCTGAAAAGCTGGAAGCAAGACGCTTGGGACCCCTCTGCCCGTTTGGGAACAAGGCAGCCTTTTGGGTCGGGAAGCTCTAGGCCAATGGAGCACACGCAGAGCAGGAGTTCTACTTCAGCCTGATCAGGCCTGCAAAGAAACAGCGTTTGACAGGCCTTGGTAAGAGATGTTCCCGGTAGGTGTAAGAGCACTGGGCAGAGCCAGTTGTTTCTTAGCTTCGCAAAGACCGGGAAGCAAGATGCTTTGGGCCTCTCTGCCCCTTGGAAACAGGGCAGCACTTGGGGCCTGGCAGCTCTAGGGCAATGGAGCACACCCAGAGCCGGAGTTCTACTTCAGCCAGATGAGGCCTGCCAAGAAACTGCGTTTCACAGGCCTTTCAAAGACATGTTCCCGGTAGGCTGTAAGAGCACGGGGCAGAGCGAGTTGGTTCTTAGCTTCCCAGAGAGCTGGAAGCAAGATGCTTTGGGGCCTCTCTGCCCCTTTGGAAACAAGGCAGCACCTTGGGCCTGGCAGCTCTAGGGCAATGGAGCCCACCCAGAGCAGAAGTTCTACTTCAGCCAAATCAGGCCTGCCAGGAAACGGCGTTTCACAGGCCTTGGTAAGAGATGTTCCCGGTAGGCTGTAAGAGCACTGGGCAACGCCAGATGTTTCTTAGCTCCCGAAGAGCTGGAAGCAAGATGCTTTGGTGCCACTCTCTCACTTTGGAATCAAGGCAGCCCTTTGGGGCAGGTAGCTCCAGGCCAGTGGAGCACACCCAGAGCAGAAGTTCTACTTCAGCCAGTTCAGGCCACCAACAAACTGCGTTTCACAGGCCTTGGTAAGAGATGTTCCCGGTAGGCTGTAAGAGCACTGGGCAACGCCAGATGTTTCTTAGCTTCCCGAAGAGCTGGAAGCAAGATGCTTTGGGGCCTCTCTGCCCCTTTGCAAACAAGGCGGCCCTTTGGGCCAGGCAGCTCTAGGCCAATGGAGCACACCCAGAGCAGAAGTTCTACTTCAGCTAGATCAGGCCACCAACAAAGTGCGTTTCACAGGCCTTGGTAAGAGATTTTCTCTCAGGCTGTAAGAGCACTGGGCAGAGCCAGTTGTTTCTTAGCTTCCCGAAGAGCTGGAAGCAAGATGCTTTGGGGGCTCCCTGCCCCTTTGCCAACAAGGCCGACCTTTGGGCCTTTCAGCTCTAGGCCAATGGAGCACACCCAGAGCAGAAGTTCTACCTCAGCCAGATAAGGCCTGCCAAGAAACTGCGTTTCAAAGGCTTTGGTAAGAGATGTTCCCGGTACTCTGTCAGAGCACTGGGCAGAGACAGTTGTTTCTTAGCTTCCCAATGAGCTGGAAGCAAGATGCTTTGGGGCCTCTCTGCCCCTTTGCAAACAAGGCATCCCTTTGGGCCTTTCAGCTCTAGGGCAATGGAGCACACCCAGAGCAGAAGTTCTACCTCAGCCAGATCAGGCCTGCCAAGAAACTGCTTTTCACAGGCCTTCGTAAGAGGTGTTCCCGGAAGGCTGTAAGAGTACCTGGCAGAGCGAGTTGTTTCTTAGCTTCAAAAACAGCTGGAAGCAACATGATTTGGGGCCTCTCTCCCCCTTTGGAAACAAAGCAGCCTTTGTGCCTGGCAGCTCTAGGCCAAAGTAGCACACCCAGAGCACAAGTTCTACCTCAGCCAGATAAGGCCTGTCAAGAAGCTGCGTTTCACAGGCCTTTGTATGTGACGTTCCCGGTTGGCTTTGAGAGCACTGTGCAGAGCCAGTTGTTTTAGCTTCCCAGAGAGCAGGAAGCAAGATGCTTTGGGGCCTCTGTCACACTTTGGAAATAAAGGCAGCCCTTTGGGCCTGGCAGCCCTAGGCCAATGGAGTACACCCAGAGCAGAAGTTCTACCTCAGCCAGATCAGGCCTTCCAAGAAACTGCGTCTCACGGGCCTGTCTCTGTCACGTTGCCGGTAGGCTGTGAGAGCACTGTGCAGAGCCAGTTGTTTCTTAGCTTCCCAAAGATTTGGAAGCAAGATACTTTGGGGACTCTCAGCCCCTTTGGAAACAAGGCGGCCCTTTGGGCCTGGCAGCTCTAGGCCAAAGTAGCACGCCCAGAGCAGGAGTTCTACTTCAGCCAGATCAGGCCTGCCAAGAAACTGCGTTTCACAGGCCTTGGTAAGAGATGTTCCCGGTAGGCTGTAAGAGCACTGGGCAGAGCCAGTTGTTTCTTACCTTCCTGAAAAGCTGGAAGCAAGACGCTTGGGACCCCTCTGCCCGTTTGGGAACAAGGCAGCCTTTTGGGTCGGGAAGCTCTAGGCCAATGGAGCACACGCAGAGCAGGAGTTCTACTTCAGCCTGATCAGGCCTGCAAAGAAACAGCGTTTGACAGGCCTTGGTAAGAGATGTTCCCGGTAGGTGTAAGAGCACTGGGCAGAGCCAGTTGTTTCTTAGCTTCGCAAAGACCGGGAAGCAAGATGCTTTGGGCCTCTCTGCCCCTTGGAAACAGGGCAGCACTTGGGGCCTGGCAGCTCTAGGGCAATGGAGCACACCCAGAGCCGGAGTTCTACTTCAGCCAGATGAGGCCTGCCAAGAAACTGCGTTTCACAGGCCTTTCAAAGACATGTTCCCGGTAGGCTGTAAGAGCACGGGGCAGAGCGAGTTGGTTCTTAGCTTCCCAGAGAGCTGGAAGCAAGATGCTTTGGGGCCTCTCTGCCCCTTTGGAAACAAGGCAGCACCTTGGGCCTGGCAGCTCTAGGGCAATGGAGCCCACCCAGAGCAGAAGTTCTACTTCAGCCAAATCAGGCCTGCCAGGAAACGGCGTTTCACAGGCCTTGGTAAGAGATGTTCCCGGTAGGCTGTAAGAGCACTGGGCAACGCCAGATGTTTCTTAGCTTCCCGAAGAGCTGGAAGCAAGATGCTTTGGTGCCACTCTCTCACTTTGGAATCAAGGCAGCCCTTTGGGGCAGGTAGCTCCAGGCCAGTGGAGCACACCCAGAGCAGAAGTTCTACTTCGGCCAGTTCAGGCCACCAACAAACTGCGTTTCACAGGCCTTGGTAAGAGATGTTCCCGGTAGGCTGTAAGAGCACTGGGCAACGCCAGATGTTTCTTAGCTTCCCGAAGAGCTGGAAGCAAGATGCTTTGGGGCCTCTCTGCCCCTTTGCAAACAAGGCGGCCCTTTGGGCCAGGCAGCTCTAGGCCAATGGAGCACACCCAGAGCAGAAGTTCTACTTCAGCTAGATCAGGCCACCAACAAAGTGCGTTTCACAGGCCTTGGTAAGAGATTTTCTCTCAGGCTGTAAGAGCACTGGGCAGAGCCAGTTGTTTCTTAGCTTCCCAAAGAGCTGGAAGCAAGATGCTTTGGGGGCTCCCTGCCCCTTTGCCAATAAGGCCGACCTTTGGGCCTTTCAGCTCTAGGCCAATGGAGCACACCCAGAGCAGAAGTTCTACCTCAGCCAGATAAGGCCTGCCAAGAAACTGCGTTTCAAAGGCTTTGGTAAGAGATGTTCCCGGTACTCTGTCAGAGCACTGGGCAGAGACAGTTGTTTCTTAGCTTCCCAATGAGCTGGAAGCAAGATGCTTTGGGGCCTCTCTGCCCCTTTGCAAACAAGGCATCCCTTTGGGCCTTTCAGCTCTAGGGCAATGGAGCACACCCAGAGCAGAAGTTCTACCTCAGCCAGATCAGGCCTGCCAAGAAACTGCTTTTCACAGGCCTTCGTAAGAGGTGTTCCCGGAAGGCTGTAAGAGTACCTGGCAGAGCGAGTTGTTTCTTAGCTTCAAAAACAGCTGGAAGCAACATGATTTGGGGCCTCTCTCCCCCTTTGGAAACAAAGCAGCCTTTGTGCCTGGCAGCTCTAGGCCAAAGTAGCACACCCAGAGCACAAGTTCTACCTCAGCCAGATAAGGCCTGTCAAGAAGCTGCGTTTCACAGGCCTTTGTATGTGACGTTCCCGGTTGGCTTTGAGAGCACTGTGCAGAGCCAGTTGTTTTAGCTTCCCAGAGAGCAGGAAGCAAGATGCTTTGGGGCCTCTCTCACACTTTGGAAATAAAGGCAGCCCTTTGGGCCTGGCAGCCCTAGGCCAATGGAGTACACCCAGAGCAGAAGTTCTACCTCAGCCAGATCAGGCCTTCCAAGAAACTGCGTCTCACGGGCCTGTCTCTGTCACGTTGCCGGTAGGCTGTGAGAGCACTGTGCAGAGCCAGTTGTTTCTTAGCTTCCCAAAGATTTGGAAGCAAGATACTTTGGGGACTCTCAGCCCCTTTGGAAACAAGGCGGCCCTTTGGGCCTGGCAGCTCTAGGCCAAAGTAGCACGCCCAGAGCAGGAGTTCTACTTCAGCCAGATCAGGCCTGCCAAGAAACTGCGTTTCACAGGCCTTGGTAAGAGATGTTCCCGGTAGGCTGTAAGAGCACTGGGCAGAGCCAGTTGTTTCTTACCTTCCTGAAAAGCTGGAAGCAAGACGCTTGGGACCCCTCTGCCCGTTTGGGAACAAGGCAGCCTTTTGGGTCGGGAAGCTCTAGGCCAATGGAGCACACGCAGAGCAGGAGTTCTACTTCAGCCTGATCAGGCCTGCAAAGAAACAGCGTTTGACAGGCCTTGGTAAGAGATGTTCCCGGTAGGTGTAAGAGCACTGGGCAGAGCCAGTTGTTTCTTAGCTTCGCAAAGACCGGGAAGCAAGATGCTTTGGGCCTCTCTGCCCCTTGGAAACAGGGCAGCACTTGGGGCCTGGCAGCTCTAGGGCAATGGAGCACACCCAGAGCCGGAGTTCTACTTCAGCCAGATGAGGCCTGCCAAGAAACTGCGTTTCACAGGCCTTTCAAAGACATGTTCCCGGTAGGCTGTAAGAGCACGGGGCAGAGCGAGTTGGTTCTTAGCTTCCCAGAGAGCTGGAAGCAAGATGCTTTGGGGCCTCTCTGCCCCTTTGGAAACAAGGCAGCACCTTGGGCCTGGCAGCTCTAGGGCAATGGAGCCCACCCAGAGCAGAAGTTCTACTTCAGCCAAATCAGGCCTGCCAGGAAACGGCGTTTCACAGGCCTTGGTAAGAGATGTTCCCGGTAGGCTGTAAGAGCACTGGGCAACGCCAGATGTTTCTTAGCTTCCCGAAGAGCTGGAAGCAAGATGCTTTGGTGCCACTCTCTCACTTTGGAATCAAGGCAGCCCTTTGGGGCAGGTAGCTCCAGGCCAGTGGAGCACACCCAGAGCAGAAGTTCTACTTCGGCCAGTTCAGGCCACCAACAAACTGCGTTTCACAGGCCTTGGTAAGAGATGTTCCCGGTAGGCTGTAAGAGCACTGGGCAACGCCAGATGTTTCTTAGCTTCCCGAAGAGCTGGAAGCAAGATGCTTTGGGGCCTCTCTGCCCCTTTGCAAACAAGGCGGCCCTTTGGGCCAGGCAGCTCTAGGCCAATGGAGCACACCCAGAGCAGAAGTTCTACTTCAGCTAGATCAGGCCACCAACAAAGTGCGTTTCACAGGCCTTGGTAAGAGATTTTCTCTCAGGCTGTAAGAGCACTGGGCAGAGCCAGTTGTTTCTTAGCTTCCCGAAGAGCTGGAAGCAAGATGCTTTGGGGGCTCCCTGCCCCTTTGCCAACAAGGCCGACCTTTGGGCCTTTCAGCTCTAGGCCAATGGAGCACACCCAGAGCAGAAGTTCTACCTCAGCCAGATAAGGCCTGCCAAGAAACTGCGTTTCAAAGGCTTTGGTAAGAGATGTTGCCGGTACTCTGTCAGAGCACTGGGCAGAGACAGTTGTTTCTTAGCTTCCCAATGAGCTGGAAGCAAGATGCTTTGGGGCCTCTCTGCCCCTTTGCAAACAAGGCATCCCTTTGGGCCTTTCAGCTCTAGGGCAATGGAGCACACCCAGAGCAGAAGTTCTACCTCAGCCAGATCAGGCCTGCCAAGAAACTGCTTTTCACAGGCCTTCGTAAGAGGTGTTCCCGGAAGGCTGTAAGAGTACCTGGCAGAGCGAGTTGTTTCTTAGCTTCAAAAACAGCTGGAAGCAACATGATTTGGGGCCTCTCTCCCCCTTTGGAAACAAAGCAGCCTTTGTGCCTGGCAGCTCTAGGCCAAAGTAGCACACCCAGAGCACAAGTTCTACCTCAGCCAGATAAGGCCTGTCAAGAAGCTGCGTTTCACAGGCCTTTGTATGTGACGTTCCCGGTTGGCTTTGAGAGCACTGTGCAGAGCCAGTTGTTTTAGCTTCCCAGAGAGCAGGAAGCAAGATGCTTTGGGGCCTCTCTCACACTTTGGAAATAAAGGCAGCCCTTTGGGCCTGGCAGCCCTAGGCCAATGGAGTACACCCAGAGCAGAAGTTCTACCTCAGCCAGATCAGGCCTTCCAAGAAACTGCGTCTCACGGGCCTGTCTCTGTCACGTTGCCGGTAGGCTGTGAGAGCACTGTGCAGAGCCAGTTGTTTCTTAGCTTCCCAAAGATTTGGAAGCAAGATACTTTGGGGACTCTCAGCCCCTTTGGAAACAAAGCGGCCCTTTGGGCCTGGCAGCTCTAGGCCAAAGTAGCACGCCCAGAGCAGGAGTTCTACTTCAGCCAGATCAGGCCTGCCAAGAAACTGCGTTTCACAGGCCTTGGTAAGAGATGTTCCCGGTAGGCTGTAAGAGCACTGGGCAGAGCCAGTTGTTTCTTACCTTCCTGAAAAGCTGGAAGCAAGACGCTTGGGACCCCTCTGCCCGTTTGGGAACAAGGCAGCCTTTTGGGTCGGGAAGCTCTAGGCCAATGGAGCACACGCAGAGCAGGAGTTCTACTTCAGCCTGATCAGGCCTGCAAAGAAACAGCGTTTGACAGGCCTTGGTAAGAGATGTTCCCGGTAGGTGTAAGAGCACTGGGCAGAGCCAGTTGTTTCTTAGCTTCGCAAAGACCGGGAAGCAAGATGCTTTGGGCCTCTCTGCCCCTTGGAAACAGGGCAGCACTTGGGGCCTGGCAGCTCTAGGGCAATGGAGCACACCCAGAGCCGGAGTTCTACTTCAGCCAGATGAGGCCTGCCAAGAAACTGCGTTTCACAGGCCTTTCAAAGACATGTTCCCGGTAGGCTGTAAGAGCACGGGGCAGAGCGAGTTGGTTCTTAGCTTCCCAGAGAGCTGGAAGCAAGATGCTTTGGGGCCTCTCTGCCCCTTTGGAAACAAGGCAGCACCTTGGGCCTGGCAGCTCTAGGGCAATGGAGCCCACCCAGAGCAGAAGTTCTACTTCAGCCAAATCAGGCCTGCCAGGAAACGGCGTTTCACAGGCCTTGGTAAGAGATGTTCCCGGTAGGCTGTAAGAGCACTGGGCAACGCCAGATGTTTCTTAGCTTCCCGAAGAGCTGGAAGCAAGATGCTTTGGTGCCACTCTCTCACTTTGGAATCAAGGCAGCCCTTTGGGGCAGGTAGCTCCAGGCCAGTGGAGCACACCCAGAGCAGAAGTTCTACTTCGGCCAGTTCAGGCCACCAACAAACTGCGTTTCACAGGCCTTGGTAAGAGATGTTCCCGGTAGGCTGTAAGAGCACTGGGCAACGCCAGATGTTTCTTAGCTTCCCGAAGAGCTGGAAGCAAGATGCTTTGGGGCCTCTCTGCCCCTTTGCAAACAAGGCGGCCCTTTGGGCCAGGCAGCTCTAGGCCAATGGAGCACACCCAGAGCAGAAGTTCTACTTCAGCTAGATCAGGCCACCAACAAAGTGCGTTTCACAGGCCTTGGTAAGAGATTTTCTCTCAGGCTGTAAGAGCACTGGGCAGAGCCAGTTGTTTCTTAGCTTCCCGAAGAGCTGGAAGCAAGATGCTTTGGGGGCTCCCTGCCCCTTTGCCAATAAGGCCGACCTTTGGGCCTTTCAGCTCTAGGCCAATGGAGCACACCCAGAGCAGAAGTTCTACCTCAGCCAGATAAGGCCTGCCAAGAAACTGCGTTTCAAAGGCTTTGGTAAGAGATGTTCCCAGTACTCTGTCAGAGCACTGGGCAGAGACAGTTGTTTCTTAGCTTCCCAATGAGCTGGAAGCAAGATGCTTTGGGGCCTCTCTGCCCCTTTGCAAACAAGGCATCCCTTTGGGCCTTTCAGCTCTAGGGCAATGGAGCACACCCAGAGCAGAAGTTCTACCTCAGCCAGATCAGGCCTGCCAAGAAACTGCTTTTCACAGGCCTTCGTAAGAGGTGTTCCCGGAAGGCTGTAAGAGTACCTGGCAGAGCGAGTTGTTTCTTAGCTTCAAAAACAGCTGGAAGCAACATGATTTGGGGCCTCTCTCCCCCTTTGGAAACAAAGCAGCCTTTGTGCCTGGCAGCTCTAGGCCAAAGTAGCACACCCAGAGCACAAGTTCTACCTCAGCCAGATAAGGCCTGTCAAGAAGCTGCGTTTCACAGGCCTTTGTATGTGACGTTCCCGGTTGGCTTTGAGAGCACTGTGCAGAGCCAGTTGTTTTAGCTTCCCAGAGAGCAGGAAGCAAGATGCTTTGGGGCCTCTCTCACACTTTGGAAATAAAGGCAGCCCTTTGGGCCTGGCAGCCCTAGGCCAATGGAGTACACCCAGAGCAGAAGTTCTACCTCAGCCAGATCAGGCCTTCCAAGAAACTGCGTCTCACGGGCCTGTCTCTGTCACGTTGCCGGTAGGCTGTGAGAGCACTGTGCAGAGCCAGTTGTTTCTTAGCTTCCCAAAGATTTGGAAGCAAGATACTTTGGGGACTCTCAGCCCCTTTGGAAACAAGGCGGCCCTTTGGGCCTGGCAGCTCTAGGCCAAAGTAGCACGCCCAGAGCAGGAGTTCTACTTCAGCCAGATCAGGCCTGCCAAGAAACTGCGTTTCACAGGCCTTGGTAAGAGATGTTCCCGGTAGGCTGTAAGAGCACTGGGCAGAGCCAGTTGTTTCTTACCTTCCTGAAAAGCTGGAAGCAAGACGCTTGGGACCCCTCTGCCCGTTTGGGAACAAGGCAGCCTTTTGGGTCGGGAAGCTCTAGGCCAATGGAGCACACGCAGAGCAGGAGTTCTACTTCAGCCTGATCAGGCCTGCAAAGAAACAGCGTTTGACAGGCCTTGGTAAGAGATGTTCCCGGTAGGTGTAAGAGCACTGGGCAGAGCCAGTTGTTTCTTAGCTTCGCAAAGACCGGGAAGCAAGATGCTTTGGGCCTCTCTGCCCCTTGGAAACAGGGCAGCACTTGGGGCCTGGCAGCTCTAGGGCAATGGAGCACACCCAGAGCCGGAGTTCTACTTCAGCCAGATGAGGCCTGCCAAGAAACTGCGTTTCACAGGCCTTTCAAAGACATGTTCCCGGTAGGCTGTAAGAGCACGGGGCAGAGCGAGTTGGTTCTTAGCTTCCCAGAGAGCTGGAAGCAAGATGCTTTGGGGCCTCTCTGCCCCTTTGGAAACAAGGCAGCACCTTGGGCCTGGCAGCTCTAGGGCAATGGAGCCCACCCAGAGCAGAAGTTCTACTTCAGCCAAATCAGGCCTGCCAGGAAACGGCGTTTCACAGGCCTTGGTAAGAGATGTTCCCGGTAGGCTGTAAGAGCACTGGGCAACGCCAGATGTTTCTTAGCTTCCCGAAGAGCTGGAAGCAAGATGCTTTGGTGCCACTCTCTCACTTTGGAATCAAGGCAGCCCTTTGGGGCAGGTAGCTCCAGGCCAGTGGAGCACACCCAGAGCAGAAGTTCTACTTCGGCCAGTTCAGGCCACCAACAAACTGCGTTTCACAGGCCTTGGTAAGAGATGTTCCCGGTAGGCTGTAAGAGCACTGGGCAACGCCAGATGTTTCTTAGCTTCCCGAAGAGCTGGAAGCAAGATGCTTTGGGGCCTCTCTGCCCCTTTGCAAACAAGGCGGCCCTTTGGGCCAGGCAGCTCTAGGCCAATGGAGCACACCCAGAGCAGAAGTTCTACTTCAGCTAGATCAGGCCACCAACAAAGTGCGTTTCACAGGCCTTGGTAAGAGATTTTCTCTCAGGCTGTAAGAGCACTGGGCAGAGCCAGTTGTTTCTTAGCTTCCCGAAGAGCTGGAAGCAAGATGCTTTGGGGGCTCCCTGCCCCTTTGCCAACAAGGCCGACCTTTGGGCCTTTCAGCTCTAGGCCAATGGAGCACACCCAGAGCAGAAGTTCTACCTCAGCCAGATAAGGCCTGCCAAGAAACTGCGTTTCAAAGGCTTTGGTAAGAGATGTTGCCGGTACTCTGTCAGAGCACTGGGCAGAGACAGTTGTTTCTTAGCTTCCCAATGAGCTGGAAGCAAGATGCTTTGGGGCCTCTCTGCCCCTTTGCAAACAAGGCATCCCTTTGGGCCTTTCAGCTCTAGGGCAATGGAGCACACCCAGAGCAGAAGTTCTACCTCAGCCAGATCAGGCCTGCCAAGAAACTGCTTTTCACAGGCCTTCGTAAGAGGTGTTCCCGGAAGGCTGTAAGAGTACCTGGCAGAGCGAGTTGTTTCTTAGCTTCAAAAACAGCTGGAAGCAACATGATTTGGGGCCTCTCTCCCCCTTTGGAAACAAAGCAGCCTTTGTGCCTGGCAGCTCTAGGCCAAAGTAGCACACCCAGAGCACAAGTTCTACCTCAGCCAGATAAGGCCTGTCAAGAAGCTGCGTTTCACAGGCCTTTGTATGTGACGTTCCCGGTTGGCTTTGAGAGCACTGTGCAGAGCCAGTTGTTTTAGCTTCCCAGAGAGCAGGAAGCAAGATGCTTTGGGGCCTCTCTCACACTTTGGAAATAAAGGCAGCCCTTTGGGCCTGGCAGCCCTAGGCCAATGGAGTACACCCAGAGCAGAAGTTCTACCTCAGCCAGATCAGGCCTTCCAAGAAACTGCGTCTCACGGGCCTGTCTCTGTCACGTTGCCGGTAGGCTGTGAGAGCACTGTGCAGAGCCAGTTGTTTCTTAGCTTCCCAAAGATTTGGAAGCAAGATACTTTGGGGACTCTCAGCCCCTTTGGAAACAAGGCGGCCCTTTGGGCCTGGCAGCTCTAGGCCAAAGTAGCACGCCCAGAGCAGGAGTTCTACTTCAGCCAGATCAGGCCTGCCAAGAAACTGCGTTTCACAGGCCTTGGTAAGAGATGTTCCCGGTAGGCTGTAAGAGCACTGGGCAGAGCCAGTTGTTTCTTACCTTCCTGAAAAGCTGGAAGCAAGACGCTTGGGACCCCTCTGCCCGTTTGGGAACAAGGCAGCCTTTTGGGTCGGGAAGCTCTAGGCCAATGGAGCACACGCAGAGCAGGAGTTCTACTTCAGCCTGATCAGGCCTGCAAAGAAACAGCGTTTGACAGGCCTTGGTAAGAGATGTTCCCGGTAGGTGTAAGAGCACTGGGCAGAGC
Organism: Equus asinus; assembly: GCF_041296235.1. Classification (NCBI taxonomy): domain Eukaryota; kingdom Metazoa; phylum Chordata; class Mammalia; order Perissodactyla; family Equidae; genus Equus; species Equus asinus. The sequence goes on from NW_027225523.1 coordinate 330,839, forward strand.
CAGTTGTTTCTTAGCTTCGCAAAGACCGGGAAGCAAGATGCTTTGGGCCTCTCTGCCCCTTGGAAACAGGGCAGCACTTGGGGCCTGGCAGCTCTAGGGCAATGGAGCACACCCAGAGCCGGAGTTCTACTTCAGCCAGATGAGGCCTGCCAAGAAACTGCGTTTCACAGGCCTTTCAAAGACATGTTCCCGGTAGGCTGTAAGAGCACGGGGCAGAGCGAGTTGGTTCTTAGCTTCCCAGAGAGCTGGAAGCAAGATGCTTTGGGGCCTCTCTGCCCCTTTGGAAACAAGGCAGCACCTTGGGCCTGGCAGCTCTAGGGCAATGGAGCCCACCCAGAGCAGAAGTTCTACTTCAGCCAAATCAGGCCTGCCAGGAAACGGCGTTTCACAGGCCTTGGTAAGAGATGTTCCCGGTAGGCTGTAAGAGCACTGGGCAACGCCAGATGTTTCTTAGCTTCCCGAAGAGCTGGAAGCAAGATGCTTTGGTGCCACTCTCTCACTTTGGAATCAAGGCAGCCCTTTGGGGCAGGTAGCTCCAGGCCAGTGGAGCACACCCAGAGCAGAAGTTCTACTTCGGCCAGTTCAGGCCACCAACAAACTGCGTTTCACAGGCCTTGGTAAGAGATGTTCCCGGTAGGCTGTAAGAGCACTGGGCAACGCCAGATGTTTCTTAGCTTCCCGAAGAGCTGGAAGCAAGATGCTTTGGGGCCTCTCTGCCCCTTTGCAAACAAGGCGGCCCTTTGGGCCAGGCAGCTCTAGGCCAATGGAGCACACCCAGAGCAGAAGTTCTACTTCAGCTAGATCAGGCCACCAACAAAGTGCGTTTCACAGGCCTTGGTAAGAGATTTTCTCTCAGGCTGTAAGAGCACTGGGCAGAGCCAGTTGTTTCTTAGCTTCCCGAAGAGCTGGAAGCAAGATGCTTTGGGGGCTCCCTGCCCCTTTGCCAACAAGGCCGACCTTTGGGCCTTTCAGCTCTAGGCCAATGGAGCACACCCAGAGCAGAAGTTCTACCTCAGCCAGATAAGGCCTGCCAAGAAACTGCGTTTCAAAGGCTTTGGTAAGAGATGTTGCCGGTACTCTGTCAGAGCACTGGGCAGAGACAGTTGTTTCTTAGCTTCCCAATGAGCTGGAAGCAAGATGCTTTGGGGCCTCTCTGCCCCTTTGCAAACAAGGCATCCCTTTGGGCCTTTCAGCTCTAGGGCAATGGAGCACACCCAGAGCAGAAGTTCTACCTCAGCCAGATCAGGCCTGCCAAGAAACTGCTTTTCACAGGCCTTCGTAAGAGGTGTTCCCGGAAGGCTGTAAGAGTACCTGGCAGAGCGAGTTGTTTCTTAGCTTCAAAAACAGCTGGAAGCAACATGATTTGGGGCCTCTCTCCCCCTTTGGAAACAAAGCAGCCTTTGTGCCTGGCAGCTCTAGGCCAAAGTAGCACACCCAGAGCACAAGTTCTACCTCAGCCAGATAAGGCCTGTCAAGAAGCTGCGTTTCACAGGCCTTTGTATGTGACGTTCCCGGTTGGCTTTGAGAGCACTGTGCAGAGCCAGTTGTTTTAGCTTCCCAGAGAGCAGGAAGCAAGATGCTTTGGGGCCTCTCTCACACTTTGGAAATAAAGGCAGCCCTTTGGGCCTGGCAGCCCTAGGCCAATGGAGTACACCCAGAGCAGAAGTTCTACCTCAGCCAGATCAGGCCTTCCAAGAAACTGCGTCTCACGGGCCTGTCTCTGTCACGTTGCCGGTAGGCTGTGAGAGCACTGTGCAGAGCCAGTTGTTTCTTAGCTTCCCAAAGATTTGGAAGCAAGATACTTTGGGGACTCTCAGCCCCTTTGGAAACAAGGCGGCCCTTTGGGCCTGGCAGCTCTAGGCCAAAGTAGCACGCCCAGAGCAGGAGTTCTACTTCAGCCAGATCAGGCCTGCCAAGAAACTGCGTTTCACAGGCCTTGGTAAGAGATGTTCCCGGTAGGCTGTAAGAGCACTGGGCAGAGCCAGTTGTTTCTTACCTTCCTGAAAAGCTGGAAGCAAGACGCTTGGGACCCCTCTGCCCGTTTGGGAACAAGGCAGCCTTTTGGGTCGGGAAGCTCTAGGCCAATGGAGCACACGCAGAGCAGGAGTTCTACTTCAGCCTGATCAGGCCTGCAAAGAAACAGCGTTTGACAGGCCTTGGTAAGAGATGTTCCCGGTAGGTGTAAGAGCACTGGGCAGAGCCAGTTGTTTCTTAGCTTCGCAAAGACCGGGAAGCAAGATGCTTTGGGCCTCTCTGCCCCTTGGAAACAGGGCAGCACTTGGGGCCTGGCAGCTCTAGGGCAATGGAGCACACCCAGAGCCGGAGTTCTACTTCAGCCAGATGAGGCCTGCCAAGAAACTGCGTTTCACAGGCCTTTCAAAGACATGTTCCCGGTAGGCTGTAAGAGCACGGGGCAGAGCGAGTTGGTTCTTAGCTTCCCAGAGAGCTGGAAGCAAGATGCTTTGGGGCCTCTCTGCCCCTTTGGAAACAAGGCAGCACCTTGGGCCTGGCAGCTCTAGGGCAATGGAGCCCACCCAGAGCAGAAGTTCTACTTCAGCCAAATCAGGCCTGCCAGGAAACGGCGTTTCACAGGCCTTGGTAAGAGATGTTCCCGGTAGGCTGTAAGAGCACTGGGCAACGCCAGATGTTTCTTAGCTTCCCGAAGAGCTGGAAGCAAGATGCTTTGGTGCCACTCTCTCACTTTGGAATCAAGGCAGCCCTTTGGGGCAGGTAGCTCCAGGCCAGTGGAGCACACCCAGAGCAGAAGTTCTACTTCGGCCAGTTCAGGCCACCAACAAACTGCGTTTCACAGGCCTTGGTAAGAGATGTTCCCGGTAGGCTGTAAGAGCACTGGGCAACGCCAGATGTTTCTTAGCTTCCCGAAGAGCTGGAAGCAAGATGCTTTGGGGCCTCTCTGCCCCTTTGCAAACAAGGCGGCCCTTTGGGCCAGGCAGCTCTAGGCCAATGGAGCACACCCAGAGCAGAAGTTCTACTTCAGCTAGATCAGGCCACCAACAAAGTGCGTTTCACAGGCCTTGGTAAGAGATTTTCTCTCAGGCTGTAAGAGCACTGGGCAGAGCCAGTTGTTTCTTAGCTTCCCGAAGAGCTGGAAGCAAGATGCTTTGGGGGCTCCCTGCCCCTTTGCCAACAAGGCCGACCTTTGGGCCTTTCAGCTCTAGGCCAATGGAGCACACCCAGAGCAGAAGTTCTACCTCAGCCAGATAAGGCCTGCCAAGAAACTGCGTTTCAAAGGCTTTGGTAAGAGATGTTCCCGGTACTCTGTCAGAGCACTGGGCAGAGACAGTTGTTTCTTAGCTTCCCAATGAGCTGGAAGCAAGATGCTTTGGGGCCTCTCTGCCCCTTTGCAAACAAGGCATCCCTTTGGGCCTTTCAGCTCTAGGGCAATGGAGCACACCCAGAGCAGAAGTTCTACCTCAGCCAGATCAGGCCTGCCAAGAAACTGCTTTTCACAGGCCTTCGTAAGAGGTGTTCCCGGAAGGCTGTAAGAGTACCTGGCAGAGCGAGTTGTTTCTTAGCTTCAAAAACAGCTGGAAGCAACATGATTTGGGGCCTCTCTCCCCCTTTGGAAACAAAGCAGCCTTTGTGCCTGGCAGCTCTAGGCCAAAGTAGCACACCCAGAGCACAAGTTCTACCTCAGCCAGATAAGGCCTGTCAAGAAGCTGCGTTTCACAGGCCTTTGTATGTGACGTTCCCGGTTGGCTTTGAGAGCACTGTGCAGAGCCAGTTGTTTTAGCTTCCCAGAGAGCAGGAAGCAAGATGCTTTGGGGCCTCTCTCACACTTTGGAAATAAAGGCAGCCCTTTGGGCCTGGCAGCCCTAGGCCAATGGAGTACACCCAGAGCACAAGTTCTACCTCAGCCAGATCAGGCCTTCCAAGAAACTGCGTCTCACGGGCCTTTCTCTGTCACGTTGCCGGTAGGCTGTGAGAGCACTGTGCAGAGCCAGTTGTTTCTTAGCTTCCCAAAGATTTGGAAGCAAGATACTTTGGGGACTCTCAGCCCCTTTGGAAACAAGGCGGCCCTTTGGGCCTGGCAGCTCTAGGCCAAAGTAGCACGCCCAGAGCAGGAGTTCTACTTCAGCCAGATCAGGCCTGCCAAGAAACTGCGTTTCACAGGCCTTGGTAAGAGATGTTCCCGGTAGGCTGTAAGAGCACTGGGCAGAGCCAGTTGTTTCTTACCTTCCTGAAAAGCTGGAAGCAAGACGCTTGGGACCCCTCTGCCCGTTTGCGAACAAGGCAGCCTTTTGGGTCGGGAAGCTCTAGGCCAATGGAGCACACGCAGAGCAGGAGTTCTACTTCAGCCTGATCAGGCCTGCAAAGAAACAGCGTTTGACAGGCCTTGGTAAGAGATGTTCCCGGTAGGTGTAAGAGCACTGGGCAGAGCCAGTTGTTTCTTAGCTTCGCAAAGACCGGGAAGCAAGATGCTTTGGGCCTCTCTGCCCCTTGGAAACAGGGCAGCACTTGGGGCCTGGCAGCTCTAGGGCAATGGAGCACACCCAGAGCCGGAGTTCTACTTCAGCCAGATGAGGCCTGCCAAGAAACTGCGTTTCACAGGCCTTTCAAAGACATGTTCCCGGTAGGCTGTAAGAGCACGGGGCAGAGCGAGTTGGTTCTTAGCTTCCCAGAGAGCTGGAAGCAAGATGCTTTGGGGCCTCTCTGCCCCTTTGGAAACAAGGCAGCACCTTGGGCCTGGCAGCTCTAGGGCAATGGAGCCCACCCAGAGCAGAAGTTCTACTTCAGCCAAATCAGGCCTGCCAGGAAACGGCGTTTCACAGGCCTTGGTAAGAGATGTTCCCGGTAGGCTGTAAGAGCACTGGGCAACGCCAGATGTTTCTTAGCTTCCCGAAGAGCTGGAAGCAAGATGCTTTGGTGCCACTCTCTCACTTTGGAATCAAGGCAGCCCTTTGGGGCAGGTAGCTCCAGGCCAGTGGAGCACACCCAGAGCAGAAGTTCTACTTCGGCCAGTTCAGGCCACCAACAAACTGCGTTTCACAGGCCTTGGTAAGAGATGTTCCCGGTAGGCTGTAAGAGCACTGGGCAACGCCAGATGTTTCTTAGCTTCCCGAAGAGCTGGAAGCAAGATGCTTTGGGGCCTCTCTGCCCCTTTGCAAACAAGGCGGCCCTTTGGGCCAGGCAGCTCCAGGCCAATGGAGCACACCCAGAGCAGAAGTTCTACTTCAGCTAGATCAGGCCACCAACAAAGTGCGTTTCACAGGCCTTGGTAAGAGATTTTCTCTCAGGCTGTAAGAGCACTGGGCAGAGCCAGTTGTTTCTTAGCTTCCCGAAGAGCTGGAAGCAAGATGCTTTGGGGGCTCCCTGCCCCTTTGCCAACAAGGCCGACCTTTGGGCCTTTCAGCTCTAGGCCAATGGAGCACACCCAGAGCAGAAGTTCTACCTCAGCCAGATAAGGCCTGCCAAGAAACTGCGTTTCAAAGGCTTTGGTAAGAGATGTTCCCGGTACTCTGTCAGAGCACTGGGCAGAGACAGTTGTTTCTTAGCTTCCCAATGAGCTGGAAGCAAGATGCTTTGGGGCCTCTCTGCCCCTTTGCAAACAAGGCATCCCTTTGGGCCTTTCAGCTCTAGGGCAATGGAGCACACCCAGAGCAGAAGTTCTACCTCAGCCAGATCAGGCCTGCCAAGAAACTGCTTTTCACAGGCCTTCGTAAGAGGTGTTCCCGGAAGGCTGTAAGAGTACCTGGCAGAGCGAGTTGTTTCTTAGCTTCAAAAACAGCTGGAAGCAACATGATTTGGGGCCTCTCTCCCCCTTTGGAAACAAAGCAGCCTTTGTGCCTGGCAGCTCTAGGCCAAAGTAGCACACCCAGAGCACAAGTTCTACCTCAGCCAGATAAGGCCTGTCAAGAAGCTGCGTTTCACAGGCCTTTGTATGTGACGTTCCCGGTTGGCTTTGAGAGCACTGTGCAGAGCCAGTTGTTTTAGCTTCCCAGAGAGCAGGAAGCAAGATGCTTTGGGGCCTCTCTCACACTTTGGAAATAAAGGCAGCCCTTTGGGCCTGGCAGCCCTAGGCCAATGGAGTACACCCAGAGCAGAAGTTCTACCTCAGCCAGATCAGGCCTTCCAAGAAACTGCGTCTCACGGGCCTTTCTCTGTCACGTTGCCGGTAGGCTGTGAGAGCACTGTGCAGAGCCAGTTGTTTCTTAGCTTCCCAAAGATTTGGAAGCAAGATACTTTGGGGACTCTCAGCCCCTTTGGAAACAAGGCGGCCCTTTGGGCCTGGCAGCTCTAGGCCAAAGTAGCACGCCCAGAGCAGGAGTTCTACTTCAGCCAGATCAGGCCTGCCAAGAAACTGCGTTTCACAGGCCTTGGTAAGAGATGTTCCCGGTAGGCTGTAAGAGCACTGGGCAGAGCCAGTTGTTTCTTACCTTCCTGAAAAGCTGGAAGCAAGACGCTTGGGACCCCTCTGCCCGTTTGGGAACAAGGCAGCCTTTTGGGTCGGGAAGCTCTAGGCCAATGGAGCACACGCAGAGCAGGAGTTCTACTTCAGCCTGATCAGGCCTGCAAAAAAACAGCGTTTGACAGGCCTTGGTAAGAGATGTTCCCGGTAGGTGTAAGAGCACTGGGCAGAGCCAGTTGTTTCTTAGCTTCGCAAAGACCGGGAAGCAAGATGCTTTGGGCCTCTCTGCCCCTTGGAAACAGGGCAGCACTTGGGGCCTGGCAGCTCTAGGGCAATGGAGCACACCCAGAGCCGGAGTTCTACTTCAGCCAGATGAGGCCTGCCAAGAAACTGCGTTTCACAGGCCTTTCAAAGACATGTTCCCGGTAGGCTGTAAGAGCACGGGGCAGAGCGAGTTGGTTCTTAGCTTCCCAGAGAGCTGGAAGCAAGATGCTTTGGGGCCTCTCTGCCCCTTTGGAAACAAGGCAGCACCTTGGGCCTGGCAGCTCTAGGGCAATGGAGCCCACCCAGAGCAGAAGTTCTACTTCAGCCAAATCAGGCCTGCCAGGAAACGGCGTTTCACAGGCCTTGGTAAGAGATGTTCCCGGTAGGCTGTAAGAGCACTGGGCAACGCCAGATGTTTCTTAGCTTCCCGAAGAGCTGGAAGCAAGATGCTTTGGTGCCACTCTCTCACTTTGGAATCAAGGCAGCCCTTTGGGGCAGGTAGCTCCAGGCCAGTGGAGCACACCCAGAGCAGAAGTTCTACTTCGGCCAGTTCAGGCCACCAACAAACTGCGTTTCACAGGCCTTGGTAAGAGATGTTCCCGGTAGGCTGTAAGAGCACTGGGCAACGCCAGATGTTTCTTAGCTTCCCGAAGAGCTGGAAGCAAGATGCTTTGGGGCCTCTCTGCCCCTTTGCAAACAAGGCGGCCCTTTGGGCCAGGCAGCTCTAGGCCAATGGAGCACACCCAGAGCAGAAGTTCTACTTCAGCTAGATCAGGCCACCAACAAAGTGCGTTTCACAGGCCTTGGTAAGAGATTTTCTCTCAGGCTGTAAGAGCACTGGGCAGAGCCAGTTGTTTCTTAGCTTCCCGAAGAGCTGGAAGCAAGATGCTTTGGGGGCCCCCTGCCCCTTTGCTAACAAGGCCGACCTTTGGGCCTTTCAGCTCTAGGCCAATGGAGCACACCCAGAGCAGAAGTTCTACCTCAGCCAGATAAGGCCTGCCAAGAAACTGCGTTTCAAAGGCTTTGGTAAGAGATGTTGCCGGTACTCTGTCAGAGCACTGGGCAGAGACAGTTGTTTCTTAGCTTCCCAATGAGCTGGAAGCAAGATGCTTTGGGGCCTCTCTGCCCCTTTGCAAACAAGGCATCCCTTTGGGCCTTTCAGCTCTAGGGCAATGGAGCACACCCAGAGCAGAAGTTCTACCTCAGCCAGATCAGGCCTGCCAAGAAACTGCTTTTCACAGGCCTTCGTAAGAGGTGTTCCCGGAAGGCTGTAAGAGTACCTGGCAGAGCGAGTTGTTTCTTAGCTTCAAAAACAGCTGGAAGCAACATGATTTGGGGCCTCTCTCCCCCTTTGGAAACAAAGCAGCCTTTGTGCCTGGCAGCTCTAGGCCAAAGTAGCACACCCAGAGCACAAGTTCTACCTCAGCCAGATAAGGCCTGTCAAGAAGCTGCGTTTCACAGGCCTTTGTATGTGACGTTCCCGGTTGGCTTTGAGAGCACTGTGCAGAGCCAGTTGTTTTAGCTTCCCAGAGAGCAGGAAGCAAGATGCTTTGGGGCCTCTCTCACACTTTGGAAATAAAGGCAGCCCTTTGGGCCTGGCAGCCCTAGGCCAATGGAGTACACCCAGAGCACAAGTTCTACCTCAGCCAGATCAGGCCTTCCAAGAAACTGCGTCTCACGGGCCTTTCTCTGTCACGTTGCCGGTAGGCTGTGAGAGCACTGTGCAGAGCCAGTTGTTTCTTAGCTTCCCAAAGATTTGGAAGCAAGATACTTTGGGGACTCTCAGCCCCTTTGGAAACAAGGCGGCCCTTTGGGCCTGGCAGCTCTAGGCCAAAGTAGCACGCCCAGAGCAGGAGTTCTACTTCAGCCAGATCAGGCCTGCCAAGAAACTGCGTTTCACAGGCCTTGGTAAGAGATGTTCCCGGTAGGCTGTAAGAGCACTGGGCAGAGCCAGTTGTTTCTTACCTTCCTGAAAAGCTGGAAGCAAGACGCTTGGGACCCCTCTGCCCGTTTGGGAACAAGGCAGCCTTTTGGGTCGGGAAGCTCTAGGCCAATGGAGCACACGCAGAGCAGGAGTTCTACTTCAGCCTGATCAGGCCTGCAAAGAAACAGCGTTTGACAGGCCTTGGTAAGAGATGTTCCCGGTAGGTGTAAGAGCACTGGGCAGAGCCAGTTGTTTCTTAGCTTCGCAAAGACCGGGAAGCAAGATGCTTTGGGCCTCTCTGCCCCTTGGAAACAGGGCAGCACTTGGGGCCTGGCAGCTCTAGGGCAATGGAGCACACCCAGAGCCGGAGTTCTACTTCAGCCAGATGAGGCCTGCCAAGAAACTGCGTTTCACAGGCCTTTCAAAGACATGTTCCCGGTAGGCTGTAAGAGCACGGGGCAGAGCGAGTTGGTTCTTAGCTTCCCAGAGAGCTGGAAGCAAGATGCTTTGGGGCCTCTCTGCCCCTTTGGAAACAAGGCAGCACCTTGGGCCTGGCAGCTCTAGGGCAATGGAGCCCACCCAGAGCAGAAGTTCTACTTCAGCCAAATCAGGCCTGCCAGGAAACGGCGTTTCACAGGCCTTGGTAAGAGATGTTCCCGGTAGGCTGTAAGAGCACTGGGCAACGCCAGATGTTTCTTAGCTTCCCGAAGAGCTGGAAGCAAGATGCTTTGGTGCCACTCTCTCACTTTGGAATCAAGGCAGCCCTTTGGGGCAGGTAGCTCCAGGCCAGTGGAGCACACCCAGAGCAGAAGTTCTACTTCGGCCAGTTCAGGCCACCAACAAACTGCGTTTCACAGGCCTTGGTAAGAGATGTTCCCGGTAGGCTGTAAGAGCACTGGGCAACGCCAGATGTTTCTTAGCTTCCCGAAGAGCTGGAAGCAAGATGCTTTGGGGCCTCTCTGCCCCTTTGCAAACAAGGCGGCCCTTTGGGCCAGGCAGCTCTAGGCCAATGGAGCACACCCAGAGCAGAAGTTCTACTTCAGCTAGATCAGGCCACCAACAAAGTGCGTTTCACAGGCCTTGGTAAGAGATTTTCTCTCAGGCTGTAAGAGCACTGGGCAGAGCCAGTTGTTTCTTAGCTTCCCGAAGAGCTGGAAGCAAGATGCTTTGGGGGCTCCCTGCCCCTTTGCCAACAAGGCCGACCTTTGGGCCTTTCAGCTCTAGGCCAATGGAGCACACCCAGAGCAGAAGTTCTACCTCAGCCAGATAAGGCCTGCCAAGAAACTGCGTTTCAAAGGCTTTGGTAAGAGATGTTCCCGGTACTCTGTCAGAGCACTGGGCAGAGACAGTTGTTTCTTAGCTTCCCAATGAGCTGGAAGCAAGATGCTTTGGGGCCTCTCTGCCCCTTTGCAAACAAGGCATCCCTTTGGGCCTTTCAGCTCTAGGGCAATGGAGCACACCCAGAGCAGAAGTTCTACCTCAGCCAGATCAGGCCTGCCAAGAAACTGCTTTTCACAGGCCTTCGTAAGAGGTGTTCCCGGAAGGCTGTAAGAGTACCTGGCAGAGCGAGTTGTTTCTTAGCTTCAAAAACAGCTGGAAGCAACATGATTTGGGGCCTCTCTCCCCCTTTGGAAACAAAGCAGCCTTTGTGCCTGGCAGCTCTAGGCCAAAGTAGCACACCCAGAGCACAAGTTCTACCTCAGCCAGATAAGGCCTGTCAAGAAGCTGCGTTTCACAGGCCTTTGTATGTGACGTTCCCGGTTGGCTTTGAGAGCACTGTGCAGAGCCAGTTGTTTTAGCTTCCCAGAGAGCAGGAAGCAAGATGCTTTGGGGCCTCTCTCACACTTTGGAAATAAAGGCAGCCCTTTGGGCCTGGCAGCCCTAGGCCAATGGAGTACACCCAGAGCAGAAGTTCTACCTCAGCCAGATCAGGCCTTCCAAGAAACTGCGTCTCACGGGCCTGTCTCTGTCACGTTGCCGGTAGGCTGTGAGAGCACTGTGCAGAGCCAGTTGTTTCTTAGCTTCCCAAAGATTTGGAAGCAAGATACTTTGGGGACTCTCAGCCCCTTTGGAAACAAGGCGGCCCTTTGGGCCTGGCAGCTCTAGGCCAAAAGTAGCATGCCCAGAGCAGGAGTTCTACTTCAGCCAGATCAGGCCTGCCAAGAAACTGCGTTTCACAGGCCTTGGTAAGAGATGTTCCCGGTAGGCTGTAAGAGCACTGGGCAGAGCCAGTTGTTTCTTACCTTCCTGAAAAGCTGGAAGCAAGACGCTTGGGACCCCTCTGCCCGTTTGGGAACAAGGCAGCCTTTTGGGTCGGGAAGCTCTAGGCCAATGGAGCACACGCAGAGCAGGAGTTCTACTTCAGCCTGATCAGGCCTGCAAAGAAACAGCGTTTGACAGGCCTTGGTAAGAGATGTTCCCGGTAGGTGTAAGAGCACTGGGCAGAGCCAGTTGTTTCTTAGCTTCGCAAAGACCGGGAAGCAAGATGCTTTGGGCCTCTCTGCCCCTTGGAAACAGGGCAGCACTTGGGGCCTGGCAGCTCTAGGGCAATGGAGCACACCCAGAGCCGGAGTTCTACTTCAGCCAGATGAGGCCTGCCAAGAAACTGCGTTTCACAGGCCTTTCAAAGACATGTTCCCGGTAGGCTGTAAGAGCACGGGGCAGAGCGAGTTGGTTCTTAGCTTCCCAGAGAGCTGGAAGCAAGATGCTTTGGGGCCTCTCTGCCCCTTTGGAAACAAGGCAGCACCTTGGGCCTGGCAGCTCTAGGGCAATGGAGCCCACCCAGAGCAGAAGTTCTACTTCAGCCAAATCAGGCCTGCCAGGAAACGGCGTTTCACAGGCCTTGGTAAGAGATGTTCCCGGTAGGCTGTAAGAGCACTGGGCAACGCCAGATGTTTCTTAGCTTCCCGAAGAGCTGGAAGCAAGATGCTTTGGTGCCACTCTCTCACTTTGGAATCAAGGCAGCCCTTTGGGGCAGGTAGCTCCAGGCCAGTGGAGCACACCCAGAGCAGAAGTTCTACTTCGGCCAGTTCAGGCCACCAACAAACTGCGTTTCACAGGCCTTGGTAAGAGATGTTCCCGGTAGGCTGTAAGAGCACTGGGCAACGCCAGATGTTTCTTAGCTTCCCGAAGAGCTGGAAGCAAGATGCTTTGGGGCCTCTCTGCCCCTTTGCAAACAAGGCGGCCCTTTGGGCCAGGCAGCTCTAGGCCAATGGAGCACACCCAGAGCAGAAGTTCTACTTCAGCTAGATCAGGCCACCAACAAAGTGCGTTTCACAGGCCTTGGTAAGAGATTTTCTCTCAGGCTGTAAGAGCACTGGGCAGAGCCAGTTGTTTCTTAGCTTCCCGAAGAGCTGGAAGCAAGATGCTTTGGGGGCTCCCTGCCCCTTTGCTAACAAGGCCGACCTTTGGGCCTTTCAGCTCTAGGCCAATGGAGCACACCCAGAGCAGAAGTTCTACCTCAGCCAGATAAGGCCTGCCAAGAAACTGCGTTTCAAAGGCTTTGGTAAGAGATGTTGCCGGTACTCTGTCAGAGCACTGGGCAGAGACAGTTGTTTCTTAGCTTCCCAATGAGCTGGAAGCAAGATGCTTTGGGGCCTCTCTGCCCCTTTGCAAACAAGGCATCCCTTTGGGCCTTTCAGCTCTAGGGCAATGGAGCACACCCAGAGCAGAAGTTCTACCTCAGCCAGATCAGGCCTGCCAAGAAACTGCTTTTCACAGGCCTTCGTAAGAGGTGTTCCCGGAAGGCTGTAAGAGTACCTGGCAGAGCGAGTTGTTTCTTAGCTTCAAAAACAGCTGGAAGCAACATGATTTGGGGCCTCTCTCCCCCTTTGGAAACAAAGCAGCCTTTGTGCCTGGCAGCTCTAGGCCAAAGTAGCACACCCAGAGCACAAGTTCTACCTCAGCCAGATAAGGCCTGTCAAGAAGCTGCGTTTCACAGGCCTTTGTATGTGACGTTCCCGGTTGGCTTTGAGAGCACTGTGCAGAGCCAGTTGTTTTAGCTTCCCAGAGAGCAGGAAGCAAGATGCTTTGGGGCCTCTCTCACACTTTGGAAATAAAGGCAGCCCTTTGGGCCTGGCAGCCCTAGGGCAATGGAGTACACCCAGAGCACAAGTTCTACCTCAGCCAGATCAGGCCTTCCAAGAAACTGCGTCTCACGGGCCTTTCTCTGTCACGTTGCCGGTAGGCTGTGAGAGCACTGTGCAGAGCCAGTTGTTTCTTAGCTTCCCAAAGATTTGGAAGCAAGATACTTTGGGGACTCTCAGCCCCTTTGGAAACAAGGCGGCCCTTTGGGCCTGGCAGCTCTAGGCCAAAGTAGCACGCCCAGAGCAGGAGTTCTACTTCAGCCAGATCAGGCCTGCCAAGAAACTGCGTTTCACAGGCCTTGGTAAGAGATGTTCCCGGTAGGCTGTAAGAGCACTGGGCAGAGCCAGTTGTTTCTTACCTTCCTGAAAAGCTGGAAGCAAGACGCTTGGGACCCCTCTGCCCGTTTGGGAACAAGGCAGCCTTTTGGGTCGGGAAGCTCTAGGCCAATGGAGCACACGCAGAGCAGGAGTTCTACTTCAGCCTGATCAGGCCTGCAAAGAAACAGCGTTTGACAGGCCTTGGTAAGAGATGTTCCCGGTAGGTGTAAGAGCACTGGGCAGAGCCAGTTGTTTCTTAGCTTCGCAAAGACCGGGAAGCAAGATGCTTTGGGCCTCTCTGCCCCTTGGAAACAGGGCAGCACTTGGGGCCTGGCAGCTCTAGGGCAATGGAGCACACCCAGAGCCGGAGTTCTACTTCAGCCAGATGAGGCCTGCCAAGAAACTGCGTTTCACAGGCCTTTCAAAGACATGTTCCCGGTAGGCTGTAAGAGCACGGGGCAGAGCGAGTTGGTTCTTAGCTTCCCAGAGAGCTGGAAGCAAGATGCTTTGGGGCCTCTCTGCCCCTTTGGAAACAAGGCAGCACCTTGGGCCTGGCAGCTCTAGGGCAATGGAGCCCACCCAGAGCAGAAGTTCTACTTCAGCCAAATCAGGCCTGCCAGGAAACGGCGTTTCACAGGCCTTGGTAAGAGATGTTCCCGGTAGGCTGTAAGAGCACTGGGCAACGCCAGATGTTTCTTAGCTTCCCGAAGAGCTGGAAGCAAGATGCTTTGGTGCCACTCTCTCACTTTGGAATCAAGGCAGCCCTTTGGGGCAGGTAGCTCCAGGCCAGTGGAGCACACCCAGAGCAGAAGTTCTACTTCGGCCAGTTCAGGCCACCAACAAACTGCGTTTCACAGGCCTTGGTAAGAGATGTTCCCGGTAGGCTGTAAGAGCACTGGGCAACGCCAGATGTTTCTTAGCTTCCCGAAGAGCTGGAAGCAAGATGCTTTGGGGCCTCTCTGCCCCTTTGCAAACAAGGCGGCCCTTTGGGCCAGGCAGCTCTAGGCCAATGGAGCACACCCAGAGCAGAAGTTCTACTTCAGCTAGATCAGGCCACCAACAAAGTGCGTTTCACAGGCCTTGGTAAGAGATTTTCTCTCAGGCTGTAAGAGCACTGGGCAGAGCCAGTTGTTTCTTAGCTTCCCGAAGAGCTGGAAGCAAGATGCTTTGGGGGCTCCCTGCCCCTTTGCCAACAAGGCCGACCTTTGGGCCTTTCAGCTCTAGGCCAATGGAGCACACCCAGAGCAGAAGTTCTACCTCAGCCAGATAAGGCCTGCCAAGAAACTGCGTTTCAAAGGCTTTGGTAAGAGATGTTCCCGGTACTCTGTCAGAGCACTGGGCAGAGACAGTTGTTTCTTAGCTTCCCAATGAGCTGGAAGCAAGATGCTTTGGGGCCTCTCTGCCCCTTTGCAAACAAGGCATCCCTTTGGGCCTTTCAGCTCTAGGGCAATGGAGCACACCCAGAGCAGAAGTTCTACCTCAGCCAGATCAGGCCTGCCAAGAAACTGCTTTTCACAGGCCTTCGTAAGAGGTGTTCCCGGAAGGCTGTAAGAGTACCTGGCAGAGCGAGTTGTTTCTTAGCTTCAAAAACAGCTGGAAGCAACATGATTTGGGGCCTCTCTCCCCCTTTGGAAACAAAGCAGCCTTTGTGCCTGGCAGCTCTAGGCCAAAGTAGCACACCCAGAGCACAAGTTCTACCTCAGCCAGATAAGGCCTGTCAAGAAGCTGCGTTTCACAGGCCTTTGTATGTGACGTTCCCGGTTGGCTTTGAGAGCACTGTGCAGAGCCAGTTGTTTTAGCTTCCCAGAGAGCAGGAAGCAAGATGCTTTGGGGCCTCTCTCACACTTTGGAAATAAAGGCAGCCCTTTGGGCCTGGCAGCCCTAGGCCAATGGAGTACACCCAGAGCAGAAGTTCTACCTCAGCCAGATCAGGCCTTCCAAGAAACTGCGTCTCACGGGCCTGTCTCTGTCACGTTGCCGGTAGGCTGTGAGAGCACTGTGCAGAGCCAGTTGTTTCTTAGCTTCCCAAAGATTTGGAAGCAAGATACTTTGGGGACTCTCAGCCCCTTTGGAAACAAGGCGGCCCTTTGGGCCTGGCAGCTCTAGGCCAAAAGTAGCATGCCCAGAGCAGGAGTTCTACTTCAGCCAGATCAGGCCTGCCAAGAAACTGCGTTTCACAGGCCTTGGTAAGAGATGTTCCCGGTAGGCTGTAAGAGCACTGGGCAGAGCCAGTTGTTTCTTACCTTCCTGAAAAGCTGGAAGCAAGACGCTTGGGACCCCTCTGCCCGTTTGGGAACAAGGCAGCCTTTTGGGTCGGGAAGCTCTAGGCCAATGGAGCACACGCAGAGCAGGAGTTCTACTTCAGCCTGATCAGGCCTGCAAAGAAACAGCGTTTGACAGGCCTTGGTAAGAGATGTTCCCGGTAGGTGTAAGAGCACTGGGCAGAGCCAGTTGTTTCTTAGCTTCGCAAAGACCGGGAAGCAAGATGCTTTGGGCCTCTCTGCCCCTTGGAAACAGGGCAGCACTTGGGGCCTGGCAGCTCTAGGGCAATGGAGCACACCCAGAGCCGGAGTTCTACTTCAGCCAGATGAGGCCTGCCAAGAAACTGCGTTTCACAGGCCTTTCAAAGACATGTTCCCGGTAGGCTGTAAGAGCACGGGGCAGAGCGAGTTGGTTCTTAGCTTCCCAGAGAGCTGGAAGCAAGATGCTTTGGGGCCTCTCTGCCCCTTTGGAAACAAGGCAGCACCTTGGGCCTGGCAGCTCTAGGGCAATGGAGCCCACCCAGAGCAGAAGTTCTACTTCAGCCAAATCAGGCCTGCCAGGAAACGGCGTTTCACAGGCCTTGGTAAGAGATGTTCCCGGTAGGCTGTAAGAGCACTGGGCAACGCCAGATGTTTCTTAGCTTCCCGAAGAGCTGGAAGCAAGATGCTTTGGGGCCTCTCTGCCCCTTTGCAAACAAGGCGGCCCTTTGGGCCAGGCAGCTCTAGGCCAATGGAGCACACCCAGAGCAGAAGTTCTACTTCAGCTAGATCAGGCCACCAACAAAGTGCGTTTCACAGGCCTTGGTAAGAGATTTTCTCTCAGGCTGTAAGAGCACTGGGCAGAGCCAGTTGTTTCTTAGCTTCCCGAAGAGCTGGAAGCAAGATGCTTTGGGGGCTCCCTGCCCCTTTGCCAACAAGGCCGACCTTTGGGCCTTTCAGCTCTAGGCCAATGGAGCACACCCAGAGCAGAAGTTCTACCTCAGCCAGATAAGGCCTGCCAAGAAACTGCGTTTCAAAGGCTTTGGTAAGAGATGTTCCCGGTACTCTGTCAGAGCACTGGGCAGAGACAGTTGTTTCTTAGCTTCCCAATGAGCTGGAAGCAAGATGCTTTGGGGCCTCTCTGCCCCTTTGGAAACAAGGCAGCCCTTTGGGCCTTTCAGCTCTAGGGCAATGGAGCACACCCAGAGCAGAAGTTCTACCTCAGCCAGATCAGGCCTGCCAAGAAACTGCTTTTCACAGGCCTTCGTAAGAGGTGTTCCCGGAAGGCTGTAAGAGTACCTGGCAGAGCGAGTTGTTTCTTAGCTTCAAAAACAGCTGGAAGCAACATGATTTGGGGCCTCTCTCCCCCTTTGGAAACAAAGCAGCCTTTGTGCCCGGCAGCTCTAGGCCAAAGTAGCACACCCAGAGCACAAGTTCTACCTCAGCCAGATAAGGCCTGTCAAGAAGCTGCGTTTCACAGGCCTTTGTATGTGACGTTCCCGGTTGGCTTTGAGAGCACTGTGCAGAGCCAGTTGTTTTAGCTTCCCAGAGAGCAGGAAGCAAGATGCTTTGGGGCCTCTGTCACACTTTGGAAATAAAGGCAGCCCTTTGGGCCTGGCAGCCCTAGGCCAATGGAGTACACCCAGAGCAGAAGTTCTACCTCAGCCAGATCAGGCCTTCCAAGAAACTGCGTCTCACAGGCCTGTCTCTGTCACGTTGCCGGTAGGCTGTGAGAGCACTGTGCAGAGCCAGTTGTTTCTTAGCTTCCCAAAGATTTGGAAGCAAGATACTTTGGGGACTCTCAGCCCCTTTGGAAACAAGGCGGCCCTTTGGGCCTGGCAGCTCTAGGCCAAAGTAGCACGCCCAGAGCAGGAGTTCTACTTCAGCCAGATCAGGCCTGCCAAGAAACTGCGTTTCACAGGCCTTGGTAAGAGATGTTCCCGGTAGGCTGTAAGAGCACTGGGCAGAGCCAGTTGTTTCTTACCTTCCTGAAAAGCTGGAAGCAAGACGCTTGGGACCCCTCTGCCCGTTTGGGAACAAGGCAGCCTTTTGGGTCGGGAAGCTCTAGGCCAATGGAGCACACGCAGAGCAGGAGTTCTACTTCAGCCTGATCAGGCCTGCAAAGAAACAGCGTTTGACAGGCCTTGGTAAGAGATGTTCCCGGTAGGTGTAAGAGCACTGGGCAGAGCCAGTTGTTTCTTAGCTTCGCAAAGACCGGGAAGCAAGATGCTTTGGGCCTCTCTGCCCCTTGGAAACAGGGCAGCACTTGGGGCCTGGCAGCTCTAGGGCAATGGAGCACACCCAGAGCCGGAGTTCTACTTCAGCCAGATGAGGCCTGCCAAGAAACTGCGTTTCACAGGCCTTTCAAAGACATGTTCCCGGTAGGCTGTAAGAGCACGGGCCAGAGCGAGTTGGTTCTTAGCTTCCCAGAGAGCTGGAAGCAAGATGCTTTGGGGCCTCTCTGCCCCTTTGGAAACAAGGCAGCACCTTGGGCCTGGCAGCTCTAGGGCAATGGAGCCCACCCAGAGCAGAAGTTCTACTTCAGCCAAATCAGGCCTGCCAGGAAACGGCGTTTCACAGGCCTTGGTAAGAGATGTTCCCGGTAGGCTGTAAGAGCACTGGGCAACGCCAGATGTTTCTTAGCTTCCCGAAGAGCTGGAAGCAAGATGCTTTGGTGCCACTCTCTCACTTTGGAATCAAGGCAGCCCTTTGGGGCAGGTAGCTCCAGGCCAGTGGAGCACACCCAGAGCAGAAGTTCTACTTCGGCCAGTTCAGGCCACCAACAAACTGCGTTTCACAGGCCTTGGTAAGAGATGTTCCCGGTAGGCTGTAAGAGCACTGGGCAACGCCAGATGTTTCTTAGCTTCCCGAAGAGCTGGAAGCAAGATGCTTTGGGGCCTCTCTGCCCCTTTGCAAACAAGGCGGCCCTTTGGGCCAGGCAGCTCTAGGCCAATGGAGCACACCCAGAGCAGAAGTTCTACTTCAGCTAGATCAGGCCACCAACAAAGTGCGTTTCACAGGCCTTGGTAAGAGATTTTCTCTCAGGCTGTAAGAGCACTGGGCAGAGCCAGTTGTTTCTTAGCTTCCCGAAGAGCTGGAAGCAAGATGCTTTGGGGGCTCCCTGCCCCTTTGCCAACAAGGCCGACCTTTGGGCCTTTCAGCTCTAGGCCAATGGAGCACACCCAGAGCAGAAGTTCTACCTCAGCCAGATAAGGCCTGCCAAGAAACTGCGTTTCAAAGGCTTTGGTAAGAGATGTTCCCGGTACTCTGTCAGAGCACTGGGCAGAGACAGTTGTTTCTTAGCTTCCCAATGAGCTGGAAGCAAGATGCTTTGGGGCCTCTCTGCCCCTTTGCAAACAAGGCATCCCTTTGGGCCTTTCAGCTCTAGGGCAATGGAGCACACCCAGAGCAGAAGTTCTACCTCAGCCAGATCAGGCCTGCCAAGAAACTGCTTTTCACAGGCCTTCGTAAGAGGTGTTCCCGGAAGGCTGTAAGAGTACCTGGCAGAGCGAGTTGTTTCTTAGCTTCAAAAACAGCTGGAAGCAACATGATTTGGGGCCTCTCTCCCCCTTTGGAAACAAAGCAGCCTTTGTGCCCGGCAGCTCTAGGCCAAAGTAGCACACCCAGAGCACAAGTTCTACCTCAGCCAGATAAGGCCTGTCAAGAAGCTGCGTTTCACAGGCCTTTGTATGTGACGTTCCCGGTTGGCTTTGAGAGCACTGTGCAGAGCCAGTTGTTTTAGCTTCCCAGAGAGCAGGAAGCAAGATGCTTTGGGGCCTCTGTCACACTTTGGAAATAAAGGCAGCCCTTTGGGCCTGGCAGCCCTAGGCCAATGGAGTACACCCAGAGCAGAAGTTCTACCTCAGCCAGATCAGGCCTTCCAAGAAACTGCGTCTCACAGGCCTGTCTCTGTCACGTTGCCGGTAGGCTGTGAGAGCACTGTGCAGAGCCAGTTGTTTCTTAGCTTCCCAAAGATTTGGAAGCAAGATACTTTGGGGACTCTCAGCCCCTTTGGAAACAAGGCGGCCCTTTGGGCCTGGCAGCTCTAGGCCAAAGTAGCACGCCCAGAGCAGGAGTTCTACTTCAGCCAGATCAGGCCTGCCAAGAAACTGCGTTTCACAGGCCTTGGTAAGAGATGTTCCCGGTAGGCTGTAAGAGCACTGGGCAGAGCCAGTTGTTTCTTACCTTCCTGAAAAGCTGGAAGCAAGACGCTTGGGACCCCTCTGCCCGTTTGGGAACAAGGCAGCCTTTTGGGTCGGGAAGCTCTAGGCCAATGGAGCACACGCAGAGCAGGAGTTCTACTTCAGCCTGATCAGGCCTGCAAAGAAACAGCGTTTGACAGGCCTTGGTAAGAGATGTTCCCGGTAGGTGTAAGAGCACTGGGCAGAGCCAGTTGTTTCTTAGCTTCGCAAAGACCGGGAAGCAAGATGCTTTGGGCCTCTCTGCCCCTTGGAAACAGGGCAGCACTTGGGGCCTGGCAGCTCTAGGGCAATGGAGCACACCCAGAGCCGGAGTTCTACTTCAGCCAGATGAGGCCTGCCAAGAAACTGCGTTTCACAGGCCTTTCAAAGACATGTTCCCGGTAGGCTGTAAGAGCACGGGGCAGAGCGAGTTGGTTCTTAGCTTCCCAGAGAGCTGGAAGCAAGATGCTTTGGGGCCTCTCTGCCCCTTTGGAAACAAGGCAGCACCTTGGGCCTGGCAGCTCTAGGGCAATGGAGCCCACCCAGAGCAGAAGTTCTACTTCAGCCAAATCAGGCCTGCCAGGAAACGGCGTTTCACAGGCCTTGGTAAGAGATGTTCCCGGTAGGCTGTAAGAGCACTGGGCAACGCCAGATGTTTCTTAGCTTCCCGAAGAGCTGGAAGCAAGATGCTTTGGTGCCACTCTCTCACTTTGGAATCAAGGCAGCCCTTTGGGGCAGGTAGCTCCAGGCCAGTGGAGCACACCCAGAGCAGAAGTTCTACTTCGGCCAGTTCAGGCCACCAACAAACTGCGTTTCACAGGCCTTGGTAAGAGATGTTCCCGGTAGGCTGTAAGAGCACTGGGCAACGCCAGATGTTTCTTAGCTTCCCGAAGAGCTGGAAGCAAGATGCTTTGGGGCCTCTCTGCCCCTTTGCAAACAAGGTGGCCCTTTGGGCCAGGCAGCTCTAGGCCAATGGAGCACACCCAGAGCAGAAGTTCTACTTCAGCTAGATCAGGCCACCAACAAAGTGCGTTTCACAGGCCTTGGTAAGAGATTTTCTCTCAGGCTGTAAGAGCACTGGGCAGAGCCAGTTGTTTCTTAGCTTCCCGAAGAGCTGGAAGCAAGATGCTTTGGGGGCTCCCTGCCCCTTTGCCAACAAGGCCGACCTTTGGGCCTTTCAGCTCTAGGCCAATGGAGCACACCCAGAGCAGAAGTTCTACCTCAGCCAGATAAGGCCTGCCAAGAAACTGCGTTTCAAAGGCTTTGGTAAGAGATGTTCCCGGTACTCTGTCAGAGCACTGGGCAGAGACAGTTGTTTCTTAGCTTCCCAATGAGCTGGAAGCAAGATGCTTTGGGGCCTCTCTGCCCCTTTGCAAACAAGGCATCCCTTTGGGCCTTTCAGCTCTAGGGCAATGGAGCACACCCAGAGCAGAAGTTCTACCTCAGCCAGATCAGGCCTGCCAAGAAACTGCTTTTCACAGGCCTTCGTAAGAGGTGTTCCCGGAAGGCTGTAAGAGTACCTGGCAGAGCGAGTTGTTTCTTAGCTTCAAAAACAGCTGGAAGCAACATGATTTGGGGCCTCTCTCCCCCTTTGGAAACAAAGCAGCCTTTGTGCCTGGCAGCTCTAGGCCAAAGTAGCACACCCAGAGCACAAGTTCTACCTCAGCCAGATAAGGCCTGTCAAGAAGCTGCGTTTCACAGGCCTTTGTATGTGACGTTCCCGGTTGGCTTTGAGAGCACTGTGCAGAGCCAGTTGTTTTAGCTTCCCAGAGAGCAGGAAGCAAGATGCTTTGGGGCCTCTCTCACACTTTGGAAATAAAGGCAGCCCTTTGGGCCTGGCAGCCCTAGGCCAATGGAGTACACCCAGAGCAGAAGTTCTACCTCAGCCAGATCAGGCCTTCCAAGAAACTGCGTCTCACAGGCCTGTCTCTGTCACATTGCCGGTAGGCTGTGAGAGCACTGTGCAGAGCCAGTTGTTTCTTAGCTTCCCAAAGATTTGGAAGCAAGATACTTTGGGGACTCTCAGCCCCTTTGGAAACAAGGCGGCCCTTTGGGCCTGGCAGCTCTAGGCCAAAGTAGCACGCCCAGAGCAGGAGTTCTACTTCAGCCAGATCAGGCCTGCCAGGAAACTGCGTTTCACAGGCCTTGGTAAGAGATGTTCCCGGTAGGCTGTAAGAGCACTGGGCAGAGCCAGTTGTTTCTTACCTTCCTGAAAAGCTGGAAGCAAGACGCTTGGGACCCCTCTGCCCGTTTGGGAACAAGGCAGCCTTTTGGGTCGGGAAGCTCTAGGCCAATGGAGCACACGCAGAGCAGGAGTTCTACTTCAGCCTGATCAGGCCTGCAAAGAAACAGCGTTTGACAGGCCTTGGTAAGAGATGTTCCCGGTAGGTGTAAGAGCACTGGGCAGAGCCAGTTGTTTCTTAGCTTCGCAAAGACCGGGAAGCAAGATGCTTTGGGCCTCTCTGCCCCTTGGAAACAGGGCAGCACTTGGGGCCTGGCAGCTCTAGGGCAATGGAGCACACCCAGAGCCGGAGTTCTACTTCAGCCAGATGAGGCCTGCCAAGAAACTGCGTTTCACAGGCCATTCAAAGACATGTTCCCGGTAGGCTGTAAGAGCACGGGGCAGAGCGAGTTGGTTCTTAGCTTCCCAGAGAGCTGGAAGCAAGATGCTTTGGGGCCTCTCTGCCCCTTTGGAAACAAGGCAGCACCTTGGGCCTGGCAGCTCTAGGGCAATGGAGCCCACCCAGAGCAGAAGTTCTACTTCAGCCAAATCAGGCCTGCCAGGAAACGGCGTTTCACAGGCCTTGGTAAGAGATGTTCCCGGTAGGCTGTAAGAGCACTGGGCAACGCCAGATGTTTCTTAGCTTCCCGAAGAGCTGGAAGCAAGATGCTTTGGGGCCACTCTCTCACTTTGGAATCAAGGCAGCCCTTTGGGGCAGGTAGCTCCAGGCCAGTGGAGCACAACCAGAGCAGAAGTTCTACTTCGGCCAGTTCAGGCCACCAACAAACTGCGTTTCACAGGCCTTGGTAAGAGATGTTCCCGGTAGGCTGTAAGAGCACTGGGCAACGCCAGATGTTTCTTAGCTTCCCGAAGAGCTGGAAGCAAGATGCTTTGGGGCCTCTCTGCCCCTTTGCAAACAAGGCGGCCCTTTGGGCCAGGCAGCTCTAGGCCAATGGAGCACACCCAGAGCAGAAGTTCTACTTCAGCTAGATCAGGCCACCAACAAAGTGCGTTTCACAGGCCTTGGTAAGAGATTTTCTCTCAGGCTGTAAGAGCACTGGGCATAGCCAGTTGTTTCTTAGCTTCCCAAAGAGCTGGAAGCAAGATGCTTTGGGGGCTCCCTGCCCCTTTGCCAACAAGGCCGACCTTTGGGCCTTTCAGCTCTAGGCCAATGGAGCACACCCAGAGCAGAAGTTCTACCTCAGCCAGATAAGGCCTGCCAAGAAACTGCGTTTCAAAGGCTTTGGTAAGAGATGTTCCCGGTACTCTGTCAGAGCACTGGGCAGAGACAGTTGTTTCTTAGCTTCCCAATGAGCTGGAAGCAAGATGCTTTGGGGCCTCTCTGCCCCTTTGCAAACAAGGCATCCCTTTGGGCCTTTCAGCTCTAGGGCAATGGAGCACACCCAGAGCAGAAGTTCTACCTCAGCCAGATCAGGCCTGCCAAGAAACTGCTTTTCACAGGCCTTCGTAAGAGGTGTTCCCGGAAGGCTGTAAGAGTACCTGGCAGAGCGAGTTGTTTCTTAGCTTCAAAAACAGCTGGAAGCAACATGATTTGGGGCCTCTCTCCCCCTTTGGAAACAAAGCAGCCTTTGTGCCTGGCAGCTCTAGGCCAAAGTAGCACACCCAGAGCACAAGTTCTACCTCAGCCAGATAAGGCCTGTCAAGAAGCTGCGTTTCACAGGCCTTTGTATGTGACGTTCCCGGTTGGCTTTGAGAGCACTGTGCAGAGCCAGTTGTTTTAGCTTCCCAGAGAGCAGGAAGCAAGATGCTTTGGGGCCTCTCTCACACTTTGGAAATAAAGGCAGCCCTTTGGGCCTGGCAGCCCTAGGCCAATGGAGTACACCCAGAGCAGAAGTTCTACCTCAGCCAGATCAGGCCTTCCAAGAAACTGCGTCTCACAGGCCTGTCTCTGTCACGTTGCCGGTAGGCTGTGAGAGCACTGTGCAGAGCCAGTTGTTTCTTAGCTTCCCAAAGATTTGGAAGCAAGATACTTTGGGGACTCTCAGCCCCTTTGGAAACAAGGCGGCCCTTTGGGCCTGGCAGCTCTAGGCCAAAGTAGCACGCCCAGAGCAGGAGTTCTACTTCAGCCAGATCAGGCCTGCCAAGAAACTGCGTTTCACAGGCCTTGGTAAGAGATGTTCCCGGTAGGCTGTAAGAGCACTGGGCAGAGCCAGTTGTTTCTTACCTTCCTGAAAAGCTGGAAGCAAGACGCTTGGGACCCCTCTGCCCGTTTGGGAACAAGGCAGCCTTTTGGGTCGGGAAGCTCTAGGCCAATGGAGCACACGCAGAGCAGGAGTTCTACTTCAGCCTGATCAGGCCTGCAAAGAAACAGCGTTTGACAGGCCTTGGTAAGAGATGTTCCCGGTAGGTGTAAGAGCACTGGGCAGAGCCAGTTGTTTCTTAGCTTCGCAAAGACCGGGAAGCAAGATGCTTTGGGCCTCTCTGCCCCTTGGAAACAGGGCAGCACTTGGGGCCTGGCAGCTCTAGGGCAATGGAGCACACCCAGAGCCGGAGTTCTACTTCAGCCAGATGAGGCCTGCCAAGAAACTGCGTTTCACAGGCCTTTCAAAGACATGTTCCCGGTAGGCTGTAAGAGCACGGGGCAGAGCGAGTTGGTTCTTAGCTTCCCAGAGAGCTGGAAGCAAGATGCTTTGGGGCCTCTCTGCCCCTTTGGAAACAAGGCAGCACCTTGGGCCTGGCAGCTCTAGGGCAATGGAGCCCACCCAGAGCAGAAGTTCCACTTCAGCCAAATCAGGCCTGCCAGGAAACGGCGTTTCACAGGCCTTGGTAAGAGATGTTCCCGGTAGGCTGTAAGAGCACTGGGCAACGCCAGATGTTTCTTAGCTTCCCGAAGAGCTGGAAGCAAGATGCTTTGGTGCCACTCTCTCACTTTGGAATCAAGGCAGCCCTTTGGGGCAGGTAGCTCCAGGCCAGTGGAGCACACCCAGAGCAGAAGTTCTACTTCGGCCAGTTCAGGCCACCAACAAACTGCGTTTCACAGGCCTTGGTAAGAGATGTTCCCGGTAGGCTGTAAGAGCACTGGGCAACGCCAGATGTTTCTTAGCTTCCCGAAGAGCTGGAAGCAAGATGCTTTGGGGCCTCTCTGCCCCTTTGCAAACAAGGCGGCCCTTTGGGCCAGGCAGCTCTAGGCCAATGGAGCACACCCAGAGCAGAAGTTCTACTTCAGCTAGATCAGGCCACCAACAAAGTGCGTTTCACAGGCCTTGGTAAGAGATTTTCTCTCAGGCTGTAAGAGCACTGGGCAGAGCCAGTTGTTTCCTAGCTTCCCGAAGAGCTGGAAGCAAGATGCTTTGGGGGCTCCCTGCCCCTTTGCCAACAAGGCCGACCTTTGGGCCTTTCAGCTCTAGGCCAATGGAGCACACCCAGAGCAGAAGTTCTACCTCAGCCAGATAAGGCCTGCCAAGAAACTGCGTTTCAAAGGCTTTGGTAAGAGATGTTGCCGGTACTCTGTCAGAGCACTGGGCAGAGACAGTTGTTTCTTAGCTTCCCAATGAGCTGGAAGCAAGATGCTTTGGGGCCTCTCTGCCCCTTTGCAAACAAGGCATCCCTTTGGGCCTTTCAGCTCTAGGGCAATGGAGCACACCCAGAGCAGAAGTTCTACCTCAGCCAGATCAGGCCTGCCAAGAAACTGCTTTTCACAGGCCTTCGTAAGAGGTGTTCCCGGAAGGCTGTAAGAGTACCTGGCAGAGCGAGTTGTTTCTTAGCTTCAAAAACAGCTGGAAGCAACATGATTTGGGGCCTCTCTCCCCCTTTGGAAACAAAGCAGCCTTTGTGCCCGGCAGCTCTAGGCCAAAGTAGCACACCCAGAGCACAAGTTCTACCTCAGCCAGATAAGGCCTGTCAAGAAGCTGCGTTTCACAGGCCTTTGTATGTGACGTTCCCGGTTGGCTTTGAGAGCACTGTGCAGAGCCAGTTGTTTTAGCTTCCCAGAGAGCAGGAAGCAAGATGCTTTGGGGCCTCTCTCACACTTTGGAAATAAAGGCAGCCCTTTGGGCCTGGCAGCCCTAGGCCAATGGAGTACACCCAGAGCAGAAGTTCTACCTCAGCCAGATCAGGCCTTCCAAGAAACTGCGTCTCACAGGCCTGTCTCTGTCACGTTGCCGGTAGGCTGTGAGAGCACTGTGCAGAGCCAGTTGTTTCTTAGCTTCCCAAAGATTTGGAAGCAAGATACTTTGGGGACTCTCAGCCCCTTTGGAAACAAGGCGGCCCTTTGGGCCTGGCAGCTCTAGGCCAAAGTAGCACGCCCAGAGCAGGAGTTCTACTTCAGCCAGATCAGGCCTGCCAAGAAACTGCGTTTCACAGGCCTTGGTAAGAGATGTTCCCGGTAGGCTGTAAGAGCACTGGGCAGAGCCAGTTGTTTCTTACCTTCCTGAAAAGCTGGAAGCAAGACGCTTGGGACCCCTCTGCCCGTTTGGGAACAAGGCAGCCTTTTGGGTCGGGAAGCTCTAGGCCAATGGAGCACACGCAGAGCAGGAGTTCTACTTCAGCCTGATCAGGCCTGCAAAGAAACAGCGTTTGACAGGCCTTGGTAAGAGATGTTCCCGGTAGGTGTAAGAGCACTGGGCAGAGCCAGTTGTTTCTTAGCTTCGCAAAGACCGGGAAGCAAGATGCTTTGGGCCTCTCTGCCCCTTGGAAACAGGGCAGCACTTGGGGCCTGGCAGCTCTAGGGCAATGGAGCACACCCAGAGCCGGAGTTCTACTTCAGCCAGATGAGGCCTGCCAAGAAACTGCGTTTCACAGGCCTTTCAAAGACATGTTCCCGGTAGGCTGTAAGAGCACGGGGCAGAGCGAGTTGGTTCTTAGCTTCCCAGAGAGCTGGAAGCAAGATGCTTTGGGGCCTCTCTGCCCCTTTGGAAACAAGGCAGCACCTTGGGCCTGGCAGCTCTAGGGCAATGGAGCCCACCCAGAGCAGAAGTTCCACTTCAGCCAAATCAGGCCTGCCAGGAAACGGCGTTTCACAGGCCTTGGTAAGAGATGTTCCCGGTAGGCTGTAAGAGCACTGGGCAACGCCAGATGTTTCTTAGCTTCCCGAAGAGCTGGAAGCAAGATGCTTTGGTGCCACTCTCTCACTTTGGAATCAAGGCAGCCCTTTGGGGCAGGTAGCTCCAGGCCAGTGGAGCACACCCAGAGCAGAAGTTCTACTTCGGCCAGTTCAGGCCACCAACAAACTGCGTTTCACAGGCCTTGGTAAGAGATGTTCCCGGTAGGCTGTAAGAGCACTGGGCAACGCCAGATGTTTCTTAGCTTCCCGAAGAGCTGGAAGCAAGATGCTTTGGGGCCTCTCTGCCCCTTTGCAAACAAGGCGGCCCTTTGGGCCAGGCAGCTCTAGGCCAATGGAGCACACCCAGAGCAGAAGTTCTACTTCAGCTAGATCAGGCCACCAACAAAGTGCGTTTCACAGGCCTTGGTAAGAGATTTTCTCTCAGGCTGTAAGAGCACTGGGCAGAGCCAGTTGTTTCTTAGCTTCCCGAAGAGCTGGAAGCAAGATGCTTTGGGGGCTCCCTGCCCCTTTGCCAACAAGGCCGACCTTTGGGCCTTTCAGCTCTAGGCCAATGGAGCACACCCAGAGCAGAAGTTCTACCTCAGCCAGATAAGGCCTGCCAAGAAACTGCGTTTCAAAGGCTTTGGTAAGAGATGTTGCCGGTACTCTGTCAGAGCACTGGGCAGAGACAGTTGTTTCTTAGCTTCCCAATGAGCTGGAAGCAAGATGCTTTGGGGCCTCTCTGCCCCTTTGCAAACAAGGCATCCCTTTGGGCCTTTCAGCTCTAGGGCAATGGAGCACACCCAGAGCAGAAGTTCTACCTCAGCCAGATCAGGCCTGCCAAGAAACTGCTTTTCACAGGCCTTCGTAAGAGGTGTTCCCGGAAGGCTGTAAGAGTACCTGGCAGAGCGAGTTGTTTCTTAGCTTCAAAAACAGCTGGAAGCAACATGATTTGGGGCCTCTCTCCCCCTTTGGAAACAAAGCAGCCTTTGTGCCCGGCAGCTCTAGGCCAAAGTAGCACACCCAGAGCACAAGTTCTACCTCAGCCAGATAAGGCCTGTCAAGAAGCTGCGTTTCACAGGCCTTTGTATGTGACGTTCCCGGTTGGCTTTGAGAGCACTGTGCAGAGCCAGTTGTTTTAGCTTCCCAGAGAGCAGGAAGCAAGATGCTTTGGGGCCTCTCTCACACTTTGGAAATAAAGGCAGCCCTTTGGGCCTGGCAGCCCTAGGCCAATGGAGTACACCCAGAGCAGAAGTTCTACCTCAGCCAGATCAGGCCTTCCAAGAAACTGCGTCTCACAGGCCTGTCTCTGTCACGTTGCCGGTAGGCTGTGAGAGCACTGTGCAGAGCCAGTTGTTTCTTAGCTTCCCAAAGATTTGGAAGCAAGATACTTTGGGGACTCTCAGCCCCTTTGGAAACAAGGCGGCCCTTTGGGCCTGGCAGCTCTAGGCCAAAGTAGCACGCCCAGACAGGAGTTCTGCTTCAGCCAGATCAGGCCTGCCAAGAAACTGCGTTTCACAGGCCTTGGTAAGAGATGTTCCCGGTAGGCTGTAAGAGCACTGGGCAGAGCCAGTTGTTTCTTACCTTCCTGAAAAGCTGGAAGCAAGACGCTTGGGACCCCTCTGCCCGTTTGGGAACAAGGCAGCCTTTTGGGTCGGGAAGCTCTAGGCCAATGGAGCACACGCAGAGCAGGAGTTCTACTTCAGCCTGATCAGGCCTGCAAAGAAACAGCGTTTGACAGGCCTTGGTAAGAGATGTTCCCGGTAGGTGTAAGAGCACTGGGCAGAGCCAGTTGTTTCTTAGCTTCGCAAAGACCG
Organism: Equus asinus; assembly: GCF_041296235.1. Lineage (NCBI taxonomy): Eukaryota > Metazoa > Chordata > Mammalia > Perissodactyla > Equidae > Equus > Equus asinus. Next base: position 359,261 of record NW_027225523.1, read on the forward strand.
GGAAGCAAGATGCTTTGGGCCTCTCTGCCCCTTGGAAACAGGGCAGCACTTGGGGCCTGGCAGCTCTAGGGCAATGGAGCACACCCAGAGCCGGAGTTCTACTTCAGCCAGATGAGGCCTGCCAAGAAACTGCGTTTCACAGGCCTTTCAAAGACATGTTCCCGGTAGGCTGTAAGAGCACGGGGCAGAGCGAGTTGGTTCTTAGCTTCCCAGAGAGCTGGAAGCAAGATGCTTTGGGGCCTCTCTGCCCCTTTGGAAACAAGGCAGCACCTTGGGCCTGGCAGCTCTAGGGCAATGGAGCACACCCAGAGCAGAAGTTCTACTTCAGCCAAATCAGGCCTGCCAGGAAACGGCGTTTCACAGGCCTTGGTAAGAGATGTTCCCGGTAGGCTGTAAGAGCACTGGGCAACGCCAGATGTTTCTTAGCTTCCCGAAGAGCTGGAAGCAAGATGCTTTGGTGCCACTCTCTCACTTTGGAATCAAGGCAGCCCTTTGGGGCAGGTAGCTCCAGGCCAGTGGAGCACACCCAGAGCAGAAGTTCTACTTCGGCCAGTTCAGGCCACCAACAAACTGCGTTTCACAGGCCTTGGTAAGAGATGTTCCCGGTAGGCTGTAAGAGCACTGGGCAACGCCAGATGTTTCTTAGCTTCCCGAAGAGCTGGAAGCAAGATGCTTTGGGGCCTCTCTGCCCCTTTGCAAACAAGGCGGCCCTTTGGGCCAGGCAGCTCTAGGCCAATGGAGCACACCCAGAGCAGAAGTTCTACTTCAGCTAGATCAGGCCACCAACAAAGTGCGTTTCACAGGCCTTGGTAAGAGATTTTCTCTCAGGCTGTAAGAGCACTGGGCAGAGCCAGTTGTTTCCTAGCTTCCCGAAGAGCTGGAAGCAAGATGCTTTGGGGGCTCCCTGCCCCTTTGCCAACAAGGCCGACCTTTGGGCCTTTCAGCTCTAGGCCAATGGAGCACACCCAGAGCAGAAGTTCTACCTCAGCCAGATAAGGCCTGCCAAGAAACTGCGTTTCAAAGGCTTTGGTAAGAGATGTTGCCGGTACTCTGTCAGAGCACTGGGCAGAGACAGTTGTTTCTTAGCTTCCCAATGAGCTGGAAGCAAGATGCTTTGGGGCCTCTCTGCCCCTTTGCAAACAAGGCATCCCTTTGGGCCTTTCAGCTCTAGGGCAATGGAGCACACCCAGAGCAGAAGTTCTACCTCAGCCAGATCAGGCCTGCCAAGAAACTGCTTTTCACAGGCCTTCGTAAGAGGTGTTCCCGGAAGGCTGTAAGAGTACCTGGCAGAGCGAGTTGTTTCTTAGCTTCAAAAACAGCTGGAAGCAACATGATTTGGGGCCTCTCTCCCCCTTTGGAAACAAAGCAGCCTTTGTGCCCGGCAGCTCTAGGCCAAAGTAGCACACCCAGAGCACAAGTTCTACCTCAGCCAGATAAGGCCTGTCAAGAAGCTGCGTTTCACAGGCCTTTGTATGTGACGTTCCCAGTTGGCTTTGAGAGCACTGTGCAGAGCCAGTTGTTTTAGCTTCCCAGAGAGCAGGAAGCAAGATGCTTTGGGGCCTCTCTCACACTTTGGAAATAAAGGCAGCCCTTTGGGCCTGGCAGCCCTAGGCCAATGGAGTACACCCAGAGCAGAAGTTCTACCTCAGCCAGATCAGGCCTTCCAAGAAACTGCGTCTCACAGGCCTGTCTCTGTCACGTTGCCGGTAGGCTGTGAGAGCACTGTGCAGAGCCACTTGTTTCTTAGCTTCCCAAAGATTTGGAAGCAAGATACTTTGGGAATCTCAGCCCCTTTGGAAACAAGGCGGCCCTTTGGGCCTGGCAGCTCTAGGCCAAAGTAGCACGCCCAGAGCAGGAGTTCTACTTCAGCCAGATCAGGCCTGCCAAGAAACTGCGTTTCACAGGCCTTGGTAAGAGATGTTCCCGGTAGGCTGTAAGAGCACTGGGCAGAGCCAGTTGTTTCTTACCTTCCTGAAAAGCTGGAAGCAAGACGCTTGGGACCCCTCTGCCCGTTTGCGAACAAGGCAGCCTTTTGGGTCGGGAAGCTCTAGGCCAATGGAGCACACGCAGAGCAGGAGTTCTACTTCAGCCTGATCAGGCCTGCAAAGAAACAGCGTTTGACAGGCCTTGGTAAGAGATGTTCCCGGTAGGTGTAAGAGCACTGGGCAGAGCCAGTTGTTTCTTAGCTTCGCAAAGACCGGGAAGCAAGATGCTTTGGGCCTCTCTGCCCCTTGGAAACAGGGCAGCACTTGGGGCCTGGCAGCTCTAGGGCAATGGAGCACACCCAGAGCCGGAGTTCTACTTCAGCCAGATGAGGCCTGCCAAGAAACTGCGTTTCACAGGCCTTTCAAAGACATGTTCCCGGTAGGCTGTAAGAGCACGGGGCAGAGCGAGTTGGTTCTTAGCTTCCCAGAGAGCTGGAAGCAAGATGCTTTGGGGCCTCTCTGCCCCTTTGGAAACAAGGCAGCACCTTGGGCCTGGCAGCTCTAGGGCAATGGAGCACACCCAGAGCAGAAGTTCTACTTCAGCCAAACCAGGCCTGCCAGGAAACGGCGTTTCACAGGCCTTGGTAAGAGATGTTCCCGGTAGGCTGTAAGAGCACTGGGCAACGCCAGATGTTTCTTAGCTTCCCGAAGAGCTGGAAGCAAGATGCTTTGGTGCCACTCTCTCACTTTGGAATCAAGGCAGCCCTTTGGGGCAGGTAGCTCCAGGCCAGTGGAGCACACCCAGAGCAGAAGTTCTACTTCGGCCAGTTCAGGCCACCAACAAACTGCGTTTCACAGGCCTTGGTAAGAGATGTTCCCGGTAGGCTGTAAGAGCACTGGGCAACGCCAGATGTTTCTTAGCTTCCCGAAGAGCTGGAAGCAAGATGCTTTGGGGCCTCTCTGCCCCTTTGCAAACAAGGCGGCCCTTTGGGCCAGGCAGCTCTAGGCCAATGGAGCACACCCAGAGCAGAAGTTCTACTTCAGCTAGATCAGGCCACCAACAAAGTGCGTTTCACAGGCCTTGGTAAGAGATTTTCTCTCAGGCTGTAAGAGCACTGGGCAGAGCCAGTTGTTTCTTAGCTTCCCGAAGAGCTGGAAGCAAGATGCTTTGGGGGCTCCCTGCCCCTTTGCCAACAAGGCCGACCTTTGGGCCTTTCAGCTCTAGGCCAATGGAGCACACCCAGAGCAGAAGTTCTACCTCAGCCAGATAAGGCCTGCCAAGAAACTGCGTTTCAAAGGCTTTGGTAAGAGATGTTGCCGGTACTCTGTCAGAGCACTGGGCAGAGACAGTTGTTTCTTAGCTTCCCAAAGAGCTGGAAGCAAGATGCTTTGGGGCCTCTCTGCCCCTTTGCAAACAAGGCATCCCTTTGGGCCTTTCAGCTCTAGGGCAATGGAGCACACCCAGAGCAGAAGTTCTACCTCAGCCAGATCAGGCCTGCCAAGAAACTGCTTTTCACAGGCCTTCGTAAGAGGTGTTCCCGGAAGGCTGTAAGAGTACCTGGCAGAGCGAGTTGTTTCTTAGCTTCAAAAACAGCTGGAAGCAACATGATTTGGGGCCTCTCTCCCCCTTTGGAAACAAAGCAGCCTTTGTGCCTGGCAGCTCTAGGCCAAAGTAGCACACCCAGAGCACAAGTTCTACCTCAGCCAGATAAGGCCTGTCAAGAAGCTGCGTTTCACAGGCCTTTGTATGTGACGTTCCCGGTTGGCTTTGAGAGCACTGTGCAGAGCCAGTTGTTTTAGCTTCCCAGAGAGCAGGAAGCAAGATGCTTTGGGGCCTCTCTCACACTTTGGAAATAAAGGCAGCCCTTTGGGCCTGGCAGCCCTAGGCCAATGGAGTACACCCAGAGCAGAAGTTCTACCTCAGCCAGATCAGGCCTTCCAAGAAACTGCGTCTCACAGGCCTTTCTCTGTCACGTTGCCGGTAGGCTGTGAGAGCACTGTGCAGAGCCAGTTGTTTCTTAGCTTCCCAAAGATTTGGAAGCAAGATGCTTTGGGGACTCTCAGCCCCTTTGGAAACAAGGCGGCCCTTTGGGCCTGGCAGCTCTAGGCCAAAGTAGCACGCCCAGAGCAGGAGTTCTACTTCAGCCAGATCAGGCCTGCCAAGAAACTGCGTTTCACAGGCCTTGGTAAGAGATGTTCCCGGTAGGCTGTAAGAGCACTGGGCAGAGCCAGTTGTTTCTTACCTTCCTGAAAAGCTGGAAGCAAGACGCTTGGGACCCCTCTGCCCGTTTGGGAACAAGGCAGCCTTTTGGGTCGGGAAGCTCTAGGCCAATGGAGCACACGCAGAGCAGGAGTTCTACTTCAGCCTGATCAGGCCTGCAAAGAAACAGCGTTTGACAGGCCTTGGTAAGAGATGTTCCCGGTAGGTGTAAGAGCACTGGGCAGAGCCAGTTGTTTCTTAGCTTCGCAAAGACCGGGAAGCAAGATGCTTTGGGCCTCTCTGCCCCTTGGAAACAGGGCAGCACTTGGGGCCTGGCAGCTCTAGGGCAATGGAGCACACCCAGAGCCGGAGTTCTACTTCAGCCAGATGAGGCCTGCCAAGAAACTGCGTTTCACAGGCCTTTCAAAGACATGTTCCCGGTAGGCTGTAAGAGCACGGGGCAGAGCGAGTTGGTTCTTAGCTTCCCAGAGAGCTGGAAGCAAGATGCTTTGGGGCCTCTCTGCCCCTTTGGAAACAAGGCAGCACCTTGGGCCTGGCAGCTCTAGGGCAATGGAGCCCACCCAGAGCAGAAGTTCTACTTCAGCCAAATCAGGCCTGCCAGGAAACGGCGTTTCACAGGCCTTGGTAAGAGATGTTCCCGGTAGGCTGTAAGAGCACTGGGCAACGCCAGATGTTTCTTAGCTTCCCGAAGAGCTGGAAGCAAGATGCTTTGGTGCCACTCTCTCACTTTGGAATCAAGGCAGCCCTTTGGGGCAGGTAGCTCCAGGCCAGTGGAGCACACCCAGAGCAGAAGTTCTACTTCGGCCAGTTCAGGCCACCAACAAACTGCGTTTCACAGGCCTTGGTAAGAGATGTTCCCGGTAGGCTGTAAGAGCACTGGGCAACGCCAGATGTTTCTTAGCTTCCCGAAGAGCTGGAAGCAAGATGCTTTGGGGCCTCTCTGCCCCTTTGCAAACAAGGCGGCCCTTTGGGCCAGGCAGCTCTAGGCCAATGGAGCACACCCAGAGCAGAAGTTCTACTTCAGCTAGATCAGGCCACCAACAAAGTGCGTTTCACAGGCCTTGGTAAGAGATTTTCTCTCAGGCTGTAAGAGCACTGGGCAGAGCCAGTTGTTTCTTAGCTTCCCGAAGAGCTGGAAGCAAGATGCTTTGGGGGCTCCCTGCCCCTTTGCCAACAAGGCCGACCTTTGGGCCTTTCAGCTCTAGGCCAATGGAGCACACCCAGAGCAGAAGTTCTACCTCAGCCAGATAAGGCCTGCCAAGAAACTGCGTTTCAAAGGCTTTGGTAAGAGATGTTGCCGGTACTCTGTCAGAGCACTGGGCAGAGACAGTTGTTTCTTAGCTTCCCAAAGAGCTGGAAGCAAGATGCTTTGGGGCCTCTCTGCCCCTTTGCAAACAAGGCATCCCTTTGGGCCTTTCAGCTCTAGGGCAATGGAGCACACCCAGAGCAGAAGTTCTACCTCAGCCAGATCAGGCCTGCCAAGAAACTGCTTTTCACAGGCCTTCGTAAGAGGTGTTCCCGGAAGGCTGTAAGAGTACCTGGCAGAGCGAGTTGTTTCTTAGCTTCAAAAACAGCTGGAAGCAACATGATTTGGGGCCTCTCTCCCCCTTTGGAAACAAAGCAGCCTTTGTGCCTGGCAGCTCTAGGCCAAAGTAGCACACCCAGAGCACAAGTTCTACCTCAGCCAGATAAGGCCTGTCAAGAAGCTGCGTTTCACAGGCCTTTGTATGTGACGTTCCCGGTTGGCTTTGAGAGCACTGTGCAGAGCCAGTTGTTTTAGCTTCCCAGAGAGCAGGAAGCAAGATGCTTTGGGGCCTCTCTCACACTTTGGAAATAAAGGCAGCCCTTTGGGCCTGGCAGCCCTAGGCCAATGGAGTACACCCAGAGCAGAAGTTCTACCTCAGCCAGATCAGGCCTTCCAAGAAACTGCGTCTCACAGGCCTTTCTCTGTCACGTTGCCGGTAGGCTGTGAGAGCACTGTGCAGAGCCAGTTGTTTCTTAGCTTCCCAAAGATTTGGAAGCAAGATGCTTTGGGGACTCTCAGCCCCTTTGGAAACAAGGCGGCCCTTTGGGCCTGGCAGCTCTAGGCCAAAGTAGCACGCCCAGAGCAGGAGTTCTACTTCAGCCAGATCAGGCCTGCCAAGAAACTGCGTTTCACAGGCCTTGGTAAGAGATGTTCCCGGTAGGCTGTAAGAGCACTGGGCAGAGCCAGTTGTTTCTTACCTTCCTGAAAAGCTGGAAGCAAGACGCTTGGGACCCCTCTGCCCGTTTGGGAACAAGGCAGCCTTTTGGGTCGGGAAGCTCTAGGCCAATGGAGCACACGCAGAGCAGGAGTTCTACTTCAGCCTGATCAGGCCTGCAAAGAAACAGCGTTTGACAGGCCTTGGTAAGAGATGTTCCCGGTAGGTGTAAGAGCACTGGGCAGAGCCAGTTGTTTCTTAGCTTCGCAAAGACCGGGAAGCAAGATGCTTTGGGCCTCTCTGCCCCTTGGAAACAGGGCAGCACTTGGGGCCTGGCAGCTCTAGGGCAATGGAGCACACCCAGAGCCGGAGTTCTACTTCAGCCAGATGAGGCCTGCCAAGAAACTGCGTTTCACAGGCCTTTCAAAGACATGTTCCCGGTAGGCTGTAAGAGCACGGGGCAGAGCGAGTTGGTTCTTAGCTTCCCAGAGAGCTGGAAGCAAGATGCTTTGGGGCCTCTCTGCCCCTTTGGAAACAAGGCAGCACCTTGGGCCTGGCAGCTCTAGGGCAATGGAGCCCACCCAGAGCAGAAGTTCTACTTCAGCCAAATCAGGCCTGCCAGGAAACGGCGTTTCACAGGCCTTGGTAAGAGATGTTCCCGGTAGGCTGTAAGAGCACTGGGCAACGCCAGATGTTTCTTAGCTTCCCGAAGAGCTGGAAGCAAGATGCTTTGGTGCCACTCTCTCACTTTGGAATCAAGGCAGCCCTTTGGGGCAGGTAGCTCCAGGCCAGTGGAGCACACCCAGAGCAGAAGTTCTACTTCGGCCAGTTCAGGCCACCAACAAACTGCGTTTCACAGGCCTTGGTAAGAGATGTTCCCGGTAGGCTGTAAGAGCACTGGGCAACGCCAGATGTTTCTTAGCTTCCCGAAGAGCTGGAAGCAAGATGCTTTGGGGCCTCTCTGCCCCTTTGCAAACAAGGCGGCCCTTTGGGCCAGGCAGCTCTAGGCCAATGGAGCACACCCAGAGCAGAAGTTCTACTTCAGCTAGATCAGGCCACCAACAAAGTGCGTTTCACAGGCCTTGGTAAGAGATTTTCTCTCAGGCTGTAAGAGCACTGGGCAGAGCCAGTTGTTTCTTAGCTTCCCGAAGAGCTGGAAGCAAGATGCTTTGGGGGCTCCCTGCCCCTTTGCCAACAAGGCCGACCTTTGGGCCTTTCAGCTCTAGGCCAATGGAGCACACCCAGAGCAGAAGTTCTACCTCAGCCAGATAAGGCCTGCCAAGAAACTGCGTTTCAAAGGCTTTGGTAAGAGATGTTGCCGGTACTCTGTCAGAGCACTGGGCAGAGACAGTTGTTTCTTAGCTTCCCAAAGAGCTGGAAGCAAGATGCTTTGGGGCCTCTCTGCCCCTTTGCAAACAAGGCATCCCTTTGGGCCTTTCAGCTCTAGGGCAATGGAGCACACCCAGAGCAGAAGTTCTACCTCAGCCAGATCAGGCCTGCCAAGAAACTGCTTTTCACAGGCCTTCGTAAGAGGTGTTCCCGGAAGGCTGTAAGAGTACCTGGCAGAGCGAGTTGTTTCTTAGCTTCAAAAACAGCTGGAAGCAACATGATTTGGGGCCTCTCTCCCCCTTTGGAAACAAAGCAGCCTTTGTGCCTGGCAGCTCTAGGCCAAAGTAGCACACCCAGAGCACAAGTTCTACCTCAGCCAGATAAGGCCTGTCAAGAAGCTGCGTTTCACAGGCCTTTGTATGTGACGTTCCCGGTTGGCTTTGAGAGCACTGTGCAGAGCCAGTTGTTTTAGCTTCCCAGAGAGCAGGAAGCAAGATGCTTTGGGGCCTCTCTCACACTTTGGAAATAAAGGCAGCCCTTTGGGCCTGGCAGCCCTAGGCCAATGGAGTACACCCAGAGCAGAAGTTCTACCTCAGCCAGATCAGGCCTTCCAAGAAACTGCGTCTCACAGGCCTTTCTCTGTCACGTTGCCGGTAGGCTGTGAGAGCACTGTGCAGAGCCAGTTGTTTCTTAGCTTCCCAAAGATTTGGAAGCAAGATGCTTTGGGGACTCTCAGCCCCTTTGGAAACAAGGCGGCCCTTTGGGCCTGGCAGCTCTAGGCCAAAGTAGCACGCCCAGTGCAGGAGTTCTACTTCAGCCAGATCAGGCCTGCCAAGAAACTGCGTTTCACAGGCCTTGGTAAGAGATGTTCCCGGTAGGCTGTAAGAGCACTGGGCAGAGCCAGTTGTTTCTTACCTTCCTGAAAAGCTGGAAGCAAGACGCTTGGGACCCCTCTGCCCGTTTGCGAACAAGGCAGCCTTTTGGGTCGGGAAGCTCTAGGCCAATGGAGCACACGCAGAGCAGGAGTTCTACTTCAGCCTGATCAGGCCTGCAAAGAAACAGCGTTTGACAGGCCTTGGTAAGAGATGTTCCCGGTAGGTGTAAGAGCACTGGGCAGAGCCAGTTGTTTCTTAGCTTCGCAAAGACCGGGAAGCAAGATGCTTTGGGCCTCTCTGCCCCTTGGAAACAGGGCAGCACTTGGGGCCTGGCAGCTCTAGGGCAATGGAGCACACCCAGAGCCGGAGTTCTACTTCAGCCAGATGAGGCCTGCCAAGAAACTGCGTTTCACAGGCCTTTCAAAGACATGTTCCCGGTAGGCTGTAAGAGCACGGGGCAGAGCGAGTTGGTTCTTAGCTTCCCAGAGAGCTGGAAGCAAGATGCTTTGGGGCCTCTCTGCCCCTTTGGAAACAAGGCAGCACCTTGGGCCTGGCAGCTCTAGGGCAATGGAGCACACCCAGAGCAGAAGTTCTACTTCAGCCAAATCAGGCCTGCCAGGAAACGGCGTTTCACAGGCCTTGGTAAGAGATGTTCCCGGTAGGCTGTAAGAGCACTGGGCAACGCCAGATGTTTCTTAGCTTCCCGAAGAGCTGGAAGCAAGATGCTTTGGGGCCACTCTCTCACTTTGGAATCAAGGCAGCCCTTTGGGGCAGGTAGCTCCAGGCCAGTGGAGCACACCCAGAGCAGAAGTTCTACTTCGGCCAGTTCAGGCCACCAACAAACTGCGTTTCACAGGCCTTGGTAAGAGATGTTCCCGGTAGGCTGTAAGAGCACTGGGCAACGCCAGATGTTTCTTAGCTTCCCGAAGAGCTGGAAGCAAGATGCTTTGGGGCCTCTCTGCCCCTTTGCAAACAAGGCGGCCCTTTGGGCCAGGCAGCTCTAGGCCAATGGAGCACACCCAGAGCAGAAGTTCTACTTCAGCTAGATCAGGCCACCAACAAAGTGCGTTTCACAGGCCTTGGTAAGAGATTTTCTCTCAGGCTGTAAGAGCACTGGGCAGAGCCAGTTGTTTCTTAGCTTCCCGAAGAGCTGGAAGCAAGATGCTTTGGGGGCTCCCTGCCCCTTTGCCAACAAGGCCGACCTTTGGGCCTTTCAGCTCTAGGCCAATGGAGCACACCCAGAGCAGAAGTTCTACCTCAGCCAGATAAGGCCTGCCAAGAAACTGCGTTTCAAAGGCTTTGGTAAGAGATGTTGCCGGTACTCTGTCAGAGCACTGGGCAGAGACAGTTGTTTCTTAGCTTCCCAATGAGCTGGAAGCAAGATGCTTTGGGGCCTCTCTGCCCCTTTGCAAACAAGGCATCCCTTTGGGCCTTTCAGCTCTAGGGCAATGGAGCACACCCAGAGCAGAAGTTCTACCTCAGCCAGATCAGGCCTGCCAAGAAACTGCTTTTCACAGGCCTTCGTAAGAGGTGTTCCCGGAAGGCTGTAAGAGTACCTGGCAGAGCGAGTTGTTTCTTAGCTTCAAAAACAGCTGGAAGCAACATGATTTGGGGCCTCTCTCCCCCTTTGGAAACAAAGCAGCCTTTGTGCCTGGCAGCTCTAGGCCAAAGTAGCACACCCAGAGCACAAGTTCTACCTCAGCCAGATAAGGCCTGTCAAGAAGCTGCGTTTCACAGGCCTTTGTATGTGACGTTCCCGGTTGGCTTTGAGAGCACTGTGCAGAGCCAGTTGTTTTAGCTTCCCAGAGAGCAGGAAGCAAGATGCTTTGGGGCCTCTCTCACACTTTGGAAATAAAGGCAGCCCTTTGGGCCTGGCAGCCCTAGGCCAATGGAGTACACCCAGAGCAGAAGTTCTACCTCAGCCAGATCAGGCCTTCCAAGAAACTGCGTCTCACAGGCCTTTCTCTGTCACGTTGCCGGTAGGCTGTGAGAGCACTGTGCAGAGCCAGTTGTTTCTTAGCTTCCCAAAGATTTGGAAGCAAGATGCTTTGGGGACTCTCAGCCCCTTTGGAAACAAGGCGGCCCTTTGGGCCTGGCAGCTCTAGGCCAAAGTAGCACGCCCAGAGCAGGAGTTCTACTTCAGCCAGATCAGGCCTGCCAAGAAACTGCGTTTCACAGGCCTTGGTAAGAGATGTTCCCGGTAGGCTGTAAGAGCACTGGGCAGAGCCAGTTGTTTCTTACCTTCCTGAAAAGCTGGAAGCAAGACGCTTGGGACCCCTCTGCCCGTTTGCGAACAAGGCAGCCTTTTGGGTCGGGAAGCTCTAGGCCAATGGAGCACACGCAGAGCAGGAGTTCTACTTCAGCCTGATCAGGCCTGCAAAGAAACAGCGTTTGACAGGCCTTGGTAAGAGATGTTCCCGGTAGGTGTAAGAGCACTGGGCAGAGCCAGTTGTTTCTTAGCTTCGCAAAGACCGGGAAGCAAGATGCTTTGGGCCTCTCTGCCCCTTGGAAACAGGGCAGCACTTGGGGCCTGGCAGCTCTAGGGCAATGGAGCACACCCAGAGCCGGAGTTCTACTTCAGCCAGATGAGGCCTGCCAAGAAACTGCGTTTCACAGGCCTTTCAAAGACATGTTCCCGGTAGGCTGTAAGAGCACGGGGCAGAGCGAGTTGGTTCTTAGCTTCCCAGAGAGCTGGAAGCAAGATGCTTTGGGGCCTCTCTGCCCCTTTGGAAACAAGGCAGCACCTTGGGCCTGGCAGCTCTAGGGCAATGGAGCACACCCAGAGCAGAAGTTCTACTTCAGCCAAATCAGGCCTGCCAGGAAACGGCGTTTCACAGGCCTTGGTAAGAGATGTTCCCGGTAGGCTGTAAGAGCACTGGGCAACGCCAGATGTTTCTTAGCTTCCCGAAGAGCTGGAAGCAAGATGCTTTGGTGCCACTCTCTCACTTTGGAATCAAGGCAGCCCTTTGGGGCAGGTAGCTCCAGGCCAGTGGAGCACACCCAGAGCAGAAGTTCTACTTCGGCCAGTTCAGGCCACCAACAAACTGCGTTTCACAGGCCTTGGTAAGAGATGTTCCCGGTAGGCTGTAAGAGCACTGGGCAACGCCAGATGTTTCTTAGCTTCCCGAAGAGCTGGAAGCAAGATGCTTTGGGGCCACTCTCTCACTTTGGAATCAAGGCAGCCCTTTGGGGCAGGTAGCTCCAGGCCAGTGGAGCACACCCAGAGCAGAAGTTCTACTTCGGCCAGTTCAGGCCACCAACAAACTGCGTTTCACAGGCCTTGGTAAGAGATGTTCCCGGTAGGCTGTAAGAGCACTGGGCAACGCCAGATGTTTCTTAGCTTCCCGAAGAGCTGGAAGCAAGATGCTTTGGGGCCTCTCTGCCCCTTTGCAAACAAGGCGGCCCTTTGGGCCAGGCAGCTCTAGGCCAATGGAGCACACCCAGAGCAGAAGTTCTACTTCAGCTAGATCAGGCCACCAACAAAGTGCGTTTCACAGGCCTTGGTAAGAGATTTTCTCTCAGGCTGTAAGAGCACTGGGCAGAGCCAGTTGTTTCTTAGCTTCCCGAAGAGCTGGAAGCAAGATGCTTTGGGGGCTCCCTGCCCCTTTGCCAACAAGGCCGACCTTTGGGCCTTTCAGCTCTAGGCCAATGGAGCACACCCAGAGCAGAAGTTCTACCTCAGCCAGATAAGGCCTGCCAAGAAACTGCGTTTCAAAGGCATTGGTAAGAGATGTTGCCGGTACTCTGTCAGAGCACTGGGCAGAGACAGTTGTTTCTTAGCTTCCCAATGAGCTGGAAGCAAGATGCTTTGGGGCCTCTCTGCCCCTTTGCAAACAAGGCATCCCTTTGGGCCTTTCAGCTCTAGGGCAATGGAGCACACCCAGAGCAGAAGTTCTACCTCAGCCAGATCAGGCCTGCCAAGAAACTGCTTTTCACAGGCCTTCGTAAGAGGTGTTCCCGGAAGGCTGTAAGAGTACCTGGCAGAGCGAGTTGTTTCTTAGCTTCAAAAACAGCTGGAAGCAACATGATTTGGGGCCTCTCTCCCCCTTTGGAAACAAAGCAGCCTTTGTGCCCGGCAGCTCTAGGCCAAAGTAGCACACCCAGAGCACAAGTTCTACCTCAGCCAGATAAGGCCTGTCAAGAAGCTGCGTTTCACAGGCCTTTGTATGTGACGTTCCCGGTTGGCTTTGAGAGCACTGTGCAGAGCCAGTTGTTTTAGCTTCCCAGAGAGCAGGAAGCAAGATGCTTTGGGGCCTCTCTCACACTTTGGAAATAAAGGCAGCCCTTTGGGCCTGGCAGCCCTAGGCCAATGGAGTACACCCAGAGCAGAAGTTCTACCTCAGCCAGATCAGGCCTTCCAAGAAACTGCGTCTCACAGGCCTTTCTCTGTCACGTTGCCGGTAGGCTGTGAGAGCACTGTGCAGAGCCAGTTGTTTCTTAGCTTCCCAAAGATTTGGAAGCAAGATGCTTTGGGGACTCTCAGCCCCTTTGGAAACAAGGCGGCCCTTTGGGCCTGGCAGCTCTAGGCCAAAGTAGCACGCCCAGAGCAGGAGTTCTACTTCAGCCAGATCAGGCCTGCCAAGAAACTGCGTTTCACAGGCCTTGGTAAGAGATGTTCCCGGTAGGCTGTAAGAGCACTGGGCAGAGCCAGTTGTTTCTTACCTTCCTGAAAAGCTGGAAGCAAGACGCTTGGGACCCCTCTGCCCGTTTGCGAACAAGGCAGCCTTTTGGGTCGGGAAGCTCTAGGCCAATGGAGCACACGCAGAGCAGGAGTTCTACTTCAGCCTGATCAGGCCTGCAAAGAAACAGCGTTTGACAGGCCTTGGTAAGAGATGTTCCCGGTAGGTGTAAGAGCACTGGGCAGAGCCAGTTGTTTCTTAGCTTCGCAAAGACCGGGAAGCAAGATGCTTTGGGCCTCTCTGCCCCTTGGAAACAGGGCAGCACTTGGGGCCTGGCAGCTCTAGGGCAATGGAGCACACCCAGAGCCGGAGTTCTACTTCAGCCAGATGAGGCCTGCCAAGAAACTGCGTTTCACAGGCCTTTCAAAGACATGTTCCCGGTAGGCTGTAAGAGCACGGGGCAGAGCGAGTTGGTTCTTAGCTTCCCAGAGAGCTGGAAGCAAGATGCTTTGGGGCCTCTCTGCCCCTTTGGAAACAAGGCAGCACCTTGGGCCTGGCAGCTCTAGGGCAATGGAGCCCACCCAGAGCAGAAGTTCTACTTCAGCCAAATCAGGCCTGCCAGGAAACGGCGTTTCACAGGCCTTGGTAAGAGATGTTCCCGGTAGGCTGTAAGAGCACTGGGCAACGCCAGATGTTTCTTAGCTTCCCGAAGAGCTGGAAGCAAGATGCTTTGGTGCCACTCTCTCACTTTGGAATCAAGGCAGCCCTTTGGGGCAGGTAGCTCCAGGCCAGTGGAGCACACCCAGAGCAGAAGTTCTACTTCGGCCAGTTCAGGCCACCAACAAACTGCGTTTCACAGGCCTTGGTAAGAGATGTTCCCGGTAGGCTGTAAGAGCACTGGGCAACGCCAGATGTTTCTTAGCTTCCCGAAGAGCTGGAAGCAAGATGCTTTGGGGCCTCTCTGCCCCTTTGCAAACAAGGCGGCCCTTTGGGCCAGGCAGCTCTAGGCCAATGGAGCACACCCAGAGCAGAAGTTCTACTTCAGCTAGATCAGGCCACCAACAAAGTGCGTTTCACAGGCCTTGGTAAGAGATTTTCTCTCAGGCTGTAAGAGCACTGGGCAGAGCCAGTTGTTTCTTAGCTTCCCGAAGAGCTGGAAGCAAGATGCTTTGGGGGCTCCCTGCCCCTTTGCCAACAAGGCCGACCTTTGGGCCTTTCAGCTCTAGGCCAATGGAGCACACCCAGAGCAGAAGTTCTACCTCAGCCAGATAAGGCCTGCCAAGAAACTGCGTTTCAAAGGCTTTGGTAAGAGATGTTGCCGGTACTCTGTCAGAGCACTGGGCAGAGACAGTTGTTTCTTAGCTTCCCAATGAGCTGGAAGCAAGATGCTTTGGGGCCTCTCTGCCCCTTTGCAAACAAGGCATCCCTTTGGGCCTTTCAGCTCTAGGGCAATGGAGCACACCCAGAGCAGAAGTTCTACCTCAGCCAGATCAGGCCTGCCAAGAAACTGCTTTTCACAGGCCTTCGTAAGAGGTGTTCCCGGAAGGCTGTAAGAGTACCTGGCAGAGCGAGTTGTTTCTTAGCTTCAAAAACAGCTGGAAGCAACATGATTTGGGGCCTCTCTCCCCCTTTGGAAACAAAGCAGCCTTTGTGCCTGGCAGCTCTAGGCCAAAGTAGCACACCCAGAGCACAAGTTCTACCTCAGCCAGATAAGGCCTGTCAAGAAGCTGCGTTTCACAGGCCTTTGTATGTGACGTTCCCGGTTGGCTTTGAGAGCACTGTGCAGAGCCAGTTGTTTTAGCTTCCCAGAGAGCAGGAAGCAAGATGCTTTGGGGCCTCTCTCACACTTTGGAAATAAAGGCAGCCCTTTGGGCCTGGCAGCCCTAGGCCAATGGAGTACACCCAGAGCAGAAGTTCTACCTCAGCCAGATCAGGCCTTCCAAGAAACTGCGTCTCACAGGCCTTTCTCTGTCACGTTGCCGGTAGGCTGTGAGAGCACTGTGCAGAGCCAGTTGTTTCTTAGCTTCCCAAAGATTTGGAAGCAAGATGCTTTGGGGACTCTCAGCCCCTTTGGAAACAAGGCGGCCCTTTGGGCCTGGCAGCTCTAGGCCAAAGTAGCACGCCCAGAGCAGGAGTTCTACTTCAGCCAGATCAGGCCTGCCAAGAAACTGCGTTTCACAGGCCTTGGTAAGAGATGTTCCCGGTAGGCTGTAAGAGCACTGGGCAGAGCCAGTTGTTTCTTACCTTCCTGAAAAGCTGGAAGCAAGACGCTTGGGACCCCTCTGCCCGTTTGCGAACAAGGCAGCCTTTTGGGTCGGGAAGCTCTAGGCCAATGGAGCACACGCAGAGCAGGAGTTCTACTTCAGCCTGATCAGGCCTGCAAAGAAACAGCGTTTGACAGGCCTTGGTAAGAGATGTTCCCGGTAGGTGTAAGAGCACTGGGCAGAGCCAGTTGTTTCTTAGCTTCGCAAAGACCGGGAAGCAAGATGCTTTGGGCCTCTCTGCCCCTTGGAAACAGGGCAGCACTTGGGGCCTGGCAGCTCTAGGGCAATGGAGCACACCCAGAGCCGGAGTTCTACTTCAGCCAGATGAGGCCTGCCAAGAAACTGCGTTTCACAGGCCTTTCAAAGACATGTTCCCGGTAGGCTGTAAGAGCACGGGGCAGAGCGAGTTGGTTCTTAGCTTCCCAGAGAGCTGGAAGCAAGATGCTTTGGGGCCTCTCTGCCCCTTTGGAAACAAGGCAGCACCTTGGGCCTGGCAGCTCTAGGGCAATGGAGCACACCCAGAGCAGAAGTTCTACTTCAGCCAAATCAGGCCTGCCAGGAAACGGCGTTTCACAGGCCTTGGTAAGAGATGTTCCCGGTAGGCTGTAAGAGCACTGGGCAACGCCAGATGTTTCTTAGCTTCCCGAAGAGCTGGAAGCAAGATGCTTTGGTGCCACTCTCTCACTTTGGAATCAAGGCAGCCCTTTGGGGCAGGTAGCTCCAGGCCAGTGGAGCACACCCAGAGCAGAAGTTCTACTTCGGCCAGTTCAGGCCACCAACAAACTGCGTTTCACAGGCCTTGGTAAGAGATGTTCCCGGTAGGCTGTAAGAGCACTGGGCAACGCCAGATGTTTCTTAGCTTCCCGAAGAGCTGGAAGCAAGATGCTTTGGGGCCACTCTCTCACTTTGGAATCAAGGCAGCCCTTTGGGGCAGGTAGCTCCAGGCCAGTGGAGCACACCCAGAGCAGAAGTTCTACTTCGGCCAGTTCAGGCCACCAACAAACTGCGTTTCACAGGCCTTGGTAAGAGATGTTCCCGGTAGGCTGTAAGAGCACTGGGCAATGCCAGATGTTTCTTAGCTTCCCGAAGAGCTGGAAGCAAGATGCTTTGGGGCCTCTCTGCCCCTTTGCAAACAAGGCGGCCCTTTGGGCCAGGCAGCTCTAGGCCAATGGAGCACACCCAGAGCAGAAGTTCTACTTCAGCTAGATCAGGCCACCAACAAAGTGCGTTTCACAGGCCTTGGTAAGAGATTTTCTCTCAGGCTGTAAGAGCACTGGGCAGAGCCAGTTGTTTCTTAGCTTCCCGAAGAGCTGGAAGCAAGATGCTTTGGGGGCTCCCTGCCCCTTTGCCAACAAGGCCGACCTTTGGGCCTTTCAGCTCTAGGCCAATGGAGCACACCCAGAGCAGAAGTTCTACCTCAGCCAGATAAGGCCTGCCAAGAAACTGCGTTTCAAAGGCATTGGTAAGAGATGTTGCCGGTACTCTGTCAGAGCACTGGGCAGAGACAGTTGTTTCTTAGCTTCCCAATGAGCTGGAAGCAAGATGCTTTGGGGCCTCTCTGCCCCTTTGCAAACAAGGCATCCCTTTGGGCCTTTCAGCTCTAGGGCAATGGAGCACACCCAGAGCAGAAGTTCTACCTCAGCCAGATCAGGCCTGCCAAGAAACTGCTTTTCACAGGCCTTCGTAAGAGGTGTTCCCGGAAGGCTGTAAGAGTACCTGGCAGAGCGAGTTGTTTCTTAGCTTCAAAAACAGCTGGAAGCAACATGATTTGGGGCCTCTCTCCCCCTTTGGAAACAAAGCAGCCTTTGTGCCCGGCAGCTCTAGGCCAAAGTAGCACACCCAGAGCACAAGTTCTACCTCAGCCAGATAAGGCCTGTCAAGAAGCTGCGTTTCACAGGCCTTTGTATGTGACGTTCCCGGTTGGCTTTGAGAGCACTGTGCAGAGCCAGTTGTTTTAGCTTCCCAGAGAGCAGGAAGCAAGATGCTTTGGGGCCTCTCTCACACTTTGGAAATAAAGGCAGCCCTTTGGGCCTGGCAGCCCTAGGCCAATGGAGTACACCCAGAGCAGAAGTTCTACCTCAGCCAGATCAGGCCTTCCAAGAAACTGCGTCTCACAGGCCTGTCTCTGTCACGTTGCCGGTAGGCTGTGAGAGCACTGTGCAGAGCCAGTTGTTTCTTAGCTTCCCAAAGATTTGGAAGCAAGATACTTTGGGGACTCTCAGCCCCTTTGGAAACAAGGCGGCCCTTTGGGCCTGGCAGCTCTAGGCCAAAGTAGCACGCCCAGAGCAGGAGTTCTACTTCAGCCAGATCAGGCCTGCCAAGAAACTGCGTTTCACAGGCCTTGGTAAGAGATGTTCCCGGTAGGCTGTAAGAGCACTGGGCAGAGCCAGTTGTTTCTTACCTTCCTGAAAAGCTGGAAGCAAGACGCTTGGGACCCCTCTGCCCGTTTGGGAACAAGGCAGCCTTTTGGGTCGGGAAGCTCTAGGCCAATGGAGCACACGCAGAGCAGGAGTTCTACTTCAGCCTGATCAGGCCTGCAAAGAAACAGCGTTTGACAGGCCTTGGTAAGAGATGTTCCCGGTAGGTGTAAGAGCACTGGGCAGAGCCAGTTGTTTCTTAGCTTCGCAAAGACCGGGAAGCAAGATGCTTTGGGCCTCTCTGCCCCTTGGAAACAGGGCAGCACTTGGGGCCTGGCAGCTCTAGGGCAATGGAGCACACCCAGAGCCGGAGTTCTACTTCAGCCAGATGAGGCCTGCCAAGAAACTGCGTTTCACAGGCCTTTCAAAGACATGTTCCCGGTAGGCTGTAAGAGCACGGGGCAGAGCGAGTTGGTTCTTAGCTTCCCAGAGAGCTGGAAGCAAGATGCTTTGGGGCCTCTCTGCCCCTTTGGAAACAAGGCAGCACCTTGGGCCTGGCAGCTCTAGGGCAATGGAGCACACCCAGAGCAGAAGTTCTACTTCAGCCAAATCAGGCCTGCCAGGAAACGGCGTTTCACAGGCCTTGGTAAGAGATGTTCCCGGTAGGCTGTAAGAGCACTGGGCAACGCCAGATGTTTCTTAGCTTCCCGAAGAGCTGGAAGCAAGATGCTTTGGTGCCACTCTCTCACTTTGGAATCAAGGCAGCCCTTTGGGGCAGGTAGCTCCAGGCCAGTGGAGCACACCCAGAGCAGAAGTTCTACTTCGGCCAGTTCAGGCCACCAACAAACTGCGTTTCACAGGCCTTGGTAAGAGATGTTCCCGGTAGGCTGTAAGAGCACTGGGCAACGCCAGATGTTTCTTAGCTTCCCGAAGAGCTGGAAGCAAGATGCTTTGGGGCCACTCTCTCACTTTGGAATCAAGGCAGCCCTTTGGGGCAGGTAGCTCCAGGCCAGTGGAGCACACCCAGAGCAGAAGTTCTACTTCGGCCAGTTCAGGCCACCAACAAACTGCGTTTCACAGGCCTTGGTAAGAGATGTTCCCGGTAGGCTGTAAGAGCACTGGGCAACGCCAGATGTTTCTTAGCTTCCCGAAGAGCTGGAAGCAAGATGCTTTGGGGCCTCTCTGCCCCTTTGCAAACAAGGCGGCCCTTTGGGCCAGGCAGCTCTAGGCCAATGGAGCACACCCAGAGCAGAAGTTCTACTTCAGCTAGATCAGGCCACCAACAAAGTGCGTTTCACAGGCCTTGGTAAGAGATTTTCTCTCAGGCTGTAAGAGCACTGGGCAGAGCCAGTTGTTTCTTAGCTTCCCGAAGAGCTGGAAGCAAGATGCTTTGGGGGCTCCCTGCCCCTTTGCCAACAAGGCCGACCTTTGGGCCTTTCAGCTCTAGGCCAATGGAGCACACCCAGAGCAGAAGTTCTACCTCAGCCAGATAAGGCCTGCCAAGAAACTGCGTTTCAAAGGCATTGGTAAGAGATGTTGCCGGTACTCTGTCAGAGCACTGGGCAGAGACAGTTGTTTCTTAGCTTCCCAATGAGCTGGAAGCAAGATGCTTTGGGGCCTCTCTGCCCCTTTGCAAACAAGGCATCCCTTTGGGCCTTTCAGCTCTAGGGCAATGGAGCACACCCAGAGCAGAAGTTCTACCTCAGCCAGATCAGGCCTGCCAAGAAACTGCTTTTCACAGGCCTTCGTAAGAGGTGTTCCCGGAAGGCTGTAAGAGTACCTGGCAGAGCGAGTTGTTTCTTAGCTTCAAAAACAGCTGGAAGCAACATGATTTGGGGCCTCTCTCCCCCTTTGGAAACAAAGCAGCCTTTGTGCCCGGCAGCTCTAGGCCAAAGTAGCACACCCAGAGCACAAGTTCTACCTCAGCCAGATAAGGCCTGTCAAGAAGCTGCGTTTCACAGGCCTTTGTATGTGACGTTCCCGGTTGGCTTTGAGAGCACTGTGCAGAGCCAGTTGTTTTAGCTTCCCAGAGAGCAGGAAGCAAGATGCTTTGGGGCCTCTCTCACACTTTGGAAATAAAGGCAGCCCTTTGGGCCTGGCAGCCCTAGGCCAATGGAGTACACCCAGAGCAGAAGTTCTACCTCAGCCAGATCAGGCCTTCCAAGAAACTGCGTCTCACAGGCCTGTCTCTGTCACGTTGCCGGTAGGCTGTGAGAGCACTGTGCAGAGCCAGTTGTTTCTTAGCTTCCCAAAGATTTGGAAGCAAGATACTTTGGGGACTCTCAGCCCCTTTGGAAACAAGGCGGCCCTTTGGGCCTGGCAGCTCTAGGCCAAAGTAGCACGCCCAGAGCAGGAGTTCTACTTCAGCCAGATCAGGCCTGCCAAGAAACTGCGTTTCACAGGCCTTGGTAAGAGATGTTCCCGGTAGGCTGTAAGAGCACTGGGCAGAGCCAGTTGTTTCTTACCTTCCTGAAAAGCTGGAAGCAAGACGCTTGGGACCCCTCTGCCCGTTTGGGAACAAGGCAGCCTTTTGGGTCGGGAAGCTCTAGGCCAATGGAGCACACGCAGAGCAGGAGTTCTACTTCAGCCTGATCAGGCCTGCAAAGAAACAGCGTTTGACAGGCCTTGGTAAGAGATGTTCCCGGTAGGTGTAAGAGCACTGGGCAGAGCCAGTTGTTTCTTAGCTTCGCAAAGACCGGGAAGCAAGATGCTTTGGGCCTCTCTGCCCCTTGGAAACAGGGCAGCACTTGGGGCCTGGCAGCTCTAGGGCAATGGAGCACACCCAGAGCCGGAGTTCTACTTCAGCCAGATGAGGCCTGCCAAGAAACTGCGTTTCACAGGCCTTTCAAAGACATGTTCCCGGTAGGCTGTAAGAGCACGGGGCAGAGCGAGTTGGTTCTTAGCTTCCCAGAGAGCTGGAAGCAAGATGCTTTGGGGCCTCTCTGCCCCTTTGGAAACAAGGCAGCACCTTGGGCCTGGCAGCTCTAGGGCAATGGAGCACACCCAGAGCAGAAGTTCTACTTCAGCCAAATCAGGCCTGCCAGGAAACGGCGTTTCACAGGCCTTGGTAAGAGATGTTCCCGGTAGGCTGTAAGAGCACTGGGCAACGCCAGATGTTTCTTAGCTTCCCGAAGAGCTGGAAGCAAGATGCTTTGGTGCCACTCTCTCACTTTGGAATCAAGGCAGCCCTTTGGGGCAGGTAGCTCCAGGCCAGTGGAGCACACCCAGAGCAGAAGTTCTACTTCGGCCACTTCAGGCCACCAACAAACTGCGTTTCACAGGCCTTGGTAAGAGATGTTCCCGGTAGGCTGTAAGAGCACTGGGCAACGCCAGATGTTTCTTAGCTTCCCGAAGAGCTGGAAGCAAGATGCTTTGGGGCCTCTCTGCCCCTTTGCAAACAAGGCGGCCCTTTGGGCCAGGCAGCTCTAGGCCAATGGAGCACACCCAGAGCAGAAGTTCTACTTCAGCTAGATCAGGCCACCAACAAAGTGCGTTTCACAGGCCTTGGTAAGAGATTTTCTCTCAGGCTGTAAGAGCACTGGGCAGAGCCAGTTGTTTCTTAGCTTCCCGAAGAGCTGGAAGCAAGATGCTTTGGGGGCTCCCTGCCCCTTTGCCAACAAGGCCGACCTTTGGGCCTTTCAGCTCTAGGCCAATGGAGCACACCCAGAGCAGAAGTTCTACCTCAGCCAGATAAGGCCTGCCAAGAAACTGCGTTTCAAAGGCTTTGGTAAGAGATGTTCCCGGTACTCTGTCAGAGCACTGGGCAGAGACAGTTGTTTCTTAGCTTCCCAATGAGCTGGAAGCAAGATGCTTTGGGGCCTCTCTGCCCCTTTGCAAACAAGGCATCCCTTTGGGCCTTTCAGCTCTAGGGCAATGGAGCACACCCAGAGCAGAAGTTCTACCTCAGCCAGATCAGGCCTGCCAAGAAACTGCTTTTCACAGGCCTTCGTAAGAGGTGTTCCCGGAAGGCTGTAAGAGTACCTGGCAGAGCGAGTTGTTTCTTAGCTTCAAAAACAGCTGGAAGCAACATGATTTGGGGCCTCTCTCCCCCTTTGGAAACAAAGCAGCCTTTGTGCCTGGCAGCTCTAGGCCAAAGTAGCACACCCAGAGCACAAGTTCTACCTCAGCCAGATAAGGCCTGTCAAGAAGCTGCGTTTCACAGGCCTTTGTATGTGACGTTCCCGGTTGGCTTTGAGAGCACTGTGCAGAGCCAGTTGTTTTAGCTTCCCAGAGAGCAGGAAGCAAGATGCTTTGGGGCCTCTCTCACACTTTGGAAATAAAGGCAGCCCTTTGGGCCTGGCAGCCCTAGGCCAATGGAGTACACCCAGAGCAGAAGTTCTACCTCAGCCAGATCAGGCCTTCCAAGAAACTGCGTCTCACAGGCCTGTCTCTGTCACGTTGCCGGTAGGCTGTGAGAGCACTGTGCAGAGCCAGTTGTTTCTTAGCTTCCCAAAGATTTGGAAGCAAGATACTTTGGGGACTCTCAGCCCCTTTGGAAACAAGGCGGCCCTTTGGGCCTGGCAGCTCTAGGCCAAAGTAGCACGCCCAGAGCAGGAGTTCTACTTCAGCCAGATCAGGCCTGCCAAGAAACTGCGTTTCACAGGCCTTGGTAAGAGATGTTCCCGGTAGGCTGTAAGAGCACTGGGCAGAGCCAGTTGTTTCTTACCTTCCTGAAAAGCTGGAAGCAAGACGCTTGGGACCCCTCTGCCCGTTTGGGAACAAGGCAGCCTTTTGGGTCGGGAAGCTCTAGGCCAATGGAGCACACGCAGAGCAGGAGTTCTACTTCAGCCTGATCAGGCCTGCAAAGAAACAGCGTTTGACAGGCCTTGGTAAGAGATGTTCCCGGTAGGTGTAAGAGCACTGGGCAGAGCCAGTTGTTTCTTAGCTTCGC
Source organism: Equus asinus (assembly GCF_041296235.1). Lineage (NCBI taxonomy): Eukaryota > Metazoa > Chordata > Mammalia > Perissodactyla > Equidae > Equus > Equus asinus. Next base: position 381,922 of record NW_027225523.1, read on the forward strand.
AAAGACCGGGAAGCAAGATGCTTTGGGCCTCTCTGCCCCTTGGAAACAGGGCAGCACTTGGGGCCTGGCAGCACTAGGGCAATGGAGCACACCCAGAGCGGGAGTTCTACTTCAGCCAGATGAGGCCTGCCAAGAAACTGCGTTTCACAGGCCTTTCAAAGACATGTTCCCGGTAGGCTGTAAGAGCACGGGGCAGAGCGAGTTGGTTCTTAGCTTCCCAGAGAGCTGGAAGCAAGATGCTTTGGGGCCTCTCTGCCCCTTTGGAAACAAGGCAGCACCTTGGGCCTGGCAGCTCTAGGGCAATGGAGCACACCCAGAGCAGAAGTTCTACTTCAGCCAAATCAGGCCTGCCAGGAAACGGCGTTTCACAGGCCTTGGTAAGAGATGTTCCCGGTAGGCTGTAAGAGCACTGGGCAACGCCAGATGTTTCTTAGCTTCCCGAAGAGCTGGAAGCAAGATGCTTTGGTGCCACTCTCTCACTTTGGAATCAAGGCAGCCCTTTGGGGCAGGTAGCTCCAGGCCAGTGGAGCACACCCAGAGCAGAAGTTCTACTTCGGCCAGTTCAGGCCACCAACAAACTGCGTTTCACAGGCCTTGGTAAGAGATGTTCCCGGTAGGCTGTAAGAGCACTGGGCAACGCCAGATGTTTCTTAGCTTCCCGAAGAGCTGGAAGCAAGATGCTTTGGGGCCTCTCTGCCCCTTTGCAAACAAGGCGGCCCTTTGGGCCAGGCAGCTCTAGGCCAATGGAGCACACCCAGAGCAGAAGTTCTACTTCAGCTAGATCAGGCCACCAACAAAGTGCGTTTCACAGGCCTTGGTAAGAGATTTTCTCTCAGGCTGTAAGAGCACTGGGCAGAGCCAGTTGTTTCTTAGCTTCCCGAAGAGCTGGAAGCAAGATGCTTTGGGGGCTCCCTGCCCCTTTGCCAACAAGGCCGACCTTTGGGCCTTTCAGCTCTAGGCCAATGGAGCACACCCAGAGCAGAAGTTCTACCTCAGCCAGATAAGGCCTGCCAAGAAACTGCGTTTCAAAGGCTTTGGTAAGAGATGTTCCCGGTACTCTGTCAGAGCACTGGGCAGAGACAGTTGTTTCTTAGCTTCCCAAAGAGCTGGAAGCAAGATGCTTTGGGGCCTCTCTGCCCCTTTGCAAACAAGGCATCCCTTTGGGCCTTTCAGCTCTAGGGCAATGGAGCACACCCAGAGCAGAAGTTCTACCTCAGCCAGATCAGGCCTGCCAAGAAACTGCTTTTCACAGGCCTTCGTAAGAGGTGTTCCCGGAAGGCTGTAAGAGTACCTGGCAGAGCGAGTTGTTTCTTAGCTTCAAAAACAGCTGGAAGCAACATGATTTGGGGCCTCTCTCCCCCTTTGGAAACAAAGCAGCCTTTGTGCCCGGCAGCTCTAGGCCAAAGTAGCACACCCAGAGCACAAGTTCTACCTCAGCCAGATAAGGCCTGTCAAGAAGCTGCGTTTCACAGGCCTTTGTATGTGACGTTCCCGGTTGGCTTTGAGAGCACTGTGCAGAGCCAGTTGTTTTAGCTTCCCAGAGAGCAGGAAGCAAGATGCTTTGGGGCCTCTCTCACACTTTGGAAATAAAGGCAGCCCTTTGGGCCTGGCAGCCCTAGGCCAATGGAGTACACCCAGAGCAGAAGTTCTACCTCAGCCAGATCAGGCCTTCCAAGAAACTGCGTCTCACAGGCCTTTCTCTGTCACGTTGCCGGTAGGCTGTGAGAGCACTGTGCAGAGCCAGTTGTTTCTTAGCTTCCCAAAGATTTGGAAGCAAGATGCTTTGGGGACTCTCAGCCCCTTTGGAAACAAGGCGGCCCTTTGGGCCTGGCAGCTCTAGGCCAAAGTAGCACGCCCAGAGCAGGAGTTCTACTTCAGCCAGATCAGGCCTGCCAAGAAACTGCGTTTCACAGGCCTTGGTAAGAGATGTTCCCGGTAGGCTGTAAGAGCACTGGGCAGAGCCAGTTGTTTCTTACCTTCCTGAAAAGCTGGAAGCAAGACGCTTGGGACCCCTCTGCCCGTTTGGGAACAAGGCAGCCTTTTGGGTCGGGAAGCTCTAGGCCAATGGAGCACACGCAGAGCAGGAGTTCTACTTCAGCCTGATCAGGCCTGCAAAGAAACAGCGTTTGACAGGCCTTGGTAAGAGATGTTCCCGGTAGGTGTAAGAGCACTGGGCAGAGCCAGTTGTTTCTTAGCTTCGCAAAGACCGGGAAGCAAGATGCTTTGGGCCTCTCTGCCCCTTGGAAACAGGGCAGCACTTGGGGCCTGGCAGCTCTAGGGCAATGGAGCACACCCAGAGCCGGAGTTCTACTTCAGCCAGATGAGGCCTGCCAAGAAACTGCGTTTCACAGGCCTTTCAAAGACATGTTCCCGGTAGGCTGTAAGAGCACGGGGCAGAGCGAGTTGGTTCTTAGCTTCCCAGAGAGCTGGAAGCAAGATGCTTTGGGGCCTCTCTGCCCCTTTGGAAACAAGGCAGCACCTTGGGCCTGGCAGCTCTAGGGCAATGGAGCACACCCAGAGCAGAAGTTCTACTTCAGCCAAATCAGGCCTGCCAGGAAACGGCGTTTCACAGGCCTTGGTAAGAGATGTTCCCGGTAGGCTGTAAGAGCACTGGGCAACGCCAGATGTTTCTTAGCTTCCCGAAGAGCTGGAAGCAAGATGCTTTGGGGCCACTCTCTCACTTTGGAATCAAGGCAGCCCTTTGGGGCAGGTAGCTCCAGGCCAGTGGAGCACACCCAGAGCAGAAGTTCTACTTCGGCCAGTTCAGGCCACCAACAAACTGCGTTTCACAGGCCTTGGTAAGAGATGTTCCCGGTAGGCTGTAAGAGCACTGGGCAACGCCAGATGTTTCTTAGCTTCCCGAAGAGCTGGAAGCAAGATGCTTTGGGGCCTCTCTGCCCCTTTGCAAACAAGGCGGCCCTTTGGGCCAGGCAGCTCTAGGCCAATGGAGCACACCCAGAGCAGAAGTTCTACTTCAGCTAGATCAGGCCACCAACAAAGTGCGTTTCACAGGCCTTGGTAAGAGATTTTCTCTCAGGCTGTAAGAGCACTGGGCAGAGCCAGTTGTTTCTTAGCTTCCCGAAGAGCTGGAAGCAAGATGCTTTGGGGGCTCCCTGCCCCTTTGCCAACAAGGCCGACCTTTGGGCCTTTCAGCTCTAGGCCAATGGAGCACACCCAGAGCAGAAGTTCTACCTCAGCCAGATAAGGCCTGCCAAGAAACTGCGTTTCAAAGGCTTTGGTAAGAGATGTTGCCGGTACTCTGTCAGAGCACTGGGCAGAGACAGTTGTTTCTTAGCTTCCCAAAGAGCTGGAAGCAAGATGCTTTGGGGCCTCTCTGCCCCTTTGCAAACAAGGCATCCCTTTGGGCCTTTCAGCTCTAGGGCAATGGAGCACACCCAGAGCAGAAGTTCTACCTCAGCCAGATCAGGCCTGCCAAGAAACTGCTTTTCACAGGCCTTCGTAAGAGGTGTTCCCGGAAGGCTGTAAGAGTACCTGGCAGAGCGAGTTGTTTCTTAGCTTCAAAAACAGCTGGAAGCAACATGATTTGGGGCCTCTCTCCCCCTTTGGAAACAAAGCAGCCTTTGTGCCTGGCAGCTCTAGGCCAAAGTAGCACACCCAGAGCACAAGTTCTACCTCAGCCAGATAAGGCCTGTCAAGAAGCTGCGTTTCACAGGCCTTTGTATGTGACGTTCCCGGTTGGCTTTGAGAGCACTGTGCAGAGCCAGTTGTTTTAGCTTCCCAGAGAGCAGGAAGCAAGATGCTTTGGGGCCTCTCTCACACTTTGGAAATAAAGGCAGCCCTTTGGGCCTGGCAGCCCTAGGCCAATGGAGTACACCCAGAGCAGAAGTTCTACCTCAGCCAGATCAGGCCTTCCAAGAAACTGCGTCTCACAGGCCTTTCTCTGTCACGTTGCCGGTAGGCTGTGAGAGCACTGTGCAGAGCCAGTTGTTTCTTAGCTTCCCAAAGATTTGGAAGCAAGATGCTTTGGGGACTCTCAGCCCCTTTGGAAACAAGGCGGCCCTTTGGGCCTGGCAGCTCTAGGCCAAAGTAGCACGCCCAGAGCAGGAGTTCTACTTCAGCCAGATCAGGCCTGCCAAGAAACTGCGTTTCACAGGCCTTGGTAAGAGATGTTCCCGGTAGGCTGTAAGAGCACTGGGCAGAGCCAGTTGTTTCTTACCTTCCTGAAAAGCTGGAAGCAAGACGCTTGGGACCCCTCTGCCCGTTTGGGAACAAGGCAGCCTTTTGGGTCGGGAAGCTCTAGGCCAATGGAGCACACGCAGAGCAGGAGTTCTACTTCAGCCTGATCAGGCCTGCAAAGAAACAGCGTTTGACAGGCCTTGGTAAGAGATGTTCCCGGTAGGTGTAAGAGCACTGGGCAGAGCCAGTTGTTTCTTAGCTTCGCAAAGACCGGGAAGCAAGATGCTTTGGGCCTCTCTGCCCCTTGGAAACAGGGCAGCACTTGGGGCCTGGCAGCTCTAGGGCAATGGAGCACACCCAGAGCCGGAGTTCTACTTCAGCCAGATGAGGCCTGCCAAGAAACTGCGTTTCACAGGCCTTTCAAAGACATGTTCCCGGTAGGCTGTAAGAGCACGGGGCAGAGCGAGTTGGTTCTTAGCTTCCCAGAGAGCTGGAAGCAAGATGCTTTGGGGCCTCTCTGCCCCTTTGGAAACAAGGCAGCACCTTGGGCCTGGCAGCTCTAGGGCAATGGAGCACACCCAGAGCAGAAGTTCTACTTCAGCCAAATCAGGCCTGCCAGGAAACGGCGTTTCACAGGCCTTGGTAAGAGATGTTCCCGGTAGGCTGTAAGAGCACTGGGCAACGCCAGATGTTTCTTAGCTTCCCGAAGAGCTGGAAGCAAGATGCTTTGGGGCCACTCTCTCACTTTGGAATCAAGGCAGCCCTTTGGGGCAGGTAGCTCCAGGCCAGTGGAGCACACCCAGAGCAGAAGTTCTACTTCGGCCAGTTCAGGCCACCAACAAACTGCGTTTCACAGGCCTTGGTAAGAGATGTTCCCGGTAGGCTGTAAGAGCACTGGGCAACGCCAGATGTTTCTTAGCTTCCCGAAGAGCTGGAAGCAAGATGCTTTGGGGCCTCTCTGCCCCTTTGCAAACAAGGCGGCCCTTTGGGCCAGGCAGCTCTAGGCCAATGGAGCACACCCAGAGCAGAAGTTCTACTTCAGCTAGATCAGGCCACCAACAAAGTGCGTTTCACAGGCCTTGGTAAGAGATTTTCTCTCAGGCTGTAAGAGCACTGGGCAGAGCCAGTTGTTTCTTAGCTTCCCGAAGAGCTGGAAGCAAGATGCTTTGGGGGCTCCCTGCCCCTTTGCCAACAAGGCCGACCTTTGGGCCTTTCAGCTCTAGGCCAATGGAGCACACCCAGAGCAGAAGTTCTACCTCAGCCAGATAAGGCCTGCCAAGAAACTGCGTTTCAAAGGCTTTGGTAAGAGATGTTGCCGGTACTCTGTCAGAGCACTGGGCAGAGACAGTTGTTTCTTAGCTTCCCAAAGAGCTGGAAGCAAGATGCTTTGGGGCCTCTCTGCCCCTTTGCAAACAAGGCATCCCTTTGGGCCTTTCAGCTCTAGGGCAATGGAGCACACCCAGAGCAGAAGTTCTACCTCAGCCAGATCAGGCCTGCCAAGAAACTGCTTTTCACAGGCCTTCGTAAGAGGTGTTCCCGGAAGGCTGTAAGAGTACCTGGCAGAGCGAGTTGTTTCTTAGCTTCAAAAACAGCTGGAAGCAACATGATTTGGGGCCTCTCTCCCCCTTTGGAAACAAAGCAGCCTTTGTGCCTGGCAGCTCTAGGCCAAAGTAGCACACCCAGAGCACAAGTTCTACCTCAGCCAGATAAGGCCTGTCAAGAAGCTGCGTTTCACAGGCCTTTGTATGTGACGTTCCCGGTTGGCTTTGAGAGCACTGTGCAGAGCCAGTTGTTTTAGCTTCCCAGAGAGCAGGAAGCAAGATGCTTTGGGGCCTCTCTCACACTTTGGAAATAAAGGCAGCCCTTTGGGCCTGGCAGCCCTAGGCCAATGGAGTACACCCAGAGCAGAAGTTCTACCTCAGCCAGATCAGGCCTTCCAAGAAACTGCGTCTCACAGGCCTTTCTCTGTCACGTTGCCGGTAGGCTGTGAGAGCACTGTGCAGAGCCAGTTGTTTCTTAGCTTCCCAAAGATTTGGAAGCAAGATGCTTTGGGGACTCTCAGCCCCTTTGGAAACAAGGCGGCCCTTTGGGCCTGGCAGCTCTAGGCCAAAGTAGCACGCCCAGAGCAGGAGTTCTACTTCAGCCAGATCAGGCCTGCCAAGAAACTGCGTTTCACAGGCCTTGGTAAGAGATGTTCCCGGTAGGCTGTAAGAGCACTGGGCAGAGCCAGTTGTTTCTTACCTTCCTGAAAAGCTGGAAGCAAGACGCTTGGGACCCCTCTGCCCGTTTGGGAACAAGGCAGCCTTTTGGGTCGGGAAGCTCTAGGCCAATGGAGCACACGCAGAGCAGGAGTTCTACTTCAGCCTGATCAGGCCTGCAAAGAAACAGCGTTTGACAGGCCTTGGTAAGAGATGTTCCCGGTAGGTGTAAGAGCACTGGGCAGAGCCAGTTGTTTCTTAGCTTCGCAAAGACCGGGAAGCAAGATGCTTTGGGCCTCTCTGCCCCTTGGAAACAGGGCAGCACTTGGGGCCTGGCAGCTCTAGGGCAATGGAGCACACCCAGAGCCGGAGTTCTACTTCAGCCAGATGAGGCCTGCCAAGAAACTGCGTTTCACAGGCCTTTCAAAGACATGTTCCCGGTAGGCTGTAAGAGCACGGGGCAGAGCGAGTTGGTTCTTAGCTTCCCAGAGAGCTGGAAGCAAGATGCTTTGGGGCCTCTCTGCCCCTTTGGAAACAAGGCAGCACCTTGGGCCTGGCAGCTCTAGGGCAATGGAGCACACCCAGAGCAGAAGTTCTACTTCAGCCAAATCAGGCCTGCCAGGAAACGGCGTTTCACAGGCCTTGGTAAGAGATGTTCCCGGTAGGCTGTAAGAGCACTGGGCAACGCCAGATGTTTCTTAGCTTCCCGAAGAGCTGGAAGCAAGATGCTTTGGGGCCACTCTCTCACTTTGGAATCAAGGCAGCCCTTTGGGGCAGGTAGCTCCAGGCCAGTGGAGCACACCCAGAGCAGAAGTTCTACTTCGGCCAGTTCAGGCCACCAACAAACTGCGTTTCACAGGCCTTGGTAAGAGATGTTCCCGGTAGGCTGTAAGAGCACTGGGCAACGCCAGATGTTTCTTAGCTTCCCGAAGAGCTGGAAGCAAGATGCTTTGGGGCCTCTCTGCCCCTTTGCAAACAAGGCGGCCCTTTGGGCCAGGCAGCTCTAGGCCAATGGAGCACACCCAGAGCAGAAGTTCTACTTCAGCTAGATCAGGCCACCAACAAAGTGCGTTTCACAGGCCTTGGTAAGAGATTTTCTCTCAGGCTGTAAGAGCACTGGGCAGAGCCAGTTGTTTCTTAGCTTCCCGAAGAGCTGGAAGCAAGATGCTTTGGGGGCTCCCTGCCCCTTTGCCAACAAGGCCGACCTTTGGGCCTTTCAGCTCTAGGCCAATGGAGCACACCCAGAGCAGAAGTTCTACCTCAGCCAGATAAGGCCTGCCAAGAAACTGCGTTTCAAAGGCTTTGGTAAGAGATGTTGCCGGTACTCTGTCAGAGCACTGGGCAGAGACAGTTGTTTCTTAGCTTCCCAAAGAGCTGGAAGCAAGATGCTTTGGGGCCTCTCTGCCCCTTTGCAAACAAGGCATCCCTTTGGGCCTTTCAGCTCTAGGGCAATGGAGCACACCCAGAGCAGAAGTTCTACCTCAGCCAGATCAGGCCTGCCAAGAAACTGCTTTTCACAGGCCTTCGTAAGAGGTGTTCCCGGAAGGCTGTAAGAGTACCTGGCAGAGCGAGTTGTTTCTTAGCTTCAAAAACAGCTGGAAGCAACATGATTTGGGGCCTCTCTCCCCCTTTGGAAACAAAGCAGCCTTTGTGCCTGGCAGCTCTAGGCCAAAGTAGCACACCCAGAGCACAAGTTCTACCTCAGCCAGATAAGGCCTGTCAAGAAGCTGCGTTTCACAGGCCTTTGTATGTGACGTTCCCGGTTGGCTTTGAGAGCACTGTGCAGAGCCAGTTGTTTTAGCTTCCCAGAGAGCAGGAAGCAAGATGCTTTGGGGCCTCTCTCACACTTTGGAAATAAAGGCAGCCCTTTGGGCCTGGCAGCCCTAGGCCAATGGAGTACACCCAGAGCAGAAGTTCTACCTCAGCCAGATCAGGCCTTCCAAGAAACTGCGTCTCACAGGCCTTTCTCTGTCACGTTGCCGGTAGGCTGTGAGAGCACTGTGCAGAGCCAGTTGTTTCTTAGCTTCCCAAAGATTTGGAAGCAAGATGCTTTGGGGACTCTCAGCCCCTTTGGAAACAAGGCGGCCCTTTGGGCCTGGCAGCTCTAGGCCAAAGTAGCACGCCCAGAGCAGGAGTTCTACTTCAGCCAGATCAGGCCTGCCAAGAAACTGCGTTTCACAGGCCTTGGTAAGAGATGTTCCCGGTAGGCTGTAAGAGCACTGGGCAGAGCCAGTTGTTTCTTACCTTCCTGAAAAGCTGGAAGCAAGACGCTTGGGACCCCTCTGCCCGTTTGGGAACAAGGCAGCCTTTTGGGTCGGGAAGCTCTAGGCCAATGGAGCACACGCAGAGCAGGAGTTCTACTTCAGCCTGATCAGGCCTGCAAAGAAACAGCGTTTGACAGGCCTTGGTAAGAGATGTTCCCGGTAGGTGTAAGAGCACTGGGCAGAGCCAGTTGTTTCTTAGCTTCGCAAAGACCGGGAAGCAAGATGCTTTGGGCCTCTCTGCCCCTTGGAAACAGGGCAGCACTTGGGGCCTGGCAGCTCTAGGGCAATGGAGCACACCCAGAGCCGGAGTTCTACTTCAGCCAGATGAGGCCTGCCAAGAAACTGCGTTTCACAGGCCTTTCAAAGACATGTTCCCGGTAGGCTGTAAGAGCACGGGGCAGAGCGAGTTGGTTCTTAGCTTCCCAGAGAGCTGGAAGCAAGATGCTTTGGGGCCTCTCTGCCCCTTTGGAAACAAGGCAGCACCTTGGGCCTGGCAGCTCTAGGGCAATGGAGCACACCCAGAGCAGAAGTTCTACTTCAGCCAAATCAGGCCTGCCAGGAAACGGCGTTTCACAGGCCTTGGTAAGAGATGTTCCCGGTAGGCTGTAAGAGCACTGGGCAACGCCAGATGTTTCTTAGCTTCCCGAAGAGCTGGAAGCAAGATGCTTTGGTGCCACTCTCTCACTTTGGAATCAAGGCAGCCCTTTGGGGCAGGTAGCTCCAGGCCAGTGGAGCACACCCAGAGCAGAAGTTCTACTTCGGCCAGTTCAGGCCACCAACAAACTGCGTTTCACAGGCCTAGGTAAGAGATGTTCCCGGTAGGCTGTAAGAGCACTGGGCAACGCCAGATGTTTCTTAGCTTCCCGAAGAGCTGGAAGCAAGATGCTTTGGGGCCTCTCTGCCCCTTTGCAAACAAGGCGGCCCTTTGGGCCAGGCAGCTCTAGGCCAATGGAGCACACCCAGAGCAGAAGTTCTACTTCAGCTAGATCAGGCCACCAACAAAGTGCGTTTCACAGGCCTTGGTAAGAGATTTTCTCTCAGGCTGTAAGAGCACTGGGCAGAGCCAGTTGTTTCTTAGCTTCCCGAAGAGCTGGAAGCAAGATGCTTTGGGGGCTCCCTGCCCCTTTGCCAACAAGGCCGACCTTTGGGCCTTTCAGCTCTAGGCCAATGGAGCACACCCAGAGCAGAAGTTCTACCTCAGCCAGATAAGGCCTGCCAAGAAACTGCGTTTCAAAGGCTTTGGTAAGAGATGTTCCCGGTACTCTGTCAGAGCACTGGGCAGAGACAGTTGTTTCTTAGCTTCCCAATGAGCTGGAAGCAAGATGCTTTGGGGCCTCTCTGCCCCTTTGCAAACAAGGCATCCCTTTGGGCCTTTCAGCTCTAGGGCAATGGAGCACACCCAGAGCAGAAGTTCTACCTCAGCCAGATCAGGCCTGCCAAGAAACTGCTTTTCACAGGCCTTCGTAAGAGGTGTTCCCGGAAGGCTGTAAGAGTACCTGGCAGAGCGAGTTGTTTCTTAGCTTCAAAAACAGCTGGAAGCAACATGATTTGGGGCCTCTCTCCCCCTTTGGAAACAAAGCAGCCTTTGTGCCTGGCAGCTCTAGGCCAAAGTAGCACACCCAGAGCACAAGTTCTACCTCAGCCAGATAAGGCCTGTCAAGAAGCTGCGTTTCACAGGCCTTTGTATGTGACGTTCCCGGTTGGCTTTGAGAGCACTGTGCAGAGCCAGTTGTTTTAGCTTCCCAGAGAGCAGGAAGCAAGATGCTTTGGGGCCTCTCTCACACTTTGGAAATAAAGGCAGCCCTTTGGGCCTGGCAGCCCTAGGCCAATGGAGTACACCCAGAGCAGAAGTTCTACCTCAGCCAGATCAGGCCTTCCAAGAAACTGCGTCTCACAGGCCTTTCTCTGTCACGTTGCCGGTAGGCTGTGAGAGCACTGTGCAGAGCCAGTTGTTTCTTAGCTTCCCAAAGATTTGGAAGCAAGATACTTTGGGGACTCTCAGCCCCTTTGGAAACAAGGCGGCCCTTTGGGCCTGGCAGCTCTAGGCCAAAGTAGCACGCCCAGAGCAGGAGTTCTACTTCAGCCAGATCAGGCCTGCCAAGAAACTGCGTTTCACAGGCCTTGGTAAGAGATGTTCCCGGTAGGCTGTAAGAGCACTGGGCAGAGCCAGTTGTTTCTTACCTTCCTGAAAAGCTGGAAGCAAGACGCTTGGGACCCCTCTGCCCGTTTGCGAACAAGGCAGCCTTTTGGGTCGGGAAGCTCTAGGCCAATGGAGCACACGCAGAGCAGGAGTTCTACTTCAGCCTGATCAGGCCTGCAAAGAAACAGCGTTTGACAGGCCTTGGTAAGAGATGTTCCCGGTAGGTGTAAGAGCACTGGGCAGAGCCAGTTGTTTCTTAGCTTCGCAAAGACCGGGAAGCAAGATGCTTTGGGCCTCTCTGCCCCTTGGAAACAGGGCAGCACTTGGGGCCTGGCAGCTCTAGGGCAATGGAGCACACCCAGAGCCGGAGTTCTACTTCAGCCAGATGAGGCCTGCCAAGAAACTGCGTTTCACAGGCCTTTCAAAGACATGTTCCCGGTAGGCTGTAAGAGCACGGGGCAGAGCGAGTTGGTTCTTAGCTTCCCAGAGAGCTGGAAGCAAGATGCTTTGGGGCCTCTCTGCCCCTTTGGAAACAAGGCAGCACCTTGGGCCTGGCAGCTCTAGGGCAATGGAGCACACCCAGAGCAGAAGTTCTACTTCAGCCAAATCAGGCCTGCCAGGAAACGGCGTTTCACAGGCCTTGGTAAGAGATGTTCCCGGTAGGCTGTAAGAGCACTGGGCAACGCCAGATGTTTCTTAGCTTCCCGAAGAGCTGGAAGCAAGATGCTTTGGGGCCACTCTCTCACTTTGGAATCAAGGCAGCCCTTTGGGGCAGGTAGCTCCAGGCCAGTGGAGCACACCCAGAGCAGAAGTTCTACTTCGGCCAGTTCAGGCCACCAACAAACTGCGTTTCACAGGCCTTGGTAAGAGATGTTCCCGGTAGGCTGTAAGAGCACTGGGCAACGCCAGATGTTTCTTAGCTTCCCGAAGAGCTGGAAGCAAGATGCTTTGGGGCCTCTCTGCCCCTTTGCAAACAAGGCGGCCCTTTGGGCCAGGCAGCTCTAGGCCAATGGAGCACACCCAGAGCAGAAGTTCTACTTCAGCTAGATCAGGCCACCAACAAAGTGCGTTTCACAGGCCTTGGTAAGAGATTTTCTCTCAGACTGTAAGAGCACTGGGCAGAGCCAGTTGTTTCTTAGCTTCCCGAAGAGCTGGAAGCAAGATGCTTTGGGGGCTCCCTGAACCTTTGCCAACAAGGCCGACCTTTGGGCCTTTCAGCTCTAGGCCAATGGAGCACACCCAGAGCAGAAGTTCTACCTCAGCCAGATAAGGCCTGCCAAGAAACTGCGTTTCAAAGGCTTTGGTAAGAGATGTTGCCGGTACTCTGTCAGAGCACTGGGCAGAGACAGTTGTTTCTTAGCTTCCCAATGAGCTGGAAGCAAGATGCTTTGGGGCCTCTCTGCCCCTTTGCAAACAAGGCATCCCTTTGGGCCTTTCAGCTCTAGGGCAATGGAGCACACCCAGAGCAGAAGTTCTACCTCAGCCAGATCAGGCCTGCCAAGAAACTGCTTTTCACAGGCCTTCGTAAGAGGTGTTCCCGGAAGGCTGTAAGAGTACCTGGCAGAGCGAGTTGTTTCTTAGCTTCAAAAACAGCTGGAAGCAACATGATTTGGGGCCTCTCTCCCCCTTTGGAAACAAAGCAGCCTTTGTGCCTGGCAGCTCTAGGCCAAAGTAGCACACCCAGAGCACAAGTTCTACCTCAGCCAGATAAGGCCTGTCAAGAAGCTGCGTTTCACAGGCCTTTGTATGTGACGTTCCCGGTTGGCTTTGAGAGCACTGTGCAGAGCCAGTTGTTTTAGCTTCCCAGAGAGCAGGAAGCAAGATGCTTTGGGGCCTCTCTCACACTTTGGAAATAAAGGCAGCCCTTTGGGCCTGGCAGCCCTAGGCCAATGGAGTACACCCAGAGCAGAAGTTCTACCTCAGCCAGATCAGGCCTTCCAAGAAACTGCGTCTCACAGGCCTTTCTCTGTCACGTTGCCGGTAGGCTGTGAGAGCACTGTGCAGAGCCAGTTGTTTCTTAGCTTCCCAAAGATTTGGAAGCAAGATACTTTGGGGACTCTCAGCCCCTTTGGAAACAAGGCGGCCCTTTGGGCCTGGCAGCTCTAGGCCAAAGTAGCACGCCCAGAGCAGGAGTTCTACTTCAGCCAGATCAGGCCTGCCAAGAAACTGCGTTTCACAGGCCTTGGTAAGAGATGTTCCCGGTAGGCTGTAAGAGCACTGGGCAGAGCCAGTTGTTTCTTACCTTCCTGAAAAGCTGGAAGCAAGACGCTTGGGACCCCTCTGCCCGTTTGCGAACAAGGCAGCCTTTTGGGTCGGGAAGCTCTAGGCCAATGGAGCACACGCAGAGCAGGAGTTCTACTTCAGCCTGATCAGGCCTGCAAAGAAACAGCGTTTGACAGGCCTTGGTAAGAGATGTTCCCGGTAGGTGTAAGAGCACTGGGCAGAGCCAGTTGTTTCTTAGCTTCGCAAAGACCGGGAAGCAAGATGCTTTGGGCCTCTCTGCCCCTTGGAAACAGGGCAGCACTTGGGGCCTGGCAGCTCTAGGGCAATGGAGCACACCCAGAGCCGGAGTTCTACTTCAGCCAGATGAGGCCTGCCAAGAAACTGCGTTTCACAGGCCTTTCAAAGACATGTTCCCGGTAGGCTGTAAGAGCACGGGGCAGAGCGAGTTGGTTCTTAGCTTCCCAGAGAGCTGGAAGCAAGATGCTTTGGGGCCTCTCTGCCCCTTTGGAAACAAGGCAGCACCTTGGGCCTGGCAGCTCTAGGGCAATGGAGCACACCCAGAGCAGAAGTTCTACTTCAGCCAAATCAGGCCTGCCAGGAAACGGCGTTTCACAGGCCTTGGTAAGAGATGTTCCCGGTAGGCTGTAAGAGCACTGGGCAACGCCAGATGTTTCTTAGCTTCCCGAAGAGCTGGAAGCAAGATGCTTTGGGGCCACTCTCTCACTTTGGAATCAAGGCAGCCCTTTGGGGCAGGTAGCTCCAGGCCAGTGGAGCACACCCAGAGCAGAAGTTCTACTTCGGCCAGTTCAGGCCACCAACAAACTGCGTTTCACAGGCCTTGGTAAGAGATGTTCCCGGTAGGCTGTAAGAGCACTGGGCAACGCCAGATGTTTCTTAGCTTCCCGAAGAGCTGGAAGCAAGATGCTTTGGGGCCTCTCATCCCCTTTGCAAACAAGGCGGCCCTTTGGGCCAGGCAGCTCTAGGCCAATGGAGCACACCCAGAGCAGAAGTTCTACTTCAGCTAGATCAGGCCACCTACAAAGTGCGTTTCACAGGCCTTGGTAAGAGATTTTCTCTCAGGCTGTAAGAGCACTGGGCAGAGCCAGTTGTTTCTTAGCTTCCCGAAGAGCTGGAAGCAAGATGCTTTGGGGGCTCCCTGCCCCTTTGCCAACAAGGCCGACCTTTGGGCCTTTCAGCTCTAGGCCAATGGAGCACACCCAGAGCAGAAGTTCTACCTCAGCCAGATAAGGCCTGCCAAGAAACTGCGTTTCAAAGGCTTTGGTAAGAGATGTTCCCGGTACTCTGTCAGAGCACTGGGCAGAGACAGTTGTTTCTTAGCTTCCCAATGAGCTGGAAGCAAGATGCTTTGGGGCCTCTCTGCCCCTTTGCAAACAAGGCATCCCTTTGGGCCTTTCAGCTCTAGGGCAATGGAGCACACCCAGAGCAGAAGTTCTACCTCAGCCAGATCAGGCCTGCCAAGAAACTGCTTTTCACAGGCCTTCGTAAGAGGTGTTCCCGGAAGGCTGTAAGAGTACCTGGCAGAGCGAGTTGTTTCTTAGCTTCAAAAACAGCTGGAAGCAACATGATTTGGGGCCTCTCTCCCCCTTTGGAAACAAAGCAGCCTTTGTGCCTGGCAGCTCTAGGCCAAAGTAGCACACCCAGAGCACAAGTTCTACCTCAGCCAGATAAGGCCTGTCAAGAAGCTGCGTTTCACAGGCCTTTGTATGTGACGTTCCCGGTTGGCTTTGAGAGCACTGTGCAGAGCCAGTTGTTTTAGCTTCCCAGAGAGCAGGAAGCAAGATGCTTTGGGGCCTCTCTCACACTTTGGAAATAAAGGCAGCCCTTTGGGCCTGGCAGCCCTAGGCCAATGGAGTACACCCAGAGCAGAAGTTCTACCTCAGCCAGATCAGGCCTTCCAAGAAACTGCGTCTCACAGGCCTTTCTCTGTCACGTTGCCGGTAGGCTGTGAGAGCACTGTGCAGAGCCAGTTGTTTCTTAGCTTCCCAAAGATTTGGAAGCAAGATACTTTGGGGACTCTCAGCCCCTTTGGAAACAAGGCGGCCCTTTGGGCCTGGCAGCTCTAGGCCAAAGTAGCACGCCCAGAGCAGGAGTTCTACTTCAGCCAGATCAGGCCTGCCAAGAAACTGCGTTTCACAGGCCTTGGTAAGAGATGTTCCCGGTAGGCTGTAAGAGCACTGGGCAGAGCCAGTTGTTTCTTACCTTCCTGAAAAGCTGGAAGCAAGACGCTTGGGACCCCTCTGCCCGTTTGCGAACAAGGCAGCCTTTTGGGTCGGGAAGCTCTAGGCCAATGGAGCACACGCAGAGCAGGAGTTCTACTTCAGCCTGATCAGGCCTGCAAAGAAACAGCGTTTGACAGGCCTTGGTAAGAGATGTTCCCGGTAGGTGTAAGAGCACTGGGCAGAGCCAGTTGTTTCTTAGCTTCGCAAAGACCGGGAAGCAAGATGCTTTGGGCCTCTCTGCCCCTTGGAAACAGGGCAGCACTTGGGGCCTGGCAGCTCTAGGGCAATGGAGCACACCCAGAGCCGGAGTTCTACTTCAGCCAGATGAGGCCTGCCAAGAAACTGCGTTTCACAGGCCTTTCAAAGACATGTTCCCGGTAGGCTGTAAGAGCACGGGGCAGAGCGAGTTGGTTCTTAGCTTCCCAGAGAGCTGGAAGCAAGATGCTTTGGGGCCTCTCTGCCCCTTTGGAAACAAGGCAGCACCTTGGGCCTGGCAGCTCTAGGGCAATGGAGCACACCCAGAGCAGAAGTTCTACTTCAGCCAAATCAGGCCTGCCAGGAAACGGCGTTTCACAGGCCTTGGTAAGAGATGTTCCCGGTAGGCTGTAAGAGCACTGGGCAACGCCAGATGTTTCTTAGCTTCCCGAAGAGCTGGAAGCAAGATGCTTTGGGGCCACTCTCTCACTTTGGAATCAAGGCAGCCCTTTGGGGCAGGTAGCTCCAGGCCAGTGGAGCACACCCAGAGCAGAAGTTCTACTTCGGCCAGTTCAGGCCACCAACAAACTGCGTTTCACAGGCCTTGGTAAGAGATGTTCCCGGTAGGCTGTAAGAGCACTGGGCAACGCCAGATGTTTCTTAGCTTCCCGAAGAGCTGGAAGCAAGATGCTTTGGGGCCTCTCTGCCCCTTTGCAAACAAGGCGGCCCTTTGGGCCAGGCAGCTCTAGGCCAATGGAGCACACCCAGAGCAGAAGTTCTACTTCAGCTAGATCAGGCCACCAACAAAGTGCGTTTCACAGGCCTTGGTAAGAGATTTTCTCTCAGGCTGTAAGAGCACTGGGCAGAGCCAGTTGTTTCTTAGCTTCCCGAAGAGCTGGAAGCAAGATGCTTTGGGGGCTCCCTGCCCCTTTGCCAACAAGGCCGACCTTTGGGCCTTTCAGCTCTAGGCCAATGGAGCACACCCAGAGCAGAAGTTCTACCTCAGCCAGATAAGGCCTGCCAAGAAACTGCGTTTCAAAGGCTTTGGTAAGAGATGTTGCCGGTACTCTGTCAGAGCACTGGGCAGAGACAGTTGTTTCTTAGCTTCCCAATGAGCTGGAAGCAAGATGCTTTGGGGCCTCTCTGCCCCTTTGCAAACAAGGCATCCCTTTGGGCCTTTCAGCTCTAGGGCAATGGAGCACACCCAGAGCAGAAGTTCTACCTCAGCCAGATCAGGCCTGCCAAGAAACTGCTTTTCACAGGCCTTCGTAAGAGGTGTTCCCGGAAGGCTGTAAGAGTACCTGGCAGAGCGAGTTGTTTCTTAGCTTCAAAAACAGCTGGAAGCAACATGATTTGGGGCCTCTCTCCCCCTTTGGAAACAAAGCAGCCTTTGTGCCTGGCAGCTCTAGGCCAAAGTAGCACACCCAGAGCACAAGTTCTACCTCAGCCAGATAAGGCCTGTCAAGAAGCTGCGTTTCACAGGCCTTTGTATGTGACGTTCCCGGTTGGCTTTGAGAGCACTGTGCAGAGCCAGTTGTTTTAGCTTCCCAGAGAGCAGGAAGCAAGATGCTTTGGGGCCTCTCTCACACTTTGGAAATAAAGGCAGCCCTTTGGGCCTGGCAGCCCTAGGCCAATGGAGTACACCCAGAGCAGAAGTTCTACCTCAGCCAGATCAGGCCTTCCAAGAAACTGCGTCTCACAGGCCTTTCTCTGTCACGTTGCCGGTAGGCTGTGAGAGCACTGTGCAGAGCCAGTTGTTTCTTAGCTTCCCAAAGATTTGGAAGCAAGATGCTTTGGGGACTCTCAGCCCCTTTGGAAACAAGGCGGCCCTTTGGGCCTGGCAGCTGTAGGCCAAAGTAGCACGCCCAGAGCAGGAGTTCTACTTCAGCCAGATCAGGCCTCCCAAGAAACTGCGTTTCACAGGCCTTGGTAAGAGATGTTCCCGGTAGGCTGTAAGAGCACTGGGCAGAGCCAGTTGTTTCTTACCTTCCTGAAAAGCTGGAAGCAAGACGCTTGGGACCCCTCTGCCCGTTTGGGAACAAGGCAGCCTTTTGGGTCGGGAAGCTCTAGGCCAATGGAGCACACGCAGAGCAGGAGTTCTACTTCAGCCTGATCAGGCCTGCAAAGAAACAGCGTTTGACAGGCCTTGGTAAGAGATGTTCCCGGTAGGTGTAAGAGCACTGGGCAGAGCCAGTTGTTTCTTAGCTTCGCAAAGACCGGGAAGCAAGATGCTTTGGGCCTCTCTGCCCCTTGGAAACAGGGCAGCACTTGGGGCCTGGCAGCTCTAGGGCAATGGAGCACACCCAGAGCCGGAGTTCTACTTCAGCCAGATGAGGCCTGCCAGGAAACTGCGTTTCACAGGCCTTTCAAAGACATGTTCCCGGTAGGCTGTAAGAGCACGGGGCAGAGCGAGTTGGTTCTTAGCTTCCCAGAGAGCTGGAAGCAAGATGCTTTGGGGCCTCTCTGCCCCTTTGGAAACAAGGCAGCACCTTCGGCCTGGCAGCTCTAGGGCAATGGAGCACACCCAGAGCAGAAGTTCTACTTCAGCCAAATCAGGCCTGCCAGGAAACGGCGTTTCACAGGCCTTGGTAAGAGATGTTCCCGGTAGGCTGTAAGAGCACTGGGCAACGCCAGATGTTTCTTAGCTTCCCGAAGAGCTGGAAGCAAGATGCTTTGGGGCCACTCTCTCACTTTGGAATCAAGGCAGCCCTTTGGGGCAGGTAGCTCCAGGCCAGTGGAGCACACCCAGAGCAGAAGTTCTACTTCGGCCAGTTCAGGCCACCAACAAACTGCGTTTCACAGGCCTTGGTAAGAGATGTTCCCGGTAGGCTGTAAGAGCACTGGGCAACGCCAGATGTTTCTTAGCTTCCCGAAGAGCTGGAAGCAAGATGCTTTGGGGCCTCTCTGCCCCTTTGCAAACAAGGCGGCCCTTTGGGCCAGGCAGCTCTAGGCCAATGGAGCACACCCAGAGCAGAAGTTCTACTTCAGCTAGATCAGGCCACCAACAAAGTGCGTTTCACAGGCCTTGGTAAGAGATTTTCTCTCAGGCTGTAAGAGCACTGGGCAGAGCCAGTTGTTTCTTAGCTTCCCGAAGAGCTGGAAGCAAGATGCTTTGGGGGCTCCCTGCCCCTTTGCCAACAAGGCCGACCTTTGGGCCTTTCAGCTCTAGGCCAATGGAGCACACCCAGAGCAGAAGTTCTACCTCAGCCAGATAAGGCCTGCCAAGAAACTGCGTTTCAAAGGCTTTGGTAAGAGATGTTGCCGGTACTCTGTCAGAGCACTGGGCAGAGACAGTTGTTTCTTAGCTTCCCAATGAGCTGGAAGCAAGATGCTTTGGGGCCTCTCTGCCCCTTTGCAAACAAGGCATCCCTTTGGGCCTTTCAGCTCTAGGGCAATGGAGCACACCCAGAGCAGAAGTTCTACCTCAGCCAGATAAGGCCTGCCAAGAAACTGCGTTTCAAAGGCTTTGGTAAGAGATGTTGCCGGTACTCTGTCAGAGCACTGGGCAGAGACAGTTGTTTCTTAGCTTCCCAATGAGCTGGAAGCAAGATGCTTTGGGGCCTCTCTGCCCCTTTGCAAACAAGGCATCCCTTTGGGCCTTTCAGCTCTAGGGCAATGGAGCACACCCAGAGCAGAAGTTCTACCTCAGCCAGATCAGGCCTGCCAAGAAACTGCTTTTCACAGGCCTTCGTAAGAGGTGTTCCCGGAAGGCTGTAAGAGTACCTGGCAGAGCGAGTTGTTTCTTAGCTTCAAAAACAGCTGGAAGCAACATGATTTGGGGCCTCTCTCCCCCTTTGGAAACAAAGCAGCCTTTGTGCCTGGCAGCTCTAGGCCAAAGTAGCACACCCAGAGCACAAGTTCTACCTCAGCCAGATAAGGCCTGTCAAGAAGCTGCGTTTCACAGGCCTTTGTATGTGACGTTCCCGGTTGGCTTTGAGAGCACTGTGCAGAGCCAGTTGTTTTAGCTTCCCAGAGAGCAGGAAGCAAGATGCTTTGGGGCCTCTCTCACACTTTGGAAATAAAGGCAGCCCTTTGGGCCTGGCAGCCCTAGGCCAATGGAGTACACCCAGAGCAGAAGTTCTACCTCAGCCAGATCAGGCCTTCCAAGAAACTGCGTCTCACAGGCCTGTCTCTGTCACGTTGCCGGTAGGCTGTGAGAGCACTGTGCAGAGCCAGTTGTTTCTTAGCTTCCCAAAGATTTGGAAGCAAGATGCTTTGGGGACTCTCAGCCCCTTTGGAAACAAGGCGGCCCTTTGGGCCTGGCAGCTCTAGGCCAAAGTAGCACGCCCAGAGCAGGAGTTCTACTTCAGCCAGATGAGGCCTGCCAAGAAACTGCGTTTCACAGGCCTTGGTAAGAGATGTTCCCGGTAGGCTGTAAGAGCACTGGGCAGAGCCAGTTGTTTCTTACCTTCCTGAAAAGCTGGAAGCAAGACGCTTGGGACCCCTCTGCCCGTTTGCGAACAAGGCAGCCTTTTGGGTCGGGAAGCTCTAGGCCAATGGAGCACACGCAGAGCAGGAGTTCTACTTCAGCCTGATCAGGCCTGCAAAGAAACAGCGTTTGACAGGCCTTGGTAAGAGATGTTCCCGGTAGGTGTAAGAGCACTGGGCAGAGCCAGTTGTTTCTTAGCTTCGCAAAGACCGGGAAGCAAGATGCTTTGGGCCTCTCTGCCCCTTGGAAACAGGGCAGCACTTGGGGCCTGGCAGCTCTAGGGCAATGGAGCACACCCAGAGCCGGAGTTCTACTTCAGCCAGATGAGGCCTGCCAAGAAACTGCGTTTCACAGGCCTTTCAAAGACATGTTCCCGGTAGGCTGTAAGAGCACGGGGCAGAGCGAGTTGGTTCTTAGCTTCCCAGAGAGCTGGAAGCAAGATGCTTTGGGGCCTCTCTGCCCCTTTGGAAACAAGGCAGCACCTTGGGCCTGGCAGCTCTAGGGCAATGGAGCACACCCAGAGCAGAAGTTCTACTTCAGCCAAATCAGGCCTGCCAGGAAACGGCGTTTCACAGGCCTTGGTAAGAGATGTTCCCGGTAGGCTGTAAGAGCACTGGGCAACGCCAGATGTTTCTTAGCTTCCCGAAGAGCTGGAAGCAAGATGCTTTGGTGCCACTCTCTCACTTTGGAATCAAGGCAGCCCTTTGGGGCAGGTAGCTCCAGGCCAGTGGAGCACACCCAGAGCAGAAGTTCTACTTCGGCCAGTTCAGGCCACCAACAAACTGCGTTTCACAGGCCTTGGTAAGAGATGTTCCCGGTAGGCTGTAAGAGCACTGGGCAACGCCAGATGTTTCTTAGCTTCCCGAAGAGCTGGAAGCAAGATGCTTTGGGGCCTCTCTGCCCCTTTGCAAACAAGGCGGCCCTTTGGGCCAGGCAGCTCTAGGCCAATGGAGCACACCCAGAGCAGAAGTTCTACTTCAGCTAGATCAGGCCACCAACAAAGTGCGTTTCACAGGCCTTGGTAAGAGATTTTCTCTCAGGCTGTAAGAGCACTGGGCAGAGCCAGTTGTTTCTTAGCTTCCCGAAGAGCTGGAAGCAAGATGCTTTGGGGGCTCCCTGCCCCTTTGCCAACAAGGCCGACCTTTGGGCCTTTCAGCTCTAGGCTAATGGAGCACACCCAGAGCAGAAGTTCTACTTCAGCTAGATCAGGCCACCAACAAAGTGCGTTTACAGGCCTTGGTAAGAGATTTTCTCTCAGGCTGTAAGAGCACTGGGCAGAGCCAGTTGTTTCTTAGCTTCCCGAAGAGCTGGAAGCAAGATGCTTTGGGGGCTCCCTGCCCCTTTGCCAACAAGGCCGACCTTTGGGCCTTTCAGCTCTATGCCAATGGAGCACACCCAGAGCAGAAGTTCTACCTCAGCCAGATAAGGCCTGCCAAGAAACTGCGTTTCAAAGGCTTTGTTAAGAGATGTTCCCGGTACTCTGTCAGAGCACTGGGCAGAGACAGTTGTTTCTTAGCTTCCCAATGAGCTGGAAGCAGGATGCTTTGGGGCCTCTCTGCCCCTTTGCAAACAAGGCATCCCTTTGGGCCTTTCAGCTCTAGGGCAATGGAGCACACCCAGAGCAGAAGTTCTACCTCAGCCAGATCAGGCCTGCCAAGAAACTGCTTTTCACAGGCCTTCGTAAGAGGTGTTCCCGGAAGGCTGTAAGAGTACCTGGCAGAGCGAGTTGTTTCTTAGCTTCAAAAACAGCTGGAAGCAACATGATTTGGGGCCTCTCTCCCCCTTTGGAAACAAAGCAGCCTTTGTGCCTGGCAGCTCTAGGCCAAAGTAGCACACCCAGAGCACAAGTTCTACCTCAGCCAGATAAGGCCTGTCAAGAAGCTGCGTTTCACAGGCCTTTGTATGTGACGTTCCCGGTTGGCTTTGAGAGCACTGTGCAGAGCCAGTTGTTTTAGCTTCCCAGAGAGCAGGAAGCAAGATGCTTTGGGGCCTCTCTCACACTTTGGAAATAAAGGCAGCCCTTTGGGCCTGGCAGCCCTAGGCCAATGGAGTACACCCAGAGCAGAAGTTCTACCTCAGCCAGATCAGGCCTTCCAAGAAACTGCGTCTCACAGGCCTTTCTCTGTCACGTTGCCGGTAGGCTGTGAGAGCACTGTGCAGAGCCAGTTGTTTCTTAGCTTCCCAAAGATTTGGAAGCAAGATACTTTGGGGACTCTCAGCCCCTTTGGAAACAAGGCGGCCCTTTGGGCCTGGCAGCTCTAGGCCAAAGTAGCACGCCCAGAGCAGGAGTTCTACTTCAGCCAGATGAGGCCTGCCAAGAAACTGCGTTTCACAGGCCTTGGTAAGAGATGTTCCCGGTAGGCTGTAAGAGCACTGGGCAGAGCCAGTTGTTTCTTACCTTCCTGAAAAGCTGGAAGCAAGACGCTTGGGACCCCTCTGCCCGTTTGCGAACAAGGCAGCCTTTTGGGTCGGGAAGCTCTAGGCCAATGGAGCACACGCAGAGCAGGAGTTCTACTTCAGCCTGATCAGGCCTGCAAAGAAACAGCGTTTGACAGGCCTTGGTAAGAGATGTTCCCGGTAGGTGTAAGAGCACTGGGCAGAGCCAGTTGTTTCTTAGCTTCGCAAAGACCGGGAAGCAAGATGCTTTGGGCCTCTCTGCCCCTTGGAAACAGGGCAGCACTTGGGGCCTGGCAGCTCTAGGGCAATGGAGCACACCCAGAGCCGGAGTTCTACTTCAGCCAGATGAGGCCTGCCAAGAAACTGCGTTTCACAGGCCTTTCAAAGACATGTTCCCGGTAGGCTGTAAGAGCACGGGGCAGAGCTAGTTGGTTCTTAGCTTCCCAGAGAGCTGGAAGCAAGATGCTTTGGGGCCTCTCTGCCCCTTTGGAAACAAGGCAGCACCTTGGGCCTGGCAGCTCTAGGGCAATGGAGCACACCCAGAGCAGAAGTTCTACTTCAGCCAAATCAGGCCTGCCAGGAAACGGCGTTTCACAGGCCTTGGTAAGAGATGTTCCCGGTAGGCTGTAAGAGCACTGGGCAATGCCAGATGTTTCTTAGCTTCCCGAAGAGCTGGAAGCAAGATGCTTTGGTGCCACTCTCTCACTTTGGAATCAAGGCAGCCCTTTGGGGCAGGTAGCTCCAGGCCAGTGGAGCACACCCAGAGCAGAAGTTCTACTTCGGCCAGTTCAGGCCACCAACAAACTGCGTTTCACAGGCCTTGGTAAGAGATGTTCCCGGTAGGCTGTAAGAGCACTGGGCAACGCCAGATGTTTCTTAGCTTCCCGAAGAGCTGGAAGCAAGATGCTTTGGGGCCTCTCTGCCCCTTTGCAAACAAGGCGGCCCTTTGGGCCAGGCAGCTCTAGGCCAATGGAGCACACCCAGAGCAGAAGTTCTACTTCAGCTAGATCAGGCCACCAACAAAGTGCGTTTCACAGGCCTTGGTAAGAGATTTTCTCTCAGGCTGTAAGAGCACTGGGCAGAGCCAGTTGTTTCTTAGCTTCCCGAAGAGCTGGAAGCAAGATGCTTTGGGGGCTCCCTGCCCCTTTGCCAACAAGGCCGACCTTTGGGCCTTTCAGCTCTAGGCCAATGGAGCACACCCAGAGCAGAAGTTCTACCTCAGCCAGATAAGGCCTGCCAAGAAACTGCGTTTCAAAGGCTTTGGTAAGAGATGTTGCCGGTACTCTGTCAGAGCACTGGGCAGAGACAGTTGTTTCTTAGCTTCCCAATGAGCTGGAAGCAAGATGCTTTGGGGCCTCTCTGCCCCTTTGCAAACAAGGCATCCCTTTGGGCCTTTCAGCTCTAGGGCAATGGAGCACACCCAGAGCAGAAGTTCTACCTCAGCCAGATCAGGCCTGCCAAGAAACTGCTTTTCACAGGCCTTCGTAAGAGGTGTTCCCGGAAGGCTGTAAGAGTACCTGGCAGAGCGAGTTGTTTCTTAGCTTCAAAAACAGCTGGAAGCAACATGATTTGGGGCCTCTCTCCCCCTTTGGAAACAAAGCAGCCTTTGTGCCCGGCAGCTCTAGGCCAAAGTAGCACACCCAGAGCACAAGTTCTACCTCAGCCAGATAAGGCCTGTGAAGAAGCTGCGTTTCACAGGCCTTTGTATGTGACGTTCCCGGTTGGCTTTGAGGGCACTGTGCAGAGCCAGTTGTTTTAGCTTCCCAGAGAGCAGGAAGCAAGATGCTTTGGGGCCTCTCTCACACTTTGGAAATAAAGGCAGCCCTTTGGGCCTGGCAGCCCTAGGCCAATGGAGTACACCCAGAGCAGAAGTTCTACCTCAGCCAGATCAGGCCTTCCAAGAAACTGCGTCTCACAGGCCTGTCTCTGTCACGTTGCCGGTAGGCTGTGAGAGCACTGTGAAGAGCCAGTTGTTTCTTAGCTTCCCAAAGATTTGGAAGCAAGATACTTTGGGGACTCTCAGCCCCTTTGGAAACAAGGCGGCCCTTTGGGCCTGGCAGCTCTAGGCCAAAGTAGCACGCCCAGAGCAGGAGTTCTACTTCAGCCAGATCAGGCCTGCCAAGAAACTGCGTTTCACAGGCCTTGGTAAGAGATGTTCCCGGTAGGCTGTAAGAGCACTGGGCAGAGCCAGTTGTTTCTTACCTTCCTGAAAAGCTGGAAGCAAGACGCTTGGGACCCCTCTGCCCGTTTGGGAACAAGGCAGCCTTTTGGGTCGGGAAGCTCTAGGCCAATGGAGCACACGCAGAGCAGGAGTTCTACTTCAGCCTGATCAGGCCTGCAAAGAAACAGCGTTTGACAGGCCTTGGTAAGAGATGTTCCCGGTAGGTGTAAGAGCACTGGGCAGAGCCAGTTGTTTCTTAGCTTCGCAAAGACCGGGAAGCAAGATGCTTTGGGCCTCTCTGCCCCTTGGAAACAGGGCAGCACTTGGGGCCTGGCAGCACTAGGGCAATGGAGCACACCCAGAGCGGGAGTTCTACTTCAGCCAGATGAGGCCTGCCAAGAAACTGCGTTTCACAGGCCTTTCAAAGACATGTTCCCGGTAGGCTGTAAGAGCACGGGGCAGAGCGAGTTGGTTCTTAGCTTCCCAGAGAGCTGGAAGCAAGATGCTTTGGGGCCTCTCTGCCCCTTTGGAAACAAGGCAGCACCTTGGGCCTGGCAGCTCTAGGGCAATGGAGCACACCCAGAGCAGAAGTTCTACTTCAGCCAAATCAGGCCTGCCAGGAAACGGCGTTTCACAGGCCTTGGTAAGAGATGTTCCCGGTAGGCTGTAAGAGCACTGGGCAACGCCAGATGTTTCTTAGCTTCCCGAAGAGCTGGAAGCAAGATGCTTTGGTGCCACTCTCTCACTTTGGAATCAAGGCAGCCCTTTGGGGCAGGTAGCTCCAGGCCAGTGGAGCACACCCAGAGCAGAAGTTCTACTTCGGCCAGTTCAGGCCACCAACAAACTGCGTTTCACAGGCCTTGGTAAGAGATGTTCCCGGTAGGCTGTAAGAGCACTGGGCAACGCCAGATGTTTCTTAGCTTCCCGAAGAGCTGGAAGCAAGATGCTTTGGGGCCTCTCTGCCCCTTTGCAAACAAGGCGGCCCTTTGGGCCAGGCAGCTCTAGGCCAATGGAGCACACCCAGAGCAGAAGTTCTACTTCAGCTAGATCAGGCCACCAACAAAGTGCGTTTCACAGGCCTTGGTAAGAGATTTTCTCTCAGGCTGTAAGAGCACTGGGCAGAGCCAGTTGTTTCTTAGCTTCCCGAAGAGCTGGAAGCAAGATGCTTTGGGGGCTCCCTGCCCCTTTGCCAACAAGGCCGACCTTTGGGCCTTTCAGCTCTAGGCCAATGGAGCACACCCAGAGCAGAAGTTCTACCTCAGCCAGATAAGGCCTGCCAAGAAACTGCGTTTCAAAGGCTTTGGTAAGAGATGTTGCCGGTACTCTGTCAGAGCACTGGGCAGAGACAGTTGTTTCTTAGCTTCCCAATGAGCTGGAAGCAAGATGCTTTGGGGCCTCTCTGCCCCTTTGCAAACAAGGCATCCCTTTGGGCCTTTCAGCTCTAGGGCAATGGAGCACACCCAGAGCAGAAGTTCTACCTCAGCCAGATCAGGCCTGCCAAGAAACTGCTTTTCACAGGCCTTCGTAAGAGGTGTTCCCGGAAGGCTGTAAGAGTACCTGGCAGAGCGAGTTGTTTCTTAGCTTCAAAAACAGCTGGAAGCAACATGATTTGGGGCCTCTCTCCCCCTTTGGAAACAAAGCAGCCTTTGTGCCCGGCAGCTCTAGGCCAAAGTAGCACACCCAGAGCACAAGTTCTACCTCAGCCAGATAAGGCCTGTCAAGAAGCTGCGTTTCACAGGCCTTTGTATGTGACGTTCCCGGTTGGCTTTGAGAGCACTGTGCAGAGCCAGTTGTTTTAGCTTCCCAGAGAGCAGGAAGCAAGATGCTTTGGGGCCTCTCTCACACTTTGGAAATAAAGGCAGCCCTTTGGGCCTGGCAGCCCTAGGCCAATGGAGTACACCCAGAGCAGAAGTTCTACCTCAGCCAGATCAGGCCTTCCAAGAAACTGCGTCTCACAGGCCTGTCTCTGTCACGTTGCCGGTAGGCTGTGAGAGCACTGTGCAGAGCCAGTTGTTTCTTAGCTTCCCAAAGATTTGGAAGCAAGATACTTTGGGGACTCTCAGCCCCTTTGGAAACAAGGCGGCCCTTTGGGCCTGGCAGCTCTAGGCCAAAGTAGCACGCCCAGAGCAGGAGTTCTACTTCAGCCAGATGAGGCCTGCCAAGAAACTGCGTTTCACAGGCCTTGGTAAGAGATGTTCCCGGTAGGCTGTAAGAGCACTGGGCAGAGCCAGTTGTTTCTTACCTTCCTGAAAAGCTGGAAGCAAGACGCTTGGGACCCCTCTGCCCGTTTGGGAACAAGGCAGCCTTTTGGGTCGGGAAGCTCTAGGCCAATGGAGCACACGCAGAGCAGGAGTTCTACTTCAGCCTGATCAGGCCTGCAAAGAAACAGCGTTTGACAGGCCTTGGTAAGAGATGTTCCCGGTAGGTGTAAGAGCACTGGGCAGAGCCAGTTGTTTCTTAGCTTCGCAAAGACCGGGAAGCAAGATGCTTTGGGCCTCTCTGCCCCTTGGAAACAGGGCAGCACTTGGGGCCTGGCAGCACTAGGGCAATGGAGCACACCCAGAGCGGGAGTTCTACTTCAGCCAGATGAGGCCTGCCAAGAAACTGCGTTTCACAGGCCTTTCAAAGACATGTTCCCGGTAGGCTGTAAGAGCACGGGGCAGAGCGAGTTGGTTCTTAGCTTCCCAGAGAGCTGGAAGCAAGATGCTTTGGGGCCTCTCTGCCCCTTTGGAAACAAGGCAGCACCTTGGGCCTGGCAGCTCTAGGGCAATGGAGCACACCCAGAGCAGAAGTTCTACTTCAGCCAAATCAGGCCTGCCAGGAAACGGCGTTTCACAGGCCTTGGTAAGAGATGTTCCCGGTAGGCTGTAAGAGCACTGGGCAACGCCAGATGTTTCTTAGCTTCCCGAAGAGCTGGAAGCAAGATGCTTTGGTGCCACTCTCTCACTTTGGAATCAAGGCAGCCCTTTGGGGCAGGTAGCTCCAGGCCAGTGGAGCACACCCAGAGCAGAAGTTCTACTTCGGCCAGTTCAGGCCACCAACAAACTGCGTTTCACAGGCCTTGGTAAGAGATGTTCCCGGTAGGCTGTAAGAGCACTGGGCAACGCCAGATGTTTCTTAGCTTCCCGAAGAGCTGGAAGCAAGATGCTTTGGGGCCTCTCTGCCCCTTTGCAAACAAGGCGGCCCTTTGGGCCAGGCAGCTCTAGGCCAATGGAGCACACCCAGAGCAGAAGTTCTACTTCAGCTAGATCAGGCCACCAACAAAGTGCGTTTCACAGGCCTTGGTAAGAGATTTTCTCTCAGGCTGTAAGAGCACTGGGCAGAGCCAGTTGTTTCTTAGCTTCCCGAAGAGCTGGAAGCAAGATGCTTTGGGGGCTCCCTGCCCCTTTGCCAACAAGGCCGACCTTTGGGCCTTTCAGCTCTAGGCCAATGGAGCACACCCAGAGCAGAAGTTCTACCTCAGCCAGATAAGGCCTGCCAAGAAACTGCGTTTCAAAGGCTTTGGTAAGAGATGTTGCCGGTACTCTGTCAGAGCACTGGGCAGAGACAGTTGTTTCTTAGCTTCCCAATGAGCTGGAAGCAAGATGCTTTGGGGCCTCTCTGCCCCTTTGCAAACAAGGCATCCCTTTGGGCCTTTCAGCTCTAGGGCAATGGAGCACACCCAGAGCAGAAGTTCTACCTCAGCCAGATCAGGCCTGCCAAGAAACTGCTTTTCACAGGCCTTCGTAAGAGGTGTTCCCGGAAGGCTGTAAGAGTACCTGGCAGAGCGAGTTGTTTCTTAGCTTCAAAAACAGCTGGAAGCAACATGATTTGGGGCCTCTCTCCCCCTTTGGAAACAAAGCAGCCTTTGTGCCCGGCAGCTCTAGGCCAAAGTAGCACACCCAGAGCACAAGTTCTACCTCAGCCAGATAAGGCCTGTCAAGAAGCTGCGTTTCACAGGCCTTTGTATGTGACGTTCCCGGTTGGCTTTGAGAGCACTGTGCAGAGCCAGTTGTTTTAGCTTCCCAGAGAGCAGGAAGCAAGATGCTTTGGGGCCTCTCTCACACTTTGGAAATAAAGGCAGCCCTTTGGGCCTGGCAGCCCTAGGCCAATGGAGTACACCCAGAGCAGAAGTTCTACCTCAGCCAGATCAGGCCTTCCAAGAAACTGCGTCTCACAGGCCTGTCTCTGTCACGTTGCTGGTAGGCTGTGAGAGCACTGTGCAGAGCCAGTTGTTTCTTAGCTTCCCAAAGATTTGGAAGCAAGATACTTTGGGGACTCTCAGCCCCTTTGGAAACAAGGCGGCCCTTTGGGCCTGGCAGCTCTAGGCCAAAGTAGCACGCCCAGAGCAGGAGTTCTACTTCAGCCAGATCAGGCCTGCCAAGAAACTGCGTTTCACAGGCCTTGGTAAGAGATGTTCCCGGTAGGCTGTAAGAGCACTGGGCAGAGCCAGTTGTTTCTTACCTTCCTGAAAAGCTGGAAGCAAGACGCTTGGGACCCCTCTGCCCGTTTGGGAACAAGGCAGCCTTTTGGGTCGGGAAGCTCTAGGCCAATGGAGCACACGCAGAGCAGGAGTTCTACTTCAGCCTGATCAGGCCTGCAAAGAAACAGCGTTTGACAGGCCTTGGTAAGAGATGTTCCCGGTAGGTGTAAGAGCACTGGGCAGAGCCAGTTGTTTCTTAGCTTCGCAAAGACCGGGAAGCAAGATGCTTTGGGCCTCTCTGCCCCTTGGAAACAGGGCAGCACTTGGTGCCTGGCAGCTCTAGGGCAATGGAGCACACCCAGAGCCGGAGTTCTACTTCAGCCAGATGAGGCCTGCCAAGAAACTGCGTTTCACAGGCCTTTCAAAGACATGTTCCCGGTAGGCTGTAAGAGCACGGGGCAGAGCGAGTTGGTTCTTAGCTTCCCAGAGAGCTGGAAGCAAGATGCTTTGGGGCCTCTCTGCCCCTTTGGAAACAAGGCAGCACCTTGGGCCTGGCAGCTCTAGGGCAATGGAGCACACCCAGAGCAGAAGTTCTACTTCAGCCAAATCAGGCCTGCCAGGAAACGGCGTTTCACAGGCCTTGGTAAGAGATGTTCCCGGTAGGCTGTAAGAGCACTGGGCAACGCCAGATGTTTCTTAGCTTCCCGAAGAGCTGGAAGCAAGATGCTTTGGTGCCACTCTCTCACTTTGGAATCAAGGCAGCCCTTTGGGGCAGGTAGCTCCAGGCCAGTGGAGCACACCCAGAGCAGAAGTTCTACTTCGGCCAGTTCAGGCCACCAACAAACTGCGTTTCACAGGCCTTGGTAAGAGATGTTCCCGGTAGGCTGTAAGAGCACTGGGCAACGCCAGATGTTTCTTAGCTTCCCGAAGAGCTGGAAGCAAGATGCTTTGGGGCCTCTCTGCCCCTTTGCAAACAAGGCGGCCCTTTGGGCCAGGCAGCTCTAGGCCAATGGAGCACACCCAGAGCAGAAGTTCTACTTCAGCTAGATCAGGCCACCAACAAAGTGCGTTTCACAGGCCTTGGTAAGAGATTTTCTCTCAGGCTGTAAGAGCACTGGGCAGAGCCAGTTGTTTCTTAGCTTCCCGAAGAGCTGGAAGCAAGATGCTTTGGGGGCTCCCTGCCCCTTTGCCAACAAGGCCGACCTTTGGGCCTTTCAGCTCTAGGCCAATGGAGCACACCCAGAGCAGAAGTTCTACCTCAGCCAGATAAGGCCTGCCAAGAAACTGCGTTTCAAAGGCTTTGGTAAGAGATGTTCCCGGTACTCTGTCAGAGCACTGGGCAGAGACAGTTGTTTCTTAGCTTCCCAATGAGCTGGAAGCAAGATGCTTTGGGGCCTCTCTGCCCCTTTGCAAACAAGGCATCCCTTTGGGCCTTTCAGCTCTAGGGCAATGGAGCACACCCAGAGCAGAAGTTCTACCTCAGCCAGATCAGGCCTGCCAAGAAACTGCTTTTCACAGGCCTTCGTAAGAGGTGTTCCCGGAAGGCTGTAAGAGTACCTGGCAGAGCGAGTTGTTTCTTAGCTTCAAAAACAGCTGGAAGCCACATGATTTGGGGCCTCTCTCCCCCTTTGGAAACAAAGCAGCCTTTGTGCCTGGCAGCTCTAGGCCAAAGTAGCACACCCAGAGCACAAGTTCTACCTCAGCCAGAAAAGGCCTGTCAAGAAGCTGCGTTTCACAGGCCTTTGTATGTGACGTTCCCGGTTGGCTTTGAGAGCACTGTGCAGAGCCAGTTGTTTTAGCTTCCCAGAGAGCAGGAAGCAAGATGCTTTGGGGCCTCTCTCACACTTTGGAAATAAAGGCAGCCCTTTGGGCCTGGCAGCCCTAGGCCAATGGAGTACACCCAGAGCAGAAGTTCTACCTCAGCCAGATCAGGCCTTCCAAGAAACTGCGTCTCACAGGCCTTTCTCTGTCACGTTGCCGGTAGGCTGTGAGAGCACTGTGCAGAGCCAGTTGTTTCTTAGCTTCCCAAAGATTTGGAAGCAAGATACTTTGGGGACTCTCAGCCCCTTTGGAAACAAGGCGGCCCTTTGGGCCTGGCAGCTCTAGGCCAAAGTAGCACGCCCAGAGCAGGAGTTCTACTTCAGCCAGATCAGGCCTGCCAAGAAACTGCGTTTCACAGGCCTTGGTAAGAGATGTTCCCGGTAGGCTGTAAGAGCACTGGGCAGAGCCAGTTGTTTCTTACCTTCCTGAAAAGCTGGAAGCAAGACGCTTGGGACCCCTCTGCCCGTTTGGGAACAAGGCAGCCTTTTGGGTCGGGAAGCTCTAGGCCAATGGAGCACACGCAGAGCAGGAGTTCTACTTCAGCCTGATCAGGCCTGCAAAGAAACAGCGTTTGACAGGCCTTGGTAAGAGATGTTCCCGGTAGGTGTAAGAGCACTGGGCAGAGCCAGTTGTTTCTTAGCTTCGCAAAGACCGGGAAGCAAGATGCTTTGGGCCTCTCTGCCCCTTGGAAACAGGGCAGCACTTGGGGCCTGGCAGCTCTAGGGCAATGGAGCACACCCAGAGCCGGAGTTCTACTTCAGCCAGATGAGGCCTGCCAAGAAACTGCGTTTCACAGGCCTTTCAAAGACATGTTCCCGGTAGGCTGTAAGAGCACGGGGCAGAGCGAGTTGGTTCTTAGCTTCCCAGAGAGCTGGAAGCAAGATGCTTTGGGGCCTCTCTGCCCCTTTGGAAACAAGGCAGCACCTTGGGCCTGGCAGCTCTAGGGCAATGGAGCACACCCAGAGCAGAAGTTCTACTTCAGCCAAATCAGGCCTGCCAGGAAACGGCGTTTCACAGGCCTTGGTAAGAGATGTTCCCGGTAGGCTGTAAGAGCACTGGGCAACGCCAGATGTTTCTTAGCTTCCCGAAGAGCTGGAAGCAAGATGCTTTGGTGCCACTCTCTCACTTTGGAATCAAGGCAGCCCTTTGGGGCAGGTAGCTCCAGGCCAGTGGAGCACACCCAGAGCAGAAGTTCTACTTCGGCCAGTTCAGGCCACCAACAAACTGCGTTTCACAGGCCTTGGTAAGAGATGTTCCCGGTAGGCTGTAAGAGCACTGGGCAACGCCAGATGTTTCTTAGCTTCCCGAAGAGCTGGAAGCAAGATGCTTTGGGGCCTCTCTGCCCCTTTGCAAACAAGGCGGCCCTTTGGGCCAGGCAGCTCTAGGCCAATGGAGCACACCCAGAGCAGAAGTTCTACTTCAGCTAGATCAGGCCACCAACAAAGTGCGTTTCACAGGCCTTGGTAAGAGATTTTCTCTCAGGCTGTAAGAGCACTGGGCAGAGCCAGTTGTTTCTTAGCTTCCCGAAGAGCTGGAAGCAAGATGCTTTGGGGGCTCCCTGCCCCTTTGCCAACAAGGCCGACCTTTGGGCCTTTCAGCTCTAGGCCAATGGAGCACACCCAGAGCAGAAGTTCTACCTCAGCCAGATAAGGCCTGCCAAGAAACTGCGTTTCAAAGGCTTTGGTAAGAGATGTTGCCGGTACTCTGTCAGAGCACTGGGCAGAGACAGTTGTTTCTTAGCTTCCCAATGAGCTGGAAGCAAGATGCTTTGGGGCCTCTCTGCCCCTTTGCAAACAAGGCATCCCTTTGGGCCTTTCAGCTCTAGGGCAATGGAGCACACCCAGAGCAGAAGTTCTACCTCAGCCAGATCAGGCCTGCCAAGAAACTGCTTTTCACAGGCCTTCGTAAGAGGTGTTCCCGGAAGGCTGTAAGAGTACCTGGCAGAGCGAGTTGTTTCTTAGCTTCAAAAACAGCTGGAAGCAACATGATTTGGGGCCTCTCTCCCCCTTTGGAAACAAAGCAGCCTTTGTGCCTGGCAGCTCTAGGCCAAAGTAGCACACCCAGAGCACAAGTTCTACCTCAGCCAGATAAGGCCTGTCAAGAAGCTGCGTTTCACAGGCCTTTGTATGTGACGTTCCCGGTTGGCTTTGAGAGCACTGTGCAGAGCCAGTTGTTTTAGCTTCCCAGAGAGCAGGAAGCAAGATGCTTTGGGGCCTCTCTCACACTTTGGAAATAAAGGCAGCCCTTTGGGCCTGGCAGCCCTAGGCCAATGGAGTACACCCAGAGCAGAAGTTCTACCTCAGCCAGATCAGGCCTTCCAAGAAACTGCGTCTCACAGGCCTTTCTCTGTCACGTTGCCGGTAGGCTGTGAGAGCACTGTGCAGAGCCAGTTGTTTCTTAGCTTCCCAAAGATTTGGAAGCAAGATGCTTTGGGGACTCTCAGCCCCTTTGGAAACAAGGCGGCCCTTTGGGCCTGGCAGCTCTAGGCCAAAGTAGCACGCCCAGAGCAGGAGTTCTACTTCAGCCAGATCAGGCCTGCCAAGAAACTGCGTTTCACAGGCCTTGGTAAGAGATGTTCCCGGTAGGCTGTAAGAGCACTGGGCAGAGCCAGTTGTTTCTTACCTTCCTGAAAAGCTGGAAGCAAGACGCTTGGGACCCCTCTGCCCGTTTGGGAACAAGGCAGCCTTTTGGGTCGGGAAGCTCTAGGCCAATGGAGCACACGCAGAGCAGGAGTTCTACTTCAGCCTGATCAGGCCTGCAAAGAAACAGCGTTTGACAGGCCTTGGTAAGAGATGTTCCCGGTAGGTGTAAGAGCACTGGGCAGAGCCAGTTGTTTCTTAGCTTCGCAAAGACCGGGAAGCAAGATGCTTTGGGCCTCTCTGCCCCTTGGAAACAGGGCAGCACTTGGGGCCTGGCAGCTCTAGGGCAATGGAGCACACCCAGAGCGGGAGTTCTACTTCAGCCAGATGAGGCCTGCCAAGAAACTGCGTTTCACAGGCCTTTCAAAGACATGTTCCCGGTAGGCTGTAAGAGCACGGGGCAGAGCGAGTTGGTTCTTAGCTTCCCAGAGAGCTGGAAGCAAGATGCTTTGGGGCCTCTCTGCCCCTTTGGAAACAAGGCAGCACCTTGGGCCTGGCAGCTCTAGGGCAATGGAGCACACCCAGAGCAGAAGTTCTACTTCAGCCAAATCAGGCCTGCCAGGAAACGGCGTTTCACAGGCCTTGGTAAGAGATGTTCCCGGTAGGCTGTAAGAGCACTGGGCAACGCCAGATGTTTCTTAGCTTCCCGAAGAGCTGGAAGCAAGATGCTTTGGGGCCACTCTCTCACTTTGGAATCAAGGCAGCCCTTTGGGGCAGGTAGCTCCAGGCCAGTGGAGCACACCCAGAGCAGAAGTTCTACTTCGGCCAGTTCAGGCCACCAACAAACTGCGTTTCACAGGCCTTGGTAAGAGATGTTCCCGGTAGGCTGTAAGAGCACTGGGCAACGCCAGATGTTTCTTAGCTTCCCGAAGAGCTGGAAGCAAGATGCTTTGGGGCCTCTCTGCCCCTTTGCAAACAAGGCGGCCCTTTGGGCCAGGCAGCTCTAGGCCAATGGAGCACACCCAGAGCAGAAGTTCTACTTCAGCTAGATCAGGCCACCAACAAAGTGCGT
This sequence comes from Equus asinus, assembly GCF_041296235.1. Taxonomy (NCBI): domain Eukaryota; kingdom Metazoa; phylum Chordata; class Mammalia; order Perissodactyla; family Equidae; genus Equus; species Equus asinus. The sequence goes on from NW_027225523.1 coordinate 416,180, forward strand.
TTCACAGGCCTTGGTAAGAGATTTTCTCTCAGGCTGTAAGAGCACTGGGCAGAGCCAGTTGTTTCTTAGCTTCCCGAAGAGCTGGAAGCAAGATGCTTTGGGGGCTCCCTGCCCCTTTGCCAACAAGGCCGACCTTTGGGCCTTTCAGCTCTAGGCCAATGGAGCACACCCAGAGCAGAAGTTCTACCTCAGCCAGATAAGGCCTGCCAAGAAACTGCGTTTCAAAGGCTTTGGTAAGAGATGTTGCCGGTACTCTGTCAGAGCACTGGGCAGAGACAGTTGTTTCTTAGCTTCCCAATGAGCTGGAAGCAAGATGCTTTGGGGCCTCTCTGCCCCTTTGCAAACAAGGCATCCCTTTGGGCCTTTCAGCTCTAGGGCAATGGAGCACACCCAGAGCAGAAGTTCTACCTCAGCCAGATCAGGCCTGCCAAGAAACTGCTTTTCACAGGCCTTCGTAAGAGGTGTTCCCGGAAGGCTGTAAGAGTACCTGGCAGAGCGAGTTGTTTCTTAGCTTCAAAAACAGCTGGAAGCAACATGATTTGGGGCCTCTCTCCCCCTTTGGAAACAAAGCAGCCTTTGTGCCTGGCAGCTCTAGGCCAAAGTAGCACACCCAGAGCACAAGTTCTACCTCAGCCAGATAAGGCCTGTCAAGAAGCTGCGTTTCACAGGCCTTTGTATGTGACGTTCCCGGTTGGCTTTGAGAGCACTGTGCAGAGCCAGTTGTTTTAGCTTCCCAGAGAGCAGGAAGCAAGATGCTTTGGGGCCTCTCTCACACTTTGGAAATAAAGGCAGCCCTTTGGGCCTGGCAGCCCTAGGCCAATGGAGTACACCCAGAGCAGAAGTTCTACCTCAGCCAGATCAGGCCTTCCAAGAAACTGCGTCTCACAGGCCTTTCTCTGTCACGTTGCCGGTAGGCTGTGAGAGCACTGTGCAGAGCCAGTTGTTTCTTAGCTTCCCAAAGATTTGGAAGCAAGATGCTTTGGGGACTCTCAGCCCCTTTGGAAACAAGGCGGCCCTTTGGGCCTGGCAGCTCTAGGCCAAAGTAGCACGCCCAGAGCAGGAGTTCTACTTCAGCCAGATCAGGCCTGCCAAGAAACTGCGTTTCACAGGCCTTGGTAAGAGATGTTCCCGGTAGGCTGTAAGAGCACTGGGCAGAGCCAGTTGTTTCTTACCTTCCTGAAAAGCTGGAAGCAAGACGCTTGGGACCCCTCTGCCCGTTTGCGAACAAGGCAGCCTTTTGGGTCGGGAAGCTCTAGGCCAATGGAGCACACGCAGAGCAGGAGTTCTACTTCAGCCTGATCAGGCCTGCAAAGAAACAGCGTTTGACAGGCCTTGGTAAGAGATGTTCCCGGTAGGTGTAAGAGCACTGGGCAGAGCCAGTTGTTTCTTAGCTTCGCAAAGACCGGGAAGCAAGATGCTTTGGGCCTCTCTGCCCCTTGGAAACAGGGCAGCACTTGGGGCCTGGCAGCTCTAGGGCAATGGAGCACACCCAGAGCGGGAGTTCTACTTCAGCCAGATGAGGCCTGCCAAGAAACTGCGTTTCACAGGCCTTTCAAAGACATGTTCCCGGTAGGCTGTAAGAGCACGGGGCAGAGCGAGTTGGTTCTTAGCTTCCCAGAGAGCTGGAAGCAAGATGCTTTGGGGCCTCTCTGCCCCTTTGGAAACAAGGCAGCACCTTGGGCCTGGCAGCTCTAGGGCAATGGAGCCCACCCAGAGCAGAAGTTCTACTTCAGCCAAATCAGGCCTGCCAGGAAACGGCGTTTCACAGGCCTTGGTAAGAGATGTTCCCGGTAGGCTGTAAGAGCACTGGGCAACGCCAGATGTTTCTTAGCTTCCCGAAGAGCTGGAAGCAAGATGCTTTGGGGCCACTCTCTCACTTTGGAATCAAGGCAGCCCTTTGGGGCAGGTAGCTCCAGGCCAGTGGAGCACACCCAGAGCAGAAGTTCTACTTCGGCCAGTTCAGGCCACCAACAAACTGCGTTTCACAGGCCTTGGTAAGAGATGTTCCCGGTAGGCTGTAAGAGCACTGGGCAACGCCAGATGTTTCTTAGCTTCCCGAAGAGCTGGAAGCAAGATGCTTTGGGGCCTCTCTGCCCCTTTGCAAACAAGGCGGCCCTTTGGGCCAGGCAGCTCTAGGCCAATGGAGCACACCCAGAGCAGAAGTTCTACTTCAGCTAGATCAGGCCACCAACAAAGTGCGTTTCACAGGCCTTGGTAAGAGATTTTCTCTCAGGCTGTAAGAGCACTGGGCAGAGCCAGTTGTTTCTTAGCTTCCCGAAGAGCTGGAAGCAAGATGCTTTGGGGGCTCCCTGCCCCTTTGCCAACAAGGCCGACCTTTGGGCCTTTCAGCTCTAGGCCAATGGAGCACACCCAGAGCAGAAGTTCTACCTCAGCCAGATAAGGCCTGCCAAGAAACTGCGTTTCAAAGGCTTTGGTAAGAGATGTTGCCGGTACTCTGTCAGAGCACTGGGCAGAGACAGTTGTTTCTTAGCTTCCCAATGAGCTGGAAGCAAGATGCTTTGGGGCCTCTCTGCCCCTTTGCAAACAAGGCATCCCTTTGGGCCTTTCAGCTCTAGGGCAATGGAGCACACCCAGAGCAGAAGTTCTACCTCAGCCAGATCAGGCCTGCCAAGAAACTGCTTTTCACAGGCCTTCGTAAGAGGTGTTCCCGGAAGGCTGTAAGAGTACCTGGCAGAGCGAGTTGTTTCTTAGCTTCAAAAACAGCTGGAAGCAACATGATTTGGGGCCTCTCTCCCCCTTTGGAAACAAAGCAGCCTTTGTGCCTGGCAGCTCTAGGCCAAAGTAGCACACCCAGAGCACAAGTTCTACCTCAGCCAGATAAGGCCTGTCAAGAAGCTGCGTTTCACAGGCCTTTGTATGTGACGTTCCCGGTTGGCTTTGAGAGCACTGTGCAGAGCCAGTTGTTTTAGCTTCCCAGAGAGCAGGAAGCAAGATGCTTTGGGGCCTCTCTCACACTTTGGAAATAAAGGCAGCCCTTTGGGCCTGGCAGCCCTAGGCCAATGGAGTACACCCAGAGCAGAAGTTCTACCTCAGCCAGATCAGGCCTTCCAAGAAACTGCGTCTCACAGGCCTTTCTCTGTCACGTTGCCGGTAGGCTGTGAGAGCACTGTGCAGAGCCAGTTGTTTCTTAGCTTCCCAAAGATTTGGAAGCAAGATGCTTTGGGGACTCTCAGCCCCTTTGGAAACAAGGCGGCCCTTTGGGCCTGGCAGCTCTAGGCCAAAGTAGCACGCCCAGAGCAGGAGTTCTACTTCAGCCAGATCAGGCCTGCCAAGAAACTGCGTTTCACAGGCCTTGGTAAGAGATGTTCCCGGTAGGCTGTAAGAGCACTGGGCAGAGCCAGTTGTTTCTTACCTTCCTGAAAAGCTGGAAGCAAGACGCTTGGGACCCCTCTGCCCGTTTGCGAACAAGGCAGCCTTTTGGGTCGGGAAGCTCTAGGCCAATGGAGCACACGCAGAGCAGGAGTTCTACTTCAGCCTGATCAGGCCTGCAAAGAAACAGCGTTTGACAGGCCTTGGTAAGAGATGTTCCCGGTAGGTGTAAGAGCACTGGGCAGAGCCAGTTGTTTCTTAGCTTCGCAAAGACCGGGAAGCAAGATGCTTTGGGCCTCTCTGCCCCTTGGAAACAGGGCAGCACTTGGGGCCTGGCAGCTCTAGGGCAATGGAGCACACCCAGAGCGGGAGTTCTACTTCAGCCAGATGAGGCCTGCCAAGAAACTGCGTTTCACAGGCCTTTCAAAGACATGTTCCCGGTAGGCTGTAAGAGCACGGGGCAGAGCGAGTTGGTTCTTAGCTTCCCAGAGAGCTGGAAGCAAGATGCTTTGGGGCCTCTCTGCCCCTTTGGAAACAAGGCAGCACCTTGGGCCTGGCAGCTCTAGGGCAATGGAGCACACCCAGAGCAGAAGTTCTACTTCAGCCAAATCAGGCCTGCCAGGAAACGGCGTTTCACAGGCCTTGGTAAGAGATGTTCCCGGTAGGCTGTAAGAGCACTGGGCAACGCCAGATGTTTCTTAGCTTCCCGAAGAGCTGGAAGCAAGATGCTTTGGTGCCACTCTCTCACTTTGGAATCAAGGCAGCCCTTTGGGGCAGGTAGCTCCAGGCCAGTGGAGCACACCCAGAGCAGAAGTTCTACTTCGGCCAGTTCAGGCCACCAACAAACTGCGTTTCACAGGCCTTGGTAAGAGATGTTCCCGGTAGGCTGTAAGAGCACTGGGCAACGCCAGATGTTTCTTAGCTTCCCGAAGAGCTGGAAGCAAGATGCTTTGGGGCCTCTCTGCCCCTTTGCAAACAAGGTGGCCCTTTGGGCCAGGCAGCTCTAGGCCAATGGAGCACACCCAGAGCAGAAGTTCTACTTCAGCTAGATCAGGCCACCAACAAAGTGCGTTTCACAGGCCTTGGTAAGAGATTTTCTCTCAGGCTGTAAGAGCACTGGGCAGAGCCAGTTGTTTCTTAGCTTCCCGAAGAGCTGGAAGCAAGATGCTTTGGGGGCTCCCTGCCCCTTTGCCAACAAGGCCGACCTTTGGGCCTTTCAGCTCTAGGCCAATGGATCACACCCAGAGCAGAAGTTCTACCTCAGCCAGATAAGGCCTGCCAAGAAACTGCGTTTCAAAGGCTTTGGTAAGAGATGTTGCCGGTACTCTGTCAGAGCACTGGGCAGAGACAGTTGTTTCTTAGCTTCCCAAAGAGCTGGAAGCAAGATGCTTTGGGGCCTCTCTGCCCCTTTGCAAACAAGGCATCCCTTTGGGCCTTTCAGCTCTAGGGCAATGGAGCACACCCAGAGCAGAAGTTCTACCTCAGCCAGATCAGGCCTGCCAAGAAACTGCTTTTCACAGGCCTTCGTAAGAGGTGTTCCCGGAAGGCTGTAAGAGTACCTGGCAGAGCGAGTTGTTTCTTATCTTCAAAAACAGCTGGAAGCAACATGATTTGGGGCCTCTCTCCCCCTTTGGAAACAAAGCAGCCTTTGTGCCTGGCAGCTCTAGGCCAAAGTAGCACACCCAGAGCACAAGTTCTACCTCAGCCAGATAAGGCCTGTCAAGAAGCTGCGTTTCACAGGCCTTTGTATGTGACGTTCCCGGTTGGCTTTGAGAGCACTGTGCAGAGCCAGTTGTTTTAGCTTCCCAGAGAGCAGGAAGCAAGATGCTTTGGGGCCTCTCTCACACTTTGGAAATAAAGGCAGCCCTTTGGGCCTGGCAGCCCTAGGCCAATGGAGTACACCCAGAGCAGAAGTTCTACCTCAGCCAGATCAGGCCTTCCAAGAAACTGCGTCTCACAGGCCTTTCTCTGTCACGTTGCCGGTAGGCTGTGAGAGCACTGTGCAGAGCCAGTTGTTTCTTAGCTTCCCAAAGATTTGGAAGCAAGATGCTTTGGGGACTCTCAGCCCCTTTGGAAACAAGGCGGCCCTTTGGGCCTGGCAGCTGTAGGCCAAAGTAGCACGCCCAGAGCAGGAGTTCTACTTCAGCCAGATGAGGCCTGCCAAGAAACTGCGTTTCACAGGCCTTTCAAAGACATGTTCCCGGTAGGCTGTAAGAGCACGGGGCAGAGCGAGTTGGTTCTTAGCTTCCCAGAGAGCTGGAAGCAAGATGCTTTGGGGCCTCTCTGCCCCTTTGGAAACAAGGCAGCACCTTGGGCCTGGCAGCTCTAGGGCAATGGAGCCCACCCACAGCAGAAGTTCTACTTCAGCCAAATCAGGCCTGCCAGGAAACGGCGTTTCACAGGCCTTGGTAAGAGATGTTCCCGGTAGGCTGTAAGAGCACTGGGCAACGCCAGATGTTTCTTAGCTTCCCGAAGAGCTGGAAGCAAGATGCTTTGGTGCCACTCTCTCACTTTGGAATCAAGGCAGCCCTTTGGGGCAGGTAGCTCCAGGCCAGTGGAGCACACCCAGAGCAGAAGTTCTACTTCGGCCAGTTCAGGCCACCAACAAACTGCGTTTCACAGGCCTTGGTAAGAGATGTTCCCGGTAGGCTGTAAGAGCACTGGGCAACGCCAGATGTTTCTTAGCTTCCCGAAGAGCTGGAAGCAAGATGCTTTGGGGCCTCTCTGCCCCTTTGCAAACAAGGCGGCCCTTTGGGCCAGGCAGCTCTAGGCCAATGGAGCACACCCAGAGCAGAAGTTCTACTTCAGCTAGATCAGGCCATCAACAAAGTGCGTTTCACAGGCCTTGGTAAGAGATTTTCTCTCAGGCTGTAAGAGCACTGGGCAGAGCCAGTTGTTTCTTAGCTTCCCAAAGAGCTGGAAGCAAGATGCTTTGGGGGCTCCCTGCCCCTTTGCCAATAAGGCCGACCTTTGGGCCTTTCAGCTCTAGGCCAATGGAGCACACCCAGAGCAGAAGTTCTACCTCAGCCAGATAAGGCCTGCCAAGAAACTGCGTTTCAAAGGCTTTGGTAAGAGATGTTCCCGGTACTCTGTCAGAGCACTGGGCAGAGACAGTTGTTTCTTAGCTTCCCAATGAGCTGGAAGCAAGATGCTTTGGGGCCTCTCTGCCCCTTTGCAAACAAGGCATCCCTTTGGGCCTTTCAGCTCTAGGGCAATGGAGCACACCCAGAGCAGAAGTTCTACCTCAGCCAGATCAGGCCTGCCAAGAAACTGCTTTTCACAGGCCTTCGTAAGAGGTGTTCCCGGAAGGCTGTAAGAGTACCTGGCAGAGCGAGTTGTTTCTTAGCTTCAAAAACAGCTGGAAGCAACATGATTTGGGGCCTCTCTCCCCCTTTGGAAACAAAGCAGCCTTTGTGCCTGGCAGCTCTAGGCCAAAGTAGCACACCCAGAGCACAAGTTCTACCTCAGCCAGATAAGGCCTGTCAAGAAGCTGCGTTTCACAGGCCTTTGTATGTGACGTTCCCGGTTGGCTTTGAGAGCACTGTGCAGAGCCAGTTGTTTTAGCTTCCCAGAGAGCAGGAAGCAAGATGCTTTGGGGCCTCTGTCACACTTTGGAAATAAAGGCAGCCCTTTGGGCCTGGCAGCCCTAGGCCAATGGAGTACACCCAGAGCAGAAGTTCTACCTCAGCCAGATCAGGATTTCCAAGAAACTGCGTCTCACAGGCCTTTCTCTGTCACGTTGCCGGTAGGCTGTGAGAGCACTGTGCAGAGCCAGTTTTTTCTTAGCTTCCCAAAGATTTGGAAGCAAGATACTTTGGGGACTCTCAGCCCCTTTGGAAACAAGGCGGCCCTCTGGGCCTGGCAGCTCTAGGCCAAAGTAGCACGCCCAGAGCAGGAGTTCTACTTCAGCCAGATCAGGCCTGCCAAGAAACTGCGTTTCACAGGCCTTGGTAAGAGATGTTCCCGGTAGGCTGTAAGAGCACTGGGCAGAGCCAGTTGTTTCTTACCTTCCTGAAAAGCTGGAAGCAAGACGCTTGGGACCCCTCTGCCCATTTGGGAACAAGGCAGCCTTTTGGGTCGGGAAGCTCTAGGCCAATGGAGCACACGCAGAGCAGGAGTTCTACTTCAGCCTGATCAGGCCTGCAAAGAAACAGCGTTTGACAGGCCTTGGTAAGAGATGTTCCCGGTAGGTGTAAGAGCACTGGGCAGAGCCAGTTGTTTCATAGCTTCGCAAAGACCGGGAAGCAAGATGCTTTGGGCCTCTCTGCCCCTTGGAAACAGGGCAGCACTTGGGGCCTGGCAGCTCTAGGGCAATGGAGCACAGCCAGAGCCGGAGTTCTACTTCAGCCAGATGAGGCCTGCCAAGAAACTGCGTTTCACAGGCCTTTCAAAGACATGTTCCCGGTAGGCTGTAAGAGCACGGGGCAGAGCGAGTTGGTTCTTAGCTTCCCAGAGAGCTGGAAGCAAGATGCTTTGGGGCCTCTCTGCCCCTTTGGAAACAAGGCAGCACCTTGGGCCTGGCAGCTCTAGGGCAATGGAGCCCACCCAGAGCAGAAGTTCTACTTCAGCCAAATCAGGCCTGCCAGGAAACGGCGTTTCACAGGCCTTGGTAAGAGATGTTCCCGGTAGGCTGTAAGAGCACTGGGCAACGCCAGATGTTTCTTAGCTTCCCGAAGAGCTGGAAGCAAGATGCTTTGGTGCCACTCTCTCACTTTGGAATCAAGGCAGCCCTTTGGGGCAGGTAGCTCCAGGCCAGTGGAGCACACCCAGAGCAGAAGTTCTACTTCGGCCAGTTCAGGCCACCAACAAACTGCGTTTCACAGGCCTTGGTAAGAGATGTTCCCGGTAGGCTGTAAGAGCACTGGGCAACGCCAGATGTTTCTTAGCTTCCCGAAGAGCTGGAAGCAAGATGCTTTGGGGCCTCTCTGCCCCTTTGCAAACAAGGCGGCCCTTTGGGCCAGGCAGCTCTAGGCCAATGGAGCACACCCAGAGCAGAAGTTCTACTTCAGCTAGATCAGGCCACCAACAAAGTGCGTTTCACAGGCCTTGGTAAGAGATTTTCTCTCAGGCTGTAAGAGCACTGGGCAGAGCCAGTTGTTTCTTAGCTTCCCGAAGAGCTGGAAGCAAGATGCTTTGGGGGCTCCCTGCCCCTTTGCCAACAAGGCCGACCTTTGGGCCTTTCAGCTCTAGGCCAATGGAGCACACCCAGAGCAGAAGTTCTACCTCAGCCAGATAAGGCCTGCCAAGAAACTGCGTTTCAAAGGCTTTGGTAAGAGATGTTGCCGGTACTCTGTCAGAGCACTGGGCAGAGACAGTTGTTTCTTAGCTTCCCAATGAGCTGGAAGCAAGATGCTTTGGGGCCTCTCTGCCCCTTTGCAAACAAGGCATCCCTTTGGGCCTTTCAGCTCTAGGGCAATGGAGCACACCCAGAGCAGAAGTTCTACCTCAGCCAGATCAGGCCTGCCAAGAAACTGCTTTTCACAGGCCTTCGTAAGAGGTGTTCCCGGAAGGCTGTAAGAGTACCTGGCAGAGCGAGTTGTTTCTTAGCTTCAAAAACAGCTGGAAGCAACATGATTTGGGGCCTCTCTCCCCCTTTGGAAACAAAGCAGCCTTTGTGCCTGGCAGCTCTAGGCCAAAGTAGCACACCCAGAGCACAAGTTCTACCTCAGCCAGATAAGGCCTGTCAAGAAGCTGCGTTTCACAGGCCTTTGTATGTGACGTTCCCGGTTGGCTTTGAGAGCACTGTGCAGAGCCAGTTGTTTTAGCTTCCCAGAGAGCAGGAAGCAAGATGCTTTGGGGCCTCTGTCACACTTTGGAAATAAAGGCAGCCCTTTGGGCCTGGCAGCCCTAGGCCAATGGAGTACACCCAGAGCAGAAGTTCTACCTCAGCCAGATCAGGCCTTCCAAGAAACTGCGTCTCACAGGCCTTTCTCTGTCACGTTGCCGGTAGGCTGTGAGAGCACTGTGCAGAGCCAGTTGTTTCTTAGCTTCCCAAAGATTTGGAAGCAAGATACTTTGGGGACTCTCAGCCCCTTTGGAAACAAGGCGGCCCTTTGGGCCTGGCAGCTCTAGGCCAAAGTAGCACGCCCAGAGCAGGAGTTCTACTTCAGCCAGATCAGGCCTGCCAAGAAACTGCGTTTCACAGGCCTTGGTAAGAGATGTTCCCGGTAGGCTGTAAGAGCACTGGGCAGAGCCAGTTGTTTCTTACCTTCCTGAAAAGCTGGAAGCATGACGCTTGGGACCCCTCTGCCCGTTTGGGAACAAGGCAGCCTTTTGGGTCGGGAAGCTCTAGGCCAATGGAGCACACGCAGAGCAGGAGTTCTACTTCAGCCTGATCAGGCCTGCAAAGAAACAGCGTTTGACAGGCCTTGGTAAGAGATGTTCCCGGTAGGTGTAAGAGCACTGGGCAGAGCCAGTTGTTTCTTAGCTTCGCAAAGACCGGGAAGCAAGATGCTTTGGGCCTCTCTGCCCCTTGGAAACAGGGCAGCACTTGGGGCCTGGCAGCTCTAGGGCAATGGAGCACACCCAGAGCCGGAGTTCTACTTCAGCCAGATGAGGCCTGCCAAGAAACTGCGTTTCACAGGCCTTTCAAAGACATGTTCCCGGTAGGCTGTAAGAGCACGGGGCAGAGCGAGTTGGTTCTTAGCTTCCCAGAGAGCTGGAAGCAAGATGCTTTGGGGCCTCTCTGCCCCTTTGGAAACAAGGCAGCACCTTGGGCCTGGCAGCTCTAGGGCAATGGAGCCCACCCAGAGCAGAAGTTCTACTTCAGCCAAATCAGGCCTGCCAGGAAACGGCGTTTCACAGGCCTTGGTAAGAGATGTTCCCGGTAGGCTGTAAGAGCACTGGGCAACGCCAGATGTTTCTTAGCTTCCCGAAGAGCTGGAAGCAAGATGCTTTGGTGCCACTCTCTCACTTTGGAATCAAGGCAGCCCTTGGGGCAGGTAGCTCCAGGCCAGTGGAGCACACCCAGAGCAGAAGTTCTACTTCGGCCAGTTCAGGCCACCAACAAACTGCGTTTCACAGGCCTTGGTAAGAGATGTTCCCGGTAGGCTGTAAGAGCACTGGGCAACGCCAGATGTTTCTTAGCTTCCCGAAGAGCTGGAAGCAAGATGCTTTGGGGCCTCTCTGCCCCTTTGCAAACAAGGCGGCCCTTTGGGCCAGGCAGCTCTAGGCCAATGGAGCACACCCAGAGCAGAAGTTCTACTTCAGCTAGATCAGGCCACCAACAAAGTGCGTTTCACAGGCCTTGGTAAGAGATTTTCTCTCAGGCTGTAAGAGCACTGGGCAGAGCCAGTTGTTTCTTAGCTTCCCGAAGAGCTGGAAGCAAGATGCTTTGGGGGCTCCCTGCCCCTTTGCCAACAAGGCCGACCTTTGGGCCTTTCAGCTCTAGGCCAATGGAGCACACCCAGAGCAGAAGTTCTACCTCAGCCAGATAAGGCCTGCCAAGAAACTGCGTTTCAAAGGCTTTGGTAAGAGATGTTGCCGGTACTCTGTCAGAGCACTGGGCAGAGACAGTTGTTTCTTAGCTTCCCAATGAGCTGGAAGCAAGATGCTTTGGGGCCTCTCTGCCCCTTTGCAAACAAGGCATCCCTTTGGGCCTTTCAGCTCTAGGGCAATGGAGCACACCCAGAGCAGAAGTTCTACCTCAGCCAGATCAGGCCTGCCAAGAAACTGCTTTTCACAGGCCTTCGTAAGAGGTGTTCCCGGAAGGCTGTAAGAGTACCTGGCAGAGCGAGTTGTTTCTTAGCTTCAAAAACAGCTGGAAGCAACATGATTTGGGGCCTCTCTCCCCCTTTGGAAACAAAGCAGCCTTTGTGCCTGGCAGCTCTAGGCCAAAGTAGCACACCCAGAGCACAAGTTCTACCTCAGCCAGATAAGGCCTGTCAAGAAGCTGCGTTTCACAGGCCTTTGTATGTGACGTTCCCGGTTGGCTTTGAGAGCACTGTGCAGAGCCAGTTGTTTTAGCTTCCCAGAGAGCAGGAAGCAAGATGCTTTGGGGCCTCTCTCACACTTTGGAAATAAAGGCAGCCCTTTGGGCCTGGCAGCCCTAGGCCAATGGAGTACACCCAGAGCAGAAGTTCTACCTCAGCCAGATCAGGCCTTCCAAGAAACTGCGTCTCACAGGCCTTTCTCTGTCACGTTGCCGGTAGGCTGTGAGAGCACTGTGCAGAGCCAGTTGTTTCTTAGCTTCCCAAAGATTTGGAAGCAAGATGCTTTGGGGACTCTCAGCCCCTTTGGAAACAAGGCGGCCCTTTGGGCCTGGCAGCTCTAGGCCAAAGTAGCACGCCCAGAGCAGGAGTTCTACTTCAGCCAGATCAGGCCTGCCAAGAAACTGCGTTTCACAGGCCTTGGTAAGAGATGTTCCCGGTAGGCTGTAAGAGCACTGGGCAGAGCCAGTTGTTTCTTACCTTCCTGAAAAGCTGGAAGCAAGACGCTTGGGACCCCTCTGCCCGTTTGCGAACAAGGCAGCCTTTTGGGTCGGGAAGCTCTAGGCCAATGGAGCACACGCAGAGCAGGAGTTCTACTTCAGCCTGATCAGGCCTGCAAAGAAACAGCGTTTGACAGGCCTTGGTAAGAGATGTTCCCGGTAGGTGTAAGAGCACTGGGCAGAGCCAGTTGTTTCTTAGCTTCGCAAAGACCGGGAAGCAAGATGCTTGGGCCTCTCTGCCCCTTGGAAACAGGGCAGCACTTGGGGCCTGGCAGCTCTAGGGCAATGGAGCACACCCAGAGCGGGAGTTCTACTTCAGCCAGATGAGGCCTGCCAAGAAACTGCGTTTCACAGGCCTTTCAAAGACATGTTCCCGGTAGGCTGTAAGAGCACGGGGCAGAGCGAGTTGGTTCTTAGCTTCCCAGAGAGCTGGAAGCAAGATGCTTTGGGGCCTCTCTGCCCCTTTGGAAACAAGGCAGCACCTTGGGCCTGGCAGCTCTAGGGCAATGGAGCACACCCAGAGCAGAAGTTCTACTTCAGCCAAATCAGGCCTGCCAGGAAACGGCGTTTCACAGGCCTTGGTAAGAGATGTTCCCGGTAGGCTGTAAGAGCACTGGGCAACGCCAGATGTTTCTTAGCTTCCCGAAGAGCTGGAAGCAAGATGCTTTGGGGCCACTCTCTCACTTTGGAATCAAGGCAGCCCTTTGGGGCAGGTAGCTCCAGGCCAGTGGAGCACACCCAGAGCAGAAGTTCTACTTCGGCCAGTTCAGGCCACCAACAAACTGCGTTTCACAGGCCTTGGTAAGAGATGTTCCCGGTAGGCTGTAAGAGCACTGGGCAACGCCAGATGTTTCTTAGCTTCCCGAAGAGCTGGAAGCAAGATGCTTTGGGGCCTCTCTGCCCCTTTGCAAACAAGGCGGCCCTTTGGGCCAGGCAGCTCTAGGCCAATGGAGCACACCCAGAGCAGAAGTTCTACTTCAGCTAGATCAGGCCACCAACAAAGTGCGTTTCACAGGCCTTGGTAAGAGATTTTCTCTCAGGCTGTAAGAGCACTGGGCAGAGCCAGTTGTTTCTTAGCTTCCCGAAGAGCTGGAAGCAAGATGCTTTGGGGGCTCCCTGCCCCTTTGCCAACAAGGCCGACCTTTGGGCCTTTCAGCTCTAGGCCAATGGAGCACACCCAGAGCAGAAGTTCTACCTCAGCCAGATAAGGCCTGCCAAGAAACTGCGTTTCAAAGGCTTTGGTAAGAGATGTTGCCGGTACTCTGTCAGAGCACTGGGCAGAGACAGTTGTTTCTTAGCTTCCCAATGAGCTGGAAGCAAGATGCTTTGGGGCCTCTCTGCCCCTTTGCAAACAAGGCATCCCTTTGGGCCTTTCAGCTCTAGGGCAATGGAGCACACCCAGAGCAGAAGTTCTACCTCAGCCAGATCAGGCCTGCCAAGAAACTGCTTTTCACAGGCCTTCGTAAGAGGTGTTCCCGGAAGGCTGTAAGAGTACCTGGCAGAGCGAGTTGTTTCTTAGCTTCAAAAACAGCTGGAAGCAACATGATTTGGGGCCTCTCTCCCCCTTTGGAAACAAAGCAGCCTTTGTGCCTGGCAGCTCTAGGCCAAAGTAGCACACCCAGAGCACAAGTTCTACCTCAGCCAGATAAGGCCTGTCAAGAAGCTGCGTTTCACAGGCCTTTGTATGTGACGTTCCCGGTTGGCTTTGAGAGCACTGTGCAGAGCCAGTTGTTTTAGCTTCCCAGAGAGCAGGAAGCAAGATGCTTTGGGGCCTCTCTCACACTTTGGAAATAAAGGCAGCCCTTTGGGCCTGGCAGCCCTAGGCCAATGGAGTACACCCAGAGCAGAAGTTCTACCTCAGCCAGATCAGGCCTTCCAAGAAACTGCGTCTCACAGGCCTTTCTCTGTCACGTTGCCGGTAGGCTGTGAGAGCACTGTGCAGAGCCAGTTGTTTCTTAGCTTCCCAAAGATTTGGAAGCAAGATGCTTTGGGGACTCTCAGCCCCTTTGGAAACAAGGCGGCCCTTTGGGCCTGGCAGCTCTAGGCCAAAGTAGCACGCCCAGAGCAGGAGTTCTACTTCAGCCAGATCAGGCCTGCCAAGAAACTGCGTTTCACAGGCCTTGGTAAGAGATGTTCCCGGTAGGCTGTAAGAGCACTGGGCAGAGCCAGTTGTTTCTTACCTTCCTGAAAAGCTGGAAGCAAGACGCTTGGGACCCCTCTGCCCGTTTGCGAACAAGGCAGCCTTTTGGGTCGGGAAGCTCTAGGCCAATGGAGCACACGCAGAGCAGGAGTTCTACTTCAGCCTGATCAGGCCTGCAAAGAAACAGCGTTTGACAGGCCTTGGTAAGAGATGTTCCCGGTAGGTGTAAGAGCACTGGGCAGAGCCAGTTGTTTCTTAGCTTCGCAAAGACCGGGAAGCAAGATGCTTTGGGCCTCTCTGCCCCTTGGAAACAGGGCAGCACTTGGGGCCTGGCAGCTCTAGGGCAATGGAGCACACCCAGAGCGGGAGTTCTACTTCAGCCAGATGAGGCCTGCCAAGAAACTGCGTTTCACAGGCCTTTCAAAGACATGTTCCCGGTAGGCTGTAAGAGCACGGGGCAGAGCGAGTTGGTTCTTAGCTTCCCAGAGAGCTGGAAGCAAGATGCTTTGGGGCCTCTCTGCCCCTTTGGAAACAAGGCAGCACCTTGGGCCTGGCAGCTCTAGGGCAATGGAGCACACCCAGAGCAGAAGTTCTACTTCAGCCAAATCAGGCCTGCCAGGAAACGGCGTTTCACAGGCCTTGGTAAGAGATGTTCCCGGTAGGCTGTAAGAGCACTGGGCAACGCCAGATGTTTCTTAGCTTCCCGAAGAGCTGGAAGCAAGATGCTTTGGTGCCACTCTCTCACTTTGGAATCAAGGCAGCCCTTTGGGGCAGGTAGCTCCAGGCCAGTGGAGCACACCCAGAGCAGAAGTTCTACTTCGGCCAGTTCAGGCCACCAACAAACTGCGTTTCACAGGCCTTGGTAAGAGATGTTCCCGGTAGGCTGTAAGAGCACTGGGCAACGCCAGATGTTTCTTAGCTTCCCGAAGAGCTGGAAGCAAGATGCTTTGGGGCCTCTCTGCCCCTTTGCAAACAAGGTGGCCCTTTGGGCCAGGCAGCTCTAGGCCAATGGAGCACACCCAGAGCAGAAGTTCTACTTCAGCTAGATCAGGCCACCAACAAAGTGCGTTTCACAGGCCTTGGTAAGAGATTTTCTCTCAGGCTGTAAGAGCACTGGGCAGAGCCAGTTGTTTCTTAGCTTCCCGAAGAGCTGGAAGCAAGATGCTTTGGGGGCTCCCTGCCCCTTTGCCAACAAGGCCGACCTTTGGGCCTTTCAGCTCTAGGCCAATGGATCACACCCAGAGCAGAAGTTCTACCTCAGCCAGATAAGGCCTGCCAAGAAACTGCGTTTCAAAGGCTTTGGCAAGAGATGTTGCCGGTACTCTGTCAGAGCACTGGGCAGAGACAGTTGTTTCTTAGCTTCCCAAAGAGCTGGAAGCAAGATGCTTTGGGGCCTCTCTGCCCCTTTGCAAACAAGGCATCCCTTTGGGCCTTTCAGCTCTAGGGCAATGGAGCACACCCAGAGCAGAAGTTCTACCTCAGCCAGATCAGGCCTGCCAAGAAACTGCTTTTCACAGGCCTTCGTAAGAGGTGTTCCCGGAAGGCTGTAAGAGTACCTGGCAGAGCGAGTTGTTTCTTATCTTCAAAAACAGCTGGAAGCAACATGATTTGGGGCCTCTCTCCCCCTTTGGAAACAAAGCAGCCTTTGTGCCTGGCAGCTCTAGGCCAAAGTAGCACACCCAGAGCACAAGTTCTACCTCAGCCAGATAAGGCCTGTCAAGAAGCTGCGTTTCACAGGCCTTTGTATGTGACGTTCCCGGTTGGCTTTGAGAGCACTGTGCAGAGCCAGTTGTTTTAGCTTCCCAGAGAGCAGGAAGCAAGATGCTTTGGGGCCTCTCTCACACTTTGGAAATAAAGGCAGCCCTTTGGGCCTGGCAGCCCTAGGCCAATGGAGTACACCCAGAGCAGAAGTTCTACCTCAGCCAGATCAGGCCTTCAAAGAAACTGCGTCTCACAGGCCTTTCTCTGTCACGTTGCCGGTAGGCTGTGAGAGCACTGTGCAGAGCCAGTTGTTTCTTAGCTTCCCAAAGATTTGGAAGCAAGATGCTTTGGGGACTCTCAGCCCCTTTGGAAACAAGGCGGCCCTTTGGGCCTGGCAGCTGTAGGCCAAAGTAGCACGCCCAGAGCAGGAGTTCTACTTCAGCCAGATGAGGCCTGCCAAGAAACTGCGTTTCACAGGCCTTTCAAAGACATGTTCCCGGTAGGCTGTAAGAGCACGGGGCAGAGCGAGTTGGTTCTTAGCTTCCCAGAGAGCTGGAAGCAAGATGCTTTGGGGCCTCTCTGCCCCTTTGGAAACAAGGCAGCACCTTGGGCCTGGCAGCTCTAGGGCAATGGAGCCCACCCACAGCAGAAGTTCTACTTCAGCCAAATCAGGCCTGCCAGGAAACGGCGTTTCACAGGCCTTGGTAAGAGATGTTCCCGGTAGGCTGTAAGAGCACTGGGCAACGCCAGATGTTTCTTAGCTTCCCGAAGAGCTGGAAGCAAGATGCTTTGGTGCCACTCTCTCACTTTGGAATCAAGGCAGCCCTTTGGGGCAGGTAGCTCCAGGCCAGTGGAGCACACCCAGAGCAGAAGTTCTACTTCGGCCAGTTCAGGCCACCAACAAACTGCGTTTCACAGGCCTTGGTAAGAGATGTTCCCGGTAGGCTGTAAGAGCACTGGGCAACGCCAGATGTTTCTTAGCTTCCCGAAGAGCTGGAAGCAAGATGCTTTGGGGCCTCTCTGCCCCTTTGCAAACAAGGCGGCCCTTTGGGCCAGGCAGCTCTAGGCCAATGGAGCACACCCAGAGCAGAAGTTCTACTTCAGCTAGATCAGGCCACCAACAAAGTGCGTTTCACAGGCCTTGGTAAGAGATTTTCTCTCAGGCTGTAAGAGCACTGGGCAGAGCCAGTTGTTTCTTAGCTTCCCAAAGAGCTGGAAGCAAGATGCTTTGGGGGCTCCCTGCCCCTTTGCCAATAAGGCCGACCTTTGGGCCTTTCAGCTCTAGGCCAATGGAGCACACCCAGAGCAGAAGTTCTACCTCAGCCAGATAAGGCCTGCCAAGAAACTGCGTTTCAAAGGCTTTGGTAAGAGATGTTCCCGGTACTCTGTCAGAGCACTGGGCAGAGACAGTTGTTTCTTAGCTTCCCAATGAGCTGGAAGCAAGATGCTTTGGGGCCTCTCTGCCCCTTTGCAAACAAGGCATCCCTTTGGGCCTTTCAGCTCTAGGGCAATGGAGCACACCCAGAGCAGAAGTTCTACCTCAGCCAGATCAGGCCTGCCAAGAAACTGCTTTTCACAGGCCTTCGTAAGAGGTGTTCCCGGAAGGCTGTAAGAGTACCTGGCAGAGCGAGTTGTTTCTTAGCTTCAAAAACAGCTGGAAGCAACATGATTTGGGGCCTCTCTCCCCCTTTGGAAACAAAGCAGCCTTTGTGCCTGGCAGCTCTAGGCCAAAGTAGCACACCCAGAGCACAAGTTCTACCTCAGCCAGATAAGGCCTGTCAAGAAGCTGCGTTTCACAGGCCTTTGTATGTGACGTTCCCGGTTGGCTTTGAGAGCACTGTGCAGAGCCAGTTGTTTTAGCTTCCCAGAGAGCAGGAAGCAAGATGCTTTGGGGCCTCTGTCACACTTTGGAAATAAAGGCAGCCCTTTGGGCCTGGCAGCCCTAGGCCAATGGAGTACACCCAGAGCAGAAGTTCTACCTCAGCCAGATCAGGATTTCCAAGAAACTGCGTCTCACAGGCCTTTCTCTGTCACGTTGCCGGTAGGCTGTGAGAGCACTGTGCAGAGCCAGTTTTTTCTTAGCTTCCCAAAGATTTGGAAGCAAGATACTTTGGGGACTCTCAGCCCCTTTGGAAACAAGGCGGCCCTCTGGGCCTGGCAGCTCTAGGCCAAAGTAGCACGCCCAGAGCAGGAGTTCTACTTCAGCCAGATCAGGCCTGCCAAGAAACTGCGTTTCACAGGCCTTGGTAAGAGATGTTCCCGGTAGGCTGTAAGAGCACTGGGCAGAGCCAGTTGTTTCTTACCTTCCTGAAAAGCTGGAAGCAAGACGCTTGGGACCCCTCTGCCCATTTGGGAACAAGGCAGCCTTTTGGGTCGGGAAGCTCTAGGCCAATGGAGCACACGCAGAGCAGGAGTTCTACTTCAGCCTGATCAGGCCTGCAAAGAAACAGCGTTTGACAGGCCTTGGTAAGAGATGTTCCCGGTAGGTGTAAGAGCACTGGGCAGAGCCAGTTGTTTCATAGCTTCGCAAAGACCGGGAAGCAAGATGCTTTGGGCCTCTCTGCCCCTTGGAAACAGGGCAGCACTTGGGGCCTGGCAGCTCTAGGGCAATGGAGCACACCCAGAGCCGGAGTTCTACTTCAGCCAGATGAGGCCTGCCAAGAAACTGCGTTTCACAGGCCTTTCAAAGACATGTTCCCGGTAGGCTGTAAGAGCACGGGGCAGAGCGAGTTGGTTCTTAGCTTCCCAGAGAGCTGGAAGCAAGATGCTTTGGGGCCTCTCTGCCCCTTTGGAAACAAGGCAGCACCTTGGGCCTGGCAGCTCTAGGGCAATGGAGCCCACCCAGAGCAGAAGTTCTACTTCAGCCAAATCAGGCCTGCCAGGAAACGGCGTTTCACAGGCCTTGGTAAGAGATGTTCCCGGTAGGCTGTAAGAGCACTGGGCAACGCCAGATGTTTCTTAGCTTCCCGAAGAGCTGGAAGCAAGATGCTTTGGTGCCACTCTCTCACTTTGGAATCAAGGCAGCCCTTTGGGGCAGGTAGCTCCAGGCCAGTGGAGCACACCCAGAGCAGAAGTTCTACTTCGGCCAGTTCAGGCCACCAACAAACTGCGTTTCACAGGCCTTGGTAAGAGATGTTCCCGGTAGGCTGTAAGAGCACTGGGCAACGCCAGATGTTTCTTAGCTTCCCGAAGAGCTGGAAGCAAGATGCTTTGGGGCCTCTCTGCCCCTTTGCAAACAAGGCGGCCCTTTGGGCCAGGCAGCTCTAGGCCAATGGAGCACACCCAGAGCAGAAGTTCTACTTCAGCTAGATCAGGCCACCAACAAAGTGCGTTTCACAGGCCTTGGTAAGAGATTTTCTCTCAGGCTGTAAGAGCACTGGGCAGAGCCAGTTGTTTCTTAGCTTCCCGAAGAGCTGGAAGCAAGATGCTTTGGGGGCTCCCTGCCCCTTTGCCAACAAGGCCGACCTTTGGGCCTTTCAGCTCTAGGCCAATGGAGCACACCCAGAGCAGAAGTTCTACCTCAGCCAGATAAGGCCTGCCAAGAAACTGTGTTTCAAAGGCTTTGGTAAGAGATGTTGCCGGTACTCTGTCAGAGCACTGGGCAGAGACAGTTGTTTCTTAGCTTCCCAATGAGCTGGAAGCAAGATGCTTTGGGGCCTCTCTGCCCCTTTGCAAACAAGGCATCCCTTTGGGCCTTTCAGCTCTAGGGCAATGGAGCACACCCAGAGCAGAAGTTCTACCTCAGCCAGATCAGGCCTGCCAAGAAACTGCTTTTCACAGGCCTTCGTAAGAGGTGTTCCCGGAAGGCTGTAAGAGTACCTGGCAGAGCGAGTTGTTTCTTAGCTTCAAAAACAGCTGGAAGCAACATGATTTGGGGCCTCTCTCCCCCTTTGGAAACAAAGCAGCCTTTGTGCCTGGCAGCTCTAGGCCAAAGTAGCACACCCAGAGCACAAGTTCTACCTCAGCCAGATAAGGCCTGTCAAGAAGCTGCGTTTCACAGGCCTTTGTATGTGACGTTCCCGGTTGGCTTTGAGAGCACTGTGCAGAGCCAGTTGTTTTAGCTTCCCAGAGAGCAGGAAGCAAGATGCTTTGGGGCCTCTGTCACACTTTGGAAATAAAGGCAGCCCTTTGGGCCTGGCAGCCCTAGGCCAATGGAGTACACCCAGAGCAGAAGTTCTACCTCAGCCAGATCAGGCCTTCCAAGAAACTGCGTCTCACAGGCCTTTCTCTGTCACGTTGCCGGTAGGCTGTGAGAGCACTGTGCAGAGCCAGTTGTTTCTTAGCTTCCCAAAGATTTGGAAGCAAGATACTTTGGGGACTCTCAGCCCCTTTGGAAACAAGGCGGCCCTTTGGGCCTGGCAGCTCTAGGCCAAAGTAGCACGCCCAGAGCAGGAGTTCTACTTCAGCCAGATCAGGCCTGCCAAGAAACTGCGTTTCACAGGCCTTGGTAAGAGATGTTCCCGGTAGGCTGTAAGAGCACTGGGCAGAGCCAGTTGTTTCTTACCTTCCTGAAAAGCTGGAAGCAAGACGCTTGGGACCCCTCTGCCCGTTTGGGAACAAGGCAGCCTTTTGGGTCGGGAAGCTCTAGGCCAATGGAGCACACGCAGAGCAGGAGTTCTACTTCAGCCTGATCAGGCCTGCAAAGAAACAGCGTTTGACAGGCCTTGGTAAGAGATGTTCCCGGTAGGTGTAAGAGCACTGGGCAGAGCCAGTTGTTTCTTAGCTTCGCAAAGACCGGGAAGCAAGATGCTTTGGGCCTCTCTGCCCCTTGGAAACAGGGCAGCACTTGGGGCCTGGCAGCTCTAGGGCAATGGAGCACACCCAGAGCCGGAGTTCTACTTCAGCCAGATGAGGCCTGCCAAGAAACTGCGTTTCACAGGCCTTTCAAAGACATGTTCCCGGTAGGCTGTAAGAGCACGGGGCAGAGCGAGTTGGTTCTTAGCTTCCCAGAGAGCTGGAAGCAAGATGCTTTGGGGCCTCTCTGCCCCTTTGGAAACAAGGCAGCACCTTGGGCCTGGCAGCTCTAGGGCAATGGAGCCCACCCAGAGCAGAAGTTCTACTTCAGCCAAATCAGGCCTGCCAGGAAACGGCGTTTCACAGGCCTTGGTAAGAGATGTTCCCGGTAGGCTGTAAGAGCACTGGGCAACGCCAGATGTTTCTTAGCTTCCCGAAGAGCTGGAAGCAAGATGCTTTGGTGCCACTCTCTCACTTTGGAATCAAGGCAGCCCTTGGGGCAGGTAGCTCCAGGCCAGTGGAGCACACCCAGAGCAGAAGTTCTACTTCGGCCAGTTCAGGCCACCAACAAACTGCGTTTCACAGGCCTTGGTAAGAGATGTTCCCGGTAGGCTGTAAGAGCACTGGGCAACGCCAGATGTTTCTTAGCTTCCCGAAGAGCTGGAAGCAAGATGCTTTGGGGCCTCTCTGCCCCTTTGCAAACAAGGCGGCCCTTTGGGCCAGGCAGCTCTAGGCCAATGGAGCACACCCAGAGCAGAAGTTCTACTTCAGCTAGATCAGGCCACCAACAAAGTGCGTTTCACAGGCCTTGGTAAGAGATTTTCTCTCAGGCTGTAAGAGCACTGGGCAGAGCCAGTTGTTTCTTAGCTTCCCGAAGAGCTGGAAGCAAGATGCTTTGGGGGCTCCCTGCCCCTTTGCCAACAAGGCCGACCTTTGGGCCTTTCAGCTCTAGGCCAATGGAGCACACCCAGAGCAGAAGTTCTACCTCAGCCAGATAAGGCCTGCCAAGAAACTGCGTTTCAAAGGCTTTGGGAAGAGATGTTCCCGGTACTCTGTCAGAGCACTGGGCAGAGACAGTTGTTTCTTAGCTTCCCAATGAGCTGGAAGCAAGATGCTTTGGGGCCTCTCTGCCCCTTTGCAAACAAGGCATCCCTTTGGGCCTTTCAGCTCTAGGGCAATGGAGCACACCCAGAGCAGAAGTTCTACCTCAGCCAGATCAGGCCTGCCAAGAAACTGCTTTTCACAGGCCTTCGTAAGAGGTGTTCCCGGAAGGCTGTAAGAGTACCTGGCAGAGCGAGTTGTTTCTTAGCTTCAAAAACAGCTGGAAGCAACATGATTTGGGGCCTCTCTCCCCCTTTGGAAACAAAGCAGCCTTTGTGCCTGGCAGCTCTAGGCCAAAGTAGCACACCCAGAGCACAAGTTCTACCTCAGCCAGATAAGGCCTGTCAAGAAGCTGCGTTTCACAGGCCTTTGTATGTGACGTTCCCGGTTGGCTTTGAGAGCACTGTGCAGAGCCAGTTGTTTTAGCTTCCCAGAGAGCAGGAAGCAAGATGCTTTGGGGCCTCTCTCACACTTTGGAAATAAAGGCAGCCCTTTGGGCCTGGCAGCCCTAGGCCAATGGAGTACACCCAGAGCACAAGTTCTACCTCAGCCAGATCAGGCCTTCCAAGAAACTGCGTCTCACGGGCCTTTCTCTGTCACGTTGCCGGTAGGCTGTGAGAGCACTGTGCAGAGCCAGTTGTTTCTTAGCTTCCCAAAGATTTGGAAGCAAGATACTTTGGGGACTCTCAGCCCCTTTGGAAACAAGGCGGCCCTTTGGGCCTGGCAGCTCTAGGCCAAAGTAGCACGCCCAGAGCAGGAGTTCTACTTCAGCCAGATCAGGCCTGCCAAGAAACTGCGTTTCACAGGCCTTGGTAAGAGATGTTCCCGGTAGGCTGTAAGAGCACTGGGCAGAGCCAGTTGTTTCTTACCTTCCTGAAAAGCTGGAAGCAAGACGCTTGGGACCCCTCTGCCCGTTTGGGAACAAGGCAGCCTTTTGGGTCGGGAAGCTCTAGGCCAATGGAGCACACGCAGAGCAGGAGTTCTACTTCAGCCTGATCAGGCCTGCAAAGAAACAGCGTTTGACAGGCCTTGGTAAGAGATGTTCCCGGTAGGTGTAAGAGCACTGGGCAGAGCCAGTTGTTTCATAGCTTCGCAAAGACCGGG
Source organism: Equus asinus (assembly GCF_041296235.1). NCBI lineage: Eukaryota > Metazoa > Chordata > Mammalia > Perissodactyla > Equidae > Equus > Equus asinus. The sequence continues at coordinate 438,718 of NW_027225523.1, forward strand.
AAGCAAGATGCTTTGGGCCTCTCTGCCCCTTGGAAACAGGGCAGCACTTGGGGCCTGGCAGCTCTAGGGCAATGGAGCACACCCAGAGCCGGAGTTCTACTTCAGCCAGATGAGGCCTGCCAAGAAACTGCGTTTCACAGGCCTTTCAAAGACATGTTCCCGGTAGGCTGTAAGAGCACGGGGCAGAGCGAGTTGGTTCTTAGCTTCCCAGAGAGCTGGAAGCAAGATGCTTTGGGGCCTCTCTGCCCCTTTGGAAACAAGGCAGCACCTTGGGCCTGGCAGCTCTAGGGCAATGGAGCCCACCCACAGCAGAAGTTCTACTTCAGCCAAATCAGGCCTGCCAGGAAACGGCGTTTCACAGGCCTTGGTAAGAGATGTTCCCGGTAGGCTGTAAGAGCACTGGGCAACGCCAGATGTTTCTTAGCTTCCCGAAGAGCTGGAAGCAAGATGCTTTGGTGCCACTCTCTCACTTTGGAATCAAGGCAGCCCTTTGGGGCAGGTAGCTCCAGGCCAGTGGAGCACACCCAGAGCAGAAGTTCTACTTCGGCCAGTTCAGGCCACCAACAAACTGCGTTTCACAGGCCTTGGTAAGAGATGTTCCCGGTAGGCTGTAAGAGCACTGGGCAACGCCAGATGTTTCTTAGCTTCCCGAAGAGCTGGAAGCAAGATGCTTTGGGGCCTCTCTGCCCCTTTGCAAACAAGGCGGCCCTTTGGGCCAGGCAGCTCTAGGCCAATGGAGCACACCCAGAGCAGAAGTTCTACTTCAGCTAGATCAGGCCACCAACAAAGTGCGTTTCACAGGCCTTGGTAAGAGATTTTCTCTCAGGCTGTAAGAGCACTGGGCAGAGCCAGTTGTTTCTTAGCTTCCCGAAGAGCTGGAAGCAAGATGCTTTGGGGGCTCCCTGCCCCTTTGCCAACAAGGCCGACCTTTGGGCCTTTCAGCTCTAGGCCAATGGAGCACACCCAGAGCAGAAGTTCTACCTCAGCCAGATAAGGCCTGCCAAGAAACTGCGTTTCAAAGGCTTTGGTAAGAGATGTTCCCGGTACTCTGTCAGAGCACTGGGCAGAGACAGTTGTTTCTTAGCTTCCCAATGAGCTGGAAGCAAGATGCTTTGGGGCCTCTCTGCCCCTTTGCAAACAAGGCATCCCTTTGGGCCTTTCAGCTCTAGGGCAATGGAGCACACCCAGAGCAGAAGTTCTACCTCAGCCAGATCAGGCCTGCCAAGAAACTGCTTTTCACAGGCCTTCGTAAGAGGTGTTCCCGGAAGGCTGTAAGAGTACCTGGCAGAGCGAGTTGTTTCTTAGCTTCAAAAACAGCTGGAAGCAACATGATTTGGGGCCTCTCTCCCCCTTTGGAAACAAAGCAGCCTTTGTGCCTGGCAGCTCTAGGCCAAAGTAGCACACCCAGAGCACAAGTTCTACCTCAGCCAGATAAGGCCTGTCAAGAAGCTGCGTTTCACAGGCCTTTGTATGTGACGTTCCCGGTTGGCTTTGAGAGCACTGTGCAGAGCCAGTTGTTTTAGCTTCCCAGAGAGCAGGAAGCAAGATGCTTTGGGGCCTCTCTCACACTTTGGAAATAAAGGCAGCCCTTTGGGCCTGGCAGCCCTAGGCCAATGGAGTACACCCAGAGCAGAAGTTCTACCTCAGCCAGATCAGGCCTTCCAAGAAACTGCGTCTCACAGGCCTGTCTCTGTCACGTTGCCGGTAGGCTGTGAGAGCACTGTGCAGAGCCAGTTGTTTCTTAGCTTCCCAAAGATTTGGAAGCAAGATACTTTGGGGACTCTCAGCCCCTTTGGAAACAAGGCGGCCCTTTGGGCCTGGCAGCTCTAGGCCAAAGTAGCATGCCCAGAGCAGGAGTTCTACTTCAGCCAGATCAGGCCTGTCAAGAAACTGCGTTTCACAGGCCTTGGTAAGAGATGTTCCCGGTAGGCTGTAAGAGCACTGGGCAGAGCCAGTTGTTTCTTACCTTCCTGAAAAGCTGGAAGCAAGACGCTTGGGACCCCTCTGCCCGTTTGGGAACAAGGCAGCCTTTTGGGTCGGGAAGCTCTAGGCCAATGGAGCACACGCAGAGCAGGAGTTCTACTTCAGCCTGATCAGGCCTGCAAAGAAACAGCGTTTGACAGGCCTTGGTAAGAGATGTTCCCGGTAGGTGTAAGAGCACTGGGCAGAGCCAGTTGTTTCTTAGCTTCGCAAAGACCGGGAAGCAAGATGCTTTGGGCCTCTCTGCCCCTTGGAAACAGGGCAGCACTTGGGGCCTGGCAGCTCTAGGGCAATGGAGCACACCCAGAGCCGGAGTTCTACTTCAGCCAGATGAGGCCTGCCAAGAAACTGCGTTTCACAGGCCTTTCAAAGACATGTTCCCGGTAGGCTGTAAGAGCACGGGGCAGAGCGAGTTGGTTCTTAGCTTCCCAGAGAGCTGGAAGCAAGATGCTTTGGGGCCTCTCTGCCCCTTTGGAAACAAGGCAGCACCTTGGGCCTGGCAGCTCTAGGGCAATGGAGCCCACCCAGAGCAGAAGTTCTACTTCAGCCAAATCAGGCCTGCCAGGAAACGGCGTTTCACAGGCCTTGGTAAGAGATGTTCCCGGTAGGCTGTAAGAGCACTGGGCAACGCCAGATGTTTCTTAGCTTCCCGAAGAGCTGGAAGCAAGATGCTTTGGTGCCACTCTCTCACTTTGGAATCAAGGCAGCCCTTTGGGGCAGGTAGCTCCAGGCCAGTGGAGCACACCCAGAGCAGAAGTTCTACTTCGGCCAGTTCAGGCCACCAACAAACTGCGTTTCACAGGCCTTGGTAAGAGATGTTCCCGGTAGGCTGTAAGAGCACTGGGCAACGCCAGATGTTTCTTAGCTTCCCGAAGAGCTGGAAGCAAGATGCTTTGGGGCCTCTCTGCCCCTTTGCAAACAAGGCGGCCCTTTGGGCCAGGCAGCTCTAGGCCAATGGAGCACACCCAGAGCAGAAGTTCTACTTCAGCTAGATCAGGCCACCAACAAAGTGCGTTTCACAGGCCTTGGTAAGAGATTTTCTCTCAGGCTGTAAGAGCACTGGGCAGAGCCAGTTGTTTCTTAGCTTCCCGAAGAGCTGGAAGCAAGATGCTTTGGGGGCTCCCTGCCCCTTTGCCAACAAGGCCGACCTTTGGGCCTTTCAGCTCTAGGCCAATGGAGCACACCCAGAGCAGAAGTTCTACCTCAGCCAGATAAGGCCTGCCAAGAAACTGCGTTTCAAAGGCTTTGGTAAGAGATGTTCCCGGTACTCTGTCAGAGCACTGGGCAGAGACAGTTGTTTCTTAGCTTCCCAATGAGCTGGAAGCAAGATGCTTTGGGGCCTCTCTGCCCCTTTGCAAACAAGGCATCCCTTTGGGCCTTTCAGCTCTAGGGCAATGGAGCACACCCAGAGCAGAAGTTCTACCTCAGCCAGATCAGGCCTGCCAAGAAACTGCTTTTCACAGGCCTTCGTAAGAGGTGTTCCCGGAAGGCTGTAAGAGTACCTGGCAGAGCGAGTTGTTTCTTAGCTTCAAAAACAGCTGGAAGCAACATGATTTGGGGCCTCTCTCCCCCTTTGGAAACAAAGCAGCCTTTGTGCCTGGCAGCTCTAGGCCAAAGTAGCACACCCAGAGCACAAGTTCTACCTCAGCCAGATAAGGCCTGTCAAGAAGCTGCGTTTCACAGGCCTTTGTATGTGACGTTCCCGGTTGGCTTTGAGAGCACTGTGCAGAGCCAGTTGTTTTAGCTTCCCAGAGAGCAGGAAGCAAGATGCTTTGGGGCCTCTGTCACACTTTGGAAATAAAGGCAGCCCTTTGGGCCTGGCAGCCCTAGGCCAATGGAGTACACCCAGAGCAGAAGTTCTACCTCAGCCAGATCAGGCCTTCCAAGAAACTGCGTCTCACAGGCCTGTCTCTGTCACGTTGCCGGTAGGCTGTGAGAGCACTGTGCAGAGCCAGTTGTTTCTTAGCTTCCCAAAGATTTGGAAGCAAGATACTTTGGGGACTCTCAGCCCCTTTGGAAACAAGGCGGCCCTTTGGGCCTGGCAGCTCTAGGCCAAAGTAGCATGCCCAGAGCAGGAGTTCTACTTCAGCCAGATCAGGCCTGCCAAGAAACTGCGTTTCACAGGCCTTGGTAAGAGATGTTCCCGGTAGGCTGTAAGAGCACTGGGCAGAGCCAGTTGTTTCTTACCTTCCTGAAAAGCTGGAAGCAAGACGCTTGGGACCCCTCTGCCCGTTTGGGAACAAGGCAGCCTTTTGGGTCGGGAAGCTCTAGGCCAATGGAGCACACGCAGAGCAGGAGTTCTACTTCAGCCTGATCAGGCCTGCAAAGAAACAGCGTTTGACAGGCCTTGGTAAGAGATGTTCCCGGTAGGTGTAAGAGCACTGGGCAGAGCCAGTTGTTTCTTAGCTTCGCAAAGACCGGGAAGCAAGATGCTTTGGGCCTCTCTGCCCCTTGGAAACAGGGCAGCACTTGGGGCCTGGCAGCTCTAGGGCAATGGAGCACACCCAGAGCCGGAGTTCTACTTCAGCCAGATGAGGCCTGCCAAGAAACTGCGTTTCACAGGCCTTTCAAAGACATGTTCCCGGTAGGCTGTAAGAGCACGGGGCAGAGCGAGTTGGTTCTTAGCTTCCCAGAGAGCTGGAAGCAAGATGCTTTGGGGCCTCTCTGCCCCTTTGGAAACAAGGCAGCACCTTGGGCCTGGCAGCTCTAGGGCAATGGAGCCCACCCAGAGCAGAAGTTCTACTTCAGCCAAATCAGGCCTGCCAGGAAACGGCGTTTCACAGGCCTTGGTAAGAGATGTTCCCGGTAGGCTGTAAGAGCACTGGGCAACGCCAGATGTTTCTTAGCTTCCCGAAGAGCTGGAAGCAAGATGCTTTGGGGCCTCTCTGCCCCTTTGCAAACAAGGCGGCCCTTTGGGCCAGGCAGCTCTATGCCAATGGAGCACACCCAGAGCAGAAGTTCTACTTCAGCTAGATCAGGCCACCAACAAAGTGCGTTTCACAGGCCTTGGTAAGAGATTTTCTCTCAGGCTGTAAGAGCACTGGGCAGAGCCAGTTGTTTCTTAGCTTCCCGAAGAGCTGGAAGCAAGATGCTTTGGGGGCTCCCTGCCCCTTTGCCAACAAGGCCGACCTTTGGGCCTTTCAGCTCTAGGCCAATGGAGCACACCCAGAGCAGAAGTTCTACCTCAGCCAGATAAGGCCTGCCAAGAAACTGCGTTTCAAAGGCTTTGGTAAGAGATGTTCCCGGTACTCTGTCAGAGCACTGGGCAGAGACAGTTGTTTCTTAGCTTCCCAATGAGCTGGAAGCAAGATGCTTTGGGGCCTCTCTGCCCCTTTGCAAACAAGGCATCCCTTTGGGCCTTTCAGCTCTAGGGCAATGGAGCACACCCAGAGCAGAAGTTCTACCTCAGCCAGATCAGGCCTGCCAAGAAACTGCTTTTCACAGGCCTTCGTAAGAGGTGTTCCCGGAAGGCTGTAAGAGTACCTGGCAGAGCGAGTTGTTTCTTAGCTTCAAAAACAGCTGGAAGCAACATGATTTGGGGCCTCTCTCCCCCTTTGGAAACAAAGCAGCCTTTGTGCCTGGCAGCTCTAGGCCAAAGTAGCACACCCAGAGCACAAGTTCTACCTCAGCCAGATAAGGCCTGTCAAGAAGCTGCGTTTCACAGGCCTTTGTATGTGACGTTCCCGGTTGGCTTTGAGAGCACTGTGCAGAGCCAGTTGTTTTAGCTTCCCAGAGAGCAGGAAGCAAGATGCTTTGGGGCCTCTCTCACACTTTGGAAATAAAGGCAGCCCTTTGGGCCTGGCAGCCCTAGGCCAATGGAGTACACCCAGAGCAGAAGTTCTACCTCAGCCAGATCAGGCCTTCCAAGAAACTGCGTCTCACAGGCCTGTCTCTGTCACGTTGCCGGTAGGCTGTGAGAGCACTGTGCAGAGCCAGTTGTTTCTTAGCTTCCCAAAGATTTGGAAGCAAGATACTTTGGGGACTCTCAGCCCCTTTGGAAACAAGGCGGCCCTTTGGGCCTGGCAGCTCTAGGCCAAAGTAGCACGCCCAGAGCAGGAGTTCTACTTCAGCCAGATCAGGCCTGCCAAGAAACTGCGTTTCACAGGCCTTGGTAAGAGATGTTCCCGGTAGGCTGTAAGAGCACTGGGCAGAGCCAGTTGTTTCTTACCTTCCTGAAAAGCTGGAAGCAAGACGCTTGGGACCCCTCTGCCCGTTTGGGAACAAGGCAGCCTTTTGGGTCGGGAAGCTCTAGGCCAATGGAGCACACGCAGAGCAGGAGTTCTACTTCAGCCTGATCAGGCCTGCAAAGAAACAGCGTTTGACAGGCCTTGGTAAGAGATGTTCCCGGTAGGTGTAAGAGCACTGGGCAGAGCCAGTTGTTTCTTAGCTTCGCAAAGACCGGGAAGCAAGATGCTTTGGGCCTCTCTGCCCCTTGGAAACAGGGCAGCACTTGGGGCCTGGCAGCTCTAGGGCAATGGAGCACACCCAGAGCCGGAGTTCTACTTCAGCCAGATGAGGCCTGCCAAGAAACTGCGTTTCACAGGCCTTTCAAAGACATGTTCCCGGTAGGCTGTAAGAGCACGGGGCAGAGCGAGTTGGTTCTTAGCTTCCCAGAGAGCTGGAAGCAAGATGCTTTGGGGCCTCTCTGCCCCTTTGGAAACAAGGCAGCACCTTGGGCCTGGCAGCTCTAGGGCAATGGAGCCCACCCAGAGCAGAAGTTCTACTTCAGCCAAATCAGGCCTGCCAGGAAACGGCGTTTCACAGGCCTTGGTAAGAGATGTTCCCGGTAGGCTGTAAGAGCACTGGGCAACGCCAGATGTTTCTTAGCTTCCCGAAGAGCTGGAAGCAAGATGCTTTGGTGCCACTCTCTCACTTTGGAATCAAGGCAGCCCTTTGGGGCAGGTAGCTCCAGGCCAGTGGAGCACACCCAGAGCAGAAGTTCTACTTCGGCCAGTTCAGGCCACCAACAAACTGCGTTTCACAGGCCTTGGTAAGAGATGTTCCCGGTAGGCTGTAAGAGCACTGGGCAACGCCAGATGTTTCTTAGCTTCCCGAAGAGCTGGAAGCAAGATGCTTTGGGGCCTCTCTGCCCCTTTGCAAACAAGGCGGCCCTTTGGGCCAGGCAGCTCTAGGCCAATGGAGCACACCCAGAGCAGAAGTTCTACTTCAGCTAGATCAGGCCACCAACAAAGTGCGTTTCACAGGCCTTGGTAAGAGATTTTCTCTCAGGCTGTAAGAGCACTGGGCAGAGCCAGTTGTTTCTTAGCTTCCCGAAGAGCTGGAAGCAAGATGCTTTGGGGGCTCCCTGCCCCTTTGCCAACAAGGCCGACCTTTGGGCCTTTCAGCTCTAGGCCAATGGAGCACACCCAGAGCAGAAGTTCTACCTCAGCCAGATAAGGCCTGCCAAGAAACTGCGTTTCAAAGGCTTTGGTAAGAGATGTTCCCGGTACTCTGTCAGAGCACTGGGCAGAGACAGTTGTTTCTTAGCTTCCCAATGAGCTGGAAGCAAGATGCTTTGGGGCCTCTCTGCCCCTTTGCAAACAAGGCATCCCTTTGGGCCTTTCAGCTCTAGGGCAATGGAGCACACCCAGAGCAGAAGTTCTACCTCAGCCAGATCAGGCCTGCCAAGAAACTGCTTTTCACAGGCCTTCGTAAGAGGTGTTCCCGGAAGGCTGTAAGAGTACCTGGCAGAGCGAGTTGTTTCTTAGCTTCAAAAACAGCTGGAAGCAACATGATTTGGGGCCTCTCTCCCCCTTTGGAAACAAAGCAGCCTTTGTGCCTGGCAGCTCTAGGCCAAAGTAGCACACCCAGAGCACAAGTTCTACCTCAGCCAGAAAAGGCCTGTCAAGAAGCTGCGTTTCACAGGCCTTTGTATGTGACGTTCCCGGTTGGCTTTGAGAGCACTGTGCAGAGCCAGTTGTTTTAGCTTCCCAGAGAGCAGGAAGCAAGATGCTTTGGGGCCTCTCTCACACTTTGGAAATAAAGGCAGCCCTTTGGGCCTGGCAGCCCTAGGCCAATGGAGTACACCCAGAGCAGAAGTTCTACCTCAGCCAGATCAGGCCTTCCAAGAAACTGCGTCTCACAGGCCTGTCTCTGTCACGTTGCCGGTAGGCTGTGAGAGCACTGTGCAGAGCCAGTTGTTTCTTAGCTTCCCAAAGATTTGGAAGCAAGATACTTTGGGGACTCTCAGCCCCTTTGGAAACAAGGCGGCCCTTTGGGCCTGGCAGCTCTAGGCCAAAGTAGCACGCCCAGAGCAGGAGTTCTACTTCAGCCAGATCAGGCCTGCCAAGAAACTGCGTTTCACAGGCCTTGGTAAGAGATGTTCCCGGTAGGCTGTAAGAGCACTGGGCAGAGCCAGTTGTTTCTTACCTTCCTGAAAAGCTGGAAGCAAGACGCTTGGGACCCCTCTGCCCGTTTGCGAACAAGGCAGCCTTTTGGGTCGGGAAGCTCTAGGCCAATGGAGCACACGCAGAGCAGGAGTTCTACTTCAGCCTGATCAGGCCTGCAAAGAAACAGCGTTTGACAGGCCTTGGTAAGAGATGTTCCCGGTAGGTGTAAGAGCACTGGGCAGAGCCAGTTGTTTCTTAGCTTCGCAAAGACCGGGAAGCAAGATGCTTTGGGCCTCTCTGCCCCTTGGAAACAGGGCAGCACTTGGGGCCTGGCAGCTCTAGGGCAATGGAGCACACCCAGAGCCGGAGTTCTACTTCAGCCAGATGAGGCCTGCCAAGAAACTGCGTTTCACAGGCCTTTCAAAGACATGTTCCCGGTAGGCTGTAAGAGCACGGGGCAGAGCGAGTTGGTTCTTAGCTTCCCAGAGAGCTGGAAGCAAGATGCTTTGGGGCCTCTCTGCCCCTTTGGAAACAAGGCAGCACCTTGGGCCTGGCAGCTCTAGGGCAATGGAGCCCACCCAGAGCAGAAGTTCCACTTCAGCCAAATCAGGCCTGCCAGGAAACGGCGTTTCACAGGCCTTGGTAAGAGATGTTCCCGGTAGGCTGTAAGAGCACTGGGCAACGCCAGATGTTTCTTAGCTTCCCGAAGAGCTGGAAGCAAGATGCTTTGGTGCCACTCTCTCACTTTGGAATCAAGGCAGCCCTTTGGGGCAGGTAGCTCCAGGCCAGTGGAGCACACCCAGAGCAGAAGTTCTACTTCGGCCAGTTCAGGCCACCAACAAACTGCGTTTCACAGGCCTTGGTAAGAGATGTTCCCGGTAGGCTGTAAGAGCACTGGGCAACGCCAGATGTTTCTTAGCTTCCCGAAGAGCTGGAAGCAAGATGCTTTGGGGCCTCTCTGCCCCTTTGCAAACAAGGCGGCCCTTTGGGCCAGGCAGCTCTAGGCCAATGGAGCACACCCAGAGCAGAAGTTCTACTTCAGCTAGATCAGGCCACCAACAAAGTGCGTTTCACAGGCCTTGGTAAGAGATTTTCTCTCAGGCTGTAAGAGCACTGGGCAGAGCCAGTTGTTTCTTAGCTTCCCGAAGAGCTGGAAGCAAGATGCTTTGGGGGCTCCCTGCCCCTTTGCCAACAAGGCCGACCTTTGGGCCTTTCAGCTCTAGGCCAATGGAGCACACCCAGAGCAGAAGTTCTACCTCAGCCAGATAAGGCCTGCCAAGAAACTGCGTTTCAAAGGCTTTGGTAAGAGATGTTCCCGGTACTCTGTCAGAGCACTGGGCAGAGACAGTTGTTTCTTAGCTTCCCAATGAGCTGGAAGCAAGATGCTTTGGGGCCTCTCTGCCCCTTTGCAAACAAGGCATCCCTTTGGGCCTTTCAGCTCTAGGGCAATGGAGCACACCCAGAGCAGAAGTTCTACCTCAGCCAGATCAGGCCTGCCAAGAAACTGCTTTTCACAGGCCTTCGTAAGAGGTGTTCCCGGAAGGCTGTAAGAGTACCTGGCAGAGCGAGTTGTTTCTTAGCTTCAAAAACAGCTGGAAGCAACATGATTTGGGGCCTCTCTCCCCCTTTGGAAACAAAGCAGCCTTTGTGCCTGGCAGCTCTAGGCCAAAGTAGCACACCCAGAGCACAAGTTCTACCTCAGCCAGATAAGGCCTGTCAAGAAGCTGCGTTTCACAGGCCTTTGTATGTGACGTTCCCGGTTGGCTTTGAGAGCACTGTGCAGAGCCAGTTGTTTTAGCTTCCCAGAGAGCAGGAAGCAAGATGCTTTGGGGCCTCTCTCACACTTTGGAAATAAAGGCAGCCCTTTGGGCCTGGCAGCCCTAGGCCAATGGAGTACACCCAGAGCAGAAGTTCTACCTCAGCCAGATCAGGCCTTCCAAGAAACTGCGTCTCACAGGCCTGTCTCTGTCACATTGCCGGTAGGCTGTGAGAGCACTGTGCAGAGCCAGTTGTTTCTTAGCTTCCCAAAGATTTGGAAGCAAGATACTTTGGGGACTCTCAGCCCCTTTGGAAACAAGGCGGCCCTTTGGGCCTGGCAGCTCTAGGCCAAAGTAGCACGCCCAGAGCAGGAGTTCTACTTCAGCCAGATCAGGCCTGCCAGGAAACTGCGTTTCACAGGCCTTGGTAAGAGATGTTCCCGGTAGGCTGTAAGAGCACTGGGCAGAGCCAGTTGTTTCTTACCTTCCTGAAAAGCTGGAAGCAAGACGCTTGGGACCCCTCTGCCCGTTTGGGAACAAGGCAGCCTTTTGGGTCGGGAAGCTCTAGGCCAATGGAGCACACGCAGAGCAGGAGTTCTACTTCAGCCTGATCAGGCCTGCAAAGAAACAGCGTTTGACAGGCCTTGGTAAGAGATGTTCCCGGTAGGTGTAAGAGCACTGGGCAGAGCCAGTTGTTTCTTAGCTTCGCAAAGACCGGGAAGCAAGATGCTTTGGGCCTCTCTGCCCCTTGGAAACAGGGCAGCACTTGGGGCCTGGCAGCTCTAGGGCAATGGAGCACACCCAGAGCCGGAGTTCTACTTCAGCCAGATGAGGCCTGCCAAGAAACTGCGTTTCACAGGCCATTCAAAGACATGTTCCCGGTAGGCTGTAAGAGCACGGGGCAGAGCGAGTTGGTTCTTAGCTTCCCAGAGAGCTGGAAGCAAGATGCTTTGGGGCCTCTCTGCCCCTTTGGAAACAAGGCAGCACCTTGGGCCTGGCAGCTCTAGGGCAATGGAGCCCACCCAGAGCAGAAGTTCCACTTCAGCCAAATCAGGCCTGCCAGGAAACGGCGTTTCACAGGCCTTGGTAAGAGATGTTCCCGGTAGGCTGTAAGAGCACTGGGCAACGCCAGATGTTTCTTAGCTTCCCGAAGAGCTGGAAGCAAGATGCTTTGGAGCCACTCTCTCACTTTGGAATCAAGGCAGCCCTTTGGGGCAGGTAGCTCCAGGCCAGTGGAGCACAACCAGAGCAGAAGTTCTACTTCGGCCAGTTCAGGCCACCAACAAACTGCGTTTCACAGGCCTTGGTAAGAGATGTTCCCGGTAGGCTGTAAGAGCACTGGGCAACGCCAGATGTTTCTTAGCTTCCCGAAGAGCTGGAAGCAAGATGCTTTGGGGCCTCTCTGCCCCTTTGCAAACAAGGCGGCCCTTTGGGCCAGGCAGCTCTAGGCCAATGGAGCACACCCAGAGCAGAAGTTCTACTTCAGCTAGATCAGGCCACCAACAAAGTGCGTTTCACAGGCCTTGGTAAGAGATTTTCTCTCAGGCTGTAAGAGCACTGGGCATAGCCAGTTGTTTCTTAGCTTCCCAAAGAGCTGGAAGCAAGATGCTTTGGGGGCTCCCTGCCCCTTTGCCAACAAGGCCGACCTTTGGGCCTTTCAGCTCTAGGCCAATGGAGCACACCCAGAGCAGAAGTTCTACCTCAGCCAGATAAGGCCTGCCAAGAAACTGCGTTTCAAAGGCTTTGGTAAGAGATGTTCCCGGTACTCTGTCAGAGCACTGGGCAGAGACAGTTGTTTCTTAGCTTCCCAATGAGCTGGAAGCAAGATGCTTTGGGGCCTCTCTGCCCCTTTGCAAACAAGGCATCCCTTTGGGCCTTTCAGCTCTAGGGCAATGGAGCACACCCAGAGCAGAAGTTCTACCTCAGCCAGATCAGGCCTGCCAAGAAACTGCTTTTCACAGGCCTTCGTAAGAGGTGTTCCCGGAAGGCTGTAAGAGTACCTGGCAGAGCGAGTTGTTTCTTAGCTTCAAAAACAGCTGGAAGCAACATGATTTGGGGCCTCTCTCCCCCTTTGGAAACAAAGCAGCCTTTGTGCCTGGCAGCTCTAGGCCAAAGTAGCACACCCAGAGCACAAGTTCTACCTCAGCCAGAAAAGGCCTGTCAAGAAGCTGCGTTTCACAGGCCTTTGTATGTGACGTTCCCGGTTGGCTTTGAGAGCACTGTGCAGAGCCAGTTGTTTTAGCTTCCCAGAGAGCAGGAAGCAAGATGCTTTGGGGCCTCTCTCACACTTTGGAAATAAAGGCAGCCCTTTGGGCCTGGCAGCCCTAGGCCAATGGAGTACACCCAGAGCAGAAGTTCTACCTCAGCCAGATCAGGCCTTCCAAGAAACTGCGTCTCACAGGCCTGTCTCTGTCACGTTGCCGGTAGGCTGTGAGAGCACTGTGCAGAGCCAGTTGTTTCTTAGCTTCCCAAAGATTTGGAAGCAAGATACTTTGGGGACTCTCAGCCCCTTTGGAAACAAGGCGGCCCTTTGGGCCTGGCAGCTCTAGGCCAAAGTAGCACGCCCAGAGCAGGAGTTCTACTTCAGCCAGATCAGGCCTGCCAAGAAACTGCGTTTCACAGGCCTTGGTAAGAGATGTTCCCGGTAGGCTGTAAGAGCACTGGGCAGAGCCAGTTGTTTCTTACCTTCCTGAAAAGCTGGAAGCAAGACGCTTGGGACCCCTCTGCCCGTTTGGGAACAAGGCAGCCTTTTGGGTCGGGAAGCTCTAGGCCAATGGAGCACACGCAGAGCAGGAGTTCTACTTCAGCCTGATCAGGCCTGCAAAGAAACAGCGTTTGACAGGCCTTGGTAAGAGATGTTCCCGGTAGGTGTAAGAGCACTGGGCAGAGCCAGTTGTTTCTTAGCTTCGCAAAGACCGGGAAGCAAGATGCTTTGGGCCTCTCTGCCCCTTGGAAACAGGGCAGCACTTGGGGCCTGGCAGCTCTAGGGCAATGGAGCACACCCAGAGCCGGAGTTCTACTTCAGCCAGATGAGGCCTGCCAAGAAACTGCGTTTCACAGGCCTTTCAAAGACATGTTCCCGGTAGGCTGTAAGAGCACGGGGCAGAGCGAGTTGGTTCTTAGCTTCCCAGAGAGCTGGAAGCAAGATGCTTTGGGGCCTCTCTGCCCCTTTGGAAACAAGGCAGCACCTTGGGCCTGGCAGCTCTAGGGCAATGGAGCCCACCCAGAGCAGAAGTTCTACTTCAGCCAAATCAGGCCTGCCAGGAAACGGCGTTTCACAGGCCTTGGTAAGAGATGTTCCCGGTAGGCTGTAAGAGCACTGGGCAACGCCAGATGTTTCTTAGCTTCCCGAAGAGCTGGAAGCAAGATGCTTTGGTGCCACTCTCTCACTTTGGAATCAAGGCAGCCCTTTGGGGCAGGTAGCTCCAGGCCAGTGGAGCACACCCAGAGCAGAAGTTCTACTTCGGCCAGTTCAGGCCACCAACAAACTGCGTTTCACAGGCCTTGGTAAGAGATGTTCCCGGTAGGCTGTAAGAGCACTGGGCAACGCCAGATGTTTCTTAGCTTCCCGAAGAGCTGGAAGCAAGATGCTTTGGGGCCTCTCTGCCCCTTTGCAAACAAGGCGGCCCTTTGGGCCAGGCAGCTCTAGGCCAATGGAGCACACCCAGAGCAGAAGTTCTACTTCAGCTAGATCAGGCCACCAACAAAGTGCGTTTCACAGGCCTTGGTAAGAGATTTTCTCTCAGGCTGTAAGAGCACTGGGCAGAGCCAGTTGTTTCTTAGCTTCCCGAAGAGCTGGAAGCAAGATGCTTTGGGGGCTCCCTGCCCCTTTGCCAACAAGGCCGACCTTTGGGCCTTTCAGCTCTAGGCCAATGGAGCACACCCAGAGCAGAAGTTCTACCTCAGCCAGATAAGGCCTGCCAAGAAACTGCGTTTCAAAGGCTTTGGTAAGAGATGTTCCCGGTACTCTGTCAGAGCACTGGGCAGAGACAGTTGTTTCTTAGCTTCCCAATGAGCTGGAAGCAAGATGCTTTGGGGCCTCTCTGCCCCTTTGCAAACAAGGCATCCCTTTGGGCCTTTCAGCTCTAGGGCAATGGAGCACACCCAGAGCAGAAGTTCTACCTCAGCCAGATCAGGCCTGCCAAGAAACTGCTTTTCACAGGCCTTCGTAAGAGGTGTTCCCGGAAGGCTGTAAGAGTACCTGGCAGAGCGAGTTGTTTCTTAGCTTCAAAAACAGCTGGAAGCAACATGATTTGGGGCCTCTCTCCCCCTTTGGAAACAAAGCAGCCTTTGTGCCTGGCAGCTCTAGGCCAAAGTAGCACACCCAGAGCACAAGTTCTACCTCAGCCAGAAAAGGCCTGTCAAGAAGCTGCGTTTCACAGGCCTTTGTATGTGACGTTCCCGGTTGGCTTTGAGAGCACTGTGCAGAGCCAGTTGTTTTAGCTTCCCAGAGAGCAGGAAGCAAGATGCTTTGGGGCCTCTCTCACACTTTGGAAATAAAGGCAGCCCTTTGGGCCTGGCAGCCCTAGGCCAATGGAGTACACCCAGAGCAGAAGTTCTACCTCAGCCAGATCAGGCCTTCCAAGAAACTGCGTCTCACAGGCCTGTCTCTGTCACGTTGCCGGTAGGCTGTGAGAGCACTGTGCAGAGCCAGTTGTTTCTTAGCTTCCCAAAGATTTGGAAGCAAGATACTTTGGGGACTCTCAGCCCCTTTGGAAACAAGGCGGCCCTTTGGGCCTGGCAGCTCTAGGCCAAAGTAGCACGCCCAGAGCAGGAGTTCTACTTCAGCCAGATCAGGCCTGCCAAGAAACTGCGTTTCACAGGCCTTGGTAAGAGATGTTCCCGGTAGGCTGTAAGAGCACTGGGCAGAGCCAGTTGTTTCTTACCTTCCTGAAAAGCTGGAAGCAAGACGCTTGGGACCCCTCTGCCCGTTTGCGAACAAGGCAGCCTTTTGGGTCGGGAAGCTCTAGGCCAATGGAGCACACGCAGAGCAGGAGTTCTACTTCAGCCTGATCAGGCCTGCAAAGAAACAGCGTTTGACAGGCCTTGGTAAGAGATGTTCCCGGTAGGTGTAAGAGCACTGGGCAGAGCCAGTTGTTTCTT
This sequence comes from Equus asinus, assembly GCF_041296235.1. Taxonomy (NCBI): domain Eukaryota; kingdom Metazoa; phylum Chordata; class Mammalia; order Perissodactyla; family Equidae; genus Equus; species Equus asinus. Next base: position 453,887 of record NW_027225523.1, read on the forward strand.
AGCTTCGCAAAGACCGGGAAGCAAGATGCTTTGGGCCTCTCTGCCCCTTGGAAACAGGGCAGCACTTGGGGCCTGGCAGCTCTAGGGCAATGGAGCACACCCAGAGCCGGAGTTCTACTTCAGCCAGATGAGGCCTGCCAAGAAACTGCGTTTCACAGGCCTTTCAAAGACATGTTCCCGGTAGGCTGTAAGAGCACGGGGCAGAGCGAGTTGGTTCTTAGCTTCCCAGAGAGCTGGAAGCAAGATGCTTTGGGGCCTCTCTGCCCCTTTGGAAACAAGGCAGCACCTTGGGCCTGGCAGCTCTAGGGCAATGGAGCCCACCCAGAGCAGAAGTTCCACTTCAGCCAAATCAGGCCTGCCAGGAAACGGCGTTTCACAGGCCTTGGTAAGAGATGTTCCCGGTAGGCTGTAAGAGCACTGGGCAACGCCAGATGTTTCTTAGCTTCCCGAAGAGCTGGAAGCAAGATGCTTTGGTGCCACTCTCTCACTTTGGAATCAAGGCAGCCCTTTGGGGCAGGTAGCTCCAGGCCAGTGGAGCACACCCAGAGCAGAAGTTCTACTTCGGCCAGTTCAGGCCACCAACAAACTGCGTTTCACAGGCCTTGGTAAGAGATGTTCCCGGTAGGCTGTAAGAGCACTGGGCAACGCCAGATGTTTCTTAGCTTCCCGAAGAGCTGGAAGCAAGATGCTTTGGGGCCTCTCTGCCCCTTTGCAAACAAGGCGGCCCTTTGGGCCAGGCAGCTCTAGGCCAATGGAGCACACCCAGAGCAGAAGTTCTACTTCAGCTAGATCAGGCCACCAACAAAGTGCGTTTCACAGGCCTTGGTAAGAGATTTTCTCTCAGGCTGTAAGAGCACTGGGCAGAGCCAGTTGTTTCTTAGCTTCCCGAAGAGCTGGAAGCAAGATGCTTTGGGGGCTCCCTGCCCCTTTGCCAACAAGGCCGACCTTTGGGCCTTTCAGCTCTAGGCCAATGGAGCACACCCAGAGCAGAAGTTCTACCTCAGCCAGATAAGGCCTGCCAAGAAACTGCGTTTCAAAGGCTTTGGTAAGAGATGTTCCCGGTACTCTGTCAGAGCACTGGGCAGAGACAGTTGTTTCTTAGCTTCCCAATGAGCTGGAAGCAAGATGCTTTGGGGCCTCTCTGCCCCTTTGCAAACAAGGCATCCCTTTGGGCCTTTCAGCTCTAGGGCAATGGAGCACACCCAGAGCAGAAGTTCTACCTCAGCCAGATCAGGCCTGCCAAGAAACTGCTTTTCACAGGCCTTCGTAAGAGGTGTTCCCGGAAGGCTGTAAGAGTACCTGGCAGAGCGAGTTGTTTCTTAGCTTCAAAAACAGCTGGAAGCAACATGATTTGGGGCCTCTCTCCCCCTTTGGAAACAAAGCAGCCTTTGTGCCTGGCAGCTCTAGGCCAAAGTAGCACACCCAGAGCACAAGTTCTACCTCAGCCAGATAAGGCCTGTCAAGAAGCTGCGTTTCACAGGCCTTTGTATGTGACGTTCCCGGTTGGCTTTGAGAGCACTGTGCAGAGCCAGTTGTTTTAGCTTCCCAGAGAGCAGGAAGCAAGATGCTTTGGGGCCTCTCTCACACTTTGGAAATAAAGGCAGCCCTTTGGGCCTGGCAGCCCTAGGCCAATGGAGTACACCCAGAGCAGAAGTTCTACCTCAGCCAGATCAGGCCTTCCAAGAAACTGCGTCTCACAGGCCTGTCTCTGTCACATTGCCGGTAGGCTGTGAGAGCACTGTGCAGAGCCAGTTGTTTCTTAGCTTCCCAAAGATTTGGAAGCAAGATACTTTGGGGACTCTCAGCCCCTTTGGAAACAAGGCGGCCCTTTGGGCCTGGCAGCTCTAGGCCAAAGTAGCACGCCCAGAGCAGGAGTTCTACTTCAGCCAGATCAGGCCTGCCAGGAAACTGCGTTTCACAGGCCTTGGTAAGAGATGTTCCCGGTAGGCTGTAAGAGCACTGGGCAGAGCCAGTTGTTTCTTACCTTCCTGAAAAGCTGGAAGCAAGACGCTTGGGACCCCTCTGCCCGTTTGGGAACAAGGCAGCCTTTTGGGTCGGGAAGCTCTAGGCCAATGGAGCACACGCAGAGCAGGAGTTCTACTTCAGCCTGATCAGGCCTGCAAAGAAACAGCGTTTGACAGGCCTTGGTAAGAGATGTTCCCGGTAGGTGTAAGAGCACTGGGCAGAGCCAGTTGTTTCTTAGCTTCGCAAAGACCGGGAAGCAAGATGCTTTGGGCCTCTCTGCCCCTTGGAAACAGGGCAGCACTTGGGGCCTGGCAGCTCTAGGGCAATGGAGCACACCCAGAGCCGGAGTTCTACTTCAGCCAGATGAGGCCTGCCAAGAAACTGCGTTTCACAGGCCATTCAAAGACATGTTCCCGGTAGGCTGTAAGAGCACGGGGCAGAGCGAGTTGGTTCTTAGCTTCCCAGAGAGCTGGAAGCAAGATGCTTTGGGGCCTCTCTGCCCCTTTGGAAACAAGGCAGCACCTTGGGCCTGGCAGCTCTAGGGCAATGGAGCCCACCCAGAGCAGAAGTTCCACTTCAGCCAAATCAGGCCTGCCAGGAAACGGCGTTTCACAGGCCTTGGTAAGAGATGTTCCCGGTAGGCTGTAAGAGCACTGGGCAACGCCAGATGTTTCTTAGCTTCCCGAAGAGCTGGAAGCAAGATGCTTTGGAGCCACTCTCTCACTTTGGAATCAAGGCAGCCCTTTGGGGCAGGTAGCTCCAGGCCAGTGGAGCACAACCAGAGCAGAAGTTCTACTTCGGCCAGTTCAGGCCACCAACAAACTGCGTTTCACAGGCCTTGGTAAGAGATGTTCCCGGTAGGCTGTAAGAGCACTGGGCAACGCCAGATGTTTCTTAGCTTCCCGAAGAGCTGGAAGCAAGATGCTTTGGGGCCTCTCTGCCCCTTTGCAAACAAGGCGGCCCTTTGGGCCAGGCAGCTCTAGGCCAATGGAGCACACCCAGAGCAGAAGTTCTACTTCAGCTAGATCAGGCCACCAACAAAGTGCGTTTCACAGGCCTTGGTAAGAGATTTTCTCTCAGGCTGTAAGAGCACTGGGCATAGCCAGTTGTTTCTTAGCTTCCCAAAGAGCTGGAAGCAAGATGCTTTGGGGGCTCCCTGCCCCTTTGCCAACAAGGCCGACCTTTGGGCCTTTCAGCTCTAGGCCAATGGAGCACACCCAGAGCAGAAGTTCTACCTCAGCCAGATAAGGCCTGCCAAGAAACTGCGTTTCAAAGGCTTTGGTAAGAGATGTTCCCGGTACTCTGTCAGAGCACTGGGCAGAGACAGTTGTTTCTTAGCTTCCCAATGAGCTGGAAGCAAGATGCTTTGGGGCCTCTCTGCCCCTTTGCAAACAAGGCATCCCTTTGGGCCTTTCAGCTCTAGGGCAATGGAGCACACCCAGAGCAGAAGTTCTACCTCAGCCAGATCAGGCCTGCCAAGAAACTGCTTTTCACAGGCCTTCGTAAGAGGTGTTCCCGGAAGGCTGTAAGAGTACCTGGCAGAGCGAGTTGTTTCTTAGCTTCAAAAACAGCTGGAAGCAACATGATTTGGGGCCTCTCTCCCCCTTTGGAAACAAAGCAGCCTTTGTGCCTGGCAGCTCTAGGCCAAAGTAGCACACCCAGAGCACAAGTTCTACCTCAGCCAGATAAGGCCTGTCAAGAAGCTGCGTTTCACAGGCCTTTGTATGTGACGTTCCCGGTTGGCTTTGAGAGCACTGTGCAGAGCCAGTTGTTTTAGCTTCCCAGAGAGCAGGAAGCAAGATGCTTTGGGGCCTCTCTCACACTTTGGAAATAAAGGCAGCCCTTTGGGCCTGGCAGCCCTAGGCCAATGGAGTACACCCAGAGCAGAAGTTCTACCTCAGCCAGATCAGGCCTTCCAAGAAACTGCGTCTCACAGGCCTGTCTCTGTCACATTGCCGGTAGGCTGTGAGAGCACTGTGCAGAGCCAGTTGTTTCTTAGCTTCCCAAAGATTTGGAAGCAAGATACTTTGGGGACTCTCAGCCCCTTTGGAAACAAGGCGGCCCTTTGGGCCTGGCAGCTCTAGGCCAAAGTAGCACGCCCAGAGCAGGAGTTCTACTTCAGCCAGATCAGGCCTGCCAGGAAACTGCGTTTCACAGGCCTTGGTAAGAGATGTTCCCGGTAGGCTGTAAGAGCACTGGGCAGAGCCAGTTGTTTCTTACCTTCCTGAAAAGCTGGAAGCAAGACGCTTGGGACCCCTCTGCCCGTTTGGGAACAAGGCAGCCTTTTGGGTCGGGAAGGTCTAGGCCAATGGAGCACACGCAGAGCAGGAGTTCTACTTCAGCCTGATCAGGCCTGCAAAGAAACAGCGTTTGACAGGCCTTGGTAAGAGATGTTCCCGGTAGGTGTAAGAGCACTGGGCAGAGCCAGTTGTTTCTTAGCTTCGCAAAGACCGGGAAGCAAGATGCTTTGGGCCTCTCTGCCCCTTGGAAACAGGGCAGCACTTGGGGCCTGGCAGCTCTAGGGCAATGGAGCACACCCAGAGCCGGAGTTCTACTTCAGCCAGATGAGGCCTGCCAAGAAACTGCGTTTCACAGGCCATTCAAAGACATGTTCCCGGTAGGCTGTAAGAGCACGGGGCAGAGCGAGTTGGTTCTTAGCTTCCCAGAGAGCTGGAAGCAAGATGCTTTGGGGCCTCTCTGCCCCTTTGGAAACAAGGCAGCACCTTGGGCCTGGCAGCTCTAGGGCAATGGAGCCCACCCAGAGCAGAAGTTCTACTTCACCCAAATCAGGCCTGCCAGGAAACGGCGTTTCACAGGCCTTGGTAAGAGATGTTCCCGGTAGGCTGTAAGAGCACTGGGCAACGCCAGATGTTTCTTAGCTTCCCGAAGAGCTGGAAGCAAGATGCTTTGGGGCCACTCTCTCACTTTGGAATCAAGGCAGCCCTTTGGGGCAGGTAGCTCCAGGCCAGTGGAGCACAACCAGAGCAGAAGTTCTACTTCGGCCAGTTCAGGCCACCAACAAACTGCGTTTCACAGGCCTTGGTAAGAGATGTTCCCGGTAGGCTGTAAGAGCACTGGGCAACGCCAGATGTTTCTTAGCTTCCCGAAGAGCTGGAAGCAAGATGCTTTGGGGCCTCTCTGCCCCTTTGCAAACAAGGCGGCCCTTTGGGCCAGGCAGCTCTAGGCCAATGGAGCACACCCAGAGCAGAAGTTCTACTTCAGCTAGATCAGGCCACCAACAAAGTGCGTTTCACAGGCCTTGGTAAGAGATTTTCTCTCAGGCTGTAAGAGCACTGGGCATAGCCAGTTGTTTCTTAGCTTCCCAAAGAGCTGGAAGCAAGATGCTTTGGGGGCTCCCTGCCCCTTTGCCAACAAGGCCGACCTTTGGGCCTTTCAGCTCTAGGCCAATGGAGCACACCCAGAGCAGAAGTTCTACCTCAGCCAGATAAGGCCTGCCAAGAAACTGCGTTTCAAAGGCTTTGGTAAGAGATGTTCCCGGTACTCTGTCAGAGCACTGGGCAGAGACAGTTGTTTCTTAGCTTCCCAATGAGCTGGAAGCAAGATGCTTTGGGGCCTCTCTGCCCCTTTGCAAACAAGGCATCCCTTTGGGCCTTTCAGCTCTAGGGCAATGGAGCACACCCAGAGCAGAAGTTCTACCTCAGCCAGATCAGGCCTGCCAAGAAACTGCTTTTCACAGGCCTTCGTAAGAGGTGTTCCCGGAAGGCTGTAAGAGTACCTGGCAGAGCGAGTTGTTTCTTAGCTTCAAAAACAGCTGGAAGCAACATGATTTGGGGCCTCTCTCCCCCTTTGGAAACAAAGCAGCCTTTGTGCCTGGCAGCTCTAGGCCAAAGTAGCACACCCAGAGCACAAGTTCTACCTCAGCCAGAAAAGGCCTGTCAAGAAGCTGCGTTTCACAGGCCTTTGTATGTGACGTTCCCGGTTGGCTTTGAGAGCACTGTGCAGAGCCAGTTGTTTTAGCTTCCCAGAGAGCAGGAAGCAAGATGCTTTGGGGCCTCTCTCACACTTTGGAAATAAAGGCAGCCCTTTGGGCCTGGCAGCCCTAGGCCAATGGAGTACACCCAGAGCAGAAGTTCTACCTCAGCCAGATCAGGCCTTCCAAGAAACTGCGTCTCACAGGCCTGTCTCTGTCACGTTGCCGGTAGGCTGTGAGAGCACTGTGCAGAGCCAGTTGTTTCTTAGCTTCCCAAAGATTTGGAAGCAAGATACTTTGGGGACTCTCAGCCCCTTTGGAAACAAGGCGGCCCTTTGGGCCTGGCAGCTCTAGGCCAAAGTAGCACGCCCAGAGCAGGAGTTCTACTTCAGCCAGATCAGGCCTGCCAAGAAACTGCGTTTCACAGGCCTTGGTAAGAGATGTTCCCGGTAGGCTGTAAGAGCACTGGGCAGAGCCAGTTGTTTCTTACCTTCCTGAAAAGCTGGAAGCAAGACGCTTGGGACCCCTCTGCCCGTTTGGGAACAAGGCAGCCTTTTGGGTCGGGAAGCTCTAGGCCAATGGAGCACACGCAGAGCAGGAGTTCTACTTCAGCCTGATCAGGCCTGCAAAGAAACAGCGTTTGACAGGCCTTGGTAAGAGATGTTCCCGGTAGGTGTAAGAGCACTGGGCAGAGCCAGTTGTTTCTTAGCTTCGCAAAGACCGGGAAGCAAGATGCTTTGGGCCTCTCTGCCCCTTGGAAACAGGGCAGCACTTGGGGCCTGGCAGCTCTAGGGCAATGGAGCACACCCAGAGCCGGAGTTCTACTTCAGCCAGATGAGGCCTGCCAAGAAACTGCGTTTCACAGGCCATTCAAAGACATGTTCCCGGTAGGCTGTAAGAGCACGGGGCAGAGCGAGTTGGTTCTTAGCTTCCCAGAGAGCTGGAAGCAAGATGCTTTGGGGCCTCTCTGCCCCTTTGGAAACAAGGCAGCACCTTGGGCCTGGCAGCTCTAGGGCAATGGAGCCCACCCAGAGCAGAAGTTCTACTTCACCCAAATCAGGCCTGCCAGGAAACGGCGTTTCACAGGCCTTGGTAAGAGATGTTCCCGGTAGGCTGTAAGAGCACTGGGCAACGCCAGATGTTTCTTAGCTTCCCGAAGAGCTGGAAGCAAGATGCTTTGGGGCCACTCTCTCACTTTGGAATCAAGGCAGCCCTTTGGGGCAGGTAGCTCCAGGCCAGTGGAGCACAACCAGAGCAGAAGTTCTACTTCGGCCAGTTCAGGCCACCAACAAACTGCGTTTCACAGGCCTTGGTAAGAGATGTTCCCGGTAGGCTGTAAGAGCACTGGGCAACGCCAGATGTTTCTTAGCTTCCCGAAGAGCTGGAAGCAAGATGCTTTGGGGCCTCTCTGCCCCTTTGCAAACAAGGCGGCCCTTTGGGCCAGGCAGCTCTAGGCCAATGGAGCACACCCAGAGCAGAAGTTCTACTTCAGCTAGATCAGGCCACCAACAAAGTGCGTTTCACAGGCCTTGGTAAGAGATTTTCTCTCAGGCTGTAAGAGCACTGGGCATAGCCAGTTGTTTCTTAGCTTCCCAAAGAGCTGGAAGCAAGATGCTTTGGGGGCTCGCTGCCCCTTTGCCAACAAGGCCGACCTTTGGGCCTTTCAGCTCTAGGCCAATGGAGCACACCCAGAGCAGAAGTTCTACCTCAGCCAGATAAGGCCTGCCAAGAAACTGCGTTTCAAAGGCTTTGGTAAGAGATGTTCCCGGTACTCTGTCAGAGCACTGGGCAGAGACAGTTGTTTCTTAGCTTCCCAATGAGCTGGAAGCAAGATGCTTTGGGGCCTCTCTGCCCCTTTGCAAACAAGGCATCCCTTTGGGCCTTTCAGCTCTAGGGCAATGGAGCACACCCAGAGCAGAAGTTCTACCTCAGCCAGATCAGGCCTGCCAAGAAACTGCTTTTCACAGGCCTTCGTAAGAGGTGTTCCTGGAAGGCTGTAAGAGTACCTGGCAGAGCGAGTTGTTTCTTAGCTTCAAAAACAGCTGGAAGCAACATGATTTGGGGCCTCTCTCCCCCTTTGGAAACAAAGCAGCCTTTGTGCCTGGCAGCTCTAGGCCAAAGTAGCACACCCAGAGCACAAGTTCTACCTCAGCCAGATAAGGCCTGTCAAGAAGCTGCGTTTCACAGGCCTTTGTATGTGACGTTCCCGGTTGGCTTTGAGAGCACTGTGCAGAGCCAGTTGTTTTAGCTTCCCAGAGAGCAGGAAGCAAGATGCTTTGGGGCCTCTCTCACACTTTGGAAATAAAGGCAGCCCTTTGGGCCTGGCAGCCCTAGGCCAATGGAGTACACCCAGAGCAGAAGTTCTACCTCAGCCAGATCAGGCCTTCCAAGAAACTGCGTCTCACAGGCCTGTCTCTGTCACGTTGCCGGTAGGCTGTGAGAGCACTGTGCAGAGCCAGTTGTTTCTTAGCTTCCCAAAGATTTGGAAGCAAGATACTTTGGGGACTCTCAGCCCCTTTGGAAACAAGGCGGCCCTTTGGGCCTGGCAGCTCTAGGCCAAAGTAGCACGCCCAGAGCAGGAGTTCTACTTCAGCCAGATCAGGCCTGCCAAGAAACTGCGTTTCACAGGCCTTGGTAAGAGATGTTCCCGGTAGGCTGTAAGAGCACTGGGCAGAGCCAGTTGTTTCTTACCTTCCTGAAAAGCTGGAAGCAAGACGCTTGGGACCCCTCTGCCCGTTTGGGAACAAGGCAGCCTTTTGGGTCGGGAAGCTCTAGGCCAATGGAGCACACGCAGAGCAGGAGTTCTACTTCAGCCTGATCAGGCCTGCAAAGAAACAGCGTTTGACAGGCCTTGGTAAGAGATGTTCCCGGTAGGTGTAAGAGCACTGGGCAGAGCCAGTTGTTTCTTAGCTTCGCAAAGACCGGGAAGCAAGATGCTTTGGGCCTCTCTGCCCCTTGGAAACAGGGCAGCACTTGGGGCCTGGCAGCTCTAGGGCAATGGAGCACACCCAGAGCCGGAGTTCTACTTCAGCCAGATGAGGCCTGCCAAGAAACTGCGTTTCACAGGCCTTTCAAAGACATGTTCCCGGTAGGCTGTAAGAGCACGGGGCAGAGCGAGTTGGTTCTTAGCTTCCCAGAGAGCTGGAAGCAAGATGCTTTGGGGCCTCTCTGCCCCTTTGGAAACAAGGCAGCACCTTGGGCCTGGCAGCTCTAGGGCAATGGAGCCCACCCAGAGCAGAAGTTCCACTTCAGCCAAATCAGGCCTGCCAGGAAACGGCGTTTCACAGGCCTTGGTAAGAGATGTTCCCGGTAGGCTGTAAGAGCACTGGGCAACGCCAGATGTTTCTTAGCTTCCCGAAGAGCTGGAAGCAAGATGCTTTGGTGCCACTCTCTCACTTTGGAATCAAGGCAGCCCTTTGGGGCAGGTAGCTCCAGGCCAGTGGAGCACACCCAGAGCAGAAGTTCTACTTCGGCCAGTTCAGGCCACCAACAAACTGCGTTTCACAGGCCTTGGTAAGAGATGTTCCCGGTAGGCTGTAAGAGCACTGGGCAACGCCAGATGTTTCTTAGCTTCCCGAAGAGCTGGAAGCAAGATGCTTTGGGGCCTCTCTGCCCCTTTGCAAACAAGGCGGCCCTTTGGGCCAGGCAGCTCTAGGCCAATGGAGCACACCCAGAGCAGAAGTTCTACTTCAGCTAGATCAGGCCACCAACAAAGTGCGTTTCACAGGCCTTGGTAAGAGATTTTCTCTCAGGCTGTAAGAGCACTGGGCAGAGCCAGTTGTTTCTTAGCTTCCCGAAGAGCTGGAAGCAAGATGCTTTGGGGGCTCCCTGCCCCTTTGCCAACAAGGCCGACCTTTGGGCCTTTCAGCTCTAGGCCAATGGAGCACACCCAGAGCAGAAGTTCTACCTCAGCCAGATAAGGCCTGCCAAGAAACTGCGTTTCAAAGGCTTTGGTAAGAGATGTTGCCGGTACTCTGTCAGAGCACTGGGCAGAGACAGTTGTTTCTTAGCTTCCCAATGAGCTGGAAGCAAGATGCTTTGGGGCCTCTCTGCCCCTTTGCAAACAAGGCATCCCTTTGGGCCTTTCAGCTCTAGGGCAATGGAGCACACCCAGAGCAGAAGTTCTACCTCAGCCAGATCAGGCCTGCCAAGAAACTGCTTTTCACAGGCCTTCGTAAGAGGTGTTCCCGGAAGGCTGTAAGAGTACCTGGCAGAGCGAGTTGTTTCTTAGCTTCAAAAACAGCTGGAAGCAACATGATTTGGGGCCTCTCTCCCCCTTTGGAAACAAAGCAGCCTTTGTGCCTGGCAGCTCTAGGCCAAAGTAGCACACCCAGAGCACAAGTTCTACCTCAGCCAGATAAGGCCTGTCAAGAAGCTGCGTTTCACAGGCCTTTGTATGTGACGTTCCCGGTTGGCTTTGAGAGCACTGTGCAGAGCCAGTTGTTTTAGCTTCCCAGAGAGCAGGAAGCAAGATGCTTTGGGGCCTCTCTCACACTTTGGAAATAAAGGCAGCCCTTTGGGCCTGGCAGCCCTAGGCCAATGGAGTACACCCAGAGCAGAAGTTCTACCTCAGCCAGATCAGGCCTTCCAAGAAACTGCGTCTCACAGGCCTGTCTCTGTCACATTGCCGGTAGGCTGTGAGAGCACTGTGCAGAGCCAGTTGTTTCTTAGCTTCCCAAAGATTTGGAAGCAAGATACTTTGGGGACTCTCAGCCCCTTTGGAAACAAGGCGGCCCTTTGGGCCTGGCAGCTCTAGGCCAAAGTAGCACGCCCAGAGCAGGAGTTCTACTTCAGCCAGATCAGGCCTGCCAGGAAACTGCGTTTCACAGGCCTTGGTAAGAGATGTTCCCGGTAGGCTGTAAGAGCACTGGGCAGAGCCAGTTGTTTCTTACCTTCCTGAAAAGCTGGAAGCAAGACGCTTGGGACCCCTCTGCCCGTTTGGGAACAAGGCAGCCTTTTGGGTCGGGAAGCTCTAGGCCAATGGAGCACACGCAGAGCAGGAGTTCTACTTCAGCCTGATCAGGCCTGCAAAGAAACAGCGTTTGACAGGCCTTGGTAAGAGACTTTCCCGGTAGGTGTAAGAGCACTGGGCAGAGCCAGTTGTTTCTTAGCTTCGCAAAGACCGGGAAGCAAGATGCTTTGGGCCTCTCTGCCCCTTGGAAACAGGGCAGCACTTGGGGCCTGGCAGCTCTAGGGCAATGGAGCACACCCAGAGCCGGAGTTCTACTTCAGCCAGATGAGGCCTGCCAAGAAACTGCGTTTCACAGGCCATTCAAAGACATGTTCCCGGTAGGCTGTAAGAGCACGGGGCAGAGCGAGTTGGTTCTTAGCTTCCCAGAGAGCTGGAAGCAAGATGCTTTGGGGCCTCTCTGCCCCTTTGGAAACAAGGCAGCACCTTGGGCCTGGCAGCTCTAGGGCAATGGAGCCCACCCAGAGCAGAAGTTCTACTTCACCCAAATCAGGCCTGCCAGGAAACGGCGTTTCACAGGCCTTGGTAAGAGATGTTCCCGGTAGGCTGTAAGAGCACTGGGCAACGCCAGATGTTTCTTAGCTTCCCGAAGAGCTGGAAGCAAGATGCTTTGGGGCCACTCTCTCACTTTGGAATCAAGGCAGCCCTTTGGGGCAGGTAGCTCCAGGCCAGTGGAGCACAACCAGAGCAGAAGTTCTACTTCGGCCAGTTCAGGCCACCAACAAACTGCGTTTCACAGGCCTTGGTAAGAGATGTTCCCGGTAGGCTGTAAGAGCACTGGGCAACGCCAGATGTTTCTTAGCTTCCCGAAGAGCTGGAAGCAAGATGCTTTGGGGCCTCTCTGCCCCTTTGCAAACAAGGCGGCCCTTTGGGCCAGGCAGCTCTAGGCCAATGGAGCACACCCAGAGCAGAAGTTCTACTTCAGCTAGATCAGGCCACCAACAAAGTGCGTTTCACAGGCCTTGGTAAGAGATTTTCTCTCAGGCTGTAAGAGCACTGGGCATAGCCAGTTGTTTCTTAGCTTCCCAAAGAGCTGGAAGCAAGATGCTTTGGGGGCTCCCTGCCCCTTTGCCAACAAGGCCGACCTTTGGGCCTTTCAGCTCTAGGCCAATGGAGCACACCCAGAGCAGAAGTTCTACCTCAGCCAGATAAGGCCTGCCAAGAAACTGCGTTTCAAAGGCTTTGGTAAGAGATGTTCCCGGTACTCTGTCAGAGCACTGGGCAGAGACAGTTGTTTCTTAGCTTCCCAATGAGCTGGAAGCAAGATGCTTTGGGGCCTCTCTGCCCCTTTGCAAACAAGGCATCCCTTTGGGCCTTTCAGCTCTAGGGCAATGGAGCACACCCAGAGCAGAAGTTCTACCTCAGCCAGATCAGGCCTGCCAAGAAACTGCTTTTCACAGGCCTTCGTAAGAGGTGTTCCTGGAAGGCTGTAAGAGTACCTGGCAGAGAGAGTTGTTTCTTAGCTTCAAAAACAGCTGGAAGCAACATGATTTGGGGCCTCTCTCCCCCTTTGGAAACAAAGCAGCCTTTGTGCCTGGCAGCTCTAGGCCAAAGTAGCACACCCAGAGCACAAGTTCTACCTCAGCCAGATAAGGCCTGTCAAGAAGCTGCGTTTCACAGGCCTTTGTATGTGACGTTCCCGGTTGGCTTTGAGAGCACTGTGCAGAGCCAGTTGTTTTAGCTTCCCAGAGAGCAGGAAGCAAGATGCTTTGGGGCCTCTCTCACACTTTGGAAATAAAGGCAGCCCTTTGGGCCTGGCAGCCCTAGGCCAATGGAGTACACCCAGAGCAGAAGTTCTACCTCAGCCAGATCAGGCCTTCCAAGAAACTGCGTCTCACAGGCCTGTCTCTGTCACGTTGCCGGTAGGCTGTGAGAGCACTGTGCAGAGCCAGTTGTTTCTTAGCTTCCCAAAGATTTGGAAGCAAGATACTTTGGGGACTCTCAGCCCCTTTGGAAACAAGGCGGCCCTTTGGGCCTGGCAGCTCTAGGCCAAAGTAGCACGCCCAGAGCAGGAGTTCTACTTCAGCCAGATCAGGCCTGCCAAGAAACTGCGTTTCACAGGCCTTGGTAAGAGATGTTCCCGGTAGGCTGTAAGAGCACTGGGCAGAGCCAGTTGTTTCTTACCTTCCTGAAAAGCTGGAAGCAAGACGCTTGGGACCCCTCTGCCCGTTTGGGAACAAGGCAGCCTTTTGGGTCGGGAAGCTCTAGGCCAATGGAGCACACGCAGAGCAGGAGTTCTACTTCAGCCTGATCAGGCCTGCAAAGAAACAGCGTTTGACAGGCCTTGGTAAGAGATGTTCCCGGTAGGTGTAAGAGCACTGGGCAGAGCCAGTTGTTTCTTAGCTTCGCAAAGACCGGGAAGCAAGATGCTTTGGGCCTCTCTGCCCCTTGGAAACAGGGCAGCACTTGGGGCCTGGCAGCTCTAGGGCAATGGAGCACACCCAGAGCCGGAGTTCTACTTCAGCCAGATGAGGCCTGCCAAGAAACTGCGTTTCACAGGCCTTTCAAAGACATGTTCCCGGTAGGCTGTAAGAGCACGGGGCAGAGCGAGTTGGTTCTTAGCTTCCCAGAGAGCTGGAAGCAAGATGCTTTGGGGCCTCTCTGCCCCTTTGGAAACAAGGCAGCACCTTGGGCCTGGCAGCTCTAGGGCAATGGAGCCCACCCAGAGCAGAAGTTCCACTTCAGCCAAATCAGGCCTGCCAGGAAACGGCGTTTCACAGGCCTTGGTAAGAGATGTTCCCGGTAGGCTGTAAGAGCACTGGGCAACGCCAGATGTTTCTTAGCTTCCCGAAGAGCTGGAAGCAAGATGCTTTGGTGCCACTCTCTCACTTTGGAATCAAGGCAGCCCTTTGGGGCAGGTAGCTCCAGGCCAGTGGAGCACACTCAGAGCAGAAGTTCTACTTCGGCCAGTTCAGGCCACCAACAAACTGCGTTTCACAGGCCTTGGTAAGAGATGTTCCCGGTAGGCTGTAAGAGCACTGGGCAACGCCAGATGTTTCTTAGCTTCCCGAAGAGCTGGAAGCAAGATGCTTTGGGGCCTCTCTGCCCCTTTGCAAACAAGGCGGCCCTTTGGGCCAGGCAGCTCTAGGCCAATGGAGCACACCCAGAGCAGAAGTTCTACTTCAGCTAGATCAGGCCACCAACAAAGTGCGTTTCACAGGCCTTGGTAAGAGATTTTCTCTCAGGCTGTAAGAGCACTGGGCAGAGCCAGTTGTTTCTTAGCTTCCCGAAGAGCTGGAAGCAAGATGCTTTGGGGGCTCCCTGCCCCTTTGCCAACAAGGCCGACCTTTGGGCCTTTCAGCTCTAGGCCAATGGAGCACACCCAGAGCAGAAGTTCTACCTCAGCCAGATAAGGCCTGCCAAGAAACTGCGTTTCAAAGGCTTTGGTAAGAGATGTTCCCGGTACTCTGTCAGAGCACTGGGCAGAGACAGTTGTTTCTTAGCTTCCCAATGAGCTGGAAGCAAGATGCTTTGGGGCCTCTCTGCCCCTTTGCAAACAAGGCATCCCTTTGGGCCTTTCAGCTCTAGGGCAATGGAGCACACCCAGAGCAGAAGTTCTACCTCAGCCAGATCAGGCCTGCCAAGAAACTGCTTTTCACAGGCCTTCGTAAGAGGTGTTCCCGGAAGGCTGTAAGAGTACCTGGCAGAGCGAGTTGTTTCTTAGCTTCAAAAACAGCTGGAAGCAACATGATTTGGGGCCTCTCTCCCCCTTTGGAAACAAAGCAGCCTTTGTGCCTGGCAGCTCTAGGCCAAAGTAGCACACCCAGAGCACAAGTTCTACCTCAGCCAGATAAGGCCTGTCAAGAAGCTGCGTTTCACAGGCCTTTGTATGTGACGTTCCCGGTTGGCTTTGAGAGCACTGTGCAGAGCCAGTTGTTTTAGCTTCCCAGAGAGCAGGAAGCAAGATGCTTTGGGGCCTCTCTCACACTTTGGAAATAAAGGCAGCCCTTTGGGCCTGGCAGCCCTAGGCCAATGGAGTACACCCAGAGCAGAAGTTCTACCTCAGCCAGATCAGGCCTTCCAAGAAACTGCGTCTCACAGGCCTGTCTCTGTCACATTGCCGGTAGGCTGTGAGAGCACTGTGCAGAGCCAGTTGTTTCTTAGCTTCCCAAAGATTTGGAAGCAAGATACTTTGGGGACTCTCAGCCCCTTTGGAAACAAGGCGGCCCTTTGGGCCTGGCAGCTCTAGGCCAAAGTAGCACGCCCAGAGCAGGAGTTCTACTTCAGCCAGATCAGGCCTGCCAGGAAACTGCGTTTCACAGGCCTTGGTAAGAGATGTTCCCGGTAGGCTGTAAGAGCACTGGGCAGAGCCAGTTGTTTCTTACCTTCCTGAAAAGCTGGAAGCAAGACGCTTGGGACCCCTCTGCCCGTTTGGGAACAAGGCAGCCTTTTGGGTCGGGAAGCTCTAGGCCAATGGAGCACACGCAGAGCAGGAGTTCTACTTCAGCCTGATCAGGCCTGCAAAGAAACAGCGTTTGACAGGCCTTGGTAAGAGATGTTCCCGGTAGGTGTAAGAGCACTGGGCAGAGCCAGTTGTTTCTTAGCTTCGCAAAGACCGGGAAGCAAGATGCTTTGGGCCTCTCTGCCCCTTGGAAACAGGGCAGCACTTGGGGCCTGGCAGCTCTAGGGCAATGGAGCACACCCAGAGCCGGAGTTCTACTTCAGCCAGATGAGGCCTGCCAAGAAACTGCGTTTCACAGGCCATTCAAAGACATGTTCCCGGTAGGCTGTAAGAGCACGGGGCAGAGCGAGTTGGTTCTTAGCTTCCCAGAGAGCTGGAAGCAAGATGCTTTGGGGCCTCTCTGCCCCTTTGGAAACAAGGCAGCACCTTGGGCCTGGCAGCTCTAGGGCAATGGAGCCCACCCAGAGCAGAAGTTCTACTTCAGCCAAATCAGGCCTGCCAGGAAACGGCGTTTCACAGGCCTTGGTAAGAGATGTTCCCGGTAGGCTGTAAGAGCACTGGGCAACGCCAGATGTTTCTTAGCTTCCCGAAGAGCTGGAAGCAAGATGCTTTGG
Organism: Equus asinus; assembly: GCF_041296235.1. Lineage (NCBI taxonomy): Eukaryota > Metazoa > Chordata > Mammalia > Perissodactyla > Equidae > Equus > Equus asinus. The sequence continues at coordinate 469,768 of NW_027225523.1, forward strand.
AGCCACTCTCTCACTTTGGAATCAAGGCAGCCCTTTGGGGCAGGTAGCTCCAGGCCAGTGGAGCACAACCAGAGCAGAAGTTCTACTTCGGCCAGTTCAGGCCACCAACAAACTGCGTTTCACAGGCCTTGGTAAGAGATGTTCCCGGTAGGCTGTAAGAGCACTGGGCAACGCCAGATGTTTCTTAGCTTCCCGAAGAGCTGGAAGCAAGATGCTTTGGGGCCTCTCTGCCCCTTTGCAAACAAGGCGGCCCTTTGGGCCAGGCAGCTCTAGGCCAATGGAGCACACCCAGAGCAGAAGTTCTACTTCAGCTAGATCAGGCCACCAACAAAGTGCGTTTCACAGGCCTTGGTAAGAGATTTTCTCTCAGGCTGTAAGAGCACTGGGCATAGCCAGTTGTTTCTTAGCTTCCCAAAGAGCTGGAAGCAAGATGCTTTGGGGGCTCCCTGCCCCTTAGCCAACAAGGCCGACCTTTGGGCCTTTCAGCTCTAGGCCAATGGAGCACACCCAGAGCAGAAGTTCTACCTCAGCCAGATAAGGCCTGCCAAGAAACTGCGTTTCAAAGGCTTTGGTAAGAGATGTTCCCGGTACTCTGTCAGAGCACTGGGCAGAGACAGTTGTTTCTTAGCTTCCCAATGAGCTGGAAGCAAGATGCTTTGGGGCCTCTCTGCCCCTTTGCAAACAAGGCATCCCTTTGGGCCTTTCAGCTCTAGGGCAATGGAGCACACCCAGAGCAGAAGTTCTACCTCAGCCAGATCAGGCCTGCCAAGAAACTGCTTTTCACAGGCCTTCGTAAGAGGTGTTCCCGGAAGGCTGTAAGAGTACCTGGCAGAGCGAGTTGTTTCTTAGCTTCAAAAACAGCTGGAAGCAACATGATTTGGGGCCTCTCTCCCCCTTTGGAAACAAAGCAGCCTTTGTGCCTGGCAGCTCTAGGCCAAAGTAGCACACCCAGAGCACAAGTTCTACCTCAGCCAGATAAGGCCTGTCAAGAAGCTGCGTTTCACAGGCCTTTGTATGTGACGTTCCCGGTTGGCTTTGAGAGCACTGTGCAGAGCCAGTTGTTTTAGCTTCCCAGAGAGCAGGAAGCAAGATGCTTTGGGGCCTCTCTCACACTTTGGAAATAAAGGCAGCCCTTTGGGCCTGGCAGCCCTAGGCCAATGGAGTACACCCAGAGCAGAAGTTCTACCTCAGCCAGATCAGGCCTTCCAAGAAACTGCGTCTCACAGGCCTGTCTCTGTCACGTTGCCGGTAGGCTGTGAGAGCACTGTGCAGAGCCAGTTGTTTCTTAGCTTCCCAAAGATTTGGAAGCAAGATACTTTGGGGACTCTCAGCCCCTTTGGAAACAAGGCGGCCCTTTGGGCCTGGCAGCTCTAGGCCAAAGTAGCACGCCCAGAGCAGGAGTTCTACTTCAGCCAGATCAGGCCTGCCAAGAAACTGCGTTTCACAGGCCTTGGTAAGAGATGTTCCCGGTAGGCTGTAAGAGCACTGGGCAGAGCCAGTTGTTTCTTACCTTCCTGAAAAGCTGGAAGCAAGACGCTTGGGACCCCTCTGCCCGTTTGGGAACAAGGCAGCCTTTTGGGTCGGGAAGCTCTAGGCCAATGGAGCACACGCAGAGCAGGAGTTCTACTTCAGCCTGATCAGGCCTGCAAAGAAACAGCGTTTGACAGGCCTTGGTAAGAGATGTTCCCGGTAGGTGTAAGAGCACTGGGCAGAGCCAGTTGTTTCTTAGCTTCGCAAAGACCGGGAAGCAAGATGCTTTGGGCCTCTCTGCCCCTTGGAAACAGGGCAGCACTTGGGGCCTGGCAGCTCTAGGGCAATGGAGCACACCCAGAGCCGGAGTTCTACTTCAGCCAGATGAGGCCTGCCAAGAAACTGCGTTTCACAGGCCTTTCAAAGACATGTTCCCGGTAGGCTGTAAGAGCACGGGGCAGAGCGAGTTGGTTCTTAGCTTCCCAGAGAGCTGGAAGCAAGATGCTTTGGGGCCTCTCTGCCCCTTTGGAAACAAGGAAGCACCTTGGGCCTGGCAGCTCTAGGGCAATGGAGCCCACCCAGAGCAGAAGTTCCACTTCAGCCAAATCAGGCCTGCCAGGAAACGGCGTTTCACAGGCCTTGGTAAGAGATGTTCCCGGTAGGCTGTAAGAGCACTGGGCAACGCCAGATGTTTCTTAGCTTCCCGAAGAGCTGGAAGCAAGATGCTTTGGTGCCACTCTCTCACTTTGGAATCAAGGCAGCCCTTTGGGGCAGGTAGCTCCAGGCCAGTGGAGCACACCCAGAGCAGAAGTTCTACTTCGGCCAGTTCAGGCCACCAACAAACTGCGTTTCACAGGCCTTGGTAAGAGATGTTCCCGGTAGGCTGTAAGAGCACTGGGCAACGCCAGATGTTTCTTAGCTTCCCGAAGAGCTGGAAGCAAGATGCTTTGGGGCCTCTCTGCCCCTTTGCAAACAAGGCGGCCCTTTGGGCCAGGCAGCTCTAGGCCAATGGAGCACACCCAGAGCAGAAGTTCTACTTCAGCTAGATCAGGCCACCAACAAAGTGCGTTTCACAGGCCTTGGTAAGAGATTTTCTCTCAGGCTGTAAGAGCACTGGGCAGAGCCAGTTGTTTCTTAGCTTCCCGAAGAGCTGGAAGCAAGATGCTTTGGGGGCTCCCTGCCCCTTTGCCAACAAGGCCGACCTTTGGGCCTTTCAGCTCTAGGCCAATGGAGCACACCCAGAGCAGAAGTTCTACCTCAGCCAGATAAGGCCTGCCAAGAAACTGCGTTTCAAAGGCTTTGGTAAGAGATGTTCCCGGTACTCTGTCAGAGCACTGGGCAGAGACAGTTGTTTCTTAGCTTCCCAATGAGCTGGAAGCAAGATGCTTTGGGGCCTCTCTGCCCCTTGGCAAACAAGGCATCCCTTTGGGCCTTTCAGCTCTAGGGCAATGGAGCACACCCAGAGCAGAAGTTCTACCTCAGCCAGATCAGGCCTGCCAAGAAACTGCTTTTCACAGGCCTTCGTAAGAGGTGTTCCCGGAAGGCTGTAAGAGTACCTGGCAGAGCGAGTTGTTTCTTAGCTTCAAAAACAGCTGGAAGCAACATGATTTGGGGCCTCTCTCCCCCTTTGGAAACAAAGCAGCCTTTGTGCCTGGCAGCTCTAGGCCAAAGTAGCACACCCAGAGCACAAGTTCTACCTCAGCCAGATAAGGCCTGTCAAGAAGCTGCGTTTCACAGGCCTTTGTATGTGACGTTCCCGGTTGGCTTTGAGAGCACTGTGCAGAGCCAGTTGTTTTAGCTTCCCAGAGAGCAGGAAGCAAGATGCTTTGGGGCCTCTCTCACACTTTGGAAATAAAGGCAGCCCTTTGGGCCTGGCAGCCCTAGGCCAATGGAGTACACCCAGAGCAGAAGTTCTACCTCAGCCAGATCAGGCCTTCCAAGAAACTGCGTCTCACAGGCCTGTCTCTGTCACGGTGCCGGTAGGCTGTGAGAGCACTGTGCAGAGCCAGTTGTTTCTTAGCTTCCCAAAGATTTGGAAGCAAGATACTTTGGGGACTCTCAGCCCCTTTGGAAACAAGGCGGCCCTTTGGGCCTGGCAGCTCTAGGCCAAAGTAGCACGCCCAGAGCAGGAGTTCTACTTCAGCCAGATCAGGCCTGCCAAGAAACTGCGTTTCACAGGCCTTGGTAAGAGATGTTCCCGGTAGGCTGTAAGAGCACTGGGCAGAGCCAGTTGTTTCTTACCTTCCTGAAAAGCTGGAAGCAAGACGCTTGGGACCCCTCTGCCCGTTTGGGAACAAGGCAGCCTTTTGGGTCGGGAAGCTCTAGGCCAATGGAGCACACGCAGAGCAGGAGTTCTACTTCAGCCTGATCAGGCCTGCAAAGAAACAGCGTTTGAAAGGCCTTGGTAAGACATGTTCCCGGTAGGTGTAAGAGCACTGGGCAGAGCCAGTTGTTTCTTAGCTTCGCAAAGACCGGGAAGCAAGATGCTTTGGGCCTCTCTGCCCCTTGGAAACAGGGCAGCACTTGGTTCCTGGCAGCACTAGGGCAATGGAGCACACCCAGAGCGGGAGTTCTACTTCAGCCAGATGAGGCCTGCCAAGAAACTGCGTTTCACAGGCCTTTCAAAGACATGTTCCCGGTAGGCTGTAAGAGCACGGGGCAGAGCGAGTTGGTTCTTAGCTTCCCAGAGAGCTGGAAGCAAGATGCTTTGGGGCCTCTCTGCCCCTTTGGAAACAAGGCAGCACCTTGGGCCTGGCAGCTCTAGGGCAATGGAGCACACCCAGAGCAGAAGTTCTACTTCACCCAAATCAGGCCTGCCAGGAAACGGCGTTTCACAGGCCTTGGTAAGAGATGTTCCCGGTAGGCTGTAAGAGCACTGGGCAACGCCAGATGTTTCTTAGCTTCCCGAAGAGCTGGAAGCAAGATGCTTTGGTGCCACTCTCTCACTTTGGAATCAAGGCAGCCCTTTGGGGCAGGTAGCTCCAGGCCAGTGGAGCACACCCAGAGCAGAAGTTCTACTTCGGCCAGTTCAGGCCACCAACAAACTGCGTTTCACAGGCCTTGGTAAGAGATGTTCCCGGTAGGCTGTAAGAGCACTGGGCAACGCCAGATGTTTCTTAGCTTCCCGAAGAGCTGGAAGCAAGATGCTTTGGGGCCTCTCTGCCCCTTTGCAAACAAGGCGTCCCTTTGGGCCAGGCAGCTCTAGGCCAATGGAGCACACCCAGAGCAGAAGTTCTACTTCAGCTAGATCAGGCCACCAACAAAGTGCGTTTCACAGGCCTTGGTAAGAGATTTTCTCTCAGGCTGTAAGAGCACTGGGCAGAGCCAGTTGTTTCTTAGCTTCCCGAAGAGCTGGAAGCAAGATGCTTTGGGGGCTCCCTGCCCCTTTGCCAACAAGGCCGACCTTTGGGCCTTTCAGCTCTAGGCCAATGGAGCACACCCAGAGCAGAAGTTCTACCTCAGCCAGATAAGGCCTGCCAAGAAACTGCGTTTCAAAGGCTTTGGTAAGAGATGTTGCCGGTACTCTGTCAGAGCACTGGGCAGAGACAGTTGTTTCTTAGCTTCCCAATGAGCTGGAAGCAAGATGCTTTGGGGCCTCTCTGCCCCTTTGCAAACAAGGCATCCCTTTGGGCCTTTCAGCTCTAGGGCAATGGAGCACACCCAGAGCAGAAGTTCTACCTCAGCCAGATCAGGCCTGCCAAGAAACTGCTTTTCACAGGCCTTCGTAAGAGGTGTTCCCGGAAGGCTGTAAGAGTACCTGGCAGAGCGAGTTGTTTCTTAGCTTCAAAAACAGCTGGAAGCAACATGATTTGGGGCCTCTCTCCCCCTTTGGAAACAAAGCAGCCTTTGTGCCTGGCAGCTCTAGGCCAAAGTAGCACACCCAGAGCACAAGTTCTACCTCAGCCAGATAAGGCCTGTCAAGAAGCTGCGTTTCACAGGCCTTTGTATGTGACGTTCCCGGTTGGCTTTGAGAGCACTGTGCAGAGCCAGTTGTTTTAGCTTCCCAGAGAGCAGGAAGCAAGATGCTTTGGGGCCTCTCTCACACTTTGGAAATAAAGGCAGCCCTTTGGGCCTGGCAGCCCTAGGCCAATGGAGTACACCCAGAGCAGAAGTTCTACCTCAGCCAGATCAGGCCTTCCAAGAAACTGCGTCTCACAGGCCTTTCTCTGTCACGTTGCCGGTAGGCTGTGAGAGCACTGTGCAGAGCCAGTTGTTTCTTAGCTTCCCAAAGATTTGGAAGCAAGATGCTTTGGGGACTCTCACCCCCTTTGGAAACAAGGCGGCCCTTTGGGCCTGGCAGCTCTAGGCCAAAGTAGCACGCCCAGAGCAGGAGTTCTACTTCAGCCAGATCAGGCCTGCCAAGAAACTGCGTTTCACAGGCCTTGGTAAGAGATGTTCCCGGTAGGCTGTAAGAGCACTGGGCAGAGCCAGTTGTTTCTTACCTTCCTGAAAAGCTGGAAGCAAGACGCTTGGGACCCCTCTGCCCGTTTGGGAACAAGGCAGCCTTTTGGGTCGGGAAGCTCTAGGCCAATGGAGCACACGCAGAGCAGGAGTTCTACTTCAGCCTGATCAGGCCTGCAAAGAAACAGCGTTTGACAGGCCTTGGTAAGAGATGTTCCCGGTAGGTGTAAGAGCACTGGGCAGAGCCAGTTGTTTCTTAGCTTCGCAAAGACCGGGAAGCAAGATGCTTTGGGCCTCTCTGCCCCTTGGAAACAGGGCAGCACTTGGGGCCTGGCAGCTCTAGGGCAATGGAGCACACCCAGAGCCGGAGTTCTACTTCAGCCAGATGAGGCCTGCCAAGAAACTGCGTTTCACAGGCCTTTCAAAGACATGTTCCCGGTAGGCTGTAAGAGCACGGGGCAGAGCGAGTTGGTTCTTAGCTTCCCAGAGAGCTGGAAGCAAGATGCTTTGGGGCCTCTCTGCCCCTTTGGAAACAAGGCAGCACCTTGGGCCTGGCAGCTCTAGGGCAATGGAGCACACCCAGAGCAGAAGTTCTACTTCAGCCAAATCAGGCCTGCCAGGAAACGGCGTTTCACAGGCCTTGGTAAGAGATGTTCCCGGTAGGCTGTAAGAGCACTGGGCAACGCCAGATGTTTCTTAGCTTCCCGAAGAGCTGGAAGCAAGATGCTTTGGTGCCACTCTCTCACTTTGGAATCAAGGCAGCCCTTTGGGGCAGGTAGCTCCAGGCCAGTGGAGCACACCCAGAGCAGAAGTTCTACTTCGGCCAGTTCAGGCCACCAACAAACTGCGTTTCACAGGCCTTGGTAAGAGATGTTCCCGGTAGGCTGTAAGAGCACTGGGCAACGCCAGATGTTTCTTAGCTTCCCGAAGAGCTGGAAGCAAGATGCTTTGGGGCCTCTCTGCCCCTTTGCAAACAAGGCGGCCCTTTGGGCCAGGCAGCTCTAGGCCAATGGAGCACACCCAGAGCAGAAGTTCTACTTCAGCTAGATCAGGCCACCAACAAAGTGCGTTTCACAGGCCTTGGTAAGAGATTTTCTCTCAGGCTGTAAGAGCACTGGGCAGAGCCAGTTGTTTCTTAGCTTCCCAAAGAGCTGGAAGCAAGATGCTTTGGGGGCTCCCTGCCCCTTTGCCAACAAGGCCGACCTTTGGGCCTTTCAGCTCTAGGCCAATGGAGCACACCCAGAGCAGAAGTTCTACCTCAGCCAGATAAGGCCTGCCAAGAAACTGCGTTTCAAAGGCTTTGGTAAGAGATGTTGCCGGTACTCTGTCAGAGCACTGGGCAGAGACAGTTGTTTCTTAGCTTCCCAATGAGCTGGAAGCAAGATGCTTTGGGGCCTCTCTGCCCCTTTGCAAACAAGGCATCCCTTTGGGCCTTTCAGCTCTAGGGCAATGGAGCACACCCAGAGCAGAAGTTCTACCTCAGCCAGATCAGGCCTGCCAAGAAACTGCTTTTCACAGGCCTTCGTAAGAGGTGTTCCCGGAAGGCTGTAAGAGTACCTGGCAGAGCGAGTTGTTTCTTAGCTTCAAAAACAGCTGGAAGCAACATGATTTGGGGCCTCTCTCCCCCTTTGGAAACAAAGCAGCCTTTGTGCCTGGCAGCTCTAGGCCAAAGTAGCACACCCAGAGCACAAGTTCTACCTCAGCCAGATAAGGCCTGTCAAGAAGCTGCGTTTCACAGGCCTTTGTATGTGACGTTCCCGGTTGGCTTTGAGAGCACTGTGCAGAGCCAGTTGTTTTAGCTTCCCAGAGAGCAGGAAGCAAGATGCTTTGGGGCCTCTCTCACACTTTGGAAATAAAGGCAGCCCTTTGGGCCTGGCAGCCCTAGGCCAATGGAGTACACCCAGAGCAGAAGTTCTACCTCAGCCAGATCAGGCCTTCCAAGAAACTGCGTCTCACAGGCCTTTCTCTGTCACGTTGCCGGTAGGCTGTGAGAGCACTGTGCAGAGCCAGTTGTTTCTTAGCTTCCCAAAGATTTGGAAGCAAGATACTTTGGGGACTCTCAGCCCCTTTGGAAACAAGGCGGCCCTTTGGGCCTGGCAGCTCTAGGCCAAAGTAGCACGCCCAGAGCAGGAGTTCTACTTCAGCCAGATCAGGCCTGCCAAGAAACTGCGTTTCACAGGCCTTGGTAAGAGATGTTCCCGGTAGGCTGTAAGAGCACTGGGCAGAGCCAGTTGTTTCTTACCTTCCTGAAAAGCTGGAAGCAAGACGCTTGGGACCCCTCTGCCCGTTTGGGAACAAGGCAGCCTTTTGGGTCGGGAAGCTCTAGGCCAATGGAGCACACGCAGAGCAGGAGTTCTACTTCAGCCTGATCAGGCCTGCAAAGAAACAGCGTTTGACAGGCCTTGGTAAGAGATGTTCCCGGTAGGTGTAAGAGCACTGGGCAGAGCCAGTTGTTTCTTAGCTTCGCAAAGACCGGGAAGCAAGATGCTTTGGGCCTCTCTGCCCCTTGGAAACAGGGCAGCACTTGGGGCCTGGCAGCTCTAGGGCAATGGAGCACACCCAGAGCCGGAGTTCTACTTCAGCCAGATGAGGCCTGCCAAGAAACTGCGTTTCACAGGCCTTTCAAAGACATGTTCCCGGTAGGCTGTAAGAGCACGGGGCAGAGCGAGTTGGTTCTTAGCTTCCCAGAGAGCTGGAAGCAAGATGCTTTGGGGCCTCTCTGCCCCTTTGGAAACAAGGCAGCACCTTGGGCCTGGCAGCTCTAGGGCAATGGAGCACACCCAGAGCAGACGTTCTACTTCAGCCAAATCAGGCCTGCCAGGAAACGGCGTTTCACAGGCCTTGGTAAGAGATGTTCCCGGTAGGCTGTAAGAGCACTGGGCAACGCCAGATGTTTCTTAGCTTCCCGAAGAGCTGGAAGCAAGATGCTTTGGTGCCACTCTCTCACTTTGGAATCAAGGCAGCCCTTTGGGGCAGGTAGCTCCAGGCCAGTGGAGCACACCCAGAGCAGAAGTTCTACTTCGGCCAGTTCAGGCCACCAACAAACTGCGTTTCACAGGCCTTGGTAAGAGATGTTCCCGGTAGGCTGTAAGAGCACTGGGCAACGCCAGATGTTTCTTAGCTTCCCGAAGAGCTGGAAGCAAGATGCTTTGGGGCCTCTCTGCCCCTTTGCAAACAAGGTGGCCCTTTGGGCCAGGCAGCTCTAGGCCAATGGAGCACACCCAGAGCAGAAGTTCTACTTCAGCTAGATCAGGCCACCAACAAAGTGCGTTTCACAGGCCTTGGTAAGAGATTTTCTCTCAGGCTGTAAGAGCACTGGGCAGAGCCAGTTGTTTCTTAGCTTCCCGAAGAGCTGGAAGCAAGATGCTTTGGGGGCTCCCTGCCCCTTTGCCAACAAGGCCGACCTTTGGGCCTTTCAGCTCTAGGCCAATGGAGCACACCCAGAGCAGAAGTTCTACCTCAGCCAGATAAGGCCTGCCAAGAAACTGCGTTTCAAAGGCTTTGGTAAGAGATGTTGCCGGTACTCTGTCAGAGCACTGGGCAGAGACAGTTGTTTCTTAGCTTCCCAATGAGCTGGAAGCAAGATGCTTTGGGGCCTCTCTGCCCCTTTGCAAACAAGGCATCCCTTTGGGCCTTTCAGCTCTAGGGCAATGGAGCACACCCAGAGCAGAAGTTCTACCTCAGCCAGATCAGGCCTGCCAAGAAACTGCTTTTCACAGGCCTTCGTAAGAGGTGTTCCCGGAAGGCTGTAAGAGTACCTGGCAGAGCGAGTTGTTTCTTAGCTTCAAAAACAGCTGGAAGCAACATGATTTGGGGCCTCTCTCCCCCTTTGGAAACAAAGCAGCCTTTGTGCCTGGCAGCTCTAGGCCAAAGTAGCACACCCAGAGCACAAGTTCTACCTCAGCCAGATAAGGCCTGTCAAGAAGCTGCGTTTCACAGGCCTTTGTATGTGACGTTCCCGGTTGGCTTTGAGAGCACTGTGCAGAGCCAGTTGTTTTAGCTTCCCAGAGAGCAGGAAGCAAGATGCTTTGGGGCCTCTCTCACACTTTGGAAATAAAGGCAGCCCTTTGGGCCTGGCAGCCCTAGGCCAATGGAGTACACCCAGAGCAGAAGTTCTACCTCAGCCAGATCAGGCCTTCCAAGAAACTGCGTCTCACAGGCCTTTCTCTGTCACGTTGCCGGTAGGCTGTGAGAGCACTGTGCAGAGCCAGTTGTTTCTTAGCTTCCCAAAGATTTGGAAGCAAGATGCTTTGGGGACTCTCAGCCCCTTTGGAAACAAGGCGGCCCTTTGGGCCTGGCAGCTCTAGGCCAAAGTAGCACGCCCAGAGCAGGAGTTCTACTTCAGCCAGATCAGGCCTGCCAAGAAACTGCGTTTCACAGGCCTTGGTAAGAGATGTTCCCGGTAGGCTGTAAGAGCACTGGGCAGAGCCAGTTGTTTCTTACCTTCCTGAAAAGCTGGAAGCAAGACGCTTGGGACCCCTCTGCCCGTTTGGGAACAAGGCAGCCTTTTGGGTCGGGAAGCTCTAGGCCAATGGAGCACACGCAGAGCAGGAGTTCTACTTCAGCCTGATCAGGCCTGCAAAGAAACAGCGTTTGACAGGCCTTGGTAAGAGATGTTCCCGGTAGGTGTAAGAGCACTGGGCAGAGCCAGTTGTTTCTTAGCTTCGCAAAGACCGGGAAGCAAGATGCTTTGGGCCTCTCTGCCCCTTGGAAACAGGGCAGCACTTGGGGCCTGGCAGCTCTAGGGCAATGGAGCACACCCAGAGCCGGAGTTCTACTTCAGCCAGATGAGGCCTGCCAAGAAACTGCGTTTCACAGGCCTTTCAAAGACATGTTCCCGGTAGGCTGTAAGAGCACGGGGCAGAGCGAGTTGGTTCTTAGCTTCCCAGAGAGCTGGAAGCAAGATGCTTTGGGGCCTCTCTGCCCCTTTGGAAACAAGGCAGCACCTTGGGCCTGGCAGCTCTAGGGCAATGGAGCACACCCAGAGCAGAAGTTCTACTTCAGCCAAATCAGGCCTGCCAGGAAACGGCGTTTCACAGGCCTTGGTAAGAGATGTTCCCGGTAGGCTGTAAGAGCACTGGGCAACGCGAGATGTTTCTTAGCTTCCCGAAGAGCTGGAAGCAAGATGCTTTGGTGCCACTCTCTCACTTTGGAATCAAGGCAGCCCTTTGGGGCAGGTAGCTCCAGGCCAGTGGAGCACACCCAGAGCAGAAGTTCTACTTCGGCCAGTTCAGGCCACCAACAAACTGCGTTTCACAGGCCTTGGTAAGAGATGTTCCCGGTAGGCTGTAAGAGCACTGGGCAACGCCAGATGTTTCTTAGCTTCCCGAAGAGCTGGAAGCAAGATGCTTTGGGGCCTCTCTGCCCCTTTGCAAACAAGGCGGCCCTTTGGGCCAGGCAGCTCTAGGCCAATGGAGCACACCCAGAGCAGAAGTTCTACTTCAGCTAGATCAGGCCACCAACAAAGTGCGTTTCACAGGCCTTGGTAAGAGATTTTCTCTCAGGCTGTAAGAGCACTGGGCAGAGCCAGTTGTTTCTTAGCTTCCCGAAGAGCTGGAAGCAAGATGCTTTGGGGGCTCCCTGCCCCTTTGCCAACAAGGCCGACCTTTGGGCCTTTCAGCTCTAGGCCAATGGAGCACACCCAGAGCAGAAGTTCTACCTCAGCCAGATAAGGCCTGCCAAGAAACTGCGTTTCAAAGGCTTTGGTAAGAGATGTTGCCGGTACTCTGTCAGAGCACTGGGCAGAGCCAGTTGTTTCTTAGCTTCCCAATGAGCTGGAAGCAAGATGCTTTGGGGCCTCTCTGCCCCTTTGCAAACAAGGCATCCCTTTGGGCCTTTCAGCTCTAGGGCAATGGAGCACACCCAGAGCAGAAGTTCTACCTCAGCCAGATCAGGCCTGCCAAGAAACTGCTTTTCACAGGCCTTCGTAAGAGGTGTTCCCGGAAGGCTGTAAGAGTACCTGGCAGAGCGAGTTGTTTCTTAGCTTCAAAAACAGCTGGAAGCAACATGATTTGGGGCCTCTCTCCCCCTTTGGAAACAAAGCAGCCTTTGTGCCTGGCAGCTCTAGGCCAAAGTAGCACACCCAGAGCACAAGTTCTACCTCAGCCAGATAAGGCCTGTCAAGAAGCTGCGTTTCACAGGCCTTTGTATGTGACGTTCCCGGTTGGCTTTGAGAGCACTGTGCAGAGCCAGTTGTTTTAGCTTCCCAGAGAGCAGGAAGCAAGATGCTTTGGGGCCTCTCTCACACTTTGGAAATAAAGGCAGCCCTTTGGGCCTGGCAGCCCTAGGCCAATGGAGTACACCCAGAGCAGAAGTTCTACCTCAGCCAGATCAGGCCTTCCAAGAAACTGCGTCTCACAGGCCTTTCTCTGTCACGTTGCCGGTAGGCTGTGAGAGCACTGTGCAGAGCCAGTTGTTTCTTAGCTTCCCAAAGATTTGGAAGCAAGATGCTTTGGGGACTCTCAGCCCCTTTGGAAACAAGGCGGCCCTTTGGGCCTGGCAGCTCTAGGCCAAAGTAGCACGCCCAGAGCAGGAGTTCTACTTCAGCCAGATCAGGCCTGCCAAGAAACTGCGTTTCACAGGCCTTGGTAAGAGATGTTCCCGGTAGGCTGTAAGAGCACTGGGCAGAGCCAGTTGTTTCTTACCTTCCTGAAAAGCTGGAAGCAAGACGCTTGGGACCCCTCTGCCCGTTTGGGAACAAGGCAGCCTTTTGGGTCGGGAAGCTCTAGGCCAATGGAGCACACGCAGAGCAGGAGTTCTACTTCAGCCTGATCAGGCCTGCAAAGAAACAGCGTTTGACAGGCCTTGGTAAGAGATGTTCCCGGTAGGTGTAAGAGCACTGGGCAGAGCCAGTTGTTTCTTAGCTTCGCAAAGACCGGGAAGCAAGATGCTTTGGGCCTCTCTGCCCCTTGGAAACAGGGCAGCACTTGGGGCCTGGCAGCTCTAGGGCAATGGAGCACACCCAGAGCCGGAGTTCTACTTCAGCCAGATGAGGCCTGCCAAGAAACTGCGTTTCACAGGCCTTTCAAAGACATGTTCCCGGTAGGCTGTAAGAGCACGGGGCAGAGCGAGTTGGTTCTTAGCTTCCCAGAGAGCTGGAAGCAAGATGCTTTGGGGCCTCTCTGCCCCTTTGGAAACAAGGCAGCACCTTGGGCCTGGCAGCTCTAGGGCAATGGAGCACACCCAGAGCAGAAGTTCTACTTCAGCCAAATCAGGCCTGCCAGGAAACGGCGTTTCACAGGCCTTGGTAAGAGATGTTCCCGGTAGGCTGTAAGAGCACTGGGCAACGCGAGATGTTTCTTAGCTTCCCGAAGAGCTGGAAGCAAGATGCTTTGGTGCCACTCTCTCACTTTGGAATCAAGGCAGCCCTTTGGGGCAGGTAGCTCCAGGCCAGTGGAGCACACCCAGAGCAGAAGTTCTACTTCGGCCAGTTCAGGCCACCAACAAACTGCGTTTCACAGGCCTTGGTAAGAGATGTTCCCGGTAGGCTGTAAGAGCACTGGGCAACGCCAGATGTTTCTTAGCTTCCCGAAGAGCTGGAAGCAAGATGCTTTGGGGCCTCTCTGCCCCTTTGCAAACAAGGCGGCCCTTTGGGCCAGGCAGCTCTAGGCCAATGGAGCACACCCAGAGCAGAAGTTCTACTTCAGCTAGATCAGGCCACCAACAAAGTGCGTTTCACAGGCCTTGGTAAGAGATTTTCTCTCAGGCTGTAAGAGCACTGGGCAGAGCCAGTTGTTTCTTAGCTTCCCGAAGAGCTGGAAGCAAGATGCTTTGGGGGCTCCCTGCCCCTTTGCCAACAAGGCCGACCTTTGGGCCTTTCAGCTCTAGGCCAATGGAGCACACCCAGAGCAGAAGTTCTACCTCAGCCAGATAAGGCCTGCCAAGAAACTGCGTTTCAAAGGCTTTGGTAAGAGATGTTGCCGGTACTCTGTCAGAGCACTGGGCAGAGCCAGTTGTTTCTTAGCTTCCCAATGAGCTGGAAGCAAGATGCTTTGGGGCCTCTCTGCCCCTTTGCAAACAAGGCATCCCTTTGGGCCTTTCAGCTCTAGGGCAATGGAGCACACCCAGAGCAGAAGTTCTACCTCAGCCAGATCAGGCCTGCCAAGAAACTGCTTTTCACAGGCCTTCGTAAGAGGTGTTCCCGGAAGGCTGTAAGAGTACCTGGCAGAGCGAGTTGTTTCTTAGCTTCAAAAACAGCTGGAAGCAACATGATTTGGGGCCTCTCTCCCCCTTTGGAAACAAAGCAGCCTTTGTGCCTGGCAGCTCTAGGCCAAAGTAGCACACCCAGAGCACAAGTTCTACCTCAGCCAGATAAGGCCTGTCAAGAAGCTGCGTTTCACAGGCCTTTGTATGTGACGTTCCCGGTTGGCTTTGAGAGCACTGTGCAGAGCCAGTTGTTTTAGCTTCCCAGAGAGCAGGAAGCAAGATGCTTTGGGGCCTCTCTCACACTTTGGAAATAAAGGCAGCCCTTTGGGCCTGGCAGCCCTAGGCCAATGGAGTACACCCAGAGCAGAAGTTCTACCTCAGCCAGATCAGGCCTTCCAAGAAACTGCGTCTCACAGGCCTTTCTCTGTCACGTTGCCGGTAGGCTGTGAGAGCACTGTGCAGAGCCAGTTGTTTCTTAGCTTCCCAAAGATTTGGAAGCAAGATGCTTTGGGGACTCTCAGCCCCTTTGGAAACAAGGCGGCCCTTTGGGCCTGGCAGCTCTAGGCCAAAGTAGCACGCCCAGAGCAGGAGTTCTACTTCAGCCAGATCAGGCCTGCCAAGAAACTGCGTTTCACAGGCCTTGGTAAGAGATGTTCCCGGTAGGCTGTAAGAGCACTGGGCAGAGCCAGTTGTTTCTTACCTTCCTGAAAAGCTGGAAGCAAGACGCTTGGGACCCCTCTGCCCGTTTGGGAACAAGGCAGCCTTTTGGGTCGGGAAGCTCTAGGCCAATGGAGCACACGCAGAGCAGGAGTTCTACTTCAGCCTGATCAGGCCTGCAAAGAAACAGCGTTTGACAGGCCTTGGTAAGAGATGTTCCCGGTAGGTGTAAGAGCACTGGGCAGAGCCAGTTGTTTCTTAGCTTCGCAAAGACCGGGAAGCAAGATGCTTTGGGCCTCTCTGCCCCTTGGAAACAGGGCAGCACTTGGGGCCTGGCAGCTCTAGGGCAATGGAGCACACCCAGAGCCGGAGTTCTACTTCAGCCAGATGAGGCCTGCCAAGAAACTGCGTTTCACAGGCCTTTCAAAGACATGTTCCCGGTAGGCTGTAAGAGCACGGGGCAGAGCGAGTTGGTTCTTAGCTTCCCAGAGAGCTGGAAGCAAGATGCTTTGGGGCCTCTCTGCCCCTTTGGAAACAAGGCAGCACCTTGGGCCTGGCAGCTCTAGGGCAATGGAGCACACCCAGAGCAGAAGTTCTACTTCAGCCAAATCAGGCCTGCCAGGAAACGGCGTTTCACAGGCCTTGGTAAGAGATGTTCCCGGTAGGCTGTAAGAGCACTGGGCAACGCCAGATGTTTCTTAGCTTCCCGAAGAGCTGGAAGCAAGATGCTTTGGTGCCACTCTCTCACTTTGGAATCAAGGCAGCCCTTTGGGGCAGGTAGCTCCAGGCCAGTGGAGCACACCCAGAGCAGAAGTTCTACTTCGGCCAGTTCAGGCCACCAACAAACTGCGTTTCACAGGCCTTGGTAAGAGATGTTCCCGGTAGGCTGTAAGAGCACTGGGCAACGCCAGATGTTTCTTAGCTTCCCGAAGAGCTGGAAGCAAGATGCTTTGGGGCCTCTCTGCCCCTTTGCAAACAAGGCGGCCCTTTGGGCCAGGCAGCTCTAGGCCAATGGAGCACACCCAGAGCAGAAGTTCTACTTCAGCTAGATCAGGCCACCAACAAAGTGCGTTTCACAGGCCTTGGTAAGAGATTTTCTCTCAGGCTGTAAGAGCACTGGGCAGAGCCAGTTGTTTCTTAGCTTCCCGAAGAGCTGGAAGCAAGATGCTTTGGGGGCTCCCTGCCCCTTTGCCAACAAGGCCGACCTTTGGGCCTTTCAGCTCTAGGCCAATGGAGCACACCCAGAGCAGAAGTTCTACCTCAGCCAGATAAGGCCTGCCAAGAAACTGCGTTTCAAAGGCTTTGGTAAGAGATGTTGCCGGTACTCTGTCAGAGCACTGGGCAGAGCCAGTTGTTTCTTAGCTTCCCAATGAGCTGGAAGCAAGATGCTTTGGGGCCTCTCTGCCCCTTTGCAAACAAGGCATCCCTTTGGGCCTTTCAGCTCTAGGGCAATGGAGCACACCCAGAGCAGAAGTTCTACCTCAGCCAGATCAGGCCTGCCAAGAAACTGCTTTTCACAGGCCTTCGTAAGAGGTGTTCCCGGAAGGCTGTAAGAGTACCTGGCAGAGCGAGTTGTTTCTTAGCTTCAAAAACAGCTGGAAGCAACATGATTTGGGGCCTCTCTCCCCCTTTGGAAACAAAGCAGCCTTTGTGCCTGGCAGCTCTAGGCCAAAGTAGCACACCCAGAGCACAAGTTCTACCTCAGCCAGATAAGGCCTGTCAAGAAGCTGCGTTTCACAGGCCTTTGTATGTGACGTTCCCGGTTGGCTTTGAGAGCACTGTGCAGAGCCAGTTGTTTTAGCTTCCCAGAGAGCAGGAAGCAAGATGCTTTGGGGCCTCTCTCACACTTTGGAAATAAAGGCAGCCCTTTGGGCCTGGCAGCCCTAGGCCAATGGAGTACACCCAGAGCAGAAGTTCTACCTCAGCCAGATCAGGCCTTCCAAGAAACTGCGTCTCACAGGCCTTTCTCTGTCACGTTGCCGGTAGGCTGTGAGAGCACTGTGCAGAGCCAGTTGTTTCTTAGCTTCCCAAAGATTTGGAAGCAAGATGCTTTGGGGACTCTCAGCCCCTTTGGAAACAAGGCGGCCCTTTGGGCCTGGCAGCTCTAGGCCAAAGTAGCACGCCCAGAGCAGGAGTTCTACTTCAGCCAGATCAGGCCTGCCAAGAAACTGCGTTTCACAGGCCTTGGTAAGAGATGTTCCCGGTAGGCTGTAAGAGCACTGGGCAGAGCCAGTTGTTTCTTACCTTCCTGAAAAGCTGGAAGCAAGACGCTTGGGACCCCTCTGCCCGTTTGGGAACAAGGCAGCCTTTTGGGTCGGGAAGCTCTAGGCCAATGGAGCACACGCAGAGCAGGAGTTCTACTTCAGCCTGATCAGGCCTGCAAAGAAACAGCGTTTGACAGGCCTTGGTAAGAGATGTTCCCGGTAGGTGTAAGAGCACTGGGCAGAGCCAGTTGTTTCTTAGCTTCGCAAAGACCGGGAAGCAAGATGCTTTGGGCCTCTCTGCCCCTTGGAAACAGGGCAGCACTTGGGGCCTGGCAGCTCTAGGGCAATGGAGCACACCCAGAGCCGGAGTTCTACTTCAGCCAGATGAGGCCTGCCAAGAAACTGCGTTTCACAGGCCTTTCAAAGACATGTTCCCGGTAGGCTGTAAGAGCACGGGGCAGAGCGAGTTGGTTCTTAGCTTCCCAGAGAGCTGGAAGCAAGATGCTTTGGGGCCTCTCTGCCCCTTTGGAAACAAGGCAGCACCTTGGGCCTGGCAGCTCTAGGGCAATGGAGCACACCCAGAGCAGAAGTTCTACTTCAGCCAAATCAGGCCTGCCAGGAAACGGCGTTTCACAGGCCTTGGTAAGAGATGTTCCCGGTAGGCTGTAAGAGCACTGGGCAACGCCAGATGTTTCTTAGCTTCCCGAAGAGCTGGAAGCAAGATGCTTTGGGGCCTCTCTGCCCCTTTGCAAACAAGGCGGCCCTTTGGGCCAGGCAGCTCTAGGCCAATGGAGCACACCCAGAGCAGAAGTTCTACTTCAGCTAGATCAGGCCACCAACAAAGTGCGTTTCACAGGCCTTGGTAAGAGATTTTCTCTCAGGCTGTAAGAGCACTGGGCAGAGCCAGTTGTTTCTTAGCTTCCCAAAGAGCTGGAAGCAAGATGCTTTGGGGGCTCCCTGCCCCTTTGCCAACAAGGCCGACCTTTGGGCCTTTCAGCTCTAGGCCAATGGAGCACACCCAGAGCAGAAGTTCTACCTCAGCCAGATAAGGCCTGCCAAGAAACTGCGTTTCAAAGGCTTTGGTAAGAGATGTTGCCGGTACTCTGTCAGAGCACTGGGCAGAGCCAGTTGTTTCTTAGCTTCCCAATGAGCTGGAAGCAAGATGCTTTGGGGCCTCTCTGCCCCTTTGCAAACAAGGCATCCCTTTGGGCCTTTCAGCTCTAGGGCAATGGAGCACACCCAGAGCAGAAGTTCTACCTCAGCCAGATCAGGCCTGCCAAGAAACTGCTTTTCACAGGCCTTCGTAAGAGGTGTTCCCGGAAGGCTGTAAGAGTACCTGGCAGAGCGAGTTGTTTCTTAGCTTCAAAAACAGCTGGAAGCAACATGATTTGGGGCCTCTCTCCCCCTTTGGAAACAAAGCAGCCTTTGTGCCTGGCAGCTCTAGGCCAAAGTAGCACACCCAGAGCACAAGTTCTACCTCAGCCAGATAAGGCCTGTCAAGAAGCTGCGTTTCACAGGCCTTTGTATGTGACGTTCCCGGTTGGCTTTGAGAGCACTGTGCAGAGCCAGTTGTTTTAGCTTCCCAGAGAGCAGGAAGCAAGATGCTTTGGGGCCTCTCTCACACTTTGGAAATAAAGGCAGCCCTTTGGGCCTGGCAGCCCTAGGCCAATGGAGTACACCCAGAGCAGAAGTTCTACCTCAGCCAGATCAGGCCTTCCAAGAAACTGCGTCTCACAGGCCTTTCTCTGTCACGTTGCCGGTAGGCTGTGAGAGCACTGTGCAGAGCCAGTTGTTTCTTAGCTTCCCAAAGATTTGGAAGCAAGATACTTTGGGGACTCTCAGCCCCTTTGGAAACAAGGCGGCCCTTTGGGCCTGGCAGCTCTAGGCCAAAGTAGCACGCCCAGAGCAGGAGTTCTACTTCAGCCAGATCAGGCCTGCCAAGAAACTGCGTTTCACAGGCCTTGGTAAGAGATGTTCCCGGTAGGCTGTAAGAGCACTGGGCAGAGCCAGTTGTTTCTTACCTTCCTGAAAAGCTGGAAGCAAGACGCTTGGGACCCCTCTGCCCGTTTGGGAACAAGGCAGCCTTTTGGGTCGGGAAGCTCTAGGCCAATGGAGCACACGCAGAGCATGAGTTCTACTTCAGCCTGATCAGGCCTGCAAAGAAACAGCGTTTGACAGGCCTTGGTAAGAGATGTTCCCGGTAGGTGTAAGAGCACTGGGCAGAGCCAGTTGTTTCTTAGCTTCGCAAAGACCGGGAAGCAAGATGCTTTGGGCCTCTCTGCCCCTTGGAAACAGGGCAGCACTTGGGGCCTGGCAGCTCTAGGGCAATGGAGCACACCCAGAGCCGGAGTTCTACTTCAGCCAGATGAGGCCTGCCAAGAAACTGCGTTTCACAGGCCTTTCAAAGACATGTTCCCGGTAGGCTGTAAGAGCACGGGGCAGAGCGAGTTGGTTCTTAGCTTCCCAGAGAGCTGGAAGCAAGATGCTTTGGGGCCTCTCTGCCACTTTGGAAACAAGGCAGCACCTTGGGCCTGGCAGCTCTAGGGCAATGGAACACACCCAGAGCAGAAGTTCTACTTCAGCCAAATCAGGCCTGCCAGGAAACGGCGTTTCACAGGCCTTGGTAAGAGATGTTCCCGGTAGGCTGTAAGAGCACTGGGCAACGCCAGATGTTTCTTAGCTTCCCGAAGAGCTGGAAGCAAGATGCTTTGGTGCCACTCTCTCACTTTGGAATCAAGGCAGCCCTTTGGGGCAGGTAGCTCCAGGCCAGTGGAGCACACCCAGAGCAGAAGTTCTACTTCGGCCAGTTCAGGCCACCAACAAACTGCGTTTCACAGGCCTTGGTAAGAGATTTTCTCTCAGGCTGTAAGAGCACTGGGCAGAGCCAGTTGTTTCTAAGCTTCCCAAAGAGCTGGAAGCAAGATGCTTTGGGGGCTCCCTGCCCCTTTGCCAACAAGGCCGACCTTTGGGCCTTTCAGCTCTAGGCCAATGGAGCACACCCAGAGCAGAAGTTCTACCTCAGCCAGATCAGGCCTGCCAAGAAACTGCTTTTCACAAGCCTTCGTAAGAGGTGTTCCCGGAAGGCTGTAAGAGTACCTGGCAGAGCAAGTTGTTTCTTAGCTTCAAAAACAGCTGGAAGCAACATGATTTGGGGCCTCTCTCCCCCTTTGGAAACAAAGCAGCCTTTGTGCCTGGCAGCTCTAGGCCAAAGTAGCACACCCAGAGCACAAGTTCTACCTCAGCCAGATAAGGCCTGTCAAGAAGCTGCATTTCACAGGCCTTTGTATGTGACGTTCCCGGTTGGCTTTGAGGGCACTGTGCAGAGCCAGTTGTTTTAGCTTCCCAGAGAGCAGGAAGCAAGATGCTTTGGGGCCTCTCTCACACTTTGGAAATAAAGGCAGCCCTTTGGGCCTGGCAGCCCTAGGCCAATGGAGTACACCCAGAGCAGAAGTTCTACCTCAGCCAGATCAGGCCTTCCAAAAAACTGCGTCTCACAGGCCTTTCCCTGTCACGTTGCCGGTAGGCTGTGAGAGCACTGTGCAGAGCCAGTTGTTTCTTAGCTTCCCAAAGATTTGGAAGCAAGATACTTTGGGGACTCTCAGCCCCTTTGGAAACAAGGCGGCCCTTTGGGCCTGGCAGCTCTAGGCCAAAGTAGCACGCCCAGAGCAGGAGTTCTACTTCAGCCAGATCAGGCCTGCCAAGAAACTGCGTTTCACAGGCCTTGGTAAGAGATGTTCCCGGTAGGCTGTAAGAGCACTGGGCAGAGCCAGTTGTTTCTTACCTTCCTGAAAAGCTGGAAGCAAGACGCTTGGGACCCCTCTGCCCGTTTGGGAACAAGGCAGCCTTTTGGGTCGGGAAGCTCTAGGCCAATGGAGCACACGCAGAGCAGGAGTTCTACTTCAGCCTGATCAGGCCTGCAAAGAAACAGCGTTTGACAGGCCTTGGTAAGAGATGTTCCCGGTAGGTGTAAGAGCACTGGGCAGAGCCAGTTGTTTCTTAGCTTCGCAAAGACCGGGAAGCAAGATGCTTTGGGCCTCTCTGCCCCTTGGAAACAGGGCAGCACTTGGGGCCTGGCAGCTCTAGGGCAATGGAGCACACCCAGAGCCGGAGTTCTACTTCAGCCAGATGAGGCCTGCCAAGAAACTGCGTTTCACAGGCCTTTCAAAGACATGTTCCCGGTAGGCTGTAAGAGCACGGGGCAGAGCGAGTTGGTTCTTAGCTTCCCAGAGAGCTGGAAGCAAGATGCTTTGGGGCCTCTCTGCCCCTTTGGAAACAAGGCAGCACCTTGGGCCTGGCAGCTCTAGGGCAATGGAGCACACCCAGAGCAGAAGTTCTACTTCAGCCAAATCAGGCCTGCCAGGAAACGGCGTTTCACAGGACTTGGTAAGAGATGTTCCCGGTAGGCTGTAAGAGCACTGGGCAACGCCAGATGTTTCTTAGCTTCCCGAAGAGCTGGAAGCAAGATGCTTTGGTGCCACTCTCTCACTTTGGAATCAAGGCAGCCCTTTGGGGCAGGTAGCTCCAGGCCAGTGGAGCACACCCAGAGCAGAAGTTCTACTTCGGCCAGTTCAGGCCACCAACAAACTGCGTTTCACAGGCCTTGGTAAGAGATTTTCTCTCAGGCTGTAAGAGCACTGGGCAGAGCCAGTTGTTTCTTAGCTTCCCAAAGAGCTGGAAGCAAGATGCTTTGGGGGCTCCCTGCCCCTTTGCCAACAAGGCCGACCTTTGGGCCTTTCAGCTCTAGGCCAATGGAGCACACCCAGAGCAGAAGTTCTACCTCAGCCAGATAAGGCCTGCCAAGAAACTGTGTTTCAAAGGCTTTGGTAAGAGATGTTCCCGGTACTCTGTCAGAGCACTGGGCAGAGACAGTTGTTTCTTAGCTTCCCAATGAGCTGGAAGCAAGATGCTTTGGGGCCTCTCTGCCCCTTTGCAAACAAGGCATCCCTTTGGGCCTTTCAGCTCTAGGGCAATGGAGCACACCCAGAGCAGAAGTTCTACCTCAGCCAGATCAGGCCTGCCAAGAAACTGCTTTTCACAGGCCTTCGTAAGAGGTGTTCCCGGAAGGCTGTAAGAGTACCTGGCAGAGCGAGTTGTTTCTTAGCTTCAAAAACAGCTGGAAGCAACATGATTTGGGGCCTCTCTCCCCCTTTGGAAACAAAGCAGCCTTTGTGCCTGGCAGCTCTAGGCCAAAGTAGCACACCCAGAGCACAAGTTCTACCTCAGCCAGATAAGGCCTGTCAAGAAGCTGCATTTCACAGGCCTTTGTATGTGACGTTCCCGGTTGGCTTTGAGGGCACTGTGCAGAGCCAGTTGTTTTAGCTTCCCAGAGAGCAGGAAGCAAGATGCTTTGGGGCCTCTCTCACACTTTGGAAATAAAGGCAGCCCTTTGGGCCTGGCAGCCCTAGGCCAATGGAGTACACCCAGAGCAGAAGTTCTACCTCAGCCAGATCAGGCCTTCCAAAAAACTGCGTCTCACAGGCCTTTCCCTGTCACGTTGCCGGTAGGCTGTGAGAGCACTGTGCAGAGCCAGTTGTTTCTTAGCTTCCCAAAGATTTGGAAGCAAGATACTTTGGGGACTCTCAGCCCCTTTGGAAACAAGGCGGCCCTTTGGGCCTGGCAGCTCTAGGCCAAAGTAGCACGCCCAGAGCAGGAGTTCTACTTCAGCCAGATCAGGCCTGCCAAGAAACTGCGTTTCACAGGCCTTGGTAAGAGATGTTCCCGGTAGGCTGTAAGAGCACTGGGCAGAGCCAGTTGTTTCTTACCTTCCTGAAAAGCTGGAAGCAAGACGCTTGGGACCCCTCTGCCCGTTTGGGAACAAGGCAGCCTTTTGGGTCGGGAAGCTCTAGGCCAATGGAGCACACGCAGAGCAGGAGTTCTACTTCAGCCTGATCAGGCCTGCAAAGAAACAGCGTTTGACAGGCCTTGGTAAGAGATGTTCCCGGTAGGTGTAAGAGCACTGGGCAGAGCCAGTTGTTTCTTAGCTTCGCAAAGACCGGGAAGCAAGATGCTTTGGGCCTCTCTGCCCCTTGGAAACAGGGCAGCACTTGGGGCCTGGCAGCTCTAGGGCAATGGAGCACACCCAGAGCCGGAGTTCTACTTCAGCCAGATGAGGCCTGCCAAGAAACTGCGTTTCACAGGCCTTTCAAAGACATGTTCCCGGTAGGCTGTAAGAGCACGGGGCAGAGCGAGTTGGTTCTTAGCTTCCCAGAGAGCTGGAAGCAAGATGCTTTGGGGCCTCTCTGCCCCTTTGGAAACAAGGCAGCACCTTGGGCCTGGCAGCTCTAGGGCAATGGAGCACACCCAGAGCAGAAGTTCTACTTCAGCCAAATCAGGCCTGCCAGGAAACGGCGTTTCACAGGACTTGGTAAGAGATGTTCCCGGTAGGCTGTAAGAGCACTGGGCAACGCCAGATGTTTCTTAGCTTCCCGAAGAGCTGGAAGCAAGATGCTTTGGTGCCACTCTCTCACTTTGGAATCAAGGCAGCCCTTTGGGGCAGGTAGCTCCAGGCCAGTGGAGCACACCCAGAGCAGAAGTTCTACTTCGGCCAGTTCAGGCCACCAACAAACTGCGTTTCACAGGCCTTGGTAAGAGATTTTCTCTCAGGCTGTAAGAGCACTGGGCAGAGCCAGTTGTTTCTTAGCTTCCCAAAGAGCTGGAAGCAAGATGCTTTGGGGGCTCCCTGCCCCTTTGCCAACAAGGCCGACCTTTGGGCCTTTCAGCTCTAGGCCAATGGAGCACACCCAGAGCAGAAGTTCTACCTCAGCCAGATAAGGCCTGCCAAGAAACTGTGTTTCAAAGGCTTTGGTAAGAGATGTTCCCGGTACTCTGTCAGAGCACTGGGCAGAGACAGTTGTTTCTTAGCTTCCCAATGAGCTGGAAGCAAGATGCTTTGGGGCCTCTCTGCCCCTTTGCAAACAAGGCATCCCTTTGGGCCTTTCAGCTCTAGGGCAATGGAGCACACCCAGAGCAGAAGTTCTACCTCAGCCAGATCAGGCCTGCCAAGAAACTGCTTTTCACAGGCCTTCGTAAGAGGTGTTCCCGGAAGGCTGTAAGAGTACCTGGCAGAGCGAGTTGTTTCTTAGCTTCAAAAACAGCTGGAAGCAACATGATTTGGGGCCTCTCTCCCCCTTTGGAAACAAAGCAGCCTTTGTGCCTGGCAGCTCTAGGCCAAAGTAGCACACCCAGAGCACAAGTTCTACCTCAGCCAGATAAGGCCTGTCAAGAAGCTGCGTTTCACAGGCCTTTGTATGTGACGTTCCCGGTTGGCTTTGAGAGCACTGTGCAGAGCCAGTTGTTTTAGCTTCCCAGAGAGCAGGAAGCAAGATGCTTTGGGGCCTCTCTCACACTTTGGAAATAAAGGCAGCCCTTTGGGCCTGGCAGCCCTAGGCCAATGGAGTACACCCAGAGCAGAAGTTCTACCTCAGCCAGATCAGGCCTTCCAAGAAACTGCGTCTCACAGGCCTTTCTCTGTCACGTTGCCGGTAGGCTGTGAGAGCACTGTGCAGAGCCAGTTGTTTCTTAGCTTCCCAAAGATTTGGAAGCAAGATGCTTTGGGGACTCTCAGCCCCTTTGGAAACAAGGCGGCCCTTTGGGCCTGGCAGCTCTAGGCCAAAGTAGCACGCCCAGAGCAGGAGTTCTACTTCAGCCAGATCAGGCCTGCCAAGAAACTGCGTTTCACAGGCCTTGGTAAGAGATGTTCCCGGTAGGCTGTAAGAGCACTGGGCAGAGCCAGTTGTTTCTTACCTTCCTGAAAAGCTGGAAGCAAGACGCTTGGGACCCCTCTGCCCGTTTGCGAACAAGGCAGCCTTTTGGGTCGGGAAGCTCTAGGCCAATGGAGCACACGCAGAGCATGAGTTCTACTTCAGCCTGATCAGGCCTGCAAAGAAACAGCGTTTGACAGGCCTTGGTAAGAGATGTTCCCGGTAGGTGTAAGAGCACTGGGCAGAGCCAGTTGTTTCTTAGCTTCGCAAAGACCGGGAAGCAAGATGCTTTGGGCCTCTCTGCCCCTTGGAAACAGGGCAGCACTTGGGGCCTGGCAGCTCTAGGGCAATGGAGCACACCCAGAGCCGGAGTTCTACTTCAGCCAGATGAGGCCTGCCAAGAAACTGCGTTTCACAGGCCTTTCAAAGACATGTTCCCGGTAGGCTGTAAGAGCACGGGGCAGAGCGAGTTGGTTCTTAGCTTCCCAGAGAGCTGGAAGCAAGATGCTTTGGGGCCTCTCTGCCACTTTGGAAACAAGGCAGCACCTTGGGCCTGGCAGCTCTAGGGCAATGGAACACACCCAGAGCAGAAGTTCTACTTCAGCCAAATCAGGCCTGCCAGGAAACGGCGTTTCACAGGCCTTGGTAAGAGATGTTCCCGGTAGGCTGTAAGAGCACTGGGCAACGCCAGATGTTTCTTAGCTTCCCGAAGAGCTGGAAGCAAGATGCTTTGGTGCCACTCTCTCACTTTGGAATCAAGGCAGCCCTTTGGGGCAGGTAGCTCCAGGCCAGTGGAGCACACCCAGAGCAGAAGTTCTACTTCGGCCAGTTCAGGCCACCAACAAACTGCGTTTCACAGGCCTTGGTAAGAGATTTTCTCTCAGGCTGTAAGAGCACTGGGCAGAGCCAGTTGTTTCTTAGCTTCCCAAAGAGCTGGAAGCAAGATGCTTTGGGGGCTCCCTGCCCCTTTGCCAACAAGGCCGACCTTTGGGCCTTTCAGCTCTAGGCCAATGGAGCACACCCAGAGCAGAAGTTCTACCTCAGCCAGATCAGGCCTGCC
Source organism: Equus asinus (assembly GCF_041296235.1). NCBI lineage: Eukaryota > Metazoa > Chordata > Mammalia > Perissodactyla > Equidae > Equus > Equus asinus. The sequence continues at coordinate 495,405 of NW_027225523.1, forward strand.
AAGAAACTGCTTTTCACAAGCCTTCGTAAGAGGTGTTCCCGGAAGGCTGTAAGAGTACCTGGCAGAGCGAGTTGTTTCTTAGCTTCAAAAACAGCTGGAAGCAACATGATTTGGGGCCTCTCTCCCCCTTTGGAAACAAAGCAGCCTTTGTGCCTGGCAGCTCTAGGCCAAAGTAGCACACCCAGAGCACAAGTTCTACCTCAGCCAGATAAGGCCTGTCAAGAAGCTGCATTTCACAGGCCTTTGTATGTGACGTTCCCGGTTGGCTTTGAGGGCACTGTGCAGAGCCAGTTGTTTTAGCTTCCCAGAGAGCAGGAAGCAAGATGCTTTGGGGCCTCTCTCACACTTTGGAAATAAAGGCAGCCCTTTGGGCCTGGCAGCCCTAGGCCAATGGAGTACACCCAGAGCAGAAGTTCTACCTCAGCCAGATCAGGCCTTCCAAAAAACTGCGTCTCACAGGCCTTTCCCTGTCACGTTGCTGGTAGGCTGTGAGAGCACTGTGCAGAGCCAGTTGTTTCTTAGCTTCCCAAAGATTTGGAAGCAAGATACTTTGGGGACTCTCAGCCCCTTTGGAAACAAGGCGGCCCTTTGGGCCTGGCAGCTCTAGGCCAAAGTAGCACGCCCAGAGCAGGAGTTCTACTTCAGCCAGATCAGGCCTGCCAAGAAACTGCGTTTCACAGGCCTTGGTAAGAGATGTTCCCGGTAGGCTGTAAGAGCACTGGGCAGAGCCAGTTGTTTCTTACCTTCCTGAAAAGCTGGAAGCAAGACGCTTGGGACCCCTCTGCCCGTTTGGGAACAAGGCAGCCTTTTGGGTCGGGAAGCTCTAGGCCAATGGAGCACACGCAGAGCAGGAGTTCTACTTCAGCCTGATCAGGCCTGCAAAGAAACAGCGTTTGACAGGCCTTGGTAAGAGATGTTCCCGGTAGGTGTAAGAGCACTGGGCAGAGCCAGTTGTTTCTTAGCTTCGCAAAGACCGGGAAGCAAGATGCTTTGGGCCTCTCTGCCCCTTGGAAACAGGGCAGCACTTGGGGCCTGGCAGCTCTAGGGCAATGGAGCACACCCAGAGCCGGAGTTCTACTTAAGCCAGATGAGGCCTGCCAAGAAACTGCGTTTCACAGGCCTTTCAAAGACATGTTCCCGGTAGGCTGTAAGAGCACGGGGCAGAGCGAGTTGGTTCTTAGCTTCCCAGAGAGCTGGAAGCAAGATGCTTTGGGGCCTCTCTGCCCCTTTGGAAACAAGGCAGCACCTTGGGCCTGGCAGCTCTAGGGCAATGGAGCACACCCAGAGCAGAAGTTCTACTTCAGCCAAATCAGGCCTGCCAGGAAACGGCGTTTCACAGGCCTTGGTAAGAGATGTTCCCGGTAGGCTGTAAGAGCACTGGGCAACGCCAGATGTTTCTTAGCTTCCCGAAGAGCTGGAAGCAAGATGCTTTGGTGCCACTCTCTCACTTTGGAATCAAGGCAGCCCTTTGGGGCAGGTAGCTCCAGGCCAGTGGAGCACACCCAGAGCAGAAGTTCTACTTCGGCCAGTTCAGGCCACCAACAAACTGCGTTTCACAGGCCTTGGTAAGAGATGTTCCCGGTAGGCTGTAAGAGCACTGGGCAACGCCAGATGTTTCTTAGCTTCCCGAAGAGCTGGAAGCAAGATGCTTTGGGGCCTCTCTGCCCCTTTGCAAACAAGGCGGCCCTTTGGGCCAGGCAGCTCTAGGCCAATGGAGCACACCCAGAGCAGAAGTTCTACTTCAGCTAGATCAGGCCACCAACAAAGTGCGTTTCACAGGCCTTGGTAAGAGATTTTCTCTCAGGCTGTAAGAGCACTGGGCAGAGCCAGTTGTTTCTTAGCTTCCCGAAGAGCTGGAAGCAAGATGCTTTGGGGGCTCCCTGCCCCTTTGCCAACAAGGCCGACCTTTGGGCCTTTCAGCTCTAGGCCAATGGAGCACACCCAGAGCAGAAGTTCTACCTCAGCCAGATAAGGCCTGCCAAGAAACTGCGTTTCAAAGGCTTTGGTAAGAGATGTTGCCGGTACTCTGTCAGAGCACTGGGCAGAGCCAGTTGTTTCTTAGCTTCCCAATGAGCTGGAAGCAAGATGCTTTGGGGCCTCTCTGCCCCTTTGCAAACAAGGCATCCCTTTGGGCCTTTCAGCTCTAGGGCAATGGAGCACACCCAGAGCAGAAGTTCTACCTCAGCCAGATCAGGCCTGCCAAGAAACTGCTTTTCACAGGCCTTCGTAAGAGGTGTTCCCGGAAGGCTGTAAGAGTACCTGGCAGAGCGAGTTGTTTCTTAGCTTCAAAAACAGCTGGAAGCAACATGATTTGGGGCCTCTCTCCCCCTTTGGAAACAAAGCAGCCTTTGTGCCTGGCAGCTCTAGGCCAAAGTAGCACACCCAGAGCACAAGTTCTACCTCAGCCAGATAAGGCCTGTCAAGAAGCTGCGTTTCACAGGCCTTTGTATGTGACGTTCCCGGTTGGCTTTGAGGGCACTGTGCAGAGCCAGTTGTTTTAGCTTCCCAGAGAGCAGGAAGCAAGATGCTTTGGGGCCTCTCTCACACTTTGGAAATAAAGGCAGCCCTTTGGGCCTGGCAGCCCTAGGCCAATGGAGTACACCCAGAGCAGAAGTTCTACCTCAGCCAGATCAGGCCTTCCAAGAAACTGCGTCTCACAGGCCTTTCTCTGTCACGTTGCCGGTAGGCTGTGAGAGCACTGTGCAGAGCCAGTTGTTTCTTAGCTTCCCAAAGATTTGGAAGCAAGATACTTTGGGGACTCTCAGCCCCTTTGGAAACAAGGCGGCCCTTTGGGCCTGGCAGCTCTAGGCCAAAGTAGCACGCCCAGAGCAGGAGTTCTACTTCAGCCAGATCAGGCCTGCCAAGAAACTGCGTTTCACAGGCCTTGGTAAGAGATGTTCCCGGTAGGCTGTAAGAGCACTGGGCAGAGCCAGTTGTTTCTTACCTTCCTGAAAAGCTGGAAGCAAGACGCTTGGGACCCCTCTGCCCGTTTGCGAACAAGGCAGCCTTTTGGGTCGGGAAGCTCTAGGCCAATGGAGCACACGCAGAGCAGGAGTTCTACTTCAGCCTGATCAGGCCTGCAAAGAAACAGCGTTTGACAGGCCTTGGTAAGAGATGTTCCCGGTAGGTGTAAGAGCACTGGGCAGAGCCAGTTGTTTCTTAGCTTCGCAAAGACCGGGAAGCAAGATGCTTTGGGCCTCTCTGCCCCTTGGAAACAGGGCAGCACTTGGGGCCTGGCAGCTCTAGGGCAATGGAGCACACCCAGAGCCGGAGTTCTACTTCAGCCAGATGAGGCCTGCCAAGAAACTGCGTTTCACAGGCCTTTCAAAGACATGTTCCCGGTAGGCTGTAAGAGCACGGGGCAGAGCGAGTTGGTTCTTAGCTTCCCAGAGAGCTGGAAGCAAGATGCTTTGGGGCCTCTCTGCCCCTTTGGAAACAAGGCAGCACCTTGGGCCTGGCAGCTCTAGGGCAATGGAGCACACCCAGAGCAGAAGTTCTACTTCAGCCAAATCAGGCCTGCCAGGAAACGGCGTTTCACAGGCCTTGGTAAGAGATGTTCCCGGTAGGCTGTAAGAGCACTGGGCAACGCCAGATGTTTCTTAGCTTCCCGAAGAGCTGGAAGCAAGATGCTTTGGTGCCACTCTCTCACTTTGGAATCAAGGCAGCCCTTTGGGGCAGGTAGCTCCAGGCCAGTGGAGCACACCCAGAGCAGAAGTTCTACTTCGGCCAGTTCAGGCCACCAACAAACTGCGTTTCACAGGCCTTGGTAAGAGATTTTCTCTCAGGCTGTAAGAGCACTGGGCAGAGCCAGTTGTTCCTTAGCTTCCCAAAGAGCTGGAAGCAAGATGCTTTGGGGGCTCCCTGCCCCTTTGCCAACAAGGCCGACCTTTGGGCCTTTCAGCTCTAGGCCAATGGAGCACACCCAGAGCAGAAGTTCTACCTCAGCCAGATAAGGCCTGCCAAGAAACTGCGTTTCAAAGGCTTTGGTAAGAGATGTTGCCGGTACTCTGTCAGAGCACTGGGCAGAGACAGTTGTTTCTTAGCTTCCCAATGAGCTGGAAGCAAGATGCTTTGGGGCCTCTCTGCCCCTTTGCAAACAAGGCATCCCTTTGGGCCTTTCAGCTCTAGGGCAATGGAGCACACCCAGAGCAGAAGTTCTACCTCAGCCAGATCAGGCCTGCCAAGAAACTGCTTTTCACAGGCCTTCGTAAGAGGTGTTCCCGGAAGGCTGTAAGAGTACCTGGCAGAGCGAGTTGTTTCTTAGCTTCAAAAACAGCTGGAAGCAACATGATTTGGGGCCTCTCTCCCCCTTTGGAAACAAAGCAGCCTTTGTGCCTGGCAGCTCTAGGCCAAAGTAGCACACCCAGAGCACAAGTTCTACCTCAGCCAGATAAGGCCTGTCAAGAAGCTGCGTTTCACAGGCCTTTGTATGTGACGTTCCCGGTTGGCTTTGAGAGCACTGTGCAGAGCCAGTTGTTTTAGCTTCCCAGAGAGCAGGAAGCAAGATGCTTTGGGGCCTCTCTCACACTTTGGAAATAAAGGCAGCCCTTTGGGCCTGGCAGCCCTAGGCCAATGGAGTACACCCAGAGCAGAAGTTCTACCTCAGCCAGATCAGGCCTTCCAAGAAACTGCGTCTCACAGGCCTTTCTCTGTCACGTTGCCGGTAGGCTATGAGAGCACTGTGCAGAGCCAGTTGTTTCTTAGCTTCCCAAAGATTTGGAAGCAAGATACTTTGGAGACTCTCAGCCCCTTTGGAAACAAGGCGGCCCTTTGGGCCTGGCAGCTCTAGGCCAAAGTAGCACGCCCAGAGCAGGAGTTCTACTTCAGCCAGATCAGGCCTGCCAAGAAACTGCGTTTCACAGGCCTTGGTAAGAGATGTTCCCGGTAGGCTGTGAGAGCACTGTGGAGAGCCAGTTGCTTTAGCTTCCCACAGAGCTGGAAGCAAGATGCTTTGGGGCCTCTCTCTCCCTTTGGACACAAGGCAGCCGTTTGCGCCTGGCAGCTCTAGGCCAATGGAGCACACCCACAGCAGAAGTTCTACTTCAGGCAGATCAGTCCTGCCCAGAAACTGCGTTTCACAGCCCTTGGTAAGAGATGTTCACGGTAGGCTGTGAGAGCACTGGGCAGAACCAGTTGTTTTTTAGCTTCCCAAAGTGCTGGAGGCAAGATGCTTTGGGGCCTCTCTCACCCTTTGGAAACAAGGCAGCCCTTAGGTCCTGGTAGCTCTAGGCCTATGTAGCACAACCAGAACAGAAGTTCTACTTCAGCCAGGTCAGGCCTGCCAAGAAACTGCGTTTCACAGGCCTTTCAAAGAGATGTTCTCTTAGGCTGCAAGAGCACTGGGCAGAGCCAGCTGTTTCTTAGCTTCCCGAAGAGCTGGGAGCAAGATGCTTTGGGTCCACTCTCCGTCTTTGGAAACAAGGCAGCCCTTTGGGCCTGGCAGCTCTAGGGCAATGGAGCACACCCAGAGCAGAAGTTCTACTTCAGCCAGATCAGGCCTGCCAGGAAACTGTGTTTCACAGGCCTTGGTAAGAGATGTTCCCGGTAGGCTGTAAGAGCACTGGGCAGAGCCAGTTGGTTCTTACCTTCCTGAAAAGCTGGAAGCAAGATGCTTGGGACCCCTCTGCCCATTTGGGAACAAGGCAGCCTTTTGGGTCGGGAAGCTCTAGGCCAATGGAGCACACGCAGAGCAGGAGTTCTACTACAGCCTGATCAGGCCTGCAAAGAAACAGCGTTTGACAGGCCTTGGTAAGAGATGTTCCCGGTAGGTGTAAGAGCACTGGGCAGAGCCAGTTGTTTCTTAGCTTCGCAAAGACCGGGAAGCAAGATGCTTTGGGCCTCTCTGCCCCTTGGAAACAGGGCAGCACTTGGGGCCTGGCAGCTCTAGGGCAATGGAGCACACCCAGAGCCGGAGTTCTACTTCAGCCAGATGAGGCCTGCCAAGAAACTGCGTTTCACAGACCTTTCAAAGACATGTTCCCGGTAGGCTGTAAGAGCACGGGGCAGAGCGAGTTGGTTCTTAGCTTCCCAGAGAGCTGGAAGCAAGATGCTTTGGGGCCTCTCTGCCCCTTTGGAAACAAGGCAGCACCTTGGGCCTGGCAGCTCTAGGGCAATGGAGCACACCCAGAGCAGAAGTTCTACTTCAGCCAAATCAGGCCTGCCAGGAAACGGCGTTTCACAGGCCTTGGTAAGAGATGTTCCCGGTAGGCTGTAAGAGCACTGGGCAACGCCAGATGTTTCTTAGCTTCCCGAAGAGCTGGAAGCAAGATGCTTTGGGGCCACTCTCTCACTTTGGAATCAAGGCAGCCCTTTGGGGCAGGTAGCTCTAGGCCAGTGGAGCACACCCAGAGCAGAAGTTCTACTTCGGCCAGTTCAGGCCACCAACAAACTGCGTTTCACAGGCCTTGGTAAGAGATGTTCCCGGTAGGCTGTAAGAGCACTGGGCAACGCCAGATGTTTCTTAGCTTCCCGAAGAGCTGGAAGCAAGATGCTTTGGGGCCTCTCTGCCCCTTTGCAAACAAAGCGGCCCTTTGGGCCAGGCAGCTCTAGGCCAATGGAGCACACCCAGAGCAGAAGTTCTACTTCAGCTAGATCAGGCCACCAACAAAGTGCGTTTCACAAGCCTTGGTAAGAGATTTTCTCTCAGGCTGTAAGAGCACTGGGCAGAGCTAGTTGTTTCTTAGCTTCCCAAGAGGTGGAAGCAAGATGCTTTGGGGCCTCTCTCCCCCTTTGGAAACAAGGCAGCCCTTTGGGCCTTTCAGCTCTAGGCCAAGGGAGCACACCCAGAGCAGAAGTTCTACCTCAGCCAGATAAGGCCTGCCAAGAAACTGCGTTTCAAAGGCTTTGGTAAGAGATGTTGCCGGTACTCTGTCAGAGCACTGGGCAGAGACAGTTGTTTCTTAGCTTCCCAATGAGCTGGAAGCAAGATGCTTTGGGGCCTCTCTGCCCCTTTGCAAACAAGGCATCCCTTTGGGCCTTTCAGCTCTAGGGCAATGGAGCACACCCAGAGCAGAAGTTCTACCTCAGCCAGATCAGGCCTGCCAAGAAACTGCTTTTCACAGGCCTTCGTAAGAGGTGTTCCCGGAAGGCTGTAAGAGTACCTGGCAGAGCGAGTTGTTTCTTAGCTTCAAAAACAGCTGGAAGCAACATGATTTGGGGCCTCTCTCCCCCTTTGGAAACAAAGCAGCCTTTGTGCCTGGCAGCTCTAGGCCAAAGTAGCACACCCAGAGCACAAGTTCTACCTCAGCCAGATAAGGCCTGTCAAGAAGCTGCGTTTCACAGGCCTTTGTATGTGACGTTCCCGGTTGGCTTTGAGAGCACTGTGCAGAGCCAGTTGTTTTAGCTTCCCAGAGAGCAGGAAGCAAGATGCTTTGGGGCCTCTCTCACACTTTGGAAATAAAGGCAGCCCTTTGGGCCTGGCAGCCCTAGGCCAATGGAGTACACCCAGAGCACAAGTTCTACCTCAGCCAGATCAGGCCTTCCAAGAAACTGCGTCTCACAGGCCTTTCTCTGTCACGTTGCCGGTAGGCTGTGAGAGCACTGTGCAGAGCCAGTTGTTTCTTAGCTTCCCAAAGATTTGGAAGCAAGATACTTTGGGGACTCTCAGCCCCTTTGGAAACAAGGCGGCCCTTTGGGCCTGGCAGCTCTAGGCCAAAGTAGCACGCCCAGAGCAGGAGTTCTACTTCAGCCAGATCAGGCCTGCCAAGAAACTGCGTTTCACAGGCCTTGGTAAGAGATGTTCCCGGTAGGCTGTGAGAGCACTGTGGAGAGCCAGTTGCTTTAGCTTCCCACAGAGCTGGAAGCAAGATGCTTTGGGGCCTCTCTCTCCCTTTGGACACAAGGCAGCCGTTTGCGCCTGGCAGCTCTAGGCCAATGGAGCACACCCACAGCAGAAGTTCTACTTCAGGCAGATCAGTCCTGCCCAGAAACTGCGTTTCACAGCCCTTGGTAAGAGATGTTCACGGTAGGCTGTGAGAGCACTGGGCAGAACCAGTTGTTTTTTAGCTTCCCAAAGTGCTGGAGGCAAGATGCTTTGGGGCCTCTCTCACCCTTTGGAAACAAGGCAGCCCTTAGGTCCTGGTAGCTCTAGGCCTATGTAGCACAACCAGAACAGAAGTTCTACTTCAGCCAGGTCAGGCCTGCCAAGAAACTGCGTTTCACAGGCCTTTCAAAGAGATGTTCTCTTAGGCTGCAAGAGCACTGGGCAGAGCCAGCTGTTTCTTAGCTTCCCGAAGAGCTGGGAGCAAGATGCTTTGGGTCCACTCTCCGTCTTTGGAAACAAGGCAGCCCTTTGGGCCTGGCAGCTCTAGGGCAATGGAGCACACCCAGAGCAGAAGTTCTACTTCAGCCAGATCAGGCCTGCCAGGAAACTGTGTTTCACAGGCCTTGGTAAGAGATGTTCCCGGTAGGCTGTAAGAGCACTGGGCAGAGCCAGTTGGTTCTTACCTTCCTGAAAAGCTGGAAGCAAGATGCTTGGGACCCCTCTGCCCATTTGGGAACAAGGCAGCCTTTTGGGTCGGGAAGCTCTAGGCCAATGGAGCACACGCAGAGCAGGAGTTCTACTACAGCCTGATCAGGCCTGCAAAGAAACAGCGTTTGACAGGCCTTGGTAAGAGATGTTCCCGGTAGGTGTAAGAGCACTGGGCAGAGCCAGTTGTTTCTTAGCTTCGCAAAGACCGGGAAGCAAGATGCTTTGGGCCTCTCTGCCCCTTGGAAACAGGGCAGCACTTGGGGCCTGGCAGCTCTAGGGCAATGGAGCACACCCAGAGCCGGAGTTCTACTTCAGCCAGATGAGGCCTGCCAAGAAACTGCGTTTCACAGACCTTTCAAAGACATGTTCCCGGTAGGCTGTAAGAGCACGGGGCAGAGCGAGTTGGTTCTTAGCTTCCCAGAGAGCTGGAAGCAAGATGCTTTGGGGCCTCTCTGCCCCTTTGGAAACAAGGCAGCACCTTGGGCCTGGCAGCTCTAGGGCAATGGAGCACACCCAGAGCAGAAGTTCTACTTCAGCCAAATCAGGCCTGCCAGGAAACGGCGTTTCACAGGCCTTGGTAAGAGATGTTCCCGGTAGGCTGTAAGAGCACTGGGCAACGCCAGATGTTTCTTAGCTTCCCGAAGAGCTGGAAGCAAGATGCTTTGGGGCCACTCTCTCACTTTGGAATCAAGGCAGCCCTTTGGGGCAGGTAGCTCTAGGCCAGTGGAGCACACCCAGAGCAGAAGTTCTACTTCGGCCAGTTCAGGCCACCAACAAACTGCGTTTCACAGGCCTTGGTAAGAGATGTTCCCGGTAGGCTGTAAGAGCACTGGGCAACGCCAGATGTTTCTTAGCTTCCCGAAGAGCTGGAAGCAAGATGCTTTGGGGCCTCTCTGCCCCTTTGCAAACAAAGCGGCCCTTTGGGCCAGGCAGCTCTAGGCCAATGGAGCACACCCAGAGCAGAAGTTCTACTTCAGCTAGATCAGGCCACCAACAAAGTGCGTTTCACAAGCCTTGGTAAGAGATTTTCTCTCAGGCTGTAAGAGCACTGGGCAGAGCTAGTTGTTTCTTAGCTTCCCAAGAGGTGGAAGCAAGATGCTTTGGGGCCTCTCTCCCCCTTTGGAAACAAGGCAGCCCTTTGGGCCTTTCAGCTCTAGGCCAAGGGAGCACACCCAGAGCAGAAGTTCTACCTCAGCCAGATAAGGCCTGCCAAGAAACTGCGTTTCAAAGGCTTTGGTAAGAGATGTTGCCGGTACTCTGTCAGAGCACTGGGCAGAGACAGTTGTTTCTTAGCTTCCCAATGAGCTGGAAGCAAGATGCTTTGGGGCCTCTCTGCCCCTTTGCAAACAAGGCATCCCTTTGGGCCTTTCAGCTCTAGGGCAATGGAGCACACCCAGAGCAGAAGTTCTACCTCAGCCAGATCAGGCCTGCCAAGAAACTGCTTTTCACAGGCCTTCGTAAGAGGTGTTCCCGGAAGGCTGTAAGAGTACCTGGCAGAGCGAGTTGTTTCTTAGCTTCAAAAACAGCTGGAAGCAACATGATTTGGGGCCTCTCTCCCCCTTTGGAAACAAAGCAGCCTTTGTGCCTGGCAGCTCTAGGCCAAAGTAGCACACCCAGAGCACAAGTTCTACCTCAGCCAGATAAGGCCTGTCAAGAAGCTGCGTTTCACAGGCCTTTGTATGTGACGTTCCCGGTTGGCTTTGAGAGCACTGTGCAGAGCCAGTTGTTTTAGCTTCCCAGAGAGCAGGAAGCAAGATGCTTTGGGGCCTCTCTCACACTTTGGAAATAAAGGCAGCCCTTTGGGCCTGGCAGCCCTAGGCCAATGGAGTACACCCAGAGCACAAGTTCTACCTCAGCCAGATCAGGCCTTCCAAGAAACTGCGTCTCACAGGCCTTTCTCTGTCACGTTGCCGGTAGGCTGTGAGAGCACTGTGCAGAGCCAGTTGTTTCTTAGCTTCCCAAAGATTTGGAAGCAAGATACTTTGGGGACTCTCAGCCCCTTTGGAAACAAGGCGGCCCTTTGGGCCTGGCAGCTCTAGGCCAAAGTAGCACGCCCAGAGCAGGAGTTCTACTTCAGCCAGATCAGGCCTGCCAAGAAACTGCGTTTCACAGGCCTTGGTAAGAGATGTTCCCGGTAGGCTGTGAGAGCACTGTGGAGAGCCAGTTGCTTTAGCTTCCCACAGAGCTGGAAGCAAGATGCTTTGGGGCCTCTCTCTCCCTTTGGACACAAGGCAGCCGTTTGCGCCTGGCAGCTCTAGGCCAATGGAGCACACCCACAGCAGAAGTTCTACTTCAGGCAGATCAGTCCTGCCCAGAAACTGCGTTTCACAGCCCTTGGTAAGAGATGTTCACGGTAGGCTGTGAGAGCACTGGGCAGAACCAGTTGTTTTTTAGCTTCCCAAAGTGCTGGAGGCAAGATGCTTTGGGGCCTCTCTCACCCTTTGGAAACAAGGCAGCCCTTAGGTCCTGGTAGCTCTAGGCCTATGTAGCACAACCAGAACAGAAGTTCTACTTCAGCCAGGTCAGGCCTGCCAAGAAACTGCGTTTCACAGGCCTTTCAAAGAGATGTTCTCTTAGGCTGCAAGAGCACTGGGCAGAGCCAGCTGTTTCTTAGCTTCCCGAAGAGCTGGGAGCAAGATGCTTTGGGTCCACTCTCCGTCTTTGGAAACAAGGCAGCCCTTTGGGCCTGGCAGCTCTAGGGCAATGGAGCACACCCAGAGCAGAAGTTCTACTTCAGCCAGATCAGGCCTGCCAGGAAACTGTGTTTCACAGGCCTTGGTAAGAGATGTTCCCGGTAGGCTGTAAGAGCACTGGGCAGAGCCAGTTGGTTCTTACCTTCCTGAAAAGCTGGAAGCAAGATGCTTGGGACCCCTCTGCCCATTTGGGAACAAGGCAGCCTTTTGGGTCGGGAAGCTCTAGGCCAATGGAGCACACGCAGAGCAGGAGTTCTACTACAGCCTGATCAGGCCTGCAAAGAAACAGCGTTTGACAGGCCTTGGTAAGAGATGTTCCCGGTAGGTGTAAGAGCACTGGGCAGAGCCAGTTGTTTCTTAGCTTCGCAAAGACCGGGAAGCAAGATGCTTTGGGCCTCTCTGCCCCTTGGAAACAGGGCAGCACTTGGGGCCTGGCAGCTCTAGGGCAATGGAGCACACCCAGAGCCGGAGTTCTACTTCAGCCAGATGAGGCCTGCCAAGAAACTGCGTTTCACAGACCTTTCAAAGACATGTTCCCGGTAGGCTGTAAGAGCACGGGGCAGAGCGAGTTGGTTCTTAGCTTCCCAGAGAGCTGGAAGCAAGATGCTTTGGGGCCTCTCTGCCCCTTTGGAAACAAGGCAGCACCTTGGGCCTGGCAGCTCTAGGGCAATGGAGCACACCCAGAGCAGAAGTTCTACTTCAGCCAAATCAGGCCTGCCAGGAAACGGCGTTTCACAGGCCTTGGTAAGAGATGTTCCCGGTAGGCTGTAAGAGCACTGGGCAACGCCAGATGTTTCTTAGCTTCCCGAAGAGCTGGAAGCAAGATGCTTTGGGGCCACTCTCTCACTTTGGAATCAAGGCAGCCCTTTGGGGCAGGTAGCTCTAGGCCAGTGGAGCACACCCAGAGCAGAAGTTCTACTTCGGCCAGTTCAGGCCACCAACAAACTGCGTTTCACAGGCCTTGGTAAGAGATGTTCCCGGTAGGCTGTAAGAGCACTGGGCAACGCCAGATGTTTCTTAGCTTCCCGAAGAGCTGGAAGCAAGATGCTTTGGGGCCTCTCTGCCCCTTTGCAAACAAAGCGGCCCTTTGGGCCAGGCAGCTCTAGGCCAATGGAGCACACCCAGAGCAGAAGTTCTACTTCAGCTAGATCAGGCCACCAACAAAGTGCGTTTCACAAGCCTTGGTAAGAGATTTTCTCTCAGGCTGTAAGAGCACTGGGCAGAGCTAGTTGTTTCTTAGCTTCCCAAGAGGTGGAAGCAAGATGCTTTGGGGCCTCTCTCCCCCTTTGGAAACAAGGCAGCCCTTTGGGCCTTTCAGCTCTAGGCCAAGGGAGCACACCCAGAGCAGAAGTTCTACCTCAGCCAGATAAGGCCTGCCAAGAAACTGCGTTTCAAAGGCTTTGGTAAGAGATGTTGCCGGTACTCTGTCAGAGCACTGGGCAGAGACAGTTGTTTCTTAGCTTCCCAATGAGCTGGAAGCAAGATGCTTTGGGGCCTCTCTGCCCCTTTGCAAACAAGGCATCCCTTTGGGCCTTTCAGCTCTAGGGCAATGGAGCACACCCAGAGCAGAAGTTCTACCTCAGCCAGATCAGGCCTGCCAAGAAACTGCTTTTCACAGGCCTTCGTAAGAGGTGTTCCCGGAAGGCTGTAAGAGTACCTGGCAGAGCGAGTTGTTTCTTAGCTTCAAAAACAGCTGGAAGCAACATGATTTGGGGCCTCTCTCCCCCTTTGGAAACAAAGCAGCCTTTGTGCCTGGCAGCTCTAGGCCAAAGTAGCACACCCAGAGCACAAGTTCTACCTCAGCCAGATAAGGCCTGTCAAGAAGCTGCGTTTCACAGGCCTTTGTATGTGACGTTCCCGGTTGGCTTTGAGAGCACTGTGCAGAGCCAGTTGTTTTAGCTTCCCAGAGAGCAGGAAGCAAGATGCTTTGGGGCCTCTCTCACACTTTGGAAATAAAGGCAGCCCTTTGGGCCTGGCAGCCCTAGGCCAATGGAGTACACCCAGAGCACAAGTTCTACCTCAGCCAGATCAGGCCTTCCAAGAAACTGCGTCTCACAGGCCTTTCTCTGTCACGTTGCCGGTAGGCTGTGAGAGCACTGTGCAGAGCCAGTTGTTTCTTAGCTTCCCAAAGATTTGGAAGCAAGATACTTTGGGGACTCTCAGCCCCTTTGGAAACAAGGCGGCCCTTTGGGCCTGGCAGCTCTAGGCCAAAGTAGCACGCCCAGAGCAGGAGTTCTACTTCAGCCAGATCAGGCCTGCCAAGAAACTGCGTTTCACAGGCCTTGGTAAGAGATGTTCCCGGTAGGCTGTAAGAGCACTGGGCAGAGCCAGTTGTTTCTTACCTTCCTGAAAAGCTGGAAGCAAGACGCTTGGGACCCCTCTGCCCGTTTGCGAACAAGGCAGCCTTTTGGGTCGGGAAGCTCTAGGCCAATGGAGCACACGCAGAGCAGGAGTTCTACTTCAGCCTGATCAGGCCTGCAAAGAAACAGCGTTTGACAGGCCTTGGTAAGAGATGTTCCCGGTAGGTGTAAGAGCACTGGGCAGAGCCAGTTGTTTCTTAGCTTCGCAAAGACCGGGAAGCAAGATGCTTTGGGCCTCTCTGCCCCTTGGAAACAGGGCAGCACTTGGGGCCTGGCAGCTCTAGGGCAATGGAGCACACCCAGAGCCGGAGTTCTACTTCAGCCAGATGAGGCCTGCCAAGAAACTGCGTTTCACAGGCCTTTCAAAGACATGTTCCCGGTAGGCTGTAAGAGCACGGGGCAGAGCGAGTTGGTTCTTAGCTTCCCAGAGAGCTGGAAGCAAGATGCTTTGGGGCCTCTCTGCCCCTTTGGAAACAAGGCAGCACCTTGGGCCTGGCAGCTCTAGGGCAATGGAGCACACCCAGAGCAGAAGTTCTACTTCAGCCAAATCAGGCCTGCCAGGAAACGGCGTTTCACAGGCCTTGGTAAGAGATGTTCCCGGTAGGCTGTAAGAGCACTGGGCAACGCCAGATGTTTCTTAGCTTCCCGAAGAGCTGGAAGCAAGATGCTTTGGGGCCACTCTCTCACTTTGGAATCAAGGCAGCCCTTTGGGGCAGGTAGCTCCAGGCCAGTGGAGCACACCCAGAGCAGAAGTTCTACTTCGGCCAGTTCAGGCCACCAACAAACTGCGTTTCACAGGCCTTGGTAAGAGATATTCCCGGTAGGCTGTAAGAGCACTGGGCAACGCCAGATGTTTCTTAGCTTCCCGAAGAGCTGGAAGCAAGATGCTTTGGGGCCTCTCTGCCCCTTTGCAAACAAGGCGGCCCTTTGGGCCAGGCAGCTCTAGGCCAATGGAGCACACCCAGAGCAGAAGTTCTACTTCAGCTAGATCAGGCCACCAACAAAGTGCGTTTCACAGGCCTTGGTAAGAGATTTTCTCTCAGGCTGTAAGAGCACTGGGCAGAGCCAGTTGTTTCTTAGCTTCCCGAAGAGCTGGAAGCAAGATGCTTTGGGGGCTCCCTGCCCCTTTGCCAACAAGGCCGACCTTTGGGCCTTTCAGCTCTAGGCCAATGGAGCACACCCAGAGCAGAAGTTCTACCTCAGCCAGATAAGGCCTGCCAAGAAACTGCGTTTCAAAGGCTTTGGTAAGAGATGTTGCCGGTACTCTGTCAGAGCACTGGGCAGAGACAGTTGTTTCTTAGCTTCCCAATGAGCTGGAAGCAAGATGCTTTGGGGCCTCTCTGCCCCTTTGCAAACAAGGCATCCCTTTGGGCCTTTCAGCTCTAGGGCAATGGAGCACACCCAGAGCAGAAGTTCTACCTCAGCCAGATCAGGCCTGCCAAGAAACTGCTTTTCACAGGCCTTCGTAAGAGGTGTTCCCGGAAGGCTGTAAGAGTACCTGGCAGAGCGAGTTGTTTCTTAGCTTCAAAAACAGCTGGAAGCAACATGATTTTGGGCCTCTCTCCCCCTTTGGAAACAAAGCAGCCTTTGTGCCTGGCAGCTCTAGGCCAAAGTAGCACACCCAGAGCACAAGTTCTACCTCAGCCAGATAAGGCCTGTCAAGAAGCTGCGTTTCACAGGCCTTTGTATGTGACGTTCCCGGTTGGCTTTGAGAGCACTGTGCAGAGCCAGTTGTTTTAGCTTCCCAGAGAGCAGGAAGCAAGATGCTTTGGGGCCTCTCTCACACTTTGGAAATAAAGGCAGCCCTTTGGGCCTGGCAGCCCTAGGCCAATGGAGTACACCCAGAGCAGAAGTTCTACCTCAGCCAGATCAGGCCTTCCAAGAAACTGCGTCTCACAGGCCTTTCTCTGTCACGTTGCCGGTAGGCTGTGAGAGCACTGTGCAGAGCCAGTTGTTTCTTAGCTTCCCAAAGATTTGGAAGCAAGATACTTTGGGGACTCTCAGCCCCTTTGGAAACAAGGCGGCCCTTTGGGCCTGGCAGCTCTAGGCCAAAGTAGCACGCCCAGAGCAGGAGTTCTACTTCAGCCAGATCAGGCCTGCCAAGAAACTGCGTTTCACAGGCCTTGGTAAGAGATGTTCCCGGTAGGCTGTAAGAGCACTGGGCAGAGCCAGTTGTTTCTTACCTTCCTGAAAAGCTGGAAGCAAGACGCTTGGGACCCCTCTGCCCGTTTGGGAACAAGGCAGCCTTTTGGGTCAGGAAGCTCTAGGCCAATGGAGCACACGCAGAGCAGGAGTTCTACTTCAGCCTGATCAGGCCTGCAAAGAAACAGCGTTTGACAGGCCTTGGTAAGAGATGTTCCCGGTAGGTGTAAGAGCACTGGGCAGAGCCAGTTGTTTCTTAGCTTCGCAAAGACCGGGAAGCAAGATGCTTTGGGCCTCTCTGCCCCTTGGAAACAGGGCAGCACTTGGGGCCTGGCAGCTCTAGGGCAATGGAGCACACCCAGAGCCGGAGTTCTACTTCAGCCAGATGAGGCCTGCCGAGAAACTGCGTTTCACAGGCCTTTCAAAGACATGTTCCCGGTAGGCTGTAAGAGCACGGGGCAGAGCGAGTTGGTTCTTAGCTTCCCAGAGAGCTGGAAGCAAGATGCTTTGGGGCCTCTCTGCCCCTTTGGAAACAAGGCAGCACCTTGGGCCTGGCAGCTCTAGGGCAATGGAGCACACCCAGAGCAGAAGTTCTACTTCAGCCAAATCAGGCCTGCCAGGAAACGGCGTTTCACAGGCCTTGGTAAGAGATGTTCCCGGTAGGCTGTAAGAGCACTGGGCAACGCCAGATGTTTCTTAGCTTCCCGAAGAGCTGGAAGCAAGATGCTTTGGTGCCACTCTCTCACTTTGGAATCAAGGCAGCCCTTTGGGGCAGGTAGCTCCAGGCCAGTGGAGCACACCCAGAGCAGAAGTTCTACTTCGGCCAGTTCAGGCCAGCAACAAACTGCGTTTCACAGGCCTTGGTAAGAGATGTTCCCGGTAGGCTGTAAGAGCACTGGGCAACGCCAGATGTTTCTTAGCTTCCCGAAGAGCTGGAAGCAAGATGCTTTGGGGCCTCTCTGCCCCTTTGCAAACAAAGCGGCCCTTTGGGCCAGGCAGCTCTAGGCCAATGGAGCACACCCAGAGCAGAAGTTCTACTTCAGCTAGATCAGGCCACCAACAAAGTGCGTTTCACAAGCCTTGGTAAGAGATTTTCTCTCAGGCTGTAAGAGCACTGGGCAGAGCTAGTTGTTTCTTAGCTTCCCAAGAGGTGGAAGCAAGATGCTTTGGGGCCTCTCTCCCCCTTTGGAGACAAGGCAGCCCTTTGGGCCTTTCAGCTCTAGGCCAAGGGAGCACACCCAGAGCAGAAGTTCTACCTCAGCCAGATAAGGCCTGCCAAGAAACTGCGTTTCAAAGGCTTTGGTAAGAGATGTTGCCGGTACTCTGTCAGAGCACTGGGCAGAGACAGTTGTTTCTTAGCTTCCCAATGAGCTGGAAGCAAGATGCTTTGGGGCCTCTCTGCCCCTTTGCAAACAAGGCATCCCTTTGGGCCTTTCAGCTCTAGCGCAATGGAGCACACCCAGAGCAGAAGTTCTACCTCAGCCAGATCAGGCCTGCCAAGAAACTGCTTTTCACAGGCCTTCGTAAGAGGTGTTCCCGGAAGGCTGTAAGAGTACCTGGCAGAGCGAGTTGTTTCTTAGCTTCAAAAACAGCTGGAAGCAACATGATTTGGGGCCTCTCTCCCCCTTTGGAAACAAAGCAGCCTTTGTGCCTGGCAGCTCTAGGCCAAAGTAGCACACCCAGAGCACAAGTTCTACCTCAGCCAGATAAGGCCTGTCAAGAAGCTGCGTTTCACAGGCCTTTGTATGTGACGTTCCCGGTTGGCTTTGAGAGCACTGTGCAGAGCCAGTTGTTTTAGCTTCCCAGAGAGCAGGAAGCAAGATGCTTTGGGGCCTCTCTCACACTTTGGAAATAAAGGCAGCCCTTTGGGCCTGGCAGCCCTAGGCCAATGGAGTACACCCAGAGCAGAAGTTCTACCTCAGCCAGATCAGGCCTTCCAAGAAACTGCGTCTCACAGGCCTTTCTCTGTCACGTTGCCGGTAGGCTGTGAGAGCACTGTGCAGAGCCAGTTGTTTCTTAGCTTCCCAAAGATTTGGAAGCAAGATACTTTGGGGACTCTCAGCCCCTTTGGAAACAAGGCGGCCCTTTGGGCCTGGCAGCTCTAGGCCAAAGTAGCACGCCCAGAGCAGGAGTTCTACTTCAGCCAGATCAGGCCTGCCAAGAAACTGCGTTTCACAGGCCTTGGTAAGAGATGTTCCCGGTAGGCTGTAAGAGCACTGGGCAGAGCCAGTTGTTTCTTACCTTCCTGAAAAGCTGGAAGCAATACGCTTGGGACCCCTCTGCCCGTTTGCGAACAAGGCAGCCTTTTGGGTCGGGAAGCTCTAGGCCAATGGAGCACACGCAGAGCAGGAGTTCTACTTCAGCCTGATCAGGCCTGCAAAGAAACAGCGTTTGACAGGCCTTGGTAAGAGATGTTCCCGGTAGGTGTAAGAGCACTGGGCAGAGCCAGTTGTTTCTTAGCTTCGCAAAGACCGGGAAGCAAGATGCTTTGGGCCTCTCTGCCCCTTGGAAACAGGGCAGCACTTGGGGCCTGGCAGCTCTAGGGCAATGGAGCACACCCAGAGCCGGAGTTCTACTTCAGCCAGATGAGGCCTGCCAAGAAACTGCGTTTCACAGGCCTTTCAAAGACATGTTCCCGGTAGGCTGTAAGAGCATGGGGCAGAGCGAGTTGGTTCTTAGCTTCCCGAAGAGCTGGAAGCAAGATGCTTTGGTGCCACTCTCTCACTTTGGAATCAAGGCAGCCCTTTGGGGCAGGTAGCTCCAGGCCAGTGGAGCACACCCAGAGCAGAAGTTCTACTTCGGCCAGTTCAGGCCACCAACAAACTGCGTTTCACAGGCCTTGGTAAGAGATGTTCCCGGTAGGCTGTAAGAGCACTGGGCAACGCCAGATGTTTCTTAGCTTCCTGAAGAGCTGGAAGCAAGATGCTTTGGGGCCTCTCTGCCCCTTTGCAAACAAAGCGGCCCTTTGGGCCAGGCAGCTCTAGGCCAATGGAGCACACCCAGAGCAGAAGTTCTACTTCAGCTAGATCAGGCCACCAACAAAGTGCGTTTCACAAGCCTTGGTAAGAGATTTTCTCTCAGGCTGTAAGAGCACTGGGCAGAGCTAGTTGTTTCTTAGCTTCCCAAGAGGTGGAAGCAAGATGCTTTGGGGCCTCTCTCCCCCTTTGGAAACAAGGCAGCCCTTTGGGCCTTTCAGCTCTAGGCCAAGGGAGCACACCCAGAGCAGAAGTTCTACCTCAGCCAGATAAGGCCTGCCAAGAAACTGCGTTTCAAAGGCTTTGGTAAGAGATGTTGCCGGTACTCTGTCAGAGCACTGGGCAGAGACAGTTGTTTCTTAGCTTCCCAATGAGCTGGAAGCAAGATGCTTTGGGGCCTCTCTGCCCCTTTGCAAACAAGGCATCCCTTTGGGCCTTTCAGCTCTAGGGCAATGGAGCACACCCAGAGCAGAAGTTCTACCTCAGCCAGATCAGGCCTGCCAAGAAACTGCTTTTCACAGGCCTTCGTAAGAGGTGTTCCCGGAAGGCTGTAAGAGTACCTGGCAGAGCGAGTTGTTTCTTAGCTTCAAAAACAGCTGGAAGCAACATGATTTGGGGCCTCTCTCCCCCTTTGGAAACAAAGCAGCCTTTGTGCCTGGCAGCTCTAGGCCAAAGTAGCACACCCAGAGCACAAGTTCTACCTCAGCCAGATAAGGCCTGTCAAGAAGCTGCGTTTCACAGGCCTTTGTATGTGACGTTCCCGGTTGGCTTTGAGAGCACTGTGCAGAGCCAGTTGTTTTAGCTTCCCAGAGAGCAGGAAGCAAGATGCTTTGGGGCCTCTCTCACACTTTGGAAATAAAGGCAGCCCTTTGGGCCTGGCAGCCCTAGGCCAATGGAGTACACCCAGAGCAGAAGTTCTACCTCAGCCAGATCAGGCCTTCCAAGAAACTGCGTCTCACAGGCCTTTCTCTGTCACGTTGCCGGTAGGCTGTGAGAGCACTGTGCAGAGCCAGTTGTTTCTTAGCTTCCCAAAGATTTGGAAGCAAGATACTTTGGGGACTCTCAGCCCCTTTGGAAACAAGGCGGCCCTTTGGGCCTGGCAGCTCTAGGCCAAAGTAGCACGCCCAGAGCAGGAGTTCTACTTCAGCCAGATCAGGCCTGCCAAGAAACTGCGTTTCACAGGCCTTGGTAAGAGATGTTCCCGGTAGGCTGTAAGAGCACTGGGCAGAGCCAGTTGTTTCTTACCTTCCTGAAAAGCTGGAAGCAAGACGCTTGGGACCCCTCTGCCCGTTTGCGAACAAGGCAGCCTTTTGGGTCGGGAAGCTCTAGGCCAATGGAGCACACGCAGAGCAGGAGTTCTACTTCAGCCTGATCAGGCCTGCAAAGAAACAGCGTTTGACAGGCCTTGGTAAGAGATGTTCCCGGTAGGTGTAAGAGCACTGGGCAGAGCCAGTTGTTTCTTAGCTTCGCAAAGACCGGGAAGCAAGATGCTTTGGGCCTCTCTGCCCCTTGGAAACAGGGCAGCACTTGGGGCCTGGCAGCTCTAGGGCAATGGAGCACACCCAGAGCCGGAGTTCTACTTCAGCCAGATGAGGCCTGCCAAGAAACTGCGTTTCACAGGCCTTTCAAAGACATGTTCCCGGTAGGCTGTAAGAGCATGGGGCAGAGCGAGTTGGTTCTTAGCTTCCCAGAGAGCTGGAAGCAAGATGCTTTGGGCCTCTCTGCCCCTTGGAAACAGGGCAGCACTTGGGGCCTGGCAGCTCTAGGGCAATGGAGCACACCCAGAGCCGGAGTTCTACTTCAGCCAGATGAGGCCTGCCAAGAAACTGCGTTTCACAGGCCTTTCAAAGACATGTTCCCGGTAGGCTGTAAGAGCACGGGGCAGAGCGAGTTGGTTCTTAGCTTCCCAGAGAGCTGGAAGCAAGATGCTTTGGGGCCTCTCTGCCCCTTTGGAAACAAGGCAGCACCTTGGGCCTGGCAGCTCTAGGGCAATGGAGCACACCCAGAGCAGAAGTTCTACTTCAGCCAAATCAGGCCTGCCAGGAAACGGCGTTTCACAGGCCTTGGTAAGAGATGTTCCCGGTAGGCTGTAAGAGCACTGGGCAACGCCAGATGTTTCTTAGCTTCCTGAAGAGCTGGAAGCAAGATGCTTTGGGGCCACTCTCTCACTTTGGAATCAAGGCAGCCCTTTGGGGCAGGTAGCTCTAGGCCAGTGGAGCACACCCAGAGCAGAAGTTCTACTTCGGCCAGTTCAGGCCACCAACAAACTGCGTTTCACAGGCCTTGGTAAGAGATGTTCCCGGTAGGCTGTAAGAGCACTGGGCAACGCCAGATGTTTCTTAGCTTCCCGAAGAGCTGGAAGCAAGATGCTTTGGGGCCTCTCATCCCCTTTGCAAACAAAGCGGCCCTTTGGGCCAGGCAGCTCTAGGCCAATGGAGCACACCCAGAGCAGAAGTTCTACTTCAGCTAGATCAGGCCACCAACAAAGTGCGTTTCACAAGCCTTGGTAAGAGATTTTCTCTCAGGCTGTAAGAGCACTGGGCAGAGCTAGTTGTTTCTTAGCTTCCCAAGAGGTGGAAGCAAGATGCTTTGGGGCCTCTCTCCCCCTTTGGAAACAAGGCAGCCCTTTGGGCCTTTCAGCTCTAGGCCAAGGGAGCACACCCAGAGCAGAAGTTCTACCTCAGCCAGATAAGGCCTGCCAAGAAACTGCGTTTCAAAGGCTTTGGTAAGAGATGTTGCCGGTACTCTGTCAGAGCACTGGGCAGAGACAGTTGTTTCTTAGCTTCCCAATGAGCTGGAAGCAAGATGCTTTGGGGCCTCTCTGCCCCTTTGCAAACAAGGCATCCCTTTGGGCCTTTCAGCTCTAGGGCAATGGAGCACACCCAGAGCAGAAGTTCTACCTCAGCCAGATCAGGCCTGCCAAGAAACTGCTTTTCACAGGCCTTCGTAAGAGGTGTTCCCGGAAGGCTGTAAGAGTACCTGGCAGAGCGAGTTGTTTCTTAGCTTCAAAAACAGCTGGAAGCAACATGATTTGGGGCCTCTCTCCCCCTTTGGAAACAAAGCAGCCTTTGTGCCTGGCAGCTCTATGCCAAAGTAGCACACCCAGAGCACAAGTTCTACCTCAGCCAGATAAGGCCTGTCAAGAAGCTGCGTTTCACAGGCCTTTGTATGTGACGTTCCCGGTTGGCTTTGAGAGCACTGTGCAGAGCCAGTTGTTTTAGCTTCCCAGAGAGCAGGAAGCAAGATGCTTTGGGGCCTCTCTCACACTTTGGAAATAAAGGCAGCCCTTTGGGCCTGGCAGCCCTAGGCCAATGGAGTACACCCAGAGCAGAAGTTCTACCTCAGCCAGATCAGGCCTTCCAAGAAACTGCGTCTCACAGGCCTTTCTCTGTCACGTTGCCGGTAGGCTGTGAGAGCACTGTGCAGAGCCAGTTGTTTCTTAGCTTCCCAAAGATTTGGAAGCAAGATACTTTGGGGACTCTCAGCCCCTTTGGAAACAAGGCGGCCCTTTGGGCCTGGCAGCTCTAGGCCAAAGTAGCACGCCCAGAGCAGGAGTTCTACTTCAGCCAGATCAGGCCTGCCAAGAAACTGCGTTTCACAGGCCTTTCAAAGAGATGTTCTCTTAGGCTGTAAGAGCACTGGGCAGAGCCAGCTGTTTCTTAGCTTCCCGAAGAGCTGGGAGCAAGATGATTTGGGTCCACTCTCCGTCTTTGGAAACAAGGCAGCCCTTTGGGCCTGGCAGCTCTAGGGCAATGGAGCACACCCAGAGCAGAAGTTCTACTTCAGCCAGATCAGGCCTGCCATGAAACTGCGTTTCACAGGCCTTGGTAAGAGATGTTCCCGGTAGGCTGTAAGAGCACTGGGCAGAGCCAGTTGTTTCTTACCTTCCTGAAAAGCTGGAAGCAAGATGCTTGGGACCCCTCTGCCCGTTTGGGAACAAGGCAGCCTTTTGGGTCGGGAAGCTCTAGGCCAATGGAGCACACGCAGAGCAGGAGTTCTACTTCAGCCTGATCAGGCCTGCAAAGAAACAGCGTTTGACAGGCCTTGGTAAGAGATGTTCCCGGTAGGTGTAAGAGCACTGGGCAGAGCCAGTTGTTTCTTAGCTTCGCAAAGACCGGGAAGCAAGATGCTTTGGGCCTCTCTGCCCCTTGGAAACAGGGCAGCACTTGGGGCCTGGCAGCTCTAGGGCAATGGAGCACACCCAGAGCCGGAGTTCTACTTCAGCCAGATGAGGCCTGCCAAGAAACTGCGTTTCACAGGCCTTTCAAAGACATGTTCCCGGTAGGCTGTAAGAGCACGGGGCAGAGCGAGTTGGTTCTTAGCTTCCCAGAGAGCTGGAAGCAAGATGCTTTGGGGCCTCTCTGCCCCTTTGGAAACAAGGCAGCACCTTGGGCCTGGCAGCTCTAGGGCAATGGAGCACACCCAGAGCAGAAGTTCTACTTCAGCCAAATCAGGCCTGCCAGGAAACGGCGTTTCACAGGCCTTGGTAAGAGATGTTCCCGGTAGGCTGTAAGAGCACTGGGCAACGCCAGATGTTTCTTAGCTTCCCGAAGAGCTGGAAGCAAGATGCTTTGGGGCCACTCTCTCACTTTGGAATCAAGGCAGCCCTTTGGGGCAGGTAGCTCTAGGCCAGTGGAGCACACCCAGAGCAGAAGTTCTACTTCGGCCAGTTCAGGCCACCAACAAACTGCGTTTCACAGGCCTTGGTAAGAGATGTTCCCGGTAGGCTGTAAGAGCACTGGGCAACGCCAGATGTTTCTTAGCTTCCCGAAGAGCTGGAAGCAAGATGCTTTGGGGCCACTCTCTCACTTTGGAATCAAGGCAGCCCTTTGGGGCAGGTAGCTCTAGGCCAGTGGAGCACACCCAGAGCAGAAGTTCTACTTCGGCCAGTTCAGGCCACCAACAAACTGCGTTTCACAGGCCTTGGTGAGAGATGTTCCCGGTAGGCTGTAAGAGCACTGGGCAACGCCAGATGTTTCTTAGCTTCCCGAAGAGCTGGAAGCAAGATGCTTTGGGGCCTCTCATCCCCTTTGCAAACAAAGCGGCCCTTTGGGCCAGGCAGCTCTAGGCCAATGGAGCACACCCAGAGCAGAAGTTCTACTTCAGCTAGATCAGGCCACCAACAAAGTGCGTTTCACAAGCCTTGGTAAGAGATTTTCTCTCAGGCTGTAAGAGCACTGGGCAGAGCTAGTTGTTTCTTAGCTTCCCAAGAGGTGGAAGCAAGATGCTTTGGGGCCTCTCTCCCCCTTTGGAAACAAGGCAGCCCTTTGGGCCTTTCAGCTCTAGGGCAATGGAGCACACCCAGAACAGAAGTTCTACCTCAGCCAGATAAGGCCTGCCAAGAAACTGCGTTTCAAAGGCTTTGGTAAGAGATGTTGCCGGTACTCTGTCAGAGCACTGGGCAGAGACAGTTGTTTCTTAGCTTCCCAAAGAGCTGGAAGCAAGATGCTTTGGGGCCTCTCTGCCCCTTTGCAAACAAGGCATCCCTTTGGGCCTTTCAGCTCTAGGCCAATGGAGCACACCCAGAGCAGAAGTTCTACCTCAGCCAGATCAGGCCTGCCAAGAAACTGCTTTTCACAGGCCTTCGTAAGAGGTGTTCCCGGAAGGCTGTAAGAGTACCTGGCAGAGCGTGTTGTTTCTTAGCTTCAAAAACAGCTGGAAGCAACATGATTTGGGGCCTCTCTCCCCCTTTGGAAACAAAGCAGCCTTTGTGCCTGGCAGCTCTAGGCCAAAGTAGCACACCCAGAGCACAAGTTCTACCTCAGCCAGATAAGGCCTGTCAAGAAGCTGCGTTTCACAGGCCTTTGTATGTGACGTTCCCGGTTGGCTTTGAGAGCACTGTGCAGAGCCAGTTGTTTTAGCTTCCCAGAGAGCAGGAAGCAAGATGCTTTGGGGCCTCTCTCACACTTTGGAAATAAAGGCAGCCCTTTGGGCCTGGCAGCCCTAGGCCAATGGAGTACACCCAGAGCAGAAGTTCTACCTCAGCCAGATCAGGCCTTCCAAGAAACTGCGTCTCACGGGCCTTTCTCTGTCACGTTGCCGGTAGGCTGTGAGAGCACTGTGCAGAGCCAGTTGTTTCTTAGCTTCCCAAAGATTTGGAAGCAAGATACTTTGGGGACTCTCAGCCCCTTTGGAAACAAGGCGGCCCTTTGGGCCTGGCAGCTCTAGGCCAAAGTTGCACGCCCACAGCAGGAGTTCTACTTCAGCCACATCAGGCCTGCCAGGAAACTGCGTTTCACAGGCCTTGGTAAGAGATGTTCCCGGTAGGCTGTGAGAGCACTGTGGAGAGCCAGTTGCTTTAGCTTCCCACAGAGCTGGAAGCAAGATGCTTTGGGGCCTCTCTCTCCCTTTGGACACAAGGCAGCCGTTTGCGCCTGGCAGCTCTAGGCCAATGGAGCACACCCACAGCAGAAGTTCTACTTCAGGCAGATCAGTCCTGCCCAGAAACTGCGTTTCACAGCCCTTGGTAAGAGATGCTCACGGTAGGCTGTGAGAGCACTGGGCAGAACCAGTTGTTTTTTAGCTTCCCAAAGTGCTGGAGGCAAGATGCTTTGGGGCCTCTCTCACCCTTTGGAAACAAGGCAGCCCTTAGGTCCTGGTAGCTCTAGGCCTATGTAGCACAACCAGAACAGAAGTTCTACTTCAGCCAGGTCAGGCCTGCCAAGAAACTGCGTTTCACAGGCCTTTCAAAGAGATGTTCTCTTAGGCTGTAAGAGCACTGGGCAGAGCCAGCTGTTTCTTAGCTTCCCGAAGAGCCGGGAGCAAGAAGCTTTGGGTCCACTCTCCGTCTTTGGAAACAAGGCAGCCCTTTGGGCCTGGCAGCTCTAGGGCAATGGAGCACACCCAGAGCAGAAGTTCTACTTCAGCCAGATCAGGCCTGCCAGGAAACTGCGTTTCACAGGCCTTGGTAAGAGATGTTCCCGGTAGGCTGTAAGAGCACTGGGCAGAGCCAGTTGTTTCTTACCTTCCTGAAAAGCTGGAAGCAAGATGCTTGGGACCCCTCTGCCCGTTTGGGAACAAGGCAGCCTTTTGGGTCGGGAAGCTCTAGGCCAATGGAGCACACGCAGAGCAGGAGTTCTACTTCAGCCTGATCAGGCCTGCAAAGAAACAGCGTTTGACAGGCCTTGGTAAGAGATGTTCCCGGTAGGTGTAAGAGCACTGGGCAGAGCCAGTTGTTTCTTAGCTTCGCAAAGACCGGGAAGCAAGATGCTTTGGGCCTCTCTGCCCCTTGGAAACAGGGCAGCACTTGGGGCCTGGCAGCTCTAGGGCAATGGAGCACACCCAGAGCCGGAGTTCTACTTCAGCCAGATGAGGCCTGCCAAGAAACTGCGTTTCACAGGCCTTTCAAAGACATGTTCCCGGTAGGCTGTAAGAGCACGGGGCAGAGCGAGTTGGTTCTTAGCTTCCCAGAGAGCTGGAAGCAAGATGCTTTGGGGCCTCTCTGCCCCTTTGGAAACAAGGCAGCACCTTGGGCCTGGCAGCTCTAGGGCAATGGAGCACACCCAGAGCAGAAGTTCTACTTCAGCCAAATCAGGCCTGCCAGGAAACGGCGTTTCACAGGCCTTGGTAAGAGATGTTCCCGGTAGGCTGTAAGAGCACTGGGCAACGCCAGATGTTTCTTAGCTTCCCGAAGAGCTGGAAGCAAGATGCTTTGGGGCCACTCTCTCACTTTGGAATCAAGGCAGCCCTTTGGGGCAGGTAGCTCTAGGCCAGTGGAGCACACCCAGAGCAGAAGTTCTACTTCGGCCAGTTCAGGCCACCAACAAACTGCGTTTCACAGGCCTTGGTGAGAGATGTTCCCGGTAGGCTGTAAGAGCACTGGGCAACGCCAGATGTTTCTTAGCTTCCCGAAGAGCTGGAAGCAAGATGCTTTGGGGCCTCTCATCCCCTTTGCAAACAAAGCGGCCCTTTGGGCCAGGCAGCTCTAGGCCAATGGAGCACACCCAGAGCAGAAGTTCTACTTCAGCTAGATCAGGATACCAACAAAGTGCGTTTCACAAGCCTTGGTAAGAGATTTTCTCTCAGGCTGTAAGAGCACTGGGCAGAGCTAGTTGTTTCTTAGCTTCCCAAGAGGTGGAAGCAAGATGCTTTGGGGCCTCTCTCCCCCTTTGGAAACAAGGCAGCCCTTTGGGCCTTTCAGCTCTAGGGCAATGGAGCACACCCAGAACAGAAGTTCTACCTCAGCCAGATAAGGCCTGCCAAGAAACTGCGTTTCAAAGGCTTTGGTAAGAGATGTTGCCGGTACTCTGTCAGAGCACTGGGCAGAGACAGTTGTTTCTTAGCTTCCCAAAGAGCTGGAAGCAAGATGCTTTGGGGCCTCTCTGCCCCTTTGCAAACAAGGCATCCCTTTGGGCCTTTCAGCTCTAGGCCAATGGAGCACACCCAGAGCAGAAGTTCTACCTCAGCCAGATCAGGCCTGCCAAGAAACTGCTTTTCACAGGCCTTCGTAAGAGGTGTTCCCGGAAGGCTGTAAGAGTACCTGGCAGAGCGTGTTGTTTCTTAGCTTCAAAAACAGCTGGAAGCAACATGATTTGGGGCCTCTCTCCCCCTTTGGAAACAAAGCAGCCTTTGTGCCTGGCAGCTCTAGGCCAAAGTAGCACACCCAGAGCACAAGTTCTACCTCAGCCAGATAAGGCCTGTCAAGAAGCTGCGTTTCACAGGCCTTTGTATGTGACGTTCCCGGTTGGCTTTGAGAGCACTGTGCAGAGCCAGTTGTTTTAGCTTCCCAGAGAGCAGGAAGCAAGATGCTTTGGGGCCTCTCTCACACTTTGGAAATAAAGGCAGCCCTTTGGGCCTGGCAGCCCTAGGCCAATGGAGTACACCCAGAGCAGAAGTTCTACCTCAGCCAGATCAGGCCTTCCAAGAAACTGCGTCTCACAGGCCTTTCTCTGTCACGTTGCCGGTAGGCTGTGAGAGCACTGTGCAGAGCCAGTTGTTTCTTAGCTTCCCAAAGATTTGGAAGCAAGATACTTTGGGGACTCTCAGCCCCTTTGGAAACAAGGCGGCCCTTTGGGCCTGGCAGCTCTAGGCCAAAGTTGCACGCCCACAGCAGGAGTTCTACTTCAGCCACATCAGGCCTGCCAGGAAACTGCGTTTCACAGGCCTTGGTAAGAGATGTTCCCGGTAGGCTGTGAGAGCACTGTGGAGAGCCAGTTGCTTTAGCTTCCCACAGAGCTGGAAGCAAGATGCTTTGGGGCCTCTCTCTCCCTTTGGACACAAGGCAGCCGTTTGCGCCTGGCAGCTCTAGGCCAATGGAGCACACCCACAGCAGAAGTTCTACTTCAGGCAGATCAGTCCTGCCCAGAAACTGCGTTTCACAGCCCTTGGTAAGAGATGCTCACGGTAGGCTGTGAGAGCACTGGGCAGAACCAGTTGTTTTTTAGCTTCCCAAAGTGCTGGAGGCAAGATGCTTTGGGGCCTCTCTCACCCTTTGGAAACAAGGCAGCCCTTAGGTCCTGGTAGCTCTAGGCCTATGTAGCACAACCAGAACAGAAGTTCTACTTCAGCCAGGTCAGGCCTGCCAAGAAACTGCGTTTCACAGGCCTTTCAAAGAGATGTTCTCTTAGGCTGTAAGAGCACTGGGCAGAGCCAGCTGTTTCTTAGCTTCCCGAAGAGCCGGGAGCAAGAAGCTTTGGGTCCACTCTCCGTCTTTGGAAACAAGGCAGCCCTTTGGGCCTGGCAGCTCTAGGGCAATGGAGCACACCCAGAGCAGAAGTTCTACTTCAGCCAGATCAGGCCTGCCAGGAAACTGCGTTTCACAGGCCTTGGTAAGAGATGTTCCCGGTAGGCTGTAAGAGCACTGGGCAGAGCCAGTTGTTTCTTACCTTCCTGAAAAGCTGGAAGCAAGATGCTTGGGACCCCTCTGCCCGTTTGGGAACAAGGCAGCCTTTTGGGTCGGGAAGCTCTAGGCCAATGGAGCACACGCAGAGCAGGAGTTCTACTTCAGCCTGATCAGGCCTGCAAAGAAACAGCGTTTGACAGGCCTTGGTAAGAGATGTTCCCGGTAGGTGTAAGAGCACTGGGCAGAGCCAGTTGTTTCTTAGCTTCGCAAAGACCGGGAAGCAAGATGCTTTGGGCCTCTCTGCCCCTTGGAAACAGGGCAGCACTTGGGGCCTGGCAGCTCTAGGGCAATGGAGCACACCCAGAGCCGGAGTTCTACTTCAGCCAGATGAGGCCTGCCAAGAAACTGCGTTTCACAGGCCTTTCAAAGACATGTTCCCGGTAGGCTGTAAGAGCACGGGGCAGAGCGAGTTGGTTCTTAGCTTCCCAGAGAGCTGGAAGCAAGATGCTTTGGGGCCTCTCTGCCCCTTTGGAAACAAGGCAGCACCTTGGGCCTGGCAGCTCTAGGGCAATGGAGCACACCCAGAGCAGAAGTTCTACTTCAGCCAAATCAGGCCTGCCAGGAAACGGCGTTTCACAGGCCTTGGTAAGAGATGTTCCCGGTAGGCTGTAAGAGCACTGGGCAACGCCAGATGTTTCTTAGCTTCCCGAAGAGCTGGAAGCAAGATGCTTTGGGGCCACTCTCTCACTTTGGAATCAAGGCAGCCCTTTGGGGCAGGTAGCTCTAGGCCAGTGGAGCACACCCAGAGCAGAAGTTCTACTTCGGCCAGTTCAGGCCACCAACAAACTGCGTTTCACAGGCCTTGGTGAGAGATGTTCCCGGTAGGCTGTAAGAGCACTGGGCAACGCCAGATGTTTCTTAGCTTCCCGAAGAGCTGGAAGCAAGATGCTTTGGGGCCTCTCATCCCCTTTGCAAACAAAGCGGCCCTTTGGGCCAGGCAGCTCTAGGCCAATGGAGCACACCCAGAGCAGAAGTTCTACTTCAGCTAGATCAGGCCACCAACAAAGTGCGTTTCACAAGCCTTGGTAAGAGATTTTCTCTCAGGCTGTAAGAGCACTGGGCAGAGCTAGTTGTTTCTTAGCTTCCCAAGAGGTGGAAGCAAGATGCTTTGGGGCCTCTCTCCCCCTTTGGAAACAAGGCAGCCCTTTGGGCCTTTCAGCTCTAGGGCAATGGAGCACACCCAGAACAGAAGTTCTACCTCAGCCAGATAAGGCCTGCCAAGAAACTGCGTTTCAAAGGCTTTGGTAAGAGATGTTGCCGGTACTCTGTCAGAGCACTGGGCAGAGACAGTTGTTTCTTAGCTTCCCAAAGAGCTGGAAGCAAGATGCTTTGGGGCCTCTCTGCCCCTTTGCAAACAAGGCATCCCTTTGGGCCTTTCAGCTCTAGGCCAATGGAGCACACCCAGAGCAGAAGTTCTACCTCAGCCAGATCAGGCCTGCCAAGAAACTGCTTTTCACAGGCCTTCGTAAGAGGTGTTCCCGGAAGGCTGTAAGAGTACCTGGCAGAGCGTGTTGTTTCTTAGCTTCAAAAACAGCTGGAAGCAACATGATTTGGGGCCTCTCTCCCCCTTTGGAAACAAAGCAGCCTTTGTGCCTGGCAGCTCTAGGCCAAAGTAGCACACCCAGAGCACAAGTTCTACCTCAGCCAGATAAGGCCTGTCAAGAAGCTGCGTTTCACAGGCCTTTGTATGTGACGTTCCCGGTTGGCTTTGAGAGCACTGTGCAGAGCCAGTTGTTTTAGCTTCCCAGAGAGCAGGAAGCAAGATGCTTTGGGGCCTCTCTCACACTTTGGAAATAAAGGCAGCCCTTTGGGCCTGGCAGCCCTAGGCCAATGGAGTACACCCAGAGCAGAAGTTCTACCTCAGCCAGATCAGGCCTTCCAAGAAACTGCGTCTCACAGGCCTTTCTCTGTCACGTTGCCGGTAGGCTGTGAGAGCACTGTGCAGAGCCAGTTGTTTCTTAGCTTCCCAAAGATTTGGAAGCAAGATACTTTGGGGACTCTCAGCCCCTTTGGAAACAAGGTGGCCCTTTGGGCCTGGCAGCTCTAGGCCAAAGTAGCACGCCCAGAGCAGGAGTTCTACTTCAGCCACATCAGGCCTGCCAGGAAACTGCGTTTCACAGGCCTTGGTAAGAGATGTTCCCGGTAGGCTGTGAGAGCACTGTGGAGAGCCAGTTGCTTTAGCTTCCCACAGAGCTGGAAGCAAGATGCTTTGGGGCCTCTCTCTCCCTTTGGACACAAGGCAGCCGTTTGCGCCTGGCAGCTCTAGGCCAATGGAGCACACCCACAGCAGAAGTTCTACTTCAGGCAGATCAGTCCTGCCCAGAAACTGCGTTTCACAGCCCTTGGTAAGAGATGTTCACGGTAGGCTGTGAGAGCACTGGGCAGAACCAGTTGTTTTTTAGCTTCGCAAAGTGCTGGAGGCAAGATGCTTTGGGGCCTCTCTCACCCTTTGGAAGCAAGGCAGCCCTTAGGTCCTGGTAGCTCTAGGCGTATGTAGCACAACCAGAACAGAAGTTCTACTTCAGCCAGGTCAGGCCTGCCAAGAAACTGCGTTTCACAGGCTTTTCAAAGAGATGTTCTCTTAGGCTGTAAGAGCACTGGGCAGAGCCAGCTGTTTCTTAGCTTCCCGAAGAGCTGGGAGCAAGATTCTTTGGGTCCACTCTCCGTCTTTGGAAACAAGGCAGCCCTTTGGGCCTGGCAGCTCTGGGGCAATGGAGCACACCCAGAGCAGAAGTTCTACTTCAGCCAGATCAGGCCTGCCAGGAAACTGCGTTTCACAGGCCTTGGTAAGAGATGTTCCCGGTAGGCTGTAAGAGCACTGGGCAGAGCCAGTTGTTTCTTACCTTCCTGAAAAGCTGGAAGCAAGACGCCTGGGACCCCTCTGCCCGTTTGGGAACAAGGCAGCCTTTTGGGTCGGGAAGCTCTAGGCCAATGGAGCACACGCAGAGCAGGAGTTCTACTTCAGCCTGATCAGGCCTGCAAAGAAACAGCGTTTGACAGGCCTTGGTAAGAGATGTTCCCGGTAGGTGTAAGAGCACTGGGCAGAGCCAGTTGTTTCTTAGCTTCGCAAAGACCGGGAAGCAAGATGCTTTGGGCCTCTCTGCCCCTTGGAAACAGGGCAGCACTTGGGGCCTGGCAGCTCTAGGGCAATGGAGCACACCCAGAGCCGGAGTTCTACTTCAGCCAGATGAGGCCTGCCAAGAAACTGCGTTTCACAGGCCTTTCAAAGACATGTTCCCGGTAGGCTGTAAGAGCACGGGGCAGAGCGAGTTGGTTCTTAGCTTCCCAGAGAGCTGGAAGCAAGATGCTTTGGGGCCTCTCTGCCCCTTTGGAAACAAGGCAGCACCTTGGGCCTGGCAGCTCTAGGGCAATGGAGCACACCCAGAGCAGAAGTTCTACTTCAGCCAAATCAGGCCAGGAAACGGCGTTTCACAGGCCTTGGTAAGAGATGTTCCCGGTAGGCTGTAAGAGCACTGGGCAACGCCAGATGTTTCTTAGCTTCCCGAAGAGCTGGAAGCAAGATGCTTTGGGGCCACTCTCTCACTTTGGAATCAAGGCAGCCCTTTGGGGCAGGTAGCTCTAGGCCAGTGGAGCACACCCAGAGCAGAAGTTCTACTTCGGCCAGTTCAGGCCACCAACAAACTGCGTTTCACAGGCCTTGGTAAGAGATGTTCCCGGTAGGCTGTAAGAGCACTGGGCAACGCCAGATGTTTCTTAGCTTCCCGAAGAGCTGGAAGCAAGATGCTTTGGGGCCTCTCATCCCCTTTGCAAACAAAGCGGCCCTTTGGGCCAGGCAGCTCTAGGCCAATGGAGCACACCCAGAGCAGAAGTTCTACTTCAGCTAGATCAGGATACCAACAAAGTGCGTTTCACAAGCCTTGGTAAGAGATTTTCTCTCAGGCTGTAAGAGCACTGGGCAGAGCTAGTTGTTTCTTAGCTTCCCAAGAGGTGGAAGCAAGATGCTTTGGGGCCTCTCTCCCCCTTTGGAAACAAGGCAGCCCTTTGGGCCTTTCAGCTCTAGGGCAATGGAGCACACCCAGAACAGAAGTTCTACCTCAGCCAGATAAGGCCTGCCAAGAAACTGCGTTTCAAAGGCTTTGGTAAGAGATGTTGCCGGTACTCTGTCAGAGCACTGGGCAGAGACAGTTGTTTCTTAGCTTCCCAAAGAGCTGGAAGCAAGATGCTTTGGGGCCTCTCTGCCCCTTTGCAAACAAGGCATCCCTTTGGGCCTTTCAGCTCTAGGCCAATGGAGCACACCCAGAGCAGAAGTTCTACCTCAGCCAGATCAGGCCTGCCAAGAAACTGCTTTTCACAGGCCTTCGTAAGAGGTGTTCCCGGAAGGCTGTAAGAGTACCTGGCAGAGCGAGTTGTTTCTTAGCTTCAAAAACAGCTGGAAGCAACATGATTTGGGGCCTCTCTCCCCCTTTGGAAACAAAGCAGCCTTTGTGCCTGGCAGCTCTAGGCCAAAGTAGCACACCCAGAGCACAAGTTCTACCTCAGCCAGATAAGGCCTGTCAAGAAGCTCCATTTCACAGGCCTTTGTATGTGACGTTCCCGGTTGGCTTTGAGAGCACTGTGCAGAGCCAGTTGTTTTAGCTTCCCAGAGAGCAGGAAGCAAGATGCTTTGGGGCCTCTCTCACACTTTGGAAATAAAGGCAGCCCTTTGGGCCTGGCAGCCCTAGGCCAATGGAGTACACCCAGAGCAGAAGTTCTACCTCAGCCAGATCAGGCCTTCCAAGAAACTGCGTCTCACAGGCCTTTCTCTGTCACGTTGCCGGTAGGCTGTGAGAGCACTGTGCAGAGCCAGTTGTTTCTTAGCTTCCCAAAGATTTGGAAGCAAGATACTGTGGGGACTCTCAGCCCCTTTGGAAACAAGGTGGCCCTTTGGCCCTGGCAGCTCTAGGCCAAAGTAGCACGCCCAGAGCAGGAGTTCTACTTCAGCCACATCAGGCCTGCCAGGAAACTGCGTTTCACAGGCCTTGGTAAGAGATGTTCCCGGTAGGCTGTGAGAGCACTGTGGAGAGCCAGTTGCTTTAGCTTCCCACAGAGCTGGAAGCAAGATGCTTTGGGGCCTCTCTCTCCCTTTGGACACAAGGCAGCCGTTTGCGCCTGGCAGCTCTAGGCCAATGGAGCACACCCACAGCAGAAGTTCTACTTCAGGCAGATCAGTCCTGCCCAGAAACTGCGTTTCACAGCCCTTGGTAAGAGATGTTCACGGTAGGCTGTGAGAGCACTGGGCAGAACCAGTTGTTTTTTAGCTTCGCAAAGTGCTGGAGGCAAGATGCTTTGGGGCCTCTCTCACCCTTTGGAAGCAAGGCAGCCCTTAGGTCCTGGTAGCTCTAGGCGTATGTAGCACAACCAGAACAGAAGTTCTACTTCAGCCAGGTCAGGCCTGCCAAGAAACTGCGTTTCACAGGCCTTTCAAAGAGATGTTCTCTTAGGCTGTAAGAGCACTGGGCAGAGCCAGCTGTTTCTTAGCTTCCCGAAGAGCTGGGAGCAAGATTCTTTGGGTCCACTCTCCGTCTTTGGAAACAAGGCAGCCCTTTGGGCCTGGCAGCTCTGGGGCAATGGAGCACACCCAGAGCAGAAGTTCTACTTCAGCCAGATCAGGCCTGCCAGGAAACTGCGTTTCACAGGCCTTGGTAAGAGATGTTCCCGGTAGGCTGTAAGAGCACTGGGCAGAGCCACTTGTTTCTTACCTTCCTGAAAAGCTGGAAGCAAGACGCCTGGGACCCCTCTGCCCGTTTGGGAACAAGGCAGCCTTTTGGGTCGGGAAGCTCTAGGCCAATGGAGCACACGCAGAGCAGGAGTTCTACTTCAGCCTGATCAGGCCTGCAAAGAAACAGCGTTTGACAGGCCTTGGTAAGAGATGTTCCCGGTAGGTGTAAGAGCACTGGGCAGAGCCAGTTGTTTCTTAGCTTCGCAAAGACCGGGAAGCAAGATGCTTTGGGCCTCTCTGCCCCTTGGAAACAGGGCAGCACTTGGGGCCTGGCAGCTCTAGGGCAATGGAGCACACCCAGAGCCGGAGTTCTACTTCAGCCAGATGAGGCCTGCCAAGAAACTGCGTTTCACAGGCCTTTCAAAGACATGTTCCCGGTAGGCTGTAAGAGCACGGGGCAGAGCGAGTTGGTTCTTAGCTTCCCAGAGAGCTGGAAGCAAGATGCTTTGGGGCCTCTCTGCCCCTTTGGAAACAAGGCAGCACCTTGGGCCTGGCAGCTCTAGGGCAATGGAGCACACCCAGAGCAGAAGTTCTACTTCAGCCAAATCAGGCCTGCCAGGAAACGGCGTTTCACAGGCCTTGGTAAGAGATGTTCCCGGTAGGCTGTAAGAGCACTGGGCAACGCCAGATGTTTCTTAGCTTCCCGAAGAGCTGGAAGCAAGATGCTTTGGGGCCACTCTCTCACTTTGGAATCAAGGCAGCCCTTTGGGGCAGGTAGCTCTAGGCCAGTGGAGCACACCCAGAGCAGAAGTTCTACTTCGGCCAGTTCAGGCCACCAACAAACTGCGTTTCACAGGCCTTGGTAAGAGATGTTCCCGGTAGGCTGTAAGAGCACTGGGCAACGCCAGATGTTTCTTAGCTTCCCGAAGAGCTGGAAGCAAGATGCTTTGGGGCCTCTCATCCCCTTTGCAAACAAAGCGGCCCTTTGGGCCAGGCAGCTCTAGGCCAATGGAGCACACCCAGAGCAGAAGTTCTACTTCAGCTAGATCAGGATACCAACAAAGTGCGTTTCACAAGCCTTGGTAAGAGATTTTCTCTCAGGCTGTAAGAGCACTGGGCAGAGCTAGTTGTTTCTTAGCTTCCCAAGAGGTGGAAGCAAGATGCTTTGGGGCCTCTCTCCCCCTTTGGAAACAAGGCAGCCCTTTGGGCCTTTCAGCTCTAGGGCAATGGAGCACACCCAGAACAGAAGTTCTACCTCAGCCAGATAAGGCCTGCCAAGAAACTGCGTTTCAAAGGCTTTGGTAAGAGATGTTGCCGGTACTCTGTCAGAGCACTGGGCAGAGACAGTTGTTTCTTAGCTTCCCAAAGAGCTGGAAGCAAGATGCTTTGGGGCCTCTCTGCCCCTTTGCAAACAAGGCATCCCTTTGGGCCTTTCAGCTCTAGGCCAATGGAGCACACCCAGAGCAGAAGTTCTACCTCAGCCAGATCAGGCCTGCCAAGAAACTGCTTTTCACAGGCCTTCGTAAGAGGTGTTCCCGGAAGGCTGTAAGAGTACCTGGCAGAGCGAGTTGTTTCTTAGCTTCAAAAACAGCTGGAAGCAACATGATTTGGGGCCTCTCTCCCCCTTTGGAAACAAAGCAGCCTTTGTGCCTGGCAGCTCTAGGCCAAAGTAGCACACCCAGAGCACAAGTTCTACCTCAGCCAGATAAGGCCTGTCAAGAAGCTCCATTTCACAGGCCTTTGTATGTGACGTTCCCGGTTGGCTTTGAGAGCACTGTGCAGAGCCAGTTGTTTTAGCTTCCCAGAGAGCAGGAAGCAAGATGCTTTGGGGCCTCTCTCACACTTTGGAAATAAAGGCAGCCCTTTGGGCCTGGCAGCCCTAGGCCAAGGGAGTACACCCAGAGCAGAAGTTCTACCTCAGCCAGATCAGGCCTTCCAGGAAACTGCGTCTCACAGGCCTTTCTCTGTCACGTTGCCGGTAGGCTGTGAGAGCACTGTGCAGAGCCAGTTGTTTCTTAGCTTCCCAAAGATTTGGAAGCAAGATACTTTGGGGACTCTCAGCCCCTTTGGAAACAAGGTGGCCCTTTGGGCCTGGCAGCTCTAGGCCAAAGTAGCACGCCCAGAGCAGGAGTTCTACTTCAGCCACATCAGGCCTGCCAGGAAACTGCGTTTCACAGGCCTTGGTAAGAGATGTTCCCGGTAGGCTGTGAGAGCACTGTGGAGAGCCAGTTGCTTTAGCTTCCCACAGAGCTGGAAGCAAGATGCTTTGGGGCCTCTCTCTCCCTTTGGACACAAGGCAGCCGTTTGCGCCTGGCAGCTCTAGGCCAATGGAGCACACCCACAGCAGAAGTTCTACTTCAGGCAGATCAGTCCTGCCCAGAAACTGCGTTTCACAGCCCTTGGTAAGAGATGTTCACGGTAGGCTGTGAGAGCACTGGGCAGAACCAGTTGTTTTTTAGCTTCGCAAAGTGCTGGAGGCAAGATGCTTTGGGGCCTCTCTCACCCTTTGGAAGCAAGGCAGCCCTTAGGTCCTGGTAGCTCTAGGCGTATGTAGCACAACCAGAACAGAAGTTCTACTTCAGCCAGGTCAGGCCTGCCAAGAAACTGCGTTTCACAGGCCTTTCAAAGAGATGTTCTCTTAGGCTGTAAGAGCACTGGGCAGAGCCAGCTGTTTCTTAGCTTCCCGAAGAGCTGGGAGCAAGATTCTTTGGGTCCACTCTCCGTCTTTGGAAACAAGGCAGCCCTTTGGGCCTGGCAGCTCTGGGGCAATGGAGCACACCCAGAGCAGAAGTTCTACTTCAGCCAGATCAGGCCTGCCAGGAAACTGCGTTTCACAGGCCTTGGTAAGAGATGTTCCCGGTAGGCTGTAAGAGCACTGGGCAGAGCCAGTTGTTTCTTACCTTCCTGAAAAGCTGGAAGCAAGACGCCTGGGACCCCTCTGCCCGTTTGGGAACAAGGCAGCCTTTTGGGTCGGGAAGCTCTAGGCCAATGGAGCACACGCAGAGCAGGAGTTCTACTTCAGCCTGATCAGGCCTGCAAAGAAACAGCGTTTGACAGGCCTTGGTAAGAGATGTTCCCGGTAGGTGTAAGAGCACTGGGCAGAGCCAGTTGTTTCT
Source organism: Equus asinus (assembly GCF_041296235.1). Classification (NCBI taxonomy): domain Eukaryota; kingdom Metazoa; phylum Chordata; class Mammalia; order Perissodactyla; family Equidae; genus Equus; species Equus asinus. The sequence continues at coordinate 532,661 of NW_027225523.1, forward strand.
TAGCTTCGCAAAGACCGGGAAGCAAGATGCTTTGGGCCTCTCTGCCCCTTGGAAACAGGGCAGCACTTGGGGCCTGGCAGCTCTAGGGCAATGGAGCACACCCAGAGCCGGAGTTCTACTTCAGCCAGATGAGGCCTGCCAAGAAACTGCGTTTCACAGGCCTTTCAAAGACATGTTCCCGGTAGGCTGTAAGAGCACGGGGCAGAGCGAGTTGGTTCTTAGCTTCCCAGAGAGCTGGAAGCAAGATGCTTTGGGGCCTCTCTGCCCCTTTGGAAACAAGGCAGCACCTTGGGCCTGGCAGCTCTAGGGCAATGGAGCACACCCAGAGCAGAAGTTCTACTTCAGCCAAATCAGGCCTGCCAGGAAACGGCGTTTCACAGGCCTTGGTAAGAGATGTTCCCGGTAGGCTGTAAGAGCACTGGGCAACGCCAGATGTTTCTTAGCTTCCCGAAGAGCTGGAAGCAAGATGCTTTGGGGCCACTCTCTCACTTTGGAATCAAGGCAGCCCTTTGGGGCAGGTAGCTCTAGGCCAGTGGAGCACACCCAGAGCAGAAGTTCTACTTCGGCCAGTTCAGGCCACCAACAAACTGCGTTTCACAGGCCTTGGTAAGAGATGTTCCCGGTAGGCTGTAAGAGCACTGGGCAACGCCAGATGTTTCTTAGCTTCCCGAAGAGCTGGAAGCAAGATGCTTTGGGGCCTCTCATCCCCTTTGCAAACAAAGCGGCCCTTTGGGCCAGGCAGCTCTAGGCCAATGGAGCACACCCAGAGCAGAAGTTCTACTTCAGCTAGATCAGGATACCAACAAAGTGCGTTTCACAAGCCTTGGTAAGAGATTTTCTCTCAGGCTGTAAGAGCACTGGGCAGAGCTAGTTGTTTCTTAGCTTCCCAAGAGGTGGAAGCAAGATGCTTTGGGGCCTCTCTCCCCCTTTGGAAACAAGGCAGCCCTTTGGGCCTTTCAGCTCTAGGGCAATGGAGCACACCCAGAACAGAAGTTCTACCTCAGCCAGATAAGGCCTGCCAAGAAACTGCGTTTCAAAGGCTTTGGTAAGAGATGTTGCCGGTACTCTGTCAGAGCACTGGGCAGAGACAGTTGTTTCTTAGCTTCCCAAAGAGCTGGAAGCAAGATGCTTTGGGGCCTCTCTGCCCCTTTGCAAACAAGGCATCCCTTTGGGCCTTTCAGCTCTAGGCCAATGGAGCACACCCAGAGCAGAAGTTCTACCTCAGCCAGATCAGGCCTGCCAAGAAACTGCTTTTCACAGGCCTTCGTAAGAGGTGTTCCCGGAAGGCTGTAAGAGTACCTGGCAGAGCGAGTTGTTTCTTAGCTTCAAAAACAGCTGGAAGCAACATGATTTGGGGCCTCTCTCCCCCTTTGGAAACAAAGCAGCCTTTGTGCCTGGCAGCTCTAGGCCAAAGTAGCACACCCAGAGCACAAGTTCTACCTCAGCCAGATAAGGCCTGTCAAGAAGCTCCATTTCACAGGCCTTTGTATGTGACGTTCCCGGTTGGCTTTGAGAGCACTGTGCAGAGCCAGTTGTTTTAGCTTCCCAGAGAGCAGGAAGCAAGATGCTTTGGGGCCTCTCTCACACTTTGGAAATAAAGGCAGCCCTTTGGGCCTGGCAGCCCTAGGCCAATGGAGTACAGCCAGAGCAGAAGTTCTACCTCAACCAGATCAGGCCTTCCAGGAAACTGCGTCTCACAGGCCTTTCTCTGTCACGTTGCCGGTAGGCTGTGAGAGCACTGTGCAGAGCCAGTTGTTTCTTAGCTTCCCAAAGATTTGGAAGCAAGATACTTTGGGGACTCTCAGCCCCTTTGGAAACAAGGTGGCCCTTTGGGTCTGGCAGCTCTAGGCCAAAGTAGCACGCCCAGAGCAGGAGTTCTACTTCAGCCACATCAGGCCTGCCAGGAAACTGCGTTTCACAGGCCTTGGTAAGAGATGTTCCCGGTAGGCTGTGAGAGCACTGTGGAGAGCCAGTTGCTTTAGCTTCCCACAGAGCTGGAAGCAAGATGCTTTGGGGCCTCTCTCTCCCTTTGGACACAAGGCAGCCGTTTGCGCCTGGCAGCTCTAGGCCAATGGAGCACACCCACAGCAGAAGTTCTACTTCAGGCAGATCAGTCCTGCCCAGAAACTGCGTTTCACAGCCCTTGGTAAGAGATGTTCACGGTAGGCTGTGAGAGCACTGGGCAGAACCAGTTGTTTTTTAGCTTCCCAAAGTGCTGGAGGCAAGATGCTTTGGGGCCTCTCTCACCCTTTGGAAACAAGGCAGCCCTTAGGTCCTGGTAGCTCTAGGCCTATGTAGCACAACCAGAACAGAAGTTCTACTTCAGCCAGGTCAGGCCTGCCAAGAAACTGCGTTTCACAGGCCTTTCAAAGAGATGTTCTCTTAGGCTGTAAGAGCACTGGGCAGAGCCAGCTGTTTCTTAGCTTCCCGAAGAGCCGGGAGCAAGAAGCTTTGGGTCCACTCTCCATCTTTGGAAACAAGGCAGCCCTTTGGGCCTGGCAGCTCTAGGGCAATGGAGCACACCCAGAGCAGAAGTTCTACTTCAGCCAGATCAGGCCTGCCAGGAAACTGCGTTTCACAGGCCTTGGTAAGAGATGTTCCCGGTAGGCTGTAAGAGCACTGGGCAGAGCCAGTTGTTTCTTACCTTCCTGAAAAGCTGGAAGCAAGATGCTTGGGACCCCTCTGCCCGTTTGGGAACAAGGCAGCCTTTTGGGTCGGGAAGCTCTAGGCCAATGGAGCACACGCAGAGCAGGAGTTCTACTTCAGCCTGATCAGGCCTGCAAAGAAACAGCGTTTGACAGGCCTTGGTAAGAGATGTTCCCGGTAGGTGTAAGAGCACTGGGCAGAGCCAGTTGTTTCTTAGCTTCGCAAAGACCGGGAAGCAAGATGCTTTGGGCCTCTCTGCCCCTTGGAAACAGGGCAGCACTTGGGGCCTGGCAGCTCTAGGGCAATGGAGCACACCCAGAGCCGGAGTTCTACTTCAGCCAGATGAGGCCTGCCAAGAAACTGCGTTTCACAGGCCTTTCAAAGACATGTTCCCGGTAGGCTGTAAGAGCACGGGGCAGAGCGAGTTGGTTCTTAGCTTCCCAGAGAGCTGGAAGCAAGATGCTTTGGGGCCTCTCTGCCCCTTTGGAAACAAGGCAGCACCTTGGGCCTGGCAGCTCTAGGGCAATGGAGCACACCCAGAGCAGAAGTTCTACTTCAGCCAAATCAGGCCTGCCAGGAAACGGCGTTTCACAGGCCTTGGTAAGAGATGTTCCCGGTAGGCTGTAAGAGCACTGGGCAACGCCAGATGTTTCTTAGCTTCCCGAAGAGCTGGAAGCAAGATGCTTTGGTGCCACTCTCTCACTTTGGAATCAAGGCAGCCCTTTGGGGCAGGTAGCTCTAGGCCAGTGGAGCACACCCAGAGCAGAAGTTCTACTTCGGCCAGTTCAGGCCACCAACAAACTGCGTTTCACAGGCCTTGGTAAGAGATGTTCCCGGTAGGCTGTAAGAGCACTGGGCAACGCCAGATGTTTCTTAGCTTCCCGAAGAGCTGGAAGCAAGATGCTTTGGGGCCTCTCATCCCCTTTGCAAACAAAGCGGCCCTTTGGGCCAGGCAGCTCTAGGCCAATGGAGCACACCCAGAGCAGAAGTTCTACTTCAGCTAGATCAGGATACCAACAAAGTGCGTTTCACAAGCCTTGGTAAGAGATTTTCTCTCAGGCTGTAAGAGCACTGGGCAGAGCTAGTTGTTTCTTAGCTTCCCAAGAGGTGGAAGCAAGATGCTTTGGGGCCTCTCTCCCCCTTTGGAAACAAGGCAGCCTTTTGGGCCTTTCCGCTCTAGGGCAATGGAGCACACCCAGAACAGAAGTTCTACCTCAGCCAGATAAGGCCTGCCAAGAAACTGCGTTTCAAAGGCTTTGGTAAGAGATGTTGCCGGTACTCTGTCAGAGCACTGGGCAGAGACAGTTGTTTCTTAGCTTCCCAAAGAGCTGGAAGCAAGATGCTTTGGGGCCTCTCTGCCCCTTTGCAAACAAGGCATCCCTTTGGGCCTTTCAGCTCTAGGCCAATGGAGCACACCCAGAGCAGAAGTTCTACCTCAGCCAGATCAGGCCTGCCAAGAAACTGCTTTTCACAGGCCTTCGTAAGAGGTGTTCCCGGAAGGCTGTAAGAGTACCTGGCAGAGCGTGTTGTTTCTTAGCTTCAAAAACAGCTGGAAGCAACATGATTTGGGGCCTCTCTCCCCCTTTGGAAACAAAGCAGCCTTTGTGCCTGGCAGCTCTAGGCCAAAGTAGCACACCCAGAGCACAAGTTCTACCTCAGCCAGATAAGGCCTGTCAAGAAGCTGCGTTTCACAGGCCTTTGTATGTGACGTTCCCGGTTGGCTTTGAGAGCACTGTGCAGAGCCAGTTGTTTTAGCTTCCCAGAGAGCAGGAAGCAAGATGCTTTGGGGCCTCTCTCACACTTTGGAAATAAAGGCAGCCCTTTGGGCCTGGCAGCCCTAGGCCAATGGAGTACACCCAGAGCAGAAGTTCTACCTCAGCCAGATCAGGCCTTCCAAGAAACTGCGTCTCACAGGCCTTTCTCTGTCACGTTGCCGGTAGGCTGTGAGAGCACTGTGCAGAGCCAGTTGTTTCTTAGCTTCCCAAAGATTTGGAAGCAAGATACTTTGGGGACTCTCAGCCCCTTTGGAAACAAGGTGGCCCTTTGGGCCTGGCAGCTCTAGGCCAAAGTAGCACGCCCAGAGCAGGAGTTCTACTTCAGCCACATCAGGCCTGCCAGGAAACTGCGTTTCACAGGCCTTGGTAAGAGATGTTCCCGGTAGGCTGTGAGAGCACTGTGGAGAGCCAGTTGCTTTAGCTTCCCACAGAGCTGGAAGCAAGATGCTTTGGGGCCTCTCTCTCCCTTTGGACACAAGGCAGCCGTTTGCGCCTGGCAGCTCTAGGCCAATGGAGCACACCCACAGCAGAAGTTCTACTTCAGGCAGATCAGTCCTGCCCAGAAACTGCGTTTCACAGCCCTTGGTAAGAGATGTTCACGGTAGGCTGTGAGAGCACTGGGCAGAACCAGTTGTTTTTTAGCTTCGCAAAGTGCTGGAGGCAAGATGCTTTGGGGCCTCTCTCACCCTTTGGAAGCAAGGCAGCCCTTAGGTCCTGGTAGCTCTAGGCGTATGTAGCACAACCAGAACAGAAGTTCTACTTCAGCCAGGTCAGGCCTGCCAAGAAACTGCGTTTCACAGGCTTTTCAAAGAGATGTTCTCTTAGGCTGTAAGAGCACTGGGCAGAGCCAGCTGTTTCTTAGCTTCCCGAAGAGCTGGGAGCAAGATTCTTTGGGTCCACTCTCCGTCTTTGGAAACAAGGCAGCCCTTTGGGCCTGGCAGCTCTGGGGCAATGGAGCACACCCAGAGCAGAAGTTCTACTTCAGCCAGATCAGGCCTGCCAGGAAACTGCGTTTCACAGGCCTTGGTAAGAGATGTTCCCGGTAGGCTGTAAGAGCACTGGGCAGAGCCACTTGTTTCTTACCTTCCTGAAAAGCTGGAAGCAAGACGCCTGGGACCCCTCTGCCCGTTTGGGAACAAGGCAGCCTTTTGGGTCGGGAAGCTCTAGGCCAATGGAGCACACGCAGAGCAGGAGTTCTACTTCAGCCTGATCAGGCCTGCAAAGAAACAGCGTTTGACAGGCCTTGGTAAGAGATGTTCCCGGTAGGTGTAAGAGCACTGGGCAGAGCCAGTTGTTTCTTAGCTTCGCAAAGACCGGGAAGCAAGATGCTTTGGGCCTCTCTGCCCCTTGGAAACAGGGCAGCACTTGGGGCCTGGCAGCTCTAGGGCAATGGAGCACACCCAGAGCCGGAGTTCTACTTCAGCCAGATGAGGCCTGCCAAGAAACTGCGTTTCACAGGCCTTTCAAAGACATGTTCCCGGTAGGCTGTAAGAGCACGGGGCAGAGCGAGTTGGTTCTTAGCTTCCCAGAGAGCTGGAAGCAAGATGCTTTGGGGCCTCTCTGCCCCTTTGGAAACAAGGCAGCACCTTGGGCCTGGCAGCTCTAGGGCAATGGAGCACACCCAGAGCAGAAGTTCTACTTCAGCCAAATCAGGCCTGCCAGGAAACGGCGTTTCACAGGCCTTGGTAAGAGATGTTCCCGGTAGGCTGTAAGAGCACTGGGCAACGCCAGATGTTTCTTAGCTTCCCGAAGAGCTGGAAGCAAGATGCTTTGGGGCCACTCTCTCACTTTGGAATCAAGGCAGCCCTTTGGGGCAGGTAGCTCTAGGCCAGTGGAGCACACCCAGAGCAGAAGTTCTACTTCGGCCAGTTCAGGCCACCAACAAACTGCGTTTCACAGGCCTTGGTAAGAGATGTTCCCGGTAGGCTGTAAGAGCACTGGGCAACGCCAGATGTTTCTTAGCTTCCCGAAGAGCTGGAAGCAAGATGCTTTGGGGCCTCTCATCCCCTTTGCAAACAAAGCGGCCCTTTGGGCCAGGCAGCTCTAGGCCAATGGAGCACACCCAGAGCAGAAGTTCTACTTCAGCTAGATCAGGATACCAACAAAGTGCGTTTCACAAGCCTTGGTAAGAGATTTTCTCTCAGGCTGTAAGAGCACTGGGCAGAGCTAGTTGTTTCTTAGCTTCCCAAGAGGTGGAAGCAAGATGCTTTGTGGCCTCTCTCCCCCTTTGGAAACAAGGCAGCCCTTTGGGCCTTTCAGCTCTAGGGCAATGGAGCACACCCAGAACAGAAGTTCTACCTCAGCCAGATAAGGCCTGCCAAGAAACTGCGTTTCAAAGGCTTTGGTAAGAGATGTTGCCGGTACTCTGTCAGAGCACTGGGCAGAGACAGTTGTTTCTTAGCTTCCCAAAGAGCAGGAAGCAAGATGCTTTGGGGCCTCTCTGCCCCTTTGCAAACAAGGCATCCCTTTGGGCCTTTCAGCTCTAGGCCAATGGAGCACACCCAGAGCAGAAGTTCTACCTCAGCCAGATCAGGCCTGCCAAGAAACTGCTTTTCACAGGCCTTCGTAAGAGGTGTTCCCGGAAGGCTGTAAGAGTACCTGGCAGAGCGAGTTGTTTCTTAGCTTCAAAAACAGCTGGAAGCAACATGATTTGGGGCCTCTCTCCCCCTTTGGAAACAAAGCAGCCTTTGTGCCTGGCAGCTCTAGGCCAAAGTAGCACACCCAGAGCACAAGTTCTACCTCAGCCAGATAAGGCCTGTCAAGAAGCTCCATTTCACAGGCCTTTGTATGTGACGTTCCCGGTTGGCTTTGAGAGCACTGTGCAGAGCCAGTTGTTTTAGCTTCCCAGAGAGCAGGAAGCAAGATGCTTTGGGGCCTCTCTCACACTTTGGAAATAAAGGCAGCCCTTTGGGCCTGGCAGCCCTAGGCCAATGGAGTACAGCCAGAGCAGAAGTTCTACCTCAGCCAGATCAGGCCTTCCAGGAAACTGCGTCTCACAGGCCTTTCTCTGTCACGTTGCCGGTAGGCTGTGAGAGCACTGTGCAGAGCCAGTTGTTTCTTAGCTTCCCAAAGATTTGGAAGCAAGATACTTTGGGGACTCTCAGCCCCTTTGGAAACAAGGTGGCCCTTTGGGCCTGGCAGCTCTAGGCCAAAGTAGCACGCCCAGAGCAGGAGTTCTACTTCAGCCACATCAGGCCTGCCAGGAAACTGCGTTTCACAGGCCTTGGTAAGAGATGTTCCCGGTAGGCTGTGAGAGCACTGTGGAGAGCCAGTTGCTTTAGCTTCCCACAGAGCTGGAAGCAAGATGCTTTGGGGCCTCTCTCTCCCTTTGGACACAAGGCAGCCGTTTGCGCCTGGCAGCTCTAGGCCAATGGAGCACACCCACAGCAGAAGTTCTACTTCAGGCAGATCAGTCCTGCCCAGAAACTGCGTTTCACAGCCCTTGGTAAGAGATGTTCACGGTAGGCTGTGAGAGCACTGGGCAGAACCAGTTGTTTTTTAGCTTCGCAAAGTGCTGGAGGCAAGATGCTTTGGGGCCTCTCTCACCCTTTGGAAGCAAGGCAGCCCTTAGGTCCTGGTAGCTCTAGGCGTATGTAGCACAACCAGAACAGAAGTTCTACTTCAGCCAGGTCAGGCCTGCCAAGAAACTGCGTTTCACAGGCCTTTCAAAGAGATGTTCTCTTAGGCTGTAAGAGCACTGGGCAGAGCCAGCTGTTTCTTAGCTTCCCGAAGAGCTGGGAGCAAGATTCTTTGGGTCCACTCTCCGTCTTTGGAAACAAGGCAGCCCTTTGGGCCTGGCAGCTCTGGGGCAATGGAGCACACCCAGAGCAGAAGTTCTACTTCAGCCAGATCAGGCCTGCCAGGAAACTGCGTTTCACAGGCCTTGGTAAGAGATGTTCCCGGTAGGCTGTAAGAGCACTGGGCAGAGCCACTTGTTTCTTACCTTCCTGAAAAGCTGGAAGCAAGACGCCTGGGACCCCTCTGCCCGTTTGGGAACAAGGCAGCCTTTTGGGTCGGGAAGCTCTAGGCCAATGGAGCACACGCAGAGCAGGAGTTCTACTTCAGCCTGATCAGGCCTGCAAAGAAACAGCGTTTGACAGGCCTTGGTAAGAGATGTTCCCGGTAGGTGTAAGAGCACTGGGCAGAGCCAGTTGTTTCTTAGCTTCGCAAAGACCGGGAAGCAAGATGCTTTGGGCCTCTCTGCCCCTTGGAAACAGGGCAGCACTTGGGGCCTGGCAGCTCTAGGGCAATGGAGCACACCCAGAGCCGGAGTTCTACTTCAGCCAGATGAGGCCTGCCAAGAAACTGCGTTTCACAGGCCTTTCAAAGACATGTTCCCGGTAGGCTGTAAGAGCACGGGGCAGAGCGAGTTGGTTCTTAGCTTCCCAGAGAGCTGGAAGCAAGATGCTTTGGGGCCTCTCTGCCCCTTTGGAAACAAGGCAGCACCTTGGGCCTGGCAGCTCTAGGGCAATGGAGCACACCCAGAGCAGAAGTTCTACTTCAGCCAAATCAGGCCTGCCAGGAAACGGCGTTTCACAGGCCTTGGTAAGAGATGTTCCCGGTAGGCTGTAAGAGCACTGGGCAACGCCAGATGTTTCTTAGCTTCCCGAAGAGCTGGAAGCAAGATGCTTTGGGGCCACTCTCTCACTTTGGAATCAAGGCAGCCCTTTGGGGCAGGTAGCTCTAGGCCAGTGGAGCACACCCAGAGCAGAAGTTCTACTTCGGCCAGTTCAGGCCACCAACAAACTGCGTTTCACAGGCCTTGGTAAGAGATGTTCCCGGTAGGCTGTAAGAGCACTGGGCAACGCCAGATGTTTCTTAGCTTCCCGAAGAGCTGGAAGCAAGATGCTTTGGGGCCTCTCATCCCCTTTGCAAACAAAGTGGCCCTTTGGGCCAGGCAGCTCTAGGCCAATGGAGCACACCCAGAGCAGAAGTTCTACTTCAGCTAGATCAGGATACCAACAAAGTGCGTTTCACAAGCCTTGGTAAGAGATTTTCTCTCAGGCTGTAAGAGCACTGGGCAGAGCTAGTTGTTTCTTAGCTTCCCAAGAGGTGGAAGCAAGATGCTTTGGGGCCTCTCTCCCCCTTTGGAAACAAGGCAGCCCTTTGGGCCTTTCAGCTCTAGGGCAATGGAGCACACCCAGAACAGAAGTTCTACCTCAGCCAGATAAGGCCTGCCAAGAAACTGCGTTTCAAAGGCTTTGGTAAGAGATGTTGCCGGTACTCTGTCAGAGCACTGGGCAGAGACAGTTGTTTCTTAGCTTCCCAAAGAGCTGGAAGCAAGATGCTTTGGGGGCTCCCTGCCCCTTTGCCAAAAAGGCCGACCTTTGGGCCTTTCAGCTCTAGGCCAATGGAGCACACCCAGAGCAGAAGTTCTACCTCAGCCAGATCAGGCCTGCCAAGAAACTGCTTTTCACAGGCCTTCGTAAGAGGTGTTCCCGGAAGGCTGTAAGAGTACCTGGCAGAGCGAGTTGTTTCTTAGCTTCAAAAACAGCTGGAAGCAACATGATTTGGGGCCTCTCTCCCCCTTTGGAAACAAAGCAGCCTTTGTGCCTGGCAGCTCTAGGCCAAAGTAGCACACCCAGAGCACAAGTTCTACCTCAGCCAGATAAGGCCTGTCAAGAAGCTCCATTTCACAGGCCTTTGTATGTGACGTTCCCGGTTGGCTTTGAGAGCACTGTGCAGAGCCAGTTGTTTTAGCTTCCCAGAGAGCAGGAAGCAAGATGCTTTGGGGCCTCTCTCACACTTTGGAAATAAAGGCAGCCCTTTGGGCCTGGCAGCCCTAGGCCAATGGAGTACAGCCAGAGCAGAAGTTCTACCTCAACCAGATCAGGCCTTCCAGGAAACTGCGTCTCACAGGCCTTTCTCTGTCACGTTCCCGGTAGGCTGTGAGAGCACTGTGCAGAGCCAGTTGTTTCTTAGCTTCCCAAAGATTTGGAAGCAAGATACTTTGGGGACTCTCAGCCCCTTTGGAAACAAGGTGGCCCTTTGGGCCTGGCAGCTCTAGGCCAAAGTAGCACGCCCAGAGCAGGAGTTCTACTTCAGCCACATCAGGCCTGCCAGGAAACTGCGTTTCACAGGCCTTGGTAAGAGATGTTCCCGGTAGGCTGTGAGAGCACTGTGGAGAGCCAGTTGCTTTAGCTTCCCACAGAGCTGGAAGCAAGATGCTTTGGGGCCTCTCTCTCCCTTTGGACACAAGGCAGCCGTTTGCGCCTGGCAGCTCTAGGCCAATGGAGCACACCCACAGCAGAAGTTCTACTTCAGGCAGATCAGTCCTGCCCAGAAACTGCGTTTCACAGCCCTTGGTAAGAGATGTTCACGGTAGGCTGTGAGAGCACTGGGCAGAACCAGTTGTTTTTTAGCTTCCCAAAGTGCTGGAGGCAAGATGCTTTGGGGCCTCTCTCACCCTTTGGAAACAAGGCAGCCCTTAGGTCCTGGTAGCTCTAGGCCTATGTAGCACAACCAGAACAGAAGTTCTACTTCAGCCAGGTCAGGCCTGCCAAGAAACTGCGTTTCACAGGCCTTTCAAAGAGATGTTCTCTTAGGCTGTAAGAGCACTGGGCAGAGCCAGCTGTTTCTTAGCTTCCCGAAGAGCCGGGAGCAAGAAGCTCTGGGTCCACTCTCCGTCTTTGGAAACAAGGCAGCCCTTTGGGCCTGGCAGCTCTAGGGCAATGGAGCACACCCAGAGCAGAAGTTCTACTTCAGCCAGATCAGGCCTGCCAGGAAACTGCGTTTCACAGGCCTTGGTAAGAGATGTTCCCGGTAGGCTGTAAGAGCACTGGGCAGAGCCAGTTGTTTCTTACCTTCCTGAAAAGCTGGAAGCAAGATGCTTGGGACCCCTCTGCCCGTTTGGGAACAAGGCAGCCTTTTGGGTCGGGAAGCTCTAGGCCAATGGAGCACACGCAGAGCAGGAGTTCTACTTCAGCCTGATCAGGCCTGCAAAGAAACAGCGTTTGACAGGCCTTGGTAAGAGATGTTCCCGGTAGGTGTAAGAGCACTGGGCAGAGCCAGTTGTTTCTTAGCTTCGCAAAGACCGGGAAGCAAGATGCTTTGGGCCTCTCTGCCCCTTGGAAACAGGGCAGCACTTGGGGCCTGGCAGCTCTAGGGCAATGGAGCACACCCAGAGCCGGAGTTCTACTTCAGCCAGATGAGGCCTGCCAAGAAACTGCGTTTCACAGGCCTTTCAAAGACATGTTCCCGGTAGGCTGTAAGAGCACGGGGCAGAGCGAGTTGGTTCTTAGCTTCCCAGAGAGCTGGAAGCAAGATGCTTTGGGGCCTCTCTGCCCCTTTGGAAACAAGGCAGCACCTTGGGCCTGGCAGCTCTAGGGCAATGGAGCACACCCAGAGCAGAAGTTCTACTTCAGCCAAATCAGGCCTGCCAGGAAACGGCGTTTCACAGGCCTTGGTAAGAGATGTTCCCGGTAGGCTGTAAGAGCACTGGGCAACGCCAGATGTTTCTTAGCTTCCCGAAGAGCTGGAAGCAAGATGCTTTGGGGCCACTCTCTCACTTTGGAATCAAGGCAGCCCTTTGGGGCAGGTAGCTCTAGGCCAGTGGAGCACACCCAGAGCAGAAGTTCTACTTCGGCCAGTTCAGGCCACCAACAAACTGCGTTTCACAGGCCTTGGTAAGAGATGTTCCCGGTAGGCTGTAAGAGCACTGGGCAACGCCAGATGTTTCTTAGCTTCCCGAAGAGCTGGAAGCAAGATGCTTTGGGGCCTCTCATCCCCTTTGCAAACAAAGCGGCCCTTTGGGCCAGGCAGCTCTAGGCCAATGGAGCACACCCAGAGCAGAAGTTCTACTTCAGCTAGATCAGGATACCAACAAAGTGCGTTTCACAAGCCTTGGTAAGAGATTTTCTCTCAGGCTGTAAGAGCACTGGGCAGAGCTAGTTGTTTCTTAGCTTCCCAAGTGGTGGAAGCAAGATGCTTTGGGGCCTCTCTCCCCCTTTGGAAACAAGGCAGCCTTTTGGGCCTTTCAGCTCTAGGGCAATGGAGCACACCCAGAACAGAAGTTCTACCTCAGCCAGATAAGGCCTGCCAAGAAACTGCGTTTCAAAGGCTTTGGTAAGAGATGTTGCCGGTACTCTGTCAGAGCACTGGGCAGAGACAGTTGTTTCTTAGCTTCCCAAAGAGCTGGAAGCAAGATGCTTTGGGGCCTCTCTGCCCCTTTGCAAACAAGGCATCCCTTTGGGCCTTTCAGCTCTAGGCCAATGGAGCACACCCAGAGCAGAAGTTCTACCTCAGCCAGATCAGGCCTGCCAAGAAACTGCTTTTCACAGGCCTTCGTAAGAGGTGTTCCCGGAAGGCTGTAAGAGTACCTGGCAGAGCGAGTTGTTTCTTAGCTTCAAAAACAGCTGGAAGCAACATGATTTGGGGCCTCTCTCCCCCTTTGGAAACAAAGCAGCCTTTGTGCCTGGCAGCTCTAGGCCAAAGTAGCACACCCAGAGCACAAGTTCTACCTCAGACAGATAAGGCCTGTCAAGAAGCTGCATTTCACAGGCCTTTGTATGTGACGTTCCCGGTTGGCTTTGAGAGCACTGTGCAGAGCCAGTTGTTTTAGCTTCCCAGAGAGCAGGAAGCAAGATGCTTTGGGGCCTCTCTCACACTTTGGAAATAAAGGCAGCCCTTTGGGCCTGGCAGCCCTAGGCCAATGGAGTACACCCAGAGCAGAAGTTCTACCTCAGCCAGATCAGGCCTTCCAAGAAACTGCGTCTCACAGGCCTTTCTCTGTGACGTTGCCGGTAGGCTGTGAGAGCACTGTGCAGAGCCAGTTGTTTCTTAGCTTCCCAAAGATTTGGAAGCAAGATACTTTGGGGACTCTCAGCCCCTTTGGAAACAAGGTGGCCCTTTGGGCCTGGCAGCTCTAGGCCAAAGTAGCACGCCCAGAGCAGGAGTTCTACTTCAGCCACATCAGGCCTGCCAGGAAACTGCGTTTCACAGGCCTTGGTAAGAGATGTTCCCGGTAGGCTGTGAGAGCACTGTGGAGAGCCAGTTGCTTTAGCTTCCCACAGAGCTGGAAGCAAGATGCTTTGGGGCCTCTCTCTCCCTTTGGACACAAGGCAGCCGTTTGCGCCTGGCAGCTCTAGGCCAATGGAGCACACCCACAGCAGAAGTTCTACTTCAGGCAGATCAGTCCTGCCCAGGAACTGCGTTTCACAGCCCTTGGTAAGAGATGTTCACGGTAGGCTGTGAGAGCACTGGGCAGAACCAGTTGTTTTTTAGCTTCGCAAAGTGCTGGAGGCAAGATGCTTTGGGGCCTCCCTCACCCTTTGGAAGCAAGGCAGCCCTTAGGTCCTGGTAGCTCTAGGCGTATGTAGCACAACCAGAACAGAAGTTCTACTTCAGCCAGGTCAGGCCTGCCAAGAAACTGCGTTTCACAGGCCTTTCAAAGAGATGTTCTCTTAGGCTGTAAGAGCACTGGGCAGAGCCAGCTGTTTCTTAGCTTCCCGAAGAGCTGGGAGCAAGATTCTTTGGGTCCACTCTCCGTCTTTGGAAACAAGGCAGCCCTTTGGGCCTGGCAGCTCTGGGGCAATGGAGCACACCCAGAGCAGAAGTTCTACTTAGCCAGATCAGGCCTGCCATGAAACTGCGTTTCACAGGCCTTGGTAAGAGATGTTCCCGGTAGGCTGTAAGAGCACTGGGCAGAGCCAGTTGTTTCTTACCTTCCTGAAAAGCTGGAAGCAAGACGCCTGGGACCCCTCTGCCCGTTTGGGAACAAGGCAGCCTTTTGGGTCGGGAAGCTCTAGGCCAATGGAGCACACGCAGAGCAGGAGTTCTACTTCAGCCTGATCAGGCCTGCAAAGAAACAGCGTTTGACAGGCCTTGGTAAGAGATGTTCCCGGTAGGTGTAAGAGCACTGGGCAGAGCCAGTTGTTTCTTAGCTTTGCAGAGACCGGGAAGCAAGATGCTTTGGGCCTCTCTGCCCCTTGGAAACAGGGCAGCACTGGGTCCTGGCAGCCCTAGGGCAATGGAGCACACCCAGAGCCGGAGTTCTACTTCAGCCAGATGAGGCCTGCCAAGAAACTGCGTTTCACAGGCCTTTCAAAGACATGTTCCCGGTAGGCTGTAAGAGCACGGGGCAGAGCGAGTTGGTTCTTAGCTTCCCAGAGAGCTGGAAGCAAGATGCTTTGGGGCCTCTCTGCCCCTTTGGAAACAAGGCAGCACCTTGGGCCTGGCAGCTCTAGGGCAATGGAGCACACCCAGAGCAGAAGTTCTACTTCAGCCAAATCAGGCCTGCCAGGAAACGGCGTTTCACAGGCCTTGGTAAGAGATGTTCCCGGTAGGCTGTAAGAGCACTGGGCAACGCCAGATGTTTCTTAGCTTCCCGAAGAGCTGGAAGCAAGATGCTTTGGTGCCACTCTCTCACTTTGGAATCAAGGCAGCCCTTTGGGGCAGGTAGCTCTAGGCCAGTGGAGCACACCCAGAGCAGAAGTTCTACTTCGGCCAGTTCAGGCCACCAACAAACTGCGTTTCACAGGCCTTGGTAAGAGATGTTCCCGGTAGGCTGTAAGAGCACTGGGCAACGCCAGATGTTTCTTAGCTTCCCGAAGAGCTGGAAGCAAGATGCTTTGGGGCCTCTCTGCCCCTTTGCAAACAAGGCGGCCCTTTGGGCCAGGCAGCTCTAGGCCAATGGAGCACACCCAGAGCAGAAGTTATACTTCAGCTAGATCAGGCCACCAACAAAGTGCGTTTCACAGGCCTTGGTAAGAGATTTTCTCTCAGGCTGTAAGAGCACTGGGCAGAGCCAGTTGTTTCTTAGCTTCCCAAAGACCGGGAAGCAAGATGCTTTGGGGGCTCCCTGCCCCTTTGCCAACAAGGCCGACCTTTGGGCCTTTCAGCTCTAGGCCAATGGAGCACACCCAGAGCAGAAGTTCTACCTCAGCCAGATCAGGCCTGCCAAGAAACTGCTTTTCACAGGCCTTCGTAAGAGGTGTTCCCGGAAGGCTGTAAGAGTACCTGGCAGAGCGAGTTGTTTCTTAGCTTCAAAAACAGCTGGAAGCAACATGATTTGGGGCCTCTCTCCCCCTTTGGAAACAAAGCAGCCTTTGTGCCTGGCAGCTCTAGGCCAAAGTAGCACACCCAGAGCACAAGTTCTACCTCAGCCAGATAAGGCCTGTCAAGAAGCTGCGTTTCACAGGCCTTTGTATGTGACGTTCCCGGTTGGCTTTGAGAGCACTGTGCAGAGCCAGTTGTTTTAGCTTCCCAGAGAGCAGGAAGCAAGATGCTTTGGGGCCTCTCTCACACTTTGGAAATAAAGGCAGCCCTTTGGGCCTGGCAGCCCTAGGCCAATGGAGTACACCCAGAGCAGAAGTTCTACCTCAGCCAGATCAGGCCTTCCAAGAAACTGCGTCTCACAGGCCTTTCTCTGTCACGTTGCCGGTAGGCTGTGAGAGCACTGTGCAGAGCCAGTTGTTTCTTAGCTTCCCAAAGATTTGGAAGCAAGATACTTTGGGGACTCTCAGCCCCTTTGGAAACAAGGCGGCCCTTTGGGCCTGGCAGCTCTAGGCCAAAGTAGCACGCCCAGAGCAGGAGTTCTACTTCAGCCAGATCAGGCCTGCCAAGAAACTGCGTTTCACAGGCCTTGGTAAGAGATGTTCCCGGTAGGCTGTGAGAGCACTGTGGAGAGCCAGTTGCTTTAGCTTCCCACAGAGCTGGAAGCAAGATGCTTTGGGGCCTCTCTCTCCCTTTGGACACAAGGCAGCCGTTTGCGCCTGGCAGCTCTAGGCCAATGGAGCACACCCACAGCAGAAGTTCTACTTCAGGCAGATCAGTCCTGCCCAGGAACTGCGTTTCACAGCCCTTGGTAAGAGATGTTCACGGTAGGCTGTGAGAGCACTGGGCAGAACCAGTTGTTTTTTAGCTTCGCAAAGTGCTGGAGGCAAGATGCTTTGGGGCCTCCCTCACCCTTTGGAAGCAAGGCAGCCCTTAGGTCCTGGTAGCTCTAGGCGTATGTAGCACAACCAGAACAGAAGTTCTACTTCAGCCAGGTCAGGCCTGCCAAGAAACTGCGTTTCACAGGCCTTTCAAAGAGATGTTCTCTTAGGCTGTAAGAGCACTGGGCAGAGCCAGCTGTTTCTTAGCTTCCCGAAGAGCTGGGAGCAAGATTCTTTGGGTCCACTCTCCGTCTTTGGAAACAAGGCAGCCCTTTGGGCCTGGCAGCTCTGGGGCAATGGAGCACACCCAGAGCAGAAGTTCTACTTAGCCAGATCAGGCCTGCCATGAAACTGCGTTTCACAGGCCTTGGTAAGAGATGTTCCCGGTAGGCTGTAAGAGCACTGGGCAGAGCCAGTTGTTTCTTACCTTCCTGAAAAGCTGGAAGCAAGACGCCTGGGACCCCTCTGCCCGTTTGGGAACAAGGCAGCCTTTTGGGTCGGGAAGCTCTAGGCCAATGGAGCACACGCAGAGCAGGAGTTCTACTTCAGCCTGATCAGGCCTGCAAAGAAACAGCGTTTGACAGGCCTTGGTAAGAGATGTTCCCGGTAGGTGTAAGAGCACTGGGCAGAGCCAGTTGTTTCTTAGCTTTGCAGAGACCGGGAAGCAAGATGCTTTGGGCCTCTCTGCCCCTTGGAAACAGGGCAGCACTGGGTCCTGGCAGCTCTAGGGCAATGGAGCACACCCAGAGCCGGAGTTCTACTTCAGCCAGATGAGGCCTGCCAAGAAACTGCGTTTCACAGGCCTTTCAAAGACATGTTCCCGGTAGGCTGTAAGAGCACGGGGCAGAGCGAGTTGGTTCTTAGCTTCCCAGAGAGCTGGAAGCAAGATGCTTTGGGGCCTCTCTGCCCCTTTGGAAACAAGGCAGCACCTTGGGCCTGGCAGCTCTAGGGCAATGGAGCACACCCAGAGCAGAAGTTCTACTTCAGCCAAATCAGGCCTGCCAGGAAACGGCGTTTCACAGGCCTTGGTAAGAGATGTTCCCGGTAGGCTGTAAGAGCACTGGGCAACGCCAGATGTTTCTTAGCTTCCCGAAGAGCTGGAAGCAAGATGCTTTGGTGCCACTCTCTCACTTTGGAATCAAGGCAGCCCTTTGGGGCAGGTAGCTCTAGGCCAGTGGAGCACACCCAGAGCAGAAGTTCTACTTCGGCCAGTTCAGGCCACCAACAAACTGCGTTTCACAGGCCTTGGTAAGAGATGTTCCCGGTAGGCTGTAAGAGCACTGGGCAACGCCAGATGTTTCTTAGCTTCCCGAAGAGCTGGAAGCAAGATGCTTTGGGGCCTCTCATCCCCTTTGCAAACAAGGCGGCCCTTTGGGCCAGGCAGCTCTAGGCCAATGGAGCACACCCAGAGCAGAAGTTATACTTCAGCTAGATCAGGCCACCAACAAAGTGCGTTTCACAGGCCTTGGTAAGAGATTTTCTCTCAGGCTGTAAGAGCACTGGGCAGAGCCAGTTGTTTCTTAGCTTCCCAAAGACCGGGAAGCAAGATGCTTTGGGGGCTCCCTGCCCCTTTGCCAACAAGGCCGACCTTTGGGCCTTTCAGCTCTAGGCCAATGGAGCACACCCAGAGCAGAAGTTCTACCTCAGCCAGATAAGGCCTGCCAAGAAACTGCGTTTCAAAGGCTTTGGTAAGAGATGTTGCCGGTACTCTGTCAGAGCACTGGGCAGAGACAGTTGTTTCTTAGCTTCCCAAAGAGCTGGAAGCAAGATGCTTTGGGGCCTCTCTGCCCCTTTGCAAACAAGGCATCCCTTTGGGCCTTTCAGCTCTAGGCCAATGGAGCACACCCAGAGCAGAAGTTCTACCTCAGCCAGATCAGGCCTGCCAAGAAACTGCTTTTCACAGGCCTTCGTAAGAGGTGTTCCCGGAAGGCTGTAAGAGTACCTGGCAGAGCGAGTTGTTTCTTAGCTTCAAAAACAGCTGGAAGCAACATGATATGGGGCCTCTCTCCCCCTTTGGAAACAAAGCAGCCTTTGTGCCTGGCAGCTCTAGGCCATAGTAGCACACCCAGAGCACAAGTTCTACCTCAGCCAGATAAGGCCTGTCAAGAAGCTGCGTTTCACAGGCCTTTGTATGTGACGTTCCCGGTTGGCTTTGAGAGCACTGTGCAGAGCCAGTTGTTTTAGCTTCCCAGAGAGCAGGAAGCAAGATGCTTTGGGGCCTCTCTCACACTTTGGAAATAAAGGCAGCCCTTTGGGCCTGGCAGCCCTAGGCCAATGGAGTACACCCAGAGCAGAAGTTCTACCTCAGCCAGATCAGGCCTTCCAAGAAACTGCGTCTCACAGGCCTTTCTCTGTCACATTGCCGGTAGGCTGTGAGAGCACTGTGCAGAGCCAGTTGTTTCTTAGCTTCCCAAAGATTTGGAAGCAAGATACTTTGGGGACTCTCAGCCCCTTTGGAAACAAGGCGGCCCTTTGGGCCTGGCAGCTCTAGGCCAAAGTAGCACGCCCAGAGCAGGAGTTCTACTTCAGCCAGATCAGGCCTGCCAAGAAACTGCGTTTCACAGGCCTTGGTAAGAGATGTTCCCGGTAGGCTGTGAGAGCACTGTGGAGAGCCAGTTGCTTTAGCTTCCCACAGAGCTGGAAGCAAGATGCTTTGGGGCCTCTCTCTCCCTTTGGACACAAGGCAGCCGTTTGCGCCTGGCAGCTCTAGGCCAATGGAGCACACCCACAGCAGAAGTTCTACTTCAGGCAGATCAGTCCTGCCCAGGAACTGCGTTTCACAGCCCTGGTGAGAGATGTTCACGGTAGGCTGTGAGAGCACTGGGCAGAACCAGTTGTTTTTTAGCTTCGCAAAGTGCTGGAGGCAAGATGCTTTGGGGCCTCTCTCACCCTTTGGAAGCAAGGCAGCCCTTAGGTCCTGGTAGCTCTAGGCGTATGTAGCACAACCAGAACAGAAGTTCTACTTCAGCCAGGTCAGGCCTGCCAAGAAACTGCGTTTCACAGGCCTTTCAAAGAGATGTTCTCTTAGGCTGTAAGAGCACTGGGCAGAGCCAGCTGTTTCTTAGCTTCCCGAAGAGCTGGGAGCAAGATTCTTTGGGTCCACTCTCCGTCTTTGGAAACAAGGCAGCCCTTTGGGCCTGGCAGCTCTGGGGCAATGGAGCACACCCAGAGCAGAAGTTCTACTTCAGCCAGATCAGGCCTGCCAGGAAACTGCGTTTCACAGGCCTTGGTAAGAGATGTTCCCGGTAGGCTGTAAGAGCACTGGGCAGAGCCAGTTGTTTCTTACCTTCCTGAAAAGCTGGAAGCAAGACGCCTGGGACCCCTCTGCCCGTTTGGGAACAAGGCAGCCTTTTGGGTCGGGAAGCTCTAGGCCAATGGAGCACACGCAGAGCAGGAGTTCTACTTCAGCCTGATCAGGCCTGCAAAGAAACAGCGTTTGACAGGCCTTGGTAAGAGATGTTCCCGGTAGGTGTAAGAGCACTGGGCAGAGCCAGTTGTTTCTTAGCTTTGCAGAGACCGGGAAGCAAGATGCTTTGGGCCTCTCTGCCCCTTGGAAACAGGGCAGCACTGGGTCCTGGCAGCCCTAGGGCAATGGAGCACACCCAGAGCCGGAGTTCTACTTCAGCCAGATGAGGCCTGCCAAGAAACTGCGTTTCACAGGCCTTTCAAAGACATGTTCCCGGTAGGCTGTAAGAGCACGGGGCAGAGCGAGTTGGTTCTTAGCTTCCCAGAGAGCTGGAAGCAAGATGCTTTGGGGCCTCTCTGCCCCTTTGGAAACAAGGCAGCACCTTGGGCCTGGCAGCTCTAGGGCAATGGAGCACACCCAGAGCAGAAGTTCTACTTCAGCCAAATCAGGCCTGCCAGGAAACGGCGTTTCACAGGCCTTGGTAAGAGATGTTCCCGGTAGGCTGTAAGAGCACTGGGCAACGCCAGATGTTTCTTAGCTTCCCGAAGAGCTGGAAGCAAGATGCTTTGGTGCCACTCTCTCACTTTGGAATCAAGGCAGCCCTTTGGGGAAGGTAGCTCTAGGCCAGTGGAGCACACCCAGAGCAGAAGTTCTACTTCGGCCAGTTCAGGCCACCAACAAACTGCGTTTCACAGGCCTTGGTAAGAGATGTTCCCGGTAGGCTGTAAGAGCACTGGGCAACGCCAGATGTTTCTTAGCTTCCCGAAGAGCTGGAAGCAAGATGCTTTGGGGCCTCTCATCCCCTTTGCAAACAAGGCGGCCCTTTGGGCCAGGCAGCTCTAGGCCAATGGAGCACACCCAGAGCAGAAGTTCTACTTCAGCTAGATCAGGCCAGCAACAAAGTGCGTTTCACAGGCCTTGGTAAGAGATTTTCTCTCAGGCTGTAAGAGCACTGGGCAGAGCCAGTTGTTTCTTAGCTTCCCAAAGACCGGGAAGCAAGATGCTTTGGGGGCTCCCTGCCCCTTTGCCAACAAGGCCGACCTTTGGGCCTTTCAGCTCTAGGCCAATGGAGCACACCCAGAGCAGAAGTTCTACCTCAGCCAGATCAGGCCTGCCAAGAAACTGCTTTTCACAGGCCTTCGTAAGAGGTGTTCCCGGAAGGCTGTAAGAGTACCTGGCAGAGCGAGTTGTTTCTTAGCTTCAAAAACAGCTGGAAGCAACATGATTTGGGGCCTCTCTCCCCCTTTGGAAACAAAGCAGCCTTTGTGCCTGGCAGCTCTAGGCCAAAGTAGCACACCCAGAGCACAAGTTCTACCTCAGCCAGATAAGGCCTGTCAAGAAGCTGCGTTTCACAGGCCTTTGTATGTGACGTTCCCGGTTGGCTTTGAGAGCACTGTGCAGAGCCAGTTGTTTTAGCTTCCCAGAGAGCAGGAAGCAAGATGCTTTGGGGCCTCTCTCACACTTTGGAAATAAAGGCAGCCCTTTGGGCCTGGCAGCCCTAGGCCAATGGAGTACACCCAGAGCAGAAGTTCTACCTCAGCCAGATCAGGCCTTCCAAGAAACTGCGTCTCACAGGCCTTTCTCTGTCACGTTGCCGGTAGGCTGTGAGAGCACTGTGCAGAGCCAGTTGTTTCTTAGCTTCCCAAAGATTTGGAAGCAAGATACTTTGGGGACTCTCAGCCCCTTTGGAAACAAGGCGGCCCTTTGGGCCTGGCAGCTCTAGGCCAAAGTAGCACGCCCAGAGCAGGAGTTCTACTTCAGCCACATCAGGCCTGCCAGGAAACTGCGTTTCACAGGCCTTGGTAAGAGATGTTCCCGGTAGGCTGTGAGAGCACTGTGGAGAGCCAGTTGCTTTAGCTTCCCACAGAGCTGGAAGCAAGATGCTTTGGGGCCTCTCTCTCCCTTTGGACACAAGGCAGCCGTTTGCGCCTGGCAGCTCTAGGCCAATGGAGCACACCCACAGCAGAAGTTCTACTTCAGGCAGATCAGTCCTGCCCAGAAACTGCGTTTCACAGCCCTTGGTAAGAGATGTTCACGGTAGGCTGTGAGAGCACTGGGCAGAACCAGTTGTTTTTTAGCTTCGCAAAGTGCTGGAGGCAAGATGCTTTGGGGCCTCTCTCACCCTTTGGAAGCAAGGCAGCCCTTAGGTCCTGGTAGCTCTAGGCGTATGTAGCACAACCAGAACAGAAGTTCTACTTCAGCCAGGTCAGGCCTGCCAAGAAACTGCGTTTCACAGGCCTTTCAAAGAGACGTTCTCTTAGGCTGTAAGAGCACTGGGCAGAGCCAGCTGTTTCTTAGCTTCCCGAAGAGCTGGGAGCAAGATTCTTTGGGTCCACTCTCCGTCTTTGGAAACAAGGCAGCCCTTTGGGCCTGGCAGCTCTGGGGCAATGGAGCTCACCCAGAGCAGAAGTTCTACTTCAGCCAGATCAGGCCTGCCAGGAAACTGCGTTTCACAGGCCTTGGTAAGAGATGTTCCCAGTAGGCTGTAAGAGCACTGGGCAGAGCCAGTTGTTTCTTACCTTCCTGAAAAGCTGGAAGCAAGACGCCTGGGACCCCTCTGCCCGTTTGGGAACAAGGCAGCCTTTTGGGTCGGGAAGCTCTAGAACAATGGAGCACACGCAGAGCAGGAGTTCTACTTCAGCCTGATCAGGCCTGCAAAGAAACAGCGTTTGACAGGACTTGGTAAGAGATGTTCCCGGTAGGTGTAAGAGCACTGGGCAGAGCCAGTTGTTTCTTAGCTTTGCAGAGACCGGGAAGCAAGATGCTTTGGGCCTCTCTGCCCCTTGGAAACAGGGCAGCACTGGGTCCTGGCAGCCCTAGGGCAATGGAGCACACCCAGAGCCGGAGTTCTACTTCAGCCAGATGAGGCCTGCCAAGAAACTGCGTTTCACAGGCCTTTCAAAGACATGTTCCCGGTAGGCTGTAAGAGCACGGGGCAGAGCGAGTTGGTTCTTAGCTTCCCAGAGAGCTGGAAGCAAGATGCTTTGGGGCCTCTCTGCCCCTTTGGAAACAAGGCAGCACCTTGGGCCTGGCAGCTCTAGGGCAATGGAGCACACCCAGAGCAGAAGTTCTACTTCAGCCAAATCAGGCCTGCCAGGAAACGGCGTTTCACAGGCCTTGGTAAGAGATGTTCCCGGTAGGCTGTAAGAGCACTGGGCAACGCCAGATGTTTCTTAGCTTCCCGAAGAGCTGGAAGCAAGATGCTTTGGGGCCACTCTCTCACTTTGGAATCAAGGCAGCCCTTTGGGGCAGGTAGCTCTAGGCCAGTGGAGCACACCCAGAGCAGAAGTTCTACTTCGGCCAGTTCAGGCCACCAACAAACTGCGTTTCACAGGCCTTGGTAAGAGATGTTCCCGGTAGGCTGTAAGAGCACTGGGCAACGCCAGATGTTTCTTAGCTTCCCGAAGAGCTGGAAGCAAGATGCTTTGGGGCCTCTCATCCCCTTTGCAAACAAGGCGGCCCTTTGGGCCAGGCAGCTCTAGGCCAATGGAGCACACCCAGAGCAGAAGTTATACTTCAGCTAGATCAGGCCACCAACAAAGTGCGTTTCACAGGCCTTGGTAAGAGATTTTCTCTCAGGCTGTAAGAGCACTGGGCAGAGCCAGTTGTTTCTTAGCTTCCCAAAGACCGGGAAGCAAGATGCTTTGGGGGCTCCCTGCCCCTTTGCCAACAAGGCCGACCTTTGGGCCTTTCAGCTCTAGGCCAATGGAGCACACCCAGAGCAGAAGTTCTACCTCAGCCAGATCAGGCCTGCCAAGAAACTGCTTTTCACAGGCCTTCGTAAGAGGTGTTCCCGGAAGGCTGTAAGAGTACCTGGCAGAGCGAGTTGTTTCTTAGCTTCAAAAACAGCTGGAAGCAACATGATTTGGGGCCTCTCTCCCCCTTTGGAAACAAAGCAGCCTTTGTGCCTGGCAGCTCTAGGCCAAAGTAGCACACCCAGAGCACAAGTTCTACCTCAGCCAGATAAGGCCTGTCAAGAAGCTGCGTTTCACAGGCCTTTGTATGTGACGTTCCCGGTTGGCTTTGAGAGCACTGTGCAGAGCCAGTTGTTTTAGCTTCCCAGAGAGCAGGAAGCAAGATGCTTTGGGGCCTCTCTCACACTTTGGAAATAAAGGCAGCCCTTTGGGCCTGGCAGCCCTAGGCCAATGGAGTACACCCAGAGCAGAAGTTCTACCTCAGCCAGATCAGGCCTTCCAAGAAACTGCGTCTCACAGGCCTTTCTCTGTCACGTTGCCGGTAGGCTGTGAGAGCACTGTGCAGAGCCAGTTGTTTCTTAGCTTCCCAAAGATTTGGAAGCAAGATACTTTGGGGACTCTCAGCCCCTTTGGAAACAAGGCGGCCCTTTGGGCCTGGCAGCTCTAGGCCAAAGTAGCACGCCCAGAGCAGGAGTTCTACTTCAGCCAGATCAGGCCTGCCAAGAAACTGCGTTTCACAGGCCTTGGTAAGAGATGTTCCCGGTAGGCTGTGAGAGCACTGTGGAGAGCCAGTTGCTTTAGCTTCCCACAGAGCTGGAAGCAAGATGCTTTGGGGCCTCTCTCTCCCTTTGGACACAAGGCAGCCGTTTGCGCCTGGCAGCTCTAGGCCAATGGAGCACACCCACAGCAGAAGTTCTACTTCAGGCAGATCAGTCCTGCCCAGAAACTGCGTTTCACAGCCCTTGGTAAGAGATGTTCACGGTAGGCTGTGAGAGCACTGGGCAGAACCAGTTGTTTTTTAGCTTCGCAAAGTGCTGGAGGCAAGATGCTTTGGGGCCTCTCTCACCCTTTGGAAGCAAGGCAGCCCTTAGGTCCTGGTAGCTCTAGGCGTATGTAGCACAACCAGAACAGAAGTTCTACTTCAGCCAGGTCAGGCCTGCCAAGAAACTGCGTTTCACAGGCCTTTCAAAGAGACGTTCTCTTAGGCTGTAAGAGCACTGGGCAGAGCCAGCTGTTTCTTAGCTTCCCGAAGAGCTGGGAGCAAGATTCTTTGGGTCCACTCTCCGTCTTTGGAAACAAGGCAGCCCTTTGGGCCTGGCAGCTCTGGGGCAATGGAGCTCACCCAGAGCAGAAGTTCTACTTCAGCCAGATCAGGCCTGCCAGGAAACTGCGTTTCACAGGCCTTGGTAAGAGATGTTCCCAGTAGGCTGTAAGAGCACTGGGCAGAGCCAGTTGTTTCTTACCTTCCTGAAAAGCTGGAAGCAAGACGCCTGGGACCCCTCTGCCCGTTTGGGAACAAGGCAGCCTTTTGGGTCGGGAAGCTCTAGAACAATGGAGCACACGCAGAGCAGGAGTTCTACTTCAGCCTGATCAGGCCTGCAAAGAAACAGCGTTTGACAGGCCTTGGTAAGAGATGTTCCCGGTAGGTGTAAGAGCACTGGGCAGAGCCAGTTGTTTCTTAGCTTTGCAGAGACCGGGAAGCAAGATGCTTTGGGCCTCTCTGCCCCGTGGAAACAGGGCAGCACTGGGTCCTGGCAGCCCTAGGGCAATGGAGCACACCCAGAGCCGGAGTTCTACTTCAGCCAGATGAGGCCTGCCAAGAAACTGCGTTTCACAGGCCTTTCAAAGACATGTTCCCGGTAGGCTGTAAGAGCACGGGGCAGAGCGAGTTGGTTCTTAGCTTCCCAGAGAGCTGGAAGCAAGATGCTTTGGGGCCTCTCTGCCCCTTTGGAAACAAGGCAGCACCTTGGGCCTGGCAGCTCTAGGGCAATGGAGCACACCCAGAGCAGAAGTTCTACTTCAGCCAAATCAGGCCTGCCAGGAAACGGCGTTTCACAGGCCTTGGTAAGAGATGTTCCCGGTAGGCTGTAAGAGCACTGGGCAACGCCAGATGTTTCTTAGCTTCCCGAAGAGCTGGAAGCAAGATGCTTTGGTGCCACTCTCTCACTTTGGAATCAAGGCAGCCCTTTGGGGCAGGTAGCTCCAGGCCAGTGGAGCACACCCAGAGCAGAAGTTCTACTTCGGCCAGTTCAGGCCACCAACAAACTGCGTTTCACAGGCCTTGGTAAGAGATTTTCTCTCAGGCTGTAAGAGCACTGGGCAGAGCCAGTTGTTTCTTAGCTTCCCAAAGACCGGGAAGCAAGATGCTTTGGGGGCTCCCTGCCCCTTTGCCAACAAGGCCGACCTTTGGGCCTTTCAGCTCTAGGCCAATGGAGCACACCCAGAGCAGAAGTTCTACCTCAGCCAGATAAGGCCTGCCAAGAAACTGCGTTTCAAAGGCTTTGGTAAGAGATGTTGCCGGTACTCTGTCAGAGCACTGGGCAGAGACAGTTGTTTCTTAGCTTCCCAAAGAGCTGGAAGCAAGATGCTTTGGTGCCACTCTCTCACTTTGGAATCAAGGCAGCCCTTTGGGGCAGGTAGCTCTAGGCCAGTGGAGCACACCCAGAGCAGAAGTTCTACTTCGGCCAGTTCAGGCCACCAACAAACTGCGTTTCACAGGCCTTGGTAAGAGATGTTCCCGGTAGGCTGTAAGAGCACTGGGCAACGCCAGATGTTTCTTAGCTTCCCGAAGAGCTGGAAGCAAGATGCTTTGGGGCCTCTCATCCCCTTTGCAAACAAGGCGGCCCTTTGGGCCAGGCAGCTCTAGGCCAATGGAGCACACCCAGAGCAGAAGTTATACTTCAGCTAGATCAGGCCACCAACAAAGTGCGTTTCACAGGCCTTGGTAAGAGATTTTCTCTCAGGCTGTAAGAGCACTGGGCAGAGCCAGTTGTTTCTTAGCTTCCCAAAGACCGGGGAGCAAGATGCTTTGGGGGCTCCCTGCCCCTTTGCCAACAAGGCCGACCTTTGGGCCTTTCAGCTCTAGGCCAATGGAGCACACCCAGAGCAGAAGTTCTACCTCAGCCAGATCAGGCCTGCCAAGAAACTGCTTTTCACAGGCCTTCGTAAGAGGTGTTCCCGGAAGGCTGTAAGAGTACCTGGCAGAGCGAGTTGTTTCTTAGCTTCAAAAACAGCTGGAAGCAACATGATTTGGGGCCTCTCTCCCCCTTTGGAAACAAAGCAGCCTTTGTGCCTGGCAGCTCTAGGCCAAAGTAGCACACCCAGAGCACAAGTTCTACCTCAGCCAGATAAGGCCTGTCAAGAAGCTGCGTTTCACAGGCCTTTGTATGTGACGTTCCCGGTTGGCTTTGAGAGCACTGTGCAGAGCCAGTTGTTTTAGCTTCCCAGAGAGCAGGAAGCAAGATGCTTTGGGGCCTCTCTCACACTTTGGAAATAAAGGCAGCCCTTTGGGCCTGGCAGCCCTAGGCCAATGGAGTACACCCAGAGCAGAAGTTCTACCTCAGCCAGATCAGGCCTTCCAAGAAACTGCGTCTCACAGGCCTTTCTCTGTCACGTTGCCGGTAGGCTGTGAGAGCACTGTGCAGAGCCAGTTGTTTCTTAGCTTCCCAAAGATTTGGAAGCAAGATACTTTGGGGACTCTCAGCCCCTTTGGAAACAAGGCGGCCCTTTGGGCCTGGCAGCTCTAGGCCAAAGTAGCACGCCCAGAGCAGGAGTTCTACTTCAGCCAGATCAGGCCTGCCAAGAAACTGCGTTTCACAGGCCTTGGTAAGAGATGTTCCCGGTAGGCTGTGAGAGCACTGTGGAGAGCCAGTTGCTTTAGCTTCCCACAGAGCTGGAAGCAAGATGCTTTGGGGCCTCTCTCTCCCTTTGGACACAAGGCAGCCGTTTGCGCCTGGCAGCTCTAGGCCAATGGAGCACACCCACAGCAGAAGTTCTACTTCAGGCAGATCAGTCCTGCCCAGAAACTGCGTTTCACAGCCCTTGGTAAGAGATGTTCACGGTAGGCTGTGAGAGCACTGGGCAGAACCAGTTGTTTTTTAGCTTCGCAAAGTGCTGGAGGCAAGATGCTTTGGGGCCTCTCTCACCCTTTGGAAGCAAGGCAGCCCTTAGGTCCTGGTAGCTCTAGGCGTATGTAGCACAACCAGAACAGAAGTTCTACTTCAGCCAGGTCAGGCCTGCCAAGAAACTGCGTTTCACAGGCCTTTCAAAGAGATGTTCTCTTAGGCTGTAAGAGCACTGGGCAGAGCCAGCTGTTTCTTAGCTTCCCGAAGAGCTGGGAGCAAGATTCTTTGGGTCCACTCTCCGTCTTTGGAAACAAGGCAGCCCTTTGGGCCTGGCAGCTCTGGGGCAATGGAGCACACCCAGAGCAGAAGTTCTACTTCAGCCAGATCAGGCCTGCCAGGAAACTGCGTTTCACAGGCCTTGGTAAGAGATGTTCCCGGTAGGCTGTAAGAGCACTGGGCAGAGCCAGTTGTTTCTTACCTTCCTGAAAAGCTGGAAGCAAGACGCCTGGGACCCCTCTGCCCGTTTGGGAACAAGGCAGCCTTTTGGGTCGGGAAGCTCTAGGCCAATGGAGCACACGCAGAGCAGGAGTTCTACTTCAGCCTGATCAGGCCTGCAAAGAAACAGCGTTTGACAGGCCTTGGTAAGAGATGTTCCCGGTAGGTGTAAGAGCACTGGGCAGAGCCAGTTGTTTCTTAGCTTTGCAGAGACCGGGAAGCAAGATGCTTTGGGCCTCTCTGCCCCGTGGAAACAGGGCAGCACTGGGTCCTGGCAGCCCTAGGGCAATGGAGCACACCCAGAGCCGGAGTTCTACTTCAGCCAGATGAGGCCTGCCAAGAAACTGCGTTTCACAGGCCTTTCAAAGACATGTTCCCGGTAGGCTGTAAGAGCACGGGGCAGAGCGAGTTGGTTCTTAGCTTCCCAGAGAGCTGGAAGCAAGATGCTTTGGGGCCTCTCTGCCCCTTTGGAAACAAGGCAGCACCTTGGGCCTGGCAGCTCTAGGGCAATGGAGCACACCCAGAGCAGAAGTTCTACTTCAGCCAAATCAGGCCTGCCAGGAAACGGCGTTTCACAGGCCTTGGTAAGAGATGTTCCCGGTAGGCTGTAAGAGCACTGGGCAACGCCAGATGTTTCTTAGCTTCCCGAAGAGCTGGAAGCAAGATGCTTTGGTGCCACTCTCTCACTTTGGAATCAAGGCAGCCCTTTGGGGCAGGTAGCTCTAGGCCAGTGGAGCACACCCAGAGCAGAAGTTCTACTTCGGCCAGTTCAGGCCACCAACAAACTGCGTTTCACAGGCCTTGGTAAGAGATGTTCCCGGTAGGCTGTAAGAGCACTGGGCAACGCCAGATGTTTCTTAGCTTCCCGAAGAGCTGGAAGCAAGATGCTTTGGTGCCACTCTCTCACTTTGGAATCAAGGCAGCCCTTTGGGGCAGGTAGCTCTAGGCCAGTGGAGCACACCCAGAGCAGAAGTTCTACTTCGGCCAGTTCAGGCCACCAACAAACTGCGTTTCACAGGCCTTGGTAAGAGATGTTCCCGGTAGGCTGTAAGAGCACTGGGCAACGCCAGATGTTTCTTAGCTTCCCGAAGAGCTGGAAGCAAGATGCTTTGGGGCCTCTCATCCCCTTTGCAAACAAGGCGGCCCTTTGGGCCAGGCAGCTCTAGGCCAATGGAGCACACCCAGAGCAGAAGTTCTACTTCAGCTAGATCAGGCCACCAACAAAGTGCGTTTCACAGGCCTTGGTAAGAGATTTTCTCTCAGGCTGTAAGAGCACTGGGCAGAGCCAGTTGTTTCTTAGCTTCCCAAAGACCGGGAAGCAAGATGCTTTGGGGGCTCCCTGCCCCTTTGCCAACAAGGCCGACCTTTGGGCCTTTCAGCTCTAGGCCAATGGAGCACACCCAGAGCAGATGTTCTACCTCAGCCAGATAAGGCCTGCCAAGAAACTGCGTTTCAAAGGCTTTGGTAAGAGCTGTTGCCGGTACTCTGTCAGAGCACTGGGCAGAGACAGTTGTTTCTTAGCTTCCCAAAGAGCTGGAAGCAAGATGCTTTGGGGCCTCTCTGCCCCTTTGCAAACAAGGCATCCCTTTGGGCCTTTCAGCTCTAGGCCAATGGAGCACACCCAGAGCAGAAGTTCTACCTCAGCCAGATCAGGCCTGCCAAGAAACTGCGTTTCACAGGCCTTGGTAAGAGATGTTCCCGGTAGGCTGTGAGAGCACTGTGGAGAGCCAGTTGCTTTAGCTTCCCACAGAGCTGGAAGCAAGATGCTTTGGGGCCTCTCTCTCCCTTTGGACACAAGGCAGCCGTTTGCGCCTGGCAGCTCTAGGCCAATGGAGCACACCCACAGCAGAAGTTCTACTTCAGGCAGATCAGTCCTGCCCAGAAACTGCGTTTCACAGCCCTTGGTAAGAGATGTTCACGGTAGGCTGTGAGAGCACTGGGCAGAACCAGTTGTTTTTTAGCTTCGCAAAGTGCTGGAGGCAAGATGCTTTGGGGCCTCTCTCACCCTTTGGAAGCAAGGCAGCCCTTAGGTCCTGGTAGCTCTAGGCGTATGTAGCACAACCAGAACAGAAGTTCTACTTCAGCCAGGTCAGGCCTGCCAAGAAACTGCGTTTCACAGGCCTTTCAAAGAGATGTTCTCTTAGGCTGTAAGAGCACTGGGCAGAGCCAGCTGTTTCTTAGCTTCCCGAAGAGCTGGGAGCAAGATTCTTTGGGTCCACTCTCCGTCTTTGGAAACAAGGCAGCCCTTTGGGCCTGGCAGCTCTGGGGCAATGGAGCACACCCAGAGCAGAAGTTCTACTTCAGCCAGATCAGGCCTGCCATAAAACTGCGTTTCACAGGCCTTGGTAAGAGATGTTCCCGGTAGGCTGTAAGAGCACTGGGCAGAGCCAGTTGTTTCTTACCTTCCTGAAAAGCTGGAAGCAAGACGCCTGGGACCCCTCTGCCCGTTTGGGAACAAGGCAGCCTTTTGGGTCGGGAAGCTCTAGGCCAATGGAGCACACGCAGAGCAGGAGTTCTACTTCAGCCTGATCAGGCCTGCAAAGAAACAGCGTTTGACAGGCCTTGGTAAGAGATGTTCCCGGTAGGTGTAAGAGCACTGGGCAGAGCCAGTTGTTTCTTAGCTTTGCAGAGACCGGGAAGCAAGATGCTTTGGGCCTCTCTGCCCCGTGGAAACAGGGCAGCACTGGGTCCTGGCAGCCCTAGGGCAATGGAGCACACCCAGAGCCGGAGTTCTACTTCAGCCAGATGAGGCCTGCCAAGAAACTGCGTTTCACAGGCCTTTCAAAGACATGTTCCCGGTAGGCTGTAAGAGCACGGGGCAGAGCGAGTTGGTTCTTAGCTTCCCAGAGAGCTGGAAGCAAGATGCTTTGGGGCCTCTCTGCCCCTTTGGAAACAAGGCAGCACCTTGGGCCTGGCAGCTCTAGGGCAATGGAGCACACCCAGAGCAGAAGTTCTACTTCAGCCAAATCAGGCCTGCCAGGAAACGGCGTTTCACAGGCCTTGGTAAGAGATGTTCCCGGTAGGCTGTAAGAGCACTGGGCAACGCCAGATGTTTCTTAGCTTCCCGAAGAGCTGGAAGCAAGATGCTTTGGTGCCACTCTCTCACTTTGGAATCAAGGCAGCCCTTTGGGGCAGGTAGCTCTAGGCCAGTGGAGCACACCCAGAGCAGAAGTTCTACTTCGGCCAGTTCAGGCCACCAACAAACTGCGTTTCACAGGCCTTGGTAAGAGATGTTCCCGGTAGGCTGTAAGAGCACTGGGCAACGCCAGATGTTTCTTAGCTTCCCGAAGAGCTGGAAGCAAGATGCTTTGGGGCCTCTCATCCCCTTTGCAAACAAGGCGGCCCTTTGGGCCAGGCAGCTCTAGGCCAATGGAGCACACCCAGAGCAGAAGTTCTACTTCAGCTAGATCAGGCCACCAACAAAGTGCGTTTCACAGGCCTTGGTAAGAGATTTTCTCTCAGGCTGTAAGAGCACTGGGCAGAGCCAGTTGTTTCTTAGCTTCCCAAAGACCGGGAAGCAAGATGCTTTGGGGGCTCCCTGCCCCTTTGCCAACAAGGCCGACCTTTGGGCCTTTCAGCTCTAGGCCAATGGAGCACACCCAGAGCAGAAGTTCTACCTCAGCCAGATAAGGCCTGCCAAGAAACTGCGTTTCAAAGGCTTTGGTAAGAGCTGTTGCCGGTACTCTGTCAGAGCACTGGGCAGAGACAGTTGTTTCTTAGCTTCCCAAAGAGCTGGAAGCAAGATGCTTTGGGGCCTCTCTGCCCCTTTGCAAACAAGGCATCCCTTTGGGCCTTTCAGCTCTAGGCCAATGGAGCACACCCAGAGCAGAAGTTCTACCTCAGCCAGATCAGGCCTGCCAAGAAACTGCGTTTCATAGGCCTTGGTAACAGATGTTCCCGGTAGGCTGTGAGAGCACTGTGGAGAGCCAGTTCCTTTAGCTTCCCACAGAGCTGGAAGCAAGATGCTTTGGGGCCTCTCTCTCCCTTTGGACACAGGCAGCCGTTTGCGCCTGGCAGCTCTAGGCCAATGGAGCACACCCACAGCAGAAGTTCTACTTCAGGCAGATCAGTCCTGCCCAGAAACTGCGTTTCACAGCCCTTGGTAAGAGATGTTCACGGTAGGCTGTGAGAGCACTGGGCAGAACCAGTTGTTTTTTAGCTTCGCAAAGTGCTGGAGGCAAGATGCTTTGGGGCCTCTCTCACCCTTTGGAAGCAAGGCAGCCCTTAGGTCCTGGTAGCTCTAGGCGTATGTAGCACAACCAGAACAGAAGTTCTACTTCAGCCAGGTCAGGCCTGCCAAGAAACTGCGTTTCACAGGCCTTTCAAAGAGATGTTCTCTTAGGCTGTAAGAGCACTGGGCAGAGCCAGCTGTTTCTTAGCTTCCCGAAGAGCTGGGAGCAAGATGCTTTGGGTCCACTCTCCGTCTTTGGAAACAAGGCAGCCCTTTGGGCCTGGCAGCTCTGGGGCAATGGAGCACACCCAGAGCAGAAGTTCTACTTCAGCCAGATCAGGCCTGCCAGGAAACTGCGTTTCACAGGCCTTGGTAAGAGATGTTCCCGGTAGGCTGTAAGAGCACTGGGCAGAGCCAGTTGTTTCTTACCTTCCTGAAAAGCTGGAAGCAAGACGCCTGGGACCCCTCTGCCCGTTTGGGAACAAGGCAGCCTTTTGGGTCGGGAAGCTCTAGGCCAATGGAGCACACGCAGAGCAGGAGTTCTACTTCAGCCTGATCAGGCCTGCAAAGAAACAGCGTTTGACAGGCCTTGGTAAGAGATGTTCCCGGTAGGTGTAAGAGCACTGGGCAGAGCCAGTTGTTTCTTAGCTTTGCAGAGACCGGGAAGCAAGATGCTTTGGGCCTCTCTGCCCCGTGGAAACAGGGCAGCACTGGGTCCTGGCAGCCCTAGGGCAATGGAGCACACCCAGAGCCGGAGTTCTACTTCAGCCAGATGAGGCCTGCCAAGAAACTGCGTTTCACAGGCCTTTCAAAGACATGTTCCCGGTAGGCTGTAAGAGCACGGGGCAGAGCGAGTTGGTTCTTAGCTTCCCAGAGAGCTGGAAGCAAGATGCTTTGGGGCCTCTCTGCCCCTTTGGAAACAAGGCAGCACCTTGGGCCTGGCAGCTCTAGGGCAATGGAGCACACCCAGAGCAGAAGTTCTACTTCAGCCAAATCAGGCCTGCCAGGAAACGGCGTTTCACAGGCCTTGGTAAGAGATGTTCCCGGTAGGCTGTAAGAGCACTGGGCAACGCCAGATGTTTCTTAGCTTCCCGAAGAGCTGGAAGCAAGATGCTTTGGTGCCACTCTCTCACTTTGGAATCAAGGCAGCCCTTTGGGGCAGGTAGCTCTAGGCCAGTGGAGCACACCCAGAGCAGAAGTTCTACTTCGGCCAGTTCAGGCCACCAACAAACTGCGTTTCACAGGCCTTGGTAAGAGATGTTCCCGGTAGGCTGTAAGAGCACTGGGCAACGCCAGATGTTTCTTAGCTTCCCGAAGAGCTGGAAGCAAGATGCTTTGGGGCCTCTCATCCCCTTTGCAAACAAGGCGGCCCTTTGGGCCAGGCAGCTCTAGGCCAATGGAGCACACCCAGAGCAGAAGTTCTACTTCAGCTAGATCAGGCCACCAACAAAGTGCGTTTCACAGGCCTTGGTAAGAGATTTTCTCTCAGGCTGTAAGAGCACTGGGCAGAGCCAGTTGTTTCTTAGCTTCCCAAAGACCGGGAAGCAAGATGCTTTGGGGGCTCCCTGCCCCTTTGCCAACAAGGCCGACCTTTGGGCCTTTCAGCTCTAGGCCAATGGAGCACACCCAGAGCAGAAGTTCTACCTCAGCCAGATAAGGCCTGCCAAGAAACTGCGTTTCAAAGGCTTTGGTAAGAGCTGTTGCCGGTACTCTGTCAGAGCACTGGGCAGAGACAGTTGTTTCTTAGCTTCCCAAAGAGCTGGAAGCAAGATGCTTTGGGGCCTCTCTGCCCCTTTGCAAACAAGGCATCCCTTTGGGCCTTTCAGCTCTAGGCCAATGGAGCACACCCAGAGCAGAAGTTCTACCTCAGCCAGATCAGGCCTGCCAAGAAACTGCTTTTCACAGGCCTTCGTAAGAGGTGTTCCCGGAAGGCTGTAAGAGTACCTGGCAGAGCGAGTTGTTTCTTAGCTTCAAAAACAGCTGGAAGCAACATGATTTGGGGCCTCTCTCCCCCTTTGGAAACAAAGCAGCCTTTGTGCCTGGCAGCTCTAGGCCAAAGTAGCACACCCAGAGCACAAGTTCTACCTCAGCCAGATAAGGCCTGTCAAGAAGCTGCGTTTCACAGGCCTTTGTATGTGACGTTCCCGGTTGGCTTTGAGAGCACTGTGCAGAGCCAGTTGTTTTAGCTTCCCAGAGAGCAGGAAGCAAGATGCTTTGGGGCCTCTCTCACACTTTGGAAATAAAGGCAGCCCTTTGGGCCTGGCAGCCCTAGGCCAATGGAGTACACCCAGAGCAGAAGTTCTACCTCAGCCAGATCAGGCCTTCCAAGAAACTGCGTCTCACAGGCCTTTCTCTGTCACGTTGCCGGTAGGCTGTGAGAGCACTGTGCAGAGCCAGTTGTTTCTTAGCTTCCCAAAGATTTGGAAGCAAGATACTTTGGGGACTCTCAGCCCCTTTGGAAACAAGGCGGCCCTTTGGGCCTGGCAGCTCTAGGCCAAAGTAGCACGCCCAGAGCAGGAGTTCTACTTCAGCCAGATCAGGCCTGCCAAGAAACTGCGTTTCACAGGCCTTGGTAAGAGATGTTCCCGGTAGGCTGTGAGAGCACTGTGGAGAGCCAGTTGCTTTAGCTTCCTACAGAGCTGGAAGCAAGATGCTTTGGGGCCTCTCTCTCCCTTTGGACACAAGGCAGCCGTTTGGGCCTGGCAGCTCTAGGCCAATGGAGCACACCCACAGCAGAAGTTCTACTTCAGGCAGATCAGTCCTGCCCAGAAACTGCGTTTCACAGCCCTTGGTAAGAGATGTTCACGGTAGGCTGTGAGAGCACTGGGCAGAACCAGTTGTTTGTTAGCATCCCAAAGTGCTGGAGGCAAGATGCTTTGGGGCCTCTCTCACCCTTTGGAAACAAGGCAGCCCTTAGGTCCTGGTAGCTCTAGGCCTATGTAGCACAACCAGAACAGAAGTTCTACTTCAGCCAGGTCAGGCCTGCCAAGAAACTGCGTTTCACAGGCCTTTCAAAGAGATGTTCTCTTAGGCTGTAAGAGCACTGGGCAGAGCCAGCTGTTTCTTAGCTTCCCGAAGAGCCGGGAGCAAGATGCTTTGGGTCCACTCTCCGTCTTTGGAAACAAGGCAGCCCTTTGGGCCTGGCAGCTCTAGGGCAATGGAGCACACCCAGATCAGAAGTTCTACTTCAGCCAAATCAGGCCTGCCAGGAAACGGCATTTCACAGGCCTTGGTAAGAGATGTTCCCGGTAGGCTGTAAGAGCACTGGGCAACGCCAGATGTTTCTTAGCTTCCCGAAGAGCTGGAAGCAAGATGCTTTGGTGCCACTCTCTCACTTTGGAATCAAGGCAGCCCTTTGGGGCAGGTAGCTCTAGGCCAGTGGAGCACACCCAGAGCAGAAGTTCTACTTCGGCCAGTTCAGGCCACCAACAAACTGCGTTTCACAGGCCTTGGTAAGAGATGTTCCCGGTAGGCTGTAAGAGCACTGGGCAACGCCAGATGTTTCTTAGCTTCCCGAAGAGCTGGAAGCAAGATGCTTTGGGGCCTCTCATCCCCTTTGCAAACAAGGCGGCCCTTTGGGCCAGGCAGCTCTAGGCCAATGGAGCACACCCAGAGAGGAAGTTCTACTTCAGCTAGATCAGGCCAGCAACAAAGTGCGTTTCACAGGCCTTGGTAAGAGATTTTCTCTCAGGCTGTAAGAGCACTGGGCAGAGCCAGTTGTTTCTTAGCTTCCCAAAGACCGGGAAGCAAGATGCTTTGGGGGCTCCCTGCCCCTTTGCCAACAAGGCCGACCTTTGGGCCTTTCAGCTCTAGGCCAATGGAGCACACCCAGAGCAGAAGTTCTACCTCAGCCAGATAAGGCCTGCCAAGAAACTGCGTTTCAAAGGCTTTGGTAAGAGTTGTTGCCGGTACTCTGTCAGAGCACTGGGCAGAGACAGTTGTTTCTTAGCTTCCCAAAGAGCTGGAAGCAAGATGCTTTGGGGCCTCTCTGCCCCTTTGCAAACAAGGCATCCCTTTGGGCCTTTCAGCTCTAGGCCAATGGAGCACACCCAGAGCAGAAGTTCTACCTCAGCCAGATCAGGCCTGCCAAGAAACTGCGTTTCACAGGCCTTGGTAAGAGATGTTCACGGTAGGCTGTGAGAGCACTGTGGAGAGCCAGTTGCTTTAGCTTCCCACAGAGCTGGAAGCAAGATGCTTTGGGGCCTCTCTCTCCCTTTGGACACAAGGCAGCCGTTTGCGCCTGGCAGCTCTAGGCCAATGGAGCACACCCACAGCAGAAGTTCTACTTCAGGCAGATCAGTCCTGCCCAGAAACTGCGTTTCACAGCCCTTGGTAAGAGATGTTCACGGTAGGCTGTGAGAGCACTGGGCAGAACCAGTTGTTTTTTAGCTTCGCAAAGTGCTGGAGGCAAGATGCTTTGGGGCCTCTCTCACCCTTTGGAAGCAAGGCAGCCCTTAGGTCCTGGTAGCTCTAGGCGTATGTAGCACAACCAGAACAGAAGTTCTACTTCAGCCAGGTCAGGCCTGCCAAGAAATTGCGTTTCACAGGCCTTTCAAAGAGATGTTCTCTTAGGCTGTAAGAGCACTGGGCAGAGCCAGCTGTTTCTTAGCTTCCCGAAGAGCTGGGAGCAAGATTCTTTGGGTCCACTCTCCGTCTTTGGAAACAAGGCAGCCCTTTGGGCCTGGCAGCTCTGGGGCAATGGAGCACACCCAGAGCAGAAGTTCTACTTCAGCCAGATCAGGCCTGCCATAAAACTGCGTTTCACAGGCCTTGGTAAGAGATGTTCCCGGTAGGCTGTAAGAGCACTGGGCAGAGCCAGTTGTTTCTTACCTTCCTGAAAAGCTGGAAGCAAGACGCCTGGGACCCCTCTGCCCGTTTGGGAACAAGGCAGCCTTTTGGGTCGGGAAGCTCTAAGCCAATGGAGCACACGCAGAGCAGGAGTTCTACTTCAGCCTGATCAGGCCTGCAAAGAAACAGCATTTGACAGGCCTTGGTAAGAGATGTTCCCGGTAGGTGTAAGAGCACTGGGCAGAGCCAGTTGTTTCTTAGCTTTGCAGAGACCGGGAAGCAAGATGCTTTGGGCCTCTCTGCCCCGTGGAAACAGGGCAGCACTGGGTCCTGGCAGCCCTAGGGCAATGGAGCACACCCAGAGCCGGAGTTCTACTTCAGCCAGATGAGGCCTGCCAAGAAACTGCGTTTCACAGGCCTTTCAAAGACATGTTCCCGGTAGGCTGTAAGAGCACGGGGCAGAGCGAGTTGGTTCTTAGCTTCCCAGAGAGCTGGAAGCAAGATGCTTTGGGGCCTCTCTGCCCCTTTGGAAACAAGGCAGCACCTTGGGCCTGGCAGCTCTAGGGCAATGGAGCACACCCAGAGCAGAAGTTCTACTTCAGCCAAATCAGGCCTGCCAGGAAACGGCGTTTCACAGGCCTTGGTAAGAGATGTTCCCGGTAGGCTGTAAGAGCACTGGGCAACGCCAGATGTTTCTTAGCTTCCCGAAGAGCTGGAAGCAAGATGCTTTGGTGCCACTCTCTCACTTTGGAATCAAGGCAGCCCTTTGGGGCAGGTAGCTCTAGGCCAGTGGAGCACACCCAGAGCAGAAGTTCTACTTCGGCCAGTTCAGGCCACCAACAAACTGCGTTTCACAGGCCTTGGTAAGAGATGTTCCCGGTAGGCTGTAAGAGCACTGGGCAACGCCAGATGTTTCTTAGCTTCCCGAAGAGCTGGAAGCAAGATGCTTTGGGGCCTCTCATCCCCTTTGCAAACAAAGCGGCCCTTTGGGCCAGGCAGCTCTAGGCCAATGGAGCACACCCAGAGCAGAAGTTCTACTTCAGCTAGATCAGGCCACCAACAAAGTGCGTTTCACAGGCCTTGGTAAGAGATTTTCTCTCAGGCTGTAAGAGCACTGGGCAGAGCCAGTTGTTTCTTAGCTTCCCAAAGACCGGGAAGCAAGATGCTTTGGGGGCTCCCTGCCCCTTTGCCAACAAGGCCGACCTTTGGGCCTTTCAGCTCTAGGCCAATGGAGCACACCCAGAGCAGAAGTTCTACCTCAGCCAGATAAGGCCTGCCAAGAAACTGCGTTTCAAAGGCTTTGGTAAGAGCTGTTGCCGGTACTCTGTCAGAGCACTGGGCAGAGACAGTTGTTTCTTAGCTTCCCAAAGAGCTGGAAGCAAGATGCTTTGGGGCCTCTCTGCCCCTTTGCAAACAAGGCATCCCTTTGGGCCTTTCAGCTCTAGGCCAATGGAGCACACCCAGAGCAGAAGTTCTACCTCAGCCAGATCAGGCCTGCCAAGAAACTGCTTTTCACAGGCCTTCGTAAGAGGTGTTCCCGGAAGGCTGTAAGAGTACCTGGCAGAGCGAGTTGTTTCTTAGCTTCAAAAACAGCTGGAAGCAACATGATTTGGGGCCTCTCTCCCCCTTTGGAAACAAAGCAGCCTTTGTGCCTGGCAGCTCTAGGCCAAAGTAGCACACCCAGAGCACAAGTTCTACCTCAGCCAGATAAGGCCTGTCAAGAAGCTGCGTTTCACAGGCCTTTGTATGTGACGTTCCCGGTTGGCTTTGAGAGCACTGTGCAGAGCCAGTTGTTTTAGCTTCCCAGAGAGCAGGAAGCAAGATGCTTTGGGGCCTCTCTCACACTTTGGAAATAAAGGCAGCCCTTTGGGCCTGGCAGCCCTAGGCCAATGGAGTACACCCAGAGCAGAAGTTCTACCTCAGCCAGATCAGGCCTTCCAAGAAACTGCGTCTCACAGGCCTTTCTCTGTCACGTTGCCGGTAGGCTGTGAGAGCACTGTGCAGAGCCAGTTGTTTCTTAGCTTCCCAAAGATTTGGAAGCAAGATACTTTGGGGACTCTCAGCCCCTTTGGAAACAAGGCGGCCCTTTGGGCCTGGCAGCTCTAGGCCAAAGTAGCACGCCCAGAGCAGGAGTTCTACTTCAGCCAGATCAGGCCTGCCAAGAAACTGCGTTTCACAGGCCTTGGTAAGAGATGTTCCCGGTAGGCTGTGAGAGCACTGTGGAGAGCCAGTTGCTTTAGCTTCCTACAGAGCTGGAAGCAAGATGCTTTGGGGCCTCTCTCTCCCTTTGGACACAAGGCAGCCGTTTGGGCCTGGCAGCTCTAGGCAAATCGAGCACACCCACAGCAGAAGTTCTACTTCAGGCAGATCAGTCCTGCCCAGAAACTGCGTTTCACAGCCCTTGGTAAGAGATGTTCACGGTAGGCTGTGAGAGCACTGGGCAGAACCAGTTGTTTTTTAGCATCCCAAAGTGCTGGAGGCAAGATGCTTTGGGGCCTCTCTCACCCTTTGGAAACAAGGCAGCCCTTAGGTCCTGGTAGCTCTAGGCCTATGTAGCACAACCAGAACAGAAGTTCTACTTCAGCCAGGTCAGGCCTGCCAAGAAACTGCGTTTCACAGGCCTTTCAAAGAGATGTTCTCTTAGGCTGTAAGAGCACTGGGCAGAGCCAGCTGTTTCTTAGCTTCCCGAAGAGCCGGGAGCAAGATGCTTTGGGTCCACTCTCCATCTTTGGAAACAAGGCAGCCCTTTGGGCCTGGCAGCTCTAGGGCAATGGAGCACACCCAGATCAGAAGTTCTACTTCAGCCAGATCAGGCCTGCCAGGAAACTGCGTTTCACAGGCCTTGGTAAGAGATGTTCCCGGTAGGCTGTAAGAGCACTGGGCAGAGCCAGTTGTTTCTTACCTTCCTGAAAAGCTGGAAGCAAGATGCTTGGGACCCCTCTGCCCGTTTGGGAACAAGGCAGCCTTTTGGGTCGGGAAGCTCTAGGCCAATGGAGCACACGCAGAGCAGGAGTTCTACTTCAGCCTGATCAGGCCTGCAAAGAAACAGCGTTTGACAGGCCTTGGTAAGAGATGTTCCCGGTAGGTGTAAGAGCACTGGGCAGAGCCAGTTGTTTCTCAGCTTCGCAAAGACTGGGAAGCAAGATGCTTTGGGCCTCTCTGCCCCTTGGAAACAGGGCAGCACTTGGGGCCTGGCAGCTCTAGGGCAATGGAGCACACCCAGAGCCGGAGTTCTACTTCAGCCAGATGAGGCCTGCCAAGAAACTGCGTTTCACAGGCCTTTCAAAGACATGTTCCCGGTAGGCTGTAAGAGCACGGGGCAGAGCGAGTTGGTTCTTAGCTTCCCAGAGAGCTGGAAGCAAGATGCTTTGGGGCCTCTCTGCCCCTTTGGAAACAAGGCAGCACCTTGGGCCTGGCAGCTCTAGGGCAATGGAGCACACCCAGAGCAGAAGTTCTACTTCAGCCAAATCAGGCCTGCCAGGAAACGGCGTTTCACAGGCCTTGGTAAGAGATGTTCCCGGTAGGCTGTAAGAGCACTGGGCAACGCCAGATGTTTCTTAGCTTCCCGAAGAGCTGGAAGCAAGATGCTTTGGTGCCACTCTCTCACTTTGGAATCAAGGCAGCCCTTTGGGGCAGGTAGCTCTAGGCCAGTGGAGCACACCCAGAGCAGAAGTTCTACTTCGGCCAGTTCAGGCCACCAACAAACTGCGTTTCACAGGCCTTGGTAAGAGATGTTCCCGGTAGGCTGTAAGAGCACTGGGCAACGCCAGATGTTTCTTAGCTTCCCGAAGAGCTGGAAGCAAGATGCTTTGGGGCCTCTCATCCCCTTTGCAAACAAGGCGGCCCTTTGGGCCAGGCAGCTCTAGGCCAATGGAGCACACCCAGAGCAGAAGTTCTACTTCAGCTAGATCAGGCCACCAACAAAGTGCGTTTCACAGGCCTTGGTAAGAGATTTTCTCTCAGGCTGTAAGAGCACTGGGCAGAGCCAGTTGTTTCTTAGCTTCCCAAAGACCGGGAAGCAAGATGCTTTGGGGGCTCCCTGCCCCTTTGCCAACAAGGCCGACCTTTGGGCCTTTCAGCTCTAGGCCAATGGAGCACACCCAGAGCAGAAGTTCTACCTCAGCCAGATAAGGCCTGCCAAGAAACTGCGTTTCAAAGGCTTTGGTAAGAGCTGTTGCCGGTACTCTGTCAGAGCACTGGGCAGAGACAGTTGTTTCTTAGCTTCCCAAAGAGCTGGAAGCAAGATGCTTTGGGGCCTCTCTGCCCCTTTGCAAACAAGGCATCCCTTTGGGCCTTTCAGCTCTAGGCCAATGGAGCACACCCAAAGCAGAAGTTCTACCTCAGCCAGATCAGGCCTGCCAAGAAACTGCGTTTCACAGGCCTTGGTAAGAGATGTTCCCGGTAGGCTGTGAGAGCACTGTGGAGAGCCAGTTGCTTTAGGTTCCCACAGAGCTGGAAGCAAGATGCTTTGGGGCCTCTCTCTCCCTTTGGACACAAGGCAGCCGTTTGCGCCTGGCAGCTCTAGGCCAATGGAGCACACCCACAGCAGAAGTTCTACTTCAGGCAGATCAGTCCTGCCCAGAAACTGCGTTTCACAGCCCTTGGTAAGAGATGTTCACGGTAGGCTGTGAGAGCACTGGGCAGAACCAGTTGTTTTTTAGCTTCGCAAAGTGCTGGAGGCAAGATGCTTTGGGGCCTCTCTCACCCTTTGGAAGCAAGGCAGCCCTTAGGTCCTGGTAGCTCTACGCCTATGTAGCACAACCAGAACAGAAGTTCTACTTCAGCCAGGTCAGGCCTGCCAAGAAACTGCGTTTCACAGGCCTTTCAAAGAGATGTTCTCTTAGGCTGTAAGAGCACTGGGCAGAGCCAGCTGTTTCTTAGCTTCCCGAAGAGCTGGGAGCAAGATTCTTTGGGTCCACTCTCCGTCTTTGGAAACAAGGCAGCCCTTTGGGCCTGGCAGCTCTGGGGCAATGGAGCACACCCAGAGCAGAAGTTCTACTTCAGCCAGATCAGGCCTGCCATAAAACTGCGTTTCACAGGCCTTGGTAAGAGATGTTCCCGGTAGGCTGTAAGAGCACTGGGCAGAGCCAGTTGTTTCTTAGCTTTGCAGAGACCGGGAAGCAAGATGCTTTGGGCCTCTCTGCCCCTTGGAAACAGGGCAGCACTGGGTCCTGGCAGCCCTAGGGCAATGGAGCACACCCAGAGCCGGAGTTCTACTTCAGCCAGATGAGGCCTGCCAAGAAACTGCGTTTCACAGGCCTTTCAAAGACATGTTCCCGGTAGGCTGTAAGAGCACGGGGCAGAGCGAGTTGGTTCTTAGCTTCCCAGAGAGCTGGAAGCAAGATGCTTTGGGGCCTCTCTGCCCCTTTGGAAACAAGGCAGCACCTTGGGCCTGGCAGCTCTAGGGCAATGGAGCACACCCAGAGCAGAAGTTCTACTTCAGCCAAATCAGGCCTGCCAGGAAACGGCGTTTCACAGGCCTTGGTAAGAGATGTTCCCGGTAGGCTGTAAGAGCACTGGGCAACGCCAGATGTTTCTTAGCTTCCCGAAGAGCTGGAAGCAAGATGCTTTGGTGCCACTCTCTCACTTTGGAATCAAGGCAGCCCTTTGGGGCAGGTAGCTCCAGGCCAGTGGAGCACACCCAGAGCCGAAGTTCTACTTCGGCCAGTTCAGGCCACCAACAAACTGCGTTTCACAGGCCTTGGTAAGAGATGTTCCCGGTAGGCTGTAAGAGCACTGGGCAACGCCAGATGTTTCTTAGCTTCCCGAAGAGCTGGAAGCAAGATGCTTTGGGGCCTCTCATCCCTTTTGCAAACAAGGCGGCCCTTTGGGCCAGGCAGCTCTAGGCCAATGGAGCACACCCAGAGCAGAAGTTCTACTTCAGCTAGATCAGGCCACCAACAAAGTGCGTTTCACAGGCCTTGGTAAGAGATTTTCTCTCAGGCTGTAAGAGCACTGGGCAGAGCCAGTTGTTTCTTAGCTTCCCAAAGACCGGGAAGCAAGATGCTTTGGGGGCTCCCTGCCCCTTTGCCAACAAGGCCGACCTTTGGGCCTTTCAGCTCTAGGCCAATGGAGCACACCCAGAGCAGAAGTTCTACCTCAGCCAGATAAGGCCTGCCAAGAAACTGCGTTTCAAAGGCTTTGGTAAGAGCTGTTGCCGGTACTCTGTCAGAGCACTGGGCAGAGACAGTTGTTTCTTAGCTTCCCAAAGAGCTGGAAGCAAGATGCTTTGGGGCCTCTCTGCCCCTTTGCAAACAAGGCATCCCTTTGGGCCTTTCAGCTCTAGGCCAATGGAGCACACCCAGAGCAGAAGTTCTACCTCAGCCAGATCAGGCCTGCCAAGAAACTGCTTTTCACAGGCCTTCGTAAGAGGTGTTCCCGGAAGGCTGTAAGAGTACCTGGCAGAGCGAGTTGTTTCTTAGCTTCAAAAACAGCTGGAAGCAACATGATTTGGGGCCTCTCTCCCCCTTTGGAAACAAAGCAGCCTTTGTGCCTGGCAGCTCTAGGCCAAAGTAGCACACCCAGAGCACAAGTTCTACCTCAGCCAGATAAGGCCTGTCAAGAAGCTGCATTTCACAGGCCTTTGTATGTGACGTTCCCGGTTGGCTTTGAGAGCACTGTGCAGAGCCAGTTGTTTTAGCTTCC
This sequence comes from Equus asinus, assembly GCF_041296235.1. Lineage (NCBI taxonomy): Eukaryota > Metazoa > Chordata > Mammalia > Perissodactyla > Equidae > Equus > Equus asinus. Next base: position 576,219 of record NW_027225523.1, read on the forward strand.
CAGAGAGCAGGAAGCAAGATGCTTTGGGGCCTCTCTCACACTTTGGAAATAAAGGCAGCCCTTTGGGCCTGGCAGCCCTAGGCCAATGGAGTACACCCAGAGCAGAAGTTCTACCTCAGCCAGATCAGGCCTTCCAAGAAACTGCGTCTCACAGGCCTTTCTCTGTCACGTTGCCGGTAGGCTGTGAGAGCACTGTGCAGAGCCAGTTGTTTCTTAGCTTCCCAAAGATTTGGAAGCAAGATACTTTGGGGACTCTCAGCCCCTTTGGAAACAAGGCGGCCCTTTGGGCCTGGCAGCTCTAGGCCAAAGTAGCACGCCCAGAGCAGGAGTTCTACTTCAGCCAGATCAGGCCTGCCAAGAAACTGCGTTTCACAGGCCTTTCAAAGAGATGTTCTCTTAGGCTGTAAGAGCACTGGGCAGAGCCAGCTGTTTCTTAGCTTCCCGAAGAGCTGGGAGCAAGATTCTTTGGGTCCACTCTCCGTCTTTGGAAACAAGGCAGCCCTTTGGGCCTGGCAGCTCTAGGGCAATGGAGCACACCCAGAGCAGAAGTTCTACTTCAGCCAGATCAGGCCTGCCAGGAAACTGTGTTTCACAGGCCTTGGTAAGAGATGTTCCCGGTAGGCTGTAAGAGCACTGGACAGAGCCAGTTGGTTCTTACCTTCCTGAAAAGCTGGAAGCAAGATGCTTGGGACCCCTCTGCCCATTTGGGAACAAGGCACCCTTTGGGTCGGGAAGCTCTAGGCCAATGGAGCACATGCAGAGCAGGAGTTCTACTTCAGCCTGATCAGGCCTGCAAAGAAACAGCGTTTGACAGGCCTTGGTAAGAGATGTTCCCGGTAGGTGTAAGAGCACTGGGCAGAGCCAGTTGTTTCTTAGCTTCGCAAAGACCGGGAAGCAAGATGCTTTGGGCCTCTCTGCCCCTTGGAAACAGGGCAGCACTTGGGGCCTGGCAGCTCTAGGGCAATGGAGCACACCCAGAGCCGGAGTTCTACTTCAGCCAGATGAGGCCTGCCAAGAAACTGCGTTTCACAGGCCTTTCAAAGACATGTTCCCGGTAGGCTGTAAGAGCACGGGGCAGAGCGAGTTGGTTCTTAGCTTCCCAGAGAGCTGGAAGCAAGATGCTTTGGGGCCTCTCTGCCCCTTTGGAAACAAGGCAGCACCTTGGGCCTGGCAGCTCTAGGGCAATGGAGCACACCCAGAGCAGAAGTTCTACTTCAGCCAAATCAGGCCTGCCAGGAAACGGCGTTTCACAGGCCTTGGTAAGAGATGTTCCCGGTAGGCTGTAAGAGCACTGGGCAACGCCAGATGTTTCTTAGCTTCCCGAAGAGCTGGAAGCAAGATGCTTTGGGGCCACTCTCTCACTTTGGAATCAAGGCAGCCCTTTGGGGCAGGTAGCTCTAGGCCAGTGGAGCACACCCAGAGCAGAAGTTCTACTTCGGCCAGTTCAGGCCACCAACAAACTGCGTTTCACAGGCCTTGGTGAGAGATGTTCCCGGTAGGCTGTAAGAGCACTGGGCAACGCCAGATGTTTCTTAGCTTCCCGAAGAGCTGGAAGCAAGATGCTTTGGGGCCTCTCATCCCCTTTGCAAACAAAGCGGCCCTTTGGGCCAGGCAGCTCTAGGCCAATGGAGCACACCCAGAGCAGAAGTTCTACTTCAGCTAGATCAGGCCACCAACAAAGTGCGTTTCACAAGCCTTGGTAAGAGATTTTCTCTCAGGCTGTAAGAGCACTGGGCAGAGCTAGTTGTTTCTTAGCTTCCCAAGAGGTGGAAGCAAGATGCTTTGGGGCCTCTCTCCCCCTTTGGAAACAAGGCAGCCCTTTGGGCCTTTCAGCTCTAGGGCAATGGAGCACACCCAGAACAGAAGTTCTACCTCAGCCAGATAAGGCCTGCCAAGAAACTGCGTTTCAAAGGCTTTGGTAAGAGATGTTGCCGGTACTCTGTCAGAGCACTGGGCAGAGACAGTTGTTTCTTAGCTTCCCAAAGAGCTGGAAGCAAGATGCTTTGGGGCCTCTCTGCCCCTTTGCAAACAAGGCATCCCTTTGGGCCTTTCAGCTCTAGGCCAATGGAGCACACCCAGAGCAGAAGTTCTACCTCAGCCAGATCAGGCCTGCCAAGAAACTGCTTTTCACAGGCCTTCGTAAGAGGTGTTCCCGGAAGGCTGTAAGAGTACCTGGCAGAGCGTGTTGTTTCTTAGCTTCAAAAACAGCTGGAAGCAACATGATTTGGGGCCTCTCTCCCCCTTTGGAAACAAAGCAGCCTTTGTGCCTGGCAGCTCTAGGCCAAAGTAGCACACCCAGAGCACAAGTTCTACCTCAGCCAGATAAGGCCTGTCAAGAAGCTCCATTTCACAGGCCTTTGTATGTGACGTTCCCGGTTGGCTTTGAGAGCACTGTGCAGAGCCAGTTGTTTTAGCTTCCCAGAGAGCAGGAAGCAAGATGCTTTGGGGCCTCTCTCACACTTTGGAAATAAAGGCAGCCCTTTGGGCCTGGCAGCCCTAGGCCAATGGAGTACACCCAGAGCAGAAGTTCTACCTCAGCCAGATCAGGCCTTCCAAGAAACTGCGTCTCACAGGCCTTTCTCTGTCACGTTGCCGGTAGGCTGTGAGAGCACTGTGCAGAGCCAGTTGTTTCTTAGCTTCCCAAAGATTTGGAAGCAAGATACTTTGGGGACTCTCAGCCCCTTTGGAAACAAGGCGGCCCTTTGGGCCTGGCAGCTCTAGGCCAAAGTTGCACGCCCACAGCAGGAGTTCTACTTCAGCCACATCAGGCCTGCCAGGAAACTGCGTTTCACAGGCCTTGGTAAGAGATGTTCCCGGTAGGCTGTGAGAGCACTGTGGAGAGCCAGTTGCTTTAGCTTCCCACAGAGCTGGAAGCAAGATGCTTTGGGGCCTCTCTCTCCCTTTGGACACAAGGCAGCCGTTTGCGCCTGGCAGCTCTAGGCCAATGGAGCACACCCACAGCAGAAGTTCTACTTCAGGCAGATCAGTCCTGCCCAGAAACTGCGTTTCACAGCCCTTGGTAAGAGATGTTCACGGTAGGCTGTGAGAGCACTGGCCAGAACCAGTTGTTTTTTAGCTTCCCAAAGTGCTGGAGGCAAGATGCTTTGGGGCCTCTCTCACCCTTTGGAAACAAGGCAGCCCTTAGGTCCTGGTAGCTCTAGGCCTATGTAGCACAACCAGAACAGAAGTTCTACTTCAGCCAGGTCAGGCCTGCCAAGAAACTGCGTTTCACAGGCCTTTCAAAGAGATGTTCTCTTAGGCTGTAAGAGCACTGGGCAGAGCCAGCTGTTTCTTAGCTTCCCGAAGAGCCGGGAGCAAGAAGCTTTGGGTCCACTCTCCATCTTTGGAAACAAGGCAGCCCTTTGGGCCTGGCAGCTCTAGGGCAATGGAGCACACCCAGAGCAGAAGTTCTACTTCAGCCAGATCAGGCCTGCAAAGAAACAGCGTTTGACAGGCCTTGGTAAGAGATGTTCCCGGTAGGTGTAAGAGCACGGGGCAGAGCGAGTTGGTTCTTAGCTTCCCACAGAGCTGGAAGCAAGATGCTTTGGGGCCTATCTCACACTTTGGAAATAAAGGCAGCCCTTTGGGCCTGGCAGCCCTAGCCCAATGGAGTACACCGAGAGCAGAAGTTCTACCTCAGCCAGATCAGGCCTTCCAAGAAACTGCGTCTCACAGGCCTTTCTCTGTCACGTTGCCGGTAGGCTGTGAGAGCACTGTGCAGAGCCAGTTGTTTCTTAGCTTCCCAAAGATTTGGAAGCAAGATACTTTGGGGACTCTCAGCCCCTTTGGAAACAAGGCGGCCCTTTGGGCCTGGCAGCTCTAGGCCAAAGTAGCACGCCCAGAGCAGGAGTTCTACTTCAGCCAGATCAGGCCTGCCAAGAAACTGCGTTTCACAGGCCTTTCAAAGAGATGTTCTCTTAGGCTGTAAGAGCACTGGGCAGAGCCAGCTGTTTCTTAGCTTCCCGAAGAGCTGGGAGCAAGATTCTTTGGGTCCACTCTCCGTCTTTGGAAACAAGGCAGCCCTTTGGGCCTGGCAGCTCTAGGGCAATGGAGCACACCCAGAGCAGAAGTTCTACTTCAGCCAGATCAGGCCTGCCAGGAAACTGTGTTTCACAGGCCTTGGTAAGAGATGTTCCCGGTAGGCTGTAAGAGCACTGGACAGAGCCAGTTGGTTCTTACCTTCCTGAAAAGCTGGAAGCAAGATGCTTGGGACCCCTCTGCCCATTTGGGAACAAGGCACCCTTTGGGTCGGGAAGCTCTAGGCCAATGGAGCACATGCAGAGCAGGAGTTCTACTTCAGCCTGATCAGGCCTGCAAAGAAACAGCGTTTGACAGGCCTTGGTAAGAGATGTTCCCGGTAGGTGTAAGAGCACTGGGCAGAGCCAGTTGTTTCTTAGCTTCGCAAAGACCGGGAAGCAAGATGCTTTGGGCCTCTCTGCCCCTTGGAAACAGGGCAGCACTTGGGGCCTGGCAGCTCTAGGGCAATGGAGCACACCCAGAGCCGGAGTTCTACTTCAGCCAGATGAGGCCTGCCAAGAAACTGCGTTTCACAGGCCTTTCAAAGACATGTTCCCGGTAGGCTGTAAGAGCACGGGGCAGAGCGAGTTGGTTCTTAGCTTCCCAGAGAGCTGGAAGCAAGATGCTTTGGGGCCTCTCTGCCCCTTTGGAAACAAGGCAGCACCTTGGGCCTGGCAGCTCTAGGGCAATGGAGCACACCCAGAGCAGAAGTTCTACTTCAGCCAAATCAGGCCTGCCAGGAAACGGCGTTTCACAGGCCTTGGTAAGAGATGTTCCCGGTAGGCTGTAAGAGCACTGGGCAACGCCAGATGTTTCTTAGCTTCCCGAAGAGCTGGAAGCAAGATGCTTTGGGGCCACTCTCTCACTTTGGAATCAAGGCAGCCCTTTGGGGCAGGTAGCTCTAGGCCAGTGGAGCACACCCAGAGCAGAAGTTCTACTTCGGCCAGTTCAGGCCACCAACAAACTGCGTTTCACAGGCCTTGGTGAGAGATGTTCCCGGTAGGCTGTAAGAGCACTGGGCAACGCCAGATGTTTCTTAGCTTCCCGAAGAGCTGGAAGCAAGATGCTTTGGGGCCTCTCATCCCCTTTGCAAACAAAGCGGCCCTTTGGGCCAGGCAGCTCTAGGCCAATGGAGCACACCCAGAGCAGAAGTTCTACTTCAGCTAGATCAGGCCACCAACAAAGTGCGTTTCACAAGCCTTGGTAAGAGATTTTCTCTCAGGCTGTAAGAGCACTGGGCAGAGCTAGTTGTTTCTTAGCTTCCCAAGAGGTGGAAGCAAGATGCTTTGGGGCCTCTCTCCCCCTTTGGAAACAAGGCAGCCCTTTGGGCCTTTCAGCTCTAGGGCAATGGAGCACACCCAGAACAGAAGTTCTACCTCAGCCAGATAAGGCCTGCCAAGAAACTGCGTTTCAAAGGCTTTGGTAAGAGATGTTGCCGGTACTCTGTCAGAGCACTGGGCAGAGACAGTTGTTTCTTAGCTTCCCAAAGAGCTGGAAGCAAGATGCTTTGGGGCCTCTCTGCCCCTTTGCAAACAAGGCATCCCTTTGGGCCTTTCAGCTCTAGGCCAATGGAGCACACCCAGAGCAGAAGTTCTACCTCAGCCAGATCAGGCCTGCCAAGAAACTGCTTTTCACAGGCCTTCGTAAGAGGTGTTCCCGGAAGGCTGTAAGAGTACCTGGCAGAGCGTGTTGTTTCTTAGCTTCAAAAACAGCTGGAAGCAACATGATTTGGGGCCTCTCTCCCCCTTTGGAAACAAAGCAGCCTTTGTGCCTGGCAGCTCTAGGCCAAAGTAGCACACCCAGAGCACAAGTTCTACCTCAGCCAGATAAGGCCTGTCAAGAAGCTCCATTTCACAGGCCTTTGTATGTGACGTTCCCGGTTGGCTTTGAGAGCACTGTGCAGAGCCAGTTGTTTTAGCTTCCCAGAGAGCAGGAAGCAAGATGCTTTGGGGCCTCTCTCACACTTTGGAAATAAAGGCAGCCCTTTGGGCCTGGCAGCCCTAGGCCAATGGAGTACACCCAGAGCAGAAGTTCTACCTCAGCCAGATCAGGCCTTCCAAGAAACTGCGTCTCACAGGCCTTTCTCTGTCACGTTGCCGGTAGGCTGTGAGAGCACTGTGCAGAGCCAGTTGTTTCTTAGCTTCCCAAAGATTTGGAAGCAAGATACTTTGGGGACTCTCAGCCCCTTTGGAAACAAGGCGGCCCTTTGGGCCTGGCAGCTCTAGGCCAAAGTTGCACGCCCACAGCAGGAGTTCTACTTCAGCCACATCAGGCCTGCCAGGAAACTGCGTTTCACAGGCCTTGGTAAGAGATGTTCCCGGTAGGCTGTGAGAGCACTGTGGAGAGCCAGTTGCTTTAGCTTCCCACAGAGCTGGAAGCAAGATGCTTTGGGGCCTCTCTCTCCCTTTGGACACAAGGCAGCCGTTTGCGCCTGGCAGCTCTAGGCCAATGGAGCACACCCACAGCAGAAGTTCTACTTCAGGCAGATCAGTCCTGCCCAGAAACTGCGTTTCACAGCCCTTGGTAAGAGATGTTCACGGTAGGCTGTGAGAGCACTGGCCAGAACCAGTTGTTTTTTAGCTTCCCAAAGTGCTGGAGGCAAGATGCTTTGGGGCCTCTCTCACCCTTTGGAAACAAGGCAGCCCTTAGGTCCTGGTAGCTCTAGGCCTATGTAGCACAACCAGAACAGAAGTTCTACTTCAGCCAGGTCAGGCCTGCCAAGAAACTGCGTTTCACAGGCCTTTCAAAGAGATGTTCTCTTAGGCTGTAAGAGCACTGGGCAGAGCCAGCTGTTTCTTAGCTTCCCGAAGAGCCGGGAGCAAGAAGCTTTGGGTCCACTCTCCATCTTTGGAAACAAGGCAGCCCTTTGGGCCTGGCAGCTCTAGGGCAATGGAGCACACCCAGAGCAGAAGTTCTACTTCAGCCAGATCAGGCCTGCAAAGAAACAGCGTTTGACAGGCCTTGGTAAGAGATGTTCCCGGTAGGTGTAAGAGCACGGGGCAGAGCGAGTTGGTTCTTAGCTTCCCACAGAGCTGGAAGCAAGATGCTTTGGGGCCTATCTCACACTTTGGAAATAAAGGCAGCCCTTTGGGCCTGGCAGCCCTAGCCCAATGGAGTACACCGAGAGCAGAAGTTCTACCTCAGCCAGATCAGGCCTTCCAAGAAACTGCGTCTCACAGGCCTTTCTCTGTCACGTTGCCGGTAGGCTGTGAGAGCACTGTGCAGAGCCAGTTGTTTCTTAGCTTCCCAAAGATTTGGAAGCAAGATACTTTGGGGACTCTCAGCCCCTTTGGAAACAAGGCGGCCCTTTGGGCCTGGCAGCTCTAGGCCAAAGTAGCACGCCCAGAGCAGGAGTTCTACTTCAGCCAGATCAGGCCTGCCAAGAAACTGCGTTTCACAGGCCTTTCAAAGAGATGTTCTCTTAGGCTGTAAGAGCACTGGGCAGAGCCAGCTGTTTCTTAGCTTCCCGAAGAGCTGGGAGCAAGATTCTTTGGGTCCACTCTCCGTCTTTGGAAACAAGGCAGCCCTTTGGGCCTGGCAGCTCTAGGGCAATGGAGCACACCCAGAGCAGAAGTTCTACTTCAGCCAGATCAGGCCTGCCAGGAAACTGTGTTTCACAGGCCTTGGTAAGAGATGTTCCCGGTAGGCTGTAAGAGCACTGGACAGAGCCAGTTGGTTCTTACCTTCCTGAAAAGCTGGAAGCAAGATGCTTGGGACCCCTCTGCCCATTTGGGAACAAGGCACCCTTTGGGTCGGGAAGCTCTAGGCCAATGGAGCACATGCAGAGCAGGAGTTCTACTTCAGCCTGATCAGGCCTGCAAAGAAACAGCGTTTGACAGGCCTTGGTAAGAGATGTTCCCGGTAGGTGTAAGAGCACTGGGCAGAGCCAGTTGTTTCTTAGCTTCGCAAAGACCGGGAAGCAAGATGCTTTGGGCCTCTCTGCCCCTTGGAAACAGGGCAGCACTTGGGGCCTGGCAGCTCTAGGGCAATGGAGCACACCCAGAGCCGGAGTTCTACTTCAGCCAGATGAGGCCTGCCAAGAAACTGCGTTTCACAGGCCTTTCAAAGACATGTTCCCGGTAGGCTGTAAGAGCACGGGGCAGAGCGAGTTGGTTCTTAGCTTCCCAGAGAGCTGGAAGCAAGATGCTTTGGGGCCTCTCTGCCCCTTTGGAAACAAGGCAGCACCTTGGGCCTGGCAGCTCTAGGGCAATGGAGCACACCCAGAGCAGAAGTTCTACTTCAGCCAAATCAGGCCTGCCAGGAAACGGCGTTTCACAGGCCTTGGTAAGAGATGTTCCCGGTAGGCTGTAAGAGCACTGGGCAACGCCAGATGTTTCTTAGCTTCCCGAAGAGCTGGAAGCAAGATGCTTTGGGGCCACTCTCTCACTTTGGAATCAAGGCAGCCCTTTGGGGCAGGTAGCTCTAGGCCAGTGGAGCACACCCAGAGCAGAAGTTCTACTTCGGCCAGTTCAGGCCACCAACAAACTGCGTTTCACAGGCCTTGGTGAGAGATGTTCCCGGTAGGCTGTAAGAGCACTGGGCAACGCCAGATGTTTCTTAGCTTCCCGAAGAGCTGGAAGCAAGATGCTTTGGGGCCTCTCATCCCCTTTGCAAACAAAGCGGCCCTTTGGGCCAGGCAGCTCTAGGCCAATGGAGCACACCCAGAGCAGAAGTTCTACTTCAGCTAGATCAGGCCACCAACAAAGTGCGTTTCACAAGCCTTGGTAAGAGATTTTCTCTCAGGCTGTAAGAGCACTGGGCAGAGCTAGTTGTTTCTTAGCTTCCCAAGAGGTGGAAGCAAGATGCTTTGGGGCCTCTCTCCCCCTTTGGAAACAAGGCAGCCCTTTGGGCCTTTCAGCTCTAGGGCAATGGAGCACACCCAGAACAGAAGTTCTACCTCAGCCAGATAAGGCCTGCCAAGAAACTGCGTTTCAAAGGCTTTGGTAAGAGATGTTGCCGGTACTCTGTCAGAGCACTGGGCAGAGACAGTTGTTTCTTAGCTTCCCAAAGAGCTGGAAGCAAGATGCTTTGGGGCCTCTCTGCCCCTTTGCAAACAAGGCATCCCTTTGGGCCTTTCAGCTCTAGGCCAATGGAGCACACCCAGAGCAGAAGTTCTACCTCAGCCAGATCAGGCCTGCCAAGAAACTGCTTTTCACAGGCCTTCGTAAGAGGTGTTCCCGGAAGGCTGTAAGAGTACCTGGCAGAGCGTGTTGTTTCTTAGCTTCAAAAACAGCTGGAAGCAACATGATTTGGGGCCTCTCTCCCCCTTTGGAAACAAAGCAGCCTTTGTGCCTGGCAGCTCTAGGCCAAAGTAGCACACCCAGAGCACAAGTTCTACCTCAGCCAGATAAGGCCTGTCAAGAAGCTCCATTTCACAGGCCTTTGTATGTGACGTTCCCGGTTGGCTTTGAGAGCACTGTGCAGAGCCAGTTGTTTTAGCTTCCCAGAGAGCAGGAAGCAAGATGCTTTGGGGCCTCTCTCACACTTTGGAAATAAAGGCAGCCCTTTGGGCCTGGCAGCCCTAGGCCAATGGAGTACACCCAGAGCAGAAGTTCTACCTCAGCCAGATCAGGCCTTCCAAGAAACTGCGTCTCACAGGCCTTTCTCTGTCACGTTGCCGGTAGGCTGTGAGAGCACTGTGCAGAGCCAGTTGTTTCTTAGCTTCCCAAAGATTTGGAAGCAAGATACTTTGGGGACTCTCAGCCCCTTTGGAAACAAGGCGGCCCTTTGGGCCTGGCAGCTCTAGGCCAAAGTTGCACGCCCACAGCAGGAGTTCTACTTCAGCCACATCAGGCCTGCCAGGAAACTGCGTTTCACAGGCCTTGGTAAGAGATGTTCCCGGTAGGCTGTGAGAGCACTGTGGAGAGCCAGTTGCTTTAGCTTCCCACAGAGCTGGAAGCAAGATGCTTTGGGGCCTCTCTCTCCCTTTGGACACAAGGCAGCCGTTTGCGCCTGGCAGCTCTAGGCCAATGGAGCACACCCACAGCAGAAGTTCTACTTCAGGCAGATCAGTCCTGCCCAGAAACTGCGTTTCACAGCCCTTGGTAAGAGATGTTCACGGTAGGCTGTGAGAGCACTGGCCAGAACCAGTTGTTTTTTAGCTTCCCAAAGTGCTGGAGGCAAGATGCTTTGGGGCCTCTCTCACCCTTTGGAAACAAGGCAGCCCTTAGGTCCTGGTAGCTCTAGGCCTATGTAGCACAACCAGAACAGAAGTTCTACTTCAGCCAGGTCAGGCCTGCCAAGAAACTGCGTTTCACAGGCCTTTCAAAGAGATGTTCTCTTAGGCTGTAAGAGCACTGGGCAGAGCCAGCTGTTTCTTAGCTTCCCGAAGAGCCGGGAGCAAGAAGCTTTGGGTCCACTCTCCATCTTTGGAAACAAGGCAGCCCTTTGGGCCTGGCAGCTCTAGGGCAATGGAGCACACCCAGAGCAGAAGTTCTACTTCAGCCAGATCAGGCCTGCAAAGAAACAGCGTTTGACAGGCCTTGGTAAGAGATGTTCCCGGTAGGTGTAAGAGCACGGGGCAGAGCGAGTTGGTTCTTAGCTTCCCACAGAGCTGGAAGCAAGATGCTTTGGGGCCTATCTCACACTTTGGAAATAAAGGCAGCCCTTTGGGCCTGGCAGCCCTAGCCCAATGGAGTACACCGAGAGCAGAAGTTCTACCTCAGCCAGATCAGGCCTTCCAAGAAACTGCGTCTCACAGGCCTTTCTCTGTCACGTTGCCGGTAGGCTGTGAGAGCACTGTGCAGAGCCAGTTGTTTCTTAGCTTCCCAAAGATTTGGAAGCAAGATACTTTGGGGACTCTCAGCCCCTTTGCAAACAAGGCGGCCCTTTGGGCCTGGCAGCTCTAGGCCAAAGTAGCACGCCCAGAGCAGGAGTTCTACTTCAGCCAGATCAGGCCTGCCAAGAAACTGCGTTTCACAGGCCTTTCAAAGAGATGTTCTCTTAGGCTGTAAGAGCACTGGGCAGAGCCAGCTGTTTCTTAGCTTCCCGAAGAGCTGGGAGCAAGATTCTTTGGGTCCACTCTCCGTCTTTGGAAACAAGGCAGCCCTTTGGGCCTGGCAGCTCTAGGGCAATGGAGCACACCCAGAGCAGAAGTTCTACTTCAGCCAGATCAGGCCTGCCAGGAAACTGTGTTTCACAGGCCTTGGTAAGAGATGTTCCCGGTAGGCTGTAAGAGCACTGGACAGAGCCAGTTGGTTCTTACCTTCCTGAAAAGCTGGAAGCAAGATGCTTGGGACCCCTCTGCCCATTTGGGAACAAGGCACCCTTTGGGTCGGGAAGCTCTAGGCCAATGGAGCACATGCAGAGCAGGAGTTCTACTTCAGCCTGATCAGGCCTGCAAAGAAACAGCGTTTGACAGGCCTTGGTAAGAGATGTTCCCGGTAGGTGTAAGAGCACTGGGCAGAGCCAGTTGTTTCTTAGCTTCGCAAAGACCGGGAAGCAAGATGCTTTGGGCCTCTCTGCCCCTTGGAAACAGGGCAGCACTTGGGGCCTGGCAGCTCTAGGGCAATGGAGCACACCCAGAGCCGGAGTTCTACTTCAGCCAGATGAGGCCTGCCAAGAAACTGCGTTTCACAGGCCTTTCAAAGACATGTTCCCGGTAGGCTGTAAGAGCACGGGGCAGAGCGAGTTGGTTCTTAGCTTCCCAGAGAGCTGGAAGCAAGATGCTTTGGGGCCTCTCTGCCCCTTTGGAAACAAGGCAGCACCTTGGGCCTGGCAGCTCTAGGGCAATGGAGCACACCCAGAGCAGAAGTTCTACTTCAGCCAAATCAGGCCTGCCAGGAAACGGCGTTTCACAGGCCTTGGTAAGAGATGTTCCCGGTAGGCTGTAAGAGCACTGGGCAACGCCAGATGTTTCTTAGCTTCCCGAAGAGCTGGAAGCAAGATGCTTTGGGGCCACTCTCTCACTTTGGAATCAAGGCAGCCCTTTGGGGCAGGTAGCTCCAGGCCAGTGGAGCACACCCAGAGCAGAAGTTCTACTTCGGCCAGTTCAGGCCACCAACAAACTGCGTTTCACAGGCCTTGGTAAGAGATGTTCCCGGTAGGCTGTAAGAGCACTGGGCAACGCCAGATGTTTCTTAGCTTCCCGAAGAGCTGGAAGCAAGATGCTTTGGGGCCTCTCTGCCCCTTTGCAAACAAGGCGGCCCTTTGGGCCAGGCAGCTCTAGGCCAATGGAGCACACCCAGAGCAGAAGTTCTACTTCAGCTAGATCAGGCCACCAACAAAGTGCATTTCACAAGCCTTGGTAAGAGATTTTCTCTCAGGCTGTAAGAGCACTGGGCAGAGCTAGTTGTTTCTTAGCTTCCCAAGAGGTGGAAGCAAGATGCTTTGGGGCCTCTCTCCCCCTTTGGAAACAAGGCAGCCCTTTGGGCCTTTCAGCTCTAGGGCAATGGAGCACACCCAGAACAGAAGTTCTACCTCAGCCAGATAAGGCCTGCCAAGAAACTGCGTTTCAAAGGCTTTGGTAAGAGATGTTGCCGGTACTCTGTCAGAGCACTGGGCAGAGACAGTTGTTTCTTAGCTTCCCAAAGAGCTGGAAGCAAGATGCTTTGGGGCCTCTCTGCCCCTTTGCAAACAAGGCATCCCTTTGGGCCTTTCAGCTCTAGGCCAATGGAGCACACCCAGAGCAGAAGTTCTACCTCAGCCAGATCAGGCCTGCCAAGAAACTGCTTTTCACAGGCCTTCGTAAGAGGTGTTCCCGGAAGGCTGTAAGAGTACCTGGCAGAGCGTGTTGTTTCTTAGCTTCAAAAACAGCTGGAAGCAACATGATTTGGGGCCTCTCTCCCCCTTTGGAAACAAAGCAGCCTTTGTGCCTGGCAGCTCTAGGCCAAAGTAGCACACCCAGAGCACAAGTTCTACCTCAGCCAGATAAGGCCTGTCAAGAAGCTCCATTTCACAGGCCTTTGTATGTGACGTTCCCGGTTGGCTTTGAGAGCACTGTGCAGAGCCAGTTGTTTTAGCTTCCCAGAGAGCAGGAAGCAAGATGCTTTGGGGCCTCTCTCACACTTTGGAAATAAAGGCAGCCCTTTGGGCCTGGCAGCCCTAGGCCAATGGAGTACACCCAGAGCAGAAGTTCTACCTCAGCCAGATCAGGCCTTCCAAGAAACTGCGTCTCACAGGCCTTTCTCTGTCACGTTGCCGGTAGGCTGTGAGAGCACTGTGCAGAGCCAGTTGTTTCTTAGCTTCCCAAAGATTTGGAAGCAAGATACTTTGGGGACTCTCAGCCCCTTTGGAAACAAGGCGGCCCTTTGGGCCTGGCAGCTCTAGGCCAAAGTTGCACGCCCACAGCAGGAGTTCTACTTCAGCCACATCAGGCCTGCCAGGAAACTGCGTTTCACAGGCCTTGGTAAGAGATGTTCCCGGTAGGCTGTGAGAGCACTGTGGAGAGCCAGTTGCTTTAGCTTCCCACAGAGCTGGAAGCAAGATGCTTTGGGGCCTCTCTCTCCCTTTGGACACAAGGCAGCCGTTTGCGCCTGGCAGCTCTAGGCCAATGGAGCACACCCACAGCAGAAGTTCTACTTCAGGCAGATCAGTCCTGCCCAGAAACTGCGTTTCACAGCCCTTGGTAAGAGATGTTCACGGTAGGCTGTGAGAGCACTGGCCAGAACCAGTTGTTTTTTAGCTTCCCAAAGTGCTGGAGGCAAGATGCTTTGGGGCCTCTCTCACCCTTTGGAAACAAGGCAGCCCTTAGGTCCTGGTAGCTCTAGGCCTATGTAGCACAACCAGAACAGAAGTTCTACTTCAGCCAGGTCAGGCCTGCCAAGAAACTGCGTTTCACAGGCCTTTCAAAGAGATGTTCTCTTAGGCTGTAAGAGCACTGGGCAGAGCCAGCTGTTTCTTAGCTTCCCGAAGAGCCGGGAGCAAGAAGCTTTGGGTCCACTCTCCATCTTTGGAAACAAGGCAGCCCTTTGGGCCTGGCAGCTCTAGGGCAATGGAGCACACCCAGAGCAGAAGTTCTACTTCAGCCAGATCAGGCCTGCAAAGAAACAGCGTTTGACAGGCCTTGGTAAGAGATGTTCCCGGTAGGTGTAAGAGCACGGGGCAGAGCGAGTTGGTTCTTAGCTTCCCACAGAGCTGGAAGCAAGATGCTTTGGGGCCTATCTCACACTTTGGAAATAAAGGCAGCCCTTTGGGCCTGGCAGCCCTAGCCCAATGGAGTACACCGAGAGCAGAAGTTCTACCTCAGCCAGATCAGGCCTTCCAAGAAACTGCGTCTCACAGGCCTTTCTCTGTCACGTTGCCGGTAGGCTGTGAGAGCACTGTGCAGAGCCAGTTGTTTCTTAGCTTCCCAAAGATTTGGAAGCAAGATACTTTGGGGACTCTCAGCCCCTTTGGAAACAAGGCGGCCCTTTGGGCCTGGCAGCTCTAGGCCAAAGTAGCACGCCCAGAGCAGGAGTTCTACTTCAGCCAGATCAGGCCTGCCAAGAAACTGCGTTTCACAGGCCTTTCAAAGAGATGTTCTCTTAGGCTGTAAGAGCACTGGGCAGAGCCAGCTGTTTCTTAGCTTCCCGAAGAGCTGGGAGCAAGATTCTTTGGGTCCACTCTCCGTCTTTGGAAACAAGGCAGCCCTTTGGGCCTGGCAGCTCTAGGGCAATGGAGCACACCCAGAGCAGAAGTTCTACTTCAGCCAGATCAGGCCTGCCAGGAAACTGTGTTTCACAGGCCTTGGTAAGAGATGTTCCCGGTAGGCTGTAAGAGCACTGGACAGAGCCAGTTGGTTCTTACCTTCCTGAAAAGCTGGAAGCAAGATGCTTGGGACCCCTCTGCCCATTTGGGAACAAGGCACCCTTTGGGTCGGGAAGCTCTAGGCCAATGGAGCACATGCAGAGCAGGAGTTCTACTTCAGCCTGATCAGGCCTGCAAAGAAACAGCGTTTGACAGGCCTTGGTAAGAGATGTTCCCGGTAGGTGTAAGAGCACTGGGCAGAGCCAGTTGTTTCTTAGCTTCGCAAAGACCGGGAAGCAAGATGCTTTGGGCCTCTCTGCCCCTTGGAAACAGGGCAGCACTTGGGGCCTGGCAGCTCTAGGGCAATGGAGCACACCCAGAGCCGGAGTTCTACTTCAGCCAGATGAGGCCTGCCAAGAAACTGCGTTTCACAGGCCTTTCAAAGACATGTTCCCGGTAGGCTGTAAGAGCACGGGGCAGAGCGAGTTGGTTCTTAGCTTCCCAGAGAGCTGGAAGCAAGATGCTTTG
Organism: Equus asinus; assembly: GCF_041296235.1. Classification (NCBI taxonomy): domain Eukaryota; kingdom Metazoa; phylum Chordata; class Mammalia; order Perissodactyla; family Equidae; genus Equus; species Equus asinus. Next base: position 591,429 of record NW_027225523.1, read on the forward strand.
GGGCCTCTCTGCCCCTTTGGAAACAAGGCAGCACCTTGGGCCTGGCAGCTCTAGGGCAATGGAGCACACCCAGAGCAGAAGTTCTACTTCAGCCAAATCAGGCCTGCCAGGAAACGGCGTTTCACAGGCCTTGGTAAGAGATGTTCCCGGTAGGCTGTAAGAGCACTGGGCAACGCCAGATGTTTCTTAGCTTCCCGAAGAGCTGGAAGCAAGATGCTTTGGGGCCACTCTCTCACTTTGGAATCAAGGCAGCCCTTTGGGGCAGGTAGCTCTAGGCCAGTGGAGCACACCCAGAGCAGAAGTTCTACTTCGGCCAGTTCAGGCCACCAACAAACTGCGTTTCACAGGCCTTGGTGAGAGATGTTCCCGGTAGGCTGTAAGAGCACTGGGCAACGCCAGATGTTTCTTAGCTTCCCGAAGAGCTGGAAGCAAGATGCTTTGGGGCCTCTCATCCCCTTTGCAAACAAAGCGGCCCTTTGGGCCAGGCAGCTCTAGGCCAATGGAGCACACCCAGAGCAGAAGTTCTACTTCAGCTAGATCAGGCCACCAACAAAGTGCGTTTCACAAGCCTTGGTAAGAGATTTTCTCTCAGGCTGTAAGAGCACTGGGCAGAGCTAGTTGTTTCTTAGCTTCCCAAGAGGTGGAAGCAAGATGCTTTGGGGCCTCTCTCCCCCTTTGGAAACAAGGCAGCCCTTTGGGCCTTTCAGCTCTAGGGCAATGGAGCACACCCAGAACAGAAGTTCTACCTCAGCCAGATAAGGCCTGCCAAGAAACTGCGTTTCAAAGGCTTTGGTAAGAGATGTTGCCGGTACTCTGTCAGAGCACTGGGCAGAGACAGTTGTTTCTTAGCTTCCCAAAGAGCTGGAAGCAAGATGCTTTGGGGCCTCTCTGCCCCTTTGCAAACAAGGCATCCCTTTGGGCCTTTCAGCTCTAGGCCAATGGAGCACACCCAGAGCAGAAGTTCTACCTCAGCCAGATCAGGCCTGCCAAGAAACTGCTTTTCACAGGCCTTCGTAAGAGGTGTTCCCGGAAGGCTGTAAGAGTACCTGGCAGAGCGTGTTGTTTCTTAGCTTCAAAAACAGCTGGAAGCAACATGATTTGGGGCCTCTCTCCCCCTTTGGAAACAAAGCAGCCTTTGTGCCTGGCAGCTCTAGGCCAAAGTAGCACACCCAGAGCACAAGTTCTACCTCAGCCAGATAAGGCCTGTCAAGAAGCTCCATTTCACAGGCCTTTGTATGTGACGTTCCCGGTTGGCTTTGAGAGCACTGTGCAGAGCCAGTTGTTTTAGCTTCCCAGAGAGCAGGAAGCAAGATGCTTTGGGGCCTCTCTCACACTTTGGAAATAAAGGCAGCCCTTTGGGCCTGGCAGCCCTAGGCCAATGGAGTACACCCAGAGCAGAAGTTCTACCTCAGCCAGATCAGGCCTTCCAAGAAACTGCGTCTCACAGGCCTTTCTCTGTCACGTTGCCGGTAGGCTGTGAGAGCACTGTGCAGAGCCAGTTGTTTCTTAGCTTCCCAAAGATTTGGAAGCAAGATACTTTGGGGACTCTCAGCCCCTTTGGAAACAAGGCGGCCCTTTGGGCCTGGCAGCTCTAGGCCAAAGTTGCACGCCCACAGCAGGAGTTCTACTTCAGCCACATCAGGCCTGCCAGGAAACTGCGTTTCACAGGCCTTGGTAAGAGATGTTCCCGGTAGGCTGTGAGAGCACTGTGGAGAGCCAGTTGCTTTAGCTTCCCACAGAGCTGGAAGCAAGATGCTTTGGGGCCTCTCTCTCCCTTTGGACACAAGGCAGCCGTTTGCGCCTGGCAGCTCTAGGCCAATGGAGCACACCCACAGCAGAAGTTCTACTTCAGGCAGATCAGTCCTGCCCAGAAACTGCGTTTCACAGCCCTTGGTAAGAGATGTTCACGGTAGGCTGTGAGAGCACTGGCCAGAACCAGTTGTTTTTTAGCTTCCCAAAGTGCTGGAGGCAAGATGCTTTGGGGCCTCTCTCACCCTTTGGAAACAAGGCAGCCCTTAGGTCCTGGTAGCTCTAGGCCTATGTAGCACAACCAGAACAGAAGTTCTACTTCAGCCAGGTCAGGCCTGCCAAGAAACTGCGTTTCACAGGCCTTTCAAAGAGATGTTCTCTTAGGCTGTAAGAGCACTGGGCAGAGCCAGCTGTTTCTTAGCTTCCCGAAGAGCCGGGAGCAAGAAGCTTTGGGTCCACTCTCCATCTTTGGAAACAAGGCAGCCCTTTGGGCCTGGCAGCTCTAGGGCAATGGAGCACACCCAGAGCAGAAGTTCTACTTCAGCCAGATCAGGCCTGCCAGGAAACTGCGTTTCACAGGCCTTGGTAAGAGATGTTCCCGGTAGGCTGTAAGAGCACTGGGCAGAGCCAGTTGTTTCTTACCTTCCTGAAAAGCTGGAAGCAAGATGCTTGGGACCCCTCTGCCCGTTTGGGAACAAGGCAGCCTTTTGGGTCGGGAAGCTCTAGGCCAATGGAGCACACGCAGAGCAGGAGTTCTACTTCAGCCTGATCAGGCCTGCAAAGAAACAGCGTTTGACAGGCCTTGGTAAGAGATGTTCCCGGTAGGTGTAAGAGCACTGGGCAGAGCCAGTTGTTTCTTAGCTTCGCAAAGACCGGGAAGCAAGATGCTTTGGGCCTCTCTGCCCCTTGGAAACAGGGCAGCACTTGGGGCCTGGCAGCTCTAGGGCAATGGAGCACACCCAGAGCCGGAGTTCTACTTCAGCCAGATGAGGCCTGCCAAGAAACTGCGTTTCACAGGCCTTTCAAAGACATGTTCCCGGTAGGCTGTAAGAGCACGGGGCAGAGCGAGTTGGTTCTTAGCTTCCCAGAGAGCTGGAAGCAAGATGCTTTGGGGCCTCTCTGCCCCTTTGGAAACAAGGCAGCACCTTGGGCCTGGCAGCTCTAGGGCAATGGAGCACACCCAGAGCAGAAGTTCTACTTCAGCCAAATCAGGCCTGCCAGGAAACGGCGTTTCACAGGCCTTGGTAAGAGATGTTCCCGGTAGGCTGTAAGAGCACTGGGCAACGCCAGATGTTTCTTAGCTTCCCGAAGAGCTGGAAGCAAGATGCTTTGGGGCCACTCTCTCACTTTGGAATCAAGGCAGCCCTTTGGGGCAGGTAGCTCTAGGCCAGTGGAGCACACCCAGAGCAGAAGTTCTACTTCGGCCAGTTCAGGCCACCAACAAACTGCGTTTCACAGGCCTTGGTGAGAGATGTTCCCGGTAGGCTGTAAGAGCACTGGGCAACGCCAGATGTTTCTTAGCTTCCCGAAGAGCTGGAAGCAAGATGCTTTGGGGCCTCTCATCCCCTTTGCAAACAAAGCGGCCCTTTGGGCCAGGCAGCTCTAGGCCAATGGAGCACACCCAGAGCAGAAGTTCTACTTCAGCTAGATCAGGCCACCAACAAAGTGCGTTTCACAAGCCTTGGTAAGAGATTTTCTCTCAGGCTGTAAGAGCACTGGGCAGAGCTAGTTGTTTCTTAGCTTCCCAAGAGGTGGAAGCAAGATGCTTTGGGGCCTCTCTCCCCCTTTGGAAACAAGGCAGCCCTTTGGGCCTTTCAGCTCTAGGGCAATGGAGCACACCCAGAACAGAAGTTCTACCTCAGCCAGATAAGGCCTGCCAAGAAACTGCGTTTCAAAGGCTTTGGTAAGAGATGTTGCCGGTACTCTGTCAGAGCACTGGGCAGAGACAGTTGTTTCTTAGCTTCCCAAAGAGCTGGAAGCAAGATGCTTTGGGGCCTCTCTGCCCCTTTGCAAACAAGGCATCCCTTTGGGCCTTTCAGCTCTAGGCCAATGGAGCACACCCAGAGCAGAAGTTCTACCTCAGCCAGATCAGGCCTGCCAAGAAACTGCTTTTCACAGGCCTTCGTAAGAGGTGTTCCCGGAAGGCTGTAAGAGTACCTGGCAGAGCGTGTTGTTTCTTAGCTTCAAAAACAGCTGGAAGCAACATGATTTGGGGCCTCTCTCCCCCTTTGGAAACAAAGCAGCCTTTGTGCCTGGCAGCTCTAGGCCAAAGTAGCACACCCAGAGCACAAGTTCTACCTCAGCCAGATAAGGCCTGTCAAGAAGCTCCATTTCACAGGCCTTTGTATGTGACGTTCCCGGTTGGCTTTGAGAGCACTGTGCAGAGCCAGTTGTTTTAGCTTCCCAGAGAGCAGGAAGCAAGATGCTTTGGGGCCTCTCTCACACTTTGGAAATAAAGGCAGCCCTTTGGGCCTGGCAGCCCTAGGCCAATGGAGTACACCCAGAGCAGAAGTTCTACCTCAGCCAGATCAGGCCTTCCAAGAAACTGCGTCTCACAGGCCTTTCTCTGTCACGTTGCCGGTAGGCTGTGAGAGCACTGTGCAGAGCCAGTTGTTTCTTAGCTTCCCAAAGATTTGGAAGCAAGATACTTTGGGGACTCTCAGCCCCTTTGGAAACAAGGCGGCCCTTTGGGCCTGGCAGCTCTAGGCCAAAGTTGCACGCCCACAGCAGGAGTTCTACTTCAGCCACATCAGGCCTGCCAGGAAACTGCGTTTCACAGGCCTTGGTAAGAGATGTTCCCGGTAGGCTGTGAGAGCACTGTGGAGAGCCAGTTGCTTTAGCTTCCCACAGAGCTGGAAGCAAGATGCTTTGGGGCCTCTCTCTCCCTTTGGACACAAGGCAGCCGTTTGCGCCTGGCAGCTCTAGGCCAATGGAGCACACCCACAGCAGAAGTTCTACTTCAGGCAGATCAGTCCTGCCCAGAAACTGCGTTTCACAGCCCTTGGTAAGAGATGTTCACGGTAGGCTGTGAGAGCACTGGGCAGAACCAGTTGTTTTTTAGCTTCCCAAAGTGCTGGAGGCAAGATGCTTTGGGGCCTCTCTCACCCTTTGGAAACAAGGCAGCCCTTAGGTCCTGGTAGCTCTAGGCCTATGTAGCACAACCAGAACAGAAGTTCTACTTCAGCCAGGTCAGGCCTGCCAAGAAACTGCGTTTCACAGGCCTTTCAAAGAGATGTTCTCTTAGGCTGTAAGAGCACTGGGCAGAGCCAGCTGTTTCTTAGCTTCCCGAAGAGCCGGGAGCAAGAAGCTTTGGGTCCACTCTCCATCTTTGGAAACAAGGCAGCCCTTTGGGCCTGGCAGCTCTAGGGCAATGGAGCACACCCAGAGCAGAAGTTCTACTTCAGCCAGATCAGGCCTGCCAGGAAACTGCGTTTCACAGGCCTTGGTAAGAGATGTTCCCGGTAGGCTGTAAGAGCACTGGGCAGAGCCAGTTGTTTCTTACCTTCCTGAAAAGCTGGAAGCAAGATGCTTGGGACCCCTCTGCCCGTTTGGGAACAAGGCAGCCTTTTGGGTCGGGAAGCTCTAGGCCAATGGAGCACACGCAGAGCAGGAGTTCTACTTCAGCCTGATCAGGCCTGCAAAGAAACAGCGTTTGACAGGCCTTGGTAAGAGATGTTCCCGGTAGGTGTAAGAGCACTGGGCAGAGCCAGTTGTTTCTTAGCTTCGCAAAGACCGGGAAGCAAGATGCTTTGGGCCTCTCTGCCCCTTGGAAACAGGGCAGCACTTTGGGCCTGGCAGCTCTAGGGCAATGGAGCACACCCAGAGCCGGAGTTCTACTTCAGCCAGATGAGGCCTGCCAAGAAACTGCGTTTCACAGGCCTTTCAAAGACATGTTCCCGGTAGGCTGTAAGAGCACTGGGCAACGCCAGATGTTTCTTAGCTTCCCGAAGAGCTGGAAGCAAGATGATTTGGGGCCACTCTCTCACTTTGGAATCAAGGCAGCCCTTTGGGGCAGGTAGCTCTAGGCCAGTGGAGCACACCCAGAGCAGAAGTTCTACTTCGGCCAGTTCAGGCCACCAACAAACTGCGTTTCACAGGCCTTGGTGAGAGATGTTCCCGGTAGGCTGTAAGAGCACTGGGCAACGCCAGATGTTTCTTAGCTTCCCGAAGAGCTGGAAGCAAGATGCTTTGGGGCCTCTCATCCCCTTTGCAAACAAAGCGGCCCTTTGGGCCAGGCAGCTCTAGGCCAATGGAGCACACCCAGAGCAGAAGTTCTACTTCAGCTAGATCAGGCCACCAACAAAGTGCGTTTCACAAGCCTTGGTAAGAGATTTTCTCTCAGGCTGTAAGAGCACTGGGCAGAGCTAGTTGTTTCTTAGCTTCCCAAGAGGTGGAAGCAAGATGCTTTGGGGCCTCTCTCCCCCTTTGGAAACAAGGCAGCCCTTTGGGCCTTTCAGCTCTAGGGCAATGGAGCACACCCAGAACAGAAGTTCTACCTCAGCCAGATAAGGCCTGCCAAGAAACTGCGTTTCAAAGGCTTTGGTAAGAGATGTTGCCGGTACTCTGTCAGAGCACTGGGCAGAGACAGTTGTTTCTTAGCTTCCCAAAGAGCTGGAAGCAAGATGCTTTGGGGCCTCTCTGCCCCTTTGCAAACAAGGCATCCCTTTGGGCCTTTCAGCTCTAGGCCAATGGAGCACACCCAGAGCAGAAGTTCTACCTCAGCCAGATCAGGCCTGCCAAGAAACTGCTTTTCACAGGCCTTCGTAAGAGGTGTTCCCGGAAGGCTGTAAGAGTACCTGGCAGAGCGTGTTGTTTCTTAGCTTCAAAAACAGCTGGAAGCAACATGATTTGGGGCCTCTCTCCCCCTTTGGAAACAAAGCAGCCTTTGTGCCTGGCAGCTCTAGGCCAAAGTAGCACACCCAGAGCACAAGTTCTACCTCAGCCAGATAAGGCCTGTCAAGAAGCTGCGTTTCACAGGCCTTTGTATGTGACGTTCCCGGTTGGCTTTGAGAGCACTGTGCAGAGCCAGTTGTTTTAGCTTCCCAGAGAGCAGGAAGCAAGATGCTTTGGGGCCTCTCTCACACTTTGGAAATAAAGGCAGCCCTTTGGGCCTGGCAGCCCTAGGCCAATGGAGTACACCCAGAGCAGAAGTTCTACCTCAGCCAGATCAGGCCTTCCAAGAAACTGCGTCTCACAGGCCTTTCTCTGTCACGTTGCCGGTAGGCTGTGAGAGCACTGTGCAGAGCCAGTTGTTTCTTAGCTTCCCAAAGATTTGGAAGCAAGATACTTTGGGGACTCTCAGCCCCTTTGGAAACAAGGCGGCCCTTTGGGCCTGGCAGCTCTAGGCCAAAGTTGCACGCCCACAGCAGGAGTTCTACTTCAGCCACATCAGGCCTGCCAGGAAACTGCGTTTCACAGGCCTTGGTAAGAGATGTTCCCGGTAGGCTGTGAGAGCACTGTGGAGAGCCAGTTGCTTTAGCTTCCCACAGAGCTGGAAGCAAGATGCTTTGGGGCCTCTCTCTCCCTTTGGACACAAGGCAGCCGTTTGCGCCTGGCAGCTCTAGGCCAATGGAGCACACCCACAGCAGAAGTTCTACTTCAGGCAGATCAGTCCTGCCCAGAAACTGCGTTTCACAGCCCTTGGTAAGAGATGTTCACGGTAGGCTGTGAGAGCACTGGCCAGAACCAGTTGTTTTTTAGCTTCCCAAAGTGCTGGAGGCAAGATGCTTTGGGGCCTCTCTCACCCTTTGGAAACAAGGCAGCCCTTAGGTCCTGGTAGCTCTAGGCCTATGTAGCACAACCAGAACAGAAGTTCTACTTCAGCCAGGTCAGGCCTGCCAAGAAACTGCGTTTCACAGGCCTTTCAAAGAGATGTTCTCTTAGGCTGTAAGAGCACTGGGCAGAGCCAGCTGTTTCTTAGCTTCCCGAAGAGCCGGGAGCAAGAAGCTTTGGGTCCACTCTCCATCTTTGGAAACAAGGCAGCCCTTTGGGCCTGGCAGCTCTAGGGCAATGGAGCACACCCAGAGCAGAAGTTCTACTTCAGCCAGATCAGGCCTGCCAGGAAACTGCGTTTCACAGGCCTTGGTAAGAGATGTTCCCGGTAGGCTGTAAGAGCACTGGGCAGAGCCAGTTGTTTCTTACCTTCCTGAAAAGCTGGAAGCAAGATGCTTGGGACCCCTCTGCCCGTTTGGGAACAAGGCAGCCTTTTGGGTCGGGAAGCTCTAGGCCAATGGAGCACACGCAGAGCAGGAGTTCTACTTCAGCCTGATCAGGCCTGCAAAGAAACAGCGTTTGACAGGCCTTGGTAAGAGATGTTCCCGGTAGGTGTAAGAGCACTGGGCAGAGCCAGTTGTTTCTTAGCTTCGCAAAGACCGGGAAGCAAGATGCTTTGGGCCTCTCTGCCCCTTGGAAACAGGGCAGCACTTGGGGCCTGGCAGCTCTAGGGCAATGGAGCACACCCAGAGCCGGAGTTCTACTTCAGCCAGATGAGGCCTGCCAAGAAACTGCGTTTCACAGGCCTTTCAAAGACATGTTCCCGGTAGGCTGTAAGAGCACGGGGCAGAGCGAGTTGGTTCTTAGCTTCCCAGAGAGCTGGAAGCAAGATGCTTTGGGGCCTCTCTGCCCCTTTGGAAACAAGGCAGCACCTTGGGCCTGGCAGCTCTAGGGCAATGGAGCACACCCAGAGCAGAAGTTCTACTTCAGCCAAATCAGGCCTGCCAGGAAACGGCGTTTCACAGGCCTTGGTAAGAGATGTTCCCGGTAGGCTGTAAGAGCACTGGGCAACGCCAGATGTTTCTTAGCTTCCCGAAGAGCTGGAAGCAAGATGCTTTGGGGCCACTCTCTCACTTTGGAATCAAGGCAGCCCTTTGGGGCAGGTAGCTCTAGGCCAGTGGAGCACACCCAGAGCAGAAGTTCTACTTCGGCCAGTTCAGGCCACCAACAAACTGCGTTTCACAGGCCTTGGTGAGAGATGTTCCCGGTAGGCTGTAAGAGCACTGGGCAACGCCAGATGTTTCTTAGCTTCCCGAAGAGCTGGAAGCAAGATGCTTTGGGGCCTCTCATCCCCTTTGCAAACAAAGCGGCCCTTTGGGCCAGGCAGCTCTAGGCCAATGGAGCACACCCAGAGCAGAAGTTCTACTTCAGCTAGATCAGGCCACCAACAAAGTGCGTTTCACAAGCCTTGGTAAGAGATTTTCTCTCAGGCTGTAAGAGCACTGGGCAGAGCTAGTTGTTTCTTAGCTTCCCAAGAGGTGGAAGCAAGATGCTTTGGGGCCTCTCTCCCCCTTTGGAAACAAGGCAGCCCTTTGGGCCTTTCCGCTCTAGGGCAATGGAGCACACCCAGAACAGAAGTTCTACCTCAGCCAGATAAGGCCTGCCAAGAAACTGCGTTTCAAAGGCTTTGGTAAGAGATGTTGCCGGTACTCTGTCAGAGCACTGGGCAGAGACAGTTGTTTCTTAGCTTCCCAAAGAGCTGGAAGCAAGATGCTTTGGGGCCTCTCTGCCCCTTTGCAAACAAGGCATCCCTTTGGGCCTTTCAGCTCTAGGCCAATGGAGCACACCCAGAGCAGAAGTTCTACCTCAGCCAGATCAGGCCTGCCAAGAAACTGCTTTTCACAGGCCTTCGTAAGAGGTGTTCCCGGAAGGCTGTAAGAGTACCTGGCAGAGCGAGTTGTTTCTTAGCTTCAAAAACAGCTGGAAGCAACATGATTTGGGGCCTCTCTCCCCCTTTGGAAACAAAGCAGCCTTTGTGCCTGGCAGCTCTAGGCCAAAGTAGCACACCCAGAGCACAAGTTCTACCTCAGCCAGATAAGGCCTGTCAAGAAGCTGCGTTTCACAGGCCTTTGTATGTGACGTTCCCGGTTGGCTTTGAGAGCACTGTGCAGAGCCAGTTGTTTTAGCTTCCCAGAGAGCAGGAAGCAAGATGCTTTGGGGCCTCTCTCACACTTTGGAAATAAAGGCAGCCCTTTGGGCCTGGCAGCCCTAGGCCAATGGAGTACACCCAGAGCAGAAGTTCTACCTCAGCCAGATCAGGCCTTCCAAGAAACTGCGTCTCACAGGCCTTTCTCTGTCACGTTGCCGGTAGGCTGTGAGAGCACTGTGCAGAGCCAGTTGTTTCTTAGCTTCCCAAAGATTTGGAAGCAAGATACTTTGGGGACTCTCAGCCCCTTTGGAAACAAGGTGGCCCTTTGGGCCTGGCAGCTCTAGGCCAAAGTAGCACGCCCAGAGCAGGAGTTCTACTTCAGCCACATCAGGCCTGCCAGGAAACTGCGTTTCACAGGCCTTGGTAAGAGATGTTCCCGGTAGGCTGTGAGAGCACTGTGGAGAGCCAGTTGCTTTAGCTTCCCACAGAGCTGGAAGCAAGATGCTTTGGGGCCTCTCTCTCCCTTTGGACACAAGGCAGCCGTTTGCGCCTGGCAGCTCTAGGCCAATGGAGCACACCCACAGCAGAAGTTCTACTTCAGGCAGATCAGTCCTGCCCAGAAACTGCGTTTCACAGCCCTTGGTAAGAGATGTTCACGGTAGGCTGTGAGAGCACTGGGCAGAACCAGTTGTTTTTTAGCTTCGCAAAGTGCTGGAGGCAAGATGCTTTGGGGCCTCTCTCACCCTTTGGAAGCAAGGCAGCCCTTAGGTCCTGGTAGCTCTAGGCCTATGTAGCACAACCAGAACAGAAGTTCTACTTCAGCCAGGTCAGGCCTGCCAAGAAACTGCGTTTCACAGGCCTTTCAAAGAGATGTTCTCTTAGGCTGTAAGAGCACTGGGCAGAGCCAGCTGTTTCTTAGCTTCCCGAAGAGCTGGGAGCAAGATTCTTTGGGTCCACTCTCCGTCTTTGGAAACAAGGCAGCCCTTTGGGCCTGGCAGCTCTGGGGCAATGGAGCACACCCAGAGCAGAAGTTCTACTTCAGCCAGATCAGGCCTGCCAGGAAACTGCGTTTCACAGGCCTTGGTAAGAGATGTTCCCGGTAGGCTGTAAGAGCACTGGGAAGAGCCACTTGTTTCTTACCTTCCTGAAAAGCTGGAAGCAAGACGCCTGGGACCCCTCTGCCCGTTTGGGAACAAGGCAGCCTTTTGGGTCGGGAAGCTCTAGGCCAATGGAGCACACGCAGAGCAGGAGTTCTACTTCAGCCTGATCAGGCCTGCAAAGAAACAGCGTTTGACAGGCCTTGGTAAGAGATGTTCCCGGTAGGTGTAAGAGCACTGGGCAGAGCCAGTTGTTTCTTAGCTTCGCAAAGACCGGGAAGCAAGATGCTTTGGGCCTCTCTGCCCCTTGGAAACAGGGCAGCACTTGGGGCCTGGCAGCTCTAGGGCAATGGAGCACACCCAGAGCCGGAGTTCTACTTCAGCCAGATGAGGCCTGCCAAGAAACTGCGTTTCACAGGCCTTTCAAAGACATGTTCCCGGTAGGCTGTAAGAGCACGGGGCAGAGCGAGTTGGTTCTTAGCTTCCCAGAGAGCTGGAAGCAAGATGCTTTGGGGCCTCTCTGCCCCTTTGGAAACAAGGCAGCACCTTGGGCCTGGCAGCTCTAGGGCAATGGAGCACACCCAGAGCAGAAGTTCTACTTCAGCCAAATCAGGCCTGCCAGGAAACGGCGTTTCACAGGCCTTGGTAAGAGATGTTCCCGGTAGGCTGTAAGAGCACTGGGCAACGCCAGATGTTTCTTAGCTTCCCGAAGAGCTGGAAGCAAGATGCTTTGGGGCCACTCTCTCACTTTGGAATCAAGGCAGCCCTTTGGGGCAGGTAGCTCTAGGCCAGTGGAGCACACCCAGAGCAGAAGTTCTACTTCGGCCAGTTCAGGCCACCAACAAACTGCGTTTCACAGGCCTTGGTAAGAGATGTTCCCGGTAGGCTGTAAGAGCACTGGGCAACGCCAGATGTTTCTTAGCTTCCCGAAGAGCTGGAAGCAAGATGCTTTGGGGCCTCTCATCCCCTTTGCAAACAAAGCGGCCCTTTGGGCCAGGCAGCTCTAGGCCAATGGAGCACACCCAGAGCAGAAGTTCTACTTCAGCTAGATCAGGATACCAACAAAGTGCGTTTCACAAGCCTTGGTAAGAGATTTTCTCTCAGGCTGTAAGAGCACTGGGCAGAGCTAGTTGTTTCTTAGCTTCCCAAGAGGTGGAAGCAAGATGCTTTGGGGCCTCTCTCCCCCTTTGGAAACAAGGCAGCCCTTTGGGCCTTTCAGCTCTAGGGCAATGGAGCACACCCAGAACAGAAGTTCTACCTCAGCCAGATAAGGCCTGCCAAGAAACTGCGTTTCAAAGGCTTTGGTAAGAGATGTTGCCGGTACTCTGTCAGAGCACTGGGCAGAGACAGTTGTTTCTTAGCTTCCCAAAGAGCTGGAAGCAAGATGCTTTGGGGCCTCTCTGCCCCTTTGCAAACAAGGCATCCCTTTGGGCCTTTCAGCTCTAGGCCAATGGAGCACACCCAGAGCAGAAGTTCTACCTCAGCCAGATCAGGCCTGCCAAGAAACTGCTTTTCACAGGCCTTCGTAAGAGGTGTTCCCGGAAGGCTGTAAGAGTACCTGGCAGAGCGAGTTGTTTCTTAGCTTCAAAAACAGCTGGAAGCAACATGATTTGGGGCCTCTCTCCCCCTTTGGAAACAAAGCAGCCTTTGTGCCTGGCAGCTCTAGGCCAAAGTAGCACACCCAGAGCACAAGTTCTACCTCAGCCAGATAAGGCCTGTCAAGAAGCTCCATTTCACAGGCCTTTGTATGTGACGTTCCCGGTTGGCTTTGAGAGCACTGTGCAGAGCCAGTTGTTTTAGCTTCCCAGAGAGCAGGAAGCAAGATGCTTTGGGGCCTCTCTCACACTTTGGAAATAAAGGCAGCCCTTTGGGCCTGGCAGCCCTAGGCCAATGGAGTACACCCAGAGCAGAAGTTCTACCTCAGCCAGATCAGGCCTTCCAAGAAACTGCGTCTCACAGGCCTTTCTCTGTCACGTTGCCGGTAGGCTGTGAGAGCACTGTGCAGAGCCAGTTGTTTCTTAGCTTCCCAAAGATTTGGAAGCAAGATACTTTGGGGACTCTCAGCCCCTTTGGAAACAAGGTGGCCCTTTGGGCCTGGCAGCTCTAGGCCAAAGTAGCACGCCCAGAGCAGGAGTTCTACTTCAGCCACATCAGGCCTGCCAGGAAACTGCGTTTCACAGGCCTTGGTAAGAGATGTTCCCGGTAGGCTGTGAGAGCACTGTGGAGAGCCAGTTGCTTTAGCTTCCCACAGAGCTGGAAGCAAGATGCTTTGGGGCCTCTCTCTCCCTTTGGACACAAGGCAGCCGTTTGCGCCTGGCAGCTCTAGGCCAATGGAGCACACCCACAGCAGAAGTTCTACTTCAGGCAGATCAGTCCTGCCCAGAAACTGCGTTTCACAGCCCTTGGTAAGAGATGTTCACGGTAGGCTGTGAGAGCACTGGGCAGAACCAGTTGTTTTTTAGCTTCCCAAAGTGCTGGAGGCAAGATGCTTTGGGGCCTCTCTCACCCTTTGGAAACAAGGCAGCCCTTAGGTCCTGGTAGCTCTAGGCCTATGTAGCACAACCAGAACAGAAGTTCTACTTCAGCCAGGTCAGGCCTGCCAAGAAACTGCGTTTCACAGGCCTTTCAAAGAGATGTTCTCTTAGGCTGTAAGAGCACTGGGCAGAGCCAGCTGTTTCTTAGCTTCCCGAAGAGCCGGGAGCAAGAAGCTTTGGGTCCACTCTCCATCTTTGGAAACAAGGCAGCCCTTTGGGCCTGGCAGCTCTAGGGCAATGGAGCACACCCAGAGCAGAAGTTCTACTTCAGCCAGATCAGGCCTGCCAGGAAACTGCGTTTCACAGGCCTTGGTAAGAGATGTTCCCGGTAGGCTGTAAGAGCACTGGGCAGAGCCAGTTGTTTCTTACCTTCCTGAAAAGCTGGAAGCAAGATGCTTGGGACCCCTCTGCCCGTTTGGGAACAAGGCAGCCTTTTGGGTCGGGAAGCTCTAGGCCAATGGAGCACACGCAGAGCAGGAGTTCTACTTCAGCCTGATCAGGCCTGCAAAGAAACAGCGTTTGACAGGCCTTGGTAAGAGATGTTCCCGGTAGGTGTAAGAGCACTGGGCAGAGCCAGTTGTTTCTTAGCTTCGCAAAGACCGGGAAGCAAGATGCTTTGGGCCTCTCTGCCCCTTGGAAACAGGGCAGCACTTGGGGCCTGGCAGCTCTAGGGCAATGGAGCACACCCAGAGCCGGAGTTCTACTTCAGCCAGATGAGGCCTGCCAAGAAACTGCGTTTCACAGGCCTTTCAAAGACATGTTCCCGGTAGGCTGTAAGAGCACGGGGCAGAGCGAGTTGGTTCTTAGCTTCCCAGAGAGCTGGAAGCAAGATGCTTTGGGGCCTCTCTGCCCCTTTGGAAACAAGGCAGCACCTTGGGCCTGGCAGCTCTAGGGCAATGGAGCACACCCAGAGCAGAAGTTCTACTTCAGCCAAATCAGGCCTGCCAGGAAACGGCGTTTCACAGGCCTTGGTAAGAGATGTTCCCGGTAGGCTGTAAGAGCACTGGGCAACGCCAGATGTTTCTTAGCTTCCCGAAGAGCTGGAAGCAAGATGCTTTGGGGCCACTCTCTCACTTTGGAATCAAGGCAGCCCTTTGGGGCAGGTAGCTCTAGGCCAGTGGAGCACACCCAGAGCAGAAGTTCTACTTCGGCCAGTTCAGGCCACCAACAAACTGCGTTTCACAGGCCTTGGTAAGAGATGTTCCCGGTAGGCTGTAAGAGCACTGGGCAACGCCAGATGTTTCTTAGCTTCCCGAAGAGCTGGAAGCAAGATGCTTTGGGGCCTCTCATCCCCTTTGCAAACAAAGCGGCCCTTTGGGCCAGGCAGCTCTAGGCCAATGGAGCACACCCAGAGCAGGAGTTCTACTTCAGCCACATCAGGCCTGCCAGGAAACTGCGTTTCACAGGCCTTGGTAAGAGATGTTCCCGGTAGGCTGTGAGAGCACTGTGGAGAGCCAGTTGCTTTAGCTTCCCACAGAGCTGGAAGCAAGATGCTTTGGGGCCTCTCTCTCCCTTTGGACACAAGGCAGCCGTTTGCGCCTGGCAGCTCTAGGCCAATGGAGCACACCCACAGCAGAAGTTCTACTTCAGGCAGATCAGTCCTTCCCAGAAACTGCGTTTCACAGCCCTTGGTAAGAGATGTTCACGGTAGGCTGTGAGAGCACTGGGCAGAACCAGTTGTTTTTTAGCTTCCCAAAGTGCTGGAGGCAAGATGCTTTGGGGCCTCTCTCACCCTTTGGAAACAAGGCAGCCCTTAGGTCCTGGTAGCTCTAGGCCTATGTAGCACAACCAGAACAGAAGTTCTACTTCAGCCAGGTCAGGCCTGCCAAGAAACTGCGTTTCACAGGCCTTTCAAAGAGATGTTCTCTTAGGCTGCAAGAGCACTGGGCAGAGCCAGCTGTTTCTTAGCTTCCCGAAGAGCCGGGAGCAAGAAGCTTTGGGTCCACTCTCCATCTTTGGAAACAAGGCAGCCCTTTGGGCCTGGCAGCTCTAGGGCAATGGAGCACACCCAGAGTTGAAGTTCTACTTCAGCCAGATCAGGCCTGCCAGGAAACTGCGTTTCACAGGCCTTGGTAAGAGATGTTCCCGGTAGGCTGTAAGAGCACTGGGCAGAGCCAGTTGTTTCTTACCTTCCTGAAAAGCTGGAAGCAAGATGCTTGGGACCCCTCTGCCCGTTTGGGAACAAGGCAGCCTTTTGGGTCGGGAAGCTCTAGGCCAATGGAGCACACGCAGAGCAGGAGTTCTACTTCAGCCTGATCAGGCCTGCAAAGAAACAGCGTTTGACAGGCCTTGGTAAGAGATGTTCCCGGTAGGTGTAAGAGCACTGGGCAGAGCCAGTTGTTTCTTAGCTTCGCAAAGACCGGGAAGCAAGATGCTTTGGGCCTCTCTGCCCCTTGGAAACAGGGCAGCACTTGGGGCCTGGCAGCTCTAGGGCAATGGAGCACACCCAGAGCCGGAGTTCTACTTCAGCCAGATGAGGCCTGCCAAGAAACTGCGTTTCACAGGCCTTTCAAAGACATGTTCCCGGTAGGCTGTAAGAGCACGGGGCAGAGCGAGTTGGTTCTTAGCTTCCCAGAGAGCTGGAAGCAAGATGCTTTGGGGCCTCTCTGCCCCTTTGGAAACAAGGCAGCACCTTGGGCCTGGCAGCTCTAGGGCAATGGAGCACACCCAGAGCAGAAGTTCTACTTCAGCCAAATCAGGCCTGCCAGGAAACGGCGTTTCACAGGCCTTGGTAAGAGATGTTCCCGGTAGGCTGTAAGAGCACTGGGCAACGCCAGATGTTTCTTAGCTTCCCGAAGAGCTGGAAGCAAGATGCTTTGGGGCCACTCTCTCACTTTGGAATCAAGGCAGCCCTTTGGGGCAGGTAGCTCTAGGCCAGTGGAGCACACCCAGAGCAGAAGTTCTACTTCGGCCAGTTCAGGCCACCAACAAACTGCGTTTCACAGGCCTTGGTAAGAGATGTTCCCGGTAGGCTGTAAGAGCACTGGGCAACGCCAGATGTTTCTTAGCTTCCCGAAGAGCTGGAAGCAAGATGCTTTGGGGCCTCTCATCCCCTTTGCAAACAAAGCGGCCCTTTGGGCCAGGCAGCTCTAGGCCAATGGAGCACACCCAGAGCAGAAGTTCTACTTCAGCTAGATCAGGATACCAACAAAGTGCGTTTCACAAGCCTTGGTAAGAGATTTTCTCTCAGGCTGTAAGAGCACTGGGCAGAGCTAGTTGTTTCTTAGCTTCCCAAGTGGTGGAAGCAAGATGCTTTGGGGCCTCTCTCCCCCTTTGGAAACAAGGCAGCCTTTTGGGCCTTTCCGCTCTAGGGCAATGGAGCACACCCAGAACAGAAGTTCTACCTCAGCAAGATAAGGCCTGCCAAGAAACTGCGTTTCAAAGGCTTTGGTAAGAGATGTTGCCGGTACTCTGTCAGAGCACTGGGCAGAGACAGTTGTTTCTTAGCTTCCCAAAGAGCTGGAAGCAAGATGCTTTGGGGCCTCTCTGCCCCTTTGCAAACAAGGCATCCCTTTGGGCCTTTCAGCTCTAGGCCAATGGAGCACACCCAGAGCAGAAGTTCTACCTCAGCCAGATCAGGCCTGCCAAGAAACTGCTTTTCACAGGCCTTCGTAAGAGGTGTTCCCGGAAGGCTGTAAGAGTACCTGGCAGAGCGAGTTGTTTCTTAGCTTCAAAAACAGCTGGAAGCAACATGATTTGGGGCCTCTCTCCCCCTTTGGAAACAAAGCAGCCTTTGTGCCTGGCAGCTCTAGGCCAAAGTAGCACACCCAGAGCACAAGTTCTACCTCAGCCAGATAAGGCCTGTCAAGAAGCTGCATTTCACAGGCCTTTGTATGTGACGTTCCCGGTTGGCTTTGAGAGCACTGTGCAGAGCCAGTTGTTTTAGCTTCCCAGAGAGCAGGAAGCAAGATGCTTTGGGGCCTCTCTCACACTTTGGAAATAAAGGCAGCCCTTTGGGCCTGGCAGCCCTAGGCCAATGGAGTACACCCAGAGCAGAAGTTCTACCTCAGCCAGATCAGGCCTTCCAAGAAACTGCGTCTCACAGGCCTTTCTCTGTCACGTTGCCGGTAGGCTGTGAGAGCACTGTGCAGAGCCAGTTGTTTCTTAGCTTCCCAAAGATTTGGAAGCAAGATACTGTGGGGACTCTCAGCCCCTTTGGAAACAAGGTGGCCCTTTGGCCCTGGCAGCTCTAGGCCAAAGTAGCACGCCCAGAGCAGGAGTTCTACTTCAGCCACATCAGGCCTGCCAGGAAACTGCGTTTCACAGGCCTTGGTAAGAGATGTTCCCGGTAGGCTGTGAGAGCACTGTGGAGAGCCAGTTGCTTTAGCTTCCCACAGAGCTGGAAGCAAG
Organism: Equus asinus; assembly: GCF_041296235.1. Taxonomy (NCBI): domain Eukaryota; kingdom Metazoa; phylum Chordata; class Mammalia; order Perissodactyla; family Equidae; genus Equus; species Equus asinus. The sequence goes on from NW_027225523.1 coordinate 609,020, forward strand.
ATGCTTTGGGGCCTCTCTCTCCCTTTGGACACAAGGCAGCCGTTTGCGCCTGGCAGCTCTAGGCCAATGGAGCACACCCACAGCAGAAGTTCTACTTCAGGCAGATCAGTCCTGCCCAGAAACTGCGTTTCACAGCCCTTGGTAAGAGATGTTCACGGTAGGCTGTGAGAGCACTGGGCAGAACCAGTTGTTTTTTAGCTTCGCAAAGTGCTGGAGGCAAGATGCTTTGGGGCCTCTCTCACCCTTTGGAAGCAAGGCAGCCCTTAGGTCCTGGTAGCTCTAGGCGTATGTAGCACAACCAGAACAGAAGTTCTACTTCAGCCAGGTCAGGCCTGCCAAGAAACTGCGTTTCACAGGCCTTTCAAAGAGATGTTCTCTTAGGCTGTAAGAGCACTGGGCAGAGCCAGCTGTTTCTTAGCTTCCCGAAGAGCTGGGAGCAAGATTCTTTGGGTCCACTCTCCGTCTTTGGAAACAAGGCAGCCCTTTGGGCCTGGCAGCTCTGGGGCAATGGAGCACACCCAGAGCAGAAGTTCTACTTCAGCCAGATCAGGCCTGCCAGGAAACTGCGTTTCACAGGCCTTGGTAAGAGATGTTCCCGGTAGGCTGTAAGAGCACTGGGCAGAGCCACTTGTTTCTTACCTTCCTGAAAAGCTGGAAGCAAGACGCCTGGGACCCCTCTGCCCGTTTGGGAACAAGGCAGCCTTTTGGGTCGGGAAGCTCTAGGCCAATGGAGCACACGCAGAGCAGGAGTTCTACTTCAGCCTGATCAGGCCTGCAAAGAAACAGCGTTTGACAGGCCTTGGTAAGAGATGTTCCCGGTAGGTGTAAGAGCACTGGGCAGAGCCAGTTGTTTCTTAGCTTCGCAAAGACCGGGAAGCAAGATGCTTTGGGCCTCTCTGCCCCTTGGAAACAGGGCAGCACTTGGGGCCTGGCAGCTCTAGGGCAATGGAGCACACCCAGAGCCGGAGTTCTACTTCAGCCAGATGAGGCCTGCCAAGAAACTGCGTTTCACAGGCCTTTCAAAGACATGTTCCCGGTAGGCTGTAAGAGCACGGGGCAGAGCGAGTTGGTTCTTAGCTTCCCAGAGAGCTGGAAGCAAGATGCTTTGGGGCCTCTCTGCCCCTTTGGAAACAAGGCAGCACCTTGGGCCTGGCAGCTCTAGGGCAATGGAGCACACCCAGAGCAGAAGTTCTACTTGAGCCAAATCAGGCCTGCCAGGAAACGGCGTTTCACAGGCCTTGGTAAGAGATGTTCCCGGTAGGCTGTAAGAGCACTGGGCAACGCCAGATGTTTCTTAGCTTCCCGAAGAGCTGGAAGCAAGATGCTTTGGGGCCACTCTCTCACTTTGGAATCAAGGCAGCCCTTTGGGGCAGGTAGCTCTAGGCCAGTGGAGCACACCCAGAGCAGAAGTTCTACTTCGGCCAGTTCAGGCCACCAACAAACTGCGTTTCACAGGCCTTGGTAAGAGATGTTCCCGGTAGGCTGTAAGAGCACTGGGCAACGCCAGATGTTTCTTAGCTTCCCGAAGAGCTGGAAGCAAGATGCTTTGGGGCCTCTCATCCCCTTTGCAAACAAAGCGGCCCTTTGGGCCAGGCAGCTCTAGGCCAATGGAGCACACCCAGAGCAGAAGTTCTACTTCAGCTAGATCAGGATACCAACAAAGTGCGTTTCACAAGCCTTGGTAAGAGATTTTATCTCAGGCTGTAAGAGCACTGGGCAGAGCTAGTTGTTTCTTAGCTTCCCAAGAGGTGGAAGCAAGATGCTTTGGGGCCTCTCTCCCCCTTTGGAAACAAGGCAGCCCTTTGGGCCTTTCAGCTCTAGGGCAATGGAGCACACCCAGAACAGAAGTTCTACCTCAGCCAGATAAGGCCTGCCAAGAAACTGCGTTTCAAAGGCTTTGGTAAGAGATGTTGCCGGTACTCTGTCAGAGCACTGGGCAGAGACAGTTGTTTCTTAGCTTCCCAAAGAGCTGGAAGCAAGATGCTTTGGGGCCTCTCTGCCCCTTTGCAAACAAGGCATCCCTTTGGGCCTTTCAGCTCTAGGCCAATGGAGCACACCCAGAGCAGAAGTTCTACCTCAGCCAGATCAGGCCTGCCAAGAAACTGCTTTTCACAGGCCTTCGTAAGAGGTGTTCCCGGAAGGCTGTAAGAGTACCTGGCAGAGCGAGTTGTTTCTTAGCTTCAAAAACAGCTGGAAGCAACATGATATGGGGCCTCTCTCCCCCTTTGGAAACAAAGCAGCCTTTGTGCCTGGCAGCTCTAGGCCATAGTAGCACACCCAGAGCACAAGTTCTACCTCAGCCAGATAAGGCCTGTCAAGAAGCTCCATTTCACAGGCCTTTGTATGTGACGTTCCCGGTTGGCTTTGAGAGCACTGTGCAGAGCCAGTTGTTTTAGCTTCCCAGAGAGCAGGAAGCAAGATGCTTTGGGGCCTCTCTCACACTTTGGAAATAAAGGCAGCCCTTTGGGCCTGGCAGCCCTAGGCCAATGGAGTACAGCCAGAGCAGAAGTTCTACCTCAGCCAGATCAGGCCTTCCAGGAAACTGCGTCTCACAGGCCTTTCTCTGTCACGTTGCCGGTAGGCTGTGAGAGCACTGTGCAGAGCCAGTTGTTTCTTAGCTTCCCAAAGATTTGGAAGCAAGATACTGTGGGGACTCTCAGCCCCTTTGGAAACAAGGTGGCCCTTTGGGCCTGGCAGCTCTAGGCCAAAGTAGCACGCCCAGAGCAGGAGTTCTACTTCAGCCAGATCAGGCCTGCCAGGAAACTGCGTTTCACAGGCCTTGGTAAGAGATGTTCCCGGTAGGCTGTGAGAGCACTGTGGAGAGCCAGTTGCTTTAGCTTCCCACAGAGCTGGAAGCAAGATGCTTTGGGGCCTCTCTCTCCCTTTGGACACAAGGCAGCCGTTTGCGCCTGGCAGCTCTAGGCCAATGGAGCACACCCACAGCAGAAGTTCTACTTCAGGCAGATCAGTCCTGCCCAGAAACTGCGTTTCACAGCCCTTGGTAAGAGATGTTCACGGTAGGCTGTGAGAGCACTGGGCAGAACCAGTTGTTTTTTAGCTTCCCAAAGTGCTGGAGGCAAGATGCTTTGGGGCCTCTCTCACCCTTTGGAAGCAAGGCAGCCCTTAGGTCCTGGTAGCTCTAGGCGTATGTAGCACAACCAGAACAGAAGTTCTACTTCAGCCAGGTCAGGCCTGCCAAGAAACTGCGTTTCACAGGCCTTTCAAAGAGATGTTCTCTTAGGCTGTAAGAGCACTGGGCAGAGCCAGCTGTTTCTTAGCTTCCCGAAGAGCTGGGAGCAAGATTCTTTGGGTCCACTCTCCGTCTTTGGAAACAAGGCAGCCCTTTGGGCCTGGCAGCTCTGGGGCAATGGAGCACACCCAGAGCAGAAGTTCTACTTCAGCCAGATCAGGCCTGCCAGGAAACTGCGTTTCACAGGCCTTGGTAAGAGATGTTCCCGGTAGGCTGTAAGAGCACTGGGCAGAGCCACTTGTTTCTTACCTTCCTGAAAAGCTGGAAGCAAGACGCCTGGGACCCCTCTGCCCGTTTGGGAACAAGGCAGCCTTTTGGGTCGGGAAGCTCTAGGCCAATGGAGCACACGCAGAGCAGGAGTTCTACTTCAGCCTGATCAGGCCTGCAAAGAAACAGCGTTTGACAGGCCTTGGTAAGAGATGTTCCCGGTAGGTGTAAGAGCACTGGGCAGAGCCAGTTGTTTCTTAGCTTCGCAAAGACCGGGAAGCAAGATGCTTTGGGCCTCTCTGCCCCTTGGAAACAGGGCAGCACTTGGGGCCTGGCAGCTCTAGGGCAATGGAGCACACCCAGAGCCGGAGTTCTACTTCAGCCAGATGAGGCCTGCCAAGAAACTGCGTTTCACAGGCCTTTCAAAGACATGTTCCCGGTAGGCTGTAAGAGCACGGGGCAGAGCGAGTTGGTTCTTAGCTTCCCAGAGAGCTGGAAGCAAGATGCTTTGGGGCCTCTCTGCCCCTTTGGAAACAAGGCAGCACCTTGGGCCTGGCAGCTCTAGGGCAATGGAGCACACCCAGAGCAGAAGTTCTACTTGAGCCAAATCAGGCCTGCCAGGAAACGGCGTTTCACAGGCCTTGGTAAGAGATGTTCCCGGTAGGCTGTAAGAGCACTGGGCAACGCCAGATGTTTCTTAGCTTCCCGAAGAGCTGGAAGCAAGATGCTTTGGGGCCACTCTCTCACTTTGGAATCAAGGCAGCCCTTTGGGGCAGGTAGCTCTAGGCCAGTGGAGCACACCCAGAGCAGAAGTTCTACTTCGGCCAGTTCAGGCCACCAACAAACTGCGTTTCACAGGCCTTGGTAAGAGATGTTCCCGGTAGGCTGTAAGAGCACTGGGCAACGCCAGATGTTTCTTAGCTTCCCGAAGAGCTGGAAGCAAGATGCTTTGGGGCCTCTCATCCCCTTTGCAAACAAAGTGGCCCTTTGGGCCAGGCAGCTCTAGGCCAATGGAGCACACCCAGAGCAGAAGTTCTACTTCAGGTAGATCAGGATACCAACAAAGTGCGTTTCACAAGCCTTGGTAAGAGATTTTCTCTCAGGCTGTAAGAGCACTGGGCAGAGCTAGTTGTTTCTTAGCTTCCCAAGAGGTGGAAGCAAGATGCTTTGGGGCCTCTCTCCCCCTTTGGAAACAAGGCAGCCCTTTGGGCCTTTCAGCTCTAGGGCAATGGAGCACACCCAGAACAGAAGTTCTACCTCAGCCAGATAAGGCCTGCCAAGAAACTGCGTTTCAAAGGCTTTGGTAAGAGATGTTGCCGGTACTCTGTCAGAGCACTGGGCAGAGACAGTTGTTTCTTAGCTTCCCAAAGAGCTGGAAGCAAGATGCTTTGGGGCCTCTCTGCCCCTTTGCAAACAAGGCATCCCTTTGGGCCTTTCAGCTCTAGGCCAATGGAGCACACCCAGAGCAGAAGTTCTACCTCAGCCAGATCAGGCCTGCCAAGAAACTGCTTTTCACAGGCCTTCGTAAGAGGTGTTCCCGGAAGGCTGTAAGAGTACCTGGCAGAGCGAGTTGTTTCTTAGCTTCAAAAACAGCTGGAAGCAACATGATTTGGGGCCTCTCTCCCCCTTTGGAAACAAAGCAGCCTTTGTGCCTGGCAGCTCTAGGCCAAAGTAGCACACCCAGAGCACAAGTTCTACCTCAGCCAGATAAGGCCTGTCAAGAAGCTGCATTTCACAGGCCTTTGTATGTGACGTTCCCGGTTGGCTTTGAGAGCACTGTGCAGAGCCAGTTGTTTTAGCTTCCCAGAGAGCAGGAAGCAAGATGCTTTGGGGCCTCTCTCACACTTTGGAAATAAAGGCAGCCCTTTGGGCCTGGCAGCCCTAGGCCAATGGAGTACAGCCAGAGCAGAAGTTCTACCTCAGCCAGATCAGGCCTTCCAGGAAACTGCGTCTCACAGGCCTTTCTCTGTCACGTTGCCGGTAGGCTGTGAGAGCACTGTGCAGAGCCAGTTGTTTCTTAGCTTCCCAAAGATTTGGAAGCAAGATACTTTGGGGACTCTCAGCCCCTTTGGAAACAAGGTGGCCCTTTGGGCCTGGCAGCTCTAGGCCAAAGTAGCACGCCCAGAGCAGGAGTTCTACTTCAGCCACATCAGGCCTGCCAGGAAACTGCGTTTCACAGGCCTTGGTAAGAGATGTTCCCGGTAGGCTGTGAGAGCACTGTGGAGAGCCAGTTGCTTTAGCTTCCCACAGAGCTGGAAGCAAGATGCTTTGGGGCCTCTCTCTCCCTTTGGACACAAGGCAGCCGTTTGCGCCTGGCAGCTCTAGGCCAATGGAGCACACCCACAGCAGAAGTTCTACTTCAGGCAGATCAGTCCTGCCCAGAAACTGCGTTTCACAGCCCTTGGTAAGAGATGTTCACGGTAGGCTGTGAGAGCACTGGGCAGAACCAGTTGTTTTTTAGCTTCCCAAAGTGCTGGAGGCAAGATGCTTTGGGGCCTCTCTCACCCTTTGGAAGCAAGGCAGCCCTTAGGTCCTGGTAGCTCTAGGCGTATGTAGCACAACCAGAACAGAAGTTCTACTTCAGCCAGGTCAGGCCTGCCAAGAAACTGCGTTTCACAGGCCTTTCAAAGAGATGTTCTCTTAGGCTGTAAGAGCACTGGGCAGAGCCAGCTGTTTCTTAGCTTCCCGAAGAGCTGGGAGCAAGATTCTTTGGGTCCACTCTCCGTCTTTGGAAACAAGGCAGCCCTTTGGGCCTGGCAGCTCTGGGGCAATGGAGCACACCCAGAGCAGAAGTTCTACTTCAGCCAGATCAGGCCTGCCAGGAAACTGCGTTTCACAGGCCTTGGTAAGAGATGTTCCCGGTAGGCTGTAAGAGCACTGGGCAGAGCCACTTGTTTCTTACCTTCCTGAAAAGCTGGAAGCAAGACGCCTGGGACCCCTCTGCCCGTTTGGGAACAAGGCAGCCTTTTGGGTCGGGAAGCTCTAGGCCAATGGAGCACACGCAGAGCAGGAGTTCTACTTCAGCCTGATCAGGCCTGCAAAGAAACAGCGTTTGACAGGCCTTGGTAAGAGATGTTCCCGGTAGGTGTAAGAGCACTGGGCAGAGCCAGTTGTTTCTTAGCTTCGCAAAGACCGGGAAGCAAGATGCTTTGGGCCTCTCTGCCCCTTGGAAACAGGGCAGCACTTGGGGCCTGGCAGCTCTAGGGCAATGGAGCACACCCAGAGCCGGAGTTCTACTTCAGCCAGATGAGGCCTGCCAAGAAACTGCGTTTCACAGGCCTTTCAAAGACATGTTCCCGGTAGGCTGTAAGAGCACGGGGCAGAGCGAGTTGGTTCTTAGCTTCCCAGAGAGCTGGAAGCAAGATGCTTTGGGGCCTCTCTGCCCCTTTGGAAACAAGGCAGCACCTTGGGCCTGGCAGCTCTAGGGCAATGGAGCACACCCAGAGCAGAAGTTCTACTTCAGCCAAATCAGGCCTGCCAGGAAACGGCGTTTCACAGGCCTTGGTAAGAGATGTTCCCGGTAGGCTGTAAGAGCACTGGGCAACGCCAGATGTTTCTTAGCTTCCCGAAGAGCTGGAAGCAAGATGCTTTGGGGCCACTCTCTCACTTTGGAATCAAGGCAGCCCTTTGGGGCAGGTAGCTCTAGGCCAGTGGAGCACACCCAGAGCAGAAGTTCTACTTCGGCCAGTTCAGGCCACCAACAAACTGCGTTTCACAGGCCTTGGTAAGAGATGTTCCCGGTAGGCTGTAAGAGCACTGGGCAACGCCAGATGTTTCTTAGCTTCCCGAAGAGCTGGAAGCAAGATGCTTTGGGGCCTCTCATCCCCTTTGCAAACAAAGCGGCCCTTTGGGCCAGGCAGCTCTAGGCCAATGGAGCACACCCAGAGCAGAAGTTCTACTTCAGCTAGATCAGGATACCAACAAAGTGCGTTTCACAAGCCTTGGTAAGAGATTTTATCTCAGGCTGTAAGAGCACTGGGCAGAGCTAGTTGTTTATTAGCTTCCCAAGAGGTGGAAGCAAGATGCTTTGGGGCCTCTCTCCCCCTTTGGAAACAAGGCAGCCCTTTGGGCCTTTCAGCTCTAGGGCAATGGAGCACACCCAGAACAGAAGTTCTACCTCAGCCAGATAAGGCCTGCCAAGAAACTGCGTTTCAAAGGCTTTGGTAAGAGATGTTGCCGGTACTCTGTCAGAGCACTGGGCAGAGACAGTTGTTTCTTAGCTTCCCAAAGAGCTGGAAGCAAGATGCTTTGGGGCCTCTCTGCCCCTTTGCAAACAAGGCATCCCTTTGGGCCTTTCAGCTCTAGGCCAATGGAGCACACCCAGAGCAGAAGTTCTACCTCAGCCAGATCAGGCCTGCCAAGAAACTGCTTTTCACAGGCCTTCGTAAGAGGTGTTCCCGGAAGGCTGTAAGAGTACCTGGCAGAGCGAGTTGTTTCTTAGCTTCAAAAACAGCTGGAAGCAACATGATTTGGGGCCTCTCTCCCCCTTTGGAAACAAAGCAGCCTTTGTGCCTGGCAGCTCTAGGCCAAAGTAGCACACCCAGAGCACAAGTTCTACCTCAGCCAGATAAGGCCTGTCAAGAAGCTCCATTTCACAGGCCTTTGTATGTGACGTTCCCGGTTGGCTTTGAGAGCACTGTGCAGAGCCAGTTGTTTTAGCTTCCCAGAGAGCAGGAAGCAAGATGCTTTGGGGCCTCTCTCACACTTTGGAAATAAAGGCAGCCCTTTGGGCCTGGCAGCCCTAGGCCAATGGAGTACAGCCAGAGCAGAAGTTCTACCTCAGCCAGATCAGGCCTTCCAGGAAACTGCGTCTCACAGGCCTTTCTCTGTCACGTTGCCGGTAGGCTGTGAGAGCACTGTGCAGAGCCAGTTGTTTCTTAGCTTCCCAAAGATTTGGAAGCAAGATACTTTGGGGACTCTCAGCCCCTTTGGAAACAAGGTGGCCCTTTGGGCCTGGCAGCTCTAGGCCAAAGTAGCACGCCCAGAGCAGGAGTTCTACCTCAGCCAGATCAGGCCTGCCAGGAAACTGCGTTTCACAGGCCTTGGTAAGAGATGTTCCCGGTAGGCTGTGAGAGCACTGTGGAGAGCCAGTTGCTTTAGCTTCCCACAGAGCTGGAAGCAAGATGCTTTGGGGCCTCTCTCTCCCTTTGGACACAAGGCAGCCGTTTGCGCCTGGCAGCTCTAGGCCAATGGAGCACACCCACAGCAGAAGTTCTACTTCAGGCAGATCAGTCCTGCCCAGAAACTGCGTTTCACAGCCCTTGGTAAGAGATGTTCACGGTAGGCTGTGAGAGCACTGGGCAGAACCAGTTGTTTTTTAGCTTCCCAAAGTGCTGGAGGCAAGATGCTTTGGGGCCTCTCTCACCCTTTGGAAGCAAGGCAGCCCTTAGGTCCTGGTAGCTCTAGGCGTATGTAGCACAACCAGAACAGAAGTTCTACTTCAGCCAGGTCAGGCCTGCCAAGAAACTGCGTTTCACAGGCCTTTCAAAGAGATGTTCTCTTAGGCTGTAAGAGCACTGGGCAGAGCCAGCTGTTTCTTAGCTTCCCGAAGAGCTGGGAGCAAGATTCTTTGGGTCCACTCTCCGTCTTTGGAAACAAGGCAGCCCTTTGGGCCTGGCAGCTCTGGGGCAATGGAGCACACCCAGAGCAGAAGTTCTACTTCAGCCAGATCAGGCCTGCCAGGAAACTGCGTTTCACAGGCCTTGGTAAGAGATGTTCCCGGTAGGCTGTAAGAGCACTGGGCAGAGCCACTTGTTTCTTACCTTCCTGAAAAGCTGGAAGCAAGACGCCTGGGACCCCTCTGCCCGTTTGGGAACAAGGCAGCCTTTTGGGTCGGGAAGCTCTAGGCCAATGGAGCACACGCAGAGCAGGAGTTCTACTTCAGCCTGATCAGGCCTGCAAAGAAACAGCGTTTGACAGGCCTTGGTAAGAGATGTTCCCGGTAGGTGTAAGAGCACTGGGCAGAGCCAGTTGTTTCTTAGCTTCGCAAAGACCGGGAAGCAAGATGCTTTGGGCCTCTCTGCCCCTTGGAAACAGGGCAGCACTTGGGGCCTGGCAGCTCTAGGGCAATGGAGCACACCCAGAGCCGGAGTTCTACTTCAGCCAGATGAGGCCTGCCAAGAAACTGCGTTTCACAGGCCTTTCAAAGACATGTTCCCGGTAGGCTGTAAGAGCACGGGGCAGAGCGAGTTGGTTCTTAGCTTCCCAGAGAGCTGGAAGCAAGATGCTTTGGGGCCTCTCTGCCCCTTTGGAAACAAGGCAGCACCTTGGGCCTGGCAGCTCTAGGGCAATGGAGCACACCCAGAGCAGAAGTTCTACTTCAGCCAAATCAGGCCTGCCAGGAAACGGCGTTTCACAGGCCTTGGTAAGAGATGTTCCCGGTAGGCTGTAAGAGCACTGGGCAACGCCAGATGTTTCTTAGCTTCCCGAAGAGCTGGAAGCAAGATGCTTTGGTGCCACTCTCTCACTTTGGAATCAAGGCAGCCCTTTGGGGCAGGTAGCCCCATGCCAGTGGAGCACACCCAGAGCAGAAGTTCTACTTCGGCCAGTTCAGGCCACCAACAAACTGCGTTTCACAGGCCTTGGTAAGAGATGTTCCCGGTAGGCTGTAAGAGCACTGGGCAACGCCAGATGTTTCTTAGCTTCCCGAAGAGCTGGAAGCAAGATGCTTTGGGGCCTCTCATCCCCTTTGCAAACAAAGTGGCCCTTTGGGCCAGGCAGCTCTAGGCCAATGGAGCACACCCAGAGCAGAAGTTCTACTTCAGCTAGATCAGGATACCAACAAAGTGCGTTTCACAAGCCTTGGTAAGAGATTTTCTCTCAGGCTGTAAGAGCACTGGGCAGAGCTAGTTGTTTCTTAGCTTCCCAAGAGGTGGAAGCAAGATGCTTTGGGGCCTCTCTCCCCCTTTGGAAACAAGGCAGCCCTTTGGGCCTTTCAGCTCTAGGGCAATGGAGCACACCCAGAACAGAAGTTCTACCTCAGCCAGATAAGGCCTGCCAAGAAACTGCGTTTCAAAGGCTTTGGTAAGAGATGTTGCCGGTACTCTGTCAGAGCACTGGGCAGAGACAGTTGTTTCTTAGCTTCCCAAAGAGCTGGAAGCAAGATGCTTTGGGGCCTCTCTGCCCCTTTGCAAACAAGGCATCCCTTTGGGCCTTTCAGCTCTAGGCCAATGGAGCACACCCAGAGCAGAAGTTCTACCTCAGCCAGATCAGGCCTGCCAAGAAACTGCTTTTCACAGGCCTTCGTAAGAGGTGTTCCCGGAAGGCTGTAAGAGTACCTGGCAGAGCGAGTTGTTTCTTAGCTTCAAAAACAGCTGGAAGCAACATGATTTGGGGCCTCTCTCCCCCTTTGGAAACAAAGCAGCCTTTGTGCCTGGCAGCTCTAGGCCAAAGTAGCACACCCAGAGCACAAGTTCTACCTCAGCCAGATAAGGCCTGTCAAGAAGCTGCGTTTCACAGGCCTTTGTATGTGACGTTCCCGGTTGGCTTTGAGAGCACTGTGCAGAGCCAGTTGTTTTAGCTTCCCAGAGAGCAGGAAGCAAGATGCTTTGGGGCCTCTCTCACACTTTGGAAATAAAGGCAGCCCTTTGGGCCTGGCAGCCCTAGGCCAATGGAGTACACCCAGAGCAGAAGTTCTACCTCAGCCAGATCAGGCCTTCCAGGAAACTGCGTCTCACAGGCCTTTCTCTGTCACGTTGCCGGTAGGCTGTGAGAGCACTGTGCAGAGCCAGTTGTTTCTTAGCTTCCCAAAGATTTGGAAGCAAGATACTTTGGGGACTCTCAGCCCCTTTGGAAACAAGGTGGCCCTTTGGGCCTGGCAGCTCTAGGCCAAAGTAGCACGCCCAGAGCAGGAGTTCTACTTCAGCCACATCAGGCCTGCCAGGAAACTGCGTTTCACAGGCCTTGGTAAGAGATGTTCCCGGTAGGCTGTGAGAGCACTGTGGAGAGCCAGTTGCTTTAGCTTCCCACAGAGCTGGAAGCAAGATGCTTTGGGGCCTCTCTCTCCCTTTGGACACAAGGCAGCCGTTTGCGCCTGGCAGCTCTAGGCCAATGGAGCACACCCACAGCAGAAGTTCTACTTCAGGCAGATCAGTCCTGCCCAGAAACTGCGTTTCACAGCCCTTGGTAAGAGATGTTCACGGTAGGCTGTGAGAGCACTGGGCAGAACCAGTTGTTTTTTAGCTTCCCAAAGTGCTGGAGGCAAGATGCTTTGGGGCCTCTCTCCCCCTTTGGAAACAAGGCAGCCTTTTGGGCCTTTCAGCTCTAGGGCAATGGAGCACACCCAGAACAGAAGTTCTACCTCAGCCAGATAAGGCCTGCCAAGAAACTGCGTTTCAAAGGCTTTGGTAAGAGATGTTGCCGGTACTCTGTCAGAGCACTGGGCAGAGACAGTTGTTTCTTAGCTTCCCAAAGAGCTGGAAGCAAGATGCTTTGGGGCCTCTCTGCCCCTTTGCAAACAAGGCATCCCTTTGGGCCTTTCAGCTCTAGGCCAATGGAGCACACCCAGAGCAGAAGTTCTACCTCAGCCAGATCAGGCCTGCCAAGAAACTGCTTTTCACAGGCCTTCGTAAGAGGTGTTCCCGAAAGGCTGTAAGAGTACCTGGCAGAGCGAGTTGTTTCTTAGCTTCAAAAACAGCTGGAAGCAACATGATTTGGGGCCTCTCTCCCCCTTTGGAAACAAAGCAGCCTTTGTGCCTGGCAGCTCTAGGCCAAAGTAGCACACCCAGAGCACAAGTTCTACCTCAGCCAGATAAGGCCTGTCAAGAAGCTGCATTTCACAGGCCTTTGTATGTGACGTTCCCGGTTGGCTTTGAGAGCACTGTGCAGAGCCAGTTGTTTTAGCTTCCCAGAGAGCAGGAAGCAAGATGCTTTGGGGCCTCTCTCACACTTTGGAAATAAAGGCAGCCCTTTGGGCCTGGCAGCCCTAGGCCAATGGAGTACACCCAGAGCAGAAGTTCTACCTCAGCCAGATCAGGCCTTCCAAGAAACTGCGTTTCACAGCCCTTGGTAAGAGATGTTCACGGTAGGCTGTGAGAGCACTGGGCAGAACCAGTTGTTTTTTAGCTTCGCAAAGTGCTGGAGGCAAGATGCTTTGGGGCCTCTCTCACCCTTTGGAAGCAAGGCAGCCCTTAGGTCCTGGTAGCTCTAGGCGTATGTAGCACAACCAGAACAGAAGTTCTACTTCAGCCAGGTCAGGCCTGCCAAGAAACTGCGTTTCACAGGCCTTTCAAAGAGATGTTCTCTTAGGCTGTAAGAGCACTGGGCAGAGCCAGCTGTTTCTTAGCTTCCCGAAGAGCTGGGAGCAAGATTCTTTGGGTCCACTCTCCGTCTTTGGAAACAAGGCAGCCCTTTGGGCCTGGCAGCTCTGGGGCAATGGAGCACACCCAGAGCAGAAGTTCTACTTCAGCCAGATCAGGCCTGCCAGGAAACTGCGTTTCACAGGCCTTGGTAAGAGATGTTCCCGGTAGGCTGTAAGAGCACTGGGCAGAGCCACTTGTTTCTTACCTTCCTGAAAAGCTGGAAGCAAGACGCCTGGGACCCCTCTGCCCGTTTGGGAACAAGGCAGCCTTTTGGGTCGGGAAGCTCTAGGCCAATGGAGCACACGCAGAGCAGGAGTTCTACTTCAGCCTGATCAGGCCTGCAAAGAAACAGCGTTTGACAGGCCTTGGTAAGAGATGTTCCCGGTAGGTGTAAGAGCACTGGGCAGAGCCAGTTGTTTCTTAGCTTCGCAAAGACCGGGAAGCAAGATGCTTTGGGCCTCTCTGCCCCTTGGAAACAGGGCAGCACTTGGGGCCTGGCAGCTCTAGGGCAATGGAGCACACCCAGAGCCGGAGTTCTACTTCAGCCAGATGAGGCCTGCCAAGAAACTGCGTTTCACAGGCCTTTCAAAGACATGTTCCCGGTAGGCTGTAAGAGCACGGGGCAGAGCGAGTTGGTTCTTAGCTTCCCAGAGAGCTGGAAGCAAGATGCTTTGGGGCCTCTCTGCCCCTTTGGAAACAAGGCAGCACCTTGGGCCTGGCAGCTCTAGGGCAATGGAGCACACCCAGAGCAGAAGTTCTACTTCAGCCAAATCAGGCCTGCCAGGAAACGGCGTTTCACAGGCCTTGGTAAGAGATGTTCCCGGTAGGCTGTAAGAGCACTGGGCAACGCCAGATGTTTCTTAGCTTCCCGAAGAGCTGGAAGCAAGATGCTTTGGTGCCACTCTCTCACTTTGGAATCAAGGCAGCCCTTTGGGGCAGGTAGCCCCATGCCAGTGGAGCACACCCAGAGCAGAAGTTCTACTTCGGCCAGTTCAGGCCACCAACAAACTGCGTTTCACAGGCCTTGGTAAGAGATGTTCCCGGTAGGCTGTAAGAGCACTGGGCAACGCCAGATGTTTCTTAGCTTCCCGAAGAGCTGGAAGCAAGATGCTTTGGGGCCTCTCATCCCCTTTGCAAACAAAGTGGCCCTTTGGGCCAGGCAGCTCTAGGCCAATGGAGCACACCCAGAGCAGAAGTTCTACTTCAGCTAGATCAGGATACCAACAAAGTGCGTTTCACAAGCCTTGGTAAGAGATTTTCTCTCAGGCTGTAAGAGCACTGGGCAGAGCTAGTTGTTTCTTAGCTTCCCAAGAGGTGGAAGCAAGATGCTTTGGGGCCTCTCTCCCCCTTTGGAAACAAGGCAGCCCTTTGGGCCTTTCAGCTCTAGGGCAATGGAGCACACCCAGAACAGAAGTTCTACCTCAGCCAGATAAGGCCTGCCAAGAAACTGCGTTTCAAAGGCTTTGGTAAGAGATGTTGCCGGTACTCTGTCAGAGCACTGGGCAGAGACAGTTGTTTCTTAGCTTCCCAAAGAGCTGGAAGCAAGATGCTTTGGGGCCTCTCTGCCCCTTTGCAAACAAGGCATCCCTTTGGGCCTTTCAGCTCTAGGCCAATGGAGCACACCCAGAGCAGAAGTTCTACCTCAGCCAGATCAGGCCTGCCAAGAAACTGCTTTTCACAGGCCTTCGTAAGAGGTGTTCCCGGAAGGCTGTAAGAGTACCTGGCAGAGCGAGTTGTTTCTTAGCTTCAAAAACAGCTGGAAGCAACATGATTTGGGGCCTCTCTCCCCCTTTGGAAACAAAGCAGCCTTTGTGCCTGGCAGCTCTAGGCCAAAGTAGCACACCCAGAGCACAAGTTCTACCTCAGCCAGATAAGGCCTGTCAAGAAGCTGCGTTTCACAGGCCTTTGTATGTGACGTTCCCGGTTGGCTTTGAGAGCACTGTGCAGAGCCAGTTGTTTTAGCTTCCCAGAGAGCAGGAAGCAAGATGCTTTGGGGCCTCTCTCACACTTTGGAAATAAAGGCAGCCCTTTGGGCCTGGCAGCCCTAGGCCAATGGAGTACACCCAGAGCAGAAGTTCTACCTCAGCCAGATCAGGCCTTCCAGGAAACTGCGTCTCACAGGCCTTTCTCTGTCACGTTGCCGGTAGGCTGTGAGAGCACTGTGCAGAGCCAGTTGTTTCTTAGCTTCCCAAAGATTTGGAAGCAAGATACTTTGGGGACTCTCAGCCCCTTTGGAAACAAGGTGGCCCTTTGGGCCTGGCAGCTCTAGGCCAAAGTAGCACGCCCAGAGCAGGAGTTCTACTTCAGCCACATCAGGCCTGCCAGGAAACTGCGTTTCACAGGCCTTGGTAAGAGATGTTCCCGGTAGGCTGTGAGAGCACTGTGGAGAGCCAGTTGCTTTAGCTTCCCACAGAGCTGGAAGCAAGATGCTTTGGGGCCTCTCTCTCCCTTTGGACACAAGGCAGCCGTTTGCGCCTGGCAGCTCTAGGCCAATGGAGCACACCCACAGCAGAAGTTCTACTTCAGGCAGATCAGTCCTGCCCAGAAACTGCGTTTCACAGCCCTTGGTAAGAGATGTTCACGGTAGGCTGTGAGAGCACTGGGCAGAACCAGTTGTTTTTTAGCTTCGCAAAGTGCTGGAGGCAAGATGCTTTGGGGCCTCTCTCACCCTTTGGAAGCAAGGCAGCCCTTAGGTCCTGGTAGCTCTAGGCGTATGTAGCACAACCAGAACAGAAGTTCTACTTCAGCCAGGTCAGGCCTGCCAAGAAACTGCGTTTCACAGGCCTTTCAAAGAGATGTTCTCTTAGGCTGTAAGAGCACTGGGCAGAGCCAGCTGTTTCTTAGCTTCCCGAAGAGCTGGGAGCAAGATTCTTTGGGTCCACTCTCCGTCTTTGGAAACAAGGCAGCCCTTTGGGCCTGGCAGCTCTGGGGCAATGGAGCACACCCAGAGCAGAAGTTCTACTTCAGCCAGATCAGGCCTGCCAGGAAACTGCGTTTCACAGGCCTTGGTAAGAGATGTTCCCGGTAGGCTGTAAGAGCACTGGGCAGAGCCACTTGTTTCTTACCTTCCTGAAAAGCTGGAAGCAAGACGCCTGGGACCCCTCTGCCCGTTTGGGAACAAGGCAGCCTTTTGGGTCGGGAAGCTCTAGGCCAATGGAGCACACGCAGAGCAGGAGTTCTACTTCAGCCTGATCAGGCCTGCAAAGAAACAGCGTTTGACAGGCCTTGGTAAGAGATGTTCCCGGTAGGTGTAAGAGCACTGGGCAGAGCCAGTTGTTTCTTAGCTTTGCAGAGACCGGGAAGCAAGATGCTTTGGGCCTCTCTGCCCCGTGGAAACAGGGCAGCACTGGGTCCTGGCAGCCCTAGGGCAAAGGAGCACACCCAGAGCCGGAGTTCTACTTCAGCCAGATGAGGCCTGCCAAGAAACTGCGTTTCACAGGCCTTTCAAAGACATGTTCCCGGTAGGCTGTAAGAGCACGGGGCAGAGCGAGTTGGTTCTTAGCTTCCCAGAGAGCTGGAAGCAAGATGCTTTGGGGCCTCTCTGCCCCTTTGGAAACAAGGCAGCACCTTGGGCCTGGCAGCTCTAGGGCAATGGAGCACACCCAGAGCAGAAGTTCTACTTGAGCCAAATCAGGCCTGCCAGGAAACGGCGTTTCACAGGCCTTGGTAAGAGATGTTCCCGGTAGGCTGTAAGAGCACTGGGCAACGCCAGATGTTTCTTAGCTTCCCGAAGAGCTGGAAGCAAGATGCTTTGGGGCCTCTCATCCCCTTTGCAAACAAAGCGGCCCTTTGGGCCAGGCAGCTCTAGGCCAATGGAGCACACCCAGAGCAGAAGTTCTACTTCAGCTAGATCAGGATACCAACAAAGTGCGTTTCACAAGCCTTGGTAAGAGATTTTCTCTCAGGCTGTAAGAGCACTGGGCAGAGCTAGTTGTTTCTTAGCTTCCCAAGTGGTGGAAGCAAGATGCTTTGGGGCCTCTCTCCCCCTTTGGAAACAAGGCAGCCTTTTGGGCCTTTCAGCTCTAGGGCAATGGAGCACACCCAGAACAGAAGTTCTACCTCAGCCAGATAAGGCCTGCCAAGAAACTGCGTTTCAAAGGCTTTGGTAAGAGATGTTGCCGGTACTCTGTCAGAGCACTGGGCAGAGACAGTTGTTTCTTAGCTTCCCAAAGAGCTGGAAGCAAGATGCTTTGGGGCCTCTCTGCCCCTTTGCAAACAAGGCATCCCTTTGGGCCTTTCAGCTCTAGGCCAATGGAGCACACCCAGAGCAGAAGTTCTACCTCAGCCAGATCAGGCCTGCCAAGAAACTGCTTTTCACAGGCCTTCGTAAGAGGTGTTCCCGGAAGGCTGTAAGAGTACCTGGCAGAGCGAGTTGTTTCTTAGCTTCAAAAACAGCTGGAAGCAACATGATTTGGGGCCTCTCTCCCCCTTTGGAAACAAAGCAGCCTTTGTGCCTGGCAGCTCTAGGCCAAAGTAGCACACCCAGAGCACAAGTTCTACCTCAGCCAGATAAGGCCTGTCAAGAAGCTGCATTTCACAGGCCTTTGTATGTGACGTTCCCGGTTGGCTTTGAGAGCACTGTGCAGAGCCAGTTGTTTTAGCTTCCCAGAGAGCAGGAAGCAAGATGCTTTGGGGCCTCTCTCACACTTTGGAAATAAAGGCAGCCCTTTGGGCCTGGCAGCCCTAGGCCAAGGGAGTACACCCAGAGCAGAAGTTCTACCTCAGCCAGATCAGGCCTTCCAAGAAACTGCGTCTCACAGGCCTTTCTCTGTCACGTTGCCGGTAGGCTGTGAGAGCACTGTGCAGAGCCAGTTGTTTCTTAGCTTCCCAAAGATTTGGAAGCAAGATACTTTGGGGACTCTCAGCCCCTTTGGAAACAAGGTGGCCCTTTGGGCCTGGCAGCTCTAGGCCAAAGTAGCACGCCCAGAGCAGGAGTTCTACTTCAGCCACATCAGGCCTGCCAGGAAACTGCGTTTCACAGGCCTTGGTAAGAGATGTTCCCGGTAGGCTGTGAGAGCACTGTGGAGAGCCAGTTGCTTTAGCTTCCCACAGAGCTGGAAGCAAGATGCTTTGGGGCCTCTCTCTCCCTTTGGACACAAGGCAGCCGTTTGCGCCTGGCAGCTCTAGGCCAATGGAGCACACCCACAGCAGAAGTTCTACTTCAGGCAGATCAGTCCTGCCCAGAAACTGCGTTTCACAGCCCTTGGTAAGAGATGTTCACGGTAGGCTGTGAGAGCACTGGGCAGAACCAGTTGTTTTTTAGCTTCGCAAAGTGCTGGAGGCAAGATGCTTTGGGGCCTCTCTCACCCTTTGGAAGCAAGGCAGCCCTTAGGTCCTGGTAGCTCTAGGCGTATGTAGCACAACCAGAACAGAAGTTCTACTTCAGCCAGGTCAGGCCTGCCAAGAAACTGCGTTTCACAGGCCTTTCAAAGAGATGTTCTCTTAGGCTGTAAGAGCACTGGGCAGAGCCAGCTGTTTCTTAGCTTCCCGAAGAGCTGGGAGCAAGATTCTTTGGGTCCACTCTCCGTCTTTGGAAACAAGGCAGCCCTTTGGGCCTGGCAGCTCTGGGGCAATGGAGCACACCCAGAGCAGAAGTTCTACTTCAGCCAGATCAGGCCTGCCAGGAAACTGCGTTTCACAGGCCTTGGTAAGAGATGTTCCCGGTAGGCTGTAAGAGCACTGGGCAGAGCCACTTGTTTCTTACCTTCCTGAAAAGCTGGAAGCAAGACGCCTGGGACCCCTCTGCCCGTTTGGGAACAAGGCAGCCTTTTGGGTCGGGAAGCTCTAGGCCAATGGAGCACACGCAGAGCAGGAGTTCTACTTCAGCCTGATCAGGCCTGCAAAGAAACAGCGTTTGACAGGCCTTGGTAAGAGATGTTCCCGGTAGGTGTAAGAGCACTGGGCAGAGCCAGTTGTTTCTTAGCTTTGCAGAGACCGGGAAGCAAGATGCTTTGGGCCTCTCTGCCCCGTGGAAACAGGGCAGCACTGGGTCCTGGCAGCCCTAGGGCAAAGGAGCACACCCAGAGCCGGAGTTCTACTTCAGCCAGATGAGGCCTGCCAAGAAACTGCGTTTCACAGGCCTTTCAAAGACATGTTCCCGGTAGGCTGTAAGAGCACGGGGCAGAGCGAGTTGGTTCTTAGCTTCCCAGAGAGCTGGAAGCAAGATGCTTTGGGGCCTCTCTGCCCCTTTGGAAACAAGGCAGCACCTTGGGCCTGGCAGCTCTAGGGCAATGGAGCACACCCAGAGCAGAAGTTCTACTTGAGCCAAATCAGGCCTGCCAGGAAACGGCGTTTCACAGGCCTTGGTAAGAGATGTTCCCGGTAGGCTGTAAGAGCACTGGGCAACGCCAGATGTTTCTTAGCTTCCCGAAGAGCTGGAAGCAAGATGCTTTGGGGCCTCTCATCCCCTTTGCAAACAAAGCGGCCCTTTGGGCCAGGCAGCTCTAGGCCAATGGAGCACACCCAGAGCAGAAGTTCTACTTCAGCTAGATCAGGATACCAACAAAGTGCGTTTCACAAGCCTTGGTAAGAGATTTTCTCTCAGGCTGTAAGAGCACTGGGCAGAGCTAGTTGTTTCTTAGCTTCCCAAGTGGTGGAAGCAAGATGCTTTGGGGCCTCTCTCCCCCTTTGGAAACAAGGCAGCCTTTTGGGCCTTTCAGCTCTAGGGCAATGGAGCACACCCAGAACAGAAGTTCTACCTCAGCCAGATAAGGCCTGCCAAGAAACTGCGTTTCAAAGGCTTTGGTAAGAGATGTTGCCGGTACTCTGTCAGAGCACTGGGCAGAGACAGTTGTTTCTTAGCTTCCCAAAGAGCTGGAAGCAAGATGCTTTGGGGCCTCTCTGCCCCTTTGCAAACAAGGCATCCCTTTGGGCCTTTCAGCTCTAGGCCAATGGAGCACACCCAGAGCAGAAGTTCTACCTCAGCCAGATCAGGCCTGCCAAGAAACTGCTTTTCACAGGCCTTCGTAAGAGGTGTTCCCGGAAGGCTGTAAGAGTACCTGGCAGAGCGAGTTGTTTCTTAGCTTCAAAAACAGCTGGAAGCAACATGATTTGGGGCCTCTCTCCCCCTTTGGAAACAAAGCAGCCTTTGTGCCTGGCAGCTCTAGGCCAAAGTAGCACACCCAGAGCACAAGTTCTACCTCAGCCAGATAAGGCCTGTCAAGAAGCTGCATTTCACAGGCCTTTGTATGTGACGTTCCCGGTTGGCTTTGAGAGCACTGTGCAGAGCCAGTTGTTTTAGCTTCCCAGAGAGCAGGAAGCAAGATGCTTTGGGGCCTCTCTCACACTTTGGAAATAAAGGCAGCCCTTTGGGCCTGGCAGCCCTAGGCCAAGGGAGTACACCCAGAGCAGAAGTTCTACCTCAGCCAGATCAGGCCTTCCAAGAAACTGCGTCTCACAGGCCTTTCTCTGTCACGTTGCCGGTAGGCTGTGAGAGCACTGTGCAGAGCCAGTTGTTTCTTAGCTTCCCAAAGATTTGGAAGCAAGATACTTTGGGGACTCTCAGCCCCTTTGGAAACAAGGTGGCCCTTTGGGCCTGGCAGCTCTAGGCCAAAGTAGCACGCCCAGAGCAGGAGTTCTACTTCAGCCACATCAGGCCTGCCAGGAAACTGCGTTTCACAGGCCTTGGTAAGAGATGTTCCCGGTAGGCTGTGAGAGCACTGTGGAGAGCCAGTTGCTTTAGCTTCCCACAGAGCTGGAAGCAAGATGCTTTGGGGCCTCTCTCTCCCTTTGGACACAAGGCAGCCGTTTGCGCCTGGCAGCTCTAGGCCAATGGAGCACACCCACAGCAGAAGTTCTACTTCAGGCAGATCAGTCCTGCCCAGAAACTGCGTTTCACAGCCCTTGGTAAGAGATGTTCACGGTAGGCTGTGAGAGCACTGGGCAGAACCAGTTGTTTTTTAGCTTCGCAAAGTGCTGGAGGCAAGATGCTTTGGGGCCTCTCTCACCCTTTGGAAGCAAGGCAGCCCTTAGGTCCTGGTAGCTCTAGGCGTATGTAGCACAACCAGAACAGAAGTTCTACTTCAGCCAGGTCAGGCCTGCCAAGAAACTGCGTTTCACAGGCCTTTCAAAGAGATGTTCTCTTAGGCTGTAAGAGCACTGGGCAGAGCCAGCTGTTTCTTAGCTTCCCGAAGAGCTGGGAGCAAGATTCTTTGGGTCCACTCTCCGTCTTTGGAAACAAGGCAGCCCTTTGGGCCTGGCAGCTCTGGGGCAATGGAGCACACCCAGAGCAGAAGTTCTACTTCAGCCAGATCAGGCCTGCCAGGAAACTGCGTTTCACAGGCCTTGGTAAGAGATGTTCCCGGTAGGCTGTAAGAGCACTGGGCAGAGCCACTTGTTTCTTACCTTCCTGAAAAGCTGGAAGCAAGACGCCTGGGACCCCTCTGCCCGTTTGGGAACAAGGCAGCCTTTTGGGTCGGGAAGCTCTAGGCCAATGGAGCACACGCAGAGCAGGAGTTCTACTTCAGCCTGATCAGGCCTGCAAAGAAACAGCGTTTGACAGGCCTTGGTAAGAGATGTTCCCGGTAGGTGTAAGAGCACTGGGCAGAGCCAGTTGTTTCTTAGCTTCGCAAAGACCGGGAAGCAAGATGCTTTGGGCCTCTCTGCCCCTTGGAAACAGGGCAGCACTTGGGGCCTGGCAGCTCTAGGGCAATGGAGCACACCCAGAGCCGGAGTTCTACTTCAGCCAGATGAGGCCTGCCAAGAAACTGCGTTTCACAGGCCTTTCAAAGACATGTTCCCGGTAGGCTGTAAGAGCACGGGGCAGAGCGAGTTGGTTCTTAGCTTCCCAGAGAGCTGGAAGCAAGATGCTTTGGGGCCTCTCTGCCCCTTTGGAAACAAGGCAGCACCTTGGGCCTGGCAGCTCTAGGGCAATGGAGCACACCCAGAGCAGAAGTTCTACTTCAGCCAAATCAGGCCTGCCAGGAAACGGCGTTTCACAGGCCTTGGTAAGAGATGTTCCCGGTAGGCTGTAAGAGCACTGGGCAACGCCAGATGTTTCTTAGCTTCCCGAAGAGCTGGAAGCAAGATGCTTTGGTGCCACTCTCTCACTTTGGAATCAAGGCAGCCCTTTGGGGCAGGTAGCCCCATGCCAGTGGAGCACACCCAGAGCAGAAGTTCTACTTCGGCCAGTTCAGGCCACCAACAAACTGCGTTTCACAGGCCTTGGTAAGAGATGTTCCCGGTAGGCTGTAAGAGCACTGGGCAGAGCCAGTTGTTTCTTAGCTTCCCAAAGACCGGGAAGCAAGATGCTTTGGGGGCTCCCTGCCCCTTTGCCAACAAGGCCGACCTTTGGGCCTTTCAGCTCTAGGCCAATGGAGCACACCCAGAGCAGAAGTTCTACCTCAGCCAGATAAGGCCTGCCAAGAAACTGCGTTTCAAAGGCTTTGGTAAGAGATGTTGCCGGTACGCTGTCAGAGCACTGGGCAGAGACAGTTGTTTCTTAGCTTCCCAAAGAGCTGGAAGCAAGATGCTTTGGGGCCTCTCTGCCCCTTTGCAAACAAGGCATCCCTTTGGGCCTTTCAGCTCTAGGCCAATGGAGCACACCCAGAGCAGAAGTTCTACCTCAGCCAGATCAGGCCTGCCAAGAAACTGCTTTTCACAGGCCTTCGTAAGAGGTGTTCCCGGAAGGCTGTAAGAGTACCTGGCAGAGCGAGTTGTTTCTTAGCTTCAAAAACAGCTGGAAGCAACATGATATGGGGCCTCTCTCCCCCTTTGGAAACAAAGCAGCCTTTGTGCCTGGCAGCTCTAGGCCATAGTAGCACACCCAGAGCACAAGTTCTACCTCAGCCAGATAAGGCCTGTCAAGAAGCTGCGTTTCACAGGCCTTTGTATGTGACGTTCCCGGTTGGCTTTGAGAGCACTGTGCAGAGCCAGTTGTTTTAGCTTCCCAGAGAGCAGGAAGCAAGATGCTTTGGGGCCTCTCTCACACTTTGGAAATAAAGGCAGCCCTTTGGGCCTGGCAGCCCTAGGCCAATGGAGTACACCCAGAGCAGAAGTTCTACCTCAGCCAGATCAGGCCTTCCAAGAAACTGCGTCTCACAGGCCTTTCTCTGTCACGTTGCCGGTAGGCTGTGAGAGCACTGTGCAGAGCCAGTTGTTTCTTAGCTTCCCAAAGATTTGGAAGCAAGATACTTTGGGGACTCTCAGCCCCTTTGGAAACAAGGCGGCCCTTTGGGCCTGGCAGCTCTAGGCCAAAGTAGCACGCCCAGAGCAGGAGTTCTACTTCAGCCAGATCAGGCCTGCCAAGAAACTGCGTTTCACAGGCCTTGGTAAGAGATGTTCCCGGTAGGCTGTGAGAGCACTGTGGAGAGCCAGTTGCTTTAGCTTCCCACAGAGCTGGAAGCAAGATGCTTTGGGGCCTCTCTCTCCCTTTGGACACAAGGCAGCCGTTTGCGCCTGGCAGCTCTAGGCCAATGGAGCACACCCACAGCAGAAGTTCTACTTCAGGCAGATCAGTCCTGCCCAGAAACTGCGTTTCACAGCCCTTGGTAAGAGATGTTCACGGTAGGCTGTGAGAGCACTGGGCAGAACCAGTTGTTTTTTAGCTTCGCAAAGTGCTGGAGGCAAGATGCTTTGGGGCCTCCCTCACCCTTTGGAAGCAAGGCAGCCCTTAGGTCCTGGTAGCTCTAGGCGTATGTAGCACAACCAGAACAGAAGTTCTACTTCAGCCAGGTCAGGCCTGCCAAGAAACTGCGTTTCACAGGCCTTTCAAAGAGATGTTCTCTTAGGCTGTAAGAGCACTGGGCAGAGCCAGCTGTTTCTTAGCTTCCCGAAGAGCTGGGAGCAAGATTCTTTGGGTCCACTCTCCGTCTTTGGAAACAAGGCAGCCCTTTGGGCCTGGCAGCTCTGGGGCAATGGAGCACACCCAGAGCAGAAGTTCTACTTCAGCCAGATCAGGCCTGCCAGGAAACTGCGTTTCACAGGCCTTGGTAAGAGATGTTCCCGGTAGGCTGTAAGAGCACTGGGCAGAGCCAGTTGTTTCTTACCTTCCTGAAAAGCTGGAAGCAAGACGCCTGGGACCCCTCTGCCCGTTTGGGAACAAGGCAGCCTTTTGGGTCGGGAAGCTCTAGGCCAATGGAGCACACGCAGAGCAGGAGTTCTACTTCAGCCTGATCAGGCCTGCAAAGAAACAGCGTTTGACAGGCCTTGGTAAGAGATGTTCCCGGTAGGTGTAAGAGCACTGGGCAGAGCCAGTTGTTTCTTAGCTTCGCAAAGACCGGGAAGCAAGATGCTTTGGGCCTCTCTGCCCCTTGGAAACAGGGCAGCACTTGGGGCCTGGCAGCTCTAGGGCAATGGAGCACACCCAGAGCCGGAGTTCTACTTCAGCCAGATGAGGCCTGCCAAGAAACTGCGTTTCACAGGCCTTTCAAAGACATGTTCCCGGTAGGCTGTAAGAGCACGGGGCAGAGCGAGTTGGTTCTTAGCTTCCCAGAGAGCTGGAAGCAAGATGCTTTGGGGCCTCTCTGCCCCTTTGGAAACAAGGCAGCACCTTGGGCCTGGCAGCTCTAGGGCAATGGAGCACACCCAGAGCAGAAGTTCTACTTCAGCCAAATCAGGCCTGCCAGGAAACGGCGTTTCACAGGCCTTGGTAAGAGATGTTCCCGGTAGGCTGTAAGAGCACTGGGCAACGCCAGATGTTTCTTAGCTTCCCGAAGAGCTGGAAGCAAGATGCTTTGGTGCCACTCTCTCACTTTGGAATCAAGGCAGCCCTTTGGGGCAGGTAGCCCCAGGCCAGTGGAGCACACCCAGAGCAGAAGTTCTACTTCGGCCAGTTCAGGCCACCAACAAACTGCGTTTCACAGGCCTTGGTAAGAGATTTTCTCTCAGGCTGTAAGAGCACTGGGCAGAGCCAGTTGTTTCTTAGCTTCCCAAAGAGCTGGAAGCAAGATGCTTTGGGGGCTCCCTGCCCCTTTGCCAACAAGGCCGACCTTTGGGCCTTTCAGCTCTAGGCCAATGGAGCACACCCAGAGCAGAAGTTCTACCTCAGCCAGATAAGGCCTGCCAAGAAACTGCGTTTCAAAGGCTTTGGTAAGAGATGTTGCCGGTACTCTGTCAGAGCACTGGGCAGAGACAGTTGTTTCTTAGCTTCCCAAAGAGCTGGAAGCAAGATGCTTTGGGGCCTCTCTGCCCCTTTGCAAACAAGGCATCCCTTTGGGCCTTTCAGCTCTAGGCCAATGGAGCACACCCAGAGCAGAAGTTCTACCTCAGCCAGATCAGGCCTGCCAAGAAACTGCTTTTCACAGGCCTTCGTAAGAGGTGTTCCCGGAAGGCTGTAAGAGTACCTGGCAGAGCGAGTTGTTTCTTAGCTTCAAAAACAGCTGGAAGCAACATGATATGGGGCCTCTCTCCCCCTTTGGAAACAAAGCAGCCTTTGTGCCTGGCAGCTCTAGGCCATAGTAGCACACCCAGAGCACAAGTTCTACCTCAGCCAGATAAGGCCTGTCAAGAAGCTGCGTTTCACAGGCCTTTGTACGTGACGTTCCCGGTTGGCTTTGAGAGCACTGTGCAGAGCCAGTTGTTTTAGCTTCCCAGAGAGCAGGAAGCAAGATGCTTTGGGGCCTCTCTCACACTTTGGAAATAAAGGCAGCCCTTTGGGCCTGGCAGCCCTAGGCCAATGGAGTACACCCAGAGCAGAAGTTCTACCTCAGCCAGATCAGGCCTTCCAAGAAACTGCGTCTCACAGGCCTTTCTCTGTCACGTTGCCGGTAGGCTGTGAGAGCACTGTGCAGAGCGAGTTGTTTCTTAGCTTCCCAAAGATTTGGAAGCAAGATACTTTGGGGACTCTCAGCCCCTTTGGAAACAAGGCGGCCCTTTGGGCCTGGCAGCTCTAGGCCAAAGTAGCACGCCCAGAGCAGGAGTTCTACTTCAGCCACATCAGGCCTGCCAGGAAACTGCGTTTCACAGGCCTTGGTAAGAGATGTTCCCGGTAGGCTGTGAGAGCACTGTGGAGAGCCAGTTGCTTTAGCTTCCCACAGAGCTGGAAGCAAGATGCTTTGGGGCCTCTCTCTCCCTTTGGACACAAGGCAGCCGTTTGCGCCTGGCAGCTCTAGGCCAATGGAGCACACCCACAGCAGAAGTTCTACTTCAGGCAGATCAGTCCTGCCCAGAAACTGCGTTTCACAGCCCTTGGTAAGAGATGTTCACGGTAGGCTGTGAGAGCACTGGGCAGAACCAGTTGTTTTTTAGCTTCGCAAAGTGCTGGAGGCAAGATGCTTTGGGGCCTCTCTCACCCTTTGGAAGCAAGGCAGCCCTTAGGTCCTGGTAGCTCTAGGCGTATGTAGCACAACCAGAACAGAAGTTCTACTTCAGCCAGGTCAGGCCTGCCAAGAAACTGCGTTTCACAGGCCTTTCAAAGAGATGTTCTCTTAGGCTGTAAGAGCACTGGGCAGAGCCAGCTGTTTCTTAGCTTCCCGAAGAGCTGGGAGCAAGATTCTTTGGGTCCACTCTCCGTCTTTGGAAACAAGGCAGCCCTTTGGGCCTGGCAGCTCTGGGGCAATGGAGCACACCCAGAGCAGAAGTTCTACTTCAGCCATATCAGGCCTGCCAGGAAACTGCGTTTCACAGGCCTTGGTAAGAGATGTTCCCGGTAGGCTGTAAGAGCACTGGGCAGAGCCAGTTGTTTCTTACCTTCCTGAAAAGCTGGAAGCAAGACGCCTGGGACCCCTCTGCCCGTTTGGGAACAAGGCAGCCTTTTGGGTCGGGAAGCTCTAGGCCAATGGAGCACACGCAGAGCAGGAGTTCTACTTCAGCCTGATCAGGCCTGCAAAGAAACAGCGTTTGACAGGCCTTGGTAAGAGATGTTCCCGGTAGGTGTAAGAGCACTGGGCAGAGCCAGTTGTTTCTTAGCTTCGCAAAGACCGGGAAGCAAGATGCTTTGGGCCTCTCTGCCCCTTGGAAACAGGGCAGCACTTGGGGCCTGGCAGCTCTAGGGCAATGGAGCACACCCAGAGCCGGAGTTCTACTTCAGCCAGATGAGGCCTGCCAAGAAACTGCGTTTCACAGGCCTTTCAAAGAAATGTTCCCGGTAGGCTGTAAGAGCACGGGGCAGAGCGAGTTGGTTCTTAGCTTCCCAGAGAGCTGGAAGCAAGATGCTTTGGGGCCTCTCTGCCCCTTTGGAAACAAGGCAGCACCTTGGGCCTGGCAGCTCTAGGGCAATGGAGCACACCCAGAGCAGAAGTTCTACTTCAGCCAAATCAGGCCTGCCAGGAAACGGCGTTTCACAGGCCTTGGTAAGAGATGTTCCCGGTAGGCTGTAAGAGCACTGGGCAACGCCAGATGTTTCTTAGCTTCCCGAAGAGCTGGAAGCAAGATGCTTTGGTGCCACTCTCTCACTTTGGAATCAAGGCAGCCCTTTGGGGCAGGTAGCTCCAGGCCAGTGGAGCACACCCAGAGCAGAAGTTCTACTTCGGCCAGTTCAGGCCACCAACAAACTGCGTTTCACAGGCCTTGGTAAGAGATTTTCTCTCAGGCTGTAAGAGCACTGGGCAGAGCCAGTTGTTTCTTAGCTTCCCAAAGACCGGGAAGCAAGATGCTTTCGGGGCTCCCTGCCCCTTTGCCAACAAGGCCGACCTTTGGGCCTTTCAGCTCTAGGCCAATGGAGCACACCCAGAGCAGAAGTTCTACCTCAGCCAGATAAGGCCTGCCAAGAAACTGCGTTTCAAAGGCTTTGGTAAGAGATGTTGCCGGTACGCTGTCAGAGCACTGGGCAGAGACAGTTGTTTCTTAGCTTCCCAAAGAGCTGGAAGCAAGATGCTTTGGGGCCTCTCTGCCCCTTTGCAACAAGGCATCCCTTTGGCCCTTTCAGCTCTAGGCCAATGGAGCACACCCAGAGCAGAAGTTCTACCTCAGCCAGATCAGGCCTGCCAAGAAACTGCTTTTCACAGGCCTTCGTAAGAGGTGTTCCCGGAAGGCTGTAAGAGTACCTGGCAGAGCGAGTTGTTTCTTAGCTTCAAAAACAGCTGGAAGCAACATGATATGGGGCCTCTCTCCCCCTTTGGAAACAAAGCAGCCTTTGTGCCTGGCAGCTCTAGGCCATAGTAGCACACCCAGAGCACAAGTTCTACCTCAGCCAGATAAGGCCTGTCAAGAAGCTGCGTTTCACAGGCCTTTGTACGTGACATTCCCGGTTGGCTTTGAGAGCACTGTGCAGAGCCAGTTGTTTTAGCTTCCCAGAGAGCAGGAAGCAAGATGCTTTGGGGCCTCTCTCACACTTTGGAAATAAAGGCAGCCCTTTGGGCCTGGCAGCCCTAGGCCAATGGAGTACACCCAGAGCAGAAGTTCTACCTCAGCCAGATCAGGCCTTCCAAGAAACTGCGTCTCACAGGCCTTTCTCTGTCACGTTGCCGGTAGGCTGTGAGAGCACTGTGCAGAGCCAGTTGTTTCTTAGCTTCCCAAAGATTTGGAAGCAAGATACTTTGGGGACTCTCAGCCCCTTTGGAAACAAGGCGGCCCTTTGGGCCTGGCAGCTCTAGGCCAAAGTAGCACGCCCAGAGCAGGAGTTCTACTTCAGCCAGATCAGGCCTGCCAAGAAACTGCGTTTCACAGGCCTTGGTAAGAGATGTTCCCGGTAGGCTGTGAGAGCACTGTGGAGAGCCAGTTGCTTTAGCTTCCCACAGAGCTGGAAGCAAGATGCTTTGGGGCCTCTCTCTCCCTTTGGACACAAGGCAGCCGTTTGCGCCTGGCAGCTCTAGGCCAATGGAGCACACCCACAGCAGAAGTTCTACTTCAGGCAGATCAGTCCTGCCCAGGAACTGCGTTTCACAGCCCTGGTAAGAGATGTTCACGGTAGGCTGTGAGTGCACTGGGCAGAACCAGTTGTTTTTTAGCTTCGCAAAGTGCTGGAGGCAAGATGCTTTGGGGCCTCCCTCACCCTTTGGAAGCAAGGCAGCCCTTAGGTCCTGGTAGCTCTAGGCGTATGTAGCACAACCAGAACAGAAGTTCTACTTCAGCCAGGTCAGGCCTGCCAAGAAACTGCGTTTCACAGGCCTTTCAAAGAGATGTTCTCTTAGGCTGTAAGAGCACTGGGCAGAGCCAGCTGTTTCTTAGCTTCCCGAAGAGCTGGGAGCAAGATTCTTTGGGTCCACTCTCCGTCTTTGGAAACAAGGCAGCCCTTTGGGCCTGGCAGCTCTGGGGCAATGGAGCACACCCAGAGCAGAAGTTCTACTTCAGCCAGATCAGGCCTGCCATGAAACTGCGTTTCACAGGCCTTGGTAAGAGATGTTCCCGGTAGGCTGTAAGAGCACTGGGCAGAGCCAGTTGTTTCTTACCTTCCTGAAAAGCTGGAAGCAAGACGCCTGGGACCCCTCTGCCCGTTTGGGAACAAGGCAGCCTTTTGGGTCGGGAAGCTCTAGGCCAATGGAGCACACGCAGAGCAGGAGTTCTACTTCAGCCTGATCAGGCCTGCAAAGAAAGGGCGTTTGACAGGCCTTGGTAAGAGATGTTCCCGGTAGGTGTAAGAGCACTGGGCAGAGCCAGTTGTTTCTTAGCTTTGCAGAGACCGGGAAGCAAGATGCTTTGGGCCTCTCTGCCCCTTGGAAACAGGGCAGCACTGGGTCCTGGCAGCCCTAGGGCAATGGAGCACACCCAGAGCCGGAGTTCTACTTCAGCCAGATGAGGCCTGCCAAGAAACTGCGTTTCACAGGCCTTTCAAAGACATGTTCCCGGTAGGCTGTAAGAGCACGGGGCAGAGCGAGTTGGTTCTTAGCTTCCCAGAGAGCTGGAAGCAAGATGCTTTGGGGCCTCTCTGCCCCTTTGGAAACAAGGCAGCACCTTGGGCCTGGCAGCTCTAGGGCAATGGAGCACACCCAGAGCAGAAGTTCTACTTCAGCCAAATCAGGCCTGCCAGGAAACGGCGTTTCACAGGCCTTGGTAAGAGATGTTCCCGGTAGGCTGTAAGAGCACTGGGCAACGCCAGATGTTTCTTAGCTTCCCGAAGAGCTGGAAGCAAGATGCTTTGGTGCCACTCTCTCACTTTGGAATCAAGGCAGCCCTTTGGGGCAGGTAGCTCCAGGCCAGTGGAGCACACCCAGAGCAGAAGTTCTACTTCGGCCAGTTCAGGCCACCAACAAACTGCGTTTCACAGTCCTTGGTAAGAGATTTTCTCTCAGGCTGTAAGAGCACTGGGCAGAGCCAGTTGTTTCTTAGCTTCCCAAAGAGCTGGAAGCAAGATGCTTTGGGGGCTCCCTGCCCCTTTGCCAACAAGGCCGACCTTTGGGCCTTTCAGCTCTAGGCCAATGGAGCACACCCAGAGCAGAAGTTCTACCTCAGCCAGATAAGGCCTGCCAAGAAACTGCGTTTCAAAGGCTTTGGTAAGAGATGTTGCCGGTACTCTGTCAGAGCACTGGGCAGAGACAGTTGTTTCTTAGCTTCCCAAAGAGCTGGAAGCAAGATGCTTTGGGGCCTCTCTGCCCCTTTGCAAACAAGGCATCCCTTTGGGCCTTTCAGCTCTAGGCCAATGGAGCACACCCAGAGCAGAAGTTCTACCTCAGCCAGATCAGGCCTGCCAAGAAACTGCTTTTCACAGGCCTTCGTAAGAGGTGTTCCCGGAAGGCTGTAAGAGTACCTGGCAGAGCGAGTTGTTTCTTAGCTTCAAAAACAGCTGGAAGCCACATGATATGGGGCCTCTCTCCCCCTTTGGAAACAAAGCAGCCTTTGTGCCTGGCAGCTCTAGGCCAAAGTAGCACACCCAGAGCACAAGTTCTACCTCAGCCAGATAAGGCCTGTCAAGAAGCTGCGTTTCACAGGCCTTTGTATGTGACGTTCCCGGTTGGCTTTGAGAGCACTGTGCAGAGCCAGTTGTTTTAGCTTCCCAGAGAGCAGGAAGCAAGATGCTTTGGGGCCTCTCTCACACTTTGGAAATAAAGGCAGCCCTTTGAGCCTGGCAGCCCTAGGCCAATGGAGTACACCCAGAGCAGAAGTTCTACCTCAGCCAGATCAGGCCTTCCAAGAAACTGCGTCTCACAGGCCTTTCTCTGTGACGTTGCCGGTAGGCTGTGAGAGCACTGTGCAGAGCCAGTTGTTTCTTAGCTTCCCAAAGATTTGGAAGCAAGATGCTTTGGGGACTCTCAGCCCCTTTGGAAACAAGGCAGCCCTTTGGGCCTGGCAGCTCTAGGCCAAAGTAGCACGCCCAGAGCAGGAGTTCTACTTCAGCCAGATCAGGCCTGCCAAGAAACTGCGTTTCACAGGCCTTGGTAAGAGATGTTCCCGGTAGGCTGTGAGAGCACTGTGGAGAGCCAGTTGCTTTAGCTTCCCACAGAGCTGGAAGCAAGATGCTTTGGGGCCTCTCTCTCCCTTTGGACACAAGGCAGCCGTTTGCGCCTGGCAGCTCTAGGCCAATGGAGCACACCCACAGCAGAAGTTCTACTTCAGGCAGATCAGTCCTGCCCAGAAACTGCGTTTCACAGCCCTGGTAAGAGATGTTCACGGTAGGCTGTGAGAGCACTGGGCAGAACCAGTTGTTTTTTAGCTTCGCAAAGTGCTGGAGGCAAGATGCTTTGGGGCCTCCCTCACCCTTTGGAAGCAAGGCAGCCCTTAGGTCCTGGTAGCTCTAGGCGTATGTAGCACAACCAGAACAGAAGTTCTACTTCAGCCAGGTCAGGCCTGCCAAGAAACTGCGTTTCACAGGCCTTTCATAGAGATGTTCTCTTAGGCTGTAAGAGCACTGGGCAGAGCCAGCTGTTTCTTAGCTTCCCGAAGAGCTGGGAGCAAGATTCTTTGGGTCCACTCTCCGTCTTTGGAAACAAGGCAGCCCTTTGGGCCTGGCAGCTCTGGGGCAATGGAGCACACCCAGAGCAGAAGTTCTACTTCAGCCAGATCAGGCCTGCCAGGAAACTGCGTTTCACAGGCCTTGGTAAGAGATGTTCCCGGTAGGCTGTAAGAGCACTGGGCAGAGCCAGTTGTTTCTTACCTTCCTGAAAAGCTGGAAGCAAGACGCCTGGGACCCCTCTGCCCGTTTGGGAACAAGGCAGCCTTTTGGGTCGGGAAGCTCTAGGCCAATGGAGCACACGCAGAGCAGGAGTTCTACTTCAGCCTGATCAGGCCTGCAAAGAAAGGGCGTTTGACAGGCCTTGGTAAGAGATGTTCCCGGTAGGTGTAAGAGCACTGGGCAGAGCCAGTTGTTTCTTAGCTTTGCAGAGACCGGGAAGCAAGATGCTTTGGGCCTCTCTGCCCCTTGGAAACAGGGCAGCACTGGGTCCTGGCAGCCCTAGGGCAATGGAGCACACCCAGAGCCGGAGTTCTACTTCAGCCAGATGAGGCCTGCCAAGAAACTGCGTTTCACAGGCCTTTCAAAGACATGTTCCCGGTAGGCTGTAAGAGCACGGGGCAGAGCGAGTTGGTTCTTAGCTTCCCAGAGAGCTGGAAGCAAGATGCTTTGGGGCCTCTCTGCCCCTTTGGAAACAAGGCAGCACCTTGGGCCTGGCAGCTCTAGGGCAATGGAGCACACCCAGAGCAGAAGTTCTACTTCAGCCAAATCAGGCCTGCCAGGAAACGGCGTTTCACAGGCCTTGGTAAGAGATGTTCCCGGTAGGCTGTAAGAGCACTGGGCAACGCCAGATGTTTCTTAGCTTCCCGAAGAGCTGGAAGCAAGATGCTTTGGTGCCACTCTCTCACTTTGGAATCAAGGCAGCCCTTTGGGGCAGGTGGCTCTAGGCCAGTGGAGCACACCCAGAGCAGAAGTTCTACTTCGGCCAGTTCAGGCCACCAACAAACTGCGTTTCACAGGCCTTGGTAAGAGATGTTCCCGGTAGGCTGTAAGAGCACTGGGCAACGCCAGATGTTTCTTAGCTTCCCGAAGAGCTGGAAGCAAGATGCTTTGGGGCCTCTCATCCCCTTTGCAAACAAGGCGGCCCTTTGGGCCAGGCAGCTCTAGGCCAATGGAGCACACCCAGAGCAGAAGTTATACTTCAGCTAGATCAGGCCACCAACAAAGTGCGTTTCACAGGCCTTGGTAAGAGATTTTCTCTCAGGCTGTAAGAGCACTGGGCAGAGCCAGTTGTTTCTTAGCTTCCCAAAGACCAGGAAGCAAGATGCTTTGGGGGCTCCCTGCCCCTTTGCCAACAAGGCCGACCTTTGGGCCTTTCAGCTCTAGGCCAATGGAGCACACCCAGAGCAGAAGTTCTACCTCAGCCAGATCAGGCCTGCCAAGAAACTGCTTTTCACAGGCCTTCGTAAGAGGTGTTCCCGGAAGGCTGTAAGAGTACCTGGCAGAGCGAGTTGTTTCTTAGCTTCAAAAACAGCTGGAAGCAACATGATTTGGGGCCTCTCTCCCCCTTTGGAAACAAAGCAGCCTTTGTGCCTGGCAGCTCTAGGCCAAAGTAGCACACCCAGAGCACAAGTTCTACCTCAGCCAGATAAGGCCTGTCAAGAAGCTGCGTTTCACAGGCCTTTGTATGTGACGTTCCCGGTTGGCTTTGAGAGCACTGTGCAGAGCCAGTTGTTTTAGCTTCCCAGAGAGCAGGAAGCAAGATGCTTTGGGGCCTCTCTCACACTTTGGAAATAAAGGCAGCCCTTTGGGCCTGGCAGCCCTAGGCCAATGGAGTACACCCAGAGCAGAAGTTCTACCTCAGCCAGATCAGGCCTTCCAAGAAACTGCGTCTCACAGGCCTTTCTCTGTCACGTTGCCGGTAGGCTGTGAGAGCACTGTGCAGAGCCAGTTGTTTCTTAGCTTCCCAAAGATTTGGAAGCAAGATACTTTGGGGACTCTCAGCCCCTTTGGAAACAAGGCGGCCCTTTGGGCCTGGCAGCTCTAGGCCAAAGTAGCACGCCCAGAGCAGGAGTTCTACTTCAGCCAGATCAGGCCTGCCAAGAAACTGCGTTTCACAGGCCTTGGTAAGAGATGTTCCCGGTAGGCTGTGAGAGCACTGTGGAGAGCCAGTTGCTTTAGCTTCCCACAGAGCTGGAAGCAAGATGCTTTGGGGCCTCTCTCTCCCTTTGGACACAAGGCAGCCGTTTGGGCCTGGCAGCTCTAGGCCAATGGAGCACACCCACAGCAGAAGTTCTACTTCAGGCAGATCAGTCCTGCCCAGAAACTGCGTTTCACAGCCCTTGGTAAGAGATGTTCACGGTAGGCTGTGAGAGCACTGGGCATAACCAGTTGTTTTTTAGCTTCGCAAAGTGCTGGAGGCAAGATGCTTTGGGGCCTCTCTCACCCTTTGGAAGCAAGGCAGCCCTTAGGTCCTGGTAGCTCTAGGCGTATGTAGCACAACCAGAACAGAAGTTCTACTTCAGCCAGGTCAGGCCTGCCAAGAAACTGCGTTTCACAGGCCTTTCAAAGAGACGTTCTCTTAGGCTGTAAGAGCACTGGGCAGAGCCAGCTGTTTCTTAGCTTCCCGAAGAGCTGGGAGCAAGATTCTTTGGGTCCACTCTCCGTCTTTGGAAACAAGGCAGCCCTTTGGGCCTGGCAGCTCTGGGGCAATGGAGCTCACCCAGAGCAGAAGTTCTACTTCAGCCAGATCAGGCCTGCCAGGAAACTGCGTTTCACAGGCCTTGGTAAGAGATGTTCCCGGTAGGCTGTAAGAGCACTGGGCAGAGCCAGTTGTTTCTTAACTTCCTGAAAAGCTGGAAGCAAGACGCCTGGGACCCCTCTGCCCGTTTGGGAACAAGGCAGCCTTTTGGGTCGGGAAGCTCTAGGCCAATGGAGCACACGCAGAGCAGGAGTTCTACTTCAGCCTGATCAGGCCTGCAAAGAAACAGCGTTTGACAGGCCTTGGTAAGAGATGTTCCCGGTAGGTGTAAGAGCACTGGGCAGAGCCAGTTGTTTCTTAGCTTTGCAGAGACCGGGAAGCAAGATGCTTTGGGCCTCTCTGCCCCGTGGAAACAGGGCAGCACTGGGTCCTGGCAGCCCTAGGGCAATGGAGCACACCCAGAGCCGGAGTTCTACTTCAGCCAGATGAGGCCTGCCAAGAAACTGCGTTTCACAGGCCTTTCAAAGACATGTTCCCGGTAGGCTGTAAGAGCACGGGGCAGAGCGAGTTGGTTCTTAGCTTCCCAGAGAGCTGGAAGCAAGATGCTTTGGGGCCTCTCTGCCCCTTTGGAAACAAGGCAGCACCTTGGGCCTGGCAGCTCTAGGGCAATGGAGCACACCCAGAGCAGAAGTTCTACTTCAGCCAAATCAGGCCTGCCAGGAAACGGCGTTTCACAGGCCTTGGTAAGAGATGTTCCCGGTAGGCTGTAAGAGCACTGGGCAACGCCAGATGTTTCTTAGCTTCCCGAAGAGCTGGAAGCAAGATGCTTTGGGGCCACTCTCTCACTTTGGAATCAAGGCAGCCCTTTGGGGCAGGTAGCTCCAGGCCAGTGGAGCACACCCAGAGCAGAAGTTCTACTTCGGCCAGTTCAGGCCACCAACAAACTGCGTTTCACAGGCCTTGGTAAGAGATTTTCTCTCAGGCTGTAAGAGCACTGGGCAGAGCCAGTTGTTTCTTAGCTTCCCAAAGACCGGGAAGCAAGATGCTTTCGGGGCTCCCTGCCCCTTTGCCAACAAGGCCGACCTTTGGGCCTTTCAGCTCTAGGCCAATGGAGCACACCCAGAGCAGAAGTTCTACCTCAGCCAGATAAGGCCTGCCAAGAAACTGCGTTTCAAAGGCTTTGGTAAGAGATGTTGCCGGTACTCTGTCAGAGCACTGGGCAGAGACAGTTGTTTCTTAGCTTCCCAAAGAGCTGGAAGCAAGATGCTTTGGGGCCTCTCTGCCCCTTTGCAAACAAGGCATCCCTTTGGGCCTTTCAGCTCTAGGCCAATGGAGCACACCCAGAGCAGAAGTTCTACCTCAGCCAGATCAGGCCTGCCAAGAAACTGCTTTTCACAGGCCTTCGTAAGAGGTGTTCCCGGAAGGCTGTAAGAGTACCTGGCAGAGCGAGTTGTTTCTTAGCTTCAAAAACAGCTGGAAGCAACATGATATGGGGCCTCTCTCCCCCTTTGGAAACAAAGCAGCCTTTGTGCCTGGCAGCTCTAGGCCAAAGTAGCACACCCAGAGCACAAGTTCTACCTCAGCCAGATAAGGCCTGTCAAGAAGCTGCGTTTCACAGGCCTTTGTATGTGACGTTCCCGGTTGGCTTTGAGAGCACTGTGCAGAGCCAGTTGTTTTAGCTTCCCAGAGAGCAAGAAGCAAGATGCTTTGGGGCCTCTCTCACACTTTGGAAATAAAGGCAGCCCTTTGGGCCTGGCAGCCCTAGGCCAATGGAGTACACCCAGAGCAGAAGTTCTACCTCAGCCAGATCAGGCCTTCCAAGAAACTGCGTCTCACAGGCCTTTCTCTGTGACGTTGCCGGTAGGCTGTGAGAGCACTGTGCAGAGCCAGTTGTTTCTTAGCTTCCCAAAGATTTGGAAGCAAGATGCTTTGGGGACTCTCAGCCCCTTTGGAAACAAGGCGGCCCTTTGGGCCTGGCAGCTCTAGGCCAAAGTAGCACGCCCAGAGCAGGAGTTCTACTTCAGCCAGATCAGGCCTGCCAAGAAACTGCGTTTCACAGGCCTTGGTAAGAGATGTTCCCGGTAGGCTGTGAGAGCACTGTGGAGAGCCAGTTGCTTTAGCTTCCCACAGAGCTGGAAGCAAGATGCTTTGGGGCCTCTCTCTCCCTTTGGACACAAGGCAGCCGTTTGCGCCTGGCAGCTCTAGGCCAATGGAGCACACCCACAGCAGAAGTTCTACTTCAGGCAGATCAGTCCTGCCCAGAAACTGCGTTTCACAGCCCTTGGTAAGAGATGTTCACGGTAGGCTGTGAGAGCACTGGGCAGAACCAGTTGTTTTTTAGCTTCGCAAAGTGCTGGAGGCAAGATGCTTTGGGGCCTCTCTCACCCTTTGGAAGCAAGGCAGCCCTTAGGTCCTGGTAGCTCTAGGCGTATGTAGCACAACCAGAACAGAAGTTCTACTTCAGCCAGGTCAGGCCTGCCAAGAAACTGCGTTTCACAGGCCTTTCCTAGAGATGTTCTCTTAGGCTGTAAGAGCACTGGGCAGAGCCAGCTGTTTCTTAGCTTCCCGAAGAGCTGGGAGCAAGATTCTTTGGGTCCACTCTCCGTCTTTGGAAACAAGGCAGCCCTTTGGGCCTGGCAGCTCTGGGGCAATGGAGCACACCCAGAGCAGAAGTTCTACTTCAGCCAGATCAGGCCTGCCATGAAACTGCGTTTCACAGGCCTTGGTAAGAGATGTTCCCGGTAGGCTGTAAGAGCACTGTGCAGAGCCAGTTGTTTCTTACCTTCCTGAAAAGCTGGAAGCAAGACGCCTGGGACCCCTCTGCCCGTTTGGGAACAAGGCAGCCTTTTGGGTCGGGAAGCTCTAGGCCAATGGAGCACACGCAGAGCAGGAGTTCTACTTCAGCCTGATCAGGCCTGCAAAGAAACAGCGTTTGACAGGCCTTGGTAAGAGATGTTCCCGGTAGGTGTAAGAGCACTGGGCAGAGCCAGTTGTTTCTTAGCTTCGCAGAGACCGGGAAGCAAGATGCTTTGGGCCTCTCTGCCCCTTGGAAACAGGGCAGCACTGGGTCCTGGCAGCCCTAGGGCAATGGAGCACACCCAGAGCCGGAGTTCTACTTCAGCCAGATGAGGCCTGCCAAGAAACTGCGTTTCACAGGCCTTTCAAAGACATGTTCCCGGTAGGCTGTAAGAGCACGGGGCAGAGCGAGTTGGTTCTTAGCTTCCCAGAGAGCTGGAAGCAAGATGCTTTGGGGCCTCTCTGCCCCTTTGGAAACAAGGCAGCACCTTGGGCCTGGCAGCTCTAGGGCAATGGAGCACACCCAGAGCAGAAGTTCTACTTCAGCCAAATCAGGCCTGCCAGGAAACGGCGTTTCACAGGCCTTGGTAAGAGATGTTCCTGGTAGGCTGTAAGAGCACTGGGCAACGCCAGATGTTTCTTAGCTTCCCGAAGAGCTGGAAGCAAGATGCTTTGGTGCCACTCTCTCACTTTGGAATCAAGGCAGCCCTTTGGGGCAGGTAGCTCTAGGCCAGTGGAGCACACCCAGAGCAGAAGTTCTACTTCGGCCAGTTCAGGCCACCAACAAACTGCGTTTCACAGGCCTTGGTAAGAGATGTTCCCGGTAGGCTGTAAGAGCACTGGGCAACGCCAGATGTTTCTTAGCTTCCCGAAGAGCTGGAAGCAAGATGCTTTGGGGCCTCTCATCCCCTTTGCAAACAAGGCGGCCCTTTGGGCCAGGCAGCTCTAGGCCAATGGAGCACACCCAGAGCAGAAGTTATACTTCAGCTAGATCAGGCCACCAACAAAGTGCGTTTCACAGGCCTTGGTAAGAGATTTTCTCTCAGGCTGTAAGAGCACTGGGCAGAGCCAGTTGTTTCTTAGCTTCCCAAAGACCGGGGAGCAAGATGCTTTGGGGGCTCCCTGCCCCTTTGCCAACAAGGCCGACCTTTGGGCCTTTCAGCTCTAGGCCAATGGAGCACACCCAGAGCAGAAGTTCTACCTCAGCCAGATCAGGCCTGCCAAGAAACTGCTTTTCACAGGCCTTCGTAAGAGGTGTTCCCGGAAGGCTGTAAGAGTACCTGGCAGAGCGAGTTGTTTCTTAGCTTCAAAAACAGCTGGAAGCAACATGATTTGGGGCCTCTCTCCCCCTTTGGAAACAAAGCAGCCTTTGTGCCTGGCAGCTCTAGGCCAAAGTAGCACACCCAGAGCACAAGTTCTACCTCAGCCAGATAAGGCCTGTCAAGAAGCTGCGTTTCACAGGCCTTTGTATGTGACGTTCCCGGTTGGCTTTGAGAGCACTGTGCAGAGCCAGTTGTTTTAGCTTCCCAGAGAGCAGGAAGCAAGATGCTTTGGGGCCTCTCTCACACTTTGGAAATAAAGGCAGCCCTTTGGGCCTGGCAGCCCTAGGCCAATGGAGTACACCCAGAGCAGAAGTTCTACCTCAGCCAGATCAGGCCTTCCAAGAAACTGCGTCTCACAGGCCTTTCTCTGTGACGTTGCCGGTAGGCTGTGAGAGCACTGTGCAGAGCCAGTTGTTTCTTAGCTTCCCAAAGATTTGGAAGCAAGATACTTTGGGGACTCTCAGCCCCTTTGGAAACAAGGTGGCCCTTTGGGCCTGGCAGCTCTAGGCCAAAGTAGCACGCCCAGAGCAGGAGTTCTACTTCAGCCAGATCAGGCCTGCCAAGAAACTGCGTTTCACAGGCCTTGGTAAGAGATGTTCCCGGTAGGCTGTGAGAGCACTGTGGAGAGCCAGTTGCTTTAGCTTCCCACAGAGCTGGAAGCAAGATGCTTTGGGGCCTCTCTCTCCCTTTGGACACAAGGCAGCCGTTTGCGCCTGGCAGCTCTAGGCCAATGGAGCACACCCACAGCAGAAGTTCTACTTCAGGCAGATCAGTCCTGCCCAGAAACTGCGTTTCACAGCCCTTGGTAAGAGATGTTCACGGTAGGCTGTGAGAGCACTGGGCAGAACCAGTTGTTTTTTAGCTTCGCAAAGTGCTGGAGGCAAGATGCTTTGGGGCCTCTCTCACCCTTTGGAAGCAAGGCAGCCCTTAGGTCCTGGTAGCTCTAGGCGTATGTAGCACAACCAGAACAGAAGTTCTACTTCAGCCAGGTCAGGCCTGCCAAGAAACTGCGTTTCACAGGCCTTTCCTAGAGATGTTCTCTTAGGCTGTAAGAGCACTGGGCAGAGCCAGCTGTTTCTTAGCTTCCCGAAGAGCTGGGAGCAAGATTCTTTGGGTCCACTCTCCGTCTTTGGAAACAAGGCAGCCCTTTGGGCCTGGCAGCTCTGGGGCAATGGAGCACACCCAGAGCAGAAGTTCTACTTCAGCCAGATCAGGCCTGCCATGAAACTGCGTTTCACAGGCCTTGGTAAGAGATGTTCCCGGTAGGCTGTAAGAGCACTGGGCAGAGCCAGTTGTTTCTTACCTTCCTGAAAAGCTGGAAGCAAGACGCCTGGGACCCCTCTGCCCGTTTGGGAACAAGGCAGCCTTTTGGGTCGGGAAGCTCTATGCCAATGGAGCACACGCAGAGCAGGAGTTCTACTTCAGCCTGATCAGGCCTGCAAAGAAACAGCGTTTGACAGGCCTTGGTAAGAGATGTTCCCGGTAGGTGTAAGAGCACTGGGCAGAGCCAGTTGTTTCTTAGCTTTGCAGAGACCGGCAAGCAAGATGCTTTGGGCCTCTCTGCCCCTTGGAAACAGGGCAGCACTGGGTCCTGGCAGCCCTAGGGCAATGGAGCACACCCAGAGCCGGAGTTCTACTTCAGCCAGATGAGGCCTGCCAAGAAACTGCGTTTCACAGGCCTTTCAAAGACATGTTCCCGGTAGGCTGTAAGAGCACGGGGCAGAGCGAGTTGGTTCTTAGCTTCCCAGAGAGCTGGAAGCAAGATGCTTTGGGGCCTCTCTGCCCCTTTGGAAACAAGGCAGCACCTTGGGCCTGGCAGCTCTAGCGCAATGGAGCACACCCAGAGCAGAAGTTCTACTTCAGCCAAATCAGGCCTGCCAGGAAACGGCGTTTCACAGGCCTTGGTAAGAGATGTTCCCGGTAGGCTGTAAGAGCACTGGGCAACGCCAGATGTTTCTTAGCTTCCCGAAGAGCTGGAAGCAAGATGCTTTGGTGCCACTCTCTCACTTTGGAATCAAGGCAGCCCTTTGGGGCAGGTAGCTCTAGGCCAGTGGAGCACACCCAGAGCAGAAGTTCTACTTCGGCCAGTTCAGGCCACCAACAAACTGCGTTTCACAGGCCTTGGTAAGAGATGTTCCCGGTAGGCTGTAAGAGCACTGGGCAACGCCAGATGTTTCTTAGCTTCCCGAAGAGCTGGAAGCAAGATGCTTTGGGGCCTCTCATCCCCTTTGCAAACAAGGCGGCCCTTTGGGCCAGGCAGCTCTAGGCCAATGGAGCACACCCAGAGCAGAAGTTCTACTTCAGCTAGATCAGGCCACCAACAAAGTGCGTTTCACAGGCCTTGGTAAGAGATTTTCTCTCAGGCTGTAAGAGCACTGGGCAGAGCCAGTTGTTTCTTAGCTTCCCAAAGACCGGGGAGCAAGATGCTTTGGGGGCTCCCTGCCCCTTTGCCAACAAGGCCGACCTTTGGGCCTTTCAGCTCTAGGCCAATGGAGCACACCCAGAGCAGAAGTTCTACCTCAGCCAGATCAGGCCTGCCAAGAAACTGCTTTTCACAGGCCTTCGTAAGAGGTGTTCCCGGAAGGCTGTAAGAGTACCTGGCAGAGCGAGTTGTTTCTTAGCTTCAAAAACAGCTGGAAGCAACATGATTTGGGGCCTCTCTCCCCCTTTGGAAACAAAGCAGCCTTTGTGCCTGGCAGCTCTAGGCCAAAGTAGCACACCCAGAGCACAAGTTCTACCTCAGCCAGATAAGGCCTGTCAAGAAGCTGCGTTTCACAGGCCTTTGTATGTGACGTTCCCGGTTGGCTTTGAGAGCACTGTGCAGAGCCAGTTGTTTTAGCTTCCCAGAGAGCAGGAAGCAAGATGCTTTGGGGCCTCTCTCACACTTTGGAAATAAAGGCAGCCCTTTGGGCCTGGCAGCCCTAGGCCAATGGAGTACACCCAGAGCAGAAGTTCTACCCCAGCCAGATCAGGCCTTCCAAGAAACTGCGTCTCACAGGCCTTTCTCTGTGACGTTGCCGGTAGGCTGTGAGAGCACTGTGCAGAGCCAGTTGTTTCTTAGCTTCCCAAAGATTTGGAAGCAAGATACTTTGGGGACTCTCAGCCCCTTTGGAAACAAGGCGGCCCTTTGGGCCTGGCAGCTCTAGGCCAAAGTAGCACGCCCAGAGCAGGAGTTCTACTTCAGCCAGATCAGGCCTGCCAAGAAACTGCGTTTCACAGGCCTTGGTAAGAGATGTTCCCGGTAGGCTGTGAGAGCACTGTGGAGAGCCAGTTGCTTTAGCTTCCCACAGAGCTGGAAGCAAGATGCTTTGGGGCCTCTCTCTCGCTTTGGACACAAGGCAGCCGTTTGGGCTTGGCAGCTGTAGGCCAATGGAGCACACCCACAGCAGAAGTTCTACTTCAGGCAGATCAGTCCTGCCCAGAAACTGCGTTTCACAGCCCTTGGTAAGAGATGTTCACGGTAGGCTGTGAGAGCACTGGGCAGAACCAGTTGTTTTTTAGCTTCCCAAAGTGCTGGAGGCAAGATGCTTTGGGGCCTCTCTCACCCTTTGGAAACAAGGCAGCCCTTAGGTCCTGGTAGCTCTAGGCCTATGTAGCACAACCAGAACAGAAGTTCTACTTCAGCCAGGTCAGGCCTGCCAAGAAACTGCGTTTCACAGGCCTTTCAAAGAGATGTTCTCTTAGGCTGTAAGAGCACTGGGCAGAGCCAGCTGTTTCTTAGCTTCCCGAAGAGCCGGGAGCAAGATGCTTTGGGTCCACTCTCCATCTTTGGAAACAAGGCAGCCCTTTGGGCCTGGCAGCTCTAGGGCAATGGAGCACACCCAGAGCAGAAGTTCTACTTCAGCCAGATCAGGCCTGCCAGGAAACTGCGTTTCACAGGCCTTGGTAAGAGATGTTCCCGGTAGGCTGTAAGAGCACTGGGCAGAGCCAGTTGTTTCTTACCTTCCTGAAAAGCTGGAAGCAAGATGCTTGGGACCCCTCTGCCCGTTTGGGAACAAGGCAGCCTTTTGGGTCGGGAAGCTCTATGCCAATGGAGCACACGCAGAGCAGGAGTTCTACTTCAGCCTGATCAGGCCTGCAAAGAAACAGCGTTTGACAGGCCTTGGTAAGAGATGTTCCCGGTAGGTGTAAGAGCACGGGGCAGAGCGAGTTGGTTCTTAGCTTCCCAGAGAGCTGGAAGCAAGATGCTTTGGGGCCTCTTTGCCCCTTTGCAAACAAGGCAGCACCTTGGTCCTGGCAGCTCTAGGGCAACGGAGCACACCCAGAGCAGAAGTTCTACTTCAGCCTAATCAGGCATGCCAGGAAACGGCGTTTCACAGGCCTTGGTAAGAGATGTTCCCGGTAGGCTGTAAGAGCACTGGGCAACGCCAGATGTTTCTTAGATTCCCGAAGAGCTGGAAGCAAGATGCTTTGGTGCCACTCTCTCACTTTGGAATCAAGGCAGTCCTTTGGGGCAGGTAGCTCTAGGCCAGTGGAGCACACCCAGAGCAGAAGTTCTACTTCGGCCAGTTCAGGCCACCAACAAACTGCGTTTCACAGGCCTTGGTAAGAGATGTTCCCGGTAGGCTGTAAGAGCACTGGGCAACGCCAGATGTTTCTTAGCTTCCCGAAGAGCTGGAAGCAAGATGCTTTGGGGCCTCTCATCCCCTTTGCAAACAAGGCGGCCCTTAGGGCCAGGCAGCTCTAGGCCAATGGAGCACACCCAGAGCAGAAGTTCTACTTCAGCTAGATCAGGCCACCAACAAAGTGCGTTTCACAGGCCTTGGTAAGAGATTTTCTCTCAGGCTGTAAGAGCACTGGGCAGAGCCAGTTGTTTCTGAGCTTCCCAAAGAGCTGGAAGCAAGATGCTTTGGGGGCTCCCTGCCCCTTTGCCAACAAGGCCGACCTTTGGGCCTTTCAGCTCTAGGCCAATGGAGCACACCCAGAGCAGAAGTTCTACCTCAGCCAGATAAGGCCTGCCAAGAAACTGCGTTTCAAAGGCTTTGGTAAGAGATGTTGCCGGTACTCTGTCAGAGCACTGGGCAGAGACAGTTGTTTCTTAGCTTCCCAATGAGCTGGAAGCAAGATGCGTTGGGGCCTCTCTGCCCCTTTGCAAACAAGGCATCCCTTTGGGCCTTTCAGCTCTAGGGCAATGGAGCACACCCAGAGCAGAAGTTCTACCTCAGCCAGATCAGGCCTGCCAAGAAACTGCTTTTCACAGGCCTTGATAAGAGATGTTCTCTTAGGCTATAAGAGCACTCGGCACAGCCAGTTGTTTCTTAGCTTCCCATGAGGTGGAAGCAACATGATTTGGGGCCTCTCTCCCCCTTTGCCAACAAGGGCGACCTTTGGGCCTTTCAGCTCTAGGCCAATGGAGCACACCCAGAGCAGAAGTTCTACCTCAGCCAGATCAGGCCTGCCAAGAAACTGCTTTTCACAGGCCTTCGTAAGAGGTGTTCCCGGAAGGCTGTAAGAGTACCTGGCAGAGCGAGTTGTTTCTTAGCTTCAAAAACAGCTGGAAGCAACATGATTTGGGGCCTCTCTCCCCCTTTGGAAACAAAGCAGCCTTTGTGCCTGGCAGCTCTAGGCCAAAGTAGCACACCCAGAGCACAAGTTCTACCTCAGCCAGATAAGGCCTGTCAAGAAGCTGCATTTCACAGGCCTTTGTATGTGACGTTCCCGGTTGGCTTTGAGAGCACTGTGCAGAGCCAGTTGTTTTAGCTTCCCAGAGAGCAGGAAGCAAGATGCTTTGGGGCCTCTCTCACACTTTGGAAATAAAGGCAGCCCTTTGGGCCTGGCAGCCC
The DNA here is from genome assembly GCF_041296235.1 of Equus asinus. NCBI lineage: Eukaryota > Metazoa > Chordata > Mammalia > Perissodactyla > Equidae > Equus > Equus asinus. Next base: position 653,078 of record NW_027225523.1, read on the forward strand.
TAGGCCAATGGAGTACACCCAGAGCAGAAGTTCTACCTCAGCCAGATCAGGCCTTCCAAGAAACTGCGTCTCACAGGCCTTTCTCTGTCACGTTGCCGGTAGGCTGTGAGAACACTGTGCAGAGCCAGTTGTTTCTTAGCTTCCCAAAGATTTGGAAGCAAGATACTTTGGGGACTCTCAGCCCCTTTGGAAACAAGGCGGCCCTTTGGGCCTGGCAGCTCTAGGCCAAAGTAGCACGCCCAGAGCAGGAGTTCTACTTCAGCCAGATCAGGCCTGCCAAGAAACTGCGTTTCACAGGCCTTGGTAAGAGATGTTCCCGGTAGGCTGTGAGAGCACTGTGGAGAGCCAGTTGCTTTAGCTTCCCACAGAGCTGGAAGCAAGATGCTTTGGGGCCTCTCTCTCCCTTTGGACACAAGGCAGCCGTTTGCGCCTGGCAGCTCTAGGCCAATGGAGCACACCCACAGCAGAAGTTCTACTTCAGGCAGATCAGTCCTGCCCAGAAACTGCGTTTCACAGCCCTTGGTAAGAGATGTTCACGGTAGGCTGTGAGAGCACTGGGCAGAACCAGTTGTTTTTTAGCTTCGCAAAGTGCTGGAGGCAAGATGCTTTGGGGCCTCTCTCACCCTTTGGAAGCAAGGCAGCCCTTAGGTCCTGGTAGCTCTAGGCGTATGTAGCACAACCAGAACAGAAGTTCTACTTCAGCCAGGTCAGGCCTGCCAAGAAACTGCGTTTCACAGGCCTTTCCTAGAGATGTTCTCTTAGGCTGTAAGAGCACTGGGCAGAGCCAGCTGTTTCTTAGCTTCCCGAAGAGCTGGGAGCAAGATTCTTTGGGTCCACTCTCCGTCTTTGGAAACAAGGCAGCCCTTTGGGCCTGGCAGCTCTGGGGCAATGGAGCACACCCAGAGCAGAAGTTCTACTTCAGCCAGATCAGGCCTGCCATGAAACTGCGTTTCACAGGCCTTGGTAAGAGATGTTCCCGGTAGGCTGTAAGAGCACTGGGCAGAGCCAGTTGTTTCTTACCTTCCTGAAAAGCTGGAAGCAAGACGCCTGGGACCCCTCTGCCCGTTTGGGAACAAGGCAGCCTTTTGGGTCGGGAAGCTCTATGCCAATGGAGCACACGCAGAGCAGGAGTTCTACTTCAGCCTGATCAGGCCTGCAAAGAAACAGCGTTTGACAGGCCTTGGTAAGAGATGTTCCCGGTAGGTGTAAGAGCACTGGGCAGAGCCAGTTGTTTCTTAGCTTTGCAGAGACCGGCAAGCAAGATGCTTTGGGCCTCTCTGCCCCTTGGAAACAGGGCAGCACTGGGTCCTGGCAGCCCTAGGGCAATGGAGCACACCCAGAGCCGGAGTTCTACTTCAGCCAGATGAGGCCTGCCAAGAAACTGCGTTTCACAGGCCTTTCAAAGACATGTTCCCGGTAGGCTGTAAGAGCACGGGGCAGAGCGAGTTGGTTCTTAGCTTCCCAGAGAGCTGGAAGCAAGATGCTTTGGGGCCTCTCTGCCCCTTTGGAAACAAGGCAGCACCTTGGGCCTGGCAGCTCTAGCGCAATGGAGCACACCCAGAGCAGAAGTTCTACTTCAGCCAAATCAGGCCTGCCAGGAAACGGCGTTTCACAGGCCTTGGTAAGAGATGTTCCCGGTAGGCTGTAAGAGCACTGGGCAGAGCCAGTTGTTTCTTACCTTCGTGAAAAGCTGGAAGCAAGACGCTTGGGACCCCTCTGCCCGTTTGGGAACAAGGCAGCCTTTTGGGTCGGGAAGCTCTAGGCCAATGGAGCACACGCAGAGCAGGAGTTCTACTTCAGCCTGATCAGGCCTGCAAAGAAACAGCGTTTGACAGGCCTTGGTAAGAGATGTTCCCGGTAGGTGTAAGAGCACTGGGCAGAGCCAGTTGTTTCTTAGCTTCGCAAAGACCGGGAAGCAAGATGCTTTGGGCCTCTCTGCCCCTTGGAAACAGGGCAGCACTTGGGGCCTGGCAGCTCTAGGGCAATGGAGCACACCCAGAGCCGGAGTTCTACTTCAGCCAGATGAGGCCTGCCAACAAACTGCGTTTCACAGGCCTTTCAAAGACATGTTCCCGGTAGGCTGTAAGAGCACGGGGCAGAGCGAGTTGGTTCTTAGCTTCCCAGAGAGCTGGAAGCAAGATGCTTTGGGGCCTCTCTGCCCCTTTGGAAACAAGGCAGCACCTTGGTCCTGGCAGCTCGAGGGCAACGGAGCACACCCAGAGCAGAAGTTCTACTTCAGCCTAATCAGGCATGCCAGGAAACGGTGTTTCACAGGCCTTGGTAAGAGATGTTCCCGGTAGGCTGTAAGAGCACTGGGCAACGCCAGATGTTTCTTAGCTTCCCGAAGAGCTGGAAGCAAGATGCTTTGGGGCCTCTCATCCCCTTTGCAAACAAGGCGGCCCTTTGGGCCAGGCAGCTCTAGGCCAATGGAGCACACCCAGAGCAGAAGTTCTACTTCAGCTAGATCAGGCCACCAACAAAGTGCGTTTCACAGGCCTTGGTAAGAGATTTTCTCTCAGGCTGTAAGAGCACTGGGCAGAGCCAGTTGTTTCTTAGCTTCCCAAAGAGCTGGAAGCAAGATGCTTTGGGGGCTCCCTGCCCCTTTGCCAACAAGGCCGACCTTTGGGCCTTTCAGCTCTAGGCCAATGGAGCACACCCAGAGCAGAAGTTCTACCTCAGCCAGATAAGGCCTGCCAAGAAACTGCGTTTCAAAGGCTTTGGTAAGAGATGTTGCCGGTACTCTGTCAGAGCACTGGGCAGAGACAGTTGTTTCTTAGCTTCCCAATGAGCTGGAAGCAAGATGCGTTGGGGCCTCTCTGCCCCTTTGCAAACAAGGCATCCCTTTGGGCCTTTCAGCTCTAGGGCAATGGAGCACACCCAGAGCAGAAGTTCTACTTCAGCCAGATCAGGCCTGCCAGGAAACTGCGTTTCACAGGCCTTGGTAAGAGATGTTCCCGGTAGGCTGTAAGAGCACTGGGCAGAGCCAGTTGTTTCTTACCTTCCTGAAAAGCTGGAAGCAAGATGCTTGGGACCCCTCTGCCCGTTTGGGAACAAGGCAGCCTTTTGGGTCGGGAAGGTCTAGGCCAATGGAGCACACGCAGAGCAGGAGTTCTACTTCAGCCTGATCAGGCCTGCAAAGAAACAGCGTTTGACAGGCCTTGGTAAGAGATGTTCCCGGTAGGTGTAAGAGCACTGGGCAGAGCCAGTTGTTTCTTAGCTTTGCAAAGACCGGGAAGCAAGATGCTTTGGGCCTCTCTGCCCCTTGGAAACAGGGCAGCACTTGGGGCCTGGCAGCTCTAGGGCAATGGAGCACACCCAGAGCCGGAGTTCTAATTCAGCCAGATGAGGCCTGCCAAGAAACTGCGTTTCACAGGCCTTTCAAAGACATGTTCCCGGTAGGCTGTAAGAGCACGGGGCAGAGCGAGTTGGTTCTTAGCCTCCCAGAGAGCCGGAAGCAAGATGCTTTGGGGCCTCTCTGCCCCTTTGGAAACAAGGCAGCACCTTGGGCCTGGCAGCTCTAGGGCAATGGAGCACACCCAGAGCAGAAGTTCTACTTCAGCCAAATCAGGCCTGCCAGGAAACGGCGTTTCACAGGCCTTGGTAAGAGATGTTCCCGGTAGGCTGTAAGAGCACTGGGCAACGCCAGATGTTTCTTAGCTTCCCGAAGAGCTGGAAGCAAGATGCTTTGGTGCCACTCTCTCACTTTGGAATCAAGGCAGCCCTTTGGGGCAGGTAGCTCTAGGCCAGTGGAGCACACCCAGAGCAGAAGTTCTACTTCGGCCAGTTCAGGCCACCAACAAACTGCGTTTCACAGGCCTTGGTAAGAGATGTTCCCGGTAGGCTGTAAGAGCACTGGGCAACGCCAGATGTTTCTTAGCTTCCCGAAGAGCTGGAAGCAAGATGCTTGGGGCCTCTCTGCCCCTTTGCAAACAAGGCGGCCCTTTGGGCCAGGCAGCTCTAGGCGAGTGGAGCACACCCAGAGCAGAAGTTCTACTTCAGCTAGATCAGGCCACCAACAAAGTGCGTTTCACAGGCCTTGGTAAGAGATTTTCTCTTAGGCTGTAGGAGCACTGGGCAGAGCCAGTTGTTTCTTAGCTTCCCAAAGAGCTGGAAGCAAGATGCTTTGGGGGCTCCCTGCCCCTTTGCCAACAAGGCCGACCTTTGGGCCTTTCAGCTCTGGGCCAATGGAGCACACCCAGAGCAGAAGTTCTACCTCAGCCAGATAAGGCCTGCCAAGAAACTGCGTTTCAAAGGCTTTGGTAAGAGATGTTGCCGGTACTCTGTCAGAGCACTGGGCAGAGACAGTTGTTTCTTAGCTTCCCAAAGAGCTGGAAGCAAGATGCTTTGGGGCCTCTCTGCCCCTTTGCAAACAAGGCATCCCTTTGGGCCTTTCAGCTCTAGGCCAATGGAGCACAGCCAGAGCAGAAGTCCTACTTCAGCCAGATCAGGCCTGCCAAGGAACTGCGTTTCAGAGGCCTTTGTATGTGACGTTCCCGGTAGGCTGTGAGAGCACGGTGCAGAGCCAGTTGTTTCCTTGTTTCCCAAACAGCTGGAAGCAAGACGCTTTGGGGCCTCTCTGCCCCTTTGGAAACAAGGCAGCACGTTGGGTCTGGCAGCTCTAGGGCAATGGAGCACAACCAGAGCAGAAGTTCTACTTCTTCCAGATCAGGCCTGCCTAGAAAGTGCGTTTCACAGGCCTTGATAAGAGATGTTCTCTTAGGCTATAAGAGCACTGGGCACAGCCAGTTGTTTCTTAGCTTCCCAATGAGCTGGAAGCAAGATGCTTTGGGGCCTCTCTGCCCCTTTGCAAACAAGGCAGCCCTTTGGGCCTTTCAGCTCTAGGGCAATGGAGCACACCCAGAGCAGAAGTTCTACCTCAGCCAGATCAGGCCTGCCAAGAAACTGCTTTTCACAGGCCTTCGTAAGAGGTGTTCCCGGAAGGCTGTAAGAGTACCTGGCAGAGCGAGTTGTTTCTTAGCTTCAAAAACAGCTGGAAGCAACATGATTTGGGGCCTCTCTCCCCCTTTGGAAACAAAGCAGCCTTTGTGCCTGGCAGCTCTAGGCCAAAGTAGCACACCCAGAGCACAAGTTCTACCTCAGCCAGATAAGGCCTGTCAAGAAGCTGCGTTTCACAGGCCTTTGTATGTGCCTTTCCCGGTTGGCTTTGAGAGCACTGTGCAGAGCCAGTTGTTTTAGCTTCCCAGAGAGCAGGAAGCAAGATGCTTTGGGGCCTCTCTCACACTTTGGAAATAAAGGCAGCCCTTTGGGCCTGGCAGCCCTAGGCCAATGGAGTACACCCAGAGCAGAAGTTCTACCTCAGCCAGATCAGGCCTTCCAAGAAACTGCGTCTCACAGGCCTTTCTCTGTCACGTTGCCGGTAGGCTGTGAGAGCACTGTGCAGAGCCAGTTGTTTCTTAGCTTCCCAAAGATTTGGAAGCAAGATACTTTGGGGACTCTCAGCCCCTTTGGAAACAAGGTGGCCCTTTGGGCCTGGCAGCTCTAGGCCAAAGTAGCACGCCCAGAGCAGGAGTTCTACTTCAGCCACATCAGGCCTGCCAGGAAACTGCGTTTCACAGGCCTTGGTAAGAGATGTTCCCGGTAGGCTGTGAGAGCACTGTGGAGAGCCAGTTGCTTTAGCTTCCCACAGAGCTGGAAGCAAGATGCTTTGGGGCCTCTCTCTCCCTTTGGACACAAGGCAGCCGTTTGCGCCTGGCAGCTCTAGGCCAATGGAGCACACCCACAGCAGAAGTTCTACTTCAGGCAGATCAGTCCTGCCCAGAAACTGCGTTTCACAGCCCTTGGTAAGAGATGTTCACGGTAGGCTGTGAGAGCACTGGGCAGAACCAGTTGTTTTTTAGCTTCCCAAAGTGCTGGAGGCAAGATGCTTTGGGGCCTCTCTCACCCTTTGGAAACAAGGCAGCCCTTAGGTCCTGGTAGCTCTAGGCCTATGTAGCACAACCAGAACAGAAGTTCTACTTCAGCCAGGTCAGGCCTGCCAAGAAACTGCGTTTCACAGGCCTTTCAAAGAGATGTTCTCTTAGGCTGTAAGAGCACTGGGCAGAGCCAGCTGTTTCTTAGCTTCCCGAAGAGCTGGGAGCAAGATGCTTTGGGTCCACTCTCCGTCTTTGGAAACAAGGCAGCCCTTTGGGCCTGGCAGCTCTAGGGCAATGGAGCACACCCAGAGCAGAAGTTCTACTTCAGCCAGATCAGGCCTGCCAGGAAACTGCGTTTCACAGGCCTTGGTAAGAGATGTTCCCGGTAGGCTGTAAGAGCACTGGGCAGAGCCAGTTGTTTCTTACCTTCCTGAAAAGCTGCAAGCAAGACGCTTGGGACCCCTCTGCCCGTTTGGGAACAAGGCAGCCTTTTGGGTCGGGAAGCTCTAGGCCAATGGAGCACACGCAGAGCAGGAGTTCTACTTCAGCCTGATCAGGCCTGCAAAGAAACAGCGTTTGACAGGCCTTGGTAAGAGATGTTCCCGGTGGGTGTAAGAGCACTGGGCAGAGCCAGTTGTTTCTTAGCTTTGCAAAGACCGGGAAGCAAGATGCTTTGGGCCTCTCTGCCCCTTGGAAACAGGGCAGCACTTTGGGCCTGGCAGCCCTAGGGCAATGGAGCACACCCAGAGCCGGGGTTCTACTTCAGACAGATGAGGCCTGCCAAGAAACTGCGTTTCACAGGCCTTTCAAAGACATGTTCCCGGTAGGCTGTAAGAGCACGGGGCAGAGCGAGTTGGTTCTTAGCTCCCAGAGAGCTGGAAGCAAGATGCTTTGGGGCCTCTCTCACACTTTGGAAACAAGGCAGCACCTTGGGCCTGGCAGCTCTAGGGCAATGGAGCACACCCAGAGCAGAAGTTCTACCTCAGCCAGATCAGGCCTTCCAAGAAACTGCGTCTCACAGGCCTTTCTCTGTCACGTTGCCGGTAGGCTGTGAGAGCACTGTGCAGAGCCAGTTGTTTCTTAGCTTCCCAAAGATTTGGAAGCGAGATACTTTGGGGACTCTCAGCCCCGTTGGAAAGAAGGCGGCCCTTTGGGCCTGGCAGCTCTAGGCCAAAGTAGCACGCCCAGAGCAGGAGTTCTACTTCAGCCAGATCAGGCCTGCCAAGAAACTGCATTTCACAGGCCTTGGTAAGAGATGTTCCCGGTAGGCTGTGAGAGCACTGTGGAGAGCCAGTTGCTTTAGCTTCCCACAGAGCTGGAAGCAAGATGCTTTGGGGCCTCTCTCTCCCTTTGGACACAAGGCAGCCGTTTGGGCCTGGCAGCTCTAGGCCAATGGAGCACACCCACAGCAGAAGTTCTACTTCAGGCAGATCAGTCCTGCCCAGAAACTGCGTTTCACAGCCCCTGGTAAGAGATGTTCACGGTAGGCTGTGAGAGCACTGGGCAGAACCAGTTGTTTTTTAGCTTCCCAAAGTGCTGGAGGCAAGATGCTTTGGGGCCTCTCTCACCCTTTGGAAACAAGGCAGCCCTTAGGTCCTGGTAGCTCTAGGCCTATGTAGCACAACCAGAAGTTCTACTTCAGCCAGGTCAGGCCTGCCAAGAAACTGCGTTTCACAGGCCTTTCAAAGAGATGTTCTCTTAGGCTGTAAGAGCACTGGGCAGAGCCAGCTGTTTCTTAGCTTCCCGAAGAGCCGGGAGCAAGATGCTTTGGGTCCACTCTCCATCTTTGGAAACAAGGCAGCCCTTTGGGCCTGGCAGCTCTACGGCAATGGAGCACACCCAGAGCAGAAGTTCTACTTCAGCCAGATCAGGCCTGCCAGGAAACTGCGTTTCACAGGCCTTGGTAAGAGATGTTCCCGGTAGGCTGTAAGAGCACTGGGCAGAGCCAGTTGTTTCTTACCTTCCTGAAAAGCTGGAAGCAAGATGCTTGGGACCCCTCTGCCCGTTTGGGAACAAGGCAGCCTTTTGGGTCGGGAAGGTCTAGGCCAATGGAGCACACGCAGAGCAGGAGCTCTACTTCAGCCTGATCAGGCCTGCAAAGAAACAGCGTTTGACAGGCCTTGGTAAGAGATGTTCCCGGTAGGTGTAAGAGCACTGGGCAGAGCCAGTTGTTTCTTAGCTTCGCAAACACCGGGAAGCAAGATGCTTTGGGCCTCTCTGCCCCTTGGAAACAGGGCAGCACTTGGGGCCTGGCAGCTCTAGGGCAATGGAGCACACCCAGAGCCGGAGTTCTAATTCAGCCAGATGAGGCCTGCCAAGAAACTGCGTTTCACAGGCCTTTCAAAGACATGTTCCCGGTAGGCTGTAAGAGCACGGGGCAGAGCGAGTTGGTTCTTAGCTCCCAGAGAGCTGGAAGCAAGATGCTTTGGGGCCTCTCTCACACTTTGGAAACAAGGCAGCACCTTGGGCCTGGCAGCTCTAGGGCAATGGAGCACACCCAGAGCAGAAGTTCTACCTCAGCCAGATCAGGCCTTCCAAGAAACTGCGTCTCACAGGCCTTTCTCTGTGACGTTGCCGGTAGGCTGTGAGAGCACTGTGCAGAGCCAGTTGTTTCTTAGCTTCCCAAAGATTTGGAAGCGAGATACTTTGGGGACTCTCAGCCCCGTTGGAAAGAAGGCGGCCCTTTGGGCCTGGCAGCTCTACGCCAAAGTAGCACGCCCAGAGCAGGAGTTCTACTTCAGCCAGATCAGGCCTGCCAAGAAACTGCATTTCACAGGCCTTGGGAAGAGATGTACCCGGTAGGCTGTGAGAGCACTGTGGAGAGCCAGTTGCTTTAGCTTCCCACAGAGCTGGAAGCAAGATGCTTTGGGGCCTCTCTCTCCCTTTGGACACAAGGCAGCCGTTTGGGCCTGGCAGCTCTAGGCCAATGGAGCACACCCACAGCAGAAGTTCTACTTCAGGCAGATCAGTCCTGCCCAGAAACTGCGTTTCACAGCCCCTGGTAAGAGATGTTCACGGTAGGCTGTGAGAGCACTGGGCAGAACCAGTTGTTTTTTAGCTTCCCAAAGTGCTGGAGGCAAGATGCTTTGGGGCCTCTCTCACCCTTTGGAAACAAGGCAGCCCTTAGGTCCTGGTAGCTCTAGGCCTATGTAGCACAACCAGAAGTTCTACTTCAGCCAGGTCAGGCCTGCCAAGAAACTGCGTTTCACAGGCCTTTCAAAGAGATGTTCTCTTAGGCTGTAAGAGCACTGGGCAGAGCCAGCTGTTTCTTAGCTTCCCGAAGAGCCGGGAGCAAGATGCTTTGGGTCCACTCTCCATCTTTGGAAACAAGGCAGCCCTTTGGGCCTGGCAGCTCTACGGCAATGGAGCACACCCAGAGCAGAAGTTCTACTTCAGCCAGATCAGGCCTGCCAGGAAACTGCGTTTCACAGGCCTTGGTAAGAGATGTTCCCGGTAGGCTGTAAGAGCACTGGGCAGAGCCAGTTGTTTCTTACCTTCCTGAAAAGCTGGAAGCAAGATGCTTGGGACCCCTCTGCCCGTTTGGGAACAAGGCAGCCTTTTGGGTCGGGAAGGTCTAGGCCAATGGAGCACACGCAGAGCAGGAGCTCTACTTCAGCCTGATCAGGCCTGCAAAGAAACAGCGTTTGACAGGCCTTGGTAAGAGATGTTCCCGGTAGGTGTAAGAGCACTGGGCAGAGCCAGTTGTTTCTTAGCTTCGCAAACACCGGGAAGCAAGATGCTTTGGGCCTCTCTGCCCCTTGGAAACAGGGCAGCACTTGGGGCCTGGCAGCTCTAGGGCAATGGAGCACACCCAGAGCCGGAGTTCTAATTCAGCCAGATGAGGCCTGCCAAGAAACTGCGTTTCACAGGCCTTTCAAAGACATGTTCCCGGTAGGCTGTAAGAGCACGGGGCAGAGCGAGTTGGTTCTTAGCCTCCCAGAGAGCCGGAAGCAAGATGCTTTGGGGCCTCTCTGCCCCTTTGGAAACAAGGCAGCACCTTGGGCCTGGCAGCTCTAGGGCAATGGAGCACACCCAGAGCCGGGGTTCTACTTCAGACAGATGAGGCCTGCCAAGAAACTGCGTTTCACAGGCCTTTCAAAGACATGTTCCCGGTAGGCTGTAAGAGCACGGGGCAGAGCGAGTTGGTTCTTAGCTCCCAGAGAGCTGGAAGCAAGATGCTTTGGGGCCTCTCTGCCCCTTTGGAAAGAAGGCAGCACCTTGGGCCTGGCAGCTCTAGGGCAATGGAGCACACCCAGAGCAGAAGTTCTACTTCAGCCAAATCAGGCCTGCCAGGAAACGGCGTTTCACAGGCCTTGGTAAGAGATGTTCCCGGTAGGCTGTAAGAGCACTGGGCAACGCCAGATGTTTCTTAGCTTCCCGAAGAGCTGGAAGCAAGATGCTTTGGTGCCACTCTCTCAATTTGGAATCAAGGCAGCCCTTTGGGGCAGGTAGCTCTAGGCCAGTGGAGCACACCCAGAGCAGAAGTTCTACTTCGGCCAGTTCAGGCCACCAACAAACTGCGTTTCACAGGCCTTGGTAAGAGATGTTCCCGGTAGGCTGTAAGAGCACTGGGCAACGCCAGATGTTTCTTAGCTTCCCGAAGAGCTGGAAGCAAGATGCTTTGGGGCCTCTCTGCCCCTTTGCAAACAAGGCGGCCCTTTGGGCCAGGCAGCTCTAGGCGAGTGGAGCACACCCAGAGCAGAAGTTCTACTTCAGCTAGATCAGGCCACCAACAAAGTGCGTTTCACAGGCCTTGGTAAGAGATTTTCTCTTAGGCTGTAGGAGCACTGGGCAGAGCCAGTTGTTTCTTAGCTTCCCAAAGAGCTGGAAGCAAGATGCTTTGGGGGCTCCCTGCCCCTTTGCCAACAAGGCCGACCTTTGGGCCTTTCAGCTCTAGGCCAATGGAGCACACCCAGAGCAGAAGTTCTACCTCAGCCAGATAAGGCCTGCCAAGAAACTGCGTTTCAAAGGCTTTGGTAAGAGATGTTGCCGGTACTCTGTCAGAGCACTGGGCAGAGACAGTTGTTTCTTAGCTTCCCAAAGAGCTGGAAGCAAGATGCTTTGGGGCCTCTCTGCCCCTTTGCAAACAAGGCATCCCTTTGGGCCTTTCAGCTCTAGGCCAATGGAGCACAGCCAGAGCAGAAGTCCTACTTCAGCCAGATCAGGCCTGCCAAGGAACTGCGTTTCAGAGGCCTTTGTATGTGACGTTCCCGGTAGGCTGTGAGAGCACGGTGCAGAGCCAGTTGTTTCCTTGTTTCCCAAACAGCTGGAAGCAAGACGCTTTGGGGCCTCTCTGCCCCTTTGGAAACAAGGCAGCACGTTGGGTCTGGCAGCTCTAGGGCAATGGAGCACAACCAGAGCAGAAGTTCTACTTCTTCCAGATCAGGCCTGCCTAGAAAGTGCGTTTCACAGGCCTTGATAAGAGATGTTCTCTTAGGCTATAAGAGCACTGGGCACAGCCAGTTGTTTCTTAGCTTCCCAATGAGCTGGAAGCAAGATGCTTTGGGGCCTCTCTGCCCCTTTGCAAACAAGGCAGCCCTTTGGGCCTTTCAGCTCTAGGGCAATGGAGCACACCCAGAGCAGAAGTTCTACCTCAGCCAGATCAGGCCTGCCAAGAAACTGCTTTTCACAGGCCTTCGTAAGAGGTGTTCCCGGAAGGCTGTAAGAGTACCTGGCAGAGCGAGTTGTTTCTTAGCTTCAAAAACAGCTGGAAGCAACATGATTTGGGGCCTCTCTCCCCCTTTGGAAACAAAGCAGCCTTTGTGCCTGGCAGCTCTAGGCCAAAGTAGCACACCCAGAGCACAAGTTCTACCTCAGCCAGATAAGGCCTGTCAAGAAGCTGCGTTTCACAGGCCTTTGTATGTGACGTTCCCGGTTGGCTTTGAGAGCACTGTGCAGAGCCAGTTGTTTTAGCTTCCCAGAGAGCAGGAAGCAAGATGCTTTGGGGCCTCTCTCACACTTTGGAAATAAAGGCAGCCCTTTGGGCCTGGCAGCCCTAGGCCAATGGAGTACACCCAGAGCAGAAGTTCTACCTCAGCCAGATCAGGCCTTCCAAGAAACTGCGTCTCACAGGCCTTTCTCTGTCACGTTGCCGGTAGGCTGTGAGAGCACTGTGCAGAGCCAGTTGTTTCTTAGCTTCCCAAAGATTTGGAAGCAAGGTACTTTGGGGACTCTCAGCCCCTTTGGAAACAAGGCGGCCCTTTGGGCCTGGCAGCTCTAGGCCAAAGTAGCACGCCCAGAGCAGGAGTTCTACTTCAGCCAGATCAGGCCTGCCAAGAAACTGCGTTTCACAGGCCTTGGTAAGAGATGTTCCCGGTAGGCTGTGAGAGCACTGTGGAGAGCCAGTTGCTTTAGCTTCCCACAGAGCTGGAAGCAAGATGCTTTGGGGCCTCTCTCTCCCTTTGGACACAAGGCAGCCGTTTGCGCCTGGCAGCTCTAGGCCAATGGAGCACACCCACAGCAGAAGTTCTACTTCAGGCAGATCAGTCCTGCCCAGAAACTGCGTTTCACAGCCCTTGGTAAGAGATGTTCACGGTAGGCTGTGAGAGCACTGGGCAGAACCAGTTGTTTTTTAGCTTCCCAAAGTGCTGGAGGCAAGATGCTTTGGGGCCTCTCTCACCCTTTGGAAACAAGGCAGCCCTTAGGTCCTGGTAGCTCTAGGCCTATGTAGCACAACCAGAACAGAAGTTCTACTTCAGCCAGGTCAGGCCTGCCAAGAAACTGCGTTTCACAGGCCTTTCAAAGAGATGTTCTCTTAGGCTGTAAGAGCACTGGGCAGAGCCAGCTGCTTCTTATCTTCCCGAAGAGCTGGGAGCAAGATGCTTTGGGTCCACTCTCCGTCTTTGGAAACAAGGCAGCCCTTTGGGCCTGGCAGCTCTAGGGCAATGGAGCACACCCAGAGCAGAAGTTCTACTTCAGCCAGATCAGGCCTGCCAGGAAACTGCGTTTCACAGGCCTTGGTAAGAGATGTTCCCGGTAGGCTGTAAGAGCACTGGGCAGAGCCAGTTGTTTCTTACCTTCCTGAAAAGCTGCAAGCAAGACGCTTGGGACCCCTCTGCCCGTTTGGGAACAAGGCAGCCTTTTGGGTCGGGAAGCTCTAGGCCAATGGAGCACACGCAGAGCAGGAGTTCTACTTCAGCCTGATCAGGCCTGCAAAGAAACAGCGTTTGACAGGCCTTGGTAAGAGATGTTCCCGGTGGGTGTAAGAGCACTGGGCAGAGCCAGTTGTTTCTTAGCTTTGCAAAGACCGGGAAGCAAGATGCTTTGGGCCTCTCTGCCCCTTGGAAACAGGGCAGCACTTTGGGCCTGGCAGCCCTAGGGCAATGGAACACACCCAGAGCCGGGGTTCTACTTCAGACAGATGAGGCCTGCCAAGAAACTGCGTTTCACAGGCCTTTCAAAGACATGTTCCCGGTAGGCTGTAAGAGCACGGGGCAGAGCGAGTTGGTTCTTAGCTTCCCAGAGAGCTGGAAGCAAGATGCTTTGGGGCCTCTCTGCCCCTTTGGAAACAAGGCAGCACCTTGGGCCTGGCAGCTCTAGGGCAATGGAGCACACCCAGAGCAGAAGTTCTACGTCAGCCAGATCAGGCCTTCCAAGAAACTGCGTCTCACAGGCCTTTCTCTGTCACGTTGCCGGTAGGCTGTGAGAGCCCTGTGCAGAGCCAGTTGTTTCTTAGCTTCCCAAAGATTTGGAAGCAAGATACTTTGGGGACTCTCAGCCCCGTTGGAAAGAAGGCGGCCCTTTGGGCCTGGCAGCTCTACGCCAAAGTAGCACGCCCAGAGCAGGAGTTCTACTTCAGCCAGATCAGGCCTGCCAAGAAACTGCATTTCACAGGCCTTGGGAAGAGATGTACCCGGTAGGCTGTGAGAGCACTGTGGAGAGCCAGTTGCTTTAGCTTCCCACAGAGCTGGAAGCAAGATGCTTTGGGGCCTCTCTCTCCCTTTGGACACAAGGCAGCCGTTTGGGCCTGGCAGCTCTAGGCCAATGGAGCACACCCACAGCAGAAGTTCTACTTCAGGCAGATCAGTCCTGCCCAGAAACTGCGTTTCACAGCCCCTGGTAAGAGATGTTCACGGTAGGCTGTGAGAGCACTGGGCAGAACCAGTTGTTTTTTAGCTTCCCAAAGTGCTGGAGGCAAGATGCTTTGGGGCCTCTCTCACCCTTTGGAAACAAGGCAGCCCTTAGGTCCTGGTAGCTCTAGGCCTATGTAGCACAACCAGAACAGAAGTTCTACTTCAGCCAGGTCAGGCCTGCCAAGAAACTGCGTTTCACAGGCCTTTCAAAGAGATGTTCTCTTAGGCTGCAAGAGCACTGGGCAGAGCCAGCTGTTTCTTAGCTTCCCGAAGAGCCGGGAGCAAGAAGCTTTGGGTCCACTCTCCATCTTTGGAAACAAGGCAGCCCTTTGGGCCTGGCAGCTCTAGGGCAATGGAGCACACCCAGAGCAGAAGTTCTACTTCAGCCAGATCAGGCCTGCCAGGAAACTGCGTTTCACAGGCCTTGGTAAGAGATGTTCCCGGTAGGCTGTAAGAGCACTGGGCAGAGCCAGTTGTTTCTTACCTTCCTGAAAAGCTGGAAGCAAGATGCTTGGGACCCCTCTGCCCGTTTGGGAACAAGGCAGCCTTTTGGGTCGGGAAGGTCTAGGCCAATGGAGCACACGCAGAGCAGGAGTTCTACTTCAGCCTGATCAGGCCTGCAAAGAAACAGCGTTTGACAGGCCTTGGTAAGAGATGTTCCCGGTAGGTGTAAGAGCACTGGGCAGAGCCAGTTGTTTCTTAGCTTCGCAAAGACCGGGAAGCAAGATGCTTTGGGCCTCTCTGCCCCTTGGAAACAGGGCAGCACTTGGGGCCTGGCAGCTCTAGGGCAATGGAGCACACCCAGAGCCGGAGTTCTAATTCAGCCAGATGAGGCCTGCCAAGAAACTGCGTTTCACAGGCCTTTCAAAGACATGTTCCCGGTAGGCTGTAAGAGCACGGGGCAGAGCGAGTTGGTTCTTAGCCTCCCAGAGAGCCGGAAGCAAGATGCTTTGGGGCCTCTCTGCCCCTTTGGAAACAAGGCAGCACCTTGGGCCTGGCAGCTCTAGGGCAATGGAGCACACCCAGAGCAGAAGTTCTACTTCAGCCAAATCAGGCCTGCCAGGAAACGGCGTTTCACAGGCCTTGGTAAGAGATGTTCCCGGTAGGCTGTAAGAGCACTGGGCAACGCCAGATGTTTCTTAGCTTCCCGAAGAGCTGGAAGCAAGATGCTTTGGTGCCACTCTCTCAATTTGGAATCAAGGCAGCCCTTTGGGGCAGGTAGCTCTAGGCCAGTGGAGCACACCCAGAGCAGAAGTTCTACTTCGGCCAGTTCAGGCCACCAACAAACTGCGTTTCACAGGCCTTGGTAAGAGATGTTCCCGGTAGGCTGTAAGAGCACTGGGCAACGCCAGATGTTTCTTAGCTTCCGGAAGAGCTGGAAGCAAGATGCTTTGGGGCCTCTCTGCCCCTTTGCAAACAAGGCGGCCCTTTGGGCCAGGCAGCTCTAGGCGAGTGGAGCACACCCAGAGCAGAAGTTCTACTTCAGCTAGATCAGGCCACCAACAAAGTGCGTTTCACAGGCCTTGGTAAGAGATTTTCTCTTAGGCTGTAGGAGCACTGGGCAGAGCCAGTTGTTTCTTAGCTTCCCAAAGAGCTGGAAGCAAGATGCTTTGGGGGCTCCCTGCCCCTTTGCCAACAAGGCCGACCTTTGGGCCTTTCAGCTCTAGGCCAATGGAGCACACCCAGAGCAGAAGTTCTACCTCAGCCAGATAAGGCCTGCCAAGAAACTGCGTTTCAAAGGCTTTGGTAAGAGATGTTGCCGGTACTCTGTCAGAGCACTGGGCAGAGACAGTTGTTTCTTAGCTTGCCAAAGAGCTGGAAGCAAGATGCTTTGGGGCCTCTCTGCCCCTTTGCAAACAAGGCATCCCTTTGGGCCTTTCAGCTCTAGGCCAATGGAGCACAGCCAGAGCAGAAGTCCTACTTCAGCCAGATCAGGCCTGCCAAGGAACTGCGTTTCAGAGGCCTTTGTATGTGACGTTCCCGGTAGGCTGTGAGAGCACGGTGCAGAGCCAGTTGTTTCCTTGTTTCCCAAACAGCTGGAAGCAAGACGCTTTGGGGCCTCTCTGCCCCTTTGGAAACAAGGCAGCACGTTGGGTCTGGCAGCTCTAGGGCAATGGAGCACAACCAGAGCAGAAGTTCTACTTCTTCCAGATCAGGCCTGCCTAGAAAGTGCGTTTCACAGGCCTTGATAAGAGATGTTCTCTTAGGCTATAACAGCACTGGGCACAGCCAGTTGTTTCTTAGCTTCCCAATGAGCTGGAAGCAAGATGCTTTGGGGCCTCTCTGCCCCTTTGCAAACAAGGCAGCCCTTTGGGCCTTTCAGGTCTAGGGCAATGGAGCACACCCAGAGCAGAAGTTCTACCTCAGCCAGATCAGGCCTGCCAAGAAACTGCTTTTCACAGGCCTTCGTAAGAGGTGTTCCCGGAAGGCTGTAAGAGTACCTGGCAGAGCGAGTTGTTTCTTAGCTTCAAAAACAGCTGGAAGCAACATGATTTCGGGCCTCTCTCCCCCTTTGGAAACAAAGCAGCCTTTGTGCCTGGCAGCTCTAGGCCAAAGTAGCACACCCAGAGCACAAGTTCTACCTCAGCCAGATAAGGCCTGTCAAGAAGCTGCGTTTCACAGGCCTTTGTATGTGCCTTTCCCGGTTGGCTTTGAGAGCACTGTGCAGAGCCAGTTGTTTTAGCTTCCCAGAGAGCAGGAAGCAAGATGCTTTGGGGCCTCTCTCACACTTTGGAAATAAAGGCAGCCCTTTGGGCCTGGCAGCCCTAGGCCAATGGAGTACACCCAGAGCAGAAGTTCTACCTCAGCCAGATCAGGCCTTCCAAGAAACTGCGTCTCACAGGCCTTTCTCTGTCACGTTGCCGGTAGGCTGTGAGAGCACTGTGCAGAGCCAGTTGTTTCTTAGCTTCCCAAAGATTTGGAAGCAAGGTACTTTGGGGACTCTCAGCCCCTTTGGAAACAAGGCGGCCCTTTGGGCCTGGCAGCTCTAGGCCAAAGTAGCACGCCCAGAGCAGGAGTTCTACTTCAGCCAGATCAGGCCTGCCAAGAAACTGCGTTTCACAGGCCTTGGTAAGAGATGTTCCCGGTAGGCTGTGAGAGCACTGTGGAGAGCCAGTTGCTTTAGCTTCCCACAGAGCTGGAAGCAAGATGCTTTGGGGCCTCTCTCTCCCTTTGGACACAAGGCAGCCGTTTGCGCCTGGCAGCTCTAGGCCAATGGAGCACACCCACAGCAGAAGTTCTACTTCAGGCAGATCAGTCCTGCCCAGAAACTGCGTTTCACAGCCCTTGGTAAGAGATGTTCACGGTAGGCTGTGAGAGCACTGGGCAGAACCAGTTGTTTTTTAGCTTCCCAAAGTGCTGGAGGCAAGATGCTTTGGGGCCTCTCTCACCCTTTGGAAACAAGGCAGCCCTTAGGTCCTGGTAGCTCTAGGCCTATGTAGCACAACCAGAACAGAAGTTCTACTTCAGCCAGGTCAGGCCTGCCAAGAAACTGCGTTTCACAGGCCTTTCAAAGAGATGTTCTCTTAGGCTGTAAGAGCACTGGGCAGAGCCAGCTGTTTCTTAGCTTCCCGAAGAGCTGGGAGCAAGATGCTTTGGGTCCACTCTCCGTCTTTGGAAACAAGGCAGCCCTTTGGGCCTGGCAGCTCTAGGGCAATGGAGCACACCCAGAGCAGAAGTTCTACTTCAGCCAGATCAGGCCTGCCAGGAAACTGCGTTTCACAGGCCTTGGTAAGAGATGTTCCCGGTAGGCTGTAAGAGCACTGGGCAGAGCCAGTTGTTTCTTACCTTCCTGAAAAGCTGCAAGCAAGACGCTTGGGACCCCTCTGCCCGTTTGGGAACAAGGCAGCCTTTTGGGTCGGGAAGCTCTAGGCCAATGGAGCACACGCAGAGCAGGAGTTCTACTTCAGCCTGATCAGGCCTGCAAAGAAACAGCGTTTGACAGGCCTTGGTAAGAGATGTTCCCGGGAGGTGTAAGAGCACTGGGCAGAGCCAGTTGTTTCTTAGCTTTGCAAAGACCGGGAATCAAGATGCTTTGGGCCTCTCTGCCCCTTGGAAACAGGGCAGCACTTTGGGCCTGGCAGCCCTAGGGCAATGGAGCACACCTAGAGCCGGGGTTCTACTTCAGACAGATCAGGCCTGCCAAGAAACTGCGTTTCACAGGCCTTTCAAAGACATGTTCCCGGTAGGCTGTAAGAGCACGGGGCAGAGCGAGTTGGATCTTAGCTCCCAGAGAGCTGGAAGCAAGATGCTTTGGGGCCTCTCTGCCCCTTTGGAAACAAGGCAGCACCTTGGGCCTGGCAGCTCTAGGGCAATGGAGCACACCCAGAGCAGAAGTTCTACCTCAGCCAGATCAGGCCTTCCAAGAAACTGCGTCTCACAGGCCTTTCTCTGTCACGTTGCCGGTAGGCTGTGAGAGCACTGTGCAGAGCCAGTTGTTTCTTAGCTTCCCAAAGATTTGGAAGCAAGATACTTTGGGGACTCTCAGCCCCGTTGGAAAGAAGGCGGCCCTTTGGGCCTGGCAGCTCTAGGCCAAAGTAGCACGCCCAGAGCAGGAGTTCTACTTCAGCCAGATCAGGCCTGCCAAGAAACTGCATTTCACAGGCCTTGGTGAGAGATGTTCCCGGTAGGCTGTGAGAGCACTGTGGAGAGCCAGTTGCTTTAGCTTCCCACAGAGCTGGAAGCAAGATGCTTTGGGGCCTCTCTCTCCCTTTGGACACAAGGCAGCCGTTTGGGCCTGGCAGCTCTACGCCAATGGAGCACACCCACAGCAGAAGTTCTACTTCAGGCAGATCAGTCCTGCCCAGAAACTGCGTTTCACAGCCCCTGGTAAGAGATGTTCACGGTAGGCTGTGAGAGCACTGGGCAGAACCAGTTGTTTTTTAGCTTCCCAAAGTGCTGGAGGCAAGATGCTTTGGGGCCTCTCTCACCCTTTGGAAACAAGGCAGCCCTTAGGTCCTGGTAGCTCTAGGCCTATGTAGCACAACCAGAAGTTCTACTTCAGCCAGGTCAGGCCTGCCAAGAAACTGCGTTTCACAGGCCTTTCAAAGAGATGTTCTCTTAGGCTGTAAGAGCACTGGGCAGAGCCAGCTGTTTCTTAGCTTCCCGAAGAGCCGGGAGCAAGATGCTTTGGGTCCACTCTCCATCTTTGGAAACAAGGCAGCCCTTTGGGCCTGGCAGCTCTAGGGCAATGGAGCACACCCAGAGCAGAAGTTCTACTTCAGCCAGATCAGGCCTGCCAGGAAACTGCGTTTCACAGGCCTTGGTAAGAGATGTTCCCGGTAGGCTGTAAGAGCACTGGGCAGAGCCAGTTGTTTCTTACCTTCCTGAAAAGCTGGAAGCAAGATGCTTGGGACCCCTCTGCCCGTTTGGGAACAAGGCAGCCTTTTGGGTCGGGAAGCTCTAGGCCAATGGAGCACACGCAGAGCAGGAGTTCTACTTCAGCCTGATCAGGCCTGCAAAGAAACAGCGTTTGACAGGCCTTGGTAAGAGATGTTCCCGGTAGGTGTAAGAGCACTGGGCAGAGCCAGTTGTTTCTTAGCTTCGCAAAGACCGGGAAGCAAGATGCTTTGGGCCTCTCTGCCCCTTGGAAACAGGGCAGCACTTTGAGCCTGGCAGCTCTAGGGCAATGGAGCACACCCAGAGCCGGAGTTCTAATTCAGCCAGATGAGGCCTGCCAAGAAACTGCGTTTCACAGGCCTTTCAAAGACATGTTCCCGGTAGGCTGTAAGAGCACGGGGCAGAGCGAGTTGGTTCTTAGCCTCCCAGAGAGCCGGAAGCAAGATGCTTTGGGGCCTCTCTGCCCCTTTGGAAACAAGGCAGCACCTTGGACCTGGCAGCTCTAGGGCAATGGAGCACACCCAGAGCAGAAGTTCTACTTCAGCCAAATCAGGCCTGCCAGGAAACGGCGTTTCACAGGCCTTGGTAAGAGATGTTCCCGGTAGGCTGTAAGAGCACTGGGCAACGCCAGATGTTTCTTAGCTTCCCGAAGAGCTGGAAGCAAGATGCTTTGGTGCCACTCTCTCACTTTGGAATCAAGGCAGCCCTTTGGGGCAGGTAGCTCTAGGCCAGTGGAGCACACCCAGAGCAGAAGTTCTACTTCGGCCAGTTCAGGCCACCAACAAACTGCGTTTCACAGGCCTTGGTAAGAGATGTTCCCGGTAGGCTGTAAGAGCACTGGGCAACGCCAGATGTTTCTTAGCTTCCCGAAGAGCTGGAAGCAAGATGCTTTGGGGCCTCTCTGCCCCTTTGCAAACAAGGCGGCCCTTTGGGCCAGGCAGCTCTAGGTGAGTGGAGCACACCCAGAGCAGCAGTTCTACTTCAGCTAGATCAGGCCACCAACAAAGTGCGTTTCACAGGCCTTGGTAAGAGATTTTCTCTTAGGCTGTAGGAGCACTGGGCAGAGCCAGTTGTTTCTTAGCTTCCCAAAGAGCTGGAAGCAAGATGCTTTGGGGGCTCCCTGCCCCTTTGCCAACAAGGCCGACCTTTGGGCCTTTCAGCTCTAGGCCAATGGAGCACACCCAGAGCAGAAGTTCTACCTCAGCCAGATAAGGCCTGCCAAGAAACTGCGTTTCAAAGGCTTTGGTAAGAGATGTTGCCGGTACTCTGTCAGAGCACTGGGCAGAGACAGTTGTTTCTTAGCTTCCCAAAGAGCTGGAAGCAAGATGCTTTGGGGCCTCTCTGCCCCTTTGCAAACAAGGCATCCCTTTGGGCCTTTCAGCTCTAGGCCAATGGAGCACAGCCAGAGCAGAAGTCCTACTTCAGCCAGATCAGGCCTGCCAAGGAACTGCGTTTCAGAGGCCTTTGTATGTGACGTTCCCGGTAGGCAGTGAGAGCACGGTGCAGAGCCAGTTGTTTCCTTGTTTCCCAAACAGCTGGAAGCAAGACGCTTTGGGGCCTCTCTGCCCCTTTGGAAACAAGGCAGCACGTTGGGTCTGGCAGCTCTAGGGCAATGGAGCACAACCAGAGCAGAAGTTCTACTTCTTCCAGATCAGGCCTGCCTAGAAAGTGCGTTTCACAGGCCTTGATAAGAGATGTTCTCTTAGGCTATAAGAGCACTGGGCACAGCCAGTTGTTTCTTAGCTTCCCAATGAGCTGGAAGCAAGATGCTTTGGGGCCTCTCTGCCCCTTTGCAAACAAGGCAGCCCTTTGGGCCTTTCAGCTCTAGGGCAATGGAGCACACCCAGAGCAGAAGTTCTACCTCAGCCAGATCAGGCCTGCCAAGAAACTGCTTTTCACAGGCCTTCGTAAGAGGTGTTCCCGGAAGGCTGTAAGAGTACCTGGCAGAGCGAGTTGTTTCTTAGCTTCAAAAACAGCTGGAAGCAACATGATTTGGGGCCTCTCTCCCCCTTTGGAAACAAAGCAGCCTTTGTGCCTGGCAGCTCTAGGCCAAAGTAGCACACCCAGAGCACAAGTTCTACCTCAGCCAGATAAGGCCTGTCAAGAAGCTGCGTTTCACAGGCCTTTGTATGTGCCTTTCCCGGTTGGCTTTGAGAGCACTGTGCAGAGCCAGTTGTTTTAGCTTCCCAGAGAGCAGGAAGCAAGATGCTTTGGGGCCTCTCTCACACTTTGGAAATAAAGGCAGCCCTTTGGGCCTGGCAGCCCTAGGCCAATGGAGTACACCCAGAGCAGAAGTTCTACCTCAGCCAGATCAGGCCTTCCAAGAAACTGCGTCTCACAGGCCTTTCTCTGTCACGTTGCCGGTAGGCTGTGAGAGCACTGTGCAGAGCCAGTTGTTTCTTAGCTTCCCAAAGATTTGGAAGCAAGGTACTTTGGGGACTCTCAGCCCCTTTGGAAACAAGGCGGCCCTTTGGGCCTGGCAGCTCTAGGCCAAAGTAGCACGCCCAGAGCAGGAGTTCTACTTCAGCCAGATCAGGCCTACCAAGAAACTGCGTTTCACAGGCCTTGGTAAGAGATGTTCCCGGTAGGCTGTGAGAGCACTGTGGAGAGCCAGTTGCTTTAGCTTCCCACAGAGCTGGAAGCAAGATGCTTTTGGGCCTCTCTCTCCCTTTGGACACAAGGCAGCCGTTTGCGCCTGGCAGCTCTAGGCCAATGGAGCACACCCACAGCAGAAGTTCTACTTCAGGCAGATCAGTCCTGCCCAGAAACTGCGTTTCACAGCCCTTGGTAAGAGATGTTCACGGTAGGCTGTGAGAGCACTGGGCAGAACCAGTTGTTTTTTAGCTTCCCAAAGTGCTGGAGGCAAGATGCTTTGGGGCCTCTCTCACCCTTTGGAAACAAGGCAGCCCTTAGGTCCTGGTAGCTCTAGGCCTATGTAGCACAACCAGAACAGAAGTTCTACTTCAGCCAGGTCAGGCCTGCCAAGAAACTGCGTTTCACAGGCCTTTCAAAGAGATGTTCTCTTAGGCTGTAAGAGCACTGGGCAGAGCCAGCTGTTTCTTAGCTTCCCGAAGAGCTGGGAGCAAGATGCTTTGGGTCCACTCTCCGTCTTTGGAAACAAGGCAGCCCTTTGGGCCTGGCAGCTCTAGGGCAATGGAGCACACCCAGAGCAGAAGTTCTACTTCAGCCAGATCAGGCCTGCCAGGAAACTGCGTTTCACAGGCCTTGGTAAGAGATGTTCCCGGTAGGCTGTAAGAGCACTGGGCAGAGCCAGTTGTTTCTTACCTTCCTGAAAAGCTGCAAGCAAGACGCTTGGGACCCCTCTGCCCGTTTGGGAACAAGGCAGCCTTTTGGGTCGGGAAGCTCTAGGCCAATGGAGCACACGCAGAGCAGGAGTTCTACTTCAGCCTGATCAGGCCTGCAAAGAAACAGCGTTTGACAGGCCTTGGTAAGAGATGTTCCCGGTGGGTGTAAGAGCACTGGGCAGAGCCAGTTGTTTCTTAGCTTTGCAAAGACCGGGAAGCAAGATGCTTTGGGCCTCTCTGCCCCTTGGAAACAGGGCAGCACTTTGGGCCTGGCAGCCCTAGGGCAATGGAGCACACCCAGAGCCGGGGTTCTACTTCAGACAGATGAGGCCTGCCAAGAAACTGCGTTTCACAGGCCTTTCAAAGACATGTTCCCGGTAGGCTGTAAGAGCACGGGGCAGAGCGAGTTGGTTCTTAGCTCCCAGAGAGCTGGAAGCAAGATGCTTTGGGGCCTCTCTGCCCCTTTGGAAACAAGGCAGCACCTTGGGCCTGGCAGCTCTAGGGCAATGGAGCACACCCAGAGCAGAAGTTCTACCTCTCCAGATCAGGCCTTCCAAGAAACTGCGTCTCACAGGCCTTTCTCTGTCACGTTGCCGGTAGGCTGTGAGAGCACTGTGCAGAGCCAGTTGTTTCTTAGCTTCCCAAAGATTTGGAAGCAAGATACTTTGGGGACTCTCAGCCCCGTTGGAAAGAAGGCGGCCCTTTGGGCCTGGCAGCTCTAGGCCAAAGTAGCACGCCCAGAGCAGGAGTTCTACTTCAGCCAGATCAGGCCTGCCAAGAAACTGCATTTCACAGGCCTTGGTAAGAGATGTTCCCGGTAGGCTGTGAGAGCACTGTGGAGAGCCAGTTGCTTTAGCTTCCCACAGAGCTGGAAGCAAGATGCTTTGGGGCCTCTCTCTCCCTTTGGACACAAAGCAGCCGTTTGGGCCTGGCAGCTCTAGGCCAATGGAGCACACCCACAGCAGAAGTTCTACTTCAGGCAGATCAGTCCTGCCCAGAAACTGCGTTTCACAGCCCCTGGTAAGAGATGTTCACGGTAGGCTGTGAGAGCACTGGGCAGAACCAGTTGTTTTTTAGCTTCCCAAAGTGCTGGAGGCAAGATGCTTTGGGGCCTCTCTCACCCTTTGGAAACAAGGCAGCCCTTAGGTCCTGGTAGCTCTAGGCCTATGTAGCACAACCAGAAGTTCTACTTCAGCCAGGTCAGGCCTGCCAAGAAACTGCGTTTCACAGGCCTTTCAAAGAGATGTTCTCTTAGGCTGTAAGAGCACTGGGCAGAGCCAGCTGTTTCTTAGCTTCCCGAAGAGCCGGGAGCAAGATGCTTTGGGTCCACTCTCCATCTTTGGAAACAAGGCAGCCCTTTGGGCCTGGCAGCTCTAGGGCAATGGAGCACACCCAGAGCAGAAGTTCTACTTCAGCCAGATCAGGCCTGCCAGGAAACGGCGTTTCACAGGCCTTGGTAAGAGATGTTCCCGGTAGGCTGTAAGAGCACTGGGCAGAGCCAGTTGTTTCTTACCTTCCTGAAAAGCTGGAAGCAAGATGCTTGGGACCCCTCTGCCCGTTTGGGAACAAGGCAGCCTTTTGGGTCGGGAAGGTCTAGGCCAATGGAGCACACGCAGAGCAGGAGTTCTACTTCAGCCTGATCAGGCCTGCAAAGAAACAGCGTTTGACAGGCCTTGGTAAGAGATGTTCCCGGTAGGTGTAAGAGCACTGTGCAGAGCCAGTTGTTTCTTAGCTTCGCAAACACCGGGAAGCAAGATGCTTTGGGCCTCTCTGCCCCTTGGAAACAGGGCAGCACTTGGGGCCTGGCAGCTCTAGGGCAATGGAGCACACCCAGAGCCGGAGTTCTAATTCAGCCAGATGAGGCCTGCCAAGAAACTGCGTTTCACAGGCCTTTCAAAGACATGTTCCCGGTAGGCTGTAAGAGCACGGGGCAGAGCGAGTTGGTTCTTAGCCTCCCAGAGAGCCGGAAGCAAGATGCTTTGGGGCCTCTCTGCCCCTTTGGAAACAAGGCAGCACCTTGGGCCTGGCAGCTCTAGGGCAATGGAGCACACCCAGAGCAGAAGTTCTACTTCAGCCAAATCAGGCCTGCCAGGAAACGGCGTTTCACAGGCCTTGGTAAGAGATGTTCCCGGTAGGCTGTAAGAGCACTGGGCAACGCCAGATGTTTCTTAGCTTCCCGAAGAGCTGGAAGCAAGATGCTTTGGTGCCACTCTCTCACTTTGGAATCAAGGCAGCCCTTTGGGGCAGGTAGCTCTAGGCCAGTGGAGCACACCCAGAGCAGATGTTCTACTTCGGCCAGTTCAGGCCACCAACAAATTGCGTTTCACAGGCCTTGGTAAGAGATGTTCCCGGTAGGCTGTAAGAGCACTGGGCAACGCCAGATGTTTCTTAGCTTCCCGAAGAGCTGGAAGCAAGATGCTTTGGGGCCTCTCTGCCCCTTTGCAAACAAGGCGGCCCTTTGGGCCAGGCAGCTCTAGGCGAGTGGAGCACACCCAGAGCAGAAGTTCTACTTCAGCTAGATCAGGCCACCAACAAAGTGCGTTTCACAGGCCTTGGTAAGAGATTTTCTCTTAGGCTGTAGGAGCACTGGGCAGAGCCAGTTGTTTCTTAGCTTCCCAAAGAGCTGGAAGCAAGATGCTTTGGGGGCTCCCTGCCCCTTTGCCAACAAGGCCGACCTTTGGGCCTTTCAGCTCTAGGCCAATGGAGCACACCCAGAGCAGAAGTTCTACCTCAGCCAGATAAGGCATGCCAAGAAACTGCGTTTCAAAGGCTTTGGTAAGAGATGTTGCCGGTACTCTGTCAGAGCACTGGGCAGAGACAGTTGTTTCTTAGCTTCCCAAAGAGCTGGAAGCAAGATGCTTTGGGGCCTCTCTGCCCCTTTGCAAACAAGGCATCCCTTTGGGCCTTTCAGCTCTAGGCCAATGGAGCACAGCCAGAGCAGAAGTCCTACTTCAGCCAGATCAGGCCTGCCAAGGAACTGCGTTTCAGAGGCCTTTGTATGTGACGTTCCCGGTAGGCTGTGAGAGCACGGTGCAGAGCCAGTTGTTTCCTTGTTTCCCAAACAGCTGGAAGCAAGACGCTTTGGGGCCTCTCTGCCCCTTTGGAAACAAGGCAGCACGTTGGGTCTGGCAGCTGTAGGGCAATGGAGCACAACCAGAGCAGAAGTTCTACTTCTTCCAGATCAGGCCTGCCTAGAAAGTGCGTTTCACAGGCCTTGATAAGAGATGTTCTCTTAGGCTATAAGAGCACTGGGCACAGCCAGTTGTTTCTTAGCTTCCCAATGAGCTGGAAGCAAGATGCTTTGGGGCCTCTCTGCCCCTTTGCAAACAAGGCAGCCCTTTGGGCCTTTCAGCTCTAGGCCAATGGAGCACACCCAGAGCAGAAGTTCTACCTCAGCCAGATCAGGCCTGCCAAGAAACTGCTTTTCACAGGCCTTCGTAAGAGGTGTTCCCGGAAGGCTGTAGGAGTACTTGGCAGAGCGAGTTGTTTCTTAGCTTCAAAAACAGCTGGAAGCAACATGATTTGGGGCCTCTCTCCCCCTTTGGAAACAAAGCAGCCTTTGTGCCTGGCAGCTCTAGGCCAAAGTAGCACACCCAGAGCACAAGTTCTACCTCAGCCAGATAAGGCCTGTCAAGAAGCTGCGTTTCACAGGCCTTTGTATGTGACGTTCCCGGTTGGCTTTGAGAGCACTGTGCAGAGCCAGTTGTTTTAGCTTCCCAGAGAGCAGGAAGCAAGATGCTTTGGGGCCTCTCTCACACTTTGGAAATAAAGGCAGCCCTTTGGGCCTGGCAGCCCTAGGCCAATGGAGTACACCCAGAGCAGAAGTTCTACCTCAGCCAGATCAGGCCTTCCAAGAAACTGCGTCTCACAGGCCTTTCTCTGTCACGTTGCCGGTAGGCTGTGAGAGCACTGTGCAGAGCCAGTTGTTTCTTAGCTTCCCAAAGATTTGGAAGCAAGGTACTTTGGGGACTCTCAGCCCCTTTGGAAACAAGGCGGCCCTTTGGGCCTGGCAGCTCTAGGCCAAAGTAGCACGCCCAGAGCAGGAGTTCTACTTCAGCCAGATAAGGCCTGCCAAGAAACTGCGTTTCAAAGGCTTTGGTAAGAGATGTTGCCGGTACTCTGTCAGAGCACTGGGCAGAGACAGTTGTCTCTTAGCTTCCCAAAGAGCTGCAAGCAAGATGCTTTGGGGCCTCTCTGCCCATTTGCAAACAAGGCATCCCTTTGGGCCTTTCAGCTCTAGGCCAATGGAGCACAGCCAGAGCAGAAGTCCTACTTCAGCCAGATCAGGCCTGGCAAGGAACTGCGTTTCAGAGGCCTTTGAATGTGACGTTCCCGGTCGGCTGTGAGAGCACGGTGCAGAGCCAGTTGTTTCCTTGTTTCCCAAACAGCTGGAAGCAAGACGCTTTGGGGCCTCTCTGCCCCTTTGGAAACAAGGCAGCACGTTGGGTCTGGAAGCTCTAGGGCAATGGAGCACAACCAGAGCAGAAGTTCTACTTCTTCCAGATCAGGCCTGCCTAGAAAGTGCGTTTCACAGGCCTTGATAAGAGATGTTCTCTTAGGCTATAAGAGCACTGGGCACAGCCAGTTGTTTCTTAGCTTCCCAAGAGGTGGAAGCAAGATGCTTTGGGGCCTCTCTCCCCCTTTGGAAACAAGGCAGCCCTTTGGGCCTTTCAGCTCTAGGGCAATGGAGCACACCCAGAGCAGAAGTTCTACCTCAGCCAGATCAGGCCTGCCAAGAAACTGCTTTTCACAGGCCTTCGTAAGAGGTGTCCCCGGAAGGCTGTAAGAGTACCTGGCAGAGCGAGTTGTTTCTTAGCTTCAAAAACAGCTGGAAGCAACATGATTTGGGGCCTCTCTCCCCCTTTGGAAACAAAGCAGCCTTTGTGCCTGGCAGCTCTAGGCCAAAGTAGCACACCCAGAGCACAAGTTCTACCTCAGCCAGATAAGGCCTGTCAAGAAGCTGCGTTTCACAGGCCTTTGTATGTGACGTTCCCGGTTGGCTTTGAGAGCACTGTGCAGAGCCAGTTGTTTTAGCTTCCCAGAGAGCAGGAAGCAAGATGCTTTGGGGCCTCTCTCACACTTTGGAAATAAAGGCAGCCCTTTGGGCCTGGCAGCCCTAGGCCAATGGAGTACACCCAGAGCAGAAGTTCTACCTCAGCCAGATCAGGCCTTCCAAGAAACTGCGTCTCACAGGCCTGTCTCTGTCACGTTGCCGGTAGGCTGTGAGAGCACTGTGCAGAGCCAGTTGTTTCTTAGCTTCCCAAAGATTTGGAAGCAAGATACTTTGGGGACTCTCAGCCCCTTTGGAAACAAGGCGGCCCTTTGGGCCTGGCAGCTCTAGGCCAAAGTAGCACGCCCAGAGCAGGAGTTCTACTTCAGCCAGATCAGGCCTGCCAAGAAACTGCGTTTCACAGGCCTTGGTAAGAGATGTTCCCGGTAGGCTGTGAGAGCACTGTGGAGAGCCAGTTGCTTTAGCTTCCCACAGAGCTGGAAGCAAGATGCCTTGGGGCCTCTCTCTCCCTTTGGACACAAGGCAGCCGTTTGCGCCTGGCAGCTCTAGGCCAATGGAGCACACCCACAGCAGAAATTCTACTTCAGGCAGATCAGTCCTGCCCAGAAACTGCGTTTTACAGCCCCTGGTAAGAGATGTTCACGGTAGGCTGTGAGAGCACTGGGAAGAACCAGTTGTTTTTTAGCTTCCCAAAGTGCTGGAGGCAAGATGCTTTGGGGCCTCTCTCACCCTTTGGAAACAAGGCAGCCCTTAGGTCCTGGTAGCTCTAGGCCTATGTAGCACAACCAGAACAGAAGTTCTACTTCAGCCAGGTCAGGCCTGCCAAGAAACTGCGTTTCACAGGCCTTTCAAAGAGATGTTCTCTTAGGCTGTAAGAGCACTGGGCAGAGCCAGCTGTTTCTTAGCTTCCCGAAGAGCTGGGAGCAAGATGCTTTGGGTCCACTCTCCGTCTTTGGAAACAAGGCAGCCCTTTGGGCCTGGCAGCTCTAGGGCAATGGAGCACACCCAGAGCAGAAGTTCTACTTCAGCCAGATCAGGCCTGCCAGGAAACTGCGTTTCACAGGCCTTGGTAAGAGATGTTCCCGGTAGGCTGTAAGAGCACTGGGCAGAGCCAGTTGTTTCTTACCTTCCTGAAAAGCTGCAAGCAAGACGCTTGGGACCCCTCTGCCCGTTTGGGAACAAGGCAGCCTTTTGGGTCGGGAAGGTCTAGGCCAATGGAGCACACGCAGAGCAGGAGTTCTACTTCAGCCTGATCAGGCCTGCAAAGAAACAGCGTTTGACAGGCCTTGGTAAGAGATGTTCCCGGTAGGTGTAAGAGCACGGGGCAGAGCGAGTTGGTTCTTAGCTTCCCAGATAGCTGGAAGCAAGATGCTTTGGGGCCTCTCTGCCCCTTTGGAAACAAGGCAGCACCTTGGGCCTGGCAGCTCTAGGGCAACGGAGCACACCCAGAGCAGAAGATCTACTTCAGCCAAATCAGGCCTGCCAGGAAACGGCGTTTCACAGGCCTTGGTAAGAGATGTTCCCGGTAGGCTGTAAGAGCACTGGGCAACGCCAGATGTTTCTTAGCTTCCCGAAGAGCTGGAAGCAAGATGCTTTGGTGCCACTCTCTCACTTTGGAATCAAGGCAGCCCTTTGGGGCAGGTAGCTCTAGGCCAGTGGAGCACACCCAGAGCAGAAGTTCTACTTCGGCCAGTTCAGGCCACCAACAAACTGCGTTTCACAGGCCTTGGTAAGAGATGTTCCCGGTAGGCTGTAAGAGCACTGGGCAACGCCAGATGTTTCTTAGCTTCCCGAAGAGCTGGAAGCAAGATGCTTTGGGGCCTCTCTGCCTCTTTGCAAACAAGGCGGCCCTTTGGGCCAGGCAGCTCTAGGCCAATGGAGCACACCCAGAGCAGAAGTTCTACTTCAGCTAGATCAGCCCACCAACAAAGTGCGTTTCACAGGCCTTGGTAAGAGATTTTCTCTCAGGCTGTAAGAGCACTGGGCAGAGCCAGTTGTTTCTTAGCTTCCCAAAGAGCTGGAAGCAAGATGCTTTGGGGGCTCCCTGCCCCTTTGCCAACAAGGCCGACCTTTGGGTCTTTCAGCTCTAGGCCAATAGAGCACACCCAGAGCAGAAGTTCTACCTCAGCCAGATCAGGCCTGCCAAGAAACTGCTTTTCACAGGCCTTCGTAAGAGGTGTTCCCGGAAGGCTGTAAGAGTACCTGGCAGAGCGAGTTGTTTCTTAGCTTCAAAAACAGCTGGAAGCAACATGATTTGGGGCCTCTCTCCCCCTTTGGAAACAAAGCAGCCTTTGTGCCTGGCAGCTCTAGGCCAAAGTAGCACACCCAGAGCACAAGTTCTACCTCAGCCAGATAAGGCCTGTCAAGAAGCTGCGTTTCACAGGCCTTTGTATGTGACGTTCCCGGTTGGCTTTGAGAGCACTGTGCAGAGCCAGTTGTTTTAGCTTCCCAGAGAGCAGGAAGCAAGATGCTTTGGGGCCTCTCTCACACTTTGGAAATAAAGGCAGCCCTTTGGGCCTGGCAGCCCTAGGCCAATGGAGTACACCCAGAGCAGAAGTTCTACCTCAGCCAGATCAGGCCTTCCAAGAAACTGCGTCTCACAGGCCTTTCTCTGTCACGTTGCCGGTAGGCTGTGAGAGCACTGTGCAGAGCCAGTTGTTTCTTAGCTTCCCAAAGATTTGGAAGCAAGATACTTTGGGGACTCTCAGCCCCTTTGGAAACAAGGCGGCCCTTTGGGCCTGGCAGCTCTAGGCCAAAGTAGCACGCCCAGAGCAGGAGTTCTACTTCAGCCAGATCAGTCCTGCCCAGAAACTGCGTTTCACAGCCCTTGGTAAGAGATGTTCACGGTAGGCTGTGAGAGCACTGGGCAGAACCAGTTGTTTTTTAGCTTCCCAAAGTGCTGGAGGCAAGATGCTTTGGGGCCTCTCTCATCCTTTGGAAACAAGGCAGCCCTTAGGTCCTGGTAGCTCTAGGCCTATGTAGCACAACCAGAACAGAAGTTCTACTTCAGCCAGGTCAGGCCTGCCAAGAAACTGCGTTTCACAGGCCTTTCAAAGAGATGTTCTCTTAGGCTGTAAGAGCACTGGGCAGAGCCAGCTGTTTCTTAGCTTCCCGAAGAGCTGGGAGCAAGATGCTTTGGGTCCACTCTCCGTCTTTGGAAACAAGGCAGCCCTTTGGGCCTGGCAGCTCTAGGGCAATGGAGCACACCCAGAGCAGAAGTTCTACTTCAGCCAGATCAGGCCTGCCAGGAAACTGCGTTTCACAGGCCTTGGTAAGAGATGTTCCCGGTAGGCTGTAAGAGCACTGGGCAGAGCCAGTTGTTTCTTACCTTCCTGAAAAGCTGGAAGCAAGATTCTTGGGACCCCTCTGCCCCTTTGGGAACAAGGCAGCCTTTTGGGTCGGGAAGCTCTAGGCCAATGGAGCACACGCAGAGCAGGAGTTCTACTTCAGCCTGATCAGGCCTGCAAAGAAACAGCGTTTGACAGGCCTTGGTAAGAGATGTTCCCGGTAGGTGTAAGAGCACTGGGCAGAGCCAGTTGTTTCTTAGCTTCGCAAAGACCGGGAAGCAAGATGCTTTGGGCCTCTCTGCCCCTTGGAAACAGGGCAGCACTTTGGGCCTGGCAGCCCTAGGGCAATGGAGCACACCCAGAGCCGGAGTTCTACTTCAGCCAGATGAGGCCTGCCAAGAAACTGCGTTTCACAGGCCTTTCAAAGACATGTTCCCGGTAGGCTGTAAGAGCACGGGGCAGAGCGAGTTGGTTCTTAGGTTCCCAGAGAGCTGGAAGCAAGATGCTTTGGGGCCTCTCTGCCCCTTTGGAAACAAGGCAGCACCTTGGGCCTGGCAGCTCTAGGGCAATGGAGCACACCCAGAGCAGAAGTTCTACTTCAGCCAAATCAGGCCTGCCAGGAAACGGCGTTTCACAGGCCTTGGTAAGAGATGTTCCCGGTAGGCTGTAAGAGCACTGGGCAACGCCAGATGTTTCTTAGCTTCCCGAAGAGCTGGAAGCAAGATGCTTTGGTGCCACTCTCTCACTTTGGAATCAAGGCAGCCCTTTGGGGCAGGTAGCTCTAGGCCAGTGGAGCACACCCAGAGCAGAAGTTCTACTTCGGCCAGTTCAGGCCACCAACAAACTGCGTTTCACAGGCCTTGGTAAGAGATGTTCCCGGTAGGCTGTAAGAGCACTGGGCAACGCCAGATGTTTCTTAGCTTCCCGAAGAGCTGGAAGCAAGATGCTTTGGGGCCTCTCTGCCCCTTTGCAAGCAAGGCGGCCCTTTGGGCCAGGCAGCTCTAGGCCAATGGAGCACACCCAGAGCAGAAGTTCTACTTCAGCTAGATCAGGCCACCAACAAAGTGCGTTTCACAGGCCTTGGTAAGAGATTTTCTCTCAGGCTGTAAGAGCACTGGGCAGAGCCAGTTGTTTCTTAGCTTCCCAAAGACCGGGAAGCAAGATGCTTTGGGGGCTCCCTGCCCCTTTGCCAACAAGGCCGACCTTTGGGCCTTTCAGCTCTAGGCCAATGGAGCACACCCAGAGCAGAAGTTCTACCTCAGCCAGATAAGGCCTGCCAAGAAACTGCGTTTCAAAGGCTTTGGTAAGAGATGTTGCCGGTACTCTGTCAGAGCACTGGGCAGAGACAGTTGTTTCTTAGCTTCCCAATGAGCTGGAAGCAAGATGCTTTGGGGCCTCTCTGCCCCTTTGCAAACAAGGCATCCCTTTGGGCCTTTCAGCTCTAGGCCAATGGAGCACAGCCAGAGCAGAAGTCCTACTTCAGCCAGATCAGGCCTGCCAAGGAACTGCGTTTCAGAGGCCTTTGTATGTCACGTTCCCGGTAGGCTGTGAGAGCACGGTGCAGAGCCAGTTGTTTCCTTCTTTCCCAAACAGCTGGAAGCAAGACGCTTAGGGGCCTCTCTGCCCCTTTGGAAACAAGGCAGCACGTTGGGTCTGGCAGCTTTAGGGCAATGGAGCACAACCAGAGCAGAAGTTCTACTTCTTCCAGATCAGGATTGCCTAGAAAGTGCGTTTCACAGGCCTTGATAAGAGATGTTCTCTTAGGCTATAAGAGCACTGGGCACAGCCAGTTGTTTCTTAGCTTCCCAATGAGCTGGAAGCAAGATGCTTTGGGGCCTCTCTGCCCCTTTGCAAACAAGGCGGCCCTTTGGGCCTGGCAGCTCTAGGCCAATGGAGCACACCCAGAGCAGAAGTTCTACTTCAGCTAGATCAGGCCACCAACAAAGTGCGTTTCACAGGCTTTGGTAAGAGATTTTCTCTCAGGCTGTAAGAGCACTGGGCAGAGCCAGTTGTTTCTTAGCTTCCCAAAGAGCTGGAAGCAAGATGCTTTGGGGGCTCCCTGCCCCTTTGCCAACAAGGCCGACCTTTGGGCCTTTCAGCTCTAGGCCAATGGAGCACACCCAGAGCAGAAGTTCTACCTCAGCCAGATAAGGCCTGCCAAGAAACTGCGTTTCAAAGGCTTTGGTAAGACATGTTCCCGGTACTCTGTCAGAGCACTGGGCAGAGACAGTTGTTTCTTAGCTTCCCAATGAGCTGGAAGCAAGATGCTTTGGGGCCTCTCTGCCCCTTTGCAAACAAGGCATCCCTTTGGGCCTGGCAGCTCTAGGGCAATGGAGCACACCCAGAGCAGAAGTTCTACTTCAGCCAGATCAGGCCTGCCAGGAAACTGCGTTTCACAGGCCTTGGTAAGAGATGTTCCCGGTAGGCTGTAAGAGCACTGGGCAGAGCCAGTTGTTTCTTACCTTCCTGAAAAGCTGGAAGCAAGATTCTTGGGACCCCTCTGCCCGTTTGGGAACAAGGCAGCCTTTTGGGTCGGGAAGCTCTAGGCCAATGGAGCACACGCAGAGCAGGAGTTCTACTTCAGCCTGATCAGGCCTGCAAAGAAACAGCGTTTGACAGGCCTTGGTAAGAGATGTTCCCGGTAGGTGTAAGAGCACTGGGCAGAGCCAGTTGTTTCTTAGCTTCGCAAAGACCGGGAAGCAAGATGCTTTGGGCCTCTCTGCCCCTTGGAAACAGGGCAGCACTTTGGGCCTGGCAGCCCTAGGGCAATGGAGCACACCCAGAGCCGGAGTTCTACTTCAGCCAGATGAGGCCTGCCAAGAAACTGCGTTTCACAGGCCTTTCAAAGACATGTTCCCGGTAGGCTGTAAGAGCACGGGGCAGAGCGAGTTGGTTCTTAGGTTCCCAGAGAGCTGGAAGCAAGATGCTTTGGGGCCTCTCTGCCCCTTTGGAAACAAGGCAGCACCTTGGGCCTGGCAGCTCTAGGTCAATGGAGCACACCCAGAGCAGAAGTTCTACTTCAGCCAAATCAGGCCTGCCAGGAAACGGCGTTTCACAGGCCTTGGTAAGAGATGTTCCCGGTAGGCTGTAAGAGCACTGGGCAACGCCAGATGTTTCTTAGCTTCCCGAAGAGCTGGAAGCAAGATGCTTTGGTGCCACTCTCTCACTTTGGAATCAAGGCAGCCCTTTGGGGCAGGTAGCTCTAGGCCAGTGGAGCACACCCAGAGCAGAAGTTCTACTTCGGCCAGTTCAGGCCACCAACAAACTGCGTTTCACAGGCCTTGGTAAGAGATGTTCCCGGTAGGCTGTAAGAGCACTGGGCAACGCCAGATGTTTCTTAGCTTCCCGAAGAGTTGGAAGCAAGATGCTTTGGGGCCTCTCATCCCCTTTGCAAACAAGGCCGACCTTTGGGCCAGGCAGCTCTAGGCCAATGGAGCACACCCAGAGCAGAAGTTCTACTTCAGCTACATCAGGCCACCAACAAAGTGCGTTTCACAGGCCTTGGTAAGAGATTTTCTCTCAGGCTTTAAGAGCACTGGGCAGAGCCAGTTGTTTCTTAGCTTCCCAAAGACCGGGAAGCAAGATGCTTTGCGGGCTCCCTGCCCCTTTGCCAACAAGGCCGACCTTTGGGCCTTTCAGCTCTAGGCCAATGGAGCACACCCAGAGCAGAAGTTCTACCTCAGCCAGATAAGGCCTGCCAAGAAACTGCGTTTCAATTGCTTTGGTAAGAGATGTTGCCGGTACTCTGTCAGAGCACTGGGCAGAGACAGTTGTTTCTTAGCTTCCCAATGAGCTGGAAGCAAGATGCTTTGGGGCCTCTCTGCCCCTTTGCAAACAAGGCATCCCTTTGGGCCTTTCAGCTCTACACCAATGGAGCACACCCAGAGCAGAAGTTCTACCTCAGCCAGATCAGGCCTGCCAAGAAACTGCTTTTCACAGGCCTTCGTAAGAGGTGTTCCCGGAAGGCTGTAAGAGTACCTGGCAGAGCGAGTTGTTTCTTAGCTTCAAAAACAGCTGGAAGCAACATGATTTGGGGCCTCTCTCCCCCTTTGGAAACAAAGCAGCCTTTGTGCCTGGCAGCTCTAGGCCAAAGTAGCACACCCAGAGCACAAGTTCTACCTCAGCCAGATAAGGCCTGTCAAGAAGCTGCGTTTCACAGGCCTTTGTATGTGACGTTCCCGGTTGGCTTTGAGAGCACTGTGCAGAGCCAGTTGTTTTAGCTTCCCAGAGAGCAGGAAGCAAGATGCTTTGGGGCCTCTCTCACACTTTGGAAATAAAGGCAGCCCTTTGGGCCTGGCAGCCCTAGGCCAATGGAGTACACCCAGAGCAGAAGTTCTACCTCAGCCAGATCAGGCCTTCCAAGAAACTGCGTCTCACAGGCCTTTCTCTGTCACGTTGCCGGTAGGCTGTGAGAGCACTGTGCAGAGCCAGTTGTTTCTTAGCTTCCCAAAGATTTGGAAGCAAGATACTTTGGGGACTCTCAGCCCCTTTGGAAACAAGGCGGCCCTTTGGGCCTGGCAGCTCTAGGCCAAAGTAGCACGCCCAGAGCAGGAGTTCTACTTCAGCCAGATCAGGCCTGCCAAGAAACTGCGTTTCACAGGCCTTGGTAAGAGATGTTCCCGGTAGGCTGTGAGAGCACTGTGGAGAGCCAGTTGCTTTAGCTTCCCACAGAGCTGGAAGCAAGATGCTTTGGGGCCTCTCTCTCCCTTTGGACACAAGGCAGCCGTTTGCGCCTGGCAGCTCTAGGCCAATGGAGCACACCCACAGCAGAAGTTCTACTTCAGGCAGATCAGTCCTGCCCAGAAACTGCGTTTCACAGCCCTTGGTAAGAGATGTTCACGGTAGGCTGTGAGAGCACTGGGCAGAACCAGTTGTTTTTTAGCTTCCCAAAGTGCTGGAGGCAAGATGCTTTGGGGCCTCTCTCACCCTTTGGAAACAAGGCAGCCCTTAGGTCCTGGTAGCTCTAGGCCTATGTAGCACAACCAGAACAGAAGTTCTACTTCAGCCAGGTCAGGCCTGCCAAGAAACTGCGTTTCACAGGCCTTTCAAAGAGATGTTCTCTTAGGCTGTAAGAGCACTGGGCAGAGCCAGCTGTTTCTTAGCTTCCCGAAGAGCTGGGAGCAAGATGCTTTGGGTCCACTCTCCGTCTTTGGAAACAAGGCAGCCCTTTGGGCCTGGCAGCTCTAGGGCAATGGAGCACACCCAGAGCAGAAGTTCTACTTCAGCCAGATCAGGCCTGCCAGGAAACTGCGTTTCACAGGCCTTGGTAAGAGATGTTCCCGGTAGGCTGTAAGAGCACTGGGCAGAGCCAGTTGTTTCTTACCTTCGTGAAAAGCTGGAAGCAAGACGCTTGGGACCCCTCTGCCCGTTTGGGAACAAGGCAGCCTTTTGGGTCGGGAAGCTCTAGGCCAATGGAGCACACGCAGAGCAGGAGTTCTACTTCAGCCTGATCAGGCCTGCAAAGAAACAGCGTTTGACAGGCCTTGGTAAGAGATGTTCCCGGTAGGTGTAAGAGCACTGGGCAGAGCCAGTTGTTTCTTAGCTTCGCAAAGACCGGGAAGCAAGATGCTTTGGGCCTCTCTGCCCCTTGGAAACAGGGCAGCACTTGGGGCCTGGCAGCCCTAGGGCAATGGAGCACACCCAGAGCCGGGGTTCTACTTCAGACAGATGAGGCCTGCCAAGAAACTGCGTTTCACAGGCCTTTCAAAGACATGTTCCCGGTAGGCTGTAAGAGCACGGGGCAGAGCGAGTTGGTTCTTAGCTTCCCAGAGAGCTGGAAGCAAGATGCTTTGGGGCCTCTCTGCCCCTTTGGAAACAAGGCAGCACCTTGGGCCTGGCAGCTCTAGGGCAATGGAGCACACCCAGAGCAGAAGTTCTACTTGAGCCAAATCAGGCCTGCCAGGAAACGGCGTTTCACAGGCCTTGGTAAGAGATGTTCCCGGTAGGCTGTAAGAGCACTGGGCAACGCCAGATGTTTCTTAGCTTCCCGAAGAGCTGGAAGCAAGATGCTTTGGTGCCACTCTCTCACTTTGGAATCAAGGCAGCCCTTTGGGGCAGGTAGCTCTAGGCCAGTGGAGCACACCCAGAGCAGAAGTTCTACTTCGGCCAGTTCAGGCCACCAACAAACTGCGTTTCACAGGCCTTGGTAAGAGATGTTCCCGGTAGGCTGTAAGAGCACTGGGCAACGCCAGATGTTTCTTAGCTTCCCGAAGAGCTGGAAGCAAGATGCTTTGGGGCCTCTCTGCCCCTTTGCAAGCAAGGCGGCCCTTTGGGCCAGGCAGCTCTAGGCCAATGGAGCACACCCAGAGCAGAAATTCTACTTCAGCTAGATCAGGCCACCAACAAAGTGCGTTTCACAGGCCTTGGTAAGAGATTTTCTCTCAGGCTGTAAGAGCACTGGGCAGAGCCAGTTGTTTCTTAGCTTCCCAAAGAGCTGGAAGCAAGATGCTTTGGGGGCTCCCTGCCCCTTTGCCAACAAGACCGACCTTTGGGCCTTTCAGCTCTAGGCCAATGGAGCACACCCAGAACAGAAGTTCTACCTCAGCCAGATAAGGCCTGCCAAGAAACTGCGTTTCAAAGGCTTTGGTAAGAGATGTTGCCGGTACTCTGTCAGAGCACTGGGCAGAGACAGTTGTTTCTTAGCTTCCCAAAGAGCTGGAAGCAAGATGCTTTGGGGCCTCTCTGCCCCTTTGCAAACAAGGCATCCCTTTGGGCCTTTCAGCTCTAGGCCAATGGAGCACAGCCAGAGCAGAAGTCCTACTTCAGCCAGATCAGGCCTGCCAAGGAACTGCGTTTCAGAGGCCTTTGTATGTCACGTTCCCGGTAGGCTGTGAGAGCACGGTGCAGAGCCAGTTGTTTCCTTCTTTCCCAAACAGCTGGAAGCAAGACGCTTAGGGGCCTCTCTGCCCCTTTGGAAACAAGGCAGCACGTTGGGTCTGGCAGCTCTAGGGCAATGGAGCACAACCAGAGCAGAAGTTCTACTTCTTCCAGATCAGGCCTGCCTAGAAAGTGCGTTTCACAGGCCTTGATAAGAGATGTTCTCTTAGGCTATAAGAGCACTGGGCACAGCCAGTTGTTTCTTAGCTTCCCAATGAGCTGGAAGCAAGATGCTTTGGGGCCTCTCTGCCCCTTTGCAAACAAGGCATCCCTTTGGGCCTTTCAGCTCTAGGGCAATGGAGCACACCCAGAGCAGAAGTTCTACCTCAGCCAGATCAGGCCTGCCAAGAAACTGCTTTTCACAGGCCTTCGTAAGAGGTGTTCCCGGAAGGCTGTAAGAGTACCTGGCAGAGCGAGTTGTTTCTTAGCTTCAAAAACAGCTGGAAGCAACATGATTTGGGGCCTCTCCCCCTTTGGAAACAAAGCAGCCTTTGTGCCTGGCAGCTCTAGGCCAAAGTAGCACACCCAGAGCACAAGTTCTACCTCAGCCAGATAAGGCCTGTCAAGAAGCTGCGTTTCACAGGCCTTTGTATGTGCCTTTCCCGGTTGGCTTTGAGAGCACTGTGCAGAGCCAGTTGTTTTAGCTTCCCAGAGAGCAGGAAGCAAGATGCTTTGGGGCCTCTCTCACACTTTGGAAATAAAGGCAGCCCTTTGGGCCTGGCAGCCCTAGGCCAATGGAGTACACCCAGAGCAGAAGTTCTACCTCAGCCAGATCAGGCCTTCCAAGAAACTGTGTCTCACAGGCCTTTCTCTGTCACGTTGCCGGTAGGCTGTGAGAGCACTGTGCAGAGCCAGTTGTTTCTTAGCTTCCCAAAGATTTGGAAGCAAGATACTTTGGGGACTCTCAGCCCCTTTGGAAACAAGGCGGCCCTTTGGGCCT
Source organism: Equus asinus (assembly GCF_041296235.1). NCBI lineage: Eukaryota > Metazoa > Chordata > Mammalia > Perissodactyla > Equidae > Equus > Equus asinus. The sequence continues at coordinate 691,779 of NW_027225523.1, forward strand.
GGCAGCTCTAGGCCAAAGTAGCACGCCCAGAGCAGGAGTTCTACTTCAGCCAGATCAGGCCTGCCAAGAAACTGCGTTTCACAGGCCTTGGTAAGAGATGTTCCCGGTAGGCTGTGAGAGCACTGTGGAGAGCCAGTTGCTTTAGCTTCCCACAGAGCTGGAAGCAAGATGCTTTGGGGCCTCTCTCTCCCTTTGGACACAAGGCAGCCGTTTGCGCCTGGCAGCTCTAGGCCAATGGAGCACACCCACAGCAGAAGTTCTACTTCAGGCAGATCAGTCCTGCCCAGAAACTGCGTTTCACAGCCCTTGGTAAGAGATGTTCACGGTAGGCTGTGAGAGCACTGGGCAGAACCAGTTGTTTTTTAGCTTCCCAAAGTGCTGGAGGCAAGATGCTTTGGGGCCTCTCTCACCCTTTGGAAACAAGGCAGCCCTTAGGTCCTGGTAGCTCTAGGCCTATGTAGCACAACCAGAACAGAAGTTCTACTTCAGCCAGGTCAGGCCTGCCAAGAAACTGCGTTTCACAGGCCTTTCAAAGAGATGTTCTCTTAGGCTGTAAGAGCACTGGGCAGAGCCAGCTGTTTCTTAGCTTCCCGAAGAGCTGGGAGCAAGATGCTTTGGGTCCACTCTCCGTCTTTGGAAACAAGGCAGCCCTTTGGGCCTGGCAGCTCTAGGGCAATGGAGCACACCCAGAGCAGAAGTTCTACTTCAGCCAGATCAGGCCTGCCAGGAAACTGCGTTTCACAGGCCTTGGTAAGAGATGTTCCCGGTAGGCTGTAAGAGCACTGGGCAGAGCCAGTTGTTTCTTACCTTCGTGAAAAGCTGGAAGCAAGACGCTTGGGACCCCTCTGCCCGTTTGGGAACAAGGCAGCCTTTTGGGTCGGGAAGCTCTAGGCCAATGGAGCACACGCAGAGCAGGAGTTCTACTTCAGCCTGATCAGGCCTGCAAAGAAACAGCGTTTGACAGGCCTTGGTAAGAGATGTTCCCGGTAGGTGTAAGAGCACTGGGCAGAGCCAGTTGTTTCTTAGCTTCGCAAAGACCGGGAAGCAAGATGCTTTGGGCCTCTCTGCCCCTTGGAAACAGGGCAGCACTTGGGGCCTGGCAGCTCTAGGGCAATGGAGCACACCCAGAGCCGGAGTTCTACTTCAGCCAGATGAGGCCTGCCAAGAAACTGCGTTTCACAGGCCTTTCAAAGACATGTTCCCGGTAGGCTGTAAGAGCACGGGGCAGAGCGAGTTGGTTCTTAGCTTCCCAGAGAGCTGGAAGCAAGATGCTTTGGGGCCTCTCTGCCCCTTTGGAAACAAGGCAGCACCTTGGGCCTGGCAGCTCTAGGGCAATGGAGCACACCCAGAGCAGAAGTTCTACTTCAGCCAAATCAGGCCTGCCAGGAAACGGCGTTTCACAGGCCTTGGTAAGAGATGTTCCCGGTAGGCTGTAAGAGCACTGGGCAACGCCAGATGTTTCTTAGCTTCCCGAAGAGCTGGAAGCAAGATGCTTTGGTGCCACTCTCTCACTTTGGAATCAAGGCAGCCCTTTGGGGCAGGTAGCTCTAGGCCAGTGGAGCACACCCAGAGCAGAAGTTCTACTTCGGCCAGTTCAGGCCACCAACAAACTGCGTTTCACAGGCCTTGGTAAGAGATGTTCCCGGTAGGCTGTAAGAGCACTGGGCAACGCCAGATGTTTCTTAGCTTCCCGAAGAGCTGGAAGCAAGATGCTTTGGGGCCTCTCTGCCCCTTTGCAAGCAAGGCGGCCCTTTGGGCCAGGCAGCTCTAGGCCAATGGAGCACACCCAGAGCAGAAGTTCTACTTCAGCTAGATCAGGCCACCAACAAAGTGCGTTTCACAGGCCTTGGTAAGAGATTTTCTCTCAGGCTGTAAGAGCACTGGGCAGAGCCAGTTGTTTCTTAGCTTCCCAAAGAGCTGGAAGCAAGATGCTTTGGGGGCTCCCTGCCCCTTTGCCAACAAGGCCGACCTTTGGGCCTTTCAGCTCTAGGCCAATGGAGCACACCGAAAGCAGAAGTTCTACCTCAGCCAGATAAGGCCTGCCAAGAAACTGCGTTTCAAAGGCTTTGGTAAGAGATGTTGCCGGTACTCTGTCAGAGCACTGGGCAGAGACAGTTGTTTCTTAGCTTCCCAAAGAGCTGGAAGCAAGATGCTTTGGGGCCTCTCTGCCCCTTTGCAAACAAGGCATCCCTTTGGGCCTTTCAGCTCTAGGCCAATGGAGCACAGCCAGAGCAGAAGTCCTACTTCAGCCAGATCAGGCCTGCCAAGGAACTGCGTTTCAGAGGCCTTTGTATGTCACGTTCCCGGTAGGCTGTGAGAGCACGGTGCAGAGCCAGTTGTTTCCTTCTTTCCCAAACAGCTGGAAGCAAGACGCTTAGGGGCCTCTCTGCCCCTTTGGAAACAAGGCAGCACGTTGGGTCTGGCAGCTTTAGGGCAATGGAGCACAACCAGAGCAGAAGTTCTACTTCTTCCAGATCAGGATTGCCTAGAAAGTGCGTTTCACAGGCCTTGATAAGAGATGTTCTCTTAGGCTATAAGAGCACTGGGCACAGCCAGTTGTTTCTTAGCTTCCCAATGAGCTGGAAGCAAGATGCTTTGGGGCCTCTCTGCCCCTTTGCAAACAAGGCATCCCTTTGGGCCTTTCAGCTCTAGGGCAATGGAGCACACCCAGAGCAGAAGTTCTACCTCAGCCAGATCAGGCCTGCCAAGAAACTGCTTTTCACAGGCCTTCGTAAGAGGTGTTCCCGGAAGGCTGTAAGAGTACCTGGCAGAGCGAGTTGTTTCTTAGCTTCAAAAACAGCTGGAAGCAACATGATTTGGGGCCTCTCTCCCCCTTTGGAAACAAAGCAGCCTTTGTGCCTGGCAGCTCTAGGCCAAAGTAGCACACCCAGAGCACAAGTTCTACCTCAGCCAGATAAGGCCTGTCAAGAAGCTGCGTTTCACAGGCCTTTGTATGTGCCTTTCCCGGTTGGCTTTGAGAGCACTGTGCAGAGCCAGTTGTTTTAGCTTCCCAGAGAGCAGGAAGCAAGATGCTTTGGGGCCTCTCTCACACTTTGGAAATAAAGGCAGCCCTTTGGGCCTGGCAGCCCTAGGCCAATGGAGTACACCCAGAGCAGAAGTTCTACCTCAGCCAGATCAGGCCTTCCAAGAAACTGCGTCTCACAGGCCTTTCTCTGTCACGTTGCCGGTAGGCTGTGAGAGCACTGTGCAGAGCCAGTTGTTTCTTAGCTTCCCAAAGATTTGGAAGCAAGATACTTTGGGGACTCTCAGCCCCTTTGGAAACAAGGCGGCCCTTTGGGCCTGGCAGCTCTAGGCCAAAGTAGCACGCCCAGAGCAGGAGTTCTACTTCAGCCAGATCAGGCCTGCCAAGAAACTGCGTTTCACAGGCCTTGGTAAGAGATGTTCCCGGTAGGCTGTGAGAGCACTGTGGAGAGCCAGTTGCTTTAGCTTCCCACAGAGCTGGAAGCAAGATGCTTTGGGGCCTCTCTCTCCCTTTGGACACAAGGCAGCCGTTTGCGCCTGGCAGCTCTAGGCCAATGGAGCACACCCACAGCAGAAGTTCTACTTCAGGCAGATCAGTCCTGCCCAGAAACTGCGTTTCACAGCCCTTGGTAAGAGATGTTCACGGTAGGCTGTGAGAGCACTGGGCAGAACCAGTTGTTTTTTAGCTTCCCAAAGTGCTGGAGGCAAGATGCTTTGGGGCCTCTCTCACCCTTTGGAAACAAGGCAGCCCTTAGGTCCTGGTAGCTCTAGGCCTATGTAGCACAACCAGAACAGAAGTTCTACTTCAGCCAGGTCAGGCCTGCCAAGAAACTGCGTTTCACAGGCCTTTCAAAGAGATGTTCTCTTAGGCTGTAAGAGCACTGGGCAGAGCCAGCTGTTTCTTAGCTTCCCGAAGAGCTGGGAGCAAGATGCTTTGGGTCCACTCTCCGTCTTTGGAAACAAGGCAGCCCTTTGGGCCTGGCAGCTCTAGGGCAATGGAGCACACCCAGAGCAGAAGTTCTACTTCAGCCAGATCAGGCCTGCCAGGAAACTGCGTTTCACAGGCCTTGGTAAGAGATGTTCCCGGTAGGCTGTAAGAGCACTGGGCAGAGCCAGTTGTTTCTTACCTTCCTGAAAAGCTGGAAGCAAGACGCTTGGGACCCCTCTGCCCGTTTGGGAACAAGGCAGCCTTTTGGGTCGGGAAGCTCTAGGCCAATGGAGCACACGCAGAGCAGGAGTTCTACTTCAGCATGATCAGGCCTGCAAAGAAACAGCGTTTGACAGGCCTTGGTAAGAGATGTTCCCGGTAGGTGTAAGAGCACTGGGCAGAGCCAGTTGTTTCTTAGCTTTGCAAAGACCGGGAAGCAAGATGCTTTGGGCCTCTCTGCCCCTTGGAAACAGGGCAGCACTTTGGGCCTGGCAGCCCTAGGGCAATGGAGCACACCCAGAGCCGGGGTTCTACTTCAGACAGATGAGGCCTGCCAAGAAACTGCGTTTCACAGGCCTTTCAAAGACATGTTCCCGGTAGGCTGTAAGAGCACGGGGCAGAGCGAGTTGGTTCTTAGCTTCCCAGAGAGCTGGAAGCAAGATGCTTTGGGGCCTCTCTGCCCCTTTGGAAACAAGGCAGCACCTTGGGCCTGGCAGCTCTAGGGCAATGGAGCACACCCAGAGCAGAAGTTCTACTTGAGCCAAATCAGGCCTGCCAGGAAACGGCGTTTCACAGGCCTTGGTAAGAGATGTTCCCGGTAGGCTGTAAGAGCACTGGGCAACGCCAGATGTTTCTTAGCTTCCCGAAGAGCTGGAAGCAAGATGCTTTGGTGCCACTCTCTCACTTTGGAATCAAGGCAGCCCTTTGGGGCAGGTAGCTCTAGGCCAGTGGAGCACACCCAGAGCAGAAGTTCTACTTCGGCCAGTTCAGGCCACCAACAAACTGCGTTTCACAGGCCTTGGTAAGAGATGTTCCCGGTAGGCTGTAAGAGCACTGGGCAACGCCAGATGTTTCTTAGCTTCCCGAAGAGCTGGAAGCAAGATGCTTTGGGGCCTCTCTGCCCCTTTGCAAGCAAGGCGGCCCTTTGGGCCAGGCAGCTCTAGGCCAATGGAGCACACCCAGAGCAGAAGTTCTACTTCAGCTAGATCAGGCCACCAACAAAGTGCGTTTCACAGGCCTTGGTAAGAGATTTTCTCTCAGGCTGTAAGAGCACTGGGCAGAGCCAGTTGTTTCTTAGCTTCCCAAAGAGCTGGAAGCAAGATGCTTTGGGGGCTCCCTGCCCCTTTGCCAACAAGGCCGACCTTTGGGCCTTTCAGCTCTAGGCCAATGGAGCACACCGAAAGCAGAAGTTCTACCTCAGCCAGATAAGGCCTGCCAAGAAACTGCGTTTCAAAGGCTTTGGTAAGAGATGTTGCCGGTACTCTGTCAGAGCACTGGGCAGAGACAGTTGTTTCTTAGCTTCCCAAAGAGCTGGAAGCAAGATGCTTTGGGGCCTCTCTGCCCCTTTGCAAACAAGGCATCCCTTTGGGCCTTTCAGCTCTAGGCCAATGGAGCACAGCCAGAGCAGAAGTCCTACTTCAGCCAGATCAGGCCTGCCGTGGAACTGCGTTTCAGAGGCCTTTGTATGTCACGTTCCCGGTAGGCTGTGAGAGCACGGTGCAGAGCCAGTTGTTTCCTTCTTTCCCAAACAGCTGGAAGCAAGACGCTTAGGGGCCTCTCTGCCCCTTTGGAAACAAGGCAGCACGTTGGGTCTGGCAGCTTTAGGGCAATGGAGCACAACCAGAGCAGAAGTTCTACTTCTTCCAGATCAGGATTGCCTAGAAAGTGCGTTTCACAGGCCTTGATAAGAGATGTTCTCTTAGGCTATAAGAGCACTGGGCACAGCCAGTTGTTTCTTAGCTTCCCAATGAGCTGGAAGCAAGATGCTTTGGGGCCTCTCTGCCCCTTTGCAAACAAGGCATCCCTTTGGGCCTTTCAGCTCTAGGGCAATGGAGCACACCCAGAGCAGAAGTTCTACCTCAGCCAGATCAGGCCTGCCAAGAAACTGCTTTTCACAGGCCTTCGTAAGAGGTGTTCCCGGAAGGCTGTAAGAGTACCTGGCAGAGCGAGTTGTTTCTTAGCTTCAAAAACAGCTGGAAGCAACATGATTTGGGGCCTCTCTCCCCCTTTGGAAACAAAGCAGCCTTTGTGCCTGGCAGCTCTAGGCCAAAGTAGCACACCCAGAGCACAAGTTCTACCTCAGCCAGATAAGGCCTGTCAAGAAGCTGCGTTTCACAGGCCTTTGTATGTGCCTTTCCCGGTTGGCTTTGAGAGCACTGTGCAGAGCCAGTTGTTTTAGCTTCCCAGAGAGCAGGAAGCAAGATGCTTTGGGGCCTCTCTCACACTTTGGAAATAAAGGCAGCCCTTTGGGCCTGGCAGCCCTAGGCCAATGGAGTACACCCAGAGCAGAAGTTCTACCTCAGCCAGATCAGGCCTTCCAAGAAACTGCGTCTCACAGGCCTTTCTCTGTCACGTTGCCGGTAGGCTGTGAGAGCACTGTGCAGAGCCAGTTGTTTCTTAGCTTCCCAAAGATTTGGAAGCAAGATACTTTGGGGACTCTCAGCCCCTTTGGAAACAAGGCGGCCCTTTGGGCCTGGCAGCTCTAGGCCAAAGTAGCACGCCCAGAGCAGGAGTTCTACTTCAGCCAGATCAGGCCTGCCAAGAAACTGCGTTTCACAGGCCTTGGTAAGAGATGTTCCCGGTAGGCTGTGAGAGCACTGTGGAGAGCCAGTTGCTTTAGCTTCCCACAGAGCTGGAAGCAAGATGCTTTGGGGCCTCTCTCTCCCTTTGGACACAAGGCAGCCGTTTGCGCCTGGCAGCTCTAGGCCAATGGAGCACACCCACAGCAGAAGTTCTACTTCAGGCAGATCAGTCCTGCCCAGAAACTGCGTTTCACAGCCCTTGGTAAGAGATGTTCACGGTAGGCTGTGAGAGCACTGGGCAGAACCAGTTGTTTTTTAGCTTCCCAAAGTGCTGGAGGCAAGATGCTTTGGGGCCTCTCTCACCCTTTGGAAACAAGGCAGCCCTTAGGTCCTGGTAGCTCTAGGCCTATGTAGCACAACCAGAACAGAAGTTCTACTTCAGCCAGGTCAGGCCTGCCAAGAAACTGCGTTTCACAGGCCTTTCAAAGAGATGTTCTCTTAGGCTGTAAGAGCACTGGGCAGAGCCAGCTGTTTCTTAGCTTCCCGAAGAGCTGGGAGCAAGATGCTTTGGGTCCACTCTCCGTCTTTGGAAACAAGGCAGCCCTTTGGGCCTGGCAGCTCTAGGGCAATGGAGCACACCCAGAGCAGAAGTTCTACTTCAGCCAGATCAGGCCTGCCAGGAAACTGCGTTTCACAGGCCTTGGTAAGAGATGTTCCCGGTAGGCTGTAAGAGCACTGGGCAGAGCCAGTTGTTTCTTACCTTCCTGAAAAGCTGGAAGCAAGACGCTTGGAACCCCTCTGCCCGTTTGGGAACAAGGCAGCCTTTTGGGTCGGGAAGCTCTAGGCCAATGGAGCACACGCAGAGCAGGAGTTCTACTTCAGCATGATCAGGCCTGCAAAGAAACAGCGTTTGACAGGCCTTGGTAAGAGATGTTCCCGGTAGGTGTAAGAGCACTGGGCAGAGCCAGTTGTTTCTTAGCTTTGCAAAGACCGGGAAGCAAGATGCTTTGGGCCTCTCTGCCCCTTGGAAACAGGGCAGCACTTTGGGCCTGGCAGCCCTAGGGCAATGGAGCACACCCAGAGCCGGGGTTCTACTTCAGACAGATGAGGCCTGCCAAGAAACTGCGTTTCACAGGCCTTTCAAAGACATGTTCCCGGTAGGCTGTAAGAGCACGGGGCAGAGCGAGTTGGTTCTTAGCTTCCCAGAGAGCTGGAAGCAAGATGCTTTGGGGCCTCTCTGCCCCTTTGGAAACAAGGCAGCACCTTGGGCCTGGCAGCTCTAGGGCAATGGAGCACACCCAGAGCAGAAGTTCTACTTGAGCCAAATCAGGCCTGCCAGGAAACGGCGTTTCACAGGCCTTGGTAAGAGATGTTCCCGGTAGGCTGTAAGAGCACTGGGCAACGCCAGATGTTTCTTAGCTTCCCGAAGAGCTGGAAGCAAGATGCTTTGGTGCCACTCTCTCACTTTGGAATCAAGGCAGCCCTTTGGGGCAGGTAGCTCTAGGCCAGTGGAGCACACCCAGAGCAGAAGTTCTACTTCGGCCAGTTCAGGCCACCAACAAACTGCGTTTCACAGGCCTTGGTAAGAGATGTTCCCGGTAGGCTGTAAGAGCACTGGGCAACGCCAGATGTTTCTTAGCTTCCCGAAGAGCTGGAAGCAAGATGCTTTGGGGCCTCTCATCCCCTTTGCAAGCAAGGCGGCCCTTTGGGCCAGGCAGCTCTAGGCCAATGGAGCACACCCAGAGCAGAAATTCTACTTCAGCTAGATCAGGCCACCAACAAAGTGCGTTTCACAGGCCTTGGTAAGAGATTTTCTCTCAGGCTGTAAGAGCACTGGGCAGAGCCAGTTGTTTCTTAGCTTCCCAAAGAGCTGGAAGCAAGATGCTTTGGGGGCTCCCTGCCCCTTTGCCAACAAGACCGACCTTTGGGCCTTTCAGCTCTAGGCCAATGGAGCACACCCAGAACAGAAGTTCTACCTCAGCCAGATAAGGCCTGCCAAGAAACTGCGTTTCAAAGGCTTTGGTAAGAGATGTTGCCGGTACTCTGTCAGAGCACTGGGCAGAGACAGTTGTTTCTTAGCTTCCCAAAGAGCTGGAAGCAAGATGCTTTGGGGCCTCTCTGCCCCTTTGCAAACAAGGCATCCCTTTGGGCCTTTCAGCTCTAGGCCAATGGAGCACAGCCAGAGCAGAAGTCCTACTTCAGCCAGATCAGGCCTGCCAAGGAACTGCGTTTCAGAGGCCTTTGTATGTCACGTTCCCGGTAGGCTGTGAGAGCACGGTGCAGAGCCAGTTGTTTCCTTCTTTCCCAAACAGCTGGAAGCAAGACGCTTAGGGGCCTCTCTGCCCCTTTGGAAACAAGGCAGCACGTTGGGTCTGGCAGCTCTAGGGCAATGGAGCACAACCAGAGCAGAAGTTCTACTTCTTCCAGATCAGGCCTGCCTAGAAAGTGCGTTTCACAGGCCTTGATAAGAGATGTTCTCTTAGGCTATAAGAGCACTGGGCACAGCCAGTTGTTTCTTAGCTTCCCAATGAGCTGGAAGCAAGATGCTTTGGGGCCTCTCTGCCCCTTTGCAAACAAGGCATCCCTTTGGGCCTTTCAGCTCTAGGGCAATGGAGCACACCCAGAGCAGAAGTTCTACCTCAGCCAGATCAGGCCTGCCAAGAAACTGCTTTTCACAGGCCTTCGTAAGAGGTGTTCCCGGAAGGCTGTAAGAGTACCTGGCAGAGCGAGTTGTTTCTTAGCTTCAAAAACAGCTGGAAGCAACATGATTTGGGGCCTCTCTCCCCCTTTGGAAACAAAGCAGCCTTTGTGCCTGGCAGCTCTAGGCCAAAGTAGCACACCCAGAGCACAAGTTCTACCTCAGCCAGATAAGGCCTGTCAAGAAGCTGCGTTTCACAGGCCTTTGTATGTGCCTTTCCCGGTTGGCTTTGAGAGCACTGTGCAGAGCCAGTTGTTTTAGCTTCCCAGAGAGCAGGAAGCAAGATGCTTTGGGGCCTCTCTCACACTTTGGAAATAAAGGCAGCCCTTTGGGCCTGGCAGCCCTAGGCCAATGGAGTACACCCAGAGCAGAAGTTCTACCTCAGCCAGATCAGGCCTTCCAAGAAACTGCGTCTCACAGGCCTTTCTCTGTCACGTTGCCGGTAGGCTGTGAGAGCACTGTGCAGAGCCAGTTGTTTCTTAGCTTCCCAAAGATTTGGAAGCAAGATACTTTGGGGACTCTCAGCCCCTTTGGAAACAAGGCGGCCCTTTGGGCCTGGCAGCTCTAGGCCAAAGTAGCACGCCCAGAGCAGGAGTTCTACTTCAGCCAGATCAGGCCTGCCAAGAAACTGCGTTTCACAGGCCTTGGTAAGAGATGTTCCCGGTAGGCTGTGAGAGCACTGTGGAGAGCCAGTTGCTTTAGCTTCCCACAGAGCTGGAAGCAAGATGCTTTGGGGCCTCTCTCTCCCTTTGGACACAAGGCAGCCGTTTGCGCCTGGCAGCTCTAGGCCAATGGAGCACACCCACAGCAGAAGTTCTACTTCAGGCAGATCAGTCCTGCCCAGAAACTGCGTTTCACAGCCCTTGGTAAGAGATGTTCACGGTAGGCTGTGAGAGCACTGGGCAGAACCAGTTGTTTTTTAGCTTCCCAAAGTGCTGGAGGCAAGATGCTTTGGGGCCTCTCTCACCCTTTGGAAACAAGGCAGCCCTTAGGTCCTGGTAGCTCTAGGCCTATGTAGCACAACCAGAACAGAAGTTCTACTTCAGCCAGGTCAGGCCTGCCAAGAAACTGCGTTTCACAGGCCTTTCAAAGAGATGTTCTCTTAGGCTGTAAGAGCACTGGGCAGAGCCAGCTGTTTCTTAGCTTCCCGAAGAGCTGGGAGCAAGATGCTTTGGGTCCACTCTCCGTCTTTGGAAACAAGGCAGCCCTTTGGGCCTGGCAGCTCTAGGGCAATGGAGCACACCCAGAGCAGAAGTTCTACTTCAGCCAGATCAGGCCTGCCAGGAAACTGCGTTTCACAGGCCTTGGTAAGAGATGTTCCCGGTAGGCTGTAAGAGCACTGGGCAGAGCCAGTTGTTTCTTACCTTCCTGAAAAGCTGCAAGCAAGACGCTTGGGACCCCTCTGCCCGTTTGGGAACAAGGCAGCCTTTTGGGTCGGGAAGCTCTAGGCCAATGGAGCACACGCAGAGCAGGAGTTCTACTTCAGCCTGATCAGGCCTGCAAAGAAACAGCGTTTGACAGGCCTTGGTAAGAGATGTTCCCGGTGGGTGTAAGAGCACTGGGCAGAGCCAGTTGTTTCTTAGCTTCGCAAAGACCGGGAAGCAAGATGCTTTGGGCCTCTCTGCCCCTTGGAAACAGGGCAGCACTTGGGGCCTGGCAGCTCTAGGGCAATGGAGCACACCCAGAGCCGGAGTTCTACTTCAGCCAGATGAGGCCTGCCAAGAAACTGCGTTTCACAGGCCTTTCAAAGACATGTTCCCGGTAGGCTGTAAGAGCACGGGGCAGAGCGAGTTGGTTCTTAGCTTCCCAGAGAGCTGGAAGCAAGATGCTTTGGGGCCTCTCTGCCCCTTTGGAAACAAGGCAGCACCTTGGGCCTGGCAGCTCTAGGGCAATGGAGCACACCCAGAGCAGAAGTTCTACTTGAGCCAAATCAGGCCTGCCAGGAAACGGCGTTTCACAGGCCTTGGTAAGAGATGTTCCCGGTAGGCTGTAAGAGCACTGGGCAACGCCAGATGTTTCTTAGCTTCCCGAAGAGCTGGAAGCAAGATGCTTTGGTGCCACTCTCTCACTTTGGAATCAAGGCAGCCCTTTGGGGCAGGTAGCTCTAGGCCAGTGGAGCACACCCAGAGCAGAAGTTCTACTTCGGCCAGTTCAGGCCACCAACAAACTGCGTTTCACAGGCCTTGGTAAGAGATGTTCCCGGTAGGCTGTAAGAGCACTGGGCAACGCCAGATGTTTCTTAGCTTCCCGAAGAGCTGGAAGCAAGATGCTTTGGGGCCTCTCATCCCCTTTGCAAGCAAGGCGGCCCTTTGGGCCAGGCAGCTCTAGGCCAATGGAGCACACCCAGAGCAGAAATTCTACTTCAGCTAGATCAGGCCACCAACAAAGTGCGTTTCACAGGCCTTGGTAAGAGATTTTCTCTCAGGCTGTAAGAGCACTGGGCAGAGCCAGTTGTTTCTTAGCTTCCCAAAGAGCTGGAAGCAAGATGCTTTGGGGGCTCCCTGCCCCTTTGCCAACAAGACCGACCTTTGGGCCTTTCAGCTCTAGGCCAATGGAGCACACCCAGAACAGAAGTTCTACCTCAGCCAGATAAGGCCTGCCAAGAAACTGCGTTTCAAAGGCTTTGGTAAGAGATGTTGCCGGTACTCTGTCAGAGCACTGGGCAGAGACAGTTGTTTCTTAGCTTCCCAAAGAGCTGGAAGCAAGATGCTTTGGGGCCTCTCTGCCCCTTTGCAAACAAGGCATCCCTTTGGGCCTTTCAGCTCTAGGCCAATGGAGCACAGCCAGAGCAGAAGTCCTACTTCAGCCAGATCAGGCCTGCCAAGGAACTGCGTTTCAGAGGCCTTTGTATGTCACGTTCCCGGTAGGCTGTGAGAGCACGGTGCAGAGCCAGTTGTTTCCTTCTTTCCCAAACAGCTGGAAGCAAGACGCTTAGGGGCCTCTCTGCCCCTTTGGAAACAAGGCAGCACGTTGGGTCTGGCAGCTTTAGGGCAATGGAGCACAACCAGAGCAGAAGTTCTACTTCTTCCAGATCAGGCCTGCCTAGAAAGTGCGTTTCACAGGCCTTGATAAGAGATGTTCTCTTAGGCTATAAGAGCACTGGGCACAGCCAGTTGTTTCTTAGCTTCCCAATGAGCTGGAAGCAAGATGCTTTGGGGCCTCTCTGCCCCTTTGCAAACAAGGCATCCCTTTGGGCCTTTCAGCTCTAGGGCAATGGAGCACACCCAGAGCAGAAGTTCTACCTCAGCCAGATCAGGCCTGCCAAGAAACTGCTTTTCACAGGCCTTCGTAAGAGGTGTTCCCGGAAGGCTGTAAGAGTACCTGGCAGAGCGAGTTGTTTCTTAGCTTCAAAAACAGCTGGAAGCAACATGATTTGGGGCCTCTCTCCCCCTTTGGAAACAAAGCAGCCTTTGTGCCTGGCAGCTCTAGGCCAAAGTAGCACACCCAGAGCACAAGTTCTACCTCAGCCAGATAAGGCCTGTCAAGAAGCTGCGTTTCACAGGCCTTTGTATGTGCCTTTCCCGGTTGGCTTTGAGAGCACTGTGCAGAGCCAGTTGTTTTAGCTTCCCAGAGAGCAGGAAGCAAGATGCTTTGGGGCCTCTCTCACACTTTGGAAATAAAGGCAGCCCTTTGGGCCTGGCAGCCCTAGGCCAATGGAGTACACCCAGAGCAGAAGTTCTACCTCAGCCAGATCAGGCCTTCCAAGAAACTGCGTCTCACAGGCCTTTCTCTGTCACGTTGCCGGTAGGCTGTGAGAGCACTGTGCAGAGCCAGTTGTTTCTTAGCTTCCCAAAGATTTGGAAGCAAGATACTTTGGGGACTCTCAGCCCCTTTGGAAACAAGGCGGCCCTTTGGGCCTGGCAGCTCTAGGCCAAAGTAGCACGCCCAGAGCAGGAGTTCTACTTCAGCCAGATCAGGCCTGCCAAGAAACTGCGTTTCACAGGCCTTGGTAAGAGATGTTCCCGGTAGGCTGTGAGAGCACTGTGGAGAGCCAGTTGCTTTAGCTTCCCACAGAGCTGGAAGCAAGATGCTTTGGGGCCTCTCTCTCCCTTTGGACACAAGGCAGCCGTTTGCGCCTGGCAGCTCTAGGCCAATGGAGCACACCCACAGCAGAAGTTCTACTTCAGGCAGATCAGTCCTGCCCAGAAACTGCGTTTCACAGCCCTTGGTAAGAGATGTTCACGGTAGGCTGTGAGAGCACTGGGCAGAACCAGTTGTTTTTTAGCTTCCCAAAGTGCTGGAGGCAAGATGCTTTGGGGCCTCTCTCACCCTTTGGAAACAAGGCAGCCCTTAGGTCCTGGTAGCTCTAGGCCTATGTAGCACAACCAGAACAGAAGTTCTACTTCAGCCAGGTCAGGCCTGCCAAGAAACTGCGTTTCACAGGCCTTTCAAAGAGATGTTCTCTTAGGCTGTAAGAGCACTGGGCAGAGCCAGCTGTTTCTTAGCTTCCCGAAGAGCTGGGAGCAAGATGCTTTGGGTCCACTCTCCGTCTTTGGAAACAAGGCAGCCCTTTGGGCCTGGCAGCTCTAGGGCAATGGAGCACACCCAGAGCAGAAGTTCTACTTCAGCCAGATCAGGCCTGCCAGGAAACTGCGTTTCACAGGCCTTGGTAAGAGATGTTCCCGGTAGGCTGTAAGAGCACTGGGCAGAGCCAGTTGTTTCTTACCTTCCTGAAAAGCTGCAAGCAAGACGCTTGGGACCCCTCTGCCCGTTTGGGAACAAGGCAGCCTTTTGGGTCGGGAAGCTCTAGGCCAATGGAGCACACGCAGAGCAGGAGTTCTACTTCAGCCTGATCAGGCCTGCAAAGAAACAGCGTTTGACAGGCCTTGGTAAGAGATGTTCCCGGTGGGTGTAAGAGCACTGGGCAGAGCCAGTTGTTTCTTAGCTTCGCAAAGACCGGGAAGCAAGATGCTTTGGGCCTCTCTGCCCCTTGGAAACAGGGCAGCACTTGGGGCCTGGCAGCCCTAGGGCAATGGAGCACACCCAGAGCCGGAGTTCTACTTCAGCCAGATGAGGCCTGCCAAGAAACTGCGTTTCACAGGCCTTTCAAAGACATGTTCCCGGTAGGCTGTAAGAGCACGGGGCAGAGCGAGTTGGTTCTTAGCTTCCCAGAGAGCTGGAAGCAAGATGCTTTGGGGCCTCTCTGCCCCTTTGGAAACATGGCAGCACCTTGGGCCTGGCAGCTCTAGGGCAATGGAGCACACCCAGAGCAGAAGTTCTACTTGAGCCAAATCAGGCCTGCCAGGAAACGGCGTTTCACAGGCCTTGGTAAGAGATGTTCCCGGTAGGCTGTAAGAGCACTGGGCAACGCCAGATGTTTCTTAGCTTCCCGAAGAGCTGGAAGCAAGATGCTTTGGTGCCACTCTCTCACTTTGGAATCAAGGCAGCCCTTTGGGGCAGGTAGCTCTAGGCCAGTGGAGCACACCCAGAGCAGAAGTTCTACTTCGGCCAGTTCAGGCCACCAACAAACTGCGTTTCACAGGCCTTGGTAAGAGATGTTCCCGGTAGGCTGTAAGAGCACTGGGCAACGCCAGATGTTTCTTAGCTTCCCGAAGAGCTGGAAGCAAGATGCTTTGGGGCCTCTCATCCCCTTTGCAAGCAAGGCGGCCCTTTGGGCCAGGCAGCTCTAGGCCAATGGAGCACACCCAGAGCAGAAATTCTACTTCAGCTAGATCAGGCCACCAACAAAGTGCGTTTCACAGGCCTTGGTAAGAGATTTTCTCTCAGGCTGTAAGAGCACTGGGCAGAGCCAGTTGTTTCTTAGCTTCCCAAAGAGCTGGAAGCAAGATGCTTTGGGGGCTCCCTGCCCCTTTGCCAACAAGACCGACCTTTGGGCCTTTCAGCTCTAGGCCAATGGAGCACACCCAGAACAGAAGTTCTACCTCAGCCAGATAAGGCCTGCCAAGAAACTGCGTTTCAAAGGCTTTGGTAAGAGATGTTGCCGGTACTCTGTCAGAGCACTGGGCAGAGACAGTTGTTTCTTAGCTTCCCAAAGAGCTGGAAGCAAGATGCTTTGGGGCCACTCTGCCCCTTTGCAAACAAGGCATCCCTTTGGGCCTTTCAGCTCTAGGCCAATGGAGCACAGCCAGAGCAGAAGTCCTACTTCAGCCAGATCAGGCCTGCCAAGGAACTGCGTTTCAGAGGCCTTTGTATGTCACGTTCCCGGTAGGCTGTGAGAGCACGGTGCAGAGCCAGTTGTTTCCTTCTTTCCCAAACAGCTGGAAGCAAGACGCTTAGGGGCCTCTCTGCCCCTTTGGAAACAAGGCAGCACGTTGGGTCTGGCAGCTTTAGGGCAATGGAGCACAACCAGAGCAGAAGTTCTACTTCTTCCAGATCAGGCCTGCCTAGAAAGTGCGTTTCACAGGCCTTGATAAGAGATGTTCTCTTAGGCTATAAGAGCACTGGGCACAGCCAGTTGTTTCTTAGCTTCCCAATGAGCTGGAAGCAAGATGCTTTGGGGCCTCTCTGCCCCTTTGCAAACAAGGCATCCCTTTGGGCCTTTCAGCTCTAGGGCAATGGAGCACACCCAGAGCAGAAGTTCTACCTCAGCCAGATCAGGCCTGCCAAGAAACTGCTTTTCACAGGCCTTCGTAAGAGGTGTTCCCGGAAGGCTGTAAGAGTACCTGGCAGAGCGAGTTGTTTCTTAGCTTCAAAAACAGCTGGAAGCAACATGATTTGGGGCCTCTCTCCCCCTTTGGAAACAAAGCAGCCTTTGTGCCTGGCAGCTCTAGGCCAAAGTAGCACACCCAGAGCACAAGTTCTACCTCAGCCAGATAAGGCCTGTCAAGAAGCTGCGTTTCACAGGCCTTTGTATGTGCCTTTCCCGGTTGGCTTTGAGAGCACTGTGCAGAGCCAGTTGTTTTAGCTTCCCAGAGAGCAGGAAGCAAGATGCTTTGGGGCCTCTCTCACACTTTGGAAATAAAGGCAGCCCTTTGGGCCTGGCAGCCCTAGGCCAATGGAGTACACCCAGAGCAGAAGTTCTACCTCAGCCAGATCAGGCCTTCCAAGAAACTGCGTCTCACAGGCCTTTCTCTGTCACGTTGCCGGTAGGCTGTGAGAGCACTGTGCAGAGCCAGTTGTTTCTTAGCTTCCCAAAGATTTGGAAGCAAGATACTTTGGGGACTCTCAGCCCCTTTGGAAACAAGGCGGCCCTTTGGGCCTGGCAGCTCTAGGCCAAAGTAGCACGCCCAGAGCAGGAGTTCTACTTCAGCCAGATCAGGCCTGCCAAGAAACTGCGTTTCACAGGCCTTGGTAAGAGATGTTCCCGGTAGGCTGTGAGAGCACTGTGGAGAGCCAGTTGCTTTAGCTTCCCACAGAGCTGGAAGCAAGATGCTTTGGGGCCTCTCTCTCCCTTTGGACACAAGGCAGCCGTTTGCGCCTGGCAGCTCTAGGCCAATGGAGCACACCCACAGCAGAAGTTCTACTTCAGGCAGATCAGTCCTGCCCAGAAACTGCGTTTCACAGCCCTTGGTAAGAGATGTTCACGGTAGGCTGTGAGAGCACTGGGCAGAACCAGTTGTTTTTTAGCTTCCCAAAGTGCTGGAGGCAAGATGCTTTGGGGCCTCTCTCACCCTTTGGAAACAAGGCAGCCCTTAGGTCCTGGTAGCTCTAGGCCTATGTAGCACAACCAGAACAGAAGTTCTACTTCAGCCAGGTCAGGCCTGCCAAGAAACTGCGTTTCACAGGCCTTTCAAAGAGATGTTCTCTTAGGCTGTAAGAGCACTGGGCAGAGCCAGCTGTTTCTTAGCTTCCCGAAGAGCTGGGAGCAAGATGCTTTGGGTCCACTCTCCGTCTTTGGAAACAAGGCAGCCCTTTGGGCCTGGCAGCTCTAGGGCAATGGAGCACACCCAGAGCAGAAGTTCTACTTCAGCCAGATCAGGCCTGCCAGGAAACTGCGTTTCACAGGCCTTGGTAAGAGATGTTCCCGGTAGGCTGTAAGAGCACTGGGCAGAGCCAGTTGTTTCTTACCTTCCTGAAAAGCTGCAAGCAAGACGCTTGGGACCCCTCTGCCCGTTTGGGAACAAGGCAGCCTTTTGGGTCGGGAAGCTCTAGGCCAATGGAGCACACGCAGAGCAGGAGTTCTACTTCAGCCTGATCAGGCCTGCAAAGAAACAGCGTTTGACAGGCCTTGGTAAGAGATGTTCCCGGTAGGTGTAAGAGCACTGGGCAGAGCCAGTTGTTTCTTAGCTTCGCAAAGACCGGGAAGCAAGATGCTTTGGGCCTCTCTGCCCCTTGGAAACAGGGCAGCACTTGGGGCCTGGCAGCCCTAGGGCAATGGAGCACACCCAGAGCCGGAGTTCTACTTCAGCCAGATGAGGCCTGCCAAGAAACTGCGTTTCACAGGCCTTTCAAAGACATGTTCCCGGTAGGCTGTAAGAGCACGGGGCAGAGCGAGTTGGTTCTTAGCTTCCCAGAGAGCTGGAAGCAAGATGCTTTGGGGCCTCTCTGCCCCTTTGGAAACATGGCAGCACCTTGGGCCTGGCAGCTCTAGGGCAATGGAGCACACCCAGAGCAGAAGTTCTACTTGAGCCAAATCAGGCCTGCCAGGAAACGGCGTTTCACAGGCCTTGGTAAGAGATGTTCCCGGTAGGCTGTAAGAGCACTGGGCAACGCCAGATGTTTCTTAGCTTCCCGAAGAGCTGGAAGCAAGATGCTTTGGTGCCACTCTCTCACTTTGGAATCAAGGCAGCCCTTTGGGGCAGGTAGCTCTAGGCCAGTGGAGCACACCCAGAGCAGAAGTTCTACTTCGGCCAGTTCAGGCCACCAACAAACTGCGTTTCACAGGCCTTGGTAAGAGATGTTCCCGGTAGGCTGTAAGAGCACTGGGCAACGCCAGATGTTTCTTAGCTTCCCGAAGAGCTGGAAGCAAGATGCTTTGGGGCCTCTCTGCCCCTTTGCAAACAAGGCGGCCCTTTGGGCCAGGCAGCTCTAGGCCAATGGAGCACACCCAGAGCAGAAGTTCTACTTCAGCTAGATCAGGCCACCAACAAAGTGCGTTTCACAGGCCTTGGTAAGAGATTTTCTCTCAGGCTGTAAGAGCACTGGGCAGAGCCAGTTGTTTCTTAGCTTCCCAAAGACCGGGAAGCAAGATGCTTTGGGGGCTCCCTGCCCCTTTGCCAACAAGACCGACCTTTGGGCCTTTCAGCTCTAGGCCAATGGAGCACACCCAGAACAGAAGTTCTACCTCAGCCAGATAAGGCCTGCCAAGAAACTGCGTTTCAAAGGCTTTGGTAAGAGATGTTGCCGGTACTCTGTCAGAGCACTGGGCAGAGACAGTTGTTTCTTAGCTTCCCAAAGAGCTGGAAGCAAGATGCTTTGGGGCCTCTCTGCCCCTTTGCAAACAAGGCATCCCTTTGGGCCTTTCAGCTCTAGGCCAATGGAGCACAGCCAGAGCAGAAGTCCTACTTCAGCCAGATCAGGCCTGCCAAGGAACTGCGTTTCAGAGGCCTTTGTATGTCACGTTCCCGGTAGGCTGTGAGAGCACGGTGCAGAGCCAGTTGTTTCCTTCTTTCCCAAACAGCTGGAAGCAAGACGCTTAGGGGCCTCTCTGCCCCTTTGGAAACAAGGCAGCACGTTGGGTCTGGCAGCTTTAGGGCAATGGAGCACAACTAGAGCAGAAGTTCTACTTCTTCCAGATCAGGATTGCCTAGAAAGTGCGTTTCACAGGCCTTGATAAGAGATGTTCTCTTAGGCTATAAGAGCACTGGGCACAGCCAGTTGTTTCTTAGCTTCCCAATGAGCTGGAAGCAAGATGCTTTGGGGCCTCTCTGCCCCTTTGCAAACAAGGCATCCCTTTGGGCCTTTCAGCTCTAGGGCAATGGAGCACACCCAGAGCAGAAGTTCTACCTCAGCCAGATCAGGCCTGCCAAGAAACTGCTTTTCACAGGCCTTCGTAAGAGGTGTTCCCGGAAGGCTGTAAGAGTACCTGGCAGAGCGAGTTGTTTCTTAGCTTCAAAAACAGCTGGAAGCAACATGATTTGGGGCCTCTCTCCCCCTTTGGAAACAAAGCAGCCTTTGTGCCTGGCAGCTCTAGGCCAAAGTAGCACACCCAGAGCACAAGTTCTACCTCAGCCAGATAAGGCCTGTCAAGAAGCTGCGTTTCACAGGCCTTTGTATGTGCCTTTCCCGGTTGGCTTTGAGAGCACTGTGCAGAGCCAGTTGTTTTAGCTTCCCAGAGAGCAGGAAGCAAGATGCTTTGGGGCCTCTCTCACATTTTGGAAATAAAGGCAGCCCTTTGGGCCTGGCAGCCCTAGGCCAATGGAGTACACCCAGAGCAGAAGTTCTACCTCAGCCAGATCAGGCCTTCCAAGAAACTGCGTCTCACAGGCCTTTCTCTGTCACGTTGCCGGTAGGCTGTGAGAGCACTGTGCAGAGCCAGTTGTTTCTTAGCTTCCCAAAGATTTGGAAGCAAGATACTTTGGGGACTCTCAGCCCCTTTGGAAACAAGGCGGCCCTTTGGGCCTGGCAGCTCTAGGCCAAAGTAGCACGCCCAGAGCAGGAGTTCTACTTCAGCCAGATCAGGCCTGCCAAGAAACTGCGTTTCACAGGCCTTGGTAAGAGATGTTCCCGGTAGGCTGTGAGAGCACTGTGGAGAGCCAGTTGCTTTAGCTTCCCACAGAGCTGGAAGCAAGATGCTTTGGGGCCTCTCTCTCCCTTTGGACACAAGGCAGCCGTTTGCGCCTGGCAGCTCTAGGCCAATGGAGCACACCCACAGCAGAAGTTCTACTTCAGGCAGATCAGTCCTGCCCAGAAACTGCGTTTCACAGCCCTTGGTAAGAGATGTTCACGGTAGGCTGTGAGAGCACTGGGCAGAACCAGTTGTTTTTTAGCTTCCCAAAGTGCTGGAGGCAAGATGCTTTGGGGCCTCTCTCACCCTTTGGAAACAAGGCAGCCCTTAGGTCCTGGTAGCTCTAGGCCAATGGAGCACACGCAGAGCAGGAGTTCTACTTCAGCATGATCAGGCCTGCAAAGAAACAGCGTTTGACAGGCCTTGGTAAGAGATGTTCCCGGTGGGTGTAAGAGCACTGGGCAGAGCCAGTTGTTTCTTAGCTTTGCAAAGACCGGGAAGCAAGATGCTTTGGGCCTCTCTGCCCCTTGGAAACAGGGCAGCACTTTGGGCCTGGCAGCCCTAGGGCAATGGAGCACACCCAGAGCCGGGGTTCTACTTCAGACAGATGAGGCCTGCCAAGAAACTGCGTTTCACAGGCCTTTCAAAGACATGTTCCCGGTAGGCTGTAAGAGCACGGGGCAGAGCGAGTTGGTTCTTAGCTTCCCAGAGAGCTGGAAGCAAGATGCTTTGGGGCCTCTCTGCCCCTTTGGAAACAAGGCAGCACCTTGGGCCTGGCAGCTCTAGGGCAATGGAGCACACCCAGAGCAGAAGTTCTACTTGAGCCAAATCAGGCCTGCCAGGAAACGGCGTTTCACAGGCCTTGGTAAGAGATGTTCCCGGTAGGCTGTAAGAGCACTGGGCAACGCCAGATGTTTCTTAGCTTCCCGAAGAGCTGGAAGCAAGATGCTTTGGTGCCACTCTCTCACTTTGGAATCAAGGCAGCCCTTTGGGGCAGGTAGCTCTAGGCCAGTGGAGCACACCCAGAGCAGAAGTTCTACTTCGGCCAGTTCAGGCCACCAACAAACTGCGTTTCACAGGCCTTGGTAAGAGATGTTCCCGGTAGGCTGTAAGAGCACTGGGCAACGCCAGATGTTTCTTAGCTTCCCGAAGAGCTGGAAGCAAGATGCTTTGGGGCCTCTCTGCCCCTTTGCAAACAAGGCGGCCCTTTGGGCCAGGCAGCTCTAGGCCAATGGAGCACACCCAGAGCAGAAGTTCTACTTCAGCTAGATCAGGCCACCAACAAAGTGCGTTTCACAGGCCTTGGTAAGAGATTTTCTCTCAGGCTGTAAGAGCACTGGGCAGAGCCAGTTGTTTCTTAGCTTCCCAAAGAGCTGGAAGCAAGATGCTTTGGGGGCTCCCTGCCCCTTTGCCAACAAGACCGACCTTTGGGCCTTTCAGCTCTAGGCCAATGGAGCACACCCAGAACAGAAGTTCTACCTCAGCCAGATAAGGCCTGCCAAGAAACTGCGTTTCAAAGGCTTTGGTAAGAGATGTTGCCGGTACTCTGTCAGAGCACTGGGCAGAGACAGTTGTTTCTTAGCTTCCCAAAGAGCTGGAAGCAAGATGCTTTGGGGCCTCTCTGCCCCTTTGCAAACAAGGCATCCCTTTGGGCCTTTCAGCTCTAGGCCAATGGAGCACAGCCAGAGCAGAAGTCCTACTTCAGCCAGATCAGGCCTGCCAAGGAACTGCGTTTCAGAGGCCTTTGTATGTCACGTTCCCGGTAGGCTGTGAGAGCACGGTGCAGAGCCAGTTGTTTCCTTCTTTCCCAAACAGCTGGAAGCAAGACGCTTAGGGGCCTCTCTGCCCCTTTGGAAACAAGGCAGCACGTTGGGTCTGGCAGCTTTAGGGCAATGGAGCACAACCAGAGCAGAAGTTCTACTTCTTCCAGATCAGGATTGCCTAGAAAGTGCGTTTCACAGGCCTTGATAAGAGATGTTCTCTTAGGCTATAAGAGCACTGGGCACAGCCAGTTGTTTCTTAGCTTCCCAATGAGCTGGAAGCAAGAT
Organism: Equus asinus; assembly: GCF_041296235.1. NCBI lineage: Eukaryota > Metazoa > Chordata > Mammalia > Perissodactyla > Equidae > Equus > Equus asinus. Next base: position 713,743 of record NW_027225523.1, read on the forward strand.
GCTTTGGGGCCTCTCTGCCCCTTTGCAAACAAGGCATCCCTTTGGGCCTTTCAGCTCTAGGGCAATGGAGCACACCCAGAGCAGAAGTTCTACCTCAGCCAGATCAGGCCTGCCAAGAAACTGCTTTTCACAGGCCTTCGTAAGAGGTGTTCCCGGAAGGCTGTAAGAGTACCTGGCAGAGCGAGTTGTTTCTTAGCTTCAAAAACAGCTGGAAGCAACATGATTTGGGGCCTCTCTCCCCCTTTGGAAACAAAGCAGCCTTTGTGCCTGGCAGCTCTAGGCCAAAGTAGCACACCCAGAGCACAAGTTCTACCTCAGCCAGATAAGGCCTGTCAAGAAGCTGCGTTTCACAGGCCTTTGTATGTGCCTTTCCCGGTTGGCTTTGAGAGCACTGTGCAGAGCCAGTTGTTTTAGCTTCCCAGAGAGCAGGAAGCAAGATGCTTTGGGGCCTCTCTCACACTTTGGAAATAAAGGCAGCCCTTTGGGCCTGGCAGCCCTAGGCCAATGGAGTACACCCAGAGCAGAAGTTCTACCTCAGCCAGATCAGGCCTTCCAAGAAACTGCGTCTCACAGGCCTTTCTCTGTCACGTTGCCGGTAGGCTGTGAGAGCACTGTGCAGAGCCAGTTGTTTCTTAGCTTCCCAAAGATTTGGAAGCAAGATACTTTGGGGACTCTCAGCCCCTTTGGAAACAAGGCGGCCCTTTGGGCCTGGCAGCTCTAGGCCAAAGTAGCACGCCCAGAGCAGGAGTTCTACTTCAGCCAGATCAGGCCTGCCAAGAAACTGCGTTTCACAGGCCTTGGTAAGAGATGTTCCCGGTAGGCTGTGAGAGCACTGTGGAGAGCCAGTTGCTTTAGCTTCCCACAGAGCTGGAAGCAAGATGCTTTGGGGCCTCTCTCTCCCTTTGGACACAAGGCAGCCGTTTGCGCCTGGCAGCTCTAGGCCAATGGAGCACACCCACAGCAGAAGTTCTACTTCAGGCAGATCAGTCCTGCCCAGAAACTGCGTTTCACAGCCCTTGGTAAGAGATGTTCACGGTAGGCTGTGAGAGCACTGGGCAGAACCAGTTGTTTTTTAGCTTCCCAAAGTGCTGGAGGCAAGATGCTTTGGGGCCTCTCTCACCCTTTGGAAACAAGGCAGCCCTTAGGTCCTGGTAGCTCTAGGCCTATGTAGCACAACCAGAACAGAAGTTCTACTTCAGCCAGGTCAGGCCTGCCAAGAAACTGCGTTTCACAGGCCTTTCAAAGAGATGTTCTCTTAGGCTGTAAGAGCACTGGGCAGAGCCAGCTGTTTCTTAGCTTCCCGAAGAGCTGGGAGCAAGATGCTTTGGGTCCACTCTCCGTCTTTGGAAACAAGGCAGCCCTTTGGGCCTGGCAGCTCTAGGGCAATGGAGCACACCCAGAGCAGAAGTTCTACTTCAGCCAGATCAGGCCTGCCAGGAAACTGCGTTTCACAGGCCTTGGTAAGAGATGTTCCCGGTAGGCTGTAAGAGCACTGGGCAGAGCCAGTTGTTTCTTACCTTCCTGAAAAGCTGGAAGCAAGACGCTTGGGACCCCTCTGCCCGTTTGGGAACAAGGCAGCCTTTTGGGTCGGGAAGCTCTAGGCCAATGGAGCACACGCAGAGCAGGAGTTCTACTTCAGCCTGATCAGGCCTGCAAAGAAACAGCGTTTGACAGGCCTTGGTAAGAGATGTTCCCGGTGGGTGTAAGAGCACTGGGCAGAGCCAGTTGTTTCTTAGCTTCGCAAAGACCGGGAAGCAAGATGCTTTGGGCCTCTCTGCCCCTTGGAAACAGGGCAGCACTTGGGGCCTGGCAGCTCTAGGGCAATGGAGCACACCCAGAGCCGGAGTTCTACTTCAGCCAGATGAGGCCTGCCAAGAAACTGCGTTTCACAGGCCTTTCAAAGACATGTTCCCGGTAGGCTGTAAGAGCACGGGGCAGAGCGAGTTGGTTCTTAGCTTCCCAGAGAGCTGGAAGCAAGATGCTTTGGGGCCTCTCTGCCCCTTTGGAAACAAGGCAGCACCTTGGGCCTGGCAGCTCTAGGCCAATGGAGCACACCCAGAGCAGAAGTTCTACTTCAGCCAAATCAGGCCTGCCAGGAAACGGCGTTTCACAGGCCTTGGTAAGAGATGTTCCCGGTAGGCTGTAAGAGCACTGGACAACGCCAGATGTTTCTTAGCTTCCCGAAGAGCTGGAAGCAAGATGCTTTGGTGCCACTCTCTCACTTTGGAATCAAGGCAGCCCTTTGGGGCAGGTAGCTCCAGGCCAGTGGAGCACACCCAGAGCAGAAGTTCTACTTCGGCCAGTTCAGGCCACCAACAAACTGCGTTTCACAGGCCTTGGTAAGAGATGTTCCCGGTAGGCTGTAAGAGCACTGGGCAACGCCAGATGTTTCTTAGCTTCCCGAAGAGCTGGAAGCAAGATGCTTTGGGGCCTCTCTGCCCCTTTGCAAACAAGGCGGCCCTTTGGGCCAGGCAGCTCTAGGCCAATGGAGCACACCCAGAGCAGAAGTTCTACTTCAGCTAGATCAGCCCACCAACAAAGTGCGTTTCACAGGCCTTGGTAAGAGATTTTCTCTCAGGCTGTAAGAGCACTGGGCAGAGCCAGTTGTTTCTTAGCTTCCCAAAGACCGGGAAGCAAGATGCTTTGGGGGCTCCCTGCCCCTTTGCCAACAAGGCCGACCTTTGGGCCTTTCAGCTCTAGGCCAATGGAGCACACCCAGAGCAGAAGTTCTACCTCAGCCAGATAAGGCCTGCCAAGAAACTGCGTTTCAAAGGCTTTGGTAAGAGATGTTGCCGGTACTCTGTCAGAGCACTGGGCAGAGACAGTTGTTTCTTAGCTTCCCAAAGAGCTGGAAGCAAGATGCTTTGGGGCCTCTCTGCCCCTTTGCAAACAAGGCATCCCTTTGGGCCTTTCAGCTCTAGGCCAATGGAGCACAGCCAGAGCAGAAGTCCTACTTCAGCCAGATCAGGCCTGCCGTGGAACTGCGTTTCAGAGGCCTTTGTATGTGACGTTCCCGGTAGGCTGTGAGAGCACGGTGCAGAGCCAGTTGTTTCCTTGTTTCCCAAACAGCTGGAAGCAAGACGCTTTGGGGCCTCTCTGCCCCTTTGGAAACAAGGCAGCACGTTGGGTCTGGCAGCTCTAGGGCAATGGAGCACAACCAGAGCAGAAGTTCTACTTCTTCCAGATCAGGCCTGCCTAGAAAGTGCGTTTCACAGGCCTTGATAAGAGATGTTCTCTTAGGCTATAAGAGCACTGGGCACAGCCAGTTGTTTCTCAGCTTCCCAAGAGGTGGAAGCAAGATGCTTTGGGGCCTCTCTCCCCCTTTGGAAACAAGGCAGCCCTTTGGGCCTTTCAGCTCTAGGGCAATGGAGCACACCCAGAGCAGAAGTTCTACCTCAGCCAGATCAGGCCTGCCAAGAAACTGCTTTTCACAGGCCTTCGTAAGAGGTGTTCCCGGAAGGCTGTAAGAGTACCTGGCAGAGCGAGTTGTTTCTTAGCTTCAAAAACAGCTGGAAGCAACATGATTTGGGGCCTCTCTCCCCCTTTGGAAACAAAGCAGCCTTTGTGCCTGGCAGCTCTAGGCCAAAGTAGCACACCCAGAGCACAAGTTCTACCTCAGCCAGATAAGGCCTGTCAAGAAGCTGCGTTTCACAGGCCTTTGTATGTGACGTTCCCGGTTGGCTTTGAGAGCACTGTGCAGAGCCAGTTGTTTTCGCTTCCCAGAGAGCAGGAAGCAAGATGCTTTGGGGCCTCTCTCACACTTTGGAAATAAAGGCAGCCCTTTGGGCCTGGCAGCCCTAGGCCAATGGAGTACACCCAGAGCAGAAGTTCTACCTCAGCCAGATCAGGCCTTCCAAGAAACTGCGTCTCACAGGCCTTTCTCTGTCACGTTGCCGGTAGGCTGTGAGAGCACTGTGCAGAGCCAGTTGTTTCTTAGCTTCCCAAAAATTTGGAAGCAAGATACTTTGGGGACTCTCAGCCCCTTTGGAAACAAGGCGGCCCTTTGGGCCTGGCAGCTCTAGGCCAAAGTAGCACGCCCAGAGCAGGAGTTCTACTTCAGCCAGATCAGGCCTGCCAAGAAACTGCATTTCACAGGCCTTGGTAAGAGATGTTCCCGGTAGGCTGTGAGAGCACTGTGGAGAGCCAGTTGCTTTAGCTTCCCACAGAGCTGGAAGCAAGATGCTTTGGGGCCTCTCTCTCCCTTTGGACACAAGGCAGCCTTTGTGCCTGGCAGCTGTAGGCCAAAGTAGCACACCCAGAGCACAAGTTCTACCTCAGCCAGATAAGTCCTGTCAAGAAGCTGCGTTTCACAGGCCTTTCTATGTGACGTTCCCGGTTGGCTTTGAGAGCACTGTGCAGAGCCAGTTGTTTTCGCTTCCCAGAGAGCAGGAAGCAAGATGCTTTGGGGCCTCTCTCACACTTTGGAAATAAAGGCAGCCCTTTGGGCCTGGCAGCCCTAGGCCAATGGAGTACACCCCGAGCAGAAGTTCTACCTCAGCCAGATCAGGCCTTCCAAGAAACTGCGTCTCACAGGCCTTTCTCTGTCACGTTGCCGGTAGGCTGTGAGAGCACTGTGCAGAGCCAGTTGTTTCTTAGCTTCCCAAAGATTTGGAAGCAAGGTACTTTGGGGACTCTCAGCCCCTTTGGAAACAAGGCGGCCCTTTGGGCCTGGCAGCTCTAGGCCAAAGTAGCACGCCCAGAGCAGGAGTTCTACTTCAGCCAGATCAGGCCTGCCAAGAAACTGCGTTTCACAGGCCTTGGTAAGAGATGTTCCCGGTAGGCTGTGAGAGCACTGTGGAGAGCCAGTTGCTTTAGCTTCCCACAGAGCTGGAAGCAAGATGCTTTGGGGCCTCTCTCTCCCTTTGGACACAAGGCAGCCGTTTGCGCCTGGCAGCTCTAGGCCAATGGAGCACACCCACAGCAGAAGTTCTACTTCAGGCAGATCAGTCCTGCCCAGAAACTGCGTTTCACAGCCCTTGGTAAGAGATGTTCACGGTAGGCTGTGAGAGCACTGGGCAGAACCAGTTGTTTTTTAGCTTCCCAAAGTGCTGGAGGCAAGATGCTTTGGGGCCTCTCTCACCCTTTGGAAACAAGGCAGCCCTTAGGTCCTGGTAGCTCTAGGCCTATGTAGCACAACCAGAACAGAAGTTCTACTTCAGCCAGGTCAGGCCTGCCAAGAAACTGCGTTTCACAGGCCTTTCAAAGAGATGTTCTCTTAGGCTGTAAGAGCACTGGGCAGAGCCAGCTGTTTCTTAGCTTCCCGAAGAGCTGGGAGCAAGATGCTTTGGGTCCACTCTCCGTCTTTGGAAACAAGGCAGCCCTTTGGGCCTGGCAGCTCTAGGGCAATGGAGCACACCCAGAGCAGAAGTTCTACTTCAGCCAGATCAGGCCTGCCAGGAAACTGCGTTTCACAGGCCTTGGTAAGAGATGTTCCCGGTAGGCTGTAAGAGCACTGGGCAGAGCCAGTTGTTTCTTACCTTCCTGAAAAGCTGGAAGCAAGACGCTTGGGACCCCTCTGCCCGTTTGGGAACAAGGCAGCCTTTTGGGTCGGGAAGCTCTAGGCCAATGGAGCACACGCAGAGCAGGAGTTCTACTTCAGCCTGATCAGGCCTGCAAAGAAACAGCGTTTGACAGGCCTTGGTAAGAGATGTTCCCGGTGGGTGTAAGAGCACTGGGCAGAGCCAGTTGTTTCTTAGCTTCGCAAAGACCGGGAAGCAAGATGCTTTGGGTCTCTCTGCCCCTTGGAAACAGGGCAGCACTTGGGGCCTGGCAGCTCTAGGGCAATGGAGCACACCCAGAGCCGGAGTTCTACTTCAGCCAGATGAGGCCTGCCAAGAAACTGCGTTTCACAGGCCTTTCAAAGACATGTTCCCGGTAGGCTGTAAGAGCACGGGGCAGAGCGAGTTGGTTCTTAGCTTCCCAGAGAGCTGGAAGCAAGATGCTTTGGGGCCTCTCTGCCCCTTTGGAAACAAGGCAGCACCTTGGGCCTGGCAGCTCTAGGCCAATGGAGCACACCCAGAGCAGAATTTCTACTTCAGCCAAATCAGGCCTGCCAGGAAACGGCGTTTCACAGGCCTTGGTAAGAGATGTTCCCGGTAGGCTGTAAGAGCACTGGGCAACGCCAGATGTTTCTTAGCTTCCCGAAGAGCTGGAAGCAAGATGCTTTGGTGCCACTCTCTCACTTTGGAATCAAGGCAGCCCTTTGGGGCAGGTAGCTCTAGGCCAGTGGAGCACACCCAGAGCAGAAGTTCTACTTCGGCCAGTTCAGGCCACCAACAAACTGCGTTTCACAGGCCTTGGTAAGAGATGTTCCCGGTAGGCTGTAAGAGCACTGGGCAACGCCAGATGTTTCTTAGCTTCCCGAAGAGCTGGAAGCAAGATGCTTTGGGGCCTCTCTGCCCCTTTGCAAACAAGGCGGCCCTTTGGGCCAGGCAGCTCTAGGCCAATGGAGCACACCCAGAGCAGAAGTTCTACTTCAGCTAGATCAGGCCACCAACAAAGTGCGTTTCACAGGCCTTGGTAAGAGATTTTCTCTCAGGCTGTAAGAGCACTGGGCAGAGCCAGTTGTTTCTTAGCTTCCCAAAGACCGGGAAGCAAGATGCTTTGGGGGCTCGCTGCCCCTTTGCCAACAAGGCCGACCTTTGGGCCTTTCAGCTCTAGGCCAATGGAGCACACCCAGAGCAGAAGTTCTACCTCAGCCAGATAAGGCCTGCCAAGAAACTGCGTTTCAAAGGCTTTGGTAAGAGATGTTGCCGGTACTCTGTCAGAGCACTGGGCAGAGACAGTTGTTTCTTAGCTTCCCAAAGAGCTGGAAGCAAGATGCTTTGGGGCCTCTCTGCCCCTTTGCAAACAAGGCATCCCTTTGGGCCTTTCAGCTCTAGGCCAATGGAGCACAGCCAGAGCAGAAGTCCTACTTCAGCCAGATCAGGCCTGCCGTGGAACTGCGTTTCAGAGGCCTTTGTATGTGACGTTCCCGGTAGGCTGTGAGAGCACGGTGCAGAGCCAGTTGTTTCCTTGTTTCCCAAACAGCTGGAAGCAAGACGCTTTGGGGCCTCTCTGCCCCTTTGGAAACAAGGCAGCACGTTGGGTCTGGCAGCTCTAGGGCAATGGAGCACAACCAGAGCAGAAGTTCTACTTCTTCCAGATCAGGCCTGCCTAGAAAGTGTGTTTCACAGGCCTTGATAAGAGATGTTCTCTTAGGCTATAAGAGCACTGGGCACAGCCAGTTGTTTCTTAGCTTCCCAAGAGGTGGAAGCAAGATGCTTTGGGGCCTCTCTCCCCCTTTGGAAACAAGGCAGCCCTTTGGGCCTTTCAGCTCTAGGGCAATGGAGCACACCCAGAGCAGAAGTTCTACCTCAGCCAGATCAGGCCTGCCAAGAAACTGCTTTTCACAGGCCTTCGTAAGAGGTGTTCCCGGAAGGCTGTAAGAGTACCTGGCAGAGCGAGTTGTTTCTTAGCTTCAAAAACAGCTGGAAGCAACATGATTTGGGGCCTCTCTCCCCCTTTGGAAACAAAGCAGCCTTTGTGCCTGGCAGCTCTAGGCCAAAGTAGCACACCCAGAGCACAAGTTCTACCTCAGCCAGATAAGGCCTGTCAAGAAGCTGCGTTTCACAGGCCTTTGTATGTGACGTTCCCGGTTGGCTTTGAGAGCACTGTGCAGAGCCAGTTGTTTTCGCTTCCCAGAGAGCAGGAAGCAAGATGCTTTGGGGCCTCTCTCACACTTTGGAAATAAAGGCAGCCCTTTGGGCCTGGCAGCCCTAGGCCAATGGAGTACACCCAGAGCAGAAGTTCTACCTCAGCCAGATCAGGCCTTCCAAGAAACTGCGTCTCACAGGCCTTTCTCTGTCACGTTGCCGGTAGGCTGTGAGAGCACTGTGCAGAGCCAGTTGTTTCTTAGCTTCCCAAAGATTTGGAAGCAAGATACTTTGGGGACTCTCAGCCCCTTTGGAAACAAGGCGGCCCTTTGGGCCTGGCAGCTCTAGGCCAAAGTAGCACGCCCAGAGCAGGAGTTCTACTTCAGCCAGATCAGGCCTTCCAAGAAACTGCGTTTCACAGGCCTTGGTAAGAGATGTTCCCGGTAGGCTGTGAGAGCACTGTGGAGAGCCAGTTGCTTTAGCTTCCCACAGAGCTGGAAGCAAGATGCTTTGGGGCCTCTCTCTCCCTTTGGAAACAAAGCAGCCTTTGTGCCTGGCAGCTCTAGGCCAAAGTAGCACACCCAGAGCACAAGTTCTACCTCAGCCAGATAAGGCCTGTCAAGAAGCTGCGTTTCACAGGCCTTTGTATGTGACGTTCCCGGTTGGCTTTGAGAGCACTGTGCAGAGCCAGTTGTTTTCGCTTCCCAGAGAGCAGGAAGCAAGATGCTTTGGGGCCTCTCTCACACTTTGGAAATAAAGGCAGCCCTTTGGGCCTGGCAGCCCTAGGCCAATGGAGTACACCCAGAGCAGAAGTTCTACCTCAGCCAGATCAGGCCTTCCAAGAAACTGCGTCTCACAGGCCTTTCTCTGTCACGTTGCCGGTAGGCTGTGAGAGCACTGTGCAGAGCCAGTTGTTTCTTAGCTTCCCAAAGATTTGGAAGCAAGATACTTTGGGGACTCTCAGCCCCTTTGGAAACAAGGCGGCCCTTTGGGCCTGGCAGCTCTAGGCCAAAGTAGCACGCCCAGAGCAGGAGTTCTACTTCAGCCAGATCAGGCCTGCCAAGAAACTGCGTTTCACAGGCCTTGGTAAGAGATGTTCCCGGTAGGCTGTGAGAGCACTGTGGAGAGCCAGTTGCTTTAGCTTCCCACAGAGCTGGAAGCAAGATGCTTTGGGGCCTCTCTCTCCCTTTGGACACAAGGCAGCCGTTTGCGCCTGGCAGCTCTAGGCCAATGGAGCACACCCACAGCAGAAGTTCTACTTCAGGCAGATCAGTCCTGCCCAGAAACTGCGTTTCACAGCCCTTGGTAAGAGATGTTCACGGTAGGCTGTGAGAGCACTGGGCAGAACCAGTTGTTTTTTAGCTTCCCAAAGTGCTGGAGGCAAGATGCTTTGGGACCTCTCTCACCCTTTGGAAACAAGGCAGCCCTTAGGTCCTGGTAGCTCTAGGCCTATGTAGCACAACCAGAACAGAAGTTCTACTTCAGCCAGGTCAGGCCTGCCAAGAAACTGCGTTTCACAGGCCTTTCAAAGAGATGTTCTCTTAGGCTGTAAGAGCACTGGGCAGAGCCAGCTGTTTCTTAGCTTCCCGAAGAGCTGGGAGCAAGATGCTTTGGGTCCACTCTCCGTCTTTGGAAACAAGGCAGCCCTTTGGGCCTGGCAGCTCTAGGGCAATGGAGCACACCCAGAGCAGAAGTTCTACTTCAGCCAGATCAGGCCTGCCAGGAAACTGCGTTTCACAGGCCTTGGTAAGAGATGTTCCCGGTAGGCTGTAAGAGCACTGGGCAGAGCCAGTTGTTTCTTACCTTCCTGAAAAGCTGCAAGCAAGACGCTTGGGACCCCTCTGCCCGTTTGGGAACAAGGCAGCCTTTTGGGTCGGGAAGCTCTAGGCCAATGGAGCACACGCAGAGCAGGAGTTCTACTTCAGCCTGATCAGGCCTGCAAAGAAACAGCGTTTGACAGGCCTTGGTAAGAGATGTTCCCGGTGGGTGTAAGAGCACTGGGCAGAGCCAGTTGTTTCTTAGCTTCGCAAAGACCGGGAAGCAAGATGCTTTGGGCCTCTCTGCCCCTTGGAAACAGGGCAGCACTTGGGGCCTGGCAGCTCTAGGGCAATGGAGCACACCCAGAGCCGGAGTTCTACTTCAGCCAGATGAGGCCTGCCAAGAAACTGCGTTTCACAGGCCTTTCAAAGACATGTTCCCGGTAGGCTGTAAGAGCACGGGGCAGAGCGAGTTGGTTCTTAGCTTCCCAGAGAGCTGGAAGCAAGATGCTTTGGGGCCTCTCTGCCCCTTTGGAAACAAGGCAGCACCTTGGGCCTGGCAGCTCTAGGGCAATGGAGCACACCCAGAGCAGAAGTTCTACTTGAGCCAAATCAGGCCTGCCAGGAAACGGCGTTTCACAGGCCTTGGTAAGAGATGTTCCCGGTAGGCTGTAAGAGCACTGGGCAACGCCAGATGTTTCTCAGCTTCCCGAAGAGCTGGAAGCAAGATGCTTTGGTGCCACTCTCTCACTTTGGAATCAAGGCAGCCCTTTGGGGCAGGTAGCTCTAGGCCAGTGGAGCACACCCAGAGCAGAAGTTCTACTTCGGCCAGTTCAGGCCACCAACAAACTGCGTTTCACAGGCCTTGGTAAGAGATGTTCCCGGTAGGCTGTAAGAGCACTGGGCAACGCCAGATGTTTCTTAGCTTCCCGAAGAGCTGGAAGCAAGATGCTTTGGGGCCTCTCTGCCCCTTTGCAAACAAGGCGGCCCTTTGGGCCAGGCAGCTCTAGGCCAATGGAGCACACCCAGAGCAGAAGTTCTACTTCAGCTAGATCAGGCCACCAACAAAGTGCGTTTCACAGGCCTTGGTAAGAGATTTTCTCTCAGGCTGTAAGAGCACTGGGCAGAGCCAGTTGTTTCTTAGCTTCCCAAAGACCGGGAAGCAAGATGCTTTGGGGGCTCCCTGCCCCTTTGCCAACAAGGCCGACCTTTGGGCCTTTCAGCTCTAGGCCAATGGAGCACACCCAGAGCAGAAGTTCTACCTCAGCCAGATAAGGCCTGCCAAGAAACTGCGTTTCAAAGGCTTTGGTAAGAGATGTTGCCGGTACTCTGTCAGAGCACTGGGCAGAGACAGTTGTTTCTTAGCTTCCCAAAGAGCTGGAAGCAAGATGCTTTGGGGCCTCTCTGCCCCTTTGCAAACAAGGCATCCCTTTGGGCCTTTCAGCTCTAGGCCAATGGAGCACAGCCAGAGCAGAAGTCCTACTTCAGCCAGATCAGGCCTGCCGTGGAACTGCGTTTCAGAGGCCTTTGTATGTGACGTTCCCGGTAGGCTGTGAGAGCACGGTGCAGAGCCAGTTGTTTCCTTGTTTCCCAAACAGCTGGAAGCAAGACGCTTTGGGGCCTCTCTGCCCCTTTGGAAACAAGGCAGCACGTTGGGTCTGGCAGCTCTAGGGCAATGGAGCACAACCAGAGCAGAAGTTCTACTTCTTCCAGATCAGGCCTGCCTAGAAAGTGCGTTTCACAGGCCTTGATAAGAGATGTTCTCTTAGGCTATAAGAGCACTGGGCACAGCCAGTTGTTTCTCAGCTTCCCAAGAGGTGGAAGCAAGATGCTTTGGGGCCTCTCTCCCCCTTTGGAAACAAGGCAGCCCTTTGGGCCTTTCAGCTCTAGGGCAATGGAGCACACCCAGAGCAGAAGTTCTACCTCAGCCAGATCAGGCCTGCCAAGAAACTGCTTTTCACAGGCCTTCGTAAGAGGTGTTCCCGGAAGGCTGTAAGAGTACCTGGCAGAGCGAGTTGTTTCTTAGCTTCAAAAACAGCTGGAAGCAACATGATTTGGGGCCTCTCTCCCCCTTTGGAAACAAAGCAGCCTTTGTGCCTGGCAGCTCTAGGCCAAAGTAGCACACCCAGAGCACAAGTTCTACCTCAGCCAGATAAGGCCTGTCAAGAAGCTGCGTTTCACAGGCCTTTGTATGTGACGTTCCCGGTTGGCTTTGAGAGCACTGTGCAGAGCCAGTTGTTTTCGCTTCCCAGAGAGCAGGAAGCAAGATGCTTTGGGGCCTCTCTCACACTTTGGAAATAAAGGCAGCCCTTTGGGCCTGGCAGCCCTAGGCCAATGGAGTACACCCAGAGCAGAAGTTCTACCTCAGCCAGATCAGGCCTTCCAAGAAACTGCGTCTCACAGGCCTTTCTCTGTCACGTTGCCGGTAGGCTGTGAGAGCACTGTGCAGAGCCAGTTGTTTCTTAGCTTCCCAAAAATTTGGAAGCAAGATACTTTGGGGACTCTCAGCCCCTTTGGAAACAAGGCGGCCCTTTGGGCCTGGCAGCTCTAGGCCAAAGTAGCACGCCCAGAGCAGGAGTTCTACTTCAGCCAGATCAGGCCTGCCAAGAAACTGCGTTTCACAGGCCTTGGTAAGAGATGTTCCCGGTAGGCTGTGAGAGCACTGTGGAGAGCCAGTTGCTTTAGCTTCCCACAGAGCTGGAAGCAAGATGCTTTGGGGCCTCTCTCTCCCTTTGGACACAAGGCAGCCGTTTGCGCCTGGCAGCTCTAGGCCAATGGAGCACACCCACAGCAGAAGTTCTACTTCAGGCAGATCAGTCCTGCCCAGAAACTGCGTTTCACAGCCCTTGGTAAGAGATGTTCACGGTAGGCTGTGAGAGCACTGGGCAGAACCAGTTGTTTTTTAGCTTCCCAAAGTGCTGGAGGCAAGATGCTTTGGGGCCTCTCTCACCCTTTGGAAACAAGGCAGCCCTTAGGTCCTGGTAGCTCTAGGCCTATGTAGCACAACCAGAACAGAAGTTCTACTTCAGCCAGGTCAGGCCTGCCAAGAAACTGCGTTTCACAGGCCTTTCAAAGAGATGTTCTCTTAGGCTGTAAGAGCACTGGGCAGAGCCAGCTGTTTCTTAGCTTCCCGAAGAGCTGGGAGCAAGATGCTTTGGGTCCACTCTCCGTCTTTGGAAACAAGGCAGCCCTTTGGGCCTGGCAGCTCTAGGGCAATGGAGCACACCCAGAGCAGAAGTTCTACTTCAGCCAGATCAGGCCTGCCAGGAAACTGCGTTTCACAGGCCTTGGTAAGAGATGTTCCCGGTAGGCTGTAAGAGCACTGGGCAGAGCCAGTTGTTTCTTACCTTCCTGAAAAGCTGGAAGCAAGACGCTTGGGACCCCTCTGCCCGTTTGGGAACAAGGCAGCCTTTTGGGTCGGGAAGCTCTAGCCCAATGGAGCACACGCAGAGCAGGAGTTCTACTTCAGCCTGATCAGGCCTGCAAAGAAACAGCGTTTGACAGGCCTTGGTAAGAGATGTTCCCGGTAGGTGTAAGAGCACGGGGCAGAGCGAGTTGGTTCTTAGCTTCCCAGAGAGCTGGAAGCAAGATGCTTTGGGGCCTCTCTGCCCCTTTGGAAACAAGGCAGCACCTTGGGCCTGGCAGCTCTAGGGCAATGGAGCACACCCAGAGCAGAAGTTCTACTTGAGCCAAATCAGGCCTGCCAGGAAACGGCGTTTCACAGGCCTTGGTAAGAGATGTTCCCGGTAGGCTGTAAGAGCACTGGGCAACGCCAGATGTTTCTTAGCTTCCCGAAGAGCTGGAAGCAAGATGCTTTGGTGCCACTCTCTCACTTTGGAATCAAGGCAGCCCTTTGGGGCAGGTAGCTCTAGGCCAGTGGAGCACACCCAGAGCAGAAGTTCTACTTCGGCCAGTTCAGGCCACCAACAAACTGCGTTTCACAGGCCTTGGTAAGAGATGTTCCCGGTAGGCTGTAAGAGCACTGGGCAACGCCAGATGTTTCTTAGCTTCCCGAAGAGCTGGAAGCAAGATGCTTTGGGGCCTCTCTGCCCCTTTGCAAACAAGGCGGCCCTTTGGGCCAGGCAGCTCTAGGCCAATGGAGCACACCCAGAGCAGAAGTTCTACTTCAGCTAGATCAGGCCACCAACAAAGTGCGTTTCACAGGCCTTGGTAAGAGATTTTCTCTCAGGCTGTAAGAGCACTGGGCAGAGCCAGTTGTTTCTTAGCTTCCCAAAGACCGGGAAGCAAGATGCTTTGGGGGCTCCCTGCCCCTTTGCCAACAAGGCCGACCTTTGGGCCTTTCAGCTCTAGGCCAATGGAGCACACCCAGAGCAGAAGTTCTACCTCAGCCAGATAAGGCCTGCCAAGAAACTGCGTTTCAAAGGCTTTGGTAAGAGATGTTGCCGGTACTCTGTCAGAGCACTGGGCAGAGACAGTTGTTTCTTAGCTTCCCAAAGAGCTGGAAGCAAGATGCTTTGGGGCCTCTCTGCCCCTTTGCAAACAAGGCATCCCTTTGGGCCTTTCAGCTCTAGGCCAATGGAGCACAGCCAGAGCAGAAGTCCTACTTCAGCCAGATCAGGCCTGCCGTGGAACTGCGTTTCAGAGGCCTTTGTATGTGACGTTCCCGGTAGGCTGTGAGAGCACGGTGCAGAGCCAGTTGTTTCCTTGTTTCCCAAACAGCTGGAAGCAAGACGCTTTGGGGCCTCTCTGCCCCTTTGGAAACAAGGCAGCACGTTGGGTCTGGCAGCTCTAGGGCAATGGAGCACAACCAGAGCAGAAGTTCTACTTCTTCCAGATCAGGCCTGCCTAGAAAGTGCGTTTCACAGGCCTTGATAAGAGATGTTCTCTTAGGCTATAAGAGCACTGGGCACAGCCAGTTGTATCTCAGCTTCCCAAGAGGTGGAAGCAAGATGCTTTGGGGCCTCTCTCCCCCTTTGGAAACAAGGCAGCCCTTTGGGCCTTTCAGCTCTAGGGCAATGGAGCACACCCAGAGCAGAAGTTCTACCTCAGCCAGATCAGGCCTGCCAAGAAACTGCTTTTCACAGGCCTTCGTAAGAGGTGTTCCCGGAAGGCTGTAAGAGTACCTGGCAGAGCGAGTTGTTTCTTAGCTTCAAAAACAGCTGGAAGCAACATGATTTGGGGCCTCTCTCCCCCTTTGGAAACAAAGCAGCCTTTGTGCCTGGCAGCTCTAGGCCAAAGTAGCACACCCAGAGCACAAGTTCTACCTCATCCAGATAAGGCCTGTCAAGAAGCTGCGTTTCACAGGCCTTTGTATGTGACGTTCCCGGTTGGCTTTGAGAGCACTGTGCAGAGCCAGTTGTTTTCGCTTCCCAGAGAGCAGGAAGCAAGATGCTTTGGGGCCTCTCTCACACTTTGGAAATAAAGGCAGCCCTTTGGGCCTGGCAGCCCTAGGCCAATGGAGTACACCCAGAGCAGAAGTTCTACCTCAGCCAGATCAGGCCTTCCAAGAAACTGCGTCTCACAGGCCTTTCTCTGTCACGTTGCCGGTAGGCTGTGAGAGCACTGTGCAGAGCCAGTTGTTTCTTAGCTTCCCAAAGATTTGGAAGCAAGATACTTTGGGGACTCTCAGCCCCTTTGGAAACAAGGCGGCCCTTTGGGCCTGGCAGCTCTAGGCCAAAGTAGCACGCCCAGAGCAGGAGTTCTACTTCAGCCAGATCAGGCCTTCCAAGAAACTGCGTTTCACAGGCCTTGGTAAGAGATGTTCCCGGTAGGCTGTGAGAGCACTGTGGAGAGCCAGTTGCTTTAGCTTCCCACAGAGCTGGAAGCAAGATGCTTTGGGGCCTCTCTCTCCCTTTGGACACAAGGCAGCCGTTTGCGCCTGGCAGCTCTAGGCCAATGGAGCACACCCACAGCAGAAGTTCTACTTCAGGCAGATCAGTCCTGCCCAGAAACTGCGTTTCACAGCCCTTGGTAAGAGATGTTCACGGTAGGCTGTGAGAGCACTGGGCAGAACCAGTTGTTTTTTAGCTTCCCAAAGTGCTGGAGGCAAGATGCTTTGGGGCCTCTCTCACCCTTTGGAAACAAGGCAGCCCTTAGGTCCTGGTAGCTCTAGGCCTATGTAGCACAACCAGAACAGAAGTTCTACTTCAGCCAGGTCAGGCCTGCCAAGAAACTGCGTTTCACAGGCCTTTCAAAGAGATGTTCTCTTAGGCTGTAAGAGCACTGGGCAGAGCCAGCTGTTTCTTAGCTTCCCGAAGAGCTGGGAGCAAGATGCTTTGGGTCCACTCTCCGTCTTTGGAAACAAGGCAGCCCTTTGGGCCTGGCAGCTCTAGGGCAATGGAGCACACCCAGAGCAGAAGTTCTACTTCAGCCAGATCAGGCCTGCCAGGAAACTGCGTTTCACAGGCCTTGGTAAGAGATGTTCCCGGTAGGCTGTAAGAGCACTGGGCAGAGCCAGTTGTTTCTTACCTTCCTGAAAAGCTGGAAGCAAGACGCTTGGGACCCCTCTGCCCGTTTGGGAACAAGGCAGCCTTTTGGGTCGGGAAGCTCTAGCCCAATGGAGCACACGCAGAGCAGGAGTTCTACTTCAGCCTGATCAGGCCTGCAAAGAAACAGCGTTTGACAGGCCTTGGTAAGAGATGTTCCCGGTAGGTGTAAGAGCACGGGGCAGAGCGAGTTGGTTCTTAGCTTCCCAGAGAGCTGGAAGCAAGATGCTTTGGGGCCTCTCTGCCCCTTTGGAAACAAGGCAGCACCTTGGGCCTGGCAGCTCTAGCTCAATGGAGCACACCCAGAGCAGAAGTTCTACTTCAGCCAAATCAGGCCTGCCAGGAAACGGCGTTTCACAGGCCTTGGTAAGAGATGTTCCCGGTAGGCTGTAAGAGCACTGGGCAACGCCAGATGTTTCTTAGCTTCCCGAAGAGCTGGAAGCAAGATGCTTTGGTGCCACTCTCTCACTTTGGAATCAAGGCAGCCCTTTGGGGCAGGTAGCTCTAGGCCAGTGGAGCACACCCAGAGCAGAAGTTCTACTTCGGCCAGTTCAGGCCACCAACAAACTGCGTTTCACAGGCCTTGGTAAGAGATGTTCCCGGTAGGCTGTAAGAGCACTGGGCAACGCCAGATGTTTCTTAGCTTCCCGAAGAGCTGGAAGCAAGATGCTTTGGGGCCTCTCTGCCCCTTTGCAAACAAGGCGGCCCTTTGGGCCAGGCAGCTCTAGGCCAATGGAGCACACCCAGAGCAGAAGTTCTACTTCAGCTAGATCAGGCCACCAACAAAGTGCGTTTCACAGGCCTTGGTAAGAGATTTTCTCTCAGGCTGTAAGAGCACTGGGCAGAGCCAGTTGTTTCTTAGCTTCCCAAAGAGCTGGAAGCAAGATGCTTTGGGGGCTCCCTGCCCCTTTGCCAACAAGGCCGACCTTTGGGCCTTTCAGCTCTAGGCCAATGGAGCACACCCAGAGCAGAAGTTCTACCTCAGCCAGATAAGGCCTGCCAAGAAACTGCGTTTCAAAGGCTTTGGTAAGAGATGTTGCCGGTACTCTGTCAGAGCACTGGGCAGAGACAGTTGTTTCTTAGCTTCCCAAAGAGCTGGAAGCAAGATGCTTTGGGGCCTCTCTGCCCCTTTGCAAACAAGGCATCCCTTTGGGCCTTTCAGCTCTAGGCCAATGGAGCACAGCCAGAGCAGAAGTCCTACTTCAGCCAGATCAGGCCTGCCGTGGAACTGCGTTTCAGAGGCCTTTGTATGTGACGTTCCCGGTAGGCTGTGAGAGCACGGTGCAGAGCCAGTTGTTTCCTTGTTTCCCAAACAGCTGGAAGCAAGACGCTTTGGGGCCTCTCTGCCCCTTTGGAAACAAGGCAGCACGTTGGGTCTGGCAGCTCTAGGGCAATGGAGCACAACCAGAGCAGAAGTTCTACTTCTTCCAGATCAGGCCTGCCTAGAAAGTGTGTTTCACAGGCCTTGATAAGAGATGTTCTCTTAGGCTATAAGAGCACTGGGCACAGCCAGTTGTTTCTTAGCTTCCCAAGAGGTGGAAGCAAGATGCTTTGGGGCCTCTCTCCCCCTTTGGAAACAAGGCAGCCCTTTGGGCCTTTCAGCTCTAGGGCAATGGAGCACACCCAGAGCAGAAGTTCTACCTCAGCCAGATCAGGCCTGCCAAGAAACTGCTTTTCACAGGCCTTCGTAAGAGGTGTTCCCGGAAGGCTGTAAGAGTACCTGGCAGAGCGAGTTGTTTCTTAGCTTCAAAAACAGCTGTAAGCAACATGATTTGGGGCCTCTCTCCCCCTTTGGAAACAAAGCAGCCTTTGTGCCTGGCAGCTCTAGGCCAAAGTAGCACACCCAGAGCACAAGTTCTACCTCATCCAGATAAGGCCTGTCAAGAAGCTGCGTTTCACAGGCCTTTGTATGTGACGTTCCCGGTTGGCTTTGAGAGCACTGTGCAGAGCCAGTTGTTTTCGCTTCCCAGAGAGCAGGAAGCAAGATGCTTTGGGGCCTCTCTCACACTTTGGAAATAAAGGCAGCCCTTTGGGCCTGGCAGCCCTAGGCCAATGGAGTACACCCAGAGCAGAAGTTCTACCTCAGCCAGATCAGGCCTTCCAAGAAACTGCGTCTCACAGGCCTTTCTCTGTCACGTTGCCGGTAGGCTGTGAGAGCACTGTGCAGAGCCAGTTGTTTCTTAGCTTCCCAAAGATTTGGAAGCAAGATACTTTGGGGACTCTCAGCCCCTTTGGAAACAAGGCGGCCCTTTGGGCCTGGCAGCTCTAGGCCAAAGTAGCACGCCCAGAGCAGGAGTTCTACTTCAGCCAGATCAGGCCTGCCAAGAAACTGCGTTTCACAGGCCTTGGTAAGAGATGTTCCCGGTAGGCTGTGAGAGCACTGTGGAGAGCCAGTTGCTTTAGCTTCCCACAGAGCTGGAAGCAAGATGCTTTGGGGCCTCTCTCTCCCTTTGGACACAAGGCAGCCGTTTGCGCCTGGCAGCTCTAGGCCAATGGAGCACACCCACAGCAGAAGTTCTACTTCAGGCAGATCAGTCCTGCCCAGAAACTGCGTTTCACAGCCCTTGGTAAGAGATGTTCACGGTAGGCTGTGAGAGCACTGGGCAGAACCAGTTGTTTTTTAGCTTCCCAAAGTGCTGGAGGCAAGATGCTTTGGGGCCTCTCTCACCCTTTGGAAACAAGGCAGCCCTTAGGTCCTGGTAGCTCTAGGCCTATGTAGCACAACCAGAACAGAAGTTCTACTTCAGCCAGGTCAGGCCTGCCAAGAAACTGCGTTTCACAGGCCTTTCAAAGAGATGTTCTCTTAGGCTGTAAGAGCACTGGGCAGAGCCAGCTGTTTCTTAGCTTCCCGAAGAGCTGGGAGCAAGATGCTTTGGGTCCACTCTCCGTCTTTGGAAACAAGGCAGCCCTTTGGGCCTGGCAGCTCTAGGGCAATGGAGCACACCCAGAGCAGAAGTTCTACTTCAGCCAGATCAGGCCTGCCAGGAAACTGCGTTTCACAGGCCTTGGTAAGAGATGTTCCCGGTAGGCTGTAAGAGCACTGGGCAGAGCCAGTTGTTTCTTACCTTCCTGAAAAGCTGGAAGCAAGACGCTTGGGACCCCTCTGCCCGTTTGGGAACAAGGCAGCCTTTTGGGTCGGGAAGCTCTAGGCCAATGGAGCACACGCAGAGCAGGAGTTCTACTTCAGCCTGATCAGGCCTGCAAAGAAACAGCGTTTGACAGGCCTTGGTAAGAGATGTTCCCGGTAGGTGTAAGAGCACGGGGCAGAGCGAGTTGGTTCTTAGCTTCCCAGAGAGCTGGAAGCAAGATGCTTTGGGGCCTCTCTGCCCCTTTGGAAACAAGGCAGCACCTTGGGCCTGGCAGCTCTAGCTCAATGGAGCACACCCAGAGCAGAAGTTCTACTTCAGCCAAATCAGGCCTGCCAGGAAACGGCGTTTCACAGGCCTTGGTAAGAGATGTTCCCGGTAGGCTGTAAGAGCACTGGGCAACGCCAGATGTTTCTTAGCTTCCCGAAGAGCTGGAAGCAAGATGCTTTGGTGCCACTCTCTCACTTTGGAATCAAGGCAGCCCTTTGGGGCAGGTAGCTCTAGGCCAGTGGAGCACACCCAGAGCAGAAGTTCTACTTCGGCCAGTTCAGGCCACCAACAAACTGCGTTTCACAGGCCTTGGTAAGAGATGTTCCCGGTAGGCTGTAAGAGCACTGGGCAACGCCAGATGTTTCTTAGCTTCCCGAAGAGCTGGAAGCAAGATGCTTTGGGGCCTCTCTGCCCCTTTGCAAACAAGGCGGCCCTTTGGGCCAGGCAGCTCTAGGCCAATGGAGCACACCCAGAGCAGAAGTTCTACTTCAGCTAGATCAGGCCACCAACAAAGTGCGTTTCACAGGCCTTGGTAAGAGATTTTCTCTCAGGCTGTAAGAGCACTGGGCAGAGCCAGTTGTTTCTTAGCTTCCCAAAGACCGGGAAGCAAGATGCTTTGGGGGCTCCCTGCCCCTTTGCCAACAAGGCCGACCTTTGGTCCTTTCAGCTCTAGGCCAATGGAGCACACCCAGAGCAGAAGTTCTACCTCAGCCAGATAAGGCCTGCCAAGAAACTGCGTTTCAAAGGCTTTGGTAAGAGATGTTGCCGGTACTCTGTCAGAGCACTGGGCAGAGACAGTTGTTTCTTAGCTTCCCAAAGAGCTGGAAGCAAGATGCTTTGGGGCCTCTCTGCCCCTTTGCAAACAAGGCATCCCTTTGG
Source organism: Equus asinus (assembly GCF_041296235.1). Classification (NCBI taxonomy): domain Eukaryota; kingdom Metazoa; phylum Chordata; class Mammalia; order Perissodactyla; family Equidae; genus Equus; species Equus asinus. The sequence continues at coordinate 733,815 of NW_027225523.1, forward strand.
GCCTTTCAGCTCTAGGCCAATGGAGCACAGCCAGAGCAGAAGTCCTACTTCAGCCAGATCAGGCCTGCCGTGGAACTGCGTTTCAGAGGCCTTTGTATGTGACGTTCCCGGTAGGCTGTGAGAGCACGGTGCAGAGCCAGTTGTTTCCTTGTTTCCCAAACAGCTGGAAGCAAGACGCTTTGGGGCCTCTCTGCCCCTTTGGAAACAAGGCAGCACGTTGGGTCTGGCAGCTCTAGGGCAATGGAGCACAACCAGAGCAGAAGTTCTACTTCTTCCAGATCAGGCCTGCCTAGAAAGTGTGTTTCACAGGCCTTGATAAGAGATGTTCTCTTAGGCTATAAGAGCACTGGGCACAGCCAGTTGTTTCTTAGCTTCCCAAGAGGTGGAAGCAAGATGCTTTGGGGCCTCTCTCCCCCTTTGGAAACAAGGCAGCCCTTTGGGCCTTTCAGCTCTAGGGCAATGGAGCACACCCAGAGCAGAAGTTCTACCTCAGCCAGATCAGGCCTGCCAAGAAACTGCTTTTCACAGGCCTTCGTAAGAGGTGTTCCCGGAAGGCTGTAAGAGTACCTGGCAGAGCGAGTTGTTTCTTAGCTTCAAAAACAGCTGGAAGCAACATGATTTGGGGCCTCTCTCCCCCTTTGGAAACAAAGCAGCCTTTGTGCCTGGCAGCTCTAGGCCAAAGTAGCACACCCAGAGCACAAGTTCTACCTCATCCAGATAAGGCCTGTCAAGAAGCTGCGTTTCACAGGCCTTTGTATGTGACGTTCCCGGTTGGCTTTGAGAGCACTGTGCAGAGCCAGTTGATTTCGCTTCCCAGAGAGCAGGAAGCAAGATGCTTTGGGGCCTCTCTCACACTTTGGAAATAAAGGCAGCCCTTTGGGCCTGGCAGCCCTAGGCCAATGGAGTACACCCAGAGCAGAAGTTCTACCTCAGCCAGATCAGGCCTTCCAAGAAACTGCGTCTCACAGGCCTTTCTCTGTCACGTTGCCGGTAGGCTGTGAGAGCACTGTGCAGAGCCAGTTGTTTCTTAGCTTCCCAAAGATTTGGAAGCAAGATACTTTGGGGACTCTCAGCCCCTTTGGAAACAAGGCGGCCCTTTGGGCCTGGCAGCTCTAGGCCAAAGTAGCACGCCCAGAGCAGGAGTTCTACTTCAGCCAGATCAGGCCTGCCAAGAAACTGCGTTTCACAGGCCTTGGTAAGAGATGTTCCCGGTAGGCTGTGAGAGCACTGTGGAGAGCCAGTTGCTTTAGCTTCCCACAGAGCTGGAAGCAAGATGCTTTGGGGCCTCTCTCTCCCTTTGGACACAAGGCAGCCGTTTGCGCCTGGCAGCTCTAGGCCAATGGAGCACACCCACAGCAGAAGTTCTACTTCAGGCAGATCAGTCCTGCCCAGAAACTGCGTTTCACAGCCCTTGGTAAGAGATGTTCACGGTAGGCTGTGAGAGCACTGGGCAGAACCAGTTGTTTTTTAGCTTCCCAAAGTGCTGGAGGCAAGATGCTTTGGGGCCTCTCTCACCCTTTGGAAACAAGGCAGCCCTTAGGTCCTGGTAGCTCTAGGCCTATGTAGCACAACCAGAACAGAAGTTCTACTTCAGCCAGGTCAGGCCTGCCAAGAAACTGCGTTTCACAGGCCTTTCAAAGAGATGTTCTCTTAGGCTGTAAGAGCACTGGGCAGAGCCAGCTGTTTCTTAGCTTCCCGAAGAGCTGGGAGCAAGATGCTTTGGGTCCACTCTCCGTCTTTGGAAACAAGGCAGCCCTTTGGGCCTGGCAGCTCTAGGGCAATGGAGCACACCCAGAGCAGAAGTTCTACTTCAGCCAGATCAGGCCTGCCAGGAAACTGCGTTTCACAGGCCTTGGTAAGAGATGTTCCCGGTAGGCTGTAAGAGCACTGGGCAGAGCCAGTTGTTTCTTACCTTCCTGAAAAGCTGGAAGCAAGACGCTTGGGACCCCTCTGCCCGTTTGGGAACAAGGCAGCCTTTTGGGTCGGGAAGCTCTAGCCCAATGGAGCACACGCAGAGCAGGAGTTCTACTTCAGCCTGATCAGGCCTGCAAAGAAACAGCGTTTGACAGGCCTTGGTAAGAGATGTTCCCGGTAGGTGTAAGAGCACGGGGCAGAGCGAGTTGGTTCTTAGCTTCCCAGAGAGCTGGAAGCAAGATGCTTTGGGGCCTCTCTGCCCCTTTGGAAACAAGGCAGCACCTTGGGCCTGGCAGCTCTAGCTCAATGGAGCACACCCAGAGCAGAAGTTCTACTTCAGCCAAATCAGGCCTGCCAGGAAACGGCGTTTCACAGGCCTTGGTAAGAGATGTTCCCGGTAGGCTGTAAGAGCACTGGGCAACGCCAGATGTTTCTTAGCTTCCCGAAGAGCTGGAAGCAAGATGCTTTGGTGCCACTCTCTCACTTTGGAATCAAGGCAGCCCTTTGGGGCAGGTAGCTCTAGGCCAGTGGAGCACACCCAGAGCAGAAGTTCTACTTCGGCCAGTTCAGGCCACCAACAAACTGCGTTTCACAGGCCTTGGTAAGAGATGTTCCCGGTAGGCTGTAAGAGCACTGGGCAACGCCAGATGTTTCTTAGCTTCCCGAAGAGCTGGAAGCAAGATGCTTTGGGGCCTCTCTGCCCCTTTGCAAACAAGGCGGCCCTTTGGGCCAGGCAGCTCTAGGCCAATGGAGCACACCCAGAGCAGAAGTTCTACTTCAGCTAGATCAGGCCACCAACAAAGTGCGTTTCACAGGCCTTGGTAAGAGATTTTCTCTCAGGCTGTAAGAGCACTGGGCAGAGCCAGTTGTTTCTTAGCTTCCCAAAGACCGGGAAGCAAGATGCTTTGGGGGCTCCCTGCCCCTTTGCCAACAAGGCCGACCTTTGGGCCTTTCAGCTCTAGGCCAATGGAGCACACCCAGAGCAGAAGTTCTACCTCAGCCAGATAAGGCCTGCCAAGAAACTGCGTTTCAAAGGCTTTGGTAAGAGATGTTGCCGGTACTCTGTCAGAGCACTGGGCAGAGACAGTTGTTTCTTAGCTTCCCAAAGAGCTGGAAGCAAGATGCTTTGGGGCCTCTCTGCCCCTTTGCAAACAAGGCATCCCTTTGGGCCTTTCAGCTCTAGGGCAATGGAGCACACCCAGAGCAGAAGTTCTACTTCAGCCAGATCAGGCCTGCCGTGGAACTGCGTTTCAGAGGCCTTTGTATGTGACGTTCCCGGTAGGCTGTGAGAGCACGGTGCAGAGCCAGTTGTTTCCTTGTTTCCCAAACAGCTGGAAGCAAGACGCTTTGGGGCCTCTCTGCCCCTTTGGAAACAAGGCAGCACGTTGGGTCTGGCAGCTCTAGGGCAATGGAGCACAACCAGAGCAGAAGTTCTACTTCTTCCAGATCAGGCCTGCCTAGAAAGTGTGTTTCACAGGCCTTGATAAGAGATGTTCTCTTAGGCTATAAGAGCACTGGGCACAGCCAGTTGTTTCTTAGCTTCCCAAGAGGTGGAAGCAAGATGCTTTGGGGCCTCTCTCCCCCTTTGGAAACAAGGCAGCCCTTTGGGCCTTTCAGCTCTAGGGCAATGGAGCACACCCAGAGCAGAAGTTCTACCTCAGCCAGATCAGGCCTGCCAAGAAACTGCTTTTCACAGGCCTTCGTAAGAGGTGTTCCCGGAAGGCTGTAAGAGTACCTGGCAGAGCGAGTTGTTTCTTAGCTTCAAAAACAGCTGGAAGCAACATGATTTGGGGCCTCTCTCCCCCTTTGGAAACAAAGCAGCCTTTGTGCCTGGCAGCTCTAGGCCAAAGTAGCACACCCAGAGCACAAGTTCTACCTCATCCAGATAAGGCCTGTCAAGAAGCTGCGTTTCACAGGCCTTTGTATGTGACGTTCCCGGTTGGCTTTGAGAGCACTGTGCAGAGCCAGTTGTTTTCGCTTCCCAGAGAGCAGGAAGCAAGATGCTTTGGGGCCTCTCTCACACTTTGGAAATAAAGGCAGCCCTTTGGGCCTGGCAGCCCTAGGCCAATGGAGTACACCCAGAGCAGAAGTTCTACCTCAGCCAGATCAGGCCTTCCAAGAAACTGCGTCTCACAGGCCTTTCTCTGTCACGTTGCCGGTAGGCTGTGAGAGCACTGTGCAGAGCCAGTTGTTTCTTAGCTTCCCAAAGATTTGGAAGCAAGATACTTTGGGGACTCTCAGCCCCTTTGGAAAAAAGGCGGCCCTTTGGGCCTGGCAGCTCTAGGCCAAAGTAGCACGCCCAGAGCAGGAGTTCTACTTCAGCCAGATCAGGCCTGCCAAGAAACTGCGTTTCACAGGCCTTGGTAAGAGATGTTCCCGGTAGGCTGTGAGAGCACTGTGGAGAGCCAGTTGCTTTAGCTTCCCACAGAGCTGGAAGCAAGATGCTTTGGGGCCTCTCTCTCCCTTTGGACACAAGGCAGCCGTTTGCGCCTGGCAGCTCTAGGCCAATGGAGCACACCCACAGCAGAAGTTCTACTTCAGGCAGATCAGTCCTGCCCAGAAACTGCGTTTCACAGCCCTTGGTAAGAGATGTTCACGGTAGGCTGTGAGAGCACTGGGCAGAACCAGTTGTTTTTTAGCTTCCCAAAGTGCTGGAGGCAAGATGCTTTGGGGCCTCTCTCACCCTTTGGAAACAAGGCAGCCCTTAGGTCCTGGTAGCTCTAGGCCTATGTAGCACAACCAGAACAGAAGTTCTACTTCAGCCAGGTCAGGCCTGCCAAGAAACTGCGTTTCACAGGCCTTTCAAAGAGATGTTCTCTTAGGCTGTAAGAGCACTGGGCAGAGCCAGCTGTTTCTTAGCTTCCCGAAGAGCTGGGAGCAAGATGCTTTGGGTCCACTCTCCGTCTTTGGAAACAAGGCAGCCCTTTGGGCCTGGCAGCTCTAGGGCAATGGAGCACACCCAGAGCAGAAGTTCTACTTCAGCCAGATCAGGCCTGCCAGGAAACTGCGTTTCACAGGCCTTGGTAAGAGATGTTCCCGGTAGGCTGTAAGAGCACTGGGCAGAGCCAGTTGTTTCTTACCTTCCTGAAAAGCTGCAAGCAAGACGCTTGGGACCCCTCTGCCCGTTTGGGAACAAGGCAGCCTTTTGGGTCGGGAAGCTCTAGGCCAATGGAGCACACGCAGAGCAGGAGTTCTACTTCAGCCTGATCAGGCCTGCAAAGAAACAGCGTTTGACAGGCCTTGGTAAGAGATGTTCCCGGTAGGTGTAAGAGCACGGGGCAGAGCGAGTTGGTTCTTAGCTTCCCAGAGAGCTGGAAGCAAGATGCTTTGGGGCCTCTCTGCCCCTTTGGAAACAAGGCAGCACCTTGGGCCTGGCAGCTCTAGCTCAATGGAGCACACCCAGAGCAGAAGTTCTACTTCAGCCAAATCAGGCCTGCCAGGAAACGGCGTTTCACAGGCCTTGGTAAGAGATGTTCCCGGTAGGCTGTAAGAGCACTGGGCAACGCCAGATGTTTCTTAGCTTCCCGAAGAGCTGGAAGCAAGATGCTTTGGGGCCTCTCTGCCCCTTTGCAAACAAGGCATCCCTTTGGGCCTTTCAGCTCTAGGCCAATGGAGCACAGCCAGAGCAGAAGTCCTACTTCAGCCAGATCAGGCCTGCCGTGGAACTGCGTTTCAGAGGCCTTTGTATGTGACGTTCCCGGTAGGCTGTGAGAGCACGGTGCAGAGCCAGTTGTTTCCTTGTTTCCCAAACAGCTGGAAGCAAGACGCTTTGGGGCCTCTCTGCCCCTTTGGAAACAAGGCAGCACGTTGGGTCTGGCAGCTCTAGGGCAATGGAGCACAACCAGAGCAGAAGTTCTACTTCTTCCAGATCAGGCCTGCCTAGAAAGTGTGTTTCACAGGCCTTGATAAGAGATGTTCTCTTAGGCTATAAGAGCACTGGGCACAGCCAGTTGTTTCTTAGCTTCCCAAGAGGTGGAAGCAAGATGCTTTGGGGCCTCTCTCCCCCTTTGGAAACAAGGCAGCCCTTTGGGCCTTTCAGCTCTAGGGCAATGGAGCACACCCAGAGCAGAAGTTCTACCTCAGCCAGATCAGGCCTGCCAAGAAACTGCTTTTCACAGGCCTTCGTAAGAGGTGTTCCCGGAAGGCTGTAAGAGTACCTGGCAGAGCGAGTTGTTTCTTAGCTTCAAAAACAGCTGGAAGCAACATGATTTGGGGCCTCTCTCCCCCTTTGGAAACAAAGCAGCCTTTGTGCCTGGCAGCTCTAGGCCAAAGTAGCACACCCAGAGCACAAGTTCTACCTCAGCCAGATAAGGCCTGTCAAGAAGCTGCGTTTCACAGGCCTTTGTATGTGACGTTCCCGGTTGGCTTTGAGAGCACTGTGCAGAGCCAGTTGTTTTCGCTTCCCAGAGAGCAGGAAGCAAGATGCTTTGGGGCCTCTCTCACACTTTGGAAATAAAGGCAGCCCTTTGGGCCTGGCAGCCCTAGGCCAATGGAGTACACCCAGAGCAGAAGTTCTACCTCAGCCAGATCAGGCCTTCCAAGAAACTGCGTCTCACAGGCCTTTCTCTGTCACGTTGCCGGTAGGCTGTGAGAGCACTGTGCAGAGCCAGTTGTTTCTTAGCTTCCCAAAGATTTGGAAGCAAGATACTTTGGGGACTCTCAGCCCCTTTGGAAACAAGGCGGCCCTTTGGGCCTGGCAGCTCTAGGCCAAAGTAGCACGCCCAGAGCAGGAGTTCTACTTCAGCCAGATCAGGCCTGCCAAGAAACTGCGTTTCACAGGCCTTGGTAAGAGATGTTCACGGTAGGCTGTGAGAGCACTGGGCAGAACCAGTTGTTTTTTAGCTTCCCAAAGTGCTGGAGGCAAGATGCTTTGGGGCCTCTCTCACCCTTTGGAAACAAGGCAGCCCTTAGGTCCTGGTAGCTCTAGGCCTATGTAGCACAACCAGAACAGAAGTTCTACTTCAGCCAGGTCAGGCCTGCCAAGAAACTGCGTTTCACAGGCCTTTCAAAGAGATGTTCTCTTAGGCTGTAAGAGCACTGGGCAGAGCCAGCTGTTTCTTAGCTTCCCGAAGAGCTGGGAGCAAGATGCTTTGGGTCCACTCTCCGTCTTTGGAAACAAGGCAGCCCTTTGGGCCTGGCAGCTCTAGGGCAATGGAGCACACCCAGAGCAGAAGTTCTACTTCAGCCAGATCAGGCCTGCCAGGAAACTGCGTTTCACAGGCCTTGGTAAGAGATGTTCCCGGTAGGCTGTAAGAGCACTGGGCAGAGCCAGTTGTTTCTTACCTTCCTGAAAAGCTGCAAGCAAGACGCTTGGGACCCCTCTGCCCGTTTGGGAACAAGGCAGCCTTTTGGGTCGGGAAGCTCTAGGCCAATGGAGCACACGCAGAGCAGGAGTTCTACTTCAGCCTGATCAGGCCTGCAAAGAAACAGCGTTTGACAGGCCTTGGTAAGAGATGTTCCCGGTAGGTGTAAGAGCACGGGGCAGAGCGAGTTGGTTCTTAGCTTCCCAGAGAGCTGGAAGCAAGATGCTTTGGGGCCTCTCTGCCCCTTTGGAAACAAGGCAGCACCTTGGGCCTGGCAGCTCTAGCTCAATGGAGCACACCCAGAGCAGAAGTTCTACTTCAGCCAAATCAGGCCTGCCAGGAAACGGCGTTTCACAGGCCTTGGTAAGAGATGTTCCCGGTAGGCTGTAAGAGCACTGGGCAACGCCAGATGTTTCTTAGCTTCCCGAAGAGCTGGAAGCAAGATGCTTTGGGGCCTCTCTGCCCCTTTGCAAACAAGGCATCCCTTTGGGCCTTTCAGCTCTAGGCCAATGGAGCACAGCCAGAGCAGAAGTCCTACTTCAGCCAGATCAGGCCTGCCGTGGAACTGCGTTTCAGAGGCCTTTGTATGTGACGTTCCCGGTAGGCTGTGAGAGCACGGTGCAGAGCCAGTTGTTTCCTTGTTTCCCAAACAGCTGGAAGCAAGACGCTTTGGGGCCTCTCTGCCCCTTTGGAAACAAGGCAGCACGTTGGGTCTGGCAGCTCTAGGGCAATGGAGCACAACCAGAGCAGAAGTTCTACTTCTTCCAGATCAGGCCTGCCTAGAAAGTGTGTTTCACAGGCCTTGATAAGAGATGTTCTCTTAGGCTATAAGAGCACTGGGCACAGCCAGTTGTTTCTTAGCTTCCCAAGAGGTGGAAGCAAGATGCTTTGGGGCCTCTCTCCCCCTTTGGAAACAAGGCAGCCCTTTGGGCCTTTCAGCTCTAGGGCAATGGAGCACACCCAGAGCAGAAGTTCTACCTCAGCCAGATCAGGCCTGCCAAGAAACTGCTTTTCACAGGCCTTCGTAAGAGGTGTTCCCGGAAGGCTGTAAGAGTACCTGGCAGAGCGAGTTGTTTCTTAGCTTCAAAAACAGCTGGAAGCAACATGATTTGGGGCCTCTCTCCCCCTTTGGAAACAAAGCAGCCTTTGTGCCTGGCAGCTCTAGGCCAAAGTAGCACACCCAGAGCACAAGTTCTACCTCAGCCAGATAAGGCCTGTCAAGAAGCTGCGTTTCACAGGCCTTTGTATGTGACGTTCCCGGTTGGCTTTGAGAGCACTGTGCAGAGCCAGTTGTTTTCGCTTCCCAGAGAGCAGGAAGCAAGATGCTTTGGGGCCTCTCTCACACTTTGGAAATAAAGGCAGCCCTTTGGGCCTGGCAGCCCTAGGCCAATGGAGTACACCCAGAGCAGAAGTTCTACCTCAGCCAGATCAGGCCTTCCAAGAAACTGCGTCTCACAGGCCTTTCTCTGTCACGTTGCCGGTAGGCTGTGAGAGCACTGTGCAGAGCCAGTTGTTTCTTAGCTTCCCAAAGATTTGGAAGCAAGATACTTTGGGGACTCTCAGCCCCTTTGGAAACAAGGCGGCCCTTTGGGCCTGGCAGCTCTAGGCCAAAGTAGCACGCCCAGAGCAGGAGTTCTACTTCAGCCAGATCAGGCCTGCCAAGAAACTGCGTTTCACAGGCCTTGGTAAGAGATGTTCACGGTAGGCTGTGAGAGCACTGGGCAGAACCAGTTGTTTTTTAGCTTCCCAAAGTGCTGGAGGCAAGATGCTTTGGGGCCTCTCTCACCCTTTGGAAACAAGGCAGCCCTTAGGTCCTGGTAGCTCTAGGCCTATGTAGCACAACCAGAACAGAAGTTCTACTTCAGCCAGGTCAGGCCTGCCAAGAAACTGCGTTTCACAGGCCTTTCAAAGAGATGTTCTCTTAGGCTGTAAGAGCACTGGGCAGAGCCAGCTGTTTCTTAGCTTCCCGAAGAGCTGGGAGCAAGATGCTTTGGGTCCACTCTCCGTCTTTGGAAACAAGGCAGCCCTTTGGGCCTGGCAGCTCTAGGGCAATGGAGCACACCCAGAGCAGAAGTTCTACTTCAGCCAGATCAGGCCTGCCAGGAAACTGCGTTTCACAGGCCTTGGTAAGAGATGTTCCCGGTAGGCTGTAAGAGCACTGGGCAGAGCCAGTTGTTTCTTACCTTCCTGAAAAGCTGGAAGCAAGACGCTTGGGACCCCTCTGCCCGTTTGGGAACAAGGCAGCCTTTTGGGTCGGGAAGCTCTAGCCCAATGGAGCACACGCAGAGCAGGAGTTCTACTTCAGCCTGATCAGGCCTGCAAAGAAACAGCGTTTGACAGGCCTTGGTAAGAGATGTTCCCGGTAGGTGTAAGAGCACGGGGCAGAGCGAGTTGGTTCTTAGCTTCCCAGAGAGCTGGAAGCAAGATGCTTTGGGGCCTCTCTGCCCCTTTGGAAACAAGGCAGCACCTTGGGCCTGGCAGCTCTAGCTCAATGGAGCACACCCAGAGCAGAAGTTCTACTTCAGCCAAATCAGGCCTGCCAGGAAACGGCGTTTCACAGGCCTTGGTAAGAGATGTTCCCGGTAGGCTGTAAGAGCACTGGGCAACGCCAGATGTTTCTTAGCTTCCCGAAGAGCTGGAAGCAAGATGCTTTGGTGCCACTCTCTCACTTTGGAATCAAGGCAGCCCTTTGGGGCAGGTAGCTCTAGGCCAGTGGAGCACACCCAGAGCAGAAGTTCTACTTCGGCCAGTTCAGGCCACCAACAAACTGCGTTTCACAGGCCTTGGTAAGAGATGTTCCCGGTAGGCTGTAAGAGCACTGGGCAACGCCAGATGTTTCTTAGCTTCCCGAAGAGCTGGAAGCAAGATGCTTTGGGGCCTCTCTGCCCCTTTGCAAACAAGGCATCCCTTTGGGCCTTTCAGCTCTAGGCCAATGGAGCACAGCCAGAGCAGAAGTCCTACTTCAGCCAGATCAGGCCTGCCGTGGAACTGCGTTTCAGAGGCCTTTGTATGTGACGTTCCCGGTAGGCTGTGAGAGCACGGTGCAGAGCCAGTTGTTTCCTTGTTTCCCAAACAGCTGGAAGCAAGACGCTTTGGGGCCTCTCTGCCCCTTTGGAAACAAGGCAGCACGTTGGGTCTGGCAGCTCTAGGGCAATGGAGCACAACCAGAGCAGAAGTTCTACTTCTTCCAGATCAGGCCTGCCTAGAAAGTGTGTTTCACAGGCCTTGATAAGAGATGTTCTCTTAGGCTATAAGAGCACTGGGCACAGCCAGTTGTTTCTTAGCTTCCCAAGAGGTGGAAGCAAGATGCTTTGGGGCCTCTCTCCCCCTTTGGAAACAAGGCAGCCCTTTGGGCCTTTCAGCTCTAGGGCAATGGAGCACACCCAGAGCAGAAGTTCTACCTCAGCCAGATCAGGCCTGCCAAGAAACTGCTTTTCACAGGCCTTCGTAAGAGGTGTTCCCGGAAGGCTGTCAGAGTACCTGGCAGAGCGAGTTGTTTCTTAGCTTCAAAAACAGCTGGAAGCAACATGATTTGGGGCCTCTCTCCCCCTTTGGAAACAAAGCAGCCTTTGTGCCTGGCAGCTCTAGGCCAAAGTAGCACACCCAGAGCACAAGTTCTACCTCAGCCAGATAAGGCCTGTCAAGAAGCTGCGTTTCACAGGCCTTTGTATGTGACGTTCCCGGTTGGCTTTGAGAGCACTGTGCAGAGCCAGTTGTTTTCGCTTCCCAGAGAGCAGGAAGCAAGATGCTTTGGGGCCTCTCTCACACTTTGGAAATAAAGGCAGCCCTTTGGGCCTGGCAGCCCTAGGCCAATGGAGTACACCCAGAGCAGAAGTTCTACCTCAGCCAGATCAGGCCTTCCAAGAAACTGCGTCTCACAGGCCTTTCTCTGTCACGTTGCCGGTAGGCTGTGAGAGCACTGTGCAGAGCCAGTTGTTTCTTAGCTTCCCAAAGATTTGGAAGCAAGATACTTTGGGGACTCTCAGCCCCTTTGGAAACAAGGCGGCCCTTTGGGCCTGGCAGCTCTAGGCCAAAGTAGCACGCCCAGAGCAGGAGTTCTACTTCAGCCAGATCAGGCCTGCCAAGAAACTGCGTTTCACAGGCCTTGGTAAGAGATGTTCCCGGTAGGCTGTGAGAGCACTGTGGAGAGCCAGTTGCTTTAGCTTCCCACAGAGCTGGAAGCAAGATGCTTTGGGGCCTCTCTCTCCCTTTGGACACAAGGCAGCCGTTTGCGCCTGGCAGCTCTAGGCCAATGGAGCACACCCACAGCAGAAGTTCTACTTCAGGCAGATCAGTCCTGCCCAGAAACTGCGTTTCACAGCCCTTGGTAAGAGATGTTCACGGTAGGCTGTGAGAGCACTGGGCAGAACCAGTTGTTTTTTAGCTTCCCAAAGTGCTGGAGGCAAGATGCTTTGGGGCCTCTCTCACCCTTTGGAAACAAGGCAGCCCTTAGGTCCTGGTAGCTCTAGGCCTATGTAGCACAACCAGAACAGAAGTTCTACTTCAGCCAGGTCAGGCCTGCCAAGAAACTGCGTTTCACAGGCCTTTCAAAGAGATGTTCTCTTAGGCTGTAAGAGCACTGGGCAGAGCCAGCTGTTTCTTAGCTTCCCGAAGAGCTGGGAGCAAGATGCTTTGGGTCCACTCTCCGTCTTTGGAAACAAGGCAGCCCTTTGGGCCTGGCAGCTCTAGGGCAATGGAGCACACCCAGAGCAGAAGTTCTACTTCAGCCAGATCAGGCCTGCCAGGAAACTGCGTTTCACAGGCCTTGGTAAGAGATGTTCCCGGTAGGCTGTAAGAGCACTGGGCAGAGCCAGTTGTTTCTTACATTCCTGAAAAGCTGGAAGCAAGACGCTTGGGACCCCTCTGCCCGTTTGGGAACAAGGCAGCCTTTTGGGTCGGGAAGCTCTAGGCCAATGGAGCACACGCAGAGCAGGAGTTCTACTTCAGCCTGATCAGGCCTGCAAAGAAACAGCGTTTGACAGGCCTTGGTAAGAGATGTTCCCGGTAGGTGTAAGAGCACGGGGCAGAGCGAGTTGGTTCTTAGCTTCCCAGAGAGCTGGAAGCAAGATGCTTTGGGGCCTCTCTGCCCCTTTGGAAACAAGGCAGCACCTTGGGCCTGGCAGCTCTAGCTCAATGGAGCACACCCAGAGCAGAAGTTCTACTTCAGCCAAATCAGGCCTGCCAGGAAACGGCGTTTCACAGGCCTTGGTAAGAGATGTTCCCGGTAGGCTGTAAGAGCACTGGGCAACGCCAGATGTTTCTTAGCTTCCCGAAGAGCTGGAAGCAAGATGCTTTGGTGCCACTCTCTCACTTTGGAATCAAGGCAGCCCTTTGGGGCAGGTAGCTCTAGGCCAGTGGAGCACACCCAGAGCAGAAGTTCTACTTCGGCCAGTTCAGGCCACCAACAAACTGCGTTTCACAGGCCTTGGTAAGAGATGTTCCCGGTAGGCTGTAAGAGCACTGGGCAACGCCAGATGTTTCTTAGCTTCCCGAAGAGCTGGAAGCAAGATGCTTTGGGGCCTCTCTGCCCCTTTGCAAACAAGGCATCCCTTTGGGCCTTTCAGCTCTAGGCCAATGGAGCACAGCCAGAGCAGAAGTCCTACTTCAGCCAGATCAGGCCTGCCGTGGAACTGCGTTTCAGAGGCCTTTGTATGTGACGTTCCCGGTAGGCTGTGAGAGCACGGTGCAGAGCCAGTGTTTCCTTGTTTCCCAAACAGCTGGAAGCAAGACGCTTTGGGGCCTCTCTGCCCCTTTGGAAACAAGGCAGCACGTTGGGTCTGGCAGCTCTAGGGCAATGGAGCACAACCAGAGCAGAAGTTCTACTTCTTCCAGATCAGGCCTGCCTAGAAAGTGTGTTTCACAGGCCTTGATAAGAGATGTTCTCTTAGGCTATAAGAGCACTGGGCACAGCCAGTTGTTTCTTAGCTTCCCAAGAGGTGGAAGCAAGATGCTTTGGGGCCTCTCTCCCCCTTTGGAAACAAGGCAGCCCTTTGGGCCTTTCAGCTCTAGGGCAATGGAGCACACCCAGAGCAGAAGTTCTACCTCAGCCAGATCAGGCCTGCCAAGAAACTGCTTTTCACAGGCCTTCGTAAGAGGTGTTCCCGGAAGGCTGTAAGAGTACCTGGCAGAGCGAGTTGTTTCTTAGCTTCAAAAACAGCTGGAAGCAACATGATTTGGGGCCTCTCTCCCCCTTTGGAAACAAAGCAGCCTTTGTGCCTGGCAGCTCTAGGCCAAAGTAGCACACCCAGAGCACAAGTTCTACCTCAGCCAGATAAGGCCTGTCAAGAAGCTGCGTTTCACAGGCCTTTGTATGTGACGTTCCCGGTTGGCTTTGAGAGCACTGTGCAGAGCCAGTTGTTTTCGCTTCCCAGAGAGCAGGAAGCAAGATGCTTTGGGGCCTCTCTCACACTTTGGAAATAAAGGCAGCCCTTTGGGCCTGGCAGCCCTAGGCCAATGGAGTACACCCAGAGCAGAAGTTCTACCTCAGCCAGATCAGGCCTTCCAAGAAACTGCGTCTCACAGGCCTTTCTCTGTCACGTTGCCGGTAGGCTGTGAGAGCACTGTGCAGAGCCAGTTGTTTCTTAGCTTCCCAAAGATTTGGAAGCAAGATACTTTGGGGACTCTCAGCCCCTTTGGAAACAAGGCGGCCCTTTGGGCCTGGCAGCTCTAGGCCAAAGTAGCACGCCCAGAGCAGGAGTTCTACTTCAGCCAGATCAGGCCTGCCAAGAAACTGCGTTTCACAGGCCTTGGTAAGAGATGTTCCCGGTAGGCTGTGAGAGCACTGTGGAGAGCCAGTTGCTTTAGCTTCCCACAGAGCTGGAAGCAAGATGCTTTGGGGCCTCTCTCTCCCTTTGGACACAAGGCAGCCGTTTGCGCCTGGCAGCTCTAGGCCAATGGAGCACACCCACAGCAGAAGTTCTACTTCAGGCAGATCAGTCCTGCCCAGAAACTGCGTTTCACAGCCCTTGGTAAGAGATGTTCACGGTAGGCTGTGAGAGCACTGGGCAGAACCAGTTGTTTTTTAGCTTCCCAAAGTGCTGGAGGCAAGATGCTTTGGGGCCTCTCTCACCCTTTGGAAACAAGGCAGCCCTTAGGTCCTGGTAGCTCTAGGCCTATGTAGCACAACCAGAACAGAAGTTCTACTTCAGCCAGGTCAGGCCTGCCAAGAAACTGCGTTTCACAGGCCTTTCAAAGAGATGTTCTCTTAGGCTGTAAGAGCACTGGGCAGAGCCAGCTGTTTCTTAGCTTCCCGAAGAGCTGGGAGCAAGATGCTTTGGGTCCACTCTCCGTCTTTGGAAACAAGGCAGCCCTTTGGGCCTGGCAGCTCTAGGGCAATGGAGCACACCCAGAGCAGAAGTTCTACTTCAGCCAGATCAGGCCTGCCAGGAAACTGCGTTTCACAGGCCTTGGTAAGAGATGTTCCCGGTAGGCTGTAAGAGCACTGGGCAGAGCCAGTTGTTTCTTACCTTCCTGAAAAGCTGGAAGCAAGACGCTTGGGACCCCTCTGCCCGTTTGGGAACAAGGCAGCCTTTTGGGTCGGGAAGCTCTAGCCCAATGGAGCACACGCAGAGCAGGAGTTCTACTTCAGCCTGATCAGGCCTGCAAAGAAACAGCGTTTGACAGGCCTTGGTAAGAGATGTTCCCGGTAGGTGTAAGAGCACGGGGCAGAGCGAGTTGGTTCTTAGCTTCCCAGAGAGCTGGAAGCAAGATGCTTTGGGGCCTCTCTGCCCCTTTGGAAACAAGGCAGCACCTTGGGCCTGGCAGCTCTAGCTCAATGGAGCACACCCAGAGCAGAAGTTCTACTTCAGCCAAATCAGGCCTGCCAGGAAACGGCGTTTCACAGGCCTTGGTAAGAGATGTTCCCGGTAGGCTGTAAGAGCACTGGGCAACGCCAGATGTTTCTTAGCTTCCCGAAGAGCTGGAAGCAAGATGCTTTGGTGCCACTCTCTCACTTTGGAATCAAGGCAGCCCTTTGGGGCAGGTAGCTCTAGGCCAGTGGAGCACACCCAGAGCAGAAGTTCTACTTCGGCCAGTTCAGGCCACCAACAAACTGCGTTTCACAGGCCTTGGTAAGAGATGTTCCCGGTAGGCTGTAAGAGCACTGGGCAACGCCAGATGTTTCTTAGCTTCCCGAAGAGCTGGAAGCAAGATGCTTTGGGGCCTCTCTGCCCCTTTGCAAACAAGGCATCCCTTTGGGCCTTTCAGCTCTAGGCCAATGGAGCACAGCCAGAGCAGAAGTCCTACTTCAGCCAGATCAGGCCTGCCGTGGAACTGCGTTTCAGAGGCCTTTGTATGTGACGTTCCCGGTAGGCTGTGAGAGCACGGTGCAGAGCCAGTTGTTTCCTTGTTTCCCAAACAGCTGGAAGCAAGACGCTTTGGGGCCTCTCTGCCCCTTTGGAAACAAGGCAGCACGTTGGGTCTGGCAGCTCTAGGGCAATGGAGCACAACCAGAGCAGAAGTTCTACTTCTTCCAGATCAGGCCTGCCTAGAAAGTGTGTTTCACAGGCCTTGATAAGAGATGTTCTCTTAGGCTATAAGAGCACTGGGCACAGCCAGTTGTTTCTTAGCTTCCCAAGAGGTGGAAGCAAGATGCTTTGGGGCCTCTCTCCCCCTTTGGAAACAAGGCAGCCCTTTGGGCCTTTCAGCTCTAGGGCAATGGAGCACACCCAGAGCAGAAGTTCTACCTCAGCCAGATCAGGCCTGCCAAGAAACTGCTTTTCACAGGCCTTCGTAAGAGGTGTTCCCGGAAGGCTGTCAGAGTACCTGGCAGAGCGAGTTGTTTCTTAGCTTCAAAAACAGCTGGAAGCAACATGATTTGGGGCCTCTCTCCCCCTTTGGAAACAAAGCAGCCTTTGTGCCTGGCAGCTCTAGGCCAAAGTAGCACACCCAGAGCACAAGTTCTACCTCAGCCAGATAAGGCCTGTCAAGAAGCTGCGTTTCACAGGCCTTTGTATGTGACGTTCCCGGTTGGCTTTGAGAGCACTGTGCAGAGCCAGTTGTTTTCGCTTCCCAGAGAGCAGGAAGCAAGATGCTTTGGGGCCTCTCTCACACTTTGGAAATAAAGGCAGCCCTTTGGGCCTGGCAGCCCTAGGCCAATGGAGTACACCCAGAGCAGAAGTTCTACCTCAGCCAGATCAGGCCTTCCAAGAAACTGCGTCTCACAGGCCTTTCTCTGTCACGTTGCCGGTAGGCTGTGAGAGCACTGTGCAGAGCCAGTTGTTTCTTAGCTTCCCAAAGATTTGGAAGCAAGATACTTTGGGGACTCTCAGCCCCTTTGGAAACAAGGCGGCCCTTTGGGCCTGGCAGCTCTAGGCCAAAGTAGCACGCCCAGAGCAGGAGTTCTACTTCAGCCAGATCAGGCCTGCCAAGAAACTGCGTTTCACAGGCCTTGGTAAGAGATGTTCCCGGTAGGCTGTGAGAGCACTGTGGAGAGCCAGTTGCTTTAGCTTCCCACAGAGCTGGAAGCAAGATGCTTTGGGGCCTCTCTCTCCCTTTGGACACAAGGCAGCCGTTTGCGCCTGGCAGCTCTAGGCCAATGGAGCACACCCACAGCAGAAGTTCTACTTCAGGCAGATCAGTCCTGCCCAGAAACTGCGTTTCACAGCCCTTGGTAAGAGATGTTCACGGTAGGCTGTGAGAGCACTGGGCAGAACCAGTTGTTTTTTAGCTTCCCAAAGTGCTGGAGGCAAGATGCTTTGGGGCCTCTCTCACCCTTTGGAAACAAGGCAGCCCTTAGGTCCTGGTAGCTCTAGGCCTATGTAGCACAACCAGAACAGAAGTTCTACTTCAGCCAGGTCAGGCCTGCCAAGAAACTGCGTTTCACAGGCCTTTCAAAGAGATGTTCTCTTAGGCTGTAAGAGCACTGGGCAGAGCCAGCTGTTTCTTAGCTTCCCGAAGAGCTGGGAGCAAGATGCTTTGGGTCCACTCTCCGTCTTTGGAAACAAGGCAGCCCTTTGGGCCTGGCAGCTCTAGGGCAATGGAGCACACCCAGAGCAGAAGTTCTACTTCAGCCAGATCAGGCCTGCCAGGAAACTGCGTTTCACAGGCCTTGGTAAGAGATGTTCCCGGTAGGCTGTAAGAGCACTGGGCAGAGCCAGTTGTTTCTTACCTTCCTGAAAAGCTGGAAGCAAGACGCTTGGGACCCCTCTGCCCGTTTGGGAACAAGGCAGCCTTTTGGGTCGGGAAGCTCTAGGCCAATGGAGCACACGCAGAGCAGGAGTTCTACTTCAGCCTGATCAGGCCTGCAAAGAAACAGCGTTTGACAGGCCTTGGTAAGAGATGTTCCCGGTAGGTGTAAGAGCACGGGGCAGAGCGAGTTGGTTCTTAGCTTCCCAGAGAGCTGGAAGCAAGATGCTTTGGGGCCTCTCTGCCCCTTTGGAAACAAGGCAGCACCTTGGGCCTGGCAGCTCTAGCTCAATGGAGCACACCCAGAGCAGAAGTTCTACTTCAGCCAAATCAGGCCTGCCAGGAAACGGCGTTTCACAGGCCTTGGTAAGAGATGTTCCCGGTAGGCTGTAAGAGCACTGGGCAACGCCAGATGTTTCTTAGCTTCCCGAAGAGCTGGAAGCAAGATGCTTTGGTGCCACTCTCTCACTTTGGAATCAAGGCAGCCCTTTGGGGCAGGTAGCTCTAGGCCAGTGGAGCACACCCAGAGCAGAAGTTCTACTTCGGCCAGTTCAGGCCACCAACAAACTGCGTTTCACAGGCCTTGGTAAGAGATGTTCCCGGTAGGCTGTAAGAGCACTGGGCAACGCCAGATGTTTCTTAGCTTCCCGAAGAGCTGGAAGCAAGATGCTTTGGGGCCTCTCTGCCCCTTTGCAAACAAGGCGGCCCTTTGGGCCAGGCAGCTCTAGGCCAATGGAGCACACCCAGAGCAGAAGTTCTACTTCAGCTAGATCAGGCCACCAACAAAGTGCGTTTCACAGGCCTTGGTAAGAGATTTTCTCTCAGGCTGTAAGAGCACTGGGCAGAGCCAGTTGTTTCTTAGCTTCCCAAAGAGCTGGAAGCAAGATGCTTTGGGGGCTCCCTGCCCCTTTGCCAACAAGGCCGACCTTTGGGCCTTTCAGCTCTAGGCCAATGGAGCACACCCAGAGCAGAAGTTCTACCTCAGCCAGATAAGGCCTGCCAAGAAACTGCGTTTCAAAGGCTTTGGTAAGAGATGTTGCCGGTACTCTGTCAGAGCACTGGGCAGAGACAGTTGTTTCTTAGCTTCCCAAAGAGCTGGAAGCAAGATGCTTTGGGGCCTCTCTGCCCCTTTGCAAACAAGGCATCCCTTTGGGCCTTTCAGCTCTAGGCCAATGGAGCACAGCCAGAGCAGAAGTCCTACTTCAGCCAGATCAGGCCTGCCGTGGAACTGCGTTTCAGAGGCCTTTGTATGTGACGTTCCCGGTAGGCTGTGAGAGCACGGTGCAGAGCCAGTTGTTTCCTTGTTTCCCAAACAGCTGGAAGCAAGACGCTTTGGGGCCTCTCTGCCCCTTTGGAAACAAGGCAGCACGTTGGGTCTGGCAGCTCTAGGGCAATGGAGCACAACCAGAGCAGAAGTTCTACTTCTTCCAGATCAGGCCTGCCTAGAAAGTGCGTTTCACAGGCCTTGATAAGAGATGTTCTCTTAGGCTATAAGAGCACTGGGCACAGCCAGTTGTTTCTTAGCTTCCCAAGAGGTGGAAGCAAGATGCTTTGGGGCCTCTCTCCCCCTTTGGAAACAAGGCAGCCCTTTGGGCCTTTCAGCTCTAGGGCAATGGAGCACACCCAGAGCAGAAGTTCTACCTCAGCCAGATCAGGCCTGCCAAGAAACTGCTTTTCACAGGCCTTCGTAAGAGGTGTTCCCGGAAGGCTGTAAGAGTACCTGGCAGAGCGAGTTGTTTCTTAGCTTCAAAAACAGCTGGAAGCAACATGATTTGGGGCCTCTCTCCCCCTTTGGAAACAAAGCAGCCTTTGTGCCTGGCAGCTCTAGGCCAAAGTAGCACACCCAGAGCACAAGTTCTACCTCAGCCAGATAAGGCCTGTCAAGAAGCTGCGTTTCACAGGCCTTTGTATGTGACGTTCCCGGTTGGCTTTGAGAGCACTGTGCAGAGCCAGTTGTTTTCGCTTCCCAGAGAGCAGGAAGCAAGATGCTTTGGGGCCTCTCTCACACTTTGGAAATAAAGGCAGCCCTTTGGGCCTGGCAGCCCTAGGCCAATGGAGTACACCCAGAGCAGAAGTTCTACCTCAGCCAGATCAGGCCTTCCAAGAAACTGCGTCTCACAGGCCTTTCTCTGTCACGTTGCCGGTAGGCTGTGAGAGCACTGTGCAGAGCCAGTTGTTTCTTAGCTTCCCAAAGATTTGGAAGCAAGATACTTTGGGGACTCTCAGCCCCTTTGGAAACAAGGCGGCCATTTGGGCCTGGCAGCTCTAGGCCAAAGTAGCACGCCCAGAGCAGGAGTTCTACTTCAGCCAGATCAGGCCTGCCAAGAAACTGCGTTTCACAGGCCTTGGTAAGAGATGTTCCCGGTAGGCTGTGAGAGCACTGTGGAGAGCCAGTTGCTTTAGCTTCCCACAGAGCTGGAAGCAAGATGCTTTGGGGCCTCTCTCTCCCTTTGGACACAAGGCAGCCATTTGCGCCTGGCAGCTCTAGGCCAATGGAGCACACCCACAGCAGAAGTTCTACTTCAGGCAGATCAGTCCTGCCCAGAAACTGCGTTTCACAGCCCTTGGTAAGAGATGTTCACGGTAGGCTGTGAGAGCACTGGGCAGAACCAGTTGTTTTTTAGCTTCCCAAAGTGCTGGAGGCAAGATGCTTTGGGGCCTCTCTCACCCTTTGGAAACAAGGCAGCCCTTAGGTCCTGGTAGCTCTAGGCCTATGTAGCACAACCAGAACAGAAGTTCTACTTCAGCCAGGTCAGGCCTGCCAAGAAACTGCGTTTCACAGGCCTTTCAAAGAGATGTTCTCTTAGGCTGTAAGAGCACTGGGCAGAGCCAGCTGTTTCTTAGCTTCCCGAAGAGCTGGGAGCAAGATGCTTTGGGTCCACTCTCCGTCTTTGGAAACAAGGCAGCCCTTTGGGCCTGGCAGCTCTAGGGCAATGGAGCACACCCAGAGCAGAAGTTCTACTTCAGCCAGATCAGGCCTGCCAGGAAACTGCGTTTCACAGGCCTTGGTAAGAGATGTTCCCGGTAGGCTGTAAGAGCACTGGGCAGAGCCAGTTGTTTCTTACCTTCCTGAAAAGCTGGAAGCAAGACGCTTGGGACCCCTCTGCCCGTTTGGGAACAAGGCAGCCTTTTGGGTCGGGAAGCTCTAGGCCAATGGAGCACACGCAGAGCAGGAGTTCTACTTCAGCCTGATCAGGCCTGCAAAGAAACAGCGTTTGACAGGCCTTGGTAAGAGATGTTCCCGGTAGGCTGTAAGAGCACTGGGCAACGCCAGATGTTTCTTAGCTTCCCGAAGAGCTGGAAGCAAGATGCTTTGGGGCATCTCTGCCCCTTTGCAAACAAGGCGGCCCTTTGGGCCAGGCAGCTCTAGGCCAATGGAGCACACCCAGAGCAGAAGTTCTACTTCAGCTAGATCAGGCCACCAACAATGTGTGTTTCACAGGCCTTGGTAAGAGATTTTCTCTCAGGCTGTAAGAGCACTGGGCAGAGGCAGTTGTTTCTTAGCTTCGCAAAGACCGGGAAGCAAGATGCTTTGGGCCTCTCTGCCCCTTGGAAACAGGGCAGCACTTGGGGCCTGGCAGCTCTAGGGCAATGGAGCACACCCAGAGCCGGAGTTCTACTTCAGCCAGATGAGGCCTGCCAAGAAACTGCGTTTCACAGGCCTTTCAAAGACATGTTCCCGGTAGGCTGTAAGAGCACGGGGCAGAGCGAGTTGGTTCTTAGCTTCCCAGAGAGCTGGAAGCAAGATGCTTTGGGGCCTCTCTGCCCCTTTGGAAACAAGGCAGCACCTTGGACCTGGCAGCTCTAGGGCAATGGAGCACACCCAGAGCAGAAGTTCTACTTCAGCCAAATCAGGCCTGCCAGGAAACGGCGTTTCACAGGCCTTGGTAAGAGATGTTCCCGGTAGGCTGTAAGAGCACTGGGCAACGCCAGATGTTTCTTAGCTTCCCGAGGAGCTGGAAGCAAGATGCTTTGGTGCCACTCTCTCACTTTGGAATCAAGGCAGCCCTTTGGGGCAGGTAGCTCTAGGCCAGTGGAGCACACCCAGAGCAGAAGTTCTACTTCGGCCAGTTCAGGCCACCAACAAACTGCGTTTCACAGGCCTTGGTAAGAGATGTTCCCGGTAGGCTGTAAGAGCACTGGGCAACGCCAGATGTTTCTTAGCTTCCCGAAGAGCTGGAAGCAAGATGCTTTGGGGCCTCTCTGCCCCTTTGCAAACAAGGCGGCCCTTTGGGCCAGGCAGCTCTAGGCCAGTGGAGCACACCCAGAGCAGAAGTTCTACTTCAGCTAGATCAGGCCACCAACAAAGTGCGTTTCACAGGCCTTGGTAAGAGATTTTCTCTCAGGCTGTAAGAGCACTGGGCAGAGCCAGTTGTTTCTTAGCTTCCCAAAGAGCTGGAAGCAAGATGCTTTGGGGGCTCCCTGCCCCTTTGCCAACAAGGCCGACCTTTGGGCCTTTCAGCTCTAGGCCAATGGAGCACACCCAGAACAGAAGTTCTACCTCAGCCAGATAAGGCCTGCCAAGAAACTGCGTTTCAAAGGCTTTGGTAAGAGATGTTGCCGGTACTCTGTCAGAGCACTGGGCAGAGACAGTTGTTTCTTAGCTTCCCAAAGAGCTGGAAGCAAGATGCTTTGGGGCCTCTCTGCCCCTTTGCAAACAAGGCATCACTTTGGGCCTTTCAGCTCTAGGCCAATGGAGCACAGCCAGAGCAGAAGTCCTACTTCAGCCAGATCAGGCCTGCCGTGGAACTGCGTTTCAGAGGCCTTTGTATGTGACGTTCCCGGTAGGCTGTGAGAGCACGGTGCAGAGCCAGTTGTTTCCTTGTTTCCCAAACAGCTGGAAGCAAGACGCTTAGGGGCCTCTCTGCCCCTTTTTAAACAAGGCAGCACGTTGGGTCTGGCAGCTCTAGGGCAATGGAGCACAACCAGAGCCGAAGTTCTACTTCTTCCAGATCAGGCCTGCCTAGAAGGTGTGTTTCACAGGCCTTGATAAGAGATGTTCTCTTAGGCTATAAGAGCACTGGGCACAGCCAGTTGTTTCTTAGCTTCCCAAGAGGTGGAAGCAAGATGCTTTGGGGCCTCTCTCCCCCTTTGGAAACAAGGCAGCCCTTTGGGCCTTTCAGCTCTAGGGCAATGGAGCACACCCAGAGCAGAAGTTCTACCTCAGCCAGATCAGGCCTGCCAAGAAACTGCTTTTCACAGGCCTTCGTAAGAGGTGTTCCCGGAAGGCTGTCAGAGTACCTGGCAGAGCGAGTTGTTTCTTAGCTTCAAAAACAGCTGGAAGCAACATGATTTGGGGCCTCTCTCCCCCTTTGGAAACAAAGCAGCCTTTGTGCCTGGCAGCTCTAGGCCAAAGTAGCACACCCAGAGCACAAGTTCTACCTCAGCCAGATAAGGCCTGTCAAGAAGCTGCGTTCCACAGGCCTTTGTATGTGACGTTCCCGGTTGGCTTTGAGAGCACTGTGCAGAGCCAGTTGTTTTAGCTTCCCAGAGAGCAGGAAGCAAGATGCTTTGGGGCCTCTCTCACACTTTGGAAATAAAGGCAGCCCTTTGGGCCTGGCAGCCCTAGGCCAATGGAGTACACCCAGAGCAGAAGTTCTACCTCAGGCAGATCAGGCCTTCCAAGAAACTGCGTCTCACAGGCCTTTCTCTGTCACGTTGCCGGTAGGCTGTGAGAGCACTGTGCAGAGCCAGTTGTTTCTTAGCTTCCCAAAGATTTGGAAGCAAGATACTTTGGGGACTCTCAGCCCCTTTGGAAACAAGGCGGCCCTTTGGGCCTGGCAGCTCTAGGCCAAAGTAGCACGCCCAGAGCAGGAGTTCTACTTCAGCCAGATCAGGCCTGCCAAGAAACTGCGTTTCACAGGCCTTGGTAAGAGATGTTCCCGGTAGGCTGTGAGAGCACTGTGGAGAGCCAGTTGCTTTAGCTTCCCACAGAGCTGGAAGCAAGATGCTTTGGGGCCTCTCTCTCCCTTTGGACACAAGGCAGCCGTTTGCGCCTGGCAGCTCTAGGCCAATGGAGCACACCCACAGCAGAAGTTCTACTTCAGGCAGATCAGTCCTGCCCAGAAACTGCGTTTCACAGCCCTTGGTAAGAGATGTTCACGGTAGGCTGTGAGAGCACTGGGCAGAACCAGTTGTTTTTTAGCTTCCCAAAGTGCTGGAGGCAAGATGCTTTGGGGCCTCTCTCACCCTTTGGAAACAAGGCAGCCCTTAGGTCCTGGTAGCTCTAGGCCTATGTAGCACAACCAGAACAGAAGTTCTACTTCAGCCAGGTCAGGCCTGCCAAGAAACTGCGTTTCACAGGCCTTTCAAAGAGATGTTCTCTTAGGCTGTAAGAGCACTGGGCAGAGCCAGCTGTTTCTTAGCTTCCCGAAGAGCTGGGAGCAAGATGCTTTGGGTCCACTCTCCGTCTTTGGAAACAAGGCAGCCCTTTGGGCCTGGCAGCTCTAGGGCAATGGAGCACACCCAGAGCAGAAGTTCTACTTCAGCCAGATCAGGCCTGCCAGGAAACTGCGTTTCACAGGCCTTGGTAAGAGATGTTCCCGGTAGGCTGTAAGAGCACTGGGCAGAGCCAGTTGTTTCTTACCTTCCTGAAAAGCTGGAAGCAAGACGCTTGGGACCCCTCTGCCCGTTTGGGAACAAGGCAGCCTTTTGGGTCGGGAAGCTCTAGGCCAATGGAGCACACGCAGAGCAGGAGTTCTACTTCAGCCTGATCAGGCCTGCAAAGAAACAGCGTTTGACAGGCCTTGGTAAGAGATGTTCCCAGTGGGTGTAAGAGCACTGGGCAGAGCCAGTTGTTTCTTAGCTTCGCAAAGACCGGGAAGCAAGATGCTTTGGGCCTCTCTGCCCCTTGGAAACAGGGCAGCACTTGGGGCCTGGCTGCTCTAGGGCAATGGAGCACACCCAGAGCCGGAGTTCTACTTCAGCCAGATGAGGCCTGCCAAGAAACTGCGTTTCACAGGCCTTTCAAAGACATGTTCCCGGTAGGCTGTAAGAGCACGGGGCAGAGCGAGTTGGTTCTTAGCTTCCCAGAGAGCTGGAAGCAAGATGCTTTGGGGCCTCTCTGCCCCTTTGGAAACAAGGCAGCACCTTGGGCCTGGCACCTCTAGGGCAATGGAGCACACCCAGAGCAGAAGTTCTACTTCAGCCAAATCAGGCCTGCCAGGAAACGGCGTTTCACAGGCCTTGGTAAGAGATGTTCCCGGTAGGCTGTAAGAGCACTGGGCAACGCCAGATGTTTCTTAGCTTCCCGAAGAGCTGGAAGCAAGATGCTTTGGTGCCACTCTCTCACTTTGGAATCAAGGCAGCCCTTTGGGGCAGGTAGCTCTAGGCCAGTGGAGCACACCCAGAGCAGAAGTTCTACTTCGGCCAGTTCAGGCCACCAACAAACTGCGTTTCACAGGCCTTGGTAAGAGATGTTCCCGGTAGGCTGTAAGAGCACTGGGCAATGCCAGATGTTTCTTAGCTTCCCGAAGAGCTGGAAGCAAGATGCTTTGGGGCCTCTCTGCCCCTTTGCAAACAAGGCGGCCCTTTAGGCCAGGCAGCTCTAGGCCAATGGAGCACACCCAGAGCAGAAGTTCTACTTCAGCTAGATCAGGCCACCAACAAACTGCGTTTCACAGGCCTTGGTAAGAGATTTTCTCTCAGGCTGTGAGAGCACTGGGCAGAGCCAGTTGTTTCTTAGCTTCGCAAAGACCGGGAAGCAAGATGCTTTGGGCCTCTCTGCCCCTTGGAAACAGGGCAGCACTTGGGGCCTGGCAGCTCTAGGGCAATGGAGCACACCCAGAGCCGGAGTTCTACTTCAGCCAGATGAGGCCTGCCAAGAAACTGCGTTTCACAGGCCTTTCAAAGACATGTTCCCGGTAGGCTGTAAGAGCACGGGGCAGAGCGAGTTGGTTCTTAGCTTCCCAGAGAGCTGGAAGCAAGATGCTTTGGGGCCTCTCTGCCCCTTTGGAAACAAGGCAGCACCTTGGACCTGGCAGCTCTATGGCAATGGAGCACACCCAGAGCAGAAGTT
Organism: Equus asinus; assembly: GCF_041296235.1. NCBI lineage: Eukaryota > Metazoa > Chordata > Mammalia > Perissodactyla > Equidae > Equus > Equus asinus. The sequence goes on from NW_027225523.1 coordinate 759,174, forward strand.
CTACTTCAGCCAAATCAGGCCTGCCAGGAAACGGCGTTTCACAGGCCTTGGTAAGAGATGTTCCCGGTAGGCTGTAAGAGCACTGGGCAACGCCAGATGTTTCTTAGCTTCCCGAAGAGCTGGAAGCAAGGTGCTTTGGTGCCACTCTCTCACTTTGGAATCAAGGCAGCCCTTTGGTGCAGGTAGCTCTAGGCCAGTGGAGCACACCCAGAGCAGAAGTTCTACTTCGGCCAGTTCAGGCCACCAACAAACTGCGTTTCACAGGCCTTGGTAAGAGATGTTCCCGGTAGGCTGTAAGAGCACTGGGCAACGCCAGATGTTTCTTAGCTTCCCGAAGAGCTGGAAGCAAGATGCTTTGGGGCCTCTCTGCCCCTTTGCAAACAAGGCGGCCCTTTGGGCCAGGCAGCTCTAGGCCAGTGGAGCACACCCAGAGCAGAAGTTCTACTTCAGCTAGATCAGGCCACCAACAAAGTGCGTTTCACAGGCCTTGGTAAGAGATTTTCTCTCAGGCTGTAAGAGCACTGGGCAGAGCCAGTTGTTTCTTAGCTTCCCAAAGAGCTGGAAGCAAGATGCTTTGGGGGCTCCCTGCCCCTTTGCCAACAAGGCCGACCTTTGGGCCTTTCAGCTCTAGGCCAATGGAGCACACCGAGAGCAGAAGTTCTACCTCAGCCAGATAAGGCCTGCCAAGAAACTGCGTTTCAAAGGCTTTGGTAAGAGATGTTGCCGGTACTCTGTCAGAGCACTGGGCAGAGACAGTTGTTTCTTAGCTTCCCAAAGAGCTGGAAGCAAGATGCTTTGGGGCCTCTCTGCCCCTTTGCAAACAAGGCATCCCTTTGGGCCTTTCAGCTCTAGGCCAATGGAGCACAGCCAGAGCAGAAGTCCTACTTCAGCCAGATCAGGCCTGCCGTGGAACTGCGTTTCAGAGGCCTTTGTATGTGACGTTCCCGGTAGGCTGTGAGAGCACGGTGCAGAGCCAGTTGTTTCCTTGTTTCCCAAACAGCTGGAAGCAAGACGCTTAGGGGCCTCTCTGCCCCTTTTTAAACAAGGCAGCACGTTGGGTCTGGCAGCTCTAGGGCAATGGAGCACAACCAGAGCCGAAGTTCTACTTCTTCCAGATCAGGCCTGCCTAGAAAGTGTGTTTCACAGGCCTTGATAAGAGATGTTCTCTTAGGCTATAAGAGCACTGGGCACAGCCAGTTGTTTCTTAGCTTCCCAAGAGGTGGAAGCAAGATGCTTTGGGGCCTCTCTCCCCCTATGGAAACAAGGCAGCCCTTTGGGCCTTTCAGCTCTAGGGCAATGGAGCACACCCAGAGCAGAAGTTCTACCTCAGCCAGATCAGGCCTGCCAAGAAACTGCTTTTCACAGGCCTTCGTAAGAGGTGTTCCCGGAAGGCTGTCAGAGTACCTGGCAGAGCGAGTTGTTTCTTAGCTTCAAAAACAGCTGGAAGCAACATGATTTGGGGCCTCTCTCACCCTTTGGAAACAAAGCAGCCTTTGTGCCTGGCAGCTCTAGGCCAAAGTAGCACACCCAGAGCACAAGTTCTACCTCAGCCAGATAAGGCCTGTCAAGAAGCTGCGTTTCACAGGCCTTTGTATGTGACGTTCCCGGTTGGCTTTGAGAGCACTGTGCAGAGCCAGTTGTTTTCGCTTCCCAGAGAGCAGGAAGCAAGATGCTTTGGGGCCTCTCTCACACTTTGGAAATAAAGGCAGCCCTTTGGGCCTGGCAGCCCTAGGCCAATGGAGTACACCCAGAGCAGAAGTTCTATCTCAGCCAGATCAGGCCTTCCAAGAAACTGCGTCTCACAGGCCTTTCTCTGTCACGTTGCCGGTAGGCTGTGAGAGCACTGTGCAGAGCCAGTTGTTTCTTAGCTTCCCAAAGATTTGGAAGCAAGATACTTTGGGGACTCTCAGCCCCTTTGGAAACAAAGCGGCCCTTTGGGCCTGGCAGCTCTAGGCCAAAGTAGCACGCCCAGAGCAGGAGTTCTACTTCAGCCAGATCAGGCCTGCCAAGAAACTGCGTTTCACAGGCCTTGGTAAGAGATGTTCCCGGTAGGCTGTGAGAGCACTGTGGAGAGCCAGTTGCTTTAGCTTCCCACAGAGCTGGAAGCAAGATGCTTTGGGGCCTCTCTCTCCCTTTGGACACAAGGCAGCCGTTTGCGCCTGGCAGCTCTAGGCCAATGGAGCACACCCAGAGCAGAAGTTCTACTTCAGGCAGATCAGTCCTGCCCAGAAACTGCGTTTCACAGCCCTTGGTAAGAGATGTTCACGGTAGGCTGTGAGAGCACTGGGCAGAACCAGTTGTTTTTTAGCTTCCCAAAGTGCTGGAGGCAAGATGCTTTGGGGCCTCTCTCACCCTTTGGAAACAAGGCAGCCCTTAGGTCCTGGTAGCTCTAGGCCTATGTAGCACAACCAGAACAGAAGTTCTACTTCAGCCAGGTCAGGCCTGCCAAGAAACTGCGTTTCACAGGCCTTTCAAAGAGATGTTCTCTTAGGCTGTAAGAGCACTGGGCAGAGCCAGCTGTTTCTTAGCTTCCCGAAGAGCTGGGAGCAAGATGCTTTGGGTCCACTCTCCGTCTTTGGAAACAAGGCAGCCCTTTGGGCCTGGCAGCCCTAGGCCAATGGAGTACACCCAGAGCAGAAGTTCTACTTCAGCCAGATCAGGCCTGCCAGGAAACTGCGTTTCACAGGCCTTGGTAAGAGATGTTCCCGGTAGGCTGTAAGAGCACTGGGCAGAGCCAGTTGTTTCTTACCTTCCTGAAAAGCTGCAAGCAAGACGCTTGGGACCCCTCTGCCCGTTTGGGAACAAGGCAGCCTTTTGGGTCGGGAAGCTCTAGGCCAATGGAGCACACGCAGAGCAGGAGTTCTACTTCAGCCTGATCAGGACTGCAAAGAAACAGCGTTTGACAGGCCTTGGTAAGAGATGTTCCCGGTAGGTGTAAGAGCACTGGGCAGAGCCAGTTGTTTCTTAGCTTCGCAAAGACCGGGAAGCAAGATGCTTTGGGCCTCTCTGCCCCTTGGAAACAGGGCAGCACTTGGGGCCTGGCTGCTCTAGGGCAATGGAGCACACCCAGAGCCGGAGTTCTACTTCAGCCAGATGAGGCCTGCCAAGAAACTGCGTTTCACAGGCCTTTCAAAGACATGTTCCCGGTAGGCTGTAAGAGGACGGGGCAGAGCGAGTTGGTTCTTAGCTTCCCAGAGAGCTGGAAGCAAGATGCTTTGGGGCCTCTCTGCCCCTTTGGAAACAAGGCAGCACCTTGGGCCTGGCAGCTCTAGGGCAATGGAGCACAGCCAGAGCAGAAGTTCTACTTCAGCCAAATCAGGCCTGCCAGGAAACGGCGTTTCACAGGCCTTGGTAAGAGATGTTCCCGGTAGGCTGTAAGAGCACTGGGCAACGCCAGATATTTCTTAGCTTCCCGAAGAGCTGGAAGCAAGATGCTTTGGTGCCACTCTCTCACTTTGGAATCAAGACAGCCCTTTGGGGCAGGTAGCTCTAGGCCAGTGGAGCACACCCAGAGCAGAAGTTCTACTTCGGCCAGTTCAGGCCACCAACAAACTGCGTTTCACAGGCCTTGGTAAGAGATGTTCCCGGTAAGCTGTAAGAGCACTGGTCAACGCCAGATGTTTCTTAGCTTCCGGAAGAGCTGGAAGCAAGATGCTTTGGGGCCTCTCATCCCCTTTGCAAAGAAGGCGGCCCTTTGGGCCAGGCAGCTCTAGGCCAATGGAGCACACCCAGAGCAGAAGTTCTACCTCAGCCAGATCAGGCCTGCCAAGAAACTGCTTTTCACAGGCCTTCGTAAGAGGTGTTCCCGGAAGGCTGTAAGAGTACCTGGCAGAGCGAGTTGTTTCTTAGCTTCAAAAACAGCTGGAAGCAACATGATTTGGGGCCTCTCTCCCCCTTTGGAAACAAAGCAGCCTTTGTGCCTGGCAGCTCTAGGCCAAAGTAGCACACCCAGAGCACAAGTTCTACCTCAGCCAGATAAGGCCGGTCAAGAAGCTGCGTTTCACAGGCCTTTGTATGTGACGTTCCCGGTTGGCTTTGAGAGCACTGTGCAGAGCCAGTTGTTTTAGCTTCCCAGAGAGCAGGAAGCAAGATGCTTTGGGGCCTCTCTCACACTTTGGAAATAAAGGCAGCCCTTTGGGCCTGGCAGCCCTAGGCCAATGGAGTACACCCAGAGCAGAAGTTCTACCTCAGCCAGATCAGGCCTTCCAAGAAACTGCGTCTCACAGGCCTTTCTCTGTCACGTTGCCGGTAGGCTGTGAGAGCACTGTGCAGAGCCAGTTGTTTCTTAGCTTCCCAAAGATTTGGAAGCAAGATACTTTGGGGACTCTCAGCCCCTTTGGAAACAAGGCGGCCCTTTGGGCCTGGCAGCTCTAGGCCAAAGTAGCACGCCCAGAGCAGGAGTTCTACTTCAGCCAGATCAGGCCTGCCAAGAAACTGCGTTTCACAGGCCTTGGTAAGAGATGTTCCCGGTAGGCTGTGAGAGCACTGTGGAGAGCCAGTTGCTTTAGCTTCCCACAGAGCTGGAAGCAAGATGCTTTGGGGCCTCTCTGCCCCTTTGCAAACAAGGCGGCCCTTTGGGCCAGGCAGCTCTAGGCCAATGGAGCACACCCAGAGCAGAAGTTCTACTTCAGCTAGATCAGGCCACCAACAAAGTGCGTTTCACAGGCCTTGGTAAGAGATTTTCTCTCAGGCTGTAAGAGCACTGGGCAGAGCCAGTTGTTTCTTAGCTTCCCAAAGAGCTGGAAGCAAGATGCTTTGGGGGCTCCCTGCCCCTTTGCCAACAAGGCCGACCTTTGGGCCTTTCAGCTCTAGGCCAATGGAGCACACCCAGAGCAGAAGTTCTACCTCAGCCAGATAAGGCCTGCCAAGAAACTGCGTTTCAAAGGCTTTGGTAAGAGATGTTGCCGGTACTCTGTCAGAGCACTGGGCAGAGACAGTTGTTTCTTAGCTTCCCAAAGAGCTGGAAGCAAGATGCTTTGGGGCCTCTCTGCCCCTTTGCAAACAAGGCATCCCTTTGGGCCTTTCAGCTCTAGGCCAATGGAGCACAGCCAGAGCAGAAGTCCTTTTTCAGCCAGATCAGGCCTGCCGTGGAACTGCGTTTCAGAGGCCTTTGTATGTGACGTTCCCGGTAGGCTGTGAGAGCACGGTGCAGAGCCAGTTGTTTCCTTGTTTCCCAAACAGCTGGAAGCAAGACGCTTTGGGGCCTCTCTGCCCCTTTGGAAACAAGGCAGCACGTTGGGTCTGGCAGCTCTAGGGCAATGGAGCACAACCAGAGCAGAAGTTCTACTTCTTCCAGATCAGGCCTGCCTAGAAAGTGCGTTTCACAGGCCTTGATAAGAGATGTTCTCTTAGGCTATAAGAGCACTGGGCACAGCCAGTTGTTTCTTAGCTTCCCAAGAGGTGGAAGCAAGATGCTTTGGGGCCTCTCTCCCCCTATGGAAACAAGGCAGCCCTTTGGGCCTTTCAGCTCTAGGGCAATGGAGCACACCCAGAGCAGAAGTTCTACCTCAGCCAGATCAGGCCTGCCAAGAAACTGCTTTTCACAGGCCTTCGTAAGAGGTGTTCCCGGAAGGCTGTAAGAGTACCTGGCAGAGCGAGTTGTTTCTTAGCTTCAAAAACAGCTGGAAGCAACATGATTTGGGGCCTCGCTCCCCCTTTGGAAACAAAGCAGCCTTTGTGCCTGGCAGCTCTAGGCCAAAGTAGCACACCCAGAGCACAAGTTCTACCTCAGCCAGATAAGGCCTGTCAAGAAGCTGCGTTTCACAGGCCTTTGTATGTGACGTTCCCGGTTGGCTTTGAGAGCACTGTGCAGAGCCAGTTGTTTTCGCTTCCCAGAGAGCAGGAAGCAAGATGCTTTGGGGCCTCTCTCACACTTTGGAAATAAAGGCAGCCCTTTGGGCCTGGCAGCCCTAGGCCAATGGAGTACACCCAGAGCAGAAGTTCTATCTCAGCCAGATCAGGCCTTCCAAGAAACTGCGTCTCACAGGCCTTTCTCTGTCACGTTGCCGGTAGGCTGTGAGAGCACTGTGCAGAGCCAGTTGTTTCTTAGCTTCCCAAAGATTTGGAAGCAAGATACTTTGGGGACTCTCAGCCCCTTTGGAAACAAAGCGGCCCTTTGGGCCTGGCAGCTCTAGGCCAAAGTAGCACGCCCAGAGCAGGAGTTCTACTTCAGCCAGATCAGGCCTGCCAAGAAACTGCGTTTCACAGGCCTTGGTAAGAGATGTTCCCGGTAGGCTGTGAGAGCACTGTGGAGAGCCAGTTGCTTTAGCTTCCCACAGAGCTGGAAGCAAGATGCTTTGGGGCCTCTCTCTCCCTTTGGACACAAGGCAGCCGTTTGCGCCTGGCAGCTCTAGGCCAATGGAGCACACCCAGAGCAGAAGTTCTACTTCAGGCAGATCAGTCCTGCCCAGAAACTGCGTTTCACAGCCCTTGGTAAGAGATGTTCACGGTAGGCTGTGAGAGCACTGGGCAGAACCAGTTGTTTTTTAGCTTCCCAAAGTGCTGGAGGCAAGATGCTTTGGGGCCTCTCTCACCCTTTGGAAACAAGGCAGCCCTTAGGTCCTGGTAGCTCTAGGCCTATGTAGCACAACCAGAACAGAAGTTCTACTTCAGCCAGGTCAGGCCTGCCAAGAAACTGCGTTTCACAGGCCTTTCAAAGAGATGTTCTCTTAGGCTGTAAGAGCACTGGGCAGAGCCAGCTGTTTCTTAGCTTCCCGAAGAGCTGGGAGCAAGATGCTTTGGGTCCACTCTCCGTCTTTGGAAACAAGGCAGCCCTTTGGGCCTGGCAGCCCTAGGCCAATGGAGTACACCCAGAGCAGAAGTTCTACTTCAGCCAGATCAGGCCTGCCAGGAAACTGCGTTTCACAGGCCTTGGTAAGAGATGTTCCCGGTAGGCTGTAAGAGCACTGGGCAGAGCCAGTTGTTTCTTTCCTTCCTGAAAAGCTGCAAGCAAGACGCTTGGGACCCCTCTGCCCGTTTGGGAACAAGGCAGCCTTTTGGGTCGGGAAGCTCTAGGCCAATGGAGCACACGCAGAGCAGGAGTTCTACTTCAGCCTGATCAGGACTGCAAAGAAACAGCGTTTGACAGGCCTTGGTAAGAGATGTTCCCGGTAGGTGTAAGAGCACTGGGCAGAGCCAGTTGTTTCTTAGCTTCGCAAAGACCGGGAAGCAAGATGCTTTGGGCCTCTCTGCCCCTTGGAAACAGGGCAGCACTTGGGGCCTGGCTGCTCTAGGGCAATGGAGCACACCCAGAGCCGGAGTTCTACTTCAGCCAGATGAGGCCTGCCAAGAAACTGCGTTTCACAGGCCTTTCAAAGACATGTTCCCGGTAGGCTGTAAGAGGACGGGGCAGAGCGAGTTGGTTCTTAGCTTCCCAGAGAGCTGGAAGCAAGATGCTTTGGGGCCTCTCTGCCCCTTTGGAAACAAGGCAGCACCTTGGGCCTGGCAGCTCTAGGGCAATGGAGCACACCCAGAGCAGAAGTTCTACTTCAGCCAAATCAGGCCTGCCAGGAAACGGCGTTTCACAGGCCTTGGTAAGAGATGTTCCCGGTAGGCTGTAAGAGCACTGGGCAACGCCAGATATTTCTTAGCTTCCCGAAGAGCTGGAAGCAAGATGCTTTGGTGCCACTCTCTCACTTTGGAATCAAGACAGCCCTTTGGGGCAGGTAGCTCTAGGCCAGTGGAGCACACCCAGAGCAGAAGTTCTACTTCGGCCAGTTCAGGCCACCAACAAACTGCGTTTCACAGGCCTTGGTAAGAGATGTTCCCGGTAAGCTGTAAGAGCACTGGTCAACGCCAGATGTTTCTTAGCTTCCGGAAGAGCTGGAAGCAAGATGCTTTGGGGCCTCTCATCCCCTTTGCAAAGAAGGCGGCCCTTTGGGCCAGGCAGCTCTAGGCCAATGGAGCACACCCAGAGCAGAAGTTCTACCTCAGCCAGATCAGGCCTGCCAAGAAACTGCTTTTCACAGGCCTTCGTAAGAGGTGTTCCCGGAAGGCTGTAAGAGTACCTGGCAGAGCGAGTTGTTTCTTAGCTTCAAAAACAGCTGGAAGCAACATGATTTGGGGCCTCTCTCCCCCTTTGGAAACAAAGCAGCCTTTGTGCCTGGCAGCTCTAGGCCAAAGTAGCACACCCAGAGCACAAGTTCTACCTCAGCCAGATAAGGCCGGTCAAGAAGCTGCGTTTCACAGGCCTTTGTATGTGACGTTCCCGGTTGGCTTTGAGAGCACTGTGCAGAGCCAGTTGTTTTAGCTTCCCAGAGAGCAGGAAGCAAGATGCTTTGGGGCCTCTCTCACACTTTGGAAATAAAGGCAGCCCTTTGGGCCTGGCAGCCCTAGGCCAATGGAGTACACCCAGAGCAGAAGTTCTACCTCAGCCAGATCAGGCCTTCCAAGAAACTGCGTCTCACAGGCCTTTCTCTGTCACGTTGCCGGTAGGCTGTGAGAGCACTGTGCAGAGCCAGTTGTTTCTTAGCTTCCCAAAGATTTGGAAGCAAGATACTTTGGGGACTCTCAGCCCCTTTGGAAACAAGGCGGCCCTTTGGGCCTGGCAGCTCTAGGCCAAAGTAGCACGCCCAGAGCAGGAGTTCTACTTCAGCCAGATCAGGCCTGCCAAGAAACTGCGTTTCACAGGCCTTGGTAAGAGATGTTCCCGGTAGGCTGTGAGAGCACTGTGGAGAGCCAGTTGCTTTAGCTTCCCACAGAGCTGGAAGCAAGATGCTTTGGGGCCTCTCTGCCCCTTTGCAAACAAGGCGGCCCTTTGGGCCAGGCAGCTCTAGGCCAATGGAGCACACCCAGAGCAGAAGTTCTACTTCAGCTAGATCAGGCCACCAACAAAGTGCGTTTCACAGGCCTTGGTAAGAGATTTTCTCTCAGGCTGTAAGAGCACTGGGCAGAGCCAGTTGTTTCTTAGCTTCCCAAAGAGCTGGAAGCAAGATGCTTTGGGGGCTCCCTGCCCCTTTGCCAACAAGGCCGACCTTTGGGCCTTTCAGCTCTAGGCCAATGGAGCACACCCAGAGCAGAAGTTCTACCTCAGCCAGATAAGGCCTGCCAAGAAACTGCGTTTCAAAGGCTTTGGTAAGAGATGTTGCCGGTACTCTGTCAGAGCACTGGGCAGAGACAGTTGTTTCTTAGCTTCCCAAAGAGCTGGAAGCAAGATGCTTTGGGGCCTCTCTGCCCCTTTGCAAACAAGGCATCCCTTTGGGCCTTTCAGCTCTAGGCCAATGGAGCACAGCCAGAGCAGAAGTCCTTTTTCAGCCAGATCAGGCCTGCCGTGGAACTGCGTTTCAGAGGCCTTTGTATGTGACGTTCCCGGTAGGCTGTGAGAGCACGGTGCAGAGCCAGTTGTTTCCTTGTTTCCCAAACAGCTGGAAGCAAGACGCTTTGGGGCCTCTCTGCCCCTTGGGAAACAAGGCAGCACGTTGGGTCTGGCAGCTCTAGGGCAATGGAGCACAACCAGAGCAGAAGTTCTACTTCTTCCAGATCAGGCCTGCCTAGAAAGTGCGTTTCACAGGCCTTGATAAGAGATGTTCTCTTAGGCTATAAGAGCACTGGGCACAGCCAGTTGTTTCTTAGCTTCCCAAGAGGTGGAAGCAAGATGCTTTGGGGCCTCTCTCCCCCTATGGAAACAAGGAAGCCCTTTGGGCCTTTCAGCTCTAGGGCAATGGAGCACACCCAGAGCAGAAGTTCTACCTCAGCCAGATCAGGCCTGCCAAGAAACTGCTTTTCACAGGCCTTCGTAAGAGGTGTTCCCGGAAGGCTGTAAGAGTACCTGGCAGAGCGAGTTGTTTCTTAGCTTCAAAAACAGCTGGAAGCAACATGATTTGGGGCCTCGCTCCCCCTTTGGAAACAAAGCAGCCTTTGTGCCTGGCAGCTCTAGGCCAAAGTAGCACACCCAGAGCACAAGTTCTACCTCAGCCAGATAAGGCCTGTCAAGAAGCTGCGTTTCACAGGCCTTTGTATGTGACGTTCCCGGTTGGCTTTGAGAGCACTGTGCAGAGCCAGTTGTTTTAGCTTCCCAGAGAGCAGGAAGCAAGATGCTTTGGGGCCTCTCTCACACTTTGGAAATAAAGGCAGCCCTTTGGGCCTGGCAGCCCTAGGCCAATGGAGTACACCCAGAGCAGAAGTTCTACCTCAGCCAGATCAGGCCTTCCAAGAAACTGCGTCTCACAGGCCTTTCTCTGTCACGTTGCCGGTAGGCTGTGAGAGCACTGTGCAGAGCCAGTTGTTTCTTAGCTTCCCAAAGATTTGGAAGCAAGATACTTTGGGGACTCTCAGCCCCTTTGGAAACAAGGCGGCCCTTTGGGCCTGGCAGCTCTAGGCCAAAGTAGCACGCCCAGAGCAGGAGTTCTACTTCAGCCAGATCAGGCCTGCCAGGAAACTGCGTTTCACAGGCCTTGGTAAGAGATGTTCCCGGTAGGCTGTGAGAGCACTGTGGAGAGCCAGTTGCTTTAGCTTCCCACAGAGCTGGAAGCAAGATGCTTTGGGGCCTCTCTCTCCCTTTGGACACAAGGCAGCCGTTTGCGCCTGGCAGCTCTAGGCCAATGGAGCACACCCACAGCAGAAGTTCTACTTCAGGCAGATCAGTCCTGCCCAGAAACTGCGTTTCACAGCCCTTGGTAAGAGATGTTCACGGTAGGCTGTGAGAGCACTGGGCAGAACCAGTTGTTTTGTAGCTTCCCAAAGTGCTGGAGGCAAGATGCTTTGGGGCCTCTCTCACCCTTTGGAAACAAGGCAGCCCTTAGGTCCTGGTAGCTCTAGGCCTATGTAGCACAACCAGAACAGAAGTTCTACTTCAGCCAGGTCAGGCCTGCCAAGAAACTGCGTTTCACAGGCCTTTCAAAGAGATGTTCTCTTAGGCTGTAAGAGCACTGGGCAGAGCCAGCTGTTTCTTAGCTTCCCGAAGAGCTGGGAGCAAGATGCTTTGGGTCCACTCTCCGTCTTTGGAAACAAGGCAGCCCTTTGGGCATGGCAGCTCTAGGGCAAATGGAGCACGCCCAGAGCAGAAGTTCTACTTCAGCCAGATCAGGCCTGCCAGGAAACTGCGTTTCACAGGCCTTGGTAAGAGATGTTCCCGGTAGGCTGTAAGAGCACTGGGCAGAGCCAGTTGTTTCTTACCTTCCTGAAAAGCTGGAAGCAAGATGCTTGGGACCCCTCTGCCCGTTTGGGAACAAGGCAGCCTTTTGGGTCGGGAAGCTCTAGGCCAATGGAGCACACGCAGAGCAGGAGTTCTACTTCAGCCTGATCAGGCCTGCAAAGAAACAGCGTTTGACAGGCCTTGGTAAGAGATGTTCCCGGTGGGTGTAAGAGCACTGGGCAGAGCCAGTTGTTTCTTAGCTTCGCAAAGACCGGGAAGCAAGATGCTTTGGGCCTCTCTGCCCCTTGGAAACAGGGCAGCACTTGGGGCCTGGCAGCTCTAGGGCAATGGAGCACACCCAGAGCCGGAGTTCTACTTCAGCCAGATGAGGCCTGCCAAGAAACTGCGTTTCACAGGCCTTTCAAAGACATGTTCCCGGTAGGCTGTAAGAGCACGGGGCAGAGCGAGTTGGTTCTTAGCTTCCCAGAGAGCTGGAAGCAAGATGCTTTGGGGCCTCTCTGCCCCTTTGGAAACAAGGCAGCACCTTGGGCCTGGCAGCTCTAGGGCAATGGAGCACACCCAGAGCAGAAGTTCTACTTCAGCCAAATCAGGCCTGCCAGGAAACGGCGTTTCACAGGCCTTGGTAAGAGATGTTCCCGGTAGGCTGTAAGAGCACTGGGCAACGCCAGATGTTTCTTAGCTTCCCGAAGAGCTGGAAGCAAGATGCTTTGGTGCCACTCTCTCACTTTGGAATCAAGGCAGCCCTTTGGGGCAGGTAGCTCTAGGCCAGTGGAGCACACCCAGAGCAGAAGTTCTACTTCGGCCAGTTCAGGCCACCAACAAACTGCGTTTCACAGGCCTTGGTAAGAGATGTTCCCGGTAGGCTGTAAGAGCACTGGGCAACGCCAGATGTTTCTTAGCTTCCCGAAGAGCTGGAAGCAAGATGCTTTGGGGCCTCTCTGCCCCTTTGCAAACAAGGCATCCCTTTGGGCCTTTCAGCTCTAGGCCCATGGAGCACAGCCAGAGCAGAAGTCCTACTTCAGCCAGATCAGGCCTGCCAAGGAACTGCGTTTCAGAGGCCTTTGTATGTGACGTTCCCGGTAGGCTGTGAGAGCACGGTGCAGAGCCAGTTGTTTCCTTGTTTCCCAAACAGCTGGAAGCAAGACGCTTTGGGGCCTCTCTGCCCCTTTGGAAACAAGGCAGCACGTTGGGTCTGGCAGCTCTAGGGCAATGGAGCACAACCAGAGCAGAAGTTCTACTTCTTCCAGATCAGGCCTGCCTAGAAAGTGCGTTTCACAGGCCTTGATAAGAGATGTTCTCTTAGGCTATAAGAGCACTGGGCACAGCCAGTTGTTTCTTAGCTTCCCAAGAGGTGGAAGCAAGATGCTTTGGGGCCTCTCTCCCCCTTTGGAAACAAGGCAGCCCTTTCGGCCTTTCAGCGCTAGGGCAATGGAGCACACCCAGAGCAGAAGTTCTACCTCAGCCAGATCAGGCCTGCCAAGAAACTGCTTTTCACAGGCCTTCGTAAGAGGTGTTCCCGGAAGGCTGTAAGAGTACCTGGCAGAGCGAGTTGTTTCTTAGCTTCAAAAACAGCTGGAAGCAACATGATTTGGGGCCTCTCTCCCCCTTTGGAAACAAAGCAGCCTTTGTGCCTGGCAGCTCTAGGCCAAAGTAGCACACCCAGAGCACAAGTTCTACCTCAGCCAGATCAGGCCTGCCAAGAAACTGCTTTTCACAGGCCTTCGTAAGAGGTGTTCCCGGAAGGCTGTAAGAGTACCTGGCAGAGCGAGTTGTTTCTTAGCTTCAAAAACAGCTGGAAGCAACATGATTTGGGGCCTCTCTCCCCCTTTGGAAACAAAGCAGCCTTTGTGCCTGGCAGCTCTAGGCCAAAGTAGCACACCCAGAGCACAAGTTCTACCTCAGCCAGATAAGGCCTGTCAAGAAGCTGTGTTTCACAGGCCTTTGTATGCGACGTTCCCGGTTGGCTTTGAGAGCACTGTGCAGAGCCAGTTGTTTTAGCTTCCCAGAGAGCAGGAAGCAAGATGCTTTGGGGCCTCTCTCACACTTTGGAAATAAAGGCAGCCCTTTGGGCCTGGCAGCCCTAGGCCAATGGAGTACACCCAGAGCAGAAGTTCTACCTCAGCCAGATCAGGCCTTCCAAGAAACTGCGTCTCACAGGCCTTTCTCTGTCACGTTGCCGGTAGGCTGTGAGAGCACTGTGCAGAGCCAGTTGTTTCTTAGCTTCCCAAAGATTTGGAAGCAAGATACTTTGGGGACTCTCAGCCCCTTTGGAAACAAGGCGGCCCTTTGGGCCTGGCAGCTCTAGGCCAAAGTAGCACGCCCAGAGCAGGAGTTCTACTTCAGCCAGATCAGGCCTGCCAGGAAACTGCGTTTCACAGGCCTTGGTAAGAGATGTTCCCGGTAGGCTGTGAGAGCACTGTGGAGAGCCAGTTGCTTTAGCTTCCCACAGAGCTGGAAGCAAGATGCTTTGGGGCCTCTCTCTCCCTTTGGACACAAGGCAGCCGTTTGCGCCTGGCAGCTCTAGGCCAATGGAGCACACCCACAGCAGAAGTTCTACTTCAGGCAGATCAGTCCTGCCCAGAAACTGCGTTTCACAGCCCTTGGTAAGAGATGTTCACGGTAGGCTGTGAGAGCACTGGGCAGAACCAGTTGTTTCTTACCTTCCTGAAAAGCTGGAAGCAAGATGCTTGGGACCCCTCTGCCCGTTTGGGAACAAGGCAGCCTTTTGGGTCGGGAAGCTCTAGGCCAATGGAGCACACGCAGAGCAGGAGTTCTACTTCAGCCTGATCAGGCCTGCAAAGAAACAGCGTTTGACAGGCCTTGGTAAGAGATGTTCCCGGTAGGTGTAAGAGCACTGGGCAGAGCCAGTTGTTTCTTAGCTTCGCAAAGACCGGGAAGCAAGATGCTTTGGGCCTCTCTGCCCCTTGGAAACAGGGCAGCACTTGGGGCCTGGCAGCTCTAGGGCAATGGAGCACACCCAGAGCCGGAGTTCTACTTCAGCCAGATGAGGCCTGCCAAGAAACTGCGTTTCACAGGCCTTTCAAAGACATGTTCCCGGTAGGCTGTAAGAGCACGGGGCAGAGCGAGTTGGTTCTTAGCTTCCCAGAGAGCTGGAAGCAAGATGCTTTGGGGCCTCTCTGCCCCTTTGGAAACAAGGCAGCACCTTGGGCCTGGCAGCTCTAGGGCAATGGAGCACACCCAGAGCAGAAGTTCTACTTCAGCCAAATCAGGCCTGCCAGGAAACGGCGTTTCACAGGCCTTGGTAAGAGATGTTCCCGGTAGGCTGTAAGAGCACTGGGCAACGCCAGATGTTTCTTAGCTTCCCGAAGAGCTGGAAGCAAGATGCTTTGGTGCCACTCTCTCACTTTGGAATCAAGACAGCCCTTTGGGGCAGGTAGCTCTAGGCCAGTGGAGCACACCCAGAGCAGAAGTTCTACTTCGGCCAGTTCAGGCCACCAACAAACTGCGTTTCACAGGCCTTGGTAAGAGATGTTCCCGGTAGGCTGTAAGAGCACTGGGCAACGCCAGATGTTTCTTAGCTTCCCGAAGAGCTGGAAGCAAGATGCTTTGGGGCCTCTCATCCCCTTTGCAAAGAAGGCGGCCCTTTGGGCCAGGCAGCTCTAGGCCAATGGAGCACACCCAGAGCAGAAGTTCTACTTCAGCTAGATCAGGCCACCAACAAAGTGCGTTTCACAGGCCTTGGTAAGAGATTTTCTCTCAGGCTGTAAGAGCACTGGGCAGAGCCAGTTGTTTCTTAGCTTCCCAAAGAGCTGGAAGCAAGATGCTTTGGGGGCTCCCTGCCCCTTTGCCAACAAGGCCGACCTTTGGGCCTTTCAGCTCTAGGCCAATGGAGCACACCCAGAGCAGAAGTTCTACCTCAGCCAGATAAGGCCTGCCAAGAAACTGCGTTTCAAAGGCTTTGGTAAGAGATGTTGCCGGTACTCTGTCAGAGCACTGGGCAGAGACAGTTGTTTCTTAGCTTCCCAAAGAGCTGGAAGCAAGATGCTTTGGGGCCTCTCTGCCCCTTTGCAAACAAGGCATCCCTTTGGGCCTTTCAGCTCTAGGCCAATGGAGCACAGCCAGAGCAGAAGTCCTTTTTCAGCCAGATCAGGCCTGCCGTGGAACTGCGTTTCAGAGGCCTTTGTATGTAACGTTCCCGGTAGGCTGTGAGAGCACGGTGCAGAGCCAGTTGTTTCCTTGTTTCCCAAACAGCTGGAAGCAAGACGCTTTGGGGCCTCTCTGCCCCTTTGGAAACAAGGCAGCACGTTGGGTCTGGCAGCTCTAGGGCAATGGAGCACAACCAGAGCAGAAGTTCTACTTCTTCCAGATCAGGCCTGCCTAGAAAGTGCGTTTCACAGGCCATGATAAGAGATGTTCTCTTAGGCTATAAGAGCACTGGGCACAGCCAGTTGTTTCTTAGCTTCCCAAGAGGTGGAAGCAAGATGCTTTGGGGCCTCTCTCCCCCTATGGAAACAAGGCAGCCCTTTGGGCCTTTCAGCTCTAGGGCAATGGAGCACACCCAGAGCAGAAGTTCTACCTCAGCCAGATCAGGCCTGCCAAGAAACTGCTTTTCACAGGCCTTCGTAAGAGGTGTTCCCGGAAGGCTGTAAGAGTACCTGGCAGAGCGAGTTGTTTCTTAGCTTCAAAAACAGCTGAAAGCAACATGATTTGGGGCCTCGCTCCCCCTTTGGAAACAAAGCAGCCTTTGTGCCTGGCAGCTCTAGGCCAAAGTAGCACACCCAGAGCACAAGTTCTACCTCAGCCAGATAAGGCCTGTCAAGAAGCTGCGTTTCACAGGCCTTTGTATGTGCCTTTCCCGGTTGGCTTTGAGAGCACTGTGCAGAGCCAGTTGTTTTAGCTTCCCAGAGAGCAGGAAGCAAGATGCTTTGGGGCCTCTCTCACACTTTGGAAATAAAGGCAGCCCTTTGGGCCTGGCAGCCCTAGGCCAATGGAGTACACCCAGAGCAGAAGTTCTACCTCAGCCAGATCAGGCCTTCCAAGAAACTGCGTCTCACAGGCCTTTCTCTGTCACGTTGCCGGTAGGCTGTGAGAGCACTGTGCAGAGCCAGTTGTTTCTTAGCTTCCCAAAGATTTGGAAGCAAGATACTTTGGGGACTCTCAGCCCCTTTGGAAACAAGGCGGCCCTTTGGGCCTGGCAGCTCTAGGCCAAAGTAGCACGCCCAGAGCAGGAGTTCTACTTCAGCCAGATCAGGCCTGCCAAGAAACTGCGTTTCACAGGCCTTGGTAAGAGATGTTCCCGGTAGGCTGTGAGAGCACTGTGGAGAGCCAGTTGCTTTAGCTTCCCACAGAGCTGGAAGCAAGATGCTTTGGGGCCTCTCTCTCCCTTTGGACACAAGGCAGCCGTTTGCGCCTGGCAGCTCTAGGCCAATGGAGCACACCCACAGCAGAAGTTCTACTTCAGGCAGATCAGTCCTGCCCAGAAACTGCGTTTCACAGCCCTTGGTAAGAGATGTTCACGGTAGGCTGTGAGAGCACTGGGCAGAACCAGTTGTTTTTTAGCTTCCCAAAGTGCTGGAGGCAAGATGCTTTGGGGCCTCTCTCACCCTTTGGAAACAAGGCAGCCCTTAGGTCCTGGTAGCTCTAGGCCTATGTAGCACAACCAGAACAGAAGTTCTACTTCAGCCAGGTCAGGCCTGCCAAGAAACTGCGTTTCACAGGCCTTTCAAAGAGATGTTCTCTTAGGCTGTAAGAGCACTGGGCAGAGCCAGCTGTTTCTTAGCTTCCCGAAGAGCTGGGAGCAAGATGCTTTGGGTCCACTCTCCGTCTTTGGAAACAAGGCAGCCCTTTGGGCATGGCAGCTCTAGGGCAAATGGGGCACGCCCAGAGCAGAAGTTCTACTTCAGCCAGATCAGGCCTGCCAGGAAACTGCGTTTCACAGGCCTTGGTAAGAGATGTTCCCGGTAGGCTGTAAGAGCACTGGGCAGAGCCAGTTGTTTCTTACCTTCCTGAAAAGCTGGAAGCAAGATGCTTGGGACCCCTCTGCCCGTTTGGGAACAAGGCAGCCTTTTGGGTCGGGAAGCTCTAGGCCAATGGAGCACACGCAGAGCAGGAGTTCTACTTCAGCCTGATCAGGCCTGCAAAGAAACAGCGTTTGACAGGCCTTGGTAAGAGATGTTCCCGGTGGGTGTAAGAGCACTGGGCAGAGCCAGTTGTTTCTTAGCTTCGCAAAGACCGGGAAGCAAGATGCTTTGGGCCTCTCTGCCCCTTGGAAACAGGGCAGCACTTGGGGCCTGGCAGCTCTAGGGCAATGGAGCACACCCAGAGCCGGAGTTCTACTTCAGCCAGATGAGGCCTGCCAAGAAACTGCGTTTCACAGGCCTTTCAAAGACATGTTCCCGGTAGGCTGTAAGAGCACGGGGCAGAGCGAGTTGGTTCTTAGCTTCCCAGAGAGCTGGAAGCAAGATGCTTTGGGGCCTCTCTGCCCCTTTGGAAACAAGGCAGCACCTTGGGCCTGGCAGCTCTAGGGCAATGGAGCACACCCAGAGCAGAAGTTCTACTTCAGCCAAATCAGGCCTGCCAGGAAACGGCGTTTCACAGGCCTTGGTAAGAGATGTTCCCGGTAGGCTGTAAGAGCACTGGGCAACGCCAGATGTTTCTTAGCTTCCCGAAGAGCTGGAAGCAAGATGCTTTGGTGCCACTCTCTCACTTTGGAATCAAGGCAGCCCTTTGGGGCAGGTAGCTCTAGGCCAGTGGAGCACACCCAGAGCAGAAGTTCTACTTCGGCCAGTTCAGGCCACCAACAAACTGCGTTTCACAGGCCTTGGTAAGAGATGTTCCCGGTAGGCTGTAAGAGCACTGGGCAACGCCAGATGTTTCTTAGCTTCCCGAAGAGCTGGAAGCAAGATGCTTTGGGGCCTCTCTGCCCCTTTGCAAACAAGGCATCCCTTTGGGCCTTTCAGCTCTAGGCCCATGGAGCACAGCCAGAGCAGAAGTCCTACTTCAGCCAGATCAGGCCTGCCAAGGAACTGCGTTTCAGAGGCCTTTGTATGTGACGTTCCCGGTAGGCTGTGAGAGCACGGTGCAGAGCCAGTTGTTTCCTTGTTTCCCAAACAGCTGGAAGCAAGACGCTTTGGGGCCTCTCTGCCCCTTTGGAAACAAGGCAGCACGTTGGGTCTGGCAGCTCTAGGGCAATGGAGCACAACCAGAGCAGAAGTTCTACTTCTTCCAGATCAGGCCTGCCTAGAAAGTGCGTTTCACAGGCCTTGATAAGAGATGTTCTCTTAGGCTATAAGAGCACTGGGCACAGCCAGTTGTTTCTTAGCTTCCCAAGAGGTGGAAGCAAGATGCTTTGGGGCCTCTCTCCCCCTTTGGAAACAAGGCAGCCCTTTCGGCCTTTCAGCGCTAGGGCAATGGAGCACACCCAGAGCAGAAGTTCTACCTCAGCCAGATCAGGCCTGCCAAGAAACTGCTTTTCACAGGCCTTCGTAAGAGGTGTTCCCGGAAGGCTGTAAGAGTACCTGGCAGAGCGAGTTGTTTCTTAGCTTCAAAAACAGCTGGAAGCAACATGATTTGGGGCCTCTCTCCCCCTTTGGAAACAAAGCAGCCTTTGTGCCTGGCAGCTCTAGGCCAAAGTAGCACACCCAGAGCACAAGTTCTACCTCAGCCAGATCAGGCCTGCCAAGAAACTGCTTTTCACAGGCCTTCGTAAGAGGTGTTCCCGGAAGGCTGTAAGAGTACCTGGCAGAGCGAGTTGTTTCTTAGCTTCAAAAACAGCTGGAAGCAACATGATTTGGGGCCTCTCTCCCCCTTTGGAAACAAAGCAGCCTTTGTGCCTGGCAGCTCTAGGCCAAAGTAGCACACCCAGAGCACAAGTTCTACCTCAGCCAGATAAGGCCTGTCAAGAAGCTGTGTTTCACAGGCCTTTGTATGCGACGTTCCCGGTTGGCTTTGAGAGCACTGTGCAGAGCCAGTTGTTTTAGCTTCCCAGAGAGCAGGAAGCAAGATGCTTTGGGGCCTCTCTCACACTTTGGAAATAAAGGCAGCCCTTTGGGCCTGGCAGCCCTAGGCCAATGGAGTACACCCAGAGCAGAAGTTCTACCTCAGCCAGATCAGGCCTTCCAAGAAACTGCGTCTCACAGGCCTTTCTCTGTCACGTTGCCGGTAGGCTGTGAGAGCACTGTGCAGAGCCAGTTGTTTCTTAGCTTCCCAAAGATTTGGAAGCAAGATACTTTGGGGACTCTCAGCCCCTTTGGAAACAAGGCGGCCCTTTGGGCCTGGCAGCTCTAGGCCAAAGTAGCACGCCCAGAGCAGGAGTTCTACTTCAGCCAGATCAGGCCTGCCAGGAAACTGCGTTTCACAGGCCTTGGTAAGAGATGTTCCCGGTAGGCTGTGAGAGCACTGTGGAGAGCCAGTTGCTTTAGCTTCCCACAGAGCTGGAAGCAAGATGCTTTGGGGCCTCTCTCTCCCTTTGGACACAAGGCAGCCGTTTGCGCCTGGCAGCTCTAGGCCAATGGAGCACACCCACAGCAGAAGTTCTACTTCAGGCAGATCAGTCCTGCCCAGAAACTGCGTTTCACAGCCCTTGGTAAGAGATGTTCACGGTAGGCTGTGAGAGCACTGGGCAGAACCAGTTGTTTCTTACCTTCCTGAAAAGCTGGAAGCAAGATGCTTGGGACCCCTCTGCCCGTTTGGGAACAAGGCAGCCTTTTGCGTCGGGAAGCTCTAGGCCAATGGAGCACATGCAGAGCAGGAGTTCTACTTCAGCCTGATCAGGCCTGCAAAGAAACAGCGTTTGACAGGCCTTGGTAAGAGATGTTCCCGGTAGGTGTAAGAGCACTGGGCAGAGCCAGTTGTTTCTTAGCTTCGCAAAGACCGGGAAGCAAGATGCTTTGGGCCTCTCTGCCCCTTGGAAACAGGGCAGCACTTGGGGCCTGGCAGCTCTAGGGCAATGGAGCACACCCAGAGCCGGAGTTCTACTTCAGCCAGATGAGGCCTGCCAAGAAACTGCGTTTCACAGGCCTTTCAAAGACATGTTCCCGGTAGGCTGTAAGAGCACGGGGCAGAGCGAGTTGGTTCTTAGCTTCCCAGAGAGCTGGAAGCAAGATGCTTTGGGGCCTCTCTGCCCCTTTGGAAACAAGGCAGCACCTTGGGCCTGGCAGCTCTAGGGCAATGGAGCACACCCAGAGCAGAAGTTCTACTTCAGCCAAATCAGGCCTGCCAGGAAACGGCGTTTCACAGGCCTTGGTAAGAGATGTTCCCGGTAGGCTGTAAGAGCACTGGGCAACGCCAGATATTTCTTAGCTTCCCGAAGAGCTGGAAGCAAGATGCTTTGGTGCCACTCTCTCACTTTGGAATCAAGACAGCCCTTTGGGGCAGGTAGCTCTAGGCCAGTGGAGCACACCCAGAGCAGAAGTTCTACTTCGGCCAGTTCAGGCCACCAACAAACTGCGTTTCACAGGCCTTGGTAAGAGATGTTCCCGGTAGGCTGTAAGAGCACTGGGCAACGACAGATGTTTCTTAGCTTCCCGAAGAGCTGGAAGCAAGATGCTTTGGGGCCTCTCATCCCCTTTGCAAAGAAGGCGGCCCTTTGGGCCAGGCAGCTCTAGGCCAATGGAGCACACCCAGAGCAGAAGTTCTACTTCAGCTAGATCAGGCCACCAACAAAGTGCGTTTCACAGGCCTTGGTAAGAGATTTTCTCTCAGGCTGTAAGAGCACTGGGCAGAGCCAGTTGTTTCTTAGCTTCCCAAAGAGCTGGAAGCAAGATGCTTTGGGGGCTCCCTGCCCCTTTGCCAACAAGGCCGACCTTTGGGCCTTTCAGCTCTAGGCCAATGGAGCACACCCAGAGCAGAAGTTCTACCTCAGCCAGATAAGGCCTGCCAAGAAACTGCGTTTCAAAGGCTTTGGTAAGAGATGTTGCCGGTACTCTGTCAGAGCACTGGGCAGAGACAGTTGTTTCTTAGCTTCCCAAAGAGCTGGAAGCAAGATGCTTTGGGGCCTCTCTGCCCCTTTGCAAACAAGGCATCCCTTTGGGCCTTTCAGCTCTAGGCCAATGGAGCACAGCCAGAGCAGAAGTCCTTTTTCAGCCAGATCAGGCCTGCCGTGGAACTGCGTTTCAGAGGCCTTTGTATGTGACGTTCCCGGTAGGCTGTGAGAGCACGGTGCAGAGCCAGTTGTTTCCTTGTTTCCCAAACAGCTGGAAGCAAGACGCTTTGGGGCCTCTCTGCCCCTTTGGAAACAAGGCAGCACGTTGGGTCTGGCAGCTCTAGGGCAATGGAGCACAACCAGAGCAGAAGTTCTACTTCTTCCAGATCAGGCCTGCCTAGAAAGTGCGTTTCACAGGCCTTGATAAGAGATGTTCTCTTAGGCTATAAGAGCACTGGGCACAGCCAGTTGTTTCTTAGCTTCCCAAGAGGTGGAAGCAAGATGCTTTGGGGCCTCTCTCCCCCTATGGAAACAAGGCAGCCCTTTGGGCCTTTCAGCTCTAGGGCAATGGAGCACACCCAGAGCAGAAGTTCTACCTCAGCCAGATCAGGCCTGCCAAGAAACTGCTTTTCACAGGCCTTCGTAAGAGGTGTTCCTGGAAGGCTGTAAGAGTACCTGGCAGAGCGAGTTGTTTCTTAGCTTCAAAAACAGCTGGAAGCAACATGATTTGGGGCCTCGCTCCCCCTTTGGAAACAAAGCAGCCTTTGTGCCTGGCAGCTCTAGGCCAAAGTAGCACACCCAGAGCACAAGTTCTACCTCAGCCAGATAAGGCCTGTCAAGAAGCTGTGTTTCACAGGCCTTTGTATGCGACGTTCCCGGTTGGCTTTGAGAGCACTGTGCAGAGCCAGTTGTTTTAGCTTCCCAGAGAGCAGGAAGCAAGATGCTTTGGGGCCTCTCTCACACTTTGGAAATAAAGGCAGCCCTTTGGGCCTGGCAGCCCTAGGCCAATGGAGTACACCCAGAGCAGAAGTTCTACCTCAGCCAGATCAGGCCTTCCAAGAAACTGCGTATCACAGGCCTTTCTCTGTCACGTTGCCGGTAGGCTGTGAGAGCACTGTGCAGAGCCAGTTGTTTCTTAGCTTCCCAAAGATTTGGAAGCAAGATACTTTGGGGACTCTCAGCCCCTTTGGAAACAAGGCGGCCCTTTGGGCCTGGCAGCTCTAGGCCAAAGTAGCACGCCCAGAGCAGGAGTTCTACTTCAGCCAGATCAGGCCTGCCAGGAAACTGAGTTTCACAGGCCTTGGTAAGAGATGTTCCCGGTAGGCTGTGAGAGTACTGTGGAGAGCCAGTTGCTTTAGCTTCCCACAGAGCTGGAAGCAAGATGCTTTGGGGCCTCTCTCTCCCTTTGGACACAAGGCAGCCGTTTGCGCCTGGCAGCTCTAGGCCAATGGAGCACACCCACAGCAGAAGTTCTACTTCAGGCAGATCAGTCCTGCCCAGAAACTGCGGTTCACAGCCCTTGGTAAGAGATGTTCACGGTAGGCTGTGAGAGCACTGGGCAGAACCAGTTGTTTCTTACCTTCCTGAAAAGCTGGAAGCAAGATGCTTGGGACCCCTCTGCCCGTTTGGGAACAAGGCAGCCTTTTGGGTCGGGAAGCTCTAGGCCAATGGAGCACACGCAGAGCAGGAGTTCTACTTCAGCCTGATCAGGCCTGCAAAGAAACAGCGTTTGACAGGCCTTGGTAAGAGATGTTCCCGGTAGGTGTAAGAGCACTGGGCAGAGCCAGTTGTTTCTTAGCTTCGCAAAGACCGGGAAGCAAGATGCTTTGGGCCTCTCTGCCCCTTGGAAACAGGGCAGCACTTGGGGCCTGGCAGCTCTAGGGCAATGGAGCACACCCAGAGCCGGAGTTCTACTTCAGCCAGATGAGGCCTGCCAAGAAACTGCGTTTCACAGGCCTTTCAAAGACATGTTCCCGGTAGGCTGTAAGAGCACGGGGCAGAGCGAGTTGGTTCTTAGCTTCCCAGAGAGCTGGAAGCAAGATGCTTTGGGGCCTCTCTGCCCCTTTGGAAACAAGGCAGCACCTTGGGCCTGGCAGCTCTAGGGCAATGGAGCACACCCAGAGCAGAAGTTCTACTTCAGCCAAATCAGGCCTGCCAGGAAACGGCGTTTCACAGGCCTTGGTAAGAGATGTTCCCGGTAGGCTGTAAGAGCACTGGGCAACGCCAGATGTTTCTTAGCTTCCCGAAGAGCTGGAAGCAAGATGCTTTGGTGCCACTCTCTCACTTTGGAATCAAGGCAGCCCTTTGGGGCAGGTAGCTCTAGGCCAGTGGAGCACACCCAGAGCAGAAGTTCTACTTCGGCCAGTTCAGGCCACCAACAAACTGCGTTTCACAGGCCTTGGTAAGAGATGTTCCCGGTAGGCTGTAAGAGCACTGGGCAACGCCAGATGTTTCTTAGCTTCCCGAAGAGCTGGAAGCAAGATGCTTTGGGGCCTCTCATCCCCTTTGCAAAGAAGGCGGCCCTTTGGGCCAGGCAGCTCTAGGCCAATGGAGCACACCCAGAGCAGAAGTTCTACTTCAGCTAGATCAGGCCACCAACAAAGTGCGTTTCACAGGCCTTGGTAAGAGATTTTCTCTCAGGCTGTAAGAGCACTGGGCAGAGCCAGTTGTTTCTTAGCTTCCCAAAGAGCTGGAAGCAAGATGCTTTGGGGGCTCCCTGCCCCTTTGCCAACAAGGCCGACCTTTGGGCCTTTCAGCTCTAGGCCAATGGAGCACACCCAGAGCAGAAGTTCTACCTCAGCCAGATAAGGCCTGCCAAGAAACTGCGTTTCAAAGGCTTTGGTAAGAGATGTTGCCGGTACTCTGTCAGAGCACTGGGCAGAGACAGTTGTTTCTTAGCTTCCCAAAGAGCTGGAAGCAAGATGCTTTGGGGCCTCTCTGCCCCTTTGCAAACAAGGCATCCCTTTGGGCCTTTCAGCTCTAGGCCAATGGAGCAAGCCAGAGCAGAAGTCCTTTTTCAGCCAGATCAGGCCTGCCGTGGAACTGCGTTTCAGAGGCCTTTGTATGTGACGTTCCCGGTAGGCTGTGAGAGCACGGTGCAGAGCCAGTTGTTTCCTTGTTTCCCAAACAGCTGGAAGCAAGACGCTTTGGGGCCTCTCTGCCCCTTTGGAAACAAGGCAGCACGTTGGGTCTGGCAGCTCTAGGGCAATGGAGCACAACCAGAGCAGAAGTTCTACTTCTTCCAGATCAGGCCTGCCTAGAAAGTGCGTTTCACAGGCCTTGATAAGAGATGTTCTCTTAGGCTATAAGAGCACTGGGCACAGCCAGTTGTTTCTTAGCTTCCCAAGAGGTGGAAGCAAGATGCTTTGGGGCCTCTCTCCCCCTTTGGAAACAAGGCAGCCCTTTCGGCCTTTCAGCGCTAGGGCAATGGAGCACACCCAGAGCAGAAGTTCTACCTCAGCCAGATCAGGCCTGCCAAGAAACTGCTTTTCACAGGCCTTCGTAAGAGGTGTTCCCGGAAGGCTGTAAGAGTACCTGGCAGAGCGAGTTGTTTCTTAGCTTCAAAAACAGCTGGAAGCAACATGATTTGGGGCCTCGCTCCCCCTTTGGAAACAAAGCAGCCTTTGTGCCTGGCAGCTCTAGGCCAAAGTAGCACACCCAGAGCACAAGTTCTACCTCAGCCAGATAAGGCCTGTCAAGAAGCTGTGTTTCACAGGCCTTTGTATGCGACGTTCCCGGTTGGCTTTGAGAGCACTGTGCAGAGCCAGTTGTTTTAGCTTCCCAGAGAGCAGGAAGCAAGATGCTTTGGGGCCTCTCTCACACTTTGGAAATAAAGGCAGCCCTTTGGGCCTGGCAGCCCTAGGCCAATGGAGTACACCCAGAGCAGAAGTTCTACCTCAGCCAGATCAGGCCTTCCAAGAAACTGCGTATCACAGGCCTTTCTCTGTCACGTTGCCGGTAGGCTGTGAGAGCACTGTGCAGAGCCAGTTGTTTCTTAGCTTCCCAAAGATTTGGAAGCAAGATACTTTGGGGACTCTCAGCCCCTTTGAAAAAAGGCGGCCCTTTGGGCCTGGCAGCTCTAGGCCAAAGTAGCACGCCCAGAGCAGGAGTTCTACTTCAGCCAGATCAGGCCTGCCAGGAAACTGAGTTTCACAGGCCTTGGTAAGAGATGTTCCCGGTAGGCTGTGAGAGCACTGTGGAGAGCCAGTTGCTTTAGCTTCCCACAGAGCTGGAAGCAAGATGCTTTGGGGCCTCTCTCTCCCTTTGGACACAAGGCAGCCGTTTGCGCCTGGCAGCTCTAGGCCAATGGAGCACACCCACAGCAGAAGTTCTACTTCAGGCAGATCAGTCCTGCCCAGAAACTGCGGTTCACAGCCCTTGGTAAGAGATGTTCACGGTAGGCTGTGAGAGCACTGGGCAGAACCAGTTGTTTCTTACCTTCCTGAAAAGCTGGAAGCAAGATGCTTGGGACCCCTCTGCCCGTTTGGGAACAAGGCAGCCTTTTGGGTCGGGAAGCTCTAGGCCAATGGAGCACACGCAGAGCAGGAGTTCTACTTCAGCCTGATCAGGCCTGCAAAGAAACAGCGTTTGACAGGCCTTGGTAAGAGATGTTCCCGGTAGGTGTAAGAGCACTGGGCAGAGCCAGTTGTTTCTTAGCTTCGCAAAGACCGGGAAGCAAGATGCTTTGGGCCTCTCTGCCCCTTGGAAACAGGGCAGCACTTGGGGCCTGGCAGCTCTAGGGCAATGGAGCACACCCAGAGCCGGAGTTCTACTTCAGCCAGATGAGGCCTGCCAAGAAACTGCGTTTCACAGGCCTTTCAAAGACATGTTCCCGGTAGGCTGTAAGAGCACGGGGCAGAGCGAGTTGGTTCTTAGCTTCCCAGAGAGCTGGAAGCAAGATGCTTTGGGGCCTCTCTGCCCCTTTGGAAACAAGGCAGCACCTTGGGCCTGGCAGCTCTAGGGCAATGGAGCACACCCAGAGCAGAAGTTCTACTTCAGCCAAATCAGGCCTGCCAGGAAACGGCGTTTCACAGGCCTTGGTAAGAGATGTTCCCGGTAGGCTGTAAGAGCACTGGGCAACGCCAGATGTTTCTTAGCTTCCCGAAGAGCTGGAAGCAAGATGCTTTGGTGCCACTCTCTCACTTTGGAATCAAGGCAGCCCTTTGGGGCAGGTAGCTCTAGGCCAGTGGAGCACACCCAGAGCAGAAGTTCTACTTCGGCCAGTTCAGGCCACCAACAAACTGCGTTTCACAGGCCTTGGTAAGAGATGTTCCCGGTAGGCTGTAAGAGCACTGGGCAACGCCAGATGTTTCTTAGCTTCCCGAAGAGCTGGAAGCAAGATGCTTTGGGGCCTCTCATCCCCTTTGCAAAGAAGGCGGCCCTTTGGGCCAGGCAGCTCTAGGCCAATGGAGCACACCCAGAGCAGAAGTTCTACTTCAGCTAGATCAGGCCACCAACAAAGTGCGTTTCACAGGCCTTGGTAAGAGATTTTCTCTCAGGCTGTAAGAGCACTGGGCAGAGCCAGTTGTTTCTTAGCTTCCCAAAGAGCTGGAAGCAAGATGCTTTGGGGGCTCCCTGCCCCTTTGCCAACAAGGCCGACCTTTGGGCCTTTCAGCTCTAGGCCAATGGAGCACACCCAGAGCAGAAGTTCTACCTCAGCCAGATAAGGCCTGCCAAGAAACTGCGTTTCAAAGGCTTTGGTAAGAGATGTTGCCGGTACTCTGTCAGAGCACTGGGCAGAGACAGTTGTTTCTTAGCTTCCCAAAGAGCTGGAAGCAAGATGCTTTGGGGCCTCTCTGCCCCTTTGCAAACAAGGCATCCCTTTGGGCCTTTCAGCTCTAGGCCAATGGAGCAAGCCAGAGCAGAAGTCCTTTTTCAGCCAGATCAGGCCTGCCGTGGAACTGCGTTTCAGAGGCCTTTGTATGTGACGTTCCCGGTAGGCTGTGAGAGCACGGTGCAGAGCCAGTTGTTTCCTTGTTTCCCAAACAGCTGGAAGCAAGACGCTTTGGGGCCTCTCTGCCCCTTTGGAAACAAGGCAGCACGTTGGGTCTGGCAGCTCTAGGGCAATGGAGCACAACCAGAGCAGAAGTTCTACTTCTTCCAGATCAGGCCTGCCTAGAAAGTGCGTTTCACAGGCCTTGATAAGAGATGTTCTCTTAGGCTATAAGAGCACTGGGCACAGCCAGTTGTTTCTTAGCTTCCCAAGAGGTGGAAGCAAGATGCTTTGGGGCCTCTCTCCCCCTTTGGAAACAAGGCAGCCCTTTCGGCCTTTCAGCGCTAGGGCAATGGAGCACACCCAGAGCAGAAGTTCTACCTCAGCCAGATCAGGCCTGCCAAGAAACTGCTTTTCACAGGCCTTCGTAAGAGGTGTTCCCGGAAGGCTGTAAGAGTACCTGGCAGAGCGAGTTGTTTCTTAGCTTCAAAAACAGCTGGAAGCAACATGATTTGGGGCCTCGCTCCCCCTTTGGAAACAAAGCAGCCTTTGTGCCTGGCAGCTCTAGGCCAAAGTAGCACACCCAGAGCACAAGTTCTACCTCAGCCAGATAAGGCCTGTCAAGAAGCTGTGTTTCACAGGCCTTTGTATGCGACGTTCCCGGTTGGCTTTGAGAGCACTGTGCAGAGCCAGTTGTTTTAGCTTCCCAGAGAGCAGGAAGCAAGATGCTTTGGGGCCTCTCTCACACTTTGGAAATAAAGGCAGCCCTTTGGGCCTGGCAGCCCTAGGCCAATGGAGTACACCCAGAGCAGAAGTTCTACCTCAGCCAGATCAGGCCTTCCAAGAAACTGCGTATCACAGGCCTTTCTCTGTCACGTTGCCGGTAGGCTGTGAGAGCACTGTGCAGAGCCAGTTGTTTCTTAGCTTCCCAAAGATTTGGAAGCAAGATACTTTGGGGACTCTCAGCCCCTTTGAAAAAAGGCGGCCCTTTGGGCCTGGCAGCTCTAGGCCAAAGTAGCACGCCCAGAGCAGGAGTTCTACTTCAGCCAGATCAGGCCTGCCAGGAAACTGAGTTTCACAGGCCTTGGTAAGAGATGTTCCCGGTAGGCTGTGAGAGCACTGTGGAGAGCCAGTTGCTTTAGCTTCCCACAGAGCTGGAAGCAAGATGCTTTGGGGCCTCTCTCTCCCTTTGGACACAAGGCAGCCGTTTGCGCCTGGCAGCTCTAGGCCAATGGAGCACACCCACAGCAGAAGTTCTACTTCAGGCAGATCAGTCCTGCCCAGAAACTGCGGTTCACAGCCCTTGGTAAGAGATGTTCACGGTAGGCTGTGAGAGCACTGGGCAGAACCAGTTGTTTCTTACCTTCCTGAAAAGCTGGAAGCAAGATGCTTGGGACCCCTCTGCCCGTTTGGGAACAAGGCAGCCTTTTGGGTCGGGAAGCTCTAGGCCAATGGAGCACACGCAGAGCAGGAGTTCTACTTCAGCCTGATCAGGCCTGCAAAGAAACAGCGTTTGACAGGCCTTGGTAAGAGATGTTCCCGGTAGGTGTAAGAGCACTGGGCAGAGCCAGTTGTTTCTTAGCTTCGCAAAGACCGGGAAGCAAGATGCTTTGGGCCTCTCTGCCCCTTGGAAACAGGGCAGCACTTGGGGCCTGGCAGCTCTAGGGCAATGGAGCACACCCAGAGCCGGAGTTCTACTTCAGCCAGATGAGGCCTGCCAAGAAACTGCGTTTCACAGGCCTTTCAAAGACATGTTCCCGGTAGGCTGTAAGAGCACGGGGCAGAGCGAGTTGGTTCTTAGCTTCCCAGAGAGCTGGAAGCAAGATGCTTTGGGGCCTCTCTGCCCCTTTGGAAACAAGGCAGCACCTTGGGCCTGGCAGCTCTAGGGCAATGGAGCACACCCAGAGCAGAAGTTCTACTTCAGCCAAATCAGGCCTGCCAGGAAACGGCGTTTCACAGGCCTTGGTAAGAGATGTTCCCGGTAGGCTGTAAGAGCACTGGGCAACGCCAGATATTTCTTAGCTTCCCGAAGAGCTGGAAGCAAGATGCTTTGGTGCCACTCTCTCACTTTGGAATCAAGACAGCCCTTTGGGGCAGGTAGCTCTAGGCCAGTGGAGCACACCCAGAGCAGAAGTTCTACTTCGGCCAGTTCAGGCCACCAACAAACTGCGTTTCACAGGCCTTGGTAAGAGATGTTCCCGGTAGGCTGTAAGAGCACTGGGCAACGCCAGATGTTTCTTAGCTTCCCGAAGAGCTGGAAGCAAGATGCTTTGGGGCCTCTCATCCCCTTTGCAAAGAAGGCGGCCCTTTGGGCCAGGCAGCTCTAGGCCAATGGAGCACACCCAGAGCAGAAGTTCTACTTCAGCTAGATCAGGCCACCAACAAAGTGCGTTTCACAGGCCTTGGTAAGAGATTTTCTCTCAGGCTGTAAGAGCACTGGGCAGAGCCAGTTGTTTCTTAGCTTCCCAAAGAGCTGGAAGCAAGATGCTTTGGGGGCTTCCTGCCCCTTTGCCAACAAGGCCGACCTTTGGGCCTTTCAGCTCTAGGCCAATGGAGCACACCCAGAGCAGAAGTTCTACCTCAGCCAGATAAGGCCTGCCAAGAAACTGCGTTTCAAAGGCTTTGGTAAGAGATGTTGCCGGTACTCTGTCAGAGCACTGGGCAGAGACAGTTGTTTCTTAGCTTCCCAAAGAGCTGGAAGCAAGATGCTTTGGGGCCTCTCTGCCCCTTTGCAAACAAGGCATCCCTTTGGGCCTTTCAGCTCTAGGCCAATGGAGCACAGCCAGAGCAGAAGTCCTTTTTCAGCCAGATCAGGCCTGCCGTGGAACTGCGTTTCAGAGGCCTTTGTATGTGACGTTCCCGGTAGGCTGTGAGAGCACGGTGCAGAGCCAGTTGTTTCCTTGTTTCCCAAACAGCTGGAAGCAAGACGCTTTGGGGCCTCTCTGCCCCTTTGGAAACAAGGCAGCACGTTGGGTCTGGCAGCTCTAGGGCAATGGAGCACAACCAGAGCAGAAGTTCTACTTCTTCCAGATCAGGCCTGCCTAGAAAGTGCGTTTCACAGGCCTTGATAAGAGATGTTCTCTTAGGCTATAAGAGCACTGGGCACAGCCAGTTGTTTCTTAGCTTCCCAAGAGGTGGAAGCAAGATGCTTTGGGGCCTCTCTCCCCCTATGGAAACAAGGCAGCCCTTTGGGCCTTTCAGCTCTAGGGCAATGGAGCACACCCAGAGCAGAAGTTCTACCTCAGCCAGATCAGGCCTGCCAAGAAACTGCTTTTCACAGGCCTTCGTAAGAGGTGTTCCCGGAAGGCTGTAAGAGTACCTGGCAGAGCGAGTTGTTTCTTAGCTTCAAAAACAGCTGGAAGCAACATGATTTGGGGCCTCGCTCCCCCTTTGGAAACAAAGCAGCCTTTGTGCCTGGCAGCTCTAGGCCAAAGTAGCACACCCAGAGCACAAGTTCTACCTCAGCCAGATAAGGCCTGTCAAGAAGCTGCGTTTCACAGGCCTTTGTATGTGACGTTCCCGGTTGGCTTTGAGAGCACTGTGCAGAGCCAGTTGTTTTAGCTTCCCAGAGAGCAGGAAGCAAGATGCTTTGGGGCCTCTCTCACACTTTGGAAATAAAGGCAGCCCTTTGGGCCTGGCAGCCCTAGGCCAATGGAGTACACCCAGAGCAGAAGTTCTACCTCAGCCAGATCAGGCCTTCCAAGAAACTGCGTCTCACAGGCCTTTCTCTGTCACGTTGCCGGTAGGCTGTGAGAGCACTGTGCAGAGCCAGTTGTTTCTTAGCTTCCCAAAGATTTGGAAGCAAGATACTTTGGGGACTCTCAGCCCCTTTGGAAACAAGGCGGCCCTTTGGGCCTGGCAGCTCTAGGCCAAAGTAGCACGCCCAGAGCAGAAGTTCTACTTCAGCCAGATCAGGCCTGCCAAGAAACTGCGTTTCACAGGCCTTGGTAAGAGATGTTCCCGGTAGGCTGTGAGAGCACTGTGGAGAGCCAGTTGTTTTAGCTTCCCACAGAGCTGGAAGCAAGATGCTTTGGGGCCTCTCTCTCCCTTTGGACACAAGGCAGCCGTTTGGGCCTGGCAGCTCTAGGCCAATGGAGCACACCCACAGCAGAAGTTCTACTTCAGGCAGATCAGTCCTGCCCAAAAACTGCGTTTCACAGCCCTTGGTAAGAGATGTTCACGGTAGGCTGTGAGAGCACTGGGCAGAACCAGTTGTTTCTTACCTTCCTGAAAAGCTGGAAGCAAGATGCTTGGGACCCCTCTGCCCGTTTGGGAACAAGGCAGCCTTTTGGGTCGGGAAGCTCTAGGCCAATGGAGCACACGCAGAGCAGGAGTTCTACTTCAGCCTGATCAGGCCTGCAAAGAAACAGCGTTTGACAGGCCTTGGTAAGAGATGTTCCCGGTAGGTGTAAGAGCACTGGGCAGAGCCAGTTGTTTCTTAGCTTCGCAAAGACCGGGAAGCAAGATGCTTTGGGCCTCTCTGCCCCTTGGAAACAGGGCAGCACTTGGGGCCTGGCAGCTCTAGGGCAATGGAGCACACCCAGAGCCGGAGTTCTACTTCAGCCAGATGAGGCCTGCCAAGAAACTGCGTTTCACAGGCCTTTCAAAGACATGTTCCCGGTAGGCTGTAAGAGCACGGGGCAGAGCGAGTTGGTTCTTAGCTTCCCAGAGAGCTGGAAGCAAGATGCTTTGGGGCCTCTCTGCCCCTTTGGAAACAAGGCAGCACCTTGGGCCTGGCAGCTCTAGGGCAATGGAGCACACCCAGAGCAGAAGTTCTACTTCAGCCAAATCAGGCCTGCCAGGAAACGGCGTTTCACAGGCCTTGGTAAGAGATGTTCCCGGTAGGCTGTAAGAGCACTGGGCAACGCCAGATATTTCTTAGCTTCCCGAAGAGCTGGAAGCAAGATGCTTTGGTGCCACTCTCTCACTTTGGAATCAAGACAGCCCTTTGGGGCAGGTAGCTCTAGGCCAGTGGAGCACACCCAGAGCAGAAGTTCTACTTCGGCCAGTTCAGGCCACCAACAAACTGCGTTTCACAGGCCTTGGTAAGAGATGTTCCCGGTAGGCTGTAAGAGCACTGGGCAACGCCAGATGTTTCTTAGCTTCCCGAAGAGCTGGAAGCAAGATGCTTTGGGGCCTCTCTGCCCCTTTGCAAACAAGGCGGCCCTTTGGGCCAGGCAGCTCTAGGCCAATGGAGCACACCCAGAGCAGAAGTTCTACTTCAGCTAGATCAGGCCACCAACAAAGTGCGTTTCACAGGCCTTGGTAAGAGATTTTCTCTCAGGCTGTAAGAGCACTGGGCAGAGCCAGTTGTTTCTTAGCTTCCCAAAGAGCTGGAAGCAAGATGCTTTGGGGGCTCCCTGCCCCTTTGCCAACAAGGCCGACCTTTGGGCCTTTCAGCTCTAGGCCAATGGAGCACACCCAGAGCAGAAGTTCTACCTCAGCCAGATAAGGCCTGCCAAGAAACTGCGTTTCAAAGGCTTTGGTAAGAGATGTTGCCGGTACTCTGTCAGAGCACTGGGCAGAGACAGTTGTTTCTTAGCTTCCCAAAGAGCTGGAAGCAAGATGCTTTGGGGCCTCTCTGCCCCTTTGCAAACAAGGCATCCCTTTGGGCCTTTCAGCTCTAGGCCAATGGAGCACAGCCAGAGCAGAAGTCCTTTTTCAGGCAGATCAGGCCTGCCGTGGAACTGCGTTTCAGAGGCCTTTGTATGTGACGTTCCCGGTAGGCTGTGAGAGCACGGTGCAGAGCCAGTTGTTTCCTTGTTTCCCAAACAGCTGGAAGCAAGACGCTTTGGGGCCTCTCTGCCCCTTTGGAAACAAGGCAGCACGTTGGGTCTGGCGGCTCTAGGGCAATGGAGCACAACCAGAGCAGAAGTTCTACTTCTTCCAGATCAGGCCTGCCTAGAAAGTGCGTTTCACAGGCCTTGATAAGAGATGTTCTCTTAGGCTATAAGAGCACTGGGCACAGCCAGTTGTTTCTTAGCTTCCCAAGAGGTGGAAGCAAGATGCTTTGGGGCCTCTCTCCCCCTATGGAAACAAGGCAGCCCTTTGGGCCTTTCAGCTCTAGGGCAATGGAGCACACCCAGAGCAGAAGTTCTACCTCAGCCAGATCAGGCCTGCCAAGAAACTGCTTTTCACAGGCCTTCGTAAGAGGTGTTCCCGGAAGGCTGTAAGAGTACCTGGCAGAGCGAGTTGTTTCTTAGCTTCAAAAACAGCTGGAAGCAACATGATTTGGGGCCTCTCTCCCCCTTTGGAAACAAAGCAGCCTTTGTGCCTGGCAGCTCTAGGCCAAAGTAGCACACCCAGAGCACAAGTTCTACCTCAGCCAGATAAGGCCTGTCAAGAAGCTGCGTTTCACAGGCCTTTGTATGTGACGTTCCCGGTTGGCTTTGAGAGCACTGTGCAGAGCCAGTTGTTTTAGCTTCCCAGAGAGCAGGAAGCAAGATGCTTTGGGGCCTCTCTCACACTTTGGAAATAAAGGCAGCCCTTTGGGCCTGGCAGCCCTAGGCCAATGGAGTACACCCAGAGCAGAAGTTCTACCTCAGCCAGATCAGGCCTTCCAAGAAACTGCGTCTCACAGGCCTTTCTCTGTCACGTTGCCGGTAGGCTGTGAGAGCACTGTGCAGAGCCAGTTGTTTCTTAGCTTCCCAAAGATTTGGAAGCAAGATACTTTGGGGACTCTCAGCCCCTTTGGAAACAAGGCGGCCCTTTGGGCCTGGCAGCTCTAGGCCAAAGTAGCACGCCCAGAGCAGGAGTTCTACTTCATCCAGATCAGGCCTGCCAAGAAACTGCGTTTCACAGGCCTTGGTAAGAGATGTTCCCGGTAGGCTGTGAGAGCACTGTGGAGAGCCAGTTGCTTTAGCTTCCCACAGAGCTGGAAGCAAGATGCTTTGGGGCCTCTCTCTCCCTTTGGACACAAGGCAGCCGTTTGGGCCTGGCAGCTCTAGGCCAATGGAGCACACCCACAGCAGAAGTTCTACTTCAGGCAGATCAGTCCTGCCCAGAAACTGCGTTTCACAGCCCTTGGTAAGAGATGTTCACGGTAGGCTGTGAGAGCACTGGGCAGAACCAGTTGTTTTTTACCTTCCCAAAGTGCTGGAGGCAAGATGCTTTGGGGCCTCTCTCACCCTTTGGAAACAAGGCAGCCCTTAGGTCCTGGTAGCTCTAGGCCTATGTAGCACAACCAGAACAGAAGTTCTACTTCAGCCAGGTCAGGCCTGCCAAGAAACTGCGTTTCACAGGCCTTTCAAAGAGATGTTCTCTTAGGCTGTAAGAGCACTGGGCAGAGCCAGCTGTTTCTTAGCTTCCCGAAGAGCTGGGAGCAAGATGCTTTGGGTCCACTCTCCGTCTTTGGAAACAAGGCAGCCCTTTGGGCCTGGCAGCTCTAGGGCAAATGGAGCACGCCCAGAGCAGAAGTTCTACTTCAGCCAGATCAGGCCTGCCAGGAAACTGCGTTTCACAGGCCTTGGTAAGAGATGTTCCCGGTAGGCTGTAAGAGCACTGGGCAGAGCCAGTTGTTTCTTACCTTCCTGAAAAGCTGGAAGCAAGATGCTTGGGACCCCTCTGCCCGTTTGGGAACAAGGCAGCCTTTTGGGTCGGGAAGCTCTAGGCCAATGGAGCACACGCAGAGCAGGAGTTCTACTTCAGCCTGATCAGGCCTGCAAAGAAACAGCGTTTGACAGGCCTTGGTAAGAGATGTTCCCGGTGGGTGTAAGAGCACTGGGCAGAGCCAGTTGTTTCTTAGCTTCGCAAAGACCGGGAAGCAAGATGCTTTGGGCCTCTCTGCCCCTTGGAAACAGGGCAGCACTTGGGGCCTGGCAGCTCTAGGGCAATGGAGCACACCCAGAGCCGGAGTTCTACTTCAGCCAGATGAGGCCTGCCAAGAAACTGCGTTTCACAGGCCTTTCAAAGACATGTTCCCGGTAGGCTGTAAGAGCACGGGGCAGAGCGAGTTGGTTCTTAGCTTCCCAGAGAGCTGGAAGCAAGATGCTTTGGGGCCTCTCTGCCCCTTTGGAAACAAGGCAGCACCTTGGGCCTGGCAGCTCTAGGGCAATGGAGCACACCCAGAGCAGAAGTTCTACTTCAGCCAAATCAGGCCTGCCAGGAAACGGCGTTTCACAGGCCTTGGTAAGAGATGTTCCCGGTAGGCTGTAAGAGCACTGGGCAACGCCAGATGTTTCTTAGCTTCCCGAAGAGCTGGAAGCAAGATGCTTTGGTGCCACTCTCTCACTTTGGAATCAAGGCAGCCCTTTGGGGCAGGTAGCTCTAGGCCAGTGGAGCACACCCAGAGCAGAAGTTCTACTTCGGCCAGTTCAGGCCACCAACAAACTGCGTTTCACAGGCCTTGGTAAGAGATGTTCCCGGTAGGCTGTAAGAGCACTGGGCAACGCCAGATGTTTCTTAGCTTCCCGAAGAGCTGGAAGCAAGATGCTTTGGGGCCTCTCTGCCCCTTTGCAAACAAGGCATCCCTTTGGGCCTTTCAGCTCTAGGCCCATGGAGCACAGCCAGAGCAGAAGTCCTACTTCAGCCAGATCAGGCCTGCCAAGGAACTGCGTTTCAGAGGCCTTTGTATGTGACGTTCCCGGTAGGCTGTGAGAGCACGGTGCAGAGCCAGTTGTTTCCTTGTTTCCCAAACAGCTGGAAGCAAGACGCTTTGGGGCCTCTCTGCCCCTTTGGAAACAAGGCAGCACGTTGGGTCTGGCAGCTCTAGGGCAATGGAGCACAACCAGAGCAGAAGTTCTACTTCTTCCAGATCAGGCCTGCCTAGAAAGTGCGTTTCACAGGCCTTGATAAGAGATGTTCTCTTAGGCTATAAGAGCACTGGGCACAGCCAGTTGTTTCTTAGCTTCCCAAGAGGTGGAAGCAAGATGCTTTGGGGCCTCTCTCCCCCTTTGGAAACAAGGCAGCCCTTTCGGCCTTTCAGCGCTAGGGCAATGGAGCACACCCAGAGCAGAAGTTCTACCTCAGCCAGATCAGGCCTGCCAAGAAACTGCTTTTCACAGGCCTTCGTAAGAGGTGTTCCCGGAAGGCTGTAAGAGTACCTGGCAGAGCGAGTTGTTTCTTAGCTTCAAAAACAGCTGGAAGCAACATGATTTGGGGCCTCTCTCCCCCTTTGGAAACAAAGCAGCCTTTGTGCCTGGCAGCTCTAGGCCAAAGTAGCACACCCAGAGCACAAGTTCTACCTCAGCCAGATCAGGCCTGCCAAGAAACTGCTTTTCACAGGCCTTCGTAAGAGGTGTTCCCGGAAGGCTGTAAGAGTACCTGGCAGAGCGAGTTGTTTCTTAGCTTCAAAAACAGCTGGAAGCAACATGATTTGGGGCCTCTCTCCCCCTTTGGAAACAAAGCAGCCTTTGTGCCTGGCAGCTCTAGGCCAAAGTAGCACACCCAGAGCACAAGTTCTACCTCAGCCAGATAAGGCCTGTCAAGAAGCTGTGTTTCACAGGCCTTTGTATGCGACGTTCCCGGTTGGCTTTGAGAGCACT
This sequence comes from Equus asinus, assembly GCF_041296235.1. Classification (NCBI taxonomy): domain Eukaryota; kingdom Metazoa; phylum Chordata; class Mammalia; order Perissodactyla; family Equidae; genus Equus; species Equus asinus. The sequence goes on from NW_027225523.1 coordinate 795,563, forward strand.
GTGCAGAGCCAGTTGTTTTAGCTTCCCAGAGAGCAGGAAGCAAGATGCTTTAGGGCCTCTCTCACACTTTGGAAATAAAGGCAGCCCTTTGGGCCTGGCAGCCCTAGGCCAATGGAGTACACCCAGAGCAGAAGTTCTACCTCAGCCAGATCAGGCATTCCAAGAAACTGCGTCTCACAGGCCTTTCTCTGTCACGTTGCCGGTAGGCTGTGAGAGCACTGTGCAGAGCCAGTTGTTTCTTAGCTTCCCAAAGATTTGGAAGCAAGATACTTTGGGGACTCTCAGCCCCTTTGGAAACAAGGCGGCCCTTTGGGCCTGGCAGCTCTAGGCCAAAGTAGCACGCCCAGAGCAGGAGTTCTACTTCAGCCAGATCAGGCCTGCCAAGAAACTGCGTTTCACAGGCCTTGGTAAGAGATGTTCCCGGTAGGCTGTGAGAGCACTGTGGAGAGCCAGTTGCTTTAGCTTCCCACAGAGCTGGAAGCAAGATGCTTTGGGGCCTCTCTCTCCCTTTGGACACAAGGCAGCCGTTTGGGCCTGGCAGCTCTAGGCCAATGGAGCACACCCACAGCAGAAGTTCTACTTCAGGCAGATCAGTCCTGCCCAGAAACTGCGTTTCACAGCCCTTGGTAAGAGATGTTCACGGTAGGCTGTGAGAGCACTGGGCAGAACCAGTTGTTTTGTAGCTTCCCAAAGTGCTGGAGGCAAGATGCTTTGGGGCCTCTCTCACCCTTTGGAAACAAGGCATCCCTTAGGTCCTGGTAGCTCTAGGCCTATGTAGCACAACCAGAACAGAAGTTCTACTTCAGCCAGGTCAGGCCTGCCAAGAAACTGCGTTTCACAGGCCTTTCAAAGAGATGTTCTCTTAGGCTGTAAGAGCACTGGGCAGAGCCAGCTGTTTCTTAGCTTCCCGAAGAGCTGGGAGCAAGATGCTTTGGGTCCACTCTCCGTCTTTGGAAACAAGGCAGCCCTTTGGGCCTGGCAGCTCTAGGGCAAATGGAGCACGCCCAGAGCAGAAGTTCTACTTCAGCCAGATCAGGCCTGCCAGGAAACTGCGTTTCACAGGCCTTGGTAAGAGATGTTCCCGGTAGGCTGTAAGAGCACTGGGCAGAGCCAGTTGTTTCTTACCTTCCTGAAAAGCTGGAAGCAAGATGCTTGGGACCCCTCTGCCCGTTTGGGAACAAGGCAGCCTTTTGGGTCGGGAAGCTCTAGGCCAATGGAGCACACGCAGAGCAGGAGTTCTACTTCAGCCTGATCAGGCCTGCAAAGAAACAGCGTTTGACAGGCCTTGGTAAGAGATGTTCCCGGTGGGTGTAAGAGCACTGGGCAGAGCCAGTTGTTTCTTAGCTTCGCAAAGACCGGGAAGCAAGATGCTTTGGGCCTCTCTGCCCCTTGGAAACAGGGCAGCACTTGGGGCCTGGCAGCTCTAGGGCAATGGAGCACACCCAGAGCCGGAGTTCTACTTCAGCCAGATGAGGCCTGCCAAGAAACTGCGTTTCACAGGCCTTTCAAAGACATGTTCCCGGTAGGCTGTAAGAGCACGGGGCAGAGCGAGTTGGTTCTTAGCTTCCCAGAGAGCTGGAAGCAAGATGCTTTGGGGCCTCTCTGCCCCTTTGGAAACAAGGCAGCACCTTGGGCCTGGCAGCTCTAGGGCAATGGAGCACACCCAGAGCAGAAGTTCTACTTCAGCCAAATCAGGCCTGCCAGGAAACGGCGTTTCACAGGCCTTGGTAAGAGATGTTCCCGGTAGGCTGTAAGAGCACTGGGCAACGCCAGATGTTTCTTAGCTTCCCGAAGAGCTGGAAGCAAGATGCTTTGGTGCCACTCTCTGACTTTGGAATCAAGGCAGCCCTTTGGGGCAGGTAGCTCTAGGCCAGTGGAGCACACCCAGAGCAGAAGTTCTACATCGGCCAGTTCAGGCCACCAACAAACTGCGTTTCACAGGCCTTGGTAAGAGATGTTCCCGGTAGGCTGTAAGAGCACTGGGCAACGCCAGATGTTTCTTAGCTTCCCGAAGAGCTGGAAGCAAGATGCTTTGGGGCCTCTCTGCCCCTTTGCAAACAAGGCATCCCTTTGGGCCTTTCAGCTCTAGGCCCATGGAGCACAGCCAGAGCAGAAGTCCTACTTCAGCCAGATCAGGCCTGCCAAGGAACTGCGTTTCAGAGGCCTTTGTATGTGACGTTCCCGGTAGGCTGTGAGAGCACGGTGCAGAGCCAGTTGTTTCCTTGTTTCCCAAACAGCTGGAAGCAAGACGCTTTGGGGCCTCTCTGCCCCTTTGGAAACAAGGCAGCACGTTGGGTCTGGCAGCTCTAGGGCAATGGAGCACAACCAGAGCAGAAGTTCTACTTCTTCCAGATCAGGCCTGCCTAGAAAGTGCGTTTCACAGGCCTTGATAAGAGATGTTCTCTTAGGCTATAAGAGCACTGGGCACAGCCAGTTGTTTCTTAGCTTCCCAAGAGGTGGAAGCAAGATGCTTTGGGGCCTGTCTCCCCCTATGGAAACAAGGCAGCCCTTTGGGCCTTTCAGCTCTAGGGCAATGGAGCACACCCAGAGCAGAAGTTCTACCTCAGCCAGATCAGGCCTGCCAAGAAACTGCTTTTCACAGGCCTTCGTAAGAGGTGTTCCCGGAAGGCTGTAAGAGTACCTGGCAGAGCGAGTTGTTTCTTAGCTTCAAAAACAGCTGGAAGCAACATGATTTGGGGCCTCGCTCCCCCTTTGGAAACAAAGCAGCCTTTGTGCCTGGCAGCTCTAGGCCAAAGTAGCACACCCAGAGCACAAGTTCTACCTCAGCCAGATAAGGCCTGTCAAGAAGCTGCGTTTCACAGGCCTTTGTATGTGACGTTCCCGGTTGGCTTTGAGAGCACTGTGCAGAGCCAGTTGTTTTAGCTTCCCAGAGAGCAGGAAGCAAGATGCTTTGGGGCCTCTCTCACACTTTGGAAATAAAGGCAGCCCTTTGGGCCTGGCAGCCCTAGGCCAATGGAGTACACCCAGAGCAGAAGTTCTACCTCAGCCAGATCAGGCCTTCCAAGAAACTGCGTCTCACAGGCCTTTCTCTGTCACGTTGCCGGTAGGCTGTGAGAGCACTGTGCAGAGCCAGTTGTTTCTTAGCTTCCCAAAGATTTGGAAGCAAGATACTTTGGGGACTCTCAGCCCCTTTGGAAACAAGGCGGCCCTTTGGGCCTGGCAGCTCTAGGCCAAAGTAGCACGCCCAGAGCAGGAGTTCTACTTCAGCCAGATCAGGCCTGCCAAGAAACTGCGTTTCACAGGCCTTGGTAAGAGATGTTCCCGGTAGGCTGTGAGAACACTGTGGAGAGCCAGTTGCTTTAGCTTCCCACAGAGCTGGAAGCAAGATGCTTTGGGGCCTCTCTCACCCTTTGGAAACAAGGCAGCCCTTAGGTCCTGGTAGCTCTAGGCCTATGTAGCACAACCAGAACAGAAGTTCTACTTCAGCCAGGTCAGTCCTGCCCAGAAACTGCGTTTCACAGGCCTTTCAAAGAGATGTTCTCTTAGGCTGTAAGAGCACTGGGCAGAGCCAGCTGTTTCTTAGCTTCCCGAAGAGCTGGGAGCAAGATGCTTTGGGTCCACTCTCCGTCTTTGGAAACAAGGCAGCCCTTTGGGCATGGCAGCTCTAGGGCAAATGGAGCACGCCCAGAGCAGAAGTTCTACTTCAGCCAGATCAGGCCTGCCAGGAAACTGCGTTTCACAGGCCTTGGTAAGAGATGTTCCCGGTAGGCTGTAAGAGCACTGGGCAGAGCCAGTTGTTTCTTACCTTCCTGAAAAGCTGGAAGCAAGATGCTTGGGACCCCTCTGCCCGTTTGGGAACAAGGCAGCCTTTTGGGTCGGGAAGCTCTAGGCCAATGGAGCACACGCAGAGCAGGAGTTCTACTTCAGCCTGATCAGGCCTGCAAAGAAACAGCGTTTGACAGGCCTTGGTAAGAGATGTTCCCGGTGGGTGTAAGAGCACTGGGCAGAGCCAGTTGTTTCTTAGCTTCGCAAAGACCGGGAAGCAAGATGCTTTGGGCCTCTCTGCCCCTTGGAAACAGGGCAGCACTTGGGGCCTGGCAGCTCTAGGGCAATGGAGCACACCCAGAGCCGGAGTTCTACTTCAGCCAGATGAGGCCTGCCAAGAAACTGCGTTTCACAGGCCTTTCAAAGACATGTTCCCGGTAGGCTGTAAGAGCACGGGGCAGAGCGAGTTGGTTCTTAGCTTCCCAGAGAGCTGGAAGCAAGATGCTTTGGGGCCTCTCTGCCCCTTTGGAAACAAGGCAGCACCTTGGGCCTGGCAGCTCTAGGGCAATGGAGCACACCCAGAGCAGAAGTTCTACTTCAGCCAAATCAGGCCTGCCAGGAAACGGCGTTTCACAGGCCTTGGTAAGAGATGTTCCCGGTAGGCTGTAAGAGCACTGGGCAACGCCAGATGTTTCTTAGCTTCCCGAAGAGCTGGAAGCAAGATGCTTTGGTGCCACTCTCTCACTTTGGAATCAAGGCAGCCCTTTGGGGCAGGTAGCTCTAGGCCAGTGGAGCACACCCAGAGCAGAAGTTCTACTTCGGCCAGTTCAGGCCACCAACAAACTGCGTTTCACAGGCCTTGGTAAGAGATGTTCCCGGTAGGCTGTAAGAGCACTGGGCAACGCCAGATGTTTCTTAGCTTCCCGAAGAGCTGGAAGCAAGATGCTTTGGGGCCTCTCTGCCCCTTTGCAAACAAGGCATCCCTTTGGGCCTTTCAGCTCTAGGCCCATGGAGCACAGCCAGAGCAGAAGTCCTACTTCAGCCAGATCAGGCCTGCCAAGGAACTGCGTTTCAGAGGCCTTTGTATGTGACGTTCCCGGTAGGCTGTGAGAGCACGGTGCAGAGCCAGTTGTTTCCTTGTTTCCCAAACAGCTGGAAGCAAGACGCTTTGGGGCCTCTCTGCCCCTTTGGAAACAAGGCAGCACGTTGGGTCTGGCAGCTCTAGGGCAATGGAGCACAACCAGAGCAGAAGTTCTACTTCTTCCAGATCAGGCCTGCCTAGAAAGTGCGTTTCACAGGCCTTGATAAGAGATGTTCTCTTAGGCTATAAGAGCACTGGGCACAGCCAGTTGTTTCTTAGCTTCCCAAGAGGTGGAAGCAAGATGCTTTGGGGCCTCTCTCCCCCTTTGGAAACAAGGCAGCCCTTTCGGCCTTTCAGCGCTAGGGCAATGGAGCACACCCAGAGCAGAAGTTCTACCTCAGCCAGATCAGGCCTGCCAAGAAACTGCTTTTCACAGGCCTTCGTAAGAGGTGTTCCCGGAAGGCTGTAAGAGTACCTGGCAGAGCGAGTTGTTTCTTAGCTTCAAAAACAGCTGGAAGCAACATGATTTGGGGCCTCGCTCCCCCTTTGGAAACAAAGCAGCCTTTGTGCCTGGCAGCTCTAGGCCAAAGTAGCACACCCAGAGCACAAGTTCTACCTCAGCCAGATAAGGCCTGTCAAGAAGCTGCGTTTCACAGGCCTTTGTATGTGACGTTCCCGGTTGGCTTTGAGAGCACTGTGCAGAGCCAGTTGTTTTAGCTTCCCAGAGAGCAGGAAGCAAGATGCTTTGGGGCCTCTCTCACACTTTGGAAATAAAGGCAGCCCTTTGGGCCTGGCAGCCCTAGGCCAATGGAGTACACCCAGAGCAGAAGTTCTACCTCAGCCAGATCAGGCCTTCCAAGAAACTGCGTCTCACAGGCCTTTCTCTGTCACGTTGCCGGTAGGCTGTGAGAGCACTGTGCAGAGCCAGTTGTTTCTTAGCTTCCCAAAGATTTGGAAGCAAGATACTTTGGGGACTCTCAGCCCCTTTGGAAACAAGGCAGCCCTTTGGGCCTGGCAGCTCTAGGCCAAAGTAGCACGCCCAGAGCAGGAGTTCTACTTCAGCCAGATCAGGCCTGCCAAGAAACTGCGTTTCACAGGCCTTGGTAAGAGATGTTCCCGGTAGGCTGTGAGAACACTGTGGAGAGCCAGTTGCTTTAGCTTCCCACAGAGCTGGAAGCAAGATGCTTTGGGGCCTCTCTCTCCCTTTGGACACAAGGCAGCCGTTTGCGCCTGGCAGCTCTAGGCCAATGGAGCACACCCACAGCAGAAGTTCTACTTCAGGCAGATCAGTCCTGCCCAGAAACTGCGTTTCACAGCCCTTGGTAAGAGATGTTCACGGTAGGCTGTGAGAGCACTGGGCAGAACCAGTTGTTTTTTAGCTTCCCAAAGTGCTGGAGGCAAGATGCTTTGGGGCCTCTCTCACCCTTTGGAAACAAGGCAGCCCTTAGGTCCTGGTAGCTCTAGGCCTATGTAGCACAACCAGAACAGAAGTTCTACTTCAGCCAGGTCAGGCCTGCCAAGAAACTGCGTTTCACAGGCCTTTCAAAGAGATGTTCTCTTAGGCTGTAAGAGCACTGGGCAGAGCCAGCTGTTTCTTAGCTTCCCGAAGAGCTGGGAGCAAGATGCTTTGGGTCCACTCTCCGTCTTTGGAAACAAGGCAGCCCTTTGGGCATGGCAGCTCTAGGGCAAATGGAGCACGCCCAGAGCAGAAGTTCTACTTCAGCCAGATCAGGCCTGCCAGGAAACTGCGTTTCACAGGCCTTGGTAAGAGATGTTCCCGGTAGGCTGTAAGAGCACTGGGCAGAGCCAGTTGTTTCTTACCTTCCTGAAAAGCTGGAAGCAAGATGCTTGGGACCCCTCTGCCCGTTTGGGAACAAGGCAGCCTTTTGGGTCGGGAAGCTCTAGGCCAATGGAGCACACGCAGAGCAGGAGTTCTACTTCAGCCTGATCAGGCCTGCAAAGAAACAGCGTTTGACAGGCCTTGGTAAGAGATGTTCCCGGTGGGTGTAAGAGCACTGGGCAGAGCCAGTTGTTTCTTAGCTTCGCAAAGACCGGGAAGCAAGATGCTTTGGGCCTCTCTGCCCCTTGGAAACAGGGCAGCACTTGGGGCCTGGCAGCTCTAGGGCAATGGAGCACACCCAGAGCCGGAGTTCTACTTCAGCCAGATGAGGCCTGCCAAGAAACTGCGTTTCACAGGCCTTTCAAAGACATGTTCCCGGTAGGCTGTAAGAGCACGGGGCAGAGCGAGTTGGTTCTTAGCTTCCCAGAGAGCTGGAAGCAAGATGCTTTGGGGCCTCTCTGCCCCTTTGGAAACAAGGCAGCACCTTGGGCCTGGCAGCTCTAGGGCAATGGAGCACACCCAGAGCAGAAGTTCTACTTCAGCCAAATCAGGCCTGCCAGGAAACGGCGTTTCACAGGCCTTGGTAAGAGATGTTCCCGGTAGGCTGTAAGAGCACTGGGCAACGCCAGATGTTTCTTAGCTTCCCGAAGAGCTGGAAGCAAGATGCTTTGGTGCCACTCTCTCACTTTGGAATCAAGGCAGCCCTTTGGGGCAGGTAGCTCTAGGCCAGTGGAGCACACCCAGAGCAGAAGTTCTACTTCGGCCAGTTCAGGCCACCAACAAACTGCATTTCACAGGCCTTGGTAAGAGATGTTCCCGGTAGGCTGTAAGAGCACTGGGCAACGCCAGATGTTTCTTAGCTTCCCGAAGAGCTGGAAGCAAGATGCTTTGGGGCCTCTCATCCCCTTTGCAAAGAAGGCGGCCCTTTGGGCCAGGCAGCTCTAGGCCAATGGAGCACACCCAGAGCAGAAGTTCTACTTCAGCTAGATCAGGCCACCAACAAAGTGCGTTTCACAGGCCTTGGTAAGAGATTTTCTCTCAGGCTGTAAGAGCACTGGGCAGAGCCAGTTGTTTCTTAGCTTCCCAAAGAGCTGGAAGCAAGATGCTTTGGGGGCTCCCTGCCCCTTTGCCAACAAGGCCGACCTTTGGGCCTTTCAGCTCTAGGCCAATGGAGCACACCCAGAGCAGAAGTTCTACCTCAGCCAGATAAGGCCTGCCAAGAAACTGCGTTTCAAAGGCTTTGGTAAGAGATGTTGCCGGTACTCTGTCAGAGCACTGGGCAGAGACAGTTGTTTCTTAGCTTCCCAAAGAGCTGGAAGCAAGATGCTTTGGGGCCTCTCTGCCCCTTTGCAAACAAGGCATCCCTTTGGGCCTTTCAGCTCTAGGCCAATGGAGCACAGCCAGAGCAGAAGTCCTTTTTCAGCCAGATCAGGCCTGCCGTGGAACTGCGTTTCAGAGGCCTTTGTATGTGACGTTCCCGGTAGGCTGTGAGAGCACGGTGCAGAGCCAGTTGTTTCCTTGTTTCCCAAACAGCTGGAAGCAAGACGCTTTGGGGCCTCTCTGCCCCTTTGGAAACAAGGCAGCACGTTGGGTCTGGCAGCTCTAGGGCAATGGAGCACAACCAGAGCAGAAGTTCTACTTCTTCCAGATCAGGCCTGCCTAGAAAGTGCGTTTCACAGGCCTTGATAAGAGATGTTCTCTTAGGCTATAAGAGCACTGGGCACAGCCAGTTGTTTCTTAGCTTCCCAAGAGGTGGAAGCAAGATGCTTTGGGGCCTCTCTCCCCCTATGGAAACAAGGCAGCCCTTTGGGCCTTTCAGCTCTAGGGCAATGGAGCACACCCAGAGCAGAAGTTCTACCTCAGCCAGATCAGGCCTGCCAAGAAACTGCTTTTCACAGGCCTTCGTAAGAGGTGTTCCCGGAAGGCTGTAAGAGTACCTGGCAGAGCGAGTTGTTTCTTAGCTTCAAAAACAGCTGGAAGCAACATGATTTGGGGCCTCGCTCCCCCTTTGGAAACAAAGCAGCCTTTGTGCCTGGCAGCTCTAGGCCAAAGTAGCACACCCAGAGCACAAGTTCTACCTCAGCCAGATAAGGCCTGTCAAGAAGCTGCGTTTCACAGGCCTTTGTATGTGACGTTCCCGGTTGGCTTTGAGAGCACTGTGCAGAGCCAGTTGTTTTAGCTTCCCAGAGAGCAGGAAGCAAGATGCTTTGGGGCCTCTCTCACACTTTGGAAATAAAGGCAGCCCTTTGGGCCTGGCAGCCCTAGGCCAATGGAGTACACCCAGAGCAGAAGTTCTACCTCAGCCAGATCAGGCCTTCCAAGAAACTGCGTCTCACAGGCCTTTCTCTGTCACGTTGCCGGTAGGCTGTGAGAGCACTGTGCAGAGCCAGTTGTTTCTTAGCTTCCCAAAGATTTGGAAGCAAGATACTTTGGGGACTCTCAGCCCCTTTGGAAACAAGGCGGCCCTTTGGGCCTGGCAGCTCTAGGCCAAAGTAGCACGCCCAGAGCAGGAGTTCTACTTCAGCCAGATCAGGCCTGCCAAGAAACTGCGTTTCACAGGCCTTGGTAAGAGATGTTCCCGGTAGGCTGTGAGAGCACTGTGGAGAGCCAGTTGCTTTAGCTTCCCACAGAGCTGGAAGCAAGATGCTTTGGGGCCTCTCTCTCCCTTTGGACACAAGGCAGCCGTTTGCGCCTGGCAGCTCTAGGCCAATGGAGCACACCCACAGCAGAAGTTCTACTTCAGGCAGATCAGTCCTGCCCAGAAACTGCGTTTCACAGCCCTTGGTAAGAGATGTTCACGGTAGGCTGTGAGAGCACTGGGCAGAACCAGTTGTTTTTTAGCTTCCCAAAGTGCTGGAGGCAAGATGCTTTGGGGCCTCTCTCACCCTTTGGAAACAAGGCAGCCCTTAGGTCCTGGTAGCTCTAGGCCTATGTAGCACAACCAGAACAGAAGTTCTACTTCAGCCAGGTCAGGCCTGCCAAGAAACTGCGTTTCACAGGCCTTTCAAAGAGATGTTCTCTTAGGCTGTAAGAGCACTGGGCAGAGCCAGCTGTTTCTTAGCTTCCCGAAGAGCTGGGAGCAAGATGCTTTGGGTCCACTCTCCGTCTTTGGAAACAAGGCAGCCCTTTGGGCATGGCAGCTCTAGGGCAAATGGGGCACGCCCAGAGCAGAAGTTCTACTTCAGCCAGATCAGGCCTGCCAGGAAACTGCGTTTCACAGGCCTTGGTAAGAGATGTTCCCGGTAGGCTGTAAGAGCACTGGGCAGAGCCAGTTGTTTCTTACCTTCCTGAAAAGCTGGAAGCAAGATGCTTGGGACCCCTCTGCCCGTTTGGGAACAAGGCAGCCTTTTGGGTCGGGAAGCTCTAGGCCAATGGAGCACACGCAGAGCAGGAGTTCTACTTCAGCCTGATCAGGCCTGCAAAGAAACAGCGTTTGACAGGCCTTGGTAAGAGATGTTCCCGGTGGGTGTAAGAGCACTGGGCAGAGCCAGTTGTTTCTTAGCTTCGCAAAGACCGGGAAGCAAGATGCTTTGGGCCTCTCTGCCCCTTGGAAACAGGGCAGCACTTGGGGCCTGGCAGCTCTAGGGCAATGGAGCACACCCAGAGCCGGAGTTCTACTTCAGCCAGATGAGGCCTGCCAAGAAACTGCGTTTCACAGGCCTTTCAAAGACATGTTCCCGGTAGGCTGTAAGAGCACGGGGCAGAGCGAGTTGGTTCTTAGCTTCCCAGAGAGCTGGAAGCAAGATGCTTTGGGGCCTCTCTGCCCCTTTGGAAACAAAGCAGCACCTTGGGCCTGGCAGCTCTAGGGCAATGGAGCACACCCAGAGCAGAAGTTCTACTTCAGCCAAATCAGGCCTGCCAGGAAACGGCGTTTCACAGGCCTTGGTAAGAGATGTTCCCGGTAGGCTGTAAGAGCACTGGGCAACGCCAGATGTTTCTTAGCTTCCCGAAGAGCTGGAAGCAAGATGCTTTGGTGCCACTCTCTCACTTTGGAATCAAGGCAGCCCTTTGGGGCAGGTAGCTCTAGGCCAGTGGAGCACACCCAGAGCAGAAGTTCTACTTCGGCCAGTTCAGGCCACCAACAAACTGCGTTTCACAGGCCTTGGTAAGAGATGTTCCCGGTAGGCTGTAAGAGCACTGGGCAACGCCAGATGTTTCTTAGCTTCCCGAAGAGCTGGAAGCAAGATGCTTTGGGGCCTCTCTGCCCCTTTGCAAACAAGGCATCCCTTTGGGCCTTTCAGCTCTAGGCCCATGGAGCACAGCCAGAGCAGAAGTCCTACTTCAGCCAGATCAGGCCTGCCAAGGAACTGCGTTTCAGAGGCCTTTGTATGTGACGTTCCCGGTAGGCTGTGAGAGCACGGTGCAGAGCCAGTTGTTTCCTTGTTTCCCAAACAGCTGGAAGCAAGACGCTTTGGGGCCTCTCTGCCCCTTTGGAAACAAGGCAGCACGTTGGGTCTGGCAGCTCTAGGGCAATGGAGCACAACCAGAGCAGAAGTTCTACTTCTTCCAGATCAGGCCTGCCTAGAAAGTGCGTTTCACAGGCCTTGATAAGAGATGTTCTCTTAGGCTATAAGAGCACTGGGCACAGCCAGTTGTTTCTTAGCTTCCCAAGAGGTGGAAGCAAGATGCTTTGGGGCCTCTCTCCCCCTTTGGAAACAAGGCAGCCCTTTCGGCCTTTCAGCGCTAGGGCAATGGAGCACACCCAGAGCAGAAGTTCTACCTCAGCCAGATCAGGCCTGCCAAGAAACTGCTTTTCACAGGCCTTCGTAAGAGGTGTTCCCGGAAGGCTGTAAGAGTACCTGGCAGAGCGAGTTGTTTCTTAGCTTCAAAAACAGCTGGAAGCAACATGATTTGGGGCCTCTCTCCCCCTTTGGAAACAAAGCAGCCTTTGTGCCTGGCAGCTCTAGGCCAAAGTAGCACACCCAGAGCACAAGTTCTACCTCAGCCAGATAAGGCCTGTCAAGAAGCTGTGTTTCACAGGCCTTTGTATGCGACGTTCCCGGTTGGCTTTGAGAGCACTGTGCAGAGCCAGTTGTTTTAGCTTCCCAGAGAGCAGGAAGCAAGATGCTTTGGGGCCTCTCTCACACTTTGGAAATAAAGGCAGCCCTTTGGGCCTGGCAGCCCTAGGCCAATGGAGTACACCCAGAGCAGAAGTTCTACCTCAGCCAGATCAGGCCTTCCAAGAAACTGCGTATCACAGGCCTTTCTCTGTCACGTTGCCGGTAGGCTGTGAGAGCACTGTGCAGAGCCAGTTGTTTCTTAGCTTCCCAAAGATTTGGAAGCAAGATACTTTGGGGACTCTCAGCCCCTTTGGAAACAAGGCGGCCCTTTGGGCCTGGCAGCTCTAGGCCAAAGTAGCACGCCCAGAGCAGGAGTTCTACTTCAGCCAGATCAGGCCTGCCAGGAAACTGCGTTTCACAGGCCTTGGTAAGAGATGTTCCCGGTAGGCTGTGAGAGCACTGTGGAGAGCCAGTTGCTTTAGCTTCCCACAGAGCTGGAAGCAAGATGCTTTGGGGCCTCTCTCTCCCTTTGGACACAAGGCAGCCGTTTGCGCCTGGCAGCTCTAGGCCAATGGAGCACACCCACAGCAGAAGTTCTACTTCAGGCAGATCAGTCCTGCCCAGAAACTGCGTTTCACAGCCCTTGGTAAGAGATGTTCACGGTAGGCTGTGAGAGCACTGGGCAGAACCAGTTGTTTCTTACCTTCCTGAAAAGCTGGAAGCAAGATGCTTGGGACCCCTCTGCCCGTTTGGGAACAAGGCAGCCTTTTGGGTCGGGAAGCTCTAGGCCAATGGAGCACACGCAGAGCAGGAGTTCTACTTCAGCCTGATCAGGCCTGCAAAGAAACAGCGTTTGACAGGCCTTGGTAAGAGATGTTCCCGGTAGGTGTAAGAGCACTGGGCAGAGCCAGTTGTTTCTTAGCTTCGCAAAGACCGGGAAGCAAGATGCTTTGGGCCTCTCTGCCCCTTGGAAACAGGGCAGCACTTGGGGCCTGGCAGCTCTAGGGCAATGGAGCACACCCAGAGCCGGAGTTCTACTTCAGCCAGATGAGGCCTGCCAAGAAACTGCGTTTCACAGGCCTTTCAAAGACATGTTCCCGGTAGGCTGTAAGAGCACGGGGCAGAGCGAGTTGGTTCTTAGCTTCCCAGAGAGCTGGAAGCAAGATGCTTTGGGGCCTCTCTGCCCCTTTGGAAACAAGGCAGCACCTTGGGCCTGGCAGCTCTAGGGCAATGGAGCACACCCAGAGCAGAAGTTCTACTTCAGCCAAATCAGGCCTGCCAGGAAACGGCGTTTCACAGGCCTTGGTAAGAGATGTTCCCGGTAGGCTGTAAGAGCACTGGGCAACGCCAGATGTTTCTTAGCTTCCCGAAGAGCTGGAAGCAAGATGCTTTGGGGCCACTCTCTCACTTTGGAATCAAGACAGCCCTTTGGGGCAGGTAGCTCTAGGCCAGTGGAGCACACCCAGAGCAGAAGTTCTACTTCGGCCAGTTCAGGCCACCAACAAACTGCGTTTCACAGGCCTTGGTAAGAGATGTTCCCGGTAGGCTGTAAGAGCACTGGGCAACGCCAGATGTTTCTTAGCTTCCCGAAGAGCTGGAAGCAAGATGCTTTGGGGCCTCTCATCCCCCTTGCAAAGAAGGCGGCCCTTTGGGCCAGGCAGCTCTAGGCCAATGGAGCACACCCAGAGCAGAAGTTCTACTTCAGCTAGATCAGGCCACCAACAAAGTGCGTTTCACAGGCCTTGGTAAGAGATTTTCTCTCAGGCTGTAAGAGCACTGGGCAGAGCCAGTTGTTTCTTAGCTTCCCAAAGAGCTGGAAGCAAGATGCTTTGGGGGCTCCCTGCCCCTTTGCCAACAAGGCCGACCTTTGGGCCTTTCAGCTCTAGGCCAATGGAGCACACCCAGAGCAGAAGTTCTACCTCAGCCAGATAAGGCCTGCCAAGAAACTGCGTTTCAAAGGCTTTGGTAAGAGATGTTGCCGGTACTCTGTCAGAGCACTGGGCAGAGACAGTTGTTTCTTAGCTTCCCAAAGAGCTGGAAGCAAGATGCTTTGGGGCCTCTCTGCCCCTTTGCAAACAAGGCATCCCTTTGGGCCTTTCAGCTCTAGGCCAATGGAGCACAGCCAGAGCAGAAGTCCTTTTTCAGCCAGATCAGGCCTGCCGTGGAACTGCGTTTCAGAGGCCTTTGTATGTGACGTTCCCGGTAGGCTGTGAGAGCACGGTGCAGAGCCAGTTGTTTCCTTGTTTCCCAAACAGCTGGAAGCAAGACGCTTTGGGGCCTCTCTGCCCCTTTGGAAACAAGGCAGCACGTTGGTTCTGGCAGCTCTAGGGCAATGGAGCACAACCAGAGCAGAAGTTCTACTTCTTCCAGATCAGGCCTGCCTAGAAAGTGCGTTTCACAGGCCTTGATAAGAGATGTTCTCTTAGGCTATAAGAGCACTGGGCACAGCCAGTTGTTTCTTAGCTTCCCAAGAGGTGGAAGCAAGATGCTTTGGGGCCTCTCTCCCCCTATGGAAACAAGGCAGCCCTTTGGGCCTTTCAGCTCTAGGGCAATGGAGCACACCCAGAGCAGAAGTTCTACCTCAGCCAGATCAGGCCTGCCAAGAAACTGCTTTTCACAGGCCTTCGTAAGAGGTGTTCCCGGAAGGCTGTAAGAGTACCTGGCAGAGCGAGTTGTTTCTTAGCTTCAAAAACAGCTGGAAGCAACATGATTTGGGGCCTCTCTCCCCCTTTGGAAACAAAGCAGCCTTTGTGCCTGGCAGCTCTAGGCCAAAGTAGCACACCCAGAGCACAAGTTCTACCTCAGCCAGATAAGGCCTGTCAAGAAGCTGCGTTTCACAGGCCTTTGTATGTGACGTTCCCGGTTGGCTTTGAGAGCACTGTGCAGAGCCAGTTGTTTTAGCTTCCCAGAGAGCAGGAAGCAAGATGCTTTGGGGCCTCTCTCACACTTTGGAAATAAAGGCAGCCCTTTGGGCCTGGCAGCCCTAGGCCAATGGAGTACACCCAGAGCAGAAGTTCTACCTCAGCCAGATCAGGCCTTCCAAGAAACTGCGTCTCACAGGCCTTTCTCTGTCACGTTGCCGGTAGGCTGTGAGAGCACTGTGCAGAGCCAGTTGTTTCTTAGCTTCCCAAAGATTTGGAAGCAAGATACTTTGGGGACTCTCAGCCCCTTTGGAAACAAGGCGGCCCTTTGGGCCTGGCAGCTCTAGGCCAAAGTAGCACGCCCAGAGCAGAAGTTCTACTTCAGCCAGATCAGGCCTGCCAAGAAACTGCGTTTCACAGGCCTTGGTAAGAGATGTTCCCGGTAGGCTGTGAGAGCACTGTGGAGAGCCAGTTGTTTTAGCTTCCCACAGAGCTGGAAGCAAGATGCTTTGGGGCCTCTCTCTCCCTTTGGACACAAGGCAGCCGTTTGGGCCTGGCAGCTCTAGGCCAATGGAGCACACCCACAGCAGAAGTTCTACTTCAGGCAGATCAGTCCTGCCCAGAAACTGCGTTTCACAGCCCTTGGTAAGAGATGTTCACGGTAGGCTGTGAGAGCACTGGGCAGAACCAGTTGTTTCTTACCTTCCTGAAAAGCTGGAAGCAAGATGCTTGGGACCCCTCTGCCCGTTTGGGAACAAGGCAGCCTTTTGGGTCGGGAAGCTCTAGGCCAATGGAGCACACGCAGAGCAGGAGTTCTACTTCAGCCTGATCAGGCCTGCAAAGAAACAGCGTTTGACAGGCCTTGGTAAGAGATGTTCCCGGTAGGTGTAAGAGCACTGGGCAGAGCCAGTTGTTTCTTAGCTTTGCAAAGACCGGGAAGCAAGATGCTTTGGGCCTCTCTGCCCCTTGGAAACAGGGCAGCACTTGGGGCCTGGCAGCTCTAGGGCAATGGAGCACACCCAGAGCCGGAGTTCTACTTCAGCCAGATGAGGCCTGCCAAGAAACTGCGTTTCACAGGCCTTTCAAAGACATGTTCCCGGTAGGCTGTAAGAGCACGGGGCAGAGCGAGTTGGTTCTTAGCTTCCCAGAGAGCTGGAAGCAAGATGCTTTGGGGCCTCTCTGCCCCTTTGGAAACAAGGCAGCACCTTGGGCCTGGCAGCTCTAGGGCAATGGAGCACACCCAGAGCAGAAGTTCTACTTCAGCCAAATCAGGCCTGCCAGGAAACGGCGTTTCACAGGCCTTGGTAAGAGATGTTCCCGGTAGGCTGTAAGAGCACTGGGCAACGCCAGATATTTCTTAGCTTCCCGAAGAGCTGGAAGCAAGATGCTTTGGGGCCACTCTCTCACTTTGGAATCAAGACAGCCCTTTGGGGCAGGTAGCTCTAGGCCAGTGGAGCACACCCAGAGCAGAAGTTCTACTTCGGCCAGTTCAGGCCACCAACAAACTGCGTTTCACAGGCCTTGGTAAGAGATGTTCCCGGTAGGCTGTAAGAGCACTGGGCAACGCCAGATGTTTCTTAGCTTCCCGAAGAGCTGGAAGCAAGATGCTTTGGGGCCTCTCTGCCCCTTTGCAAACAAGGCGGCCCTTTGGGCCAGGCAGCTCTAGGCCAATGGAGCACACCCAGAGCAGAAGTTCTACTTCAGCTAGATCAGGCCACCAACAAAGTGCGTTTCACAGGCCTTGGTAAGAGATTTTCTCTCAGGCTGTAAGAGCACTGGGCAGAGCCAGTTGTTTCTTAGCTTCCCAAAGAGCTGGAAGCAAGATGCTTTGGGGGCTCCCTGCCCCTTTGCCAACAAGGCCGACCTTTGGGCCTTTCAGCTCTAGGCCAATGGAGCACACCCAGAGCAGAAGTTCTACCTCAGCCAGATAAGGCCTGCCAAGAAACTGCGTTTCAAAGGCTTTGGTAAGAGATGTTGCCAGTACTCTGTCAGAGCACTGGGCAGAGACAGTTGTTTCTTAGCTTCCCAAAGAGCTGGAAGCAAGATGCTTTGGGGCCTCTCTGCCCCTTTGCAAACAAGGCATCCCTTTGGGCCTTTCAGCTCTAGGCCAATGGAGCACAGCCAGAGCAGAAGTCCTTTTTCAGCCAGATCAGGCCTGCCGTGGAACTGCGTTTCAGAGGCCTTTGTATGTGACGTTCCCGGTAGGCTGTGAGAGCACGGTGCAGAGCCAGTTGTTTCCTTGTTTCCCAAACAGCTGGAAGCAAGACGCTTTGGGGCCTCTCTGCCCCTTTGGAAACAAGGCAGCACGTTGGGTCTGGCAGCTCTAGGGCAATGGAGCACAACCAGAGCAGAAGTTCTACTTCTTCCAGATCAGGCCTGCCTAGAAAGTGCGTTTCACAGGCCTTGATAAGAGATGTTCTCTTAGGCTATAAGAGCACTGGGCACAGCCAGTTGTTTCTTAGCTTCCCAAGAGGTGGAAGCAAGATGCTTTGGGGCCTCTCTCCCCCTATGGAAACAAGGCAGCCCTTTGGGCCTTTCAGCTCTAGGGCAATGGAGCACACCCAGAGCAGAAGTTCTACCTCAGCCAGATCAGGCCTGCCAAGAAACTGCTTTTCACAGGCCTTCGTAAGAGGTGTTCCCGGAAGGCTGTAAGAGTACCTGGCAGAGCGAGTTGTTTCTTAGCTTCAAAAACAGCTGGAAGCAACATGATTTGGGGCCTCACTCCCCCTTTGGAAACAAAGCAGCCTTTGTGCCTGGCAGCTCTAGGCCAAAGTAGCACACCCAGAGCACAAGTTCTACCTCAGCCAGATAAGGCCTGTGAAGAAGCTGCGTTTCACAGGCCTTTGTATGTGACGTTCCCGGTTGGCTTTGAGAGCACTGTGCAGAGCCAGTTGTTTTAGCTTCCCAGAGAGCAGGAAGCAAGATGCTTTGGGGCCTCTCTCACACTTTGGAAATAAAGGCAGCCCTTTGGGCCTGGCAGCCCTAGGCCAATGGAGTACACCCAGAGCAGAAGTTCTACCTCAGCCAGATCAGGCCTTCCAAGAAACTGCGTCTCACAGGCCTTTCTCTGTCACGTTGCCGGTAGGCTGTGAGAGCACTGTGCAGAGCCAGTTGTTTCTTAGCTTCCCAAAGATTTGGAAGCAAGATACTTTGGGGACTCTCAGCCCCTTTGGAAACAAGGCGGCCCTTTGGGCCTGGCAGCTCTAGGCCAAAGTAGCACGCCCAGAGCAGGAGTTCTACTTCAGCCAGATCAGGCCTGCCAAGAAACTGCGTTTCACAGGCCTTGGTAAGAGATGTTCCCGGTAGGCTGTGAGAGCACTGTGGAGAGCCAGTTGCTTTAGCTTCCCACAGAGCTGGAAGCAAGATGCCTTGGGGCCTCTCTCTCCCTTTGGACACAAGGCAGCCGTTTGCGCCTGGCAGCTCTAGGCCAATGGAGCACACCCACAGCAGAAGTTCTACTTCAGGCAGATCAGTCCTGCCCAGAAACTGCGTTTCACAGCCCTTGGTAAGAGATGTTCACGGTAGGCTGTGAGAGCACTGGGCAGAACCAGTTGTTTTTTAGCTTCCCAAAGTGCTGGAGGCAAGATGCTTTGGGGCCTCTCTCACCCTTTGGAAACAAGGCAGCCCTTAGGTCCTGGTAGCTCTAGGCCTATGTAGCACAACCAGAACAGAAGTTCTACTTCAGCCAGGTCAGGCCTGCCAAGAAACTGCGTTTCACAGGCCTTTCAAAGAGATGTTCTCTTAGGCTGTAAGAGCACTGGGCAGAGCCAGCTGTTTCTTAGCTTCCCGAAGAGCTGGGAGCAAGATGCTTTGGGTCCACTCTCCGTCTTTGGAAACAAGGCAGCCCTTTGGGCATGGCAGCTCTAGGGCAAATGGAGCACGCCCAGAGCAGAAGTTCTACTTCAGCCAGATCAGGCCTGCCAGGAAACTGCGTTTCACAGGCCTTGGTAAGAGATGTTCCCGGTAGGCTGTAAGAGCACTGGGCAGAGCCAGTTGTTTCTTACCTTCCTGAAAAGCTGGAAGCAAGATGCTTGGGACCCCTCTGCCCGTTTGGGAACAAGGCAGCCTTTTGGGTCGGGAAGCTCTAGGCCAATGGAGCACACGCAGAGCAGGAGTTCTACTTCAGCCTGATCAGGCCTGCAAAGAAACAGCGTTTGACAGGCCTTGGTAAGAGATGTTCCCGGTGGGTGTAAGAGCACTGGGCAGAGCCAGTTGTTTCTTAGCTTCGCAAAGACCGGGAAGCAAGATGCTTTGGGC
The DNA here is from genome assembly GCF_041296235.1 of Equus asinus. Classification (NCBI taxonomy): domain Eukaryota; kingdom Metazoa; phylum Chordata; class Mammalia; order Perissodactyla; family Equidae; genus Equus; species Equus asinus. The sequence continues at coordinate 814,328 of NW_027225523.1, forward strand.
CTCTCTGCCCCTTGGAAACAGGGCAGCACTTGGGGCCTGGCAGCTCTAGGGCAATGGAGCACACCCAGAGCCGGAGTTCTACTTCAGCCAGATGAGGCCTGCCAAGAAACTGCGTTTCACAGGCCTTTCAAAGACATGTTCCCGGTAGGCTGTAAGAGCACGGGGCAGAGCGAGTTGGTTCTTAGCTTCCCAGAGAGCTGGAAGCAAGATGCTTTGGGGCCTCTCTGCCCCGTTGGAAACAAGGCAGCACCTTGGGCCTGGCAGCTCTAGGGCAATGGAGCACACCCAGAGCAGAAGTTCTACTTCAGCCAAATCAGGCCTGCCAGGAAACGGCGTTTCACAGGCCTTGGTAAGAGATGTTCCCGGTAGGCTGTAAGAGCACTGGGCAACGCCAGATGTTTCTTAGCTTCCCGAAGAGCTGGAAGCAAGATGCTTTGGTGCCACTCTCTCACTTTGGAATCAAGGCAGCCCTTTGGGGCAGGTAGCTCTAGGCCAGTGGAGCACACCCAGAGCAGAAGTTCTACTTCGGCCAGTTCAGGCCACCAACAAACTGCGTTTCACAGGCCTTGGTAAGAGATGTTCCCGGTAGGCTGTAAGAGCACTGGGCAACGCCAGATGTTTCTTAGCTTCCCGAAGAGCTGGAAGCAAGATGCTTTGGGGCCTCTCTGCCCCTTTGCAAACAAGGCATCCCTTTGGGCCTTTCAGCTCTAGGCCCATGGAGCACAGCCAGAGCAGAAGTCCTACTTCAGCCAGATCAGGCCTGCCAAGGAACTGCGTTTCAGAGGCCTTTGTATGTGACGTTCCCGGTAGGCTGTGAGAGCACGGTGCAGAGCCAGTTGTTTCCTTGTTTCCCAAACAGCTGGAAGCAAGACGCTTTGGGGCCTCTCTGCCCCTTTGGAAACAAGGCAGCACGTTGGGTCTGGCAGCTCTAGGGCAATGGAGCACAACCAGAGCAGAAGTTCTACTTCTTCCAGATCAGGCCTGCCTAGAAAGTGCGTTTCACAGGCCTTGATAAGAGATGTTCTCTTAGGCTATAAGAGCACTGGGCACAGCCAGTTGTTTCTTAGCTTCCCAAGAGGTGGAAGCAAGATGCTTTGGGGCCTCTCTCCCCCTTTGGAAACAAGGCAGCCCTTTCGGCCTTTCAGCGCTAGGGCAATGGAGCACACCCAGAGCAGAAGTTCTACCTCAGCCAGATCAGGCCTGCCAAGAAACTGCTTTTCACAGGCCTTCGTAAGAGGTGTTCCCGGAAGGCTGTAAGAGTACCTGGCAGAGCGAGTTGTTTCTTAGCTTCAAAAACAGCTGGAAGCAACATGATTTGGGGCCTCTCTCCCCCTTTGGAAACAAAGCAGCCTTTGTGCCTGGCAGCTCTAGGCCAAAGTAGCACACCCAGAGCACAAGTTCTACCTCAGCCAGATCAGGCCTGCCAAGAAACTGCTTTTCACAGGCCTTCGTAAGAGGTGTTCCCGGAAGGCTGTAAGAGTACCTGGCAGAGCGAGTTGTTTCTTAGCTTCAAAAACAGCTGGAAGCAACATGATTTGGGGCCTCTCTCCCCCTTTGGAAACAAAGCAGCCTTTGTGCCTGGCAGCTCTAGGCCAAAGTAGCACACCCAGAGCACAAGTTCTACCTCAGCCAGATAAGGCCTGTGAAGAAGCTGTGTTTCACAGGCCTTTGTATGCGACGTTCCCGGTTGGCTTTGAGAGCACTGTGCAGAGCCAGTTGTTTTAGCTTCCCAGAGAGCAGGAAGCAAGATGCTTTGGGGCCTCTCTCACACTTTGGAAATAAAGGCAGCCCTTTGGGCCTGGCAGCCCTAGGCCAATGGAGTACACCCAGAGCAGAAGTTCTACCTCAGCCAGATCAGGCCTTCCAAGAAACTGCGTCTCACAGGCCTTTCTCTGTCACGTTGCCGGTAGGCTGTGAGAGCACTGTGCAGAGCCAGTTGTTTCTTAGCTTCCCAAAGATTTGGAAGCAAGATACTTTGGGGACTCTCAGCCCCTTTGGAAACAAGGCGGCCCTTTGGGCCTGGCAGCTCTAGGCCAAAGTAGCACGCCCAGAGCAGGAGTTCTACTTCAGCCAGATCAGGCCTGCCAGGAAACTGCGTTTCACAGGCCTTGGTAAGAGATGTTCCCGGTAGGCTGTGAGAGCACTGTGGAGAGCCAGTTGCTTTAGCTTCCCACAGAGCTGGAAGCAAGATGCTTTGGGGCCTCTCTCTCCCTTTGGACACAAGGCAGCCGTTTGCGCCTGGCAGCTCTAGGCCAATGGAGCACACCCACAGCAGAAGTTCTACTTCAGGCAGATCAGTCCTGCCCAGAAACTGCGTTTCACAGCCCTTGGTAAGAGATGTTCACGGTAGGCTGTGAGAGCACTGGGCAGAACCAGTTGTTTCTTACCTTCCTGAAAAGCTGGAAGCAAGATGCTTGGGACCCCTCTGCCCGTTTGGGAACAAGGCAGCCTTTTGGGTCGGGAAGCTCTAGGCCAATGGAGCACACGCAGAGCAGGAGTTCTACTTCAGCCTGATCAGGCCTGCAAAGAAACAGCGTTTGACAGGCCTTGGTAAGAGATGTTCCCGGTAGGTGTAAGAGCACTGGGCAGAGCCAGTTGTTTCTTAGCTTCGCAAAGACCGGGAAGCAAGATGCTTTGGGCCTCTCTGCCCCTTGGAAACAGGGCAGCACTTGGGGCCTGGCAGCTCTAGGGCAATGGAGCACACCCAGAGCCGGAGTTCTACTTCAGCCAGATGAGGCCTGCCAAGAAACTGCGTTTCACAGGCCTTTCAAAGACATGTTCCCGGTAGGCTGTAAGAGCACGGGGCAGAGCGAGTTGGTTCTTAGCTTCCCAGAGAGCTGGAAGCAAGATGCTTTGGGGCCTCTCTGCCCCTTTGGAAACAAGGCAGCACCTTGGGCCTGGCAGCTCTAGGGCAATGGAGCACACCCAGAGCAGAAGTTCTACTTCAGCCAAATCAGGCCTGCCAGGAAACGGCGTTTCACAGGCCTTGGTAAGAGATGTTCCCGGTAGGCTGTAAGAGCACTGGGCAACGCCAGATGTTTCTTAGCTTCCCGAAGAGCTGGAAGCAAGATGCTTTGGGGCCACTCTCTCACTTTGGAATCAAGACAGCCCTTTGGGGCAGGTAGCTCTAGGCCAGTGGAGCACACCCAGAGCAGAAGTTCTACTTCGGCCAGTTCAGGCCACCAACAAACTGCGTTTCACAGGCCTTGGTAAGAGATGTTCCCGGTAGGCTGTAAGAGCACTGGTCAACGCCAGATGTTTCTTAGCTTCCCGAAGAGCTGGAAGCAAGATGCTTTGGGGCCTCTCATCCCCTTTGCAAAGAAGGCGGCCCTTTGGGCCAGGCAGCTCTAGGCCAATGGAGCACACCCAGAGCAGAAGTTCTACTTCAGCTAGATCAGGCCACCAACAAAGTGCGTTTCACAGGCCTTGGTAAGAGATTTTCTCTCAGGCTGTAAGAGCACTGGGCAGAGCCAGTTGTTTCTTAGCTTCCCAAAGAGCTGGAAGCAAGATGCTTTGGGGGCTCCCTGCCCCTTTGCCAACAAGGCCGACCTTTGGGCCTTTCAGCTCTAGGCCAATGGAGCACACCCAGAGCAGAAGTTCTACCTCAGCCAGATAAGGCCTGCCAAGAAACTGCGTTTCAAAGGCTTTGGTAAGAGATGTTGCCGGTACTCTGTCAGAGCACTGGGCAGAGACAGTTGTTTCTTAGCTTCCCAAAGAGCTGGAAGCAAGATGCTTTGGGGCCTCTCTGCCCCTTTGCAAACAAGGCATCCCTTTGGGCCTTTCAGCTCTAGGCCAATGGAGCACAGCCAGAGCAGAAGTCCTTTTTCAGCCAGATCAGGCCTGCCGTGGAACTGCGTTTCAGAGGCCTTTGTATGTGACGTTCCCGGTAGGCTGTGAGAGCACGGTGCAGAGCCAGTTGTTTCCTTGTTTCCCAAACAGCTGGAAGCAAGACGCTTTGGGGCCTCTCTGCCCCTTTGGAAACAAGGCAGCACGTTGGGTCTGGCAGCTCTAGGGCAATGGAGCACAACCAGAGCAGAAGTTCTACTTCTTCCAGATCAGGCCTGCCTAGAAAGTGCGTTTCACAGGCCTTGATAAGAGATGTTCTCTTAGGCTATAAGAGCACTGGGCACAGCCAGTTGTTTCTTAGCTTCCCAAGAGGTGGAAGCAAGATGCTTTGGGGCCTCTCTCCCCCTATGGAAACAAGGCAGCCCTTTGGGCCTTTCAGCTCTAGGGCAATGGAGCACACCCAGAGCAGAAGTTCTACCTCAGCCAGATCAGGCCTGCCAAGAAACTGCTTTTCACAGGCCTTCGTAAGAGGTGTTCCCGGAAGGCTGTAAGAGTACCTGGCAGAGCGAGTTGTTTCTTAGCTTCAAAAACAGCTGGAAGCAACATGATTTGGGGCCTCGCTCCCCCTTTGGAAACAAAGCAGCCTTTGTGCCTGGCAGCTCTAGGCCAAAGTAGCACACCCAGAGCACAAGTTCTACCTCAGCCAGATAAGGCCTGTCAAGAAGCTGCGTTTCACAGGCCTTTGTATGTGACGTTCCCGGTTGGCTTTGAGAGCACTGTGCAGAGCCAGTTGTTTTAGCTTCCCAGAGAGCAGGAAGCAAGATGCTTTGGGGCCTCTCTCACACTTTGGAAATAAAGGCAGCCCTTTGGGCCTGGCAGCCCTAGGCCAATGGAGTACACCCAGAGCAGAAGTTCTACCTCAGCCAGATCAGGCCTTCCAAGAAACTGCGTCTCACAGGCCTTTCTCTGTCACGTTGCCGGTAGGCTGTGAGAGCACTGTGCAGAGCCAGTTGTTTCTTAGCTTCCCAAAGATTTGGAAGCAAGATACTTTGGGGACTCTCAGCCCCTTTGGAAACAAGGCGGCCCTTTGGGCCTGGCAGCTCTAGGCCAAAGTAGCACGCCCAGAGCAGAAGTTCTACTTCAGCCAGATCAGGCCTGCCAAGAAACTGCGTTTCACAGGCCTTGGTAAGAGATGTTCCCGGTAGGCTGTGAGAGCACTGTGGAGAGCCAGTTGTTTTAGCTTCCCACAGAGCTGGAAGCAAGATGCTTTGGGGCCTCTCTCTCCCTTTGGACACAAGGCAGCCGTTTGCGCCTGGCAGCTCTAGGCCAATGGAGCACACCCACAGCAGAAGTTCTACTTCAGGCAGATCAGTCCTGCCCAGAAACTGCGTTTCACAGCCCTTGGTAAGAGATGTTCACGGTAGGCTGTGAGAGCACTGGGCAGAACCAGTTGTTTCTTACCTTCCTGAAAAGCTGGAAGCAAGATGCTTGGGACCCCTCTGCCCGTTTGGGAACAAGGCAGCCTTTTGGGTCGGGAAGCTCTAGGCCAATGGAGCACACGCAGAGCAGGAGTTCTACTTCAGCCTGATCAGGCCTGCAAAGAAACAGCGTTTGACAGGCCTTGGTAAGAGATGTTCCCGGTAGGTGTAAGAGCACTGGGCAGAGCCAGTTGTTTCTTAGCTTTGCAAAGACCGGGAAGCAAGATGCTTTGGGCCTCTCTGCCCCTTGGAAACAGGGCAGCACTTGGGGCCTGGCAGCTCTAGGGCAATGGAGCACACCCAGAGCCGGAGTTCTACTTCAGCCAGATGAGGCCTGCCAAGAAACTGCGTTTCACAGGCCTTTCAAAGACATGTTCCCGGTAGGCTGTAAGAGCACGGGGCAGAGCGAGTTGGTTCTTAGCTTCCCAGAGAGCTGGAAGCAAGATGCTTTGGGGCCTCTCTGCCCCTTTGGAAACAAGGCAGCACCTTGGGCCTGGCAGCTCTAGGGCAATGGAGCACACCCAGAGCAGAAGTTCTACTTCAGCCAAATCAGGCCTGCCAGGAAACGGCGTTTCACAGGCCTTGGTAAGAGATGTTCCCGGTAGGCTGTAAGAGCACTGGGCAACGCCAGATATTTCTTAGCTTCCCGAAGAGCTGGAAGCAAGATGCTTTGGGGCCACTCTCTCACTTTGGAATCAAGACAGCCCTTTGGGGCAGGTAGCTCTAGGCCAGTGGAGCACACCCAGAGCAGAAGTTCTACTTCGGCCAGTTCAGGCCACCAACAAACTGCGTTTCACAGGCCTTGGTAAGAGATGTTCCCGGTAGGCTGTAAGAGCACTGGGCAACGCCAGATGTTTCTTAGCTTCCCGAAGAGCTGGAAGCAAGATGCTTTGGGCCTCTCTGCCCCTTTGCAAAGAAGGCGGCCCTTTGGGCCAGGCAGCTCTAGGCCAATGGAGCTCACCCAGAGCAGAAGTTCTACTTCAGCTAGATCAGGCCACCAACAAAGTGCGTTTCACAGGCCTTGGTAAGAGATTTTCTCTCAGGCTGTAAGAGCACTGGGCAGAGCCAGTTGTTTCTTAGCTTCCCAAAGAGCTGGAAGCAAGATGCTTTGGGGGCTCCCTGCCCCTTTGCCAACAAGGCCGACCTTTGGGCCTTTCAGCTCTAGGCCAATGGAGCACACCCAGAGCAGAAGTTCTACCTCAGCCAGATAAGGCCTGCCAAGAAACTGCGTTTCAAAGGCTTTGGTAAGAGATGTTGCCGGTACTCTGTCAGAGCACTGGGCAGAGACAGTTGTTTCTTAGCTTCCCAAAGAGCTGGAAGCAAGATGCTTTGGGGCCTCTCTGCCCCTTTGCAAACAAGGCATCCCTTTGGGCCTTTCAGCTCTAGGCCAATGGAGCACAGCCAGAGCAGAAGTCCTTTTTCAGCCAGATCAGGCCTGCCGTGGAACTGCGTTTCAGAGGCCTTTGTATGTGACGTTCCCGGTAGGCTGTGAGAGCACGGTGCAGAGCCAGTTGTTTCCTTGTTTCCCAAACAGCTGGAAGCAAGACGCTTTGGGGCCTCTCTGCCCCTTTGGAAACAAGGCAGCACGTTGGGTCTGGCGGCTCTAGGGCAATGGAGCACAACCAGAGCAGAAGTTCTACTTCTTCCAGATCAGGCCTGCCTAGAAAGTGCGTTTCACAGGCCTTGATAAGAGATGTTCTCTTAGGCTATAAGAGCACTGGGCACAGCCAGTTGTTTCTTAGCTTCCCAAGAGGTGGAAGCAAGATGCTTTGGGGCCTCTCTCCCCCTATGGAAACAAGGCAGCCCTTTGGGCCTTTCAGCTCTAGGGCAATGGAGCACACCCAGAGCAGAAGTTCTACCTCAGCCAGATCAGGCCTCCAAGAAACTGCTTTTCACAGGCCTTCGTAAGAGGTGTTCCCGGAAGGCTGTAAGAGTACCTGGCAGAGCGAGTTGTTTCTTAGCTTCAAAAACAGCTGGAAGCAACATGATTTGGGGCCTCGCTCCCCCTTTGGAAACAAAGCAGCCTTTGTGCCTGGCAGCTCTAGGCCAAAGTAGCACACCCAGAGCACAAGTTCTACCTCAGCCAGATAAGGCCTGTCAAGAAGCTGCGTTTCACAGGCCTTTGTATGTGACGTTCCCGGTTGGCTTTGAGAGCACTGTGCAGAGCCAGTTGTTTTAGCTTCCCAGAGAGCAGGAAGCAAGATGCTTTGGGGCCTCTCTCACACTTTGGAAATAAAGGCAGCCCTTTGGGCCTGGCAGCCCTAGGCCAATGGAGTACACCCAGAGCAGAAGTTCTACCTCAGCCAGATCAGGCCTTCCAAGAAACTGCGTCTCACAGGCCTTTCTCTGTCACGTTGCCGGTAGGCTGTGAGAGCACTGTGCAGAGCCAGTTGTTTCTTAGCTTCCCAAAGATTTGGAAGCAAGATACTTTGGGGACTCTCAGCCCCTTTGGAAACAAGGCGGCCCTTTGGGCCTGGCAGCTCTAGGCCAAAGTAGCACGCCCAGAGCAGGAGTTCTACTTCAGCCAGATCAGGCCTGCCAAGAAACTGCGTTTCACAGGCCTTGGTAAGAGATGTTCCCGGTAGGCTGTGAGAGCACTGTGGAGAGCCAGTTGCTTTAGCTTCCCACAGAGCTGGAAGCAAGATGCTTTGGGGCCTCTCTCTCCCTTTGGACACAAGGCAGCCGTTTGGGCCTGGCAGCTCTAGGCCAATGGAGCACACCCACAGCAGAAGTTCTACTTCAGGCAGATCAGTCCTGCCCAGAAACTGCGTTTCACAGCCCTTGGTAAGAGATGTTCACGGTAGGCTGTGAGAGCACTGGGCAGAACCAGTTGTTTTGTAGCTTCCCAAAGTGCTGGAGGCAAGATGCTTTGGGGCCTCTCTCACCCTTTGGAAACAAGGCAGCCCTTAGGTCCTGGTAGCTCTAGGCCTATGTAGCACAACCAGAACAGAAGTTCTACTTCAGCCAGGTCAGGCCTGCCAAGAAACTGCGTTTCACAGGCCTTTCAAAGAGATGTTCTCTTAGGCTGTAAGAGCACTGGGCAGAGCCAGCTGTTTCTTAGCTTCCCGAAGAGCTGGGAGCAAGATGCTTTGGGTCCACTCTCCGTCTTTGGAAACAAGGCAGCCCTTTGGGCCTGGCAGCTCTAGGGCAAATGGAGCACGCCCAGAGCAGAAGTTCTACTTCAGCCAGATCAGGCCTGCCAGGAAACTGCGTTTCACAGGCCTTGGTAAGAGATGTTCCCGGTAGGCTGTAAGAGCACTGGGCAGAGCCAGTTGTTTCTTACCTTCCTGAAAAGCTGGAAGCAAGATGCTTGGGACCCCTCTGCCCGTTTGGGAACAAGGCAGCCTTTTGGGTCGGGAAGCTCTAGGCCAATGGAGCACACGCAGAGCAGGAGTTCTACTTCAGCCTGATCAGGCCTGCAAAGAAACAGCGTTTGACAGGCCTTGGTAAGAGATGTTCCCGGTGGGTGTAAGAGCACTGGGCAGAGCCAGTTGTTTCTTAGCTTCGCAAAGACCGGGAAGCAAGATGCTTTGGGCCTCTCTGCCCCTTGGAAACAGGGCAGCACTTGGGGCCTGGCAGCTCTAGGGCAATGGAGCACACCCAGAGCCGGAGTTCTACTTCATCCAGATGAGGCCTGCCAAGAAACTGCGTTTCACAGGCCTTTCAAAGACATGTTCCCGGTAGGCTGTAAGAGCACGGGGCAGAGCGAGTTGGTTCTTAGCTTCCCAGAGAGCTGGAAGCAAGATGCTTTGGGGCCTCTCTGCCCCTTTGGAAACAAGGCAGCACCTTGGGCCTGGCAGCTCTAGGGCAATGGAGCACACCCAGAGCAGAAGTTCTACTTCAGCCAAATCAGGCCTGCCAGGAAACGGCGTTTCACAGGCCTTGGTAAGAGATGTTCCCGGTAGGCTGTAAGAGCACTGGGCAACGCCAGATGTTTCTTAGCTTCCCGAAGAGCTGGAAGCAAGATGCTTTGGTGCCACTCTCTCACTTTGGAATCAAGGCAGCCCTTTGGGGCAGGTAGCTCTAGGCCAGTGGAGCACACCCAGAGCAGAAGTTCTACTTCGGCCAGTTCAGGCCACCAACAAACTGCGTTTCACAGGCCTTGGTAAGAGATGTTCCCGGTAGGCTGTAAGAGCACTGGGCAACGCCAGATGTTTCTTAGCTTCCCGAAGAGCTGGAAGCAAGATGCTTTGGGGCCTCTCTGCCCCTTTGCAAACAAGGCATCCCTTTGGGCCTTTCAGCTCTAGGCCCATGGAGCACAGCCAGAGCAGAAGTCCTACTTCAGCCAGATCAGGCCTGCCAAGGAACTGCGTTTCAGAGGCCTTTGTATGTGACGTTCCCGGTAGGCTGTGAGAGCACGGTGCAGAGCCAGTTGTTTCCTTGTTTCCCAAACAGCTGGAAGCAAGACGCTTTGGGGCCTCTCTGCCCCTTTGGAAACAAGGCAGCACGTTGGGTCTGGCAGCTCTAGGGCAATGGAGCACAACCAGAGCAGAAGTTCTACTTCTTCCAGATCAGGCCTGCCTAGAAAGTGCGTTTCACAGGCCTTGATAAGAGATGTTCTCTTAGGCTATAAGAGCACTGGGCACAGCCAGTTGTTTCTTAGCTTCCCAAGAGGTGGAAGCAAGATGCTTTGGGGCCTCTCTCCCCCTATGGAAACAAGGCAGCCCTTTGGGCCTTTCAGCGCTAGGGCAATGGAGCACACCCAGAGCAGAAGTTCTACCTCAGCCAGATCAGGCCTGCCAAGAAACTGCTTTTCACAGGCCTTCGTAAGAGGTGTTCCCGGAAGGCTGTAAGAGTACCTGGCAGAGCGAGTTGTTTCTTAGCTTCAAAAACAGCTGGAAGCAACATGATTTGGGGCCTCGCTCCCCCTTTGGAAACAAAGCAGCCTTTGTGCCTGGCAGCTCTAGGCCAAAGTAGCACACCCAGAGCACAAGTTCTACCTCAGCCAGATAAGGCCTGTCAAGAAGCTGCGTTTCACAGGCCTTTGTATGTGACGTTCCCGGTTGGCTTTGAGAGCACTGTGCAGAGCCAGTTGTTTTAGCTTCCCAGAGAGCAGGAAGCAAGATGCTTTGGGGCCTCTCTCACACTTTGGAAATAAAGGCAGCCCTTTGGGCCTGGCAGCCCTAGGCCAATGGAGTACACCCAGAGCAGAAGTTCTACCTCAGCCAGATCAGGCCTTCCAAGAAACTGCGTCTCACAGGCCTTTCTCTGTCACGTTGCCGGTAGGCTGTGAGAGCACTGTGCAGAGCCAGTTGTTTCTTAGCTTCCCAAAGATTTGGAAGCAAGATACTTTGGGGACTCTCAGCCCCTTTGGAAACAAGGCGGCCCTTTGGGCCTGGCAGCTCTAGGCCAAAGTAGCACGCCCAGAGCAGGAGTTCTACTTCAGCCAGATCAGGCCTGCCAAGAAACTGCGTTTCACAGGCCTTGGTAAGAGATGTTCCCGGTAGGCTGTGAGAGCACTGTGGAGAGCCAGTTGCTTTAGCTTCCCACAGAGCTGGAAGCAAGATGCTTTGGGGCCTCTCTCTCCCTTTGGACACAAGGCAGCCGTTTGGGCCTGGCAGCTCTAGGCCAATGGAGCACACCCACAGCAGAAGTTCTACTTCAGGCAGATCAGTCCTGCCCAGAAACTGCGTTTCACAGCCCTTGGTAAGAGATGTTCACGGTAGGCTGTGAGAGCACTGGGCAGAACCAGTTGTTTTGTAGCTTCCCAAAGTGCTGGAGGCAAGATGCTTTGGGGCCTCTCTCACCCTTTGGAAACAAGGCAGCCCTTAGGTCCTGGTAGCTCTAGGCCTATGTAGCACAACCAGAACAGAAGTTCTACTTCAGCCAGGTCAGGCCTGCCAAGAAACTGCGTTTCACAGGCCTTTCAAAGAGATGTTCTCTTAGGCTGTAAGAGCACTGGGCAGAGCCAGCTGTTTCTTAGCTTCCCGAAGAGCTGGGAGCAAGATGCTTTGGGTCCACTCTCCGTCTTTGGAAACAAGGCAGCCCTTTGGGCCTGGCAGCTCTAGGGCAAATGGAGCACGCCCAGAGCAGAAGTTCTACTTCAGCCAGATCAGGCCTGCCAGGAAACTGCGTTTCACAGGCCTTGGTAAGAGATGTTCCCGGTAGGCTGTAAGAGCACTGGGCAGAGCCAGTTGTTTCTTACCTTCCTGAAAAGCTGGAAGCAAGATGCTTGGGACCCCTCTGCCCGTTTGGGAACAAGGCAGCCTTTTGGGTCGGGAAGCTCTAGGCCAATGGAGCACACGCAGAGCAGGAGTTCTACTTCAGCCTGATCAGGCCTGCAAAGAAACAGCGTTTGACAGGCCTTGGTAAGAGATGTTCCCGGTGGGTGTAAGAGCACTGGGCAGAGCCAGTTGTTTCTTAGCTTCGCAAAGACCGGGAAGCAAGATGCTTTGGGCCTCTCTGCCCCTTGGAAACAGGGCAGCACTTGGGGCCTGGCAGCTCTAGGGCAATGGAGCACACCCAGAGCCGGAGTTCTACTTCATCCAGATGAGGCCTGCCAAGAAACTGCGTTTCACAGGCCTTTCAAAGACATGTTCCCGGTAGGCTGTAAGAGCACGGGGCAGAGCGAGTTGGTTCTTAGCTTCCCAGAGAGCTGGAAGCAAGATGCTTTGGGGCCTCTCTGCCCCTTTGGAAACAAGGCAGCACCTTGGGCCTGGCAGCTCTAGGGCAATGGAGCACACCCAGAGCAGAAGTTCTACTTCAGCCAAATCAGGCCTGCCAGGAAACGGCGTTTCACAGGCCTTGGTAAGAGATGTTCCCGGTAGGCTGTAAGAGCACTGGGCAACGCCAGATGTTTCTTAGCTTCCCGAAGAGCTGGAAGCAAGATGCTTTGGTGCCACTCTCTCACTTTGGAATCAAGGCAGCCCTTTGGGGCAGGTAGCTCTAGGCCAGTGGAGCACACCCAGAGCAGAAGTTCTACTTCGGCCAGTTCAGGCCACCAACAAACTGCGTTTCACAGGCCTTGGTAAGAGATGTTCCCGGTAGGCTGTAAGAGCACTGGGCAACGCCAGATGTTTCTTAGCTTCCCGAAGAGCTGGAAGCAAGATGCTTTGGGGCCTCTCTGCCCCTTTGCAAACAAGGCATCCCTTTGGGCCTTTCAGCTCTAGGCCCATGGAGCACAGCCAGAGCAGAAGTCCTACTTCAGCCAGATCAGGCCTGCCAAGGAACTGCGTTTCAGAGGCCTTTGTATGTGACGTTCCCGGTAGGCTGTGAGAGCACGGTGCAGAGCCAGTTGTTTCCTTGTTTCCCAAACAGCTGGAAGCAAGACGCTTTGGGGCCTCTCTGCCCCTTTGGAAACAAGGCAGCACGTTGGGTCTGGCAGCTCTAGGGCAATGGAGCACAACCAGAGCAGAAGTTCTACTTCTTCCAGATCAGGCCTGCCTAGAAAGTGCGTTTCACAGGCCTTGATAAGAGATGTTCTCTTAGGCTATAAGAGCACTGGGCACAGCCAGTTGTTTCTTAGCTTCCCAAGAGGTGGAAGCAAGATGCTTTGGGGCCTCTCTCCCCCTATGGAAACAAGGCAGCCCTTTGGGCCTTTCAGCGCTAGGGCAATGGAGCACACCCAGAGCAGAAGTTCTACCTCAGCCAGATCAGGCCTGCCAAGAAACTGCTTTTCACAGGCCTTCGTAAGAGGTGTTCCCGGAAGGCTGTAAGAGTACCTGGCAGAGCGAGTTGTTTCTTAGCTTCAAAAACAGCTGGAAGCAACATGATTTGGGGCCTCGCTCCCCCTTTGGAAACAAAGCAGCCTTTGTGCCTGGCAGCTCTAGGCCAAAGTAGCACACCCAGAGCACAAGTTCTACCTCAGCCAGATAAGGCCTGTCAAGAAGCTGCGTTTCACAGGCCTTTGTATGTGACGTTCCCGGTTGGCTTTGAGAGCACTGTGCAGAGCCAGTTGTTTTAGCTTCCCAGAGAGCAGGAAGCAAGATGCTTTGGGGCCTCTCTCACACTTTGGAAATAAAGGCAGCCCTTTGGGCCTGGCAGCCCTAGGCCAATGGAGTACACCCAGAGCAGAAGTTCTACCTCAGCCAGATCAGGCCTTCCAAGAAACTGCGTCTCACAGGCCTTTCTCTGTCACGTTGCCGGTAGGCTGTGAGAGCACTGTGCAGAGCCAGTTGTTTCTTAGCTTCCCAAAGATTTGGAAGCAAGATACTTTGGGGACTCTCAGCCCCTTTGGAAACAAGGCGGCCCTTTGGGCCTGGCAGCTCTAGGCCAAAGTAGCACGCCCAGAGCAGGAGTTCTACTTCAGCCAGATCAGGCCTGCCAAGAAACTGCGTTTCACAGGCCTTGGTAAGAGATGTTCCCGGTAGGCTGTGAGAGCACTGTGGAGAGCCAGTTGCTTTAGCTTCCCACAGAGCTGGAAGCAAGATGCTTTGGGGCCTCTCTCTCCCTTTGGACACAAGGCAGCCGTTTGCGCCTGGCAGCTCTAGGCCAATGGAGCACACCCACAGCAGAAGTTCTACTTCAGGCAGATCAGTCCTGCCCAGAAACTGCGTTTCACAGCCCTTGGTAAGAGATGTTCACGGTAGGCTGTGAGAGCACTGGGCAGAACCAGTTGTTTTGTAGCTTCCCAAAGTGCTGGAGGCAAGATGCTTTGGGGCCTCTCTCACCCTTTGGAAACAAGGCAGCCCTTAGGTCCTGGTAGCTCTAGGCCTATGTAGCACAACCAGAACAGAAGTTCTACTTCAGCCAGGTCAGGCCTGCCAAGAAACTGCGTTTCACAGGCCTTTCAAAGAGATGTTCTCTTAGGCTGTAAGAGCACTGGGCAGAGCCAGCTGTTTCTTAGCTTCCCGAAGAGCTGGGAGCAAGATGCTTTGGGTCCACTCTCCGTCTTTGGAAACAAGGCAGCCCTTTGGGCATGGCAGCTCTAGGGCAAATGGAGCACGCCCAGAGCAGAAGTTCTACTTCAGCCAGATCAGGCCTGCCAGGAAACTGCGTTTCACAGGCCTTGGTAAGAGATGTTCCCGGTAGGCTGTAAGAGCACTGGGCAGAGCCAGTTGTTTCTTACCTTCCTGAAAAGCTGGAAGCAAGATGCTTGGGACCCCTCTGCCCGTTTGGGAACAAGGCAGCCTTTTGGGTCGGGAAGCTCTAGGCCAATGGAGCACACGCAGAGCAGGAGTTCTACTTCAGCCTGATCAGGCCTGCAAAGAAACAGCGTTTGACAGGCCTTGGTAAGAGATGTTCCCGGTGGGTGTAAGAGCACTGGGCAGAGCCAGTTGTTTCTTAGCTTCGCAAAGACCGGGAAGCAAGATGCTTTGGGCCTCTCTGCCCCTTGGAAACAGGGCAGCACTTGGGGCCTGGCAGCTCTAGGGCAATGGAGCACACCCAGAGCCGGAGTTCTACTTCAGCCAGATGAGGCCTGCCAAGAAACTGCGTTTCACAGGCCTTTCAAAGACATGTTCCCGGTAGGCTGTAAGAGCACGGGGCAGAGCGAGTTGGTTCTTAGCTTCCCAGAGAGCTGGAAGCAAGATGCTTTGGGGCCTCTCTGCCCCTTTGGAAACAAGGCAGCACCTTGGGCCTGGCAGCTCTAGGGCAATGGAGCACACCCAGAGCAGAAGTTCTACTTCAGCCAAATCAGGCCTGCCAGGAAACGGCGTTTCACAGGCCTTGGTAAGAGATGTTCCCGGTAGGCTGTAAGAGCACTGGGCAACGCCAGATGTTTCTTAGCTTCCCGAAGAGCTGGAAGCAAGATGCTTTGGTGCCGCTCTCTGACTTTGGAATCAAGGCAGCCCTTTGGGGCAGGTAGCTCTAGGCCAGTGGAGCACACCCAGAGCAGAAGTTCTACTTCGGCCAGTTCAGGCCACCAACAAACTGCGTTTCACAGGCCTTGGTAAGAGATGTTCCCGGTAGGCTGTAAGAGCACTGGGCAACGCCAGATGTTTCTTAGCTTCCCGAAGAGCTGGAAGCAAGATGCTTTGGGGCCTCTCTGCCCCTTTGCAAACAAGGCATCCCTTTGGGCCTTTCAGCTCTAGGCCCATGGAGCACAGCCAGAGCAGAAGTCCTACTTCAGCCAGATCAGGCCTGCCAAGGAACTGCGTTTCAGAGGCCTTTGTATGTGACGTTCCCGGTAGGCTGTGAGAGCACGGTGCAGAGCCAGTTGTTTCCTTGTTTCCCAAACAGCTGGAAGCAAGACGCTTTGGGGCCTCTCTGCCCCTTTGGAAACAAGGCAGCACGTTGGGTCTGGCAGCTCTAGGGCAATGGAGCACAACCAGAGCAGAAGTTCTACTTCTTCCAGATCAGGCCTGCCTAGAAAGTGCGTTTCACAGGCCTTGATAAGAGATGTTCTCTTAGGCTATAAGAGCACTGGGCACAGCCAGTTGTTTCTTAGCTTCCCAAGAGGTGGAAGCAAGATGCTTTGGGGCCTCTCTCCCCCTTTGGAAACAAGGCAGCCCTTTCGGCCTTTCAGCGCTAGGGCAATGGAGCACACCCAGAGCAGAAGTTCTACCTCAGCCAGATCAGGCCTGCCAAGAAACTGCTTTTCACAGGCCTTCGTAAGAGGTGTTCCCGGAAGGCTGTAAGAGTACCTGGCAGAGCGAGTTGTTTCTTAGCTTCAAAAACAGCTGGAAGCAACATGATTTGGGGCCTCTCTCCCCCTTTGGAAACAAAGCAGCCTTTGTGCCTGGCAGCTCTAGGCCAAAGTAGCACAGCCAGAGCACAAGTTCTACCTCAGGCAGATCAGGCCTGCCAAGAAACTGCTTTTCACAGGCCTTCGTAAGAGGTGTTCCCGGAAGGCTGTAAGAGTACCTGGCAGAGCGAGTTGTTTCTTAGCTTCAAAAACAGCTGGAAGCAACATGATTTGGGGCCTCTCTCCCCCTTTGGAAACAAAGCAGCCTTTGTGCCTGGCAGCTCTAGGCCAAAGTAGCACACCCAGAGCACAAGTTCTACCTCAGCCAGATCAGGCCTGCCAAGAAACTGCTTTTCACAGGCCTTCGTAAGAGGTGTTCCCGGAAGGCTGTAAGAGTACCTGGCAGAGCGAGTTGTTTCTTAGCTTCAAAAACAGCTGGAAGCAACATGATTTGGGGCCTCGCTCCCCCTTTGGAAACAAAGCAGCCTTTGTGCCTGGCAGCTCTAGGCCAAAGTAGCACACCCAGAGCACAAGTTCTACCTCAGCCAGATAAGGCCTGTCAAGAAGCTGCGTTTCACAGGCCTTTGTATGTGACGTTCCCGGTTGGCTTTGAGAGCACTGTGCAGAGCCAGTTGTTTTAGCTTCCCAGAGAGCAGGAAGCAAGATGCTTTGGGGCCTCTCTCACACTTTGGAAATAAAGGCAGCCCTTTGGGCCTGGCAGCCCTAGGCCAATGGAGTACACCCAGAGCAGAAGTTCTACCTCAGCCAGATCAGGCCTTCCAAGAAACTGCGTCTCACAGGCCTTTCTCTGTCACGTTGCCGGTAGGCTGTGAGAGCACTGTGCAGAGCCAGTTGTTTCTTAGCTTCCCAAAGATTTGGAAGCAAGATACTTTGGGGACTCTCAGCCCCTTTGGAAACAAGGCGGCCCTTTGGGCCTGGCAGCTCTAGGCCAAAGTAGCACGCCCAGAGCAGGAGTTCTACTTCAGCCAGATCAGGCCTGCCAAGAAACTGCGTTTCACAGGCCTTGGTAAGAGATGTTCCCGGTAGGCTGTGAGAGCACTGTGGAGAGCCAGTTGCTTTAGCTTCCCACAGAGCTGGAAGCAAGATGCTTTGGGGCCTCTCTCTCCCTTTGGACACAAGGCAGCCGTTTGCGCCTGGCAGCTCTAGGCCAATGGAGCACACCCACAGCAGAAGTTCTACTTCAGGCAGATCAGTCCTGCCCAGAAACTGCGTTTCACAGCCCTTGGTAAGAGATGTTCACGGTAGGCTGTGAGAGCACTGGGCAGAACCAGTTGTTTTGTAGCTTCCCAAAGTGCTGGAGGCAAGATGCTTTGGGGCCTCTCTCACCCTTTGGAAACAAGGCAGCCCTTAGGTCCTGGTAGCTCTAGGCCTATGTAGCACAACCAGAACAGAAGTTCTACTTCAGCCAGGTCAGGCCTGCCAAGAAACTGCGTTTCACAGGCCTTTCAAAGAGATGTTCTCTTAGGCTGTAAGAGCACTGGGCAGAGCCAGCTGTTTCTTAGCTTCCCGAAGAGCTGGGAGCAAGATGCTTTGGGTCCACTCTCCGTCTTTGGAAACAAGGCAGCCCTTTGGGCATGGCAGCTCTAGGGCAAATGGAGCACGCCCAGAGCAGAAGTTCTACTTCAGCCAGATCAGGCCTGCCAGGAAACTGCGTTTCACAGGCCTTGGTAAGAGATGTTCCCGGTAGGCTGTAAGAGCACTGGGCAGAGCCAGTTGTTTCTTACCTTCCTGAAAAGCTGGAAGCAAGATGCTTGGGACCCCTCTGCCCGTTTGGGAACAAGGCAGCCTTTTGGGTCGGGAAGCTCTAGGCCAATGGAGCACACGCAGAGCAGGAGTTCTACTTCAGCCTGATCAGGCCTGCAAAGAAACAGCGTTTGACAGGCCTTGGTAAGAGATGTTCCCGGTGGGTGTAAGAGCACTGGGCAGAGCCAGTTGTTTCTTAGCTTCGCAAAGACCGGGAAGCAAGATGCTTTGGGCCTCTCTGCCCCTTGGAAACAGGGCAGCACTTGGGGCCTGGCAGCTCTAGGGCAATGGAGCACACCCAGAGCCGGAGTTCTACTTCAGCCAGATGAGGCCTGCCAAGAAACTGCGTTTCACAGGCCTTTCAAAGACATGTTCCCGGTAGGCTGTAAGAGCACGGGGCAGAGCGAGTTGGTTCTTAGCTTCCCAGAGAGCTGGAAGCAAGATGCTTTGGGGCCTCTCTGCCCCTTTGGAAACAAGGCAGCACCTTGGGCCTGGCAGCTCTAGGGCAATGGAGCACACCCAGAGCAGAAGTTCTACTTCAGCCAAATCAGGCCTGCCAGGAAACGGCGTTTCACAGGCCTTGGTAAGAGATGTTCCCGGTAGGCTGTAAGAGCACTGGGCAACGCCAGATGTTTCTTAGCTTCCCGAAGAGCTGGAAGCAAGATGCTTTGGTGCCACTCTCTGACTTTGGAATCAAGGCAGCCCTTTGGGGCAGGTAGCTCTAGGCCAGTGGAGCACACCCAGAGCAGAAGTTCTACTTCGGCCAGTTCAGGCCACCAACAAACTGCGTTTCACAGGCCTTGGTAAGAGATGTTCCCGGTAGGCTGTAAGAGCACTGGGCAACGCCAGATGTTTCTTAGCTTCCCGAAGAGCTGGAAGCAAGATGCTTTGGGGCCTCTCTGCCCCTTTGCAAACAAGGCATCCCTTTGGGCCTTTCAGCTCTAGGCCCATGGAGCACAGCCAGAGCAGAAGTCCTACTTCAGCCAGATCAGGCCTGCCAAGGAACTGCGTTTCAGAGGCCTTTGTATGTGACGTTCCCGGTAGGCTGTGAGAGCACGGTGCAGAGCCAGTTGTTTCCTTGTTTCCCAAACAGCTGGAAGCAAGACGCTTTGGGGCCTCTCTGCCCCTTTGGAAACAAGGCAGCACGTTGGGTCTGGCAGCTCTAGGGCAATGGAGCACAATCAGAGCAGAAGTTCTACTTCTTCCAGATCAGGCCTGCCTAGAAAGTGCGTTTCACAGGCCTTGATAAGAGATGTTCTCTTAGGCTATAAGAGCACTGGGCACAGCCAGTTGTTTCTTAGCTTCCCAAGAGGTGGAAGCAAGATGCTTTGGGGCCTCTCTCCCCCTTTGGAAACAAGGCAGCCCTTTCGGCCTTTCAGCGCTAGGGCAATGGAGCACACCCAGAGCAGAAGTTCTACCTCAGCCAGATCAGGCCTGCCAAGAAACTGCTTTTCACAGGCCTTCGTAAGAGGTGTTCCCGGAAGGCTGTAAGAGTACCTGGCAGAGCGAGTTGTTTCTTAGCTTCAAAAACAGCTGGAAGCAACATGATTTGGGGCCTCTCTCCCCCTTTGGAAACAAAGCAGCCTTTGTGCCTGGCAGCTCTAGGCCAAAGTAGCACAGCCAGAGCACAAGTTCTACCTCAGGCAGATCAGGCCTGCCAAGAAACTGCTTTTCACAGGCCTTCGTAAGAGGTGTTCCCGGAAGGCTGTAAGAGTACCTGGCAGAGCGAGTTGTTTCTTAGCTTCAAAAACAGCTGGAAGCAACATGATTTGGGGCCTCTCTCCCCCTTTGGAAACAAAGCAGCCTTTGTGCCTGGCAGCTCTAGGCCAAAGTAGCACACCCAGAGCACAAGTTCTACCTCAGCCAGATCAGGCCTGCCAAGAAACTGCTTTTCACAGGCCTTCGTAAGAGGTGTTCCCGGAAGGCTGTAAGAGTACCTGGCAGAGCGAGTTGTTTCTTAGCTTCAAAAACAGCTGGAAGCAACATGATTTGGGGCCTCTCTCCCCCTTTGGAAACAAAGCAGCCTTTGTGCCTGGCAGCTCTAGGCCAAAGTAGCACACCCAGAGCACAAGTTCTACCTCAGCCAGATAAGGCCTGTCAAGAAGCTGCGTTTCACAGGCCTTTGTATGCGACGTTCCCGGTTGGCTTTGAGAGCACTGTGCAGAGCCAGTTGTTTTAGCTTCCCAGAGAGCAGGAAGCAAGATGCTTTGGGGCCTCTCTCACACTTTGGAAATAAAGGCAGCCCTTTGGGCCTGGCAGCCCTAGGCCAATGGAGTACACCCAGAGCAGAAGTTCTACCTCAGCCAGATCAGGCCTTCCAAGAAACTGCGTATCACAGGCCTTTCTCTGTCACGTTGCCGGTAGGCTGTGAGAGCACTGTGCAGAGCCAGTTGTTTCTTAGCTTCCCAAAGATTTGGAAGCAAGATACTTTGGGGACTCTCAGCCCCTTTGGAAACAAGGCGGCCCTTTGGGCCTGGCAGCTCTAGGCCAAAGTAGCACGCCCAGAGCAGGAGTTCTACTTCAGCCAGATCAGGCCTGCCAGGAAACTGCGTTTCACAGGCCTTGGTAAGAGATGTTCCCGGTAGGCTGTGAGAGCACTGTGGAGAGCCAATTGCTTTAGCTTCCCACAGAGCTGGAAGCAAGATGCTTTGGGGCCTCTCTCTCCCTTTGGACACAAGGCAGCCGTTTGCGCCTGGCAGCTCTAGGCCAATGGAGCACAACCACAGCAGAAGTTCTACTTCAGGCAGATCAGTCCTGCCCAGAAACTGCGTTTCACAGCCCTTGGTAAGAGATGTTCACGGTAGGCTGTGAGAGCACTGGGCAGAACCAGTTGTTTCTTACCTTCCTGAAAAGCTGGAAGCAAGATGCTTGGGACCCCTCTGCCCGTTAGGGAACAAGGCAGCCTTTTGCGTCGGGAAGCTCTAGGCCAATGGAGCACACGCAGAGCAGGAGTTCTACTTCAGCCTGATCAGGCCTGCAAAGAAACAGCGTTTGACAGGCCTTGGTAAGAGATGTTCCCGGTAGGTGTAAGAGCACTGGGCAGAGCCAGTTGTTTCTTAGCTTCGCAAAGACCGGGAAGCAAGATGCTTTGGGCCTCTCTGCCCCTTGGAAACAGGGCAGCACTTGGGGCCTGGCAGCTCTAGGGCAATGGAGCACACCCAGAGCCGGAGTTCTACTTCAGCCAGATGAGGCCTGCCAAGAAACTGCGTTTCACAGGCCTTTCAAAGACATGTTCCCGGTAGGCTGTAAGAGCACGGGGCAGAGCGAGTTGGTTCTTAGCTTCCCAGAGAGCTGGAAGCAAGATGCTTTGGGGCCTCTCTGCCCCTTTGGAAACAAGGCAGCACCTTGGGCCTGGCAGCTCTAGGGCAATGGAGCACACCCAGAGCAGAAGTTCTACTTCAGCCAAATCAGGCCTGCCAGGAAACGGCGTTTCACAGGCCTTGGTAAGAGATGTTCCCGGTAGGCTGTAAGAGCACTGGGCAACGCCAGATATTTCTTAGCTTCCCGAAGAGCTGGAAGCAAGATGCTTTGGTGCCACTCTCTCACTTTGGAATCAAGACAGCCCTTTGGAGCAGGTAGCTCTAGGCCAGTGGAGCACACCCAGAGCAGAAGTTCTACTTCGGCCAGTTCAGGCCACCAACAAACTGCGTTTCACAGGCCTTGGTAAGAGATGTTCCCGGTAGGCTGTAAGAGCACTGGGCAACGCCAGATGTTTCTTAGCTTCCCGAAGAGCTGGAAGCAAGATGCTTTGGGGCCTCTCATCCCCTTTGCAAAGAAGGCGGCCCTTTGGGCCAGGCAGCTCTAGGCCAATGGAGCACACCCAGAGCAGAAGTTCTACTTCAGCTAGATCAGGCCACCAACAAAGTGCGTTTCACAGGCCTTGGTAAGAGATTTTCTCTCAGGCTGTAAGAGCACTGGGCAGAGCCAGTTGTTTCTTAGCTTCCCAAAGAGCTGGAAGCAAGATGCTTTGGGGGCTCCCTGCCCCTTTGCCAACAAGGCCGACCTTTGGGCCTTTCAGCTCTAGGCCAATGGAGCACACCCAGAGCAGAAGTTCTACCTCAGCCAGATAAGGCCTGCCAAGAAACTGCGTTTCAAAGGCTTTGGTAAGAGATGTTGCCGGTACTCTGTCAGAGCACTGGGCAGAGACAGTTGTTTCTTAGCTTCCCAAAGAGCTGGAAGCAAGATGCTTTGGGGCCTCTCTGCCCCTTTGCAAACAAGGCATCCCTTTGGGCCTTTCAGCTCTAGGCCAATGGAGCACAGCCAGAGCAGAAGTCCTTTTTCAGCCAGATCAGGCCTGCCGTGGAACTGCGTTTCAGAGGCCTTTGTATGTGACGTTCCCGGTAGGCTGTGAGAGCACGGTGCAGAGCCAGTTGTTTCCTTGTTTCCCAAACAGCTGGAAGCAAGACGCTTTGGGGCCTCTCTGCCCCTTTGGAAACAAGGCAGCACGTTGGGTCTGGCAGCTCTAGGGCAATGGAGCACAACCAGAGCAGAAGTTCTACTTCTTCCAGATCAGGCCTGCCTAGAAAGTGCGTTTCACAGGCCTTGATAAGAGATGTTCTCTTAGGCTATAAGAGCACTGGGCACAGCCAGTTGTTTCTTAGCTTCCCAAGAGGTGGAAGCAAGATGCTTTGGGGCCTCTCTCCCCCTATGGAAACAAGGCAGCCCTTTGGGCCTTTCAGCTCTAGGGCAATGGAGCACACCCAGAGCAGAAGTTCTACCTCAGCCAGATCAGGCCTGCCAAGAAACTGCTTTTCACAGGCCTTCGTAAGAGGTGTTCCCGGAAGGCTGTAAGAGTACCTGGCAGAGCGAGTTGTTTCTTAGCTTCAAAAACAGCTGGAAGCAACATGATTTGGGGCCTCGCTCCCCCTTTGGAAACAAAGCAGCCTTTGTGCCTGGCAGCTCTAGGCCAAAGTAGCACACCCAGAGCACAAGTTCTACCTCAGCCAGATAAGGCCTGTCAAGAAGCTGCGTTTCACAGGCCTTTGTATGTGACGTTCCCGGTTGGCTTTGAGAGCACTGTGCAGAGCCAGTTGTTTTAGCTTCCCAGAGAGCAGGAAGCAAGATGCTTTGGGGCCTCTCTCACACTTTGGAAATAAAGGCAGCCCTTTGGGCCTGGCAGCCCTAGGCCAATGGAGTACACCCAGAGCAGAAGTTCTACCTCAGCCAGATCAGGCCTTCCAAGAAACTGCGTCTCACAGGCCTTTCTCTGTCACGTTGCCGGTAGGCTGTGAGAGCACTGTGCAGAGCCAGTTGTTTCTTAGCTTCCCAAAGATTTGGAAGCAAGATACTTTGGGGACTCTCAGCCCCTTTGGAAACAAGGCGGCCCTTTGGGCCTGGCAGCTCTAGGCCAAAGTAGCACGCCCAGAGCAGAAGTTCTACTTCAGCCAGATCAGGCCTGCCAAGAAACTGCGTTTCACAGGCCTTGGTAAGAGATGTTCCCGGTAGGCTGTGAGAGCACTGTGGAGAGCCAGTTGTTTTAGCTTCCCACAGAGCTGGAAGCAAGATGCTTTGGGGCCTCTCTCTCCCTTTGGACACAAGGCAGCCGTTTGGGCCTGGCAGCTCTAGGCCAATGGAGCACACCCACAGCAGAAGTTCTACTTCAGGCAGATCAGTCCTGCCCAGAAACTGCGTTTCACAGCCCTTGGTAAGAGATGTTCACGGTAGGCTGTGAGAGCACTGGGCAGAACCAGTTGTTTCTTACCTTCCTGAAAAGCTGGAAGCAAGATGCTTGGGACCCCTCTGCCCGGTTGGGAACAAGGCAGCCTTTTGGGTCGGGAAGCTCTAGGCCAATGGAGCACACGCAGAGCAGGAGTTCTACTTCAGCCTGATCAGGCCTGCAAAGAAACAGCGTTTGACAGGCCTTGGTAAGAGATGTTCCCGGTAGGTGTAAGAGCACTGGGCAGAGCCAGTTGTTTCTTAGCTTTGCAAAGACCGGGAAGCAAGATGCTTTGGGCCTCTCTGCCCCTTGGAAACAGGGCAGCACTTGGGGCCTGGCAGCTCTAGGGCAATGGAGCACACCCAGAGCCGGAGTTCTACTTCAGCCAGATGAGGCCTGCCAAGAAACTGCGTTTCACAGGCCTTTCAAAGACATGTTCCCGGTAGGCTGTAAGAGCACGGGGCAGAGCGAGTTGGTTCTTAGCTTCCCAGAGAGCTGGAAGCAAGATGCTTTGGGGCCTCTCTGCCCCTTTGGAAACAAGGCAGCACCTTGGGCCTGGCAGCTCTAGGGCAATGGAGCACACCCAGAGCAGAAGTTCTACTTCAGCCAAATCAGGCCTGCCAGGAAACGGCGTTTCACAGGCCTTGGTAAGAGATGTTCCCGGTAGGCTGTAAGAGCACTGGGCAACGCCAGATATTTCTTAGCTTCCCGAAGAGCTGGAAGCAAGATGCTTTGGGGCCACTCTCTCACTTTGGAATCAAGACAGCCCTTTGGGGCAGGTAGCTCTAGGCCAGTGGAGCACACCCAGAGCAGAAGTTCTACTTCGGCCAGTTCAGGCCACCAACAAACTGCGTTTCACAGGCCTTGGTAAGAGATGTTCCCGGTAGGCTGTAAGAGCACTGGGCAACGCCAGATGTTTCTTAGCTTCCCGAAGAGCTGGAAGCAAGATGCTTTGGGGCCTCTCTGCCCCTTTGCAAACAAGGCGGCCCTTTGGGCCAGGCAGCTCTAGGCCAATGGAGCACACCCAGAGCAGAAGTTCTACTTCAGCTAGATCAGGCCACCAACAAAGTGCGTTTCACAGGCCTTGGTAAGAGATTTTCTCTCAGGCTGTAAGAGCACTGGGCAGAGCCAGTTGTTTCTTAGCTTCCCAAAGAGCTGGAAGCAAGATGCTTTGGGGGCTCCCTGCCCCTTTGCCAACAAGGCCGACCTTTGGGCCTTTCAGCTCTAGGCCAATGGAGCACACCCAGAGCAGAAGTTCTACCTCAGCCAGATAAGGCCTGCCAAGAAACTGCGTTTCAAAGGCTTTGGTAAGAGATGTTGCCGGTACTCTGTCAGAGCACTGGGCAGAGACAGTTGTTTCTTAGCTTCCCAAAGAGCTGGAAGCAAGATGCTTTGGGGCCTCTCTGCCCCTTTGCAAACAAGGCATCCCTTTGGGCCTTTCAGCTCTAGGCCAATGGAGCACAGCCAGAGCAGAAGTCCTTTTTCAGCCAGATCAGGCCTGCCGTGGAACTGCGTTTCAGAGGCCTTTGTATGTGACGTTCCCGGTAGGCTGTGAGAGCACGGTGCAGAGCCAGTTGTTTCCTTGTTTCCCAAACAGCTGGAAGCAAGACGCTTTGGGGCCTCTCTGCCCCTTTGGAAACAAGGCAGCACGTTGGGTCTGGCGGCTCTAGGGCAATGGAGCACAACCAGAGCAGAAGTTCTACTTCTTCCAGATCAGGCCTGCCTAGAAAGTGCGTTTCACAGGCCTTGATAAGAGATGTTCTCTTAGGCTATAAGAGCACTGGGCACAGCCAGTTGTTTCTTAGCTTCCCAAGAGGTGGAAGCAAGATGCTTTGGGGCCTCTCTCCCCCTATGGAAACAAGGCAGCCCTTTGGGCCTTTCAGCTCTAGGGCAATGGAGCACACCCAGAGCAGAAGTTCTACCTCAGCCAGATCAGGCCTGCCAAGAAACTGCTTTTCACAGGCCTTCGTAAGAGGTGTTCCCGGAAGGCTGTAAGAGTACCTGGCAGAGCGAGTTGTTTCTTAGCTTCAAAAACAGCTGGAAGCAACATGATTTGGGGCCTCGCTCCCCCTTTGGAAACAAAGCAGCCTTTGTGCCTGGCAGCTCTAGGCCAAAGTAGCACACCCAGAGCACAAGTTCTACCTCAGCCAGATAAGGCCTGTCAAGAAGCTGCGTTTCACAGGCCTTTGTATGTGACGTTCCCGGTTGGCTTTGAGAGCACTGTGCAGAGCCAGTTGTTTTAGCTTCCCAGAGAGCAGGAAGCAAGATGCTTTGGGGCCTCTCTCACACTTTGGAAATAAAGGCAGCCCTTTGGGCCTGGCAGCCCTAGGCCAATGGAGTACACCCAGAGCAGAAGTTCTACCTCAGCCAGATCAGGCCTTCCAAGAAACTGCGTCTCACAGGCCTTTCTCTGTCACGTTGCCGGTAGGCTGTGAGAGCACTGTGCAGAGCCAGTTGTTTCTTAGCTTCCCAAAGATTTGGAAGCAAGATACTTTGGGGACTCTCAGCCCCTTTGGAAACAAGGCGGCCCTTTGGGCCTGGCAGCTCTAGGCCAAAGTAGCACGCCCAGAGCAGAAGTTCTACTTCAGCCAGATCAGGCCTGCCAAGAAACTGCGTTTCACAGGCCTTGGTAAGAGATGTTCCCGGTAGGCTGTGAGAGCACTGTGGAGAGCCAGTTGTTTTAGCTTCCCACAGAGCTGGAAGCAAGATGCTTTGGGGCCTCTCTCTCCCTTTGGACACAAGGCAGCCGTTTGGGCCTGGCAGCTCTAGGCCAATGGAGCACACCCACAGCAGAAGTTCTACTTCAGGCAGATCAGTCCTGCCCAGAAACTGCGTTTCACAGCCCTTGGTAAGAGATGTTCACGGTAGGCTGTGAGAGCACTGGGCAGAACCAGTTGTTTTGTAGCTTCCCAAAGTGCTGGAGGCAAGATGCTTTGGGGCCTCTCTCACCCTTTGGAAACAAGGCAGCCCTTAGGTCCTGGTAGCTCTAGGCCTATGTAGCACAACCAGAACAGAAGTTCTACTTCAGCCAGGTCAGGCCTGCCAAGAAACTGCGTTTCACAGGCCTTTCAAAGAGATGTTCTCTTAGGCTGTAAGAGCACTGGGCAGAGCCAGCTGTTTCTTAGCTTCCCGAAGAGCTGGGAGCAAGATGCTTTGGGTCCACTCTCCGTCCTTGGAAACAAGGCAACCCTTTGGGCCTGGCAGCTCTAGGGCAAATGGAGCACGCCCAGAGCAGAAGTTCTACTTCAGCCAGATCAGGCCTGCCAGGAAACTGCGTTTCACAGGCCTTGGTAAGAGATGTTCCCGGTAGGCTGTAAGAGCACTGGGCAGAGCCAGTTGTTTCTTACCTTCCTGAAAAGCTGGAAGCAAGATGCTTGGGACCCCTCTACCCGTTTTGGAACAAGGCAGCCTTTTGGGTCGGGAAGCTCTAGGCCAATGGAGCACACGCAGAGCAGGAGTTCTACTTCAGCCTGATCAGGCCTGCAAAGAAACAGCGTTTGACAGGCCTTGGTAAGAGATGTTCCCGGTGGGTGTAAGAGCACTGGGCAGAGCCAGTTGTTTCTTAGCTTCGCAAAGACCGGGAAGCAAGATGCTTTGGGCCTCTCTGCCCCTTGGAAACAGGGCAGCACTTGGGGCCTGGCAGCTCTAGGGCAATGGAGCACACCCAGAGCCGGAGTTCTACTTCAGCCAGATGAGGCCTGCCAAGAAACTGCGTTTCACAGGCCTTTCAAAGACATGTTCCCGGTAGGCTGTAAGAGCACGGGGCAGAGCGAGTTGGTTCTTAGCTTCCCAGAGAGCTGGAAGCAAGATGCTTTGGGGCCTCTCTGCCCCTTTGGAAACAAGGCAGCACCTTGGGCCTGGCAGCTCTAGGGCAATGGAGCACACCCAGAGCAGAAGTTCTACTTCAGCCAAATCAGGCCTGCCAGGAAACGGCGTTTCACAGGCCTTGGTAAGAGATGTTCCCGGTAGGCTGTAAGAGCACTGGGCAACGCCAGATGTTTCTTAGCTTCCCGAAGAGCTGGAAGCAAGATTCTTTGGTGCCACTCTCTCACTTTGGAATCAAGGCAACCCTTTGGGGCAGGTAGCTCTAGGCCAGTGGAGCACACCCAGAGCAGAAGTTCTACTTCGGCCAGTTCAGGCCACCAACAAACTGCGTTTCACAGGCCTTGGTAAGAGATGTTCCCGGTAGGCTGTAAGAGCACTGGGCAACGCCAGATGTTTCTTAGCTTCCCGAAGAGCTGGAAGCAAGATGCTTTGGGGCCTCTCATCCCCTTTGCAAACAAGGCGGCCCTTTGGGCGAGGCAGCTCTAGGCCAATGGAGCACACCCAGAGCAGAAGTTCTACTTCAGCTAGATCAGGCCACCAACAAAGTGCGTTTCACAGGCCTTGGTAAGAGATTTTTTCTCAGGCTGTAAGAGCACTGGGCAGAGCCAGTTGTTTCTTAGCTTCCCAAAGAGCTGGAAGCAAGATGCTTTGCGGGCTCCCTGCCCCTTTGCCAACAAGGCCGGCCTTTGGGCCTTTCAGCTCTAGGCCAATGGAGCACACCCAGAGCAGAAGTTCTACCTCAGCCACATAAGGCCTGCCAAGAAACTGCGTTTCAAAGGCTTTGGTAAGAGATGTTCCCGGTACTCTGTCAGAGCACTGGGCAGAGACAGTTGTTTCTTAGCTTCCCAAAGAGCTGGAAGCAAGATGCTTTGGGGCCTCTCTGCCCCTTTGCAAACAAGGCATCCCTTTGGGCCTTTCAGCTCTAGGCCAATGGAGCACAGCCAGAGCAGAAGTCCTTTTTCAGGCAGATCAGGCCTGCCGTGGAACTGCGTTTCAGAGGCCTTTGTATGTGACGTTCCCGGTAGGCTGTGAGAGCACGGTGCAGAGCCAGTTGTTTCCTTGTTTCCCAAACAGCTGGAAGCAAGACGCTTTGGGGCCTCTCTGCCCCTTTGGAAACAAGGCAGCACGTTGGGTCTGGCGGCTCTAGGGCAATGGAGCACAACCAGAGCAGAAGTTCTACTTCTTCCAGATCAGGCCTGCCTAGAAAGTGCGTTTCACAGGCCTTGATAAGAGATGTTCTCTTAGGCTATAAGAGCACTGGGCACAGCCAGTTGTTTCTTAGCTTCCCAAGAGGTGGAAGCAAGATGCTTTGGGGCCTCTCTCCCCCTATGGAAACAAGGCAGCCCTTTGGGCCTTTCAGCTCTAGGGCAATGGAGCACACCCAGAGCAGAAGTTCTACCTCAGCCAGATCAGGCCTGCCAAGAAACTGCTTTTCACAGGCCTTCGTAAGAGGTGTTCCCGGAAGGCTGTAAGAGTACCTGGCAGAGCGAGTTGTTTCTTAGCTTCAAAAACAGCTGGAAGCAACATGATTTGGGGCCTCTCTCCCCCTTTGGAAACAAAGCAGCCTTTCTGCCTGGCAGCTCTAGGCCAAAGTAGCACACCCAGAGCACAAGTTCTACCTCAGCCAGATAAGGCCTGTCAAGAAGCTGCGTTTCACAGGCCTTTGTATGTGACGTTCCCGGTTGGCTTTGAGAGCACTGTGCAGAGCCAGTTGTTTTAGCTTCCCAGAGAGCAGGAAGCAAGATGCTTTGGGGCCTCTCTCACACTTTGGAAATAAAGGCAGCCCTTTGGGCCTGGCAGCCCTAGGCCAATGGAGTACACCCAGAGCAGAAGTTCTACCTCAGCCAGATCAGCCCTTCCAAGAAACTGCGTCTCACAGGCCTTTCTCTGTCACGTTGCCGGTAGGCTGTGAGAGCACTGTGCAGAGCCAGTTGTTTCTTAGCTTCCCAAAGATTTGGAAGCAAGATACTTTGGGGACTCTCAGCCCCTTTGGAAACAAGGCGGCCCTTTGGGCCTGGCAGCTCTAGGCCAAAGTAGCACGCCCAGAGCAGGAGTTCTACTTCAGCCAGATCAGGCCTGCCAAGAAACTGCGTTTCACAGGCCTTGGTAAGAGATGTTCCCGGTAGGCTGTGAGAGCACTGTGGAGAGCCAGTTGCTTTAGCTTCCCACAGAGCTGGAAGCAAGATGCTTTGGGGCCTCTCTCTCCCTTTGGACACAAGGCAGCCGTTTGGGCCTGGCAGCTCTAGGCCAATGGAGCACACCCACAGCAGAAGTTCTACTTCAGGCAGATCAGTCCTGCCCAGAAACTGCGTTTCACAGCCCTTGGTAAGAGATGTTCACGGTAGGCTGTGAGAGCACTGGGCAGAACCAGTTGTTTTGTAGCTTCCCAAAGTGCTGGAGGCAAGATGCTTTGGGGCCTCTCTCACCCTTTGGAAACAAGGCAGC
Organism: Equus asinus; assembly: GCF_041296235.1. NCBI lineage: Eukaryota > Metazoa > Chordata > Mammalia > Perissodactyla > Equidae > Equus > Equus asinus. Next base: position 843,846 of record NW_027225523.1, read on the forward strand.
CCTTAGGTCCTGGTAGCTCTAGGCCTATGTAGCACAACCAGAACAGAAGTTCTACTTCAGCCAGGTCAGGCCTGCCAAGAAACTGCGTTTCACAGGCCTTTCAAAGAGATGTTCTCTTAGGCTGTAAGAGCACTGGGCAGAGCCAGCTGTTTCTTAGCTTCCCGAAGAGCTGGGAGCAAGATGCTTTGGGTCCACTCTCCGTCTTTGGAAACAAGGCAGCCCTTTGGGCCTGGCAGCTCTAGGGCAAATGGAGCACGCCCAGAGCAGAAGTTCTACTTCAGCCAGATCAGGCCTGCCAGGAAACTGCGTTTCACAGGCCTTGGTAAGAGATGTTCCCGGTAGGCTGTAAGAGCACTGGGCAGAGCCAGTTGTTTCTTACCTTCCTGAAAAGCTGGAAGCAAGATGCTTGGGACCCCTCTGCCCGTTTGGGAACAAGGCAGCCTTTTGGGTCGGGAAGCTCTAGGCCAATGGAGCACACGCAGAGCAGGAGTTCTACTTCAGCCTGATCAGGCCTGCAAAGAAACAGCGTTTGACAGGCCTTGGTAAGAGATGTTCCCGGTGGGTGTAAGAGCACTGGGCAGAGCCAGTTGTTTCTTAGCTTCGCAAAGACCGGGAAGCAAGATTCTTTGGGCCTCTCTGCCCCTTGGAAACAGGGCAGCACTTGGGGCCTGGCAGCTCTAGGGCAATGGAGCACACCCAGAGCCGGAGTTCTACTTCAGCCAGATGAGGCCTGCCAAGAAACTGCGTTTCACAGGCCTTTCAAAGACATGTTCCCGGTAGGCTGTAAGAGCACGGGGCAGAGCGAGTTGGTTCTTAGCTTCCCAGAGAGCTGGAAGCAAACTGCTTTGGGGCCTCTCTGCCCCTTTGGAAACAAGGCAGCACCTTGGGCCTGGCAGCTCTAGGGCAATGGAGCACACCCAGAGCAGAAGTTCTACTTCAGCCAAATCAGGCCTGCCAGGAAACGGCGTTTCACAGGCCTTGGTAAGAGATGTTCCCGGTAGGCTGTAAGAGCACTGGGCAACGCCAGATGTTTCTTAGCTTCCCGAAGAGCTGGAAGCAAGATGCTTTGGTGCCACTCTCTCACTTTGGAATCAAGGCAGCCCTTTGGGGCAGGTAGCTCTAGGCCAGTGGAGCACACCCAGAGCAGAAGTTCTACTTCGGCCAGTTCAGGCCACCAACAAACTGCGTTTCACAGGCCTTGGTAAGAGATGTTCCCGGTAGGCTGTAAGAGCACTGGGCAACGCCAGATGTTTCTTAGCTTCCCGAAGAGCTGGAAGCAAGATGCTTTGGGGCCTCTCTGCCCCTTTGCAAACAAGGCATCCCTTTGGGCCTTTCAGCTCTAGGCCCATGGAGCACAGCCAGAGCAGAAGTCCTACTTCAGCCAGATCAGGCCTGCCAAGGAACTGCGTTTCAGAGGCCTTTGTATGTGACGTTCCCGGTAGGCTGTGAGAGCACGGTGCAGAGCCAGTTGTTTCCTTGTTTCCCAAACAGCTGGAAGCAAGACGCTTTGGGGCCTCTCTGCCCCTTTGGAAACAAGGCAGCACGTTGGGTCTGGCAGCTCTAGGGCAATGGAGCACAACCAGAGCAGAAGTTCTACTTCTTCCAGATCAGGCCTGCCTAGAAAGTGCGTTTCACAGGCCTTGATAAGAGATGTTCTCTTAGGCTATAAGAGCACTGGGCACAGCCAGTTGTTTCTTAGCTTCCCAAGAGGTGGAAGCAAGATGCTTTGGGGCCTCTCTCCCCCTTTGGAAACAAGGCAGCCCTTTCGGCCTTTCAGCTCTAGGGCAATGGAGCACACCCAGAGCAGAAGTTCTACCTCAGCCAGATCAGGCCTGCCAAGAAACTGCTTTTCACAGGCCTTCGTAAGAGGTGTTCCCGGAAGGCTGTAAGAGTACCTGGCAGAGCGAGTTGTTTCTTAGCTTCAAAAACAGCTGGAAGCAACATGATTTGGGGCCTCTCTCCCCCTTTGGAAACAAAGCAGCCTTTGTGCCTGGCAGCTCTAGGCCAAAGTAGCACACCCAGAGCACAAGTTCTACCTCAGCCAGATAAGGCCTGTCAAGAAGCTGTGTTTCACAGGCCTTTGTATGCGACGTTCCCGGTTGGCTTTGAGAGCACTGTGCAGAGCCAGTTGTTTTAGCTTCCCAGAGAGCAGGAACCAAGATGCTTTAGGGCCTCTCTCACACTTTGGAAATAAAGGCAGCCCTTTGGGCCTGGCAGCCCTAGGCCAATGGAGTACACCCAGAGCAGAAGTTCTACCTCAGCCAGATCAGGCATTCCAAGAAACTGCGTCTCACAGGCCTTTCTCTGTCACGTTGCCGGTAGGCTGTGAGAGCACTGTGCAGAGCCAGTTGTTTCTTAGCTTCCCAAAGATTTGGAAGCAAGATACTTTGGGGACTCTCAGCCCCTTTGGAAACAAGGCGGCCCTTTGGGCCTGGCAGCTCTAGGCCAAAGTAGCACGCCCAGAGCAGGAGTTCTACTTCAGCCAGATCAGGCCTGCCAAGAAACTGCGTTTCACAGGCCTTGGTAAGAGATGTTCCCGGTAGGCTGTGAGAGCACTGTGGAGAGCCAGTTGCTTTAGCTTCCCACAGAGCTGGAAGCAAGATGCTTTGGGGCCTCTCTCTCCCTTTGGACACAAGGCAGCCGTTTGGGCCTGGCAGCTCTAGGCCAATGGAGCACACCCACAGCAGAAGTTCTACTTCAGGCAGATCAGTCCTGCCCAGAAACTGCGTTTCACAGCCCTTGGTAAGAGATGTTCACGGTAGGCTGTGAGAGCACTGGGCAGAACCAGTTGTTTTGTAGCTTCCCAAAGTGCTGGAGGCAAGATGCTTTGGGGCCTCTCTCACCCTTTGGAAACAAGGCAGCCCTTAGGTCCTGGTAGCTCTAGGCCTATGTAGCACAACCAGAACAGAAGTTCTACTTCAGCCAGGTCAGGCCTGCCAAGAAACTGCGTTTCACAGGCCTTTCAAAGAGATGTTCTCTTAGGCTGTAAGAGCACTGGGCAGAGCCAGCTGTTTCTTAGCTTCCCGAAGAGCTGGGAGCAAGATGCTTTGGGTCCACTCTCCGTCTTTGGAAACAAGGCAGCCCTTTGGGCCTGGCAGCTCTAGGGCAAATGGAGCACGCCCAGAGCAGAAGTTCTACTTCAGCCAGATCAGGCCTGCCAGGAAACTGCGTTTCACAGGCCTTGGTAAGAGATGTTCCCGGTAGGCTGTAAGAGCACTGGGCAGAGCCAGTTGTTTCTTACCTTCCTGAAAAGCTGGAAGCAAGATGCTTGGGACCCCTCTGCCCGTTTGGGAACAAGGCAGCCTTTTGGGTCGGGAAGCTCTAGGCCAATGGAGCACACGCAGAGCAGGAGTTCTACTTCAGCCTGATCAGGCCTGCAAAGAAACAGCGTTTGACAGGCCTTGGTAAGAGATGTTCCCGGTGGGTGTAAGAGCACTGGGCAGAGCCAGTTGTTTCTTAGCTTCGCTAAGACCGGGAAGCAAGATTCTTTGGGCCTCTCTGCCCCTTGGAAACAGGGCAGCACTTGGGGCCTGGCAGCTCTAGGGCAATGGAGCACACCCAGAGCCGGAGTTCTACTTCAGCCAGATGAGGCCTGCCAAGAAACTGCGTTTCACAGGCCTTTCAAAGACATGTTCCCGGTAGGCTGTAAGAGCACGGGGCAGAGCGAGTTGGTTCTTAGCTTCCCAGAGAGCTGGAAGCAAGATGCTTTGGGGCCTCTCTGCCCCTTTGGAAACAAGGCAGCACCTTGGGCCTGGCAGCTCTAGGGCAATGGAGCACACCCAGAGCAGAAGTTCTACTTCAGCCAAATCAGGCCTGCCAGGAAACGGCGTTTCACAGGCCTTGGTAAGAGATGTTCCCGGTAGGCTGTAAGAGCACTGGGCAACGCCAGATGTTTCTTAGCTTCCCGAAGAGCTGGAAGCAAGATGCTTTGGTGCCACTCTCTCACTTTGGAATCAAGGCAGCCCTTTGGGGCAGGTAGCTCTAGGCCAGTGGAGCACACCCAGAGCAGAAGTTCTACTTCGGCCAGTTCAGGCCACCAACAAACTGCGTTTCACAGGCCTTGGTAAGAGATGTTCCCGGTAGGCTGTAAGAGCACTGGGCAACGCCAGATGTTTCTTAGCTTCCCGAAGAGCTGGAAGCAAGATGCTTTGGGGCCTCTCTGCCCCTTTGCAAACAAGGCATCCCTTTGGGCCTTTCAGCTCTAGGCCCATGGAGCACAGCCAGAGCAGAAGTCCTACTTCAGCCAGATCAGGCCTGCCAAGGAACTGCGTTTCAGAGGCCTTTGTATGTGACGTTCCCGGTAGGCTGTGAGAGCACGGTGCAGAGCCAGTTGTTTCCTTGTTTCCCAAACAGCTGGAAGCAAGACGCTTTGGGGCCTCTCTGCCCCTTTGGAAACAAGGCAGCACGTTGGGTCTGGCAGCTCTAGGGCAATGGAGCACAACCAGAGCAGAAGTTCTACTTCTTCCAGATCAGGCCTGCCTAGAAAGTGCGTTTCACAGGCCTTGATAAGAGATGTTCTCTTAGGCTATAAGAGCACTGGGCACAGCCAGTTGTTTCTTAGCTTCCCAAGAGGTGGAAGCAAGATGCTTTGGGGCCTCTCTCCCCCTTTGGAAACAAGGCAGCCCTTTCGGCCTTTCAACTCTAGGGCAATGGAGCACACCCAGAGCAGAAGTTCTACCTCAGCCAGATCAGGCCTGCCAAGAAACTGCTTTTCACAGGCCTTCGTAAGAGGTGTTCCCGGAAGGCTGTAAGAGTACCTGGCAGAGCGAGTTGTTTCTTAGCTTCAAAAACAGCTGGAAGCAACATGATTTGGGGCCTCTCTCCCCCTTTGGAAACAAAGCAGCCTTTGTGCCTGGCAGCTCTAGGCCAAAGTAGCACACCCAGAGCACAAGTTCTACCTCAGCCAGATAAGGCCTGTCAAGAAGCTGTGTTTCACAGGCCTTTGTATGCGACGTTCCCGGTTGGCTTTGAGAGCACTGTGCAGAGCCAGTTGTTTTAGCTTCCCAGAGAGCAGGAACCAAGATGCTTTAGGGCCTCTCTCACACTTTGGAAATAAAGGCAGCCCTTTGGGCCTGGCAGCCCTAGGCCAATGGAGTACACCCAGAGCAGAAGTTCTACCTCAGCCAGATCAGGCATTCCAAGAAACTGCGTCTCACAGGCCTTTCTCTGTCACGTTGCCGGTAGGCTGTGAGAGCACTGTGCAGAGCCAGTTGTTTCTTAGCTTCCCAAAGATTTGGAAGCAAGATACTTTGGGGACTCTCAGCCCCTTTGGAAACAAGGCGGCCCTTTGGGCCTGGCAGCTCTAGGCCAAAGTAGCACGCCCAGAGCAGGAGTTCTACTTCAGCCAGATCAGGCCTGCCAAGAAACTGCGTTTCACAGGCCTTGGTAAGAGATGTTCCCGGTAGGCTGTGAGAGCACTGTGGAGAGCCAGTTGCTTTAGCTTCCCACAGAGCTGGAAGCAAGATGCTTTGGGGCCTCTCTCTCCCTTTGGACACAAGGCAGCCGTTTGCGCCTGGCAGCTCTAGGCCAATGGAGCACACCCACAGCAGAAGTTCTACTTCAGGCAGATCAGTCCTGCCCAGAAACTGCGTTTCACAGCCCTTGGTAAGAGATGTTCACGGTAGGCTGTGAGAGCACTGGGCAGAACCAGTTGTTTTGTAGCTTCCCAAAGTGCTGGAGGCAAGATGCTTTGGGGCCTCTCTCACCCTTTGGAAACAAGGCAGCCCTTAGGTCCTGGTAGCTCTAGGCCTATGTAGCACAACCAGAACAGAAGTTCTACTTCAGCCAGGTCAGGCCTGCCAAGAAACTGCGTTTCACAGGCCTTTCAAAGAGATGTTCTCTTAGGCTGTAAGAGCACTGGGCAGAGCCAGCTGTTTCTTAGCTTCCCGAAGAGCTGGGAGCAAGATGCTTTGGGTCCACTCTCCGTCTTTGGAAACAAGGCAGCCCTTTGGGCCTGGCAGCTCTAGGGCAAATGGAGCACGCCCAGAGCAGAAGTTCTACTTCAGCCAGATCAGGCCTGCCAGGAAACTGCGTTTCACAGGCCTTGGTAAGAGATGTTCCCGGTAGGCTGTAAGAGCACTGGGCAGAGCCAGTTGTTTCTTACCTTCCTGAAAAGCTGGAAGCAAGATGCTTGGGACCCCTCTACCCGTTTTGGAACAAGGCAGCCTTTTGGGTCGGGAAGCTCTAGGCCAATGGAGCACACGCAGAGCAGGAGTTCTACTTCAGCCTGATCAGGCCTGCAAAGAAACAGCGTTTGACAGGCCTTGGTAAGAGATGTTCCCGGTGGGTGTAAGAGCACTGGGCAGAGCCAGTTGTTTCTTAGCTTCGCAAAGACCGGGAAGCAAGATGCTTTGGGCCTCTCTGCCCCTTGGAAACAGGGCAGCACTTGGGGCCTGGCAGCTCTAGGGCAATGGAGCACACCCAGAGCCGGAGTTCTACTTCAGCCAGATGAGGCCTGCCAAGAAACTGCGTTTCACAGGCCTTTCAAAGACATGTTCCCGGTAGGCTGTAAGAGCACGGGGCAGAGCGAGTTGGTTCTTAGCTTCCCAGAGAGCTGGAAGCAAGATGCTTTGGGGCCTCTCTGCCCCTTTGGAAACAAGGCAGCACCTTGGGCCTGGCAGCTCTAGGGCAATGGAGCACACCCAGAGCAGAAGTTCTACTTCAGCCAAATCAGGCCTGCCAGGAAACGGCGTTTCACAGGCCTTGGTAAGAGATGTTCCCGGTAGGCTGTAAGAGCACTGGGCAACGCCAGATGTTTCTTAGCTTCCCGAAGAGCTGGAAGCAAGATTCTTTGGTGCCACTCTCTCCCTTTGGAATCAAGGCAACCCTTTGGGGCAGGTAGCTCTAGGCCAGTGGAGCACACCCAGAGCAGAAGTTCTACTTCGGCCAGTTCAGGCCACCAACAAACTGCGTTTCACAGGCCTTGGTAAGAGATGTTCCCGGTAGGCTGTAAGAGCACTGGGCAACGCCAGATGTTTCTTAGCTTCCCGAAGAGCTGGAAGCAAGATGCTTTGGGGCCTCTCATCCCCTTTGCAAACAAGGCGGCCCTTTGGGCGAGGCAGCTCTAGGCCAATGGAGCACACCCAGAGCAGAAGTTCTACTTCAGCTAGATCAGGCCACCAACAAAGTGCGTTTCACAGGCCTTGGTAAGAGATTTTTTCTCAGGCTGTAAGAGCACTGGGCAGAGCCAGTTGTTTCTTAGCTTCCCAAAGAGCTGGAAGCAAGATGCTTTGCGGGCTCCCTGCCCCTTTGCCAACAAGGCCGGCCTTTGGGCCTTTCAGCTCTAGGCCAATGGAGCACACCCAGAGCAGAAGTTCTACCTCAGCCACATAAGGCCTGCCAAGAAACTGCGTTTCAAAGGCTTTGGTAAGAGATGTTCCCGGTACTCTGTCAGAGCACTGGGCAGAGACAGTTGTTTCTTAGCTTCCCAAAGAGCTGGAAGCAAGATGCTTTGGGGCCTCTCTGCCCCTTTGCAAACAAGGCATCCCTTTGGGCCTTTCAGCTCTAGGCCAATGGAGCACAGCCAGAGCAGAAGTCCTACTTCAGCCAGATCAGGCCTCCCAAGGAACTGCGTTTCAGAGGCCTTTGTATGTGACGTTCCCGGTAGGCTGTGAGAGCACGGTGCAGAGCCAGTTGTTTCCTTGTTTCCCAAACAGCTGGAAGCAAGACGCTTTGTGGCCTCTCTGCCCCTTTGGAAACAAGGCAGCACGTTGGGTCTGGCAGCTCTAGGGCAATGGAGCACAACCAGAGCCGAAGTTCTACTTCTTCCAGATCAGGCCTGCCTAGAAAGTGCGTTTCACAGGCCTTGATAGGAGATGTTCTCTTAGGCTATAAGAGCACTGGGCACAGCCAGTTGTTTCTTAGCTTCCCAAGAGGTGGAAGCAAGAAGCTTTGGGGCCTCTCTCCCCCTTTGGAAACAAGGCAGCCCTTTGGGCCTTTCAGCTCTAGGGCAATGGAGCACACCCAGAGCAGAAATTCTACCTCAGCCAGATCAGGCCTGCCAAGAAACTGCTTTTCACAGGCCTTCGTAAGAGGTGTTCGCGGAAGGCTGTAAGAGTACCTGGCAGAGCGAGTTGTTTCTTAGCTTCAAAAACAGCTGGAAGCAACATGATTTGGGGCCTCTCTCCCCCTTTGGAAACAAAGCAGCCTTTGTGCCTGGCAGCTCTAGGCCAAAGTAGCACACCCAGAGCACAAGTTCTACCTCAGCCAGATAAGGCCTGTCAAGAAGCTGCGTTTCACAGGCCTTTGTATGTGACGTTCCCGGTTGGCTTTGAGAGCACTGTGCAGAGCCAGTTGTTTTAGCTTCCCAGAGAGCAGGAAGCAAGATGCTTTGGGGCCTCTCTCACACTTTGGAAATAAAGGCAGCCCTTTGGGCCTGGCAGCCCTAGGCCAATGGAGTACACCCAGAGCAGAAGTTCTACCTCAGCCAGATCAGGCCTTCCAAGAAACTGCGTCTCACAGGCCTTTCTCTGTCACGTTGCCGGTAGGTTGTGAGAGCACTGTGCAGAGCCAGTTGTTTCTTAGCTTCCCAAAGATTTGGAAGCAAGATACTTTGGGGACTCTCAGCCCCTGTGGAAACAAGGCGGCCCTTTGGGCCTGGCAGCTCTAGGCCAAAGTAGCACGCCCAGAGCAGGAGTTCTACTTCAGCCAGATCAGGCCTGCCAAGAAACTGCGTTTCACAGGCCTTGGTAAGAGATGTTCCCGGTAGGCTGTGAGAGCACTGTGGAGAGCCAGTTGCTTTAGCTTCCCACAGAGCTGGAAGCAAGATGCTTTGGGGCCTCTCTCTCCCTTTGGACACAAGGCAGCCGTTTGCGCCTGGCAGCTCTAGGCCAATGGAGCACACCCACAGCAGAAGTTCTACTTCAGGCAGATCAGTCCTGCCCAGAAACTGCGTTTCACAGCCCTTGGTAAGAGATGTTCACGGTAGGCTGTGAGAGCACTGGGCAGAACCAGTTGTTTTTTAGCTTCCCAAAGTGCTGGAGGCAAGATGCTTTGGGGCCTCTCTCACCCTTTGGAAACAAGGCAGCCCTTAGGTCCTGGTAGCTCTAGGCCTATGTAGCACAACCAGAACAGAAGTTCTACTTCAGCCAGGTCAGGCCTGCCAAGAAACTGCGTTTCACAGGCCTTTCAAAGAGATGTTCTCTTAGGCTGTAAGAGCACTGGGCAGAGCCAGCTGTTTCTTAGCTTCCCGAAGAGCTGGGAGTAAGATGCTTTGGGTCCACTCTCCGTCTTTGGAAACAAGGCAGCCCTTTGGGCCTGGCAGCTCTAGGGCAAATGGAGCACGCCCAGAGCAGAAGTTCTATTTCAGCCAGATCAGGCCTGCCAGGAAACTGCGTTTCACAGGCCTTGGTAAGAGATGTTCCCGGTAGGCTGTAAGAGCACTGGGCAGAGCCAGTTGTTTCCTACCTTCCTGAAAAGCTGGAAGCAAGATGCTTGGGACCCCTCTGCCCGTTTGGGAACAAGGCAGCCTTTTGGGTCGGGAAGCTCTAGGCCAATGGAGCACACGCAGAGCAGGAGTTCTACTTCAGCCTGATCAGGCCTGCAAAGAAACAGCGTTTGACAGGCCTTGGTAAGAGATGTTCCCGGTGGGTGTAAGAGCACTGGGCAGAGCCAGTTGTTTCTTAGCTTCGCAAAGACCGGGAAGCAAGATGCTTTGGGCCTCTCTGCCCCTTGGAAACAGGGCAGCACTTGGGGCCTGGCAGCTCTAGGGCAATGGAGCACACCCAGAGCCGGAGTTCTACTTCATCCAGATGAGGCCTGCCAAGAAACTGCGTTTCACAGGCCTTTCAAAGACATGTTCCCGGTAGGCTGTAAGAGCACGGGGCAGAGCGAGTTGGTTCTTAGCTTCCCAGAGAGCTGGAAGCAAGATGCTTTGGGGCCTCTCTGCCCCTTTGGAAACAAGGCAGCACCTTGGGCCTGGCAGCTCTAGGGCAATGGAGCACACCCAGAGCAGAAGTTCTACTTCAGCCAAATCAGGCCTGCCAGGAAACGGCGTTTCACAGGCCTTGGTAAGAGATGTTCCCGGTAGGCTGTAAGAGCACTGGGCAACGCCAGATGTTTCTTAGCTTCCCGAAGAGCTGGAAGCAAGATGCTTTGGTGCCACTCTCTCACTTTGGAATCAAGGCATCGCTTTGGGGCAGGTAGCTCTAGGCCAGTGGAGCACACCCAGAGCAGAAGTTCTACTTCGGCCAGTTCAGGCCACCAACAAACTGCGTTTCACAGGCCTTGGTAAGAGATGTTCCCGGTAGGCTGTAAGAGCACTGGGCAACGCCAGATGTTTCTTAGCTTCCCGAAGAGCTGGAAGCAAGATGCTTTGGGGCCTCTCTGCCCCTTTGCAAACAAGGCATCCCTTTGGGCCTTTCAGCTCTAGGCCCATGGAGCACAGCCAGAGCAGAAGTCCTACTTCAGCCAGATCAGGCCTGCCAAGGAACTGCGTTTCAGAGGCCTTTGTATGTGACGTTCCCGGTAGGCTGTGAGAGCACGGTGCAGAGCCAGTTGTTTCCTTGTTTCCCAAACAGCTGGAAGCAAGACGCTTTGGGGCCTCTCTGCCCCTTTGGAAACAAGGCAGCACGTTGGGTCTGGCAGCTCTAGGGCAATGGAGCACAACCAGAGCAGAAGTTCTACTTCTTCCAGATCAGGCCTGCCTAGAAAGTGCGTTTCACAGGCCTTGATAAGAGATGTTCTCTTAGGCTATAAGAGCACTGGGCACAGCCAGTTGTTTCTTAGCTTCCCAAGAGGTGGAAGCAAGATGCTTTGGGGCCTCTCTCCCCCTTTGGAAACAAGGCAGCCCTTTCGGCCTTTCAGCGCTAGGGCAATGGAGCACACCCAGAGCAGAAGTTCTACCTCAGCCAGATCAGGCCTGCCAAGAAACAGCTTTTCACAGGCCTTCGTAAGAGGTGTTCCCGGAAGGCTGTAAGAGTACCTGGCAGAGCGAGTTGTTTCTTAGCTTCAAAAACAGCTGGAAGCAACATGATTTGGGGCCTCTCTCCCCCTTTGGAAACAAAGCAGCCTTTGTGCCTGGCAGCTCTAGGCCAAAGTAGCACACCCAGAGCACAAGTTCTACCTCAGCCAGATAAGGCCTGTCAAGAAGCTGTGTTTCACAGGCCTTTGTATGCGACGTTCCCGGTTGGCTTTGAGAGCACTGTGCAGAGCCAGTTGTTTTAGCTTCCCAGAGAGCAGGAAGCAAGATGCTTTAGGGCCTCTCTCACACTTTGGAAATAAAGGCAGCCCTTTGGGCCTGGCAGCCCTAGGCCAATGGAGTACACCCAGAGCAGAAGTTCTACCTCAGCCAGATCAGGCCTTCCAAGAAACTGCGTCTCACAGGCCTTTCTCTGTCACGTTGCCGGTAGGCTGTGAGAGCACTGTGCAGAGCCAGTTGTTTCTTAGCTTCCCAAAGATTTGGAAGCAAGATACTTTGGGGACTCTCAGCCCCTTTGGAAACAAGGCGGCCCTTTGGGCCTGGCAGCTCTAGGCCAAAGTAGCACGCCCAGAGCAGGAGTTCTACTTCAGCCAGATCAGGCCTGCCAAGAAACTGCGTTTCACAGGCCTTGGTAAGAGATGTTCCCGGTAGGCTGTGAGAGCACTGTGGAGAGCCAGTTGCTTTAGCTTCCCACAGAGCTGGAAGCAAGATGCTTTGGGGCCTCTCTCTCCCTTTGGACACAAGGCAGCCGTTTGGGCCTGGCAGCTCTAGGCCAATGGAGCACACCCACAGCTTAAGTTCTACTTCAGCTAGATCAGGCCACCAACAAAGTGCGTTTCACAGGCCTTGGTAAGAGATTTTTTCTCAGGCTGTAAGAGCACTGGGCAGAGCCAGTTGTTTCTTAGCTTCCCAAAGAGCTGGAAGCAAGATGCTTTGCGGGCTCCCTGCCCCTTTGCCAACAAGGCCGACCTTTGGGCCTTTCAGCTCTAGGCCAATGGAGCACACCCAGAGCAGAAGTTCTACCTCAGCCACATAAGGCCTGCCAAGAAACTGCGTTTCAAAGGCTTTGGTAAGAGATGTTCCCGGTACTCTGTCAGAGCACTGGGCAGAGACAGTTGTTTCTTAGCTTCCCAAAGAGCTGGAAGCAAGATGCTTTGGGGCCTCTCTGCCCTTTGCAAACAAGGCAAACCTTTGGGCCTTTCAGCTCTAGGCCAATGGAGCACAGCCAGAGCAGAAGTCCTACTTCAGCCAGATCAGGCCTCCCAAGGAACTGCGTTTCAGAGGCCTTTGTATGTGACGTTCCCGGTAGGCTGTGAGAGCACGGTGCAGAGCCAGTTGTTTCCTTGTTTCCCAAACAGCTGGAAGCAAGACGCTTTGTGGCCTCTCTGTCCCTTTGGAAACAAGGCAGCACGTTGGGTCTGGCAGCTCTAGGGCAATGGAGCACAACCAGAGCCGAAGTTCTACTTCTTCCAGATCAGGCCTGCCTAGAAAGTGCGTTTCACAGGCCTTGATAAGAGATGTTCTCTTAGGCTATAAGAGCACTGGGCACAGCCAGTTGTTTCTTAGCTTCCCAAGAGGTGGAAGCAAGAAGCTTTGGGGCCTCTCTCCCCCTTTGGAAACAAGGCAGCCCTTTGGGCCTTTCAGCTCTAGGGCAATGGAGCACACCCAGAGCAGAAATTCTACCTCAGCCAGATCAGGCCTGCCAAGAAACTGCTTTTCACAGGCCTTCGTAAGAGGTGTTCGCGGAAGGCTGTAAGAGTACCTGGCAGAGCGAGTTGTCTCTTAGCTTCAAAAACAGCTGGAAGCAACATGATTTGGGGCCTCTCTCCCCCTTTGGAAACAAAGCAGCCTTTGTGCCTGGCAGCTCTAGGCCAAAGTAGCACACCCAGAGCACAAGTTCTACCTCAGCCAGATAAGGCCTGTCAAGAAGCTGCGTTTCACAGGCCTTTGTATGTGACGTTCCCGGTTGGCTTTGAGAGCACTGTGCAGAGCCAGTTGTTTTAGCTTCCCAGAGAGCAGGAAGCAAGATGCTTTGGGGCCTCTCTCACACTTTGGAAATAAAGGCAGCCCTTTGGGCCTGGCAGCCCTAGGCCAATGGAGTACACCCAGAGCAGAAGTTCTACCTCAGCCAGATCAGGCCTTCCAAGAAACTGCGTCTCACAGGCCTTTCTCTGTCACGTTGCCGGTAGGCTGTGAGAGCACTGTGCAGAGCCAGTTGTTTCTTAGCTTCCCAAAGATTTGGAAGCAAGATACTTTGGGGAATCTCAGCCCCTGTGGAAACAAGGCGGCCCTTTGGGCCTGGCAGCTCTAGGCCAAAGTAGCACGCCCAGAGCAGGAGTTCTACTTCAGCCAGATCAGGCCTGCCAAGAAACTGCGTTTCACAGGCCTTGGTAAGAGATGTTCCCGGTAGGCTGTGAGAGCACTGTGGAGAGCCAGTTGCTTTAGCTTCCCACAGAGCTGGAAGCAAGATGCTTTGGGGCCTCTCTCTCCCTTTGGACACAAGGCAGCCGTTTGGGCCTGGCAGCTCTAGGCCAATGGAGCACACCCACAGCAGAAGTTCTACTTCAGGCAGATCAGTCCTGCCCAGAAACTGCGTTTCACAGCCCTTGGTAAGAGATGTTCACGGTAGGCTGTGAGAGCACTGGGCAGAACCAGTTGTTTTGTAGCTTCCCAAAGTGCTGGAGGCAAGATGCTTTGGGGCCTCTCTCACCCTTTGGAAACAAGGCAGCCCTTAGGTCCTGGTAGCTCTAGGCCTATGTAGCACAACCAGAGCAGAAGTTCTACTTCAGCTAGGTCAGGCCTGCCAAAAAACTGCGTTTCACAGGCCTTTCAAAGAGATGTTCTCTTAGGCTGTAAGAGCACTGGGCAGAGCCAGCTGTTTCTTAGCTTCCCGAAGAGCTGGGAGTAAGATGCTTTGGGTCCACTCTCCGTCTTTGGAAACAAGGCAGCCCTTTGGGCCTGGCAGCTCTAGGGCAAATGGAGCACGCCCAGAGCAGAAGTTCTACTTCAGCCAGATCAGGCCTGCCAGGAAACTGCGTTTCACAGGCCTTGGTAAGAGATGTTCCCGGTAGGCTGTAAGAGCACTGGGCAGAGCCAGTTGTTTCTTACCTTCCTGAAAAGCTGGAAGCAAGATGCTTGGGACCCCTCTGCCCGTTTGGGAACAAGGCAGCCTTTTGGGTCGGGAAGCTCTAGGCCAATGGAGCACACGCAGAGCAGGAGTTCTACTTCAGCCTGATCAGGCCTGCAAAGAAACAGCGTTTGACAGGCCTTGGTAAGAGATGTTCCCGGTGGGTGTAAGAGCACTGGGCAGAGCCAGTTGTTTCTTAGCTTCGCAAAGACCGGGAAGCAAGATGCTTTGGGCCTCTCTGCCCCTTGGAAACAGGGCAGCACTTGGGGCCTGGCAGCTCTAGGGCAATGGAGCACACCCAGAGCCGGAGTTCTACTTCATCCAGATGAGGCCTGCCAAGAAACTGCGTTTCACAGGCCTTTCAAAGACATGTTCCCGGTAGGCTGTAAGAGCACGGGCCAGAGCGAGTTGGTTCTTAGCTTCCCAGAGAGCTGGAAGCAAGATGCTTTGGGGCCTCTCTGCCCCTTTGGAAACAAGGCAGCACCTTGGGCCTGGCAGCTCTAGGGCAATGGAGCACACCCAGAGCAGAAGTTCTACTTCAGCCAAATCAGGCCTGCCAGGAAACGGCGTTTCACAGGCCTTGGTAAGAGATGTTCCCGGTAGGCTGTAAGAGCACTGGGCAACGCCAGATGATTCTTAGCTTCCCGAAGAGCTGGAAGCAAGATGCTTTGGTGCCACTCTCTCACTTTGGAATCAAGGCAGCCCTTTGGGGCAGGTAGCTCTAGGCCAGTGGAGCACACCCAGAGCAGAAGTTCTACTTCGGCCAGTTCAGGCCACCAACAAACTGCGTTTCACAGGCCTTGCTAAGAGATGTTCCCGGTAGGCTGTAAGAGCACTGGGCAACGCCAGATGTTTCTTAGCTTCCCGAAGAGCTGGAAGCAAGATGCTTTGGGGCCTCTCATCCCCTTTGCAAACAAGGCGGCCCTTTGGGCCAGGCAGCTCTAGGCCAATGGAGCACACCCAGAGCAGAAGTTCTACTTCAGCTAGATCAGGCCACCAACAAAGTGCGTTTCACAGGCCTTGGTAAGAGATTTTCTCTCAGGCTGTAAGAGCACTGGGCAGAGCCAGTTGTTTCTTAGCTTCCCAAAGAGCTTGAAGCAAGATGCTTTGGGGGCTCCCTGCCCCTTTGCCAACAAGGCCGACCTTTGGGCCTTTCAGCTCTAGGCCAATGGAGCACACCCAGAGCAGAAGTTCTACCTCAGCCAGATAAGGCCTGCCAAGAAACTGCGTTTCAAAGGCTTTGGTAAGAGCTGTTGCCGGTACTCTGTCAGAGCACTGGGCAGAGACAGTTATTTCTTAGCTTCCCAAAGAGCTGGAAGCAAGATGCTTTGGGGCCTCTCTGCCCCTTTGCAAACAAGGCATCCCTTTGGGCCTTTCAGCTCCAGGCCAATGGAGCACAGCCAGAGCAGAAGTCCTACTTCAGCCAGATCAGGCCTGCCAAGGAACTGCGTTTCAGAGGCCTTTGTATGTGACGTTCCCGGTAGGCTGTGAGAGCACGGTGCAGAGCCAGTTGTTTCCTTGTTTCCCAAACAGCTGGAAGCAAGACGCTTTGGGGCCTCTCTGCCCCTTTGGAAACAAGGCAGCACGTTGGGTCTGGCAGCTCTAGGGCAATGGAGCACAACCAGAGCAGAAGTTCTACTTCTTCCAGATCAGGCCTGCCTAGAAAGTGCGTTTCACAGGCCTTGATAAGAGATGTTCTCTTAGGCTATAAGAGCACTGGGCACAGCCAGTTGTTTCTCAGCTTCCCAAGAGGTGGAAGCAAGATGCTTTGGGGCCTCTCTCCCCCTTTGGAAACAAGGCAGCCCTTTGGGTCTTTCAGCTCTAGGGCAATGGAGCACACCCAGAGCAGAAGTTCTACCTCAGCCAGATCAGGCCTGCCAAGAAACTGCTTTTCACAGGCCTTTGTAAGAGGTGTTCCCGGAAGGCTGTAAGAGTACCTGGCAGAGCGAGTTGTTTCTTAGCTTCAAAAACAGCTGGAAGCAACATGATTTGGGGCCTCTCTCCCCCTTTGGAAACAAAGCAGCCTTTGTGCCTGGCAGCTCTAGGCCAAAGTAGCACACCCAGAGCACAAGTTCTACCTCAGCCAGATAAGGCCTGTCAAGAAGCTGCATTTCACAGGCCTTTGTATGTGACGTTCCCGGTTGGCTTTGAGAGCACTGTGCAGAGCCAGTTGTTTTAGCTTCCCAGAGAGCAGGAAGCAAGATGCTTTGGGGCCTCTCTCACACTTTGGAAATAAAGGCAGCCCTTTGGGCCTGGCAGCCCTAGGCCAATGGAGTACACCCAGAGCAGAAGTTCTACCTCAGCCAGATCAGGCCTTCCAAGAAACTGCGTCTCACAGGCCTTTCTCTGTCAAGTTGCCGGTAGGCTGTGAGAGCACTGTGCAGAGCCAGTTGTTTCTTAGCTTCCCAAAGATTTGGAAGCAAGATACTTTGGGGACTCTCAGCCCCTTTGGAAACAAGGCGGCCCTTTGGGCCTGGCAGCTCTAGGCCAAAGTAGCACGCCCAGAGCAGGAGTTCTACTTCAGCCAGATCAGGCCTGCCAAGAAACTGCGTTTCACAGGCCTTTCAAAGACATGTTCCCGGTAGGCTGTAAGAGCACGGGGCAGAGCGAGTTGGTTCTTAGCTTCCCAGAGAGCTGGAAGCAAGATGCTTTGGGGCCTCTCTGCCCCTTTGGAAACAAGGCAGCCCCTTGGGCCTGGCAGCTCTAGGGCAATGGAGCACACCCAGAGCAGAAGTTCTACTTCAGCCAAATCAGGCCTGCCAGGAAAGGGCGTTTCACAGGCCATGGTAAGAGATGTTCCCGGTAGGCTGTAAGAGCACTGGGCAACGCCAGATGTTTCTTAGCTTCCCGAAGAGCTGGAAGCAAGATGATTTGGTGCCACTCTCTCACTTTGGAATCAAGGCAGCCCTTTGGGGCAGGTAGCTCCAGGCCAGTGGAGCACACCCAGAGCAGAAGTTCTACTTCGGCCAGTTCAGGCCACCAACAAACTGCGTTTCACAGGCCTTGGTAAGAGATGTTCCCGGTAGGCTGTAAGAGCACTGGGCAACGCCAGATGTTTCTTAGCTTCCCGAAGAGCTGGAAGCAAGATGCTTTGGGGCCTCTCTGCCCCCTTGCAAACAAGGCATCCCTTTGGGCCTTTCAGCTCTAGGCCCATGGAGCACAGCCAGAGCAGAAGTCCTACTTCAGCCAGATCAGGCCTGCCAAGGAACTGCGTTTCAGAGGCCTTTGTATGTGACGTTCCCGGTAGGCTGTGAGAGCACGGTGCAGAGCCAGTTGTTTCCTTGTTTCCCAAACAGCTGGAAGCAAGACGCTTTGGGGCCTCTCTGCCCCTTTGGAAACAAGGCAGCACGTTGGGTCTGGCAGCTCTAGGGCAATGGAGCACAACCAGAGCAGAAGTTCTACTTCTTCCAGATCAGGCCTGCCTAGAAAGTGCGTTTCACAGGCCTTGATAAGAGATGTTCTCTTAGGCTATAAGAGCACTGGGCACAGCCAGTTGTTTCTTAGCTTCCCAAGAGGTGGAAGCAAGATGCTTTGGGGCCTCTCTCCCCCTTTGGAAACAATCAGCCCTTTCGGCCTTTCAGCGCTAGGGCAATGGAGCACACCCAGAGCAGAAGTTCTACCTCAGCCAGATCAGGCCTGCCAAGAAACAGCTTTTCACAGGCCTTCGTAAGAGGTGTTCGCGGAAGGCTGTAAGAGTACCTGGCAGAGCGAGTTGTTTCTTAGCTTCAAAAACAGCTGGAAGCAACATGATTTGGGGCCTCTCTCCCCCTTTGGAAACAAAGCAGCCTTTGTGCCTGGCAGCTCTAGGCCAAAGTAGCACACCCAGAGCACAAGTTCTACCTCAGCCAGATCAGGCCTGCCAAGAAACTGCTTTTCACAGGCCTTCGTAAGAGGTGTTCCCGGAAGGCTTGAAGAGTACCTGGCAGAGCGAGTTGTTTCTTAGCTTCAAAAACAGCTGGAAGCAACATGATTTGGGGCCTCTCTCCCCCTTTGGAAACAAAGCAGCCTTTGTGCCTGGCAGCTCTAGGCCAAAGTAGCACACCCAGAGCACAAGTTCTACCTCAGCCAGATAAGGCCTGTCAAGAAGCTGTGTTTCACAGGCCTTTGTATGCGACGTTCCCGGTTGGCTTTGAGAGCACTGTGCAGAGCCAGTTGTTTTAGCTTCCCAGAGAGCAGGAAGCAAGATGCTTTAGGGCCTCTCTCACACTTTGGAAATAAAGGCAGCCCTTTGGGCCTGGCAGCCCTAGGCCAATGGAGTACACCCAGAGCAGAAGTTCTACCTCAGCCAGATCAGGCCTTCCAAGAAACTGCGTCTCACAGGCCTTTCTCTGTCACGTTGCCGGTAGGCTGTGAGAGCACTGTGCAGAGCCAGTTGTTTCTTAGCTTCCCAAAGATTTGGAAGCAAGATACTTTGGGGACTCTCAGCCCCTTTGGAAACAAGGCGGCCCTTTGGGCCTGGCAGCTCTAGGCCAAAGTAGCACGCCCAGAGCAGGAGTTCTACTTCAGCCAGATCAGGCCTGCCAAGAAACTGCGTTTCACAGGCCTTGGTAAGAGATGTTCCCGGTAGGCTGTGAGAGCACTGTGGAGAGCCAGTTGCTTTAGCTTCCCACAGAGCTGGAAGCAAGATGCTTTGGGGCCTCTCTCTCCCTTTGGACACAAGGCAGCCGTTTGGGCCTGGCAGCTCTAGGCCAATGGAGCACACCCACAGCAGAAGTTCTACTTCAGGCAGATCAGTCCTGCCCAGAAACTGCGTTTCACAGCCCTTGGTAAGAGATGTTCACGGTAGGCTTTGAGAGCACTGGGCAGAACCAGTTGTTTTGTAGCTTCCCAAAGTGCTGGAGGCAAGATGCTTTGGGGCCTCTCTCACCCTTTGGAAACAAGGCAGCCCTTAGGTCCTGGTAGCTCTAGGCCTATGTAGCACAACCAGAACAGAAGTTCTACTTCAGCCAGGTCAGGCCTGCCAAGAAACTGCGTTTCACAGGCCTTTCAAAGAGATGTTCTCTTAGGCTGTAAGAGCACTGGGCAGAGCCAGCTGTTTCTTAGCTTCCCGAAGAGCTGGGAGCAAGATGCTTTGGGTCCACTCTCCGTCTTTGGAAACAAGGCAGCCCTTTGGGCCTGGCAGCTCTAGGGCAAATGGAGCACGCCCAGAGCAGAAGTTCTACTTCAGCCAGATCAGGCCTGCCAGGAAACTGCGTTTCACAGGCCTTGGTAAGAGATGTTCCCGGTAGGCTGTAAGAGCACTGTGCAGAGCCAGTTGTTTTAGCTTCCCAGAGAGCAGGAAGCAAGATGCTTTAGGGCCTCTCTCACACTTTGGAAATAAAGGCAGCCCTTTGGGCCTGGCAGCCCTAGGCCAATGGAGTACACCCAGAGCAGAAGTTCTACCTCAGCCAGATCAGGCCTTCCAAGAAACTGCGTCTCACAGGCCTTTCTCTGTCAAGTTGCCGGTAGGCTGTGAGAGCACTGTGCAGAGCCAGTTGTTTCTTAGCTTCCCAAAGATTTGGAAGCAAGATACTTTGGGGACTCTCAGCCCCTTTGGAAACAAGGCGGCCCTTTGGGCCTGGCAGCTCTAGGCCAAAGTAGCACGCCCAGAGCAGGAGTTCTACTTCAGCCAGATCAGGCCTGCCAAGAAACTGCGTTTCACAGGCCTTTCAAAGACATGTTCCCGGTAGGCTGTAAGAGCACGGGGCAGAGCGAGTTGGTTCTTAGCTTCCCAGAGAGCTGGAAGCAAGATGCTTTGGGGCCTCTCTGCCCCTTTGGAAACAAGGCAGCCCCTTGGGCCTGGCAGCTCTAGGGCAATGGAGCACACCCAGAGCAGAAGTTCTACTTCAGCCAAATCAGGCCTGCCAGGAAAGGGCGTTTCACAGGCCATGGTAAGAGATGTTCCCGGTAGGCTGTAAGAGCACTGGGCAACGCCAGATGTTTCTTAGCTTCCCGAAGAGCTGGAAGCAAGATGATTTGGTGCCACTCTCTCACTTTGGAATCAAGGCAGCCCTTTGGGGCAGGTAGCTCCAGGCCAGTGGAGCACACCCAGAGCAGAAGTTCTACTTCGGCCAGTTCAGGCCACCAACAAACTGCGTTTCACAGGCCTTGGTAAGAGATGTTCCCGGTAGGCTGTAAGAGCACTGGGCAACGCCAGATGTTTCTTAGCTTCCCAAAGAGCTGGAAGCAAGATGCTTTGGGGCCTCTCTGCCCCCTTGCAAACAAGGCATCCCTTTGTTCCTTTCAGCTCTAGGCCCATGGAGCACAGCCAGAGCAGAAGTCCTACTTCAGCCAGATCAGGCCTGCCAAGGAACTGCGTTTCAGAGGCCTTTGTATGTGACGTTCCCGGTAGGCTGTGAGAGCACGGTGCAGAGCCAGTTGTTTCCTTGTTTCCCAAACAGCTGGAAGCAAGACGCTTTGGGGCCTCTCTGCCCCTTTGGAAACAAGGCAGCACGTTGGGTCTGGCAGCTCTAGGGCAATGGAGCACAACCAGAGCAGAAGTTCTACTTCTTCCAGATCAGGCCTGCCTAGAAAGTGCGTTTCACAGGCCTTGATAAGAGATGTTCTCTTAGGCTATAAGAGCACTGGGCACAGCCAGTTGTTTCTTAGCTTCCCAAGAGGTGGAAGCAAGATGCTTTGGGGCCTCTCTCCCCCTTTGGAAACAATCAGCCCTTTCGGCCTTTCAGCGCTAGGGCAATGGAGCACACCCAGAGCAGAAGTTCTACCTCAGCCAGATCAGGCCTGCCAAGAAACAGCTTTTCACAGGCCTTCGTAAGAGGTGTTCGCGGAAGGCTGTAAGAGTACCTGGCAGAGCGAGTTGTTTCTTAGCTTCAAAAACAGCTGGAAGCAACATGATTTGGGGCCTCTCTCCCCCTTTGGAAACAAAGCAGCCTTTGTGCCTGGCAGCTCTAGGCCAAAGTAGCACACCCAGAGCACAAGTTCTACCTCAGCCAGATCAGGCCTGCCAAGAAACTGCTTTTCACAGGCCTTCGTAAGAGGTGTTCCCGGAAGGCTGTAAGAGTACCTGGCAGAGCGAGTTGTTTCTTAGCTTCAAAAACAGCTGGAAGCAACATGATTTGGGGCCTCTCTCCCCCTTTGGAAACAAAGCAGCCTTTGTGCCTGGCAGCTCTAGGCCAAAGTAGCACACCCAGAGCACAAGTTCTACCTCAGCCAGATAAGGCCTGTCAAGAAGCTGTGTTTCACAGGCCTTTGTATGCGACGTTCCCGGTTGGCTTTGAGAGCACTGTGCAGAGCCAGTTGTTTTAGCTTCCCAGAGAGCAGGAAGCAAGATGCTTTAGGGCCTCTCTCACACTTTGGAAATAAAGGCAGCCCTTTGGGCCTGGCAGCCCTAGGCCAATGGAGTACACCCAGAGCAGAAGTTCTACCTCAGCCAGATCAGGCCTTCCAAGAAACTGCGTCTCACAGGCCTTTCTCTGTCACGTTGCCGGTAGGCTGTGAGAGCACTGTGCAGAGCCAGTTGTTTCTTAGCTTCCCAAAGATTTGGAAGCAAGATACTTTGGGGACTCTCAGCCCCTTTGGAAACAAGGCGGCCCTTTGGGCCTGGCAGCTCTAGGCCAAAGTAGCACGCCCAGAGCAGGAGTTCTACTTCATCCAGATCAGGCCTGCCAAGAAACTGCGTTTCACAGGCCTTGGTAAGAGATGTTCCCGGTAGGCTGTGAGAGCACTGTGGAGAGCCAGTTGCTTTAGCTTCCCACAGAGCTGGAAGCAAGATGCTTTGGGGCCTCTCTCTCCCTTTGGACACAAGGCAGCCGTTTGGGCCTGGCAGCTCTAGGCCAATGGAGCACACCCACAGCAGAAGTTCTACTTCAGGCAGATCAGTCCTGCCCAGAAACTGCGTTTCACAGCCCTTGGTAAGAGATGTTCACGGTAGGCTTTGAGAGCACTGGGCAGAACCAGTTGTTTTGTAGCTTCCCAAAGTGCTGGAGGCAAGATGCTTTGGGGCCTCTCTCACCCTTTGGAAACAAGGCAGCCCTTAGGTCCTGGTAGCTCTAGGCCTATGTAGCACAACCAGAACAGAAGTTCTACTTCAGCCAGGTCAGGCCTGCCAAGAAACTGCGTTTCACAGGCCTTTCAAAGAGATGTTCTCTTAGGCTGTAAGAGCACTGGGCAGAGCCAGCTGTTTCTTAGCTTCCCGAAGAGCTGGGAGCAAGATGCTTTGGGTCCACTCTCCGTCTTTGGAAACAAGGCAGCCCTTTGGGCCTGGCAGCTCTAGGGCAAATGGAGCACGCCCAGAGCAGAAGTTCTACTTCAGCCAGATCAGGCCTGCCAGGAAACTGCGTTTCACAGGCCTTGGTAAGAGATGTTCCCGGTAGGCTGTAAGAGCACTGGGCAGAGCCAGTTGTTTCTTACCTTAATGAAAAGCTGGAAGCAAGATGCTTGGGACCCCTCTGCCCGTTTGGGAACAAGGCAGCCTTTTGGGTCGGGAAGCTCTAGGCCAATGGAGCACACGCAGAGCAGGAGTTCTACTTCAGCCTGATCAGGCCTGCAAAGAAACAGCGTTTGACAGGCCTTGGTAAGAGATGTTCCGGGTAGGTGTAAGAGCACTGGGCAGAGCCAGTTGTTTCTTAGCTTCGCAAAGACCGGGAAGCAAGATGCTTTGGGCCTCTCTGCCCCTTGGAAACAGGGCAGCACTTGGGGCCTGGCAGCTCTAGGGCAATGGAGCACACCCAGAGCCGGAGTTCTACTTCAGCCAGATGAGGCCTGCCAAGAAACTGCGTTTCACAGGCCTTTCAAAGACATGTTCCCGGTAGGCTGTAAGAGCACGGGGCAGAGCGAGTTGGTTCTTAGCTTCCCAGAGAGCTGGAAGCAAGATGCTTTGGGGCCTCTCTGCCCCTTTGGAAACAAGGCAGCACCTTGGGCCTGGCAGCTCTAGGGCAATGGAGCACACCCAGAGCAGAAGTTCTACTTCAGCCAAATCAGGCCTGCCAGGAAACGGCGTTTCACAGGCCTTGGTAAGAGATGTTCCCGGTAGGCTGTAAGAGCACTGGGCAACGCCAGATGTTTCTTAGCTTCCCGAAGAGCTGGAAGCAAGATGCTTTGGTGCCACTCTCTCACTTTGGAATCAAGGCAGCACTTTGGGGCAGGTAGCTCTAGGCCAGTGGAGCACACCCAGAGCAGAAGTTCTACTTCGGCCAGTTCAGGCCACCAACAAACTGCGTTTCACAGGCCTTGGTAAGAGATGTTCCCGGTAGGCTGTAAGAGCCCTGGGCAACGCCAGATGTTTCTTAGCTTCCCGAAGAGCTGGAAGCAAGATGCTTTGGGGCCTCTCTGCCCCTTTGCAAACAAGGCGGCCCTTTGGGCCAGGCAGCTCTAGGCCAATGGAGCACACCCAGAGCAGAAGTTCTACTTCAGCTAGATCAGGCCACCAACAATGTGTGTTTCACAGGCCTTGGTAAGAGATTTTCTCTCAGGCTGTAAGAGCACTGGGCAGAGCCAGTTGTTTCTTAGCTTCCCAAAGAGCTGGAAGCAAGATGCTTTGGGGGCTCCCTGCCCCTTTGCCAACAAGGCCGACCTTTGGGCCTTTCAGCTCTAGGCCAATGGAGCACACCCAGAGCAGAAGTCCTACTTCAGCCAGATCAGGCCTGCCAAGGAACTGCGTTTCAGAGGTCTTTGCATGTGACGTTCCCGGTAGGCTGTGAGAGCACGGTGCAGAGCCAGTTGTTTCCTTGTTTCCCAAACAGCTAGAAGCAAGACGCTTTGGGGCCTCTCTGCCCCTTTGGAAACAAGGCAGCACCTTGGGCCTGGCAGCTCTAGGGCAATGGAGCACACCCAGAGCAGAAGTTCTACTTCAGCCAAATCAGGCCTGCCAGGAAACGGCGTTTCACAGGCCTTGGTAAGAGATGTTCCCGGTAGGGTGTAAGAGCACTGGGCAACGCCAGATGTTTCTTAGCTTCCCGAAGAGCTGGAAGCAAGATGCTTTGGTGCCACTCTCTCACTTTGGAATCAAGGCAGCCCTTTGGGGCAGGTAGCTCTAGGCCAGTGGAGCACACCCAGAGCAGAAGTTCTACTTCGGCCAGTTCAGGCCACCAACAAACTGCGTTTCACAGGCCTTGGTAAGAGATGTTCCCGGTAGGCTGTAAGAGCACTGGGCAACGCCAGATGTTTCTTAGCTTCCCGAAGAGCTGGAAGCAAGATGCTTTGGGGCCTCTCATCCCCTTTGCAAACAAGGCGGCCCTTTGGGCGAGGCAGCTCTAGGCCAATGGAGCACACCCAGAGCAGAAGTTCTACTTCAGCTAGATCAGGCCACCAACAAAGTGCGTTTCACAGGCCTTGGTAAGAGATTTTTTCTCAGGCTGTAAGAGCACTGGGCAGAGCCAGTTCTTTCTTAGCTTCCCAAAGAGCTGGAAGCAAGATGCTTTGCAGGCTCCCTGCCCCTTTGCCAACAAGGCCGACCTTTGGGCCTTTCAGCTCTAGGCCAATGGAGCACACCCAGAGCAGAAGTTCTACCTCAGCCACATAAGGCCTGCCAAGAAACTGCGTTTCAAAGGCTTTGGTAAGAGATGTTGCCGGTACTCTGTCAGAGCACTGGGCAGAGACAGTTGTTTCTTAGCTTCCCAAAGAGCTGGAAGCAAGATGCTTTGGGGCCTCTCTGCCCCTTTGCAAACAAGGCATCCCTTTGGGCCTTTCAGCTCTAGGCCAATGGAGCACAGCCAGAGCAGAAGTCCTACTTCAGCCAGATCAGGCCTGCCAAGGAACTGCGTTTCAGAGGCCTTTGTATGTCACGTTCCCGGTAGGCTGTGAGAGCACGGTGCAGAGCCAGTTGTTTCCTTGTTTCCCAAACAGCTGGAAGCAAGACGCTTTGTGGCCTCTCTGCCCCTTTGGAAACAAGGCAGCACGTTGGGTCTGGCAGCTCTAGGGCAATGGAGCACAACCAGAGCCGAAGTTCTACTTCTTCCAGATCAGGCCTGCCTAGAAAGTGCGTTTCACAGGCCTTGATAAGAGATGTTCTCTTAGGCTATAAGAGCACTGGGTACAGCCAGTTGTTTCTTAGCTTCCCAAGAGGTGGAAGCAAGAAGCTTTGGGGCCTCTCTCCCCCTTTGGAAACAAGGCAGCCCTTTGGGCCTTTCAGCTCTAGGTCAATGGAGCACACCCAGAGCAGAAGTTCTACCTCAGCCAGATCAGGCCTGCCAAGAAACTGCTTTTCACAGGCCTTCGTAAGAGGTGTTCCCGGAAGGCTGTAAGAGTACCTGGCAGAGCGAGTTGTTTCTTAGCTTCAAAAACAGCTGGAAGCAACATGATTTGGGGCCTTGCTCCCCCTTTGGAAACAAAGCAGCCTTTGTGCCTGGCAGCTCTAGGCCAAAGTAGCACACCCAGAGCACAAGTTCTACCTCAGCCAGATAAGGCCTGTCAAGAAGCTGCGTTTCACAGGCCTTTGTATGTGACGTTCCCGGTTGGCTTTGAGAGCACTGTGCAGAGCCAGTTGTTTTAGCTTCCCAGAGAGCAGGAAGCAAGATGCTTTGGGGCCTCTCTCACACTTTGGAAATAAAGGCAGCCCTTTGGGCCTGGCAGCCCTAGGCCAATGGAGTACACCCAGAGCAGAAGTTCTACCTCAGCCAGATCAGGCCTTCCAAGAAACTGCGTCTCACAGGCCTTTCTCTGTCACGTTGCCGGTAGGCTGTGAGAGCACTGTGCAGAGCCAGTTGTTTCTTAGCTTCCCAAAGATTTGGAAGCAAGATACTTTGGGGACTCTCAGCCCCTGTGGAAACAAGGCGGCCCTTTGGGCCTGGCAGCTCTAGGCCAAAGTAGCACGCCCAGAGCAGGAGTTCTACTTCAGCCAGATCAGGCCTGCCAAGAAACTGCGTTTCACAGGCCTTGGTAAGAGATGTTCCCGGTAGGCTGTGAGAGCACTGTGGAGAGCCAGTTGCTTTAGCTTCCCACAGAGCTGGAAGCAAGATGCTTTGGGGCCTCTCTCTCCCTTTGGACACAAGGCAGCCGTTTGCGCCTGGCAGCTCTAGGCCAATGGAGCACACCCACAGCAGAAGTTCTACTTCAGGCAGATCAGTCCTGCCCAGAAACTGCGTTTCACAGGCCTTGGTAAGAGATGTTCCCGGTAGGCTGTAAGAGCACTGGGCAACGCCAGATGTTTCTTAGCTTCCCGAAGAGCTCGAAGCAAGATGCTTTGGGGCCACTCTCTCACTTTGGAATCAAGGCAGCCCTTTGGGGCAGGTAGCTCCAGGCCAGTGGAGCACACCCAGAGCAGAAGTTCTACTTCGGCCAGTTCAGGCCACCAACAAACTGCGTTTCACAGGCCTTGGTAAGAGATGTTCCCGGTAGGCTGTAAGAGCACTGGGCAACGCCAGATGTTTCTTAGCTTCCCGAAGAGCTGGAAGCAAGATGCTTTGGGGCCTCACTGCCCCTTTGCAAACAAGGCGGCGCTTTGGGCCAGGCAGCTCTAGGCCAATGGAGCACAGCCAGAGCAGAAGTCCTAGTTCAGCTAGATCAGGCCACCAACAAAGTGCGTTTCACAGGCCTTGGTAACAGATTTTCTCTCAGGCTGTAAGAGCACTGGGCAGAGCCAGTTGTTTCTTAGCTTCCCAAAGATCTGGAAGCAAGATGCTTTGGGGGCTCCCTGCCCCTTTGCCAACAAGGCCGACCTTTGGGCCTTTCAGCTCTAGGCCAATGGAGCACACCCAGAGCAGAAGTTCTACCTCAGCCAGATAAGGCCTGCCAAGAAACTGCGTTTCAAAGTCTTTGGTAAGAGATGTTCCCGGTACTCTGTCAGAGCACTGGGCAGAGACAGTTGTTTCTTAGCTTCCCAATGAGCTGGAAGCAAGATGCTTTGGGGCCTCTCTGCCCCTTTGCAAACAAGGCATCCCTTTGGGTCTTTCAGCTCTAGGGCAATGGAGCACACCCAGAGCAGAAGTTCTACCTCAGCCAGATCAGGCCTGCCAAGAAACTGCTTTTCACAGGCCTTCATAAGAGGTGTTCCCGGAAGGCTGTAAGAGTACCTGGCAGAGCGAGTTGTTTCTTAGCTTCAAAAACAGCTGGAAGCAACATGATTTGGGGCCTCTCTCCCCCTTTGGAAACAAAGCAGCCTTTGTGCCTGGCAGCTCTAGGCCAAAGTAGCACACCCAGAGCACAAGTTCTACCTCAGCCAGATAAGGCCTGTCAAGAAGCTGCGTTTCACAGGCCTTTGTATGTGACGTTCCCGGTTGGCTTTGAGAGCACTGTGCAGAGCCAGTTGTTTTAGCTTCCCAGAGAGCAGGAAGCAAGATGCTTTGGGGCCTCTCTCACACTTTGGAAATAAAGGCAGCCCTTTGGGCCTGGCAGCCCTAGGCCAATGGAGTACACCCAGAGCAGAAGTTCTACCTCAGCCAGATCAGGCCTTCCAAGAAACTGCGTCTCACAGGCCTTTCTCTGTCACGTTGCCGGTAGGCTGTGAGAGCACTGTGCAGAGCCAGTTGTTTCTTAGCTTCCCAAAGATTTGGAAGCAAGATACTTTGGGGACTCTCAGCCCCTTTGGAAACAAGGCGGCCCTTTGGGCCTGGCAGCTCTAGGCCAAAGTAGCACGCCCAGAGCAGGAGTTCTACTTCAGCCAGATCAGGCCTGCCAAGAAACTGCGTTTCACAGGCCTTGGTAAGAGATGTTCCCGGTAGGCTGTGAGAGCACTGTGGAGAGCCAGTTGCTTTAGCTTCCCACAGAGCTGGAAGCAAGATGCTTTGGGGCCTCTCTCTCCCTTTGGACACAAGGCAGCCGTTTGCGCCTGGCAGCTCTAGGCCAAAGTAGCATGCCCAGAGCAGGAGTTCTACTTCAGCCAGATCAGGCCTGCCAAGAAACTGCGTTTCACAGGCCTTGGTAAGAGATGTTCCCGGTAGGCTGTAAGAGCACTGGGCAGAGCCAGTTGTTTCTTACCTTCCTGAAAAGCTGGAAGCAAGATGCTTGGGACCCCTCTGACCGTTTGGGAACAAGGCAGCCTTTTGGGTCGGGAAGCTCTAGGCCAATGGAGCACACGCAGAGCAGGAGTTCTACTTCAGCCTGATCAGGCCTGCAAAGAAACAGCGTTTGACAGGCCTTGGTAAGAGATGTTCCCGGTAGGTGTAAGAGCACTGGGCAGAGCCCGTTGTTTCTTAGCTTCGCAAAGACCGGGAAGCAAGATGCTTTGGGCCTCTCTGCCCCTTGGAAACAGGGCAGCACTTGGGGCCTGGCAGCTCTAGGGCAATGGAGCACACCCAGAGCCGGAGTTCTACTTCAGCCAGATGAGGCCTGCCAAGAAACTGCGTTTCACAGGCCTTTCAAAGACATGTTCCCGGTAGGCTGTAAGAGCACGGGGCAGAGCGAGTTGGTTCTTAGCTTCCCAGAGAGCTGGAAGCAAGATGCTTTGGGGCCTCTCTGCCCCTTTGGAAACAAGGCAGCACCTTGGGCCTGGCAGCTCTAGGGCAATGGAGCACACCCACAGCAGAAGTTCTACTTCAGCCAAATCAGGCCTGCCAGGAAACGGCGTTTCACAGGCCTTGGTAAGAGATGTTCCCGGTAGGCTGTAAGAGCACTGGGCAACGCCAGATGTTTCTTAGCTTCCCGAAGAGCTGGAAGCAAGATGCTTTGGTGCCACTCTCTCACTTTGGAATCAAGGCAGCCCTTTGGGGCAGGTAGCTCTAGGCCAGTGGAGCACACCCAGAGCAGAAGTTCTACTTCGGCCAGTTCAGGCCACCAACAAACTGCGTTTCACAGGCCTTGGTAAGAGATGTTCCCGGTAGGCTGTAAGAGCACTGGGCAACGCCAGATGTTTCTTAGCTTCCCGAAGAGCTGGAAGCAAGATGCTTTGGGGCCTCTCTGCCCCTTTGCAAACAAGGCGGCCCTTTGGGCCAGGCAGCTCTAGGCCAATGGAGCACACCCAGAGCAGAAGTTCTACTTCAGCTAGATCAGGCCACCAACAAAGTGCGTTTCACAGGCCTTGGTAAGAGATTTTCTCTCAGGCTGTAAGAGCACTGGGCAGAGCCAGTTGTTTCTTAGCTTCCCAAAGAGCTGGAAGCAAGATGCTTTGGGGGCTCCCTGCCCCTTTGCCAACAAGGCCGACCTTTGGGCCTTTCAGCTCTAGGCCAATGGAGCACAGCCAGAGCAGAAGTCCTACTTCAGCCAGATCAGGCCTGCCAAGGAACTGCGTTTCAGAGGTCTTTGTATGTGACGTTCCCGGTAGGCTGTGAGAGCACGGTGCAGAGCCAGTTGTTTCCTTGTTTCCCAAACAGCTGGAAGCAAGACGCTTTGGGGCCTCTCTGCCCCTTTGGAAACAAGGCAGCACCTTGGGCCTGGCAGCTCTAGGGCAATAGAGCACAACCAGAGATGAAGTTCTACTTCTTCCAGATCAGGCCTGCCTAGAAAGTGCGTTTCACAGGCCTTGATAAGAGATGTTCTCTTAGGCTATAAGAGCACTGGCCACAGCCAGTTGTTTCTCAGCTTCCCAAGAGGTGGAAGCAAGATGCTTTGGGGCCTCTCTCCCCCTTTGGAAACAAGGCAGCCCTTTGGGCCTTTCAGCTCTAGGGCAATGGAGCACACCCAGAGCAGAAGTTCTACCTCAGCCAGATCAGGCCTGCCAAGAAACTTCTTTTCACAGGCCTTCGTAAGAGGTGTTCCCGGAAGGCTGTAAGAGTACCTGGCAGAGCGAGTTGTTTCTTAGCTTCAAAAACAGCTGGAAGCAACATGATTTGGGGCCTCTCTCCCCCTTTGGAAACAAAGCAGCCTTTGTGCCTGGCAGCTCTAGGCCAAAGTAGCACACCCAGAGCACAAGTTCTACCTCAGCCAGATAAGGCCTGTCAAGAAGCTGCGTTTCACAGGCCTTTGTATGTGACGTTCCCGGTTGGCTTTGAGAGCACTGTGCAGAGCCAGTTGTTTTAGCTTCCCAGAGAGCAGGAAGCAAGATGCTTTGGGGCCTCTCTCACACTTTGGAAATAAAGGCAGCCCTTTGGGCCTGGCAGCCCTAGGCCAATGGAGTACACCCAGAGCAGAAGTTCTACCTCAGCCAGATCAGGCCTTCCAAGAAACTGCGTCTCACAGGCCTTTCTCTGTCACGTTGCCGGTAGGCTGTGAGAGCACTGTGCAGAGCCAGTTGTTTCTTAGCTTCCCAAAGATTTGGAAGCAAGATACTTTGGGGACTCTCAGCCCCTTTGGAAACAAGGCGGCCCTTTGGGCCTGGCAGCTCTAGGCCAAAGTAGCACGCCCAGAGCAGGAGTTCTACTTCAGCCAGATCAGGCCTGCCAAGAAACTGCGTTTCACAGGCCTTGGTAAGAGATGTTCCCGGTAGGCTGTGAGAGCACTGTGGAGATCCAGTTGCATTAGCTTCCCACAGAGCTGGAAGCAAGATGCTTTGGGGCCTCTCTCTCCCTTTGGACACAAGGCAGCCGTTTGCGCCTGGCAGCTCTAGGCCAATGGAGCACACCCACAGCAGAAGTTCTACTTCAGGCAGATCAGTCCTGCCCAGAAACTGCGTTTCACAGCCCTTGGTAAGAGATGTTCACGGTAGGCTGTGAGAGCACTGGGCAGAACCAGTTGTTTTTTAGCTTCCCAAAGTGCTGGAGGCAAGATGCTTTGGGGCCTCTCTCACCCTTTGGAAACAAGGCAGCCCTTAGGTCCTGGTAGCTCTAGGCCTATGTAGCACAACCAGAACAGAAGTTCTACTTCAGCCAGGTCAGGCCTGCCAAGAAACTGCGTTTCACAGGCCTTTCAAAGAGATGTTCTCTTAGGCTGTAAGAGCACTGGGCAGAGCCAGCTGTTTCTTAGCTTCCCGAAGAGCTGGGAGCAAGATGCTTTGGGTCCACTCTCCGTCTTTGGAAACAAGGCAGCCCTTTGGGCCTGGCAGCTCTAGGGCAATGGAGCACACCCAGAGCAGAAGTTCTACTTCAGCCAGATCAGGCCTGCCAGGAAACTGCGTTTCACAGGCCTTGGTAAGAGATGTTCCCGGTAGGCTGTAAGAGCACTGGGCAGAGCCAGTTGTTTCTTACCTTCCTGAAAAGCTGGAAGCAAGATGCTTGGGACCCCTCTGCCCGTTTGGGAACAAGGCAGCCTTTTGGGTCGGGAAGCTCTAGGCCAATGGAGCACACGCAGAGCAGGAGTTCTACTTCAGCCTGATCAGGCCTGCAAAGAAACAGCGTTTGACAGGCCTTGGTAAGAGATGTTCCCGGTAGGTGTAAGAGCACTGGGCAGAGCCAGTTGTTTCTTAGCTTCGCAAAGACCGGGAAGCAAGATGCTTTGGGCCTCTCTGCCCCTTGGAAACAGGGCAGCACTTTGGGCCTGGCAGCCCTAGGGCAATGGAGCACACCCAGAGCCGGAGTTCTACTTCAGCCAGATGAGGCCTGCCAAGAAACTGCGTTTCACAGGCCTTTCAAAGACATGTTCCCGGTAGGCTGTAAGAGCACGGGGCAGAGCGAGTTGCTTCTTAGCTTCCCAGAGAGCTGGAAGCAAGATGATTTGGGGCCTCTCTGCCACTTTGGAAACAAGGCAGCACCTTGGGCCTGGCAGCTCTAGGGCAATGGAGCACACCCAGAGCAGAAGTTCTACTTCCCCCAAATCAGGCCTGCCAGGAAACGGCGTTTCACAGGCCTTGCTAAGAGATGTTCCCGGTAGGCTGTAAGAGCACTGGGCAACGCCAGATGTTTCTTAGCTTCCCGAAGAGCTGGAAGCAAGATGCTTTGGGGCCTCTCATCCCCTTTGCAAACAAGGCGGCCCTTTGGGCCAGGCAGCTCTAGGCCAATGGAGCACACCCAGAGCAGAAATTCTACTTCAGCTAGATCAGGCCACCAACAAAGTGCGTTTCACAGGCCTTGGTAAGAGATTTTCTCTCAGGCTGTAAGAGCACTGGGCAGAGCCAGTTGTTTCTTAGCTTCCCAAAGAGCTGGAAGCAAGATGCTTTGGGGGCTCCCGGCCCCATTGCCACCAAGGCCGACCTTTGGGCCTTTCAGCTCTAGGCCAATGGAGCACACCGAGAGCAGAAGTTCTACCTCAGCCAGATAAGGCCTGCCAAGAAACTGCGTATCAAAGGCTTTGGTAAGAGATGTTCCCGGTACTCTGTCAGAGCACTGGGCAGAGACAGTTGTTTCTTAGCTTCCCAAAGAGCTGGAAGCAAGATGCTTTGGGACCTCTCTGCCCCTTTGCAAACAAGGCATCCCTTTGGGCCTTTCAGCTCTAGGCCAATGGAGCACAGCCAGAGCAGAAGTCCTACTTCAGCCAGATCAGGCCTGCCAAGGAACTGCGTTTCAGAGGCCTTTGTATGTGACGTTCCCGGTAGGCTGTGAGAGCACGGTGCAGAGCCAGTTGTTTCCTTGTTTCCCAAACAGCTGGAAGCAAGACGCTTTGGGGCCTCTCTGCCCCTTTGGAAACAAGGCAGCACGTTGGGTCTGGCAGCTCTAGGGCAATGGAGCACAACCAGAGCCGAAGTTCTACTTCTTCCAGATCAGGCCTGCCTAGAAAGTGCGTTTCACAGGCCTTGATAAGAGATGTTCTCTTAGGCTATAAGAGCACTGGGCACAGCCAGTTGTTTCTTAGCTTCCCAATGAGCTGGAAGCAAGATGCTTTGGGGCCTCTCTGCCCCTTTGCAAACAAGGCATCCCTTTGGGCCTTTCAGCTCTAGGGCAATGGAGCACACCCAGAGCAGAAGTTCTACCTCAGCCAGATCAGGCCTGCCAAGAAACTGCTTTTCACAGGCCTTCGTAAGAGGTGTTCCCGGAAGGCTGTAAGAGTACCTGGCAGAGCGAGTTGTTTCTTAGCTTCAAAAACAGCTGGAAGCAACATGATTTGGGGCCTCTCTCCCCCTTTGGAAACAAAGCAGCCTTTGTGCCTGGCAGCTCTAGGCCAAAGTAGCACACCCAGAGCACAAGTTCTACCTCAGCCAGATAAGGCCTGTCAAGAAGCTGCGTTTCACAGGCCTTTGTATGTGACGTTCCCGGTTGGCTTTGAGAGCACTGTGCAGAGCCAGTTGTTTTAGCTTCCCAGAGAGCAGGAAGCAAGATGCTTTGGGGCCTCTCTCACACTTTGGAAATAAAGGCAGCCCTTTGGGCCTGGCAGCCCTAGGCCAATGGAGTACACCCAGAGCAGAAGTTCTACCTCAGCCAGATCAGGCCTTCCAAGAAACTGCGTCTCACAGGCCTTTCTCTGTCACGTTGCCGGTAGGCTGTGAGAGCACTGTGCAGAGCCAGTTGTTTCTTAGCTTCCCAAAGATTTGGAAGCAAGATACTTTGGGGACTCTCAGCCCCTTTGGAAACAAGGCGGCCCTTTGGGCCTGGCAGCTCTAGGCCAAAGTAGCACGCCCAGAGCAGGAGTTCTACTTCAGCCAGATCAGGCCTGCCAAGAAACTGCGTTTCACAGGCCTTGGTAAGAGATGTTCCCGGTAGGCTGTAAGAGCACTGGGCAGAGCCAGTTGTTTCTTACCTTCCTGAAAAGCTGGAAGCAAGACGCTTGGGACCCCTCTGCCCGTTTGGGAACAAGGCAGCCTTTTGGGTCGGGAAGCTCTAGGCCAATGGAGCACACGCAGAGCAGGAGTTCTACTTAAGCCTGATCAGGCCTGCAAAGAAACAGCGTTTGACAGGCCTTGGTAAGAGATGTTCCCGGTAGGTGTAAGAGCACTGGGCAGAGCCAGTTGTTTCTTAGCTTCGCAAAGACCGGGAAGCAAGATGCTTTGGGCCTCTCTGCCCCTTGGAAACAGGGCAGCACTTGGGGCCTGGCAGCTCTAGGGCAATGGAGCACACCCAGAGCCGGAGTTCTACTTCAGCCAGATGAGGCCTGCCAAGAAACTGCGTTTCACAGGCCTTTCAAAGACATGTTCCCGGTAGGCTGTAAGAGCACGGGGCAGAGCGAGTTGGTTCTTAGCTTCCCAGAGAGCTGGAAGCAAGATGCTTTGGGGCCTCTCTGCCCCTTTGGAAACAAGGCAGCACCTTGGGCCTGGCAGCTCTAGGGCAATGGAGCACACCCAGAGCAGAAGTTCTACTTCAGCCAAATCAGGCCTGCCAGGAAACGGCGTTTCACAGGCCTTGGTAAGAGATGTTCCCGGTAGGCTGTAAGAGCACTGGGCAACGCCAGATGTTTCTTAGCTTCCCGAAGAGCTGGAAGCAAGATGCTTTGGTGCCACTCTCTCACTTTGGAATCAAGGCAGCCCTTTGGGGCAGGTAGCTCTAGGCCAGTGGAGCACACCCAGAGCAGAAGTTCTACTTCGGCCAGTTCAGGCCACCAACAAACTGCGTTTCACAGGCCTTGGTAAGAGATGTTCCCGGTAGGCTGTAAGAGCACTGGGCAACGCCAGATGTTTCTTAGCTTCCCGAAGAGCTGGAAGCAAGATGCTTTGGGGCCTCTCTGCCCCTTTGCAAACAAGGCGGCCCTTTGGGCCAGGCAGCTCTAGGCCAATGGAGCACACCCAGAGCAGAAGTTCTACTTCAGCTAGATCAGGCCACCAACAAAGTGCGTTTCACAGGCCTTGGTAAGAGATTTTCTCTCAGGCTGTAAGAGCACTGGGCAGAGCCAGTTGTTTCTTAGCTTCCCAAAGAGCTGGAAGCAAGATGCTTTGGGGGCTCCCTGCCCCTTTGCCAACAAGGCCGACCTTTGGGCCTTTCAGCTCTAGGCCAATGGAGCACACCCAGAGCAGAAGTTCTACCTCAGCCAGATAAAGCCTGCCAAGAAACTGCGTTTCAAAGGCTTTGGTAAGAGATGTTGCCGGTACTCTGTCAGAGCACTGGGCAGAGACAGTTGTTTCTTAGCTTCCCAATGAGCTGGAAGCAAGATGCTTTGGGGCCTCTCTGCCCCTTTGCAAACAAGGCATCCCTTTGGGCCTTTCAGCTCTAGGGCAATGGAGCACACCCAGAGCAGAAGTTCTACCTCAGCCAGATCAGGCCTTCCAAGAAACTGCGTCTCACAGGCCTTTCTCTGTCACGTTGCCGGTAGGCTGTGAGAGCACTGTGCAGAGCCAGTTGTTTCTTAGCTTCCCAAAGATTTGGAAGCAAGATACTTTGGGGACTCTCAGCCCCTTTGGAAACAAGGCGACCCTTTGGGCCTGGCAGCTCTAGGCCAAAGTAGCACGCCCAGAGCAGGAGTTCTACTTCAGCCAGATCAGACCTGCCAAGAAACTGCGTTTCACAGGCCTTGGTAAGAGATGTTCCCGGTAGGCTGTGAGAGCACTGTGGAGAGCCAGTTGCTTTAGCTTCCCACAGAGCTGGAAGCAAGATGCTTTGGGGCCTCTCTCTCCCTTTGGACACAAGGCAGCCGTTTGCGCCTGGCAGCTCTAGGCCAATGGAGCACACCCACAGCAGAAGTTCTACTTCAGGCAGATCAGTCCTGCCCAGAAACTGCGTTTCACAGCCCTTGGTAAGAGATGTTCACGGTAGGCTGTGAGAGCACTGGGCAGAACCAGTTGTTTTTTAGCTTCCCAAAGTGCTGGAGGCAAGATGCTTTGGGGCCTCTCTCACCCTTTGGAAACAAGGCAGCCCTTAGGTCCTGGTAGCTCTAGGCCTATGTAGCACAACCAGAACAGAAGTTCTACTTCAGCCAGGTCAGGCCTGCCAAGAAACTGCGTTTCACAGGCCTTTCAAAGAGATGTTCTCTTAGGCTGTGAGAGCACTGGGCAGAGCCAGCTGTTTCTTAGCTTCCCGAAGAGCTGGGAGCAAGATGCTTTGGGTCCACTCTCCGTCTTTGGAAACAAGGCAGCCCTTTGGGCCTGACAGCTCTAGGGCAATGGAGCACGCCCAGAGCAGAAGTTCTACTTCAGCCAGATCAGGCCTGCCAGGAAACTGCGTTTCACAGGCCTTGGTAAGAGATGTTCCCGGTAGGCTGTAAGAGCACTGGGCAGAGCCAGTTGTTTCTTACCTTCCTGAAAAGCTGGAAGCAAGATGCTTGGGACCCCTCTGCCCGTTTGGGAACAAGGCAGCCTTTTGGGTCGGGAAGCTCTAGGCCAATGGAGCACACGCAGAGCAGGAGTTCTACTTCAGCCTGATCAGGCCTGCAAAGAAACAGCGTTTGACAGGCCTTGGTAAGAGATGTTCCCGGTAGGTGTAAGAGCACTGGGCAGAGCCAGTTGTTTCTTAGCTTCGCAAAGACCGGGAAGCAAGATTCTTTGGGCCTCTCTGCCCCTTGGAAACAGGGCAGCACTTGGGGCCTGGCAGCTCTAGGGCAATGGAGCACACCCAGAGCCGGAGTTCTACTTCAGCCAGATGAGGCCTGCCAAGAAACTGCGTTTCACAGGCCTTTCAAAGACATGTTCCCGGTAGGCTGTAAGAGCACGGGGCAGAGCGAGTTGGTTCTTAGCTTCCCAGAGAGCTGGAAGCAAGATGCTTTGGGGCCTCTCTGCCCCTTTGGAAACAAGGCAGCACCTTGGGCCTGGCAGCTCTAGGGCAATGGAGCACACCCAGAGCAGAAGTTCTACTTCAGCCAAATCAGGCCTGCCAGGAAACGGCGTTTCACAGGCCTTGGTAAGAGATGTTCCCGGTAGGCTGTAAGAGCACTGGGCAACGCCAGATGTTTCTTAGCTTCCCGAAGAGCTGGAAGCAAGATGCTTTGGTGCCACTCTCTCACTTTGGAATCAAGGCAGCCCTTTGGGGCAGGTAGCTCTAGGCCAGTGGAGCACACCCAGAGCAGAAGTTCTACTTCGGCCAGTTCAGGCCACCAACAAACTGCGTTTCACAGGCCTTGGTAAGAGATGTTCCCGGTAGGCTGTAAGAGCACTGGGCAACGCCAGATGTTTCTTAGCTTCCCGAAGAGCTGGAAGCAAGATGCTTTGGGGCCTCTCTGCCCCTTTGCAAACAAGGCGGCCCTTTGGGCCAGGCAGCTCTAGGCCAATGGAGCACACCCAGAGCAGAAGTTCTACTTCAGCTAGATCAGGCCACCAACAAAGTGCGTTTCACAGGCCTTGGTAAGAGATTTTCTCTCAGGCTGTAAGAGCACTGGGCAGAGCCAGTTGTTTCTTAGCTTCCCAAAGAGCTGGAAGCCAGATGCTTTGGGGGCTCCCTGCCCCTTTGCCAACAAGGCCGACCTTTGGGCCTTTCAGCTCTAGGCCAATGGAGCACACCCAGAGCAGAAGTTCTACCTCAGCCAGATAAGGCCTGCCAAGAAACTGCGTTTCAAAGGCTTTGGTAAGAGATGTTGCCGGTACTCTGTCAGAGCACTGGGCAGAGACAGTTGTTTCTTAGCTTCCCAATGAGCTGGAAGCAAGATGCTTTGGGGCCTCTCTGCCCCTCTGCAAACAAGGCATCCCTTTGGGCCTTTCAGCTCTAGGGCAATGGAGCACACCCAGAGCAGAAGTTCTACCTCAGCCAGATCAGGCCTTCCAAGAAACTGCGTCTCACAGGCCTATCTCTGTCACGTTGCCGGTAGGCTGTGAGAGCACTGTGCAGAGCCAGTTGTTTCTTAGCTTCCCAAAGATTTGGAAGCAAGATGCTTTGGGGACTCTCAGCCCCTTTGGAAACAAGGCGGCCCTTTGGGCCTGGCAGCTCTAGGCCAAAGTAGCACGCCCAGAGCAGGAGTTCTACTTCAGCCAGATGAGGCCTGCCAAGAAACTGCGATTCACAGGCCTTTCAAAGACATGTTCCCGGTAGGCTGTAAGAGCACGGGGCAGAGCGAGTTGGTTCTTAGCTTCCCAGAGAGCTGGAAGCAAGATGCTTTGGGGCCTCTCTGCCCCTTTGGAAACAAGGCAGCACCTTGGGCCTGGCAGCTCTAGGGCAATGGAGCACACCCAGAGCAGAAGTTCTACTTCAGCCAAATCAGGCCTGCCAGGAAACGGCGTTTCACAGGCCTTGGTAAGAGATGTTCCCGGTAGGCTGTAAGAGCACTGGGCAACGCCAGATGTTTCTTAGCTTCCCGAAGAGCTGGAAGCAAGATGCTTTGGTGCCACTCTCTCACTTTGGAATCAAGGCAGCCCTTTGGGGCAGGTAGCTCTAGGCCAGTGGAGCACACCCAGAGCAGAAGTTCTACTTCGGCCAGTTCAGGCCACCAACAAACTGCGTTTCACAGGCCTTGGTAAGAGATGTTCCCGGTAGGCTGTAAGAGCACTGGGCAACGCCAGATGTTTCTTAGCTTCCCGAAGAGCTGGAAGCAAGATGCTTTGGGGCCTCTCTGCCCCTTTGCAAACAAGGCGGCCCTTTGGGCCAGGCAGCTCTAGGCCAATGGAGCACACCCAGAGCAGAAGTTCTACTTCAGCTAGATCAGGCCACCAACAAAGTGCGTTTCACAGGCCTTGGTAAGAGATTTTCTCTCAGGCTGTAAGAGCACTGGGCAGAGCCAGTTGTTTCTTAGCTTCCCAAAGAGCTGGAAGCAAGATGCTTTGGGGGCTCCCTGCCCCTTTGCCAACAAGGCCGACCTTTGGGCCTTTCAGCTCTAGGCCAATGGAGCACACCCAGAGCAGAAGTTCTACCTCAGCCAGATAAGGCCTGCCAAGAAACTGCGTTTCAAAGGCTTTGGTAAGAGATGTTGCCGGTACTCTGTCAGAGCACTGGGCAGAGACAGTTGTTTCTTAGCTTCCCAATGAGCTGTAAGCAAGATGCTTTGGGGCCTCTCTGCCCCTTTGCAAACAAGGCATCCCTTTGGGCCTTTCAGCTCTAGGGCAATGGAGCACACCCAGAGCAGAAGTTCTACCTCAGCCAGATCAGGCCTTCCAAGAAACTGCGTCTCACAGGCCTTTCTCTGTCACGTTGCCGGTAGGCTGTGAGAGCACTGTGCAGAGCCAGTTGTTTCTTAGCTTCCCAAAGATTTGGAAGCAAGATACTTTGGGGACTCTCAGCCCCTTTGGAAACAAGGCGACCCTTTGGGCCTGGCAGCTCTAGGCCAAAGTAGCACGCCCAGAGCAGGAGTTCTACTTCAGCCAGATCAGACCTGCCAAGAAACTGCGTTTCACAGGCCTTGGTAAGAGATGTTCCCGGTAGGCTGTGAGAGCACTGTGGAGAGCCAGTTGCTTTAGCTTCCCACAGAGCTGGAAGCAAGATGCTTTGGGGCCTCTCTCTCCCTTTGGACACAAGGCAGCCGTTTGCGCCTGGCAGCTCTAGGCCAATGGAGCACACCCACAGCAGAAGTTCTACTTCAGGCAGATCAGTCCAGCCCAGAAACTGCGTTTCACAGCCCTTGGTAAGAGATGTTCACGGTAGGCTGTGAGAG
Organism: Equus asinus; assembly: GCF_041296235.1. Classification (NCBI taxonomy): domain Eukaryota; kingdom Metazoa; phylum Chordata; class Mammalia; order Perissodactyla; family Equidae; genus Equus; species Equus asinus. The sequence goes on from NW_027225523.1 coordinate 882,941, forward strand.
CACTGGGCAGAACCAGTTGTTTTTTAGCTTCCCAAAGTGCTGGAGGCAAGATGCTTTGGGGCCTCTCTCACCCTTTGGAAACAAGGCAGCCCTTAGGTCCTGGTAGCTCTAGGCCTATGTAGCACAACCAGAACAGAAGTTCTACTTCAGCCAGGTCAGGCCTGCCAAGAAACTGCGTTTCACAGGCCTTTCAAAGAGATGTTCTCTTAGGCTGTAAGAGCACTGGGCAGAGCCAGCTGTTTCTTAGCTTCCCGAAGAGCTGGGAGCAAGATGCTTTGGGTCCACTCTCCGTCTTTGGAAACAAGGCAGCCCTTTGGGCCTGGCAGCTCTAGGGCAATGGAGCACGCCCAGAGCAGAAGTTCTACTTCAGCCAGATCAGGCCTGCCAGGAAACTGCGTTTCACAGGCCTTGGTAAGAGATGTTCCCGGTAGGCTGTAAGAGCACTGGGCAGAGCCAGTTGTTTCTTACCTTCCTGAAAAGCTGGAAGCAAGATGCTTGGGACCCCTCTGCCCGTTTGGGAACAAGGCAGCCTTTTGGGTCGGGAAGCTCTAGGCCAATGGAGCACACGCAGAGCAGGAGTTCTACTTCAGCCTGATCAGGCCTGCAAAGAAACATCGTTTGACAGGCCTTGGTAAGAGATGTTCCCGGTAGGTGTAATAGCACTGGGCAGAGCCAGTTGTTTCTTAGCTTCGCAAAGACCGGGAAGCAAGATTCTTTGGGCCTCTCTGCCCCTTGGAAACAGGGCAGCACTTGGGGCCTGGCAGCTCTAGGGCAATGGAGCACACCCAGAGCCGGAGTTCTACTTCAGCCAGATGAGGCCTGCCAAGAAACTGCGTTTCACAGGCCTTTCAAAGACATGTTCCCGGTAGGCTGTAAGAGCACGGGGCAGAGCGAGTTGGTTCTTAGCTTCCCAGAGAGCTGGAAGCAAGATGCTTTGGGGCCTCTCTGCCCCTTTGGAAACAAGGCAGCACCTTGGGCCTGGCAGCTCTAGGGCAATGGAGCACACCCAGAGCAGAAGTTCTACTTCAGCCAAATCAGGCCTGCCAGGAAACGGCGTTTCACAGGCCTTGGTAAGAGATGTTCCCGGTAGGCTGTAAGAGTACTGGGCAACGCCAGATGTTTCTTAGCTTCCCGAAGAGCTGGAAGCAAGATGCTTTGGTGCCACTCTCTCACTTTGGAATCAAGGCAGCCCTTTGGGGCAGGTAGCTCTAGGCCAGTGGAGCACACCCAGAGCAGAAGTTCTACTTCGGCCAATTCAGGCCACCAACAAACTGCGTTTCACAGGCCTTGGTAAGAGATGTTCCCGGTAGGCTGTAAGAGCACTGGGCAACGCCAGATGTTTCTTAGCTTCCCGAAGAGCTGGAAGCAAGATGCTTTGGGGCCTCTCATCCCCTTTGCAAACAAGGCGGCCCTTTGGGCCAGGCAGCTCTAGGCCAATGGAGCACACCCAGAGCAGAAGTTCTACTTCAGCTAGATCAGGCCACCAACAAAGTGCGTTTCACAGGCCTTGGTAAGAGATTTTCTCTCAGGCTGTAAGAGCACTGGGCAGAGCCAGTTGTTTCTTAGCTTCCCAAAGAGCTGGAAGCAAGATGCTTTGGGGGCTGCCTGCCCCTTTGCCAACAAGGCCGACCTTTGGGCCTTTCAGCTCTAGGCCAATGGAGCACACCCAGAGCAGAAGTTCTACCTCAGCCAGATAAGGCCTGCCAAGAAACTGCGTTTCAAAGGCTTTGGTAAGAGATGTTGCCGGTACTCTGTCAGAGCACTGGGCAGAGACAGTTGTTTCTTAGCTTCCCAAAGAGCTGGAAGCAAGATGCTTTGGGACCTCTCTGCCCCTTTGCAAACAAGGCATCCCTTTGGGCCTTTCAGCTCTAGGCCAATGGAGCACAGCCAGAGCAGAAGTCCTACTTCAGCCAGATCAGGCCTGCCAAGGAACTGCGTTTCAGAGGCCTTTGTATGTGACGTTCCCGGTAGGCTGTGAGAGCACGGTGCAGAGCCAGTTGTTTCCTTGTTTCCCAAACAGCTGGAAGCAAGACGCTTTGGGGCCTCTCTGCCCCTTTGGAAACAAGGCAGCACGTTGGGTCTGGCAGCTCTAGGGCAATGGAGCACAACCAGAGCAGAAGTTCTACTTCTTCCAGATCAGGCCTGCCTAGAAAGTGCGTTTCACAGGCCTTGATAAGAGATGTTCTCTTAGGCTATAAGAGCACTGGGCACAGCCAGTTGTTTCTTAGCTTCCCAAGAGGTGGAAGCAAGATGCTTTGGGGCCTCTCTCCCCCTTTGGAAACAAGGCAGCCCTTTGGGCCTTTCAGCTCTAGGGCAATGGAGCACACCCAGAGCAGAAGTTCTACCTCAGCCAGATCAGGCCTGCCAAGAAACTGCTTTTCACAGGCCTTCGTAAGAGGTGTTCCCGGAAGGCTGTAAGAGTACCTGGCAGAGCGAGTTGTTTCTTAGCTTCAAAAACAGCTGGAAGCAACATGATTTGGGGCCTCTCTCCCCCTTTGGAAACAAAGCAGCCTTTGTGCCTGGCAGCTCTAGGCCAAAGTAGCACACCCAGAGCACAAGTTCTACCTCAGCCAGATAAGGCCTGTCAAGAAGCTGCGTTTCACAGGCCTTTGTATGTGACGTTCCCGGTTGGCTTTGAGAGCACTGTGCAGAGCCAGTTGTTTTAGCTTCCCAGAGAGCAGGAAGCAAGATGCTTTGGGGCCTCTCTCACACTTTGGAAATAAAGGCAGCCCTTTGGGCCTGGCAGCCCTAGGCCAATGGAGTACACCCAGAGCAGAAGTTCTACCTCAGCCAGATCAGGCCTTCCAAGAAACTGCGTCTCACAGGCCTTTCTCTGTCACGTTGCCGGTAGGCTGTGAGAGCACTGTGCAGAGCCAGTTGTTTCTTAGCTTCCCAAAGATTTGGAAGCAAGATACTTTGGGGACTCTCAGCCCCTTTGGAAACAAGGCGGCCCTTTGGGCCTGGCAGCTCTAGGCCAAAGTAGCACGCCCAGAGCAGGAGTTCTACTTCAGCCAGATCAGGCCTGCCAAGAAACTGCGTTTCACAGCCCTTGGTAAGAGATGTTCACGGTAGGCTGTGAGAGCACTGGGCAGAACCAGTTGTTTTTTAGCTTCCCAAAGTGCTGGAGGCAAGATGCTTTGGGGCCTCTCTCACCCTTTGGAAACAAGGCAGCCCTTAGGTCCTGGTAGCTCTAGGCCTATGTAGCACAACCAGAACAGAAGTTCTACTTCAGCCAGGTCAGGCCTGCCAAGAAACTGCGTTTCACAGGCCTTTCAAAGAGATGTTCTCTTAGGCTGTAAGAGCACTGGGCAGAGCCAGCTGTTTCTTAGCTTCCCGAAGAGCTGGGAGCAAGATGCTTTGGGTCCACTCTCCGTCTTTGGAAACAAGGCAGCCCTTTGGGCCTGGCAGCTCTAGGGCAATGGAGCACGCCCAGAGCAGAAGTTCTACTTCAGCCAGATCAGGCCTGCCAGGAAACTGCGTTTCACAGGCCTTGGTAAGAGATGTTCCCGGTAGGCTGTAAGAGCACTGGGCAGAGCCAGTTGTTTCTTACCTTCCTGAAAAGCTGGAAGCAAGATGCTTGGGACCCCTCTGCCCGTTTGGGAACAAGGCAGCCTTTTGGGTCGGGAAGCTCTAGGCCAATGGAGCACACGCAGAGCAGGAGTTCTACTTCAGCCTGATCAGGCCTGCAAAGAAACATCGTTTGACAGGCCTTGGTAAGAGATGTTCCCGGTAGGTGTAATAGCACTGGGCAGAGCCAGTTGTTTCTTAGCTTCGCAAAGACCGGGAAGCAAGATTCTTTGGGCCTCTCTGCCCCTTGGAAACAGGGCAGCACTTGGGGCCTGGCAGCTCTAGGGCAATGGAGCACACCCAGAGCCGGAGTTCTACTTCAGCCAGATGAGGCCTGCCAAGAAACTGCGTTTCACAGGCCTTTCAAAGACATGTTCCCGGTAGGCTGTAAGAGCACGGGGCAGAGCGAGTTGGTTCTTAGCTTCCCAGAGAGCTGGAAGCAAGATGCTTTGGGGCCTCTCTGCCCCTTTGGAAACAAGGCAGCACCTTGGGCCTGGCAGCTCTAGGGCAATGGAGCACACCCAGAGCAGAAGTTCTACTTCAGCCAAATCAGGCCTGCCAGGAAACGGCGTTTCACAGGCCTTGGTAAGAGATGTTCCCGGTAGGCTGTAAGAGTACTGGGCAACGCCAGATGTTTCTTAGCTTCCCGAAGAGCTGGAAGCAAGATGCTTTGGTGCCACTCTCTCACTTTGGAATCAAGGCAGCCCTTTGGGGCAGGTAGCTCTAGGCCAGTGGAGCACACCCAGAGCAGAAGTTCTACTTCGGCCAATTCAGGCCACCAACAAACTGCGTTTCACAGGCCTTGGTAAGAGATGTTCCCGGTAGGCTGTAAGAGCACTGGGCAACGCCAGATGTTTCTTAGCTTCCCGAAGAGCTGGAAGCAAGATGCTTTGGGGCCTCTCATCCCCTTTGCAAACAAGGCGGCCCTTTGGGCCAGGCAGCTCTAGGCCAATGGAGCACACCCAGAGCAGAAGTTCTACTTCAGCTAGATCAGGCCACCAACAAAGTGCGTTTCACAGGCCTTGGTAAGAGATTTTCTCTCAGGCTGTAAGAGCACTGGGCAGAGCCAGTTGTTTCTTAGCTTCCCAAAGAGCTGGAAGCAAGATGCTTTGGGGGCTCCCTGCCCCTTTGCCAACAAGGCCGACCTTTGGGCCTTTCAGCTCTAGGCCAATGGAGCACACCCAGAGCAGAAGTTCTACCTCAGCCAGATAAGGCCTGCCAAGAAACTGCGTTTCAAAGGCTTTGGTAAGAGATGTTGCCGGTACTCTGTCAGAGCACTGGGCAGAGACAGTTGTTTCTTAGCTTCCCAAAGAGCTGGAAGCAAGATGCTTTGGGACCTCTCTGCCCCTTTGCAAACAAGGCATCCCTTTGGGCCTTTCAGCTCTAGGCCAATGGAGCACAGCCAGAGCAGAAGTCCTACTTCAGCCAGATCAGGCCTGCCAAGGAACTGCGTTTCAGAGGCCTTTGTATGTGACGTTCCCGGTAGGCTGTGAGAGCACGGTGCAGAGCCAGTTGTTTCCTTGTTTCCCAAACAGCTGGAAGCAAGACGCTTTGGGGCCTCTCTGCCCCTTTGGAAACAAGGCAGCACGTTGGGTCTGGCAGCTCTAGGGCAATGGAGCACAACCAGAGCAGAAGTTCTACTTCTTCCAGATCAGGCCTGCCTAGAAAGTGCGTTTCACAGGCCTTGATAAGAGATGTTCTCTTAGGCTATAAGAGCACTGGGCACAGCCAGTTGTTTCTTAGCTTCCCAAGAGGTGGAAGCAAGATGCTTTGGGGCCTCTCTCCCCCTTTGGAAACAAGGCAGCCCTTTGGGCCTTTCAGCTCTAGGGCAATGGAGCACACCCAGAGCAGAAGTTCTACCTCAGCCAGATCAGGCCTGCCAAGAAACTGCTTTTCACAGGCCTTCGTAAGAGGTGTTCCCGGAAGGCTGTAAGAGTACCTGGCAGAGCGAGTTGTTTCTTAGCTTCAAAAACAGCTGGAAGCAACATGATTTGGGGCCTCTCTCCCCCTTTGGAAACAAAGCAGCCTTTGTGCCTGGCAGCTCTAGGCCAAAGTAGCACACCCAGAGCACAAGTTCTACCTCAGCCAGATAAGGCCTGTCAAGAAGCTGCGTTTCACAGGCCTTTGTATGTGACGTTCCCGGTTGGCTTTGAGAGCACTGTGCAGAGCCAGTTGTTTTAGCTTCCCAGAGAGCAGGAAGCAAGATGCTTTGGGGCCTCTCTCACACTTTGGAAATAAAGGCAGCCCTTTGGGCCTGGCAGCCCTAGGCCAATGGAGTACACCCAGAGCAGAAGTTCTACCTCAGCCAGATCAGGCCTTCCAAGAAACTGCGTCTCACAGGCCTTTCTCTGTCACGTTGCCGGTAGGCTGTGAGAGCACTGTGCAGAGCCAGTTGTTTCTTAGCTTCCCAAAGATTTGGAAGCAAGATACTTTGGGGACTCTCAGCCCCTTTGGAAACAAGGCGGCCCTTTGGGCCTGGCAGCTCTAGGCCAAAGTAGCACGCCCAGAGCAGGAGTTCTACTTCAGCCAGATCAGGCCTGCCAAGAAACTGCGTTTCACAGCCCTTGGTAAGAGATGTTCACGGTAGGCTGTGAGAGCACTGGGCAGAACCAGTTGTTTTTTAGCTTCCCAAAGTGCTGGAGGCAAGATGCTTTGGGGCCTCTCTCACCCTTTGGAAACAAGGCAGCCCTTAGGTCCTGGTAGCTCTAGGCCTATGTAGCACAACCAGAACAGAAGTTCTACTTCAGCCAGGTCAGGCCTGCCAAGAAACTGCGTTTCACAGGCCTTTCAAAGAGATGTTCTCTTAGGCTGTAAGAGCACTGGGCAGAGCCAGCTGTTTCTTAGCTTCCCGAAGAGCTGGGAGCAAGATGCTTTGGGTCCACTCTCCGTCTTTGGAAACAAGGCAGCCCTTTGGGCCTGGCAGCTCTAGGGCAATGGAGCACGCCCAGAGCAGAAGTTCTACTTCAGCCAGATCAGGCCTGCCAGGAAACTGCGTTTCACAGGCCTTGGTAAGAGATGTTCCCGGTAGGCTGTAAGAGCACTGGGCAGAGCCAGTTGTTTCTTACCTTCCTGAAAAGCTGGAAGCAAGATGCTTGGGACCCCTCTGCCCGTTTGGGAACAAGGCAGCCTTTTGGGTCGGGAAGCTCTAGGCCAATGGAGCACACGCAGAGCAGGAGTTCTACTTCAGCCTGATCAGGCCTGCAAAGAAACATCGTTTGACAGGCCTTGGTAAGAGATGTTCCCGGTAGGTGTAATAGCACTGGGCAGAGCCAGTTGTTTCTTAGCTTCGCAAAGACCGGGAAGCAAGATTCTTTGGGCCTCTCTGCCCCTTGGAAACAGGGCAGCACTTGGGGCCTGGCAGCTCTAGGGCAATGGAGCACACCCAGAGCCGGAGTTCTACTTCAGCCAGATGAGGCCTGCCAAGAAACTGCGTTTCACAGGCCTTTCAAAGACATGTTCCCGGTAGGCTGTAAGAGCACGGGGCAGAGCGAGTTGGTTCTTAGCTTCCCAGAGAGCTGGAAGCAAGATGCTTTGGGGCCTCTCTGCCCCTTTGGAAACAAGGCAGCACCTTGGGCCTGGCAGCTCTAGGGCAATGGAGCACACCCAGAGCAGAAGTTCTACTTCAGCCAAATCAGGCCTGCCAGGAAACGGCGTTTCACAGGCCTTGGTAAGAGATGTTCCCGGTAGGCTGTAAGAGTACTGGGCAACGCCAGATGTTTCTTAGCTTCCCGAAGAGCTGGAAGCAAGATGCTTTGGTGCCACTCTCTCACTTTGGAATCAAGGCAGCCCTTTGGGGCAGGTAGCTCTAGGCCAGTGGAGCACACCCAGAGCAGAAGTTCTACTTCGGCCAATTCAGGCCACCAACAAACTGCGTTTCACAGGCCTTGGTAAGAGATGTTCCCGGTAGGCTGTAAGAGCACTGGGCAACGCCAGATGTTTCTTAGCTTCCCGAAGAGCTGGAAGCAAGATGCTTTGGGGCCTCTCATCCCCTTTGCAAACAAGGCGGCCCTTTGGGCCAGGCAGCTCTAGGCCAATGGAGCACACCCAGAGCAGAAGTTCTACTTCAGCTAGATCAGGCCACCAACAAAGTGCGTTTCACAGGCCTTGGTAAGAGATTTTCTCTCAGGCTGTAAGAGCACTGGGCAGAGCCAGTTGTTTCTTAGCTTCCCAAAGAGCTGGAAGCAAGATGCTTTGGGGGCTCCCTGCCCCTTTGCCAACAAGGCCGACCTTTGGGCCTTTCAGCTCTAGGCCAATGGAGCACACCCAGAGCAGAAGTTCTACCTCAGCCAGATAAGGCCTGCCAAGAAACTGCGTTTCAAAGGCTTTGGTAAGAGATGTTGCCGGTACTCTGTCAGAGCACTGGGCAGAGACAGTTGTTTCTTAGCTTCCCAAAGAGCTGGAAGCAAGATGCTTTGGGACCTCTCTGCCCCTTTGCAAACAAGGCATCCCTTTGGGCCTTTCAGCTCTAGGCCAATGGAGCACAGCCAGAGCAGAAGTCCTACTTCAGCCAGATCAGGCCTGCCAAGGAACTGCGTTTCAGAGGCCTTTGTATGTGACGTTCCCGGTAGGCTGTGAGAGCACGGTGCAGAGCCAGTTGTTTCCTTGTTTCCCAAACAGCTGGAAGCAAGACGCTTTGGGGCCTCTCTGCCCCTTTGGAAACAAGGCAGCACGTTGGGTCTGGCAGCTCTAGGGCAATGGAGCACAACCAGAGCAGAAGTTCTACTTCTTCCAGATCAGGCCTGCCTAGAAAGTGCGTTTCACAGGCCTTGATAAGAGATGTTCTCTTAGGCTATAAGAGCACTGGGCACAGCCAGTTGTTTCTTAGCTTCCCAAGAGGTGGAAGCAAGATGCTTTGGGGCCTCTCTCCCCCTTTGGAAACAAGGCAGCCCTTTGGGCCTTTCAGCTCTAGGGCAATGGAGCACACCCAGAGCAGAAGTTCTACCTCAGCCAGATCAGGCCTGCCAAGAAACTGCTTTTCACAGGCCTTCGTAAGAGGTGTTCCCGGAAGGCTGTAAGAGTACCTGGCAGAGCGAGTTGTTTCTTAGCTTCAAAAACAGCTGGAAGCAACATGATTTGGGGCCTCTCTCCCCCTTTGGAAACAAAGCAGCCTTTGTGCCTGGCAGCTCTAGGCCAAAGTAGCACACCCAGAGCACAAGTTCTACCTCAGCCAGATAAGGCCTGTCAAGAAGCTGCGTTTCACAGGCCTTTGTATGTGACGTTCCCGGTTGGCTTTGAGAGCACTGTGCAGAGCCAGTTGTTTTAGCTTCCCAGAGAGCAGGAAGCAAGATGCTTTGGGGCCTCTCTCACACTTTGGAAATAAAGGCAGCCCTTTGGGCCTGGCAGCCCTAGGCCAATGGAGTACACCCAGAGCAGAAGTTCTACCTCAGCCAGATCAGGCCTTCCAAGAAACTGCGTCTCACAGGCCTTTCTCTGTCACGTTGCCGGTAGGCTGTGAGAGCACTGTGCAGAGCCAGTTGTTTCTTAGCTTCCCAAAGATTTGGAAGCAAGATACTTTGGGGACTCTCAGCCCCTTTGGAAACAAGGCGGCCCTTTGGGCCTGGCAGCTCTAGGCCAAAGTAGCACGCCCAGAGCAGGAGTTCTACTTCAGCCAGATCAGGCCTGCCAAGAAACTGCGTTTCACAGGCCTTGGTAAGAGATGTTCCCGGTAGGCTGTAAGAGCACTGGGCAGAGCCAGTTGTTTCTTACCTTCCTGAAAAGCTGGAAGCAAGACGCTTGGGACCCCTCTGCCCGTTTGGGAACAAGGCAGCCTTTTGGGTCGGGAAGCTCTAGGCCAATGGAGCACACGCAGAGCAGGAGTTCTACTTCAGCCTGATCAGGCCTGCAAAGAAACAGCGTTTGACAGGCCTTGGTAAGAGATGTTCCCGGTAGGTGTAAGAGCACTGGGCAGAGCCAGTTGTTTCTTAGCTTCGCAAAGACCGGGAAGCAAGATGCTTTGGGCCTCTCTGCCCCTTGGAAACAGGGCAGCACTTGGGGCCTGGCAGCTCTAGGGCAATGGAGCACACCCAGAGCCGGAGTTCTACTTCAGCCAGATGAGGCCTGCCAAGAAACTGCGTTTCACAGGCCTTTCAAAGACATGTTCCCGGTAGGCTGTAAGAGCACGGGGCAGAGCGAGTTGGTTCTTAGCTTCCCAGAGAGCTGGAAGCAAGATGCTTTGGGGCCTCTCTGCCCCTTTGGAAACAAGGCAGCACCTTGGGCCTGGCAGCTCTAGGGCAATGGAGCACACCCAGAGCAGAAGTTCTACTTCAGCCAAATCAGGCCTGCCAGGAAACGGCGTTTCACAGGCCTTGGTAAGAGATGTTCCCGGTAGGCTGTAAGAGCACTGGGCAACGCCAGATGTTTCTTAGCTTCCCGAAGAGCTGGAAGCAAGATGCTTTGGTGCCACTCTCTCACTTTGGAATCAAGGCAGCCCTTTGGGGCAGGTAGCTCCAGGCCAGTGGAGCACACCCAGAGCAGAAGTTCTACTTCGGCCAGTTCAGGCCACCAACAAACTGCGTTTCACAGGCCTTGGTAAGAGATGTTCCCGGTAGGCTGTAAGAGCACTGGGCAACGCCAGATGTTTCTTAGCTTCCCGAAGAGCTGGAAGCAAGATGCTTTGGGGCCTCTCTGCCCCTTTGCAAACAAGGCGGCCCTTTGGGCCAGGCAGCTCTAGGCCAATGGAGCACACCCAGAGCAGAAGTTCTACTTCAGCTAGATCAGGCCACCAACAAAGTGCGTTTCACAGGCCTTGGTAAGAGATTTTCTCTCAGGCTGTAAGAGCACTGGGCAGAGCCAGTGGTTTCTTAGCTTCCCAAAGAGCTGGAAGCAAGATGCTTTGGGGGCTCCCTGCCCCTTTGCCAACAAGGCCGACCTTTGGGCCTTTCAGCTCTAGGCCAATGGAGCACACCCAGAGCAGAAGTTCTACCTCAGCCAGATAAGGCCTGCCAAGAAACTGCGTTTCAAAGGCTTTGGTAAGAGATGTTGCCGGTACTCTGTCAGAGCACTGGGCAGAGACAGTTGTTTCTTAGCTTCCCAATGAGCTGTAAGCAAGATGCTTTGGGGCCTCTCTGCCCCTTTGCAAACAAGGCATCCCTTTGGGCCTTTCAGCTCTAGGGCAATGGAGCACACCCAGAGCAGAAGTTCTACCTCAGCCAGATCAGGCCTTCCAAGAAACTGCGTCTCACAGGCCTTTCTCTGTCACGTTGCCGGTAGGCTGTGAGAGCACTGTGCAGAGCCAGTTGTTTCTTAGCTTCCCAAAGATTTGGAAGCAAGATACTTTGGGGACTCTCAGCCCCTTTGGAAACAAGGCGACCCTTTGGGCCTGGCAGCTCTAGGCCAAAGTAGCACGCCCAGAGCAGGAGTTCTACTTCAGCCAGATCAGACCTGCCAAGAAACTGCGTTTCACAGGCCTTGGTAAGAGATGTTCCCGGTAGGCTGTGAGAGCACTGTGGAGAGCCAGTTGCTTTAGCTTCCCACAGAGCTGGAAGCAAGATGCTTTGGGGCCTCTCTCTCCCTTTGGACACAAGGCAGCCGTTTGCGCCTGGCAGCTCTAGGCCAATGGAGCACACCCACAGCAGAAGTTCTACTTCAGGCAGATCAGTCCAGCCCAGAAACTGCGTTTCACAGCCCTTGGTAAGAGATGTTCACGGTAGGCTGTGAGAGCACTGGGCAGAACCAGTTGTTTTTTAGCTTCCCAAAGTGCTGGAGGCAAGATGCTTTGGGGCCTCTCTCACCCTTTGGAAACAAGGCAGCCCTTAGGTCCTGGTAGCTCTAGGCCTATGTAGCACAACCAGAACAGAAGTTCTACTTCAGCCAGGTCAGGCCTGCCAAGAAACTGCGTTTCACAGGCCTTTCAAAGAGATGTTCTCTTAGGCTGTAAGAGCACTGGGCAGAGCCAGCTGTTTCTTAGCTTCCCGAAGAGCTGGGAGCAAGATGCTTTGGGTCCACTCTCCGTCTTTGGAAACAAGGCAGCCCTTTGGGCCTGGCAGCTCTAGGGCAATGGAGCACGCCCAGAGCAGAAGTTCTACTTCAGCCAGATCAGGCCTGCCAGGAAACTGCGTTTCACAGGCCTTGGTAAGAGATGTTCCCGGTAGGCTGTAAGAGCACTGGGCAGAGCCAGTTGTTTCTTACCTTCCTGAAAAGCTGGAAGCAAGATGCTTGGGACCCCTCTGCCCGTTTGGGAACAAGGCAGCCTTTTGGGTCGGGAAGCTCTAGGCCAATGGAGCACACGCAGAGCAGGAGTTCTACTTCAGCCTGATCAGGCCTGCAAAGAAACATCGTTTGACAGGCCTTGGTAAGAGATGTTCCCGGTAGGTGTAATAGCACTGGGCAGAGCCAGTTGTTTCTTAGCTTCGCAAAGACCGGGAAGCAAGATTCTTTGGGCCTCTCTGCCCCTTGGAAACAGGGCAGCACTTGGGGCCTGGCAGCTCTAGGGCAATGGAGCACACCCAGAGCCGGAGTTCTACTTCAGCCAGATGAGGCCTGCCAAGAAACTGCGTTTCACAGGCCTTTCAAAGACATGTTCCCGGTAGGCTGTAAGAGCACGGGGCAGAGCGAGTTGGTTCTTAGCTTCCCAGAGAGCTGGAAGCAAGATGCTTTGGGGCCTCTCTGCCCCTTTGGAAACAAGGCAGCACCTTGGGCCTGGCAGCTCTAGGGCAATGGAGCACACCCAGAGCAGAAGTTCTACTTCAGCCAAATCAGGCCTGCCAGGAAACGGCGTTTCACAGGCCTTGGTAAGAGATGTTCCCGGTAGGCTGTAAGAGTACTGGGCAACGCCAGATGTTTCTTAGCTTCCCGAAGAGCTGGAAGCAAGATGCTTTGGTGCCACTCTCTCACTTTGGAATCAAGGCAGCCCTTTGGGGCAGGTAGCTCTAGGCCAGTGGAGCACACCCAGAGCAGAAGTTCTACTTCGGCCAATTCAGGCCACCAACAAACTGCGTTTCACAGGCCTTGGTAAGAGATGTTCCCGGTAGGCTGTAAGAGCACTGGGCAACGCCAGATGTTTCTTAGCTTCCCGAAGAGCTGGAAGCAAGATGCTTTGGGGCCTCTCATCCCCTTTGCAAACAAGGCGGCCCTTTGGGCCAGGCAGCTCTAGGCCAATGGAGCACACCCAGAGCAGAAGTTCTACTTCAGCTAGATCAGGCCACCAACAAAGTGCGTTTCACAGGCCTTGGTAAGAGATTTTCTCTCAGGCTGTAAGAGCACTGGGCAGAGCCAGTTGTTTCTTAGCTTCCCAAAGAGCTGGAAGCAAGATGCTTTGGGGGCTCCCTGCCCCTTTGCCAACAAGGCCGACCTTTGGGCCTTTCAGCTCTAGGCCAATGGAGCACACCCAGAGCAGAAGTTCTACCTCAGCCAGATAAGGCCTGCCAAGAAACTGCGTTTCAAAGGCTTTGGTAAGAGATGTTGCCGGTACTCTGTCAGAGCACTGGGCAGAGACAGTTGTTTCTTAGCTTCCCAAAGAGCTGGAAGCAAGATGCTTTGGGACCTCTCTGCCCCTTTGCAAACAAGGCATCCCTTTGGGCCTTTCAGCTCTAGGCCAATGGAGCACAGCCAGAGCAGAAGTCCTACTTCAGCCAGATCAGGCCTGCCAAGGAACTGCGTTTCAGAGGCCTTTGTATGTGACGTTCCCGGTAGGCTGTGAGAGCACGGTGCAGAGCCAGTTGTTTCCTTGTTTCCCAAACAGCTGGAAGCAAGACGCTTTGGGGCCTCTCTGCCCCTTTGGAAACAAGGCAGCACGTTGGGTCTGGCAGCTCTAGGGCAATGGAGCACAACCAGAGCAGAAGTTCTACTTCTTCCAGATCAGGCCTGCCTAGAAAGTGCGTTTCACAGGCCTTGATAAGAGATGTTCTCTTAGGCTATAAGAGCACTGGGCACAGCCAGTTGTTTCTTAGCTTCCCAAGAGGTGGAAGCAAGATGCTTTGGGGCCTCTCTCCCCCTTTGGAAACAAGGCAGCCCTTTGGGCCTTTCAGCTCTAGGGCAATGGAGCACACCCAGAGCAGAAGTTCTACCTCAGCCAGATCAGGCCTGCCAAGAAACTGCTTTTCACAGGCCTTCGTAAGAGGTGTTCCCGGAAGGCTGTAAGAGTACCTGGCAGAGCGAGTTGTTTCTTAGCTTCAAAAACAGCTGGAAGCAACATGATTTGGGGCCTCTCTCCCCCTTTGGAAACAAAGCAGCCTTTGTGCCTGGCAGCTCTAGGCCAAAGTAGCACACCCAGAGCACAAGTTCTACCTCAGCCAGATAAGGCCTGTCAAGAAGCTGCGTTTCACAGGCCTTTGTATGTGACGTTCCCGGTTGGCTTTGAGAGCACTGTGCAGAGCCAGTTGTTTTAGCTTCCCAGAGAGCAGGAAGCAAGATGCTTTGGGGCCTCTCTCACACTTTGGAAATAAAGGCAGCCCTTTGGGCCTGGCAGCCCTAGGCCAATGGAGTACACCCAGAGCAGAAGTTCTACCTCAGCCAGATCAGGCCTTCCAAGAAACTGCGTCTCACAGGCCTTTCTCTGTCACGTTGCCGGTAGGCTGTGAGAGCACTGTGCAGAGCCAGTTGTTTCTTAGCTTCCCAAAGATTTGGAAGCAAGATACTTTGGGGACTCTCAGCCCCTTTGGAAACAAGGCGGCCCTTTGGGCCTGGCAGCTCTAGGCCAAAGTAGCACGCCCAGAGCAGGAGTTCTACTTCAGCCAGATCAGGCCTGCCAAGAAACTGCGTTTCACAGGCCTTGGTAAGAGATGTTCCCGGTAGGCTGTAAGAGCACTGGGCAGAGCCAGTTGTTTCTTACCTTCCTGAAAAGCTGGAAGCAAGACGCTTGGGACCCCTCTGCCCGTTTGGGAACAAGGCAGCCTTTTGGGTCGGGAAGCTCTAGGCCAATGGAGCACACGCAGAGCAGGAGTTCTACTTCAGCCTGATCAGGCCTGCAAAGAAACAGCGTTTGACAGGCCTTGGTAAGAGATGTTCCCGGTAGGTGTAAGAGCACTGGGCAGAGCCAGTTGTTTCTTAGCTTCGCAAAGACCGGGAAGCAAGATGCTTTGGGCCTCTCTGCCCCTTGGAAACAGGGCAGCACTTGGGGCCTGGCAGCTCTAGGGCAATGGAGCACACCCAGAGCCGGAGTTCTACTTCAGCCAGATGAGGCCTGCCAAGAAACTGCGTTTCACAGGCCTTTCAAAGACATGTTCCCGGTAGGCTGTAAGAGCACGGGGCAGAGCGAGTTGGTTCTTAGCTTCCCAGAGAGCTGGAAGCAAGATGCTTTGGGGCCTCTCTGCCCCTTTGGAAACAAGGCAGCACCTTGGGCCTGGCAGCTCTAGGGCAATGGAGCACACCCAGAGCAGAAGTTCTACTTCAGCCAAATCAGGCCTGCCAGGAAACGGCGTTTCACAGGCCTTGGTAAGAGATGTTCCCGGTAGGCTGTAAGAGCACTGGGCAACGCCAGATGTTTCTTAGCTTCCCGAAGAGCTGGAAGCAAGATGCTTTGGTGCCACTCTCTCACTTTGGAATCAAGGCAGCCCTTTGGGGCAGGTAGCTCCAGGCCAGTGGAGCACACCCAGAGCAGAAGTTCTACTTCGGCCAGTTCAGGCCACCAACAAACTGCGTTTCACAGGCCTTGGTAAGAGATGTTCCCGGTAGGCTGTAAGAGCACTGGGCAACGCCAGATGTTTCTTAGCTTCCCGAAGAGCTGGAAGCAAGATGCTTTGGGGCCTCTCTGCCCCTTTGCAAACAAGGCGGCCCTTTGGGCCAGGCAGCTCTAGGCCAATGGAGCACACCCAGAGCAGAAGTTCTACTTCAGCTAGATCAGGCCACCAACAAAGTGCGTTTCACAGGCCTTGGTAAGAGATTTTCTCTCAGGCTGTAAGAGCACTGGGCAGAGCCAGTTGTTTCTTAGCTTCCCAAAGAGCTGGAAGCAAGATGCTTTGGGGGCTCCCTGCCCCTTTGCCAACAAGGCCGACCTTTGGGCCTTTCAGCTCTAGGCCAATGGAGCACACCCAGAGCAGAAGTTCTACCTCAGCCAGATAAGGCCTGCCAAGAAACTGCGTTTCAAAGGCTTTGGTAAGAGATGTTGCCGGTACTCTGTCAGAGCACTGGGCAGAGACAGTTGTTTCTTAGCTTCCCAAAGAGCTGGAAGCAAGATGCTTTGGGACCTCTCTGCCCCTTTGCAAACAAGGCATCCCTTTGGGCCTTTCAGCTCTAGGCCAATGGAGCACAGCCAGAGCAGAAGTCCTACTTCAGCCAGATCAGGCCTGCCAAGGAACTGCGTTTCAGAGGCCTTTGTATGTGACGTTCCCGGTAGGCTGTGAGAGCACGGTGCAGAGCCAGTTGTTTCCTTGTTTCCCAAACAGCTGGAAGCAAGACGCTTTGGGGCCTCTCTGCCCCTTTGGAAACAAGGCAGCACGTTGGGTCTGGCAGCTCTAGGGCAATGGAGCACAACCAGAGCATAAGTTCTACTTCTTCCAGATCAGGCCTGCCTAGAAAGTGCGTTTCACAGGCCTTGATAAGAGATGTTCTCTTAGGCTATAAGAGCACTGGGCACAGCCAGTTGTTTCTTAGCTTCCCAAGAGGTGGAAGCAAGATGCTTTGGGGCCTCTCTCCCCCTTTGGAAACAAGGCAGCCCTTTGGGCCTTTCAGCTCTAGGGCAATGGAGCACACCCAGAGCAGAAGTTCTACCTCAGCCAGATCAGGCCTGCCAAGAAACTGCTTTTCACAGGCCTTCGTAAGAGGTGTTCCCGGAAGGCTGTAAGAGTACCTGGCAGAGCGAGTTGTTTCTTAGCTTCAAAAACAGCTGGAAGCAACATGATTTGGGGCCTCTCTCCCCCTTTGGAAACAAAGCAGCCTTTGTGCCTGGCAGCTCTAGGCCAAAGTAGCACACCCAGAGCACAAGTTCTACCTCAGCCAGATAAGGCCTGTCAAGAAGCTGCGTTTCACAGGCCTTTGTATGTGACGTTCCCGGTTGGCTTTGAGAGCACTGTGCAGAGCCAGTTGTTTTAGCTTCCCAGAGAGCAGGAAGCAAGATGCTTTGGGGCCTCTCTCACACTTTGGAAATAAAGGCAGCCCTTTGGGCCTGGCAGCCCTAGGCCAATGGAGTACACCCAGAGCAGAAGTTCTACCTCAGCCAGATCAGGCCTTCCAAGAAACTGCGTCTCACAGGCCTTTCTCTGTCACGTTGCCGGTAGGCTGTGAGAGCACTGTGCAGAGCCAGTTGTTTCTTAGCTTCCCAAAGATTTGGAAGCAAGATACTTTGGGGACTCTCAGCCCCTTTGGAAACAAGGCGGCCCTTTGGGCCTGGCAGCTCTAGGCCAAAGTAGCACGCCCAGAGCAGGAGTTCTACTTCAGCCAGATCAGGCCTGCCAAGAAACTGCGTTTCACAGGCCTTGGTAAGAGATGTTCCCGGTAGGCTGTAAGAGCACTGGGCAGAGCCAGTTGTTTCTTACCTTCCTGAAAAGCTGGAAGCAAGACGCTTGGGACCCCTCTGCCCGTTTGGGAACAAGGCAGCCTTTTGGGTCGGGAAGCTCTAGGCCAATGGAGCACACGCAGAGCAGGAGTTCTACTTCAGCCTGATCAGGCCTGCAAAGAAACAGCGTTTGACAGGCCTTGGTAAGAGATGTTCCCGGTAGGTGTAAGAGCACTGGGCAGAGCCAGTTGTTTCTTAGCTTCGCAAAGACCGGGAAGCAAGATGCTTTGGGCCTCTCTGCCCCTTGGAAACAGGGCAGCACTTGGGGCCTGGCAGCTCTAGGGCAATGGAGCACACCCAGAGCCGGAGTTCTACTTCAGCCAGATGAGGCCTGCCAAGAAACTGCGTTTCACAGGCCTTTCAAAGACATGTTCCCGGTAGGCTGTAAGAGCACGGGGCAGAGCGAGTTGGTTCTTAGCTTCCCAGAGAGCTGGAAGCAAGATGCTTTGGGGCCTCTCTGCCCCTTTGGAAACAAGGCAGCACCTTGGGCCTGGCAGCTCTAGGGCAATGGAGCACACCCAGAGCAGAAGTTCTACTTCAGCCAAATCAGGCCTGCCAGGAAACGGCGTTTCACAGGCCTTGGTAAGAGATGTTCCCGGTAGGCTGTAAGAGCACTGGGCAACGCCAGATGTTTCTTAGCTTCCCGAAGAGCTGGAAGCAAGATGCTTTGGTGCCACTCTCTCACTTTGGAATCAAGGCAGCCCTTTGGGGCAGGTAGCTCCAGGCCAGTGGAGCACCCCCAGAGCAGAAGTTCTACTTCGGCCAGTTCAGGCCACCAACAAACTGCGTTTCACAGGCCTTGGTAAGAGATGTTCCCGGTAGGCTGTAAGAGCACTGGGCAACGCCAGATGTTTCTTAGCTTCCCGAAGAGCTGGAAGCAAGATGCTTTGGGGCCTCTCTGCCCCTTTGCAAACAAGGCGGCCCTTTGGGCCAGGCAGCTCTAGGCCAATGGAGCACACCCAGAGCAGAAGTTCTACTTCAGCTAGATCAGGCCACCAACAAAGTGCGTTTCACAGGCCTTGGTAAGAGATTTTCTCACAGGCTGTAAGAGCACTGGGCAGAGCCAGTTGTTTCTTAGCTTCCCAAAGAGCTGGAAGCAAGATGCTTTGGGGGCTACCTGCCCCTTTGCCAACAAGGCCGACCTTTGGGCCTTTCAGCTCTAGGCCAATGGAGCACACCCAGAGCAGAAGTTCTACCTCAGCCAGATAAGGCCTGCCAAGAAACTGCGTTTCAAAGGCTTTGGTAAGAGATGTTCCCGGTACTCTGTCAGAGCACTGGGCAGAGACAGTTGTTTCTTAGCTTCCCAATGAGCTGGAAGCAAGATGCTTTGGGGCCTCTCTGCCCCTTTGCAAACAAGGCATCCCTTTGGGCCTTTCAGCTCTAGGGCAATGGAGCACACCCAGAGCAGAAGTTCTACCTCAGCCAGATCAGGCCTGCCAAGAAACTGCTTTTCACAGGCCTTCGTAAGAGGTGTTCCCGGAAGGCTGTCAGAGTACCTGGCAGAGCGAGTTGTTTCTTAGCTTCAAAAACAGCTGGAAGCAACATGATTTGGGGCCTCTCTCCCCCTTTGGAAACAAAGCAGCCTTTGTGCCTGGCAGCTCTAGGCCAAAGTAGCACACCCAGAGCACAAGTTCTACCTCAGCCAGATAAGGCCTGTCAAGAAGCTGCGTTTCACAGGCCTTTGTATGTGACGTTCCCGGTTGGCTTTGAGAGCACTGTGCAGAGCCAGTTGTTTTAGCTTCCCAGAGAGCAGGAAGCAAGATGCTTTGGGGCCTCTCTCACACTTTGGAAATAAAGGCAGCCCTTTGGGCCTGGCAGCCCTAGGCCAATGGAGTACACCCAGAGCAGAAGTTCTACCTCAGCCAGATCAGGCCTTCCAAGAAACTGCGTCTCACAGGCCTTTCTCTGTCACGTTGCCGGTAGGCTGTGAGAGCACTGTGCAGAGCCAGTTGTTTCTTAGCTTCCCAAAGATTTGGAAGCAAGATACTTTGGGGACTCTCAGCCCCTTTGGAAACAAGGCGGCCCTTTGGGCCTGGCAGCTCTAGGCCAAAGTAGCACGCCCAGAGCAGGAGTTCTACTTCAGCCAGATCAGGCCTGCCAAGAAACTGCGTTTCACAGGCCTTGGTAAGAGATGTTCCCGGTAGGCTGTAAGAGCACTGGGCAGAGCCAGTTGTTTCTTACCTTCCTGAAAAGCTGGAAGCAAGACGCTTGGGACCCCTCTGCCCGTTTGGGAACAAGGCAGCCTTTTGGGTCGGGAAGCTCTAGGCCAATGGAGCACACGCAGAGCAGGAGTTCTACTTCAGCCTGATCAGGCCTGCAAAGAAACAGCGTTTGACAGGCCTTGGTAAGAGATGTTCCCGGTAGGTGTAAGAGCACTGGGCAGAGCCAGTTGTTTCTTAGCTTCGCAAAGACCGGGAAGCAAGATGCTTTGGGCCTCTCTGCCCCTTGGAAACAGGGCAGCACTTGGGGCCTGGCAGCTCTAGGGCAATGGAGCACACCCAGAGCCGGAGTTCTACTTCAGCCAGATGAGGCCTGCCAAGAAACTGCGTTTCACAGGCCTTTCAAAGACATGTTGCCGGTAGGCTGTAAGAGCACGGGGCAGAGCGAGTTGGTTCTTAGCTTCCCAGAGAGCTGGAAGCAAGATGCTTTGGGGCCTCTCTGCCCCTTTGGAAACAAGGCAGCACCTTGGGCCTGGCAGCTCTAGGGCAATGGAGCACACCCAGAGCAGAAGTTCTACTTCAGCTAGATCAGGCCACCAACAAAGTGCGTTTCACAGGCCTTGGTAAGAGATTTTCTCTCAGGCTGTAAGAGCACTGGGCAGAGCCAGTTGTTTCTTAGCTTCCCAAAGTGCTGGAAGCAAGATGCTTTGGGGGCTCCCTGCCCCTTTGCCAACAAGGCTGACCTTTGGGCCTTTCAGCTCTAGGCCAATGGAGCACACCCAGAGCAGAAGTTCTACCTCAGCCAGATAAGGCCTGCCAAGAAACTGCGTTTCAAAGTCTTTGGTAAGAGATGTTGCCGGTACTCTGTCAGAGCACTGGGCGGAGACAGTTGTTTCTTAGCTTCCCAATGAGCTGGAAGCAAGATGCTTTGGGGCCTCTCTGCCCCTTTGCAAACAAGGCATCCCTTTGGGCCTTTCAGCTCTAGGGCAATGGAGCACACCCAGAGCAGAAGTTCTACCTCAGCCAGATCAGGCCTGCCAAGAAACTGCTTTTCACAGGCCTTCGTAAGAGGTGTTCCCGGAAGGCTGTAAGAGTACCTGGCAGAGCGAGTTGTTTCTTAGCTTCAAAAACAGCTGGAAGCAACATGATTTGGGGCCTCTCTCCCCCTTTGGAAACAAAGCAGCCTTTGTGCCTGGCAGCTCTAGGCCAAAGTAGCACACCCAGAGCACAAGTTCTACCTCAGCCAGATAAGGCCTGTCAAGAAGCTGCGTTTCACAGGCCTTTGTATGTGACGTTCCCGGTTGGCTTTGAGAGCACTGTGCAGAGCCAGTTGTTTTAGCTTCCCAGAGAGCAGGAAGCAAGATGCTTTGGGGCCTCTCTCACACTTTGGAAATAAAGGCAGCCCTTTGGGCCTGGCAGCCCTAGGCCAATGGAGTACACCCAGAGCAGAAGTTCTACCTCAGCCAGATCAGGCCTTCCAAGAAACTGCGTCTCACAGGCCTTTCTCTGTCACGTTGCCGGTAGGCTGTGAGAGCACTGTGCAGAGCCAGTTGTTTCTTAGCTTCCCAAAGATTTGGAAGCAAGATACTTTGGGGACTCTCAGCCCCTTTGGAAACAAGGCGGCCCTTTGGGCCTGGCAGCTCTAGGCCAAAGTAGCACGCCCAGAGCAGGAGTTCTACTTCAGCCAGATCAGGCCTGCCAAGAAACTGCGTTTCACAGGCCTTGGTAAGAGATGTTCCCGGTAGGCTGTAAGAGCACTGGGCAGAGCCAGTTGTTTCTTACCTTCCTGAAAAGCTGGAAGCAAGACGCTTGGGACCCCTCTGCCCGTTTGCGAACAAGGCAGCCTTTTGGGTCGGGAAGCTCTAGGCCAATGGAGCACACGCAGAGCAGGAGTTCTACTTCAGCCTGATCAGGCCTGCAAAGAAACAGCGTTTGACAGGCCTTGGTAAGAGATGTTCCCGGTAGGTGTAAGAGCACTGGGCAGAGCCAGTTGTTTCTTAGCTTCGCAAAGACCGGGAAGCAAGATGCTTTGGGCCTCTCTGCCCCTTGGAAACAGGGCAGCACTTGGGGCCTGGCAGCTCTAGGGCAATGGAGCACACCCAGAGCCGGAGTTCTACTTCAGCCAGATGAGGCCTGCCAAGAAACTGCGTTTCACAGGCCTTTCAAAGACATGTTCCCGGTAGGCTGTAAGAGAACGGGGCAGAGCGAGTTGGTTCTTAGCTTCCCAGAGAGCTGGAAGCAAGATGCTTTGGGGCCTCTCTGCCCCTTTGGAAACAAGGCAGCACCTTGGGCCTGGCAGCTCTAGGGCAATGGAGCACACCCAGAGCAGAAGTTCTACTTCAGCTAGATCAGGCCACCAACAAAGTGCGTTTCACAGGCCTTGGTAAGAGATTTTCTCTCAGGCTGTAAGAGCACTGGGCAGAGCCAGTTGTTTCTTAGCTTCCCAAAGTGCTGGAAGCAAGATGCTTTGGGGGCTCCCTGCCCCTTTGCCAACAAGGCTGACCTTTGGGCCTTTCAGCTCTAGGCCAATGGAGCACACCCAGAGCAGAAGTTCTACCTCAGCCAGATAAGGCCTGCCAAGAAACTGCGTTTCAAAGTCTTTGGTAAGAGATGTTCCCGGTACTCTGTCAGAGCACTGGGCAGAGACAGTTGTTTCTTAGCTTCCCAATGAGCTGGAAGCAAGATGCTTTGGGGCCTCTCTGCCCCTTTGCAAACAAGGCATCCCTTTGGGCCTTTCAGCTCTAGGGCAATGGAGCACACCCAGAGCAGAAGTTCTACCTCAGCCAGATCAGGCCTGCCAAGAAACTGCTTTTCACAGGCCTTCGTAAGAGGTGTTCCCGGAAGGCTGTAAGAGTACCTGGCAGAGCGAGTTGTTTCTTAGCTTCAAAAACAGCTGGAAGCAACATGATTTGGGGCCTCTCTCCCCCTTTGGAAACAAAGCAGCCTTTGTGCCTGGCAGCTCTAGGCCAAAGTAGCACACCCAGAGCACAAGTTCTACCTCAGCCAGATAAGGCCTGTCAAGAAGCTGCGTTTCACAGGCCTTTGTATGTGACGTTCCCGGTTGGCTTTGAGAGCACTGTGCAGAGCCAGTTGTTTTAGCTTCCCAGAGAGCAGGAAGCAAGATGCTTTGGGGCCTCTCTCACACTTTGGAAATAAAGGCAGCCCTTTGGGCCTGGCAGCCCTAGGCCAATGGAGTACACCCAGAGCAGAAGTTCTACCTCAGCCAGATCAGGCCTTCCAAGAAACTGCGTCTCACAGGCCTTTCTCTGTCACGTTGCTGGTAGGCTGTGAGAGCACTGTGCAGAGCCAGTTGTTTCTTAGCTTCCCAAAGATTTGGAAGCAAGATGCTTTGGGGACTCTCAGCCCCTTTGGAAACAAGGCGGCCCTTTGGGCCTGGCAGCTCTAGGCCAAAGTAGCACGCCCAGAGCAGGAGTTCTACTTCATCCAGATCAGGCCTGCCAAGAAACTGCGTTTCACAGGCCTTGGTAAGAGATGTTCCCGGTAGGCTGTAAGAGCACTGGGCAGAGCCAGTTGTTTCTTACCTTCCTGAAAAGCTGGAAGCAAGACGCTTGGGACCCCTCTGCCCGTTTGGGAACAAGGCAGCCTTTTGGGTCGGGAAGCTCTAGGCCAATGGAGCACACGCAGAGCAGGAGTTCTACTTCAGCCTGATCAGGCCTGCAAAGAAACAGCGTTTGACAGGCCTTGGTAAGAGATGTTCCCGGTAGGTGTAAGAGCACTGGGCAGAGCCAGTTGTTTCTTAGCTTCGCAAAGACCGGGAAGCAAGATGCTTTGGGCCTCTCTGCCCCTTGGAAACAGGGCAGCACTTGGGGCCTGGCAGCTCTAGGGCAATGGAGCACACCCAGAGCCGGAGTTCTACTTCAGCCAGATGAGGCCTGCCAAGAAACTGCGTTTCACAGGCCTTTCAAAGACATGTTCCCGGTAGGCTGTAAGAGCACGGGGCAGAGCGAGTTGGTTCTTAGCTTCCCAGAGAGCTGGAAGCAAGATGCTTTGGGGCCTCTCTGCCCCTTTGGAAACAAGGCAGCACCTTGGGCCTGGCAGCTCTAGGGCAATGGAGCACACCCAGAGCAGAAGTTCTACTTCAGCTAGATCAGGCCACCAACAAAGTGCGTTTCACAGGCCTTGGTAAGAGATTTTCTCTCAGGCTGTAAGAGCACTGGGCAGAGCCAGTTGTTTCTTAGCTTCCCAAAGTGCTGGAAGCAAGATGCTTTGGGGGCTCCCTGCCCCTTTGCCAACAAGGCTGACCTTTGGGCCTTTCAGCTCTAGGCCAATGGAGCACACCCAGAGCAGAAGTTCTACCTCAGCCAGATAAGGCCTGCCAAGAAACTGCGTTTCAAAGTCTTTGGTAAGAGATGTTCCCGGTACTCTGTCAGAGCACTGGGCAGAGACAGTTGTTTCTTAGCTTCCCAATGAGCTGGAAGCAAGATGCTTTGGGGCCTCTCTGCCCCTTTGCAAACAAGGCATCCCTTTGGGCCTTTCAGCTCTAGGGCAATGGAGCACACCCAGAGCAGAAGTTCTACCTCAGCCAGATCAGGCCTGCCAAGAAACTGCTTTTCACAGGCCTTCGTAAGAGGTGTTCCCGGAAGGCTGTAAGAGTACCTGGCAGAGCGAGTTGTTTCTTAGCTTCAAAAACAGCTGGAAGCAACATGATTTGGGGCCTCTCTCCCCCTTTGGAAACAAAGCAGCCTTTGTGCCTGGCAGCTCTAGGCCAAAGTAGCACACCCAGAGCACAAGTTCTACCTCAGCCAGATAAGGCCTGTCAAGAAGCTGCGTTTCACAGGCCTTTGTATGTGACGTTCCCGGTTGGCTTTGAGAGCACTGTGCAGAGCCAGTTGTTTTAGCTTCCCAGAGAGCAGGAAGCAAGATGCTTTGGGGCCTCTCTCACACTTTGGAAATAAAGGCAGCCCTTTGGGCCTGGCAGCCCTAGGCCAATGGAGTACACCCAGAGCAGAAGTTCTACCTCAGCCAGATCAGGCCTTCCAAGAAACTGCGTCTCACAGGCCTTTCTCTGTCACGTTGCTGGTAGGCTGTGAGAGCACTGTGCAGAGCCAGTTGTTTCTTAGCTTCCCAAAGATTTGGAAGCAAGATGCTTTGGGGACTCTCAGCCCCTTTGGAAACAAGGCGGCCCTTTGGGCCTGGCAGCTCTAGGCCAAAGTAGCACGCCCAGAGCAGGAGTTCTACTTCATCCAGATCAGGCCTGCCAAGAAACTGCGTTTCACAGGCCTTGGTAAGAGATGTTCCCGGTAGGCTGTAAGAGCACTGGGCAGAGCCAGTTGTTTCTTACCTTCCTGAAAAGCTGGAAGCAAGACGCTTGGGACCCCTCTGCCCGTTTGGGAACAAGGCAGCCTTTTGGGTCGGGAAGCTCTAGGCCAATGGAGCACACGCAGAGCAGGAGTTCTACTTCAGCCTGATCAGGCCTGCAAAGAAACAGCGTTTGACAGGCCTTGGTAAGAGATGTTCCCGGTAGGTGTAAGAGCACTGGGCAGAGCCAGTTGTTTCTTAGCTTCGCAAAGACCGGGAAGCAAGATGCTTTGGGCCTCTCTGCCCCTTGGAAACAGGGCAGCACTTGGGGCCTGGCAGCTCTAGGGCAATGGAGCACACCCAGAGCCGGAGTTCTACTTCAGCCAGATGAGGCCTGCCAAGAAACTGCGTTTCACAGGCCTTTCAAAGACATGTTCCCGGTAGGCTGTAAGAGCACGGGGCAGAGCGAGTTGGTTCTTAGCTTCCCAGAGAGCTGGAAGCAAGATGCTTTGGGGCCTCTCTGCCCCTTTGGAAACAAGGCAGCACCTTGGGCCTGGCAGCTCTAGGGCAATGGAGCACACCCAGAGCAGAAGTTCTACTTCAGCCAAATCAGGCCTGCCAGGAAACGGCGTTTCACAGGCCTTGGTAAGAGATGTTCCCGGTAGGCTGTAAGAGCACTGGGCAACGCCAGATGTTTCTTAGCTTCCCGAAGAGCTGGAAGCAAGATGCTTTGGTGCCACTCTCTCACTTTGGAATCAAGGCAGCCCTTTGGGGCAGGTAGCTCTAGGCCAGTGGAGCACACCCAGAGCAGAAGTTCTACTTCGGCCAGTTCAGGCCACCAACAAACTGCGTTTCACAGGCCTTGGTAAGAGATGTTCCCGGTAGGCTGTAAGAGCACTGGGCAACGCCAGATGTTTCTTAGCTTCCCGAAGAGCTGGAAGCAAGATGCTTTGGGGCCTCTCTGCCCCTTTGCAAACAAGGCGGCCCTTTGGGCCAGGCAGCTCTAGGCCAATGGAGCACACCCAGAGCAGAAGTTCTACTTCAGCTAGATCAGGCCACCAACAAAGTGCGTTTCACAGGCCTTGGTAAGAGATTTTCTCTCAGGCTGTAAGAGCACTGGGCAGAGCCAGTTGTTTCTTAGCTTCCCAAAGAGCTGGAAGCAAGATGCTTTGGGGGCTCCCTGCCCCTTTGCCAACAAGGCCGACCTTTGGGCCTTTCAGCTCTAGGCCAATGGAGCACACCCAGAGCAGAAGTTCTACCTCAGCCAGATAAAGCCTGCCAAGAAACTGCGTTTCAAAGGCTTTGGTAAGAGATGTTGCCGGTACTCTGTCAGAGCACTGGGCAGAGACAGTTGTTTCTTAGCTTCCCAATGAGCTGGAAGCAAGATGCTTTGGGGCCTCTCTGCCCCTTTGCAAACAAGGCATCCCTTTGGACCTTTCAGCTCTAGGGCAATGGAGCACACCCAGAGCAGAAGTTCTACCTCAGCCAGATCAGGCCTTCCAAGAAACTGCGTCTCACAGGCCTTTCTCTGTCACGTTGCCGGTAGGCTGTGAGAGCACTGTGCAGAGCCAGTTGTTTCTTAGCTTCCCAAAGATTTGGAAGCAAGATACTTTGGGGACTCTCAGCCCCTTTGGAAACAAGGCGACCCTTTGGGCCTGGCAGCTCTAGGCCAAAGTAGCACGCCCAGAGCAGGAGTTCTACTTCAGCCAGATCAGACCTGCCAAGAAACTGCGTTTCACAGGCCTTGGTAAGAGATGTTCCCGGTAGGCTGTGAGAGCACTGTGGAGAGCCAGTTGCTTTAGCTTCCCACAGAGCTGGAAGCAAGATGCTTTGGGGCCTCTCTCTCCCTTTGGACACAAGGCAGCCGTTTGCGCCTGGCAGCTCTAGGCCAATGGAGCACACCCACAGCAGAAGTTCTACTTCAGGCAGATCAGTCCTGCCCAGAAACTGCGTTTCACAGCCCTTGGTAAGAGATGTTCACGGTAGGCTGTGAGAGCACTGGGCAGAACCAGTTGTTTTTTAGCTTCCCAAAGTGCTGGAGGCAAGATGCTTTGGGGACTCTCAGCCCCTTTGGAAACAAGGCGGCCCTTTGGGCCTGGCAGCTCTAGGCCAAAGTAGCACGCCCAGAGCAGGAGTTCTACTTCATCCAGATCAGGCCTGCCAAGAAACTGCGTTTCACAGGCCTTGGTAAGAGATGTTCCCGGTAGGCTGTAAGAGCACTGGGCAGAGCCAGTTGTTTCTTACCTTCCTGAAAAGCTGGAAGCAAGACGCTTGGGACCCCTCTGCCCGTTTGGGAACAAGGCAGCCTTTTGGGTCGGGAAGCTCTAGGCCAATGGAGCACACGCAGAGCAGGAGTTCTACTTCAGCCTGATCAGGCCTGCAAAGAAACAGCGTTTGACAGGCCTTGGTAAGAGATGTTCCCGGTAGGTGTAAGAGCACTGGGCAGAGCCAGTTGTTTCTTAGCTTCGCAAAGACCGGGAAGCAAGATGCTTTGGGCCTCTCTGCCCCTTGGAAACAGGGCAGCACTTGGGGCCTGGCAGCTCTAGGGCAATGGAGCACACCCAGAGCCGGAGTTCTACTTCAGCCAGATGAGGCCTGCCAAGAAACTGCGTTTCACAGGCCTTTCAAAGACATGTTCCCGGTAGGCTGTAAGAGCACGGGGCAGAGCGAGTTGGTTCTTAGCTTCCCAGAGAGCTGGAAGCAAGATGCTTTGGGGCCTCTCTGCCCCTTTGGAAACAAGGCAGCACCTTGGGCCTGGCAGCTCTAGGGCAATGGAGCACACCCAGAGCAGAAGTTCTACTTCAGCCAAATCAGGCCTGCCAGGAAACGGCGTTTCACAGGCCTTGGTAAGAGATGTTCCCGGTAGGCTGTAAGAGCACTGGGCAACGCCAGATGTTTCTTAGCTTCCCGAAGAGCTGGAAGCAAGATGCTTTGGTGCCACTCTCTCACTTTGGAATCAAGGCAGCCCTTTGGGGCAGGTAGCTCTAGG
This sequence comes from Equus asinus, assembly GCF_041296235.1. Classification (NCBI taxonomy): domain Eukaryota; kingdom Metazoa; phylum Chordata; class Mammalia; order Perissodactyla; family Equidae; genus Equus; species Equus asinus. The sequence continues at coordinate 910,344 of NW_027225523.1, forward strand.
CCAGTGGAGCACACCCAGAGCAGAAGTTCTACTTCGGCCAGTTCAGGCCACCAACAAACTGCGTTTCACAGGCCTTGGTAAGAGATGTTCCCGGTAGGCTGTAAGAGCACTGGGCAACGCCAGATGTTTCTTAGCTTCCCGAAGAGCTGGAAGCAAGATGCTTTGGGGCCTCTCTGCCCCTTTGCAAACAAGGCGGCCCTTTGGGCCAGGCAGCTCTAGGCCAATGGAGCACACCCAGAGCAGAAGTTCTACTTCAGCTAGATCAGGCCACCAACAAAGTGCGTTTCACAGGCCTTGGTAAGAGATTTTCTCTCAGGCTGTAAGAGCACTGGGCAGAGCCAGTTGTTTCTTAGCTTCCCAAAGAGCTGGAAGCAAGATGCTTTGGGGGCTCCCTGCCCCTTTGCCAACAAGGCCGACCTTTGGGCCTTTCAGCTCTAGGCCAATGGAGCACACCCAGAGCAGAAGTTCTACCTCAGCCAGATAAAGCCTGCCAAGAAACTGCGTTTCCAAGGCTTTGGTAAGAGATGTTGCCGGTACTCTGTCAGAGCACTGGGCAGAGACAGTTGTTTCTTAGCTTCCCAATGAGCTGGAAGCAAGATGCTTTGGGGCCTCTCTGCCCCTTTGCAAACAAGGCATCCCTTTGGACCTTTCAGCTCTAGGGCAATGGAGCACACCCAGAGCAGAAGTTCTACCTCAGCCAGATCAGGCCTTCCAAGAAACTGCGTCTCACAGGCCTTTCTCTGTCACGTTGCCGGTAGGCTGTGAGAGCACTGTGCAGAGCCAGTTGTTTCTTAGCTTCCCAAAGATTTGGAAGCAAGATACTTTGGGGACTCTCAGCCCCTTTGGAAACAAGGCGACCCTTTGGGCCTGGCAGCTCTAGGCCAAAGTAGCACGCCCAGAGCAGGAGTTCTACTTCAGCCAGATCAGACCTGCCAAGAAACTGCGTTTCACAGGCCTTGGTAAGAGATGTTCCCGGTAGGCTGTGAGAGCACTGTGGAGAGCCAGTTGCTTTAGCTTCCCACAGAGCTGGAAGCAAGATGCTTTGGGGCCTCTCTCTCCCTTTGGACACAAGGCAGCCGTTTGCGCCTGGCAGCTCTAGGCCAATGGAGCACACCCACAGCAGAAGTTCTACTTCAGGCAGATCAGTCCTGCCCAGAAACTGCGTTTCACAGCCCTTGGTAAGAGATGTTCACGGTAGGCTGTGAGAGCACTGGGCAGAACCAGTTGTTTTTTAGCTTCCCAAAGTGCTGGAGGCAAGATGCTTTGGGGCCTCTCTCACCCTTTGGAAACAAGGCAGCCCTTAGGTCCTGGTAGCTCTAGGCCTATGTAGCACAACCAGAACAGAAGTTCTACTTCAGCTAGGTCAGGCCTGCCAAGAAACTGCGTTTCACAGGCCTTTCAAAGAGATGTTCTCTTAGGCTGTGAGAGCACTGGGCAGAGCCAGCTGTTTCTTAGCTTCCCGAAGAGCTGGGAGCAAGATGCTTTGGGTCCACTCTCCGTCTTTGGAAACAAGGCAGCCCTTTGGGCCTGACAGCTCTAGGGCAATGGAGCACGCCCAGAGCAGAAGTTCTACTTCAGCCAGATCAGGCCTGCCAGGAAACTGCGTTTCACAGGCCTTGGTAAGAGATGTTCCCGGTAGGCTGTAAGAGCACTGGGCAGAGCCAGTTGTTTCTTACCTTCCTGAAAAGCTGGAAGCAAGATGCTTGGGACCCCTCTGCCCGTTTGGGAACAAGGCAGCCTTTTGGGTCGGGAAGCTCTAGGCCAATGGAGCACACGCAGAGCAGGAGTTCTACTTCAGCCTGATCAGGCCTGCAAAGAAACAGCGTTTGACAGGCCTTGGTAAGAGATGTTCCCGGTAGGTGTAATAGCACTGGGCAGAGCCAGTTGTTTCTTAGCTTCGCAAAGACCGGGAAGCAAGATTCTTTGGGCCTCTCTGCCCCTTGGAAACAGGGCAGCACTTGGGGCCTGGCAGCTCTAGGGCAATGGAGCACACCCAGAGCCGGAGTTCTACTTCAGCCAGATGAGGCCTGCCAAGAAACTGCGTTTCACAGGCCTTTCAAAGACATGTTCCCGGTAGGCTGTAAGAGCACGGGGCAGAGCGAGTTGGTTCTTAGCTTCCCAGAGAGCTGGAAGCAAGATGCTTTGGGGCCTCTCTGCCCCTTTGGAAACAAGGCAGCACCTTGGGCCTGGCAGCTCTAGGGCAATGGAGCACACCCAGAGCAGAAGTTCTACTTCAGCCAAATCAGGCCTGCCAGGAAACGGCGTTTCACAGGCCTTGGTAAGAGATGTTCCCGGTAGGCTGTAAGAGCACTGGGCAACGCCAGATGTTTCTTAGCTTCCCGAAGAGCTGGAAGCAAGATGCTTTGGTGCCACTCTCTCACTTTGGAATCAAGGCAGCCCTTTGGGGCAGGTAGCTCTAGGCCAGTGGAGCACACCCAGAGCAGAAGTTCTACTTCGGCCAGTTCAGGCCACCAACAAACTGCGTTTCACAGGCCTTGGTAAGAGATGTTCCCGGTAGGCTGTAAGAGCACTGGGCAACGCCAGATGTTTCTTAGCTTCCCGAAGAGCTGGAAGCAAGATGCTTTGGGGCCTCTCTGCCCCTTTGCAAACAAGGCGGCCCTTTGGGCCAGGCAGCTCTAGGCCAATGGAGCACACCCAGAGCAGAAGTTCTACTTCAGCTAGATCAGGCCACCAACAAAGTGCGTTTCACAGGCCTTGGTAAGAGATTTTCTCTCAGGCTGTAAGAGCACTGGGCAGAGCCAGTTGTTTCTTAGCTTCCCAAAGAGCTGGAAGCAAGATGCTTTGGGGGCTCCCTGCCCCTTTGCCAACAAGGCCGACCTTTGGGCCTTTCAGCTCTAGGCCAATGGAGCACACCCAGAGCAGAAGTTCTACCTCAGCCAGATAAGGCCTGCCAAGAAACTGCGTTTCAAAGGCTTTGGTAAGAGATGTTGCCGGTACTCTGTCAGAGCACTGGGCAGAGACAGTTGTTTCTTAGCTTCCCAAAGAGCTGGAAGCAAGATGCTTTGGGACCTCTCTGCCCCTTTGCAAACAAGGCATCCCTTTGGGCCTTTCAGCTCTAGGCCAATGGAGCACAGCCAGAGCAGAAGTCCTACTTCAGCCAGATCAGGCCTGCCAAGGAACTGCGTTTCAGAGGCCTTTGTATGTGACGTTCCCGGTAGGCTGTGAGAGCACGGTGCAGAGCCAGTTGTTTCCTTGTTTCCCAAACAGCTGGAAGCAAGACGCTTTGGGGCCTCTCTGCCCCTTTGGAAACAAGGCAGCACGTTGGGTCTGGCAGCTCTAGGGCAATGGAGCACAACCAGAGCAGAAGTTCTACTTCTTCCAGATCAGGCCTGCCTAGAAAGTGCGTTTCACAGGCCTTGATAAGAGATGTTCTCTTAGGCTATAAGAGCACTGGGCACAGCCAGTTGTTTCTTAGCTTCCCAAGAGGTGGAAGCAAGATGCTTTGGGGCCTCTCTCCCCCTTTGGAAACAAGGCAGCCCTTTGGGCATTTCAGTGCTAGGGCAATGGAGCACACCCAGAGCAGAAGTTCTACCTCAGTCAGATCAGGCCTGCCAAGAAACTGCTTTTCACAGGCCTTCGTAAGAGGTGTTCCCGGAAGGCTGTAAGAGTACCTGGCAGAGCGAGTTGTTTCTTAGCTTCAAAAACAGCTGGAAGCAACATGATTTGGGGCCTCTCTCCCCCTTTGGAAACAAAGCAGCCTTTGTGCCTGGCAGCTCTAGGCCAAAGTAGCACACCCAGAGCAGAAGTTCTACCTCAGCCAGATCAGGCCTGCCAAGAAACTGCTTTTCACAGGCCTTCGTAAGAGGTGTTCCCGGAAGGCTGTAAGAGTACCTGGCAGAGCGAGTTGTTTCTTAGCTTCAAAAACAGCTGGAAGCAACATGATTTGGGGCCTCTCTCCCCCTTTGGAAACAAAGCAGCCTTTGTGCCTGGCAGCTCTAGGCCAAAGTAGCACACCCAGAGCACAAGTTCTACCTCAGCCAGATAAGGCCTGTCAAGAAGCTGCGTTTCACAGGCCTTTGTATGTGACGTTCCCGGTTGGCTTTGAGAGCACTGTGCAGAGCCAGTTGTTTTAGCTTCCCAGAGAGCAGGAAGCAAGATGCTTTGGGGCCTCTCTCACACTTTGGAAATAAAGGCAGCCCTTTGGGCCTGGCAGCCCTAGGCCAATGGAGTACACCCAGAGCAGAAGTTCTACCTCAGCCAGATCAGGCCTTCCAAGAAACTGCGTCTCACAGGCCTTTCTCTGTCACGTTGCCGGTAGGCTGTGAGAGCACTGTGCAGAGCCAGTTGTTTCTTAGCTTCCCAAAGATTTGGAAGCAAGATACTTTGGGGACTCTCAGCCCCTTTGGAAACAAGGCGGCCCTTTGGGCCTGGCAGCTCTAGGCCAAAGTAGCACGCCCAGAGCAGGAGTTCTACTTCAGCCAGATCAGGCCTGCCAAGAAACTGCGTTTCACAGGCCTTGGTAAGAGATGTTCCCGGTAGGCTGTGAGAGCACTGTGGAGAGCCAGTTGCTTTAGCTTCCCACAGAGCTGGAAGCAAGATGCTTTGGGGCCTCTCTCTCCCTTTGGACACAAGGCAGCCGTTTGCGCCTGGCAGCTCTAGGCCAATGGAGCACACCCACAGCAGAAGTTCTACTTCAGGCAGATCAGTCCTGCCCAGAAACTGCGTTTCACAGCCCTTTGTAAGAGATGTTCACGGTAGGCTGTGAGAGCACTGGGCAGAACCAGTTGTTTTTTAGCTTCCCAAAGTGCTGGAGGCAAGATGCTTTGGGGCCTCTCTCACCCTTTGGAAACAAGGCAGCCCTTAGGTCCTGGTAGCTCTAGGCCTATGTAGCACAACCAGAACAGAAGTTCTACTTCAGCCAGGTCAGGCCTGCCAAGAAACTGCGTTTCACAGGCCTTTCAAAGAGATGTTCTCTTAGGCTGTAAGAGCACTGGGCAGAGCCAGCTGTTTCTTAGCTTCCCGAAGAGCTGGGAGCAAGATGCTTTGGGTCCACTCTCCGTCTTTGGAAACAAGGCAGCCCTTTGGGCCTGGCAGCTCTAGGGCAATGGAGCACACCCAGAGCAGAAGTTCTACTTCAGCCAAATCAGGCCTGCCAGGAAACGGCGTTTCACAGGCCTTGGTAAGAGATGTTCCCGGTAGGCTGTAACAGCACTGGGCAACGCCAGATGTTTCTTAGCTTCCCGAAGAGCTGGAAGCAAGATGCTTTGGGGCCTCTCTGCCCCTTTGCAAACAAGGCATCCCTTTGGGCCTTTCAGCTCTAGGCCAATGGAGCACAGCCAGAGCAGAGGTCCTACTTCAGCCAGATCAGGCCTGCCGTGGAACTGCCTTTCAGAGGCCTTTGTATGTGACCTTCCCGGTAGGCTGTGAGAGCACGGTGCAGAGCCAGTTGTTTCCTTGTTTCCCAAACAGCTGGAAGCAAGACGCTTTGGGGCCTCTCTGCCCCTTTGGAAACAAGGCAGCACGTTGGGTCTGGCAGCTCTAGGGCAATGGAGCACAACCAGAGCCGAAGTTCTACTTCTTCCAGATCAGGCCTGCCTAGAAAGTGCGTTTCACAGGCCTTGATAAGAGATGTTCTCTTAGGCTATAAGAGCACTGGGCACAGCCAGTTGTTTCTTAGCTTCCCAAGAGGTGGAAGCAAGATGCTTTGGGGCCTCTCTCCCCCTTTGGAAACAAGGCAGCCCTTTGGGCCTTTCAGCTCTAGGGCAATGGAGCACACCCAGAGCAGAAGTTCTACCTCAGCCAGATCAGGCCTGCCAAGAAACTGCTTTTCACAGGCCTTCGTAAGAGGTGTTCCCGGAAGGCTGTAAGAGTACCTGGCAGAGCGAGTTGTTTCTTAGCTTCAAAAACAGCTGGAAGCAACATGATTTGGGGCCTCTCTCCCCCTTTGGAAACAAAGCAGCCTTTGTGCCTGGCAGCTCTAGGCCAAAGTAGCACACCCAGAGCACAAGTTCTACCTCAGCCAGATAAGGCCTGTCAAGAAGCTGCGTTTCACAGGCCTTTGTATGTGACGTTCCCGGTTGGCTTTGAGAGCACTGTGCAGAGCCAGTTGTTTTAGCTTCCCAGAGAGCAGGAAGCAAGATGCTTTGGGGCCTCTCTCACACTTTGGAAATAAAGGCAGCCCTTTGGGCCTGGCAGCCCTAGGCCAATGGAGTACACCCAGAACACAAGTTCTACCTCAGCCAGATCAGGCCTTCCAAGAAACTGCGTCTCACAGGCCTTTCTCTGTCACGTTGCCGGTAGGCTGTGAGAGCACTGTGCAGAGCCAGTTGTTTCTTAGCTTCCCAAAGATTTGGAAGCAAGATACTTTGGGGACTCTCAGCCCCTTTGGAAACAAGGCGGCCCTTTGGGCCTGGCAGCTCTAGGCCAAAGTAGCACGCCCAGAGCAGGAGTTCTACTTCAGCCAGATCAGGCCTGCCAAGAAACTGCGTTTCACAGGCCTTGGTAAGAGATGTTCCCGGTAGGCTGTGAGAGCACTGTGGAGAGCCAGTTGCTTTAGCTTCCCACAGAGCTGGAAGCAAGATGCTTTGGGGCCTCTCTCTCCCTTTGGACACAAGGCAGCCGTTTGCGCCTGGCAGCTCTAGGCCAATGGAGCACACCCACAGCAGAAGTTCTACTTCAGGCAGATCAGTCCTGCCCAGAAACTGCGTTTCACAGCCCTTGGTAAGAGATGTTCACGGTAGGCTGTGAGAGCACTGGGCAGAACCAGTTGTTTTTTAGCTTCCCAAAGTGCTGGAGGCAAGATGCTTTGGGGCCTCTCTCACCCTTTGGAAACAAGGCAGCCCTTAGGTCCTGGTAGCTCTAGGCCTATGTAGCACAACCAGAACAGAAGTTCTACTTCAGCCAGGTCAGGCCTGCCAAGAAACTGCGTTTCACAGGCCTTTCAAAGAGATGTTCTCTTAGGCTGTAAGAGCACTGGGCAGAGCCAGCTGTTTCTTAGCTTCCCGAAGAGCTGGGAGCAAGATGCTTTGGGTCCACTCTCCGTCTTTGGAAACAAGGCAGCCCTTTGGGCCTGGCAGCTGTAGGGCAATGGAGCACACCCAGAGCAGAAGATCTACTTCAGCCAAATCAGGCCTGCCAGGAAACGGCGTTTCACAGGCCTTGGTAAGAGATGTTCCCGGTAGGCTGTAAGAGCACTGGGCAACGCCAGATGTTTCTTGGCTTCCCGAAGAGCTGGAAGCAAGATGCTTTGGTGCCACTCTTTCACTTTGGAATCAAGGCAGCCCTTTGGGGCAGGTAGCTCTAGGCCAGTGTAGCACACCCAGAGCAGAAGTTCTACTTCGGCCAGTTCAGGCCACCAACAAACTGCGTTTCACAGGCCTTGGTAAGAGATGTTCCTGGTAGGCTGTAAGAGCACTGGGCAACGCCAGATGTTTCTTAGCTTCCCGAAGAGCTGGAAGCAAGATGCTTTGGGGCCTCTCTGCCCCTTTGCAAACAAGGCGGCCCTTTGGGCCAGGCAGCTCTAGGCCAATGGAGCACACCCAGAGCAGAAGTTCTACTTCAGCTAGATCAGGCCACCAACAAAGTGCGTTTCACAGGCCTTGTTAAGAGATTTTCTCTCAGGCTGTAAGAGCACTGGGCAGAGCCAGTTGTTTCTTAGCTTCCCAAAGAGCTGGAAGCAAGATGCTTTGGGGGCTCCCTGCCCCTTTGCCAACAAGGCCGACCTTTGGGCCTTTCAGCTCTAGGCCAATGGAGCACACCCAGAGCAGAAGTTCTACCTCAGCCAGATAAGGCCTGCCAAGAAACTGCGTTTCAAAGGCTTTGGTAAGAGATGTTGCCGGTACTCTGTCAGAGCACTGGGCAGAGCCAGTTGTTTCTTAGCTTCCCAAAGAGCTGGAAGCAAGATGCTTTGGGACCTCTCTGCCCCTTTGCAAACAAGGCATCCCTTTGGTCCTTTCAGCTCTAGGCCAATGGAGCACAGCCAGAGCAGAAGTCCTACTTCAGCCAGATCAGGCCTGCCAAGGAACTGCGTTTCAGAGGCCTTTGTATGTGACGTTCCCGGTAGGCTGTGAGAGCACGGTGCAGAGCCACATGTTTCCTTGTTTCCCAAACAGCTGGAAGCAAGACGCTTTGGGGCCTCTCTGCCCCTTTGGAAACAAGGCAGCACGTTGGGTCTGGCAGCTCTAGGGCAATGGAGCACAACCAGAGCAGAAGTTCTACTTCTTCCAGATCAGGCCTGCCTAGAAAGTGCGTTTCACAGGCCTTGATAAGAGATGTTCTCTTAGGCTATAAGAGCACTGGGCACAGCCAGTTGTTTCTTAGCTTCCCAAGAGGTGGAAGCAAGATGCTTTGGGGCCTCTCTCCCCCTTTGGAAACAAGGCAGCCCTTTGGGCCTTTCAGCGCTAGGGCAATGGAGCACACCCAGAGCAGAAGTTCTACCTCAGTCAGATCAGGCCTGCCAAGAAACTGCTTTTCACAGGCCTTCGTAAGAGGTGTTCCCGGAAGGCTGTAAGAGTACCTGGCAGAGCGAGTTGTTTCTTAGCTTCAAAAACAGCTGGAAGCAACATGATTTGGGGCCTCTCTCCCCTTTGGAAACAAAGCAGCCTTTGTGCCTGGCAGCTCTAGGCCAAAGTAGCACACCCAGAGCACAAGTTCTACCTCAGCCAGATCAGGCCTTCCAAGAAACTGCGTCTCACAGGCCTTTCTCTGTCACGTTGCCGGTAGGCTGTGAGAGCACTGTGCAGAGCCAGTTGTTTCTTAGCTTCCCAAAGATTTGGAAGCAAGATGCTTTGGGGACTCTCAGCCCCTTTGGAAACAAGGCGGCCCTTTGGGCCTGGCAGCTCTAGGCCAAAGTAGCACGCCCAGAGCAGGAGTTCTACTTCAGCCAGATCAGGCCTGCCAAGAAACTGCGTTTCACAGGCCTTGGTAAGAGATGTTCCCGGTAGGCTGTGAGAGCACTGTGGAGAGCCAGTTGCTTTATCTTCCCACAGAGCTGGAAGCAAGATGCCTTGGGGCCTCTCTCTCCCTTTGGACACAAGGCAGCCGTTTGGGCCTGGCAGCTCTAGGCCAATGGAGCACACCCACAGCAGAAGTTCTACTTCAGGCAGATCAGTCCTGCCCAGAAACTGCGTTTCACAGCCCTTGGTAAGAGATGTTCACGGTAGGCTGTGAGAGCACTGGGCAGAACCAGTTGTTTTTTAGCTTCCCAAAGTGCTGGAGGCAAGATGCTTTGGGGCCTCTCTCACCCTTTGGAAACAAGGCAGCCCTTAGGTCCTGGTAGCTCTAGGCCTATGTAGCACAACCAGAACAGAAGTTCTACTTCAGCCAGGTCAGGCCTGCCAAGAAACTGCGTTTCACAGGCCTTTCAAAGAGATGTTCTCTTAGGCTGTAAGAGCACTGGGCAGAGCCAGCTGTTTCTTAGCTTCCCGAAGAGCTGGGAGCAAGATGCTTTGGGTCCACTCTCCGTCTTTGGAAACAAGGCAGCCCTTTGGGCCTGGCAGCTCTAGGGCAATGGAGCACACCCAGAGCAGAAGTTCTACTTCAGCCAGATCAGGCCTGCCAGGAAACTGCGTTTCACAGGCCTTGGTAAGAGATGTTCCCGGTAGGCTGTAAGAGCACTGGGCAGAGCCAGTTGTTTCTTACCTTCCTGAAAAGCTGGAAGCAAGATGCTTGGGACCCCTCTGCCCGTTTGGGAACAAGGCAGCCTTTTGGGTCGGGAAGCTCTAGGCCAATGGAGCACACGCAGAGCAGGAGTTCTACTTCAGCCTGATCAGGCCTGCAAAGAAACAGCGTTTGACAGGCCTTGGTAAGAGATGTTCCCGGTAGGTGTAAGAGCACTGGGCAGAGCCAGTTGTGTCTTAGCTTCGCAAAGACCGGGAAGCAAGATGCTTTGGGCCTCTCTGCCCCTTGGAAACAGGGCAGCACTTTGGGCCTTTCAGCTCTAGGGCAATGGAGCACACCCAGAGCAGAAGTTCTACCTCAGCCAGATCAGGCCTGCCAAGAAACTGCTTTTCACAGGCCTTCGTAACAGGTGTTCCCGGAAGGCTGTAAGAGTACCTGGCAGAGCGAGTGGTTTCTTAGCTTCAAAAACAGCTGGAAGCAACATGATTTGGGGCCTCTCTCCCCCTTTGGAAACAAAGCAGCCTTTGTGCCTGGCAGCTCTAGGCCAAAGTAGCACACCCAGAGCACAAGTTCTACCTCAGCCAGATCAGGCCTGTCAAGAAGCTGCGTTTCACAGGCCTTTGTATGTGACGTTCCCGGTTGGCTTTGAGAGCACTGTGCAGAGCCAGTTGTTTTAGCTTCCCAGAGAGCAGGAAGCAAGATGCTTTGGGGCCTCTCTCACACTTTGGAAATAAAGGCAGCCCTTTGGGCCTGGCAGCCCTAGGCCAATGGAGTACACCCAGAGCAGAAGTTCTACCTCAGCCAGATCAGGCCTTCCAAGAAACTGCGTCTCACAGGCCTTTCTCTGTCACGTTGCCGGTAGGCTGTGAGAGCACTGTGCAGAGCCAGTTGTTTCTTAGCTTCCCAAAGATTTGGAAGCAAGATGCTTTGGGGACTCTCAGCCCCTTTGGAAACAAGGCGGCCCTTTGGGCCTGGCAGCTCTAGGCCAAAGTAGCACGCCCAGAGCAGGAGTTCTACTTCAGCCAGATCAGGCCTGCCAAGAAACTGCGTTTCACAGGCCTTGGTAAGAGATGTTCCCGGTAGGCTGTGAGAGCACTGTGGAGAGCCAGTTGCTTTAGCTTCCCACAGAGCTGGAAGCAAGATGCCTTGGGGCCTCTCTCTCCCTTTGGACACAAGGCAGCCGTTTGGGCCTGGCAGCTCTAGGCCAATGGAGCACACCCACAGCAGAAGTTCTACTTCAGGCAGATCAGTCCTGCCCAGAAACTGCGTTTCACAGCCCTTGGTAAGAGATGTTCACGGTAGGCTGTGAGAGCACTGGGCAGAACCAGTTGTTTTTTAGCTTCCCAAAGTGCTGGAGGCAAGATGCTTTGGGGCCTCTCTCACCCTTTGGAAACAAGGCAGCCCTTAGGTCCTGGTAGCTCTAGGCCTATGTAGCACAACCAGAACAGAAGTTCTACTTCAGCCAGGTCAGGCCTGCCAAGAAACTGCGTTTCACAGGCCTTTCAAAGAGATGTTCTCTTAGGCTGTAAGAGCACTGGGCAGAGCCAGCTGTTTCTTAGCTTCCCGAAGAGCTGGGAGCAAGATGCTTTGGGTCCACTCTCCGTCTTTGGAAACAAGGCAGCCCTTTGGGCCTGGCAGCTCTAGGGCAATGGAGCACACCCAGAGCAGAAGTTCTACTTCAGCCAGATCAGGCCTGCCAGGAAACTGCGTTTCACAGGCCTTGGTAAGAGATGTTCCCGGTAGGCTGTAAGAGCACTGGGCAGAGCCAGTTGTTTCTTACCTTCCTGAAAAGCTGGAAGCAAGATGCTTGGGACCCCTCTGCCCGTTTGGGAACAAGGCAGCCTTTTGGGTCGGGAAGCTCTAGGCCAATGGAGCACACGCAGAGCAGGAGTTCTACTTCAGCCTGATCAGGCCTGCAAAGAAACAGCGTTTGACAGGCCTTGGTAAGAGATGTTCCCGGTAGGTGTAAGAGCACTGGGCAGAGCCAGTTGTTTCTTAGCTTCGCAAAGACCGGGAAGCAAGATGCTTTGGGCCTCTCTGCCCCTTGGAAACAGGGCAGCACTTTGGGCCTGGCAGCTCTAGGGCAATGGAGCACACCCAGAGCCGGAGTTCTACTTCAGCCAGATGAGGCCTGCCAAGAAACTGCGTTTCACAGGCCTTTCAAAGACATGTTCCCGGTAGGCTGTAAGAGCACGGGGCAGAGCGAGTTGGTTCTTAGCTTCCGAGAGAGCTGGAAGCAAGATGCTTTGGGGCCTCTCTGCCCCTTTGGAAACAAGGCAGCACCTTGGGCCTGGCAGCTCTAGGCCAATGGAGCACACCCAGAGCAGAAGTTCTACTTCAGCCAAATCAGGCCTGCCAGGAAACGGCGTTTCACAGGCCTTGGTAAGAGATGTTCCCGGTAGGCTGTAAGAGCACTGGGCAACGCCAGATGTTTCTTAGCTTCCCGAAGAGCTGGAAGCGAGAAGCTTTGGTGCCACTCTCTCACTTTGGACTCAAGGCAGCCCTTTGGGGCAGGTAGCTCTAGCCCAATGGAGCTCACCCAGAGCAGAAGTTCTACTTCGGCCAGTTCAGGCCACCAACAAACTGCGTTTCACAGGCCTTGGTAAGAGATGTTCCCGGTAGGCTGTAAGAGCACTGGGCAACGCCAGATGTTTCTTAGCTTCCCGAAGAGCTGGAAGCAAGATGCTTTGGGGCCTCTCATCCCCTTTGCAAACAAGGTGGCCCTATGGGCCAGGCAGCTCTAGGCCAATGGAGCACACCCAGAGCAGAAGTTCTACTTCGGCCAGTTCAGGCCACCAACAAACTGCGTTTCACAGGCCTTGGTAAGAGATGTTCCCGGTAGGCTGTAAGAGCACTGGGCAACGCCAGATGTTTCTTAGCTTCCCGAAGAGCTGGAAGCAAGATGCTTTGGGGCCTCTCATCCCCTTTGCAAACAAGGCCGACCTTTGGGCCAGGCAGCTCTAGGCCAATGGAGCACACCCAGAGCAGAAGTTCTACCTCAGCCAGATAAGGCCTGCCAAGAAACTGCGTTTCAAAGGCTTTGGTAAGAGATGTTCCCGGTACTCTGTTAGAGCACTGGGCAGAGCCATTTGTTTCTTAGCTTCCCAAAGAGCTGGAAGCAAGATGCTTTGGGGGCTCCCTGCCCCTTTGCCAACAAGGGCGACCTTTGGGCCTTTCAGCTCTAGGCCAATGGAGCACACCCAGAGCAGAAGTCCTACTTCAGCCAGATCAGGCCTGCCAAGGAACTGCGTTTCAGAGGCCTTTGTATGTGACGTTCCCGGTAGGCTGTGAGAGCACGGTGCAGAGCCAGTTGTTTCCTTGTTTCCCAAACAGCTGGAAGCAAGACGCTTTGGGGCCTCTCTGCCCCTTTGGAAACAAGGCAGCACGTTGGGTCTGGCAGCTCTAGGGCAATGGAGCACAACCAGAGCCGAAGTTCTACTTCTTCCAGATCAGGCCTGCCTAGACAGTGCGTTTCCCAGGCCTTGATAAGAGATGTTCTCTTAGGCTATAAGAGCACTGGGCACAGCCAGTTGTTTCTTAGCTTCCCAAGAGGTGGAAGCAAGATGCTTTGGGGCCTCTCTCCCCCTTTGGAAACAAGGCAGCCCTTTGGGCCTTTCAGCTCTAGGGCAATGGAGCACACCCAGAGCAGAAGTTCTACCTCAGCCAGATCAGGCCTGCCAAGAAACTGCTTTTCACAGGCCTTCGTAAGAGGTGTTCCCGGAAGGCTGTAAGAGTACCTGGCAGAGCGAGTTGTTTCTTAGCTTCAAAAACAGCTGGAAGCAACATGATTTGGGGCCTCTCTCCCCCTTTGGAAACAAAGCAGCCTTTGTGCCTGGCAGCTCTAGGCCAAAGTAGCACACCCAGAGCACAAGTTCTACCTCAGCCAGATCAGGCCTGTCAAGAAGCTGCGTTTCACAGGCCTTTGTATGTGACGTTCCCGGTTGGCTTTGAGAGCACTGTGCAGAGCCAGTTGTTTTAGCTTCCCAGAGAGCAGGAAGCAAGATGCTTTGGGGCCTCTCTCACACTTTGGAAATAAAGGCAGCCCTTTGGGCCTGGCAGCCCTAGGCCAATGGAGTACACCCAGAGCAGAAGTTCTACCTCAGCCAGATCAGGCCTTCCAAGAAACTGCGTCTCACAGGCCTTTCTCTGTCACGTTGCCGGTAGGCTGTGAGAGCACTGTGCAGAGCCAGTTGTTTCTTAGCTTCCCAAAGATTTGGAAGCAAGATGCTTTGGGGACTCTCAGCCCCTTTGGAAACAAGGCGGCCCTTTGGGCCTGGCAGCTCTAGGCCAAAGTAGCACGCCCAGAGCAGGAGTTCTACTTCAGCCAGATCAGGCCTGCCAAGAAACTGCGTTTCACAGGCCTTGGTAAGAGATGTTCCCGGTAGGCTGTGAGAGCACTGTGGAGAGCCAGTTGCTTTAGCTTCCCACAGAGCTGGAAGCAAGATGCCTTGGGACCTCTCTCTCCCTTTGGACACAAGGCAGCCGTTTGGGCCTGGCAGCTCTAGGCCAATGGAGCACACCCACAGCAGAAGTTCTACTTCAGGCAGATCAGTCCTGCCCAGAAACTGCGTTTCACAGCCCTTGGTAAGAGATGTTCACGGTAGGCTGTGAGAGCACTGGGCAGAACCAGTTGTTTTTTAGCTTCCCAAAGTGCTGGAGGCAAGATGCTTTGGGGCCTCTCTCACCCTTTGGAAACAAGGCAGCCCTTAGGTCCTGGTAGCTCTAGGCCTATGTAGCACAACCAGAACAGAAGTTCTACTTCAGCCAGGTCAGGCCTGCCAAGAAACTGCGTTTCACAGGCCTTTCAAAGAGATGTTCTCTTAGGCTGTAAGAGCACTGGGCAGAGCCAGCTGTTTCTTAGCTTCCCGAAGAGCTGGGAGCAAGATGCTTTGGGTCCACTCTCCGTCTTTGGAAACAAGGCAGCCCTTTGGGCCTGGCAGCTCTAGGGCAATGGAGCACACCCAGAGCAGAAGTTCTACTTCAGCCAGATCAGGCCTGCCAGGAAACTGCGTTTCACAGGCCTTGGTAAGAGATGTTCCCGGTAGGCTGTAAGAGCACTGGGCAGAGCCAGTTGTTTCTTACCTTCCTGAAAAGCTGGAAGCAAGATGCTTGGGACCCCTCTGCCCGTTTGGGAACAAGGCAGCCTTTTGGGTCGGGAAGCTCTAGGCCAATGGAGCACACGCAGAGCAGGAGTTCTACTTCAGCCTGATCAGGCCTGCAAAGAAACAGCGTTTGACAGGCCTTGGTAAGAGATGTTCCCGGTAGGTGTAAGAGCACTGGGCAGAGCCAGTTGTTTCTTAGCTTCGCAAAGACCGGGAAGCAAGATGCTTTGGGCCTCTCTGCCCCTTGGAAACAGGGCAGCACTTTGGGCCTGGCAGCTCTAGGGCAATGGAGCACACCCAGAGCCGGAGTTCTACTTCAGCCAGATGAGGCCTGCCAAGAAACTGCGTTTCACAGGCCTTTCAAAGACATGTTCCCGGTAGGCTGTAAGAGCACGGGGCAGAGCGAGTTGGTTCTTAGCTTCCCAGAGAGCTGGAAGCAAGATGCTTTGGGGCCTCTCTGCCCCTTTGGAAACAAGGCAGCACCTTGGGCCTGGCAGCTCTAGGCCAATGGAGCACACCCAGAGCAGAAATTCTACTTCGGCCAGTTCAGGCCACCAACAAACTGTGTTTCACAGGCCTTGGTAAGAGATGTTCCCGGTAGGCTGTAAGAGCACTGGGCAACGCCAGATGTTTCTTAGCTTCCCGAAGAGCTGGAAGCAAGATGCTTTGGGGCCTCTCATCCCCTTTGCAAACAAGGCCGACCTTTGGGCCAGGCAGCTCTAGGCCAATGGAGCACACCCAGAGCAGAAGTTCTACCTCAGCCAGATAAGGCCTGCCAAGAAACTGCGTTTCAAAGGCTTTGGTAAGAGATGTTCCCGGTACTCTGTTAGAGCACTGGGCAGAGCCATTTGTTTCTTAGCTTCCCAAAGAGCTGGAAGCAAGATGCTTTGGGGGCTCCCTGCCCCTTTGCCAACAAGGGCGACCTTTGGGCCTTTCAGCTCTAGGCCAATGGAGCACACCCAGAGCAGAAGTCCTACTTCAGCCAGATCAGGCCTGCCAAGGAACTGCGTTTCAGAGGCCTTTGTATGTGACGTTCCCGGTAGGCTGCGAGAGCACGGTGCAGAGCCAGTTGTTTCCTTGTTTCCCAAACAGCTGGAAGCAAGACGCTTTGGGGCCTCTCTGCCCCTTTGGAAACAAGGCAGCACGTTGGGTCTGGCAGCTCTAGGGCAATGGAGCACAACCAGAGCCGAAGTTCTACTTCTTCCAGATCAGGCCTGCCTAGACAGTGCGTTTCCCAGGCCTTGATAAGAGATGTTCTCTTAGGCTATAAGAGCACTGGGCACAGCCAGTTGTTTCTTAGCTTCCCAAGAGGTGGAAGCAAGATGCTTTGGGGCCTCTCTCCCCCTTTGGAAACAAGGCAGCCCTTTGGGCCTTTCAGCTCTAGGGCAATGGAGCACACCCAGAGCAGAAGTTCTACCTCAGCCAGATCAGGCCTGCCAAGAAACTGCTTTTCACAGGCCTTCGTAAGAGGTGTTCCCGGAAGGCTGTAAGAGTACCTGGCAGAGCGAGTTGTTTCTTAGCTTCAAAAACAGCTGGAAGCAACATGATTTGGGGCCTCTCTCCCCCTTTGGAAACAAAGCAGCCTTTGTGCCTGGCAGCTCTAGGCCAAAGTAGCACACCCAGAGCACAAGTTCTACCTCAGCCAGATAAGGCCTGTCAAGAAGCTGCGTTTCACAGGCCTTTGTATGTGACGTTCCCGGTTGGCTTTGAGAGCACTGTGCAGAGCCAGTTGTTTTAGCTTCCCAGAGAGCAGGAAGCAAGATGCTTTGGGGCCTCTCTCACACTTTGGAAATAAAGGCAGCCCTTTGGGCCTGGCAGCCCTAGGCCAATGGAGTACACCCAGAGCAGAAGTTCTACCTCAGCCAGATCAGGCCTTCCAAGAAACTGCGTCTCACAGGCCTTTCTCTGTCACGTTGCTGGTAGGCTGTGAGAGCACTGTGCAGAGCCAGTTGTTTCTTAGCTTCCCAAAGATTTGGAAGCAAGATGCTTTGGGGACTCTCAGCCCCTTTGGAAACAAGGCGGCCCTTTGGGCCTGGCAGCTCTAGGCCAAAGTAGCACGCCCAGAGCAGGAGTTCTACTTCAGCCAGATCAGGCCTGCCAAGAAACTGCGTTTCACAGGCCTTGGTAAGAGATGTTCCCGGTAGGCTGTGAGAGCACTGTGGAGAGCCAGTTGCTTTAGCTTCCCACAGAGCTGGAAGCAAGATGCCTTGGGGCCTCTCTCTCCCTTTGGACACAAGGCAGCCGTTTGGGCCTGGCAGCTCTAGGCCAATGGAGCACACCCACAGCAGAAGTTCTACTTCAGGCAGATCAGTCCTGCCCAGAAACTGCGTTTCACAGCCCTTGGTAAGAGATGTTCACGGTAGGCTGTGAGAGCACTGGGCAGAACCAGTTGTTTTTTAGCTTCCCAAAGTGCTGGAGGCAAGATGCTTTGGGGCCTCTCTCACCCTTTGGAAACAAGGCAGCCCTTAGGTCCTGGTAGCTCTAGGCCTATGTAGCACAACCAGAACAGAAGTTCTACTTCAGCCAGGTCAGGCCTGCCAAGAAACTGCGTTTCACAGGCCTTTCAAAGAGATGTTCTCTTAGGCTGTAAGAGCACTGGGCAGAGCCAGCTGTTTCTTAGCTTCCCGAAGAGCTGGGAGCAAGATGCTTTGGGTCCACTCTCCGTCTTTGGAAACAAGGCAGCCCTTTGGGCCTGGCAGCTCTAGGGCAATGGAGCACACCCAGAGCAGAAGTTCTACTTCAGCCAGATCAGGCCTGCCAGGAAACTGCGTTTCACAGGCCTTGGTAAGAGATGTTCCCGGTAGGCTGTAAGAGCACTGGGCAGAGCCAGTTGTTTCTTACCTTCCTGAAAAGCTGGAAGCAAGATGCTTGGGACCCCTCTGCCCGTTTGGGAACAAGGCAGCCTTTTGGGTCGGGAAGCTCTAGGCCAATGGAGCACACGCAGAGCAGGAGTTCTACTTCAGCCTGATCAGGCCTGCAAAGAAACAGCGTTTGACAGGCCTTGGTAAGAGATGTTCCCGGTAGGTGTAAGAGCACTGGGCAGAGCCAGTTGTTTCTTAGCTTCGCAAAGACCGGGAAGCAAGATGCTTTGGGCCTCTCTGCCCCTTGGAAACAGGGCAGCACTTTGGGCCTGGCAGCTCTAGGGCAATGGAGCACACCCAGAGCCGGAGTTCTACTTCAGCCAGATGAGGCCTGCCAAGAAACTGCGTTTCACAGGCCTTTCAAAGACATGTTCCCGGTAGGCTGTAAGAGCACGGGGCAGAGCGAGTTGGTTCTTAGCTTCCCAGAGAGCTGGAAGCAAGATGCTTTGGGGCCTCTCTGCCCCTTTGGAAACAAGGCAGCACCTTGGGCCTGGCAGCTCTAGGCCAATGGAGCACACCCAGAGCAGAAGTTCTACCTCAGCCAGATAAGGCCTGCCAAGAAACTGCGTTTCAAAGGCTTTGGTAAGAGATGTTCCCGGTACTCTGTTAGAGCACTGGGCAGAGCCATTTGTTTCTTAGCTTCCCAAAGAGCTGGAAGCAAGATGCTTTGGGGGCTCCCTGCCCCTTTGCCAACAAGGGCGACCTTTGGGCCTTTCAGCTCTAGGCCAATGGAGCACACCCAGAGCAGAAGTCCTACTTCAGCCAGATCAGGCCTGCCAAGGAACTGCGTTTCAGAGGCCTTTGTATGTGACGTTCCCGGTAGGCTGTGAGAGCACGGTGCAGAGCCAGTTGTTTCCTTGTTTCCCAAACAGCTGGAAGCAAGACGCTTTGGGGCCTCTCTGCCCCTTTGGAAACAAGGCAGCACGTTGGGTCTGGCAGCTCTAGGGCAATGGAGCACAACCAGAGCCGAAGTTCTACTTCTTCCAGATCAGGCCTGCCTAGACAGTGCGTTTCCCAGGCCTTGATAAGAGATGTTCTCTTAGGCTATAAGAGCACTGGGCACAGCCAGTTGTTTCTTAGCTTCCCAAGAGGTGGAAGCAAGATGCTTTGGGGCCTCTCTCCCCCTTTGGAAACAAGGCAGCCCTTTGGGCCTTTCAGCTCTAGGGCAATGGAGCACACCCAGAGCAGAAGTTCTACCTCAGCCAGATCAGGCCTGCCAAGAAACTGCTTTTCACAGGCCTTCGTTAGAGGTGTTCCCGGAAGGCTGTAAGGATACCTGGCAGAGCGAGTTGTTTCTTAGCTTCAAAAACAGCTGGAAGCAACATGATTTGGGGCCTCTCTCCCCCTTTGGAAACAAAGCAGCCTTTGTGCCTGGCAGCTCTAGGCCAAAGTAGCACACCCAGAGCACAAGTTCTACCTCAGCCAGATAAGGCCTGTCAAGAAGCTGCGTTTCACAGGCCTTTGTATGTGACGTTCCCGGTTGGCTTTGAGAGCACTGTGCAGAGCCAGTTGTTTTAGCTTCCCAGAGAGCAGGAAGCAAGATGCTTTGGGGCCTCTCTCACACTTTGGAAATAAAGGCAGCCCTTTGGGCCTGGCAGCCCTAGGCCAATGGAGTACACCCAGAGCAGAAGTTCTACCTCAGCCAGATCAGGCCTTCCAAGAAACTGCGTCTCACAGGCCTTTCTCTGTCACGTTGCTGGTAGGCTGTGAGAGCACTGTGCAGAGCCAGTTGTTTCTTAGCTTCCCAAAGATTTGGAAGCAAGATGCTTTGGGGACTCTCAGCCCCTTTGGAAACAAGGCGGCCCTTTGGGCCTGGCAGCTCTAGGCCAAAGTAGCACGCCCAGAGCAGGAGTTCTACTTCAGCCAGATCAGGCCTGCCAAGAAACTGCGTTTCACAGGCCTTGGTAAGAGATGTTCCCGGTAGGCTGTGAGAGCACTGTGGAGAGCCAGTTGCTTTAGCTTCCCACAGAGCTGGAAGCAAGATGCCTTGGGGCCTCTCTCTCCCTTTGGACACAAGGCAGCCGTTTGGGCCTGGCAGCTCTAGGCCAATGGAGCACACCCACAGCAGAAGTTCTACTTCAGGCAGATCAGTCCTGCCCAGAAACTGCGTTTCACAGCCCTTGGTAAGAGATGTTCACGGTAGGCTGTGAGAGCACTGGGCAGAACCAGTTGTTTTTTAGCTTCCCAAAGTGCTGGAGGCAAGATGCTTTGGGGCCTCTCTCACCCTTTGGAAACAAGGCAGCCCTTAGGTCCTGGTAGCTCTAGGCCTATGTAGCACAACCAGAACAGAAGTTCTACTTCAGCCAGGTCAGGCCTGCCAAGAAACTGCGTTTCACAGGCCTTTCAAAGAGATGTTCTCTTAGGCTGTAAGAGCACTGGGCAGAGCCAGCTGTTTCTTAGCTTCCCGAAGAGCTGGGAGCAAGATGCTTTGGGTCCACTCTCCGTCTTTGGAAACAAGGCAGCCCTTTGGGCCTGGCAGCTCTAGGGCAATGGAGCACACCCAGAGCAGAAGTTCTACTTCAGCCAGATCAGGCCTGCCAGGAAACTGCGTTTCACAGGCCTTGGTAAGAGATGTTCCCGGTAGGCTGTAAGAGCACTGGGCAGAGCCAGTTGTTTCTTACCTTCCTGAAAAGCTGGAAGCAAGATGCTTGGGACCCCTCTGCCCGTTTGGGAACAAGGCAGCCTTTTGGGTCGGGAAGCTCTAGGCCAATGGAGCACACGCAGAGCAGGAGTTCTACTTCAGCCTGATCAGGCCTGCAAAGAAACAGCGTTTGACAGGCCTTGGTAAGAGATGTTCCCGGTAGGTGTAAGAGCACTGGGCAGAGCCAGTTGTTTCTTAGCTTCGCAAAGACCGGGAAGCAAGATGCTTTGGGCCTCTCTGCCCCTTGGAAACAGGGCAGCACTTTGGGCCTGGCAGCTCTAGGGCAATGGAGCACACCCAGAGCCGGAGTTCTACTTCAGCCAGATGAGGCCTGCCAAGAAACTGCGTTTCACAGGCCTTTCAAAGACATGTTCCCGGTAGGCTGTAAGAGCACGGGGCAGAGCGAGTTGGTTCTTAGCTTCCCAGAGAGCTGGAAGCAAGATGCTTTGGGGCCTCTCTGCCCCTTTGGAAACAAGGCAGCACCTTGGGCCTGGCAGCTCTAGGCCAATGGAGCACACCCAGAGCAGAAATTCTACTTCGGCCAGTTCAGGCCACCAACAAACTGTGTTTCACAGGCCTTGGTAAGAGATGTTCCCGGTAGGCTGTAAGAGCACTGGGCAACGCCAGATGTTTCTTAGCTTCCCGAAGAGCTGGAAGCAAGATGCTTTGGGGCCTCTCATCCCCTTTGCAAACAAGGCCGACCTTTGGGCCAGGCAGCTCTAGGCCAATGGAGCACACCCAGAGCAGAAGTTCTACCTCAGCCAGATAAGGCCTGCCAAGAAACTGCGTTTCAAAGGCTTTGGTAAGAGATGTTCCCGGTACTCTGTTAGAGCACTGGGCAGAGCCATTTGTTTCTTAGCTTCCCAAAGAGCTGGAAGCAAGATGCTTTGGGGGCTCCCTGCCCCTTTGCCAACAAGGGCGACCTTTGGGCCTTTCAGCTCTAGGCCAATGGAGCACACCCAGAGCAGAAGTCCTACTTCAGCCAGATCAGGCCTGCCAAGGAACTGCGTTTCAGAGGCCTTTGTATGTGACGTTCCCGGTAGGCTGTGAGAGCACGGTGCAGAGCCAGTTGTTTCCTTGTTTCCCAAACAGCTGGAAGCAAGACGCTTTGGGGCCTCTCTGCCCCTTTGGAAACAAGGCAGCACGTTGGGTCTGGCAGCTCTAGGGCAATGGAGCACAACCAGAGCCGAAGTTCTACTTCTTCCAGATCAGGCCTGCCTAGACAGTGCGTTTCCCAGGCCTTGATAAGAGATGTTCTCTTAGGCTATAAGAGCACTGGGCACAGCCAGTTGTTTCTTAGCTTCCCAAGAGGTGGAAGCAAGATGCTTTGGGGCCTCTCTCCCCCTTTGGAAACAAGGCAGCCCTTTGGGCCTTTCAGCTCTAGGGCAATGGAGCACACCCAGAGCAGAAGTTCTACCTCAGCCAGATCAGGCCTGCCAAGAAACTGCTTTTCACAGGCCTTCGTAAGAGGTGTTCCCGGAAGGCTGTAAGAGTACCTGGCAGAGCGAGTTGTTTCTTAGCTTCAAAAACAGCTGGAAGCAACATGATTTGGGGCCTCTCTCCCCCTTTGGAAACAAAGCAGCCTTTGTGCCTGGCAGCTCTAGGCCAAAGTAGCACACCCAGAGCACAAGTTCTACCTCAGCCAGATAAGGCCTGTCAAGAAGCTGCGTTTCACAGGCCTTTGTATGTGACGTTCCCGGTTGGCTTTGAGAGCACTGTGCAGAGCCAGTTGTTTTAGCTTCCCAGAGAGCAGGAAGCAAGATGCTTTGGGGCCTCTCTCACACTTTGGAAATAAAGGCAGCCCTTTGGGCCTGGCAGCCCTAGGCCAATGGAGTACACCCAGAGCAGAAGTTCTACCTCAGCCAGATCAGGCCTTCCAAGAAACTGCGTCTCACAGGCCTTTCTCTGTCACGTTGCTGGTAGGCTGTGAGAGCACTGTGCAGAGCCAGTTGTTTCTTAGCTTCCCAAAGATTTGGAAGCAAGATGCTTTGGGGACTCTCAGCCCCTTTGGAAACAAGGCGGCCCTTTGGGCCTGGCAGCTCTAGGCCAAAGTAGCACGCCCAGAGCAGGAGTTCTACTTCAGCCAGATCAGGCCTGCCAAGAAACTGCGTTTCACAGGCCTTGGTAAGAGATGTTCCCGGTAGGCTGTGAGAGCACTGTGGAGAGCCAGTTGCTTTAGCTTCCCACAGAGCTGGAAGCAAGATGCCTTGGGGCCTCTCTCTCCCTTTGGACACAAGGCAGCCGTTTGGGCCTGGCAGCTCTAGGCCAATGGAGCACACCCACAGCAGAAGTTCTACTTCAGGCAGATCAGTCCTGCCCAGAAACTGCGTTTCACAGCCCTTGGTAAGAGATGTTCACGGTAGGCTGTGAGAGCACTGGGCAGAACCAGTTGTTTTTTAGCTTCCCAAAGTGCTGGAGGCAAGATGCTTTGGGGCCTCTCTCACCCTTTGGAAACAAGGCAGCCCTTAGGTCCTGGTAGCTCTAGGCCTATGTAGCACAACCAGAACAGAAGTTCTACTTCAGCCAGGTCAGGCCTGCCAAGAAACTGCGTTTCACAGGCCTTTCAAAGAGATGTTCTCTTAGGCTGTAAGAGCACTGGGCAGAGCCAGCTGTTTCTTAGCTTCCCGAAGAGCTGGGAGCAAGATGCTTTGGGTCCACTCTCCGTCTTTGGAAACAAGGCAGCCCTTTGGGCCTGGCAGCTCTAGGGCAATGGAGCACACCCAGAGCAGAAGTTCTACTTCAGCCAGATCAGGCCTGCCAGGAAACTGCGTTTCACAGGCCTTGGTAAGAGATGTTCCCGGTAGGCTGTAAGAGCACTGGGCAGAGCCAGTTGTTTCTTACCTTCCTGAAAAGCTGGAAGCAAGATGCTTGGGACCCCTCTGCCCGTTTGGGAACAAGGCAGCCTTTTGGGTCGGGAAGCTCTAGGCCAATGGAGCACACGCAGAGCAGGAGTTCTACTTCAGCCTGATCAGGCCTGCAAAGAAACAGCGTTTGACAGGCCTTGGTAAGAGATGTTCCCGGTAGGTGTAAGAGCACTGGGCAGAGCCAGTTGTTTCTTAGCTTCGCAAAGACCGGGAAGCAAGATGCTTTGGGCCTCTCTGCCCCTTGGAAACAGGGCAGCACTTTGGGCCTGGCAGCTCTAGGGCAATGGAGCACACCCAGAGCCGGAGTTCTACTTCAGCCAGATGAGGCCTGCCAAGAAACTGCGTTTCACAGGCCTTTCAAAGACATGTTCCCGGTAGGCTGTAAGAGCACGGGGCAGAGCGAGTTGGTTCTTAGCTTCCCAGAGAGCTGGAAGCAAGATGCTTTGGGGCCTCTCTGCCCCTTTGGAAACAAGGCAGCACCTTGGGCCTGGCAGCTCTAGGCCAATGGAGCACACCCAGAGCAGAAGTTCTACCTCAGCCAGATAAGGCCTGCCAAGAAACTGCGTTTCAAAGGCTTTGGTAAGAGATGTTCCCGGTACTCTGTTAGAGCACTGGGCAGAGCCATTTGTTTCTTAGCTTCCCAAAGAGCTGGAAGCAAGATGCTTTGGGGGCTCCCTGCCCCTTTGCCAACAAGGGCGACCTTTGGGCCTTTCAGCTCTAGGCCAATGGAGCACACCCAGAGCAGAAGTCCTACTTCAGCCAGATCAGGCCTGCCAAGGAACTGCGTTTCAGAGGCCTTTGTATGTGACGTTCCCGGTAGGCTGTGAGAGCACGGTGCAGAGCCAGTTGTTTCCTTGTTTCCCAAACAGCTGGAAGCAAGACGCTTTGGGGCCTCTCTGCCCCTTTGGAAACAAGGCAGCACGTTGGGTCTGGCAGCTCTAGGGCAATGGAGCACAACCAGAGCCGAAGTTCTACTTCTTCCAGATCAGGCCTGCCTAGACAGTGCGTTTCCCAGGCCTTGATAAGAGATGTTCTCTTAGGCTATAAGAGCACTGGGCACAGCCAGTTGTTTCTTAGCTTCCCAAGAGGTGGAAGCAAGATGCTTTGGGGCCTCTCTCCCCCTTTGGAAACAAGGCAGCCCTTTGGGCCTTTCAGCTCTAGGGCAATGGAGCACACCCAGAGCAGAAGTTCTACCTCAGCCAGATCAGGCCTGCCAAGAAACTGCTTTTCACAGGCCTTCGTAAGAGGTGTTCCCGGAAGGCTGTAAGAGTACCTGGCAGAGCGAGTTGTTTCTTAGCTTCAAAAACAGCTGGAAGCAACATGATTTGGGGCCTCTCTCCCCCTTTGGAAACAAAGCAGCCTTTGTGCCTGGCAGCTCTAGGCCAAAGTAGCACACCCAGAGCACAAGTTCTACCTCAGCCAGATAAGGCCTGTCAAGAAGCTGCGTTTCACAGGCCTTTGTATGTGACGTTCCCGGTTGGCTTTGAGAGCACTGTGCAGAGCCAGTTGTTTTAGCTTCCCAGAGAGCAGGAAGCAAGATGCTTTGGGGCCTCTCTCACACTTTGGAAATAAAGGCAGCCCTTTGGGCCTGGCAGCCCTAGGCCAATGGAGTACACCCAGAGCAGAAGTTCTACCTCAGCCAGATCAGGCCTTCCAAGAAACTGCGTCTCACAGGCCTTTCTCTGTCACGTTGCTGGTAGGCTGTGAGAGCACTGTGCAGAGCCAGTTGTTTCTTAGCTTCCCAAAGATTTGGAAGCAAGATGCTTTGGGGACTCTCAGCCCCTTTGGAAACAAGGCGGCCCTTTGGGCCTGGCAGCTCTAGGCCAAAGTAGCACGCCCAGAGCAGGAGTTCTACTTCAGCCAGATCAGGCCTGCCAAGAAACTGCGTTTCACAGGCCTTGGTAAGAGATGTTCCCGGTAGGCTGTGAGAGCACTGTGGAGAGCCAGTTGCTTTAGCTTCCCACAGAGCTGGAAGCAAGATGCCTTGGGGCCTCTCTCTCCCTTTGGACACAAGGCAGCCGTTTGGGCCTGGCAGCTCTAGGCCAATGGAGCACACCCACAGCAGAAGTTCTACTTCAGGCAGATCAGTCCTGCCCAGAAACTGCGTTTCACAGCCCTTGGTAAGAGATGTTCACGGTAGGCTGTGAGAGCACTGGGCAGAACCAGTTGTTTTTTAGCTTCCCAAAGTGCTGGAGGCAAGATGCTTTGGGGCCTCTCTCACCCTTTGGAAACAAGGCAGCCCTTAGGTCCTGGTAGCTCTAGGCCTATGTAGCACAACCAGAACAGAAGTTCTACTTCAGCCAGGTCAGGCCTGCCAAGAAACTGCGTTTCACAGGCCTTTCAAAGAGATGTTCTCTTAGGCTGTAAGAGCACTGGGCAGAGCCAGCTGTTTCTTAGCTTCCCGAAGAGCTGGGAGCAAGATGCTTTGGGTCCACTCTCCGTCTTTGGAAACAAGGCAGCCCTTTGGGCCTGGCAGCTCTAGGGCAATGGAGCACACCCAGAGCAGAAGTTCTACTTCAGCCAGATCAGGCCTGCCAGGAAACTGCGTTTCACAGGCCTTGGTAAGAGATGTTCCCGGTAGGCTGTAAGAGCACTGGGCAGAGCCAGTTGTTTCTTACCTTCCTGAAAAGCTGGAAGCAAGATGCTTGGGACCCCTCTGCCCGTTTGAGAACAAGGCAGCCTTTTGGGTCGGGAAGCTCTAGGCCAATGGAGCACATGCAGAGCAGGAGTTCTACTTCAGCCTGATCAGGCCTGCAAAGAAACAGCGTTTGACAGGCCTTGGTAAGAGATGTTCCCGGTAGGTGTAAGAGCACTGGGCAGAGCCAGTTGTGTCTTAGCTTCGCAAAGACCGGGAAGCAAGATGCTTTGGGCCTCTCTGCCCCTTGGAAACAGGGCAGCACTTTGGGCCTGGCAGCTCTAGGGCAATGGAGCACACCCAGAGCCGGAGTTCTACTTCAGCCAGATGAGGCCTGCCAAGAAACTGCGTTTCACAGGCCTTTCAAAGACATGTTCCCGGTAGGCTGTAAGAGCACGGGGCAGAGCGAGTTGGTTCTTAGCTTCCCAGAGAGCTGGAAGGAAGATGCTTTGGGGCCTCTCTGCCCCTTTGGAAACAAGGCAGCACCTTGGGCCTGGCAGCTCTAGGGCAATGGAGCACACCCAGAGCAGAAGTTCTACTTCAGCCAAATCAGGCCTGCCAGGAAACGGCGTTTCAAAGACCTTGGTAAGAGATGTTCCCGGTAGGCTGTAAGAGCACTGGGCAACGCCAGATGTTTCTTAGCTTCCCGAAGAGCTGGAAGCAAGATGCTTTGGTGCCACTCTCTCACTTTGGAATCAAGGCAGCCCTTTGGGGCAGGTAGCTCTAGGCCAGTGGAGCACACCCAGAGCAGAAGTTCTACTTCGGCCAGTTCAGGCCACCAACAAACTGCGTTTCACAGGCCTTGGTAAGAGATGTTCCCGGTAGGCTGTAAGAGCACTGGGCAATGCCAGATGTTTCTTAGCTTCCCGAAGAGCTGGAAGCAAGATGCTTTGGGGCCTCTCATCCCCTTTGCAAACAAGGCGGCCCTACGGGCCAGGCAGCTCTAGGCCAATGGAGCACACCCAGAGCAGAAGTTCTACTTCGGCCAGTTCAGGCCACCAACAAACTGCGTTTCACAGGCCTTGGTAAGAGATGTTCCCGGTAGGCTGTAAGAGCACTGGGCAACGCCAGATGTTTCTTAGCTTCCCGAAGAGCTGGAAGCAAGATGCTTTGGGGCCTCTCATCCCCTTTGCAAACAAGGCCGACCTTTGGGCCAGGCAGCTCTAGGCCAATGGAGCACACCCAGAGCAGAAGTTCTACCTCAGCCAGATAAGGCCTGTCAAGAAGCTGCGTTTCACAGGCCTTTGTATGTGACGTTCCCGGTTGGCTTTGAGAGCACTGTGCAGAGCCAGTTGTTTTAGCTTCCCAGAGAGCAGGAAGCAAGATGCTTTGGGGCCTCTCTCACACTTTGGAAATAAAGGCAGCCCTTTGGGCCTGGCAGCCCTAGGCCAATGGAGTACACCCAGAGCAGAAGTTCTACCTCAGCCAGATCAGGCCTTCCAAGAAACTGCGTCTCACAGGCCTTTCTCTGTCACGTTGCCGGTAGGCTGTGAGAGCACTGTGCAGAGCCAGTTGTTTCTTAGCTTCCCAAAGATTTGGAAGCAAGATGCTTTGGGGACTCTCAGCCCCTTTGGAAACAAGGCGGCCCTTTGGGCCTGGCAGCTCTAGGCCAAAGTAGCACGCCCAGAGCAGGAGTTCTACTTCAGCCAGATCAGGCCTGCCAGGAAACTGCGTTTCACAGGCCTTGGTAAGAGATGTTCCCGGTAGGCTGTAAGAGCACTGGGCAGAGCCAGTTGTTTCTTAGCTTCGCAAAGACCGGGAAGCAAGATGCTTTGGGCCTCTCTGCCCCTTGGAAACAGGGCAGCACTTTGGGCCTGGCAGCTCTAGGGCAATGGAGCACACCCAGAGCCGGAGTTCTACTTCAGCCAGATGAGGCCTGCCAAGAAACTGCGTTTCACAGGCCTTTCAAAGACATGTTCCCGGTAGGCTGTAAGAGCACGGGGCAGAGCGAGTTGGTTCTTAGCTTCCCAGAGAGCTGGAAGCAAGATGCTTTGGGGCCTCTCTGCCCCTTTGGAAACAAGGCAGCACCTTGGGCCTGGCAGCTCTAGGCCAATGGAGCACACCCAGAGCAGAAGTTCTACCTCAGCCAGATAAGGCCTGCCAAGAAACTGCGTTTCAAAGGCTTTGGTAAGAGATGTTCCCGGTACTCTGTTAGAGCACTGGGCAGAGCCATTTGTTTCTTAGCTTCCCAAAGAGCTGGAAGCAAGATGCTTTGGGGGCTCCCTGCCCCTTTGCCAACAAGGGCGACCTTTGGGCCTTTCAGCTCTAGGCCAATGGAGCACACCCAGAGCAGAAGTCCTACTTCAGCCAGATCAGGCCTGCCAAGGAACTGCGTTTCAGAGGCCTTTGTATGTGACGTTCCCGGTAGGCTGTGAGAGCACGGTGCAGAGCCAGTTGTTTCCTTGTTTCCCAAACAGCTGGAAGCAAGACGCTTTGGGGCCTCTCTGCCCCTTTGGAAACAAGGCAGCACGTTGGGTCTGGCAGCTCTAGGGCAATGGAGCACAACCAGAGCCGAAGTTCTACTTCTTCCAGATCAGGCCTGCCTAGACAGTGCGTTTCCCAGGCCTTGATAAGAGATGTTCTCTTAGGCTATAAGAGCACTGGGCACAGCCAGTTGTTTCTTAGCTTCCCAAGAGGTGGAAGCAAGATGCTTTGGGGCCTCTCTCCCCCTTTGGAAACAAGGCAGCCCTTTGGGCCTTTCAGCTCTAGGGCAATGGAGCACACCCAGAGCAGAAGTTCTACCTCAGCCAGATCAGGCCTGCCAAGAAACTGCTTTTCACAGGCCTTCGTAAGAGGTGTTCCCGGAAGGCTGTAAGAGTACCTGGCAGAGCGAGTTGTTTCTTAGCTTCAAAAACAGCTGGAAGCAACATGATTTGGGGCCTCTCTCCCCCTTTGGAAACAAAGCAGCCTTTGTGCCTGGCAGCTCTAGGCCAAAGTAGCACACCCAGAGCACAAGTTCTACCTCAGCCAGATAAGGCCTGTCAAGAAGCTGCGTTTCACAGGCCTTTGTATGTGACGTTCCCGGTTGGCTTTGAGAGCACTGTGCAGAGCCAGTTGTTTTAGCTTCCCAGAGAGCAGGAAGCAAGATGCTTTGGGGCCTCTCTCACACTTTGGAAATAAAGGCAGCCCTTTGGGCCTGGCAGCCCTAGGCCAATGGAGTACACCCAGAGCAGAAGTTCTACCTCAGCCAGATCAGGCCTTCCAAGAAACTGCGTCTCACAGGCCTTTCTCTGTCACGTTGCTGGTAGGCTGTGAGAGCACTGTGCAGAGCCAGTTGTTTCTTAGCTTCCCAAAGATTTGGAAGCAAGATGCTTTGGGGACTCTCAGCCCCTTTGGAAACAAGGCGGCCCTTTGGGCCTGGCAGCTCTAGGCCAAAGTAGCACGCCCAGAGCAGGAGTTCTACTTCAGCCAGATCAGGCCTGCCAAGAAACTGCGTTTCACAGGCCTTGGTAAGAGATGTTCCCGGTAGGCTGTGAGAGCACTGTGGAGAGCCAGTTGCTTTAGCTTCCCACAGAGCTGGAAGCAAGATGCCTTGGGGCCTCTCTCTCCCTTTGGACACAAGGCAGCCGTTTGGGCCTGGCAGCTCTAGGCCAATGGAGCACACCCACAGCAGAAGTTCTACTTCAGGCAGATCAGTCCTGCCCAGAAACTGCGTTTCACAGCCCTTGGTAAGAGATGTTCACGGTAGGCTGTGAGAGCACTGGGCAGAACCAGTTGTTTTTTAGCTTCCCAAAGTGCTGGAGGCAAGATGCTTTGGGGCCTCTCTCACCCTTTGGAAACAAGGCAGCCCTTAGGTCCTGGTAGCTCTAGGCCTATGTAGCACAACCAGAACAGAAGTTCTACTTCAGCCAGGTCAGGCCTGCCAAGAAACTGCGTTTCACAGGCCTTTCAAAGAGATGTTCTCTTAGGCTGTAAGAGCACTGGGCAGAGCCAGCTGTTTCTTAGCTTCCCGAAGAGCTGGGAGCAAGATGCTTTGGGTCCACTCTCCGTCTTTGGAAACAAGGCAGCCCTTTGGGCCTGGCAGCTCTAGGGCAATGGAGCACACCCAGAGCAGAAGTTCTACTTCAGCCAGATCAGGCCTGCCAGGAAACTGCGTTTCACAGGCCTTGGTAAGAGATGTTCCCGGTAGGCTGTAAGAGCACTGGGCAGAGCCAGTTGTTTCTTACCTTCCTGAAAAGCTGGAAGCAAGATGCTTGGGACCCCTCTGCCCGTTTGAGAACAAGGCAGCCTTTTGGGTCGGGAAGCTCTAGGCCAATGGAGCACATGCAGAGCAGGAGTTCTACTTCAGCCTGATCAGGCCTGCAAAGAAACAGCGTTTGACAGGCCTTGGTAAGAGATGTTCCCGGTAGGTGTAAGAGCACTGGGCAGAGCCAGTTGTGTCTTAGCTTCGCAAAGACCGGGAAGCAAGATGCTTTGGGCCTCTCTGCCCCTTGGAAACAGGGCAGCACTTTGGGCCTGGCAGCTCTAGGGCAATGGAGCACACCCAGAGCCGGAGTTCTACTTCAGCCAGATGAGGCCTGCCAAGAAACTGCGTTTCACAGGCCTTTCAAAGACATGTTCCCGGTAGGCTGTAAGAGCACGGGGCAGAGCGAGTTGGTTCTTAGCTTCCCAGAGAGCTGGAAGGAAGATGCTTTGGGGCCTCTCTGCCCCTTTGGAAACAAGGCAGCACCTTGGGCCTGGCAGCTCTAGGGCAATGGAGCACACCCAGAGCAGAAGTTCTACTTCAGCCAAATCAGGCCTGCCAGGAAACGGCGTTTCAAAGACCTTGGTAAGAGATGTTCCCGGTAGGCTGTAAGAGCACTGGGCAACGCCAGATGTTTCTTAGCTTCCCGAAGAGCTGGAAGCAAGATGCTTTGGTGCCACTCTCTCACTTTGGAATCAAGGCAGCCCTTTGGGGCAGGTAGCTCTAGGCCAGTGGAGCACACCCAGAGCAGAAGTTCTACTTCGGCCAGTTCAGGCCACCAACAAACTGCGTTTCACAGGCCTTGGTAAGAGATGTTCCCGGTAGGCTGTAAGAGCACTGGGCAATGCCAGATGTTTCTTAGCTTCCCGAAGAGCTGGAAGCAAGATGCTTTGGGGCCTCTCATCCCCTTTGCAAACAAGGCGGCCCTACGGGCCAGGCAGCTCTAGGCCAATGGAGCACACCCAGAGCAGAAGTTCTACTTCGGCCAGTTCAGGCCACCAACAAACTGCGTTTCACAGGCCTTGGTAAGAGATGTTCCCGGTAGGCTGTAAGAGCACTGGGCAACGCCAGATGTTTCTTAGCTTCCCGAAGAGCTGGAAGCAAGATGCTTTGGGGCCTCTCATCCCCTTTGCAAACAAGGCCGACCTTTGGGCCAGGCAGCTCTAGGCCAATGGAGCACACCCAGAGCAGAAGTTCTACCTCAGCCAGATAAGGCCTGTCAAGAAGCTGCGTTTCACAGGCCTTTGTATGTGACGTTCCCGGTTGGCTTTGAGAGCACTGTGCAGAGCCAGTTGTTTTAGCTTCCCAGAGAGCAGGAAGCAAGATGCTTTGGGGCCTCTCTCACACTTTGGAAATAAAGGCAGCCCTTTGGGCCTGGCAGCCCTAGGCCAATGGAGTACACCCAGAGCAGAAGTTCTACCTCAGCCAGATCAGGCCTTCCAAGAAACTGCGTCTCACAGGCCTTTCTCTGTCACGTTGCCGGTAGGCTGTGAGAGCACTGTGCAGAGCCAGTTGTTTCTTAGCTTCCCAAAGATTTGGAAGCAAGATGCTTTGGGGACTCTCAGCCCCTTTGGAAACAAGGCGGCCCTTTGGGCCTGGCAGCTCTAGGCCAAAGTAGCACGCCCAGAGCAGGAGTTCTACTTCAGCCAGATCAGGCCTGCCAGGAAACTGCGTTTCACAGGCCTTGGTAAGAGATGTTCCCGGTAGGCTGTAAGAGCACTGGGCAGAGCCAGTTGTTTCTTACCTTCCTGAAAAGCTGGAAGCAAGATGCTTGGGACCGCTCTGCCCGTTTGGGAACAAGGCAGCCTTTTGGGTCGGGAAGCTCTAGGCCAATGGAGCACACGCAGAGCAGGAGTTCTACTTCAGCCTGATCAGGCCTGCAAAGAAACAGCGTTTGACAGGCCTTGGTAAGAGATGTTCCCGGTAGGTGTAAGAGCACTGGGCAGAGCCAGTTGTGTCTTAGCTTCGCAAAGACCGGGAAGCAAGATGCTTTGGGCCTCTCTGCCCCTTGGAAACAGGGCAGCACTTTGGGCCTGGCAGCTCTAGGGCAATGGAGCACACCCAGAGCCGGAGTTCTACTTCAGCCAGATGAGGCCTGCCAAGAAACTGCGTTTCACAGGCCTTTCAAAGACATGTTCCCGGTAGGCTGTAAGAGCACGGGGCAGAGCGAGTTGGTTCTTAGCTTCCCAGAGAGCTGGAAGCAAGATGCTTTGGGGCCTCTCTGCCCCTTTGGAAACAAGGCAGCACCTTGGGCCTGGCAGCTCTAGGGCAATGGAGCACACCCAGAGCAGAAGTTCTACTTCAGGCAAATCAGGCCTGCCAGGAAACGGCGTTTCAAAGACCTTGGTAAGAGATGTTCCCGGTAGGCTGTAAGAGCACTGGGCAACGCCAGATGTTTCTTAGCTTCCCGAAGAGCTGGAAGCAAGATGCTTTGGGGCCTCTCATCCCCTTTGCAAACAAGGCGGCCCTATGGGCCAGGCAGCTCTAGGCCAATGGAGCACACCCAGAGCAGAAGTTCTACCTCAGCCAGATAAGGCCTGCCAAGAAACTGCGTTTCAAAGGCTTTGGTAAGAGATGTTCCCGGTACTCTCTTAGAGCACTGGGCAGAGCCATTTGTTTCTTAGCTTCCTAAAGAGCTGGAAGCAAGATGCTTTTGGGGCTCCCTGCCCCTTTGCCAACAAGGGCGACCTTTGGGCCTTTCAGCTCTAGGCCAATGGAGCACACCCAGAGCAGAAGTCCTACTTCAGCCAGATCAGGCCTGCCAAGGAACTGCGTTTCAGAGGCCTTTGTATGTGACGTTCCCGGTAGGCTGTGAGAGCACGGTGCAGAGCCAGTTGTTTCCTTGTTTCCCAAACAGCTGGAAGCAAGACGCTTTGGGGCCCTATGCCCCTTTGGAAACAAGGCAGCACGTTGGGTCTGGCAGCTCTAGGGCAATGGAGCACAACCAGAGCCGAAGTTCTACTTCTTCCAGATCAGGCCTGCCTAGACAGTGCGTTTCACAGGCCTTGATAAGAGATGTTCTCTTAGGCTATAAGAGCACTGGGCACAGCCAGTTGTTTCTTAGCTTCCCAAGAGGTGGAAGCAAGATGCTTTGGGGCCTCTCTCCCCCTTTGGAAACAAGGCAGCCCTTTGGGCCTTTCAGCTCTAGGGCAATGGAGCACACCCAGAGCAGAAGTTCTACCTCAGCCAGATCAGGCCTGCCAAGAAACTGCTTTTCACAGGCCTTCGTAAGAGGTGTTCCCGGAAGGCTGTAAGAGTACCTGGCAGAGCGAGTTGTTTCTTAGCTTCAAAAACAGCTGGAAGCAACATGATTTGGGGCCTCTCTCCCCCTTTGGAAACAAAGCAGCCTTTGTGCCTGGCAGCTCTAGGCCAAAGTAGCACACCCAGAGCACAAGTTCTACCTCAGCCAGATAAGGCCTGTCAAGAAGCTGCGTTTCACAGGCCTTTGTATGTGACGTTCCCGGTTGGCTTTGAGAGCACTGTGCAGAGCCAGTTGTTTTAGCTTCCCAGAGAGCAGGAAGCAAGATGCTTTGGGGCCTCTCTCACACTTTGGAAATAAAGGCAGCCCTTTGGGCCTGGCAGCCCTAGGCCAATGGAGTACACCCAGAGCAGAAGTTCTACCTCAGCCAGATCAGGCCTTCCAAGAAACTGCGTCTCACAGGCCTTTCTCTGTCACGTTGCCGGTAGGCTGTGAGAGCACTGTGCAGAGCCAGTTGTTTCTTAGCTTCCCAAAGATTTGGAAGCAAGATGCTTTGGGGACTCTCAGCCCCTTTGGAAACAAGGCGGCCCTTTGGGCCTGGCAGCTCTAGGCCAAAGTAGCACGCCCAGAGCAGGAGTTCTACTTCAGCCAGATCAGGCCTGCCAAGAAACTGCGTTTCACAGGCCTTGGTAAGAGATGTTCCCGGTAGGCTGTGAGAGCACTGTGGAGAGCCAGTTGCTTTAGCTTCCCACAGAGCTGGAAGCAAGATGCCTTGGGGCCTCTCTCTCCCTTTGGACACAAGGCAGCCGTTTGGGCCTGGCAGCTCTAGGCCAATGGAGCACACCCACAGCAGAAGTTCTACTTCAGGCAGATCAGTCCTGCCCAGAAACTGCGTTTCACAGCCCTTGGTAAGAGATGTTCACGGTAGGCTGTGAGAGCACTGGGCAGAACCAGTTGTTTTTTAGCTTCCCAAAGTGCTGGAGGCAAGATGCTTTGGGGCCTCTCTCACCCTTTGGAAACAAGGCAGCCCTTAGGTCCTGGTAGCTCTAGGCCTATGTAGCACAACCAGAACAGAAGTTCTACTTCAGCCAGGTCGGGCCTGCCAAGAAACTGCGTTTCACAGGCCTTTCAAAGAGATGTTCTCTTAGGCTGTAAGAGCACGGGGCAGAGCGAGTTGGTTCTTAGCTTCCCAGAGAGCTGGAAGCAAGATGCTTTGGGGCCTCTCTGCCCCTTTGGAAACAAGGCAGCACCTTGGGCCTGGCAGCTCTAGGGCAATGGAGCACACCCAGAGCAGAAGTTCTACTTCAGCCAAATCAGGCCTGCCAGGAAACGGCGTTTCAAAGACCTTGGTAAGAGATGTTCCCGGTAGGCTGTAAGAGCACTGGGCAACGCCAGATGTTTCTTAGCTTCCCGAAGAGCTGGAAGCGAGAAGCTTTGGTACCACTCTCTCACTTTGGACTCAAGGCAGCCCTTTGGGGCAGGTAGATCTAGGCCAGTGGAGCACACCCAGAGCAGAAGTTCTACTTGGGCCAGTTCAGGCCACCAACAAACTGCGTTTCACAGGCCTTGGTAAGAGATGTTCCCGGTAGGCTGTAAGAGCACTGGGCAACGCCAGATGTTTCTTAGCTTCCCGAAGAGCTGGAAGCAAGATGCTTTGGGGCCTCTCATCCCCTTTGCAAACAAGGCGGCCCTATGGGCCAGGCAGCTCTAGGCCAATGGAGCACACCCAGAGCAGAAGTTCTACTTCGGCCAGTTCAGGCCACCAACAAACTGCGTTTCACAGGCCTTGGCAAGAGATGTTCCCGGTAGGCTGTAAGAGCACTGGGCAATGCCAGATGTTTCTTAGCTTCCCGAAGAGCTGGAAGCAAGATGCTTTGGGGCCTCTCATCCCCTTTGCAAACAAGGCCGACCTTTGGGCCAGGCAGCTCTAGGCCAATGGAGCACACCCAGAGCAGAAGTTCTACCTCAGCCAGATAAGGCCTGCCAAGAAACTGCGTTTCAAAGGCTTTGGTAAGAGATGTTCCCGGTACTCTGTTAGAGCACTGGGCAGAGCCATTTGTTTCTTAGCTTCCCAAAGAGCTGGAAGCAAGATGCTTTGGGGGCTCCCTGCCCCTTTGCCAACAAGGGCGACCTTTGGGCCTTTCAGCTCTAGGCCAATGGAGCACACCCAGAGCAGAAGTCCTACTTCAGCCAGATCAGGCCTGCCAAGGAACTGCGTTTCAGAGGCCTTTGTATGTGACGTTCCCGGTAGGCTGTGAGAGCACGGTGCAGAGCCAGTTGTTTCCTTGTTTCCCAAACAGCTGGAAGCAAGACGCTTTGGGGCCTCTCTGCCCCTTTGGAAACAAGGCAGCACGTTGGGTCTGGCAGCCCTAGGGCAATGGAGCACAACCAGAGCCGAAGTTCTACTTCTTCCAGATCAGGCCTGCCTAGACAGTGCGTTTCCCAGGCCTTGATAAGAGATGTTCTCTTAGGCTATAAGAGCACTGGGCACAGCCAGTTGTTTCTTAGCTTCCCAAGAGGTGGAAGCAAGATGCTTTGGGGCCTCTCTCCCCCTTTGGAAACAAGGCAGCCCTTTGGGCCTTTCAGCTCTAGGGCAATGGAGCACACCCAGAGCAGAAGTTCTACCTCAGCCAGATCAGGCCTGCCAAGAAACTGCTTTTCACAGGCCTTCGTAAGAGGTGTTCCCGGAAGGCTGTAAGAGTACCTGGCAGAGCGAGTTGTTTCTTAGCTTCAAAAACAGCTGGAAGCAACATGATTTGGGGCCTCTCTCCCCCTTTGGAAACAAAGCAGCCTTTGTGCCTGGCAGCTCTAGGCCAAAGTAGCACACCCAGAGCAGAAGTTCTACCTCAGCCAGATAAGGCCTGTCAAGAAGCTGCGTTTCACAGGCCTTTGTATGTGACGTTCCCGGTTGGCTTTGAGAGCACTGTGCAGAGCCAGTTGTTTTAGCTTCCCAGAGAGCAGGAAGCAAGATGCTTTGGGGCCTCTCTCACACTTTGGAAATAAAGGCAGCCCTTTGGGCCTGGCAGCCCTAGGCCAATGGAGTACACCCAGAGCAGAAGTTCTACCTCAGCCAGATCAGGCCTTCCAAGAAACTGCGTCTCACAGGCCTTTCTCTGTCACGTTGCCGGTAGGCTGTGAGAGCACTGTGCAGAGCCAGTTGTTTCTTAGCTTCCCAAAGATTTGGAAGCAAGATGCTTTGGGGACTCTCAGCCCCTTTGGAAACAAGGCGGCCCTTTGGGCCTGGCAGCTCTAGGCCAAAGTAGCACGCCCAGAGCAGGAGTTCTACTTCAGCCAGATCAGGCCTGCCAAGAAACTGCGTTTCACAGGCCTTGGTAAGAGATGTTCCCGGTAGGCTGTGAGAGCACTGTGGAGAGCCAGTTGCTTTAGCTTCCCACAGAGCTGGAAGCAAGATGCCTTGGGGCCTCTCTCTCCCTTTGGACACAAGGCAGCCGTTTGGGCCTGGCAGCTCTAGGCCAATGGAGCACACCCACAGCAGAAGTTCTACTTCAGGCAGATCAGTCCTGCCCAGAAACTGCGTTTCACAGCCCTTGGTAAGAGATGTTCACGGTAGGCTGTGAGAGCACTGGGCAGAACCAGTTGTTTTTTAGCTTCCCAAAGTGCTGGAGGCAAGATGCTTTGGGGCCTCTCTCACCCTTTGGAAACAAGGCAGCCCTTAGGTCCTGGTAGCTCTAGGCCTATGTAGCACAACCAGAACAGAAGTTCTACTTCAGCCAGGTCAGGCCTGCCAAGAAACTGCGTTTCACAGGCCTTTCAAAGAGATGTTCTCTTAGGCTGTAAGAGCACTGGGCAGAGCCAGCTGTTTCTTAGCTTCCCGAAGAGCTGGGAGCAAGATGCTTTGGGTCCACTCTCCGTCTTTGGAAACAAGGCAGCCCTTTGGGCCTGGCAGCTCTAGGGCAATGGAGCACACCCAGAGCAGAAGTTCTACTTCAGCCAGATCAGGCCTGCCAGGAAACTGCGTTTCACAGGCCTTGGTAAGAGATGTTCCCGGTAGGCTGTAAGAGCACTGGGCAGAGCCAGTTGTTTCTTACCTTCCTGAAAAGCTGGAAGCAAGATGCTTGGGACCCCTCTGCCCGTTTGGGAACAAGGCAGCCTTTTGGGTCGGGAAGCTCTAGGCCAATGGAGCACACGCAGAGCAGGAGTTCTACTTCAGCCTGATCAGGCCTGCAAAGAAACAGCGTTTGACAGGCCTTGGTAAGAGATGTTCCCGGTAGGTGTAAGAGCACTGGGCAGAGCCAGTTGTTTCTTAGCTTCGCAAAGACCGGGAAGCAAGATGCTTTGGGCCTCTCTGCCCCTTGGAAACAGGGCAGCACTTTGGGCCTTTCAGCTCTAGGGCAATGGAGCACACCCACAGCAGAAGTTCTACTTCAGGCAGATCAGTCCTGCCCAGAAACTGCGTTTCACAGCCCTTGGTAAGAGATGTTCACGGTAGGCTGTGAGAGCACTGGGCAGAACCAGTTGTTTTTTAGCTTCCCAAAGTGCTGGAGGCAAGATGCTTTGGGGCCTCTCTCACCCTTTGGAAACAAGGCAGCCCTTAGGTCCTGGTAGCTCTAGGCCTATGTAGCACAACCAGAACAGAAGTTCTACTTCAGCCAGGTCGGGCCTGCCAAGAAACTGCGTTTCACAGGCCTTTCAAAGAGATGTTCTCTTAGGCTGTAAGAGCACGGGGCAGAGCGAGTTGGTTCTTAGCTTCCCAGAGAGCTGGAAGCAAGATGCTTTGGGGCCTCTCTGCCCCTTTGGAAACAAGGCAGCACCTTGGGCCTGGCAGCTCTAGGGCAATGGAGCACACCCAGAGCAGAAGTTCTACTTCAGCCAAATCAGGCCTGCCAGGAAACGGCGTTTCAAAGACCTTGGTAAGAGATGTTCCCGGTAGGCTGTAAGAGCACTGGGCAACGCCAGATGTTTCTTAGCTTCCCGAAGAGCTGGAAGCGAGAAGCTTTGGTACCACTCTCTCACTTTGGACTCAAGGCAGCCCTTTGGGGCAGGTAGATCTAGGCCAGTGGAGCACACCCAGAGCAGAAGTTCTACTTGGGCCAGTTCAGGCCACCAACAAACTGCGTTTCACAGGCCTTGGTAAGAGATGTTCCCGGTAGGCTGTAAGAGCACTGGGCAACGCCAGATGTTTCTTAGCTTCCCGAAGAGCTGGAAGCAAGATGCTTTGGGGCCTCTCATCCCCTTTGCAAACAAGGCGGCCCTATGGGCCAGGCAGCTCTAGGCCAATGGAGCACACCCAGAGCAGAAGTTCTACTTCGGCCAGTTCAGGCCACCAACAAACTGCGTTTCACAGGCCTTGGCAAGAGATGTTCCCGGTAGGCTGTAAGAGCACTGGGCAATGCCAGATGTTTCTTAGCTTCCCGAAGAGCTGGAAGCAAGATGCTTTGGGGCCTCTCATCCCCTTTGCAAACAAGGCCGACCTTTGGGCCAGGCAGCTCTAGGCCAATGGAGCACACCCAGAGCAGAAGTTCTACCTCAGCCAGATAAGGCCTGCCAAGAAACTGCGTTTCAAAGGCTTTGGTAAGAGATGTTCCCGGTACTCTGTTAGAGCACTGGGCAGAGCCATTTGTTTCTTAGCTTCCCAAAGAGCTGGAAGCAAGATGCTTTGGGGGCTCCCTGCCCCTTTGCCAACAAGGGCGACCTTTGGGCCTTTCAGCTCTAGGCCAATGGAGCACACCCAGAGCAGAAGTCCTACTTCAGCCAGATCAGGCCTGCCAAGGAACTGCGTTTCAGAGGCCTTTGTATGTGACGTTCCCGGTAGGCTGTGAGAGCACGGTGCAGAGCCAGTTGTTTCCTTGTTTCCCAAACAGCTGGAAGCAAGACGCTTTGGGGCCTCTCTGCCCCTTTGGAAACAAGGCAGCACGTTGGGTCTGGCAGCCCTAGGGCAATGGAGCACAACCAGAGCCGAAGTTCTACTTCTTCCAGATCAGGCCTGCCTAGACAGTGCGTTTCCCAGGCCTTGATAAGAGATGTTCTCTTAGGCTATAAGAGCACTGGGCACAGCCAGTTGTTTCTTAGCTTCCCAAGAGGTGGAAGCAAGATGCTTTGGGGCCTCTCTCCCCCTTTGGAAACAAGGCAGCCCTTTGGGCCTTTCAGCTCTAGGGCAATGGAGCACACCCAGAGCAGAAGTTCTACCTCAGCCAGATCAGGCCTGCCAAGAAACTGCTTTTCACAGGCCTTCGTAAGAGGTGTTCCCGGAAGGCTGTAAGAGTACCTGGCAGAGCGAGTTGTTTCTTAGCTTCAAAAACAGCTGGAAGCAACATGATTTGGGGCCTCTCTCCCCCTTTGGAAACAAAGCAGCCTTTGTGCCTGGCAGCTCTAGGCCAAAGTAGCACACCCAGAGCACAAGTTCTACCTCAGCCAGATAAGGCCTGTCAAGAAGCTGCGTTTCACAGGCCTTTGTATGTGACGTTCCCGGTTGGCTTTGAGAGCACTGTGCAGAGCCAGTTGTTTTAGCTTCCCAGAGAGCAGGAAGCAAGATGCTTTGGGGCCTCTCTCACACTTTGGAAATAAAGGCAGCCCTTTGGGCCTGGCAGCCCTAGGCCAATGGAGTACACCCAGAGCAGAAGTTCTACCTCAGCCAGATCAGGCCTTCCAAGAAACTGCGTCTCACAGGCCTTTCTCTGTCACGTTGCCGGTAGGCTGTGAGAGCACTGTGCAGAGCCAGTTGTTTCTTAGCTTCCCAAAGATTTGGAAGCAAGATGCTTTGGGGACTCTCAGCCCCTTTGGAAACAAGGCGGCCCTTTGGGCCTGGCAGCTCTAGGCCAAAGTAGCACGCCCAGAGCAGGAGTTCTACTTCAGCCAGATCAGGCCTGCCAAGAAACTGCGTTTCACAGGCCTTGGTAAGAGATGTTCCCGGTAGGCTGTGAGAGCACTGTGGAGAGCCAGTTGCTTTAGCTTCCCACAGAGCTGGAAGCAAGATGCCTTGGGGCCTCTCTCTCCCTTTGGACACAAGGCAGCCGTTTGGGCCTGGCAGCTCTAGGCCAATGGAGCACACCCACAGCAGAAGTTCTACTTCAGGCAGATCAGTCCTGCCCAGAAACTGCGTTTCACAGCCCTTGGTAAGAGATGTTCACGGTAGGCTGTGAGAGCACTGGGCAGAACCAGTTGTTTTTTAGCTTCCCAAAGTGCTGGAGGCAAGATGCTTTGGGGCCTCTCTCACCCTTTGGAAACAAGGCAGCCCTTAGGTCCTGGTAGCTCTAGGCCTATGTAGCACAACCAGAACAGAAGTTCTACTTCAGCCAGGTCAGGCCTGCCAAGAAACTGCGTTTCACAGGCCTTTCAAAGAGATGTTCTCTTAGGCTGTAAGAGCACTGGGCAGAGCCAGCTGTTTCTTAGCTTCCCGAAGAGCTGGGAGCAAGATGCTTTGGGTCCACTCTCCGTCTTTGGAAACAAGGCAGCCCTTTGGGCCTGGCAGCTCTAGGGCAATGGAGCACACCCAGAGCAGAAGTTCTACTTCAGCCAGATCAGGCCTGCCAGGAAACTGCGTTTCACAGGCCTTGGTAAGAGATGTTCCCGGTAGGCTGTAAGAGCACTGGGCAGAGCCAGTTGTTTCTTACCTTCCTGAAAAGCTGGAAGCAAGATGCTTGGGACCCCTCTGCCCGTTTGGGAACAAGGCAGCCTTTTGGGTCGGGAAGCTCTAGGCCAATGGAGCACACGCAGAGCAGGAGTTCTACTTCAGCCTGATCAGGCCTGCAAAGAAACAGCGTTTGACAGGCCTTGGTAAGAGATGTTCCCGGTAGGTGTAAGAGCACTGGGCAGAGCCAGTTGTGTCTTAGCTTCGCAAAGACCGGGAAGCAAGATGCTTTGGGCCTCTCTGCCCCTTGGAAACAGGGCAGCACTTTGGGCCTGGCAGCTCTAGGGCAATGGAGCACACCCAGAGCCGGAGTTCTACTTCAGCCAGATGAGGCCTGCCAAGAAACTGCGTTTCACAGGCCTTTCAAAGACATGTTCCCGGTAGGCTGTAAGAGCACGGGGCAGAGCGAGTTGGTTCTTAGCTTCCCAGAGAGCTGGAAGCAAGATGCTTTGGGGCCTCTCTGCCCCTTTGGAAACAAGGCAGCACCTTGGGCCTGGCAGCTCTAGGGCAATGGAGCACACCCAGAGCAGAAGTTCTACTTCAGCCAAATCAGGCCTGCCAGGAAACGGCGTTTCACAGGCCTTGGTAAGAGATGTTCCCGGTAGGCTGTAAGAGCACTGGGCAACGCCAGATGTTTCTTAGCTTCCCGAAGAGCTGGAAGCGAGAAGCTTTGGTGCCACTCTCTCACTTTGGACTCAAGGCAGCCCTTTGGGGCAGGTAGCTCTAGGCCAGTGGAGCACACCCAGAGCAGAAGTTCTACTTGGGCCAGTTCAGGCCACCAACAAACTGCGTTTCACAGGCTTGGTAAGAGATGTTCCCGGTAGGCTGTAAGAGCACTGGGCAACGCCAGATGTTTCTTAGCTTCCCGAAGAGCTGGAAGCAAGATGCTTTGGGGCCTCTCATCCCCTTTGCAAACAAGGCGGCCCTATGGGCCAGGCAGCTCTAGGCCAATGGAGCACACCCAGAGCAGAAGTTCTACTTCGGCCAGTTCAGGCCACCAACAAACTGCGTTTCACAGGCCTTGGCAAGAGATGTTCCCGGTAGGCTGTAAGAGCACTGGGCAACGCCAGATGTTTCTTAGCTTCCCGAAGAGCTGGAAGCAAGATGCTTTGGGGCCTCTCATCCCCTTTGCAAACAAGGCCGACCTTTGGGCCAGGCAGCTCTAGGCCAATGGAGCACACCCAGAGCAGAAGTTCTACCTCAGCCAGATAAGGCCTGCCAAGAAACTGCGTTTCAAAGGCTTTGGTAAGAGATGTTCCCGGTACTCTGTTAGAGCACTGGGCAGAGCCATTTGTTTCTTAGCTTCCCAAAGAGCTGGAAGCAAGATGCTTTGGGGGCTCCCTGCCCCTTTGCCAACAAGGGCGACCTTTGGGCCTTTCAGCTCTAGGCCAATGGAGCACACCCAGAGCAGAAGTCCTACTTCAGCCAGATCAGGCCTGCCAAGGAACTGCGTTTCAGAGGCCTTTGTATGTGACGTTCCCGGTAGGCTGTGAGAGCACGGTGCAGAGCCAGTTGTTTCCTTGTTTCCCAAACAGCTGGAAGCAAGACGCTTTGGGGCCTCTCTGCCCCTTTGGAAACAAGGCAGCACGTTGGGTCTGGCAGCTCTAGGGCAATGGAGCACAACCAGAGCCGAAGTTCTACTTCTTCCAGATCAGGCCTGCCTAGACAGTGCGTTTCCCAGGCCTTGATAAGAGATGTTCTCTTAGGCTATAAGAGCACTGGGCACAGCCAGTTGTTTCTTAGCTTCCCAAGAGGTGGAAGCAAGATGCTTTGGGGCCTCTCTCCCCCTTTGGAAACAAGGCAGCCCTTTGGGCCTTTCAGCTCTAGGGCAATGGAGCACACCCAGAGCAGAAGTTCTACCTCAGCCAGATCAGGCCTGCCAAGAAACTGCTTTTCACAGGCCTTCGTAAGAGGTGTTCCCGGAAGGCTGTAAGAGTACCTGGCAGAGCGAGTTGTTTCTTAGCTTCAAAAACAGCTGGAAGCAACATGATTTGGGGCCTCTCTCCCCCTTTGGAAACAAAGCAGCCTTTGTGCCTGGCAGCTCTAGGCCAAAGTAGCACACCCAGAGCACAAGTTCTACCTCAGCCAGATAAGGCCTGTCAAGAAGCTGCGTTTCACAGGCCTTTGTATGTGACGTTCCCGGTTGGCTTTGAGAGCACTGTGCAGAGCCAGTTGTTTTAGCTTCCCAGAGAGCAGGAAGCAAGATGCTTTGGGGCCTCTCTCACACTTTGGAAATAAAGGCAGCCCTTTGGGCCTGGCAGCCCTAGGCCAATGGAGTACACCCAGAGCAGAAGTTCTACCTCAGCCAGATCAGGCCTTCCAAGAAACTGCGTCTCACAGGCCTTTCTCTGTCACGTTGCCGGTAGGCTGTGAGAGCACTGTGCAGAGCCAGTTGTTTCTTAGCTTCCCAAAGATTTGGAAGCAAGATGCTTTGGGGACTCTCAGCCCCTTTGGAAACAAGGCGGCCCTTTGGGCCTGGCAGCTCTAGGCCAAAGTAGCACGCCCAGAGCAGGAGTTCTACTTCAGCCAGATCAGGCCTGCCAAGAAACTGCGTTTCACAGGCCTTGGTAAGAGATGTTCCCGGTAGGCTGTGAGAGCACTGTGGAGAGCCAGTTGCTTTAGCTTCCCACAGAGCTGGAAGCAAGATGCCTTGGGGCCTCTCTCTCCCTTTGGACACAAGGCAGCCGTTTGGGCCTGGCAGCTCTAGGCCAATGGAGCACACCCACAGCAGAAGTTCTACTTCAGGCAGATCAGTCCTGCCCAGAAACTGCGTTTCACAGCCCTTGGTAAGAGATGTTCACGGTAGGCTGTGAGAGCACTGGGCAGAACCAGTTGTTTTTTAGCTTCCCAAAGTGCTGGAGGCAAGATGCTTTGGGGCCTCTCTCACCCTTTGGAAACAAGGCAGCCCTTAGGTCCTGGTAGCTCTAGGCCTATGTAGCACAACCAGAACAGAAGTTCTACTGCAGCCAGGTCGGGCCTGCCAAGAAACTGCGTTTCACAGGCCTTTCAAAGAGATGTTCTCTTAGGCTGTAAGAGCACGGG
This sequence comes from Equus asinus, assembly GCF_041296235.1. NCBI lineage: Eukaryota > Metazoa > Chordata > Mammalia > Perissodactyla > Equidae > Equus > Equus asinus. The sequence continues at coordinate 954,038 of NW_027225523.1, forward strand.
GCAGAGCGAGTTGGTTCTTAGCTTCCCAGAGAGCTGGAAGCAAGATGCTTTGGGGCCTCTCTGCCCCTTTGGAAACAAGGCAGCACCTTGGGCCTGGCAGCTCTAGGGCAATGGAGCACACCCAGAGCAGAAGTTCTACTTCAGCCAAATCAGGCCTGCCAGGAAACGGCGTTTCAAAGACCTTGGTAAGAGATGTTCCCGGTAGGCTGTAAGAGCACTGGGCAACGCCAGATGTTTCTTAGCTTCCCGAAGAGCTGGAAGCGAGAAGCTTTGGTGCCACTCTCTCACTTTGGACTCAAGGCAGCCCTTTGGGGCAGGTAGATCTAGGCCAGTGGAGCACACCCAGAGCAGAAGTTCTACTTGGGCCAGTTCAGGCCACCAACAAACTGCGTTTCACAGGCCTTGGTAAGAGATGTTCCCGGTAGGCTGTAAGAGCACTGGGCAACGCCAGATGTTTCTTAGCTTCCCGAAGAGCTGGAAGCAAGATGCTTTGGGGCCTCTCATCCCCTTTGCAAACAAGGCGGCCCTATGGGCCAGGCAGCTCTAGGCCAATGGAGCACACCCAGAGCAGAAGTTCTACTTCGGCCAGTTCAGGCCACCAACAAACTGCGTTTCACAGGCCTTGGCAAGAGATGTTCCCGGTAGGCTGTAAGAGCACTGGGCAATGCCAGATGTTTCTTAGCTTCCCGAAGAGCTGGAAGCAAGATGCTTTGGGGCCTCTCATCCCCTTTGCAAACAAGGCCGACCTTTGGGCCAGGCAGCTCTAGGCCAATGGAGCACACCCAGAGCAGAAGTTCTACCTCAGCCAGATAAGGCCTGCCAAGAAACTGCGTTTCAAAGGCTTTGGTAAGAGATGTTCCCGGTACTCTGTTAGAGCACTGGGCAGAGCCATTTGTTTCTTAGCTTCCCAAAGAGCTGGAAGCAAGATGCTTTGGGGGCTCCCTGCCCCTTTGCCAACAAGGGCGACCTTTGGGCCTTTCAGGTCTAGGCCAATGGAGCACACCCAGAGCAGAAGTCCTACTTCAGCCAGATCAGGCCTGCCAAGGAACTGCGTTTCAGAGGCCTTTGTATGTGACGTTCCCGGTAGGCTGTGAGAGCACGGTGCAGAGCCAGTTGTTTCCTTGTTTCCCAAACAGCTGGAAGCAAGACACTTTGGGGCCTCTCTGCCCCTTTGGAAACAAGGCAGCACGTTGCGTCTGGCAGCTCTAGGGCAATGGAGCACAACCAGAGCCGAAGTTCTACTTCTTCCAGATCAGGCCTGCCTAGACAGTGCGTTTCACAGGCCTTGATAAGAGATGTTCTCTTAGGCTATAAGAGCACTGGGCACAGCCAGTTGTTTCTTAGCTTCCCAAGAGGTGGAAGCAAGATGCTTTGGGGCCTCTCTCCCCCTTTGGAAACAAGGCAGCCCTTAGGTCCTGGTAGCTCTTGGCCTATGTAGCACAACCAGAACAGAAGTTCTACTTCAGCCAGGTCAGGCCTGCCAAGAAACTGCGTTTCACAGGCCTTTCAAAGAGATGTTCTCTTAGGCTGTAAGAGCACTGGGCAGAGCCAGCTGTTTCTTAGCTTCCCGAAGAGCTGGGAGCAAGATGCTTTGGGTCCACTCTCCGTCTTTGGAAACAAGGCAGCCCTTTGGGCCTGGCAGCTCTAGGGCAATGGAGCACACCCAGAGCAGAAGTTCTACTTCAGCCAGATCAGGCCTGCCAGGAAACTGCGTTTCACAGGCCTTGGTAAGAGATGTTCCCGGTAGGCTGTAAGAGCACTGGGCAGAGCCAGTTGTTTCTTACCTTCCTGAAAAGCTGGAAGCAAGATGCTTGGGACCCCTCTGCCCGTTTGGGAACAAGGCAGCCTTTTGGGTCGGGAAGCTCTAGGCCAATGGAGCACACGCAGAGCAGGAGTTCTACTTCAGCCTGATCAGGCCTGCAAAGAAACAGCGTTTGACAGGCCTTGGTAAGAGATGTTCCCGGTAGGTGTAAGAGCACTGGGCAGAGCCAGTTGTGTCTTAGCTTCGCAAAGACCGGGAAGCAAGATGCTTTGGGCCTCTCTGCCCCTTGGAAACAGGGCAGCACTTTGGGCCTGGCAGCTCTAGGGCAATGGAGCACACCCAGAGCCGGAGTTCTACTTCAGCCAGATGAGGCCTGCCAAGAAACTGCGTTTCACAGGCCTTTCAAAGACATGTTCCCGGTAGGCTGTAAGAGCACGGGGCAGAGCGAGTTGGTTCTTAGCTTCCCAGAGAGCTGGAAGCAAGATGCTTTGGGGCCTCTCTGCCCCTTTGGAAACAAGGCAGCACCTTGGGCCTGGCAGCTCTAGGGCAATGGAGCACACCCAGAGCAGAAGTTCTACTTCAGCCAAATCAGGCCTGCCAGGAAACGGCGTTTCACAGGCCTTGGTAAGAGATGTTCCCGGTAGGCTGTAAGAGCACTGGGCAACGCCAGATGTTTCTTAGCTTCCCGAAGAGCTGGAAGCGAGAAGCTTTGGTGCCACTCTCTCACTTTGGACTCAAGGCAGCCCTTTGGGGCAGGTAGCTCTAGGCCAGTGGAGCACACCCAGAGCAGAAGTTCTACTTGGGCCAGTTCAGGCCACCAACAAACTGCGTTTCACAGGCTTGGTAAGAGATGTTCCCGGTAGGCTGTAAGAGCACTGGGCAACGCCAGATGTTTCTTAGCTTCCCGAAGAGCTGGAAGCAAGATGCTTTGGGGCCTCTCATCCCCTTTGCAAACAAGGCGGCCCTATGGGCCAGGCAGCTCTAGGCCAATGGAGCACACCCAGAGCAGAAGTTCTACTTCGGCCAGTTCAGGCCACCAACAAACTGCGTTTCACAGGCCTTGGCAAGAGATGTTCCCGGTAGGCTGTAAGAGCACTGGGCAACGCCAGATGTTTCTTAGCTTCCCGAAGAGCTGGAAGCAAGATGCTTTGGGGCCTCTCATCCCCTTTGCAAACAAGGCCGACCTTTGGGCCAGGCAGCTCTAGGCCTATGGAGCACACCCAGAGCAGAAGTTCTACCTCAGCCAGATAAGGCCTGCCAAGAAACTGCGTTTCAAAGGCTTTGGTAAGAGATGTTCCCGGTACTCTGTTAGAGCACTGGGCAGAGCCATTTGTTTCTTAGCTTCCCAAAGAGCTGGAAGCAAGATGCTTTGGGGGCTCCCTGCCCCTTTGCCAACAAGGGCGACCTTTGGGCCTTTCAGGTCTAGGCCAATGGAGCACACCCAGAGCAGAAGTCCTACTTCAGCCAGATCAGGCCTGCCAAGGAACTGCGTTTCAGAGGCCTTTGTATGTGACGTTCCCGGTAGGCTGTGAGAGCACGGTGCAGAGCCAGTTGTTTCCTTGTTTCCCAAACAGCTGGAAGCAAGACGCTTTGGGGCCTCTCTGCCCCTTTGGAAACAAGGCAGCACGTTGGGTCTGGCAGCTCTAGGGCAATGGAGCACAACCAGAGCCGAAGTTCTACTTCTTCCAGATCAGGCCTGCCTAGACAGTGCGTTTCACAGGCCTTGATAAGAGATGTTCTCTTAGGCTATAAGAGCACTGGGCACAGCCAGTTGTTTCTTAGCTTCCCAAGAGGTGGAAGCAAGATGCTTTGGGGCCTCTCTCCCCCTTTGGAAACAAGGCAGCCCTTTGGGCCTTTCAGCTCTAGGGCAATGGAGCACACCCAGAGCAGAAGTTCTACCTCAGCCAGATCAGGCCTGCCAAGAAACTGCTTTTCACAGGCCTTCGTAAGAGGTGTTCCCGGAAGGCTGTAAGAGTACCTGGCAGAGCGAGTTGTTTCTTAGCTTCAAAAACAGCTGGAAGCAACATGATTTGGGGCCTCTCTCCCCCTTTGGAAACAAAGCAGCCTTTGTGCCTGGCAGCTCTAGGCCAAAGTAGCACACCCAGAGCACAAGTTCTACCTCAGCCAGATAAGGCCTGTCAAGAAGCTGCGTTTCACAGGCCTTTGTATGTGACGTTCCCGGTTGGCTTTGAGAGCACTGTGCAGAGCCAGTTGTTTTAGCTTCCCAGAGAGCAGGAAGCAAGATGCTTTGGGGCCTCTCTCACACTTTGGAAATAAAGGCAGCCCTTTGGGCCTGGCAGCCCTAGGCCAATGGAGTACACCCAGAGCAGAAGTTCTACCTCAGCCAGATCAGGCCTTCCAAGAAACTGCGTCTCACAGGCCTTTCTCTGTCACGTTGCCGGTAGGCTGTGAGAGCACTGTGCAGAGCCAGTTGTTTCTTAGCTTCCCAAAGATTTGGAAGCAAGATGCTTTGGGGACTCTCAGCCCCTTTGGAAACAAGGCGGCCCTTTGGGCCTGGCAGCTCTAGGCCAAAGTAGCACGCCCAGAGCAGGAGTTCTACTTCAGCCAGATCAGGCCTGCCAAGAAACTGCGTTTCACAGGCCTTGGTAAGAGATGTTCCCGGTAGGCTGTGAGAGCACTGTGGAGAGCCAGTTGCTTTAGCTTCCCACAGAGCTGGAAGCAAGATGCCTTGGGGCCTCTCTCTCCCTTTGGACACAAGGCAGCCGTTTGGGCCTGGCAGCTCTAGGCCAATGGAGCACACCCACAGCAGAAGTTCTACTTCAGGCAGATCAGTCCTGCCCAGAAACTGCGTTTCACAGCCCTTGGTAAGAGATGTTCACGGTAGGCTGTGAGAGCACTGGGCAGAACCAGTTGTTTTTTAGCTTCCCAAAGTGCTGGAGGCAAGATGCTTTGGGGCCTCTCTCACCCTTTGGAAACAAGGCAGCCCTTAGGTCCTGGTAGCTCTAGGCCTATGTAGCACAACCAGAACAGAAGTTCTACTTCAGCCAGGTCGGGCCTGCCAAGAAACTGCGTTTCACAGGCCTTTCAAAGAGATGTTCTCTTAGGCTGTAAGAGCACGGGGCAGAGCGAGTTGGTTCTTAGCTTCCCAGAGAGCTGGAAGCAAGATGCTTTGGGGCCTCTCTGCCCCTTTGGAAACAAGGCAGCACCTTGGGCCTGGCAGCTCTAGGGCAATGGAGCACACCCAGAGCAGAAGTTCTACTTCAGCCAAATCAGGCCTGCCAGGAAACGGCGTTTCAAAGACCTTGGTAAGAGATGTTCCCGGTAGGCTGTAAGAGCACTGGGCAACGCCAGATGTTTCTTAGCTTCCCGAAGAGCTGGAAGCGAGAAGCTTTGGTGCCACTCTCTCACTTTGGACTCAAGGCAGCCCTTTGGGGCAGGAAGATCTAGGCCAGTGGAGCACACCCAGAGCAGAAGTTCTACTTGGGCCAGTTCAGGCCACCAACAAACTGCGTTTCACAGGCCTTGGTAAGAGATGTTCCCGGTAGGCTGTAAGAGCACTGGGCAACGCCAGATGTTTCTTAGCTTCCCGAAGAGCTGGAAGCAAGATGCTTTGGGGCCTCTCATCCCCTTTGCAAACAAGGCGGCCCTATGGGCCAGGCAGCTCTAGGCCAATGGAGCACACCCAGAGCAGAAGTTCTACTTCGGCCAGTTCAGGCCACCAACAAACTGCGTTTCACAGGCCTTGGCAAGAGATGTTCCCGGTAGGCTGTAAGAGCACTGGGCAATGCCAGATGTTTCTTAGCTTCCCGAAGAGCTGGAAGCAAGATGCTTTGGGGCCTCTCATCCCCTTTGCAAACAAGGCCGACCTTTGGGCCTGGCAGGTCTAGGCCAATGGAGCACACCCAGAGCAGAAGTTCTACCTCAGCCAGATAAGGCCTGCCAAGAAACTGCGTTTCAAAGGCTTTGGTAAGAGATGTTCCCGGTACTCTGTTAGAGCACTGGGCAGAGCCATTTGTTTCTTAGCTTCCCAAAGAGCTGGAAGCAAGATGCTTTGGGGGCTCCCTGCCCCTTTGCCAACAAGGGCGACCTTTGGGCCTTTCAGGTCTAGGCCAATGGAGCACACCCAGAGCAGAAGTCCTACTTCAGCCAGATCAGGCCTGCCAAGGAACTGCGTTTCAGAGGCCTTTGTATGTGACGTTCCCGGTAGGCTGTGAGAGCACGGTGCAGAGCCAGTTGTTTCCTTGTTTCCCAAACAGCTGGAAGCAAGACACTTTGGGGCCTCTCTGCCCCTTTGGAAACAAGGCAGCACGTTGCGTCTGGCAGCTCTAGGGCAATGGAGCACAACCAGAGCCGAAGTTCTACTTCTTCCAGATCAGGCCTGCCTAGACAGTGCGTTTCCCAGGCCTTGATAAGAGATGTTCTCTTAGGCTATAAGAGCACTGGGCACAGCCAGTTGTTTCTTAGCTTCCCAAGAGGTGGAAGCAAGATGCTTTGGGGCCTCTCTCCCCCTTTGGAAACAAGGCAGCCCTTAGGTCCTGGTAGCTCTAGGCCTATGTAGCACAACCAGAACAGAAGTTCTACTTCAGCCAGGTCAGGCCTGCCAAGAAACTGCGTTTCACAGGCCTTTCAAAGAGATGTTCTCTTAGGCTGTAAGAGCACTGGGCAGAGCCAGCTGTTTCTTAGCTTCCCGAAGAGCTGGGAGCAAGATGCTTTGGGTCCACTCTCCGTCTTTGGAAACAAGGCAGCCCTTTGGGCCTGGCAGCTCTAGGGCAATGGAGCACACCCAGAGCAGAAGTTCTACTTCAGCCAGATCAGGCCTGCCAGGAAACTGCGTTTCACAGGCCTTGGTAAGAGATGTTCCCGGTAGGCTGTAAGAGCACTGGGCAGAGCCAGTTGTTTCTTACCTTCCTGAAAAGCTGGAAGCAAGATGCTTGGGACCCCTCTGCCCGTTTGGGAACAAGGCAGCCTTTTGGGTCGGGAAGCTCTAGGCCAATGGAGCACACGCAGAGCAGGAGTTCTACTTCAGCCTGATCAGGCCTGCAAAGAAACAGCGTTTGACAGGCCTTGGTAAGACATGTTCCCGGTAGGTTTAAGAGCACTGGACAGAGCCAGTTGTGTCTTAGCTTCGCAAAGACCGGGAAGCAAGATGCTTTGGGCCTCTCTGCCCCTTGGAAGCAGGGCAGCACTTTGGGCCTGGCAGCTCTAGGGCAATGGAGCACACCCAGAGCCGGAGTTCTACTTCAGCCAGATGAGGCCTGCCAAGAAACTGCGTTTCACAGGCCTTTCAAAGACATGTTCCCGGTAGGCTGTAAGAGCACGGGGCAGAGCGAGTTGGTTCTTAGCTTCCCAGAGAGCTGGAAGCAAGATGCTTTGGGGCCTCTCTGCCCCTTTGGAAACAAGGCAGCACCTTGGGCCTGGCAGCTCTAGGGCAATGGAGCACACCCAGAGCAGAAGTTCTACTTCAGCCAAATCAGGCCTGCCAGGAAACGGCGTTTCAAAGACCTTGGTAAGAGATGTTCCCGGTAGGCTGTAAGAGCACTGGGCAACGCCAGATGTTTCTTAGCTTCCCGAAGAGCTGGAAGCGAGAAGCTTTGGTGCCACTCTCTCACTTTGGACTCAAGGCAGCCCTTTGGGGCAGGAAGATCTAGGCCAGTGGAGCACACCCAGAGCAGAAGTTCTACTTGGGCCAGTTCAGGCCACCAACAAACTGCGTTTCACAGGCCTTGGTAAGAGATGTTCCCGGTAGGCTGTAAGAGCACTGGGCAACGCCAGATGTTTCTTAGCTTCCCGAAGAGCTGGAAGCAAGATGCTTTGGGGCCTCTCATCCCCTTTGCAAACAAGGCGGCCCTATGGGCCAGGCAGCTCTAGGCCAATGGAGCACACCCAGAGCAGAAGTTCTACTTCGGCCAGTTCAGGCCACCAACAAACTGCGTTTCACAGGCCTTGGCAAGAGATGTTCCCGGTAGGCTGTAAGAGCACTGGGCAATGCCAGATGTTTCTTAGCTTCCCGAAGAGCTGGAAGCAAGATGCTTTGGGGCCTCTCATCCCCTTTTCAAACAAGGCCGACCTTTGGGCCTGGCAGCTCTAGGCCAATGGAGCACACCCAGAGCAGAAGTTCTACCTCAGCCAGATAAGGCCTGCCAAGAAACTGCGTTTCAAAGGCTTTGGTAAGAGATGTTCCCGGTACTCTGTTAGAGCACTGGGCAGAGCCATTTGTTTCTTAGCTTCCCAAAGAGCTGGAAGCAAGATGCTTTGGGGGCTCCCTGCCCCTTTGCCAACAAGGGCGACCTTTGGGCCTTTCAGGTCTAGGCCAATGGAGCACACCCAGAGCAGAAGTCCTACTTCAGCCAGATCAGGCCTGCCAAGGAACTGCGTTTCAGAGGCCTTTGTATGTGACGTTCCCGGTAGGCTGTGAGAGCACGGTGCAGAGCCAGTTGTTTCCTTGTTTCCCAAACAGCTGGAAGCAAGACACTTTGGGGCCTCTCTGCCCCTTTGGAAACAAGGCAGCACGTTGCGTCTGGCAGCTCTAGGGCAATGGAGCACAACCAGAGCCGAAGTTCTACTTCTTCCAGATCAGGCCTGCCTAGACAGTGCGTTTCACAGGCCTTGATAAGAGATGTTCTCTTAGGCTATAAGAGCACTGGGCACAGCCAGTTGTTTCTTAGCTTCCCAAGAGGTGGAAGCAAGATGCTTTGGGGCCTCTCTCCCCCTTTGGAAACAAGGCAGCCCTTAGGTCCTGGTAGCTCTAGGCCTATGTAGCACAACCAGAACAGAAGTTCTACTTCAGCCAGGTCAGGCCTGCCAAGAAACTGCGTTTCACAGGCCTTTCAAAGAGATGTTCTCTTAGGCTGTAAGAGCACTGGGCAGAGCCAGCTGTTTCTTAGCTTCCCGAAGAGCTGGAAGCAAGATGCTTTGGGTCCACTCTCCGTCTTTGGAAACAAGGCAGCCCTTTGGGCCTGGCAGCTCTAGGGCAATGGAGCACACCCAGAGCAGAAGTTCTACTTCAGCCAGATCAGGCCTGCCAGGAAACTGCGTTTCACAGGCCTTGGTAAGAGATGTTCCCGGTAGGCTGTAAGAGCACTGGGCAGAGCCAGTTGTTTCTTACCTTCCTGAAAAGCTGGAAGCAAGATGCTTGGGACCCCTCTGCCCGTTTGGGAACAAGGCAGCCTTTTGGGTCGGGAAGCTCTAGGCCAATGGAGCACACGCAGAGCAGGAGTTCTACTTCAGCCTGATCAGGCCTGCAAAGAAACAGCGTTTGACAGGCCTTGGTAAGACATGTTCCCGGTAGGTTTAAGAGCACTGGGCAGAGCCAGTTGTGTCTTAGCTTCGCAAAGACCGGGAAGCAAGATGCTTTGGGCCTCTCTGCCCCTTGGAAGCAGGGCAGAACTTTGGGCCTGGCAGCTCTAGGGCAATGGAGCACACCCAGAGCCGGAGTTCTACTTCAGCCAGATGAGGCCTGCCAAGAAACTGCGTTTCACAGGCCTTTCAAAGACATGTTCCCGGTAGGCTGTAAGAGCACGGGGCAGAGCGAGTTGGTTCTTAGCTTCCCAGAGAGCTGGAAGCAAGATGCTTTGCGGCCTCTCTGCCCCTTTGGAAACAAGGCAGCACCTTGGGCCTGGCAGCTCTAGGGCAATGGAGCACACCCAGAGCAGAAGTTCTACTTCAGCCAAATCAGGCCTGCCAGGAAACGGCGTTTCAAAGACCTTGGTAAGAGATGTTCCCGGTAGGCTGTAAGAGCACTGGGCAACGCCAGATGTTTCTTAGCTTCCCGAAGAGCTGGAAGCGAGAAGCTTTGGTGCCACTCTCTCACTTTGGACTCAAGGCAGCCCTTTGGGGCAGGAAGATCTAGGCCAGTGGAGCACACCCAGAGCAGAAGTTCTACTTGGGCCAGTTCAGGCCACCAACAAACTGCGTTTCACAGGCCTTGGTAAGAGATGTTCCCGGTAGGCTGTAAGAGCACTGGGCAACGCCAGATGTTTCTTAGCTTCCCGAAGAGCTGGAAGCAAGATGCTTTGGGGCCTCTCATCCCCTTTGCAAACAAGGCGGCCCTATGGGCCAGGCAGCTCTAGGCCAATGGAGCACACCCAGAGCAGAAGTTCTACTTCGGCCAGTTCAGGCCACCAACAAACTGCGTTTCACAGGCCTTGGCAAGAGATGTTCCCGGTAGGCTGTAAGAGCACTGGGCAACGCCAGATGTTTCTTAGCTTCCCGAAGAGCTGGAAGCAAGATGCTTTGGGGCCTCTCATCCCCTTTGCAAACAAGGCGGCCCTATGGGCCAGGCAGATCTAGGCCAATGGAGCACACCCAGAGCAGAAGTTCTACTTCGGCCAGTTCAGGCCACCAACAAACTGCGTTTCACAGGCCTTGGCAAGAGATGTTCCCGGTAGGCTGTAAGAGCACTGGGCAACGCCAGATGTTTCTTAGCTTCCCGAAGAGCTGGAAGCAAGATGCTTTGGGGCCTCTCATCCCCTTTGCAAACAAGGCCGACCTTTGGGCCAGGCAGCTCTAGGCCAATGGAGCACACCCAGAGCAGAAGTTCTACCTCAGCCAGATAAGGCCTGCCAAGAAACTGCGTTTCAAAGGCTTTGGTAAGAGATGTTCCCGGTACTCTGTTAGAGCACTGGGCAGAGCCATTTGTTTCTTAGCTTCCCAAAGAGCTGGAAGCAAGATGCTTTGGGGGCTCCCTGCCCCTTTGCCAACAAGGGCGACCTTTGGGCCTTTCAGCTCTAGGCCAATGGAGCACACCCAGAGCAGAAGTCCTACTTCAGCCAGATCAGGCCTGCCAAGGAACTGCGTTTCAGAGGCCTTTGTATGTGACGTTCCCGGTAGGCTGTGAGAGCACGGTGCAGAGCCAGTTGTTTCCTTGTTTCCCAAACAGCTGGAAGCAAGACGCTTTGGGGCCTCTCTGCCCCTTTGGAAACAAGGCAGCACGTTGGGTCTGGCAGCTCTAGGGCAATGGAGCACAACCAGAGCCGAAGTTCTACTTCTTCCAGATCAGGCCTGCCTAGACAGTGCGTTTCACAGGCCTTGATAAGAGATGTTCTCTTAGGCTATAAGAGCACTGGGCACAGCCAGTTGTTTCTTAGCTTCCCAAGAGGTGGAAGCAAGATGCTTTGGGGCCTCTCTCCCCCTTTGGAAACAAGGCAGCCCTTTGGGCCTTTCAGCTCTAGGGCAATGGAGCACACCCAGAGCAGAAGTTCTACCTCAGCCAGATCAGGCCTGCCAAGAAACTGCTTTTCACAGGCCTTCGTAAGAGGTGTTCCCGGAAGGCTGTAAGAGTACCTGGCAGAGCGAGTTGTTTCTTAGCTTCAAAAACAGCTGGAAGCAACATGATTTGGGGCCTCTCTCCCCCTTTGGAAACAAAGCAGCCTTTGTGCCTGGCAGCTCTAGGCCAAAGTAGCACACCCAGAGCACAAGTTCTACCTCAGCCAGATAAGGCCTGTCAAGAAGCTGCGTTTCACAGGCCTTTGTATGTGACGTTCCCGGTTGGTTTTGAGAGCACTGTGCAGAGCCAGTTGTTTTAGCTTCCCAGAGAGCAGGAAGCAAGATGCTTTGGGGCCTCTCTCACACTTTGGAAATAAAGGCAGCCCTTTGGGCCTGGCAGCCCTAGGCCAATGGAGTACACCCAGAGCAGAAGTTCTACCTCAGCCAGATCAGGCCTTCCAAGAAACTGCGTCTCACAGGCCTTTCTCTGTCACGTTGCCGGTAGGCTGTGAGAGCACTGTGCAGAGCCAGTTGTTTCTTAGCTTCCCAAAGATTTGGAAGCAAGATGCTTTGGGGACTCTCAGCCCCTTTGGAAACAAGGCGGCCCTTTGGGCCTGGCAGCTCTAGGCCAAAGTAGCACGCCCAGAGCAGGAGTTCTACTTCAGCCAGATCAGGCCTGCCAAGAAACTGCGTTTCACAGGCCTTGGTAAGAGATGTTCCCGGTAGGCTGTGAGAGCACTGTGGAGAGCCAGTTGCTTTAGCTTCCCACAGAGCTGGAAGCAAGATGCCTTGGGGCCTCTCTCTCCCTTTGGACACAAGGCAGCCGTTTGGGCCTGGCAGCTCTAGGCCAATGGAGCACACCCACAGCAGAAGTTCTACTTCAGGCAGATCAGTCCTGCCCAGAAACTGCGTTTCACAGCCCTTGGTAAGAGATGTTCACGGTAGGCTGTGAGAGCACTGGGCAGAACCAGTTGTTTTTTAGCTTCCCAAAGTGCTGGAGGCAAGATGCTTTGGGGCCTCTCTCACCCTTTGGACACAAGGCAGCCCTTAGGTCCTGGTAGCTCTAGGCCTATGTAGCACAACCAGAACAGAAGTTCTACTTCAGCCAGGTCAGGCCTGCCAAGAAACTGCGTTTCACAGGCCTTTCAAAGAGATGTTCTCTTAGGCTGTAAGAGCACTGGGCAGAGCCAGCTGTTTCTTAGCTTCCCGAAGAGCTGGGAGCAAGATGCTTTGGGTCCACTCTCCGTCTTTGGAAACAAGGCAGCCCTTTGGGCCTGGCAGCTCTAGGGCAATGGAGCACACCCAGAGCAGAAGTTCTACTTCAGCCAGATCAGGCCTGCCAGGAAACTGCGTTTCACAGGCCTTGGTAAGAGATGTTCCCGGTAGGCTGTAAGAGCACTGGGCAGAGCCAGTTGTTTCTTACCTTCCTGAAAAGCTGGAAGCAAGATGCTTGGGACCCCTCTGCCCGTTTGGGAACAAGGCAGCCTTTTGGGTCGGGAAGCTCTAGGCCAATGGAGCACACGCAGAGCAGGAGTTCTACTTCAGCCTGATCAGGCCTGCAAAGAAACAGCGTTTGACAGGCCTTGGTAAGAGATGTTCCCGGTAGGTGTAAGAGCACTGGGCAGAGCCAGTTGTGTCTTAGCTTCGCAAAGACCGGGAAGCAAGATGCTTTGGGCCTCTCTGCCCCTTGGAAACAGGGCAGCACTTTGGGCCTGGCAGCTCTAGGGCAATGGAGCACACCCAGAGCCGGAGTTCTACTTCAGCCAGATGAGGCCTGCCAAGAAACTGCGTTTCACAGGCCTTTCAAAGACATGTTCCCGGTAGGCTGTAAGAGCACGGGGCAGAGCGAGTTGGTTCTTAGCTTCCCAGAGAGCTGGAAGCAAGATGCTTTGGGGCCTCTATGCCCCTTTGGAAACAAGGCAGCACCTTGGGCCTGGCAGCTCTAGGGCAATGGAGCACACCCAGAGCAGAAGTTCTACTTCAGCCAAATCAGGCCTGCCAGGAAACGGCGTTTCAAAGACCTTGGTAAGAGATGTTCCCGGTAGGCTGTAAGAGCACTGGGCAACGCCAGATGTTTCTTAGCTTCCCGAAGAGCTGGAAGCGAGAAGCTTTGGTGCCACTCTCTCACTTTGGACTCAAGGCAGCCCTTTGGGGCAGGTAGATCTAGGCCAGTGGAGCACACCCAGAGCAGAAGTTCTACTTGGGCCAGTTCAGGCCACCAACAAACTGCGTTTCACAGGCCTTGGTAAGAGATGTTCCCGGTAGGCTGTAAGAGCACTGGGCAACGCCAGATGTTTCTTAGCTTCCCGAAGAGCTGGAAGCAAGATGCTTTGGGGCCTCTCATCCCCTTTGCAAACAAGGCCGACCTTTGGGCCAGGCAGCTCTAGGCCAATGGAGCACACCCAGAGCAGAAGTTCTACCTCAGCCAGATAAGGCCTGCCAAGAAACTGCGTTTCAAAGGCTTTGGTAAGAGATGTTCCCGGTACTCTCTTAGAGCACTGGGCAGAGCCATTTGTTTCTTAGCTTCCCAAAGAGCTGGAAGCAAGATGCTTTGGGGGCTCCCTGCCCCTTTGCCAACAAGGGCGACCTTTGGGCCTTTCAGCTCTAGGCCAATGGAGCACACCCAGAGCAGAAGTCCTACTTCAGCCAGATCAGGCCTGCCAAGGAACTGCGTTTCAGAGGCCTTTGTATGTGACGTTCCCGGTAGGCTGTGAGAGCACGGTGCAGAGCCAGTTGTTTCCTTGTTTCCCAAACAGCTGGATGCAAGACGCTTTGGGGCCCTATGCCCCTTTGGAAACAAGGCAGCACGTTGGGTCTGGCAGCTCTAGGGCAATGAAGCACAACCAGAGCCGAAGTTCTACTTCTTCCAGATCAGGCCTGCCTAGACAGTGCGTTTCACAGGCCTTGATAAGAGATGTTCTCTTAGGCTATAAGAGCACTGGGCACAGCCAGTTATTTCTTAGCTTCCCAAGAGGTGGAAGCAAGATGCTTTGGGGCCTCTCTCCCCCTTTGGAAACAAGGCAGCCCTTTGGGCCTTTCAGCTCTAGGGCAATGGAGCACACCCAGAGCAGAAGTTCTACCTCAGCCAGATCAGGCCTGCCAAGAAACTGCTTTTCACAGGCCTTCGTAAGAGGTGTTCCCGGAAGGCTGTAAGAGTACCTGGCAGAGCGAGTTGTTTCTTAGCTTCAAAAACAGCTGGAAGCAACATGATTTGGGGCCTCTCTCCCCCTTTGGAAACAAAGCAGCCTTTGTGCCTGGCAGCTCTAGGCCAAAGTAGCACACCCAGAGCACAAGTTCTACCTCAGCCAGATAAGGCCTGTCAAGAAGCTGCGTTTCACAGGCCTTTGTATGTGACGTTCCCGGTTGGCTTTGAGAGCACTGTGCAGAGCCAGTTGTTTTAGCTTCCCAGAGAGCAGGAAGCAAGATGCTTTGGGGCCTCTCTCACACTTTGGAAATAAAGGCAGCCCTTTGGGCCTGGCAGCCCTAGGCCAATGGAGTACACCCAGAGCAGAAGTTCTACCTCAGCCAGATCAGGCCTTCCAAGAAACTGCGTCTCACAGGCCTTTCTCTGTCACGTTGCCGGTAGGCTGTGAGAGCACTGTGCAGAGCCAGTTGTTTCTTAGCTTCCCAAAGATTTGGAAGCAAGATGCTTTGGGGACTCTCAGCCCCTTTGGAAACAAGGCGGCCCTTTGGGCCTGGCAGCTCTAGGCCAAAGTAGCACGCCCAGAGCAGGAGTTCTACTTCAGCCAGATCAGGCCTGCCAAGAAACTGCGTTTCACAGGCCTTGGTAAGAGATGTTCCCGGTAGGCTGTGAGAGCACTGTGGAGAGCCAGTTGCTTTAGCTTCCCACAGAGCTGGAAGCAAGATGCCTTGGGGCCTCTCTCTCCCTTTGGACACAAGGCAGCCGTTTGGGCCTGGCAGCTCTAGGCCAATGGAGCACACCCACAGCAGAAGTTCTACTTCAGGCAGATCAGTCCTGCCCAGAAACTGCGTTTCACAGCCCTTGGTAAGAGATGTTCACGGTAGGCTGTGAGAGCACTGGGCAGAACCAGTTGTTTTTTAGCTTCCCAAAGTGCTGGAGGCAAGATGCTTTGGGGCCTCTCTCACCCTTTGGAAACAAGGCAGCCCTTAGGTCCTGGTAGCTCTAGGCCTATGTAGCACAACCAGAACAGAAGTTCTACTTCAGCCAGGTTGGGCCTGCCAAGAAACTGCGTTTCACAGGCCTTTCAAAGAGATGTTCTCTTAGGCTGTAAGAGCACGGGGCAGAGCGAGTTGGTTCTTAGCTTCCCAGAGAGCTGGAAGCAAGATGCTTTGGGGCCTCTCTGCCCCTTTGGAAACAAGGCAGCACCTTGGGCCTGGCAGCTCTAGGGCAATGGAGCACACCCAGAGCAGAAGTTCTACTTCAGCCAAATCAGGCCTGCCAGGAAACGGCGTTTCAAAGACCTTGGTAAGAGATGTTCCCGGTAGGCTGTAAGAGCACTGGGCAACGCCAGATGTTTCTTAGCTTCCCGAAGAGCTGGAAGCGAGAAGCTTTGGTGCCACTCTCTCACTTTGGACTCAAGGCAGCCCTTTGGGGCAGGAAGATCTAGGCCAGTGGAGCACACCCAGAGCAGAAGTTCTACTTGGGCCAGTTCAGGCCACCAACAAACTGCGTTTCACAGGCCTTGGTAAGAGATGTTCCCGGTAGGCTGTAAGAGCACTGGGCAACGCCAGATGTTTCTTAGCTTCCCGAAGAGCTGGAAGCAAGATGCTTTGGGGCCTCTCATCCCCTTTGCAAACAAGGCGGCCCTATGGGCCAGGCAGCTCTAGGCCAATGGAGCACACCCAGAGCAGAAGTTCTACTTCGGCCAGTTCAGGCCACCAACAAACTGCGTTTCACAGGCCTTGGCAAGAGATGTTCCCGGTAGGCTGTAAGAGCACTGGGCAATGCCAGATGTTTCTTAGCTTCCCGAAGAGCTGGAAGCAAGATGCTTTGGGGCCTCTCATCCCCTTTGCAAACAAGGCCGACCTTTGGGCCAGGCAGCTCTAGGCCAATGGAGCACACCCAGAGCAGAAGTTCTACCTCAGCCAGATAAGGCCTGCCAAGAAACTGCGTTTCAAAGGCTTTGGTAAGAGATGTTCCCGGTACTCTGTTAGAGCACTGGGCAGAGCCATTTGTTTCTTAGCTTCCCAAAGAGCTGGAAGCAAGATGCTTTGGGGGCTCCCTGCCCCTTTGCCAACAAGGGCGACCTTTGGGCCTTTCAGGTCTAGGCCAATGGAGCACACCCAGAGCAGAAGTCCTACTTCAGCCAGATCAGGCCTGCCAAGGAACTGCGTTTCAGAGGCCTTTGTATGTGACGTTCCCGGTAGGCTGTGAGAGCACGGTGCAGAGCCAGTTGTTTCCTTGTTTCCCAAACAGCTGGAAGCAAGACACTTTGGGGCCTCTCTGCCCCTTTGGAAACAAGGCAGCACGTTGCGTCTGGCAGCTCTAGGGCAATGGAGCACAACCAGAGCCGAAGTTCTACTTCTTCCAGATCAGGCCTGCCTAGACAGTGCGTTTCACAGGCCTTGATAAGAGATGTTCTCTTAGGCTATAAGAGCACTGGGCACAGCCAGTTGTTTCTTAGCTTCCCAAGAGGTGGAAGCAAGATGCTTTGGGGCCTCTCTCCCCCTTTGGAAACAAGGCAGCCCTTAGGTCCTGGTAGCTCTAGGCCTATGTAGCACAACCAGAACAGAAGTTCTACTTCAGCCAGGTCAGGCCTGCCAAGAAACTGCGTTTCACAGGCCTTTCAAAGAGATGTTCTCTTAGGCTGTAAGAGCACTGGGCAGAGCCAGCTGTTTCTTAGCTTCCCGAAGAGCTGGGAGCAAGATGCTTTGGGTCCACTCTCCGTCTTTGGAAACAAGGCAGCCCTTTGGGCCTGGCAGCTCTAGGGCAATGGAGCACACCCAGAGCAGAAGTTCTACTTCAGCCAGATCAGGCCTGCCAGGAAACTGCGTTTCACAGGCCTTGGTAAGAGATGTTCCCGGTAGGCTGTAAGAGCACTGGGCAGAGCCAGTTGTTTCTTACCTTCCTGAAAAGCTGGAAGCAAGATGCTTGGGACCCCTCTGCCCGTTTGGGAACAAGGCAGCCTTTTGGGTCGGGAAGCTCTAGGCCAATGGAGCACACGCAGAGCAGGAGTTCTACTTCAGCCTGATCAGGCCTGCAAAGAAACAGCGTTTGACAGGCCTTGGTAAGAGATGTTCCCGGTGGGTGTAAGAGCACTGGGCAGAGCCAGTTGTGTCTTAGCTTCGCAAAGACCGGGAAGCAAGATGCTTTGGGCCTCTCTGCCCCTTGGAAACAGGGCAGCACTTTGGGCCTGGCAGCTCTAGGGCAATGGAGCACACCCAGAGCCGGAGTTCTACTTCAGCCAGATGAGGCCTGCCAAGAAACTGCGTTTCACAGGCCTTTCAAAGACATGTTCCCGGTAGGCTGTAAGAGCACGGGGCAGAGCGAGTTGGTTCTTAGCTTCCCAGAGAGCTGGAAGCAAGATGCTTTGGGGCCTCTCTGCCCCTTTGGAAACAAGGCAGCACCTTGGGCCTGGCAGCTCTAGGGCAATGGAGCACACCCAGAGCAGAAGTTCTACTTCAGCCAAATCAGGCCTGCCAGGAAACGGCGTTTCAAAGACCTTGGTAAGAGATGTTCCCGGTAGGCTGTAAGAGCACTGGGCAACGCCAGATGTTTCTTAGCTTCCCGAAGAGCTGGAAGCGAGAAGCTTTGGTGCCACTCTCTCACTTTGGACTCAAGGCAGCCCTTTGGGGCAGGTAGATCTAGGCCAGTGGAGCACACCCAGAGCAGAAGTTCTACTTGGGCCAGTTCAGGCCACCAACAAACTGCGTTTCACAGGCCTTGGTAAGAGATGTTCCCGGTAGGCTGTAAGAGCACTGGGCAACGCCAGATGTTTCTTAGCTTCCCGAAGAGCTGGAAGCAAGATGCTTTGGGGCCTCTCATCCCCTTTGCAAACAAGGCCGACCTTTGGGCCAGGCAGCTCTAGGCCAATGGAGCACACCCAGAGCAGAAGTTCTACCTCAGCCAGATAAGGCCTGCCAAGAAACTGCGTTTCAAAGGCTTTGGTAAGAGATGTTCCCGGTACTCTGTTAGAGCACTGGGCAGAGCCATTTGTTTCTTAGCTTCCCAAAGAGCTGGAAGCAAGATGCTTTGGGGGCTCCCTGCCCCTTTGCCAACAAGGGCGACCTTTGGGCCTTTCAGCTCTAGGCCAATGGAGCACACCCAGAGCAGAAGTCCTACTTCAGCCAGATCAGGCCTGCCAAGGAACTGCGTTTCAGAGGCCTTTGTATGTGACGTTCCCGGTAGGCTGTGAGAGCACGGTGCAGAGCCAGTTGTTTCCTTGTTTCCCAAACAGCTGGATGCAAGACGCTTTGGGGCCCTATGCCCCTTTGGAAACAAGGCAGCACGTTGGGTCTGGCAGCTCTAGGGCAATGAAGCACAACCAGAGCCGAAGTTCTACTTCTTCCAGATCAGGCCTGCCTAGACAGTGCGTTTCACAGGCCTTGATAAGAGATGTTCTCTTAGGCTATAAGAGCACTGGGCACAGCCAGTTATTTCTTAGCTTCCCAAGAGGTGGAAGCAAGATGCTTTGGGGCCTCTCTCCCCCTTTGGAAACAAGGCAGCCCTTTGGGCCTTTCAGCTCTAGGGCAATGGAGCACACCCAGAGCAGAAGTTCTACCTCAGCCAGATCAGGCCTGCCAAGAAACTGCTTTTCACAGGCCTTCGTAAGAGGTGTTCCCGGAAGGCTGTAAGAGTACCTGGCAGAGCGAGTTGTTTCTTAGCTTCAAAAACAGCTGGAAGCAACATGATTTGGGGCCTCTCTCCCCCTTTGGAAACAAAGCAGCCTTTGTGCCTGGCAGCTCTAGGCCAAAGTAGCACACCCAGAGCACAAGTTCTACCTCAGCCAGATAAGGCCTGTCAAGAAGCTGCGTTTCACAGGCCTTTGTATGTGACGTTCCCGGTTGGCTTTGAGAGCACTGTGCAGAGCCAGTTGTTTTAGCTTCCCAGAGAGCAGGAAGCAAGATGCTTTGGGGCCTCTCTCACACTTTGGAAATAAAGGCAGCCCTTTGGGCCTGGCAGCCCTAGGCCAATGGAGTACACCCAGAGCAGAAGTTCTACCTCAGCCAGATCAGGCCTTCCAAGAAACTGCGTCTCACAGGCCTTTCTCTGTCACGTTGCCGGTAGGCTGTGAGAGCACTGTGCAGAGCCAGTTGTTTCTTAGCTTCCCAAAGATTTGGAAGCAAGATGCTTTGGGGACTCTCAGCCCCTTTGGAAACAAGGCGGCCCTTTGGGCCTGGCAGCTCTAGGCCAAAGTAGCACGCCCAGAGCAGGAGTTCTACTTCAGCCAGATCAGGCCTGCCAAGAAACTGCGTTTCACAGGCCTTGGTAAGAGATGTTCCCGGTAGGCTGTGAGAGCACTGTGGAGAGCCAGTTGCTTTAGCTTCCCACAGAGCTGGAAGCAAGATGCCTTGGGGCCTCTCTCTCCCTTTGGACACAAGGCAGCCGTTTGGGCCTGGCAGCTCTAGGCCAATGGAGCACACCCACAGCAGAAGTTCTACTTCAGGCAGATCAGTCCTGCCCAGAAACTGCGTTTCACAGCCCTTGGTAAGAGATGTTCACGGTAGGCTGTGAGAGCACTGGGCAGAACCAGTTGTTTTTTAGCTTCCCAAAGTGCTGGAGGCAAGATGCTTTGGGGCCTCTCTCACCCTTTGGAAACAAGGCAGCCCTTAGGTCCTGGTAGCTCTAGGCCTATGTAGCACAACCAGAACAGAAGTTCTACTTCAGCCAGGTCGGGCCTGCCAAGAAACTGCGTTTCACAGGCCTTTCAAAGAGATGTTCTCTTAGGCTGTAAGTGCACGGGGCAGAGCGAGTTGGTTCTTAGCTTCCCAGAGAGCTGGAAGCAAGATGCTTTGGGGCCTCTCTGCCCCTTTGGAAACAAGGCAGCACCTTGGGCCTGGCAGCTCTAGGGCAATGGAGCACACCCAGAGCAGAAGTTCTACTTCAGCCAAATCAGGCCTGCCAGGAAACGGCGTTTCAAAGACCTTGGTAAGAGATGTTCCCGGTAGGCTGTAAGAGCACTGGGCAACGCCAGATGTTTCTTAGCTTCCCGAAGAGCTGGAAGCGAGAAGCTTTGGTGCCACTCTCTCACTTTGGACTCAAGGCAGCCCTTTGGGGCAGGAAGATCTAGGCCAGTGGAGCACACCCAGAGCAGAAGTTCTACTTCAGCCAAATCAGGCCTGCCAGGAAACGGCGTTTCACAGGCCTTGGTAAGAGATGTTCCCGGTAGGCTGTAAGAGCACTGGGCAACGCCAGATGTTTCTTAGCTTCCCGAAGAGCTGGAAGCAAGATGCTTTGGGGCCTCTCATCCCCTTTGCAAACAAGGCGGCCCTATGGGCCAGGCAGCTCTAGGCCAATGGAGCACACCCAGAGCAGAAGTTCTACTTCGGCCAGTTCAGGCCACCAACAAACTGCGTTTCACAGGCCTTGGCAAGAGATGTTCCCGGTAGGCTGTAAGAGCACTGGGCAATGCCAGATGTTTCTTAGCTTCCCGAAGAGCTGGAAGCAAGATGCTTTGGGGCCTCTCATCCCCTTTGCAAACAAGGCCGACCTTTGGGCCAGGCAGCTCTAGGCCAATGGAGCACACCCAGAGCAGAAGTTCTACCTCAGCCAGATAAGGCCTGCCAAGAAACTGCGTTTCAAAGGCTTTGGTAAGAGATGTTCCCGGTACTCTGTTAGAGCACTGGGCAGAGCCATTTGTTTCTTAGCTTCCCAAAGAGCTGGAAGCAAGATGCTTTGGGGGCTCCCTGCCCCTTTGCCAACAAGGGCGACCTTTGGGCCTTTCAGGTCTAGGCCAATGGAGCACACCCAGAGCAGAAGTCCTACTTCAGCCAGATCAGGCCTGCCAAGGAACTGCGTTTCAGAGGCCTTTGTATGTGACGTTCCCGGTAGGCTGTGAGAGCACGGTGCAGAGCCAGTTGTTTCCTTGTTTCCCAAACAGCTGGAAGCAAGACACTTTGGGGCCTCTCTGCCCCTTTGGAAACAAGGCAGCACGTTGCGTCTGGCAGCTCTAGGGCAATGGAGCACAACCAGAGCCGAAGTTCTACTTCTTCCAGATCAAGCCTGCCTAGACAGTGCGTTTCACAGGCCTTGATAAGAGATGTTCTCTTAGGCTATAAGAGCACTGGGCACAGCCAGTTGTTTCTTAGCTTCCCAAGAGGTGGAAGCAAGATGCTTTGGGGCCTCTCTCCCCCTTTGGAAACAAGGCAGCCCTTAGGTCCTGGTAGCTCTAGGCCTATGTAGCACAACCAGAACAGAAGTTCTACTTCAGCCAGGTCAGGCCTGCCAAGAAACTGCGTTTCACAGGCCTTTCAAAGAGATGTTCTCTTAGGCTGTAAGAGCACTGGGCAGAGCCAGCTGTTTCTTAGCTTCCCGAAGAGCTGGGAGCAAGATGCTTTGGGTCCACTCTCCGTCTTTGGAAACAAGGCAGCCCTTTGGGCCTGGCAGCTCTAGGGCAATGGAGCACACCCAGAGCAGAAGTTCTACTTCAGCCAGATCAGGCCTGCCAGGAAACTGCGTTTCACAGGCCTTGGTAAGAGATGTTCCCGGTAGGCTGTAAGAGCACTGGGCAGAGCCAGTTGTTTCTTACCTTCCTGAAAAGCTGGAAGCAAGATGCTTGGGACCCCTCTGCCCGTTTGGGAACAAGGCAGCCTTTTGGGTCGGGAAGCTCTAGGCCAATGGAGCACACGCAGAGCAGGAGTTCTACTTCAGCCTGATCAGGCCTGCAAAGAAACAGCGTTTGACAGGCCTTGGTAAGAGATGTTCCCGGTGGGTGTAAGAGCACTGGGCAGAGCCAGTTGTGTCTTAGCTTCGCAAAGACCGGGAAGCAAGATGCTTTGGGCCTCTCTGCCCCTTGGAAACAGGGCAGCACTTTGGGCCTGGCAGCTCTAGGGCAATGGAGCACACCCAGAGCCGGAGTTCTACTTCAGCCAGATGAGGCCTGCCAAGAAACTGCGTTTCACAGGCCTTTCAAAGACATGTTCCCGGTAGGCTGTAAGAGCACGGGGCAGAGCGAGTTGGTTCTTAGCTTCCCAGAGAGCTGGAAGCAAGATGCTTTGGGGCCTCTCTGCCCCTTTGGAAACAAGGCAGCACCTTGGGCCTGGCAGCTCTAGGGCAATGGAGCACACCCAGAGCAGAAGTTCTACTTCAGCCAAATCAGGCCTGCCAGGAAACGGCGTTTCAAAGACCTTGGTAAGAGATGTTCCCGGTAGGCTGTAAGAGCACTGGGCAACGCCAGATGTTTCTTAGCTTCCCGAAGAGCTGGAAGCGAGAAGCTTTGGTGCCACTCTCTCACTTTGGACTCAAGGCAGCCCTTTGGGGCAGGTAGATCTAGGCCAGTGGAGCACACCCAGAGCAGAAGTTCTACTTGGGCCAGTTCAGGCCACCAACAAACTGCGTTTCACAGGCCTTGGTAAGAGATGTTCCCGGTAGGCTGTAAGAGCACTGGGCAACGCCAGATGTTTCTTAGCTTCCCGAAGAGCTGGAAGCAAGATGCTTTGGGGCCTCTCATCCCCTTTGCAAACAAGGCCGACCTTTGGGCCAGGCAGCTCTAGGCCAATGGAGCACACCCAGAGCAGAAGTTCTACCTCAGCCAGATAAGGCCTGCCAAGAAACTGCGTTTCAAAGGCTTTGGTAAGAGATGTTCCCGGTACTCTGTTAGAGCACTGGGCAGAGCCATTTGTTTCTTAGCTTCCCAAAGAGCTGGAAGCAAGATGCTTTGGGGGCTCCCTGCCCCTTTGCCAACAAGGGCGACCTTTGGGCCTTTCAGCTCTAGGCCAATGGAGCACACCCAGAGCAGAAGTCCTACTTCAGCCAGATCAGGCCTGCCAAGGAACTGCGTTTCAGAGGCCTTTGTATGTGACGTTCCCGGTAGGCTGTGAGAGCACGGTGCAGAGCCAGTTGTTTCCTTGTTTCCCAAACAGCTGGATGGAAGACGCTTTGGGGCCCTATGCCCCTTTGGAAACAAGGCAGCACGTTGGGTCTGGCAGCTCTAGGGCAATGAAGCACAACCAGAGCCGAAGTTCTACTTCTTCCAGATCAGGCCTGCCTAGACAGTGCGTTTCACAGGCCTTGATAAGAGATGTTCTCTTAGGCTATAAGAGCACTGGGCACAGCCAGTTATTTCTTAGCTTCCCAAGAGGTGGAAGCAAGATGCTTTGGGGCCTCTCTCCCCCTTTGGAAACAAGGCAGCCCTTTGGGCCTTTCAGCTCTAGGGCAATGGAGCACACCCAGAGCAGAAGTTCTACCTCAGCCAGATCAGGCCTGCCAAGAAACTGCTTTTCACAGGCCTTCGTAAGAGGTGTTCCCGGAAGGCTGTAAGAGTACCTGGCAGAGCGAGTTGTTTCTTAGCTTCAAAAACAGCTGGAAGCAACATGATTTGGGGCCTCTCTCCCCCTTTGGAAACAAAGCAGCCTTTGTGCCTGGCAGCTCTAGGCCAAAGTAGCACACCCAGAGCACAAGTTCTACCTCAGCCAGATAAGGCCTGTCAAGAAGCTGCGTTTCACAGGCCTTTGTATGTGACGTTCCCGGTTGGCTTTGAGAGCACTGTGCAGAGCCAGTTGTTTTAGCTTCCCAGAGAGCAGGAAGCAAGATGCTTTGGGGCCTCTCTCACACTTTGGAAATAAAGGCAGCCCTTTGGGCCTGGCAGCCCTAGGCCAATGGAGTACACCCAGAGCAGAAGTTCTACCTCAGCCAGATCAGGCCTTCCAAGAAACTGCGTCTCACAGGCCTTTCTCTGTCACGTTGCCGGTAGGCTGTGAGAGCACTGTGCAGAGCCAGTTGTTTCTTAGCTTCCCAAAGATTTGGAAGCAAGATGCTTTGGGGACTCTCAGCCCCTTTGGAAACAAGGCGGCCCTTTGGGCCTGGCAGCTCTAGGCCAAAGTAGCACGCCCAGAGCAGGAGTTCTACTTCAGCCAGATCAGGCCTGCCAAGAAACTGCGTTTCACAGGCCTTGGTAAGAGATGTTCCCGGTAGGCTGTGAGAGCACTGTGGAGAGCCAGTTGCTTTAGCTTCCCACAGAGCTGGAAGCAAGATGCTTTGGGGCCTCTCTCTCCCTTTGGACACAAGGCAGCCGTTTGGGCCTGGCAGCTCTAGGCCAATGGAGCACACCCACAGCAGAAGTTCTACTTCAGGCAGATCAGTCCTGCCCAGAAACTGCGTTTCACAGCCCTTGGTAAGAGATGTTCACGGTAGGCTGTGAGAGCACTGGGCAGAACCAGTTGTTTTTTAGCTTCCCAAAGTGCTGGAGGCAAGATGCTTTGGGGCCTCTCTCACCCTTTGGAAACAAGGCAGCCCTTAGGTCCTGGTAGCTCTAGGCCTATGTAGCACAACCAGAACAGAAGTTCTACTTCAGCCAGGTCGGGCCTGCCAAGAAACTGCGTTTCACAGGCCTTTCAAAGAGATGTTCTCTTAGGCTGTAAGAGCACGGGGCAGAGCGAGTTGGTTCTTAGCTTCCCAGAGAGCTGGAAGCAAGATGCTTTGGGGCCTCTCTGCCCCTTTGGAAACAAGGCAGCACCTTGGGCCTGGCAGCTCTAGGGCAATGGAGCACACCCAGAGCAGAAGTTCTACTTCAGCCAAATCAGGCCTGCCAGGAAACGGCGTTTCAAAGACCTTGGTAAGAGATGTTCCCGGTAGGCTGTAAGAGCACTGGGCAACGCCAGATGTTTCTTAGCTTCCCGAAGAGCTGGAAGCGAGAAGCTTTGGTGCCACTCTCTCACTTTGGACTCAAGGCAGCCCTTTGGGGCAGGAAGATCTAGGCCAGTGGAGCACACCCAGAGCAGAAGTTCTACTTGGGCCAGTTCAGGCCACCAACAAACTGCGTTTCACAGGCCTTGGTAAGAGATGTTCCCGGTAGGCTGTAAGAGCACTGGGCAACGCCAGATGTTTCTTAGCTTCCCGAAGAGCTGGAAGCAAGATGCTTTGGGGCCTCTCATCCCCTTTGCAAACAAGGCGGCCCTATGGGCCAGGCAGCTCTAGGCCAATGGAGCACACCCAGAGCAGAAGTTCTACTTCGGCCAGTTCAGGCCACCAACAAACTGCGTTTCACAGGCCTTGGCAAGAGATGTTCCCGGTAGGCTGTAAGAGCACTGGGCAATGCCAGATGTTTCTTAGCTTCCCGAAGAGCTGGAAGCAAGATGCTTTGGGGCCTCTCATCCCCTTTGCAAACAAGGCCGACCTTTGGGCCAGGCAGCTCTAGGCCAATGGAGCACACCCAGAGCAGAAGTTCTACCTCAGCCAGATAAGGCCTGCCAAGAAACTGCGTTTCAAAGGCTTTGGTAAGAGATGTTCCCGGTACTCTGTTAGAGCACTGGGCAGAGCCATTTGTTTCTTAGCTTCCCAAAGAGCTGGAAGCAAGATGCTTTGGGGGCTCCCTGCCCCTTTGCCAACAAGGGCGACCTTTGGGCCTTTCAGGTCTAGGCCAATGGAGCACACCCAGAGCAGAAGTTCTACTTCAGCCAGATCAGGCCTGCCAAGGAACTGCGTTTCAGAGGCCTTTGTATGTGACGTTCCCGGTAGGCTGTGAGAGCACGGTGCAGAGCCAGTTGTTTCCTTGTTTCCCAAACAGCTGGAAGCAAGACACTTTGGGGCCTCTCTGCCCCTTTGGAAACAAGGCAGCACGTTGCGTCTGGCAGCTCTAGGGCAATGGAGCACAACCAGAGCCGAAGTTCTACTTCTTCCAGATCAGGCCTGCCTAGACAGTGCGTTTCCCAGGCCTTGATAAGAGATGTTCTCTTAGGCTATAAGAGCACTGGGCACAGCCAGTTGTTTCTTAGCTTCCCAAGAGGTGGAAGCAAGATGCTTTGGGGCCTCTCTCCCCCTTTGGAAACAAGGCAGCCCTTAGGTCCTGGTAGCTCTAGGCCTATGTAGCACAACCAGAACAGAAGTTCTACTTCAGCCAGGTCAGGCCTGCCAAGAAACTGCGTTTCACAGGCCTTTCAAAGAGATGTTCTCTTAGGCTGTAAGAGCACTGGGCAGAGCCAGCTGTTTCTTAGCTTCCCGAAGAGCTGGGAGCAAGATGCTTTGGGTCCACTCTCCGTCTTTGGAAACAAGGCAGCCCTTTGGGCCTGGCAGCTCTAGGGCAATGGAGCACACCCAGAGCAGAAGTTCTACTTCAGCCAGATCAGGCCTGCCAGGAAACTGCGTTTCACAGGCCTTGGTAAGAGATGTTCCCGGTAGGCTGTAAGAGCACTGGGCAGAGCCAGTTGTTTCTTACCTTCCTGAAAAGCTGGAAGCAAGATGCTTGGGACCCCTCTGCCCGTTTGGGAACAAGGCAGCCTTTTGGGTCGGGAAGCTCTAGGCCAATGGAGCACACGCAGAGCAGGAGTTCTACTTCAGCCTGATCAGGCCTGCAAAGAAACAGCGTTTGACAGGCCTTGGTAAGAGATGTTCCCGGTGGGTGTAAGAGCACTGGGCAGAGCCAGTTGTGTCTTAGCTTCGCAAAGACCGGGAAGCAAGATGCTTTGGGCCTCTCTGCCCCTTGGAAACAGGGCAGCACTTTGGGCCTGGCAGCTCTAGGGCAATGGAGCACACCCAGAGCCGGAGTTCTACTTCAGCCAGATGAGGCCTGCCAAGAAACTGCGTTTCACAGGCCTTTCAAAGACATGTTCCCGGTAGGCTGTAAGAGCACGGGGCAGAGCGAGTTGGTTCTTAGCTTCCCAGAGAGCTGGAAGCAAGATGCTTTGGGGCCTCTCTGCCCCTTTGGAAACAAGGCAGCACCTTGGGCCTGGCAGCTCTAGGGCAATGGAGCACACCCAGAGCAGAAGTTCTACTTCAGCCAAATCAGGCCTGCCAGGAAACGGCGTTTCAAAGACCTTGGTAAGAGATGTTCCCGGTAGGCTGTAAGAGCACTGGGCAACGCCAGATGTTTCTTAGCTTCCCGAAGAGCTGGAAGCGAGAAGCTTTGGTGCCACTCTCTCACTTTGGACTCAAGGCAGCCCTTTGGGGCAGGTAGATCTAGGCCAGTGGAGCACACCCAGAGCAGAAGTTCTACTTGGGCCAGTTCAGGCCACCAACAAACTGCGTTTCACAGGCCTTGGTAAGAGATGTTCCCGGTAGGCTGTAAGAGCACTGGGCAACGCCAGATGTTTCTTAGCTTCCCGAAGAGCTGGAAGCAAGATGCTTTGGGGCCTCTCATCCCCTTTGCAAACAAGGCCGACCTTTGGGCCAGGCAGCTCTAGGCCAATGGAGCACACCCAGAGCAGAAGTTCTACCTCAGCCAGATAAGGCCTGCCAAGAAACTGCGTTTCAAAGGCTTTGGTAAGAGATGTTCCCGCTACTCTCTTAGAGCACTGGGCAGAGCCATTTGTTTCTTAGCTTCCCAAAGAGCTGGAAGCAAGATGCTTTGGGGGCTCCCTGCCCCTTTGCCAACAAGGGCGACCTTTGGGCCTTTCAGCTCTAGGCCAATGGAGCACACCCAGAGCAGAAGTCCTACTTCAGCCAGATCAGGCCTGCCAAGGAACTGCGTTTCAGAGGCCTTTGTATGTGACGTTCCCGGTAGGCTGTGAGAGCACGGTGCAGAGCCAGTTGTTTCCTTGTTTCCCAAACAGCTGGAAGCAAGACGCTTTGGGGCCCTATGCCCCTTTGGAAACAAGGCAGCACGTTGGGTCTGGCAGCTCTAGGGCAATGAAGCACAACCAGAGCCGAAGTTCTACTTCTTCCAGATCAGGCCTGCCTAGACAGTGCGTTTCACAGGCCTTGATAAGAGATGTTCTCTTAGGCTATAAGAGCACTGGGCACAGCCAGTTATTTCTTAGCTTCCCAAGAGGTGGAAGCAAGATGCTTTGGGGCCTCTCTCCCCCTTTGGAAACAAGGCAGCCCTTTGGGCCTTTCAGCTCTAGGGCAATGGAGCACACCCAGAGCAGAAGTTCTACCTCAGCCAGATCAGGCCTGCCAAGAAACTGCTTTTCACAGGCCTTCGTAAGAGGTGTTCCCGGAAGGCTGTAAGAGTACCTGGCAGAGCGAGTTGTTTCTTAGCTTCAAAAACAGCTGGAAGCAACATGATTTGGGGCCTCTCTCCCCCTTTGGAAACAAAGCAGCCTTTGTGCCTGGCAGCTCTAGGCCAAAGTAGCACACCCAGAGCACAAGTTCTACCTCAGCCAGATAAGGCCTGTCAAGAAGCTGCGTTTCACAGGCCTTTGTATGTGACGTTCCCGGTTGGCTTTGAGAGCACTGTGCAGAGCCAGTTGTTTTAGCTTCCCAGAGAGCAGGAAGCAAGATGCTTTGGGGCCTCTCTCACACTTTGGAAATAAAGGCAGCCCTTTGGGCCTGGCAGCCCTAGGCCAATGGAGTACACCCAGAGCAGAAGTTCTACCTCAGCCAGATCAGGCCTTCCAAGAAACTGCGTCTCACAGGCCTTTCTCTGTCACGTTGCCGGTAGGCTGTGAGAGCACTGTGCAGAGCCAGTTGTTTCTTAGCTTCCCAAAGATTTGGAAGCAAGATGCTTTGGGGACTCTCAGCCCCTTTGGAAACAAGGCGGCCCTTTGGGCCTGGCAGCTCTAGGCCAAAGTAGCACGCCCAGAGCAGGAGTTCTACTTCAGCCAGATCAGGCCTGCCAAGAAACTGCGTTTCACAGGCCTTGGTAAGAGATGTTCCCGGTAGGCTGTGAGAGCACTGTGGAGAGCCAGTTGCTTTAGCTTCCCACAGAGCTGGAAGCAAGATGCCTTGGGGCCTCTCTCTCCCTTTGGACACAAGGCAGCCGTTTGGGCCTGGCAGCTCTAGGCCAATGGAGCACACCCACAGCAGAAGTTCTACTTCAGGCAGATCAGTCCTGCCCAGAAACTGCGTTTCACAGCCCTTGGTAAGAGATGTTCACGGTAGGCTGTGAGAGCACTGGGCAGAACCAGTTGTTTTTTAGCTTCCCAAAGTGCTGGAGGCAAGATGCTTTGGGGCCTCTCTCACCCTTTGGAAACAAGGCAGCCCTTAGGTCCTGGTAGCTCTAGGCCTATGTAGCACAACCAGAACAGAAGTTCTACTTCAGCCAGGTCGGGCCTGCCAAGAAACTGCGTTTCACAGGCCTTTCAAAGAGATGTTCTCTTAGGCTGTAAGAGCACGGGGCAGAGCGAGTTGGTTCTTAGCTTCCCAGAGAGCTGGAAGCAAGATGCTTTGGGGCCTCTCTGCCCCTTTGGAAACAAGGCAGCACCTTGGGCCTGGCAGCTCTAGGGCAATGGAGCACACCCAGAGCAGAAGTTCTACTTCAGCCAAATCAGGCCTGCCAGGAAACGGCGTTTCAAAGACCTTGGTAAGAGATGTTCCCGGTAGGCTGTAAGAGCACTGGGCAACGCCAGATGTTTCTTAGCTTCCCGAAGAGCTGGAAGCGAGAAGCTTTGGTGCCACTCTCTCACTTTGGACTCAAGGCAGCCCTTTGGGGCAGGAAGATCTAGGCCAGTGGAGCACACCCAGAGCAGAAGTTCTACTTGGGCCAGTTCAGGCCACCAACAAACTGCGTTTCACAGGCCTTGGTAAGAGATGTTCCCGGTAGGCTGTAAGAGCACTGGGCAACGCCAGATGTTTCTTAGCTTCCCGAAGAGCTGGAAGCAAGATGCTTTGGGGCCTCTCATCCCCTTTGCAAACAAGGCGGCCCTATGGGCCAGGCAGCTCTAGGCCAATGGAGCACACCCAGAGCAGAAGTTCTACTTCGGCCAGTTCAGGCCACCAACAAACTGCGTTTCACAGGCCTTGGCAAGAGATGTTCCCGGTAGGCTGTAAGAGCACTGGGCAATGCCAGATGTTTCTTAGCTTCCCGAAGAGCTGGAAGCAAGATGCTTTGGGGCCTCTCATCCCCTTTGCAAACAAGGCCGACCTTTGGGCCAGGCATCTCTAGGCCAATGGAGCACACCCAGAGCAGAAGTTCTACCTCAGCCAGATAAGGCCTGCCAAGAAACTGCGTTTCAAAGGCTTTGGTAAGAGATGTTCCCGGTACTCTGTTAGAGCACTGGGCAGAGCCATTTGTTTCTTAGCTTCCCAAAGAGCTGGAAGCAAGATGCTTTGGGGGCTCCCTGCCCCTTTGCCAACAAGGGCGACCTTTGGGCCTTTCAGGTCTAGGCCAATGGAGCACACCCAGAGCAGAAGTCCTACTTCAGCCAGATCAGGCCTGCCAAGGAACTGCGTTTCAGAGGCCTTTGTATGTGACGTTCCCGGTAGGCTGTGAGAGCACGGTGCAGAGCCAGTTGTTTCCTTGTTTCCCAAACAGCTGGAAGCAAGACACTTTGGGGCCTCTCTGCCCCTTTGGAAACAAGGCAGCACGTTGCGTCTGGCAGCTCTAGGGCAATGGAGCACAAGCAGAGCCGAAGTTCTACTTCTTCCAGATCAGGCCTGCCTAGACAGTGCGTTTCACAGGCCTTGATAAGAGATGTTCTCTTAGGCTATAAGAGCACTGGGCACAGCCAGTTGTTTCTTAGCTTCCCAAGAGGTGGAAGCAAGATGCTTTGGGGCCTCTCTCCCCCTTTGGAAACAAGGCAGCCCTTAGGTCCTGGTAGCTCTAGGCCTATGTAGCACAACCAGAACAGAAGTTCTACTTCAGCCAGGTCAGGCCTGCCAAGAAACTGCGTTTCACAGGCCTTTCAAAGAGATGTTCTCTTAGGCTGTAAGAGCACTGGGCAGAGCCAGCTGTTTCTTAGCTTCCCGAAGAGCTGGGCGCAAGATGCTTTGGGTCCACTCTCCGTCTTTGGAAACAAGGCAGCCCTTTGGGCCTGGCAGCTCTAGGGCAATGGAGCACACCCAGAGCAGAAGTTCTACTTCAGCCAGATCAGGCCTGCCAGGAAACTGCGTTTCACAGGCCTTGGTAAGAGATGTTCCCGGTAGGCTGTAAGAGCACTGGGCAGAGCCAGTTGTTTCTTACCTTCCTGAAAAGCTGGAAGCAAGATGCTTGGGACCCCTCTGCCCGTTTGGGAACAAGGCAGCCTTTTGGGTCGGGAAGCTCTAGGCCAATGGAGCACACGCAGAGCAGGAGTTCTACTTCAGCCTGATCAGGCCTGCAAAGAAACAGCGTTTGACAGGCCTTGGTAAGAGATGTTCCCGGTAGGTGTAAGAGCACTGGGCAGAGCCAGTTGTTTCTTAGCTTCGCAAAGACCGGGAAGCAAGATGCTTTGGGCCTCTCGGCCCCTTGGAAACAGGGCAGCACTTGGGGCCTGGCAGCTCTAGGGCAATGGAGCACACCCAGAGCAGAAGTTCTACTTCAGCCAAATCAGGCCTGCCAGGAAACGGCGTTTCAAAGACCTTGGTAAGAGATGTTCCCGGTAGGCTGTAAGAGCACTGGGCAACGCCAGATGTTTCTTAGATTCCCGAAGAGCTGGAAGCGAGAAGCTTTGGTGCCACTCTCTCACTTTGGACTCAAGGCAGCCCTTTGGGGCAGGTAGCTCTAGGCCAGTGGAGCACACCCAGAGCAGAAGTTCTACTTGGGCCAGTTCAGGCCACCAACAAACTGCGTTTCACAGGCTTGGTAAGAGATGTTCCCGGTAGGCTGTAAGAGCACTGGGCAACGCCAGATGTTTCTTAGCTTCCCGAAGAGCTGGAAGCAAGATGCTTTGGGGCCTCTCATCCCCTTTGCAAACAAGGCGGCCCTATGGGCCAGGCAGCTCTAGGCCAATGGAGCACACCCAGAGCAGAAGTTCTACTTCGGCCAGTTCAGGCCACCAGCAAACTGCGTTTCACAGGCCTTGGCAAGAGATGTTCCCGGTAGGCTGTAAGAGCACTGGGCAACGCCAGATGTTTCTTAGCTTCCCGAAGAGCTGGAAGCAAGATGCTTTGGGGCCTCTCATCCCCTTTGCAAACAAGGCCGACCTTTGGGCCAGGCAGCTCTAGGCCAATGGAGCACACCCAGAGCAGAAGTTCTACCTCAGCCAGATAAGGCCTGCCAAGAAACTGCGTTTCAAAGGCTTTGGTAAGAGATGTTCCCGGTACTCTGTTAGAGCACTGGGCAGAGCCATTTGTTTCTTAGCTTCCCAAAGAGCTGGAAGCAAGATGCTTTGGGGGCTCCCTGCCCCTTTGCCAACAAGGGCGACCTTTGGGCCTTTCAGCTCTAGGCCAATGGAGCACACCCAGAGCAGAAGTCCTACTTCAGCCAGATCAGGCCTGCCAAGGAACTGCGTTTCAGAGGCCTTTGTATGTGACGTTCCCGGTAGGCTGTGAGAGCACGGTGCAGAGCCAGTTGTTTCCTTGTTTCCCAAACAGCTGGAAGCAAGACGCTTTGGGGCCTCTCTGCCCCTTTGGAAACAAGGCAGCACGTTGGGTCTGGCAGCTCTAGGGCAATGGAGCACAACCAGAGCCGAAGTTCTACTTCTTCCAGATCAGGCCTGCCTAGACAGTGCGTTTCACAGGCCTTGATAAGAGATGTTCTCTTAGGCTATAAGAGCACTGGGCACAGCCAGTTATTTCTTAGCTTCCCAAGAGGTGGAAGCAAGATGCTTTGGGGCCTCTCTCCCCCTTTGGAAACAAGGCAGCCCTTTGGGCCTTTCAGCTCTAGGGCAATGGAGCACACCCAGAGCAGAAGTTCTACCTCAGCCAGATCAGGCCTGCCAAGAAACTGCTTTTCACAGGCCTTCGTAAGAGGTGTTCCCGGAAGGCTGTAAGAGTACCTGGCAGAGCGAGTTGTTTCTTAGCTTCAAAAACAGCTGGAAGCAACATGATTTGGGGCCTCTCTCCCCCTTTGGAAACAAAGCAGCCTTTGTGCCTGGCAGCTCTAGGCCAAAGTAGCACACCCAGAGCACAAGTTCTACCTCAGCCAGATAAGGCCTGTCAAGAAGCTGCGTTTCACAGGCCTTTGTATGTGACGTTCCCGGTTGGTTTTGAGAGCACTGTGCAGAGCCAGTTGTTTTAGCTTCCCAGAGAGCAGGAAGCAAGATGCTTTGGGGCCTCTCTCACACTTTGGAAATAAAGGCAGCCCTTTGGGCCTGGCAGCCCTAGGCCAATGGAGCACACCCAGAGCAGAAGTTCTACCTCAGCCAGATCAGGCCTTCCAAGAAACTGCGTCTCACAGGCCTTTCTCTGTCACGTTGCCGGTAGGCTGTGAGAGCACTGTGCAGAGCCAGTTGTTTCTTAGCTTCCCAAAGATTTGGAAGCAAGATGCTTTGGGGACTCTCAGCCCCTTTGGAAACAAGGCGGCCCTTTGGGCCTGGCAGCTCTAGGCCAAAGTAGCACGCCCAGAGCAGGAGTTCTACTTCAGCCAGATCAGGCCTGCCAGGAAACTGCGTTTCACAGGCCTTGGTAAGAGATGTTCCCGGTAGGCTGTGAGAGCACTGTGGAGAGCCAGTTGCTTTAGCTTCCCACAGAGCTGGAAGCAAGATGCCTTGGGGCCTCTCTCTCCCTTTGGACACAAGGCAGCCGTTTGGGACTGGCAGCTCTAGGCCAATGGAGCACACCCACAGCAGAAGTTCTACTTCAGGCAGATCAGTCCTGCCCAGAAACTGCGTTTCACAGCCCTTGGTAAGAGATGTTCACGGTAGGCTGTGAGAGCACTGGGCAGAACCAGTTGTTTTTTAGCTTCCCAAAGTGCTGGAGGCAAGATGCTTTGGGGCCTCTCTCACCCTTTGGAAACAAGGCAGCCCTTAGGTCCTGGTAGCTCTAGGCCTATGTAGCACAACCAGAACAGAAGTTCTACTTCAGCCAGGTCAGGCCTGCCAAGAAACTGCGTTTCACAGGCCTTTCAAAGAGATGTTCTCTTAGGCTGTAAGAGCACTGGGCAGAGCCAGCTGTTTCTTAGCTTCCCGAAGAGCTGGGAGCAAGATGCTTTGGGTCCACTCTCCGTCTTTGGAAACAAGGCAGCCCTTTGGGCCTGGCAGCTCTAGGGCAATGGAGCACACCCAGAGCCGTAGTTCTACTTCAGCCAGATGAGGCCTGCCAAGAAACTGCGTTTCACAGGCCTTTCAAAGACATGTTCCCGGTAGGCTGTAAGAGCACGGGGCAGAGCGAGTTGGTTCTTAGCTTCCCAGAGAGCTGGAAGCAAGATGCTTTGGGGCCTCTCTGCCCCTTTGGAAACAAGGCAGCACCTTGGGCCTGGCAGCTCTAGGGCAATGGAGCACACCCAGAGCAGAAGTTCTACTTCAGCCAAATCAGGCCTGCCAGGAAACGGCGTTTCACAGGCCTTGGTAAGAGATGTTCCCGGTAGGCTGTAAGAGCACTGGGCAACGCCAGATGTTTCTTAGCTTCCCGAAGAGCTGGAAGCGAGAAGCTTTGGTGCCACTCTCTCACTTTGGACTCAAGGCAGCCCTTTGGGGCAGGTAGCTCTAGGCCAGTGGAGCACACCCAGAGCAGAAGTTCTACTTGGGCCAGTTCAGGCCACCAACAAACTGCGTTTCACAGGCTTGGTAAGAGATGTTCCCGGTAGGCTGTAAGAGCACTAAGGGCAACGCCAGATGTTTCTTAGCTTCCCGAAGAGCTGGAAGCAAGATGCTTTGGGGCCTCTCATCCCCTTTGCAAACAAGGCGGCCCTATGGGCCAGGCAGCTCTAGGCCAATGGAGCACACCCAGAGCAGAAGTTCTACTTCGGCCAGTTCAGGCCACCAACAAACTGCGTTTCACAGGCCTTGGCAAGAGATGTTCCCGGTAGGCTGTAAGAGCACTGGGCAACGCCAGATGTTTCTTAGCTTCCCGAAGAGCTGGAAGCAAGATGCTTTGTGGCCTCTCATCCCCTTTGCAAACAAGGCCGACCTTTGGGCCAGGCAGCTCTAGGCCAATGGAGCACACCCAGAGCAGAAGTTCTACCTCAGCCGGATAAGGCCTGTCAAGAAGCTGCGTTTCACAGGCCTTTGTATGTGACGTTCCCGGTTGGTTTTGAGAGCACTGTGTAGAGCCAGTTGTTTTAGCTTCCCAGAGAGCAGGAAGCAAGATGCTTTGGGGCCTCTCTCACACTTTGGAAATAAAGGCAGCCCTTTGGGCCTGGCAGCCCTAGGCCAATGGAGCACACCCAGAGCAGAAGTTCTACCTCAGCCAGATCAGGCCTTCCAAGAAACTGCGTCTCACAGGCCTTTCTCTGTCACGTTGCCGGTAGGCTGTGAGAGCACTGTGCAGAGCCAGTTGTTTCTTAGCTTCCCAAAGATTTGGAAGCAAGATGCTTTGGGGACTCTCAGCCCCTTTGGAAACAAGGCGGCCCTTTGGGCCTGGCAGCTCTAGGCCAAAGTAGCACGCCCAGAGCAGGAGTTCTACTTCAGCCAGATCAGGCCTGCCAGGAAACTGCGTTTCACAGGCCTTGGTAAGAGATGTTCCCGGTAGGCTGTGAGAGCACTGTGGAGAGCCAGTTGCTTTAGCTTCCCACAGAGCTGGAAGCAAGATGCTTTGGGGCCTCTCTCTCCCTTTGGACACAAGGCAGCCGTTTGGGCCTGGCAGCTCTAGGCCAATGGAGCACACCCACAGCAGAAGTTCTACTTCAGGCAGATCAGTCCTGCCCAGAAACTGCGTTTCACAGCCCTTGGTAAGAGATGTTCACGGTAGGCTGTGAGAGCACTGGGCAGAACCAGTTGTTTTTTAGCTTCCCAAAGTGCTGGAGGCAAGATGCTTTGGGGCCTCTCTCACCCTTTGGAAACAAGGCAGCCCTTAGGTCCTGGTAGCTCTAGGCCTATGTAGCACAACCAGAACAGAAGTTCTACTTCAGCCAGGTCAGGCCTGCCAAGAAACTGCGTTTCACAGGCCTTTCAAAGAGATGTTCTCTTAGGCTGTAAGAGCACTGGGCAGAGCCAGCTGTTTCTTAGCTTCCCGAAGAGCTGGGAGCAAGATGCTTTGGGTCCACTCTCCGTCTTTGGAAACAAGGCAGCCCTTTGGGCCTGGCAGCTCTAGGGCAATGGAGCACACCCAGAGCCGGAGTTCTACTTCAGCCAGATGAGGCCTGCCAAGAAACTGCGTTTCACAGGCCTTTCAAAGACATGTTCCCGGTAGGCTGTAAGAGCACGGGGCAGAGCGAGTTGGTTCTTAGCTTCCCAGAGAGCTGGAAGCAAGATGCTTTGGGGCCTCTCTGCCCCTTTGGAAACAAGGCAGCACCTTGGGCCTGGCAGCTCTAGGGCAATGGAGCACACCCAGAGCAGAAGTTCTACTTCAGCCAAATCAGGCCTGCCAGGAAACGGCGTTTCACAGGCCTTGGTAAGAGATGTTCCCGGTAGGCTGTAAGAGCACTGGGCAACGCCAGATGTTTCTTAGCTTCCCGAAGAGCTGGAAGCGAGAAGCTTTGGTGCCACTCTCTCACTTTGGACTCAAGGCAGCCCTTTGGGGCAGGTAGCTCTAGGCCAGTGGAGCACACCCAGAGCAGAAGTTCTACTTGGGCCAGTTCAGGCCACCAACAAACTGCGTTTCACAGGCTTGGTAAGAGATGTTCCCGGTAGGCTGTAAGAGCACTGGACAACGCCAGATGTTTCTTAGCTTCCCGAAGAGCTGGAAGCAAGATGCTTTGGGGCCTCTCATCCCCTTTGCAAACAAGGCGGCCCTATGGGCCAGGCAGCTCTAGGCCAATGGAGCACACCCAGAGCAGAAGTTCTACTTCGGCCAGTTCAGGCCACCAACAAACTGCGTTTCACAGGCCTTGGCAAGAGATGTTCCCGGTAGGCTGTAAGAGCACTGGGCAACGCCAGATGTTTCTTAGCTTCCCGAAGAGCTGGAAGCAAGATGCTTTGGGGCCTCTCATCCCCTTTGCAAACAAGGCCGACCTTTGGGCCAGGCAGCTCTAGGCCAATGGAGCACACCCAGAGCAGAAGTTCTACCTCAGCCAGATAAGGCCTGTCAAGAAGCTGCGTTTCACAGGCCTTTGTATGTGACGTTCCCGGTTGGTTTTGAGAGCACTGTGTAGAGCCAGTTGTTTTAGCTTCCCAGAGAGCAGGAAGCAAGATGCTTTGGGGCCTCTCTCACACTTTGGAAATAAAGGCAGCCCTTTGGGCATGGCAGCCCTAGGCCAATGGAGCACACCCAGAGCAGAAGTTCTACCTCAGCCAGATCAGGCCTTCCAAGAAACTGCGTCTCACAGGCCTTTCTCTGTCACGTTGCCGGTAGGCTGTGAGAGCACTGTGCAGAGCCAGTTGTTTCTTAGCTTCCCAAAGATTTGGAAGCAAGATGCTTTGGGGACTCTCAGCCCCTTTGGAAACAAGGCGGCCCTTTGGGCCTGGCAGCTCTAGGCCAAAGTAGCACGCCCAGAGCAGGAGTTCTACTTCAGCCAGATCAGGCCTGCCAGGAAACTGCGTTTCACAGGCCTTGGTAAGAGATGTTCCCGGTAGGCTGTGAGAGCACTGTGGAGAGCCAGTTGCTTTAGCTTCCCACAGAGCTGGAAGCAAGATGCTTTGGGGCCTCTCTCTCCCTTTGGACACAAGGCAGCCGTTTGGGCCTGGCAGCTCTAGGCCAATGGAGCACACCCACAGCAGAAGTTCTACTTCAGGCAGATCAGTCCTGCCCAGAAACTGCGTTTCACAGCCCTTGGTAAGAGATGTTCACGGTAGGCTGTGAGAGCACTGGGCAGAACCAGTTGTTTTTTAGCTTCCCAAAGTGCTGGAGGCAAGATGCTTTGGGGCCTCTCTCACCCTTTGGAAACAAGGCAGCCCTTAGGTCCTGGTAGCTCTAGGCCTATGTAGCACAACCAGAACAGAAGTTCTACTTCAGCCAGGTCAGGCCTGCCAAGAAACTGCGTTTCACAGGCCTTTCAAAGAGATGTTCTCTTAGGCTGTAAGAGCACTGGGCAGAGCCAGCTGTTTCTTAGCTTCCCGAAGAGCTG
This sequence comes from Equus asinus, assembly GCF_041296235.1. Taxonomy (NCBI): domain Eukaryota; kingdom Metazoa; phylum Chordata; class Mammalia; order Perissodactyla; family Equidae; genus Equus; species Equus asinus. The sequence continues at coordinate 991,721 of NW_027225523.1, forward strand.
GGAGCAAGATGCTTTGGGTCCACTCTCCGTCTTTGGAAGCAAGGCAGCCCTTTGGGCCTGGCAGCTCTAGGGCAATGGAGCACACCCAGAGCCGGAGTTCTACTTCAGCCAGATGAGGCCTGCCAAGAAACTGCGTTTCACAGGCCTTTCAAAGACATGTTCCCGGTAGGCTGTAAGAGCACGGGGCAGAGCGAGTTGGTTCTTAGCTTCCCAGAGAGCTGGAAGCAAGATGCTTTGGGGCCTCTCTGCCCCTTTGGAAACAAGGCAGCACCTTGGGCCTGGCAGCTCTAGGGCAATGGAGCACACCCAGAGCAGAAGTTCTACTTCAGCCAAATCAGGCCTGCCAGGAAACGGCGTTTCACAGGCCTTGGTAAGAGATGTTCCCGGTAGGCTGTAAGAGCACTGGGCAACGCCAGATGTTTCTTAGCTTCCCGAAGAGCTGGAAGCGAGAAGCTTTGGTGCCACTCTCTCACTTTGGACTCAAGGCAGCCCTTTGGGGCAGGTAGCTCTAGGCCAGTGGAGCACACCCAGAGCAGAAGTTCTACTTGGGCCAGTTCAGGCCACCAACAAACTGCGTTTCACAGGCTTGGTAAGAGATGTTCCCGGTAGGCTGTAAGAGCACTGGGCAACGCCAGATGTTTCTTAGCTTCCCGAAGAGCTGGAAGCAAGATGCTTTGGGGCCTCTCATCCCCTTTGCAAACAAGGCGGCCCTATGGGCCAGGCAGCTCTAGGCCAATGGAGCACACCCAGAGCAGAAGTTCTACTTCGGCCAGTTCAGGCCACCAACAAACTGCGTTTCACAGGCCTTGGCAAGAGATGTTCCCGGTAGGCTGTAAGAGCACTGGGCAACGCCAGATGTTTCTTAGCTTCCCGAAGAGCTGGAAGCAAGATGCTTTGGGGCCTCTCATCCCCTTTGCAAACAAGGCCGACCTTTGGGCCAGGCAGCTCTAGGCCAATGGAGCACACCCAGAGCAGAAGTTCTACCTCAGCCAGATAAGGCCTGCCAAGAAACTGCGTTTCAAAGGCTTTGGTAAGAGATGTTCCCGGTACTCTGTTAGAGCACTGGGCAGAGCCATTTGTTTCTTAGCTTCCCAAAGAGCTGGAAGCAAGATGCTTTGGGGGCTCCCTGCCCCTTTGCCAACAAGGGCGACCTTTGGGCCTTTCAGCTCTAGGCCAATGGAGCACACCCAGAGCAGAAGTCCTACTTCAGCCAGATCAGGCCTGCCAAGGAACTGCGTTTCAGAGGCCTTTGTATGTGACGTTCCCGCTAGGCTGTGAGAGCACGGTGCAGAGCCAGTTGTTTCCTTGTTTCCCAAACAGCTGGAAGCAAGACGCTTTGGGGCCTCTCTGCCCCTTTGGAAACAAGGCAGCACGTTGGGTCTGGCAGCTCTAGGGCAATGGAGCACAACCAGAGCCGAAGTTCTACTTCTTCCAGATCAGGCCTGCCTAGACAGTGCGTTTCACAGGCCTTGATAAGAGATGTTCTCTTAGGCTATAAGAGCACTGGGCACAGCCAGTTGTTTCTTAGCTTCCCAAGAGGTGGAAGCAAGATGCTTTGGGGCCTCTCTCCCCCTTTGGAAACAAGGCAGCCCTTTGGGCCTTTCAGCTCTAGGGCAATGGAGCACACCCAGAGCAGAAGTTCTACCTCAGCCAGATCAGGCCTGCCAAGAAACTGCTTTTCACAGGCCTTCGTAAGAGGTGTTCCCGGAAGGCTGTAAGAGTACCTGGCAGAGCGAGTTGTTTCTTAGCTTCAAAAACAGCTGGAAGCAACATGATTTGGGGCCTCTCTCCCCCTTTGGAAACAAAGCAGCCTTTGTGCCTGGCAGCTCTAGGCCAAAGTAGCACACCCAGAGCACAAGTTCTACCTCAGCCAGATAAGGCCTGTCAAGAAGCTGCGTTTCACAGGCCTTTGTATGTGACGTTCCCGGTTGGCTTTGAGAGCACTGTGCAGAGCCAGTTGTTTTAGCTTCCCAGAGAGCAGGAAGCAAGATGCTTTGGGGCCTCTCTCACACTTTGGAAATAAAGGCAGCCCTTTGGGCCTGGCAGCCCTAGACCAATGGAGCACACCCAGAGCAGAAGTTCTACCTCAGCCAGATCAGGCCTTCCAAGAAACTGCGTCTCACAGGCCTTTCTCTGTCACGTTGCCGGTAGGCTGTGAGAGCACTGTGCAGAGCCAGTTGTTTCTTAGCTTCCCAAAGATTTGGAAGCAAGATGCTTTGGGGACTCTCAGCCCCTTTGGAAACAAGGCGGCCCTTTGGGCCTGGCAGCTCTAGGCCAAAGTAGCACGCCCAGAGCAGGAGTTCTACTTCAGCCAGATCAGGCCTGCCAGGAAACTGCGTTTCACAGGCCTTGGTAAGAGATGTTCCCGGTAGGCTGTGAGAGCACTGTGGAGAGCCAGTTGCTTTAGCTTCCCACAGAGCTGGAAGCAAGATGCTTTGGGGCCTCTCTCTCCCTTTGGACACAAGGCAGCCGTTTGGGCCTGGCAGCTCTAGGCCAATGGAGCACACCCACAGCAGAAGTTCTACTTCAGGCAGATCAGTCCTGCCCAGAAACTGCGTTTCACAGCCCTTGGTAAGAGATGTTCACGGTAGGCTGTGAGAGCACTGGGCAGAACCAGTTGTTTTTTAGCTTCCCAAAGTGCTGGAGGCAAGATGCTTTGGGGCCTCTCTCACCCTTTGGAAACAAGGCAGCCCTTAGGTCCTGGTAGCTCTAGGCCTATGTAGCACAACCAGAACAGAAGTTCTACTTCAGCCAGGTCAGGCCTGCCAAGAAACTGCGTTTCACAGGCCTTTCAAAGAGATGTTCTCTTAGGCTGTAAGAGCACTGGGCAGAGCCAGCTGTTTCTTAGCTTCCCGAAGAGCTGGGAGCAAGATGCTTTGGGTCCACTCTCCGTCTTTGGAAACAAGGCAGCCCTTTGGGCCTGGCAGCTCTAGGGCAATGGAGCACACCCAGAGCCGGAGTTCTACTTCAGCCAGATGAGGCCTGCCAAGAAACTGCGTTTCACAGGCCTTTCAAAGACATGTTCCCGGTAGGCTGTAAGAGCACGGGGCAGAGCGAGTTGGTTCTTAGCTTCCCAGAGAGCTGGAAGCAAGATGCTTTGGGGCCTCTCTGCCCCTTTGGAAACAAGGCAGCACCTTGGGCCTGGCAGCTCTAGGGCAATGGAGCACACCCAGAGCAGAAGTTCTACTTCAGCCAAATCAGGCCTGCCAGGAAACGGCGTTTCACAGGCCTTGGTAAGAGATGTTCCCGGTAGGCTGTAAGAGCACTGGGCAACGCCAGATGTTTCTTAGCTTCCCGAAGAGCTGGAAGCGAGAAGCTTTGGTGCCACTCTCTCACTTTGGACTCAAGGCAGCCCTTTGGGGCAGGTAGCTCTAGGCCAGTGGAGCACACCCAGAGCAGAAGTTCTACTTGGGCCAGTTCAGGCCACCAACAAACTGCGTTTCACAGGCTTGGTAAGAGATGTTCCCGGTAGGCTGTAAGAGCACTGGACAACGCCAGATGTTTCTTAGCTTCCCGAAGAGCTGGAAGCAAGATGCTTTGGGGCCTCTCATCCCCTTTGCAAACAAGGCGGCCCTATGGGCCAGGCAGCTCTAGGCCAATGGAGCACACCCAGAGCAGAAGTTCTACTTCGGCCAGTTCAGGCCACCAACAAACTGCGTTTCACAGGCCTTGGCAAGAGATGTTCCCGGTAGGCTGTAAGAGCACTGGGCAACGCCAGATGTTTCTTAGCTTCCCGAAGAGCTGGAAGCAAGATGCTTTGGGGCCTCTCATCCCCTTTGCAAACAAGGCCGACCTTTGGGCCAGGCAGCTCTAGGCCAATGGAGCACACCCAGAGCAGAAGTTCTACCTCAGCCAGATAAGGCCTGTCAAGAAGCTGCGTTTCACAGGCCTTTGTATGTGACGTTCCCGGTTGGTTTTGAGAGCACTGTGTAGAGCCAGTTGTTTTAGCTTCCCAGAGAGCAGGAAGCAAGATGCTTTGGGGCCTCTCTCACACTTTGGAAATAAAGGCAGCCCTTTGGGCCTGGCAGCCCTAGGCCAATGGAGCACACCCAGAGCAGAAGTTCTACCTCAGCCAGATCAGGCCTTCCAAGAAACTGCGTCTCACAGGCCTTTCTCTGTCACGTTGCCGGTAGGCTGTGAGAGCACTGTGCAGAGCCAGTTGTTTCTTAGCTTCCCAAAGATTTGGAAGCAAGATGCTTTGGGGACTCTCAGCCCCTTTGGAAACAAGGCGGCCCTTTGGGCCTGGCAGCTCTAGGCCAAAGTAGCACGCCCAGAGCAGGAGTTCTACTTCAGCCAGATCAGGCCTGCCAGGAAACTGCGTTTCACAGGCCTTGGTAAGAGATGTTCCCGGTAGGCTGTGAGAGCACTGTGGAGAGCCAGTTGCTTTAGCTTCCCACAGAGCTGGAAGCAAGATGCTTTGGGGCCTCTCTCTCCCTTTGGACACAAGGCAGCCGTTTGGGCCTGGCAGCTCTAGGCCAATGGAGCACACCCACAGCAGAAGTTCTACTTCAGGCAGATCAGTCCTGCCCAGAAACTGCGTTTCACAGCCCTTGGTAAGAGATGTTCACGGTAGGCTGTGAGAGCACTGGGCAGAACCAGTTGTTTTTTAGCTTCCCAAAGTGCTGGAGGCAAGATGCTTTGGGGCCTCTCTCACCCTTTGGAAACAAGGCAGCCCTTAGGTCCTGGTAGCTCTAGGCCTATGTAGCACAACCAGAACAGAAGTTCTACTTCAGCCAGGTCAGGCCTGCCAAGAAACTGCGTTTCACAGGCCTTTCAAAGAGATGTTCTCTTAGGCTGTAAGAGCACTGGGCAGAGCCAGCTGTTTCTTAGCTTCCCGAAGAGCTGGGAGCAAGATGCTTTGGGTCCACTCTCCGTCTTTGGAAACAAGGCAGCCCTTTGGGCCTGGCAGCTCTAGGGCAATGGAGCACACCCAGAGCCGGAGTTCTACTTCAGCCAGATGAGGCCTGCCAAGAAACTGCGTTTCACAGGCCTTTCAAAGACATGTTCCCGGTAGGCTGTAAGAGCACGGGGCAGAGCGAGTTGGTTCTTAGCTTCCCAGAGAGCTGGAAGCAAGATGCTTTGGGGCCTCTCTGCCCCTTTGGAAACAAGGCAGCACCTTGGGCCTGGCAGCTCTAGGGCAATGGAGCACACCCAGAGCAGAAGTTCTACTTCAGCCAAATCAGGCCTGCCAGGAAACGGCGTTTCACAGGCCTTGGTAAGAGATGTTCCCGGTAGGCTGTAAGAGCACTGGGCAACGCCAGATGTTTCTTAGCTTCCCGAAGAGCTGGAAGCGAGAAGCTTTGGTGCCACTCTCTCACTTTGGACTCAAGGCAGCCCTTTGGGGCAGGTAGCTCTAGGCCAGTGGAGCACACCCAGAGCAGAAGTTCTACTTGGGCCAGTTCAGGCCACCAACAAACTGCGTTTCACAGGCTTGGTAAGAGATGTTCCCGGTAGGCTGTAAGAGCACTGGACAACGCCAGATGTTTCTTAGCTTCCCGAAGAGCTGGAAGCAAGATGCTTTGGGGCCTCTCATCCCCTTTGCAAACAAGGCGGCCCTATGGGCCAGGCAGCTCTAGGCCAATGGAGCACACCCAGAGCAGAAGTTCTACTTCGGCCAGTTCAGGCCACCAACAAACTGCGTTTCACAGGCCTTGGCAAGAGATGTTCCCGGTAGGCTGTAAGAGCACTGGGCAACGCCAGATGTTTCTTAGCTTCCCGAAGAGCTGGAAGCAAGATGCTTTGGGGCCTCTCATCCCCTTTGCAAACAAGGCCGACCTTTGGGCCAGGCAGCTCTAGGCCAATGGAGCACACCCAGAGCAGAAGTTCTACCTCAGCCAGATAAGGCCTGTCAAGAAGCTGCGTTTCACAGGCCTTTGTATGTGACGTTCCCGGTTGGTTTTGAGAGCACTGTGTAGAGCCAGTTGTTTTAGCTTCCCAGAGAGCAGGAAGCAAGATGCTTTGGGGCCTCTCTCACACTTTGGAAATAAAGGCAGCCCTTTGGGCATGGCAGCCCTAGGCCAATGGAGCACACCCAGAGCAGAAGTTCTACCTCAGCCAGATCAGGCCTTCCAAGAAACTGCGTCTCACAGGCCTTTCTCTGTCACGTTGCCGGTAGGCTGTGAGAGCACTGTGCAGAGCCAGTTGTTTCTTAGCTTCCCAAAGATTTGGAAGCAAGATGCTTTGGGGACTCTCAGCCCCTTTGGAAACAAGGCGGCCCTTTGGGCCTGGCAGCTCTAGGCCAAAGTAGCACGCCCAGAGCAGGAGTTCTACTTCAGCCAGATCAGGCCTGCCAGGAAACTGCGTTTCACAGGCCTTGGTAAGAGATGTTCCCGGTAGGCTGTGAGAGCACTGTGGAGAGCCAGTTGCTTTAGCTTCCCACAGAGCTGGAAGCAAGATGCTTTGGGGCCTCTCTCTCCCTTTGGACACAAGGCAGCCGTTTGGGCCTGGCAGCTCTAGGCCAATGGAGCACACCCACAGCAGAAGTTCTACTTCAGGCAGATCAGTCCTGCCCAGAAACTGCGTTTCACAGCCCTTGGTAAGAGATGTTCACGGTAGGCTGTGAGAGCACTGGGCAGAACCAGTTGTTTTTTAGCTTCCCAAAGTGCTGGAGGCAAGATGCTTTGGGGCCTCTCTCACCCTTTGGAAACAAGGCAGCCCTTAGGTCCTGGTAGCTCTAGGCCTATGTAGCACAACCAGAACAGAAGTTCTACTTCAGCCAGGTCAGGCCTGCCAAGAAACTGCGTTTCACAGGCCTTTCAAAGAGATGTTCTCTTAGGCTGTAAGAGCACTGGGCAGAGCCAGCTGTTTCTTAGCTTCCCGAAGAGCTGGGAGCAAGATGCTTTGGGTCCACTCTCCGTCTTTGGAAGCAAGGCAGCCCTTTGGGCCTGGCAGCTCTAGGGCAATGGAGCACACCCAGAGCCGGAGTTCTACTTCAGCCAGATGAGGCCTGCCAAGAAACTGCGTTTCACAGGCCTTTCAAAGACATGTTCCCGGTAGGCTGTAAGAGCACGGGGCAGAGCGAGTTGGTTCTTAGCTTCCCAGAGAGCTGGAAGCAAGATGCTTTGGGGCCTCTCTGCCCCTTTGGAAACAAGGCAGCACCTTGGGCCTGGCAGCTCTAGGGCAATGGAGCACACCCAGAGCAGAAGTTCTACTTCAGCCAAATCAGGCCTGCCAGGAAACGGCGTTTCACAGGCCTTGGTAAGAGATGTTCCCGGTAGGCTGTAAGAGCACTGGGCAACGCCAGATGTTTCTTAGCTTCCCGAAGAGCTGGAAGCGAGAAGCTTTGGTGCCACTCTCTCACTTTGGACTCAAGGCAGCCCTTTGGGGCAGGTAGCTCTAGGCCAGTGGAGCACACCCAGAGCAGAAGTTCTACTTGGGCCAGTTCAGGCCACCAACAAACTGCGTTTCACAGGCTTGGTAAGAGATGTTCCCGGTAGGCTGTAAGAGCACTGGGCAACGCCAGATGTTTCTTAGCTTCCCGAAGAGCTGGAAGCAAGATGCTTTGGGGCCTCTCATCCCCTTTGCAAACAAGGCGGCCCTATGGGCCAGGCAGCTCTAGGCCAATGGAGCACACCCAGAGCAGAAGTTCTACTTCGGCCAGTTCAGGCCACCAACAAACTGCGTTTCACAGGCCTTGGCAAGAGATGTTCCCGGTAGGCTGTAAGAGCACTGGGCAACGCCAGATGTTTCTTAGCTTCCCGAAGAGCTGGAAGCAAGATGCTTTGGGGCCTCTCATCCCCTTTGCAAACAAGGCCGACCTTTGGGCCAGGCAGCTCTAGGCCAATGGAGCACACCCAGAGCAGAAGTTCTACCTCAGCCAGATAAGGCCTGCCAAGAAACTGCGTTTCAAAGGCTTTGGTAAGAGATGTTCCCGGTACTCTGTTAGAGCACTGGGCAGAGCCATTTGTTTCTTAGCTTCCCAAAGAGCTGGAAGCAAGATGCTTTGGGGGCTCCCTGCCCCTTTGCCAACAAGGGCGACCTTTGGGCCTTTCAGCTCTAGGCCAATGGAGCACACCCAGAGCAGAAGTCCTACTTCAGCCAGATCAGGCCTGCCAAGGAACTGCGTTTCAGAGGCCTTTGTATGTGACGTTCCCGCTAGGCTGTGAGAGCACGGTGCAGAGCCAGTTGTTTCCTTGTTTCCCAAACAGCTGGAAGCAAGACGCTTTGGGGCCTCTCTGCCCCTTTGGAAACAAGGCAGCACGTTGGGTCTGGCAGCTCTAGGGCAATGGAGCACAACCAGAGCCGAAGTTCTACTTCTTCCAGATCAGGCCTGCCTAGACAGTGCGTTTCACAGGCCTTGATAAGAGATGTTCTCTTAGGCTATAAGAGCACTGGGCACAGCCAGTTGTTTCTTAGCTTCCCAAGAGGTGGAAGCAAGATGCTTTGGGGCCTCTCTCCCCCTTTGGAAACAAGGCAGCCCTTTGGGCCTTTCAGCTCTAGGGCAATGGAGCACACCCAGAGCAGAAGTTCTACCTCAGCCAGATCAGGCCTGCCAAGAAACTGCTTTTCACAGGCCTTCGTAAGAGGTGTTCCCGGAAGGCTGTAAGAGTACCTGGCAGAGCGAGTTGTTTCTTAGCTTCAAAAACAGCTGGAAGCAACATGATTTGGGGCCTCTCTCCCCCTTTGGAAACAAAGCAGCCTTTGTGCCTGGCAGCTCTAGGCCAAAGTAGCACACCCAGAGCACAAGTTCTACCTCAGCCAGATAAGGCCTGTCAAGAAGCTGCGTTTCACAGGCCTTTGTATGTGACGTTCCCGGTTGGCTTTGAGAGCACTGTGCAGAGCCAGTTGTTTTAGCTTCCCAGAGAGCAGGAAGCAAGATGCTTTGGGGCCTCTCTCACACTTTGGAAATAAAGGCAGCCCTTTGGGCCTGGCAGCCCTAGGCCAATGGAGCACACCCAGAGCAGAAGTTCTACCTCAGCCAGATCAGGCCTTCCAAGAAACTGCGTCTCACAGGCCTTTCTCTGTCACGTTGCCGGTAGGCTGTGAGAGCACTGTGCAGAGCCAGTTGTTTCTTAGCTTCCCAAAGATTTGGAAGCAAGATGCTTTGGGGACTCTCAGCCCCTTTGGAAACAAGGCGGCCCTTTGGGCCTGGCAGCTCTAGGCCAAAGTAGCACGCCCAGAGCAGGAGTTCTACTTCAGCCAGATCAGGCCTGCCAAGAAACTGCGTTTCACAGGCCTTGGTAAGAGATGTTCCCGGTAGGCTGTGAGAGCACTGTGGAGAGCCAGTTGCTTTAGCTTCCCACAGAGCTGGAAGCAAGATGCCTTGGGGCCTCTCTCTCCCTTTGGACACAAGGCAGCCTTTTGGGCCTGGCAGCTCTAGGCCAATGGAGCACACCCACAGCAGAAGTTCTACTTCAGGCAGATCAGTCCTGCCCAGAAACTGCGTTTCACAGCCCTTGGTAAGAGATGTTCACGGTAGGCTGTGAGAGCACTGGGCAGAACCAGTTGTTTTTTAGCTTCCCAAAGTGCTGGAGGCAAGATGCTTTGGGGCCTCTCTCACCCTTTGGAAACAAGGCAGCCCTTAGGTCCTGGTAGCTCTAGGCCTATGTAGCACAACCAGAACAGAAGTTCTACTTCAGCCAGGTCAGGCCTGCCAAGAAACTGCGTTTCACAGGCCTTTCAAAGAGATGTTCTCTTAGGCTGTAAGAGCACTGGGCAGAGCCAGCTGTTTCTTAGCTTCCCGAAGAGCTGGGAGCAAGATGCTTTGGGTCCACTCTCCGTCTTTGGAAACAAGGCAGCCCTTTGGGCCTGGCAGCTCTAGGGCAATGGAGCACACCCAGAGCCGGAGTTCTACTTCAGCCAGATGAGGCCTGCCAAGAAACTGCGTTTCACAGGCCTTTCAAAGACATGTTCCCGGTAGGCTGTAAGAGCACGGGGCAGAGCGAGTTGGTTCTTAGCTTCCCAGAGAGCTGGAAGCAAGATGCTTTGGGGCCTCTCTGCCCCTTTGGAAACAAGGCAGCACCTTGGGCCTGGCAGCTCTAGGGCAATGGAGCACACCCAGAGCAGAAGTTCTACTTCAGCCAAATCAGGCCTGCCAGGAAACGGCGTTTCACAGGCCTTGGTAAGAGATGTTCCCGGTAGGCTGTAAGAGCACTGGGCAACGCCAGATGTTTCTTAGCTTCCCGAAGAGCTGGAAGCGAGAAGCTTTGGTGCCACTCTCTCACTTTGGACTCAAGGCAGCCCTTTGGGGCAGGTAGCTCTAGGCCAGTGGAGCACACCCAGAGCAGAAGTTCTACTTGGGCCAGTTCAGGCCACCAACAAACTGCGTTTCACAGGCTTGGTAAGAGATGTTCCCGGTAGGCTGTAAGAGCACTGGGCAACGCCAGATGTTTCTTAGCTTCCCGAAGAGCTGGAAGCAAGATGCTTTGGGGCCTCTCATCCCCTTTGCAAACAAGGCGGCCCTATGGGCCAGGCAGCTCTAGGCCAATGGAGCACACCCAGAGCAGAAGTTCTACTTCGGCCAGTTCAGGCCACCAACAAACTGCGTTTCACAGGCCTTGGCAAGAGATGTTCCCGGTAGGCTGTAAGAGCACTGGGCAACGCCAGATGTTTCTTAGCTTCCCGAAGAGCTGGAAGCAAGATGCTTTGGGGCCTCTCATCCCCTTTGCAAACAAGGCCGACCTTTGGGCCAGGCAGCTCTAGGCCAATGGAGCACACCCAGAGCAGAAGTTCTACCTCAGCCAGATAAGGCCTGTCAAGAAGCTGCGTTTCACAGGCCTTTGTATGTGACGTTCCCGGTTGGTTTTGAGAGCACTGTGTAGAGCCAGTTGTTTTAGCTTCCCAGAGAGCAGGAAGCAAGATGCTTTGGGGCCTCTCTCACACTTTGGAAATAAAGGCAGCCCTTTGGGCCTGGCAGCCCTAGGCCAATGGAGCACACCCAGAGCAGAAGTTCTACCTCAGCCAGATCAGGCCTTCCAAGAAACTGCGTCTCACAGGCCTTTCTCTGTCACGTTGCCGGTAGGCTGTGAGAGCACTGTGCAGAGCCAGTTGTTTCTTAGCTTCCCAAAGATTTGGAAGCAAGATGCTTTGGGGACTCTCAGCCCCTTTGGAAACAAGGCGGCCCTTTGGGCCTGGCAGCTCTAGGCCAAAGTAGCACGCCCAGAGCAGGAGTTCTACTTCAGCCAGATCAGGCCTGCCAAGAAACTGCGTTTCACAGGCCTTGGTAAGAGATGTTCCCGGTAGGCTGTGAGAGCACTGTGGAGAGCCAGTTGCTTTAGCTTCCCACAGAGCTGGAAGCAAGATGCCTTGGGGCCTCTCTCTCCCTTTGGACACAAGGCAGCCTTTTGGGCCTGGCAGCTCTAGGCCAATGGAGCACACCCACAGCAGAAGTTCTACTTCAGGCAGATCAGTCCTGCCCAGAAACTGCGTTTCACAGCCCTTGGTAAGAGATGTTCACGGTAGGCTGTGAGAGCACTGGGCAGAACCAGTTGTTTTTTAGCTTCCCAAAGTGCTGGAGGCAAGATGCTTTGGGGCCTCTCTCACCCTTTGGAAACAAGGCAGCCCTTAGGTCCTGGTAGCTCTAGGCCTATGTAGCACAACCAGAACAGAAGTTCTACTTCAGCCAGGTCAGGCCTGCCAAGAAACTGCGTTTCACAGGCCTTTCAAAGAGATGTTCTCTTAGGCTGTAAGAGCACTGGGCAGAGCCAGCTGTTTCTTAGCTTCCCGAAGAGCTGGGAGCAAGATGCTTTGGGTCCACTCTCCGTCTTTGGAAACAAGGCAGCCCTTTGGGCCTGGCAGCTCTAGGGCAATGGAGCACACCCAGAGCCGGAGTTCTACTTCAGCCAGATGAGGCCTGCCAAGAAACTGCGTTTCACAGGCCTTTCAAAGACATGTTCCCGGTAGGCTGTAAGAGCACGGGGCAGAGCGAGTTGGTTCTTAGCTTCCCAGAGAGCTGGAAGCAAGATGCTTTGGGGCCTCTCTGCCCCTTTGGAAACAAGGCAGCACCTTGGGCCTGGCAGCTCTAGGGCAATGGAGCACACCCAGAGCAGAAGTTCTACTTCAGCCAAATCAGGCCTGCCAGGAAACGGCGTTTCACAGGCCTTGGTAAGAGATGTTCCCGGTAGGCTGTAAGAGCACTGGGCAACGCCAGATGTTTCTTAGCTTCCCGAAGAGCTGGAAGCGAGAAGCTTTGGTGCCACTCTCTCACTTTGGACTCAAGGCAGCCCTTTGGGGCAGGTAGCTCTAGGCCAGTGGAGCACACCCAGAGCAGAAGTTCTACTTGGGCCAGTTCAGGCCACCAACAAACTGCGTTTCACAGGCTTGGTAAGAGATGTTCCCGGTAGGCTGTAAGAGCACTGGGCAACGCCAGATGTTTCTTAGCTTCCCGAAGAGCTGGAAGCAAGATGCTTTGGGGCCTCTCATCCCCTTTGCAAACAAGGCGGCCCTATGGGCCAGGCAGCTCTAGGCCAATGGAGCACACCCAGAGCAGAAGTTCTACTTCGGCCAGTTCAGGCCACCAACAAACTGCGTTTCACAGGCCTTGGCAAGAGATGTTCCCGGTAGGCTGTAAGAGCACTGGGCAACGCCAGATGTTTCTTAGCTTCCCGAAGAGCTGGAAGCAAGATGCTTTGGGGCCTCTCATCCCCTTTGCAAACAAGGCCGACCTTTGGGCCAGGCAGCTCTAGGCCAATGGAGCACACCCAGAGCAGAAGTTCTACCTCAGCCAGATAAGGCCTGCCAAGAAACTGCGTTTCAAAGGCTTTGGTAAGAGATGTTCCCGGTACTCTGTTAGAGCACTGGGCAGAGCCATTTGTTTCTTAGCTTCCCAAAGAGCTGGAAGCAAGATGCTTTGGGGGCTCCCTGCCCCTTTGCCAACAAGGGCGACCTTTGGGCCTTTCAGCTCTAGGCCAATGGAGCACACCCAGAGCAGAAGTCCTACTTCAGCCAGATCAGGCCTGCCAAGGAACTGCGTTTCAGAGGCCTTTGTATGTGACGTTCCCGGTAGGCTGTGAGAGCACGGTGCAGAGCCAGTTGTTTCCTTGTTTCCCAAACAGCTGGAAGCAAGACGCTTTGGGGCCTCTCTGCCCCTTTGGAAACAAGGCAGCACGTTGGGTCTGGCAGCTCTAGGGCAATGGAGCACAACCAGAGCCGAAGTTCTACTTCTTCCAGATCAGGCCTGCCTAGACAGTGCGTTTCACAGGCCTTGATAAGAGATGTTCTCTTAGGCTATAAGAGCACTGGGCACAGCCAGTTGTTTCTTAGCTTCCCAAGAGGTGGAAGCAAGATGCTTTGGGGCCTCTCTCCCCCTTTGGAAACAAGGCAGCCCTTTGGGCCTTTCAGCTCTAGGGCAATGGAGCACACCCAGAGCAGAAGTTCTACCTCAGCCAGATCAGGCCTGCCAAGAAACTGCTTTTCACAGGCCTTCGTAAGAGGTGTTCCCGGAAGGCTGTAAGAGTACCTGGCAGAGCGAGTTGTTTCTTAGCTTCAAAAACAGCTGGAAACAACATGATTTGGGGCCTCTCTCCCCCTTTGGAAACAAAGCAGCCTTTGTGCCTGGCAGCTCTAGGCCAAAGTAGCACACCCAGAGCACAAGTTCTACCTCAGCCAGATAAGGCCTGTCAAGAAGCTGCGTTTCACAGGCCTTTGTATGTGACGTTCCCGGTTGGCTTTGAGAGCACTGTGCAGAGCCAGTTGTTTTAGCTTCCCAGAGAGCAGGAAGCAAGATGCTTTGGGGCCTCTCTCACACTTTGGAAATAAAGGCAGCCCTTTGGGCCTGGCAGCCCTAGACCAATGGAGCACACCCAGAGCAGAAGTTCTACCTCAGCCAGATCAGGCCTTCCAAGAAACTGCGTCTCACAGGCCTTTCTCTGTCACGTTGCCGGTAGGCTGTGAGAGCACTGTGCAGAGCCAGTTGTTTCTTAGCTTCCCAAAGATTTGGAAGCAAGATGCTTTGGGGACTCTCAGCCCCTTTGGAAACAAGGCGGCCCTTTGGGCCTGGCAGCTCTAGGCCAAAGTAGCACGCCCAGAGCAGGAGTTCTACTTCAGCCAGATCAGGCCTGCCAGGAAACTGCGTTTCACAGGCCTTGGTAAGAGATGTTCCCGGTAGGCTGTGAGAGCACTGTGGAGAGCCAGTTGCTTTAGCTTCCCACAGAGCTGGAAGCAAGATGCTTTGGGGCCTCTCTCTCCCTTTGGACACAAGGCAGCCGTTTGGGCCTGGCAGCTCTAGGCCAATGGAGCACACCCACAGCAGAAGTTCTACTTCAGGCAGATCAGTCCTGCCCAGAAACTGCGTTTCACAGCCCTTGGTAAGAGATGTTCACGGTAGGCTGTGAGAGCACTGGGCAGAACCAGTTGTTTTTTAGCTTCCCAAAGTGCTGGAGGCAAGATGCTTTGGGGCCTCTCTCACCCTTTGGAAACAAGGCAGCCCTTAGGTCCTGGTAGCTCTAGGCCTATGTAGCACAACCAGAACAGAAGTTCTACTTCAGCCAGGTCAGGCCTGCCAAGAAACTGCGTTTCACAGGCCTTTCAAAGAGATGTTCTCTTAGGCTGTAAGAGCACTGGGCAGAGCCAGCTGTTTCTTAGCTTCCCGAAGAGCTGGGAGCAAGATGCTTTGGGTCCACTCTCCGTCTTTGGAAACAAGGCAGCCCTTTGGGCCTGGCAGCTCTAGGGCAATGGAGCACACCCAGAGCAGAAGTTCTACTTCAGCCAGATCAGGCCTGCCAGGAAACTGCGTTTCACAGGCCTTGGTAAGAGATGTTCCCGGTAGGCTGTAAGAGCACTGGGCAGAGCCAGTTGTTTCTTACCTTCCTGAAAAGCTGGAAGCAAGATGCTTGGGACCCCTCTGCCCGTTTGGGAACAAGGCAGCCTTTTGGGTCGGGAAGCTCTAGGCCAATGGAGCACACGCAGAGCAGGAGTTCTACTTCAGCCTGATCAGGCCTGCAAAGAAACAGCGTTTGACAGGCCTTGGTAAGAGATGTTCCCATTAGGTGTAAGAGCACTGGGCAGAGCCAGTTGTGTCTTAGCTTCGCAAAGACCGGGAAGCAAGATGCTTTGGGCCTCTCTGCCCCTTGGAAACAGGGCAGCACTTTGGGCCTGGCAGCTCTAGGGCAATGGAGCACACCCAGGGCCGGAGTTCTACTTCAGCCAGATGAGGCCTGCCAAGAAACTGCGTTTCACAGGCCTTTCAAAGACATGTTCCCGGTAGGCTGTAAGAGCACGGGGCAGAGCGAGTTGGTTCTTAGCTTCCCAGAGAGCTGGAAGCAAGATGCTTTGGGGCCTCTCTGCCCCTTTGGAAACAAGGCAGCACCTTGGGCCTGGCAGCTCTAGGGCAATGGAGCACACCCAGAGCAGAAGTTCTACTTCAGCCAAATCAGGCCTGCCAGGAAACGGCGTTTCACAGGCCTTGGTAAGAGATGTTCCCGGTAGGCTGTAAGAGCACTGGGCAACGCCAGATGTTTCTTAGCTTCCCGAAGAGCTGGAAGTGAGAAGCTTTGGTGCCACTCTCTCACTTTGGACTCAAGGCAGCCCTTTGGGGCAGGTAGCTCTAGGCCAGTGGAGCACACCCAGAGCAGAAGTTCTACTTGGGCCAGTTCAGGCCACCAACAAACTGCGTTTCACAGGCTTGGTAAGAGATGTTCCCGGTAGGCTGTAAGAGCACTGGGCAACACCAGATGTTTCTTAGCTTCCCGAAGAGCTGGAAGCAAGATGCTTTGGGGCCTCTCATCCCCTTTGCAAACAAGGCGGCCCTATGGGCCAGGCAGCTCTAGGCCAATGGAGCACACCCAGAGCAGAAGTTCTACTTCGGCCAGTTCAGGCCACCAACAAACTGCGTTTCACAGGCCTTGGCAAGAGATGTTCCCGGTAGGCTGTAAGAGCACTGGGCAACGCCAGATGTTTCTTAGCTTCCCGAAGAGCTGGAAGCAAGATGCTTTGGGGCCTCTCATCCCCTTTGCAAACAAGGCCGACCTTTGGGCCAGGCAGCTCTAGGCCAATGGAGCACACCCAGAGCAGAAGTTCTACCTCAGCCAGATAAGGCCTGCCAAGAAACTGCGTTTCAAAGGCTTTGGTAAGAGATGTTCCCGGTACTCTGTTAGAGCACTGGGCAGAGCCATTTGTTTCTTAGCTTCCCAAAGAGCTGGAAGCAAGATGCTTTGGGGGCTCCCTGCCCCTTTGCCAACAAGGGCGACCTTTGGGCCTTTCAGCTCTAGGCCAATGGAGCACACCCAGAGCAGAAGTCCTACTTCAGCCAGATCAGGCCTGCCAAGGAACTGCGTTTCAGAGGCCTTTGTATGTGACGTTCCCGGTAGGCTGTGAGAGCACGGTGCAGAGCCAGTTGTTTCCTTGTTTCCCAAACAGCTGGAAGCAAGACGCTTTGGGGCCTCTCTGCCCCTTTGGAAACAAGGCAGCACGTTGGGTCTGGCAGCTCTAGGGCAATGGAGCACAACCAGAGCCGAAGTTTTACTTCTTCCAGATCAGGCCTGCCTAGACAGTGCGTTTCACAGGCCTTGATAAGAGATGTTCTCTTAGGCTATAAGAGCACTGGGCACAGCCAGTTGTTTCTTAGCTTCCCAAGAGGTGGAAGCAAGATGCTTTGGGGCCTCTCTCCCCCTTTGGAAACAAGGCAGCCCTTTGGGCCTTTCAGCTCTAGGGCAATGGAGCACACCCAGAGCAGAAGTTCTACCTCAGCCAGATCAGGCCTGCCAAGACACTGCTTTTCACAGGCCTTCGTAAGAGGTGTTCCCGGAAGGCTGTCAGAGTACCTGGCAGAGCGAGTTGTTTCTTAGCTTCAAAAACAGCTGGAAGCAACATGATTTGGGGCCTCTCTCCCCCTTTGGAAACAAAGCAGCCTTTGTGCCTGGCAGCTCTAGGCCAAAGTAGCACACCCAGAGCACAAGTTCTACCTCAGCCAGATAAGGCCTGTCAAGAAGCTGCGTTTCACAGGCCTTTGTATGTGACGTTCCCGGTTGGTTTTGAGAGCACTGTGCAGAGCCAGTTGTTTTAGCTTCCCAGAGAGCAGGAAGCAAGATGCTTTGGGGCCTCTCTCACACTTTGGAAATAAAGGCAGCCCTTTGGGCCTGGCAGCCCTAGGCCAATGGAGCACACCCAGAGCAGAAGTTCTACCTCAGCCAGATCAGGCCTTCCAAGAAACTGCGTCTCACAGGCCTTTCTCTGTCACGTTGCCGGTAGGCTGTGAGAGCACTGTGCAGAGCCAGTTGTTTCTTAGCTTCCCAAAGATTTGGAAGCAAGATGCTTTGGGGACTCTCAGCCCCTTTGGAAACAAGGCGGCCCTTTGGGCCTGGCAGCTCTAGGCCAAAGTAGCACGCCCAGAGCAGAAGTTCTACTTCAGCCAGATCAGGCCTGCCAGGAAACTGCGTTTCACAGGCCTTGGTAAGAGATGTTCCCCGTAGGCTGTGAGAGCACTGTGGAGAGCCAGTTGCTTTAGCTTCCCACAGAGCTGGAAGCAAGATGCTTTGGGGCCTCTCTCTCCCTTTGGACACAAGGCAGCCGTTTGGGCCTGGCAGCTCTAGGCCAATGGAGCACACCCACAGCAGAAGTTCTACTTCAGGCAGATCAGTCCTGCCCAGAAACTGCGTTTCACAGCCCTTGGTAAGAGATGTTCACGGTAGGCTGTGAGAGCACTGGGCAGAACCAGTTGTTTTTTAGCTTCCCAAAGTGCTGGAGGCAAGATGCTTTGGGGCCTCTCTCACCCTTTGGAAACAAGGCAGCCCTTAGGTCCTGGTAGCTCTAGGCCTATGTAGCACAACCAGAACAGAAGTTCTACTTCAGCCAGGTCAGGCCTGCCAAGAAACTGCGTTTCACAGGCCTTTCAAAGAGATGTTCTCTTAGGCTGTAAGAGCACTGGGCAGAGCCAGCTGTTTCTTAGCTTCCCGAAGAGCTGGGAGCAAGATGCTTTGGGTCCACTCTCCGTCTTTGGAAACAAGGCAGCCCTTTGGGCCTGGCAGCTCTAGGGCAATGGAGCACACCCAGAGCAGAAGTTCTACTTCAGCCAGATCAGGCCTGCCAGGAAACTGCGTTTCACAGGCCTTGGTAAGAGATGTTCCCGGTAGGCTGTAAGAGCACTGGGCAGAGCCAGTTGTTTCTTACCTTCCTGAAAAGCTGGAAGCAAGATGCTTGGGACCCCTCTGCCCGTTTGGGAACAAGGCAGCCTTTTGGGTCGGGAAGCTCTAGGCCAATGGAGCACACGCAGAGCAGGAGTTCTACTTCAGCCTGATCAGGCCTGCAAAGAAACAGCGTTTGACAGGCCTTGGTAAGAGATGTTCCCGGTAGGTGTAAGAGCACTGGGCAGAGCCAGTTGTGTCTTAGCTTCGCAAAGACCGGGAAGCAAGATGCTTTGGGCCTCTCTGCCCCTTGGAAACAGGGCAGCACTTTGGGCCTGGCAGCTCTAGGGCAATGGAGCACACCCAGAGCCGGAGTTCTACTTCAGCCAGATGAGGCCTGCCAAGAAACTGCGTTTCACAGGCCTTTCAAAGACATGTTCCCGGTAGGCTGTAAGAGCACGGGGCAGAGCGAGTTGGTTCTTAGCTTCCCAGAGAGCTGGAAGCAAGATGCTTTGGGGCCTCTCTGCCCCTTTGGAAACAAGGCAGCACCTTGGGCCTGGCAGCTCTAGGGCAATGGAGCACACCCAGAGCAGAAGTTCTACTTCAGCCAAATCAGGCCTGCCAGGAAACGGCGTTTCACAGGCCTTGGTAAGAGATGTTCCCGGTAGGCTGTAAGAGCACTGGGCAACGCCAGATGTTTCTTAGCTTCCCGAAGAGCTGGAAGCGAGAAGCTTTGGTGCCACTCTCTCACTTTGGACTCAAGGCAGCCCTTTGGGGCGTGTAGATCTAGGCCAGTGGAGCACACCCAGAGCAGAAGTTCTACTTGGGCCAGTTCAGGCCACCAACAAACTGCGTTTCACAGGCTTGGTAAGAGATGTTCCCGGTAGGCTGTAAGAGCACTGGGCAACGCCAGATGTTTCTTAGCTTCCCGAAGAGCTGGAAGCGAGAAGCTTTGGTGCCACTCTCTCACTTTGGACTCAAGGCAGCCCTTTGGGGCAGGTAGATCTAGGCCAGTGGAGCACACCCAGAGGAGAAGTTCTACTTTGGCCAGTTCAGGCCACCAACAAACTGCGTTTCACAGGCTTGGTAAGAGATGTTCCCGGTAGGCTGTAAGAGCACTGGGCAACGCCAGATGTTTCTTAGCTTCCCGAAGAGCTGGAAGCAAGATGCTTTGGGGCCTCTCATCCCCTTTGCAAACAAGGCGGCCCTATGGGCCAGGCAGCTCTAGGCCAATGGAGCACACCCAGAGCAGAAGTTCTACTTCGGCCAGTTCAGGCCACCAACAAACTGCGTTTCACAGGCCTTGGCAAGAGATGTTCCCGGTAGGCTGTAAGAGCACTGGGCAACGCCAGATGTTTCTTAGCTTCCCGAAGAGCTGGAAGCAAGATGCTTTGGGGCCTCTCATCCCCTTTGCAAACAAGGCCGACCTTTGGGCCAGGCAGCTCTAGGCCAATGGAGCACACCCAGAGCAGAAGTTCTACCTCAGCCAGATAAGGCCTGCCAAGAAACTGCGTTTCAAAGGCTTTGGTAAGAGATGTTCCCGGTACTCTGTTAGAGCACTGGGCAGAGCCATTTGTTTCTTAGCTTCCCAAAGAGCTGGAAGCAAGATGCTTTGGGGGCTCCCTGCCCCTTTGCCAACAAGGGCGACCTTTGGGCCTTTCAGCTCTAGGCCAATGGAGCACACCCAGAGCAGAAGTCCTACTTCAGCCAGATCAGGCCTGCCAAGGAACTGCGTTTCAGAGGCCTTTGTATGTGACGTTCCCGGTAGGCTGTGAGAGCACGGTGCAGAGCCAGTTGTTTCCTTGTTTCCCAAACAGCTGGAAGCAAGACGCTTTGGGGCCTCTCTGCCCCTTTGGAAACAAGGCAGCACGTTGGGTCTGGCAGCTCTAGGGCAATGGAGCACAACCAGAGCCGAAGTTCTACTTCTTCCAGATCAGGCCTGCCTAGACAGTGCGTTTCACAGGCCTTGATAAGAGATGTTCTCTTAGGCTATAAGAGCACTGGGCACAGCCAGTTGTTTCTTAGCTTCCCAAGAGGTGGAAGCAAGATGCTTTGGGGCCTCTCTCCCCCTTTGGAAACAAGGCAGCCCTTTGGGCCTTTCAGCTCTAGGGCAATGGAGCACACCCAGAGCAGAAGTTCTACCTCAGCCAGATCAGGCCTGCCAAGAAACTGCTTTTCACAGGCCTTCGTAAGAGGTGTTCCCGGAAGGCTGTAAGAGTACCTGGCAGAGCGAGTTGTTTCTTAGCTTCAAAAACAGCTGGAAGCAACATGATTTGGGGCCTCTCTCCCCCTTTGGAAACAAAGCAGCCTTTGTGCCTGGCAGCTCTAGGCCAAAGTAGCACACCCAGAGCACAAGTTCTACCTCAGCCAGATAAGGCCTGTCAAGAAGCTGCGTTTCACAGGCCTTTGTATGTGACGTTCCCGGTTGGCTTTGAGAGCACTGTGCAGAGCCAGTTGTTTTAGCTTCCCAGAGAGCAGGAAGCAAGATGCTTTGGGGCCTCTCTCACACTTTGGAAATAAAGGCAGCCCTTTGGGCCTGGCAGCCCTAGGCCAATGGAGTACACCCAGAGCACAAGTTCTACCTCAGCCAGATCAGGCCTTCCAAGAAACTGCGTCTCACAGGCCTTTCTCTGTCACGTTGCCGGTAGGCTGTGAGAGCACTGTGCAGAGCCAGTTGTTTCTTAGCTTCCCAAAGATTTGGAAGCAAGATGCTTTGGGGACTCTCAGCCCCTTTGGAAACAAGGCGGCCCTTTGGGCCTGGCAGCTCTAGGCCAAAGTAGCACGCCCAGAGCAGGAGTTCTACTTCAGCCAGATCAGGCCTGCCAAGAAACTGCGTTTCACAGGCCTTGGTAAGAGATGTTCCCGGTAGGCTGTGAGAGCACTGTGGAGAGCCAGTTGCTTTAGCTTCCCACAGAGCTGGAAGCAAGATGCCTTGGGGCCTCTCTCTCCCTTTGGACACAAGGCAGCCTTTTGGGCCTGGCAGCTCTAGGCCAATGGAGCACACCCACAGCAGAAGTTCTACTTCAGGCAGATCAGTCCTGCCCAGAAACTGCGTTTCACAGCCCTTGGTAAGAGATGTTCACGGTAGGCTGTGAGAGCACTGGGCAGAACCAGTTGTTTTTTAGCTTCCCAAAGTGCTGGAGGCAAGATGCTTTGGGGCCTCTCTCACCCTTTGGAAACAAGGCAGCCCTTAGGTCCTGGTAGCTCTAGGCCTATGTAGCACAACCAGAACAGAAGTTCTACTTCAGCCAGGTCAGGCCTGCCAAGAAACTGCGTTTCACAGGCCTTTCAAAGAGATGTTCTCTTAGGCTGTAAGAGCACTGGGCAGAGCCAGCTGTTTCTTAGCTTCCCGAAGAGCTGGGAGCAAGATGCTTTGGGTCTACTCTCCGTCTTTGGAAACAAGGCAGCCCTTTGGGCCTGGCAGCTCTAGGGCAATGGAGCACACCCAGAGCAGAAGTTCTACTTCAGCCAGATCAGGCCTGCCAGGAAACTGCGTTTCACAGGCCTTGGTAAGAGATGTTCCCGGTAGGCTGTAAGAGCACTGGGCAGAGCCAGTTGTTTCTTACCTTCCTGAAAAGCTGGAAGCAAGATGCTTGGGACCCCTCTGCCCGTTTGGGAACAAGGCAGCCTTTTGGGTCGGGAAGCTCTAGGCCAATGGAGCACACGCAGAGCAGGAGTTCTACTTCAGCCTGATCAGGCCTGCAAAGAAACAGCGTTTGACAGGCCTTGGTAAGAGATGTTCCCGGTAGGTGTAAGAGCACTGGGCAGAGCCAGTTGTTTCTTAGCTTCGCAAAGACCGGGAAGCAAGATGCTTTGGGCCTCTCTGCCCCTTGGAAACAGGGCAGCACTTTGGGCCTGGCAGCTCTAGGGCAATGGAGCACACCCAGAGCCGGAGTTCTACTTCAGCGAGATGAGGCCTGCCAAGAAACTGTGTTTCACAGGCCTTTCAAAGACATGTTCCCGGTAGGCTGTAAGAGCACGGGGCAGAGCGAGTTGGTTCTTAGCTTCCCAGAGAGCTGGAAGCAAGATGCTTTGGGGCCTCTCTGCCCCTTTGGAAACAAGGCAGCACCTTGGGCCTGGCAGCTCTAGGCCAATGGAGCACACCCAGAGCAGAAGTTCTACTTCGGCCAGTTCAGGCCACCAACAAACTGTGTTTCACAGGCCTTGGTAAGAGATGTTCCCGGTAGGCTGTAAGAGCACTGGGCAACGCCAGATGTTTCTTAGCTTCCCGAAGAGCTGGAAGCAAGAAGCTTTGGTGCCACTCTCTCACTTTGGACTCAAGGCAGCCCTTTGGGGCAGGTAGCTCTAGCCCAGTGGAGCACACCCAGAGCAGAAGTTCTACTTCGGCCAGTTCAGGCCACCAACAAACTGCGTTTCACAGGCCTTGGTAAGAGATGTTCCCGGTAGGCTGTAAGAGCACTGGGCAACGCCAGATGTTTCTTAGCTTCCCGAAGAGCTGGAAGCAAGATGCTTTGGGGCCTCTCATCCCCTTTGCAAACAAGGCGGCCCTATGGGCCAGGCAGCTCTAGGCCAATGGAGCACACCCAGAGCAGAAGCTCTACTTCGGCCAGTTCAGGCCACCAACAAACTGCGTTTCACAGGCCTTGGTAAGAGATGTTCCCGGTAGGCTGTAAGAGCACTGGGCAACGCCAGATGTTTCTTAGCTTCCCGAAGAGCTGGAAGCAAGATGCTTTGGGGCCTCTCATCCCCTTTGCAAACAAGGCCGACCTTTGGGCCAGGCAGCTCTAGGCCAATGGAGCACACCCAGAGCAGAAGTTCTACCTCAGCCAGATAAGGCCTGCCAAGAAACTGCGTTTCAAAGGCTTTGGTAAGAGATGTTCCCGGTACTCTGTTAGAGCACTGGGCAGAGCCATTTGTTTCTTAGCTTCCCAAAGAGCTGGAAGCAAGATGCTTTGGGGGCTCCCTGCCCCTTTGCCAACAAGGGCGACCTTTGGGCCTTTCAGCTCTAGGCCAATGGAGCACACCCAGAGCAGAAGTCCTACTTCAGCCAGATCAGGCCTGCCAAGGAACTGCGTTTCAGAGGCCTTTGTATGTGACGTTCCCGGTAGGCTGTGAGAGCACGGTGCAGAGCCAGTTGTTTCCTTGTTTCCCAAACAGCTGGAAGCAAGACGCTTTGGGGCCTCTCTGCCCCTTTGGAAACAAGGCAGCACGTTGGGTCTGGCAGCTCTAGGGCAATGGAGCACAACCAGAGCCGAAGTTCTACTTCTTCCAGATCAGGCCTGCCTAGACAGTGCGTTTCACAGGCCTTGATAAGAGATGTTCTCTTAGGCTATAAGAGCACTGGGCACAGCCAGTTGTTTCTTAGCTTCCCAAGAGGTGGAAGCAAGATGCTTTGGGGCCTCTCTCCCCCTTTGGAAACAAGGCAGCCCTTTGGGCCTTTCAGCTCTAGGGCAATGGAGCACACCCAGAGCAGAAGTTCTACCTCAGCCAGATCAGGCCTGCCAAGAAACTGCTTTTCACAGGCCTTCGTAAGAGGTGTTCCCGGAAGGCTGTAAGAGTACCTGGCAGAGCGAGTTGTTTCTTAGCTTCAAAAACAGCTGGAAGCAACATGATTTGGGGCCTCTCTCCCCCTTTGGAAACAAAGCAGCCTTTGTGCCTGGCAGCTCTAGGCCAAAGTAGCACACCCAGAGCACAAGTTCTACCTCAGCCAGATAAGGCCTGTCAAGAAGCTGCGTTTCACAGGCCTTTGTATGTGACGTTCCCGGTTGGCTTTGAGAGCACTGTGCAGAGCCAGTTGTTTTAGCTTCCCAGAGAGCAGGAAGCAAGATGCTTTGGGGCCTCTCTCACACTTTGGAAATAAAGGCAGCCCTTTGGGCCTGGCAGCCCTAGGCCAATGGAGTACACCCAGAGCAGAAGTTCTACCTCAGCCAGATCAGGCCTTCCAAGAAACTGCGTCTCACAGGCCTTTCTCTGTCACGTTGCCGGTAGGCTGTGAGAGCACTGTGCAGAGCCAGTTGTTTCTTAGCTTCCCAAAGATTTGGAAGCAAGATGCTTTGGGGACTCTCAGCCCCTTTGGAAACAAGGCGGCCCTTTGGGCCTGGCAGCTCTAGGCCAAAGTAGCACGCCCAGAGCAGGAGTTCTACTTCAGCCAGATCAGGCCTGCCAATAAACTGCGTTTCACAGGCCGTGGTAAGAGATGTTCCCGGTAGGCTGTGAGAGCACTGTGGAGAGCCAGTTGCTTTAGCTTCCCACAGAGCTGGAAGCAAGATGCCTTGGGGCCTCTCTCTCCCTTTGGACACAAGGCAGCCTTTTGGGCCTGGCAGCTCTAGGCCAATGGAGCACACCCACAGCAGAAGTTCTACTTCAGGCAGATCAGTCCTGCCCAGAAACTGCGTTTCACAGCCCTTGGTAAGAGATGTTCACGGTAGGCTGTGAGAGCACTGGGCAGAACCAGTTGTTTTTTAGCTTCCCAAAGTGCTGGAGGCAAGATGCTTTGGGGCCTCTCTCACCCTTTGGAAACAAGGCAGCCCTTAGGTCCTGGTAGCTCTAGGCCTATGTAGCACAACCAGAACAGAAGTTCTACTTCAGCCAGGTCAGGCCTGCCAAGAAACTGCGTTTCACAGGCCTTTCAAAGAGATGTTCTCTTAGGCTGTAAGAGCACTGGGCAGAGCCAGCTGTTTCTTAGCTTCCCGAAGAGCTGGGAGCAAGATGCTTTGGGTCCACTCTCCGTCTTTGGAAACAAGGCAGCCCTTTGGGCCTGGCAGCTCTAGGGCAATGGAGCACACCCAGAGCAGAAGTTCTACTTCAGCCAGATCAGGCCTGCCAGGAAACTGCGTTTCACAGGCCTTGGTAAGAGATGTTCCCGGTAGGCTGTAAGAGCACTGGGCAGAGCCAGTTGTTTCTTACCTTCCTGAAAAGCTGGAAGCAAGATGCTTGGGACCCCTCTGCCCGTTTGGGAACAAGGCAGCCTTTTGGGTCGGGAAGCTCTAGGCCAATGGAGCACACGCAGAGCAGGAGTTCTACTTCAGCCTGATCAGGCCTGCAAAGAAACAGCGTTTGACAGGCCTTGGTAAGAGATGTTCCCGGTAGGTGTAAGAGCACTGGGCAGAGCCAGTTGTTTCTTAGCTTCGCAAAGACCGGGAAGCAAGATGCTTTGGGCCTCTCTGCCCCTTGGAAACAGGGCAGCACTTTGGGCCTGGCAGCTCTAGGGCAATGGAGCACACCCAGAGCCGGAGTTCTACTTCAGCCAGATGAGGCCTGCCAAGAAACTGCGTTTCACAGGCCTTTCAAAGACATGTTCCCGGTAGGCTGTAAGAGCACGGGGCAGAGCGAGTTGGTTCTTAGCTTCCCAGAGAGCTGGAAGCAAGATGCTTTGGGGCCTCTCTGCCCCTTTGGAAACAAGGCAGCACCTTGGGCCTGGCAGCTCTAGGCCAATGGAGCACACCCAGAGCAGAAGTTCTACTTCGGCCAGTTCAGGCCACCAACAAACTGTGTTTCACAGGCCTTGGTAAGAGATGTTCCCGGTAGGCTGTAAGAGCACTGGGCAACGCCAGATGTTTCTTAGCTTCCCGAAGAGCTGGAAGCAAGATGCTTTGGGGCCTCTCATCCCCTTTGCAAACAAGGCCGACCTTTGGGCCAGGCAGCTCTAGGCCAATGGAGCACACCCAGAGCAGAAGTTCTACCTCAGCCAGATAAGGCCTGCCAAGAAACTGCGTTTCAAAGGCTTTGGTAAGAGATGTTCCCGGTACTCTGTTAGAGCACTGGGCAGAGCCATTTGTTTCTTAGCTTCCCAAAGAGCTGGAAGCAAGATGCTTTGGGGGCTCCCTGCCCCTTTGCCAACAAGGGCGACCTTTGGGCCTTTCAGCTCTAGGCCAATGGAGCACACCCAGAGCAGAAGTCCTACTTCAGCCAGATCAGGCCTGCCAAGGAACTGCGTTTCAGAGGCCTTTGTATGTGACGTTCCCGGTAGGCTGTGAGAGCACGGTGCAGAGCCAGTTGTTTCCTTGTTTCCCAAACAGCTGGAAGCAAGACGCTTTGGGGCCTCTCTGGCCCTTTGGAAACAAGGCAGCACGTTGGGTCTGGCAGCTCTAGGGCAATGGAGCACAACCAGAGCCGAAGTTCTACTTCTTCCAGATCAGGCCTGCCTAGACAGTGCGTTTCACAGGCCTTGATAAGAGATGTTCTCTTAGGCTATAAGAGCACTGGGCACAGCCGGTTGTTTCTTAGCTTCCCAAGAGGTGGAAGAAAGATGCTTTGGGGCCTCTCTCCCCCTTTGGAAACAAGGCAGCCCTTTGGGCCTTTCAGCTCTAGGGCAATGGAGCACACCCAGAGCAGAAGTTCTACCTCAGCCAGATCAGGCCTGCCAAGAAACTGCTTTTCACAGGCCTTCGTAAGAGGTGTTCCCGGAAGGCTGTAAGAGTACCTGGCAGAGCGAGTTGTTTCTTAGCTTCAAAAACAGCTGGAAGCAACATGATTTGGGGCCTCTCTCCCCCTTTGGAAACAAAGCAGCCTTTGTGCCTGGCAGCTCTAGGCCAAAGTAGCACACCCAGAGCACAAGTTCTACCTCAGCCAGATCAGGCCTTCCAAGAAACTGCGTCTCACAGGCCTTTCTCTGTCACGTTGCCGGTAGGCTGTGAGAGCACTGTGCAGAGCCAGTTGTTTCTTAGCTTCCCAAAGATTTGGAAGCAAGATGCTTTGGGGACTCTCAGCCCCTTTGGAAACAAGGCGGCCCTTTGGGCCTGGCAGCTCTAGGCCAAAGTAGCACGCCCAGAGCAGGAGTTCTACTTCAGCCAGATCAGGCCTGCCAAGAAACTGCGTTTCACAGGCCTTGGTAAGAGATGTTCCTGGTAGGCTGTGAGAGCACTGTGGAGAGCCAGTTGCTTTAGCTTCCCACAGAGCTGGAAGCAAGATGCCTTGGGGCCTCTCTCTCCCTTTGGACACAAGGCAGCCGTTTGGGCCTGGCAGCTCTAGGCCAATGGAGCACACCCACAGCAGAAGTTCTACTTCAGGCAGATCAGTCCTGCCCAGAAACTGCGTTTCACAGCCCTTGGTAAGAGATGTTCACGGTAGGCTGTGAGAGCACTGGGCAGAACCAGTTGTTTTTTAGCTTCCCAAAGTGCTGGAGGCAAGATGCTTTGGGGCCTCTCTCACCCTTTGGAAACAAGGCAGCCCTTAGGTCCTGGTAGCTCTAGGCCTATGTAGCACAACCAGAACAGAAGTTCTACTTCAGCCAGGTCAGGCCTGCCAAGAAACTGCGTTTCACAGGCCTTTCAAAGAGATGTTCTCTTAGGCTGTAAGAGCACTGGGCAGAGCCAGCTGTTTCTTAGCTTCCCGAAGAGCTGGGAGCAAGATGCTTTGGGTCCACTCTCCGTCTTTGGAAACAAGGCAGCCCTTTGGGCCTGGCAGCTCTAGGGCAATGGAGCACACCCAGAGCAGAAGTTCTACTTCAGCCAGATCAGGCCTGCCAGGAAACTGCGTTTCACAGGCCTTGGTAAGAGATGTTCCCGGTAGGCTGTAAGAGCACTGGGCAGAGCCAGTTGTTTCTTACCTTCCTGAAAAGCTGGAAGCAAGATGCTTGGGACCCCTCTGCCCGTTTGGGAACAAGGCAGCCTTTTGGGTCGGGAAGCTCTAGGCCAATGGAGCACACGCAGAGCAGGAGTTCTACTTCAGCCTGATCAGGCCTGCAAAGAAACAGCGTTTGACAGGCCTTGGTAAGAGATGTTCCCGGTAGGTGTAAGAGCACTGGGCAGAGCCAGTTGTTTCTTAGCTTCGCAAAGACCGGGAAGCAAGATGCTTTGGGCCTCTCTGCCCCTTGGAAACAGGGCAGCACTTTGGGCCTGGCAGCTCTAGGGCAATGGAGCACACCCAGAGCCGGAGTTCTACTTCAGCCAGATGAGGCCTGCCAAGAAACTGCGTTTCACAGGCCTTTCAAAGACATGTTCCCGGTAGGCTGTAAGAGCACGGGGCAGAGCGAGTTGGTTCTTAGCTTCCCAGAGAGCTGGAAGCAAGATGCTTTGGGGCCTCTCTGCCCCTTTGGAAACAAGGCAGCACCTTGGGCCTGGCAGCTCTAGGCCAATGGAGCACACCCAGAGCAGAAGTTCTACTTCGGCCAGTTCAGGCCACCAACAAACTGTGTTTCACAGGCCTTGGTAAGAGATGTTCCCGGTAGGCTGTAAGAGCACTGGGCAACGCCAGATGTTTCTTAGCTTCCCGAAGAGCTGGAAGCAAGATGCTTTGGGGCCTCTCATCCCCTTTGCAAACAAGGCCGACCTTTGGGCCAGGCAGCTCTAGGCCAATGGAGCACACCCAGAGCAGAAGTTCTACCTCAGCCAGATAAGGCCTGCCAAGAAACTGCGTTTCAAAGGCTTTGGTAAGAGATGTTCCCGGTACTCTGTTAGAGCACTGGGCAGAGCCATTTGTTTCTTAGCTTCCCAAAGAGCTGGAAGCAAGATGCTTTGGGGGCTCCCTGCCCCTTTGCCAACAAGGGCGACCTTTGGGCCTTTCAGCTCTAGGCCAATGGAGCACACCCAGAGCAGAAGTCCTACTTCAGCCAGATCAGGCCTGCCAAGGAACTGCGTTTCAGAGGCCTTTGTATGTGACGTTCCCGGTAGGCTGTGAGAGCACGGTGCAGAGCCAGTTGTTTCCTTGTTTCCCAAACAGCTGGAAGCAAGACGCTTTGGGGCCTCTCTGGCCCTTTGGAAACAAGGCAGCACGTTGGGTCTGGCAGCTCTAGGGCAATGGAGCACAACCAGAGCCGAAGTTCTACTTCTTCCAGATCAGGCCTGCCTAGACAGTGCGTTTCACAGGCCTTGATAAGAGATGTTCTCTTAGGCTATAAGAGCACTGGGCACAGCCGGTTGTTTCTTAGCTTCCCAAGAGGTGGAAGAAAGATGCTTTGGGGCCTCTCTCCCCCTTTGGAAACAAGGCAGCCCTTTGGGCCTTTCAGCTCTAGGGCAATGGAGCACACCCAGAGCAGAAGTTCTACCTCAGCCAGATCAGGCCTGCCAAGAAACTGCTTTTCACAGGCCTTCGTAAGAGGTGTTCCCGGAAGGCTGTAAGAGTACCTGGCAGAGCGAGTTGTTTCTTAGCTTCAAAAACAGCTGGAAGCAACATGATTTGGGGCCTCTCTCCCCCTTTGGAAACAAAGCAGCCTTTGTGCCTGGCAGCTCTAGGCCAAAGTAGCACACCCAGAGCACAAGTTCTACCTCAGCCAGATCAGGCCTTCCAAGAAACTGCGTCTCACAGGCCTTTCTCTGTCACGTTGCCGGTAGGCTGTGAGAGCACTGTGCAGAGCCAGTTGTTTCTTAGCTTCCCAAAGATTTGGAAGCAAGATGCTTTGGGGACTCTCAGCCCCTTTGGAAACAAGGCGGCCCTTTGGGCCTGGCAGCTCTAGGCCAAAGTAGCACGCCCAGAGCAGGAGTTCTACTTCAGCCAGATCAGGCCTGCCAAGAAACTGCGTTTCACAGGCCTTGGTAAGAGATGTTCCTGGTAGGCTGTGAGAGCACTGTGGAGAGCCAGTTGCTTTAGCTTCCCACAGAGCTGGAAGCAAGATGCCTTGGGGCCTCTCTCTCCCTTTGGACACAAGGCAGCCGTTTGGGCCTGGCAGCTCTAGGCCAATGGAGCACACCCACAGCAGAAGTTCTACTTCAGGCAGATCAGTCCTGCCCAGAAACTGCGTTTCACAGCCCTTGGTAAGAGATGTTCACGGTAGGCTGTGAGAGCACTGGGCAGAACCAGTTGTTTTTTAGCTTCCCAAAGTGCTGGAGGCAAGATGCTTTGGGGCCTCTCTCACCCTTTGGAAACAAGGCAGCCCTTAGGTCCTGGTAGCTCTAGGCCTATGTAGCACAACCAGAACAGAAGTTCTACTTCAGCCAGGTCAGGCCTGCCAAGAAACTGCGTTTCACAGGCCTTTCAAAGAGATGTTCTCTTAGGCTGTAAGAGCACTGGGCAGAGCCAGCTGTTTCTTAGCTTCCCGAAGAGCTGGGAGCAAGATGCTTTGGGTCCACTCTCCGTCTTTGGAAACAAGGCAGCCCTTTGGGCCTGGCAGCTCTAGGGCAATGGAGCACACCCAGAGCAGAAGTTCTACTTCAGCCAGATCAGGCCTGCCAGGAAACTGCGTTTCACAGGCCTTGGTAAGAGATGTTCCCGGTAGGCTGTAAGAGCACTGGGCAGAGCCAGTTGTTTCTTACCTTCCTGAAAAGCTGGAAGCAAGATGCTTGGGACCCCTCTGCCCGTTTGGGAACAAGGCAGCCTTTTGGGTCGGGAAGCTCTAGGCCAATGGAGCACACGCAGAGCAGGAGTTCTACTTCAGCCTGATCAGGCCTGCAAAGAAACAGCGTTTGACAGGCCTTGGTAAGAGATGTTCCCGGTAGGTGTAAGAGCACTGGGCAGAGCCAGTTGTGTCTTAGCTTCGCAAAGACCGGGAAGCAAGATGCTTTGGGCCTCTCTGCCCCTTGGAAACAGGGCAGCACTTTGGGCCTGGCAGCACTAGGGCAATGGAGCACACCCAGAGCCGGAGTTCTACTTCAGCCAGATGAGGCCTGCCAAGAAACTGCGTTTCACAGGCCTTTCAAAGACATGTTCCCGGTAGGCTGTAAGAGCACGGGGCAGAGCGAGTTGGTTCTTAGCTTCCCAGAGAGCTGGAAGCAAGATGCTTTGGGGCCTCTCTGCCCCTTTGGAAACAAGGCAGCACCTTGGGCCTGGCAGCTCTAGGGCAATGGAGCACACCCAGAGCAGAAGTTCTACTTCAGCCAAATCAGGCCTGCCAGGAAACGGCGTTTCACAGGCCTTGGTAAGAGATGTTCCCGGTAGGCTGTAAGAGCACTGGGCAACGCCAGATGTTTCTTAGCTTCCCGAAGAGCTGGAAGCGAGAAGCTTTGGTGCCACTCTCTCACTTTGGACTCAAGGCAGCCCTTTGGGGCAGGTAGCTCTAGCCCAGTGGAGCACACCCAGAGCAGAAGTTCTACTTCGGCCAGTTCAGGCCACCAACAAACTGCGTTTCACAGGCCTTGGTAAGAGATGTTCCCGGTAGGCTGTAAGAGCACTGGGCAACGCCAGATGTTTCTTAGCTTCCCGAAGAGCTGGAAGCAAGATGCTTTGGGGCCTCTCATCCCCTTTGCAAACAAGGTGGCCCTATGGGCCAGGCAGCTCTAGGCCAATGGAGCACACCCAGAGCAGAAGTTCTACTTCGGCCAGTTCAGGCCACCAACAAACTGCGTTTCACAGGCCTTGGTAAGAGATGTTCCCGGTAGGCTGTAAGAGCACTGGGCAACGCCAGATGTTTCTTAGCTTCCCGAAGAGCTGGAAGCAAGATGCTTTGGGGCCTCTCATCCCCTTTGCAAACAAGGCCGACCTTTGGGCCAGGCAGCTCTAGGCCAATGGAGCACACCCAGAGCAGAAGTTCTACCTCAGCCAGATAAGGCCTGCCAAGAAACTGCGTTTCAAAGGCTTTGGTAAGAGATGTTCCCGGTACTCTGTTAGAGCACTGGGCAGAGCCATTTGTTTCTTAGCTTCCCAAAGAGCTGGAAGCAAGATGCTTTGGGGGCTCCCTGCCCCTTTGCCAACAAGGGCGACCTTTGGGCCTTTCAGCTCTAGGCCAATGGAGCACACCCAGAGCAGAAGTCCTACTTCAGCCAGATCAGGCCTGCCAAGGAACTGCGTTTCAGAGGCCTTTGTATGTGACGTTCCCGGTAGGCTGTGAGAGCACGGTGCAGAGCCAGTTGTTTCCTTGTTTCCCAAACAGCTGGAAGCAAGACGCTTTGGGGCCTCTCTGCCCCTTTGGAAACAAGGCAGCACGTTGGGTCTGGCAGCTCTAGGGCAATGGAGCACAACCAGAGCCGAAGTTCTACTTCTTCCAGATCAGGCCTGCCTAGACAGTGCGTTTCACAGGCCTTGATAAGAGATGTTCTCTTAGGCTATAAGAGCACTGGGCACAGCCAGTTGTTTCTTAGCTTCCCAAGAGGTGGAAGCAAGATGCTTTGGGGCCTCTCTCCCCCTTTGGAAACAAGGCAGCCCTTTGGGCCTTTCAGCTCTAGGGCAATGGAGCACACCCAGAGCAGAAGTTCTACCTCAGCCAGATCAGGCCTGCCAAGAAACTGCTTTTCACAGGCCTTCGTAAGAGGTGTTCCCGGAAGGCTGTAAGAGTACCTGGCAGAGCGAGTTGTTTCTTAGCTTCAAAAACAGCTGGAAGCAACATGATTTGGGGCCTCTCTCCCCCTTTGGAAACAAAGCAGCCTTTGTGCCTGGCAGCTCTAGGCCAAAGTAGCACACCCAGAGCACAAGTTCTACCTCAGCCAGATAAGGCCTGTCAAGAAGCTGCGTTTCACAGGCCTTTGTATGTGACGTTCCCGGTTGGCTTTGAGAGCACTGTGCAGAGCCAGTTGTTTTAGCTTCCCAGAGAGCAGGAAGCAAGATGCTTTGGGGCCTCTCTCACACTTTGGAAATAAAGGCAGCCCTTTGGGCCTGGCAGCCCTAGGCCAATGGAGTACACCCAGAGCAGAAGTTCTACCTCAGCCAGATCAGGCCTTCCAAGAAACTGCGTCTCACAGGCCTTTCTCTGTCACGTTGCCGGTAGGCTGTGAGAGCACTGTGCAGAGCCAGTTGTTTCTTAGCTTCCCAAAGATTTGGAAGCAAGATGCTTTGGGGACTCTCAGCCCCTTTGGAAACAAGGCGGCCCTTTGGGCCTGGCAGCTCTAGGCCAAAGTAGCACGCCCAGAGCAGGAGTTCTACTTCAGCCAGATCAGGCCTGCCAAGAAACTGCGTTTCACAGGCCTTGGTAAGAGATGTTCCCGGTAGGCTGTGAGAGCACTGTGGAGAGCCAGTTGCTTTAGCTTCCCACAGAGCTGGAAGCAAGATGCCTTGGGGCCTCTCTCTCCCTTTGGACACAAGGCAGCCGTTTGGGCCTGGCAGCTCTAGGCCAATGGAGCACACCCACAGCAGAAGTTCTACTTCAGGCAGATCAGTCCTGCCCAGAAACTGCGTTTCACAGCCCTTGGTAAGAGATGTTCACGGTAGGCTGTGAGAGCACTGGGCAGAACCAGTTGTTTTTTAGCTTCCCAAAGTGCTGGAGGCAAGATGCTTTGGGGCCTCTCTCACCCTTTGGAAACAAGGCAGCCCTTAGGTCCTGGTAGCTCTAGGCCTATGTAGCACAACCAGAACAGAAGTTCTACTTCAGCCAGGTCAGGCCTGCCAAGAAACTGCGTTTCACAGGCCTTTCAAAGAGATGTTCTCTTAGGCTGTAAGAGCACTGGGCAGAGCCAGCTGTTTCTTAGCTTCCCGAAGAGCTGGGAGCAAGATGCTTTGGGTCCACTCTCCGTCTTTGGAAACAAGGCAGCCCATTGGGCCTGGCAGCTCTAGGGCAATGGAGCACACCCAGAGCAGAAGTTCTACTTCAGCCAGATCAGGCCTGCCAGGAAACTGCGTTTCACAGGCCTTGGTAAGAGATGTTCCCGGTAGGCTGTAAGAGCACTGGGCAGAGCCAGTTGTTTCTTACCTTCCTGAAAAGCTGGAAGCAAGATGCTTGGGACCCCTCTGCCCGTTTGGGAACAAGGCAGCCTTTTGGGTCGGGAAGCTCTAGGCCAATGGAGCACACGCAGAGCAGGAGTTCTACTTCAGCCTCATCAGGCCTGCAAAGAAACAGCGTTTGACAGGCCTTGGTAAGAGATGTTCCCGGTAGGTGTAAGAGCACTGGGCAGAGCCAGTTGTTTCTTAGCTTCGCAAAGACCGGGAAGCAAGATGCTTTGGGCCTCTCTGCCCCTTGGAAACAGGGCAGCACTTTGGGCCTGGCAGCTCTAGGGCAATGGAGCACACCCAGAGCCGGAGTTCTACTTCAGCCAGATGAGGCCTGCCAAGAAACTGCGTTTCACAGGCCTTTCAAAGACATGTTCCCGGTAGGCTGTAAGAGCACGGGGCAGAGCGAGTTGGTTCTTAGCTTCCCAGAGAGCTGGAAGCAAGATGCTTTGGGGCCTCTCTGCCCCTTTGGAAACAAGGCAGCACCTTGGGCCTGGCAGCTCTAGGCCAATGGAGCACACCCAGAGCAGAATTCTACTTCGGCCAGTTCAGGCCACCAACAAACTGCGTTTCACAGGCCTTGGTAAGAGATGTTCCCGGTAGGCTGTAAGAGCACTGGGCAACGCCAGATGTTTCTTAGCTTCCCGAAGAGCTGGAAGCAAGATGCTTTGGGGCCTCTCATCCCCTTTGCAAACAAGGCCGACCTTTGGGCCAGGCAGCTCTAGGCCAATGGAGCACACCCAGAGCAGAAGTTCTACCTCAGCCAGATAAGGCCTGCCAAGAAACTGCGTTTCAAAGGCTTTGGTAAGAGATGTTCCCGGTACTCTGTTAGAGCACTGGGCAGAGCCATTTGTTTCTTAGCTTCCCAAAGAGCTGGAAGCAAGATGCTTTGGGGGCTCCCTGCCCCTTTGCCAACAAGGGCGACCTTTGGGCCTTTCAGCTCTAGGCCAATGGAGCACACCCAGAGCAGAAGTCCTACTTCAGCCAGATCAGGCCTGCCAAGGAACTGCGTTTCAGAGGCCTTTGTATGTGACGTTCCCGGTAGGCTGTGAGAGCACGGTGCAGAGCCAGTTGTTTCCTTGTTTCCCAAACAGCTGGAAGCAAGACGCTTTGGGGCCTCTCTGCCCCTTTGGAAACAAGGCAGCACGTTGGGTCTGGCAGCTCTAGGGCAATGGAGCACAACCAGAGCCGAAGTTCTACTTCTTCCAGATCAGGCCTGCCTAGACAGTGCGTTTCCCAGGCCTTGATAAGAGATGTTCTCTTAGGCTATAAGAGCACTGGGCACAGCCAGTTGTTTCTTAGCTTCCCAAGAGGTGGAAGCAAGATGCTTTGGGGCCTCTCTCCCCCTTTGGAAACAAGGCAGCCCTTTGGGCCTTTCAGCTCTAGGGCAATGGAGCACACCCAGAGCAGAAGTTCTACCTCAGCCAGATCAGGCCTGCCAAGAAACTGCTTTTCACAGGCCTTCGTAAGAGGTGTTCCCGGAAGGCTGTAAGAGTACCTGGCAGAGCGAGTTGTTTCTTAGCTTCAAAAACAGCTGGAAGCAACATGATTTGGGGCCTCTCTCCCCCTTTGGAAACAAAGCAGCCTTTGTGCCTGGCAGCTCTAGGCCAAAGTAGCACACCCAGAGCACAAGTTCTACCTCAGCCAGATCAGGCCTTCCAAGAAACTGCGTCTCACAGGCCTTTCTCTGTCACGTTGCCGGTAGGCTGTGAGAGCACTGTGCAGAGCCAGTTGTTTCTTAGCTTCCCAAAGATTTGGAAGCAAGATGCTTTG
Organism: Equus asinus; assembly: GCF_041296235.1. Taxonomy (NCBI): domain Eukaryota; kingdom Metazoa; phylum Chordata; class Mammalia; order Perissodactyla; family Equidae; genus Equus; species Equus asinus. The sequence goes on from NW_027225523.1 coordinate 1,026,958, forward strand.
GGGACTCTCAGCCCCTTTGGAAACAAGGCGGCCCTTTGGGCCTGGCAGCTCTAGGCCAAAGTAGCACGCCCAGAGCAGGAGTTCTACTTCAGCCAGATCAGGCCTGCCAAGAAACTGCGTTTCACAGGCCTTGGTAAGAGATGTTCCCGGTAGGCTGTGAGAGCACTGTGGAGAGCCAGTTGCTTTAGCTTCCCACAGAGCTGGAAGCAAGATGCCTTGGGGCCTCTCTCTCCCTTTGGACACAAGGCAGCCGTTTGGGCCTGGCAGCTCTAGGCCAATGGAGCACACCCACAGCAGAAGTTCTACTTCAGGCAGATCAGTCCTGCCCAGAAACTGCGTTTCACAGCCCTTGGTAAGAGATGTTCACGGTAGGCTGTGAGAGCACTGGGCAGAACCAGTTGTTTTTTAGCTTCCCAAAGTGCTGGAGGCAAGATGCTTTGGGGCCTCTCTCACCCTTTGGAAACAAGGCAGCCCTTAGGTCCTGGTAGCTCTAGGCCTATGTAGCACAACCAGAACAGAAGTTCTACTTCAGCCAGGTCAGGCCTGCCAATAAACTGCGTTTCACAGGCCTTTCAAAGAGATGTTCTCTTAGGCTGTAAGAGCACTGGGCAGAGCCAGCTGTTTCTTAGCTTCCCGAAGAGCTGGGAGCAAGATGCTTTGGGTCCACTCTCCGTCTTTGGAAACAAGGCAGCCCTTTGGGCCTGGCAGCTCTAGGGCAATGGAGCACACCCAGAGCAGAAGTTCTACTTCAGCCAGACCAGGCCTGCCAGGAAACTGCGTTTCACAGGCCTTGGTAAGAGATGTTCCCGGTAGGCTGTAAGAGCACTGGGCAGAGCCAGTTGTTTCTTACCTTCCTGAAAAGCTGGAAGCAAGATGCTTGGGACCCCTCTGCCCGTTTGGGAACAAGGCAGCCTTTTGGGTCGGGAAGCTCTAGGCCAATGGAGCACACGCAGAGCAGGAGTTCTACTTCAGCCAGATCAGGCCTGCCAAGAAACTGCGTTTCACAGGCCTTTCAAAGACATGTTCCCGGTAGGCTGTAAGAGCACGGGGCAGAGCGAGTTGGTTCTTAGCTTCCCAGAGAGCTGGAAGCAAGATGCTTTGGGGCCTCTCTGCCCCTTTGGAAACAAGGCAGCACCTTGGGCCTGGCAGCTCTAGGCCAATGGAGCACACCCAGAGCAGAAGTTCTACTTCGGCCAGTTCAGGCCACCAACAAACTGCGTTTCACAGGCCTTGGTAAGAGATGTTCCCGGTAGGCTGTAAGAGCACTGGGCAACGCCAGATGTTTCTTAGCTTCCCGAAGAGCTGGAAGCAAGATGCTTTGGGGCCTCTCATCCCCTTTGCAAACAAGGCCGACCTTTGGGCCAGGCAGCTCTAGGCCAATGGAGCACACCCAGAGCAGAAGTTCTACCTCAGCCAGATAAGGCCTGCCAAGAAACTGCGTTTCAAAGGCTTTGGTAAGAGATGTTCCCGGTACTCTGTTAGAGCACTGGGCAGAGCCATTTGTTTCTTAGCTTCCCAAAGAGCTGGAAGCAAGATGCTTTGGGGGCTCCCTGCCCCTTTGCCAACAAGGGCGACCTTTGGGCCTTTCAGCTCTAGGCCAATGGAGCACACCCAGAGCAGAAGTCCTACTTCAGCCAGATCAGGCCTGCCAAGGAACTGCGTTTCAGAGGCCTTTGTATGTGACGTTCCCGGTAGGCTGTGAGAGCACGGTGCAGAGCCAGTTGTTTCCTTGTTTCCCAAACAGCTGGAAGCAAGACGCTTTGGGGCCTCTCTGCCCCTTTGGAAACAAGGCAGCACGTTGGGTCTGGCAGCTCTAGGGCAATGGAGCACAACCAGAGCCGAAGTTCTACTTCTTCCAGATCAGGCCTGCCTAGACAGTGCGTTTCACAGGCCTTGATAAGAGATGTTCTCTTAGGCTATAAGAGCACTGGGCACAGCCGGTTGTTTCTTAGCTTCCCAAGAGGTGGAAGCAAGATGCTTTGGGGCCTCTCTCCCCCTTTGGAAACAAGGCAGCCCTTTGGGCCTTTCAGCTCTAGGGCAATGGAGCACACCCAGAGCAGAAGTTCTACCTCAGCCAGATCAGGCCTGCCAAGAAACTGCTTTTCACAGGCCTTCGTAAGAGGTGTTCCCGGAAGGCTGTAAGAGTACCTGGCAGAGCGAGTTGTTTCTTAGCTTCAAAAACAGCTGGAAGCAACATGATTTGGGGCCTCTCTCCCCCTTTGGAAACAAAGCAGCCTTTGTGCCTGGCAGCTCTAGGCCAAAGTAGCACACCCAGAGCACAAGTTCTACCTCAGCCAGATCAGGCCTTCCAAGAAACTGCGTCTCACAGGCCTTTCTCTGTCACGTTGCCGGTAGGCTGTGAGAGCACTGTGCAGAGCCAGTTGTTTCTTAGCTTCCCAAAGATTTGGAAGCAAGATGCTTTGGGGACTCTCAGCCCCTTTGGAAACAAGGCGGCCCTTTGGGCCTGGCAGCTCTAGGCCAAAGTAGCACGCCCAGAGCAGGAGTTCTACTTCAGCCAGATCAGGCCTGCCAAGAAACTGCGTTTCACAGGCCTTGGTAAGAGATGTTCCCGGTAGGCTGTGAGAGCACTGTGGAGAGCCAGTTGCTTTAGCTTCCCACAGAGCTGGAAGCAAGATGCCTTGGGGCCTCTCTCTCCCTTTGGACACAAGGCAGCCTTTTGGGCCTGGCAGCTCTAGGCCAATGGAGCACACCCACAGCAGAAGTTCTACTTCAGGCAGATCAGTCCTGCCCAGAAACTGCGTTTCACAGCCCTTGGTAAGAGATGTTCACGGTAGGCTGTGAGAGCACTGGGCAGAACCAGTTGTTTTTTAGCTTCCCAAAGTGCTGGAGGCAAGATGCTTTGGGGCCTCTCTCACCCTTTGGAAACAAGGCAGCCCTTAGGTCCTGGTAGCTCTAGGCCTATGTAGCACAACCAGAACAGAAGTTCTACTTCAGCCAGGTCAGGCCTGCCAAGAAACTGCGTTTCACAGGCCTTTCAAAGAGATGTTCTCTTAGGCTGTAAGAGCACTGGGCAGAGCCAGCTGTTTCTTAGCTTCCCGAAGAGCTGGGAGCAAGATGCTTTGGGTCCACTCTCCGTCTTTGGAAACAAGGCAGCCCTTTGGGCCTGGCAGCTCTAGGGCAATGGAGCACACCCAGAGCAGAAGTTCTACTTCAGCCAGATCAGGCCTGCCAGGAAACTGCGTTTCACAGGCCTTGGTAAGAGATGTTCCCGGTAGGCTGTAAGAGCACTGGGCAGAGCCAGTTGTTTCTTACCTTCCTGAAAAGCTGGAAGCAAGATGCTTGGGACCCCTCTGCCCGTTTGGGAACAAGGCAGCCTTTTGGGTCGGGAAGCTCTAGGCCAATGGAGCACACGCAGAGCAGGAGTTCTACTTCAGCCAGATCAGGCCTGCCAAGAAACTGCGTTTCACAGGCCTTTCAAAGACATGTTCCCGGTAGGCTGTAAGAGCACGGGGCAGAGCGAGTTGGTTCTTAGCTTCCCAGAGAGCTGGAAGCAAGATGCTTTGGGGCCTCTCTGCCCCTTTGGAAACAAGGCAGCACCTTGGGCCTGGCAGCTCTAGGCCAATGGAGCACACCCAGAGCAGAAGTTCTACTTCGGCCAGTTCAGGCCACCAACAAACTGCGTTTCACAGGCCTTGGTAAGAGATGTTCCCGGTAGGCTGTAAGAGCACTGGGCAACGCCAGATGTTTCTTAGCTTCCCGAAGAGCTGGAAGCAAGATGCTTTGGGGCCTCTCATCCCCTTTGCAAACAAGGCCGACCTTTGGGCCAGGCAGCTCTAGGCCAATGGAGCACACCCAGAGCAGAAGTTCTACCTCAGCCAGATAAGGCCTGCCAAGAAACTGCGTTTCAAAGGCTTTGGTAAGAGATGTTCCCGGTACTCTGTTAGAGCACTGGGCAGAGCCATTTGTTTCTTAGCTTCCCAAAGAGCTGGAAGCAAGATGCTTTGGGGGCTCCCTGCCCCTTTGCCAACAAGGGCGACCTTTGGGCCTTTCAGCTCTAGGCCAATGGAGCACACCCAGAGCAGAAGTCCTACTTCAGCCAGATCAGGCCTGCCAAGGAACTGCGTTTCAGAGGCCTTTGTATGTGACGTTCCCGGTAGGCTGTGAGAGCACGGTGCAGAGCCAGTTGTTTCCTTGTTTCCCAAACAGCTGGAAGCAAGACGCTTTGGGGCCTCTCTGCCCCTTTGGAAACAAGGCAGCACGTTGGGTCTGGCAGCTCTAGGGCAATGGAGCACAACCAGAGCCGAAGTTCTACTTCTTCCAGATCAGGCCTGCCTAGACAGTGCGTTTCACAGGCCTTGATAAGAGATGTTCTCTTAGGCTATAAGAGCACTGGGCACAGCCGGTTGTTTCTTAGCTTCCCAAGAGGTGGAAGCAAGATGCTTTGGGGCCTCTCTCCCCCTTTGGAAACAAGGCAGCCCTTTGGGCCTTTCAGCTCTAGGGCAATGGAGCACACCCAGAGCAGAAGTTCTACCTCAGCCAGATCAGGCCTGCCAAGAAACTGCTTTTCACAGGCCTTCGTAAGAGGTGTTCCCGGAAGGCTGTAAGAGTACCTGGCAGAGCGAGTTGTTTCTTAGCTTCAAAAACAGCTGGAAGCAACATGATTTGGGGCCTCTCTCCCCCTTTGGAAACAAAGCAGCCTTTGTGCCTGGCAGCTCTAGGCCAAAGTAGCACACCCAGAGCACAAGTTCTACCTCAGCCAGATCAGGCCTTCCAAGAAACTGCGTCTCACAGGCCTTTCTCTGTCACGTTGCCGGTAGGCTGTGAGAGCACTGTGCAGAGCCAGTTGTTTCTTAGCTTCCCAAAGATTTGGAAGCAAGATGCTTTGGGGACTCTCAGCCCCTTTGGAAACAAGGCGGCCCTTTGGGCCTGGCAGCTCTAGGCCAAAGTAGCACGCCCAGAGCAGGAGTTCTACTTCAGCCAGATCAGGCCTGCCAAGAAACTGCGTTTCACAGGCCTTGGTAAGAGATGTTCCCGGTAGGCTGTGAGAGCACTGTGGAGAGCCAGTTGCTTTAGCTTCCCACAGAGCTGGAAGCAAGATGCCTTGGGGCCTCTCTCTCCCTTTGGACACAAGGCAGCCTTTTGGGCCTGGCAGCTCTAGGCCAATGGAGCACACCCACAGCAGAAGTTCTACTTCAGGCAGATCAGTCCTGCCCAGAAACTGCGTTTCACAGCCCTTGGTAAGAGATGTTCACGGTAGGCTGTGAGAGCACTGGGCAGAACCAGTTGTTTTTTAGCTTCCCAAAGTGCTGGAGGCAAGATGCTTTGGGGCCTCTCTCACCCTTTGGAAACAAGGCAGCCCTTAGGTCCTGGTAGCTCTAGGCCTATGTAGCACAACCAGAACAGAAGTTCTACTTCAGCCAGGTCAGGCCTGCCAAGAAACTGCGTTTCACAGGCCTTTCAAAGAGATGTTCTCTTAGGCTGTAAGAGCACTGGGCAGAGCCAGCTGTTTCTTAGCTTCCCGAAGAGCTGGGAGCAAGATGCTTTGGGTCCACTCTCCGTCTTTGGAAACAAGGCAGCCCTTTGGGCCTGGCAGCTCTAGGGCAATGGAGCACACCCAGAGCAGAAGTTCTACTTCAGCCAGATCAGGCCTGCCAGGAAACTGCGTTTCACAGGCCTTGGTAAGAGATGTTCCCGGTAGGCTGTAAGAGCACTGGGCAGAGCCAGTTGTTTCTTACCTTCCTGAAAAGCTGGAAGCAAGATGCTTGGGACCCCTCTGCCCGTTTGGGAACAAGGCAGCCTTTTGGGTCGGGAAGCTCTATGCCAATGGAGCACACGCAGAGCAGGAGTTCTACTTCAGCCTGATCAGGCCTGCAAAGAAACAGCGTTTGACAGGCCTTGGTAAGAGATGTTCCCGGTAGGTGTAAGAGCACTGGGCAGAGCCAGTTGTGTCTTAGCTTCGCAAAGACCGGGAAGCAAGATGCTTTGGGCCTCTCTGCCCCTTGGAAACAGGGCAGCACTTTGGGCCTGGCAGCTCTAGGGCAATGGAGCACACCCAGAGCCGGAGTTCTACTTCAGCCAGATGAGGCCTGCCAAGAAACTGCGTTTCACAGGCCTTTCAAAGACAGGTTCCCGGTAGGCTGTAAGAGCACGGGGCAGAGCGAGTTGGTTCTTAGCTTCCCAGAGAGCTGGAAGGAAGATGCTTTGGGGCCTCTCTGCCCCTTTGGAAACAAGGCAGCACCTTGGGCCTGGCAGCTCTAGGCCAATGGAGCACACCCAGAGCAGAAGTTCTACTTCAGCCAAATCAGGTCTGCCAGGAAACGGCGTTTCAAAGACCTTGGTAAGAGATGTTCCCGGTAGGCTGTAAGAGCACTGGGCAACGCCAGATGTTTCTTAGCTTCCCGAAGAGCTGGAAGCAAGATGCTTTGGTGCCACTCTCTCACTTTGGAATCAAGGCAGCCCTTTGGGGCAGGTAGCTCTAGGCCAGTGGAGCACACCCAGAGCAGAAGTTCTACTTCGGCCAGTTCAGGCCACCAACAAACTGCGTTTCACAGGCCTTGGTAAGAGATGTTCCCGGTAGGCTGTAAGAGCACTGGGCAATGCCAGATGTTTCTTAGCTTCCCGAAGAGCTGGAAGCAAGATGCTTTGGGGCCTCTCATCCCCTTTGCAAACAAGGCGGCCCTACGGGCCAGGCAGCTCTAGGCCAATGGAGCACACCCAGAGCAGAAGTTCTACTTCGGCCAGTTCAGGCCACCAACAAACTGCGTTTCACAGGCCTTGGTAAGAGATGTTCCCGGTAGGCTGTAAGAGCACTGGGCAACGCCAGATGTTTCTTAGCTTCCCGAAGAGCTGGAAGCAAGATGCTTTGGGGCCTCTCATCCCCTTTGCAAACAAGGCCGACCTTTGGGCCAGGCAGCTCTAGGCCAATGGAGCACACCCAGAGCAGAAGTTCTACCTCAGCCAGATAAGGCCTGTCAAGAAGCTGCGTTTCACAGGCCTTTGTATGTGACGTTCCCGGTTGGCTTTGAGAGCACTGTGCAGAGCCAGTTGTTTTAGCTTCCCAGAGAGCAGGAAGCAAGATGCTTTGGGGCCTCTCTCACACTTTGGAAATAAAGGCAGCCCTTTGGGCCTGGCAGCCCTAGGCCAATGGAGTACACCCAGAGCAGAAGTTCTACCTCAGCCAGATCAGGCCTTCCAAGAAACTGCGTCTCACAGGCCTTTCTCTGTCACGTTGCCAGTAGGCTGTGAGAGCACTGTGCAGAGCCAGTTGTTTCTTAGCTTCCCAAAGATTTGGAAGCAAGATGCTTTGGGGACTCTCAGCCCCTTTGGAAACAAGGCGGCCCTTTGGGCCTGGCAGCTCTAGGCCAAAGTAGCACGCCCAGAGCAGGAGTTCTACTTCAGCCAGATCAGGCCTGCCAGGAAACTGCTTTTCACAGGCCTTGGTAAGAGATGTTCCCGGTAGGCTGTAAGAGCACTGGGCAGAGCCAGTTGTTTCTTACCTTCCTGAAAAGCTGGAAGCAAGATGCTTGGGACCGCTCTGCCCGTTTGGGAACAAGGCAGCCTTTTGGGTCGGGAAGCTCTAGGCCAATGGAGCACACGCAGAGCAGGAGTTCTACTTCAGCCTGATCAGGCCTGCAAAGAAACAGCGTTTGACAGGCCTTGGTAAGAGATGTTCCCGGTAGGTGTAAGAGCACTGGGCAGAGCCAGTTGTGTCTTAGCTTCGCAAAGACCGGGAAGCAAGATGCTTTGGGCCTCTCTGCCCCTTGGAAACAGGGCAGCACATTGGGCCTGGCAGCTCTAGGGCAATGGAGCACACCCAGAGCCGGAGTTCTACTTCAGCCAGATGAGGCCTGCCAAGAAACTGCGTTTCACAGGCCTTTCAAAGACATGTTCCCGGTAGGCTGTAAGAGCACGGGGCAGAGCGAGTTGGTTCTTAGCTTCCCAGAGAGCTGGAAGCAAGATGCTTTGGGGCCTCTCTGCCCCTTTGGAAACAAGGCAGCACCTTGGGCCTGGCAGCTCTAGGGCAATGGAGCACACCCAGAGCAGAAGTTCTACTTCAGGCAAATCAGGCCTGCCAGGAAACGGCGTTTCAAAGACCTTGGTAAGAGATGTTCCCGGTAGGCTGTAAGAGCACTGGGCAACGCCAGATGTTTCTTAGCTTCCCGAAGAGCTGGAAGCAAGATGCTTTGGTGCCACTCTCTCACTTTGGAATCAAGGCAGCCCTTTGGGGCAGGTAGCTCTAGGCCAGTGGAGCACACCCAGAGCAGAAGTTCTACTTGGGCCAGTTCAGGCCACCAACAAACTGCGTTTCACAGGCCTTGGTAAGAGATGTTCCCGGTAGGCTGTAAGAGCACTGGGCAACGCCAGATGTTTCTTAGCTTCCCGAAGAGCTGGAAGCAAGATGCCTTGGGGCCTCTCATCCCCTTTGCAAACAAGGCGGCCCTATGGGCCAGGCAGCTCTAGGCCAATGGAGCACACCCAGAGCAGAAGTTCTACTTCGGCCAGTTCAGGCCACCAACAAACTGCGTTTCAGAGGCCTTGGTAAGAGATGTTCCCGGTAGGCTGTAAGAGCACTGGGCAACGCCAGATGTTTCTTAGCTTCCCGAAGAGCTGGAAGCAAGATGCTTTGGGGCCTCTCATCCCCTTTGCAAACAAGGCCGACCTTTGGGCCAGGCAGCTCTAGGCCAATGGAGCACACCCAGAGCAGAAGTTCTACCTCAGCCAGATAAGGCCTGCCAAGAAACTGCGTTTCAAAGGCTTTGGTAAGAGATGTTCCCGGTACTCTGTTAGAGCACTGGGCAGAGCCATTTGTTTCTTAGCTTCCCAAAGAGCTGGAAGCAAGATGCTTTGGGGGCTCCCTGCCCCTTTGCCAACAAGGGCGACCTTTGGGCCTTTCAGCTCTAGGCCAATGGAGCACACCCAGAGCAGAAGTCCTACTTCAGCCAGATCAGGCCTGCCAAGGAACTGCGTTTCAGAGGCCTTTGTATGTGACGTTCCCGGTAGGCTGTGAGAGCACGGTGCAGAGCCAGTTGTTTCCTTGTTTCCCAAACAGCTGGAAGCAAGACGCTTTGGGGCCTCTCTGCCCCTTTGGAAACAAGGCAGCACGTTGGGTCTGGCAGCTCTAGGGCAATGGAGCACAACCAGAGCCGAAGTTCTACTTCTTCCAGATCAGGCCTGCCTAGACAGTGCGTTTCACAGGCCTTGATAAGAGATGTTCTCTTAGGCTATAAGAGCACTGGGCACAGCCAGTTGTTTCTTAGCTTCCCAAGAGGTGGAAGCAAGATGCTTTGGGGCCTCTCTCCCCCTTTGGAAACAAGGCAGCCCTTTGGGCCTTTCAGCTCTAGGGCAATGGAGCACACCCAGAGCAGAAGTTCTACCTCAGCCAGATCAGGCCTGCCAAGAAACTGCTTTTCACAGGCCTTCGTAAGAGGTGTTCCCGGAAGGCTGTAAGAGTACCTGGCAGAGCGAGTTGTTTCTTAGCTTCAAAAACAGCTGGAAGCAACATGATTTGGGGCCTCTCTCCCCCTTTGGAAACAAAGCAGCCTTTGTGCCTGGCAGCTCTAGGCCAAAGTAGCACACCCAGAGCACAAGTTCTACCTCAGCCAGATCAGGCCTGCCAAGAAACTGCTTTTCACAGGCCTTCGTAAGAGGTATTCCCGGAAGGCTTGAAGAGTACCTGGCAGAGCGAGTTGTTTCTTAGCTTCAAAAACAGCTGGAAGCAACATGATTTGGGGCCTCTCTCCCCCTTTGGAAACAAAGCAGCCTTTGTGCCTGGCAGCTCTAGGCCAAAGTAGCACACCCAGAGCAGAAGTTCTACCTCAGCCAGATAAGGCCTGTCAAGAAGCTGCGTTTCACAGGCCTTTGTATGTGACGTTCCCAGTTGGCTTTGAGAGCACTGTGCAGAGCCAGTTGTTTTAGCTTCCCAGAGAGCAGGAAGCAAGATGCTATGTGGCCTCTCTCTCACTTTGGAAATAAAGGCAGCCCTTTGGGCCTGGCAGCCCTAGGCCAATGGAGTACACCCAGAGCAGAAGTTCTACCTCAGCCAGATCAGGCCTTCCAAGAAACTGCGTCTCACAGGCCTTTCTCTGTCACGTTGCCGGTAGGCTGTGAGAGCACTGTGCAGAGCCAGTTGTTTCTTACCTTCCCAAAGATTTGGAAGCAAGATGCTTTGGGGACTCTCAGCCCCTTTGGAAACAAGGCGGCCCTTTGGGCCTGGCAGCTCTAGGCCAAAGTAGCACGCCCAGAGCAGGAGTTCTACTTCAGCCAGATCAGGCCTGCCAAGAAACTGCGTTTCACAGGCCTTGGTAAGAGATCTTCCCGGTAGGCTGTGAGAGCACTGTGGAGAGCCAGTTGCTTTAGCTTCCCACAGAGCTGGAAGCAAGATGCTTTGGGGCCTCTCTCTCCCTTTGGACACAAGGCAGCCGTTTGGGCCTGGCAGCTCTAGGCCAATGGAGCACACCCACAGCAGAAGTTCTACTTCAGGCAGATCAGTCCTGCCCAGAAACTGCGTTTCACAGCCCTTGGTAAGAGATGTTCACGGTAGGCTGTGAGAGCACTGGGCAGAACCAGTTGTTTTTTAGCTTCCCAAAGTGCTGGAGGCAAGATGCTTTGGGGCCTCTCTCACCCTTTGGAAACAAGGCAGCCTTTAGGTCCTGGTAGCTCTAGGCCTATGTAGCACAACCAGAACAGAAGTTCTACTTCAGCCAGGTCAGGCCTGCCAAGAAACTGCGTTTCACAGGCCTTTCAAAGAGATGTTCTCTTAGGCTGTAAGAGCACTGGGCAGAGCCAGCTGTTTCTTAGCTTCCCGAAGAGCTGGGAGCAAGATGCTTTGGGTCCACTCTCCGTCTTTGGAAACAAGGCAGCCCTTTGGGCCTGGCAGCTCTAGGGCAATGGAGCACACCCAGAGCAGAAGTTCTACTTCAGCCAGATCAGGCCTGCCAGGAAACAGCATTTCACAGGCCTTGGTAAGAGATGTTCCCAGTAGGCTGTAAGAGCACTGGGCAACGCCAGATGTTTCTTAGCTTCTCGAAGAGCTGGAAGCAAGATGCTTTGGGGCCTCTCATCCCCTTTGCAAACAAGGCCGACCTTTGGGCCAGGCAGCTCTAGGCCAATGGAGCACACCCAGAGCCGGAGTTCTACTTCAGCCAGATGAGGCCTGCCAAGAAACTGCGTTTCACAGGCCTTTCAAAGACATGTTCCCGGCAGGCTGTAAGAGCACGGGGCAGAGCGAGTTGGTTCTTAGCTTCCCAGAGAGCTGGAAGCAAGATGCTTTGGGGCCTCTCTGCCCCTTTGGAAACAAGGCAGCACCTTGGGCCTGGCAGCTCTAGGGCAATGGAGCACACCCAGAGCAGAAGTTCTACTTCAGCCAAATCAGGCCTGCCAGGAAACGGCGTTTCACAGGCCTTGGTAAGAGATGTTCCCGGTAGGCTGTAAGAGCACTGGGCAACGCCAGATGTTTCTTAGCTTCCCGAAGAGCTGGAAGCGAGAAGCTTTGGTGCCACTCTCTCACTTTGGACTCAAGGCAGCCCTTTGGGGCAGGTAGCTCTACGCCAGTGGAGCACACCCAGAGCAGAAGTTCTACTTGGGCCAGTTCAGGCCACCAACAAACTGCGTTTCACAGGCCTTGGTAAGAGATGTTCCCGGTAGGCTGTAAGAGCACTGGGCAACGCCAGATGTTTCTTAGCTTCCCGAAGAGCTGGAAGCAAGATGCTTTGGGGCCTCTCATCCCCTTTGGAAACAAGGCGGCCCTATGGGCCAGGCAGCTCTAGGCCAATGGAGCACACCCAGAGCAGAAGTTCTACTTCGGCCAGTTCAGGCCACCAACAAACTGCGTTTCAGAGGCCTTGGTAAGAGATGTTCCCGGTAGGCTGTAAGAGCACTGGGCAACGCCAGATGTTTCTTAGCTTCCCGAAGAGCTGGAAGCAAGATGCTTTGGGGCCTCTCATCCCCTTTGCAAACAAGGCCGACCTTTGGGCCAGGCAGCTCTAGGCCAATGGAGCACACCCAGAGCAGAAGTTCTACCTCAGCCAGATAAGGCCTGCCAAGAAACTGCGTTTCAAAGGCTTTGGTAAGAGATGTTCCCGGTACTCTGTTAGAGCACTGGGCAGAGCCATTTGTTTCTTAGCTTCCCAAAGAGCTGGAAGCAAGATGCTTTGGGGGCTCCCTGCCCCTTTGCCAACAAGGGCGACCTTTGGGCCTTTCAGCTCTAGGCCAATGGAGCACACCCAGAGCAGAAGTCCTACTTCAGCCAGATCAGGCCTGCCAAGGAACTGCGTTTCAGAGGCCTTTGTATGTGATGTTCCCGGTAGGCTGTGAGAGCACGGTGCAGAGCCAGTTGTTTCCTTGTTTCCCAAACAGCTGGAAGCAAGACGCTTTGGGGCCTCTCTGCCCCTTTGGAAACAAGGCAGCACGTTGGGTCTGGCAGCTCTAGGGCAATGGAGCACAACCAGAGCCGAAGTTCTACTTCTTCCAGATCAGGCCTGCCTTGACAGTGCGTTTCACAGGCCTTGATAAGAGATGTTCTCTTAGGCTATAAGAGCACTGGGCACAGCCAGTTGTTTCTTAGCTTCCCAAGAGGTGGAAGCAAGATGCTTTGGGGCCTCTCTCCCCCTTTGGAAACAAGGCAGCCCTTTGGGCCTTTCAGCTCTAGGGCAATGGAGCACACCCAGAGCAGAAGTTCTACCTCAGCCAGATCAGGCCTGCCAAGAAACTGCTTTTCACAGGCCTTCGTAAGAGGTGTTCCCGGAAGGCTGTAAGAGTACCTGGCAGAGCGAGTTGTTTCTTAGCTTCAAAAACAGCTGGAAGCAACATGATTTGGGGCCTCTCTCCCCCTTTGGAAACAAAGCAGCCTTTGTGCCTGGCAGCTCTAGGCCAAAGTAGCACACCCAGAGCACAAGTTCTACCTCAGCCAGATCAGGCCTGCCAAGAAACTGCTTTTCACAGGCCTTCGTAAGAGGTATTCCCGGAAGGCTTGAAGAGTACCTGGCAGAGCGAGTTGTTTCTTAGCTTCAAAAACAGCTGGAAGCAACATGATTTGGGGCCTCTCTCCCCCTTTGGAAACAAAGCAGCCTTTGTGCCTGGCAGCTCTAGGCCAAAGTAGCACACCCAGAGCAGAAGTTCTACCTCAGCCAGATAAGGCCTGTCAAGAAGCTGCGTTTCACAGGCCTTTGTATGTGACGTTCCCAGTTGGCTTTGAGAGCACTGTGCAGAGCCAGTTGTTTTAGCTTCCCAGAGAGCAGGAAGCAAGATGCTATGGGGCCTCTCTCTCACTTTGGAAATAAAGGCAGCCCTTTGGGCCTGGCAGCCCTAGGCCAATGGAGTACACCCAGAGCAGAAGTTCTACCTCAGCCAGATCAGGCCTTCCAAGAAACTGCGTCTCACAGGCCTTTCTCTGTCACGTTGCCGGTAGGCTGTGAGAGCACTGTGCAGAGCCAGTTGTTTCTTACCTTCCCAAAGATTTGGAAGCAAGATGCTTTGGGGACTCTCAGCCCCTTTGGAAACAAGGCGGCCCTTTGGGCCTGGCAGCTCTAGGCCAAAGTAGCACGCCCAGAGCAGGAGTTCTACTTCAGCCAGATCAGGCCTGCCAAGAAACTGCGTTTCACAGGCCTTGGTAAGAGATCTTCCCGGTAGGCTGTGAGAGCACTGTGGAGAGCCAGTTGCTTTAGCTTCCCACAGAGCTGGAAGCAAGATGCTTTGGGGCCTCTCTCTCCCTTTGGACACAAGGCAGCCGTTTGGGCCTGGCAGCTCTAGGCCAATGGAGCACACCCACAGCAGAAGTTCTACTTCAGGCAGATCAGTCCTGCCCAGAAACTGCGTTTCACAGCCCTTGGTAAGAGATGTTCACGGTAGGCTGTGAGAGCACTGGGCAGAACCAGTTGTTTTTTAGCTTCCCAAAGAGCTGGAGGCAAGATGCTTTGGGGCCTCTCTCACCCTTTGGAAACAAGGCAGCCTTTAGGTCCTGGTAGCTCTAGGCCTATGTAGCACAACCAGAACAGAAGTTCTACTTCAGCCAGGTCAGGCCTGCCAAGAAACTGCGTTTCACAGGCCTTTCAAAGAGATGTTCTCTTAGGCTGTAAGAGCACTGGGCAGAGCCAGCTGTTTCTTAGCTTCCCGAAGAGCTGGGAGCAAGATGCTTTGGGTCCACTCTCCGTCTTTGGAAACAAGGCAGCCCTTTGGGCCTGGCAGCTCTAGGGCAATGGAGCACACCCAGAGCAGAAGTTCTACTTCAGCCAGATCAGGCCTGCCAGGAAACAGCATTTCACAGGCCTTGGTAAGAGATGTTCCCGGTAGGCTGTAAGAGCACTGGGCAACGCCAGATGTTTCTTAGCTTCCCGAAGAGCTGGAAGCAAGATGCTTTGGGGCCTCTCATCCCCTTTGCAAACAAGGCCGACCTTTGGGCCAGGCAGCTCTAGGCCAATGGAGCACACCCAGAGCAGAAGTTCTACCTCAGCCAGATAAGGCCTGCCAAGAAACTGCGTTTCAAAGGCTTTGGTAAGAGATGTTCCCGGTACTCTGTTAGAGCACTGGGCAGAGCCATTTGTTTCTTAGCTTCCCAAAGAGCTGGAAGCAAGATGCTTTGGGGGCTCCCTGCCCCTTTGCCAACAAGGGCGACCTTTGGGCCTTTCAGCTCTAGGCCAATGGAGCACACCCAGAGCAGAAGTCCTACTTCAGCCACATCAGGCCTGCCAAGGAACTGCGTTTCAGAGGCCTTTGTATGTGACGTTCCCGGTAGGCTGTGAGAGCACGGTGCAGAGCCAGTTGTTTCCTTGTTTCCCAAACAGCTGGAAGCAAGACGCTTTGGGGCCTCTCTGCCCCTTTGGAAACAAGGCAGCACGTTGGGTCTGGCAGCTCTAGGGCAATGGAGCACAACCAGAGCAGAAGTTCTACTTCTTCCAGATCAGGCCTGCCTAGACAGTGCGTTTCCCAGGCCTTGATAAGAGATGTTCTCTTAGGCTATAAGAGCACTGGGCACAGCCAGTTGTTTCTTAGCTTCCCAAGAGGTGGAAGCAAGATGCTTTGGGGCCTCTCTCCCCCTTTGGAAACAAGGCAGCCCTTTGGGCCTTTCAGCTCTAGGGCAATGGAGCACACCCAGAGCAGAAGTTCTACCTCAGCCAGATCAGGCCTGCCAAGAAACGGCTTTTCACAGGCCTTCTTAAGAGGTGTTCCCGGAAGGCTGTAAGAGTACCTGGCAGAGCGAGTTGTTTCTTAGCTTCAAAAACAGCTGGAAGCAACATGATTTGGGGCCTCTCTCCTCCTTTGGAAACAAAGCAGCCTTTGTGCCTGGCAGCTCTAGGCCAAAGTAGCACACACAGAGCAGAAGTTCTACCTCAGCCAGATAAGGCCTGTCAAGAAGCTGCGTTTCACAGGCCTTTGTATGTGACGTTCCCGGTTGGCTTTGAGAGCACTGTGCAGAGCCAGTTGTTTTAGCTTCCCAGAGAGCAGGAAGCAAGATGCTTTGGGGCCTCTCTCTCACTTTGGAAATAAAGGCAGCCCTTTGGGCCTGGCAGCCCTAGGCCAATGGAGTACACCCAGAGCAGAAGTTCTACCTCAGCCAGATCAGGCCTTCCAAGAAACTGCGTCTCACAGGCCTTTCTCTGTCACATTGCCGGTAGGCTGTGAGAGCACTGTGCAGAGCCAGTTGTTTCTTACCTTCCCAAAGATTTGGAAGCAAGATACTTTGGGGACTCTCAGCCCCTTTGGAAACAAGGCGGCCCTTTGGGCCTGGCAGCTCTAGGCCAAAGTAGCACGCCCAGAGCAGGAGTTCTACTTCAGCCAGATCAGGCCTGCCAAGAAACTGCGTTTCACAGGCCTTGGTAAGAGATGTTCCCGGTAGGCTGTGAGAGCACTGTGGAGAGCCAGTTGCTTTAGCTTCCCACAGAGCTGGAAGCAAGATGCTTTGGGGCCTCTCTCTCCCTTTGGACACAAGGCAGCCGTTTGGGCCTGGCAGCTCTAGGCCAATGGAGCACACCCACAGCAGAAGTTCTACTTCAGGCAGATCAGTCCTGCCCAGAAACTGCGTTTCACAGCCCTTGGTAAGAGATGTTCACGGTAGGCTGTGAGAGCACTGGGCAGAACCAGTTGTTTTTTAGCTTCCCAAAGTGCTGGAGGCAAGATGCTTTGGGGCCTCTCTCACCCTTTGGAAACAAGGCAGCCCTTAGGTCCTGGTAGCTCTAGGCCTATGTAGCACAACCAGAACAGAAGTTCTACTTCAGCCAGGTCAGGCCTGCCAAGAAACTGCGTTTCACAGGCCTTTCAAAGAGATGTTCTCTTAGGCTGTAAGAGCACTGGGCAGAGCCAGCTGTTTCTTAGCTTCCCGAAGAGCTGGGAGCAAGATGCTTTGGGTCCACTCTCCGTCTTTGGAAACAAGGCAGCCCTTTGGGCCTGGCAGCTCTAGGGCAATGGAGCACACCCAGAGCAGAAGTTCTACTTCAGCCAGATCAGGCCTGCCAGGAAACTGCATTTCACAGGCCTTGGTAAGAGATGTTCCCGGTAGGCTGTAAGAGCACTGGGCAGAGCCAGTTGTTTCTTACCTTCCTGAAAAGCTGGAAGCAAGATGCTTGGGACCCCTCTGCCCGTTTGGGAACAAGGCAGCCTTCTGGGTCGGGAAGCTCTAGGCCAATGGAGCACACGCAGAGCAGGAGTTCTACTTCAGCCTGATCAGGCCTGCAAAGAAACAGCGTTTGACAGGCCTTGGTAAGAGATGTTCCCGGTAGGTGTAAGAGCACTGGGCAGAGCCAGTTGTGTCTTAGCTTCGCAAAGACCGGGAAGCAAGATGCTTTGGGCCTCTCTGCCCCTTGGAAACAGGGCAGCACTTTGGGCCTGGCAGCTCTAGGGCAGTGGAGCACACCCAGAGCCGGAGTTCTACTTCAGCCAGATGAGGCCTGCCAAGAAACTGCGTTTCACAGGCCTTTCAAAGACATGTTCCCGGTAGGCTGTAAGAGCACGGGGCAGAGCGAGTTGGTTCTTAGCTTCCCAGAGAGCTGGAAGCAAGATGCTTTGGGGCCTCTCTGCCCCTTTGGAAACAAGGCAGCACCTTGGGCCTGGCAGCTCTAGGGCAATGGAGCACACCCAGAGCAGAAGTTCTACTTCAGCCAAATCAGGCCTGCCAGGAAACGGCGTTTCACAGGCCTTGGTAAGAGATGTTCCCGGTAGGCTGTAAGAGCACTGGGCAACGCCAGATGTTTCTTAGCTTCCCGAAGAGCTGGAAGCAAGATGCTTTGGGGCCTCTCATCCCCTTTGGAAACAAGGCGGCCCTATGGGCCAGGCAGCTCTAGGCCAATGGAGCACACCCAGAGCAGAAGTTCTACTTCGGCCAGTTCAGGCCACCAACAAACTGCGTTTCAGAGGCCTTGGTAAGAGATGTTCCCGGTAGGCTGTAAGAGCACTGGGCAACGCCAGATGTTTCTTAGCTTCCCGAAGAGCTGGAAGCAAGATGCTTTGGGGCCTCTCATCCCCTTTGCAAACAAGGCCGACCTTTGGGCCAGGCAGCTCTAGGCCAATGGAGCACACCCAGAGCAGAAGTTCTACCTCAGCCAGATAAGGCCTGCCAAGAAACTGCGTTTCAAAGGCTTTGGTAAGAGATGTTCCCGGTACTCTGTTAGAGCACTGGGCAGAGCCATTTGTTTCTTAGCTTCCCAAAGAGCTGGAAGCAAGATGCTTTGGGGGCTCCCTGCCCCTTTGCCAACAAGGGCGACCTTTGGGCCTTTCAGCTCTAGGCCAATGGAGCACACCCAGAGCAGAAGTCCTACTTCAGCCAGATCAGGCCTGCCAAGGAACTGCGTTTCAGAGGCCTTTGTATGTGACGTTCCCGGTAGGCTGTGAGAGCACGGTGCAGAGCCAGTTGTTTCCTTGTTTCCCAAACAGCTGGAAGCAAGACGCTTTGGGGCCTCTCTGCCCCTTTGGAAACAAGGCAGCACGTTGGGTCTGGCAGCTCTAGGGCAATGGAGCACAACCAGAGCCGAAGTTCTACTTCTTCCAGATCAGGCCTGCCTAGACAGTGCGTTTCCCAGGCCTTGATAAGAGATGTTCTCTTAGGCTATAAGAGCACTGGGCACAGCCAGTTGTTTCTTAGCTTCCCAAGAGGTGGAAGCAAGATGCTTTGGGGCCTCTCTCCCCCTTTGGAAACAAGGCAGCCCTTTGGGCCTTTCAGCTCTAGGGCAATGGAGCACACCCAGAGCAGAAGTTCTACCTCAGCCAGATCAGGCCTGCCAAGAAACGGCTTTTCACAGGCCTTCTTAAGAGGTGTTCCCGGAAGGCTGTAAGAGTACCTGGCAGAGCGAGTTGTTTCTTAGCTTCAAAAACAGCTGGAAGCAACATGATTTGGGGCCTCTCTCCTCCTTTGGAAACAAAGCAGCCTTTGTGCCTGGCAGCTCTAGGCCAAAGTAGCACACACAGAGCAGAAGTTCTACCTCAGCCAGATAAGGCCTGTCAAGAAGCTGCGTTTCACAGGCCTTTGTATGTGACGTTCCCGGTTGGCTTTGAGAGCACTGTGCAGAGCCAGTTGTTTTAGCTTCCCAGAGAGCAGGAAGCAAGATGCTTTGGGGCCTCTCTCTCACTTTGGAAATAAAGGCAGCCCTTTGGGCCTGGCAGCCCTAGGCCAATGGAGTACACCCAGAGCAGAAGTTCTACCTCAGCCAGATCAGGCCTTCCAAGAAACTGCGTCTCACAGGCCTTTCTCTGTCACATTGCCGGTAGGCTGTGAGAGCACTGTGCAGAGCCAGTTGTTTCTTACCTTCCCAAAGATTTGGAAGCAAGATACTTTGGGGACTCTCAGCCCCTTTGGAAACAAGGCGGCCCTTTGGGCCTGGCAGCTCTAGGCCAAAGTAGCACGCCCAGAGCAGGAGTTCTACTTCAGCCAGATCAGGCCTGCCAAGAAACTGCGTTTCACAGGCCTTGGTAAGAGATCTTCCCGGTAGGCTGTGAGAGCACTGTGGAGAGCCAGTTGCTTTAGCTTCCCACAGAGCTGGAAGCAAGATGCTTTGGGGCCTCTCTCTCCCTTTGGACACAAGGCAGCCGTTTGGGCCTGGCAGCTCTAGGCCAATGGAGCACACCCACAGCAGAAGTTCTACTTCAGGCAGATCAGTCCTGCCCAGAAACTGCGTTTCACAGCCCTTGGTAAGAGATGTTCACGGTAGGCTGTGAGAGCACTGGGCAGAACCAGTTGTTTTTTAGCTTCCCAAAGTGCTGGAGGCAAGATGCTTTGGGGCCTCTCTCACCCTTTGGAAACAAGGCAGCCCTTAGGTCCTGGTAGCTCTAGGCCTATGTAGCACAACCAGAACAGAAGTTCTACTTCAGCCAGGTCAGGCCTGCCAAGAAACTGCGTTTCACAGGCCTTTCAAAGAGATGTTCTCTTAGGCTGTAAGAGCACTGGGCAGAGCCAGCTGTTTCTTAGCTTCCCGAAGAGCTGGGAGCAAGATGCTTTGGGTCCACTCTCCGTCTTTGGAAACAAGGCAGCCCTTTGGGCCTGGCAGCTCTAGGGCAATGGAGCACACCCAGAGCAGAAGTTCTACTTCAGCCAGATCAGGCCTGCCAGGAAACTGCATTTCACAGGCCTTGGTAAGAGATGTTCCCGGTAGGCTGTAAGAGCACTGGGCAGAGCCAGTTGTTTCTTACCTTCCTGAAAAGCTGGAAGCAAGATGCTTGGGACCCCTCTGCCCGTTTGGGAA
Organism: Equus asinus; assembly: GCF_041296235.1. Taxonomy (NCBI): domain Eukaryota; kingdom Metazoa; phylum Chordata; class Mammalia; order Perissodactyla; family Equidae; genus Equus; species Equus asinus. Next base: position 1,046,580 of record NW_027225523.1, read on the forward strand.
CAAGGCAGCCTTCTGGGTCGGGAAGCTCTAGGCCAATGGAGCACACGCAGAGCAGGAGTTCTACTTCAGCCTGATCAGGCCTGCAAAGAAACAGCGTTTGACAGGCCTTGGTAAGAGATGTTCCCGGTAGGTGTAAGAGCACTGGGCAGAGCCAGTTGTGTCTTAGCTTCGCAAAGACCGGGAAGCAAGATGCTTTGGGCCTCTCTGCCCCTTGGAAACAGGGCAGCACTTTGGGCCTGGCAGCTCTAGGGCAGTGGAGCACACCCAGAGCCGGAGTTCTACTTCAGCCAGATGAGGCCTGCCAAGAAACTGCGTTTCACAGGCCTTTCAAAGACATGTTCCCGGTAGGCTGTAAGAGCACGGGGCAGAGCGAGTTGGTTCTTAGCTTCCCAGAGAGCTGGAAGCAAGATGCTTTGGGGCCTCTCTGCCCCTTTGGAAACAAGGCAGCACCTTGGGCCTGGCAGCTCTAGGGCAATGGAGCACACCCAGAGCAGAAGTTCTACTTCAGCCAAATCAGGCCTGCCAGGAAACGGCGTTTCACAGGCCTTGGTAAGAGATGTTCCCGGTAGGCTGTAAGAGCACTGGGCAACGCCAGATGTTTCTTAGCTTCCCGAAGAGCTGGAAGCAAGATGCTTTGGGGCCTCTCATCCCCTTTGGAAACAAGGCGGCCCTATGGGCCAGGCAGCTCTAGGCCAATGGAGCACACCCAGAGCAGAAGTTCTACTTCGGCCAGTTCAGGCCACCAACAAACTGCGTTTCAGAGGCCTTGGTAAGAGATGTTCCCGGTAGGCTGTAAGAGCACTGGGCAACGCCAGATGTTTCTTAGCTTCCCGAAGAGCTGGAAGCAAGATGCTTTGGGGCCTCTCATCCCCTTTGCAAACAAGGCCGACCTTTGGGCCAGGCAGCTCTAGGCCAATGGAGCACACCCAGAGCAGAAGTTCTACCTCAGCCAGATAAGGCCTGCCAAGAAACTGCGTTTCAAAGGCTTTGGTAAGAGATGTTCCCGGTACTCTGTTAGAGCACTGGGCAGAGCCATTTGTTTCTTAGCTTCCCAAAGAGCTGGAAGCAAGATGCTTTGGGGGCTCCCTGCCCCTTTGCCAACAAGGGCGACCTTTGGGCCTTTCAGCTCTAGGCCAATGGAGCACACCCAGAGCAGAAGTCCTACTTCAGCCAGATCAGGCCTGCCAAGGAACTGCGTTTCAGAGGCCTTTGTATGTGACGTTCCCGGTAGGCTGTGAGAGCACGGTGCAGAGCCAGTTGTTTCCTTGTTTCCCAAACAGCTGGAAGCAAGACGCTTTGGGGCCTCTCTGCCCCTTTGGAAACAAGGCAGCACGTTGGGTCTGGCAGCTCTAGGGCAATGGAGCACAACCAGAGCCGAAGTTCTACTTCTTCCAGATCAGGCCTGCCTAGACAGTGCGTTTCACAGGCCTTGATAAGAGATGTTCTCTTAGGCTATAAGAGCACTGGGCACAGCCAGTTGTTTCTTAGCTTCCCAAGAGGTGGAAGCAAGATGCTTTGGGGACTCTCAGCCCCTTTGGAAACAAGGCGGCCCTTTGTGCCTGGCAGCTCTAGGCCAAAGTAGCACACCCAGAGCACAAGTTCTACCTCAGCCAGATCAGGCCTGCCAAGAAACTGCTTTTCACAGGCCTTCGTAAGAGGTATTCCCGGAAGGCTTGAAGAGTACCTGGCAGAGCGAGTTGTTTCTTAGCTTCAAAAACAGCTGGAAGCAACATGATTTGGGGCCTCTCTCCCCCTTTGGAAACAAAGCAGCCTTTGTGCCTGGCAGCTCTAGGCCAAAGTAGCACACCCAGAGCAGAAGTTCTACCTCAGCCAGATAAGGCCTGTCAAGAAGCTGCGTTTCACAGGCCTTTGTATGTGACGTTCCCAGTTGGCTTTGAGAGCACTGTGCAGAGCCAGTTGTTTTAGCTTCCCAGAGAGCAGGAAGCAAGATGCTATGGGGCCTCTCTCTCACTTTGGAAATAAAGGCAGCCCTTTGGGCCTGGCAGCCCTAGGCCAATGGAGTACACCCAGAGCAGAAGTTCTACCTCAGCCAGATCAGGCCTTCCAAGAAACTGCGTCTCACAGGCCTTTCTCTGTCACGTTGCCGGTAGGCTGTGAGAGCACTGTGCAGAGCCAGTTGTTTCTTACCTTCCCAAAGATTTGGAAGCAAGATGCTTTGGGGACTCTCAGCCCCTTTGGAAACAAGGCGGCCCTTTGGGCCTGGCAGCTCTAGGCCAAAGTAGCACGCCCAGAGCAGGAGTTCTACTTCAGCCAGATCAGGCCTGCCAAGAAACTGCGTTTCACAGGCCTTGGTAAGAGATGTTCACGGTAGGCTGTGAGAGCACTGGGCAGAACCAGTTGTTTTTTAGCTTCCCAAAGTGCTGGAGGCAAGATGCTTTGGGGCCTCTCTCACCCTTTGGAAACAAGGCAGCCTTTAGGTCCTGGTAGCTCTAGGCCTATGTAGCACAACCAGAACAGAAGTTCTACTTCAGCCAGGTCAGGCCTGCCAAGAAACTGCGTTTCACAGGCCTTTCAAAGAGATGTTCTCTTAGGCTGTAAGAGCACTGGGCAGAGCCAGCTGTTTCTTAGCTTCCCGAAGAGCTGGGCGCAAGATGCTTTGGGTCCACTCTCCGTCTTTGGAAACAAGGCAGCCCTTTGGGCCTGGCAGCTCTAGGGCAATGGAGCACACCCAGAGCAGAAGTTCTACTTCAGCCAGATCAGGCCTGCCAGGAAACAGCATTTCACAGGCCTTGGTAAGAGATGTTCCCAGTAGGCTGTAAGAGCACTGGGCAACGCCAGATGTTTCTTAGCTTCCCGAAGAGCTGGAAGCAAGATGCTTTGGGGCCTCTCATCCCCTTTGCAAACAAGGCCGACCTTTGGGCCAGGCAGCTCTAGGCCAATGGAGCACACCCAGAGCCGGAGTTCTACTTCAGCCAGATGAGGCCTGCCAAGAAACTGCGTTTCACAGGCCTTTCAAAGACATGTTCCCGGTAGGCTGTAAGAGCACGGGGCAGAGCGAGTTGGTTCTTAGCTTCCCAGAGAGCTGGAAGCAAGATGCTTTGGGGCCTCTCTGCCCCTTTGGAAACAAGGCAGCACCTTGGGCCTGGCAGCTCTAGGGCAATGGAGCACACCCAGAGCAGAAGTTCTACTTCAGCCAAATCAGGCCTGCCAGGAAACGGCGTTTCACAGGCCTTGGTAAGAGATGTTCCCGGTAGGCTGTAAGAGCACTGGGCAACGCCAGATGTTTCTTAGCTTCCCGAAGAGCTGGAAGCGAGAAGCTTTGGTGCCACTCTCTCACTTTGGACTCAAGGCAGCCCTTTGGGGCAGGTAGCTCTACGCCAGTGGAGCACACCCAGAGCAGAAGTTCTACTTGGGCCAGTTCAGGCCACCAACAAACTGCGTTTCACAGGCCTTGGTAAGAGATGTTCCCGGTAGGCTGTAAGAGCACTGGGCAACGCCAGATGTTTCTTAGCTTCCCGAAGAGCTGGAAGCAAGATGCTTTGGGGCCTCTCATCCCCTTTGGAAACAAGGCGGCCCTATGGGCCAGGCAGCTCTAGGCCAATGGAGCACACCCAGAGCAGAAGTTCTACTTCGGCCAGTTCAGGCCACCAACAAACTGCGTTTCAGAGGCCTTGGTAAGAGATGTTCCCGGTAGGCTGTAAGAGCACTGGGCAACGCCAGATGTTTCTTAGCTTCCCGAAGAGCTGGAAGCAAGATGCTTTGGGGCCTCTCATCCCCTTTGCAAACAAGGCCGACCTTTGGGCCAGGCAGCTCTAGGCCAATGGAGCACACCCAGAGCAGAAGTTCTACCTCAGCCAGATAAGGCCTGCCAAGAAACTGCGTTTCAAAGGCTTTGGTAAGAGATGTTCCCGGTACTCTGTTAGAGCACTGGGCAGAGCCATTTGTTTCTTAGCTTCCCAAAGAGCTGGAAGCAAGATGCTTTGGGGGCTCCCTGCCCCTTTGCCAACAAGGGCGACCTTTGGGCCTTTCAGCTCTAGGCCAATGGAGCACACCCAGAGCAGAAGTCCTACTTCAGCCAGATCAGGCCTGCCAAGGAACTGCGTTTCAGAGGCCTTTGTATGTGACGTTCCCGGTAGGCTGTGAGAGCACGGTGCAGAGCCAGTTGTTTCCTTGTTTCCCAAACAGCTGGAAGCAAGACGCTTTGGGGCCTCTCTGCCCCTTTGGAAACAAGGCAGCACGTTGGGTCTGGCAGCTCTAGGGCAATGGAGCACAACCAGAGCCGAAGTTCTACTTCTTCCAGATCAGGCCTGCCTAGACAGTGCGTTTCACAGGCCTTGATAAGAGATGTTCTCTTAGGCTATAAGAGCACTGGGCACAGCCAGTTGTTTCTTAGCTTCCCAAGAGGTGGAAGCAAGATGCTTTGGGGCCTCTCTCCCCCTTTGGAAACAAGGCAGCCCTTTGGGCCTTTCAGCTCTAGGGCAATGGAGCACACCCAGAGCAGAAGTTCTACCTCAGCCAGATCAGGCCTGCCAAGAAACTGCTTTTCACAGGCCTTCGTAAGAGGTGTTCCCGGAAGGCTGTAAGAGTACCTGGCAGAGCGAGTTGTTTCTTAGCTTCAAAAACAGCTGGAAGCAACATGATTTGGGGCCTCTCTCCCCCTTTGGAAACAAAGCAGCCTTTGTGCCTGGCAGCTCTAGGCCAAAGTAGCACACCCAGAGCACAAGTTCTACCTCAGCCAGATCAGGCCTGCCAAGAAACTGCTTTTCACAGGCCTTCGTAAGAGGTATTCCCGGAAGGCTTGAAGAGTACCTGGCAGAGCGAGTTGTTTCTTAGCTTCAAAAACAGCTGGAAGCAACATGATTTGGGGCCTCTCTCCCCCTTTGGAAACAAAGCAGCCTTTGTGCCTGGCAGCTCTAGGCCAAAGTAGCACACCCAGAGCAGAAGTTCTACCTCAGCCAGATAAGGCCTGTCAAGAAGCTGCGTTTCACAGGCCTTTGTATGTGACGTTCCCAGTTGGCTTTGAGAGCACTGTGCAGAGCCAGTTGTTTTAGCTTCCCAGAGAGCAGGAAGCAAGATGCTTTGGGGCCTCTCTCTCACTTTGGAAATAAAGGCAGCCCTTTGGGCCTGGCAGCCCTAGGCCAATGGAGTACACCCAGAGCAGAAGTTCTACCTCAGCCAGATCAGGCCTTCCAAGAAACTGCGTCTCACAGGCCTTTCTCTGTCACGTTGCCGGTAGGCTGTGAGAGCACTGTGCAGAGCCAGTTGTTTCTTACCTTCCCAAAGATTTGGAAGCAAGATGCTTTGGGGACTCTCAGCCCCTTTGGAAACAAGGCGGCCCTTTGGGCCTGGCAGCTCTAGGCCAAAGTAGCACGCCCAGAGCAGGAGTTCTACTTCAGCCAGATCAGGCCTGCCAAGAAACTGCGTTTCACAGGCCTTGGTAAGAGATGTTCACGGTAGGCTGTGAGAGCACTGGGCAGAACCAGTTGTTTTTTAGCTTCCCAAAGTGCTGGAGGCAAGATGCTTTGGGGCCTCTCTCACCCTTTGGAAACAAGGCAGCCTTTAGGTCCTGGTAGCTCTAGGCCTATGTAGCACAACCAGAACAGAAGTTCTACTTCAGCCAGGTCAGGCCTGCCAAGAAACTGCGTTTCACAGGCCTTTCAAAGAGATGTTCTCTTAGGCTGTAAGAGCACTGGGCAGAGCCAGCTGTTTCTTAGCTTCCCGAAGAGCTGGGCGCAAGATGCTTTGGGTCCACTCTCCGTCTTTGGAAACAAGGCAGCCCTTTGGGCCTGGCAGCTCTAGGGCAATGGAGCACACCCAGAGCAGAAGTTCTACTTCAGCCAGATCAGGCCTGCCAGGAAACAGCATTTCACAGGCCTTGGTAAGAGATGTTCCCAGTAGGCTGTAAGAGCACTGGGCAACGCCAGATGTTTCTTAGCTTCCCGAAGAGCTGGAAGCAAGATGCTTTGGGGCCTCTCATCCCCTTTGCAAACAAGGCCGACCTTTGGGCCAGGCAGCTCTAGGCCAATGGAGCACACCCAGAGCCGGAGTTCTACTTCAGCCAGATGAGGCCTGCCAAGAAACTGCGTTTCACAGGCCTTTCAAAGACATGTTCCCGGTAGGCTGTAAGAGCACGGGGCAGAGCGAGTTGGTTCTTAGCTTCCCAGAGAGCTGGAAGCAAGATGCTTTGGGGCCTCTCTGCCCCTTTGGAAACAAGGCAGCACCTTGGGCCTGGCAGCTCTAGGGCAATGGAGCACACCCAGAGCAGAAGTTCTACTTCAGCCAAATCAGGCCTGCCAGGAAACGGCATTTCACAGGCCTTGGTAAGAGATGTTCCCGGTAGGCTGTAAGAGCACTGGGCAACGCCAGATGTTTCTTAGCTTCCCGAAGAGCTGGAAGCGAGAAGCTTTGGTGCCACTCTCTCACTTTGGACTCAAGGCAGCCCTTTGGGGCAGGTAGCTCTACGCCAGTGGAGCACACCCAGAGCAGAAGTTCTACTTGGGCCAGTTCAGGCCACCAACAAACTGCGTTTCACAGGCCTTGGTAAGAGATGTTCCCGGTAGGCTGTAAGAGCACTGGGCAACGCCAGATGTTTCTTAGCTTCCCGAAGAGCTGGAAGCAAGATGCTTTGGGGCCTCTCATCCCCTTTGGAAACAAGGCGGCCCTATGGGCCAGGCAGCTCTAGGCCAATGGAGCACACCCAGAGCAGAAGTTCTACTTCGGCCAGTTCAGGCCACCAACAAACTGCGTTTCACAGGCCTTGGTAAGAGATGTTCCCGGTAGGCTGTAAGAGCACTGGGCAACGCCAGATGTTTCTTAGCTTCCCGAAGAGCTGGAAGCAAGATGCTTTGGGGCCTCTCATCCCCTTTGCAAACAAGGCCGACCTTTGGGCCAGGCAGCTCTAGGCCAATGGAGCACACCCAGAGCAGAAGTTCTACCTCAGCCAGATAAGGCCTGCCAAGAAACTGCGTTTCAAAGGCTTTGGTAAGAGATGTTCCCGGTACTCTGTTAGAGCACTGGGCAGAGCCATTTGTTTCTTAGCTTCCCAAAGAGCTGGAAGCAAGATGCTTTGGGGGCTCCCTGCCCCTTTGCCAACAAGGGCGACCTTTGGGCCTTTCAGCTCTAGGCCAATGGAGCACACCCAGAGCAGAAGTCCTACTTCAGCCAGATCAGGCCTGCCAAGGAACTGCGTTTCAGAGGCCTTTGTATGTGACGTTCCCGGTAGGCTGTGAGAGCACGGTGCAGAGCCAGTTGTTTCCTTGTTTCCCAAACAGCTGGAAGCAAGACGCTTTGGGGCCTCTCTGCCCCTTTGGAAACAAGGCAGCACGTTGGGTCTGGCAGCTCTAGGGCAATGGAGCACAACCAGAGCCGAAGTTCTACTTCTTCCAGATCAGGCCTGCCTAGACAGTGCGTTTCCCAGGCCTTGATAAGAGATGTTCTCTTAGGCTATAAGAGCACTGGGCACAGCCAGTTGTTTCTTAGCTTCCCAAGAGGTGGAAGCAAGATGCTTTGGGGCCTCTCTCCCCCTTTGGAAACAAGGCAGCCCTTTGGGCCTTTCAGCTCTAGGGCAATGGAGCACACCCAGAGCAGAAGTTCTACCTCAGCCAGATCAGGCCTGCCAAGAAACTGCTTTTCACAGGCCTTCGTAAGAGGTGTTCCCGGAAGGCTGTAAGAGTACCTGGCAGAGCGAGTTGTTTCTTAGCTTCAAAAACAGCTGGAAGCAACATGATTTGGGGCCTCTCTCCCCCTTTGGAAACAAAGCAGCCTTTGTGCCTGGCAGCTCTAGGCCAAAGTAGCACACCCAGAGCACAAGTTCTACCTCAGCCAGATAAGGCCTGTCAAGAAGCTGCGTTTCACAGGCCTTTGTATGTGACGTTCCCGGTTGGCTTTGAGAGCACTGTGCAGAGCCAGTTGTTTTAGCTTCCCAGAGAGCAGGAAGCAAGATGCTTTGGGGCCTCTCTCACACTTTGGAAATAAAGGCAGCCCTTTGGGCCTGGCAGCCCTAGGCCAATGGAGTACACCCAGAGCACAAGTTCTACCTCAGCCAGATCAGGCCTTCCAAGAAACTGCGTCTCACAGGCCTTTCTCTGTCACGTTGCCGGTAGGCTGTGAGAGCACTGTGCAGAGCCAGTTGTTAATTAGCTTCCCAAAGATTTGGAAGCAAGATACTTTGGGGACTCTCAGCCCCTTTGGAAACAAGGCGGCCCTTTGGGCCTGGCAGCTCTAGGCCAAAGTAGCACGCCCAGAGCAGGAGTTCTACTTCAGCCAGATCAGGCCTGCCAAGAAACTGCGTTTCACAGGCCTTGGTAAGAGATGTTCCCGGTAGGCTGTGAGAGCACTGTGGAGAGCCAGTTGCTTTAGCTTCCCACAGAGCTGGAAGCAAGATGCTTTGGGGCCTCTCTCTCCCTTTGGACACAAGGCAGCCGTTTGGGCCTGGCAGCTCTAGGCCAATGGAGCACACCCACAGCAGAAGTTCTACTTCAGGCAGATCAGTCCTGCCCAGAAACTGCGTTTCACAGCCCTTGGTAAGAGATGTTCACGGTAGGCTGTGAGAGCACTGGGCAGAACCAGTTGTTTTTTAGCTTCCCAAAGTGCTGGAGGCAAGATGCTTTGGGGCCTCTCTCACCCTTTGGAAACAAGGCAGCCTTTAGGTCCTGGTAGCTCTAGGCCTATGTAGCACAACCAGAACAGAAGTTCTACTTCAGCCAGGTCAGGCCTGCCAAGAAACTGCGTTTCACAGGCCTTTCAAAGAGATGTTCTCTTAGGCTGTAAGAGCACTGGGCAGAGCCAGCTGTTTCTTAGCTTCCCGAAGAGCTGGGAGCAAGATGCTTTGGGTCCACTCTCCGTCTTTGGAAACAAGGCAGCCCTTTGGGCCTGGCAGCTCTAGGGCAATGGAGCACACCCAGAGCAGAAGTTCTACTTCAGCCAGATCAGGCCTGCCAGGAAACTGCATTTCACAGGCCTTGGTAAGAGATGTTCCCGGTAGGCTGTAAGAGCACTGGGCAGAGCCAGTTGTTTCTTACCTTCCTGAAAAGCTGGAAGCAAGATGCTTGGGACCCCTCTGCCCGTTTGGGAACAAGGCAGCCTTCTGGGTCGGGAAGCTCTAGGCCAATGGAGCACACGCAGAGCAGGAGTTCTACTTCAGCCTGATCAGGCCTGCAAAGAAACAGCGTTTGACAGGCCTTGGTAAGAGATGTTCCCGGTAGGTGTAAGAGCACTGGGCAGAGCCAGTTGTGTCTTAGCTTCGCAAAGACCGGGAAGCAAGATGCTTTGGGCCTCTCTGCCCCTTGGAAACAGGGCAGCACTTTGGGCCTGGCAGCTCTAGGGCAGTGGAGCACACCCAGAGCCGGAGTTCTACTTCAGCCAGATGAGGCCTGCCAAGAAACTGCGTTTCACAGGCCTTTCAAAGACATGTTCCCGGTAGGCTGTAAGAGCACGGGGCAGAGCGAGTTGGTTCTTAGCTTCCCAGAGAGCTGGAAGCAAGATGCTTTGGGGCCTCTCTGCCCCTTTGGAAACAAGGCAGCACCTTGGGCCTGGCAGCTCTAGGGCAATGGAGCACACCCAGAGCAGAAGTTCTACTTCAGCCAAATCAGGCCTGCCAGGAAACGGCGTTTCACAGGCCTTGGTAAGAGATGTTCCCGGTAGGCTGTAAGAGCACTGGGCAACGCCAGATGTTTCTTAGCTTCCCGAAGAGCTGGAAGCGAGAAGCTTTGGTGCCACTCTCTCACTTTGGACTCAAGGCAGCCCTTTGGGGCAGGTAGCTCTACGCCAGTGGAGCACACCCAGAGCAGAAGTTCTACTTGGGCCAGTTCAGGCCACCAACAAACTGCGTTTCACAGGCCTTGGTAAGAGATGTTCCCGGTAGGCTGTAAGAGCACTGGGCAACGCCAGATGTTTCTTAGCTTCCCGAAGAGCTGGAAGCAAGATGCTTTGGGGCCTCTCATCCCCTTTGGAAACAAGGCGGCCCTATGGGCCAGGCAGCTCTAGGCCAATGGAGCACACCCAGAGCAGAAGTTCTACTTCGGCCAGTTCAGGCCACCAACAAACTGCGTTTCACAGGCCTTGGTAAGAGATGTTCCCGGTAGGCTGTAAGAGCACTGGGCAACGCCAGATGTTTCTTAGCTTCCCGAAGAGCTGGAAGCAAGATGCTTTGGGGCCTCTCATCCCCTTTGCAAACAAGGCCGACCTTTGGGCCAGGCAGCTCTAGGCCAATGGAGCACACCCAGAGCAGAAGTTCTACCTCAGCCAGATAAGGCCTGCCAAGAAACTGCGTTTCAAAGGCTTTGGTAAGAGATGTTCCCGGTACTCTGTTAGAGCACTGGGCAGAGCCATTTGTTTCTTAGCTTCCCAAAGAGCTGGAAGCAAGATGCTTTGGGGGCTCCCTGCCCCTTTGCCAACAAGGGCGACCTTTGGGCCTTTCAGCTCTAGGCCAATGGAGCACACCCAGAGCAGAAGTCCTACTTCAGCCAGATCAGGCCTGCCAAGGAACTGCGTTTCAGAGGCCTTTGTATGTGACGTTCCCGGTAGGCTGTGAGAGCACGGTGCAGAGCCAGTTGTTTCCTTGTTTCCCAAACAGCTGGAAGCAAGACGCTTTGGGGCCTCTCTGCCCCTTTGGAAACAAGGCAGCACGTTGGGTCTGGCAGCTCTAGGGCAATGGAGCACAACCAGAGCCGAAGTTCTACTTCTTCCAGATCAGGCCTGCCTAGACAGTGCGTTTCACAGGCCTTGATAAGAGATGTTCTCTTAGGCTATAAGAGCACTGGGCACAGCCAGTTGTTTCTTAGCTTCCCAAGAGGTGGAAGCAAGATGCTTTGGGGCCTCTCTCCCCCTTTGGAAACAAGGCAGCCCTTTGGGCCTTTCAGCTCTAGGGCAATGGAGCACACCCAGAGCAGAAGTTCTACCTCAGCCAGATCAGGCCTGCCAAGAAACTGCTTTTCACAGGCCTTCGTAACAGGTGTTCCCGGAAGGCTGTAAGAGTACCTGGCAGAGCGAGTTGTTTCTTAGCTTCAAAAACAGCTGGAAGCAACATGATTTGGGGCCTCTCTCCCCCTTTGGAAACAAAGCAGCCTTTGTGCCTGGCAGCTCTAGGCCAAAGTAGCACACCCAGAGCAGAAGTTCTACCTCAGCCAGATCAGGCCTGCCAAGAAACTGCTTTTCACAGGCCTTCGTAAGAGGTGTTCCCGGAAGGCTTGAAGAGTACCTGGCAGAGCGAGTTGTTTCTTAGCTTCAAAAACAGCTGGAAGCAACATGATTTGGGGCCTCTCTCCCCCTTTGGAAACAAAGCAGCCTTTGTGCCTGGCAGCTCTAGGCCAAAGTAGCACACCCAGAGCAGAAGTTCTACCTCAGCCAGATAAGGCCTGTCAAGAAGCTGCGTTTCACAGGCCTTTGTATGTGACGTTCCCAGTTGGCTTTGAGAGCACTGTGCAGAGCCAGTTGTTTTAGCTTCCCAGAGAGCAGGAAGCAAGATGCTTTGGGGCCTCTCTCTCACTTTGGAAATAAAGGCAGCCCTTTGGGCCTGGCAGCCCTAGGCCAATGGAGTACACCCAGAGCAGAAGTTCTACCTCAGCCAGATCAGGCCTTCCAAGAAACTGCGTCTCACAGGCCTTTCTCTGTCACGTTGCCGGTAGGCTGTGAGAGCACTGTGCAGAGCCAGTTGTTTCTTACCTTCCCAAAGATTTGGAAGCAAGATGCTTTGGGGACTCTCAGCCCCTTTGGAAACAAGGCGGCCCTTTGGGCCTGGCAGCTCTAGGCCAAAGTAGCACGCCCAGAGCAGGAGTTCTACTTCAGCCAGATCAGGCCTGCCAAGAAACTGCGTTTCACAGGCCTTGGTAAGAGATGTTCCCGGTAGGCTGTGAGAGCACTGTGGAGAGCCAGTTGCTTTAGCTTCCCACAGAGCTGGAAGCAAGATGCTTTGGGGCCTCTCTCTCCCTTTGGACACAAGGCAGCCGTTTGGGCCTGGCAGCTCTAGGCCAATGGAGCACACCCACAGCAGAAGTTCTACTTCAGGCAGATCAGTCCTGCCCAGAAACTGCGTTTCACAGCCCTTGGTAAGAGATGTTCACGGTAGGCTGTGAGAGCACTGGGCAGAACCAGTTGTTTTTTAGCTTCCCAAAGTGCTGGAGGCAAGATGCTTTGGGGCCTCTCTCACCCTTTGGAAACAAGGCAGCCTTTAGGTCCTGGTAGCTCTAGGCCTATGTAGCACAACCAGAACAGAAGTTCTACTTCAGCCAGGTCAGGCCTGCCAAGAAACTGCGTTTCACAGGCCTTTCAAAGAGATGTTCTCTTAGGCTGTAAGAGCACTGGGCAGAGCCAGCTGTTTCTTAGCTTCCCGAAGAGCTGGGAGCAAGATGCTTTGGGTCCACTCTCCGTCTTTGGAAACAAGGCAGCCCTTTGGGCCTGGCAGCTCTAGGGCAATGGAGCACACCCAGAGCAGAAGTTCTACTTCAGCCAGATCAGGCCTGCCAGGAAACTGCATTTCACAGGCCTTGGTAAGAGATGTTCCCGGTAGGCTGTAAGAGCACTGGGCAACGCCAGATGTTTCTTAGCTTCCCGAAGAGCTGGAAGCAAGATGCTTTGGGGCCTCTCATCCCCTTTGCAAACAAGGCCGACCTTTGGGCCAGGCAGCTCTAGGCCAATGGAGCACACCCAGAGCAGAAGTTCTACCTCAGCCAGATAAGGCCTGCCAAGAAACTGCGTTTCAAAGGCTTTGGTAAGAGATGTTCCCGGTACTCTGTTAGAGCACTGGGCAGAGCCATTTGTTTCTTAGCTTCCCAAAGAGCTGGAAGCAAGATGCTTTGGGGGCTCCCTGCCCCTTTGCCAACAAGGGCGACCTTTGGGCCTTTCAGCTCTAGGCCAATGGAGCACACCCAGAGCAGAAGTCCTACTTCAGCCAGATCAGGCCTGCCAAGGAACTGCGTTTCAGAGGCCTTTGTATGTGACGTTCCCGGTAGGCTGTGAGAGCACGGTGCAGAGCCAGTTGTTTCCTTGTTTCCCAAACAGCTGGAAGCAAGACGCTTTGGGGCCTCTCTGCCCCTTTGGAAACAAGGCAGCACGTTGGGTCTGGCAGCTCTAGGGCAATGGAGCACAACCAGAGCCGAAGTTCTACTTCTTCCAGATCAGGCCTGCCTAGACAGTGCGTTTCACAGGCCTTGATAAGAGATGTTCTCTTAGGCTATAAGAGCACTGGGCACAGCCAGTTGTTTCTTAGCTTCCCAAGAGGTGGAAGCAAGATGCTTTGGGGCCTCTCTCCCCCTTTGGAAACAAGGCAGCCCTTTGGGCCTTTCAGCTCTAGGGCAATGGAGCACACCCAGAGCAGAAGTTCTACCTCAGCCAGATCAGGCCTGCCAAGAAACTGCTTTTCACAGGCCTTCGTAAGAGGTGTTCCCGGAAGGCTGTAAGAGTACCTGGCAGAGCGAGTTGTTTCTTAGCTTCAAAAACAGCTGGAAGCAACATGATTTGGGGCCTCTCTCCCCCTTTGGAAACAAAGCAGCCTTTGTGCCTGGCAGCTCTAGGCCAAAGTAGCACACCCAGAGCAGAAGTTCTACCTCAGCCAGATAAGGCCTGTCAAGAAGCTGCGTTTCACAGGCCTTTGTATGTGACGTTCCCAGTTGGCTTTGAGAGCACTGTGCAGAGCCAGTTGTTTTAGCTTCCCAGAGAGCAGGAAGCAAGATGCTTTGGGGCCTCTCTCTCACTTTGGAAATAAAGGCAGCCCTTTGGGCCTGGCAGCCCTAGGCCAATGGAGTACACCCAGAGCAGAAGTTCTACCTCAGCCAGATCAGGCCTTCCAAGAAACTGCGTCTCACAGGCCTTTCTCTGTCACGTTGCCGGTAGGCTGTGAGAGCACTGTGCAGAGCCAGTTGTTTCTTACCTTCCCAAAGATTTGGAAGCAAGATGCTTTGGGGACTCTCAGCCCCTTTGGAAACAAGGCGGCCCTTTGGGCCTGGCAGCTCTAGGCCAAAGTAGCACGCCCAGAGCAGGAGTTCTACTTCAGCCAGATCAGGCCTGCCAAGAAACTGCGTTTCACAGCCCTTGGTAAGAGATGTTCACGGTAGGCTGTGAGAGCACTGGGCAGAACCAGTTGTTTTTTAGCTTCCCAAAGTGCTGGAGGCAAGATGCTTTGGGGCCTCTCTCACCCTTTGGAAACAAGGCAGCCTTTAGGTCCTGGTAGCTCTAGGCCTATGTAGCACAACCAGAACAGAAGTTCTACTTCAGCCAGGTCAGGCCTGCCAAGAAACTGCGTTTCACAGGCCTTTCAAAGAGATGTTCTCTTAGGCTGTAAGAGCACTGGGCAGAGCCAGCTGTTTCTTAGCTTCCCGAAGAGCTGGGAGCAAGATGCTTTGGGTCCACTCTCCGTCTTTGGAAACAAGGCAGCCCTTTGGGCCTGGCAGCTCTAGGGCAATGGAGCACACCCAGAGCAGAAGTTCTACTTCAGCCAGATCAGGCCTGCCAGGAAACTGCATTTCACAGGCCTTGGTAAGAGATGTTCCCGGTAGGCTGTAAGAGCACTGGGCAACGCCAGATGTTTCTTAGCTTCCCGAAGAGCTGGAAGCAAGATGCTTTGGGGCCTCTCATCCCCTTTGCAAACAAGGCCGACCTTTGGGCCAGGCAGCTCTAGGCCAATGGAGCACACCCAGAGCAGAAGTTCTACCTCAGCCAGATAAGGCCTGCCAAGAAACTGCGTTTCAAAGGCTTTGGTAAGAGATGTTCCCGGTACTCTGTTAGAGCACTGGGCAGAGCCATTTGTTTCTTAGCTTCCCAAAGAGCTGGAAGCAAGATGCTTTGGGGGCTCCCTGCCCCTTTGCCAACAAGGGCGACCTTTGGGCCTTTCAGCTCTAGGCCAATGGAGCACACCCAGAGCAGAAGTCCTACTTCAGCCAGATCAGGCCTGCCAAGGAATTGCGTTTCAGAGGCCTTTGTATGTGACGTTCCCGGTAGGCTGTGAGAGCACGGTGCAGAGCCAGTTGTTTCCTTGTTTCCCAAACAGCTGGAAGCAAGACGCTTTGGGGCCTCTCTGCCCCTTTGGAAACAAGGCAGCACGTTGGGTCTGGCAGCTCTAGGGCAATGGAGCACAACCAGAGCCGAAGTTCTACTTCTTCCAGATCAGGCCTGCCTAGACAGTGCGTTTCACAGGCCTTGATAAGAGATGTTCTCTTAGGCTATAAGAGCACTGGGCACAGCCAGTTGTTTCTTAGCTTCCCAAGAGGTGGAAGCAAGATGCTTTGGGGCCTCTCTCCCCCTTTGGAAACAAGGCAGCCCTTTGGGCCTTTCAGCTCTAGGGCAATGGAGCACACCCAGAGCAGAAGTTCTACCTCAGCCAGATCAGGCCTGCCAAGAAACTGCTTTTCACAGGCCTTCGTAAGAGGTGTTCCCGGAAGGCTGTAAGAGTACCTGGCAGAGCGAGTTGTTTCTTAGCTTCAAAAACAGCTGGAAGCAACATGATTTGGGGCCTCTCTCCCCCTTTGGAAACAAAGCAGCCTTTGTGCCTGGCAGCTCTAGGCCAAAGTAGCACACCCAGAGCAGAAGTTCTACCTCAGCCAGATCAGGCCTGCCAAGAAACTGCTTTTCACAGGCCTTCGTAAGAGGTGTTCCCGGAAGGCTTGAAGAGTACCTGGCAGAGCGAGTTGTTTCTTAGCTTCAAAAACAGCTGGAAGCAACATGATTTGGGGCCTCTCTCCCCCTTTGGAAACAAAGCAGCCTTTGTGCCTGGCAGCTCTAGGCCAAAGTAGCACACCCAGAGCACAAGTTCTACCTCAGCCAGATAAGGCCTGTCAAGAAGCTGCGTTTCACAGGCCTTTGTATGTGACGTTCCCGGTTGGCTTTGAGAGCACTGTGCAGAGCCAGTTGTTTTAGCTTCCCAGAGAGCAGGAAGCAAGATGATTTGGGGCCTCTCTCACACTTTGGAAATAAAGGCAGCCCTTTGGGCCTGGCAGCCCTAGGCCAATGGAGTACACCCAGAGCAGAAGTTCTACCTCAGCCAGATCAGGCCTTCCAAGAAACTGCGTCTCACAGGCCTTTCTCTGTCACGTTGCCGGTAGGCTGTGAGAGCACTGTGCAGAGCCAGTTGTTTCTTAGCTTCCCAAAGATTTGGAAGCAAGATACTTTGGGGACTCTCAGCCCCTTTGGAAACAAGGCGGCCCTTTGGGCCTGGCAGCTCTAGGCCAAAGTAGCACGCCCAGAGCAGGAGTT
Source organism: Equus asinus (assembly GCF_041296235.1). NCBI lineage: Eukaryota > Metazoa > Chordata > Mammalia > Perissodactyla > Equidae > Equus > Equus asinus. Next base: position 1,062,723 of record NW_027225523.1, read on the forward strand.
CTACTTCAGCCAGATCAGGCCTGCCAAGAAACTGCGTTTCACAGGCCTTGGTAAGAGATGTTCCCGGTAGGCTGTGAGAGCACTGTGGAGAGCCAGTTGCTTTAGCTTCCCACAGAGCTGGAAGCAAGATGCTTTGGGGCATCTCTCTCCCTTTGGACACAAGGCAGCCGTTTGGGCCTGGCAGCTCTAGGCCAATGGAGCACACCCACAGCAGAAGTTCTACTTCAGGCAGATCAGTCCTGCCCAGAAACTGCGTTTCACAGCCCTTGGTAAGAGATGTTCACGGTAGGCTGTGAGAGCACTGGGCAGAACCAGTTGTTTTTTAGCTTCCCAAAGTGCTGGAGGCAAGATGCTTTGGGGCCTCTCTCACCCTCTGGAAACAAGGCAGCCCTTAGGTCCTGGTAGCTCTAGGCCTATGTAGCACAACCAGAACAGAAGTTCTACTTCAGCCAGGTCAGGCCTGCCAAGAAACTGCGTTTCACAGGCCTTTCAAAGAGATGTTCTCTTAGGCTGTAAGAGCACTGGGCAGAGCCAGCTGTTTCTTAGCTTCCCGAAGAGCTGGGAGCAAGATGCTTTGGGTCCACTCTCCGTCTTTGGAAACAAGGCAGCCCTTTGGGCCTGGCAGCTCTAGGGCAATGGAGCACACCCAGAGCAGAAGTTCTACTTCAGCCAGATCAGGCCTGCCAGGAAACTGCGTTTCACAGGCCTTGGTAAGAGATGTTCCCGGTAGGCTGTAAGAGCACTGGGCAGAGCCAGTTGTTTCTTACCTTCCTGAAAAGCTGGAAGCAAGATGCTTGGGACCCCTCTGCCCGTTTGGGAACAAGGCAGCCTTTTGGGTCGGGAAGCTCTAGGCCAATGGAGCACACGCAGAGCAGGAGTTCTACTTCAGCCTGATCAGGCCTGCAAAGAAACAGCGTTTGACAGGCCTTGGTAAGAGATGTTCCCGGTAGGTGTAAGAGCACTGGGCAGAGCCAGTTGTTTCTTAGCTTCGCAAAGACCGGGAAGCAAGATGCTTTGGGCCTCTCTGCCCCTTGGAAACAGGGCAGCACTTTGGGCCTGGCAGCTCTAGGGCAATGGAGCACACCCAGAGCCGGAGTTCTACTTCAGCCAGATGAGGCCTGCCAAGAAACTGCGTTTCACAGGCCTTTCAAAGACATGTTCCCGGTAGGCTGTAAGAGCACGGGGCAGAGCGAGTTGGTTCTTAGCTTCCCAGAGAGCTGGAAGCAAGATGCTTTGGGGCCTCTCTGCCCCTTTGGAAACAAGGCAGCACCTTGGGCCTGGCAGCTCTAGGCCAATGGAGCACACCCAGAGCAGAAGTTCTACTTCGGCCAGTTCAGGCCACCAACAAACTGTGTTTCACAGGCCTTGGTAAGAGATGTTCCCGGTAGGCTGTAAGAGCACTGGGCAACGCCAGATGTTTCTTAGCTTCCCGAAGAGCTGGAAGCAAGATGCTTTGGGGCCTCTCATCCCCTTTGCAAACAAGGCCGACCTTTGGGCCAGGCAGCTCTAGGCCAATGGAGCACACCCAGAGCAGAAGTTCTACCTCAGCCAGATAAGGCCTGCCAAGAAACTGCGTTTCAAAGGCTTTGGTAAGAGATGTTCCCGGTACTCTGTTAGAGCACTGGGCAGAGCCATTTGTTTCTTAGCTTCCCAAAGAGCTGGAAGCAAGATGCTTTGGGGGCTCCCTGCCCCTTTGCCAACAAGGGCGACCTTTGGGCCTTTCAGCTCTAGGCCAATGGAGCACACCCAGAGCAGAAGTCCTACTTCAGCCAGATCAGGCCTGCCAAGGAACTGCGTTTCAGAGGCCTTTGTATGTGACGTTCCCGGTAGGCTGTGAGAGCACGGTGCAGAGCCAGTTGTTTCCTTGTTTCCCAAACAGCTGGAAGCAAGACGCTTTGGGGCCTCTCTGCCCCTTTGGAAACAAGGCAGCACGTTGGGTCTGGCAGCTCTAGGGCAATGGAGCACAACCAGAGCTGAAGTTCTACTTCTTCCAGATCAGGCCTGCCTAGACAGTGCGTTTCACAGGCCTTGATAAGAGATGTTCTCTTAGGCTATAAGAGCATTGGGCACAGCCAGTTGTTTCTTAGCTTCCCAAGAGGTGGAAGCAAGATGCTTTGGGGCCTCTCTCCCCCTTTGGAAACAAGGCAGCCCTTTGGGCCTTTCAGCTCTAGGGCAATGGAGCACACCCAGAGCAGAAGTTCTACCTCAGCCAGATCAGGCCTGCCAAGAAACTGCTTTTCACAGGCCTTCGTAAGAGGTGTTCCCGGAAGGCTGTAAGAGTACCTGGCAGAGCGAGTTGTTTCTTAGCTTCAAAAACAGCTGGAAGCAACATGATTTGGGGCCTCTCTCCCCCTTTGGAAACAAAGCAGCCTTTGTGCCTGGCAGCTCTAGGCCAAAGTAGCACACCCAGAGCACAAGTTCTACCTCAGCCAGATAAGGCCTGTCAAGAAGCTGCGTTTCACAGGCCTTTGTATGTGACGTTCCCAGTTGGCTTTGAGAGCACTGTGCAGAGCCAGTTGTTTTAGCTTCCCAGAGAGCAGGAAGCAAGATGCTTTGGGGCCTCTCTCTCACTTTGGAAATAAAGGCAGCCCTTTGGGCCTGGCAGCCCTAGGCCAATGGAGTACACCCAGAGCAGAAGTTCTACCTCAGCCAGATCAGGCCTTCCAAGAAACTGCGTCTCACAGGCCTTTCTCTGTCACGTTGCCGGTAGGCTGTGAGAGCACTGTGCAGAGCCAGTTGTTTCTTAGCTTCCCAAAGATTTGGAAGCAAGATGCTTTGGGGACTCTCAGCCCCTTTGGAAACAAGGCGGCCCTTTGGGCCTGGCAGCTCTAGGCCAAAGTAGCACGCCCAGAGCAGGAGTTCTACTTCAGCCAGATCAGGCCTGCCAAGAAACTGCGTTTCACAGGCCTTGGTAAGAGATGTTCCCGGTAGGCTGTGAGAGCACTGTGGAGAGCCAGTTGCTTTAGCTTCCCACAGAGCTGGAAGCAAGATGCTTTGGGGCCTCTCTCTCCCTTTGGACACAAGGCAGCCGTTTGGGCCTGGCAGCTCTAGGCCAATGGAGCACACCCACAGCAGAAGTTCTACTTCAGGCAGATCAGTCCTGCCCAGAAACTGCGTTTCACAGCCCTTGGTAAGAGATGTTCACGGTAGGCTGTGAGAGCACTGGGCAGAACCAGTTGTTTTTTAGCTTCCCAAAGTGCTGGAGGCAAGATGCTTTGGGGCCTCTCTCACCCTTTGGAAACAAGGCAGCCTTTAGGTCCTGGTAGCTCTAGGCCTATGTAGCACAACCAGAACAGAAGTTCTACTTCAGCCAGGTCAGGCCTGCCAAGAAACTGCGTTTCACAGGCCTTTCAAAGAGATGTTCTCTTAGGCTGTAAGAGCACTGGGCAGAGCCAGCTGTTTCTTAGCTTCCCGAAGAGCTGGGAGCAAGATGCTTTGGGTCCACTCTCCGTCTTTGGAAACAAGGCAGCCCTTTGGGCCTGGCAGCTCTAGGGCAATGGAGCACACCCAGAGCAGAAGTTCTACTTCAGCCAGATCAGGCCTGCCAGGAAACTGCATTTCACAGGCCTTGGTAAGAGATGTTCCCGGTAGGCTGTAAGAGCACTGGGCAACGCCAGATGTTTCTTAGCTTCCCGAAGAGCTGGAAGCAAGATGCTTTGGGGCCTCTCATCCCCTTTGCAAACAAGGCCGACCTTTGGGCCAGGCAGCTCTAGGCCAATGGAGCACACCCAGAGCAGAAGTTCTACCTCAGCCAGATAAGGCCTGCCAAGAAACTGCGTTTCAAAGGCTTTGGTAAGAGATGTTCCCGGTACTCTGTTAGAGCACTGGGCAGAGCCATTTGTTTCTTAGCTTCCCAAAGAGCTGGAAGCAAGATGCTTTGGGGGCTCCCTGCCCCTTTGCCAACAAGGGCGACCTTTGGGCCTTTCAGCTCTAGGCCAATGGAGCACACCCAGAGCAGAAGTCCTACTTCAGCCAGATCAGGCCTGCCAAGGAATTGCGTTTCAGAGGCCTTTGTATGTGACGTTCCCGGTAGGCTGTGAGAGCACGGTGCAGAGCCAGTTGTTTCCTTGTTTCCCAAACAGCTGGAAGCAAGACGCTTTGGGGCCTCTCTGCCCCTTTGGAAACAAGGCAGCACGTTGGGTCTGGCAGCTCTAGGGCAATGGAGCACAACCAGAGCCGAAGTTCTACTTCTTCCAGATCAGGCCTGCCTAGACAGTGCGTTTCACAGGCCTTGATAAGAGATGTTCTCTTAGGCTATAAGAGCACTGGGCACAGCCAGTTGTTTCTTAGCTTCCCAAGAGGTGGAAGCAAGATGCTTTGGGGCCTCTCTCCCCCTTTGGAAACAAGGCAGCCCTTTGGGCCTTTCAGCTCTAGGGCAATGGAGCACACCCAGAGCAGAAGTTCTACCTCAGCCAGATCAGGCCTGCCAAGAAACTGCTTTTCACAGGCCTTCGTAAGAGGTGTTCCCGGAAGGCTGTAAGAGTACCTGGCAGAGCGAGTTGTTTCTTAGCTTCAAAAACAGCTGGAAGCAACATGATTTGGGGCCTCTCTCCCCCTTTGGAAACAAAGCAGCCTTTGTGCCTGGCAGCTCTAGGCCAAAGTAGCACACCCAGAGCAGAAGTTCTACCTCAGCCAGATCAGGCCTGCCAAGAAACTGCTTTTCACAGGCCTTCGTAAGAGGTGTTCCCGGAAGGCTTGAAGAGTACCTGGCAGAGCGAGTTGTTTCTTAGCTTCAAAAACAGCTGGAAGCAACATGATTTGGGGCCTCTCTCCCCCTTTGGAAACAAAGCAGCCTTTGTGCCTGGCAGCTCTAGGCCAAAGTAGCACACCCAGAGCACAAGTTCTACCTCAGCCAGATAAGGCCTGTCAAGAAGCTGCGTTTCACAGGCCTTTGTATGTGACGTTCCCGGTTGGCTTTGAGAGCACTGTGCAGAGCCAGTTGTTTTAGCTTCCCAGAGAGCAGGAAGCAAGATGCTTTGGGGCCTCTCTCACACTTTGGAAATAAAGGCAGCCCTTTGGGCCTGGCAGCCCTAGGCCAATGGAGTACACCCAGAGCACAAGTTCTACCTCAGCCAGATCAGGCCTTCCAAGAAACTGCGTCTCACAGGCCTTTCTCTGTCACGTTGCCGGTAGGCTGTGAGAGCACTGTGCAGAGCCAGTTGTTAACTAGCTTCCCAAAGATTTGGAAGCAAGATACTTTGGGGACTCTCAGCCCCTTTGGAAACAAGGCGGCCCTTTGGGCCTGGCAGCTCTAGGCCAAAGTAGCACGCCCAGAGCAGGAGTTCTACTTCAGCCAGATCAGGCCTGCCAAGAAACTGCGTTTCACAGGCCTTGGTAAGAGATGTTCCCGGTAGGCTGTGAGAGCACTGTGGAGAGCCAGTTGCTTTAGCTTCCCACAGAGCTGGAAGCAAGATGCTTTGGGGCCTCTCTCTCCCTTTGGACACAAGGCAGCCGTTTGGGCCTGGCAGCTCTAGGCCAATGGAGCACACCCACAGCAGAAGTTCTACTTCAGGCAGATCAGTCCTGCCCAGAAACTGCGTTTCACAGCCCTTGGTAAGAGATGTTCACGGTAGGCTGTGAGAGCACTGGGCAGAACCAGTTGTTTTTTATCTTCCCAAAGTGCTGGAGGCAAGATGCTTTGGGGCCTCTCTCACCCTTTGGAAACAAGGCAGCCTTTAGGTCCTGGTAGCTCTAGGCCTATGTAGCACAACCAGAACAGAAGTTCTACTTCAGCCAGGTCAGGCCTGCCAAGAAACTGCGTTTCACAGGCCTTTCAAAGAGATGTTCTCTTAGGCTGTAAGAGCACTGGGCAGAGCCAGCTGTTTCTTAGCTTCCCGAAGAGCTGGGAGCAAGATGCTTTGGGTCCACTCTCCGTCTTTGGAAACAAGGCAGCCCTTTGGGCCTGGCAGCTCTAGGGCAATGGAGCACACCCAGAGCAGAAGTTCTACTTCAGCCAGATCAGGCCTGCCAGGAAACTGCATTTCACAGGCCTTGGTAAGAGATGTTCCCGGTAGGCTGTAAGAGCACTGGGCAGAGCCAGTTGTTTCTTACCTTCCTGAAAAGCTGGAAGCAAGATGCTTGGGACCCCTCTGCCCGTTTGGGAACAAGGCAGCCTTCTGGGTCGGGAAGCTCTAGGCCAATGGAGCACACGCAGAGCAGGAGTTCTACTTCAGCCTGATCAGGCCTGCAAAGAAACAGCGTTTGACAGGCCTTGGTAAGAGATGTTCCCGGTAGGTGTAAGAGCACTGGGCAGAGCCAGTTGTGTCTTAGCTTCGCAAAGACCAGGAAGCAAGATGCTTTGGGCCTCTCTGCCCCTTGGAAACAGGGCAGCACTTTGGGCCTGGCAGCTCTAGGGCAGTGGAGCACACCCAGAGCCGGAGTTCTACTTCAGCCAGATGAGGCCTGCCAAGAAACTGCGTTTCACAGGCCTTTCAAAGACATGTTCCCGGTAGGCTGTAAGAGCACGGGGCAGAGCGAGTTGGTTCTTAGCTTCCCAGAGAGCTGGAAGCAAGATGCTTTGGGGCCTCTCTGCCGGTTTGGAAACAAGGCAGCACCTTGGGCCTGGCAGCTCTAGGGCAATGGAGCACACCCAGAGCAGAAGTTCTACTTCAGCCAAATCAGGCCTGCCAGGAAACGGCGTTTCACAGGCCTTGGTAAGAGATGTTCCCGGTAGGCTGTAAGAGCACTGGGCAACGCCAGATGTTTCTTAGCTTCCCGAAGAGCTGGAAGCGAGAAGCTTTGGTGCCACTCTCTCACTTTGGACTCAAGGCAGCCCTTTGGGGCAGGTAGCTCTACGCCAGTGGAGCACACCCAGAGCAGAAGTTCTACTTGGGCCAGTTCAGGCCACCAACAAACTGCGTTTCACAGGCCTTGGTAAGAGATGTTCCCGGTAGGCTGTAAGAGCACTGGGCAACGCCAGATGTTTCTTAGCTTCCCGAAGAGCTGGAAGCAAGATGCTTTGGGGCCTCTCATCCCCTTTGGAAACAAGGCGGCCCTATGGGCCAGGCAGCTCTAGGCCAATGGAGCACACCCAGAGCAGAAGTTCTACTTCGGCCAGTTCAGGCCACCAACAAACTGCGTTTCACAGGCCTTGGTAAGAGATGTTCCCGGTAGGCTGTAAGAGCACTGGGCAACGCCAGATGTTTCTTAGCTTCCCGAAGAGCTGGAAGCAAGATGCTTTGGGGCCTCTCATCCCCTTTGCAAACAAGGCCGACCTTTGGGCCAGGCAGCTCTAGGCCAATGGAGCACACCCAGAGCAGAAGTTCTACCTCAGCCAGATAAGGCCTGCCAAGAAACTGCGTTTCAAAGGCTTTGGTAAGAGATGTTCCCGGTACTCTGTTAGAGCACTGGGCAGAGCCATTTGTTTCTTAGCTTCCCAAAGAGCTGGAAGCAAGATGCTTTGGGGGCTCCCTGCCCCTTTGCCAACAAGGGCGACCTTTGGGCCTTTCAGCTCTAGGCCAATGGAGCACACCCAGAGCAGAAGTCCTACTTCAGCCAGATCAGGCCTGCCAAGGAACTGCGTTTCAGAGGCCTTTGTATGTGACGTTCCCGGTAGGCTGTGAGAGCACGATGCAGAGCCAGTTGTTTCCTTGTTTCCCAAACAGCTGGAAGCAAGACGCTTTGGGGCCTCTCTGCCCCTTTGGAAACAAGGCAGCACGTTGGGTCTGGCAGCTCTAGGGCAATGGAGCACAACCAGAGCCGAAGTTCTACTTCTTCCAGATCAGGCCTGCCTAGACAGTGCGTTTCACAGGCCTTGATAAGAGATGTTCTCTTAGGCTATAAGAGCACTGGGCACAGCCAGTTGTTTCTTAGCTTCCCAAGAGGTGGAAGCAAGATGCTTTGGGGCCTCTCTCCCCCTTTGGAAACAAGGCAGCCCTTTGGGCCTTTCAGCTCTAGGGCAATGGAGCACACCCAGAGCAGAAGTTCTACCTCAGCCAGATCAGGCCTGCCAAGAAACTGCTTTTCACAGGCCTTCGTAACAGGTGTTCCCGGAAGGCTGTAAGAGTACCTGGCAGAGCGAGTTGTTTCTTAGCTTCAAAAACAGCTGGAAGCAACATGATTTGGGGCCTCTCTCCCCCTTTGGAAACAAAGCAGCCTTTGTGCCTGGCAGCTCTAGGCCAAAGTAGCACACCCAGAGCAGAAGTTCTACCTCAGCCAGATCAGGCCTGCCAAGAAACTGCTTTTCACAGGCCTTCGTAAGAGGTGTTCCCGGAAGGCTGTAAGAGTACCTGGCAGAGCGAGTTGTTTCTTAGCTTCAAAAACAGCTGGAAGCAACATGATTTGGGGCCTCTCTCCCCCTTTGGAAACAAAGCAGCCTTTGTGCCTGGCAGCTCTAGGCCAAAGTAGCACACCCAGAGCAGAAGTTCTACCTCAGCCAGATAAGGCCTGTCAAGAAGCTGCGTTTCACAGGCCTTTGTATGTGACGTTCCCAGTTGGCTTTGAGAGCACTGTGCAGAGCCAGTTGTTTTAGCTTCCCAGAGAGCAGGAAGCAAGATGCTTTGGGGCCTCTCTCTCACTTTGGAAATAAAGGCAGCCCTTTGGGCCTGGCAGCCCTAGGCCAATGGAGTACACCCAGAGCAGAAGTTCTACCTCAGCCAGATCAGGCCTTCCAAGAAACTGCGTCTCACAGGCCTTTCTCTGTCACGTTGCCGGTAGGCTGTGAGAGCACTGTGCAGAGCCAGTTGTTTCTTACCTTCCCAAAGATTTGGAAGCAAGATGCTTTGGGGACTCTCAGCCCCTTTGGAAACAAGGCGGCCCTTTGGGCCTGGCAGCTCTAGGCCAAAGTAGCACGCCCAGAGCAGGAGTTCTACTTCAGCCAGATCAGGCCTGCCAAGAAACTGCGTTTCACAGGCCTTGGTAAGAGATGTTCCCGGTAGGCTGTGAGAGCACTGTGGAGAGCCAGTTGCTTTAGCTTCCCACAGAGCTGGAAGCAAGATGCTTTGGGGCCTCTCTCTCCCTTTGGACACAAGGCAGCCGTTTGGGCCTGGCAGCTCTAGGCCAATGGAGCACACCCACAGCAGAAGTTCTACTTCAGGCAGATCAGTCCTGCCCAGAAACTGCGTTTCACAGCCCTTGGTAAGAGATGTTCACGGTAGGCTGTGAGAGCACTGGGCAGAACCAGTTGTTTTTTAGCTTCCCAAAGTGCTGGAGGCAAGATGCTTTGGGGCCTCTCTCACCCTTTGGAAACAAGGCAGCCTTTAGGTCCTGGTAGCTCTAGGCCTATGTAGCACAACCAGAACAGAAGTTCTACTTCAGCCAGGTCAGGCCTGCCAAGAAACTGCGTTTCACAGGCCTTTCAAAGAGATGTTCTCTTAGGCTGTAAGAGCACTGGGCAGAGCCAGCTGTTTCTTAGCTTCCCGAAGAGCTGGGAGCAAGATGCTTTGGGTCCACTCTCCGTCTTTGGAAACAAGGCAGCCCTTTGGGCCTGGCAGCTCTAGGGCAATGGAGCACACCCAGAGCAGAAGTTCTACTTCAGCCAGATCAGGCCTGCCAGGAAACTGCATTTCACAGGCCTTGGTAAGAGATGTTCCCGGTAGGCTGTAAGAGCACTGGGCAACGCCAGATGTTTCTTAGCTTCCCGAAGAGCTGGAAGCAAGATGCTTTGGGGCCTCTCATCCCCTTTGCAAACAAGGCCGACCTTTGGGCCAGGCAGCTCTAGGCCAATGGAGCACACCCAGAGCAGAAGTTCTACCTCAGCCAGATAAGGCCTGCCAAGAAACTGCGTTTCAAAGGCTTTGGTAAGAGATGTTCCCGGTACTCTGTTAGAGCACTGGGCAGAGCCATTTGTTTCTTAGCTTCCCAAAGAGCTGGAAGCAAGATGCTTTGGGGGCTCCCTGCCCCTTTGCCAACAAGGGCGACCTTTGGGCCTTTCAGCTCTAGGCCAATGGAGCACACCCAGAGCAGAAGTCCTACTTCAGCCAGATCAGGCCTGCCAAGGAACTGCGTTTCAGAGGCCTTTGTATGTGACGTTCCCGGTAGGCTGTGAGAGCACGGTGCAGAGCCAGTTGTTTCCTTGTTTCCCAAACAGCTGGAAGCAAGACGCTTTGGGGCCTCTCTGCCCCTTTGGAAACAAGGCAGCACGTTGGGTCTGGCAGCTCTAGGGCAATGGAGCACAACCAGAGCCGAAGTTCTACTTCTTCCAGATCAGGCCTGCCTAGACAGTGCGTTTCACAGGCCTTGATAAGAGATGTTCTCTTAGGCTATAAGAGCACTGGGCACAGCCAGTTGTTTCTTAGCTTCCCAAGAGGTGGAAGCAAGATGCTTTGGGGCCTCTCTCCCCCTTTGGAAACAAGGCAGCCCTTTGGGCCTTTCAGCTCTAGGGCAATGGAGCACACCCAGAGCAGAAGTTCTACCTCAGCCAGATCAGGCCTGCCAAGAAACTGCTTTTCACAGGCCTTCGTAAGAGGTGTTCCCGGAAGGCTGTAAGAGTACCTGGCAGAGCGAGTTGTTTCTTAGCTTCAAAAACAGCTGGAAGCAACATGATTTGGGGCCTCTCTCCCCCTTTGGAAACAAAGCAGCCTTTGTGCCTGGCAGCTCTAGGCCAAAGTAGCACACCCAGAGCAGAAGTTCTACCTCAGCCAGATAAGGCCTGTCAAGAAGCTGCGTTTCACAGGCCTTTGTATGTGACGTTCCCAGTTGGCTTTGAGAGCACTGTGCAGAGCCAGTTGTTTTAGCTTCCCAGAGAGCAGGAAGCAAGATGCTTTGGGGCCTCTCTCTCACTTTGGAAATAAAGGCAGCCCTTTGGGCCTGGCAGCCCTAGGCCAATGGAGTACACCCAGAGCAGAAGTTCTACCTCAGCCAGATCAGGCCTTCCAAGAAACTGCGTCTCACAGGCCTTTCTCTGTCACGTTGCCGGTAGGCTGTGAGAGCACTGTGCAGAGCCAGTTGTTTCTTACCTTCCCAAAGATTTGGAAGCAAGATGCTTTGGGGACTCTCAGCCCCTTTGGAAACAAGGCGGCCCTTTGGGCCTGGCAGCTCTAGGCCAAAGTAGCACGCCCAGAGCAGGAGTTCTACTTCAGCCAGATCAGGCCTGCCAAGAAACTGCGTTTCACAGCCCTTGGTAAGAGATGTTCACGGTAGGCTGTGAGAGCACTGGGCAGAACCAGTTGTTTTTTAGCTTCCCAAAGTGCTGGAGGCAAGATGCTTTGGGGCCTCTCTCACCCTTTGGAAACAAGGCAGCCTTTAGGTCCTGGTAGCTCTAGGCCTATGTAGCACAACCAGAACAGAAGTTCTACTTCAGCCAGGTCAGGCCTGCCAAGAAACTGCGTTTCACAGGCCTTTCAAAGAGATGTTCTCTTAGGCTGTAAGAGCACTGGGCAGAGCCAGCTGTTTCTTAGCTTCCCGAAGAGCTGGGAGCAAGATGCTTTGGGTCCACTCTCCGTCTTTGGAAACAAGGCAGCCCTTTGGGCCTGGCAGCTCTAGGGCAATGGAGCACACCCAGAGCAGAAGTTCTACTTCAGCCAGATCAGGCCTGCCAGGAAACTGCATTTCACAGGCCTTGGTAAGAGATGTTCCCGGTAGGCTGTAAGAGCACTGGGCAACGCCAGATGTTTCTTAGCTTCCCGAAGAGCTGGAAGCAAGATGCTTTGGGGCCTCTCATCCCCTTTGCAAACAAGGCCGACCTTTGGGCCAGGCAGCTCTAGGCCAATGGAGCACACCCAGAGCAGAAGTTCTACCTCAGCCAGATAAGGCCTGCCAAGAAACTGCGTTTCAAAGGCTTTGGTAAGAGATGTTCCCGGTACTCTGTTAGAGCACTGGGCAGAGCCATTTGTTTCTTAGCTTCCCAAAGAGCTGGAAGCAAGATGCTTTGGGGGCTCCCTGCCCCTTTGCCAACAAGGGCGACCTTTGGGCCTTTCAGCTCTAGGCCAATGGAGCACACCCAGAGCAGAAGTCCTACTTCAGCCAGATCAGGCCTGCCAAGGAATTGCGTTTCAGAGGCCTTTGTATGTGACGTTCCCGGTAGGCTGTGAGAGCACGGTGCAGAGCCAGTTGTTTCCTTGTTTCCCAAACAGCTGGAAGCAAGACGCTTTGGGGCCTCTCTGCCCCTTTGGAAACAAGGCAGCACGTTGGGTCTGGCAGCTCTAGGGCAATGGAGCACAACCAGAGCCGAAGTTCTACTTCTTCCAGATCAGGCCTGCCTAGAAAGTGCGTTTCACAGGCCTTGATAAGAGATGTTCTCTTAGGCTATAAGAGCACTGGGCACAGCCAGTTGTTTCTTAGCTTCCCAAGAGGTGGAAGCAAGATGCTTTGGGGCCTCTCTCCCCCTTTGGAAACAAGGCAGCCCTTTGGGCCTTTCAGCTCTAGGGCAATGGAGCACACCCAGAGCAGAAGTTCTACCTCAGCCAGATCAGGCCTGCCAAGAAACTGCTTTTCACAGGCCTTCGTAAGAGGTGTTCCCGGAAGGCTGTAAGAGTACCTGGCAGAGCGAGTTGTTTCTTAGCTTCAAAAACAGCTGGAAGCAACATGATTTGGGGCCTCTCTCCCCCTTTGGAAACAAAGCAGCCTTTGTGCCTGGCAGCTCTAGGCCAAAGTAGCACACCCAGAGCAGAAGTTCTACCTCAGCCAGATAAGGCCTGTCAAGAAGCTGCGTTTCACAGGCCTTTGTATGTGACGTTCCCAGTTGGCTTTGAGAGCACTGTGCAGAGCCAGTTGTTTTAGCTTCCCAGAGAGCAGGAAGCAAGATGCTTTGGGGCCTCTCTCTCACTTTGGAAATAAAGGCAGCCCTTTGGGCCTGGCAGCCCTAGGCCAATGGAGTACACCCAGAGCAGAAGTTCTACCTCAGCCAGATCAGGCCTTCCAAGAAACTGCGTCTCACAGGCCTTTCTCTGTCACGTTGCCGGTAGGCTGTGAGAGCACTGTGCAGAGCCAGTTGTTTCTTACCTTCCCAAAGATTTGGAAGCAAGATGCTTTGGGGACTCTCAGCCCCTTTGGAAACAAGGCGGCCCTTTGGGCCTGGCAGCTCTAGGCCAAAGTAGCACGCCCAGAGCAGGAGTTCTACTTCAGCCAGATCAGGCCTGCCAAGAAACTGCGTTTCACAGCCCTTGGTAAGAGATGTTCACGGTAGGCTGTGAGAGCACTGGGCAGAACCAGTTGTTTTTTAGCTTCCCAAAGTGCTGGAGGCAAGATGCTTTGGGGCCTCTCTCACCCTTTGGAAACAAGGCAGCCTTTAGGTCCTGGTAGCTCTAGGCCTATGTAGCACAACCAGAACAGAAGTTCTACTTCAGCCAGGTCAGGCCTGCCAAGAAACTGCGTTTCACAGGCCTTTCAAAGAGATGTTCTCTTAGGCTGTAAGAGCACTGGGCAGAGCCAGCTGTTTCTTAGCTTCCCGAAGAGCTGGGAGCAAGATGCTTTGGGTCCACTCTCCGTCTTTGGAAACAAGGCAGCCCTTTGGGCCTGGCAGCTCTAGGGCAATGGAGCACACCCAGAGCAGAAGTTCTACTTCAGCCAGATCAGGCCTGCCAGGAAACTGCATTTCACAGGCCTTGGTAAGAGATGTTCCCGGTAGGCTGTAAGAGCACTGGGCAACGCCAGATGTTTCTTAGCTTCCCGAAGAGCTGGAAGCAACATGCTTTGGGGCCTCTCATCCCCTTTGCAAACAAGGCCGACCTTTGGGCCAGGCAGCTCTAGGCCAATGGAGCACACCCAGAGCAGAAGTTCTACCTCAGCCAGATAAGGCCTGCCAAGAAACTGCGTTTCAAAGGCTTTGGTAAGAGATGTTCCCGGTACTCTGTTAGAGCACTGGGCAGAGCCATTTGTTTCTTAGCTTCCCAAAGAGCTGGAAGCAAGATGCTTTGGGGGCTCCCTGCCCCTTTGCCAACAAGGGCGACCTTTGGGCCTTTCAGCTCTAGGCCAATGGAGCACACCCAGAGCAGAAGTCCTACTTCAGCCAGATCAGGCCTGCCAAGGAATTGCGTTTCAGAGGCCTTTGTATGTGACGTTCCCGGTAGGCTGTGAGAGCACGGTGCAGAGCCAGTTGTTTCCTTGTTTCCCAAACAGCTGGAAGCAAGACGCTTTGGGGCCTCTCTGCCCCTTTGGAAACAAGGCAGCACGTTGGGTCTGGCAGCTCTAGGGCAATGGAGCACAACCAGAGCCGAAGTTCTACTTCTTCCAGATCAGGCCTGCCTAGACAGTGCGTTTCACAGGCCTTGATAAGAGATGTTCTCTTAGGCTATAAGAGCACTGGGCACAGCCAGTTGTTTCTTAGCTTCCCAAGAGGTGGAAGCAAGATGCTTTGGGGCCTCTCTCCCCCTTTGGAAACAAGGCAGCCCTTTGGGCCTTTCAGCTCTAGGGCAATGGAGCACACCCAGAGCAGAAGTTCTACCTCAGCCAGATCAGGCCTGCCAAGAAACTGCTTTTCACAGGCCTTCGTAAGAGGTGTTCCCGGAAGGCTGTAAGAGTACCTGGCAGAGCGAGTTGTTTCTTAGCTTCAAAAACAGCTGGAAGCAACATGATTTGGGGCCTCTCTCCCCCTTTGGAAACAAAGCAGCCTTTGTGCCTGGCAGCTCTAGGCCAAAGTAGCACACCCAGAGCAGAAGTTCTACCTCAGCCAGATCAGGCCTGCCAAGAAACTGCTTTTCACAGGCCTTCGTAAGAGGTGTTCCCGGAAGGCTTGAAGAGTACCTGGCAGAGCGAGTTGTTTCTTAGCTTCAAAAACAGCTGGAAGCAACATGATTTGGGGCCTCTCTCCCCCTTTGGAAACAAAGCAGCCTTTGTGCCTGGCAGCTCTAGGCCAAAGTAGCACACCCAGAGCACAAGTTCTACCTCAGCCAGATAAGGCCTGTCAAGAAGCTGCGTTTCACAGGCCTTTGTATGTGACGTTCCCGGTTGGCTTTGAGAGCACTGTGCAGAGCCAGTTGTTTTAGCTTCCCAGAGAGCAGCAAGCAAGATGATTTGGGGCCTCTCTCACACTTTGGAAATAAAGGCAGCCCTTTGGGCCTGGCAGCCCTAGGCCAATGGAGTACACCCAGAGCAGAAGTTCTACCTCAGCCAGATCAGGCCTTCCAAGAAACTGCGTCTCACAGGCCTTTCTCTGTCACGTTGCCGGTAGGCTGTGAGAGCACTGTGCAGAGCCAGTTGTTTCTTAGCTTCCCAAAGATTTGGAAGCAAGATACTTTGGGGACTCTCAGCCCCTTTGGAAACAAGGCGGCCCTTTGGGCCTGGCAGCTCTAGGCCAAAGTAGCACGCCCAGAGCAGGAGTTCTACTTCAGCCAGATCAGGCCTGCCAAGAAACTGCGTTTCACAGGCCTTGGTAAGAGATGTTCCCGGTAGGCTGTGAGAGCACTGTGGAGAGCCAGTTGCTTTAGCTTCCCACAGAGCTGGAAGCAAGATGCTTTGGGGCATCTCTCTCCCTTTGGACACAAGGCAGCCGTTTGGGCCTGGCAGCTCTAGGCCAATGGAGCACACCCACAGCAGAAGTTCTACTTCAGGCAGATCAGTCCTGCCCAGAAACTGCGTTTCACAGCCCTTGGTAAGAGATGTTCACGGTAGGCTGTGAGAGCACTGGGCAGAACCAGTTGTTTTTTAGCTTCCCAAAGTGCTGGAGGCAAGATGCTTTGGGGCCTCTCTCACCCTCTGGAAACAAGGCAGCCCTTAGGTCCTGGTAGCTCTAGGCCTATGTAGCACAACCAGAACAGAAGTTCTACTTCAGCCAGGTCAGGCCTGCCAAGAAACTGCGTTTCACAGGCCTTTCAAAGAGATGTTCTCTTAGGCTGTAAGAGCACTGGGCAGAGCCAGCTGTTTCTTAGCTTCCCGAAGAGCTGGGAGCAAGATGCTTTGGGTCCACTCTCCGTCTTTGGAAACAAGGCAGCCCTTTAGGCCTGGCAGCTCTAGGGCAATGGAGCACACCCAGAGCAGAAGTTCTACTTCAGCCAGATCAGGCCTGCCAGGAAACTGCATTTCACAGGCCTTGGTAAGAGATGTTCCCGGTAGGCTGTAAGAGCACTGGGCAGAGCCAGTTGTTTCTTACCTTCCTGAAAAGCTGGAAGCAAGATGCTTGGGACCCCTCTGCCCGTTTGGGAACAAGGCAGCCTTTTGGGTCGGGAAGCTCTAGGCCAATGGAGCACACGCAGAGCAGGAGTTCTACTACAGCCTGATCAGGCCTGCAAAGAAACAGCGTTTGACAGGCCTTGGTAAGAGATGTTCCCGGTAGGTGTAAGAGCACTGGGCAGAGCCAGTTGTGTCTTAGCTTCGCAAAGACCGGGAAGCAAGATGCTTTGGGCCTCTCTGCCCCTTGGAAACAGGGCAGCACTTTGGGCCTGGCAGCTCTAGGGCAGTGGAGCACACCCAGAGCCGGAGTTCTACTTCAGCCAGATGAGGCCTGCCAAGAAACTGCGTTTCACAGGCCTTTCAAAGACATGTTCCCGGTAGGCTGTAAGAGCACAGGGCAGAGCGAGTTGGTTCTTAGCTTCCCAGAGAGCTGGAAGCAAGATGCTTTGGGGCCTCTCTGCCCCTTTGGAAACAAGGCAGCACCTTGGGCCTGGCAGCTCTAGGGCAATGGAGCACACCCAGAGCAGAAGTTCTACTTCAGCCAAATCAGGCCTGCCAGGAAATGGCGTTTCACAGGCCTTGGTAAGAGATGTTCCCGGTAGGCTGTAAGAGCACTGGGCAACGCCAGATGTTTCTTAGCTTCCCGAAGAGCTGGAAGCGAGAAGCTTTGGTGCCACTCTCTCACTTTGGACTCAAGGCAGCCCTTTGGGGCAGGTAGCTCTACGCCAGTGGAGCACACCCAGAGCAGAAGTTCTACTTGGGCCAGTTCAGGCCACCAACAAACTGCGTTTCACAGGCCTTGGTAAGAGATGTTCCCGGTAGGCTGTAAGAGCACTGGGCAACGCCAGATGTTTCTTAGCTTCCCGAAGAGCTGGAAGCAAGATGCTTTGGGGCCTCTCATCCCCTTTGCAAACAAGGCCGACCTTTGGGCCAGGCAGCTCTAGGCCAATGGAGCACACCCAGAGCAGAAGTTCTACCTCAGCCAGATAAGGCCTGCCAAGAAACTGCGTTTCAAAGGCTTTGGTAAGAGATGTTCCCGGTACTCTGTTAGAGCACTGGGCAGAGCCATTTGTTTCTTAGCTTCCCAAAGAGCTGGAAGCAAGATGCTTTGGGGGCTCCCTGCCCCTTTGCCAACAAGGGCGACCTTTGGGCCTTTCAGCTCTAGGCCAATGGAGCACACCCAGAGCAGAAGTCCTACTTCAGCCAGATCAGGCCTGCCAAGGAACTGCGTTTCAGAGGCCTTTGTATGTGACGTTCCCGGTAGGCTGTGAGAGCACGGTGCAGAGCCAGTTGTTTCCTTGTTTCCCAAACAGCTGGAAGCAAGACGCTTTGGGGCCTCTCTGCCCCTTTGGAAACAAGGCAGCACGTTGGGTCTGGCAGCTCTAGGGCAATGGAGCACAACCAGAGCCGAAGTTCTACTTCTTCCAGATCAGGCCTGCCTAGACAGTGCGTTTCCCAGGCCTTGATAAGAGATGTTCTCTTAGGCTATAAGAGCACTGGGCACAGCCAGTTGTTTCTTAGCTTCCCAAGAGGTGGAAGCAAGATGCTTTGGGGCCTCTCTCCCCCTTTGGAAACAAGGCAGCCCTTTGGGCCTTTCAGCTCTAGGGCAATGGAGCACACCCAGAGCAGAAGTTCTACCTCAGCCAGATCAGGCCTGCCAAGAAACTGCTTTTCACAGGCCTTCGTAAGAGGTGTTCCCGGAAGGCTGTAAGAGTACCTGGCAGAGCGAGTTGTTTCTTAGCTTCAAAAACAGCTGGAAGCAACATGATTTGGGGCCTCTCTCCCCCTTTGGAAACAAAGCAGCCTTTGTGCCTGGCAGCTCTAGGCCAAAGTAGCACACCCAGAGCACAAGTTCTACCTCAGCCAGATAAGGCCTGTCAAGAAGCTGCGTTTCACAGGCCTTTGTATGTGACGTTCCCGGTTGGCTTTGAGAGCACTGTGCAGAGCCAATTGTTTTAGCTTCCCAGAGAGCAGGAAGCAAGATGCTTTGGGGCCTCTCTCACACTTTGGAAATAAAGGCAGCCCTTTGGGCCTGGCAGCCCTAGGCCAATGGAGTACACCCAGAGCAGAAGTTCTACCTCAGCCAGATCAGGCCTTCCAAGAAACTGCGTCTCACAGGCCTTTCTCTGTCACGTTGCCGGTAGGCTGTGAGAGCACTGTGCAGAGCCAGTTGTTTCTTAGCTTCCCAAAGATTTGGAAGCAAGATGCTTTGGGGACTCTCAGCCCCTTTGGAAACAAGGCGGCCCTTTGGGCCTGGCAGCTCTTGGCCAAAGTAGCACGCCCAGAGCAGGAGTTCTACTTCAGCCAGATCAGGCCTGCCAAGAAACTGCGTTTCACAGGCCTTGGTAAGAGATGTTCCCGGTAGGCTGTGAGAGCACTGTGGAGAGCCAGTTGCTTTAGCTTCCCACAGAGCTGGAAGCAAGATGCCTTGGGGCCTCTCTCTCCCTTTGGACACAAGGCAGCCGTTTGGGCCTGGCAGCTCTAGGCCAATGGAGCACACCCACAGCAGAAGTTCTACTTCAGGCAGATCAGTCCTGCCCAGAAACTGCGTTTCACAGCCCTTGGTAAGAGATGTTCACGGTAGGCTGTGAGAGCACTGGGCAGAACCAGTTGTTTTTTAGCTTCCCAAAGTGCTGGGGCAAGATGCTTTGGGGCCTCTCTCACCCTTTGGAAACAAGGCAGCCCTTAGGTCCTGGTAGCTCTAGGCCTATGTAGCACAACCAGAACAGAAGTTCTTCTTCAGCCAGGTCAGGCCTGCCAAGAAACTGCGTTTCACAGGCCTTTCAAAGAGATGTTCTCTTAGGCTGTAAGAGCACTGGGCAGAGCCAGCTGTTTCTTAGCTTCCCGAAGAGCTGGGAGCAAGATGCTTTGGGTCCACTCTCCGTCTTTGGAAACAAGGCAGCCCTTTGGGCCTGGCAGCTCTGGGGCAATGGAGCACACCCAGAGCAGAAGTTCTACTTCAGCCAGATCAGGCCTGCCAGGAAACTGCGTTTCACAGGCCTTGGTAAGAGATGTTCCCGGTAGGCTGTAAGAGCACTGGGCAGAGCCAGTTGTTTCTTACCTTCCTGAAAAGCTGGAAGCAAGATGCTTGGGACCCCTCTGCCCGTTTGGGAACAAGGCAGCCTTTTGGGTCGGGAAGCTCTAGGCCAATGGAGCACACGCAGAGCAGGAGTTCTACTTCAGCCTGATCAGGCCTGCAAAGAAAGAGCGTTTGACAGGCCTTGGTAAGAGATGTTCGCGGTAGGTGTAATAGCACTGGGCAGAGCCAGTTGTGTCTTAGCTTCGCAAAGACCGGGAAGCAAGATGCTTTGGGCCTCTCTGCCCCTTGGAAACAGGGCAGCACTTTGGGCCTGGCAGCTCTAGGGCAATGGAGCACACCCAGAGCCGGAGTTCTACTTCAGCCAGATGAGGCCTGCCAAGAAACTGCGTTTCACAGGCCTTTCAAAGACATGTTCCCGGTAGGCTGTAAGAGCACGGGGCAGAGCGAGTTGGTTCTTAGCTTCCCAGAGAGCTGGAAGCAAGATGCTTTGGGGCCTCTCTGCCCCTTTGGAAACAAGGCAGCACCTTGGGCCTGGCAGCTCTAGGGCAATGGAGCACACCCAGAGCAGAAGTTCTACTTCAGCCAAATCAGGCCTGCCAGGAAACGGCGTTTCACAGGCCTTGGTAAGAGATGTTCCCGGTAGGCTGTAAGAGCACTGGGCAACGCCAGATGTTTCTTAGATTCCCGAAGAGCTGGAAGCAAGATGCTTTGGTGCCACTCTCTCACTTTGGAATCAAGGCAGCCCTTTGGGGCAGGTAGCTCTAGGCCAGTGGAGCACACGCAGCAGACGTTCTACTTCGGCCAGTTCAGGCCACCAACAAACTGCGTTTCACAGGCCTTGGTAAGAGATGTTCCCGGTAGGCTGTAAGAGCACTGGGCAACGCCAGATGTTTCTTAGCTTCCCGAAGAGCTGGAAGCAAGATGCTTTGGGGCCTCTCATCCCCTTTGCAAACAAGGCGGCCCTATGGGCCAGGCAGCTCTAGGCCAATGGAGCACACCCAGAGCAGAAGCTCTACTTCGGCCAGTTCAGGCCACCAACAAACTGCGTTTCACAGGCCTTGGTAAGAGATGTTCCCGGTAGGCTGTAAGAGCACTGGGCAACGCCAGATGTTTCTTAGCTTCCCGAAGAGCTGGAAGCAAGATGCTTTGGGGCCTCTCTCCCCCTTTGGAAACAAGGCAGCCCTTTGGGCCTTTCAGCTCTAGGGCAATGGAGCACACCCAGAGCAGAAGTTCTACCTCAGCCAGATCAGGCCTGCCAAGAAACTGCTTTTCACAGGCCTTCGTAAGAGGTGTTCCCGGAAGGCTGTAAGAGTACCTGGCAGAGCGAGTTGTTTCTTAGCTTCAAAAACAGCTGGAAGCAACATGATTTGGGGCCTCTCTCCCCCTTTGGAAACAAAGCAGCCTTTGTGCCTGGCAGCTCTAGGCCAAAGTAGCACACCCAGAGCACAAGTTCTACCTCAGCCAGATAAGGCCTGTCAAGAAGCTGCGTTTCACAGGCCTTTGTATGTGACGTTCCCGGTTGGCTTTGAGAGCACTGTGCAGAGCCAGTTGTTTTAGCTTCCCAGAGAGCAGGAAGCAAGATGCTTTGGGGCCTCTCTCACACTTTGGAAATAAAGGCAGCCCTTTGGGCCTGGCAGCCCTAGGCCAATGGAGTACACCCAGAGCAGAAGTTCTACCTCAGCCAGATCAGGCCTTCCAAGAAACTGCGTCTCACAGGCCTTTCTCTGTCACGTTGCCGGTAGGCTGTGAGAGCACTGTGCAGAGCCAGTTGTTTCTTAGCTTCCCAAAGATTTGGAAGCAAGATGCTTTGGGGACTCTCTGCCCCTTTGGAAACAAGGCAGCACCTTGGGCCTGGCAGCTCTAGGGCAATGGAGCACACCCAGAGCAGAAGTTCTACTTCAGCCAAATCAGGACTGCCAGGAAACAGCGTTTCACAGGCCTTGGTAAGAGATGTTCCCGGTAGGCTGTAAGAGCACTGGGCAACGCCAGATGTTTCTTAGCTTCCCGAAGAGCTGGAAGCAAGAAGCTTTGGTGCCACTCTCTCACTTTGGACTCAAGGCAGCCCTTTGGGGCAGGTAGCTCTAGCCCAGTGGAGCACACCCAGAGCAGAAGTTCTACTTGGGCCAGTTCAGGCCACCAACAAACTGCGTTTCACAGGCCTTGGTAAGAGATGTTCCCGGTAGGCTGTAAGAGCACTGGGCAACGCCAGATGTTTCTTAGCTTCCCGAAGAGCTGGAAGCAAGATGCTTTGGGGCCTCTCATCCCCTTTGCAAACAAGGCGGCCCTATGGGCCAGGCAGCTCTAGGCCAATGGAGAACACCCTGAGCAGAAGCTCTACTTCGGCCCGTTCAGGCCACCAACAAACTGCGTTTCACAGGCCTTGGTAAGAGATGTTCCCGGTAGGCTGTAAGAGCACTGGGCAACGCCAGATGTTTCTTAGCTTCCCGAAGAGCTGGAAGCAAGATGCTTTGGGGCCTCTCATCCCCTTTGCAAACAAGGCCGACCTTTGGGCCAGGCAGCTCTAGGCCAATGGAGCACACCCAGAGCAGAAGTTCTACCTCAGCCAGATAAGGCCTGCCAAGAAACTGCGTTTCAAAGGCTTTGGTAAGAGATGTTCCCGGTACTCTGTTAGAGCACTGGGCAGAGCCATTTGTTTCTTAGCTTCCCAAAGAGCTGGAAGCAAGATGCTTTGGGGGCTCCCTGCCCCTTTGCCAACAAGGGCGACCTTTGGGCCTTTCAGCTCTAGGCCAATGGAGCACACCCAGAGCAGAAGTTCTACCTCAGCCAGATCAGGCCTGCCAAGAAACTGCTTTTCACAGGCCTTCGTAACAGGTGTTCCCGGAAGGCTGTAAGAGTACCTGGCAGAGCGAGTTGTTTCTTAGCTTCAAAAACAGCTGGAAGCAACATGATTTGGGGCCTCTCTCCCCCTTTGGAAACAAAGCAGCCTTTGTGCCTGGCAGCTCTAGGCCAAAGTAGCACACCCAGAGCAGAAGTTCTACCTCAGCCAGATCAGGCCTGCCAAGAAACTGCTTTTCACAGGCCTTCGTAAGAGGTGTTCCCGGAAGGCTTGAAGAGTACCTGGCAGAGCGAGTTGTTTCTTAGCTTCAAAAACAGCTGGAAGCAACATGATTTGGGGCCTCTCTCCCCCTTTGGAAACAAAGCAGCCTTTGTGCCTGGCAGCTCTAGGCCAAAGTAGCACACCCAGAGCAGAAGTTCTACCTCAGCCAGATAAGGCCTGTCAAGAAGCTGCGTTTCACAGGCCTTTGTATGTGACGTTCCCAGTTGGCTTTGAGAGCACTGTGCAGAGCCAGTTGTTTTAGCTTCCCAGAGAGCAGGAAGCAAGATGCTTTGGGGCCTCTCTCTCACTTTGGAAATAAAGGCAGCCCTTTGGGCCTGGCAGCCCTAGGCCAATGGAGTACACCCAGAGCAGAAGTTCTACCTCAGCCAGATCAGGCCTTCCAAGAAACTGCGTCTCACAGGCCTTTCTCTGTCACGTTGCCGGTAGGCTGTGAGAGCACTGTGCAGAGCCAGTTGTTTCTTAGCTTCCCAAAGATTTGGAAGCAAGATGCTTTGGGGACTCTCAGCCCCTTTGGAAACAAGGCGGCCCTTTGGGCCTGGCAGCTCTAGGCCAAAGTAGCACGCCCAGAGCAGGAGTTCTACTTCAGCCAGATCAGGCCTGCCAAGAAACTGCGTTTCACAGGCCTTGGTAAGAGATGTTCCCGGTAGGCTGTGAGAGCACTGTGGAGAGCCAGTTGCTTTAGCTTCCCACAGAGCTGGAAGCAAGATGCTTTGGGGCCTCTCTCTCCCTTTGGACACAAGGCAGCCGTTTGGGCCTGGCAGCTCTAGGCCAATGGAGCACACCCACAGCAGAAGTTCTACTTCAGGCAGATCAGTCCTGCCCAGAAACTGCGTTTCACAGCCCTTGGTAAGAGATGTTCACGGTAGGCTGTGAGAGCACTGGGCAGAACCAGTTGTTTTTTAGCTTCCCAAAGTGCTGGAGGCAAGATGCTTTGGGGCCTCTCTCACCCTTTGGAAACAAGGCAGCCTTTAGGTCCTGGTAGCTCTAGGCCTATGTAGCACAACCAGAACAGAAGTTCTACTTCAGCCAGGTCAGGCCTGCCAAGAAACTGCGTTTCACAGGCCTTTCAAAGAGATGTTCTCTTAGGCTGTAAGAGCACTGGGCAGAGCCAGCTGTTTCTTAGCTTCCCGAAGAGCTGGGAGCAAGATGCTTTGGGTCCACTCTCCGTCTTTGGAAACAAGGCAGCCCTTTGGGCCTGGCAGCTCTAGGGCAATGGAGCACACCCAGAGCAGAAGTTCTACTTCAGCCAGATCAGGCCTGCCAGGAAACTGCATTTCACAGGCCTTGGTAAGAGATGTTCCCGGTAGGCTGTAAGAGCACTGGGCAACGCCAGATGTTTCTTAGCTTCCCGAAGAGCTGGAAGCAAGATGCTTTGGGGCCTCTCATCCCCTTTGCAAACAAGGCCGACCTTTGGGCCAGGCAGCTCTAGGCCAATGGAGCACACCCAGAGCAGAAGTTCTACCTCAGCCAGATAAGGCCTGCCAAGAAACTGCGTTTCAAAGGCTTTGGTAAGAGATGTTCCCGGTACTCTGTTAGAGCACTGGGCAGAGCCATTTGTTTCTTAGCTTCCCAAAGAGCTGGAAGCAAGATGCTTTGGGGGCTCCCTGCCCCTTTGCCAACAAGGGCGACCTTTGGGCCTTTCAGCTCTAGGCCAATGGAGCACACCCAGAGCAGAAGTCCTACTTCAGCCAGATCAGGCCTGCCAAGGAACTGCGTTTCAGAGG
Organism: Equus asinus; assembly: GCF_041296235.1. NCBI lineage: Eukaryota > Metazoa > Chordata > Mammalia > Perissodactyla > Equidae > Equus > Equus asinus. Next base: position 1,086,550 of record NW_027225523.1, read on the forward strand.
CCTTTGTATGTGACGTTCCCGGTAGGCTGTGAGAGCACGGTGCAGAGCCAGTTGTTTCCTTGTTTCCCAAACAGCTGGAAGCAAGACGCTTTGGGGCCTCTCTGCCCCTTTGGAAACAAGGCAGCACGTTGGGTCTGGCAGCTCTAGGGCAATGGAGCACAACCAGAGCCGAAGTTCTACTTCTTCCAGATCAGGCCTGCCTAGACAGTGCGTTTCCCAGGCCTTGATAAGAGATGTTCTCTTAGGCTATAAGAGCACTGGGCACAGCCAGTTGTTTCTTAGCTTCCCAAGAGGTGGAAGCAAGATGCTTTGGGGCCTCTCTCCCCCTTTGGAAACAAGGCAGCCCTTTGGGCCTTTCAGCTCTAGGGCAATGGAGCACACCCAGAGCAGAAGTTCTACCTCAGCCAGATCAGGCCTGCCAAGAAACTGCTTTTCACAGGCCTTCGTAAGAGGTGTTCCCGGAAGGCTGTAAGAGTACCTGGCAGAGCGAGTTGTTTCTTAGCTTCAAAAACAGCTGGAAGCAACATGATTTGGGGCCTCTCTCCCCCTTTGGAAACAAAGCAGCCTTTGTGCCTGGCAGCTCTAGGCCAAAGTAGCACACCCAGAGCACAAGTTCTACCTCAGCCAGATCAGGCCTTCCAAGAAACTGCGTCTCACAGGCCTTTCTCTGTCACGTTGCCGGTAGGCTGTGAGAGCACTGTGCAGAGCCAGTTGTTTCTTAGCTTCCCAAAGATTTGGAAGCAAGATGCTTTGGGGACTCTCAGCCCCTTTGGAAACAAGGCGGCCCTTTGGGCCTGGCAGCTCTAGGCCAAAGTAGCACGCCCAGAGCAGGAGTTCTACTTCAGCCAGATCAGGCCTGCCAAGAAACTGCGTTTCACAGGCCTTGGTAAGAGATGTTCCCGGTAGGCTGTGAGAGCACTGTGGAGAGCCAGTTGCTTTAGCTTCCCACAGAGCTGGAAGCAAGATGCCTTGGGGCCTCTCTCTCCCTTTGGACACAAGGCAGCCGTTTGGGCCTGGCAGCTCTAGGCCAATGGAGCACACCCACAGCAGAAGTTCTACTTCAGGCAGATCAGTCCTGCCCAGAAACTGCGTTTCACAGCCCTTGGTAAGAGATGTTCACGGTAGGCTGTGAGAGCACTGGGCAGAACCAGTTGTTTTTTAGCTTCCCAAAGTGCTGGAGGCAAGATGCTTTGGGGCCTCTCTCACCCTTTGGAAACAAGGCAGCCCTTAGGTCCTGGTAGCTCTAGGCCTATGTAGCACAACCAGAACAGAAGTTCTACTTCAGCCAGGTCAGGCCTGCCAAGAAACTGCGTTTCACAGGCCTTTCAAAGAGATGTTCTCTTAGGCTGTAAGAGCACTGGGCAGAGCCAGCTGTTTCTTAGCTTCCCGAAGAGCTGGGAGCAAGATGCTTTGGGTCCACTCTCCGTCTTTGGAAACAAGGCAGCCCTTTGGGCCTGGCAGCTCTAGGGCAATGGAGCACACCCAGAGCAGAAGTTCTACTTCAGCCAGATCAGGCCTGCCAGGAAACTGCATTTCACAGGCCTTGGTAAGAGATGTTCCCGGTAGGCTGTAAGAGCACTGGGCAGAGCCAGTTGTTTCTTACCTTCCTGAAAAGCTGGAAGCAAGATGCTTGGGACCCCTCTGCCCGTTTGGGAACAAGGCAGCCTTTTGGGTCGGGAAGCTCTAGGCCAATGGAGCACACGCAGAGCAGGAGTTCTACTTCAGCCTGATCAGGCCTGCAAAGAAACAGCGTTTGACAGGCCTTGGTAAGAGATGTTCCCGGTAGGTGTAAGAGCACTGGGCAGAGCCAGTTGTTTCTTAGCTTCGCAAAGACCGGGAAGCAAGATGCTTTGGGCCTCTCTGCCCCTTGGAAACAGGGCAGCACTTTGGGCCTGGCAGCTCTAGGGCAATGGAGCACACCCAGAGCCGGAGTTCTACTTCAGCCAGATGAGGCCTGCCAAGAAACTGCGTTTCACAGGCCTTTCAAAGACATGTTCCCGGTAGGCTGTAAGAGCACGGGGCAGAGCGAGTTGGTTCTTAGCTTCCCAGAGAGCTGGAAGCAAGATGCTTTGGGGCCTCCCTGCCCCTTTGGAAACAAGGCAGCACCTTGGGCCAGGCAGCTCTAGGCCAATGGAGCACACCCAGAGCAGAAGTTCTACTTCGGCCAGTTCAGGCCACCAACAAACTGCGTTTCACAGGCCTTGGTAAGAGATGTTCCCGGTAGGCTGTAAGAGCACTGGGCAACGCCAGATGTTTCTTAGCTTCCCGAAGAGCTGGAAGCAAGATGCTTTGGGGCCTCTCATCCCCTTTGCAAACAAGGCCGACCTTTGGGCCAGGCAGCTCTAGGCCAATGGAGCACACCCAGAGCAGAAGTTCTACCTCAGCCAGATAAGGCCTGCCAAGAAACTGTGTTTCAAAGGCTTTGGTAAGAGATGTTCCCGGTACTCTGTTAGAGCACTGGGCAGAGCCATTTGTTTCTTAGCTTCCCAAAGAGCTGGAAGCAAGATGCTTTGGGGGCTCCCTGCCCCTTTGCCAACAAGGGCGACCTTTGGGCCTTTCAGCTCTAGGCCAATGGAGCACACCCAGAGCAGAAGTCCTACTTCAGCCAGATCAGGCCTGCCAAGGAACTGCGTTTCAGAGGCCTTTGTATGTGACGTTCCCGGTAGGCTGTGAGAGCACGGTGCAGAGCCAGTTGTTTCCTTGTTTCCCAAACAGCTGGAAGCAAGACGCTTTGGGGCCTCTCTGCCCCTTTGGAAACAAGGCAGCACGTTGGGTCTGGCAGCTCTAGGGCAATGGAGCACAACCAGAGCCGAAGTTCTACTTCTTCCAGATCAGGCCTGCCTAGACAGTGCGTTTCCCAGGCCTTGATAAGAGATGTTCTCTTAGGCTATAAGAGCACTGGGCACAGCCAGTTGTTTCTTAGCTTCCCAAGAGGTGGAAGCAAGATGCTTTGGGGCCTCTCTCCCCCTTTGGAAACAAGGCAGCCCTTTGGGCCTTTCAGCTCTAGGGCAATGGAGCACACCCAGAGCAGAAGTTCTACCTCAGCCAGATCAGGCCTGCCAAGAAACTGCTTTTCACAGGCCTTCGTAAGAGGTGTTCCCGGAAGGCTGTAAGAGTACCTGGCAGAGCGAGTTGTTTCTTAGCTTCAAAAACAGCTGGAAGCAACATGATTTGGGGCCTCTCTCCCCCTTTGGAAACAAAGCAGCCTTTGTGCCTGGCAGCTCTAGGCCAAAGTAGCACACCCAGAGCACAAGTTCTACCTCAGCCAGATAAGGCCTGTCAAGAAGCTGCGTTTCACAGGCCTTTGTATGTGACGTTCCCGGTTGGCTTTGAGAGCACTGTGCAGAGCCAGTTGTTTTAGCTTCCCAGAGAGCAGGAAGCAAGATGCTTTGGGGCCTCTCTCACACTTTGGAAATAAAGGCAGCCCTTTGGGCCTGGCAGCCCTAGGCCAATGGAGTACACCCAGAGAACAAGTTCTACCTCAGCCAGATCAGGCCTTCCAAGAAACTGCGTCTCACAGGCCTTTCTCTGTCACGTTGCCGGTAGGCTGTGAGAGCACTGTGCAGAGCCAGTTGTTTCTTAGCTTCCCAAAGATTTGGAAGCAAGATGCTTTGGGGACTCTCAGCCCCTTTGGAAACAAGGCGGCCCTTTGGGCCTGGCAGCTCTAGGCCAAAGTAGCACGCCCAGAGCAGGAGTTCTACTTCAGCCAGATCAGGCCTGCCAAGAAACTGCGTTTCACAGGCCTTGGTAAGAGATGTTCCCGGTAGGCTGTGAGAGCACTGTGGAGAGCCAGTTGCTTTAGCTTCCCACAGAGCTGGAAGCAAGATGCCTTGGGGCCTCTCTCTCCCTTTGGACACAAGGCAGCCGTTTGCGCCTGGCAGCTCTAGGCCAATGGAGCACACCCACAGCAGAAGTTCTACTTCAGGCAGATCAGTCGTGCCCAGAAACTGCGTTTCACAGCCCTTGGTAAGAGATGTTCACGGTAGGCTGTGAGAGCACTGGGCAGAACCAGTTGTTTTTTAGCTTCCCAAAGTGCTGGAGGCAAGATGCTTTGGGGCCTCTCTCACCCTTTGGAAACAAGGCAGCCCTTAGGTCCTGGTAGCTCTAGGCCTATGTAGCACAACCAGAACAGAAGTTCTACTTCAGCCAGGTCAGGCCTGCCAAGAAACTGCGTTTCACAGGCCTTTCAAAGAGATGTTCTCTTAGGCTGTAAGAGCACTGGGCAGAGCCAGCTGTTTCTTAGCTTCCCGAAGAGCTGGGAGCAAGATGCTTTGGGTCCACTCTCCGTCTTTGGAAACAAGGCAGCCCTTTGGGCCTGGCAGCTCTAGGGCAATGGAGCACACCCAGAGCAGAAGTTCTACTTCAGCCAGATCAGGCCTGCCAGGAAACTGCGTTTCACAGGCCTTGGTAAGAGATGTTCCCGGTAGGCTGTAAGAGCACTGGGCAGAGCCAGTTGTTTCTTACCTTCCTGAAAAGCTGGAAGCAAGATGCTTGGGACCCCTCTGCCCGTTTGGGAACAAGGCAGCCTTTTGGGTCGGGAAGCTCTAGGCCAATGGAGCACACGCAGAGCAGGAGTTCTACTTCAGCCTGATCAGGCCTGCAAAGAAACAGCGTTTGACAGGCCTTGGTAAGAGATGTTCCCGGTAGGTGTAAGAGCACTGGGCAGAGCCAGTTGTTTCTTAGCTTCGCAAAGACCGGGAAGCAAGATGCTTTGGGCCTCTCTGCCCCTTGGAAACAGGGCAGCACTTTGGGCCTGGCAGCTCTAGGGCAATGGAGCACACCCAGAGCCGGAGTTCTACTTCAGCCAGATGAGGCCTGCCAAGAAACTGCGTTTCACAGGCCTTTCAAAGACATGTTCCCGGTAGGCTGTAAGAGCACGGGGCAGAGCGAGTTGGTTCTTAGCTTCCCAGAGAGCTGGAAGCAAGATGCTTTGGGGCCTCTCTGCCCCTTTGGAAACAAGGCAGCACCTTGGGCCTGGCAGCTCTAGGCCAATGGAGCACACCCAGAGCAGAAGTTCTACTTCGGCCAGTTCAGGCCACCAACAAACTGTGTTTCACAGGCCTTGGTAAGAGATGTTCCCGGTAGGCTGTAAGAGCACTGGGCAACGCCAGATGTTTCTTAGCTTCCCGAAGAGCTGGAAGCAAGAAGCTTTGGTGCCACTCTCTCACTTTGGACTCAAGGCAGCCCTTTGGGGCAGGTAGCTCTAGCCCAGTGGAGCACACCCAGAGCAGAAGTTCTACTTCGGCCAGTTCAGGCCACCAAGAAACTGCGTTTCACAGGCCTTGGTAAGAGATGTTCCCGGTAGGCTGTAAGAGCACTGGGCAACGCCAGATGTTTCTTAGCTTACCGAAGAGCTGGAAGCAAGATGCTTTGGGGCCTCTCATCCCCTTTGCAAACAAGGCGGCCCTATGGGCCAGGTAGCTCTAGGCCAATGGAGCACACCCAGAGCAGAAGCTCTACTTCGGCCAGTTCAGGCCACCAACAAACTGCGTTTCACAGGCCTTGGTAAGAGATGTTCCCGGTAGGCTGTAAGAGCACTGGGCAACGCCAGATGTTTCTTAGCTTCCCGAAGAGCTGGAAGCAAGATGCTTTGGGGCCTCTCATCCCCTTTGCAAACAAGGCCGACCTTTGGGCCAGGCAGCTCTAGGCCAATGGAGCACACCCAGAGCAGAAGTTCTACCTCAGCCAGATAAGGCCTGCCAAGAAACTGCGTTTCAAAGGCTTTGGTAAGAGATGTTCCCGGTACTCTGTTAGAGCACTGGGCAGAGCCATTTGTTTCTTAGCTTCCCAAAGAGCTGGAAGCAAGATGCTTTGGGGGCTCCCTGCCCCTTTGCCAACAAGGGCGACCTTTGGGCCTTTCAGCTCTAGGCCAATGGAGCACACCCAGAGCAGAAGTCCTACTTCAGCCAGATCAGGCCTGCCAAGGAACTGCGTTTCAGAGGCCTTTGTATGTGACGTTCCCGGTAGGCTGTGAGAGCACGGTGCAGAGCCAGTTGTTTCCTTGTTTCCCAAACAGCTGGAAGCAAGACGCTTTGGGGCCTCTCTGCCCCTTTGGAAACAAGGCAGCACGTTGGGTCTGGCAGCTCTAGGGCAATGGAGCACAACCAGAGCCGAAGTTCTACTTCTTCCAGATCAGGCCTGCCTAGACAGTGCGTTTCCCAGGCCTTGATAAGAGATGTTCTCTTAGGCTATAAGAGCACTGGGCACAGCCAGTTGTTTCTTAGCTTCCCAAGAGGTGGAAGCAAGATGCTTTGGGGCCTCTCTCCCCCTTTGGAAACAAGGCAGCCCTTTGGGCCTTTCAGCTCTAGGGCAATGGAGCACACCCAGAGCAGAAGTTCTACCTCAGCCAGATCAGGCCTGCCAAGAAACTGCTTTTCACAGGCCTTCGTAAGAGGTGTTCCCGGAAGGCTGTAAGAGTACCTGGCAGAGCGAGTTGTTTCTTAGCTTCAAAAACAGCTGGAAGCAACATGATTTGGGGCCTCTCTCCCCCTTTGGAAACAAAGCAGCCTTTGTGCCTGGCAGCTCTAGGCCAAAGTAGCACACCCAGAGCACAAGTTCTACCTCAGCCAGATAAGGCCTGTCAAGAAGCTGCGTTTCACAGGCCTTTGTATGTGACGTTCCCGGTTGGCTTTGAGAGCACTGTGCAGAGCCAGTTGTTTTAGCTTCCCAGAGAGCAGGAAGCAAGATGCTTTGGGGCCTCTCTCACACTTTGGAAATAAAGGCAGCCCTTTGGGCCTGGCAGCCCTAGGCCAATGGAGTACACCCAGAGCACAAGTTCTACCTCAGCCAGATCAGGCCTTCCAAGAAACTGCGTCTCACAGGCCTTTCTCTGTCACGTTGCCGGTAGGCTGTGAGAGCACTGTGCAGAGCCAGTTGTTTCTTAGCTTCCCAAAGATTTGGAAGCAAGATGCTTTGGGGACTCTCAGCCCCTTTGGAAACAAGGCGGCCCTTTGGGCCTGGCAGCTCTAGGCCAAAGTAGCACGCCCAGAGCAGGAGTTCTACTTCAGCCAGATCAGGCCTGCCAAGAAACTGCGTTTCACAGGCCTTGGTAAGAGATGTTCCCGGTAGGCTGTGAGAGCACTGTGGAGAGCCAGTTGCTTTAGCTTCCCACAGAGCTGGAAGCAAGATGCCTTGGGGCCTCTCTCTCCCTTTGGACACAAGGCAGCCTTTTGGGCCTGGCAGCTCTAGGCCAATGGAGCACACCCACAGCAGAAGTTCTACTTCAGGCAGATCAGTCCTGCCCAGAAACTGCGTTTCACAGCCCTTGGTAAGAGATGTTCACGGTAGGCTGTGAGAGCACTGGGCAGAACCAGTTGTTTTTTAGCTTCCCAAAGTGCTGGAGGCAAGATGCTTTGGGGCCTCTCTCACCCTTTGGAAACAAGGCAGCCCTTAGGTCCTGGTAGCTCTAGGCCTATGTAGCACAACCAGAACAGAAGTTCTACTTCAGCCAGGTCAGGCCTGCCAAGAAACTGCGTTTCACAGGCCTTTCAAAGAGATGTTCTCTTAGGCTGTAAGAGCACTGGGCAGAGCCAGCTGTTTCTTAGCTTCCCGAAGAGCTGGGAGCAAGATGCTTTGGGTCCACTCTCCGTCTTTGGAAACAAGGCAGCCCTTTGGGCCTGGCAGCTCTAGGGCAATGGAGCACACCCAGAGCAGAAGTTCTACTTCAGCCAGATCAGGCCTGCCAGGAAACTGCGTTTCACAGGCCTTGGTAAGAGATGTTCCCGGTAGGCTGTAAGAGCACTGGGCAGAGCCAGTTGTTTCTTACCTTCCTGAAAAGCTGGAAGCAAGATGCTTGGGACCCCTCTGCCCGTTTGGGAACAAGGCAGCCTTTTGGGTCGGGAAGCTCTAGGCCAATGGAGCACACGCAGAGCAGGAGTTCTACTTCAGCCTGATCAGGCCTGCAAAGAAACAGCGTTTGACAGGCCTTGGTAAGAGATGTTCCCGGTAGGTGTAAGAGCACTGGGCAGAGCCAGTTGTTTCTTAGCTTCGCAAAGACCGGGAAGCAAGATGCTTTGGGCCTCTCTGCCCCTTGGAAACAGGGCAGCACTTTGGGCCTGGCAGCTCTAGGGCAATGGAGCACACCCAGAGCCGGAGTTCTACTTCAGCCAGATGAGGCCTGCCAAGAAACTGCGTTTCACAGGCCTTTCAAAGACATGTTCCCGGTAGGCTGTAAGAGCACGGGGCAGAGCGAGTTGGTTCTTAGCTTCCCAGAGAGCTGGAAGCAAGATGCTTTGGGGCCTCTCTGCCCCTTTGGAAACAAGGCAGCACCTTGGGCCTGGCAGCTCTAGGCCAATGGAGCACACCCAGAGCAGAAGTTCTACTTCGGCCAGTTCAGGCCACCAACAAACTGTGTTTCACAGGCCTTGGTAAGAGATGTTCCCGGTAGGCTGTAAGAGCACTGGGCAACGCCAGATGTTTCTTAGCTTCCCGAAGAGCTGGAAGCAAGAAGCTTTGGTGCCACTCTCTCACTTTGGACTCAAGGCAGCCCTTTGGGGCAGGTAGCTCTAGCCCAGTGGAGCACACCCAGAGCAGAAGTTCTACTTCGGCCAGTTCAGGCCACCAAGAAACTGCGTTTCACAGGCCTTGGTAAGAGATGTTCCCGGTAGGCTGTAAGAGCACTGGGCAACGCCAGATGTTTCATAGCTTACCGAAGAGCTGGAAGCAAGATGCTTTGGGGCCTCTCATCCCCTTTGCAAACAAGGCGGCCCTATGGGCCAGGTAGCTCTAGGCCAATGGAGCACACCCAGAGCAGAAGCTCTACTTCGGCCAGTTCAGGCCACCAACAAACTGCGTTTCACAGGCCTTGGTAAGAGATGTTCCCGGTAGGCTGTAAGAGCACTGGGCAACGCCAGATGTTTCTTAGCTTCCCGAAGAGCTGGAAGCAAGATGCTTTGGGGCCTCTCATCCCCTTTGCAAACAAGGCCGACCTTTGGGCCAGGCAGCTCTAGGCCAATGGAGCACACCCAGAGCAGAAGTTCTACCTCAGCCAGATAAGGCCTGCCAAGAAACTGCGTTTCAAAGGCTTTGGTAAGAGATGTTCCTGGTACTCTGTTAGAGCACTGGGCAGAGCCATTTGTTTCTTAGCTTCCCAAAGAGCTGGAAGCAAGATGCTTTGGGGGCTCCCTGCCCCTTTGCCAACAAGGGCGACCTTTGGGCCTTTCAGCTCTAGGCCAATGGAGCACACCCAGAGCAGAAGTCCTACTTCAGCCAGATCAGGCCTGCCAAGGAACTGCGTTTCAGAGGCCTTTGTATGTGACGTTCCCGGTAGGCTGTGAGAGCACGGTGCAGAGCCAGTTGTTTCCTTGTTTCCCAAACAGCTGGAAGCAAGACGCTTTGGGGCCTCTCTGCCCCTTTGGAAACAAGGCAGCACGTTGGGTCTGGCAGCTCTAGGGCAATGGAGCACAACCAGAGCCGAAGTTCTACTTCTTCCAGATCAGGCCTGCCTAGACAGTGCGTTTCACAGGCCTTGATAAGAGATGTTCTCTTAGGCTATAAGAGCACTGGGCACAGCCAGTTGTTTCTTAGCTTCCCAAGAGGTGGAAGCAAGATGCTTTGGGGCCTCTCTCCCCCTTTGGAAACAAGGCAGCCCTTTGGGCCTTTCAGCTCTAGGGCAATGGAGCACACCCAGAGCAGAAGTTCTACCTCAGCCAGATCAGGCCTGCCAAGAAACTGCTTTTCACAGGCCTTCGTAAGAGGTGTTCCCGGAAGGCTGTAAGAGAACCTGGCAGAGCGAGTTGTTTCTTAGCTTCAAAAACAGCTGGAAGCAACATGATTTGGGGCCTCTCTCCCCCTTTGGAAACAAAGCAGCCTTTGTGCCTGGCAGCTCTAGGCCAAAGTAGCACACCCAGAGCACAAGTTCTACCTCAGCCAGATCAGGCCTTCCAAGAAACTGCGTCTCACAGGCCTTTCTCTGTCACGTTGCCGGTAGGCTGTGAGAGCACTGTGCAGAGCCAGTTGTTTCTTAGCTTCCCAAAGATTTGGAAGCAAGATGCTTTGGGGACTCTCAGCCCCTTTGGAAACAAGGCGGCCCTTTGGGCCTGGCAGCTCTAGGCCAAAGTAGCACGCCCAGAGCAGGAGTTCTACTTCAGCCAGATCAGGCCTGCCAAGAAACTGCGTTTCACAGGCCTTGGTAAGAGATGTTCCCGGTAGGCTGTGAGAGCACTGTGGAGAGCCAGTTGCTTTAGCTTCCCACCGAGCTGGAAGCAAGATGCTTTGGGGCCTCTCTCTCCCTTTGGACACAAGGCAGCCGTTTGGGCCTGGCAGCTCTAGGCCAATGGAGCACACCCACAGCAGAAGTTCTACTTCAGGCAGATCAGTCCTGCCCAGAAACTGCGTTTCACAGCCCTTGGTAAGAGATGTTCACGGTAGGCTGTGAGAGCACTGGGCAGAACCAGTTGTTTTTTAGCTTCCCAAAGTGCTGGAGGCAAGATGCTTTGGGGCCTCTCTCACCCTTTGGAAACAAGGCAGCCTTTAGGTCCTGGTAGCTCTAGGCCTATGTAGCACAACCAGAACAGAAGTTCTACTTCAGCCAGGTCAGGCCTGCCAAGAAACTGCGTTTCACAGGCCTTTCAAAGAGATGTTCTCTTAGGCTGTAAGAGCACTGGGCAGAGCCAGCTGTTTCTTAGCTTCCCGAAGAGCTGGGAGCAAGATGCTTTGGGTCCACTCTCCGTCTTTGGAAACAAGGCAGCCCTTTAGGCCTGGCAGCTCTAGGGCAATGGAGCACACCCAGAGCAGAAGTTCTACTTCAGCCAGATCAGGCCTGCCAGGAAACTGCATTTCACAGGCCTTGGTAAGAGATGTTCCCGGTAGGCTGTAAGAGCACTGGGCAGAGCCAGTTGTTTCTTACCTTCCTGAAAAGCTGGAAGCAAGATGCTTGGGACCCCTCTGCCCGTTTGGGAACAAGGCAGCCTTTTGGGTCGGGAAGCTCTAGGCCAATGGAGCACACGCAGAGCAGGAGTTCTACTACAGCCTGATCAGGCCTGCAAAGAAACAGCGTTTGACAGGCCTTGGTAAGAGATGTTCCCGGTAGGTGTAAGAGCACTGGGCAGAGCCAGTTGTGTCTTAGCTTCGCAAAGACCGGGAAGCAAGATGCTTTGGGCCTCTCTGCCCCTTGGAAACAGGGCAGCACTTTGGGCCTGGCAGCTCTAGGGCAGTGGAGCACACCCAGAGCCGGAGTTCTACTTCAGCCAGATGAGGCCTGCCAAGAAACTGCGTTTCACAGGCCTTTCAAAGACATGTTCCCGGTAGGCTGTAAGAGCACGGGGCAGAGCGAGTTGGTTCTTAGCTTCCCAGAGAGCTGGAAGCAAGATGCTTTGGGGCCTCTCTGCCCCTTTGGAAACAAGGCAGCACCTTGGGCCTGGCAGCTCTAGGCCAATGGAGCACACCCAGAGCAGAAGTTCTACTTCAGCCAAATCAGGCCTGCCAGGAAATGGCGTTTCACAGGCCTTGGTAAGAGATGTTCCCGGTAGGCTGTAAGAGCACTGGGCAACGCCAGATGTTTCTTAGCTTCCCGAAGAGCTGGAAGCGAGAAGCTTTGGTGCCACTCTCTCACTTTGGACTCAAGGCAGCCCTTTGGGGCAGGTAGCTCTACGCCAGTGGAGCACACCCAGAGCAGAAGTTCTACTTGGGCCAGTTCAGGCCACCAACAAACTGCGTTTCACAGGCCTTGGTAAGAGATGTTCCCGGTAGGCTGTAAGAGCACTGGGCAACGCCAGATGTTTCTTAGCTTCCCGAAGAGCTGGAAGCAAGATGCTTTGGGGCCTCTCATCCCCTTTGCAAACAAGGCCGACCTTTGGGCCAGGCAGCTCTAGGCCAATGGAGCACACCCAGAGCAGAAGTTCTACCTCAGCCAGATAAGGCCTGCCAAGAAACTGCGTTTCAAAGGCTTTGGTAAGAGATGTTCCCGGTACTCTGTTTGAGCACTGGGCAGAGCCATTTGTTTCTTAGCTTCCCAAAGAGCTGGAAGCAAGATGCTTTGGGGGCTCCCTGCCCCTTTGCCAACAAGGGCGACCTTTGGGCCTTTCAGCTCTAGGCCAATGGAGCACACCCAGAGCAGAAGTCCTACTTCAGCCAGATCAGGCCTGCCAAGGAACTGCGTTTCAGAGGCCTTTGTATGTGACGTTCCCGGTAGGCTGTGAGAGCACGGTGCAGAGCCAGTTGTTTCCTTGTTTCCCAAACAGCTGGAAGCAAGACGCTTTGGGGCCTCTCTGCCCCTTTGGAAACAAGGCAGCACGTTGGGTCTGGCAGCTCTAGGGCAATGGAGCACAACCAGAGCTGAAGTTCTACTTCTTCCAGATCAGGCCTGCCTAGACAGTGCGTTTCACAGGCCTTGATAAGAGATGTTCTCTTAGGCTATAAGAGCACTGGGCACAGCCAGTTGTTTCTTAGCTTCCCAAGAGGTGGAAGCAAGATGCTTTGGGGCCTCTCTCCCCCTTTGGAAACAAGGCAGCCCTTTGGGCCTTTCAGCTCTAGGGCAATGGAGCACACCCAGAGCAGAAGTTCTACCTCAGCCAGATCAGGCCTGCCAAGAAACTGCTTTTCACAGGCCTTCGTAAGAGGTGTTCCCGGAAGGCTGTAAGAGTACCTGGCAGAGCGAGTTGTTTCTTAGCTTCAAAAACAGCTGGAAGCAACATGATTTGGGGCCTCTCTCCCCCTTTGGAAACAAAGCAGCCTTTGTGCCTGGCAGCTCTAGGCCAAAGTAGCACACCCAGAGCACAAGTTCTACCTCAGCCAGATAAGGCCTGTCAAGAAGCTGCGTTTCACAGGCCTTTGTATGTGACGTTCCCGGTTGGCTTTGAGAGCACTGTGCAGAGCCAATTGTTTTAGCTTCCCAGAGAGCAGGAAGCAAGATGCTTTGGGGCCTCTCTCACACTTTGGAAATAAAGGCAGCCCTTTGGGCCTGGCAGCCCTAGGCCAATGGAGTACACCCAGAGCAGAAGTTCTACCTCAGCCAGATCAGGCCTTCCAAGAAACTGCGTCTCACAGGCCTTTCTCCGTCACGTTGCCGGTAGGCTGTGAGAGCACTGTGCAGAGCCAGTTGTTTCTTAGCTTCCCAAAGATTTGGAAGCAAGATGCTTTGGGGACTCTCTGCCCCTTTGGAAACAAGGCAGCAGCTTGGGCCTGGCAGCTCTAGGGCAATGGAGCACACCCAGAGCAGAAGTTCTACTTCAGCCAAATCAGGACTGCCAGGAAACGGCGTTTCACAGGCCTTGGTAAGAGATGTTCCCGGTAGGCTGTAAGAGCACTGGGCAACGCCAGATGTTTCTTAGCTTCCCGAAGAGCTGGAAGCAAGAAGCTTTGGTGCCACTCTCTCACTTTGGACTCAAGGCAGCCCTTTGGGGCAGGTAGCTCTAGCCCAGTGGAGCACACCCAGAGCAGAAGTTCTACTTGGGCCAGTTCAGGCCACCAACAAACTGCGTTTCACAGGCCTTGGTAAGAGATGTTCCCGGTAGGCTGTAAGAGCACTGGGCAACGCCAGATGTTTCTTAGCTTCCCGAAGAGCTGGAAGCAAGATGCTTTGGGGCCTCTCATCCCCTTTGCAAACAAGGCGGCCCTATGGGCCAGGCAGCTCTAGGCCAATGGAGCACACCCTGAGCAGAAGCTCTACTTCGGCCAGTTCAGGCCACCAACAAACTGCGTTTCACAGGCCTTGGTAAGAGATGTTCCCGGTAGGCTGTAAGAGCACTGGGCAACGCCAGATGTTTCTTAGCTTCCCGAAGAGCTGGAAGCAAGATGCTTTGGGGCCTCTCATCCCCTTTGCAAACAAGGCCGACCTTTGGGCCAGGCAGCTCTAGGCCAATGGAGCACACCCAGAGCAGAAGTTCTACCTCAGCCAGATAAGGCCTGCCAAGAAACTGCGTTTCAAAGGCTTTGGTAAGAGATGTTCCCGGTACTCTGTTAGAGCACTGGGCAGAGCCATTTGTTTCTTAGCTTCCCAAAGAGCTGGAAGCAAGATGCTTTGGGGGCTCCCTGCCCCTTTGCCAACAAGGGCGACCTTTGGGCCTTTCAGCTCTAGGCCAATGGAGCACACCCAGAGCAGAAGTCCTACTTCAGCCACATCAGGCCTGCCAAGGAACTGCATTTCAGAGGCCTTTGTATGTGACGTTCCCGGTAGGCTGTGAGAGCACGGTGCAGAGCCAGTTGTTTCCTTGTTTCCCAAACAGCTGGAAGCAAGACGCTTTGGGGCCTCTCTGCCCCTTTGGAAACAAGGCAGCACGTTGGGTCTGGCAGCTCTAGGGCAATGGAGCACAACCAGAGCCGAAGTTCTACTTCTTCCAGATCAGGCCTGCCTAGACAGTGCGTTTCCCAGGCCTTGATAAGAGATGTTCTCTTAGGCTATAAGAGCACTGGGCACAGCCAGTTGTTTCTTAGCTTCCCAAGAGGTGGAAGCAAGATGCTTTGGGGCCTCTCTCCCCCTTTGGAAACAAGGCAGCCCTTTGGGCCTTTCAGCTCTAGGGCAATGGAGCACACCCAGAGCAGAAGTTCTACCTCAGCCAGATCAGGCCTGCCAAGAAACTGCTTTTCACAGGCCTTCGTAAGAGGTGTTCCCGGAAGGCTGTAAGAGTACCTGGCAGAGCGAGTTGTTTCTTAGCTTCAAAAACAGCTGGAAGCAACATGATTTGGGGCCTCTCTCCCCCTTTGGAAACAAAGCAGCCTTTGTGCCTGGCAGCTCTAGGCCAAAGTAGCACACCCAGAGCACAAGTTCTACCTCAGCCAGATCAGGCCTTCCAAGAAACTGCGTCTCACAGGCCTTTCTCTGTCACGTTGCCGGTAGGCTGTGAGAGCACTGTGCAGAGCCAGTTGTTTCTTAGCTTCCCAAAGATTTGGAAGCAAGATGCTTTGGGGACTCTCAGCCCCTTTGGAAACAAGGCGGCCCTTTGGGCCTGGCAGCTCTAGGCCAAAGTAGCACGCCCAGAGCAGGAGTTCTACTTCAGCCAGATCAGGCCTGCCAAGAAACTGCGTTTCACAGGCCTTGGTAAGAGATGTTCCCGGTAGGCTGTGAGAGCACTGTGGAGAGCCAGTTGCTTTAGCTTCCCACAGAGCTGGAAGCAAGATGCCTTGGGGCCTCTCTCTCCCTTTGGACACAAGGCAGCCGTTTGGGCCTGGCAGCTCTAGGCCAATGGAGCACACCCACAGCAGAAGTTCTACTTCAGGCAGATCAGTCCTGCCCAGAAACTGCGTTTCACAGCCCTTGGTAAGAGATGTTCACGGTAGGCTGTGAGAGCACTGGGCAGAACCAGTTGTTTTTTAGCTTCCCAAAGTGCTGGAGGCAAGATGCTTTGGGGCCTCTCTCACCCTTTGGAAACAAGGCAGCCCTTAGGTCCTGGTAGCTCTAGGCCTATGTAGCACAACCAGAACAGAAGTTCTACTTCAGCCAGGTCAGGCCTGCCAAGAAACTGCGTTTCACAGGCCTTTCAAAGAGATGTTCTCTTAGGCTGTAAGAGCACTGGGCAGAGCCAGCTGTTTCTTAGCTTCCCGAAGAGCTGGGAGCAAGATGCTTTGGGTCCACTCTCCGTCTTTGGAAACAAGGCAGCCCTTTGGGCCTGGCAGCTCTAGGGCAATGGAGCACACCCAGAGCAGAAGTTCTACTTCAGCCAGATCAGGCCTGCCAGGAAACTGCGTTTCACAGGCCTTGGTAAGAGATGTTCCCGGTAGGCTGTAAGAGCACTGGGCAGAGCCAGTTGTTTCTTACCTTCCTGAAAAGCTGGAAGCAAGATGCTTGGGACCCCTCTGCCCGTTTGGGAACAAGGCAGCCTTTTGGGTCGGGAAGCTCTAGGCCAATGGAGCACACGCAGAGCAGGAGTTCTACTTCAGCCTGATCAGGCCTGCAAAGAAACAGCGTTTGACAGGCCTTGGTAAGAGATGTTCCCGGTAGGTGTAAGAGCACTGGGCAGAGCCAGTTGTTTCTTAGCTTCGCAAAGACCGGGAAGCAAGATGCTTTGGGCCTCTCTGCCCCTTGGAAACAGGGCAGCACTTTGGGCCTGGCAGCTCTAGGGCAATGGAGCACACCCAGAGCCGGAGTTCTACTTCAGCCAGATGAGGCCTGCCAAGAAACTGCGTTTCACAGGCCTTTCAAAGACATGTTCCCGGTAGGCTGTAAGAGCACGGGGCAGAGCGAGTTGGTTCTTAGCTTCCCAGAGAGCTGGAAGCAAGATGCTTTGGGGCCTCCCTGCCCCTTTGGAAACAAGGCAGCACCTTGGGCCAGGCAGCTCTAGGCCAATGGAGCACACCCAGAGCAGAAGTTCTACTTCGGCCAGTTCAGGCCACCAACAAACTGCGTTTCACAGGCCTTGGTAAGAGATGTTCCCGGTAGGCTGTAAGAGCACTGGGCAACGCCAGATGTTTCTTAGCTTCCCGAAGAGCTGGAAGCAAGATGCTTTGGGGCCTCTCATCCCCTTTGCAAACAAGGCCGACCTTTGGGCCAGGCAGCTCTAGGCCAATGGAGCACACCCAGAGCAGAAGTTCTACCTCAGCCAGATAAGGCCTGCCAAGAAACTGTGTTTCAAAGGCTTTGGTAAGAGATGTTCCCGGTACTCTGTTAGAGCACTGGGCAGAGCCATTTGTTTCTTAGCTTCCCAAAGAGCTGGAAGCAAGATGCTTTGGGGGCTCCCTGCCCCTTTGCCAACAAGGGCGACCTTTGGGCCTTTCAGCTCTAGGCCAATGGAGCACACCCAGAGCAGAAGTCCTACTTCAGCCAGATCAGGCCTGCCAAGGAACTGCGTTTCAGAGGCCTTTGTATGTGACGTTCCCGGTAGGCTGTGAGAGCACGGTGCAGAGCCAGTTGTTTCCTTGTTTCCCAAACAGCTGGAAGCAAGACGCTTTGGGGCCTCTCTGCCCCTTTGGAAACAAGGCAGCACGTTGGGTCTGGCAGCTCTAGGGCAATGGAGCACAACCAGAGCCGAAGTTCTACTTCTTCCAGATCAGGCCTGCCTAGACAGTGCGTTTCCCAGGCCTTGATAAGAGATGTTCTCTTAGGCTATAAGAGCACTGGGCACAGCCAGTTGTTTCTTAGCTTCCCAAGAGGTGGAAGCAAGATGCTTTGGGGCCTCTCTCCCCCTTTGGAAACAAGGCAGCCCTTTGGGCCTTTCAGCTCTAGGGCAATGGAGCACACCCAGAGCAGAAGTTCTACCTCAGCCAGATCAGGCCTGCCAAGAAACTGCTTTTCACAGGCCTTCGTAAGAGGTGTTCCCGGAAGGCTGTAAGAGTACCTGGCAGAGCGAGTTGTTTCTTAGCTTCAAAAACAGCTGGAAGCAACATGATTTGGGGCCTCTCTCCCCCTTTGGAAACAAAGCAGCCTTTGTGCCTGGCAGCTCTAGGCCAAAGTAGCACACCCAGAGCACAAGTTCTACCTCAGCCAGATAAGGCCTGTCAAGAAGCTGCGTTTCACAGGCCTTTGTATGTGACGTTCCCGGTTGGCTTTGAGAGCACTGTGCAGAGCCAGTTGTTTTAGCTTCCCAGAGAGCAGGAAGCAAGATGCTTTGGGGCCTCTCTCACACTTTGGAAATAAAGGCAGCCCTTTGGGCCTGGCAGCCCTAGGCCAATGGAGTACACCCAGAGCACAAGTTCTACCTCAGCCAGATCAGGCCTTCCAAGAAACTGCGTCTCACAGGCCTTTCTCTGTCACGTTGCCGGTAGGCTGTGAGAGCACTGTGCAGAGCCAGTTGTTTCTTAGCTTCCCAAAGATTTGGAAGCAAGATGCTTTGGGGACTCTCAGCGCCTTTGGAAACAAGGCGGCCCTTTGGGCCTGGCAGCTCTAGGCCAAAGTAGCACGCCCAGAGCAGGAGTTCTACTTCAGCCAGATCAGGCCTGCCAAGAAACTGCGTTTCACAGGCCTTGGTAAGAGATGTTCCCGGTAGGCTGTGAGAGCACTGTGGAGAGCCAGTTGCTTTAGCTTCCCACAGAGCTGGAAGCAAGATGCCTTGGGGCCTCTCTCTCCCTTTGGACACAAGGCAGCCTTTTGGGCCTGGCAGCTCTAGGCCAATGGAGCACACCCACAGCAGAAGTTCTACTTCAGGCAGATCAGTCCTGCCCAGAAACTGCGTTTCACAGCCCTTGGTAAGAGATGTTCACGGTAGGCTGTGAGAGCACTGGGCAGAACCAGTTGTTTTTTAGCTTCCCAAAGTGCTGGAGGCAAGATGCTTTGGGGCCTCTCTCACCCTTTGGAAACAAGGCAGCCCTTAGGTCCTGGTAGCTCTAGGCCTATGTAGCACAACCAGAACAGAAGTTCTACTTCAGCCAGGTCAGGCCTGCCAAGAAACTGCGTTTCACAGGCCTTTCAAAGAGATGTTCTCTTAGGCTGTAAGAGCACTGGGCAGAGCCAGCTGTTTCTTAGCTTCCCGAAGAGCTGGGAGCAAGATGCTTTGGGTCCACTCTCCGTCTTTGGAAACAAGGCAGCCCTTTGGGCCTGGCAGCTCTAGGGCAATGGAGCACACCCAGAGCAGAAGTTCTACTTCAGCCAGATCAGGCCTGCCAGGAAACTGCGTTTCACAGGCCTTGGTAAGAGATGTTCCCGGTAGGCTGTAAGAGCACTGGGCAGAGCCAGTTGTTTCTTACCTTCCTGAAAAGCTGGAAGCAAGATGCTTGGGACCCCTCTGCCCGTTTGGGAACAAGGCAGCCTTTTGGGTCGGGAAGCTCTAGGCCAATGGAGCACACGCAGAGCAGGAGTTCTACTTCAGCCTGATCAGGCCTGCAAAGAAACAGCGTTTGACAGGCCTTGGTAAGAGATGTTCCCGGTAGGTGTAAGAGCACTGGGCAGAGCCAGTTGTTTCTTAGCTTCGCAAAGACCGGGAAGCAAGATGCTTTGGGCCTCTCTGCCCCTTGGAAACAGGGCAGCACTTTGGGCCTGGCAGCTCTAGGGCAATGGAGCACACCCAGAGCCGGAGTTCTACTTCAGCCAGATGAGGCCTGCCAAGAAACTGCGTTTCACAGGCCTTTCAAAGACATGTTCCCGGTAGGCTGTAAGAGCACGGGGCAGAGCGAGTTGGTTCTTAGCTTCCCAGAGAGCTGGAAGCAAGATGCTTTGGGGCCTCTCTGCCCCTTTGGAAACAAGGCAGCACCTTGGGCCTGGCAGCTCTAGGCCAATGGAGCACACCCAGAGCAGAAGTTCTACTTCGGCCAGTTCAGGCCACCAACAAACTGTGTTTCACAGGCCTTGGTAAGAGATGTTCCCGGTAGGCTGTAAGAGCACTGGGCAACGCCAGATGTTTCTTAGCTTCCCGAAGAGCTGGAAGCAAGAAGCTTTGGTGCCACTCTCTCACTTTGGACTCAAGGCAGCCCTTTGGGGCAGGTAGCTCTAGCCCAGTGGAGCACACCCAGAGCAGAAGTTCTACTTCGGCCAGTTCAGGCCACCAAGAAACTGCGTTTCACAGGCCTTGGTAAGAGATGTTCCCGGTAGGCTGTAAGAGCACTGGGCAACGCCAGATGTTTCTTAGCTTCCCGAAGAGCTGGAAGCAAGATGCTTTGGGGCCTCTCATCCCCTTTGCAAACAAGGCGGCCCTATGGGCCAGTTAGCTCTAGGCCAATGGAGCACACCCAGAGCAGAAGCTCTACTTCGGCCAGTTCAGGCCACCAACAAACTGCGTTTCACAGGCCTTGGTAAGAGATGTTCCCGGTAGGCTGTAAGAGCACTGGGCAACGCCAGATGTTTCTTAGCTTCCCGAAGAGCTGGAAGCAAGATGCTTTGGGGCCTCTCATCCCCTTTGCAAACAAGGCCGACCTTTGGGCCAGGCAGCTCTAGGCCAATGGAGCACACCCAGAGCAGAAGTTCTACCTCAGCCAGATAAGGCCTGCCAAGAAACTGCGTTTCAAAGGCTTTGGTAAGAGATGTTCCCGGTACTCTGTTAGAGCACTGGGCAGAGCCATTTGTTTCTTAGCTTCCCAAAGAGCTGGAAGCAAGATGCTTTGGGGGCTCCCTGCCCCTTTGCCAACAAGGGCGACCTTTGGGCCTTTCAGCTCTAGGCCAATGGAGCACACCCAGAGCAGAAGTCCTACTTCAGCCAGATCAGGCCTGCCAAGGAACTGCGTTTCAGAGGCCTTTGTATGTGACGTTCCCGGTAGGCTGTGAGAGCACGGTGCAGAGCCAGTTGTTTCCTTGTTTCCCAAACAGCTGGAAGCAAGACGCTTTGGGGCCTCTCTGCCCCTTTGGAAACAAGGCAGCACGTTGGGTCTGGCAGCTCTAGGGCAATGGAGCACAACCAGAGCCGAAGTTCTACTTCTTCCAGATCAGGCCTGCCTAGACAGTGCGTTTCACAGGCCTTGATAAGAGATGTTCTCTTAGGCTATAAGAGCACTGGGCACAGCCAGTTGTTTCTTAGCTTCCCAAGAGGTGGAAGCAAGATGCTTTGGGGCCTCTCTCCCCCTTTGGAAACAAGGCAGCCCTTTGGGCCTTTCAGCTCTAGGGCAATGGAGCACACCCAGAGCAGAAGTTCTACCTCAGCCAGATCAGGCCTGCCAAGAAACTGCTTTTCACAGGCCTTCGTAAGAGGTGTTCCCGGAAGGCTGTAAGAGTACCTGGCAGAGCGAGTTGTTTCTTAGCTTCAAAAACAGCTGGAAGCAACATGATTTGGGGCCTCTCTCCCCCTTTGGAAACAAAGCAGCCTTTGTGCCTGGCAGCTCTAGGCCAAAGTAGCACACCCAGAGCACAAGTTCTACCTCAGCCAGATCAGGCCTTCCAAGAAACTGCGTCTCACAGGCCTTTCTCTGTCACGTTGCCGGTAGGCTGTGAGAGCACTGTGCAGAGCCAGTTGTTTCTTAGCTTCCCAAAGATTTGGAAGCAAGATGCTTTGGGGACTCTCAGCCCCTTTGGAAACAAGGCGGCCCTTTGGGCCTGGCAGCTCTAGGCCAAAGTAGCACGCCCAGAGCAGGAGTTCTACTTCAGCCAGATCAGGCCTGCCAAGAAACTGCGTTTCAAAGGCTTTGGTAAGAGATGTTCCCGGTACTCTGTTAGAGCACTGGGCAGAGCCATTTGTTTCTTAGCTTCCCAAAGAGCTGGAAGCAAGATGCTTTGGGGGCTCCCTGCCCCTTTGCCAACAAGGGCGACCTTTGGGCCTTTCAGCTCTAGGCCAATGGAGCACACCCAGAGCAGAAGTCCTACTTCAGCCAGATCAGGCCTGCCAAGGAACTGCGTTTCAGAGGCCTTTGTATGTGACGTTCCCGGTAGGCTGTGAGAGCACGGTGCAGAGCCAGTTGTTTCCTTGTTTCCCAAACAGCTGGAAGCAAGACGCTTTGGGGCCTCTCTGCCCCTTTGGAAACAAGGCAGCACGTTGGGTCTGGCAGCTCTAGGGCAATGGAGCACAACCAGAGCCGAAGTTCTACTTCTTCCAGATCAGGCCTGCCTAGACAGTGCGTTTCCCAGGCCTTGATAAGAGATGTTCTCTTAGGCTATAAGAGCACTGGGCACAGCCAGTTGTTTCTTAGCTTCCCAAGAGGTGGAAGCAAGATGCTTTGGGGCCTCTCTCCCCCTTTGGAAACAAGGCAGCCCTTTGGGCCTTTCAGCTCTAGGGCAATGGAGCACACCCAGAGCAGAAGTTCTACCTCAGCCAGATCAGGCCTGCCAAGAAACTGCTTTTCACAGGCCTTCGTAAGAGGTGTTCCCGGAAGGCTGTAAGAGTACCTGGCAGAGCGAGTTGTTTCTTAGCTTCAAAAACAGCTGGAAGCAACATGATTTGGGGCCTCTCTCCCCCTTTGGAAACAAAGCAGCCTTTGTGCCTGGCAGCTCTAGGCCAAAGTAGCACACCCAGAGCACAAGTTCTACCTCAGCCAGATAAGGCCTGTCAAGAAGCTGCGTTTCACAGGCCTTTGTATGTGACGTTCCCGGTTGGCTTTGAGAGCACTGTGCAGAGCCAGTTGTTTTAGCTTCCCAGAGAGCAGGAAGCAAGATGCTTTGGGGCCTCTCTCACACTTTGGAAATAAAGGCAGCCCTTTGGGCCTGGCAGCCCTAGGCCAATGGAGTACACCCAGAGCACAAGTTCTACCTCAGCCAGATCAGGCCTTCCAAGAAACTGCGTCTCACAGGCCTTTCTCTGTCACGTTGCCGGTAGGCTGTGAGAGCACTGTGCAGAGCCAGTTGTTTCTTAGCTTCCCAAAGATTTGGAAGCAAGATGCTTTGGGGACTCTCAGCCCCTTTGGAAACAAGGCGGCCCTTTGGGCCTGGCAGCTCTAGGCCAAAGTAGCACGCCCAGAGCAGGAGTTCTACTTCAGCCAGATCAGGCCTGCCAAGAAACTGCGTTTCACAGGCCTTGGTAAGAGATGTTCCCGGTAGGCTGTGAGAGCACTGTGGAGAGCCAGTTGCTTTAGCTTCCCACAGAGCTGGAAGCAAGATGCCTTGGGGCCTCTCTCTCCCTTTGGACACAAGGCAGCCGTTTGCGCCTGGCAGCTCTAGGCCAATGGAGCACACCCACAGCAGAAGTTCTACTTCAGGCAGATCAGTCCTGCCCAGAAACTGCGTTTCACAGCCCTTGGTAAGAGATGTTCACGGTAGGCTGTGAGAGCACTGGGCAGAACCAGTTGTTTTTTAGCTTCCCAAAGTGCTGGAGGCAAGATGCTTTGGGGCCTCTCTCACCCTTTGGAAACAAGGCAGCCCTTAGGTCCTGGTAGCTCTAGGCCTATGTAGCACAACCAGAACAGAAGTTCTACTTCAGCCAGGTCAGGCCTGCCAAGAAACTGCGTTTCACAGGCCTTTCAAAGAGATGTTCTCTTAGGCTGTAAGAGCACTGGGCAGAGCCAGCTGTTTCTTAGCTTCCCGAAGAGCTGGGAGCAAGATGCTTTGGGTCCACTCTCCGTCTTTGGAAACAAGGCAGCCCTTTGGGCCTGGCAGCTCTAGGGCAATGGAGCACACCCAGAGCAGAAGTTCTACTTCAGCCAGATCAGGCCTGCCAGGAAACTGCGTTTCACAGGCCTTGGTAAGAGATGTTCCCGGTAGGCTGTAAGAGCACTGGGCAGAGCCAGTTGTTTCTTACCTTCCTGAAAAGCTGGAAGCAAGATGCTTGGGACCCCTCTGCCCGTTTGGGAACAAGGCAGCCTTTTGGGTCGGGAAGCTCTAGGCCAATGGAGCACACGCAGAGCAGGAGTTCTACTTCAGCCTGATCAGGCCTGCAAAGAAACAGCGTTTGACAGGCCTTGGTAAGAGATGTTCCCGGTAGGTGTAAGAGCACTGGGCAGAGCCAGTTGTGTCTTAGCTTCGCAAAGACCGGGAAGCAAGATGCTTTGGGCCTCTCTGCCCCTTGGAAACAGGGCAGCACTTTGGGCCTGGCAGCTCTAGGGCAATGGAGCACACCCAGAGCCGGAGTTCTACTTCAGCCAGATGAGGCCTGCCAAGAAACTGCGTTTCACAGGCCTTTCAAAGACATGTTCCCGGTAGGCTGTAAGAGCACGGGGCAGAGCGAGTTGGTTCTTAGCTTCCCAGAGAGCTGGAAGCAAGATGCTTTGGGGCCTCCCTGCCCCTTTGGAAACAAGGCAGCACCTTGGGCCAGGCAGCTCTAGGCCAATGGAGCACACCCAGAGCAGAAGTTCTACTTCGGCCAGTTCAGGCCACCAACAAACTGCGTTTCACAGGCCTTGGTAAGAGATGTTCCCGGTAGGCTGTAAGAGCACTGGGCAACGCCAGATGTTTCTTAGCTTCCCGAAGAGCTGGAAGCAAGATGCTTTGGGGCCTCTCATCCCCTTTGCAAACAAGGCCGACCTTTGGGCCAGGCAGCTCTAGGCCAATGGAGCACACCCAGAGCAGAAGTTCTACCTCAGCCAGATAAGGCCTGCCAAGAAACTGCGTTTCAAAGCTTTGGTAAGAGATGTTCCCGGTACTCCGTTAGAGCACTGGGCAGAGCCATTTGTTTCTTAGCTTCCCAAAGAGCTGGAAGCAAGATGCTTTGGGGGCTCCCTGCCCCTTTGCCAACAAGGGCGACCTTTGGGCCTTTCAGCTCTAGGCCAATGGAGCACACCCAGAGCAGAAGTCCTACTTCAGCCAGATCAGGCCTGCCAAGGAACTGCGTTTCAGAGGCCTTTGTATGTGACGTTCCCGGTAGGCTGTGAGAGCACGGTGCAGAGCCAGTTGTTTCCTTGTTTCCCAAACAGCTGGAAGCAAGACGCTTTGGGGCCTCTCTGCCCCTTTGGAAACAAGGCAGCACGTTGGGTCTGGCAGCTCTAGGGCAATGGAGCACAACCAGAGCCGAAGTTCTACTTCTTCCAGATCAGGCCTGCCTAGAAAGTGCGTTTCACAGGCCTTGATAAGAGATGTTCTCTTAGGCTATAAGAGCACTGGGCACAGCCAGTTGTTTCTTAGCTTCCCAAGAGGTGGAAGCAAGATGCTTTGGGGCCTCTCTCCCCCTTTGGAAACAAGGCAGCCCTTTGGGCCTTTCAGCTCTAGGGCAATGGAGCACACCCAGAGCAGAAGTTCTACCTCAGCCAGATCAGGCCTGCCAAGAAACTGCTTTTCACAGGCCTTCGTAAGAGGTGTTCCCGGAAGGCTGTAAGAGTACCTGGCAGAGCGAGTTGTTTCTTAGCTTCAAAAACAGCTGGAAGCAACATGATTTGGGGCCTCTCTCCCCCTTTGGAAACAAAGCAGCCTTTGTGCCTGGCAGCTCTAGGCCAAAGTAGCACACCCAGAGCACAAGTTCTACCTCAGCCAGATCAGGCCTTCCAAGAAACTGCGTCTCACAGGCCTTTCTCTGTCACGTTGCCGGTAGGCTGTGAGAGCACTGTGCAGAGCCAGTTGTTTCTTAGCTTCCCAAAGATTTGGAAGCAAGATGCTTTGGGGACTCTCAGCCCCTTTGGAAACAAGGCGGCCCTTTGGGCCTGGCAGCTCTAGGCCAAAGTAGCACGCCCAGAGCAGGAGTTCTACTTCAGCCAGATCAGGCCTGCCAAGAAACTGCGTTTCAAAGGCTTTGGTAAGAGATGTTCCCGGTACTCTGTTAGAGCACTGGGCAGAGCCATTTGTTTCTTAGCTTCCCAAAGAGCTGGAAGCAAGATGCTTTGGGGGCTCCCTGCCCCTTTGCCAACTAGGGCGACCTTTGGGCCTTTCAGCTCTAGGCCAATGGAGCACACCCAGAGCAGAAGTCCTACTTCAGCCAGATCAGGCCTGCCAAGGAACTGCGTTTCAGAGGCCTTTGTATGTGACGTTCCCGGTAGGCTGTGAGAGCACGGTGCAGAGCCAGTTGTTTCCTTGTTTCCCAAACAGCTGGAAGCAAGACGCTTTGGGGCCTCTCTGCCCCTTTGGAAACAAGGCAGCACGTTGGGTCTGGCAGCTCTAGGGCAATGGAGCACAACCAGAGCCGAAGTTCTACTTCTTCCAGATCAGGCCTGCCTAGACAGTGCGTTTCACAGGCCTTGATAAGAGATGTTCTCTTAGGCTATAAGAGCACTGGGCACAGCCAGTTGTTTCTTAGCTTCCCAAGAGGTGGAAGCAAGATGCTTTGGGGCCTCTCTCCCCCTTTGGAAACAAGGCAGCCCTTTGGGCCTTTCAGCTCTAGGGCAATGGAGCACACCCAGAGCAGAAGTTCTACCTCAGCCAGATCAGGCCTGCCAAGAAACTGCTTTTCACAGGCCTTCGTAAGAGGTGTTCCCGGAAGGCTGTAAGAGTACCTGGCAGAGCGAGTTGTTTCTTAGCTTCAAAAACAGCTGGAAGCAACATGATTTGGGGCCTCTCTCCCCCTTTGGAAACAAAGCAGCCTTTGTGCCTGGCAGCTCTAGGCCAAAGTAGCACACCCAGAGCACAAGTTCTACCTCAGCCAGATCAGGCCTTCCAAGAAACTGCGTCTCACAGGCCTTTCTCTGTCACGTTGCCGGTAGGCTGTGAGAGCACTGTGCAGAGCCAGTTGTTTCTTAGCTTCCCAAAGATTTGGAAGCAAGATGCTTTGGGGACTCTCAGCCCCTTTGGAAACAAGGCGGCCCTTTGGGCCTGGCAGCTCTAGGCCAAAGTAGCACGCCCAGAGCAGGAGTTCTACTTCAGCCAGATAAGGCCTGCCAAGAAACTGCGTTTCACAGGCCTTGGTAAGAGATGTTCCCGGTAGGCTGTGAGAGCACTGTGGAGAGCCAGTTGCTTTAGCTTCCCACAGAGCTGGAAGCAAGATGCCTTGGGGCCTCTCTCTCCCTTTGGACACAAGGCAGCCTTTTGGGCCTGGCAGCTCTAGGCCAATGGAGCACACCCACAGCAGAAGTTCTACTTCAGGCAGATCAGTCCTGCCCAGAAACTGCGTTTCACAGCCCTTGGTAAGAGATGTTCACGGTAGGCTGTGAGAGCACTGGGCAGAACCAGTTGTTTTTTAGCTTCCCAAAGTGCTGGAGGCAAGATGCTTTGGGGCCTCTCTCACCCTTTGGAAACAAGGCAGCCCTTAGGTCCTGGTAGCTCTAGGCCTATGTAGCACAACCAGAACAGAAGTTCTACTTCAGCCAGGTCAGGCCTGCCAAGAAACTGCGTTTCACAGGCCTTTCAAAGAGATGTTCTCTTAGGCTGTAAGAGCACTGGGCAGAGCCAGCTGTTTCTTAGCTTCCCGAAGAGCTGGGAGCAAGATGCTTTGGGTCCACTCTCCGTCTTTGGAAACAAGGCAGCCCTTTGGGCCTGGCAGCTCTAGGGCAATGGAGCACACCCAGAGCAGAAGTTCTACTTCAGCCAGATCAGGCCTGCCAGGAAACTGCGTTTCACAGGCCTTGGTAAGAGATGTTCCCGGTAGGCTGTAAGAGCACTGGGCAGAGCCAGTTGTTTCTTACATTCCTGAAAAGCTGGAAGCAAGATGCTTGGGACCCCTCTGCCCGTTTGGGAACAAGGCAGCCTTTTGGGTCGGGAAGCTCTAGGCCAATGGAGCACACGCAGAGCAGGAGTTCTACTTCAGCCTGATCAGGCCTGCAAAGAAACAGCGTTTGACAGGCCTTGGTAAGAGATGTTCCCGGTAGGTGTAAGAGCACTGGGCAGAGCCAGTTGTTTCTTAGCTTCGCAAAGACCGGGAAGCAAGATGCTTTGGGCCTCTCTGCCCCTTGGAAACAGGGCAGCACTTTGGGCCTGGCAGCTCTAGGGCAATGGAGCACACCCAGAGCCGGAGTTCTACTTCAGCCAGATGAGGCCTGCCAAGAAACTGCGTTTCACAGGCCTTTCAAAGACATGTTCCCGGTAGGCTGTAAGAGCACGGGGCAGAGCGAGTTGGTTCTTAGCTTCCCAGAGAGCTGGAAGCAAGATGCTTTGGGGCCTCTCTGCCCCTTTGGAAACAAGGCAGCACCTTGGGCCTGGCAGCTCTAGGCCAATGGAGCACACCCAGAGCAGAAGTTCTACTTCGGCCAGTTCAGGCCACCAACAAACTGCGTTTCACAGGCCTTGGTAAGAGATGTTCCCGGTAGGCTGTAAGAGCACTGGGCAACGCCAGATGTTTCTTAGCTTCCCGAAGAGCTGGAAGCAAGATGCTT
Organism: Equus asinus; assembly: GCF_041296235.1. Taxonomy (NCBI): domain Eukaryota; kingdom Metazoa; phylum Chordata; class Mammalia; order Perissodactyla; family Equidae; genus Equus; species Equus asinus. The sequence goes on from NW_027225523.1 coordinate 1,113,934, forward strand.
TGGGGCCTCTCATCCCCTTTGCAAACAAGGCCGACCTTTGGGCCAGGCAGCTCTAGGCCAATGGAGCACACCCAGAGCAGAAGTTCTACCTCAGCCAGATAAGGCCTGCCAAGAAACTGCGTTTCAAAGGCTTTGGTAAGAGATGTTCCCGGTACTCTGTTAGAGCACTGGGCAGAGCCATTTGTTTCTTAGCTTCCCAAAGAGCTGGAAGCAAGATGCTTTGGGGGCTCCCTGCCCCTTTGCCAACAAGGGCGACCTTTGGGCCTTTCAGCTCTAGGCCAATGGAGCACACCCAGAGCAGAAGTCCTACTTCAGCCAGATCAGGCCTGCCAAGGAACTGCGTTTCAGAGGCCTTTGTATGTGACGTTCCCGGTAGGCTGTGAGAGCACGGTGCAGAGCCAGTTGTTTCCTTGTTTCCCAAACAGCTGGAAGCAAGACGCTTTGGGGCCTCTCTGCCCCTTTGGAAACAAGGCAGCACGTTGGGTCTGGCAGCTCTAGGGCAATGGAGCACAACCAGAGCCGAAGTTCTACTTCTTCCAGATCAGGCCTGCCTAGACAGTGCGTTTCACAGGCCTTGATAAGAGATGTTCTCTTAGGCTATAAGAGCACTGGGCACAGCCAGTTGTTTCTTAGCTTCCCAAGAGGTGGAAGCAAGATGCTTTGGGGCCTCTCTCCCCCTTTGGAAACAAGGCAGCCCTTTGGGCCTTTCAGCTCTAGGGCAATGGAGCACACCCAGAGCAGAAGTTCTACCTCAGCCAGATCAGGCCTGCCAAGAAACTGCTTTTCACAGGCCTTCGTAAGAGGTGTTCCCGGAAGGCTGTAAGAGTACCTGGCAGAGCGAGTTGTTTCTTAGCTTCAAAAACAGCTGGAAGCAACATGATTTGGGGCCTCTCTCCCCCTTTGGAAACAAAGCAGCCTTTGTGCCTGGCAGCTCTAGGCCAAAGTAGCACACCCAGAGCACAAGTTCTACCTCAGCCAGATCAGGCCTTCCAAGAAACTGCGTCTCACAGGCCTTTCTCTGTCACGTTGCCGGTAGGCTGTGAGAGCACTGTGCAGAGCCAGTTGTTTCTTAGCTTCCCAAAGATTTGGAAGCAAGATGCTTTGGGGACTCTCAGCCCCTTTGGAAACAAGGCGGCCCTTTGGGCCTGGCAGCTCTAGGCCAAAGTAGCACGCCCAGAGCAGGAGTTCTACTTCAGCCAGATCAGGCCTGCCAAGAAACTGCGTTTCAAAGGCTTTGGTAAGAGATGTTCCCGGTACTCTGTTAGAGCACTGGGCAGAGCCATTTGTTTCTTAGCTTCCCAAAGAGCTGGAAGCAAGATGCTTTGGGGGCTCCCTGCCCCTTTGCCAACTAGGGCGACCTTTGGGCCTTTCAGCTCTAGGCCAATGGAGCACACCCAGAGCAGAAGTCCTACTTCAGCCAGATCAGGCCTGCCAAGGAACTGCGTTTCAGAGGCCTTTGTATGTGACGTTCCCGGTAGGCTGTGAGAGCACGGTGCAGAGCCAGTTGTTTCCTTGTTTCCCAAACAGCTGGAAGCAAGACGCTTTGGGGCCTCTCTGCCCCTTTGGAAACAAGGCAGCACGTTGGGTCTGGCAGCTCTAGGGCAATGGAGCACAACCAGAGCCGAAGTTCTACTTCTTCCAGATCAGGCCTGCCTAGACAGTGCGTTTCACAGGCCTTGATAAGAGATGTTCTCTTAGGCTATAAGAGCACTGGGCACAGCCAGTTGTTTCTTAGCTTCCCAAGAGGTGGAAGCAAGATGCTTTGGGGCCTCTCTCCCCCTTTGGAAACAAGGCAGCCCTTTGGGCCTTTCAGCTCTAGGGCAATGGAGCACACCCAGAGCAGAAGTTCTACCTCAGCCAGATCAGGCCTGCCAAGAAACTGCTTTTCACAGGCCTTCGTAAGAGGTGTTCCCGGAAGGCTGTAAGAGTACCTGGCAGAGCGAGTTGTTTCTTAGCTTCAAAAACAGCTGGAAGCAACATGATTTGGGGCCTCTCTCCCCCTTTGGAAACAAAGCAGCCTTTGTGCCTGGCAGCTCTAGGCCAAAGTAGCACACCCAGAGCACAAGTTCTACCTCAGCCAGATCAGGCCTTCCAAGAAACTGCGTCTCACAGGCCTTTCTCTGTCACGTTGCCGGTAGGCTGTGAGAGCACTGTGCAGAGCCAGTTGTTTCTTAGCTTCCCAAAGATTTGGAAGCAAGATGCTTTGGGGACTCTCAGCCCCTTTGGAAACAAGGCGGCCCTTTGGGCCTGGCAGCTCTAGGCCAAAGTAGCACGCCCAGAGCAGGAGTTCTACTTCAGCCAGATCAGGCCTGCCAAGAAACTGCGTTTCACAGGCCTTGGTAAGAGATGTTCCCGGTAGGCTGTGAGAGCACTGTGGAGAGCCAGTTGCTTTAGCTTCCCACAGAGCTGGAAGCAAGATGCCTTGGGGCCTCTCTCTCCCTTTGGACACAAGGCAGCCTTTTGGGCCTGGCAGCTCTAGGCCAATGGAGCACACCCACAGCAGAAGTTCTACTTCAGGCAGATCAGTCCTGCCCAGAAACTGCGTTTCACAGCCCTTGGTAAGAGATGTTCACGGTAGGCTGTGAGAGCACTGGGCAGAACCAGTTGTTTTTTAGCTTCCCAAAGTGCTGGAGGCAAGATGCTTTGGGGCCTCTCTCACCCTTTGGAAACAAGGCAGCCCTTAGGTCCTGGTAGCTCTAGGCCTATGTAGCACAACCAGAACAGAAGTTCTACTTCAGCCAGGTCAGGCCTGCCAAGAAACTGCGTTTCACAGGCCTTTCAAAGAGATGTTCTCTTAGGCTGTAAGAGCACTGGGCAGAGCCAGCTGTTTCTTAGCTTCCCGAAGAGCTGGGAGCAAGATGCTTTGGGTCCACTCTCCGTCTTTGGAAACAAGGCAGCCCTTTGGGCCTGGCAGCTCTAGGGCAATGGAGCACACCCAGAGCAGAAGTTCTACTTCAGCCAGATCAGGCCTGCCAGGAAACTGCGTTTCACAGGCCTTGGTAAGAGATGTTCCCGGTAGGCTGTAAGAGCACTGGGCAGAGCCAGTTGTTTCTTACCTTCCTGAAAAGCTGGAAGCAAGATGCTTGGGACCCCTCTGCCCGTTTGGGAACAAGGCAGCCTTTTGGGTCGGGAAGCTCTAGGCCAATGGAGCACACGCAGAGCAGGAGTTCTACTTCAGCCTGATCAGGCCTGCAAAGAAACAGCGTTTGACAGGCCTTGGTAAGAGATGTTCCCGGTAGGTGTAAGAGCACTGGGCAGAGCCAGTTGTTTCTTAGCTTCGCAAAGACCGGGAAGCAAGATGCTTTGGGCCTCTCTGCCCCTTGGAAACAGGGCAGCACTTTGGGCCTGGCAGCTCTAGGGCAATGGAGCACACCCAGAGCCGGAGTTCTACTTCAGCCAGATGAGGCCTGCCAAGAAACTGCGTTTCACAGGCCTTTCAAAGACATGTTCCCGGTAGGCTGTAAGAGCACGGGGCAGAGCGAGTTGGTTCTTAGCTTCCCAGAGAGCTGGAAGCAAGATGCTTTGGGGCCTCTCTGCCCCTTTGGAAACAAGGCAGCACCTTGGGCCTGGCAGCTCTGGGCCAATGGAGCACACCCAGAGCAGAAGTTCTACTTCGGCCAGTTCAGGCCACCAACAAACTGCGTTTCACAGGCCTTGGTAAGAGATGTTCCCGGTAGGCTGTAAGAGCACTGGGCAACGCCAGATGTTTCTTAGCTTCCCGAAGAGCTGGAAGCAAGATGCTTTGGGGCCTCTCATCCCCTTTGCAAACAAGGCCGACCTTTGGGCCAGGCAGCTCTAGGCCAATGGAGCACACCCAGAGCAGAAGTTCTACCTCAGCCAGATAAGGCCTGCCAAGAAACTGCGTTTCAAAGGCTTTGGTAAGAGATGTTCCCGGTACTCTGTTAGAGCACTGGGCAGAGCCATTTGTTTCTTAGCTTCCCAAAGAGCTGGAAGCAAGATGCTTTGGGGGCTCCCTGCCCCTTTGCCAACAAGGGCGACCTTTGGGCCTTTCAGCTCTAGGCCAATGGAGCACACCCAGAGCAGAAGTCCTACTTCAGCCAGATCAGGCCTGCCAAGGAACTGCGTTTCAGAGGCCTTTGTATGTGACGTTCCCGGTAGGCTGTGAGAGCACGGTGCAGAGCCAGTTGTTTCCTTGTTTCCCAAACAGCTGGAAGCAAGACGCTTTGGGGCCTCTCTGCCCCTTTGGAAACAAGGCAGCACGTTGGGTCTGGCAGCTCTAGGGCAATGGAGCACAACCAGAGCCGAAGTTCTACTTCTTCCAGATCAGGCCTGCCTAGACAGTGCGTTTCACAGGCCTTGATAAGAGATGTTCTCTTAGGCTATAAGAGCACTGGGCACAGCCAGTTGTTTCTTAGCTTCCCAAGAGGTGGAAGCAAGATGCTTTGGGGCCTCTCTCCCCCTTTGGAAACAAGGCAGCCCTTTGGGCCTTTCAGCTCTAGGGCAATGGAGCACACCCAGAGCAGAAGTTCTACCTCAGCCAGATCAGGCCTGCCAAGAAACTGCTTTTCACAGGCCTTCGTAAGAGGTGTTCCCGGAAGGCTGTAAGAGTACCTGGCAGAGCGAGTTGTTTCTTAGCTTCAAAAACAGCTGGAAGCAACATGATTTGGGGCCTCTCTCCCCCTTTGGAAACAAAGCAGCCTTTGTGCCTGGCAGCTCTAGGCCAAAGTAGCACACCCAGAGCACAAGTTCTACCTCAGCCAGATAAGGCCTATCAAGAAGCTGCGTTTCACAGGCCTTTGTATGTGACGTTCCCGGTTGGCTTTGAGAGCACTGTGCAGAGCCAGTTGTTTTAGCTTCCCAGAGAGCAGGAAGCAAGATGCTTTGGGGCCTCTCTCACACTTTGGAAATAAAGGCAGCCCTTTGGGCCTGGCAGCCCTAGGCCAATGGAGTACACCCAGAGCACAAGTTCTACCTCAGCCAGATCAGGCCTTCCAAGAAACTGCGTCTCACAGGCCTTTCTCTGTCACGTTGCCGGTAGGCTGTGAGAGCACTGTGCAGAGCCAGTTGTTTCTTAGCTTCCCAAAGATTTGGAAGCAAGATGCTTTGGGGACTCTCAGCCCCTTTGGAAACAAGGCGGCCCTTTGGGCCTGGCAGCTCTAGGCCAAAGTAGCACGCCCAGAGCAGGAGTTCTACTTCAGCCAGATCAGGCCTGCCAAGAAACTGCGTTTCACAGGCCTTGGTAAGAGATGTTCCCGGTAGGCTGTGAGAGCACTGTGGAGAGCCAGTTGCTTTAGCTTCCCACAGAGCTGGAAGCAAGATGCCTTGGGGCCTCTCTCTCCCTTTGGACACAAGGCAGCCGTTTGGGCCTGGCAGCTCTAGGCCAATGGAGCACACCACAGCAGAAGTTCTACTTCAGGCAGATCAGTCCTGCCCAGAAACTGCGTTTCACAGCCCTTGGTAAGAGATGTTCACGGTAGGCTGTGAGAGCACTGGGCAGAACCAGTTGTTTTTTAGCTTCCCAAAGTGCTGGAGGCAAGATGCTTTGGGGCCTCTCTCACCCTTTGGAAACAAGGCAGCCCTTAGGTCCTGGTAGCTCTAGGCCTATGTAGCACAACCAGAACAGAAGTTCTACTTCAGCCAGGTCAGGCCTGCCAAGAAACTGCGTTTCACAGGCCTTTCAAAGAGATGTTCTCTTAGGCTGTAAGAGCACTGGGCAGAGCCAGCTGTTTCTTAGCTTCCCGAAGAGCTGGGAGCAAGATGCTTTGGGTCCACTCTCCGTCTTTGGAAACAAGGCAGCCCTTTGGGCCTGGCAGCTCTAGGGCAATGGAGCACACCCAGAGCAGAAGTTCTACTTCAGCCAGATCAGGCCTGCCAGGAAACTGCGTTTCACAGGCCTTGGTAAGAGATGTTCCCGGTAGGCTGTAAGAGCACTGGGCAGAGCCAGTTGTTTCTTACCTTCCTGAAAAGCTGGAAGCAAGATGCTTGGGACCCCTCTGCCCGTTTGGGAACAAGGCAGCCTTTTGGGTCGGGAAGCTCTAGGCCAATGGAGCACACGCAGAGCAGGAGTTCTACTTCAGCCTGATCAGGCCTGCAAAGAAACAGCGTTTGACAGGCCTTGGTAAGAGATGTTCCCGGTAGGTGTAAGAGCACTGGGCAGAGCCAGTTGTTTCTTAGCTTCGCAAAGACCGGGAAGCAAGATGCTTTGGGCCTCTCTGCCCCTTGGAAACAGGGCAGCACTTTGGGCCTGGCAGCTCTAGGGCAATGGAGCACACCCAGAGCCGGAGTTCTACTTCAGCCAGATGAGGCCTGCCAAGAAACTGCGTTTCACAGGCCTTTCAAAGACATGTTCCCGGTAGGCTGTAAGAGCACGGGGCAGAGCGAGTTGGTTCTTAGCTTCCCAGAGAGCTGGAAGCAAGATGCTTTGGGGCCTCTCTGCCCCTTTGGAAACAAGGCAGCACCTTGGGCCTGGCAGCTCTAGGCCAATGGAGCACACCCAGAGCAGAATTCTACTTCGGCCAGTTCAGGCCACCAACAAACTGCGTTTCACAGGCCTTGGTAAGAGATGTTCCCGGTAGGCTGTAAGAGCACTGGGCAACGCCAGATGTTTCTTAGCTTCCCGAAGAGCTGGAAGCAAGATGCTTTGGGGCCTCTCATCCCCTTTGCAAACAAGGCCGACCTTTGGGCCAGGCAGCTCTAGGCCAATGGAGCACACCCAGAGCAGAAGTTCTACCTCAGCCAGATAAGTCCTGCCAAGAAACTGCGTTTCAAAGGCTTTGGTAAGAGATGTTCCCGGTACTCTGTTAGAGCACTGGGCAGAGCCATTTGTTTCTTAGCTTCCCAAAGAGCTGGAAGCAAGATGCTTTGGGGGCTCCCTGCCCCTTTGCCAACAAGGGCGACCTTTGGGCCTTTCAGCTCTAGGCCAATGGAGCACACCCAGAGCAGAAGTCCTACTTCAGCCAGATCAGGCCTGCCAAGGAACTGCGTTTCAGAGGCCTTTGTATGTGACGTTTCCGGTAGGCTGTGAGAGCACGGTGCAGAGCCAGTTGTTTCCTTGTTTCCCAAACAGCTGGAAGCAAGACGCTTTGGGGCCTCTCTCTCCCTTTGGACACAAGGCAGCCGTTTGCGCCTGGCAGCTCTAGGCCAATGGAGCACACCCACAGCAGAAGTTCTACTTCAGGCAGATCAGTCCTGCCCAGAAACTGCGTTTCACAGCCCTTGGTAAGAGATGTTCACGGTAGGCTGTGAGAGCACTGTGGAGAGCCAGTTGCTTTAGCTTCCCACAGAGCTGGAAGCAAGATGCTTTGGGGCCTCTCTCTCCCTTTGGACACAAGGCAGCCGTTTGCGCCTGGCAGCTCTAGGCCAATGGAGCACACCCACAGCAGAAGTTCTACTTCAGGCAGATCAGTCCTGCCCAGAAACTGCGTTTCACAGCCCTTGGTAAGAGATGTTCACGGTAGGCTGTGAGAGCACTGGGCAGAACCAGTTGTTTTTTAGCTTCCCAAAGTGCTGGAGGCAAGATGCTTTGGGGCCTCTCTCACCCTTTGGAAACAAGGCAGCCCTTAGGTCCTGGTAGCTCTAGGCCTATGTAGCACAACCAGAACAGAAGTTCTACTTCAGCCAGGTCAGGCCTGCCAAGAAACTGCGTTTCACAGGCCTTTCAAAGAGATGTTCTCTTAGGCTGTAAGAGCACTGGGCAGAGCCAGCTGTTTCTTAGCTTCCCGAAGAGCTGGGAGCAAGATGCTTTGGGTCCACTCTCCGTCTTTGGAAACAAGGCAGCCCTTTGGGCCTGGCAGCTCTAGGGCAATGGAGCACACCCAGAGCAGAAGTTCTACTTCAGCCAGATCAGGCCTGCCAGGAAACTGCGTTTCACAGGCCTTGGTAAGAGATGTTCCCGGTAGGCTGTAAGAGCACTGGGCAGAGCCAGTTGTTTCTTACCTTCCTGAAAAGCTGGAAGCAAGATGCTTGGGACCCCTCTGCCCGTTTGGGAACAAGGCAGCCTTTTGGGTCGGGAAGCTCTAGGCCAATGGAGCACACGCAGAGCAGGAGTTCTACTTCAGCCTGATCAGGCCTGCAAAGAAACAGCGTTTGACAGGCCTTGGTAAGAGATGTTCCCGGTAGGTGTAAGAGCACTGGGCAGAGCCAGTTGTTTCTTAGCTTCGCAAAGACCGGGAAGCAAGATGCTTTGGGCCTCTCTGCCCCTTGGAAACAGGGCAGCACTTTGGGCCTGGCAGCTCTAGGGCAATGGAGCACACCCAGAGCCGGAGTTCTACTTCAGCCAGATGAGGCCTGCCAAGAAACTGCGTTTCACAGGCCTTTCAAAGACATGTTCCCGGTAGGCTGTAAGAGCACGGGGCAGAGCGAGTTGGTTCTTAGCTTCCCAGAGAGCTGGAAGCAAGATGCTTTGGGGCCTCTCTGCCCCTTTGGAAACAAGGCAGCACCTTGGGCCTGGCAGCTCTAGGCCAATGGAGCACACCCAGAGCAGAAGTTCTACTTCGGCCAGTTCAGGCCACCAACAAACTGTGTTTCACAGGCCTTGGTAAGAGATGTTCCCGGTAGGCTGTAAGAGCACTGGGCAACGCCAGATGTTTCTTAGCTTCCCGAAGAGCTGGAAGCAAGATGCTTTGGGGCCTCTCATCCCCTTTGCAAACAAGGCCGACCTTTGGGCCAGGCAGCTCTAGGCCAATGGAGCACACCCAGAGCAGAAGTTCTACCTCAGCCAGATAAGGCCTGCCAAGAAACTGCGTTTCAAAGGCTTTGGTAAGAGATGTTCCCGGTACTCTGTTAGAGCACTGGGCAGAGCCATTTGTTTCTTAGCTTCCCAAAGAGCTGGAAGCAAGATGCTTTGGGGGCTCCCTGCCCCTTTGCCAACAAGGGCGACCTTTGGGCCTTTCAGCTCTAGGCCAATGGAGCACACCCAGAGCAGAAGTCCTACTTCAGCCAGATCAGGCCTGCCAAGGAACTGCGTTTCAGAGGCCTTTGTATGTGACGTTCCCGGTAGGCTGTGAGAGCACGGTGCAGAGCCAGTTGTTTCCTTGTTTCCCAAACAGCTGGAAGCAAGACGCTTTGGGGCCTCTCTGCCCCTTTGGAAACAAGGCAGCACGTTGGGTCTGGCAGCTCTAGGGCAATGGAGCACAACCAGAGCTGAAGTTCTACTTCTTCCAGATCAGGCCTGCCTAGACAGTGCGTTTCACAGGCCTTGATAAGAGATGTTCTCTTAGGCTATAAGAGCACTGGGCACAGCCAGTTGTTTCTTAGCTTCCCAAGAGGTGGAAGCAAGATGCTTTGGGGCCTCTCTCCCCCTTTGGAAACAAGGCAGCCCTTTGGGCCTTTCAGCTCTAGGGCAATGGAGCACACCCAGAGCAGAAGTTCTACCTCAGCCAGATCAGGCCTGCCAAGAAACTGCTTTTCACAGGCCTTCGTAAGAGGTGTTCCCGGAAGGCTGTAAGAGTACCTGGCAGAGCGAGTTGTTTCTTAGCTTCAAAAACAGCTGGAAGCAACATGATTTGGGGCCTCTCTCCCCCTTTGGAAACAAAGCAGCCTTTGTGCCTGGCAGCTCTAGGCCAAAGTAGCACACCCAGAGCACAAGTTCTACCTCAGCCAGATAAGGCCTGTCAAGAAGCTGCGTTTCACAGGCCTTTGTATGTGACGTTCCCGGTTGGCTTTGAGAGCACTGTGCAGAGCCAGTTGTTTTAGCTTCCCAGAGAGCAGGAAGCAAGATGCTTTGGGGCCTCTCTCACACTTTGGAAATAAAGGCAGCCCTTTGGGCCTGGCAGCCCTAGGCCAATGGAGTACACCCAGAGCACAAGTTCTACCTCAGCCAGATCAGGCCTTCCAAGAAACTGCGTCTCACAGGCCTTTCTCTGTCACGTTGCCGGTAGGCTGTGAGAGCACTGTGCAGAGCCAGTTGTTTCTTAGCTTCCCAAAGATTTGGAAGCAAGATGCTTTGGGGACTCTCAGCCCCTTTGGAAACAAGGCGGCCCTTTGGGCCTGGCAGCTCTAGGCCAAAGTAGCACGCCCAGAGCAGGAGTTCTACTTCAGCCAGATCAGGCCTGCCAAGAAACTGCGTTTCACAGGCCTTGGTAAGAGATGTTCCCGGTAGGCTGTGAGAGCACTGTGGAGAGCCAGTTGCTTTAGCTTCCCACAGAGCTGGAAGCAAGATGCCTTGGGGCCTCTCTCTCCCTTTGGACACAAGGCAGCCGTTTGCGCCTGGCAGCTCTAGGCCAATGGAGCACACCCACAGCAGAAGTTCTACTTCAGGCAGATCAGTCCTGCCCAGAAACTGCGTTTCACAGCCCTTGGTAAGAGATGTTCACGGTAGGCTGTGAGAGCACTGGGCAGAACCAGTTGTTTTTTAGCTTCCCAAAGTGCTGGAGGCAAGATGCTTTGGGGCCTCTCTCACCCTTTGGAAACAAGGCAGCCCTTAGGTCCTGGTAGCTCTAGGCCTATGTAGCACAACCAGAACAGAAGTTCTACTTCAGCCAGGTCAGGCCTGCCAAGAAACTGCGTTTCACAGGCCTTTCAAAGAGATGTTCTCTTAGGCTGTAAGAGCACTGGGCAGAGCCAGCTGTTTCTTAGCTATCCGAAGAGCTGGGAGCAAGATGCTTTGGGGCCTCTCATCCCCTTTGCAAACAAGGCCGACCTTTGGGCCAGGCAGCTCTAGGCCAATGGAGCACACCCAGAGCAGAAGTTCTACCTCAGCCAGATAAGGCCTGCCAAGAAACTGCGTTTCAAAGGCTTTGGTAAGAGATGTTCCCGGTACTCTGTTAGAGCACTGGGCAGAGCCATTTGTTTCTTAGCTTCCCAAAGAGCTGGAAGCAAGATGCTTTGGGGGCTCCCTGCCCCTTTGCCAACAAGGGCGACCTTTGGGCCTTTCAGCTCTAGGCCAATGGAGCACACCCAGAGCAGAAGTCCTACTTCAGCCAGATCAGGCCTGCCAAGGAACTGCGTTTCAGAGGCCTTTGTATGTGACGTTCCCGGTAGGCTGTAAGAGCACTGGGCAGAGCCAGTTGTTTCTTACCTTCCTGAAAAGCTGGAAGCAAGATGCTTGGGACCCCTCTGCCCGTTTGGGAACAAGGCAGCCTTTTGGGTCGGGAAGCTCTAGGCCAATGGAGCACACGCAGAGCAGGAGTTCTACTTCAGCCTGATCAGGCCTGCAAAGAAACAGCGTTTGACAGGCCTTGGTAAGAGATGTTCCCAGTAGGTGTAAGAGCACTGGGCAGAGCCAGTTGTTTCTTAGCTTCGCAAACACCGGGAAGCAAGATGCTTTGGGCCTCTCTGCCCCTTGGAAACAGGGCGGCACTTTGGGCCTGGCAGCTCTAGGGCAATGGAGCACACCCAGAGCAGAAGTTCTACTTCGGCCAGTTCAGGCCACCAACAAACTGTGTTTCACAGGCCTTGGTAAGAGATGTTCCCGGTAGGCTGTAAGAGCACTGGGCAACGCCAGATGTTTCTTAGCTTCCCGAAGAGCTGGAAGCAAGATGCTTTGGGGCCTCTCATCCCCTTTGCAAACAAGGCCGACCTTTGGGCCAGGCAGCTCTAGGCCAATGGAGCACACCCAGAGCAGAAGTTCTACCTCAGCCAGATAAGGCCTGCCAAGAAACTGCGTTTCAAAGGCTTTGGTAAGAGATGTTCCCGGTACTCTGTTAGAGCACTGGGCAGAGCCATTTGTTTCTTAGCTTCCCAAAGAGCTGGAAGCAAGATGCTTTGGGGGCTCCCTGCCCCTTTGCCAACAAGGGCGACCTTTGGGCCTTTCAGCTCTAGGCCAATGGAGCACACCCAGAGCAGAAGTCCTACTTCAGCCAGATCAGGCCTGCCAAGGAACTGCGTTTCAGAGGCCTTTGTATGTGACGTTCCCGGTAGGCTGTGAGAGCATGGTGCAGAGCCAGTTGTTTCCTTGTTTCCCAAACAGCTGGAAGGAAGACGCTTTGGGGCCTCTCTGCCCCTTTGGAAACAAGGCAGCACGTTGGGTCTGGCAGCTCTAGGGCAATGGAGCACAACCAGAGCTGAAGTTCTACTTCTTCCAGATCAGGCCTGCCTAGACAGTGCGTTTCACAGGCCTTGATAAGAGATGTTCTCTTAGGCTATAAGAGCACTGGGCACAGCCAGTTGTTTCTTAGCTTCCCAAGAGGTGGAAGCAAGATGCTTTGGGGCCTCTCTCCCCCTTTGGAAACAAGGCAGCCCTTTGGGCCTTTCAGCTCTAGGGCAATGGAGCACACCCAGAGCAGAAGTTCTACCTCAGCCAGATCAGGCCTGCCAAGAAACTGCTTTTCACAGGCCTTCGTAAGAGGTGTTCCCGGAAGGCTGTAAGAGTACCTGGCAGAGCGAGTTGTTTCTTAGCTTCAAAAACAGCTGGAAGCAACATGATTTGGGGCCTCTCTCCCCCTTTGGAAACAAAGCAGCCTTTGTGCCTGGCAGCTCTAGGCCAAAGTAGCACACCCAGAGCACAAGTTCTACCTCAGCCAGATAAGGCCTGTCAAGAAGCTGCGTTTCACAGGCCTTTGTATGTGACGTTCCCGGTTGGCTTTGAGAGCACTGTGCAGAGCCAGTTGTTTTAGCTTCCCAGAGAGCAGGAAGCAAGATGCTTTGGGGCCTCTCTCACACTTTGGAAATAAAGGCAGCCCTTTGGGCCTGGCAGCCCTAGGCCAATGGAGTACACCCAGAGCACAAGTTCTACCTCAGCCAGATCAGGCCTTCCAAGAAACTGCGTCTCACAGGCCTTTCTCTGTCACGTTGCCGGTAGGCTGTGAGAGCACTGTGCAGAGCCAGTTGTTTCTTAGCTTCCCAAAGATTTGGAAGCAAGATGCTTTGGGGACTCTCAGCCCCTTTGGAAACAAGGCGGCCCTTTGGGCCTGGCAGCTCTAGGCCAAAGTAGCACGCCCAGAGCAGGAGTTCTACTTCAGCCAGATCAGGCCTGCCAAGAAACTGCGTTTCACAGGCCTTGGTAAGAGATGTTCCCGGTAGGCTGTGAGAGCACTGTGGAGAGCCAGTTGCTTTAGCTTCCCACAGAGCTGGAAGCAAGATGCCTTGGGGCCTCTCTCTCCCATTGGACACAAGGCAGCCGTTTGCGCCTGGCAGCTCTAGGCCAATGGAGCACACCCACAGCAGAAGTTCTACTTCAGGCAGATCAGTCGTGCCCAGAAACTGCGTTTCACAGCCCTTGGTAAGAGATGTTCACGGTAGGCTGTGAGAGCACTGGGCAGAACCAGTTGTTTTTTAGCTTCCCAAAGTGCTGGAGGCAAGATGCTTTGGGGCCTCTCTCACCCTTTGGAAACAAGGCAGCCCTTAGGTCCTGGTAGCTCTAGGCCTATGTAGCACAACCAGAACAGAAGTTCTACTTCAGCCAGGTCAGGCCTGCCAAGAAACTGCGTTTCACAGGCCTTTCAAAGAGATGTTCTCTTAGGCTGTAAGAGCACTGGGCAGAGCCAGCTGTTTCTTAGCTTCCCGAAGAGCTGGGAGCAAGATGCTTTGGGGCCTCTCATCCCCTTTGCAAACAAGGCCGACCTTTGGGCCAGGCAGCTCTAGGCCAATGGAGCACACCCAGAGCAGAAGTTCTACCTCAGCCAGATAAGGCCTGCCAAGAAACTGCGTTTCAAAGGCTTTGGTAAGAGATGTTCCCGGTACTCTGTTAGAGCACTGGGCAGAGCCATTTGTTTCTTAGCTTCCCAAAGAGCTGGAAGCAAGATGCTTTGGGGGCTCCCTGCCCCTTTGCCAACAAGGGCGACCTTTGGGCCTTTCAGCTCTAGGCCAATGGAGCACACCCAGAGCAGAAGTCCTACTTCAGCCAGATCAGGCCTGCCAAGGAACTGCGTTTCAGAGGCCTTTGTATGTGACGTTCCCGGTAGGCTGTGAGAGCACGGTGCAGAGCCAGTTGTTTCCTTGTTTCCCAAACAGCTGGAAGCAAGACGCTTTGGGGCCTCTCTGCCCCTTTGGAAACAAGGCAGCACGTTGGGTCTGGCAGCTCTAGGGCAATGGAGCACAACCAGAGCTGAAGTTCTACTTCTTCCAGATCAGGCCTGCCTAGACAGTGCGTTTCACAGGCCTTGATAAGAGATGTTCTCTTAGGCTATAAGAGCACTGGGCACAGCCAGTTGTTTCTTAGCTTCCCAAGAGGTGGAAGCAAGATGCTTTGGGGCCTCTCTCCCCCTTTGGAAACAAGGCAGCCCTTTGGGCCTTTCAGCTCTAGGGCAATGGAGCACACCCAGAGCAGAAGTTCTACCTCAGCCAGATCAGGCCTGCCAAGAAACTGCTTTTCACAGGCCTTCGTAAGAGGTGTTCCCGGAAGGCTGTAAGAGTACCTGGCAGAGCGAGTTGTTTCTTAGCTTCAAAAACAGCTGGAAGCAACATGATTTGGGGCCTCTCTCCCCCTTTGGAAACAAAGCAGCCTTTGTGCCTGGCAGCTCTAGGCCAAAGTAGCACACCCAGAGCACAAGTTCTACCTCAGCCAGATAAGGCCTGTCAAGAAGCTGCGTTTCACAGGCCTTTGTATGTGACGTTCCCGGTTGGCTTTGAGAGCACTGTGCAGAGCCAGTTGTTTTAGCTTCCCAGAGAGCAGGAAGCAAGATGCTTTGGGGCCTCTCTCACACTTTGGAAATAAAGGCAGCCCTTTGGGCCTGGCAGCCCTAGGCCAATGGAGTACACCCAGAGCACAAGTTCTACCTCAGCCAGATCAGGCCTTCCAAGAAACTGCGTCTCACAGGCCTTTCTCTGTCACGTTGCCGGTAGGCTGTGAGAGCACTGTGCAGAGCCAGTTGTTTCTTAGCTTCCCAAAGATTTGGAAGCAAGATGCTTTGGGGACTCTCAGCCCCTTTGGAAACAAGGCGGCCCTTTGGGCCTGGCAGCTCTAGGCCAAAGTAGCACGCCCAGAGCAGGAGTTCTACTTCAGCCAGATCAGGCCTGCCAAGAAACTGCGTTTCACAGGCCTTGGTAAGAGATGTTCCCGGTAGGCTGTGAGAGCACTGTGGAGAGCCAGTTGCTTTAGCTTCCCACAGAGCTGGAAGCAAGATGCCTTGGGGCCTCTCTCTCCCTTTGGACACAAGGCAGCCTTTTGGGCCTGGCAGCTCTAGGCCAATGGAGCACACCCACAGCAGAAGTTCTACTTCAGGCAGATCAGTCCTGCCCAGAAACTGCGTTTCACAGCCCTTGGTAAGAGATGTTCACGGTAGGCTGTGAGAGCACTGGGCAGAACCAGTTGTTTTTTAGCTTCCCAAAGTGCTGGAGGCAAGATGCTTTGGGGCCTCTCTCACCCTTTGGAAACAAGGCAGCCCTTAGGTCCTGGTAGCTCTAGGCCTATGTAGCACAACCAGAACAGAAGTTCTACTTCAGCCAGGTCAGGCCTGCCAAGAAACTGCGTTTCACAGGCCTTTCAAAGAGATGTTCTCTTAGGCTGTAAGAGCACTGGGCAGAGCCAGCTGTTTCTTAGCTTCCCGAAGAGCTGGGAGCAAGATGCTTTGGGTCCACTCTCCGTCTTTGGAAACAAGGCAGCCCTTTGGGCCTGGCAGCTCTAGGGCAATGGAGCACACCCAGAGCAGAAGTTCTACTTCAGCCAGATCAGGCCTGCCAGGAAACTGCGTTTCACAGGCCTTGGTAAGAGATGTTCCCGGTAGGCTGTAAGAGCACTGGGCAGAGCCAGTTGTTTCTTACCTTCCTGAAAAGCTGGAAGCAAGATGCTTGGGACCCCTCTGCCCGTTTGGGAACAAGGCAGCCTTTTGGGTCGGGAAGCTCTAGGCCAATGGAGCACACGCAGAGCAGGAGTTCTACTTCAGCCTGATCAGGCCTGCAAAGAAACAGCGTTTGACAGGCCTTGGTAAGAGATGTTCCCGGTAGGTGTAAGAGCACTGGGCAGAGCCAGTTGTTTCTTAGCTTCGCAAAGACCGGGAAGCAAGATGCTTTGGGCCTCTCTGCCCCTTGGAAACAGGGCAGCACTTTGGGCCTGGCAGCTCTAGGGCAATGGAGCACACCCAGAGCCGGAGTTCTACTTCAGCGAGATGAGGCCTGCCAAGAAACTGTGTTTCACAGGCCTTTCAAAGACATGTTCCCGGTAGGCTGTAAGAGCACGGGGCAGAGCGAGTTGGTTCTTAGCTTCCCAGAGAGCTGGAAGCAAGATGCTTTGGGGCCTCTCTGCCCCTTTGGAAACAAGGCAGCACCTTGGGCCTGGCAGCTCTAGGCCAATGGAGCACACCCAGAGCAGAAGTTCTACTTCGGCCAGTTCAGGCCACCAACAAACTGTGTTTCACAGGCCTTGGTAAGAGATGTTCCCGGTAGGCTGTAAGAGCACTGGGCAATGCCAGATGTTTCTTAGCTTCCCGAAGAGCTGGAAGCAAGATGCTTTGGGGCCTCTCATCCCCTTTGCAAACAAGGCCGACCTTTGGGCCAGGCAGCTCTAGGCCAATGGAGCACACCCAGAGCAGAAGTTCTACCTCAGCCAGATAAGGCCTGCCAAGAAACTGCGTTTCAAAGGCTTTGGTAAGAGATGTTCCCGGTACTCTGTTAGAGCACTGGGCAGAGCCATTTGTTTCTTAGCTTCCCAAAGAGCTGGAAGCAAGATGCTTTGGGGGCTCCCTGCCCCTTTGCCAACAAGGGCGACCTTTGGGCCTTTCAGCTCTAGGCCAATGGAGCACACCCAGAGCAGAAGTCCTACTTCAGCCAGATCAGGCCTGCCAAGGAACTGCGTTTCAGAGGCCTTTGTATGTGACGTTCCCGGTAGGCTGTGAGAGCACGGTGCAGAGCCAGTTGTTTCCTTGTTTCCCAAACAGCTGGAAGCAAGACGCTTTGGGGCCTCTCTGCCCCTTTGGAAACAAGGCAGCACGTTGGGTCTGGCAGCTCTAGGGCAATGGAGCACAACCAGAGCCGAAGTTCTACTTCTTCCAGATCAGGCCTGCCTAGACAGTGCGTTTCACAGGCCTTGATAAGAGATGCTCTCTTAGGCTATAAGAGCACTGGGCACAGCCAGTTGTTTCTTAGCTTCCCAAGAGGTGGAAGCAAGATGCTTTGGGGCCTCTCTCCCCCTTTGGAAACAAGGCAGCCCTTTGGGCCTTTCAGCTCTAGGGCAATGGAGCACACCCAGAGCAGAAGTTCTACCTCAGCCAGATCAGGCCTGCCAAGAAACTACTTTTCACAGGCCTTCGTAAGAGGTGTTCCCGGAAGGCTGTAAGAGTACCTGGCAGAGCGAGTTGTTTCTTAGCTTCAAAAACAGCTGGAAGCAACATGATTTGGGGCCTCTCTCCCCCTTTGGAAACAAAGCAGCCTTTGTGCCTGGCAGCTCTAGGCCAAAGTAGCACACCCAGAGCACAAGTTCTACCTCAGCCAGATAAGGCCTGTCAAGAAGCTGCGTTTCACAGGCCTTTGTATGTGACGTTCCCGGTTGGCTTTGAGAGCACTGTGCAGAGCCAGTTGTTTTAGCTTCCCAGAGAGCAGGAAGCAAGATGCTTTGGGGCCTCTCTCACACTTTGGAAATAAAGGCAGCCCTTTGGGCCTGGCAGCCCTAGGCCAATGGAGTACACCCAGAGCACAAGTTCTACCTCAGCCAGATCAGGCCTTCCAAGAAACTGCGTCTCACAGGCCTTTCTCTGTCACGTTGCCGGTAGGCTGTGAGAGCACTGTGCAGAGCCAGTTGTTTCTTAGCTTCCCAAAGATTTGGAAGCAAGATGCTTTGGGGACTCTCAGCCCCTTTGGAAACAAGGCAGCCCTTTGGGCCTGGCAGCTCTAGGCCAAAGTAGCACGCCCAGAGCAGGAGTTCTACTTCAGCCAGATCAGGCCTGCCAAGAAACTGCGTTTCACAGGCCTTGGTAAGAGATGTTCCCGGTAGGCTGTGAGAGCACTGTGGAGAGCCAGTTGCTTTAGCTTCCCACAGAGCTGGAAGCAAGATGCCTTGGGGCCTCTCTCTCCCTTTGGACACAAGGCAGCCGTTTGGGCCTGGCAGCTCTAGGCCAATGGAGCACACCCACAGCAGAAGTTCTACTTCAGGCAGATCAGTCCTGCCCAGAAACTGCGTTTCACAGCCCTTGGTAAGAGATGTTCACGGTAGGCTGTGAGAGCACTGGGCAGAACCAGTTGTTTTTTAGCTTCCCAAAGTGCTGGAGGCAAGATGCTTTGGGGCCTCTCTCACCCTTTGGAAACAAGGCAGCCCTTAGGTCCTGGTAGCTCTAGGCCTATGTAGCACAACCAGAACAGAAGTTCTACTTCAGCCAGGTCAGGCCTGCCAAGAAACTGCGTTTCACAGGCCTTTCAAAGAGATGTTCTCTTAGGCTGTAAGAGCACTGGGCAGAGCCAGCTGTTTCTTAGCTTCCCGAAGAGCTGGGAGCAAGATGCTTTGGGTCCACTCTCCGTCTTTGGAAACAAGGCAGCCCTTTGGGCCTGGCAGCTCTAGGGCAATGGAGCACACCCAGAGCAGAAGTTCTACTTCAGCCAGATCAGGCCTGCCAGGAAACTGCGTTTCACAGGCCTTGGTAAGAGATGTTCCCGGTAGGCTGTAAGAGCACTGGGCAGAGCCAGTTGTTTCTTACCTTCCTGAAAAGCTGGAAGCAAGATGCTTGGGACCCCTCTGCCCGTTTGGGAACAAGGCAGCCTTTTGGGTCGGGAAGCTCTAGGCCAATGGAGCACACGCAGAGCAGGAGTTCTACTTCAGCCTGATCAGGCCTGCAAAGAAACAGCGTTTGACAGGCCTTGGTAAGAGATGTTCCCGGTAGGTGTAAGAGCACTGGGCAGAGCCAGTTGTTTCTTAGCTTCGCAAAGACCGGGAAGCAAGATGCTTTGGGCCTCTCTGCCCCTTGGAAACAGGGCAGCACTTGGGGCCTGGCAGCTCTAGGGCAATGGAGCACACCCGGAGCCGGAGTTCTACTTCAGCCAGATGAGGCCTGCCAAGAAACTGCGTTTCACAGGCCTTTCAAAGACATGTTCCCGGTAGGCTGTAAGAGCACGGGGCAGAGCGAGTTGGTTCTTAGCTTCCCAGAGAGCTGGAAGCAAGATGCTTTGGGGCCTCTCTGCCCCTTTGGAAACAAGGCAGCACCTTGGGCCTGGCAGCTCTAGGGCAATGGAGCACACCCAGAGCAGAAGTTCTACTTCAGCCAAATCAGGCCTGCCAGGAAACGGCGTTTCACAGGCCTTGGTAAGAGATGTTCCCGGTAGGCTGTAAGAGCACTGGGCAACGCCAGATGTTTCTTAGCTTCCCGAAGAGCTGGAAGCAAGATGCTTTGGTGCCACTCTCTCACTTTGGAATCAAGGCAGCCCTTTGGGGCAGGTAGCTCCAGGCCAGTGGAGCAACCCAGAGCAGAAGTTCTACTTCGGCCAGTTCAGGCCACCAACAAACTGCGTTTCACAGGCCTTGGTAAGAGATGTTCCCGGTAGGCTGTAAGAGCACTGGGCAGAGCCAGTTGTTTCTTAGCTTCCCAAAGACCGGGAAGCAAGATGCTTTGGGGGCTCCCTGCCCCTTTGCCAACAAGGCCGACCTTTGGGCCTTTCAGCTCTAGGCCAATGGAGCACACCCAGAGCAGAAGTTCTACCTAAGCCAGATAAGGCCTGCCAAGAAACTGCGTTTCAAAGGCTTTGGTAAGAGATGTTGCCGGTACTCTGTCAGAGCACTGGGCAGAGCCAGTTGTTTCTTAGCTTCCCAAAGAGCTGGAAGCAAGATGCTTTGGGGCCTCTCTGCCCCTTTGCAAACAAGGCATCCCTTTGGGCCTTTCAGCTCTAGGCCAATGGAGCACACCCAGAGCAGAAGTTCTACCTCAGCCAGAACAGGCCTGCCAAGAAACTGCTTTTCACAGGCCTTCGTAAGAGGTGTTCCCGGAAGGCTGTAAGAGTACCTGGCAGAGCGAGTTGTTTCTTAGCTTCAAAAACAGCTGGAAGCAACATGATTTGGGGCCTCTCTCCCCCTTTGGAAACAAAGCAGCCTTTGTGCCTGGCAGCTCTAGGCCAAAGTAGCACACCCAGAGCACAAGTTCTACCTCAGCCAGATAAGGCCTGTCAAGAAGCTGCGTTTCACAGGCCTTTGTATGTGACGTTCCCGGTTGGCTTTGAGAGCACTGTGCAGAGCCAGTTGTTTTAGCTTCCCAGAGAGCAGGAAGCAAGATGCTTTGGGGCCTCTCTCACACTTTGGAAATAAAGGCAGCCCTTTGGGCCTGGCAGCCCTAGGCCAATGGAGTACACCCAGAGCACAAGTTCTACCTCAGCCAGATCAGGCCTTCCAAGAAACTGCGTCTCACAGGCCTTTCTCTGTCACGTTGCCGGTAGGCTGTGAGAGCACTGTGCAGAGCCAGTTGTTTCTTAGCTTCCCAAAGATTTGGAAGCAAGATGCTTTGGGGACTCTCAGCCCCTTTGGAAACAAGGCGGCCCTTTGGGCCTGGCAGCTCTAGGCCAAAGTAGCACGCCCAGAGCAGGAGTTCTACTTCAGCCAGATCAGGCCTGCCAAGAAACTGCGTTTCACAGGCCTTGGTAAGAGATGTTCCCGGTAGGCTGTGAGAGCACTGTGGAGAGCCAGTTGCTTTAGCTTCCCACAGAGCTGGAAGCAAGATGCCTTGGGGCCTCTCTCTCCCTTTGGACACAAGGCAGCCGTTTGGGCCTGGCAGCTCTAGGCCAATGGAGCACACCCACAGCAGAAGTTCTACTTCAGGCAGATCAGTCCTGCCCAGAAACTGCGTTTCACAGCCCTTGGTAAGAGATGTTCACGGTAGGCTGTGAGAGCACTGGGCAGAACCAGTTGTTTTTTAGCTTCCCAAAGTGCTGGAGGCAAGATGCTTTGGGGCCTCTCTCACCCTTTGGAAACAAGGCAGCCCTTAGGTCCTGGTAGCTCTAGGCCTATGTAGCACAACCAGAACAGAAGTTCTACTTCAGCCAGGTCAGGCCTGCCAAGAAACTGCGTTTCACAGGCCTTTCAAAGAGATGTTCTCTTAGGCTGTAAGAGCACTGGGCAGAGCCAGCTGTTTCTTAGCTTCCCGAAGAGCTGGGAGCAAGATGCTTTGGGTCCACTCTCCGTCTTTGGAAACAAGGCAGCCCTTTGGGCCTGGCAGCTCTAGGGCAATGGAGCACACCCAGAGCAGAAGTTCTACTTCAGCCAGATCAGGCCTGCCAGGAAACTGCGTTTCACAGGCCTTGGTAAGAGATGTTCCCGGTAGGCTGTAAGAGCACTGGGCAGAGCCAGTTGTTTCTTACCTTCCTGAAAAGCTGGAAGCAAGATGCTTGGGACCCCTCTGCCCGTTTGGGAACAAGGCAGCCTTTTGGGTCGGGAAGCTCTAGGCCAATGGAGCACACGCAGAGCAGGAGTTCTACTTCAGCCTGATCAGGCCTGCAAAGAAACAGCGTTTGACAGGCCTTGGTAAGAGATGTTCCCGGTAGGTGTAAGAGCACTGGGCAGAGCCAGTTGTTTCTTAGCTTCGCAAAGACCGGGAAGCAAGATGCTTTGGGCCTCTCTGCCCCTTGGAAACAGGGCAGCACTTTGGGCCTGGCAGCTCTAAGGCAATGGAGCACACCCAGAGCCGGAGTTCTACTTCAGCCAGATGAGGCCTGCCAAGAAACTGCGTTTCACAGGCCTTTCAAAGACATGTTCCCGGTAGGCTGTAAGAGCACGGGGCAGAGCGAGTTGGTTCTTAGCTTCCCAGAGAGCTGGAAGCAAGATGCTTTGGGGCCTCTCTGCCCCTTTGGAAACAAGGCAGCACCTTGGGCCTGGCAGCTCTAGGCCAATGGAGCACACCCAGAGCAGAAGTTCTACTTCGGCCAGTTCAGGCCACCAACAAACTGTGTTTCACAGGCCTTGGTAAGAGATGTTCCCGGTAGGCTGTAAGAGCACTGGGCAACGCCAGATGTTTCTTAGCTTCCCGAAGAGCTGGAAGCAAGATGCTTTGGGGCCTCTCATCCCCTTTGCAAACAAGGCCGACCTTTGGGCCAGGCAGCTCTAGGCCAATGGAGCACACCCAGAGCAGAAGTTCTACCTCAGCCAGATAAGGCCTGCCAAGAAACTGCGTTTCAAAGGCTTTGGTAAGAGATGTTCCCGGTACTCTGTTAGAGCACTGGGCAGAGCCATTTGTTTCTTAGCTTCCCAAAGAGCTGGAAGCAAGATGCTTTGGGGGCTCCCTGCCCCTTTGCCAACAAGGGCGACCTTTGGGCCTTTCAGCTCTAGGCCAATGGAGCACACCCAGAGCAGAAGTCCTACTTCAGCCAGATCAGGCCTGCCAAGGAACTGCGTTTCAGAGGCCTTTGTATGTGACGTTCCCGGTAGGCTGTGAGAGCACGGTGCAGAGCCAGTTGTTTCCTTGTTTCCCAAACAGCTGGAAGCAAGACGCTTTGGGGCCTCTCTGGCCCTTTGGAAACAAGGCAGCACGTTGGGTCTGGCAGCTCTAGGGCAATGGAGCACAACCAGAGCTGAAGTTCTACTTCTTCCAGATCAGGCCTGCCTAGACAGTGCGTTTCACAGGCCTTGATAAGAAATGTTCTCTTAGGCTATAAGAGCACTGGGCACAGCCAGTTGTTTCTTAGCTTCCCAAGAGGTGGAAGCAAGATGCTTTGGGGCCTCTCTCCCCCTTTGGAAACAAGGCAGCCCTTTGGGCCTTTCAGCTCTAGGGCAATGGAGCACACCCAGAGCAGAAGTTCTACCTCAGCCAGATCAGGCCTGCCAAGAAACTGCTTTTCACAGGCCTTCGTAAGAGGTGTTCCCGGAAGGCTGTAAGAGTACCTGGCAGAGCGAGTTGTTTCTTAGCTTCAAAAACAGCTGGAAGCAACATGATTTGGGGCCTCTCTCCCCCTTTGGAAACAAAGCAGCCTTTGTGCCTGGCAGCTCTAGGCCAAAGTAGCACACCCAGAGCACAAGTTCTACCTCAGCCAGATAAGGCCTGTCAAGAAGCTGCGTTTCACAGGCCTTTGTATGTGACGTTCCCGGTTGGCTTTGAGAGCACTGTGCAGAGCCAGTTGTTTTAGCTTCCCAGAGAGCAGGAAGCAAGATGCTTTGGGGCCTCTCTCACACTTTGGAAATAAAGGCAGCCCTTTGGGCCTGGCAGCCCTAGGCCAATGGAGTACACCCAGAGCACAAGTTCTACCTCAGCCAGATCAGGCCTTCCAAGAAACTGCGTCTCACAGGCCTTTCTCTGTCACGTTGCCGGTAGGCTGTGAGAGCACTGTGCAGAGCCAGTTGTTTCTTAGCTTCCCAAAGATTTGGAAGCAAGATGCTTTGGGGACTCTCAGCCCCTTTGGAAACAAGGCGGCCCTTTGGGCCTGGCAGCTCTAGGCCAAAGTAGCACGCCCAGAGCAGGAGTTCTACTTCAGCCAGATCAGGCCTGCCAAGAAACTGCGTTTCACAGGCCTTGGTAAGAGATGTTCCCGGTAGGCTGTGAGAGCACTGTGGAGAGCCAGTTGCTTTAGCTTCCCACAGAGCTGGAAGCAAGATGCCTTGGGGCCTCTCTCTCCCTTTGGACACAAGGCAGCCGTTTGGGCCTGGCAGCTCTAGGCCAATGGAGCACACCCACAGCAGAAGTTCTACTTCAGGCAGATCAGTCCTGCCCAGAAACTGCGTTTCACAGCCCTTGGTAAGAGATGTTCACGGTAGGCTGTGAGAGCACTGGGCAGAACCAGTTGTTTTTTAGCTTCCCAAAGTGCTGGAGGCAAGATGCTTTGGGGCCTCTCTCACCCTTTGGAAACAAGGCAGCCCTTAGGTCCTGGTAGCTCTAGGCCTATGTAGCACAACCAGAACAGAAGTTCTACTTCAGCCAGGTCAGGCCTGCCAAGAAACTGCGTTTCACAGGCCTTTCAAAGAGATGTTCTCTTAGGCTGTAAGAGCACTGGGCAGAGCCAGCTGTTTCTTAGCTTCCCGAAGAGCTGGGAGCAAGATGCTTTGGGTCCACTCTCCGTCTTTGGAAACAAGGCAGCCCTTTGGGCCTGGCAGCTCTAGGGCAATGGAGCACACCCAGAGCAGAAGTTCTACTTCAGCCAGATCAGGCCTGCCAGGAAACTGCGTTTCACAGGCCTTGGTAAGAGATGTTCCCGGTAGGCTGTAAGAGCACTGGGCAGAGCCAGTTGTTTCTTACCTTCCTGAAAAGCTGGAAGCAAGATGCTTGGGACCCCTCTGCCCGTTTGGGAACAAGGCAGCCTTTTGGGTCGGGAAGCTCTAGGCCAATGGAGCACACGCAGAGCAGGAGTTCTACTTCAGCCTGATCAGGCCTGCAAAGAAACAGCGTTTGACAGGCCTTGGTAAGAGATGTTCCCGGTAGGTGTAAGAGCACTGGGCAGAGCCAGTTGTTTCTTAGCTTCGCAAAGACCGGGAAGCAAGATGCTTTGGGCCTCTCTGCCCCTTGGAAACAGGGCAGCACTTTGGGCCTGGCAGCTCTAAGGCAATGGAGCACACCCAGAGCCGGAGTTCTACTTCAGCCAGATGAGGCCTGCCAAGAAACTGCGTTTCACAGGCCTTTCAAAGACATGTTCCCGGTAGGCTGTAAGAGCACGGGGCAGAGCGAGTTGGTTCTTAGCTTCCCAGAGAGCTGGAAGCAAGATGCTTTGGGGCCTCTCTGCCCCTTTGGAAACAAGGCAGCACCTTGGGCCTGGCAGCTCTAGGCCAATGGAGCACACCCAGAGCAGAAGTTCTACTTCGGCCAGTTCAGGCCACCAACAAACTGTGTTTCACAGGCCTTGGTAAGAGATGTTCCCGGTAGGCTGTAAGAGCACTGGGCAACGCCAGATGTTTCTTAGCTTCCCGAAGAGCTGGAAGCAAGATGCTTTGGGGCCTCTCATCCCCTTTGCAAACAAGGCCGACCTTTGGGCCAGGCAGCTCTAGGCCAATGGAGCACACCCAGAGCAGAAGTTCTACCTCAGCCAGATAAGGCCTGCCAAGAAACTGCGTTTCAAAGGCTTTGGTAAGAGATGTTCCCGGTACTCTGTTAGAGCACTGGGCAGAGCCATTTGTTTCTTAGCTTCCCAAAGAGCTGGAAGCAAGATGCTTTGGGGGCTCCCTGCCCCTTTGCCAACAAGGGCGACCTTTGGGCCTTTCAGCTCTAGGCCAATGGAGCACACCCAGAGCAGAAGTCCTACTTCAGCCAGATCAGGCCTGCCAAGGAACTGCGTTTCAGAGGCCTTTGTATGTGACGTTCCCGGTAGGCTGTGAGAGCACGGTGCAGAGCCAGTTGTTTCCTTGTTTCCCAAACAGCTGGAAGCAAGACGCTTTGGGGCCTCTCTGGCCCTTTGGAAACAAGGCAGCACGTTGGGTCTGGCAGCTCTAGGGCAATGGAGCACAACCAGAGCTGAAGTTCTACTTCTTCCAGATCAGGCCTGCCTAGACAGTGCGTTTCACAGGCCTTGATAAGAAATGTTCTCTTAGGCTATAAGAGCACTGGGCACAGCCAGTTGTTTCTTAGCTTCCCAAGAGGTGGAAGCAAGATGCTTTGGGGCCTCTCTCCCCCTTTGGAAACAAGGCAGCCCTTTGGGCCTTTCAGCTCTAGGGCAATGGAGCACACCCAGAGCAGAAGTTCTACCTCAGCCAGATCAGGCCTGCCAAGAAACTGCTTTTCACAGGCCTTCGTAAGAGGTGTTCCCGGAAGGCTGTAAGAGTACCTGGCAGAGCGAGTTGTTTCTTAGCTTCAAAAACAGCTGGAAGCAACATGATTTGGGGCCTCTCTCCCCCTTTGGAAACAAAGCAGCCTTTGTGCCTGGCAGCTCTAGGCCAAAGTAGCACACCCAGAGCACAAGTTCTACCTCAGCCAGATAAGGCCTGTCAAGAAGCTGCGTTTCACAGGCCTTTGTATGTGACGTTCCCGGTTGGCTTTGAGAGCACTGTGCAGAGCCAGTTGTTTTAGCTTCCCAGAGAGCAGGAAGCAAGATGCTTTGGGGCCTCTCTCACACTTTGGAAATAAAGGCAGCCCTTTGGGCCTGGCAGCCCTAGGCCAATGGAGTACACCCAGAGCACAAGTTCTACCTCAGCCAGATCAGGCCTTCCAAGAAACTGCGTCTCACAGGCCTTTCTCTGTCACGTTGCCGGTAGGCTGTGAGAGCACTGTGCAGAGCCAGTTGTTTCTTAGCTTCCCAAAGATTTGGAAGCAAGATGCTTTGGGGACTCTCAGCCCCTTTGGAAACAAGGCGGCCCTTTGGGCCTGGCAGCTCTAGGCCAAAGTAGCACGCCCAGAGCAGGAGTTCTACTTCAGCCAGATCAGGCCTGCCAAGAAACTGCGTTTCACAGGCCTTGGTAAGAGATGTTCCCGGTAGGCTGTGAGAGCACTGTGGAGAGCCAGTTGCTTTAGCTTCCCACAGAGCTGGAAGCAAGATGCCTTGGGGCCTCTCTCTCCCTTTGGACACAAGGCAGCCGTTTGGGCCTGGCAGCTCTAGGCCAATGGAGCACACCCACAGCAGAAGTTCTACTTCAGGCAGATCAGTCCTGCCCAGAAACTGCGTTTCACAGCCCTTGGTAAGAGATGTTCACGGTAGGCTGTGAGAGCACTGGGCAGAACCAGTTGTTTTTTAGCTTCCCAAAGTGCTGGAGGCAAGATGCTTTGGGGCCTCTCTCACCCTTTGGAAACAAGGCAGCCCTTAGGTCCTGGTAGCTCTAGGCCTATGTAGCACAACCAGAACAGAAGTTCTACTTCAGCCAGGTCAGGCCTGCCAAGAAACTGCGTTTCACAGGCCTTTCAAAGAGATGTTCTCTTAGGCTGTAAGAGCACTGGGCAGAGCCAGCTGTTTCTTAGCTTCCCGAAGAGCTGGGAGCAAGATGCTTTGGGTCCACTCTCCGTCTTTGGAAACAAGGCAGCCCTTTGGGCCTGGCAGCTCTAGGGCAATGGAGCACACCCAGAGCAGAAGTTCTACTTCAGCCAGATCAGGCCTGCCAGGAAACTGCGTTTCACAGGCCTTGGTAAGAGATGTTCCCGGTAGGCTGTAAGAGCACTGGGCAGAGCCAGTTGTTTCTTACCTTCCTGAAAAGCTGGAAGCAAGATGCTTGGGACCCCTCTGCCCGTTTGGGAACAAGGCAGCCTTTTGGGTCGGGAAGCTCTAGGCCAATGGAGCACACGCAGAGCAGGAGTTCTACTTCAGCCTGATCAGGCCTGCAAAGAAACAGCGTTTGACAGGCCTTGGTAAGAGATGTTCCCGGTAGGTGTAAGAGCACTGGGCAGAGCCAGTTGTTTCTTAGCTTCGCAAAGACCGGGAAGCAAGATGCTTTGGGCCTCTCTGCCCCTTGGAAACAGGGCAGCACTTTGGGCCTGGCAGCTCTAGGGCAATGGAGCACACCCAGAGCCGGAGTTCTACTTCAGCCAGATGAGGCCTGCCAAGAAACTGCGTTTCACAGGCCTTTCAAAGACATGTTCCCGGTAGGCTGTAAGAGCACGGGGCAGAGAGAGTTGGTTCTTAGCTTCCCAGAGAGCTGGAAGCAAGATGCTTTGGGGCCTCTCTGCCCCTTTGGAAACAAGGCAGCACCTTGGGCCTGGCAGCTCTAGGCCAATGGAGCACACCCAGAGCAGAAGTTCTACTTCGGCCAGTTCAGGCCACCAACAAACTGTGTTTCACAGGCCTTGGTAAGAGATGTTCCCGGTAGGCTGTAAGAGCACTGGGCAACGCCAGATGTTTCTTAGCTTCCCGAAGAGCTGGAAGCAAGAAGCTTTGGTGTCACTCTCTCACTTTGGACTCAAGGCAGCCCTTTGGGGCAGGTAGCTCTAGCCCAGTGGAGCACACCCAGAGCAGAAGTTCTACTTCGGCCAGTTCAGGCCACCAACAAACTGCGTTTCACAGGCCTTGGTAAGAGATGTTCCCGGTAGGCTGTAAGAGCACTGGGCAACGCCAGATGTTTCTTAGCTTCCCGAAGAGCTGGAAGCAAGATGCTTTGGGGCCTCTCATCCCCTTTGCAAACAAGGCGGCCCTATGGGCCAGGCAGCTCTAGGCCAATGGAGCACACCCAGAGCAGAAGCTCTACTTCGGCCAGTTCAGGCCACCAACAAACTGCGTTTCACAGGCCTTGGTAAGAGATGTTCCCGGTAGGCTGTAAGAGCACTGGGCAACGCCAGATGTTTCTTAGCTTCCCGAAGAGCTGGAAGCAAGATGCTTTGGGGCCTCTCATCCCCTTTGCAAACAAGGCGGCCCTATGGGCCAGGCAGCTCTAGGCCAATGGAGCACACCCAGAGCAGAAGCTCTACTTCGGCCAGTTCAGGCCACCAACTAACTGCGTTTCACAGGCCTTGGTAAGAGATGTTCCCGGTAGGCTGTAAGAGCACTGGGCAACGCCAGATGTTTCTTAGCTTCCCGAAGAGCTGGAAGCAAGATGCTTTGGGGCCTCTCATCCCCTTTGCAAACAAGGCCGACCTTTGGGCCAGGCAGCTCTAGGCCAATGGAGCACACCCAGAGCAGAAGTTCTACTTCAGCCAGATCAGGCCTGCCAGGAAACTGCGTTTCACAGGCCTTGGTAAGAGATGTTCCCGGTAGGCTGTAAGAGCACTGGGCAGAGCCAGTTGTTTCTTACCTTCCTGAAAAGCTGGAAGCAAGATGCTTGGGACCCTTCTGCCCGTTTGGGAACAAGGCAGCCTTTTGGGTCGGGAAGCTCTAGGCCAATGGAGCACACGCAGAGCAGGAGTTCTACTTCAGCCTGATCAGGCCTGCAAAGAAACAGCGTTTGACAGGCCTTGGTAAGAGATGTTCCCGGTAGGTGTAAGAGCACTGGGCAGAGCCAGTTGTTTCTTAGCTTCGCAAAGACCGGGAAGCAAGATGCTTTGGGCCTCTCTGCCCCTTGGAAACAGGGCAGCACTTTGGGCCTGGCAGCTCTAGGGCAATGGAGCACACCCAGAGCCGGAGTTCTACTTCAGCCAGATGAGGCCTGCCAAGAAACTGCGTTTCACAGGCCTTTCAAAGACATGTTCCCGGTAGGCTGTAAGAGCACGGGGCAGAGCGAGTTGGTTCTTAGCTTCCCAGAGAGCTGGAAGCAAGATGCTTTGGGGCCTCTCTGCCCCTTTGGAAACAAGGCAGCACCTTGGGCCTGGCAGCTCTAGGCCAATGGAGCACACCCAGAGCAGAAGTTCTACTTCGGCCAGTTCAGGCCACCAACAAACTGTGTTTCACAGGCCTTGGTAAGAGATGTTCCCGGTAGGCTGTAAGAGCACTGGGCAACGCCAGATGTTTCTTAGCTTCCCGAAGAGCTGGAAACAAGATGCTTTGGGGCCTCTCATCCCCTTTGCAAACAAGGCCGACCTTTGGGCCAGGCAGCTCTAGGCCAATGGAGCACACCCAGAGCAGAAGTTCTACCTCAGCCAGATAAGGCCTGCCAAGAAACTGCGTTTCAAAGGCTTTGGTAAGAGATGTTCCCGGTACTCTGTTAGAGCACTGGGCAGAGCCATTTGTTTCTTAGCTTCCCAAAGAGCTGGAAGCAAGATGCTTTGGGGGCTCCCTGCCCCTTTGCCAACAAGGGCGACCTTTGGGCCTTTCAGCTCTAGGCCAATGGAGCACACCCAGAGCAGAAGTCCTACTTCAGCCAGATCAGGCCTGCCAAGGAACTGCGTTTCAGAGGCCTTTGTATGTGACGTTCCCGGTAGGCTGTGAGAGCACGGTGCAGAGCCAGTTGTTTCCTTGTTTCCCAAACAGCTGGAAGCAAGACGCTTTGGGGCCTCTCTGCCCCTTTGGAAACAAGGCAGCACGTTGGGTCTGGCAGCTCTAGGGCAATGGAGCACAACCAGAGCCGAAGTTCTACTTCTTCCAGATCAGGCCTGCCTAGACAGTGCGTTTCACAGGCCTTGATAAGAGATGTTCTCTTAGGCTATAAGAGCACTGGGCACAGCCAGTTGTTTCTTAGCTTCCCAAGAGGTGGAAGCAAGATGCTTTGGGGCCTCTCTCCCCCTTTGGAAACAAGGCAGCCCTTTGGGCCTTTCAGCTCTAGGGCAATGGAGCACACCAAGAGCAGAAGTTCTACCTCAGCCAGATCAGGCCTGCCAAGAAACTGCTTTTCACAGGCCTTCGTAAGAGGTGTTCCCGGAAGGCTGTAAGAGTACCTGGCAGAGCGAGTTGTTTCTTAGCTTCAAAAACAGCTGGAAGCAACATGATTTGGGGCCTCTCTCCCCCTTTGGAAACAAAGCAGCCTTTGTGCCTGGCAGCTCTAGGCCAAAGTAGCACACCCAGAGCACAAGTTCTACCTCAGCCAGATAAGGCCTGTCAAGAAGCTGCGTTTCACAGGCCTTTGTATGTGACGTTCCCGGTTGGCTTTGAGAGCACTGTGCAGAGCCAGTTGTTTTAGCTTCCCAGAGAGCAGGAAGCAAGATGCTTTGGGGCCTCTCTCACACTTTGGAAATAAAGGCAGCCCTTTGGGCCTGGCAGCCCTAGGCCAATGGAGTACACCCAGAGCAGAAGTTCTACCTCAGCCAGATCAGGCCTTCCAAGAAACTGCGTCTCACAGGCCTTTCTCTGTCACGTTGCCGGTAGGCTGTGAGAGCACTGTGCAGAGCCAGTTGTTTCTTAGCTTCCCAAAGATTTGGAAGCAAGATGCTTTGGGGACTCTCAGCCCCTTTGGAAACAAGGCGGCCCTTTGGGCCTGGCAGCTCTAGGCCAAAGTAGCACGCCCAGAGCAGGAGTTCTACTTCAGCCAGATCAGGCCTGCCAAGAAACTGCGTTTCACAGGCCGTGGTAAGAGATGTTCCCGGTAGGCTGTGAGAGCACTGTGGAGAGCCAGTTGCTTTAGCTTCCCACAGAGCTGGAAGCAAGATGCCTTGGGGCCTCTCTCTCCCTTTGGACACAAGGCAGCCTTTTGGGCCTGGCAGCTCTAGGCCAATGGAGCACACCCACAGCAGAAGTTCTACTTCAGGCAGATCAGTCCTGCCCAGAAACTGCGTTTCACAGCCCTTGGTAAGAGATGTTCACGGTAGGCTGTGAGAGCACTGGGCAGAACCAGTTGTTTTTTAGCTTCCCAAAGTGCTGGAGGCAAGATGCTTTGGGGCCTCTCTCACCCTTTGGAAACAAGGCAGCCCTTAGGTCCTGGTAGCTCTAGGCCTATGTAGCACAACCAGAACAGAAGTTCTACTTCAGCCAGGTCAGGCCTGCCAAGAAACTGCGTTTCACAGGCCTTTCAAAGAGATGTTCTCTTAGGCTGTAAGAGCACTGGGCAGAGCCAGCTGTTTCTTAGCTTCCCGAAGAGCTGGGAGCAAGATGCTTTGGGTCCACTCTCCGTCTTTGGAAACAAGGCAGCCCTTTGGGCCTGGCAGCTCTAGGGCAATGGAGCACACCCAGAGCAGAAGTTCTACTTCAGCCAGATCAGGCCTGCCAGGAAACTGCGTTTCACAGGCCTTGGTAAGAGATGTTCCCGGTAGGCTGTAAGAGCACTGGGCAGAGCCAGTTGTTTCTTACCTTCCTGAAAAGCTGGAAGCAAGATGCTTGGGACCCTTCTGCCCGTTTGGGAACAAGGCAGCCTTTTGGGTCGGGAAGCTCTAGGCCAATGGAGCACACGCAGAGCAGGAGTTCTACTTCAGCCTGATCAGGCCTGCAAAGAAACAGCGTTTGACAGGCCTTGGTAAGAGATGTTCCCGGTAGGTGTAAGAGCACTGGGCAGAGCCAGTTGTTTCTTAGCTTCGCAAAGACCGGGAAGCAAGATGCTTTGGGCCTCTCTGCCCCTTGGAAACAGGGCAGCACTTTGGGCCTGGCAGCTCTAGGGCAATGGAGCACACCCAGAGCCGGAGTTCTACTTCAGCCAGATGAGGCCTGCCAAGAAACTGCGTTTCACAGGCCTTTCAAAGACATGTTCCCGGTAGGCTGTAAGAGCACGGGGCAGAGCGAGTTGGTTCTTAGCTTCCCAGAGAGCTGGAAGCAAGATGCTTTGGGGCCTCTCTGCCCCTTTGGAAACAAGGCAGCACCTTGGGCCTGGCAGCTCTAGGCCAATGGAGCACACCCAGAGCAGAAGTTCTACTTCGGCCAGTTCAGGCCACCAACAAACTGTGTTTCACAGGCCTTGGTAAGAGATGTTCCCGGTAGGCTGTAAGAGCACTGGGCAACGCCAGATGTTTCTTAGCTTCCCGAAGAGCTGGAAGCAAGATGCTTTGGGGCCTCTCATCCCCTTTGCAAACAAGGCCGACCTTTGGGCCAGGCAGCTCTAGGCCAATGGAGCACACCCAGAGCAGAAGTTCTACCTCAGCCAGATAAGGCCTGCCAAGAAACTGCGTTTCAAAGGCTTTGGTAAGAGATGTTCCCGGTACTCTGTTAGAGCACTGGGCAGAGCCATTTGTTTCTTAGCTTCCCAAAGAGCTGGAAGCAAGATGCTTTGGGGGCTCCCTGCCCCTTTGCCAACAAGGGCGACCTTTGGGCCTTTCAGCTCTAGGCCAATGGAGCACACCCAGAGCAGAAGTCCTACTTCAGCCAGATCAGGCCTGCCAAGGAACTGCGTTTCAGAGGCCTTTGTATGTGACGTTCCCGGTAGGCTGTGAGAGCACGGTGCAGAGCCAGTTGTTTCCTTGTTTCCCAAACAGCTGGAAGCAAGACGCTTTGGGGCCTCTCTGCCCCTTTGGAAACAAGGCAGCACGTTGGGTCTGGCAGCTCTAGGGCAATGGAGCACAACCAGAGCTGAAGTTCTACTTCTTCCAGATCAGGCCTGCCTAGACAGTGCGTTTCACAGGCCTTGATAAGAGATGTTCTCTTAGGCTATAAGAGCACTGGGCACAGCCAGTTGTTTCTTAGCTTCCCAAGAGGTGGAAGCAAGATGCTTTGGGGCCTCTCTCCCCCTTTGGAAACAAGGCAGCCCTTTGGGCCTTTCAGCTCTAGGGCAATGGAGCACACCCAGAGCAGAAGTTCTACCTCAGCCAGATCAGGCCTGCCAAGAAACTGCTTTTCACAGGCCTTCGTAAGAGGTGTTCCCGGAAGGCTGTAAGAGTACCTGGCAGAGCGAGTTGTTTCTTAGCTTCAAAAACAGCTGGAAGCAACATGATTTGGGGCCTCTCTCCCCCTTTGGAAACAAAGCAGCCTTTGTGCCTGGCAGCTCTAGGCCAAAGTAGCACACCCAGAGCACAAGTTCTACCTCAGCCAGATAAGGCCTGTCAAGAAGCTGCGTTTCACAGGCCTTTGTATGTGACGTTCCCGGTTGGCTTTGAGAGCACTGTGCAGAGCCAGTTGTTTTAGCTTCCCAGAGAGCAGGAAGCAAGATGCTTTGGGGCCTCTCTCACACTTTGGAAATAAAGGCAGCCCTTTGGGCCTGGCAGCCCTAGGCCAATGGAGTACACCCAGAGCACAAGTTCTACCTCAGCCAGATCAGGCCTTCCAAGAAACTGCGTCTCACAGGCCTTTCTCTGTCACGTTGCCGGTAGGCTGTGAGAGCACTGTGCAGAGCCAGTTGTTTCTTAGCTTCCCAAAGATTTGGAAGCAAGATGCTTTGGGGACTCTCAGCCCCTTTGGAAACAAGGCGGCCCTTTGGGCCTGGCAGCTCTAGGCCAAAGTAGCACGCCCAGAGCAGGAGTTCTACTTCAGCCAGATCAGGCCTGCCAAGAAACTGCGTTTCACAGGCCTTGGTAAGAGATGTTCCCAGTAGGCTGTGAGAGCACTGTGGAGAGCCAGTTGCTTTAGCTTCCCACAGAGCTGGAAGCAAGATGCCTTGGGGCCTCTCTCTCCCTTTGGACACAAGGCAGCCTTTTGGGCCTGGCAGCTCTAGGCCAATGGAGCACACCCACAGCAGAAGTTCTACTTCAGGCAGATCAGTCCTGCCCAGAAACTGCGTTTCACAGCCCTTGGTAAGAGATGTTCACGGTAGGCTGTGAGAGCACTGGGCAGAACCAGTTGTTTTTTAGCTTCCCAAAGTGCTGGAGGCAAGATGCTTTGGGGCCTCTCTCACCCTTTGGAAACAAGGCAGCCCTTAGGTCCTGGTAGCTCTAGGCCTATGTAGCACAACC
The DNA here is from genome assembly GCF_041296235.1 of Equus asinus. Classification (NCBI taxonomy): domain Eukaryota; kingdom Metazoa; phylum Chordata; class Mammalia; order Perissodactyla; family Equidae; genus Equus; species Equus asinus. The sequence goes on from NW_027225523.1 coordinate 1,147,680, forward strand.
AGAACAGAAGTTCTACTTCAGCCAGGTCAGGCCTGCCAAGAAACTGCGTTTCACAGGCCTTTCAAAGAGATGTTCTCTTAGGCTGTAAGAGCACTGGGCAGAGCCAGCTGTTTCTTAGCTTCCCGAAGAGCTGGGAGCAAGATGCTTTGGGTCCACTCTCCGTCTTTGGAAACAAGGCAGCCCTTTGGGCCTGGCAGCTCTAGGGCAATGGAGCACACCCAGAGCAGAAGTTCTACTTCAGCCAGATCAGGCCTGCCAGGAAACTGCGTTTCACAGGCCTTGGTAAGAGATGTTCCCGGTAGGCTGTAAGAGCACTGGGCAGAGCCAGTTGTTTCTTACCTTCCTGAAAAGCTGGAAGCAAGATGCTTGGGACCCCTCTGCCCGTTTGGGAAGAAGGCAGCCTTTTGGGTCGGGAAGCTCTAGGCCAATGGAGCACACGCAGAGCAGGAGTTCTACTTCAGCCTGATCAGGCCTGCAAAGAAACAGCGTTTGACAGGCCTTGGTAAGAGATGTTCCCGGTAGGTGTAAGAGCACTGGGCAGAGCCAGTTGTTTCTTAGCTTCGCAAAGACCGGGAAGCAAGATGCTTTGGGCCTCTCTGCCCCTTGGAAACAGGGCAGCACTTTGGGCCTGGCAGCTCTAGGGCAATGGAGCACACCCAGAGCCGGAGTTCTACTTCAGCCAGATGAGGCCTGCCAAGAAACTGCGTGTCACAGGCCTTTCAAAGACATGTTCCCGGTAGGCTGTAAGAGCACGGGGCAGAGCGAGTTGGTTCTTAGCTTCCCAGAGAGCTGGAAGCAAGATGCTTTGGGGCCTCTCTGCCCCTTTGGAAACAAGGCAGCACCTTGGGCCTGGCAGCTCTAGGCCAATGGAGCACACCCAGAGCAGAAGTTCTACTTCGGCCAGTTCAGGCCACCAACAAACTGTGTTTCACAGGCCTTGGTAAGAGATGTTCCCGGTAGGCTGTAAGAGCACTGGGCAACGCCAGATGTTTCTTAGCTTCCCGAAGAGCTGGAAGCAAGAAGCTTTGGTGCCACTCTCTCACTTTGGACTCAAGGCAGCCCTTTGGGGCAGGTAGCTCTAGCCCAGTGGAGCACACCCAGAGCAGAAGTTCTACTTCGGCCAGTTCAGGCCACCAACAAACTGCGTTTCACAGGCCTTGGTAAGAGATGTTCCCGGTAGGCTGTAAGAGCACTGGGCAGAGCGAGTTGGTTCTTAGCTTCCCAGAGAGCTGGAAGCAAGATGCTTTGGGGCCTCTCTGCCCCTTTGGAAACAAGGCAGCACCTTGGGCCTGGCAGCTCTAGGCCAATGGAGCACACCCAGAGCAGAAGTTCTACTTCGGCCAGTTCAGGCCACCAACAAACTGTGTTTCACAGGCCTTGGTAAGAGATGTTCCCGGTAGGCTGTAAGAGCACTGGGCAACGCCAGATGTTTCTTAGCTTCCCGAAGAGCTGGAAGCAAGATGCTTTGGGGCCTCTCATCCCCTTTGCAATCAAGGCCGACCTTTGGGCCAGGCAGCTCTAGGCCAATGGAGCACACCCAGAGCAGAAGTTCTACCTCAGCCAGATAAGGCCTGCCAAGAAACTGCGTTTCAAAGGCTTTGGTAAGAGATGTTCCCGGTACTCTGTTAGAGCACTGGGCAGAGCCATTTGTTTCTTAGCTTCCCAAAGAGCTGGAAGCAAGATGCTTTGGGGGCTCCCTGCCCCTTTGCCAACAAGGGCGACCTTTGGGCCTTTCAGCTCTAGGCCAATGGAGCACACCCAGAGCAGAAGTCCTACTTCAGCCAGATCAGGCCTGCCAAGGAACTGCGTTTCAGAGGCCTTTGTATGTGACGTTCCCGGTAGGCTGTGAGAGCACGGTGCAGAGCCAGTTGTTTCCTTGTTTCCCAAACAGCTGGAAGCAAGACGCTTTGGGGCCTCTCTGCCCCTTTGGAAACAAGGCAGCACGTTGGGTCTGGCAGCTCTAGGGCAATGGAGCACAACCAGAGCTGAAGTTCTACTTCTTCCAGATCAGGCCTGCCTAGACAGTGCGTTTCACAGGCCTTGATAAGAGATGTTCTCTTAGGCTATAAGAGCACTGGGCACAGCCAGTTGTTTCTTAGCTTCCCAAGAGGTGGAAGCAAGATGCTTTGGGGCCTCTCTCCCCCTTTGGAAACAAGGCAGCCCTTTGGGCCTTTCAGCTCTAGGGCAATGGAGCACACCCAGAGCAGAAGTTCTACCTCAGCCAGATCAGGCCTGCCAAGAAACTGCTTTTCACAGGCCTTCGTAAGAGGTGTTCCCGGAAGGCTGTAAGAGTACCTGGCAGAGCGAGTTGTTTCTTAGCTTCAAAAACAGCTGGAAGCAACATGATTTGGGGCCTCTCTCCCCCTTTGGAAACAAAGCAGCCTTTGTGCCTGGCAGCTCTAGGCCAAAGTAGCACACCCAGAGCACAAGTTCTACCTCAGCCAGATAAGGCCTGTCAAGAAGCTGCGTTTCACAGGCCTTTGTATGTGACGTTCCCGGTTGGCTTTGAGAGCACTGTGCAGAGCCAGTTGTTTTAGCTTCCCAGAGAGCAGGAAGCAAGATGCTTTGGGGCCTCTCTCACACTTTGGAAATAAAGGCAGCCCTTTGGGCCTGGCAGCCCTAGGCCAATGGAGTACACCCAGAGCACAAGTTCTACCTCAGCCAGATCAGGCCTTCCAAGAAACTGCGTCTCACAGGCCTTTCTCTGTCACGTTGCCGGTAGGCTGTGAGAGCACTGTGCAGAGCCAGTTGTTTCTTAGCTTCCCAAAGATTTGGAAGCAAGATGCTTTGGGGACTCTCAGCCCCTTTGGAAACAAGGCGGCCCTTTGGGCCTGGCAGCTCTAGGCCAAAGTAGCACGCCCAGAGCAGGAGTTCTACTTCAGCCAGATCAGGCCTGCCAAGAAACTGCGTTTCACAGGCCTTGGTAAGAGATGTTCCCGGTAGGCTGTGAGAGCACTGTGGAGAGCCAGTTGCTTTAGCTTCCCACAGAGCTGGAAGCAAGATGCCTTGGGGCCTCTCTCTCCCTTTGGACACAAGGCAGCCTTTTGGGCCTGGCAGCTCTAGGCCAATGGAGCACACCCACAGCAGAAGTTCTACTTCAGGCAGATCAGTCCTGCCCAGAAACTGCGTTTCACAGCCCTTGGTAAGAGATGTTCACGGTAGGCTGTGAGAGCACTGGGCAGAACCAGTTGTTTTTTAGCTTCCCAAAGTGCTGGAGGCAAGATGCTTTGGGGCCTCTCTCACCCTTTGGAAACAAGGCAGCCCTTAGGTCCTGGTAGCTCTAGGCCTATGTAGCACAACCAGAACAGAAGTTCTACTTCAGCCAGGTCAGGCCTGCCAAGAAACTGCGTTTCACAGGCCTTTCAAAGAGATGTTCTCTTAGGCTGTAAGAGCACTGGGCAGAGCCAGCTGTTTCTTAGCTTCCCGAAGAGCTGGGAGCAAGATGCTTTGGGTCCACTCTCCGTCTTTGGAAACAAGGCAGCCCTTTGGGCCTGGCAGCTCTAGGGCAATGGAGCACACCCAGAGCAGAAGTTCTACTTCAGCCAGATCAGGCCTGCCAGGAAACTGCGTTTCACAGGCCTTGGTAAGAGATGTTCCCGGTAGGCTGTAAGAGCACTGGGCAGAGCCAGTTGTTTCTTACCTTCCTGAAAAGCTGGAAGCAAGATGCTTGGGACCCCTCTGCCCGTTTGGGAACAAGGCAGCCTTTTGGGTCGGGAAGCTCTAGGCCAATGGAGCACACGCAGAGCAGGAGTTCTACTTCAGCCTGATCAGGCCTGCAAAGAAACAGCGTTTGACAGGCCTTGGTAAGAGATGTTCCCGGTAGGTGTAAGAGCACTGGGCAGAGCCAGTTGTTTCTTAGCTTCGCAAAGACCGGGAAGCAAGATGCTTTGGGCCTCTCTGCCCCTTGGAAACAGGGCAGCACTTTGGGCCTGGCAGCTCTAGGGCAATGGAGCACACCCAGAGCCGGAGTTCTACTTCAGCGAGATGAGGCCTGCCAAGAAACTGTGTTTCACAGGCCTTTCAAAGACATGTTCCCGGTAGGCTGTAAGAGCACGGGGCAGAGCGAGTTGGTTCTTAGCTTCCCAGAGAGCTGGAAGCAAGATGCTTTGGGGCCTCTCTGCCCCTTTGGAAACAAGGCAGCACCTTGGGCCTGGCAGCTCTAGGCCAATGGAGCACACCCAGAGCAGAAGTTCTACTTCGGCCAGTTCAGGCCACCAACAAACTGTGTTTCACAGGCCTTGGTAAGAGATGTTCCCGGTAGGCTGTAAGAGCACTGGGCAACGCCAGATGTTTCTTAGCTTCCCGAAGAGCTGGAAGCAAGAAGCTTTGGTGCCACTCTCTCACTTTGGACTCAAGGCAGCCCTTTGGGGCAGGTAGCTCTAGCCCAGTGGAGCACACCCAGAGCAGAAGTTCTACTTCGGCCAGTTCAGGCCACCAACAAACTGCGTTTCACAGGCCTTGGTAAGAGATGTTCCCGGTAGGCTGTAAGAGCACTGGGCAACGCCAGATGTTTCTTAGCTTCCCGAAGAGCTGGAAGCAAGATGCTTTGGGGCCTCTCATCCCCTTTGCAAACAAGGCGGCCCTATGGGCCAGGCAGCTCTAGGCCAATGGAGCACACCCAGAGCAGAAGCTCTACTTCGGCCAGTTCAGGCCACCAACAAACTGCGTTTCACAGGCCTTGGTAAGAGATGTTCCCGGTAGGCTGTAAGAGCACTGGGCAACGCCAGATGTTTCTTAGCTTCCCGAAGAGCTGGAAGCAAGATGCTTTGGGGCCTCTCATCCCCTTTGCAAACAAGGCCGACCTTTGGGCCAGGCAGCTCTAGGCCAATGGAGCACACCCAGAGCAGAAGTTCTACCTCAGCCAGATAAGGCCTGCCAAGAAACTGCGTTTCAAAGGCTTTGGTAAGAGATGTTCCCGGTACTCTGTTAGAGCACTGGGCAGAGCCATTTGTTTCTTAGCTTCCCAAAGAGCTGGAAGCAAGATGCTTTGGGGGCTCCCTGCCCCTTTGCCAACAAGGGCGACCTTTGGGCCTTTCAGCTCTAGGCCAATGGAGCACACCCAGAGCAGAAGTCCTACTTCAGCCAGATCAGGCCTGCCAAGGAACTGCGTTTCAGAGGCCTTTGTATGTGACGTTCCCGGTAGGCTGTGAGAGCACGGTGCAGAGCCAGTTGTTTCCTTGTTTCCCAAACAGCTGGAAGCAAGACGCTTTGGGGCCTCTCTGCCCCTTTGGAAACAAGGCAGCACGTTGGGTCTGGCAGCTCTAGGGCAATGGAGCACAACCAGAGCCGAAGTTCTACTTCTTCCAGATCAGGCCTGCCTAGACAGTGCGTTTCACAGGCCTTGATAAGAGATGTTCTCTTAGGCTATAAGAGCACTGGGCACAGCCAGTTGTTTCTTAGCTTCCCAAGAGGTGGAAGCAAGATGCTTTGGGGCCTCTCTCCCCCTTTGGAAACAAGGCAGCCCTTTGGGCCTTTCAGCTCTAGGGCAATGGAGCACACCCAGAGCAGAAGTTCTACCTCAGCCAGATCAGGCCTGCCAAGAAACTGCTTTTCACAGGCCTTCGTAAGAGGTGTTCCCGGAAGGCTGTAAGAGTACCTGGCAGAGCGAGTTGTTTCTTAGCTTCAAAAACAGCTGGAAGCAACATGATTTGGGGCCTCTCTCCCCCTTTGGAAACAAAGCAGCCTTTGTGCCTGGCAGCTCTAGGCCAAAGTAGCACACCCAGAGCACAAGTTCTACCTCAGCCAGATAAGGCCTGTCAAGAAGCTGCGTTTCACAGGCCTTTGTATGTGACGTTCCCGGTTGGCTTTGAGAGCACTGTGCAGAGCCAGTTGTTTTAGCTTCCCAGAGAGCAGGAAGCAAGATGCTTTGGGGCCTCTCTCACACTTTGGAAATAAAGGCAGCCCTTTGGGCCTGGCAGCCCTAGGCCAATGGAGTACACCCAGAGCACAAGTTCTACCTCAGCCAGATCAGGCCTTCCAAGAAACTGCGTCTCACAGGCCTTTCTCTGTCACGTTGCCGGTAGGCTGTGAGAGCACTGTGCAGAGCCAGTTGTTTCTTAGCTTCCCAAAGATTTGGAAGCAAGATGCTTTGGGGACTCTCAGCCCCTTTGGAAACAAGGCGGCCCTTTGGGCCTGGCAGCTCTAGGCCAAAGTAGCACGCCCAGAGCAGGAGTTCTACTTCAGCCAGATCAGGCCTGCCAATAAACTGCGTTTCACAGGCCGTGGTAAGAGATGTTCCCGGTAGGCTGTGAGAGCACTGTGGAGAGCCAGTTGCTTTAGCTTCCCACAGAGCTGGAAGCAAGATGCCTTGGGGCCTCTCTCTCCCTTTGGACACAAGGCAGCCTTTTGGGCCTGGCAGCTCTAGGCCAATGGAGCACACCCACAGCAGAAGTTCTACTTCAGGCAGATCAGTCCTGCCCAGAAACTGCGTTTCACAGCCCTTGGTAAGAGATGTTCACGGTAGGCTGTGAGAGCACTGGGCAGAACCAGTTGTTTTTTAGCTTCCCAAAGTGCTGGAGGCAAGATGCTTTGGGGCCTCTCTCACCCTTTGGAAACAAGGCAGCCCTTAGGTCCTGGTAGCTCTAGGCCTATGTAGCACAACCAGAACAGAAGTTCTACTTCAGCCAGGTCAGGCCTGCCAAGAAACTGCGTTTCACAGGCCTTTCAAAGAGATGTTCTCTTAGGCTGTAAGAGCACTGGGCAGAGCCAGCTGTTTCTTAGCTTCCCGAAGAGCTGGGAGCAAGATGCTTTGGGTCCACTCTCCGTCTTTGGAAACAAGGCAGCCCTTTGGGCCTGGCAGCTCTAGGGCAATGGAGCACACCCAGAGCAGAAGTTCTACTTCAGCCAGATCAGGCCTGCCAGGAAACTGCGTTTCACAGGCCTTGGTAAGAGATGTTCCCGGTAGGCTGTAAGAGCACTGGGCAGAGCCAGTTGTTTCTTACCTTCCTGAAAAGCTGGAAGCAAGATGCTTGGGACCCCTCTGCCCGTTTGGGAACAAGGCAGCCTTTTGGGTCGGGAAGCTCTAGGCCAATGGAGCACACGCAGAGCAGGAGTTCTACTTCAGCCTGATCAGGCCTGCAAAGAAACAGCGTTTGACAGGCCTTGGTAAGAGATGTTCCCGGTAGGTGTAAGAGCACTGGGCAGAGCCAGTTGTTTCTTAGCTTCGCAAAGACCGGGAAGCAAGATGCTTTGGGCCTCTCTGCCCCTTGGAAACAGGGCAGCACTTTGGGCCTGGCAGCTCTAGGGCAATGGAGCACACCCAGAGCCGGAGTTCTACTTCAGCCAGATGAGGCCTGCCAAGAAACTGCGTTTCACAGGCCTTTCAAAGACATGTTCCCGGTAGGCTGTAAGAGCACGGGGCAGAGCGAGTTGGTTCTTAGCTTCCCAGAGAGCTGGAAGCAAGATGCTTTGGGGCCTCTCTGCCCCTTTGGAAACAAGGCAGCACCTTGGGCCTGGCAGCTCTAGGCCAATGGAGCACACCCAGAGCAGAAGTTCTACTTCGGCCAGTTCAGGCCACCAACAAACTGTGTTTCACAGGCCTTGGTAAGAGATGTTCCCGGTAGGCTGTAAGAGCACTGGGCAACGCCAGATGTTTCTTAGCTTCCCGAAGAGCTGGAAGCAAGATGCTTTGGGGCCTCTCATCCCCTTTGCAAACAAGGCCGACCTTTGGGCCAGGCAGCTCTAGGCCAATGGAGCACACCCAGAGCAGAAGTTCTACCTCAGCCAGATAAGGCCTGCCAAGAAACTGCGTTTCAAAGGCTTTGGTAAGAGATGTTCCCGGTACTCTGTTAGAGCACTGGGCAGAGCCATTTGTTTCTTAGCTTCCCAAAGAGCTGGAAGCAAGATGCTTTGGGGGCTCCCTGCCCCTTTGCCAACAAGGGCGACCTTTGGGCCTTTCAGCTCTAGGCCAATGGAGCACACCCAGAGCAGAAGTCCTACTTCAGCCAGATCAGGCCTGCCAAGGAACTGCGTTTCAGAGGCCTTTGTATGTGACGTTCCCGGTAGGCTGTGAGAGCACGGTGCAGAGCCAGTTGTTTCCTTGTTTCCCAAACAGCTGGAAGCAAGACGCTTTGGGGCCTCTCTGCCCCTTTGGAAACAAGGCAGCACGTTGGGTCTGGCAGCTCTAGGGCAATGGAGCACAACCAGAGCCGAAGTTCTACTTCTTCCAGATCAGGCCTGCCTAGACAGTGCGTTTCACAGGCCTTGATAAGAGATGTTCTCTTAGGCTATAAGAGCACTGGGCACAGCCAGTTGTTTCTTAGCTTCCCAAGAGGTGGAAGCAAGATGCTTTGGGGCCTCTCTCCCCCTTTGGAAACAAGGCAGCCCTTTGGGCCTTTCAGCTCTAGGGCAATGGAGCACACCCAGAGCAGAAGTTCTACCTCAGCCAGATCAGGCCTGCCAAGAAACTGCTTTTCACAGGCCTTCGTAAGAGGTGTTCCCGGAAGGCTGTAAGAGTACCTGGCAGAGCGAGTTGTTTCTTAGCTTCAAAAACAGCTGGAAGCAACATGATTTGGGGCCTCTCTCCCCCTTTGGAAACAAAGCAGCCTTTGTGCCTGGCAGCTCTAGGCCAAAGTAGCACACCCAGAGCACAAGTTCTACCTCAGCCAGATAAGGCCTGTCAAGAAGCTGCGTTTCACAGGCCTTTGTATGTGACGTTCCCGGTTGGCTTTGAGAGCACTGTGCAGAGCCAGTTGTTTTAGCTTCCCAGAGAGCAGGAAGCAAGATGCTTTGGGGCCTCTCTCACACTTTGGAAATAAAGGCAGCCCTTTGGGCCTGGCAGCCCTAGGCCAATGGAGTACACCCAGAGCACAAGTTCTACCTCAGCCAGATCAGGCCTTCCAAGAAACTGCGTCTCACAGGCCTTTCTCTGTCACGTTGCCGGTAGGCTGTGAGAGCACTGTGCAGAGCCAGTTGTTTCTTAGCTTCCCAAAGATTTGGAAGCAAGATGCTTTGGGGACTCTCAGCCCCTTTGGAAACAAGGCGGCCCTTTGGGCCTGGCAGCTCTAGGCCAAAGTAGCACGCCCAGAGCAGGAGTTCTACTTCAGCCAGATCAGGCCTGCCAATAAACTGCGTTTCACAGGCCGTGGTAAGAGATGTTCCCGGTAGGCTGTGAGAGCACTGTGGAGAGCCAGTTGCTTTAGCTTCCCACAGAGCTGGAAGCAAGATGCCTTGGGGCCTCTCTCTCCCTTTGGACACAAGGCAGCCTTTTGGGCCTGGCAGCTCTAGGCCAATGGAGCACACCCACAGCAGAAGTTCTACTTCAGGCAGATCAGTCCTGCCCAGAAACTGCGTTTCACAGCCCTTGGTAAGAGATGTTCACGGTAGGCTGTGAGAGCACTGGGCAGAACCAGTTGTTTTTTAGCTTCCCAAAGTGCTGGAGGCAAGATGCTTTGGGGCCTCTCTCACCCTTTGGAAACAAGGCAGCCCTTAGGTCCTGGTAGCTCTAGGCCTATGTAGCACAACCAGAACAGAAGTTCTACTTCAGCCAGGTCAGGCCTGCCAAGAAACTGCGTTTCACAGGCCTTTCAAAGAGATGTTCTCTTAGGCTGTAAGAGCACTGGGCAGAGCCAGCTGTTTCTTAGCTTCCCGAAGAGCTGGGAGCAAGATGCTTTGGGTCCACTCTCCGTCTTTGGAAACAAGGCAGCCCTTTGGGCCTGGCAGCTCTAGGGCAATGGAGCACACCCAGAGCAGAAGTTCTACTTCAGCCAGATCAGGCCTGCCAGGAAACTGCGTTTCACAGGCCTTGGTAAGAGATGTTCCCGGTAGGCTGTAAGAGCACTGGGCAGAGCCAGTTGTTTCTTACCTTCCTGAAAAGCTGGAAGCAAGATGCTTGGGACCCCTCTGCCCGTTTGGGAACAAGGCAGCCTTTTGGGTCGGGAAGCTCTAGGCCAATGGAGCACACGCAGAGCAGGAGTTCTACTTCAGCCTGATCAGGCCTGCAAAGAAACAGCGTTTGACAGGCCTTGGTAAGAGATGTTCCCGGTAGGTGTAAGAGCACTGGGCAGAGCCAGTTGTTTCTTAGCTTCGCAAAGACCGGGAAGCAAGATGCTTTGGGCCTCTCTGCCCCTTGGAAACAGGGCAGCACTTTGGGCCTGGCAGCTCTAGGGCAATGGAGCACACCCAGAGCCGGAGTTCTACTTCAGCGAGATGAGGCCTGCCAAGAAACTGTGTTTCACAGGCCTTTCAAAGACATGTTCCCGGTAGGCTGTAAGAGCACGGGGCAGAGCGAGTTGGTTCTTAGCTTCCCAGAGAGCTGGAAGCAAGATGCTTTGGGGCCTCTCTGCCCCTTTGGAAACAAGGCAGCACCTTGGGCCTGGCAGCTCTAGGCCAATGGAGCACACCCAGAGCAGAAGTTCTACTTCGGCCAGTTCAGGCCACCAACAAACTGTGTTTCACAGGCCTTGGTAAGAGATGTTCCCGGTAGGCTGTAAGAGCACTGGGCAACGCCAGATGTTTCTTAGCTTCCCGAAGAGCTGGAAGCAAGAAGCTTTGGTGCCACTCTCTCACTTTGGACTCAAGGCAGCCCTTTGGGGCAGGTAGCTCTAGCCCAGTGGAGCACACCCAGAGCAGAAGTTCTACTTCGGCCAGTTCAGGCCACCAACAAACTGCGTTTCACAGGCCTTGGTAAGAGATGTTCCCGGTAGGCTGTAAGAGCACTGGGCAACGCCAGATGTTTCTTAGCTTCCCGAAGAGCTGGAAGCAAGATGCTTTGGGGCCTCTCATCCCCTTTGCAAACAAGGCGGCCCTATGGGCCAGGCAGCTCTAGGCCAATGGAGCACACCCAGAGCAGAAGCTCTACTTCGGCCAGTTCAGGCCACCAACAAACTGCGTTTCACAGGCCTTGGTAAGAGATGTTCCCGGTAGGCTGTAAGAGCACTGGGCAACGCCAGATGTTTCTTAGCTTCCCGAAGAGCTGGAAGCAAGATGCTTTGGGGCCTCTCATCCCCTTTGCAAACAAGGCCGACCTTTGGGCCAGGCAGCTCTAGGCCAATGGAGCACACCCAGAGCAGAAGTTCTACCTCAGCCAGATAAGGCCTGCCAAGAAACTGCGTTTCAAAGGCTTTGGTAAGAGATGTTCCCGGTACTCTGTTAGAGCACTGGGCAGAGCCATTTGTTTCTTAGCTTCCCAAAGAGCTGGAAGCAAGATGCTTTGGGGGCTCCCTGCCCCTTTGCCAACAAGGGCGACCTTTGGGCCTTTCAGCTCTAGGCCAATGGAGCACACCCAGAGCAGAAGTCCTACTTCAGCCAGATCAGGCCTGCCAAGGAACTGCGTTTCAGAGGCCTTTGTATGTGACGTTCCCGGTAGGCTGTGAGAGCACGGTGCAGAGCCAGTTGTTTCCTTGTTTCCCAAACAGCTGGAAGCAAGACGCTTTGGGGCCTCTCTGCCCCTTTGGAAACAAGGCAGCACGTTGGGTCTGGCAGCTCTAGGGCAATGGAGCACAACCAGAGCCGAAGTTCTACTTCTTCCTGATCAGGCCTGCCTAGACAGTGCGTTTCACAGGCCTTGATAAGAGATGTTCTCTTAGGCTATAAGAGCACTGGGCACAGACAGTTGTTTCTTAGCTTCCCAAGAGGTGGAAGCAAGATGCTTTGGGGCCTCTCTCCCCCTTTGGAAACAAGGCAGCCCTTTGGGCCTTTCAGCTCTAGGGCAATGGAGCACACCCAGAGCAGAAGTTCTACCTCAGCCAGATCAGGCCTGCCAAGAAACTGCTTTTCACAGGCCTTCGTAAGAGGTGTTCCCGGAAGGCTGTAAGAGTACCTGGCAGAGCGAGTTGTTTCTTAGCTTCAAAAACAGCTGGAAGCAACATGATTTGGGGCCTCTCTCCCCCTTTGGAAACAAAGCAGCCTTTGTGCCTGGCAGCTCTAGGCCAAAGTAGCACACCCAGAGCACAAGTTCTACCTCAGCCAGATAAGGCCTGTCAAGAAGCTGCGTTTCACAGGCCTTTGTATGTGACGTTCCCGGTTGGCTTTGAGAGCACTGTGCAGAGCCAGTTGTTTTAGCTTCCCAGAGAGCAGGAAGCAAGATGCTTTGGGGCCTCTCTCACACTTTGGAAATAAAGGCAGCCCTTTGGGCCTGGCAGCCCTAGGCCAATGGAGTACACCCAGAGCACAAGTTCTACCTCAGCCAGATCAGGCCTTCCAAGAAACTGCGTCTCACAGGCCTTTCTCTGTCACGTTGCCGGTAGGCTGTGAGAGCACTGTGCAGAGCCAGTTGTTTCTTAGCTTCCCAAAGATTTGGAAGCAAGATGCTTTGGGGACTCTCAGCCCCTTTGGAAACAAGGCGGCCCTTTGGGCCTGGCAGCTCTAGGCCAAAGTAGCACGCCCAGAGCAGGAGTTCTACTTCAGCCAGATCAGGCCTGCCAAGAAACTGCGTTTCACAGGCCTTGGTAAGAGATGTTCCCGGTAGGCTGTGAGAGCACTGTGGAGAGCCAGTTGCTTTAGCTTCCCACAGAGCTGGAAGCAAGATGCCTTGGGGCCTCTCTCTCCCTTTGGACACAAGGCAGCCTTTTGGGCCTGGCAGCTCTAGGCCAATGGAGCACACCCACAGCAGAAGTTCTACTTCAGGCAGATCAGTCCTGCCCAGAAACTGCGTTTCACAGCCCTTGGTAAGAGATGTTCACGGTAGGCTGTGAGAGCACTGGGCAGAACCAGTTGTTTTTTAGCTTCCCAAAGTGCTGGAGGCAAGATGCTTTGGGGCCTCTCTCACCCTTTGGAAACAAGGCAGCCCTTAGGTCCTGGTAGCTCTAGGCCTATGTAGCACAACCAGAACAGAAGTTCTACTTCAGCCAGGTCAGGCCTGCCAAGAAACTGCGTTTCACAGGCCTTTCAAAGAGATGTTCTCTTAGGCTGTAAGAGCACTGGGCAGAGCCAGCTGTTTCTTAGCTTCCCGAAGAGCTGGGAGCAAGATGCTTTGGGTCCACTCTCCGTCTTTGGAAACAAGGCAGCCCTTTGGGCCTGGCAGCTCTAGGGCAATGGAGCACACCCAGAGCAGAAGTTCTACTTCAGCCAGATCAGGCCTGCCAGGAAACTGCGTTTCACAGGCCTTGGTAAGAGATGTTCCCGGTAGGCTGTAAGAGCACTGGGCAGAGCCAGTTGTTTCTTACCTTCCTGAAAAGCTGGAAGCAAGATGCTTGGGACCCCTCTGCCCGTTTGGGAACAAGGCAGCCTTTTGGGTCGGGAAGCTCTAGGCCAATGGAGCACACGCAGAGCAGGAGTTCTACTTCAGCCTGATCAGGCCTGCAAAGAAACAGCGTTTGACAGGCCTTGGTAAGAGATGTTCCCGGTAGGTGTAAGAGCACTGGGCAGAGCCAGTTGTTTCTTAGCTTCGCAAAGACCGGGAAGCAAGATGCTTTGGGCCTCTCTGCCCCTTGGAAACAGGGCAGCACTTTGGGCCTGGCAGCTCTAGGGCAATGGAGCACACCCAGAGCCGGAGTTCTACTTCAGCGAGATGAGGCCTGCCAAGAAACTGTGTTTCACAGGCCTTTCAAAGACATGTTCCCGGTAGGCTGTAAGAGCACGGGGCAGAGCGAGTTGGTTCTTAGCTTCCCAGAGAGCTGGAAGCAAGATGCTTTGGGGCCTCTCTGCCCCTTTGGAAACAAGGCAGCACCTTGGGCCTGGCAGCTCTAGGCCAATGGAGCACACCCAGAGCAGAAGTTCTACTTCGGCCAGTTCAGGCCACCAACAAACTGTGTTTCACAGGCCTTGGTAAGAGATGTTCCCTGTAGGCTGTAAGAGCACTGGGCAACGCCAGATGTTTCTTAGCTTCCCGAAGAGCTGGAAGCAAGAAGCTTTGGTGCCACTCTCTCACTTTGGACTCAAGGCAGCCCTTTGGGGCAGGTAGCTCTAGCCCAGTGGAGCACACCCAGAGCAGAAGTTCTACTTCGGCCAGTTCAGGCCACCAACAAACTGCGTTTCACAGGCCTTGGTAAGAGATGTTCCCGGTAGGCTGTAAGAGCACTGGGCAACGCCAGATGTTTCTTAGCTTCCCGAAGAGCTGGAAGCAAGATGCTTTGGGGCCTCTCATCCCCTTTGCAAACAAGGCGGCCCTATGGGCCAGGCAGCTCTAGGCCAATGGAGCACACCCAGAGCAGAAGCTCTACTTCGGCCAGTTCAGGCCACCAACAAACTGCGTTTCACAGGCCTTGGTAAGAGATGTTCCCGGTAGGCTGTAAGAGCACTGGGCAACGCCAGATGTTTCTTAGCTTCCCGAAGAGCTGGAAGCAAGATGCTTTGGGGCCTCTCATCCCCTTTGCAAACAAGGCCGACCTTTGGGCCAGGCAGCTCTAGGCCAATGGAGCACACCCAGAGCAGAAGTTCTACCTCAGCCAGATAAGGCCTGCCAAGAAACTGCGTTTCAAAGGCTTTGGTAAGAGATGTTCCCGGTACTCTGTTAGAGCACTGGGCAGAGCCATTTGTTTCTTAGCTTCCCAAAGAGCTGGAAGCAAGATGCTTTGGGGGCTCCCTGCCCCTTTGCCAACAAGGGCGACCTTTGGGCCTTTCAGCTCTAGGCCAATGGAGCACACCCAGAGCAGAAGTCCTACTTCAGCCAGATCAGGCCTGCCAAGGAACTGCGTTTCAGAGGCCTTTGTATGTGACGTTCCCGGTAGGCTGTGAGAGCACGGTGCAGAGCCAGTTGTTTCCTTGTTTCCCAAACAGCTGGAAGCAAGACGCTTTGGGGCCTCTCTGCCCCTTTGGAAACAAGGCAGCACGTTGGGTCTGGCAGCTCTAGGGCAATGGAGCACAACCAGAGCCGAAGTTCTACTTCTTCCAGATCAGGCCTGCCTAGACAGTGCGTTTCACAGGCCTTGATAAGAGATGTTCTCTTAGGCTATAAGAGCACTGGGCACAGCCAGTTGTTTCTTAGCTTCCCAAGAGGTGGAAGCAAGATGCTTTGGGGCCTCTCTCCCCCTTTGGAAACAAGGCAGCCCTTTGGGCCTTTCAGCTCTAGGGCAATGGAGCACACCCAGAGCAGAAGTTCTACCTCAGCCAGATCAGGCCTGCCAAGAAACTGCTTTTCACAGGCCTTCGTAAGAGGTGTTCCCGGAAGGCTGTAAGAGTACCTGGCAGAGCGAGTTGTTTCTTAGCTTCAAAAACAGCTGGAAGCAACATGATTTGGGGCCTCTCTCCCCCTTTGGAAACAAAGCAGCCTTTGTGCCTGGCAGCTCTAGGCCAAAGTAGCACACCCAGAGCACAAGTTCTACCTCAGCCAGATAAGGCCTGTCAAGAAGCTGCGTTTCACAGGCCTTTGTATGTGACGTTCCCGGTTGGCTTTGAGAGCACTGTGCAGAGCCAGTTGTTTTAGCTTCCCAGAGAGCAGGAAGCAAGATGCTTTGGGGCCTCTCTCACACTTTGGAAATAAAGGCAACCCTTTGGGCCTGGCAGCCCTAGGCCAATGGAGTACACCCAGAGCACAAGTTCTACCTCAGCCAGATCAGGCCTTCCAAGAAACTGCGTCTCACAGGCCTTTCTCTGTCACGTTGCCGGTAGGCTGTGAGAGCACTGTGCAGAGCCAGTTGTTTCTTAGCTTCCCAAAGATTTGGAAGCAAGATGCTTTGGGGACTCTCAGCCCCTTTGGAAACAAGGCGGCCCTTTGGGCCTGGCAGCTCTAGGCCAAAGTAGCACGCCCAGAGCAGGAGTTCTACTTCAGCCAGATCAGGCCTGCCAAGAAACTGCGTTTCACAGGCCTTGGTAAGAGATGTTCCCGGTAGGCTGTGAGAGCACTGTGGAGAGCCAGTTGCTTTAGCTTCCCACAGAGCTGGAAGCAAGATGCCTTGGGGCCTCTCTCTCCCTTTGGACACAAGGCAGCCTTTTGGGCCTGGCAGCTCTAGGCCAATGGAGCACACCCACAGCAGAAGTTCTACTTCAGGCAGATCAGTCCTGCCCAGAAACTGCGTTTCACAGCCCTTGGTAAGAGATGTTCACGGTAGGCTGTGAGAGCACTGGGCAGAACCAGTTGTTTTTTAGCTTCCCAAAGTGCTGGAGGCAAGATGCTTTGGGGCCTCTCTCACCCTTTGGAAACAAGGCAGCCCTTAGGTCCTGGTAGCTCTAGGCCTATGTAGCACAACCAGAACAGAAGTTCTACTTCAGCCAGGTCAGGCCTGCCAAGAAACTGCGTTTCACAGGCCTTTCAAAGAGATGTTCTCTTAGGCTGTAAGAGCACTGGGCAGAGCCAGCTGTTTCTTAGCTTCCCGAAGAGCTGGGAGCAAGATGCTTTGGGTCCACTCTCCGTCTTTGGAAACAAGGCAGCCCTTTGGGCCTGGCACCTCTAGGGCAATGGAGCACACCCAGAGCAGAAGTTCTACTTCAGCCAGATCAGGCCTGCCAGGAAACTGCGTTTCACAGGCCTTGGTAAGAGATGTTCCCGGTAGGCTGTAAGAGCACTGGGCAGAGCCAGTTGTTTCTTACCTTCCTGAAAAGCTGGAAGCAAGATGCTTGGGACCCCTCTGCCCGTTTGGGAACAAGGCAGCCTTTTGGGTCGGGAAGCTCTAGGCCAATGGAGCACACGCAGAGCAGGAGTTCTACTTCAGCCTGATCAGGCCTGCAAAGAAACAGCGTTTGACAGGCCTTGGTAAGAGATGTTCCCGGTAGGTGTAAGAGCACTGGGCAGAGCCAGTTGTTTCTTAGCTTCGCAAAGACCGGGAAGCAAGATGCTTTGGGCCTCTCTGCCCCTTGGAAACAGGGCAGCACTTTGGGCCTGGCAGCTCTAGGGCAATGGAGCACACCCAGAGCCGGAGTTCTACTTCAGCCAGATGAGGCCTGCCAAGAAACTGCGTTTCACAGGCCTTTCAAAGACATGTTCCCGGTAGGTTGTAAGAGCACGGGGCAGAGCGAGTTGGTTCTTAGCTTCCCAGAGAGCTGGAAGCAAGATGCTTTGGGGCCTCTCTGCCCCTTTGGAAACAAGGCAGCACCTTGGGCCTGGCAGCTCTAGGCCAATGGAGCACACCCAGAGCAGAAGTTCTACTTCGGCCAGTTCAGGCCACCAACAAACTGCGTTTGACAGGCCTTGGTAAGAGATGTTCCCGGTAGGCTGTAAGAGCACTGGGCAACGCCAGATGTTTCCTAGCTTCCCGAAGAGCTGGAAGCAAGATGCTTTGGGGCCTCTCATCCCCTTTGCAAACAAGGCCGACCTTTGGGCCAGGCAGCTCTAGGCCAATGGAGCACACCCAGAGCAGAAGTTCTACCTCAGCCAGATAAGGCCTGCCAAGAAACTGCGTTTCAAAGGCTTTGGTAAGAGATGTTCCCGGTACTCTGTTAGAGCACTGGGCAGAGCCATTTGTTTCTTAGCTTCCCAAAGAGCTGGAAGCAAGATGCTTTGGGGGCTCCCTGCCCCTTTGCCAACAAGGGCGACCTTTGGGCCTTTCAGCTCTAGGCCAATGGAGCACACCCAGAGCAGAAGTCCTACTTCAGCCAGATCAGGCCTGCCAAGGAACTGCGTTTCAGAGGCCTTTGTATGTGACGTTCCCGGTAGGCTGTGAGAGCACGGTGCAGAGCCAGTTGTTTCCTTGTTTCCCAAACAGCTGGAAGCAAGACGCTTTGGGGCCTCTCTGCCCCTTTGGAAACAAGGCAGCACGTTGGGTCTGGCAGCTCTAGGGCAATGGAGCACAACCAGAGCCGAAGTTCTACTTCTTCCAGATCAGGCCTGCCTAGACAGTGCGTTTCACAGGCCTTGATAAGAGATGTTCTCTTAGGCTATAAGAGCACTGGGCACAGCCAGTTGTTTCTTAGCTTCCCAAGAGGTGGAAGCAAGATGCTTTGGGGCCTCTCTCCCCCTTTGGAAACAAGGCAGCCCTTTGGGCCTTTCAGCTCTAGGGCAATGGAGCACACCCAGAGCAGAAGTTCTACCTCAGCCAGATCAGGCCTGCCAAGAAACTGCTTTTCACAGGCCTTCGTAAGAGGTGTTCCCGGAAGGCTGTAAGAGTACCTGGCAGAGCGAGTTGTTTCTTAGCTTCAAAAACAGCTGGAAGCAACATGATTTGGGGCCTCTCTCCCCCTTTGGAAACAAAGCAGCCTTTGTGCCTGGCAGCTCTAGGCCAAAGTAGCACACCCAGAGCACAAGTTCTACCTCAGCCAGATAAGGCCTGTCAAGAAGCTGCGTTTCACAGGCCTTTGTATGTGACGTTCCCGGTTGGCTTTGAGAGCACTGTGCAGAGCCAGTTGTTTTAGCTTCCCAGAGAGCAGGAAGCAAGATGCTTTGGGGCCTCTCTCACACTTTGGAAATAAAGGCAACCCTTTGGGCCTGGCAGCCCTAGGCCAATGGAGTACACCCAGAGCACAAGTTCTACCTCAGCCAGATCAGGCCTTCCAAGAAACTGCGTCTCACAGGCCTTTCTCTGTCACGTTGCCGGTAGGCTGTGAGAGCACTGTGCAGAGCCAGTTGTTTCTTAGCTTCCCAAAGATTTGGAAGCAAGATGCTTTGGGGACTCTCAGCCCCTTTGGAAACAAGGCGGCCCTTTGGGCCTGGCAGCTCTAGGCCAAAGTAGCACGCCCAGAGCAGGAGTTCTACTTCAGCCAGATCAGGCCTGCCAAGAAACTGCGTTTCACAGGCCGTGGTAAGAGATGTTCCCGGTAGGCTGTGAGAGCACTGTGGAGAGCCAGTTGCTTTAGCTTCCCACAGAGCTGGAAGCAAGATGCCTTGGGGCCTCTCTCTCCCTTTGGACACAAGGCAGCCTTTTGGGCCTGGCAGCTCTAGGCCAATGGAGCACACCCACAGCAGAAGTTCTACTTCAGGCAGATCAGTCCTGCCCAGAAACTGCGTTTCACAGCCCTTGGTAAGAGATGTTCACGGTAGGCTGTGAGAGCACTGGGCAGAACCAGTTGTTTTTTAGCTTCCCAAAGTGCTGGAGGCAAGATGCTTTGGGGCCTCTCTCCCCCTTTGGAAACAAGGCAGCCCTTAGGTCCTGGTAGCTCTAGGCCTATGTAGCACAACCAGAACAGAAGTTCTACTTCAGCCAGGTCAGGCCTGCCAGGAAACTGCGTTTCACAGGCCTTGGTAAGAGATGTTCCCGGTAGGCTGTAAGAGCACTGGGCAGAGCCAGTTGTTTCTTACCTTCCTGAAAAGCTGGAAGCAAGATGCTTGGGACCCCTCTGCCCGTTTGGGAAGAAGGCAGCCTTTTGGGTCGGGAAGCTCTAGGCCAATGGAGCACACGCAGAGCAGGAGTTCTACTTCAGCCTGATCAGGCCTGCAAAGAAACAGCGTTTGACAGGCCTTGGTAAGAGATGTTCCCGGTAGGTGTAAGAGCACTGGGCAGAGCCAGTTGTTTCTTAGCTTCGCAAAGACCGGGAAGCAAGATGCTTTGGGCCTCTCTGCCCCTTGGAAACAGGGCAGCACTTTGGGCCTGGCAGCTCTAGGGCAATGGAGCACACCCAGAGCCGGAGTTCTACTTCAGCCAGATGAGGCCTGCCAAGAAACTGCGTGTCACAGGCCTTTCAAAGACATGTTCCCGGTAGGCTGTAAGAGCACGGGGCAGAGCGAGTTGGTTCTTAGCTTCCCAGAGAGCTGGAAGCAAGATGCTTTGGGGCCTCTCTGCCCCTTTGGAAACAAGGCAGCACCTTGGGCCTGGCAGCTCTAGGGCAATGGAGCACACCCAGAGCAGAAGTTCTACTTCAGCCAAATCAGGCCTGCCAGGAAACGGCGTTTCACAGGCCTTGGTAAGAGATGTTCCCGGTAGGCTGTAAGAGCACTGGGCAACGCCAGATGTTTCTTAGCTTCCCGAAGAGCTGGAAGCAAGATGCTTTGGGGCCACTCTCTCACTTTGGAATCAAGGCAGCCCTTTGGGGCAGGTAGCTCCAGGCCTGTGGAGCACACCCAGAGCAGAAGTTCTACTTCGGCCAGTTCAGGCCACCAACAAACTGCGTTTCACAGGCCTTGGTAAGAGATGTTCCCGGTAGGCTGTAAGAGCACTGGGCAATGCCAGATGTTTCTTAGCTTCCCGAAGAGCTGGAAGCAAGATGCTTTGGGGCCTCTCTGCCCCTTTGCAAACAAGGCGGCCCTTTGGGCCAGGCAGCTCTAGGCCAATGGAGCACACCCAGAGCAGAAGTTCTACTTCAGCTAGATCAGGCCACCAACAAAGTGCGTTTCACAGGCCTTGGTAAGAGATTTTCTCTCAGGCTGTAAGAGCACTGGGCAGAGCCAGTTGTTTCTTAGCTTCCCGAAGAGCTGGAAGCAAGATGCTTTGGGGGCTCCCTGCCCCTTTGCCAACAAGGCCGACCTTTGGGCCTTTCAGCTCTAGGCCAATGGAGCACACCCAGAGCAGAAGTTCTACCTCAGCCAGATAAGGCCTGCCAAGAAACTGCGTTTCAAAGGCTTTGGTAAGAGATGTTGCCGGTACTCTGTCAGAGCACTGGGCACAGCCAGTTGTTTCTTAGCTTCCCAAGAGGTGGAAGCAAGATGCTTTGGGGCCTCTCTCCCCCTTTGGAAACAAGGCAGCCCTTTGGGCCTTTCAGCTCTAGGGCAATGGAGCACACCCAGAGCAGAAGTTCTACCTCAGCCAGATCAGGCCTGCCAAGAAACTGCTTTTCACAGGCCTTCGTAAGAGGTGTTCCCGGAAGGCTGTAAGAGTACCTGGCAGAGCGAGTTGTTTCTTAGCTTCAAAAACAGCTGGAAGCAACATGATTTGGGGCCTCTCTCCCCCTTTGGAAACAAAGCAGCCTTTGTGCCTGGCAGCTCTAGGCCAAAGTAGCACACCCAGAGCACAAGTTCTACCTCAGCCAGATAAGGCCTGTCAAGAAGCTGCGTTTCACAGGCCTTTGTATGTGACGTTCCCGGTTGGCTTTGAGAGCACTGTGCAGAGCCAGTTGTTTTAGCTTCCCAGAGAGCAGGAAGCAAGATGCTTTGGGGCCTCTCTCACACTTTGGAAATAAAGGCAACCCTTTGGGCCTGGCAGCCCTAGGCCAATGGAGTACACCCAGAGCACAAGTTCTACCTCAGCCAGATCAGGCCTTCCAAGAAACTGCGTCTCACAGGCCTTTCTCTGTCACGTTGCCGGTAGGCTGTGAGAGCACTGTGCAGAGCCAGTTGTTTCTTAGCTTCCCAAAGATTTGGAAGCAAGATGCTTTGGGGACTCTCAGCCCCTTTGGAAACAAGGCGGCCCTTTGGGCCTGGCAGCTCTAGGCCAAAGTAGCACGCCCAGAGCAGGAGTTCTACTTCAGCCAGATCAGGCCTGCCAAGAAACTGCGTTTCACAGGCCGTGGTAAGAGATGTTCCCGGTAGGCTGTGAGAGCAGTGTGGAGAGCCAGTTGCTTTAGCTTCCCACAGAGCTGGAAGCAAGATGCCTTGGGGCCTCTCTCTCCCTTTGGACACAAGGCAGCCTTTTGGGCCTGGCAGCTCTAGGCCAATGGAGCACACCCACAGCAGAAGTTCTACTTCAGGCAGATCAGTCCTGCCCAGAAACTGCGTTTCACAGCCCTTGGTAAGAGATGTTCACGGTAGGCTGTGAGAGCACTGGGCAGAACCAGTTGTTTTTTAGCTTCCCAAAGTGCTGGAGGCAAGATGCTTTGGGGCCTCTCTCCCCCTTTGGAAACAAGGCAGCCCTTAGGTCCTGGTAGCTCTAGGCCTATGTAGCACAACCAGAACAGAAGTTCTACTTCAGCCAGGTCAGGCCTGCCAAGAAACTGCGTTTCACAGGCCTTTCAAAGAGATGTTCTCTTAGGCTGTAAGAGCACTGGGCAGAGCCAGCTGTTTCTTAGCTTCCCGAAGAGCTGGGAGCAAGATGCTTTGGGTCCACTCTCCGTCTTTGGAAACAAGGCAGCCCTTTGGGCCTGGCAGCTCTAGGGCAATGGAGCACACCCAGAGCAGAAGTTCTACTTCAGCCAGATCAGGCCTGCCAGGAAACTGCGTTTCACAGGCCTTGGTAAGAGATGTTCCCGGTAGGCTGTAAGAGCACTGGGCAGAGCCAGTTGTTTCTTACCTTCCTGAAAAGCTGGAAGCAAGATGCTTGGGACCCCTCTGCCCGTTTGGGAACAAGGCAGCCTTTTGGGTCGGGAAGCTCTAGGCCAATGGAGCACACGCAGAGCAGGAGTTCTACTTCAGCCTGATCAGGCCTGCAAAGAAACAGCGTTTGACAGGCCTTGGTAAGAGATGTTCCCGGTAGGTGTAAGAGCACTGGGCAGAGCCAGTTGTTTCTTAGCTTCGCAAAGACCGGGAAGCAAGATGCTTTGGGCCTCTCTGCCCCTTGGAAACAGGGCAGCACTTTGGGCCTGGCAGCTCTAGGGCAATGGAGCACACCCAGAGCCGGAGTTCTACTTCAGCCAGATGAGGCCTGCCAAGAAACTGCGTGTCACAGGCCTTTCAAAGACATGTTCCCGGTAGGCTGTAAGAGCACGGGGCAGAGCGAGTTGGTTCTTAGCTTCCCAGAGAGCTGGAAGCAAGATGCTTTGGGGCCTCTCTGCCCCTTTGGAAACAAGGCAGCACCTTGGGCCTGGCAGCTCTAGGGCAATGGAGCACACCCAGAGCAGAAGTTCTACTTCAGCCAAATCAGGCCTGCCAGGAAACGGCGTTTCACAGGCCTTGGTAAGAGATGTTCCCGGTAGGCTGTAAGAGCACTGGGCAACGCCAGATGTTTCTTAGCTTCCCGAAGAGCTGGAAGCAAGATGCTTTGGGGCCACTCTCTCACTTTGGAATCAAGGCAGCCCTTTGGGGCAGGTAGCTCCAGGCCTGTGGAGCACACCCAGAGCAGAAGTTCTACTTCGGCCAGTTCAGGCCACCAACAAACTGCGTTTCACAGGCCTTGGTAAGAGATGTTCCCGGTAGGCTGTAAGAGCACTGGGCAATGCCAGATGTTTCTTAGCTTCCCGAAGAGCTGGAAGCAAGATGCTTTGGGGCCTCTCTGCCCCTTTGCAAACAAGGCGGCCCTTTGGGCCAGGCAGCTCTAGGCCAATGGAGCACACCCAGAGCAGAAGTTCTACCTCAGCCAGATCAGGCCTGCCAAGAAACTGCTTTTCACAGGCCTTCATAAGAGGTGTTCCCGGAAGGCTGTAAGAGTACCTGGCAGAGCAAGTTGTTTCTTAGCTTCAAAAACAGCTGGAAGCAACATGATTTGGGGCCTCTCTCCCCCTTTGGAAACAAAGCAGCCTTTGTGCCTGGCAGCTTTAGGCCAAAGTAGCACACCCAGAGCACAAGTTCTACCTCAGCCAGATAAGGCCTGTCAAGAAGCTGCGTTTCACAGGCCTTTGTATGTGACGTTCCCGGTTGGCTTTGAGAGCACTGTGCAGAGCCAGTTGTTTTAGCTTCCCAGAGAGCAGGAAGCAAGATGCTTTGGGGCCTCTCTCACACTTTGGAAATAAAGGCAGCCCTTTGGGCCTGGCAGCCCTAGGCCAATGGAGTACACCCAGAGCACAAGTTCTACCTCAGCCAGATCAGGCCTTCCAAGAAACTGCGTCTCACAGGCCTTTCTCTGTCACGTTGCCGGTAGGCTGTGAGAGCACTGTGCAGAGCCAGTTGTTTCTTAGCTTCCCAAAGATTTGGAAGCAAGATACTTTGGGGACTCACAGCCCCTTTGGAAACAAGGCGGCCCTTTGGGCCTGGCAGCTCTAGGCCAAAGTAGCACGCCCAGAGCAGGAGTTCTACTTCAGCCAGATCAGGCCTGCCAAGAAACTGCGTTTCACAGGCCTTGGTAAGAGATGTTCCCGGTAGGCTGTAAGAGCACTGGGCAGAGCCAGTTGTTTCTTACCTTCCTGAAAAGCTGGAAGCAAGACGCTTGGGACCCCTCTGCCCGTTTGGGAACAAGGCAGCCTTTTGGGTCGGGAAGCTCTAGGCCAATGGAGCACACGCAGAGCAGGAGTTCTACTTCAGCCTGATCAGGCCTGCAAAGAAACAGCGTTTGACAGGCCTTGGTAAGAGATGTTCCCGGTAGGTGTAAGAGCACGGGGCAGAGCCAGTTGTTTCTTAGCTTCGCAAAGACCGGGAAGCAAGATGCTTTGGGCCTCTCTGCCCCTTGGAAACAGGGCAGCACTTGGGGCCTGGCAGCTCTAGGGCAATGGAGCACACCCAGAGCCGGAGTTCTACTTCAGCCAGATGAGGCCTGCCAAGAAACTGCGTTTCACAGGCCTTTCAAAGACATGTTCCCGGTAGGCTGTAAGAGCACGGGGCAGAGCGAGTTGGTTCTTAGCTTCCCAGAGAGCTGGAAGCAAGATGCTTTGGGGCCTCTCTGCCCCTTTGGAAACAAGGCAGCACCTTGGGCCTGGCAGCTCTAGGGCAATGGAGCACACCCAGAGCAGAAGTTCTACTTCAGCCAAATCAGGCCTGCCAGGAAACGGCGTTTCACAGGCCTTGGTAAGAGATGTTCCCGGTAGGCTGTAAGAGCACTGGGCAACGCCAGATGTTTCTTAGCTTCCCGAAGAGCTGGAAGCAAGATGCTTTGGGGCCACTCTCTCACTTTGGAATCAAGGCAGCCCTTTGGGGCAGGTAGCTCCAGGCCAGTGGAGCACACCCAGAGCAGAAGTTCTACTTCGGCCAGTTCAGGCCACCAACAAACTGCGTTTCACAGGCCTTGGTAAGAGATGTTCCCGGTAGGCTGTAAGAGCACTGGGCAACGCCAGATGTTTCTTAGCTTCCCGAAGAGCTGGAAGCAAGATGCTTTGGGGCCTCTCTGCCCCTTTGCAAACAAGGCGGCCCTTTGGGCCAGGCAGCTCTAGGCCAATGGAGCACACCCAGAGCAGAAGTTCTACTTCAGCTAGATCAGGCCACCTACAAAGTGCGTTTCACATGCCTTGGTAAGAGATTTTCTCTCAGGCTGTAAGAGCACTGGGCAGAGCCAGTTGTTTCTTAGCTTCCCGAAGAGCTGGAAGCAAGATGCTTTGGGGGCTCCCTGCCCCTTTGCCAACAAGGCCGACCTTTGGGCCTTTCAGCTCTAGGCCAATGGAGCACACCCAGAGCAGAAGTTCTACCTCAGCCAGATAAGGCCTGCCAAGAAACTGCGTTTCAAAGGCTTTGGTAAGAGATGTTGCCGGTACTCTGTCAGAGCACTGGGCAGAGACAGTTGTTTCTTAGCTTCCCAAAGAGCTGGAAGCAAGATGCTTTGGGGCCTCTCTGCCCCTTTGCAAACAAGGCATCCCTTTGGGCCTTTCAGCTCTAGGGCAATGGAGCACACCCAGAGCAGAAGTTCTACCTCAGCCAGATCAGGCCTGCCAAGAAACTGCTTTTCACAGGCCTTCGTAAGAGGTGTTCCCGGAAGGCTGTAAGAGTACCTGGCAGAGCGAGTTGTTTCTTAGCTTCAAAAACAGCTGGAAGCAACATGATTTGGGGCCTCTCTCCCCCTTTGGAAACAAAGCAGCCTTTGTGCCTGGCAGCTCTAGGCCAAAGTAGCACACCCAGAGCACAAGTTCTACCTCAGCCAGATAAGGCCTGTCAAGAAGCTGCGTTTCACAGGCCTTTGTATGTGACGTTCCCGGTTGGCTTTGAGAGCACTGTGCAGAGCCAGTTGTTTTAGCTTCCCAGAGAGCAGGAAGCAAGATGCTTTGGGGCCTCTTTCACACTTTGGAAATAAAGGCAGCCCTTTGGGCCTGGCAGCCCTAGGCCAATGGAGTACACCCAGTGCAGAAGTTCTACCTCAGCCAGATCAGGCCTTCCAAGAAACTGCGTCTCACAGGCCTTTCTCTGTCACGTTGCCGGTAGGCTGTGAGAGCACTGTGCAGAGCCAGTTGTTTCTTAGCTTCCCAAAGATTTGGAAGCAAGATACTTTGGGGACTCTCAGCCCCTTTGGAAACAAGGCGGCCCTTTGGGCCTGGCAGCTCTAGGCCAAAGTAGCACGCCCAGAGCAGGAGTTCTACTTCAGCCAGATCAGGCCTGCCAAGAAACTGCGTTTCACAGGCCTTGGTAAGAGATGTTCCCGGTAGGCTGTAAGAGCACTGGGCAGAGCCAGTTGTTTCTTACCTTCCTGAAAAGCTGGAAGCAAGACGCTTGGGACCCCTCTGCCCGTTTGCGAACAAGGCAGCCTTTTGGGTCGGGAAGCTCTAGGCCAATGGAGCACACGCAGAGCAGGAGTTCTACTTCAGCCTGATCAGGCCTGCAAAGAAACAGCGTTTGACAGGCCTTGGTAAGAGATGTTCCCGGTAGGTGTAAGAGCACTGGGCAGAGCCAGTTGTTTCTTAGCTTCGCAAAGACCGGGAAGCAAGATGCTTTGGGCCTCTCTGCCCCTTGGAAACAGGGCAGCACTTGGGGCCTGGCAGCTCTAGGGCAATGGAGCACACCCAGAGCCGGAGTTCTACTTCAGCCAGATGAGGCCTGCCAAGAAACTGCGTTTCACAGGCCTTTCAAAGACATGTTCCCGGTAGGCTGTAAGAGCACGGGGCAGAGCGAGTTGGTTCTTAGCTTCCCAGAGAGCTGGAAGCAAGATGCTTTGGGGCCTCTCTGCCCCTTTGGAAACAAGGCAGCACCTTGGGCCTGGCAGCTCTAGGGCAATGGAGCACACCCAGAGCAGAAGTTCTACTTCAGCCAAATCAGGCCTGCCAG
The DNA here is from genome assembly GCF_041296235.1 of Equus asinus. Classification (NCBI taxonomy): domain Eukaryota; kingdom Metazoa; phylum Chordata; class Mammalia; order Perissodactyla; family Equidae; genus Equus; species Equus asinus. Next base: position 1,174,126 of record NW_027225523.1, read on the forward strand.
GAAACGGCGTTTCACAGGCCTTGGTAAGAGATGTTCCCGGTAGGCTGTAAGAGCACTGGGCAACGCCAGATGTTTCTTAGCTTCCCGAAGAGCTGGAAGCAAGATGCTTTGGGGCCACTCTCTCACTTTGGAATCAAGGCAGCCCTTTGGGGCAGGTAGCTCCAGGCCAGTGGAGCACACCCAGAGCAGAAGTTCTACTTCGGCCAGTTCAGGCCACCAACAAACTGCGTTTCACAGGCCTTGGTAAGAGATGTTCCCGGTAGGCTGTAAGAGCACTGGGCAACGCCAGATGTTTCTTAGCTTCCCGAAGAGCTGGAAGCAAGATGCTTTGGGGCCTCTCTGCCCCTTTGCAAACAAGGCGGCCCTTTGGGCCAGGCAGCTCTAGGCCAATGGAGCACACCCAGAGCAGAAGTTCTACTTCAGCTAGATCAGGCCACCTACAAAGTGCGTTTCACAGGCCTTGGTAAGAGATTTTCTCTCAGGCTGTAAGAGCACTGGGCAGAGCCAGTTGTTTCTTAGCTTCCCGAAGAGCTGGAAGCAAGATGCTTTGGGGGCTCCCTGCCCCTTTGCCAACAAGGCCGACCTTTGGGCCTTTCAGCTCTAGGCCAATGGAGCACACCCAGAGCAGAAGTTCTACCTCAGCCAGATAAGGCCTGCCAAGAAACTGCGTTTCAAAGGCTTTGGTAAGAGATGTTGCCGGTACTCTGTCAGAGCACTGGGCAGAGACAGTTGTTTCTTAGCTTCCCAATGAGCTGGAAGCAAGATGCTTTGGGGCCTCTCTGCCCCTTTGCAAACAAGGCATCCCTTTGGGCCTTTCAGCTCTAGGGCAATGGAGCACACCCAGAGCAGAAGTTCTACCTCAGCCAGATCAGGCCTGCCAAGAAACTGCTTTTCACAGGCCTTCGTAAGAGGTGTTCCCGGAAGGCTGTAAGAGTACCTGGCAGAGCGAGTTGTTTCTTAGCTTCAAAAACAGCTGGAAGCAACATGATTTGGGGCCTCTCTCCCCCTTTGGAAACAAAGCAGCCTTTGTGCCTGGCAGCTCTAGGCCAAAGTAGCACACCCAGAGCACAAGTTCTACCTCAGCCAGATAAGGCCTGTCAAGAAGCTGCGTTTCACAGGCCTTTGTATGTGACGTTCCCGGTTGGCTTTGAGAGCACTGTGCAGAGCCAGTTGTTTTCGCTTCCCAGAGAGCAGGAAGCAAGATGCTTTGGGGCCTCTCTCACACTTTGGAAATAAAGGCAGCCCTTTGGGCCTGGCAGCCCTAGGCCAATGGAGTACACCCAGAGCAGAAGTTCTACCTCAGCCAGATCAGGCCTTCCAAGAAACTGCGTCTCACAGGCCTTTCTCTGTCACGTTGCCGGTAGGCTGTGAGAGCACTGTGCAGAGCCAGTTGTTTCTTAGCTTCCCAAAGATTTGGAAGCAAGATACTTTGGGGACTCTCAGCCCCTTTGGAAACAAGGCGGCCCTTTGGGCCTGGCAGCTCTAGGCCAAAGTAGCACGCCCAGAGCAGGAGTTCTACTTCAGCCAGATCAGGCCTGCCAAGAAACTGCGTTTCACAGGCCTTGGTAAGAGATGTTCCCGGTAGGCTGTAAGAGCACTGGGCAGAGCCAGTTGTTTCTTACCTTCCTGAAAAGCTGGAAGCAAGACGCTTGGGACCCCTCTGCCCGTTTGCGAACAAGGCAGCCTTTTGGGTCGGGAAGCTCTAGGCCAATGGAGCACACGCAGAGCAGGAGTTCTACTTCAGCCTGATCAGGCCTGCAAAGAAACAGCGTTTGACAGGCCTTGGTAAGAGATGTTCCCGGTAGGTGTAAGAGCACTGGGCAGAGCCAGTTGTTTCTTAGCTTCGCAAAGACCGGGAAGCAAGATGCTTTGGGCCTCTCTGCCCCTTGGAAACAGGGCAGCACTTGGGGCCTGGCAGCTCTAGGGCAATGGAGCACACCCAGAGCCGGAGTTCTACTTCAGCCAGATGAGGCCTGCCAAGAAACTGCGTTTCACAGGCCTTTCAAAGACATGTTCCCGGTAGGCTGTAAGAGCACGGGGCAGAGCGAGTTGGTTCTTAGCTTCCCAGAGAGCTGGAAGCAAGATGCTTTGGGGCCTCTCTGCCCCTTTGGAAACAAGGCAGCACCTTGGGCCTGGCAGCTCTAGGGCAATGGAGCACACCCAGAGCAGAAGTTCTACTTCAGCCAAATCAGGCCTGCCAGGAAACGGCGTTTCACAGGCCTTGGTAAGAGATCTTCCCGGTAGGCTGTAAGAGCACTGGGCAACGCCAGATGTTTCTTAGCTTCCCGAAGAGCTGGAAGCAAGATGCTTTGGTGCCACTCTCTCACTTTGGAATCAAGGCAGCCCTTTGGGGCAGGTAGCTCCAGGCCAGTGGAGCACACCCAGAGCAGAAGTTCTACTTCGGCCAGTTCAGGCCACCAACAAACTGCGTTTCACAGGCCTTGGTAAGAGATGTTCCCGGTAGGCTGTAAGAGCACTGGGCAACGCCAGATGTTACTTAGCTTCCCGAAGAGCTGGAAGCAAGATGCTTTGGGGCCTCTCTGCCCCTTTGCAAACAAGGCGGCCCTTTGGGCCAGGCAGCTCTAGGCCAATGGAGCACACCCAGAGCAGAAGTTCTACTTCAGCTAGATCAGGCCACCAACAAAGTGCGTTTCACAGGCCTTGGTAAGAGATTTTCTCTCAGGCTGTAAGAGCACTGGGCAGAGCCAGTTGTTTCCTAGCTTCCCGAAGAGCTGGAAGCAAGATGCTTTGGGGGCTCCCTGCCCCTTTGCCAACAAGGCCGACCTTTGGGCCTTTCAGCTCTAGGCCAATGGAGCACACCCAGAGCAGAAGTTCTACCTCAGCCAGATAAGGCCTGCCAAGAAACTGCGTTTCAAAGGCTTTGGTAAGAGATGTTGCCGGTACTCTGTCAGAGCACTGGGCAGAGACAGTTGTTTCTTAGCTTCCCAAAGATTTGGAAGCAAGATGCTTTGGGGCCTCTCTGCCCCTTTGCAAACAAGGCATCCCTTTGGGCCTTTCAGCTCTAGGGCAATGGAGCACACCCAGAGCAGAAGTTCTACCTCAGCCAGATCAGGCCTTCCAAGAAACTGCGTCTCACAGGCCTTTCTCTGTCACGTTGCCGGTAGGCTGTGAGAGCACTGTGCAGAGCCAGTTGTTTCTTAGCTTCCCAAAGATTTGGAAGCAAGATACTTTGGGGACTCACAGCCCCTTTGGAAACAAGGCGGCCCTTTGGGCCTGGCAGCTCTAGGCCAAAGTAGCACGCCCAGAGCAGGAGTTCTACTTCAGCCAGATCAGGCCTGCCAAGAAACTGCGTTTCACAGGCCTTGGTAAGAGATGTTCCCGGTAGGCTGTAAGAGCACTGGGCAGAGCCAGTTGTTTCTTACCTTCCTGAAAAGCTGGAAGCAAGACGCTTGGGACCCCTCTGCCCGTTTGGGAACAAGGCAGCCTTTTGGGTCGGGAAGCTCTAGGCCAATGGAGCACACGCAGAGCAGGAGTTCTACTTCAGCCTGATCAGGCCTGCAAAGAAACAGCGTTTGACAGGCCTTGGTAAGAGATGTTCCCGGTAGGTGTAAGAGCACGGGGCAGAGCCAGTTGTTTCTTAGCTTCGCAAAGACCGGGAAGCAAGATGCTTTGGGCCTCTCTGCCCCTTGGAAACAGGGCAGCACTTGGGGCCTGGCAGCTCTAGGGCAATGGAGCACACCCAGAGCCGGAGTTCTACTTCAGCCAGATGAGGCCTGCCAAGAAACTGCGTTTCACAGGCCTTTCAAAGACATGTTCCCGGTAGGCTGTAAGAGCACGGGGCAGAGCGAGTTGGTTCTTAGCTTCCCAGAGAGCTGGAAGCAAGATGCTTTGGGGCCTCTCTGCCCCTTTGGAAACAAGGCAGCACCTTGGGCCTGGCAGCTCTAGGGCAATGGAGCACACCCAGAGCAGAAGTTCTACTTCAGCCAAATCAGGCCTGCCAGGAAACGGCGTTTCACAGGCCTTGGTAAGAGATCTTCCCGGTAGGCTGTAAGAGCACTGGGCAACGCCAGATGTTTCTTAGCTTCCCGAAGAGCTGGAAGCAAGATGCTTTGGTGCCACTCTCTCACTTTGGAATCAAGGCAGCCCTTTGGGGCAGGTAGCTCCAGGCCAGTGGAGCACACCCAGAGCAGAAGTTCTACTTCGGCCAGTTCAGGCCACCAACAAACTGCGTTTCACAGGCCTTGGTAAGAGATGTTCCCGGTAGGCTGTAAGAGCACTGGGCAACGCCAGATGTTACTTAGCTTCCCGAAGAGCTGGAAGCAAGATGCTTTGGGGCCTCTCTGCCCCTTTGCAAACAAGGCGGCCCTTTGGGCCAGGCAGCTCTAGGCCAATGGAGCACACCCAGAGCAGAAGTTCTACTTCAGCTAGATCAGGCCACCAACAAAGTGCGTTTCACAGGCCTTGGTAAGAGATTTTCTCTCAGGCTGTAAGAGCACTGGGCAGAGCCAGTTGTTTCCTAGCTTCCCGAAGAGCTGGAAGCAAGATGCTTTGGGGGCTCCCTGCCCCTTTGCCAACAAGGCCGACCTTTGGGCCTTTCAGCTCTAGGCCAATGGAGCACACCCAGAGCAGAAGTTCTACCTCAGCCAGATAAGGCCTGCCAAGAAACTGCGTTTCAAAGGCTTTGGTAAGAGATGTTGCCGGTACTCTGTCAGAGCACTGGGCAGAGACAGTTGTTTCTTAGCTTCCCAAAGATTTGGAAGCAAGATGCTTTGGGGCCTCTCTGCCCCTTTGCAAACAAGGCATCCCTTTGGGCCTTTCAGCTCTAGGGCAATGGAGCACACCCAGAGCAGAAGTTCTACCTCAGCCAGATCAGGCCTTCCAAGAAACTGCGTCTCACAGGCCTTTCTCTGTCACGTTGCCGGTAGGCTGTGAGAGCACTGTGCAGAGCCAGTTGTTTCTTAGCTTCCCAAAGATTTGGAAGCAAGATACTTTGGGGACTCACAGCCCCTTTGGAAACAAGGCGGCCCTTTGGGCCTGGCAGCTCTAGGCCAAAGTAGCACGCCCAGAGCAGGAGTTCTACTTCAGCCAGATCAGGCCTGCCAAGAAACTGCGTTTCACAGGCCTTGGTAAGAGATGTTCCCGGTAGGCTGTAAGAGCACTGGGCAGAGCCAGTTGTTTCTTACCTTCCTGAAAAGCTGGAAGCAAGACGCTTGGGACCCCTCTGCCCGTTTGGGAACAAGGCAGCCTTTTGGGTCGGGAAGCTCTAGGCCAATGGAGCACACGCAGAGCAGGAGTTCTACTTCAGCCTGATCAGGCCTGCAAAGAAACAGCGTTTGACAGGCCTTGGTAAGAGATGTTCCCGGTAGGTGTAAGAGCACGGGGCAGAGCCAGTTGTTTCTTAGCTTCGCAAAGACCGGGAAGCAAGATGCTTTGGGCCTCTCTGCCCCTTGGAAACAGGGCAGCACTTGGGGCCTGGCAGCTCTAGGGCAATGGAGCACACCCAGAGCCGGAGTTCTACTTCAGCCAGATGAGGCCTGCCAAGAAACTGCGTTTCACAGGCCTTTCAAAGACATGTTCCCGGTAGGCTGTAAGAGCACGGGGCAGAGCGAGTTGGTTCTTAGCTTCCCAGAGAGCTGGAAGCAAGATGCTTTGGGGCCTCTCTGCCCCTTTGGAAACAAGGCAGCACCTTGGGCCTGGCAGCTCTAGGGCAATGGAGCACACCCAGAGCAGAAGTTCTACTTCAGCCAAATCAGGCCTGCCAGGAAACGGCGTTTCACAGGCCTTGGTAAGAGATGTTCCCGGTAGGCTGTAAGAGCACTGGGCAACGCCAGATGTTTCTTAGCTTCCCGAAGAGCTGGAAGCAAGATGCTTTGGGGCCACTCTCTCACTTTGGAATCAAGGCAGCCCTTTGGGGCAGGTAGCTCCAGGCCAGTGGAGCACACCCAGAGCAGAAGTTCTACTTCGGCCAGTTCAGGCCACCAACAAACTGCGTTTCACAGGCCTTGGTAAGAGATGTTCCCGGTAGGCTGTAAGAGCACTGGGCAACGCCAGATGTTTCTTAGCTTCCCGAAGAGCTGGAAGCAAGATGCTTTGGGGCCTCTCTGCCCCTTTGCAAACAAGGCGGCCCTTTGGGCCAGGCAGCTCTAGGCCAATGGAGCACACCCAGAGCAGAAGTTCTACTTCAGCTAGATCAGGCCACCTACAAAGTGCGTTTCACATGCCTTGGTAAGAGATTTTCTCTCAGGCTGTAAGAGCACTGGGCAGAGCCAGTTGTTTCTTAGCTTCCCGAAGAGCTGGAAGCAAGATGCTTTGGGGGCTCCCTGCCCCTTTGCCAACAAGGCCGACCTTTGGGCCTTTCAGCTCTAGGCCAATGGAGCACACCCAGAGCAGAAGTTCTACCTCAGCCAGATAAGGCCTGCCAAGAAACTGCGTTTCAAAGGCTTTGGTAAGAGATGTTGCCGGTACTCTGTCAGAGCACTGGGCAGAGACAGTTGTTTCTTAGCTTCCCAAAGAGCTGGAAGCAAGATGCTTTGGGGCCTCTCTGCCCCTTTGCAAACAAGGCATCCCTTTGGGCCTTTCAGCTCTAGGGCAATGGAGCACACCCAGAGCAGAAGTTCTACCTCAGCCAGATCAGGCCTGCCAAGAAACTGCTTTTCACAGGCCTTCGTAAGAGGTGTTCCCGGAAGGCTGTAAGAGTACCTGGCAGAGCGAGTTGTTTCTTAGCTTCAAAAACAGCTGGAAGCAACATGATTTGGGGCCTCTCTCCCCCTTTGGAAACAAAGCAGCCTTTGTGCCTGGCAGCTCTAGGCCAAAGTAGCACACCCAGAGCACAAGTTCTACCTCAGCCAGATAAGGCCTGTCAAGAAGCTGCGTTTCACAGGCCTTTGTATGTGACGTTCCCGGTTGGCTTTGAGAGCACTGTGCAGAGCCAGTTGTTTTAGCTTCCCAGAGAGCAGGAAGCAAGATGCTTTGGGGCCTCTTTCACACTTTGGAAATAAAGGCAGCCCTTTGGGCCTGGCAGCCCTAGGCCAATGGAGTACACCCAGTGCAGAAGTTCTACCTCAGCCAGATCAGGCCTTCCAAGAAACTGCGTCTCACAGGCCTTTCTCTGTCACGTTGCCGGTAGGCTGTGAGAGCACTGTGCAGAGCCAGTTGTTTCTTAGCTTCCCAAAGATTTGGAAGCAAGATACTTTGGGGACTCTCAGCCCCTTTGGAAACAAGGCGGCCCTTTGGGCCTGGCAGCTCTAGGCCAAAGTAGCACGCCCAGAGCAGGAGTTCTACTTCAGCCAGATCAGGCCTGCCAAGAAACTGCGTTTCACAGGCCTTGGTAAGAGATGTTCCCGGTAGGCTGTAAGAGCACTGGGCAGAGCCAGTTGTTTCTTACCTTCCTGAAAAGCTGGAAGCAAGACGCTTGGGACCCCTCTGCCCGTTTGCGAACAAGGCAGCCTTTTGGGTCGGGAAGCTCTAGGCCAATGGAGCACACGCAGAGCAGGAGTTCTACTTCAGCCTGATCAGGCCTGCAAAGAAACAGCGTTTGACAGGCCTTGGTAAGAGATGTTCCCGGTAGGTGTAAGAGCACTGGGCAGAGCCAGTTGTTTCTTAGCTTCGCAAAGACCGGGAAGCAAGATGCTTTGGGCCTCTCTGCCCCTTGGAAACAGGGCAGCACTTGGGGCCTGGCAGCTCTAGGGCAATGGAGCACACCCAGAGCCGGAGTTCTACTTCAGCCAGATGAGGCCTGCCAAGAAACTGCGTTTCACAGGCCTTTCAAAGACATGTTCCCGGTAGGCTGTAAGAGCACGGGGCAGAGCGAGTTGGTTCTTAGCTTCCCAGAGAGCTGGAAGCAAGATGCTTTGGGGCCTCTCTGCCCCTTTGGAAACAAGGCAGCACCTTGGGCCTGGCAGCTCTAGGGCAATGGAGCACACCCAGAGCAGAAGTTCTACTTCAGCCAAATCAGGCCTGCCAGGAAACGGCGTTTCACAGGCCTTGGTAAGAGATGTTCCCGGTAGGCTGTAAGAGCACTGGGCAACGCCAGATGTTTCTTAGCTTCCCGAAGAGCTGGAAGCAAGATGCTTTGGGGCCACTCTCTCACTTTGGAATCAAGGCAGCCCTTTGGGGCAGGTAGCTCCAGGCCAGTGGAGCACACCCAGAGCAGAAGTTCTACTTCGGCCAGTTCAGGCCACCAACAAACTGCGTTTCACAGGCCTTGGTAAGAGATGTTCCCGGTAGGCTGTAAGAGCACTGGGCAACGCCAGATGTTTCTTAGCTTCCCGAAGAGCTGGAAGCAAGATGCTTTGGGGCCTCTCTGCCCCTTTGCAAACAAGGCGGCCCTTTGGGCCAGGCAGCTCTAGGCCAATGGAGCACACCCAGAGCAGAAGTTCTACTTCAGCTAGATCAGGCCACCTACAAAGTGCGTTTCACAGGCCTTGGTAAGAGATTTTCTCTCAGGCTGTAAGAGCACTGGGCAGAGCCAGTTGTTTCTTAGCTTCCCGAAGAGCTGGAAGCAAGATGCTTTGGGGGCTCCCTGCCCCTTTGCCAACAAGGCCGACCTTTGGGCCTTTCAGCTCTAGGCCAATGGAGCACACCCAGAGCAGAAGTTCTACCTCAGCCAGATAAGGCCTGCCAAGAAACTGCGTTTCAAAGGCTTTGGTAAGAGATGTTGCCGGTACTCTGTCAGAGCACTGGGCAGAGACAGTTGTTTCTTAGCTTCCCAATGAGCTGGAAGCAAGATGCTTTGGGGCCTCTCTGCCCCTTTGCAAACAAGGCATCCCTTTGGGCCTTTCAGCTCTAGGGCAATGGAGCACACCCAGAGCAGAAGTTCTACCTCAGCCAGATCAGGCCTGCCAAGAAACTGCTTTTCACAGGCCTTCGTAAGAGGTGTTCCCGGAAGGCTGTAAGAGTACCTGGCAGAGCGAGTTGTTTCTTAGCTTCAAAAACAGCTGGAAGCAACATGATTTGGGGCCTCTCTCCCCCTTTGGAAACAAAGCAGCCTTTGTGCCTGGCAGCTCTAGGCCAAAGTAGCACACCCAGAGCACAAGTTCTACCTCAGCCAGATAAGGCCTGTCAAGAAGCTGCGTTTCACAGGCCTTTGTATGTGACGTTCCCGGTTGGCTTTGAGAGCACTGTGCAGAGCCAGTTGTTTTAGCTTCCCAGAGAGCAGGAAGCAAGATGCTTTGGGGCCTCTCTCACACTTTGGAAATAAAGGCAGCCCTTTGGGCCTGGCAGCCCTAGGCCAATGGAGTACACCCAGTGCAGAAGTTCTACCTCAGCCAGATCAGGCCTTCCAAGAAACTGCGTCTCACAGGCCTTTCTCTGTCACGTTGCCGGTAGGCTGTGAGAGCACTGTGCAGAGCCAGTTGTTTCTTAGCTTCCCAAAGATTTGGAAGCAAGATACTTTGGGGACTCTCAGCCCCTTTGGAAACAAGGCGGCCCTTTGGGCCTGGCAGCTCTAGGCCAAAGTAGCACGCCCAGAGCAGGAGTTCTACTTCAGCCAGATCAGGCCTGCCAAGAAACTGCGTTTCACAGGCCTTGGTAAGAGATGTTCCCGGTAGGCTGTAAGAGCACTGGGCAGAGCCAGTTGTTTCTTACCTTCCTGAAAAGCTGGAAGCAAGACGCTTGGGACCCCTCTGCCCGTTTGCGAACAAGGCAGCCTTTTGGGTCGGGAAGCTCTAGGCCAATGGAGCACACGCAGAGCAGGAGTTCTACTTCAGCCTGATCAGGCCTGCAAAGAAACAGCGTTTGACAGGCCTTGGTAAGAGATGTTCCCGGTAGGTGTAAGAGCACTGGGCAGAGCCAGTTGTTTCTTAGCTTCGCAAAGACCGGGAAGCAAGATGCTTTGGGCCTCTCTGCCCCTTGGAAACAGGGCAGCACTTGGGGCCTGGCAGCTCTAGGGCAATGGAGCACACCCAGAGCCGGAGTTCTACTTCAGCCAGATGAGGCCTGCCAAGAAACTGCGTTTCACAGGCCTTTCAAAGACATGTTCCCGGTAGGCTGTAAGAGCACGGGGCAGAGCGAGTTGGTTCTTAGCTTCCCAGAGAGCTGGAAGCAAGATGCTTTGGGGCCTCTCTGCCCCTTTGGAAACAAGGCAGCACCTTGGGCCTGGCAGCTCTAGGGCAATGGAGCACACCCAGAGCAGAAGTTCTACTTCAGCCAAATCAGGCCTGCCAGGAAACGGCGTTTCACAGGCCTTGGTAAGAGATGTTCCCGGTAGGCTGTAAGAGCACTGGGCAACGCCAGATGTTTCTTAGCTTCCCGAAGAGCTGGAAGCAAGATGCTTTGGGGCCACTCTCTCACTTTGGAATCAAGGCAGCCCTTTGGGGCAGGTAGCTCCAGGCCAGTGGAGCACACCCAGAGCAGAAGTTCTACTTCGGCCAGTTCAGGCCACCAACAAACTGCGTTTCACAGGCCTTGGTAAGAGATGTTCCCGGTAGGCTGTAAGAGCACTGGGCAACGCCAGATGTTTCTTAGCTTCCCGAAGAGCTGGAAGCAAGATGCTTTGGGGCCTCTCTGCCCCTTTGCAAACAAGGCGGCCCTTTGGGCCAGGCAGCTCTAGGCCAATGGAGCACACCCAGAGCAGAAGTTCTACTTCAGCTAGATCAGGCCACCTACAAAGTGCGTTTCACAGGCCTTGGTAAGAGATTTTCTCTCAGGCTGTAAGAGCACTGGGCAGAGCCAGTTGTTTCTTAGCTTCCCGAAGAGCTGGAAGCAAGATGCTTTGGGGGCTCCCTGCCCCTTTGCCAACAAGGCCGACCTTTGGGCCTTTCAGCTCTAGGCCAATGGAGCACACCCAGAGCAGAAGTTCTACCTCAGCCAGATAAGGCCTGCCAAGAAACTGCGTTTCAAAGGCTTTGGTAAGAGATGTTGCCGGTACTCTGTCAGAGCACTGGGCAGAGACAGTTGTTTCTTAGCTTCCCAATGAGCTGGAAGCAAGATGCTTTGGGGCCTCTCTGCCCCTTTGCAAACAAGGCATCCCTTTGGGCCTTTCAGCTCTAGGGCAATGGAGCACACCCAGAGCAGAAGTTCTACCTCAGCCAGATCAGGCCTGCCAAGAAACTGCTTTTCACAGGCCTTCGTAAGAGGTGTTCCCGGAAGGCTGTAAGAGTACCTGGCAGAGCGAGTTGTTTCTTAGCTTCAAAAACAGCTGGAAGCAACATGATTTGGGGCCTCTCTCCCCCTTTGGAAACAAAGCAGCCTTTGTGCCTGGCAGCTCTAGGCCAAAGTAGCACACCCAGAGCACAAGTTCTACCTCAGCCAGATAAGGCCTGTCAAGAAGCTGCGTTTCACAGGCCTTTGTATGTGACGTTCCCGGTTGGCTTTGAGAGCACTGTGCAGAGCCAGTTGTTTTCGCTTCCCAGAGAGCAGGAAGCAAGATGCTTTGGGGCCTCTCTCACACTTTGGAAATAAAGGCAGCCCTTTGGGCCTGGCAGCCCTAGGCCAATGGAGTACACCCAGAGCAGAAGTTCTACCTCAGCCAGATCAGGCCTTCCAAGAAACTGCGTCTCACAGGCCTTTCTCTGTCACGTTGCCGGTAGGCTGTGAGAGCACTGTGCAGAGCCAGTTGTTTCTTAGCTTCCCAAAGATTTGGAAGCAAGATACTTTGGGGACTCTCAGCCCCTTTGGAAACAAGGCGGCCCTTTGGGCCTGGCAGCTCTAGGCCAAAGTAGCACGCCCAGAGCAGGAGTTCTACTTCAGCCAGATCAGGCCTGCCAAGAAACTGCGTTTCACAGGCCTTGGTAAGAGATGTTCCCGGTAGGCTGTAAGAGCACTGGGCAGAGCCAGTTGTTTCTTACCTTCCTGAAAAGCTGGAAGCAAGACGCTTGGGACCCCTCTGCCCGTTTGCGAACAAGGCAGCCTTTTGGGTCGGGAAGCTCTAGGCCAATGGAGCACACGCAGAGCAGGAGTTCTACTTCAGCCTGATCAGGCCTGCAAAGAAACAGCGTTTGACAGGCCTTGGTAAGAGATGTTCCCGGTAGGTGTAAGAGCACTGGGCAGAGCCAGTTGTTTCTTAGCTTCGCAAAGACCGGGAAGCAAGATGCTTTGGGCCTCTCTGCCCCTTGGAAACAGGGCAGCACTTGGGGCCTGGCAGCTCTAGGGCAATGGAGCACACCCAGAGCCGGAGTTCTACTTCAGCCAGATGAGGCCTGCCAAGAAACTGCGTTTCACAGGCCTTTCAAAGACATGTTCCCGGTAGGCTGTAAGAGCACGGGGCAGAGCGAGTTGGTTCTTAGCTTCCCAGAGAGCTGGAAGCAAGATGCTTTGGGGCCTCTCTGCCCCTTTGGAAACAAGGCAGCACCTTGGGCCTGGCAGCTCTAGGGCAATGGAGCACACCCAGAGCAGAAGTTCTACTTCAGCCAAATCAGGCCTGCCAGGAAACGGCGTTTCACAGGCCTTGGTAAGAGATGTTCCCGGTAGGCTGTAAGAGCACTGGGCAACGCCAGATGTTTCTTAGCTTCCCGAAGAGCTGGAAGCAAGATGCTTTGGTGCCACTCTCTCACTTTGGAATCAAGGCAGCCCTTTGGGGCAGGTAGCTCCAGGCCAGTGGAGCACACCCAGAGCAGAAGTTCTACTTCGGCCAGTTCAGGCCACCAACAAACTGCGTTTCACAGGCCTTGGTAAGAGATGTTCCCGGTAGGCTGTAAGAGCACTGGGCAACGCCAGATGTTACTTAGCTTCCCGAAGAGCTGGAAGCAAGATGCTTTGGGGCCTCTCTGCCCCTTTGCAAACAAGGCGGCCCTTTGGGCCAGGCAGCTCTAGGCCAATGGAGCACACCCAGAGCAGAAGTTCTACTTCAGCTAGATCAGGCCACCAACAAAGTGCGTTTCACAGGCCTTGGTAAGAGATTTTCTCTCAGGCTGTAAGAGCACTGGGCAGAGCCAGTTGTTTCCTAGCTTCCCGAAGAGCTGGAAGCAAGATGCTTTGGGGGCTCCCTGCCCCTTTGCCAACAAGGCCGACCTTTGGGCCTTTCAGCTCTAGGCCAATGGAGCACACCCAGAGCAGAAGTTCTACCTCAGCCAGATAAGGCCTGCCAAGAAACTGCGTTTCAAAGGCTTTGGTAAGAGATGTTGCCGGTACTCTGTCAGAGCACTGGGCAGAGACAGTTGTTTCTTAGCTTCCCAAAGAGCTGGAAGCAAGATGCTTTGGGGCCTCTCTGCCCCTTTGCAAACAAGGCATCCCTTTGGGCCTTTCAGCTCTAGGGCAATGGAGCACACCCAGAGCAGAAGTTCTACCTCAGCCAGATCAGGCCTGCCAAGAAACTGCTTTTCACAGGCCTTCGTAAGAGGTGTTCCCGGAAGGCTGTAAGAGTACCTGGCAGAGCGAGTTGTTTCTTAGCTTCAAAAACAGCTGGAAGCAACATGATTTGGGGCCTCTCTCCCCCTTTGGAAACAAAGCAGCCTTTGTGCCTGGCAGCTCTAGGCCAAAGTAGCACACCCAGAGCACAAGTTCTACCTCAGCCAGATAAGGCCTGTCAAGAAGCTGCGTTTCACAGGCCTTTGTATGTGACGTTCCCGGTTGGCTTTGAGAGCACTGTGCAGAGCCAGTTGTTTTAGCTTCCCAGAGAGCAGGAAGCAAGATGCTTTGGGGCCTCTTTCACACTTTGGAAATAAAGGCAGCCCTTTGGGCCTGGCAGCCCTAGGCCAATGGAGTACACCCAGTGCAGAAGTTCTACCTCAGCCAGATCAGGCCTTCCAAGAAACTGCGTCTCACAGGCCTTTCTCTGTCACGTTGCCGGTAGGCTGTGAGAGCACTGTGCAGAGCCAGTTGTTTCTTAGCTTCCCAAAGATTTGGAAGCAAGATACTTTGGGGACTCTCAGCCCCTTTGGAAACAAGGCGGCCCTTTGGGCCTGGCAGCTCTAGGCCAAAGTAGCACGCCCAGAGCAGGAGTTCTACTTCAGCCAGATCAGGCCTGCCAAGAAACTGCGTTTCACAGGCCTTGGTAAGAGATGTTCCCGGTAGGCTGTAAGAGCACTGGGCAGAGCCAGTTGTTTCTTACCTTCCTGAAAAGCTGGAAGCAAGACGCTTGGGACCCCTCTGCCCGTTTGCGAACAAGGCAGCCTTTTGGGTCGGGAAGCTCTAGGCCAATGGAGCACACGCAGAGCAGGAGTTCTACTTCAGCCTGATCAGGCCTGCAAAGAAACAGCGTTTGACAGGCCTTGGTAAGAGATGTTCCCGGTAGGTGTAAGAGCACTGGGCAGAGCCAGTTGTTTCTTAGCTTCGCAAAGACCGGGAAGCAAGATGCTTTGGGCCTCTCTGCCCCTTGGAAACAGGGCAGCACTTGGGGCCTGGCAGCTCTAGGGCAATGGAGCACACCCAGAGCCGGAGTTCTACTTCAGCCAGATGAGGCCTGCCAAGAAACTGCGTTTCACAGGCCTTTCAAAGACATGTTCCCGGTAGGCTGTAAGAGCACGGGGCAGAGCGAGTTGGTTCTTAGCTTCCCAGAGAGCTGGAAGCAAGATGCTTTGGGGCCTCTCTGCCCCTTTGGAAACAAGGCAGCACCTTGGGCCTGGCAGCTCTAGGGCAATGGAGCACACCCAGAGCAGAAGTTCTACTTCAGCCAAATCAGGCCTGCCAGGAAACGGCGTTTCACAGGCCTTGGTAAGAGATGTTCCCGGTAGGCTGTAAGAGCACTGGGCAACGCCAGATGTTTCTTAGCTTCCCGAAGAGCTGGAAGCAAGATGCTTTGGGGCCACTCTCTCACTTTGGAATCAAGGCAGCCCTTTGGGGCAGGTAGCTCCAGGCCAGTGGAGCACACCCAGAGCAGAAGTTCTACTTCGGCCAGTTCAGGCCACCAACAAACTGCGTTTCACAGGCCTTGGTAAGAGATGTTCCCGGTAGGCTGTAAGAGCACTGGGCAACGCCAGATGTTTCTTAGCTTCCCGAAGAGCTGGAAGCAAGATGCTTTGGGGCCTCTCTGCCCCTTTGCAAACAAGGCGGCCCTTTGGGCCAGGCAGCTCTAGGCCAATGGAGCACACCCAGAGCAGAAGTTCTACTTCAGCTAGATCAGGCCACCTACAAAGTGCGTTTCACAGGCCTTGGTAAGAGATTTTCTCTCAGGCTGTAAGAGCACTGGGCAGAGCCAGTTGTTTCTTAGCTTCCCGAAGAGCTGGAAGCAAGATGCTTTGGGGGCTCCCTGCCCCTTTGCCAACAAGGCCGACCTTTGGGCCTTTCAGCTCTAGGCCAATGGAGCACACCCAGAGCAGAAGTTCTACCTCAGCCAGATAAGGCCTGCCAAGAAACTGCGTTTCAAAGGCTTTGGTAAGAGATGTTGCCGGTACTCTGTCAGAGCACTGGGCAGAGACAGTTGTTTCTTAGCTTCCCAATGAGCTGGAAGCAAGATGCTTTGGGGCCTCTCTGCCCCTTTGCAAACAAGGCATCCCTTTGGGCCTTTCAGCTCTAGGGCAATGGAGCACACCCAGAGCAGAAGTTCTACCTCAGCCAGATCAGGCCTGCCAAGAAACTGCTTTTCACAGGCCTTCGTAAGAGGTGTTCCCGGAAGGCTGTAAGAGTACCTGGCAGAGCGAGTTGTTTCTTAGCTTCAAAAACAGCTGGAAGCAACATGATTTGGGGCCTCTCTCCCCCTTTGCAAACAAAGCAGCCTTTGTGCCTGGCAGCTCTAGGCCAAAGTAGCACACCCAGAGCACAAGTTCTACCTCAGCCAGATAAGGCCTGTCAAGAAGCTGCGTTTCACAGGCCTTTGTATGTGACGTTCCCGGTTGGCTTTGAGAGCACTGTGCAGAGCCAGTTGTTTTCGCTTCCCAGAGAGCAGGAAGCAAGATGCTTTGGGGCCTCTCTCACACTTTGGAAATAAAGGCAGCCCTTTGGGCCTGGCAGCCCTAGGCCAATGGAGTACACCCAGAGCAGAAGTTCTACCTCAGCCAGATCAGGCCTTCCAAGAAACTGCGTCTCACAGGCCTTTCTCTGTCACGTTGCCGGTAGGCTGTGAGAGCACTGTGCAGAGCCAGTTGTTTCTTAGCTTCCCAAAGATTTGGAAGCAAGATACTTTGGGGACTCTCAGCCCCTTTGGAAACAAGGCGGCCCTTTGGGCCTGGCAGCTCTAGGCCAAAGTAGCACGCCCAGAGCAGGAGTTCTACTTCAGCCAGATCAGGCCTGCCAAGAAACTGCGTTTCACAGGCCTTGGTAAGAGATGTTCCCGGTAGGCTGTAAGAGCACTGGGCAGAGCCAGTTGTTTCTTACCTTCCTGAAAAGCTGGAAGCAAGACGCTTGGGACCCCTCTGCCCGTTTGGGAACAAGGCAGCCTTTTGGGTCGGGAAGCTCTAGGCCAATGGAGCACACGCAGAGCAGGAGTTCTACTTCAGCCTGATCAGGCCTGCAAAGAAACAGCGTTTGACAGGCCTTGGTAAGAGATGTTCCCGGTAGGTGTAAGAGCACTGGGCAGAGCCAGTTGTTTCTTAGCTTCGCAAAGACCGGGAAGCAAGATGCTTTGGGCCTCTCTGCCCCTTGGAAACAGGGCAGCACTTGGGGCCTGGCAGCTCTAGGGCAATGGAGCACACCCAGAGCCGGAGTTCTACTTCAGCCAGATGAGGCCTGCCAAGAAACTGCGTTTCACAGGCCTTTCAAAGACATGTTCCCGGTAGGCTGTAAGAGCACGGGGCAGAGCGAGTTGGTTCTTAGCTTCCCAGAGAGCTGGAAGCAAGATGCTTTGGGGCCTCTCTGCCCCTTTGGAAACAAGGCAGCACCTTGGGCCTGGCAGCTCTAGGGCAATGGAGCACACCCAGAGCAGAAGTTCTACTTCAGCCAAATCAGGCCTGCCAGGAAACGGCGTTTCACAGGCCTTGGTAAGAGATGTTCCCGGTAGGCTGTAAGAGCACTGGGCAACGCCAGATGTTTCTTAGCTTCCCGAAGAGCTGGAAGCAAGATGCTTTGGTGCCACTCTCTCACTTTGGAATCAAGGCAGCCCTTTGGGGCAGGTAGCTCCAGGCCAGTGGAGCACACCCAGAGCAGAAGTTCTACTTCGGCCAGTTCAGGCCACCAACAAACTGCGTTTCACAGGCCTTGGTAAGAGATGTTCCCGGTAGGCTGTAAGAGCACTGGGCAACGCCAGATGTTACTTAGCTTCCCGAAGAGCTGGAAGCAAGATGCTTTGGGGCCTCTCTGCCCCTTTGCAAACAAGGCGGCCCTTTGGGCCAGGCAGCTCTAGGCCAATGGAGCACACCCAGAGCAGAAGTTCTACTTCAGCTAGATCAGGCCACCAACAAAGTGCGTTTCACAGGCCTTGGTAAGAGATTTTCTCTCAGGCTGTAAGAGCACTGGGCAGAGCCAGTTGTTTCCTAGCTTCCCGAAGAGCTGGAAGCAAGATGCTTTGGGGGCTCCCTGCCCCTTTGCCAACAAGGCCGACCTTTGGGCCTTTCAGCTCTAGGCCAATGGAGCACACCCAGAGCAGAAGTTCTACCTCAGCCAGATAAGGCCTGCCAAGAAACTGCGTTTCAAAGGCTTTGGTAAGAGATGTTGCCGGTACTCTGTCAGAGCACTGGGCAGAGACAGTTGTTTCTTAGCTTCCCAAAGATTTGGAAGCAAGATGCTTTGGGGCCTCTCTGCCCCTTTGCAAACAAGGCATCCCTTTGGGCCTTTCAGCTCTAGGGCAATGGAGCACACCCAGAGCAGAAGTTCTACCTCAGCCAGATCAGGCCTGCCAAGAAACTGCTTTTCACAGGCCTTCGTAAGAGGTGTTCCCGGAAGGCTGTAAGAGTACCTGGCAGAGCGAGTTGTTTCTTAGCTTCAAAAACAGCTGGAAGCAACATGATTTGGGGCCTCTCTCCCCCTTTGGAAACAAAGCAGCCTTTGTGCCTGGCAGCTCTAGGCCAAAGTAGCACACCCAGAGCACAAGTTCTACCTCAGCCAGATAAGGCCTGTCAAGAAGCTGCGTTTCACAGGCCTTTGTATGTGACGTTCCCGGTTGGCTTTGAGAGCACTGTGCAGAGCCAGTTGTTTTAGCTTCCCAGAGAGCAGGAAGCAAGATGCTTTGGGGCCTCTCTCACACTTTGGAAATAAAGGCAGCCCTTTGGGCCTGGCAGCCCTAGGCCAATGGAGTACACCCAGAGCACAAGTTCTACCTCAGCCAGATCAGGCCTTCCAAGAAACTGCGTCTCACAGGCCTGTCTCTGTCACGTTGCCGGTAGGCTGTGAGAGCACTGTGCAGAGCCAGTTGTTTCTTAGCTTCCCAAAGATTTGGAAGCAAGATACTTTGGGGACTCTCAGCCCCTTTGGAAACAAGGCGGCCCTTTGGGCCTGGCAGCTCTAGGCCAAAGTAGCACGCCCAGAGCAGGAGTTCTACTTCAGCCAGATCAGGACTGCCAAGAAACTGCGTTTCACAGGCCTTGGTAAGAGATGTTCCCGGTAGGCTGTAAGAGCACTGGGCAGAGCCAGTTGTTTCTTACCTTCCTGAAAAGCTGGAAGCAAGACGCTTGGGACCCCTCTGCCCGTTTGGGAACAAGGCAGCCTTTTGGGTCGGGAAGCTCTAGGCCAATGGAGCACACGCAGAGCAGGAGTTCTACTTCAGCCTGATCAGGCCTGCAAAGAAACAGCGTTTGACAGGCCTTGGTAAGAGATGTTCCCGGTAGGTGTAAGAGCACTGGGCAGAGCCAGTTGTTTCTTAGCTTCGCAAAGACCGGGAAGCAAGATGCTTTGGGCCTCTCTGCCCCTTGGAAACAGGGCAGCACTTGGGGCCTGGCAGCTCTAGGGCAATGGAGCACACCCAGAGCCGGAGTTCTACTTCAGCCAGATGAGGCCTGCCAAGAAACTGCGTTTCACAGGCCTTTCAAAGACATGTTCCCGGTAGGCTGTAAGAGCACGGGGCAGAGCGAGTTGGTTCTTAGCTTCCCAGAGAGCTGGAAGCAAGATGCTTTGGGGCCTCTCTGCCCCTTTGGAAACAAGGCAGCACCTTGGGCCTGGCAGCTCTAGGGCAATGGAGCACACCCAGAGCAGAAGTTCTACTTCAGCCAAATCAGGCCTGCCAGGAAACGGCGTTTCACAGGCCTTGGTAAGAGATGTTCCCGGTAGGCTGTAAGAGCACTGGGCAACGCCAGATGTTTCTTAGCTTCCCGAAGAGCTGGAAGCAAGATGCTTTGGTGCCACTCTCTCACTTTGGAATCAAGGCAGCCCTTTGGGGCAGGTAGCTCCAGGCCAGTGGAGCACACCCAGAGCAGAAGTTCTACTTCGGCCAGTTCAGGCCACCAACAAACTGCGTTTCACAGGCCTTGGTAAGAGATGTTCCCGGTAGGCTGTAAGAGCACTGGGCAACGCCAGATGTTACTTAGCTTCCCGAAGAGCTGGAAGCAAGATGCTTTGGGGCCTCTCTGCCCCTTTGCAAACAAGGCGGCCCTTTGGGCCAGGCAGCTCTAGGCCAATGGAGCACACCCAGAGCAGAAGTTCTACTTCAGCTAGATCAGGCCACCAACAAAGTGCGTTTCACAGGCCTTGGTAAGAGATTTTCTCTCAGGCTGTAAGAGCACTGGGCAGAGCCAGTTGTTTCTTAGCTTCCCGAAGAGCTGGAAGCAAGATGCTTTGGGGGCTCCCTGCCCCTTTGCCAACAAGGCCGACCTTTGGGCATTTCAGCTCTAGGCCAATGGAGCACACCCAGAGCAGAAGTTCTACCTCAGCCAGATAAGGCCTGCCAAGAAACTGCGTTTCAAAGGCTTTGGTAAGAGATGTTGCCGGTACTCTGTCAGAGCACTGGGCAGAGACAGTTGTTTCTTAGCTTCCCAATGAGCTGGAAGCAAGATGCTTTGGGGCCTCTCTGCCCCTTTGCAAACAAGGCATCCCTTTGGGCCTTTCAGCTCTAGGGCAATGGAGCACACCCAGAGCAGAAGTTCTACCTCAGCCAGATCAGGCCTGCCAAGAAACTACTTTTCACAGGCCTTCGTAAGAGGTGTTCCCGGAAGGCTGTAAGAGTACCTGGCAGAGCGAGTTGTTTCTTAGCTTCAAAAACAGCTGGAAGCAACATGATTTGGGGCCTCTCTCCCCCTTTGGAAACAAAGCAGCCTTTGTGCCTGGCAGCTCTAGGCCAAAGTAGCACACCCAGAGCACAAGTTCTACCTCAGCCAGATAAGGCCTGTCAAGAAGCTGCGTTTCACAGGCCTTTGTATGTGACGTTCCCGGTTGGCTTTGAGAGCACTGTGCAGAGCCAGTTGTTTTAGCTTCCCAGAGAGCAGGAAGCAAGATGCTTTGGGGCCTCTCTCACACTTTGGAAATAAAGGCAGCCCTTTGGGCCTGGCAGCCCTAGGCCAATGGAGTACACACAGAGCAGAAGTTCTACCTCAGCCAGATCAGGCCTTCCAAGAAACTGCGTCTCACAGGCCTTTCTCTGTCACGTTGCCGGTAGGCTGTGAGAGCACTGTGCAGAGCCAGTTGTTTCTTAGCTTCCCAAAGATTTGGAAGCAAGATACTTTGGGGACTCTCAGCCCCTTTGGAAACAAGGCGGCCCTTTGGGCCTGGCAGCTCTAGGCCAAAGTAGCACGCCCAGAGCAGGAGTTCTACTTCAGCCAGATCAGGCCTGCCAAGAAACTGCGTTTCACAGGCCTTGGTAAGAGATGTTCCCGGTAGGCTGTAAGAGCACTGGGCAGAGCCAGTTGTTTCTTACCTTCCTGAAAAGCTGGAAGCAAGACGCTTGGGACCCCTCTGCCCGTTTGCGAACAAGGCAGCCTTTTGTGTCGGGAAGCTCTAGGCCAATGGAGCACACGCAGAGCAGGAGTTCTACTTCAGCCTGATCAGGCCTGCAAAGAAACAGCGTTTGACAGGCCTTGGTAAGAGATGTTCCCGGTAGGTGTAAGAGCACTGGGCAGAGCCAGTTGTTTCTTAGCTTCGCAAAGACCGGGAAGCAAGATGCTTTGGGCCTCTCTGCCCCTTGGAAACAGGGCAGCACTTGGGGCCTGGCAGCTCTAGGGCAATGGAGCACACCCAGAGCCGGAGTTCTACTTCAGCCAGATGAGGCCTGCCAAGAAACTGCGTTTCACAGGCCTTTCAAAGACATGTTCCCGGTAGGCTGTAAGAGCACGGGGCAGAGCGAGTTGGTTCTTAGCTTCCCAGAGAGCTGGAAGCAAGATGCTTTGGGGCCTCTCTGCCCCTTTGGAAACAAGGCAGCACCTTGGGCCTGGCAGCTCTAGGGCAATGGAGCACACCCAGAGCAGGAGTTCTACTTCAGCCAGATCAGGACTGCCAAGAAACTGCATTTCACAGGCCTTGGTAAGAGATGTTCCCGGTAGGCTGTAAGAGCACTGGGCAGAGCCAGTTGTTTCTTACCTTCCTGAAAAGCTGGAAGCAAGACGCTTGGGACCCCTCTGCCCGTTTGGGAACAAGGCAGCCTTTTGGGTCGGGAAGCTCTAGGCCAATGGAGCACACGCAGAGCAGGAGTTCTACTTCAGCCTGATCAGGCCTGCAAAGAAACAGCGTTTGACAGGCCTTGGTAAGAGATGTTCCCGGTAGGTGTAAGAGCACTGGGCAGAGCCAGTTGTTTCTTAGCTTCGCAAAGACCGGGAAGCAAGATGCTTTGGGCCTCTCTGCCCCTTGGAAACAGGGCAGCACTTGGGGCCTGGCAGCTCTAGGGCAATGGAGCACACCCAGAGCCGGAGTTCTACTTCAGCCAGATGAGGCCTGCCAAGAAACTGCGTTTCACAGGCCTTTCAAAGACATGTTCCCGGTAGGCTGTAAGAGCATGGGGCAGAGCGAGTTGGTTCTTAGCTTCCCAGAGAGCTGGAAGCAAGATGCTTTGGGGCCTCTCTGCCCCTTTGGAAACAAGGCAGCACCTTGGGCCTGGCAGCTCTAGGGCAATGGAGCACACCCAGAGCAGAAGTTCTACTTCAGCCAAATCAGGCCTGCCAGGAAACGGCGTTTCACAGGCCTTGGTAAGAGATGTTCCCGGTAGGCTGTAAGAGCACTGGGCAACGCCAGATGTTTCTTAGCTTCCCGAAGAGCTGGAAGCAAGATGCTTTGGTGCCACTCTCTCACTTTGGAATCAAGGCAGCCCTTTGGGGCAGGTAGCTCCAGGCCAGTGGAGCACACCCAGAGCAGAAGTTCTACTTCGGCCAGTTCAGGCCACCAACAAACTGCGTTTCACAGGCCTTGGTAAGAGATTTTCTCTCAGGCTGTAAGAGCACTGGGCAGAGCCAGTTGTTTCTTAGCTTCCCAAAGACCGGGAAGCAAGATGCTTTGGGGGCTCCCTGCCCCTTTGCCAACAAGGCCGACCTTTGGGCCTTTCAGCTCTAGGCCAATGGAGCACACCCAGAGCAGAAGTTCTACCTCAGCCAGATAAGGCCTGCCAAGAAACTGCGTTTCAAAGGCTTTGGTAAGAGATGTTGCCGGTACTCTGTCAGAGCACTGGGCAGAGACAGTTGTTTCTTAGCTTCCCAATGAGCTGGAAGCAAGATGCTTTGGGGCCTCTCTGCCCCTTTGCAAACAAGGCATCCCTTTGGGCCTTTCAGCTCTAGGGCAATGGAGCACACCCAGAGCAGAAGTTCTACCTCAGCCAGATCAGGCCTGCCAAGAAACTACTTTTCACAGGCCTTCGTAAGAGGTGTTCCCGGAAGGCTGTAAGAGTACCTGGCAGAGCGAGTTGTTTCTTAGCTTCAAAAACAGCTGGAAGCAACATGATTTGGGGCCTCTCTCCCCCTTTGGAAACAAAGCAGCCTTTGTGCCTGGCAGCTCTAGGCCAAAGTAGCACACCCAGAGCACAAGTTCTACCTCAGCCAGATAAGGCCTGTCAAGAAGCTGCGTTTCACAGGCCTTTGTATGTGACGTTCCCGGTTGGCTTTGAGGGCACTGTGCAGAGCCAGTTGTTTTAGCTTCCCAGAGAGCAGGAAGCAAGATGCTTTGGGGCCTCTCTCACACTTTGGAAATAAAGGCAGCCCTTTGGGCCTGGCAGCCCTAGGCCAATGGAGTACACACAGAGCAGAAGTTCTACTTCAGCCAGATCAGGCCTTCCAAGAAACTGCGTCTCACAGGCCTTTCTCTGTCACGTTGCCGGTAGGCTGTGAGAGCACTGTGCAGAGCCAGTTGTTTCTTAGCTTCCCAAAGATTTGGAAGCAAGATACTTTGGGGACTCTCAGCCCCTTTGGAAACAAGGCGGCCCTTTGGGCCTGGCAGCTCTAGGCCAAAGTAGCACGCCCAGAGCAGGAGTTCTACTTCAGCCAGATCAGGCCTGCCAAGAAACTGCGTTTCACAGGCCTTGGTAAGAGATGTTCCCGGTAGGCTGTAAGAGCACTGGGCAGAGCCAGTTGTTTCTTACCTTCCTGAAAAGCTGGAAGCAAGACGCTTGGGACCCCTCTGCCCGTTTGCGAACAAGGCAGCCTTTTGTGTCGGGAAGCTCTAGGCCAATGGAGCACACGCAGAGCAGGAGTTCTACTTCAGCCTGATCAGGCCTGCAAAGAAACAGCGTTTGACAGGCCTTGGTAAGAGATGTTCCCGGTAGGTGTAAGAGCACTGGGCAGAGCCAGTTGTTTCTTAGCTTCGCAAAGACCGGGAAGCAAGATGCTTTGGGCCTCTCTGCCCCTTGGAAACAGGGCAGCACTTGGGGCCTGGCAGCTCTAGGGCAATGGAGCACACCCAGAGCCGGAGTTCTACTTCAGCCAGATGAGGCCTGCCAAGAAACTGCGTTTCACAGGCCTTTCAAAGACATGTTCCCGGTAGGCTGTAAGAGCACGGGGCAGAGCGAGTTGGTTCTTAGCTTCCCAGAGAGCTGGAAGCAAGATGCTTTGGGGCCTCTCTGCCCCTTTGGAAACAAGGCAGCACCTTGGGCCTGGCAGCTCTAGGGCAATGGAGCACACCCAGAGCAGGAGTTCTACTTCAGCCAGATCAGGACTGCCAAGAAACTGCATTTCACAGGCCTTGGTAAGAGATGTTCCCGGTAGGCTGTAAGAGCACTGGGCAGAGCCAGTTGTTTCTTACCTTCCTGAAAAGCTGGAAGCAAGACGCTTGGGACCCCTCTGCCCGTTTGGGAACAAGGCAGCCTTTTGGGTCGGGAAGCTCTAGGCCAATGGAGCACACGCAGAGCAGGAGTTCTACTTCAGCCTGATCAGGCCTGCAAAGAAACAGCGTTTGACAGGCCTTGGTAAGAGATGTTCCCGGTAGGTGTAAGAGCACTGGGCAGAGCCAGTTGTTTCTTAGCTTCGCAAAGACCGGGAAGCAAGATGCTTTGGGCCTCTCTGCCCCTTGGAAACAGGGCAGCACTTGGGGCCTGGCAGCTCTAGGGCAATGGAGCACACCCAGAGCCGGAGTTCTACTTCAGCCAGATGAGGCCTGCCAAGAAACTGCGTTTCACAGGCCTTTCAAAGACATGTTCCCGGTAGGCTGTAAGAGCACGGGGCAGAGCGAGTTGGTTCTTAGCTTCCCAGAGAGCTGGAAGCAAGATGCTTTGGGGCCTCTCTGCCCCTTTGGAAACAAGGCAGCACCTTGGGCCTGGCAGCTCTAGGGCAATGGAGCACACCCAGAGCAGAAGTTCTACTTCAGCCAAATCAGGCCTGCCAGGAAACGGCGTTTCACAGGCCTTGGTAAGAGATGTTCCCGGTAGGCTGTAAGAGCACTGGGCAACGCCAGATGTTTCTTAGCTTCCCGAAGAGCTGGAAGCAAGATGCTTTGGTGCCACTCTCTCACTTTGGAATCAAGGCAGCCCTTTGGGGCAGGTAGCTCCAGGCCAGTGGAGCACACCCAGAGCAGAAGTTCTACTTCGGCCAGTTCAGGCCACCAACAAACTGCGTTTCACAGGCCTTGGTAAGAGATTTTCTCTCAGGCTGTAAGAGCACTGGGCAGAGCCAGTTGTTTCTTAGCTTCCCAAAGACCGGGAAGCAAGATGCTTTGGGGGCTCCCTGCCCCTTTGCCAACAAGGCCGACCTTTGGGCCTTTCAGCTCTAGGCCAATGGAGCACACCCAGAGCAGAAGTTCTACCTCAGCCAGATAAGGCCTGCCAAGAAACTGCGTTTCAAAGGCTTTGGTAAGAGATGTTGCCGGTACTCTGTCAGAGCACTGGGCAGAGACAGTTGTTTCTTAGCTTCCCAAAGAGCTGGAAGCAAGATGCTTTGGGGCCTCTCTGCCCCTTTGCAAACAAGGCATCCCTTTGGGCCTTTCAGCTCTAGGCCAATGGAGCACACCCAGAGCAGAAGTTCTACCTCAGCCAGATCAGGCCTGCCAAGAAACTGCTTTTCACAGGCCTTCGTAAGAGGTGTTCCCGGAAGGCTGTAAGAGTACCTGGCAGAGCGAGTTGTTTCTTAGCTTCAAAAACAGCTGGAAGCAACATGATTTGGGGCCTCTCTCCCCCTTTGGAAACAAAGCAGCCTTTGTGCCTGGCAGCTCTAGGCCAAAGTAGCACACCCAGAGCACAAGTTCTACCTCAGCCAGATAAGGCCTGTCAAGAAGCTGCGTTTCACAGGCCTTTGTATGTGACGTTCCCGGTTGGCTTTGAGGGCACTGTGCAGAGCCAGTTGTTTTAGCTTCCCAGAGAGCAGGAAGCAAGATGCTTTGGGGCCTCTCTCACACTTTGGAAATAAAGGCAGCCCTTTGGGCCTGGCAGCCCTAGGCCAATGGAGTACACCCAGAGCAGAAGTTCTACCTCAGCCAGATCAGGCCTTCCAAGAAACTGCGTCTCACAGGCCTTTCTCTGTCACGTTGCCGGTAGGCTGTGAGAGCACTGTGCAGAGCCAGTTGTTTCTTAGCTTCCCAAAGATTTGGAAGCAAGATACTTTGGGGACTCTCAGCCCCTTTGGAAACAAGGCGGCCCTTTGGGCCTGGCAGCTCTAGGCCAAAGTAGCACGCCCAGAGCAGGAGTTCTACTTCAGCCAGATCAGGCCTGCCAAGAAACTGCGTTTCACAGGCCTTGGTAAGAGATGTTCCCGGTAGGCTGTAAGAGCACTGGGCAGAGCCAGTTGTTTCTTACCTTCCTGAAAAGCTGGAAGCAAGACGCTTGGGACCCCTCTGCCCGTTTGCGAACAAGGCAGCCTTTTGGGTCGGGAAGCTCTAGGCCAATGGAGCACACGCAGAGCAGGAGTTCTACTTCAGCCTGATCAGGCCTGCAAAGAAACAGCGTTTGACAGGCCTTGGTAAGAGATGTTCCCGGTAGGTGTAAGAGCACTGGGCAGAGCCAGTTGTTTCTTAGCTTCGCAAAGACCGGGAAGCAAGATGCTTTGGGCCTCTCTGCCCCTTGGAAACAGGGCAGCACTTGGGGCCTGGCAGCTCTAGGGCAATGGAGCACACCCAGAGCCGGAGTTCTACTTCAGCCAGATGAGGCCTGCCAAGAAACTGCGTTTCACAGGCCTTTCAAAGACATGTTCCCGGTAGGCTGTAAGAGCACGGGGCAGAGCGAGTTGGTTCTTAGCTTCCCAGAGAGCTGGAAGCAAGATGCTTTGGGGCCTCTCTGCCCCTTTGGAAACAAGGCAGCACCTTGGGCCTGGCAGCTCTAGGGCAATGGAACACACCCAGAGCAGAAGTTCTACTTCAGCCAAATCAGGCCTGCCAGGAAACGGCGTTTCACAGGCCTTGGTAAGAGATGTTCCCGGTAGGCTGTAAGAGCACTGGGCAACGCCAGATGTTTCTTAGCTTCCCGAAGAGCTGGAAGCAAGATGCTTTGGTGCCACTCTCTCACTTTGGAATCAAGGCAGCCCTTTGGGGCAGGTAGCTCCAGGCCAGTGGAGCACACCCAGAGCAGAAGTTCTACTTCGGCCAGTTCAGGCCACCAACAAACTGCGTTTCACAGGCCTTGGTAAGAGATTTTCTCTCAGGCTGTAAGAGCACTGGGCAGAGCCAGTTGTTTCTTAGCTTCCCAAAGAGCTGGAAGCAAGATGCTTTGGGGCCTCTCTGCCCCTTTGCAAACAAGGCATCCCTTTGAGCCTTTCAGCTCTAGGCCAATGGAGCACACCCAGAGCAGAAGTTCTACCTCAGCCAGATAAGGCCTGCCAAGAAACTGCGTTTCAAAGGCTTTGGTAAGAGATGTTGCCGGTACTCTGTCAGAGCACTGGGCAGAGACAGTTGTTTCTTAGCTTCCCAAAGAGCTGGAAGCAAGATGCTTTGGGGCCTCTCTGCCCCTTTGCAAACAAGGCATCCCTTTGGGCCTTTCAGCTCTAGGCCAATGGAGCACACCCAGAGCAGAAGTTCTACCTCAGCCAGATCAGGCCTGCCAAGAAACTGCTTTTCACAGGCCTTCGTAAGAGGTGTTCCCGGAAGGCTGTAAGAGTACCTGGCAGAGCGAGTTGTTTCTTAGCTTCAAAAACAGCTGGAAGCAACATGATTTGGGGCCTCTCTCCCCCTTTGCAAACAAAGCAGCCTTTGTGCCTGGCAGCTCTAGGCCAAAGTAGCACACCCAGAGCACAAGTTCTACCTCAGCCAGATAAGGCCTGTCAAGAAGCTGCGTTTCACAGGCCTTTGTATGTGACGTTCCCGGTTGGCTTTGAGAGCACTGTGCAGAGCCAGTTGTTTTAGCTTCCCAGAGAGCAGGAAGCAAGATGCTTTGGGGCCTCTCTCACACTTTGGAAATAAAGGCAGCCCTTTGGGCCTGGCAGCCCTAGGCCAATGGAGTACACCCAGAGCACAAGTTCTACCTCAGCCAGATCAGGCCTTCCAAGAAACTGCGTCTCACAGGCCTGTCTCTGTCACGTTGCCGGTAGGCTGTGAGAGCACTGTGCAGAGCCAGTTGTTTCTTAGCTTCCCAAAGATTTGGAAGCAAGATACTTTGGGGACTCTCAGCCCCTTTGGAAACAAGGCGGCCCTTTGGGCCTGGCAGCTCTAGGCCAAAGTAGCACGCCCAGAGCAGGAGTTCTACTTCAGCCAGATCAGGACTGCCAAGAAACTGCGTTTCACAGGCCTTGGTAAGAGATGTTCCCGGTAGGCTGTAAGAGCACTGGGCAGAGCCAGTTGTTTCTTACCTTCCTGAAAAGCTGGAAGCAAGACGCTTGGGACCCCTCTGCCCATTTGGGAACAAGGCAGCCTTTTGGGTCGGGAAGCTCTAGGCCAATGGAGCACACGCAGAGCAGGAGTTCTACTTCAGCCTCATCAGGCCTGCAAAGAAACAGCGTTTGACAGGCCTTGGTAAGAGATGTTCCCGGTAGGTGTAAGAGCACTGGGCAGAGCCAGTTGTTTCTTAGCTTCGCAAAGACCGGGAAGCAAGATGCTTTGGGCCTCTCTGCCCCTTGGAAACAGGGCAGCACTTGGGGCCTGGCAGCTCTAGGGCAATGGAGCACACCCAGAGCCGGAGTTCTACTTCAGCCAGATGAGGCCTGCCAAGAAACTGCGTTTCACAGGCCTTTCAAAGACATGTTCCCGGTAGGCTGTAAGAGCACGGGGCAGAGCGAGTTGGTTCTTAGCTTCCCAGAGAGCTGGAAGCAAGATGCTTTGGGGCCTCTCTGCCCCTTTGGAAACAAGGCAGCACCTTGGGCCTGGCAGCTCTAGGGCAATGGAGCACACCCAGAGCAGAAGTTCTACTTCAGCCAAATCAGGCCTGCCAGGAAACGGCGTTTCACAGGCCTTGGTAAGAGATGTTCCCAGTAGGCTGTAAGAGCACTGGGCAACGCCAGATGTTTCTTAGCTTCCCGAAGAGCTGGAAGCAAGATGCTTTGGTGCCACTCTCTCACTTTGGAATCAAGGCAGCCCTTTGGGGCAGGTAGCTCCAGGCCAGTGGAGCACACCCAGAGCAGAAGTTCTACTTCGGCCAGTTCAGGCCACCAACAAACTGCGTTTCACAGGCCTTGGTAAGAGATGTTCCCGGTAGGCTGTAAGAGCACTGGGCAACGCCAGATGTTACTTAGCTTCCCGAAGAGCTGGAAGCAAGATGCTTTGGGGCCTCTCTGCCCCTTTGCAAACAAGGCGGCCCTTTGGGCCAGGCAGCTCTAGGCCAATGGAGCACACCCAGAGCAGAAGTTCTACTTCAGCTAGATCAGGCCACCAACAAAGTGCGTTTCACAGGCCTTGGTAAGAGATTTTCTCTCAGGCTGTAAGAGCACTGGGCAGAGCCAGTTGTTTCTTAGCTTCCCGAAGAGCTGGAAGCAAGATGCTTTGGGGGCTCCCTGCCCCTTTGCCAACAAGGCCGACCTTTGGGCCTTTCAGCTCTAGGCCAATGGAGCACACCCAGAGCAGAAGTTCTACCTCAGCCAGATCAGGCCTGCCAAGAAACTGCGTTTCAAAGGCTTTGGTAAGAGATGTTGCCGGTACTCTGTCAGAGCACTGGGCAGAGACAGTTGTTTCTTAGCTTCCCAAAGATTTGGAAGCAAGATGCTTTGGGGCCTCTCTGCCCCTTTGCAAACAAGGCATCCCTTTGGGCCTTTCAGCTCTAGGGCAATGGAGCACACCCAGAGCAGAAGTTCTACCTCAGCCAGATCAGGCCTGCCAAGAAACTGCTTTTCACAGGCCTTCGTAAGAGGTGTTCCCGGAAGGCTGTAAGAGTACCTGGCAGAGCGAGTTGTTTCTTAGCTTCAAAAACAGCTGGAAGCAACATGATTTGGGGCCTCTCTCCCCCTTTGGAAACAAAGCAGCCTTTGTGCCTGGCAGCTCTAGGCCAAAGTAGCACACCCAGAGCACAAGTTCTACCTCAGCCAGATAAGGCCTGTCAAGAAGCTGCGTTTCACAGGCCTTTGTATGTGACGTTCCCGGTTGGCTTTGAGAGCACTGTGCAGAGCCAGTTGTTTTAGCTTCCCAGAGAGCAGGAAGCAAGATGCTTTGGGGCCTCTCTCACACTTTGGAAATAAAGGCAGCCCTTTGGGCCTGGCAGCCCTAGGCCAATGGAGTACACCCAGAGCACAAGTTCTACCTCAGCCAGATCAGGCCTTCCAAGAAACTGCGTCTCACAGGCCTGTCTCTGTCACGTTGCCGGTAGGCTGTGAGAGCACTGTGCAGAGCCAGTTGTTTCTTAGCTTCCCAAAGATTTGGAAGCAAGATACTTTGGGGACTCTCAGCCCCTTTGGAAACAAGGCGGCCCTTTGGGCCTGGCAGCTCTAGGCCAAAGTAGCACGCCCAGAGCAGGAGTTCTACTTCAGCCAGATCAGGACTGCCAAGAAACTGCGTTTCACAGGCCTTGGTAAGAGATGTTCCCGGTAGGCTGTAAGAGCACTGGGCAGAGCCAGTTGTTTCTTACCTTCCTGAAAAGCTGGAAGCAAGACGCTTGGGACCCCTCTGCCCGTTTGGGAACAAGGCAGCCTTTTGGGTCGGGAAGCTCTAGGCCAATGGAGCACACGCAGAGCAGGAGTTCTACTTCAGCCTGATCAGGCCTGCAAAGAAACAGCGTTTGACAGGCCTTGGTAAGAGATGTTCCCGGTAGGTGTAAGAGCACTGGGCAGAGCCAGTTGTTTCTTAGCTTCGCAAAGACCGGGAAGCAAGATGCTTTGGGCCTCTCTGCCCCTTGGAAACAGGGCAGCACTTGGGGCCTGGCAGCTCTAGGGCAATGGAGCACACCCAGAGCCGGAGTTCTACTTCAGCCAGATGAGGCCTGCCAAGAAACTGCGTTTCACAGGCCTTTCAAAGACATGTTCCCGGTAGGCTGTAAGAGCACGGGGCAGAGCGAGTTGGTTCTTAGCTTCCCAGAGAGCTGGAAGCAAGATGCTTTGGGGCCTCTCTGCCCCTTTGGAAACAAGGCAGCACCTTGGGCCTGGCAGCTCTAGGGCAATGGAGCACACCCAGAGCAGAAGTTCTACTTCAGCCAAATCAGGCCTGCCAGGAAACGGCGTTTCACAGGCCTTGGTAAGAGATGTTCCCGGTAGGCTGTAAGAGCACTGGGCAACGCCAGATGTTTCTTAGCTTCCCGAAGAGCTGGAAGCAAGATGCTTTGGTGCCACTCTCTCACTTTGGAATCAAGGCAGCCCTTTGGGGCAGGTAGCTCCAGGCCAGTGGAGCACACCCAGAGCAGAAGTTCTACTTCGGCCAGTTCAGGCCACCAACAAACTGCGTTTCACAGGCCTTGGTAAGAGATGTTCCCGGTAGGCTGTAAGAGCACTGGGCAACGCCAGATGTTACTTAGCTTCCCGAAGAGCTGGAAGCAAGATGCTTTGGGGCCTCTCTGCCCCTTTGCAAACAAGGCGGCCCTTTGGGCCAGGCAGCTCTAGGCCAATGGAGCACACCCAGAGCAGAAGTTCTACTTCAGCTAGATCAGGCCACCAACAAAGTGCGTTTCACAGGCCTTGGTAAGAGATTTTCTCTCAGGCTGTAAGAGCACTGGGCAGAGCCAGTTGTTTCTTAGCTTCCCGAAGAGCTGGAAGCAAGATGCTTTGGGGGCTCCCTGCCCCTTTGCCAACAAGGCCGACCTTTGGGCCTTTCAGCTCTAGGCCAATGGAGCACACCCAGAGCAGAAGTTCTACCTCAGCCAGATCAGGCCTGCCAAGAAACTGCGTTTCAAAGGCTTTGGTAAGAGATGTTGCCGGTACTCTGTCAGAGCACTGGGCAGAGACAGTTGTTTCTTAGCTTCCCAAAGATTTGGAAGCAAGATGCTTTGGGGCCTCTCTGCCCCTTTGCAAACAAGGCATCCCTTTGGGCCTTTCAGCTCTAGGGCAATGGAGCACACCCAGAGCAGAAGTTCTACCTCAGCCAGATCAGGCCTGCCAAGAAACTGCTTTTCACAGGCCTTCGTAAGAGGTGTTCCCGGAAGGCTGTAAGAGTACCTGGCAGAGCGAGTTGTTTCTTAGCTTCAAAAACAGCTGGAAGCAACATGATTTGGGGCCTCTCTCCCCCTTTGGAAACAAAGCAGCCTTTGTGCCTGGCAGCTCTAGGCCAAAGTAGCACACCCAGAGCACAAGTTCTACCTCAGCCAGATAAGGCCTGTCAAGAAGCTGCGTTTCACAGGCCTTTGTATGTGACGTTCCCGGTTGGCTTTGAGAGCACTGTGCAGAGCCAGTTGTTTTAGCTTCCCAGAGAGCAGGAAGCAAGATGCTTTGGGGCCTCTCTCACACTTTGGAAATAAAGGCAGCCCTTTGGGCCTGGCAGCCCTAGGCCAATGGAGTACACCCAGAGCACAAGTTCTACCTCAGCCAGATCAGGCCTTCCAAGAAACTGCGTCTCACAGGCCTGTCTCTGTCACGTTGCCGGTAGGCTGTGAGAGCACTGTGCAGAGCCAGTTGTTTCTTAGCTTCCCAAAGATTTGGAAGCAAGATACTTTGGGGACTCTCAGCCCCTTTGGAAACAAGGCGGCCCTTTGGGCCTGGCAGCTCTAGGCCAAAGTAGCACGCCCAGAGCAGGAGTTCTACTTCAGCCAGATCAGGACTGCCAAGAAACTGCGTTTCACAGGCCTTGGTAAGAGATGTTCCCGGTAGGCTGTAAGAGCACTGGGCAGAGCCAGTTGTTTCTTACCTTCCTGAAAAGCTGGAAGCAAGACGCTTGGGACCCCTCTGCCCGTTTGGGAACAAGGCAGCCTTTTGGGTCGGGAAGCTCTAGGCCAATGGAGCACACGCAGAGCAGGAGTTCTACTTCAGCCTGATCAGGCCTGCAAAGAAACAGCGTTTGACAGGCCTTGGTAAGAGATGTTCCCGGTAGGTGTAAGAGCACTGGGCAGAGCCAGTTGTTTCTTAGCTTCGCAAAGACCGGGAAGCAAGATGCTTTGGGCCTCTCTGCCCCTTGGAAACAGGGCAGCACTTGGGGCCTGGCAGCTCTAGGGCAATGGAGCACACCCAGAGCCGGAGTTCTACTTCAGCCAGATGAGGCCTGCCAAGAAACTGCGTTTCACAGGCCTTTCAAAGACATGTTCCCGGTAGGCTGTAAGAGCACGGGGCAGAGCGAGTTGGTTCTTAGCTTCCCAGAGAGCTGGAAGCAAGATGCTTTGGGGCCTCTCTGCCCCTTTGGAAACAAGGCAGCACCTTGGGCCTGGCAGCTCTAGGGCAATGGAGCACACCCAGAGCAGAAGTTCTACTTCAGCCAAATCAGGCCTGCCAGGAAACGGCGTTTCACAGGCCTTGGTAAGAGATGTTCCCGGTAGGCTGTAAGAGCACTGGGCAACGCCAGATGTTTCTTAGCTTCCCGAAGAGCTGGAAGCAAGATGCTTTGGTGCCACTCTCTCACTTTGGAATCAAGGCAGCCCTTTGGGGCAGGTAGCTCCAGGCCAGTGGAGCACACCCAGAGCAGAAGTTCTACTTCG
Source organism: Equus asinus (assembly GCF_041296235.1). Classification (NCBI taxonomy): domain Eukaryota; kingdom Metazoa; phylum Chordata; class Mammalia; order Perissodactyla; family Equidae; genus Equus; species Equus asinus. Next base: position 1,207,121 of record NW_027225523.1, read on the forward strand.
GCCAGTTCAGGCCACCAACAAACTGCGTTTCACAGGCCTTGGTAAGAGATGTTCCCGGTAGGCTGTAAGAGCACTGGGCAACGCCAGATGTTACTTAGCTTCCCGAAGAGCTGGAAGCAAGATGCTTTGGGGCCTCTCTGCCCCTTTGCAAACAAGGCGGCCCTTTGGGCCAGGCAGCTCTAGGCCAATGGAGCACACCCAGAGCAGAAGTTCTACTTCAGCTAGATCAGGCCACCAACAAAGTGCGTTTCACAGGCCTTGGTAAGAGATTTTCTCTCAGGCTGTAAGAGCACTGGGCAGAGCCAGTTGTTTCTTAGCTTCCCGAAGAGCTGGAAGCAAGATGCTTTGGGGGCTCCCTGCCCCTTTGCCAACAAGGCCGACCTTTGGGCCTTTCAGCTCTAGGCCAATGGAGCACACCCAGAGCAGAAGTTCTACCTCAGCCAGATAAGGCCTGCCAAGAAACTGCGTTTCAAAGGCTTTGGTAAGAGATGTTGCCGGTACTCTGTCAGAGCACTGGGCAGAGACAGTTGTTTCTTAGCTTCCCAATGAGCTGGAAGCAAGATGCTTTGGGGCCTCTCTGCCCCTTTGCAAACAAGGCATCCCTTTGGGCCTTTCAGCTCTAGGGCAATGGAGCACACCCAGAGCAGAAGTTCTACCTCAGCCAGATCAGGCCTGCCAAGAAACTACTTTTCACAGGCCTTCGTAAGAGGTGTTCCCGGAAGGCTGTAAGAGTACCTGGCAGAGCGAGTTGTTTCTTAGCTTCAAAAACAGCTGGAAGCAACATGATTTGGGGCCTCTCTCCCCCTTTGGAAACAAAGCAGCCTTTGTGCCTGGCAGCTCTAGGCCAAAGTAGCACACCCAGAGCACAAGTTCTACCTCAGCCAGATAAGGCCTGTCAAGAAGCTGCGTTTCACAGGCCTTTGTATGTGACGTTCCCGGTTGGCTTTGAGAGCACTGTGCAGAGCCAGTTGTTTTAGCTTCCCAGAGAGCAGGAAGCAAGATGCTTTGGGGCCTCTCTCACACTTTGGAAATAAAGGCAGCCCTTTGGGCCTGGCAGCCCTAGGCCAATGGAGTACACCCAGAGCAGAAGTTCTACCTCAGCCAGATCAGGCCTTCCAAGAAACTGCGTCTCACAGGCCTTTCTCTGTCACGTTGCCGGTAGGCTGTGAGAGCACTGTGCAGAGCCAGTTGTTTCTTAGCTTCCCAAAGATTTGGAAGCAAGATACTTTGGGGACTCTCAGCCCCTTTGGAAACAAGGCGGCCCTTTGGGCCTGGCAGCTCTAGGCCAAAGTAGCACGCCCAGAGCAGGAGTTCTACTTCAGCCAGATCAGGCCTGCCAGGAAACTGCGTTTCACAGGCCTTGGTAAGAGATGTTCCCGGTAGGCTGTAAGAGCACTGGGCAGAGCCAGTTGTTTCTTACCTTCCTGAAAAGCTGGAAGCAAGACGCTTGGGACCCCTCTGCCCGTTTGGGAACAAGGCAGCCTTTTGGGTCGGGAAGCTCTAGGCCAATGGAGCACACGCAGAGCAGGAGTTCTACTTCAGCCTGATCAGGCCTGCAAAGAAACAGCGTTTGACAGGCCTTGGTAAGAGATGTTCCCGGTAGGTGTAAGAGCACTGGGCAGAGCCAGTTGTTTCTTAGCTTCGCAAAGACCGGGAAGCAAGATGCTTTGGGCCTCTCTGCCCCTTGGAAACAGGGCAGCACTTGGGGCCTGGCAGCTCTAGGGCAATGGAGCACACCCAGAGCCGGAGTTCTACTTCAGCCAGATGAGGCCTGCCAAGAAACTGCGTTTCACAGGCCTTTCAAAGACATGTTCCCGGTAGGCTGTAAGAGCACGGGGCAGAGCGAGTTGGTTCTTAGCTTCCCAGAGAGCTGGAAGCAAGATGCTTTGGGGCCTCTCTGCCCCTTTGGAAACAAGGCAGCACCTTGGGCCTGGCAGCTCTAGGGCAATGGAGCACACCCAGAGCAGAAGTTCTACTTCAGCCAAATCAGGCCTGCCAGGAAACGGCGTTTCACAGGCCTTGGTAAGAGATGTTCCCAGTAGGCTGTAAGAGCACTGGGCAACGCCAGATGTTTCTTAGCTTCCCGAAGAGCTGGAAGCAAGATGCTTTGGTGCCACTCTCTCACTTTGGAATCAAGGCAGCCCTTTGGGGCAGGTAGCTCCAGGCCAGTGGAGCACACCCAGAGCAGAAGTTCTACTTCGGCCAGTTCAGGCCACCAACAAACTGCGTTTCACAGGCCTTGGTAAGAGATGTTCCCGGTAGGCTGTAAGAGCACTGGGCAACGCCAGATGTTACTTAGCTTCCCGAAGAGCTGGAAGCAAGATGCTTTGGGGCCTCTCTGCCCCTTTGCAAACAAGGCGGCCCTTTGGGCCAGGCAGCTCTAGGCCAATGGAGCACACCCAGAGCAGAAGTTCTACTTCAGCTAGATCAGGCCACCAACAAAGTGCGTTTCACAGGCCTTGGTAAGAGATTTTCTCTCAGGCTGTAAGAGCACTGGGCAGAGCCAGTTGTTTCTTAGCTTCCCGAAGAGCTGGAAGCAAGATGCTTTGGGGGCTCCCTGCCCCTTTGCCAACAAGGCCGACCTTTGGGCCTTTCAGCTCTAGGCCAATGGAGCACACCCAGAGCAGAAGTTCTACCTCAGCCAGATCAGGCCTGCCAAGAAACTGCGTTTCAAAGGCTTTGGTAAGAGATGTTGCCGGTACTCTGTCAGAGCACTGGGCAGAGACAGTTGTTTCTTAGCTTCCCAAAGATTTGGAAGCAAGATGCTTTGGGGCCTCTCTGCCCCTTTGCAAACAAGGCATCCCTTTGGGCCTTTCAGCTCTAGGGCAATGGAGCACACCCAGAGCAGAAGTTCTACCTCAGCCAGATCAGGCCTGCCAAGAAACTGCTTTTCACAGGCCTTCGTAAGAGGTGTTCCCGGAAGGCTGTAAGAGTACCTGGCAGAGCGAGTTGTTTCTTAGCTTCAAAAACAGCTGGAAGCAACATGATTTGGGGCCTCTCTCCCCCTTTGGAAACAAAGCAGCCTTTGTGCCTGGCAGCTCTAGGCCAAAGTAGCACACCCAGAGCACAAGTTCTACCTCAGCCAGATAAGGCCTGTCAAGAAGCTGCGTTTCACAGGCCTTTGTATGTGACGTTCCCGGTTGGCTTTGAGAGCACTGTGCAGAGCCAGTTGTTTTAGCTTCCCAGAGAGCAGGAAGCAAGATGCTTTGGGGCCTCTCTCACACTTTGGAAATAAAGGCAGCCCTTTGGGCCTGGCAGCCCTAGGCCAATGGAGTACACCCAGAGCACAAGTTCTACCTCAGCCAGATCAGGCCTTCCAAGAAACTGCGTCTCACAGGCCTGTCTCTGTCACGTTGCCGGTAGGCTGTGAGAGCACTGTGCAGAGCCAGTTGTTTCTTAGCTTCCCAAAGATTTGGAAGCAAGATACTTTGGGGACTCTCAGCCCCTTTGGAAACAAGGCGGCCCTTTGGGCCTGGCAGCTCTAGGCCAAAGTAGCACGCCCAGAGCAGGAGTTCTACTTCAGCCAGATCAGGACTGCCAAGAAACTGCGTTTCACAGGCCTTGGTAAGAGATGTTCCCGGTAGGCTGTAAGAGCACTGGGCAGAGCCAGTTGTTTCTTACCTTCCTGAAAAGCTGGAAGCAAGACGCTTGGGACCCCTCTGCCCGTTTGGGAACAAGGCAGCCTTTTGGGTCGGGAAGCTCTAGGCCAATGGAGCACACGCAGAGCAGGAGTTCTACTTCAGCCTGATCAGGCCTGCAAAGAAACAGCGTTTGACAGGCCTTGGTAAGAGATGTTCCCGGTAGGTGTAAGAGCACTGGGCAGAGCCAGTTGTTTCTTAGCTTCGCAAAGACCGGGAAGCAAGATGCTTTGGGCCTCTCTGCCCCTTGGAAACAGGGCAGCACTTGGGGCCTGGCAGCTCTAGGGCAATGGAGCACACCCAGAGCCGGAGTTCTACTTCAGCCAGATGAGGCCTGCCAAGAAACTGCGTTTCACAGGCCTTTCAAAGACATGTTCCCGGTAGGCTGTAAGAGCACGGGGCAGAGCGAGTTGGTTCTTAGCTTCCCAGAGAGCTGGAAGCAAGATGCTTTGGGGCCTCTCTGCCCCTTTGGAAACAAGGCAGCACCTTGGGCCTGGCAGCTCTAGGGCAATGGAGCACACCCAGAGCAGAAGTTCTACTTCAGCCAAATCAGGCCTGCCAGGAAACGGCGTTTCACAGGCCTTGGTAAGAGATGTTCCCGGTAGGCTGTAAGAGCACTGGGCAACGCCAGATGTTTCTTAGCTTCCCGAAGAGCTGGAAGCAAGATGCTTTGGTGCCACTCTCTCACTTTGGAATCAAGGCAGCCCTTTGGGGCAGGTAGCTCCAGGCCAGTGGAGCACACCCAGAGCAGAAGTTCTACTTCGGCCAGTTCAGGCCACCAACAAACTGCGTTTCACAGGCCTTGGTAAGAGATGTTCCCGGTAGGCTGTAAGAGCACTGGGCAACGCCAGATGTTACTTAGCTTCCCGAAGAGCTGGAAGCAAGATGCTTTGGGGCCTCTCTGCCCCTTTGCAAACAAGGCGGCCCTTTGGGCCAGGCAGCTCTAGGCCAATGGAGCACACCCAGAGCAGAAGTTCTACTTCAGCTAGATCAGGCCACCAACAAAGTGCGTTTCACAGGCCTTGGTAAGAGATTTTCTCTCAGGCTGTAAGAGCACTGGGCAGAGCCAGTTGTTTCTTAGCTTCCCGAAGAGCTGGAAGCAAGATGCTTTGGGGGCTCCCTGCCCCTTTGCCAACAAGGCCGACCTTTGGGCCTTTCAGCTCTAGGCCAATGGAGCACACCCAGAGCAGAAGTTCTACCTCAGCCAGATAAGGCCTGCCAAGAAACTGCGTTTCAAAGGCTTTGGTAAGAGATGTTGCCGGTACTCTGTCAGAGCACTGGGCAGAGACAGTTGTTTCTTAGCTTCCCAATGAGCTGGAAGCAAGATGCTTTGGGGCCTCTCTGCCCCTTTGCAAACAAGGCATCCCTTTGGGCCTTTCAGCTCTAGGGCAATGGAGCACACCCAGAGCAGAAGTTCTACCTCAGCCAGATCAGGCCTGCCAAGAAACTACTTTTCACAGGCCTTCGTAAGAGGTGTTCCCGGAAGGCTGTAAGAGTACCTGGCAGAGCGAGTTGTTTCTTAGCTTCAAAAACAGCTGGAAGCAACATGATTTGGGGCCTCTCTCCCCCTTTGGAAACAAAGCAGCCTTTGTGCCTGGCAGCTCTAGGCCAAAGTAGCACACCCAGAGCACAAGTTCTACCTCAGCCAGATAAGGCCTGTCAAGAAGCTGCGTTTCACAGGCCTTTGTATGTGACGTTCCCGGTTGGCTTTGAGAGCACTGTGCAGAGCCAGTTGTTTTAGCTTCCCAGAGAGCAGGAAGCAAGATGCTTTGGGGCCTCTCTCACACTTTGGAAATAAAGGCAGCCCTTTGGGCCTGGCAGCCCTAGGCCAATGGAGTACACCCAGAGCAGAAGTTCTACCTCAGCCAGATCAGGCCTTCCAAGAAACTGCGTCTCACAGGCCTTTCTCTGTCACGTTGCCGGTAGGCTGTGAGAGCACTGTGCAGAGCCAGTTGTTTCTTAGCTTCCCAAAGATTTGGAAGCAAGATACTTTGGGGACTCTCAGCCCCTTTGGAAACAAGGCGGCCCTTTGGGCCTGGCAGCTCTAGGCCAAAGTAGCACGCCCAGAGCAGGAGTTCTACTTCAGCCAGATCAGGCCTGCCAGGAAACTGCGTTTCACAGGCCTTGGTAAGAGATGTTCCCGGTAGGCTGTAAGAGCACTGGGCAGAGCCAGTTGTTTCTTACCTTCCTGAAAAGCTGGAAGCAAGACGCTTGGGACCCCTCTGCCCGTTTGGGAACAAGGCAGCCTTTTGGGTCGGGAAGCTCTAGGCCAATGGAGCACACGCAGAGCAGGAGTTCTACTTCAGCCTGATCAGGCCTGCAAAGAAACAGCGTTTGACAGGCCTTGGTAAGAGATGTTCCCGGTAGGTGTAAGAGCACTGGGCAGAGCCAGTTGTTTCTTAGCTTCGCAAAGACCGGGAAGCAAGATGCTTTGGGCCTCTCTGCCCCTTGGAAACAGGGCAGCACTTGGGGCCTGGCAGCTCTAGGGCAATGGAGCACACCCAGAGCCGGAGTTCTACTTCAGCCAGATGAGGCCTGCCAAGAAACTGCGTTTCACAGGCCTTTCAAAGACATGTTCCCGGTAGGCTGTAAGAGCACGGGGCAGAGCGAGTTGGTTCTTAGCTTCCCAGAGAGCTGGAAGCAAGATGCTTTGGGGCCTCTCTGCCCCTTTGGAAACAAGGCAGCACCTTGGGCCTGGCAGCTCTAGGGCAATGGAGCACACCCAGAGCAGAAGTTCTACTTCAGCCAAATCAGGCCTGCCAGGAAACGGCGTTTCACAGGCCTTGGTAAGAGATGTTCCCGGTAGGCTGTAAGAGCACTGGGCAACGCCAGATGTTTCTTAGCTTCCCGAAGAGCTGGAAGCAAGATGCTTTGGTGCCACTCTCTCACTTTGGAATCAAGGCAGCCCTTTGGGGCAGGTAGCTCCAGGCCAGTGGAGCACACCCAGAGCAGAAGTTCTACTTCGGCCAGTTCAGGCCACCAACAAACTGCGTTTCACAGGCCTTGGTAAGAGATGTTCCCGGTAGGCTGTAAGAGCACTGGGCAACGCCAGATGTTACTTAGCTTCCCGAAGAGCTGGAAGCAAGATGCTTTGGGGCCTCTCTGCCCCTTTGCAAACAAGGCGGCCCTTTGGGCCAGGCAGCTCTAGGCCAATGGAGCACACCCAGAGCAGAAGTTCTACTTCAGCTAGATCAGGCCACCAACAAAGTGCGTTTCACAGGCCTTGGTAAGAGATTTTCTCTCAGGCTGTAAGAGCACTGGGCAGAGCCAGTTGTTTCTTAGCTTCCCGAAGAGCTGGAAGCAAGATGCTTTGGGGGCTCCCTGCCCCTTTGCCAACAAGGCCGACCTTTGGGCCTTTCAGCTCTAGGCCAATGGAGCACACCCAGAGCAGAAGTTCTACCTCAGCCAGATAAGGCCTGCCAAGAAACTGCGTTTCAAAGGCTTTGGTAAGAGATGTTGCCGGTACTCTGTCAGAGCACTGGGCAGAGACAGTTGTTTCTTAGCTTCCCAATGAGCTGGAAGCAAGATGCTTTGGGGCCTCTCTGCCCCTTTGCAAACAAGGCATCCCTTTGGGCCTTTCAGCTCTAGGGCAATGGAGCACACCCAGAGCAGAAGTTCTACCTCAGCCAGATCAGGCCTGCCAAGAAACTACTTTTCACAGGCCTTCGTAAGAGGTGTTCCCGGAAGGCTGTAAGAGTACCTGGCAGAGCGAGTTGTTTCTTAGCTTCAAAAACAGCTGGAAGCAACATGATTTGGGGCCTCTCTCCCCCTTTGGAAACAAAGCAGCCTTTGTGCCTGGCAGCTCTAGGCCAAAGTAGCACACCCAGAGCACAAGTTCTACCTCAGCCAGATAAGGCCTGTCAAGAAGCTGCGTTTCACAGGCCTTTGTATGTGACGTTCCCGGTTGGCTTTGAGAGCACTGTGCAGAGCCAGTTGTTTTAGCTTCCCAGAGAGCAGGAAGCAAGATGCTTTGGGGCCTCTCTCACACTTTGGAAATAAAGGCAGCCCTTTGGGCCTGGCAGCCCTAGGCCAATGGAGTACACCCAGAGCAGAAGTTCTACCTCAGCCAGATCAGGCCTTCCAAGAAACTGCGTCTCACAGGCCTTTCTCTGTCACGTTGCCGGTAGGCTGTGAGAGCACTGTGCAGAGCCAGTTGTTTCTTAGCTTCCCAAAGATTTGGAAGCAAGATACTTTGGGGACTCTCAGCCCCTTTGGAAACAAGGCGGCCCTTTGGGCCTGGCAGCTCTAGGCCAAAGTAGCACGCCCAGAGCAGGAGTTCTACTTCAGCCAGATCAGGCCTGCCAGGAAACTGCGTTTCACAGGCCTTGGTAAGAGATGTTCCCGGTAGGCTGTAAGAGCACTGGGCAGAGCCAGTTGTTTCTTACCTTCCTGAAAAGCTGGAAGCAAGACGCTTGGGACCCCTCTGCCCGTTTGGGAACAAGGCAGCCTTTTGGGTCGGGAAGCTCTAGGCCAATGGAGCACACGCAGAGCAGGAGTTCTACTTCAGCCTGATCAGGCCTGCAAAGAAACAGCGTTTGACAGGCCTTGGTAAGAGATGTTCCCGGTAGGTGTAAGAGCACTGGGCAGAGCCAGTTGTTTCTTAGCTTCGCAAAGACCGGGAAGCAAGATGCTTTGGGCCTCTCTGCCCCTTGGAAACAGGGCAGCACTTGGGGCCTGGCAGCTCTAGGGCAATGGAGCACACCCAGAGCCGGAGTTCTACTTCAGCCAGATGAGGCCTGCCAAGAAACTGCGTTTCACAGGCCTTTCAAAGACATGTTCCCGGTAGGCTGTAAGAGCACGGGGCAGAGCGAGTTGGTTCTTAGCTTCCCAGAGAGCTGGAAGCAAGATGCTTTGGGGCCTCTCTGCCCCTTTGGAAACAAGGCAGCACCTTGGGCCTGGCAGCTCTAGGGCAATGGAGCACACCCAGAGCAGAAGTTCTACTTCAGCCAAATCAGGCCTGCCAGGAAACGGCGTTTCACAGGCCTTGGTAAGAGATGTTCCCGGTAGGCTGTAAGAGCACTGGGCAACGCCAGATGTTTCTTAGCTTCCCGAAGAGCTGGAAGCAAGATGCTTTGGTGCCACTCTCTCACTTTGGAATCAAGGCAGCCCTTTGGGGCAGGTAGCTCCAGGCCAGTGGAGCACACCCAGAGCAGAAGTTCTACTTCGGCCAGTTCAGGCCACCAACAAACTGCGTTTCACAGGCCTTGGTAAGAGATGTTCCCGGTAGGCTGTAAGAGCACTGGGCAACGCCAGATGTTACTTAGCTTCCCGAAGAGCTGGAAGCAAGATGCTTTGGGGCCTCTCTGCCCCTTTGCAAACAAGGCGGCCCTTTGGGCCAGGCAGCTCTAGGCCAATGGAGCACACCCAGAGCAGAAGTTCTACTTCAGCTAGATCAGGCCACCAACAAAGTGCGTTTCACAGGCCTTGGTAAGAGATTTTCTCTCAGGCTGTAAGAGCACTGGGCAGAGCCAGTTGTTTCTTAGCTTCCCGAAGAGCTGGAAGCAAGATGCTTTGGGGGCTCCCTGCCCCTTTGCCAACAAGGCCGACCTTTGGGCCTTTCAGCTCTAGGCCAATGGAGCACACCCAGAGCAGAAGTTCTACCTCAGCCAGATCAGGCCTGCCAAGAAACTGCGTTTCAAAGGCTTTGGTAAGAGATGTTGCCGGTACTCTGTCAGAGCACTGGGCAGAGACAGTTGTTTCTTAGCTTCCCAAAGATTTGGAAGCAAGATGCTTTGGGGCCTCTCTGCCCCTTTGCAAACAAGGCATCCCTTTGGGCCTTTCAGCTCTAGGGCAATGGAGCACACCCAGAGCAGAAGTTCTACCTCAGCCAGATCAGGCCTGCCAAGAAACTGCTTTTCACAGGCCTTCGTAAGAGGTGTTCCCGGAAGGCTGTAAGAGTACCTGGCAGAGCGAGTTGTTTCTTAGCTTCAAAAACAGCTGGAAGCAACATGATTTGGGGCCTCTCTCCCCCTTTGGAAACAAAGCAGCCTTTGTGCCTGGCAGCTCTAGGCCAAAGTAGCACACCCAGAGCACAAGTTCTACCTCAGCCAGATAAGGCCTGTCAAGAAGCTGCGTTTCACAGGCCTTTGTATGTGACGTTCCCGGTTGGCTTTGAGAGCACTGTGCAGAGCCAGTTGTTTTAGCTTCCCAGAGAGCAGGAAGCAAGATGCTTTGGGGCCTCTCTCACACTTTGGAAATAAAGGCAGCCCTTTGGGCCTGGCAGCCCTAGGCCAATGGAGTACACCCAGAGCACAAGTTCTACCTCAGCCAGATCAGGCCTTCCAAGAAACTGCGTCTCACAGGCCTGTCTCTGTCACGTTGCCGGTAGGCTGTGAGAGCACTGTGCAGAGCCAGTTGTTTCTTAGCTTCCCAAAGATTTGGAAGCAAGATACTTTGGGGACTCTCAGCCCCTTTGGAAACAAGGCGGCCCTTTGGGCCTGGCAGCTCTAGGCCAAAGTAGCACGCCCAGAGCAGGAGTTCTACTTCAGCCAGATCAGGACTGCCAAGAAACTGCGTTTCACAGGCCTTGGTAAGAGATGTTCCCGGTAGGCTGTAAGAGCACTGGGCAGAGCCAGTTGTTTCTTACCTTCCTGAAAAGCTGGAAGCAAGACGCTTGGGACCCCTCTGCCCGTTTGGGAACAAGGCAGCCTTTTGGGTCGGGAAGCTCTAGGCCAATGGAGCACACGCAGAGCAGGAGTTCTACTTCAGCCTGATCAGGCCTGCAAAGAAACAGCGTTTGACAGGCCTTGGTAAGAGATGTTCCCGGTAGGTGTAAGAGCACTGGGCAGAGCCAGTTGTTTCTTAGCTTCGCAAAGACCGGGAAGCAAGATGCTTTGGGCCTCTCTGCCCCTTGGAAACAGGGCAGCACTTGGGGCCTGGCAGCTCTAGGGCAATGGAGCACACCCAGAGCCGGAGTTCTACTTCAGCCAGATGAGGCCTGCCAAGAAACTGCGTTTCACAGGCCTTTCAAAGACATGTTCCCGGTAGGCTGTAAGAGCACGGGGCAGAGCGAGTTGGTTCTTAGCTTCCCAGAGAGCTGGAAGCAAGATGCTTTGGGGCCTCTCTGCCCCTTTGGAAACAAGGCAGCACCTTGGGCCTGGCAGCTCTAGGGCAATGGAGCACACCCAGAGCAGAAGTTCTACTTCAGCCAAATCAGGCCTGCCAGGAAACGGCGTTTCACAGGCCTTGGTAAGAGATGTTCCCGGTAGGCTGTAAGAGCACTGGGCAACGCCAGATGTTTCTTAGCTTCCCGAAGAGCTGGAAGCAAGATGCTTTGGTGCCACTCTCTCACTTTGGAATCAAGGCAGCCCTTTGGGGCAGGTAGCTCCAGGCCAGTGGAGCACACCCAGAGCAGAAGTTCTACTTCGGCCAGTTCAGGCCACCAACAAACTGCGTTTCACAGGCCTTGGTAAGAGATGTTCCCGGTAGGCTGTAAGAGCACTGGGCAACGCCAGATGTTACTTAGCTTCCCGAAGAGCTGGAAGCAAGATGCTTTGGGGCCTCTCTGCCCCTTTGCAAACAAGGCGGCCCTTTGGGCCAGGCAGCTCTAGGCCAATGGAGCACACCCAGAGCAGAAGTTCTACTTCAGCTAGATCAGGCCACCAACAAAGTGCGTTTCACAGGCCTTGGTAAGAGATTTTCTCTCAGGCTGTAAGAGCACTGGGCAGAGCCAGTTGTTTCTTAGCTTCCCGAAGAGCTGGAAGCAAGATGCTTTGGGGGCTCCCTGCCCCTTTGCCAACAAGGCCGACCTTTGGGCCTTTCAGCTCTAGGCCAATGGAGCACACCCAGAGCAGAAGTTCTACCTCAGCCAGATAAGGCCTGCCAAGAAACTGCGTTTCAAAGGCTTTGGTAAGAGATGTTGCCGGTACTCTGTCAGAGCACTGGGCAGAGACAGTTGTTTCTTAGCTTCCCAATGAGCTGGAAGCAAGATGCTTTGGGGCCTCTCTGCCCCTTTGCAAACAAGGCATCCCTTTGGGCCTTTCAGCTCTAGGGCAATGGAGCACACCCAGAGCAGAAGTTCTACCTCAGCCAGATCAGGCCTGCCAAGAAACTACTTTTCACAGGCCTTCGTAAGAGGTGTTCCCGGAAGGCTGTAAGAGTACCTGGCAGAGCGAGTTGTTTCTTAGCTTCAAAAACAGCTGGAAGCAACATGATTTGGGGCCTCTCTCCCCCTTTGGAAACAAAGCAGCCTTTGTGCCTGGCAGCTCTAGGCCAAAGTAGCACACCCAGAGCACAAGTTCTACCTCAGCCAGATAAGGCCTGTCAAGAAGCTGCGTTTCACAGGCCTTTGTATGTGACGTTCCCGGTTGGCTTTGAGAGCACTGTGCAGAGCCAGTTGTTTTAGCTTCCCAGAGAGCAGGAAGCAAGATGCTTTGGGGCCTCTCTCACACTTTGGAAATAAAGGCAGCCCTTTGGGCCTGGCAGCCCTAGGCCAATGGAGTACACCCAGAGCAGAAGTTCTACCTCAGCCAGATCAGGCCTTCCAAGAAACTGCGTCTCACAGGCCTTTCTCTGTCACGTTGCCGGTAGGCTGTGAGAGCACTGTGCAGAGCCAGTTGTTTCTTAGCTTCCCAAAGATTTGGAAGCAAGATACTTTGGGGACTCTCAGCCCCTTTGGAAACAAGGCGGCCCTTTGGGCCTGGCAGCTCTAGGCCAAAGTAGCACGCCCAGAGCAGGAGTTCTACTTCAGCCAGATCAGGCCTGCCAGGAAACTGCGTTTCACAGGCCTTGGTAAGAGATGTTCCCGGTAGGCTGTAAGAGCACTGGGCAGAGCCAGTTGTTTCTTACCTTCCTGAAAAGCTGGAAGCAAGACGCTTGGGACCCCTCTGCCCGTTTGGGAACAAGGCAGCCTTTTGGGTCGGGAAGCTCTAGGCCAATGGAGCACACGCAGAGCAGGAGTTCTACTTCAGCCTGATCAGGCCTGCAAAGAAACAGCGTTTGACAGGCCTTGGTAAGAGATGTTCCCGGTAGGTGTAAGAGCACTGGGCAGAGCCAGTTGTTTCTTAGCTTCGCAAAGACCGGGAAGCAAGATGCTTTGGGCCTCTCTGCCCCTTGGAAACAGGGCAGCACTTGGGGCCTGGCAGCTCTAGGGCAATGGAGCACACCCAGAGCCGGAGTTCTACTTCAGCCAGATGAGGCCTGCCAAGAAACTGCGTTTCACAGGCCTTTCAAAGACATGTTCCCGGTAGGCTGTAAGAGCACGGGGCAGAGCGAGTTGGTTCTTAGCTTCCCAGAGAGCTGGAAGCAAGATGCTTTGGGGCCTCTCTGCCCCTTTGGAAACAAGGCAGCACCTTGGGCCTGGCAGCTCTAGGGCAATGGAGCACACCCAGAGCAGAAGTTCTACTTCAGCCAAATCAGGCCTGCCAGGAAACGGCGTTTCACAGGCCTTGGTAAGAGATGTTCCCGGTAGGCTGTAAGAGCACTGGGCAACGCCAGATGTTTCTTAGCTTCCCGAAGAGCTGGAAGCAAGATGCTTTGGTGCCACTCTCTCACTTTGGAATCAAGGCAGCCCTTTGGGGCAGGTAGCTCCAGGCCAGTGGAGCACACCCAGAGCAGAAGTTCTACTTCGGCCAGTTCAGGCCACCAACAAACTGCGTTTCACAGGCCTTGGTAAGAGATGTTCCCGGTAGGCTGTAAGAGCACTGGGCAACGCCAGATGTTACTTAGCTTCCCGAAGAGCTGGAAGCAAGATGCTTTGGGGCCTCTCTGCCCCTTTGCAAACAAGGCGGCCCTTTGGGCCAGGCAGCTCTAGGCCAATGGAGCACACCCAGAGCAGAAGTTCTACTTCAGCTAGATCAGGCCACCAACAAAGTGCGTTTCACAGGCCTTGGTAAGAGATTTTCTCTCAGGCTGTAAGAGCACTGGGCAGAGCCAGTTGTTTCTTAGCTTCCCGAAGAGCTGGAAGCAAGATGCTTTGGGGGCTCCCTGCCCCTTTGCCAACAAGGCCGACCTTTGGGCCTTTCAGCTCTAGGCCAATGGAGCACACCCAGAGCAGAAGTTCTACCTCAGCCAGATAAGGCCTGCCAAGAAACTGCGTTTCAAAGGCTTTGGTAAGAGATGTTGCCGGTACTCTGTCAGAGCACTGGGCAGAGACAGTTGTTTCTTAGCTTCCCAATGAGCTGGAAGCAAGATGCTTTGGGGCCTCTCTGCCCCTTTGCAAACAAGGCATCCCTTTGGGCCTTTCAGCTCTAGGGCAATGGAGCACACCCAGAGCAGAAGTTCTACCTCAGCCAGATCAGGCCTGCCAAGAAACTACTTTTCACAGGCCTTCGTAAGAGGTGTTCCCGGAAGGCTGTAAGAGTACCTGGCAGAGCGAGTTGTTTCTTAGCTTCAAAAACAGCTGGAAGCAACATGATTTGGGGCCTCTCTCCCCCTTTGGAAACAAAGCAGCCTTTGTGCCTGGCAGCTCTAGGCCAAAGTAGCACACCCAGAGCACAAGTTCTACCTCAGCCAGATAAGGCCTGTCAAGAAGCTGCGTTTCACAGGCCTTTGTATGTGACGTTCCCGGTTGGCTTTGAGAGCACTGTGCAGAGCCAGTTGTTTTAGCTTCCCAGAGAGCAGGAAGCAAGATGCTTTGGGGCCTCTCTCACACTTTGGAAATAAAGGCAGCCCTTTGGGCCTGGCAGCCCTAGGCCAATGGAGTACACCCAGAGCAGAAGTTCTACCTCAGCCAGATCAGGCCTTCCAAGAAACTGCGTCTCACAGGCCTTTCTCTGTCACGTTGCCGGTAGGCTGTGAGAGCACTGTGCAGAGCCAGTTGTTTCTTAGCTTCCCAAAGATTTGGAAGCAAGATACTTTGGGGACTCTCAGCCCCTTTGGAAACAAGGCGGCCCTTTGGGCCTGGCAGCTCTAGGCCAAAGTAGCACGCCCAGAGCAGGAGTTCTACTTCAGCCAGATCAGGCCTGCCAGGAAACTGCGTTTCACAGGCCTTGGTAAGAGATGTTCCCGGTAGGCTGTAAGAGCACTGGGCAGAGCCAGTTGTTTCTTACCTTCCTGAAAAGCTGGAAGCAAGACGCTTGGGACCCCTCTGCCCGTTTGGGAACAAGGCAGCCTTTTGGGTCGGGAAGCTCTAGGCCAATGGAGCACACGCAGAGCAGGAGTTCTACTTCAGCCTGATCAGGCCTGCAAAGAAACAGCGTTTGACAGGCCTTGGTAAGAGATGTTCCCGGTAGGTGTAAGAGCACTGGGCAGAGCCAGTTGTTTCTTAGCTTCGCAAAGACCGGGAAGCAAGATGCTTTGGGCCTCTCTGCCCCTTGGAAACAGGGCAGCACTTGGGGCCTGGCAGCTCTAGGGCAATGGAGCACACCCAGAGCCGGAGTTCTACTTCAGCCAGATGAGGCCTGCCAAGAAACTGCGTTTCACAGGCCTTTCAAAGACATGTTCCCGGTAGGCTGTAAGAGCACGGGGCAGAGCGAGTTGGTTCTTAGCTTCCCAGAGAGCTGGAAGCAAGATGCTTTGGGGCCTCTCTGCCCCTTTGGAAACAAGGCAGCACCTTGGGCCTGGCAGCTCTAGGGCAATGGAGCACACCCAGAGCAGAAGTTCTACTTCAGCCAAATCAGGCCTGCCAGGAAACGGCGTTTCACAGGCCTTGGTAAGAGATGTTCCCGGTAGGCTGTAAGAGCACTGGGCAACGCCAGATGTTTCTTAGCTTCCCGAAGAGCTGGAAGCAAGATGCTTTGGTGCCACTCTCTCACTTTGGAATCAAGGCAGCCCTTTGGGGCAGGTAGCTCCAGGCCAGTGGAGCACACCCAGAGCAGAAGTTCTACTTCGGCCAGTTCAGGCCACCAACAAACTGCGTTTCACAGGCCTTGGTAAGAGATGTTCCCGGTAGGCTGTAAGAGCACTGGGCAACGCCAGATGTTACTTAGCTTCCCGAAGAGCTGGAAGCAAGATGCTTTGGGGCCTCTCTGCCCCTTTGCAAACAAGGCGGCCCTTTGGGCCAGGCAGCTCTAGGCCAATGGAGCACACCCAGAGCAGAAGTTCTACTTCAGCTAGATCAGGCCACCAACAAAGTGCGTTTCACAGGCCTTGGTAAGAGATTTTCTCTCAGGCTGTAAGAGCACTGGGCAGAGCCAGTTGTTTCTTAGCTTCCCGAAGAGCTGGAAGCAAGATGCTTTGGGGGCTCCCTGCCCCTTTGCCAACAAGGCCGACCTTTGGGCCTTTCAGCTCTAGGCCAATGGAGCACACCCAGAGCAGAAGTTCTACCTCAGCCAGATCAGGCCTGCCAAGAAACTGCGTTTCAAAGGCTTTGGTAAGAGATGTTGCCGGTACTCTGTCAGAGCACTGGGCAGAGACAGTTGTTTCTTAGCTTCCCAAAGATTTGGAAGCAAGATGCTTTGGGGCCTCTCTGCCCCTTTGCAAACAAGGCATCCCTTTGGGCCTTTCAGCTCTAGGGCAATGGAGCACACCCAGAGCAGAAGTTCTACCTCAGCCAGATCAGGCCTGCCAAGAAACTGCTTTTCACAGGCCTTCGTAAGAGGTGTTCCCGGAAGGCTGTAAGAGTACCTGGCAGAGCGAGTTGTTTCTTAGCTTCAAAAACAGCTGGAAGCAACATGATTTGGGGCCTCTCTCCCCCTTTGGAAACAAAGCAGCCTTTGTGCCTGGCAGCTCTAGGCCAAAGTAGCACACCCAGAGCACAAGTTCTACCTCAGCCAGATAAGGCCTGTCAAGAAGCTGCGTTTCACAGGCCTTTGTATGTGACGTTCCCGGTTGGCTTTGAGAGCACTGTGCAGAGCCAGTTGTTTTAGCTTCCCAGAGAGCAGGAAGCAAGATGCTTTGGGGCCTCTCTCACACTTTGGAAATAAAGGCAGCCCTTTGGGCCTGGCAGCCCTAGGCCAATGGAGTACACCCAGAGCACAAGTTCTACCTCAGCCAGATCAGGCCTTCCAAGAAACTGCGTCTCACAGGCCTGTCTCTGTCACGTTGCCGGTAGGCTGTGAGAGCACTGTGCAGAGCCAGTTGTTTCTTAGCTTCCCAAAGATTTGGAAGCAAGATACTTTGGGGACTCTCAGCCCCTTTGGAAACAAGGCGGCCCTTTGGGCCTGGCAGCTCTAGGCCAAAGTAGCACGCCCAGAGCAGGAGTTCTACTTCAGCCAGATCAGGACTGCCAAGAAACTGCGTTTCACAGGCCTTGGTAAGAGATGTTCCCGGTAGGCTGTAAGAGCACTGGGCAGAGCCAGTTGTTTCTTACCTTCCTGAAAAGCTGGAAGCAAGACGCTTGGGACCCCTCTGCCCGTTTGGGAACAAGGCAGCCTTTTGGGTCGGGAAGCTCTAGGCCAATGGAGCACACGCAGAGCAGGAGTTCTACTTCAGCCTGATCAGGCCTGCAAAGAAACAGCGTTTGACAGGCCTTGGTAAGAGATGTTCCCGGTAGGTGTAAGAGCACTGGGCAGAGCCAGTTGTTTCTTAGCTTCGCAAAGACCGGGAAGCAAGATGCTTTGGGCCTCTCTGCCCCTTGGAAACAGGGCAGCACTTGGGGCCTGGCAGCTCTAGGGCAATGGAGCACACCCAGAGCCGGAGTTCTACTTCAGCCAGATGAGGCCTGCCAAGAAACTGCGTTTCACAGGCCTTTCAAAGACATGTTCCCGGTAGGCTGTAAGAGCACGGGGCAGAGCGAGTTGGTTCTTAGCTTCCCAGAGAGCTGGAAGCAAGATGCTTTGGGGCCTCTCTGCCCCTTTGGAAACAAGGCAGCACCTTGGGCCTGGCAGCTCTAGGGCAATGGAGCACACCCAGAGCAGAAGTTCTACTTCAGCCAAATCAGGCCTGCCAGGAAACGGCGTTTCACAGGCCTTGGTAAGAGATGTTCCCGGTAGGCTGTAAGAGCACTGGGCAACGCCAGATGTTTCTTAGCTTCCCGAAGAGCTGGAAGCAAGATGCTTTGGTGCCACTCTCTCACTTTGGAATCAAGGCAGCCCTTTGGGGCAGGTAGCTCCAGGCCAGTGGAGCACACCCAGAGCAGAAGTTCTACTTCGGCCAGTTCAGGCCACCAACAAACTGCGTTTCACAGGCCTTGGTAAGAGATGTTCCCGGTAGGCTGTAAGAGCACTGGGCAACGCCAGATGTTACTTAGCTTCCCGAAGAGCTGGAAGCAAGATGCTTTGGGGCCTCTCTGCCCCTTTGCAAACAAGGCGGCCCTTTGGGCCAGGCAGCTCTAGGCCAATGGAGCACACCCAGAGCAGAAGTTCTACTTCAGCTAGATCAGGCCACCAACAAAGTGCGTTTCACAGGCCTTGGTAAGAGATTTTCTCTCAGGCTGTAAGAGCACTGGGCAGAGCCAGTTGTTTCTTAGCTTCCCGAAGAGCTGGAAGCAAGATGCTTTGGGGGCTCCCTGCCCCTTTGCCAACAAGGCCGACCTTTGGGCCTTTCAGCTCTAGGCCAATGGAGCACACCCAGAGCAGAAGTTCTACCTCAGCCAGATAAGGCCTGCCAAGAAACTGCGTTTCAAAGGCTTTGGTAAGAGATGTTGCCGGTACTCTGTCAGAGCACTGGGCAGAGACAGTTGTTTCTTAGCTTCCCAATGAGCTGGAAGCAAGATGCTTTGGGGCCTCTCTGCCCCTTTGCAAACAAGGCATCCCTTTGGGCCTTTCAGCTCTAGGGCAATGGAGCACACCCAGAGCAGAAGTTCTACCTCAGCCAGATCAGGCCTGCCAAGAAACTACTTTTCACAGGCCTTCGTAAGAGGTGTTCCCGGAAGGCTGTAAGAGTACCTGGCAGAGCGAGTTGTTTCTTAGCTTCAAAAACAGCTGGAAGCAACATGATTTGGGGCCTCTCTCCCCCTTTGGAAACAAAGCAGCCTTTGTGCCTGGCAGCTCTAGGCCAAAGTAGCACACCCAGAGCACAAGTTCTACCTCAGCCAGATAAGGCCTGTCAAGAAGCTGCGTTTCACAGGCCTTTGTATGTGACGTTCCCGGTTGGCTTTGAGAGCACTGTGCAGAGCCAGTTGTTTTAGCTTCCCAGAGAGCAGGAAGCAAGATGCTTTGGGGCCTCTCTCACACTTTGGAAATAAAGGCAGCCCTTTGGGCCTGGCAGCCCTAGGCCAATGGAGTACACCCAGAGCAGAAGTTCTACCTCAGCCAGATCAGGCCTTCCAAGAAACTGCGTCTCACAGGCCTTTCTCTGTCACGTTGCCGGTAGGCTGTGAGAGCACTGTGCAGAGCCAGTTGTTTCTTAGCTTCCCAAAGATTTGGAAGCAAGATACTTTGGGGACTCTCAGCCCCTTTGGAAACAAGGCGGCCCTTTGGGCCTGGCAGCTCTAGGCCAAAGTAGCACGCCCAGAGCAGGAGTTCTACTTCAGCCAGATCAGGCCTGCCAGGAAACTGCGTTTCACAGGCCTTGGTAAGAGATGTTCCCGGTAGGCTGTAAGAGCACTGGGCAGAGCCAGTTGTTTCTTACCTTCCTGAAAAGCTGGAAGCAAGACGCTTGGGACCCCTCTGCCCGTTTGGGAACAAGGCAGCCTTTTGGGTCGGGAAGCTCTAGGCCAATGGAGCACACGCAGAGCAGGAGTTCTACTTCAGCCTGATCAGGCCTGCAAAGAAACAGCGTTTGACAGGCCTTGGTAAGAGATGTTCCCGGTAGGTGTAAGAGCACTGGGCAGAGCCAGTTGTTTCTTAGCTTCGCAAAGACCGGGAAGCAAGATGCTTTGGGCCTCTCTGCCCCTTGGAAACAGGGCAGCACTTGGGGCCTGGCAGCTCTAGGGCAATGGAGCACACCCAGAGCCGGAGTTCTACTTCAGCCAGATGAGGCCTGCCAAGAAACTGCGTTTCACAGGCCTTTCAAAGACATGTTCCCGGTAGGCTGTAAGAGCACGGGGCAGAGCGAGTTGGTTCTTAGCTTCCCAGAGAGCTGGAAGCAAGATGCTTTGGGGCCTCTCTGCCCCTTTGGAAACAAGGCAGCACCTTGGGCCTGGCAGCTCTAGGGCAATGGAGCACACCCAGAGCAGAAGTTCTACTTCAGCCAAATCAGGCCTGCCAGGAAACGGCGTTTCACAGGCCTTGGTAAGAGATGTTCCCGGTAGGCTGTAAGAGCACTGGGCAACGCCAGATGTTTCTTAGCTTCCCGAAGAGCTGGAAGCAAGATGCTTTGGTGCCACTCTCTCACTTTGGAATCAAGGCAGCCCTTTGGGGCAGGTAGCTCCAGGCCAGTGGAGCACACCCAGAGCAGAAGTTCTACTTCGGCCAGTTCAGGCCACCAACAAACTGCGTTTCACAGGCCTTGGTAAGAGATGTTCCCGGTAGGCTGTAAGAGCACTGGGCAACGCCAGATGTTTCTTAGCTTCCCGAAGAGCTGGAAGCAAGATGCTTTGGGGCCTCTCTGCCCCTTTGCAAACAAGGCGGCCCTTTGGGCCAGGCAGCTCTAGGCCAATGGAGCACACCCAGAGCAGAAGTTCTACTTCAGCTAGATCAGGCCACCAACAAAGTGCGTTTCACAGGCCTTGGTAAGAGATTTTCTCTCAGGCTGTAAGAGCACTGGGCAGAGCCAGTTGTTTCTTAGCTTCCCGAAGAGCTGGAAGCAAGATGCTTTGGGGGCTCCCTGCCCCTTTGCCAACAAGGCCGACCTTTGGGCCTTTCAGCTCTAGGCCAATGGAGCACACCCAGAGCAGAAGTTCTACCTCAGCCAGATAAGGCCTGCCAAGAAACTGCGTTTCAAAGGCTTTGGTAAGAGATGTTGCCGGTACTCTGTCAGAGCACTGGGCAGAGACAGTTGTTTCTTAGCTTCCCAATGAGCTGGAAGCAAGATGCTTTGGGGCCTCTCTGCCCCTTTGCAAACAAGGCATCCCTTTGGGCCTTTCAGCTCTAGGGCAATGGAGCACACCCAGAGCAGAAGTTCTACCTCAGCCAGATCAGGCCTGCCAAGAAACTGCTTTTCACAGGCCTTCGTAAGAGGTGTTCCCGGAAGGCTGTAAGAGTACCTGGCAGAGCGAGTTGTTTCTTAGCTTCAAAAACAGCTGGAAGCAACATGATTTGGGGCCTCTCTCCCCCTTTGGAAACAAAGCAGCCTTTGTGCCTGGCAGCTCTAGGCCAAAGTAGCACACCCAGAGCACAAGTTCTACCTCAGCCAGATAAGGCCTGTCAAGAAGCTGCGTTTCACAGGCCTTTGTATGTGACGTTCCCGGTTGGCTTTGAGAGCACTGTGCAGAGCCAGTTGTTTTAGCTTCCCAGAGAGCAGGAAGCAAGATGCTTTGGGGCCTCTCTCACACTTTGGAAGTAAAGGCAGCCCTTTGGGCCTGGCAGCCCTAGGCCAATGGAGTATACCCAGAGCACAAGTTCTACCTCAGCCAGATCAGGCCTTCCAAGAAACTGCGTCTCACAGGCCTTTCTCTGTCACGTTGCCGGTAGGCTGTGAGAGCACTGTGCAGAGCCAGTTGTTTCTTAGCTTCCCAAAGATTTGGAAGCAAGATGCTTTGGGGACTCTCAGCCCCTTTGGAAACAAGGCGGCCCTTTGGGCCTGGCAGCTCTAGGCCAAAGTAGCACGCCCAGAGCAGGAGTTCTACTTCAGCCAGATCAGGCCTGCCAAGAAACTGCATTTCACAGGCCTTGGTAAGAGATGTTCCCGGTAGGCTGTAAGAGCACTGGGCAGAGCCAGTTGTTTCTTACCTTCCTGAAAAGCTGGAAGCAAGACGCTTGGGACCCCTCTGCCCGTTTGGGAACAAGGCAGCCTTTTGGGTCGGGAAGCTCTAGGCCAATGGAGCACACGCAGAGCAGGAGTTCTACTTCAGCCTGATCAGGCCTGCAAAGAAACAGCGTTTGACAGGCCTTGGTAAGAGATGTTCCCGGTAGGTGTAAGAGCACTGGGCAGAGCCAGTTGTTTCTTAGCTTCGCAAAGACCGGGAAGCAAGATGCTTTGGGCCTCTCTGCCCCTTGGAAACAGGGCAGCACTTGGGGCCTGGCAGCTCTAGGGCAATGGAGCACACCCAGAGCCGGAGTTCTACTTCAGCCAGATGAGGCCTGCCAAGAAACTGCGTTTCACAGGCCTTTCAAAGACATGTTCCCGGTAGGCTGTAAGAGCACGGGGCAGAGCGAGTTGGTTCTTAGCTTCCCAGAGAGCTGGAAGCAAGATGCTTTGGGGCCTCTCTGCCCCTTTGGAAACAAGGCAGCACCTTGGGCCTGGCAGCTCTAGGGCAATGGAACACACCCAGAGCAGAAGTTCTACTTCAGCCAAATCAGGCCTGCCAGGAAACGGCGTTTCACAGGCCTTGGTAAGAGATGTTCCCGGTAGGCTGTAAGAGCACTGGGCAACGCCAGATGTTTCTTAGCTTCCCGAAGAGCTGGAAGCAAGATGCTTTGGTGCCATTCTCTCACTTTGGAATCAAGGCAGCCCTTTGGGGCAGGTAGCTCCAGGCCAGTGGAGCACACCCAGAGCAGAAGTTCTACTTCGGCCAGTTCAGGCCACCAACAAACTGCGTTTCACAGGCCTTGGTAAGAGATTTTCTCTCAGGCTGTAAGAGCACTGGGCAGAGCCATTTGTTTCTTAGCTTCCCAAAGAGCTGGAAGCAAGATGCTTTGGGGGCTCCCTGCCCCTTTGCCAACAAGGCCGACCTTTGGGCCTTTCAGCTCTAGGCCAATGGAGCACACCCAGAGCAGAAGTTCTACCTCAGCCAGATAAGGCCTGCCAAGAAACTGCGTTTCAAAGGCTTTGGTAAGAGATGTTGCCGGTACTCTGTCAGAGCACTGGGCAGAGACAGTTGTTTCTTAGCTTCCCAAAGAGCTGGAAGCAAGATGCTTTGGGGCCTCTCTGCCCCTTTGCAAACAAGGCATCCCTTTGGGCCTTTCAGCTCTAGGCCAATGGAGCACACCCAGAGCAGAAGTTCTACCTCAGCCAGATCAGGCCTGCCAAGAAACTGCTTTTCACAGGCCTTCGTAAGAGGTGTTCCCGGAAGGCTGTAAGAGTACCTGGCAGAGCGAGTTGTTTCTTAGCTTCAAAAACAGCTGGAAGCAACATGATTTGGGGCCTCTCTCCCCCTTTGGAAACAAAGCAGCCTTTGTGCCTGGCAGCTCTAGGCCAAAGTAGCACACCCAGAGCACAAGTTCTACCTCAGCCAGATAAGGCCTGTCAAGAAGCTGCGTTTCACAGGCCTTTGTATGTGACGTTCCCGGTTGGCTTTGAGGGCACTGTGCAGAGCCAGTTGTTTTAGCTTCCCAGAGAGCAGGAAGCAAGATGCTTTGGGGCCTCTCTCACACTTTGGAAATAAAGGCAGCCCTTTGGGCCTGGCAGCCCTAGGCCAATGGAGTACACCCAGAGCAGAAGTTCTACCTCAGCCAGATCAGGCCTTCCAAGAAACTGCGTCTCACAGGCCTTTCTCTGTCACGTTGCCGGTAGGCTGTGAGAGCACTGTGCAGAGCCAGTTGTTTCTTAGCTTCCCAAAGATTTGGAAGCAAGATACTTTGGGGACTCTCAGCCCCTTTGGAAACAAGGCGGCCCTTTGGGCCTGGCAGCTCTAGGCCAAAGTAGCACGCCCAGAGCAGGAGTTCTACTTCAGCCAGATCAGGCCTGCCAAGAAACTGCGTTTCACAGGCCTTGGTAAGAGATGTTCCCGGTAGGCTGTAAGAGCACTGGGCAGAGCCAGTTGTTTCTTACCTTCCTGAAAAGCTGGAAGCAAGACGCTTGGGACCCCTCTGCCCGTTTGGGAACAAGGCAGCCTTTTGGGTCGGGAAGCTCTAGGCCAATGGAGCACATGCAGAGCAGGAGTTCTACTTCAGCCTGATCAGGCCTGCAAAGAAACAGCGTTTGACAGGCCTTGGTAAGAGATGTTCCCGGTAGGTGTAAGAGCACTGGGCAGAGCCAGTTGTTTCTTAGCTTCGCAAAGACCGGGAAGCAAGATGCTTTGGGCCTCTCTGCCCCTTGGAAACAGGGCAGCACTTGGGGCCTGGCAGCTCTAGGGCAATGGAGCACACCCAGAGCCGGAGTTCTACTTCAGCCAGATGAGGCCTGCCAAGAAACTGCGTTTCACAGGCCTTTCAAAGACATGTTCCCGGTAGGCTGTAAGAGCACGGGGCAGAGCGAGTTGGTTCTTAGCTTCCCAGAGAGCTGGAAGCAAGATGCTTTGGGGCCTCTCTGCCCCTTTGGAAACAAGGCAGCACCTTGGGCCTGGCAGCTCTAGGGCAATGGAGCACACCCAGAGCAGAAGTTCTACTTCAGCCAAATCAGGCCTGCCAGGAAACGGCGTTTCACAGGCCTTGGTAAGAGATGTTCCCAGTAGGCTGTAAGAGCACTGGGCAACGCCAGATGTTTCTTAGCTTCCCGAAGAGCTGGAAGCAAGATGCTTTGGTGCCACTCTCTCACTTTGGAATCAAGGCAGCCCTTTGGGGCAGGTAGCTCCAGGCCAGTGGAGCACACCCAGAGCAGAAGTTCTACTTCGGCCAGTTCAGGCCACCAACAAACTGCGTTTCACAGGCCTTGGTAAGAGATGTTCCCGGTAGGCTGTAAGAGCACTGGGCAACGCCAGATGTTACTTAGCTTCCCGAAGAGCTGGAAGCAAGATGCTTTGGGGCCTCTCTGCCCCTTTGCAAACAAGGCGGCCCTTTGGGCCAGGCAGCTCTAGGCCAATGGAGCACACCCAGAGCAGAAGTTCTACTTCAGCTAGATCAGGCCACCAACAAAGTGCGTTTCACAGGCCTTGGTAAGAGATTTTCTCTCAGGCTGTAAGAGCACTGGGCAGAGCCAGTTGTTTCTTAGCTTCCCGAAGAGCTGGAAGCAAGATGCTTTGGGGGCTCCCTGCCCCTTTGCCAACAAGGCCGACCTTTGGGCCTTTCAGCTCTAGGCCAATGGAGCACACCCAGAGCAGAAGTTCTACCTCAGCCAGATCAGGCCTGCCAAGAAACTGCGTTTCAAAGGCTTTGGTAAGAGATGTTGCCGGTACTCTGTCAGAGCACTGGGCAGAGACAGTTGTTTCTTAGCTTCCCAAAGATTTGGAAGCAAGATGCTTTGGGGCCTCTCTGCCCCTTTGCAAACAAGGCATCCCTTTGGGCCTTTCAGCTCTAGGGCAATGGAGCACACCCAGAGCAGAAGTTCTACCTCAGCCAGATCAGGCCTGCCAAGAAACTGCTTTTCACAGGCCTTCGTAAGAGGTGTTCCCGGAAGGCTGTAAGAGTACCTGGCAGAGCGAGTTGTTTCTTAGCTTCAAAAACAGCTGGAAGCAACATGATTTGGGGCCTCTCTCCCCCTTTGGAAACAAAGCAGCCTTTGTGCCTGGCAGCTCTAGGCCAAAGTAGCACACCCAGAGCACAAGTTCTACCTCAGCCAGATAAGGCCTGTCAAGAAGCTGCGTTTCACAGGCCTTTGTATGTGACGTTCCCGGTTGGCTTTGAGAGCACTGTGCAGAGCCAGTTGTTTTAGCTTCCCAGAGAGCAGGAAGCAAGATGCTTTGGGGCCTCTCTCACACTTTGGAAATAAAGGCAGCCCTTTGGGCCTGGCAGCCCTAGGCCAATGGAGTACACCCAGAGCACAAGTTCTACCTCAGCCAGATCAGGCCTTCCAAGAAACTGCGTCTCACAGGCCTGTCTCTGTCACGTTGCCGGTAGGCTGTGAGAGCACTGTGCAGAGCCAGTTGTTTCTTAGCTTCCCAAAGATTTGGAAGCAAGATACTTTGGGGACTCTCAGCCCCTTTGGAAACAAGGCGGCCCTTTGGGCCTGGCAGCTCTAGGCCAAAGTAGCACGCCCAGAGCAGGAGTTCTACTTCAGCCAGATCAGGACTGCCAAGAAACTGCGTTTCACAGGCCTTGGTAAGAGATGTTCCCGGTAGGCTGTAAGAGCACTGGGCAGAGCCAGTTGTTTCTTACCTTCCTGAAAAGCTGGAAGCAAGACGCTTGGGACCCCTCTGCCCGTTTGGGAACAAGGCAGCCTTTTGGGTCGGGAAGCTCTAGGCCAATGGAGCACACGCAGAGCAGGAGTTCTACTTCAGCCTGATCAGGCCTGCAAAGAAACAGCGTTTGACAGGCCTTGGTAAGAGATGTTCCCGGTAGGTGTAAGAGCACTGGGCAGAGCCAGTTGTTTCTTAGCTTCGCAAAGACCGGGAAGCAAGATGCTTTGGGCCTCTCTGCCCCTTGGAAACAGGGCAGCACTTGGGGCCTGGCAGCTCTAGGGCAATGGAGCACACCCAGAGCCGGAGTTCTACTTCAGCCAGATGAGGCCTGCCAAGAAACTGCGTTTCACAGGCCTTTCAAAGACATGTTCCCGGTAGGCTGTAAGAGCACGGGGCAGAGCGAGTTGGTTCTTAGCTTCCCAGAGAGCTGGAAGCAAGATGCTTTGGGGCCTCTCTGCCCCTTTGGAAACAAGGCAGCACCTTGGGCCTGGCAGCTCTAGGGCAATGGAGCACACCCAGAGCAGAAGTTCTACTTCAGCCAAATCAGGCCTGCCAGGAAACGGCGTTTCACAGGCCTTGGTAAGAGATGTTCCCGGTAGGCTGTAAGAGCACTGGGCAACGCCAGATGTTTCTTAGCTTCCCGAAGAGCTGGAAGCAAGATGCTTTGGTGCCACTCTCTCACTTTGGAATCAAGGCAGCCCTTTGGGGCAGGTAGCTCCAGGCCAGTGGAGCACACCCAGAGCAGAAGTTCTACTTCGGCCAGTTCAGGCCACCAACAAACTGCGTTTCACAGGCCTTGGTAAGAGATGTTCCCGGTAGGCTGTAAGAGCACTGGGCAACGCCAGATGTTACTTAGCTTCCCGAAGAGCTGGAAGCAAGATGCTTTGGGGCCTCTCTGCCCCTTTGCAAACAAGGCGGCCCTTTGGGCCAGGCAGCTCTAGGCCAATGGAGCACACCCAGAGCAGAAGTTCTACTTCAGCTAGATCAGGCCACCAACAAAGTGCGTTTCACAGGCCTTGGTAAGAGATTTTCTCTCAGGCTGTAAGAGCACTGGGCAGAGCCAGTTGTTTCTTAGCTTCCCGAAGAGCTGGAAGCAAGATGCTTTGGGGGCTCCCTGCCCCTTTGCCAACAAGGCCGACCTTTGGGCCTTTCAGCTCTAGGCCAATGGAGCACACCCAGAGCAGAAGTTCTACCTCAGCCAGATAAGGCCTGCCAAGAAACTGCGTTTCAAAGGCTTTGGTAAGAGATGTTGCCGGTACTCTGTCAGAGCACTGGGCAGAGACAGTTGTTTCTTAGATTCCCAATGAGCTGGAAGCAAGATGCTTTGGGGCCTCTCTGCCCCTTTGCAAACAAGGCATCCCTTTGGGCCTTTCAGCTCTAGGGCAATGGAGCACACCCAGAGAAGAAGTTCTACCTCAGCCAGATCAGGCCTGCCAAGAAACTACTTTTCACAGGCCTTCGTAAGAGGTGTTCCCGGAAGGCTGTAAGAGTACCTGGCAGAGCGAGTTGTTTCTTAGCTTCAAAAACAGCTGGAAGCAACATGATTTGGGGCCTCTCTCCCCCTTTGGAAACAAAGCAGCCTTTGTGCCTGGCAGCTCTAGGCCAAAGTAGCACACCCAGAGCACAAGTTCTACCTCAGCCAGATAAGGCCTGTCAAGAAGCTGCGTTTCACAGGCCTTTGTATGTGACGTTCCCGGTTGGCTTTGAGAGCACTGTGCAGAGCCAGTTGTTTTAGCTTCCCAGAGAGCAGGAAGCAAGATGCTTTGGGGCCTCTCTCACACTTTGGAAATAAAGGCAGCCCTTTGGGCCTGGCAGCCCTAGGCCAATGGAGTACACCCAGAGCAGAAGTTCTACCTCAGCCAGATCAGGCCTTCCAAGAAACTGCGTCTCACAGGCCTTTCTCTGTCACGTTGCCGGTAGGCTGTGAGAGCACTGTGCAGAGCCAGTTGTTTCTTAGCTTCCCAAAGATTTGGAAGCAAGATACTTTGGGGACTCTCAGCCCCTTTGGAAACAAGGCGGCCCTTTGGGCCTGGCAGCTCTAGGCCAAAGTAGCACGCCCAGAGCAGGAGTTCTACTTCAGCCAGATCAGGCCTGCCAGGAAACTGCGTTTCACAGGCCTTGGTAAGAGATGTTCCCGGTAGGCTGTAAGAGCACTGGGCAGAGCCAGTTGTTTCTTACCTTCCTGAAAAGCTGGAAGCAAGACGCTTGGGACCCCTCTGCCCGTTTGGGAACAAGGCAGCCTTTTGGGTCGGGAAGCTCTAGGCCAATGGAGCACACGCAGAGCAGGAGTTCTACTTCAGCCTGATCAGGCCTGCAAAGAAACAGCGTTTGACAGGCCTTGGTAAGAGATGTTCCCGGTAGGTGTAAGAGCACTGGGCAGAGCCAGTTGTTTCTTAGCTTCGCAAAGACCGGGAAGCAAGATGCTTTGGGCCTCTCTGCCCCTTGGAAACAGGGCAGCACTTGGGGCCTGGCAGCTCTAGGGCAAGGGAGCACACCCAGAGCCGGAGTTCTACTTCAGCCAGATGAGGCCTGCCAAGAAACTGCGTTTCACAGGCCTTTCAAAGACATGTTCCCGGTAGGCTGTAAGAGCACGGGGCAGAGCGAGTTGGTTCTTAGCTTCCCAGAGAGCTGGAAGCAAGATGCTTTGGGGCCTCTCTGCCCCTTTGGAAACAAGGCAGCACCTTGGGCCTGGCAGCTCTAGGGCAATGGAGCACACCCAGAGCAGAAGTTCTACTTCAGCCAAATCAGGCCTGCCAGGAAACGGCGTTTCACAGGCCTTGGTAAGAGATGTTCCCGGTAGGCTGTAAGAGCACTGGGCAACGCCAGATGTTTCTTAGCTTCCCGAAGAGCTGGAAGCAAGATGCTTTGGTGCCACTCTCTCACTTTGGAATCAAGGCAGCCCTTTGGGGCAGGTAGCTCCAGGCCAGTGGAGCACACCCAGAGCAGAAGTTCTACTTCGGCCAGTTCAGGCCACCAACAAACTGCGTTTCACAGGCCTTGGTAAGAGATGTTCCCGGTAGGCTGTAAGAGCACTGGGCAACGCCAGATGTTTCTTAGCTTCCCGAAGAGCTGGAAGCAAGATGCTTTGGGGCCTCTCTGCCCCTTTGCAAACAAGGCGGCCCTTTGGGCCAGGCAGCTCTAGGCCAATGGAGCACACCCAGAGCAGAAGTTCTACTTCAGCTAGATCAGGCCACCAACAAAGTGCGTTTCACAGGCCTTGGTAAGAGATTTTCTCTCAGGCTGTAAGAGCACTGGGCAGAGCCAGTTGTTTCTTAGCTTCCCGAAGAGCTGGAAGCAAGATGCTTTGGGGGCTCCCTGCCCCTTTGCCAACAAGGCCGACCTTTGGGCCTTTCAGCTCTAGGCCAATGGAGCACACCCAGAGCAGAAGTTCTACCTCAGCCAGATAAGGCCTGCCAAGAAACTGCGTTTCAAAGGCTTTGGTAAGAGATGTTGCCGGTACTCTGTCAGAGCACTGGGCAGAGACAGTTGTTTCTTAGCTTCCCAATGAGCTGGAAGCAAGATGCTTTGGGGCCTCTCTGCCCCTTTGCAAACAAGGCATCCCTTTGGGCCTTTCAGCTCTAGGGCAATGGAGCACACCCAGAGCAGAAGTTCTACCTCAGCCAGATCAGGCCTGCCAAGAAACTGCTTTTCACAGGCCTTCGTAAGAGGTGTTCCCGGAAGGCTGTAAGAGTACCTGGCAGAGCGAGTTGTTTCTTAGCTTCAAAAACAGCTGGAAGCAACATGATTTGGGGCCTCTCTCCCCCTTTGGAAACAAAGCAGCCTTTGTGCCTGGCAGCTCTAGGCCAAAGTAGCACACCCAGAGCACAAGTTCTACCTCAGCCAGATAAGGCCTGTCAAGAAGCTGCGTTTCACAGGCCTTTGTATGTGACGTTCCCGGTTGGCTTTGAGAGCACTGTGCAGAGCCAGTTGTTTTAGCTTCCCAGAGAGCAGGAAGCAAGATGCTTTGGGGCCTCTCTCACACTTTGGAAATAAAGGCAGCCCTTTGGGCCTGGCAGCCCTAGGCCAATGGAGTATACCCAGAGCACAAGTTCTACCTCAGCCAGATCAGGCCTTCCAAGAAACTGCGTCTCACAGGCCTTTCTCTGTCACGTTGCCGGTAGGCTGTGAGAGCACTGTGCAGAGCCAGTTGTTTCTTAGCTTCCCAAAGATTTGGAAGCAAGATGCTTTGGGGACTCTCAGCCCCTTTGGAAACAAGGCGGCCCTTTGGGCCTGGCAGCTCTAGGCCAAAGTAGCACGCCCAGAGCAGGAGTTCTACTTCAGCCAGATCAGGCCTGCCAAGAAACTGCATTTCACAGGCCTTGGTAAGAGATGTTCCCGGTAGGCTGTAAGAGCACTGGGCAGAGCCAGTTGTTTCTTACCTTCCTGAAAAGCTGGAAGCAAGACGCTTGGGACCCCTCTGCCCGTTTGGGAACAAGGCAGCCTTTTGGGTCGGGAAGCTCTAGGCCAATGGAGCACACGCAGAGCAGGAGTTCTACTTCAGCCTGATCAGGCCTGCAAAGAAACAGCGTTTGACAGGCCTTGGTAAGAGATGTTCCCGGTAGGTGTAAGAGCACTGGGCAGAGCCAGTTGTTTCTTAGCTTCGCAAAGACCGGGAAGCAAGATGCTTTGGGCCTCTCTGCCCCTTGGAAACAGGGCAGCACTTGGGGCCTGGCAGCTCTAGGGCAATGGAGCACACCCAGAGCCGGAGTTCTACTTCAGCCAGATGAGGCCTGCCAAGAAACTGCGTTTCACAGGCCTTTCAAAGACATGTTCCCGGTAGGCTGTAAGAGCACGGGGCAGAGCGAGTTGGTTCTTAGCTTCCCAGAGAGCTGGAAGCAAGATGCTTTGGGGCCTCTCTGCCCCTTTGGAAACAAGGCAGCACCTTGGGCCTGGCAGCTCTAGGGCAATGGAACACACCCAGAGCAGAAGTTCTACTTCAGCCAAATCAGGCCTGCCAGGAAACGGCGTTTCACAGGCCTTGGTAAGAGATGTTCCCGGTAGGCTGTAAGAGCACTGGGCAACGCCAGATGTTTCTTAGCTTCCCGAAGAGCTGGAAGCAAGATGCTTTGGTGCCATTCTCTCACTTTGGAATCAAGGCAGCCCTTTGGGGCAGGTAGCTCCAGGCCAGTGGAGCACACCCAGAGCAGAAGTTCTACTTCGGCCAGTTCAGGCCACCAACAAACTGCGTTTCACAGGCCTTGGTAAGAGATTTTCTCTCAGGCTGTAAGAGCACTGGGCAGAGCCAGTTGTTTCTTAGCTTCCCAAAGAGCTGGAAGCAAGATGCTTTGGGGGCTCCCTGCCCCTTTGCCAACAAGGCCGACCTTTGGGCCTTTCAGCTCTAGGCCAATGGAGCACACCCAGAGCAGAAGTTCTACCTCAGCCAGATAAGGCCTGCCAAGAAACTGCGTTTCAAAGGCTTTGGTAAGAGATGTTGCCGGTACTCTGTCAGAGCACTGGGCAGAGACAGTTGTTTCTTAGCTTCCCAAAGAGCTGGAAGCAAGATGCTTTGGGGCCTCTCTGCCCCTTTGCAAACAAGGCATCCCTTTGGGCCTTTCAGCTCTAGGCCAATGGAGCACACCCAGAGCAGAAGTTCTACCTCAGCCAGATCAGGCCTGCCAAGAAACTGCTTTTCACAGGCCTTCGTAAGAGGTGTTCCCGGAAGGCTGTAAGAGTACCTGGCAGAGCGAGTTGTTTCTTAGCTTCAAAAACAGCTGGAAGCAACATGATTTGGGGCCTCTCTCCCCCTTTGGAAACAAAGCAGCCTTTGTGCCTGGCAGCTCTAGGCCAAAGTAGCACACCCAGAGCACAAGTTCTACCTCAGCCAGATAAGGCCTGTCAAGAAGCTGCGTTTCACAGGCCTTTGTATGTGACGTTCCCGGTTGGCTTTGAGGGCACTGTGCAGAGCCAGTTGTTTTAGCTTCCCAGAGAGCAGGAAGCAAGATGCTTTGGGGCCTCTCTCACACTTTGGAAATAAAGGCAGCCCTTTGGGCCTGGCAGCCCTAGGCCAATGGAGTACACCCAGAGCAGAAGTTCTACCTCAGCCAGATCAGGCCTTCCAAGAAACTGCGTCTCACAGGCCTTTCTCTGTCACGTTGCCGGTAGGCTGTGAGAGCACTGTGCAGAGCCAGTTGTTTCTTAGCTTCCCAAAGATTTGGAAGCAAGATACTTTGGGGACTCTCAGCCCCTTTGGAAACAAGGCGGCCCTTTGGGCCTGGCAGCTCTAGGCCAAAGTAGCACGCCCAGAGCAGGAGTTCTACTTCAGCCAGATCAGGCCTGCCAAGAAACTGCGTTTCACAGGCCTTGGTAAGAGATGTTCCCGGTAGGCTGTAAGAGCACTGGGCAGAGCCAGTTGTTTCTTACCTTCCTGAAAAGCTGGAAGCAAGACGCTTGGGACCCCTCTGCCCGTTTGGGAACAAGGCAGCCTTTTGGGTCGGGAAGCTCTAGGCCAATGGAGCACACGCAGAGCAGGAGTTCTACTTCAGCCTGATCAGGCCTGCAAAGAAACAGCGTTTGACAGGCCTTGGTAAGAGATGTTCCCGGTAGGTGTAAGAGCACTGGGCAGAGCCAGTTGTTTCTTAGCTTCGCAAAGACCGGGAAGCAAGATGCTTTGGGCCTCTCTGCCCCTTGGAAACAGGGCAGCACTTTGGGCCTGGCAGCCCTAGGGCAATGGAGCACACCCAGAGCCGGAGTTCTACTTCAGCCAGATGAGGCCTGCCAAGAAACTGCGTTTCACAGGCCTTTCAAAGACATGTTCCCGGCAGGCTGTAAGAGCACGGGGCAGAGCGAGTTGGTTCTTAGCTTCCCAGAGAGCTGGAAGCAAGATGCTTTGGGGCCTCTCTGCCCCTTTGGAAACAAGGCAGCACCTTGGGCCTGGCAGCTCTAGGCCAATGGAGCACACCCAGAGCAGAAGTTGTACTTCGGCCAGTTCAGGCCACCAACAAACTGCGTTTCACAGGCCTTGGTAAGAGATGTTCCCGGTAGGCTGTAAGAGCACTGGGCAACGCCAGATGTTTCTTAGCTTCCCGAAGAGCTGGAAGCAAGATGCTTTGGGGCCTCTCATCCCCTTTGCAAACAAGGCCGACCTTTGGGCCAGGCAGCTCTAGGCCAATGGAGCACACCCAGAGCAGAAGTTCTACCTCAGCCAGATAAGGCCTGCCAAGAAACTGCGTTTCAAAGGCTTTGGTAAGAGATGTTCCCGGTACTCTGTTAGAGCACTGGGCAGAGCCATTTGTTTCTTAGCTTCCCAAAGAGCTGGAAGCAAGATGCTTTGGGGGCTCCCTGCCCCTTTGCCAACAAGGGCGACCTTTGGGCCTTTCAGCTCTAGGCCAATGGAGCACACCCAGAGCAGAAGTCCTACTTCAGCCAGATCAGGCCTGCCAAGGAACTGCGTTTCAGAGGCCTTTGTATGTGACGTTCCCGGTAGGCTGTGAGAGCACGGTGCAGAGCCAGTTGTTTCCTTGTTTCCCAAACAGCTGGAAGCAAGACGCTTTGGGGCCTCTCTGCCCCTTTGGAAACAAGGCAGCACGTTGGGTCTGGCAGCTCTAGGGCAATGGAGCACAACCAGAGCCGAAGTTCTACTTCTTCCAGATCAGGCCTGCCTAGACAGTGCGTTTCACAGGCCTTGATAAGAGATGTTCTCTTAGGCTATAAGAGCACTGGGCACAGCCAGTTGTTTCTTAGCTTCCCAAGAGGTGGAAGCAAGATGCTTTGGGGCCTCTCTCCCCCTTTGGGAACAAGGCAGCCCTTTGGGCCTTTCAGCTCTAGGGCAATGGAGCACACCCAGAGCAGAAGTTCTACCTCAGCCAGATCAGGCCTGCCAAGAAACTGCTTTTCACAGGCCTTCGTAAGAGGTGTTCCCGGAAGGCTGTAAGAGTACCTGGCAGAGCGAGTTGTTTCTTAGCTTCAAAAACAGCTGGAAGCAACATGATTTGGGGCCTCTCTCCCCCTTTGGAAACAAAGCAGCCTTTGTGCCTGGCAGCTCTAGGCCAAAGTAGCACACCCAGAGCAGAAGTTCTACCTCAGCCAGATCAGGCCTTCCAAGAAACTGCGTCTCACAGGCCTTTCTCTGTCACGTTGCCGGTAGGCTGTGAGAGCACTGTGCAGAGCCAGTTGTTTCTTAGCTTCCCAAAGATTTGGAAGCAAGATGCTTTGGGGACTCTCAGCCCCTTTGGAAACAAGGCGGCCCTTTGGGCCTGGCAGCTCTAGGCCAAAGTAGCACGCCCAGAGCAGGAGTTCTACTTCAGCCAGATCAGGCCTGCCAAGAAACTGCGTTTCACAGGCCTTGGTAAGAGATGTTCCCGGTAGGCTGTGAGAGCACTGTGGAGAGCCAGTTGCTTTAGCTTCCCACAGAGCTGGAAGCAAGATGCCTTGGGGCCTCTCTCTCCCTTTGGACACAAGGCAGCCGTTTGGGCCTGGCAGCTCTAGGCCAATGGAGCACACCCACAGCAGAAGTTCTACTTCAGGCAGATCAGTCCTGCCCAGAAACTGCGTTTCACAGCCCTTGGTAAGAGATGTTCACGGTAGGCTGTGAGAGCACTGGGCAGAACCAGTTGTTTTTTAGCTTCCCAAAGTGCTGGAGGCAAGATGCTTTGGGGCCTCTCTCACCCTTTGGAAACAAGGCAGCCCTTAGGTCCTGGTAGCTCTAGGCCTATGTAGCACAACCAGAACAGAAGTTCTACTTCAGCCAGGTCAGGCCTGCCAAGAAACTGCGTTTCACAGGCCTTTCAAAGAGATGTTCTCTTAGGCTGTAAGAGCACTGGGCAGAGCCAGCTGTTTCTTAGCTTCCCGAAGAGCTGGGAGCAAGATGCTTTGGGTCCACTCTCCGTCTTTGGAAACAAGGCAGCCCTTTGGGCCTGGCAGCTCTAGGGCAATGGAGCACACCCAGAGCAGAAGTTCTACTTCAGCCAGATCAGGCCTGCCAGGAAACTGCGTTTCACAGGCCTTGGTAAGAGATGTTCCCGGTAGGCTGTAAGAGCACTGGGCAGAGCCAGTTGTTTCTTACCTTCCTGAAAAGCTGGAAGCAAGATGCTTGGGACCCCTCTGCCCGTTTGGGAACAAGGCAGCCTTTTGGGTCGGGAAGCTCTAGGCCAATGGAGCACACGCAGAGCAGGAGTTCTACTTCAGCCTGATCAGGCCTGCAAAGAAACAGCGTTTGACAGGCCTTGGTAAGAGATGTTCCCGGTAGGTGTAAGAGCACTGGGCAGAGCCAGTTGTTTCTTAGCTTCGCAAAGACCGGGAAGCAAGATGCTTTGGGCCTCTCTGCCCCTTGGAAACAGGGCAGCACTTTGGGCCTGGCAGCCCTAGGGCAATGGAGCACACCCAGAGCCGGAGTTCTACTTCAGCCAGATGAGGCCTGCCAAGAAACTGCGTTTCACAGGCCTTTCAAAGACATGTTCCCGGCAGGCTGTAAGAGCACGGGGCAGAGCGAGTTGGTTCTTAGCTTCCCAGAGAGCTGGAAGCAAGATGCTTTGGGGCCTCTCTGCCCCTTTGGAAACAAGGCAGCACCTTGGGCCTGGCAGCTCTAGGACAATGGAGCACACCCAGAGCAGAAGTTCTACTTCAGCCAAATCAGGCCTGCCAGGAAACGGCGTTTCACAGGCCTTGGTAAGAGATGTTCCCGGTAGGCTGTAAGAGCACTGGGCAACGCCAGATGTTTCTTAGCTTCCCGAAGAGCTGGAAGCGAGAAGCTTTGGTGCCACTCTCTCACTTTGGACTCAAGGCAGCCCTTTGGGGCAGGTAGCTCTAGGCCAGTGGAGCACACCCAGAGCAGAAGTTCTACTTCGGCCAGTTCAGGCCACCAACAAACTGCGTTTCACAGGCCTTGGTAAGAGATTTTCTCTCAGGCTGTAAGAGCACTGGGCAGAGCCAGTTGTTTCTTAGCTTCCCAAAGAGCTGGAAGCAAGATGCTTTGGGGGCTCCCTGCCCCTTTGCCAACAAGGCCGACCTTTGGGCCTTTCAGCTCTAGGCCAATGGAGCACACCCAGAGCAGAAGTTCTACCTCAGCCAGATAAGGCCTGCCAAGAAACTGCGTTTCAAAGGCTTTGGTAAGAGATGTTGCCGGTACTCTGTCAGAGCACTGGGCAGAGACAGTTGTTTCTTAGCTTCCCAAAGAGCTGGAAGCAAGATGCTTTGGGGCCTCTCTGCCCCTTTGCAAACAAGGCATCCCTTTGGGCCTTTCAGCTCTAGGCCAATGGAGCACACCCAGAGCAGAAGTTCTACCTCAGCCAGATCAGGCCTGCCAAGAAACTGCTTTTCACAGGCCTTCGTAAGAGGTGTTCCCGGAAGGCTGTAAGAGTACCTGGCAGAGCGAGTTGTTTCTTAGCTTCAAAAACAGCTGGAAGCAACATGATTTGGGGCCTCTCTCCCCCTTTGGAAACAAAGCAGCCTTTGTGCCTGGCAGCTCTAGGCCAAAGTAGCACACCCAGAGCACAAGTTCTACCTCAGCCAGATAAGGCCTGTCAAGAAGCTGCGTTTCACAGGCCTTTGTATGTGACGTTCCCGGTTGGCTTTGAGGGCACTGTGCAGAGCCAGTTGTTTTAGCTTCCCAGAGAGCAGGAAGCAAGATGCTTTGGGGCCTCTCTCACACTTTGGAAATAAAGGCAGCCCTTTGGGCCTGGCAGCCCTAGGCCAATGGAGTACACCCAGAGCAGAAGTTTTACCTCAGCCAGATCAGGCCTTCCAAGAAACTGCGTCTCACAGGCCTTTCTCTGTCACGTTGCCGGTAGGCTGTGAGAGCACTGTGCAGAGCCAGTTGTTTCTTAGCTTCCCAAAGATTTGGAAGCAAGATACTTTGGGGACTCTCAGCCCCTTTGGAAACAAGGCGGCCCTTTGGGCCTGGCAGCTCTAGGCCAAAGTAGCACGCCCAGAGCAGGAGTTCTACTTCAGCCAGATCAGGCCTGCCAAGAAACTGCGTTTCACAGGCCTTGGTAAGAGATGTTCCCGGTAGGCTGTAAGAGCACTGGGCAGAGCCAGTTGTTTCTTACCTTCCTGAAAAGCTGGAAGCAAGACGCTTGGGACCCCTCTGCCCGTTTGGGAACAAGGCAGCCTTTTGGGTCGGGAAGCTCTAGGCCAATGGAGCACACGCAGAGCAGGAGTTCTACTTCAGCCTGATCAGGCCTGCAAAGAAACAGCGTTTGACAGGCCTTGGTAAGAGATGTTCCCGGTAGGTGTAAGAGCACTGGGCAGAGCCAGTTGTTTCTTAGCTTCGCAAAGACCGGGAAGCAAGATGCTTTGGGCCTCTCTGCCCCTTGGAAACAGGGCAGCACTTGGGGCCTGGCAGCTCTAGGGCAATGGAGCACACCCAGAGCCGGAGTTCTACTTCAGCCAGATGAGGCCTGCCAAGAAACTGCGTTTCACAGGCCTTTCAAAGACATGTTCCCGGTAGGCTGTAAGAGCACGGGGCAGAGCGAGTTGGTTCTTAGCTTCCCAGAGAGCTGGAAGCAAGATGCTTTGGGGCCTCTCTGCCCCTTTGGAAACAAGGCAGCACCTTGGGCCTGGCAGCTCTAGGGCAATGGAACACACCCAGAGCAGAAGTTCTACTTCAGCCAAATCAGGCCTGCCAGGAAACGGCGTTTCACAGGCCTTGGTAAGAGATGTTCCCGGTAGGCTGTAAGAGCACTGGGCAACGCCAGATGTTTCTTAGCTTCCCGAAGAGCTGGAAGCAAGATGCTTTGGTGCCACTCTCTCACTTTGGAATCAAGGCAGCCCTTTGGGGCAGGTAGCTCCAGGCCAGTGGAGCACACCCAGAGCAGAAGTTCTACTTCGGCCAGTTCAGGCCACCAACAAACTGCGTTTCACAGGCCTTGGTAAGAGATTTTCTCTCAGGCTGTAAGAGCA
The DNA here is from genome assembly GCF_041296235.1 of Equus asinus. Lineage (NCBI taxonomy): Eukaryota > Metazoa > Chordata > Mammalia > Perissodactyla > Equidae > Equus > Equus asinus. Next base: position 1,244,390 of record NW_027225523.1, read on the forward strand.
CTGGGCAGAGCCAGTTGTTTCTTAGCTTCCCAAAGAGCTGGAAGCAAGATGCTTTGGGGGCTCCCTGTCCCTTTGCCAACAAGGCCGACCTTTGGGCCTTTCAGCTCTAGGCCAATGGAGCACACCCAGAGCAGAAGTTCTACCTCAGCCAGATCAGGCCTGCCAAGAAACTGCTTTTCACAGGCCTTCGTAAGAGGTGTTCCCGGAAGGCTGTAAGAGTACCTGGCAGAGCGAGTTGTTTCTTAGCTTCAAAAACAGCTGGAAGCAACATGATTTGGGGCCTCTCTCCCCCTTTGGAAACAAAGCAGCCTTTGTGCCTGGCAGCTCTAGGCCAAAGTAGCACACCCAGAGCACAAGTTCTACCTCAGCCAGATAAGGCCTGTCAAGAAGCTGCGTTTGACAGGCCTTTGTATGTGACGTTCCCGGTTGGCTTTGAGAGCACTGTGCAGAGCCAGTTGTTTTAGCTTCCCAGAGAGCAGGAAGCAAGATGCTTTGGGGCCTCTCTCACACTTTGGAAATAAAGGCAGCCCTTTGGGCCTGGCAGCCCTAGGCCAATGGAGTACACCCAGAGCAGAAGTTCTACCTCAGCCAGATCAGGCCTTCCAAGAAACTGCGTCTCACAGGCCTTTCTCTGTCACGTTGCCGGTAGGCTGTGAGAGCACTGTGCAGAGCCAGTTGTTTCTTAGCTTCCCAAAGATTTGGAAGCAAGATGCTTTGGGGACTCTCAGCCCCTTTGGAAACAAGGCGGCCCTTTGGGCCTGGCAGCTCTAGGCCAAAGTAGCACGCCCAGAGCAGGAGTTCTACTTCAGCCAGATCAGGCCTGCCAAGAAACTGCGTTTCACAGGCCTTGGTAAGAGATGTTCCCGGTAGGCTGTAAGAGCACTGGGCAGAGCCAGTTGTTTCTTACCTTCCTGAAAAGCTGGAAGCAAGACGCTTGGGACCCCTCTGCCCGTTTGGGAACAAGGCAGCCTTTTGGGTCGGGAAGCTCTAGGCCAATGGAGCACACGCAGAGCAGGAGTTCTACTTCAGCCTGATCAGGCCTGCAAAGAAACAGCGTTTGACAGGCCTTGGTAAGAGATGTTCCCGGTAGGTGTAAGAGCACTGGGCAGAGCCAGTTGTTTCTTAGCTTCGCAAAGACCGGGAAGCAAGATGCTTTGGGCCTCTCTGCCCCTTGGAAACAGGGCAGCACTTGGGGCCTGGCAGCTCTAGGGCAATGGAGCACACCCAGAGCCGGAGTTCTACTTCAGCCAGATGAGGCCTGCCAAGAAACTGCGTTTCACAGGCCTTTCAAAGACATGTTCCCGGTAGGCTGTAAGAGCACGGGGCAGAGCGAGTTGGTTCTTAGCTTCCCAGAGAGCTGGAAGCAAGATGCTTTGGGGCCTCTCTGCCCCTTTGGAAACAAGGCAGCACCTTGGGCCTGGCAGCTCTAGGGCAATGGAACACACCCAGAGCAGAAGTTCTACTTCAGCCAAATCAGGCCTGCCAGGAAACGGCGTTTCACAGGCCTTGGTAAGAGATGTTCCCGGTAGGCTGTAAGAGCACTGGGCAACGCCAGATGTTTCTTAGCTTCCCGAAGAGCTGGAAGCAAGATGCTTTGGTGCCACTCTCTCACTTTGGAATCAAGGCAGCCCTTTGGGGCAGGTAGCTCCAGGCCAGTGGAGCACACCCAGAGCAGAAGTTCTACTTCGGCCAGTTCAGGCCACCAACAAACTGCGTTTCACAGGCCTTGGTAAGAGATTTTCTCACAGGCTGTAAGAGCACTGGGCAGAGCCAGTTGTTTCTTACTTCCCAAAGAGCTGGAAGCAAGATGCTTTGGGGGCTCCCTGTCCCTTTGCCAACAAGGCCGACCTTTGGGCCTTTCAGCTCTAGGCCAATGGAGCACACCCAAAGCAGAAGTTCTACCTCAGCCAGATAAGGCCTGCCAAGAAACTGCGTTTCAAAGGCTTTGGTAAGAGATGTTGCCGGTACTCTGTCAGAGCACTGGGCAGACACAGTTGTTTCTTAGCTTCCCAAAGAGCTGGAAGCAAGATGCTTTGGGGCCTCTCTGCCCCTTTGCAAACAAGGCATCCCTTTGGGCCTTTCAGCTCTAGGGCAATGGAGCACACCCAGAGCAGAAGTTCTACCTCAGCCAGATCAGGCCTGCCAAGAAACTGCTTTTCACAGGCCTTCGTAAGAGGTGTTCCCGGAAGGCTGTAAGAGTACCTGGCAGAGCGAGTTGTTTCTTAGCTTCAAAAACAGCTGGAAGCAACATGATTTGGGGCCTCTCTCCCCCTTTGGAAACAAAGCAGCCTTTGTGCCTGGCAGCTCTAGGCCAAAGTAGCACACCCAGAGCACAAGTTCTACCTCAGCCAGATAAGGCCTGTCAAGAAGCTGCGTTTGACAGGCCTTTGTATGTGACGTTCCCAGTTGGCTTTGAGAGCACTGTGCAGAGCCAGTTGTTTTAGCTTCCCAGAGAGCAGGAAGCAAGATGCTTTGGGGCCTCTCTCACACTTTGGAAATAAAGGCAGCCCTTTGGGCCTGGCAGCCCTAGGCCAATGGAGTACACCCAGAGCAGAAGTTCTACCTCAGCCAGATCAGGCCTTCCAAGAAACTGCGTCTCACAGGCCTTTCTCTGTCACGTTGCCGGTAGGCTGTGAGAGCACAGTGCAGAGCCAGTTGTTTCTTAGCTTCCCAAAGATTTGGAAGCAAGATACTTTGGGGACTCTCAGCCCCTTTGGAAACAAGGCGGCCCTTTGGGCCTGGCAGCTCTAGGCCAAAGTAGCACGCCCAGAGCAGGAGTTCTACTTCAGCCAGATCAGGCCTGCCAGGAAACTGCGTTTCACAGGCCTTGGTAAGAGATGTTCCCGGTAGGCTGTAAGAGCACTGGGCAGAGCCAGTTGTTTCTTACCTTCCTGAAAAGCTGGAAGCAAGATGCTTGGGACCCCTCTGCCCGTTTGGGAACAAGGCAGCCTTTTGGGTCGGGAAGCTCTAGGCCAATGGAGCACACGCAGAGCAGGAGTTCTACTTCAGCCTGATCAGGCCTGCAAAGAAACAGCGTTTGACAGGCCTTGGTAAGAGATGTTCCCGGTAGGTGTAAGAGCACTGGGCAGAGCCAGTTGTTTCTTAGCTTCGCAAAGACCGGGAAGCAAGATGCTTTGGGCCTCTCTGCCACTTGGAAACAGGGCAGCACTTGGGGCCTGGCAGCTCTAGGGCAATGGAGCACACCCAGAGCCGGAGTTCTACTTCAGCCAGATGAGGCCTGCCAAGAAACTGCGTTTCACAGGCCTTTCAAAGACATGTTCCCGGTAGGCTGTAAGAGCACGGGGCAGAGCGAGTTGGTTCTTAGCTTCCCAGAGAGCTGGAAGCAAGATGCTTTGGGGCCTCCCTGCCCCTTTGGAAACAAGGCAGCACCTTGGGCCTGGCAGCTCTAGGGCAATGGAGCACACCCAGAGCAGAAGTTCTACTTCAGCCAAATCAGGCCTGCCAGGAAACGGCGTTTCACAGGCCTTGGTAAGAGATGTTCCCGGTAGGCTGTAAGAGCACTGGGCAACGCCAGATGTTTCTTAGCTTCCCGAAGAGCTGGAAGCAAGATGCTTTGGGGCCTCTCATCCCCTTTCCAAACAAAGCGGCCCTTTGGGCCAGGCAGCTCTAGGCCAATGGAGCACACCCAGAGCAGAAGTTCTACTTCAGCTAGATCAGGCCACCAACAAAGTGCGTTTCACAAGCCTTGGTAAGAGATTTTCTCTCAGGCTGTAAGAGCACTGGGCAGAGCTAGTTGTTTCTTAGCTTCCCAAGAGGTGGAAGCAAGATGCTTTGGGGCCTCTCTCCCCCTTTGGAAACAAGGCAGCCCTTTGGGCCTTTCAGCTCTAGGGCAATGGAGCACACCCAGAACAGAAGTTCTACCTCAGCCAGATAAGGCCTGCCAAGAAACTGCGTTTCAAAGGCTTTGGTAAGAGATGTTGCCGGTACTCTGTCAGAGCACTGGGCAGAGACAGTTGTTTCTTAGCTTCCCAAAGAGCTGGAAGCAAGATGCTTTGGGGCCTCTCTGCCCCTTTGCAAACAAGGCATCCCTTTGGGCCTTTCAGCTCTAGGCCAATGGAGCACACCCAGAGCAGAAGTTCTACCTCAGCCAGATCAGGCCTGCCAAGAAACTGCTTTTCACAGGCCTTCGTAAGAGGTGTTCCCGGAAGGCTGTAAGAGTACCTGGCAGAGCGAGTTGTTTCTTAGCTTCAAAAACAGCTGGAAGGAACATGATATGGGGCCTCTCTCCCCCTTTGGAAACAAAGCAGCCTTTGTGCCTGGCAGCTCTAGGCCAAAGTAGCACACCCAGAGCACAAGTTCTACCTCAGCCAGATAAGGCCTGTCAAGAAGCTGCGTTTCACAGGCCTTTGTATGTGACGTTCCCGGTTGGCTTTGAGAGCACTGTGCAGAGCCAGTTGTTTTAGCTTCCCAGAGAGCAGGAAGCAAGATGCTTTGGGGCCTCTCTCACACTTTGGAAATAAAGGCAGCCCTTTGGGCCTGGCAGCCCTAGGCCAATGGAGTACACCCAGAGCAGAAGTTCTACCTCAGCCAGATCAGGCCTTCCAAGAAACTGCGTCTCACAGGCCTTTCTCTGTCACGTTGCCGGTAGGCTGTGAGAGCACTGTGCAGAGCCAGTTGTTTCTTAGCTTCCCAAAGATTTGGAAGCAAGATACTTTGGGGACTCTCAGCCCCTTTGGAAACAAGGTGGCCCTTTGGGCCTGGCAGCTCTAGGCCAAAGTAGCACGCCCAGAGCAGGAGTTCTACTTCAGCCACATCAGGCCTGCCAGGAAACTGCGTTTCACAGGCCTTGGTAAGAGATGTTCCCGGTAGGCTGTGAGAGCACTGTGGAGAGCCAGTTGCTTTAGCTTCCCACAGAGCTGGAAGCAAGATGCTTTGGGGCCTCTCTCTCCCTTTGGACACAAGGCAGCCGTTTGCGCCTGGCAGCTCTAGGCCAATGGAGCACACCCACAGCAGAAGTTCTACTTCAGGCAGATCAGTCCTGCCCAGAAACTGCGTTTCACAGCCCTTGGTAAGAGATGTTCACGGTAGGCTGTGAGAGCACTGGGCAGAACCAGTTGTTTTTTAGCTTCCCAAAGTGCTGGAGGCAAGATGCTTTGGGGCCTCTCTCACCCTTTGGAAACAAGGCAGCCCTTAGGTCCTGGTAGCTCTAGGCCTATGTAGCACAACCAGAACAGAAGTTCTACTTCAGCCAGGTCAGGCCTGCCAAGAAACTGCGTTTCACAGGCCTTTCAAAGAGATGTTCTCTTAGGCTGTAAGAGCACTGGGCAGAGCCAGCTGTTTCTTAGCTTCCCGAAGAGCCGGGAGCAAGAAGCTTTGGGTCCACTCTCCATCTTTGGAAACAAGGCAGCCCTTTGGGCCTGGCAGCTCTAGGGCAATGGAGCACACCCAGAGCAGAAGTTCTACTTCAGCCAGATCAGGCCTGCCAGGAAACTGCGTTTCACAGGCCTTGGTAAGAGATGTTCCCGGTAGGCTGTAAGAGCACTGGGCAGAGCCAGTTGTTTCTTACCTTCCTGAAAAGCTGGAAGCAAGACGCCTGGGACCCCTCTGCCCGTTTGGGAACAAGGCAGCCTTTTGGGTCGGGAAGCTCTAGGCCAATGGAGCACACGCAGAGCAGGAGTTCTACTTCAGCCTGATCAGGCCTGCAAAGAAACAGCGTTTGACAGGCCTTGGTAAGAGATGTTCCCGGTAGGTGTAAGAGCACTGGGCAGAGCCAGTTGTTTCTTAGCTTCGCAAAGACCGGGAAGCAAGATGCTTTGGGCCTCTCTGCCCCTTGGAAACAGGGCAGCACTTGGGGCCTGGCAGCTCTAGGGCAATGGAGCACACCCAGAGCCGGAGTTCTACTTCAGCCAGATGAGGCCTGCCAAGAAACTGCGTTTCACAGGCCTTTCAAAGACATGTTCCCGGTAGGCTGTAAGAGCACGGGGCAGAGCGAGTTGGTTCTTAGCTTCCCAGAGAGCTGGAAGCAAGATGCTTTGGGGCCTCTCTGCCCCTTTGGAAACAAGGCAGCACCTTGAGCCTGGCAGCTCCAGGGCAATGGAGCACACCCAGAGCAGAAGTTCTACTTCAGCCAAATCAGGCCTGCCAGGAAACGGCGTTTCACAGGCCTTGGTAAGAGATGTTCCCGGTAGGCTGTAAGAGCACTGGGCAACGCCAGATGTTTCTTAGCTTCCCGAAGAGCTGGAAGCAAGATGCTTTGGTGCCACTCTCTCACTTTGGAATCAAGGCAGCCCTTTGGGGCAGGTAGCTCCAGGCCAGTGGAGCACACCCAGAGCAGAAGTTCTACTTCGGCCAGTTCAGGACACCAACAAACTGCGTTTCACAGGCCTTGGTAAGAGATTTTCTCTCAGGCTGTAAGAGCACTGGGCAGAGCCAGTTGTTTCTTAGCTTCCCAAAGACCGGGAAGCAAGATGCTTTGGGGGCTCCCTGCCCCTTTGCCAACAAGGCCGACCTTTGGGCCTTTCAGCTCTAGGCCAATGGAGCACACCCAGAGCAGAAGTTCTACCTCAGCCAGATAAGGCCTGCCAAGAAACTGCGTTTCAAAGGCTTTGGTAAGAGATGTTGCTGGTACTCTGTCAGAGCACTGGGCAGAGACAGTTGTTTCTTAGCTTCCCAAAGAGCTGGAAGCAAGATGCTTTGGGGCCTCTCTGCCCCTTTGCAAACAAGGCATCCCTTTGGGCCTTTCAGCTCTAGGCCAATGGAGCACACCCAGAGCAGAAGTTCTACCTCAGCCAGATCAGGCCTGCCAAGAAACTGCTTTTCACAGGCCTTCGTAAGAGGTGTTCCCGGAAGGCTGTAAGAGTACCTGGCAGAGCGAGTTGTTTCTTAGCTTCAAAAACAGCTGGAAGCAACATGATTTGGGGCCTCTCTCCCCCTTTGGAAACAAAGCAGCCTTTGTGCCTGGCAGCTCTAGGCCAAAGTAGCACACCCAGAGCACAAGTTCTACCTCAGCCAGATAAGGCCTGTCAAGAAGCTGCGTTTCACAGGCCTTTGTATGTGACGTTCCCGGTTGGCTTTGAGAGCACTGTGCAGAGCCAGTTGTTTTAGCTTCCCAGAGAGCAGGAAGCAAGATGCTTTGGGGCCTCTCTCACACTTTGGAAATAAAGGCAGCCCTTTGGGCCTGGCAGCCCTAGGCCAATGGAGTACACCCAGAGCAGAAGTTCTACCTCAGCCAGATCAGGCCTTCCAAGAAACTGCGTCTCACAGGCCTTTCTCTGTCACGTTGCCGGTAGGCTGTGAGAGCACTGTGCAGAGCCAGTTGTTTCTTAGCTTCCCAAAGATTTGGAAGCAAGATACTTTGGGGACTCTCAGCCCCTTTGGAAACAAGGCGGCCCTTTGGGCCTGGCAGCTCTAGGCCAAAGTAGCACGCCCAGAGCAGGAGTTCTACTTCAGCCACATCAGGCCTGCCAGGAAACTGCGTTTCACCGGCCTTGGTAAGAGATGTTCCCGGTAGGCTGTGAGAGCACTGTGGAGAGCCAGTTGCTTTAGCTTCCCACAGAGCTGGAAGCAAGATGCTTTGGGGCCTCTCTCTCCCTTTGGACACAAGGCAGCCGTTTGCGCCTGGCAGCTCTAGGCCAATGGAGCACACCCACAGCAGAAGTTCTACTTCAGGCAGATCAGTCCTGCCCAGAAACTGCGTTTCACAGCCCTTGGTAAGAGATGTTCACGGTAGGCTGTGAGAGCACTGGGCAGAACCAGTTGTTTTTTAGCTTCCCAAAGTGCTGGAGGCAAGATGCTTTGGGGCCTCTCTCACCCTTTGGAAGCAAGGCAGCCCTTAGGTCCTGGTAGCTCTAGGCGTATGTAGCACAACCAGAACAGAAGTTCTACTTCAGCCAGGTCAGGCCTGCCAAGAAACTGCGTTTCACAGGCCTTTCAAAGAGATGTTCTCTTAGGCTGTAAGAGCACTGGGCAGAGCCAGCTGTTTCTTAGCTTCCCGAAGAGCCGGGAGCAAGATGCTTTGGGTCCACTCTCCATCTTTGGAAACAAGGCAGCCCTTTGGGCCTGGCAGCTCTAGGGCAATGGAGCACACCCAGATCAGAAGTTCTACTTCAGCCAGATCAGGCCTGCCAGGAAACTGCGTTTCACAGGCCTTGGTAAGAGATGTTCCCGGTAGGCTGTAAGAGCACTGGGCAGAGCCAGTTGTTTCTTACCTTCCTGAAAAGCTGGAAGCAAGACGCCTGGGACCCCTCTGCCCGTTTGGGAACAAGGCAGCCTTTTGGGTCGGGAAGCTCTAGGCCAATGGAGCACACGCAGAGCAGGAGTTCTACTTCAGCCTGATCAGGCCTGCAAAGAAACAGCGTTTGACAGGCCTTGGTAAGAGATGTTCCCGGTAGGTGTAAGAGCACTGGGCAGAGCCAGTTGTTTCTTAGCTTCGCAAAGACCGGGAAGCAAGATGCTTTGGGCCTCTCTGCCCCTTGGAAACAGGGCAGCACTTGGGGCCTGGCAGCTCTAGGGCAATGGAGCACACCCAGAGCCGGAGTTCTACTTCAGCCAGATGAGGCCTGCCAAGAAACTGCGTTTCACAGGCCTTTCAAAGACATGTTCCCGGTAGGCTGTAAGAGCACGGGGCAGAGCGAGTTGGTTCTTAGCTTCCCAGAGAGCTGGAAGCAAGATGCTTTGGGGCCTCTCTGCCCCTTTGGAAACAAGGCAGCACCTTGGGCCTGGCAGCTCTAGGGCAATGGAGCACACCCAGAGCAGAAGTTCTACTTCAGCCAAATCAGGCCTGCCAGGAAACGGCGTTTCACAGGCCTTGGTAAGAGATGTTCCCGGTAGGCTGTAAGAGCACTGGGCAACGCCAGATGTTTCTTAGCTTCCCGAAGAGCTGGAAGCAAGATGCTTTGGTGCCACTCTCTCACTTTGGAATCAAGGCAGCCCTTTGGGGCAGGTAGCTCCAGGCCAGTGGAGCACACCCAGAGCAGAAGTTCTACTTCGGCCAGTTCAGGCCACCAACAAACTGCGTTTCACAGGCCTTGGTAAGAGATTTTCTCTCAGGCTGTAAGAGCACTGGGCAGAGCCAGTTGTTTCTTAGCTTCCCAAAGACCGGGAAGCAAGATGCTTTGGGGGCTCCCTGCCCCTTTGCCAACAAGGCCGACCTTTGGGCATTTCAGCTCTAGGCCAATGGAGCACACCCAGAGCAGAAGTTCTACCTCAGCCAGATAAGGCCTGCCAAGAAACTGCGTTTCAAAGGCTTTGGTAAGAGATGTTGCTGGTACTCTGTCAGAGCACTGGGCAGAGACAGTTGTTTCTTAGCTTCCCAAAGAGCTGGAAGCAAGATGCTTTGGGGCCTCTCTGCCCCTTTGCAAACAAGGCATCCCTTTGGGCCTTTCAGCTCTAGGCCAATGGAGCACACCCAGAGCAGAAGTTCTACCTCAGCCAGATCAGGCCTGCCAAGAAACTGCTTTTCACAGGCCTTCGTAAGAGGTGTTCCCGGAAGGCTGTAAGAGTACCTGGCAGAGCGAGTTGTTTCTTAGCTTCAAAAACAGCTGGAAGCAACATGATTTGGGGCCTCTCTCCCCCTTTGGAAACAAAGCAGCCTTTGTGCCTGGCAGCTCTAGGCCAAAGTACCACACCCAGAGCACAAGTTCTACCTCACCCAGATAAGGCCTGTCAAGAAGCTGCGTTTCACAGGCCTTTGTATGTGACGTTCCCGGTTGGCTTTGAGAGCACTGTGCAGAGCCAGTTGTTTTAGCTTCCCAGAGAGCAGGAAGCAAGATGCTTTGGGGCCTCTCTCACACTTTGGAAATAAAGGCAGCCCTTTGGGCCTGGCAGCCCTAGGCCAATGGAGTACACCCAGAGCACAAGTTCTACCTCAGCCAGATCAGGCCTTCCAAGAAACTGCGTCTCACAGGCCTTTCTCTGTCACGTTGCCGGTAGGCTGTGAGAGCACTGTGCAGAGCCAGTTGTTTCTTAGCTTCCCAAAGATTTGGAAGCAAGATACTTTGGGGACTCTCAGCCCCTTTGGAAACAAGGCGGCCCTTTGGGCCTGGCAGCTCTAGGCCAAAGTAGCACGCCCAGAGCAGGAGTTCTACTTCAGCCAGATCAGGCCTGCCAAGAAACTGCGTTTCACAGGCCTTGGTAAGAGATGTTCCCGGTAGGCTGTGAGAGCACTGTGGAGAGCCAGTTGCTTTAGCTTCCCACAGAGCTGGAAGCAAGATGCTTTGGGGCCTCTCTCTCCCTTTGGACACAAGGCAGCCGTTTGCGCCTGGCAGCTCTAGGCCAATGGAGCACACCCACAGCAGAAGTTCTACTTCAGGCAGATCAGTCCTGCCCAGAAACTGCGTTTCACAGCCCTTGGTAAGAGATGTTCACGGTAGGCTGTGAGAGCACTGGGCAGAACCAGTTGTTTTTTAGCTTCCCAAAGTGCTGGAGGCAAGATGCTTTGGGGCCTCTCTCACCCTTTGGAAACAAGGCAGCCCTTAGGTCCTGGTAGCTCTAGGCCTATGTAGCACAACCAGAACAGAAGTTCTACTTCAGCCAGGTCAGGCCTGCCAAGAAACTGCGTTTCACAGGCCTTTCAAAGAGATGTTCTCTTAGGCTGTAAGAGCACTGGGCAGAGCCAGCTGTTTCTTAGCTTCCCGAAGAGCCGGGAGCAAGATTCTTTGGGTCCACTCTCCGTCTTTGGAAACAAGGCAGCCCTTTGGGCCTGGCAGCTCTGGGGCAATGGAGCACACCCAGAGCAGAAGTTCTACTTCAGCCAGATCAGGCCTGCCAGGAAACTGCGTTTCACAGGCCTTGGTAAGAGATGTTCCCGGTAGGCTGTAAGAGCACTGGGCAGAGCCAGTTGTTTCTTACCTTCCTGAAAAGCTGGAAGCAAGACGCCTGGGACCCCTCTGCCCGTTTGGGAACAAGGCAGCCTTTTGGGTCGGGAAGCTCTAGGCCAATGGAGCACACGCAGAGCAGGAGTTCTACTTCAGCCTGATCAGGCCTGCAAAGAAACAGCGTTTGACAGGCCTTGGTAAGAGATGTTCCCGGTAGGTGTAAGAGCACTGGGCAGAGCCAGTTGTTTCTTAGCTTCGCAGAGACCGGGAAGCAAGATGCTTTGGGCCTCTCTGCCCCTTGGAAACAGGGCAGCAGTTGGGGCCTGGCAGCTCTAGGGCAATGGAGCACACCCAGAGCCGGAGTTCTACTTCAGCCAGATGAGGCCTGCCAAGAAACTGCGTTTCACAGGCCTTTCAAAGACATGTTCCCGGTAGGCTGTAAGAGCACGGGGCAGAGCGAGTTGGTTCTTAGCTTCCCAGAGAGCTGGAAGCAAGATGCTTTGGGGCCTCTCTGCCCCTTTGGAAACAAGGCAGCACCTTGGGCCTGGCAGCTCTAGGGCAATGGAGCACACCCAGAGCAGAAGTTCTACTTCAGCCAAATCAGGCCTGCCAGGAAACGGCGTTTCACAGGCCTTGGTAAGAGATGTTCCCGGTAGGCTGTAAGAGCACTGGGCAACGCCAGATGTTTCTTAGCTTCCCGAAGAGCTGGAAGCAAGATGCTTTGGTGCCACTCTCTCACTTTGGAATCAAGGCAGCCCTTTGGGGCAGGTAGCTCCAGGCCAGTGGAGCACACCCAGAGCAGAAGTTCTACTTCGGCCAGTTCAGGCCACCAACAAACTGCGTTTCACAGGCCTTGGTAAGAGATTTTCTCTCAGGCTGTAAGAGCACTGGGCAGAGCCAGTTGTTTCTTAGCTTCCCAAAGACCGGGAAGCAAGATGCTTTGGGGGCTCCCTGCCCCTTTGCCAACAAGGCCGACCTTTGGGCATTTCAGCTCTAGGCCAATGGAGCACACCCAGAGCAGAAGTTCTACCTCAGCCAGATAAGGCCTGCCAAGAAACTGCGTTTCAAAGGCTTTGGTAAGAGATGTTGCTGGTACTCTGTCAGAGCACTGGGCAGAGACAGTTGTTTCTTAGCTTCCCAAAGAGCTGGAAGCAAGATGCTTTGGGGCCTCTCTGCCCCTTTGCAAACAAGGCATCTCTTTGGGCCTTTCAGCTCTAGGCCAATGGAGCACACCCAGAGCAGAAGTTCTACCTCAGCCAGATCAGGCCTGCCAAGAAACTGCTTTTCACAGGCCTTCGTAAGAGGTGTTCCCGGAAGGCTGTAAGAGTACCTGGCAGAGCGAGTTGTTTCTTAGCTTCAAAAACAGCTGGAAGCAACATGATTTGGGGCCTCTCTCCCCCTTTGGAAACAAAGCAGCCTTTGTGCCTGGCAGCTCTAGGCCAAAGTACCACACCCAGAGCACAAGTTCTACCTCAGCCAGATAAGGCCTGTCAAGAAGCTGCGTTTCACAGGCCTTTGTATGTGACGTTCCCGGTTGGCTTTGAGAGCACTGTGCAGAGCCAGTTGTTTTAGCTTCCCAGAGAGCAGGAAGCAAGATGCTTTGGGGCCTCTCTCACACTTTGGAAATAAAGGCAGCCCTTTGGGCCTGGCAGCCCTAGGCCAATGGAGTACACCCAGAGCACAAGTTCTACCTCAGCCAGATCAGGCCTTCCAAGAAACTGCGTCTCACAGGCCTTTCTCTGTCACGTTGCCGGTAGGCTGTGAGAGCACTGTGCAGAGCCAGTTGTTTCTTAGCTTCCCAAAGATTTGGAAGCAAGATACTTTGGGGACTCTCAGCCCCTTTGGAAACAAGGCGGCCCTTTGGGCCTGGCAGCTCTAGGCCAAAGTAGCACGCCCAGAGCAGGAGTTCTACTTCAGCCAGATCAGGCCTGCCAAGAAACTGCGTTTCACAGGCCTTGGTAAGAGATGTTCCCGGTAGGCTGTGAGAGCACTGTGGAGAGCCAGTTGCTTTAGCTTCCCACAGAGCTGGAAGCAAGATGCTTTGGGGCCTCTCTCTCCCTTTGGACACAAGGCAGCCGTTTGCGCCTGGCAGCTCTAGGCCAATGGAGCACACCCACAGCAGAAGTTCTACTTCAGGCAGATCAGTCCTGCCCAGAAACTGCGTTTCACAGCCCTTGGTAAGAGATGTTCACGGTAGGCTGTGAGAGCACTGGGCAGAACCAGTTGTTTTTTAGCTTCCCAAAGTGCTGGAGGCAAGATGCTTTGGGGCCTCTCTCACCCTTTGGAAACAAGGCAGCCCTTAGGTCCTGGTAGCTCTAGGCCTATGTAGCACAACCAGAACAGAAGTTCTACTTCAGCCAGGTCAGGCCTGCCAAGAAACTGCGTTTCACAGGCCTTTCAAAGAGATGTTCTCTTAGGCTGTAAGAGCACTGGGCAGAGCCAGCTGTTTCTTAGCTTCCCGAAGAGCCGGGAGCAAGATTCTTTGGGTCCACTCTCCGTCTTTGGAAACAAGGCAGCCCTTTGGGCCTGGCAGCTCTGGGGCAATGGAGCACACCCAGAGCAGAAGTTCTACTTCAGCCAGATCAGGCCTGCCAGGAAACTGCGTTTCACAGGCCTTGGTAAGAGATGTTCCCGGTAGGCTGTAAGAGCACTGGGCAGAGCCAGTTGTTTCTTACCTTCCTGAAAAGCTGGAAGCAAGACGCCTGGGACCCCTCTGCCCGTTTGGGAACAAGGCAGCCTTTTGGGTCGGGAAGCTCTAGGCCAATGGAGCACACGCAGAGCAGGAGTTCTACTTCAGCCTGATCAGGCCTGCAAAGAAACAGCGTTTGACAGGCCTTGGTAAGAGATGTTCCCGGTAGGTGTAAGAGCACTGGGCAGAGCCAGTTGTTTCTTAGCTTCGCAGAGACCGGGAAGCAAGATGCTTTGGGCCTCTCTGCCCCTTGGAAACAGGGCAGCAGTTGGGGCCTGGCAGCTCTAGGGCAATGGAGCACACCCAGAGCCGGAGTTCTACTTCAGCCAGATGAGGCCTGCCAAGAAACTGCGTTTCACAGGCCTTTCAAAGACATGTTCCCGGTAGGCTGTAAGAGCACGGGGCAGAGCGAGTTGGTTCTTAGCTTCCCAGAGAGCTGGAAGCAAGATGCTTTGGGGCCTCTCTGCCCCTTTGGAAACAAGGCAGCACCTTGGGCCTGGCAGCTCTAGGGCAATGGAGCACACCCAGAGCAGAAGTTCTACTTCAGCCAAATCAGGCCTGCCAGGAAACGGCGTTTCACAGGCCTTGGTAAGAGATGTTCCCGGTAGGCTGTAAGAGCACTGGGCAACGCCAGATGTTTCTTAGCTTCCCGAAGAGCTGGAAGCAAGATGCTTTGGTGCCACTCTCTCACTTTGGAATCAAGGCAGCCCTTTGGGGCAGGTAGCTCCAGGCCAGTGGAGCACACCCAGAGCAGAAGTTCTACTTCGGCCAGTTCAGGCCACCAACAAACTGCGTTTCACAGGCCTTGGTAAGAGATTTTCTCTCAGGCTGTAAGAGCACTGGGCAGAGCCAGTTGTTTCTTAGCTTCCCAAAGACCGGGAAGCAAGATGCTTTGGGGGCTCCCTGCCCCTTTGCCAACAAGGCCGACCTTTGGGCATTTCAGCTCTAGGCCAATGGAGCACACCCAGAGCAGAAGTTCTACCTCAGCCAGATAAGGCCTGCCAAGAAACTGCGTTTCAAAGGCTTTGGTAAGAGATGTTGCTGGTACTCTGTCAGAGCACTGGGCAGAGACAGTTGTTTCTTAGCTTCCCAAAGAGCTGGAAGCAAGATGCTTTGGGGCCTCTCTGCCCCTTTGCAAACAAGGCATCTCTTTGGGCCTTTCAGCTCTAGGCCAATGGAGCACACCCAGAGCAGAAGTTCTACCTCAGCCAGATCAGGCCTGCCAAGAAACTGCTTTTCACAGGCCTTCGTAAGAGGTGTTCCCGGAAGGCTGTAAGAGTACCTGGCAGAGCGAGTTGTTTCTTAGCTTCAAAAACAGCTGGAAGCAACATGATTTGGGGCCTCTCTCCCCCTTTGGAAACAAAGCAGCCTTTGTGCCTGGCAGCTCTAGGCCAAAGTACCACACCCAGAGCACAAGTTCTACCTCAGCCAGATAAGGCCTGTCAAGAAGCTGCGTTTCACAGGCCTTTGTATGTGACGTTCCCGGTTGGCTTTGAGAGCACTGTGCAGAGCCAGTTGTTTTAGCTTCCCAGAGAGCAGGAAGCAAGATGCTTTGGGGCCTCTCTCACACTTTGGAAATAAAGGCAGCCCTTTGGGCCTGGCAGCCCTAGGCCAATGGAGTACACCCAGAGCACAAGTTCTACCTCAGCCAGATCAGGCCTTCCAAGAAACTGCGTCTCACAGGCCTTTCTCTGTCACGTTGCCGGTAGGCTGTGAGAGCACTGTGCAGAGCCAGTTGTTTCTTAGCTTCCCAAAGATTTGGAAGCAAGATACTTTGGGGACTCTCAGCCCCTTTGGAAACAAGGCGGCCCTTTGGGCCTGGCAGCTCTAGGCCAAAGTAGCACGCCCAGAGCAGGAGTTCTACTTCAGCCAGATCAGGCCTGCCAAGAAACTGCGTTTCACAGGCCTTGGTAAGAGATGTTCCCGGTAGGCTGTGAGAGCACTGTGGAGAGCCAGTTGCTTTAGCTTCCCACAGAGCTGGAAGCAAGATGCTTTGGGGCCTCTCTCTCCCTTTGGACACAAGGCAGCCGTTTGCGCCTGGCAGCTCTAGGCCAATGGAGCACACCCACAGCAGAAGTTCTACTTCAGGCAGATCAGTCCTGCCCAGAAACTGCGTTTCACAGCCCTTGGTAAGAGATGTTCACGGTAGGCTGTGAGAGCACTGGGCAGAACCAGTTGTTTTTTAGCTTCCCAAAGTGCTGGAGGCAAGATGCTTTGGGGCCTCTCTCACCCTTTGGAAACAAGGCAGCCCTTAGGTCCTGGTAGCTCTAGGCCTATGTAGCACAACCAGAACAGAAGTTCTACTTCAGCCAGGTCAGGCCTGCCAAGAAACTGCGTTTCACAGGCCTTTCAAAGAGATGTTCTCTTAGGCTGTAAGAGCACTGGGCAGAGCCAGCTGTTTCTTAGCTTCCCGAAGAGCTGGGAGCAAGATTCTTTGGGTCCACTCTCCGTCTTTGGAAACAAGGCAGCCCTTTGGGCCTGGCAGCTCTGGGGCAATGGAGCACACCCAGAGCAGAAGTTCTACTTCAGCCAGATCAGGCCTGCCAGGAAACTGCGTTTCACAGGCCTTGGTAAGAGATGTTCCCGGTAGGCTGTAAGAGCACTGGGCAGAGCCAGTTGTTTCTTACCTTCCTGAAAAGCTGGAAGCAAGACGCCTGGGACCCCTCTGCCCGTTTGGGAACAAGGCAGCCTTTTGGGTCGGGAAGCTCTAGGCCAATGGAGCACACGCAGAGCAGGAGTTCTACTTCAGCCTGATCAGGCCTGCAAAGAAACAGCGTTTGACAGGCCTTGGTAAGAGATGTTCCCGGTAGGTGTAAGAGCACTGGGCAGAGCCAGTTGTTTCTTAGCTTCGCAGAGACCGGGAAGCAAGATGCTTTGGGCCTCTCTGCCCCTTGGAAACAGGGCAGCAGTTGGGGCCTGGCAGCTCTAGGGCAATGGAGCACACCCAGAGCCGGAGTTCTACTTCAGCCAGATGAGGCCTGCCAAGAAACTGCGTTTCACAGGCCTTTCAAAGACATGTTCCCGGTAGGCTGTAAGAGCACGGGGCAGAGCGAGTTGGTTCTTAGCTTCCCAGAGAGCTGGAAGCAAGATGCTTTGGGGCCTCTCTGCCCCTTTGGAAACAAGGCAGCACCTTGGGCCTGGCAGCTCTAGGGCAATGGAGCACACCCAGAGCAGAAGTTCTACTTCAGCCAAATCAGGCCTGCCAGGAAACGGCGTTTCACAGGCCTTGGTAAGAGATGTTCCCGGTAGGCTGTAAGAGCACTGGGCAACGCCAGATGTTTCTTAGCTTCCCGAAGAGCTGGAAGCAAGATGCTTTGGTGCCACTCTCTCACTTTGGAATCAAGGCAGCCCTTTGGGGCAGGTAGCTCCAGGCCAGTGGAGCAACCCAGAGCAGAAGTTCTACTTCGGCCAGTTCAGGCCACCAACAAACTGCGTTTCACAGGCCTTGGTAAGAGATGTTCCCGGTAGGCTGTAAGAGCACTGGGCAGAGCCAGTTGTTTCTTAGCTTCCCAAAGACCGGGAAGCAAGATGCTTTGGGGGCTCCCTGCCCCTTTGCCAACAAGGCCGACCTTTGGGCCTTTCAGCTCTAGGCCAATGGAGCACACCCAGAGCAGAAGTTCTACCTAAGCCAGATAAGGCCTGCCAAGAAACTGCGTTTCAAAGGCTTTGGTAAGAGATGTTGCCGGTACTCTGTCAGAGCACTGGGCAGAGCCAGTTGTTTCTTAGCTTCCCAAAGAGCTGGAAGCAAGATGCTTTGGGGCCTCTCTGCCCCTTTGCAAACAAGGCATCCCTTTGGGCCTTTCAGCTCTAGGCCAATGGAGCACACCCAGAGCAGAAGTTCTACCTCAGCCAGAACAGGCCTGCCAAGAAACTGCTTTTCACAGGCCTTCGTAAGAGGTGTTCCCGGAAGGCTGTAAGAGTACCTGGCAGAGCGAGTTGTTTCTTAGCTTCAAAAACAGCTGGAAGCAACATGATTTGGGGCCTCTCTCCCCCTTTGGAAACAAAGCAGCCTTTGTGCCTGGCAGCTCTAGGCCAAAGTACCACACCCAGAGCACAAGTTCTACCTCAGCCAGATAAGGCCTGTCAAGAAGCTGCGTTTCACAGGCCTTTGTATGTGACGTTCCCGGTTGGCTTTGAGAGCACTGTGCAGAGCCAGTTGTTTTAGCTTCCCAGAGAGCAGGAAGCAAGATGCTTTGGGGCCTCTCTCACACTTTGGAAATAAAGGCAGCCCTTTGGGCCTGGCAGCCCTAGGCCAATGGAGTACACCCAGAGCAGAAGTTCTACCTCAGCCAGATCAGGCCTTCCAAGAAACTGCGTCTCACAGGCCTTTCTCTGTCACGTTGCCGGTAGGCTGTGAGAGCACTGTGCAGAGCCAGTTGTTTCTTAGCTTCCCAAAGATTTGGAAGCAAGATACTTTGGGGACTCTCAGCCCCTTTGGAAACAAGGCGGCCCTTTGGGCCTGGCAGCTCTAGGCCAAAGTAGCACGCCCAGAGCAGGAGTTCTACTTCAGCCAGATCAGGCCTGCCAAGAAACTGCGTTTCACAGGCCTTGGTAAGAGATGTTCCCGGTAGGCTGTGAGAGCACTGTGGAGAGCCAGTTGCTTTAGCTTCCCACAGAGCTGGAAGCAAGATGCTTTGGGGCCTCTCTCTCCCTTTGGACACAAGGCAGCCGTTTGCGCCTGGCAGCTCTAGGCCAAAGTAGCACGCCCAGAGCAGGAGTTCTACTTCAGGCAGATCAGTCCTGCGCAGAAACTGCGTTTCACAGCCCTTGGTAAGAGATGTTCACGGTAGGCTGTGAGAGCACTGGGCAGAACCAGTTGTTTTTTAGCTTCCCAAAGTGCTGGAGGCAAGATGCTTTGGGGCCTCTCTCACCCTTTGGAAACAAGGCAGCCCTTAGGTCCTGGTAGCTCTAGGCCTATGTAGCACAACCAGAACAGAAGTTCTACTTCAGCCAGGTCAGGCCTGCCAAGAAACTGCGTTTCACAGGCCTTTCAAAGAGATGTTCTCTTAGGCTGTAAGAGCACTGGGCAGAGCCAGCTGTTTCTTAGCTTCCCGAAGAGCTGGGAGCAAGATGCTTTGGGTCCACTCTCCGTCTTTGGAAACAAGGCAGCCCTTTGGGCCTGGCAGCTCTGGGGCAATGGAGCACACCCAGAGCAGAAGTTCTACTTCAGCCAGATCAGGCCTGCCAGGAAACTGCGTTTCACAGGCCTTGGTAAGAGATGTTCCCGGTAGGCTGTAAGAGCACTGGGCAGAGCCAGTTGTTTCTTACCTTCCTGAAAAGCTGGAAGCAAGACGCCTGGGACCCCTCTGCCCGTTTGGGAACAAGGCAGCCTTTTGGGTCGGGAAGCTCTAGGCCAATGGAGCACACGCAGAGCAGGAGTTCTACTTCAGCCTGATCAGGCCTGCAAAGAAACAGCGTTTGACAGGCCTTGGTAAGAGATGTTCCCGGTAGGTGTAAGAGCACTGGGCAGAGCCAGTTGTTTCTTAGCTTCGCAGAGACCGGGAAGCAAGATGCTTTGGGCCTCTCTGCCCCTTGGAAACAGGGCAGCACTTGGGGCCTGGCAGCTCTAGGGCAATGGAGCACACCCAGAGCCGGATTTCTACTTCAGCCAGATGAGGCCTGCCAAGAAACTGCGTTTCACAGGCCTTTCAAAGACATGTTCCCGGTAGGCTGTAAGAGCACGGGGCAGAGCGAGTTGGTTCTTAGCTTCCCAGAGAGCTGGAAGCAAGATGCTTTGGGGCCTCTCTGCCCCTTTGGAAACAAGGCAGCACCTTGGGCCTGGCAGCTCTAGGGCAATGGAGCACACCCAGAGCAGAAGTTCTACTTCAGCCAAATCAGGCCTGCCAGGAAACGGCGTTTCACAGGCCTTGGTAAGAGATGTTCCCGGTAGGCTGTAAGAGCACTGGGCAACGCCAGATGTTTCTTAGCTTCCCGAAGAGCTGGAAGCAAGATGCTTTGGTGCCACTCTCTCACTTTGGAATCAAGGCAGCCCTTTGGGGCAGGTAGCTCCAGGCCAGTGGAGCACACCCAGAGCAGAAGTTCTACTTCGGCCAGTTCAGGCCACCAACAAACTGCGTTTCACAGGCCTTGGTAAGAGATGTTCCCGGTAGGCTGTAAGAGCACTGGGCAGAGCCAGTTGTTTCTTAGCTTCCCAAAGACCGGGAAGCAAGATGCTTTGGGGGCTCCCTGCCCCTTTGCCAACAAGGCCGACCTTTGGGCCTTTCAGCTCTAGGCCAATGGAGCACACCCAGAGCAGAAGTTCTACCTAAGCCAGATAAGGCCTGCCAAGAAACTGCGTTTCAAAGGCTTTGGTAAGAGATGTTGCCGGTACTCTGTCAGAGCACTGGGCAGAGCCAGTTGTTTCTTAGCTTCCCAAAGAGCTGGAAGCAAGATGCTTTGGGGCCTCTCTGCCCCTTTGCAAACAAGGCATCCCTTTGGGCCTTTCAGCTCTAGGCCAATGGAGCACACCCAGAGCAGAAGTTCTACCTCAGCCAGATCAGGCCTGCCAAGAAACTGCTTTTCACAGGCCTTCGTAAGAGGTGTTCCCGGAAGGCTGTAAGAGTACCTGGCAGAGCGAGTTGTTTCTTAGCTTCAAAAACAGCTGGAAGCAACATGATTTGGGGCCTCTCTCCCCCTTTGGAAACAAAGCAGCCTTTGTGCCTGGCAGCTCTAGGCCAAAGTACCACACCCAGAGCACAAGTTCTACCTCAGCCAGATAAGGCCTGTCAAGAAGCTGCGTTTCACAGGCCTTTGTATGTGACGTTCCCGGTTGGCTTTGAGAGCACTGTGCAGAGCCAGTTGTTTTAGCTTCCCAGAGAGCAGGAAGCAAGATGCTTTGGGGCCTCTCTCACACTTTGGAAATAAAGGCAGCCCTTTGGGCCTGGCAGCCCTAGGCCAATGGAGTACACCCAGAGCAGAAGTTCTACCTCAGCCAGATCAGGCCTTCCAAGAAACTGCGTCTCACAGGCCTTTCTCTGTCACGTTGCCGGTAGGCTGTGAGAGCACTGTGCAGAGCCAGTTGTTTCTTAGCTTCCCAAAGATTTGGAAGCAAGATACTTTGGGGACTCTCAGCCCCTTTGGAAACAAGGCGGCCCTTTGGGCCTGGCAGCTCTAGGCCAAAGTAGCACGCCCAGAGCAGGAGTTCTACTTCAGCCAGATCAGGCCTGCCAAGAAACTGCGTTTCACAGGCCTTGGTAAGAGATGTTCCCGGTAGGCTGTGAGAGCACTGTGGAGAGCCAGTTGCTTTAGCTTCCCACAGAGCTGGAAGCAAGATGCTTTGGGGCCTCTCTCTCCCTTTGGACACAAGGCAGCCGTTTGCGCCTGGCAGCTCTAGGCCAATGGAGCACACCCACAGCAGAAGTTCTACTTCAGGCAGATCAGTCCTGCCCAGAAACTGCGTTTCACAGCCCTTGGTAAGAGATGTTCACGGTAGGCTGTGAGAGCACTGGGCAGAACCAGTTGTTTTTTAGCTTCCCAAAGTGCTGGAGGCAAGATGCTTTGGGGCCTCTCTCACCCTTTGGAAACAAGGCAGCCCTTAGGTCCTGGTAGCTCTAGGCCTATGTAGCACAACCAGAACAGAAGTTCTACTTCAGCCAGGTCAGGCCTGCCAAGAAACTGCGTTTCACAGGCCTTTCAAAGAGATGTTCTCTTAGGCTGTATGAGCACTGGGCAGAGCCAGCTGTTTCTTAGCTTCCCGAAGAGCTGGGAGCAAGATTCTTTGGGTCCACTCTCCGTCTTTGGAAACAAGGCAGCCCTTTGGGCCTGGCAGCTCTGGGGCAATGGAGCACACCCAGAGCAGAAGTTCTACTTCAGCCAGATCAGGCCTGCCAGGAAACTGCGTTTCACAGGCCTTGGTAAGAGATGTTCCCGGTAGGCTGTAAGAGCACTGGGCAGAGCCAGTTGTTTCTTACCTTCCTGAAAAGCTGGAAGCAAGACGCCTGGGACCCCTCTGCCCGTTTGGGAACAAGGCAGCCTTTTGGGTCGGGAAGCTCTAGGCCAATGGAGCACACGCAGAGCAGGAGTTCTACTTCAGCCTGATCAGGCCTGCAAAGAAACAGCGTTTGACAGGCCTTGGTAAGAGATGTTCCCGGTAGGTGTAAGAGCACTGGGCAGAGCCAGTTGTTTCTTAGCTTCGCAGAGACCGGGAAGCAAGATGCTTTGGGCCTCTCTGCCCCTTGGAAACAGGGCAGCAGTTGGGGCCTGGCAGCTCTAGGGCAATGGAGCACACCCAGAGCCGGAGTTCTACTTCAGCCAGATGAGGCCTGCCAAGAAACTGCGTTTCACAGGCCTTTCAAAGACATGTTCCCGGTAGGCTGTAAGAGCACGGGGCAGAGCGAGTTGGTTCTTAGCTTCCCAGAGAGCTGGAAGCAAGATGCTTTGGGGCCTCTCTGCCCCTTTGGAAACAAGGCAGCACCTTGGGCCTGGCAGCTCTAGGGCAATGGAGCACACCCAGAGCAGAAGTTCTACTTCAGCCAAATCAGGCCTGCCAGGAAACGGCGTTTCACAGGCCTTGGTAAGAGATGTTCCCGGTAGGCTGTAAGAGCACTGGGCAACGCCAGATGTTTCTTAGCTTCCCGAAGAGCTGGAAGCAAGATGCTTTGGTGCCACTCTCTCACTTTGGAATCAAGGCAGCCCTTTGGGGCAGGTAGCTCCAGGCCAGTGGAGCACACCCAGAGCAGAAGTTCTACTTCGGCCAGTTCAGGCCACCAACAAACTGCGTTTCACAGGCCTTGGTAAGAGATGTTCCCGGTAGGCTGTAAGAGCACTGGGCAGAGCCAGTTGTTTCTTAGCTTCCCAAAGACCGGGAAGCAAGATGCTTTGGGGGCTCCCTGCCCCTTTGCCAACAAGGCCGACCTTTGGGCCTTTCAGCTCTAGGCCAATGGAGCACACCCAGAGCAGAAGTTCTACCTCAGCCAGATAAGGCCTGCCAAGAAACTGCGTTTCAAAGGCTTTGGTAAGAGATGTTGCCGGTACTCTGTCAGAGCACTGGGCAGAGACAGTTGTTTCTTAGCTTCCCAAAGAGCTGGAAGCAAGATGCTTTGGGGCCTCTCTGCCCCTTTGCAAACAAGGCATCCCTTTGGGCCTTTCAGCTCTAGGGCAATGGAGCACACCCAGAGCAGAAGTTCTACCTCAGCCAGATCAGGCCTGCCAAGAAACTGCTTTTCACAGGCCTTCGTAAGAGGTGTTCCCGGAAGGCTGTAAGAGTACCTGGCAGAGCGAGTTGTTTCTTAGCTTCAAAAACAGCTGGAAGCAACATGATTTGGGGCCTCTCTCCCCCTTTGGAAACAAAGCAGCCTTTGTGCCTGGCAGCTCTAGGCCAAAGTACCACACCCAGAGCACAAGTTCTACCTCAGCCAGATAAGGCCTGTCAAGAAGCTGCGTTTCACAGGCCTTTGTATGTGACGTTCCCGGTTGGCTTTGAGAGCACTGTGCAGAGCCAGTTGTTTTAGCTTCCCAGAGAGCAGGAAGCAAGATGCTTTGGGGCCTCTCTCACACTTTGGAAATAAAGGCAGCCCTTTGGGCCTGGCAGCCCTAGGCCAATGGAGTACACCCAGAGCAGAAGTTCT
Source organism: Equus asinus (assembly GCF_041296235.1). Lineage (NCBI taxonomy): Eukaryota > Metazoa > Chordata > Mammalia > Perissodactyla > Equidae > Equus > Equus asinus. Next base: position 1,267,420 of record NW_027225523.1, read on the forward strand.
ACCTCAGCCAGATCAGGCCTTCCAAGAAACTGCGTCTCACAGGCCTTTCTCTGTCACGTTGCCGGTAGGCTGTGAGAGCACTGTGCAGAGCCAGTTGTTTCTTAGCTTCCCAAAGATTTGGAAGCAAGATACTTTGGGGACTCTCAGCCCCTTTGGAAACAAGGCGGCCCTTTGGGCCTGGCAGCTCTAGGCCAAAGTAGCACGCCCAGAGCAGGAGTTCTACTTCAGCCAGATCAGGCCTGCCAAGAAACTGCGTTTCACAGGCCTTGGTAAGAGATGTTCCCGGTAGGCTGTGAGAGCACTGTGGAGAGCCAGTTGCTTTAGCTTCCCACAGAGCTGGAAGCAAGATGCTTTGGGGCCTCTCTCTCCCTTTGGACACAAGGCAGCCGTTTGCGCCTGGCAGCTCTAGGCCAAAGTAGCACGCCCAGAGCAGGAGTTCTACTTCAGGCAGATCAGTCCTGCGCAGAAACTGCGTTTCACAGCCCTTGGTAAGAGATGTTCACGGTAGGCTGTGAGAGCACTGGGCAGAACCAGTTGTTTTTTAGCTTCCCAAAGTGCTGGAGGCAAGATGCTTTGGGGCCTCTCTCACCCTTTGGAAACAAGGCAGCCCTTAGGTCCTGGTAGCTCTAGGCCTATGTAGCACAACCAGAACAGAAGTTCTACTTCAGCCAGGTCAGGCCTGCCAAGAAACTGCGTTTCACAGGCCTTTCAAAGAGATGTTCTCTTAGGCTGTAAGAGCACTGGGCAGAGCCAGCTGTTTCTTAGCTTCCCGAAGAGCTGGGAGCAAGATTCTTTGGGTCCACTCTCCGTCTTTGGAAACAAGGCAGCCCTTTGGGCCTGGCAGCTCTGGGGCAATGGAGCACACCCAGAGCAGAAGTTCTACTTCAGCCAGATCAGGCCTGCCAGGAAACTGCGTTTCACAGGCCTTGGTAAGAGATGTTCCCGGTAGGCTGTAAGAGCACTGGGCAGAGCCAGTTGTTTCTTACCTTCCTGAAAAGCTGGAAGCAAGACGCCTGGGACCCCTCTGCCCGTTTGGGAACAAGGCAGCCTTTTGGGTCGGGAAGCTCTAGGCCAATGGAGCACACGCAGAGCAGGAGTTCTACTTCAGCCTGATCAGGCCTGCAAAGAAACAGCGTTTGACAGGCCTTGGTAAGAGATGTTCCCGGTAGGTGTAAGAGCACTGGGCAGAGCCAGTTGTTTCTTAGCTTCGCAGAGACCGGGAAGCAAGATGCTTTGGGCCTCTCTGCCCCTTGGAAACAGGGCAGCACTTGGGGCCTGGCAGCTCTAGGGCAATGGAGCACACCCAGAGCCGGAGTTCTACTTCAGCCAGATGAGGCCTGCCAAGAAACTGCGTTTCACAGGCCTTTCAAAGACATGTTCCCGGTAGGCTGTAAGAGCACGGGGCAGAGCGAGTTGGTTCTTAGCTTCCCAGAGAGCTGGAAGCAAGATGCTTTGGGGCCTCTCTGCCCCTTTGGAAACAAGGCAGCACCTTGGGCCTGGCAGCTCTAGGGCAATGGAGCACACCCAGAGCAGAAGTTCTACTTCAGCCAAATCAGGCCTGACAGGAAACGGCGTTTCACAGGCCTTGGTAAGAGATGTTCCCGGTAGGCTGTAAGAGCACTGGGCAACGCCAGATGTTTCTTAGCTTCCCGAAGAGCTGGAAGCAAGATGCTTTGGTGCCACTCTCTCACTTTGGAATCAAGGCAGCCCTTTGGGGCAGGTAGCTCCAGGCCAGTGGAGCACACCCAGAGCAGAAGTTCTACTTCGGCCAGTTCAGGCCACCAACAAACTGCGTTTCACAGGCCTTGGTAAGAGATGTTCCCGGTAGGCTGTAAGAGCACTGGGCAGAGCCAGTTGTTTCTTAGCTTCCCAAAGACCGGGAAGCAAGATGCTTTGGGGGCTCCCTGCCCCTTTGCCAACAAGGCCGACCTTTGGGCCTTTCAGCTCTAGGCCAATGGAGCACACCCAGAGCAGAAGTTCTACCTCAGCCAGATAAGGCCTGCCAAGAAACTGCGTTTCAAAGGCTTTGGTAAGAGATGTTGCCGGTACTCTGTCAGAGCACTGGGCAGAGACAGTTGTTTCTTAGCTTCCCAAAGAGCTGGAAGCAAGATGCTTTGGGGCCTCTCTGCCCCTTTGCAAACAAGGCATCCCTTTGGGCCTTTCAGCTCTAGGGCAATGGAGCACACCCAGAGCAGAAGTTCTACCTCAGCCAGATCAGGCCTGCCAAGAAACTGCTTTTCACAGGCCTTCGTAAGAGGTGTTCCCGGAAGGCTGTAAGAGTACCTGGCAGAGCGAGTTGTTTCTTAGCTTCAAAAACAGCTGGAAGGAACATGATATGGGGCCTCTCTCCCCCTTTGGAAACAAAGCAGCCTTTGTGCCTGGCAGCTCTAGGCCAAAGTAGCACACCCAGAGCACAAGTTCTACCTCAGCCAGATAAGGCCTGTCAAGAAGCTGCGTTTCACAGGCCTTTGTATGTGACGTTCCCGGTTGGCTTTGAGAGCACTGTGCAGAGCCAGTTGTTTTAGCTTCCCAGAGAGCAGGAAGCAAGATGCTTTGGGGCCTCTCTCACACTTTGGAAATAAAGGCAGCCCTTTGGGCCTGGCAGCCCTAGGCCAATGGAGTACACCCAGAGCAGAAGTTCTACCTCAGCCAGATCAGGCCTTCCAAGAAACTGCGTCTCACAGGCCTTTCTCTGTCACGTTGCCGGTAGGCTGTGAGAGCACTGTGCAGAGCCAGTTGTTTCTTAGCTTCCCAAAGATTTGGAAGCAAGATACTTTGGGGACTCTCAGCCCCTTTGGAAACAAGGCGGCCCTTTGGGCCTGGCAGCTCTAGGCCAAAGTAGCACGCCCAGAGCAGGAGTTCTACTTCAGCCAGATCAGGCCTGCCAAGAAACTGCGTTTCACAGGCCTTGGTAAGAGATGTTCCCGGTAGGCTGTGAGAGCACTGTGGAGAGCCAGTTGCTTTAGCTTCCCACAGAGCTGGAAGCAAGATGCTTTGGGGCCTCTCTCTCCCTTTGGACACAAGGCAGCCGTTTGGGCCTGGCAGCTCTAGGCCAATGGAACACACCCACAGCAGAAGTTCTACTTCAGGCGGATCAGTCCTGCCCAGAAACTGCGTTTCACAGCCCTTGGTAAGAGATGTTCACGGTAGGCTGTGAGAGCACTGGGCAGAACCAGTTGTTTTTTAGCTTCCCAAAGTGCTGGAGGCAAGATGCTTTGGGGCCTCTCTCACCCTTTGGAAACAAGGCAGCCCTTAGGTCCTGGTAGCTCTAGGCCTATGTAGCACAACCAGAACAGAAGTTCTACTTCAGCCAGGTCAGGCCTGCCAAGAAACTGCGTTTCACAGGCCTTTCAAAGAGATGTTCTCTTAGGCTGTATGAGCACTGGGCAGAGCCAGCTGTTTCTTAGCTTCCCGAAGAGCTGGGAGCAAGATTCTTTGGGTCCACTCTCCGTCTTTGGAAACAAGGCAGCCCTTTGGGCCTGGCAGCTCTGGGGCAATGGAGCACACCCAGAGCAGAAGTTCTACTTCAGCCAGATCAGGCCTGCCAGGAAACTGCGTTTCACAGGCCTTGGTAAGAGATGTTCCCGGTAGGCTGTAAGAGCACTGGGCAGAGCCAGTTGTTTCTTACCTTCCTGAAAAGCTGGAAGCAAGACGCCTGGGACCCCTCTGCCCGTTTGGGAACAAGGCAGCCTTTTGGGTCGGGAAGCTCTAGGCCAATGGAGCACACGCAGAGCAGGAGTTCTACTTCAGCCTGATCAGGCCTGCAAAGAAACAGCGTTTGACAGGCCTTGGTAAGAGATGTTCCCGGTAGGTGTAAGAGCACTGGGCAGAGCCAGTTGTTTCTTAGCTTCGCAGAGACCGGGAAGCAAGATGCTTTGGGCCTCTCTGCCCCTTGGAAACAGGGCAGCAGTTGGGGCCTGGCAGCTCTAGGGCAATGGAGCACACCCAGAGCCGGAGTTCTACTTCAGCCAGATGAGGCCTGCCAAGAAACTGCGTTTCACAGGCCTTTCAAAGACATGTTCCCGGTAGGCTGTAAGAGCACGGGGCAGAGCGAGTTGGTTCTTAGCTTCCCAGAGAGCTGGAAGCAAGATGCTTTGGGGCCTCTCTGCCCCTTTGGAAACAAGGCAGCACCTTGGGCCTGGCAGCTCTAGGGCAATGGAGCACACCCAGAGCAGAAGTTCTACTTCAGCCAAATCAGGCCTGCCAGGAAACGGCGTTTCACAGGCCTTGGTAAGAGATGTTCCCGGTAGGCTGTAAGAGCACTGGGCAACGCCAGATGTTTCTTAGCTTCCCGAAGAGCTGGAAGCAAGATGCTTTGGTGCCACTCTCTCACTTTGGAATCAAGGCAGCCCTTTGGGGCAGGTAGCTCCAGGCCAGTGGAGCACACCCAGAGCAGAAGTTCTACTTCGGCCAGTTCAGGCCACCAACAAACTGCGTTTCACAGGCCTTGGTAAGAGATGTTCCCGGTAGGCTGTAAGAGCACTGGGCAGAGCCAGTTGTTTCTTAGCTTCCCAAAGACCGGGAAGCAAGATGCTTTGGGGGCTCCCTGCCCCTTTGCCAACAAGGCCGACCTTTGGGCCTTTCAGCTCTAGGCCAATGGAGCACACCCAGAGCAGAAGTTCTACCTCAGCCAGATAAGGCCTGCCAAGAAACTGCGTTTCAAAGGCTTTGGTAAGAGATGTTGCCGGTACTCTGTCAGAGCACTGGGCAGAGACAGTTGTTTCTTAGCTTCCCAAAGAGCTGGAAGCAAGATGCTTTGGGGCCTCTCTGCCCCTTTGCAAACAAGGCATCCCTTTGGGCCTTTCAGCTCTAGGGCAATGGAGCACACCCAGAGCAGAAGTTCTACCTCAGCCAGATCAGGCCTGCCAAGAAACTGCTTTTCACAGGCCTTCGTAAGAGGTGTTCCCGGAAGGCTGTAAGAGTACCTGGCAGAGCGAGTTGTTTCTTAGCTTCAAAAACAGCTGGAAGGAACATGATATGGGGCCTCTCTCCCCCTTTGGAAACAAAGCAGCCTTTGTGCCTGGCAGCTCTAGGCCAAAGTAGCACACCCAGAGCACAAGTTCTACCTCAGCCAGATAAGGCCTGTCAAGAAGCTGCGTTTCACAGGCCTTTGTATGTGACGTTCCCGGTTGGCTTTGAGAGCACTGTGCAGAGCCAGTTGTTTTAGCTTCCCAGAGAGCAGGAAGCAAGATGCTTTGGGGCCTCTCTCACACTTTGGAAATAAAGGCAGCCCTTTGGGCCTGGCAGCCCTAGGCCAATGGAGTACACCCAGAGCAGAAGTTCTACCTCAGCCAGATCAGGCCTTCCAAGAAACTGCGTCTCACAGGCCTTTCTCTGTCACGTTGCCGGTAGGCTGTGAGAGCACTGTGCAGAGCCAGTTGTTTCTTAGCTTCCCAAAGATTTGGAAGCAAGATACTTTGGGGACTCTCAGCCCCTTTGGAAACAAGGCGGCCCTTTGGGCCTGGCAGCTCTAGGCCAAAGTAGCACGCCCAGAGCAGGAGTTCTACTTCAGCCAGATCAGGCCTGCCAAGAAACTGCGTTTCACAGGCCTTGGTAAGAGATGTTCCCGGTAGGCTGTGAGAGCACTGTGGAGAGCCAGTTGCTTTAGCTTCCCACAGAGCTGGAAGCAAGATGCTTTGGGGCCTCTCTCTCCCTTTGGACACAAGGCAGCCGTTTGCGCCTGGCAGCTCTAGGCCAATGGAGCACACCCACAGCAGAAGTTCTACTTCAGGCAGATCAGTCCTGCCCAGAAACTGCGTTTCACAGCCCTTGGTAAGAGATGTTCACGGTAGGCTGTGAGAGCACTGGGCAGAACCAGTTGTTTTTTAGCTTCCCAAAGTGCTGGAGGCAAGATGCTTTGGGGCCTCTCTCACCCTTTGGAAACAAGGCAGCCCTTAGGTCCTGGTAGCTCTAGGCCTATGTAGCACAACCAGAACAGAAGTTCTACTTCAGCCAGGTCAGGCCTGCCAAGAAACTGCGTTTCACAGGCCTTTCAAAGAGATGTTCTCTTAGGCTGTATGAGCACTGGGCAGAGCCAGCTGTTTCTTAGCTTCCCGAAGAGCTGGGAGCAAGATTCTTTGGGTCCACTCTCCGTCTTTGGAAACAAGGCAGCCCTTTGGGCCTGGCAGCTCTGGGGCAATGGAGCACACCCAGAGCAGAAGTTCTACTTCAGCCAGATCAGGCCTGCCAGGAAACTGCGTTTCACAGGCCTTGGTAAGAGATGTTCCCGGTAGGCTGTAAGAGCACTGGGCAGAGCCAGTTGTTTCTTACCTTCCTGAAAAGCTGGAAGCAAGACGCCTGGGACCCCTCTGCCCGTTTGGGAACAAGGCAGCCTTTTGGGTCGGGAAGCTCTAGGCCAATGGAGCACACGCAGAGCAGGAGTTCTACTTCAGCCTGATCAGGCCTGCAAAGAAACAGCGTTTGACAGGCCTTGGTAAGAGATGTTCCCGGTAGGTGTAAGAGCACTGGGCAGAGCCAGTTGTTTCTTAGCTTCGCAGAGACCGGGAAGCAAGATGCTTTGGGCCTCTCTGCCCCTTGGAAACAGGGCAGCAGTTGGGGCCTGGCAGCTCTAGGGCAATGGAGCACACCCAGAGCCGGAGTTCTACTTCAGCCAGATGAGGCCTGCCAAGAAACTGCGTTTCACAGGCCTTTCAAAGACATGTTCCCGGTAGGCTGTAAGAGCACGGGGCAGAGCGAGTTGGTTCTTAGCTTCCCAGAGAGCTGGAAGCAAGATGCTTTGGGGCCTCTCTGCCCCTTTGGAAACAAGGCAGCACCTTGGGCCTGGCAGCTCTAGGGCAATGGAGCACACCCAGAGCAGAAGTTCTACTTCAGCCAAATCAGGCCTGCCAGGAAACGGCGTTTCACAGGCCTTGGTAAGAGATGTTCCCGGTAGGCTGTAAGAGCACTGGGCAACGCCAGATGTTTCTTAGCTTCCCGAAGAGCTGGAAGCAAGATGCTTTGGTGCCACTCTCTCACTTTGGAATCAAGGCAGCCCTTTGGGGCAGGTAGCTCCAGGCCAGTGGAGCACACCCAGAGCAGAAGTTCTACTTCGGCCAGTTCAGGCCACCAACAAACTGCGTTTCACAGGCCTTGGTAAGAGATGTTCCCGGTAGGCTGTAAGAGCACTGGGCAGAGCCAGTTGTTTCTTAGCTTCCCAAAGACCGGGAAGCAAGATGCTTTGGGGGCTCCCTGCCCCTTTGCCAACAAGGCCGACCTTTGGGCCTTTCAGCTCTAGGCCAATGGAGCACACCCAGAGCAGAAGTTCTACCTCAGCCAGATAAGGCCTGCCAAGAAACTGCGTTTCAAAGGCTTTGGTAAGAGCTGTTGCCGGTACTCTGTCAGAGCACTGGGCAGAGCCAGTTGTTTCTTAGCTTCCCAAAGAGCTGGAAGCAAGATGCTTTGGGGCCTCTCTCCCCCTTTGCAAACAAGGCGGCCCTTTGGGCCAGGCAGCTCTAGGCCAATGGAGCACACCCAGAGCAGAAGTTCTACTTCAGCTAGAACAGGCCCCCAACAAAGTGCGTTTCACAGGCCTTGGTAAGAGATTTTCTCTCAGGCTGTAAGAGCACTGGGCAGAGCCAGTTGTTTCTTAGCTTCCCAAAGACCGGGAAGCAAGATGCTTTGGGGGCTCCCTGCCCCTTTGCCAACAAGGCCGACCTTTGGGCCTTTCAGCTCTAGGCCAATGGAGCACACCCAGAGCAGAAGTTCTACCTCAGCCAGATAAGGCCTGCCAAGAAACTGCGTTTCAAAGGCTTTGGTAAGAGATGTTCCCGGTACTCTGTCAGAGCACTGGGCAGAGACACTTGTTTCTTAGCTTCCCAAGAGGTGGAAGCAAGATGCTTTGGGGCCTCTCTCCCCCTTTGGAAACAAGGCATCCCTTTGGGCCTTTCAGCTCTAGGGCAATGGAGCACACCCAGAGCAGAAGTTCTACATCAGCCAGATCAGGCCTGCCAAGAAACTGCTTTTCACAGGCCTTCGTAAGAGGTGTTCCCGGAAGGCTGTAAGAGTACCTGGGAGAGCGAGTTGTTTCTTAGCTTCAAAAACAGCTGGAAGCAACATGATTTGGGGCCTCTCTCCCCCTTTGGAAACAAAGCAGCCTTTGTGCCTGGCAGCTCTAGGCCAAAGTAGCACACCCAGAGCACAAGTTCTACCTCAGCCAGATAAGGCCTGTCAAGAAGCTGCGTTTCACAGGCCTTTGTATGTGACGTTCCCGGTTGGCTTTGAGAGCACTGTGCAGAGCCAGTTGTTTTAGCTTCCCAGAGAGCAGGAAGCAAGATGCTTTGGGGCCTCTCTCACACTTTGGAAATAAAGGCAGCCCTTTGGGCCTGGCAGCCCTAGGCCAATGGAGTACACCCAGAGCAGAAGTTCTACCTCAGCCAGATCAGGCCTTCCAAGAAACTGCGTCTCACAGGCCTTTCTCTGTCACGTTGCCGGTAGGCTGTGAGAGCACTGTGCAGAGCCAGTTGTTTCTTAGCTTCCCAAAGATTTGGAAGCAAGATACTTTGGGGACTCTCAGCCCCTTTGGAAACAAGGCGGCCCTTTGGGCCTGGCAGCTCTAGGCCAAAGTAGCACGCCCAGAGCAGGAGTTCTACTTCAGCCAGATCAGGCCTGCCAGGAAACTGCGTTTCACAGGCCTTGGTAAGAGATGTTCCCGGTAGGCTGTGAGAGCACTGTGGAGAGCCAGTTGCTTTAGCTTCCCACAGAGCTGGAAGCAAGATGCTTTGGGGCCTCTCTCTCCCTTTGGACACAAGGCAGCCGTTTGGGCCTGGCAGCTCTAGGCAAATCGAGCACACCCACAGCAGAAGTTCTACTTCAGGCAGATCAGTCCTGCCCAGAAACTACGTTTCACAGCCCTTGGTAAGAGATGTTCACGGTAGGCTGTGAGAGCACTGGGCAGAACCAGTTGTTTTTTAGCATCCCAAAGTGCTGGAGGCAAGATGCTTTGGGGTCTCTCTCACCCTTTGGAAACAAGGCAGCCCTTAGGTCCTGGTAGCTCTAGGCCTATGTAGCACAACCAGAACAGAAGTTCTACTTCAGCCAGGTCAGGCCTGCCAAGAAACTGCGTTTCACAGGCCTTTCAAAGAGATGTTCTCTTAGGCTGTATGAGCACTGGGCAGAGCCAGCTGTTTCTTAGCTTCCCGAAGAGCTGGGAGCAAGATTCTTTGGGTCCACTCTCCGTCTTTGGAAACAAGGCAGCCCTTTGGGCCTGGCAGCTCTGGGGCAATGGAGCACACCCAGAGCAGAAGTTCTACTTCAGCCAGATCAGGCCTGCCAGGAAACTGCGTTTCACAGGCCTTGGTAAGAGATGTTCCCGGTAGGCTGTAAGAGCACTGGGCAGAGCCAGTTGTTTCTTACCTTCCTGAAAAGCTGGAAGCAAGACGCCTGGGACCCCTCTGCCCGTTTGGGAACAAGGCAGCCTTTTGGGTCGGGAAGCTCTAGGCCAATGGAGCACACGCAGAGCAGGAGTTCTACTTCAGCCTGATCAGGCCTGCAAAGAAACAGCGTTTGACAGGCCTTGGTAAGAGATGTTCCCGGTAGGTGTAAGAGCACTGGGCAGAGCCAGTTGTTTCTTAGCTTCGCAGAGACCGGGAAGCAAGATGCTTTGGGCCTCTCTGCCCCTTGGAAACAGGGCAGCAGTTGGGGCCTGGCAGCTCTAGGGCAATGGAGCACACCCAGAGCCGGAGTTCTACTTCAGCCAGATGAGGCCTGCCAAGAAACTGCGTTTCACAGGCCTTTCAAAGACATGTTCCCGGTAGGCTGTAAGAGCACGGGGCAGAGCGAGTTGGTTCTTAGCTTCCCAGAGAGCTGGAAGCAAGATGCTTTGGGGCCTCTCTGCCCCTTTGGAAACAAGGCAGCACCTTGGGCCTGGCAGCTCTAGGGCAATGGAGCACACCCAGAGCAGAAGTTCTACTTCAGCCAAATCAGGCCTGCCAGGAAACGGCGTTTCACAGGCCTTGGTAAGAGATGTTCCCGGTAGGCTGTAAGAGCACTGGGCAACGCCAGATGTTTCTTAGCTTCCCGAAGAGCTGGAAGCAAGATGCTTTGGTGCCACTCTCTCACTTTGGAATCAAGGCAGCCCTTTGGGGCAGGTAGCTCCAGGCCAGTGGAGCACACCCAGAGCAGAAGTTCTACTTCGGCCAGTTCAGGCCACCAACAAACTGCGTTTCACAGGCCTTGGTAAGAGATGTTCCCGGTAGGCTGTAAGAGCACTGGGCAGAGCCAGTTGTTTCTTAGCTTCCCAAAGACCGGGAAGCAAGATGCTTTGGGGGCTCCCTGCCCCTTTGCCAACAAGGCCGACCTTTGGGCCTTTCAGCTCTAGGCCAATGGAGCACACCCAGAGCAGAAGTTCTACCTCAGCCAGATAAGGCCTGCCAAGAAACTGCGTTTCAAAGGCTTTGGTAAGAGATGTTGCCGGTACTCTGTCAGAGCACTGGGCAGAGACAGTTGTTTCTTAGCTTCCCAAGAGGTGGAAGCAAGATGCTTTGGGGCCTCTCTGCCCCTTTGCAAACAAGGCATCCCTTTGGGCCTTTCAGCTCTAGGCCAATGGAGCACACCCAGAGCAGAAGTTCTACCTCAGCCAGATCAGGCCTGCCAAGAAACTGCTTTTCACAGGCCTTCGTAAGAGGTGTTCCCGGAAGGCTGTAAGAGTACCTGGCAGAGCGAGTTGTTTCTTAGCTTCAAAAACAGCTGGAAGGAACATGATATGGGGCCTCTCTCCCCCTTTGGAAACAAAGCAGCCTTTGTGCCTGGCAGCTCTAGGCCAAAGTAGCACACCCAGAGCACAAGTTCTACCTCAGCCAGATAAGGCCTGTCAAGAAGCTGCGTTTCACAGGCCTTTGTATGTGACGTTCCCGGTTGGCTTTGAGAGCACTGTGCAGAGCCAGTTGTTTTAGCTTCCCAGAGAGCAGGAAGCAAGATGCTTTGGGGCCTCTCTCACACTTTGGAAATAAAGGCAGCCCTTTGGGCCTGGCAGCCCTAGGCCAATGGAGTACACCCAGAGCAGAAGTTCTACCTCAGCCAGATCAGGCCTTCCAAGAAACTGCGTCTCACAGGCCTTTCTCTGTCACGTTGCTGGTAGGCTGTGAGAGCACTGTGCAGAGCCAGTTGTTTCTTAGCTTCCCAAAGATTTGGAAGCAAGATACTTTGGGGACTCTCAGCCCCTTTGGAAACAAGGCGGCCCTTTGGGCCTGGCAGCTCTAGGCCAAAGTAGCACGCCCAGAGCAGGAGTTCTACTTCAGCCAGATCAGGCCTGCCAAGAAACTGCGTTTCACAGGCCTTGGTAAGAGATGTTCCCGGTAGGCTGTGAGAGCACTGTGGAGAGCCAGTTGCTTTAGCTTCCCACAGAGCTGGAAGCAAGATGCTTTGGGGCCTCTCTCTCCCTTTGGACACAAGGCAGCCGTTTGCGCCTGGCAGCTCTAGGCCAATGGAGCACACCCACAGCAGAAGTTCTACTTCAGGCAGATCAGTCCTGCCCAGAAACTGCGTTTCACAGCCCTTGGTAAGAGATGTTCACGGTAGGCTGTGAGAGCACTGGGCAGAACCAGTTGTTTTTTAGCTTCGCAAAGTGCTGGAGGCAAGATGCTTTGGGGCCTCTCTCACCCTTTGGAAGCAAGGCAGCCCTTAGGTCCTGGTAGCTCTAGGCCTATGTAGCACAACCAGAACAGAAGTTCTACTTCAGCCAGGTCAGGCCTGCCAAGAAACTGCGTTTCACAGGCCTTTCAAAGAGATGTTCTCTTAGGCTGTAAGAGCACTGGGCAGAGCCAGCTGTTTCTTAGCTTCCCGAAGAGCTGGGAGCAAGATTCTTTGGGTCCACTCTCCGTCTTTGGAAACAAGGCAGCCCTTTGGGCCTGGCAGCTCTGGGGCAATGGAGCACACCCAGAGCAGAAGTTCTACTTCAGCCAGATCAGGCCTGCCATGAAACTGCGTTTCACAGGCCTTGGTAAGAGATGTTCCCGGTAGGCTGTAAGAGCACTGGGCAGAGCCAGTTGTTTCTTGCCTTCCTGAAAAGCTGGAAGCAAGACGCCTGGGACCCCTCTGCCCGTTTGGGAACAAGGCAGCCTTTTGGGTCGGGAAGCTCTAGGCCAATGGAGCACACGCAGAGCAGGAGTTCTACTTCAGCCTGATCAGGCCTGCAAAGAAACAGCGTTTGACAGGCCTTGGTAAGAGATGTTCCCGGTAGGTGTAAGAGCACTGGGCAGAGCCAGTTGTTTCTTAGCTTTGCAGAGACCGGGAAGCAAGAAGCTTTGGGCCTCTCTGCCCCTTGGAAACAGGGCAGCACTGGGTCCTGGCAGCCCTAGGGCAATGGAGCACACCCAGAGCCGGAGTTCTACTTCAGCCAGATGAGGCCTGCCAAGAAACTGCGTTTCACAGGCCTTTCAAAGACATGTTCCCGGTAGGCTGTAAGAGCACGGGGCAGAGCGAGTTGGTTCTTAGCTTCCCAGAGAGCTGGAAGCAAGATGCTTTGGGGCCTCTCTGCCCCTTTGGAAACAAGGCAGCACCTTGGGCCTGGCAGCTCTAGGGCAATGGAGCACACCCAGAGCAGAAGTTCTACTTCAGCCAAATCAGGCCTGCCAGGAAACGGCGTTTCACAGGCCTTGGTAAGAGATGTTCCCGGTAGGCTGTAAGAGCACTGGGCAACGCCAGATGTTTCTTAGCTTCCCGAAGAGCTGGAAGCAAGATGCTTTGGTGCCACTCTCTCACTTTGGAATCAAGGCAGCCCTTTGGGGCAGGTAGCTCCAGGCCAGTGGAGCACACCCAGAGCAGAAGTTCTACTTCGGCCAGTTCAGGCCACCAACAAACTGCGTTTCACAGGCCTTGGTAAGAGATGTTCCCGGTAGGCTGTAAGAGCACTGGGCAGAGCCAGTTGTTTCTTAGCTTCCCAAAGACCGGGAAGCAAGATGCTTTGGGGGCTCCCTGCCCCTTTGCCAACAAGGCCGACCTTTGGGCCTTTCAGCTCTAGGCCAATGGAGCACACCCAGAGCAGAAGTTCTACCTCAGCCAGATAAGGCCTGCCAAGAAACTGCGTTTCAAAGGCTTTGGTAAGAGATGTTGCCGGTACTCTGTCAGAGCACTGGGCAGAGCCAGTTGTTTCTTAGCTTCCCAAAGAGCTGGAAGCAAGATGCTTTGGGGCCTCTCTCCCCCTTTGCAAACAAGGCGGCCCTTTGGGCCAGGCAGCTCTAGGCCAATGGAGCACACCCAGAGCAGAAGTTCTACTTCAGCTAGAACAGGCCCCCAACAAAGTGCGTTTCACAGGCCTTGGTAAGAGATTTTCTCTCAGGCTGTAAGAGCACTGGGCAGAGCCAGTTGTTTCTTAGCTTCCCAAAGACCGGGAAGCAAGATGCTTTGGGGGCTCCCTGCCCCTTTGCCAACAAGGCCGACCTTTGGGCCTTTCAGCTCTAGGCCAATGGAGCACACCCAGAGCAGAAGTTCTACCTCAGCCAGATAAGGCCTGCCAAGAAACTGCGTTTCAAAGGCTTTGGTAAGAGATGTTCCCGGTACTCTGTCAGAGCACTGGGCAGAGACACTTGTTTCTTAGCTTCCCAAGAGGTGGAAGCAAGATGCTTTGGGGCCTCTCTCCCCCTTTGGAAACAAGGCATCCCTTTGGGCCTTTCAGCTCTAGGGCAATGGAGCACACCCAGAGCAGAAGTTCTACATCAGCCAGATCAGGCCTGCCAAGAAACTGCTTTTCACAGGCCTTCGTAAGAGGTGTTCCCGGAAGGCTGTAAGAGTACCTGGGAGAGCGAGTTGTTTCTTAGCTTCAAAAACAGCTGGAAGCAACATGATTTGGGGCCTCTCTCCCCCTTTGGAAACAAAGCAGCCTTTGTGCCTGGCAGCTCTAGGCCAAAGTAGCACACCCAGAGCACAAGTTCTACCTCAGCCAGATAAGGCCTGTCAAGAAGCTGCGTTTCACAGGCCTTTGTATGTGACGTTCCCGGTTGGCTTTGAGAGCACTGTGCAGAGCCAGTTGTTTTAGCTTCCCAGAGAGCAGGAAGCAAGATGCTTTGGGGCCTCTCTCACACTTTGGAAATAAAGGCAGCCCTTTGGGCCTGGCAGCCCTAGGCCAATGGAGTACACCCAGAGCAGAAGTTCTACCTCAGCCAGATCAGGCCTTCCAAGAAACTGCGTCTCACAGGCCTTTCTCTGTCACGTTGCCGGTAGGCTGTGAGAGCACTGTGCAGAGCCAGTTGTTTCTTAGCTTCCCAAAGATTTGGAAGCAAGATACTTTGGGGACTCTCAGCCCCTTTGGAAACAAGGCGGCCCTTTGGGCCTGGCAGCTCTAGGCCAAAGTAGCACGCCCAGAGCAGGAGTTCTACTTCAGCCAGATCAGGCCTGCCAGGAAACTGCGTTTCACAGGCCTTGGTAAGAGATGTTCCCGGTAGGCTGTGAGAGCACTGTGGAGAGCCAGTTGCTTTAGCTTCCCACAGAGCTGGAAGCAAGATGCTTTGGGGCCTCTCTCTCCCTTTGGACACAAGGCAGCCGTTTGGGCCTGGCAGCTCTAGGCAAATCGAGCACACCCACAGCAGAAGTTCTACTTCAGGCAGATCAGTCCTGCCCAGAAACTACGTTTCACAGCCCTTGGTAAGAGATGTTCACGGTAGGCTGTGAGAGCACTGGGCAGAACCAGTTGTTTTTTAGCATCCCAAAGTGCTGGAGGCAAGATGCTTTGGGGTCTCTCTCACCCTTTGGAAACAAGGCAGCCCTTAGGTCCTGGTAGCTCTAGGCCTATGTAGCACAACCAGAACAGAAGTTCTACTTCAGCCAGGTCAGGCCTGCCAAGAAACTGCGTTTCACAGGCCTTTCAAAGAGATGTTCTCTTAGGCTGTAAGAGCACTGGGCAGAGCCAGCTGTTTCTTAGCTTCCCGAAGAGCCGGGAGCAAGATGCTTTGGGTCCACTCTCCATCTTTGGAAACAAGGCAGCCCTTTGGGCCTGGCAGCTCTAGGGCAATGGAGCACACCCAGATCAGAAGTTCTACTTCAGCCAGATCAGGCCTGCCAGGAAACTGCGTTTCACAGGCCTTGGTAAGAGATGTTCCCGGTAGGCTCTAAGAGCACTGGGCAGAGCCAGTTGTTTCTTACCTTCCTGAAAAGCTGGAAGCAAGACGCCTGGGACCCCTCTGCCCGTTTGGGAACAAGGCAGCCTTTTGGGTCGGGAAGCTCTAGGCCAATGGAGCACACGCAGAGCAGGAGTTCTACTTCAGCCTGATCAGGCCTGCAAAGAAACAGCGTTTGACAGGCCTTGGTAAGAGATGTTCCCGGTAGGTGTAAGAGCACTGGGCAGAGCCAGTTGTTTCTTAGCTTCGCAAAGACCGGGAAGCAAGATGCTTTGGGCCTCTCTGACCCTTGGAAACAGGGCAGCACTTGGGGCCTGGCAGCTCTAGGGCAATGGAGCACACCCAGAGCCGGAGTTCTACTTCAGCCAGATGAGGCCTGCCAAGAAACTGCGTTTCACAGGCCTTTCAAAGACATGTTCCCGGTAGGCTGTAAGAGCACGGGGCAGAGCGAGTTGGTTCTTAGCTTCCCAGAGAGCTGGAAGCAAGATGCTTTGGGGCCTCTCTGCCCCTTTGGAAACAAGGCAGCACCTTGGGCCTGGCAGCTCTAGGGCAATGGAGCACACCCAGAGCAGAAGTTCTACTTCAGCCAAATCAGGCCTGCCAGGAAACGGCGTTTCACAGGCCTTGGTAAGAGATGTTCCCGGTAGGCTGTAAGAGCACTGGGCAACGCCAGATGTTTCTTAGCTTCCCGAAGAGCTGGAAGCAAGATGCTTTGGTGCCACTCTCTCACTTTGGAATCAAGGCAGCCCTTTGGGGCAGGTAGCTCCAGGCCAGTGGAGCACACCCAGAGCAGAAGTTCTACTTCGGCCAGTTCAGGCCACCAACAAAGTGCGTTTCACAGGCTTTGGTAAGAGATTTTCTCTCAGGCTGTAAGAGCACTGGGCAGAGCCAGTTGTTTCTTAGCTTCCCAAAGACCGGGAAGCAAGATGCTTTGGGGGCTCCCTGCCCCTTTGCCAACAAGGCCGACCTTTGGGCCTTTCAGCTCTAGGCCAATGGAGCACACCCAGAGCAGAAGTTCTACCTCAGCCAGATAAGGCCTGCCAAGAAACTGCGTTTCAAAGGCTTTGGTAAGAGCTGTTGCCGGTACTCTGTCAGAGCACTGGGCAGAGACAGTTGTTTCTTAGCTTCCCAAAGAGCTGGAAGCAAGATGCTTTGGGGCCTCTCTGCCCCTTTGCAAACAAGGCATCCCTTTGGGCCTTTCAGCTCTAGGCCAATGGAGCACACCCAGAGCAGAAGTTCTACCTCAGCCAGATCAGGCCTGCCAAGAAACTGCTTTTCACAGGCCTTCGTAAGAGGTGTTCCCGGAAGGCTGTAAGAGTACCTGGCAGAGCGAGTTGTTTCTTAGCTTCAAAAACAGCTGGAAGCAACATGATATGGGGCCTCTCTCCCCCTTTGGAAACAAAGCAGCCTTTGTGCCTGGCAGCTCTAGGCCATAGTAGCACACCCAGAGCACAAGTTCTACCTCAGCCAGATAAGGCCTGTCAAGAAGCTGCGTTTCACAGGCCTTTGTATGTGACGTTCCCGGTTGGCTTTGAGAGCACTGTGCAGAGCCAGTTGTTTTAGCTTCCCAGAGAGCAGGAAGCAAGATGCTTTGGGGCCTCTCTCACACTTTGGAAATAAAGGCAGCCCTTTGGGCCTGGCAGCCCTAGGCCAATGGAGTACACCCAGAGCAGAAGTTCTACCTCAGCCAGATCAGGCCTTCCAAGAAACTGCGTCTCACAGGCCTTTCTCTGTCACGTTGCCGGTAGGCTGTGAGAGCACTGTGCAGAGCCAGTTGTTTCTTAGCTTCCCAAAGATTTGGAAGCAAGATACTTTGGGGACTCTCAACCCCTTTGGAAACAAGGCGGCCCTTTGGGCCTGGCAGCTCTAGGCCAAAGTAGCACGCCCAGAGCAGGAGTTCTACTTCAGCCAGATCAGGCCTGCCATGAAACTGCGTTTCACAGGCCTTGGTAAGAGATGTTCCCGGTAGGCTGTGAGAGCACTGTGGAGAGCCAGTTGCTTTAGCTTCCCACAGAGCTGGAAGCAAGATGCTTTGGGGCCTCTCTCTCCCTTTGGACACAAGGCAGCCGTTTGGGCCTCGCAGCTCTAGGCCAATGGAGCACACCCACAGCAGAAGTTCTACATCAGGCAGATCAGTCCTGCCCAGAAACTGCGTTTCACAGCCCTTGGTAAGAGATGTTCACGGTAGGCTGTGAGAGCACTGGGCAGAACCAGTTGTTTTTTAGAATCCCAAAGTGCTGGAGGCAAGATGCTTTGGGGCCTCTCTCACCCTTTGGACACAAGGCAGCCCTTAGGTCCTGGTAGCTCTAGGCCTATGTAGCACAACCAGAACAGAAGTTCTACTTCAGCCAGGTCAGGCCTGCCAAGAAACTGCGTTTCACAGGCCTTTCAAAGAGATGTTCTCTTAGGCTGTAAGAGCACTGGGCAGAGCCAGCTGTTTCTTAGCTTCCCGAAGAGCCGGGAGCAAGATGCTTTGGGTCCACTCTCCATCTTTGGAAACAAGGCAGCCCTTTGGGCCTGGCAGCTCTAGGGCAATGGAGCACACCCAGATCAGAAGTTCTACTTCAGCCAGATCAGGCCTGCCAGGAAACTGCGTTTCACAGGCCTTGGTAAGAGATGATCCCGGTAGGCTGTAAGAGCACTGGGCAGAGCCAGTTGTTTCTTACCTTCCTGAAAAGCTGGAAGCAAGACGCTTGGGACCCCTCTGCCCGTTTGGGAACAAGGCAGCCTTTTGTGTCGGGAAGCTCTAGGCCAATGGAGCACACGCAGAGCAGGAGTTCTACTTCAGCCTGATCAGGCCTGCAAAGAAACAGCGTTTGACAGGCCTTGGTAAGAGATGTTCCCGGTAGGTGTAAGAGCACTGGGCAGAGCCAGTTGTTTCTTAGCTTCGCAAAGACTGGGAAGCAAGATGCTTTGGGCCTCTCTGACCCTTGGAAACAGGGCAGCACTTGGGGCCTGGCAGCTCTAGGGCAATGGAGCACACCCAGAGCCGGAGTTCTACTTCAGCCAGATGAGGCCTGCCAAGAAACTGCGTTTCACAGGCCTTTCAAAGACATGTTCCCGGTAGGCTGTAAGAGCACGGGGCAGAGCGAGTTGGTTCTTAGCTTCCCAGAGAGCTGGAAGCAAGATGCTTTGGGGCCTCTCTGCCCCTTTGGAAACAAGGCAGCACCTTGGGCCTGGCAGCTCTAGGGCAATGGAGCACACCCAGAGCAGAAGTTCTACTTCAGCCAAATCAGGCCTGCCAGGAAACGGCGTTTCACAGGCCTTGGTAAGAGATGTTCCCGGTAGGCTGTAAGAGCACTGGGCAACGCCAGATGTTTCTTAGCTTCCCGAAGAGCTGGAAGCAAGATGCTTTGGTGCCACTCTCTCACTTTGGAATCAAGGCAGCCCTTTGGGGCAGGTAGCTCTAGGCCAGTGGAGCACACCCAGAGCAGAAGTTCTACTTCGGCCAGTTCAGGCCACCAACAAACTGCGTTTCACAGGCCTTGGTAAGAGATGTTCCCGGTAGGCTGTAAGAGCACTGGGCAACGCCAGATGTTTCTTAGCTTCCCGAAGAGCTGGAAGCAAGATGCTTTGGGGCCTCTCATCCCCTTTGCAAACAAGGCGGCCCTTTGGGCCAGGCAGCTCTAGGCCAATGGAGCACACCCAGAGGAGAAGTTCTACTTCAGCTAGATCAGGCCACCAACAAAGTGCGTTTCACAGGCCTTGGTAAGAGATTTTCTCTCAGGCTGTAAGAGCACTCGGCAGAGCCAGTTGTTTCTTAGCTTCCCAAAGAGCTGGAAGCAAGATGCTTTGGGGGCTCCCTGCCCCTTTGCCAAAAAGGCCGACCTTTGGGCCTTTCAGCTCTAGGCCAATGGAGCGCACCCAGAGCAGAAGTTCTACCTCAGCCAGATCAGGCCTGCCAAGAAACTGCTTTTCACAGGCCTTCGTAAGAGGTGTTCCCGGAAGGCTGTAAGAGTACCTGGCAGAGCGAGTTGTTTCTTAGCTTCAAAAACAGGTGGAAGCAACATGATTTGGGGCCTCTCTCCCCCTTTGGAAACAAAGCAGCCTTTGTGCCTGGCAGCTCTAGGCCAAAGTAGCACACCCAGAGCACAAGTTCTACCTCAGCCAGATAAGGCCTGTCAAGAAGCTGCATTTCACAGGCCTTTGTATGTGACGTTACCGGTTGGCTTTGAGAGCACTGTGCAGAGCCAGTTGTTTTAGCTTCCCAGAGAGCAGGAAGCAAGATGCTTTGGGGCCTCTCTCACACTTTGGAAATAAAGGCAGCCCTTTGGGCCTGGCAGCCCTAGGCCAATGGAGTACACCGAGAGCAGAAGTTCTACCTCAGCCAGATCAGGCCTTCCAAGAAACTGCGTCTCACAGGCCTTTCTCTGTCACGTTGCCGGTAGGCTGTGAGAGCACTGGGCAGAACCAGTTGTTTTTTAGCTTCCCAAAGTGCTGGAGGCAAGATGCTTTGGGGCCTCTCTCACCCTTTGGAAGCAAGGCAACCCTTAGGTCCTGGTAGCTCTAGGCCTATGTAGCACAACCAGAACAGAAGTTCTACTTCAGCCAGGTCAGGCCTGCCAAGAAACTGCGTTTCACAGGCCTTTCAAAGAGATGTTCTCTTAGGCTGTAAGAGCACTGGGCAGAGCCAGCTGTTTCTTAGCTTCCCGAAGAGCCGGGAGCAAGATGCTTTGGGTCCACTCTCCATCTTTGGAAACAAGGCAGCCCTTTGGGCCTGGCAGCTCTAGGGCAATGGAGCACACCCAGAGCAGAAGTTCTACTTCAGCCAGATCAGGCCTGCCAGGAAACTGCGTTTCACAGGCCTTGGTAAGAGATGTTCCCGGTAGGCTGTAAGAGCACTGGGCAGAGCCAGTTGTTTCTTACCTTCCTGAAAAGCTGGAAGCAAGACGCTTGGGACCCCTCTGCCCGTTTGGGAACAAGGCAGCCTTTTGTGTCGGGAAGCTCTAGGCCAATGGAGCACACGCAGAGCAGGAGTTCTACTTCAGCCTGATCAGGCCTGCAAAGAAACAGCGTTTGACAGGCCTTGGTAAGAGATGTTCCCGGTAGGTGTAAGAGCACTGGGCAGAGCCAGTTGTTTCTTAGCTTCGCAAAGACCGGGAAGCAAGATGCTTTGGGCCTCTCTGCCCCTTGGAAACAGGGCAGCACTGGGTCCTGGCAGCCCTAGGGCAATGGAGCACACCCAGAGCCGGAGTTCTACTTCAGCCAGATGAGGCCTGCCAAGAAACTGCGTTTCACAGGCCTTTCAAAGACATGTTCCCGGTAGGCTGTAAGAGCACGGGCAGAGCGAGTTGGTTCTTAGCTTCCCAGAGAGCTGGAAGCAAGATGCTTTGGGGCCTCTCTGCCCCTTTGGAAACAAGGCAGCACCTTGGGCCTGGCAGCTCTAGGGCAATGGAGCACACCCAGAGCAGAAGTTCTACTTCAGCCAAATCAGGCCTGCCAGGAAACGGCGTTTCACAGGCCTTGGTAAGAGATGTTCCCGGTAGGCTGTAAGAGCACTGGGCAACGCCAGATGTTTCTTAGCTTCCCGAAGAGCTGGAAGCAAGATGCTTTGGTGCCACTCTCTCACTTTGGAATCAAGGCAGCCCTTTGGGGCAGGTAGCTCTAGGCCAGTGGAGCACACCCAGAGCAGAAGTTCTACTTCGGCCAGTTCAGGCCACCAACAAACTGCGTTTCACAGGCCTTGGTAAGAGATGTTCCCGGTAGGCTGTAAGAGCACTGGGCAACGCCAGATGTTTCTTAGCTTCCCGAAGAGCTGGAAGCAAGATGCTTTGGGGCCTCTCTGCCCCTTTGCAAACAAGGCGGCCCTTTGGGCCAGGCAGCTCTAGGCCAATGGAGCACACCCAGAGCAGAAGTTCTACTTCAGCTAGATCAGGCCACCAACAAAGTGCGTTTCACAGGCCTTGGTAAGAGATTTTCTCTCAGGCTGTAAGAGCACTGGGCAGAGCCAGTTGTTTCTTAGCTTCCCAAAGAGCTGGAAGCAAGATGCTTTGGGGCCTCTCTGCCCCTTTGCAAACAAGGCATCCCTTTGGGCCTTTCAGCTCTAGGGCAATGGAGCACACCCAGAGCAGAAGTTCTACCTCAGCCAGATCAGGCCTGCCAAGAAACTGCTTTTCACAGGCCTTCGTAAGAGGTGTTCCCGGAAGGCTGTAAGAGTACCTGGCAGAGCGAGTTGTTTCTTAGCTTCAAAAACAGGTGGAAGCAACATGATTTGGGGCCTCTCTCCCCCTTTGGAAACAAAGCAGCCTTTGTGCCTGGCAGCTCTAGGCCAAAGTAGCACACCCAGAGCACAAGTTCTACCTCAGCCAGATAAGGCCTGTCAAGAAGCTGCATTTCACAGGCCTTTGTATGTGACGTTCCCGGTTGGCTTTGAGAGCACTGGGCAGAACCAGTTGTTTTTTAGCTTCCCAAAGTGCTGGAGGCAAGATGCTTTGGGGCCTCTCTCACCCTTTGGAAGCAAGGCATCCCTTAGGTCCTGGTAGCTCTAGGCCTATGTAGCACAACCAGAACAGAAGTTCTACTTCAGCCAGGTCAGGCCTGCCAAGAAACTGCGTTTCACAGGCCTTTCAAAGAGATGTTCTCTTAGGCTGTAAGAGCACTGGTCAGAGCCAGCTGTTTCTTAGCTTCCCGAAGAGCCGGGAGCAAGATGCTTTGGGTCCACTCTCCATCTTTGGAAACAAGGCAGCCCTTTGGGCCTGGCAGCTCTAGGGCAATGGAGCACACCCAGAGCAGAAGTTCTACTTCAGCCAGATCAGGCCTGCCAGGAAACTGCGTTTCACAGGCCTTGGTAAGAGATGTTCCCGGTAGGCTGTAAGAGCACTGGGCAGGGCCAGTTGTTTCTTACCTTCCTGAAAAGCTGGAAGCAAGACGCTTGGGACCCCTCTGCCCGTTTGGGAACAAGGCAGCCTTTTGGGTCGGGAAGCTCTAGGCCAATGGAGCACACGCAGAGCAGGAGTTCTACTTCAGCCTGATCAGGCCTGCAAAGAAACAGCGTTTGACAGGCCTTGGTAAGAGATGTTCCCGGTAGGTGTAAGAGCACTGGGCAGAGCCAGTTGTTTCTTAGCTTCGCAAAGACCGGGAAGCAAGATGCTTTGGGCCTCTCTGCCCCTTGGAAACAGGGCAGCACTTTGGGCCTGGCAGCCCTAGGGCAATGGAGCACACCCAGAGCCGGAGTTCTACTTCAGCCAGATGAGGCCTGCCAAGAAACTGCGTTTCACAGGCCTTTCAAAGACATGTTCCCGGTAGGCTGTAAGAGCACGGGGCAGAGCGAGTTGGTTCTTAGCTTCCCAGAGAGCTGGAAGCAAGATGCTTTGGGGCCTCTCTGCCCCTTTGGAAACAAGGCAGCACCTTGGGCCTGGCAGCTCTAGGGCAATGGAGCACACCCAGAGCAGAAGTTCTACTTCAGCCAAATCAGGCCTGCCAGGAAACGGCGTTTCACAGGCCTTGGTAAGAGATGTTCCCGGTAAGCTGTAAGAGCACTGGGCAACGCCAGATGTTTCTTAGCTTCCCGAAGAGCTGGAAGCAAGATGCTTTGGTGCCACTCTCTCACTTTGGAATCAAGGCAGCCCTTTGGGGCAGGTAGCTCTAGGCCAGTGGAGCACACCCAGAGCAGAAGTTCTACTTCGGCCAGTTCAGGCCACCAACAAACTGCGTTTCACAGGCCTTGGCAAGAGATGTTCCCGGTAGGCTGTAAGAGCACTGGGCAACGCCAGATGTTTCTTAGCTTCCCGAAGAGCTGGAAGCAAGATGCTTTGGGGCCTCTCATCCCCTTTGCAAACAAGGCGGCCCTTTGGGCCAGGCAGCTCTAGGCCAATGGAGCACACCCAGAGCAGAAGTTCTACTTCAGCTAGATCAGGCCACCAACAAAGTGCGTTTCACAGGCCTTGGTAAGAGATTTTCTCTCAGGCTGTAAGAGCACTGGGCAGAGCCAGTTGTTTCTTAGCTTCCCAAAGAGCTGGAAGCAAGATGCTTTGGGGGCTCCCTGCCCCTTTGCCAAAAAGGCCGACCTTTGGGCCTTTCAGCTCTAGGCCAATGGAGCACACCCAGAGCAGAAGTTCTACCTCAGCCAGATCAGGCCTGCCAAGAAACTGCTTTTCACAGGCCTTCGTAAGAGGTGTTCCCGGAAGGCTGTAAGAGTACCTGGCAGAGCGAGTTGTTTCTTAGCTTCAAAAACAGCTGGAAGCAACATGATTTGGGGCCTCTCTCCCCCTTTGGAAACAAAGCAGCCTTTGTGCCTGGCAGCTCTAGGCCAAAGTAGCACACCCAGAGCACAAGTTCTACCTCAGCCAGATAAGGCCTGTCAAGAAGCTGCATTTCACAGGCCTTTGTATGTGACGTTCCCGGTTGGCTTTGAGAGCACTGTGCAGAGCCAGTTGTTTTAGCTTCCCAGAGAGCAGGAAGCAAGATGCTTTGGGGCCTCTCTCACACTTTGGAAATAAAGGCAGCCCTTTGGGCCTGGCAGCCCTAGGCCAATGGAGTACACCGAGAGCAGAAGTTCTACCTCAGCCAGATCAGGCCTTCCAAGAAACTGCGTCTCACAGGCCTTTCTCTGTCACGTTGCCGGTAGGCTGTGAGAGCACTGGGCAGAACCAGTTGTTTTTTAGCTTCCCAAAGTGCTGGAGGCAAGATGCTTTGGGGCCTCTCTCACCCTTTGGAAGCAAGGCAACCCTTAGGTCCTGGTAGCTCTAGGCCTATGTAGCACAACCAGAACAGAAGTTCTACTTCAGCCAGGTCAGGCCTGCCAAGAAACTGCGTTTCACAGGCCTTTCAAAGAGATGTTCTCTTAGGCTGTAAGAGCACTGGGCAGAGCCAGCTGTTTCTTAGCTTCCCGAAGAGCTGGGAGCAAGATGCTTTGGGTCCACTCTCCATCTTTGGAAACAAGGCAGCCCTTTGGGCCTGGCAGCTCTAGGGCAATGGAGCACACCCAGAGCAGAAGTTCTACTTCAGCCAGATCAGGCCTGCCAGGAAACTGCGTTTCACAGGCCTTGGTAAGAGATGTTCCCGGTAGGCTGTAAGAGCACTGGGCAGAGCCAGTTGTTTCTTACCTTCCTGAAAAGCTGGAAGCAAGACGCTTGGGACCCCTCTGCCCGTTTGGGAACAAGGCAGCCTTTTGGGTCGGGAAGCTCTAGGCCAATGGAGCACACGCAGAGCAGGAGTTCTACTTCAGCCTGATCAGGCCTGCAAAGAAACAGCGTTTGACAGGCCTTGGTAAGAGATGTTCCCGGTAGGTGTAAGAGCACTGGGCAGAGCCAGTTGTTTCTTAGCTTTGCAAAGACCGGGAAGCAAGATGCTTTGGGCCTCTCTGCCCCTTGGAAACAGGGCAGCACTTGGTCCTGGCAGCCCTAGGGCAATGGAGCACACCCAGAGCCGGAGTTCTACTTCAGCCAGATGAGGCCTGCCAAGAAACTGCGTTTCACAGGCCTTTCAAAGACATGTTCCCGGTAGGCTGTAAGAGCACGGGCAGAGCGAGTTGGTTCTTAGCTTCCCAGAGAGCTGGAAGCAAGATGCTTTGGGGCCTCTCTGCCCCTTTGGAAACAAGGCAGCACCTTGGGCCTGGCAGCTCTAGGGCAATGGAGCACACCCAGAGCAGAAGTTCTACTTCAGCCAAATCAGGCCTGCCAGGAAACGGCGTTTCACAGGCCTTGGTAAGAGATGTTCCCGGTAGGCTGTAAGAGCACTGGGCAACGCCAGATGTTTCTTAGCTTCCCGAAGAGCTGGAAGCAAGATGCTTTGGGGCCACTCTCTCACTTTGGAATCAAGGCAGCCCTTTGGGGCAGGTAGCTCTAGGCCAGTGGAGCACACCCAGAGCAGAAGTTCTACTTCGGCCAGTTCAGGCCACCAACAAACTGTGTTTCACAGGCCTTGGTAAGAGATGTTCCCGGTAGGCTGTAAGAGCACTGGGCAGAGCCAGTTGTTTCTTAGCTTCCCAAAGACCGGGAAGCAAGATGATTTGGGGGCTCCCTGCCCCTTTGCCAAAAAGGCCGACCTTTGGGCCTTTCAGCTCTAGGGCAATGGAGCACACCCACAGCAGAAGTTCTACCTCAGCCAGATAAGGCCTGCCAAGAAACTGCGTTTCAAAGGCTTTGGTAAGAGCTGTTGCCGGTACTCTGTCAGAGCACTGGGCAGAGACAGTTGTTTCTTAGCTTCCCAAAGAGCTGGAAGCAAGATGCTTTGGGGCCTCTCTGCCCCTTTGCAAACAAGGAATCCCTTTGGGCCTTTCAGCTCTAGGCCAATGGAGCACACCCAGAGCAGAAGTTCTACCTCAGCCAGATCAGGCCTGCCAAGAAACTGCTTTTCACAGGCCTTCGTAAGAGGTGTTCCCGAAAGGCTGTAAGAGTACCTGGCAGAGCAAGTTGTTTCTTAGCTTCAAAAACAGCTGGAAGCAACATGATTTGGGGCCTCTCTCCCCCTTTGGAAACAAAGCAGCCTTTGTGCCTGGCAGCTGTAGGCCAAAGTAGCACACCCAGAGCACAAGTTCTACCTCAGCCAGATAAGGCCTGTCAAGAAGCTGCATTTCACAGGCCTTTGTATGTGACGTTCCCGGTTGGCTTTGAGAGCACTGTGCAGAGCCAGTTGTTTTAGCTTCCCAGAGAGCAGGAAGCAAGATGCTTTGGGGCCTCTCTCACACTTTGGAAATAAAGGCAGCCCTTTGGGCCTGGCAGCCCTAGGCCAATGGAGTACACTGAGAGCAGAAGTTCTACCTCAGCCAGATCAGGCCTTCCAAGAAACTGCGTCTCACAGGCCTTTCTCTGTCACGTTGCCGGTAGGCTGTGAGAGCACTGGGCAGAACCAGTTGTTTTTTAGCTTCCCAAAGTGCTGGAGGCAAGATGCTTTGGGGCCTCTCTCACCCTTTGGAAGCAAGGCAACCCTTAGGTCCTGGTAGCTCTAGGCCTATGTAGCACAACCAGAACAGAAGTTCTACTTCAGCCAGGTCAGGCCTGCCAAGAAACTGCGTTTCACAGGCCTTTCAAAGAGATGTTCTCTTAGGCTGTAAGAGCACTGGGCAGAGCCAGCTGTTTCTTAGCTTCCCGAAGAGCTGGGAGCAAGATGCTTTGGGTCCACTCTCCATCTTTGGAAACAAGGCAGCCCTTTGGGCCTGGCAGCTCTAGGGCAATGGAGCACACCCAGAGCAGAAGTTCTACTTCAGCCAGATCAGGCCTGCCAGGAAACTGCGTTTCACAGGCCTTGGTAAGAGATGTTCCCGGTAGGCTGTAAGAGCACTGGGCAGAGCCAGTTGTTTCTTACCTTCCTGAAAAGCTGGAAGCAAGACGCTTGGGACCCCTCTGCCCGTTTGGGAACAAGGCAGCCTTTTGGGTCGGGAAGCTCTAGGCCAATAGAGCACACGCAGAGCAGGAGTTCTACTTCAGCCTGATCAGGCCTGCAAAGAAACAGCGTTTGACAGGCCTTGGTAAGAGATGTTCCCGGTAGGTGTAAGAGCACTGGGCAGAGTCAGTTGTTTCTTAGCTTCCCAAAGAGCTGGAAGCAAGATGCTTTGGGGACTCTCTGCCCCTTTGCAAACAAGGCGGCCCTTTGGGCCAGGCAGCTCTAGGCCAATGGAGCACACCCAGAGCAGAAGTTCTACTTCAGCTAGATCAGGCCACCTACAAAGTGCGTTTCACAGGCCTTGGTAAGAGATTTTCTCTCAGGCTGTAAGAGCACTGGGCAGAGCCAGTTGTTTCTTAGCTTCCCGAAGAGCTGGAAGCAAGATGCTTTGGGGGCTCGCTGCCCCTTTGCCAACAAGGCCGACCTTTGGGCCTTTCAGCTCTAGGCCAATGGAGCACACCCACAGCAGAAGTTCTACCTCAGCCAGATAAGGCCTGCCAAGAAACTGCGTTTCAAAGGCTTTGGTAAGAGATGTTGCCGGTACTCTGTCAGAGCACTGGGCAGAGACAGTTGTTTCTTAGCTTCCCAAAGAGCTGGAAGCAAGATGCTTTGGGGCCTCTCTGCCCCTTTGCAAACAAGGCATCCCTTTGGGCCTTTCAGCTCTAGGGCAATGGAGCACACCCAGAGCAGAAGTTCTACCTCAGCCAGATCAGGCCTGCCAAGAAACTGCTTTTCACAGGCCTTCGTAAGAGGTGTTCCCGGAAGGCTGTAAGAGTACCTGGCAGAGCGAGTTGTTTCTTAGCTTCAAAAACAGCTGGAAGCAACATGATTTGGGGCCTCTCTCCCCCTTTGGAAACAAAGCAGCCTTTGTGCCTGGCAGCTCTAGGCCAAAGTAGCACACCCAGAGCACAAGTTCTACCTCAGCCAGATAAGGCCTGTCAAGAAGCTGCGTTTCACAGGCCTTTGTATGTGACGTTCCCGGTTGGCTTTGAGAGCACTGTGCAGAGCCAGTTGTTTTAGCTTCCCAGAGAGCAGGAAGCAAGATGCTTTGGGGCCTCTCTCACACTTTGGAAATAAAGGCAGCCCTTTGGGCCTGGCAGCCCTAGGCCAATGGAGTACACTGAGAGCAGAAGTTCTACCTCAGCCAGATCAGGCCTTCCAAGAAACTGCGTCTCACAGGCCTTTCTCTGTCACGTTGCCGGTAGGCTGTGAGAGCACTGGGCAGAACCAGTTGTTTTTTAGCTTCCCAAAGTGCTGGAGGCAAGATGCTTTGGGGCCTCTCTCACCCTTTGGAAGCAAGGCAACCCTTAGGTCCTGGTAGCTCTAGGCCTATGTAGCACAACCAGAACAGAAGTTCTACTTCAGCCAGGTCAGGCCTGCCAAGAAACTGCGTTTCACAGGCCTTTCAAAGAGATGTTCTCTTAGGCTGTAAGAGCACTGGGCAGAGCCAGCTGTTTCTTAGCTTCCCGAAGAGCTGGGAGCAAGATGCTTTGGGTCCACTCTCCATCTTTGGAAACAAGGCAGCCCTTTGGGCCTGGCAGCTCTAGGGCAATGGAGCACACCCAGAGCAGAAGTTCTACTTCAGCCAGATCAGGCCTGCCAGGAAACTGCGTTTCACAGGCCTTGGTAAGAGATGTTCCCGGTAGGCTGTAAGAGCACTGGGCAGAGCCAGTTGTTTCTTACCTTCCTGAAAAGCTGGAAGCAAGACGCTTGGGACCCCTCTGCCCGTTTGGGAACAAGGCAGCCTTTTGGGTCGGGAAGCTCTAGGCCAATAGAGCACACGCAGAGCAGGAGTTCTACTTCAGCCTGATCAGGCCTGCAAAGAAACAGCGTTTGACAGGCCTTGGTAAGAGATGTTCCCGGTAGGTGTAAGAGCACTGGGCAGAGCCAGTTGTTTCTTAGCTTCCCAAAGAGCTGGAAGCAAGATGCTTTGGGGACTCTCTGCCCCTTTGCAAACAAGGCGGCCCTTTGGGCCAGGCAGCTCTAGGCCAATGGAGCACACCCAGAGCAGAAGTTCTACTTCAGCTAGATCAGGCCACCTACAAAGTGCGTTTCACAGGCCTTGGTAAGAGATTTTCTCTCAGGCTGTAAGAGCACTGGGCAGAGCCAGTTGTTTCTTAGCTTCCCGAAGAGCTGGAAGCAAGATGCTTTGGGGGCTCGCTGCCCCTTTGCCAACAAGGCCGACCTTTGGGCCTTTCAGCTCTAGGCCAATGGAGCACACCCACAGCAGAAGTTCTACCTCAGCCAGATAAGGCCTGCCAAGAAACTGCGTTTCAAAGGCTTTGGTAAGAGATGTTGCCGGTACTCTGTCAGAGCACTGGGCAGAGACAGTTGTTTCTTAGCTTCCCAAAGAGCTGGAAGCAAGATGCTTTGGGGCCTCTCTGCCCCTTTGCAAACAAGGCATCCCTTTGGGCCTTTCAGCTCTAGGGCAATGGAGCACACCCAGAGCAGAAGTTCTACCTCAGCCAGATCAGGCCTGCCAAGAAACTGCTTTTCACAGGCCTTCGTAAGAGGTGTTCCCGGAAGGCTGTAAGAGTACCTGGCAGAGCGAGTTGTTTCTTAGCTTCAAAAACAGCTGGAAGCAACATGATTTGGGGCCTCTCTCCCCCTTTGGAAACAAAGCAGCCTTTGTGCCTGGCAGCTCTAGGCCAAAGTAGCACACCCAGAGCACAAGTTCTACCTCAGCCAGATAAGGCCTGTCAAGAAGCTGCGTTTCACAGGCCTTTGTATGTGACGTTCCCGGTTGGCTTTGAGAGCACTGTGCAGAGCCAGTTGTTTTAGCTTCCCAGAGAGCAGGAAGCAAGATGCTTTGGGGCCTCTCTCACACTTTGGAAATAAAGGCAGCCCTTTGGGCCTGGCAGCCCTAGGCCAATGGAGTACACTGAGAGCAGAAGTTCTACCTCAGCCAGATCAGGCCTTCCAAGAAACTGCGTCTCACAGGCCTTTCTCTGTCACGTTGCCGATAGGCTGTGAGAGCACTGTGCAGAGCCAGTTGTTTCTTAGCTTCCCAAAGATTTGGAAGCAAGATACTTTGGGGACTCTCAGCCCCTTTGGAAACAAGGCGGCCCTTTGGGCCTGGCAGCTCTAGGCCAAAGTAGCACGCCCAGAGCAGGAGTTCTACTTCAGCCAGATCAGGCCTGCCAAGAAACTGCGTTTCACAGGCCTTGGTAAGAGATGTTCCCGGTAGGCTGTGAGAGCACTGTGGAGAGCCAGTTGCTTTAGCTTCCCACAGAGCTGGAAGCAAGATGCTTTGGGGCCTCTCTCTCCCTTTGGACACAAGGCAGCCTTTTGGGCCTGGCAGCTCTAGGCCAATGGAGCACACCCACAGCAGAAGTTCTACTTCAGGCAGATCAGTCCTGCCCAGAAACTGCGTTTCACAGCCCTTGGTAAGAGATGTTCACGGCAGGCTGTGAGAGCACTGGGCAGAACCAGTTGTTTTTTAGCTTCGCAAAGTGCTGGAGGCAAGATGCTTTGGGGCCTCTCTCACCCTTTGGAAACAAGGCAGCCCTTAGGTCCTCGTAGCTCTAGGCTTATGTAGCACAACCAGAACAGAAGTTCTACTTCAGCCAGGTCAGGCCTGCCAAGAAACTGCGTTTCACAGGCCTTTCAAAGAGATGTTCTCTTAGGCTGTAAGAGCACTGGGCAGAGCCAGCTGTTTCTTAGCTTCCCGAAGAGCCGGGAGCAAGATGCTTTGGGTCCACTCTCCATCTTTGGAAACAAGGCAGCCCTTTGGGCCTGGCAGCTCTAGGGCAATGGAGCACACCCAGAGCAGAAGTTCTACTTCAGCCAGATCAGGCCTGCCAGGAAACTCGTTTCACAGGCCTTGGTAAGAGATGTTCCCGGTAGGCTGTAAGAGCACTGGGCAGAGCCAGTTGTTTCTTACCTTCGTGAAAAGCTGGAAGCAAGATGCTTGGGACCCCTCTGCCCGTTTGGGAACAAGGCAGCCTTTTGGGTCGGGAAGCTCTAGGCCAATGGAGCACACGCAGAGCAGGAGTTCTACTTCAGCCTGATCAGGCCTGCAAAGAAACAGCGTTTGACAGGCCTTGGTAAGAGATGTTCCCGGTAGGTGTAAGAGCACTGGGCAGAGCCAGTTGTTTCTTAGCTTCGCAAAGACCGGGAAGCAAGATGCTTTGGGCCTCTCTGCCCCTTGGAAACAGGGCAGCACTTGGGGCCTGGCAGCTCTAGGGCAATGGAGCACACCCAGAGCCGGAGTTCTACTTCAGCCAGATGAGGCCTGACAAGAAACTGCCTTCACAGGCCTTTCAAAGACATGTTCCCAGTAGGCTGTAAGAGCACGGGGCAGAGCGAGTTGGTTCTTAGCTTCCCAGAGAGCCGGAAGCAAGATGCTTTGGGGCCTCTCTGCCCCTTTGCAAACAAGGCATCCCTTTGGGCCTTTCAGCTCTAGGCCAGTGGAGCACAGCCAGAGCAGAAGTCCTACTTCAGCCAGATCAGGCCTGCCAAGGAACTGCGTTTCAGAGGCCTTTGGATGTGACGTTCCCGGTAGGCTGTGAGAGCACGGTGCAGAGCCAGTTGTTTCCTTGTTTCCCAAACAGCTGGAAGCAAGACGCTTTGGGGCCTCTCTGCCCCTTTGGAAAGAAGGCAGCACGTTGGGTCTGGCAGCTCTAGGGCAAAGGAGAACAACCAGAGCAGAAGTTCTACTTCTTCCAGATCAGGCCTGCCTAGAAAGTGCGTTTCACAGGCCTTGATAAGAGATGTTCTCTTAGGCTATAAGACCACTGGGCACAGCCAGTTGTTTCTTAGCTTCCCAAGAGGTGGAAGCAAGATGCTTTGGGGCCTCTCTCCCCCTTTGGAAACAAGGCAGCCCTTTGGGCCTTTCAGCTCTAGGGCAATGGAGCACACCCAGAGCAGAAGTTCTACCTCAGCCAGATCAGGCCTGCCAAGAAACTGCTTTTCACAGGCCTTCGTAAGAGGTGTTCCCGGAAGGCTGTAAGAGTACCTGGCAGAGCGAGTTGTTTCTTAGCTTCAAAAACAGCTGGAAGCAACATGATTTGGGGCCTCTCTCCCCCTTTGGAAACAAAGCAGCCTTTGTGCCTGGCAGCTCTAGGCCAAAGTAGCACACCCAGAGCACAAGTTCTACCTCAGCCAGATAAGGCCTGTCAAGAAGCTGCGTTTCACAGGCCTTTGTATGTGACGTTCCCGGTTGGCTTTGAGAGCACTGTGCAGAGCCAGTTGTTTTAGCTTCCCAGAGAGCAGGAAGCAAGATGCTTTGGGGCCTCTCTCACACTTTGGAAATAAAGGCAGCCCTTTGGGCCTGGCAGCCCTAGGCCAATGGAGTACACCCAGAGCAGAAGTTCTACCTCAGCCAGATCAGGCCTTCCAAGAAACTGCGTCTCACAGGCCTTTCTCTGTCACGTTGCCGGTAGGCTGTGAGAGCACTGTGCAGAGCCAGTTGTTTCTTAGCTTCCCAAAGATTTGGAAGCAAGATACTTTGGGGACTCTCAGCCCCTTTGGAAACAAGGCGGCCCTTTGGGCCTGGCAGCTCTAGGCCAAAGTAGCACGCCCAGAGCAGGAGTTCTACTTCAGCCAGATCAGGCCTGCCAAGAAACTGCGTTTCACAGGCCTTGGTAAGAGATGTTCCCGGTAGGCTGTGAGAGCACTGTGGAGAGCCAGTTGCTTTAGCTTCCCACAGAGCTGGAAGCAAGATGCTTTGGGGCCTCTCTCTCGCTTTGGACACAAGGCAGCCGTTTGGGCCTGGCAGCTCTAGGCCAATGGAGCACACCCACAGCAGAAGTTCTACTTCAGGCAGATCAGTCCTGCCCAGAAACTGCGTTTCACAGCCCCTGGTAAGAGATGTTCACGGTAGGCTGTGAGAGCACTGGGCAGAACCAGTTGTTTTTTAGCTTCCCAAAGTGCTGGAGGCAAGATGCTTTGGGGCCTCTCTCACCCTTTGGAAACAAGGCAGCCCTTAGGTCCTGGTAGCTCTAGGCCTATGTAGCACAACCAGAACAGAAGTTCTACTTCAGCCAGGTCAGGCCTGCCAAGAAACTGCGTTTCACAGGCCTTTCAAAGAGATGTTCTCTTAGGCTGTAAGAGCACTGGGCAGAGCCAGCTGTTTCTTAGCTTCCCGAAGAGCTGGGAGCAAGATGCTTTGGGTCCACTCTCCGTCTTTGGAAACAAGGCAGCCCTTTGGGCCTGGCAGCTCTAGGGCAATGGAGCACACCCAGAGCAGAAGTTCTACTTCAGCCAGATCAGGCCTGCCAGGAAACTGCGTTTCACAGGCCTTGGTAAGAGATGTTCCCGGTAGGCTGTAAGAGCACTGGGCAGAGCCAGTTGTTTCTTACCTTCCTGAAAAGCTGGAAGCAAGACGCCTGGGACCCCTCTGCCCGTTTGGGAACAAGGCAGCCTTTTGGGTCGGGAAGCTCTAGGCCAATGGAGCACACGCAGAGCAGGAGTTCTACTTCAGCCTGATCAGGCCTGCAAAGAAACAGCGTTTGACAGGCCTTGGTAAGAGATGTTCCCGGTAGGTGTAAGAGCACTGGGCAGAGCCAGTTGTTTCTTAGCTTCGCAAAGACCGGGAAGCAAGATGCTTTGGGCCTCTCTGCCCCTTGGAAACAGGGCAGCACTTGGGGCCTGGCAGCTCTAGGGCAATGGAGCACACCCAGAGCCGGAGTTCTACTTCAGCCAGATGAGGCCTGCCAAGAAACTGCGTTTCACAGGCCTTTCAAAGACCTGTTCCCGGTAGGCTGTAAGAGCACGGGGCAGAGCGAGTTGGTTCTTAGCTTCCCAGAGAGCTGGAAGCAAGATGCTTTGGGGCCTCTCTGCCCCTTTGGAAACAAGGCAGCACCTTGGTCCTGGCAGCTCGAGGGCAACGGAGCACACCCAGAGCAGAAGTTCTACTTCAGCCAAATCAGGCCTGCCAGGAAACGGCGTTTTACAGGCCTTGGTAAGAGATGTTCCCGGTAGGCTGTAAGAGCACTGGGCAACGCCAGATGTTTCTTAGCTTCCCGAAGAGCTGGAAGCAAGATGCTTTGGGGCCTCTCATCCCCTTTGCAAACAAGGCGGCCCTTTGGGCCAGGCAGCTCTAGGCCAATGGAGCACACCCAGAGCAGAAGTTCTACTTCAGCTAGATCAGGCCACCAACAAAGTGCGTTTCACAGGCCTTGGTAAGAGATTTTCTCTCAGGCTGTAAGAGCACTGGGCAGAGCCAGTTGTTTCTTAGCTTCCCAAAGAGCTGGAAGCAAGATGCTTTGGGGGCTCGCTGCCCCTTTGCCAACAAGGCCGACCTTTGGGCCTTTCAGCTCTAGGCCAATGGAGCACACCCAGAGCAGAAGTTCTACCTCAGCCAGATAAGGCCTGCCAAGAAACTGCGTTTCAAAGGCTTTGGTAAGAGATGTTGCCGGTACTCTGTCAGAGCACTGGGAAGAGACAGTTGTTTCTTAGCTTCCCAATGAGCTGGAAGCAAGATGCGTTGGGGCCTCTCTGCCCCTTTGCAAACAAGGCATCCCTTTGGGCCTTTCAGCTCTAGGACAATGGAGCACAGCCAGAGCAGAAGTCCTACTTCAGCCAGATCAGGCCTGCCAAGGAACTGCGTTTCAGAGGCCTTTGTATGTGACGTTCCCGGTAGGCTGTAAGAGCACGGTGCAGAGCCAGTTGTTTCCTTGTTTCCCAAACAGCTGGAAGCAAGACGCTTTGGGGCCTCTCTGCCCCTTTGGAAACAAGGCAGCACGTTGGGTCTGGCAGCTCTAGGGCAATGGAGCACAACCAGAGCAGAAGTTCTACTTATTCCAGATCAGGCCTGCCTAGAAAGTGCGTTTCACAGGCCTTGATAAGAGATGTTCTCTTAGGCTATAAGAGGACTGGGCACAGCCAGTTGTTTCTTAGCTTCCCAAGAGGTGGAAGCAAGATGCTTTGGGGCCTCTCTCCCCCTTTGGAAACAAGGCAGCCCTTTGGGACTTTCAGCTCTAGGCCAATGGAGCACACCCAGAGCAGAAGTTCTACCTCAGCCAGATCAGGCCTGCCAAGAAACTGCTTTTCACAGGCCTTCGTAAGAGGTGTTCCCGGAAGGCTGTAAGAGTACCTGGCAGAGCGAGTTGTTTCTTAGCTTCAAAAACAGCTGGAAGCAACATGATTTGGGGCCTCTCTCCCCCTTTGGAAACAAAGCAGCCTTTGTGCCTGGCAGCTCTAGGCCAAAGTAGCACACCCAGAGCACAAGTTCTACCTCAGCCAGATAAGGCCTGTCAAGAAGCTGCATTTCACAGGCCTTTGTATGTGACGTTCCCGGTTGGCTTTGAGAGCACTGTGCAGAGCCAGTTGTTTTAGCTTCCCAGAGAGCAGGAAGCAAGATGCTTTGGGGCCTCTCTCACACTTTGGAAATAAAGGCAGCCCTTTGGGCCTGGCAGCCCTAGGCCAATGGAGTACACCCAGAGCAGAAGTTCTACCTCAGCCAGATCAGGCCTTCCAAGAAACTGCGTCTCACAGGCCTTTCTCTGTCACGTTGCCGGTAGGCTGTGAGAACACTGTGCAGAGCCAGTTGTTTCTTAGCTTCCCAAAGATTTGGAAGCAAGATACTTTGGGGACTCTCAGCCCCTTTGGAAACAAGGCGGCCCTTTGGGCCTGGCAGCTCTAGGCCAAAGTAGCACGCCCAGAGCAGGAGTTCTACTTCAGCCAGATCATGCCTGCCAGGAAACTGCGTTTCACAGGCCTTGGTAAGAGATGTTCCCGGTAGGCTGTAAGAGCACTGGGCAGAGCCAGTTGTTTCTTACCTTCCTGAAAAGCTGGAAGCAAGATGCTTGGGACCCCTCTGCCCGTTTGGGAACAAGGCAGCCTTTTGGGTCGGGAAGGTCTAGGCCAATGGAGCACACGCAGAGCAGGAGTTCTACTTCAGCCTGATCAGGCCTGCAAAGAAACAGCGTTTGACAGGCCTTGGTAAGAGATGTTCCCGGTAGGTGTAAGAGCACTGGGCAGAGCCAGTTGTTTCTTAGCTTTGCAGAGACCGGGAAGCAAGATGCTTTGGGCCTCTCTGCCCCTTGGAAACAGGGCAGCACTTGGGGCCTGGCAGCTCTAGGGCAATGGAGCACACCCAGAGCCGGAGTTCTACTTCAGCCAGATGAGGCCTGCCAAGAAACTGCGTTTCACAGGCCTTTCAAAGACATGTTCCCGGTAGGCTGTAAGAGCACGGGGCAGAGCGAGTTGGTTCTTAGCTTCCCAGAGAGCTGGAAGCAAGATGCTTTGGGGCCTCTCTGCCCCTTTGCAAACAAGGCATCCCTTTGGGCCTTTCAGCTCTAGGACAATGGAGCACAGCCAGAGCAGAAGTCCTACTTCAGCCAGATCAGGCCTGCCAAGGAACTGCGTTTCAGAGGCCTTTGTATGTGACGTTCCCGGTAGGCTGTGAGAGCACGGTGCAGAGCCAGTTGTTTCCTTGTTTCCCAAACAGCTGGAAGCAAGACGCTTTGG
Source organism: Equus asinus (assembly GCF_041296235.1). Taxonomy (NCBI): domain Eukaryota; kingdom Metazoa; phylum Chordata; class Mammalia; order Perissodactyla; family Equidae; genus Equus; species Equus asinus. The sequence goes on from NW_027225523.1 coordinate 1,303,203, forward strand.
GGCCTCTCTGCCCCTTTGGAAACAAGGCAGCACGTTGGGTCTGGCAGCTCTAGGGCAATGGAGCACAACCAGAGCAGAAGTTCTACTTATTCCAGATCAGGCCTGCCTAGAAAGTGCGTTTCACAGGCCTTGATAAGAGATGTTCTCTTAGGCTATAAGAGGACTGGGCACAGCCAGTTGTTTCTTAGCTTCCCAAGAGGTGGAAGCAAGATGCTTTGGGGCCTCTCTCCCCCTTTGGAAACAAGGCAGCCCTTTGGGACTTTCAGCTCTAGGCCAATGGAGCACACCCAGAGCAGAAGTTCTACCTCAGCCAGATCAGGCCTGCCAAGAAACTGCTTTTCACAGGCCTTCGTAAGAGGTGTTCCCGGAAGGCTGTAAGAGTACCTGGCAGAGCGAGTTGTTTCTTAGCTTCAAAAACAGCTGGAAGCAACATGATTTGGGGCCTCTCTCCCCCTTTGGAAACAAAGCAGCCTTTGTGCCTGGCAGCTCTAGGCCAAAGTAGCACACCCAGAGCACAAGTTCTACCTCAGCCAGATAAGGCCTGTCAAGAAGCTGCGTTTCACAGGCCTTTGTATGTGACGTTCCCGGTTGGCTTTGAGAGCACTGTGCAGAGCCAGTTGTTTTAGCTTCCCAGAGAGCAGGAAGCAAGATGCTTTGGGGCCTCTCTCACACTTTGGAAATAAAGGCAGCCCTTTGGGCCTGGCAGCCCTAGGCCAATGGAGTACACCCAGAGCAGAAGTTCTACCTCAGCCAGATCAGGCCTTCCAAGAAACTGCGTCTCACAGGCCTTTCTCTGTCACGTTGCCGGTAGGCTGTGAGAGCACTGTGCAGAGCCAGTTGTTTCTTAGCTTCCCAAAGATTTGGAAGCAAGATACTTTGGGGACTCTCAGCCCCGTTGGAAGAAGGCGGCCCTTTGGGCCTGGCAGCTCTAGGCCAAAGTAGCACACCCAGAGCAGGAGTTCTACTTCAGCCAGATCAGGCCTGCCAAGAAACTGCATTTCACAGGCCTTGGTAAGAGATGTTCCCGGTAGGCTGTGAGAGCACTGTGGAGAGCCAGTTGCTTTAGCTTCCCACAGAGCTGGAAGCAAGATGCTTTGGGGCCTCTCTCTCCCTTTGGACACAAGGCAGCCGTTTGGGCCTGGCAGCTCTAGGCCAATGGAGCACACCCACAGCAGAAGTTCTACTTCAGGCAGATCAGTCCTGCCCAGAAACTGCGTTTCACAGCCCCTGGTAAGAGATGTTCACGGTAGGCTGTGAGAGCACTGGGCAGAACCAGTTGTTTTTTAGCTTCCCAAAGTGCTGCAGGCAAGATGCTTTGGGGCCTCTCTCACCCTTTGGAAACAAGGCAGCCCTTAGGTCCTGGTAGCTCTAGGCCTATGTAGCACAACCAGAAGTTCTACTTCAGCCAGGTCAGGCCTGCCAAGAAACTGCGTTTCACAGGCCTTTCAAAGAGATGTTCTCTTAGGCTGTAAGAGCACTGGGCAGAGCCAGCTGTTTCTTAGCTTCCCGAAGAGCCGGGAGCAAGATGCTTTGGGTCCACTCTCCATCTTTGGAAACAAGGCAGCCCTTTGGGCCTGGCAGCTCTGGGGCAATGGAGCACACCCAGAGCAGAAGTTCTACTTCAGCCAGATCAGGCCTGCCAGGAAACTGCGTTTCACAGGCCTTGGTAAGAGATGTTCCCGGTAGGCTGTAAGAGCACTGGGCAGAGCCAGTTGTTTCTTACCTTCCTGAAAAGCTGGAAGCAAGATGCTTGGGACCCCTCTGCCCGTTTGGGAACAAGGCAGCCTTTTGGGTCGGGAAGGACTAGGCCAATGGAGCACACGCAGAGCAGGAGTTCTACTTCAGCCTGATCAGGCCTGCAAAGAAACAGCGTTTGACAGGCCTTGGTAAGAGATGTTCCCGGTAGGTGTAAGAGCACTGGGCAGAGCCAGTTGTTTCTTAGCTTCGCAAAGACCGGGAAGCAAGATGCTTTGGGCCTCTCTGCCCCTTGGAAACAGGGCAGCACTTGGGGCCTGGCAGCTCTAGGGCAATGGAGCACACCCAGAGCAGGAGTTCTAATTCAGCAAGATGAGGCCTGCCAAGAAACTGCGTTTCACAGGCCTTTCAAAGACATGTTCCCGGTAGGCTGTAAGAGCACGGGGCAGAGCGAGTTGGCTCTTAGCCTCCCAGAGAGCCGGAAGCAAGATGCTTTGGGGCCTCTCTGCCCCTTTGGAAACAAGGCAGCACCTTGGGCCTGGCAGCTCTAGGGCAATGGAGCACACCCAGAGCAGAAGTTCTACTTCAGCCAAATCAGGCCTGCCAGGAAACGGCGTTTCACAGGCCTTGGTAAGAGATGTTCCCGGTAGGCTGTAAGAGCACTGGGCAACGCCAGATGTTTCTTAGCTTCCCGAAGAGCTGGAAGCAAGATGCTTTGGTGCCACTCTCTCACTTTGGAATCAAGGCAGCCCTTTGGGGCAGGTTGCTCTAGGCCAGTGGAGCACACCCAGAGCAGAAGTTCTACTTCGGCCAGTTCAGGCCACCAACAAAGTGCGTTTCACAGGCCTTGGTAAGAGATGTTCCCGGTAGGCTGTAAGAGCACTGGGCAACGCCAGATGTTTCTTAGCTTCCCGAAGAGCTGGAAGCAAGATGCTTTGGGGCCTCTCTGCCCCTTTGCAAACAAGGCGGCCCTTTGGGCCAGGCAACTCTAGGCGAGTGGAGCACACCCAGAGCAGAAGTTCTACTTCAGCTAGATCAGGCCACCAACAAAGTGCGTTTCACAGGCCTTGGTAAGAGATTTTCTCTTAGGCTATAGGAGCACTGGGCAGAGCCAGTTGTTTCTTAGCTTCCCAAAGAGCTGGAAGCAAGATGCTTTGGGGGCTCCCTGCCCCTTTGCCAACAAGGCCGACCTTTGGGCCTTTCAGCTCTAGGCCAATGGAGCACACCCAGAGCAGAAGTTCTACCTCAGCCAGATAAGGCCTGCCAAGAAACTGCGTTTCAAGGGCTTTGGTAAGAGATGTTGCCGGTACTCTGTCAGAGCACTGGGCAGAGACAGTTGTTTCTTAGCTTCCCAAAGACCGGGAAGCAAGATGCTTTGGGGCCTCTCTGCCCCTTTGCAAACAAGGCATCCCTTTGGGCCTTTCAGCTCTAGGCCAATGGAGCACAGCCAGAGCAGAAGTCCTACTTCAGCCAGATCAGGCCTGCCGTGGAACTGCGTTTCAGAGGCCTTTGTATGTGACGTTCCCGGTAGGCTGTGAGAGCACGGTGCAGAGCCAGTTGTTTCCTTGTTTCCCAAACAGCTGGAAGCAAGACGCTTTGGGGCCTCTCTGCCCCTTTGGAAACAAGGCAGCACGTTGGGTCTGGCAGCTCTAGGCCAATGGAGCACACCCAGAGCAGAAGTTCTACCTCAGCCAGATCAGGCCTGCCAAGAAACTGCTTTTCACAGGCCTTCGTAAGAGGTGTTCCCGGAAGGCTGTAAGAGTACCTGGCAGAGCGAGTTGTTTCTTAGCTTCAAAAACAGCTGGAAGCAACCTGATTTGGGGCCTCTCTCCCCCTTTGGAAACAAAGCAGCCTTTGTGCCTGGCAGCTCTAGGCCAAAGTAGCACACCCAGAGCACAAGTTCTACCTCAGCCAGATAAGGCCTGTCAAGAAGCTGCGTTTCACAGGCCTTTGTATGTGACGTTCCCGGTTGGCTTTGAGAGCACTGTGCAGAGCCAGTTGTTTTAGCTTCCCAGAGAGCAGGAAGCAAGATGCTTTGGGGCCTCTCTCACACTTTGGAAATAAAGGCAGCCCTTTGGGCCTGGCAGCCCTAGGCCAATGGAGTACACCCAGAGCAGAAGTTCTACCTCAGCCAGATCAGGCCTTCCAAGAAACTGCGTCTCACAGGCCTTTCTCTGTCACGTTGCCGGTAGGCTGTGAGAGCACTGTGCAGAGCCAGTTGTTTCTTAGCTTCCCAAAGATTTGGAAGCAAGATACTTTGGGGACTCTCAGCCCCTTTGGAAACAAGGCGGCCCTTTGGGCCTGGCAGCTCTAGGCCAAAGTAGCACGCCCAGAGCAGGAGTTCTACTTCAGCCAGATCAGGCCTGCCAAGAAACTGCGTTTCACAGGCCTTGGTAAGAGATGTTCCCGGTAGGCTGTGAGAGCACTGTGGAGAGCCAGTTGCTTTAGCTTCCCACAGAGCTGGAAGCAAGATGCTTTGGGGCCTCTCTCTCCCTTTGGACACAAGGCAGCCGTTTGCGCCTGGCAGCTCTAGGCCAATGGAGCACACCCACAGCAGAAGTTCTACTTCAGGCAGATCAGTCCTGCCCAGAAACTGCGTTTCACAGCCCTTGGTAAGAGATGTTCACGGTAGGCTGTGAGAGCACTGGGCAGAACCAGTTGTTTTTTAGCTTCCCAAAGTGCTGGAGGCAAGATGCTTTGGGGCCTCTCTCACCCTTTGGAAACAAGGCAGCCCTTAGGTCCTGGTAGCTCTAGGCCTATGTAGCACAACCAGAACAGAAGTTCTACTTCAGCCAGGTCAGGCCTGCCAAGAAACTGCGTTTCACAGGCCTTTCAAAGAGATGTTCTCTTAGGCTGTAAGAGCACTGGGCAGAGCCAGCTGTTTCTTAGCTTCCCGAAGAGCTGGGAGCAAGATTCTTTGGGTCCACTCTCCGTCTTTGGAAACAAGGCAGCCCTTTGGGCCTGGCAGCTCTGGGGCAATGGAGCACACCCAGAGCAGAAGTTCTACTTCAGCCAGATCAGGCCTGCCAGGAAACTGCGTTTCACAGGCCTTGGTAAGAGATGTTCCCGGTAGGCTGTAAGAGCACTGGGCAGAGCCAGTTGTTTCTTACCTTCCTGAAAAGCTGGAAGCAAGACGCCTGGGACCCCTCTGCCCGTTTGGGAACAAGGCAGCCTTTTGGGTCGGGAAGCTCTAGGCCAATGGAGCACACGCAGAGCAGGAGTTCTACTTCAGCCTGATCAGGCCTGCAAAGAAACAGCGTTTGACAGGCCTTGGTAAGAGATGTTCCCGGTAGGTGTAAGAGCACTGGGCAGAGCCAGTTGTTTCTTAGCTTCGCAAAGACCGGGAAGCAAGATGCTTTGGGCCTCTCTGCCCCTTGGAAACAGGGCAGCACTTGGGGCCTGGCAGCTCTAGGGCAATGGAGCACACCCAGAGCCGGAGTTCTACTTCAGCCAGATGAGGCCTGCCAAGAAACTGCGTTTCACAGGCCTTTCAAAGACATGTTCCCGGTAGGCTGTAAGAGCACGGGGCAGAGCGAGTTGGTTCTTAGCTTCCCAGAGAGCTGGAAGCAAGATGCTTTGGGGCCTCTCTGCCCCTTTGGAAACAAGGCAGCACCTTGGGCCTGGCAGCTCTAGGGCAATGGAGCACACCCAGAGCAGAAGTTCTACTTCAGCCAAATCAGGCCTGCCAGGAAACGGTGTTTCACAGGCCTTGGTAAGAGATGTTCCCGGTAGGCTGTAAGAGCACTGGGCAACGCCAGATGTTTCTTAGCTTCCCGAAGAGCTGGAAGCAAGATGCTTTGGTGCCACTCTCTCACTTTGGAATCAAGGCAGCCCTTTGGGGCAGGTAGCTCCAGGCCAGTGGAGCACACCCAGAGCAGAAGTTCTACTTCGGCCAGTTCAGGCCACCAACAAACTGCGTTTCACAGGCCTTGGTAAGAGATTTTCTCTCAGGCTGTAAGAGCACTGGGCAGAGCCAGTTGTTTCTTAGCTTCCCAAAGACCGGGAAGCAAGATGCTTTGGGGGCTCCCTGCCCCTTTGCCAACAAGGCCGACCTTTGGGCCTTTCAGCTCTAGGCCAATGGAGCACACCCAGAGCAGAAGTTCTACCTCAGCCAGATAAGGCCTGCCAAGAAACTGCGTTTCAAAGGCTTTGGTAAGAGATGTTGCCAGTACTCTGTCAGAGCACTGGGCAGAGACAGTTGTTTCTTAGCTTCCCAAAGAGCTGGAAGCAAGATGCTTTGGGGCCTCTCTGCCCCTTTGCAAACAAGGCATCCCTTTGGGCCTTTCAGCTCTAGGCCAATGGAGCACACCCAGAGCAGAAGTTCTACCTCAGCCAGATCAGGCCTGCCAAGAAACTGCTTTTCACAGGCCTTCGTAAGAGGTGTTCCCGGAAGGCTGTAAGAGTACCTGGCAGAGCGAGTTGTTTCTTAGCTTCAAAAACAGCTGGAAGCAACATGATTTGGGGCCTCTCTCCCCCTTTGGAAACAAAGCAGCCTTTGTGCCTGGCAGCTCTAGGCCAAAGTAGCACACCCAGAGCACAAGTTCTACCTCAGCCAGATAAGGCCTGTCAAGAAGCTGCGTTTCACAGGCCTTTGTATGTGACGTTCCCGGTTGGCTTTGAGAGCACTGTGCAGAGCCAGTTGTTTTAGCTTCCCAGAGAGCAGGAAGCAAGATGCTTTGGGGCCTCTCTCACACTTTGGAAATAAAGGCAGCCCTTTGGGCCTGGCAGCCCTAGGCCAATGGAGTACACCCAGAGCAGAAGTTCTACCTCAGCCAGATCAGGCCTTCCAAGAAACTGCGTCTCACAGGCCTTTCTCTGTCACGTTGCCGGTAGGCTGTGAGAGCACTGTGCAGAGCCAGTTGTTTCTTAGCTTCCCAAAGATTTGGAAGCAAGATACTTTGGGGACTCTCAGCCCCTTTGGAAACAAGGTGGCCCTTTGGGCCTGGCAGCTCTAGGCCAAAGTAGCACGCCCAGAGCAGGAGTTCTACTTCAGCCACATCAGGCCTGCCAGGAAACTGCGTTTCACAGGCCTTGGTAAGAGATGTTCCCGGTAGGCTGTGAGAGCACTGTGGAGAGCCAGTTGCTTTAGCTTCCCACAGAGCTGGAAGCAAGATGCTTTGGGGCCTCTCTCTCCCTTTGGACACAAGGCAGCCGTTTGCGCCTGGCAGCTCTAGGCCAATGGAGCACACCCACAGCAGAAGTTCTACTTCAGGCAGATCAGTCCTGCCCAGAAACTGCGTTTCACAGCCCTTGGTAAGAGATGTTCACGGTAGGCTGTGAGAGCACTGTGCAGAGCCAGTTGTTTCTAAGCTTCCCAAAGATTTGGAAGCAAGGTACTTTGGGGACTCTCAGCCCCTTTGGAAACAAGGCGGCCCTTTGGGCCTGGCAGCTCTAGGCCAAAGTAGCACGCCCAGAGCAGGAGTTCTACTTCAGCCAGATAAGGCCTGCCAAGAAACTGCGTTTCAAAGGCTTTGGTAAGAGATGTTGCCGGTACTCTGTCAGAGCACTGGGCAGAGACAGTTGTTTCTTAGCTTCCCAAACAGCTGGAAGCAAGATGCTTTGGGGCCTCCTTGCCCATTTGCAAACAAGGCATCCCTTTGGGCCTTTCAGCTCTAGGCCATGGAGCACAGCCAGAGCAGAAGTCCTACTTCAGCCAGATCAGGCCTGCCAAGGAACTGCGTTTTAGAGGCCTTTGAATGTGACGTTCCCGGTCGGCTGTGAGAGCACGGTGCAGAGCCAGTTGTTTCCTTGTTTCCCAAACAGCTGGAAGCAAGACGCTTTGGGGCCTCTCTGCCCCTTTGGAAACAAGGCAGCACGTTGGGTCTGGAAGCTCTAGGGCAATGGAGCACAACCAGAGCAGAAGTTCTACTTCTTCCAGATCAGGCCTGCCTAGAAAGTGCGTTTCACAGGCCTTGATAAGAGATGTTCTCTTAGGCTATAAGAGCACTGGGCACAGCCAGTTGTTTCTTAGCTTACCAAGAGGTGGAAGCAAGATGCTTTGGGGCCTCTCTCCCCCTTTGGAAACAAGGCAGCCCTTTGGGCCTTTCAGCTCTAGGGCAATGGAGCACACCCAGAGCAGAAGTTCTATCTCAGCCAGATCAGGCCTGCCAAGAAACTGCTTTTCACAGGCCTTCGTAAGAGGTGTCCCCGGAAGGCTGTAAGAGTACCTGGCAGAGCGAGTTGTTTCTTAGCTTCAAAAACAGCTGGAAGCAACATGATTTGGGGCCTCTCTCCCCCTTTGGAAACAAAGCAGCCTTTGTGCCTGGCAGCTCTAGGCCAAAGTAGCACACCCAGAGCACAAGTTCTACCTCAGCCAGATAAGGCCTGTCAAGAAGCTGCGTTTCACAGGCCTTTGTATGTGACGTTCCCGGTTGGCTTTGAGAGCACTGTGCAGAGCCAGTTGTTTTAGCTTCCCAGAGAGCAGGAAGCAAGATGCTTTGGGGCCTCTCTCACACTTTGGAAATAAAGGCAGCCCTTTGGGCCTGGCAGCCCTAGGCCAATGGAGTACACCCAGAGCAGAAGTTCTACCTCAGCCAGATCAGGCCTTCCAAGAAACTGCGTCTCACAGGCCTTTCTCTGTCACGTTGCCGGTAGGCTGTGAGAGCACTGTGCAGAGCCAGTTGTTTCTTAGCTTCCCAAAGATTTGGAAGCAAGATACTTTGGGGACTCTCAGCCCCTTTGGAAACAAGGCGGCCCTTTGGGCCTGGCAGCTCTAGGCCAAAGTAGCACGCCCAGAGCAGGAGTTCTACTTCAGCCAGATCAGGCCTGCCAAGAAACTGCGTTTCACAGGCCTTGGTAAGAGATGTTCCCGGTAGGCTGTAAGAGCACTGGGCAGAGCCAGTTGTTACTTACCTTCCTGAAAAGCTGGAAGCAAGACGCTTGGGACCCCTCTGCCCGTTTGGGAACAAGGCAGCCTTTTGGGTCGGGAAGCTTAGGCCAATGGAGCACACGCAGAGCAGGAGTTCTACTTCAGCCTGATCAGGCCTGCAAAGAAACAGCGTTTGACAGGCCTTGGTAAGAGATGTTCCCGGTAGGTGTAAGAGCACGGGGCAGAGCGAGTTAGTTCTTAGCTTCCCAGAGAGCTGGAAGCAAGATGCTTTGGGGCCTCTCTGCCCCTTTGGAAACAAGGCAGCACCTTGGGCCTGGCAGCTCTAGGGCAACGGAGCACACCCAGAGCAGAAGTTCTACTTCAGCCTAATCAGGCATGCCAGGAAACGGCGTTTCACAGGCCTTGGTAAGAGATGTTCCCGGTAGGCTGTAAGAGCACTGGGCAACTCCAGATGTTTCTTAGCTTCCCGAAGAGCTGGAAGCAAGATGCTTTGGTGCCACTCTCTCACTTTCGAATCAAGGCAGCCCTTTGGGGCAGGTAGCTCTAGGCCAGTGGAGCACACCCAGAGCAGAAGTTCTACTTCGGCCAGTTCAGGCCACCAACAAAGTGCGTTTCACAGGCCTTGGTAAGAGATTTTCTCTCAGGCTGTAAGAGCACTGGGCAGAGCCAGTTGTTTCTTAGCTTCCCAAAGAGCTGGAAGCAAGATGCTTTGGGGGCTCGCTGCCCCTTTGCCAACAAGGCCGACCTTTGGGACTTTCAGCTCTAGGCCAATGGAGCACACCCAGAGCAGAAGTTCTACCTCAGCCAGATAAGGCCTGCCAAGAAACTGCGTTTCAAAGGCTTTGGTAAGAGATGTTGCCGGTACTCTGTCAGAGCACTGGGCAGAGACAGTTGTTTCTTAGCTTCCCAATGAGCTGGAAGCAAGATGCGTTGGGGCCTCTCTGCCCCTTTGCAAACAAGGCATCCCTTTGGGCCTTTCAGCTCTAGGGCAATGGAGCACACCCAGAGCAGAAGTTCTACCTCAGCCAGATCAGGCCTGCCAAGAAACTGCTTTTCACAGGCCTTCGTAAGAGGTGTTCCCGGAAGGCTGTAAGAGTACCTGGCAGAGCGAGTTGTTTCTTAGCTTCAAAAACAGCTGGAAGCAACATGATTTGGGGCCTCTCTCCCCCTTTGGAAACAAAGCAGCCTTTGTGCCTGGCAGCTCTAGGCCAAAGTAGCACACCCAGAGCACAAGTTCTACCTCAGCCAGATAAGGCCTGTCAAGAAGCTGCGTTTCACAGGCCTTTGTATGTGACGTTCCCGGTTGGCTTTGAGAGCACTGTGCAGAGCCAGTTGTTTTAGCTTCCCAGAGAGCAGGAAGCAAGATGCTTTGGGGCCTCTCTCACACTTTGGAAATAAAGGCAGCCCTTTGGGCCTGGCAGCCCTAGGCCAATGGAGTACACCCAGAGCAGAACTTCTACCTCAGCCAGATCAGGCCTTCCAAGAAACTGCGTCTCACAGGCCTTTCTCTGTCACGTTGCCGGTAGGCTGTGAGAACACTGAGCAGAGCCAGTTGTTTCTTAGCTTCCCAAAGATTTGGAAGCAAGATACTTTGGGGACTCTCAGCCCCGTTGGAAAGAAGGCGGCCCTTTGGGCCTGGCAGCTCTAGGCCAAAGTAGCACACCCAGAGCAGGAGTTCTACTTCAGCCAGATCAGGCCTGCCAAGAAACTGCATTTCACAGGCCTTGGTAAGAGATGTTCCCGGTAGGCTGTGAGAGCACTGTGGAGAGCCAGTTGCTTTAGCTTCCCACAGAGCTGGAAGCAAGATGCTTTGGGGCCTCTCTCTCCCTTTGGACACAAGGCAGCCGTTTGGGCCTGGCAGCTCTAGGCCAATGGAGCACACCCACAGCAGAAGTTCTACTTCAGGCAGATCAGTCCTGCCCAGAAACTGCGTTTCACAGCCCCTGGTAAGAGATGTTCACGGTAGGCTGTGAGAGCACTGGGCAGAACCAGTTGTTTTTTAGCTTCCCAAAGTGCTGGAGGCAAGATGCTTTGGGGCCTCTCTCACCCTTTGGAAACAAGGCAGCCCTTAGGTCCTGGTAGCTCTAGGCCTATGTAGCACAACCAGAAGTTCTACTTCAGCCAGGTCAGGCCTGCCAAGAAACTGCGTTTCACAGGCCTTTCAAAGAGATGTTCTCTTAGGCTGTAAGAGCACTGGGCAGAGCCAGCTGTTTCTTAGCTTCCCGAAGAGCCGGGAGCAAGATGCTTTGGGTCCACTCTCCATCTTTGGAAACAAGGCAGCCCTTTGGGCCTGGCAGCTCTAGGGCAATGGAGCACACCCAGAGCAGAAGTTCTACTTCAGCCAGATCAGGCCTGCCAGGAAACTGCGTTTCACAGGCCTTGGTAAGAGATGTTCCCGGTAGGCTGTAAGAGCACTGGGCAGAGCCAGTTGTTTCTTACCTTCCTGAAAAGCTGGAAGCAAGATGCTTGGGACCCCTCTGCCCGTTTGGGAACAAGGCAGCCTTTTGGGTCGGGAAGGACTAGGCCAATGGAGCACACGCAGAGCAGGAGTTCTACTTCAGCCTGATCAGGCCTGCAAAGAAACAGCGTTTGACAGGCCTTGGTAAGAGATGTTCCCGGTAGGTGTAAGAGCACTGGGCAGAGCCAGTTGTTTCTTAGCTTCGCAAAGACCGGGAAGCAAGATGCTTTGGGCCTCTCTGCCCCTTGGAAACAGGGCAGCACTTGGGGCCTGGCAGCTCTAGGGCAATGGAGCACACCCAGAGCCGGAGTTCTACTTCAGCCAGATGAGGCCTGCCAAGAAACTGCGTTTCACAGGCCTTTCAAAGACATGTTCCCGGTAGGCTGTAAGAGCACGGGGCAGAGCGAGTTGGTTCTTAGCCTCCCAGAGAGCCGGAAGCAAGATGCTTTGGGGCCTCTCTGCCCCTTTGGAAACAAGGCAGCACCTTGGGCCTGGCAGCTCTAGGGCAATGGAGCACACCCAGAGCAGAAGTTCTACTTCAGCCAAATCAGGCCTGCCAGGAAACGGCGTTTCACAGGCCTTGGTAAGAGATGTTCCCGGTAGGCTGTAAGAGCACTGGGCAACGCCAGATGTTTCTTAGCTTCCCGAAGAGCTGGAAGCAAGATGCTTTGGTGCCACTCTCTCACTTTGGAATCAAGGCAGCCCTTTGGGGCAGGTAGCTCTAGGCCAGTGGAGCACACCCAGAGCAGAAGTTCTACTTCGGCCAGTTCAGGCCACCAACAAAGTGCGTTTCACAGGCCTTGGTAAGAGATGTTCCCGGTAGGCTGTAAGAGCACTGGGCAACGCCAGATGTTTCTTAGCTTCCCGAAGAGCTGGAAGCAAGATGCTTTGGGGCCTCTCTGCCCCTTTGCAAACAAGGCGGCCCTTTGGGCCAGGCAGCTCTAGGCCAATGGAGCACACCCACAGCAGAAGTTCTACTTCAGCTAGATCAGGCCACCAACAAAGTGCGTTTCACAGGCCTTGGTAAGAGATTTTCTCTCAGGCTGTAAGAGCACTGGGCAGAGCCAGTTGTTTCTTAGCTTCCCAAAGACCGGGAAGCAAGATGCTTTGGGGGCTCCCTGCCCCTTTGCCAACAAGGCCGACCTTTGGGCCTTTCAGCTCTAGGCCAATGGAGCACACCCAGAGCAGAAGTTCTACCTCAGCCAGATAAGGCCTGCCAAGAAACTGCGTTTCAAAGGCTTTGGTAAGAGCTGTTGCCGGTACTCTGTCAGAGCACTGGGCAGAGACAGTTGTTTCTTAGCTTCCCAAAGAGCTGGAAGCAAGATGCTTTGGGGCCTCTCTGCCCCTTTGCAAACAAGGCATCCCTTTGGGCCTTTCAGCTCTAGGCCAATGGAGCACACCCAGAGCAGAAGTTCTACCTCAGCCAGATCAGGCCTGCCAAGAAACTGCTTTTCACAGGCCTTCGTAAGAGGTGTTCCCGGAAGGCTGTAAGAGTACCTGGCAGAGCGAGTTGTTTCTTAGCTTCAAAAACAGCTGGAAGCAACATGATATGCGGCCTCTCTCCCCCTTTGGAAACAAAGCAGCCTTTGTGCCTGGCAGCTCTAGGCCAAAGTAGCACACCCAGAGCACAAGTTCTACCTCAGCCAGATAAGGCCTGTCAAGAAGCTGCGTTTCACAGGCCTTTGTATGTGACGTTCCCGGTTGGCTTTGAGAGCACTGTGCAGAGCCAGTTGTTTTAGCTTCCCAGAGAGCAGGAAGCAAGATGCTTTGGGGCCTCTCTCACACTTTGGAAATAAAGGCAGCCCTTTGGGCCTGGCAGCCCTAGGCCAATGGAGTACACCCAGAGCACAAGTTCTACCTCAGCCAGATCAGGCCTTCCAAGAAACTGCGTCTCACAGGCCTTTCTCTGTCACGTTGCCGGTAGGCTGTGAGAGCACTGTGCAGAGCCAGTTGTTTCTTAGCTTCCCAAAGATTTGGAAGCAAGATACTTTGGGGACTCTCAGCCCCTTTGGAAACAAGGCGGCCCTTTGGGCCTGGCAGCTCTAGGCCAAAGTAGCACGCCCAGAGCAGGAGTTCTACTTCAGCCAGATCAGGCCTGCCAAGAAACTGCGTTTCACAGGCCTTGGTAAGAGATGTTCCCGGTAGGCTGTGAGAGCACTGTGGAGAGCCAGTTGCTTTAGCTTCCCACAGAGCTGGAAGCAAGATGCTTTGGGGCCTCTCTCTCCCTTTGGACACAAGGCAGCCGTTTGCGCCTGGCAGCTCTAGGCCAATGGAGCACACCCACAGCAGAAGTTCTACTTCAGGCAGATCAGTCCTGCCCAGAAACTGCGTTTCACAGCCCTTGGTAAGAGATGTTCACGGTAGGCTGTGAGAGCACTGGGCAGAACCAGTTGTTTTTTAGCTTCGCAAAGTGCTGGAGGCAAGATGCTTTGGGGCCTCTCTCACCCTTTGGAAGCAAGGCAGCCCTTAGGTCCTGGTAGCTCTAGGCGTATGTAGCACAACCAGAACAGAAGTTCTACTTCAGCCAGGTCAGGCCTGCCAAGAAACTGCGTTTCACAGGCCTTTCAAAGAGATGTTCTCTTAGGCTGTAAGAGCACTGGGCAGAGCCAGCTGTTTCTTAGCTTCCCGAAGAGCTGGGAGCAAGATTCTTTGGGTCCACTCTCCGTCTTTGGAAACAAGGCAGCCCTTTGGGCCTGGCAGCTCTGGGGCAATGGAGCACACCCAGAGCAGAAGTTCTACTTCAGCCAGATCAGGCCTGCCATGAAACTGCGTTTCACAGGCCTTGGTAAGAGATGTTCCCGGTAGGCTGTAAGAGCACTGGGCAGAGCCAGTTGTTTCTTACCTTCCTGAAAAGCTGGAAGCAAGACGCCTGGGACCCCTCTGCCCGTTTGGGAACAAGGCAGCCTTTTGGGTCGGGAAGCTCTAGGCCAATGGAGCACACGCAGAGCAGGAGTTCTACTTCAGCCTGATCAGGCCTGCAAAGAAACAGCGTTTGACAGGCCTTGGTAAGAGATGTTCCCGCTAGGTGTAAGAGCACTGGGCAGAGCCAGTTGTTTCTTAGCTTTGCAGAGACCGGGAAGCAAGATGCTTTGGGCCTCTCTGCCCCGTGGAAACAGGGCAGCACTGGGTCCTGGCAGCCCTAGGGCAATGGAGCACACCCAGAGCCGGAGTTCTACTTCAGCCAGATGAGGCCTGCCAAGAAACTGCGTTTCACAGGCCTTTCAAAGACATGTTCCCGGTAGGCTGTAAGAGCACGGGGCAGAGCGAGTTGGTTCTTAGCTTCCCAGAGAGCTGGAAGCAAGATGCTTTGGGGCCTCTCTGCCCCTTTGGAAACAAGGCAGCACCTTGGGCCTGGCAGCTCTAGGGCAATGGAGCACACCCAGAGCAGAAGTTCTACTTCAGCCAAATCAGGCCTGCCAGGAAACGGCGTTTCACAGGCCTTGGTAAGAGATGTTCCCGGTAGGCTGTAAGAGCACTGGGCAACGCCAGATGTTTCTTAGCTTCCCGAAGAGCTGGAAGCAAGATGCTTTGGTGCCACTCTCTCACTTTGGAATCAAGGCAGCCCTTTGGGGCAGGTAGCTCTAGGCCAGTGGAGCACACCCAGAGCAGAAGTTCTACTTCGGCCAGTTCAGGCCACCAACAAAGTGCGTTTCACAGGCCTTGGTAAGAGATGTTCCCGGTAGGCTGTAAGAGCACTGGGCAACGCCAGATGTTTCTTAGCTTCCCGAAGAGCTGGAAGCAAGATGCTTTGGGGCCTCTCATCCCCTTTGCAAACAAGGCAGCCCTTTGGGCCAGGCAGCTCTAGGCCAATGGAGCACACCCAGAGCAGAAGTTCTACTTCAGCTAGATCAGGCCACCAACAAAGTGCGTTTCACAGGCCTTGGTAAGAGATTTTCTCTCAGGCTGTAAGAGCACTGGGCAGAGCCAGTTGTTTCTTAGCTTCCCAAAGACCGGGAAGCAAGATGCTTTGGGGGCTCCCTGCCCCTTTGCCAAAAAGGCCGACCTTTGGGCCTTTCAGCTCTAGGCCAATGGAGCACACCCAGAGCAGAAGTTCTACCTCAGCCAGATAAGGCCTGCCAAGAAACTGCGTTTCAAAGGCTTTGGTAAGAGCTGTTGCCGGTACTCTGTCAGAGCACTGGGCAGAGACAGTTGTTTCTTAGCTTCCCAAAGAGCTGGAAGCAAGATGCTTTGGGGCCTCTCTGCCCCTTTGCAAACAAGGCATCCCTTTGGGCCTTTCAGCTCTAGGCCAATGGAGCACACCCAGAGCAGAAGTTCTACCTCAGCCAGATCAGGCCTGCCAAGAAACTGCTTTTCACAGGCCTTCGTAAGAGGTGTTCCCGGAAGGCTGTAAGAGTACCTGGCAGAGCGAGTTGTTTCTTAGCTTCAAAAACAGCTGGAAGCAACATGATTTGGGGCCTCTCTCCCCCTTTGGAAACAAAGCAGCCTTTGTGCCTGGCAGCTCTAGGCCAAAGTAGCACACCCAGAGCACAAGTTCTACCTCAGCCAGATAAGGCCTGTCAAGAAGCTGCGTTTCACAGGCCTTTGTATGTGACGTTCCCGGTTGGCTTTGAGAGCACTGTGCAGAGCCAGTTGTTTTAGCTTCCCAGAGAGCAGGAAGCAAGATGCTTTGGGGCCTCTCTCACACTTTGGAAATAAAGGCAGCCCTTTGGGCCTGGCAGCCCTAGGCCAATGGAGTACACCCAGAGCAGAAGTTCTACCTCAGCCAGATCAGGCCTTCCAAGAAACTGCGTCTCACAGGCCTTTCTCTGTCACGTTGCCGGTAGGCTGTGAGAGCACTGTGCAGAGCCAGTTGTTTCTTAGCTTCCCAAAGATTTGGAAGCAAGATACTTTGGGGACTCTCAGCCCCTTTGGAAACAAGGCGGCCCTTTGGGCCTGGCAGCTCTAGGCCAAAGTAGCACGCCCAGAGCAGGAGTTCTACTTCAGCCAGATCAGGCCTGCCAAGAAACTGCGTTTCACAGGCCTTGGTAAGAGATGTTCCCGGTAGGCTGTGAGAGCACTGTGGAGAGCCAGTTGCTTTAGCTTCCCACAGAGCTGGAAGCAAGATGCTTTGGGGCCTCTCTCTCCCTTTGGACACAAGGCAGCCGTTTGCGCCTGGCAGCTCTAGGCCAATGGAGCACACCCACAGCAGAAGTTCTACTTCAGGCAGATCAGTCCTGCCCAGAAACTGCGTTTCACAGCCCTTGGTAAGAGATGTTCACGGTAGGCTGTGAGAGCACTGGGCAGAACCAGTTGTTTTTTAGCTTCGCAAAGTGCTGGAGGCAAGATGCTTTGGGGCCTCTCTCACCCTTTGGAAGCAAGGCAGCCCTTAGGTCCTGGTAGCTCTAGGCGTATGTAGCACAACCAGAACAGAAGTTCTACTTCAGCCAGGTCAGGCCTGCCAAGAAACTGCGTTTCACAGGCCTTTCAAAGAGATGTTCTCTTAGGCTGTAAGAGCACTGGGCAGAGCCAGCTGTTTCTTAGCTTCCCGAAGAGCTGGGAGCAAGATTCTTTGGGTCCACTCTCCGTCTTTGGAAACAAGGCAGCCCTTTGGGCCTGGCAGCTCTGGGGCAATGGAGCACACCCAGAGCAGAAGTTCTACTTCAGCCAGATCAGGCCTGCCAGGAAACTGCGTTTCACAGGCCTTGGTAAGAGATGTTCCCGGTAGGCTGTAAGAGCACTGGGCAGAGCCAGTTGTTTCTTACCTTCCTGAAAAGCTGGAAGCAAGACGCCTGGGACCCCTCTGCCCGTTTGGGAACAAGGCAGCCTTTTGGGTCGGGAAGCTCTAGGCCAATGGAGCACACGCAGAGCAGGAGTTCTACTTCAGCCTGATCAGGCCTGCAAAGAAACAGCGTTTGACAGGCCTTGGTAAGAGATGTTCCCGCTAGGTGTAAGAGCACTGGGCAGAGCCAGTTGTTTCTTAGCTTCGCAAAGACCGGGAAGCAAGATGCTTTGGGCCTCTCTGCCCCTTGGAAACAGGGCAGCACTTGGGGCCTGGCAGCTCTAGGGCAATGGAGCACACCCAGAGCCGGAGTTCTACTTCAGCCAGATGAGGCCTGCCAGGAAACTGCGTTTCACAGGCCTTTCAAAGACATGTTCCCGGTAGGCTGTAAGAGCACGGGGCAGAGCGAGTTGGTTCTTAGCTTCCCAGAGAGCTGGAAGCAAGATGCTTTGGGGCCTCTCTGCCCCTTTGGAAACAAGGCAGCACCTTGGGCCTGGCAGCTCTAGGGCAATGGAGCACACCCAGAGCAGAAGTTCTACTTCAGCCAAATCAGGCCTGCCAGGAAACGGCGTTTCACAGGCCTTGGTAAGAGATGTTCCCGGTAGGCTGTAAGAGCACTGGGCAACGCCAGATGTTTCTTAGCTTCCCGAAGAGCTGGAAGCAAGATGCTTTGGTGCCACTCTCTCACTTTGGAATCAAGGCAGCCCTTTGGGGCAGGTAGCTCCAGGCCAGTGGAGCACACCCAGAGCAGAAGTTCTACTTTGGCCAGTTCAGGCCACCAACAAACTGCGTTTCACAGGCCTTGGTAAGAGATTTTCTCTCAGGCTGTAAGAGCACTGGGCAGAGCCAGTTGTTTCTTAGCTTCCCAAAGACGGGGAAGCAAGAAGCTTTGGGGGCTCCCTGCCCCTTTGCCAACAAGGCCGACCTTTGGGCCTTTCAGCTCTAGGCCAATGGAGCACACCCAGAGCAGAAGTTCTACCTCAGCCAGATAAGGCCTGCCAAGAAACTGCGTTTCAAAGGCTTTGGTAAGAGCTGTTGCCGGTACTCTGTCAGAGCACTGGGCAGAGACAGTTGTTTCTTAGCTTCCCAAAGAGCTGGAAGCAAGATGCTTTGGGGCCTCTCTGCCCCTTTGCAAACAAGGCATCCCTTTGGGCCTTTCAGCTCTAGGCCAATGGAGCACACCCAGAGCAGAAGTTCTACCTCAGCCAGATCAGGCCTGCCAAGAAACTGCTTTTCACAGGCCTTCGTAAGAGGTGTTCCCGGAAGGCTGTAAGAGTACCTGGCAGAGCGAGTTGTTTCTTAGCTTCAAAAACAGCTGGAAGCAACATGATATGGGGCCTCTCTCCCCCTTTGGAAACAAAGCAGCCTTTGTGCCTGGCAGCTCTAGGCCAAAGTAGCACACCCAGAGCACAAGTTCTACCTCAGCCAGATAAGGCCTGTCAAGAAGCTGCGTTTCACAGGCCTTTGTATGTGACGTTCCCGGTTGGCTTTGAGAGCACTGTGCAGAGCCAGTTGTTTTAGCTTCCCAGAGAGCAGGAAGCAAGATGCTTTGGGGCCTCTCTCACACTTTGGAAATAAAGGCAGCCCTTTGGGCCTGGCAGCCCTAGGCCAATGGAGTACACCCAGAGCAGAAGTTCTACCTCAGCCAGATCAGGCCTTTCAAGAAACTGCGTCTCACAGGCCTTTCTCTGTGACGTTGCCGGTAGGCTGTGAGAGCACTGTGCAGAGCCAGTTGTTTCTTAGCTTCCCAAAGATTTGGAAGCAAGATACTTTGGGGACTCTCAGCCCCTTTGGAAACAAGGCGGCCCTTTGGGCCTGGCAGCTCTAGGCCAAAGTAGCACGCCCAGAGCAGGAGTTCTACTTCAGCCAGATCAGGCCTGCCAAGAAACTGCGTTTCACAGGCCTTGGTAAGAGATGTTCCCGGTAGGCTGTGAGAGCACTGTGGAGAGCCAGTTGCTTTAGCTTCCCACAGAGCTGGAAGCAAGATGCTTTGGGGCCTCTCTCTCCCTTTGGACACAAGGCAGCCGTTTGCGCCTGGCAGCTCTAGGCCAATGGAGCACACCCACAGCAGAAGTTCTACTTCAGGCAGATCAGTCCTGCCCAGAAACTGCGTTTCACAGCCCTTGGTAAGAGATGTTCACGGTAGGCTGTGAGAGCACTGGGCAGAACCAGTTGTTTTTTAGCTTCGCAAAGTGCTGGAGGCAAGATGCTTTGGGGCCTCTCTCACCCTTTGGAAGCAAGGCAGCCCTTAGGAACTGGTAGCTCTAGGCGTATGTAGCACAACCAGAACAGAAGTTCTACTTCAGCCAGGTCAGGCCTGCCAAGAAACTGCGTTTCACAGGCCTTTCAAAGAGATGTTCTCTTAGGCTGTAAGAGCACTGGGCAGAGCCAGCTGTTTCTTAGCTTCCCGAAGAGCTGGGAGCAAGATTCTTTGGGTCCACTCTCCGTCTTTGGAAACAAGGCAGCCCTTTGGGCCTGGCAGCTCTGGGGCAATGGAGCACACCCAGAGCAGAAGTTCTACTTCAGCCAGATCAGGCCTGCCAGGAAACTGCGTTTCACAGGCCTTGGTAAGAGATGTTCCCGGTAGGCTGTAAGAGCACTGGGCAGAGCCAGTTGTTTCTTACCTTCCTGAAAAGCTGGAAGCAAGACGCCTGGGACCCCTCTGCCCGTTTGGGAACAAGGCAGCCTTTTGGGTCGGGAAGCTCTAGGCCAATGGAGCACACGCAGAGCAGGAGTTCTACTTCAGCCTGATCAGGCCTGCAAAGAAACAGCGTTTGACAGGCCTTGGTAAGAGATGTTCCCGCTAGGTGTAAGAGCACTGGGCAGAGCCAGTTGTTTCTTAGCTTTGCAGAGACCGGGAAGCAAGATGCTTTGGGCCTCTCTGCCCCGTGGAAACAGGGCAGCACTGGGTCCTGGCAGCCCTAGGGCAATGGAGCACACCCAGAGCCGGAGTTCTACTTCAGCCAGATGAGGCCTGCCAAGAAACTGCGTTTCACAGGCCTTTCAAAGACATGTTCCCGGTAGGCTGTAAGAGCACGGGGCAGAGCGAGTTGGTTCTTAGCTTCCCAGAGAGCTGGAAGCAAGATGCTTTGGGGCCTCTCTGCCCCTTTGGAAACAAGGCAGCACCTTGGGCCTGGCAGCTCTAGGGCAATGGAGCACACCCAGAGCAGAAGTTCTACTTCAGCCAAATCAGGCCTGCCAGGAAACGGCGTTTCACAGGCCTTGGTAAGAGATGTTCCCGGTAGGCTGTAAGAGCACTGGGCAACGCCAGATGTTTCTTAGCTTCCCGAAGAGCTGGAAGCAAGATGCTTTGGTGCCACTCTCTCACTTTGGAATCAAGGCAGCCCTTTGGGGCAGGTAGCTCTAGGCCAGTGGAGCACACCCAGAGCAGAAGTTCTACTTCGGCCAGTTCAGGCCACCAACAAACTGCGTTTCACAGGCCTTGGTAAGAGATGTTCCCGGTAGGCTGTAAGAGCACTGGGCAACGCCAGATGTTTCTTAGCTTCCCGAAGAGCTGGAAGCAAGATGCTTTGGGGCCTCTCATCCCCTTTGCAAACAAGGCAGCCCTTTGGGCCAGGCAGCTCTAGGCCAATGGAGCACACCCAGAGCAGAAGTTCTACTTCAGCTAGATCAGGCCACCAACAAAGTGCGTTTCACAGGCCTTGGTAAGAGATTTTCTCTCAGGCTGTAAGAGCACTGGGCAGAGCCAGTTGTTTCTTAGCTTCCCAAAGACCGGGAAGCAAGATGCTTTGGGGGCTCCCTGCCCCTTTGCCAACAAGGCCGACCTTTGGGCCTTTCAGCTCTAGGCCAATGGAGCACACCCAGAGCAGAAGATCTACCTCAGCCAGATAAGGCCTGCCAAGAAACTGCGTTTCAAAGGCTTTGGTAAGAGCTGTTGCCGGTACTCTGTCAGAGCACTGGGCAGAGACAGTTGTTTCTTAGCTTCCCAAAGAGCTGGAAGCAAGATGCTTTGGGGCCTCTCTGCCCCTTTGCAAACAAGGCATCCCTTTGGGCCTTTCAGCTCCAGGCCACTGGAGCACACCCAGAGCAGAAGTTCTACCTCAGCCAGATCAGGCCTGCCAAGAAACTGCTTTTCACAGGCCTTGGTAAGAGATGTTCCCGGTAGGCTGTGAGAGCACTGTGGAGAGCCAGTTGCTTTAGCTTCCCACAGAGCTGGAAGCAAGATGCTTTGGGGCCTCTCTCTCCCTTTGGACACAAGGCAGCCGTTTGCGCCTGGCAGCTCTAGGCCAATGGAGCACACCCACAGCAGAAGTTCTACTTCAGGCAAATCAGTCCTGCCCAGAAACTGCGTTTCACAGCCCTTGGTAAGAGATGTTCACGGTAGGCTGTGAGAGCACTGGGCAGAACCAGTTGTTTTTTAGCTTCGCAAAGTGCTGGAGGCAAGATGCTTTGGGGCCTCTCTCACCCTTTGGAAGCAAGGCAGCCCTTAGGAACTGGTAGCTCTAGGCGTATGTAGCACAACCAGAACAGAAGTTCTACTTCAGCCAGGTCAGGCCTGCCAAGAAACTGCGTTTCACAGGCCTTTCAAAGAGATGTTCTCTTAGGCTGTAAGAGCACTGGGCAGAGCCAGCTGTTTCTTAGCTTCCCGAAGAGCTGGGAGCAAGATTCTTTGGGTCCACTCTCCGTCTTTGGAAACAAGGCAGCCCTTTGGGCCTGGCAGCTCTGGGGCAATGGAGCACACCCAGAGCAGAAGTTCTACTTCAGCCAGATCAGGCCTGCCAGGAAACTGCGTTTCACAGGCCTTGGTAAGAGATGTTCCCGGTAGGCTGTAAGAGCACTGGGCAGAGCCAGTTGTTTCTTACCTTCCTGAAAAGCTGGAAGCAAGACGCCTGGGACCCCTCTGCCCGTTTGGGAACAAGGCAGCCTTTTGGGTCGGGAAGCTCTAGGCCAATGGAGCACACGCAGAGCAGGAGTTCTACTTCAGCCTGATCAGGCCTGCAAAGAAACAGCGTTTGACAGGCCTTGGTAAGAGATGTTCCCGCTAGGTGTAAGAGCACTGGGCAGAGCCAGTTGTTTCTTAGCTTTGCAGAGACCGGGAAGCAAGATGCTTTGGGCCTCTCTGCCCCGTGGAAACAGGGCAGCACTGGGTCCTGGCAGCCCTAGGGCAATGGAGCACACCCAGAGCCGGAGTTCTACTTCAGCCAGATGAGGCCTTCCAAGAAACTGCGTTTCACAGGCCTTTCAAAGACATGTTCCCGGTAGGCTGTAAGAGCACGGGGCAGAGCGAGTTGGTTCTTAGCTTCCCAGAGAGCTGGAAGCAAGATGCTTTGGGGCCTCTCTGCCCCTTTGGAAACAAGGCAGCACCTTGGGCCTGGCAGCTCTAGGGCAATGGAGCACACCCAGAGCAGAAGTTCTACTTCAGCCAAATCAGGCCTGCCAGGAAACGGCGTTTCACAGGCCTTGGTAAGAGATGTTCCCGGTAGGCTGTAAGAGCACTGGGCAACGCCAGATGTTTCTTAGCTTCCCGAAGAGCTGGAAGCAAGATGCTTTGGTGCCACTCTCTCACTTTGGAATCAAGGCAGCCCTTTGGGGCAGGTAGCTCTAGGCCAGTGGAGCACACCCAGAGCAGAAGTTCTACTTCGGCCAGTTCAGGCCACCAACAAACTGCGTTTCACAGGCCTTGGTAAGAGATGTTCCCGGTAGGCTGTAAGAGCACTGGGCAACGCCAGATGTTTCTTAGCTTCCCGAAGAGCTGGAAGCAAGATGCTTTGGGGCCTCTCATCCCCTTTGCAAACAAGGCAGCCCTTTGGGCCAGGCAGCTCTAGGCCAATGGAGCACACCCAGAGCAGAAGTTCTACTTCAGCTAGATCAGGCCACCAACAAAGTGCGTTTCACAGGCCTTGGTAAGAGATTTTCTCTCAGGCTGTAAGAGCACTGGGCAGAGCCAGTTGTTTCTTAGCTTCCCAAAGACCGGGAAGCAAGATGCTTTGGGGGCTCCCTGCCCCTTTGCCAACAAGGCCGACCTTTGGGCCTTTCAGCTCTAGGCCAATGGAGCACACCCAGAGCAGAAGATCTACCTCAGCCAGATAAGGCCTGCCAAGAAACTGCGTTTCAAAGGCTTTGGTAAGAGCTGTTGCCGGTACTCTGTAAGAGCACTGGGCAGAGCCAGCTGTTTCTTAGCTTCCCGAAGAGCTGGGGGCAAGATTCTTTGGGTCCACTCTCCGTCTTTGGAAACAAGGCAGCCCTTTGGGCCTGGCAGCTCTGGGGCAATGGAGCACACCCAGAGCAGAAGTTCTACTTCAGCCAGATCAGGCCTGCCAGGAAACTGCGTTTCACAGGCCTTGGTAAGAGATGTTCCCGGTAGGCTGTAAGAGCACTGGGCAGAGCCAGTTGTTTCTTACCTTCCTGAAAAGCTGGAAGCAAGACGCCTGGGACCCCTCTGCCCGTTTGGGAACAAGGCAGCCTTTTGGGTCGGGAAGCTCTAGGCCAATGGAGCACACGCAGTGCAGGAGTTCTACTTCAGCCTGATCAGGCCTGCAAAGAAACAGCGTTTGACAGGCCTTGGTAAGAGATGTTCCCGGTAGGTGTAAGAGCACTGGGCAGAGCCAGTTGTTTCTTAGCTTTGCAGAGACCGGGAAGCAAGATGATTTGGGCCTCTCTGCCCCGTGGAAACAGGGCAGCACTGGGTCCTGGCAGCCCTAGGGCAATGGAGCACACCCAGAGCCGGAGTTCTACTTCAGCCAGATGAGGCCTGCCAAGAAACTGCGTTTCACAGGCCTTTCAAAGACATGTTCCCGGTAGGCTGTAAGAGCACGGGGCAGAGCGAGTTGGTTCTTAGCTTCCCAGAGAGCTGGAAGCAAGATGCTTTGGGGCCTCTATGCCCCTTTGGAAACAAGGCAGCACCTTGGGCCTGGCAGCTCTAGGGCAATGGAGCACACCCAGAGCAGAAGTTCTACTTCAGCCAAATCAGGCCTGCCAGGAAACGGCGTTTCACAGGCCTTGGTAAGAGATGTTCCCGGTAGGCTGTAAGAGCACTGGGCAACGCCAGATGTTTCTTAGCTTCCCGAAGAGCTGGAAGCAAGATGCTTTGGTGCCACTCTCTCACTTTGGAATCAAGGCAGCCCTTTGGGGCAGGTAGCTCTAGGCCAGTGGAGCACACCCAGAGCAGAAGTTCTACTTCGGCCAGTTCAGGCCACCAACAAACTGCGTTTCACAGGCCTTGGTAAGAGATGTTCCCGGTAGGCTGTAAGAGCACTGGGCAACGCCAGATGTTTCTTAGCTTCCCGAAGAGCTGGAAGCAAGATGCTTTGGGGCCTCTCATCCCCTTTGCAAACAAGGCGGCCCTTTGGGCCAGGCAGCTCTAGGCCAATGGAGCACACCCAGAGCAGAAGTTCTACTTCAGCTAGATCAGGCCACCAACAAAGTGCGTTTCACAGGCCTTGGTAAGAGATTTTCTCTCAGGCTGTAAGAGCACTGGGCAGAGCCAGTTGTTTCTTAGCTTCCCAAAGACCGGGAAGCAAGATGCTTTGGGGGCTCCCTGCCCCTTTGCCAACAAGGCCGACCTTTGGGCCTTTCAGCTCTAGGCCAATGGAGCACACCCAGAGCAGAAGTTCTACCTCAGCCAGATAAGGCCTGCCAAGAAACTGCGTTTCAAAGGCTTTGGTAAGAGCTGTTGCCGGTACTCTGTCAGAGCACTGGGCAGAGACAGTTGTTTCTTAGCTTCCCAAAGAGCTGGAAGCAAGATGCTTTGGGGCCTCTCTGCCCCTTTGCAAACAAGGCATCCCTTTGGGCCTTTCAGCTCTAGGCCAATGGAGCACACCCAGAGCAGAAGTTCTACCTCAGCCAGATCAGGCCTGCCAAGAAACTGCTTTTCACAGGCCTTCGTTAGAGGTGTTCCCGGAAGGCTGTAAGAGTACCTGGCAGAGCGAGTTGTTTCTTAGCTTCAAAAACAGCTGGAAGCAACCTGATTTGGGGCCTCTCTCCCCCTTTGGAAACAAAGCAGCCTTTGTGCCTGGCAGCTCTAGGCCAAAGTAGCACACCCAGAGCACAAGTTCTACCTCAGCCAGATAAGGCCTGTCAAGAAGCTGCGTTTCACAGGCCTTTGTATGTGACGTTCCCGGTTGGCTTTGAGAGCACTGTGCAGAGCCAGTTGTTTTAGCTTCCCAGAGAGCAGGAAGCAAGATGCTTTGGGGCCTCTCTCACACTTTGGAAATAAAGGCAGCCCTTTGGGCCTGGCAGCCCTAGGCCAATGGAGTACACCCAGAGCAGAAGTTCTACCTCAGCCAGATCAGGCCTTCCAAGAAACTGCGTCTCACAGGCCTTTCTCTGTCACGTTGCCGGTAGGCTGTGAGAGCACTGTGCAGAGCCAGTTGTTTCTTAGCTTCCCAAAGATTTGGAAGCAAGATACTTTGGGGACTCTCAGCCCCTTTGGAAACAAGGCGGCCCTTTGGGCCTGGCAGCTCTAGGCCAAAGTAGCACGCCCAGAGCAGGAGTTCTACTTCAGCCAGATCAGGCCTGCCAAGAAACTGCGTTTCACAGGCCTTGGTAAGAGATGTTCCCGGTAGGCTGTGAGAGCACTGTGGAGAGCCAGTTGCTTTAGCTTCCCACAGAGCTGGAAGCAAGATGCTTTGGGGCCTCTCTCTCCCTTTGGACACAAGGCAGCCGTTTGGGCCTGGCAGCTCTAGGCCAATGGAGCACACCCACAGCAGAAGTTCTACTTCAGGCAGATCAGTCCTGCCCAGAAACTGCGTTTCACAGCCCTTGGTAAGAGATGTTCACGGTAGGCTGTGAGAGCACTGGGCAGAACCAGTTGTTTTTTAGCATCCCAAAGTGCTGGAGGCAAGATGCTTTGGGGCCTCTCTCACCCTTTGGAAACAAGGCAGCCCTTAGGTCCTGGTAGCTCTAGGCCTATGTAGCACACCCAGAACAGAAGTTCTACTTCAGCCAGGTCAGGCCTGCCAAGAAACTGCGTTTCACAGGCCTTTCAAAGAGATGTTCTCTTAGGCTGTAAGAGCACTGGGCAGAGCCAGCTGTTTCTTAGCTTCCCGAAGAGCCGGGAGCAAGATGTTTTGGGTCCACTCTCCATCTTTGGAAACAAGGCAGCCCTTTGGGCCTGGCAGCTCTAGGGCAATGGAGCACACCCAGATCAGAAGTTCTACTTCAGCCAGATCAGGCCTGCCAGGAAACTGCGTTTCACAGGCCTTGGTAAGAGATGTTCCCGGTAGGCTGTAAGAGCACTGGGCAGAGCCAGTTGTTTCTTACCTTCCTGAAAAGCTGGAAGCAAGATGCTTGGGACCCCTCTGCCCGTTTGGGAACAAGGCAGCCTTTTGGGTCGGGAAGCTCTAGGCCAATGGAGCACACGCAGAGCAGGAGTTCTACTTCAGCCTGATCAGGCCTGCAAAGAAACAGCGTTTGACAGGCCTTGGTAAGAGATGTTCCCGGTAGGTGTAAGAGCACTGGGCAGAGCCAGTTGTTTCTTAGCTTCCCAAAGACCGGGAAGCAAGATGCTTTGGGGGCTCCCTGCCCCTTTGCCAACAAGGCCGACCTTTGGGCCTTTCAGCTCTAGGCCAATGGAGCACACCCAGAGCAGAAGTTCTACCTCAGCCAGATAAGGCCTGCCAAGAAACTGCGTTTCAAAGGCTTTGGTAAGAGCTGTTGCCGGTACTCTGTCAGAGCACTGGGCAGAGACAGTTGTTTCTTAGCTTCCCAAAGAGCTGGAAGCAAGATGCTTTGGGGCCTCTCTGCCCCTTTGCAAACAAGGCATCCCTTTGGGCCTTTCAGCTCTAGGCCAATGGAGCACACCCAGAGCAGAAGTTCTACCTCAGCCAGATCAGGCCTGCCAAGAAACTGCTTTTCACAGGCCTTCGTAAGAGGTGTTCCCGGAAAGCTGTATGAGTACCTGGCAGAGCGAGTTGTTTCTTAGCTTCAAAAACAGCTGGAAGCAACATGATTTGGGGCCTCTCTCCCCCTTTGGAAACAAAGCAGCCTTTGTGCCTGGCAGCTCTAGGCCAAAGTAGCACACCCAGAGCACAAGTTCTACCTCAGCCAGATAAGGCCTGTCAAGAAGCTGCGTTTCACAGGCCTTTGTATGTGACGTTCCCGGTTGGCTTTGAGAGCACTGTGCAGTGCCAGTTGTTTTAGCTTCCCAGAGAGCAGGAAGCAAGATGCTTTGGGGCCTCTCTCACACTTTGGAAATAAAGGCAGCCCTTTGGGCCTGGCAGCCCTAGGCCAATGGAGTACACCCAGAGCAGAAGTTCTACCTCAGCCAGATCAGGCCTTCCAAGAAACTGCGTCTCACAGGCCTTTCTCTGTCACGTTGCCGGTAGGCTGTGAGAGCACTGTGCAGAGCCAGTTGTTTCTTAGCTTCCCAAAGATTTGGAAGCAAGATACTTTGGGGACTCTCAGCCCCTTTGGAAACAAGGCGGCCCTTTGGGCCTGGCAGCTCTAGGCCAAAGTAGCACGCCCAGAGCAGGAGTTCTACTTCAGCCAGATCAGGCCTGCCAAGAAACTGCGTTTCACAGGCCTTGGTAAGAGATGTTCCCGGTAGGCTGTGAGAGCACTGTGGAGAGCCAGTTGCTTTAGCTTCCCACAGAGCTGGAAGCAAGATGCTTTGGGGCCTCTCTCTCCCTTTGGACACAAGGCAGCCGTTTGGGCCTGGCAGCTCTAGGCCAATGGAGCACACCCACAGCAGAAGTTCTACTTCAGGCAGATCAGTCCTGCCCAGAAACTGCGTTTCACAGCCCTTGGTAAGAGATGTTCACGGTAGGCTGTGAGAGCACTGGGCAGAACCAGTTGTTTTTTAGCATCCCAAAGTGCTGGAGGCAAGATGCTTTGGGGCCTCTCTCACCCTTTGGAAACAAGGCAGCCCTTAGGTCCTGGTAGCTCTAGGCCTATGTAGCACAACCAGAACAGAAGTTCTACTTCAGCCAGGTCAGGCCTGCCAAGAAACTGCGTTTCACAGGCCTTTCAAAGAGATGTTCTCTTAGGCTGTAAGAGCACTGGGCAGAGCCAGCTGTTTCTTAGCTTCCCGAAGAGCCGGGAGCAAGATGTTTTGAGTCCACTCTCCATCTTTGGAAACAAGGCAGCCCTTTGGGCCTGGCAGCTCTAGGGCAATGGAGCACACCCAGATCAGAAGTTCTACTTCAGCCAGATCAGGCCTGCCAGGAAACTGCGTTTCACAGGCCTTGGTAAGAGATGTTCCCGGTAGGCTGTAAGAGCACTGGGCAGAGCCAGTTGTTTCTTACCTTCCTGAAAAGCTGGAAGCAAGATGCTTGGGACCCCTCTGCCCGTTTGGGAACAAGGCAGCCTTTTGGGTCGGGAAGCTCTAGGCCAATGGAGCACACGCAGAGCAGGAGTTCTACTTCAGCCTGATCAGGCCTGCAATGAAACAGCGTTTGACAGGCCTTGGTAAGAGATGTTCCCGGTAGGTGTAAGAGCACTGGGCAGAGCCAGTTGTTTCTTAGCTTCGCAAAGACCGGGAAGCAAGATGCTTTGGGCCTCTCTGCCCCTTGGAAACAGGGCAGCACTTGGGGCCTGGCAGCTCTAGGGCAATGGAGCACACCCAGAGCCGGAGTTCTACTTCAGCCAGATGAGGCCTGCCAAGAAACTGCGTTTCACAGGCCTTTCAAAGACATGTTCCCGGTAGGCTGTAAGAGCACGGGGCAGAGCGAGTTGGTTCTTAGCTTCCCAGAGAGCTGGAAGCAAGATGCTTTGGGGCCTCTCTGCCCCTTTGGAAACAAGGCAGCACCTTGGGCCTGGCAGCTCTAGGGCAATGGAGCACACCCAGAGCAGAAGTTCTACTTCAGCCAAATCAGGCCTGCCAGGAAACGGCGTTTCACAGGCCTTGGTAAGAGATGTTCCCGGTAGGCTGTAAGAGCACTGGGCAACGCCAGATGTTTCTTAGCTTCCCGAAGAGCTGGAAGCAAGATGCTTTGGTGCCACTCTCTCACTTTGGAATCAAGGCAGCCCTTTGGGGCAGGTAGCTCTAGGCCAGTGGAGCACACCCAGAGCAGAAGTTCTACTTCGGCCAGTTCAGGCCACCAACAAACTGCGTTTCACAGGCCTTGGTAAGAGATGTTCCCGGTAGGCTGTAAGAGCACTGGGCAACGCCAGATGTTTCTTAGCTTCCCGAAGAGCTGGAAGCAAGATGCTTTGGGGCCTCTCATCCCCTTTGCAAACAAGGCGGCCCTTTGGGCCAGGCAGCTCTAGGCCAATGGAGCACACCCAGAGCAGAAGTTCTACTTCAGCTAGATCAGGCCACCAACAAAGTGCGTTTCACAGGCCTTGGTAAGAGATTTTCTCTCAGGCTGTAAGAGCACTGGGCAGAGCCAGTTGTTTCTTAGCTTCCCAAAGAGCTGGAAGCAAGATGCTTTGGGGGCTCCCTGCCCCTTTGCCAAAAAGGCCGACCTTTGGGCCTTTCAGCTCTAGGCCAATGGAGCACACCCAGAGCAGAAGTTCTACCTCAGCCAGATCAGGCCTGCCAAGAAACTGCTTTTCACAGGCCTTCGTAAGAGGTGTTCCCGGAAAGCTGTAAGAGTACCTGGCAGAGCGAGTTGTTTCTTAGCTTCAAAAACAGCTGGAAGCAACATGATTTGGGGCCTCTCTCCCCCTTTGGAAACAAAGCAGCCTTTGTGCCTGGCAGCTCTAGGCCAAAGTAGCACACCCAGAGCACAAGTTCTACCTCAGCCAGATAAGGCCTGTCAAGAAGCTGCATTTCACAGGCCTTTGTATGTGACGTTCCCGGTTGGCTTTGAGAGCACTGTGCAGAGCCAGTTGTTTTAGCTTCCCAGAGAGCAGGAAGCAAGATGCTTTGGGGCCTCTCTCACACTTTGGAAATAAAGGCAGCCCTTTGGGCCTGGCAGCCCTAGGCCAATGGAGTACACCGAGAGCAGAAGTTCTACCTCAGCCAGATCAGGCCTTCCAAGAAACTGCGTCTCACAGGCCTTTCTCTGTCACGTTGCCGGTAGGCTGTGAGAGCACTGGGCAGAACCAGTTGTTTTTTAGCTTCCCAAATTGCTGGAGGCAAGATGCTTTGGGGCCTCTCTCACCCTTTGGAAGCAAGGCAACCCTTAGGTCCTGGTAGCTCTAGGCCTATGTAGCACAACCAGAACAGAAGTTCTACTTCAGCCAGGTCAGGCCTGCCAAGAAACTGCGTTTCACAGGCCTTTCAAAGAGATGTTCTCTTAGGCTGTAAGAGCACTGGGCAGAGCCAGCTGTTTCTTAGCTTCCCGAAGAGCCGGGAGCAAGATGTTTTGGGTCCACTCTCCATCTTTGGAAACAAGGCAGCCCTTTGGGTCTGGCAGCTCTAGGGCAATGGAGCACACCCAGAGCAGAAGTTCTACTTCAGCCAGATCAGGCCTGCCAGGAAACTGCGTTTCACAGGCCTTGGTAAGAGATGTTCCCGGTAGGCTGTAAGAGCACTGGGCAGAGCCAGTTGTTTCTTACCTTCCTGAAAAGCTGGAAGCAAGACGCCTGGGACCGCTCTGCCCGTTTGGGAACAAGGCAGCCTTTTGGGTCGGGAAGCTCTAGGCCAATGGAGCACACGCAGAGCAGGAGTTCTACTTCAGCCTGATCAGGCCTGCAAAGAAACAGCGTTTGACAGGCCTTGGTAAGAGATGTTCCCGGTAGGTGTAAGAGCACTGGGCAGAGCCAGTTGTTTCTTAGCTTTGCAGAGACCGGGAAGCAAGATGCTTTGGGCCTCTCTGCCCCTTGGAAACAGGGCAGCACTGGGTCCTGGCAGCCCTAGGGCAATGGAGCACACCCAGAGCCGGAGTTCTACTTCAGCCAGATGAGGCCTGCCAAGAAACTGCGTTTCACAGGCCTTTCTCTGTCACGTTGCCGGTAGGCTGTGAGAGCACTGTGCAGAGCCAGTTGTTTCTTAGCTTCCCAAAGATTTGGAAGCAAGATACTTTGGGGACTCTCAGCCCCTTTGGAAACAAGGCGGCCCTTTGGGCCTGGCAGCTCTAGGCCAAAGTAGCACGCCCAGAGCAGGAGTTCTACTTCAGCCAGATCAGTCCTGCCCAGAAACTACGTTTCACAGCCCTTGGTAAGAGATGTTCACGGTAGGCTGTGAGAGCACTGGGCAGAACCAGTTGTTTTTTAGCATCCCAAAGTGCTGGAGGCAAGATGCTTTGGGGTCTCTCTCACCCTTTGGAAACAAGGCAGCCCTTAGGTCCTGGTAGCTCTAGGCCTATGTAGCACAACCAGAACAGAAGTTCTACTTCAGCCAGGTCAGGCCTGCCAAGAAACTGCGTTTCACAGGCCTTTCAAAGAGATGTTCTCTTAGGCTGTAAGAGCACTGGGCAGAGCCAGCTGTTTCTTAGCTTCCCGAAGAGCCGGGAGCAAGATGCTTTGGGTCCACTCTCCATCTTTGGAAACAAGGCAGCCCTTTGGGCCTGGCAGCTCTAGGGCAATGGAGCACACCCAGATCAGAAGTTCTACTTCAGCCAGATCAGGCCTGCCAGGAAACTGCGTTTCACAGGCCTTGGTAAGAGATGTTCCCGGTAGGCTCTAAGAGCACTGGGCAGAGCCAGTTGTTTCTTACCTTCCTGAAAAGCTGGAAGCAAGACGCCTGGGACCCCTCTGCCCGTTTGGGAACAAGGCAGCCTTTTGGGTCGGGAAGCTCTAGGCCAATGGAGCACACGCAGAGCAGGAGTTCTACTTCAGCCTGATCAGGCCTGCAAAGAAACAGCGTTTGACAGGCCTTGGTAAGAGATGTTCCCGGTAGGTGTAAGAGCACTGGGCAGAGCCAGTTGTTTCTTAGCTTCGCAAAGACCGGGAAGCAAGATGCTTTGGGCCTCTCTGACCCTTGGAAACAGGGCAGCACTTGGGGCCTGGCAGCTCTAGGGCAATGGAGCACACCCAGAGCCGGAGTTCTACTTCAGCCAGATGAGGCCTGCCAAGAAACTGCGTTTCACAGGCCTTTCAAAGACATGTTCCCGGTAGGCTGTAAGAGCACGGGGCAGAGCGAGTTGGTTCTTAGCTTCCCAGAGAGCTGGAAGCAAGATGCTTTGGGGCCTCTCTGCCCCTTTGGAAACAAGGCAGCACCTTGGGCCTGGCAGCTCTAGGGCAATGGAGCACACCCAGAGCAGAAGTTCTACTTCAGCCAAATCAGGCCTGCCAGGAAACGGCGTTTCACAGGCCTTGGTAAGAGATGTTCCCGGTAGGCTGTAAGAGCACTGGGCAACGCCAGATGTTTCTTAGCTTCCCGAAGAGCTGGAAGCAAGATGCTTTGGTGCCACTCTCTCACTTTGGAATCAAGGCAGCCCTTTGGGGCAGGTAGCTCCAGGCCAGTGGAGCACACCCAGAGCAGAAGTTCTACTTCGGCCAGTTCAGGCCACCAACAAAGTGCGTTTCACAGGCTTTGGTAAGAGATTTTCTCTCAGGCTGTAAGAGCACTGGGCAGAGCCAGTTGTTTCTTAGCTTCCCAAAGACCGGGAAGCAAGATGCTTTGGGGGCTCCCTGCCCCTTTGCCAACAAGGCCGACCTTTGGGCCTTTCAGCTCTAGGCCAATGGAGCACACCCAGAGCAGAAGTTCTACCTCAGCCAGATAAGGCCTGCCAAGAAACTGCGTTTCAAAGGCTTTGGTAAGAGCTGTTGCCGGTACTCTGTCAGAGCACTGGGCAGAGACAGTTGTTTCTTAGCTTCCCAAAGAGCTGGAAGCAAGATGCTTTGGGGCCTCTCTGCCCCTTTGCAAACAAGGCATCCCTTTGGGCCTTTCAGCTCTAGGCCAATGGAGCACACCCAGAGCAGAAGTTCTACCTCAGCCAGATCAGGCCTGCCAAGAAACTGCTTTTCACAGGCCTTCGTAAGAGGTGTTCCCGGAAGGCTGTAAGAGTACCTGGCAGAGCGAGTTGTTTCTTAGCTTCAAAAACAGCTGGAAGCAACATGATATGGGGCCTCTCTCCCCCTTTGGAAACAAAGCAGCCTTTGTGCCTGGCAGCTCTAGGCCATAGTAGCACACCCAGAGCACAAGTTCTACCTCAGCCAGATAAGGCCTGTCAAGAAGCTGCGTTTCACAGGCCTTTGTATGTGACGTTCCCGGTTGGCTTTGAGAGCACTGTGCAGAGCCAGTTGTTTTAGCTTCCCAGAGAGCAGGAAGCAAGATGCTTTGGGGCCTCTCTCACACTTTGGAAATAAAGGCAGCCCTTTGGGCCTGGCAGCCCTAGGCCAATGGAGTACACCCAGAGCAGAAGTTCTACCTCAGCCAGATCAGGCCTTCCAAGAAACTGCGTCTCACAGGCCTTTCTCTGTCACGTTGCCGGTAGGCTGTGAGAGCACTGTGCAGAGCCAGTTGTTTCTTAGCTTCCCAAAGATTTGGAAGCAAGATACTTTGGGGACTCTCAACCCCTTTGGAAACAAGGCGGCCCTTTGGGCCTGGCAGCTCTAGGCCAAAGTAGCACGCCCAGAGCAGGAGTTCTACTTCAGCCAGATCAGGCCTGCCATGAAACTGCGTTTCACAGGCCTTGGTAAGAGATGTTCCCGGTAGGCTGTGAGAGCACTGTGGAGAGCCAGTTGCTTTAGCTTCCCACAGAGCTGGAAGCAAGATGCTTTGGGGCCTCTCTCTCCCTTTGGACACAAGGCAGCCGTTTGGGCCTCGCAGCTCTAGGCCAATGGAGCACACCCACAGCAGAAGTTCTACATCAGGCAGATCAGTCCTGCCCAGAAACTGCGTTTCACAGCCCTTGGTAAGAGATGTTCACGGTAGGCTGTGAGAGCACTGGGCAGAACCAGTTGTTTTTTAGAATCCCAAAGTGCTGGAGGCAAGATGCTTTGGGGCCTCTCTCACCCTTTGGACACAAGGCAGCCCTTAGGTCCTGGTAGCTCTAGGCCTATGTAGCACAACCAGAACAGAAGTTCTACTTCAGCCAGGTCAGGCCTGCCAAGAAACTGCGTTTCACAGGCCTTTCAAAGAGATGTTCTCTTAGGCTGTAAGAGCACTGGGCAGAGCCAGCTGTTTCTTAGCTTCCCGAAGAGCCGGGAGCAAGATGCTTTGGGTCCACTCTCCATCTTTGGAAACAAGGCAGCCCTTTGGGCCTGGCAGCTCTAGGGCAATGGAGCACACCCAGATCAGAAGTTCTACTTCAGCCAGATCAGGCCTGCCAGGAAACTGCGTTTCACAGGCCTTGGTAAGAGATGATCCCGGTAGGCTGTAAGAGCACTGGGCAGAGCCAGTTGTTTCTTACCTTCCTGAAAAGCTGGAAGCAAGACGCTTGGGACCCCTCTGCCCGTTTGGGAACAAGGCAGCCTTTTGTGTCGGGAAGCTCTAGGCCAATGGAGCACACGCAGAGCAGGAGTTCTACTTCAGCCTGATCAGGCCTGCAAAGAAACAGCGTTTGACAGGCCTTGGTAAGAGATGTTCCCGGTAGGTGTAAGAGCACTGGGCAGAGCCAGTTGTTTCTTAGCTTCGCAAAGACTGGGAAGCAAGATGCTTTGGGCCTCTCTGACCCTTGGAAACAGGGCAGCACTTGGGGCCTGGCAGCTCTAGGGCAATGGAGCACACCCAGAGCCGGAGTTCTACTTCAGCCAGATGAGGCCTGCCAAGAAACTGCGTTTCACAGGCCTTTCAAAGACATGTTCCCGGTAGGCTGTAAGAGCACGGGGCAGAGCGAGTTGGTTCTTAGCTTCCCAGAGAGCTGGAAGCAAGATGCTTTGGGGCCTCTCTGCCCCTTTGGAAACAAGGCAGCACCTTGGGCCTGGCAGCTCTAGGGCAATGGAGCACACCCAGAGCAGAAGTTCTACTTCAGCCAAATCAGGCCTGCCAGGAAACGGCGTTTCACAGGCCTTGGTAAGAGATGTTCCCGGTAGGCTGTAAGAGCACTGGGCAACGCCAGATGTTTCTTAGCTTCCCGAAGAGCTGGAAGCAAGATGCTTTGGTGCCACTCTCTCACTTTGGAATCAAGGCAGCCCTTTGGGGCAGGTAGCTCTAGGCCAGTGGAGCACACCCAGAGCAGAAGTTCTACTTCGGCCAGTTCAGGCCACCAACAAACTGCGTTTCACAGGCTTTGGTAAGAGATGTTCCCGGTAGGCTGTAAGAGCACTGGGCAACGCCAGATGTTTCTTAGCTTCCCGAAGAGCTGGAAGCAAGATGCTTTGGGGCCTCTCATCCCCTTTGCAAACAAGGCGGCCCTTTGGGCCAGGCAGCTCTAGGCCAATGGAGCACACCCAGAGCAGAAGTTCTACTTCAGCTAGATCAGGCCACCAACAAAGTGCGTTTCACAGGCCTTGGTAAGAGATTTTCTCTCAGGCTGTAAGAGCACTGGGCAGAGCCAGTTGTTTCTTAGCTTCCCAAAGACCGGGAAGCAAGATGCTTTGGGGGCTCCCTGCCCCTTTGCCAACAAGGCCGACCTTTGGGCCTTTCAGCTCTAGGCCAATGGAGCACACCCAGAGCAGAAGTTCTACCTCAGCCAGATAAGGCCTGCCAAGAAACTGCGTTTCAAAGGCTTTGGTAAGAGCTGTTGCCGGTACTCTGTCAGAGCACTGGGCAGAGACAGTTGTTTCTTAGCTTCCCAAAGAGCTGGAAGCAAGATGCTTTGGGGCCTCTCTGCCCCTTTGCAAACAAGGCATCCCTTTGGGCCTTTCAGCTCTAGGGCAATGGAGCACACCCAGAGCAGAAGTTCTACCTCAGCCAGATCAGGCCTGCCAAGAAACTGCTTTTCACAGGCCTTCGTAAGTGTTGTTCCCGGAAGGCTGTAAGAGTACCTGGCAGAGCGAGTTGTTTCTTAGCTTCAAAAACAGCTGGAAGCAACATGATTTGGGGCCTCTCTCCCCCTTTGGAAACAAAGCAGCCTTTGTGCCTGGCAGCTCTAGGCCAAAGTAGCACACCCAGAGCACAAGTTCTACCTCAGCCAGATAAGGCCTGTCAAGAAGCTGCGTTTCACAGGCCTTTGTATGTGACGTTCCCGGTTGGCTTTGAGAGCACTGTGCAGAGCCAGTTGTTTTAGCTTCCCAGAGAGCAGGAAGCAAGATGCTTTGGGGCCTCTCTCACACTTTGGAAATAAAGGCAGCCCTTTGGGCCTGGCAGCCCTAGGCCAATGGAGTACACCCAGAGCAGAAGTTCTACCTCAGCCAGATCAGGCCTTCCAAGAAACTGCGTCTCACAGGCCTTTCTCTGTCACGTTGCCGGTAGGCTGTGAGAGCACTGTGCAGAGCCAGTTGTTTCTTAGCTTCCCAAAGATTTGGAAGCAAGATACTTTGGGGACTCTCAGCCCCTTTGGAAACAAGGCGGCCCTTTGGGCCTGGCAGCTCTAGGCCAAAGTAGCACGCCCAGAGCAGGAGTTCTACTTCAGCCAGATCAGGCCTGCCAAGAAACTGCGTTTCACAGGCCTTGGTAAGAGATGTTCCCGGTAGGCTGTGAGAGCACTGTGGAGAGCCAGTTGCTTTAGCTTCCCACAGAGCTGGAAGCAAGATGCTTTGGGGCCTCTCTCTCCCTTTGGACACAAGGCAGCCGTTTGGGCCTGGCAGCTCTAGGCAAATCGAGCACACCCACAGCAGAAGTTCTACTTCAGGCAGATCAGTCCTGCCCAGAAACTGCGTTTCACAGCCCTTGGTAAGAGATGTTCACGGTAGGCTGTGAGAGCACTGGGCAGAACCAGTTGTTTTTTAGCTTCCCAAAGTGCTGGAGGCAAGATGCTTTGGGGCCTCTCTCACCCTTTGGAAACAAGGCAGCCCTTAGGTCCTGGTAGCTCTAGGCCTACGTAGCACAACCAGAACAGAAGTTCTACTTCAGCCAGGTCAGGCCTGCCAAGAAACTGCGTTTCACAGGCCTTTCAAAGAGATGTTCTCTTAGGCTGTA
This sequence comes from Equus asinus, assembly GCF_041296235.1. NCBI lineage: Eukaryota > Metazoa > Chordata > Mammalia > Perissodactyla > Equidae > Equus > Equus asinus. The sequence continues at coordinate 1,339,657 of NW_027225523.1, forward strand.
AGAGCACTGGGCAGAGCCAGTTGTTTCTTAGCTTCCCAAAGACCGGGAAGCAAGATGCTTTGGGCCTCTCTGACCCTTGGAAACAGGGCAGCACTTGGGGCCTGGCAGCTCTAGGGCAATGGAGCACACCCAGAGCCGGAGTTCTACTTCAGCCAGATGAGGCCTGCCAAGAAACTGCGTTTCACAGGCCTTTCAAAGACATGTTCCCGGTGGGCTGTAAGAGCACGGGGCAGAGCGAGTTGGTTCTTAGCTTCCCAGAGAGCCGGAAGCAAGATGCTTTGGGGCCTCTCTGCCCCTTTGGAAACAAGGCAGCACCTTGGGCCTGGCAGCTCTAGGGCAATGGAGCACACCCAGAGCAGAAGTTCTACTTCAGCCAAATCAGGCCTGACAGGAAACGGCGTTTCACAGGCCTTGGTAAGAGATGTTCCCGGTAGGCTGTAAGAGCACTGGGCAACGCCAGATGTTTCTTAGCTTCCCGAAGAGCTGGAAGCAAGATGCTTTGGTGCCACTCTCTCACTTTGGAATCAAGGCAGCCCTTTGGGGCAGGTAGCTCTAGGCCAGTGGAGCACACCCAGAGCAGAAGTTCTACTTCGGCCAGTTCAGGCCACCAACAAACTGCGTTTCACAGGCCTTGGTAAGAGATGTTCCCGGTAGGCTGTAAGAGCACTGGGCAACGCCAGATGTTTCTTAGCTTCCCGAAGAGCTGGAAGCAAGATGCTTTTGGGCCTCTCATCCCCTTTGCAAACAAGGCGGACCTTTGGGCCAGGCAGCTCTAGGCCAATGGAGCACACCCAGAGCAGAAGTTCTACTTCAGCTAGATCAGGCCACCAACAAAGTGCGTTTCACAGGCCTTGGTAAGAGATTTTCTCTCAGACTGTAAGAGCACTGGGCAGAGCCAGTTGTTTCTTAGCTTCCCAATGAGCTGGAAGCAAGATGCGTTGGGGCCTCTCTGCCCCTTTGCAAACAAGGCATCCCTTTGGGCCTTTCAGCTCTAGGGCAATGGAGCACACCCAGAGCAGAAGTTCTACCTCAGCCAGATCAGGCCTGCCAAGAAACTACTTTTCACAGGCCTTCGTAAGAGGTGTTCCCGGAAGGCTGTAAGAGTACCTGGCAGAGCGAGTTGTTTCTTAGCTTCAAAAACAGCTGGAAGCAACATGATTTGGGGCCTCTCTCCCCCTTTGGAAACAAAGCAGCCTTTGTGCCTGGCAGCTCTAGGCCAAAGTAGCACACCCAGAGCACAAGTTCTACCTCAGCCAGATAAGGCCTGTCAAGAAGCTGCGTTTCACAGGCCTTTGTATGTGACGTTCCCGGTTGGCTTTGAGAGCACTGTGCAGAGCCAGTTGTTTTAGCTTCCCAGAGAGCAGGAAGCAAGATGCTTTGGGGCCTCTCTCACACTTTGGAAATAAAGGCAGCCCTTTGGGCCTGGCAGCCCTAGGCCAATGGAGTACACCCAGAGCAGAAGTTCTACCTCAGCCAGATCAGGCCTTCCAAGAAACTGCGTCTCACAGGCCTTTCTCTGTCACGTTGCCGGTAGGCTGTGAGAGCACTGTGCAGAGCCAGTTGTTTCTTAGCTTCCCAAAGATTTGGAAGCAAGATACTTTGGGGACTCTCAGCCCCTTTGGAAACAAGGCGGCCCTTTGGGCCTGGCAGCTCTAGGCCAAAATAGCACGCCCAGAGCAGGAGTTCTACTTCAGCCAGATCAGGCCTGCCAAGAAACTGCGTTTCACAGGCCTTGGTAAGAGATGTTCCCGGTAGGCTGTGAGAGCACTGTGGAGAGCCAGTTGTTTTAGCTTCCCACAGAGCTGGAAGCAAGATGCTTTGGGGCCTCTCTCTCCCTTTGTACACAAGGCAGCCGTTTGCGCCTGGCAGCTCTAGGCCAATGGAGCACACCCACAGCAGAAGTTCTACTTCAGGCAGATCAGTCCTGCCCAGAAACTGCGTTTCACAGCCCTTGGTAAGAGATGTTCACGGTAGGCTGTGAGAGCACTGGGCAGAACCAGTTGTTTTTTAGCTTCCCAAAGTGCTGGAGGCAAGATGCTTTGGGGCCTCTCTCACCCTTTGGAAACAAGGCAGCCCTTAGGTCCTGGTAGCTCTAGGCCTATGTAGCACAACCAGAACAGAAGTTCTACTTCAGCAAGGTCAGGCCTGCCAAGAAACTGCGTTTCACAGGCCTTTCAAAGAGATGTTCTCTTAGGCTGTAAGAGCACTGGGCAGAGCCAGCTGTTTCTTAGCTTCCCGAAGAGCCGGGAGCAAGATGCTTTGGGTCCACTCTCCATCTTTGGAAACAAGGCAGCCCTTTGGGCCTGGCAGCTCTAGGGCAATGGAGCACACCCAGAGCAGAAGTTCTACTTCAGCCAGATCAGGCCTGCCAGGAAACTGCGTTTCACAGGCCTTGGTAAGAGATGTTCCCGGTAGGCTGTAAGAGCACTGGGCAGAGCCAGTTGTTTCTTACCTTCCTGAAAAGCTGGAAGCAAGATGCTTGGGACCCCTCTGCCCGTTTGGGAACAAGGCAGCCTTTTGGGTCGGGAAGCTCTAGGCCAATGGAGCACACGCAGAGCAGGAGTTCTACTTCAGCCTGATCAGGCCTGCAAAGAAACAGCGTTTGACAGGCCTTGGTAAGAGATGTTCCCGGTAGGTGTAAGAGCACTGGGCAGAGCCAGTTGTTTCTTAGCTTCGCAAAGACCGGGAAGCAAGATGCTTTGGGCCTCTCTGCCCCTTGGAAACAGGGCAGCACTTGGGGCCTGGCAGCTCTAGGGCAATGGAGCACACCCAGAGCCGGAGTTCTACTTCAGCCAGATGAGGCCTGCCAAGAAACTGCGTTTCACAGGCCTTTCAAAGACATGTTCCCGGTAGGCTGTAAGAGCACGGGGCAGAGCGAGTTGGTTCTTAGCTTCCCAGAGAGCCGGAAGCAAGATGCTTTGGGGCCTCTCTGCCCCTTTGCAAACAAGGCATCCCTTTGGGCCTTTCAGCTCTAGGCCAGTGGAGCACAGCCAGAGCAGAAGTCCTACTTCAGCCAGATCAGGCCTGCCAAGGAACTGCGTTTCAGAGGCCTTTGGATGTGACGTTCCCGGTAGGCTGTGAGAGCACGGTGCAGAGCCAGTTGTTTCCTTGTTTCCCAAACAGCTGGAAGCAAGACTCTTTGGGGCCTCTCTGCCCCTTTGGAAAGAAGGCAGCACGTTGGGTCTGGCAGCTCTAGGGCAATGGAGAACAACCAGAGCAGAAGTTCTACTTCTTCCAGATCAGGCCTGCCTAGAAAGTGCGTTTCACAGGCCTTGATAAGAGATGTTCTCTTAGGCTATAAGACCACTGGGCACAGCCAGTTGTTTCTTAGCTTCCCAAGAGTTGGAAGCAAGATGCTTTGGGGCCTCTCTCCCCCTTTGGAAACAAGGCAGCCCTTTGGGCCTTTCAGCTCTAGGGCAATGGAGCACACCCAGAGCAGAATTTCTACCTCAGCCAGATCAGGCCTGCCAAGAAACTGCTTTTCACAGGCCTTCGTAAGAGGTGTTCCCGGAAGGCTGTAAGAGTACCTGGCAGAGCGAGTTGTTTCTTAGCTTCAAAAACAGCTGGAAGCAACCTGATTTGGGGCCTCTCTCCCCCTTTGGAAACAAAGCAGCCTTTGTGCCTGGCAGCTCTAGGCCAAAGTAGCACACCCAGAGCACAAGTTCTACCTCAGCCAGATAAGGCCTGTCAAGAAGCTGCGTTTCACAGGCCTTTGTATGTGACGTTCCCGGTTGGCTTTGAGAGCACTGTGCAGAGCCAGTTGTTTTAGCTTCCCAGAGAGCAGGAAGCAAGATGCTTTGGGGCCTCTCTCACACTTTGGAAATAAAGGCAGCCCTTTGGGCCTGGCAGCCCTAGGCCAATGGAGTACACCCAGAGCAGAAGTTCTACCCCAGCCAGATCAGGCCTTCCAAGAAACTGCGTCTCACAGGCCTTTCTCTGTGACGTTGCCGGTAGGCTGTGAGAGCACTGTGCAGAGCCAGTTGTTTCTTAGCTTCCCAAAGATTTGGAAGCAAGATACTTTGGGGACTCTCAGCCCCTTTGGAAACAAGGCGGCCCTTTGGGCCTGGCAGCTCTAGGCCAAAGTAGCACGCCCAGAGCAGGAGTTCTACTTCAGCCAGATCAGGCCTGCCAAGAAACTGCGTTTCACAGGCCTTGGTAAGAGATGTTCCCGGTAGGCTGTGAGAGCACTGTGGAGAGCCAGTTGCTTTAGCTTCCCACAGAGCTGGAAGCAAGATGCCTTGGGGCCTCTCTCTCCCTTTGGACACAAGGCAGCCGTTTGCGCCTGGCAGCTCTAGGCCAATGGAGCACACCCACAGCAGAAGTTCTACTTCAGGCAGATCAGTCGTGCCCAGAAACTGCGTTTCACAGCCCTTGGTAAGAGATGTTCACGGTAGGCTGTGAGAGCACTGGGCAGAACCAGTTGTTTTTTAGCTTCCCAAAGTGCTGGAGGCAAGATGCTTTGGGGCCTCTCTCACCCTTTGGAAACAAGGCAGCCCTTAGGTCCTGGTAGCTCTAGGCCTATGTAGCACAACCAGAACAGAAGTTCTACTTCAGCCAGGTCAGGCCTGCCAAGAAACTGCGTTTCACAGGCCTTTCAAAGAGATGTTCTCTTAGGCTGTAAGAGCACTGGGCAGAGCCAGCTGTTTCTTAGCTTCCCGAAGAGCTGGGAGCAAGATGCTTTGGGTCCACTCTCCATCTTTGGAAACAAGGCAGCCCTTTGGGCCTGGCAGCTCTAGGGCAATGGAGCACACCCAGAGCAGAAGTTCTACTTCAGCCAGATCAGGCCTGCCAGGAAACTGCGTTTCACAGGCCTTGGTAAGAGATGTTCCCGGTAGGCTGTAAGAGCACTGGGCAGAGCCAGTTGTTTCTTACCTTCCTGAAAAGCTGGAAGCAAGACGCTTGGGACCCCTCTGCCCGTTTGGGAACAAGGCAGCCTTTTGGGTCGGGAAGCTCTAGGCCAATGGAGCACACGCAGAGCAGGAGTTCTACTTCAGCCTGATCAGGCCTGCAAAGAAACAGCGTTTGACAGGCCTTGGTAAGAGATGTTCCCGGTAGGCTGTAAGAGCACGGGGCAGAGCGAGTTGGTTCTTAGCTTCCCAGAGAGCTGGAAGCAAGATGCTTTGGGGCCTCTTTGCCCCTTTGCAAACAAGGCAGCACCTTGGTCCTGGCAGCTCTAGGGCAACGGAGCACACCCAGAGCAGAAGTTCTACTTCAGCCTAATCAGGCATGCCAGGAAACGGCGTTTCACAGGCCTTGGTAAGAGATGTTCCCGGTAGGCTGTAAGAGCACTGGGCAACGCCAGATGTTTCTTAGCTTCCCGAAGAGCTGGAAGCAAGATGCTTTGGTGCCACTCTCTCACTTTGGAATCAAGGCAGTCCTTTGGGGCAGGTAGCTCTAGGCCAGTGGAGCACACCCAGAGCAGAAGTTCTACTTCGGCCAGTTCAGGCCACCAACAAACTGCGTTTCACAGGCCTTGGTAAGAGATGTTCCCGGTAGGCTGTAAGAGCACTGGGCAACGCCAGATGTTTCTTAGCTTCCCGAAGAGCTGGAAGCAAGATGCTTTGGGGCCTCTCTGCCCCTTTGCAAACAAGGCGGCCCTTTGGGCCAGGCAGCTCTAGGCCAATGGAGCACACCCAGAGCAGAAGTTCTACTTCAGCTAGATCAGGCCACCAACAAAGTGCGTTTCACAGGCCTTGGTAAGAGATTTTCTCTCAGGCTGTAAGAGCACTGGGCAGAGCCAGTTGTTTCTTAGCTTCCCAAAGAGCTGGAAGCAAGATGCTTTGGGGGCTCCCTGCCCCTTTGCCAACAAGGCCGACCTTTGGGCCTTTCAGCTCTAGGCCAATGGAGCACACCCAGAGCAGAAGTTCTACCTCAGCCAGATAAGGCCTGCCAAGAAACTGCGTTTCAAAGGCTTTGGTAAGAGCTGTTGCCGGTACTCTGTCAGAGCACTGGGCAGAGACAGTTGTTTCTTAGCTTCCCAAAGAGCTGGAAGCAAGATGCTTTGGGGCCTCTCTGCCCCTTTGCAAACAAGGCATCCCTTTGGGCCTTTCAGCTCTAGGCCAATGGAGCACACCCAGAGCAGAAGTTCTACCTCAGCCAGATCAGGCCTGCCAAGAAACTGCTTTTCACAGGCCTTCGTAAGAGGTGTTCCCGGAAGGCTGTAAGAGTACCTGGCAGAGCGAGTTGTTTCTTAGCTTCAAAAACAGCTGGAAGCAACATGATTTGGGGCCTCTCTCCCCCTTTGGAAACAAAGCAGCCTTTGTGACTGGCAGCTCTAGGCCAAAGTAGCACACCCAGAGCACAAGTTCTACCTCAGCCAGATAAGGCCTGTCAAGAAGCTGCGTTTCACAGGCCTTTGTATGTGACGTTCCCGGTTGGCTTTGAGAGCACTGTGCAGAGCCAGTTGTTTTAGCTTCCCAGAGAGCAGGAAGCAAGATGCTTTGGGGCCTCTCTCACACTTTGGAAATAAAGGCAGCCCTTTGGGCCTGGCAGCCCTAGGCCAATGGAGTACACCCAGAGCAGAAGTTCTACCCCAGCCAGATCAGGCCTTCCAAGAAACTGCGTCTCACAGGCCTTTCTCTGTGACGTTGCCGGTAGGCTGTGAGAGCACTGTGCAGAGCCAGTTGTTTCTTAGCTTCCCAAAGATTTGGAAGCAAGATACTTTGGGGACTCTCAGCCCCTTTGGAAACAAGGCGGCCCTTTGGGCCTGGCAGCTCTAGGCCAAAGTAGCACGCCCAGAGCAGGAGTTCTACTTCAGCCAGATCAGGCCTGCCAAGAAACTGCGTTTCACAGGCCTTGGTAAGAGATGTTCCCGGTAGGCTGTGAGAGCACTGTGGAGAGCCAGTTGCTTTAGCTTCCCACAGAGCTGGAAGCAAGATGCTTTGGGGCCTCTCTCTCCCTTTGGACACAAGGCAGCCGTTTGGGCCTGGCAGCTCTAGGCCAATGGAGCACACCCACAGCAGAAGTTCTACTTCAGGCAGATCAGTCCTGCCCAGAAACTGCGTTTCACAGCCCTTGGTAAGAGATGTTCACGGTAGGCTGTGAGAGCACTGGGCAGAACCAGTTGTTTTTTAGCTTCCCAAAGTGCTGGAGGCAAGATGCTTTGGGGCCTCTCTCACCCTTTGGAAACAAGGCAGCCCTTAGGTCCTGGTAGCTCTAGGCCTATGTAGCACAACCAGAACAGAAGTTCTACTTCAGCCAGGTCAGGCCTGCCAAGAAACTGCGTTTCACAGGCCTTTCAAAGAGATGTTCTCTTAGGCTGTAAGAGCACTGGGCAGAGCCAGCTGTTTCTTAGCTTCCCGAAGAGCTGGGAGCAAGATGCTTTGGGTCCACTCTCCGTCTTTGGAAACAAGGCAGCCCTTTGGGCCTGGCAGCTCTAGGGCAATGGAGCACACCCAGAGCAGAAGTTCTACTTCAGCCAGATCAGGCCTGCCAGGAAACTGCGTTTCACAGGCCTTGGTAAGAGATGTTCCCGGTAGGCTGTAAGAGCACTGGGCAGAGCCAGTTGTTTCTTACCTTCCTGAAAAGCTGGAAGCAAGACGCTTGGGACCCCTCTGCCCGTTTGGGAACAAGGCAGCCTTTTGGGTCGGGAAGCTCTAGGCCAATGGAGCACACGCAGAGCAGGAGTTCTACTTCAGCCTGATCAGGCCTGCAAAGAAACAGCGTTTGACAGGCCTTGGTAAGAGATGTTCCCGGTAGGTGTAAGAGCACGGGGCAGAGCGAGTTGGTTCTTAGATTCCCAGAGAGCTGGAAGCAAGATGCTTTGGGGCCTCTTTGCCCCTTTGGAAACAAGGCAGCACCTTGGTCCTGGCAGCTCTAGGGCAACGGAGCACACCCAGAGCAGAAGTTCTACTTCAGCCTAATCAGGCATGCCAGGAAACGGCGTTTCACAGGCCTTGGTAAGAGATGTTCCCGGTAGGCTGTAAGAGCACTGGGCAACGCCAGATGTTTCTTAGCTTCCCGAAGAGCTGGAAGCAAGATGCTTTGGTGCCACTCTCTCACTTTGGAATCAAGGCAGTCCTTTGGGGCAGGTAGCTCTAGGCCAGTGGAGCACACCCAGAGCAGAAGTTCTACTTCGGCCAGTTCAGGCCACCAACAAACTGCGTTTCACAGGCCTTGGTAAGAGATGTTCCCGGTAGGCTGTAAGAGCACTGGGCAACGCCAGATGTTTCTTAGCTTCCCGAAGAGCTGGAAGCAAGATGCTTTGGGGCCTCTCTGCCCCTTTGCAAACAAGGCGGCCCTTTGGGCCAGGCAGCTCTAGGCCAATGGAGCACACCCAGAGCAGAAGTTCTACTTCAGCTAGATCAGGCCACCAACAAAGTGCGTTTCACAGGCCTTGGTAAGAGATTTTCTCTCAGGCTGTAAGAGCACTGGGCAGAGCCAGTTGTTTCTTAGCTTCCCAAAGAGCTGGAAGCAAGATGCTTTGGGGGCTCCCTGCCCCTTTGCCAACAAAGCCGACCTTTGGGCCTTTCAGCTCTAGGCCAATGGAGCACACCCAGAGCAGAAGTTCTACCTCAGCCAGATAAGGCCTGCCAAGAAACTGCGTTTCAAAGGCTTTGGTAAGAGATGTTGCCGGTACTCTGTCAGAGCACTGGGCAGAGACAGTTGTTTCTTAGCTTCCCAATGAGCTGGAAGCAAGATGCGTTGGGGCCTCTCTGCCCCTTTGCAAACAAGGCATCCCTTTGGGCCTTTCAGCTCTAGGGCAATGGAGCACACCCAGAGCAGAATTTCTACCTCAGCCAGATCAGGCCTGCCAAGAAACTGCTTTTCACAGGCCTTCGTAAGAGGTGTTCTCGGAAGGCTGTAAGAGTACCTGGCAGAGCGAGTTGTTTCTTAGCTTCAAAAACAGCTGGAAGCAACATGATTTGGGGCCTCTCTCCCCCTTTTTAAACAAAGCAGCCTTTGTGCCTGGCAGCTCTAGGCCAAAGTAGCACACCCAGAGCACAAGTTCTACCTCAGCCAGATAAGGCCTGTCAAGAATCTGCATTTCACAGGCCTTTGTATGTGACGTTCCCGGTTGGCTTTGAGAGCACTGTGCAGAGCCAGTTGTTTTAGCTTCCCAGAGAGCAGGAAGCAAGATGCTTTGGGGCCTCTCTCACACTTTGGAAATAAAGGCAGCCCTTTGGGCCTGGCAGCCCTAGGCCAATGGAGTACACCCAGAGCAGAAGTTCTACCTCAGCCAGATCAGGCCTTCCAAGAAACTGCGTCTCACAGGCCTTTCTCTGTCACGTTGCCGGTAGGCTGTGAGAACACTGTGCAGAGCCAGTTGTTTCTTAGCTTCCCAAAGATTTGGAAGCAAGATACTTTGGGGACTCTCAGCCCCTTTGGAAACAAGGCGGCCCTTTGGGCCTGGCAGCTCTAGGCCAAAGTAGCACGCCCAGAGCAGGAGTTCTACTTCAGGCAGATCAGGCCTGCCAGGAAACTGCGTTTCACAGGCCTTGGTAAGAGATGTTCCCGGTAGGCTGTAAGAGCACTGGGCAGAGCCAGTTGTTTCTTACCTTCCTGAAAAGCTGGAAGCAAGATGCTTGGGACCCCTCTGCCCGTTTGGGAACAAGGCAGCCTTTTGGGTCGGGAAGGTCTAGGCCAATGGAGCACACGCAGAGCAGGAGTTCTACTTCAGCCTGATCAGGCCTGCAAAGAAACAGCGTTTGACAGGCCTTGGTAAGAGATGTTCCCGGTAGGTGTAAGAGCACTGGGCAGAGCCAGTTGTTTCTTAGCTTCGCAAAGACCGGGAAGCAAGATGCTTTGGGCCTCTCTGCCCCTTGGAAACAGGGCAGCACTTGGGGCCTGGCAGCTCTAGGGCAATGGAGCACACCCAGAGCCGGAGTTCTACTTCAGCCAGATGAGGCCTGCCAAGAAACTGCGTTTCACAGGCCTTTCAAAGACATGTTCCCGGTAGGCTGTAAGAGCACGGGGCAGAGCGAGTTGGTTCTTAGCTTCCCAGAGAGCTGGAAGCAAGATGCTTTGGGGCCTCTCTGCCCCTTTGCAAACAAGGCATCCCTTTGGGCCTTTCAGCTCTAGGCCAATGGAGCACAGCCAGAGCAGAAGTCCTACTTCAGCCAGATCAGGCCTGCCAAGGAACTGCGTTTCAGAGGCCTTTGTATGTGACGTTCCCGGTAGGCTGTGAGAGCACGGTGCAGAGCCAGTTGTTTCCTTGTTTCCCAAACAGCTGGAAGCAAGACGCTTTGGGGCCTCTCTGCCCCTTTGGAAACAAGGCAGCACGTTGGGTCTGGCAGCTCTAGGGCAATGGAGCACAACCAGAGCAGAAGTTCTACTTCTTCCAGATCAGGCCTGCCTAGAAAGTGCGTTTCACAGGCCTTGATAAGAGATGTTCTCTTAGGCTATAAGAGCACTCGGCACAGCCAGTTGTTTCTTAGCTTCCCAAGAGGTGGAAGCAAGATGCTTTGGGGCCTCTCTCCCCCTTTGGAAACAAGGCAGCCCTTTGGGCCTTTCAGCTCTAGGCCAATGGAGCACACCCAGAGCACAAGTTCTACCTCAGCCAGATCAGGCCTGCCAAGAAACTGCTTTTCACAGGCCTTCGTAAGAGGTGTTCCCGGAAGGCTGTAAGAGTACCTGGCAGAGCGAGTTGTTTCTTAGCTTCAAAAACAGCTGGAAGCAACATGATTTGGGGCCTCTCTCCCCCTTTGGAAACAAAGCAGCCTTTGTGCCTGGCAGCTCTAGGCCAAAGTAGCACACCCAGAGCACAAGTTCTACCTCAGCCAGATAAGGCCTGTCAAGAAGCTGCGTTTCACAGGCCTTTGTATGTGACGTTCCCGGTTGGCTTTGAGAGCACTGTGCAGAGCCAGTTGTTTTAGCTTCCCAGAGAGCAGGAAGCAAGATGCTTTGGGGCCTCTCTCACACTTTGGAAATAAAGGCAGCCCTTTGGGCCTGGCAGCCCTAGGCCAATGGAGTACACCCAGAGCACAAGTTCTACCTCAGCCAGATCAGGCCTTCCAAGAAACTGCGTCTCACAGGCCTTTCTCTGTCACGTTGCCGGTAGGCTGTGAGAGCACTGTGCAGAGCCAGTTGTTTCTTAGCTTCCCAAAGATTTGGAAGCAAGATGCTTTGGGGACTCTCAGCCCCTTTGGAAACAAGGCGGCCCTTTGGGCCTGGCAGCTCTAGGCCAAAGTAGCACGCCCAGAGCAGGAGTTCTACTTCAGCCAGATCAGGCCTGCCAAGAAACTGCGTTTCACAGGCCTTGGTAAGAGATGTTCCCGGTAGGCTGTGAGAGCACTGTGGAGAGCCAGTTGCTTTAGCTTCCCACAGAGCTGGAAGCAAGATGCCTTGGGGCCTCTCTCTCCCTTTGGACACAAGGCAGCCGTTTGGGCCTGGCAGCTCTAGGCCAATGGAGCACACCCACAGCAGAAGTTCTACTTCAGGCAGATCAGTCCTGCCCAGAAACTGCGTTTCACAGCCCTTGGTAAGAGATGTTCACGGTAGGCTGTGAGAGCACTGGGCAGAACCAGTTGTTTTTTAGCTTCCCAAAGTGCTGGAGGCAAGATGCTTTGGGGCCTCTCTCACCCTTTGGAAACAAGGCAGCCCTTAGGTCCTGGTAGCTCTAGGCCTATGTAGCACAACCAGAACAGAAGTTCTACTTCAGCCAGGTCAGGCCTGCCAAGAAACTGCGTTTCACAGGCCTTTCAAAGAGATGTTCTCTTAGGCTGTAAGAGCACTGGGCAGAGCCAGCTGTTTCTTAGCTTCCCGAAGAGCTGGGAGCAAGATGCTTTGGGTCCACTCTCCGTCTTTGGAAACAAGGCAGCCCTTTGGGCCTGGCAGCTCTAGGGCAATGGAGCACACCCAGAGCAGAAGTTCTACTTCAGCCAGATCAGGCCTGCCAGGAAACTGCGTTTCACAGGCCTTGGTAAGAGATGTTCCCGGTAGGCTGTAAGAGCACTGGGCAGAGCCAGTTGTTTCTTACCTTCCTGAAAAGCTGGAAGCAAGATGCTTGGGACCCCTCTGCCCGTTTGGGAACAAGGCAGCCTTTTGGGTCGGGAAGCTCTAGGCCAATGGAGCACACGCAGAGCAGGAGTTCTACTTCAGCCTGATCAGGCCTGCAAAGAAACAGCGTTTGACAGGCCTTGGTAAGAGATGTTCCCGGTAGGTGTAAGAGCACTGGGCAGAGCCAGTTGTTTCTTAGCTTCGCAAAGACCGGGAAGCAAGATGCTTTGGGCCTCTCTGCCCCTTGGAAACAGGGCAGCACTTTGGGCCTGGCAGCTCTAGGGCAATGGAGCACACCCAGAGCCGGAGTTCTACTTCAGCCAGATGAGGCCTGCCAAGAAACTGCGTTTCACAGGCCTTTCAAAGACATGTTCCCGGTAGGCTGTAAGAGCACGGGGCAGAGCGAGTTGGTTCTTAGCTTCCCAGAGAGCTGGAAGCAAGATGCTTTGGGGCCTCTCTGCCCCTTTGGAAACAAGGCAGCACCTTGGGCCTGGCAGCTCTAGGCCAATGGAGCACACCCAGAGCAGAATTCTACTTCGGCCAGTTCAGGCCACCAACAAACTGCGTTTCACAGGCCTTCGTAAGAGGTGTTCTCGGAAGGCTGTAAGAGTACCTGGCAGAGCGAGTTGTTTCTTAGCTTCAAAAACAGCTGGAAGCAACATGATTTGGGGCCTCTCTCCCCCTTTTTAAACAAAGCAGCCTTTGTGCCTGGCAGCTCTAGGCCAAAGTAGCACACCCAGAGCACAAGTTCTACCTCAGCCAGATAAGGCCTGTCAAGAATCTGCATTTCACAGGCCTTTGTATGTGACGTTCCCGGTTGGCTTTGAGAGCACTGTGCAGAGCCAGTTGTTTTAGCTTCCCAGAGAGCAGGAAGCAAGATGCTTTGGGGCCTCTCTCACACTTTGGAAATAAAGGCAGCCCTTTGGGCCTGGCAGCCCTAGGCCAATGGAGTACACCCAGAGCAGAAGTTCTACCTCAGCCAGATCAGGCCTTCCAAGAAACTGCGTCTCACAGGCCTTTCTCTGTCACGTTGCCGGTAGGCTGTGAGAACACTGTGCAGAGCCAGTTGTTTCTTAGCTTCCCAAAGATTTGGAAGCAAGATACTTTGGGGACTCTCAGCCCCTTTGGAAACAAGGCGGCCCTTTGGGCCTGGCAGCTCTAGGCCAAAGTAGCACGCCCAGAGCAGGAGTTCTACTTCAGGCAGATCAGGCCTGCCAGGAAACTGCGTTTCACAGGCCTTGGTAAGAGATGTTCCCGGTAGGCTGTAAGAGCACTGGGCAGAGCCAGTTGTTTCTTACCTTCCTGAAAAGCTGGAAGCAAGATGCTTGGGACCCCTCTGCCCGTTTGGGAACAAGGCAGCCTTTTGGGTCGGGAAGGTCTAGGCCAATGGAGCACACGCAGAGCAGGAGTTCTACTTCAGCCTGATCAGGCCTGCAAAGAAACAGCGTTTGACAGGCCTTGGTAAGAGATGTTCCCGGTAGGTGTAAGAGCACTGGGCAGAGCCAGTTGTTTCTTAGCTTCGCAAAGACCGGGAAGCAAGATGCTTTGGGCCTCTCTGCCCCTTGGAAACAGGGCAGCACTTGGGGCCTGGCAGCTCTAGGGCAATGGAGCACACCCAGAGCCGGAGTTCTACTTCAGCCAGATGAGGCCTGCCAAGAAACTGCGTTTCACAGGCCTTTCAAAGACATGTTCCCGGTAGGCTGTAAGAGCACGGGGCAGAGCGAGTTGGTTCTTAGCTTCCCAGAGAGCTGGAAGCAAGATGCTTTGGGGCCTCTCTGCCCCTTTGCAAACAAGGCATCCCTTTGGGCCTTTCAGCTCTAGGCCAATGGAGCACAGCCAGAGCAGAAGTCCTACTTCAGCCAGATCAGGCCTGCCAAGGAACTGCGTTTCAGAGGCCTTTGTATGTGACGTTCCCGGTAGGCTGTGAGAGCACGGTGCAGAGCCAGTTGTTTCCTTGTTTCCCAAACAGCTGGAAGCAAGACGCTTTGGGGCCTCTCTGCCCCTTTGGAAACAAGGCAGCACGTTGGGTCTGGCAGCTCTAGGGCAATGGAGCACAACCAGAGCAGAAGTTCTACTTCTTCCAGATCAGGCCTGCCTAGAAAGTGCGTTTCACAGGCCTTGATAAGAGATGTTCTCTTAGGCTATAAGAGCACTCGGCACAGCCAGTTGTTTCTTAGCTTCCCAAGAGGTGGAAGCAAGATGCTTTGGGGCCTCTCTCCCCCTTTGGAAACAAGGCAGCCCTTTGGGCCTTTCAGCTCTAGGCCAATGGAGCACACCCAGAGCACAAGTTCTACCTCAGCCAGATCAGGCCTGCCAAGAAACTGCTTTTCACAGGCCTTCGTAAGAGGTGTTCCCGGAAGGCTGTAAGAGTACCTGGCAGAGCGAGTTGTTTCTTAGCTTCAAAAACAGCTGGAAGCAACATGATTTGGGGCCTCTCTCCCCCTTTGGAAACAAAGCAGCCTTTGTGCCTGGCAGCTCTAGGCCAAAGTAGCACACCCAGAGCACAAGTTCTACCTCAGCCAGATAAGGCCTGTCAAGAAGCTGCGTTTCACAGGCCTTTGTATGTGACGTTCCCGGTTGGCTTTGAGAGCACTGTGCAGAGCCAGTTGTTTTAGCTTCCCAGAGAGCAGGAAGCAAGATGCTTTGGGGCCTCTCTCACACTTTGGAAATAAAGGCAGCCCTTTGGGCCTGGCAGCCCTAGGCCAATGGAGTACACCCAGAGCACAAGTTCTACCTCAGCCAGATCAGGCCTTCCAAGAAACTGCGTCTCACAGGCCTTTCTCTGTCACGTTGCCGGTAGGCTGTGAGAGCACTGTGCAGAGCCAGTTGTTTCTTAGCTTCCCAAAGATTTGGAAGCAAGATACTTTGGGGACTCTCAGCCCCGTTGGAAAGAAGGCGGCCCTTTGGGCCTGGCAGCTCTAGGCCAAAGTAGCACGCCCAGAGCAGGAGTTCTACTTCAGCCAGATCAGGCCTGCCAAGAAACTGCATTTCACAGGCCTTGGTAAGAGATGTTCCCGGTAGGCTGTGAGAGCACTGTGGAGAGCCAGTTGCTTTAGCTTCCCACAGAGCTGGAAGCAAGATGCTTTGGGGCCTCTCTCTCCCTTTGGACACAAGGCAGCCGTTTGGGCCTGGCAGCTCTAGGCCAATGGAGCACACCCACAGCAGAAGTTCTACTTCAGGCAGATCAGTCCTGCCCAGAAACTGCGTTTCACAGCCCCTGGTAAGAGATGTTCACGGTAGGCTGTGAGAGCACTGGGCAGAACCAGTTGTTTTTTAGCTTCCCAAAGTGCTGGAGGCAAGATGCTTTGGGGCCTCTCTCACCCTTTGGAAACAAGGCAGCCCTTAGGTCCTGGTAGCTCTAGGCCTATGTAGCACAACCAGAAGTTCTACTTCAGCCAGGTCAGGCCTGCCAAGAAACTGCGTTTCACAGGCCTTTCAAAGAGATGTTCTCTTAGGCTGTAAGAGCACTGGGCAGAGCCAGCTGTTTCTTAGCTTCCCGAAGAGCCGGGAGCAAGATGCTTTGGGTCCACTCTCCATCTTTGGAAACAAGGCAGCCCTTTGGGCCTGGCAGCTCTAGGGCAATGGAGCACACCCAGAGCAGAAGTTCTACTTCAGCCAGATCAGGCCTGCCAGGAAACTGCGTTTCACAGGCCTTGGTAAGAGATGTTCCCGGTAGGCTGTAAGAGCACTGGGCAGAGCCAGTTGTTTCTTACCTTCCTGAAAAGCTGGAAGCAAGATGCTTGGGACCCCTCTGCCCGTTTGGGAACAAGGCAGCCTTTTGGGTCGGGAAGCTCTAGGCCAATGGAGCACACGCAGAGCAGGAGTTCTACTTCAGCCTGATCAGGCCTGCAAAGAAACAGCGTTTGACAGGCCTTGGTAAGAGATGTTCCCGGTAGGTGTAAGAGCACTGGGCAGAGCCAGTTGTTTCTTAGCTTCGCAAAGACCGGGAAGCAAGATGCTTTGGGCCTCTCTGCCCCTTGGAAACAGGGCAGCACTTGGGGACTGGCAGCTCTAGGGCAATGGAGCACACCCAGAGCCGGAGTTCTAATTCAGCCAGATGAGGCCTGCCAAGAAACTGCGTTTCACAGGTCTTTCAAAGACATGTTCCCGGTAGGCTGTAAGAGCACGGGGCAGAGCGAGTTGGTTCTTAGCCTCCCAGAGAGCTGGAAGCAAGATGCTTTGGGGCCTCTCTGCCCCTTTGGAAACAAGGCAGCACCTTGGGCCTGGCAGCTCTAGGGCAATGGAGCACACCCAGAGCAGAAGTTCTACTTCAGCCAAATCAGGCCTGCCAGGAAACGGCGTTTCACAGGCCTTGGTAAGAGATGTTCCCGGTAGGCTGTAAGAGCACTGGGCAACGCCAGATGTTTCTTAGCTTCCCGAAGAGCTGGAAGCAAGATGCTTTGGTGCCACTCTCTCACTTTGGAATCAAGGCAGCCCTTTGGGGCAGGTAGCTCTAGGCCAGTGGAGCACACCCAGAGCAGAAGTTCTACTTCGGCCAGTTCAGGCCACCAACAAACTGCGTTTCACAGGCCTTGGTAAGAGATGTTCCCGGTAGGCTGTAAGAGCACTGGGCAACGCCAGATGTTTCTTAGCTTCCCGAAGAGCTGGAAGCAAGATGCTTTGGGGCCTCTCTGCCCCTTTGCAAACAAGGCGGCCCTTTGGGCCAGGCAGCTCTAGGCGAGTGGAGCACACCCAGAGCAGAAGTTCTACTTCAGCTAGATCAGGCCACCAACAAAGTGCGTTTCACAGGCCTTGGTAAGAGATTTTCTCTTAGGCTGTAGGAGCACTGGGCAGAGCCAGTTGTTTCTTAGCTTCCCAAAGAGCTGGAAGCAAGATGCTTTGGGGGCTCCCTGCCCCTTTGGAAACAAGGCGGCCCTTTGGGCCTGGCAGCTCTAGGCCAAAGTAGCACGCCCAGAGCAGGAGTTCTACTTCAGCCAGATAAGGCCTGCCAAGAAACTGCGTTTCAAAGGCTTTGGTAAGAGATGTTGCCGGTACTCTGTCAGAGCACTGGGCAGAGACAGTTGTTTCTTAGCTTCCCAAAGAGCTGCAAGCAAGATGCTTTGGGGCCTCTCTGCCCATTTGCAAACAAGGCATCCCTTTGGGCCTTTCAGCTCTAGGCCAATGGAGCACAGCCAGAGCAGAAGTCCTACTTCAGCCAGATCAGGCCTGCCAAGGAACTGCGTTTCAGAGGCCTTTGAATGTGACGTTCCCGGTCGGCTGTGAGAGCACGGTGCAGAGCCAGTTGTTTCCTTGTTTCCCAAACAGCTGGAAGCAAGACTCTTTGGGGCCTCTCTGCCCCTTTGGAAAGAAGGCAGCACGTTGGGTCTGGCAGCTCTAGGGCAATGGAGAACAACCAGAGCAGAAGTTCTACTTCTTCCAGATCAGGCCTGCCTAGAAAGTGCGTTTCACAGGCCTTGATAAGAGATGTTCTCTTAGGCTATAAGACCACTGGGCACAGCCAGTTGTTTCTTAGCTTCCCAAGAGTTGGAAGCAAGATGCTTTGGGGCCTCTCTCCCCCTTTGGAAACAAGGCAGCCCTTTGGGCCTTTCAGCTCTAGGGCAATGGAGCACACCCAGAGCAGAATTTCTACCTCAGCCAGATCAGGCCTGCCAAGAAACTGCTTTTCACAGGCCTTCGTAAGAGGTGTTCCCGGAAGGCTGTAAGAGTACCTGGCAGAGCGAGTTGTTTCTTAGCTTCAAAAACAGCTGGAAGCAACATGATTTGGGGCCTCTCTCCCCCTTTGGAAACAAAGCAGCCTTTGTGCCTGGCAGCTCTAGGCCAAAGTAGCACACCCAGAGCACAAGTTCTACCTCAGCCAGATAAGGCCTGTCAAGAAGCTGCGTTTCACAGGCCTTTGTATGTGACGTTCCCGGTTGGCTTTGAGAGCACTGTGCAGAGCCAGTTGTTTTAGCTTCCCAGAGAGCAGGAAGCAAGATGCTTTGGGGCCTCTCTCACACTTTGGAAATAAAGGCAGCCCTTTGGGCCTGGCAGCCCTAGGCCAATGGAGTACACCCAGAGCAGAAGTTCTACCCCAGCCAGATCAGGCCTTCCAAGAAACTGCGTCTCACAGGCCTTTCTCTGTGACGTTGCCGGTAGGCTGTGAGAGCACTGTGCAGAGCCAGTTGTTTCTTAGCTTCCCAAAGATTTGGAAGCAAGATACTTTGGGGACTCTCAGCCCCTTTGGAAACAAGGCGGCCCTTTGGGCCTGGCAGCTCTAGGCCAAAGTAGCACGCCCAGAGCAGGAGTTCTACTTCAGCCAGATCAGGCCTGCCAAGAAACTGCGTTTCACAGGCCTTGGTAAGAGATGTTCCCGGTAGGCTGTGAGAGCACTGTGGAGAGCCAGTTGCTTTAGCTTCCCACAGAGCTGGAAGCAAGATGCCTTGGGGCCTCTCTCTCCCTTTGGACACAAGGCAGCCGTTTGCGCCTGGCAGCTCTAGGCCAATGGAGCACACCCACAGCAGAAGTTCTACTTCAGGCAGATCAGTCGTGCCCAGCAACTGCGTTTCACAGCCCTTGGTAAGAGATGTTCACGGTAGGCTGTGAGAGCACTGGGCAGAACCAGTTGTTTTTTAGCTTCCCAAAGTGCTGGAGGCAAGATGCTTTGGGGCCTCTCTCACCCTTTGGAAACAAGGCAGCCCTTAGGTCCTGGTAGCTCTAGGCCTATGTAGCACAACCAGAACAGAAGTTCTACTTCAGCCAGGTCAGGCCTGCCAAGAAACTGCGTTTCACAGGCCTTTCAAAGAGATGTTCTCTTAGGCTGTAAGAGCACTGGGCAGAGCCAGCTGTTTCTTAGCTTCCCGAAGAGCTGGGAGCAAGATGCTTTGGGTCCACTCTCCATCTTTGGAAACAAGGCAGCCCTTTGGGCCTGGCAGCTCTAGGGCAATGGAGCACACCCAGAGCAGAAGTTCTACTTCAGCCAGATCAGGCCTGCCAGGAAACTGCGTTTCACAGGCCTTGGTAAGAGATGTTCCCGGTAGGCTGTAAGAGCACTGGGCAGAGCCAGTTGTTTCTTACCTTCCTGAAAAGCTGGAAGCAAGACGCTTGGGACCCCTCTGCCCGTTTGGGAACAAGGCAGCCTTTTGGGTCGGGAAGCTCTAGGCCAATGGAGCACACGCAGAGCAGGAGTTCTACTTCAGCCTGATCAGGCCTGCAAAGAAACAGCGTTTGACAGGCCTTGGTAAGAGATGTTCCCGGTAGGCTGTAAGAGCACGGGGCAGAGCGAGTTGGTTCTTAGCTTCCCAGAGAGCTGGAAGCAAGATGCTTTGGGGCCTCTTTGCCCCTTTGCAAACAAGGCAGCACCTTGGTCCTGGCAGCTCTAGGGCAACGGAGCACACCCAGAGCAGAAGTTCTACTTCAGCCTAATCAGGCATGCCAGGAAACGGCGTTTCACAGGCCTTGGTAAGAGATGTTCCCGGTAGGCTGTAAGAGCACTGGGCAACGCCAGATGTTTCTTAGCTTCCCGAAGAGCTGGAAGCAAGATGCTTTGGTGCCACTCTCTCACTTTGGAATCAAGGCAGTCCTTTGGGGCAGGTAGCTCTGGGCCAGTGGAGCACACCCAGAGCAGAAGTTCTACTTCGGCCAGTTCAGGCCACCAACAAACTGCGTTTCACAGGCCTTGGTAAGAGATGTTCCCGGTAGGCTGTAAGAGCACTGAGCAACGCCAGATGTTTCTTAGCTTCCCGAAGAGCTGGAAGCAAGATGCTTTGGGGCCTCTCATCCCCTTTGCAAACAAGGCGGCCCTTTGGGCCAGGCAGCTCTAGGCCAATGGAGCACACCCAGAGCAGAAGTTCTACTTCAGCTAGATCAGGCCACCAACAAAGTGCGTTTCACAGGCCTTGGTAAGAGATTTTCTCTCAGGCTGTAAGAGCACTGGGCAGAGCCAGTTGTTTCTTAGCTTCCCAAAGAGCTGGAAGCAAGATGCTTTGGGGGCTCCCTGCCCCTTTGCCAACAAGGCCGACCTTTGGGCCTTTCAGCTCTAGGCCAATGGAGCACACCCAGAGCAGAAGTTCTACCTCAGCCAGATAAGGCCTGCCAAGAAACTGCGTTTCAAAGGCTTTGGTAAGAGCTGTTGCCAGTACTCTGTCAGAGCACTGGGCAGAGACAGTTGTTTCTTAGCTTCCCAAAGAGCTGGAAGCAAGATGCTTTGGGGCCTCTCTGCCCCTTTGCAAACAAGGCATCCCTTTGGGCCTTTCAGCTCTAGGCCAATGGAGCACACCCAGAGCAGAAGTTCTACCTCAGCCAGATCAGGCCTGCCAAGAAACTGCTTTTCACAGGCCTTCGTAAGAGGTGTTCCCGGAAGGCTGTAAGAGTACCTGGCAGAGCGAGTTGTTTCTTAGCTTCAAAAACAGCTGGAAGCAACATGATTTGGGGCCTCTCTCCCCCTTTGGAAACAAAGCAGCCTTTGTGCCTGGCAGCTCTAGGCCAAAGTAGCACACCCAGAGCACAAGTTCTACCTCAGCCAGATAAGGCCTGTCAAGAAGCTGCGTTTCACAGGCCTTTGTATGTGACGTTCCCGGTTGGCTTTGAGAGCACTGTGCAGAGCCAGTTGTTTTAGCTTCCCAGAGAGCAGGAAGCAAGATGCTTTGGGGCCTCTCTCACACTTTGGAAATAAAGGCAGCCCTTTGGGCCTGGCAGCCCTAGGCCAATGGAGTACACCCAGAGCAGAAGTTCTACCCCAGCCAGATCAGGCCTTCCAAGAAACTGCGTCTCACAGGCCTTTCTCTGTGACGTTGCCGGTAGGCTGTGAGAGCACTGTGCAGAGCCAGTTGTTTCTTAGCTTCCCAAAGATTTGGAAGCAATATACTTTGGGGACTCTCAGCCCCTTTGGAAACAAGGCGGCCCTTTGGGCCTGGCAGCTCTAGGCCAAAGTAGCACGCCCAGAGCAGGAGTTCTACTTCAGCCAGATCAGGCCTGCCAAGAAACTGCGTTTCACAGGCCTTGGTAAGAGATGTTCCCGGTAGGCTGTGAGAGCACTGTGGAGAGCCAGTTGCTTTAGCTTCCCACAGAGCTGGAAGCAAGATGCTTTGGGGCCTCTCTCTCCCTTTGGACACAAGGCAGCCGTTTGCGCCTGGCAGCTCTAGGCCAATGGAGCACACCCACAGCAGAAGTTCTACTTCAGGCAGATCAGTCCTGCCCAGAAACTGCGTTTCACAGCCCTTGGTAAGAGATGTTCACGGTAGGCTGTGAGAGCACTGGGCAGAACCAGTTGTTTTTTAGCTTCCCAAAGTGCTGGAGGCAAGATGCTTTGGGGCCTCTCTCACCCTTTGGAAACAAGGCAGCCCTTAGGTCCTGGTAGCTCTAGGCCTATGTAGCACAACCAGAACAGAAGTTCTACTTCAGCCAGGTCAGGCCTGCCAAGAAACTGCGTTTCACAGGCCTTTCAAAGAGATGTTCTCTTAGGCTGTAAGAGCACTGGGCAGAGCCAGCTGTTTCTTAGCTTCCCGAAGAGCTGGGAGCAAGATGCTTTGGGTCCACTCTCCGTCTTTGGAAACAAGGCAGCCCTTTGGGCCTGGCAGCTCTAGGGCAATGGAGCACACCCAGAGCAGAAGTTCTACTTCAGCCAGATCAGGCCTGCCAGGAAACTGCGTTTCACAGGCCTTGGTAAGAGATGTTCCCGGTAGGCTGTAAGAGCACTGGGCAGAGCCAGTTGTTTCTTACCTTCCTGAAAAGCTGGAAGCAAGACGCTTGGGACCCCTCTGCCCGTTTGGGAACAAGGCAGCCTTTTGGGTCGGGAAGCTCTAGGCCAATGGAGCACACGCAGAGCAGGAGTTCTACTTCAGCCTGATCAGGCCTGCAAAGAAACAGCGTTTGACAGGCCTTGGTAAGAGATGTTCCCGGTAGGTGTAAGAGCACGGGGCAGAGCGAGTTGGTTCTTAGATTCCCAGAGAGCTGGAAGCAAGATGCTTTGGGGCCTCTTTGCCCCTTTGGAAACAAGGCAGCACCTTGGTCCTGGCAGCTCTAGGGCAACGGAGCACACCCAGAGCAGAAGTTCTACTTCAGCCTAATCAGGCATGCCAGGAAACGGCGTTTCACAGGCCTTGGTAAGAGATGTTCCCGGTAGGCTGTAAGAGCACTGGGCAACGCCAGATGTTTCTTAGCTTCCCGAAGAGCTGGAAGCAAGATGCTTTGGTGCCACTCTCTCACTTTGGAATCAAGGCAGTCCTTTGGGGCAGGTAGCTCTAGGCCAGAGGAGCACACCCAGAGCAGAAGTTCTACTTCGGCCAGTTCAGGCCACCAACAAACTGCGTTTCACAGGCCTTGGTAAGAGATGTTCCCGGTAGGCTGTAAGAGCACTGGGCAACGCCAGATGTTTCTTAGCTTCCCGAAGAGCTGGAAGCAAGATGCTTTGGGGCCTCTCTGCCCCTTTGCAAACAAGGCGGCCCTTTGGGCCAGGCAGCTCTAGGCCAATGGAGCACACCCAGAGCAGAAGTTCTACTTCAGCTAGATCAGGCCACCAACAAAGTGCGTTTCACAGGCCTTGGTAAGAGATTTTCTCTCAGGCTGTAAGAGCACTGGGCAGAGCCAGTTGTTTCTTAGCTTCCCAAAGAGCTGGAAGCAAGATGCTTTGGGGGCTCCCTGCCCCTTTGCCAACAAGGCCGACCTTTGGGCCTTTCAGCTCTAGGCCAATGGAGCACACCCAGAGCAGAAGTTCTACCTCAGCCAGATAAGGCCTGCCAAGAAACTGCGTTTCAAAGGCTTTGGTAAGAGATGTTGCCGGTACTCTGTCAGAGCACTGGGCAGAGACAGTTGTTTCTTAGCTTGCCAATGAGCTGGAAGCAAGATGCGTTGGGGCCTCTCTGCCCCTTTGCAAACAAGGCATCCCTTTGGGCCTTTCAGCTCTAGGGCAATGGAGCACACCCAGAGCAGAATTTCTACCTCAGCCAGATCAGGCCTGCCAAGAAACTGCTTTTCACAGGCCTTCGTAAGAGGTGTTCTCGGAAGGCTGTAAGAGTACCTGGCAGAGCGAGTTGTTTCTTAGCTTCAAAAACAGCTGGAAGCAACATGATTTGGGGCCTCTCTCCCCCTTTTTAAACAAAGCAGCCTTTGTGCCTGGCAGCTCTAGGCCAAAGTAGCACACCCAGAGCACAAGTTCTACCTCAGCCAGATAAGGCCTGTCAAGAATCTGCATTTCACAGGCCTTTGTATGTGACGTTCCCGGTTGGCTTTGAGAGCACTGTGCAGAGCCAGTTGTTTTAGCTTCCCAGAGAGCAGGAAGCAAGATGCTTTGGGGCCTCTCTCACACTTTGGAAATAAAGGCAGCCCTTTGGGCCTGGCAGCCCTAGGCCAATGGAGTACACCCAGAGCAGAAGTTCTACCTCAGCCAGATCAGGCCTTCCAAGAAACTGCGTCTCACAGGCCTTTCTCTGTCACGTTGCCGGTAGGCTGTGAGAACACTGTGCAGAGCCAGTTGTTTCTTAGCTTCCCAAAGATTTGGAAGCAAGATACTTTGGGGACTCTCAGCCCCTTTGGAAACAAGGCGGCCCTTTGGGCCTGGCAGCTCTAGGCCAAAGTAGCACGCCCAGAGCAGGAGTTCTACTTCAGCCAGATCAGGCCTGCCAGGAAACTGCGTTTCACAGGCCTTGGTAAGAGATGTTCCCGGTAGGCTGTAAGAGCACTGGGCAGAGCCAGTTGTTTCTTACCTTCCTGAAAAGCTGGAAGCAAGATGCTTGGGACCCCTCTGCCCGTTTGGGAACAAGGCAGCCTTTTGGGTCGGGAAGCTCTAGGCCAATGGAGCACACGCAGAGCAGGAGTTCTACTTCAGCCTGATCAGGCCTGCAAAGAAACAGCGTTTGACAGGCCTTGGTAAGAGATGTTCCCGGTAGGTGTAAGAGCACTGGGCAGAGCCAGTTGTTTCTTAGCTTCGCAAAGACCGGGAAGCAAGATGCTTTGGGCCTCTCTGCCCCTTGGAAACAGGGCAGCACTTGGGGCCTGGCAGCTCTAGGGCAATGGAGCACACCCAGAGCCGGAGTTCTACTTCAGCCAGATGAGGCCTGCCAAGAAACTGCGTTTCACAGGCCTTTCAAAGACATGTTCCCGGTAGGCTGTAAGAGCACGGGGCAGAGCGAGTTGGTTCTTAGCTTCCCAGAGAGCTGGAAGCAAGATGCTTTGGGGCCTCTCTGCCCCTTTGCAAACAAGGCATCCCTTTGGGCCTTTCAGCTCTAGGCCAATGGAGCACAGCCAGAGCAGAAGTCCTACTTCAGCCAGATCAGGCCTGCCAAGGAACTGCGTTTCAGAGGCCTTTGTATGTGACGTTCCCGGTAGGCTGTGAGAGCACGGTGCAGAGCCAGTTGTTTCCTTGTTTCCCAAACAGCTGGAAGCAAGACGCTTTGGGGCCTCTCTGCCCCTTTGGAAACAAGGCAGCACGTTGGGTCTGGCAGCTCTAGGGCAATGGAGCACAACCAGAGCAGAAGTTCTACTTCTTCCAGATCAGGCCTGCCTAGAAAGTGCGTTTCACAGGCCTTGATAAGAGATGTTCTCTTAGGCTATAAGAGCACTCGGCACAGCCAGTTGTTTCTTAGCTTCCCAAGAGGTGGAAGCAAGATGCTTTGGGGCCTCTCTCCCCCTTTGGAAACAAGGCAGCCCTTTGGGCCTTTCAGCTCTAGGCCAATGGAGCACACCCAGAGCACAAGTTCTACCTCAGCCAGATCAGGCCTGCCAAGAAACTGCTTTTCACAGGCCTTCGTAAGAGGTGTTCCCGGAAGGCTGTAAGAGTACCTGGCAGAGCGAGTTGTTTCTTAGCTTCAAAAACAGCTGGAAGCAACATGATTTGGGGCCTCTCTCCCCCTTTGGAAACAAAGCAGCCTTTGTGCCTGGCAGCTCTAGGCCAAAGTAGCACACCCAGAGCACAAGTTCTACCTCAGCCAGATAAGGCCTGTCAAGAAGCTGCGTTTCACAGGCCTTTGTATGTGACGTTCCCGGTTGGCTTTGAGAGCACTGTGCAGAGCCAGTTGTTTTAGCTTCCCAGAGAGCAGGAAGCAAGATGCTTTGGGGCCTCTCTCACACTTTGGAAATAAAGGCAGCCCTTTGGGCCTGGCAGCCCTAGGCCAATGGAGTACACCCAGAGCACAAGTTCTACCTCAGCCAGATCAGGCCTTCCAAGAAACTGCGTCTCACAGGCCTTTCTCTGTGACGTTGCCGGTAGGCTGTGAGAGCACTGTGCAGAGCCAGTTGTTTCTTAGCTTCCCAAAGATTTGGAAGCAAGATACTTTGGGGACTCTCAGCCCCGTTGGAAAGAAGGCGGCCCTTTGGGCCTGGCAGCTCTAGGCCAAAGTAGCACGCCCAGAGCAGGAGTTCTACTTCAGCCAGATCAGGCCTGCCAAGAAACTGCATTTCACAGGCCTTGGTAAGAGATGTTCCCGGTAGGCTGTGAGAGCACTGTGGAGAGCCAGTTGCTTTAGCTTCCCACAGAGCTGGAAGCAAGATGCTTTGGGGCCTCTCTCTCCCTTTGGACACAAGGCAGCCGTTTGGGCCTGGCAGCTCTAGGCCAATGGAGCACACCCACAGCAGAAGTTCTACTTCAGGCAGATCAGTCCTGCCCAGAAACTGCGTTTCACAGCCCCTGGTAAGAGATGTTCACGGTAGGCTGTGAGAGCACTGGGCAGAACCAGTTGTTTTTTAGCTTCCCAAAGTGCTGGAGGCAAGATGCTTTGGGGCCTCTCTCACCCTTTGGAAACAAGGCAGCCCTTAGGTCCTGGTAGCTCTAGGCCTATGTAGCACAACCAG
This sequence comes from Equus asinus, assembly GCF_041296235.1. Taxonomy (NCBI): domain Eukaryota; kingdom Metazoa; phylum Chordata; class Mammalia; order Perissodactyla; family Equidae; genus Equus; species Equus asinus. The sequence continues at coordinate 1,365,316 of NW_027225523.1, forward strand.
AAGTTCTACTTCAGCCAGGTCAGGCCTGCCAAGAAACTGCGTTTCACAGGCCTTTCAAAGAGATGTTCTCTTAGGCTGTAAGAGCACTGGGCAGAGCCAGCTGTTTCTTAGCTTCCCGAAGAGCCGGGAGCAAGATGCTTTGGGTCCACTCTCCATCTTTGGAAACAAGGCAGCCCTTTGGGCCTGGCAGCTCTAGGGCAATGGAGCACACCCAGAGCAGAAGTTCTACTTCAGCCAGATCAGGCCTGCCAGGAAACTGCGTTTCACAGGCCTTGGTAAGAGATGTTCCCGGTAGGCTGTAAGAGCACTGGGCAGAGCCAGTTGTTTCTTACCTTCCTGAAAAGCTGGAAGCAAGATGCTTGGGACCCCTCTGCCCGTTTGGGAACAAGGCAGTCTTTTGGGTCGGGAAGGTCTAGGCCAATGGAGCACACGCAGAGCAGGAGTTCTACTTCAGCCTGATCAGGCCTGCAAAGAAACAGCGTTTGACAGGCCTTGGTAAGAGATGTTCCCGGTAGGTGTAAGAGCACTGGGCAGAGCCAGTTGTTTCTTAGCTTCGCAAAGACCGGGAAGCAAGATGCTTTGGGCCTCTCTGCCCCTTGGAAACAGGGCAGCACTTGGGGACTGGCAGCTCTAGGGCAATGGAGCACACCCAGAGCCGGAGTTCTAATTCAGCCAGATGAGGCCTGCCAAGAAACTGCGTTTCACAGGTCTTTCAAAGACATGTTCCCGGTAGGCTGTAAGAGCACGGGGCAGAGCGAGTTGGTTCTTAGCCTCCCAGAGAGCCGGAAGCAAGATGCTTTGGGGCCTCTCTGCCCCTTTGGAAACAAGGCAGCACCTTGGGCCTGGCAGCTCTAGGGCAATGGAGCACACCCAGAGCAGAAGTTCTACTTCAGCCAAATCAGGCCTGCCAGGAAACGGCGTTTCACAGGCCTTGGTAAGAGATGTTCCCGGTAGGCTGTAAGAGCACTGGGCAATGCCAGATGTTTCTTAGCTTCCCGAAGAGCTGGAAGCAAGATGCTTTGGTGCCACTCTCTCACTTTGGAATCAAGGCAGCCCTTTGGGGCAGGTAGCTCTAGGCCAGTGGAGCACACCCAGAGCAGAAGTTCTACTTCGGCCAGTTCAGGCCACCAACAAACTGCGTTTCACAGGCCTTGGTAAGAGATGTTCCCGGTAGGCTGTAAGAGCACTGGGCAACGCCAGATGTTTCTTAGCTTCCCGAAGAGCTGGAAGCAAGATGCTTTGGGGCCTCTCTGCCCCTTTGCAAACAAGGCGGCCCTTTGGGCCAGGCAGCTCTAGGCGAGTGGAGCACACCCAGAGCAGAAGTTCTACTTCAGCTAGATCAGGCCACCAACAAAGTGCGTTTCACAGGCCTTGGTAAGAGATTTTCTCTTAGGCTGTAGGAGCACTGGGCAGAGCCAGTTGTTTCTTAGCTTCCCAAAGAGCTGGAAGCAAGATGCTTTGGGGGCTCCCTGCCCCTTTGCCAACAAGGCCGACCTTTGGGCCTTTCAGCTCTAGGCCAATGGAGCACACCCAGAGCAGAAGTTCTACCTCAGCCAGATAAGGCCTGCCAAGAAACTGGGTTTCAAAGGCTTTGGTAAGAGATGTTGCCGGTACTCTGTCAGAGCACTGGGCAGAGACAGTTGTTTCTTAGCTTCCCAAAGAGCTGGAAGCAAGATGCTTTGGGGCCTCTCTGCCACTTTGCAAACAAGGCATCCCTTTGGGCCTTTCAGCTCTAGGCCAATGGAGCACAGCCAGAGCAGAAGTCCTACTTCAGCCAGATCAGGCCTGCCAAGGAACTGCGTTTCAGAGGCCTTTGTATGTGACGTTCCCGGTAGGCTGTGAGAGCACGGTGCAGAGCCAGTTGTTTCCTTGTTTCCCAAACAGCTGGAAGCAAGACGCTTTGGGGCCTCTCTGCCCCTTTGGAAACAAGGCAGCACGTTGGGTCTGGCAGCTCTAGGGCAATGGAGCACAACCAGAGCAGAAGTTCTACTTCTTCCAGATCAGGCCTGCCTAGAAAGTGCGTTTCACAGGCCTTGATAAGAGATGTTCTCTTAGGCTATAAGAGCACTGGGCACAGCGAGTTGTTTCTTAGCTTCCCAAGAGGTGATAGCAAGATGCTTTGGGGCCTCTCTCCCCCTTTGGAAACAAGGCAGCCCTTTGGGCCTTTCAGCTCTAGGCCAATGGAGCACACCCAGAGCAGAAATTCTACCTCAGCCAGATCAGGCCTGCCAAGAAACTGCTTTTCACAGGCCTTCGTAAGAGTTGTTCCCGGAAGGCTGTAAGAGTACCTGGCAGAGCGAGTTGTTTCTTAGCTTCAAAAACAGCTGGAAGCAACATGATTTGGGGCCTCTCTCCCCCTTTGGAAACAAAGCAGCCTTTGTGCCTGGCAGCTCTAGGCCAAAGTAGCACACCCAGAGCACAAGTTCTACCTCAGCCACATAAGGCCTGTCAAGAAGCTGCGTTTCACAGGCCTTTGTATGTGACGTTCCCGGTTGGCTTTGAGAGCACTGTGCAGAGCCAGTTGTTTTAGCTTCCCAGAGAGCAGGAAGCAAGATGCTTTGGGGCCTCTCTCACACTTTGGAAATAAAGGCAGCCCTTTGGGCCTGGCAGCCCTAGGCCAATGGAGTACACCCAGAGCAGAAGTTCTACCTCAGCCAGATCAGGCCTTCCAAGAAACTGCGTCTCACAGGCCTTTCTCTGTCACGTTGCCGGTAGGCTGTGAGAGCACTGTGCAGAGCCAGTTGTTTCTTAGCTTCCCAAAGATTTGGAAGCAAGGTACTTTGGGGACTCTCAGCCCCTTTGGAAACAAGGCGGCCCTTTGGGCCTGGCAGCTCTAGGCCAAAGTAGCACGCCCAGAGCAGGAGTTCTACTTCAGCCAGATAAGGCCTGCCAAGAAACTGCGTTTCAAAGGCTTTGGTTAGAGATGTTGCCGGTACTCTGTCAGAGCACTGGGCAGAGACAGTTGTTTCTTAGCTTCCCAAAGAGCTGCAAGCAAGATGCTTTGGGGCCTCTCTGCCCATTTGCAAACAAGGCATCCCTTTGGGCCTTTCAGCTCTAGGCCAATGGAGCACAGCCAGAGCAGAAGTCCTACTTCAGCCAGATCAGGCCTGCCAAGGAACTGCGTTTCAGAGGCCTTTGAATGTGACGTTCCCGGTCGGCTGTGAGAGCACGGTGCAGAGCCAGTTGTTTCCTTGTTTCCCAAACAGCTGGAAGCAAGACGCTTTGGGGCCTCTCTGCCCCTTTGGAAACAAGGCAGCACGTTGGGTCTGGAAGCTCTAGGGCAATGGAGCACAACCAGAGCAGAAGTTCTACTTCTTCCAGATCAGGCCTGCCTAGAAAGTGCGTTTCACAGGCCTTGATAAGAGATGTTCTCTTAGGCTATAAGAGCACTGGGCACAGCCAGTTGTTTCTTAGCTTCCCAAGAGGTGGAAGCAAGATGCTTTGGGGCCTCTCTCCCCCTTTGGAAACAAGGCAGCCCTTTGGGCCTTTCAGCTCTAGGACAATGGAGCACACCCAGAGCAGAAGTTCTACCTCAGCCAGATCAGGCCTGCCAAGAAACTGCTTTTCACAGGCCTTCGTAAGAGGTGTTCCCGGAAGGTTGTAAGAGTACCTGGCAGAGCGAGTTGTTTCTTAGCTTCAAAAACAGCTGGAAGCAACATGATTTGGGGCCTCTCTCCCCCTTTGGAAACAAAGCAGCCTTTGTGCCTGGCAGCTCTAGGCCAAAGTAGCACACCCAGAGCACAAGTTCTACCTCAGCCAGATAAGGCCTGTCAAGAAGCTGCGTTTCACAGGCCTTTGTATGTGACGTTCCCGGTTGGCTTTGAGAGCACTGTGCAGAGCCAGTTGTTTTAGCTTCCCAGAGAGCAGGAAGCAAGATGCTTTGGGGCCTCTCTCACACTTTGGAAATAAAGGCAGCCCTTTGGGCCTGGCAGCCCTAGGCCAATGGAGTACACCCAGAGCAGAAGTTCTACCTCAGCCAGATCAGGCCTTCCAAGAAACTGCGTCTCACAGGCCTGTCTCTGTCACGTTGCCGGTAGGCTGTGAGAGCACTGTGCAGAGCCAGTTGTTTCTTAGCTTCCCAAAGATTTGGAAGCAAGATACTTTGGGGACTCTCAGCCCCTTTGGAAACAAGGCGGCCCTTTGGGCCTGGCAGCTCTAGGCCAAAGTAGCACGCCCAGAGCAGGAGTTCTACTTCAGCCAGATCAGGCCTGCCAAGAAACTGCGTTTCACAGGCCTTGGTAAGAGATGTTCCCGGTAGGCTGTGAGAGCACTGTGGAGAGCCAGTTGCTTTAGCTTCCCACAGAGCTGGAAGCAAGATGCCTTGGGGCCTCTCTCTCCCTTTGGACACAAGGCAGCCGTTTGCGCCTGGCAGCTCTAGGCCAATGGAGCACACCCACAGCAGAAGTTCTACTTCAGGCAGATCAGTCCTGCCCAGAAACTGCGTTTCACAGCCCTTGGTAAGAGATGTTCACGGTAGGCTGTGAGAGCACTGGGCAGAACCAGTTGTTTTTTAGCTTCCCAAAGTGCTGGAGGCAAGATGCTTTGGGGCCTCTCTCACCCTTTGGAAACAAGGCAGCCCTTAGGTCCTGGTAGCTCTAGGCCTATGTAGCACAACCAGAACAGAAGTTCTACTTCAGCCAGGTCAGGCCTGCCAAGAAACTGCGTTTCACAGGCCTTTCAAAGAGATGTTCTCTTAGGCTGTAAGAGCACTGGGCAGAGCCAGCTGTTTCTTAGCTTCCCGAAGAGCTGGGAGCAAGATGCTTTGGGTCCACTCTCCGTCTTTGGAAACAAGGCAGCCCTTTGGGCCTTTCAGCTCTAGGCCAATGGAGCACACCCAGAGCAGAAGTTCTACCTCAGCCAGATCAGGCCTGCCAAGAAACTGCTTTTCACAGGCCTTCGTAAGAGGTGTTCCCGGAAGGCTGTAAGAGTACCTGGCAGAGCGAGTTGTTTCTTAGCTTCAAAAACAGCTGGAAGCAACATGATTTGGGGCCTCTCTCCCCCTTTGGAAACAAAGCAGCCTTTGTGCCTGGCAGCTCTAGGCCAAAGTAGCACACCCAGAGCACAAGTTCTACCTCAGCCAGATCAGGCCTTCCAAGAAACTGCGTCTCACAGGCCTTTCTATGTCACGTTGCCGGTAGGCTGTGAGAGCACTGTGCAGAGCCAGTTGTTTCTTAGCTTCCCAAAGATTTGGAAGCAAGGTACTTTGGGGACTCTCAGCCCCTTTGGAAACAAGGCGGCCCTTTGGGCCTGGCAGCTCTAGGCCAAAGTAGAACGCCCAGAGCAGGAGTTCTACTTCAGCCAGATCAGGCCTGCCAGGAAACTGCGTTTGAAAGGCTTTGGTAAGAGATGTTGCTGGTACTCTGTCAGAGCACTGGGCAGAGCCAGTTGTTTCTTAGCTTCCCAAACAGCTGGAAGCAAGATGCTTTGGGGCCTCTCTGCCCCTTTGCAAACAAGGCATCCCTTTGGGCCTTTCAGCTCTAGGCCAATGGAGCACAGCAGAGCAGAAGTCCTACTTCAGCCAGATCAGGCCTGCCAAGGAACTGCGTTTCAGAGGCCTTTGTATGTGACGTTCCCGGTAGGCTGTGAGAGCACGGTGCAGAGCCAGTTGTTTCCTTGTTTCCCAAACAGCTGGAAGCAAGACGCTTTGGGGCCTCTCTGCCCCTTTGGAAACAAGGCAGCACGTTGGGTCTGGCAGCTCTAGGGCAATGGACCACAACCAGAGCAGAAGTTCTACTCTTCCAAATCAGGCCTGCCTAGAAAGTGCGTTTCACAGGCCTTGGTAAGAGATGTTCCCGGTAGGCTGTAAGAGCACTGGGCAACGCCAGATGTTTCTTAGCTTCCCGAAGAGCTGGAAGCAAGATGCTTTGGGGCCTCTCATCCCCTTTGCAAACAAGGCGGCCCTTTGGGCCAGGCAGCTCTAGGCCAATGGAGCACACCCAGAGCAGAAGTTCTACTTCAGCTAGATCAGGCCACCAACAAAGTGCGTTTCACAGGCCTTGGTAAGAGATTTTCTCTCAGGCTGTAAGAGCACTGGGCAGAGCCAGTTGTTTCTTAGCTTCCCAAAGAGCTGGAAGCAAGATGCTTTGGGGGCTCCCTGTCCCTTTGCCAACAAGGCCGACCTTTGGGCCTTTCAGCTCTAGGCCAATGGAGCACACCCAGAGCAGAAGTTCTACCTCAGCCAGATAAGACCTGCCAAGAAACTGCGTTTCAAAGGCTTTGGTAAGAGCTGTTGCCGGTACTCTGTCAGAGCACTGTGCAGAGCCAGTTGTTTTAGCTTCCCAGAGAGCAGGAAGCAAGATGCTTTGGGGCCTCTCTCACACTTTGGAAATAAAGGCAGCCCTTTGGGCCTGGCAGCCCTAGGCCAATGGAGTACACCCAGAGCACAAGTTCTACCTCAGCCAGATCAGGCCTTCCAAGAAACTGCGTCTCACAGGCCTTTCTCTGTCACGTTGCCGGTAGGCTGTGAGAGCACTGTGCAGAGCCAGTTGTTTCTTAGCTTCCCAAAGATTTGGAAGCAAGATGCTTTGGGGACTCTCAGCCCCTTTGGAAACAAGGCGGCCCTTTGGGCCTGGCAGCTCTAGGCCAAAGTAGCACGCCCAGAGCAGGAGTTCTACTTCAGCCAGATCAGGCCTGCCAAGAAACTGCGTTTCACAGGCCTTGGTAAGAGATGTTCCCGGTAGGCTGTGAGAGCACTGTGGAGAGCCAGTTGCTTTAGCTTCCCACAGAGCTGGAAGCAAGATGCCTTGGGGCCTCTCTCTCCCTTTGGACACAAGGCAGCCGTTTGGGCCTGGCAGCTCTAGGCCAATGGAGCACACCCACAGCAGAAGTTCTACTTCAGGCAGATCAGTCCTGCCCAGAAACTGCGTTTCACAGCCCTTGGTAAGAGATGTTCACGGTAGGCTGTGAGAGCACTGGGCAGAACCAGTTGTTTTTTAGCTTCCCAAAGTGCTGGAGGCAAGATGCTTTGGGGCCTCTCTCACCCTTTGGAAACAAGGCAGCCCTTAGGTCCTGGTAGCTCTAGGCCTATGTAGCACAACCAGAACAGAAGTTCTACTTCAGCCAGGTCAGGCCTGCCAAGAAACTGCGTTTCACAGGCCTTTCAAAGAGATGTTCTCTTAGGCTGTAAGAGCACTGGGCAGAGCCAGCTGTTTCTTAGCTTCCCGAAGAGCTGGGAGCAAGATGCTTTGGGTCCACTCTCTGTCTTTGGAAACAAGGCAGCCCTTTGGGCCTGGCAGCTCTAGGGCAATGGAGCACACCCAGAGCAGAAGTTCTACTTCAGCCAGATCAGGCCTGCCAGGAAACTGCGTTTCACAGGCCTTGGTAAGAGATGTTCCCGGTAGGCTGTAAGAGCACTGGGCAGAGACAGTTGTTTCTTACCTTCCTGAAAAGCTGGAAGCAAGATGCTTGGGACCCCTCTGCCCGTTTGGGAACAAGGCAGCCTTTTGGGTCGGGAAGCTCTAGGCCAATGGAGCACACGCAGAGCAGGAGTTCTACTTCAGCCTGATCAGGCCTGCAAAGAAACAGCGTTTGACAGGCCTTGGTAAGAGATGTTCCCGGTAGGTGTAAGAGCACTGGGCAGAGCCAGTTGTTTCTTAGCTTCGCAAAGACCGGGAAGCAAGATGCTTTGGGCCTCTCTGCCCCTTGGAAACAGGGCAGCACTTTGGGCCTGGCAGCTCTAGGGCAATGGAGCACACCCAGAGCAGAAGTTCTACTTCGGCCAGTTCAGGCCACCAACAAACTGTGTTTCACAGGCCTTGGTAAGAGATGTTCCCGGTAGGCCGTAAGAGCACTGGGCAACGCCAGATGTTTCTTAGCTTCCCGAAGAGCTGGAAGCAAGATGCTTTGGGGCCTCTCATCCCCTTTGCAAACAAGGCCGACCTTTGGGCCAGGCAGCTCTAGGCCAATGGAGCACACCCAGAGCAGAAGTTCTACCTCAGCCAGATAAGGCCTGCCAAGAAACTGCGTTTCAAAGGCTTTGGTAAGAGATGTTCCCGGTACTCTGTTAGAGCACTGGGCAGAGCCATTTGTTTCTTAGCTTCCCAAAGAGCTGGAAGCAAGAAGCTTTGGTGCCACTCTCTCACTTTGGACTCAAGGCAGCCCTTTGGGGCAGGTAGCTCTAGCCCAGTGGAGCACACCCAGAGCAGAAGTTCTACTTCGGCCAGTTCAGGCCACCAAGAAACTGCGTTTCACAGGCCTTGGTAAGAGATGTTCCCGGTAGGCTGTAAGAGCACTGGGCAACGCCAGATGTTTCTTAGCTTCCCGAAGAGCTGGAAGCAAGATGCTTTGGGGCCTCTCATCCCCTTTGCAAACAAGGCGGCCCTATGGGCCAGGCAGCTCTAGGCCAATGGAGCACACCCAGAGCAGAAGCTCTACTTCGGCCAGTTCAGGCCACCAACAAACTGCGTTTCACAGGCCTTGGTAAGAGATGTTCCCGGTAGGCTGTAAGAGCACTGGGCAACGCCAGATGTTTCTTAGCTTCCCGAAGAGCTGGAAGCAAGATGCTCTGGGGCCTCTCATCCCCTTTGCAAACAAGGCCGACCTTTGGGCCAGGCAGCTCTAGGCCAATGGAGCACACCCAGAGCAGAAGTTCTACCTCAGCCAGATAAGGCCTGCCAAGAAACTGCGTTTCAAAGGCTTTGGTAAGAGATGTTCCCGGTACTCTGTTAGAGCACTGGGCAGAGCCATTTGTTTCTTAGCTTCCCAAAGAGCTGGAAGCAAGATGCTTTGGGGGCTCCCTGCCCCTTTGCCAACAAGGGCGACCTTTGGGCCTTTCAGCTCTAGGCCAATGGAGCACACCCAGAGCAGAAGTCCTACTTCAGCCAGATCAGGCCTGCCAAGGAACTGCGTTTCAGAGGCCTTTGTATGTGACGTTCCCGGTAGGCTGTGAGAGCACGGTGCAGAGCCAGTTGTTTCCTTGTTTCCCAAACAGCTGGAAGCAAGACGCTTTGGGGCCTCTCTGCCCCTTTGGAAACAAGGCAGCACGTTGGGTCTGGCAGCTCTAGGGCAATGGAGCACAACCAGAGCCGAAGTTCTACTTCTTCCAGATCAGGCCTGCCTAGACAGTGCGTTTCACAGGCCTTGATAAGAGATGTTCTCTTAGGCTATAAGAGCACTGGGCACAGCCAGTTGTTTCTTAGCTTCCCAAGAGGTGGAAGCAAGATGCTTTGGGGCCTCTCTCCCCCTTTGGAAACAAGGCAGCCCTTTGGGCCTTTCAGCTCTAGGGCAATGGAGCACACCCAGAGCAGAAGTTCTACCTCAGCCAGATCAGGCCTGCCAAGAAACTGCTTTTCACAGGCCTTCGTAAGAGGTGTTCCCGGAAGGCTGTAAGAGTACCTGGCAGAGCGAGTTGTTTCTTAGCTTCAAAAACAGCTGGAAGCAACATGATTTGGGGCCTCTCTCCCCCTTTGGAAACAAAGCAGCCTTTGTGCCTGGCAGCTCTAGGCCAAAGTAGCACACCCAGAGCACAAGTTCTACCTCAGCCAGATAAGGCCTGTCAAGAAGCTGCGTTTCACAGGCCTTTGTATGTGACGTTCCCGGTTGGCTTTGAGAGCACTGTGCAGAGCCAGTTGTTTTAGCTTCCCAGAGAGCAGGAAGCAAGATGCTTTGGGGCCTCTCTCACACTTTGGAAATAAAGGCAGCCCTTTGGGCCTGGCAGCCCTAGGCCAATGGAGTACACCCAGAGCACAAGTTCTACCTCAGCCAGATCAGGCCTTCCAAGAAACTGCGTCTCACAGGCCTTTCTCTGTCACGTTGCCGGTAGGCTGTGAGAGCACTGTGCAGAGCCAGTTGTTTCTTAGCTTCCCAAAGATTTGGAAGCAAGATGCTTTGGGGACTCTCAGCCCCTTTGGAAACAAGGCGGCCCTTTGGGCCTGGCAGCTCTAGGCCAAAGTAGCACGCCCAGAGCAGGAGTTCTACTTCAGCCAGATCAGGCCTGCCAAGAAACTGCGTTTCACAGGCCTTGGTAAGAGATGTTCCCGGTAGGCTGTGAGAGCACTGTGGAGAGCCAGTTGCTTTAGCTTCCCACAGAGCTGGAAGCAAGATGCCTTGGGGCCTCTCTCTCCCTTTGGACACAAGGCAGCCGTTTGGGCCTGGCAGCTCTAGGCCAATGGAGCACACCCACAGCAGAAGTTCTACTTCAGGCAGATCAGTCCTGCCCAGAAACTGCGTTTCACAGCCCTTGGTAAGAGATGTTCACGGTAGGCTGTGAGAGCACTGGGCAGAACCAGTTGTTTTTTAGCTTCCCAAAGTGCTGGAGGCAAGATGCTTTGGGGCCTCTCTCACCCTTTGGAAACAAGGCAGCCCTTAGGTCCTGGTAGCTCTAGGCCTATGTAGCACAACCAGAACAGAAGTTCTACTTCAGCCAGGTCAGGCCTGCCAAGAAACTGCGTTTCACAGGCCTTTCAAAGAGATGTTCTCTTAGGCTGTAAGAGCACTGGGCAGAGCCAGCTGTTTCTTAGCTTCCCGAAGAGCTGGGAGCAAGATGCTTTGGGTCCACTCTCCGTCTTTGGAAACAAGGCAGCCCTTTGGGCCTGGCAGCTCTAGGGCAATGGAGCACACCCAGAGCAGAAGTTCTACTTCAGCCAGATCAGGCCTGCCAGGAAACTGCGTTTCACAGGCCTTGGTAAGAGATGTTCCCGGTAGGCTGTAAGAGCACTGGGCAGAGCCAGTTGTTTCTTACCTTCCTGAAAAGCTGGAAGCAAGATGCTTGGGACCCCTCTGCCCGTTTGGGAACAAGGCAGCCTTTTGGGTCGGGAAGCTCTAGGCCAATGGAGCACACGCAGAGCAGGAGTTCTACTTCAGCCTGATCAGGCCTGCAAAGAAACAGCGTTTGACAGGCCTTGGTAAGAGATGTTCCCGGTAGGTGTAAGAGCACTGGGCAGAGCCAGTTGTTTCTTAGCTTCGCAAAGACCGGGAAGCAAGATGCTTTGGGCCTCTCTGCCCCTTGGAAACAGGGCAGCACTTTGGGCCTGGCAGCTCTAGGGCAATGGAGCACACCCAGAGCCGGAGTTCTACTTCAGCCAGATGAGGCCTGCCATAAACTGCGTTTCACAGGCCTTTCAAAGACATGTTCCCGGTAGGCTGTAAGAGCACGGGGCAGAGCGAGTTGGTTCTTAGCTTCCCAGAGAGCTGGAAGCAAGATGCTTTGGGGCCTCTCTGCCCCTTTGGAAACAAGGCAGCACCTTGGGCCTGGCAGCTCTAGGCCAATGGAGCACACCCAGAGCAGAAGTTCTACTTCGGCCAGTTCAGGCCACCAACAAACTGTGTTTCACAGGCCTTGGTAAGAGATGTTCCCGGTAGGCTGTAAGAGCACTGGGCAACGCCAGATGTTTCTTAGCTTCCCGAAGAGCTGGAAGCAAGATGCTTTGGGGCCTCTCATCCCCTTTGCAAACAAGGCCGACCTTTGGGCCAGGCAGCTCTAGGCCAATGGAGCACACCCAGAGCAGAAGTTCTACCTCAGCCAGATAAGGCCTGCCAAGAAACTGCGTTTCAAAGGCTTTGGTAAGAGATGTTCCCGGTACTCTGTTAGAGCACTGGGCAGAGCCATTTGTTTCTTAGCTTCCCAAAGAGCTGGAAGCAAGATGCTTTGGGGGCTCCCTGCCCCTTTGCCAACAAGGGCGACCTTTGGGCCTTTCAGCTCTAGGCCAATGGAGCACACCCAGAGCAGAAGTCCTACTTCAGCCAGATCAGGCCTGCCAAGGAACTGCGTTTCAGAGGCCTTTGTATGTGACGTTCCCGGTAGGCTGTGAGAGCACGGTGCAGAGCCAGTTGTTTCCTTGTTTCCCAAACAGCTGGAAGCAAGACGCTTTGGGGCCTCTCTGCCCCTTTGGAAACAAGGCAGCACGTTGGGTCTGGCAGCTCTAGGGCAATGGAGCACAACCAGAGCTGAAGTTCTACTTCTTCCAGATCAGGCCTGCCTAGACAGTGCGTTTCACAGGCCTTGATAAGAGATGTTCTCTTAGGCTATAAGAGCACTGGGCACAGCCAGTTGTTTCTTAGCTTCCCAAGAGGTGGAAGCAAGATGCTTTGGGGCCTCTCTCCCCCTTTGGAAACAAGGCAGCCCTTTGGGCCTTTCAGCTCTAGGGCAATGGAGCACACCCAGAGCAGAAGTTCTACCTCAGCCAGATCAGGCCTGCCAAGAAACTGCTTTTCACAGGCCTTCGTAAGAGGTGTTCCCGGAAGGCTGTAAGAGTACCTGGCAGAGCGAGTTGTTTCTTAGCTTCAAAAACAGCTGGAAGCAACATGATTTGGGGCCTCTCTCCCCCTTTGGAAACAAAGCAGCCTTTGTGCCTGGCAGCTCTAGGCCAAAGTAGCACACCCAGAGCACAAGTTCTACCTCAGCCAGATAAGGCCTGTCAAGAAGCTGCGTTTCACAGGCCTTTGTATGTGACGTTCCCGGTTGGCTTTGAGAGCACTGTGCAGAGCCAGTTGTTTTAGCTTCCCAGAGAGCAGGAAGCAAGATGCTTTGGGGCCTCTCTCACACTTTGGAAATAAAGGCAGCCCTTTGGGCCTGGCAGCCCTAGGCCAATGGAGTACACCCAGAGCACAAGTTCTACCTCAGCCAGATCAGGCCTTCCAAGAAACTGCGTCTCACAGGCCTTTCTCTGTCACGTTGCCGGTAGGCTGTGAGAGCACTGTGCAGAGCCAGTTGTTTCTTAGCTTCCCAAAGATTTGGAAGCAAGATGCTTTGGGGACTCTCAGCCCCTTTGGAAACAAGGCGGCCCTTTGGGCCTGGCAGCTCTAGGCCAAAGTAGCACGCCCAGAGCAGGAGTTCTACTTCAGCCAGATCAGGCCTGCCAAGAAACTGCGTTTCACAGGCCTTGGTAAGAGATGTTCCCGGTAGGCTGTGAGAGCACTGTGGAGAGCCAGTTGCTTTAGCTTCCCACAGAGCTGGAAGCAAGATGCCTTGGGGCCTCTCTCTCCCTTTGGACACAAGGCAGCCGTTTGGGCCTGGCAGCTCTAGGCCAATGGAGCACACCCACAGCAGAAGTTCTACTTCAGGCAGATCAGTCCTGCCCAGAAACTGCGTTTCACAGCCCTTGGTAAGAGATGTTCACGGTAGGCTGTGAGAGCACTGGGCAGAATCAGTTGTTTTTTAGCTTCCCAAAGTGCTGGAGGCAAGATGCTTTGGGGCCTCTCTCACCCTTTGGAAACAAGGCAGCCCTTAGGTCCTGGTAGCTCTAGGCCTATGTAGCACAACCAGAACAGAAGTTCTACTTCAGCCAGGTCAGGCCTGCCAAGAAACTGCGTTTCACAGGCCTTTCAAAGAGATGTTCTCTTAGGCTGTAAGAGCACTGGGCAGAGCCAGCTGTTTCTTAGCTTCCCGAAGAGCTGGGAGCAAGATGCTTTGGGTCCACTCTCCGTCTTTGGAAACAAGGCAGCCCTTTGGGCCTGGCAGCTCTAGGGCAATGGAGCACACCCAGAGCAGAAGTTCTACTTCAGCCAGATCAGGCCTGCCAGGAAACTGCGTTTCACAGGCCTTGGTAAGAGATGTTCCCGGTAGGCTGTAAGAGCACTGGGCAGAGCCAGTTGTTTCTTACCTTCCTGAAAAGCTGGAAGCAAGATGCTTGGGACCCCTCTGCCCGTTTGGGAACAAGGCAGCCTTTTGGGTCGGGAAGCTCTAGGCCAATGGAGCACACGCAGAGCAGGAGTTCTACTTCAGCCTGATCAGGCCTGCAAAGAAACAGCGTTTGACAGGCCTTGGTAAGAGATGTTCCCGGTAGGTGTAAGAGCACTGGGCAGAGCCAGTTGTTTCTTAGCTTCGCAAAGACCGGGAAGCAAGATGCTTTGGGCCTCTCTGCCCCTTGGAAACAGGGCAGCACTTTGGGCCTGGCAGCTCTAGGGCAATGGAGCACACCCAGAGCCGGAGTTCTACTTCAGCCAGATGAGGCCTGCCATAAACTGCGTTTCACAGGCCTTTCAAAGACATGTTCCCGGTAGGCTGTAAGAGCACGGGGCAGAGCGAGTTGGTTCTTAGCTTCCCAGAGAGCTGGAAGCAAGATGCTTTGGGGCCTCTCTGCCCCTTTGGAAACAAGGCAGCACCTTGGGCCTGGCAGCTCTAGGCCAATGGAGCACACCCAGAGCAGAAGTTCTACTTCGGCCAGTTCAGGCCACCAACAAACTGTGTTTCACAGGCCTTGGTAAGAGATGTTCCCGGTAGGCTGTAAGAGCACTGGGCAACGCCAGATGTTTCTTAGCTTCCCGAAGAGCTGGAAGCAAGAAGCTTTGGTGCCACTCTCTCACTTTGGACTCAAGGCAGCCCTTTGGGGCAGGTAGCTCTAGCCCAGTGGAGCACACCCAGAGCAGAAGTTCTACTTCGGCCAGTTCAGGCCACCAAGAAACTGCGTTTCACAGGCCTTGGTAAGAGATGTTCCCGGTAGGCTGTAAGAGCACTGGGCAACGCCAGATGTTTCTTAGCTTCCCGAAGAGCTGGAAGCAAGATGCTTTGGGGCCTCTCATCCCCTTTGCAAACAAGGCGGCCCTATGGGCCAGGCAGCTCTAGGCCAATGGAGCACACCCAGAGCAGAAGCTCTACTTCGGCCAGTTCAGGCCACCAACAAACTGCGTTTCACAGGCCTTGGTAAGAGATGTTCCCGGTAGGCTGTAAGAGCACTGGGCAACGCCAGATGTTTCTTAGCTTCCCGAAGAGCTGGAAGCAAGATGCTTTGGGGCCTCTCATCCCCTTTGCAAACAAGGCCGACCTTTGGGCCAGGCAGCTCTAGGCCAATGGAGCACACCCAGAGCAGAAGTTCTACCTCAGCCAGATAAGGCCTGCCAAGAAACTGCGTTTCAAAGGCTTTGGTAAGAGATGTTCCCGGTACTCTGTTAGAGCACTGGGCAGAGCCATTTGTTTCTTAGCTTCCCAAAGAGCTGGAAGCAAGATGCTTTGGGGGCTCCCTGCCCCTTTGCCAACAAGGGCGACCTTTGGGCCTTTCAGCTCTAGGCCAATGGAGCACACCCAGAGCAGAAGTCCTACTTCAGCCAGATCAGGCCTGCCAAGGAACTGCGTTTCAGAGGCCTTTGTATGTGACGTTCCCGGTAGGCTGTGAGAGCACGGTGCAGAGCCAGTTGTTTCCTTGTTTCCCAAACAGCTGGAAGCAAGACGCTTTGGGGCCTCTCTGCCCCTTTGGAAACAAGGCAGCACGTTGGGTCTGGCAGCTCTAGGGCAATGGAGCACAACCAGAGCCGAAGTTCTACTTCTTCCAGATCAGGCCTGCCTAGACAGTGCGTTTCACAGGCCTTGATAAGAGATGTTCTCTTAGGCTATAAGAGCACTGGGCACAGCCAGTTGTTTCTTAGCTTCCCAAGAGGTGGAAGCAAGATGCTTTGGGGCCTCTCTCCCCCTTTGGAAACAAGGCAGCCCTTTGGGCCTTTCAGCTCTAGGGCAATGGAGCACACCCAGAGCAGAAGTTCTACCTCAGCCAGATCAGGCCTGCCAAGAAACTGCTTTTCACAGGCCTTCGTAAGAGGTGTTCCCGGAAGGCTGTAAGAGTACCTGGCAGAGCGAGTTGTTTCTTAGCTTCAAAAACAGCTGGAAGCAACATGATTTGGGGCCTCTCTCCCCCTTTGGAAACAAAGCAGCCTTTGTGCCTGGCAGCTCTAGGCCAAAGTAGCACACCCAGAGCACAAGTTCTACCTCAGCCAGATAAGGCCTGTCAAGAAGCTGCGTTTCACAGGCCTTTGTATGTGACGTTCCCGGTTGGCTTTGAGAGCACTGTGCAGAGCCAGTTGTTTTAGCTTCCCAGAGAGCAGGAAGCAAGATGCTTTGGGGCCTCTCTCACACTTTGGAAATAAAGGCAGCCCTTTGGGCCTGGCAGCCCTAGGCCAATGGAGTACACCCAGAGCACAAGTTCTACCTCAGCCAGATCAGGCCTTCCAAGAAACTGCGTCTCACAGGCCTTTCTCTGTCACGTTGCCGGTAGGCTGTGAGAGCACTGTGCAGAGCCAGTTGTTTCTTAGCTTCCCAAAGATTTGGAAGCAAGATGCTTTGGGGACTCTCAGCCCCTTTGGAAACAAGGCGGCCCTTTGGGCCTGGCAGCTCTAGGCCAAAGTAGCACGCCCAGAGCAGGAGTTCTACTTCAGCCAGATCAGGCCTGCCAAGAAACTGCGTTTCACAGGCCTTGGTAAGAGATGTTCCCGGTAGGCTGTGAGAGCACTGTGGAGAGCCAGTTGCTTTAGCTTCCCACAGAGCTGGAAGCAAGATGCCTTGGGGCCTCTCTCTCCCTTTGGACACAAGGCAGCCGTTTGGGCCTGGCATCTCTAGGCCAATGGAGCACACCCACAGCAGAAGTTCTACTTCAGGCAGATCAGTCCTGCCCAGAAACTGCGTTTCACAGCCCTTGGTAAGAGATGTTCACGGTAGGCTGTGAGAGCACTGGGCAGAACCAGTTGTTTTTTAGCTTCCCAAAGTGCTGGAGGCAAGATGCTTTGGGGCCTCTCTCACCCTTTGGAAACAAGGCAGCCCTTAGGTCCTGGTAGCTCTAGGCCTATGTAGCACAACCAGAACAGAAGTTCTACTTCAGCCAGGTCAGGCCTGCCAAGAAACTGCGTTTCACAGGCCTTTCAAAGAGATGTTCTCTTAGGCTGTAAGAGCACTGGGCAGAGCCAGCTGTTTCTTAGCTTCCCGAAGAGCTGGGAGCAAGATGCTTTGGGTCCACTCTCCGTCTTTGGAAACAAGGCAGCCCTTTGGGCCTGGCAGCTCTAGGGCAATGGAGCACACCCAGAGCAGAAGTTCTACTTCAGCCAGATCAGGCCTGCCAGGAAACTGCGTTTCACAGGCCTTGGTAAGAGATGTTCCCGGTAGGCTGTAAGAGCACTGGGCAGAGCCAGTTGTTTCTTACCTTCCTGAAAAGCTGGAAGCAAGATGCTTGGGACCCCTCTGCCCGTTTGGGAACAAGGCAGCCTTTTGGGTCGGGAAGCTCTAGGCCAATGGAGCACACGCAGAGCAGGAGTTCTACTTCAGCCTGATCAGGCCTGCAAAGAAACAGCGTTTGACAGGCCTTGGTAAGAGATGTTCCCGGTAGGTGTAAGAGCACTGGGCAGAGCCAGTTGTTTCTTAGCTTCGCAAAGACCGGGAAGCAAGATGCTTTGGGCCTCTCTGCCCCTTGGAAACAGGGCAGCACTTTGGGCCTGGCAGCTCTAGGGCAATGGAGCACACCCAGAGCAGAAGTTCTACTTCGGCCAGTTCAGGCCACCAACAAACTGTGTTTCACAGGCCTTGGTAAGAGATGTTCCCGGTAGGCTGTAAGAGCACTGGGCAACGCCAGATGTTTCTTAGCTTCCCGAAGAGCTGGAAGCAAGATGCTTTGGGGCCTCTCATCCCCTTTGCAAACAAGGCCGACCTTTGGGCCAGGCAGCTCTAGGCCAATGGAGCACACCCAGAGCAGAAGTTCTACCTCAGCCAGATAAGGCCTGCCAAGAAACTGCGTTTCAAAGGCTTTGGTAAGAGATGTTCCCGGTACTCTGTTAGAGCACTGGGCAGAGCCATTTGTTTCTTAGCTTCCCAAAGAGCTGGAAGCAAGATGCTTTGGGGGCTCCCTGCCCCTTTGCCAACAAGGGCGACCTTTGGGCCTTTCAGCTCTAGGCCAATGGAGCACACCCAGAGCAGAAGTCCTACTTCAGCCAGATCAGGCCTGCCAAGGAACTGCGTTTCAGAGGCCTTTGTATGTGACGTTCCCGGTAGGCTGTGAGAGCACGGTGCAGAGCCAGTTGTTTCCTTGTTTCCCAAACAGCTGGAAGCAAGACGCTTTGGGGCCTCTCTGCCCCTTTGGAAACAAGGCAGCACGTTGGGTCTGGCAGCTCTAGGGCAATGGAGCACAACCAGAGCCGAAGTTCTACTTCTTCCAGATCAGGCCTGCCTAGACAGTGCGTTTCACAGGCCTTGATAAGAGATGTTCTCTTAGGCTATAAGAGCACTGGGCACAGCCAGTTGTTTCTTAGCTTCCCAAGAGGTGGAAGCAAGATGCTTTGGGGCCTCTCTCCCCCTTTGGAAACAAGGCAGCCCTTTGGGCCTTTCAGCTCTAGGGCAATGGAGCACACCCAGAGCAGAAGTTCTACCTCAGCCAGATCAGGCCTGCCAAGAAACTGCTTTTCACAGGCCTTCGTAAGAGGTGTTCCCGGAAGGCTGTAAGAGTACCTGGCAGAGCGAGTTGTTTCTTAGCTTCAAAAACAGCTGGAAGCAACATGATTTGGGGCCTCTCTCCCCCTTTGGAAACAAAGCAGCCTTTGTGCCTGGCAGCTCTAGGCCAAAGTAGCACACCCAGAGCACAAGTTCTACCTCAGCCAGATAAGGCCTGTCAAGAAGCTGCGTTTCACAGGCCTTTGTATGTGACGTTCCCGGTTGGCTTTGAGAGCACTGTGCAGAGCCAGTTGTTTTAGCTTCCCAGAGAGCAGGAAGCAAGATGCTTTGGGGCCTCTCTCACACTTTGGAAATAAAGGCAGCCCTTTGGGCCTGGCAGCCCTAGGCCAATGGAGTACACCCAGAGCACAAGTTCTACCTCAGCCAGATCAGGCCTTCCAAGAAACTGCGTCTCACAGGCCTTTCTCTGTCACGTTGCCGGTAGGCTGTGAGAGCACTGTGCAGAGCCAGTTGTTTCTTAGCTTCCCAAAGATTTGGAAGCAAGATGCTTTGGGGACTCTCAGCCCCTTTGGAAACAAGGCGGCCCTTTGGGCCTGGCAGCTCTAGGCCAAAGTAGCACGCCCAGAGCAGGAGTTCTACTTCAGCCAGATCAGGCCTGCCAAGAAACTGCGTTTCACAGGCCTTGGTAAGAGATGTTCCCGGTAGGCTGTGAGAGCACTGTGGAGAGCCAGTTGCTTTAGCTTCCCACAGAGCTGGAAGCAAGATGCCTTGGGGCCTCTCTCTCCCTTTGGACACAAGGCAGCCGTTTGGGCCTGGCAGCTCTAGGCCAATGGAGCACACCCACAGCAGAAGTTCTACTTCAGGCAGATCAGTCCTGCCCAGAAACTGCGTTTCACAGCCCTTGGTAAGAGATGTTCACGGTAGGCTGTGAGAGCACTGGGCAGAACCAGTTGTTTTTTAGCTTCCCAAAGTGCTGGAGGCAAGATGCTTTGGGGCCTCTCTCACCCTTTGGAAACAAGGCAGCCCTTAGGTCCTGGTAGCTCTAGGCCTATGTAGCACAACCAGAACAGAAGTTCTACTTCAGCCAGGTCAGGCCTGCCAAGAAACTGCGTTTCACAGGCCTTTCAAAGAGATGTTCTCTTAGGCTGTAAGAGCACTGGGCAGAGCCAGCTGTTTCTTAGCTTCCCGAAGAGCTGGGAGCAAGATGCTTTGGGTCCACTCTCCGTCTTTGGAAACAAGGCAGCCCTTTGGGCCTGGCAGCTCTAGGGCAATGGAGCACACCCAGAGCAGAAGTTCTACTTCAGCCAGATCAGGCCTGCCAGGAAACTGCGTTTCACAGGCCTTGGTAAGAGATGTTCCCGGTAGGCTGTAAGAGCACTGGGCAGAGCCAGTTGTTTCTTACCTTCCTGAAAAGCTGGAAGCAAGATGCTTGGGACCCCTCTGCCCGTTTGGGAACAAGGCAGCCTTTTGGGTCGGGAAGCTCTAGGCCAATGGAGCACACGCAGAGCAGGAGTTCTACTTCAGCCTGATCAGGCCTGCAAAGAAACAGCGTTTGACAGGCCTTGGTAAGAGATGTTCCCGGTAGGTGTAAGAGCACTGGGCAGAGCCAGTTGTTTCTTAGCTTCGCAAAGACCGGGAAGCAAGATGCTTTGGGCCTCTCTGCCCCTTGGAAACAGGGCAGCACTTTGGGCCTGGCAGCTCTAGGGCAATGGAGCACACCCAGAGCCGGAGTTCTACTTCAGCCAGATGAGGCCTGCCATAAACTGCGTTTCACAGGCCTTTCAAAGACATGTTCCCGGTAGGCTGTAAGAGCACGGGGCAGAGCGAGTTGGTTCTTAGCTTCCCAGAGAGCTGGAAGCAAGATGCTTTGGGGCCTCTCTGCCCCTTTGGAAACAAGGCAGCACCTTGGGCCTGGCAGCTCTAGGCCAATGGAGCACACCCAGAGCAGAAGTTCTACTTCGGCCAGTTCAGGCCACCAACAAACTGTGTTTCACAGGCCTTGGTAAGAGATGTTCCCGGTAGGCTGTAAGAGCACTGGGCAACGCCAGATGTTTCTTAGCTTCCCGAAGAGCTGGAAGCAAGAAGCTTTGGTGCCACTCTCTCACTTTGGACTCAAGGCAGCCCTTTGGGGCAGGTAGCTCTAGCCCAGTGGAGCACACCCAGAGCAGAAGTTCTACTTCGGCCAGTTCAGGCCACCAACAAACTGCGTTTCACAGGCCTTGGTAAGAGATGTTCCCGGTAGGCTGTAAGAGCACTGGGCAACGCCAGATGTTTCTTAGCTTCCCGAAGAGCTGGAAGCAAGATGCTTTGGGGCCTCTCATCCCCTTTGCAAACAAGGCGGCCCTATGGGCCAGGCAGCTCTAGGCCAATGGAGCACACCCAGAGCAGAAGCTCTACTTCGGCCAGTTCAGGCCACCAACAAACTGCGTTTCACAGGCCTTGGTAAGAGATGTTCCCGGTAGGCTGTAAGAGCACTGGGCAACGCCAGATGTTTCTTAGCTTCCCGAAGAGCTGGAAGCAAGATGCTTTGGGGCCTCTCATCCCCTTTGCAAACAAGGCCGACCTTTGGGCCAGGCAGCTCTAGGCCAATGGAGCACACCCAGAGCAGAAGTTCTACCTCAGCCAGATAAGGCCTGCCAAGAAACTGCGTTTCAAAGGCTTTGGTAAGAGATGTTCCCGGTACTCTGTTAGAGCACTGGGCAGAGCCATTTGTTTCTTAGCTTCCCAAAGAGCTGGAAGCAAGATGCTTTGGGGGCTCCCTGCCCCTTTGCCAACAAGGGCGACCTTTGGGCCTTTCAGCTCTAGGCCAATGGAGCACACCCAGAGCAGAAGTCCTACTTCAGCCAGATCAGGCCTGCCAAGGAACTGCGTTTCAGAGGCCTTTGTATGTGACGTTCCCGGTAGGCTGTGAGAGCACGGTGCAGAGCCAGTTGTTTCCTTGTTTCCCAAACAGCTGGAAGCAAGACGCTTTGGGGCCTCTCTGCCCCTTTGGAAACAAGGCAGCACGTTGGGTCTGGCAGCTCTAGGGCAATGGAGCACAACCAGAGCTGAAGTTCTACTTCTTCCAGATCAGGCCTGCCTAGACAGTGCGTTTCACAGGCCTTGATAAGAGATGTTCTCTTAGGCTATAAGAGCACTGGGCACAGCCAGTTGTTTCTTAGCTTCCCAAGAGGTGGAAGCAAGATGCTTTGGGGCCTCTCTCCCCCTTTGGAAACAAGGCAGCCCTTTGGGCCTTTCAGCTCTAGGGCAATGGAGCACACCCAGAGCAGAAGTTCTACCTCAGCCAGATCAGGCCTGCCAAGAAACTGCTTTTCACAGGCCTTCGTAAGAGGTGTTCCCGGAAGGCTGTAAGAGTACCTGGCAGAGCGAGTTGTTTCTTAGCTTCAAAAACAGCTGGAAGCAACATGATTTGGGGCCTCTCTCCCCCTTTGGAAACAAAGCAGCCTTTGTGCCTGGCAGCTCTAGGCCAAAGTAGCACACCCAGAGCACAAGTTCTACCTCAGCCAGATAAGGCCTGTCAAGAAGCTGCGTTTCACAGGCCTTTGTATGTGACGTTCCCGGTTGGCTTTGAGAGCACTGTGCAGAGCCAGTTGTTTTAGCTTCCCAGAGAGCAGGAAGCAAGATGCTTTGGGGCCTCTCTCACACTTTGGAAATAAAGGCAGCCCTTTGGGCCTGGCAGCCCTAGGCCAATGGAGTACACCCAGAGCACAAGTTCTACCTCAGCCAGATCAGGCCTTCCAAGAAACTGCGTCTCACAGGCCTTTCTCTGTCACGTTGCCGGTAGGCTGTGAGAGCACTGTGCAGAGCCAGTTGTTTCTTAGCTTCCCAAAGATTTGGAAGCAAGATGCTTTGGGGACTCTCAGCCCCTTTGGAAACAAGGCGGCCCTTTGGGCCTGGCAGCTCTAGGCCAAAGTAGCACGCCCAGAGCAGGAGTTCTACTTCAGCCAGATCAGGCCTGCCAAGAAACTGCGTTTCACAGGCCTTGGTAAGAGATGTTCCCGGTAGGCTGTGAGAGCACTGTGGAGAGCCAGTTGCTTTAGCTTCCCACAGAGCTGGAAGCAAGATGCCTTGGGGCCTCTCTCTCCCTTTGGACACAAGGCAGCCGTTTGGGCCTGGCAGCTCTAGGCCAATGGAGCACACCCACAGCAGAAGTTCTACTTCAGGCAGATCAGTCCTGCCCAGAAACTGCGTTTCACAGCCCTTGGTAAGAGATGTTCACGGTAGGCTGTGAGAGCACTGGGCAGAACCAGTTGTTTTTTAGCTTCCCAAAGTGCTGGAGGCAAGATGCTTTGGGGCCTCTCTCACCCTTTGGAAACAAGGCAGCCCTTAGGTCCTGGTAGCTCTAGGCCTATGTAGCACAACCAGAACAGAAGTTCTACTTCAGCCAGGTCAGGCCTGCCAAGAAACTGCGTTTCACAGGCCTTTCAAAGAGATGTTCTCTTAGGCTGTAAGAGCACTGGGCAGAGCCAGCTGTTTCTTAGCTTCCCGAAGAGCTGGGAGCAAGATGCTTTGGGTCCACTCTCCGTCTTTGGAAACAAGGCAGCCCTTTGGGCCTGGCAGCTCTAGGGCAATGGAGCACACCCAGAGCAGAAGTTCTACTTCAGCCAGATCAGGCCTGCCAGGAAACTGCGTTTCACAGGCCTTCGTAAGAGATGTTCCCGGTAGGCTGTAAGAGCACTGGGCAGAGCCAGTTGTTTCTTACCTTCCTGAAAAGCTGGAAGCAAGATGCTTGGGACCCCTCTGCCCGTTTGGGAACAAGGCAGCCTTTTGGGTCGGGAAGCTCTAGGCCAATGGAGCACACGCAGAGCAGGAGTTCTACTTCAGCCTGATCAGGCCTGCAAAGAAACAGCGTTTGACAGGCCTTGGTAAGAGATGTTCCCGGTAGGTGTAAGAGCACTGGGCAGAGCCAGTTGTTTCTTAGCTTCGCAAAGACCGGGAAGCAAGATGCTTTGGGCCTCTCTGCCCCTTGGAAACAGGGCAGCACTTTGGGCCTGGCAGCTCTAGGGCAATGGAGCACACCCAGAGCCGGAGTTCTACTTCAGCCAGATGAGGCCTGCCAAGAAACTGCGTTTCACAGGCCTTTCAAAGACATGTTCCCGGTAGGCTGTAAGAGCACGGGGCAGAGCGAGTTGGTTCTTAGCTTCCCAGAGAGCTGGAAGCAAGATGCTTTGGGGCCTCTCTGCCCCTTTGGAAACAAGGCAGCACCTTGGGCCTGGCAGCTCTAGGCCAATGGAGCACACCCAGAGCAGAAGTTCTACTTCGGCCAGTTCAGGCCACCAACAAACTGTGTTTCACAGGCCTTGGTAAGAGATGTTCCCGGTAGGCTGTAAGAGCACTGGGCAACGCCAGATGTTTCTTAGCTTCCCGAAGAGCTGGAAGCAAGATGCTTTGGGGCCTCTCATCCCCTTTGCAAACAAGGCCGACCTTTGGGCCAGGCAGCTCTAGGCCAATGGAGCACACCCAGAGCAGAAGTTCTACCTCAGCCAGATAAGGCCTGCCAAGAAACTGCGTTTCAAAGGCTTTGGTAAGAGATGTTCCCGGTACTCTGTTAGAGCACTGGGCAGAGCCATTTGTTTCTTAGCTTCCCAAAGAGCTGGAAGCAAGATGCTTTGGGGGCTCCCTGCCCCTTTGCCAACAAGGGCGACCTTTGGGCCTTTCAGCTCTAGGCCAATGGAGCACACCCAGAGCAGAAGTCCTACTTCAGCCAGATCAGGCCTGCCAAGGAACTGCGTTACAGAGGCCTTTGTATGTGACGTTCCCGGTAGGCTGTGAGAGCACGGTGCAGAGCCAGTTGTTTCCTTGTTTCCCAAACAGCTGGAAGCAAGACGCTTTGGGGCCTCTCTGCCCCTTTGGAAACAAGGCAGCACGTTGGGTCTGGCAGCTCTAGGGCAATGGAGCACAACCAGAGCTGAAGTTCTACTTCTTCCAGATCAGGCCTGCCTAGACAGTGCGTTTCACAGGCCTTGATAAGAGATGTTCTCTTAGGCTATAAGAGCACTGGGCACAGCCAGTTGTTTCTTAGCTTCCCAAGAGGTGGAAGCAAGATGCTTTGGGGCCTCTCTCCCCCTTTGGAAACAAGGCAGCCCTTTGGGCCTTTCAGCTCTAGGGCAATGGAGCACACCCAGAGCAGAAGTTCTACCTCAGCCAGATCAGGCCTGCCAAGAAACTGCTTTTCACAGGCCTTCGTAAGAGGTGTTCCCGGAAGGCTGTAAGAGTACCTGGCAGAGCGAGTTGTTTCTTAGCTTCAAAAACAGCTGGAAGCAACATGATTTGGGGCCTCTCTCCCCCTTTGGAAACAAAGCAGCCTTTGTGCCTGGCAGCTCTAGGCCAAAGTAGCACACCCAGAGCACAAGTTCTACCTCAGCCAGATAAGGCCTGTCAAGAAGCTGCGTTTCACAGGCCTTTGTATGTGACGTTCCCGGTTGGCTTTGAGAGCACTGTGCAGAGCCAGTTGTTTTAGCTTCCCAGAGAGCAGGAAGCAAGATGCTTTGGGGCCTCTCTCACACTTTGGAAATAAAGGCAGCCCTTTGGGCCTGGCAGCCCTAGGCCAATGGAGTACACCCAGAGCACAAGTTCTACCTCAGCCAGATCAGGCCTTCCAAGAAACTGCGTCTCACAGGCCTTTCTCTGTGACGTTGCCGGTAGGCTGTGAGAGCACTGTGCAGAGCCAGTTGTTTCTTAGCTTCCCAAAGATTTGGAAGCAAGATGCTTTGGGGACTCTCAGCCCCTTTGGAAACAAGGCGGCCCTTTGGGCCTGGCAGCTCTAGGCCAAAGTAGCACGCCCAGAGCAGGAGTTCTACTTCAGCCAGATCAGGCCTGCCAAGAAACTGCGTTTCACAGGCCTTGGTAAGAGATGTTCCCGGTAGGCTGTGAGAGCACTGTGGAGAGCCAGTTGCTTTAGCTTCCCACAGAGCTGGAAGCAAGATGCCTTGGGGCCTCTCTCTCCCTTTGGACACAAGGCAGCCGTTTGGGCCTGGCAGCTCTAGGCCAATGGAGCACACCCACAGCAGAAGTTCTACTTCAGGCAGATCAGTCCTGCCCAGAAACTGCGTTTCACAGCCCTTGGTAAGAGATGTTCACGGTAGACTGTGAGAGCACTGGGCAGAACCAGTTGTTTTTTAGCTTCCCAAAGTGCTGGAGGCAAGATGCTTTGGGGCCTCTCTCACCCTTTGGAAACAAGGCAGCCCTTAGGTCCTGGTAGCTCTAGGCCTATGTAGCACAACCAGAACAGAAGTTCTACTTCAGCCAGGTCAGGCCTGCCAAGAAACTGCGTTTCACAGGCCTTTCAAAGAGATGTTCTCTTAGGCTGTAAGAGCACTGGGCAGAGCCAGCTGTTTCTTAGCTTCCCGAAGAGCTGGGAGCAAGATGCTTTGGGTCCACTCTCCGTCTTTGGAAACAAGGCAGCCCTTTGGGCCTGGCAGCTCTAGGGCAATGGAGCACACCCAGAGCAGAAGTTCTACTTCAGCCAGATCAGGCCTGCCAGGAAACTGCGTTTCACAGGCCTTCGTAAGAGATGTTCCCGGTAGGCTGTAAGAGCACTGGGCAGAGCCAGTTGTTTCTTACCTTCCTGAAAAGCTGGAAGCAAGATGCTTGGGACCCCTCTGCCCGTTTGGGAACAAGGCAGCCTTTTGGGTCGGGAAGCTCTAGGCCAATGGAGCACACGCAGAGCAGGAGTTCTACTTCAGCCTGATCAGGCCTGCAAAGAAACAGCGTTTGACAGGCCTTGGTAAGAGATGTTCCCGGTAGGTGTAAGAGCACTGGGCAGAGCCAGTTGTTTCTTAGCTTCGCAAAGACCGGGAAGCAAGATGCTTTGGGCCTCTCTGCCCCTTGGAAACAGGGCAGCACTTTGGGCCTGGCAGCTCTAGGGCAATGGAGCACACCCAGAGCCGGAGTTCTACTTCAGCCAGATGAGGCCTGCCAAGAAACTGCGTTTCACAGGCCTTTCAAAGACATGTTCCCGGTAGGCTGTAAGAGCACGGGGCAGAGCGAGTTGGTTCTTAGCTTCCCAGAGAGCTGGAAGCAAGATGCTTTGGGGCCTCTCTGCCCCTTTGGAAACAAGGCAGCACCTTGGGCCTGGCAGCTCTAGGCCAATGGAGCACACCCAGAGCAGAAGTTCTACTTCGGCCAGTTCAGGCCACCAACAAACTGTGTTTCACAGGCCTTGGTAAGAGATGTTCCCGGTAGGCTGTAAGAGCACTGGGCAACGCCAGATGTTTCTTAGCTTCCCGAAGAGCTGGAAGCAAGATGCTTTGGGGCCTCTCATCCCCTTTGCAAACAAGGCCGACCTTTGGGCCAGGCAGCTCTAGGCCAATGGAGCACACCCAGAGCAGAAGTTCTACCTCAGCCAGATAAGGCCTGCCAAGAAACTGCGTTTCAAAGGCTTTGGTAAGAGATGTTCCCGGTACTCTGTTAGAGCACTGGGCAGAGCCATTTGTTTCTTAGCTTCCCAAAGAGCTGGAAGCAAGATGCTTTGGGGGCTCCCTGCCCCTTTGCCAACAAGGGCGACCTTTGGGCCTTTCAGCTCTAGGCCAATGGAGCACACCCAGAGCAGAAGTCCTACTTCAGCCAGATCAGGCCTGCCAAGGAACTGCGTTTCAGAGGCCTTTGTATGTGACGTTCCCGGTAGGCTGTGAGAGCACGGTGCAGAGCCAGTTGTTTCCTTGTTTCCCAAACAGCTGGAAGCAAGACGCTTTGGGGCCTCTCTGCCCCTTTGGAAACAAGGCAGCACGTTGGGTCTGGCAGCTCTAGGGCAATGGAGCACAACCAGAGCTGAAGTTCTACTTCTTCCAGATCAGGCCTGCCTAGACAGTGCGTTTCACAGGCCTTGATAAGAGATGTTCTCTTAGGCTATAAGAGCACTGGGCACAGCCAGTTGTTTCTTAGCTTCCCAAGAGGTGGAAGCAAGATGCTTTGGGGCCTCTCTCCCCCTTTGGAAACAAGGCAGCCCTTTGGGCCTTTCAGCTCTAGGGCAATGGAGCACACCCAGAGCAGAAGTTCTACCTCAGCCAGATCAGGCCTGCCAAGAAACTGCTTTTCACAGGCCTTCGTAAGAGGTGTTCCCGGAAGGCTGTAAGAGTACCTGGCAGAGCGAGTTGTTTCTTAGCTTCAAAAACAGCTGGAAGCAACATGATTTGGGGCCTCTCTCCCCCTTTGGAAACAAAGCAGCCTTTGTGCCTGGCAGCTCTAGGCCAAAGTAGCACACCCAGAGCACAAGTTCTACCTCAGCCAGATAAGGCCTGTCAAGAAGCTGCGTTTCACAGGCCTTTGTATGTGACGTTCCCGGTTGGCTTTGAGAGCACTGTGCAGAGCCAGTTGTTTTAGCTTCCCAGAGAGCAGGAAGCAAGATGCTTTGGGGCCTCTCTCACACTTTGGAAATAAAGGCAGCCCTTTGGGCCTGGCAGCCCTAGGCCAATGGAGTACACCCAGAGCACAAGTTCTACCTCAGCCAGATCAGGCCTTCCAAGAAACTGCGTCTCACAGGCCTTTCTCTGTCACGTTGCCGGTAGGCTGTGAGAGCACTGTGCAGAGCCAGTTGTTTCTTAGCTTCCCAAAGATTTGGAAGCAAGATGCTTTGGGGACTCTCAGCCCCTTTGGAAACAAGGCGGCCCTTTGGGCCTGGCAGCTCTAGGCCAAAGTAGCACGCCCAGAGCAGGAGTTCTACTTCAGCCAGATCAGGCCTGCCAAGAAACTGCGTTTCACAGGCCTTGGTAAGAGATGTTCCCGGTAGGCTGTGAGAGCACTGTGGAGAGCCAGTTGCTTTAGCTTCCCACAGAGCTGGAAGCAAGATGCCTTGGGGCCTCTCTCTCCCTTTGGACA
The DNA here is from genome assembly GCF_041296235.1 of Equus asinus. NCBI lineage: Eukaryota > Metazoa > Chordata > Mammalia > Perissodactyla > Equidae > Equus > Equus asinus. The sequence goes on from NW_027225523.1 coordinate 1,393,208, forward strand.
CAAGGCAGCCGTTTGCGCCTGGCAGCTCTAGGCCAATGGAGCACACCCACAGCAGAAGTTCTACTTCAGGCAGATCAGTCCTGCCCAGAAACTGCGTTTCACAGCCCTTGGTAAGAGATGTTCACGGTAGGCTGTGAGAGCACTGGGCAGAACCAGTTGTTTTTTAGCTTCCCAAAGTGCTGGAGGCAAGATGCTTTGGGGCCTCTCTCACCCTTTGGAAACAAGGCAGCCCTTAGGTCCTGGTAGCTCTAGGCCTATGTAGCACAACCAGAACAGAAGTTCTACTTCAGCCAGGTCACGCCTGCCAAGAAACTGCGTTTCACAGGCCTTTCAAAGAGATGTTCTCTTAGGCTGTAAGAGCACTGGGCAGAGCCAGCTGTTTCTTAGCTTCCCGAAGAGCTGGGAGCAAGATGCTTTGGGTCCACTCTCCGTCTTTGGAAACAAGGCAGCCCTTTGGGCCTGGCAGCTCTAGGGCAATGGAGCACACCCAGAGCAGAAGTTCTACTTCAGCCAGATCAGGCCTGCCAGGAAACTGCGTTTCACAGGCCTTGGTAAGAGATGTTCCCGGTAGGCTGTAAGAGCACTGGGCAGAGCCAGTTGTTTCTTACCTTCCTGAAAAGCTGGAAGCAAGATGCTTGGGACCCCTCTGCCCGTTTGGGAACAAGGCAGCCTTTTGGGTCGGGAAGCTCTAGGCCAATGGAGCACACGCAGAGCAGGAGTTCTACTTCAGCCTGATCAGGCCTGCAAAGAAACAGCGTTTGACAGGCCTTGGTAAGAGATGTTCCCGGTAGGTGTAAGAGCACTGGGCAGAGCCAGTTGTTTCTTAGCTTCGCAAAGACCGGGAAGCAAGATGCTTTGGGCCTCTCTGCCCCTTGGAAACAGGGCAGCACTTTGGGCCTGGCAGCTCTAGGGCAATGGAGCACACCCAGAGCCGGAGTTCTACTTCAGCCAGATGAGGCCTGCCAAGAAACTGCGTTTCACAGGCCTTTCAAAGACATGTTCCCGGTAGGCTGTAAGAGCACGGGGCAGAGCGAGTTGGTTCTTAGCTTCCCAGAGAGCTGGAAGCAAGATGCTTTGGGGCCTCTCTGCCCCTTTGGAAACAAGGCAGCACCTTGGGCCTGGCAGCTCTAGGCCAATGGAGCACACCCAGAGCAGAAGTTCTACTTCGGCCAGTTCAGGCCACCAACAAACTGTGTTTCACAGGCCTTGGTAAGAGATGTTCCCGGTAGGCTGTAAGAGCACTGGGCAACGCCAGATGTTTCTTAGCTTCCCGAAGAGCTGGAAGCAAGATGCTTTGGGGCCTCTCATCCCCTTTGCAAACAAGGCCGACCTTTGGGCCAGGCAGCTCTAGGCCAATGGAGCACACCCAGAGCAGAAGTTCTACCTCAGCCAGATAAGGCCTGCCAAGAAACTGCGTTTCAAAGGCTTTGGTAAGAGATGTTCCCGGTACTCTGTTAGAGCACTGGGCAGAGCCATTTGTTTCTTAGCTTCCCAAAGAGCTGGAAGCAAGATGCTTTGGGGGCTCCCTGCCCCTTTGCCAACAAGGGCGACCTTTGGGCCTTTCAGCTCTAGGCCAATGGAGCACACCCAGAGCAGAAGTCCTACTTCAGCCAGATCAGGCCTGCCAAGGAACTGCGTTTCAGAGGCCTTTGTATGTGACGTTCCCGGTAGGCTGTGAGAGCACGGTGCAGAGCCAGTTGTTTCCTTGTTTCCCAAACAGCTGGAAGCAAGACGCTTTGGGGCCTCTCTGCCCCTTTGGAAACAAGGCAGCACGTTGGGTCTGGCAGCTCTAGGGCAATGGAGCACAACCAGAGCTGAAGTTCTACTTCTTCCAGATCAGGCCTGCCTAGACAGTGCGTTTCACAGGCCTTGATAAGAGATGTTCTCTTAGGCTATAAGAGCACTGGGCACAGCCAGTTGTTTCTTAGCTTCCCAAGAGGTGGAAGCAAGATGCTTTGGGGCCTCTCTCCCCCTTTGGAAACAAGGCAGCCCTTTGGGCCTTTCAGCTCTAGGGCAATGGAGCACACCCAGAGCAGAAGTTCTACCTCAGCCAGATCAGGCCTGCCAAGAAACTGCTTTTCACAGGCCTTCGTAAGAGGTGTTCCCGGAAGGCTGTAAGAGTACCTGGCAGAGCGAGTTGTTTCTTAGCTTCAAAAACAGCTGGAAGCAACATGATTTGGGGCCTCTCTCCCCCTTTGGAAACAAAGCAGCCTTTGTGCCTGGCAGCTCTAGGCCAAAGTAGCACACCCAGAGCACAAGTTCTACCTCAGCCAGATAAGGCCTGTCAAGAAGCTGCGTTTCACAGGCCTTTGTATGTGACGTTCCCGGTTGGCTTTGAGAGCACTGTGCAGAGCCAGTTGTTTTAGCTTCCCAGAGAGCAGGAAGCAAGATGCTTTGGGGCCTCTCTCACACTTTGGAAATAAAGGCAGCCCTTTGGGCCTGGCAGCCCTAGGCCAATGGAGTACACCCAGAGCACAAGTTCTACCTCAGCCAGATCAGGCCTTCCAAGAAACTGCGTCTCACAGGCCTTTCTCTGTCACGTTGCCGGTAGGCTGTGAGAGCACTGTGCAGAGCCAGTTGTTTCTTAGCTTCCCAAAGATTTGGAAGCAAGATGCTTTGGGGACTCTCAGCCCCTTTGGAAACAAGGCGGCCCTTTGGGCCTGGCAGCTCTAGGCCAAAGTAGCACGCCCAGAGCAGGAGTTCTACTTCAGCCAGATCAGGCCTGCCAAGAAACTGCGTTTCACAGGCCTTGGTAAGAGATGTTCCCGGTAGGCTGTGAGAGCACTGTGGAGAGCCAGTTGCTTTAGCTTCCCACAGAGCTGGAAGCAAGATGCCTTGGGGCCTCTCTCTCCCTTTGGACACAAGGCAGCCGTTTGCGCCTGGCAGCTCTAGGCCAATGGAGCACACCCACAGCAGAAGTTCTACTTCAGGCAGATCAGTCCTGCCCAGAAACTGCGTTTCACAGCCCTTGGTAAGAGATGTTCACGGTAGGCTGTGAGAGCACTGGGCAGAACCAGTTGTTTTTTAGCTTCCCAAAGTGCTGGAGGCAAGATGCTTTGGGGCCTCTCTCACCCTTTGGAAACAAGGCAGCCCTTAGGTCCTGGTAGCTCTAGGCCTATGTAGCACAACCAGAACAGAAGTTCTACTTCAGCCAGGTCACGCCTGCCAAGAAACTGCGTTTCACAGGCCTTTCAAAGAGATGTTCTCTTAGGCTGTAAGAGCACTGGGCAGAGCCAGCTGTTTCTTAGCTTCCCGAAGAGCTGGGAGCAAGATGCTTTGGGTCCACTCTCCGTCTTTGGAAACAAGGCAGCCCTTTGGGCCTGGCAGCTCTAGGGCAATGGAGCACACCCAGAGCAGAAGTTCTACTTCAGCCAGATCAGGCCTGCCAGGAAACTGCGTTTCACAGGCCTTGGTAAGAGATGTTCCCGGTAGGCTGTAAGAGCACTGGGCAGAGACAGTTGTTTCTTACCTTCCTGAAAAGCTGGAAGCAAGATGCTTGGGACCCCTCTGCCCGTTTGGGAACAAGGCAGCCTTTTGGGTCGGGAAGCTCTAGGCCAATGGAGCACACGCAGAGCAGGAGTTCTACTTCAGCCTGATCAGGCCTGCAAAGAAACAGCGTTTGACAGGCCTTGGTAAGAGATGTTCCCGGTAGGTGTAAGAGCACTGGGCAGAGCCAGTTGTTTCTTAGCTTCGCAAAGACCGGGAAGCAAGATGCTTTGGGCCTCTCTGCCCCTTGGAAACAGGGCAGCACTTTGGGCCTGGCAGCTCTAGGGCAATGGAGCACACCCAGAGCCGGAGTTCTACTTCAGCCAGATGAGGCCTGCCAAGAAACTGCGTTTCACAGGCCTTTCAAAGACATGTTCCCGGTAGGCTGTAAGAGCACGGGGCAGAGCGAGTTGGTTCTTAGCTTCCCAGAGAGCTGGAAGCAAGATGCTTTGGGGCCTCTCTGCCCCTTTGGAAACAAGGCAGCACCTTGGGCCTGGCAGCTCTAGGCCAATGGAGCACACCCAGAGCAGAAGTTCTACTTCGGCCAGTTCAGGCCACCAACAAACTGTGTTTCACAGGCCTTGGTAAGAGATGTTCCCGGTAGGCTGTAAGAGCACTGGGCAACGCCAGATGTTTCTTAGCTTCCCGAAGAGCTGGAAGCAAGAAGCTTTGGTGCCACTCTCTCACTTTGGACTCAAGGCAGCCCTTTGGGGCAGGTAGCTCTAGCCCAGTGGAGCACACCCAGAGCAGAAGTTCTACTTCGGCCAGTTCAGGCCACCAACAAACTGCGTTTCACAGGCCTTGGTAAGAGATGTTCCCGGTAGGCTGTAAGAGCACTGGGCAACGCCAGATGTTTCTTAGCTTCCCGAAGAGCTGGAAGCAAGATGCTTTGTGGCCTCTCATCCCCTTTGCAAACAAGGCGGCCCTATGGGCCAGGCAGCTCTAGGCCAATGGAGCACACCCAGAGCAGAAGCTCTACTTCGGCCAGTTCAGGCCACCAACAAACTGCGTTTCACAGGCCTTGGTAAGAGATGTTCCCGGTAGGCTGTAAGAGCACTGGGCAACGCCAGATGTTTCTTAGCTTCCCGAAGAGCTGGAAGCAAGATGCTTTGGGGCCTCTCATCCCCTTTGCAAACAAGGCCGACCTTTGGGCCAGGCAGCTCTAGGCCAATGGAGCACACCCAGAGCAGAAGTTCTACCTCAGCCAGATAAGGCCTGCCAAGAAACTGCGTTTCAAAGGCTTTGGTAAGAGATGTTCCCGGTACTCTGTTAGAGCACTGGGCAGAGCCATTTGTTTCTTAGCTTCCCAAAGAGCTGGAAGCAAGATGCTTTGGGGGCTCCCTGCCCCTTTGCCAACAAGGGCGACCTTTGGGCCTTTCAGCTCTAGGCCAATGGAGCACACCCAGAGCAGAAGTCCTACTTCAGCCAGATCAGGCCTGCCAAGGAACTGCGTTTCAGAGGCCTTTGTATGTGACGTTCCCGGTAGGCTGTGAGAGCACGGTGCAGAGCCAGTTGTTTCCTTGTTTCCCAAACAGCTGGAAGCAAGACGCTTTGGGGCCTCTCTGCCCCTTTGGAAACAAGGCAGCACGTTGGGTCTGGCAGCTCTAGGGCAATGGAGCACAACCAGAGCTGAAGTTCTACTTCTTCCAGATCAGGCCTGCCTAGACAGTGCGTTTCACAGGCCTTGATAAGAGATGTTCTCTTAGGCTATAAGAGCACTGGGCACAGCCAGTTGTTTCTTAGCTTCCCAAGAGGTGGAAGCAAGATGCTTTGGGGCCTCTCTCCCCCTTTGGAAACAAGGCAGCCCTTTGGGCCTTTCAGCTCTAGGGCAATGGAGCACACCCAGAGCAGAAGTTCTACCTCAGCCAGATCAGGCCTGCCAAGAAACTGCTTTTCACAGGCCTTCGTAAGAGGTGTTCCCGGAAGGCTGTAAGAGTACCTGGCAGAGCGAGTTGTTTCTTAGCTTCAAAAACAGCTGGAAGCAACATGATTTGGGGCCTCTCTCCCCCTTTGGAAACAAAGCAGCCTTTGTGCCTGGCAGCTCTAGGCCAAAGTAGCACACCCAGAGCACAAGTTCTACCTCAGCCAGATAAGGCCTGTCAAGAAGCTGCGTTTCACAGGCCTTTGTATGTGACGTTCCCGGTTGGCTTTGAGAGCACTGTGCAGAGCCAGTTGTTTTAGCTTCCCAGAGAGCAGGAAGCAAGATGCTTTGGGGCCTCTCTCACACTTTGGAAATAAAGGCAGCCCTTTGGGCCTGGCAGCCCTAGGCCAATGGAGTACACCCAGAGCACAAGTTCTACCTCAGCCAGATCAGGCCTTCCAAGAAACTGCGTCTCACAGGCCTTTCTCTGTCACGTTGCCGGTAGGCTGTGAGAGCACTGTGCAGAGCCAGTTGTTTCTTAGCTTCCCAAAGATTTGGAAGCAAGATGCTTTGGGGACTCTCAGCCCCTTTGGAAACAAGGCGGCCCTTTGGGCCTGGCAGCTCTAGGCCAAAGTAGCACGCCCAGAGCAGGAGTTCTACTTCAGCCAGATCAGGCCTGCCAAGAAACTGCGTTTCACAGGCCTTGGTAAGAGATGTTCCCGGTAGGCTGTGAGAGCACTGTGGAGAGCCAGTTGCTTTAGCTTCCCACAGAGCTGGAAGCAAGATGCCTTGGGGCCTCTCTCTCCCTTTGGACACAAGGCAGCCTTTTGGGCCTGGCAGCTCTAGGCCAATGGAGCACACCCACAGCAGAAGTTCTACTTCAGGCAGATCAGTCCTGCCCAGAAACTGCGTTTCACAGCCCTTGGTAAGAGATGTTCACGGTAGGCTGTGAGAGCACTGGGCAGAACCAGTTGTTTTTTAGCTTCCCAAAGTGCTGGAGGCAAGATGCTTTGGGGCCTCTCTCACCCTTTGGAAACAAGGCAGCCCTTAGGTCCTGGTAGCTCTAGGCCTATGTAGCACAACCAGAACAGAAGTTCTACTTCAGCCAGGTCAGGCCTGCCAAGAAACTGCGTTTCACAGGCCTTTCAAAGAGATGTTCTCTTAGGCTGTAAGAGCACTGGGCAGAGCCAGCTGTTTCTTAGCTTCCCGAAGAGCTGGGAGCAAGATGCTTTGGGTCCACTCTCCGTCTTTGGAAACAAGGCAGCCCTTTGGGCCTGGCAGCTCTAGGGCAATGGAGCACACCCAGAGCAGAAGTTCTACTTCAGCCAGATCAGGCCTGCCAGGAAACTGCGTTTCACAGGCCTTGGTAAGAGATGTTCCCGGTAGGCTGTAAGAGCACTGGGCAGAGCCAGTTGTTTCTTACCTTCCTGAAAAGCTGGAAGCAAGATGCTTGGGACCCCTCTGCCCGTTTGGGAACAAGGCAGCCTTTTGGGTCGGGAAGCTCTAGGCCAATGGAGCACACGCAGAGCAGGAGTTCTACTTCAGCCTGATCAGGCCTGCAAAGAAACAGCGTTTGACAGGCCTTGGTAAGAGATGTTCCCGGTAGGTGTAAGAGCACTGGGCAGAGCCAGTTGTTTCTTAGCTTCGCAAAGACCGGGAAGCAAGATGCTTTGGGCCTCTCTGCCCCTTGGAAACAGGGCAGCACTTTGGGCCTGGCAGCTCTAGGGCAATGGAGCACACCCAGAGCCGGAGTTCTACTTCAGCCAGATGAGGCCTGCCAAGAAACTGCGTTTCACAGGCCTTTCAAAGACATGTTCCTGGTAGGCTGTAAGAGCACGGGGCAGAGCGAGTTGGTTCTTAGCTTCCCAGAGAGCTGGAAGCAAGATGCTTTGGGGCCTCTCTGCCCCTTTGGAAACAAGGCAGCACCTTGGGCCTGGCAGCTCTAGGCCAATGGAGCACACCCAGAGCAGAAGTTCTACTTCGGCCAGTTCAGGCCACCAACAAACTGTGTTTCACAGGCCTTGGTAAGAGATGTTCCCGGTAGGCTGTAAGAGCACTGGGCAACGCCAGATGTTTCTTAGCTTCCCGAAGAGCTGGAAGCAAGATGCTTTGGGGCCTCTCATCCCCTTTGCCAACAAGGGCGACCTTTGGGCCTTTCAGCTCTAGGCCAATGGAGCACACCCAGAGCAGAAGTTCTACCTCAGCCAGATAAGGCCTGCCAAGAAACTGCGTTTCAAAGGCTTTGGTAAGAGATGTTCCCGGTACTCTGTTAGAGCACTGGGCAGAGCCATTTGTTTCTTAGCTTCCCAAAGAGCTGGAAGCAAGATGCTTTGGGGGCTCCCTGCCCCTTTGCCAACAAGGGCGACCTTTGGGCCTTTCAGCTCTAGGCCAATGGAGCACACCCAGAGCAGAAGTCCTACTTCAGCCAGATCAGGCCTGCCAAGGAACTGCGTTTCAGAGGCCTTTGTATGTGACGTTCCCGGTAGGCTGTGAGAGCACGGTGCAGAGCCAGTTGTTTCCTTGTTTCCCAAACAGCTGGAAGCAAGACGCTTTGGGGCCTCTCTGCCCCTTTGGAAACAAGGCAGCACGTTGGGTCTGGCAGCTCTAGGGCAATGGAGCACAACCAGAGCTGAAGTTCTACTTCTTCCAGATCAGGCCTGCCTAGACAGTGCGTTTCACAGGCCTTGATAAGAGATGTTCTCTTAGGCTATAAGAGCACTGGGCACAGCCAGTTGTTTCTTAGCTTCCCAAGAGGTGGAAGCAAGATGCTTTGGGGCCTCTCTCCCCCTTTGGAAACAAGGCAGCCCTTTGGGCCTTTCAGCTCTAGGGCAATGGAGCACACCCAGAGCAGAAGTTCTACCTCAGCCAGATCAGGCCTGCCAAGAAACTGCTTTTCACAGGCCTTCGTAAGAGGTGTTCCCGGAAGGCTGTAAGAGTACCTGGCAGAGCGAGTTGTTTCTTAGCTTCAAAAACAGCTGGAAGCAACATGATTTGGGGCCTCTCTCCCCCTTTGGAAACAAAGCAGCCTTTGTGCCTGGCAGCTCTAGGCCAAAGTAGCACACCCAGAGCACAAGTTCTACCTCAGCCAGATAAGGCCTGTCAAGAAGCTGCGTTTCACAGGCCTTTGTATGTGACGTTCCCGGTTGGCTTTGAGAGCACTGTGCAGAGCCAGTTGTTTTAGCTTCCCAGAGAGCAGGAAGCAAGATGCTTTGGGGCCTCTCTCACACTTTGGAAATAAAGGCAGCCCTTTGGGCCTGGCAGCCCTAGGCCAATGGAGTACACCCAGAGCACAAGTTCTACCTCAGCCAGATCAGGCCTTCCAAGAAACTGCGTCTCACAGGCCTTTCTCTGTGACGTTGCCGGTAGGCTGTGAGAGCACTGTGCAGAGCCAGTTGTTTCTTAGCTTCCCAAAGATTTGGAAGCAAGATGCTTTGGGGACTCTCAGCCCCTTTGGAAACAAGGCGGCCCTTTGGGCCTGGCAGCTCTAGGCCAAAGTAGCACGCCCAGAGCAGGAGTTCTACTTCAGCCAGATCAGGCCTGCCAAGAAACTGCGTTTCACAGGCCTTGGTAAGAGATGTTCCCGGTAGGCTGTGAGAGCACTGTGGAGAGCCAGTTGCTTTAGCTTCCCACAGAGCTGGAAGCAAGATGCCTTGGGGCCTCTCTCTCCCTTTGGACACAAGGCAGCCTTTTGGGCCTGGCAGCTCTAGGCCAATGGAGCACACCCACAGCAGAAGTTCTACTTCAGGCAGATCAGTCCTGCCCAGAAACTGCGTTTCACAGCCCTTGGTAAGAGATGTTCACGGTAGGCTGTGAGAGCACTGGGCAGAACCAGTTGTTTTTTAGCTTCCCAAAGTGCTGGAGGCAAGATGCTTTGGGGCCTCTCTCACCCTTTGGAAACAAGGCAGCCCTTAGGTCCTGGTAGCTCTAGGCCTATGTAGCACAACCAGAACAGAAGTTCTACTTCAGCCAGGTCAGGCCTGCCAAGAAACTGCGTTTCACAGGCCTTTCAAAGAGATGTTCTCTTAGGCTGTAAGAGCACTGGGCAGAGCCAGCTGTTTCTTAGCTTCCCGAAGAGCTGGGAGCAAGATGCTTTGGGTCCACTCTCCGTCTTTGGAAACAAGGCAGCCCTTTGGGCCTGGCAGCTCTAGGGCAATGGAGCACACCCAGAGCAGAAGTTCTACTTCAGCCAGATCAGGCCTGCCAGGAAACTGCGTTTCACAGGCCTTGGTAAGAGATGTTCCCGGTAGGCTGTAAGAGCACTGGGCAGAGCCAGTTGTTTCTTACCTTCCTGAAAAGCTGGAAGCAAGATGCTTGGGACCCCTCTGCCCGTTTGGGAACAAGGCAGCCTTTTGGGTCGGGAAGCTCTAGGCCAATGGAGCACACGCAGAGCAGGAGTTCTACTTCAGCCTGATCAGGCCTGCAAAGAAACAGCGTTTGACAGGCCTTGGTAAGAGATGTTCCCGGTAGGTGTAAGAGCACTGGGCAGAGCCAGTTGTTTCTTAGCTTCGCAAAGACCGGGAAGCAAGATGCTTTGGGCCTCTCTGCCCCTTGGAAACAGGGCAGCACTTTGGGCCTGGCAGCTCTAGGGCAAAGGAGCACACCCGGAGCCGGAGTTCTACTTCAGCCAGATGAGGCCTGCCAAGAAACTGCGTTTCACAGGCCTTTCAAAGACATGTTCCTGGTAGGCTGTAAGAGCACGGGGCAGAGCGAGTTGGTTCTTAGCTTCCCAGAGAGCTGGAAGCAAGATGCTTTGGGGCCTCTCTGCCCCTTTGGAAACAAGGCAGCACCTTGGGCCTGGCAGCTCTAGGCCAATGGAGCACACCCAGAGCAGAAGTTCTACTTCGGCCAGTTCAGGCCACCAACAAACTGTGTTTCACAGGCCTTGGTAAGAGATGTTCCCGGTAGGCTGTAAGAGCACTGGGCAACGCCAGATGTTTCTTAGCTTCCCGAAGAGCTGGAAGCAAGATGCTTTGGGGCCTCTCATCCCCTTTGCAAACAAGGCCGACCTTTGGGCCAGGCAGCTCTAGGCCAATGGAGCACACCCAGAGCAGAAGTTCTACCTCAGCCAGATAAGGCCTGCCAAGAAACTGCGTTTCAAAGGCTTTGGTAAGAGATGTTCCCGGTACTCTGTTAGAGCACTGGGCAGAGCCATTTGTTTCTTAGCTTCCCAAAGAGCTGGAAGCAAGATGCTTTGGGGGCTCCCTGCCCCTTTGCCAACAAGGGCGACCTTTGGGCCTTTCAGCTCTAGGCCAATGGAGCACACCCAGAGCAGAAGTCCTACTTCAGCCAGATCAGGCCTGCCAAGGAACTGCGTTTCAGAGGCCTTTGTATGTGACGTTCCCGGTAGGCTGTGAGAGCACGGTGCAGAGCCAGTTGTTTCCTTGTTTCCCAAACAGCTGGAAGCAAGACGCTTTGGGGCCTCTCTGCCCCTTTGGAAACAAGGCAGCACGTTGGGTCTGGCAGCTCTAGGGCAATGGAGCACAACCAGAGCTGAAGTTCTACTTCTTCCAGATCAGGCCTGCCTAGACAGTGCGTTTCACAGGCCTTGATAAGAGATGTTCTCTTAGGCTATAAGAGCACTGGGCACAGCCAGTTGTTTCTTAGCTTCCCAAGAGGTGGAAGCAAGATGCTTTGGGGCCTCTCTCCCCCTTTGGAAACAAGGCAGCCCTTTGGGCCTTTCAGCTCTAGGGCAATGGAGCACACCCAGAGCAGAAGTTCTACCTCAGCCAGATCAGGCCTGCCAAGAAACTGCTTTTCACAGGCCTTCGTAAGAGGTGTTCCCGGAAGGCTGTAAGAGTACCTGGCAGAGCGAGTTGTTTCTTAGCTTCAAAAACAGCTGGAAGCAACATGATTTGGGGCCTCTCTCCCCCTTTGGAAACAAAGCAGCCTTTGTGCCTGGCAGCTCTAGGCCAAAGTAGCACACCCAGAGCACAAGTTCTACCTCAGCCAGATAAGGCCTGTCAAGAAGCTGCGTTTCACAGGCCTTTGTATGTGACGTTCCCGGTTGGCTTTGAGAGCACTGTGCAGAGCCAGTTGTTTTAGCTTCCCAGAGAGCAGGAAGCAAGATGCTTTGGGGCCTCTCTCACACTTTGGAAATAAAGGCAGCCCTTTGGGCCTGGCAGCCCTAGGCCAATGGAGTACACCCAGAGCACAAGTTCTACCTCAGCCAGATCAGGCCTTCCAAGAAACTGCGTCTCACAGGCCTTTCTCTGTCACGTTGCCGGTAGGCTGTGAGAGCACTGTGCAGAGCCAGTTGTTTCTTAGCTTCCCAAAGATTTGGAAGCAAGATGCTTTGGGGACTCTCAGCCCCTTTGGAAACAAGGCGGCCCTTTGGGCCTGGCAGCTCTAGGCCAAAGTAGCACGCCCAGAGCAGGAGTTCTACTTCAGCCAGATCAGGCCTGCCAAGAAACTGCGTTTCACAGGCCTTGGTAAGAGATGTTCCCGGTAGGCTGTGAGAGCACTGTGGAGAGCCAGTTGCTTTAGCTTCCCACAGAGCTGGAAGCAAGATGCCTTGGGGCCTCTCTCTCCCTTTGGACACAAGGCAGCCTTTTGGGCCTGGCAGCTCTAGGCCAATGGAGCACACCCACAGCAGAAGTTCTACTTCAGGCAGATCAGTCCTGCCCAGAAACTGCGTTTCACAGCCCTTGGTAAGAGATGTTCACGGTAGGCTGTGAGAGCACTGGGCAGAACCAGTTGTTTTTTAGCTTCCCAAAGTGCTGGAGGCAAGATGCTTTGGGGCCTCTCTCACCCTTTGGAAACAAGGCAGCCCTTAGGTCCTGGTAGCTCTAGGCCTATGTAGCACAACCAGAACAGAAGTTCTACTTCAGCCAGGTCAGGCCTGCCAAGAAACTGCGTTTCACAGGCCTTTCAAAGAGATGTTCTCTTAGGCTGTAAGAGCACTGGGCAGAGCCAGCTGTTTCTTAGCTTCCCGAAGAGCTGGGAGCAAGATGCTTTGGGTCCACTCTCCGTCTTTGGAAACAAGGCAGCCCTTTGGGCCTGGCAGCTCTAGGGCAATGGAGCACACCCAGAGCAGAAGTTCTACTTCAGCCAGATCAGGCCTGCCAGGAAACTGCGTTTCACAGGCCTTGGTAAGAGATGTTCCCGGTAGGCTGTAAGAGCACTGGGCAGAGCCAGTTGTTTCTTACCTTCCTGAAAAGCTGGAAGCAAGATGCTTGGGACCCCTCTGCCCGTTTGGGAACAAGGCAGCCTTTTGGGTCGGGAAGCTCTAGGCCAATGGAGCACACGCAGAGCAGGAGTTCTACTTCAGCCTGATCAGGCCTGCAAAGAAACAGCGTTTGACAGGCCTTGGTAAGAGATGTTCCCGGTAGGTGTAAGAGCACTGGGCAGAGCCAGTTGTTTCTTAGCTTCGCAAAGACCGGGAAGCAAGATGCTTTGGGCCTCTCTGCCCCTTGGAAACAGGGCAGCACTTTGGGCCTGGCAGCTCTAGGGCAATGGAGCACACCCAGAGCCGGAGTTCTACTTCAGCCAGATGAGGCCTGCCAAGAAACTGCGTTTCACAGGCCTTTCAAAGACATGTTCCCGGTAGGCTGTAAGAGCACGGGGCAGAGCGAGTTGGTTCTTAGCTTCCCAGAGAGCTGGAAGCAAGATGCTTTGGGGCCTCTCTGCCCCTTTGGAAACAAGGCAGCACCTTGGGCCTGGCAGCTCTAGGCCAATGGAGCACACCCAGAGCAGAAGTTCTACTTCGGCCAGTTCAGGCCACCAACAAACTGTGTTTCACAGGCCTTGGTAAGAGATGTTCCCGGTAGGCTGTAAGAGCACTGGGCAACGCCAGATGTTTCTTAGCTTCCCGAAGAGCTGGAAGCAAGATGCTTTGGGGCCTCTCATCCCCTTTGCAAACAAGGCCGACCTTTGGGCCAGGCAGCTCTAGGCCAATGGAGCACACCCAGAGCAGAAGTTCTACCTCAGCCAGATAAGGCCTGCCAAGAAACTGCGTTTCAAAGGCTTTGGTAAGAGATGTTCCCGGTACTCTGTTAGAGCACTGGGCAGAGCCATTTGTTTCTTAGCTTCCCAAAGAGCTGGAAGCAAGATGCTTTGGGGGCTCCCTGCCCCTTTGCCAACAAGGGCGACCTTTGGGCCTTTCAGCTCTAGGCCAATGGAGCACACCCAGAGCAGAAGTCCTACTTCAGCCAGATCAGGCCTGCCAAGGAACTGCGTTTCAGAGGCCTTTGTATGTGACGTTCCCGGTAGGCTGTGAGAGCACGGTGCAGAGCCAGTTGTTTCCTTGTTTCCCAAACAGCTGGAAGCAAGACGCTTTGGGGCCTCTCTGCCCCTTTGGAAACAAGGCAGCACGTTGGGTCTGGCAGCTCTAGGGCAATGGAGCACAACCAGAGCTGAAGTTCTACTTCTTCCAGATCAGGCCTGCCTAGACAGTGCGTTTCACAGGCCTTGATAAGAGATGTTCTCTTAGGCTATAAGAGCACTGGGCACAGCCAGTTGTTTCTTAGCTTCCCAAGAGGTGGAAGCAAGATGCTTTGGGGCCTCTCTCCCCCTTTGGAAACAAGGCAGCCCTTTGGGCCTTTCAGCTCTAGGGCAATGGAGCACACCCAGAGCAGAAGTTCTACCTCAGCCAGATCAGGCCTGCCAAGAAACTGCTTTTCACAGGCCTTCGTAAGAGGTGTTCCCGGAAGGCTGTAAGAGTACCTGGCAGAGCGAGTTGTTTCTTAGCTTCAAAAACAGCTGGAAGCAACATGATTTGGGGCCTCTCTCCCCCTTTGGAAACAAAGCAGCCTTTGTGCCTGGCAGCTCTAGGCCAAAGTAGCACACCCAGAGCACAAGTTCTACCTCAGCCAGATAAGGCCTGTCAAGAAGCTGCGTTTCACAGGCCTTTGTATGTGACGTTCCCGGTTGGCTTTGAGAGCACTGTGCAGAGCCAGTTGTTTTAGCTTCCCAGAGAGCAGGAAGCAAGATGCTTTGGGGCCTCTCTCACACTTTGGAAATAAAGGCAGCCCTTTGGGCCTGGCAGCCCTAGGCCAATGGAGTACACCCAGAGCACAAGTTCTACCTCAGCCAGATCAGGCCTTCCAAGAAACTGCGTCTCACAGGCCTTTCTCTGTCACGTTGCCGGTAGGCTGTGAGAGCACTGTGCAGAGCCAGTTGTTTCTTAGCTTCCCAAAGATTTGGAAGCAAGATGCTTTGGGGACTCTCAGCCCCTTTGGAAACAAGGCGGCCCTTTGGGCCTGGCAGCTCTAGGCCAAAGTAGCACGCCCAGAGCAGGAGTTCTACTTCAGCCAGATCAGGCCTGCCAAGAAACTGCGTTTCACAGGCCTTGGTAAGAGATGTTCCCGGTAGGCTGTGAGAGCACTGTGGAGAGCCAGTTGCTTTAGCTTCCCACAGAGCTGGAAGCAAGATGCCTTGGGGCCTCTCTCTCCCTTTGGACACAAGGCAGCCGTTTGGGCCTGGCAGCTCTAGGCCAATGGAGCACACCCACAGCAGAAGTTCTACTTCAGGCAGATCAGTCCTGCCCAGAAACTGCGTTTCACAGCCCTTGGTAAGAGATGTTCACGGTAGGCTGTGAGAGCACTGGGCAGAACCAGTTGTTTTTTAGCTTCCCAAAGTGCTGGAGGCAAGATGCTTTGGGGCCTCTCTCACCCTTTGGAAACAAGGCAGCCCTTAGGTCCTGGTAGCTCTAGGCCTATGTAGCACAACCAGAACAGAAGTTCTACTTCAGCCAGGTCAGGCCTGCCAAGAAACTGCGTTTCACAGGCCTTTCAAAGAGATGTTCTCTTAGGCTGTAAGAGCACTGGGCAGAGCCAGCTGTTTCTTAGCTTCCCGAAGAGCTGGGAGCAAGATGCTTTGGGTCCACTCTCCGTCTTTGGAAACAAGGCAGCCCTTTGGGCCTGGCAGCTCTAGGGCAATGGAGCACACCCAGAGCAGAAGTTCTACTTCAGCCAGATCAGGCCTGCCAGGAAACTGCGTTTCACAGGCCTTGGTAAGAGATGTTCCCGGTAGGCTGTAAGAGCACTGGGCAGAGCCAGTTGTTTCTTACCTTCCTGAAAAGCTAGAAGCAAGATGCTTGGGACCCCTCTGCCCGTTTGGGAACAAGGCAGCCTTTTGGGTCGGGAAGCTCTAGGCCAATGGAGCACACGCAGAGCAGGAGTTCTACTTCAGCCTGATCAGGCCTGCAAAGAAACAGCGTTTGACAGGCCTTGGTAAGAGATGTTCCCGGTAGGTGTAAGAGCACTGGGCAGAGCCAGTTGTTTCTTAGCTTCGCAAAGACCGGGAAGCAAGATGCTTTGGGCCTCTCTGCCCCTTGGAAACAGGGCAGCACTTTGGGCCTGGCAGCTCTAGGGCAATGGAGCACACCCAGAGCCGGAGTTCTACTTCAGCCAGATGAGGCCTGCCATAAACTGCGTTTCACAGGCCTTTCAAAGACATGTTCCCGGTAGGCTGTAAGAGCACGGGGCAGAGCGAGTTGGTTCTTAGCTTCCCAGAGAGCTGGAAGCAAGATGCTTTGGGGCCTCTCTGCCCCTTTGGAAACAAGGCAGCACCTTGGGCCTGGCAGCTCTAGGCCAATGGAGCACACCCAGAGCAGAAGTTCTACTTCGGCCAGTTCAGGCCACCAACAAACTGTGTTTCACAGGCCTTGGTAAGAGATGTTCCCGGTAGGCTGTAAGAGCACTGGGCAACGCCAGATGTTTCTTAGCTTCCCGAAGAGCTGGAAGCAAGAAGCTTTGGTGCCACTCTCTCACTTTGGACTCAAGGCAGCCCTTTGGGGCAGGTAGCTCTAGCCCAGTGGAGCACACCCAGAGCAGAAGTTCTACTTCGGCCAGTTCAGGCCACCAAGAAACTGCGTTTCACAGGCCTTGGTAAGAGATGTTCCCGGTAGGCTGTAAGAGCACTGGGCAACGCCAGATGTTTCTTAGCTTCCCGAAGAGCTGGAAGCAAGATGCTTTGGGGCCTCTCATCCCCTTTGCAAACAAGGCGGCCCTATGGGCCAGGCAGCTCTAGGCCAATGGAGCACACCCAGAGCAGAAGCTCTACTTCGGCCAGTTCAGGCCACCAACAAACTGCGTTTCACAGGCCTTGGTAAGAGATGTTCCCGGTAGGCTGTAAGAGCACTGGGCAACGCCAGATGTTTCTTAGCTTCCCGAAGAGCTGGAAGCAAGATGCTTTGGGGCCTCTCATCCCCTTTGCAAACAAGGCCGACCTTTGGGCCAGGCAGCTCTAGGCCAATGGAGCACACCCAGAGCAGAAGTTCTACCTCAGCCAGATAAGGCCTGCCAAGAAACTGCGTTTCAAAGGCTTTGGTAAGAGATGTTCCCGGTACTCTGTTAGAGCACTGGGCAGAGCCATTTGTTTCTTAGCTTCCCAAAGAGCTGGAAGCAAGATGCTTTGGGGGCTCCCTGCCCCTTTGCCAACAAGGGCGACCTTTGGGCCTTTCAGCTCTAGGCCAATGGAGCACACCCAGAGCAGAAGTCCTACTTCAGCCAGATCAGGCCTGCCAAGGAACTGCGTTTCAGAGGCCTTTGTATGTGACGTTCCCGGTAGGCTGTGAGAGCACGGTGCAGAGCCAGTTGTTTCCTTGTTTCCCAAACAGCTGGAAGCAAGACGCTTTGGGGCCTCTCTGCCCCTTTGGAAACAAGGCAGCACGTTGGGTCTGGCAGCTCTAGGGCAATGGAGCACAACCAGAGCTGAAGTTCTACTTCTTCCAGATCAGGCCTGCCTAGACAGTGCGTTTCACAGGCCTTGATAAGAGATGTTCTCTTAGGCTATAAGAGCACTGGGCACAGCCAGTTGTTTCTTAGCTTCCCAAGAGGTGGAAGCAAGATGCTTTGGGGCCTCTCTCCCCCTTTGGAAACAAGGCAGCCCTTTGGGCCTTTCAGCTCTAGGGCAATGGAGCACACCCAGAGCAGAAGTTCTACCTCAGCCAGATCAGGCCTGCCAAGAAACTGCTTTTCACAGGCCTTCGTAAGAGGTGTTCCCGGAAGGCTGTAAGAGTACCTGGCAGAGCGAGTTGTTTCTTAGCTTCAAAAACAGCTGGAAGCAACATGATTTGGGGCCTCTCTCCCCCTTTGGAAACAAAGCAGCCTTTGTGCCTGGCAGCTCTAGGCCAAAGTAGCACACCCAGAGCACAAGTTCTACCTCAGCCAGATAAGGCCTGTCAAGAAGCTGCGTTTCACAGGCCTTTGTATGTGACGTTCCCGGTTGGCTTTGAGAGCACTGTGCAGAGCCAGTTGTTTTAGCTTCCCAGAGAGCAGGAAGCAAGATGCTTTGGGGCCTCTCTCACACTTTGGAAATAAAGGCAGCCCTTTGGGCCTGGCAGCCCTAGGCCAATGGAGTACACCCAGAGCACAAGTTCTACCTCAGCCAGATCAGGCCTTCCAAGAAACTGCGTCTCACAGGCCTTTCTCTGTCACGTTGCCGGTAGGCTGTGAGAGCACTGTGCAGAGCCAGTTGTTTCTTAGCTTCCCAAAGATTTGGAAGCAAGATGCTTTGGGGACTCTCAGCCCCTTTGGAAACAAGGCGGCCCTTTGGGCCTGGCAGCTCTAGGCCAAAGTAGCACGCCCAGAGCAGGAGTTCTACTTCAGCCAGATCAGGCCTGCCAAGAAACTGCGTTTCACAGGCCTTGGTAAGAGATGTTCCCGGTAGGCTGTGAGAGCACTGTGGAGAGCCAGTTGCTTTAGCTTCCCACAGAGCTGGAAGCAAGATGCCTTGGGGCCTCTCTCTCCCTTTGGACACAAGGCAGCCGTTTGGGCCTGGCATCTCTAGGCCAATGGAGCACACCCACAGCAGAAGTTCTACTTCAGGCAGATCAGTCCTGCCCAGAAACTGCGTTTCACAGCCCTTGGTAAGAGATGTTCACGGTAGGCTGTGAGAGCACTGGGCAGAACCAGTTGTTTTTTAGCTTCCCAAAGTGCTGGAGGCAAGATGCTTTGGGGCCTCTCTCACCCTTTGGAAACAAGGCAGCCCTTAGGTCCTGGTAGCTCTAGGCCTATGTAGCACAACCAGAACAGAAGTTCTACTTCAGCCAGGTCAGGCCTGCCAAGAAACTGCGTTTCACAGGCCTTTCAAAGAGATGTTCTCTTAGGCTGTAAGAGCACTGGGCAGAGCCAGCTGTTTCTTAGCTTCCCGAAGAGCTGGGAGCAAGATGCTTTGGGTCCACTCTCCGTCTTTGGAAACAAGGCAGCCCTTTGGGCCTGGCAGCTCTAGGGCAATGGAGCACACCCAGAGCAGAAGTTCTACTTCAGCCAGATCAGGCCTGCCAGGAAACTGCGTTTCACAGGCCTTGGTAAGAGATGTTCCCGGTAGGCTGTAAGAGCACTGGGCAGAGCCAGTTGTTTCTTACCTTCCTGAAAAGCTGGAAGCAAGATGCTTGGGACCCCTCTGCCCGTTTGGGAACAAGGCAGCCTTTTGGGTCGGGAAGCTCTAGGCCAATGGAGCACACGCAGAGCAGGAGTTCTACTTCAGCCTGATCAGGCCTGCAAAGAAACAGCGTTTGACAGGCCTTGGTAAGAGATGTTCCCGGTAGGTGTAAGAGCACTGGGCAGAGCCAGTTGTTTCTTAGCTTCGCAAAGACCGGGAAGCAAGATGCTTTGGGCCTCTCTGCCCCTTGGAAACAGGGCAGCACTTTGGGCCTGGCAGCTCTAGGGCAATGGAGCACACCCAGAGCCGGAGTTCTACTTCAGCCAGATGAGGCCTGCCATAAACTGCGTTTCACAGGCCTTTCAAAGACATGTTCCCGGTAGGCTGTAAGAGCACGGGGCAGAGCGAGTTGGTTCTTAGCTTCCCAGAGAGCTGGAAGCAAGATGCTTTGGGGCCTCTCTGCCCCTTTGGAAACAAGGCAGCACCTTGGGCCTGGCAGCTCTAGGCCAATGGAGCACACCCAGAGCAGAAGTTCTACTTCGGCCAGTTCAGGCCACCAACAAACTGTGTTTCACAGGCCTTGGTAAGAGATGTTCCCGGTAGGCTGTAAGAGCACTGGGCAACGCCAGATGTTTCTTAGCTTCCCGAAGAGCTGGAAGCAAGAAGCTTTGGTGCCACTCTCTCACTTTGGACTCAAGGCAGCCCTTTGGGGCAGGTAGCTCTAGCCCAGTGGAGCACACCCAGAGCAGAAGTTCTACTTCGGCCAGTTCAGGCCACCAAGAAACTGCGTTTCACAGGCCTTGGTAAGAGATGTTCCCGGTAGGCTGTAAGAGCACTGGGCAACGCCAGATGTTTCTTAGCTTCCCGAAGAGCTGGAAGCAAGATGCTTTGGGGCCTCTCATCCCCTTTGCAAACAAGGCGGCCCTATGGGCCAGGCAGCTCTAGGCCAATGGAGCACACCCAGAGCAGAAGCTCTACTTCGGCCAGTTCAGGCCACCAACAAACTGCGTTTCACAGGCCTTGGTAAGAGATGTTCCCGGTAGGCTGTAAGAGCACTGGGCAACGCCAGATGTTTCTTAGCTTCCCGAAGAGCTGGAAGCAAGATGCTTTGGGGCCTCTCATCCCCTTTGCAAACAAGGCCGACCTTTGGGCCAGGCAGCTCTAGGCCAATGGAGCACACCCAGAGCAGAAGTTCTACCTCAGCCAGATAAGGCCTGCCAAGAAACTGCGTTTCAAAGGCTTTGGTAAGAGATGTTCCCGGTACTCTGTTAGAGCACTGGGCAGAGCCATTTGTTTCTTAGCTTCCCAAAGAGCTGGAAGCAAGATGCTTTGGGGGCTCCCTGCCCCTTTGCCAACAAGGGCGACCTTTGGGCCTTTCAGCTCTAGGCCAATGGAGCACACCCAGAGCAGAAGTCCTACTTCAGCCAGATCAGGCCTGCCAAGGAACTGCGTTTCAGAGGCCTTTGTATGTGACGTTCCCGGTAGGCTGTGAGAGCACGGTGCAGAGCCAGTTGTTTCCTTGTTTCCCAAACAGCTGGAAGCAAGACGCTTTGGGGCCTCTCTGCCCCTTTGGAAACAAGGCAGCACGTTGGGTCTGGCAGCTCTAGGGCAATGGAGCACAACCAGAGCTGAAGTTCTACTTCTTCCAGATCAGGCCTGCCTAGACAGTGCGTTTCACAGGCCTTGATAAGAGATGTTCTCTTAGGCTATAAGAGCACTGGGCACAGCCAGTTGTTTCTTAGCTTCCCAAGAGGTGGAAGCAAGATGCTTTGGGGCCTCTCTCCCCCTTTGGAAACAAGGCAGCCCTTTGGGCCTTTCAGCTCTAGGGCAATGGAGCACACCCAGAGCAGAAGTTCTACCTCAGCCAGATCAGGCCTGCCAAGAAACTGCTTTTCACAGGCCTTCGTAAGAGGTGTTCCCGGAAGGCTGTAAGAGTACCTGGCAGAGCGAGTTGTTTCTTAGCTTCAAAAACAGCTGGAAGCAACATGATTTGGGGCCTCTCTCCCCCTTTGGAAACAAAGCAGCCTTTGTGCCTGGCAGCTCTAGGCCAAAGTAGCACACCCAGAGCACAAGTTCTACCTCAGCCAGATAAGGCCTGTCAAGAAGCTGCGTTTCACAGGCCTTTGTATGTGACGTTCCCGGTTGGCTTTGAGAGCACTGTGCAGAGCCAGTTGTTTTAGCTTCCCAGAGAGCAGGAAGCAAGATGCTTTGGGGCCTCTCTCACACTTTGGAAATAAAGGCAGCCCTTTGGGCCTGGCAGCCCTAGGCCAATGGAGTACACCCAGAGCACAAGTTCTACCTCAGCCAGATCAGGCCTTCCAAGAAACTGCGTCTCACAGGCCTTTCTCTGTCACGTTGCCGGTAGGCTGTGAGAGCACTGTGCAGAGCCAGTTGTTTCTTAGCTTCCCAAAGATTTGGAAGCAAGATGCTTTGGGGACTCTCAGCCCCTTTGGAAACAAGGCGGCCCTTTGGGCCTGGCAGCTCTAGGCCAAAGTAGCACGCCCAGAGCAGGAGTTCTACTTCAGCCAGATCAGGCCTGCCAAGAAACTGCGTTTCACAGGCCTTGGTAAGAGATGTTCCCGGTAGGCTGTGAGAGCACTGTGGAGAGCCAGTTGCTTTAGCTTCCCACAGAGCTGGAAGCAAGATGCCTTGGGGCCTCTCTCTCCCTTTGGACACAAGGCAGCCGTTTGGGCCTGGCATCTCTAGGCCAATGGAGCACACCCACAGCAGAAGTTCTACTTCAGGCAGATCAGTCCTGCCCAGAAACTGCGTTTCACAGCCCTTGGTAAGAGATGTTCACGGTAGGCTGTGAGAGCACTGGGCAGAACCAGTTGTTTTTTAGCTTCCCAAAGTGCTGGAGGCAAGATGCTTTGGGGCCTCTCTCACCCTTTGGAAACAAGGCAGCCCTTAGGTCCTGGTAGCTCTAGGCCTATGTAGCACAACCAGAACAGAAGTTCTACTTCAGCCAGGTCAGGCCTGCCAAGAAACTGCGTTTCACAGGCCTTTCAAAGAGATGTTCTCTTAGGCTGTAAGAGCACTGGGCAGAGCCAGCTGTTTCTTAGCTTCCCGAAGAGCTGGGAGCAAGATGCTTTGGGTCCACTCTCCGTCTTTGGAAACAAGGCAGCCCTTTGGGCCTGGCAGCTCTAGGGCAATGGAGCACACCCAGAGCAGAAGTTCTACTTCAGCCAGATCAGGCCTGCCAGGAAACTGCGTTTCACAGGCCTTGGTAAGAGATGTTCCCGGTAGGCTGTAAGAGCACTGGGCAGAGCCAGTTGTTTCTTACCTTCCTGAAAAGCTGGAAGCAAGATGCTTGGGACCCCTCTGCCCGTTTGGGAACAAGGCAGCCTTTTGGGTCGGGAAGCTCTAGGCCAATGGAGCACACGCAGAGCAGGAGTTCTACTTCAGCCTGATCAGGCCTGCAAAGAAACAGCGTTTGACAGGCCTTGGTAAGAGATGTTCCCGGTAGGTGTAAGAGCACTGGGCAGAGCCAGTTGTTTCTTAGCTTCGCAAAGACCGGGAAGCAAGATGCTTTGGGCCTCTCTGCCCCTTGGAAACAGGGCAGCACTTTGGGCCTGGCAGCTCTAGGGCAATGGAGCACACCCAGAGCCGGAGTTCTACTTCAGCCAGATGAGGCCTGCCAAGAAACTGCGTTTCACAGGCCTTTCAAAGACATGTTCCTGGTAGGCTGTAAGAGCACGGGGCAGAGCGAGTTGGTTCTTAGCTTCCCAGAGAGCTGGAAGCAAGATGCTTTGGGGCCTCTCTGCCCCTTTGGAAACAAGGCAGCACCTTGGGCCTGGCAGCTCTAGGCCAATGGAGCACACCCAGAGCAGAAGTTCTACTTCGGCCAGTTCAGGCCACCAACAAACTGTGTTTCACAGGCCTTGGTAAGAGATGTTCCCGGTAGGCTGTAAGAGCACTGGGCAACGCCAGATGTTTCTTAGCTTCCCGAAGAGCTGGAAGCAAGAAGCTTTGGTGCCACTCTCTCACTTTGGACTCAAGGCAGCCCTTTGGGGCAGGTAGCTCTAGCCCAGTGGAGCACACCCAGAGCAGAAGTTCTACTTCGGCCAGTTCAGGCCACCAAGAAACTGCGTTTCACAGGCCTTGGTAAGAGATGTTCCCGGTAGGCTGTAAGAGCACTGGGCAACGCCAGATGTTTCTTAGCTTCCCGAAGAGCTGGAAGCAAGATGCTTTGGGGCCTCTCATCCCCTTTGCAAACAAGGCGGCCCTATGGGCCAGGCAGCTCTAGGCCAATGGAGCACACCCAGAGCAGAAGCTCTACTTCGGCCAGTTCAGGCCACCAACAAACTGCGTTTCACAGGCCTTGGTAAGAGATGTTCCCGGTAGGCTGTAAGAGCACTGGGCAACGCCAGATGTTTCTTAGCTTCCCGAAGAGCTGGAAGCAAGATGCTTTGGGGCCTCTCATCCCCTTTGCAAACAAGGCCGACCTTTGGGCCAGGCAGCTCTAGGCCAATGGAGCACACCCAGAGCAGAAGTTCTACCTCAGCCAGATAAGGCCTGCCAAGAAACTGCGTTTCAAAGGCTTTGGTAAGAGATGTTCCCGGTACTCTGTTAGAGCACTGGGCAGAGCCATTTGTTTCTTAGCTTCCCAAAGAGCTGGAAGCAAGATGCTTTGGGGGCTCCCTGCCCCTTTGCCAACAAGGGCGACCTTTGGGCCTTTCAGCTCTAGGCCAATGGAGCACACCCAGAGCAGAAGTCCTACTTCAGCCAGATCAGGCCTGCCAAGGAACTGCGTTTCAGAGGCCTTTGTATGTGACGTTCCCGGTAGGCTGTGAGAGCACGGTGCAGAGCCAGTTGTTTCCTTGTTTCCCAAACAGCTGGAAGCAAGACGCTTTGGGGCCTCTCTGCCCCTTTGGAAACAAGGCAGCACGTTGGGTCTGGCAGCTCTAGGGCAATGGAGCACAACCAGAGCTGAAGTTCTACTTCTTCCAGATCAGGCCTGCCTAGACAGTGCGTTTCACAGGCCTTGATAAGAGATGTTCTCTTAGGCTATAAGAGCACTGGGCACAGCCAGTTGTTTCTTAGCTTCCCAAGAGGTGGAAGCAAGATGCTTTGGGGCCTCTCTCCCCCTTTGGAAACAAGGCAGCCCTTTGGGCCTTTCAGCTCTAGGGCAATGGAGCACACCCAGAGCAGAAGTTCTACCTCAGCCAGATCAGGCCTGCCAAGAAACTGCTTTTCACAGGCCTTCGTAAGAGGTGTTCCCGGAAGGCTGTAAGAGTACCTGGCAGAGCGAGTTGTTTCTTAGCTTCAAAAACAGCTGGAAGCAACATGATTTGGGGCCTCTCTCCCCCTTTGGAAACAAAGCAGCCTTTGTGCCTGGCAGCTCTAGGCCAAAGTAGCACACCCAGAGCACAAGTTCTACCTCAGCCAGATAAGGCCTGTCAAGAAGCTGCGTTTCACAGGCCTTTGTATGTGACGTTCCCGGTTGGCTTTGAGAGCACTGTGCAGAGCCAGTTGTTTTAGCTTCCCAGAGAGCAGGAAGCAAGATGCTTTGGGGCCTCTCTCACACTTTGGAAATAAAGGCAGCCCTTTGGGCCTGGCAGCCCTAGGCCAATGGAGTACACCCAGAGCACAAGTTCTACCTCAGCCAGATCAGGCCTTCCAAGAAACTGCGTCTCACAGGCCTTTCTCTGTCACGTTGCCGGTAGGCTGTGAGAGCACTGTGCAGAGCCAGTTGTTTCTTAGCTTCCCAAAGATTTGGAAGCAAGATGCTTTGGGGACTCTCAGCCCCTTTGGAAACAAGGCGGCCCTTTGGGCCTGGCAGCTCTAGGCCAAAGTAGCACGCCCAGAGCAGGAGTTCTACTTCAGCCAGATCAGGCCTGCCAAGAAACTGCGTTTCACAGGCCTTGGTAAGAGATGTTCCCGGTAGGCTGTGAGAGCACTGTGGAGAGCCAGTTGCTTTAGCTTCCCACAGAGCTGGAAGCAAGATGCCTTGGGGCCTCTCTCTCCCTTTGGACACAAGGCAGCCGTTTGGGCCTGGCAGCTCTAGGCCAATGGAGCACACCCACAGCAGAAGTTCTACTTCAGGCAGATCAGTCCTGCCCAGAAACTGCGTTTCACAGCCCTTGGTAAGAGATGTTCACGGTAGGCTGTGAGAGCACTGGGCAGAACCAGTTGTTTTTTAGCTTCCCAAAGTGCTGGAGGCAAGATGCTTTGGGGCCTCTCTCACCCTTTGGAAACAAGGCAGCCCTTAGGTCCTGGTAGCTCTAGGCCTATGTAGCACAACCAGAACAGAAGTTCTACTTCAGCCAGGTCAGGCCTGCCAAGAAACTGCGTTTCACAGGCCTTTCAAAGAGATGTTCTCTTAGGCTGTAAGAGCACTGGGCAGAGCCAGCTGTTTCTTAGCTTCCCGAAGAGCTGGGAGCAAGATGCTTTGGGTCCACTCTCCGTCTTTGGAAACAAGGCAGCCCTTTGGGCCTGGCAGCTCTAGGGCAATGGAGCACACCCAGAGCAGAAGTTCTACTTCAGCCAGATCAGGCCTGCCAGGAAACTGCGTTTCACAGGCCTTGGTAAGAGATGTTCCCGGTAGGCTGTAAGAGCACTGGGCAGAGCCAGTTGTTTCTTACCTTCCTGAAAAGCTGGAAGCAAGATGCTTGGGACCCCTCTGCCCGTTTGGGAACAAGGCAGCCTTTTGGGTCGGGAAGCTCTAGGCCAATGGAGCACACGCAGAGCAGGAGTTCTACTTCAGCCTGATCAGGCCTGCAAAGAAACAGCGTTTGACAGGCCTTGGTAAGAGATGTTCCCGGTAGGTGTAAGAGCACTGGGCAGAGCCAGTTGTTTCTTAGCTTCGCAAAGACCGGGAAGCAAGATGCTTTGGGCCTCTCTGCCCCTTGGAAACAGGGCAGCACTTTGGGCCTGGCAGCTCTAGGGCAATGGAGCACACCCAGAGCCGGAGTTCTACTTCAGCCAGATGAGGCCTGCCAAGAAACTGCGTTTCACAGGCCTTTCAAAGACATGTTCCCGGTAGGCTGTAAGAGCACGGGGCAGAGCGAGTTGGTTCTTAGCTTCCCAGAGAGCTGGAAGCAAGATGCTTTGGGGCCTCTCTGCCCCTTTGGAAACAAGGCAGCACCTTGGGCCTGGCAGCTCTAGGCCAATGGAGCACACCCAGAGCAGAAGTTCTACTTCGGCCAGTTCAGGCCACGAACAAACTGTGTTTCACAGGCCTTGGTAAGAGATGTTCCCGGTAGGCTGTAAGAGCACTGGGCAACGCCAGATGTTTCTTAGCTTCCCGAAGAGCTGGAAGCAAGAAGCTTTGGTGCCACTCTCTCACTTTGGACTCAAGGCAGCCCTTTGGGGCAGGTAGCTCTAGCCCAGTGGAGCACACCCAGAGCAGAAGTTCTACTTCGGCCAGTTCAGGCCACCAAGAAACTGCGTTTCACAGGCCTTGGTAAGAGATGTTCCCGGTAGGCTGTAAGAGCACTGGGCAACGCCAGATGTTTCTTAGCTTCCCGAAGAGCTGGAAGCAAGATGCTTTGGGGCCTCTCATCCCCTTTGCAAACAAGGCGGCCCTATGGGCCAGGCAGCTCTAGGCCAATGGAGCACACCCAGAGCAGAAGCTCTACTTCGGCCAGTTCAGGCCACCAACAAACTGCGTTTCACAGGCCTTGGTAAGAGATGTTCCCGGTAGGCTGTAAGAGCACTGGGCAACGCCAGATGTTTCTTAGCTTCCCGAAGAGCTGGAAGCAAGATGCTTTGGGGCCTCTCATCCCCTTTGCAAACAAGGCCGACCTTTGGGCCAGGCAGCTCTAGGCCAATGGAGCACACCCAGAGCAGAAGTTCTACCTCAGCCAGATAAGGCCTGCCAAGAAACTGCGTTTCAAAGGCTTTGGTAAGAGATGTTCCCGGTACTCTGTTAGAGCACTGGGCAGAGCCATTTGTTTCTTAGCTTCCCAAAGAGCTGGAAGCAAGATGCTTTGGGGGCTCCCTGCCCCTTTGCCAACAAGGGCGACCTTTGGGCCTTTCAGCTCTAGGCCAATGGAGCACACCCAGAGCAGAAGTCCTACTTCAGCCAGATCAGGCCTGCCAAGGAACTGCGTTTCAGAGGCCTTTGTATGTGACGTTCCCGGTAGGCTGTGAGAGCACGGTGCAGAGCCAGTTGTTTCCTTGTTTCCCAAACAGCTGGAAGCAAGACGCTTTGGGGCCTCTCTGCCCCTTTGGAAACAAGGCAGCACGTTGGGTCTGGCAGCTCTAGGGCAATGGAGCACAACCAGAGCTGAAGTTCTACTTCTTCCAGATCAGGCCTGCCTAGACAGTGCGTTTCACAGGCCTTGATAAGAGATGTTCTCTTAGGCTATAAGAGCACTGGGCACAGCCAGTTGTTTCTTAGCTTCCCAAGAGGTGGAAGCAAGATGCTTTGGGGCCTCTCTCCCCCTTTGGAAACAAGGCAGCCCTTTGGGCCTTTCAGCTCTAGGGCAATGGAGCACACCCAGAGCAGAAGTTCTACCTCAGCCAGATCAGGCCTGCCAAGAAACTGCTTTTCACAGGCCTTCGTAAGAGGTGTTCCCGGAAGGCTGTAAGAGTACCTGGCAGAGCGAGTTGTTTCTTAGCTTCAAAAACAGCTGGAAGCAACATGATTTGGGGCCTCTCTCCCCCTTTGGAAACAAAGCAGCCTTTGTGCCTGGCAGCTCTAGGCCAAAGTAGCACACCCAGAGCACAAGTTCTACCTCAGCCAGATAAGGCCTGTCAAGAAGCTGCGTTTCACAGGCCTTTGTATGTGACGTTCCCGGTTGGCTTTGAGAGCACTGTGCAGAGCCAGTTGTTTTAGCTTCCCAGAGAGCAGGAAGCAAGATGCTTTGGGGCCTCTCTCACACTTTGGAAATAAAGGCAGCCCTTTGGGCCTGGCAGCCCTAGGCCAATGGAGTACACCCAGAGCACAAGTTCTACCTCAGCCAGATCAGGCCTTCCAAGAAACTGCGTCTCACAGGCCTTTCTCTGTCACGTTGCCGGTAGGCTGTGAGAGCACTGTGCAGAGCCAGTTGTTTCTTAGCTTCCCAAAGATTTGGAAGCAAGATGCTTTGGGGACTCTCAGCCCCTTTGGAAACAAGGCGGCCCTTTGGGCCTGGCAGCTCTAGGCCAAAGTAGCACGCCCAGAGCAGGAGTTCTACTTCAGCCAGATCAGGCCTGCCAAGAAACTGCGTTTCACAGGCCTTGGTAAGAGATGTTCCCGGTAGGCTGTGAGAGCACTGTGGAGAGCCAGTTGCTTTAGCTTCCCACAGAGCTGGAAGCAAGATGCCTTGGGGCCTCTCTCTCCCTTTGGACACAAGGCAGCCGTTTGCGCCTGGCAGCTCTAGGCCAATGGAGCACACCCACAGCAGAAGTTCTACTTCAGGCAGATCAGTCCTGCCCAGAAACTGCGTTTCACAGCCCTTGGTAAGAGATGTTCACGGTAGGCTGTGAGAGCACTGGGCAGAACCAGTTGTTTTTTAGCTTCCCAAAGTGCTGGAGGCAAGATGCTTTGGGGCCTCTCTCACCCTTTGGAAACAAGGCAGCCCTTAGGTCCTGGTAGCTCTAGGCCTATGTAGCACAACCAGAACAGAAGTTCTACTTCAGCCAGGTCAGGCCTGCCAAGAAACTGCGTTTCACAGGCCTTTCAAAGAGATGTTCTCTTAGGCTGTAAGAGCACTGGGCAGAGCCAGCTGTTTCTTAGCTTCCCGAAGAGCTGGGAGCAAGATGCTTTGGGTCCACTCTCCGTCTTTGGAAACAAGGCAGCCCTTTGGGCCTGGCAGCTCTAGGGCAATGGAGCACACCCAGAGCAGAAGTTCTACTTCAGCCAGATCAGGCCTGCCAGGAAACTGCGTTTCACAGGCCTTTCAAAGACATGTTCCTGGTAGGCTGTAAGAGCACGGGGCAGAGCGAGTTGGTTCTTAGCTTCCCAGAGAGCTGGAAGCAAGATGCTTTGGGGCCTCTCTGCCCCTTTGGAAACAAGGCAGCACCTTGGGCCTGGCAGCTCTAGGCCAATGGAGCACACCCAGAGCAGAAGTTCTACTTCGGCCAGTTCAGGCCACCAACAAACTGTGTTTCACAGGCCTTGGTAAGAGATGTTCCCGGTAGGCTGTAAGAGCACTGGGCAACGCCAGATGTTTCTTAGCTTCCCGAAGAGCTGGAAGCAAGATGCTTTGGGGCCTCTCATCCCCTTTGCAAACAAGGCCGACCTTTGGGCCAGGCAGCTCTAGGCCAATGGAGCACACCCAGAGCAGAAGTTCTACCTCAGCCAGATAAGGCCTGCCAAGAAACTGCGTTTCAAAGGCTTTGGTAAGAGATGTTCCCGGTACTCTGTTAGAGCACTGGGCAGAGCCATTTGTTTCTTAGCTTCCCAAAGAGCTGGAAGCAAGATGCTTTGGGGGCTCCCTGCCCCTTTGCCAACAAGGGCGACCTTTGGGCCTTTCAGCTCTAGGCCAATGGAGCACACCCAGAGCAGAAGTCCTACTTCAGCCAGATCAGGCCTGCCAAGGAACTGCGTTTCAGAGGCCTTTGTATGTGACGTTCCCGGTAGGCTGTGAGAGCACGGTGCAGAGCCAGTTGTTTCCTTGTTTCCCAAACAGCTGGAAGCAAGACGCTTTGGGGCCTCTCTGCCCCTTTGGAAACAAGGCAGCACGTTGGGTCTGGCAGCTCTAGGGCAATGGAGCACAACCAGAGCTGAAGTTCTACTTCTTCCAGATCAGGCCTGCCTAGACAGTGCGTTTCACAGGCCTTGATAAGAGATGTTCTCTTAGGCTATAAGAGCACTGGGCACAGCCAGTTGTTTCTTAGCTTCCCAAGAGGTGGAAGCAAGATGCTTTGGGGCCTCTCTCCCCCTTTGGAAACAAGGCAGCCCTTTGGGCCTTTCAGCTCTAGGGCAATGGAGCACACCCAGAGCAGAAGTTCTACCTCAGCCAGATCAGGCCTGCCAAGAAACTGCTTTTCACAGGCCTTCGTAAGAGGTGTTCCCGGAAGGCTGTAAGAGTACCTGGCAGAGCGAGTTGTTTCTTAGCTTCAAAAACAGCTGGAAGCAACATGATTTGGGGCCTCTCTCCCCCTTTGGAAACAAAGCAGCCTTTGTGCCTGGCAGCTCTAGGCCAAAGTAGCACACCCAGAGCACAAGTTCTACCTCAGCCAGATAAGGCCTGTCAAGAAGCTGCGTTTCACAGGCCTTTGTATGTGACGTTCCCGGTTGGCTTTGAGAGCACTGTGCAGAGCCAGTTGTTTTAGCTTCCCAGAGAGCAGGAAGCAAGATGCTTTGGGGCCTCTCTCACACTTTGGAAATAAAGGCAGCCCTTTGGGCCTGGCAGCCCTAGGCCAATGGAGTACACCCAGAGCACAAGTTCTACCTCAGCCAGATCAGGCCTTCCAAGAAACTGCGTCTCACAGGCCTTTCTCTGTCACGTTGCCGGTAGGCTGTGAGAGCACTGTGCAGAGCCAGTTGTTTCTTAGCTTCCCAAAGATTTGGAAGCAAGATGCTTTGGGGACTCTCAGCCCCTTTGGAAACAAGGCGGCCCTTTGGGCCTGGCAGCTCTAGGCCAAAGTAGCACGCCCAGAGCAGGAGTTCTACTTCAGCCAGATCAGGCCTGCCAAGAAACTGCGTTTCACAGGCCTTGGTAAGAGATGTTCCCGGTAGGCTGTGAGAGCACTGTGGAGAGCCAGTTGCTTTAGCTTCCCACAGAGCTGGAAGCAAGATGCCTTGGGGCCTCTCTCTCCCTTTGGACACAAGGCAGCCTTTTGGGCCTGGCAGCTCTAGGCCAATGGAGCACACCCACAGCAGAAGTTCTACTTCAGGCAGATCAGTCCTGCCCAGAAACTGCGTTTCACAGCCCTTGGTAAGAGATGTTCACGGTAGGCTGTGAGAGCACTGGGCAGAACCAGTTGTTTTTTAGCTTCCCAAAGTGCTGGAGGCAAGATGCTTTGGGGCCTCTCTCACCCTTTGGAAACAAGGCAGCCCTTAGGTCCTGGTAGCTCTAGGCCTATGTAGCACAACCAGAACAGAAGTTCTACTTCAGCCAGGTCAGGCCTGCCAAGAAACTGCGTTTCACAGGCCTTTCAAAGAGATGTTCTCTTAGGCTGTAAGAGCACTGGGCAGAGCCAGCTGTTTCTTAGCTTCCCGAAGAGCTGGGAGCAAGATGCTTTGGGTCCACTCTCCGTCTTTGGAAACAAGGCAGCCCTTTGGGCCTGGCAGCTCTAGGGCAATGGAGCACACCCAGAGCAGAAGTTCTACTTCAGCCAGATCAGGCCTGCCAGGAAACTGCGTTTCACAGGCCTTGGTAAGAGATGTTCCCGGTAGGCTGTAAGAGCACTGGGCAGAGCCAGTTGTTTCTTACCTTCCTGAAAAGCTGGAAGCAAGATGCTTGGGACCCCTCTGCCCGTTTGGGAACAAGGCAGCCTTTTGGGTCGGGAAGCTCTAGGCCAATGGAGCACACGCAGAGCAGGAGTTCTACTTCAGCCTGATCAGGCCTGCAAAGAAACAGCGTTTGACAGGCCTTGGTAAGAGATGTTCCCGGTAGGTGTAAGAGCACTGGGCAGAGCCAGTTGTTTCTTAGCTTCGCAAAGACCGGGAAGCAAGATGCTTTGGGCCTCTCTGCCCCTTGGAAACAGGGCAGCACTTTGGGCCTGGCAGCTCTAGGGCAATGGAGCACACCCAGAGCCGGAGTTCTACTTCAGCCAGATGAGGCCTGCCAAGAAACTGCGTTTCACAGGCCTTTCAAAGACATGTTCCCGGTAGGCTGTAAGAGCACGGGGCAGAGCGAGTTGGTTCTTAGCTTCCCAGAGAGCTGGAAGCAAGATGCTTTGGGGCCTCTCTGCCCCTTTGGAAACAAGGCAGCACCTTGGGCCTGGCAGCTCTAGGCCAATGGAGCACACCCAGAGCAGAAGTTCTACTTCGGCCAGTTCAGGCCACCAACAAACTGTGTTTCACAGGCCTTGGTAAGAGATGTTCCCGGTAGGCTGTAAGAGCACTGGGCAACGCCAGATGTTTCTTAGCTTCCCGAAGAGCTGGAAGCAAGATGCTTTGGGGCCTCTCATCCCCTTTGCAAACAAGGCCGACCTTTGGGCCAGGCAGCTCTAGGCCAATGGAGCACACCCAGAGCAGAAGTTCTACCTCAGCCAGATAAGGCCTGCCAAGAAACTGCGTTTCAAAGGCTTTGGTAAGAGATGTTCCCGGTACTCTGTTAGAGCACTGGGCAGAGCCATTTGTTTCTTAGCTTCCCAAAGAGCTGGAAGCAAGATGCTTTGGGGGCTCCCTGCCCCTTTGCCAACAAGGGCGACCTTTGGGCCTTTCAGCTCTAGGCCAATGGAGCACACCCAGAGCAGAAGTCCTACTTCAGCCAGATCAGGCCTGCCAAGGAACTGCGTTTCAGAGGCCTTTGTATGTGACGTTCCCGGTAGGCTGTGAGAGCACGGTGCAGAGCCAGTTGTTTCCTTGTTTCCCAAACAGCTGGAAGCAAGACGCTTTGGGGCCTCTCTGCCCCTTTGGAAACAAGGCAGCACGTTGGGTCTGGCAGCTCTAGGGCAATGGAGCACAACCAGAGCTGAAGTTCTACTTCTTCCAGATCAGGCCTGCCTAGACAGTGCGTTTCACAGGCCTTGATAAGAGATGTTCTCTTAGGCTATAAGAGCACTGGGCACAGCCAGTTGTTTCTTAGCTTCCCAAGAGGTGGAAGCAAGATGCTTTGGGGCCTCTCTCCCCCTTTGGAAACAAGGCAGCCCTTTGGGCCTTTCAGCTCTAGGGCAATGGAGCACACCCAGAGCAGAAGTTCTACCTCAGCCAGATCAGGCCTGCCAAGAAACTGCTTTTCACAGGCCTTCGTAAGAGGTGTTCCCGGAAGGCTGTAAGAGTACCTGGCAGAGCGAGTTGTTTCTTAGCTTCAAAAACAGCTGGAAGCAACATGATTTGGGGCCTCTCTCCCCCTTTGGAAACAAAGCAGCCTTTGTGCCTGGCAGCTCTAGGCCAAAGTAGCACACCCAGAGCACAAGTTCTACCTCAGCCAGATAAGGCCTGTCAAGAAGCTGCGTTTCACAGGCCTTTGTATGTGACGTTCCCGGTTGGCTTTGAGAGCACTGTGCAGAGCCAGTTGTTTTAGCTTCCCAGAGAGCAGGAAGCAAGATGCTTTGGGGCCTCTCTCACACTTTGGAAATAAAGGCAGCCCTTTGGGCCTGGCAGCCCTAGGCCAATGGAGTACACCCAGAGCACAAGTTCTACCTCAGCCAGATCAGGCCTTCCAAGAAACTGCGT
This sequence comes from Equus asinus, assembly GCF_041296235.1. Lineage (NCBI taxonomy): Eukaryota > Metazoa > Chordata > Mammalia > Perissodactyla > Equidae > Equus > Equus asinus. Next base: position 1,426,096 of record NW_027225523.1, read on the forward strand.
CTCACAGGCCTTTCTCTGTCACGTTGCCGGTAGGCTGTGAGAGCACTGTGCAGAGCCAGTTGTTTCTTAGCTTCCCAAAGATTTGGAAGCAAGATGCTTTGGGGACTCTCAGCCCCTTTGGAAACAAGGCGGCCCTTTGGGCCTGGCAGCTCTAGGCCAAAGTAGCACGCCCAGAGCAGGAGTTCTACTTCAGCCAGATCAGGCCTGCCAAGAAACTGCGTTTCACAGGCCTTGGTAAGAGATGTTCCCGGTAGGCTGTGAGAGCACTGTGGAGAGCCAGTTGCTTTAGCTTCCCACAGAGCTGGAAGCAAGATGCCTTGGGGCCTCTCTCTCCCTTTGGACACAAGGCAGCCTTTTGGGCCTGGCAGCTCTAGGCCAATGGAGCACACCCACAGCAGAAGTTCTACTTCAGGCAGATCAGTCCTGCCCAGAAACTGCGTTTCACAGCCCTTGGTAAGAGATGTTCACGGTAGGCTGTGAGAGCACTGGGCAGAACCAGTTGTTTTTTAGCTTCCCAAAGTGCTGGAGGCAAGATGCTTTGGGGCCTCTCTCACCCTTTGGAAACAAGGCAGCCCTTAGGTCCTGGTAGCTCTAGGCCTATGTAGCACAACCAGAACAGAAGTTCTACTTCAGCCAGGTCAGGCCTGCCAAGAAACTGCGTTTCACAGGCCTTTCAAAGAGATGTTCTCTTAGGCTGTAAGAGCACTGGGCAGAGCCAGCTGTTTCTTAGCTTCCCGAAGAGCTGGGAGCAAGATGCTTTGGGTCCACTCTCCGTCTTTGGAAACAAGGCAGCCCTTTGGGCCTGGCAGCTCTAGGGCAATGGAGCACACCCAGAGCAGAAGTTCTACTTCAGCCAGATCAGGCCTGCCAGGAAACTGCGTTTCACAGGCCTTGGTAAGAGATGTTCCCGGTAGGCTGTAAGAGCACTGGGCAGAGCCAGTTGTTTCTTACCTTCCTGAAAAGCTGGAAGCAAGATGCTTGGGACCCCTCTGCCCGTTTGGGAACAAGGCAGCCTTTTGGGTCGGGAAGCTCTAGGCCAATGGAGCACACGCAGAGCAGGAGTTCTACTTCAGCCTGATCAGGCCTGCAAAGAAACAGCGTTTGACAGGCCTTGGTAAGAGATGTTCCCGGTAGGTGTAAGAGCACTGGGCAGAGCCAGTTGTTTCTTAGCTTCGCAAAGACCGGGAAGCAAGATGCTTTGGGCCTCTCTGCCCCTTGGAAACAGGGCAGCACTTTGGGCCTGGCAGCTCTAGGGCAATGGAGCACACCCAGAGCCGGAGTTCTACTTCAGCCAGATGAGGCCTGCCAAGAAACTGCGTTTCACAGGCCTTTCAAAGACATGTTCCCGGTAGGCTGTAAGAGCACGGGGCAGAGCGAGTTGGTTCTTAGCTTCCCAGAGAGCTGGAAGCAAGATGCTTTGGGGCCTCTCTGCCCCTTTGGAAACAAGGCAGCACCTTGGGCCTGGCAGCTCTAGGCCAATGGAGCACACCCAGAGCAGAAGTTCTACTTCGGCCAGTTCAGGCCACCAACAAACTGTGTTTCACAGGCCTTGGTAAGAGATGTTCCCGGTAGGCTGTAAGAGCACTGGGCAACGCCAGATGTTTCTTAGCTTCCCGAAGAGCTGGAAGCAAGATGCTTTGGGGCCTCTCATCCCCTTTGCAAACAAGGCCGACCTTTGGGCCAGGCAGCTCTAGGCCAATGGAGCACACCCAGAGCAGAAGTTCTACCTCAGCCAGATAAGGCCTGCCAAGAAACTGCGTTTCAAAGGCTTTGGTAAGAGATGTTCCCGGTACTCTGTTAGAGCACTGGGCAGAGCCATTTGTTTCTTAGCTTCCCAAAGAGCTGGAAGCAAGATGCTTTGGGGGCTCCCTGCCCCTTTGCCAACAAGGGCGACCTTTGGGCCTTTCAGCTCTAGGCCAATGGAGCACACCCAGAGCAGAAGTCCTACTTCAGCCAGATCAGGCCTGCCAAGGAACTGCGTTTCAGAGGCCTTTGTATGTGACGTTCCCGGTAGGCTGTGAGAGCACGGTGCAGAGCCAGTTGTTTCCTTGTTTCCCAAACAGCTGGAAGCAAGACGCTTTGGGGCCTCTCTGCCCCTTTGGAAACAAGGCAGCACGTTGGGTCTGGCAGCTCTAGGGCAATGGAGCACAACCAGAGCTGAAGTTCTACTTCTTCCAGATCAGGCCTGCCTAGACAGTGCGTTTCACAGGCCTTGATAAGAGATGTTCTCTTAGGCTATAAGAGCACTGGGCACAGCCAGTTGTTTCTTAGCTTCCCAAGAGGTGGAAGCAAGATGCTTTGGGGCCTCTCTCCCCCTTTGGAAACAAGGCAGCCCTTTGGGCCTTTCAGCTCTAGGGCAATGGAGCACACCCAGAGCAGAAGTTCTACCTCAGCCAGATCAGGCCTGCCAAGAAACTGCTTTTCACAGGCCTTCGTAAGAGGTGTTCCCGGAAGGCTGTAAGAGTACCTGGCAGAGCGAGTTGTTTCTTAGCTTCAAAAACAGCTGGAAGCAACATGATTTGGGGCCTCTCTCCCCCTTTGGAAACAAAGCAGCCTTTGTGCCTGGCAGCTCTAGGCCAAAGTAGCACACCCAGAGCACAAGTTCTACCTCAGCCAGATAAGGCCTGTCAAGAAGCTGCGTTTCACAGGCCTTTGTATGTGATGTTCCCGGTTGGCTTTGAGAGCACTGTGCAGAGCCAGTTGTTTTAGCTTCCCAGAGAGCAGGAAGCAAGATGCTTTGGGGCCTCTCTCACACTTTGGAAATAAAGGCAGCCCTTTGGGCCTGGCAGCCCTAGGCCAATGGAGTACACCCAGAGCACAAGTTCTACCTCAGCCAGATCAGGCCTTCCAAGAAACTGCGTCTCACAGGCCTTTCTCTGTCACGTTGCCGGTAGGCTGTGAGAGCACTGTGCAGAGCCAGTTGTTTCTTAGCTTCCCAAAGATTTGGAAGCAAGATGCTTTGGGGACTCTCAGCCCCTTTGGAAACAAGGCGGCCCTTTGGGCCTGGCAGCTCTAGGCCAAAGTAGCACGCCCAGAGCAGGAGTTCTACTTCAGCCAGATCAGGCCTGCCAAGAAACTGCGTTTCACAGGCCTTGGTAAGAGATGTTCCCGGTAGGCTGTGAGAGCACTGTGGAGAGCCAGTTGCTTTAGCTTCCCACAGAGCTGGAAGCAAGATGCCTTGGGGCCTCTCTCTCCCTTTGGACACAAGGCAGCCGTTTGGGCCTGGCAGCTCTAGGCCAATGGAGCACACCCACAGCAGAAGTTCTACTTCAGGCAGATCAGTCCTGCCCAGAAACTGCGTTTCACAGCCCTTGGTAAGAGATGTTCACGGTAGGCTGTGAGAGCACTGGGCAGAACCAGTTGTTTTTTAGCTTCCCAAAGTGCTGGAGGCAAGATGCTTTGGGGCCTCTCTCACCCTTTGGAAACAAGGCAGCCCTTAGGTCCTGGTAGCTCTAGGCCTATGTAGCACAACCAGAACAGAAGTTCTACTTCAGCCAGGTCAGGCCTGCCAAGAAACTGCGTTTCACAGGCCTTTCAAAGAGATGTTCTCTTAGGCTGTAAGAGCACTGGGCAGAGCCAGCTGTTTCTTAGCTTCCCGAAGAGCTGGGAGCAAGATGCTTTGGGTCCACTCTCCGTCTTTGGAAACAAGGCAGCCCTTTGGGCCTGGCAGCTCTAGGGCAATGGAGCACACCCAGAGCAGAAGTTCTACTTCAGCCAGATCAGGCCTGCCAGGAAACTGCGTTTCACAGGCCTTGGTAAGAGATGTTCCCGGTAGGCTGTAAGAGCACTGGGCAGAGCCAGTTGTTTCTTACCTTCCTGAAAAGCTGGAAGCAAGATGCTTGGGACCCCTCTGCCCGTTTGGGAACAAGGCAGCCTTTTGGGTCGGGAAGCTCTAGGCCAATGGAGCACACGCAGAGCAGGAGTTCTACTTCAGCCTGATCAGGCCTGCAAAGAAACAGCGTTTGACAGGCCTTGGTAAGAGATGTTCCCGGTAGGTGTAAGAGCACTGGGCAGAGCCAGTTGTTTCTTAGCTTCGCAAAGACCGGGAAGCAAGATGCTTTGGGCCTCTCTGCCCCTTGGAAACAGGGCAGCACTTTGGGCCTGGCAGCTCTAGGGCAATGGAGCACACCCGGAGCCGGAGTTCTACTTCAGCCAGATGAGGCCTGCCAAGAAACTGCGTTTCACAGGCCTTTCAAAGACATGTTCCCGGTAGGCTGTAAGAGCACGGGGCAGAGCGAGTTGGTTCTTAGCTTCCCAGAGAGCTGGAAGCAAGATGCTTTGGGGCCTCTCTGCCCCTTTGGAAACAAGGCAGCACCTTGGGCCTGGCAGCTCTAGGCCAATGGAGCACACCCAGAGCAGAAGTTCTACTTCGGCCAGTTCAGGCCACCAACAAACTGTGTTTCACAGGCCTTGGTAAGAGATGTTCCCGGTAGGCTGTAAGAGCACTGGGCAACGCCAGATGTTTCTTAGCTTCCCGAAGAGCTGGAAGCAAGATGCTTTGGGGCCTCTCATCCCCTTTGCAAACAAGGCCGACCTTTGGGCCAGGCAGCTCTAGGCCAATGGAGCACACCCAGAGCAGAAGTTCTACCTCAGCCAGATAAGGCCTGCCAAGAAACTGCGTTTCAAAGGCTTTGGTAAGAGATGTTCCCGGTACTCTGTTAGAGCACTGGGCAGAGCCATTTGTTTCTTAGCTTCCCAAAGAGCTGGAAGCAAGATGCTTTGGGGGCTCCCTGCCCCTTTGCCAACAAGGGCGACCTTTGGGCCTTTCAGCTCTAGGCCAATGGAGCACACCCAGAGCAGAAGTCCTACTTCAGCCAGATCAGGCCTGCCAAGGAACTGCGTTTCAGAGGCCTTTGTATGTGACGTTCCCGGTAGGCTGTGAGAGCACGGTGCAGAGCCAGTTGTTTCCTTGTTTCCCAAACAGCTGGAAGCAAGACGCTTTGGGGCCTCTCTGCCCCTTTGGAAACAAGGCAGCACGTTGGGTCTGGCAGCTCTAGGGCAATGGAGCACAACCAGAGCTGAAGTTCTACTTCTTCCAGATCAGGCCTGCCTAGACAGTGCGTTTCACAGGCCTTGATAAGAGATGTTCTCTTAGGCTATAAGAGCACTGGGCACAGCCAGTTGTTTCTTAGCTTCCCAAGAGGTGGAAGCAAGATGCTTTGGGGCCTCTCTCCCCCTTTGGAAACAAGGCAGCCCTTTGGGCCTTTCAGCTCTAGGGCAATGGAGCACACCCAGAGCAGAAGTTCTACCTCAGCCAGATCAGGCCTGCCAAGAAACTGCTTTTCACAGGCCTTCGTAAGAGGTGTTCCCGGAAGGCTGTAAGAGTACCTGGCAGAGCGAGTTGTTTCTTAGCTTCAAAAACAGCTGGAAGCAACATGATTTGGGGCCTCTCTCCCCCTTTGGAAACAAAGCAGCCTTTGTGCCTGGCAGCTCTAGGCCAAAGTAGCACACCCAGAGCACAAGTTCTACCTCAGCCAGATAAGGCCTGTCAAGAAGCTGCGTTTCACAGGCCTTTGTATGTGACGTTCCCGGTTGGCTTTGAGAGCACTGTGCAGAGCCAGTTGTTTTAGCTTCCCAGAGAGCAGGAAGCAAGATGCTTTGGGGCCTCTCTCACACTTTGGAAATAAAGGCAGCCCTTTGGGCCTGGCAGCCCTAGGCCAATGGAGTACACCCAGAGCACAAGTTCTACCTCAGCCAGATCAGGCCTTCCAAGAAACTGCGTCTCACAGGCCTTTCTCTGTCACGTTGCCGGTAGGCTGTGAGAGCACTGTGCAGAGCCAGTTGTTTCTTAGCTTCCCAAAGATTTGGAAGCAAGATGCTTTGGGGACTCTCAGCCCCTTTGGAAACAAGGCGGCCCTTTGGGCCTGGCAGCTCTAGGCCAAAGTAGCACGCCCAGAGCAGGAGTTCTACTTCAGCCAGATCAGGCCTGCCAAGAAACTGCGTTTCACAGGCCTTGGTAAGAGATGTTCCCGGTAGGCTGTGAGAGCACTGTGGAGAGCCAGTTGCTTTAGCTTCCCACAGAGCTGGAAGCAAGATGCCTTGGGGCCTCTCTCTCCCTTTGGACACAAGGCAGCCTTTTGGGCCTGGCAGCTCTAGGCCAATGGAGCACACCCACAGCAGAAGTTCTACTTCAGGCAGATCAGTCCTGCCCAGAAACTGCGTTTCACAGCCCTTGGTAAGAGATGTTCACGGTAGGCTGTGAGAGCACTGGGCAGAACCAGTTGTTTTTTAGCTTCCCAAAGTGCTGGAGGCAAGATGCTTTGGGGCCTCTCTCACCCTTTGGAAACAAGGCAGCCCTTAGGTCCTGGTAGCTCTAGGCCTATGTAGCACAACCAGAACAGAAGTTCTACTTCAGCCAGGTCAGGCCTGCCAAGAAACTGCGTTTCACAGGCCTTTCAAAGAGATGTTCTCTTAGGCTGTAAGAGCACTGGGCAGAGCCAGCTGTTTCTTAGCTTCCCGAAGAGCTGGGAGCAAGATGCTTTGGGTCCACTCTCCGTCTTTGGAAACAAGGCAGCCCTTTGGGCCTGGCAGCTCTAGGGCAATGGAGCACACCCAGAGCAGAAGTTCTACTTCAGCCAGATCAGGCCTGCCAGGAAACTGCGTTTCACAGGCCTTGGTAAGAGATGTTCCCGGTAGGCTGTAAGAGCACTGGGCAGAGCCAGTTGTTTCTTACCTTCCTGAAAAGCTGGAAGCAAGATGCTTGGGACCCCTCTGCCCGTTTGGGAACAAGGCAGCCTTTTGGGTCGGGAAGCTCTAGGCCAATGGAGCACACGCAGAGCAGGAGTTCTACTTCAGCCTGATCAGGCCTGCAAAGAAACAGCGTTTGACAGGCCTTGGTAAGAGATGTTCCCGGTAGGTGTAAGAGCACTGGGCAGAGCCAGTTGTTTCTTAGCTTCGCAAAGACCGGGAAGCAAGATGCTTTGGGCCTCTCTGCCCCTTGGAAACAGGGCAGCACTTTGGGCCTGGCAGCTCTAGGGCAATGGAGCACACCCAGAGCCGGAGTTCTACTTCAGCCAGATGAGGCCTGCCAAGAAACTGCGTTTCACAGGCCTTTCAAAGACATGTTCCCGGTAGGCTGTAAGAGCACGGGGCAGAGCGAGTTGGTTCTTAGCTTCCCAGAGAGCTGGAAGCAAGATGCTTTGGGGCCTCTCTGCCCCTTTGGAAACAAGGCAGCACCTTGGGCCTGGCAGCTCTAGGCCAATGGAGCACACCCAGAGCAGAAGTTCTACTTCGGCCAGTTCAGGCCACCAACAAACTGTGTTTCACAGGCCTTGGTAAGAGATGTTCCCGGTAGGCTGTAAGAGCACTGGGCAACGCCAGATGTTTCTTAGCTTCCCGAAGAGCTGGAAGCAAGATGCTTTGGGGCCTCTCATCCCCTTTGCAAACAAGGCCGACCTTTGGGCCAGGCAGCTCTAGGCCAATGGAGCACACCCAGAGCAGAAGTTCTACCTCAGCCAGATAAGGCCTGCCAAGAAACTGCGTTTCAAAGGCTTTGGTAAGAGATGTTCCCGCTACTCTGTTAGAGCACTGGGCAGAGCCATTTGTTTCTTAGCTTCCCAAAGAGCTGGAAGCAAGATGCTTTGGGGGCTCCCTGCCCCTTTGCCAACAAGGGCGACCTTTGGGCCTTTCAGCTCTAGGCCAATGGAGCACACCCAGAGCAGAAGTCCTACTTCAGCCAGATCAGGCCTGCCAAGGAACTGCGTTTCAGAGGCCTTTGTATGTGACGTTCCCGGTAGGCTGTGAGAGCACGGTGCAGAGCCAGTTGTTTCCTTGTTTCCCAAACAGCTGGAAGCAAGACGCTTTGGGGCCTCTCTGCCCCTTTGGAAACAAGGCAGCACGTTGGGTCTGGCAGCTCTAGGGCAATGGAGCACAACCAGAGCTGAAGTTCTACTTCTTCCAGATCAGGCCTGCCTAGACAGTGCGTTTCACAGGCCTTGATAAGAGATGTTCTCTTAGGCTATAAGAGCACTGGGCACAGCCAGTTGTTTCTTAGCTTCCCAAGAGGTGGAAGCAAGATGCTTTGGGGCCTCTCTCCCCCTTTGGAAACAAGGCAGCCCTTTGGGCCTTTCAGCTCTAGGGCAATGGAGCACACCCAGAGCAGAAGTTCTACCTCAGCCAGATCAGGCCTGCCAAGAAACTGCTTTTCACAGGCCTTCGTAAGAGGTGTTCCCGGAAGGCTGTAAGAGTACCTGGCAGAGCGAGTTGTTTCTTAGCTTCAAAAACAGCTGGAAGCAACATGATTTGGGGCCTCTCTCCCCCTTTGGAAACAAAGCAGCCTTTGTGCCTGGCAGCTCTAGGCCAAAGTAGCACACCCAGAGCACAAGTTCTACCTCAGCCAGATAAGGCCTGTCAAGAAGCTGCGTTTCACAGGCCTTTGTATGTGACGTTCCCGGTTGGCTTTGAGAGCACTGTGCAGAGCCAGTTGTTTTAGCTTCCCAGAGAGCAGGAAGCAAGATGCTTTGGGGCCTCTCTCACACTTTGGAAATAAAGGCAGCCCTTTGGGCCTGGCAGCCCTAGGCCAATGGAGTACACCCAGAGCACAAGTTCTACCTCAGCCAGATCAGGCCTTCCAAGAAACTGCGTCTCACAGGCCTTTCTCTGTCACGTTGCCGGTAGGCTGTGAGAGCACTGTGCAGAGCCAGTTGTTTCTTAGCTTCCCAAAGATTTGGAAGCAAGATGCTTTGGGGACTCTCAGCCCCTTTGGAAACAAGGCGGCCCTTTGGGCCTGGCAGCTCTAGGCCAAAGTAGCACGCCCAGAGCAGGAGTTCTACTTCAGCCAGATCAGGCCTGCCAAGAAACTGCGTTTCACAGGCCTTGGTAAGAGATGTTCCCGGTAGGCTGTGAGAGCACTGTGGAGAGCCAGTTGCTTTAGCTTCCCACAGAGCTGGAAGCAAGATGCCTTGGGGCCTCTCTCTCCCTTTGGACACAAGGCAGCCGTTTGGGCCTGGCAGCTCTAGGCCAATGGAGCACACCCACAGCAGAAGTTCTACTTCAGGCAGATCAGTCCTGCCCAGAAACTGCGTTTCACAGCCCTTGGTAAGAGATGTTCACGGTAGGCTGTGAGAGCACTGGGCAGAACCAGTTGTTTTTTAGCTTCCCAAAGTGCTGGAGGCAAGATGCTTTGGGGCCTCTCTCACCCTTTGGAAACAAGGCAGCCCTTAGGTCCTGGTAGCTCTAGGCCTATGTAGCACAACCAGAACAGAAGTTCTACTTCAGCCAGGTCAGGCCTGCCAAGAAACTGCGTTTCACAGGCCTTTCAAAGAGATGTTCTCTTAGGCTGTAAGAGCACTGGGCAGAGCCAGCTGTTTCTTAGCTTCCCGAAGAGCTGGGAGCAAGATGCTTTGGGTCCACTCTCCGTCTTTGGAAACAAGGCAGCCCTTTGGGCCTGGCAGCTCTAGGGCAATGGAGCACACCCAGAGCAGAAGTTCTACTTCAGCCAGATCAGGCCTGCCAGGAAACTGCGTTTCACAGGCCTTGGTAAGAGATGTTCCCGGTAGGCTGTAAGAGCACTGGGCAGAGCCAGTTGTTTCTTACCTTCCTGAAAAGCTGGAAGCAAGATGCTTGGGACCCCTCTGCCCGTTTGGGAACAAGGCAGCCTTTTGGGTCGGGAAGCTCTAGGCCAATGGAGCACACGCAGAGCAGGAGTTCTACTTCAGCCTGATCAGGCCTGCAAAGAAACAGCGTTTGACAGGCCTTGGTAAGAGATGTTCCCGGTAGGTGTAAGAGCACTGGGCAGAGCCAGTTGTTTCTTAGCTTCGCAAAGACCGGGAAGCAAGATGCTTTGGGCCTCTCTGCCCCTTGGAAACAGGGCAGCACTTTGGGCCTGGCAGCTCTAGGGCAATGGAGCACACCCAGAGCCGGAGTTCTACTTCAGCCAGATGAGGCCTGCCATAAACTGCGTTTCACAGGCCTTTCAAAGACATGTTCCCGGTAGGCTGTAAGAGCACGGGGCAGAGCGAGTTGGTTCTTAGCTTCCCAGAGAGCTGGAAGCAAGATGCTTTGGGGCCTCTCTGCCCCTTTGGAAACAAGGCAGCACCTTGGGCCTGGCAGCTCTAGGCCAATGGAGCACACCCAGAGCAGAAGTTCTACTTCGGCCAGTTCAGGCCACCAACAAACTGTGTTTCACAGGCCTTGGTAAGAGATGTTCCCGGTAGGCTGTAAGAGCACTGGGCAACGCCAGATGTTTCTTAGCTTCCCGAAGAGCTGGAAGCAAGAAGCTTTGGTGCCACTCTCTCACTTTGGACTCAAGGCAGCCCTTTGGGGCAGGTAGCTCTAGCCCAGTGGAGCACACCCAGAGCAGAAGTTCTACTTCGGCCAGTTCAGGCCACCAAGAAACTGCGTTTCACAGGCCTTGGTAAGAGATGTTCCCGGTAGGCTGTAAGAGCACTGGGCAACGCCAGATGTTTCTTAGCTTCCCGAAGAGCTGGAAGCAAGATGCTTTGGGGCCTCTCATCCCCTTTGCAAACAAGGCGGCCCTATGGGCCAGGCAGCTCTAGGCCAATGGAGCACACCCAGAGCAGAAGCTCTACTTCGGCCAGTTCAGGCCACCAACAAACTGCGTTTCACAGGCCTTGGTAAGAGATGTTCCCGGTAGGCTGTAAGAGCACTGGGCAACGCCAGATGTTTCTTAGCTTCCCGAAGAGCTGGAAGCAAGATGCTTTGGGGCCTCTCATCCCCTTTGCAAACAAGGCCGACCTTTGGGCCAGGCAGCTCTAGGCCAATGGAGCACACCCAGAGCAGAAGTTCTACCTCAGCCAGATAAGGCCTGCCAAGAAACTGCGTTTCAAAGGCTTTGGTAAGACATGTTCCCGGTACTCTGTTAGAGCACTGGGCAGAGCCATTTGTTTCTTAGCTTCCCAAAGAGCTGGAAGCAAGATGCTTTGGGGGCTCCCTGCCCCTTTGCCAACAAGGGCGACCTTTGGGCCTTTCAGCTCTAGGCCAATGGAGCACACCCAGAGCAGAAGTCCTACTTCAGCCAGATCAGGCCTGCCAAGGAACTGCGTTTCAGAGGCCTTTGTATGTGACGTTCCCGGTAGGCTGTGAGAGCACGGTGCAGAGCCAGTTGTTTCCTTGTTTCCCAAACAGCTGGAAGCAAGACGCTTTGGGGCCTCTCTGCCCCTTTGGAAACAAGGCAGCACGTTGGGTCTGGCAGCTCTAGGGCAATGGAGCACAACCAGAGCTGAAGTTCTACTTCTTCCAGATCAGGCCTGCCTAGACAGTGCGTTTCACAGGCCTTGATAAGAGATGTTCTCTTAGGCTATAAGAGCACTGGGCACAGCCAGTTGTTTCTTAGCTTCCCAAGAGGTGGAAGCAAGATGCTTTGGGGCCTCTCTCCCCCTTTGGAAACAAGGCAGCCCTTTGGGCCTTTCAGCTCTAGGGCAATGGAGCACACCCAGAGCAGAAGTTCTACCTCAGCCAGATCAGGCCTGCCAAGAAACTGCTTTTCACAGGCCTTCGTAAGAGGTGTTCCCGGAAGGCTGTAAGAGTACCTGGCAGAGCGAGTTGTTTCTTAGCTTCAAAAACAGCTGGAAGCAACATGATTTGGGGCCTCTCTCCCCCTTTGGAAACAAAGCAGCCTTTGTGCCTGGCAGCTCTAGGCCAAAGTAGCACACCCAGAGCACAAGTTCTACCTCAGCCAGATAAGGCCTGTCAAGAAGCTGCGTTTCACAGGCCTTTGTATGTGACGTTCCCGGTTGGCTTTGAGAGCACTGTGCAGAGCCAGTTGTTTTAGCTTCCCAGAGAGCAGGAAGCAAGATGCTTTGGGGCCTCTCTCACACTTTGGAAATAAAGGCAGCCCTTTGGGCCTGGCAGCCCTAGGCCAATGGAGTACACCCAGAGCACAAGTTCTACCTCAGCCAGATCAGGCCTTCCAAGAAACTGCGTCTCACAGGCCTTTCTCTGTCACGTTGCCGGTAGGCTGTGAGAGCACTGTGCAGAGCCAGTTGTTTCTTAGCTTCCCAAAGATTTGGAAGCAAGATGCTTTGGGGACTCTCAGCCCCTTTGGAAACAAGGCGGCCCTTTGGGCCTGGCAGCTCTAGGCCAAAGTAGCACGCCCAGAGCAGGAGTTCTACTTCAGCCAGATCAGGCCTGCCAAGAAACTGCGTTTCACAGGCCTTGGTAAGAGATGTTCCCGGTAGGCTGTGAGAGCACTGTGGAGAGCCAGTTGCTTTAGCTTCCCACAGAGCTGGAAGCAAGATGCCTTGGGGCCTCTCTCTCCCTTTGGACACAAGGCAGCCGTTTGGGCCTGGCAGCTCTAGGCCAATGGAGCACACCCACAGCAGAAGTTCTACTTCAGGCAGATCAGTCCTGCCCAGAAACTGCGTTTCACAGCCCTTGGTAAGAGATGTTCACGGTAGGCTGTGAGAGCACTGGGCAGAACCAGTTGTTTTTTAGCTTCCCAAAGTGCTGGAGGCAAGATGCTTTGGGGCCTCTCTCACCCTTTGGAAACAAGGCAGCCCTTAGGTCCTGGTAGCTCTAGGCCTATGTAGCACAACCAGAACAGAAGTTCTACTTCAGCCAGGTCAGGCCTGCCAAGAAACTGCGTTTCACAGGCCTTTCAAAGAGATGTTCTCTTAGGCTGTAAGAGCACTGGGCAGAGCCAGCTGTTTCTTAGCTTCCCGAAGAGCTGGGAGCAAGATGCTTTGGGTCCACTCTCCGTCTTTGGAAACAAGGCAGCCCTTTGGGCCTGGCAGCTCTAGGGCAATGGAGCACACCCAGAGCAGAAGTTCTACTTCAGCCAGATCAGGCCTGCCAGGAAACTGCGTTTCACAGGCCTTGGTAAGAGATGTTCCCGGTAGGCTGTAAGAGCACTGGGCAGAGCCAGTTGTTTCTTACCTTCCTGAAAAGCTGGAAGCAAGATGCTTGGGACCCCTCTGCCCGTTTGGGAACAAGGCAGCCTTTTGGGTCGGGAAGCTCTAGGCCAATGGAGCACACGCAGAGCAGGAGTTCTACTTCAGCCTGATCAGGCCTGCAAAGAAACAGCGTTTGACAGGCCTTGGTAAGAGATGTTCCCGGTAGGTGTAAGAGCACTGGGCAGAGCCAGTTGTTTCTTAGCTTCGCAAAGACCGGGAAGCAAGATGCTTTGGGCCTCTCTGCCCCTTGGAAACAGGGCAGCACTTTGGGCCTGGCAGCTCTAGGGCAATGGAGCACACCCAGAGCCGGAGTTCTACTTCAGCCAGATGAGGCCTGCCATAAACTGCGTTTCACAGGCCTTTCAAAGACATGTTCCCGGTAGGCTGTAAGAGCACGGGGCAGAGCGAGTTGGTTCTTAGCTTCCCAGAGAGCTGGAAGCAAGATGCTTTGGGGCCTCTCTGCCCCTTTGGAAACAAGGCAGCACCTTGGGCCTGGCAGCTCTAGGCCAATGGAGCACACCCAGAGCAGAAGTTCTACTTCGGCCAGTTCAGGCCACCAACAAACTGTGTTTCACAGGCCTTGGTAAGAGATGTTCCCGGTAGGCTGTAAGAGCACTGGGCAACGCCAGATGTTTCTTAGCTTCCCGAAGAGCTGGAAGCAAGATGCTTTGGGGCCTCTCATCCCCTTTGCAAACAAGGCCGACCTTTGGGCCAGGCAGCTCTAGGCCAATGGAGCACACCCAGAGCAGAAGTTCTACCTCAGCCAGATAAGGCCTGCCAAGAAACTGCGTTTCAAAGGCTTTGGTAAGAGATGTTCCCGGTACTCTGTTAGAGCACTGGGCAGAGCCATTTGTTTCTTAGCTTCCCAAAGAGCTGGAAGCAAGATGCTTTGGGGGCTCCCTGCCCCTTTGCCAACAAGGGCGACCTTTGGGCCTTTCAGCTCTAGGCCAATGGAGCACACCCAGAGCAGAAGTCCTACTTCAGCCAGATCAGGCCTGCCAAGGAACTGCGTTTCAGAGGCCTTTGTATGTGACGTTCCCGGTAGGCTGTGAGAGCACGGTGCAGAGCCAGTTGTTTCCTTGTTTCCCAAACAGCTGGAAGCAAGACGCTTTGGGGCCTCTCTGCCCCTTTGGAAACAAGGCAGCACGTTGGGTCTGGCAGCTCTAGGGCAATGGAGCACAACCAGAGCTGAAGTTCTACTTCTTCCAGATCAGGCCTGCCTAGACAGTGCGTTTCACAGGCCTTGATAAGAGATGTTCTCTTAGGCTATAAGAGCACTGGGCACAGCCAGTTGTTTCTTAGCTTCCCAAGAGGTGGAAGCAAGATGCTTTGGGGCCTCTCTCCCCCTTTGGAAACAAGGCAGCCCTTTGGGCCTTTCAGCTCTAGGGCAATGGAGCACACCCAGAGCAGAAGTTCTACCTCAGCCAGATCAGGCCTGCCAAGAAACTGCTTTTCACAGGCCTTCGTAAGAGGTGTTCCCGGAAGGCTGTAAGAGTACCTGGCAGAGCGAGTTGTTTCTTAGCTTCAAAAACAGCTGGAAGCAACATGATTTGGGGCCTCTCTCCCCCTTTGGAAACAAAGCAGCCTTTGTGCCTGGCAGCTCTAGGCCAAAGTAGCACACCCAGAGCACAAGTTCTACCTCAGCCAGATAAGGCCTGTCAAGAAGCTGCGTTTCACAGGCCTTTGTATGTGACGTTCCCGGTTGGCTTTGAGAGCACTGTGCAGAGCCAGTTGTTTTAGCTTCCCAGAGAGCAGGAAGCAAGATGCTTTGGGGCCTCTCTCACACTTTGGAAATAAAGGCAGCCCTTTGGGCCTGGCAGCCCTAGGCCAATGGAGTACACCCAGAGCACAAGTTCTACCTCAGCCAGATCAGGCCTTCCAAGAAACTGCGTCTCACAGGCCTTTCTCTGTCACGTTGCCGGTAGGCTGTGAGAGCACTGTGCAGAGCCAGTTGTTTCTTAGCTTCCCAAAGATTTGGAAGCAAGATGCTTTGGGGACTCTCAGCCCCTTTGGAAACAAGGCGGCCCTTTGGGCCTGGCAGCTCTAGGCCAAAGTAGCACGCCCAGAGCAGGAGTTCTACTTCAGCCAGATCAGGCCTGCCAAGAAACTGCGTTTCACAGGCCTTGGTAAGAGATGTTCCCGGTAGGCTGTGAGAGCACTGTGGAGAGCCAGTTGCTTTAGCTTCCCACAGAGCTGGAAGCAAGATGCCTTGGGGCCTCTCTCTCCCTTTGGACACAAGGCAGCCGTTTGGGCCTGGCAGCTCTAGGCCAATGGAGCACACCCACAGCAGAAGTTCTACTTCAGGCAGATCAGTCCTGCCCAGAAACTGCGTTTCACAGCCCTTGGTAAGAGATGTTCACGGTAGGCTGTGAGAGCACTGGGCAGAACCAGTTGTTTTTTAGCTTCCCAAAGTGCTGGAGGCAAGATGCTTTGGGGCCTCTCTCACCCTTTGGAAACAAGGCAGCCCTTAGGTCCTGGTAGCTCTAGGCCTATGTAGCACAACCAGAACAGAAGTTCTACTTCAGCCAGGTCAGGCCTGCCAAGAAACTGCGTTTCACAGGCCTTTCAAAGAGATGTTCTCTTAGGCTGTAAGAGCACTGGGCAGAGCCAGCTGTTTCTTAGCTTCCCGAAGAGCTGGGAGCAAGATGCTTTGGGTCCACTCTCCGTCTTTGGAAACAAGGCAGCCCTTTGGGCCTGGCAGCTCTAGGGCAATGGAGCACACCCAGAGCAGAAGTTCTACTTCAGCCAGATCAGGCCTGCCAGGAAACTGCGTTTCACAGGCCTTGGTAAGAGATGTTCCCGGTAGGCTGTAAGAGCACTGGGCAGAGCCAGTTGTTTCTTACCTTCCTGAAAAGCTGGAAGCAAGATGCTTGGGACCCCTCTGCCCGTTTGGGAACAAGGCAGCCTTTTGGGTCGGGAAGCTCTAGGCCAATGGAGCACACGCAGAGCAGGAGTTCTACTTCAGCCTGATCAGGCCTGCAAAGAAACAGCGTTTGACAGGCCTTGGTAAGAGATGTTCCCGGTAGGTGTAAGAGCACTGGGCAGAGCCAGTTGTTTCTTAGCTTCGCAAAGACCGGGAAGCAAGATGCTTTGGGCCTCTCTGCCCCTTGGAAACAGGGCAGCACTTTGGGCCTGGCAGCTCTAGGGCAATGGAGCACACCCAGAGCCGGAGTTCTACTTCAGCCAGATGAGGCCTGCCAAGAAACTGCGTTTCACAGGCCTTTCAAAGACATGTTCCCGGTAGGCTGTAAGAGCACGGGGCAGAGCGAGTTGGTTCTTAGCTTCCCAGAGAGCTGGAAGCAAGATGCTTTGGGGCCTCTCTGCCCCTTTGGAAACAAGGCAGCACCTTGGGCCTGGCAGCTCTAGGCCAATGGAGCACACCCAGAGCAGAAGTTCTACTTCGGCCAGTTCAGGCCACCAACAAACTGTGTTTCACAGGCCTTGGTAAGAGATGTTCCCGGTAGGCTGTAAGAGCACTGGGCAACGCCAGATGTTTCTTAGCTTCCCGAAGAGCTGGAAGCAAGATGCTTTGGGGCCTCTCATCCCCTTTGCAAACAAGGCCGACCTTTGGGCCAGGCAGCTCTAGGCCAATGGAGCACACCCAGAGCAGAAGTTCTACCTCAGCCAGATAAGGCCTGCCAAGAAACTGCGTTTCAAAGGCTTTGGTAAGAGATGTTCCCGGTACTCTGTTAGAGCACTGGGCAGAGCCATTTGTTTCTTAGCTTCCCAAAGAGCTGGAAGCAAGATGCTTTGGGGGCTCCCTGCCCCTTTGCCAACAAGGGCGACCTTTGGGCCTTTCAGCTCTAGGCCAATGGAGCACACCCAGAGCAGAAGTCCTACTTCAGCCAGATCAGGCCTGCCAAGGAACTGCGTTTCAGAGGCCTTTGTATGTGACGTTCCCGGTAGGCTGTGAGAGCACGGTGCAGAGCCAGTTGTTTCCTTGTTTCCCAAACAGCTGGAAGCAAGACGCTTTGGGGCCTCTCTGCCCCTTTGGAAACAAGGCAGCACGTTGGGTCTGGCAGCTCTAGGGCAATGGAGCACAACCAGAGCCGAAGTTCTACTTCTTCCAGATCAGGCCTGCCTAGACAGTGCGTTTCACAGGCCTTGATAAGAGATGTTCTCTTAGGCTATAAGAGCACTGGGCACAGCCAGTTGTTTCTTAGCTTCCCAAGAGGTGGAAGCAAGATGCTTTGGGGCCTCTCTCCCCCTTTGGAAACAAGGCAGCCCTTTGGGCCTTTCAGCTCTAGGGCAATGGAGCACACCCAGAGCAGAAGTTCTACCTCAGCCAGATCAGGCCTGCCAAGAAACTGCTTTTCACAGGCCTTCGTAAGAGGTGTTCCCGGAAGGCTGTAAGAGTACCTGGCAGAGCGAGTTGTTTCTTAGCTTCAAAAACAGCTGGAAGCAACATGATTTGGGGCCTCTCTCCCCCTTTGGAAACAAAGCAGCCTTTGTGCCTGGCAGCTCTAGGCCAAAGTAGCACACCCAGAGCACAAGTTCTACCTCAGCCAGATAAGGCCTGTCAAGAAGCTGCGTTTCACAGGCCTTTGTATGTGACGTTCCCGGTTGGCTTTGAGAGCACTGTGCAGAGCCAGTTGTTTTAGCTTCCCAGAGAGCAGGAAGCAAGATGCTTTGGGGCCTCTCTCACACTTTGGAAATAAAGGCAGCCCTTTGGGCCTGGCAGCCCTAGGCCAATGGAGTACACCCAGAGCACAAGTTCTACCTCAGCCAGATCAGGCCTTCCAAGAAACTGCGTCTCACAGGCCTTTCTCTGTCACGTTGCCGGTAGGCTGTGAGAGCACTGTGCAGAGCCAGTTGTTTCTTAGCTTCCCAAAGATTTGGAAGCAAGATGCTTTGGGGACTCTCAGCCCCTTTGGAAACAAGGCGGCCCTTTGGGCCTGGCAGCTCTAGGCCAAAGTAGCACGCCCAGAGCAGGAGTTCTACTTCAGCCAGATCAGGCCTGCCAAGAAACTGCGTTTCACAGGCCTTGGTAAGAGATGTTCCCGGTAGGCTGTGAGAGCACTGTGGAGAGCCAGTTGCTTTAGCTTCCCACAGAGCTGGAAGCAAGATGCCTTGGGGCCTCTCTCTCCCTTTGGACACAAGGCAGCCGTTTGGGCCTGGCAGCTCTAGGCCAATGGAGCACACCCACAGCAGAAGTTCTACTTCAGGCAGATCAGTCCTGCCCAGAAACTGCGTTTCACAGCCCTTGGTAAGAGATGTTCACGGTAGGCTGTGAGAGCACTGGGCAGAACCAGTTGTTTTTTAGCTTCCCAAAGTGCTGGAGGCAAGATGCTTTGGGGCCTCTCTCACCCTTTGGAAACAAGGCAGCCCTTAGGTCCTGGTAGCTCTAGGCCTATGTAGCACAACCAGAACAGAAGTTCTACTTCAGCCAGGTCAGGCCTGCCAAGAAACTGCGTTTCACAGGCCTTTCAAAGAGATGTTCTCTTAGGCTGTAAGAGCACTGGGCAGAGCCAGCTGTTTCTTAGCTTCCCGAAGAGCTGGGAGCAAGATGCTTTGGGTCCACTCTCCGTCTTTGGAAACAAGGCAGCCCTTTGGGCCTGGCAGCTCTAGGGCAATGGAGCACACCCAGAGCAGAAGTTCTACTTCAGCCAGATCAGGCCTGCCAGGAAACTGCGTTTCACAGGCCTTGGTAAGAGATGTTCCCGGTAGGCTGTAAGAGCACTGGGCAGAGCCAGTTGTTCCTTACCTTCCTGAAAAGCTGGAAGCAAGATGCTTGGGACCCCTCTGCCCGTTTGGGAACAAGGCAGCCTTTTGGGTCGGGAAGCTCTAGGCCAATGGAGCACACGCAGAGCAGGAGTTCTACTTCAGCCTGATCAGGCCTGCAAAGAAACAGCGTTTGACAGGCCTTGGTAAGAGATGTTCCCGGTAGGTGTAAGAGCACTGGGCAGAGCCAGTTGTTTCTTAGCTTCGCAAAGACCGGGAAGCAAGATGCTTTGGGCCTCTCTGCCCCTTGGAAACAGGGCAGCACTTTGGGCCTGGCAGCTCTAGGGCAATGGAGCACACCCGGAGCCGGAGTTCTACTTCAGCCAGATGAGGCCTGCCAAGAAACTGCGTTTCACAGGCCTTTCAAAGACATGTTCCCGGTAGGCTGTAAGAGCACGGGGCAGAGCGAGTTGGTTCTTAGCTTCCCAGAGAGCTGGAAGCAAGATGCTTTGGGGCCTCTCTGCCCCTTTGGAAACAAGGCAGCACCTTGGGCCTGGCAGCTCTAGGCCAATGGAGCACACCCAGAGCAGAAGTTCTACTTCGGCCAGTTCAGGCCACCAACAAACTGTGTTTCACAGGCCTTGGTAAGAGATGTTCCCGGTAGGCTGTAAGAGCACTGGGCAACGCCAGATGTTTCTTAGCTTCCCGAAGAGCTGGAAGCAAGATGCTTTGGGGCCTCTCATCCCCTTTGCAAACAAGGCCGACCTTTGGGCCAGGCAGCTCTAGGCCAATGGAGCACACCCAGAGCAGAAGTTCTACCTCAGCCAGATAAGGCCTGCCAAGAAACTGCGTTTCAAAGGCTTTGGTAAGAGATGTTCCCGGTACTCTGTTAGAGCACTGGGCAGAGCCATTTGTTTCTTAGCTTCCCAAAGAGCTGGAAGCAAGATGCTTTGGGGGCTCCCTGCCCCTTTGCCAACAAGGGCGACCTTTGGGCCTTTCAGCTCTAGGCCAATGGAGCACACCCAGAGCAGAAGTCCTACTTCAGCCAGATCAGGCCTGCCAAGGAACTGCGTTTCAGAGGCCTTTGTATGTGACGTTCCCGGTAGGCTGTGAGAGCACGGTGCAGAGCCAGTTGTTTCCTTGTTTCCCAAACAGCTGGAAGCAAGACGCTTTGGGGCCTCTCTGCCCCTTTGGAAACAAGGCAGCACGTTGGGTCTGGCAGCTCTAGGGCAATGGAGCACAACCAGAGCTGAAGTTCTACTTCTTCCAGATCAGGCCTGCCTAGACAGTGCGTTTCACAGGCCTTGATAAGAGATGTTCTCTTAGGCTATAAGAGCACTGGGCACAGCCAGTTGTTTCTTAGCTTCCCAAGAGGTGGAAGCAAGATGCTTTGGGGCCTCTCTCCCCCTTTGGAAACAAGGCAGCCCTTTGGGCCTTTCAGCTCTAGGGCAATGGAGCACACCCAGAGCAGAAGTTCTACCTCAGCCAGATCAGGCCTGCCAAGAAACTGCTTTTCACAGGCCTTCGTAAGAGGTGTTCCCGGAAGGCTGTAAGAGTACCTGGCAGAGCGAGTTGTTTCTTAGCTTCAAAAACAGCTGGAAGCAACATGATTTGGGGCCTCTCTCCCCCTTTGGAAACAAAGCAGCCTTTGTGCCTGGCAGCTCTAGGCCAAAGTAGCACACCCAGAGCACAAGTTCTACCTCAGCCAGATAAGGCCTGTCAAGAAGCTGCGTTTCACAGGCCTTTGTATGTGACGTTCCCGGTTGGCTTTGAGAGCACTGTGCAGAGCCAGTTGTTTTAGCTTCCCAGAGAGCAGGAAGCAAGATGCTTTGGGGCCTCTCTCACACTTTGGAAATAAAGGCAGCCCTTTGGGCCTGGCAGCCCTAGGCCAATGGAGTACACCCAGAGCACAAGTTCTACCTCAGCCAGATCAGGCCTTCCAAGAAACTGCGTCTCACAGGCCTTTCTCTGTCACGTTGCCGGTAGGCTGTGAGAGCACTGTGCAGAGCCAGTTGTTTCTTAGCTTCCCAAAGATTTGGAAGCAAGATGCTTTGGGGACTCTCAGCCCCTTTGGAAACAAGGCGGCCCTTTGGGCCTGGCAGCTCTAGGCCAAAGTAGCACGCCCAGAGCAGGAGTTCTACTTCAGCCAGATCAGGCCTGCCAAGAAACTGCGTTTCACAGGCCTTGGTAAGAGATGTTCCCGGTAGGCTGTGAGAGCACTGTGGAGAGCCAGTTGCTTTAGCTTCCCACAGAGCTGGAAGCAAGATGCCTTGGGGCCTCTCTCTCCCTTTGGACACAAGGCAGCCGTTTGGGCCTGGCAGCTCTAGGCCAATGGAGCACACCCACAGCAGAAGTTCTACTTCAGGCAGATCAGTCCTGCCCAGAAACTGCGTTTCACAGCCCTTGGTAAGAGATGTTCACGGTAGGCTGTGAGAGCACTGGGCAGAACCAGTTGTTTTTTAGCTTCCCAAAGTGCTGGAGGCAAGATGCTTTGGGGCCTCTCTCACCCTTTGGAAACAAGGCAGCCCTTAGGTCCTGGTAGCTCTAGGCCTATGTAGCACAACCAGAACAGAAGTTCTACTTCAGCCAGGTCAGGCCTGCCAAGAAACTGCGTTTCACAGGCCTTTCAAAGAGATGTTCTCTTAGGCTGTAAGAGCACTGGGCAGAGCCAGCTGTTTCTTAGCTTCCCGAAGAGCTGGGAGCAAGATGCTTTGGGTCCACTCTCCGTCTTTGGAAACAAGGCAGCCCTTTGGGCCTGGCAGCTCTAGGGCAATGGAGCACACCCAGAGCAGAAGTTCTACTTCAGCCAGATCAGGCCTGCCAGGAAACTGCGTTTCACAGGCCTTGGTAAGAGATGTTCCCGGTAGGCTGTAAGAGCACTGGGCAGAGCCAGTTGTTTCTTACCTTCCTGAAAAGCTGGAAGCAAGATGCTTGGGACCCCTCTGCCCGTTTGGGAACAAGGCAGCCTTTTGGGTCGGGAAGCTCTAGGCCAATGGAGCACACGCAGAGCAGGAGTTCTACTTCAGCCTGATCAGGCCTGCAAAGAAACAGCGTTTGACAGGCCTTGGTAAGAGATGTTCCCGGTAGGTGTAAGAGCACTGGGCAGAGCCAGTTGTTTCTTAGCTTCGCAAAGACCGGGAAGCAAGATGCTTTGGGCCTCTCTGCCCCTTGGAAACAGGGCAGCACTTTGGGCCTGGCAGCTCTAGGGCAATGGAGCACACCCGGAGCCGGAGTTCTACTTCAGCCAGATGAGGCCTGCCAAGAAACTGCGTTTCACAGGCCTTTCAAAGACATGTTCCCGGTAGGCTGTAAGAGCACGGGGCAGAGCGAGTTGGTTCTTAGCTTCCCAGAGAGCTGGAAGCAAGATGCTTTGGGGCCTCTCTGCCCCTTTGGAAACAAGGCAGCACCTTGGGCCTGGCAGCTCTAGGCCAATGGAGCACACCCAGAGCAGAAGTTCTACTTCGGCCAGTTCAGGCCACCAACAAACTGTGTTTCACAGGCCTTGGTAAGAGATGTTCCCGGTAGGCTGTAAGAGCACTGGGCAACGCCAGATGTTTCTTAGCTTCCCGAAGAGCTGGAAGCAAGATGCTTTGGGGCCTCTCATCCCCTTTGCAAACAAGGCCGACCTTTGGGCCAGGCAGCTCTAGGCCAATGGAGCACACCCAGAGCAGAAGTTCTACCTCAGCCAGATAAGGCCTGCCAAGAAACTGCGTTTCAAAGGCTTTGGTAAGAGATGTTCCCGGTACTCTGTTAGAGCACTGGGCAGAGCCATTTGTTTCTTAGCTTCCCAAAGAGCTGGAAGCAAGATGCTTTGGGGGCTCCCTGCCCCTTTGCCAACAAGGGCGACCTTTGGGCCTTTCAGCTCTAGGCCAATGGAGCACACCCAGAGCAGAAGTCCTACTTCAGCCAGATCAGGCCTGCCAAGGAACTGCGTTTCAGAGGCCTTTGTATGTGACGTTCCCGGTAGGCTGTGAGAGCACGGTGCAGAGCCAGTTGTTTCCTTGTTTCCCAAACAGCTGGAAGCAAGACGCTTTGGGGCCTCTCTGCCCCTTTGGAAACAAGGCAGCACGTTGGGTCTGGCAGCTCTAGGGCAATGGAGCACAACCAGAGCTGAAGTTCTACTTCTTCCAGATCAGGCCTGCCTAGACAGTGCGTTTCACAGGCCTTGATAAGAGATGTTCTCTTAGGCTATAAGAGCACTGGGCACAGCCAGTTGTTTCTTAGCTTCCCAAGAGGTGGAAGCAAGATGCTTTGGGGCCTCTCTCCCCCTTTGGAAACAAGGCAGCCCTTTGGGCCTTTCAGCTCTAGGGCAATGGAGCACACCCAGAGCAGAAGTTCTACCTCAGCCAGATCAGGCCTGCCAAGAAACTGCTTTTCACAGGCCTTCGTAAGAGGTGTTCCCGGAAGGCTGTAAGAGTACCTGGCAGAGCGAGTTGTTTCTTAGCTTCAAAAACAGCTGGAAGCAACATGATTTGGGGCCTCTCTCCCCCTTTGGAAACAAAGCAGCCTTTGTGCCTGGCAGCTCTAGGCCAAAGTAGCACACCCAGAGCACAAGTTCTACCTCAGCCAGATAAGGCCTGTCAAGAAGCTGCGTTTCACAGGCCTTTGTATGTGACGTTCCCGGTTGGCTTTGAGAGCACTGTGCAGAGCCAGTTGTTTTAGCTTCCCAGAGAGCAGGAAGCAAGATGCTTTGGGGCCTCTCTCACACTTTGGAAATAAAGGCAGCCCTTTGGGCCTGGCAGCCCTAGGCCAATGGAGTACACCCAGAGCACAAGTTCTACCTCAGCCAGATCAGGCCTTCCAAGAAACTGCGTCTCACAGGCCTTTCTCTGTCACGTTGCCGGTAGGCTGTGAGAGCACTGTGCAGAGCCAGTTGTTTCTTAGCTTCCCAAAGATTTGGAAGCAAGATGCTTTGGGGACTCTCAGCCCCTTTGGAAACAAGGCGGCCCTTTGGGCCTGGCAGCTCTAGGCCAAAGTAGCACGCCCAGAGCAGGAGTTCTACTTCAGCCAGATCAGGCCTGCCAAGAAACTGCGTTTCACAGGCCTTGGTAAGAGATGTTCCCGGTAGGCTGTGAGAGCACTGTGGAGAGCCAGTTGCTTTAGCTTCCCACAGAGCTGGAAGCAAGATGCCTTGGGGCCTCTCTCTCCCTTTGGACACAAGGCAGCCGTTTGGGCCTGGCAGCTCTAGGCCAATGGAGCACACCCACAGCAGAAGTTCTACTTCAGGCAGATCAGTCCTGCCCAGAAACTGCATTTCACAGCCCTTGGTAAGAGATGTTCACGGTAGGCTGTGAGAGCACTGGGCAGAACCAGTTGTTTTTTAGCTTCCCAAAGTGCTGGAGGCAAGATGCTTTGGGGCCTCTCTCACCCTTTGGAAACAAGGCAGCCCTTAGGTCCTGGTAGCTCTAGGCCTATGTAGCACAACCAGAACAGAAGTTCTACTTCAGCCAGGTCAGGCCTGCCAAGAAACTGCGTTTCACAGGCCTTTCAAAGAGATGTTCTCTTAGGCTGTAAGAGCACTGGGCAGAGCCAGCTGTTTCTTAGCTTCCCGAAGAGCTGGGAGCAAGATGCTTTGGGTCCACTCTCCGTCTTTGGAAACAAGGCAGCCCTTTGGGCCTGGCAGCTCTAGGGCAATGGAGCACACCCAGAGCAGAAGTTCTACTTCAGCCAGATCAGGCCTGCCAGGAAACTGCGTTTCACAGGCCTTGGTAAGAGATGTTCCCGGTAGGCTGTAAGAGCACTGGGCAGAGCCAGTTGTTTCTTACCTTCCTGAAAAGCTGGAAGCAAGATGCTTGGGACCCCTCTGCCCGTTTGGGAACAAGGCAGCCTTTTGGGTCGGGAAGCTCTAGGCCAATGGAGCACACGCAGAGCAGGAGTTCTACTTCAGCCTGATCAGGCCTGCAAAGAAACAGCGTTTGACAGGCCTTGGTAAGAGATGTTCCCGGTAGGTGTAAGAGCACTGGGCAGAGCCAGTTGTTTCTTAGCTTCGCAAAGACCGGGAAGCAAGATGCTTTGGGCCTCTCTGCCCCTTGGAAACAGGGCAGCACTTTGGGCCTGGCAGCTCTAGGGCAATGGAGCACACCCGGAGCCGGAGTTCTACTTCAGCCAGATGAGGCCTGCCAAGAAACTGCGTTTCACAGGCCTTTCAAAGACATGTTCCCGGTAGGCTGTAAGAGCACGGGGCAGAGCGAGTTGGTTCTTAGCTTCCCAGAGAGCTGGAAGCAAGATGCTTTGGGGCCTCTCTGCCCCTTTGGAAACAAGGCAGCACCTTGGGCCTGGCAGCTCTAGGCCAATGGAGCACACCCAGAGCAGAAGTTCTACTTCGGCCAGTTCAGGCCACCAACAAACTGTGTTTCACAGGCCTTGGTAAGAGATGTTCCCGGTAGGCTGTAAGAGCACTGGGCAACGCCAGATGTTTCTTAGCTTCCCGAAGAGCTGGAAGCAAGATGCTTTGGGGCCTCTCATCCCCTTTGCAAACAAGGCCGACCTTTGGGCCAGGCAGCTCTAGGCCAATGGAGCACACCCAGAGCAGAAGTTCTACCTCAGCCAGATAAGGCCTGCCAAGAAACTGCGTTTCAAAGGCTTTGGTAAGACATGTTCCCGGTACTCTGTTAGAGCACTGGGCAGAGCCATTTGTTTCTTAGCTTCCCAAAGAGCTGGAAGCAAGATGCTTTGGGGGCTCCCTGCCCCTTTGCCAACAAGGGCGACCTTTGGGCCTTTCAGCTCTAGGCCAATGGAGCACACCCAGAGCAGAAGTCCTACTTCAGCCAGATCAGGCCTGCCAAGGAACTGCGTTTCAGAGGCCTTTGTATGTGACGTTCCCGGTAGGCTGTGAGAGCACGGTGCAGAGCCAGTTGTTTCCTTGTTTCCCAAACAGCTGGAAGCAAGACGCTTTGGGGCCTCTCTGCCCCTTTGGAAACAAGGCAGCACGTTGGGTCTGGCAGCTCTAGGGCAATGGAGCACAACCAGAGCTGAAGTTCTACTTCTTCCAGATCAGGCCTGCCTAGACAGTGCGTTTCACAGGCCTTGATAAGAGATGTTCTCTTAGGCTATAAGAGCACTGGGCACAGCCAGTTGTTTCTTAGCTTCCCAAGAGGTGGAAGCAAGATGCTTTGGGGCCTCTCTCCCCCTTTGGAAACAAGGCAGCCCTTTGGGCCTTTCAGCTCTAGGGCAATGGAGCACACCCAGAGCAGAAGTTCTACCTCAGCCAGATCAGGCCTGCCAAGAAACTGCTTTTCACAGGCCTTCGTAAGAGGTGTTCCCGGAAGGCTGTAAGAGTACCTGGCAGAGCGAGTTGTTTCTTAGCTTCAAAAACAGCTGGAAGCAACATGATTTGGGGCCTCTCTCCCCCTTTGGAAACAAAGCAGCCTTTGTGCCTGGCAGCTCTAGGCCAAAGTAGCACACCCAGAGCACAAGTTCTACCTCAGCCAGATAAGGCCTGTCAAGAAGCTGCGTTTCACAGGCCTTTGTATGTGACGTTCCCGGTTGGCTTTGAGAGCACTGTGCAGAGCCAGTTGTTTTAGCTTCCCAGAGAGCAGGAAGCAAGATGCTTTGGGGCCTCTCTCACACTTTGGAAATAAAGGCAGCCCTTTGGGCCTGGCAGCCCTAGGCCAATGGAGTACACCCAGAGCACAAGTTCTACCTCAGCCAGATCAGGCCTTCCAAGAAACTGCGTCTCACAGGCCTTTCTCTGTCACGTTGCCGGTAGGCTGTGAGAGCACTGTGCAGAGCCAGTTGTTTCTTAGCTTCCCAAAGATTTGGAAGCAAGATGCTTTGGGGACTCTCAGCCCCTTTGGAAACAAGGCGGCCCTTTGGGCCTGGCAGCTCTAGGCCAAAGTAGCACGCCCAGAGCAGGAGTTCTACTTCAGCCAGATCAGGCCTGCCAAGAAACTGCGTTTCACAGGCCTTGGTAAGAGATGTTCCCGGTAGGCTGTGAGAGCACTGTGGAGAGCCAGTTGCTTTAGCTTCCCACAGAGCTGGAAGCAAGATGCCTTGGGGCCTCTCTCTCCCTTTGGACACAAGGCAGCCTTTTGGGCCTGGCAGCTCTAGGCCAATGGAGCACACCCACAGCAGAAGTTCTACTTCAGGCAGATCAGTCCTGCCCAGAAACTGCGTTTCACAGCCCTTGGTAAGAGATGTTCACGGTAGGCTGTGAGAGCACTGGGCAGAACCAGTTGTTTTTTAGCTTCCCAAAGTGCTGGAGGCAAGATGCTTTGGGGC
This sequence comes from Equus asinus, assembly GCF_041296235.1. NCBI lineage: Eukaryota > Metazoa > Chordata > Mammalia > Perissodactyla > Equidae > Equus > Equus asinus. The sequence continues at coordinate 1,452,828 of NW_027225523.1, forward strand.
CTCTCTCACCCTTTGGAAACAAGGCAGCCCTTAGGTCCTGGTAGCTCTAGGCCTATGTAGCACAACCAGAACAGAAGTTCTACTTCAGCCAGGTCAGGCCTGCCAAGAAACTGCGTTTCACAGGCCTTTCAAAGAGATGTTCTCTTAGGCTGTAAGAGCACTGGGCAGAGCCAGCTGTTTCTTAGCTTCCCGAAGAGCTGGGAGCAAGATGCTTTGGGTCCACTCTCCGTCTTTGGAAACAAGGCAGCCCTTTGGGCCTGGCAGCTCTAGGGCAATGGAGCACACCCAGAGCAGAAGTTCTACTTCAGCCAGATCAGGCCTGCCAGGAAACTGCGTTTCACAGGCCTTGGTAAGAGATGTTCCCGGTAGGCTGTAAGAGCACTGGGCAGAGCCAGTTGTTTCTTACCTTCCTGAAAAGCTGGAAGCAAGATGCTTGGGACCCCTCTGCCCGTTTGGGAACAAGGCAGCCTTTTGGGTCGGGAAGCTCTAGGCCAATGGAGCACACGCAGAGCAGGAGTTCTACTTCAGCCTGATCAGGCCTGCAAAGAAACAGCGTTTGACAGGCCTTGGTAAGAGATGTTCCCGGTAGGTGTAAGAGCACTGGGCAGAGCCAGTTGTTTCTTAGCTTCGCAAAGACCGGGAAGCAAGATGCTTTGGGCCTCTCTGCCCCTTGGAAACAGGGCAGCACTTTGGGCCTGGCAGCTCTAGGGCAACGGAGCACACCCAGAGCCGGAGTTCTACTTCAGCCAGATGAGGCCTGCCAAGAAACTGTGTTTCACAGGCCTTTCAAAGACATGTTCCCGGTAGGCTGTAAGAGCACGGGGCAGAGCGAGTTGGTTCTTAGCTTCCCAGAGAGCTGGAAGCAAGATGCTTTGGGGCCTCTCTGCCCCTTTGGAAACAAGGCAGCACCTTGGGCCTGGCAGCTCTAGGCCAATGGAGCACACCCAGAGCAGAAGTTCTACTTCGGCCAGTTCAGGCCACCAACAAACTGTGTTTCACAGGCCTTGGTAAGAGATGTTCCCGGTAGGCTGTAAGAGCACTGGGCAACGCCAGATGTTTCTTAGCTTCCCGAAGAGCTGGAAGCAAGAAGCTTTGGTGCCACTCTCTCACTTTGGACTCAAGGCAGCCATTTGGGGCAGGTAGCTCTAGCCCAGTGGAGCACACCCAGAGCAGAAGTTCTACTTCGGCCAGTTCAGGCCACCAAGAAACTGCGTTTCACAGGCCTTGGTAAGAGATGTTCCCGGTAGGCTGTAAGAGCACTGGGCAACGCCAGATGTTTCTTAGCTTCCCGAAGAGCTGGAAGCAAGATGCTTTGGGGCCTCTCATCCCCTTTGCAAACAAGGCGGCCCTATGGGCCAGGCAGCTCTAGGCCAATGGAGCACACCCAGAGCAGAAGCTCTACTTCGGCCAGTTCAGGCCACCAACAAACTGCGTTTCACAGGCCTTGGTAAGAGATGTTCCCGGTAGGCTGTAAGAGCACTGGGCAACGCCAGATGTTTCTTAGCTTCCCGAAGAGCTGGAAGCAAGATGCTTTGGGGCCTCTCATCCCCTTTGCAAACAAGGCCGACCTTTGGGCCAGGCAGCTCTAGGCCAATGGAGCACACCCAGAGCAGAAGTTCTACCTCAGCCAGATAAGGCCTGCCAAGAAACTGCGTTTCAAAGGCTTTGGTAAGAGATGTTCCCGGTACTCTGTTAGAGCACTGGGCAGAGCCATTTGTTTCTTAGCTTCCCAAAGAGCTGGAAGCAAGATGCTTTGGGGGCTCCCTGCCCCTTTGCCAACAAGGGCGACCTTTGGGCCTTTCAGCTCTAGGCCAATGGAGCACACCCAGAGCAGAAGTCCTACTTCAGCCAGATCAGGCCTGCCAAGGAACTGCGTTTCAGAGGCCTTTGTATGTGACGTTCCCGGTAGGCTGTGAGAGCACGGTGCAGAGCCAGTTGTTTCCTTGTTTCCCAAACAGCTGGAAGCAAGACGCTTTGGGGCCTCTCTGCCCCTTTGGAAACAAGGCAGCACGTTGGGTCTGGCAGCTCTAGGGCAATGGAGCACAACCAGAGCTGAAGTTCTACTTCTTCCAGATCAGGCCTGCCTAGACAGTGCGTTTCACAGGCCTTGATAAGAGATGTTCTCTTAGGCTATAAGAGCACTGGGCACAGCCAGTTGTTTCTTAGCTTCCCAAGAGGTGGAAGCAAGATGCTTTGGGGCCTCTCTCCCCCTTTGGAAACAAGGCAGCCCTTTGGGCCTTTCAGCTCTAGGGCAATGGAGCACACCCAGAGCAGAAGTTCTACCTCAGCCAGATCAGGCCTGCCAAGAAACTGCTTTTCACAGGCCTTCGTAAGAGGTGTTCCCGGAAGGCTGTAAGAGTACCTGGCAGAGCGAGTTGTTTCTTAGCTTCAAAAACAGCTGGAAGCAACATGATTTGGGGCCTCTCTCCCCCTTTGGAAACAAAGCAGCCTTTGTGCCTGGCAGCTCTAGGCCAAAGTAGCACACCCAGAGCACAAGTTCTACCTCAGCCAGATAAGGCCTGTCAAGAAGCTGCGTTTCACAGGCCTTTGTATGTGACGTTCCCGGTTGGCTTTGAGAGCACTGTGCAGAGCCAGTTGTTTTAGCTTCCCAGAGAGCAGGAAGCAAGATGCTTTGGGGCCTCTCTCACACTTTGGAAATAAAGGCAGCCCTTTGGGCCTGGCAGCCCTAGGCCAATGGAGTACACCCAGAGCACAAGTTCTACCTCAGCCAGATCAGGCCTTCCAAGAAACTGCGTCTCACAGGCCTTTCTCTGTCACGTTGCCGGTAGGCTGTGAGAGCACTGTGCAGAGCCAGTTGTTTCTTAGCTTCCCAAAGATTTGGAAGCAAGATGCTTTGGGGACTCTCAGCCCCTTTGGAAACAAGGCGGCCCTTTGGGCCTGGCAGCTCTAGGCCAAAGTAGCACGCCCAGAGCAGGAGTTCTACTTCAGCCAGATCAGGCCTGCCAAGAAACTGCGTTTCACAGGCCTTGGTAAGAGATGTTCCCGGTAGGCTGTGAGAGCACTGTGGAGAGCCAGTTGCTTTAGCTTCCCACAGAGCTGGAAGCAAGATGCCTTGGGGCCTCTCTCTCCCTTTGGACACAAGGCAGCCTTTTGGGCCTGGCAGCTCTAGGCCAATGGAGCACACCCACAGCAGAAGTTCTACTTCAGGCAGATCAGTCCTGCCCAGAAACTGCGTTTCACAGCCCTTGGTAAGAGATGTTCACGGTAGGCTGTGAGAGCACTGGGCAGAACCAGTTGTTTTTTAGCTTCCCAAAGTGCTGGAGGCAAGATGCTTTGGGGCCTCTCTCACCCTTTGGAAACAAGGCAGCCCTTAGGTCCTGGTAGCTCTAGGCCTATGTAGCACAACCAGAACAGAAGTTCTACTTCAGCCAGGTCAGGCCTGCCAAGAAACTGCGTTTCACAGGCCTTTCAAAGAGATGTTCTCTTAGGCTGTAAGAGCACTGGGCAGAGCCAGCTGTTTCTTAGCTTCCCGAAGAGCTGGGAGCAAGATGCTTTGGGTCCACTCTCCGTCTTTGGAAACAAGGCAGCCCTTTGGGCCTGGCAGCTCTAGGGCAATGGAGCACACCCAGAGCAGAAGTTCTACTTCAGCCAGATCAGGCCTGCCAGGAAACTGCGTTTCACAGGCCTTGGTAAGAGATGTTCCCGGTAGGCTGTAAGAGCACTGGGCAGAGCCAGTTGTTTCTTACCTTCCTGAAAAGCTGGAAGCAAGATGCTTGGGACCCCTCTGCCCGTTTGGGAACAAGGCAGCCTTTTGGGTCGGGAAGCTCTAGGCCAATGGAGCACACGCAGAGCAGGAGTTCTACTTCAGCCTGATCAGGCCTGCAAAGAAACAGCGTTTGACAGGCCTTGGTAAGAGATGTTCCCGGTAGGTGTAAGAGCACTGGGCAGAGCCAGTTGTTTCTTAGCTTCGCAAAGACCGGGAAGCAAGATGCTTTGGGCCTCTCTGCCCCTTGGAAACAGGGCAGCACTTTGGGCCTGGCAGCTCTAGGGCAATGGAGCACACCCAGAGCCGGAGTTCTACTTCAGCCAGATGAGGCCTGCCAAGAAACTGCGTTTCACAGGCCTTTCAAAGACATGTTCCCGGTAGGCTGTAAGAGCACGGGGCAGAGCGAGTTGGTTCTTAGCTTCCCAGAGAGCTGGAAGCAAGATGCTTTGGGGCCTCTCTGCCCCTTTGGAAACAAGGCAGCACCTTGGGCCTGGCAGCTCTAGGCCAATGGAGCACACCCAGAGCAGAAGTTCTACTTCGGCCAGTTCAGGCCACCAAGAAACTGCGTTTCACAGGCCTTGGTAAGAGATGTTCCCGGTAGGCTGTAAGAGCACTGGGCAACGCCAGATGTTTCTTAGCTTCCCGAAGAGCTGGAAGCAAGATGCTTTGGGGCCTCTCATCCCCTTTGCAAACAAGGCGGCCCTATGGGCCAGGCAGCTCTAGGCCAATGGAGCACACCCAGAGCAGAAGCTCTACTTCGGCCAGTTCAGGCCACCAACAAACTGCGTTTCACAGGCCTTGGTAAGAGATGTTCCCGGTAGGCTGTAAGAGCACTGGGCAACGCCAGATGTTTCTTAGCTTCCCGAAGAGCTGGAAGCAAGATGCTTTGGGGCCTCTCATCCCCTTTGCAAACAAGGCCGACCTTTGGGACAGGCAGCTCTAGGCCAATGGAGCACACCCAGAGCAGAAGTTCTACCTCTGCCAGATAAGGCCTGCCAAGAAACTGCGTTTCAAAGGCTTTGGTAAGAGATGTTCCCGGTACTCTGTTAGAGCACTGGGCAGAGCCATTTGTTTCTTAGCTTCCCAAAGAGCTGGAAGCAAGATGCTTTGGGGGCTCCCTGCCCCTTTGCCAACAAGGGCGACCTTTGGGCCTTTCAGCTCTAGGCCAATGGAGCACACCCAGAGCAGAAGTCCTACTTCAGCCAGATCAGGCCTGCCAAGGAACTGCGTTTCAGAGGCCTTTGTATGTGACGTTCCCGGTAGGCTGTGAGAGCACGGTGCAGAGCCAGTTGTTTCCTTGTTTCCCAAACAGCTGGAAGCAAGACGCTTTGGGGCCTCTCTGCCCCTTTGGAAACAAGGCAGCACGTTGGGTCTGGCAGCTCTAGGGCAATGGAGCACAACCAGAGCCGAAGTTCTACTTCTTCCAGATCAGGCCTGCCTAGACAGTGCGTTTCACAGGCCTTGATAAGAGATGTTCTCTTAGGCTATAAGAGCACTGGGCACAGCCAGTTGTTTCTTAGCTTCCCAAGAGGTGGAAGCAAGATGCTTTGGGGCCTCTCTCCCCCTTTGGAAACAAGGCAGCCCTTTGGGCCTTTCAGCTCTAGGGCAATGGAGCACACCCAGAGCAGAAGTTCTACCTCAGCCAGATCAGGCCTGCCAAGAAACTGCTTTTCACAGGCCTTCGTAAGAGGTGTTCCCGGAAGGCTGTAAGAGTACCTGGCAGAGCGAGTTGTTTCTTAGCTTCAAAAACAGCTGGAAGCAACATGATTTGGGGCCTCTCTCCCCCTTTGAAAACAAAGCAGCCTTTGTGCCTGGCAGCTCTAGGCCAAAGTAGCACACCCAGAGCACAAGTTCTACCTCAGCCAGATAAGGCCTGTCAAGAAGCTGCGTTTCACAGGCCTTTGTATGTGACGTTCCCGGTTGGCTTTGAGAGCACTGTGCAGAGCCAGTTGTTTTAGCTTCCCAGAGAGCAGGAAGCAAGATGCTTTGGGGCCTCTCTCACACTTTGGAAATAAAGGCAGCCCTTTGGGCCTGGCAGCCCTAGGCCAATGGAGTACACCCAGAGCACAAGTTCTACCTCAGCCAGATCAGGCCTTCCAAGAAACTGCGTCTCACAGGCCTTTCTCTGTCACGTTGCCGGTAGGCTGTGAGAGCACTGTGCAGAGCCAGTTGTTTCTTAGCTTCCCAAAGATTTGGAAGCAAGATGCTTTGGGGACTCTCAGCCCCTTTGGAAACAAGGCGGCCCTTTGGGCCTGGCAGCTCTAGGCCAAAGTAGCACGCCCAGAGCAGGAGTTCTACTTCAGCCAGATCAGGCCTGCCAAGAAACTGCGTTTCACAGGCCTTGGTAAGAGATGTTCCCGGTAGGCTGTGAGAGCACTGTGGAGAGCCAGTTGCTTTAGCTTCCCACAGAGCTGGAAGCAAGATGCCTTGGGGCCTCTCTCTCCCTTTGGACACAAGGCAGCCGTTTGGGCCTGGCAGCTCTAGGCCAATGGAGCACACCCACAGCAGAAGTTCTACTTCAGGCAGATCAGTCCTGCCCAGAAACTGCGTTTCACAGCCCTTGGTAAGAGATGTTCACGGTAGGCTGTGAGAGCACTGGGCAGAACCAGTTGTTTTTTAGCTTCCCAAAGTGCTGGAGGCAAGATGCTTTGGGGCCTCTCTCACCCTTTGGAAACAAGGCAGCCCTTAGGTCCTGGTAGCTCTAGGCCTATGTAGCACAACCAGAACAGAAGTTCTACTTCAGCCAGGTCAGGCCTGCCAAGAAACTGCGTTTCACAGGCCTTTCAAAGAGATGTTCTCTTAGGCTGTAAGAGCACTGGGCAGAGCCAGCTGTTTCTTAGCTTCCCGAAGAGCTGGGAGCAAGATGCTTTGGGTCCACTCTCCGTCTTTGGAAACAAGGCAGCCCTTTGGGCCTGGCAGCTCTAGGGCAATGGAGCACACCCAGAGCAGAAGTTCTACTTCAGCCAGATCAGGCCTGCCAGGAAACTGCGTTTCACAGGCCTTGGTAAGAGATGTTCCCGGTAGGCTGTAAGAGCACTGGGCAGAGCCAGTTGTTTCTTACCTTCCTGAAAAGCTGGAAGCAAGATGCTTGGGACCCCTCTGCCCGTTTGGGAACAAGGCAGCCTTTTGGGTCGGGAAGCTCTAGGCCAATGGAGCACACGCAGAGCAGGAGTTCTACTTCAGCCTGATCAGGCCTGCAAAGAAACAGCGTTTGACAGGCCTTGGTAACAGATGTTCCCGGTAGGTGTAAGAGCACTGGGCAGAGCCAGTTGTTTCTTAGCTTCGCAAAGACCGGGAAGCAAGATGCTTTGGGCCTCTCTGCCCCTTGGAAACAGGGCAGCACTTGGGGCCTGGCAGCTCTAGGGCAATGGAGCACACCCAGAGCCGGAGTTCTACTTCAGCCAGATGAGGCCTGCCAAGAAACTGCGTTTCACAGGCCTTTCAAAGACATGTTCCCGGTAGGCTGTAAGAGCACGGGGCAGAGCGAGTTGGTTCTTAGCTTCCCAGAGAGCTGGAAGCAAGATGCTTTGGGGCCTCTCTGCCCCTTTGGAAACAAGGCAGCACCTTGGGCCTGGCAGCTCTAGGCCAATGGAGCACACCCAGAGCAGAAGTTCTACTTCGGCCAGTTCAGGCCACCAACAAACTGTGTTTCACAGGCCTTGGTAAGAGATGTTCCCGGTAGGCTGTAAGAGCACTGGGCAACGCCAGATGTTTCTTAGCTTCCCGAAGAGCTGGAAGCAAGATGCTTTGGGGCCTCTCATCCCCTTTGCAAACAAGGCCGACCTTTGGGCCAGGCAGCTCTAGGCCAATGGAGCACACCCAGAGCAGAAGTTCTACCTCAGCCAGATAAGGCCTGCCAAGAAACTGCGTTTCAAAGGCTTTGGTAAGAGATGTTCCCGGTACTCTGTTAGAGCACTGGGCAGAGCCATTTGTTTCTTAGCTTCCCAAAGAGCTGGAAGCAAGATGCTTTGGGGGCTCCCTGCCCCTTTGCCAACAAGGGCGACCTTTGGGCCTTTCAGCTCTAGGCCAATGGAGCACACCCAGAGCAGAAGTTCTACTTCAGCCAGATCAGGCCTGCCAAGGAACTGCGTTTCAGAGGCCTTTGTATGTGACGTTCCCGGTAGGCTGTGAGAGCACGGTGCAGAGCCAGTTGTTTCCTTGTTTCCCAAACAGCTGGAAGGAAGACGCTTTGGGGCCTCTCTGCCCCTTTGGAAACAAGGCAGCACGTTGGGTCTGGCAGCTCTAGGGCAATGGAGCACAACCAGAGCTGAAGTTCTACTTCTTCCAGATCAGGCCTGCCTAGACAGTGCGCTTCACAGGCCTTGATAAGAGATGTTCTCTTAGGCTATAAGAGCACTGGGCACAGCCAGTTGTTTCTTAGCTTCCCAAGAGGTGGAAGCAAGATGCTTTGGGGCCTCTCTCCCCCTTTGGAAACAAGGCAGCCCTTTGGGCCTTTCAGCTCTAGGGCAATGGAGCACACCCAGAGCAGAAGTTCTACCTCAGCCAGATCAGGCCTGCCAAGAAACTGCTTTTCACAGGCCTTCGTAAGAGGTGTTCCCGGAAGGCTGTAAGAGTACCTGGCAGAGCGAGTTGTTTCTTAGCTTCAAAAACAGCTGGAAGCAACATGATTTGGGGCCTCTCTCCCCCTTTGGAAACAAAGCAGCCTTTGTGCCTGGCAGCTCTAGGCCAAAGTAGCACACCCAGAGCACAAGTTCTACCTCAGCCAGATAAGGCCTGTCAAGAAGCTGCGTTTCACAGGCCTTTGTATGTGACGTTCCCGGTTGGCTTTGAGAGCACTGTGCAGAGCCAGTTGTTTTAGCTTCCCAGAGAGCAGGAAGCAAGATGCTTTGGGGCCTCTCTCACACTTTGGAAATAAAGGCAGCCCTTTGGGCCTGGCAGCCCTAGGCCAATGGAGTACACCCAGAGCACAAGTTCTACCTCAGCCAGATCAGGCCTTCCAAGAAACTGCGTCTCACAGGCCTTTCTCTGTCACGTTGCCGGTAGGCTGTGAGAGCACTGTGCAGAGCCAGTTGTTTCTTAGCTTCCCAAAGATTTGGAAGCAAGATGCTTTGGGGACTCTCAGCCCCTTTGGAAACAAGGCGGCCCTTTGGGCCTGGCAGCTCTAGGCCAAAGTAGCACGCCCAGAGCAGGAGTTCTACTTCAGCCAGATCAGGCCTGCCAAGAAACTGCGTTTCACAGGCCTTGGTAAGAGATGTTCCCGGTAGGCTGTGAGAGCACTGTGGAGAGCCAGTTGCTTTAGCTTCCCACAGAGCTGGAAGCAAGATGCCTTGGGGCCTCTCTCTCCCTTTGGACACAAGGCAGCCGTTTGGGCCTGGCAGCTCTAGGCCAATGGAGCACACCCACAGCAGAAGTTCTACTTCAGGCAGATCAGTCCTGCCCAGAAACTGCGTTTCACAGCCCTTGGTAAGAGATGTTCACGGTAGGCTGTGAGAGCACTGGGCAGAACCAGTTGTTTTTTAGCTTCCCAAAGTGCTGGAGGCAAGATGCTTTGGGGCCTCTCTCACCCTTTGGAAACAAGGCAGCCCTTAGGTCCTGGTAGCTCTAGGCCTATGTAGCACAACCAGAACAGAAGTTCTACTTCAGCCAGGTCAGGCCTGCCAAGAAACTGCGTTTCACAGGCCTTTCAAAGAGATGTTCTCTTAGGCTGTAAGAGCACTGGGCAGAGCCAGCTGTTTCTTAGCTTCCCGAAGAGCTGGGAGCAAGATGCTTTGGGTCCACTCTCCGTCTTTGGAAACAAGGCAGCCCTTTGGGCCTGGCAGCTCTAGGGCAATGGAGCACACCCAGAGCAGAAGTTCTACTTCAGCCAGATCAGGCCTGCCAGGAAACTGCGTTTCACAGGCCTTGGTAAGAGATGTTCCCGGTAGGCTGTAAGAGCACTGGGCAGAGCCAGTTGTTTCTTACCTTCCTGAAAAGCTGGAAGCAAGATGCTTGGGACCCCTCTGCCCGTTTGGGAACAAGGCAGCCTTTTGGGTCGGGAAGCTCTAGGCCAATGGAGCACACGCAGAGCAGGAGTTCTACTTCAGCCTGATCAGGCCTGCAAAGAAACAGCGTTTGACAGGCCTTGGTAAGAGATGTTCCCGGTAGGTGTAAGAGCACTGGGCAGAGCCAGTTGTTTCTTAGCTTCGCAAAGACCGGGAAGCAAGATGCTTTGGGCCTCTCTGCCCCTTGGAAACAGGGCAGCACTTGGGGCCTGGCAGCTCTAGGGCAATGGAGCACACCCAGAGCCGGAGTTCTACTTCAGCCAGATGAGGCCTGCCAAGAAACTGCGTTTCACAGGCCTTTCAAAGACATGTTCCCGGTAGGCTGTAAGAGCACGGGGCAGAGCGAGTTGGTTCTTAGCTTCCCAGAGAGCTGGAAGCAAGATGCTTTGGGGCCTCTCTGCCCCTTTGGAAACAAGGCAGCACCTTGGGCCTGGCAGCTCTAGGCCAATGGAGCACACCCAGAGCAGAAGTTCTACTTCGGCCAGTTCAGGCCACCAACAAACTGTGTTTCACAGGCCTTGGTAAGAGATGTTCCCGGTAGGCTGTAAGAGCACTGGGCAACGCCAGATGTTTCTTAGCTTCCCGAAGAGCTGGAAGCAAGATGCTTTGGGGCCTCTCATCCCCTTTGCAAACAAGGCCGACCTTTGGGCCAGGCAGCTCTAGGCCAATGGAGCACACCCAGAGCAGAAGTTCTACCTCAGCCAGATAAGGCCTGCCAAGAAACTGCGTTTCAAAGGCTTTGGTAAGAGATGTTCCCGGTACTCTGTTAGAGCACTGGGCAGAGCCATTTGTTTCTTAGCTTCCCAAAGAGCTGGAAGCAAGATGCTTTGGGGGCTCCCTGCCCCTTTGCCAACAAGGGCGACCTTTGGGCCTTTCAGCTCTAGGCCAATGGAGCACACCCAGAGCAGAAGTTCTACTTCAGCCAGATCAGGCCTGCCAAGGAACTGCGTTTCAGAGGCCTTTGTATGTGACGTTCCCGGTAGGCTGTGAGAGCACGGTGCAGAGCCAGTTGTTTCCTTGTTTCCCAAACAGCTGGAAGGAAGACGCTTTGGGGCCTCTCTGCCCCTTTGGAAACAAGGCAGCACGTTGGGTCTGGCAGCTCTAGGGCAATGGAGCACAACCAGAGCTGAAGTTCTACTTCTTCCAGATCAGGCCTGCCTATACAGTGCGCTTCACAGGCCTTGATAAGAGATGTTCTCTTAGGCTATAAGAGCACTGGGCACAGCCAGTTGTTTCTTAGCTTCCCAAGAGGTGGAAGCAAGATGCTTTGGGGCCTCTCTCCCCCTTTGGAAACAAGGCAGCCCTTTGGGCCTTTCAGCTCTAGGGCAATGGAGCACACCCAGAGCAGAAGTTCTACCTCAGCCAGATCAGGCCTGCCAAGAAACTGCTTTTCACAGGCCTTCGTAAGAGGTGTTCCCGGAAGGCTGTAAGAGTACCTGGCAGAGCGAGTTGTTTCTTAGCTTCAAAAACAGCTGGAAGCAACATGATTTGGGGCCTCTCTCCCCCTTTGGAAACAAAGCAGCCTTTGTGCCTGGCAGCTCTAGGCCAAAGTAGCACACCCAGAGCACAAGTTCTACCTCAGCCAGATAAGGCCTGTCAAGAAGCTGCGTTTCACAGGCCTTTGTATGTGACGTTCCCGGTTGGCTTTGAGAGCACTGTGCAGAGCCAGTTGTTTTAGCTTCCCAGAGAGCAGGAAGCAAGATGCTTTGGGGCCTCTCTCACACTTTGGAAATAAAGGCAGCCCTTTGGGCCTGGCAGCCCTAGGCCAATGGAGTACACCCAGAGCACAAGTTCTACCTCAGCCAGATCAGGCCTTCCAAGAAACTGCGTCTCACAGGCCTTTCTCTGTCACGTTGCCGGTAGGCTGTGAGAGCACTGTGCAGAGCCAGTTGTTTCTTAGCTTCCCAAAGATTTGGAAGCAAGATGCTTTGGGGACTCTCAGCCCCTTTGGAAACAAGGCGGCCCTTTGGGCCTGGCAGCTCTAGGCCAAAGTAGCACGCCCAGAGCAGGAGTTCTACTTCAGCCAGATCAGGCCTGCCAAGAAACTGCGTTTCACAGGCCTTGGTAAGAGATGTTCCCGGTAGGCTGTGAGAGCACTGTGGAGAGCCAGTTGCTTTAGCTTCCCACAGAGCTGGAAGCAAGATGCCTTGGGGCCTCTCTCTCCCTTTGGACACAAGGCAGCCGTTTGCGCCTGGCAGCTCTAGGCCAATGGAGCACACCCACAGCAGAAGTTCTACTTCAGGCAGATCAGTCCTGCCCAGAAACTGCGTTTCACAGCCCTTGGTAAGAGATGTTCATGGTAGGCTGTGAGAGCACTGGGCAGAACCAGTTGTTTTTTAGCTTCCCAAAGTGCTGGAGGCAAGATGCTTTGGGGCCTCTCTCACCCTTTGGAAACAAGGCAGCCCTTAGGTCCTGGTAGCTCTAGGCCTATGTAGCACAACCAGAACAGAAGTTCTACTTCAGCCAGGTCAGGCCTGCCAAGAAACTGCGTTTCACAGGCCTTTCAAAGAGATGTTCTCTTAGGCTGTAAGAGCACTGGGCAGAGCCAGCTGTTTCTTAGCTTCCCGAAGAGCTGGGAGCAAGATGCTTTGGGTCCACTCTCCGTCTTTGGAAACAAGGCAGCCCTTTGGGCCTGGCAGCTCTAGGGCAATGGAGCACACCCAGAGCAGAAGTTCTACTTCAGCCAGATCAGGCCTGCCAGGAAACTGCGTTTCACAGGCCTTGGTAAGAGATGTTCCCGGTAGGCTGTAAGAGCACTGGGCAGAGCCAGTTGTTTCTTACCTTCCTGAAAAGCTGGAAGCAAGATGCTTGGGACCCCTCTGCCCGTTTGGGAACAAGGCAGCCTTTTGGGTCGGGAAGCTCTAGGCCAATGGAGCACACGCAGAGCAGGAGTTCTACTTCAGCCTGATCAGGCCTGCAAAGAAACAGCGTTTGACAGGCCTTGGTAAGAGATGTTCCCGGTAGGTGTAAGAGCACTGGGCAGAGCCAGTTGTTTCTTAGCTTCGCAAAGACCGGGAAGCAAGATGCTTTGGGCCTCTCTGCCCCTTGGAAACAGGGCAGCACTTGGGGCCTGGCAGCTCTAGGGCAATGGAGCACACCCAGAGCCGGAGTTCTACTTCAGCCAGATGAGGCCTGCCAAGAAACTGCGTTTCACAGGCCTTTCAAAGACATGTTCCCGGTAGGCTGTAAGAGCACGGGGCAGAGCGAGTTGGTTCTTAGCTTCCCAGAGAGCTGGAAGCAAGATGCTTTGGGGCCTCTCTGCCCCTTTGGAAACAAGGCAGCACCTTGGGCCTGGCAGCTCTAGGCCAATGGAGCACACCCAGAGCAGAAGTTCTACTTCGGCCAGTTCAGGCCACCAACAAACTGTGTTTCACAGGCCTTGGTAAGAGATGTTCCCGGTAGGCTGTAAGAGCACTGGGCAACGCCAGATGTTTCTTAGCTTCCCGAAGAGCTGGAAGCAAGATGCTTTGGGGCCTCTCATCCCCTTTGCAAACAAGGCCGACCTTTGGGCCAGGCAGCTCTAGGCCAATGGAGCACACCCAGAGCAGAAGTTCTACCTCAGCCAGATAAGGCCTGCCAAGAAACTGCGTTTCAAAGGCTTTGGTAAGAGATGTTCCCGGTACTCTGTTAGAGCACTGGGCAGAGCCATTTGTTTCTTAGCTTCCCAAAGAGCTGGAAGCAAGATGCTTTGGGGGCTCCCTGCCCCTTTGCCAACAAGGGCGACCTTTGGGCCTTTCAGCTCTAGGCCAATGGAGCACACCCAGAGCAGAAGTCCTACTTCAGCCAGATCAGGCCTGCCAAGGAACTGCGTTTCAGAGGCCTTTGTATGTGACGTTCCCGGTAGGCTGTGAGAGCACGGTGCAGAGCCAGTTGTTTCCTTGTTTCCCAAACAGCTGGAAGCAAGACGCTTTGGGGCCTCTCTGCCCCTTTGGAAACAAGGCAGCACGTTGGGTCTGGCAGCTCTAGGGCAATGGAGCACAACCAGAGCTGAAGTTCTACTTCTTCCAGATCAGGCCTGCCTAGACAGTGCGTTTCACAGGCCTTGATAAGAGATGTTCTCTTAGGCTATAAGAGCACTGGGCACAGCCAGTTGTTTCTTAGCTTCCCAAGAGGTGGAAGCAAGATGCTTTGGGGCCTCTCTCCCCCTTTGGAAACAAGGCAGCCCTTTGGGCCTTTCAGCTCTAGGGCAATGGAGCACACCCAGAGCAGAAGTTCTACCTCAGCCAGATCAGGCCTGCCAAGAAACTGCTTTTCACAGGCCTTCGTAAGAGGTGTTCCCGGAAGGCTGTAAGAGTACCTGGCAGAGCGAGTTGTTTCTTAGCTTCAAAAACAGCTGGAAGCAACATGATTTGGGGCCTCTCTCCCCCTTTGGAAACAAAGCAGCCTTTGTGCCTGGCAGCTCTAGGCCAAAGTAGCACACCCAGAGCACAAGTTCTACCTCAGCCAGATAAGGCCTGTCAAGAAGCTGCGTTTCACAGGCCTTTGTATGTGACGTTCCCGGTTGGCTTTGAGAGCACTGTGCAGAGCCAGTTGTTTTAGCTTCCCAGAGAGCAGGAAGCAAGATGCTTTGGGGCCTCTCTCACACTTTGGAAATAAAGGCAGCCCTTTGGGCCTGGCAGCCCTAGGCCAATGGAGTACACCCAGAGCACAAGTTCTACCTCAGCCAGATCAGGCCTTCCAAGAAACTGCGTCTCACAGGCCTTTCTCTGTCACGTTGCCGGTAGGCTGTGAGAGCACTGTGCAGAGCCAGTTGTTTCTTAGCTTCCCAAAGATTTGGAAGCAAGATGCTTTGGGGACTCTCAGCCCCTTTGGAAACAAGGCGGCCCTTTGGGCCTGGCAGCTCTAGGCCAAAGTAGCACGCCCAGAGCAGGAGTTCTACTTCAGCCAGATCAGGCCTGCCAAGAAACTGCGTTTCACAGGCCTTGGTAAGAGATGTTCCCGGTAGGCTGTGAGAGCACTGTGGAGAGCCAGTTGCTTTAGCTTCCCACAGAGCTGGAAGCAAGATGCCTTGGGGCCTCTCTCTCCCTTTGGACACAAGGCAGCCATTTGGGCCTGGCAGCTCTAGGCCAATGGAGCACACCCACAGCAGAAGTTCTACTTCAGGCAGATCAGTCCTGCCCAGAAACTGCGTTTCACAGCCCTTGGTAAGAGATGTTCACGGTAGGCTGTGAGAGCACTGGGCAGAACCAGTTGTTTTTTAGCTTCCCAAAGTGCTGGAGGCAAGATGCTTTGGGGCCTCTCTCACCCTTTGGAAACAAGGCAGCCCTTAGGTCCTGGTAGCTCTAGGCCTATGTAGCACAACCAGAACAGAAGTTCTACTTCAGCCAGGTCAGGCCTGCCAAGAAACTGCGTTTCACAGGCCTTTCAAAGAGATGTTCTCTTAGGCTGTAAGAGCACTGGGCAGAGCCAGCTGTTTCTTAGCTTCCCGAAGAGCTGGGAGCAAGATGCTTTGGGTCCACTCTCCGTCTTTGGAAACAAGGCAGCCCTTTGGGCCTGGCAGCTCTAGGGCAATGGAGCACACCCAGAGCAGAAGTTCTACTTCAGCCAGATCAGGCCTGCCAGGAAACTGCGTTTCACAGGCCTTGGTAAGAGATGTTCCCGGTAGGCTGTAAGAGCACTGGGCAGAGCCAGTTGTTTCTTACCTTCCTGAAAAGCTGGAAGCAAGATGCTTGGGACCCCTCTGCCCGTTTGGGAACAAGGCAGCCTTTTGGGTCGGGAAGCTCTAGGCCAATGGAGCACACGCAGAGCAGGAGTTCTACTTCAGCCTGATCAGGCCTGCAAAGAAACAGCGTTTGACAGGCCTTGGTAAGAGATGTTCCCGGTAGGTGTAAGAGCACTGGGCAGAGCCAGTTGTTTCTTAGCTTCGCAAAGACCGGGAAGCAAGATGCTTTGGGCCTCTCTGCCCCTTGGAAACAGGGCAGCACTTGGGGCCTGGCAGCTCTAGGGCAATGGAGCACACCCAGAGCCGGAGTTCTACTTCAGCCAGATGAGGCCTGCCAAGAAACTGCGTTTCACAGGCCTTTCAAAGACATGTTCCCGGTAGGCTGTAAGAGCACGGGGCAGAGCGAGTTGGTTCTTAGCTTCCCAGAGAGCTGGAAGCAAGATGCTTTGGGGCCTCTCTGCCCCTTTGGAAACAAGGCAGCACCTTGGGCCTGGCAGCTCTAGGCCAATGGAGCACACCCAGAGCAGAAGTTCTACTTCGGCCAGTTCAGGCCACCAACAAACTGTGTTTCACAGGCCTTGGTAAGAGATGTTCCCGGTAGGCTGTAAGAGCACTGGGCAACGCCAGATGTTTCTTAGCTTCCCGAAGAGCTGGAAGCAAGATGCTTTGGGGCCTCTCATCCCCTTTGCAAACAAGGCCGACCTTTGGGCCAGGCAGCTCTAGGCCAATGGAGCACACCCAGAGCAGAAGTTCTACCTCAGCCAGATAAGGCCTGCCAAGAAACTGCGTTTCAAAGGCTTTGGTAAGAGATGTTCCCGGTACTCTGTTAGAGCACTGGGCAGAGCCATTTGTTTCTTAGCTTCCCAAAGAGCTGGAAGCAAGATGCTTTGGGGGCTCCCTGCCCCTTTGCCAACAAGGGCGACCTTTGGGCCTTTCAGCTCTAGGCCAATGGAGCACACCCAGAGCAGAAGTCCTACTTCAGCCAGATCAGGCCTGCCAAGGAACTGCGTTTCAGAGGCCTTTGTATGTGACGTTCCCGGTAGGCTGTGAGAGCACGGTGCAGAGCCAGTTGTTTCCTTGTTTCCCAAACAGCTGGAAGCAAGACGCTTTGGGGCCTCTCAGCCCCTTTGGAAACAAGGCAGCACGTTGGGTCTGGCAGCTCTAGGGCAATGGAGCACAACCAGAGCTGAAGTTCTACTTCTTCCAGATCAGGCCTGCCTAGACAGTGCGTTTCACAGGCCTTGATAAGAGATGTTCTCTTAGGCTATAAGAGCACTGGGCACAGCCAGTTGTTTCTTAGCTTCCCAAGAGGTGGAAGCAAGATGCTTTGGGGCCTCTCTCCCCCTTTGGAAACAAGGCAGCCCTTTGGGCCTTTCAGCTCTAGGGCAATGGAGCACACCCAGAGCAGAAGTTCTACCTCAGCCAGATCAGGCCTGCCAAGAAACTGCTTTTCACAGGCCTTCGTAAGAGGTGTTCCCGGAAGGCTGTAAGAGTACCTGGCAGAGCGAGTTGTTTCTTAGCTTCAAAAACAGCTGGAAGCAACATGATTTGGGGCCTCTCTCCCCCTTTGGAAACAAAGCAGCCTTTGTGCCTGGCAGCTCTAGGCCAAAGTAGCACACCCAGAGCACAAGTTCTACCTCAGCCAGATAAGGCCTGTCAAGAAGCTGCGTTTCACAGGCCTTTGTATGTGACGTTCCCGGTTGGCTTTGAGAGCACTGTGCAGAGCCAGTTGTTTTAGCTTCCCAGAGAGCAGGAAGCAAGATGCTTTGGGGCCTCTCTCACACTTTGGAAATAAAGGCAGCCCTTTGGGCCTGGCAGCCCTAGGCCAATGGAGTACACCCAGAGCACAAGTTCTACCTCAGCCAGATCAGGCCTTCCAAGAAACTGCGTCTCACAGGCCTTTCTCTGTCACGTTGCCGGTAGGCTGTGAGAGCACTGTGCAGAGCCAGTTGTTTCTTAGCTTCCCAAAGATTTGGAAGCAAGATGCTTTGGGGACTCTCAGCCCCTTTGGAAACAAGGCGGCCCTTTGGGCCTGGCAGCTCTAGGCCAAAGTAGCACGCCCAGAGCAGGAGTTCTACTTCAGCCAGATCAGGCCTGCCAAGAAACTGCGTTTCACAGGCCTTGGTAAGAGATGTTCCCGGTAGGCTGTGAGAGCACTGTGGAGAGCCAGTTGCTTTAGCTTCCCACAGAGCTGGAAGCAAGATGCCTTGGGGCCTCTCTCTCCCTTTGGACACAAGGCAGCCGTTTGGGCCTGGCAGCTCTAGGCCAATGGAGCACACCCACAGCAGAAGTTCTACTTCAGGCAGATCAGTCCTGCCCAGAAACTGCGTTTCACAGCCCTTGGTAAGAGATGTTCACGGTAGGCTGTGAGAGCACTGGGCAGAACCAGTTGTTTTTTAGCTTCCCAAAGTGCTGGAGGCAAGATGCTTTGGGGCCTCTCTCACCCTTTGGAAACAAGGCAGCCCTTAGGTCCTGGTAGCTCTAGGCCTATGTAGCACAACCAGAACAGAAGTTCTACTTCAGCCAGGTCAGGCCTGCCAAGAAACTGCGTTTCACAGGCCTTTCAAAGAGATGTTCTCTTAGGCTGTAAGAGCACTGGGCAGAGCCAGCTGTTTCTTAGCTTCCCGAAGAGCTGGGAGCAAGATGCTTTGGGTCCACTCTCCGTCTTTGGAAACAAGGCAGCCCTTTGGGCCTGGCAGCTCTAGGGCAATGGAGCACACCCAGAGCAGAAGTTCTACTTCAGCCAGATCAGGCCTGCCAGGAAACTGCGTTTCACAGGCCTTGGTAAGAGATGTTCCCGGTAGGCTGTAAGAGCACTGGGCAGAGCCAGTTGTTTCTTACCTTCCTGAAAAGCTGGAAGCAAGATGCTTGGGACCCCTCTGCCCGTTTGGGAACAAGGCAGCCTTTTGGGTCGGGAAGCTCTAGGCCAATGGAGCACACGCAGAGCAGGAGTTCTACTTCAGCCTGATCAGGCCTGCAAAGAAACAGCGTTTGACAGGCCTTGGTAAGAGATGTTCCCGGTAGGTGTAAGAGCACTGGGCAGAGCCAGTTGTTTCTTAGCTTCGCAAAGACCGGGAAGCAAGATGCTTTGGGCCTCTCTGCCCCTTGGAAACAGGGCAGCACTTGGGGCCTGGCAGCTCTAGGGCAATGGAGCACACCCAGAGCCGGAGTTCTACTTCAGCCAGATGAGGCCTGCCAAGAAACTGCGTTTCACAGGCCTTTCAAAGACATGTTCCCGGTAGGCTGTAAGAGCACGGGGCAGAGCGAGTTGGTTCTTAGCTTCCCAGAGAGCTGGAAGCAAGATGCTTTGGGGCCTCTCTGCCCCTTTGGAAACAAGGCAGCACCTTGGGCCTGGCAGCTCTAGGCCAATGGAGCACACCCAGAGCAGAAGTTCTACTTCGGCCAGTTCAGGCCACCAACAAACTGTGTTTCACAGGCCTTGGTAAGAGATGTTCCCGGTAGGCTGTAAGAGCACTGGGCAACGCCAGATGTTTCTTAGCTTCCCGAAGAGCTGGAAGCAAGATGCTTTGGGGCCTCTCATCCCCTTTGCAAACAAGGCCGACCTTTGGGCCAGGCAGCTCTAGGCCAATGGAGCACACCCAGAGCAGAAGTTCTACCTCAGCCAGATAAGGCCTGCCAAGAAACTGCGTTTCAAAGGCTTTGGTAAGAGATGTTCCCGGTACTCTGTTAGAGCACTGGGCAGAGCCATTTGTTTCTTAGCTTCCAAAAGAGCTGGAAGCAAGATGCTTTGGGGGCTCCCTGCCCCTTTGCCAACAAGGGCGACCTTTGGGCCTTTCAGCTCTAGGCCAATGGAGCACACCCAGAGCAGAAGTCCTACTTCAGCCAGATCAGGCCTGCCAAGGAACTGCGTTTCAGAGGCCTTTGTATGTGACGTTCCCGGTAGGCTGTGAGAGCACGGTGCAGAGCCAGTTGTTTCCTTGTTTCCCAAACAGCTGGAAGCAAGACGCTTTGGGGCCTCTCTGCCCCTTTGGAAACAAGGCAGCACGTTGGGTCTGGCAGCTCTAGGGCAATGGAGCACAACCAGAGCTGAAGTTCTACTTCTTCCAGATCAGGCCTGCCTAGACAGTGCGTTTCACAGGCCTTGATAAGAGATGTTCTCTTAGGCTATGAGAGCACTGGGCACAGCCAGTTGTTTCTTAGCTTCCCAAGAGGTGGAAGCAAGATGCTTTGGGGCCTCTCTCCCCCTTTGGAAACAAGGCAGCCCTTTGGGCCTTTCAGCTCTAGGGCAATGGAGCACACCCAGAGCAGAAGTTCTACCTCAGCCAGATCAGGCCTGCCAAGAAACTGCTTTTCACAGGCCTTCGTAAGAGGTGTTCCCGGAAGGCTGTAAGAGTACCTGGCAGAGCGAGTTGTTTCTTAGCTTCAAAAACAGCTGGAAGCAACATGATTTGGGGCCTCTCTCCCCCTTTGGAAACAAAGCAGCCTTTGTGCCTGGCAGCTCTAGGCCAAAGTAGCACACCCAGAGCACAAGTTCTACCTCAGCCAGATAAGGCCTGTCAAGAAGCTGCGTTTCACAGGCCTTTGTATGTGACGTTCCCGGTTGGCTTTGAGAGCACTGTGCAGAGCCAGTTGTTTTAGCTTCCCAGAGAGCAGGAAGCAAGATGCTTTGGGGCCTCTCTCACACTTTGGAAATAAAGGCAGCCCTTTGGGCCTGGCAGCCCTAGGCCAATGGAGTACACCCAGAGCACAAGTTCTACCTCAGCCAGATCAGGCCTTCCAAGAAACTGCGTCTCACAGGCCTTTCTCTGTCACGTTGCCGGTAGGCTGTGAGAGCACTGTGCAGAGCCAGTTGTTTCTTAGCTTCCCAAAGATTTGGAAGCAAGATGCTTTGGGGACTCTCAGCCCCTTTGGAAACAAGGCGGCCCTTTGGGCCTGGCAGCTCTAGGCCAAAGTAGCACGCCCAGAGCAGGAGTTCTACTTCAGCCAGATCAGGCCTGCCAAGAAACTGCGTTTCACAGGCCTTGGTAAGAGATGTTCCCGGTAGGCTGTGAGAGCACTGTGGAGAGCCAGTTGCTTTAGCTTCCCACAGAGCTGGAAGCAAGATGCCTTGGGGCCTCTCTCTCCCTTTGGACACAAGGCAGCCTTTTGGGCCTGGCAGCTCTAGGCCAATGGAGCACACCCACAGCAGAAGTTCTACTTCAGGCAGATCAGTCCTGCCCAGAAACTGCGTTTCACAGCCCTTGGTAAGAGATGTTCACGGTAGGCTGTGAGAGCACTGGGCAGAACCAGTTGTTTTTTAGCTTCCCAAAGTGCTGGAGGCAAGATGCTTTGGGGCCTCTCTCACCCTTTGGAAACAAGGCAGCCCTTAGGTCCTGGTAGCTCTAGGCCTATGTAGCACAACCAGAACAGAAGTTCTACTTCAGCCAGGTCAGGCCTGCCAAGAAACTGCGTTTCACAGGCCTTTCAAAGAGATGTTCTCTTAGGCTGTAAGAGCACTGGGCAGAGCCAGCTGTTTCTTAGCTTCCCGAAGAGCTGGGAGCAAGATGCTTTGGGTCCACTCTCCGTCTTTGGAAACAAGGCAGCCCTTTGGGCCTGGCAGCTCTAGGGCAATGGAGCACACCCAGAGCAGAAGTTCTACTTCAGCCAGATCAGGCCTGCCAGGAAACTGCGTTTCACAGGCCTTGGTAAGAGATGTTCCCGGTAGGCTGTAAGAGCACTGGGCAGAGCCAGTTGTTTCTTACCTTCCTGAAAAGCTGGAAGCAAGATGCTTGGGACCCCTCTGCCCGTTTGGGAACAAGGCAGCCTTTTGGGTCGGGAAGCTCTAGGCCAATGGAGCACACGCAGAGCAGGAGTTCTACTTCAGCCTGATCAGGCCTGCAAAGAAACAGCGTTTGACAGGCCTTGGTAAGAGATGTTCCCGGTAGGTGTAAGAGCACTGGGCAGAGCCAGTTGTTTCTTAGCTTCGCAAAGACCGGGAAGCAAGATGCTTTGGGCCTCTCTGCCCCTTGGAAACAGGGCAGCACTTGGGGCCTGGCAGCTCTAGGGCAATGGAGCACACCCAGAGCCGGAGTTCTACTTCAGCCAGATGAGGCCTGCCAAGAAACTGCGTTTCACAGGCCTTTCAAAGACATGTTCCCGGTAGGCTGTAAGAGCACGGGGCAGAGCGAGTTGGTTCTTAGCTTCCCAGAGAGCTGGAAGCAAGATGCTTTGGGGCCTCTCTGCCCCTTTGGAAACAAGGCAGCACCTTGGGCCTGGCAGCTCTAGGCCAATGGAGCACACCCAGAGCAGAAGTTCTACTTCGGCCAGTTCAGGCCACCAACAAACTGTGTTTCACAGGCCTTGGTAAGAGATGTTCCCGGTAGGCTGTAAGAGCACTGGGCAACGCCAGATGTTTCTTAGCTTCCCGAAGAGCTGGAAGCAAGATGCTTTGGGGCCTCTCATCCCCTTTGCAAACAAGGCCGACCTTTGGGCCAGGCAGCTCTAGGCCAATGGAGCACACCCAGAGCAGAAGTTCTACCTCAGCCTGATAAGGCCTGCCAAGAAACTGCGTTTCAAAGGCTTTGGTAAGAGATGTTCCCGGTACTCTGTTAGAGCACTGGGCAGAGCCATTTGTTTCTTAGCTTCCCAAAGAGCTGGAAGCAAGATGCTTTGGGGGCTCCCTGCCCCTTTGCCAACAAGGGCGACCTTTGGGCCTTTCAGCTCTAGGCCAATGGAGCACACCCAGAGCAGAAGTCCTACTTCAGCCAGATCAGGCCTGCCAAGGAACTGCGTTTCAGAGGCCTTTGTATGTGACGTTCCCGGTAGGCTGTGAGAGCACGGTGCAGAGCCAGTTGTTTCCTTGTTTCCCAAACAGCTGGAAGCAAGACGCTTTGGGGCCTCTCTGCCCCTTTGGAAACAAGGCAGCACGTTGGGTCTGGCAGCTCTAGGGCAATGGAGCACAACCAGAGCTGAAGTTCTACTTCTTCCAGATCAGGCCTGCCTAGACAGTGCGTTTCACAGGCCTTGATAAGAGATGTTCTCTTAGGCTATGAGAGCACTGGGCACAGCCAGTTGTTTCTTAGCTTCCCAAGAGGTGGAAGCAAGATGCTTTGGGGCCTCTCTCCCCCTTTGGAAACAAGGCAGCCCTTTGGGCCTTTCAGCTCTAGGGCAATGGAGCACACCCAGAGCAGAAGTTCTACCTCAGCCAGATCAGGCCTGCCAAGAAACTGCTTTTCACAGGCCTTCGTAAGAGGTGTTCCCGGAAGGCTGTAAGAGTACCTGGCAGAGCGAGTTGTTTCTTAGCTTCAAAAACAGCTGGAAGCAACATGATTTGGGGCCTCTCTCCCCCTTTGGAAACAAAGCAGCCTTTGTGCCTGGCAGCTCTAGGCCAAAGTAGCACACCCAGAGCACAAGTTCTACCTCAGCCAGATAAGGCCTGTCAAGAAGCTGCGTTTCACAGGCCTTTGTATGTGACGTTCCCGGTTGGCTTTGAGAGCACTGTGCAGAGCCAGTTGTTTTAGCTTCCCAGAGAGCAGGAAGCAAGATGCTTTGGGGCCTCTCTCACACTTTGGAAATAAAGGCAGCCCTTTGGGCCTGGCAGCCCTAGGCCAATGGAGTACACCCAGAGCAGAAGTTCTACCTCAGCCAGATCAGGCCTTCCAAGAAACTGCGTCTCACAGGCCTTTCTCTGTCACGTTGCCGGTAGGCTGTGAGAGCACTGTGCAGAGCCAGTTGTTTCTTAGCTTCCCAAAGATTTGGAAGCAAGATGCTTTGGGGACTCTCAGCCCCTTTGGAAACAAGGCGGCCCTTTGGGCCTGGCAGCTCTAGGCCAAAGTAGCACGCCCAGAGCAGGAGTTCTACTTCAGCCAGATCAGGCCTGCCAAGAAACTGCGTTTCACAGGCCTTGGTAAGAGATGTTCCCGGTAGGCTGTGAGAGCACTGTGGAGAGCCAGTTGCTTTAGCTTCCCACAGAGCTGGAAGCAAGATGCCTTGGGGCCTCTCTCTCCCTTTGGACACAAGGCAGCCTTTTGGGCCTGGCAGCTCTAGGCCAATGGAGCACACCCACAGCAGAAGTTCTACTTCAGGCAGATCAGTCCTGCCCAGAAACTGCGTTTCACAGCCCTTGGTAAGAGATGTTCACGGTAGGCTGTGAGAGCACTGGGCAGAACCAGTTGTTTTTTAGCTTCCCAAAGTGCTGGAGGCAAGATGCTTTGGGGCCTCTCTCACCCTTTGGAAACAAGGCAGCCCTTAGGTCCTGGTAGCTCTAGGCCTATGTAGCACAACCAGAACAGAAGTTCTACTTCAGCCAGGTCAGGCCTGCCAAGAAACTGCGTTTCACAGGCCTTTCAAAGAGATGTTCTCTTAGGCTGTAAGAGCACTGGGCAGAGCCAGCTGTTTCTTAGCTTCCCGAAGAGCTGGGAGCAAGATGCTTTGGGTCCACTCTCCGTCTTTGGAAACAAGGCAGCCCTTTGGGCCTGGCAGCTCTAGGGCAATGGAGCACACCCAGAGCAGAAGTTCTACTTCAGCCAGATCAGGCCTGCCAGGAAACTGCGTTTCACAGGCCTTGGTAAGAGATGTTCCCGGTAGGCTGTAAGAGCACTGGGCAGAGCCAGTTGTTTCTTACCTTCCTGAAAAGCTGGAAGCAAGATGCTTGGGACCCCTCTGCCCGTTTGGGAACAAGGCAGCCTTTTGGGTCGGGAAGCTCTAGGCCAATGGAGCACACGCAGAGCAGGAGTTCTACTTCAGCCTGATCAGGCCTGCAAAGAAACAGCGTTTGACAGGCCTTGGTAAGAGATGTTCCCGGTAGGTGTAAGAGCACTGGGCAGAGCCAGTTGTTTCTTAGCT
The DNA here is from genome assembly GCF_041296235.1 of Equus asinus. Taxonomy (NCBI): domain Eukaryota; kingdom Metazoa; phylum Chordata; class Mammalia; order Perissodactyla; family Equidae; genus Equus; species Equus asinus. Next base: position 1,477,003 of record NW_027225523.1, read on the forward strand.
TCGCAAAGACCGGGAAGCAAGATGCTTTGGGCCTCTCTGCCCCTTGGAAACAGGGCAGCACTTTGGGCCTGGCAGGTCTAGGGCAATGGAGCACACCCAGAGCCGGAGTTCTACTTCAGCCAGATGAGGCCTGCCAAGAAACTGCGTTTCACAGGCCTTTCAAAGACATGTTCCCGGTAGGCTGTAAGAGCACGGGGCAGAGCGAGTTGGTTCTTAGCTTCCCAGAGAGCTGGAAGCAAGATGCTTTGGGGCCTCTCTGCCCCTTTGGAAACAAGGCAGCACCTTGGGCCTGGCAGCTCTAGGCCAATGGAGCACACCCAGAGCAGAAGTTCTACTTCGGCCAGTTCAGGCCACCAACAAACTGTGTTTCACAGGCCTTGGTAAGAGATGTTCCCGGTAGGCTGTAAGAGCACTGGGCAACGCCAGATGTTTCTTAGCTTCCCGAAGAGCTGGAAGCAAGATGCTTTGGGGCCTCTCATCCCCTTTGCAAACAAGGCCAACCTTTGGGCCAGGCAGCTCTAGGCCAATGGAGCACACCCAGAGCAGAAGTTCTACCTCAGCCAGATAAGGCCTGCCAAGAAACTGTGTTTCAAAGGCTTTGGTAAGAGATGTTCCCGGTACTCTGTTAGAGCACTGGGCAGAGCCATTTGTTTCTTAGCTTCCCAAAGAGCTGGAAGCAAGATGCTTTGGGGGCTCCCTGCCCCTTTGCCAACAAGGGCGACCTTTGGGCCTTTCAGCTCTAGGCCAATGGAGCACACCCAGAGCAGAAGTCCTACTTCAGCCAGATCAGGCCTGCCAAGGAACTGCGTTTCAGAGGCCTTTGTATGTGACGTTCCCGGTAGGCTGTGAGAGCACGGTGCAGAGCCAGTTGTTTCCTTGTTTCCCAAACAGCTGGAAGCAAGACGCTTTGGGGCCTCTCTGCCCCTTTGGAAACAAGGCAGCACGTTGGGTCTGGCAGCTCTAGGGCAATGGAGCACAACCAGAGCTGAAGTTCTACTTCTTCCAGATCAGGCCTGCCTAGACAGTGCGTTTCACAGGCCTTGATAAGAGATGTTCTCTTAGGCTATAAGAGCACTGGGCACAGCCAGTTGTTTCTTAGCTTCCCAAGAGGTGGAAGCAAGATGCTTTGGGGCCTCTCTCCCCCTTTGGAAACAAGGCAGCCCTTTGGGCCTTTCAGCTCTAGGGCAATGGAGCACACCCAGAGCAGAAGTTCTACCTCAGCCAGATCAGGCCTGCCAAGAAACTGCTTTTCACAGGCCTTCGTAAGAGGTGTTCCCGGAAGGCTGTAAGAGTACCTGGCAGAGCGAGTTGTTTCTTAGCTTCAAAAACAGCTGGAAGCAACATGATTTGGGGCCTCTCTCCCCCTTTGGAAACAAAGCAGCCTTTGTGCCTGGCAGCTCTAGGCCAAAGTAGCACACCCAGAGCACAAGTTCTACCTCAGCCAGATAAGGCCTGTCAAGAAGCTGCGTTTCACAGGCCTTTGTATGTGACGTTCCCGGTTGGCTTTGAGAGCACTGTGCAGAGCCAGTTGTTTTAGCTTCCCAGAGAGCAGGAAGCAAGATGCTTTGGGGCCTCTCTCACACTTTGGAAATAAAGGCAGCCCTTTGGGCCTGGCAGCCCTAGGCCAATGGAGTACACCCAGAGCACAAGTTCTACCTCAGCCAGATCAGGCCTTCCAAGAAACTGCGTCTCACAGGCCTTTCTCTGTCACGTTGCCGGTAGGCTGTGAGAGCACTGTGCAGAGCCAGTTGTTTCTTAGCTTCCCAAAGATTTGGAAGCAAGATGCTTTGGGGACTCTCAGCCCCTTTGGAAACAAGGCGGCCCTTTGGGCCTGGCAGCTCTAGGCCAAAGTAGCACGCCCAGAGCAGGAGTTCTACTTCAGCCAGATCAGGCCTGCCAAGAAACTGCGTTTCACAGGCCTTGGTAAGAGATGTTCCCGGTAGGCTGTGAGAGCACTGTGGAGAGCCAGTTGCTTTAGCTTCCCACAGAGCTGGAAGCAAGATGCCTTGGGGCCTCTCTCTCCCTTTGGACACAAGGCAGCCTTTTGGGCCTGGCAGCTCTAGGCCAATGGAGCACACCCACAGCAGAAGTTCTACTTCAGGCAGATCAGTCCTGCCCAGAAACTGCGTTTCACAGCCCTTGGTAAGAGATGTTCACGGTAGGCTGTGAGAGCACTGGGCAGAACCAGTTGTTTTTTAGCTTCCCAAAGTGCTGGAGGCAAGATGCTTTGGGGCCTCTCTCACCCTTTGGAAACAAGGCAGCCCTTAGGTCCTGGTAGCTCTAGGCCTATGTAGCACAACCAGAACAGAAGTTCTACTTCAGCCAGGTCAGGCCTGCCAAGAAACTGCGTTTCACAGGCCTTTCAAAGAGATGTTCTCTTAGGCTGTAAGAGCACTGGGCAGAGCCAGCTGTTTCTTAGCTTCCCGAAGAGCTGGGAGCAAGATGCTTTGGGTCCACTCTCCGTCTTTGGAAACAAGGCAGCCCTTTGGGCCTGGCAGCTCTAGGGCAATGGAGCACACCCAGAGCAGAAGTTCTACTTCAGCCAGATCAGGCCTGCCAGGAAACTGCGTTTCACAGGCCTTGGTAAGAGATGTTCCCGGTAGGCTGTAAGAGCACTGGGCAGAGCCAGTTGTTTCTTACCTTCCTGAAAAGCTGGAAGCAAGATGCTTGGGACCCCTCTGCCCGTTTGGGAACAAGGCAGCCTTTTGGGTCGGGAAGCTCTAGGCCAATGGAGCACACGCAGAGCAGGAGTTCTACTTCAGCCTGATCAGGCCTGCAAAGAAACAGCGTTTGACAGGCCTTGGTAAGAGATGTTCCCGGTAGGTGTAAGAGCACTGGGCAGAGCCAGTTGTTTCTTAGCTTCGCAAAGACCGGGAAGCAAGATGCTTTGGGCCTCTCTGCCCCTTGGAAACAGGGCAGCACTTTGGGCCTGGCAGGTCTAGGGCAATGGAGCACACCCAGAGCCGGAGTTCTACTTCAGCCAGATGAGGCCTGCCAAGAAACTGCGTTTCACAGGCCTTTCAAAGACATGTTCCCGGTAGGCTGTAAGAGCACGGGGCAGAGCGAGTTGGTTCTTAGCTTCCCAGAGAGCTGGAAGCAAGATGCTTTGGGGCCTCTCTGCCCCTTTGGAAACAAGGCAGCACCTTGGGCCTGGCAGCTCTAGGCCAATGGAGCACACCCAGAGCAGAAGTTCTACTTCGGCCAGTTCAGGCCACCAACAAACTGTGTTTCACAGGCCTTGGTAAGAGATGTTCCCGGTAGGCTGTAAGAGCACTGGGCAACGCCAGATGTTTCTTAGCTTCCCGAAGAGCTGGAAGCAAGAAGCTTTGGTGCCACTCTCTCACTTTGGACTCAAGGCAGCCCTTTGGGGCAGGTAGCTCTAGCCCAGTGGAGCACACCCAGAGCAGAAGTTCTACTTCGGCCAGTTCAGGCCACCAAGAAACTGCGTTTCACAGGCCTTGGTAAGAGATGTTCCCGGTAGGCTGTAAGAGCACTGGGCAACGCCAGATGTTTCTTAGCTTCCCGAAGAGCTGGAAGCAAGATGCTTTGGGGCCTCTCATCCCCTTTGCAAACAAGGCCGACCTTTGGGCCAGGCAGCTCTAGGCCAATGGAGCACACCCAGAGCAGAAGTTCTACCTCAGCCAGATAAGGCCTGCCAAGAAACTGCGTTTCAAAGGCTTTGGTAAGAGATGTTCCCGGTACTCTGTTAGAGCACTGGGCAGAGCCATTTGTTTCTTAGCTTCCCAAAGAGCTGGAAGCAAGATGCTTTGGGGGCTCCCTGCCCCTTTGCCAACAAGGGCGACCTTTGGGCCTTTCAGCTCTAGGCCAATGGAGCACACCCAGAGCAGAAGTCCTACTTCAGCCAGATCAGGCCTGCCAAGGAACTGCGTTTCAGAGGCCTTTGTATGTGACGTTCCCGGTAGGCTGTGAGAGCACGGTGCAGAGCCAGTTGTTTCCTTGTTTCCCAAACAGCTGGAAGCAAGACGCTTTGGGGCCTCTCTGCCCCTTTGGAAACAAGGCAGCACGTTGGGTCTGGCAGCTCTAGGGCAATGGAGCACAACCAGAGCCGAAGTTCTACTTCTTCCAGATCAGGCCTGCCTAGACAGTGCGTTTCACAGGCCTTGATAAGAGATGTTCTCTTAGGCTATAAGAGCACTGGGCACAGCCAGTTGTTTCTTAGCTTCCCAAGAGGTGGAAGCAAGATGCTTTGGGGCCTCTCTCCCCCTTTGGAAACAAGGCAGCCCTTTGGGCCTTTCAGCTCTAGGGCAATGGAGCACACCCAGAGCAGAAGTTCTACCTCAGCCAGATCAGGCCTGCCAAGAAACTGCTTTTCACAGGCCTTCGTAAGAGGTGTTCCCGGAAGGCTGTAAGAGTACCTGGCAGAGCGAGTTGTTTCTTAGCTTCAAAAACAGCTGGAAGCAACATGATTTGGGGCCTCTCTCCCCCTTTGGAAACAAAGCAGCCTTTGTGCCTGGCAGCTCTAGGCCAAAGTAGCACACCCAGAGCACAAGTTCTACCTCAGCCAGATAAGGCCTGTCAAGAAGCTGCGTTTCACAGGCCTTTGTATGTGACGTTCCCGGTTGGCTTTGAGAGCACTGTGCAGAGCCAGTTGTTTTAGCTTCCCAGAGAGCAGGAAGCAAGATGCTTTGGGGCCTCTCTCACACTTTGGAAATAAAGGCAGCCCTTTGGGCCTGGCAGCCCTAGGCCAATGGAGTACACCCAGAGCACAAGTTCTACCTCAGCCAGATCAGGCCTTCCAAGAAACTGCGTCTCACAGGCCTTTCTCTGTCACGTTGCCGGTAGGCTGTGAGAGCACTGTGCAGAGCCAGTTGTTTCTTAGCTTCCCAAAGATTTGGAAGCAAGATGCTTTGGGGACTCTCAGCCCCTTTGGAAACAAGGCGGCCCTTTGGGCCTGGCAGCTCTAGGCCAAAGTAGCACGCCCAGAGCAGGAGTTCTACTTCAGCCAGATCAGGCCTGCCAAGAAACTGCGTTTCACAGGCCTTGGTAAGAGATGTTCCCGGTAGGCTGTGAGAGCACTGTGGAGAGCCAGTTGCTTTAGCTTCCCACAGAGCTGGAAGCAAGATGCCTTGGGGCCTCTCTCTCCCTTTGGACACAAGGCAGCCGTTTGGGCCTGGCAGCTCTAGGCCAATGGAGCACACCCACAGCAGAAGTTCTACTTCAGGCAGATCAGTCCTGCCCAGAAACTGCGTTTCACAGCCCTTGGTAAGAGATGTTCACGGTAGGCTGTGAGAGCACTGGGCAGAACCAGTTGTTTTTTAGCTTCCCAAAGTGCTGGAGGCAAGATGCTTTGGGGCCTCTCTCACCCTTTGGAAACAAGGCAGCCCTTAGGTCCTGGTAGCTCTAGGCCTATGTAGCACAACCAGAACAGAAGTTCTACTTCAGCCAGGTCAGGCCTGCCAAGAAACTGCGTTTCACAGGCCTTTCAAAGAGATGTTCTCTTAGGCTGTAAGAGCACTGGGCAGAGCCAGCTGTTTCTTAGCTTCCCGAAGAGCTGGGAGCAAGATGCTTTGGGTCCACTCTCCGTCTTTGGAAACAAGGCAGCCCTTTGGGCCTGGCAGCTCTAGGGCAATGGAGCACACCCAGAGCAGAAGTTCTACTTCAGCCAGATCAGGCCTGCCAGGAAACTGCGTTTCACAGGCCTTGGTAAGAGATGTTCCCGGTAGGCTGTAAGAGCACTGGGCAGAGCCAGTTGTTTCTTACCTTCCTGAAAAGCTGGAAGCAAGATGCTTGGGACCCCTCTGCCCGTTTGGGAACAAGGCAGCCTTTTGGGTCGGGAAGCTCTAGGCCAATGGAGCACACGCAGAGCAGGAGTTCTACTTCAGCCTGATCAGGCCTGCAAAGAAACAGCGTTTGACAGGCCTTGGTAAGAGATGTTCCCGGTAGGTGTAAGAGCACTGGGCAGAGCCAGTTGTTTCTTAGCTTCGCAAAGACCGGGAAGCAAGATGCTTTGGGCCTCTCTGCCCCTTGGAAACAGGGCAGCACTTTGGGCCTGGCAGGTCTAGGGCAATGGAGCACACCCAGAGCCGGAGTTCTACTTCAGCCAGATGAGGCCTGCCAAGAAACTGCGTTTCACAGGCCTTTCAAAGACATGTTCCCGGTAGGCTGTAAGAGCACGGGGCAGAGCGAGTTGGTTCTTAGCTTCCCAGAGAGCTGGAAGCAAGATGCTTTGGGGCCTCTCTGCCCCTTTGGAAACAAGGCAGCACCTTGGGCCTGGCAGCTCTAGGCCAATGGAGCACACCCAGAGCAGAAGTTCTACTTCGGCCAGTTCAGGCCACCAACAAACTGTGTTTCACAGGCCTTGGTAAGAGATGTTCCCGGTAGGCTGTAAGAGCACTGGGCAACGCCAGATGTTTCTTAGCTTCCCGAAGAGCTGGAAGCAAGAAGCTTTGGTGCCACTCTCTCACTTTGGACTCAAGGCAGCCCTTTGGGGCAGGTAGCTCTAGCCCAGTGGAGCACACCCAGAGCAGAAGTTCTACTTCGGCCAGTTCAGGCCACCAAGAAACTGCGTTTCACAGGCCTTGGTAAGAGATGTTCCCGGTAGGCTGTAAGAGCACTGGGCAACGCCAGATGTTTCTTAGCTTCCCGAAGAGCTGGAAGCAAGATGCTTTGGGGCCTCTCATCCCCTTTGCAAACAAGGCCGACCTTTGGGCCAGGCAGCTCTAGGCCAATGGAGCACACCCAGAGCAGAAGTTCTACCTCAGCCAGATAAGGCCTGCCAAGAAACTGCGTTTCAAAGGCTTTGGTAAGAGATGTTCCCGGTACTCTGTTAGAGCACTGGGCAGAGCCATTTGTTTCTTAGCTTCCCAAAGAGCTGGAAGCAAGATGCTTTGGGGGCTCCCTGCCCCTTTGCCAACAAGGGCGACCTTTGGGCCTTTCAGCTCTAGGCCAATGGAGCACACCCAGAGCAGAAGTCCTACTTCAGCCAGATCAGGCCTGCCAAGGAACTGCGTTTCAGAGGCCTTTGTATGTGACGTTCCCGGTAGGCTGTGAGAGCACGGTGCAGAGCCAGTTGTTTCCTTGTTTCCCAAACAGCTGGAAGCAAGACGCTTTGGGGCCTCTCTGCCCCTTTGGAAACAAGGCAGCACGTTGGGTCTGGCAGCTCTAGGGCAATGGAGCACAACCAGAGCTGAAGTTCTACTTCTTCCAGATCAGGCCTGCCTAGACAGTGCGTTTCACAGGCCTTGATAAGAGATGTTCTCTTAGGCTATAAGAGCACTGGGCACAGCCAGTTGTTTCTTAGCTTCCCAAGAGGTGGAAGCAAGATGCTTTGGGGCCTCTCTCCCCCTTTGGAAACAAGGCAGCCCTTTGGGCCTTTCAGCTCTAGGGCAATGGAGCACACCCAGAGCAGAAGTTCTACCTCAGCCAGATCAGGCCTGCCAAGAAACTGCTTTTCACAGGCCTTCGTAAGAGGTGTTCCCGGAAGGCTGTAAGAGTACCTGGCAGAGCGAGTTGTTTCTTAGCTTCAAAAACAGCTGGAAGCAACATGATTTGGGGCCTCTCTCCCCCTTTGGAAACAAAGCAGCCTTTGTGCCTGGCAGCTCTAGGCCAAAGTAGCACACCCAGAGCACAAGTTCTACCTCAGCCAGATAAGGCCTGTCAAGAAGCTGCGTTTCACAGGCCTTTGTATGTGACGTTCCCGGTTGGCTTTGAGAGCACTGTGCAGAGCCAGTTGTTTTAGCTTCCCAGAGAGCAGGAAGCAAGATGCTTTGGGGCCTCTCTCACACTTTGGAAATAAAGGCAGCCCTTTGGGCCTGGCAGCCCTAGGCCAATGGAGTACACCCAGAGCACAAGTTCTACCTCAGCCAGATCAGGCCTTCCAAGAAACTGCGTCTCACAGGCCTTTCTCTGTCACGTTGCCGGTAGGCTGTGAGAGCACTGTGCAGAGCCAGTTGTTTCTTAGCTTCCCAAAGATTTGGAAGCAAGATGCTTTGGGGACTCTCAGCCCCTTTGGAAACAAGGCGGCCCTTTGGGCCTGGCAGCTCTAGGCCAAAGTAGCACGCCCAGAGCAGGAGTTCTACTTCAGCCAGATCAGGCCTGCCAAGAAACTGCGTTTCACAGGCCTTGGTAAGAGATGTTCCCGGTAGGCTGTGAGAGCACTGTGGAGAGCCAGTTGCTTTAGCTTCCCACAGAGCTGGAAGCAAGATGCCTTGGGGCCTCTCTCTCCCTTTGGACACAAGGCAGCCTTTTGGGCCTGGCAGCTCTAGGCCAATGGAGCACACCCACAGCAGAAGTTCTACTTCAGGCAGATCAGTCCTGCCCAGAAACTGCGTTTCACAGCCCTTGGTAAGAGATGTTCACGGTAGGCTGTGAGAGCACTGGGCAGAACCAGTTGTTTTTTAGCTTCCCAAAGTGCTGGAGGCAAGATGCTTTGGGGCCTCTCTCCCCCTTTGGAAACAAGGCAGCCCTTAGGTCCTGGTAGCTCTAGGCCTATGTAGCACAACCAGAACAGAAGTTCTACTTCAGCCAGGTCAGGCCTGCCAAGAAACTGCGTTTCACAGGCCTTTCAAAGAGATGTTCTCTTAGGCTGTAAGAGCACTGGGCAGAGCCAGCTGTTTCTTAGCTTCCCGAAGAGCTGGGAGCAAGATGCTTTGGGTCCACTCTCCGTCTTTGGAAACAAGGCAGCCCTTTGGGCCTGGCAGCTCTAGGGCAATGGAGCACACCCAGAGCAGAAGTTCTACTTCAGCCAGATCAGGCCTGCCAGGAAACTGCGTTTCACAGGCCTTGGTAAGAGATGTTCCCGGTAGGCTGTAAGAGCACTGGGCAGAGCCAGTTGTTTCTTACCTTCCTGAAAAGCTGGAAGCAAGATGCTTGGGACCCCTCTGCCCGTTTGGGAACAAGGCAGCCTTTTGGGTCGGGAAGCTCTAGGCCAATGGAGCACACGCAGAGCAGGAGTTCTACTTCAGCCTGATCAGGCCTGCAAAGAAACAGCGTTTGACAGGCCTTGGTAAGAGATGTTCCCGGTAGGTGTAAGAGCACTGGGCAGAGCCAGTTGTTTCTTAGCTTCGCAAAGACCGGGAAGCAAGATGCTTTGGGCCTCTCTGCCCCTTGGAAACAGGGCAGCACTTTGGGCCTGGCAGCTCTAGGGCAATGGAGCACACCCAGAGCCGGAGTTCTACTTCAGCCAGATGAGGCCTGCCAAGAAACTGCGTTTCACAGGCCTTTCAAAGACATGTTCCCGGTAGGCTGTAAGAGCACGGGGCAGAGCGAGTTGGTTCTTAGCTTCCCAGAGAGCTGGAAGCAAGATGCTTTGGGGCCTCTCTGCCCCTTTGGAAACAAGGCAGCACCTTGGGCCTGGCAGCTCTAGGCCAATGGAGCACACCCAGAGCAGAAGTTCTACTTCGGCCAGTTCAGGCCACCAACAAACTGTGTTTCACAGGCCTTGGTAAGAGATGTTCCCGGTAGGCTGTAAGAGCACTGGGCAACGCCAGATGTTTCTTAGCTTCCCGAAGAGCTGGAAGCAAGATGCTTTGGGGCCTCTCATCCCCTTTGCAAACAAGGCCGACCTTTGGGCCAGGCAGCTCTAGGCCAATGGAGCACACCCAGAGCAGAAGTTCTACCTCAGCCAGATAAGGCCTGCCAAGAAACTGCGTTTCAAAGGCTTTGGTAAGAGATGTTCCCGGTACTCTGTTAGAGCACTGGGCAGAGCCATTTGTTTCTTAGCTTCCCAAAGAGCTGGAAGCAAGATGCTTTGGGGGCTCCCTGCCCCTTTGCCAACAAGGGCGACCTTTGGGCCTTTCAGCTCTAGGCCAATGGAGCACACCCAGAGCAGAAGTCCTACTTCAGCCAGATCAGGCCTGCCAAGGAACTGCGTTTCAGAGGCCTTTGTATGTGACGTTCCCGGTAGGCTGTGAGAGCACGGTGCAGAGCCAGTTGTTTCCTTGTTTCCCAAACAGCTGGAAGCAAGACGCTTTGGGGCCTCTCTGCCCCTTTGGAAACAAGGCAGCACGTTGGGTCTGGCAGCTCTAGGGCAATGGAGCACAACCAGAGCTGAAGTTCTACTTCTTCCAGATCAGGCCTGCCTAGACAGTGCGTTTCACAGGCCTTGATAAGAGATGTTCTCTTAGGCTATAAGAGCACTGGGCACAGCCAGTTGTTTCTTAGCTTCCCAAGAGGTGGAAGCAAGATGCTTTGGGGCCTCTCTCCCCCTTTGGAAACAAGGCAGCCCTTTGGGCCTTTCAGCTCTAGGGCAATGGAGCACACCCAGAGCAGAAGTTCTACCTCAGCCAGATCAGGCCTGCCAAGAAACTGCTTTTCACAGGCCTTCGTAAGAGGTGTTCCCGGAAGGCTGTAAGAGTACCTGGCAGAGCGAGTTGTTTCTTAGCTTCAAAAACAGCTGGAAGCAACATGATTTGGGGCCTCTCTCCCCCTTTGGAAACAAAGCAGCCTTTGTGCCTGGCAGCTCTAGGCCAAAGTAGCACACCCAGAGCACAAGTTCTACCTCAGCCAGATAAGGCCTGTCAAGAAGCTGCGTTTCACAGGCCTTTGTATGTGACGTTCCCGGTTGGCTTTGAGAGCACTGTGCAGAGCCAGTTGTTTTAGCTTCCCAGAGAGCAGGAAGCAAGATGCTTTGGGGCCTCTCTCACACTTTGGAAATAAAGGCAGCCCTTTGGGCCTGGCAGCCCTAGGCCAATGGAGTACACCCAGAGCACAAGTTCTACCTCAGCCAGATCAGGCCTTCCAAGAAACTGCGTCTCACAGGCCTTTCTCTGTCACGTTGCCGGTAGGCTGTGAGAGCACTGTGCAGAGCCAGTTGTTTCTTAGCTTCCCAAAGATTTGGAAGCAAGATGCTTTGGGGACTCTCAGCCCCTTTGGAAACAAGGCGGCCCTTTGGGCCTGGCAGCTCTAGGCCAAAGTAGCACGCCCAGAGCAGGAGTTCTACTTCAGCCAGATCAGGCCTGCCAAGAAACTGCGTTTCACAGGCCTTGGTAAGAGATGTTCCCGGTAGGCTGTGAGAGCACTGTGGAGAGCCAGTTGCTTTAGCTTCCCACAGAGCTGGAAGCAAGATGCCTTGGGGCCTCTCTCTCCCTTTGGACACAAGGCAGCCTTTTGGGCCTGGCAGCTCTAGGCCAATGGAGCACACCCACAGCAGAAGTTCTACTTCAGGCAGATCAGTCCTGCCCAGAAACTGCGTTTCACAGCCCTTGGTAAGAGATGTTCACGGTAGGCTGTGAGAGCACTGGGCAGAACCAGTTGTTTTTTAGCTTCCCAAAGTGCTGGAGGCAAGATGCTTTGGGGCCTCTCTCACCCTTTGGAAACAAGGCAGCCCTTAGGTCCTGGTAGCTCTAGGCCTATGTAGCACAACCAGAACAGAAGTTCTACTTCAGCCAGGTCAGGCCTGCCAAGAAACTGCGTTTCACAGGCCTTTCAAAGAGATGTTCTCTTAGGCTGTAAGAGCACTGGGCAGAGCCAGCTGTTTCTTAGCTTCCCGAAGAGCTGGGAGCAAGATGCTTTGGGTCCACTCTCCGTCTTTGGAAACAAGGCAGCCCTTTGGGCCTGGCAGCTCTAGGGCAATGGAGCACACCCAGAGCAGAAGTTCTACTTCAGCCAGATCAGGCCTGCCAGGAAACTGCGTTTCACAGGCCTTGGTAAGAGATGTTCCCGGTAGGCTGTAAGAGCACTGGGCAGAGCCAGTTGTTTCTTACCTTCCTGAAAAGCTGGAAGCAAGATGCTTGGGACCCCTCTGCCCGTTTGGGAACAAGGCAGCCTTTTGGGTCGGGAAGCTCTAGGCCAATGGAGCACACGCAGAGCAGGAGTTCTACTTCAGCCTGATCAGGCCTGCAAAGAAACAGCGTTTGACAGGCCTTGGTAAGAGATGTTCCCAGTAGGTGTAAGAGCACTGGGCAGAGCCAGTTGTTTCTTAGCTTCGCAAAGACCGGGAAGCAAGATGCTTTGGGCCTCTCTGCCCCTTGGAAACAGGGCAGCACTTTGGGCCTGGCAGCTCTAGGGCAATGGAGCACACCCAGAGCCGGAGTTCTACTTCAGCCAGATGAGGCCTGCCAAGAAACTGCGTTTCACAGGCCTTTCAAAGACATGTTCCCGGTAGGCTGTAAGAGCACGGGGCAGAGCGAGTTGGTTCTTAGCTTCCCAGAGAGCTGGAAGCAAGATGCTTTGGGGCCTCTCTGCCCCTTTGGAAACAAGGCAGCACCTTGGGCCTGGCAGCTCTAGGCCAATGGAGCACACCCAGAGCAGAAGTTCTACTTCGGCCAGTTCAGGCCACCAACAAACTGTGTTTCACAGGCCTTGGTAAGAGATGTTCCTGGTAGGCTGTAAGAGCACTGGGCAACGCCAGATGTTTCTTAGCTTCCCGAAGAGCTGGAAGCAAGATGCTTTGGGGCCTCTCATCCCCTTTGCAAACAAGGCCGACCTTTGGGCCAGGCAGCTCTAGGCCAATGGAGCACACCCAGAGCAGAAGTTCTACCTCAGCCAGATAAGGCCTGCCAAGAAACTGCGTTTCAAAGGCTTTGGTAAGAGATGTTCCCGGTACTCTGTTAGAGCACTGGGCAGAGCCATTTGTTTCTTAGCTTCCCAAAGAGCTGGAAGCAAGATGCTTTGGGGGCTCCCTGCCCCTTTGCCAACAAGGGCAACCTTTGGGCCTTTCAGCTCTAGGCCAATGGAGCACACCCAGAGCAGAAGTCCTACTTCAGCCAGATCAGGCCTGCCAAGGAACTGCGTTTCAGAGGCCTTTGTATGTGACGTTCCCGGTAGGCTGTGAGAGCACGGTGCAGAGCCAGTTGTTTCCTTGTTTCCCAAACAGCTGGAAGCAAGACGCTTTGGGGCCTCTCTGCCCCTTTGGAAACAAGGCAGCACGTTGGGTCTGGCAGCTCTAGGGCAATGGAGCACAACCAGAGCTGAAGTTCTACTTCTTCCAGATCAGGCCTGCCTAGACAGTGCGTTTCACAGGCCTTGATAAGAGATGTTCTCTTAGGCTATAAGAGCACTGGGCACAGCCAGTTGTTTCTTAGCTTCCCAAGAGGTGGAAGCAAGATGCTTTGGGGCCTCTCTCCCCCTTTGGAAACAAGGCAGCCCTTTGGGCCTTTCAGCTCTAGGGCAATGGAGCACACCCAGAGCAGAAGTTCTACCTCAGCCAGATCAGGCCTGCCAAGAAACTGCTTTTCACAGGCCTTCGTAAGAGGTGTTCCCGGAAGGCTGTAAGAGTACCTGGCAGAGCGAGTTGTTTCTTAGCTTCAAAAACAGCTGGAAGCAACATGATTTGGGGCCTCTCTCCCCCTTTGGAAACAAAGCAGCCTTTGTGCCTGGCAGCTCTAGGCCAAAGTAGCACACCCAGAGCACAAGTTCTACCTCAGCCAGATAAGGCCTGTCAAGAAGCTGCGTTTCACAGGCCTTTGTATGTGACGTTCCCGGTTGGCTTTGAGAGCACTGTGCAGAGCCAGTTGTTTTAGCTTCCCAGAGAGCAGGAAGCAAGATGCTTTGGGGCCTCTCTCACACTTTGGAAATAAAGGCAGCCCTTTGGGCCTGGCAGCCCTAGGCCAATGGAGTACACCCAGAGCACAAGTTCTACCTCAGCCAGATCAGGCCTTCCAAGAAACTGCGTCTCACAGGCCTTTCTCTGTCACGTTGCCGGTAGGCTGTGAGAGCACTGTGCAGAGCCAGTTGTTTCTTAGCTTCCCAAAGATTTGGAAGCAAGATGCTTTGGGGACTCTCAGCCCCTTTGGAAACAAGGCGGCCCTTTGGGCCTGGCAGCTCTAGGCCAAAGTAGCACGCCCAGAGCAGGAGTTCTACTTCAGCCAGATCAGGCCTGCCAAGAAACTGCGTTTCACAGGCCTTGGTAAGAGATGTTCCCGGTAGGCTGTGAGAGCACTGTGGAGAGCCAGTTGCTTTAGCTTCCCACAGAGCTGGAAGCAAGATGCCTTGGGGCCTCTCTCTCCCTTTGGACACAAGGCAGCCTTTTGGGCCTGGCAGCTCTAGGCCAATGGAGCACACCCACAGCAGAAGTTCTACTTCAGGCAGATCAGTCCTGCCCAGAAACTGCGTTTCACAGCCCTTGGTAAGAGATGTTCACGGTAGGCTGTGAGAGCACTGGGCAGAACCAGTTGTTTTTTAGCTTCCCAAAGTGCTGGAGGCAAGATGCTTTGGGGCCTCTCTCACCCTTTGGAAACAAGGCAGCCCTTAGGTCCTGGTAGCTCTAGGCCTATGTAGCACAACCAGAACAGAAGTTCTACTTCAGCCAGGTCAGGCCTGCCAAGAAACTGCGTTTCACAGGCCTTTCAAAGAGATGTTCTCTTAGGCTGTAAGAGCACTGGGCAGAGCCAGCTGTTTCTTAGCTTCCCGAAGAGCTGGGAGCAAGATGCTTTGGGTCCACTCTCCGTCTTTGGAAACAAGGCAGCCCTTTGGGCCTGGCAGCTCTAGGGCAATGGAGCACACCCAGAGCAGAAGTTCTACTTCAGCCAGATCAGGCCTGCCAGGAAACTGCGTTTCACAGGCCTTGGTAAGAGATGTTCCCGGTAGGCTGTAAGAGCACTGGGCAGAGCCAGTTGTTCCTTACCTTCCTGAAAAGCTGGAAGCAAGATGCTTGGGACCCCTCTGCCCGTTTGGGAACAAGGCAGCCTTTTGGGTCGGGAAGCTCTAGGCCAATGGAGCACACGCAGAGCAGGAGTTCTACTTCAGCCTGATCAGGCCTGCAAAGAAACAGCGTTTGACAGGCCTTGGTAAGAGATGTTCCCGGTAGGTGTAAGAGCACTGGGCAGAGCCAGTTGTTTCTTAGCTTCCCGAAGAGCTGGAAGCAAGATGCTTTGGGGCCTCTCATCCCCTTTGCAAACAAGGCCGACCTTTGGGCCTGGCAGCTCTAGGCCAATGGAGCACACCCAGAGCAGAAGTTCTACCTCAGCCAGATAAGGCCTGCCAAGAAACTGCGTTTCAAAGGCTTTGGTAAGAGATGTTCCCGGTACTCTGTTAGAGCACTGGGCAGAGCCATTTGTTTCTTAGCTTCCCAAAGAGCTGGAAGCAAGATGCTTTGGGGGCTCCCTGCCCCTTTGCCAACAAGGGCGACCTTTGGGCCTTTCAGCTCTAGGCCAATGGAGCACACCCAGAGCAGAAGTCCTACTTCAGCCAGATCAGGCCTGCCAAGGAACTGCGTTTCAGAGGCCTTTGTATGTGACGTTCCCGGTAGGCTGTGAGAGCACGGTGCAGAGCCAGTTGTTTCCTTGTTTCCCAAACAGCTGGAAGCAAGACGCTTTGGGGCCTCTCTGCCCCTTTGGAAACAAGGCAGCACGTTGGGTCTGGCAGCTCTAGGGCAATGGAGCACAACCAGAGCCGAAGTTCTACTTCTTCCAGATCAGGCCTGCCTAGACAGTGCGTTTCACAGGCCTTGATAAGAGATGTTCTCTTAGGCTATAAGAGCACTGGGCACAGCCAGTTGTTTCTTAGCTTCCCAAGAGGTGGAAGCAAGATGCTTTGGGGCCTCTCTCCCCCTTTGGAAACAAGGCAGCCCTTTGGGCCTTTCAGCTCTAGGGCAATGGAGCACACCCAGAGCAGAAGTTCTACCTCAGCCAGATCAGGCCTGCCAAGAAACTGCTTTTCACAGGCCTTCGTAAGAGGTGTTCCCGGAAGGCTGTAAGAGTACCTGGCAGAGCGAGTTGTTTCTTAGCTTCAAAAACAGCTGGAAGCAACATGATTTGGGGCCTCTCTCCCCCTTTGGAAACAAAGCAGCCTTTGTGCCTGGCAGCTCTAGGCCAAAGTAGCACACCCAGAGCACAAGTTCTACCTCAGCCAGATAAGGCCTGTCAAGAAGCTGCGTTTCACAGGCCTTTGTATGTGACGTTCCCGGTTGGCTTTGAGAGCACTGTGCAGAGCCAGTTGTTTTAGCTTCCCAGAGAGCAGGAAGCAAGATGCTTTGGGGCCTCTCTCACACTTTGGAAATAAAGGCAGCCCTTTGGGCCTGGCAGCCCTAGGCCAATGGAGTACACCCAGAGCACAAGTTCTACCTCAGCCAGATCAGGCCTTCCAAGAAACTGCGTCTCACAGGCCTTTCTCTGTCACGTTGCCGGTAGGCTGTGAGAGCACTGTGCAGAGCCAGTTGTTTCTTAGCTTCCCAAAGATTTGGAAGCAAGATGCTTTGGGGACTCTCAGCCCCTTTGGAAACAAGGCGGCCCTTTGGGCCTGGCAGCTCTAGGCCAAAGTAGCACGCCCAGAGCAGGAGTTCTACTTCAGCCAGATCAGGCCTGCCAAGAAACTGCGTTTCACAGGCCTTGGTAAGAGATGTTCCCGGTAGGCTGTGAGAGCACTGTGGAGAGCCAGTTGCTTTAGCTTCCCACAGAGCTGGAAGCAAGATGCCTTGGGGCCTCTCTCTCCCTTTGGACACAAGGCAGCCGTTTGGGCCTGGCAGCTCTAGGCCAATGGAGCACACCCACAGCAGAAGTTCTACTTCAGGCAGATCAGTCCTGCCCAGAAACTGCGTTTCACAGCCCTTGGTAAGAGATGTTCACGGTAGGCTGTGAGAGCACTGGGCAGAACCAGTTGTTTTTTAGCTTCCCAAAGTGCTGGAGGCAAGATGCTTTGGGGCCTCTCTCACCCTTTGGAAACAAGGCAGCCCTTAGGTCCTGGTAGCTCTAGGCCTATGTAGCACAACCAGAACAGAAGTTCTACTTCAGCCAGGTCAGGCCTGCCAAGAAACTGCGTTTCACAGGCCTTTCAAAGAGATGTTCTCTTAGGCTGTAAGAGCACTGGGCAGAGCCAGCTGTTTCTTAGCTTCCCGAAGAGCTGGGAGCAAGATGCTTTGGGTCCACTCTCCGTCTTTGGAAACAAGGCAGCCCTTTGGGCCTGGCAGCTCTAGGGCAATGGAGCACACCCAGAGCAGAAGTTCTACTTCAGCCAGATCAGGCCTGCCAGGAAACTGCGTTTCACAGGCCTTGGTAAGAGATGTTCCCGGTAGGCTGTAAGAGCACTGGGCAGAGCCAGTTGTTTCTTACCTTCCTGAAAAGCTGGAAGCAAGATGCTTGGGACCCCTCTGCCCGTTTGGGAACAAGGCAGCCTTTTGGGTCGGGAAGCTCTAGGCCAATGGAGCACACGCAGAGCAGGAGTTCTACTTCAGCCTGATCAGGCCTGCAAAGAAACAGCGTTTGACAGGCCTTGGTAAGAGATGTTCCCGGTAGGTGTAAGAGCACTGGGCAGAGCCAGTTGTTTCTTAGCTTCGCAAAGACCGGGAAGCAAGATGCTTTGGGCCTCTCTGCCCCTTGGAAACAGGGCAGCACTTTGGGCCTGGCAGCTCTAGGGCAATGGAGCACACCCGGAGCCGGAGTTCTACTTCAGCCAGATGAGGCCTGCCAAGAAACTGCGTTTCACAGGCCTTTCAAAGACATGTTCCCGGTAGGCTGTAAGAGCACGGGGCAGAGCGAGTTGGTTCTTAGCTTCCCAGAGAGCTGGAAGCAAGATGCTTTGGGGCCTCTCTGCCCCTTTGGAAACAAGGCAGCACCTTGGGCCTGGCAGCTCTAGGCCAATGGAGCACACCCAGAGCAGAAGTTCTACTTCGGCCAGTTCAGGCCACCAACAAACTGTGTTTCACAGGCCTTGGTAAGAGATGTTCCCGGTAGGCTGTAAGAGCACTGGGCAACGCCAGATGTTTCTTAGCTTCCCGAAGAGCTGGAAGCAAGATGCTTTGGGGCCTCTCATCCCCTTTGCAAACAAGGCCGACCTTTGGGCCAGGCAGCTCTAGGCCAATGGAGCACACCCAGAGCAGAAGTTCTACCTCAGCCAGATAAGGCCTGCCAAGAAACTGCGTTTCAAAGGCTTTGGTAAGACATGTTCCCGGTACTCTGTTAGAGCACTGGGCAGAGCCATTTGTTTCTTAGCTTCCCAAAGAGCTGGAAGCAAGATGCTTTGGGGGCTCCCTGCCCCTTTGCCAACAAGGGCGACCTTTGGGCCTTTCAGCTCTAGGCCAATGGAGCACACCCAGAGCAGAAGTCCTACTTCAGCCAGATCAGGCCTGCCAAGGAACTGCGTTTCAGAGGCCTTTGTATGTGACGTTCCCGGTAGGCTGTGAGAGCACGGTGCAGAGCCAGTTGTTTCCTTGTTTCCCAAACAGCTGGAAGCAAGACGCTTTGGGGCCTCTCTGCCCCTTTGGAAACAAGGCAGCACGTTGGGTCTGGCAGCTCTAGGGCAATGGAGCACAACCAGAGCTGAAGTTCTACTTCTTCCAGATCAGGCCTGCCTAGACAGTGCGTTTCACAGGCCTTGATAAGAGATGTTCTCTTAGGCTATAAGAGCACTGGGCACAGCCAGTTGTTTCTTAGCTTCCCAAGAGGTGGAAGCAAGATGCTTTGGGGCCTCTCTCCCCCTTTGGAAACAAGGCAGCCCTTTGGGCCTTTCAGCTCTAGGGCAATGGAGCACACCCAGAGCAGAAGTTCTACCTCAGCCAGATCAGGCCTGCCAAGAAACTGCTTTTCACAGGCCTTCGTAAGAGGTGTTCCCGGAAGGCTGTAAGAGTACCTGGCAGAGCGAGTTGTTTCTTAGCTTCAAAAACAGCTGGAAGCAACATGATTTGGGGCCTCTCTCCCCCTTTGGAAACAAAGCAGCCTTTGTGCCTGGCAGCTCTAGGCCAAAGTAGCACACCCAGAGCACAAGTTCTACCTCAGCCAGATAAGGCCTGTCAAGAAGCTGCGTTTCACAGGCCTTTGTATGTGACGTTCCCGGTTGGCTTTGAGAGCACTGTGCAGAGCCAGTTGTTTTAGCTTCCCAGAGAGCAGGAAGCAAGATGCTTTGGGGCCTCTCTCACACTTTGGAAATAAAGGCAGCCCTTTGGGCCTGGCAGCCCTAGGCCAATGGAGTACACCCAGAGCACAAGTTCTACCTCAGCCAGATCAGGCCTTCCAAGAAACTGCGTCTCACAGGCCTTTCTCTGTCACGTTGCCGGTAGGCTGTGAGAGCACTGTGCAGAGCCAGTTGTTTCTTAGCTTCCCAAAGATTTGGAAGCAAGATGCTTTGGGGACTCTCAGCCCCTTTGGAAACAAGGCGGCCCTTTGGGCCTGGCAGCTCTAGGCCAAAGTAGCACGCCCAGAGCAGGAGTTCTACTTCAGCCAGATCAGGCCTGCCAAGAAACTGCGTTTCACAGGCCTTGGTAAGAGATGTTCCCGGTAGGCTGTGAGAGCACTGTGGAGAGCCAGTTGCTTTAGCTTCCCACAGAGCTGGAAGCAAGATGCCTTGGGGCCTCTCTCTCCCTTTGGACACAAGGCAGCCTTTTGGGCCTGGCAGCTCTAGGCCAATGGAGCACACCCACAGCAGAAGTTCTACTTCAGGCAGATCAGTCCTGCCCAGAAACTGCGTTTCACAGCCCTTGGTAAGAGATGTTCACGGTAGGCTGTGAGAGCACTGGGCAGAACCAGTTGTTTTTTAGCTTCCCAAAGTGCTGGAGGCAAGATGCTTTGGGGCCTCTCTCACCCTTTGGAAACAAGGCAGCCCTTAGGTCCTGGTAGCTCTAGGCCTATGTAGCACAACCAGAACAGAAGTTCTACTTCAGCCAGGTCAGGCCTGCCAAGAAACTGCGTTTCACAGGCCTTTCAAAGAGATGTTCTCTTAGGCTGTAAGAGCACTGGGCAGAGCCAGCTGTTTCTTAGCTTCCCGAAGAGCTGGGAGCAAGATGCTTTGGGTCCACTCTCCGTCTTTGGAAACAAGGCAGCCCTTTGGGCCTGGCAGCTCTAGGGCAATGGAGCACACCCAGAGCAGAAGTTCTACTTCAGCCAGATCAGGCCTGCCAGGAAACTGCGTTTCACAGGCCTTGGTAAGAGATGTTCCCGGTAGGCTGTAAGAGCACTGGGCAGAGCCAGTTGTTTCTTACCTTCCTGAAAAGCTGGAAGCAAGATGCTTGGGACCCCTCTGCCCGTTTGGGAACAAGGCAGCCTTTTGGGTCGGGAAGCTCTAGGCCAATGGAGCACACGCAGAGCAGGAGTTCTACTTCAGCCTGATCAGGCCTGCAAAGAAACAGCGTTTGACAGGCCTTGGTAAGAGATGTTCCCAGTAGGTGTAAGAGCACTGGGCAGAGCCAGTTGTTTCTTAGCTTCGCAAAGACCGGGAAGCAAGATGCTTTGGGCCTCTCTGCCCCTTGGAAACAGGGCAGCACTTTGGGCCTGGCAGCTCTAGGGCAATGGAGCACACCCAGAGCCGGAGTTCTACTTCAGCCAGATGAGGCCTGCCAAGAAACTGCGTTTCACAGGCCTTTCAAAGACATGTTCCCGGTAGGCTGTAAGAGCACGGGGCAGAGCGAGTTGGTTCTTAGCTTCCCAGAGAGCTGGAAGCAAGATGCTTTGGGGCCTCTCTGCCCCTTTGGAAACAAGGCAGCACCTTGGGCCTGGCAGCTCTAGGCCAATGGAGCACACCCAGAGCAGAAGTTCTACTTCG
This sequence comes from Equus asinus, assembly GCF_041296235.1. NCBI lineage: Eukaryota > Metazoa > Chordata > Mammalia > Perissodactyla > Equidae > Equus > Equus asinus. Next base: position 1,497,370 of record NW_027225523.1, read on the forward strand.
GCCAGTTCAGGCCACCAACAAACTGTGTTTCACAGGCCTTGGTAAGAGATGTTCCCGGTAGGCTGTAAGAGCACTGGGCAACGCCAGATGTTTCTTAGCTTCCCGAAGAGCTGGAAGCAAGATGCTTTGGGGCCTCTCATCCCCTTTGCAAACAAGGCCGACCTTTGGGCCAGGCAGCTCTAGGCCAATGGAGCACACCCAGAGCAGAAGTTCTACCTCAGCCAGATAAGGCCTGCCAAGAAACTGCGTTTCAAAGGCTTTGGTAAGAGATGTTCCCGGTACTCTGTTAGAGCACTGGGCAGAGCCATTTGTTTCTTAGCTTCCCAAAGAGCTGGAAGCAAGATGCTTTGGGGGCTCCCTGCCCCTTTGCCAACAAGGGCGACCTTTGGGCCTTTCAGCTCTAGGCCAATGGAGCACACCCAGAGCAGAAGTCCTACTTCAGCCAGATCAGGCCTGCCAAGGAACTGCGTTTCAGAGGCCTTTGTATGTGACGTTCCCGGTAGGCTGTGAGAGCACGGTGCAGAGCCAGTTGTTTCCTTGTTTCCCAAACAGCTGGAAGCAAGACGCTTTGGGGCCTCTCTGCCCCTTTGGAAACAAGGCAGCACGTTGGGTCTGGCAGCTCTAGGGCAATGGAGCACAACCAGAGCTGAAGTTCTACTTCTTCCAGATCAGGCCTGCCTAGACAGTGCGTTTCACAGGCCTTGATAAGAGATGTTCTCTTAGGCTATAAGAGCACTGGGCACAGCCAGTTGTTTCTTAGCTTCCCAAGAGGTGGAAGCAAGATGCTTTGGGGCCTCTCTCCCCCTTTGGAAACAAGGCAGCCCTTTGGGCCTTTCAGCTCTAGGGCAATGGAGCACACCCAGAGCAGAAGTTCTACCTCAGCCAGATCAGGCCTGCCAAGAAACTGCTTTTCACAGGCCTTCGTAAGAGGTGTTCCCGGAAGGCTGTAAGAGTACCTGGCAGAGCGAGTTGTTTCTTAGCTTCAAAAACAGCTGGAAGCAACATGATTTGGGGCCTCTCTCCCCCTTTGGAAACAAAGCAGCCTTTGTGCCTGGCAGCTCTAGGCCAAAGTAGCACACCCAGAGCACAAGTTCTACCTCAGCCAGATAAGGCCTGTCAAGAAGCTGCGTTTCACAGGCCTTTGTATGTGACGTTCCCGGTTGGCTTTGAGAGCACTGTGCAGAGCCAGTTGTTTTAGCTTCCCAGAGAGCAGGAAGCAAGATGCTTTGGGGCCTCTCTCACACTTTGGAAATAAAGGCAGCCCTTTGGGCCTGGCAGCCCTAGGCCAATGGAGTACACCCAGAGCACAAGTTCTACCTCAGCCAGATCAGGCCTTCCAAGAAACTGCGTCTCACAGGCCTTTCTCTGTCACGTTGCCGGTAGGCTGTGAGAGCACTGTGCAGAGCCAGTTGTTTCTTAGCTTCCCAAAGATTTGGAAGCAAGATGCTTTGGGGACTCTCAGCCCCTTTGGAAACAAGGCGGCCCTTTGGGCCTGGCAGCTCTAGGCCAAAGTAGCACGCCCAGAGCAGGAGTTCTACTTCAGCCAGATCAGGCCTGCCAAGAAACTGCGTTTCACAGGCCTTGGTAAGAGATGTTCCCGGTAGGCTGTGAGAGCACTGTGGAGAGCCAGTTGCTTTAGCTTCCCACAGAGCTGGAAGCAAGATGCCTTGGGGCCTCTCTCTCCCTTTGGACACAAGGCAGCCTTTTGGGCCTGGCAGCTCTAGGCCAATGGAGCACACCCACAGCAGAAGTTCTACTTCAGGCAGATCAGTCCTGCCCAGAAACTGCGTTTCACAGCCCTTGGTAAGAGATGTTCACGGTAGGCTGTGAGAGCACTGGGCAGAACCAGTTGTTTTTTAGCTTCCCAAAGTGCTGGAGGCAAGATGCTTTGGGGCCTCTCTCACCCTTTGGAAACAAGGCAGCCCTTAGGTCCTGGTAGCTCTAGGCCTATGTAGCACAACCAGAACAGAAGTTCTACTTCAGCCAGGTCAGGCCTGCCAAGAAACTGCGTTTCACAGGCCTTTCAAAGAGATGTTCTCTTAGGCTGTAAGAGCACTGGGCAGAGCCAGCTGTTTCTTAGCTTCCCGAAGAGCTGGGAGCAAGATGCTTTGGGTCCACTCTCCGTCTTTGGAAACAAGGCAGCCCTTTGGGCCTGGCAGCTCTAGGGCAATGGAGCACACCCAGAGCAGAAGTTCTACTTCAGCCAGATCAGGCCTGCCAGGAAACTGCGTTTCACAGGCCTTGGTAAGAGATGTTCCCGGTAGGCTGTAAGAGCACTGGGCAGAGCCAGTTGTTTCTTACCTTCCTGAAAAGCTGGAAGCAAGATGCTTGGGACCCCTCTGCCCGTTTGGGAACAAGGCAGCCTTTTGGGTCGGGAAGCTCTAGGCCAATGGAGCACACGCAGAGCAGGAGTTCTACTTCAGCCTGATCAGGCCTGCAAAGAAACAGCGTTTGACAGGCCTTGGTAAGAGATGTTCCCGGTAGGTGTAAGAGCACTGGGCAGAGCCAGTTGTTTCTTAGCTTCGCAAAGACCGGGAAGCAAGATGCTTTGGGCCTCTCTGCCCCTTGGAAACAGGGCAGCACTTTGGGCCTGGCAGGTCTAGGGCAATGGAGCACACCCAGAGCCGGAGTTCTACTTCAGCCAGATGAGGCCTGCCAAGAAACTGCGTTTCACAGGCCTTTCAAAGACATGTTCCCGGTAGGCTGTAAGAGCACGGGGCAGAGCGAGTTGGTTCTTAGCTTCCCAGAGAGCTGGAAGCAAGATGCTTTGGGGCCTCTCTGCCCCTTTGGAAACAAGGCAGCACCTTGGGCCTGGCAGCTCTAGGCCAATGGAGCACACCCAGAGCAGAAGTTCTACTTCGGCCAGTTCAGGCCACCAACAAACTGTGTTTCACAGGCCTTGGTAAGAGATGTTCCCGGTAGGCTGTAAGAGCACTGGGCAACGCCAGATGTTTCTTAGCTTCCCGAAGAGCTGGAAGCAAGAAGCTTTGGTGCCACTCTCTCACTTTGGACTCAAGGCAGCCCTTTGGGGCAGGTAGCTCTAGCCCAGTGGAGCACACCCAGAGCAGAAGTTCTACTTCGGCCAGTTCAGGCCACCAAGAAACTGCGTTTCACAGGCCTTGGTAAGAGATGTTCCCGGTAGGCTGTAAGAGCACTGGGCAACGCCAGATGTTTCTTAGCTTCCCGAAGAGCTGGAAGCAAGATGCTTTGGGGCCTCTCATCCCCTTTGCAAACAAGGCGGCCCTATGGGCCAGGCAGCTCTAGGCCAATGGAGCACACCCAGAGCAGAAGCTCTACTTCGGCCAGTTCAGGCCACCAACAAACTGCGTTTCACAGGCCTTGGTAAGAGATGTTCCCGGTAGGCTGTAAGAGCACTGGGCAACGCCAGATGTTTCTTAGCTTCCCGAAGAGCTGGAAGCAAGATGCTTTGGGGCCTCTCATCCCCTTTGCAAACAAGGCCGACCTTTGGGCCAGGCAGCTCTAGGCCAATGGAGCACACCCAGAGCAGAAGTTCTACCTCAGCCAGATAAGGCCTGCCAAGAAACTGCGTTTCAAAGGCTTTGGTAAGAGATGTTCCCGGTACTCTGTTAGAGCACTGGGCAGAGCCATTTGTTTCTTAGCTTCCCAAAGAGCTGGAAGCAAGATGCTTTGGGGGCTCCCTGCCCCTTTGCCAACAAGGGCGACCTTTGGGCCTTTCAGCTCTAGGCCAATGGAGCACACCCAGAGCAGAAGTCCTACTTCAGCCAGATCAGGCCTGCCAAGGAACTGCGTTTCAGAGGCCTTTGTATGTGACGTTCCCGGTAGGCTGTGAGAGCACGGTGCAGAGCCAGTTGTTTCCTTGTTTCCCAAACAGCTGGAAGCAAGACGCTTTGGGGCCTCTCTGCCCCTTTGGAAACAAGGCAGCACGTTGGGTCTGGCAGCTCTAGGGCAATGGAGCACAACCAGAGCCGAAGTTCTACTTCTTCCAGATCAGGCCTGCCTAGACAGTGCGTTTCACAGGCCTTGATAAGAGATGTTCTCTTAGGCTATAAGAGCACTGGGCACAGCCAGTTGTTTCTTAGCTTCCCAAGAGGTGGAAGCAAGATGCTTTGGGGCCTCTCTCCCCCTTTGGAAACAAGGCAGCCCTTTGGGCCTTTCAGCTCTAGGGCAATGGAGCACACCCAGAGCAGAAGTTCTACCTCAGCCAGATCAGGCCTGCCAAGAAACTGCTTTTCACAGGCCTTCGTAAGAGGTGTTCCCGGAAGGCTGTAAGAGTACCTGGCAGAGCGAGTTGTTTCTTAGCTTCAAAAACAGCTGGAAGCAACATGATTTGGGGCCTCTCTCCCCCTTTGGAAACAAAGCAGCCTTTGTGCCTGGCAGCTCTAGGCCAAAGTAGCACACCCAGAGCACAAGTTCTACCTCAGCCAGATAAGGCCTGTCAAGAAGCTGCGTTTCACAGGCCTTTGTATGTGACGTTCCCGGTTGGCTTTGAGAGCACTGTGCAGAGCCAGTTGTTTTAGCTTCCCAGAGAGCAGGAAGCAAGATGCTTTGGGGCCTCTCTCACACTTTGGAAATAAAGGCAACCCTTTGGGCCTGGCAGCCCTAGGCCAATGGAGTACACCCAGAGCACAAGTTCTACCTCAGCCAGATCAGGCCTTCCAAGAAACTGCGTCTCACAGGCCTTTCTCTGTCACGTTGCCGGTAGGCTGTGAGAGCACTGTGCAGAGCCAGTTGTTTCTTAGCTTCCCAAAGATTTGGAAGCAAGATGCTTTGGGGACTCTCAGCCCCTTTGGAAACAAGGCGGCCCTTTGGGCCTGGCAGCTCTAGGCCAAAGTAGCACGCCCAGAGCAGGAGTTCTACTTCAGCCAGATCAGGCCTGCCAAGAAACTGCGTTTCACAGGCCTTGGTAAGAGATGTTCCCGGTAGGCTGTGAGAGCACTGTGGAGAGCCAGTTGCTTTAGCTTCCCACAGAGCTGGAAGCAAGATGCCTTGGGGCCTCTCTCTCCCTTTGGACACAAGGCAGCCTTTTGGGCCTGGCAGCTCTAGGCCAATGGAGCACACCCACAGCAGAAGTTCTACTTCAGGCAGATCAGTCCTGCCCAGAAACTGCGTTTCACAGCCCTTGGTAAGAGATGTTCACGGTAGGCTGTGAGAGCACTGGGCAGAACCAGTTGTTTTTTAGCTTCCCAAAGTGCTGGAGGCAAGATGCTTTGGGGCCTCTCTCACCCTTTGGAAACAAGGCAGCCCTTAGGTCCTGGTAGCTCTAGGCCTATGTAGCACAACCAGAACAGAAGTTCTACTTCAGCCAGGTCAGGCCTGCCAAGAAACTGCGTTTCACAGGCCTTTCAAAGAGATGTTCTCTTAGGCTGTAAGAGCACTGGGCAGAGCCAGCTGTTTCTTAGCTTCCCGAAGAGCTGGGAGCAAGATGCTTTGGGTCCACTCTCCGTCTTTGGAAACAAGGCAGCCCTTTGGGCCTGGCAGCTCTAGGGCAATGGAGCACACCCAGAGCAGAAGTTCTACTTCAGCCAGATCAGGCCTGCCAGGAAACTGCGTTTCACAGGCCTTGGTAAGAGATGTTCCCGGTAGGCTGTAAGAGCACTGGGCAGAGCCAGTTGTTTCTTACCTTCCTGAAAAGCTGGAAGCAAGATGCTTGGGACCCCTCTGCCCGTTTGGGAACAAGGCAGCCTTTTGGGTCGGGAAGCTCTAGGCCAATGGAGCACACGCAGAGCAGGAGTTCTACTTCAGCCTGATCAGGCCTGCAAAGAAACAGCGTTTGACAGGCCTTGGTAACAGATGTTCCCGGTAGGTGTAAGAGCACTGGGCAGAGCCAGTTGTTTCTTAGCTTCGCAAAGACCGGGAAGCAAGATGCTTTGGGCCTCTCTGCCCCTTGGAAACAGGGCAGCACTTTGGGCCTGGCAGCTCTAGGGCAATGGAGCACACCCAGAGCCGGAGTTCTACTTCAGCGAGATGAGGCCTGCCAAGAAACTGCGTTTCACAGGCCTTTCAAAGACATGTTCCCGGTAGGCTGTAAGAGCACGGGGCAGAGCGAGTTGGTTCTTAGCTTCCCAGAGAGCTGGAAGCAAGATGCTTTGGGGCCTCTCTGCCCCTTTGGAAACAAGGCAGCACCTTGGGCCTGGCAGCTCTAGGCCAATGGAGCACACCCAGAGCAGAAGTTCTACTTCGGCCAGTTCAGGCCACCAACAAACTGCGTTTCACAGGCCTTGGTAAGAGATGTTCCCGGTAGGCTGTAAGAGCACTGGGCAACGCCAGATGTTTCTTAGCTTCCCGAAGAGCTGGAAGCAAGATGCTTTGGGGCCTCTCATCCCCTTTGCAAACAAGGCCGACCTTTGGGCCAGGCAGCTCTAGGCCAATGGAGCACACCCAGAGCAGAAGTTCTACCTCAGCCAGATAAGGCCTGCCAAGAAACTGCGTTTCAAAGGCTTTGGTAAGAGATGTTCCCGGTACTCTGTTAGAGCACTGGGCAGAGCCATTTGTTTCTTAGCTTCCCAAAGAGCTGGAAGCAAGATGCTTTGGGGGCTCCCTGCCCCTTTGCCAACAAGGGCGACCTTTGGGCCTTTCAGCTCTAGGCCAATGGAGCACACCCAGAGCAGAAGTCCTACTTCAGCCAGATCAGGCCTGCCAAGGAACTGCGTTTCAGAGGCCTTTGTATGTGACGTTCCCGGTAGGCTGTGAGAGCACGGTGCAGAGCCAGTTGTTTCCTTGTTTCCCAAACAGCTGGAAGCAAGACGCTTTGGGGCCTCTCTGCCCCTTTGGAAACAAGGCAGCACGTTGGGTCTGGCAGCTCTAGGGCAATGGAGCACAACCAGAGCCGAAGTTCTACTTCTTCCAGATCAGGCCTGCCTAGACAGTGCGTTTCACAGGCCTTGATAAGAGATGTTCTCTTAGGCTATAAGAGCACTGGGCACAGCCAGTTGTTTCTTAGCTTCCCAAGAGGTGGAAGCAAGATGCTTTGGGGCCTCTCTCCCCCTTTGGAAACAAGGCAGCCCTTTGGGCCTTTCAGCTCTAGGGCAATGGAGCACACCCAGAGCAGAAGTTCTACCTCAGCCAGATCAGGCCTGCCAAGAAACTGCTTTTCACAGGCCTTCGTAAGAGGTGTTCCCGGAAGGCTGTAAGAGTACCTGGCAGAGCGAGTTGTTTCTTAGCTTCAAAAACAGCTGGAAGCAACATGATTTGGGGCCTCTCTCCCCCTTTGGAAACAAAGCAGCCTTTGTGCCTGGCAGCTCTAGGCCAAAGTAGCACACCCAGAGCACAAGTTCTACCTCAGCCAGATAAGGCCTGTCAAGAAGCTGCGTTTCACAGGCCTTTGTATGTGACGTTCCCGGTTGGCTTTGAGAGCACTGTGCAGAGCCAGTTGTTTTAGCTTCCCAGAGAGCAGGAAGCAAGATGCTTTGGGGCCTCTCTCACACTTTGGAAATAAAGGCAACCCTTTGGGCCTGGCAGCCCTAGGCCAATGGAGTACACCCAGAGCACAAGTTCTACCTCAGCCAGATCAGGCCTTCCAAGAAACTGCGTCTCACAGGCCTTTCTCTGTCACGTTGCCGGTAGGCTGTGAGAGCACTGTGCAGAGCCAGTTGTTTCTTAGCTTCCCAAAGATTTGGAAGCAAGATGCTTTGGGGACTCTCAGCCCCTTTGGAAACAAGGCGGCCCTTTGGGCCTGGCAGCTCTAGGCCAAAGTAGCACGCCCAGAGCAGGAGTTCTACTTCAGCCAGATCAGGCCTGCCAAGAAACTGCGTTTCACAGGCCTTGGTAAGAGATGTTCCCGGTAGGCTGTGAGAGCACTGTGGAGAGCCAGTTGCTTTAGCTTCCCACAGAGCTGGAAGCAAGATGCCTTGGGGCCTCTCTCTCCCTTTGGACACAAGGCAGCCGTTTGGGCCTGGCAGCTCTAGGCCAATGGAGCACACCCACAGCAGAAGTTCTACTTCAGGCAGATCAGTCCTGCCCAGAAACTGCGTTTCACAGCCCTTGGTAAGAGATGTTCACGGTAGGCTGTGAGAGCACTGGGCAGAACCAGTTGTTTTTTAGCTTCCCAAAGTGCTGGAGGCAAGATGCTTTGGGGCCTCTCTCCCCCTTTGGAAACAAGGCAGCCCTTAGGTCCTGGTAGCTCTAGGCCTATGTAGCACAACCAGAACAGAAGTTCTACTTCAGCCAGGTCAGGCCTGCCAAGAAACTGCGTTTCACAGGCCTTTCAAAGAGATGTTCTCTTAGGCTGTAAGAGCACTGGGCAGAGCCAGCTGTTTCTTAGCTTCCCGAAGAGCTGGGAGCAAGATGCTTTGGGTCCACTCTCCGTCTTTGGAAACAAGGCAGCCCTTTGGGCCTGGCAGCTCTAGGGCAATGGAGCACACCCAGAGCAGAAGTTCTACTTCAGCCAGATCAGGCCTGCCAGGAAACTGCGTTTCACAGGCCTTGGTAAGAGATGTTCCCGGTAGGCTGTAAGAGCACTGGGCAGAGCCAGTTGTTTCTTACCTTCCTGAAAAGCTGGAAGCAAGATGCTTGGGACCCCTCTGCCCGTTTGGGAACAAGGCAGCCTTTTGGGTCGGGAAGCTCTAGGCCAATGGAGCACACGCAGAGCAGGAGTTCTACTTCAGCCTGATCAGGCCTGCAAAGAAACAGCGTTTGACAGGCCTTGGTAAGAGATGTTCCCGGTAGGTGTAAGAGCACTGGGCAGAGCCAGTTGTTTCTTAGCTTCGCAAAGACCGGGAAGCAAGATGCTTTGGGCCTCTCTGCCCCTTGGAAACAGGGCAGCACTTGGGGCCTGGCAGCTCTAGGGCAATGGAGCACACCCAGAGCCGGAGTTCTACTTCAGCCAGATGAGGCCTGCCAAGAAACTGCGTGTCACAGGCCTTTCAAAGACATGTTCCCGGTAGGCTGTAAGAGCACGGGGCAGAGCGAGTTGGTTCTTAGCTTCCCAGAGAGCTGGAAGCAAGATGCTTTGGGGCCTCTCTGCCCCTTTGGAAACAAGGCAGCACCTTGGGCCTGGCAGCTCTAGGGCAATGGAGCACACCCAGAGCAGAAGTTCTACTTCAGCCAAATCAGGCCTGCCAGGAAACGGCGTTTCACAGGCCTTGGTAAGAGATGTTCCCGGTAGGCTGTAAGAGCACTGGGCAACGCCAGATGTTTCTTAGCTTCCCGAAGAGCTGGAAGCAAGATGCTTTGGGGCCACTCTCTCACTTTGGAATCAAGGCAGCCCTTTGGGGCAGGTAGCTCCAGGCCAGTGGAGCACACCCAGAGCAGAAGTTCTACTTCGGCCAGTTCAGGCCACCAACAAACTGCGTTTCACAGGCCTTGGTAAGAGATGTTCCCGGTAGGCTGTAAGAGCACTGGGCAACGCCAGATGTTTCTTAGCTTCCCGAAGAGCTGGAAGCAAGATGCTTTGGGGCCTCTCTGCCCCTTTGCAAACAAGGCGGCCCTTTGGGCCAGGCAGCTCTAGGCCAATGGAGCACACCCAGAGCAGAAGTTCTACTTCAGCTAGATCAGGCCACCTACAAAGTGCGTTGCACAGGCCTTGGTAAGAGATTTTCTCTCAGGCTGTAAGAGCACTGGGCAGAGCCAGTTGTTTCTTAGCTTCCCGAAGAGCTGGAAGCAAGATGCTTTGGGGGCTCCCTGCCCCTTTGCCAACAAGGCCGACCTTTGGGCCTTTCAGCTCTAGGCCAATGGAGCACACCCAGAGCAGAAGTTCTACCTCAGCCAGATAAGGCCTGCCAAGAAACTGCGTTTCAAAGGCTTTGGTAAGAGATGTTGCCGGTACTCTGTCAGAGCACTGGGCAGAGACAGTTGTTTCTTAGCTTCCCAATGAGCTGGAAGCAAGATGCTTTGGGGCCTCTCTGCCCCTTTGCAAACAAGGCGGCCCTTTGGGCCTTTCAGCTCTAGGGCAATGGAGCACACCCAGAGCAGAAGTTCTACCTCAGCCAGATCAGGCCTGCCAAGAAACTGCTTTTCACAGGCCTTCGTAAGAGGTGTTCCCGGAAGGCTGTAAGAGTACCTGGCAGAGCGAGTTGTTTCTTAGCTTCAAAAACAGCTGGAAGCAACATGATTTGGGGCCTCTCTCCCCCTTTGGAAACAAAGCAGCCTTTGTGCCTGGCAGCTCTAGGCCAAAGTAGCACACCCAGAGCACAAGTTCTACCTCAGCCAGATAAGGCCTGTCAAGAAGCTGCGTTTCACAGGCCTTTGTATGTGACGTTCCCGGTTGGCTTTGAGAGCACTGTGCAGAGCCAGTTGTTTTAGCTTCCCAGAGAGCAGGAAGCAAGATGCTTTGGGGCCTCTCTCACACTTTGGAAATAAAGGCAGCCCTTTGGGCCTGGCAGCCCTAGGCCAATGGAGTACACCCAGAGCACAAGTTCTACCTCAGCCAGATCAGGCCTTCCAAGAAACTGCGTCTCACAGGCCTTTCTCTGTCACGTTGCCGGTAGGCTGTGAGAGCACTGTGCAGAGCCAGTTGTTTCTTAGCTTCCCAAAGATTTGGAAGCAAGATACTTTGGGGACTCTCAGCCCCTTTGGAAACAAGGCGGCCCTTTGGGCCTGGCAGCTCTAGGCCAAAGTAGCACGCCCAGAGCAGGAGTTCTACTTCAGCCAGATCAGGCCTGCCAAGAAACTGCGTTTCACAGGCCTTGGTAAGAGATGTTCCCGGTAGGCTGTAAGAGCACTGGGCAGAGCCAGTTGTTTCTTACCTTCCTGAAAAGCTGGAAGCAAGACGCTTGGGACCCCTCTGCCCGTTTGGGAACAAGGCAGCCTTTTGGGTCGGGAAGCTCTAGGCCAATGGAGCACACGCAGAGCAGGAGTTCTACTTCAGCCTGATCAGGCCTGCAAAGAAACAGCGTTTGACAGGCCTTGGTAAGAGATGTTCCCGGTAGGTGTAAGAGCACTGGGCAGAGCCAGTTGTTTCTTAGCTTCGCAAAGACCGGGAAGCAAGATGCTTTGGGCCTCTCTGCCCCTTGGAAACAGGGCAGCACTTGGGGCCTGGCAGCTCTAGGGCAATGGAGCACACCCAGAGCCGGAGTTCTACTTCAGCCAGATGAGGCCTGCCAAGAAACTGCGTTTCACAGGCCTTTCAAAGACATGTTCCCGGTAGGCTGTAAGAGCACGGGGCAGAGCGAGTTGGTTCTTAGCTTCCCAGAGAGCTGGAAGCAAGATGCTTTGGGGCCTCTCTGCCCCTTTGGAAACAAGGCAGCACCTTGGGCCTGGCAGCTCTAGGGCAATGGAGCTCACCCAGAGCAGAAGTTCTACTTCAGCCAAATCAGGCCTGCCAGGAAACGGCGTTTCACAGGCCTTGGTAAGAGATGTTCCCGGTAGGCTGTAAGAGCACTGGGCAACGCCAGATGTTTCTTAGCTTCCCGAAGAGCTGGAAGCAAGATGCTTTGGGGCCACTCTCTCACTTTGGAATCAAGGCAGCCCTTTGGGGCAGGTAGCTCCAGGCCAGTGGAGCACACCCAGAGCAGAAGTTCTACTTCGGCCAGTTCAGGCCACCAACAAACTGCGTTTCACAGGCCTTGGTAAGAGATGTTCCCGGTAGGCTGTAAGAGCACTGGGCAACGCCAGATGTTTCTTAGCTTCCCGAAGAGCTGGAAGCAAGATGCTTTGGGGCCTCTCTGCCCCTTTGCAAACAAGGCGGCCCTTTGGGCCAGGCAGCTCTAGGCCAATGGAGCACACCCAGAGCAGAAGTTCTACTTCAGCTAGATCAGGCCACCTACAAAGTGCGTTGCACAGGCCTTGGTAAGAGATTTTCTCTCAGGCTGTAAGAGCACTGGGCAGAGCCAGTTGTTTCTTAGCTTCCCGAAGAGCTGGAAGCAAGATGCTTTGGGGGCTCCCTGCCCCTTTGCCAACAAGGCCGACCTTTGGGCCTTTCAGCTCTAGGCCAATGGAGCACACCCAGAGCAGAAGTTCTACCTCAGCCAGATAAGGCCTGCCAAGAAACTGCGTTTCAAAGGCTTTGGTAAGAGATGTTGCCGGTACTCTGTCAGAGCACTGGGCAGAGACAGTTGTTTCTTAGCTTCCCAAAGAGCTGGAAGCAAGATGCTTTGGGGCCTCTCTGCCCCTTTGCAAACAAGGCATCCCTTTGGGCCTTTCAGCTCTAGGGCAATGGAGCACACCCAGAGCAGAAGTTCTACCTCAGCCAGATCAGGCCTGCCAAGAAACTGCTTTTCACAGGCCTTCGTAAGAGGTGTTCCCGGAAGGCTGTAAGAGTACCTGGCAGAGCGAGTTGTTTCTTAGCTTCAAAAACAGCTGGAAGCAACATGATTTGGGGCCTCTCTCCCCCTTTGGAAACAAAGCAGCCTTTGTGCCTGGCAGCTCTAGGCCAAAGTAGCACACCCAGAGCACAAGTTCTACCTCAGCCAGATAAGGCCTGTCAAGAAGCTGCGTTTCACAGGCCTTTGTATGTGACGTTCCCGGTTGGCTTTGAGAGCACTGTGCAGAGCCAGTTGTTTTAGCTTCCCAGAGAGCAGGAAGCAAGATGCTTTGGGGCCTCTCTCACACTTTGGAAATAAAGGCAGCCCTTTGGGCCTGGCAGCCCTAGGCCAATGGAGTACACCCAGAGCACAAGTTCTACCTCAGCCAGATCAGGCCTTCCAAGAAACTGCGTCTCACAGGCCTTTCTCTGTCACGTTGCCGGTAGGCTGTGAGAGCACTGTGCAGAGCCAGTTGTTTCTTAGCTTCCCAAAGATTTGGAAGCAAGATACTTTGGGGACTCTCAGCCCCTTTGGAAACAAGGCGGCCCTTTGGGCCTGGCAGCTCTAGGCCAAAGTAGCACGCCCAGAGCAGGAGTTCTACTTCAGCCAGATCAGGCCTGCCAAGAAACTGCGTTTCACAGGCCTTGGTAAGAGATGTTCCCGGTAGGCTGTAAGAGCACTGGGCAGAGCCAGTTGTTTCTTACCTTCCTGAAAAGCTGGAAGCAAGACGCTTGGGACCCCTCTGCCCGTTTGGGAACAAGGCAGCCTTTTGGGTCGGGAAGCTCTAGGCCAATGGAGCACACGCAGAGCAGGAGTTCTACTTCAGCCTGATCAGGCCTGCAAAGAAACAGCGTTTGACAGGCCTTGGTAAGAGATGTTCCCGGTAGGTGTAAGAGCACTGGGCAGAGCCAGTTGTTTCTTAGCTTCGCAAAGACCGGGAAGCAAGATGCTTTGGGCCTCTCTGCCCCTTGGAAACAGGGCAGCACTTGGGGCCTGGCAGCTCTAGGGCAATGGAGCACACCCAGAGCCGGAGTTCTACTTCAGCCAGATGAGGCCTGCCAAGAAACTGCGTTTCACAGGCCTTTCAAAGACATGTTCCCGGTAGGCTGTAAGAGCACGGGGCAGAGCGAGTTGGTTCTTAGCTTCCCAGAGAGCTGGAAGCAAGATGCTTTGGGGCCTCTCTGCCCCTTTGGAAACAAGGCAGCACCTTGGGCCTGGCAGCTCTAGGGCAATGGAGCTCACCCAGAGCAGAAGTTCTACTTCAGCCAAATCAGGCCTGCCAGGAAACGGCGTTTCACAGGCCTTGGTAAGAGATGTTCCCGGTAGGCTGTAAGAGCACTGGGCAACGCCAGATGTTTCTTAGCTTCCCGAAGAGCTGGAAGCAAGATGCTTTGGGGCCACTCTCTCACTTTGGAATCAAGGCAGCCCTTTGGGGCAGGTAGCTCCAGGCCAGTGGAGCACACCCAGAGCAGAAGTTCTACTTCGGCCAGTTCAGGCCACCAACAAACTGCGTTTCACAGGCCTTGGTAAGAGATGTTCCCGGTAGGCTGTAAGAGCACTGGGCAACGCCAGATGTTTCTTAGCTTCCCGAAGAGCTGGAAGCAAGATGCTTTGGGGCCTCTCTGCCCCTTTGCAAACAAGGCGGCCCTTTGGGCCAGGCAGCTCTAGGCCAATGGAGCACACCCAGAGCAGAAGTTCTACTTCAGCTAGATCAGGCCACCTACAAAGTGCGTTGCACAGGCCTTGGTAAGAGATTTTCTCTCAGGCTGTAAGAGCACTGGGCAGAGCCAGTTGTTTCTTAGCTTCCCGAAGAGCTGGAAGCAAGATGCTTTGGGGGCTCCCTGCCCCTTTGCCAACAAGGCCGACCTTTGGGCCTTTCAGCTCTAGGCCAATGGAGCACACCCAGAGCAGAAGTTCTACCTCAGCCAGATAAGGCCTGCCAAGAAACTGCGTTTCAAAGGCTTTGGTAAGAGATGTTGCCGGTACTCTGTCAGAGCACTGGGCAGAGACAGTTGTTTCTTAGCTTCCCAAAGAGCTGGAAGCAAGATGCTTTGGGGCCTCTCTGCCCCTTTGCAAACAAGGCATCCCTTTGGGCCTTTCAGCTCTAGGGCAATGGAGCACACCCAGAGCAGAAGTTCTACCTCAGCCAGATCAGGCCTGCCAAGAAACTGCTTTTCACAGGCCTTCGTAAGAGGTGTTCCCGGAAGGCTGTAAGAGTACCTGGCAGAGCGAGTTGTTTCTTAGCTTCAAAAACAGCTGGAAGCAACATGATTTGGGGCCTCTCTCCCCCTTTGGAAACAAAGCAGCCTTTGTGCCTGGCAGCTCTAGGCCAAAGTAGCACACCCAGAGCACAAGTTCTACCTCAGCCAGATAAGGCCTGTCAAGAAGCTGCGTTTCACAGGCCTTTGTATGTGACGTTCCCGGTTGGCTTTGAGAGCACTGTGCAGAGCCAGTTGTTTTAGCTTCCCAGAGAGCAGGAAGCAAGATGCTTTGGGGCCTCTCTCACACTTTGGAAATAAAGGCAACCCTTTGGGCCTGGCAGCCCTAGGCCAATGGAGTACACCCAGAGCAGAAGTTCTACCTCAGCCAGATCAGGCCTTCCAAGAAACTGCGTCTCACAGGCCTTTCTCTGTCACGTTGCCGGTAGGCTGTGAGAGCACTGTGCAGAGCCAGTTGTTTCTTAGCTTCCCAAAGATTTGGAAGCAAGATGCTTTGGGGACTCTCAGCCCCTTTGGAAACAAGGCGGCCCTTTGGGCCTGGCAGCTCTAGGCCAAAGTAGCACGCCCAGAGCAGGAGTTCTACTTCAGCCAGATCAGGCCTGCCAAGAAACTGCGTTTCACAGGCCATGGTAAGAGATGTTCCCGGTAGGCTGTAAGAGCACTGGGCAGAGCCAGTTGTTTCTTACCTTCCTGAAAAGCTGGAAGCAAGACGCTTGGGACCCCTCTGCCCGTTTGGGAACAAGGCAGCCTTTTGAGTCGGGAAGCTCTAGGCCAATGGAGCACACGCAGAGCAGGAGTTCTACTTCAGCCTGATCAGGCCTGCAAAGAAACAGCGTTTGACAGGCCTTGGTAAGAGATGTTCCCGGTAGGTGTAAGAGCACGGGGCAGAGCCAGTTGTTTCTTAGCTTCGCAAAGACCGGGAAGCAAGATGCTTTGGGCCTCTCTGCCCCTTGGAAACAGGGCAGCACTTGGGGCCTGGCAGCTCTAGGGCAATGGAGCACACCCAGAGCCGGAGTTCTACTTCAGCCAGATGAGGCCTGCCAAGAAACTGCGTTTCACAGGCCTTTCAAAGACATGTTCCCGGTAGGCTGTAAGAGCACGGGGCAGAGCGAGTTGGTTCTTAGCTTCCCAGAGAGCTGGAAGCAAGATGCTTTGGGGCCTCTCTGCCCCTTTGGAAACAAGGCAGCACCTTGGGCCTGGCAGCTCTAGGGCAATGGAGCACACCCAGAGCAGAAGTTCTACTTCAGCCAAATCAGGCCTGCCAGGAAACGGCGTTTCACAGGCCTTGGTAAGAGATGTTCCCGGTAGGCTGTAAGAGCACTGGGCAACGCCAGATGTTTCTTAGCTTCCCGAAGAGCTGGAAGCAAGATGCTTTGGGGCCACTCTCTCACTTTGGAATCAAGGCAGCCCTTTGGGGCAGGTAGCTCCAGGCCAGTGGAGCACACCCAGAGCAGAAGTTCTACTTCGGCCAGTTCAGGCCACCAACAAACTGCGTTTCACAGGCCTTGGTAAGAGATGTTCCCGGTAGGCTGTAAGAGCACTGGGCAACGCCAGATGTTTCTTAGCGTCCCGAAGAGCTGGAAGCAAGATGCTTTGGGGCCTCTCTGCCCCTTTGCAAACAAGGCGGCCCTTTGGGCCAGGCAGCTCTAGGCCAATGGAGCACACCCAGAGCAGAAGTTCTACTTCAGCTAGATCAGGCCACCTACAAAGTGCGTTTCACAGGCCTTGGTAAGAGATTTTCTCTCAGGCTGTAAGAGCACTGGGCAGAGCCAGTTGTTTCTTAGCTTCCCGAAGAGCTGGAAGCAAGATGCTTTGGGGGCTCCCTGCCCCTTTGCCAACAAGGCCGACCTTTGGGCCTTTCAGCTCTAGGCCAATGGAGCACACCCAGAGCAGAAGTTCTACATCAGCCAGATAAGGCCTGCCAAGAAACTGCGTTTCAAAGGCTTTGGTAAGAGATGTTGCCGGTACTCTGTCAGAGCACTGGGCAGAGCCAGTTGTTTCTTAGCTTCCCGAAGAGCTGGAAGCAAGATGCTTTGGGGGCTCCCTGCCCCTTTGCCAACAAGGCCGACCTTTGGGCCTTTCAGCTCTAGGCCAATGGAGCACACCCAGAGCAGAAGTTCTACATCAGCCAGATAAGGCCTGCCAAGAAACTGCGTTTCAAAGGCTTTGGTAAGAGATGTTGCCGGTACTCTGTCAGAGCACTGGGCAGAGACAGTTGTTTCTTAGCTTCCCAATGAGCTGGAAGCAAGATGCTTTGGGGCCTCTCTGCCCCTTTGCAAACAAGGCATCCCTTTGGGCCTTTCAGCTCTAGGGCAATGGAGCACACCCAGAGCAGAAGTTCTACCTCAGCCAGATCAGGCCTGCCAAGAAACTGCTTTTCACAGGCCTTCGTAAGAGGTGTTCCCGGAAGGCTGTAAGAGTACCTGGCAGAGCGAGTTGTTTCTTAGCTTCAAAAACAGCTGGAAGCAACATGATTTGGGGCCTCTCTCCCCCTTTGGAAACAAAGCAGCCTTTGTGCCTGGCAGCTCTAGGCCAAAGTAGCACACCCAGAGCACAAGTTCTACCTCAGCCAGATAAGGCCTGTCAAGAAGCTGCGTTTCACAGGCCTTTGTATGTGACGTTCCCGGTTGGCTTTGAGAGCACTGTGCAGAGCCAGTTGTTTTAGCTTCCCAGAGAGCAGGAAGCAAGATGCTTTGGGGCCTCTCTCACACTTTGGAAATAAAGGCAGCCCTTTGGGCCTGGCAGCCCTAGGCCAATGGAGTACACCCAGAGCAGAAGTTCTACCTCAGCCAGATCAGGCCTTCCAAGAAACTGCGTCTCACAGGCCTTTCTCTGTCACGTTGCCGGTAGGCTGTGAGAGCACTGTGCAGAGCCAGTTGTTTCTTAGCTTCCCAAAGATTTGGAAGCAAGATACTTTGGGGACTCTCAGCCCCTTTGGAAACAAGGCGGCCCTTTGGGCCTGGCAGCTCTAGGCCAAAGTAGCACGCCCAGAGCAGGAGTTCTACTTCAGCCAGATCAGGCCTGCCAAGAAACTGCGTTTCACAGGCCATGGTAAGAGATGTTCCCGGTAGGCTGTAAGAGCACTGGGCAGAGCCAGTTGTTTCTTACCTTCCTGAAAAGCTGGAAGCAAGACGCTTGGGACCCCTCTGCCCGTTTGGGAACAAGGCAGCCTTTTGAGTCGGGAAGCTCTAGGCCAATGGAGCACACGCAGAGCAGGAGTTCTACTTCAGCCTGATCAGGCCTGCAAAGAAACAGCGTTTGACAGGCCTTGGTAAGAGATGTTCCCGGTAGGTGTAAGAGCACGGGGCAGAGCCAGTTGTTTCTTAGCTTCGCAAAGACCGGGAAGCAAGATGCTTTGGGCCTCTCTGCCCCTTGGAAACAGGGCAGCACTTGGGGCCTGGCAGCTCTAGGGCAATGGAGCACACCCAGAGCCGGAGTTCTACTTCAGCCAGATGAGGCCTGCCAAGAAACTGCGTTTCACAGGCCTTTCAAAGACATGTTCCCGGTAGGCTGTAAGAGCACGGGGCAGAGCGAGTTGGTTCTTAGCTTCCCAGAGAGCTGGAAGCAAGATGCTTTGGGGCCTCTCTGCCCCTTTGGAAACAAGGCAGCACCTTGGGCCTGGCAGCTCTAGGGCAATGGAGCACACCCAGAGCAGAAGTTCTACTTCAGCCAAATCAGGCCTGCCAGGAAACGGCGTTTCACAGGCCTTGGTAAGAGATGTTCCCGGTAGGCTGTAAGAGCACTGGGCAACGCCAGATGTTTCTTAGCTTCCCGAAGAGCTGGAAGCAAGATGCTTTGGGGCCACTCTCTCACTTTGGAATCAAGGCAGCCCTTTGGGGCAGGTAGCTCCAGGCCAGTGGAGCACACCCAGAGCAGAAGTTCTACTTCGGCCAGTTCAGGCCACCAACAAACTGCGTTTCACAGGCCTTGGTAAGAGATGTTCCCGGTAGGCTGTAAGAGCACTGGGCAACGCCAGATGTTTCTTAGCGTCCCGAAGAGCTGGAAGCAAGATGCTTTGGGGCCTCTCTGCCCCTTTGCAAACAAGGCGGCCCTTTGGGCCAGGCAGCTCTAGGCCAATGGAGCACACCCAGAGCAGAAGTTCTACTTCAGCTAGATCAGGCCACCTACAAAGTGCGTTTCACAGGCCTTGGTAAGAGATTTTCTCTCAGGCTGTAAGAGCACTGGGCAGAGCCAGTTGTTTCTTAGCTTCCCGAAGAGCTGGAAGCAAGATGCTTTGGGGGCTCCCTGCCCCTTTGCCAACAAGGCCGACCTTTGGGCCTTTCAGCTCTAGGCCAATGGAGCACACCCAGAGCAGAAGTTCTACATCAGCCAGATAAGGCCTGCCAAGAAACTGCGTTTCAAAGGCTTTGGTAAGAGATGTTGCCGGTACTCTGTCAGAGCACTGGGCAGAGCCAGTTGTTTCTTAGCTTCCCGAAGAGCTGGAAGCAAGATGCTTTGGGGGCTCCCTGCCCCTTTGCCAACAAGGCCGACCTTTGGGCCTTTCAGCTCTAGGCCAATGGAGCACACCCAGAGCAGAAGTTCTACATCAGCCAGATAAGGCCTGCCAAGAAACTGCGTTTCAAAGGCTTTGGTAAGAGATGTTGCCGGTACTCTGTCAGAGCACTGGGCAGAGACAGTTGTTTCTTAGCTTCCCAATGAGCTGGAAGCAAGATGCTTTGGGGCCTCTCTGCCCCTTTGCAAACAAGGCATCCCTTTGGGCCTTTCAGCTCTAGGGCAATGGAGCACACCCAGAGCAGAAGTTCTACCTCAGCCAGATCAGGCCTGCCAAGAAACTGCTTTTCACAGGCCTTCGTAAGAGGTGTTCCCGGAAGGCTGTAAGAGTACCTGGCAGAGCGAGTTGTTTGTTAGCTTCAAAAACAGCTGGAAGCAACATGATTTGGGGCCTCTCTCCCCCTTTGGAAACAAAGCAGCCTTTGTGCCTGGCAGCTCTAGGCCAAAGTAGCACACCCAGAGCACAAGTTCTACCTCAGCCAGATAAGGCCTGTCAAGAAGCTGCGTTTCACAGGCCTTTGTATGTGACGTTCCCGGTTGGCTTTGAGAGCACTGTGCAGAGCCAGTTGTTTTAGCTTCCCAGAGAGCAGGAAGCAAGATGCTTTGGGGCCTCTCTCACACTTTGGAAATAAAGGCAGCCCTTTGGGCCTGGCAGCCCTAGGCCAATGGAGTACACCCAGAGCAGAAGTTCTACCCCAGCCAGATCAGGCCTTCCAAGAAACTGCGTCTCACAGGCCTTTCTCTGTGACGTTGCCGGTAGGCTGTGAGAGCACTGTGCAGAGCCAGTTGTTTCTTAGCTTCCCAAAGATTTGGAAGCAAGATACTTTGGGGACTCTCAGCCCCTTTGGAAACAAGGCGGCCCTTTGGGCCTGGCAGCTCTAGGCCAAAGTAGCACGCCCAGAGCAGGAGTTCTACTTCAGCCAGATCAGGCCTGCCAAGAAACTGCGTTTCACAGGCCTTGGTAAGAGATGTTCCCGGTAGGCTGTAAGAGCACTGGGCAGAGCCAGTTGTTTCTTACCTTCCTGAAAAGCTGGAAGCAAGACGCTTGGGACCCCTCTGCCCGTTTGCGAACAAGGCAGCCTTTTGGGTCGGGAAGCTCTAGGCCAATGGAGCACACGCAGAGCAGGAGTTCTACTTCAGCCTGATCAGGCCTGCAAAGAAACAGCGTTTGACAGGCCTTGGTAAGAGATGTTCCCGGTAGGTGTAAGAGCACTGGGCAGAGCCAGTTGTTTCTTAGCTTCGCAAAGACCGGGAAGCAAGATGCTTTGGGCCTCTCTGCCCCTTGGAAACAGGGCAGCACTTGGGGCCTGGCAGCTCTAGGGCAATGGAGCACACCCAGAGCCGGAGTTCTACTTCAGCCAGATGAGGCCTGCCAAGAAACTGCGTTTCACAGGCCTTTCAAAGACATGTTCCCGGTAGGCTGTAAGAGCACGGGGCAGAGCGAGTTGGTTCTTAGCTTCCCAGAGAGCTGGAAGCAAGATGCTTTGGGGCCTCTCTGCCCCTTTGGAAACAAGGCAGCACCTTGGGACTGGCAGCTCTAGGGCAATGGAGCACACCCAGAGCAGAAGTTCTACTTCAGCCAAATCAGGCCTGCCAGGAAACGGCGTTTCACAGGCCTTGGTAAGAGATGTTCCCGGTAGGCTGTAAGAGCACTGGGCAACGCCAGATGTTTCTTAGCTTCCCGAAGAGCTGGAAGCAAGATGCTTTGGTGCCACTCTCTCACTTTGGAATCAAGGCAGCCCTTTGGGGCAGGTAGCTCCAGGCCAGTGGAGCACACCCAGAGCAGAAGTTCTACTTCGGCCAGTTCAGGCCACCAACAAACTGCGTTTCACAGGCCTTGGTAAGAGATGTTCCCGGTAGGCTGTAACAGCACTGGGCAACGCCAGATGTTACTTAGCTTCCCGAAGAGCTGGAAGCAAGATGCTTTGGGGCCTCTCTGCCCCTTTGCAAACAAGGCGGCCCTTTGGGCCAGGCAGCTCTAGGCCAATGGAGCACACCCAGAGCAGAAGTTCTACTTCAGCTAGATCAGGCCACCAACAAAGTGCGTTTCACAGGCCTTGGTAAGAGATTTTCTCTCAGGCTGTAAGAGCACTGGGCAGAGCCAGTTGTTTCTTAGCTTCCCGAAGAGCTGGAAGCAAGATGCTTTGGGGGCTCCCTGCCCCTTTGCCAACAAGGCCGACCTTTGGGCCTTTCAGCTCTAGGCCAATGGAGCACACCCAGAGCAGAAGTTCTACCTCAGCCAGATAAGGCCTGCCAAGAAACTGCGTTTCAAAGGCTTTGGTAAGAGATGTTGCCGGTACTCTGTCAGAGCACTGGGCAGAGACAGTTGTTTCTTAGCTTCCCAAAGAGCTGGAAGCAAGATGCTTTGGGGCCTCTCTGCCCCTTTGCAAACAAGGCATCCCTTTGGGCCTTTCAGCTCTAGGCCAATGGAGCACACCCAGAGCAGAAGTTCTAC
Source organism: Equus asinus (assembly GCF_041296235.1). NCBI lineage: Eukaryota > Metazoa > Chordata > Mammalia > Perissodactyla > Equidae > Equus > Equus asinus. Next base: position 1,518,717 of record NW_027225523.1, read on the forward strand.
CTCAGCCAGATCAGGCCTGCCAAGAAACTGCTTTTCACAGGCCTTCGTAAGAGGTGTTCCCGGAAGGCTGTAAGAGTACCTGGCAGAGCGAGTTGTTTCTTAGCTTCAAAAACAGCTGGAAGCAACATGATTTGGGGCCTCTCTCCCCCTTTGGAAACAAAGCAGCCTTTGTGCCTGGCAGCTCTAGGCCAAAGTAGCACACCCAGAGCACAAGTTCTACCTCAGCCAGATAAGGCCTGTCAAGAAGCTGCGTTTCACAGGCCTTTGTATGTGACGTTCCCGGTTGGCTTTGAGAGCACTGTGCAGAGCCAGTTGTTTTAGCTTCCCAGAGAGCAGGAAGCAAGATGCTTTGGGGCCTCTCTCACACTTTGGAAATAAAGGCAGCCCTTTGGGCCTGGCAGCCCTAGGCCAATGGAGTACACCCAGAGCAGAAGTTCTACCTCAGCCAGATCAGGCCTTCCAAGAAACTGCGTCTCACAGGCCTTTCTCTGTCACGTTGCCGGTAGGCTGTGAGAGCACTGTGCAGAGCCAGTTGTTTCTTAGCTTCCCAAAGATTTGGAAGCAAGATACTTTGGGGACTCTCAGCCCCTTTGGAAACAAGGCGGCCCTTTGGGCCTGGCAGCTCTAGGCCAAAGTAGCACGCCCAGAGCAGGAGTTCTACTTCAGCCAGATCAGGCCTGCCAAGAAACTGCGTTTCACAGGCCTTGGTAAGAGATGTTCCCGGTAGGCTGTAAGAGCACTGGGCAGAGCCAGTTGTTTCTTACCTTCCTGAAAAGCTGGAAGCAAGACGCTTGGGACCCCTCTGCCCGTTTGGGAACAAGGCAGCCTTTTGGGTCGGGAAGCTCTAGGCCAATGGAGCACACGCAGAGCAGGAGTTCTACTTCAGCCTGATCAGGCCTGCAAAGAAACAGCGTTTGACAGGCCTTGGTAAGAGATGTTCCCGGTAGGTGTAAGAGCACTGGGCAGAGCCAGTTGTTTCTTAGCTTCGCAAAGACCGGGAAGCAAGATGCTTTGGGCCTCTCTGCCCCTTGGAAACAGGGCAGCACTTGGGGCCTGGCAGCTCTAGGGCAATGGAGCACACCCAGAGCCGGAGTTCTACTTCAGCCAGATGAGGCCTGCCAAGAAACTGCGTTTCACAGGCCTTTCAAAGACATGTTCCCGGTAGGCTGTAAGAGCACGGGGCAGAGCGAGTTGGTTCTTAGCTTCCCAGAGAGCTGGAAGCAAGATGCTTTGGGGCCTCTCTGCCCCTTTGGAAACAAGGCAGCACCTTGGGCCTGGCAGCTCTAGGGCAATGGAGCACACCCAGAGCAGAAGTTCTACTTCAGCCAAATCAGGCCTGCCAGGAAACGGCGTTTCACAGGCCTTGGTAAGAGATGTTCCCGGTAGGCTGTAAGAGCACTGGGCAACGCCAGATGTTTCTTAGCTTCCCGAAGAGCTGGAAGCAAGATGCTTTGGGGCCACTCTCTCACTTTGGAATCAAGGCAGCCCTTTGGGGCAGGTAGCTCCAGGCCAGTGGAGCACACCCAGAGCAGAAGTTCTACTTCGGCCAGTTCAGGCCACCAACAAACTGCGTTTCACAGGCCTTGGTAAGAGATGTTCCCGGTAGGCTGTAAGAGCACTGGGCAACGCCAGATGTTTCTTAGCTTCCCGAAGAGCTGGAAGCAAGATGCTTTGGGGGCTCCCTGCCCCTTTGCAAACAAGGCGGCCCTTTGGGCCAGGCAGCTCTAGGCCAATGGAGCACACCCAGAGCAGAAGTTCTACTTCAGCTAGATCAGGCCACCAACAAAGTGCGTTTCACAGGCCTTGGTAAGAGATTTTCTCTCAGGCTGTAAGAGCACTGGGCAGAGCCAGTTGTTTCTTAGCTTCCCGAAGAGCTGGAAGCAAGATGCTTTGGGGGCTCCCTGCCCCTTTGCCAACAAGGCCGACCTTTGGGCCTTTCAGCTCTAGGCCAATGGAGCACACCCAGAGCAGAAGTTCTACCTCAGCCAGATAAGGCCTGCCAAGAAACTGCGTTTCAAAGGCTTTGGTAAGAGATGTTGCCGGTACTCTGTCAGAGTACCAATGAGCTGGAAGCAAGATGCTTTGGGGCCTCTCTGCCCCTTTGCAAACAAGGCATCCCTTTGGGCCTTTCAGCTCTAGGGCAATGGAGCACACCCAGAGCAGAAGTTCTACCTCAGCCAGATAAGGCCTGCCAAGAAACTGCGTTTCAAAGGCTTTGGTAAGAGATGTTCCCGGTACTCTGTTAGAGCACTGGGCAGAGCCATTTGTTTCTTAGCTTCCCAAAGAGCTGGAAGCAAGATGCTTTGGGGGCTTCCTGCCCCTTTGCCAACAAGGGCGACCTTTGGGCCTTTCAGCTCTAGGCCAATGGAGCACACCCAGAGCAGAAGTCCTACTTCAGCCAGATCAGGCCTGCCAAGGAACTGCGTTTCAGAGGCCTTTGTATGTGACGTTCCCGGTAGGCTGTGAGAGCACGGTGCAGAGCCAGTTGTTTCCTTGTTTCCCAAACAGCTGGAAGCAAGACGCTTTGGGGCCTCTCTGCCCCTTTGGAAACAAGGCAGCACGTTGGGTCTGGCAGCTCTAGGGCAATGGAGCACAACCAGAGCCGAAGTTCTACTTCTTCCAGATCAGGCCTGCCTAGACAGTGCGTTTCACAGGCCTTGATAAGAGATGTTCTCTTAGGCTATAAGAGCACTGGGCACAGCCAGTTGTTTCTTAGCTTCCCAAGAGGTGGAAGCAAGATGCTTTGGGGCCTCTCTCCCCCTTTGGAAACAAGGCAGCCCTTTGGGCCTTTCAGCTCTAGGGCAATGGAGCACACCCAGAGCAGAAGTTCTACCTCAGCCAGATCAGGCCTGCCAAGAAACTGCTTTTCACAGGCCTTCGTAAGAGGTGTTCCCGGAAGGCTGTAAGAGTACCTGGCAGAGCGAGTTGTTTCTTAGCTTCAAAAACAGCTGGAAGCAACATGATTTGGGGCCTCTCTCCCCCTTTGGAAACAAAGCAGCCTTTGTGCCTGGCAGCTCTAGGCCAAAGTAGCACACCCAGAGCACAAGTTCTACCTCAGCCAGATAAGGCCTGTCAAGAAGCTGCGTTTCACAGGCCTTTGTATGTGCCTTTCCCGGTTGGCTTTGAGAGCACTGTGCAGAGCCAGTTGTTTTAGCTTCCCAGAGAGCAGGAAGCAAGATGCTTTGGGGCCTCTCTCACACTTTGGAAATAAAGGCAGCCCTTTGGGCCTGGCAGCCCTAGGCCAATGGAGTACACCCAGAGCACAAGTTCTACCTCAGCCAGATCAGGCCTTCCAAGAAACTGCGTCTCACAGGCCTTTCTCTGTCACGTTGCCGGTAGGCTGTGAGAGCACTGTGCAGAGCCAGTTGTTTCTTAGCTTCCCAAAGATTTGGAAGCAAGATGCTTTGGGGACTCTCAGCCCCTTTGGAAACAAGGCGGCCCTTTGGGCCTGGCAGCTCTAGGCCAAAGTAGCACGCCCAGAGCAGGAGTTCTACTTCAGCCAGATCAGGCCTGCCAAGAAACTGCGTTTCACAGGCCTTGGTAAGAGATGTTCCCGGTAGGCTGTGAGAGCACTGTGGAGAGCCAGTTGCTTTAGCTTCCCACAGAGCTGGAAGCAAGATGCCTTGGGGCCTCTCTCTCCCTTTGGACACAAGGCAGCCTTTTGGGCCTGGCAGCTCTAGGCCAATGGAGCACACCCACAGCAGAAGTTCTACTTCAGGCAGATCAGTCCTGCCCAGAAACTGCGTTTCACAGCCCTTGGTAAGAGATGTTCACGGTAGGCTGTGAGAGCACTGGGCAGAACCAGTTGTTTTTTAGCTTCCCAAAGTGCTGGAGGCAAGATGCTTTGGGGCCTCTCTCACCCTTTGGAAACAAGGCAGCCCTTAGGTCCTGGTAGCTCTAGGCCTATGTAGCACAACCAGAACAGAAGTTCTACTTCAGCCAGGTCAGGCCAGCCAAGAAACTGCGTTTCACAGGCCTTTCAAAGAGATGTTCTCTTAGGCTGTAAGAGCACTGGGCAGAGCCAGCTGTTTCTTAGCTTCCCGAAGAGCTGGGAGCAAGATGCTTTGGGTCCACTCTCCGTCTTTGGAAACAAGGCAGCCCTTTGGGCCTGGCAGCTCTAGGGCAATGGAGCACACCCAGAGCAGAAGTTCTACTTCAGCCAGATCAGGCCTGCCAGGAAACTGCGTTTCACAGGCCTTGGTAAGAGATGTTCCCGGTAGGCTGTAAGAGCACTGGGCAGAGCCAGTTGTTTCTTACCTTCCTGAAAAGCTGGAAGCAAGATGCTTGGGACCCCTCTGCCCGTTTGGGAACAAGGCAGCCTTTTGGGTCGGGAAGCTCTAGGCCAATGGAGCACACGCAGAGCAGGAGTTCTACTTCAGCCTGATCAGGCCTGCAAAGAAACAGCGTTTGACAGGCCTTGGTAAGAGATGTTCCCGGTAGGTGTAAGAGCACTGGGCAGAGCCAGTTGTTTCTTAGCTTCGCAAAGACCGGGAAGCAAGATGCTTTGGGCCTCTCTGCCCCTTGGAAACAGGGCAGCACTTGGGGCCTGGCAGCTCTAGGGCAATGGAGCACACCCAGAGCCGGAGTTCTACTTCAGCGAGATGAGGCCTGCCAAGAAACTGTGTTTCACAGGCCTTTCAAAGACATGTTCCCGGTAGGCTGTAAGAGCACGGGGCAGAGCGAGTTGGTTCTTAGCTTCCCAGAGAGCTGGAAGCAAGATGCTTTGGGGCCTCTCTGCCCCTTTGGAAACAAGGCAGCACCTTGGGCCTGGCAGCTCTAGGCCAATGGAGCACACCCAGAGCAGAAGTTCTACTTCGGCCAGTTCAGGCCACCAACAAACTGTGTTTCACAGGCCTTGGTAAGAGATGTTCCCGGTAGGCTGTAAGAGCACTGGGCAACGCCAGATGTTTCTTAGCTTCCCGAAGAGCTGGAAGCAAGAAGCTTTGGTGCCACTCTCTCACTTTGGACTCAAGGCAGCCCTTTGGGGCAGGTAGCTCTAGCCCAGTGGAGCACACCCAGAGCAGAAGTTCTACTTCGGCCAGTTCAGGCCACCAAGAAACTGCGTTTCACAGGCCTTGGTAAGAGATGTTCCCGGTAGGCTGTAAGAGCACTGGGCAACGCCAGATGTTTCTTAGCTTCCCGAAGAGCTGGAAGCAAGATGCTTTGGGGCCTCTCATCCCCTTTGCAAACAAGGCGGCCCTATGGGCCAGGCAGCTCTAGGCCAATGGAGCACACCCAGAGCAGAAGCTCTACTTCGGCCAGTTCAGGCCACCAACAAACTGCGTTTCACAGGCCTTGGTAAGAGATGTTCCCGGTAGGCTGTAAGAGCACTGGGCAACGCCAGATGTTTCTTAGCTTCCCGAAGAGCTGGAAGCAAGATGCTTTGGGGCCTCTCATCCCCTTTGCAAACAAGGCCGACCTTTGGGCCAGGCAGCTCTAGGCCAATGGAGCACACCCAGAGCAGAAGTTCTACCTCAGCCAGATAAGGCCTGCCAAGAAACTGCGTTTCAAAGGCTTTGGTAAGAGATGTTCCCGGTACTCTGTTAGAGCACTGGGCAGAGCCATTTGTTTCTTAGCTTCCCAAAGAGCTGGAAGCAAGATGCTTTGGGGGCTCCCTGCCCCTTTGCCAACAAGGGCGACCTTTGGGCCTTTCAGCTCTAGGCCAATGGAGCACACCCAGAGCAGAAGTCCTACTTCAGCCAGATCAGGCCTGCCAAGGAACTGCGTTTCAGAGGCCTTTGTATGTGACGTTCCCGGTAGGCTGTGAGAGCACGGTGCAGAGCCAGTTGTTTCCTTGTTTCCCAAACAGCTGGAAGCAAGACGCTTTGGGGCCTCTCTGCCCCTTTGGAAACAAGGCAGCACGTTGGGTCTGGCAGCTCTAGGGCAATGGAGCACAACCAGAGCCGAAGTTCTACTTCTTCCAGATCAGGCCTGCCTAGACAGTGCGTTTCACAGGCCTTGATAAGAGATGTTCTCTTAGGCTATAAGAGCACTGGGCACAGCCAGTTGTTTCTTAGCTTCCCAAGAGGTGGAAGCAAGATGCTTTGGGGCCTCTCTCCCCCTTTGGAAACAAGGCAGCCCTTTGGGCCTTTCAGCTCTAGGGCAATGGAGCACACCCAGAGCAGAAGTTCTACCTCAGCCAGATCAGGCCTGCCAAGAAACTGCTTTTCACAGGCCTTCGTAAGAGGTGTTCCCGGAAGGCTGTAAGAGTACCTGGCAGAGCGAGTTGTTTCTTAGCTTCAAAAACAGCTGGAAGCAACATGATTTGGGGCCTCTCTCCCCCTTTGGAAACAAAGCAGCCTTTGTGCCTGGCAGCTCTAGGCCAAAGTAGCACACCCAGAGCACAAGTTCTACCTCAGCCAGATAAGGCCTGTCAAGAAGCTGCGTTTCACAGGCCTTTGTATGTGACGTTCCCGGTTGGCTTTGAGAGCACTGTGCAGAGCCAGTTGTTTTAGCTTCCCAGAGAGCAGGAAGCAAGATGCTTTGGGGCCTCTCTCACACTTTGGAAATAAAGGCAACCCTTTGGGCCTGGCAGCCCTAGGCCAATGGAGTACACCCAGAGCACAAGTTCTACCTCAGCCAGATCAGGCCTTCCAAGAAACTGCGTCTCACAGGCCTTTCTCTGTCACGTTGCCGGTAGGCTGTGAGAGCACTGTGCAGAGCCAGTTGTTTCTTAGCTTCCCAAAGATTTGGAAGCAAGATGCTTTGGGGACTCTCAGCCCCTTTGGAAACAAGGCGGCCCTTTGGGCCTGGCAGCTCTAGGCCAAAGTAGCACGCCCAGAGCAGGAGTTCTACTTCAGCCAGATCAGGCCTGCCAAGAAACTGCGTTTCACAGGCCTTGGTAAGAGATGTTCCCGGTAGGCTGTGAGAGCACTGTGGAGAGCCAGTTGCTTTAGCTTCCCACAGAGCTGGAAGCAAGATGCCTTGGGGCCTCTCTCTCCCTTTGGACACAAGGCAGCCTTTTGGGCCTGGCAGCTCTAGGCCAATGGAGCACACCCACAGCAGAAGTTCTACTTCAGGCAGATCAGTCCTGCCCAGAAACTGCGTTTCACAGCCCTTGGTAAGAGATGTTCACGGTAGGCTGTGAGAGCACTGGGCAGAACCAGTTGTTTTTTAGCTTCCCAAAGTGCTGGAGGCAAGATGCTTTGGGGCCTCTCTCACCCTTTGGAAACAAGGCAGCCATTAGGTCCTGGTAGCTCTAGGCCTATGTAGCACAACCAGAACAGAAGTTCTACTTCAGCCAGGTCAGGCCTGCCAAGAAACTGCGTTTCACAGGCCTTTCAAAGAGATGTTCTCTTAGGCTGTAAGAGCACTGGGCAGAGCCAGCTGTTTCTTAGCTTCCCGAAGAGCTGGGAGCAAGATGCTTTGGGTCCACTCTCCGTCTTTGGAAACAAGGCAGCCCTTTGGGCCTGGCAGCTCTAGGGCAATGGAGCACACCCAGAGCAGAAGTTCTACTTCAGCCAGATCAGGCCTGCCAGGAAACTGCGTTTCACAGGCCTTGGTAAGAGATGTTCCCGGTAGGCTGTAAGAGCACTGGGCAGAGCCAGTTGTTTCTTACCTTCCTGAAAAGCTGGAAGCAAGATGCTTGGGACCCCTCTGCCCGTTTGGGAACAAGGCAGCCTTTTGGGTCGGGAAGCTCTAGGCCAATGGAGCACACGCAGAGCAGGAGTTCTACTTCAGCCTGATCAGGCCTGCAAAGAAACAGCGTTTGACAGGCCTTGGTAACAGATGTTCCCGGTAGGTGTAAGAGCACTGGGCAGAGCCAGTTGTTTCTTAGCTTCGCAAAGACCGGGAAGCAAGATGCTTTGGGCCTCTCTGCCCCTTGGAAACAGGGCAGCACTTTGGGCCTGGCAGCTCTAGGGCAATGGAGCACACCCAGAGCCGGAGTTCTACTTCAGCCAGATGAGGCCTGCCAAGAAACTGCGTTTCACAGGCCTTTCAAAGACATGTTCCCGGTAGGCTGTAAGAGCACGGGGCAGAGCGAGTTGGTTCTTAGCTTCCCAGAGAGCTGGAAGCAAGATGCTTTGGGGCCTCTCTGCCCCTTTGGAAACAAGGCAGCACCTTGGGCCTGGCAGCTCTAGGCCAATGGAGCACACCCAGAGCAGAAGTTCTACTTCGGCCAGTTCAGGCCACCAACAAACTGCGTTTCACAGGCCTTGGTAAGAGATGTTCCCGGTAGGCTGTAAGAGCACTGGGCAACGCCAGATGTTTCTTAGCTTCCCGAAGAGCTGGAAGCAAGATGCTTTGGGGCCTCTCATCCCCTTTGCAAACAAGGCCGACCTTTGGGCCAGGCAGCTCTAGGCCAATGGAGCACACCCAGAGCAGAAGTTCTACCTCAGCCAGATAAGGCCTGCCAAGAAACTGCGTTTCAAAGGCTTTGGTAAGAGATGTTCCCGGTACTCTGTTAGAGCACTGGGCAGAGCCATTTGTTTCTTAGCTTCCCAAAGAGCTGGAAGCAAGATGCTTTGGGGGCTCCCTGCCCCTTTGCCAACAAGGGCGACCTTTGGGCCTTTCAGCTCTAGGCCAATGGAGCACACCCAGAGCAGAAGTCCTACTTCAGCCAGATCAGGCCTGCCAAGGAACTGCGTTTCAGAGGCCTTTGTATGTGACGTTCCCGGTAGGCTGTGAGAGCACGGTGCAGAGCCAGTTGTTTCCTTGTTTCCCAAACAGCTGGAAGCAAGACGCTTTGGGGCCTCTCTGCCCCTTTGGAAACAAGGCAGCACGTTGGGTCTGGCAGCTCTAGGGCAATGGAGCACAACCAGAGCCGAAGTTCTACTTCTTCCAGATCAGGCCTGCCTAGACAGTGCGTTTCACAGGCCTTGATAAGAGATGTTCTCTTAGGCTATAAGAGCACTGGGCACAGCCAGTTGTTTCTTAGCTTCCCAAGAGGTGGAAGCAAGATGCTTTGGGGCCTCTCTCCCCCTTTGGAAACAAGGCAGCCCTTTGGGCCTTTCAGCTCTAGGGCAATGGAGCACACCCAGAGCAGAAGTTCTACCTCAGCCAGATCAGGCCTGCCAAGAAACTGCTTTTCACAGGCCTTCGTAAGAGGTGTTCCCGGAAGGCTGTAAGAGTACCTGGCAGAGCGAGTTGTTTCTTAGCTTCAAAAACAGCTGGAAGCAACATGATTTGGGGCCTCTCTCCCCCTTTGGAAACAAAGCAGCCTTTGTGCCTGGCAGCTCTAGGCCAAAGTAGCACACCCAGAGCACAAGTTCTACCTCAGCCAGATAAGGCCTGTCAAGAAGCTGCGTTTCACAGGCCTTTGTATGTGACGTTCCCGGTTGGCTTTGAGAGCACTGTGCAGAGCCAGTTGTTTTAGCTTCCCAGAGAGCAGGAAGCAAGATGCTTTGGGGCCTCTCTCACACTTTGGAAATAAAGGCAACCCTTTGGGCCTGGCAGCCCTAGGCCAATGGAGTACACCCAGAGCACAAGTTCTACCTCAGCCAGATCAGGCCTTCCAAGAAACTGCGTCTCACAGGCCTTTCTCTGTCACGTTGCCGGTAGGCTGTGAGAGCACTGTGCAGAGCCAGTTGTTTCTTAGCTTCCCAAAGATTTGGAAGCAAGATGCTTTGGGGACTCTCAGCCCCTTTGGAAACAAGGCGGCCCTTTGGGCCTGGCAGCTCTAGGCCAAAGTAGCACGCCCAGAGCAGGAGTTCTACTTCAGCCAGATCAGGCCTGCCAAGAAACTGCGTTTCACAGGCCTTGGTAAGAGATGTTCCCGGTAGGCTGTGAGAGCACTGTGGAGAGCCAGTTGCTTTAGCTTCCCACAGAGCTGGAAGCAAGATGCCTTGGGGCCTCTCTCTCCCTTTGGACACAAGGCAGCCTTTTGGGCCTGGCAGCTCTAGGCCAATGGAGCACACCCACAGCAGAAGTTCTACTTCAGGCAGATCAGTCCTGCCCAGAAACTGCGTTTCACAGCCCTTGGTAAGAGATGTTCACGGTAGGCTGTGAGAGCACTGGGCAGAACCAGTTGTTTTTTAGCTTCCCAAAGTGCTGGAGGCAAGATGCTTTGGGGCCTCTCTCCCCCTTTGGAAACAAGGCAGCCCTTAGGTCCTGGTAGCTCTAGGCCTATGTAGCACAACCAGAACAGAAGTTCTACTTCAGCCAGGTCAGGCCTGCCAAGAAACTGCGTTTCACAGGCCTTTCAAAGAGATGTTCTCTTAGGCTGTAAGAGCACTGGGCAGAGCCAGCTGTTTCTTAGCTTCCCGAAGAGCTGGGAGCAAGATGCTTTGGGTCCACTCTCCGTCTTTGGAAACAAGGCAGCCCTTTGGGCCTGGCAGCTCTAGGGCAATGGAGCACACCCAGAGCAGAAGTTCTACTTCAGCCAGATCAGGCCTGCCAGGAAACTGCGTTTCACAGGCCTTGGTAAGAGATGTTCCCGGTAGGCTGTAAGAGCACTGGGCAGAGCCAGTTGTTTCTTACCTTCCTGAAAAGCTGGAAGCAAGATGCTTGGGACCCCTCTGCCCGTTTGGGAACAAGGCAGCCTTTTGGGTCGGGAAGCTCTAGGCCAATGGAGCACACGCAGAGCAGGAGTTCTACTTCAGCCTGATCAGGCCTGCAAAGAAACAGCGTTTGACAGGCCTTGGTAACAGATGTTCCCGGTAGGTGTAAGAGCACTGGGCAGAGCCAGTTGTTTCTTAGCTTCGCAAAGACCGGGAAGCAAGATGCTTTGGGCCTCTCTGCCCCTTGGAAACAGGGCAGCACTTTGGGCCTGGCAGCTCTAGGGCAATGGAGCACACCCAGAGCCGGAGTTCTACTTCAGCCAGATGAGGCCTGCCAAGAAACTGCGTTTCACAGGCCTTTCAAAGACATGTTCCCGGTAGGCTGTAAGAGCACGGGGCAGAGCGAGTTGGTTCTTAGCTTCCCAGAGAGCTGGAAGCAAGATGCTTTGGGGCCTCTCTGCCCCTTTGGAAACAAGGCAGCACCTTGGGCCTGGCAGCTCTAGGCCAATGGAGCACACCCAGAGCAGAAGTTCTACTTCGGCCAGTTCAGGCCACCAACAAACTGCGTTTCACAGGCCTTGGTAAGAGATGTTCCCGGTAGGCTGTAAGAGCACTGGGCAACGCCAGATGTTTCTTAGCTTCCCGAAGAGCTGGAAGCAAGATGCTTTGGGGCCTCTCATCCCCTTTGCAAACAAGGCCGACCTTTGGGCCAGGCAGCTCTAGGCCAATGGAGCACACCCAGAGCAGAAGTTCTACCTCAGCCAGATAAGGCCTGCCAAGAAACTGCGTTTCAAAGGCTTTGGTAAGAGATGTTCCCGGTACTCTGTTAGAGCACTGGGCAGAGCCATTTGTTTCTTAGCTTCCCAAAGAGCTGGAAGCAAGATGCTTTGGGGGCTCCCTGCCCCTTTGCCAACAAGGGCGACCTTTGGGCCTTTCAGCTCTAGGCCAATGGAGCACACCCAGAGCAGAAGTCCTACTTCAGCCAGATCAGGCCTGCCAAGGAACTGCGTTTCAGAGGCCTTTGTATGTGACGTTCCCGGTAGGCTGTGAGAGCACGGTGCAGAGCCAGTTGTTTCCTTGTTTCCCAAACAGCTGGAAGCAAGACGCTTTGGGGCCTCTCTGCCCCTTTGGAAACAAGGCAGCACGTTGGGTCTGGCAGCTCTAGGGCAATGGAGCACAACCAGAGCCGAAGTTCTACTTCTTCCAGATCAGGCCTGCCTAGACAGTGCGTTTCACAGGCCTTGATAAGAGATGTTCTCTTAGGCTATAAGAGCACTGGGCACAGCCAGTTGTTTCTTAGCTTCCCAAGAGGTGGAAGCAAGATGCTTTGGGGCCTCTCTCCCCCTTTGGAAACAAGGCATCCCTTTGGGCCTTTCAGCTCTAGGGCAATGGAGCACACCCAGAGCAGAAGTTCTACCTCAGCCAGATCAGGCCTGCCAAGAAACTGCTTTTCACAGGCCTTCGTAAGAGGTGTTCCCGGAAGGCTGTAAGAGTACCTGGCAGAGCGAGTTGTTTCTTAGCTTCAAAAACAGCTGGAAGCAACATGATTTGGGGCCTCTCTCCCCCTTTGGAAACAAAGCAGCCTTTGTGCCTGGCAGCTCTAGGCCAAAGTAGCACACCCAGAGCACAAGTTCTACCTCAGCCAGATAAGGCCTGTCAAGAAGCTGCGTTTCACAGGCCTTTGTATGTGACGTTCCCGGTTGGCTTTGAGAGCACTGTGCAGAGCCAGTTGTTTTAGCTTCCCAGAGAGCAGGAAGCAAGATGCTTTGGGGCCTCTCTCACACTTTGGAAATAAAGGCAACCCTTTGGGCCTGGCAGCCCTAGGCCAATGGAGTACACCCAGAGCACAAGTTCTACCTCAGCCAGATCAGGCCTTCCAAGAAACTGCGTCTCACAGGCCTTTCTCTGTCACGTTGCCGGTAGGCTGTGAGAGCACTGTGCAGAGCCAGTTGTTTCTTAGCTTCCCAAAGATTTGGAAGCAAGATGCTTTGGGGACTCTCAGCCCCTTTGGAAACAAGGCGGCCCTTTGGGCCTGGCAGCTCTAGGCCAAAGTAGCACGCCCAGAGCAGGAGTTCTACTTCAGCCAGATCAGGCCTGCCAAGAAACTGCGTTTCACAGGCCTTGGTAAGAGATGTTCCCGGTAGGCTGTGAGAGCACTGTGGAGAGCCAGTTGCTTTAGCTTCCCACAGAGCTGGAAGCAAGATGCCTTGGGGCCTCTCTCTCCCTTTGGACACAAGGCAGCCTTTTGGGCCTGGCAGCTCTAGGCCAATGGAGCACACCCACAGCAGAAGTTCTACTTCAGGCAGATCAGTCCTGCCCAGAAACTGCGTTTCACAGCCCTTGGTAAGAGATGTTCACGGTAGGCTGTGAGAGCACTGGGCAGAACCAGTTGTTTTTTAGCTTCCCAAAGTGCTGGAGGCAAGATGCTTTGGGGCCTCTCTCCCCCTTTGGAAACAAGGCAGCCCTTAGGTCCTGGTAGCTCTAGGCCTATGTAGCACAACCAGAACAGAAGTTCTACTTCAGCCAGGTCAGGCCAGCCAAGAAACTGCGTTTCACAGGCCTTTCAAAGAGATGTTCTCTTAGGCTGTAAGAGCACTGGGCAGAGCCAGCTGTTTCTTAGCTTCCCGAAGAGCTGGGAGCAAGATGCTTTGGGTCCACTCTCCGTCTTTGGAAACAAGGCAGCCCTTTGGGCCTGGCAGCTCTAGGGCAATGGAGCACACCCAGAGCAGAAGTTCTACTTCAGCCAGATCAGGCCTGCCAGGAAACTGCGTTTCACAGGCCTTGGTAAGAGATGTTCCCGGTAGGCTGTAAGAGCACTGGGCAGAGCCAGTTGTTTCTTACCTTCCTGAAAAGCTGGAAGCAAGATGCTTGGGACCCCTCTGCCCGTTTGGGAACAAGGCAGCCTTTTGGGTCGGGAAGCTCTAGGCCAATGGAGCACACGCAGAGCAGGAGTTCTACTTCAGCCTGATCAGGCCTGCAAAGAAACAGCGTTTGACAGGCCTTGGTAACAGATGTTCCCGGTAGGTGTAAGAGCACTGGGCAGAGCCAGTTGTTTCTTAGCTTCGCAAAGACCGGGAAGCAAGATGCTTTGGGCCTCTCTGCCCCTTGGAAACAGGGCAGCACTTTGGGCCTGGCAGCTCTAGGGCAATGGAGCACACCCAGAGCCGGAGTTCTACTTCAGCCAGATGAGGCCTGCCAAGAAACTGCGTTTCACAGGCCTTTCAAAGACATGTTCCCGGTAGGCTGTAAGAGCACGGGGCAGAGCGAGTTGGTTCTTAGCTTCCCAGAGAGCTGGAAGCAAGATGCTTTGGGGCCTCTCTGCCCCTTTGGAAACAAGGCAGCACCTTGGGCCTGGCAGCTCTAGGCCAATGGAGCACACCCAGAGCAGAAGTTCTACTTCGGCCAGTTCAGGCCACCAACAAACTGCGTTTCACAGGCCTTGGTAAGAGATGTTCCCGGTAGGCTGTAAGAGCACTGGGCAACGCCAGATGTTTCTTAGCTTCCCGAAGAGCTGGAAGCAAGATGCTTTGGGGCCTCTCATCCCCTTTGCAAACAAGGCCGACCTTTGGGCCAGGCAGCTCTAGGCCAATGGAGCACACCCAGAGCAGAAGTTCTACCTCAGCCAGATAAGGCCTGCCAAGAAACTGCGTTTCAAAGGCTTTGGTAAGAGATGTTCCCGGTACTCTGTTAGAGCACTGGGCAGAGCCATTTGTTTCTTAGCTTCCCAAAGAGCTGGAAGCAAGATGCTTTGGGGGCTCCCTGCCCCTTTGCCAACAAGGGCGACCTTTGGGCCTTTCAGCTCTAGGCCAATGGAGCACACCCAGAGCAGAAGTCCTACTTCAGCCAGATCAGGCCTGCCAAGGAACTGCGTTTCAGAGGCCTTTGTATGTGACGTTCCCGGTAGGCTGTGAGAGCACGGTGCAGAGCCAGTTGTTTCCTTGTTTCCCAAACAGCTGGAAGCAAGACGCTTTGGGGCCTCTCTGCCCCTTTGGAAACAAGGCAGCACGTTGGGTCTGGCAGCTCTAGGGCAATGGAGCACAACCAGAGCCGAAGTTCTACTTCTTCCAGATCAGGCCTGCCTAGACAGTGCGTTTCACAGGCCTTGATAAGAGATGTTCTCTTAGGCTATAAGAGCACTGGGCACAGCCAGTTGTTTCTTAGCTTCCCAAGAGGTGGAAGCAAGATGCTTTGGGGCCTCTCTCCCCCTTTGGAAACAAGGCAGCCCTTTGGGCCTTTCAGCTCTAGGGCAATGGAGCACACCCAGAGCAGAAGTTCTACCTCAGCCAGATCAGGCCTGCCAAGAAACTGCTTTTCACAGGCCTTCGTAAGAGGTGTTCCCGGAAGGCTGTAAGAGTACCTGGCAGAGCGAGTTGTTTCTTAGCTTCAAAAACAGCTGGAAGCAACATGATTTGGGGCCTCTCTCCCCCTTTGGAAACAAAGCAGCCTTTGTGCCTGGCAGCTCTAGGCCAAAGTAGCACACCCAGAGCACAAGTTCTACCTCAGCCAGATAAGGCCTGTCAAGAAGCTGCGTTTCACAGGCCTTTGTATGTGACGTTCCCGGTTGGCTTTGAGAGCACTGTGCAGAGCCAGTTGTTTTAGCTTCCCAGAGAGCAGGAAGCAAGATGCTTTGGGGCCTCTCTCACACTTTGGAAATAAAGGCAACCCTTTGGGCCTGGCAGCCCTAGGCCAATGGAGTACACCCAGAGCACAAGTTCTACCTCAGCCAGATCAGGCCTTCCAAGAAACTGCGTCTCACAGGCCTTTCTCTGTCACGTTGCCGGTAGGCTGTGAGAGCACTGTGCAGAGCCAGTTGTTTCTTAGCTTCCCAAAGATTTGGAAGCAAGATGCTTTGGGGACTCTCAGCCCCTTTGGAAACAAGGCGGCCCTTTGGGCCTGGCAGCTCTAGGCCAAAGTAGCACGCCCAGAGCAGGAGTTCTACTTCAGCCAGATCAGGCCTGCCAAGAAACTGCGTTTCACAGGCCTTGGTAAGAGATGTTCCCGGTAGGCTGTGAGAGCACTGTGGAGAGCCAGTTGCTTTAGCTTCCCACAGAGCTGGAAGCAAGATGCCTTGGGGCCTCTCTCTCCCTTTGGACACAAGGCAGCCTTTTGGGCCTGGCAGCTCTAGGCCAATGGAGCACACCCACAGCAGAAGTTCTACTTCAGGCAGATCAGTCCTGCCCAGAAACTGCGTTTCACAGCCCTTGGTAAGAGATGTTCACGGTAGGCTGTGAGAGCACTGGGCAGAACCAGTTGTTTTTTAGCTTCCCAAAGTGCTGGAGGCAAGATGCTTTGGGGCCTCTCTCCCCCTTTGGAAACAAGGCAGCCCTTAGGTCCTGGTAGCTCTAGGCCTATGTAGCACAACCAGAACAGAAGTTCTACTTCAGCCAGGTCAGGCCTGCCAAGAAACTGCGTTTCACAGGCCTTTCAAAGAGATGTTCTCTTAGGCTGTAAGAGCACTGGGCAGAGCCAGCTGTTTCTTAGCTTCCCGAAGAGCTGGGAGCAAGATGCTTTGGGTCCACTCTCCGTCTTTGGAAACAAGGCAGCCCTTTGGGCCTGGCAGCTCTAGGGCAATGGAGCACACCCAGAGCAGAAGTTCTACTTCAGCCAGATCAGGCCTGCCAGGAAACTGCGTTTCACAGGCCTTGGTAAGAGATGTTCCCGGTAGGCTGTAAGAGCACTGGGCAGAGCCAGTTGTTTCTTACCTTCCTGAAAAGCTGGAAGCAAGATGCTTGGGACCCCTCTGCCCGTTTGGGAACAAGGCAGCCTTTTGGGTCGGGAAGCTCTAGGCCAATGGAGCACACGCAGAGCAGGAGTTCTACTTCAGCCTGATCAGGCCTGCAAAGAAACAGCGTTTGACAGGCCTTGGTAACAGATGTTCCCGGTAGGTGTAAGAGCACTGGGCAGAGCCAGTTGTTTCTTAGCTTCGCAAAGACCGGGAAGCAAGATGCTTTGGGCCTCTCTGCCCCTTGGAAACAGGGCAGCACTTTGGGCCTGGCAGCTCTAGGGCAATGGAGCACACCCAGAGCCGGAGTTCTACTTCAGCCAGATGAGGCCTGCCAAGAAACTGCGTTTCACAGGCCTTTCAAAGACATGTTCCCGGTAGGCTGTAAGAGCACGGGGCAGAGCGAGTTGGTTCTTAGCTTCCCAGAGAGCTGGAAGCAAGATGCTTTGGGGCCTCTCTGCCCCTTTGGAAACAAGGCAGCACCTTGGGCCTGGCAGCTCTAGGCCAATGGAGCACACCCAGAGCAGAAGTTCTACTTCGGCCAGTTCAGGCCACCAACAAACTGCGTTTCACAGGCCTTGGTAAGAGATGTTCCCGGTAGGCTGTAAGAGCACTGGGCAACGCCAGATGTTTCTTAGCTTCCCGAAGAGCTGGAAGCAAGATGCTTTGGGGCCTCTCATCCCCTTTGCAAACAAGGCCGACCTTTGGGCCAGGCAGCTCTAGGCCAATGGAGCACACCCAGAGCAGAAGTTCTACCTCAGCCAGATAAGGCCTGCCAAGAAACTGCGTTTCAAAGGCTTTGGTAAGAGATGTTCCCGGTACTCTGTTAGAGCACTGGGCAGAGCCATTTGTTTCTTAGCTTCCCAAAGAGCTGGAAGCAAGATGCTTTGGGGGCTCCCTGCCCCTTTGCCAACAAGGGCGACCTTTGGGCCTTTCAGCTCTAGGCCAATGGAGCACACCCAGAGCAGAAGTCCTACTTCAGCCAGATCAGGCCTGCCAAGGAACTGCGTTTCAGAGGCCTTTGTATGTGACGTTCCCGGTAGGCTGTGAGAGCACGGTGCAGAGCCAGTTGTTTCCTTGTTTCCCAAACAGCTGGAAGCAAGACGCTTTGGGGCCTCTCTGCCCCTTTGGAAACAAGGCAGCACGTTGGGTCTGGCAGCTCTAGGGCAATGGAGCACAACCAGAGCCGAAGTTCTACTTCTTCCAGATCAGGCCTGCCTAGACAGTGCGTTTCACAGGCCTTGATAAGAGATGTTCTCTTAGGCTATAAGAGCACTGGGCACAGCCAGTTGTTTCTTAGCTTCCCAAGAGGTGGAAGCAAGATGCTTTGGGGCCTCTCTCCCCCTTTGGAAACAAGGCATCCCTTTGGGCCTTTCAGCTCTAGGGCAATGGAGCACACCCAGAGCAGAAGTTCTACCTCAGCCAGATCAGGCCTGCCAAGAAACTGCTTTTCACAGGCCTTCGTAAGAGGTGTTCCCGGAAGGCTGTAAGAGTACCTGGCAGAGCGAGTTGTTTCTTAGCTTCAAAAACAGCTGGAAGCAACATGATTTGGGGCCTCTCTCCCCCTTTGGAAACAAAGCAGCCTTTGTGCCTGGCAGCTCTAGGCCAAAGTAGCACACCCAGAGCACAAGTTCTACCTCAGCCAGATAAGGCCTGTCAAGAAGCTGCGTTTCACAGGCCTTTGTATGTGACGTTCCCGGTTGGCTTTGAGAGCACTGTGCAGAGCCAGTTGTTTTAGCTTCCCAGAGAGCAGGAAGCAAGATGCTTTGGGGCCTCTCTCACACTTTGGAAATAAAGGCAACCCTTTGGGCCTGGCAGCCCTAGGCCAATGGAGTACACCCAGAGCACAAGTTCTACCTCAGCCAGATCAGGCCTTCCAAGAAACTGCGTCTCACAGGCCTTTCTCTGTCACGTTGCCGGTAGGCTGTGAGAGCACTGTGCAGAGCCAGTTGTTTCTTAGCTTCCCAAAGATTTGGAAGCAAGATGCTTTGGGGACTCTCAGCCCCTTTGGAAACAAGGCGGCCCTTTGGGCCTGGCAGCTCTAGGCCAAAGTAGCACGCCCAGAGCAGGAGTTCTACTTCAGCCAGATCAGGCCTGCCAAGAAACTGCGTTTCACAGGCCTTGGTAAGAGATGTTCCCGGTAGGCTGTGAGAGCACTGTGGAGAGCCAGTTGCTTTAGCTTCCCACAGAGCTGGAAGCAAGATGCCTTGGGGCCTCTCTCTCCCTTTGGACACAAGGCAGCCTTTTGGGCCTGGCAGCTCTAGGCCAATGGAGCACACCCACAGCAGAAGTTCTACTTCAGGCAGATCAGTCCTGCCCAGAAACTGCGTTTCACAGCCCTTGGTAAGAGATGTTCACGGTAGGCTGTGAGAGCACTGGGCAGAACCAGTTGTTTTTTAGCTTCCCAAAGTGCTGGAGGCAAGATGCTTTGGGGCCTCTCTCCCCCTTTGGAAACAAGGCAGCCCTTAGGTCCTGGTAGCTCTAGGCCTATGTAGCACAACCAGAACAGAAGTTCTACTTCAGCCAGGTCAGGCCTGCCAAGAAACTGCGTTTCACAGGCCTTTCAAAGAGATGTTCTCTTAGGCTGTAAGAGCACTGGGCAGAGCCAGCTGTTTCTTAGCTTCCCGAAGAGCTGGGAGCAAGATGCTTTGGGTCCACTCTCCGTCTTTGGAAACAAGGCAGCCCTTTGGGCCTGGCAGCTCTAGGGCAATGGAGCACACCCAGAGCAGAAGTTCTACTTCAGCCAGATCAGGCCTGCCAGGAAACTGCGTTTCACAGGCCTTGGTAAGAGATGTTCCCGGTAGGCTGTAAGAGCACTGGGCAGAGCCAGTTGTTTCTTACCTTCCTGAAAAGCTGGAAGCAAGATGCTTGGGACCCCTCTGCCCGTTTGGGAACAAGGCAGCCTTTTGGGTCGGGAAGCTCTAGGCCAATGGAGCACACGCAGAGCAGGAGTTCTACTTCAGCCTGATCAGGCCTGCAAAGAAACAGCGTTTGACAGGCCTTGGTAAGAGATGTTCCCGGTAGGTGTAAGAGCACTGGGCAGAGCCAGTTGTTTCTTAGCTTCGCAAAGACCGGGAAGCAAGATGCTTTGGGCCTCTCTGCCCCTTGGAAACAGGGCAGCACTTTGGGCCTGGCAGCTCTAGGGCAATGGAGCACACCCAGAGCCGGAGTTCTACTTCAGCCAGATGAGGCCTGCCAAGAAACTGCGTGTCACAGGCCTTTCAAAGACATGTTCCCGGTAGGCTGTAAGAGCACGGGGCAGAGCGAGTTGGTTCTTAGCTTCCCAGAGAGCTGGAAGCAAGATGCTTTGGGGCCTCTCTGCCCCTTTGGAAACAAGGCAGCACCTTGGGCCTGGCAGCTCTAGGGCAATGGAGCACACCCAGAGCAGAAGTTCTACTTCAGCCAAATCAGGCCTGCCAGGAAACGGCGTTTCACAGGCCTTGGTAAGAGATGTTCCCGGTAGGCTGTAAGAGCACTGGGCAACGCCAGATGTTTCTTAGCTTCCCGAAGAGCTGGAAGCAAGATGCTTTGGGGCCACTCTCTCACTTTGGAATCAAGGCAGCCCTTTGGGGCAGGTAGCTCCAGGCCAGTGGAGCACACCCAGAGCAGAAGTTCTACTTCGGCCAGTTCAGGCCACCAACAAACTGCGTTTCACAGGCCTTGGTAAGAGATGTTCCCGGTAGGCTGTAAGAGCACTGGGCAATGCCAGATGTTTCTTAGCTTCCCGAAGAGCTGGAAGCAAGATGCTTTGGGGCCTCTCTGCCCCTTTGCAAACAAGGCGGCCCTTTGGGCCAGGCAGCTCTAGGCCAATGGAGCACACCCAGAGCAGAAGTTCTACCTCAGCCAGATAAGGCCTGCCAAGAAACTGCGTTTCAAAGGCTTTGGTAAGAGATGTTCCCGGTACTCTGTCAGAGCACTGGGCAGAGACAGTTGTTTCTTAGCTTCCCAATGAGCTGGAAGCAAGATGCTTTGGGGCCTCTCTGCCCCTTTGCAAACAAGGCGGCCCTTTGGGCCTTTCAGCTCTAGGGCAATGGAGCACACCCAGAGCAGAAGTTCTACCTCAGCCAGATCAGGCCTGCCAAGAAACTGCTTTTCACAGGCCTTCGTAAGAGGTGTTCCCGGAAGGCTGTAAGAGTACCTGGCAGAGCGAGTTGTTTCTTAGCTTCAAAAACAGCTGGAAGCAACATGATTTGGGGCCTCTCTCCCCCTTTGGAAACAAAGCAGCCTTTGTGCCTGGCAGCTCTAGGCCAAAGTAGCACACCCAGAGCACAAGTTCTACCTCAGCCAGATAAGGCCTGTCAAGAAGCTGCGTTTCACAGGCCTTTGTATGTGACGTTCCCGGTTGGCTTTGAGAGCACTGTGCAGAGCCAGTTGTTTTAGCTTCCCAGAGAGCAGGAAGCAAGATGCTTTGGGGCCTCTCTCACACTTTGGAAATAAAGGCAGCCCTTTGGGCCTGGCAGCCCTAGGCCAATGGAGTACACCCAGAGCACAAGTTCTACCTCAGCCAGATCAGGCCTTCCAAGAAACTGCGTCTCACAGGCCTTTCTCTGTCACGTTGCCGGTAGGCTGTGAGAGCACTGTGCAGAGCCAGTTGTTTCTTAGCTTCCCAAAGATTTGGAAGCAAGATACTTTGGGGACTCTCAGCCCCTTTGGAAACAAGGCGGCCCTTTGGGCCTGGCAGCTCTAGGCCAAAGTAGCACGCCCAGAGCAGGAGTTCTACTTCAGCCAGATCAGGCCTGCCAAGAAACTGCGTTTCACAGGCCTTGGTAAGAGATGTTCCCGGTAGGCTGTAAGAGCACTGGGCAGAGCCAGTTGTTTCTTACCTTCCTGAAAAGCTGGAAGCAAGACGCTTGGGACCCCTCTGCCCGTTTGGGAACAAGGCAGCCTTTTGGGTCGGGAAGCTCTAGGCCAATGGAGCACACGCAGAGCAGGAGTTCTACTTCAGCCTGATCAGGCCTGCAAAGAAACAGCGTTTGACAGGCCTTGGTAAGAGATGTTCCCGGTAGGTGTAAGAGCACTGGGCAGAGCCAGTTGTTTCTTAGCTTCGCAAAGACCGGGAAGCAAGATGCTTTGGGCCTCTCTGCCCCTTGGAAACAGGGCAGCACTTGGGGCCTGGCAGCTCTAGGGCAATGGAGCACACCCAGAGCCGGAGTTCTACTTCAGCCAGATGAGGCCTGCCAAGAAACTGCGTTTCACAGGCCTTTCAAAGACATGTTCCCGGTAGGCTGTAAGAGCACGGGGCAGAGCGAGTTGGTTCTTAGCTTCCCAGAGAGCTGGAAGCAAGATGCTTTGGGGCCTCTCTGCCCCTTTGGAAACAAGGCAGCACCTTGGGCCTGGCAGCTCTAGGGCAATGGAGCTCACCCAGAGCAGAAGTTCTACTTCAGCCAAATCAGGCCTGCCAGGAAACGGCGTTTCACAGGCCTTGGTAAGAGATGTTCCCGGTAGGCTGTAAGAGCACTGGGCAACGCCAGATGTTTCTTAGCTTCCCGAAGAGCTGGAAGCAAGATGCTTTGGGGCCACTCTCTCACTTTGGAATCAAGGCAGCCCTTTGGGGCAGGTAGCTCCAGGCCAGTGGAGCACACCCAGAGCAGAAGTTCTACTTCGGCCAGTTCAGGCCACCAACAAACTGCGTTTCACAGGCCTTGGTAAGAGATGTTCCCGGTAGGCTGTAAGAGCACTGGGCAACGCCAGATGTTTCTTAGCTTCCCGAAGAGCTGGAAGCAAGATGCTTTGGGGCCTCTCTGCCCCTTTGCAAACAAGGCGGCCCTTTGGGCCAGGCAGCTCTAGGCCAATGGAGCACACCCAGAGCAGAAGTTCTACTTCAGCTAGATCAGGCCACCTACAAAGTGCGTTGCACAGGCCTTGGTAAGAGATTTTCTCTCAGGCTGTAAGAGCACTGGGCAGAGCCAGTTGTTTCTTAGCTTCCCGAAGAGCTGGAAGCAAGATGCTTTGGGGGCTCCCTGCCCCTTTGCCAACAAGGCCGACCTTTGGGCCTTTCAGCTCTAGGCCAATGGAGCACACCCAGAGCAGAAGTTCTACCTCAGCCAGATAAGGCCTGCCAAGAAACTGCGTTTCAAAGGCTTTGGTAAGAGATGTTGCCGGTACTCTGTCAGAGCACTGGGCAGAGACAGTTGTTTCTTAGCTTCCCAAAGAGCTGGAAGCAAGATGCTTTGGGGCCTCTCTGCCCCTTTGCAAACAAGGCATCCCTTTGGGCCTTTCAGCTCTAGGGCAATGGAGCACACCCAGAGCAGAAGTTCTACCTCAGCCAGATCAGGCCTGCCAAGAAACTGCTTTTCACAGGCCTTCGTAAGAGGTGTTCCCGGAAGGCTGTAAGAGTACCTGGCAGAGCGAGTTGTTTCTTAGCTTCAAAAACAGCTGGAAGCAACATGATTTGGGGCCTCTCTCCCCCTTTGGAAACAAAGCAGCCTTTGTGCCTGGCAGCTCTAGGCCAAAGTAGCACACCCAGAGCACAAGTTCTACCTCAGCCAGATAAGGCCTGTCAAGAAGCTGCGTTTCACAGGCCTTTGTATGTGACGTTCCCGGTTGGCTTTGAGAGCACTGTGCAGAGCCAGTTGTTTTAGCTTCCCAGAGAGCAGGAAGCAAGATGCTTTGGGGCCTCTCTCACACTTTGGAAATAAAGGCAGCCCTTTGGGCCTGGCAGCCCTAGGCCAATGGAGTACACCCAGAGCACAAGTTCTACCTCAGCCAGATCAGGCCTTCCAAGAAACTGCGTCTCACAGGCCTTTCTCTGTCACGTTGCCGGTAGGCTGTGAGAGCACTGTGCAGAGCCAGTTGTTTCTTAGCTTCCCAAAGATTTGGAAGCAAGATACTTTGGGGACTCTCAGCCCCTTTGGAAACAAGGCGGCCCTTTGGGCCTGGCAGCTCTAGGCCAAAGTAGCACGCCCAGAGCAGGAGTTCTACTTCAGCCAGATCAGGCCTGCCAAGAAACTGCGTTTCACAGGCCTTGGTAAGAGATGTTCCCGGTAGGCTGTAAGAGCACTGGGCAGAGCCAGTTGTTTCTTACCTTCCTGAAAAGCTGGAAGCAAGACGCTTGGGACCCCTCTGCCCGTTTGGGAACAAGGCAGCCTTTTGGGTCGGGAAGCTCTAGGCCAATGGAGCACACGCAGAGCAGGAGTTCTACTTCAGCCTGATCAGGCCTGCAAAGAAACAGCGTTTGACAGGCCTTGGTAAGAGATGTTCCCGGTAGGTGTAAGAGCACTGGGCAGAGCCAGTTGTTTCTTAGCTTCGCAAAGACCGGGAAGCAAGATGCTTTGGGCCTCTCTGCCCCTTGGAAACAGGGCAGCACTTGGGGCCTGGCAGCTCTAGGGCAATGGAGCACACCCAGAGCCGGAGTTCTACTTCAGCCAGATGAGGCCTGCCAAGAAACTGCGTTTCACAGGCCTTTCAAAGACATGTTCCCGGTAGGCTGTAAGAGCACGGGGCAGAGCGAGTTGGTTCTTAGCTTCCCAGAGAGCTGGAAGCAAGATGCTTTGGGGCCTCTCTGCCCCTTTGGAAACAAGGCAGCACCTTGGGCCTGGCAGCTCTAGGCCAATGGAGCACACCCAGAGCAGAAGTTCTACTTCGGCCAGTTCAGGCCACCAACAAACTGCGTTTCACAGGCCTTGGTAAGAGATGTTCCCGGTAGGCTGTAAGAGCACTGGGCAACGCCAGATGTTTCTTAGCTTCCCGAAGAGCTGGAAGCAAGATGCTTTGGGGCCTCTCATCCCCTTTGCAAACAAGGCCGACCTTTGGGCCAGGCAGCTCTAGGCCAATGGAGCACACCCAGAGCAGAAGTTCTACCTCAGCCAGATAAGGCCTGCCAAGAAACTGCGTTTCAAAGGCTTTGGTAAGAGATGTTCCCGGTACTCTGTTAGAGCACTGGGCAGAGCCATTTGTTTCTTAGCTTCCCAAAGAGCTGGAAGCAAGATGCTTTGGGGGCTCCCTGCCCCTTTGCCAACAAGGGCGACCTTTGGGCCTTTCAGCTCTAGGCCAATGGAGCACACCCAGAGCAGAAGTCCTACTTCAGCCAGATCAGGCCTGCCAAGGAACTGCGTTTCAGAGGCCTTTGTATGTGACGTTCCCGGTAGGCTGTGAGAGCACGGTGCAGAGCCAGTTGTTTCCTTGTTTCCCAAACAGCTGGAAGCAAGACGCTTTGGGGCCTCTCTGCCCCTTTGGAAACAAGGCAGCACGTTGGGTCTGGCAGCTCTAGGGCAATGGAGCACAACCAGAGCCGAAGTTCTACTTCTTCCAGATCAGGCCTGCCTAGACAGTGCGTTTCACAGGCCTTGATAAGAGATGTTCTCTTAGGCTATAAGAGCACTGGGCACAGCCAGTTGTTTCTTAGCTTCCCAAGAGGTGGAAGCAAGATGCTTTGGGGCCTCTCTCCCCCTTTGGAAACAAGGCAGCCCTTTGGGCCTTTCAGCTCTAGGGCAATGGAGCACACCCAGAGCAGAAGTTCTACCTCAGCCAGATCAGGCCTGCCAAGAAACTGCTTTTCACAGGCCTTCGTAAGAGGTGTTCCCGGAAGGCTGTAAGAGTACCTGGCAGAGCGAGTTGTTTCTTAGCTTCAAAAACAGCTGGAAGCAACATGATTTGGGGCCTCTCTCCCCCTTTGGAAACAAAGCAGCCTTTGTGCCTGGCAGCTCTAGGCCAAAGTAGCACACCCAGAGCACAAGTTCTACCTCAGCCAGATAAGGCCTGTCAAGAAGCTGCGTTTCACAGGCCTTTGTATGTGACGTTCCCGGTTGGCTTTGAGAGCACTGTGCAGAGCCAGTTGTTTTAGCTTCCCAGAGAGCAGGAAGCAAGATGCTTTGGGGCCTCTCTCACACTTTGGAAATAAAGGCAACCCTTTGGGCCTGGCAGCCCTAGGCCAATGGAGTACACCCAGAGCACAAGTTCTACCTCAGCCAGATCAGGCCTTCCAAGAAACTGCGTCTCACAGGCCTTTCTCTGTCACGTTGCCGGTAGGCTGTGAGAGCACTGTGCAGAGCCAGTTGTTTCTTAGCTTCCCAAAGATTTGGAAGCAAGATGCTTTGGGGACTCTCAGCCCCTTTGGAAACAAGGCGGCCCTTTGGGCCTGGCAGCTCTAGGCCAAAGTAGCACGCCCAGAGCAGGAGTTCTACTTCAGCCAGATCAGGCCTGCCAAGAAACTGCGTTTCACAGGCCTTGGTAAGAGATGTTCCCGGTAGGCTGTGAGAGCACTGTGGAGAGCCAGTTGCTTTAGCTTCCCACAGAGCTGGAAGCAAGATGCCTTGGGGCCTCTCTCTCCCTTTGGACACAAGGCAGCCTTTTGGGCCTGGCAGCTCTAGGCCAATGGAGCACACCCACAGCAGAAGTTCTACTTCAGGCAGATCAGTCCTGCCCAGAAACTGCGTTTCACAGCCCTTGGTAAGAGATGTTCACGGTAGGCTGTGAGAGCACTGGGCAGAACCAGTTGTTTTTTAGCTTCCCAAAGTGCTGGAGGCAAGATGCTTTGGGGCCTCTCTCCCCCTTTGGAAACAAGGCAGCCCTTAGGTCCTGGTAGCTCTAGGCCTATGTAGCACAACCAGAACAGAAGTTCTACTTCAGCCAGGTCAGGCCAGCCAAGAAACTGCGTTTCACAGGCCTTTCAAAGAGATGTTCTCTTAGGCTGTAAGAGCACTGGGCAGAGCCAGCTGTTTCTTAGCTTCCCGAAGAGCTGGGAGCAAGATGCTTTGGGTCCACTCTCCGTCTTTGGAAACAAGGCAGCCCTTTGGGCCTGGCAGCTCTAGGGCAATGGAGCACACCCAGAGCAGAAGTTCTACTTCAGCCAGATCAGGCCTGCCAGGAAACTGCGTTTCACAGGCCTTGGTAAGAGATGTTCCCGGTAGGCTGTAAGAGCACTGGGCAGAGCCAGTTGTTTCTTACCTTCCTGAAAAGCTGGAAGCAAGATGCTTGGGACCCCTCTGCCCGTTTGGGAACAAGGCAGCCTTTTGGGTCGGGAAGCTCTAGGCCAATGGAGCACACGCAGAGCAGGAGTTCTACTTCAGCCTGATCAGGCCTGCAAAGAAACAGCGTTTGACAGGCCTTGGTAACAGATGTTCCCGGTAGGTGTAAGAGCACTGGGCAGAGCCAGTTGTTTCTTAGCTTCGCAAAGACCGGGAAGCAAGATGCTTTGGGCCTCTCTGCCCCTTGGAAACAGGGCAGCACTTTGGGCCTGGCAGCTCTAGGGCAATGGAGCACACCCAGAGCCGGAGTTCTACTTCAGCCAGATGAGGCCTGCCAAGAAACTGCGTTTCACAGGCCTTTCAAAGACATGTTCCCGGTAGGCTGTAAGAGCACGGGGCAGAGCGAGTTGGTTCTTAGCTTCCCAGAGAGCTGGAAGCAAGATGCTTTGGGGCCTCTCTGCCCCTTTGGAAACAAGGCAGCACCTTGGGCCTGGCAGCTCTAGGCCAATGGAGCACACCCAGAGCAGAAGTTCTACTTCGGCCAGTTCAGGCCACCAACAAACTGCGTTTCACAGGCCTTGGTAAGAGATGTTCCCGGTAGGCTGTAAGAGCACTGGGCAACGCCAGATGTTTCTTAGCTTCCCGAAGAGCTGGAAGCAAGATGCTTTGGGGCCTCTCATCCCCTTTGCAAACAAGGCCGACCTTTGGGCCAGGCAGCTCTAGGCCAATGGAGCACACCCAGAGCAGAAGTTCTACCTCAGCCAGATAAGGCCTGCCAAGAAACTGCGTTTCAAAGGCTTTGGTAAGAGATGTTCCCGGTACTCTGTTAGAGCACTGGGCAGAGCCATTTGTTTCTTAGCTTCCCAAAGAGCTGGAAGCAAGATGCTTTGGGGGCTCCCTGCCCCTTTGCCAACAAGGGCGACCTTTGGGCCTTTCAGCTCTAGGCCAATGGAGCACACCCAGAGCAGAAGTCCTACTTCAGCCAGATCAGGCCTGCCAAGGAACTGCGTTTCAGAGGCCTTTGTATGTGACGTTCCCGGTAGGCTGTGAGAGCACGGTGCAGAGCCAGTTGTTTCCTTGTTTCCCAAACAGCTGGAAGCAAGACGCTTTGGGGCCTCTCTGCCCCTTTGGAAACAAGGCAGCACGTTGGGTCTGGCAGCTCTAGGGCAATGGAGCACAACCAGAGCTGAAGTTCTACTTCTTCCAGATCAGGCCTGCCTAGACAGTGCGTTTCACAGGCCTTGATAAGAGATGTTCTCTTAGGCTATAAGAGCACTGGGCACAGCCAGTTGTTTCTTAGCTTCCCAAGAGGTGGAAGCAAGATGCTTTGGGGCCTCTCTCCCCCTTTGGAAACAAGGCAGCCCTTTGGGCCTTTCAGCTCTAGGGCAATGGAGCACACCCAGAGCAGAAGTTCTACCTCAGCCAGATCAGGCCTGCCAAGAAACTGCTTTTCACAGGCCTTCGTAAGAGGTGTTCCCGGAAGGCTGTAAGAGTACCTGGCAGAGCGAGTTGTTTCTTAGCTTCAAAAACAGCTGGAAGCAACATGATTTGGGGCCTCTCTCCCCCTTTGGAAACAAAGCAGCCTTTGTGCCTGGCAGCTCTAGGCCAAAGTAGCACACCCAGAGCACAAGTTCTACCTCAGCCAGATAAGGCCTGTCAAGAAGCTGCGTTTCACAGGCCTTTGTATGTGACGTTCCCGGTTGGCTTTGAGAGCACTGTGCAGAGCCAGTTGTTTTAGCTTCCCAGAGAGCAGGAAGCAAGATGCTTTGGGGCCTCTCTCACACTTTGGAAATAAAGGCAGCCCTTTGGGCCTGGCAGCCCTAGGCCAATGGAGTACACCCAGAGCACAAGTTCTACCTCAGCCAGATCAGGCCTTCCAAGAAACTGCGTCTCACAGGCCTTTCTCTGTCACGTTGCCGGTAGGCTGTGAGAGCACTGTGCAGAGCCAGTTGTTTCTTAGCTTCCCAAAGATTTGGAAGCAAGATACTTTGGGGACTCTCAGCCCCTTTGGAAACAAGGCGGCCCTTTGGGCCTGGCAGCTCTAGGCCAAAGTAGCACGCCCAGAGCAGGAGTTCTACTTCAGCCAGATCAGGCCTGCCAAGAAACTGCGTTTCACAGGCCTTGGTAAGAGATGTTCCCGGTAGGCTGTAAGAGCACTGGGCAGAGCCAGTTGTTTCTTACCTTCCTGAA
Source organism: Equus asinus (assembly GCF_041296235.1). Taxonomy (NCBI): domain Eukaryota; kingdom Metazoa; phylum Chordata; class Mammalia; order Perissodactyla; family Equidae; genus Equus; species Equus asinus. The sequence goes on from NW_027225523.1 coordinate 1,546,973, forward strand.
AAGCTGGAAGCAAGACGCTTGGGACCCCTCTGCCCGTTTGGGAACAAGGCAGCCTTTTGGGTCGGGAAGCTCTAGGCCAATGGAGCACACGCAGAGCAGGAGTTCTACTTCAGCCTGATCAGGCCTGCAAAGAAACAGCGTTTGACAGGCCTTGGTAAGAGATGTTCCCGGTAGGTGTAAGAGCACTGGGCAGAGCCAGTTGTTTCTTAGCTTCGCAAAGACCGGGAAGCAAGATGCTTTGGGCCTCTCTGCCCCTTGGAAACAGGGCAGCACTTGGGGCCTGGCAGCTCTAGGGCAATGGAGCACACCCAGAGCCGGAGTTCTACTTCAGCCAGATGAGGCCTGCCAAGAAACTGCGTTTCACAGGCCTTTCAAAGACATGTTCCCGGTAGGCTGTAAGAGCACGGGGCAGAGCGAGTTGGTTCTTAGCTTCCCAGAGAGCTGGAAGCAAGATGCTTTGGGGCCTCTCTGCCCCTTTGGAAACAAGGCAGCACCTTGGGCCTGGCAGCTCTAGGGCAATGGAGCTCACCCAGAGCAGAAGTTCTACTTCAGCCAAATCAGGCCTGCCAGGAAACGGCGTTTCACAGGCCTTGGTAAGAGATGTTCCCGGTAGGCTGTAAGAGCACTGGGCAACGCCAGATGTTTCTTAGCTTCCCGAAGAGCTGGAAGCAAGATGCTTTGGGGCCACTCTCTCACTTTGGAATCAAGGCAGCCCTTTGGGGCAGGTAGCTCCAGGCCAGTGGAGCACACCCAGAGCAGAAGTTCTACTTCGGCCAGTTCAGGCCACCAACAAACTGCGTTTCACAGGCCTTGGTAAGAGATGTTCCCGGTAGGCTGTAAGAGCACTGGGCAACGCCAGATGTTTCTTAGCTTCCCGAAGAGCTGGAAGCAAGATGCTTTGGGGCCTCTCTGCCCCTTTGCAAACAAGGCGGCCCTTTGGGCCAGGCAGCTCTAGGCCAATGGAGCACACCCAGAGCAGAAGTTCTACTTCAGCTAGATCAGGCCACCTACAAAGTGCGTTGCACAGGCCTTGGTAAGAGATTTTCTCTCAGGCTGTAAGAGCACTGGGCAGAGCCAGTTGTTTCTTAGCTTCCCGAAGAGCTGGAAGCAAGATGCTTTGGGGGCTCCCTGCCCCTTTGCCAACAAGGCCGACCTTTGGGCCTTTCAGCTCTAGGCCAATGGAGCACACCCAGAGCAGAAGTTCTACCTCAGCCAGATAAGGCCTGCCAAGAAACTGCGTTTCAAAGGCTTTGGTAAGAGATGTTGCCGGTACTCTGTCAGAGCACTGGGCAGAGACAGTTGTTTCTTAGCTTCCCAAAGAGCTGGAAGCAAGATGCTTTGGGGCCTCTCTGCCCCTTTGCAAACAAGGCATCCCTTTGGGCCTTTCAGCTCTAGGGCAATGGAGCACACCCAGAGCAGAAGTTCTACCTCAGCCAGATCAGGCCTGCCAAGAAACTGCTTTTCACAGGCCTTCGTAAGAGGTGTTCCCGGAAGGCTGTAAGAGTACCTGGCAGAGCGAGTTGTTTCTTAGCTTCAAAAACAGCTGGAAGCAACATGATTTGGGGCCTCTCTCCCCCTTTGGAAACAAAGCAGCCTTTGTGCCTGGCAGCTCTAGGCCAAAGTAGCACACCCAGAGCACAAGTTCTACCTCAGCCAGATAAGGCCTGTCAAGAAGCTGCGTTTCACAGGCCTTTGTATGTGACGTTCCCGGTTGGCTTTGAGAGCACTGTGCAGAGCCAGTTGTTTTAGCTTCCCAGAGAGCAGGAAGCAAGATGCTTTGGGGCCTCTCTCACACTTTGGAAATAAAGGCAGCCCTTTGGGCCTGGCAGCCCTAGGCCAATGGAGTACACCCAGAGCACAAGTTCTACCTCAGCCAGATCAGGCCTTCCAAGAAACTGCGTCTCACAGGCCTTTCTCTGTCACGTTGCCGGTAGGCTGTGAGAGCACTGTGCAGAGCCAGTTGTTTCTTAGCTTCCCAAAGATTTGGAAGCAAGATACTTTGGGGACTCTCAGCCCCTTTGGAAACAAGGCGGCCCTTTGGGCCTGGCAGCTCTAGGCCAAAGTAGCACGCCCAGAGCAGGAGTTCTACTTCAGCCAGATCAGGCCTGCCAAGAAACTGCGTTTCACAGGCCTTGGTAAGAGATGTTCCCGGTAGGCTGTAAGAGCACTGGGCAGAGCCAGTTGTTTCTTACCTTCCTGAAAAGCTGGAAGCAAGACGCTTGGGACCCCTCTGCCCGTTTGGGAACAAGGCAGCCTTTTGGGTCGGGAAGCTCTAGGCCAATGGAGCACACGCAGAGCAGGAGTTCTACTTCAGCCTGATCAGGCCTGCAAAGAAACAGCGTTTGACAGGCCTTGGTAAGAGATGTTCCCGGTAGGTGTAAGAGCACTGGGCAGAGCCAGTTGTTTCTTAGCTTCGCAAAGACCGGGAAGCAAGATGCTTTGGGCCTCTCTGCCCCTTGGAAACAGGGCAGCACTTGGGGCCTGGCAGCTCTAGGGCAATGGAGCACACCCAGAGCCGGAGTTCTACTTCAGCCAGATGAGGCCTGCCAAGAAACTGCGTTTCACAGGCCTTTCAAAGACATGTTCCCGGTAGGCTGTAAGAGCACGGGGCAGAGCGAGTTGGTTCTTAGCTTCCCAGAGAGCTGGAAGCAAGATGCTTTGGGGCCTCTCTGCCCCTTTGGAAACAAGGCAGCACCTTGGGCCTGGCAGCTCTAGGCCAATGGAGCACACCCAGAGCAGAAGTTCTACTTCGGCCAGTTCAGGCCACCAACAAACTGCGTTTCACAGGCCTTGGTAAGAGATGTTCCCGGTAGGCTGTAAGAGCACTGGGCAACGCCAGATGTTTCTTAGCTTCCCGAAGAGCTGGAAGCAAGATGCTTTGGGGCCTCTCATCCCCTTTGCAAACAAGGCCGACCTTTGGGCCAGGCAGCTCTAGGCCAATGGAGCACACCCAGAGCAGAAGTTCTACCTCAGCCAGATAAGGCCTGCCAAGAAACTGCGTTTCAAAGGCTTTGGTAAGAGATGTTCCCGGTACTCTGTTAGAGCACTGGGCAGAGCCATTTGTTTCTTAGCTTCCCAAAGAGCTGGAAGCAAGATGCTTTGGGGGCTCCCTGCCCCTTTGCCAACAAGGGCGACCTTTGGGCCTTTCAGCTCTAGGCCAATGGAGCACACCCAGAGCAGAAGTCCTACTTCAGCCAGATCAGGCCTGCCAAGGAACTGCGTTTCAGAGGCCTTTGTATGTGACGTTCCCGGTAGGCTGTGAGAGCACGGTGCAGAGCCAGTTGTTTCCTTGTTTCCCAAACAGCTGGAAGCAAGACGCTTTGGGGCCTCTCTGCCCCTTTGGAAACAAGGCAGCACGTTGGGTCTGGCAGCTCTAGGGCAATGGAGCACAACCAGAGCCGAAGTTCTACTTCTTCCAGATCAGGCCTGCCTAGACAGTGCGTTTCACAGGCCTTGATAAGAGATGTTCTCTTAGGCTATAAGAGCACTGGGCACAGCCAGTTGTTTCTTAGCTTCCCAAGAGGTGGAAGCAAGATGCTTTGGGGCCTCTCTCCCCCTTTGGAAACAAGGCAGCCCTTTGGGCCTTTCAGCTCTAGGGCAATGGAGCACACCCAGAGCAGAAGTTCTACCTCAGCCAGATCAGGCCTGCCAAGAAACTGCTTTTCACAGGCCTTCGTAAGAGGTGTTCCCGGAAGGCTGTAAGAGTACCTGGCAGAGCGAGTTGTTTCTTAGCTTCAAAAACAGCTGGAAGCAACATGATTTGGGGCCTCTCTCCCCCTTTGGAAACAAAGCAGCCTTTGTGCCTGGCAGCTCTAGGCCAAAGTAGCACACCCAGAGCACAAGTTCTACCTCAGCCAGATAAGGCCTGTCAAGAAGCTGCGTTTCACAGGCCTTTGTATGTGACGTTCCCGGTTGGCTTTGAGAGCACTGTGCAGAGCCAGTTGTTTTAGCTTCCCAGAGAGCAGGAAGCAAGATGCTTTGGGGCCTCTCTCACACTTTGGAAATAAAGGCAACCCTTTGGGCCTGGCAGCCCTAGGCCAATGGAGTACACCCAGAGCACAAGTTCTACCTCAGCCAGATCAGGCCTTCCAAGAAACTGCGTCTCACAGGCCTTTCTCTGTCACGTTGCCGGTAGGCTGTGAGAGCACTGTGCAGAGCCAGTTGTTTCTTAGCTTCCCAAAGATTTGGAAGCAAGATGCTTTGGGGACTCTCAGCCCCTTTGGAAACAAGGCGGCCCTTTGGGCCTGGCAGCTCTAGGCCAAAGTAGCACGCCCAGAGCAGGAGTTCTACTTCAGCCAGATCAGGCCTGCCAAGAAACTGCGTTTCACAGGCCTTGGTAAGAGATGTTCCCGGTAGGCTGTGAGAGCACTGTGGAGAGCCAGTTGCTTTAGCTTCCCACAGAGCTGGAAGCAAGATGCCTTGGGGCCTCTCTCTCCCTTTGGACACAAGGCAGCCTTTTGGGCCTGGCAGCTCTAGGCCAATGGAGCACACCCACAGCAGAAGTTCTACTTCAGGCAGATCAGTCCTGCCCAGAAACTGCGTTTCACAGCCCTTGGTAAGAGATGTTCACGGTAGGCTGTGAGAGCACTGGGCAGAACCAGTTGTTTTTTAGCTTCCCAAAGTGCTGGAGGCAAGATGCTTTGGGGCCTCTCTCCCCCTTTGGAAACAAGGCAGCCCTTAGGTCCTGGTAGCTCTAGGCCTATGTAGCACAACCAGAACAGAAGTTCTACTTCAGCCAGGTCAGGCCAGCCAAGAAACTGCGTTTCACAGGCCTTTCAAAGAGATGTTCTCTTAGGCTGTAAGAGCACTGGGCAGAGCCAGCTGTTTCTTAGCTTCCCGAAGAGCTGGGAGCAAGATGCTTTGGGTCCACTCTCCGTCTTTGGAAACAAGGCAGCCCTTTGGGCCTGGCAGCTCTAGGGCAATGGAGCACACCCAGAGCAGAAGTTCTACTTCAGCCAGATCAGGCCTGCCAGGAAACTGCGTTTCACAGGCCTTGGTAAGAGATGTTCCCGGTAGGCTGTAAGAGCACTGGGCAGAGCCAGTTGTTTCTTACCTTCCTGAAAAGCTGGAAGCAAGATGCTTGGGACCCCTCTGCCCGTTTGGGAACAAGGCAGCCTTTTGGGTCGGGAAGCTCTAGGCCAATGGAGCACACGCAGAGCAGGAGTTCTACTTCAGCCTGATCAGGCCTGCAAAGAAACAGCGTTTGACAGGCCTTGGTAACAGATGTTCCCGGTAGGTGTAAGAGCACTGGGCAGAGCCAGTTGTTTCTTAGCTTCGCAAAGACCGGGAAGCAAGATGCTTTGGGCCTCTCTGCCCCTTGGAAACAGGGCAGCACTTTGGGCCTGGCAGCTCTAGGGCAATGGAGCACACCCAGAGCCGGAGTTCTACTTCAGCCAGATGAGGCCTGCCAAGAAACTGCGTTTCACAGGCCTTTCAAAGACATGTTCCCGGTAGGCTGTAAGAGCACGGGGCAGAGCGAGTTGGTTCTTAGCTTCCCAGAGAGCTGGAAGCAAGATGCTTTGGGGCCTCTCTGCCCCTTTGGAAACAAGGCAGCACCTTGGGCCTGGCAGCTCTAGGCCAATGGAGCACACCCAGAGCAGAAGTTCTACTTCGGCCAGTTCAGGCCACCAACAAACTGCGTTTCACAGGCCTTGGTAAGAGATGTTCCCGGTAGGCTGTAAGAGCACTGGGCAACGCCAGATGTTTCTTAGCTTCCCGAAGAGCTGGAAGCAAGATGCTTTGGGGCCTCTCATCCCCTTTGCAAACAAGGCCGACCTTTGGGCCAGGCAGCTCTAGGCCAATGGAGCACACCCAGAGCAGAAGTTCTACCTCAGCCAGATAAGGCCTGCCAAGAAACTGCGTTTCAAAGGCTTTGGTAAGAGATGTTCCCGGTACTCTGTTAGAGCACTGGGCAGAGCCATTTGTTTCTTAGCTTCCCAAAGAGCTGGAAGCAAGATGCTTTGGGGGCTCCCTGCCCCTTTGCCAACAAGGGCGACCTTTGGGCCTTTCAGCTCTAGGCCAATGGAGCACACCCAGAGCAGAAGTCCTACTTCAGCCAGATCAGGCCTGCCAAGGAACTGCGTTTCAGAGGCCTTTGTATGTGACGTTCCCGGTAGGCTGTGAGAGCACGGTGCAGAGCCAGTTGTTTCCTTGTTTCCCAAACAGCTGCAAGCAAGACGCTTTGGGGCCTCTCTGCCCCTTTGGAAACAAGGCAGCACGTTGGGTCTGGCAGCTCTAGGGCAATGGAGCACAACCAGAGCCGAAGTTCTACTTCTTCCAGATCAGGCCTGCCTAGACAGTGCGTTTCACAGGCCTTGATAAGAGATGTTCTCTTAGGCTATAAGAGCACTGGGCACAGCCAGTTGTTTCTTAGCTTCCCAAGAGGTGGAAGCAAGATGCTTTGGGGCCTCTCTCCCCCTTTGGAAACAAGGCAGCCCTTTGGGCCTTTCAGCTCTAGGGCAATGGAGCACACCCAGAGCAGAAGTTCTACCTCAGCCAGATCAGGCCTGCCAAGAAACTGCTTTTCACAGGCCTTCGTAAGAGGTGTTCCCGGAAGGCTGTAAGAGTACCTGGCAGAGCGAGTTGTTTCTTAGCTTCAAAAACAGCTGGAAGCAACATGATTTGGGGCCTCTCTCCCCCTTTGGAAACAAAGCAGCCTTTGTGCCTGGCAGCTCTAGGCCAAAGTAGCACACCCAGAGCACAAGTTCTACCTCAGCCAGATAAGGCCTGTCAAGAAGCTGCGTTTCACAGGCCTTTGTATGTGACGTTCCCGGTTGGCTTTGAGAGCACTGTGCAGAGCCAGTTGTTTTAGCTTCCCAGAGAGCAGGAAGCAAGATGCTTTGGGGCCTCTCTCACACTTTGGAAATAAAGGCAACCCTTTGGGCCTGGCAGCCCTAGGCCAATGGAGTACACCCAGAGCACAAGTTCTACCTCAGCCAGATCAGGCCTTCCAAGAAACTGCGTCTCACAGGCCTTTCTCTGTCACGTTGCCGGTAGGCTGTGAGAGCACTGTGCAGAGCCAGTTGTTTCTTAGCTTCCCAAAGATTTGGAAGCAAGATGCTTTGGGGACTCTCAGCCCCTTTGGAAACAAGGCGGCCCTTTGGGCCTGGCAGCTCTAGGCCAAAGTAGCACGCCCAGAGCAGGAGTTCTACTTCAGCCAGATCAGGCCTGCCAAGAAACTGCGTTTCACAGGCCTTGGTAAGAGATGTTCCCGGTAGGCTGTGAGAGCACTGTGGAGAGCCAGTTGCTTTAGCTTCCCACAGAGCTGGAAGCAAGATGCCTTGGGGCCTCTCTCTCCCTTTGGACACAAGGCAGCCTTTTGGGCCTGGCAGCTCTAGGCCAATGGAGCACACCCACAGCAGAAGTTCTACTTCAGGCAGATCAGTCCTGCCCAGAAACTGCGTTTCACAGCCCTTGGTAAGAGATGTTCACGGTAGGCTGTGAGAGCACTGGGCAGAACCAGTTGTTTTTTAGCTTCCCAAAGTGCTGGAGGCAAGATGCTTTGGGGCCTCTCTCCCCCTTTGGAAACAAGGCAGCCCTTAGGTCCTGGTAGCTCTAGGCCTATGTAGCACAACCAGAACAGAAGTTCTACTTCAGCCAGGTCAGGCCTGCCAAGAAACTGCGTTTCACAGGCCTTTCAAAGAGATGTTCTCTTAGGCTGTAAGAGCACTGGGCAGAGCCAGCTGTTTCTTAGCTTCCCGAAGAGCTGGGAGCAAGATGCTTTGGGTCCACTCTCCGTCTTTGGAAACAAGGCAGCCCTTTGGGCCTGGCAGCTCTAGGGCAATGGAGCACACCCAGAGCAGAAGTTCTACTTCAGCCAGATCAGGCCTGCCAGGAAACTGCGTTTCACAGGCCTTGGTAAGAGATGTTCCCGGTAGGCTGTAAGAGCACTGGGCAGAGCCAGTTGTTTCTTACCTTCCTGAAAAGCTGGAAGCAAGATGCTTGGGACCCCTCTGCCCGTTTGGGAACAAGGCAGCCTTTTGGGTCGGGAAGCTCTAGGCCAATGGAGCACACGCAGAGCAGGAGTTCTACTTCAGCCTGATCAGGCCTGCAAAGAAACAGCGTTTGACAGGCCTTGGTAAGAGATGTTCCCGGTAGGTGTAAGAGCACTGGGCAGAGCCAGTTGTTTCTTAGCTTCGCAAAGACCGGGAAGCAAGATGCTTTGGGCCTCTCTGCCCCTTGGAAACAGGGCAGCACTTTGGGCCTGGCAGCTCTAGGGCAATGGAGCACACCCAGAGCCGGAGTTCTACTTCAGCCAGATGAGGCCTGCCAAGAAACTGCGTGTCACAGGCCTTTCAAAGACATGTTCCCGGTAGGCTGTAAGAGCACGGGGCAGAGCGAGTTGGTTCTTAGCTTCCCAGAGAGCTGGAAGCAAGATGCTTTGGGGCCTCTCTGCCCCTTTGGAAACAAGGCAGCACCTTGGGCCTGGCAGCTCTAGGGCAATGGAGCACACCCAGAGCAGAAGTTCTACTTCAGCCAAATCAGGCCTGCCAGGAAACGGCGTTTCACAGGCCTTGGTAAGAGATGTTCCCGGTAGGCTGTAAGAGCACTGGGCAACGCCAGATGTTTCTTAGCTTCCCGAAGAGCTGGAAGCAAGATGCTTTGGGGCCACTCTCTCACTTTGGAATCAAGGCAGCCCTTTGGGGCAGGTAGCTCCAGGCCAGTGGAGCACACCCAGAGCAGAAGTTCTACTTCGGCCAGTTCAGGCCACCAACAAACTGCGTTTCACAGGCCTTGGTAAGAGATGTTCCCGGTAGGCTGTAAGAGCACTGGGCAATGCCAGATGTTTCTTAGCTTCCCGAAGAGCTGGAAGCAAGATGCTTTGGGGCCTCTCTGCCCCTTTGCAAACAAGGCGGCCCTTTGGGCCAGGCAGCTCTAGGCCAATGGAGCACACCCAGAGCAGAAGTTCTACCTCAGCCAGATAAGGCCTGCCAAGAAACTGCGTTTCAAAGGCTTTGGTAAGAGATGTTCCCGGTACTCTGTCAGAGCACTGGGCAGAGACAGTTGTTTCTTAGCTTCCCAATGAGCTGGAAGCAAGATGCTTTGGGGCCTCTCTGCCCCTTTGCAAACAAGGCGGCCCTTTGGGCCTTTCAGCTCTAGGGCAATGGAGCACACCCAGAGCAGAAGTTCTACCTCAGCCAGATCAGGCCTGCCAAGAAACTGCTTTTCACAGGCCTTCGTAAGAGGTGTTCCCGGAAGGCTGTAAGAGTACCTGGCAGAGCGAGTTGTTTCTTAGCTTCAAAAACAGCTGGAAGCAACATGATTTGGGGCCTCTCTCCCCCTTTGGAAACAAAGCAGCCTTTGTGCCTGGCAGCTCTAGGCCAAAGTAGCACACCCAGAGCACAAGTTCTACCTCAGCCAGATAAGGCCTGTCAAGAAGCTGCGTTTCACAGGCCTTTGTATGTGACGTTCCCGGTTGGCTTTGAGAGCACTGTGCAGAGCCAGTTGTTTTAGCTTCCCAGAGAGCAGGAAGCAAGATGCTTTGGGGCCTCTCTCACACTTTGGAAATAAAGGCAGCCCTTTGGGCCTGGCAGCCCTAGGCCAATGGAGTACACCCAGAGCACAAGTTCTACCTCAGCCAGATCAGGCCTTCCAAGAAACTGCGTCTCACAGGCCTTTCTCTGTCACGTTGCCGGTAGGCTGTGAGAGCACTGTGCAGAGCCAGTTGTTTCTTAGCTTCCCAAAGATTTGGAAGCAAGATACTTTGGGGACTCTCAGCCCCTTTGGAAACAAGGCGGCCCTTTGGGCCTGGCAGCTCTAGGCCAAAGTAGCACGCCCAGAGCAGGAGTTCTACTTCAGCCAGATCAGGCCTGCCAAGAAACTGCGTTTCACAGGCCTTGGTAAGAGATGTTCCCGGTAGGCTGTAAGAGCACTGGGCAGAGCCAGTTGTTTCTTACCTTCCTGAAAAGCTGGAAGCAAGACGCTTGGGACCCCTCTGCCCGTTTGCGAACAAGGCAGCCTTTTGGGTCGGGAAGCTCTAGGCCAATGGAGCACACGCAGAGCAGGAGTTCTACTTCAGCCTGATCAGGCCTGCAAAGAAACAGCGTTTGACAGGCCTTGGTAAGAGATGTTCCCGGTAGGTGTAAGAGCACTGGGCAGAGCCAGTTGTTTCTTAGCTTCGCAAAGACCGGGAAGCAAGATGCTTTGGGCCTCTCTGCCCCTTGGAAACAGGGCAGCACTTGGGGCCTGGCAGCTCTAGGGCAATGGAGCACACCCAGAGCCGGAGTTCTACTTCAGCCAGATGAGGCCTGCCAAGAAACTGCGTTTCACAGGCCTTTCAAAGACATGTTCCCGGTAGGCTGTAAGAGCACGGGGCAGAGCGAGTTGGTTCTTAGCTTCCCAGAGAGCTGGAAGCAAGATGCTTTGGGGCCTCTCTGCCCCTTTGGAAACAAGGCAGCACCTTGGGCCTGGCAGCTCTAGGGCAATGGAGCTCACCCAGAGCAGAAGTTCTACTTCAGCCAAATCAGGCCTGCCAGGAAACGGCGTTTCACAGGCCTTGGTAAGAGATGTTCCCGGTAGGCTGTAAGAGCACTGGGCAACGCCAGATGTTTCTTAGCTTCCCGAAGAGCTGGAAGCAAGATGCTTTGGGGCCACTCTCTCACTTTGGAATCAAGGCAGCCCTTTGGGGCAGGTAGCTCCAGGCCAGTGGAGCACACCCAGAGCAGAAGTTCTACTTCGGCCAGTTCAGGCCACCAACAAACTGCGTTTCACAGGCCTTGGTAAGAGATGTTCCCGGTAGGCTGTAAGAGCACTGGGCAACGCCAGATGTTTCTTAGCTTCCCGAAGAGCTGGAAGCAAGATGCTTTGGGGCCTCTCTGCCCCTTTGCAAACAAGGCGGCCCTTTGGGCCAGGCAGCTCTAGGCCAATGGAGCACACCCAGAGCAGAAGTTCTACTTCAGCTAGATCAGGCCACCTACAAAGTGCGTTGCACAGGCCTTGGTAAGAGATTTTCTCTCAGGCTGTAAGAGCACTGGGCAGAGCCAGTTGTTTCTTAGCTTCCCGAAGAGCTGGAAGCAAGATGCTTTGGGGGCTCCCTGCCCCTTTGCCAACAAGGCCGACCTTTGGGCCTTTCAGCTCTAGGCCAATGGAGCACACCCAGAGCAGAAGTTCTACCTCAGCCAGATAAGGCCTGCCAAGAAACTGCGTTTCAAAGGCTTTGGTAAGAGATGTTGCCGGTACTCTGTCAGAGCACTGGGCAGAGACAGTTGTTTCTTAGCTTCCCAAAGAGCTGGAAGCAAGATGCTTTGGGGCCTCTCTGCCCCTTTGCAAACAAGGCATCCCTTTGGGCCTTTCAGCTCTAGGGCAATGGAGCACACCCAGAGCAGAAGTTCTACCTCAGCCAGATCAGGCCTGCCAAGAAACTGCTTTTCACAGGCCTTCGTAAGAGGTGTTCCCGGAAGGCTGTAAGAGTACCTGGCAGAGCGAGTTGTTTCTTAGCTTCAAAAACAGCTGGAAGCAACATGATTTGGGGCCTCTCTCCCCCTTTGGAAACAAAGCAGCCTTTGTGCCTGGCAGCTCTAGGCCAAAGTAGCACACCCAGAGCACAAGTTCTACCTCAGCCAGATAAGGCCTGTCAAGAAGCTGCGTTTCACAGGCCTTTGTATGTGACGTTCCCGGTTGGCTTTGAGAGCACTGTGCAGAGCCAGTTGTTTTAGCTTCCCAGAGAGCAGGAAGCAAGATGCTTTGGGGCCTCTCTCACACTTTGGAAATAAAGGCAACCCTTTGGGCCTGGCAGCCCTAGGCCAATGGAGTACACCCAGAGCACAAGTTCTACCTCAGCCAGATCAGGCCTTCCAAGAAACTGCGTCTCACAGGCCTTTCTCTGTCACGTTGCCGGTAGGCTGTGAGAGCACTGTGCAGAGCCAGTTGTTTCTTAGCTTCCCAAAGATTTGGAAGCAAGATGCTTTGGGGACTCTCAGCCCCTTTGGAAACAAGGCGGCCCTTTGGGCCTGGCAGCTCTAGGCCAAAGTAGCACGCCCAGAGCAGGAGTTCTACTTCAGCCAGATCAGGCCTGCCAAGAAACTGCGTTTCACAGGCCTTGGTAAGAGATGTTCCCGGTAGGCTGTGAGAGCACTGTGGAGAGCCAGTTGCTTTAGCTTCCCACAGAGCTGGAAGCAAGATGCCTTGGGGCCTCTCTCTCCCTTTGGACACAAGGCAGCCTTTTGGGCCTGGCAGCTCTAGGCCAATGGAGCACACCCACAGCAGAAGTTCTACTTCAGGCAGATCAGTCCTGCCCAGAAACTGCGTTTCACAGCCCTTGGTAAGAGATGTTCACGGTAGGCTGTGAGAGCACTGGGCAGAACCAGTTGTTTTTTAGCTTCCCAAAGTGCTGGAGGCAAGATGCTTTGGGGCCTCTCTCCCCCTTTGGAAACAAGGCAGCCCTTAGGTCCTGGTAGCTCTAGGCCTATGTAGCACAACCAGAACAGAAGTTCTACTTCAGCCAGGTCAGGCCTGCCAAGAAACTGCGTTTCACAGGCCTTTCAAAGAGATGTTCTCTTAGGCTGTAAGAGCACTGGGCAGAGCCAGCTGTTTCTTAGCTTCCCGAAGAGCTGGGAGCAAGATGCTTTGGGTCCACTCTCCGTCTTTGGAAACAAGGCAGCCCTTTGGGCCTGGCAGCTCTAGGGCAATGGAGCACACCCAGAGCAGAAGTTCTACTTCAGCCAGATCAGGCCTGCCAGGAAACTGCGTTTCACAGGCCTTGGTAAGAGATGTTCCCGGTAGGCTGTAAGAGCACTGGGCAGAGCCAGTTGTTTCTTACCTTCCTGAAAAGCTGGAAGCAAGATGCTTGGGACCCCTCTGCCCGTTTGGGAACAAGGCAGCCTTTTGGGTCGGGAAGCTCTAGGCCAATGGAGCACACGCAGAGCAGGAGTTCTACTTCAGCCTGATCAGGCCTGCAAAGAAACAGCGTTTGACAGGCCTTGGTAACAGATGTTCCCGGTAGGTGTAAGAGCACTGGGCAGAGCCAGTTGTTTCTTAGCTTCGCAAAGACCGGGAAGCAAGATGCTTTGGGCCTCTCTGCCCCTTGGAAACAGGGCAGCACTTGGGGCCTGGCAGCTCTAGGGCAATGGAGCACACCCAGAGCCGGAGTTCTACTTCAGCCAGATGAGGCCTGCCAAGAAACTGCGTTTCACAGGCCTTTCAAAGACATGTTCCCGGTAGGCTGTAAGAGCACGGGGCAGAGCGAGTTGGTTCTTAGCTTCCCAGAGAGCTGGAAGCAAGATGCTTTGGGGCCTCTCTGCCCCTTTGGAAACAAGGCAGCACCTTGGGCCTGGCAGCTCTAGGGCAATGGAGCTCACCCAGAGCAGAAGTTCTACTTCAGCCAAATCAGGCCTGCCAGGAAACGGCGTTTCACAGGCCTTGGTAAGAGATGTTCCCGGTAGGCTGTAAGAGCACTGGGCAACGCCAGATGTTTCTTAGCTTCCCGAAGAGCTGGAAGCAAGATGCTTTGGGGCCACTCTCTCACTTTGGAATCAAGGCAGCCCTTTGGGGCAGGTAGCTCCAGGCCAGTGGAGCACACCCAGAGCAGAAGTTCTACTTCGGCCAGTTCAGGCCACCAACAAACTGCGTTTCACAGGCCTTGGTAAGAGATGTTCCCGGTAGGCTGTAAGAGCACTGGGCAATGCCAGATGTTTCTTAGCTTCCCGAAGAGCTGGAAGCAAGATGCTTTGGGGCCTCTCTGCCCCTTTGCAAACAAGGCGGCCCTTTGGGCCAGGCAGCTCTAGGCCAATGGAGCACACCCAGAGCAGAAGTTCTACCTCAGCCAGATAAGGCCTGCCAAGAAACTGCGTTTCAAAGGCTTTGGTAAGAGATGTTCCCGGTACTCTGTCAGAGCACTGGGCAGAGACAGTTGTTTCTTAGCTTCCCAATGAGCTGGAAGCAAGATGCTTTGGGGCCTCTCTGCCCCTTTGCAAACAAGGCGGCCCTTTGGGCCTTTCAGCTCTAGGGCAATGGAGCACACCCAGAGCAGAAGTTCTACCTCAGCCAGATCAGGCCTGCCAAGAAACTGCTTTTCACAGGCCTTCGTAAGAGGTGTTCCCGGAAGGCTGTAAGAGTACCTGGCAGAGCGAGTTGTTTCTTAGCTTCAAAAACAGCTGGAAGCAACATGATTTGGGGCCTCTCTCCCCCTTTGGAAACAAAGCAGCCTTTGTGCCTGGCAGCTCTAGGCCAAAGTAGCACACCCAGAGCACAAGTTCTACCTCAGCCAGATAAGGCCTGTCAAGAAGCTGCGTTTCACAGGCCTTTGTATGTGACGTTCCCGGTTGGCTTTGAGAGCACTGTGCAGAGCCAGTTGTTTTAGCTTCCCAGAGAGCAGGAAGCAAGATGCTTTGGGGCCTCTCTCACACTTTGGAAATAAAGGCAGCCCTTTGGGCCTGGCAGCCCTAGGCCAATGGAGTACACCCAGAGCACAAGTTCTACCTCAGCCAGATCAGGCCTTCCAAGAAACTGCGTCTCACAGGCCTTTCTCTGTCACGTTGCCGGTAGGCTGTGAGAGCACTGTGCAGAGCCAGTTGTTTCTTAGCTTCCCAAAGATTTGGAAGCAAGATACTTTGGGGACTCTCAGCCCCTTTGGAAACAAGGCGGCCCTTTGGGCCTGGCAGCTCTAGGCCAAAGTAGCACGCCCAGAGCAGGAGTTCTACTTCAGCCAGATCAGGCCTGCCAAGAAACTGCGTTTCACAGGCCTTGGTAAGAGATGTTCCCGGTAGGCTGTAAGAGCACTGGGCAGAGCCAGTTGTTTCTTACCTTCCTGAAAAGCTGGAAGCAAGACGCTTGGGACCCCTCTGCCCGTTTGGGAACAAGGCAGCCTTTTGGGTCGGGAAGCTCTAGGCCAATGGAGCACACGCAGAGCAGGAGTTCTACTTCAGCCTGATCAGGCCTGCAAAGAAACAGCGTTTGACAGGCCTTGGTAAGAGATGTTCCCGGTAGGTGTAAGAGCACTGGGCAGAGCCAGTTGTTTCTTAGCTTCGCAAAGACCGGGAAGCAAGATGCTTTGGGCCTCTCTGCCCCTTGGAAACAGGGCAGCACTTGGGGCCTGGCAGCTCTAGGGCAATGGAGCACACCCAGAGCCGGAGTTCTACTTCAGCCAGATGAGGCCTGCCAAGAAACTGCGTTTCACAGGCCTTTCAAAGACATGTTCCCGGTAGGCTGTAAGAGCACGGGGCAGAGCGAGTTGGTTCTTAGCTTCCCAGAGAGCTGGAAGCAAGATGCTTTGGGGCCTCTCTGCCCCTTTGGAAACAAGGCAGCACCTTGGGCCTGGCAGCTCTAGGGCAATGGAGCTCACCCAGAGCAGAAGTTCTACTTCAGCCAAATCAGGCCTGCCAGGAAACGGCGTTTCACAGGCCTTGGTAAGAGATGTTCCCGGTAGGCTGTAAGAGCACTGGGCAACGCCAGATGTTTCTTAGCTTCCCGAAGAGCTGGAAGCAAGATGCTTTGGGGCCACTCTCTCACTTTGGAATCAAGGCAGCCCTTTGGGGCAGGTAGCTCCAGGCCAGTGGAGCACACCCAGAGCAGAAGTTCTACTTCGGCCAGTTCAGGCCACCAACAAACTGCGTTTCACAGGCCTTGGTAAGAGATGTTCCCGGTAGGCTGTAAGAGCACTGGGCAACGCCAGATGTTTCTTAGCTTCCCGAAGAGCTGGAAGCAAGATGCTTTGGGGCCTCTCTGCCCCTTTGCAAACAAGGCGGCCCTTTGGGCCAGGCAGCTCTAGGCCAATGGAGCACACCCAGAGCAGAAGTTCTACTTCAGCTAGATCAGGCCACCTACAAAGTGCGTTGCACAGGCCTTGGTAAGAGATTTTCTCTCAGGCTGTAAGAGCACTGGGCAGAGCCAGTTGTTTCTTAGCTTCCCGAAGAGCTGGAAGCAAGATGCTTTGGGGGCTCCCTGCCCCTTTGCCAACAAGGCCGACCTTTGGGCCTTTCAGCTCTAGGCCAATGGAGCACACCCAGAGCAGAAGTTCTACCTCAGCCAGATAAGGCCTGCCAAGAAACTGCGTTTCAAAGGCTTTGGTAAGAGATGTTGCCGGTACTCTGTCAGAGCACTGGGCAGAGACAGTTGGTTCTTAGCTTCCCAAAGAGCTGGAAGCAAGATGCTTTGGGGCCTCTCTGCCCCTTTGCAAACAAGGCATCCCTTTGGGCCTTTCAGCTCTAGGGCAATGGAGCACACCCAGAGCAGAAGTTCTACCTCAGCCAGATCAGGCCTGCCAAGAAACTGCTTTTCACAGGCCTTCGTAAGAGGTGTTCCCGGAAGGCTGTAAGAGTACCTGGCAGAGCGAGTTGTTTCTTAGCTTCAAAAACAGCTGGAAGCAACATGATTTGGGGCCTCTCTCCCCCTTTGGAAACAAAGCAGCCTTTGTGCCTGGCAGCTCTAGGCCAAAGTAGCACACCCAGAGCACAAGTTCTACCTCAGCCAGATAAGGCCTGTCAAGAAGCTGCGTTTCACAGGCCTTTGTATGTGACGTTCCCGGTTGGCTTTGAGAGCACTGTGCAGAGCCAGTTGTTTTAGCTTCCCAGAGAGCAGGAAGCAAGATGCTTTGGGGCCTCTCTCACACTTTGGAAATAAAGGCAGCCCTTTGGGCCTGGCAGCCCTAGGCCAATGGAGTACACCCAGAGCACAAGTTCTACCTCAGCCAGATCAGGCCTTCCAAGAAACTGCGTCTCACAGGCCTTTCTCTGTCACGTTGCCGGTAGGCTGTGAGAGCACTGTGCAGAGCCAGTTGTTTCTTAGCTTCCCAAAGATTTGGAAGCAAGATACTTTGGGGACTCTCAGCCCCTTTGGAAACAAGGCGGCCCTTTGGGCCTGGCAGCTCTAGGCCAAAGTAGCACGCCCAGAGCAGGAGTTCTACTTCAGCCAGATCAGGCCTGCCAAGAAACTGCGTTTCACAGGCCTTGGTAAGAGATGTTCCCGGTAGGCTGTAAGAGCACTGGGCAGAGCCAGTTGTTTCTTACCTTCCTGAAAAGCTGGAAGCAAGACGCTTGGGACCCCTCTGCCCGTTTGGGAACAAGGCAGCCTTTTGGGTCGGGAAGCTCTAGGCCAATGGAGCACACGC
The DNA here is from genome assembly GCF_041296235.1 of Equus asinus. NCBI lineage: Eukaryota > Metazoa > Chordata > Mammalia > Perissodactyla > Equidae > Equus > Equus asinus. The sequence continues at coordinate 1,564,014 of NW_027225523.1, forward strand.
AGAGCAGGAGTTCTACTTCAGCCTGATCAGGCCTGCAAAGAAACAGCGTTTGACAGGCCTTGGTAAGAGATGTTCCCGGTAGGTGTAAGAGCACTGGGCAGAGCCAGTTGTTTCTTAGCTTCGCAAAGACCGGGAAGCAAGATGCTTTGGGCCTCTCTGCCCCTTGGAAACAGGGCAGCACTTGGGGCCTGGCAGCTCTAGGGCAATGGAGCACACCCAGAGCCGGAGTTCTACTTCAGCCAGATGAGGCCTGCCAAGAAACTGCGTTTCACAGGCCTTTCAAAGACATGTTCCCGGTAGGCTGTAAGAGCACGGGGCAGAGCGAGTTGGTTCTTAGCTTCCCAGAGAGCTGGAAGCAAGATGCTTTGGGGCCTCTCTGCCCCTTTGGAAACAAGGCAGCACCTTGGGCCTGGCAGCTCTAGGCCAATGGAGCACACCCAGAGCAGAAGTTCTACTTCGGCCAGTTCAGGCCACCAACAAACTGCGTTTCACAGGCCTTGGTAAGAGATGTTCCCGGTAGGCTGTAAGAGCACTGGGCAACGCCAGATGTTTCTTAGCTTCCCGAAGAGCTGGAAGCAAGATGCTTTGGGGCCTCTCATCCCCTTTGCAAACAAGGCCGACCTTTGGGCCAGGCAGCTCTAGGCCAATGGAGCACACCCAGAGCAGAAGTTCTACCTCAGCCAGATAAGGCCTGCCAAGAAACTGCGTTTCAAAGGCTTTGGTAAGAGATGTTCCCGGTACTCTGTTAGAGCACTGGGCAGAGCCATTTGTTTCTTAGCTTCCCAAAGAGCTGGAAGCAAGATGCTTTGGGGGCTCCCTGCCCCTTTGCCAACAAGGGCGACCTTTGGGCCTTTCAGCTCTAGGCCAATGGAGCACACCCAGAGCAGAAGTCCTACTTCAGCCAGATCAGGCCTGCCAAGGAACTGCGTTTCAGAGGCCTTTGTATGTGACGTTCCCGGTAGGCTGTGAGAGCACGGTGCAGAGCCAGTTGTTTCCTTGTTTCCCAAACAGCTGGAAGCAAGACGCTTTGGGGCCTCTCTGCCCCTTTGGAAACAAGGCAGCACGTTGGGTCTGGCAGCTCTAGGGCAATGGAGCACAACCAGAGCCGAAGTTCTACTTCTTCCAGATCAGGCCTGCCTAGACAGTGCGTTTCACAGGCCTTGATAAGAGATGTTCTCTTAGGCTATAAGAGCACTGGGCACAGCCAGTTGTTTCTTAGCTTCCCAAGAGGTGGAAGCAAGATGCTTTGGGGCCTCTCTCCCCCTTTGGAAACAAGGCAGCCCTTTGGGCCTTTCAGCTCTAGGGCAATGGAGCACACCCAGAGCAGAAGTTCTACCTCAGCCAGATAAGGCCTGCCAAGAAACTGCGTTTCAAAGGCTTTGGTAAGAGATGTTGCCGGTACTCTGTCAGAGCACTGGGCAGAGACAGTTGTTTCTTAGCTTCCCAATGAGCTGGAATCAAGATGCTTTGGGGCCTCTCTGCCCCTTTGCAAACAAGGCATCCCTTTGGGCCTTTCAGCTCTAGGGCAATGGAGCACACCCAGAGCAGAAGTTCTACCTCAGCCAGATCAGGCCTGCCAAGAAACTGCTTTTCACAGGCCTTCGTAAGAGGTGTTCCCGGAAGTCTGTAAGAGTACCTGGCAGAGCGAGTTGTTTCTTAGCTTCAAAAACAGCTGGAAGCAACATGATTTGGGGCCTCTCTCCCCCTTTGGAAACAAAGCAGCCTTTGTGCCTGGCAGCTCTAGGCCAAAGTAGCACACCCAGAGCACAAGTTCTACCTCAGCCAGATAAGGCCTGTCAAGAAGCTGCGTTTCACAGGCCTTTGTATGTGACGTTCCCGGTTGGCTTTGAGAGCACTGTGCAGAGCCAGTTGTTTTAGCTTCCCAGAGAGCAGGAAGCAAGATGCTTTGGGGCCTCTCTCACACTTTGGAAATAAAGGCAGCCCTTTGGGCCTGGCAGCCCTAGGCCAATGGAGTACACCCAGAGCAGAAGTTCTACCTCAGCCAGATCAGGCCTTCCAAGAAACTGCGTCTCACAGGCCTTTCTCTGTCACGTTGCCGGTAGGCTGTGAGAGCACTGTGCAGAGCCAGTTGTTTCTTAGCTTCCCAAAGATTTGGAAGCAAGATACTTTGGGGACTCTCAGCCCCTTTGGAAACAAGGCGGCCCTTTGGGCCTGGCAGCTCTAGGCCAAAGTAGCACGCCCAGAGCAGGAGTTCTACTTCAGCCAGATCAGGCCTGCCAAGAAACTGCGTTTCACAGGCCTTGGTAAGAGATGTTCCCGGTAGGCTGTAAGAGCACTGGGCAGAGCCAGTTGTTTCTTACCTTCCTGAAAAGCTGGAAGCAAGACGCTTGGGACCCCTCTGCCCGTTTGGGAACAAGGCAGCCTTTTGGGTCGGGAAGCTCTAGGCCAATGGAGCACACGCAGAGCAGGAGTTCTACTTCAGCCTGATCAGGCCTGCAAAGAAACAGCGTTTGACAGGCCTTGGTAAGAGATGTTCCCGGTAGGTGTAAGAGCACTGGGCAGAGCCAGTTGTTTCTTAGCTTCGCAAAGACCGGGAAGCAAGATGCTTTGGGCCTCTCTGCCCCTTGGAAACAGGGCAGCACTTGGGGCCTGGCAGCTCTAGGGCAATGGAGCACACCCAGAGCCGGAGTTCTACTTCAGCCAGATGAGGCCTGCCAAGAAACTGCGTTTCACAGGCCTTTCAAAGACATGTTCCCGGTAGGCTGTAAGAGCACGGGGCAGAGCGAGTTGGTTCTTAGCTTCCCAGAGAGCTGGAAGCAAGATGCTTTGGGGCCTCTCTGCCCCTTTGGAAACAAGGCAGCACCTTGGGCCTGGCAGCTCTAGGGCAATGGAGCTCACCCAGAGCAGAAGTTCTACTTCAGCCAAATCAGGCCTGCCAGGAAACGGCGTTTCACAGGCCTTGGTAAGAGATGTTCCCGGTAGGCTGTAAGAGCACTGGGCAACGCCAGATGTTTCTTAGCTTCCCGAAGAGCTGGAAGCAAGATGCTTTGGGGCCACTCTCTCACTTTGGAATCAAGGCAGCCCTTTGGGGCAGGTAGCTCCAGGCCAGTGGAGCACACCCAGAGCAGAAGTTCTACTTCGGCCAGTTCAGGCCACCAACAAACTGCGTTTCACAGGCCTTGGTAAGAGATGTTCCCGGTAGGCTGTAAGAGCACTGGGCAACGCCAGATGTTTCTTAGCTTCCCGAAGAGCTGGAAGCAAGATGCTTTGGGGCCTCTCTGCCCCTTTGCAAACAAGGCGGCCCTTTGGGCCAGGCAGCTCTAGGCCAATGGAGCACACCCAGAGCAGAAGTTCTACTTCAGCTAGATCAGGCCACCTACAAAGTGCGTTGCACAGGCCTTGGTAAGAGATTTTCTCTCAGGCTGTAAGAGCACTGGGCAGAGCCAGTTGTTTCTTAGCTTCCCGAAGAGCTGGAAGCAAGATGCTTTGGGGGCTCCCTGCCCCTTTGCCAACAAGGCCGACCTTTGGGCCTTTCAGCTCTAGGCCAATGGAGCACACCCAGAGCAGAAGTTCTACCTCAGCCAGATAAGGCCTGCCAAGAAACTGCGTTTCAAAGGCTTTGGTAAGAGATGTTGCCGGTACTCTGTCAGAGCACTGGGCAGAGACAGTTGTTTCTTAGCTTCCCAAAGAGCTGGAAGCAAGATGCTTTGGGGCCTCTCTGCCCCTTTGCAAACAAGGCATCCCTTTGGGCCTTTCAGCTCTAGGGCAATGGAGCACACCCAGAGCAGAAGTTCTACCTCAGCCAGATCAGGCCTGCCAAGAAACTGCTTTTCACAGGCCTTCGTAAGAGGTGTTCCCGGAAGGCTGTAAGAGTACCTGGCAGAGCGAGTTGTTTCTTAGCTTCAAAAACAGCTGGAAGCAACATGATTTGGGGCCTCTCTCCCCCTTTGGAAACAAAGCAGCCTTTGTGCCTGGCAGCTCTAGGCCAAAGTAGCACACCCAGAGCACAAGTTCTACCTCAGCCAGATAAGGCCTGTCAAGAAGCTGCGTTTCACAGGCCTTTGTATGTGACGTTCCCGGTTGGCTTTGAGAGCACTGTGCAGAGCCAGTTGTTTTAGCTTCCCAGAGAGCAGGAAGCAAGATGCTTTGGGGCCTCTCTCACACTTTGGAAATAAAGGCAGCCCTTTGGGCCTGGCAGCCCTAGGCCAATGGAGTACAACCAGAGCAGAAGTTCTACCTCAGCCAGATCAGGCCTTCCAAGAAACTGCGTCTCACAGGCCTTTCTCTGTCACGTTGCCGGTAGGCTGTGAGAGCACTGTGCAGAGCCAGTTGTTTCTTAGCTTCCCAAAGATTTGGAAGCAAGATACTTTGGGGACTCTCAGCCCCTTTGGAAACAAGGCGGCCCTTTGGGCCTGGCAGCTCTAGGCCAAAGTAGCACGCCCAGAGCAGGAGTTCTACTTCAGCCAGATCAGGCCTGCCAAGAAACTGCGTTTCACAGGCCATGGTAAGAGATGTTCCCGGTAGGCTGTAAGAGCACTGGGCAGAGCCAGTTGTTTCTTACCTTCCTGAAAAGCTGGAAGCAAGACGCTTGGGACCCCTCTGCCCGTTTGGGAACAAGGCAGCCTTTTGGGTCGGGAAGCTCTAGGCCAATGGAGCACACGCAGAGCAGGAGTTCTACTTCAGCCTGATCAGGCCTGCAAAGAAACAGCGTTTGACAGGCCTTGGTAAGAGATGTTCCCGGTAGGTGTAAGAGCACGGGGCAGAGCCAGTTGTTTCTTAGCTTCGCAAAGACCGGGAAGCAAGATGCTTTGGGCCTCTCTGCCCCTTGGAAACAGGGCAGCACTTGGGGCCTGGCAGCTCTAGGGCAATGGAGCACACCCAGAGCCGGAGTTCTACTTCAGCCAGATGAGGCCTGCCAAGAAACTGCGTTTCACAGGCCTTTCAAAGACATGTTCCCGGTAGGCTGTAAGAGCACGGGGCAGAGCGAGTTGGTTCTTAGCTTCCCAGAGAGCTGGAAGCAAGATGCTTTGGGGCCTCTCTGCCCCTTTGGAAACAAGGCAGCACCTTGGGCCTGGCAGCTCTAGGGCAATGGAGCTCACCCAGAGCAGAAGTTCTACTTCAGCCAAATCAGGCCTGCCAGGAAACGGCGTTTCACAGGCCTTGGTAAGAGATGTTCCCGGTAGGCTGTAAGAGCACTGGGCAACGCCAGATGTTTCTTAGCTTCCCGAAGAGCTGGAAGCAAGATGCTTTGGGGCCACTCTCTCACTTTGGAATCAAGGCAGCCCTTTGGGGCAGGTAGCTCCAGGCCAGTGGAGCACACCCAGAGCAGAAGTTCTACTTCGGCCAGTTCAGGCCACCAACAAACTGCGTTTCACAGGCCTTGGTAAGAGATGTTCCCGGTAGGCTGTAAGAGCACTGGGCAACGCCAGATGTTTCTTAGCTTCCCGAAGAGCTGGAAGCAAGATGCTTTGGGGCCTCTCTGCCCCTTTGCAAACAAGGCGGCCCTTTGGGCCAGGCAGCTCTAGGCCAATGGAGCACACCCAGAGCAGAAGTTCTACTTCAGCTAGATCAGGCCACCTACAAAGTGCGTTGCACAGGCCTTGGTAAGAGATTTTCTCTCAGGCTGTAAGAGCACTGGGCAGAGCCAGTTGTTTCTTAGCTTCCCGAAGAGCTGGAAGCAAGATGCTTTGGGGGCTCCCTGCCCCTTTGCCAACAAGGCCGACCTTTGGGCCTTTCAGCTCTAGGCCAATGGAGCACACCCAGAGCAGAAGTTCTACCTCAGCCAGATAAGGCCTGCCAAGAAACTGCGTTTCAAAGGCTTTGGTAAGAGATGTTGCCGGTACTCTGTCAGAGCACTGGGCAGAGACAGTTGTTTCTTAGCTTCCCAAAGAGCTGGAAGCAAGATGCTTTGGGGCCTCTCTGCCCCTTTGCAAACAAGGCATCCCTTTGGGCCTTTCAGCTCTAGGGCAATGGAGCACACCCAGAGCAGAAGTTCTACCTCAGCCAGATCAGGCCTGCCAAGAAACTGCTTTTCACAGGCCTTCGTAAGAGGTGTTCCCGGAAGGCTGTAAGAGTACCTGGCAGAGCGAGTTGTTTCTTAGCTTCAAAAACAGCTGGAAGCAACATGATTTGGGGCCTCTCTCCCCCTTTGGAAACAAAGCAGCCTTTGTGCCTGGCAGCTCTAGGCCAAAGTAGCACACCCAGAGCACAAGTTCTACCTCAGCCAGATAAGGCCTGTCAAGAAGCTGCGTTTCACAGGCCTTTGTATGTGACGTTCCCGGTTGGCTTTGAGAGCACTGTGCAGAGCCAGTTGTTTTAGCTTCCCAGAGAGCAGGAAGCAAGATGCTTTGGGGCCTCTCTCACACTTTGGAAATAAAGGCAGCCCTTTGGGCCTGGCAGCCCTAGGCCAATGGAGTACAACCAGAGCAGAAGTTCTACCTCAGCCAGATCAGGCCTTCCAAGAAACTGCGTCTCACAGGCCTTTCTCTGTCACGTTGCCGGTAGGCTGTGAGAGCACTGTGCAGAGCCAGTTGTTTCTTAGCTTCCCAAAGATTTGGAAGCAAGATACTTTGGGGACTCTCAGCCCCTTTGGAAACAAGGCGGCCCTTTGGGCCTGGCAGCTCTAGGCCAAAGTAGCACGCCCAGAGCAGGAGTTCTACTTCAGCCAGATCAGGCCTGCCAAGAAACTGCGTTTCACAGGCCATGGTAAGAGATGTTCCCGGTAGGCTGTAAGAGCACTGGGCAGAGCCAGTTGTTTCTTACCTTCCTGAAAAGCTGGAAGCAAGACGCTTGGGACCCCTCTGCCCGTTTGGGAACAAGGCAGCCTTTTGGGTCGGGAAGCTCTAGGCCAATGGAGCACACGCAGAGCAGGAGTTCTACTTCAGCCTGATCAGGCCTGCAAAGAAACAGCGTTTGACAGGCCTTGGTAAGAGATGTTCCCGGTAGGTGTAAGAGCACGGGGCAGAGCCAGTTGTTTCTTAGCTTCGCAAAGACCGGGAAGCAAGATGCTTTGGGCCTCTCTGCCCCTTGGAAACAGGGCAGCACTTGGGGCCTGGCAGCTCTAGGGCAATGGAGCACACCCAGAGCCGGAGTTCTACTTCAGCCAGATGAGGCCTGCCAAGAAACTGCGTTTCACAGGCCTTTCAAAGACATGTTCCCGGTAGGCTGTAAGAGCACGGGGCAGAGCGAGTTGGTTCTTAGCTTCCCAGAGAGCTGGAAGCAAGATGCTTTGGGGCCTCTCTGCCCCTTTGGATACAAGGCAGCACCTTGGGCCTGGCAGCTCTAGGGCAATGGAGCACACCCAGAGCAGAAGTTCTACTTCAGCCAAATCAGGCCTGCCAGGAAACGGCGTTTCACAGGCCTTGGTAAGAGATGTTCCCGGTAGGCTGTAAGAGCACTGGGCAACGCCAGATGTTTCTTAGCTTCCCGAAGAGCTGGAAGCAAGATGCTTTGGGGCCACTCTCTCACTTTGGAATCAAGGCAGCCCTTTGGGGCAGGTAGCTCCAGGCCAGTGGAGCACACCCAGAGCAGAAGTTCTACTTCGGCCAGTTCAGGCCACCAACAAACTGCGTTTCACAGGCCTTGGTAAGAGATGTTCCCGGTAGGCTGTAAGAGCACTGGGCAACGCCAGATGTTTCTTAGCGTCCCGAAGAGCTGGAAGCAAGATGCTTTGGGGCCTCTCTGCCCCTTTGCAAACAAGGCGGCCCTTTGGGCCAGGCAGCTCTAGGCCAATGGAGCACACCCAGAGCAGAAGTTCTACTTCAGCTAGATCAGGCCACCTACAAAGTGCGTTTCACAGGCCTTGGTAAGAGATTTTCTCTCAGGCTGTAAGAGCACTGGGCAGAGCCAGTTGTTTCTTAGCTTCCCGAAGAGCTGGAAGCAAGATGATTTGGGGGCTCCCTGCCCCTTTGCCAACAAGGCCGACCTTTGGGCCTTTCAGCTCTAGGCCAATGGAGCACACCCAGAGCAGAAGTTCTACATCAGCCAGATAAGGCCTGCCAAGAAACTGCGTTTCAAAGGCTTTGGTAAGAGATGTTGCCGGTACTCTGTCAGAGCACTGGGCAGAGACAGTTGTTTCTTAGCTTCCCAATGAGCTGGAAGCAAGATGCTTTGGGGCCTCTCTGCCCCTTTGCAAACAAGGCATCCCTTTGGGCCTTTCAGCTCTAGGGCAATGGAGCACACCCAGAGCAGAAGTTCTACCTCAGCCAGATCAGGCCTGCCAAGAAACTGCTTTTCACAGGCCTTCGTAAGAGGTGTTCCCGGAAGGCTGTAAGAGTACCTGGCAGAGCGAGTTGTTTCTTAGCTTCAAAAACAGCTGGAAGCAACATGATTTGGGGCCTCTCTCCCCCTTTGGAAACAAAGCAGCCTTTGTGCCTGGCAGCTCTAGGCCAAAGTAGCACACCCAGAGCACAAGTTCTACCTCAGCCAGATAAGGCCTGTCAAGAAGCTGCGTTTCACAGGCCTTTGTATGTGACGTTCCTGGTTGGCTTTGAGAGCACTGTGCAGAGCCAGTTGTTTTAGCTTCCCAGAGAGCAGGAAGCAAGATGCTTTGGGGCCTCTCTCACACTTTGGAAATAAAGGCAGCCCTTTGGGCCTGGCAGCCCTAGGCCAATGGAGTACACCCAGAGCAGAAGTTCTACCCCAGCCAGATCAGGCCTTCCAAGAAACTGCGTCTCACAGGCCTTTCTCTGTGACGTTGCCGGTAGGCTGTGAGAGCACTGTGCAGAGCCAGTTGTTTCTTAGCTTCCCAAAGATTTGGAAGCAAGATGCTTTGGGGACTCTCAGCCCCTTTGGAAACAAGGCGGCCCTTTGGGCCTGGCAGCTCTAGGCCAAAGTAGCACGCCCAGAGCAGGAGTTCTACTTCAGCCAGATCAGGCCTGCCAAGAAACTGCGTTTCACAGGCCTTGGTAAGAGATGTTCCCGGTAGGCTGTGAGAGCACTGTGGAGAGCCAGTTGCTTTAGCTTCCCACAGAGCTGGAAGCAAGATGCCTTGGGGCCTCTCTCTCCCTTTGGACACAAGGCAGCCTTTTGGGCCTGGCAGCTCTAGGCCAATGGAGCACACCCACAGCAGAAGTTCTACTTCAGGCAGATCAGTCCTGCCCAGAAACTGCGTTTCACAGCCCTTGGTAAGAGATGTTCACGGTAGGCTGTGAGAGCACTGGGCAGAACCAGTTGTTTTTTAGCTTCCCAAAGTGCTGGAGGCAAGATGCTTTGGGGCCTCTCTCCCCCTTTGGAAACAAGGCAGCCCTTAGGTCCTGGTAGCTCTAGGCCTATGTAGCACAACCAGAACAGAAGTTCTACTTCAGCCAGGTCAGGCCTGCCAAGAAACTGCGTTTCACAGGCCTTTCAAAGAGATGTTCTCTTAGGCTGTAAGAGCACTGGGCAGAGCCAGCTGTTTCTTAGCTTCCCGAAGAGCTGGGAGCAAGATGCTTTGGGTCCACTCTCCGTCTTTGGAAACAAGGCAGCCCTTTGGGCCTGGCAGCTCTAGGGCAATGGAGCACACCCAGAGCAGAAGTTCTACTTCAGCCAGATCAGGCCTGCCAGGAAACTGCGTTTCACAGGCCTTGGTAAGAGATGTTCCCGGTAGGCTGTAAGAGCACTGGGCAGAGCCAGTTGTTTCTTACCTTCCTGAAAAGCTGGAAGCAAGATGCTTGGGACCCCTCTGCCCGTTTGGGAACAAGGCAGCCTTTTGGGTCGGGAAGCTCTAGGCCAATGGAGCACACGCAGAGCAGGAGTTCTACTTCAGCCTGATCAGGCCTGCAAAGAAACAGCGTTTGACAGGCCTTGGTAAGAGATGTTCCCGGTAGGTGTAAGAGCACTGGGCAGAGCCAGTTGTTTCTTAGCTTCGCAAAGACCGGGAAGCAAGATGCTTTGGGCCTCTCTGCCCCTTGGAAACAGGGCAGCACTTGGGGCCTGGCAGCTCTAGGGCAATGGAGCACACCCAGAGCCGGAGTTCTACTTCAGCCAGATGAGGCCTGCCAAGAAACTGCGTTTCACAGGCCTTTCAAAGACATGTTCCCGGTAGGCTGTAAGAGCACGGGGCAGAGCGAGTTGGTTCTTAGCTTCCCAGAGAGCTGGAAGCAAGATGCTTTGGGGCCTCTCTGCCCCTTTGGAAACAAGGCAGCACCTTGGGCCTGGCAGCTCTAGGGCAATGGAGCTCACCCAGAGCAGAAGTTCTACTTCAGCCAAATCAGGCCTGCCAGGAAACGGCGTTTCACAGGCCTTGGTAAGAGATGTTCCCGGTAGGCTGTAAGAGCACTGGGCAACGCCAGATGTTTCTTAGCTTCCCGAAGAGCTGGAAGCAAGATGCTTTGGGGCCACTCTCTCACTTTGGAATCAAGGCAGCCCTTTGGGGCAGGTAGCTCCAGGCCAGTGGAGCACACCCAGAGCAGAAGTTCTACTTCGGCCAGTTCAGGCCACCAACAAACTGCGTTTCACAGGCCTTGGTAAGAGATGTTCCCGGTAGGCTGTAAGAGCACTGGGCAACGCCAGATGTTTCTTAGCTTCCCGAAGAGCTGGAAGCAAGATGCTTTGGGGCCTCTCTGCCCCTTTGCAAACAAGGCGGCCCTTTGGGCCAGGCAGCTCTAGGCCAATGGAGCACACCCAGAGCAGAAGTTCTACTTCAGCTAGATCAGGCCACCTACAAAGTGCGTTGCACAGGCCTTGGTAAGAGATTTTCTCTCAGGCTGTAAGAGCACTGGGCAGAGCCAGTTGTTTCTTAGCTTCCCGAAGAGCTGGAAGCAAGATGCTTTGGGGGCTCCCTGCCCCTTTGCCAACAAGGCCGACCTTTGGGCCTTTCAGCTCTAGGCCAATGGAGCACACCCAGAGCAGAAGTTCTACCTCAGCCAGATAAGGCCTGCCAAGAAACTGCGTTTCAAAGGCTTTGGTAAGAGATGTTGCCGGTACTCTGTCAGAGCACTGGGCAGAGACAGTTGTTTCTTAGCTTCCCAAAGAGCTGGAAGCAAGATGCTTTGGGGCCTCTCTGCCCCTTTGCAAACAAGGCATCCCTTTGGGCCTTTCAGCTCTAGGGCAATGGAGCACACCCAGAGCAGAAGTTCTACCTCAGCCAGATCAGGCCTGCCAAGAAACTGCTTTTCACAGGCCTTCGTAAGAGGTGTTCCCGGAAGGCTGTAAGAGTACCTGGCAGAGCGAGTTGTTTCTTAGCTTCAAAAACAGCTGGAAGCAACATGATTTGGGGCCTCTCTCCCCCTTTGGAAACAAAGCAGCCTTTGTGCCTGGCAGCTCTAGGCCAAAGTAGCACACCCAGAGCACAAGTTCTACCTCAGCCAGATAAGGCCTGTCAAGAAGCTGCGTTTCACAGGCCTTTGTATGTGACGTTCCCGGTTGGCTTTGAGAGCACTGTGCAGAGCCAGTTGTTTTAGCTTCCCAGAGAGCAGGAAGCAAGATGCTTTGGGGCCTCTCTCACACTTTGGAAATAAAGGCAGCCCTTTGGGCCTGGCAGCCCTAGGCCAATGGAGTACACCCAGAGCAGAAGTTCTACCCCAGCCAGATCAGGCCTTCCAAGAAACTGCGTCTCACAGGCCTTTCTCTGTGACGTTGCCGGTAGGCTGTGAGAGCACTGTGCAGAGCCAGTTGTTTCTTAGCTTCCCAAAGTTTTGGAAGCAAGATACTTTGGGGACTCTCAGCCCCTTTGGAAACAAGGCGGCCCTTTGGGCCTGGCAGCTCTAGGCCAAAGTAGCACGCCCAGAGCAGGAGTTCTACTTCAGCCAGATCAGGCCTGCCAAGAAACTGCGTTTCACAGGCCTTGGTAAGAGATGTTCCCGGTAGGCTGTAAGAGCACTGGGCAGAGCCAGTTGTTTCTTACCTTCCTGAAAAGCTGGAAGCAAGACGCTTGGGACCCCTCTGCCCGTTTGGGAACAAGGCAGCCTTTTGGGTCGGGAAGCTCTAGGCCAATGGAGCACACGCAGAGCAGGAGTTCTACTTCAGCCTGATCAGGCCTGCAAAGAAACAGCGTTTGACAGGCCTTGGTAAGAGATGTTCCCGGTAGGTGTAAGAGCACTGGGCAGAGCCAGTTGTTTCTTAGCTTCGCAAAGACCAGGAAGCAAGATGCTTTGGGCCTCTCTGCCCCTTGGAAACAGGGCAGCACTTGGGGCCTGGCAGCTCTAGGGCAATGGAGCACACCCAGAGCCGGAGTTCTACTTCAGCCAGATGAGGCCTGCCAAGAAACTGCGTTTCACAGGCCTTTCAAAGACATGTTCCCGGTAGGCTGTAAGAGCACGGGGCAGAGCGAGTTGGTTCTTAGCTTCCCAGAGAGCTGGAAGCAAGATGCTTTGGGGCCTCTCTGCCCCTTTGGAAACAAGGCAGCACCTTGGGACTGGCAGCTCTAGGGCAGTGGAGCACACCCAGAGCAGAAGTTCTACTTCAGCCAAATCAGGCCTGCCAGGAAACGGCGTTTCACAGGCCTTGGTAAGAGATGTTCCCGGTAGGCTGTAAGAGCACTGGGCAACGCCAGATGTTTCTTAGCTTCCCGAAGAGCTGGAAGCAAGATGCTTTGGTGCCACTCTCTCACTTTGGAATCAAGGCAGCCCTTTGGGGCAGGTAGCTCCAGGCCAGTGGAGCACACCCAGAGCAGAAGTTCTACTTCGGCCAGTTCAGGCCACCAACAAACTGCGTTTCACAGGCCTTGGTAAGAGATGTTCCCGGTAGGCTGTAACAGCACTGGGCAACGCCAGATGTTACTTAGCTTCCCGAAGAGCTGGAAGCAAGATGCTTTGGGGCCTCTCTGCCCCTTTGCAAACAAGGCGGCCCTTTGGGCCAGGCAGCTCTAGGCCAATGGAGCACACCCAGAGCAGAAGTTCTACTTCAGCTAGATCAGGCCACCAACAAAGTGCGTTTCACAGGCCTTGGTAAGAGATTTTCTCTCAGGCTGTAAGAGCACTGGGCAGAGCCAGTTGTTTCTTAGCTTCCCGAAGAGCTGGAAGCAAGATGCTTTGGGGGCTCCCTGCCCCTTTGCCAACAAGGCCGACCTTTGGGCCTTTCAGCTCTAGGCCAATGGAGCACACCCAGAGCAGAAGTTCTACCTCAGCCAGATAAGGCCTGCCAAGAAACTGCGTTTCAAAGGCTTTGGTAAGAGATGTTGCCGGTACTCTGTCAGAGCACTGGGCAGAGACAGTTGTTTCTTAGCTTCCCAAAGAGCTGGAAGCAAGATGCTTTGGGGCCTCTCTGCCCCTTTGCAAACAAGGCATCCCTTTGGGCCTTTCAGCTCTAGGCCAATGGAGCACACCCAGAGCAGAAGTTCTACCTCAGCCAGATCAGGCCTGCCAAGAAACTGCTTTTCACAGGCCTTCGTAAGAGGTGTTCCCGGAAGGCTGTAAGAGTACCTGGCAGAGCGAGTTGTTTCTTAGCTTCAAAAACAGCTGGAAGCAACATGATTTGGGGCCTCTCTCCCCCTTTGGAAACAAAGCAGCCTTTGTGCCTGGCAGCTCTAGGCCAAAGTAGCACACCCAGAGCACAAGTTCTACCTCAGCCAGATAAGGCCTGTCAAGAAGCTGCGTTTCACAGGCCTTTGTATGTGACGTTCCCGGTTGGCTTTGAGAGCACTGTGCAGAGCCAGTTGTTTTAGCTTCCCAGAGAGCAGGAAGCAAGATGCTTTGGGGCCTCTCTCACACTTTGGAAATAAAGGCAGCCCTTTGGGCCTGGCAGCCCTAGGCCAATGGAGTACACCCAGAGCAGAAGTTCTACCCCAGCCAGATCAGGCCTTCCAAGAAACTGCGTCTCACAGGCCTTTCTCTGTGACGTTGCCGGTAGGCTGTGAGAGCACTGTGCAGAGCCAGTTGTTTCTTAGCTTCCCAAAGATTTGGAAGCAAGATACTTTGGGGACTCTCAGCCCCTTTGGAAACAAGGCGGCCCTTTGGGCCTGGCAGCTCTAGGCCAAAGTAGCACGCCCAGAGCAGGAGTTCTACTTCAGCCAGATCAGGCCTGCCAAGAAACTGCGTTTCACAGGCCTTGGTAAGAGATGTTCCCGGTAGGCTGTAAGAGCACTGGGCAGAGCCAGTTGTTTCTTACCTTCCTGAAAAGCTGGAAGCAAGACGCTTGGGACCCCTCTGCCCGTTTGCGAACAAGGCAGCCTTTTGGGTCGGGAAGCTCTAGGCCAATGGAGCACACGCAGAGCAGGAGTTCTACTTCAGCCTGATCAGGCCTGCAAAGAAACAGCGTTTGACAGGCCTTGGTAAGAGATGTTCCCGGTAGGTGTAAGAGCACTGGGCAGAGCCAGTTGTTTCTTAGCTTCGCAAAGACCGGGAAGCAAGATGCTTTGGGCCTCTCTGCCCCTTGGAAACAGGGCAGCACTTGGGGCCTGGCAGCTCTAGGGCAATGGAGCACACCCAGAGCCGGAGTTCTACTTCAGCCAGATGAGGCCTGCCAAGAAACTGCGTTTCACAGGCCTTTCAAAGACATGTTCCCGGTAGGCTGTAAGAGCACGGGGCAGAGCGAGTTGGTTCTTAGCTTCCCAGAGAGCTGGAAGCAAGATGCTTTGGGGCCTCTCTGCCCCTTTGGAAACAAGGCAGCACCTTGGGACTGGCAGCTCTAGGGCAGTGGAGCACACCCAGAGCAGAAGTTCTACTTCAGCCAAATCAGGCCTGCCAGGAAACGGCGTTTCACAGGCCTTGGTAAGAGATGTTCCCGGTAGGCTGTAAGAGCACTGGGCAACGCCAGATGTTTCTTAGCTTCCCGAAGAGCTGGAAGCAAGATGCTTTGGGGCCACTCTCTCACTTTGGAATCAAGGCAGCCCTTTGGGGCAGGTAGCTCCAGGCCAGTGGAGCACACCCAGAGCAGAAGTTCTACTTCGGCCAGTTCAGGCCACCAACAAACTGCGTTTCACAGGCCTTGGTAAGAGATGTTCCCGGTAGGCTGTAACAGCACTGGGCAACGCCAGATGTTACTTAGCTTCCCGAAGAGCTGGAAGCAAGATGCTTTGGGGCCTCTCTGCCCCTTTGCAAACAAGGCGGCCCTTTGGGCCAGGCAGCTCTAGGCCAATGGAGCACACCCAGAGCAGAAGTTCTACTTCAGCTAGATCAGGCCACCAACAAAGTGCGTTTCACAGGCCTTGGTAAGAGATTTTCTCTCAGGCTGTAAGAGCACTGGGCAGAGCCAGTTGTTTCTTAGCTTCCCGAAGAGCTGGAAGCAAGATGCTTTGGGGGCTCCCTGCCCCTTTGCCAACAAGGCCGACCTTTGGGCCTTTCAGCTCTAGGCCAATGGAGCACACCCAGAGCAGAAGTTCTACCTCAGCCAGATAAGGCCTGCCAAGAAACTGCGTTTCAAAGGCTTTGGTAAGAGATGTTGCCGGTACTCTGTCAGAGCACTGGGCAGAGACAGTTGTTTCTTAGCTTCCCAAAGAGCTGGAAGCAAGATGCTTTGGGGCCTCTCTGCCCCTTTGCAAACAAGGCATCCCTTTGGGCCTTTCAGCTCTAGGCCAATGGAGCACACCCAGAGCAGAAGTTCTACCTCAGCCAGATCAGGCCTGCCAAGAAACTGCTTTTCACAGGCCTTCGTAAGAGGTGTTCCCGGAAGGCTGTAAGAGTACCTGGCAGAGCGAGTTGTTTCTTAGCTTCAAAAACAGCTGGAAGCAACATGATTTGGGGCCTCTCTCCCCCTTTGGAAACAAAGCAGCCTTTGTGCCTGGCAGCTCTAGGCCAAAGTAGCACACCCAGAGCACAAGTTCTACCTCAGCCAGATAAGGCCTGTCAAGAAGCTGCGTTTCACAGGCCTTTGTATGTGACGTTCCCGGTTGGCTTTGAGAGCACTGTGCAGAGCCAGTTGTTTTAGCTTCCCAGAGAGCAGGAAGCAAGATGCTTTGGGGCCTCTCTCACACTTTGGAAATAAAGGCAGCCCTTTGGGCCTGGCAGCCCTAGGCCAATGGAGTACACCCAGAGCAGAAGTTCTACCCCAGCCAGATCAGGCCTTCCAAGAAACTGCGTCTCACAGGCCTTTCTCTGTGACGTTGCCGGTAGGCTGTGAGAGCACTGTGCAGAGCCAGTTGTTTCTTAGCTTCCCAAAGATTTGGAAGCAAGATACTTTGGGGACTCTCAGCCCCTTTGGAAACAAGGCGGCCCTTTGGGCCTGGCAGCTCTAGGCCAAAGTAGCACGCCCAGAGCAGGAGTTCTACTTCAGCCAGATCAGGCCTGCCAAGAAACTGCGTTTCACAGGCCTTGGTAAGAGATGTTCCCGGTAGGCTGTAAGAGCACTGGGCAGAGCCAGTTGTTTCTTACCTTCCTGAAAAGCTGGAAGCAAGACGCTTGGGACCCCTCTGCCCGTTTGCGAACAAGGCAGCCTTTTGGGTCGGGAAGCTCTAGGCCAATGGAGCACACGCAGAGCAGGAGTTCTACTTCAGCCTGATCAGGCCTGCAAAGAAACAGCGTTTGACAGGCCTTGGTAAGAGATGTTCCCGGTAGGTGTAAGAGCACTGGGCAGAGCCAGTTGTTTCTTAGCTTCGCAAAGACCGGGAAGCAAGATGCTTTGGGCCTCTCTGCCCCTTGGAAACAGGGCAGCACTTGGGGCCTGGCAGCTCTAGGGCAATGGAGCACACCCAGAGCCGGAGTTCTACTTCAGCCAGATGAGGCCTGCCAAGAAACTGCGTTTCACAGGCCTTTCAAAGACATGTTCCCGGTAGGCTGTAAGAGCACGGGGCAGAGCGAGTTGGTTCTTAGCTTCCCAGAGAGCTGGAAGCAAGATGCTTTGGGGCCTCTCTGCCCCTTTGGAAACAAGGCAGCACCTTGGGACTGGCAGCTCTAGGGCAGTGGAGCACACCCAGAGCAGAAGTTCTACTTCAGCCAAATCAGGCCTGCCAGGAAACGGCGTTTCACAGGCCTTGGTAAGAGATGTTCCCGGTAGGCTGTAAGAGCACTGGGCAACGCCAGATGTTTCTTAGCTTCCCGAAGAGCTGGAAGCAAGATGCTTTGGGGCCACTCTCTCACTTTGGAATCAAGGCAGCCCTTTGGGGCAGGTAGCTCCAGGCCAGTGGAGCACACCCAGAGCAGAAGTTCTACTTCGGCCAGTTCAGGCCACCAACAAACTGCGTTTCACAGGCCTTGGTAAGAGATGTTCCCGGTAGGCTGTAACAGCACTGGGCAACGCCAGATGTTACTTAGCTTCCCGAAGAGCTGGAAGCAAGATGCTTTGGGGCCTCTCTGCCCCTTTGCAAACAAGGCGGCCCTTTGGGCCAGGCAGCTCTAGGCCAATGGAGCACACCCAGAGCAGAAGTTCTACTTCAGCTAGATCAGGCCACCAACAAAGTGCGTTTCACAGGCCTTGGTAAGAGATTTTCTCTCAGGCTGTAAGAGCACTGGGCAGAGCCAGTTGTTTCTTAGCTTCCCGAAGAGCTGGAAGCAAGATGCTTTGGGGGCTCCCTGCCCCTTTGCCAACAAGGCCGACCTTTGGGCCTTTCAGCTCTAGGCCAATGGAGCACACCCAGAGCAGAAGTTCTACCTCAGCCAGATAAGGCCTGCCAAGAAACTGCGTTTCAAAGGCTTTGGTAAGAGATGTTGCCGGTACTCTGTCAGAGCACTGGGCAGAGACAGTTGTTTCTTAGCTTCCCAAAGAGCTGGAAGCAAGATGCTTTGGGGCCTCTCTGCCCCCTTGCAAACAAGGCATCCCTTTGGGCCTTTCAGCTCTAGGCCAATGGAGCACACCCAGAGCAGAAGTTCTACCTCAGCCAGATCAGGCCTGCCAAGAAACTGCTTTTCACAGGCCTTCGTAAGAGGTGTTCCCGGAAGTCTGTAAGAGTACCTGGCAGAGCGAGTTGTTTCTTAGCTTCAAAAACAGCTGGAAGCAACATGATTTGGGGCCTCTCTCCCCCTTTGGAAACAAAGCAGCCTTTGTGCCTGGCAGCTCTAGGCCAAAGTAGCACACCCAGAGCACAAGTTCTACCTCAGCCAGATAAGGCCTGTCAAGAAGCTGCGTTTCACAGGCCTTTGTATGTGACGTTCCCGGTTGGCTTTGAGAGCACTGTGCAGAGCCAGTTGTTTTAGCTTCCCAGAGAGCAGGAAGCAAGATGCTTTGGGGCCTCTCTCACACTTTGGAAATAAAGGCAGCCCTTTGGGCCTGGCAGCCCTAGGCCAATGGAGTACACCCAGAGCAGAAGTTCTACCTCAGCCAGATCAGGCCTTCCAAGAAACTGCGTCTCACAGGCCTTTCTCTGTCACGTTGCCGGTAGGCTGTGAGAGCACTGTGCAGAGCCAGTTGTTTCTTAGCTTCCCAAAGATTTGGAAGCAAGATACTTTGGGGACTCTCAGCCCCTTTGGAAACAAGGCGGCCCTTTGGGCCTGGCAGCTCTAGGCCAAAGTAGCACGCCCAGAGCAGGAGTTCTACTTCAGCCAGATCAGGCCTGCCAAGAAACTGCATTTCACAGGCCTTGGTAAGAGATGTTCCCGGTAGGCTGTAAGAGCACTGGGCAGAGCCAGTTGTTTCTTACCTTCCTGAAAAGCTGGAAGCAAGACGCTTGGGACCCCTCTGCCCGTTTGGGAACAAGGCAGCCTTTTGGGTCGGGAAGCTCTAGGCCAATGGAGCACACGCAGAGCAGGAGTTCTACTTCAGCCTGATCAGGCCTGCAAAGAAACAGCGTTTGACAGGCCTTGGTAAGAGATGTTCCCGGTAGGTGTAAGAGCACTGGGCAGAGCCAGTTGTTTCTTAGCTTCGCAAAGACCGGGAAGCAAGATGCTTTGGGCCTCTCTGCCCCTTGGAAACAGGGCAGCACTTGGGGCCTGGCAGCTCTAGGGCAATGGAGCACACCCAGAGCCGGAGTTCTACTTCAGCCAGATGAGGCCTGCCAAGAAACTGCGTTTCACAGGCCTTTCAAAGACATGTTCCCGGTAGGCTGTAAGAGCACGGGGCAGAGCGAGTTGGTTCTTAGCTTCCCAGAGAGCTGGAAGCAAGATGCTTTGGGGCCTCTCTGCCCCTTTGGAAACAAGGCAGCACCTTGGGCCTGGCAGCTCTAGGGCAATGGAACACACCCAGAGCAGAAGTTCTACTTCAGCCAAATCAGGCCTGCCAGGAAACGGCGTTTCACAGGCCTTGGTAAGAGATGTTCCCGGTAGGCTGTAAGAGCACTGGGCAACGCCAGATGTTTCTTAGCTTCCCGAAGAGCTGGAAGCAAGATGCTTTGGTGCCATTCTCTCACTTTGGAATCAAGGCAGCCCTTTGGGCCAGGTAGCTCCAGGCCAGTGGAGCACACCCAGAGCAGAAGTTCTACTTCGGCCAGTTCAGGCCACCAACAAACTGCGTTTCACAGGCCTTGGTAAGAGATTTTCTCTCAGGCTGTAAGAGCACTGGGCAGAGCCAGTTGTTTCTTAGCTTCCCAAAGAGCTGGAAGCAAGATGCTTTGGGGGCTCCCTGCCCCTTTGCCAACAAGGCCGACCTTTGGGCCTTTCAGCTCTAGGCCAATGGAGCACACCCAGAGCAGAAGTTCTACCTCAGCCAGATAAGGCCTGCCAAGAAACTGCGTTTCAAAGGCTTTGGTAAGAGATGTTGCCGGTACTCTGTCAGAGCACTGGGCAGAGACAGTTGTTTCTTAGCTTCCCAAAGAGCTGGAAGCAAGATGCTTTGGGGCCTCTCTGCCCCTTTGCAAACAAGGCATCCCTTTGGGCCTTTCAGCTCTAGGCCAATGGAGCACACCCAGAGCAGAAGTTCTACCTCAGCCAGATCAGGCCTGCCAAGAAACTGCTTTTCACAGGCCTTCGTAAGAGGTGTTCCCGGAAGGCTGTAAGAGTACCTGGCAGAGCGAGTTGTTTCTTAGCTTCAAAAACAGCTGGAAGCAACATGATTTGGGGCCTCTCTCCCCCTTTGGAAACAAAGCAGCCTTTGTGCCTGGCAGCTCTAGGCCAAAGTAGCACACCCAGAGCACAAGTTCTACCTCAGCCAGATAAGGCCTGTCAAGAAGCTGCGTTTCACAGGCCTTTGTATGTGACGTTCCCGGTTGGCTTTGAGGGCACTGTGCAGAGCCAGTTGTTTTAGCTTCCCAGAGAGCAGGAAGCAAGATGCTTTGGGGCCTCTCTCACACTTTGGAAATAAAGGCAGCCCTTTGGGCCTGGCAGCCCTAGGCCAATGGAGTACACCCAGAGCAGAAGTTCTACCTCAGCCAGATCAGGCCTTCCAAGAAACTGCGTCTCACAGGCCTTTCTCTGTCACGTTGCCGGTAGGCTGTGAGAGCACTGTGCAGAGCCAGTTGTTTCTTAGCTTCCCAAAGATTTGGAAGCAAGATACTTTGGGGACTCTCAGCCCCTTTGGAAACAAGGCGGCCCTTTGGGCCTGGCAGCTCTAGGCCAAAGTAGCACGCCCAGAGCAGGAGTTCTACTTCAGCCAGATCAGGCCTGCCAAGAAACTGCGTTTCACAGGCCTTGGTAAGAGATGTTCCCGGTAGGCTGTAAGAGCACTGGGCAGAGCCAGTTGTTTCTTACCTTCCTGAAAAGCTGGAAGCAAGACGCTTGGGACCCCTCTGCCCGTTTGCGAACAAGGCAGCCTTTTGGGTCGGGAAGCTCTAGGCCAATGGAGCACACGCAGAGCAGGAGTTCTACTTCAGCCTGATCAGGCCTGCAAAGAAACAGCGTTTGACAGGCCTTGGTAAGAGATGTTCCCGGTAGGTGTAAGAGCACTGGGCAGAGCCAGTTGTTTCTTAGCTTCGCAAAGACCGGGAAGCAAGATGCTTTGGGCCTCTCTGCCCCTTGGAAACAGGGCAGCACTTGGGGCCTGGCAGCTCTAGGGCAATGGAGCACACCCAGAGCCGGAGTTCTACTTCAGCCAGATGAGGCCTGCCAAGAAACTGCGTTTCACAGGCCTTTCAAAGACATGTTCCCGGTAGGCTGTAAGAGCACGGGGCAGAGCGAGTTGGTTCTTAGCTTCCCAGAGAGCTGGAAGCAAGATGCTTTGGGGCCTCTCTGCCCCTTTGGAAACAAGGCAGCACCTTGGGCCTGGCAGCTCTAGGGCAATGGAGCACACCCAGAGCAGAAGTTCTACTTCAGCCAAATCAGGCCTGCCAGGAAACGGCGTTTCACAGGCCTTGGTAAGAGATGTTCCCGGTAGGCTGTAAGAGCACTGGGCAACGCCAGATGTTTCTTAGCTTCCCGAAGAGCTGGAAGCAAGATGCTTTGGGGCCACTCTCTCACTTTGGAATCAAGGCAGCCCTTTGGGGCAGGTAGCTCCAGGCCAGTGGAGCACACCCAGAGCAGAAGTTCTACTTCGGCCAGTTCAGGCCACCAACAAACTGCGTTTCACAGGCCTTGGTAAGAGATGTTCCCGGTAGGCTGTAAGAGCACTGGGCAACGCCAGATGTTTCTTAGCTTCCCGAAGAGCTGGAAGCAAGATGCTTTGGGGCCTCTCTGCCCCTTTGCAAACAAGGCGGCCCTTTGGGCCAGGCAGCTCTAGGCCAATGGAGCACACCCAGAGCAGAAGTTCTACTTCAGCTAGATCAGGCCACCAACAAAGTGCGTTTCACAGGCCTTGGTAAGAGATTTTCTCTCAGGCTGTAAGAGCACTGGGCAGAGCCAGTTGTTTCTTAGCTTCCCGAAGAGCTGGAAGCAAGATGCTTTGGGGGCTCCCTGCCCCTTTGCCAACAAGGCCGACCTTTGGGCCTTTCAGCTCTAGGCCAATGGAGCACACCCAGAGCAGAAGTTCTACCTCAGCCAGATAAGGCCTGCCAAGAAACTGCGTTTCAAAGGCTTTGGTAAGAGATGTTGCCGGTACTCTGTCAGAGCACTGGGCAGAGACAGTTGTTTCTTAGCTTCCCAATGAGCTGGAAGCAAGATGCTTTGGGGCCTCTCTGCCCCTTTGCAAACAAGGCATCCCTTTGGGCCTTTCAGCTCTAGGGCAATGGAGCACACCCAGAGCAGAAGTTCTACCTCAGCCAGATCAGGCCTGCCAAGAAACTGCTTTTCACAGGCCTTCGTAAGAGGTGTTCCCGGAAGTCTGTAAGAGTACCTGGCAGAGCGAGTTGTTTCTTAGCTTCAAAAACAGCTGGAAGCAACATGATTTGGGGCCTCTCTCCCCCTTTGGAAACAAAGCAGCCTTTGTGCCTGGCAGCTCTAGGCCAAAGTAGCACACCCAGAGCACAAGTTCTACCTCAGCCAGATAAGGCCTGTCAAGAAGCTGCGTTTCACAGGCCTTTGTATGTGACGTTCCCGGTTGGCTTTGAGAGCACTGTGCAGAGCCAGTTGTTTTAGCTTCCCAGAGAGCAGGAAGCAAGATGCTTTGGGGCCTCTCTCACACTTTGGAAATAAAGGCAGCCCTTTGGGCCTGGCAGCCCTAGGCCAATGGAGTACACCCAGAGCAGAAGTTCTACCTCAGCCAGATCAGGCCTTCCAAGAAACTGCGTCTCACAGGCCTTTCTCTGTCACGTTGCCGGTAGGCTGTGAGAGCACTGTGCAGAGCCAGTTGTTTCTTAGCTTCCCAAAGATTTGGAAGCAAGATACTTTGGGGACTCTCAGCCCCTTTGGAAACAAGGCGGCCCTTTGGGCCTGGCAGCTCTAGGCCAAAGTAGCACGCCCAGAGCAGGAGTTCTACTTCAGCCAGATCAGGCCTGCCAAGAAACTGCATTTCACAGGCCTTGGTAAGAGATGTTCCCGGTAGGCTGTAAGAGCACTGGGCAGAGCCAGTTGTTTCTTACCTTCCTGAAAAGCTGGAAGCAAGACGCTTGGGACCCCTCTGCCCGTTTGGGAACAAGGCAGCCTTTTGGGTCGGGAAGCTCTAGGCCAATGGAGCACACGCAGAGCAGGAGTTCTACTTCAGCCTGATCAGGCCTGCAAAGAAACAGCGTTTGACAGGCCTTGGTAAGAGATGTTCCCGGTAGGTGTAAGAGCACTGGGCAGAGCCAGTTGTTTCTTAGCTTCGCAAAGACCGGGAAGCAAGATGCTTTGGGCCTCTCTGCCCCTTGGAAACAGGGCAGCACTTGGGGCCTGGCAGCTCTAGGGCAATGGAGCACACCCAGAGCCGGAGTTCTACTTCAGCCAGATGAGGCCTGCCAAGAAACTGCGTTTCACAGGCCTTTCAAAGACATGTTCCCGGTAGGCTGTAAGAGCACGGGGCAGAGCGAGTTGGTTCTTAGCTTCCCAGAGAGCTGGAAGCAAGATGCTTTGGGGCCTCTCTGCCCCTTTGGAAACAAGGCAGCACCTTGGGCCTGGCAGCTCTAGGGCAATGGAACACACCCAGAGCAGAAGTTCTACTTCAGCCAAATCAGGCCTGCCAGGAAACGGCGTTTCACAGGCCTTGGTAAGAGATGTTCCCGGTAGGCTGTAAGAGCACTGGGCAACGCCAGATGTTTCTTAGCTTCCCGAAGAGCTGGAAGCAAGATGCTTTGGTGCCATTCTCTCACTTTGGAATCAAGGCAGCCCTTTGGGCCAGGTAGCTCCAGGCCAGTGGAGCACACCCAGAGCAGAAGTTCTACTTCGGCCAGTTCAGGCCACCAACAAACTGCGTTTCACAGGCCTTGGTAAGAGATTTTCTCTCAGGCTGTAAGAGCACTGGGCAGAGCCAGTTGTTTCTTAGCTTCCCAAAGAGCTGGAAGCAAGATGCTTTGGGGGCTCCCTGCCCCTTTGCCAACAAGGCCGACCTTTGGGCCTTTCAGCTCTAGGCCAATGGAGCACACCCAGAGCAGAAGTTCTACCTCAGCCAGATAAGGCCTGCCAAGAAACTGCGTTTCAAAGGCTTTGGTAAGAGATGTTGCCGGTACTCTGTCAGAGCACTGGGCAGAGACAGTTGTTTCTTAGCTTCCCAAAGAGCTGGAAGCAAGATGCTTTGGGGCCTCTCTGCCCCTTTGCAAACAAGGCATCCCTTTGGGCCTTTCAGCTCTAGGCCAATGGAGCACACCCAGAGCAGAAGTTCTACCTCAGCCAGATCAGGCCTGCCAAGAAACTGCTTTTCACAGGCCTTCGTAAGAGGTGTTCCCGGAAGGCTGTAAGAGTACCTGGCAGAGCGAGTTGTTTCTTAGCTTCAAAAACAGCTGGAAGCAACATGATTTGGGGCCTCTCTCCCCCTTTGGAAACAAAGCAGCCTTTGTGCCTGGCAGCTCTAGGCCAAAGTAGCACACCCAGAGCACAAGTTCTACCTCAGCCAGATAAGGCCTGTCAAGAAGCTGCGTTTCACAGGCCTTTGTATGTGACGTTCCCGGTTGGCTTTGAGGGCACTGTGCAGAGCCAGTTGTTTTAGCTTCCCAGAGAGCAGGAAGCAAGATGCTTTGGGGCCTCTCTCACACTTTGGAAATAAAGGCAGCCCTTTGGGCCTGGCAGCCCTAGGCCAATGGAGTACACCCAGAGCAGAAGTTCTACCTCAGCCAGATCAGGCCTTCCAAGAAACTGCGTCTCACAGGCCTTTCTCTGTCACGTTGCCGGTAGGCTGTGAGAGCACTGTGCAGAGCCAGTTGTTTCTTAGCTTCCCAAAGATTTGGAAGCAAGATACTTTGGGGACTCTCAGCCCCTTTGGAAACAAGGCGGCCCTTTGGGCCTGGCAGCTCTAGGCCAAAGTAGCACGCCCAGAGCAGGAGTTCTACTTCAGCCAGATCAGGCCTGCCAAGAAACTGCGTTTCACAGGCCTTGGTAAGAGATGTTCCCGGTAGGCTGTAAGAGCACTGGGCAGAGCCAGTTGTTTCTTACCTTCCTGAAAAGCTGGAAGCAAGACGCTTGGGACCCCTCTGCCCGTTTGGGAACAAGGCAGCCTTTTGGGTCGGGAAGCTCTAGGCCAATGGAGCACACGCAGAGCAGGAGTTCTACTTCAGCCTGATCAGGCCTGCAAAGAAACAGCGTTTGACAGGCCTTGGTAAGAGATGTTCCCGGTAGGTGTAAGAGCACTGGGCAGAGCCAGTTGTTTCTTAGCTTCGCAAAGACCGGGAAGCAAGATGCTTTGGGCCTCTCTGCCCCTTGGAAACAGGGCAGCACTTGGGGCCTGGCAGCTCTAGGGCAATGGAGCACACCCAGAGCCGGAGTTCTACTTCAGCCAGATGAGGCCTGCCAAGAAACTGCGTTTCACAGGCCTTTCAAAGACATGTTCCCGGTAGGCTGTAAGAGCACGGGGCAGAGCGAGTTGGTTCTTAGCTTCCCAGAGAGCTGGAAGCAAGATGCTTTGGGGCCTCTCTGCCCCTTTGGAAACAAGGCAGCACCTTGGGCCTGGCAGCTCTAGGGCAATGGAGCACACCCAGAGCAGAAGTTCTACTTCAGCCAAATCAGGCCTGCCAGGAAACGGCGTTTCACAGGCCTTGGTAAGAGATGTTCCCGGTAGGCTGTAAGAGCACTGGGCAACGCCAGATGTTTCTTAGCTTCCCGAAGAGCTGGAAGCAAGATGCTTTGGGGCCACTCTCTCACTTTGGAATCAAGGCAGCCCTTTGGGGCAGGTAGCTCCAGGCCAGTGGAGCACACCCAGAGCAGAAGTTCTACTTCGGCCAGTTCAGGCCACCAACAAACTGCGTTTCACAGGCCTTGGTAAGAGATGTTCCCGGTAGGCTGTAAGAGCACTGGGCAACGCCAGATGTTTCTTAGCTTCCCGAAGAGCTGGAAGCAAGATGCTTTGGGGCCTCTCTGCCCCTTTGCAAACAAGGCGGCCCTTTGGGCCAGGCAGCTCTAGGCCAATGGAGCACACCCAGAGCAGAAGTTCTACTTCAGCTAGATCAGGCCACCAACAAAGTGCGTTTCACAGGCCTTGGTAAGAGATTTTCTCTCAGGCTGTAAGAGCACTGGGCAGAGCCAGTTGTTTCTTAGCTTCCCGAAGAGCTGGAAGCAAGATGCTTTGGGGGCTCCCTGCCCCTTTGCCAACAAGGCCGACCTTTGGGCCTTTCAGCTCTAGGCCAATGGAGCACACCCAGAGCAGAAGTTCTACCTCAGCCAGATAAGGCCTGCCAAGAAACTGCGTTTCAAAGGCTTTGGTAAGAGATGTTGCCGGTACTCTGTCAGAGCACTGGGCAGAGACAGTTGTTTCTTAGCTTCCCAATGAGCTGGAAGCAAGATGCTTTGGGGCCTCTCTGCCCCTTTGCAAACAAGGCATCCCTTTGGGCCTTTCAGCTCTAGGGCAATGGAGCACACCCAGAGCAGAAGTTCTACCTCAGCCAGATCAGGCCTGCCAAGAAACTGCTTTTCACAGGCCTTCGTAAGAGGTGTTCCCGGAAGTCTGTAAGAGTACCTGGCAGAGCGAGTTGTTTCTTAGCTTCAAAAACAGCTGGAAGCAACATGATTTGGGGCCTCTCTCCCCCTTTGGAAACAAAGCAGCCTTTGTGCCTGGCAGCTCTAGGCCAAAGTAGCACACCCAGAGCACAAGTTCTACCTCAGCCAGATAAGGCCTGTCAAGAAGCTGCGTTTCACAGGCCTTTGTATGTGACGTTCCCGGTTGGCTTTGAGAGCACTGTGCAGAGCCAGTTGTTTTAGCTTCCCAGAGAGCAGGAAGCAAGATGCTTTGGGGCCTCTCTCACACTTTGGAAATAAAGGCAGCCCTTTGGGCCTGGCAGCCCTAGGCCAATGGAGTACACCCAGAGCAGAAGTTCTACCTCAGCCAGATCAGGCCTTCCAAGAAACTGCGTCTCACAGGCCTTTCTCTGTCACGTTGCCGGTAGGCTGTGAGAGCACTGTGCAGAGCCAGTTGTTTCTTAGCTTCCCAAAGATTTGGAAGCAAGATACTTTGGGGACTCTCAGCCCCTTTGGAAACAAGGCGGCCCTTTGGGCCTGGCAGCTCTAGGCCAAAGTAGCACGCCCAGAGCAGGAGTTCTACTTCAGCCAGATCAGGCCTGCCAAGAAACTGCATTTCACAGGCCTTGGTAAGAGATGTTCCCGGTAGGCTGTAAGAGCACTGGGCAGAGCCAGTTGTTTCTTACCTTCCTGAAAAGCTGGAAGCAAGACGCTTGGGACCCCTCTGCCCGTTTGGGAACAAGGCAGCCTTTTGGGTCGGGAAGCTCTAGGCCAATGGAGCACACGCAGAGCAGGAGTTCTACTTCAGCCTGATCAGGCCTGCAAAGAAACAGCGTTTGACAGGCCTTGGTAAGAGATGTTCCCGGTAGGTGTAAGAGCACTGGGCAGAGCCAGTTGTTTCTTAGCTTCGCAAAGACCGGGAAGCAAGATGCTTTGGGCCTCTCTGCCCCTTGGAAACAGGGCAGCACTTGGGGCCTGGCAGCTCTAGGGCAATGGAGCACACCCAGAGCCGGAGTTCTACTTCAGCCAGATGAGGCCTGCCAAGAAACTGCGTTTCACAGGCCTTTCAAAGACATGTTCCCGGTAGGCTGTAAGAGCACGGGGCAGAGCGAGTTGGTTCTTAGCTTCCCAGAGAGCTGGAAGCAAGATGCTTTGGGGCCTCTCTGCCCCTTTGGAAACAAGGCAGCACCTTGGGCCTGGCAGCTCTAGGGCAATGGAACACACCCAGAGCAGAAGTTCTACTTCAGCCAAATCAGGCCTGCCAGGAAACGGCGTTTCACAGGCCTTGGTAAGAGATGTTCCCGGTAGGCTGTAAGAGCACTGGGCAACGCCAGATGTTTCTTAGCTTCCCGAAGAGCTGGAAGCAAGATGCTTTGGTGCCATTCTCTCACTTTGGAATCAAGGCAGCCCTTTGGGCCAGGTAGCTCCAGGCCAGTGGAGCACACCCAGAGCAGAAGTTCTACTTCGGCCAGTTCAGGCCACCAACAAACTGCGTTTCACAGGCCTTGGTAAGAGATTTTCTCTCAGGCTGTAAGAGCACTGGGCAGAGCCAGTTGTTTCTTAGCTTCCCAAAGAGCTGGAAGCAAGATGCTTTGGGGGCTCCCTGCCCCTTTGCCAACAAGGCCGACCTTTGGGCCTTTCAGCTCTAGGCCAATGGAGCACACCCAGAGCAGAAGTTCTACCTCAGCCAGATAAGGCCTGCCAAGAAACTGCGTTTCAAAGGCTTTGGTAAGAGATGTTGCCGGTACTCTGTCAGAGCACTGGGCAGAGACAGTTGTTTCTTAGCTTCCCAAAGAGCTGGAAGCAAGATGCTTTGGGGCCTCTCTGCCCCTTTGCAAACAAGGCATCCCTTTGGGCCTTTCAGCTCTAGGCCAATGGAGCACACCCAGAGCAGAAGTTCTACCTCAGCCAGATCAGGCCTGCCAAGAAACTGCTTTTCACAGGCCTTCGTAAGAGGTGTTCCCGGAAGGCTGTAAGAGTACCTGGCAGAGCGAGTTGTTTCTTAGCTTCAAAAACAGCTGGAAGCAACATGATTTGGGGCCTCTCTCCCCCTTTGGAAACAAAGCAGCCTTTGTGCCTGGCAGCTCTAGGCCAAAGTAGCACACCCAGAGCACAAGTTCTACCTCAGCCAGATAAGGCCTGTCAAGAAGCTGCGTTTCACAGGCCTTTGTATGTGACGTTCCCGGTTGGCTTTGAGGGCACTGTGCAGAGCCAGTTGTTTTAGCTTCCCAGAGAGCAGGAAGCAAGATGCTTTGGGGCCTCTCTCACACTTTGGAAATAAAGGCAGCCCTTTGGGCCTGGCAGCCCTAGGCCAATGGAGTACACCCAGAGCAGAAGTTCTACCTCAGCCAGATCAGGCCTTCCAAGAAACTGCGTCTCACAGGCCTTTCTCTGTCACGTTGCCGGTAGGCTGTGAGAGCACTGTGCAGAGCCAGTTGTTTCTTAGCTTCCCAAAGATTTGGAAGCAAGATACTTTGGGGACTCTCAGCCCCTTTGGAAACAAGGCGGCCCTTTGGGCCTGGCAGCTCTAGGCCAAAGTAGCACGCCCAGAGCAGGAGTTCTACTTCAGCCAGATCAGGCCTGCCAAGAAACTGCGTTTCACAGGCCTTGGTAAGAGATGTTCCCGGTAGGCTGTAAGAGCACTGGGCAGAGCCAGTTGTTTCTTACCTTCCTGAAAAGCTGGAAGCAAGACGCTTGGGACCCCTCTGCCCGTTTGGGAACAAGGCAGCCTTTTGGGTCGGGAAGCTCTAGGCCAATGGAGCACACGCAGAGCAGGAGTTCTACTTCAGCCTGATCAGGCCTGCAAAGAAACAGCGTTTGACAGGCCTTGGTAAGAGATGTTCCCGGTAGGTGTAAGAGCACTGGGCAGAGCCAGTTGTTTCTTAGCTTCGCAAAGACCGGGAAGCAAGATGCTTTGGGCCTCTCTGCCCCTTGGAAACAGGGCAGCACTTGGGGCCTGGCAGCTCTAGGGCAATGGAGCACACCCAGAGCCGGAGTTCTACTTCAGCCAGATGAGGCCTGCCAAGAAACTGCGTTTCACAGGCCTTTCAAAGACATGTTCCCGGTAGGCTGTAAGAGCACGGGGCAGAGCGAGTTGGTTCTTAGCTTCCCAGAGAGCTGGAAGCAAGATGCTTTGGGGCCTCTCTGCCCCTTTGGAAACAAGGCAGCACCTTGGGCCTGGCAGCTCTAGGGCAATGGAACACACCCAGAGCAGAAGTTCTACTTCAGCCAAATTAGGCCTGCCAGGAAACGGCGTTTCACAGGCCTTGGTAAGAGATGTTCCCGGTAGGCTGTAAGAGCACTGGGCAACGCCAGATGTTTCTTAGCTTCCCGAAGAGCTGGAAGCAAGATGCTTTGGTGCCACTCTCTCACTTTGGAATCAAGGCAGCCCTTTGGGGCAGGTAGCTCCAGGCCAGTGGAGCACACCCAGAGCAGAAGTTCTACTTCGGCCAGTTCAGGCCACCAACAAACTGCGTTTCACAGGCCTTGGTAAGAGATGTTCCCGGTAGGCTGTAACAGCACTGGGCAACGCCAGATGTTACTTAGCTTCCCGAAGAGCTGGAAGCAAGATGCTTTGGGGCCTCTCTGCCCCTTTGCAAACAAGGCGGCCCTTTGGGCCAGGCAGCTCTAGGCCAATGGAGCACACCCAGAGCAGAAGTTCTACTTCAGCTAGATCAGGCCACCAACAAAGTGCGTTTCACAGGCCTTGGTAAGAGATTTTCTCTCAGGCTGTAAGAGCACTGGGCAGAGCCAGTTGTTTCTTAGCTTCCCGAAGAGCTGGAAGCAAGATGCTTTGGGGGCTCCCTGCCCCTTTGCCAACAAGGCCGACCTTTGGGCCTTTCAGCTCTAGGCCAATGGAGCACACCCAGAGCAGAAGTTCTACCTCAGCCAGATAAGGCCTGCCAAGAAACTGCGTTTCAAAGGCTTTGGTAAGAGATGTTGCCGGTACTCTGTCAGAGCACTGGGCAGAGACAGTTGTTTCTTAGCTTCCCAAAGAGCTGGAAGCAAGATGCTTTGGGGCCTCTCTGCCCCTTTGCAAACAAGGCATCCCTTTGGGCCTTTCAGCTCTAGGCCAATGGAGCACACCCAGAGCAGAAGTTCTACCTCAGCCAGATCAGGCCTGCCAAGAAACTGCTTTTCACAGGCCTTCGTAAGAGGTGTTCCCGGAAGGCTGTAAGAGTACCTGGCAGAGCGAGTTGTTTCTTAGCTTCAAAAACAGCTGGAAGCAACATGATTTGGGGCCTCTCTCCCCCTTTGGAAACAAAGCAGCCTTTGTGCCTGGCAGCTCTAGGCCAAAGTAGCACACCCAGAGCACAAGTTCTACCTCAGCCAGATAAGGCCTGTCAAGAAGCTGCGTTTCACAGGCCTTTGTATGTGACGTTCCCGGTTGGCTTTGAGAGCACTGTGCAGAGCCAGTTGTTTTAGCTTCCCAGAGAGCAGGAAGCAAGATGCTTTGGGGCCTCTCTCACACTTTGGAAATAAAGGCAGCCCTTTGGGCCTGGCAGCCCTAGGCCAATGGAGTACACCCAGAGCAGAAGTTCTACCTCAGCCAGATCAGGCCTTCCAAGAAACTGCGTCTCACAGGCCTTTCTCTGTCACGTTGCCGGTAGGCTGTGAGAGCACTGTGCAGAGCCAGTTGTTTCTTAGCTTCCCAAAGATTTGGAAGCAAGATACTTTGGGGACTCTCAGCCCCTTTGGAAACAAGGCGGCCCTTTGGGCCTGGCAGCTCTAGGCCAAAGTAGCACGCCCAGAGCAGGAGTTCTACTTCAGCCAGATGAGGCCTGCCAAGAAACTGCGTTTCACAGGCCTTGGTAAGAGATGTTCCCGGTAGGCTGTAAGAGCACTGGGCAGAGCCAGTTGTTTCTTACCTTCCTGAAAAGCTGGAAGCAAGACGCTTGGGACCCCTCTGCCCGTTTGGGAACAAGGCAGCCTTTTGGGTCGGGAAGCTCTAGGCCAATGGAGCACACGCAGAGCAGGAGTTCTACTTCAGCCTGATCAGGCCTGCAAAGAAACAGCGTTTGACAGGCCTTGGTAAGAGATGTTCCCGGTAGGTGTAAGAGCACTGGGCAGAGCCAGTTGTTTCTTAGCTTCGCAAAGACCGGGAAGCAAGATGCTTTGGGCCTCTCTGCCCCTTGGAAACAGGGCAGCACTTGGGGCCTGGCAGCTCTAGGGCAATGGAGCACACCCAGAGCCGGAGTTCTACTTCAGCCAGATGAGGCCTGCCAAGAAACTGCGTTTCACAGGCCTTTCAAAGACATGTTCCCGGTAGGCTGTAAGAGCACGGGGCAGAGCGAGTTGGTTCTTAGCTTCCCAGAGAGCTGGAAGCAAGATGCTTTGGGGCCTCTCTGCCCCTTTGGAAACAAGGCAGCACCTTGGGCCTGGCAGCTCTAGGGCAATGGAGCACACCCAGAGCAGAAGTTCTACTTCAGCCAAATCAGGCCTGCCAGGAAACGGCGTTTCACAGGCCTTGGTAAGAGATGTTCCCGGTAGGCTGTAAGAGCACTGGGCAACGCCAGATGTTTCTTAGCTTCCCGAAGAGCTGGAAGCAAGATGCTTTGGGGCCACTCTCTCACTTTGGAATCAAGGCAGCCCTTTGGGGCAGGTAGCTCCAGGCCAGTGGAGCACACCCAGAGCAGAAGTTCTACTTCGGCCAGTTCAGGCCACCAACAAACTGCGTTTCACAGGCCTTGGTAAGAGATGTTCCCGGTAGGCTGTAAGAGCACTGGGCAACGCCAGAGGTTTCTTAGCTTCCCGAAGAGCTGGAAGCAAGATGCTTTGGGGCCTCTCTGCCCCTTTGCAAACAAGGCGGCCCTTTGGGCCAGGCAGCTCTAGGCCAATGGAGCACACCCAGAGCAGAAGTTCTACTTCAGCTAGATCAGGCCACCAACAAAGTGCGTTTCACAGGCCTTGGTAAGAGATTTTCTCTCAGGCTGTAAGAGCACTGGGCAGAGCCAGTTGTTTCTTAGCTTCCCGAAGAGCTGGAAGCAAGATGCTTTGGGGGCTCCCTGCCCCTTTGCCAACAAGGCCGACCTTTGGGCCTTTCAGCTCTAGGCCAATGGAGCACACCCAGAGCAGAAGTTCTACCTCAGCCAGATAAGGCCTGCCAAGAAACTGCGTTTCAAAGGCTTTGGTAAGAGATGTTGCCGGTACTCTGTCAGAGCACTGGGCAGAGACAGTTGTTTCTTAGCTTCCCAATGAGCTGGAAGCAAGATGCTTTGGGGCCTCTCTGCCCCTTTGCAAACAAGGCATCCCTTTGGGCCTTTCAGCTCTAGGGCAATGGAGCACACCCAGAGCAGAAGTTCTACCTCAGCCAGATCAGGCCTGCCAAGAAACTGCTTTTCACAGGCCTTCGTAAGAGGTGTTCCCGGAAGGCTGTAAGAGTACCTGGCAGAGCGAGTTGTTTCTTAGCTTCAAAAACAGCTGGAAGCAACATGATTTGGGGCCTCTCTCCCCCTTTGGAAACAAAGCAGCCTTTGTGCCTGGCAGCTCTAGGCCAAAGTAGCACACCCAGAGCACAAGTTCTACCTCAGCCAGATAAGGCCTGTCAAGAAGCTGCGTTTCACAGGCCTTTGTATGTGACGTTCCCGGTTGGCTTTGAGAGCACTGTGCAGAGCCAGTTGTTTTAGCTTCCCAGAGAGCAGGAAGCAAGATGCTTTGGGGCCTCTCTCACACTTTGGAAATAAAGGCAGCCCTTTGGGCCTGGCAGCCCTAGGCCAATGGAGTACACCCAGAGCAGAAGTTCTACCTCAGCCAGATCAGGCCTTCCAAGAAACTGCGTCTCACAGGCCTTTCTCTGTCACGTTGCCGGTAGGCTGTGAGAGCACTGTGCAGAGCCAGTTGTTTCTTAGCTTCCCAAAGATTTGGAAGCAAGATACTTTGGGGACTCTCAGCCCCTTTGGAAACAAGGCGGCCCTTTGGGCCTGGCAGCTCTAGGCCAAAGTAGCACGCCCAGAGCAGGAGTTCTACTTCAGCCAGATGAGGCCTGCCAAGAAACTGCGTTTCACAGGCCTTGGTAAGAGATGTTCCCGGTAGGCTGTAAGAGCACTGGGCAGAGCCAGTTGTTTCTTACCTTCCTGAAAAGCTGGAAGCAAGACGCTTGGGACCCCTCTGCCCGTTTGGGAACAAGGCAGCCTTTTGGGTCGGGAAGCTCTAGGCCAATGGAGCACACGCAGAGCAGGAGTTCTACTTCAGCCTGATCAGGCCTGCAAAGAAACAGCGTTTGACAGGCCTTGGTAAGAGATGTTCCCGGTAGGTGTAAGAGCACTGGGCAGAGCCAGTTGTTTCTTAGCTTCGCAAAGACCGGGAAGCAAGATGCTTTGGGCCTCTCTGCCCCTTGGAAACAGGGCAGCACTTGGGGCCTGGCAGCTCTAGGGCAATGGAGCACACCCAGAGCCGGAGTTCTACTTCAGCCAGATGAGGCCTGCCAAGAAACTGCGTTTCACAGGCCTTTCAAAGACATGTTCCCGGTAGGCTGTAAGAGCACGGGGCAGAGCGAGTTGGTTCTTAGCTTCCCAGAGAGCTGGAAGCAAGATGCTTTGGGGCCTCTCTGCCCCTTTGGAAACAAGGCAGCACCTTGGGCCTGGCAGCTCTAGGGCAATGGAGCACACCCAGAGCAGAAGTTCTACTTCAGCCAAATCAGGCCTGCCAGGAAACGGCGTTTCACAGGCCTTGGTAAGAGATGTTCCCGGTAGGCTGTAAGAGCACTGGGCAACGCCAGATGTTTCTTAGCTTCCCGAAGAGCTGGAAGCAAGATGCTTTGGGGCCACTCTCTCACTTTGGAATCAAGGCAGCCCTTTGGGGCAGGTAGCTCCAGGCCAGTGGAGCACACCCAGAGCAGAAGTTCTACTTCGGCCAGTTCAGGCCACCAACAAACTGCGTTTCACAGGCCTTGGTAAGAGATGTTCCCGGTAGGCTGTAAGAGCACTGGGCAACGCCAGAGGTTTCTTAGCTTCCCGAAGAGCTGGAAGCAAGATGCTTTGGGGCCTCTCTGCCCCTTTGCAAACAAGGCGGCCCTTTGGGCCAGGCAGCTCTAGGCCAATGGAGCACACCCAGAGCAGAAGTTCTACTTCAGCTAGATCAGGCCACCAACAAAGTGCGTTTCACAGGCCTTGGTAAGAGATTTTCTCTCAGGCTGTAAGAGCACTGGGCAGAGCCAGTTGTTTCTTAGCTTCCCGAAGAGCTGGAAGCAAGATGCTTTGGGGGCTCCCTGCCCCTTTGCCAACAAGGCCGACCTTTGGGCCTTTCAGCTCTAGGCCAATGGAGCACACCCAGAGCAGAAGTTCTACCTCAGCCAGATAAGGCCTGCCAAGAAACTGCGTTTCAAAGGCTTTGGTAAGAGATGTTGCCGGTACTCTGTCAGAGCACTGGGCAGAGACAGTTGTTTCTTAGCTTCCCAATGAGCTGGAAGCAAGATGCTTTGGGGCCTCTCTGCCCCTTTGCAAACAAGGCATCCCTTTGGGCCTTTCAGCTCTAGGGCAATGGAGCACACCCAGAGCAGAAGTTCTACCTCAGCCAGATCAGGCCTGCCAAGAAACTGCTTTTCACAGGCCTTCGTAAGAGGTGTTCCCGGAAGGCTGTAAGAGTACCTGGCAGAGCGAGTTGTTTCTTAGCTTCAAAAACAGCTGGAAGCAACAT
This sequence comes from Equus asinus, assembly GCF_041296235.1. NCBI lineage: Eukaryota > Metazoa > Chordata > Mammalia > Perissodactyla > Equidae > Equus > Equus asinus. Next base: position 1,598,714 of record NW_027225523.1, read on the forward strand.
GATTTGGGGCCTCTCTCCCCCTTTGGAAACAAAGCAGCCTTTGTGCCTGGCAGCTCTAGGCCAAAGTAGCACACCCAGAGCACAAGTTCTACCTCAGCCAGATAAGGCCTGTCAAGAAGCTGCGTTTCACAGGCCTTTGTATGTGACGTTCCCGGTTGGCTTTGAGAGCACTGTGCAGAGCCAGTTGTTTTAGCTTCCCAGAGAGCAGGAAGCAAGATGCTTTGGGGCCTCTCTCACACTTTGGAAATAAAGGCAGCCCTTTGGGCCTGGCAGCCCTAGGCCAATGGAGTACACCCAGAGCAGAAGTTCTACCTCAGCCAGATCAGGCCTTCCAAGAAACTGCGTCTCACAGGCCTTTCTCTGTCACGTTGCCGGTAGGCTGTGAGAGCACTGTGCAGAGCCAGTTGTTTCTTAGCTTCCCAAAGATTTGGAAGCAAGATACTTTGGGGACTCTCAGCCCCTTTGGAAACAAGGCGGCCCTTTGGGCCTGGCAGCTCTAGGCCAAAGTAGCACGCCCAGAGCAGGAGTTCTACTTCAGCCAGATCAGGCCTGCCAAGAAACTGCATTTCACAGGCCTTGGTAAGAGATGTTCCCGGTAGGCTGTAAGAGCACTGGGCAGAGCCAGTTGTTTCTTACCTTCCTGAAAAGCTGGAAGCAAGACGCTTGGGACCCCTCTGCCCGTTTGGGAACAAGGCAGCCTTTTGGGTCGGGAAGCTCTAGGCCAATGGAGCACACGCAGAGCAGGAGTTCTACTTCAGCCTGATCAGGCCTGCAAAGAAACAGCGTTTGACAGGCCTTGGTAAGAGATGTTCCCGGTAGGTGTAAGAGCACTGGGCAGAGCCAGTTGTTTCTTAGCTTCGCAAAGACCGGGAAGCAAGATGCTTTGGGCCTCTCTGCCCCTTGGAAACAGGGCAGCACTTGGGGCCTGGCAGCTCTAGGGCAATGGAGCACACCCAGAGCCGGAGTTCTACTTCAGCCAGATGAGGCCTGCCAAGAAACTGCGTTTCACAGGCCTTTCAAAGACATGTTCCCGGTAGGCTGTAAGAGCACGGGGCAGAGCGAGTTGGTTCTTAGCTTCCCAGAGAGCTGGAAGCAAGATGCTTTGGGGCCTCTCTGCCCCTTTGGAAACAAGGCAGCACCTTGGGCCTGGCAGCTCTAGGGCAATGGAACACACCCAGAGCAGAAGTTCTACTTCAGCCAAATCAGGCCTGCCAGGAAACGGCGTTTCACAGGCCTTGGTAAGAGATGTTCCCGGTAGGCTGTAAGAGCACTGGGCAATGCCAGATGTTTCTTAGCTTCCCGAAGAGCTGGAAGCAAGATGCTTTGGTGCCATTCTCTCACTTTGGAATCAAGGCAGCCCTTTGGGCCAGGTAGCTCCAGGCCAGTGGAGCACACCCAGAGCAGAAGTTCTACTTCGGCCAGTTCAGGCCACCAACAAACTGCGTTTCACAGGCCTTGGTAAGAGATTTTCTCTCAGGCTGTAAGAGCACTGGGCAGAGCCAGTTGTTTCTTAGCTTCCCAAAGAGCTGGAAGCAAGATGCTTTGGGGGCTCCCTGCCCCTTTGCCAACAAGGCCGACCTTTGGGCCTTTCAGCTCTAGGCCAATGGAGCACACCCAGAGCAGAAGTTCTACCTCAGCCAGATAAGGCCTGCCAAGAAACTGCGTTTCAAAGGCTTTGGTAAGAGATGTTGCCGGTACTCTGTCAGAGCACTGGGCAGAGACAGTTGTTTCTTAGCTTTCCAAAGAGCTGGAAGCAAGATGCTTTGGGGCCTCTCTGCCCCTTTGCAAACAAGGCATCCCTTTGGGCCTTTCAGCTCTAGGCCAATGGAGCACACCCAGAGCAGAAGTTCTACCTCAGCCAGATCAGGCCTGCCAAGAAACTGCTTTTCACAGGCCTTCGTAAGAGGTGTTCCCGGAAGGCTGTAAGAGTACCTGGCAGAGCGAGTTGTTTCTTAGCTTCAAAAACAGCTGGAAGCAACATGATTTGGGGCCTCTCTCCCCCTTTGGAAACAAAGCAGCCTTTGTGCCTGGCAGCTCTAGGCCAAAGTAGCACACCCAGAGCACAAGTTCTACCTCAGCCAGATAAGGCCTGTCAAGAAGCTGCGTTTCACAGGCCTTTGTATGTGACGTTCCCGGTTGGCTTTGAGGGCACTGTGCAGAGCCAGTTGTTTTAGCTTCCCAGAGAGCAGGAAGCAAGATGCTTTGGGGCCTCTCTCACACTTTGGAAATAAAGGCAGCCCTTTGGGCCTGGCAGCCCTAGGCCAATGGAGTACACCCAGAGCAGAAGTTCTACCTCAGCCAGATCAGGCCTTCCAAGAAACTGCGTCTCACAGGCCTTTCTCTGTCACGTTGCCGGTAGGCTGTGAGAGCACTGTGCAGAGCCAGTTGTTTCTTAGCTTCCCAAAGATTTGGAAGCAAGATACTTTGGGGACTCTCAGCCCCTTTGGAAACAAGGCGGCCCTTTGGGCCTGGCAGCTCTAGGCCAAAGTAGCACGCCCAGAGCAGGAGTTCTACTTCAGCCAGATCAGGCCTGCCAAGAAACTGCGTTTCACAGGCCTTGGTAAGAGATGTTCCCGGTAGGCTGTAAGAGCACTGGGCAGAGCCAGTTGTTTCTTACCTTCCTGAAAAGCTGGAAGCAAGACGCTTGGGACCCCTCTGCCCGTTTGGGAACAAGGCAGCCTTTTGGGTCGGGAAGCTCTAGGCCAATGGAGCACACGCAGAGCAGGAGTTCTACTTCAGCCTGATCAGGCCTGCAAAGAAACAGCGTTTGACAGGCCTTGGTAAGAGATGTTCCCGGTAGGTGTAAGATCACTGGGCAGAGCCAGTTGTTTCTTAGCTTCGCAAAGACCGGGAAGCAAGATGCTTTGGGCCTCTCTGCCCCTTGGAAACAGGGCAGCACTTGGGGCCTGGCAGCTCTAGGGCAATGGAGCACACCCAGAGCCGGAGTTCTACTTCAGCCAGATGAGGCCTGCCAAGAAACTGCGTTTCACAGGCCTTTCAAAGACATGTTCCCGGTAGGCTGTAAGAGCACGGGGCAGAGCGAGTTGGTTCTTAGCTTCCCAGAGAGCTGGAAGCAAGATGCTTTGGGGCCTCTCTGCCCCTTTGGAAACAAGGCAGCACCTTGGGCCTGGCAGCTCTAGGGCAATGGAACACACCCAGAGCAGAAGTTCTACTTCAGCCAAATCAGGCCTGCCAGGAAACGGCGTTTCACAGGCCTTGGTAAGAGATGTTCCCGGTAGGCTGTAAGAGCACTGGGCAACGCCAGATGTTTCTTAGCTTCCCGAAGAGCTGGAAGCAAGATGCTTTGGTGCCACTCTCTCACTTTGGAATCAAGGCAGCCCTTTGGGGCAGGTAGCTCCAGGCCAGTGGAGCACACCCAGAGCAGAAGTTCTACTTCGGCCAGTTCAGGCCACCAACAAACTGCGTTTCACAGGCCTTGGTAAGAGATTTTCTCTCAGGCTGTAAGAGCACTGGGCAGAGCCAGTTGTTTCTTAGCTTCCCAAAGAGCTGGAAGCAAGATGCTTTGGGGGCTCCCTGTCCCTTTGCCAACAAGGCCGACCTTTGGGCCTTTCAGCTCTAGGCCAATGGAGCACACCCAGAGCAGAAGTTCTACCTCAGCCAGATAAGGCCTGCCAAGAAACTGCGTTTCAAAGGCTTTGGTAAGAGATGTTGCCGGTACTCTGTCAGAGCACTGGGCAGAGACAGTTGTTTCTTAGCTTCCCAAAGAGCTGGAAGCAAGATGCTTTGGGGCCTCTCTGCCCCTTTGCAAACAAGGCATCCCTTTGGGCCTTTCAGCTCTAGGCCAATGGAGCACACCCAGAGCAGAAGTTCTACCTCAGCCAGATCAGGCCTGCCAAGAAACTGCTTTTCACAGGCCTTCGTAAGAGGTGTTCCCGGAAGGCTGTAAGAGTACCTGGCAGAGCGAGTTGTTTCTTAGCTTCAAAAACAGCTGGAAGCAACATGATTTGGGGCCTCTCTCCCCCTTTGGAAACAAAGCAGCCTTTGTGCCTGGCAGCTCTAGGCCAAAGTAGCACACCCAGAGCACAAGTTCTACCTCAGCCAGATAAGGCCTGTCAAGAAGCTGCGTTTCACAGGCCTTTGTATGTGACGTTCCCGGTTGGCTTTGAGGGCACTGTGCAGAGCCAGTTGTTTTAGCTTCCCAGAGAGCAGGAAGCAAGATGCTTTGGGGCCTCTCTCACACTTTGGAAATAAAGGCAGCCCTTTGGGCCTGGCAGCCCTAGGCCAATGGAGTACACCCAGAGCAGAAGTTCTACCTCAGCCAGATCAGGCCTTCCAAGAAACTGCATCTCACAGGCCTTTCTCTGTCACGTTGCCGGTAGGCTGTGAGAGCACTGTGCAGAGCCAGTTGTTTCTTAGCTTCCCAAAGATTTGGAAGCAAGATACTTTGGGGACTCTCAGCCCCTTTGGAAACAAGGCGGCCCTTTGGGCCTGGCAGCTCTAGGCCAAAGTAGCACGCCCAGAGCAGGAGTTCTACTTCAGCCAGATCAGGCCTGCCAAGAAACTGCGTTTCACAGGCCTTGGTAAGAGATGTTCCCGGTAGGCTGTAAGAGCACTGGGCAGAGCCAGTTGTTTCTTACCTTCCTGAAAAGCTGGAAGCAAGACGCTTGGGACCCCTCTGCCCGTTTGGGAACAAGGCAGCCTTTTGGGTCGGGAAGCTCTAGGCCAATGGAGCACACGCAGAGCAGGAGTTCTACTTCAGCCTGATCAGGCCTGCAAAGAAACAGCGTTTGACAGGCCTTGGTAAGAGATGTTCCCGGTAGGTGTAAGAGCACTGGGCAGAGCCAGTTGTTTCTTAGCTTCGCAAAGACCGGGAAGCAAGATGCTTTGGGCCTCTCTGCCCCTTGGAAACAGGGCAGCACTTGGGGCCTGGCAGCTCTAGGGCAATGGAGCACACCCAGAGCCGGAGTTCTACTTCAGCCAGATGAGGCCTGCCAAGAAACTGCGTTTCACAGGCCTTTCAAAGACATGTTCCCGGTAGGCTGTAAGAGCACGGGGCAGAGCGAGTTGGTTCTTAGCTTCCCAGAGAGCTGGAAGCAAGATGCTTTGGGGCCTCTCTGCCCCTTTGGAAACAAGGCAGCACCTTGGGCCTGGCAGCTCTAGGGCAATGGAACACACCCAGAGCAGAAGTTCTACTTCAGCCAAATCAGGCCTGCCAGGAAACGGCGTTTCACAGGCCTTGGTAAGAGATGTTCCCGGTAGGCTGTAAGAGCACTGGGCAACGCCAGATGTTTCTTAGCTTCCCGAAGAGCTGGAAGCAAGATGCTTTGGTGCCACTCTCTCACTTTGGAATCAAGGCAGCCCTTTAGGGCAGGTAGCTCCAGGCCAGTGGAGCACACCCAGAGCAGAAGTTCTACTTCGGCCAGTTCAGGCCACCAACAAACTGCGTTTCACAGGCCTTGGTAAGAGATTTTCTCTCAGGCTGTAAGAGCACTGGGCAGAGCCAGTTGTTTCTTAGCTTCCCAAAGAGCTGGAAGCAAGATGCTTTGGGGGCTCCCTGTCCCTTTGCCAACAAGGCCGACCTTTGGGCCTTTCAGCTCTAGGCCAATGGAGCACACCCAGAGCAGAAGTTCTACCTCAGCCAGATAAGGCCTGCCAAGAAACTGCGTTTCAAAGGCTTTGGTAAGAGATGTTGCCGGTACTCTGTCAGAGCACTGGGCAGAGACAGTTGTTTCTTAGCTTCCCAAAGAGCTGGAAGCAAGATGCTTTGGGGCCTCTCTGCCCCTTTGCAAACAAGGCATCCCTTTGGGCCTTTCAGCTCTAGGCCAATGGAGCACACCCAGAGCAGAAGTTCTACCTCAGCCAGATCAGGCCTGCCAAGAAACTGCTTTTCACAGGCCTTCGTAAGAGGTGTTCCCGGAAGGCTGTAAGAGTACCTGGCAGAGCGAGTTGTTTCTTAGCTTCAAAAACAGCTGGAAGCAACATGATTTGGGGCCTCTCTCCCCCTTTGGAAACAAAGCAGCCTTTGTGCCTGGCAGCTCTAGGCCAAAGTAGCACACCCAGAGCACAAGTTCTACCTCAGCCAGATAAGGCCTGTCAAGAAGCTGCGTTTCACAGGCCTTTGTATGTGACGTTCCCGGTTGGCTTTGAGGGCACTGTGCAGAGCCAGTTGTTTTAGCTTCCCAGAGAGCAGGAAGCAAGATGCTTTGGGGCCTCTCTCACACTTTGGAAATAAAGGCAGCCCTTTGGGCCTGGCAGCCCTAGGCCAATGGAGTACACCCAGAGCAGAAGTTCTACCTCAGCCAGATCAGGCCTTCCAAGAAACTGCGTCTCACAGGCCTTTCTCTGTCACGTTGCCGGTAGGCTGTGAGAGCACTGTGCAGAGCCAGTTGTTTCTTAGCTTCCCAAAGATTTGGAAGCAAGATACTTTGGGGACTCTCAGCCCCTTTGGAAACAAGGCGGCCCTTTGGGCCTGGCAGCTCTAGGCCAAAGTAGCACGCCCAGAGCAGGAGTTCTACTTCAGCCAGATCAGGCCTGCCAAGAAACTGCGTTTCACAGGCCTTGGTAAGAGATGTTCCCGGTAGGCTGTAAGAGCACTGGGCAGAGCCAGTTGTTTCTTACCTTCCTGAAAAGCTGGAAGCAAGACGCTTGGGACCCCTCTGCCCGTTTGGGAACAAGGCAGCCTTTTGGGTCGGGAAGCTCTAGGCCAATGGAGCACACGCAGAGCAGGAGTTCTACTTCAGCCTGATCAGGCCTGCAAAGAAACAGCGTTTGACAGGCCTTGGTAAGAGATGTTCCCGGTAGGTGTAAGATCACTGGGCAGAGCCAGTTGTTTCTTAGCTTCGCAAAGACCGGGAAGCAAGATGCTTTGGGCCTCTCTGCCCCTTGGAAACAGGGCAGCACTTGGGGCCTGGCAGCTCTAGGGCAATGGAGCACACCCAGAGCCGGAGTTCTACTTCAGCCAGATGAGGCCTGCCAAGAAACTGCGTTTCACAGGCCTTTCAAAGACATGTTCCCGGTAGGCTGTAAGAGCACGGGGCAGAGCGAGTTGGTTCTTAGCTTCCCAGAGAGCTGGAAGCAAGATGCTTTGGGGCCTCTCTGCCCCTTTGGAAACAAGGCAGCACCTTGGGCCTGGCAGCTCTAGGGCAATGGAACACACCCAGAGCAGAAGTTCTACTTCAGCCAAATCAGGCCTGCCAGGAAACGGCGTTTCACAGGCCTTGGTAAGAGATGTTCCCGGTAGGCTGTAAGAGCACTGGGCAACGCCAGATGTTTCTTAGCTTCCCGAAGAGCTGGAAGCAAGATGCTTTGGTGCCACTCTCTCACTTTGGAATCAAGGCAGCCCTTTGGGGCAGGTAGCTCCAGGCCAGTGGAGCACACCCAGAGCAGAAGTTCTACTTCGGCCAGTTCAGGCCACCAACAAACTGCGTTTCACAGGCCTTGGTAAGAGATTTTCTCTCAGGCTGTAAGAGCACTGGGCAGAGCCAGTTGTTTCTTAGCTTCCCAAAGAGCTGGAAGCAAGATGCTTTGGGGGCTCCCTGTCCCTTTGCCAACAAGGCCGACCTTTGGGCCTTTCAGCTCTAGGCCAATGGAGCACACCCAGAGCAGAAGTTCTACCTCAGCCAGATAAGGCCTGCCAAGAAACTGCGTTTCAAAGGCTTTGGTAAGAGATGTTGCCGGTACTCTGTCAGAGCACTGGGCAGAGACAGTTGTTTCTTAGCTTCCCAAAGAGCTGGAAGCAAGATGCTTTGGGGCCTCTCTGCCCCTTTGCAAACAAGGCATCCCTTTGGGCCTTTCAGCTCTAGGCCAATGGAGCACACCCAGAGCAGAAGTTCTACCTCAGCCAGATCAGGCCTGCCAAGAAACTGCTTTTCACAGGCCTTCGTAAGAGGTGTTCCCGGAAGGCTGTAAGAGTACCTGGCAGAGCGAGTTGTTTCTTAGCTTCAAAAACAGCTGGAAGCAACATGATTTGGGGCCTCTCTCCCCCTTTGGAAACAAAGCAGCCTTTGTGCCTGGCAGCTCTAGGCCAAAGTAGCACACCCAGAGCACAAGTTCTACCTCAGCCAGATAAGGCCTGTCAAGAAGCTGCGTTTCACAGGCCTTTGTATGTGACGTTCCCGGTTGGCTTTGAGGGCACTGTGCAGAGCCAGTTGTTTTAGCTTCCCAGAGAGCAGGAAGCAAGATGCTTTGGGGCCTCTCTCACACTTTGGAAATAAAGGCAGCCCTTTGGGCCTGGCAGCCCTAGGCCAATGGAGTACACCCAGAGCAGAAGTTCTACCTCAGCCAGATCAGGCCTTCCAAGAAACTGCATCTCACAGGCCTTTCTCTGTCACGTTGCCGGTAGGCTGTGAGAGCACTGTGCAGAGCCAGTTGTTTCTTAGCTTCCCAAAGATTTGGAAGCAAGATACTTTGGGGACTCTCAGCCCCTTTGGAAACAAGGCGGCCCTTTGGGCCTGGCAGCTCTAGGCCAAAGTAGCACGCCCAGAGCAGGAGTTCTACTTCAGCCAGATGAGGCCTGCCAAGAAACTGCGTTTCACAGGCCTTGGTAAGAGATGTTCCCGGTAGGCTGTAAGAGCACTGGGCAGAGCCAGTTGTTTCTTACCTTCCTGAAAAGCTGGAAGCAAGACGCTTGGGACCCCTCTGCCCGTTTGGGAACAAGGCAGCCTTTTGGGTCGGGAAGCTCTAGGCCAATGGAGCACACGCAGAGCAGGAGTTCTACTTCAGCCTGATCAGGCCTGCAAAGAAACAGCGTTTGACAGGCCTTGGTAAGAGATGTTCCCGGTAGGTGTAAGAGCACTGGGCAGAGCCAGTTGTTTCTTAGCTTCGCAAAGACCGGGAAGCAAGATGCTTTGGGCCTCTCTGCCCCTTGGAAACAGGGCAGCACTTGGGGCCTGGCAGCTCTAGGGCAATGGAGCACACCCAGAGCCGGAGTTCTACTTCAGCCAGATGAGGCCTGCCAAGAAACTGCGTTTCACAGGCCTTTCAAAGACATGTTCCCGGTAGGCTGTAAGAGCACGGGGCAGAGCGAGTTGGTTCTTAGCTTCCCAGAGAGCTGGAAGCAAGATGCTTTGGGGCCTCTCTGCCCCTTTGGAAACAAGGCAGCACCTTGGGCCTGGCAGCTCTAGGGCAATGGAACACACCCAGAGCAGAAGTTCTACTTCAGCCAAATCAGGCCTGCCAGGAAACGGCGTTTCACAGGCCTTGGTAAGAGATGTTCCCGGTAGGCTGTAAGAGCACTGGGCAACGCCAGATGTTTCTTAGCTTCCCGAAGAGCTGGAAGCAAGATGCTTTGGTGCCACTCTCTCACTTTGGAATCAAGGCAGCCCTTTGGGGCAGGTAGCTCCAGGCCAGTGGAGCACACCCAGAGCAGAAGTTCTACTTCGGCCAGTTCAGGCCACCAACAAACTGCGTTACACAGGCCTTGGTAAGAGATTTTCTCTCAGGCTGTAAGAGCACTGGGCAGAGCCAGTTGTTTCTTAGCTTCCCAAAGAGCTGGAAGCAAGATGCTTTGGGGGCTCCCTGCCCCTTTGCCAACAAGGCCGACCTTTGGGCCTTTCAGCTCTAGGCCAATGGAGCACACCCAGAGCAGAAGTTCTACCTCAGCCAGATCAGGCCTTCCAAGAAACTGCGTCTCACAGGCCTTTCTCTGTCACGTTGCCGGTAGGCTGTGAGAGCACTGTGCAGAGCCAGTTGTTTCTTAGCTTCCCAAAGATTTGGAAGCAAGATACTTTGGGGACTCTCAGCCCCTTTGGAAACAAGGCGGCCCTTTGGGCCTGGCAGCTCTAGGCCAAAGTAGCACGCCCAGAGCAGGAGTTCTACTTCAGCCAGATCAGGCCTGCCAAGAAACTGCGTTTCACAGGCCTTGGTAAGAGATGTTCCCGGTAGGCTGTAAGAGCACTGGGCAGAGCCAGTTGTTTCTTACCTTCCTGAAAAGCTGGAAGCAAGACGCTTGGGACCCCTCTGCCCGTTTGGGAACAAGGCAGCCTTTTGGGTCGGGAAGCTCTAGGCCAATGGAGCACACGCAGAGCAGGAGTTCTACTTCAGCCTGATCAGGCCTGCAAAGAAACAGCGTTTGACAGGCCTTGGTAAGAGATGTTCCCGGTAGGTGTAAGATCACTGGGCAGAGCCAGTTGTTTCTTAGCTTCGCAAAGACCGGGAAGCAAGATGCTTTGGGCCTCTCTGCCCCTTGGAAACAGGGCAGCACTTGGGGCCTGGCAGCTCTAGGGCAATGGAGCACACCCAGAGCCGGAGTTCTACTTCAGCCAGATGAGGCCTGCCAAGAAACTGCGTTTCACAGGCCTTTCAAAGACATGTTCCCGGTAGGCTGTAAGAGCACGGGGCAGAGCGAGTTGGTTCTTAGCTTCCCAGAGAGCTGGAAGCAAGATGCTTTGGGGCCTCTCTGCCCCTTTGGAAACAAGGCAGCACCTTGGGCCTGGCAGCTCTAGGGCAATGGAACACACCCAGAGCAGAAGTTCTACTTCAGCCAAATCAGGCCTGCCAGGAAACGGCGTTTCACAGGCCTTGGTAAGAGATGTTCCCGGTAGGCTGTAAGAGCACTGGGCAACGCCAGATGTTTCTTAGCTTCCCGAAGAGCTGGAAGCAAGATGCTTTGGTGCCACTCTCTCACTTTGGAATCAAGGCAGCCCTTTGGGGCAGGTAGCTCCAGGCCAGTGGAGCACACCCAGAGCAGAAGTTCTACTTCGGCCAGTTCAGGCCACCAACAAACTGCGTTACACAGGCCTTGGTAAGAGATTTTCTCTCAGGCTGTAAGAGCACTGGGCAGAGCCAGTTGTTTCTTAGCTTCCCAAAGAGCTGGAAGCAAGATGCTTTGGGGGCTCCCTGCCCCTTTGCCAACAAGGCCGACCTTTGGGCCTTTCAGCTCTAGGCCAATGGAGCACACCCAGAGCAGAAGTTCTACCTCAGCCAGATAAGGCCTGCCAAGAAACTGCGTTTGAAAGGCTTTGGTAAGAGATGTTGCCGGTACTCTGTCAGAGCACTGGGCAGAGACAGTTGTTTCTTAGCTTCCCAAAGAGCTGGAAGCAAGATGCTTTGGGGCCTCTCTGCCCCTTTGCAAACAAGGCATCCCTTTGGGCCTTTCAGCTCTAGGCCAATGGAGCACACCCAGAGCAGAAGTTCTACCTCAGCCAGATCAGGCCTGCCAAGAAACTGCTTTTCACAGGCCTTCGTAAGAGGTGTTCCCGGAAGGCTGTAAGAGTACCTGGCAGAGCGAGTTGTTTCTTAGCTTCAAAAACAGCTGGAAGCAACATGATTTGGGGCCTCTCTCCCCCTTTGGAAACAAAGCAGCCTTTGTGCCTGGCAGCTCTAGGCCAAAGTAGCACACCCAGAGCACAAGTTCTACCTCAGCCAGATAAGGCCAGTCAAGAAGCTGCATTTCACAGGCCTTTGTATGTGACGTTCCCGGTTGGCTTTGAGAGCACTGTGCAGAGCCAGTTGTTTTAGCTTCCCAGAGAGCAGGAAGCAAGATGCTTTGGGGCCTCTCTCACACTTTGGAAATAAAGGCAGCCCTTTGGGCCTGGCAGCCCTAGGCCAATGGAGTACACCCAGAGCAGAAGTTCTACCTCAGCCAGATCAGGCCTTCCAAGAAACTGCGTCTCACAGGCCTTTCTCTGTCACGTTGCCGGTAGGCTGTGAGAGCACTGTGCAGAGCCAGTTGTTTCTTAGCTTCCCAAAGATTTGGAAGCAAGATACTTTGGGGACTCTCAGCCCCTTTGGAAACAAGGCGGCCCTTTGGGCCTGGCAGCTCTAGGCCAAAGTAGCACGCCCAGAGCAGGAGTTCTACTTCAGCCAGATCAGGCCTGCCAAGAAACTGCGTTTCACAGGCCTTGGTAAGAGATGTTCCCGGTAGGCTGTAAGAGCACTGGGCAGAGCCAGTTGTTTCTTACCTTCCTGAAAAGCTGGAAGCAAGATGCTTGGGACCCCTCTGCCCGTTTGGGAACAAGGCAGCCTTTTGGGTCGGGAAGCTCTAGGCCAATGGAGCACACGCAGAGCAGGAGTTCTACTTCAGCCTGATCAGGCCTGCAAAGAAACAGCGTTTGACAGGCCTTGGTAAGAGATGTTCCCGGTAGGTGTAAGAGCACTGGGCAGAGCCAGTTGTTTCTTAGCTTCGCAAAGACCGGGAAGCAAGATGCTTTGGGCCTCTCTGCCCCTTGGAAACAGGGCAGCACTTGGGGCCTGGCAGCTCTAGGGCAATGGAGCACACCCAGAGCCGGAGTTCTACTTCAGCCAGATGAGGCCTGCCAAGAAACTGCGTTTCACAGGCCTTTCAAAGACATGTTCCCGGTAGGCTGTAAGAGCACGGGGCAGAGCGAGTTGGTTCTTAGCTTCCCAGAGAGCTGGAAGCAAGATGCTTTGGGGCCTCTCTGCCCCTTTGGAAACAAGGCAGCACCTTGGGCCTGGCAGCTCTAGGGCAATGGAACACACCCAGAGCAGAAGTTCTACTTCAGCCAAATCAGGCCTGCCAGGAAACGGCGTTTCACAGGCCTTGGTAAGAGATGTTCCCGGTAGGCTGTAAGAGCACTGGGCAACGCCAGATGTTTCTTAGCTTCCCGAAGAGCTGGAAGCAAGATGCTTTGGTGCCACTCTCTCACTTTGGAATCAAGGCAGCCCTTTGGGGCAGGTAGATCCAGGCCAGTGGAGCACACCCAGAGCAGAAGTTCTACTTCGGCCAGTTCAGGCCACCAACAAACTGCGTTTCACAGGCCTTGGTAAGAGATTTTCTCTCAGGCTGTAAGAGCACTGGGCAGAGCCAGTTGTTTCTTAGCTTCCCAAAGAGCTGGAAGCAAGATGCTTTGGGGGCTCCCTGTCCCTTTGGAAACAAGGCAGCCCTTTGGGCCTTTCAGCTCTAGGGCAATGGAGCACACCCAGAGCAGAAGTTCTACCTCAGCCAGATAAGGCCTGCCAAGAAACTGCGTTTCAAAGGCTTTGGTAAGAGATGTTGCCGGTACTCTGTCAGAGCACTGGGCAGAGACAGTTGTTTCTTAGCTTCCCAAAGAGCTGGAAGCAAGATGCTTTGGGGCCTCTCTGCCCCTTTGCAAACAAGGCATCCCTTTGGGCCTTTCAGCTCTAGGCCAATGGAGCACACCCAGAGCAGAAGTTCTACCTCAGCCAGATCAGGCCTGCCAAGAAACTGCTTTTCACAGGCCTTCGTAAGAGGTGTTCCCGGAAGGCTGTAAGAGTACCTGGCAGAGCGAGTTGTTTCTTAGCTTCAAAAACAGCTGGAAGCAACATGATTTGGGGCCTCTCTCCCCCTTTGGAAACAAAGCAGCCTTTGTGCCTGGCAGCTCTAGGCCAAAGTAGCACACCCAGAGCACAAGTTCTACCTCAGCCAGATAAGGCCTGTCAAGAAGCTGCGTTTCACAGGCCTTTGTATGTGACGTTCCCGGTTGGCTTTGAGAGCACTGTGCAGAGCCAGTTGTTTTAGCTTCCCAGAGAGCAGGAAGCAAGATGCTTTGGGGCCTCTCTCACACTTTGGAAATAAAGGCAGCCCTTTGGGCCTGGCAGCCCTAGGCCAATGGAGTACACCCAGAGCACAAGTTCTACCTCAGCCAGATCAGGCCTTCCAAGAAACTGCGTCTCACAGGCCTTTCTCTGTCACGTTGCCGGTAGGCTGTGAGAGCACTGTGCAGAGCCAGTTGTTTCTTAGCTTCCCAAAGATTTGGAAGCAAGATACTTTGGGGACTCTCAGCCCCGTTGGAAACAAGGTGGCCCTTTGGGCCTGGCAGCTCTAGGCCAAAGTAGCACGCCCAGAGCAGGAGTTCTACTTCAGCCACATCAGGCCTGCCAGGAAACTGCGTTTCACAGGCCTTGGTAAGAGATGTTCCCGGTAGGCTGTGAGAGCACTGTGGAGAGCCAGTTGCTTTAGCTTCCCACAGAGCTGGAAGCAAGATGCTTTGGGGCCTCTCTCTCGCTTTGGACACAAGGCAGCCGTTTGGGCCTGGCAGCTCTAGGCCCATGGAGCACACCCACAGCAGAAGTTCTACTTCAGGCAGATCAGTCTTGCCCAGAAACTGCGTTTCACAGCACTTGGTAAGAGATGTTCACGGTAGGCTGTGGGAGCACTGGGCAGAACCAGTTGTTTTTTAGCTTCCCAAAGTGCTGGAGGCAAGATGCTTTGGGGCCTCTCTCACCCTTGGGAAACAAGGCAGCCCTTAGGTCCTGGTAGCTCTAGGCCTATGTAGCACAACCAGAACAGAAGTTCTACTTCAGCCAGGTCAGGCCTGCCAAGAAACTGCGTTTCACAGGCCTTTCAAAGAGATGTTCTCTTAGGCTGTAAGAGCACTGGGCAGAGCCAGCTGTTTCTTTGCTTCCCGAAGAGCCGGGAGCAAGATGCTTTGGGTCCACTCTCCATCTTTGGAAACAAGGCAGCCCTTTGGGCCTGGCAGCTCTAGGGCAATGGAGCACACCCAGAGCAGAAGTTCTACTTCAGCCAGATCAGGCCTGCCAGGAAACTGCGTTTCACAGGCCTTGGTAAGAGATGTTCCCGGTAGGCTGTAAGAGCACTGGGCAGAGCCAGTTGTTTCTTACCTTCCTGAAAAGCTGGAAGCAAGACGCCTGGGACCCCTCTGCCCGTTTGGGAACAAGGCAGCCTTTTGGGTCGGGAAGCTCTAGGCCAATGGAGCACACGCAGAGCAGGAGTTCTACTTCAGCCTGATCAGGCCTGCAAAGAAACAGCGTTTGACAGGCCTTGGTAAGAGATGTTCCCGGTAGGTGTAAGAGCACTGGGCAGAGCCAGTTGTTTCTTAGCTTCGCAAAGACCGGGAAGCAAGATGCTTTGGGCCTCTCTGCCCCTTGGAAACAGGGCAGCGCTTGGGGCCTGGCAGCTCTAGGGCAATGGAGCACACCCAGAGCCGGAGTTCTACTTCAGCCAGATGAGGCCTGCCAAGAAACTGCGTTTCACAGGCCTTTCAAAGACATGTTCCCGGTAGGCTGTAAGAGCACGGGGCAGAGCGAGTTGGTTCTTAGCTTCCCAGAGAGCTGGAAGCAAGATGCTTTGGGGCCTCTCTGCCCCTTTGGAAACAAGGCAGCACCTTGGGCCTGGCAGCTCTAGGGCAATGGAGCACACCCAGAGCAGAAGTTCTACTTCAGCCAAATCAGGCCTGCCAGGAAACGGCGTTTCACAGGCCTTGGTAAGAGATGTTCCCGGTAGGCTGTAAGAGCACTGGGCAACGCCAGATGTTTCTTAGCTTCCCGAAGAGCTGGAAGCAAGATGCTTTGGGGCCACTCTCTCACTTTGGAATCAAGGCAGCCCTTTGGGGCAGGTAGCTCTAGGCCAGTGGAGCACACCCAGAGCAGAAGTTCTACTTCAGCTAGATCAGGCCACCTACAAAGTGCGTTGCACAGGCCTTGGTAAGAGATTTTCTCTCAGGCTGTAAGAGCACTGGGCAGAGCCAGTTGTTTCTTAGCTTCCCGAAGAGCTGGAAGCAAGATGCTTTGGGGGCTCCCTGCCCCTTTGCCAACAAGGCCGACCTTTGGGCCTTTCAGCTCTAGGCCAATGGAGCACACCCAGAGCAGAAGTTCTACCTCAGCCAGATAAGGCCTGCCAAGAAACTGCGTTTCAAAGGCTTTGGTAAGAGATGTTGCCGGTACTCTGTCAGAGCACTGGGCAGAGACAGTTGTTTCTTAGCTTCCCAAAGAGCTGGAAGCAAGATGCTTTGGGGCCTCTCTGCCCCTTTGCAAACAAGGCATCCCTTTGGGCCTTTCAGCTCTAGGGCAATGGAGCACACCCAGAGCAGAAGTTCTACCTCAGCCAGATCAGGCCTGCCAAGAAACTGCTTTTCACAGGCCTTCGTAAGAGGTGTTCCCGGAAGGCTGTAAGAGTACCTGGCAGAGCGAGTTGTTTCTTAGCTTCAAAAACAGCTGGAAGCAACATGATTTGGGGCCTCTCTCCCCCTTTGGAAACAAAGCAGCCTTTGTGCCTGGCAGCTCTAGGCCAAAGTAGCACACCCAGAGCACAAGTTCTACCTCAGCCAGATAAGGCCTGTCAAGAAGCTGCGTTTCACAGGCCTTTGTATGTGACGTTCCCAGTTGGCTTTGAGAGCACTGTGCAGAGCCAGTTGTTTTAGCTTCCCAGAGAGCAGGAAGCAAGATGCTTTGGGGCCTCTCTCACACTTTGGAAATAAAGGCAGCCCTTTGGGCCTGGCAGCCCTAGGCCAATGGAGTACACCCAGAGCAGAAGTTCTACCTCAGCCAGATCAGGCCTTCCAAGAAACTGCGTCTCACAGGCCTTTCTCTGTCACGTTGCCGGTAGGCTGTGAGAGCACTGTGCAGAGCCAGTTGTTTCTTAGCTTCCCAAAGATTTGGAAGCAAGATACTTTGGGGACTCTCAGCCCCTTTGGAAACAAGGCGGCCCTTTGGGCCTGGCAGCTCTAGGCCAAAGTAGCACGCCCAGAGCAGGAGTTCTACTTCAGCCAGATCAGGCCTGCCAAGAAACTGCGTTTCACAGGCCATGGTAAGAGATGTTCCCGGTAGGCTGTAAGAGCACTGGGCAGAGCCAGTTGTTTCTTACCTTCCTGAAAAGCTGGAAGCAAGACGCTTGGGACCCCTCTGCCCGTTTGGGAACAAGGCAGCCTTTTGGGTCGGGAAGCTCTAGGCCAATGGAGCACACGCAGAGCAGGAGTTCTACTTCAGCCTGATCAGGCCTGCAAAGAAACAGCGTTTGACAGGCCTTGGTAAGAGATGTTCCCGGTAGGTGTAAGAGCACGGGGCAGAGCCAGTTGTTTCTTAGCTTCGCAAAGACCGGGAAGCAAGATGCTTTGGGCCTCTCTGCCCCTTGGAAACAGGGCAGCACTTGGGGCCTGGCAGCTCTAGGGCAATGGAGCACACCCAGAGCCGGAGTTCTACTTCAGCCAGATGAGGCCTGCCAAGAAACTGCGTTTCACAGGCCTTTCAAAGACATGTTCCCGGTAGGCTGTAAGAGCACGGGGCAGAGCGAGTTGGTTCTTAGCTTCCCAGAGAGCTGGAAGCAAGATGCTTTGGGGCCTCTCTGCCCCTTTGGATACAAGGCAGCACCTTGGGCCTGGCAGCTCTAGGGCAATGGAGCACACCCAGAGCAGAAGTTCTACTTCAGCCAAATCAGGCCTGCCAGGAAACGGCGTTTCACAGGCCTTGGTAAGAGATGTTCCCGGTAGGCTGTAAGAGCACTGGGCAACGCCAGATGTTTCTTAGCTTCCCGAAGAGCTGGAAGCAAGATGCTTTGGGGCCACTCTCTCACTTTGGAATCAAGGCAGCCCTTTGGGGCAGGTAGCTCCAGGCCAGTGGAGCACACCCAGAGCAGAAGTTCTACTTCGGCCAGTTCAGGCCACCAACAAACTGCGTTTCACAGGCCTTGGTAAGAGATGTTCCCGGTAGGCTGTAAGAGCACTGGGCAACGCCAGATGTTTCTTAGCTTCCCGAAGAGCTGGAAGCAAGATGCTTTGGGGCCTCTCTGCCCCTTTGCAAACAAGGCGGCCCTTTGGGCCAGGCAGCTCTAGGCCAATGGAGCACACCCAGAGCAGAAGTTCTACTTCAGCTAGATCAGGCCACCTACAAAGTGCGTTTCACAGGCCTTGGTAAGAGATTTTCTCTCAGGCTGTAAGAGCACTGGGCAGAGCCAGTTGTTTCTTAGCTTCCCGAAGAGCTGGAAGCAAGATGCTTTGGGGGCTCCCTGCCCCTTTGCCAACAAGGCCGACCTTTGGGCCTTTCAGCTCTAGGCCAATGGAGCACACCCAGAGCAGAAGTTCTACATCAGCCAGATAAGGCCTGCCAAGAAACTGCGTTTCAAAGGCTTTGGTAAGAGATGTTGCCGGTACTCTGTCAGAGCACTGGGCAGAGACAGTTGTTTCTTAGCTTCCCAATGAGCTGGAAGCAAGATGCTTTGGGGCCTCTCTGCCCCTTTGCAAACAAGGCATCCCTTTGGGCCTTTCAGCTCTAGGCCAATGGAGCACACCCAGAGCAGAAGTTCTACCTCAGCCAGATCAGGCCTGCCAAGAAACTGCTTTTCACAGGCCTTCGTAAGAGGTGTTCCCGGAAGGCTGTAAGAGTACCTGGCAGAGCGAGTTGTTTCTTAGCTTCAAAAACAGCTGGAAGCAACATGATTTGGGGCCTCTCTCCCCCTTTGGAAACAAAGCAGCCTTTGTGCCTGGCAGCTCTAGGCCAAAGTAGCACACCCAGAGCACAAGTTCTACCTCAGCCAGATAAGGCCTGTCAAGAAGCTGCGTTTCACAGGCCTTTGTATGTGACGTTCCCGGTTGGCTTTGAGAGCACTGTGCAGAGCCAGTTGTTTTAGCTTCCCAGAGAGCAGGAAGCAAGATGCTTTGGGGCCTCTCTCACACTTTGGAAATAAAGGCAGCCCTTTGGGCCTGGCAGCCCTAGGCCAATGGAGTACACCCAGAGCAGAAGTTCTACCCCAGCCAGATCAGGCCTTCCAAGAAACTGCGTCTCACAGGCCTTTCTCTGTCACGTTGCCGGTAGGCTGTGAGAGCACTGTGCAGAGCCAGTTGTTTCTTAGCTTCCCAAATATTTGGAAGCAAGATACTTTGGGGACTCTCAGCCCCTTTGGAAACAAGGCGGCCCTTTGGGCCTGGCAGCTCTAGGCCAAAGTAGCACGCCCAGAGCAGGAGTTCTACTTCAGCCAGATCAGGCCTGCCAAGAAACTGCGTTTCACAGGCCTTGGTAAGAGATGTTCCCGGTAGGCTGTAAGAGCACTGGGCAGAGCCAGTTGTTTCTTACCTTCCTGAAAAGCTGGAAGCAAGACGCTTGGGACCCCTCTGCCCGTTTGCGAACAAGGCAGCCTTTTGGGTCGGGAAGCTCTAGGCCAATGGAGCACACGCAGAGCAGGAGTTCTACTTCAGCCTGATCAGGCCTGCAAAGAAACAGCGTTTGACAGGCCTTGGTAAGAGATGTTCCCGGTAGGTGTAAGAGCACTGGGCAGAGCCAGTTGTTTCTTAGCTTCCCGAAGAGCTGGAAGCAAGATGCTTTGGGGCCTCTCTGCCCCTTTGCAAACAAGGCGGCCCTTTGGGCCAGGCAGCTCTAGGCCAATGGAGCACACCCAGAGCAGAAGTTCTACTTCAGCTAGATCAGGCCACCAACAAAGTGCGTTTCACAGGCCTTGGTAAGAGATTTTCTCTCAGGCTGTAAGAGCACTGGGCAGAGCCAGTTGTTTCTTAGCTTCCCGAAGAGCTGGAAGCAAGATGCTTTGGGGGCTCCCTGCCCCTTTGCCAACAAGGCCGACCTTTGGGCCTTTCAGCTCTAGGCCAATGGAGCACACCCAGAGCAGAAGTTCTACCTCAGCCAGATAAGGCCTGCCAAGAAACTGCGTTTCAAAGGCTTTGGTAAGAGATGTTGCCGGTACTCTGTCAGAGCACTGGGCAGAGACAGTTGTTTCTTAGCTTCCCAAAGAGCTGGAAGCAAGATGCTTTGGGGCCTCTCTGCCCCTTTGCAAACAAGGCATCCCTTTGGGCCTTTCAGCTCTAGGGCAATGGAGCACACCCAGAGCAGAAGTTCTACCTCAGCCAGATCAGGCCTGCCAAGAAACTGCTTTTCACAGGCCTTCGTAAGAGGTGTTCCCGGAAGGCTGTAAGAGTACCTGGCAGAGCGAGTTGTTTCTTAGCTTCAAAAACAGCTGGAAGCAACATGATTTGGGGCCTCTCTCCCCCTTTGGAAACAAAGCAGCCTTTGTGCCTGGCAGCTCTAGGCCAAAGTAGCACACCCAGAGCACAAGTTCTACCTCAGCCAGATAAGGCCTGTCAAGAAGCTGCGTTTCACAGGCCTTTGTATGTGACGTTCCCGGTTGGCTTTGAGAGCACTGTGCAGAGCCAGTTGTTTTAGCTTCCCAGAGAGCAGGAAGCAAGATGCTTTGGGGCCTCTCTCACACTTTGGAAATAAAGGCAGCCCTTTGGGCCTGGCAGCCCTAGGCCAATGGAGTACACCCAGAGCAGAAGTTCTACCTCAGCCAGATCAGGCCTTCCAAGAAACTGCGTCTCACAGGCCTTTCTCTGTCACGTTGCCGGTAGGCTGTGAGAGCACTGTGCAGAGCCAGTTGTTTCTTAGCTTCCCAAATATTTGGAAGCAAGATACTTTGGGGACTCTCAGCCCCTTTGGAAACAAGGCGGCCCTTTGGGCCTGGCAGCTCTAGGCCAAAGTAGCACGCCCAGAGCAGGAGTTCTACTTCAGCCAGATCAGGCCTGCCAAGAAACTGCGTTTCACAGGCCTTGGTAAGAGATGTTCCCGGTAGGCTGTAAGAGCACTGGGCAGAGCCAGTTGTTTCTTACCTTCCTGAAAAGCTGGAAGCAAGACGCTTGGGACCCCTCTGCCCGTTTGCGAACAAGGCAGCCTTTTGGGTCGGGAAGCTCTAGGCCAATGGAGCACACGCAGAGCAGGAGTTCTACTTCAGCCTGATCAGGCCTGCAAAGAAACAGCGTTTGACAGGCCTTGGTAAGAGATGTTCCCGGTAGGTGTAAGAGCACTGGGCAGAGCCAGTTGTTTCTTAGCTTCGCAAAGACCGGGAAGCAAGATGCTTTGGGCCTCTCTGCCCCTTGGAAACAGGGCAGCACTTGGGGCCTGGCAGCTCTAGGGCAATGGAGCACACCCAGAGCCGGAGTTCTACTTCAGCCAGATGAGGCCTGCCAAGAAACTGCGTTTCACAGGCCTTTCAAAGACATGTTCCCGGTAGGCTGTAAGAGCACGGGGCAGAGCGAGTTGGTTCTTAGCTTCCCAGAGAGCTGGAAGCAAGATGCTTTGGGGCCTCTCTGCCCCTTTGGAAACAAGGCAGCACCTTGGGACTGGCAGCTCTAGGGCAATGGAGCACACCCAGAGCAGAAGTTCTACTTCAGCCAAATCAGGCCTGCCAGGAAACGGCGTTTCACAGGCCTTGGTAAGAGATGTTCCCGGTAGGCTGTAAGAGCACTGGGCAACGCCAGATGTTTCTTAGCTTCCCGAAGAGCTGGAAGCAAGATGCTTTGGTGCCACTCTCTCACTTTGGAATCAAGGCAGCCCTTTGGGGCAGGTAGCTCCAGGCCAGTGGAGCACACCCAGAGCAGAAGTTCTACTTCGGCCAGTTCAGGCCACCAACAAACTGCGTTTCACAGGCCTTGGTAAGAGATGTTCCCGGTAGGCTGTAACAGCACTGGGCAACGCCAGATGTCACTTAGCTTCCCGAAGAGCTGGAAGCAAGATGCTTTGGGGCCTCTCTGCCCCTTTGCAAACAAGGCGGCCCTTTGGGCCAGGCAGCTCTAGGCCAATGGAGCACACCCAGAGCAGAAGTTCTACTTCAGCTAGATCAGGCCACCAACAAAGTGCGTTTCACAGGCCTTGGTAAGAGATTTTCTCTCAGGCTGTAAGAGCACTGGGCAGAGCCAGTTGTTTCTTAGCTTCCCGAAGAGCTGGAAGCAAGATGCTTTGGGGGCTCCCTGCCCCTTTGCCAACAAGGCCGACCTTTGGGCCTTTCAGCTCTAGGCCAATGGAGCACACCCAGAGCAGAAGTTCTACCTCAGCCAGATAAGGCCTGCCAAGAAACTGCGTTTCAAAGGCTTTGGTAAGAGATGTTGCCGGTACTCTGTCAGAGCACTGGGCAGAGACAGTTGTTTCTTAGCTTCCCAAAGAGCTGGAAGCAAGATGCTTTGGGGCCTCTCTGCCCCTTTGCAAACAAGGCATCCCTTTGGGCCTTTCAGCTCTAGGGCAATGGAGCACACCCAGAGCAGAAGTTCTACCTCAGCCAGATCAGGCCTGCCAAGAAACTGCTTTTCACAGGCCTTCGTAAGAGGTGTTCCCGGAAGGCTGTAAGAGTACCTGGCAGAGCGAGTTGTTTCTTAGCTTCAAAAACAGCTGGAAGCAACATGATTTGGGGCCTCTCTCCCCCTTTGGAAACAAAGCAGCCTTTGTGCCTGGCAGCTCTAGGCCAAAGTAGCACACCCAGAGCACAAGTTCTACCTCAGCCAGATAAGGCCTGTCAAGAAGCTGCGTTTCACAGGCCTTTGTATGTGACGTTCCCGGTTGGCTTTGAGAGCACTGTGCAGAGCCAGTTGTTTTAGCTTCCCAGAGAGCAGGAAGCAAGATGCTTTGGGGCCTCTCTCACACTTTGGAAATAAAGGCAGCCCTTTGGGCCTGGCAGCCCTAGGCCAATGGAGTACACCCAGAGCAGAAGTTCTACCTCAGCCAGATCAGGCCTTCCAAGAAACTGCGTCTCACAGGCCTTTCTCTGTCACGTTGCCGGTAGGCTGTGAGAGCACTGTGCAGAGCCAGTTGTTTCTTAGCTTCCCAAAGATTTGGAAGCAAGATACTTTGGGGACTCTCAGCCCCTTTGGAAACAAGGCGGCCCTTTGGGCCTGGCAGCTCTAGGCCAAAGTAGCACGCCCAGAGCAGGAGTTCTACTTCAGCCAGATCAGGCCTGCCAAGAAACTGCGTTTCACAGGCCTTGGTAAGAGATGTTCCCGGTAGGCTGTAAGAGCACTGGGCAGAGCCAGTTGTTTCTTACCTTCCTGAAAAGCTGGAAGCAAGACGCTTGGGACCCCTCTGCCCGTTTGCGAACAAGGCAGCCTTTTGGGTCGGGAAGCTCTAGGCCAATGGAGCACACGCAGAGCAGGAGTTCTACTTCAGCCTGATCAGGCCTGCAAAGAAACAGCGTTTGACAGGCCTTGGTAAGAGATGTTCCCGGTAGGTGTAAGAGCACTGGGCAGAGCCAGTTGTTTCTTAGCTTCCCGAAGAGCTGGAAGCAAGATGCTTTGGGGCCTCTCTGCCCCTTTGCAAACAAGGCGGCCCTTTGGGCCAGGCAGCTCTAGGCCAATGGAGCACACCCAGAGCAGAAGTTCTACTTCAGCTAGATCAGGCCACCAACAAAGTGCGTTTCACAGGCCTTGGTAAGAGATTTTCTCTCAGGCTGTAAGAGCACTGGGCAGAGCCAGTTGTTTCTTAGCTTCCCGAAGAGCTGGAAGCAAGATGCTTTGGGGGCTCCCTGCCCCTTTGCCAACAAGGCCGACCTTTGGGCCTTTCAGCTCTAGGCCAATGGAGCACACCCAGAGCAGAAGTTCTACCTCAGCCAGATAAGGCCTGCCAAGAAACTGCGTTTCAAAGGCTTTGGTAAGAGATGTTGCCGGTACTCTGTCAGAGCACTGGGCAGAGACAGTTGTTTCTTAGCTTCCCAAAGAGCTGGAAGCAAGATGCTTTGGGGCCTCTCTGCCCCTTTGCAAACAAGGCATCCCTTTGGGCCTTTCAGCTCTAGGGCAATGGAGCACACCCAGAGCAGAAGTTCTACCTCAGCCAGATCAGGCCTGCCAAGAAACTGCTTTTCACAGGCCTTCGTAAGAGGTGTTCCCGGAAGGCTGTAAGAGTACCTGGCAGAGCGAGTTGTTTCTTAGCTTCAAAAACAGCTGGTAGCAACATGATTTGGGGCCTCTCTCCCCCTTTGGAAACAAAGCAGCCTTTGTGCCTGGCAGCTCTAGGCCAAAGTAGCACACCCAGAGCACAAGTTCTACCTCAGCCAGATAAGGCCTGTCAAGAAGCTGCGTTTCACAGGCCTTTGTATGTGACGTTCCCGGTTGGCTTTGAGGGCACTGTGCAGAGCCAGTTGTTTTAGCTTCCCAGAGAGCAGGAAGCAAGATGCTTTGGGGCCTCTCTCACACTTTGGAAATAAAGGCAGCCCTTTGGGCCTGGCAGCCCTAGGCCAATGGAGTACACCCAGAGCAGAAGTTCTACCTCAGCCAGATCAGGCCTTCCAAGAAACTGCGTCTCACAGGCCTTTCTCTGTCACGTTGCCGGTAGGCTGTGAGAGCACTGTGCAGAGCCAGTTGTTTCTTAGCTTCCCAAAGATTTGGAAGCAAGATACTTTGGGGACTCTCAGCCCCTTTGGAAACAAGGCGGCCCTTTGGGCCTGGCAGCTCTAGGCCAAAGTAGCACGCCCAGAGCAGGAGTTCTACTTCAGCCAGATCAGGCCTGCCAAGAAACTGCGTTTCACAGGCCTTGGTAAGAGATGTTCCCGGTAGGCTGTAAGAGCACTGGGCAGAGCCAGTTGTTTCTTACCTTCCTGAAAAGCTGGAAGCAAGACGCTTGGGACCCCTCTGCCCGTTTGGGAACAAGGCAGCCTTTTGGGTCGGGAAGCTCTAGGCCAATGGAGCACACGCAGAGCAGGAGTTCTACTTCAGCCTGATCAGGCCTGCAAAGAAACAGCGTTTGACAGGCCTTGGTAAGAGATGTTCCCGGTAGGTGTAAGAGCACTGGGCAGAGCCAGTTGTTTCTTAGCTTCGCAAAGACCGGGAAGCAAGATGCTTTGGGCCTCTCTGCCCCTTGGAAACAGGGCAGCACTTGGGGCCTGGCAGCTCTAGGTCAATGGAGCACACCCAGAGCCGGAGTTCTACTTCAGCCAGATGAGGCCTGCCAAGAAACTGCGTTTCACAGGCCTTTCAAAGACATGTTCCCGGTAGGCTGTAAGAGCACGGGGCAGAGCGAGTTGGTTCTTAGCTTCCCAGAGAGCTGGAAGCAAGATGCTTTGGGGCCTCTCTGCCCCTTTGGAAACAAGGCAGCACCTTGGGCCTGGCAGCTCTAGGGCAATGGAACACACCCAGAGCAGAAGTTCTACTTCAGCCAAATCAGGCCTGCCAGGAAACGGCGTTTCACAGGCCTTGGTAAGAGATGTTCCCGGTAGGCTGTAAGAGCACTGGGCAACGCCAGATGTTTCTTAGCTTCCCGAAGAGCTGGAAGCAAGATGCTTTGGGGCCTCTCTGCCCCTTTGCAAACAAGGCGGCCCTTTGGGCCAGGCAGCTCTAGGCCAATGGAGCACACCCAGAGCAGAAGTTCTACTTCAGCTAGATCAGGCCACCAACAAAGTGCGTTTCACAGGCCTTGGTAAGAGATTTTCTCTCAGGCTGTAAGAGCACTGGGCAGAGCCAGTTGTTTCTTAGCTTCCCGAAGAGCTGGAAGCAAGATGCTTTGGGGGCTCCCTGCCCCTTTGCCAACAAGGCCGACCTTTGGGCCTTTCAGCTCTAGGCCAATGGAGCACACCCAGAGCAGAAGTTCTACCTCAGCCAGATAAGGCCTGCCAAGAAACTGCGTTTCAAAGGCTTTGGTAAGAGATGTTGCCGGTACTCTGTCAGAGCACTGGGCAGAGACAGTTGTTTCTTAGCTTCCCAAAGAGCTGGAAGCAAGATGCTTTGGGGCCTCTCTGCCCCTTTGCAAACAAGGCATCCCTTTGGGCCTTTCAGCTCTAGGCCAATGGAGCACACCCAGAGCAGAAGTTCTACCTCAGCCAGATCAGGCCTGCCAAGAAACTGCTTTTCACAGGCCTTCGTAAGAGGTGTTCCCGGAAGGCTGTAAGAGTACCTGGCAGAGCGAGTTGTTTCTTAGCTTCAAAAACAGCTGGAAGCAACATGATTTGGGGCCTCTCTCCCCCTTTGGAAACAAAGCAGCCTTTGTGCCTGGCAGCTCTAGGCCAAAGTAACACACCCAGAGCACAAGTTCTACCTCAGCCAGATAAGGCCTGTCAAGAAGCTGCGTTTCACAGGCCTTTGTATGTGACGTTCCCGGTTGGCTTTGAGGGCACTGTGCAGAGCCAGTTGTTTTAGCTTCCCAGAGAGCAGGAAGCAAGATGCTTTGGGGCCTCTCTCACACTTTGGAAATAAAGGCAGCCCTTTGGGCCTGGCAGCCCTAGGCCAATGGAGTACACCCAGAGCAGAAGTTCTACCTCAGCCAGATCAGGCCTTCCAAGAAACTGCGTCTCACAGGCCTTTCTCTGTCACGTTGCCGGTAGGCTGTGAGAGCACTGTGCAGAGCCAGTTGTTTCTTAGCTTCCCAAAGATTTGGAAGCAAGATACTTTGGGGACTCTCAGCCCCTTTGGAAACAAGGCGGCCCTTTGGGCCTGGCAGCTCTAGGCCAAAGTAGCACGCCCAGAGCAGGAGTTCTACTTCAGCCAGATCAGGCCTGCCAAGAAACTGCGTTTCACAGGCCTTGGTAAGAGATGTTCCCGGTAGGCTGTAAGAGCACTGGGCAGAGCCAGTTGTTTCTTACCTTCCTGAAAAGCTGGAAGCAAGACGCTTGGGACCCCTCTGCCCGTTTGGGAACAAGGCAGCCTTTTGGGTCGGGAAGCTCTAGGCCAATGGAGCACACGCAGAGCAGGAGTTCTACTTCAGCCTGATCAGGCCTGCAAAGAAACAGCGTTTGACAGGCCTTGGTAAGAGATGTTCCCGGTAGGTGTAAGAGCACTGGGCAGAGCCAGTTGTTTCTTAGCTTCGCAAAGACCGGGAAGCAAGATGCTTTGGGCCTCTCTGCCCCTTGGAAACAGGGCAGCACTTGGGGCCTGGCAGCTCTAGGGCAATGGAGCACACCCAGAGCCGGAGTTCTACTTCAGCCAGATGAGGCCTGCCAAGAAACTGCGTTTCACAGGCCTTTCAAAGACATGTTCCCGGTAGGCTGTAAGAGCACGGGGCAGAGCGAGTTGGTTCTTAGCTTCCCAGAGAGCTGGAAGCAAGATGCTTTGGGGCCTCTCTGCCCCTTTGGAAACAAGGCAGCACCTTGGGCCTGGCAGCTCTAGGGCAATGGAACACACCCAGAGCAGAAGTTCTACTTCAGCCAAATCAGGCCTGCCAGGAAACGGCGTTTCACAGGCCTTGGTAAGAGATGTTCCCGGTAGGCTGTAAGAGCACTGGGCAACGCCAGATGTTTCTTAGCTTCCCGAAGAGCTGGAAGCAAGATGCTTTGGTGCCACTCTCTCACTTTGGAATCAAGGCAGCCCTTTAGGGCAGGTAGCTCCAGGCCAGTGGAGCACACCCAGAGCAGAAGTTCTACTTCGGCCAGTTCAGGCCACCAACAAACTGCGTTTCACAGGCCTTGGTAAGAGATTTTCTCTCAGGCTGTAAGAGCACTGGGCAGAGCCAGTTGTTTCTTAGCTTCCCAAAGAGCTGGAAGCAAGATGCTTTGGGGGCTCCCTGTCCCTTTGCCAACAAGGCCGACCTTTGGGCCTTTCAGCTCTAGGCCAATGGAGCACACCCAGAGCAGAAGTTCTACCTCAGCCAGATAAGGCCTGCCAAGAAACTGCGTTTCAAAGGCTTTGGTAAGAGATGTTGCCGGTACTCTGTCAGAGCACTGGGCAGAGACAGTTGTTTCTTAGCTTCCCAAAGAGCTGGAAGCAAGATGCTTTGGGGCCTCTCTGCCCCTTTGCAAACAAGGCATCCCTTTGGGCCTTTCAGCTCTAGGCCAATGGAGCACACCCAGAGCAGAAGTTCTACCTCAGCCAGATCAGGCCTGCCAAGAAACTGCTTTTCACAGGCCTTCGTAAGAGGTGTTCCCGGAAGGCTGTAAGAGTACCTGGCAGAGCGAGTTGTTTCTTAGCTTCAAAAACAGCTGGAAGCAACATGATTTGGGGCCTCTCTCCCCCTTTGGAAACAAAGCAGCCTTTGTGCCTGGCAGCTCTAGGCCAAAGTAACACACCCAGAGCACAAGTTCTACCTCAGCCAGATAAGGCCTGTCAAGAAGCTGCGTTTCACAGGCCTTTGTATGTGACGTTCCCGGTTGGCTTTGAGGGCACTGTGCAGAGCCAGTTGTTTTAGCTTCCCAGAGAGCAGGAAGCAAGATGCTTTGGGGCCTCTCTCACACTTTGGAAATAAAGGCAGCCCTTTGGGCCTGGCAGCCCTAGGCCAATGGAGTACACCCAGAGCAGAAGTTCTACCTCAGCCAGATCAGGCCTTCCAAGAAACTGCGTCTCACAGGCCTTTCTCTGTCACGTTGCCGGTAGGCTGTGAGAGCACTGTGCAGAGCCAGTTGTTTCTTAGCTTCCCAAAGATTTGGAAGCAAGATACTTTGGGGACTCTCAGCCCCTTTGGAAACAAGGCGGCCCTTTGGGCCTGGCAGCTCTAGGCCAAAGTAGCACGCCCAGAGCAGGAGTTCTACTTCAGCCAGATCAGGCCTGCCAAGAAACTGCGTTTCACAGGCCTTGGTAAGAGATGTTCCCGGTAGGCTGTAAGAGCACTGGGCAGAGCCAGTTGTTTCTTACCTTCCTGAAAAGCTGGAAGCAAGACGCTTGGGACCCCTCTGCCCGTTTGGGAACAAGGCAGCCTTTTGGGTCGGGAAGCTCTAGGCCAATGGAGCACACGCAGAGCAGGAGTTCTACTTCAGCCTGATCAGGCCTGCAAAGAAACAGCGTTTGACAGGCCTTGGTAAGAGATGTTCCCGGTAGGTGTAAGAGCACTGGGCAGAGCCAGTTGTTTCTTAGCTTCGCAAAGACCGGGAAGCAAGATGCTTTGGGCCTCTCTGCCCCTTGGAAACAGGGCAGCACTTGGGGCCTGGCAGCTCTAGGGCAATGGAGCACACCCAGAGCCGGAGTTCTACTTCAGCCAGATGAGGCCTGCCAAGAAACTGCGTTTCACAGGCCTTTCAAAGACATGTTCCCGGTAGGCTGTAAGAGCACGGGGCAGAGCGAGTTGGTTCTTAGCTTCCCAGAGAGCTGGAAGCAAGATGCTTTGGGGCCTCTCTGCCCCTTTGGAAACAAGGCAGCACCTTGGGCCTGGCAGCTCTAGGGCAATGGAACACACCCAGAGCAGAAGTTCTACTTCAGCCAAATCAGGCCTGCCAGGAAACGGCGTTTCACAGGCCTTGGTAAGAGATGTTCCCGGTAGGCTGTAAGAGCACTGGGCAACGCCAGATGTTTCTTAGCTTCCCGAAGAGCTGGAAGCAAGATGCTTTGGTGCCACTCTCTCACTTTGGAATCAAGGCAGCCCTTTAGGGCAGGTAGCTCCAGGCCAGTGGAGCACACCCAGAGCAGAAGTTCTACTTCGGCCAGTTCAGGCCACCAACAAACTGCGTTTCACAGGCCTTGGTAAGAGATTTTCTCTCAGGCTGTAAGAGCACTGGGCAGAGCCAGTTGTTTCTTAGCTTCCCAAAGAGCTGGAAGCAAGATGCTTTGGGGGCTCCCTGTCCCTTTGCCAACAAGGCCGACCTTTGGGCCTTTCAGCTCTAGGCCAATGGAGCACACCCAGAGCAGAAGTTCTACCTCAGCCAGATAAGGCCTGCCAAGAAACTGCGTTTCAAAGGCTTTGGTAAGAGATGTTGCCGGTACTCTGTCAGAGCACTGGGCAGAGACAGTTGTTTCTTAGCTTCCCAAAGAGCTGGAAGCAAGATGCTTTGGGGCCTCTCTGCCCCTTTGCAAACAAGGCATCCCTTTGGGCCTTTCAGCTCTAGGCCAATGGAGCACACCCAGAGCAGAAGTTCTACCTCAGCCAGATCAGGCCTGCCAAGAAACTGCTTTTCACAGGCCTTCGTAAGAGGTGTTCCCGGAAGGCTGTAAGAGTACCTGGCAGAGCGAGTTGTTTCTTAGCTTCAAAAACAGCTGGAAGCAACATGATTTGGGGCCTCTCTCCCCCTTTGGAAACAAAGCAGCCTTTGTGCCTGGCAGCTCTAGGCCAAAGTAGCACACCCAGAGCACAAGTTCTACCTCAGCCAGATAAGGCCTGTCAAGAAGCTGCGTTTCACAGGCCTTTGTATGTGACGTTCCCGGTTGGCTTTGAGAGCACTGTGCAGAGCCAGTTGTTTTAGCTTCCCAGAGAGCAGGAAGCAAGATGCTTTGGGGCCTCTCTCACACTTTGGAAATAAAGGCAGCCCTTTGGGCCTGGCAGCCCTAGGCCAATGGAGTACACCCAGAGCAGAAGTTCTACCTCAGCCAGATCAGGCCTTCCAAGAAACTGCGTCTCACAGGCCTTTCTCTGTCACGTTGCCGGTAGGCTGTGAGAGCACTGTGCAGAGCCAGTTGTTTCTTAGCTTCCCAAAGATTTGGAAGCAAGATACTTTGGGGACTCTCAGCCCCTTTGGAAACAAGGCGGCCCTTTGGGCCTGGCAGCTCTAGGCCAAAGTAGCACGCCCAGAGCAGGAGTTCTACTTCAGCCAGATCAGGCCTGCCAAGAAACTGCGTTTCACAGGCCTTGGTAAGAGATGTTCCCGGTAGGCTGTAAGAGCACTGGGCAGAGCCAGTTGTTTCTTACCTTCCTGAAAAGCTGGAAGCAAGACGCTTGGGACCCCTCTGCCCGTTTGGGAACAAGGCAGCCTTTTGGGTCGGGAAGCTCTAGGCCAATGGAGCACACGCAGAGCAGGAGTTCTACTTCAGCCTGATCAGGCCTGCAAAGAAACAGCGTTTGACAGGCCTTGGTAAGAGATGTTCCCGGTAGGTGTAAGAGCACTGGGCAGAGCCAGTTGTTTCTTAGCTTCGCAAAGACCGGGAAGCAAGATGCTTTGGGCCTCTCTGCCCCTTGGAAACAGGGCAGCACTTGGGGCCTGGCAGCTCTAGGGCAATGGAGCACACCCAGAGCCGGAGTTCTACTTCAGCCAGATGAGGCCTGCCAAGAAACTGCGTTTCACAGGCCTTTCAAAGACATGTTCCCGGTAGGCTGTAAGAGCACGGGGCAGAGCGAGTTGGTTCTTAGCTTCCCAGAGAGCTGGAAGCAAGATGCTTTGGGGCCTCTCTGCCCCTTTGGAAACAAGGCAGCACCTTGGGCCTGGCAGCTCTAGGGCAATGGAACACACCCAGAGCAGAAGTTCTACTTCAGCCAAATCAGGCCTGCCAGGAAACGGCGTTTCACAGGCCTTGGTAAGAGATGTTCCCGGTAGGCTGTAAGAGCACTGGGCAACGCCAGATGTTTCTTAGCTTCCCGAAGAGCTGGAAGCAAGATGCTTTGGTGCCACTCTCTCACTTTGGAATCAAGGCAGCCCTTTGGGGCAGGTAGCTCCAGGCCAGTGGAGCACACCCAGAGCAGAAGTTCTACTTCGGCCAGTTCAGGCCACCAACAAACTGCGTTACACAGGCCTTGGTAAGAGATTTTCTCTCAGGCTGTAAGAGCACTGGGCAGAGCCAGTTGTTTCTTAGCTTCCCAAAGAGCTGGAAGCAAGATGCTTTGGGGGCTCCCTGCCCCTTTGCCAACAAGGCCGACCTTTGGGCCTTTCAGCTCTAGGCCAATGGAGCACACCCAGAGCAGAAGTTCTACCTCAGCCAGATAAGGCCTGCCAAGAAACTGCGTTTCAAAGGCTTTGGTAAGAGATGTTGCCGGTACTCTGTCAGAGCACTGGGCAGAGACAGTTGTTTCTTAGCTTCCCAAAGAGCTGGAAGCAAGATGCTTTGGGGCCTCTCTGCCCCTTTGCAAACAAGGCATCCCTTTGGGCCTTTCAGCTCTAGGCCAATGGAGCACACCCAGAGCAGAAGTTCTACCTCAGCCAGATCAGGCCTGCCAAGAAACTGCTTTTCACAGGCCTTCGTAAGAGGTGTTCCCGGAAGGCTGTAAGAGTACCTGGCAGAGCGAGTTGTTTCTTAGCTTCAAAAACAGCTGGAAGCAACATGATTTGGGGCCTCTCTCCCCCTTTGGAAACAAAGCAGCCTTTGTGCCTGGCAGCTCTAGGCCAAAGTAGCACACCCAGAGCACAAGTTCTACCTCAGCCAGATAAGGCCTGTCAAGAAGCTGCGTTTGACAGGCCTTTGTATGTGACGTTCCCAGTTGGCTTTGAGAGCACTGTGCAGAGCCAGTTGTTTTAGCTTCCCAGAGAGCAGGAAGCAAGATGCTTTGGGGCCTCTCTCACACTTTGGAAATAAAGGCAGCCCTTTGGGCCTGGCAGCCCTAGGCCAATGGAGTACACCGAGAGCAGAAGTTCTACCTCAGCCAGATCAGGCCTTCCAAGAAACTGCGTCTCACAGGCCTTTCTCTGTCACGTTGCCGGTAGGCTGTGAGAGCACAGTGCAGTGCCAGTTGTTTCTTAGCTTCCCAAAGATTTGGAAGCAAGATACTTTGGGGACTCTCAGCCCCTTTGGAAACAAGGCGGCCCTTTGGGCCTGGCAGCTCTAGGCCAAAGTAGCACGCCCAGAGCAGGAGTTCTACTTCAGCCAGATCAGGCCTGCCAAGAAACTGCGTTTCACAGGCCTTGGTAAGAGATGTTCACGGTAGGCTGTGAGAGCACTGGGCAGAACCCGTTGTTTTTTAGCTTCCCAAAGTGCTGGAGGCAAGATGCTTTGGGGCCTCTCTCACCCTTTGGAAACAAGGCAGCCCTTAGGTCCTGGTAGCTCTAGGCCTATGTAGCACAACCAGAACAGAAGTTCTACTTCAGCCAGGTCAGGCCTGCCAAGAAACTGCGTTTCACAGGCCTTTCAAAGAGATGTTCTCTTAGGCTGTAAGAGCACTGGGCAGAGCCAGCTGTTTCTTAGCTTCCCGAAGAGCTGGGAGCAAGATGCTTTGGGTCCACTCTCCGTCTTTGGAAACAAGGCAGCCCTTTGGGCCTGGCAGCTCTAGGGCAATGGAGCACACCCAGAGCAGAAGTTCTACTTCAGCCAGATCAGGCCTGCCAGGAAACTGCGTTTCACAGGCCTTGGTAAGAGATGTTCCCGGTAGGCTGTAAGAGCACTGGGCAGAGCCAGTTGGTTCTTACCTTCCTGAAAAGCTGGAAGCAAGATGCTTGGGACCCCTCTGCCCATTTGGGAACAAGGCAGCCTTTTGGGTCGGGAAGCTCTAGGCCAATGGAGCACACGCAGAGCAGGAGTTCTACTTCAGCCTGATCAGGCCTGCAAAGAAACAGCGTTTGACAGGCCTTGGTAAGAGATGTTCCCGGTAGGTGTAAGAGCACTGGGCAGAGCCAGTTGTTTCTTAGCTTCGCAAAGACCGGGAAGCAAGATGCTTTGGGCCTCTCTGCCCCTTGGAAACAGGGCAGCACTTGGGGCCTGGCAGCTCTAGGGCAATGGAGCACACCCAGAGCCGGAGTTCTACTTCAGCCAGATGAGGCCTGCCAAGAAACTGCGTTTCACAGACCTTTCAAAGACATGTTCCCGGTAGGCTGTAAGAGCACGGGGCTGAGCGAGTTGGTTCTTAGCTTCCCAGAGAGCTGGAAGCAAGATGCTTTGGGGCCTCTCTGCCCCTTTGGAAACAAGGCAGCACCTTGGGCCTGGCAGCTCTAGGGCAATGGAGCACACCCAGAGCAGAAGTTCTACTTCAGCCAAATCAGGCCTGCCAGGAAACGGCGTTTCACAGGCCTTGGTAAGAGATGTTCCCGGTAGGCTGTAAGAGCACTGGGCAACGCCAGATGTTTCTTAGCTTCCCGAAGAGCTGGAAGCAAGATGCTTTGGGGCCACTCTCTCACTTTGGAATCAAGGCAGCCCTTTGGGGCAGGTAGCTCTAGGCCAGTGGAGCACACCCAGAGCAGAAGTTCTACTTCGGCCAGTTCAGGCCACCAACAAACTGCGTTTCACAGGCCTTGGTAAGAGATGTTCCCGGTAGGCTGTAAGAGCACTGGGCAACGCCAGATGTTTCTTAGCTTCCCGAAGAGCTGGAAGCAAGATGCTTTGGGGCCTCTCATCCCCTTTGCAAACAAAGCGGCCCTTTGGGCCAGGCAGCTCTAGGCCAATGGAGCACACCCAGAGCAGAAGTTCTACTTCAGCTAGATCAGGCCACCAACAAAGTGCGTTTCACAAGCCTTGGTAAGAGATTTTCTCTCAGGCTGTAAGAGCACTGGGCAGAGCTAGTTGTTTCTTAGCTTCCCAAGAGGTGGAAGCAAGATGCTTTGGGGCCTCTCTCCCCCTTTGGAAACAAGGCAGCCCTTTGGGCCTTTCAGCTCTAGGGCAATGGAGCACACCCAGAACAGAAGTTCTACCTCAGCCAGATAAGGCCTGCCAAGAAACTGCGTTTCAAAGGCTTTGGTAAGAGATGTTGCCGGTACTCTGTCAGAGCACTGGGCAGAGACAGTTGTTTCTTAGCTTCCCAAAGAGCTGGAAGCAAGATGCTTTGGGGCCTCTCTGCCCCTTTGCAAACAAGGCATCCCTTTGGGCCTTTCAGCTCTAGGCCAATGGAGCACACCCAGAGCAGAAGTTCTACCTCAGCCAGATCAGGCCTGCCAAGAAACTGCTTTTCACAGGCCTTCGTAAGAGGTGTTCCCGGAAGGCTGTAAGAGTACCTGGCAGAGCGAGTTGTTTCTTAGCTTCAAAAACAGCTGGAAGCAACATGATTTGGGGCCTCTCTCCCCCTTTGGAAACAAAGCAGCCTTTGTGCCTGGCAGCTCTAGGCCAAAGTAGCACACCCAGAGCACAAGTTCTACCTCAGCCAGATAAGGACTGTCAAGAAGCTGCATTTCACAGGCCTTTGTATGTGACGTTCCCGGTTGGCTTTGAGAGCACTGTGCAGAGCCAGTTGTTTTAGCTTCCCAGAGAGCAGGAAGCAAGATGCTTTGGGGCCTCTCTCACACTTTGGAAATAAAGGCAGCCCTTTGGGCCTGGCAGCCCTAGGCCAATGGAGTACACCCAGAGCAGAAGTTCTACCTCAGCCAGATCAGGCCTTCCAAGAAACTGCGTCTCACAGGCCTTTCTCTGTCACGTTGCCGGTAGGCTGTGAGAGCACTGTGCAGAGCCAGTTGTTTCTTAGCTTCCCAAAGATTTGGAAGCAAGATACTTTGGGGACTCTCAGCCCCGTTGGAAACAAGGTGGCCCTTTGGGCCTGGCAGCTCTAGGCCAAAGTAGCACGCCCAGAGCAGGAGTTCTACTTCAGCCACATCAGGCCTGCCAGGAAACTGCGTTTCACAGGCCTTGGTAAGAGATGTTCCCGGTAGGCTGTGAGAGCACTGTGGAGAGCCAGTTGCTTTAGCTTCCCACAGAGCTGGAAGCAAGATGCTTTGGGGCCTCTCTCTCCCTTTGGACACAAGGCAGCCGTTTGGGCCTGGCAGCTCTAGGCCCATGGAGCACACCCACAGCAGAAGTTCTACTTCAGGCAGATCAGTCTTGCCCAGAAACTGCGTTTCACAGCACTTGGTAAGAGATGTTCACGGTAGGCTGTGGGAGCACTGGGCAGAACCAGTTGTTTTTTAGCTTCCCAAAGTGCTGGAGGCAAGATGCTTTGGGGCCTCTCTCACCCTTGGGAAACAAGGCAGCCCTTAGGTCCTGGTAGCTCTAGGCCTATGTAGCACAACCAGAACAGAAGTTCTACTTCAGCCAGGTCAGGCCTGCCAAGAAACTGCGTTTCACAGGCCTTTCAAAGAGATGTTCTCTTAGGCTGTAAGAGCACTGGGCAGAGCCAGCTGTTTCTTTGCTTCCCGAAGAGCCGGGAGCAAGATGCTTTGGGTCCACTCTCCATCTTTGGAAACAAGGCAGCCCTTTGGGCCTGGCAGCTCTAGGGAAATGGAGCACACCCAGAGCAGAAGTTCTACTTCAGCCAGATCAGGCCTGCCAGGAAACTGCGTTTCACAGGCCTTGGTAAGAGATGTTCCCGGTAGGCTGTAAGAGCACTGGGCAGAGCCAGTTGTTTCTTACCTTCCTGAAAAGCTGGAAGCAAGACGCCTGGGACCCCTCTGCCTGTTTGGGAACAAGGCAGCCTTTTGGGTCGGGAAGCTCTAGGCCAATGGAGCACACGCAGAGCAGGAGTTCTACTTCAGCCTGATCAGGCCTGCAAAGAAACAGCGTTTGACAGGCCTTGGTAAGAGATGTTCCCGGTAGGTGTAAGAGCACTGGGCAGAGCCAGTTGTTTCTTAGCTTCGCAAAGACCGGGAAGCAAGATGCTTTGGGCCTCTCTGCCCCTTGGAAACAGGGCAGCACTTGGGGCCTGGCAGCTCTAGGGCAATGGAGCACACCCAGAGCCGGAGTTCTACTTCAGCCAGATGAGGCCTGCCAAGAAACTGCGTTTCACAGGCCTTTCAAAGACATGTTCCCGGTAGGCTGTAAGAGCACGGGGCAGAGCGAGTTGGTTCTTAGCTTCCCAGAGAGCTGGAAGCAAGATGCTTTGGGGCCTCTCTGCCCCTTTGGAAACAAGGCAGCACCTTGGGCCTGGCAGCTCTAGGGCAATGGAGCACACCCAGAGCAGAAGTTCTACTTCAGCCAAATCAGGCCTGCCAGGAAACGGCGTTTCACAGGCCTTGGTAAGAGATGTTCCCGGTAGGCTGTAAGAGCACTGGGCAACGCCAGATGTTTCTTAGCTTCCCGAAGAGCTGGAAGCAAGATGCTTTGGTGCCACTCTCTCACTTTGGAATCAAGGCAGCCCTTTGGGGCAGGTAGCTCTAGGCCAGTGGAGCACACCCAGAGCAGAAGTTCTACTTCGGCCAGTTCAGGCCACCAACAAACTGCGTTTCACAGGCCTTGGTAAGAGATGTTCCCGGTAGGCTGTAAGAGCACTGGGCAACGCCAGATGTTTCTTAGCTTCCCGAAGAGCTGGAAGCAAGATGCTTTGGGGCCTCTCATCCCCTTTGCAAACAAAGCGGCCCTTTGGGCCAGGCAGCTCTAGGCCAATGGAGCACACCCAGAGCAGAAGTTCTACTTCAGCTAGATCAGGCCACCAACAAAGTGCGTTTCACAAGCCTTGGTAAGAGATTTTCTCTCAGGCTGTAAGAGCACTGGGCAGAGCTAGTTGTTTCATAGCTTCCCAAGAGGTGGAAGCAAGATGCTTTGGGGCCTCTCTCCCCCTTTGGAAACAAGGCAGCCCTTTGGGCCTTTCAGCTCTAGGGCAATGGAGCACACCCAGAACAGAAGTTCTACCTCAGCCAGATAAGGCCTGCCAAGAAACTGCGTTTCAAAGGCTTTGGTAAGAGATGTTGCCGGTACTCTGTCAGAGCACTGGGCAGAGACAGTTGTTTCTTAGCTTCCCAAAGAGCTGGAAGCAAGATGCTTTGGGGCCTCTCTGCCCCTTTGCAAACAAGGCATCCCTTTGGGCCTTTCAGCTCTAGGCCAATGGAGCACACCCAGAGCAGAAGTTCTACCTCAGCCAGATCAGGCCTGCCAAGAAACTGCTTTTCACAGGCCTTCGTAAGAGGTGTTCCCGGAAGGCTGTAAGAGTACCTGGCAGAGCGAGTTGTTTCTTAGCTTCAAAAACAGCTGGAAGCAACATGATTTGGGGCCTCTCTCCCCCTTTGGAAACAAAGCAGCCTTTGTGCCTGGCAGCTCTAGGCCAAAGTAGCACACCCAGAGCACAAGTTCTACCTCAGCCAGATAAGGCCTGTCAAGAAGCTGCGTTTCACAGGCCTTTGTATGTGACGTTCCCGGTTGGCTTTGAGAGCACTGTGCAGAGCCAGTTGTTTTAGCTTCCCAGAGAGCAGGAAGCAAGATGCTTTGGGGCCTCTCTCACACTTTGGAAATAAAGGCAGCCCTTTGGGCCTGGCAGCCCTAGGCCAATGGAGCACACCCACAGCAGAAGTTCTACTTCAGGCAGATCAGTCCTGCCCAGAAACTGCGTTTCACAGCCCTTGGTAAGAGATGTTCACGGTAGGCTGTGAGAGCACTGGGCAGAACCAGTTGTTTTTTAGCTTCCCAAAGTGCTGGAGGCAAGATGCTTTGGGGCCTCTCTCACCCTTTGGAAGCAAGGCAGCCCTTAGGTCCTGGTAGCTCTAGGCGTATGTAGCACAACCAGAACAGAAGTTCTACTTCAGCCAGGTCAGGCCTGCCAAGAAACTGCGTTTCACAGGCCTTTCAAAGAGATGTTCTCTTAGGCTGTAAGAGCACTGGGCAGAGCCAGCTGTTTCTTAGCTTCCCGAAGAGCCGGGAGCAAGATGCTTTGGGTCCACTCTCCATCTTTGGAAACAAGGCAGCCCTTTGGGCCTGGCAGCTCTAGGGCAATGGAGCACACCCAGATCAGAAGTTCTACTTCAGCCAGATCAGGCCTGCCATGAAACTGCGTTTCACAGGCCTTGGTAAGAGATGTTCCCGGTAGGCTGTAAGAGCACTGGGCAGAGCCAGTTGTTTCTTACCTTCCTGAAAAGCTGGAAGCAAGACGCCTGGGACCCCTCTGCCCGTTTGGGAACAAGGCAGCCTTTTGGGTCGGGAAGCTCTAGGCCAATGGAGCACACGCAGAGCAGGAGTTCTACTTCAGCCTGATCAGGCCTGCAAAGAAACAGCGTTTGACAGGCCTTGGTAAGAGATGTTCCCGGTAGGTGTAAGAGCACTGGGCAGAGCCAGTTGTTTCTTAGCTTCGCAAAGACCGGGAAGCAAGATGCTTTGGGCCTCTCTGCCCCTTGGAAACAGGGCAGCACTTGGGGCCTGGCAGCTCTAGGGCAATGGAGCACACCCAGAGCCGGAGTTCTACTTCAGCCAGATGAGGCCTGCCAAGAAACTGCGTTTCACAGGCCTTTCAAAGACATGTTCCCGGTAGGCTGTAAGAGCACGGGGCAGAGCGAGTTGGTTCTTAGCTTCCCAGAGAGCTGGAAGCAAGATGCTTTGGGGCCTCTCTGCCCCTTTGGAAACAAGGCAGCACCTTGGGCCTGGCAGCTCTAGGGCAATGGAGCACACCCAGAGCAGAAGTTCTACTTCAGCCAAATCAGGCCTGCCAGGAAACGGCGTTTCACAGGCCTTGGTAAGAGATGTTCCCGGTAGGCTGTAAGAGCACTGGGCAACGCCAGATGTTTCTTAGCTTCCCGAAGAGCTGGAAGCAAGATGCTTTGGTGCCACTCTCTCACTTTGGAATCAAGGCAGCCCTTTGGGGCAGGTAGCTCCAGGCCAGTGGAGCACACCCAGAGCAGAAGTTCTACTTCGGCCAGTTCAGGCCACCAACAAACTGCGTTTCACAGGCCTTGGTAAGAGATTTTCTCTCAGGCTGTAAGAGCACTGGGCAGAGCCAGTTGTTTCTTAGCTTCCCAAAGACCGGGAAGCAAGATGCTTTGGGGGCTCCCTGCCCCTTTGCCAACAAGGCCGACCTTTGGGCCTTTCAGCTCTAGGCCAATGGAGCACACCCAGAGCAGAAGTTCTACCTCAGCCAGATAAGGCCTGCCAAGAAACTGCGTTTCAAAGACTTTGGTAAGAGATGTTGCCGGTACTCTGTCAGAGCACTGGGCAGAGACAGTTGTTTCTTAGCTTCCCAAAGAGCTGGAAGCAAGATGCTTTGGGGCCTCTCTGCCCCTTTGCAAACAAGGCATCCCTTTGGGCCTTTCAGCTCTAGGCCAATGGAGCACACCCAGAGCAGAAGT
This sequence comes from Equus asinus, assembly GCF_041296235.1. NCBI lineage: Eukaryota > Metazoa > Chordata > Mammalia > Perissodactyla > Equidae > Equus > Equus asinus. The sequence continues at coordinate 1,637,538 of NW_027225523.1, forward strand.
TCTACCTCAGCCAGATCAGGCCTGCCAAGAAACTGCTTTTCACAGGCCTTCGTAAGAGGTGTTCCCGGAAGGCTGTAAGAGTACCTGGCAGAGCGAGTTGTTTCTTAGCTTCAAAAACAGCTGGAAGCAACATGATATGGGGCCTCTCTCCCCCTTTGGAAACAAAGCAGCCTTTGTGCCTGGCAGCTCTAGGCCAAAGTAGCACACCCAGAGCACAAGTTCTACCTCAGCCAGATAAGGCCTGTCAAGAAGCTGCGTTTCACAGGCCTTTGTATGTGACGTTCCCGGTTGGCTTTGAGAGCACTGTGCAGAGCCAGTTGTTTTAGCTTCCCAGAGAGCAGGAAGCAAGATGCTTTGGGGCCTCTCTCACACTTTGGAAATAAAGGCAGCCCTTTGGGCCTGGCAGCCCTAGGCCAATGGAGTACACCCAGAGCAGAAGTTCTACCTCAGCCAGATCAGGCCTTCCAAGAAACTGCGTCTCACAGGCCTTTCTCTGTCACGTTGCCGGTAGGCTGTGAGAGCACTGTGCAGAGCCAGTTGTTTCTTAGCTTCCCAAAGATTTGGAAGCAAGATACTTTGGGGACTCTCAGCCCCTTTGGAAACAAGGCGGCCCTTTGGGCCTGGCAGCTCTAGGCCAAAGTAGCACGCCCAGAGCAGGAGTTCTACTTCAGCCAGATCAGGCCTGCCAAGAAACTGCGTTTCACAGGCCTTGGTAAGAGATGTTCCCGGTAGGCTGTGAGAGCACTGTGGAGAGCCAGTTGCTTTAGCTTCCCACAGAGCTGGAAGCAAGATGCTTTGGGGCCTCTCTCTCCCTTTGGACACAAGGCAGCCGTTTGCGCCTGGCAGCTCTAGGCCAATGGAGCACACCCACAGCAGAAGTTCTACTTCAGGCAGATCAGTCCTGCCCAGAAACTGCGTTTCACAGCCCTTGGTAAGAGATGTTCACGGTAGGCTGTGAGAGCACTGGGCAGAACCAGTTCTTTTTTAGCTTCGCAAAGTGCTGGAGGCAAGATGCTTTGGGGCCTCTCTCACCCTTTGGAAGCAAGGCAGCCCTTAGGTCCTGGTAGCTCTAGGCCTATGTAGCACAACCAGAACAGAAGTTCTACTTCAGCCAGGTCAGGCCTGCCAAGAAACTGCGTTTCACAGGACTTTCAAAGAGATGTTCTCTTAGGCTGTAAGAGCACTGGGCAGAGCCAGCTGTTTCTTAGCTTCCCGAAGAGCTGGGAGCAAGATTCTTTGGGTCCACTCTCCGTCTTTGGAAACAAGGCAGCCCTTTGGGCCTGGCAGCTCTGGGGCAATGGAGCACACCCAGAGCAGAAGTTCTACTTCAGCCAGATCAGGCCTGCCATGAAACTGCGTTTCACAGGCCTTGGTAAGAGATGTTCCCGGTAGGCTGTAAGAGCACTGGGCAGAGCCAGTTGTTTCTTACCTTCCTGAAAAGCTGGAAGCAAGACGCCTGGGACCCCTCTGCCCGTTTGGGAACAAGGCAGCCTTTTGGGTCGGGAAGCTCTAGGCCAATGGAGCACACGCAGAGCAGGAGTTCTACTTCAGCCTGATCAGGCCTGCAAAGAAACAGCGTTTGACAGGCCTTGGTAAGAGATGTTCCCGGTAGGTGTAAGAGCACTGGGCAGAGCCAGTTGTTTCTTAGCTTTGCAGAGACCGGGAAGCAAGATGCTTTGGGCCTCTCTGCCCCTTGGAAACAGGGCAGCACTGGGTCCTGGCAGCCCTAGGGCAATGGAGCACACCCAGAGCCGGAGTTCTACTTCAGCCAGATGAGGCCTGCCAAGAAACTGCGTTTCACAGGCCTTTCAAAGACATGTTCCCGGTAGGCTGTAAGAGCACGGGGCAGAGCGAGTTGGTTCTTAGCTTCCCAGAGAGCTGGAAGCAAGATGCTTTGGGGCCTCTCTGCCCCTTTGGAAACAAGGCAGCACCTTGGGCCTGGCAGCTCTAGGGCAATGGAGCACACCCAGAGCAGAAGTTCTACTTCAGCCAAATCAGGCCTGCCAGGAAACGGCGTTTCACAGGCCTTGGTAAGAGATGTTCCCGGTAGGCTGTAAGAGCACTGGGCAACGCCAGATGTTTCTTAGCTTCCCGAAGAGCTGGAAGCAAGATGCTTTGGTGCCACTCTCTCACTTTGGAATCAAGGCAGCCCTTTGGGGCAGGTAGCTCCAGGCCAGTGGAGCACACCCAGAGCAGAAGTTCTACTTCGGCCAGTTCAGGCCACCAACAAACTGCGTTTCACAGGCCTTGGTAAGAGATTTTCTCTCAGGCTGTAAGAGCACTGGGCAGAGCCAGTTGTTTCTTAGCTTCCCAAAGACCGGGAAGCAAGATGCTTTGGGGGCTCCCTGCCCCTTTGCCAACAAGGCCGACCTTTGGGCCTTTCAGCTCTAGGCCAATGGAGCACACCCAGAGCAGAAGTTCTACCTCAGCCAGATAAGGCCTGCCAAGAAACTGCGTTTCAAAGACTTTGGTAAGAGATGTTGCCGGTACTCTGTCAGAGCACTGGGCAGAGACAGTTGTTTCTTAGCTTCCCAAAGAGCTGGAAGCAAGATGCTTTGGGGCCTCTCTGCCCCTTTGCAAACAAGGCATCCCTTTGGGCCTTTCAGCTCTAGGCCAATGGAGCACACCCAGAGCAGAAGTTCTACCTCAGCCAGATCAGGCCTGCCAAGAAACTGCTTTTCACAGGCCTTCGTAAGAGGTGTTCCCGGAAGGCTGTAAGAGTACCTGGCAGAGCGAGTTGTTTCTTAGCTTCAAAAACAGCTGGAAGCAACATGATATGGGGCCTCTCTCCCCCTTTGGAAACAAAGCAGCCTTTGTGCCTGGCAGCTCTAGGCCAAAGTAGCACACCCAGAGCACAAGTTCTACCTCAGCCAGATAAGGCCTGTCAAGAAGCTGCGTTTCACAGGCCTTTGTATGTGACGTTCCCGGTTGGCTTTGAGAGCACTGTGCAGAGCCAGTTGTTTTAGCTTCCCAGAGAGCAGGAAGCAAGATGCTTTGGGGCCTCTCTCACACTTTGGAAATAAAGGCAGCCCTTTGGGCCTGGCAGCCCTAGGCCAATGGAGTACACCCAGAGCAGAAGTTCTACCTCAGCCAGATCAGGCCTTCCAAGAAACTGCGTCTCACAGGCCTTTCTCTGTCACGTTGCCGGTAGGCTGTGAGAGCACTGTGCAGAGCCAGTTGTTTCTTAGCTTCCCAAAGATTTGGAAGCAAGATACTTTGGGGACTCTCAGCCCCTTTGGAAACAAGGCGGCCCTTTGGGCCTGGCAGCTCTAGGCCAAAGTAGCACGCCCAGAGCAGGAGTTCTACTTCAGCCAGATCAGGCCTGCCAAGAAACTGCGTTTCACAGGCCTTGGTAAGAGATGTTCCCGGTAGGCTGTGAGAGCACTGTGGAGAGCCAGTTGCTTTAGCTTCCCACAGAGCTGGAAGCAAGATGCTTTGGGGCCTCTCTCTCCCTTTGGACACAAGGCAGCCGTTTGCGCCTGGCAGCTCTAGGCCAATGGAGCACACCCACAGCAGAAGTTCTACTTCAGGCAGATCAGTCCTGCCCAGAAACTGCGTTTCACAGCCCTTGGTAAGAGATGTTCACGGTAGGCTGTGAGAGCACTGGGCAGAACCAGTTCTTTTTTAGCTTCGCAAAGTGCTGGAGGCAAGATGCTTTGGGGCCTCTCTCACCCTTTGGAAGCAAGGCAGCCCTTAGGTCCTGGTAGCTCTAGGCCTATGTAGCACAACCAGAACAGAAGTTCTACTTCAGCCAGGTCAGGCCTGCCAAGAAACTGCGTTTCACAGGACTTTCAAAGAGATGTTCTCTTAGGCTGTAAGAGCACTGGGCAGAGCCAGCTGTTTCTTAGCTTCCCGAAGAGCTGGGAGCAAGATTCTTTGGGTCCACTCTCCGTCTTTGGAAACAAGGCAGCCCTTTGGGCCTGGCAGCTCTGGGGCAATGGAGCACACCCAGAGCAGAAGTTCTACTTCAGCCAGATCAGGCCTGCCATGAAACTGCGTTTCACAGGCCTTGGTAAGAGATGTTCCCGGTAGGCTGTAAGAGCACTGGGCAGAGCCAGTTGTTTCTTACCTTCCTGAAAAGCTGGAAGCAAGACGCCTGGGACCCCTCTGCCCGTTTGGGAACAAGGCAGCCTTTTGGGTCGGGAAGCTCTAGGCCAATGGAGCACACGCAGAGCAGGAGTTCTACTTCAGCCTGATCAGGCCTGCAAAGAAACAGCGTTTGACAGGCCTTGGTAAGAGATGTTCCCGGTAGGTGTAAGAGCACTGGGCAGAGCCAGTTGTTTCTTAGCTTTGCAGAGACCGGGAAGCAAGATGCTTTGGGCCTCTCTGCCCCTTGGAAACAGGGCAGCACTGGGTCCTGGCAGCCCTAGGGCAATGGAGCACACCCAGAGCCGGAGTTCTACTTCAGCCAGATGAGGCCTGCCAAGAAACTGCGTTTCACAGGCCTTTCAAAGACATGTTCCCGGTAGGCTGTAAGAGCACGGGGCAGAGCGAGTTGGTTCTTAGCTTCCCAGAGAGCTGGAAGCAAGATGCTTTGGGGCCTCTCTGCCCCTTTGGAAACAAGGCAGCACCTTGGGCCTGGCAGCTCTAGGGCAATGGAGCACACCCAGAGCAGAAGTTCTACTTCAGCCAAATCAGGCCTGCCAGGAAACGGCGTTTCACAGGCCTTGGTAAGAGATGTTCCCGGTAGGCTGTAAGAGCACTGGGCAACGCCAGATGTTTCTTAGCTTCCCGAAGAGCTGGAAGCAAGATGCTTTGGTGCCACTCTCTCACTTTGGAATCAAGGCAGCCCTTTGGGGCAGGTAGCTCCAGGCCAGTGGAGCACACCCAGAGCAGAAGTTCTACTTCGGCCAGTTCAGGCCACCAACAAACTGCGTTTCACAGGCCTTGGTAAGAGATTTTCTCTCAGGCTGTAAGAGCACTGGGCAGAGCCAGTTGTTTCTTAGCTTCCCAAAGACCGGGAAGCAAGATGCTTTGGGGGCTCCCTGCCCCTTTGCCAACAAGGCCGACCTTTGGGCCTTTCAGCTCTAGGCCAATGGAGCACACCCAGAGCAGAAGTTCTACCTCAGCCAGATAAGGCCTGCCAAGAAACTGCGTTTCAAAGGCTTTGGTAAGAGATGTTGCCGGTACTCTGTCAGAGCACTGGGCAGAGCCAGTTGTTTCTTAGCTTCCCAAAGAGCTGGAAGCAAGATGCTTTGGGGCCTCTCTGCCCCTTTGCAAACAAGGCATCCCTTTGGGCCTTTCAGCTCTAGGCCAATGGAGCACACCCAGAGCAGAAGTTCTACCTCAGCCAGATCAGGCCTGCCAAGAAACTGCTTTTCACAGGCCTTCGTAAGAGGTGTTCCCGGAAGGCTGTAAGAGTACCTGGCAGAGCGAGTTGTTTCTTAGCTTCAAAAACAGCTGGAAGCAACATGATATGGGGCCTCTCTCCCCCTTTGGAAACAAAGCAGCCTTTGTGCCTGGCAGCTCTAGGCCATAGTAGCACACCCAGAGCACAAGTTCTACCTCAGCCAGATAAGGCCTGTCAAGAAGCTGCGTTTGACAGGCCTTTGTATGTGACGTTCCCGGTTGGCTTTGAGAGCACTGTGCAGAGCCTGTTGTTTTAGCTTCCCAGAGAGCAGGAAGCAAGATGCTTTGGGGCCTCTCTCACACTTTGGAAATAAAGGCAGCCCTTTGGGCCTGGCAGCCCTAGGCGAATGGAGTACACCCAGAGCAGAAGTTCTACCTCAGCCAGATCAGGCCTTCCAAGAAACTGCGTCTCACAGGCCTTTCTCTGTCACGTTGCCGGTAGGCTGTGAGAGCACTGTGCAGAGCCAGTTGTTTCTTAGCTTCCCAAAGATTTGGAAGCAAGATACTTTGGGGACTCTCAGCCCCTTTGGAAACAAGGCGGCCCTTTGGGCCTGGCAGCTCTAGGCCAAAGTAGCACGCCCAGAGCAGGAGTTCTACTTCAGCCAGATCAGGCCTGCCAAGAAACTGCGTTTCACAGGCCTTGGTAAGAGATGTTCCCGGTAGGCTGTGAGAGCACTGTGGAGAGCCAGTTGCTTTAGCTTCCCACAGAGCTGGAAGCAAGATGCTTTGGGGCCTCTCTCTCCCTTTGGACACAAGGCAGCCGTTTGCGCCTGGCAGCTCTAGGCCAATGGAGCACACCCACAGCAGAAGTTCTACTTCAGGCAGATCAGTCCTGCCCAGAAACTGCGTTTCACAGCCCTTGGTAAGAGATGTTCACGGTAGGCTGTGAGAGCACTGGGCAGAACCAGTTGTTTTTTAGCTTCCCAAAGTGCTGGAGGCAAGATGCTTTGGGGCCTCTCTCACCCTTTGGAAGCAAGGCAGCCCTTAGGTCCTGGTAGCTCTAGGCCTATGTAGCACAACCAGAACAGAAGTTCTACTTCAGCCAGGTCAGGCCTGCCAAGAAACTGCGTTTCACAGGCCTTTCAAAGAGATGTTCTCTTAGGCTGTAAGAGCACTGGGCAGAGCCAGCTGTTTCTTAGCTTCCCGAAGAGCTGGGAGCAAGATTCTTTGGGTCCACTCTCCGTCTTTGGAAACAAGGCAGCCCTTTGGGCCTGGCAGCTCTGGGGCAATGGAGCACACCCAGAGCAGAAGTTCTACTTCAGCCAGATCAGGCCTGCCATGAAACTGCGTTTCACAGGCCTTGGTAAGAGATGTTCCCGGTAGGCTGTAAGAGCACTGGGCAGAGCCAGTTGTTTCTTACCTTCCTGAAAAGCTGGAAGCAAGACGCCTGGGACCCCTCTGCCCGTTTGGGAACAAGGCAGCCTTTTGGGTCGGGAAGCTCTAGGCCAATGGAGCACACGCAGAGCAGGAGTTCTACTTCAGCCTGATCAGGCCTGCAAAGAACAGCGTTTGACAGGCCTTGGTAAGAGATGTTCCCGGTAGGTGTAAGAGCACTGGGCAGAGCCAGTTGTTTCTTAGCTTTGCAGAGACCGGGAAGCAAGATGCTTTGGGCCTCTCTGCCCCTTGGAAACAGGGCAGCACTGGGTCCTGGCAGCCCTAGGGCAATGGAGCACACCCAGAGCCGGAGTTCTACTTCAGCCAGATGAGGCCTGCCAAGAAACTGCGTTTCACAGGCCTTTCAAAGACATGTTCCCGGTAGGCTGTAAGAGCACGGGGCAGAGCGAGTTGGTTCTTAGCTTCCCAGAGAGCTGGAAGCAAGATGCTTTGGGGCCTCTCTGCCCCTTTGGAAACAAGGCAGCACCTTGGGCCTGGCAGCTCTAGGGCAATGGAGCACACCCAGAGCAGAAGTTCTACTTCAGCCAAATCAGGCCTGCCAGGAAACGGCGTTTCACAGGCCTTGGTAAGAGATGTTCCCGGTAGGCTGTAAGAGCACTGGGCAACGCCAGATGTTTCTTAGCTTCCCGAAGAGCTGGAAGCAAGATGCTTTGGTGCCACACTCTCACTTTGGAATCAAGGCAGCCCTTTGGGGCAGGTAGCTCCAGGCCAGTGGAGCACACCCAGAGCAGAAGTTCTACTTCGGCCAGTTCAGGCCACCAACAAACTGCGTTTCACAGGCCTTGGTAAGAGATGTTCCCGGTAGGCTGTAAGAGCACTGGGCAACGCCACATGTTTCTTAGCTTCCCGAAGAGCTGGAAGCAAGATGCTTTGGGGCCTCTCTGCCCCTTTGCAAACAAGGCGGCCCTTTGGGCCAGGCAGCTCTAGGCCAATGGAGCACACCCAGAGCAGAAGTTCTACTTCAGCTAGAACAGGCCACCAACAAAGTGCGTTTCACAGGCCTTGGTAAGAGATTTTCTCTCAGGCTGTAAGAGCACTGGGCAGAGCCAGTTGTTTCTTAGCTTCCCAAAGACCGGGAAGCAAGATGCTTTGGGGGCTCCCTGCCCCTTTGCCAACAAGGCCGACCTTTGGGCCTTTCAGCTCTAGGCCAATGGAGCACACCCAGAGCAGAAGTTCTACCTCAGCCAGATAAGGCCTGCCAAGAAACTGCGTTTCAAAGGCTTTGGTAAGAGATGTTCCCGGTACTCTGTCAGAGCACTGGGCAGAGACACTTGTTTCTTAGCTTCCCAAGAGGTGAAAGCAAGATGCTTTGGGGCCTCTCTCCCCCTTTGGAAACAAGGCATCCCTTTGGGCCTTTCAGCTCTAGGGCAATGGAGCACACCCAGAGCAGAAGTTCTACCTCAGCCAGATCAGGCCTGCCAAGAAACTGCTTTTCACAAGCCTTCGTAAGAGGTGTTCCCGGAAGGCTGTAAGAGTACCTGGCAGAGCGAGTTGTTTCTTAGCTTCAAAAACAGCTGGAAGCAACATGATTTGGGGCCTCTCTCCCCCTTTGGAAACAAAGCAGCCTTTGTGCCTGGCAGCTCTAGGCCAAAGTAGCACACCCAGAGCACAAGTTCTACCTCAGCCAGATAAGGCCTGTCAAGAAGCTGCGTTTCACAGGCCTTTGTATGTGACGTTCCCGGTTGGCTTTGAGAGCACTGTGCAGAGCCAGTTGTTTTAGCTTCCCAGAGAGCAGGAAGCAAGATGCTTTGGGGCCTCTCTCACACTTTGGAAATAAAGGCAGCCCTTTGGGCCTGGCAGCCCTAGGCCAATGGAGTACACCCAGAGCAGAAGTTCTACCTCAGCCAGATCAGGCCTTCCAAGAAACTGCGTCTCACAGGCCTTTCTCTGTCACGTTGCCGGTAGGCTGTGAGAGCACTGTGCAGAGCCAGTTGTTTCTTAGCTTCCCAAAGATTTGGAAGCAAGATGCTTTGGGGACTCTCAGCCCCTTTGGAAACAAGGCGGCCCTTTGGGCCTGGCAGCTCTAGGCCAAAGTAGCACGCCCAGAGCAGGAGTTCTACTTCAGCCAGATCAGGCCTGCCAGGAAACTGCGTTTCACAGGCCTTGGTAAGAGATGTTCCCGGTAGGCTGTGAGAGCACTGTGGAGAGCCAGTTGCTTTAGCTTCCCACAGAGCTGGAAGCAAGATGCTTTGGGGCCTCTCTCTCCCTTTGGACACAAGGCAGCCGTTTGGGCCTGGCAGCTCTAGGCAAATCGAGCACACCCACAGCAGAAGTTCTACTTCAGGCAGATCAGTCCTGCCCAGAAACTACGTTTCACAGCCCTTGGTAAGAGATGTTCACGGTAGGCTGTGAGAGCACTGGGCAGAACCAGTTGTTTTTTAGCATCCCAAAGTGCTGGAGGCAAGATGCTTTGGGGTCTCTCTCACCCTTTGGAAACAAGGCAGCCCTTAGGTCCTGGTAGCTCTAGGCCTATGTAGCACAACCAGAACAGAAGTTCTACTTCAGCCAGGTCAGGCCTGCCAAGAAACTGCGTTTCACAGGCCTTTCAAAGAGATGTTCTCTTTGGCTGTAAGAGCACTGGGCAGAGCCAGCTGTTTCTTAGCTTCCCGAAGAGCCGGGAGCAAGATGCTTTGGGTCCACTCTCCATCTTTGGAAACAAGGCAGCCCTTTGGGCCTGGCAGCTCTAGGGCAATGGAGCACACCCAGAGCAGAAGTTCTACTTCAGCCAGATCAGGCCTGCCAGGAAACTGCGTTTCACAGGCCTTGGTAAGAGATGTTCCCGGTAGGCTGTAAGAGCACTGGGCAGAGCCAGTTGTTTCTTACCTTCCTGAAAAGCTGGAAGCAAGACGCCTGGGACCCCTCTGCCCGTTTGGGAACAAGGCAGCCTTTTGGGTCGGGAAGCTCTAGGCCAATGGAGCACACGCAGAGCAGGAGTTCTACTTCAGCCTGATCAGGCCTGCAAAGAAACAGCGTTTGACAGGCCTTGGTAAGAGATGTTCCCGGTAGGTGTAAGAGCACTGGGCAGAGCCAGTTGTTTCTTAGCTTTGCAGAGACCGGGAAGCAAGATGCTTTGGGCCTCTCTGCCCCTTGGAAACAGGGCAGCACTGGGTCCTGGCAGCCCTAGGGCAATGGAGCACACCCAGAGCCGGAGTTCTACTTCAGCCAGATGAGGCCTGCCAAGAAACTGCGTTTCACAGGCCTTTCAAAGACATGTTCCCGGTAGGCTGTAAGAGCACGGGGCAGAGCGAGTTGGTTCTTAGCTTCCCAGAGAGCTGGAAGCAAGATGCTTTGGGGCCTCTCTGCCCCTTTGGAAACAAGGCAGCACCTTGGGCCTGGCAGCTCTAGGGCAATGGAGCACACCCAGAGCAGAAGTTCTACTTCAGCCAAATCAGGCCTGCCAGGAAACGGCGTTTCACAGGCCTTGGTAAGAGATGTTCCCGGTAGGCTGTAAGAGCACTGGGCAACGCCAGATGTTTCTTAGCTTCCCGAAGAGCTGGAAGCAAGATGCTTTGGTGCCACACTCTCACTTTGGAATCAAGGCAGCCCTTTGGGGCAGGTAGCTCCAGGCCAGTGGAGCACACCCAGAGCAGAAGTTCTACTTCGGCCAGTTCAGGCCACCAACAAACTGCGTTTCACAGGCCTTGGTAAGAGATGTTCCCGGTAGGCTGTAAGAGCACTGGGCAACGCCACATGTTTCTTAGCTTCCCGAAGAGCTGGAAGCAAGATGCTTTGGGGCCTCTCTGCCCCTTTGCAAACAAGGCGGCCCTTTGGGCCAGGCAGCTCTAGGCCAATGGAGCACACCCAGAGCAGAAGTTCTACTTCAGCTAGAACAGGCCACCAACAAAGTGCGTTTCACAGGCCTTGGTAAGAGATTTTCTCTCAGGCTGTAAGAGCACTGGGCAGAGCCAGTTGTTTCTTAGCTTCCCAAAGACCGGGAAGCAAGATGCTTTGGGGGCTCCCTGCCCCTTTGCCAACAAGGCCGACCTTTGGGCCTTTCAGCTCTAGGCCAATGGAGCACACCCAGAGCAGAAGTTCTACCTCAGCCAGATAAGGCCTGCCAAGAAACTGCGTTTCAAAGGCTTTGGTAAGGGATGTTCCCGGTACTCTGTCAGAGCACTGGGCAGAGACACTTGTTTCTTAGCTTCCCAAGAGGTGAAAGCAAGATGCTTTGGGGCCTCTCTCCCCCTTTGGAAACAAGGCATCCCTTTGGGCCTTTCAGCTCTAGGGCAATGGAGCACACCCAGAGCAGAAGTTCTACCTCAGCCAGATCAGGCCTGCCAAGAAACTGCTTTTCACAAGCCTTCGTAAGAGGTGTTCCCGGAAGGCTGTAAGAGTACCTGGCAGAGCGAGTTGTTTCTTAGCTTCAAAAACAGCTGGAAGCAACATGATTTGGGGCCTCTCTCCCCCTTTGGAAACAAAGCAGCCTTTGTGCCTGGCAGCTCTAGGCCAAAGTAGCACACCCAGAGCACAAGTTCTACCTCAGCCAGATAAGGCCTGTCAAGAAGCTGCGTTTCACAGGCCTTTGTATGTGACGTTCCCGGTTGGCTTTGAGAGCACTGTGCAGAGCCAGTTGTTTTAGCTTCCCAGAGAGCAGGAAGCAAGATGCTTTGGGGCCTCTCTCACACTTTGGAAATAAAGGCAGCCCTTTGGGCCTGGCAGCCCTAGGCCAATGGAGTACACCCAGAGCAGAAGTTCTACCTCAGCCAGATCAGGCCTTCCAAGAAACTGCGTCTCACAGGCCTTTCTCTGTCACGTTGCCGGTAGGCTGTGAGAGCACTGTGCAGAGCCAGTTGTTTCTTAGCTTCCCAAAGATTTGGAAGCAAGATGCTTTGGGGACTCTCAGCCCCTTTGGAAACAAGGCGGCCCTTTGGGCCTGGCAGCTCTAGGCCAAAGTAGCACGCCCAGAGCAGGAGTTCTACTTCAGCCAGATCAGGCCTGCCAGGAAACTGCGTTTCACAGGCCTTGGTAAGAGATGTTCCCGGTAGGCTGTGAGAGCACTGTGGAGAGCCAGTTGCTTTAGCTTCCCACAGAGCTGGAAGCAAGATGCTTTGGGGCCTCTCTCTCCCTTTGGACACAAGGCAGCCGTTTGGGCCTGGCAGCTCTAGGCAAATCGAGCACACCCACAGCAGAAGTTCTACTTCAGGCAGATCAGTCCTGCCCAGAAACTACGTTTCACAGCCCTTGGTAAGAGATGTTCACGGTAGGCTGTGAGAGCACTGGGCAGAACCAGTTGTTTTTTAGCATCCCAAAGTGCTGGAGGCAAGATGCTTTGGGGTCTCTCTCACCCTTTGGAAACAAGGCAGCCCTTAGGTCCTGGTAGCTCTAGGCCTATGTAGCACAACCAGAACAGAAGTTCTACTTCAGCCAGGTCAGGCCTGCCAAGAAACTGCGTTTCACAGGCCTTTCAAAGAGATGTTCTCTTTGGCTGTAAGAGCACTGGGCAGAGCCAGCTGTTTCTTAGCTTCCCGAAGAGCCGGGAGCAAGATGCTTTGGGTCCACTCTCCATCTTTGGAAACAAGGCAGCCCTTTGGGCCTGGCAGCTCTAGGGCAATGGAGCACACCCAGAGCAGAAGTTCTACTTCAGCCAGATCAGGCCTGCCAGGAAACTGCGTTTCACAGGCCTTGGTAAGAGATGTTCCCGGTAGGCTGTAAGAGCACTGGGCAGAGCCAGTTGTTTCTTACCTTCCTGAAAAGCTGGAAGCAAGACGCCTGGGACCCCTCTGCCCGTTTGGGAACAAGGCAGCCTTTTGGGTCGGGAAGCTCTAGGCCAATGGAGCACACGCAGAGCAGGAGTTCTACTTCAGCCTGATCAGGCCTGCAAAGAAACAGCGTTTGACAGGCCTTGGTAAGAGATGTTCCCGGTAGGTGTAAGAGCACTGGGCAGAGCCAGTTGTTTCTTAGCTTTGCAGAGACCGGGAAGCAAGATGCTTTGGGCCTCTCTGCCCCTTGGAAACAGGGCAGCACTGGGTCCTGGCAGCCCTAGGGCAATGGAGCACACCCAGAGCCGGAGTTCTACTTCAGCCAGATGAGGCCTGCCAAGAAACTGCGTTTCACAGGCCTTTCAAAGACATGTTCCCGGTAGGCTGTAAGAGCACGGGGCAGAGCGAGTTGGTTCTTAGCTTCCCAGAGAGCTGGAAGCAAGATGCTTTGGGGCCTCTCTGCCCCTTTGGAAACAAGGCAGCACCTTGGGCCTGGCAGCTCTAGGGCAATGGAGCACACCCAGAGCAGAAGTTCTACTTCAGCCAAATCAGGCCTGCCAGGAAACGGCGTTTCACAGGCCTTGGTAAGAGATGTTCCCGGTAGGCTGTAAGAGCACTGGGCAACGCCAGATGTTTCTTAGCTTCCCGAAGAGCTGGAAGCAAGATGCTTTGGTGCCACACTCTCACTTTGGAATCAAGGCAGCCCTTTGGGGCAGGTAGCTCCAGGCCAGTGGAGCACACCCAGAGCAGAAGTTCTACTTCGGCCAGTTCAGGCCACCAACAAACTGCGTTTCACAGGCCTTGGTAAGAGATGTTCCCGGTAGGCTGTAAGAGCACTGGGCAACGCCAGATGTTTCTTAGCTTCCCGAAGAGCTGGAAGCAAGATGCTTTGGGGCCTCTCTGCCCCTTTGCAAACAAGGCGGCCCTTTGGGCCAGGCAGCTCTAGGCCAATGGAGCACACCCAGAGCAGAAGTTCTACTTCAGCTAGATCAGGCCACCAACAAAGTGCGTTTCACAGGCCTTGGTAAGAGATTTTCTCTCAGGCTGTAAGAGCACTGGGCAGAGCCAGTTGTTTCTTAGCTTCCCAAAGACCGGGAAGCAAGATGCTTTGGGGACTCCCTGCCCCTTTGCCAACAAGGCCGACCTTTGGGCCTTTCAGCTCTAGGCCAATGGAGCACACCCAGAGCAGAAGTTCTACCTCAGCCAGATAAGGCCTGCCAAGAAACTGCGTTTCAAAGGCTTTGGTAAGAGATGTTCCCGGTACTCTGTCAGAGCACTGGGCAGAGACACTTGTTTCTTAGCTTCCCAAGAGGTGAAAGCAAGATGCTTTGGGGCCTCTCTCCCCCTTTGGAAACAAGGCATCCCTTTGGGCCTTTCAGCTCTAGGGCTATGGAGCACACCCAGAGCAGAAGTTCTACCTCAGCCAGATCAGGCCTGCCAAGAAACTGCTTTTCACAAGCCTTCGTAAGAGGTGTTCCCGGAAGGCTGTAAGAGTACCTGGCAGAGCGAGTTGTTTCTTAGCTTCAAAAACAGCTGGAAGCAACATGATTTGGGGCCTCTCTCCCCCTTTGGAAACAAAGCAGCCTTTGTGCCTGGCAGCTCTAGGCCAAAGTAGCACACCCAGAGCACAAGTTCTACCTCAGCCAGATAAGGCCTGTCAAGAAGCTGCGTTTCACAGGCCTTTGTATGTGACGTTCCCGGTTGGCTTTGAGAGCACTGTGCAGAGCCAGTTGTTTTAGCTTCCCAGAGAGCAGGAAGCAAGATGCTTTGGGGCCTCTCTCACACTTTGGAAATAAAGGCAGCCCTTTGGGCCTGGCAGCCCTAGGCCAATGGAGTACACCCAGAGCAGAAGTTCTACCTCAGCCAGATCAGGCCTTCCAAGAAACTGCGTCTCACAGGCCTTTCTCTGTCACGTTGCCGGTAGGCTGTGAGAGCACTGTGCAGAGCCAGTTGTTTCTTAGCTTCCCAAAGATTTGGAAGCAAGATGCTTTGGGGACTCTCAGCCCCTTTGGAAACAAGGCGGCCCTTTGGGCCTGGCAGCTCTAGGCCAAAGTAGCACGCCCAGAGCAGGAGTTCTACTTCAGCCAGATCAGGCCTGCCAGGAAACTGCGTTTCACAGGCCTTGGTAAGAGATGTTCCCGGTAGGCTGTGAGAGCACTGTGGAGAGCCAGTTGCTTTAGCTTCCCACAGAGCTGGAAGCAAGATGCTTTGGGGCCTCTCTCTCCCTTTGGACACAAGGCAGCCGTTTGGGCCTGGCAGCTCTAGGCAAATCGAGCACACCCACAGCAGAAGTTCTACTTCAGGCAGATCAGTCCTGCCCAGAAACTACGTTTCACAGCCCTTGGTAAGAGATGTTCACGGTAGGCTGTGAGAGCACTGGGCAGAACCAGTTGTTTTTTAGCATCCCAAAGTGCTGGAGGCAAGATGCTTTGGGGTCTCTCTCACCCTTTGGAAACAAGGCAGCCCTTAGGTCCTGGTAGCTCTAGGCCTATGTAGCACAACCAGAACAGAAGTTCTACTTCAGCCAGGTCAGGCCTGCCAAGAAACTGCGTTTCACAGGCCTTTCAAAGAGATGTTCTCTTAGGCTGTAAGAGCACTGGGCAGAGCCAGCTGTTTCTTAGCTTCCCGAAGAGCCGGGAGCAAGATGCTTTGGGTCCACTCTCCATCTTTGGAAACAAGGCAGCCCTTTGGGCCTGGCAGCTCTAGGGCAATGGAGCACACCCAGATCAGAAGTTCTACTTCAGCCAGATCAGGCCTGCCAGGAAACTGCGTTTCACAGGCCTTGGTAAGAGATGTTCCCGGTAGGCTGTAAGAGCACTGGGCAGAGCCAGTTGTTTCTTACCTTCCTGAAAAGCTGGAAGCAAGACGCCTGGGACCCCTCTGCCCGTTTGGGAACAAGGCAGCCTTTTGGGTCGGGAAGCTCTAGGCCAATGGAGCACACGCAGAGCAGGAGTTCTACTTCAGCCTGATCAGGCCTGCAAAGAAACAGCGTTTGACAGGCCTTGGTAAGAGATGTTCCCGGTAGGTGTAAGAGCACTGGGCAGAGCCAGTTGTTTCTTAGCTTTGCAGAGACCGGGAAGCAAGATGCTTTGGGCCTCTCTGCCCCTTGGAAACAGGGCAGCACTGGGTCCTGGCAGCCCTAGGGCAATGGAGCACACCCAGAGCCGGAGTTCTACTTCAGCCAGATGAGGCCTGCCAAGAAACTGCGTTTCACAGGCCTTTCAAAGACATGTTCCCGGTAGGCTGTAAGAGCACGGGGCAGAGCGAGTTGGTTCTTAGCTTCCCAGAGAGCTGGAAGCAAGATGCTTTGGGGCCTCTCTGCCCCTTTGGAAACAAGGCAGCACCTTGGGCCTGGCAGCTCTAGGGCAATGGAGCACACCCAGAGCAGAAGTTCTACTTCAGCCAAATCAGGCCTGCCAGGAAACGGCGTTTCACAGGCCTTGGTAAGAGATGTTCCCGGTAGGCTGTAAGAGCACTGGGCAACGCCAGATGTTTCTTAGCTTCCCGAAGAGCTGGAAGCAAGATGCTTTGGTGCCACACTCTCACTTTGGAATCAAGGCAGCCCTTTGGGGCAGGTAGCTCCAGGCCAGTGGAGCACACCCAGAGCAGAAGTTCTACTTCGGCCAGTTCAGGCCACCAACAAACTGCGTTTCACAGGCCTTGGTAAGAGATGTTCCCGGTAGGCTGTAAGAGCACTGGGCAACGCCAGATGTTTCTTAGCTTCCCGAAGAGCTGGAAGCAAGATGCTTTGGGGCCTCTCTGCCCCTTTGCAAACAAGGCGGCCCTTTGGGCCAGGCAGCTCTAGGCCAATGGAGCACACCCAGAGCAGAAGTTCTACTTCAGCTAGAACAGGCCACCAACAAAGTGCGTTTCACAGGCCTTGGTAAGAGATTTTCTCTCAGGCTGTAAGAGCACTGGGCAGAGCCAGTTGTTTCTTAGCTTCCCAAAGACCGGGAAGCAAGATGCTTTGGGGGCTCCCTGCCCCTTTGCCAACAAGGCCGACCTTTGGGCCTTTCAGCTCTAGGCCAATGGAGCACACCCAGAGCAGAAGTTCTACCTCAGCCAGATAAGGCCTGCCAAGAAACTGCGTTTCAAAGGCTTTGGTAAGAGCTGTTGCCGGTACTCTGTCAGAGCACTGGGCAGAGACAGTTGTTTCTTAGCTTCCCAAAGAGCTGGAAGCAAGATGCTTTGGGGCCTCTCTGCCCCTTTGCAAACAAGGCATCCCTTTGGGCCTTTCAGCTCTAGGCCAATGGAGCACACCCAGAGCAGAAGTTCTACCTCAGCCAGATCAGGCCTGCCAAGAAACTGCTTTTCACAGGCCTTCGTAAGAGGTGTTCCCGGAAGGCTGTAAGAGTACCTGGCAGAGCGAGTTGTTTCTTAGCTTCAAAAACAGCTGGAAGCAACATGATATGGGGCCTCTCTCCCCCTTTGGAAACAAAGCAGCCTTTGTGCCTGGCAGCTCTAGGCCATAGTAGCACACCCAGAGCACAAGTTCTACCTCAGCCAGATAAGGCCTGTCAAGAAGCTGCGTTTCACAGGCCTTTGTATGTGACGTTCCCGGTTGGCTTTGAGAGCACTGTGCAGAGCCAGTTGTTTTAGCTTCCCAGAGAGCAGGAAGCAAGATGCTTTGGGGCCTCTCTCACACTTTGGAAATAAAGGCAGCCCTTTGGGCCTGGCAGCCCTAGGCCAATGGAGTACACCCAGAGCAGAAGTTCTACCTCAGCCAGATCAGGCCTTCCAAGAAACTGCGTCTCACAGGCCTTTCTCTGTCACGTTGCCGGTAGGCTGTGAGAGCACTGTGCAGAGCCAGTTGTTTCTTAGCTTCCCAAAGATTTGGAAGCAAGATACTTTGGGGACTCTCAACCCCTTTGGAAACAAGGCGGCCCTTTGGGCCTGGCAGCTCTAGGCCAAAGTAGCACGCCCAGAGCAGGAGTTCTACTTCAGCCAGATCAGGCCTGCCAGGAAACTGCCTTTCACAGGCCTTGGTAAGAGATGTTCCCGGTAGGCTGTGAGAGCACTGTGGAGAGCCAGTTGCTTTAGCTTCCCACAGAGCTGGAAGCAAGATGCTTTGGGGCCTCTCTCTCCCTTTGGACACAAGGCAGCCGTTTGGGCCTGGCAGCTCTAGGCCAATGGAGCACACCCACAGCAGAAGTTCTACATCAGGCAGATCAGTCCTGCCCAGAAACTGCGTTTCACAGCCCTTGGTAAGAGATGTTCACGGTAGGCTGTGAGAGCACTGGGCAGAACCAGTTGTTTTTTAGCATCCCAAAGTGCTGGAGGCAAGATGCTTTGGGGCCTCTCTCACCCTTTGGACACAAGGCAGCCCTTAGGTCCTGGTAGCTCTAGGCCTATGTAGCACAACCAGAACAGAAGTTCTACTTCAGCCAGGTCAGGCCTGCCAAGAAACTGCGTTTCACAGGCCTTTCAAAGAGATGTTCTCTTAGGCTGTAAGAGCACTGGGCAGAGCCAGCTGTTTCTTAGCTTCCCGAAGACCCGGGAGCAAGATGCTTTGGGTCCACTCTCCATCTTTGGAAACAAGGCAGCCCTTTGGGCCTGGCAGCTCTAGGGCAATGGAGCACACCCAGATCAGAAGTTCTACTTCAGCCAGATCAGGCCTGCCAGGAAACTGCGTTTCACAGGCCTTGGTAAGAGATGTTCCCGGTAGGCTGTAAGAGCACTGGGCAGAGCCAGTTGTTTCTTACCTTCCTGAAAAGCTGGAAGCAAGATGCTTGGGACCCCTCTGCCCGTTTGGGAACAAGGCAGCCTTTTTGGTAGGGAAGCTCTAGGCCAATGGAGCACACGCAGAGCAGGAGTTCTACTTCAGCCTGATCAGGCCTGCAAAGAAACAGCGTTTGACAGGCCTTGGTAAGAGATGTTCCCGGTAGGTGTAAGAGCACTGGGCAGAGCCAGTTGTTTCTTAGCTTCGCAAAGACCGGGAAGCAAGATGCTTTGGGCCTCTCTGACCCTTGGAAACAGGGCAGCACTTGGGGCCTGGCAGCTCTAGGGCAATGGAGCACACCCAGAGCCGGAGTTCTACTTCAGCCAGATGAGGCCTGCCAAGAAACTGCGTTTCACAGGCCTTTCAAAGACATGTTCCCGGTAGGCTGTAAGAGCACGGGGCAGAGCGAGTTGGTTCTTAGCTTCCCAGAGAGCTGGAAGCAAGATGCTTTGGGGCCTCTCTGCCCCTTTGGAAACAAGGCAGCACCTTGGGCCTGGCAGCTCTAGGGCAATGGAGCACACCCAGAGCAGAAGTTCTACTTCAGCCAAATCAGGCCTGCCAGGAAAAGGCGTTTCACAGGCCTTGGTAAGAGATGTTCCCGGTAGGCTGTAAGAGCACTGGGCAACGCCAGATGTTTCTTAGCTTCCCGAAGAGCTGGAAGCAAGATGCTTTGGTGCCACTCTCTCACTTTGGAATCAAGGCAGCCCTTTGGGGCAGGTAGCTCCAGGCCAGTGGAGCACACCCAGAGCAGAAGTTCTACTTCGGCCAGTTCAGGCCACCAACAAACTGCGTTTCACAGGCCTTGGTAAGAGATGTTCCCGGTAGGCTGTAAGAGCACTGGGCAACGCCAGATGTTTCTTAGCTTCCCGAAGAGCTGGAAGCAAGATGCTTTGGGGCCTCTCTGCCCCTTTGCAAACAAGGCGGCCCTTTGGGCCAGGCAGCTCTAGGCCAATGGAGCACACCCAGAGCAGAAGTTCTACTTCAGCTAGATCAGGCCACCAACAAAGTGCGTTTCACAGGCCTTGGTAAGAGATTTTCTCTCAGGCTGTAAGAGCACTGGGCAGAGCCAGTTGTTTCTTAGCTTCCCGAAGAGCTGGAAGCAAGATGCTTTGGGGGCTCCCTGCCCCTTTGCCAACAAGGCCGACCTTTGGGCCTTTCAGCTCTAGGCCAATGGAGCACACCCACAGCAGAAGTTCTACCTCAGCCAGATAAGGCCTGCCAAGAAACTGCGTTTCAAAGGCTTTGGTAAGAGATGTTCCCGGTACTCTGTCAGAGCACTGGGCAGAGACAGTTGTTTCTTAGCTTCCCAATGAGCTGGAAGCAAGATGCTTTGGGGCCTCTCTGCCCCTTTGCAAACAAGGCATCCCTTTGGGCCTTTCAGCTCTAGGGCAATGGAGCACACCCAGAGCAGAAGTTCTACCTCAGCCAGATCAGGCCTGCCAAGAAACTGCTTTTCACAGGCCTTCGTAAGAGGTGTTCCCGGAAGGCTGTAAGAGTACCTGGCAGAGCGAGTTGTTTCTTAGCTTCAAAAACAGCTGGAAGCAACATGATTTGGGGCCTCTCTCCCCCTTTGGAAACAAAGCAGCCTTTGTGCCTGGCAGCTCTAGGCCAAAGTAGCACACCCAGAGCACAAGTTCTACCTCAGCCAGATAAGGCCTGTCAAGAAGCTGCGTTTCACAGGCCTTTGTATGTGACGTTCCCGGTTGGCTTTGAGAGCACTGTGCAGAGCCGGTTGTTTTAGCTTCCCAGAGAGCAGGAAGCAAGATGCTTTGGGGCCTCTCTCACACTTTGGAAATAAAGGCAGCCCTTTGGGCCTGGCAGCCCTAGGCCAATGGAGTACACCCAGAGCAGAAGTTCTACCTCAGCCAGATCAGGCCTTCCAAGAAACTGCGTCTCACAGGCCTTTCTCTGTCACGTTGCCGGTAGGCTGTGAGAGCACTGTGCAGAGCCAGTTGTTTCTTAGCTTCCCAAAGATTTGGAAGCAAGATACTTTGGGGACTCTCAGCCCCTTTGGAAACAAGGCGGCCCTTTGGGCCTGGCAGCTCTAGGCCAAAGTAGCACGCCCAGAGCAGGAGTTCTACTTCAGCCAGATCAGGCCTGCCAAGAAACTGCGTTTCACAGGCCTTGGTAAGAGATGTTCCCGGTAGGCTGTGAGAGCACTGTGGAGAGCCAGTTGCTTTAGCTTCCCACAGAGCTGGAAGCAAGATGCTTTGGGGCCTCTCTCTCCCTTTGGACACAAGGCAGCCGTTTGGGCCTGGCAGCTCTAGGACAATGGAGCACACCCACAGCAGAAGTTCTACTTCAGGCAGATCAGTCCTGCCCAGAAACTGCGTTTCACAGCCCTTGGTAAGAGATGTTCACGGTAGGCTGTGAGAGCACTGGGCAGAACCAGTTGTTTTTTAGCTTCCCAAAGTGCTGGAGGCAAGATGCTTTGGGGCCTCTCTCACCCTTTGGAAACAAGGCAGCCCTTAGGTCCTGGTAGCTCTAGGCCTATGTAGCACAACCAGAACAGAAGTTCTACTTCAGCCAGGTCAGGCCTGCCAAGAAACTGCGTTTCACAGGCATTTCAAAGAGATGTTCTCTTAGGCTGTAAGAGCACTGGGCAGAGCCAGCTGTTTCTTAGCTTCCCGAAGAGCTGGGAGCAAGATGCTTTGGGTCCACTCTCCGTCTTTGGAAACAAGGCAGCCCTTTGGGCCTGGCAGCTCTAGGGCAATGGAGCACACCCAGAGCAGAAGTTCTACTTCAGCCAGATCAGGCCTGCCAGGAAACTGCGTTTCACAGGCCTTGGTAAGAGATGTTCCCGGTAGGCTGTAAGAGCACTGGGCAGAGCCAGTTGTTTCTTACCTTCCTGAAAAGCTGGAAGCAAGACGCTTGGGACCCCTCTGCCCGTTTGGGAACAAGGCAGCCTTTTGGGTCGGGAAGGTCTAGGCCAATGGAGCACACGCAGAGCAGGAGTTCTACTTCAGCCTGATCAGGCCTGCAAAGAAACAGCGTTTGACAGGCCTTGGTAAGAGATGTTCCAGGTAGGTGTAAGAGCACGGGGCAGAGCGAGTTGGTTCTTAGCTTCCCAGAGAGCTGGAAGCAAGATGCTTTGGGGCCTCTCTGCCCCTTTGGAAACAAGGCAGCACCTTGGGCCTGGCAGCTCTAGGGCAACGGAGCACACCCAGAGCAGAAGTTCTACTTCAGCCAAATCAGGCCTGCCAGGAAACGGCGTTTCACAGGCCTTGGTAAGAGATGTTCCCGGTAGGCTGTAAGAGCACTGGGCAACGCCAGATGTTTCTTAGCTTCCCGAAGAGCTGGAAGCAAGATGCTTTGGGGCCTCTCTGCCCCTTTGCAAACAAGGCGGCCCTTTGGGCCAGGCAGCTCTAGGCCAATGGAGCACACCCAGAGCAGAAGTTCTACTTCAGCTAGATCAGGCCACCAACAAAGTGCGTTTCACAGGCCTTGGTAAGAGATTTTCTCTCAGGCTGTAAGAGCACTGGGCAGAGCCAGTTGTTTCTTAGCTTCCCAAAGAGCTGGAAGCAAGATGCTTTGGGGGCTCCCTGCCCCTTTGCCAACAAGGCCGACCTTTGGGCCTTTCAGCTCTAGGCCAATAGAGCACACCCAGAGCAGAAGTTCTACCTCAGCCAGATCAGGCCTGCCAAGAAACTGCTTTTCACAGGCCTTCGTAAGAGGTGTTCCCGGAAGGCTGTAAGAGTACCTGGCAGAGCGAGTTGTTTCTTAGCTTCAAAAACAGCTGGAAGCAACATGATTTGGGGCCTCTCTCCCCCTTTGGAAACAAAGCAGCCTTTGTGCCTGGCAGCTCTAGGCCAAAGTAGCACACCCAGAGCACAAGTTCTACCTCAGCCAGATAAGGCCTGTCAAGAAGCTGCGTTTCACAGGCCTTTGTATGTGACGTTCCCGGTTGGCTTTGAGAGCACTGTGCAGAGCCGGTTGTTTTAGCTTCCCAGAGAGCAGGAAGCAAGATGCTTTGGGGCCTCTCTCACACTTTGGAAATAAAGGCAGCCCTTTGGGCCTGGCAGCCCTAGGCCAATGGAGTACACCCAGAGCAGAAGTTCTACCTCAGCCAGATCAGGCCTTCCAAGAAACTGCGTCTCACAGGCCTTTCTCTGTCACGTTGCCGGTAGGCTGTGAGAGCACTGTGCAGAGCCAGTTGTTTCTTAGCTTCCCAAAGATTTGGAAGCAAGATACTTTGGGGACTCTCAGCCCCTTTGGAAACAAGGCGGCCCTTTGGGCCTGGCAGCTCTAGGCCAAAGTAGCACGCCCAGAGCAGGAGTTCTACTTCAGCCAGATCAGGCCTGCCAACAAACTGCGTTTCACAGGCCTTGGTAAGAGATGTTCCCGGTAGGCTGTGAGAGCACTGTGGAGAGCCAGTTGCTTTAGCTTCCCACAGAGCTGGAAGCAAGATGCTTTGGGGCCTCTCTCTCCCTTTGGACACAAGGCAGCCGTTTGGGCCTGGCAGCTCTAGGCCAATGGAGCACACCCACAGCAGAAGTTCTACTTCAGGCAGATCAGTCCTGCCCAGAAACTGCGTTTCACAGCCCTTGGTAAGAGATGTTCACGGTAGGCTGTGAGAGCACTGGGCAGAACCAGTTGTTTTTTAGCTTCCCAAAGTGCTGGAGGCAAGATGCTTTGGGGCCTCTCTCACCCTTTGGAAACAAGGCAGCCCTTAGGTCCTGGTAGCTCTAGGCCTATGTAGCACAACCAGAACAGAAGTTCTACTTCAGCCAGGTCAGGCCTGCCAAGAAACTGCGTTTCACAGGCCTTTCAAAGAGATGTTCTCTTAGGCTGTAAGAGCACTGGGCAGAGCCAGCTGTTTCTTAGCTTCCCGAAGAGCTGGGAGCAAGATGCTTTGGGTCCACTCTCCGTCTTTGGAAACAAGGCAGCCCTTTGGGCCTGGCAGCTCTAGGGCAATGGAGCACACCCAGAGCAGAAGTTCTACTTCAGCCAGATCAGGCCTGCCAGGAAACTGCGTTTCACAGGCCTTGGTAAGAGATGTTCCCGGTAGGCTGTAAGAGCACTGGGCAGAGCCAGTTGTTTCTTACCTTCCTGAAAAGCTGGAAGCAAGATGCTTGGGACCCCTCTGCCCGTTTGGGAACAAGGCAGCCTTTTGGGTCGGGAAGCTCTAGGCCAATGGAGCACACGCAGAGCAGGAGTTCTACTTCAGCCTGATCAGGCCTGCAAAGAAACAGCGTTTGACAGGCCTTGGTAAGAGATGTTCCAGGTAGGTGTAAGAGCACGGGGGAGAGCGAGTTGGTTCTTAGCTTCCCAGAGAGCTGGAAGCAAGATGCTTTGGGGCCTCTCTGCCCCTTTGGAAACAAGGCAGCACCTTGGGCCTGGCAGCTCTAGGGCAACGGAGCACACCCAGAGCAGAAGTTCTACTTCAGCCAAATCAGGCCTGCCAGGAAACGGCGTTTCACAGGCCTTGGTAAGAGATGTTCCCGGTAGGCTGTAAGAGCACTGGGCAACGCCAGATGTTTCTTAGCTTCCCGAAGAGCTGGAAGCAAGATGCTTTGGGGCCTCTCTGCCCCTTTGCAAACAAGGCGGCCCTTTGGGCCAGGCAGCTCTAGGCCAATGGAGCACACCCAGAGCAGAAGTTCTACTTCAGCTAGATCAGGCCACCAACAAAGTGCGTTTCACAGGCCTTGGTAAGAGATTTTCTCTCAGGCTGTAAGAGCACTGGGCAGAGCCAGTTGTTTCTTAGCTTCCCAATGAGCTGGAAGCCAGATGCTTTGGGGGCTCCCTGCCCCTTTGCCAACAAGGCCGACCTTTGGGCCTTTCAGCTCTAGGCCAATAGAGCACACCCAGATCAGAAGTTCTACCTCAGCCAGATCAGGCCTGCCAAGAAACTGCTTTTCACAGGCCTTCGTAAGAGGTGTTCCCGGAAGGCTGTAAGAGTACCTGGCAGAGCGAGTTGTTTCTTAGCTTCAAAAACAGCTGGAAGCAACATGATTTGGGGCCTCTCTCCCCCTTTGGAAACAAAGCAGCCTTTGTGCCTGGCAGCTCTAGGCCAAAGTAGCACACCCAGAGCACAAGTTCTACCTCAGCCAGATAAGGCCTGTCAAGAAGCTGCGTTTCACAGGCCTTTGTATGTGACGTTCCCGGTTGGCTTTGAGAGCACTGTGCAGAGCCGGTTGTTTTAGCTTCCCAGAGAGCAGGAAGCAAGATGCTTTGGGGCCTCTCTCACACTTTGGAAATAAAGGCAGCCCTTTGGGCCTGGCAGCCCTAGGCCAATGGAGTACACCCAGAGCAGAAGTTCTACCTCAGCCAGATCAGGCCTTCCAAGAAACTGCGTCTCACAGGCCTTTCTCTGTCACGTTGCCGGTAGGCTGTGAGAGCACTGTGCAGAGCCAGTTGTTTCTTAGCTTCCCAAAGATTTGGAAGCAAGATACTTTGGGGACTCTCAGCCCCTTTGGAAACAAGGCGGCCCTTTGGGCCTGGCAGCTCTAGGCCAAAGTAGCACGCCCAGAGCAGGAGTTCTACTTCAGCCAGATCAGGCCTGCCAAGAAACTGCGTTTCACAGGCCTTGGTAAGAGATGTTCCCGGTAGGCTGTGAGGGCACTGTGGAGAGCCAGTTGCTTTAGCTTCCCACAGAGCTGGAAGCAAGATGCTTTGGGGCCTCTCTCTCCCTTTGGACACAAGGCAGCCGTTTGGGCCTGGCAGCTCTAGGCCAATGGAGCACACCCACAGCAGAAGTTCTACTTCAGGCAGATCAGTCCTGCCCAGAAACTGCGTTTCACAGCCCTTGGTAAGAGATGTTCACGGTAGGCTGTGAGAGCACTGGGCAGAACCAGTTGTTTTTTAGCTTCCCAAAGTGCTGGAGGCAAGATGCTTTGGGGCCTCTCTCACCCTTTGGAAACAAGGCAGCCCTTAGGTCCTGGTAGCTCTAGGCCTATGTAGCACAACCAGAACAGAAGTTCTACTTCAGCCAGGTCAGGCCTGCCAAGAAACTGCGTTTCACAGGCCTTTCAAAGAGATGTTCTCTTAGGCTGTAAGAGCACTGGGCAGAGCCAGCTGTTTCTTAGCTTCCCGAAGAGCTGGGAGCAAGATGCTTTGGGTCCACTCTCCGTCTTTGGAAACAAGGCAGCCCTTTGGGCCTGGCAGCTCTAGGGCAATGGAGCACACCCAGAGCAGAAGTTCTACTTCAGCCAGATCAGGCCTGCCAGGAAACTGCGTTTCACAGGCCTTGGTAAGAGATGTTCCCGGTAGGCTGTAAGAGCACTGGGCAGAGCCAGTTGTTTCTTACCTTCCTGAAAAGCTGGAAGCAAGATGCTTGGGACCCCTCTGCCCGTTTGGGAACAAGGCAGCCTTTTGGGTCGGGAAGGTCTAGGCCAATGGAGCACACGCAGAGCAGGAGTTCTACTTCAGCCTGATCAGGCCTGCAAAGAAACAGCGTTTGACAGGCCTTGGTAAGAGATGTTCCAGGTAGGTGTAAGAGCACGGGGCAGAGCGAGTTGGTTCTTAGCTTCCCAGAGAGCTGGAAGCAAGATGCTTTGGGGCCTCTCTGCCCCTTTGGAAACAAGGCAGCACCTTGGGCCAGGCAGCTCTAGGTTAACGGAGCACACCCAGAGCAGAAGTTCTACTTCAGCCAAATCAGGCCTGCCAGGAAACGGCGTTTCACAGGCCTTGGTAAGAGATGTTCCCGGTAGGCTGTAAGAGCACTGGGCAACGCCAGATGTTTCTTAGCTTCCCGAAGAGCTGGAAGCAAGATGCTTTGGTGCCACTCTCTCACTTTGGAATCAAGGCAGCCCTTTGGGGCAGGTAGCTCTAGGCCAGTGGAGCACACCCAGAGCAGAAGTTCTACTTCGGCCAGTTCAGGCCACCAACAAACTGCGTTTCACAGGCCTTGGTAAGAGATGTTCCCGGTAGGCTGTAAGAGCACTGGGCAACGCCAGATGTTTCTTAGCTTCCCGAAGAGCTGGAAGCAAGATGCTTTGAGGCCTCTCATCCCCTTTGCAAACAAGGCGGCCCTTTGGGCCAGGCAGCTCTAGGCCAATGGAGCACACCCAGAGCAGAAGTTCTACTTCAGCTAGATCAGGCCACCAACAAAGTGCGTTTCACAGGCCTTGGTAAGAGATTTTCTCTCAGGCTGTAAGAGCACTGGGCAGAGCCAGTTGTTTCTTAGCTTCCCTAAGAGCTGGAAGCAAGATGCTTTGGGGGCTCCCTGCCCCTTTGCCAACAAGGCCGACCTTTGGGCCTTTCAGCTCTAGGCCAATGGAGCACACCCAGAGCAGAAGTTCTACCTCAGCCAGATAAGGCCTGCCAAGAAACTGCGTTTCAAAGGCTTTGGTAAGAGATGTTGCCGGTACTCTGTCAGAGCACTGGGCAGAGACAGTTGTTTCTTAGCTTCCCAATGAGCTGGAAGCAAGATGCTTTGGGGCCTCTCTGCCCCTTTGCAAACAAGGCATCCCTTTGGGCCTTTCAGCTCTAGGGCAATGGAGCACACCCAGAGCAGAAGTTCTACCTCAGCCAGATCAGGCCTGCCAAGAAACTGCTTTTCACAGGCCTTCGTAAGAGGTGTTCCCGGAAGGCTGTAAGAGTACCTGGCAGAGCGAGTTGTTTCTTAGCTTCAAAAACAGCTGGAAGCAACATGATTTGGGGCCTCTCTCCCCCTTTGGAAACAAAGCAGCCTTTGTGCCTGGCAGCTCTAGGCCAAAGTAGCACACCCAGAGCACAAGTTCTACCTCAGCCAGATAAGGCCTGTCAAGAAGCTGCGTTTCACAGGCCTTTGTATGTGACGTTCCCGGTTGGCTTTGAGAGCACTGTGCAGAGCCAGTTGTTTTAGCT
Source organism: Equus asinus (assembly GCF_041296235.1). Lineage (NCBI taxonomy): Eukaryota > Metazoa > Chordata > Mammalia > Perissodactyla > Equidae > Equus > Equus asinus. The sequence continues at coordinate 1,664,487 of NW_027225523.1, forward strand.
TCCCAGAGAGCAGGAAGCAAGATGCTTTGGGGCCTCTCTCACACTTTGGAAATAAAGGCAGCCCTTTGGGCCTGGCAGCCCTAGGCCAATGGAGTACACCCAGAGCAGAAGTTCTACCTCAGCCAGATCAGGCCTTCCAAGAAACTGCGTCTCACAGGCCTTTCTCTGTCACGTTGCCGGTAGGCTGTGAGAGCACTGTGCAGAGCCAGTTGTTTCTTAGCTTCCCAAAGATTTGGAAGCAAGATACTTTGGGGACTCTCAGCCCCTTTGGAAACAAGGCGGCCCTTTGGGCCTGGCAGCTCTAGGCCAAAGTAGCACGCCCAGAGCAGGAGTTCTACTTCAGCCAGATGAGGCCTGCCAAGAAACTGCGTTTCACAGGCCTTGGTAAGAGATGTTCCCGGTAGGCTGTAAGAGCACAGGGCAGAGCCAGTTGTTTCTTACCTTCCTGAAAAGCTGGAAGCAAGACGCTTGGGACCCCTCTGCCCGTTTGGGAACAAGGCAGCCTTTTGGGTCGGGAAGCTCTAGGCCAATGGAGCACACGCAGAGCAGGAGTTCTACTTCAGCCTGATCAGGCCTGCAAAGAAACAGCGTTTGACAGGCCTTGGTAAGAGATGTTCCCGGTAGGTGTAAGAGCACTGGGCAGAGCCAGTTGTTTCTTAGCTTCGCAAAGACCGGGAAGCAAGATGCTTTGGGCCTCTCTGCCCCTTGGAAACAGGGCAGCACTTGGGGCCTGGCAGCTCTAGGGCAATGGAGCACACCCAGAGCCGGAGTTCTACTTCAGCCAGATGAGGCCTGCCAAGAAACTGCGTTTCACAGGCCTTTCAAAGACATGTTCCCGGTAGGCTGTAAGAGCACGGGGCAGAGCGAGTTGGTTCTTAGCTTCCCAGAGAGCTGGAAGCAAGATGCTTTGGGGCCTCTCTGCCCCTTTGGAAACAAGGCAGCACCTTGGGCCTGGCAGCTCTAGGGCAATGGAGCACACCCAGAGCAGAAGTTCTACTTCAGCCAAATCAGGCCTGCCAGGAAACGGCGTTTCACAGGCCTTGGTAAGAGATGTTCCCGGTAGGCTGTAAGAGCACTGGGCAACGCCAGATGTTTCTTAGCTTCCCGAAGAGCTGGAAGCAAGATGCTTTGGTGCCACTCTCTCACTTTGGAATCAAGGCAGCCCTTTGGGGCAGGTAGCTCCAGGCCAGTGGAGCACACCCAGAGCAGAAGTTCTACTTCGGCCAGTTCAGGCCACCAACAAACTGCGTTTCACAGGCCTTGGTAAGAGATGTTCCCGGTAGGCTGTAAGAGCACTGGGCAACGCCAGATGTTTCTTAGCTTCCCGAAGAGCTGGAAGCAAGATGCTTTGGGGCCTCTCTGCCCCTTTGCAAACAAGGCGGCCCTTTGGGCCAGGCAGCTCTAGGCCAATGGAGCACACCCAGAGCAGAAGTTCTACTTCAGCTAGATCAGGCCACCCACAAAGTGCGTTTCACAGGCCTTGGTAAGAGATTTTCTCTCAGGCTGTAAGAGCACTGGGCAGAGCCAGTTGTTTCTTAGCTTCCCGAAGAGCTGGAAGCAAGATGCTTTGGGGGCTCCCTGCCCCTTTGCCAACAAGGCCGACCTTTGGGCCTTTCAGCTCTAGGCCAATGGAGCACACCCAGAGCAGAAGTTCTACCTCAGCCAGATAAGGCCTGCCAAGAAACTGCGTTTCAAAGGCTTTGGTAAGAGATGTTCCCGGTACTCTGTCAGAGCACTGGGCAGAGACAGTTGTTTCTTAGCTTCCCAATGAGCTGGAAGCAAGATGCTTTGGGGCCTCTCTGCCCCTTTGCAAACAAGGCATCCCTTTGGGCCTTTCAGCTCTAGGGCAATGGAGCACACCCAGAGCAGAAGTTCTACCTCAGCCAGATCAGGCCTGCCAAGAAACTGCTTTTCACAGGCCTTCGTAAGAGGTGTTCCCGGAAGGCTGTAAGAGTACCTGGCAGAGCGAGTTGTTTCTTAGCTTCAAAAACAGCTGGAAGCAACATGATTTGGGGCCTCTCTCCCCCTTTGGAAACAAAGCAGCCTTTGTGCCTGGCAGCTCTAGGCCAAAGTAGCACACCCAGAGCACAAGTTCTACCTCAGCCAGATAAGGCCTGTCAAGAAGCTGCGTTTCACAGGCCTTTGTATGTGACGTTCCCGGTTGGCTTTGAGAGCACTGTGCAGAGCCAGTTGTTTTAGCTTCCCAGAGAGCAGGAAGCAAGATGCTTTGGGGCCTCTCTCACACTTTGGAAATAAAGGCAGCCCTTTGGGCCTGGCAGCCCTAGGCCAATGGAGTACACCCAGAGCAGAAGTTCTACCTCAGCCAGATCAGGCCTTCCAAGAAACTGCGTCTCACAGGCCTGTCTCTGTCACGTTGCCGGTAGGCTGTGAGAGCACTGTGCAGAGCCAGTTGTTTCTTAGCTTCCCAAAGATTTGGAAGCAAGATACTTTGGGGACTCTCAGCCCCTTTGGAAACAAGGCGGCCCTTTGGGCCTGGCAGCTCTAGGCCAAAGTAGCACGCCCAGAGCAGGAGTTCTACTTCAGCCAGATCAGGCCTGCCAAGAAACTGCGTTTCACAGGCCTTGGTAAGAGATGTTCCCGGTAGGCTGTAAGAGCACTGGGCAGAGCCAGTTGTTTCTTACCTTCCTGAAAAGCTGGAAGCAAGACGCTTGGGACCCCTCTGCCCGTTTGGGAACAAGGCAGCCTTTTGGGTCGGGAAGCTCTAGGCCAATGGAGCACACGCAGAGCAGGAGTTCTACTTCAGCCTGATCAGGCCTGCAAAGAAACAGCGTTTGACAGGCCTTGGTAAGAGATGTTCCCGGTAGGTGTAAGAGCACTGGGCAGAGCCAGTTGTTTCTTAGCTTCGCAAAGATCGGGAAGCAAGATGCTTTGGGCCTCTCTGCCCCTTGGAAACAGGGCAGCACTTGGGGCCTGGCAGCCCTAGGGCAATGGAGCACACCCAGAGCCGGAGTTCTACTTCAGCCAGATGAGGCCTGCCAAGAAACTGCGTTTCACAGGCCTTTCAAAGACATGTTCCCGGTAGGCTGTAAGAGCACGGGGCAGAGCGAGTTGGTTCTTAGCTTCCCAGAGAGCTGGAAGCAAGATGCTTTGGGGCCTCTCTGCCCCTTTGGAAACAAGGCAGCACCTTGGGCCTGGCAGCTCTAGGGCAATGGAGCACACCCAGAGCAGAAGTTCTACTTCAGCCAAATCAGGCCTGCCAGGAAACGGCGTTTCACAGGCCTTGGTAAGAGATGTTCCCGGTAGGCTGTAAGAGCACTGGGCAACGCCAGATGTTTCTTAGCTTCCCGAAGAGCTGGAAGCAAGATGCTTTGGTGCCACTCTCTCACTTTGGAATCAAGGCAGCCCTTTGGGGCAGGTAGCTCCAGGCCAGTGGAGCACACCCAGAGCAGAAGTTCTACTTCGGCCAGTTCAGGCCACCAACAAACTGCGTTTCACAGGCCTTGGTAAGAGATGTTCCCGGTAGGCTGTAAGAGCACTGGGCAACGCCACATGTTTCTTAGCTTCCCGAAGAGCTGGAAGCAAGATGCTTTGGGGCCTCTCTGCCCCTTTGCAAACAAGGCGGCCCTTTGGGCCAGGCAGCTCTAGGCCAATGGAGCACACCCAGAGCAGAAGTTCTACTTCAGCTAGATCAGGCCACCCACAAAGTGCGTTTCACAGGCCTTGGTAAGAGATTTTCTCTCAGGCTGTAAGAGCACTGGGCAGAGCCAGTTGTTTCTTAGCTTCCCGAAGAGCTGGAAGCAAGATGCTTTGGGGGCTCCCTGCCCCTTTGCCAACAAGGCCGACCTTTGGGCCTTTCAGCTCTAGGCCAATGGAGCACACCCAGAGCAGAAGTTCTACCTCAGCCAGATAAGGCCTGCCAAGAAACTGCGTTTCAAAGGCTTTGGTAAGAGATGTTCCCGGTACTCTGTCAGAGCACTGGGCAGAGACAGTTGTTTCTTAGCTTCCCAATGAGCTGGAAGCAAGATGCTTTGGGGCCTCTCTGCCCCTTTGCAAACAAGGCATCCCTTTGGGCCTTTCAGCTCTAGGCCAATGGAGCACACCCAGAGCAGAAGTTCTACCTCAGCCAGATCAGGCCTGCCAAGAAACTGCTTTTCACAGGCCTTCGTAAGAGGTGTTCCCGGAAGGCTGTAAGAGTACCTGGCAGAGCGAGTTGTTTCTTAGCTTCAAAAACAGCTGGAAGCAACATGATTTGGGGCCTCTCTCCCCCTTTGGAAACAAAGCAGCCTTTGTGCCTGGCAGCTCTAGGCCAAAGTAGCACACCCAGAGCACAAGTTCTACCTCAGCCAGATAAGGCCTGTCAAGAAGCTGCGTTTCACAGGCCTTTGTATGTGACGTTCCCGGTTGGCTTTGAGAGCACTGTGCAGAGCCAGTTGTTTTAGCTTCCCAGAGAGCAGGAAGCAAGATGCTTTGGGGCCTCTCTCACACTTTGGAAATAAAGGCAGCCCTTTGGGCCTGGCAGCCCTAGGCCAATGGAGTACACCCAGAGCAGAAGTTCTACCTCAGCCAGATCAGGCCTTCCAAGAAACTGCGTCTCACAGGCCTGTCTCTGTCACGTTGCCGGTAGGCTGTGAGAGCACTGTGCAGAGCCAGTTGTTTCTTAGCTTCCCAAAGATTTGGAAGCAAGATACTTTGGGGACTCTCAGCCCCTTTGGAAACAAGGCGGCCCTTTGGGCCTGGCAGCTCTAGGCCAAAGTAGCACGCCCAGAGCAGGAGTTCTACTTCAGCCAGATCAGGCCTGCCAAGAAACTGCGTTTCACAGGCCTTGGTAAGAGATGTTCCCGGTAGGCTGTAAGAGCACTGGGCAGAGCCAGTTGTTTCTTACCTTCCTGAAAAGCTGGAAGCAAGACGCTTGGGACCCCTCTGCCCGTTTGGGAACAAGGCAGCCTTTTGGGTCGGGAAGCTCTAGGCCAATGGAGCACACGCAGAGCAGGAGTTCTACTTCAGCCTGATCAGGCCTGCAAAGAAACAGCGTTTGACAGGCCTTGGTAAGAGATGTTCCCGGTAGGTGTAAGAGCACTGGGCAGAGCCAGTTGTTTCTTAGCTTCGCAAAGACCGGGAAGCAAGATGCTTTGGGCCTCTCTGCCCCTTGGAAACAGGGCAGCACTTGGGGCCTGGCAGCCCTAGGGCAATGGAGCACACCCAGAGCCGGAGTTCTACTTCAGCCAGATGAGGCCTGCCAAGAAACTGCGTTTCACAGGCCTTTCAAAGACATGTTCCCGGTAGGCTGTAAGAGCACGGGGCAGAGCGAGTTGGTTCTTAGCTTCCCAGAGAGCTGGAAGCAAGATGCTTTGGGGCCTCTCTGCCCCTTTGGAAACAAGGCAGCACCTTGGGCCTGGCAGCTCTAGGGCAATGGAGCACACCCAGAGCAGAAGTTCTACTTCAGCCAAATCAGGCCTGCCAGGAAACGGCGTTTCACAGGCCTTGGTAAGAGATGTTCCCGGTAGGCTGTAAGAGCACTGGGCAACGCCAGATGTTTCTTAGCTTCCCGAAGAGCTGGAAGCAAGATGCTTTGGTGCCACTCTCTCACTTTGGAATCAAGGCAGCCCTTTGGGGCAGGTAGCTCCAGGCCAGTGGAGCACACCCAGAGCAGAAGTTCTACTTCGGCCAGTTCAGGCCACCAACAAACTGCGTTTCACAGGCCTTGGTAAGAGATGTTCCCGGTAGGCTGTAAGAGCACTGGGCAACGCCAGATGTTTCTTAGCTTCCCGAAGAGCTGGAAGCAAGATGCTTTGGGGCCTCTCTGCCCCTTTGCAAACAAGGCGGCCCTTTGGGCCAGGCAGCTCTAGGCCAATGGAGCACACCCAGAGCAGAAGTTCTACTTCAGCTAGATCAGGCCACCCACAAAGTGCGTTTCACAGGCCTTGGTAAGAGATTTTCTCTCAGGCTGTAAGAGCACTGGGCAGAGCCAGTTGTTTCTTAGCTTCCCGAAGAGCTGGAAGCAAGATGCTTTGGGGGCTCCCTGCCCCTTTGCCAACAAGGCCGACCTTTGGGCCTTTCAGCTCTAGGCCAATGGAGCACACCCAGAGCAGAAGTTCTACCTCAGCCAGATAAGGCCTGCCAAGAAACTGCGTTTCAAAGGCTTTGGTAAGAGATGTTCCCGGTACTCTGTCAGAGCACTGGGCAGAGACAGTTGTTTCTTAGCTTCCCAATGAGCTGGAAGCAAGATGCTTTGGGGCCTCTCTGCCCCTTTGCAAACAAGGCATCCCTTTGGGCCTTTCAGCTCTAGGGCAATGGAGCACACCCAGAGCAGAAGTTCTACCTCAGCCAGATCAGGCCTGCCAAGAAACTGCTTTTCACAGGCCTTCGTAAGAGGTGTTCCCGGAAGGCTGTAAGAGTACCTGGCAGAGCGAGTTGTTTCTTAGCTTCAAAAACAGCTGGAAGCAACATGATTTGGGGCCTCTCTCCCCCTTTGGAAACAAAGCAGCCTTTGTGCCTGGCAGCTCTAGGCCAAAGTAGCACACCCAGAGCACAAGTTCTACCTCAGCCAGATAAGGCCTGTCAAGAAGCTGCGTTTCACAGGCCTTTGTATGTGACGTTCCCGGTTGGCTTTGAGAGCACTGTGCAGAGCCAGTTGTTTTAGCTTCCCAGAGAGCAGGAAGCAAGATGCTTTGGGGCCTCTCTCACACTTTGGAAATAAAGGCAGCCCTTTGGGCCTGGCAGCCCTAGGCCAATGGAGTACACCCAGAGCAGAAGTTCTACCTCAGCCAGATCAGGCCTTCCAAGAAACTGCGTCTCACAGGCCTTTCTCTGTCACGTTGCCGGTAGGCTGTGAGAGCACTGTGCAGAGCCAGTTGTTTCTTAGCTTCCCAAAGATTTGGAAGCAAGATACTTTGGGGACTCTCAGCCCCTTTGGAAACAAGGCGGCCCTTTGGGCCTGGCAGCTCTAGGCCAAAGTAGCACGCCCAGAGCAGGAGTTCTACTTCAGCCAGATCAGGCCTGCCAAGAAACTGCGTTTCACAGGCCTTGGTAAGAGATGTTCCCGGTAGGCTGTAAGAGCACTGGGCAGAGCCAGTTGTTTCTTACATTCCTGAAAAGCTGGAAGCAAGACGCTTGGGACCCCTCTGCCCGTTTGGGAACAAGGCAGCCTTTTGGGTCGGGAAGCTCTAGGCCAATGGAGCACACGCAGAGCAGGAGTTCTACTTCAGCCTGATCAGGCCTGCAAAGAAACAGCGTTTGACAGGCCTTGGTAAGAGATGTTCCCGGTAGGTGTAAGAGCACTGGGCAGAGCCAGTTGTTTCTTAGCTTCGCAAAGACCGGGAAGCCAGATGCTTTGGGCCTCTCTGCCCCTTGGAAACAGGGCAGCACTGGGTCCTGGCAGCCCTAGGGCAATGGAGCACACCCAGAGCCGGAGTTCTACTTCAGCCAGATGAGGCCTGCCAAGAAACTGCGTTTCACAGGCCTTTCAAAGACATGTTCCCGGTAGGCTGTAAGAGCACGGGCAGAGCGAGTTGGTTCTTAGCTTCCCAGAGAGCTGGAAGCAAGATGCTTTGGGGCCTCTCTGCCCCTTTGGAAACAAGGCAGCACCTTGGGCCTGGCAGCTCTAGGGCAATGGAGCACACCCAGAGCAGAAGTTCTACTTCAGCCAAATCAGGCCTGCCAGGAAACGGCGTTTCACAGGCCTTGGTAAGAGATGTTCCCGGTAGGCTGTAAGAGCACTGGGCAACGCCAGATGTTTCTTAGCTTCCCGAAGAGCTGGAAGCAAGATGCTTTGGTGCCACTCTCTCACTTTGGAATCAAGGCAGCCCTTTGGGGCAGGTAGCTCTAGGCCAGTGGAGCACACCCAGAGCAGAAGTTCTACTTCGGCCAGTTCAGGCCACCAACAAACTGCGTTTCACAGGCCTTGGTAAGAGATGTTCCCGGTAGGCTGTAAGAGCACTGGGCAACGCCAGATGTTTCTTAGCTTCCCGAAGAGCTGGAAGCAAGATGCTTTGGGGCCTCTCTGCCCCTTTGCAAACAAGGCGGCCCTTTGGGCCAGGCAGCTCTAGGCCAATGGAGCACACCCAGAGCAGAAGTTCTACTTCAGCTAGATCAGGCCACCAACAAAGTGCGTTTCACAGGCCTTGGTAAGAGATTTTCTCTCAGGCTGTAAGAGCACTGGGCAGAGCCAGTTGTTTCTTAGCTTCCCAAAGACCGGGAAGCAAGATGCTTTGAGGGCTCCCTGCCCCTTTGCCAAAAAGGCTGACCTTTGGGCCTTTCAGCTCTAGGGCAATGGAGCACACCCAGAGCAGAAGTTCTACCTCAGCCAGATAAGGCCTGCCAAGAAACTGCGTTTCAAAGGCTTTGGTAAGAGCTGTTGCCGGTACTCTGTCAGAGCACTGGGCAGAGACAGTTGTTTCTTAGCTTCCCAAAGAGCTGGAAGCAAGATGCTTTGGGGCCTCTCTGCCCCTTTGCAAACAAGGAATCCCTTTGGGCCTTTCAGCTCTAGGCCAATGGAGCACACCCAGAGCAGAAGTTCTACCTCAGCCAGATCAGGCCTGCCAAGAAACTGCTTTTCACAGGCCTTCGTAAGAGGTGTTCCCGGAAGGCTGTAAGAGTACCTGGCAGAGCGAGTTGTTTCTTAGCTTCAAAAACAGGTGGAAGCAACATGATTTGGGGCCTCTCTCCCCCTTTGGAAACAAAGCAGCCTTTGTGCCTGGCAGCTCTAGGCCAAAGTAGCACACCCAGAGCACAAGTTCTACCTCAGCCAGATAAGGCCTGTCAAGAAGCTGCGTTTCACAGGCCTTTGTATGTGACGTTCCCGGTTGGCTTTGAGAGCACTGTGCAGAGCCAGTTGTTTTAGCTTCCCAGAGAGCAGGAAGCAAGATGCTTTGGGGCCTCTCTCACACTTTGGAAATAAAGGCAGCCCTTTGGGCCTGGCAGCCCTAGGCCAATGGAGTACACCGAGAGCAGAAGTTCTACCTCAGCCAGATCAGGCCTTCCAAGAAACTGCGTCTCACAGGCCTTTCTCTGTCACGTTGCCGGTAGGCTGTGAGAGCACTGGGCAGAACCAGTTGTTTTTTAGCTTCCCAAAGTGCTGGAGGCAAGATGCTTTGGGGCCTCTCTCACCCTTTGGAAGCAAGGCAACCCTTAGGTCCTGGTAGCTCTAGGCCTATGTAGCACAACCAGAACAGAAGTTCTACTTCAGCCAGGTCAGGCCTGCCAAGAAACTGCGTTTCACAGGCCTTTCAAAGAGATGTTCTCTTAGGCTGTAAGAGCACTGGTCAGAGCCAGCTGTTTCTTAGCTTCCCGAAGAGCCGGGAGCAAGATGCTTTGGGTCCACTCTCCATCTTTGGAAACAAGGCAGCCCTTTGGGCCTGGCAGCTCTAGGGCAATGGAGCACACCCAGAGCAGAAGTTCTACTTCAGCCAGATCAGGCCTGCCAGGAAACTGCGTTTCAAAGGCCTTGGTAAGAGATGTTCCCGGTAGGCTGTAAGAGCACTGGGCAGGGCCAGTTGTTTCTTACCTTCCTGAAAAGCTGGAAGCAAGACGCTTGGGACCCCTCTGCCCGTTTGGGAACAAGGCAGCCTTTTGGGTCGGGAAGCTCTAGGCCAATGGAGCACACGCAGAGCAGGAGTTCTACTTCAGCCTGATCAGGCCTGCAAAGAAACAGCGTTTGACAGGCCTTGGTAAGAGATGTTCCCGGTAGGTGTAAGAGCACTGGGCAGAGCCAGTTGTTTCTTAGCTTCGCAAAGACCGGGAAGCAAGATGCTTTGGGCCTCTCTGCCCCTTGGAAACAGGGCAGCACTTGGGGCCTGGCAGCTCTAGGGCAATGGAGCACACCCAGAGCCGGAGTTCTACTTCAGCCAGATGAGGCCTGCCAAGAAACTGCGTTTCACAGGCCTTTCAAAGACATGTTCCCGGTAGGCTGTAAGAGCACGGGGCAGAGCGAGTTGGTTCTTAGCTTCCCAGAGAGCTGGAAGCAAGATGCTTTGGGGCCTCTCTGCCCCTTTGGAAACAAGGCAGCACCTTGGGCCTGGCAGCTCTAGGGCAATGGAGCACACCCAGAGCAGAAGTTCTACTTCAGCCAAATCAGGCCTGCCAGGAAACGGCGTTTCACAGGCCTTGGTAAGAGATGTTCCCGGTAAGCTGTAAGAGCACTGGGCAACGCCAGATGTTTCTTAGCTTCCCGAAGAGCTGGAAGCAAGATGCTTTGGTGCCACTCTCTCACTTTGGAATCAAGGCAGCCCTTTGGGGCAGGTAGCTCTAGGCCAGTGGAGCACACCCAGAGCAGAAGTTCTACTTCGGCCAGTTCAGGCCTCCAACAAACTGCGTTTCACAGGCCTTGGCAAGAGATGTTCCCGGTAGGCTGTAAGAGCACTGGGCAACGCCAGATGTTTCTTAGCTTCCCGAAGAGCTGGAAGCAAGATGCTTTGGGGCCTCTCATCCCCTTTGCAAACAAGGCGGCCCTTTGGGCCAGGCAGCTCTAGGCCAATGGAGCACACCCAGAGCAGAAGTTCTACTTCAGCTAGATCAGGCCACCAACAAAGTGCGTTTCACAGGCCTTGGTAAGAGATTTTCTCTCAGGCTGTAAGAGCACTGGGCAGAGCCAGTTGTTTCTTAGCTTCCCGAAGAGCTGGAAGCAAGATGCTTTGGGGGCTCCCTGCCCCTTTGCCAACAAGGCCGACCTTTGGGCCTTTCAGCTCTAGGCCAATGGAGCACACCCAGAGCAGAAGTTCTACCTCAGCCAGATAAGGCCTGCCAAGAAACTGCGTTTCAAAGGCTTTGGTAAGAGATGTTCCCGGTACTCTGTCAGAGCACTGGGCAGAGACAGTTGTTTCTTAGCTTCCCAATGAGCTGGAAGCAAGATGCTTTGGGGCCTCTCTGCCCCTTTGCAAACAAGGCATCCCTTTGGGCCTTTCAGCTCTAGGGCAATGGAGCACACCCAGAGCAGAAGTTCTACCTCAGCCAGATCAGGCCTGCCAAGAAACTGCTTTTCACAGGCCTTCGTAAGAGGTGTTCCCGGAAGGCTGTAAGAGTACCTGGCAGAGCGAGTTGTTTCTTAGCTTCAAAAACAGCTGGAAGCAACATGATTTGGGGCCTCTCTCCCCCTTTGGAAACAAAGCAGCCTTTGTGCCTGGCAGCTCTAGGCCAAAGTAGCACACCCAGAGCACAAGTTCTACCTCAGCCAGATAAGGCCTGTCAAGAAGCTGCGTTTCACAGGCCTTTGTATGTGACGTTCCCGGTTGGCTTTGAGAGCACTGTGCAGAGCCAGTTGTTTTAGCTTCCCAGAGAGCAGGAAGCAAGATGCTTTGGGGCCTCTCTCACACTTTGGAAATAAAGGCAGCCCTTTGGGCCTGGCAGCCCTAGGCCAATGGAGTACACCCAGAGCAGAAGTTCTACCTCAGCCAGATCAGGCCTTCCAAGAAACTGCGTCTCACAGGCCTGTCTCTGTCACGTTGCCGGTAGGCTGTGAGAGCACTGTGCAGAGCCAGTTGTTTCTTAGCTTCCCAAAGATTTGGAAGCAAGATACTTTGGGGACTCTCAGCCCCTTTGGAAACAAGGCGGCCCTTTGGGCCTGGCAGCTCTAGGCCAAAGTAGCACGCCCAGAGCAGGAGTTCTACTTCAGCCAGATGAGGCCTGCCAAGAAACTGCGTTTCACAGGCCTTGGTAAGAGATGTTCCCGGTAGGCTGTAAGAGCACTGGGCAGAGCCAGTTGTTTCTTACCTTCCTGAAAAGCTGGAAGCAAGACGCTTGGGACCCCTCTGCCCGTTTGGGAACAAGGCAGCCTTTTGGGTCGGGAAGCTCTAGGCCAATGGAGCACACGCAGAGCAGGAGTTCTACTTCAGCCTGATCAGGCCTGCAAAGAAACAGCGTTTGACAGGCCTTGGTAAGAGATGTTCCCGGTAGGTGTAAGAGCACTGGGCAGAGCCAGTTGTTTCTTAGCTTCGCAAAGACCGGGAAGCAAGATGCTTTGGGCCTCTCTGCCCCTTGGAAACAGGGCAGCACTTGGGGCCTGGCAGCCCTAGGGCAATGGAGCACACCCAGAGCCGGAGTTCTACTTCAGCCAGATGAGGCCTGCCAAGAAACTGCGTTTCACAGGCCTTTCAAAGACATGTTCCCGGTAGGCTGTAAGAGCACGGGGCAGAGCGAGTTGGTTCTTAGCTTCCCAGAGAGCTGGAAGCAAGATGCTTTGGGGCCTCTCTGCCCCTTTGGAAACAAGGCAGCACCTTGGGCCTGGCAGCTCTAGGGCAATGGAGCACACCCAGAGCAGAAGTTCTACTTCAGCCAAATCAGGCCTGCCAGGAAACGGCGTTTCACAGGCCTTGGTAAGAGATGTTCCCGGTAGGCTGTAAGAGCACTGGGCAACGCCAGATGTTTCTTAGCTTCCCGAAGAGCTGGAAGCAAGATGCTTTGGTGCCACTCTCTCACTTTGGAATCAAGGCAGCCCTTTGGGGCAGGTAGCTCCAGGCCAGTGGAGCACACCCAGAGCAGAAGTTCTACTTCGGCCAGTTCAGGCCACCAACAAACTGCGTTTCACAGGCCTTGGTAAGAGATGTTCCCGGTAGGCTGTAAGAGCACTGGGCAATGCCAGATGTTTCTTAGCTTCCCGAAGAGCTGGAAGCAAGATGCTTTGGGGCCTCTCTGCCCCTTTGCAAACAAGGCGGCCCTTTGGGCCAGGCAGCTCTAGGCCAATGGAGCACACCCAGAGCAGAAGTTCTACTTCAGCTAGATCAGGCCACCCACAAAGTGCGTTTCACAGGCCTTGGTAAGAGATTTTCTCTCAGGCTGTAAGAGCACTGGGCAGAGCCAGTTGTTTCTTAGCTTCCCGAAGAGCTGGAAGCAAGATGCTTTGGGGGCTCCCTGCCCCTTTGCCAACAAGGCCGACCTTTGGGCCTTTCAGCTCTAGGCCAATGGAGCACACCCAGAGCAGAAGTTCTACCTCAGCCAGATAAGGCCTGCCAAGAAACTGCGTTTCAAAGGCTTTGGTAAGAGATGTTCCCGGTACTCTGTCAGAGCACTGGGCAGAGACAGTTGTTTCTTAGCTTCCCAATGAGCTGGAAGCAAGATGCTTTGGGGCCTCTCTGCCCCTTTGCAAACAAGGCATCCCTTTGGGCCTTTCAGCTCTAGGGCAATGGAGCACACCCAGAGCAGAAGTTCTACCTCAGCCAGATCAGGCCTGCCAAGAAACTGCTTTTCACAGGCCTTCGTAAGAGGTGTTCCCGGAAGGCTGTAAGAGTACCTGGCAGAGCGAGTTGTTTCTTAGCTTCAAAAACAGCTGGAAGCAACATGATTTGGGGCCTCTCTCCCCCTTTGGAAACAAAGCAGCCTTTGTGCCTGGCAGCTCTAGGCCAAAGTAGCACACCCAGAGCACAAGTTCTACCTCAGCCAGATAAGGCCTGTCAAGAAGCTGCGTTTCACAGGCCTTTGTATGTGACGTTCCCGGTTGGCTTTGAGAGCACTGTGCAGAGCCAGTTGTTTTAGCTTCCCAGAGAGCAGGAAGCAAGATGCTTTGGGGCCTCTCTCACACTTTGGAAATAAAGGCAGCCCTTTGGGCCTGGCAGCCCTAGGCCAATGGAGTACACCCAGAGCAGAAGTTCTACCTCAGCCAGATCAGGCCTTCCAAGAAACTGCGTCTCACAGGCCTTTCTCTGTCACGTTGCCGGTAGGCTGTGAGAGCACTGTGCAGAGCCAGTTGTTTCTTAGCTTCCCAAAGATTTGGAAGCAAGATACTTTGGGGACTCTCAGCCCCTTTGGAAACAAGGCGGCCCTTTGGGCCTGGCAGCTCTAGGCCAAAGTAGCACGCCCAGAGCAGGAGTTCTACTTCAGCCAGATCAGGCCTGCCAAGAAACTGCGTTTCACAGGCCTTGGTAAGAGATGTTCCCGGTAGGCTGTAAGAGCACTGGGCAGAGCCAGTTGTTTCTTACATTCCTGAAAAGCTGGAAGCAAGACGCTTGGGACCCCTCTGCCCGTTTGGGAACAAGGCAGCCTTTTGGGTCGGGAAGCTCTAGGCCAATGGAGCACACGCAGAGCAGGAGTTCTACTTCAGCCTGATCAGGCCTGCAAAGAAACAGCGTTTGACAGGCCTTGGTAAGAGATGTTCCCGGTAGGTGTAAGAGCACTGGGCAGAGCCAGTTGTTTCTTAGCTTCGCAAAGACCGGGAAGCCAGATGCTTTGGGCCTCTCTGCCCCTTGGAAACAGGGCAGCACTGGGTCCTGGCAGCCCTAGGGCAATGGAGCACACCCAGAGCCGGAGTTCTACTTCAGCCAGATGAGGCCTGCCAAGAAACTGCGTTTCACAGGCCTTTCAAAGACATGTTCCCGGTAGGCTGTAAGAGCACGGGCAGAGCGAGTTGGTTCTTAGCTTCCCAGAGAGCTGGAAGCAAGATGCTTTGGGGCCTCTCTGCCCCTTTGGAAACAAGGCAGCACCTTGGGCCTGGCAGCTCTAGGGCAATGGAGCACACCCAGAGCAGAAGTTCTACTTCAGCCAAATCAGGCCTGCCAGGAAACGGCGTTTCACAGGCCTTGGTAAGAGATGTTCCCGGTAGGCTGTAAGAGCACTGGGCAACGCCAGATGTTTCTTAGCTTCCCGAAGAGCTGGAAGCAAGATGCTTTGGTGCCACTCTCTCACTTTGGAATCAAGGCAGCCCTTTGGGGCAGGTAGCTCTAGGCCAGTGGAGCACACCCAGAGCAGAAGTTCTACTTCGGCCAGTTCAGGCCACCAACAAACTGCGTTTCACAGGCCTTGGTAAGAGATGTTCCCGGTAGGCTGTAAGAGCACTGGGCAACGCCAGATGTTTCTTAGCTTCCCGAAGAGCTGGAAGCAAGATGCTTTGGGGCCTCTCTGCCCCTTTGCAAACAAGGCGGCCCTTTGGGCCAGGCAGCTCTAGGCCAATGGAGCACACCCAGAGCAGAAGTTCTACTTCAGCTAGATCAGGCCACCAACAAAGTGCGTTTCACAGGCCTTGGTAAGAGATTTTCTCTCAGGCTGTAAGAGCACTGGGCAGAGCCAGTTGTTTCTTAGCTTCCCAAAGACCGGGAAGCAAGATGCTTTGGGGGCTCCCTGCCCCTTTGCCAAAAAGGCTGACCTTTGGGCCTTTCAGCTCTAGGGCAATGGAGCACACCCAGAGCAGAAGTTCTACCTCAGCCAGATAAGGCCTGCCAAGAAACTGCGTTTCAAAGGCTTTGGTAAGAGCTGTTGCCGGTACTCTGTCAGAGCACTGGGCAGAGACAGTTGTTTCTTAGCTTCCCAAAGAGCTGGAAGCAAGATGCTTTGGGGCCTCTCTGCCCCTTTGCAAACAAGGAATCCCTTTGGGCCTTTCAGCTCTAGGCCAATGGAGCACACCCAGAGCAGAAGTTCTACCTCAGCCAGATCAGGCCTGCCAAGAAACTGCTTTTCACAGGCCTTCGTAAGAGGTGTTCCCGGAAGGCTGTAAGAGTACCTGGCAGAGCGAGTTGTTTCTTAGCTTCAAAAACAGGTGGAAGCAACATGATTTGGGGCCTCTCTCCCCCTTTGGAAACAAAGCAGCCTTTGTGCCTGGCAGCTCTAGGCCAAAGTAGCACACCCAGAGCACAAGTTCTACCTCAGCCAGATAAGGCCTGTCAAGAAGCTGCGTTTCACAGGCCTTTGTATGTGACGTTCCCGGTTGGCTTTGAGAGCACTGTGCAGAGCCAGTTGTTTTAGCTTCCCAGAGAGCAGGAAGCAAGATGCTTTGGGGCCTCTCTCACACTTTGGAAATAAAGGCAGCCCTTTGGGCCTGGCAGCCCTAGGCCAATGGAGTACACCGAGGGCAGAAGTTCTACCTCAGCCAGATCAGGCCTTCCAAGAAACTGCGTCTCACAGGCCTTTCTCTGTCACGTTGCCGGTAGGCTGTGAGAGCACTGGGCAGAACCAGTTGTTTTTTAGCTTCCCAAAGTGCTGGAGGCAAGATGCTTTGGGGCCTCTCTCACCCTTTGGAAGCAAGGCAACCCTTAGGTCCTGGTAGCTCTAGGCCTATGTAGCACAACCAGAACAGAAGTTCTACTTCAGCCAGGTCAGGCCTGCCAAGAAACTGCGTTTCACAGGCCTTTCAAAGAGATGTTCTCTTAGGCTGTAAGAGCACTGGTCAGAGCCAGCTGTTTCTTAGCTTCCCGAAGAGCCGGGAGCAAGATGCTTTGGGTCCACTCTCCATCTTTGGAAACAAGGCAGCCCTTTGGGCCTGGCAGCTCTAGGGCAATGGAGCACACCCAGAGCAGAAGTTCTACTTCAGCCAGATCAGGCCTGCCAGGAAACTGCGTTTGAAAGGCCTTGGTAAGAGATGTTCCCGGTAGGCTGTAAGAGCACTGGGCAGGGCCAGTTGTTTCTTACCTTCCTGAAAAGCTGGAAGCAAGACGCTTGGGACCCCTCTGCCCGTTTGGGAACAAGGCAGCCTTTTGGGTCGGGAAGCTCTAGGCCAATGGAGCACACACAGAGCAGGAGTTCTACTTCAGCCTGATCAGGCCTGCAAAGAAACAGCGTTTGACAGGCCTTGGTAAGAGATGTTCCCGGTAGGTGTAAGAGCACTGGGCAGAGCCAGTTGTTTCTTAGCTTCACAAAGACCGGGAAGCAAGATGCTTTGGGCCTCTCTGCCCCTTGGAAACAGGGCAGCACTTGGGGCCTGGCAGCTCTAGGGCAATGGAGCACACCCAGAGCCGGAGTTCTACTTCAGCCAGATGAGGCCTGCCAAGAAACTGCGTTTCACAGGCCTTTCAAAGACATGTTCCCGGTAGGCTGTAAGAGCACGGGGCAGAGCGAGTTGGTTCTTAGCTTCCCAGAGAGCTGGAAGCAAGATGCTTTGGGGCCTCTCTGCCCCTTTGGAAACAAGGCAGCACCTTGGGCCTGGCAGCTCTAGGGCAATGGAGCACACCCAGAGCAGAAGTTCTACTTCAGCCAAATCAGGCCTGCCAGGAAACGGCGTTTCACAGGCCTTGGTAAGAGATGTTCCCGGTAAGCTGTAAGAGCACTGGGCAACGCCAGATGTTTCTTAGCTTCCCGAAGAGCTGGAAGCAAGATGCTTTGGTGCCACTCTCTCACTTTGGAATCAAGGCAGCCCTTTGGGGCAGGTAGCTCTAGGCCAGTGGAGCACACCCAGAGCAGAAGTTCTACTTCGGCCAGTTCAGGCCTCCAACAAACTGCGTTTCACAGGCCTTGGCAAGAGATGTTCCCGGTAGGCTGTAAGAGCACTGGGCAACGCCAGATGTTTCTTAGCTTCCCGAAGAGCTGGAAGCAAGATGCTTTGGGGCCTCTCATCCCCTTTGCAAACAAGGCGGCCCTTTGGGCCAGGCAGCTCTAGGCCAATGGAGCACACCCAGAGCAGAAGTTCTACTTCAGCTAGATCAGGCCACCAACAAAGTGCGTTTCACAGGCCTTGGTAAGAGATTTTCTCTCAGGCTGTAAGAGCACTGGGCAGAGCCAGTTGTTTCTTAGCTTCCCAAAGAGCTGGAAGCAAGATGCTTTGGGGGCTCCCTGCCCCTTTGCCAAAAAGGCCGACCTTTGGGCCTTTCAGCTCTAGGCCAATGGAGCACACCCAGAGCAGAAGTTCTACCTCAGCCAGATCAGGCCTGCCAAGAAACTGCTTTTCACAGGCCTTCGTAAGAGGTGTTCCCGGAAGGCTGTAAGAGTACCTGGCAGAGCGAGTTGTTTCTTAGCTTCAAAAACAGGTGGAAGCAACATGATTTGGGGCCTCTCTCCCCCTTTGGAAACAAAGCAGCCTTTGTGCCTGGCAGCTCTAGGCCAAAGTAGCACACCCAGAGCACAAGTTCTACCTCAGCCAGATAAGGCCTGTCAAGAAGCTGCATTTCACAGGCCTTTGTATGTGACGTTCCCGGTTGGCTTTGAGAGCACTGTGCAGAGCCAGTTGTTTTAGCTTCCCAGAGAGCAGGAAGCAAGATGCTTTGGGGCCTCTCTCACACTTTGGAAATAAAGGCAGCCCTTTGGGCCTGGCAGCCCTAGGCCAATGGAGTACACCGAGAGCAGAAGTTCTACCTCAGCCAGATCAGGCCTTCCAAGAAACTGCGTCTCACAGGCCTTTCTCTGTCACGTTGCCGGTAGGCTGTGAGAGCACTGGGCAGAACCAGTTGTTTTTTAGCTTCCCAAAGTGCTGGAGGCAAGATGCTTTGGGGCCTCTCTCACCCTTTGGAAGCAAGGCAACCCTTAGGTCCTGGTAGCTCTAGGCCTATGTAGCACAACCAGAACAGAAGTTCTACTTCAGCCAGGTCAGGCCTGCCAAGAAACTGCGTTTCACAGGCCTTTCAAAGAGATGTTCTCTTAGGCTGTAAGAGCACTGGGCAGAGCCAGCTGTTTCTTAGCTTCCCGAAGAGCTGGGAGCAAGATGCTTTGGGTCCACTCTCCATCTTTGGAAACAAGGCAGCCCTTTGGGCCTGGCAGCTCTAGGGCAATGGAGCACACCCAGAGCAGAAGTTCTACTTCAGCCAGATCAGGCCTGCCAGGAAACTGCGTTTCACAGGCCTTGGTAAGAGATGTTCCCGGTAGGCTGTAAGAGCACTGGGCAGAGCCAGTTGTTTCTTACCTTCCTGAAAAGCTGGAAGCAAGACGCTTGGGACCCCTCTGCCCGTTTGGGAACAAGGCAGCCTTTTGGGTCGGGAAGCTCTAGGCCAATGGAGCACACGCAGAGCAGGAGTTCTACTTCAGCCTGATCAGGCCTGCAAAGAAACAGCGTTTGACAGGCCTTGGTAAGAGATGTTCCCGGTAGGTGTAAGAGCACTGGGCAGAGCCAGTTGTTTCTTAGCTTTGCAAAGACCGGGAAGCAAGATGCTTTGGGCCTCTCTGCCCCTTGGAAACAGGGCAGCACTGGGTCCTGGCAGCCCTAGGGCAATGGAGCACACCCAGGGCCGGAGTTCTACTTCAGCCAGATGAGGCCTGCCAAGAAACTGCGTTTCACAGGCCTTTCAAAGACATGTTCCCGGTAGGCTGTAAGAGCACGGGCAGAGCGAGTTGGTTCTTAGCTTCCCAGAGAGCTGGAAGCAAGATGCTTTGGGGCCTCTCTGCCCCTTTGGAAACAAGGCAGCACCTTGGGCCTGGCAGCTCTAGGGCAATGGAGCACACCCAGAGCAGAAGTTCTACTTCAGCCAAATCAGGCCTGCCAGGAAACGGCGTTTCACAGGCCTTGGTAAGAGATGTTCCCGGTAGGCTGTAAGAGCACTGGGCAACGCCAGATGTTTCTTAGCTTCCCGAAGAGCTGGAAGCAAGATGCTTTGGGGCCACTCTCTCACTTTGGAATCAAGGCAGCCCTTTGGGGCAGGTAGCTCTAGGCCAGTGGAGCACACCCAGAGCAGAAGTTCTACTTCGGCCAGTTCAGGCCACCAACAAACTGCGTTTCACAGGCCTTGGTAAGAGATGTTCCCGGTAGGCTGTAAGAGCACTGGGCAACGCCAGATGTTTCTTAGCTTCCCGAAGAGCTGGAAGCAAGATGCTTTGGGGCCTCTCATCCCCTTTGCAAACAAGGCGGCCCTTTGGGCCAGGCAGCTCTAGGCCAATGGAGCACACCCAGAGCAGAAGTTCTACTTCAGCTAGATCAGGCCACCAACAAAGTGCGTTTCACAGGCCTTGGTAAGAGATTTTCTCTCAGGCTGTAAGAGCACTGGGCAGAGCCAGTTGTTTCTTAGCTTCCCAAAGAGCTGGAAGCAACATGCTTTGGGGGCTCCCTGCCCCTTTGCCAACAAGGCCGACCTTTGGGCCTTTCAGCTCTAGGCCAATGGAGCACACCCAGAGCAGAAGTTCTACCTCAGCCAGATAAGGCCTGCCAAGAAACTGCGTTTCAAAGGCTTTGGTAAGAGCTGTTGCCGGTACTCTGTCAGAGCACTGGGCAGAGACAGTTGTTTCTTAGCTTCCCAAAGAGCTGGAAGCAAGATGCTTTGGGGCCTCTCTGCCCCTTTGCAAACAAGGAATCCCTTTGGGCCTTTCAGCTCTAGGCCAATGGAGCACACCCAGAGCAGAAGTTCTACCTCAGCCAGATCAGGCCTGCCAAGAAACTGCTTTTCACAGGCCTTCGTAAGAGGTGTTCCCGAAAGGCTGTAAGAGTACCTGGCAGAGCGAGTTGTTTCTTAGCTTCAAAAACAGCTGGAAGCAACATGATTTGGGGCCTCTCTCCCCCTTTGGAAACAAAGCAGCCTTTGTGCCTGGCAGCTCTAGGCCAAAGTAGCACACCCAGAGCACAAGTTCTACCTCAGCCAGATAAGGCCTGTCAAGAAGCTGCATTTCACAGGCCTTTGTATGTGACGTTCCCGGTTGGCTTTGAGAGCACTGTGCAGAGCCAGTTGTTTTAGCTTCCCAGAGAGCAGGAAGCAAGATGCTTTGGGGCCTCTCTCACACTTTGGAAATAAAGGCAGCCCTTTGGGCCTGGCAGCCCTAGGCCAATGGAGTACACCGAGAGCAGAAGTTCTACCTCAGCCAGATCAGGCCTTCCAAGAAACTGCGTCTCACAGGCCTTTCTCTGTCACGTTGCCGGTAGGCTGTGAGAGCACTGGGCAGAACCAGTTGTTTTTTAGCTTCCCAAAGTGCTGGAGGCAAGATGCTTTGGGGCCTCTCTCACCCTTTGGAAGCAAGGCAACCCTTAGGTCCTGGTAGCTCTAGGCCTATGTAGCACAACCAGAACAGAAGTTCTACTTCAGCCAGGTCAGGCCTGCCAAGAAACTGCGTTTCACAGGCCTTTCAAAGAGATGTTCTCTTAGGCTGTAAGAGCACTGGGCAGAGCCAGCTGTTTCTTAGCTTCCCGAAGAGCTGGGAGCAAGATGCTTTGGGTCCACTCTCCATCTTTGGAAACAAGGCAGCCCTTTGGGCCTGGCAGCTCTAGGGCAATGGAGCACACCCAGAGCAGAAGTTCTACTTCAGCCAGATCAGGCCTGCCAGGAAACTGCGTTTCACAGGCCTTGGTAAGAGATGTTCCCGGTAGGCTGTAAGAGCACTGGGCAGAGCCAGTTGTTTCTTACCTTCCTGAAAAGCTGGAAGCAAGACGCTTGGGACCCCTCTGCCCGTTTGGGAACAAGGCAGCCTTTTGGGTCGGGAAGCTCTAGGCCAATAGAGCACACGCAGAGCAGGAGTTCTACTTCAGCCTGATCAGGCCTGCAAAGAAACAGCGTTTGACAGGCCTTGGTAAGAGATGTTCCCGGTAGGTGTAAGAGCACTGGGCAGAGCCAGTTGTTTCTTAGCTTCCCAAAGAGCTGGAAGCAAGATGCTTTGGGGCCTCTCTGCCCCTTTGCAAACAAGGCGGCCCTTTGGGCCAGGCAGCTCTAGGCCAATGGAGCACACCCAGAGCAGAAGTTCTACTTCAGCTAGATCAGGCCACCTACAAAGTGCGTTTCACAGGCCTTGGTAAGAGATTTTCTCTCAGGCTGTAAGAGCACTGGGCAGAGCCAGTTGTTTCTTAGCTTCCCGAAGAGCTGGAAGCAAGATGCTTTGGGGGCTCCCTGCCCCTTTGCCAACAAGGCCGACCTTTGGGCCTTTCAGCTCTAGGCCAATGGAGCACACCCAGAGCAGAAGTTCTACCTCAGCCAGATAAGGCCTGCCAAGAAACTGCGTTTCAAAGGCTTTGGTAAGAGATGTTGCCGGTACTCTGTCAGAGCACTGGGCAGAGACAGTTGTTTCTTAGCTTCCCAAAGAGCTGGAAGCAAGATGCTTTGGGGCCTCTCTGCCCCTTTGCAAACAAGGCATCCCTTTGGGCCTTTCAGCTCTAGGGCAATGGAGCACACCCAGAGCAGAAGTTCTACCTCAGCCAGATCAGGCCTGCCAAGAAACTGCTTTTCACAGGCCTTCGTAAGAGGTGTTCCCGGAAGGCTGTAAGAGTACCTGGCAGAGCGAGTTGTTTCTTAGCTTCAAAAACAGCTGGAAGCAACATGATTTGGGGCCTCTCTCCCCCTTTGGAAACAAAGCAGCCTTTGTGCCTGGCAGCTCTAGGCCAAAGTAGCACACCCAGAGCACAAGTTCTACCTCAGCCAGATAAGGCCTGTCAAGAAGCTGCGTTTCACAGGCCTTTGTATGTGACGTTCCCGGTTGGCTTTGAGAGCACTGTGCAGAGCCAGTTGTTTTAGCTTCCCAGAGAGCAGGAAGCAAGATGCTTTGGGGCCTCTCTCACACTTTGGAAATAAAGGCAGCCCTTTGGGCCTGGCAGCCCTAGGCCAATGGAGTACACCCAGAGCAGAAGTTCTACCTCAGCCAGATCAGGCCTTCCAAGAAACTGCGTCTCACAGGCCTTTCTCTGTCACGTTGCCGGTAGGCTGTGAGAGCACTGTGCAGAGCCAGTTGTTTCTTAGCTTCCCAAAGATTTGGAAGCAAGATACTTTGGGGACTCTCAGCCCCTTTGGAAACAAGGCGGCCCTTTGGGCCTGGCAGCTCTAGGCCAAAGTAGCACGCCCAGAGCAGGAGTTCTACTTCAGCCAGATCAGGCCTGCCAAGAAACTGCGTTTCACAGGCCTTGGTAAGAGATGTTCCCGGTAGGCTGTGAGAGCACTGTGGAGAGCCAGTTGCTTTAGCTTCCCACAGAGCTGGAAGCAAGATGCTTTGGTGCCACTCTCTCACTTTGGAATCAAGGCAGCCCTTTGGGGCAGGTAGCTCTAGGCCAGTGGAGCACACCCAGAGCAGAAGTTCTACTTCGGCCAGTTCAGGCCTCCAACAAACTGCGTTTCTCAGGCCTTGGCAAGAGATGTTCCCGGTAGGCTGTAAGAGCACTGGGCAACGCCAGATGTTTCTTAGCTTCCCGAAGAGCTGGAAGCAAGATGCTTTGGGGCCTCTCATCCCCTTTGCAAACAAGGCGGCCCTTTGGGCCAGGCAGCTCTAGGCCAATGGAGCACACCCAGAGCAGAAGTTCTACTTCAGCTAGATCAGGCCACCAACAAAGTGCGTTTCACAGGCCTTGGTAAGAGATTTTCTCTCAGGCTGTAAGAGCACTGGGCAGAGCCAGTTGTTTCTTAGCTTCCCAAAGAGCTGGAAGCAAGATGCTTTGGGGGCTCCCTGCCCCTTTGCCAAAAAGGCCGACCTTTGGGCCTTTCAGCTCTAGGCCAATGGAGCACACCCAGAGCAGAAGTTCTACCTCAGCCAGATCAGGCCTGCCAAGAAACTGCTTTTCACAGGCCTTCGTAAGAGGTGTTCCCGGAAGGCTGTAAGAGTACCTGGCAGAGCGAGTTGTTTCTTAGCTTCAAAAACAGGTGGAAGCAACATGATTTGGGGCCTCTCTCCCCCTTTGGAAACAAAGCAGCCTTTGTGCCTGGCAGCTCTAGGCCAAAGTAGCACACCCAGAGCACAAGTTCTACCTCAGCCAGATAAGGCCTGTCAAGAAGCTGCGTTTCACAGGCCTTTGTATGTGACGTTCCCGGTTGGCTTTGAGAGCACTGTGCAGAGCCAGTTGTTTTAGCTTCCCAGAGAGCAGGAAGCAAGATGCTTTGGGGCCTCTCTCACACTTTGGAAATAAAGGCAGCCCTTTGGGCCTGGCAGCCCTAGGCCAATGGAGTACACCCAGAGCAGAAGTTCTACCTCAGCCAGATCAGGCCTTCCAAGAAACTGCGTCTCACAGGCCTTTCTCTGTCACGTTGCCGGTAGGCTGTGAGAGCACTGTGCAGAGCCAGTTGTTTCTTAGCTTCCCAAAGATTTGGAAGCAAGATACTTTGGGGACTCTCAGCCCCTTTGGAAACAAGGCGGCCCTTTGGGCCTGGCAGCTCTAGGCCAAAGTAGCACGCCCAGAGCAGGAGTTCTACTTCAGCCAGATCAGGCCTGCCAAGAAACTGCGTTTCACAGGCCTTGGTAAGAGATGTTCCCGGTAGGCTGTGAGAGCACTGTGGAGAGCCAGTTGCTTTAGCTTCCCACAGAGCTGGAAGCAAGATGCTTTGGGGCCTCTCTCTCCCTTTGTACACAAGGCAGCCGTTTGCGCCTGGCAGCTCTAGGCCAATGGAGCACACCCACAGCAGAAGTTCTACTTCAGGCAGATCAGTCCTGCCCAGAAACTGCGTTTCACAGCCCTTGGTAAGAGATGTTCACGGCAGGCAGTGAGAGCACTGGGCAGAACCAGTTGTTTTTTAGCTTCCCAAAGTGCTGGAGGCAAGATGCTTTGGGGCCTCTCTCACCCTTTGGAAACAAGGCAGCCCTTAGGTCCTCGTAGCTATAGGCCTATGTAGCACAACCAGAACAGAAGTTCTACTTCAGCCAGGTCAGGCCTGCCAAGAAACTGCGTTTCACAGGCCTTTCAAAGAGATGTTCTCTTAGGCTGTAAGAGCACTGGGCAGAGCCAGCTGTTTCTTAGCTTCCCGAAGAGCCGGGAGCAAGATGCTTTGGGTCCACTCTCCATCTTTGGAAACAAGGCAGCCCTTTGGGCCTGGCAGCTCTAGGGCAATGGAGCACACCCAGAGCAGAAGTTCTACTTCAGCCAGATCAGGCCTGCCAGGAAACTCGTTTCACAGGCCTTGGTAAGAGATGTTCCCGGTAGGCTGTAAGAGCACTGGGCAGAGCCAGTTGTTTCTTACCTTCGTGAAAAGCTGGAAGCAAGATGCTTGGGACCCCTCTGCCCGTTTGGGAACAAGGCAGCCTTTTGGGTCGGGAAGCTCTAGGCCAATGGAGCACACGCAGAGCAGGAGTTCTACTTCAGCCTGATCAGGCCTGCAAAGAAACAGCGTTTGACAGGCCTTGGTAAGAGATGTTCCCGGTAGGTGTAAGAGCACTGGGCAGAGCCAGTTGTTTCTTAGCTTCGCAAAGACCGGGAAGCAAGATGCTTTGGGCCTCTCTGCCCCTTGGAAACAGGGCAGCACTTGGGGCCTGGCAGCTCTAGGGCAATGGAGCACACCCAGAGCCGGAGTTCTACTTCAGCCAGATGAGGCCTGCCAAGAAACTGCGTTCACAGGCCTTTCAAAGACATGTTCCCAGTAGGCTGTAAGAGCACGGGGCAGAGCGAGTTGGTTCTTAGCTTCCCAGAGAGCTGGAAGCAAGATGCTTTGGGGCCTCTCTGCCCCTTTGGAAACAAGGCAGCACCTTGGGCCTGGCAGCTCTAGGGCAATGGAGCACACCCAGAGCAGAAGTTCTACTTCAGCCAAATCAGGCCTGCCAGGAAACGGCGTTTCACAGGCCTTGGTAAGAGATGTTCCCGGTAAGCTGTAAGAGCACTGGGCAACGCCAGATGTTTCTTAGCTTCCCGAAGAGCTGGAAGCAAGATGCTTTGGTGCCACTCTCTCACTTTGGAATCAAGGCAGCCCTTTGGGGCAGGTAGCTCTAGGCCAGTGGAGCACACCCAGAGCAGAAGTTCTACTTCGGCCAGTTCAGGCCTCCAACAAACTGCGTTTCTCAGGCCTTGGCAAGAGATGTTCCCGGTAGGCTGTAAGAGCACTGGGCAACGCCAGATGTTTCTTAGCTTCCCGAAGAGCTGGAAGCAAGATGCTTTGGGGCCTCTCATCCCCTTTGCAAACAAGGCGGCCCTTTGGGCCAGGCAGCTCTAGGCCAATGGAGCACACCCAGAGCAGAAGTTCTACTTCAGCTAGATCAGGCCACCAACAAAGTGCGTTTCACAGGCCTTGGTAAGAGATTTTCTCTCAGGCTGTAAGAGCACTGGGCAGAGCCAGTTGTTTCTTAGCTTCCCAAAGAGCTGGAAGCAAGATGCTTTGGGGGCTCCCTGCCCCTTTGCCAAAAAGGCCGACCTTTGGGCCTTTCAGCTCTAGGCCAATGGAGCACACCCAGAGCAGAAGTTCTACCTCAGCCAGATCAGGCCTGCCAAGAAACTGCTTTTCACAGGCCTTCGTAAGAGGTGTTCCCGGAAGGCTGTAAGAGTACCTGGCAGAGCGAGTTGTTTCTTAGCTTCAAAAACAGGTGGAAGCAACATGATTTGGGGCCTCTCTCCCCCTTTGGAAACAAAGCAGCCTTTGTGCCTGGCAGCTCTAGGCCAAAGTAGCACACCCAGAGCACAAGTTCTACCTCAGCCAGATAAGGCCTGTCAAGAAGCTGCATTTCACAGGCCTTTGTATGTGACGTTCCCGGTTGGCTTTGAGAGCACTGTGCAGAGCCAGTTGTTTTAGCTTCCCAGAGAGCAGGAAGCAAGATGCTTTGGGGCCTCTCTCACACTTTGGAAATAAAGGCAGCCCTTTGGGCCTGGCAGCCCTAGGCCAATGGAGTACACCGAGAGCAGAAGTTCTACCTCAGCCAGATCAGGCCTTCCAAGAAACTGCGTCTCACAGGCCTTTCTCTGTCACGTTGCCGGTAGGCTGTGAGAGCACTGGGCAGAACCAGTTGTTTTTTAGCTTCCCAAAGTGCTGGAGGCAAGATGCTTTGGGGCCTCTCTCACCCTTTGGAAGCAAGGCAACCCTTAGGTCCTGGTAGCTCTAGGCCTATGTAGCACAACCAGAACAGAAGTTCTACTTCAGCCAGGTCAGGCCTGCCAAGAAACTGCGTTTCACAGGCCTTTCAAAGAGATGTTCTCTTAGGCTGTAAGAGCACTGGGCAGAGCCAGCTGTTTCTTAGCTTCCCGAAGAGCTGGGAGCAAGATGCTTTGGGTCCACTCTCCATCTTTGGAAACAAGGCAGCCCTTTGGGCCTGGCAGCTCTAGGGCAATGGAGCACACCCAGAGCAGAAGTTCTACTTCAGCCAGATCAGGCCTGCCAGGAAACTGCGTTTCACAGGCCTTGGTAAGAGATGTTCCCGGTAGGCTGTAAGAGCACTGGGCAGAGCCAGTTGTTTCTTACCTTCCTGAAAAGCTGGAAGCAAGACGCTTGGGACCCCTCTGCCCGTTTGGGAACAAGGCAGCCTTTTGGGTCGGGAAGCTCTAGGCCAATGGAGCACACGCAGAGCAGGAGTTCTACTTCAGCCTGATCAGGCCTGCAAAGAAACAGCGTTTGACAGGCCTTGGTAAGAGATGTTCCCGGTAGGTGTAAGAGCACTGGGCAGAGCCAGTTGTTTCTTAGCTTTGCAAAGACCGGGAAGCAAGATGCTTTGGGCCTCTCTGCCCCTTGGAAACAGGGCAGCACTGGGTCCTGGCAGCCCTAGGGCAATGGAGCACACCCAGGGCCGGAGTTCTACTTCAGCCAGATGAGGCCTGCCAAGAAACTGCGTTTCACAGGCCTTTCAAAGACATGTTCCCGGTAGGCTGTAAGAGCACGGGCAGAGCGAGTTGGTTCTTAGCTTCCCAGAGAGCTGGAAGCAAGATGCTTTGGGGCCTCTCTGCCCCTTTGGAAACAAGGCAGCACCTTGGGCCTGGCAGCTCTAGGGCAATGGAGCACACCCAGAGCAGAAGTTCTACTTCAGCCAAATCAGGCCTGCCAGGAAACGGCGTTTCACAGGCCTTGGTAAGAGATGTTCCCGGTAGGCTGTAAGAGAACTGGGCAACGCCAGATGTTTCTTAGCTTCCCGAAGAGCTGGAAGCAAGATGCTTTGGGGCCACTCTCTCACTTTGGAATCAAGGCAGCCCTTTGGGGCAGGTAGCTCTAGGCCAGTGGAGCACACCCAGAGCAGAAGTTCTACTTCGGCCAGTTCAGGCCACCAACAAACTGCGTTTCACAGGCCTTGGTAAGAGATGTTCCCGGTAGGCTGTAAGAGCACTGGGCAACGCCAGATGTTTCTTAGCTTCCCGAAGAGCTGGAAGCAAGATGCTTTGGGGCCTCTCATCCCCTTTGCAAACAAGGCGGCCCTTTGGGCCAGGCAGCTCTAGGCCAATGGAGCACACCCAGAGCAGAAGTTCTACTTCAGCTAGATCAGGCCACCAACAAAGTGCGTTTCACAGGCCTTGGTAAGAGATTTTCTCTCAGGCTGTAAGAGCACTGGGCAGAGCCAGTTGTTTCTTAGCTTCCCAAAGACCGGGAAGCAAGATGCTTTGGGGGCTCCCTGCCCCTTTGCCAAAAAGGCCGACCTTTGGGCCTTTCAGCTCTAGGGCAATGGAGCACACCCAGAGCAGAAGTTCTACCTCAGCCAGATAAGGCCTGCCAAGAAACTGCGTTTCAAAGGCTTTGGTAAGAGCTGTTGCCGGTACTCTGTCAGAGCACTGGGCAGAGACAGTTGTTTCTTAGCTTCCCAAAGAGCTGGAAGCAAGATGCTTTGGGGCCTCTCTGCCCCTTTGCAAACAAGGAATCCCTTTGGGCCTTTCAGCTCTAGGCCAATGGAGCACACCCAGAGCAGAAGTTCTACCTCAGCCAGATCAGGCCTGCCAAGAAACTGCTTTTCACAGGCCTTCGTAAGAGGTGTTCCCGAAAGGCTGTAAGAGTACCTGGCAGAGCGAGTTGTTTCTTAGCTTCAAAAACAGCTGGAAGCAACATGATTTGGGGCCTCTCTCCCCCTTTGGAAACAAAGCAGCCTTTGTGCCTGGCAGCTCTAGGCCAAAGTAGCACACCCAGAGCACAAGTTCTACCTCAGCCAGATAAGGCCTGTCAAGAAGCTGCATTTCACAGGCCTTTGTATGTGACGTTCCCGGTTGGCTTTGAGAGCACTGTGCAGAGCCAGTTGTTTTAGCTTCCCAGAGAGCAGGAAGCAAGATGCTTTGGGGCCTCTCTCACACTTTGGAAATAAAGGCAGCCCTTTGGGCCTGGCAGCCCTAGGCCAATGGAGTACACCGAGAGCAGAAGTTCTACCTCAGCCAGATCAGGCCTTCCAAGAAACTGCGTCTCACAGGCCTTTCTCTGTCACGTTGCCGGTAGGCTGTGAGAGCACTGGGCAGAACCAGTTGTTTTTTAGCTTCCCAAAGTGCTGGAGGCAAGATGCTTTGGGGCCTCTCTCACCCTTTGGAAGCAAGGCAACCCTTAGGTCCTGGTAGCTCTAGGCCTATGTAGCACAACCAGAACAGAAGTTCTACTTCAGCCAGGTCAGGCCTGCCAAGAAACTGCGTTTCACAGGCCTTTCAAAGAGATGTTCTCTTAGGCTGTAAGAGCACTGGGCAGAGCCAGCTGTTTCTTAGCTTCCCGAAGAGCTGGGAGCAAGATGCTTTGGGTCCACTCTCCATCTTTGGAAACAAGGCAGCCCTTTGGGCCTGGCAGCTCTAGGGCAATGGAGCACACCCAGAGCAGAAGTTCTACTTCAGCCAGATCAGGCCTGCCAGGAAACTGCGTTTCACAGGCCTTGGTAAGAGATGTTCCCGGTAGGCTGTAAGAGCACTGGGCAGAGCCAGTTGTTTCTTACCTTCCTGAAAAGCTGGAAGCAAGACGCTTGGGACCCCTCTGCCCGTTTGGGAACAAGGCAGCCTTTTGGGTCGGGAAGCTCTAGGCCAATGGAGCACACGCAGAGCAGGAGTTCTACTTCAGCCTGATCAGGCCTGCAAAGAAACAGCGTTTGACAGGCCTTGGTAAGAGATGTTCCCGGTAGGTGTAAGAGCACTGGGCAGAGCCAGTTGTTTCTTAGCTTTGCAAAGACCGGGAAGCAAGATGCTTTGGGCCTCTCTGCCCCTTGGAAACAGGGCAGCACTGGGTCCTGGCAGCCCTAGGGCAATGGAGCACACCCAGGGCCGGAGTTCTACTTCAGCCAGATGAGGCCTGCCAAGAAACTGCGTTTCACAGGCCTTTCAAAGACATGTTCCCGGTAGGCTGTAAGAGCACGGGCAGAGCGAGTTGGTTCTTAGCTTCCCAGAGAGCTGGAAGCAAGATGCTTTGGGGCCTCTCTGCCCCTTTGGAAACAAGGCAGCACCTTGGGCCTGGCAGCTCTAGGGCAATGGAGCACACCCAGAGCAGAAGTTCTACTTCAGCCAAATCAGGCCTGCCAGGAAACGGCGTTTCACAGGCCTTGGTAAGAGATGTTCCCGGTAGGCTGTAAGAGCACTGGGCAACGCCAGATGTTTCTTAGCTTCCCGAAGAGCTGGAAGCAAGATGCTTTGGGGCCACTCTCTCACTTTGGAATCAAGGCAGCCCTTTGGGGCAGGTAGCTCTAGGCCAGTGGAGCACACCCAGAGCAGAAGTTCTACTTCGGCCAGTTCAGGCCACCAACAAACTGCGTTTCACAGGCCTTGGTAAGAGATGTTCCCGGTAGGCTGTAAGAGCACTGGGCAACGCCAGATGTTTCTTAGCTTCCCGAAGAGCTGGAAGCAAGATGCTTTGGGGCCTCTCATCCCCTTTGCAAACAAAGCGGCCCTTTGGGCCAGGCAGCTCTAGGCCAATGGAGCACACCCAGAGCAGAAGTTCTACTTCAGCTAGATCAGGCCACCAACAAAGTGCGTTTCACAGGCCTTGGTAAGAGATTTTCTCTCAGGCTGTAAGAGCACTGGGCAGAGCCAGTTGTTTCTTAGCTTCCCAAAGACCGGGAAGCAAGATGCTTTGGGGGCTCCCTGCCCCTTTGCCAAAAAGGCCGACCTTTGGGCCTTTCAGCTCTAGGGCAATGGAGCACACCCAGAGCAGAAGTTCTACCTCAGCCAGATAAGGCCTGCCAAGAAACTGCGTTTCAAAGGCTTTGGTAAGAGCTGTTGCCGGTACTCTGTCAGAGCACTGGGCAGAGACAGTTGTTTCTTAGCTTCCCAAAGAGCTGGAAGCAAGATGCTTTGGGGCCTCTCTGCCCCTTTGCAAACAAGGAATCCCTTTGGGCCTTTCAGCTCTAGGCCAATGGAGCACACCCAGAGCAGAAGTTCTACCTCAGCCAGATCAGGCCTGCCAAGAAACTGCTTTTCACAGGCCTTCGTAAGAGGTGTTCCCGAAAGGCTGTAAGAGTACCTGGCAGAGCGAGTTGTTTCTTAGCTTCAAAAACAGCTGGAAGCAACATGATTTGGGGCCTCTCTCCCCCTTTGGAAACAAAGCAGCCTTTGTGCCTGGCAGCTCTAGGCCAAAGTAGCACACCCAGAGCACAAGTTCTACCTCAGCCAGATAAGGCCTGTCAAGAAGCTGCATTTCACAGGCCTTTGTATGTGACGTTCCCGGTTGGCTTTGAGAGCACTGTGCAGAGCCAGTTGTTTTAGCTTCCCAGAGAGCAGGAAGCAAGATGCTTTGGGGCCTCTCTCACACTTTGGAAATAAAGGCAGCCCTTTGGGCCTGGCAGCCCTAGGCCAATGGAGTACACCGAGAGCAGAAGTTCTACCTCAGCCAGATCAGGCCTTCCAAGAAACTGCGTCTCACAGGCCTTTCTCTGTCACGTTGCCGGTAGGCTGTGAGAGCACTGGGCAGAACCAGTTGTTTTTTAGCTTCCCAAAGTGCTGGAGGCAAGATGCTTTGGGGCCTCTCTCACCCTTTGGAAGCAAGGCAACCCTTAGGTCCTGGTAGCTCTAGGCCTATGTAGCACAACCAGAACAGAAGTTCTACTTCAGCCAGGTCAGGCCTGCCAAGAAACTGCGTTTCACAGGCCTTTCAAAGAGATGTTCTCTTAGGCTGTAAGAGCACTGGGCAGAGCCAGCTGTTTCTTAGCTTCCCGAAGAGCTGGGAGCAAGATGCTTTGGGTCCACTCTCCATCTTTGGAAACAAGGCAGCCCTTTGGGCCTGGCAGCTCTAGGGCAATGGAGCACACCCAGAGCAGAAGTTCTACTTCAGCCAGATCAGGCCTGCCAGGAAACTGCGTTTCACAGGCCTTGGTAAGAGATGTTCCCGGTAGGCTGTAAGAGCACTGGGCAGAGCCAGTTGTTTCTTACCTTCCTGAAAAGCTGGAAGCAAGACGCTTGGGACCCCTCTGCCCGTT
Organism: Equus asinus; assembly: GCF_041296235.1. NCBI lineage: Eukaryota > Metazoa > Chordata > Mammalia > Perissodactyla > Equidae > Equus > Equus asinus. The sequence continues at coordinate 1,695,993 of NW_027225523.1, forward strand.
TGGGAACAAGGCAGCCTTTTGGGTCGGGAAGCTCTAGGCCAATAGAGCACACGCAGAGCAGGAGTTCTACTTCAGCCTGATCAGGCCTGCAAAGAAACAGCGTTTGACAGGCCTTGGTAAGAGATGTTCCCGGTAGGTGTAAGAGCACTGGGCAGAGCCAGTTGTTTCTTAGCTTCCCAAAGAGCTGGAAGCAAGATGCTTTGGGGCCTCTCTGCCCCTTTGCAAACAAGGCGGCCCTTTGGGCCAGGCAGCTCTAGGCCAATGGAGCACACCCAGAGCAGAAGTTCTACTTCAGCTAGATCAGGCCACCTACAAAGTGCGTTTCACAGGCCTTGGTAAGAGATTTTCTCTCAGGCTGTAAGAGCACTGGGCAGAGCCAGTTGTTTCTTAGCTTCCCGAAGAGCTGGAAGCAAGATGCTTTGGGGGCTCCCTGCCCCTTTGCCAACAAGGCCGACCTTTGGGCCTTTCAGCTCTAGGCCAATGGAGCACACCCACAGCAGAAGTTCTACCTCAGCCAGATAAGGCCTGCCAAGAAACTGCGTTTCAAAGGCTTTGGTAAGAGATGTTGCCGGTACTCTGTCAGAGCACTGGGCAGAGACAGTTGTTTCTTAGCTTCCCAAAGAGCTGGAAGCAAGATGCTTTGGGGCCTCTCTGCCCCTTTGCAAACAAGGCATCCCTTTGGGCCTTTCAGCTCTAGGGCAATGGAGCACACCCAGAGCAGAAGTTCTACCTCAGCCAGATCAGGCCTGCCAAGAAACTGCTTTTCACAGGCCTTCGTAAGAGGTGTTCCCGGAAGGCTGTAAGAGTACCTGGCAGAGCGAGTTGTTTCTTAGCTTCAAAAACAGCTGGAAGCAACATGATTTGGGGCCTCTCTCCCCCTTTGGAAACAAAGCAGCCTTTGTGCCTGGCAGCTCTAGGCCAAAGTAGCACACCCAGAGCACAAGTTCTACCTCAGCCAGATAAGGCCTGTCAAGAAGCTGCGTTTCACAGGCCTTTGTATGTGACGTTCCCGGTTGGCTTTGAGAGCACTGTGCAGAGCCAGTTGTTTTAGCTTCCCAGAGAGCAGGAAGCAAGATGCTTTGGGGCCTCTCTCACACTTTGGAAATAAAGGCAGCCCTTTGGGCCTGGCAGCCCTAGGCCAATGGAGTACACCCAGAGCAGAAGTTCTACCTCAGCCAGATCAGGCCTTCCAAGAAACTGCGTCTCACAGGCCTTTCTCTGTCACGTTGCCGGTAGGCTGTGAGAGCACTGTGCAGAGCCAGTTGTTTCTTAGCTTCCCAAAGATTTGGAAGCAAGATACTTTGGGGACTCTCAGCCCCTTTGGAAACAAGGCGGCCCTTTGGGCCTGGCAGCTCTAGGCCAAAGTAGCACGACCAGAGCAGGAGTTCTACTTCAGCCAGATCAGGCCTGCCAAGAAACTGCGTTTCACAGGCCTTGGTAAGAGATGTTCCCGGTAGGCTGTGAGAGCACTGTGGAGAGCCAGTTGCTTTAGCTTCCCACAGAGCTGGAAGCAAGATGCTTTGGGGCCTCTCTCTCCCTTTGTACACAAGGCAGCCGTTTGCGCCTGGCAGCTCTAGGCCAATGGAGCACACCCACAGCAGAAGTTCTACTTCAGGCAGATCAGTCCTGCCCAGAAACTGCGTTTCACAGCCCTTGGTAAGAGATGTTCACGGCAGGCAGTGAGAGCACTGGGCAGAACCAGTTGTTTTTTAGCTTCCCAAAGTGCTGGAGGCAAGATGCTTTGGGGCCTCTCTCACCCTTGGGAAACAAGGCAGCCCTTAGGTCCTCGTAGCTATAGGCCTATGTAGCACAACCAGAACAGAAGTTCTACTTCAGCCAGGTCAGGCCTGCCAAGAAACTGCGTTTCACAGGCCTTTCAAAGAGATGTTCTCTTAGGCTGTAAGAGCACTGGGCAGAGCCAGCTGTTTCTTAGCTTCCCGAAGAGCCGGGAGCAAGATGCTTTGGGTCCACTCTCCATCTTTGGAAACAAGGCAGCCCTTTGGGCCTGGCAGCTCTAGGGCAATGGAGCACACCCAGAGCAGAAGTTCTACTTCAGCCAGATCAGGCCTGCCAGGAAACTCGTTTCACAGGCCTTGGTAAGAGATGTTCCCGGTAGGCTGTAAGAGCACTGGGCAGAGCCAGTTGTTTCTTACCTTCGTGAAAAGCTGGAAGCAAGACGCTTGGGACCCCTCTGCCCGTTTGGGAACAAGGCAGCCTTTTGGGTCGGGAAGCTCTAGGCCAATGGAGCACACGCAGAGCAGGAGTTCTACTTCAGCCTGATCAGGCCTGCAAAGAAACAGCGTTTGACAGGCCTTGGTAAGAGATGTTCCCGCTAGGTGTAAGAGCACTGGGCAGAGCCAGTTGTTTCTTAGCTTCGCAAAGACCGGGAAGCAAGATGCTTTGGGCCTCTCTGCCCCTTGGAAACAGGGCAGCACTTGGGGCCTGGCAGCTCTAGGGCAATGGAGCACACCCAGAGCCGGAGTTCTACTTCAGCCAGATGAGGCCTGCCAAGAAACTGCGTTCACAGGCCTTTCAAAGACATGTTCCCAGTAGGCTGTAAGAGCACGGGGCAGAGCGAGTTGGTTCTTAGCTTCCCAGAGAGCCGGAAGCAAGATGCTTTGGGGCCTCTCTGCCCCTTTGCAAACAAGGCATCCCTTTGGGCCTTTCAGCTCTAGGCCAGTGGAGCACAGCCAGAGCAGAAGTCCTACTTCAGCCAGATCAGGCCTGCCAAGGAACTGCGTTTCAGAGGCCTTTGGATGTGACGTTCCCGGTAGGCTGTGAGAGCACGGTGCAGAGCCAGTTGTTTCCTTGTTTCCCAAACAGCTGGAAGCAAGACGCTTTGGGGCCTCTCTGCCCCTTTGGAAAGAAGGCAGCACGTTGGGTCTGGCAGCTCTAGGGCAATGGAGAACAACCAGAGCAGAAGTTCTACTTCTTCCAGATCAGGCCTGCCTAGAAAGTGCGTTTCACAGGCCTTGATAAGAGATGTTCTCTTAGGCTATAAGACCACTGGGCACAGCCAGTTGTTTCTTAGCTTCCCAAGAGGTGGAAGCAAGATGCTTTGGGGCCTCTCTCCCCCTTTGGAAACAAGGCAGCCCTTTGGGCCTTTCAGCTCTAGGGCAATGGAGCACACCCAGAGCAGAAGTTCTACCTCAGCCAGATCAGGCCTGCCAAGAAACTGCTTTTCACAGGCCTTCGTAAGAGGTGTTCCCGGAAGGCTGTAAGAGTACCTGGCAGAGCGAGTTGTTTCTTAGCTTCAAAAACAGCTGGAAGCAACATGATTTGGGGCCTCTCTCCCCCTTTGGAAACAAAGCAGCCTTTGTGCCTGGCAGCTCTAGGCCAAAGTAGCACACCCAGAGCACAAGTTCTACCTCAGCCAGATAAGGCCTGTCAAGAAGCTGCGTTTCACAGGCCTTTGTATGTGACGTTCCCGGTTGGCTTTGAGAGCACTGTGCAGAGCCAGTTGTTTTAGCTTCCCAGAGAGCAGGAAGCAAGATGCTTTGGGGCCTCTCTCACACTTTGGAAATAAAGGCAGCCCTTTGGGCCTGGCAGCCCTAGGCCAATGGAGTACACCCAGAGCAGAAGTTCTACCCCAGCCAGATCAGGCCTTCCAAGAAACTGCGTCTCACAGGCCTTTCTCTGTCACGTTGCCGGTAGGCTGTGAGAGCACTGTGCAGAGCCAGTTGTTTCTTAGCTTCCCAAAGATTTGGAAGCAAGATACTTTGGGGACTCTCAGCCCCTTTGGAAACAAGGCGGCCCTTTGGGCCTGGCAGCTCTAGGCCAAAGTAGCACGCCCAGAGCAGGAGTTCTACTTCAGCCAGATCAGGCCTGCCAAGAAACTGCGTTTCACAGGCCTTGGTAAGAGATGTTCCCGGTAGGCTGTGAGAGCACTGTGGAGAGCCAGTTGCTTTAGCTTCCCACAGAGCTGGAAGCAAGATGCTTTGGGGCCTCTCTCTCCCTTTGGACACAAGGCAGCCGTTTGCGCCTGGCAGCTCTAGGCCAATGGAGCACACCCACAGCAGAAGTTCTACTTCAGGCAGATCAGTCCTGCCCAGAAACTGCGTTTCACAGCCCTTGGTAAGAGATGTTCACGGTAGGCTGTGAGAGCACTGGGCAGAACCAGTTGTTTTTTAGCTTCCCAAAGTGCTGGAGGCAAGATGCTTTGGGGCCTCTCTCACCCTTTGGAAACAAGGCAGCCCTTAGGTCCTGGTAGCTCTAGGCCTATGTAGCACAACCAGAACAGAAGTTCTACTTCAGCCAGGTCAGGCCTGCCAAGAAACTGCGTTTCACAGGCCTTTCAAAGAGATGTTCTCTTAGGCTGTAAGAGCACTGGGCAGAGCCAGCTGTTTCTTAGCTTCCCGAAGAGCCGGGAGCAAGAAGCTTTGGGTCCACTCTCCATCTTTGGAAACAAGGCAGCCCTTTGGGCCTGGCAGCTCTAGGGCAATGGAGCACACCCAGAGCAGTAGTTCTACTTCAGCCAGATCAGGCCTGCCAGGAAACTGCGTTTCACAGGCCTTGGTAAGAGATGTTCCCGGTAGGCTGTAAGAGCACTGGGCAGAGCCAGTTGTTTCTTACCTTCCTGAAAAGCTGGAAGCAAGATGCTTGGGACCCCTCTGCCCGTTTGGGAACAAGGCAGCCTTTTGGGTCGGGAAGCTCTAGGCCAATGGAGCACACGCAGAGCAGGAGTTCTACTTCAGCCTGATCAGGCCTGCAAAGAAACAGCGTTTGACAGGCCTTGGTAAGAGATGTTCCCGGTAGGTGTAAGAGCACTGGGCAGAGCCAGTTGTTTCTTAGCTTCGCAAAGACCGGGAAGCAAGATGCTTTGGGCCTCTCTGCCCCTTGGAAACAGGGCAGCACTTTGGGCCTGGCAGCTCTAGGGCAATGGAGCACACCCAGAGCCGGAGTTCTACTTCAGCCAGATGAGGCCTGCCAAGAAACTGCGTTTCACAGGCCTTTCAAAGACATGTTCCCGGTAGGCTGTAAGAGCACGGGGCAGAGCGAGTTGGTTCTTAGCTTCCCAGAGAGCTGGAAGCAAGATGCTTTGGGGCCTCTCTGCCCCTTTGGAAACAAGGCAGCACCTTGGGCCTGGCAGCTCTAGGGCAATGGAGCACACCCAGAGCAGAAGTTCTACTTCAGCCAAATCAGGCCTGCCAGGAAACGGCGTTTCACAGGCCTTGGTAAGAGATGTTCCCGGTAGGCTGTAAGAGCACTGGGCAACGCCAGATGTTTCTTAGCTTCCCGAAGAGCTGGAAGCAAGATGCTTTGGGGCCTCTCATCCCCTTTCCAAACAAAGCGGCCCTTTGGGCCAGGCAGCTCTAGGCCAATGGAGCACACCCAGAGCAGAAGTTCTACTTCAGCTAGATCAGGCCACCAACAAAGTGCGTTTCACAAGCCTTGGTAAGAGATTTTCTCTCAGGCTGTAAGAGCACTGGGCAGAGCTAGTTGTTTCTTAGCTTCCCAAGAGGTGGAAGCAAGATGCTTTGGGGCCTCTCTCCCCCTTTGGAAACAAGGCAGCCCTTTGGGCCTTTCAGCTCTAGGGCAATGGAGCACACCCAGAACAGAAGTTCTACCTCAGCCAGATAAGGCCTGCCAAGAAACTGCGTTTCAAAGGCTTTGGTAAGAGATGTTGCCGGTACTCTGTCAGAGCACTGGGCAGAGACAGTTGTTTCTTAGCTTCCCAAAGAGCTGGAAGCAAGATGCTTTGGGGCCTCTCTGCCCCTTTGCAAACAAGGCATCCCTTTGGGCCTTTCAGCTCTAGGCCAATGGAGCACACCCAGAGCAGAAGTTCTACCTCAGCCAGATCAGGCCTGCCAAGAAACTGCTTTTCACAGGCCTTCGTAAGAGGTGTTCCCGGAAGGCTGTAAGAGTACCTGGCAGAGCGAGTTGTTTCTTAGCTTCAAAAACAGCTGGAAGCATCATGATTTGGGGCCTCTCTCCCCCTTTGGAAACAAAGCAGCCTTTGTGCCTGGCAGCTCTAGGCCAAAGTAGCACACCCAGAGCACAAGTTCTACCTCAGCCAGATAAGGCCTGTCAAGAAGCTGCGTTTCACAGGCCTTTGTATGTGACGTTCCCGGTTGGCTTTGAGAGCACTGTGCAGAGCCAGTTGTTTTAGCTTCCCAGAGAGCAGGAAGCAAGATGCTTTGGGGCCTCTCTCACACTTTGGAAATAAAGGCAGCCCTTTGGGCCTGGCAGCCCTAGGCCAATGGAGTACACCCAGAGCAGAAGTTCTACCTCAGCCAGATCAGGCCTTCCAAGAAACTGCGTCTCACAGGCCTTTCTCTGTCACGTTGCCGGTAGGCTGTGAGAGCACTGTGCAGAGCCAGTTGTTTCTTAGCTTCCCAAAGATTTGGAAGCAAGATACTTTGGGGACTCTCAGCCCCTTTGGAAACAAGGTGGCCCTTTGGGCCTGGCAGCTCTAGGCCAAAGTAGCACGCCCAGAGCAGGAGTTCTACTTCAGCCACATCAGGCCTGCCAGGAAACTGCGTTTCACAGGCCTTGGTAAGAGATGTTCCCGGTAGGCTGTGAGAGCACTGTGGAGAGCCAGTTGCTTTAGCTTCCCACAGAGCTGGAAGCAAGATGCTTTGGGGCCTCTCTCTCCCTTTGGACACAAGGCAGCCGTTTGCGCCTGGCAGCTCTAGGCCAATGGAGCACACCCACAGCAGAAGTTCTACTTCAGGCAGATCAGTCCTGCCCAGAAACTGCGTTTCACAGCCCTTGGTAAGAGATGTTCACGGTAGGCTGTGAGAGCACTGGGCAGAACCAGTTGTTTTTTAGCTTCCCAAAGTGCTGGAGGCAAGATGCTTTGGGGCCTCTCTCACCCTTTGGAAACAAGGCAGCCCTTAGGTCCTGGTAGCTCTAGGCCTATGTAGCACAACCAGAACAGAAGTTCTACTTCAGCCAGGTCAGGCCTGCCAAGAAACTGCGTTTCACAGGCCTTTCAAAGAGATGTTCTCTTAGGCTGTAAGAGCACTGGGCAGAGCCAGCTGTTTCTTAGCTTCCCGAAGAGCCGGGAGCAAGAAGCTTTGGTCCACTCTCCATCTTTGGAAACAAGGCAGCCCTTTGGGCCTGGCAGCTCTAGGGCAATGGAGCACACCCAGAGCAGAAGTTCTACTTCAGCCAGATCAGGCCTGCCAGGAAACTGCGTTTCACAGGCCTTGGTAAGAGATGTTCCCGGTAGGCTGTAAGAGCACTGGGCAGAGCCAGTTGTTTCTTACCTTCCTGAAAAGCTGGAAGCAAGACGCTTGGGACCCCTCTGCCCGTTTGGGAACAAGGCAGCCTTTTGGGTCGGGAAGCTCTAGGCCAATGGAGCACACGCAGAGCAGGAGTTCTACTTCAGCCTGATCAGGCCTGCAAAGAAACAGCGTTTGACAGGCCTTGGTAAGAGATGTTCCCGGTAGGTGTAAGAGCACTGGGCAGAGCCAGTTGTTTCTTAGCTTCGCAAAGACCGGGAAGCAAGATGCTTTGGGCCTCTCTGCCCCTTGGAAACAGGGCAGCACTTGGGGCCTGGCAGCTCTAGGGCAATGGAGCACACCCAGAGCCGGAGTTCTACTTCAGCCAGATGAGGCCTGCCAAGAAACTGCGTTTCACAGGCCTTTCAAAGACATGTTCCCGGTAGGCTGTAAGAGCGAGTTGGTTCTTAGCTTCCCAGAGAGCTGGAAGCAAGATGCTTTGGGGCCTCTCTGCCCCTTTGGAAACAAGGCAGCACCTTGGTCCTGGCAGCTCGAGGGCAACGGAGCACACCCAGAGCAGAAGTTCTACTTCAGCCAAATCAGGCCTGCCAGGAAACGGCGTTTTACAGGCCTTGGTAAGAGATGTTCCCGGTAGGCTGTAAGAGCACTGGGCAACGCCAGATGTTTCTTAGCTTCCCGAAGAGCTGGAAGCAAGATGCTTTGGTGCCACTCTCTCACTTTGGAATCAAGGCAGCCCTTTGGGGCAGGTAGCTCTAGGCCAGTGGAGCACACCCAGAGCAGAAGTTCTACTTCGGCCAGTTCAGGCCACCAACAAACTGCGTTTCACAGGCCTTGGTAAGAGATGTTCCCGGTAGGCTGTAAGAGCACTGGGCAACGCCAGATGTTTCTTAGCTTCCCGAAGAGCTGGAAGCAAGATGCTTTGGGGCCTCTCATCCCCTTTGCAAACAAGGCGGCCCTTTGGGCCAGGCAGCTCTAGGCCAATGGAGCACACCCAGAGCAGAAGTTCTACTTCAGCTAGATCAGGCCACCAACAAAGTGCGTTTCACAGGCCTTGGTAAGAGATTTTCTCTCAGGCTGTAAGAGCACTGGGCAGAGCCAGTTGTTTCTTAGCTTCCCAAAGAGCTGGAAGCAAGATGCTTTGGGGGCTCGCTGCCCCTTTGCCAACAAGGCCGACCTTTGGGCCTTTCAGCTCTAGGCCAATGGAGCACACCCAGAGCAGAAGTTCTACCTCAGCCAGATAAGGCCTGCCAAGAAACTGCGTTTCAAAGGCTTTGGTAAGAGATGTTGCCGGTACTCTGTCAGAGCACTGGGAAGAGACAGTTGTTTCTTAGCTTCCCAATGAGCTGGAAGCAAGATGCGTTGGGGCCTCTCTGCCCCTTTGCAAACAAGGCATCCCTTTGGGCCTTTCAGCTCTAGGGCAATGGAACACACCCAGAGCAGAAGTTCTACCTCAGCCAGATCAGGCCTGCCAAGAAACTGCTTTTCACAGGCCTTCGTAAGAGGTGTTCCCGGAAGGCTGTAAGAGTACCTGGCAGAGCGAGTTGTTTCTTAGCTTCAAAAACAGCTGGAAGCAACATGATTTGGGGCCTCTCTCCCCCTTTGGAAACAAAGCAGCCTTTGTGCCTGGCAGCTCTAGGCCAAAGTAGCACACCCAGAGCACAAGTTCTACCTCAGCCAGATAAGGCCTGTCAAGAAGCTGCGTTTCACAGGCCTTTGTATGTGACGTTCCCGGTTGGCTTTGAGAGCACTGTGCAGAGCCAGTTGTTTTAGCTTCCCAGAGAGCAGGAAGCAAGATGCTTTGGGGCCTCTCTCACACTTTGGAAATAAAGGCAGCCCTTTGGGCCTGGCAGCCCTAGGCCAATGGAGTACACCCAGAGCAGAAGTTCTACCTCAGCCAGATCAGGCCTTCCAAGAAACTGCGTCTCACAGGCCTTTCTCTGTCACGTTGCCGGTAGGCTGTGAGAACACTGTGCAGAGCCAGTTGTTTCTTAGCTTCCCAAAGATTTGGAAGCAAGATACTTTGGGGACTCTCAGCCCCTTTGGAAACAAGGCGGCCCTTTGGGCCTGGCAGCTCTAGGCCAAAGTAGCACGCCCAGAGCAGGAGTTCTACTTCAGCCAGATCAGGCCTGCCAGGAAACTGCGTTTCACAGGCCTTGGTAAGAGATGTTCCCGGTAGGCTGTAAGAGCACTGGGCAGAGCCAGTTGTTTCTTACCTTCCTGAAAAGCTGGAAGCAAGATGCTTGGGACCCCTCTGCCCGTTTGGGAACAAGGCAGCCTTTTGGGTCGGGAAGGTCTAGGCCAATGGAGCACACGCAGAGCAGGAGTTCTACTTCAGCCTGATCAGGCCTGCAAAGAAACAGCGTTTGACAGGCCTTGGTAAGAGATGTTCCCGGTAGGTGTAAGAGCACTGGGCAGAGCCAGTTGTTTCTTAGCTTTGCAGAGACCGGGAAGCAAGATGCTTTGGGCCTCTCTGCCCCTTGGAAACAGGGCAGCACTTGGGGCCTGGCAGCTCTAGGGCAATGGAGCACACCCAGAGCCGGAGTTCTACTTCAGCCAGATGAGGCCTGCCAAGAAACTGCGTTTCACAGGCCTTTCAAAGACATGTTCCCGGTAGGCTGTAAGAGCACGGGGCAGAGCGAGTTGGTTCTTAGCTTCCCAGAGAGCTGGAAGCAAGATGCTTTGGGGCCTCTCTGCCCCTTTGCAAACAAGGCATCCCTTTGGGCCTTTCAGCTCTAGGACAATGGAGCACAGCCAGAGCAGAAGTCCTACTTCAGCCAGATCAGGCCTGCCAAGGAACTGCGTTTCAGAGGCCTTTGTATGTGACGTTCCCGGTAGGCTGTGAGAGCACGGTGCAGAGCCAGTTGTTTCCTTGTTTCCCAAACAGCTGGAAGCAAGACGCTTTGGGGCCTCTCTGCCCCTTTGGAAACAAGGCAGCACGTTGGGTCTGGCAGCTCTAGGGCAATGGAGCACAACCAGAGCAGAAGTTCTACTTATTCCAGATCAGGCCTGCCTAGAAAGTGCGTTTCACAGGCCTTGATAAGAGATGTTCTCTTAGGCTATAAGAGCACTGGGCACAGCCAGTTGTTTCTTAGCTTCCCAAGAGGTGGAAGCAAGATGCTTTGGGGCCTCTCTCCCCCTTTGGAAACAAGGCAGCCCTTTGGGACTTTCAGCTCTAGGCCAATGGAGCACACCCAGAGCAGAAGTTCTACCTCAGCCAGATCAGGCCTGCCAAGAAACTGCTTTTCACAGGCCTTCGTAAGAGGTGTTCCCGGAAGGCTGTAAGAGTACCTGGCAGAGCGAGTTGTTTCTTAGCTTCAAAAACAGCTGGAAGCAACCTGATTTGGGGCCTCTCTCCCCCTTTGGAAACAAAGCAGCCTTTGTGCCTGGCAGCTCTAGGCCAAAGTAGCACACCCAGAGCACAAGTTCTACCTCAGCCACATAAGGCCTGTCAAGAAGCTGCGTTTCACAGGCCTTTGTATGTGACGTTCCCGGTTGGCTTTGAGAGCACTGTGCAGAGCCAGTTGTTTTAGCTTCCCAGAGAGCAGGAAGCAAGATGCTTTGGGGCCTCTCTCACACTTTGGAAATAAAGGCAGCCCTTTGGGCCTGGCAGCCCTAGGCCAATGGAGTACACCCAGAGCAGAAGTTCTACCTCAGCCAGATCAGGCCTTCCAAGAAACTGCGTCTCACAGGCCTTTCTCTGTCACGTTGCCGGTAGGCTGTGAGAGCACTGTGCAGAGCCAGTTGTTTCTTAGCTTCCCAAAGATTTGGAAGCAAGATACTTTGGGGACTCTCAGCCCCTTTGGAAACAAGGTGGCCCTTTGGGCCTGGCAGCTCTAGGCCAAAGTAGCACGCCCAGAGCAGGAGTTCTACTTCAGCCACATCAGGCCTGCCAGGAAACTGCGTTTCACAGGCCTTGGTAAGAGATGTTCCCGGTAGGCTGTGAGAGCACTGTGGAGAGCCAGTTGCTTTAGCTTCCCACAGAGCTGGAAGCAAGATGCTTTGGGGCCTCTCTCTCCCTTTGGACACAAGGCAGCCGTTTGCGCCTGGCAGCTCTAGGCCAATGGAGCACACCCACAGCAGAAGTTCTACTTCAGGCAGATCAGTCCTGCCCAGAAACTGCGTTTCACAGCCCTTGGTAAGAGATGTTCACGGTAGGCTGTGAGAGCACTGGGCAGAACCAGTTGTTTTTTAGCTTCGCAAAGTGCTGGAGGCAAGATGCTTTGGGGCCTCTCTCACCCTTTGGAAGCAAGGCAGCCCTTAGGTCCTGGTAGCTCTAGGCGTATGTAGCACAACCAGAACAGAAGTTCTACTTCAGCCAGGTCAGGCCTGCCAAGAAACTGCGTTTCACAGGCCTTTCAAAGAGATGTTCTCTTAGGCTGTAAGAGCACTGGGCAGAGCCAGCTGTTTCTTAGCTTCCCGAAGAGCCGGGAGCAAGATGCTTTGGGTCCACTCTCCATCTTTGGAAACAAGGCAGCCCTTTGGGCCTGGCAGCTCTAGGGCAATGGAGCACACCCAGATCAGAAGTTCTACTTCAGCCAGATCAGGCCTGCCAGGAAACTGCGTTTCACAGGCCTTGGTAAGAGATGTTCCCGGTAGGCTGTAAGAGCACTGGGCAGAGCCAGTTGTTTCTTACCTTCCTGAAAAGCTGGAAGCAAAACGCCTGGGACCCCTCTGCCCGTTTGGGAACAAGGCAGCCTTTTGGGTCGGGAAGCTCTAGGCCAATGGAGCACACGCAGAGCAGGAGTTCTACTTCAGCCTGATCAGGCCTGCAAAGAAACAGCGTTTGACAGGCCTTGGTAAGAGATGTTCCCGGTAGGTGTAAGAGCACTGGGCAGAGCCAGTTGTTTCTTAGCTTCGCAAAGACCGGGAAGCAAGATGCTTTGGGCCTCTCTGCCCCTTGGAAACAGGGCAGCACTTGGGGCCTGGCAGCTCTAGGGCAATGGAGCACACCCAGAGCCGGAGTTCTACTTCAGCCAGATGAGGCCTGCCAAGAAACTGCGTTTCACAGGCCTTTCAAAGACATGTTCCCGGTAGGCTGTAAGAGCACGGGGCAGAGCGAGTTGGTTCTTAGCTTCCCAGAGAGCTGGAAGCAAGATGCTTTGGGGCCTCTCTGCCCCTTTGGAAACAAGGCAGCACCTTGGGCCTGGCAGCTCTAGGGCAATGGAGCACACCCAGAGCAGAAGTTCTACTTCAGCCAAATCAGGCCTGCCAGGAAACGGCGTTTCACAGGCCTTGGTAAGAGATGTTCCCGGTAGGCTGTAAGAGCACTGGGCAACGCCAGATGTTTCTTAGCTTCCCGAAGAGCTGGAAGCAAGATGCTTTGGTGCCACTCTCTCACTTTGGAATCAAGGCAGCCCTTTGGGGCAGGTAGCTCCAGGCCAGTGGAGCACACCCAGAGCAGAAGTTCTACTTCGGCCAGTTCAGGCCACCAACAAACTGCATTTCACAGGCCTTGGTAAGAGATTTTCTCTCAGGCTGTAAGAGCACTGGGCAGAGCCAGTTGTTTCTTAGCTTCCCAAAGACCGGAAAGCAAGATGCTTTGGGGGCTCAATGCCCCTTTGCCAACAAGGCCGACCTTTGGGCCTTTCAGCTCTAGGCCAATGGAGCACACCCAGAGCAGAAGTTCTACCTCAGCCAGATAAGGCCTGCCAAGAAACTGCGTTTCAAAGGCTTTGGTAAGAGATGTTGCCGGTACTCTGTCAGAGCACTGGGCAGAGACAGTTGTTTCTTAGCTTCCCAAAGAGCTGGAAGCAAGATGCTTTGGGGCCTCTCTGCCCCTTTGCAAACAAGGCATCCCTTTGGGCCTTTCAGCTCTAGGCCAATGGAGCACACCCAGAGCAGAAGTTCTACCTCAGCCAGATCAGGCCTGCCAAGAAACTGCTTTTCACAGGCCTTCGTAAGAGGTGTTCCCGGAAGGCTGTAAGAGTACCTGGCAGAGCGAGTTGTTTCTTAGCTTCAAAAACAGCTGGAAGCAACCTGATTTGGGGCCTCTCTCCCCCTTTGGAAACAAAGCAGCCTTTGTGCCTGGCAGCTCTAGGCCAAAGTAGCACACCCAGAGCACAAGTTCTACCTCAGCCAGATAAGGCCTGTCAAGAAGCTGCGTTTCACAGGCCTTTGTATGTGACGTTCCCGGTTGGCTTTGAGAGCACTGTGCAGAGCCAGTTGTTTTAGCTTCCCAGAGAGCAGGAAGCAAGATGCTTTGGGGCCTCTCTCACACTTTGGAAATAAAGGCAGCCCTTTGGGCCTGGCAGCCCTAGGCCAATGGAGTACACCCAGAGCAGAAGTTCTACCTCAGCCAGATCAGGCCTTCCAAGAAACTGCGTCTCACAGGCCTTTCTCTGTCACGTTGCCGGTAGGCTGTGAGAGCACTGTGCAGAGCCAGTTGTTTCTTAGCTTCCCAAAGATTTGGAAGCAAGATACTTTGGGGACTCTCAGCCCCTTTGGAAACAAGGCGGCCCTTTGGGCCTGGCAGCTCTAGGCCAAAGTAGCACGCCCAGAGCAGGAGTTCTACTTCAGCCAGATCAGGCCTGCCAAGAAACTGCGTTTCACAGGCCTTGGTAAGAGATGTTCCCGGTAGGCTGTGAGAGCACTGTGGAGAGCCAGTTGCTTTAGCTTCCCACAGAGCTGGAAGCAAGATGCTTTGGGGCCTCTCTCTCCCTTTGTACACAAGGCAGCCGTTTGCGCCTGGCAGCTCTAGGCCAATGGAGCACACCCACAGCAGAAGTTCTACTTCAGGCAGATCAGTCCTGCCCAGAAACTGCGTTTCACAGCCCTTGGTAAGAGATGTTCACGGTAGGCTGTGAGAGCACTGGGCAGAACCAGTTGTTTTTTAGCTTCGCAAAGTGCTGGAGGCAAGATGCTTTGGGGCCTCTCTCACCCTTTGGAAGCAAGGCAGCCCTTAGGTCCTGGTAGCTCTAGGCCTATGTAGCACAACCAGAACAGAAGTTCTACTTCAGCCAGGTCAGGCCTGCCAAGAAACTGCGTTTCACAGGCCTTTCAAAGAGATGTTCTCTTAGGCTGTAAGAGCACTGGGCAGAGCCAGCTGTTTCTTAGCTTCCCGAAGAGCTGGGAGCAAGATTCTTTGGGTCCACTCTCCGTCTTTGGAAACAAGGCAGCCCTTTGGGCCTGGCAGCTCTGGGGCAATGGAGCACACCCAGAGCAGAAGTTCTACTTCAGCCAGATCAGGCCTGCCAGGAAACTGCGTTTCACAGGCCTTGGTAAGAGATGTTCCCGGTAGGCTGTAAGAGCACTGGGCAGAGCCAGTTGTTTCTTACCTTCCTGAAAAGCTGGAAGCAAGACGCCTGGGACCCCTCTGCCCGTTTGGGAACAAGGCAGCCTTTTGGGTCGGGAAGCTCTAGGCCAATGGAGCACACGCAGAGCAGGAGTTCTACTTCAGCCTGATCAGGCCTGCAAAGAAACAGCGTTTGACAGGCCTTGGTAAGAGATGTTCCCGGTAGGTGTAAGAGCACTGGGCAGAGCCAGTTGTTTCTTAGCTTTGCAGAGACCGGGAAGCAAGATGCTTTGGGCCTCTCTGCCCCTTGGAAACAGGGCAGCACTGGGTCCTGGCAGCCCTAGGGCAATGGAGCACACCCAGAGCCGGAGTTCTACTTCAGCCAGATGAGGCCTGCCAAGAAACTGCGTTTCACAGGCCTTTCAAAGACATGTTCCCGGTAGGCTGTAAGAGCACGGGGCAGAGCGAGTTGGTTCTTAGCTTCCCAGAGAGCTGGAAGCAAGATGCTTTGGGGCCTCTCTGCCCCTTTGGAAACAAGGCAGCACCTTGGGCCTGGCAGCTCTAGGGCAATGGAGCACACCCAGAGCAGAAGTTCTACTTCAGCCAAATCAGGCCTGCCAGGAAACGGCGTTTCACAGGCCTTGGTAAGAGATGTTCCCGGTAGGCTGTAAGAGCACTGGGCAACGCCAGATGTTTCTTAGCTTCCCGAAGAGCTGGAAGCAAGATGCTTTGGTGCCACTCTCTCACTTTGGAATCAAGGCAGCCCTTTGGGGCAGGTAGCTCCAGGCCAGTGGAGCACACCCAGAGCAGAAGTTCTACTTCGGCCAGTTCAGGCCACCAACAAACTGCGTTTCACAGGCCTTGGTAAGAGATGTTCCCGGTAGGCTGTAAGAGCACTGGGCAACGCCAGATGTTTCTTAGCTTCCCGAAGAGCTGGAAGCAAGATGCTTTGGGGCCTCTCATCCTCTTTGCAAACAAGGCGGCCCTTTGGGCCAGGCAGCTCTAGGCCAATGGAGCACACCCAGAGCAGAAGTTCTACTTCAGCTAGATCAGGCCACCAACAAAGTGCGTTTCACAGGCCTTGGTAAGAGATTTTCTCTCAGGCTGTAAGAGCACTGGGCAGAGCCAGTTGTTTCTTAGCTTCCCAAAGACCGGGAAGCAAGATGCTTTGGGGGCTCCCTGCCCCTTTGCCAACAAGGCCGACCTTTGGGACTTTCAGCTCTAGGCAAATGGAGCACACCCACAGCAGAAGTTCTACCTCAGCCAGATAAGGCCTGCCAAGAAACTGCGTTTCAAAGGCTTTGGTAAGAGCTGTTGCCGGTACTCTGTCAGAGCACTGGGCAGAGACAGTTGTTTCTTAGCTTCCCAAAGAGCTGGAAGCAAGATGCTTTGGGGCCTCTCTGCCCCTTTGCAAACAAGGCATCCCTTTGGGCCTTTCAGCTCTAGGCCAATGGAGCACACCCAGAGCAGAAGTTCTACCTCAGCCAGATCAGGCCTGCCAAGAAACTGCTTTTCACAGGCCTTCGTAAGAGGTGTTCCCGGAAGGCTGTAAGAGTACCTGGCAGAGCGAGTTGTTTCTTAGCTTCAAAAACAGCTGGAAGCAACATGATTTGGGGCCTCTCTCCCCCTTTGGAAACAAAGCAGCCTTTGTGCCTGGCAGCTCTAGGCCAAAGTAGCACACCCAGAGCACAAGTTCTACCTCAGCCAGATAAGGCCTGTCAAGAAGCTGCGTTTCACAGGCCTTTGTGTGTGACGTTCCCGGTTGCCTTTGAGAGCACTGTGCAGAGCCAGTTGTTTTAGCTTCCCAGAGAGCAGGAAGCAAGATGCTTTGGGGCCTCTCTCACACTTTGGAAATAAAGGCAGCCCTTTGGGCCTGGCAGCCCTAGGCCAATGGAGTACACCCAGAGCAGAAGTTCTACCTCAGCCAGATCAGGCCTTCCAAGAAACTGCGTCTCACAGGCCTTTCTCTGTCACGTTGCCGGTAGGCTGTGAGAGCACTGTGCAGAGCCAGTTGTTTCTTAGCTTCCCAAAGATTTGGAAGCAAGATACTTTGGGGACTCTCAGCCCCTTTGGAAACAAGGCGGCCCTTTGGGCCTGGCAGCTCTAGGCCAAAGTAGCACGCCCAGAGCAGGAGTTCTACTTCAGCCAGATCAGGCCTGCCAAGAAACTGCGTTTCACAGGCCTTGGTAAGAGATGTTCCCGGTAGGCTGTGAGAGCACTGTGGAGAGCCAGTTGCTTTAGCTTCCCACAGAGCTGGAAGCAAGATGCTTTGGGGCCTCTCTCTCCCTTTGGACACAAGGCAGCCGTTTGCGCCTGGCAGCTCTAGGCCAATGGAGCACACCCACAGCAGAAGTTCTACTTCAGGCAGATCAGTCCTGCCCAGAAACTGCGTTTCACAGCCCTTGGTAAGAGATGTTCACGGTAGGCTGTGAGAGCACTGGGCAGAACCAGTTGTCTTTTAGCTTCGCAAAGTGCTGGAGGCAAGATGCTTTGGGGCCTCTCTCACCCTTTGGAAGCAAGGCAGCCCTTAGGTCCTGGTAGCTCTAGGCCTATGTAGCACAACCAGAACAGAAGTTCTACTTCAGCCAGGTCAGGCCTGCCAAGAAACTGCGTTTCACAGGCCTTTCAAAGAGATGTTCTCTTAGGCTGTAAGAGCACTGGGCAGAGCCAGCTGTTTCTTAGCTTCCCGAAGAGCTGGGAGCAAGATTCTTTGGGTCCACTCACCGTCTTTGGAAACAAGGCAGCCCTTTGGGCCTGGCAGCTCTGGGGCAATGGAGCACACCCAGAGCAGAAGTTCTACTTCAGCCAGATCAGGCCTGCCAGGAAACTGCGTTTCACAGGCCTTGGTAAGAGATGTTCCCGGTAGGCTGTAAGAGCACTGGGCAGAGCCAGTTGTTTCTTACCTTCCTGAAAAGCTGGAAGCAAGACGCCTGGGACCCCTCTGCCCGTTTGGGAACAAGGCAGCCTTTTGGGTCGGGAAGCTCTAGGCCAATGGAGCACACGCAGAGCAGGAGTTCTACTTCAGCCTGATCAGGCCTGCAAAGAAACAGCGTTTGACAGGCCTTGGTAAGAGATGTTCCCGGTAGGTGTAAGAGCACTGGGCAGAGCCAGTTGTTTCTTAGCTTCGCAAAGACCGGGAAGCAAGATGCTTTGGGCCTCTCTGCCCCTTGGAAACAGGGCAGCACTTGGGGCCTGGCAGCTCTAGGGCAATGGAGCACACCCAGAGCCGGAGTTCTACTTCAGCCAGATGAGGCCTGCCAAGAAACTGCGTTTCACAGGCCTTTCAAAGACATGTTCCCGGTAGGCTGTAAGAGCACGGGGCAGAGCGAGTTGGTTCTTAGCTTCCCAGAGAGCTGGAAGCAAGATGCTTTGGGGCCTCTCTGCCCCTTTGGAAACAAGGCAGCACCTTGGGCCTGGCAGCTCTAGGGCAATGGAGCACACCCAGAGCAGAAGTTCTACTTCAGCCAAATCAGGCCTGCCAGGAAACGGCGTTTCACAGGCCTTGGTAAGAGATGTTCCCGGTAGGCTGTAAGAGCACTGGGCAACGCCAGATGTTTCTTAGCTTCCCGAAGAGCTGGAAGCAAGATGCTTTGGTGCCACTCTCTCACTTTGGAATCAAGGCAGCCCTTTGGGGCAGGTAGCTCCAGGCCAGTGGAGCACACCCAGAGCAGAAGTTCTACTTCGGCCAGTTCAGGCCACCAACAAACTGCGTTTCACAGGCCTTGGTAAGAGATTTTCTCTCAGGCTGTAAGAGCACTGGGCAGAGCCAGTTGTTTCTTAGCTTCCCAAAGACCGGGAAGCAAGATGCTTTGGGGGCTCCCTGCCCCTTTGCCAACAAGGCCGACCTTTGGGCCTTTCAGCTCTAGGCCAATGGAGCACACCCAGAGCAGAAGTTCTACCTCAGCCAGATAAGGCCTGCCAAGAAACTGCGTTTCAAAGGCTTTGGTAAGAGCTGTTGCCGGTACTCTGTCAGAGCACTGGGCAGAGACAGTTGTTTCTTAGCTTCCCAAAGAGCTGGAAGCAAGATGCTTTGGGGCCTCTCTGCCCCTTTGCAAACAAGGCATCCCTTTGGGCCTTTCAGCTCTAGGCCAATGGAGCACACCCAGAGCAGAAGTTCTACCTCAGCCAGATCAGGCCTGCCAAGAAACTGCTTTTCACAGGCCTTCGTAAGAGGTGTTCCCGGAAGGCTGTAAGAGTACCTGGCAGAGCGAGTTGTTTCTTAGCTTCAAAAACAGCTGGAAGCAACATGATATGGGGCCTCTCTCCCCCTTTGGAAACAAAGCAGCCTTTGTGCCTGGCAGCTCTAGGCCAAAGTAGCACACCCAGAGCACAAGTTCTACCTCAGCCAGATAAGGCCTGTCAAGAAGCTGCGTTTCACAGGCCTTTGTATGTGACGTTCCCGGTTGGCTTTGAGAGCACTGTGCAGAGCCAGTTGTTTTAGCTTCCCAGAGAGCAGGAAGCAAGATGCTTTGGGGCCTCTCTCACACTTTGGAAATAAAGGCAGCCCTTTGGGCCTGGCAGCCCTAGGCCAATGGATTACACCCAGAGCAGAAGTTCTACCTCAGCCAGATCAGGCCTTCCAAGAAACTGCGTCTCACAGGCCTTTCTCTGTGACGTTGCCGGTAGGCTGTGAGAGCACTGTGCAGAGCCAGTTGTTTCTTAGCTTCCCAAAGATTTGGAAGCAAGATACTTTGGGGACTCTCAGCCCCTTTGGAAACAAGGCGGCCCTTTGGGCCTGGCAGCTCTAGGCCAAAGTAGCACGCCCAGAGCAGGAGTTCTACTTCAGCCAGATCAGGCCTGCCAAGAAACTGCGTTTCACAGGCCTTGGTAAGAGATGTTCCCGGTAGGCTGTGAGAGCACTGTGGAGAGCCAGTTGCTTTAGCTTCCCACAGAGCTGGAAGCAAGATGCTTTGGGGCCTCTCTCTCAATTTGGACACAAGGCAGCCGTTTGCGCCTGGCAGCTCTAGGCCAATGGAGCACACCCACAGCAGAAGTTCTACTTCAGGCAGATCAGTCCTGCCCAGAAACTGCGTTTCACAGCCCTTGGTAAGAGATGTTCACGGTAGGCTGTGAGAGCACTGGGCAGAACCAGTTGTTTTTTAGCTTCCCAAAGTGCTGGAGGCAAGATGCTTTGGGGCCTCTCTCACCCTTTGGAAGCAAGGCAGCCCTTAGGTCCTGGTAGCTCTAGGCGTATGTAGCACAACCAGAACAGAAGTTCTACTTCAGCCAGGTCAGGCCTGCCAAGAAACTGCGTTTCACAGGCCTTTCAAAGAGATGTTCTCTTAGGCTGTAAGAGCACTGGGCAGAGCCAGCTGTTTCTTAGCTTCCCGAAGAGCTGGGAGCAAGATTCTTTGGGTCCACTCTCCGTCTTTGGAAACAAGGCAGCCCTTTGGGCCTGGCAGCTCTGGGGCAATGGAGCACACCCAGAGCAGAAGTTCTACTTCAGCCAGATCAGGCCTGCCATGAAACTGCGTTTCACAGGCCTTGGTAAGAGATGTTCCCGGTAGGCTGTAAGAGCACTGGGCAGAGCCAGTTGTTTCTTACCTTCCTGAAAAGCTGGAAGCAAGACGCCTGGGACCCCTCTGCCCGTTTGGGAACAAGGCAGCCTTTTGGGTCGGGAAGCTCTAGGCCAATGGAGCACACGCAGAGCAGGAGTTCTACTTCAGCCTGATCAGGCCTGCAAAGAAACAGCGTTTGACAGGCCTTGGTAAGAGATGTTCCCGCTAGGTGTAAGAGCACTGGGCAGAGCCAGTTGTTTCTTAGCTTTGCAGAGACAGGGAAGCAAGATGCTTTGGGCCTCTCTGCCCCTTGGAAACAGGGCAGCACTGTGTCCTGGCAGCCCTAGGGCAATGGAGCACACCCAGAGCCGGAGTTCTACTTCAGCCAGATGAGGCCTGCCAAGAAACTGCGTTTCACAGGCCTTTCAAAGACATGTTCCCGGTAGGCTGTAAGAGCACGGGGCAGAGCGAGTTGGTTCTTAGCTTCCCAGAGAGCTGGAAGCAAGATGCTTTGGGGCCTCTCTGCCCCTTTGGAAACAAGGCAGCACCTTGGGCCTGGCAGCTCTAGGGCAATGGAGCACACCCAGAGCAGAAGTTCTACTTCAGCCAAATCAGGCCTGCCAGGAAACGGCGTTTCACAGGCCTTGGTAAGAGATGTTCCCGGTAGGCTGTAAGAGCACTGGGCAACGCCAGATGTTTCTTAGCTTCCCGAAGAGCTGGAAGCAAGATGCTTTGGTGCCACTCTCTCACTTTGGAATCAAGGCAGCCCTTTGGGGCAGGTAGCTCTAGGCCAGTGGAGCACACCCAGAGCAGAAGTTCTACTTCGGCCAGTTCAGGCCACCAACAAACTGCGTTTCACAGGCCTTGGTAAGAGGTGTTCCCGGTAGGCTGTAAGAGCACTGGGCAACGCCAGATGTTTCTTAGCTTCCCGAAGAGCTGGAAGCAAGATGCTTTGGGGCCTCTCATCCCCTTTGCAAAAAAGGCAGCCCTTTGGGCCAGGCAGCTCTAGGCCAATGGAGCACACCCAGAGCAGAAGTTCTACTTCAGCTAGATCAGGCCACCAACAAAGTGCGTTTCACAGGCCTTGGTAAGAGATTTTCTCTCAGGCTGTAAGAGCACTGGGCAGAGCCAGTTGTTTCTTAGCTTCCCAAAGACCGGGAAGCAAGATGCTTTGGGGGCTCCCTGCCCCTTTGCCAACAAGGCCGACCTTTGGGCCTTTCAGCTCTAGGCCAATGGAGCACACCCAGAGCAGAAGTTCTACCTCAGCCAGATAAGGCCTGCCAAGAAACTGCGTTTCAAAGGCTTTGGTAAGAGCTGTTGCCGGTACTCTGTCAGAGCACTGGGCAGAGACAGTTGTTTCTTAGCTTCCCAAAGAGCTGGAAGCAAGATGCTTTGGGGCCTCTCTGCCCCTTTGCAAACAAGGCATCCCTTTGGGCCTTTCAGCTCTAGGCCAATGGAGCACACCCAGAGCAGAAGTTCTACCTCAGCCAGATCAGGCCTGCCAAGAAACTGCTTTTCACAGGCCTTCGTAAGAGGTGTTCCCGGAAGGCTGTAAGAGTACCTGGCAGAGCGAGTTGTTTCTTAGCTTCAAAAACAGCTGGAAGCAACATGATTTGGGGCCTCTCTCCCCCTTTGGAAACAAAGCAGCCTTTGTGCCTGGCAGCTCTAGGCCAAAGTAGCACACCCAGAGCACAAGTTCTACCTCAGCCAGATAAGGCCTGTCAAGAAGCTGCGTTTCACAGGCCTTTGTATGTGACGTTCCCGGTTGGCTTTGAGAGCACTGTGCAGAGCCAGTTGTTTTAGCTTCCCAGAGAGCAGGAAGCAAGATGCTTTGGGGCCTCTCTCACACTTTGGAAATAAAGGCAGCCCTTTGGGCCTGGCAGCCCTAGGCCAATGGAGTACACCCAGAGCAGAAGTTCTACCTCAGCCAGATCAGGCCTTCCAAGAAACTGCGTCTCACAGGCCTTTCTCTGTCACGTTGCCGGTAGGCTGTGAGAGCACTGTGCAGAGCCAGTTGTTTCTTAGCTTCCCAAAGATTTGGAAGCAAGATACTTTGGGGACTCTCAGCCCCTTTGGAAACAAGGCGGCCCTTTGGGCCTGGCAGCTCCAGGCCAAAGTAGCACGCCCAGAGCAGGAGTTCTACTTCAGCCAGATCAGGCCTGCCAAGAAACTGCGTTTCACAGGCCTTGGTAAGAGATGTTCCCGGTAGGCTGTGAGAGCACTGTGGAGAGCCAGTTGCTTTAGCTTCCCACAGAGCTGGAAGCAAGATGCTTTGGGGCCTCTCTCTCCCTTTGGACACAAGGCAGCCGTTTGCGCCTGGCAGCTCTAGGCCAATGGAGCACACCCACAGCAGAAGTTCTACTTCAGCCAGATCAGTCCTGCCCAGAAACTGCGTTTCACAGCCCTTGGTAAGAGATGTTCACGGTAGGCTGTGAGAGCACTGGGCAGAACCAGTTGATTTTTAGCTTCGCAAAGTGCTGGAGGCAAGATGCTTTGGGGCCTCTCTCACCCTTTGGAAGCAAGGCAGCCCTTAGGTCCTGGTAGCTCTAGGCGTATGTAGCACAACCAGAACAGAAGTTCTACTTCAGCCAGGTCAGGCCTGCCAAGAAACTGCGTTTCACAGGCCTTTCAAAGAGATGTTCTCTTAGGCTGTAAGAGCACTGGGCAGAGCCAGCTGTTTCTTAGCTTCCCGAAGAGCTGGGGGCAAGATTCTTTGGGTCCACTCTCCGTCTTTGGAAACAAGGCAGCCCTTTGGGCCTGGCAGCTCTGGGGCAATGGAGCACACCCAGAGCAGAAGTTCTACTTCAGCCAGATCAGGCCTGCCATGAAACTGCGTTTCACAGGCCTTGGTAAGAGATGTTCCCGGTAGGCTGTAAGAGCACTGGGCAGAGCCAGTTGTTTCTTACCTTCCTGAAAAGCTGGAAGCAAGACGCCTGGGACCCCTCTGCCCGTTTGGGAACAAGGCAGCCTTTTGGGTCGGGAAGCTCTAGGCCAATGGAGCACACGCAGTGCAGGAGTTCTACTTCAGCCTGATCAGGCCTGCAAAGAAACAGCGTTTGACAGGCCTTGGTAAGAGATGTTCCCGGTAGGTGTAAGAGCACTGGGCAGAGCCAGTTGTTTCTTAGCTTTGCAGAGACAGGGAAGCAAGATGCTTTGGGCCTCTCTGCCCCTTGGAAACAGGGCAGCACTGTGTCCTGGCAGCCCTAGGGCAATGGAGCACACCCAGAGCCGGAGTTCTACTTCAGCCAGATGAGGCCTGCCAAGAAACTGCGTTTCACAGGCCTTTCAAAGACATGTTCCCGGTAGGCTGTAAGAGCACGGGGCAGAGCGAGTTGGTTCTTAGCTTCCCAGAGAGCTGGAAGCAAGATGCTTTGGGGCCTCTATGCCCCTTTGGAAACAAGGCAGCACCTTGGGCCTGGCAGCTCTAGGGCAATGGAGCACACCCAGAGCAGAAGTTCTACTTCAGCCAAATCAGGCCTGCCAGGAAACGGCGTTTCACAGGCCTTGGTAAGAGATGTTCCCGGTAGGCTGTAAGAGCACTGGGCAACGCCAGATGTTTCTTAGCTTCCCGAAGAGCTGGAAGCAAGATGCTTTGGTGCCACTCTCTCACTTTGGAATCAAGGCAGCCCTTTGGGGCAGGTAGCTCTAGGCCAGTGGAGCACACCCAGAGCAGAAGTTCTACTTCGGCCAGTTCAGGCCACCAACAAACTGCGTTTCACAGGCCTTGGTAAGAGATGTTCCCGGTAGGCTGTAAGAGCACTGGGCAACGCCAGATGTTTCTTAGCTTCCCGAAGAGCTGGAAGCAAGATGCTTTGGGGCCTCTCATCCCCTTTGCAAACAAGGCGGCCCTTTGGGCCAGGCAGCTCTAGGCCAATGGAGCACACCCAGAGCAGAAGTTCTACTTCAGCTAGATCAGGCCACCAACAAAGTGCGTTTCACAGGCCTTGGTAAGAGATTTTCTCTCAGGCTGTAAGAGCACTGGGCAGAGCCAGTTGTTTCTTAGCTTCCCAAAGACCGGGAAGCAAGATGCTTTGGGGGCTCCCTGCCCCTTTGCCAACAAGGCCGACCTTTGGGCCTTTCAGCTCTAGGCCAATGGAGCACACCCAGAGCAGAAGTTCTACCTCAGCCAGATAAGGCCTGCCAAGAAACTGCGTTTCAAAGGCTTTGGTAAGAGATGTTGCCGGTACTCTGTCAGAGCACTGGGCAGAGACAGTTGTTTCTTAGCTTCCCAAAGAGCTGGAAGCAAGATGCTTTGGGGCCTCTCTGCCCCTTTGCAAACAAGGCATCCCTTTGGGCCTTTCAGCTCTAGGCCAATGGAGCACACCCAGAGCAGAAGTTCTACCTCAGCCAGATCAGGCCTGCCAAGAAACTGCTTTTCACAGGCCTTCGTAAGAGGTGTTCCCGGAAGGCTGTAAGAGTACCTGGCAGAGCGAGTTGTTTCTTAGCTTCAAAAACAGCTGGAAGCAACATGATTTGGGGCCTCTCTCCCCCTTTGGAAACAAAGCAGCCTTTGTGCCTGGCAGCTCTAGGCCAAAGTAGCACACCCAGAGCACAAGTTCTACCTCAGCCAGATAAGGCCTGTCAAGAAGCTGCGTTTCACAGGCCTTTGTATGTGACGTTCCCGGTTGGCTTTGAGAGCACTGTGCAGAGCCAGTTGTTTTAGCTTCCCAGAGAGCAGGAAGCAAGATGCTTTGGGGCCTCTCTCACACTTTGGAAATAAAGGCAGCCCTTTGGGCCTGGCAGCCCTAGGCCAATGGAGTACACCCAGAGCAGAAGTTCTACCTCAGCCAGATCAGGCCTTCCAAGAAACTGCGTCTCACAGGCCTTTCTCTGTCACGTTGCCGGTAGGCTGTGAGAGCACTGTGCAGAGCCAGTTGTTTCTTAGCTTCCCAAAGATTTGGAAGCAAGATACTTTGGGGACTCTCAGCCCCTTTGGAAACAAGGCGGCCCTTTGGGCCTGGCAGCTCTAGGCCAAAGTAGCACGCCCAGAGCAGGAGTTCTACTTCAGCCAGATCAGGCCTGCCAAGAAACTGCGTTTCACAGGCCTTGGTAAGAGATGTTCCCGGTAGGCTGTGAGAGCACTGTGGAGAGCCAGTTGCTTTAGCTTCCCACAGAGCTGGAAGCAAGATGCTTTGGGGCCTCTCTCTCCCTTTGGACACAAGGCAGCCGTTTGCGCCTGGCAGCTCTAGGCCAATGGAGCACACCCACAGCAGAAGTTCTACTTCAGGCAGATCAGTCCTGCCCAGAAACTGCGTTTCACAGCCCTTGGTAAGAGATGTTCACGGTAGGCTGTGAGAGCACTGGGCAGAACCAGTTGTTTTTTAGCATCCCAAAGTGCTGGAGGCAAGATGCTTTGGGGCCTCTCTCACCCTTTGGAAACAAGGCAGCCCTTAGGTCCTGGTAGCTCTAGGCCTATGTAGCACAACCAGAACAGAAGTTCTACTTCAGCCAGGTCAGGCCTGCCAAGAAACTGCGTTTCACAGGCCTTTCAAAGAGATGTTCTCTTAGGCTGTAAGAGCACTGGGCAGAGCCAGCTGTTTCTTAGCTTCCCGAAGAGCCGGGAGCAAGATGTTTTGGGTCCACTCTCCATCTTTGGAAACAAGGCAGCCCTTTGGGCCTGGCAGCTCTAGGGCAATGGAGCACACCCAGATCAGAAGTTCTACTTCAGCCAGATCAGGCCTGCCAGGAAACTGCGTTTCACAGGCCTTGGTAAGAGATGTTCCCGGTAGGCTGTAAGAGCACTGGGCAGAGCCAGTTGTTTCTTACCTTCCTGAAAAGCTGGAAGCAAGATGCTTGGGACCCCTCTGCCCGTTTGGGAACAAGGCAGCCTTTTGGGTCGGGAAGCTCTAGGCCAATGGAGCACACGCAGAGCAGGAGTTCTACTTCAGCCTGATCAGGCCTGCAAAGAAACAGCGTTTGACAGGCCTTGGTAAGAGATGTTCCCGGTAGGTGTAAGAGCACTGGGCAGAGCCAGTTGTTTCTTAGCTTCGCAAAGACCGGGAAGCAAGATGCTTTTGGCCTCTCTGACCCTTGGAAACAGGGCAGCACTTGGGGCCTGGCAGCTCTAGGGCAATGGAGCACACCCAGAGCCGGAGTTCTACTTCAGCCAGATGAGGCCTGCCAAGAAACTGCGTTTCACAGGCCTTTCAAAGACATGTTCCCGGTAGGCTGTAAGAGCACGGGGCAGAGCGAGTTGGTTCTTAGCTTCCCAGAGAGCTGGAAGCAAGATGCTTTGGGGCCTCTCTGCCCCTTTGGAAACAAGGCAGCACCTTGGGCCTGGCAGCTCTAGGGCAATGGAGCACACCCAGAGCAGAAGTTCTACTTCAGCCAAATCAGGCCTGCCAGGAAACGGCGTTTCACAGGCCTTGGTAAGAGATGTTCCCGGTAGGCTGTAAGAGCACTGGGCAACGCCAGATGTTTCTTAGCTTCCCGAAGAGCTGGAAGCAAGATGCTTTGGTGCCACTCTCTCACTTTGGAATCAAGGCAGCCCTTTGGGGCAGGTAGCTCTAGGCCAGTGGAGCACACCCAGAGCAGAAGTTCTACTTCGGCCAGTTCAGGCCACCAACAAACTGTGTTTCACAGGCCTTGGTAAGAGATGTTCCCGGTAGGCTGTAAGAGCACTGGGCAACGCCAGATGTTTCTTAGCTTCCCGAAGAGCTGGAAGCAAGATGCTTTTGGGCCTCTCATCCCCTTTGCAAACAAGGCGGCCCTTTGGGCCAGGCAGCTCTAGGCCAATGGAGCACACCCAGAGCAGAAGTTCTACTTCAGCTAGATCAGGCCACCAACAAAGTGCGTTTCACAGGCCTTGGTAAGAGATTTTCTCTCAGGCTGTAAGAGCACTGGGCAGAGCCAGTTGTTTCTTAGCTTCCCAAAGAGCTGGAAGCAAGATGCTTTGGGGGCTCCCTGCCCCTTTGCCAAAAAGGCCGACCTTTGGGCCTTTCAGCTCTAGGCCAATGGAGCACACCCAGAGCAGAAGTTCTACCTCAGCCAGATCAGGCCTGCCAAGAAACTGCTTTTCACAGGCCTTCGTAAGAGGTGTTCCCGGAAAGCTGTAAGAGTACCTGGCAGAGCGAGTTGTTTCTTAGCTTCAAAAACAGCTGGAAGCAACATGATTTGGGGCCTCTCTCCCCCTTTGGAAACAAAGCAGCCTTTGTGCCTGGCAGCTCTAGGCCAAAGTAGCACACCCAGAGCACAAGTTCTACCTCAGCCAGATAAGGCCTGTCAAGAAGCTGCATTTCACAGGCCTTTGTATGTGACGTTCCCGGTTGGCTTTGAGAGCACTGTGCAGAGCCAGTTGTTTTAGCTTCCCAGAGAGCAGGAAGCAAGATGCTTTGGGGCCTCTCTCACACTTTGGAAATAAAGGCAGCCCTTTGGGCCTGGCAGCCCTAGGCCAATGGAGTACACCCAGAGCAGAAGTTCTACCTCAGCCAGATCAGGCCTTCCAAGAAACTGCGTCTCACAGGCCTTTCTCTGTCACGTTGCCGGTAGGCTGTGAGAGCACTGGGCAGAACCAGTTGTTTTTTAGCTTCCCAAATTGCTGGAGGCAAGATGCTTTGGGGCCTCTCTCACCCTTTGGAAGCAAGGCAACCCTTAGGTCCTGGTAGCTCTAGGCCTATGTAGCACAACCAGAACAGAAGTTCTACTTCAGCCAGGTCAGGCCTGCCAAGAAACTGCGTTTCACAGGCCTTTCAAAGAGATGTTCTCTTAGGCTGTAAGAGCACTGGGCAGAGCCAGCTGTTTCTTAGCTTCCCGAAGAGCCGGGAGCAAGATGTTTTGGGTCCACTCTCCATCTTTGGAAACAAGGCAGCCCTTTGGGCCTGGCAGCTCTAGGGCAATGGAGCACACCCAGATCAGAAGTTCTACTTCAGCCAGATCAGGCCTGCCAGGAAACTGCGTTTCACAGGCCTTGGTAAGAGATGTTCCCGGTAGGCTGTAAGAGCACTGGGCAGAGCCAGTTGTTTCTTACCTTCCTGAAAAGCTGGAAGCAAGATGCTTGGGACCCCTCTGCCCGTTTGGGAACAAGGCAGCCTTTTGGGTCGGGAAGCTCTAGGCCAATGGAGCACACGCAGAGCAGGAGTTCTACTTCAGCCTGATCAGGCCTGCAAAGAAACAGCGTTTGACAGGCCTTGGTAAGAGATGTTCCCGGTAGGTGTAAGAGCACTGGGCAGAGCCAGTTGTTTCTTAGCTTCGCAAAGACCGGGAAGCAAGATGCTTTTGGCCTCTCTGACCCTTGGAAACAGGGCAGCACTTGGGGCCTGGCAGCTCTAGGGCAATGGAGCACACCCAGAGCCGGAGTTCTACTTCAGCCAGATGAGGCCTGCCAAGAAACTGCGTTTCACAGGCCTTTCAAAGACATGTTCCCGGTAGGCTGTAAGAGCACGGGGCAGAGCGAGTTGGTTCTTAGCTTCCCAGAGAGCTGGAAGCAAGATGCTTTGGGGCCTCTCTGCCCCTTTGGAAACAAGGCAGCACCTTGGGCCTGGCAGCTCTAGGGCAATGGAGCACACCCAGAGCAGAAGTTCTACTTCAGCCAAATCAGGCCTGCCAGGAAACGGCGTTTCACAGGCCTTGGTAAGAGATGTTCCCGGTAGGCTGTAAGAGCACTGGGCAACGCCAGATGTTTCTTAGCTTCCCGAAGAGCTGGAAGCAAGATGCTTTGGTGCCACTCTCTCACTTTGGAATCAAGGCAGCCCTTTGGGGCAGGTAGCTCTAGGCCAGTGGAGCACACCCAGAGCAGAAGTTCTACTTCGGCCAGTTCAGGCCACCAACAAACTGTGTTTCACAGGCCTTGGTAAGAGATGTTCCCGGTAGGCTGTAAGAGCACTGGGCAACGCCAGATGTTTCTTAGCTTCCCGAAGAGCTGGAAGCAAGATGCTTTTGGGCCTCTCATCCCCTTTGCAAACAAGGCGGCCCTTTGGGCCAGGCAGCTCTAGGCCAATGGAGCACACCCAGAGCAGAAGTTCTACTTCAGCTAGATCAGGCCACCAACAAAGTGCGTTTCACAGGCCTTGGTAAGAGATTTTCTCTCAGGCTGTAAGAGCACTGGGCAGAGCCAGTTGTTTCTTAGCTTCCCAAAGAGCTGGAAGCAAGATGCTTTGGGGGCTCCCTGCCCCTTTGCCAAAAAGGCCGACCTTTGGGCCTTTCAGCTCTAGGCCAATGGAGCACACCCAGAGCAGAAGTTCTACCTCAGCCAGATCAGGCCTGCCAAGAAACTGCTTTTCACAGGCCTTCGTAAGAGGTGTTCCCGGAAAGCTGTAAGAGTACCTGGCAGAGCGAGTTGTTTCTTAGCTTCAAAAACAGCTGGAAGCAACATGATTTGGGGCCTCTCTCCCCCTTTGGAAACAAAGCAGCCTTTGTGCCTGGCAGCTCTAGGCCAAAGTAGCACACCCAGAGCACAAGTTCTACCTCAGCCAGATAAGGCCTGTCAAGAAGCTGCATTTCACAGGCCTTTGTATGTGACGTTCCCGGTTGGCTTTGAGAGCACTGTGCAGAGCCAGTTGTTTTAGCTTCCCAGAGAGCAGGAAGCAAGATGCTTTGGGGCCTCTCTCACACTTTGGAAATAAAGGCAGCCCTTTGGGCCTGGCAGCCCTAGGCCAATGGAGTACACCCAGAGCAGAAGTTCTACCTCAGCCAGATCAGGCCTTCCAAGAAACTGCGTCTCACAGGCCTTTCTCTGTCACGTTGCCGGTAGGCTGTGAGAGCACTGGGCAGAACCAGTTGTTTTTTAGCTTCCCAAATTGCTGGAGGCAAGATGCTTTGGGGCCTCTCTCACCCTTTGGAAGCAAGGCAACCCTTAGGTCCTGGTAGCTCTAGGCCTATGTAGCACAACCAGAACAGAAGTTCTACTTCAGCCAGGTCAGGCCTGCCAAGAAACTGCGTTTCACAGGCCTTTCAAAGAGATGTTCTCTTAGGCTGTAAGAGCACTGGGCAGAGCCAGCTGTTTCTTAGCTTCCCGAAGAGCTGGGAGCAAGATGCTTTGGGTCCACTCTCCATCTTTGGAAACAAGGCAGCCCTTTGGGTCTGGCAGCTCTAGGGCAATGGAGCACACCCAGAGCAGAAGTTCTACTTCAGCCAGATCAGGCCTGCCAGGAAACTGCGTTTCACAGGCCTTGGTAAGAGATGTTCCCGGTAGGCTGTAAGAGCACTGGGCAGAGCCAGTTGTTTCTTACCTTCCTGAAAAGCTGGAAGCAAGACGCCTGGGACCGCTCTGCCCGTTTGGGAACAAGGCAGCCTTTTGGGTCGGGAAGCTCTAGGCCAATGGAGCACACGCAGAGCAGGAGTTCTACTTCAGCCTGATCAGGCCTGCAAAGAAACAGCGTTTGACAGGCCTTGGTAAGAGATGTTCCCGGTAGGTGTAAGAGCACTGGGCAGAGCCAGTTGTTTCTTAGCTTTGCAGAGACCGGGAAGCAAGATGCTTTGGGCCTCTCTGCCCCTTGGAAACAGGGCAGCACTGGGTCCTGGCAGCCCTAGGGCAATGGAGCACACCCAGAGCCGGAGTTCTACTTCAGCCAGATGAGGCCTGCCAAGAAACTGCGTTTCACAGGCCTTTCAAAGACATGTTCCCGGTAGGCTGTAAGAGCACGGGGCAGAGCGAGTTGGTTCTTAGCTTCCCAGAGAGCTGGAAGCAAGATGCTTTGGGGCCTCTCTGCCCCTTTGGAAACAAGGCAGCACCTTGGGCCTGGCAGCTCTAGGGCAATGGAGCACACCCAGAGCAGAAGTTCTACTTCAGCCAAATCAGGCCTGCCAGGAAACGGCGTTTCACAGGCCTTGGTAAGAGATGTTCCCGGTAGGCTGTAAGAGCACTGGGCAACGCCAGATGTTTCTTAGCTTCCCGAAGAGCTGGAAGCAAGATGCTTTGGTGCCACTCTCTCACTTTGGAATCAAGGCAGCCCTTTGGGGCAGGTAGCTCTAGGCCAGTGGAGCACACCCAGAGCAGAAGTTCTACTTCGGCCAGTTCAGGCCACCAACAAACTGCGTTTCACAGGCTTTGGTAAGAGATGTTCCCGGTAGGCTGTAAGAGCACTGGGCAACGCCAGATGTTTCTTAGCTTCCCGAAGAGCTGGAAGCAAGATGCTTTGGGGCCTCTCATCCCCTTTGCAAACAAGGCGGCCCTTTGGGCCAGGCAGCTCTAGGCCAATGGAGCACACCCAGAGCAGAAGTTCTACTTCAGCTAGATCAGGCCACCAACAAAGTGCGTTTCACAGGCCTTGGTAAGAGATTTTCCCTCAGGCTGTAAGAGCACTGGGCAGAGCCAGTTGTTTCTTAGCTTCCCAAAGAGCTGGAAGCAAGATGCTTTGGGGGCTCCCTGCCCCTTTGCCAACAAGGCCGACCTTTGGGCCTTTCAGCTCTAGGCCAATGGAGCACACCCAGAGCAGAAGTTCTACCTCAGCCAGACAAGGCCTGCCAAGAAACTGCGTTTCAAAGGCTTTGGTAAGAGCTGTTGCCGGTACTCTGTCAGAGCACTGGGCAGAGACAGTTGTTTCTTAGCTTCCCAAAGAGCTGGAAGCAAGATGCTTTGGGGCCTCTCTGCCCCTTTGCAAACAAGGCATCCCTTTGGGCCTTTCAGCTCTAGGCCAATGGAGCACACCCAGAGCAGAAGTTCTACCTCAGCCAGATCAGGCCTGCCAAGAAACTGCTTTTCACAGGCCTTCGTAAGAGGTGTTCCCGGAAGGCTGTAAGAGTACCTGGCAGAGCGAGTTGTTTCTTAGCTTCAAAAACAGCTGGAAGCAACATGATTTGGGGCCTCTCTCCCCCTTTGGAAACAAAGCAGCCTTTGTGCCTGGCAGCTCTAGGCCAAAGTAGCACACCCAGAGCACAAGTTCTACCTCAGCCAGATAAGCCCTGTCAAGAAGCTGCGTTTCACAGGCCTTTGTATGTGACGTTCCCGGTTGGCTTTGAGAGCACTGTGCAGAGCCAGTTGTTTTAGCTTCCCAGAGAGCAGGAAGCAAGATGCTTTGGGGCCTCTCTCACACTTTGGAAATAAAGGCAGCCCTTTGGGCCTGGCAGCCCTAGGCCAATGGAGTACACCCAGAGCAGAAGTTCTACCTCAGCCAGATCAGGCCTTCCAAGAAACTGCGTCTCACAGGCCTTTCTCTGTCACGTTGCCGGTAGGCTGTGAGAGCACTGTGCAGAGCCAGTTGTTTCTTAGCTTCCCAAAGATTTGGAAGCAAGATACTTTGGGGACTCTCAGCCCCTTTGGAAACAAGGCGGCCCTTTGGGCCTGGCAGCTCTAGGCCAAAGTAGCACGCCCAGAGCAGGAGTTCTACTTCAGCCAGATCAGGCCTGCCAAGAAACTGCGTTTCACAGGCCTTGGTAAGAGATGTTCCCGGTAGGCTGTGAGAGCACTGTGGAGAGCCAGTTGCTTTAGCTTCCCACAGAGCTGGAAGCAAGATGCTTTTGGGCCTCTCTCTCCCTTTGGACACAAGGCAGCCGTTTGGGCCTGGCAGCTCTAGGCAAATCGAGCACACCCACAGCAGAAGTTCTACTTCAGGCAGATCAGTCCTGCCCAGAAACTGCGTTTCACAGCCCTTGGTAAGAGATGTTCACGGTAGG
This sequence comes from Equus asinus, assembly GCF_041296235.1. NCBI lineage: Eukaryota > Metazoa > Chordata > Mammalia > Perissodactyla > Equidae > Equus > Equus asinus. The sequence goes on from NW_027225523.1 coordinate 1,728,458, forward strand.
CTGTGAGAGCACTGGGCAGAACCAGTTGTTTTTTAGCTTCCCAAAGTGCTGGAGGCAAGATGCTTTGGGGCCTCTCTCACCCTTTGGAAACAAGGCAGCCCTTAGGTCCTGGTAGCTCTAGGCCTACGTAGCACAACCAGAACAGAAGTTCTACTTCAGCCAGGTCAGGCCTGCCAAGAAACTGCGTTTCACAGGCCTTTCAAAGAGATGTTCTCTTAGGCTGTAAGAGCACTGGGCAGAGCCAGTTGTTTCTTAGCTTCGCAAAGACCGGGAAGCAAGATGCTTTGGGCCTCTCTGACCCTTGGAAACAGGGCAGCACTTGGGGCCTGGCAGCTCTAGGGCAATGGAGCACACCCAGAGCCGGAGTTCTACTTCAGCCAGATGAGGCCTGCCAAGAAACTGCGTTTCACAGGCCTTTCAAAGACATGTTCCCGGTAGGCTGTAAGAGCACGGGGCAGAGCGAGTTGGTTCTTAGCTTCCCAGAGAGCCGGAAGCAAGATGCTTTGGGGCCTCTCTGCCCCTTTGGAAACAAGGCAGCACCTTGGGCCAGGCAGCTCTAGGGCAATGGACCACACCCAGAGCAGAAGTTCTACTTCAGCCAAATCAGGCCTGACAGGAAACGGCGTTTCACAGGCCTTGGTAAGAGATGTTCCCGGTAGGCTGTAAGAGCACTGGGCAACGCCAGATGTTTCTTAGCTTCCCGAAGAGCTGGAAGCAAGATGCTTTGGTGCCACTCTCTCACTTTGGAATCAAGGCAGCCCTTTGGGGCAGGTAGCTCTAGGCCAGTGGAGCACACCCAGAGCAGAAGTTCTACTTCGGCCAGTTCAGGCCACCAACAAACTGCGTTTCACAGGCCTTGGTAAGAGATGTTCCCGGTAGGCTGTAAGAGCACTGGGCAACGCCAGATGTTTCTTAGCTTCCCGAAGAGCTGGAAGCAAGATGCTTTGGGGCCTCTCATCCCCTTTGCAAACAAGGCGGCCCTTTGGGCCAGGCAGCTCTAGGCCAATGGAGCACACCCAGAGCAGAAGTTCTACTTCAGCTAGATCAGGCCACCAACAAAGTGCGTTTCACAGGCCTTGGTAAGAGATGTTCCCGGTAGGCTGTGAGAGCACTGTGGAGAGCCAGTTGCTTTAGCTTCCCACAGAGCTGGAAGCAAGATGCTTTGGGGCCTCTCTCTCCCTTTGGACACAAGGCAGCCGTTTGGGCCTGGCAGCTCTAGGCCAATGGAGCACACCCACAGCAGAAGTTCTACTTCAGGCAGATCAGTCCTGCCCAGAAACTGCGTTTCACAGCCCTTGGTAAGAGATGTTCACGGTAGGCTGTGAGAGCACTGGGCAGAACCAGTTGTTTTTTAGCATCCCAAAGTGCTGGAGGCAAGATGCTTTGGGGCCTCTCTCACCCTTTGGAAACAAGGCAGCCCTTAGGTCCTGGTAGCTCTAGGCCTATGTAGCACAACCAGAACAGAAGTTCTACTTCAGCCAGGTCAGGCCTGCCAAGAAACTGCGTTTCACAGGCCTTTCAAAGAGATGTTCTCTTAGGCTGTAAGAGCACTGGGCAGAGCCAGCTGTTTCTTAGCTTCCCGAAGAGCCGGGAGCAAGATGTTTTGGGTCCACTCTCCATCTTTGGAAACAAGGCAGCCCTTTGGGCCTGGCAGCTCTAGGGCAATGGAGCACACCCAGATCAGAAGTTCTACTTCAGCCAGATCAGGCCTGCCAGGAAACTGCGTTTCACAGGCCTTGGTAAGAGATGTTCCCGGTAGGCTGTAAGAGCACTGGGCAGAGCCAGTTGTTTCTTACCTTCCTGAAAAGCTGGAAGCAAGATGCTTGGGACCCCTCTGCCCGTTTGGGAACAAGGCAGCCTTTTGGGTCGGGAAGCTCTAGGCCAATGGAGCACACGCAGAGCAGGAGTTCTACTTCAGCCTGATCAGGCCTGCAAAGAAACAGCGTTTGACAGGTCTTGGTAAGAGATGTTCCCGGTAGGTGTAAGAGCACTGGGCAGAGCCAGTTGTTTCTTAGCTTCGCAAAGACCGGGAAGCAAGATGCTTTGGGGGCTCCCTGCCCCTTTGCCAACAAGGCCGACCTTTGGGCCTTTCAGCTCTAGGCCAATGGAGCACACCCAGAGCAGAAGTTCTACCTCAGCCAGATAAGGCCTGCCAAGAAACTGCGTTTCAAAGGCTTTGGTAAGAGCTGTTGCCGGTACTCTGTCAGAGCACTGGGCAGAGACAGTTGTTTCTTAGCTTCCCAAAGAGCTGGAAGCAAGATGCTTTGGGGCCTCTCTGCCCCTTTGCAAACAAGGCATCCCTTTGGGCCTTTCAGCTCTAGGCCAATGGAGCACACCCAGAGCAGAAGTTCTACCTCAGCCAGATCAGGCCTGCCAAGAAACTGCTTTTCACAGGCCTTCGTAAGAGGTGTTCCCGGAAGGCTGTAAGAGTACCTGGCAGAGCGAGTTGTTTCTTAGCTTCAAAAACAGCTGGAAGCAACATGATTTGGGGCCTCTCTCCCCCTTTGGAAACAAAGCAGCCTTTGTGCCTGGCAGCTCTAGGCCAAAGTAGCACACCCAGAGCACAAGTTCTACCTCAGCCAGATAAGGCCTGTCAAGAAGCTGCGTTTCACAGGCCTTTGTATGTGACGTTCCCGGTTGGCTTTGAGAGCACTGTGCAGAGCCAGTTGTTTTAGCTTCCCAGAGAGCAGGAAGCAAGATGCTTTGGGGCCTCTCTCACACTTTGGAAATAAAGGCAGCCCTTTGGGCCTGGCAGCCCTAGGCCAATGGAGTACACCCAGAGCAGAAGTTCTACCTCAGCCAGATCAGGCCTTCCAAGAAACTGCGTCTCACAGGCCTTTCTCTGTCACGTTGCCGGTAGGCTGTGAGAGCACTGTGCAGAGCCAGTTGTTTCTTAGCTTCCCAAAGATTTGGAAGCAAGATACTTTGGGGACTCTCAGCCCCTTTGGAAACAAGGCGGCCCTTTGGGCCTGGCAGCTCTAGGCCAAAGTAGCACGCCCAGAGCAGGAGTTCTACTTCAGCCAGATCAGGCCTGCCAAGAAACTGCATTTCACAGGCCTTGGTAAGAGATGTTCCCGGTAGGCTGTGAGAGCACTGTGGAGAGCCAGTTGCTTTAGCTTCCCACAGAGCTGGAAGCAAGATGCTTTGGGGCCTCTCTCTCCCTTTGGACACAAGGCAGCCGTTTGCGCCTGGCAGCTCTAGGCCAATGGAGCACACCCACAGCAGAAGTTCTACTTCAGGCAGATCAGTCCTGCCCAGAAACTGCGTTTCACAGCCCTTGGTAAGAGATGTTCACGGTAGGCTGTGAGAGCACTGGGCAGAACCAGTTGTTTTTTAGCATCCCAAAGTGCTGGAGGCAAGATGCTTTGGGGCCTCTCTCACCCTTTGGAAACAAGGCAGCCCTTAGGTCCTGGTAGCTCTAGGCCTATGTAGCACAACCAGAACAGAAGTTCTACTTCAGCCAGGTCAGGCCTGCCAAGAAACTGCGTTTCACAGGCCTTTCAAAGAGATGTTCTCTTAGGCTGTAAGAGCACTGGGCAGAGCCAGCTGTTTCTTAGCTTCCCGAAGAGCCGGGAGCAAGATGTTTTGGGTCCACTCTCCATCTTTGGAAACAAGGCAGCCCTTTGGGCCTGGCAGCTCTAGGGCAATGGAGCACACCCAGAGCAGAAGTTCTACTTCAGCCAGATCAGGCCTGCCAGGAAACTGCGTTTCACAGGCCTTGGTAAGAGATGTTCCCGGTAGGCTGTAAGAGCACTGGGCAGAGCCAGTTGTTTCTTACCTTCCTGAAAAGCTGGAAGCAAGATGCTTGGGACCCCTCTGCCCGTTTGGGAACAAGGCAGCCTTTTGGGTCGGGAAGCTCTAGGCCAATGGAGCACACGCAGAGCAGGAGTTCTACTTCAGCCTGATCAGGCCTGCAAAGAAACAGCGTTTGACAGGCCTTGGTAAGAGATGTTCCCGGTAGGTGTAAGAGCACTGGGCAGAGCCAGTTGTTTCTTAGCTTCGCAAAGACCGGGAAGCAAGATGCTTTTGGCCTCTCTGACCCTTGGAAACAGGGCAGCACTTGGGGCCTGGCAGCTCTAGGGCAATGGAGCACACCCAGAGCCGGAGTTCTACTTCAGCCAGATGAGGCCTGCCAAGAAACTGCGTTTCACAGGCCTTTCAAAGACATGTTCCCGGTAGGCTGTAAGAGCACGGGGCAGAGCGAGTTGGTTCTTAGCTTCCCAGAGAGCTGGAAGCAAGATGCTTTGGGGCCTCTCTGCCCCTTTGGAAACAAGGCAGCACCTTGGGCCTGGCAGCTCTAGGGCAATGGAGCACACCCAGAGCAGAAGTTCTACTTCAGCCAAATCAGGCCTGCCAGGAAACGGCGTTTCACAGGCCTTGGTAAGAGATGTTCCCGGTAGGCTGTAAGAGCACTGGGCAACGCCAGATGTTTCTTAGCTTCCCGAAGAGCTGGAAGCAAGATGCTTTGGTGCCACTCTCTCACTTTGGAATCAAGGCAGCCCTTTGGGGCAGGTAGCTCTAGGCCAGTGGAGCACACCCAGAGCAGAAGTTCTACTTCGGCCAGTTCAGGCCACCAACAAACTGTGTTTCACAGGCCTTGGTAAGAGATGTTCCCGGTAGGCTGTAAGAGCACTGGGCAACGCCAGATGTTTCTTAGCTTCCCGAAGAGCTGGAAGCAAGATGCTTTTGGGCCTCTCATCCCCTTTGCAAACAAGGCGGCCCTTTGGGCCAGGCAGCTCTAGGCCAATGGAGCACACCCAGAGCAGAAGTTCTACTTCAGCTAGATCAGGCCACCAACAAAGTGCGTTTCACAGGCCTTGGTAAGAGATTTTCTCTCAGGCTGTAAGAGCACTGGGCAGAGCCAGTTGTTTCTTAGCTTCCCAAAGAGCTGGAAGCAAGATGCTTTGGGGGCTCCCTGCCCCTTTGCCAAAAAGGCCGACCTTTGGGCCTTTCAGCTCTAGGCCAATGGAGCACACCCAGAGCAGAAGTTCTACCTCAGCCAGATCAGGCCTGCCAAGAAACTGCTTTTCACAGGCCTTCGTAAGAGGTGTTCCCGGAAAGCTGTAAGAGTACCTGGCAGAGCGAGTTGTTTCTTAGCTTCAAAAACAGCTGGAAGCAACATGATTTGGGGCCTCTCTCCCCCTTTGGAAACAAAGCAGCCTTTGTGCCTGGCAGCTCTAGGCCAAAGTAGCACACCCAGAGCACAAGTTCTACCTCAGCCAGATAAGGCCTGTCAAGAAGCTGCATTTCACAGGCCTTTGTATGTGACGTTCCCGGTTGGCTTTGAGAGCACTGTGCAGAGCCAGTTGTTTTAGCTTCCCAGAGAGCAGGAAGCAAGATGCTTTGGGGCCTCTCTCACACTTTGGAAATAAAGGCAGCCCTTTGGGCCTGGCAGCCCTAGGCCAATGGAGTACACCCAGAGCAGAAGTTCTACCTCAGCCAGATCAGGCCTTCCAAGAAACTGCGTCTCACAGGCCTTTCTCTGTCACGTTGCCGGTAGGCTGTGAGAGCACTGGGCAGAACCAGTTGTTTTTTAGCTTCCCAAATTGCTGGAGGCAAGATGCTTTGGGGCCTCTCTCACCCTTTGGAAGCAAGGCAACCCTTAGGTCCTGGTAGCTCTAGGCCTATGTAGCACAACCAGAACAGAAGTTCTACTTCAGCCAGGTCAGGCCTGCCAAGAAACTGCGTTTCACAGGCCTTTCAAAGAGATGTTCTCTTAGGCTGTAAGAGCACTGGGCAGAGCCAGCTGTTTCTTAGCTTCCCGAAGAGCCGGGAGCAAGATGCTTTGGGTCCACTCTCCATCTTTGGAAACAAGGCAGCCCTTTGGGTCTGGCAGCTCTAGGGCAATGGAGCACACCCAGAGCAGAAGTTCTACTTCAGCCAGATCAGGCCTGCCAGGAAACTGCGTTTCACAGGCCTTGGTAAGAGATGTTCCCGGTAGGCTGTAAGAGCACTGGGCAGAGCCAGTTGTTTCTTACCTTCCTGAAAAGCTGGAAGCAAGACGCCTGGGACCGCTCTGCCCGTTTGGGAACAAGGCAGCCTTTTGGGTCGGGAAGCTCTAGGCCAATGGAGCACACGCAGAGCAGGAGTTCTACTTCAGCCTGATCAGGCCTGCAAAGAAACAGCGTTTGACAGGCCTTGGTAAGAGATGTTCCCAGTAGGTGTAAGAGCACTGGGCAGAGCCAGTTGTTTCTTAGCTTTGCAGAGACCGGGAAGCAAGATGCTTTGGGCCTCTCTGCCCCTTGGAAACAGGGCAGCACTGGGTCCTGGCAGCCCTAGGGCAATGGAGCACACCCAGAGCCGGAGTTCTACTTCAGCCAGATGAGGCCTGCCAAGAAACTGCGTTTCACAGGCCTTTCAAAGACATGTTCCCGGTAGGCTGTAAGAGCACGGGGCAGAGCGAGTTGGTTCTTAGCTTCCCAGAGAGCTGGAAGCAAGATGCTTTGGGGCCTCTCTGCCCCTTTGGAAACAAGGCAGCACCTTGGGCCTGGCAGCTCTAGGGCAATGGAGCACACCCAGAGCAGAAGTTCTACTTCAGCCAAATCAGGCCTGCCAGGAAACGGCGTTTCACAGGCCTTGGTAAGAGATGTTCCCGGTAGGCTGTAAGAGCACTGGGCAACGCCAGATGTTTCTTAGCTTCCCGAAGAGCTGGAAGCAAGATGCTTTGGTGCCACTCTCTCACTTTGGAATCAAGGCAGCCCTTTGGGGCAGGTAGCTCTAGGCCAGTGGAGCACACCCAGAGCAGAAGTTCTACTTCGGCCAGTTCAGGCCACCAACAAACTGCGTTTCACAGGCTTTGGTAAGAGATGTTCCCGGTAGGCTGTAAGAGCACTGGGCAACGCCAGATGTTTCTTAGCTTCCCGAAGAGCTGGAAGCAAGATGCTTTGGGGCCTCTCTGCCCCTTTGCAAACAAGGCGGCCCTTTGGGCCAGGCAGCTCTAGGCCAATGGAGCACACCCAGAGCAGAAGTTCTACTTCAGCTAGATCAGGCCACCAACAAAGTGCGTTTCACAGGCCTTGGTAAGAGATTTTCCCTCAGGCTGTAAGAGCACTGGGCAGAGCCAGTTGTTTCTTAGCTTCCCAAAGAGCTGGAAGCAAGATGCTTTGGGGGCTCCCTGCCCCTTTGCCAACAAGGCCGACCTTTGGGCCTTTCAGCTCTAGGCCAATGGAGCACACCCAGAGCAGAAGTTCTACCTCAGCCAGATAAGGCCTGCCAAGAAACTGCGTTTCAAAGGCTTTGGTAAGAGCTGTTGCCGGTACTCTGTCAGAGCACTGGGCAGAGACAGTTGTTTCTTAGCTTCCCAAAGAGCTGGAAGCAAGATGCTTTGGGGCCTCTCTGCCCCTTTGCAAACAAGGCATCCCTTTGGGCCTTTCAGCTCTAGGCCAATGGAGCACACCCAGAGCAGAAGTTCTACCTCAGCCAGATCAGGCCTGCCAAGAAACTGCTTTTCACAGGCCTTCGTAAGAGGTGTTCCCGGAAGGCTGTAAGAGTACCTGGCAGAGCGAGTTGTTTCTTAGCTTCAAAAACAGCTGGAAGCAACATGATTTGGGGCCTCTCTCCCCCTTTGGAAACAAAGCAGCCTTTGTGCCTGGCAGCTCTAGGCCAAAGTAGCACACCCAGAGCACAAGTTCTACCTCAGCCAGATAAGGCCTGTCAAGAAGCTGCGTTTCACAGGCCTTTGTATGTGACGTTCCCGGTTGGCTTTGAGAGCACTGTGCAGAGCCAGTTGTTTTAGCTTCCCAGAGAGCAGGAAGCAAGATGCTTTGGGGCCTCTCTCACACTTTGGAAATAAAGGCAGCCCTTTGGGCCTGGCAGCCCTAGGCCAATGGAGTACACCCAGAGCAGAAGTTCTACCTCAGCCAGATCAGGCCTTCCAAGAAACTGCGTCTCACAGGCCTTTCTCTGTCACGTTGCCGGTAGGCTGTGAGAGCACTGTGCAGAGCCAGTTGTTTCTTAGCTTCCCAAAGATTTGGAAGCAAGATACTTTGGGGACTCTCAGCCCCTTTGGAAACAAGGCGGCCCTTTGGGCCTGGCAGCTCTAGGCCAAAGTAGCACGCCCAGAGCAGGAGTTCTACTTCAGCCAGATCAGGCCTGCCAAGAAACTGCGTTTCACAGGCCTTGGTAAGAGATGTTCCCGGTAGGCTGTGAGAGCACTGTGGAGAGCCAGTTGCTTTAGCTTCCCACAGAGCTGGAAGCAAGATGCTTTGGGGCCTCTCTCTCCCTTTGTACACAAGGCAGCCGTTTGCGCCTGGCAGCTCTAGGCCAATGGAGCACACCCACAGTAGAAGTTCTACTTCAGGCAGATCAGTCCTGCCCAGAAACTGCGTTTCACAGCCCTTGGTAAGAGATGTTCACGGTAGGCTGTGAGAGCACTGGGCAGAACCAGTTGTTTTTTAGCTTCCCAAAGTGCTGGAGGCAAGATGCTTTGGGGCCTCTCTCACCCTTTGGAAACAAGGCAGCCCTTAGGTCCTGGTAGCTCTAGGCCTATGTAGCACAACCAGAACAGAAGTTCTACTTCAGCCAGGTCAGGCCTGCCAAGAAACTGCGTTTCACAGGCCTTTCAAAGAGATGTTCTCTTAGGCTGTAAGAGCACTGGGCAGAGCCAGCTGTTACTTAGCTTCCCGAAGAGCCGGGAGCAAGATGCTTTGGGTCCACTCTCCATCTTTGGAAACAAGGCAGCCCTTTGGGCCTGGCAGCTCTAGGGCAATGGAGCACACCCAGAGCAGAAGTTCTACTTCAGCCAGATCAGGCCTGCCAGGAAACTGCGTTTCACAGGCCTTGGTAAGAGATGTTCCCGGTAGGCTGTAAGAGCACTGGGCAGAGCCAGTTGTTTCTTACCTTCCTGAAAAGCTGGAAGCAAGACGCCTGGGACCGCTCTGCCCGTTTGGGAACAAGGCAGCCTTTTGGGTCGGGAAGCTCTAGGCCAATGGAGCACACGCAGAGCAGGAGTTCTACTTCAGCCTGATCAGGCCTGCAAAGAAACAGCGTTTGACAGGCCTTGGTAAGAGATGTTCCCGGTAGGTGTAAGAGCACTGGGCAGAGCCAGTTGTTTCTTAGCTTTGCAGAGACCGGGAAGCAAGATGCTTTGGGCCTCTCTGCCCCTTGGAAACAGGGCAGCACTGGGTCCTGGCAGCCCTAGGGCAATGGAGCACACCCAGAGCCGGAGTTCTACTTCAGCCAGATGAGGCCTGCCAAGAAACTGCGTTTCACAGGCCTTTCAAAGACATGTTCCCGGTAGGCTGTAAGAGCACGGGGCAGAGCGAGTTGGTTCTTAGCTTCCCAGAGAGCTGGAAGCAAGATGCTTTGGGGCCTCTCTGCCCCTTTGGAAACAAGGCAGCACCTTGGGCCTGGCAGCTCTAGGGCAATGGAGCACACCCAGAGCAGAAGTTCTACTTCAGCCAAATCAGGCCTGCCAGGAAACGGCGTTTCACAGGCCTTGGTAAGAGATGTTCCCGGTAGGCTGTAAGAGCACTGGGCAACGCCAGATGTTTCTTAGCTTCCCGAAGAGCTGGAAGCAAGATGCTTTGGTGCCACTCTCTCACTTTGGAATCAAGGCAGCCCTTTGGGGCAGGTAGCTCTAGGCCAGTGGAGCACACCCAGAGCAGAAGTTCTACTTCGGCCAGTTCAGGCCACCAACAAACTGCGTTTCACAGGCTTTGGTAAGAGATGTTCCCGGTAGGCTGTAAGAGCACTGGGCAACGCCAGATGTTTCTTAGCTTCCCGAAGAGCTGGAAGCAAGATGCTTTGGGGCCTCTCTGCCCCTTTGCAAACAAGGCGGCCCTTTGGGCCAGGCAGCTCTAGGCCAATGGAGCACACCCAGAGCAGAAGTTCTACTTCAGCTAGATCAGGCCACCAACAAAGTGCGTTTCACAGGCCTTGGTAAGAGATTTTCCCTCAGGCTGTAAGAGCACTGGGCAGAGCCAGTTGTTTCTTAGCTTCCCAAAGAGCTGGAAGCAAGATGCTTTGGGGGCTCCCTGCCCCTTTGCCAACAAGGCCGACCTTTGGGCCTTTCAGCTCTAGGCCAATGGAGCACACCCAGAGCAGAAGTTCTACCTCAGCCAGATAAGGCCTGCCAAGAAACTGCGTTTCAAAGGCTTTGGTAAGAGCTGTTGCCGGTACTCTGTCAGAGCACTGGGCAGAGACAGTTGTTTCTTAGCTTCCCAAAGAGCTGGAAGCAAGATGCTTTGGGGCCTCTCTGCCCCTTTGCAAACAAGGCATCCCTTTGGGCCTTTCAGCTCTAGGCCAGTGGAGCACAGCCAGAGCAGAAGTCCTACTTCAGCCAGATCAGGCCTGCCAAGGAACTGCGTTTCAGAGGCCTTTGGATGTGACGTTCCCGGTAGGCTGTGAGAGCACGGTGCAGAGCCAGTTGTTTCCTTGTTTCCCAAACAGCTGGAAGCAAGACTCTTTGGGGCCTCTCTGCCCCTTTGGAAAGAAGGCAGCACGTTGGGTCTGGCAGCTCTAGGGCAATGGAGAACAACCAGAGCAGAAGTTCTACTTCTTCCAGATCAGGCCTGCCTAGAAAGTGCGTTTCACAGGCCTTGATAAGAGATGTTCTCTTAGGCTATAAGACCACTGGGCACAGCCAGTTGTTTCTTAGCTTCCCAAGAGGTGGAAGCAAGATGCTTTGGGGCCTCTCTCCCCCTTTGGAAACAAGGCAGCCCTTTGGGCCTTTCAGCTCTAGGGCAATGGAGCACACCCAGAGCAGAATTTCTACCTCAGCCAGATCAGGCCTGCCAAGAAACTGCTTTTCACAGGCCTTCGTAAGAGGTGTTCCCGGAAGGCTGTAAGAGTACCTGGCAGAGCGAGTTGTTTCTTAGCTTCAAAAACAGCTGGAAGCAACATGATTTGGGGCCTCTCTCCCCCTTTGGAAACAAAGCAGCCTTTGTGCCTGGCAGCTCTAGGCCAAAGTAGCACACCCAGAGCACAAGTTCTACCTCAGCCAGATAAGGCCTGTCAAGAAGCTGCGTTTCACAGGCCTTTGTATGTGACGTTCCCGGTTGGCTTTGAGAGCACTGTGCAGAGCCAGTTGTTTTAGCTTCCCAGAGAGCAGGAAGCAAGATGCTTTGGGGCCTCTCTCACACTTTGGAAATAAAGGCAGCCCTTTGGGCCTGGCAGCCCTAGGCCAATGGAGTACACCCAGAGCAGAAGTTCTACCCCAGCCAGATCAGGCCTTCCAAGAAACTGCGTCTCACAGGCCTTTCTCTGTGACGTTGCCGGTAGGCTGTGAGAGCACTGTGCAGAGCCAGTTGTTTCTTAGCTTCCCAAAGATTTGGAAGCAAGATACTTTGGGGACTCTCAGCCCCTTTGGAAACAAGGCGGCCCTTTGGGCCTGGCAGCTCTAGGCCAAAGTAGCACGCCCAGAGCAGGAGTTCTACTTCAGCCAGATCAGGCCTGCCAAGAAACTGCGTTTCACAGGCCTTGGTAAGAGATGTTCCCGGTAGGCTGTGAGAGCACTGTGGAGAGCCAGTTGCTTTAGCTTCCCACAGAGCTGGAAGCAAGATGCCTTGGGGCCTCTCTCTCCCTTTGGACACAAGGCAGCCGTTTGCGCCTGGCAGCTCTAGGCCAATGGAGCACACCCACAGCAGAAGTTCTACTTCAGGCAGATCAGTCCTGCCCAGAAACTGCGTTTCACAGCCCTTGGTAAGAGATGTTCACGGTAGGCTGTGAGAGCACTGGGCAGAACCAGTTGTTTTTTAGCTTCCCAAAGTGCTGGAGGCAAGATGCTTTGGGGCCTCTCTCACCCTTTGGAAACAAGGCAGCCCTTAGGTCCTGGTAGCTCTAGGCCTATGTAGCACAACCAGAACAGAAGTTCTACTTCAGCCAGGTCAGGCCTGCCAAGAAACTGCGTTTCACAGGCCTTTCAAAGAGATGTTCTCTTAGGCTGTAAGAGCACTGGGCAGAGCCAGCTGTTTCTTAGCTTCCCGAAGAGCTGGGAGCAAGATGCTTTGGGTCCACTCTCCGTCTTTGGAAACAAGGCAGCCCTTTGGGCCTGGCAGCTCTAGGGCAATGGAGCACACCCAGAGCAGAAGTTCTACTTCAGCCAGATCAGGCCTGCCAGGAAACTGCGTTTCACAGGCCTTGGTAAGAGATGTTCCCGGTAGGCTGTAAGAGCACTGGGCAGAGCCAGTTGTTTCTTACCTTCCTGAAAAGCTGGAAGCAAGACGCTTGGGACCCCTCTGCCCGTTTGGGAACAAGGCAGCCTTTTGGGTCGGGAAGCTCTAGGCCAATGGAGCACACGCAGAGCAGGAGTTCTACTTCAGCCTGATCAGGCCTGCAAAGAAACAGCGTTTGACAGGCCTTGGTAAGAGATGTTCCCGGTAGGTGTAAGAGCACGGGGCAGAGCGAGTTGGTTCTTAGCTTCCCAGAGAGCTGGAAGCAAGATGCTTTGGGGCCTCTTTGCCCCTTTGCAAACAAGGCAGCACCTTGGTCCTGGCAGCTCTAGGGCAACGGAGCACACCCAGAGCAGAAGTTCTACTTCAGCCTAATCAGGCATGCCAGGAAACGGCGTTTCACAGGCCTTGCTAAGAGATGTTCCCGGTAGGCTGTAAGAGCACTGGGCAACGCCAGATGTTTCTTAGCTTCCCGAAGAGCTGGAAGCAAGATGCTTTGGTGCCACTCTCTCACTTTGGAATCAAGGCAGTCCTTTGGGGCAGGTAGCTCTAGGCCAGTGGAGCACACCCAGAGCAGAAGTTCTACTTCGGCCAGTTCAGGCCACCAACAAACTGCGTTTCACAGGCCTTGGTAAGAGATGTTCCCGGTAGGCTGTAAGAGCACTGGGCAACGCCAGATGTTTCTTAGCTTCCCGAAGAGCTGGAAGCAAGATGCTTTGGGGCCTCTCATCCCCTTTGCAAACAAGGCGGCCCTTTGGGCCAGGCAGCTCTAGGCCAATGGAGCACACCCAGAGCAGAAGTTCTACTTCAGCTAGATCAGGCCACCAACAAAGTGCGTTTCACAGGCCTTGGTAAGAGATTTTCTCTCAGGCTGTAAGAGCACTGGGCAGAGCCAGTTGTTTCTTAGCTTCCCAAAGAGCTGGAAGCAACATGCTTTGGGGGCTCCCTGCCCCTTTGCCAACAAGGCCGACCTTTGGGCCTTTCAGCTCTAGGCCAATGGAGCACACCCAGAGCAGAAGTTCTACCTCAGCCAGATAAGGCCTGCCAAGAAACTGCGTTTCAAAGGCTTTGGTAAGAGATGTTGCCGGTACTCTGTCAGAGCACTGGGCAGAGACAGTTGTTTCTTAGCTTCCCAATGAGCTGGAAGCAAGATGCGTTGGGGCCTCTCTGCCCCTTTGCAAACAAGGCATCCCTTTGGGCCTTTCAGCTCTAGGGCAATGGAGCACACCCAGAGCAGAATTTCTACCTCAGCCAGATCAGGCCTGCCAAGAAACTGCTTTTCACAGGCCTTCGTAAGAGGTGTTCTCAGAAGGCTGTAAGAGTACCTGGCAGAGCGAGTTGTTTCTTAGCTTCAAAAACAGCTGGAAGCAACATGATTTGGGGCCTCTCTCCCCCTTTTTAAACAAAGCAGCCTTTGTGCCTGGCAGCTCTAGGCCAAAGTAGCACACCCAGAGCACAAGTTCTACCTCAGCCAGATAAGGCCTGTCAAGAATCTGCATTTCACAGGCCTTTGTATGTGACGTTCCCGGTTGGCTTTGAGAGCACTGTGCAGAGCCAGTTGTTTTAGCTTCCCAGAGAGCAGGAAGCAAGATGCTTTGGGGCCTCTCTCACACTTTGGAAATAAAGGCAGCCCTTTGGGCCTGGCAGCCCTAGGCCAATGGAGTACACCCAGAGCAGAAGTTCTACCTCAGCCAGATCAGACCTTCCAAGAAACTGCGTCTCACAGGCCTTTCTCTGTCACGTTGCCGGTAGGCTGTGAGAGCACTGTGCAGAGCCAGTTGTTTCTTAGCTTCCCAAAGATTTGGAAGCAAGATACTTTGGGGACTCTCAGCCCCTTTGGAAACAAGGCGGCCCTTTGGGCCTGGCAGCTCTAGGCCAAAGTAGCAAGCCCAGAGCAGGAGTTCTACTTCAGCCAGATCAGGCCTGCCAGGAAACTGCGTTTCACAGGCCTTGGTAAGAGATGTTCCCGGTAGGCTGTAAGAGCACTGGGCAGAGCCAGTTGTTTCTTACCTTCCTGAAAAGCTGGAAGCAAGATGCTTGGGACCCCTCTGCCCGTTTGGGAACAAGGCAGCCTTTTGGGTCGGGAAGCTCTAGGCCAATGGAGCACACGCAGAGCAGGAGTTCTACTTCAGCCTGATCAGGCCTGCAAAGAAACAGCGTTTGACAGGCCTTGGTAAGAGATGTTCCCGGTAGGTGTAAGAGCACTGGGCAGAGCCAGTTGTTTCTTAGCTTCGCAAAGACCGGGAAGCAAGATGCTTTGGGCCTCTCTGCCCCTTGGAAACAGGGCAGCACTTGGGGCCTGGCAGCTCTAGGGCAATGGAGCACACCCAGAGCCGGAGTTCTACTTCAGCCAGATGAGGCCTGCCAAGAAACTGCGTTTCACAGGCCTTTCAAAGACATGTTCCCGGTAGGCTGTAAGAGCACGGGGCAGAGCGAGTTGGTTCTTAGCTTCCCAGAGAGCCGGAAGCAAGATGCTTTGGGGCCTCTCTGCCCCTTTGCAAACAAGGCATCCCTTTGGGCCTTTCAGCTCTAGGCCAGTGGAGCACAGCCAGAGCAGAAGTCCTACTTCAGCCAGATCAGGCCTGCCAAGGAACTGCGTTTCAGAGGCCTTTGGATGTGACGTTCCCGGTAGGCTGTGAGAGCACGGTGCAGAGCCAGTTGTTTCCTTGTTTCCCAAACAGCTGGAAGCAAGACTCTTTGGGGCCTCTCTGCCCCTTTGGAAAGAAGGCAGCACGTTGGGTCTGGCAGCTCTAGGGCAATGGAGAACAACCAGAGCAGAAGTTCTACTTCTTCCAGATCAGGCCTGCCTAGAAAGTGCGTTTCACAGGCCTTGATAAGAGATGTTCTCTTAGGCTATAAGACCACTGGGCACAGCCAGTTGTTTCTTAGCTTCCCAAGAGGTGGAAGCAAGATGCTTTGGGGCCTCTCTCCCCCTTTGGAAACAAGGCAGCCCTTTGGGCCTTTCAGCTCTAGGGCAATGGAGCACACCCAGAGCAGAATTTCTACCTCAGCCAGATCAGGCCTGCCAAGAAACTGCTTTTCACAGGCCTTCGTAAGAGGTGTTCCCGGAAGGCTGTAAGAGTACCTGGCAGAGCGAGTTGTTTCTTAGCTTCAAAAACAGCTGGAAGCAACATGATTTGGGGCCTCTCTCCCCCTTTGGAAACAAAGCAGCCTTTGTGCCTGGCAGCTCTAGGCCAAAGTAGCACACCCAGAGCACAAGTTCTACCTCAGCCAGATAAGGCCTGTCAAGAAGCTGCGTTTCACAGGCCTTTGTATGTGACGTTCCCGGTTGGCTTTGAGAGCACTGTGCAGAGCCAGTTGTTTTAGCTTCCCAGAGAGCAGGAAGCAAGATGCTTTGGGGCCTCTCTCACACTTTGGAAATAAAGGCAGCCCTTTGGGCCTGGCAGCCCTAGGCCAATGGAGTACACCCAGAGCAGAAGTTCTACCCCAGCCAGATCAGGCCTTCCAAGAAACTGCGTCTCACAGGCCTTTCTCTGTGACGTTGCCGGTAGGCTGTGAGAGCACTGTGCAGAGCCAGTTGTTTCTTAGCTTCCCAAAGATTTGGAAGCAAGATACTTTGGGGACTCTCAGCCCCTTTGGAAACAAGGCGGCCCTTTGGGCCTGGCAGCTCTAGGCCAAAGTAGCACGCCCAGAGCAGGAGTTCTACTTCAGCCAGATCAGGCCTGCCAAGAAACTGCGTTTCACAGGCCTTGGTAAGAGATGTTCCCGGTAGGCTGTGAGAGCACTGTGGAGAGCCAGTTGCTTTAGCTTCCCACAGAGCTGGAAGCAAGATGCCTTGGGGCCTCTCTCTCCCTTTGGACACAAGGCAGCCGTTTGCGCCTGGCAGCTCTAGGCCAATGGAGCACACCCACAGCAGAAGTTCTACTTCAGGCAGATCAGTCCTGCCCAGAAACTGCGTTTCACAGCCCTTGGTAAGAGATGTTCACGGTAGGCTGTGAGAGCACTGGGCAGAACCAGTTGTTTTTTAGCTTCCCAAAGTGCTGGAGGCAAGATGCTTTGGGGCCTCTCTCACCCTTTGGAAACAAGGCAGCCCTTAGGTCCTGGTAGCTCTAGGCCTATGTAGCACAACCAGAACAGAAGTTCTACTTCAGCCAGGTCAGGCCTGCCAAGAAACTGCGTTTCACAGGCCTTTCAAAGAGATGTTCTCTTAGGCTGTAAGAGCACTGGGCAGAGCCAGCTGTTTCTTAGCTTCCCGAAGAGCTGGGAGCAAGATGCTTTGGGTCCACTCTCCGTCTTTGGAAACAAGGCAGCCCTTTGGGCCTGGCAGCTCTAGGGCAATGGAGCACACCCAGAGCAGAAGTTCTACTTCAGCCAGATCAGGCCTGCCAGGAAACTGCGTTTCACAGGCCTTGGTAAGAGATGTTCCCGGTAGGCTGTAAGAGCACTGGGCAGAGCCAGTTGTTTCTTACCTTCCTGAAAAGCTGGAAGCAAGACGCTTGGGACCCCTCTGCCCGTTTGGGAACAAGGCAGCCTTTTGGGTCGGGAAGCTCTAGGCCAATGGAGCACACGCAGAGCAGGAGTTCTACTTCAGCCTGATCAGGCCTGCAAAGAAACAGCGTTTGACAGGCCTTGGTGAGAGATGTTCCCGGTAGGTGTAAGAGCACGGGGCAGAGCGAGTTGGTTCTTAGCTTCCCAGAGAGCTGGAAGCAAGATGCTTTGGGGCCTCTTTGCCCCTTTGCAAACAAGGCAGCACCTTGGTCCTGGCAGCTCTAGGGCAACGGAGCACACCCAGAGCAGAAGTTCTACTTCAGCCTAATCAGGCATGCCAGGAAACGGCGTTTCACAGGCCTTGCTAAGAGATGTTCCCAGTAGGCTGTAAGAGCACTGGGCAACGCCAGATGTTTCTTAGCTTCCCGAAGAGCTGGAAGCAAGATGCTTTGGTGCCACTCTCTCACTTTGGAATCAAGGCAGTCCTTTGGGGCAGGTAGCTCTAGGCCAGTGGAGCACACCCAGAGCAGAAGTTCTACTTCGGCCAGTTCAGGCCACCAACAAACTGCGTTTCACAGGCCTTGGTAAGAGATGTTCCCGGTAGGCTGTAAGAGCACTGGGCAACGCCAGATGTTTCTTAGCTTCCCGAAGAGCTGGAAGCAAGATGCTTTGGGGCCTCTCATCCCCTTTGCAAACAAGGCGGCCCTTTGGGCCAGGCAGCTCTAGGCCAATGGAGCACACCCAGAGCAGAAGTTCTACTTCAGCTAGATCAGGCCACCAACAAAGTGCGTTTCACAGGCCTTGGTAAGAGATTTTCTCTCAGTCTGTAAGAGCACTGGGCAGAGCCAGTTGTTTCTTAGCTTCCCAAAGAGCTGGAAGCAACATGCTTTGGGGGCTCCCTGCCCCTTTGCCAACAAGGCCGACCTTTGGGCCTTTCAGCTCTAGGCCAATGGAGCACACCCAGAGCAGAAGTTCTACCTCAGCCAGATAAGGCCTGCCAAGAAACTGCGTTTCAAAGGCTTTGGTAAGAGATGTTGCCGGTACTCTGTCAGAGCACTGGGCAGAGACAGTTGTTTCTTAGCTTCCCAATGAGCTGGAAGCAAGATGCGTTGGGGCCTCTCTGCCCCTTTGCAAACAAGGCATCCCTTTGGGCCTTTCAGCTCTAGGGCAATGGAGCACACCCAGAGCAGAAGTTCTACCTCAGCCAGATCAGGCCTGCCAAGAAACTGCTGTTCACAGGCCTTCGTAAGAGGTGTTCCCGGAAGGCTGTAAGAGTACCTGGCAGAGCGAGTTGTTTCTTAGCTTCAAAAACAGCTGGAAGCAACATGATTTGGGGCCTCTCTCCCCCTTTGGAAACAAAGCAGCCTTTGTGACTGGCAGCTCTAGGCCAAAGTAGCACACCCAGAGCACAAGTTCTACCTCAGCCAGATAAGGCCTGTCAAGAAGCTGCGTTTCACAGGCCTTTGTATGTGACGTTCCCGGTTGGCTTTGAGAGCACTGTGCAGAGCCAGTTGTTTTAGCTTCCCAGAGAGCAGGAAGCAAGATGCTTTGGGGCCTCTCTCACACTTTGGAAATAAAGGCAGCCCTTTGGGCCTGGCAGCCCTAGGCCAATGGAGTACACCCAGAGCAGAAGTTCTACCCCAGCCAGATCAGGCCTTCCAAGAAACTGCGTCTCACAGGCCTTTCTCTGTGACGTTGCCGGTAGGCTGTGAGAGCACTGTGCAGAGCCAGTTGTTTCTTAGCTTCCCAAAGATTTGGAAGCAAGATACTTTGGGGACTCTCAGCCCCTTTGGAAACAAGGCGGCCCTTTGGGCCTGGCAGCTCTAGGCCAAAGTAGCACGCCCAGAGCAGGAGTTCTACTTCAGCCAGATCAGGCCTGCCAAGAAACTGCGTTTCACAGGCCTTGGTAAGAGATGTTCCCGGTAGGCTGTGAGAGCACTGTGGAGAGCCAGTTGCTTTAGCTTCCCACAGAGCTGGAAGCAAGATGCTTTGGGGCCTCTCTCTCCCTTTGGACACAAGGCAGCCGTTTGGGCCTGGCAGCTCTAGGCCAATGGAGCACACCCACAGCAGAAGTTCTACTTCAGGCAGATCAGTCCTGCCCAGAAACTGCGTTTCACAGCCCTTGGTAAGAGATGTTCACGGTAGGCTGTGAGAGCACTGGGCAGAACCAGTTGTTTTTTAGCTTCCCAAAGTGCTGGAGGCAAGATGCTTTGGGGCCTCTCTCACCCTTTGGAAACAAGGCAGCCCTTAGGTCCTGGTAGCTCTAGGCCTATGTAGCACAACCAGAACAGAAGTTCTACTTCAGCCAGGTCAGGCCTGCCAAGAAACTGCGTTTCACAGGCCTTTCAAAGAGATGTTCTCTTAGGCTGTAAGAGCACTGGGCAGAGCCAGCTGTTTCTTAGCTTCCCGAAGAGCTGGGAGCAAGATGCTTTGGGTCCACTCTCCGTCTTTGGAAACAAGGCAGCCCTTTGGGCCTGGCAGCTCTAGGGCAATGGAGCACACCCAGAGCAGAAGTTCTACTTCAGCCTAATCAGGCATGCCAGGAAACGGTGTTTCACAGGCCTTGGTAAGAGATGTTCCCGGTAGGCTGTAAGAGCACTGGGCAACGCCAGATGTTTCTTAGCTTCCCGAAGAGCTGGAAGCAAGATGCTTTGGTGCCACTCTCTCACTTTGGAATCAAGGCAGCCCTTTGGGGCAGGTAGCTCTAGGCCAGTGGAGCACACCCAGAGCAGAAGTTCTACTTCGGCCGGTTCAGGCCACCAACAAACTGCGTTTCACAGGCCTTGGTAAGAGATGTTCCCGGTAGGCTGTAAGAGCACTGGGCAACGCCAGATGTTTCTTAGCTTCCCGAAGAGCTGGAAGCAAGATGCTTTGGGGCCTCTCATCCCCTTTGCAAACAAGGCGGCCCTTTGGGCCAGGCAGCTCTAGGCCAATGGAGCACACCCAGAGCAGAAGTTCTACTTCAGCTAGATCAGGCCACCAACAAAGTGCGTTTCACAGGCCTTGGTAAGAGATTTTCTCTCAGGCTGTAAGAGCACTGGGCAGAGCCAGTTGTTTCTTAGCTTCCCAAAGAGCTGGAAGCAAGATGCTTTGGGGGCTCCCTGCCCCTTTGCCAACAAGGCCGACCTTTGGGCCTTTCAGCTCTAGGCCAATGGAGCACACCCAGAGCAGAAGTTCTACCTCAGCCAGATAAGGCCTGCCAAGAAACTGCGTTTCAAAGGCTTTGGTAAGAGATGTTGCCGGTACTCTGTCAGAGCACTGGGCAGAGACAGTTGTTTCTTAGCTTCCCAATGAGCTGGAAGCAAGATGCGTTGGGGCCTCTCTGCCCCTTTGCAAACAAGGCATCCCTTTGGGCCTTTCAGCTCTAGGGCAATGGAGCACACCCAGAGCAGAATTTCTACCTCAGCCAGATCAGGCCTGCCAAGAAACTGCTTTTCACAGGCCTTCGTAAGAGGTGTTCTCGGAAGGCTGTAAGAGTACCTGGCAGAGCGAGTTGTTTCTTAGCTTCAAAAACAGCTGGAAGCAACATGATTTGGGGCCTCTCTCCCCCTTTTTAAACAAAGCAGCCTTTGTGCCTGGCAGCTCTAGGCCAAAGTAGCACACCCAGAGCACAAGTTCTACCTCAGCCAGATAAGGCCTGTCAAGAATCTGCATTTCACAGGCCTTTGTATGTGACGTTCCCGGTTGGCTTTGAGAGCACTGTGCAGAGCCAGTTGTTTTAGCTTCCCAGAGAGCAGGAAGCAAGATGCTTTGGGGCCTCTCTCACACTTTGGAAATAAAGGCAGCCCTTTGGGCCTGGCAGCCCTAGGCCAATGGAGTACACCCAGAGCAGAAGTTCTACCTCAGCCAGATCAGGCCTTCCAAGAAACTGCGTCTCACAGGCCTTTCTCTGTCACGTTGCCGGTAGGCTGTGAGAACACTGTGCAGAGCCAGTTGTTTCTTAGCTTCCCAAAGATTTGGAAGCAAGATACTTTGGGGACTCTCAGCCCCTTTGGAAACAAGGCGGCCCTTTGGGCCTGGCAGCTCTAGGCCAAAGTAGCACGCCCAGAGCAGGAGTTCTACTTCAGCCAGATCAGGCCTGCCAGGAAACTGCGTTTCACAGGCCTTGGTAAGAGATGTTCCCGGTAGGCTGTAAGAGCACTGGGCAGAGCCAGTTGTTTCTTACCTTCCTGAAAAGCTGGAAGCAAGATGCTTGGGACCCCTCTGCCCGTTTGGGAACAAGGCAGCCTTTTGGGTCGGGAAGCTCTAGGCCAATGGAGCACACGCAGAGCAGGAGTTCTACTTCAGCCTGATCAGGCCTGCAAAGAAACAGCGTTTGACAGGCCTTGGTAAGAGATGTTCCCGGTAGGTGTAAGAGCACTGGGCAGAGCCAGTTGTTTCTTAGCTTCGCAAAGACCGGGAAGCAAGATGCTTTGGGCCTCTCTGCCCCTTGGAAACAGGGCAGCACTTGGGGCCTGGCAGCTCTAGGGCAATGGAGCACACCCAGAGCCGGAGTTCTACTTCAGCCAGATGAGGCCTGCCAAGAAACTGCGTTTCACAGGCCTTTCAAAGACATGTTCCCGGTAGGCTGTAAGAGCACGGGGCAGAGCGAGTTGGTTCTTAGCTTCCCAGAGAGCTGGAAGCAAGATGCTTTGGGGCCTCTCTGCCCATTTGCAAACAAGGCATCCCTTTGGGCCTTTCAGCTCTAGGCCAATGGAGCACAGCCAGAGCAGAAGTCCTACTTCAGCCAGATCAGGCCTGCCAAGGAACTGCGTTTCAGAGGCCTTTGTATGTGACGTTCCCGGTAGGCTGTGAGAGCACGGTGCAGAGCCAGTTGTTTCCTTGTTTCCCAAACAGCTGGAAGCAAGACGCTTTGGGGCCTCTCTGCCCCTTTGGAAACAAGGCAGCACGTTGGGTCTGGCAGCTCTAGGGCAATGGAGCACAACCAGAGCAGAAGTTCTACTTCTTCCAGATCAGGCCTGCCTAGAAAGTGCGTTTCACAGGCCTTGATAAGAGATGTTCTCTTAGGCTATAAGAGCACTGGGCACAGCCAGTTGTTTCTTAGCTTCCCAAGAGGTGGAAGCAAGATGCTTTGGGGCCTCTCTCCCCCTTTGGAAACAAGGCAGCCCTTTGGGCCTTTCAGCTCTAGGCCAATGGAGCACACCCAGAGCAGAAGTTCTACCTCAGCCAGATCAGGCCTGCCAAGAAACTGCTTTTCACAGGCCTTCGTAAGAGGTGTTCCCGGAAGGCTGTAAGAGTACCTGGCAGAGCGAGTTGTTTCTTAGCTTCAAAAACAGCTGGAAGCAACATGATTTGGGGCCTCTCTCCCCCTTTGGAAACAAAGCAGCCTTTGTGCCTGGCAGCTCTAGGCCAAAGTAGCACACCCAGAGCACAAGTTCTACCTCAGCCAGATAAGGCCTGTCAAGAAGCTGCGTTTCACAGGCCTTTGTATGTGACGTTCCCGGTTGGCTTTGAGAGCACTGTGCAGAGCCAGTTGTTTTAGCTTCCCAGAGAGCAGGAAGCAAGATGCTTTGGGGCCTCTCTCACACTTTGGAAATAAAGGCAGCCCTTTGGGCCTGGCAGCCCTAGGCCAATGGAGTACACCCAGAGCAGAAGTTCTACCTCAGCCAGATCAGGCCTTCCAAGAAACTGCGTCTCACAGGCCTTTCTCTGTCACGTTGCCGGTAGGCTGTGAGAGCACTGTGCAGAGCCAGTTGTTTCTTAGCTTCCCAAAGATTTGGAAGCAAGATACTTTGGGGACTCTCAGCCCCGTTGGAAAGAAGGCGGCCCTTTGGGCCTGGCAGCTCTAGGCCAAAGTAGCACGCCCAGAGCAGGAGTTCTACTTCAGCCAGATCAGGCCTGCCAAGAAACTGCATTTCACAGGCCTTGGTAAGAGATGTTCCCGGTAGGCTGTGAGAGCACTGTGGAGAGCCAGTTGCTTTAGCTTCCCACAGAGCTGGAAGCAAGATGCTTTGGGGCCTCTCTCTCCCTTTGGACACAAGGCAGCCGTTTGCGCCTGGCAGCTCTAGGCCAATGGAGCACACCCACAGCAGAAGTTCTACTTCAGGCAGATCAGTCCTGCCCAGAAACTGCGTTTCACAGCCCCTGGTAAGAGATGTTCACGGTAGGCTGTGAGAGCACTGGGCAGAACCAGTTGTTTTTTAGCTTCCCAAAGTGCTGGAGGCAAGATGCTTTGGGGCCTCTCTCACCCTTTGGAAACAAGGCAGCCCTTAGGTCCTGGTAGCTCTAGGCCTATGTAGCACAACCAGAAGTTCTACTTCAGCCAGGTCAGGCCTGCCAAGAAACTGCGTTTCACAGGCCTTTCAAAGAGATGTTCTCTTAGGCTGTAAGAGCACTGGGCAGAGCCAGCTGTTTCTTAGCTTCCCGAAGAGCCGGGAGCAAGATGCTTTGGGTCCACTCTCCATCTTTGGAAACAAGGCAGCCCTTTGGGCCTGGCAGCTCTAGGGCAATGGAGCACACCCAGAGCAGAAGTTCTACTTCAGCCAGATCAGGCCTGCCAGGAAACTGCGTTTCACAGGCCTTGGTAAGAGATGTTCCCGGTAGGCTGTAAGAGCACTGGGCAGAGCCAGTTGTTTCTTACCTTCATGAAAAGCTGGAAGCAAGATGCTTGGGACCCCTCTGCCCGTTTGGGAACAAGGCAGCCTTTTGGGTCGGGAAGGTCTAGGCCAATGGAGCACACGCAGAGCAGGAGTTCTACTTCAGCCTGATCAGGCCTGCAAAGAAACAGCGTTTGACAGGCCTTGGTAAGAGATGTTCCCGGTAGGTGTAAGAGCACTGGGCAGAGCCAGTTGTTTCTTAGCTTCGCAAAGACCGGGAAGCAAGATGCTTTGGGCCTCTCTGCCCCTTGGAAACAGGGCAGCACTTGGGGACTGGCAGCTCTAGGGCAATGGAGCACACCCAGAGCCGGAGTTCTAATTCAGCCAGATGAGGCCTGCCAAGAAACTGCGTTTCACAGGTCTTTCAAAGACATGTTCCCGGTAGGCTGTAAGAGCACGGGGCAGAGCGAGTTGGTTCTTAGCCTCCCAGAGAGCCGGAAGCAAGATGCTTTGGGGCCTCTCTGCCCCTTTGGAAACAAGGCAGCACCTTGGGCCTGGCAGCTCTAGGGCAATGGAGCACACCCAGAGCAGAAGTTCTACTTCAGCCAAATCAGGCCTGCCAGGAAACGGCGTTTCACAGGCCTTGGTAAGAGATGTTCCCGGTAGGCTGTAAGAGCACTGGGCAACGCCAGATGTTTCTTAGCTTCCCGAAGAGCTGGAAGCAAGATGCTTTGGTGCCACTCTCTCACTTTGGAATCAAGGCAGCCCTTTGGGGCAGGTAGCTCTAGGCCAGTGGAGCACACCCAGAGCAGAAGTTCTACTTCGGCCAGTTCAGGCCACCAACAAACTGCGTTTCACAGGCCTTGGTAAGAGATGTTCCCGGTAGGCTGTAAGAGCACTGGGCAACGCCAGATGTTTCTTAGCTTCCCGAAGAGCTGGAAGCAAGATGCTTTGGGGCCTCTCTGCCCCTTTGCAAACAAGGCGGCCCTTTGGGCCAGGCAGCTCTAGGCGAGTGGAGCACACCCAGAGCAGAAGTTCTACTTCAGCTAGATCAGGCCACCAACAAAGTGCGTTTCACAGGCCTTGGTAAGAGATTTTCTCTTAGGCTGTAGGAGCACTGGGCAGAGCCAGTTGTTTCTTAGCTTCCCAAAGAGCTGGAAGCAAGATGCTTTGGGGGCTCCCTGCCCCTTTGCCAACAAGGCCGACCTTTGGGCCTTTCAGCTCTAGGCCAATGGAGCACACCCAGAGCAGAAGTTCTACCTCAGCCAGATAAGGCCTGCCAAGAAACTGCGTTTCAAAGGGTTTGGTAAGAGATGTTGCCGGTACTCTGTCAGAGCACTGGGCAGAGACAGTTGTTTCTTAGCTTCCCAAAGAGCTGGAAGCAAGATGCTTTGGGGCCTCTCTGCCACTTTGCAAACAAGGCATCCCTTTGGGCCTTTCAGCTCTAGGCCAATGGAGCACAGCCAGAGCAGAAGTCCTACTTCAGCCAGATCAGGCCTGCCAAGGAACTGCGTTTCAGAGGCCTTTGTATGTGACGTTCCCGGTAGGCTGTGAGAGCACGGTGCAGAGCCAGTTGTTTCCTTGTTTCCCAAACAGCTGGAAGCAAGACGCTTTGGGGCCTCTCTGCCCCTTTGGAAACAAGGCAGCACGTTGGGTCTGGCAGCTCTAGGGCAATGGAGCACAACCAGAGCAGAAGTTCTACTTCTTCCAGATCAGGCCTGCCTAGAAAGTGCGTTTCACAGGCCTTGATAAGAGATGTTCTCTTAGGCTATAAGAGCACTGGGCACAGCGAGTTGTTTCTTAGCTTCCCAAGAGGTGATAGCAAGATGCTTTGGGGCCTCTCTCCCCCTTTGGAAACAAGGCAGCCCTTTGGGCCTTTCAGCTCTAGGCCAATGGAGCACACCCAGAGCAGAAATTCTACCTCAGCCAGATCAGGCCTGCCAAGAAACTGCTTTTCACAGGCCTTCGTAAGAGGTGTTCCCGGAAGGCTGTAAGAGTACCTGGCAGAGCGAGTTGTTTCTTAGCTTCAAAAACAGCTGGAAGCAACATGATTTGGGGCCTCTCTCCCCCTTTGGAAACAAAGCAGCCTTTGTGCCTGGCAGTTCTAGGCCAAAGTAGCACACCCAGAGCACAAGTTCTACCTCAGCCACATAAGGCCTGTCAAGAAGCTGTGTATCACAGGCCTTTGTATGTGACGTTCCCGGTTGGCTTTGAGAGCACTGTGCAGAGCCAGTTGTTTTAGCTTCCCAGAGAGCAGGAAGCAAGATGCTTTGGGGCCTCTCTCACACTTTGGAAATAAAGGCAGCCCTTTGGGCCTGGCAGCCCTAGGCCAATGGAGTACACCCAGAGCAGAAGTTCTACCTCAGCCAGATCAGGCCTTCCAAGAAACTGCGTCTCACAGGCCTTTCTCTGTCACGTTGCCGGTAGGCTGTGAGAGCACTGTGCAGAGCCAGTTGTTTCTTAGCTTCCCAAAGATTTGGAAGCAAGGTACTTTGGGGACTCTCAGCCCCTTTGGAAACAAGGCGGCCCTTTGGGCCTGGCAGCTCTAGGCCAAAGTAGCACGCCCAGAGCAGGAGTTCTACTTCAGCCAGATAAGGCCTGCCAAGAAAATGCGTTTCAAAGGCTTTGGTAAGAGATGTTGCCGGTACTCTGTCAGAGCACTGGGCAGAGACAGTTGTTTCTTAGCTTCCCAAAGAGCTGCAAGCAAGATGCTTTGGGGCCTCTCTGCCCATTTGCAAACAAGGCATCCCTTTGGGCCTTTCAGCTCTAGGCCAATGGAGCACAGCCAGAGCAGAAGTCCTACTTCAGCCAGATCAGGCCTGCCAAGGAACTGCGTTTCAGAGGCCTTTGAATGTGACGTTCCCGGTCGGCTGTGAGAGCACGGTGCAGAGCCAGTTGTTTCCTTGTTTCCCAAACAGCTGGAAGCAAGACGCTTTGGGGCCTCTCTGCCCCTTTGGAAACAAGGCAGCACGTTGGGTCTGGAAGCTCTAGGGCAATGGAGCACAACCAGAGCAGAAGTTCTACTTCTTCCAGATCAGGCCTGCCTAGAAAGTGCGTTTCACAGGCCTTGATAAGAGATGTTCTCTTAGGCTATAAGAGCACTGGGCACAGCCAGTTGTTTCTTAGCTTACCAAGAGGTGGAAGCAAGATGCTTTGGGGCCTCTCTCCCCCTTTGGAAACAAGGCAGCCCTTTGGGCCTTTCAGCTCTAGGACAATGGAGCACACCCAGAGCAGAAGTTCTACCTCAGCCAGATCAGGCCTGCCAAGAAACTGCTTTTCACAGGCCTTCGTAAGAGGTGTTCCCGGAAGGTTGTAAGAGTACCTGGCAGAGCGAGTTGTTTCTTAGCTTCAAAAACAGCTGGAAGCAACATGATTTGGGGCCTCTCTCCCCCTTTGGAAACAAAGCAGCCTTTGTGCCTGGCAGCTCTAGGCCAAAGTAGCACACCCAGAGCACAAGTTCTACCTCAGCCAGATAAGGCCTGTCAAGAAGCTGCGTTTCACAGGCCTTTGTATGTGACGTTCCCGGTTGGCTTTGAGAGCACTGTGCAGAGCCAGTTGTTTTAGCTTCCCAGAGAGCAGGAAGCAAGATGCTTTGGGGCCTCTCTCACACTTTGGAAATAAAGGCAGCCCTTTGGGCCTGGCAGCCCTAGGCCAATGGAGTACACCCAGAGCAGAAGTTCTACCTCAGCCAGATCAGGCCTTCCAAGAAACTGCGTCTCACAGGCCTTTCTCTGTCACGTTGCCGGTAGGCTGTGAGAACACTGTGCAGAGCCAGTTGTTTCTTAGCTTCCCAAAGATTTGGAAGCAAGATACTTTGGGGACTCTCAGCCCCTTTGGAAACAAGGCGGCCCTTTGGGCCTGGCAGCTCTAGGCCAAAGTAGCACGCCCAGAGCAGGAGTTCTACTTCAGCCAGATCAGGCCTGCCAGGAAACTGCGTTTCACAGGCCTTGGTAAGAGATGTTCCCGGTAGGCTGTAAGAGCACTGGGCAGAGCCAGTTGTTTCTTACCTTCCTGAAAAGCTGGAAGCAAGATGCTTGGGACCCCTCTGCCCGTTTGGGAACAAGGCAGCCTTTTGGGTCGGGAAGGTCTAGGCCAATGGAGCACACGCAGAGCAGGAGTTCTACTTCAGCCTGATCAGGCCTGCAAAGAAACAGCGTTTGACAGGCCTTGGTAAGAGATGTTCCCGGTAGGTGTAAGAGCACTGGGCAGAGCCAGTTGTTTCTTAGCTTCGCAAAGACCGGGAAGCAAGATGCTTTGGGCCTCTCTGCCCCTTGGAAACAGGGCAGCACTTGGGGCCTGGCAGCTCTAGGGCAATGGAGCACACCCAGAGCCGGAGTTCTACTTCAGCCAGATGAGGCCTGCCAAGAAACTGCGTTTCACAGGCCTTTCAAAGACATGTTCCCGGTAGGCTGTAAGAGCACGGGGCAGAGCGAGTTGGTTCTTAGCTTCCCAGAGAGCTGGAAGCAAGATGCTTTGGGGCCTCTCTGCCCCTTTGCAAACAAGGCATCCCTTTGGGCCTTTCAGCTCTAGGCCAATGGAGCACAGCCAGAGCAGAAGTCCTACTTCAGCCAGATCAGGCCTGCCAAGGAACTGCGTTTCAGAGGCCTTTGTATGTGACGTTCCCGGTAGGCTGTGAGAGCACGGTGCAGAGCCAGTTGTTTCCTTGTTTCCCAAACAGCTGGAAGCAAGACGCTTTGGGGCCTCTCTGCCCCTTTGGAAACAAGGCAGCACGTTGGGTCTGGCAGCTCTAGGGCAATGGAGCACAACCAGAGCAGAAGTTCTACTTCTTCCAGATCAGGCCTGCCTAGAAAGTGCGTTTCACAGGCCTTGATAAGAGATGTTCTCTTAGGCTATAAGAGCACTCGGCACAGCCAGTTGTTTCTTAGCTTCCCAAGAGGTGGAAGCAAGATGCTTTGGGGCCTCTCTCCCCCTTTGGAAACAAGGCAGCCCTTTGGGCCTTTCAGCTCTAGGCCAATGGAGCACACCCAGAGCACAAGTTCTACCTCAGCCAGATCAGGCCTGCCAAGAAACTGCTTTTCACAGGCCTTCGTAAGAGGTGTTCCCGGAAGGCTGTAAGAGTACCTGGCAGAGCGAGTTGTTTCTTAGCTTCAAAAACAGCTGGAAGCAACATGATTTGGGGCCTCTCTCCCCCTTTGGAAACAAAGCAGCCTTTGTGCCTGGCAGCTCTAGGCCAAAGTAGCACACCCAGAGCACAAGTTCTACCTCAGCCAGATAAGGCCTGTCAAGAAGCTGCGTTTCACAGGCCTTTGTATGTGACGTTCCCGGTTGGCTTTGAGAGCACTGTGCAGAGCCAGTTGTTTTAGCTTCCCAGAGAGCAGGAAGCAAGATGCTTTGGGGCCTCTCTCACACTTTGGAAATAAAGGCAGCCCTTTGGGCCTGGCAGCCCTAGGCCAATGGAGTACACCCAGAGCAGAAGTTCTACCTCAGCCAGATCAGGCCTTCCAAGAAACTGCGTCTCACAGGCCTTTCTCTGTCACGTTGCCGGTAGGCTGTGAGAGCACTGTGCAGAGCCAGTTGTTTCTTAGCTTCCCAAAGATTTGGAAGCAAGATACTTTGGGGACTCTCAGCCCCGTTGGAAAGAAGGCGGCCCTTTGGGCCTGGCAGCTCTAGGCCAAAGTAGCACGCCCAGAGCAGGAGTTCTACTTCAGCCAGATCAGGCCTGCCAAGAAACTGCATTTCACAGGCCTTGGTAAGAGATGTTCCCGGTAGGCTGTGAGAGCACTGTGGAGAGCCAGTTGCTTTAGCTTCCCACAGAGCTGGAAGCAAGATGCTTTGGGGCCTCTCTCTCCCTTTGGACACAAGGCAGCCGTTTGCGCCTGGCAGCTCTAGGCCAATGGAGCACACCCACAGCAGAAGTTCTACTTCAGGCAGATCAGTCCTGCCCAGAAACTGCGTTTCACAGCCCCTGGTAAGAGATGTTCACGGTAGGCTGTGAGAGCACTGGGCAGAACCAGTTGTTTTTTAGCTTCCCAAAGTGCTGGAGGCAAGATGCTTTGGGGCCTCTCTCACCCTTTGGAAACAAGGCAGCCCTTAGGTCCTGGTAGCTCTAGGCCTATGTAGCACAACCAGAAGTTCTACTTCAGCCAGGTCAGGCCTGCCAAGAAACTGCGTTTCACAGGCCTTTCAAAGAGATGTTCTCTTAGGCTGTAAGAGCACTGGGCAGAGCCAGCTGTTTCTTAGCTTCCCGAAGAGCCGGGAGCAAGATGCTTTGGGTCCACTCTCCATCTTTGGAAACAAGGCAGCCCTTTGGGCCTGGCAGCTCTAGGGCAATGGAGCACACCCAGAGCAGAAGTTCTACTTCAGCCAGATCAGGCCTGCCAGGAAACTGCGTTTCACAGGCCTTGGTAAGAGATGTTCCCGGTAGGCTGTAAGAGCACTGGGCAGAGCCAGTTGTTTCTTACCTTCCTGAAAAGCTGGAAGCAAGATGCTTGGGACCCCTCTGCCCGTTTGGGAACAAGGCAGCCTTTTGGGTCGGGAAGGTCTAGGCCAATGGAGCACACGCAGAGCAGGAGTTCTACTTCAGCCTGATCAGGCCTGCAAAGAAACAGCGTTTGACAGGCCTTGGTAAGAGATGTTCCCGGTAGGTGTAAGAGCACTGGGCAGAGCCAGTTGTTTCTTAGCTTCGCAAAGACCGGGAAGCAAGATGCTTTGGGCCTCTCTGCCCCTTGGAAACAGGGCAGCACTTGGGGACTGGCAGCTCTAGGGCAATGGAGCACACCCAGAGCCGGAGTTCTAATTCAGCCAGATGAGGCCTGCCAAGAAACTGCGTTTCACAGGTCTTTCAAAGACATGTTCCCGGTAGGCTGTAAGAGCACTGGGCAACGCCAGATGTTTCTTAGCTTCCCGAAGAGCTGGAAGCAAGATGCTTTGGTGCCACTCTCTCACTTTGGAATCAAGGCAGCCCTTTGGGGCAGGTAGCTCTAGGCCAGTGGAGCACACCCAGAGCAGAAGTTCTACTTCGGCCAGTTCAGGCCACCAACAAACTGCGTTTCACAGGCCTTGGTAAGAGATGTTCCCGGTAGGCTGTAAGAGCACTGGGCAACGCCAGATGTTTCTTAGCTTCCCGAAGAGCTGGAAGCAAGATGCTTTGGGGCCTCTCTGCCCCTTTGCAAACAAGGCGGCCCTTTGGGCCAGGCAGCTCTAGGCGAGTGGAGCACACCCAGAGCAGAAGTTCTACTTCAGCTAGATCAGGCCACCAACAAAGTGCGTTTCACAGGCCTTGGTAAGAGATTTTCTCTTAGGCTGTAGGAGCACTGGGCAGAGCCAGTTGTTTCTTAGCTTCCCAAAGAGCTGGAAGCAAGATGCTTTGGGGGCTCCCTGCCCCTTTGCCAACAAGGCCGACCTTTGGGCCTTTCAGCTCTAGGCCAATGGAGCACACCCAGAGCAGAAGTTCTACCTCAGCCAGATAAGGCCTGCCAAGAAACTGCGTTTCAAAGGGTTTGGTAAGAGATGTTGCCGGTACTCTGTCAGAGCACTGGGCAGAGACAGTTGTTTCTTAGCTTCCCAAAGAGCTGGAAGCAAGATGCTTTGGGGCCTCTCTGCCACTTTGCAAACAAGGCATCCCTTTGGGCCTTTCAGCTCTAGGCCAATGGAGCACAGCCAGAGCAGAAGTCCTACTTCAGCCAGATCAGGCCTGCCAAGGAACTGCGTTTCAGAGGCCTTTGTATGTGACGTTCCCGGTAGGCTGTGAGAGCACGGTGCAGAGCCAGTTGTTTCCTTGTTTCCCAAACAGCTGGAAGCAAGACGCTTTGGGGCCTCTCTGCCCCTTTGGAAACAAGGCAGCACGTTGGGTCTGGCAGCTCTAGGGCAATGGAGCACAACCAGAGCAGAAGTTCTACTTCTTCCAGATCAGGCCTGCCTAGAAAGTGCGTTTCACAGGCCTTGATAAGAGATGTTCTCTTAGGCTATAAGAGCACTGGGCACAGCGAGTTGTTTCTTAGCTTCCCAAGAGGTGATAGCAAGATGCTTTGGGGCCTCTCTCCCCCTTTGGAAACAAGGCAGCCCTTTGGGCCTTTCAGCTCTAGGCCAATGGAGCACACCCAGAGCAGAAATTCTACCTCAGCCAGATCAGGCCTGCCAAGAAACTGCTTTTCACAGGCCTTCGTAAGAGGTGTTCCCGGAAGGCTGTAAGAGTACCTGGCAGAGCGAGTTGTTTCTTAGCTTCAAAAACAGCTGGAAGCAACATGATTTGGGGCCTCTCTCCCCCTTTGGAAACAAAGCAGCCTTTGTGCCTGGCAGTTCTAGGCCAAAGTAGCACACCCAGAGCACAAGTTCTACCTCAGCCACATAAGGCCTGTCAAGAAGCTGTGTATCACAGGCCTTTGTATGTGACGTTCCCGGTTGGCTTTGAGAGCACTGTGCAGAGCCAGTTGTTTTAGCTTCCCAGAGAGCAGGAAGCAAGATGCTTTGGGGCCTCTCTCACACTTTGGAAATAAAGGCAGCCCTTTGGGCCTGGCAGCCCTAGGCCAATGGAGTACACCCAGAGCAGAAGTTCTACCTCAGCCAGATCAGGCCTTCCAAGAAACTGCGTCTCACAGGCCTTTCTCTGTCACGTTGCCGGTAGGCTGTGAGAGCACTGTGCAGAGCCAGTTGTTTCTTAGCTTCCCAAAGATTTGGAAGCAAGGTACTTTGGGGACTCTCAGCCCCTTTGGAAACAAGGCGGCCCTTTGGGCCTGGCAGCTCTAGGCCAAAGTAGCACGCCCAGAGCAGGAGTTCTACTTCAGCCAGATAAGGCCTGCCAAGAAAATGCGTTTCAAAGGCTTTGGTAAGAGATGTTGCCGGTACTCTGTCAGAGCACTGGGCAGAGACAGTTGTTTCTTAGCTTCCCAAAGAGCTGCAAGCAAGATGCTTTGGGGCCTCTCTGCCCATTTGCAAACAAGGCATCCCTTTGGGCCTTTCAGCTCTAGGCCAATGGAGCACAGCCAGAGCAGAAGTCCTACTTCAGCCAGATCAGGCCTGCCAAGGAACTGCGTTTCAGAGGCCTTTGAATGTGACGTTCCCGGTCGGCTGTGAGAGCACGGTGCAGAGCCAGTTGTTTCCTTGTTTCCCAAACAGCTGGAAGCAAGACGCTTTGGGGCCTCTCTGCCCCTTTGGAAACAAGGCAGCACGTTGGGTCTGGAAGCTCTAGGGCAATGGAGCACAACCAGAGCAGAAGTTCTACTTCTTCCAGATCAGGCCTGCCTAGAAAGTGCGTTTCACAGGCCTTGATAAGAGATGTTCTCTTAGGCTATAAGAGCACTGGGCACAGCCAGTTGTTTCTTAGCTTCCCAAGAGGTGGAAGCAAGATGCTTTGGGGCCTCTCTCCCCCTTTGGAAACAAGGCAGCCCTTTGGGCCTTTCAGCTCTAGGACAATGGAGCACACCCAGAGCAGAAGTTCTACCTCAGCCAGATCAGGCCTTCCAAGAAACTGCGTCTCACAGGCCTGTCTCTGTCACGTTGCCGGTAGGCTGTGAGAGCACTGTGCAGAGCCAGTTGTTTCTTAGCTTCCCAAAGATTTGGAAGCAAGATACTTTGGGGACTCTCAGCCCCTTTGGAAACAAGGCGGCCCTTTGGGCCTGGCAGCTCTAGGCCAAAGTAGCACGCCCAGAGCAGGAGTTCTACTTCAGCCAGATCAGGCCTGCCAAGAAACTGCGTTTCACAGGCCTTGGTAAGAGATGTTCCCGGTAGGCTGTGAGAGCACTGTGGAGAGCCAGTTGCTTTAGCTTCCCACAGAGCTGGAAGCAAGATGCCTTGGTGCCTCTCTCTCCCTTTGGACACAAGGCAGCCGTTTGCGCCTGGCAGCTCTAGGCCAATGGAGCACACCCACAGCAGAAGTTCTACTTCAGGCAGATCAGTCCTGCCCAGAAACTGCGTTTCACAGCCCTTGGTAAGAGATGTTCACGGTAGGCTGTGAGAGCACTGGGCAGAACCAGTTGTTTTTTAGCTTCCCAAAGTGCTGGAGGCAAGATGCTTTGGGGCCTCTCTCACCCTTTGGAAACAAGGCAGCCCTTAGGTCCTGGTAGCTCTAGGCCTATGTAGCACAACCAGAACAGAAGTTCTACTTCAGCCAGGTCAGGCCTGCCAAGAAACTGCGTTTCACAGGCCTTTCAAAGAGATGTTCTCTTAGGCTGTAAGAGCACTGGGCAGAGCCAGCTGTTTCTTAGCTTCCCGAAGAGCTGGGAGCAAGATGCTTTGGGTCCACTCTCCGTCTTTGGAAACAAGGCAGCCCTTTGGGCCTGGCAGCTCTAGGGCAATGGAGCACACCCAGAGCAGAAGTTCTACTTCAGCCAGATCAGGCCTGCCAGGAAACTGCGTTTCACAGGCCTTGGTAAGAGATGTTCCCGGTAGGCTGTAAGAGCACTGGGCAGAGCCAGTTGTTTCTTACCTTCCTGAAAAGCTGGAAGCAAGACGCTTGGGACCCCTCTGCCCGTTTGGGAACAAGGCAGCCTTTTGGGTCGGGAAGCTCTAGGCCAATGGAGCACACGCAGAGCAGGAGTTCTACTTCAGCCTGATCAGGCCTGCAAAGAAACAGCGTTTGACAGGCCTTGGTAAGAGATGTTCCCGGTAGGTGTAAGAGCACGGGGCAGAGCGAGTTGGTTCTTAGCTTCCCACAGAGCTGGAAGCAAGATGCTTTGGGGCCTATCTCACACTTTGGAAATAAAGGCAGCCCTTTGGGCCTGGCAGCCCTAGGCCAATGGAGTACACCGAGAGCAGAAGTTCTACCTCAGCCAGATGAGGCCTTCCAAGAAACTGCGTCTCACAGGCCTTTCTCTGTCACGTTGCCGGTAGGCTGTGAGAGCACTGTGCAGAGCCAGTTGTTTCTTAGCTTCCCAAAGATTTGGAAGCAAGATACTTTGGGGACTCTCAGCCCCTTTGGAAACAAGGCGGCCCTTTGGGCCTGGCAGCTCTAGGCCAAAGTAGCATGCCCAGAGCAGGAGTTCTACTTCAGCCAGATCAGGCCTGCCAGGAAACTGCGTTTCACAGGCCTTGGTAAGAGATGTTCCCGGTAGGCTGTAAGAGCACTGGGCAGAGCCAGTTGTTTCTTACCTTCCTGAAAAGCTGGAAGCAAGATGCTTGGGACCACTCTGCCCGTTTGGGAACAAGGCAGCCTTTTGGGTCGGGAAGCTCTAGGCCAATGGAGCACACGCAGAGCAGGAGTTCTACTTCAGCCTGATCAGGCCTGCAAAGAAACAGCGTTTGACAGGCCTTGGTAAGAGATGTTCCCGGTAGGTGTAAGAGCACTGGGCAGAGCCAGTTGTTTCTCAGCTTCGCAAAGACCGGGAAGCAAGATGATTTGGGCCTCTCTGCCCCTTGGAAACAGGGCAGCACTTGGGGCCTGGCAGCTCTAGGGCAATGGAGCACACCCAGAGCCGGAGTTCTACTTCAGCCAGATGAGGCCTGCCAAGAAACTGCGTTTCACAGGCCTTTCAAAGACATGTTCCCGGTAGGCTGTAAGAGCACGGGGCAGAGCGAGTTGGTTCTTAGCTTCCCAGAGAGCTGGAAGCAAGATGCTTTGGGGCCTCTCTGCCCCTTTGCAAACAAGGCATCCCTTTGGGCCTTTCAGCTCTAGGCCAATGGAGCACAGCCAGAGCAGAAGTCCTACTTCAGCCAGATCAGGCCTGCCAAGGAACTGCGTTTCAGAGGCCTTTGTATGTGACGTTCCCGTTAGGCTGTGAGAGCACGGTGCAGAGCCAGTTGTTTCCTTGTTTCCCAAACAGCTGGAAGCAAGACGCTTTGGGGCCTCTCTGCCCCTTTGGAAACAAGGCAGCACGTTGGGTCTGGCAGCTCTAGGGCAATGGAGCACAACCAGAGCAGAATTTCTACTTCTTCCAGATCAGGCCTGCCTAGAAAGTGCGTTTCACAGGCCTTGATAAGAGATGTTCTCTTAGGCTATAAGAGCACTGGGCACAGCCAGTTGTTTCTTAGCTTCCCAAGAGGTGGAAGCAAGATGCTTTGGGTCCTCTCTCCCCCTTTGGAAACAAGGCAGCCCTTTGGGCCTTTCAGCTCTAGGCCAATGAAGCACACCCAGAGCAGAAGTTCTACCTCAGCCAGATCAGGCCTGCCAAGAAACTGCTTTTCACAGGCCTTCGTAAGAGGTGTTCCCGGAAGGCTGTAAGAGTACCTGGCAGAGCGAGTTGTTTCTTAGCTTCAAAAACAGCTGGAAGCAACATGATTTGGGGCCTCTCTCCCCCTTTGGAAACAAAGCAGCCTTTGTGCCTGGCAGCTCTAGGCCAAAGTAGCACACCCAGAGCACAAGTTCTACCTCAGCCAGATAAGGCCTGTCAAGAAGCTGCGTTTCACAGGCCTTTGTATGTGACGTTCCCGGTTGGCTTTGAGAGCACTGTGCAGAGCCAGTTGTTTTAGCTTCCCAGAGAGCAGGAAGCAAGATGCTTTGGGGCCTCTCTCACACTTTGGAAATAAAGGCAGCCCTTTGGGCCTGGCAGCCCTAGGCCAATGGAGTACACCCAGAGCAGAAGTTCTACCTCAGCCAGATCAGGCCTTCCAAGAAACTGCGTCTCACAGGCCTTTCTATGTCACGTTGCCGGTAGGCTGTGAGAGCACTGTGCAGAGCCAGTTGTTTCTTAGCTTCCCAAAGATTTGGAAGCAAGGTACTTTGGGGACTCTCAGCCCCTTTGGAAACAAGGCGGCCCTTTGGGCCTGGCAGCTCTAGGCCAAAGTAGAACGCCCAGAGCAGGAGTTCTACTTCAGCCAGATCAGGCCTGCCAGGAACTGCGTTTGAAAGGCTTTGGTAAGAGATGTTGCCGGTACTCTGTCAGAGCACTGGGCAGAGCCAGTTGTTTCTTAGCTTCCCAAACAGCTGGAAGCAAGATGCTTTGGGGCCTCTCTGCCCCTTTGCAAACAAGGCATCCCTTTGGGCCTTTCAGCTCTAGGCCAATGGAGCACAGCAGAGCAGAAGTCCTACTTCAGCCAGATCAGGCCTGCCAAGGAACTGCGTTTCAGAGGCCTTTGTATGTGACGTTCCCGGTAGGCTGTGAGAGCACGGTGCAGAGCCAGTTGTTTCCTTGTTTCCCAAACAGCTGGAAGCAAGACGCTTTGGGGCCTCTCTGCCCCTTTGGAAACAAGGCAGCACGTTGGGTCTGGCAGCTCTAGGGCAATGGACCACAACCAGAGCAGAAGTTCTACTCTTCCAAATCAGGCCTGCCTAGAAAGTGCGTTTCACAGGCCTTGGTAAGAGATGTTCCCGGTAGGCTGTAAGAGCACTGGGCAACGCCAGATGTCTCTTAGCTTCCTGAAGAGCTGGAAGCAAGATGCTTTGGGGCCTCTCATCCCCTTTGCAAACAAGGCGGCCCTTTGGGCCAGGCAGCTCTAGGCCAATGGAGCACACCCAGAGCAGAAGTTCTACTTCAGCTAGATCAGGCCACCAACAAAGTGCGTTTCACAGGCCTTGGTAAGAGATTTTCTCTCAGGCTGTAAGAGCACTGGGCAGAGCCAGTTGTTTCTTAGCTTCCCAAAGAGCTGGAAGCAAGATGCTTTGGGGGCTCCCTGTCCCTTTGCCAACAAGGCCGACCTTTGGGCCTTTCAGCTCTAGGCCAATGGAGCACACCCAGAGCAGAAGTTCTACCTCAGCCAGATAAGGCCTGCCAAGAAACTGCGTTTCAAAGGCTTTGGTAAGAGCTGTTGCCGGTACTCTGTCAGAGCACTGGGCAGAGACAGTTGTTTCTTAGCTTCCCAATGAGCTGGAAGCAAGATGCTTTGGGGCCTCTCTCTCCCTTTGGACACAAGGCAGCCGTTTGCGCCTGGCAGCTCTAGGCCAATGGAGCACACCCACAGCAGAAGTTCTACTTCAGGCAGATCAGTCCTGCCCAGAAACTGCGTTTCACAGCCCTTGGTAAGAGATGTTCACGGTAGGCTGTGAGAGCACTGGGCAGAACCAGTTGTTTTTTAGCTTCCCAAAGTGCTGGAGGCAAGATGCTTTGGGGCCTCTCTCACCCTTTGGAAACAAGGCAGCCCTTAGGTCCTGGTAGCTCTAGGCCTATGTAGCACAACCAGAACAGAAGTTCTACTTCAGCCAGGTCAGGCCTGCCAAGAAACTGCGTTTCACAGGCCTTTCAAAGAGATGTTCTCTTAGGCTGTAAGAGCACTGGGCAGAGCCAGCTGTTTCTTAGCTTCCCGAAGAGCTGGGAGCAAGATGCTTTGGGTCCACTCTCCGTCTTTGGAAACAAGGCAGCCCTTTGGGCCTGGCAGCTCTAGGGCAATGGAGCACACCCAGAGCAGAAGTTCTACTTCAGCCAGATCAGGCCTGCCAGGAAACTGCGTTTCACAGGCCTTGGTAAGAGATGTTCCCGGTAGGCTGTAAGAGCACTGGGCAGAGCCAGTTGTTTCTTACCTTCCTGAAAAGCTGGAAGCAAGACGCTTGGGACCCCTCTGCCCGTTTGGGAACAAGGCAGCCTTTTGGGTCGGGAAGCTCTAGGCCAATGGAGCACACGCAGAGCAGGAGTTCTACTTCAGCCTGATCAGGCCTGCAAAGAAACAGCGTTTGACAGGCCTTGGTAAGAGATGTTCCCGGTAGGTGTAAGAGCACGGGGCAGAGCGAGTTGGTTCTTAGCTTCCCACAGAGCTGGAAGCAAGATGCTTTGGGGCCTATCTCACACTTTGGAAATAAAGGCAGCCCTTTGGGCCTGGCAGCCCTAGGCCAATGGAGTACACCCAGAGCAGAAGTTCTACCTCAGCCAGATCAGGCCTTCCAAGAAACTGCGTCTCACAGGCCTTTCTCTGTCACGTTGCCGGTAGGCTGTGAGAGCACTGTGCAGAGCCAGTTGTTTCTTAGCTTCCCAAAGATTTGGAAGCAAGATACTTTGGGGACTCTCAGCCCCTTTGGAAACAAGGCGGCCCTTTGGGCCTGGCAGCTCTAGGCCAAAGTAGCATGCCCAGAGCAGGAGTTCTACTTCAGCCAGATCAGGCCTGCCAGGAAACTGCGTTTCACAGGCCTTGGTAAGAGATGTTCCCGGTAGGCTGTAAGAGCACTGGGCTGAGCCAGTTGTTTCTTACCTTCCTGAAAAGCTGGAAGCAAGATGCTTGGGACCACTCTGCCCGTTTGGGAACAAGGCAGCCTTTTGTGTCGGGAAGCTCTAGGCCAATGGAGCACACGCAGAGCAGGAGTTCTACTTCAGCCTGATCAGGCCTGCAAAGAAACAGCGTTTGACAGGCCTTGGTAAGAGATGTTCCCGGTAGGTGTAAGAGCACTGGGCAGAGCCAGTTGTTTCTCAGCTTCGCAAAGACCTGGAAGCAAGATGCTTTGGGCCTCTCTGCCCCTTTGCAAACAAGGCATCCCTTTGGGCCTTTCAGCTCTAGGCCAATGGAGCACAGCCAGAGCAGAAGTCCTACTTCAGCCAGATCAGGCCTGCCAAGGAACTGCGTTTCAGAGGCCTTTGTATGTGACGTTCCCGTTAGGCTGTGAGAGCACGGTGCAGAGCCAGTTGTTTCCTTGTTTCCCAAACAGCTGGAAGCAAGACGCTTTGGGGCCTCTCTGCCCCTTTGGAAACAAGGCAGCACGTTGGGTCTGGCAGCTCTAGGGCAATGGAGCACAACCAGAGCAGAAGTTCTACTTCTTCCAGATCAGGCCTGCCTAGAAAGTGCGTTTCACAGGCCTTGATAAGAGATGTTCTCTTAGGCTATAAGAGCACTGGGCACAGCCAGTTGTTTCTTAGCTTCCCAAGAGGTGGAAGCAAGATGCTTTGGGTCCTCTCTCCCCCTTTGGAAACAAGGCAGCCCTTTGGGCCTTTCAGCTCTAGGCCAATGAAGCACACCCAGAGCAGAAGTTCTACCTCAGCCAGATCAGGCCTGCCAAGAAACTGCTTTTCACAGGCCTTCGTAAGAGGTGTTCCCGGAAGGCTGTAAGAGTACCTGGCAGAGCGAGTTGTTTCTTAGCTTCAAAAACAGCTGGAAGCAACATGATTTGGGGCCTCTCTCCCCCTTTGGAAACAAAGCAGCCTTTGTGCCTGGCAGCTCTAGGCCAAAGTAGCACACCCAGAGCACAAGTTCTACCTCAGCCAGATAAGGCCTGTCAAGAAGCTGCGTTTCACAGGCCTTTGTATGTGACGTTCCCGGTTGGCTTTGAGAGCACTGTGCAGAGCCAGTTGTTTTAGCTTCCCAGAGAGCAGGAAGCAAGATGCTTTGGGGCCTCTCTCACACTTTGGAAATAAAGGCAGCCCTTTGGGCCTGGCAGCCCTAGGCCAATGGAGTACACCCAGAGCAGAAGTTCTACCTCAGCCAGATCAGGCCTTCCAAGAAACTGCGTCTCACAGGCCTTTCTATGTCACGTTGCCGGTAGGCTGTGAGAGCACTGTGCAGAGCCAGTTGTTTCTTAGCTTCCCAAAGATTTGGAAGCAAGGTACTTTGGGGACTCTCAGCCCCTTTGGAAACAAGGCGGCCCTTTGGGCCTGGCAGCTCTAGGCCAAAGTAGAACGCCCAGAGCAGGAGTTCTACTTCAGCCAGATCAGGCCTGCCAGGAAACTGCGTTTGAAAGGCTTTGGTAAGAGATGTTGCCGGTGCTCTGTCAGAGCACTGGGCAGAGCCAGTTGTTTCTTAGCTTCCCAAACAGCTGGAAGCAAGATGCTTTGGGGCCTCTCTGCCCCTTTGCAAACAAGGCATCCCTTTGGGCCTTTCAGCTCTAGGCCAATGGAGCACAGCAGAGCAGAAGTCCTACTTCAGCCAGATCAGGCCTGCCAAGGAACTGCGTTTCAGAGGCCTTTGTATGTGACGTTCCCGGTAGGCTGTGAGAGCACGGTGCAGAGCCAGTTGTTTCCTTGTTTCCCAAACAGCTGGAAGCAAGACGCTTTGGGGCCTCTCTGCCCCTTTGGAAACAAGGCAGCACGTTGGGTCTGGCAGCTCTAGGGCAATGGACCACAACCAGAGCAGAAGTTCTACTCTTCCAAATCAGGCCTGCCTAGAAAGTGCGTTTCACAGGCCTTGGTAAGAGATGTTCCCGGTAGGCTGTAAGAGCACTGGGCAACGCCAGATGTTTCTTAGCTTCCCGAAGAGCTGGAAGCAAGATGCTTTGGGGCCTCTCATCCCCTTTGCAAACAAGGCGGCCCTTTGGGCCAGGCAGCTCTAGGCCAATGGAGCACACCCAGAGCAGAAGTTCTACTTCAGCTAGATCAGGCCACCAACAAAGTGCGTTTCACAGGCCTTGGTAAGAGATTTTCTCTCAGGCTGTAAGAGCACTGGGCAGAGCCAGTTGTTTCTTAGCTTCCCAAAGAGCTGGAAGCAAGATGCTTTGGGGGCTCCCTGTCCCTTTGCCAACAAGGCCGACCTTTGGGCCTTTCAGCTCTAGGCCAATGGAGCACACCCAGAGCAGAAGTTCTACCTCAGCCAGATAAGGCCTGCCAAGAAACTGCGTTTCAAAGGCTTTGGTAAGAGCTGTTGCCGGTACTCTGTCAGAGCACTGGGAAGAGACAGTTGTTTCTTAGCTTCCCAATGAGCTGGAAGCAAGATGCTTTGGGGCCTCTCTCTCCCTTTGGACACAAGGCAGCCGTTTGCGCCTGGCAGCTCTAGGCCAATGGAGCACACCCACAGCAGAAGTTCTACTTCAGGCAGATCAGTCCTGCCCAGAAACTGCGTTTCACAGCCCTTGGTAAGAGATGTTCACGGTAGGCTGTGAGAGCACTGGGCAGAACCAGTTGTTTTTTAGCTTCCCAAAGTGCTGGAGGCAAGATGCTTTGGGGCCTCTCTCACCCTTTGGAAACAAGGCAGCCCTTAGGTCCTGGTAGCTCTAGGCCTATGTAGCACAACCAGAACAGAAGTTCTACTTCAGCCAGGTCAGGCCTGCCAAGAAACTGCGTTTCACAGGCCTTTCAAAGAGATGTTCTCTTAGGCTGTAAGAGCACTGGGCAGAGCCAGCTGTTTCTTAGCTTCCCGAAGAGCTGGGAGCAAGATGCTTTGGGTCCACTCTCCGTCTTTGGAAACAAGGCAGCCCTTTGGGCCTGGCAGCTCTAGGGCAATGGAGCACACCCAGAGCAGAAGTTCTACTTCAGCCAGATCAGGCCTGCCAGGAAACTGCGTTTCACAGGCCTTGGTAAGAGATGTTCCCGGTAGGCTGTAAGAGCACTGGGCAGAGCCAGTTGTTTCTTACCTTCCTGAAAAGCTGGAAGCAAGACGCTTGGGACCCCTCTGCCCGTTTGGGAACAAGGCAGCCTTTTGGGTCGGGAAGCTCTAGGCCAATGGAGCACACGCAGAGCAGGAGTTCTACTTCAGCCTGATCAGGCCTGCAAAGAAACAGCGTTTGACAGGCCTTGGTGAGAGATGTTCCCGGTAGGTGTAAGAGCACGGGGCAGAGCGAGTTGGTTCTTAGCTTCCCAGAGAGCTGGAAGCAAGATGCTTTGGGGCCTCTCTGCCCCTTTGGAAACAAGGCAGCACCTTGGGCCTGGCAGCTCTAGGGCAACGGAGCACACCCAGAGCAGAAGTTCTACTTCAGCCAAATCAGGCCTGCCAGGAAACGGCGTTTCACAGGCCTTGGTAAGAGATGTTCCCGGAAGGCTGTAAGAGTACCTGGCAGAGCGAGTTGTTTCTTAGCTTCAAAAACAGCTGGAAGCAACATGATTTGGGGCCTCTCTCCCCCTTTGGAAACAAAGCAGCCTTTGTGCCTGGCAGCTCTAGGCCAAAGTAGCACACCCAGAGCAGAAGTTCTACCTCAGCCAGATAAGGCCTGTCAAGAAGCTGCGTTTCACAGGCCTTTGTATGTGACGTTCCCGGTTGGCTTTGAGAGCACTGTGCAGAGCCAGTTGTTTTAGCTTCCCAGAGAGCAGGAAGCAAGATGCTTTGGGGCCTCTCTCACACTTTGGAAATAAAGGCAGCCCTTTGGGCCTGGCAGCCCTAGGCCAATGGAGTACACCCAGAGCAGAAGTTCTACCTCAGCCAGATCAGGCCTTCCAAGAAACTGCGTCTCACAGGCCTTTCTCTGTCACGTTGCCGGTAGGCTGTGAGAGCACTGTGCAGAGCCAGTTGTTTCTTAGCTTCCCAAAGATTTGGAAGCAAGATACTTTGGGGACTCTCAGCCCCTTTGGAAACAAGGCGGCCCTTTGGGCCTGGCAGCTCTAGGCCAAAGTAGCACGCCCAGAGCAGGAGTTCTACTTCAGCCAGATCAGTCCTGCCCAGAAACTGCGTTTCACAGCCCTTGGTAAGAGATGTTCACGGTAGGCTGTGAGAGCACTGGGCAGAACCAGTTGTTTTTTAGCTTCCCAAAGTGCTGGAGGCAAGATGCTTTGGGGCCTCTCTCACCCTTTGGAAACAAGGCAGCCCTTAGGTCCTGGTAGCTCTAGGCCTATGTAGCACAACCAGAACAGAAGTTCTACTTCAGCCAGGTCAGGCCTGCCAAGAAACTGCGTTTCACAGGCCTTTCAAAGAGATGTTCTCTTAGGCTGTAAGAGCACTGGGCAGAGCCAGCTGTTTCTTAGCTTCCCGAAGAGCTGGGAGCAAGATGCTTTGGGTCCACTCTCCGCCTTTGGAAACAAGGCAGCCCTTTGGGCCTGGCAGCTCTAGGGCAATGGAGCACACCCAGAGCAGAAGTTCTACTTCAGCCAGATCAGGCCTGCCAGGAAACTGCGTTTCACAGGCCTTGGTAAGAGATGTTCCCAGTAGGCTGTAAGAGCACTGGGCAGAGCCAGTTGTTTCTTACCTTCCTGAAAAGCTGGAAGCAAGATACTTGGTACCCCTCTGCCCGTTTGGGAACAAGGCAGCCTTTTGGGTCGGGAAGCTCTAGGGCAATGGAGCACACGCAGAGCAGGAGTTCTACATCAGCCTGATCAGGCCTGCAAAGAAACAGCGTTTGACAGGCCTTGGTAAGAGATGTTCCCGGTAGGTGTAAGAGCACTGGGCAGAGCCAGTTGTTTCTTAGCTTTGCAAAGACCGGGAAGCAAGATGCTTTGGGCCTCTCTGCCCCTTGGAAACAGGGCAGCACTTTGGGCCTGGCAGCTCTAGGGCAATGGAGCACACCCAGAGCCGGAGTTCTACTTCAGCCAGATGAGGCCTGCCAAGAAACTGCGTTTCACAGGCCTTTCAAAGACATGTTCCCGGTAGGCTGTAAGAGCACGGGGCAGAGCGAGTTGGTTCTTAGCTTCCCAGAGAGCTGGAAGCAAGATGCTTTGGGGCCTCTCTGCCCCTTTGGAAACAAGGCAGCACCTTGGGCCTGGCAGCTCTAGGGCAATGGAGCACACCCAGAGCAGAAGTTCTACTTCAGCCAAATCAGGCCTGCCAGGAAACGGCGTTTCACAGGCCTTGGTAAGAGATGTTCCCGGTAGGCTGTAAGAGCACTGGGCAACGCCAGATGTTTCTTAGCTTCCCGAAGAGCTGGAAGCAAGATGCTTTGGTGCCACTCTCTCACTTTGGAATCAAGGCAGCCCTTTGGGGCAGGTAGCTCTAGGCCCGTGGAGCACACCAGGAGCAGAAGTTCTACTTCGGCCAGTTCAGGCCACCAACAAACTGCGTTTCACAGGCCTTGGTAAGAGATGTTCCCGGTAGGCTGTAAGAGCACTGGGCAACGCCAGATGTTTCTTAGCTTCCCGAAGAGCTGGAAGCAAGATGCTTTGGGGCCTCTCATCCCCTTTGCAAACAAGGCGGCCCTTTGGGCCAGGCAGCTCTAGGCCAATGGAGCACACCCAGAGCAGAAGTTCTACTTCAGCTAGATCAGGCCACCAACAAAGTGCGTTTCACAGGCCTTGGTAAGAGATTTTCTCTCAGGCTGTAAGAGCACTGGGCAGAGCCAGTTGTTTCTTAGTTTCCCAAAGACCGGGAAGCAAGATGCTTTGGGGGCTCCCTGCCCCTTTGCCAACAAGGCCGACCTTTGGGCCTTTCAGCTCTAGGCCAATGGAGCACACCCAGAGCAGAAGTTCTACCTCAGCCAGATAAGGCCTGCCAAGAAACTGCGT
Source organism: Equus asinus (assembly GCF_041296235.1). Taxonomy (NCBI): domain Eukaryota; kingdom Metazoa; phylum Chordata; class Mammalia; order Perissodactyla; family Equidae; genus Equus; species Equus asinus. Next base: position 1,772,435 of record NW_027225523.1, read on the forward strand.
TTCAATTGCTTTGGTAAGAGATGTTGCCGGTACTCTGTCAGAGCACTGGGCAGAGACAGTTGTTTCTTAGCTTCCCGAAGAGCTGGAAGCAAGATGCTTTGGGGCCTCTCTGCCCCTTTGCAAACAAGGCATCCCTTTGGGCCTTTCAGCTCTACGCCAATGGAGCACACCCAGAGCAGAAGTTCTACCTCAGCCAGATCAGGCCTGCCAAGAAACTGCTTTTCACAGGCCTTCGTAAGAGGTGTTCCCGGAAGGCTGTAAGAGTACCTGGCAGAGCGAGTTGTTTCTTAGCTTCAAAAACAGCTGGAAGCAACATGATTTGGGGCCTCTCTCCCCCTTTGGAAACAAAGCAGCCTTTGTGCCTGGCAGCTCTAGGCCAAAGTAGCACACCCAGAGCACAAGTTCTACCTCAGCCAGATAAGGCCTGTCAAGAAGCTGCGTTTCACAGGCCTTTGTATGTGACGTTCCCGGTTGGCTTTGAGAGCACTGTGCAGAGCCAGTTGTTTTAGCTTCCCAGAGAGCAGGAAGCAAGATGCTTTGGGGCCTCTCTCACACTTTGGAAATAAAGGCAGCCCTTTGGGCCTGGCAGCCCTAGGCCAATGGAGTACACCCAGAGCAGAAGTTCTACCTCAGCCAGATCAGGCCTTCCAAGAAACTGCGTCTCACAGGCCTTTCTCTGTCACGTTGCCGGTAGGCTGTGAGAGCACTGTGCAGAGCCAGTTGTTTCTTAGCTTCCCAAAGATTTGGAAGCAAGATACTTTGGGGACTCTCAGCCCCTTTGGAAACAGGGCGGCCCTTTGGGCCTGGCAGCTCTAGGCCAAAGTAGCACGCCCAGAGCAGGAGTTCTACTTCAGCCAGATCAGGCCTGCCAAGAAACTGCATTTCACAGGCCTTGGTAAGAGATGTTCCCGGTAGGCTGTGAGAGCACTGTGGAGAGCCAGTTGCTTTAGCTTCCCACAGAGCTGGAAGCAAGATGCTTTGGGGCCTCTCTCTCCCTTTGGACACAAGGCAGCCGTTTGCGCCTGGCAGCTCTAGGCCAATGGAGCACACCCACAGCAGAAGTTCTACTTCAGGCAGATCAGTCCTGCCCAGAAACTGCGTTTCACAGCCCTTGGTAAGAGATGTTCACGGTAGGCTGTGAGAGCACTGGGCAGAACCAGTTGTTTTTTAGCTTCCCAAAGTGCTGGAGGCAAGATGCTTTGGGGCCTCTCTCACCCTTTGGAAACAAGGCAGCCCTTAGGTCCTGGTAGCTCTAGGGGTATGTAGCAAAACCAGAACAGAAGTTCTACTTCAGCCAGGTCAGGCCTGCCAAGAAACTGCGTTTCACAGGCCTTTCAAAGAGATGTTCTCTTAGGCTGTAAGAGCACTGGGCAGAGCCAGCTGTTTCTTAGCTTCCCGAAGAGCTGGGAGCAAGATGCTTTGGGTCCACTCTCCGTCTTTGGAAACAAGGCAGCCCTTTGCGCCTGGCAGCTCTAGGGCAATGGAGCACACCCAGAGCAGAAGTTCTACTTCAGCCAGATCAGGCCTGCCAGGAAACTGCGTTTCACAGGCCTTGGTAAGAGATGTTCCCGGTAGGCTGTAAGAGCACTGGGCAGAGCCAGTTGTTTCTTACCTTCCTGAAAAGCTGGAAGCAAGACGCTTGGGACCCCTCTGCCCGTTTGGGAACAAGGCAGCCTTTTGGGTCGGGAAGCTCTAGGCCAATGGAGCACACGCAGAGCAGGAGTTCTACTTCAGCCTGATCAGGCCTGCAAAGAAACAGCGTTTGACAGGCCTTGGTAAGAGATGTTCCCGGTAGGTGTAAGAGCACTGGGCAGAGCCAGTTGTTTCTTAGCTTTGCAAAGACCGGGAAGCAAGATGCTTTGGGCCTCTCTGCCCCTTGGAAACAGGGCAGCACTTTGGGCCTGGCAGCCCTAGGGCAATGGAGCACACCCAGAGCCGGGGTTCTACTTCAGACAGATGAGGCCTGCCAAGAAACTGCGTTTCACAGGCCTTTCAAAGACATGTTCCCGGTAGGCTGTAAGAGCACGGGGCAGAGCGAGTTGGTTCTTAGCTTCCCAGAGAGCTGGAAGCAAGATGCTTTGGGCCCTCTCTGCCCCTTTGGAAACAAGGCAGCACCTTGGGCCTGGCAGCTCTAGGGCAATGGAGCACACCCAGAGCAGAAGTTCTACTTGAGCCAAATCAGGCCTGCCAGGAAACGGCGTTTCACAGGCCTTGGTAAGAGATGTTCCCGGTAGGCTGTAAGAGCACTGGGCAACGCCAGATGTTTCTTAGCTTCCCGAAGAGCTGGAAGCAAGATGCTTTGGTGCCACTCTCTCACTTTGGAATCAAGGCAGCCCTTTGGGGCAGGTAGCTCTAGGCCAGTGGAGCACACCCAGAGCAGAAGTTCTACTTCGGCCAGTTCAGGCCACCAACAAACTGCGTTTCACAGGCCTTGGTAAGAGATGTTCCCGGTAGGCTGTAAGAGCACTGGGCAACGCCAGATGTTTCTTAGCTTCCCGAAGAGCTGGAAGCAAGATGCTTTGGGGCCTCTCATCCCCTTTGCAAACAAGGCGGCCCTTTGGGCCAGGCAGCTCTAGGCCAATGGAGCACACCCAGAGCAGAAATTCTACTTCAGCTAGATCAGGCCACCAACAAAGTGCGTTTCACAGGCCTTGGTAAGAGATTTTCTCTCAGGCTGTAAGAGCACTGGGCAGAGCCAGTTGTTTCTTAGCTTCCCAAAGAGCTGGAAGCAAGATGCTTTGGGGGCTCCCTGCCCCTTTGCCAACAAGACCGACCTTTGGGCCTTTCAGCTCTAGGCCAATGGAGCACACCCAGAACAGAAGTTCTACCTCAGCCAGATAAGGCCTGCCAAGAAACTGCGTTTCAAAGGCTTTGGTAAGAGATGTTGCCGGTACTCTGTCAGAGCACTGGGCAGAGACAGTTGTTTCTTAGCTTCCCAAAGAGCTGGAAGCAAGATGCTTTGGGGCCTCTCTGCCCCTTTGCAAACAAGGCATCCCTTTGGGCCTTTCAGCTCTAGGCCAATGGAGCACAGCCAGAGCAGAAGTCCTACTTCAGCCAGATCAGGCCTGCCAAGGAACTGCGTTTCAGAGGCCTTTGTATGTCACGTTCCCGGTAGGCTGTGAGAGCACGGTGCAGAGCCAGTTGTTTCCTTGTTTCCCAAACAGCTGGAAGCAAGACGCTTTGGGGCCTCTCTGCCCCTTTGGAAACAAGGCAGCACGTTGGGTCTGGCAGCTCTAGGGCAATGGAGCACAACCAGAGCAGAAGTTCTACTTCTTCCAGATCAGGCCTGCCTAGAAATTGCGTTTCACAGGCCTTGATAAGAGATGTTCTCTTAGGCTATAAGAGCACTGGGCACAGCCAGTTGTTTCTCAGCTTCCCAAGAGGTGGAAGCAAGATGCTTTGGGGCCGCTCTCCCCCTTTGGAAACAAGGCAGCCCTTTGGGCCTTTCAGCTCTAGGGCAATGGAGCACACCCAGAGCAGAAGTTCTACCTCAGCCAGATCAGGCCTGCCAAGAAACTGCTTTTCACAGGCCTTCGTAAGAGGTGTTCCCGGAAGGCTGTAAGAGTACCTGGCAGAGCGAGTTGTTTCTTAGCTTCAAAAACAGCTGGAGGCAACATGATTTGGGGCCTCTCTCCCCCTTTGGAAACAAAGCAGCCTTTGTGCCTGGCAGCTCTAGGCCAAAGTAGCACACCCAGAGCACAAGTTCTACCTCAGCCAGATAAGGCCTGTCAAGAAGCTGCGTTTCACAGGCCTTTGTATGTGACGTTCCCGGTTGGCTTTGAGAGCACTGTGCAGAGCCAGTTGTTTTCGCTTCCCAGAGAGCAGGAAGCAAGATGCTTTGGGGCCTCTCTCACACTTTGGAAATAAAGGCAGCCCTTTGGGCCTGGCAGCCCTAGGCCAATGGAGTACACCCAGAGCAGAAGTTCTACCTCAGCCAGATCAGGCCTTCCAAGAAACTGCGTCTCACAGGCCTTTCTCTGTCACGTTGCCGGTAGGCTGTGAGAGCACTGTGCAGAGCCAGTTGTTTCTTAGCTTCCCAAAGATTTGGAAGCAAGATACTTTGGGGACTCTCAGCCCCTTTGGAAACAAGGCGGCCCTTTGGGCCTGGCAGCTCTAGGCCAAAGTAGCACGCCCAGAGCAGGAGTTCTACTTCAGCCAGATCAGGCCTGCCAAGAAACTGCGTTTCACAGGCCTTGGTAAGAGATGTTCCCGGTAGGCTGTGAGAGCACTGTGGAGAGCCATTTGCTTTAGCTTCCCACAGAGCTGGAAGCAAGATGCTTTGGGGCCTCTCTCTCCCTTTGGAAACAAAGCAGCCTTTGTGCCTGGCAGCTCTAGGCCAAAGTAGCACACCCAGAGCACAAGTTCTACCTCAGCCAGATAAGGCCTGTCAAGAAGCTGCGTTTCACAGGCCTTTCTATGTGACGTTCCCGGTTGGCTTTGAGAGCACTGTGCAGAGCCAGTTGTTTTCGCTTCCCAGAGAGCAGGAAGCAAGATGCTTTGGGGCCTCTCTCACACTTTGGAAATAAAGGCAGCCCTTTGGGCCTGGCAGCCCTAGGCCAATGGAGTACACCCAGAGCAGAAGTTCTACCTCAGCCAGATCAGGCCTTCCAAGAAACTGCGTCTCACAGGCCTTTCTCTGTCACGTTGCCGGTAGGCTGTGAGAGCACTGTGCAGAGCCAGTTGTTTCTTAGCTTCCCAAAGATTTGGAAGCAAGATACTTTGGGGACTCTCAGCCCCTTTGGAAACAAGGCGGCCCTTTGGGCCTGGCAGCTCTAGGCCAAAGTAGCACGCCCAGAGCAGGAGTTCTACTTCAGCCAGATCAGGCCTGCCAAGAAACTGCGTTTCACAGGCCTTGGTAAGAGATGTTCCCGGTAGGCTGTGAGAGCACTGTGGAGAGCCAGTTGCTTTAGCTTCCCACAGAGCTGGAAGCAAGATGCTTTGGGGCCTCTCTCTCCCTTTGGACACAAGGCAGCCGTTTGCGCCTGGCAGCTCTAGGCCAATGGAGCACACCCACAGCAGAAGTTCTACTTCAGGCAGATCAGTCCTGCCCAGAAACTGCGTTTCACAGCCCTTGGTAAGAGATGTTCACGGTAGGCTGTGAGAGCACTGGGCAGAACCAGTTGTTTTTTAGCTTCCCAAAGTGCTGGAGGCAAGATGCTTTGGGGCCTCTCTCACCCTTTGGAAACAAGGCAGCCCTTAGGTCCTGGTACCTCTTGGCCTATGTAGCACAACCAGAACAGAAGTTCTACTTCAGCCAGGTCAGGCCTGCCAAGAAACTGCGTTTCACAGGCCTTTCAAAGAGATGTTCTCTTAGGCTGTAAGAGCACTGGGCAGAGCCAGCTGTTTCTTAGCTTCCCGAAGAGCTGGGAGCAAGATGCTTTGGGTCCACTCTCCGTCTTTGGAAACAAGGCAGCCCTTTGGGCCTGGCAGCTCTAGGGCAATGGAGCACACCCAGAGCAGAAGTTCTACTTCAGCCAGATCAGGCCTGCCAGGAAACTGCGTTTCAAAGGCTTTGGTAAGAGATGTTGCCGGTACTCTGTCAGAGCACTGGGCAGAGACAGTTGTTTCTTAGCTTCCCAAAGAGCTGGAAGCAAGATGCTTTGGGGCCTCTCTGCCCCTTTGCAAACAAGGCATCCCTTTGGGCCTTTCAGCTCTAGGCCAATGGAGCACAGCCAGAGCAGAAGTCCTACTTCAGCCAGATCAGGCCTGCCAAGGAACTGCGTTTCAGAGGCCTTTGTATGTCACGTTCCCGGTAGGCTGTGAGAGCACGGTGCAGAGCCAGTTGTTTCCTTGTTTCCCAAACAGCTGGAAGCAAGACGCTTTGGGGCCTCTCTGCCCCTTTGGAAACAAGGCAGCACGTTGGGTCTGGCAGCTCTAGGGCAATGGAGCACAACCAGAGCAGAAGTTCTACTTCTTCCAGATCAGGCCTGCCTAGAAATTGCGTTTCACAGGCCTTGATAAGAGATGTTCTCTTAGGCTATAAGAGCACTGGGCACAGCCAGTTGTTTCTCAGCTTCCCAAGAGGTGGAAGCAAGATGCTTTGGGGCCTCTCTCCCCCTTTGGAAACAAGGCAGCCCTTTGGGCCTTTCAGCTCTAGGGCAATGGAGCACACCCAGAGCAGAAGTTCTACCTCAGCCAGATCAGGCCTGCCAAGAAACTGCTTTTCACAGGCCTTCGTAAGAGGTGTTCCCGGAAGGCTGTAAGAGTACCTGGCAGAGCGAGTTGTTTCTTAGCTTCAAAAACAGCTGGAAGCAACATGATTTGGGGCCTCTCTCCCCCTTTGGAAACAAAGCAGCCTTTGTGCCTGGCAGCTCTAGGCCAAAGTAGCACACCCAGAGCACAAGTTCTACCTCAGCCAGATAAGGCCTGTCAAGAAGCTGCGTTTCACAGGCCTTTGTATGTGACGTTCCCGGTTGGCTTTGAGAGCACTGTGCAGAGCCAGTTGTTTTCGCTTCCCAGAGAGCAGGAAGCAAGATGCTTTGGGGCCTCTCTCACACTTTGGAAATAAAGGCAGCCCTTTGGGCCTGGCAGCCCTAGGCCAATGGAGTACACCCAGAGCAGAAGTTCTACCTCAGCCAGATCAGGCCTTCCAAGAAACTGCGTCTCACAGGCCTTTCTCTGTCACGTTGCCGGTAGGCTGTGAGAGCACTGTGCAGAGCCAGTTGTTTCTTAGCTTCCCAAAGATTTGGAAGCAAGATACTTTGGGGACTCTCAGCCCCTTTGGAAACAAGGCGGCCCTTTGGGCCTGGCAGCTCTAGGCCAAAGTAGCACGCCCAGAGCAGGAGTTCTACTTCAGCCAGATCAGGCCTGCCAAGAAACTGCGTTTCACAGGCCTTGGTAAGAGATGTTCCCGGTAGGCTGTGAGAGCACTGTGGAGAGCCATTTGCTTTAGCTTCCCACAGAGCTGGAAGCAAGATGCTTTGGGGCCTCTCTCTCCCTTTGGAAACAAAGCAGCCTTTGTGCCTGGCAGCTCTAGGCCAAAGTAGCACACCCAGAGCACAAGTTCTACCTCAGCCAGATAAGGCCTGTCAAGAAGCTGCGTTTCACAGGCCTTTCTATGTGACGTTCCCGGTTGGCTTTGAGAGCACTGTGCAGAGCCAGTTGTTTTCGCTTCCCAGAGAGCAGGAAGCAAGATGCTTTGGGGCCTCTCTCACACTTTGGAAATAAAGGCAGCCCTTTGGGCCTGGCAGCCCTAGGCCAATGGAGTACACCCAGAGCAGAAGTTCTACCTCAGCCAGATCAGGCCTTCCAAGAAACTGCGTCTCACAGGCCTTTCTCTGTCACGTTGCCGGTAGGCTGTGAGAGCACTGTGCAGAGCCAGTTGTTTCTTAGCTTCCCAAAGATTTGGAAGCAAGATACTTTGGGGACTCTCAGCCCCTTTGGAAACAAGGCGGCCCTTTGGGCCTGGCAGCTCTAGGCCAAAGTAGCACGCCCAGAGCAGGAGTTCTACTTCAGCCAGATCAGGCCTGCCAAGAAACTGCGTTTCACAGGCCTTGGTAAGAGATGTTCCCGGTAGGCTGTGAGAGCACTGTGGAGAGCCAGTTGCTTTAGCTTCCCACAGAGCTGGAAGCAAGATGCTTTGGGGCCTCTCTCTCCCTTTGGACACAAGGCAGCCGTTTGCGCCTGGCAGCTCTAGGCCAATGGAGCACACCCACAGCAGAAGTTCTACTTCAGGCAGATCAGTCCTGCCCAGAAACTGCGTTTCACAGCCCTTGGTAAGAGATGTTCACGGTAGGCTGTGAGAGCACTGGGCAGAACCAGTTGTTTTTTAGCTTCCCAAAGTGCTGGAGGCAAGATGCTTTGGGGCCTCTCTCACCCTTTGGAAACAAGGCAGCCCTTAGGTCCTGGTACCTCTTGGCCTATGTAGAACAACCAGAACAGAAGTTCTACTTCAGCCAGGTCAGGCCTGCCAAGAAACTGCGTTTCACAGGCCTTTCAAAGAGATGTTCTCTTAGGCTGTAAGAGCACTGGGCAGAGCCAGCTGTTTCTTAGCTTCCCGAAGAGCTGGGAGCAAGATGCTTTGGGGCCTCTCTGCCCCTTTGGAAACAAGGCAGCACCTTGGGCCTGGCAGCTCTAGGGCAATGGAGCACACCCAGAGCAGAAGTTCTACTTCATCCAAATCAGGCCTGCCAGGAAACGGCGTTTCACAGGCCTTGGTAAGAGATGTTCCCGGTAGGCTGTAAGAGCACTGGGCAACGCCAGATGTTTCTTAGCTTCCCGAAGAGCTGGAAGCAAGATGCTTTGGTGCCACTCTCTCACTTTGGAATCAAGGCAGCCCTTTGGGGCAGGTAGCTCTAGGCCAGTGGAGCACACCCAGAGCAGAAGTTCTACTTCGGCCAGTTCAGGCCACCAACAAACTGCGTTTCACAGGCCTTGGTAAGAGATGTTCCCGGTAGGCTGTAAGAGCACTGGGCAACGCCAGATGTTTCTTAGCTTCCCGAAGAGCTGGAAGCAAGATGCTTTGGGGCCTCTCATCCCCTTTGCAAGCAAGGCGGCCCTTTGGGCCAGGCAGCTCTAGGCCAATGGAGCACACCCAGAGCAGAAATTCTACTTCAGCTAGATCAGGCCACCAACAAAGTGCGTTTCACAGGCCTTGGTAAGAGATTTTCTCTCAGGCTGTAAGAGCACTGGGCAGAGCCAGTTGTTTCTTAGCTTCCCAAAGAGCTGGAAGCAAGATGCTTTGGGGGCTCCCTGCCCCTTTGCCAACAAGACCGACCTTTGGGCCTTTCAGCTCTAGGCCAATGGAGCACACCCAGAACAGAAGTTCTACCTCAGCCAGATAAGGCCTGCCAAGAAACTGCGTTTCAAAGGCTTTGGTAAGAGATGTTGCCGGTACTCTGTCAGAGCACTGGGCAGAGACAGTTGTTTCTTAGCTTCCCAAAGAGCTGGAAGCAAGATGCTTTGGGGCCTCTCTGCCCCTTTGCAAACAAGGCATCCCTTTGGGCCTTTAAGCTCTAGGCCAATGGAGCACAGCCAGAGCAGAAGTCCTACTTCAGCCAGATCAGGCCTGCCAAGGAACTGCGTTTCAGAGGCCTTTGTATGTCACGTTCCCGGTAGGCTGTGAGAGCACGGTGCAGAGCCAGTTGTTTCCTTGTTTCCCAAACAGCTGGAAGCAAGACGCTTTGGGGCCTCTCTGCCCCTTTGGAAACAAGGCAGCACGTTGGGTCTGGCAGCTCTAGGGCAATGGAGCACAACCAGAGCAGAAGTTCTACTTCTTCCAGATCAGGCCTGCCTAGAAATTGCGTTTCACAGGCCTTGATAAGAGATGTTCTCTTAGGCTATAAGAGCACTGGGCACAGCCAGTTGTTTCTCAGCTTCCCAAGAGGTGGAAGCAAGATGCTTTGGGGCCTCTCTCCCCCTTTGGAAACAAGGCAGCCCTTTGGGCCTTTCAGCTCTAGGGCAATGGAGCACACCCAGAGCAGAAGTTCTACCTCAGCCAGATCAGGCCTGCCAAGAAACTGCTTTTCACAGGCCTTCGTAAGAGGTGTTCCCGGAAGGCTGTAAGAGTACCTGGCAGAGCGAGTTGTTTCTTAGCTTCAAAAACAGCTGGAGGCAACATGATTTGGGGCCTCTCTCCCCCTTTGGAAACAAAGCAGCCTTTGTGCCTGGCAGCTCTAGGCCAAAGTAGCACACCCAGAGCACAAGTTCTACCTCAGCCAGATAAGGCCTGTCAAGAAGCTGCGTTTCACAGGCCTTTGTATGTGACGTTCCCGGTTGGCTTTGAGAGCACTGTGCAGAGCCAGTTGTTTTCGCTTCCCAGAGAGCAGGAAGCAAGATGCTTTGGGGCCTCTCTCACACTTTGGAAATAAAGGCAGCCCTTTGGGCCTGGCAGCCCTAGGCCAATGGAGTACACCCAGAGCAGAAGTTCTACCTCAGCCAGATCAGGCCTTCCAAGAAACTGCGTCTCACAGGCCTTTCTCTGTCACGTTGCCGGTAGGCTGTGAGAGCACTGTGCAGAGCCAGTTGTTTCTTAGCTTCCCAAAGATTTGGAAGCAAGATACTTTGGGGACTCTCAGCCCCTTTGGAAACAAGGCGGCCCTTTGGGCCTGGCAGCTCTAGGCCAAAGTAGCACGCCCAGAGCAGGAGTTCTACTTCAGCCAGATCAGGCCTGCCAAGAAACTGCGTTTCACAGGCCTTGGTAAGAGATGTTCCCGGTAGGCTGTGAGAGCACTGTGGAGAGCCATTTGCTTTAGCTTCCCACAGAGCTGGAAGCAAGATGCTTTGGGGCCTCTCTCTCCCTTTGGAAACAAAGCAGCCTTTGTGCCTGGCAGCTCTAGGCCAAAGTAGCACACCCAGAGCACAAGTTCTACCTCAGCCAGATAAGGCCTGTCAAGAAGCTGCGTTTCACAGGCCTTTCTATGTGACGTTCCCGGTTGGCTTTGAGAGCACTGTGCAGAGCCAGTTGTTTTCGCTTCCCAGAGAGCAGGAAGCAAGATGCTTTGGGGCCTCTCTCACACTTTGGAAATAAAGGCAGCCCTTTGGGCCTGGCAGCCCTAGGCCAATGGAGTACACCCAGAGCAGAAGTTCTACCTCAGCCAGATCAGGCCTTCCAAGAAACTGCGTCTCACAGGCCTTTCTCTGTCACGTTGCCGGTAGGCTGTGAGAGCACTGTGCAGAGCCAGTTGTTTCTTAGCTTCCCAAAGATTTGGAAGCAAGATACTTTGGGGACTCTCAGCCCCTTTGGAAACAAGGCGGCCCTTTGGGCCTGGCAGCTCTAGGCCAAAGTAGCACGCCCAGAGCAGGAGTTCTACTTCAGCCAGATCAGGCCTGCCAAGAAACTGCGTTTCACAGGCCTTGGTAAGAGATGTTCCCGGTAGGCTGTGAGAGCACTGTGGAGAGCCAGTTGCTTTAGCTTCCCACAGAGCTGGAAGCAAGATGCTTTGGGGCCTCTCTCTCCCTTTGGACACAAGGCAGCCGTTTGCGCCTGGCAGCTCTAGGCCAATGGAGCACACCCACAGCAGAAGTTCTACTTCAGGCAGATCAGTCCTGCCCAGAAACTGCGTTTCACAGCCCTTGGTAAGAGATGTTCACGGTAGGCTGTGAGAGCACTGGGCAGAACCAGTTGTTTTTTAGCTTCCCAAAGTGCTGGAGGCAAGATGCTTTGGGGCCTCTCTCACCCTTTGGAAACAAGGCAGCCCTTAGGTCCTGGTACCTCTTGGCCTATGTAGCACAACCAGAACAGAAGTTCTACTTCAGCCAGGTCAGGCCTGCCAAGAAACTGCGTTTCACAGGCCTTTCAAAGAGATGTTCTCTTAGGCTGTAAGAGCACTGGGCAGAGCCAGCTGTTTCTTAGCTTCCCGAAGAGCTGGGAGCAAGATGCTTTGGGTCCACTCTCCGTCTTTGGAAACAAGGCAGCCCTTTGGGCCTGGCAGCTCTAGGGCAATGGAGCACACCCAGAGCAGAAGTTCTACTTCAGCCAGATCAGGCCTGCCAGGAAACTGCGTTTCAAAGGCTTTGGTAAGAGATGTTGCCGGTACTCTGTCAGAGCACTGGGCAGAGACAGTTGTTTCTTAGCTTCCCAAAGAGCTGGAAGCAAGATGCTTTGGGGCCTCTCTGCCCCTTTGCAAACAAGGCATCCCTTTGGGCCTTTCAGCTCTAGGCCAATGGAGCACAGCCAGAGCAGAAGTCCTACTTCAGCCAGATCAGGCCTGCCAAGGAACTGCGTTTCAGAGGCCTTTGTATGTCACGTTCCCGGTAGGCTGTGAGAGCACGGTGCAGAGCCAGTTGTTTCCTTGTTTCCCAAACAGCTGGAAGCAAGACGCTTTGGGGCCTCTCTGCCCCTTTGGAAACAAGGCAGCACGTTGGGTCTGGCAGCTCTAGGGCAATGGAGCACAACCAGAGCAGAAGTTCTACTTCTTCCAGATCAGGCCTGCCTAGAAATTGCGTTTCACAGGCCTTGATAAGAGATGTTCTCTTAGGCTATAAGAGCACTGGGCACAGCCAGTTGTTTCTCAGCTTCCCAAGAGGTGGAAGCAAGATGCTTTGGGGCCTCTCTCCCCCTTTGGAAACAAGGCAGCCCTTTGGGCCTTTCAGCTCTAGGGCAATGGAGCACACCCAGAGCAGAAGTTCTACCTCAGCCAGATCAGGCCTGCCAAGAAACTGCTTTTCACAGGCCTTCGTAAGAGGTGTTCCCGGAAGGCTGTAAGAGTACCTGGCAGAGCGAGTTGTTTCTTAGCTTCAAAAACAGCTGGAAGCAACATGATTTGGGGCCTCTCTCCCCCTTTGGAAACAAAGCAGCCTTTGTGCCTGGCAGCTCTAGGCCAAAGTAGCACACCCAGAGCACAAGTTCTACCTCAGCCAGATAAGGCCTGTCAAGAAGCTGCGTTTCACAGGCCTTTGTATGTGACGTTCCCGGTTGGCTTTGAGAGCACTGTGCAGAGCCAGTTGTTTTCGCTTCCCAGAGAGCAGGAAGCAAGATGCTTTGGGGCCTCTCTCACACTTTGGAAATAAAGGCAGCCCTTTGGGCCTGGCAGCCCTAGGCCAATGGAGTACACCCAGAGCAGAAGTTCTACCTCAGCCAGATCAGGCCTTCCAAGAAACTGCGTCTCACAGGCCTTTCTCTGTCACGTTGCCGGTAGGCTGTGAGAGCACTGTGCAGAGCCAGTTGTTTCTTAGCTTCCCAAAGATTTGGAAGCAAGATACTTTGGGGACTCTCAGCCCCTTTGGAAACAAGGCGGCCCTTTGGGCCTGGCAGCTCTAGGCCAAAGTAGCACGCCCAGAGCAGGAGTTCTACTTCAGCCAGATCAGGCCTGCCAAGAAACTGCGTTTCACAGGCCTTGGTAAGAGATGTTCCCGGTAGGCTGTGAGAGCACTGTGGAGAGCCATTTGCTTTAGCTTCCCACAGAGCTGGAAGCAAGATGCTTTGGGGCCTCTCTCTCCCTTTGGAAACAAAGCAGCCTTTGTGCCTGGCAGCTCTAGGCCAAAGTAGCACACCCAGAGCACAAGTTCTACCTCAGCCAGATAAGGCCTGTCAAGAAGCTGCGTTTCACAGGCCTTTCTATGTGACGTTCCCGGTTGGCTTTGAGAGCACTGTGCAGAGCCAGTTGTTTTCGCTTCCCAGAGAGCAGGAAGCAAGATGCTTTGGGGCCTCTCTCACACTTTGGAAATAAAGGCAGCCCTTTGGGCCTGGCAGCCCTAGGCCAATGGAGTACACCCAGAGCAGAAGTTCTACCTCAGCCAGATCAGGCCTTCCAAGAAACTGCGTCTCACAGGCCTTTCTCTGTCACGTTGCCGGTAGGCTGTGAGAGCACTGTGCAGAGCCAGTTGTTTCTTAGCTTCCCAAAGATTTGGAAGCAAGATACTTTGGGGACTCTCAGCCCCTTTGGAAACAAGGCGGCCCTTTGGGCCTGGCAGCTCTAGGCCAAAGTAGCACGCCCAGAGCAGGAGTTCTACTTCAGCCAGATCAGGCCTGCCAAGAAACTGCGTTTCACAGGCCTTGGTAAGAGATGTTCCCGGTAGGCTGTGAGAGCACTGTGGAGAGCCAGTTGCTTTAGCTTCCCACAGAGCTGGAAGCAAGATGCTTTGGGGCCTCTCTCTCCCTTTGGACACAAGGCAGCCGTTTGCGCCTGGCAGCTCTAGGCCAATGGAGCACACCCACAGCAGAAGTTCTACTTCAGGCAGATCAGTCCTGCCCAGAAACTGCGTTTCACAGCCCTTGGTAAGAGATGTTCACGGTAGGCTGTGAGAGCACTGGGCAGAACCAGTTGTTTTTTAGCTTCCCAAAGTGCTGGAGGCAAGATGCTTTGGGGCCTCTCTCACCCTTTGGAAACAAGGCAGCCCTTAGGTCCTGGTACCTCTTGGCCTATGTAGAACAACCAGAACAGAAGTTCTACTTCAGCCAGGTCAGGCCTGCCAAGAAACTGCGTTTCACAGGCCTTTCAAAGAGATGTTCTCTTAGGCTGTAAGAGCACTGGGCAGAGCCAGCTGTTTCTTAGCTTCCCGAAGAGCTGGGAGCAAGATGCTTTGGGGCCTCTCTGCCCCTTTGGAAACAAGGCAGCACCTTGGGCCTGGCAGCTCTAGGGCAATGGAGCACACCCAGAGCAGAAGTTCTACTTCAGCCAAATCAGGCCTGCCAGGAAACGGCGTTTCACAGGCCTTGGTAAGAGATGTTCCCGGTAGGCTGTAAGAGCACTGGGCAACGCCAGATGTTTCTTAGCTTCCCGAAGAGCTGGAAGCAAGATGCTTTGGTGCCACTCTCTCACTTTGGAATCAAGGCAGCCCTTTGGGGCAGGTACCTCTAGGCCAGTGGAGCACACCCAGAGCAGAAGTTCTACTTCGGCCAGTTCAGGCCACCAACAAACTGCGTTTCACAGGCCTTGGTAAGAGATGTTCCCGGTAGGCTGTAAGAGCACTGGGCAACGCCAGATGTTTCTTAGCTTCCCGAAGAGCTGGAAGCAAGATGCTTTGGGGCCTCTCATCCCCTTTGCAAGCAAGGCGGCCCTTTGGGCCAGGCAGCTCTAGGCCAATGGAGCACACCCAGAGCAGAAATTCTACTTCAGCTAGATCAGGCCACCAACAAAGTGCGTTTCACAGGCCTTGGTAAGAGATTTTCTCTCAGGCTGTAAGAGCACTGGGCAGAGCCAGTTGTTTCTTAGCTTCCCAAAGAGCTGGAAGCAAGATGCTTTGGGGGCTCCCTGCCCCTTTGCCAACAAGACCGACCTTTGGGCCTTTCAGCTCTAGGCCAATGGAGCACACCCAGAACAGAAGTTCTACCTCAGCCAGATAAGGCCTGCCAAGAAACTGCGTTTCAAAGGCTTTGGTAAGAGATGTTGCCGGTACTCTGTCAGAGCACTGGGCAGAGACAGTTGTTTCTTAGCTTCCCAAAGAGCTGGAAGCAAGATGCTTTGGGGCCTCTCTGCCCCTTTGCAAACAAGGCATCCCTTTGGGCCTTTCAGCTCTAGGCCAATGGAGCACAGCCAGAGCAGAAGTCCTACTTCAGCCAGATCAGGCCTGCCAAGGAACTGCGTTTCAGAGGCCTTTGTATGTCACGTTCCCGGTAGGCTGTGAGAGCACGGTGCAGAGCCAGTTGTTTCCTTGTTTCCCAAACAGCTGGAAGCAAGACGCTTTGGGGCCTCTCTGCCCCTTTGGAAACAAGGCAGCACGTTGGGTCTGGCAGCTCTAGGGCAATGGAGCACAACCAGAGCAGAAGTTCTACTTCTTCCAGATCAGGCCTGCCTAGAAATTGCGTTTCACAGGCCTTGATAAGAGATGTTCTCTTAGGCTATAAGAGCACTGGGCACAGCCAGTTGTTTCTCAGCTTCCGAAGAGGTGGAAGCAAGATGCTTTGGGGCCTCTCTCCCCCTTTGGAAACAAGGCAGCCCTTTGGGCCTTTCAGCTCTAGGGCAATGGAGCACACCCAGAGCAGAAGTTCTACCTCAGCCAGATCAGGCCTGCCAAGAAACTGCTTTTCACAGGCCTTCGTAAGAGGTGTTCCCGGAAGGCTGTAAGAGTACCTGGCAGAGCGAGTTGTTTCTTAGCTTCAAAAACAGCTGGAAGCAACATGATTTGGGGCCTCTCTCCCCCTTTGGAAACAAAGCAGCCTTTGTGCCTGGCAGCTCTAGGCCAAAGTAGCACACCCAGAGCACAAGTTCTACCTCAGCCAGATAAGGCCTGTCAAGAAGCTGCGTTTCACAGGCCTTTGTATGTGACGTTCCCGGTTGGCTTTGAGAGCACTGTGCAGAGCCAGTTGTTTTAGCTTCCCAGAGAGCAGGAAGCAAGATGCTTTGGGGCCTCTCTCACACTTTGGAAATAAAGGCAGCCCTTTGGGCCTGGCAGCCCTAGGCCAATGGAGTACACCCAGAGCAGAAGTTCTACCTCAGCCAGATCAGGCCTTCCAAGAAACTGCGTCTCACAGGCCTTTCTCTGTCACGTTGCCGGTAGGCTGTGAGAGCACTGTGCAGAGCCAGTTGTTTCTTAGCTTCCCAAAGATTTGGAAGCAAGATACTTTGGGGACTCTCAGCCCCTTTGGAAACAAGGCGGCCCTTTGGGCCTGGCAGCTCTAGGCCAAAGTAGCACGCCCAGAGCAGGAGTTCTACTTCAGCCAGATCAGGCCTGCCAAGAAACTGCGTTTCACAGGCCTTGGTAAGAGATGTTCCCGGTAGGCTGTGAGAGCACTGTGGAGAGCCATTTGCTTTAGCTTCCCACAGAGCTGGAAGCAAGATGCTTTGGGGCCTCTCTCTCCCTTTGGAAACAAAGCAGCCTTTGTGCCTGGCAGCTCTAGGCCAAAGTAGCACACCCAGAGCACAAGTTCTACCTCAGCCAGATAAGGCCTGTCAAGAAGCTGCGTTTCACAGGCCTTTCTATGTGACGTTCCCGGTTGGCTTTGAGAGCACTGTGCAGAGCCAGTTGTTTTCGCTTCCCAGAGAGCAGGAAGCAAGATGCTTTGGGGCCTCTCTCACACTTTGGAAATAAAGGCAGCCCTTTGGGCCTGGCAGCCCTAGGCCAATGGAGTACACCCAGAGCAGAAGTTCTACTTCAGCCAGATCAGGCCTTCCAAGAAACTGCGTCTCACAGGCCTTTCTCTGTCACGTTGCCGGTAGGCTGTGAGAGCACTGTGCAGAGCCAGTTGTTTCTTAGCTTCCCAAAGATTTGGAAGCAAGATACTTTGGGGACTCTCAGCCCCTTTGGAAACAAGGCGGCCCTTTGGGCCTGGCAGCTCAGGGCAAGGTAGCACGCCCAGAGCAGGAGTTCTACTTCAGCCAGATCAGGCCTGCCAAGAAACTGCGTTTCACAGGCCTTGGTAAGAGATGTTCCCGGTAGGCTGTGAGAGCACTGTGGAGAGCCAGTTGCTTTAGCTTCCCACAGAGCTGGAAGCAAGATGCTTTGGGGCCTCTCTCTCCCTTTGGACACAAGGCAGCCGTTTGCGCCTGGCAGCTCTAGGCCAATGGAGCACACCCACAGCAGAAGTTCTACTTCAGGCAGATCAGTCCTGCCCAGAAACTGCGTTTCACAGCCCTTGGTAAGAGATGTTCACGGTAGGCTGTGAGAGCACTGGGCAGAACCAGTTGTTTTTTAGCTTCCCAAAGTGCTGGAGGCAAGATGCTTTGGGGCCTCTCTCACCCTTTGGAAACAAGGCAGCCCTTAGGTCCTGGTACCTCTTGGCCTATGTAGCACAACCAGAACAGAAGTTCTACTTCAGCCAGGTCAGGCCTGCCAAGAAACTGCGTTTCACAGGCCTTTCAAAGAGATGTTCTCTTAGGCTGTAAGAGCACTGGGCAGAGCCAGCTGTTTCTTAGCTTCCCGAAGAGCTGGGAGCAAGATGCTTTGGGTCCACTCTCCGTCTTTGGAAACAAGGCAGCCCTTTGGGCCTGGCAGCTCTAGGGCAATGGAGCACACCCAGAGCAGAAGTTCTACTTCAGCCAGATCAGGCCTGCCAGGAAACTGCGTTTCACAGGCCTTGGTAAGAGATGTTCCCGGTAGGCTGTAAGAGCACTGGGCAGAGCCAGTTGTTTCTTACCTTCCTGAAAAGCTGGAAGCAAGACGCTTGGGACCCCTCTGCCCGTTTGGGAACAAGGCAGCCTTTTGGGTCGGGAAGCTCTAGGCCAATGGAGCACACGCAGAGCAGGAGTTCTACTTCAGCCTGATCAGGCCTGCAAAGAAACAGCGTTTGACAGGCCTTGGTAAGAGATGTTCCCGGTGGGTGTAAGAGCACTGGGCAGAGCCAGTTGTTTCTTAGCTTCGCAAAGACCGGGAAGCAAGATGCTTTGGGCCTCTCTGCCCCTTGGAAGCAGGGCAGCACTTGGGGCCTGGCAGCTCTAGGGCAATGGAGCACACCCAGAGCCGGAGTTCTACTTCAGCCAGATGAGGCCTGCCAAGAAACTGCGTTTCACAGGCCTTTCAAAGACATGTTCCCGGTAGGCTGTAAGAGCACGGGGCAGAGCGAGTTGGTTCTTAGCTTCCCAGAGAGCTGGAAGCAAGATGCTTTGGGGCCTCTCTGCCCCTTTGGAAACAAGGCAGCACCTTGGGCCTGGCAGCTCTAGGGCAATGGAGCACACCCAGAGCAGAAGTTCTACTTCAGCCAAATCAGGCCTGCCAGGAAACGGCGTTTCACAGGCCTTGGTAAGAGATGTTCCCGGTAGGCTGTAAGAGCACTGGGCAACGCCAGATGTTTCTTAGCTTCCCGAAGAGCTGGAAGCAAGATGCTTTGGTGCCACTCTCTCACTTTGGAATCAAGGCAGCCCTTTGGGGCAGGTAGCTCTAGGCCAGTGGAGCACACCCAGAGCAGAAGTTCTACTTCGGCCAGTTCAGGCCACCAACAAACTGCGTTTCACAGGCCTTGGTAAGAGATGTTCCCGGTAGGCTGTAAGAGCACTGGGCAACGCCAGATGTTTCTTAGCTTCCCGAAGAGCTGGAAGCAAGATGCTTTGGGGCCTCTCTGCCCCTTTGCAAACAAGGCGGCCCTTTGGGCCAGGCAGCTCTAGGCCAATGGAGCACACCCAGAGCAGAAGTTCTACTTCAGCTAGATCAGGCCACCAACAAAGTGCGTTTCACAGGCCTTAGTAAGAGATTTTCTCTCAGGCTGTAAGAGCACTGGGCAGAGCCAGTTGTTTCTTAGCTTCCCAAAGAGCTGGAAGCAAGATGCTTTGGGGGCTCCCTGCCCCTTTGCCAACAAGGCCGACCTTTGGGCCTTTCAGCTCTAGGCCAATGGAGCACACCCAGAGCAGAAGTTCTACCTCAGCCAGATAAGGCCTGCCAAGAAACTGCGTTTCAAAGGCTTTGGTAAGAGATGTTGCCGGTACTCTGTCAGAGCACTGGGCAGAGACAGTTGTTTCTTAGCTTCCCAAAGAGCTGGAAGCAAGATGCTTTGGGGCCTCTCTGCCCCTTTGCAAAAAAGGCATCCCTTTGGGCCTTTCAGCTCTAGGCCAATGGAGCACAGCCAGAGCAGAAGTCCTACTTCAGCCAGATCAGGCCTGCCGTGGAACTGCGTTTCAGAGGCCTTTGTATGTGACGTTCCCGGTAGGCTGTGAGAGCACGGTGCAGAGCCAGTTGTTTCCTTGTTTCCCAAACAGCTGGAAGCAAGACGCTTTGGGGCCTCTCTGCCCCTTTGGAAACAAGGCAGCACGTTGGGTCTGGCAGCTCTAGGGCAATGGAGCACAACCAGAGCAGAAGTTCTACTTCTTCCAGATCAGGCCTGCCTAGAAAGTGCGTTTCACAGGCCTTGATAAGAGATGTTCTCTTAGGCTATAAGAGCACTGGGCACAGCCAGTTGTTTCTTAGCTTCCCAAGAGGTGGAAGCAAGATGCTTTGGGGCCTCTCTCCCCCTTTGGAAACAAGGCAGCCCTTTGGGCCTTTCAGCTCTAGGGCAATGGAGCACACCCAGAGCAGAAGTTCTACCTCAGCCAGATCAGGCCTGCCAAGAAACTGCTTTTCACAGGCCTTCGTAAGAGGTGTTCCCGGAAGGCTGTAAGAGTACCTGGCAGAGCGAGTTGTTTCTTAGCTTCAAAAACAGCTGGAAGCAACATGATTTGGGGCCTCTCTCCCCCTTTGGAAACAAAGCAGCCTTTGTGCCTGGCAGCTCTAGGCCAAAGTAGCACACCCAGAGCACAAGTTCTACCTCAGCCAGATAAGGCCTGTCAAGAAGCTGCGTTTCACAGGCCTTTGTATGTGACGTTCCCGGTTGGCTTTGAGAGCACTGTGCAGAGCCAGTTGTTTTAGCTTCCCAGAGAGCAGGAAGCAAGATGCTTTGGGGCCTCTCTCACACTTTGGAAATAAAGGCAGCCCTTTGGGCCTGGCAGCCCTAGGCCAATGGAGTACACCCAGAGCAGAAGTTCTACCTCAGCCAGATCAGGCCTTCCAAGAAACTGCGTCTCACAGGCCTTTCTCTGTCACGTTGCCGGTAGGCTGTGAGAGCACTGTGCAGAGCCAGTTGTTTCTTAGCTTCCCAAAGATTTGGAAGCAAGATACTTTGGGGACTCTCAGCCCCTTTGGAAACAAGGCGGCCCTTTGGGCCTGGCAGCTCTAGGCCAAAGTAGCACGCCCAGAGCAGGAGTTCTACTTCAGCCAGATCAGGCCTGCCAAGAAACTGCGTTTCACAGGCCTTGGTAAGAGATGTTCCCGGTAGGCTGTGAGAGCACTGTGGAGAGCCAGTTGCTTTAGCTTCCCACAGAGCTGGAAGCAAGATGCTTTGGGGCCTCTCTCTCCCTTTGGACACAAGGCAGCCGTTTGCGCCTGGCAGCTCTAGGCCAATGGAGCACACCCACAGCAGAAGTTCTACTTCAGGCAGATCAGTCCTGCCCAGAAACTGCGTTTCACAGCCCTTGGTAAGAGATGTTCACGGTAGGCTGTGAGAGCACTGGGCAGAACCAGTTGTTTTTTAGCTTCCCAAAGTGCTGGAGGCAAGATGCTTTGGGGCCTCTCTCACCCTTTGGAAACAAGGCAGCCCTTAGGTCCTGGTACCTCTTGGCCTATGTAGCACAACCAGAACAGAAGTTCTACTTCAGCCAGGTCAGGCCTGCCAAGAAACTGCGTTTCACAGGCCTTTCAAAGAGATGTTCTCTTAGGCTGTAAGAGCACTGGGCAGAGCCAGCTGTTTCTTAGCTTCCCGAAGAGCTGGGAGCAAGATGCTTTGGGTCCACTCTCCGTCTTTGGAAACAAGGCAGCCCTTTGGGCCTGGCAGCTCTAGGGCAATGGAGCACACCCAGAGCAGAAGTTCTACTTCAGCCAGATCAGGCCTGCCAGGAAACTGCGTTTCACAGGCCTTGGTAAGAGATGTTCCCGGTAGGCTGTAAGAGCACTGGGCAGAGCCAGTTGTTTCTTACCTTCCTGAAAAGCTGGAAGCAAGACGCTTGGGACCCCTCTGCCCGTTTGGGAACAAGGCAGCCTTTTGGGTCGGGAAGCTCTAGGCCAATGGAGCACACGCAGAGCAGGAGTTCTACTTCAGCCTGATCAGGCCTGCAAAGAAACAGCGTTTGACAGGCCTTGGTAAGAGATGTTCCCGGTGGGTGTAAGAGCACTGGGCAGAGCCAGTTGTTTCTTAGCTTCGCAAAGACCGGGAAGCAAGATGCTTTGGGCCTCTCTGCCCCTTGGAAACAGGGCAGCACTTGGGGCCTGGCAGCTCTAGGGCAATGGAGCACACCCAGAGCCGGAGTTCTACTTCAGCCAGATGAGGCCTGCCAAGAAACTGCGTTTCACAGGCCTTTCAAAGACATGTTCCCGGTAGGCTGTAAGAGCACGGGGCAGAGCGAGTTGGTTCTTAGCTTCCCAGAGAGCTGGAAGCAAGATGCTTTGGGGCCTCTCTGCCCCTTTGGAAACAAGGCAGCACCTTGGGCCTGGCAGCTCTAGGGCAATGGAGCACACCCAGAGCAGAAGTTCTACTTCAGCCAAATCAGGCCTGCCAGGAAACGGCGTTTCACAGGCCTTGGTAAGAGATGTTCCCGGTAGGCTGTAAGAGCACTGGGCAACGCCAGATGTTTCTTAGCTTCCCGAAGAGCTGGAAGCAAGATGCTTTGGTGCCACTCTCTCACTTTGGAATCAAGGCAGCCCTTTGGGGCAGGTAGCTCTAGGCCAGTGGAGCACACCCAGAGCAGAAGTTCTACTTCGGCCAGTTCAGGCCACCAACAAACTGCGTTTCACAGGCCTTGGTAAGAGATGTTCCCGGTAGGCTGTAAGAGCACTGGGCAACGCCAGATGTTTCTTAGCTTCCCGAAGAGCTGGAAGCAAGATGCTTTGGGGCCTCTCTGCCCCTTTGCAAACAAGGCGGCCCTTTGGGCCAGGCAGCTCTAGGCCAATGGAGCACACCCAGAGCAGAAGTTCTACTTCAGCTAGATCAGGCCACCAACAAAGTGCGTTTCACAGGCCTTAGTAAGAGATTTTCTCTCAGGCTGTAAGAGCACTGGGCAGAGCCAGTTGTTTCTTAGCTTCCCAAAGAGCTGGAAGCAAGATGCTTTGGGGGCTCCCTGCCCCTTTGCCAACAAGGCCGACCTTTGGGCCTTTCAGCTCTAGGCCAATGGAGCACACCCAGAGCAGAAGTTCTACCTCAGCCAGATAAGGCCTGCCAAGAAACTGCGTTTCAAAGGCTTTGGTAAGAGATGTTGCCGGTACTCTGTCAGAGCACTGGGCAGAGACAGTTGTTTCTTAGCTTCCCAAAGAGCTGGAAGCAAGATGCTTTGGGGCCTCTCTGCCCCTTTGCAAATAAGGCATCCCTTTGGGCCTTTCAGCTCTAGGCCAATGGAGCACAGCCAGAGCAGAAGTCCTACTTCAGCCAGATCAGGCCTGCCGTGGAACTGCGTTTCAGAGGCCTTTGTATGTGACGTTCCCGGTAGGCTGTGAGAGCACGGTGCAGAGCCAGTTGTTTCCTTGTTTCCCAAACAGCTGGAAGCAAGACGCTTTGGGGCCTCTCTGCCCCTTTGGAAACAAGGCAGCACGTTGGGTCTGGCAGCTCTAGGGCAATGGAGCACAACCAGAGCAGAAGTTCTACTTCTTCCAGATCAGGCCTGCCTAGAAAGTGCGTTTCACAGGCCTTGATAAGAGATGTTCTCTTAGGCTATAAGAGCACTGGGCACAGCCAGTTGTTTCTCAGCTTCCCAAGAGGTGGAAGCAAGATGCTTTGGGGCCTCTCTCCCCCTTTGGAAACAAGGCAGCCCTTTGGGCCTTTCAGCTCTAGGGCAATGGAGCACACCCAGAGCAGAAGTTCTACCTCAGCCAGATCAGGCCTGCCAAGAAACTGCTTTTCACAGGCCTTCGTAAGAGGTGTTCCCGGAAGGCTGTAAGAGTACCTGGCAGAGCGAGTTGTTTCTTAGCTTCAAAAACAGCTGGAAGCAACATGATTTGGGGCCTCTCTCCCCCTTTGGAAACAAAGCAGCCTTTGTGCCTGGCAGCTCTAGGCCAAAGTAGCACACCCAGAGCACAAGTTCTACCTCAGCCAGATAAGGCCTGTCAAGAAGCTGCGTTTCACAGGCCTTTGTATGTGACGTTCCCGGTTGGCTTTGAGAGCACTGTGCAGAGCCAGTTGTTTTAGCTTCCCAGAGAGCAGGAAGCAAGATGCTTTGGGGCCTCTCTCACACTTTGGAAATAAAGGCAGCCCTTTGGGCCTGGCAGCCCTAGGCCAATGGAGTACACCCAGAGCAGAAGTTCTACCTCAGCCAGATCAGGCCTTCCAAGAAACTGCGTCTCACAGGCCTTTCTCTGTCACGTTGCCGGTAGGCTGTGAGAGCACTGTGCAGAGCCAGTTGTTTCTTAGCTTCCCAAAGATTTGGAAGCAAGATACTTTGGGGACTCTCAGCCCCTTTGGAAACAAGGCGGCCCTTTGGGCCTGGCAGCTCTAGGCCAAAGTAGCACGCCCAGAGCAGGAGTTCTACTTCAGCCAGATCAGGCCTGCCAAGAAACTGCGTTTCACAGGCCTTGGTAAGAGATGTTCCCGGTAGGCTGTGAGAGCACTGTGGAGAGCCAGTTGCTTTAGCTTCCCACAGAGCTGGAAGCAAGATGCTTTGGGGCCTCTCTCTCCCTTTGGACACAAGGCAGCCGTTTGCGCCTGGCAGCTCTAGGCCAATGGAGCACACCCACAGCAGAAGTTCTACTTCAGGCAGATCAGTCCTGCCCAGAAACTGCGTTTCACAGCCCTTGGTAAGAGATGTTCACGGTAGGCTGTGAGAGCACTGGGCAGAACCAGTTGTTTTTTAGCTTCCCAAAGTGCTGGAGGCAAGATGCTTTGGGGCCTCTCTCACCCTTTGGAAACAAGGCAGCCCTTAGGTCCTGGTAGCTCTAGGCCTATGTAGCACAACCAGAACAGAAGTTCTACTTCAGCCAGGTCAGGCCTGCCAAGAAACTGCGTTTCACAGGCCTTTCAAAGAGATGTTCTCTTAGGCTGTAAGAGCACTGGGCAGAGCCAGCTGTTTCTTAGCTTCCCGAAGAGCTGGGAGCAAGATGCTTTGGGTCCACTCTCCGTCTTTGGAAACAAGGCAGCCCTTTGGGCCTGGCAGCTCTAGGGCAATGGAGCACACCCAGAGCAGAAGTTCTACTTCAGCCAGATCAGGCCTGCCAGGAAACTGCGTTTCACAGGCCTTGGTAAGAGATGTTCCCGGTAGGCTGTAAGAGCACTGGGCAGAGCCAGTTGTTTCTTACCTTCCTGAAAAGCTGGAAGCAAGACGCTTGGGACCCCTCTGCCCGTTTGGGAACAAGGCAGCCTTTTGGGTCGGGAAGCTCTAGGCCAATGGAGCACACGCAGAGCAGGAGTTCTACTTCAGCCTGATCAGGCCTGCAAAGAAACAGCGTTTGACAGGCCTTGGTAAGAGATGTTCCCGGTGGGTGTAAGAGCACTGGGCAGAGCCAGTTGTTTCTTAGCTTCGCAAAGACCGGGAAGCAAGATGCTTTGGGCCTCTCTGCCCCTTGGAAACAGGGCAGCACTTGGGGCCTGGCAGCTCTAGGGCAATGGAGCACACCCAGAGCCGGAGTTCTACTTCAGCCAGATGAGGCCTGCCAAGAAACTGCGTTTCACAGGCCTTTCAAAGACATGTTCCCGGTAGGCTGTAAGAGCACGGGGCAGAGCGAGTTGGTTCTTAGCTTCCCAGAGAGCTGGAAGCAAGATGCTTTGGGGCCTCTCTGCCCCTTTGGAAACAAGGCAGCACCTTGGGCCTGGCAGCTCTAGGGCAATGGAGCACACCCAGAGCAGAAGTTCTACTTCAGCCAAATCAGGCCTGCCAGGAAACGGCGTTTCACAGGCCTTGGTAAGAGATGTTCCCGGTAGGCTGTAAGAGCACTGGGCAACGCCAGATGTTTCTTAGCTTCCCGAAGAGCTGGAAGCAAGATGCTTTGGTGCCACTCTCTCACTTTGGAATCAAGGCAGCCCTTTGGGGCAGGTAGCTCTAGGCCAGTGGAGCACACCCAGAGCAGAAGTTCTACTTCGGCCAGTTCAGGCCACCAACAAACTGCGTTTCACAGGCCTTGGTAAGAGATGTTCCCGGTAGGCTGTAAGAGCACTGGGCAACGCCAGATGTTTCTTAGCTTCCCGAAGAGCTGGAAGCAAGATGCTTTGGGGCCTCTCTGCCCCTTTGCAAACAAGGCGGCCCTTTGGGCCAGGCAGCTCTAGGCCAATGGAGCACACCCAGAGCAGAAGTTCTACTTCAGCTAGATCAGGCCACCAACAAAGTGCGTTTCACAGGCCTTAGTAAGAGATTTTCTCTCAGGCTGTAAGAGCACTGGGCAGAGCCAGTTGTTTCTTAGCTTCCCAAAGAGCTGGAAGCAAGATGCTTTGGGGGCTCCCTGCCCCTTTGCCAACAAGGCCGACCTTTGGGCCTTTCAGCTCTAGGCCAATGGAGCACACCCAGAGCAGAAGTTCTACCTCAGCCAGATAAGGCCTGCCAAGAAACTGCGTTTCAAAGGCTTTGGTAAGAGATGTTGCCGGTACTCTGTCAGAGCACTGGGCAGAGACAGTTGTTTCTTAGCTTCCCAAAGAGCTGGAAGCAAGATGCTTTGGGGCCTCTCTGCCCCTTTGCAAATAAGGCATCCCTTTGGGCCTTTCAGCTCTAGGCCAATGGAGCACAGCCAGAGCAGAAGTCCTACTTCAGCCAGATCAGGCCTGCCGTGGAACTGCGTTTCAGAGGCCTTTGTATGTGACGTTCCCGGTAGGCTGTGAGAGCACGGTGCAGAGCCAGTTGTTTCCTTGTTTCCCAAACAGCTGGAAGCAAGACGCTTTGGGGCCTCTCTGCCCCTTTGGAAACAAGGCAGCACGTTGGGTCTGGCAGCTCTAGGGCAATGGAGCACAACCAGAGCAGAAGTTCTACTTCTTCCAGATCAGGCCTGCCTAGAAAGTGCGTTTCACAGGCCTTGATAAGAGATGTTCTCTTAGGCTATAAGAGCACTGGGCACAGCCAGTTGTTTCTCAGCTTCCCAAGAGGTGGAAGCAAGATGCTTTGGGGCCTCTCTCCCCCTTTGGAAACAAGGCAGCCCTTTGGGCCTTTCAGCTCTAGGGCAATGGAGCACACCCAGAGCAGAAGTTCTACCTCAGCCAGATCAGGCCTGCCAAGAAACTGCTTTTCACAGGCCTTCGTAAGAGGTGTTCCCGGAAGGCTGTAAGAGTACCTGGCAGAGCGAGTTGTTTCTTAGCTTCAAAAACAGCTGGAAGCAACATGATTTGGGGCCTCTCTCCCCCTTTGGAAACAAAGCAGCCTTTGTGCCTGGCAGCTCTAGGCCAAAGTAGCACACCCAGAGCACAAGTTCTACCTCAGCCAGATAAGGCCTGTCAAGAAGCTGCGTTTCACAGGCCTTTGTATGTGACGTTCCCGGTTGGCTTTGAGAGCACTGTGCAGAGCCAGTTGTTTTAGCTTCCCAGAGAGCAGGAAGCAAGATGCTTTGGGGCCTCTCTCACACTTTGGAAATAAAGGCAGCCCTTTGGGCCTGGCAGCCCTAGGCCAATGGAGTACACCCAGAGCAGAAGTTCTACCTCAGCCAGATCAGGCCTTCCAAGAAACTGCGTCTCACAGGCCTTTCTCTGTCACGTTGCCGGTAGGCTGTGAGAGCACTGTGCAGAGCCAGTTGTTTCTTAGCTTCCCAAAGATTTGGAAGCAAGATACTTTGGGGACTCTCAGCCCCTTTGGAAACAAGGCGGCCCTTTGGGCCTGGCAGCTCTAGGCCAAAGTAGCACGCCCAGAGCAGGAGTTCTACTTCAGCCAGATCAGGCCTGCCAAGAAACTGCGTTTCACAGGCCTTGGTAAGAGATGTTCCCGGTAGGCTGTGAGAGCACTGTGGAGAGCCAGTTGCTTTAGCTTCCCACAGAGCTGGAAGCAAGATGCTTTGGGGCCTCTCTCTCCCTTTGGACACAAGGCAGCCGTTTGCGCCTGGCAGCTCTAGGCCAATGGAGCACACCCACAGCAGAAGTTCTACTTCAGGCAGATCAGTCCTGCCCAGAAACTGCGTTTCACAGCCCTTGGTAAGAGATGTTCACGGTAGGCTGTGAGAGCACTGGGCAGAACCAGTTGTTTTTTAGCTTCCCAAAGTGCTGGAGGCAAGATGCTTTGGGGCCTCTCTCACCCTTTGGAAACAAGGCAGCCCTTAGGTCCTGGTAGCTCTAGGCCTATGTAGCACAACCAGAACAGAAGTTCTACTTCAGCCAGGTCAGGCCTGCCAAGAAACTGCGTTTCACAGGCCTTTCAAAGAGATGTTCTCTTAGGCTGTAAGAGCACTGGGCAGAGCCAGCTGTTTCTTAGCTTCCCGAAGAGCTGGGAGCAAGATGCTTTGGGTCCACTCTCCGTCTTTGGAAACAAGGCAGCCCTTTGGGCCTGGCAGCTCTAGGGCAATGGAGCACACCCAGAGCAGAAGTTCTACTTCAGCCAGATCAGGCCTGCCAGGAAACTGCGTTTCACAGGCCTTGGTAAGAGATGTTCCCGGTAGGCTGTAAGAGCACTGGGCAGAGCCAGTTGTTTCTTACCTTCCTGAAAAGCTGGAAGCAAGACGCTTGGGACCCCTCTGCCCGTTTGGGAACAAGGCAGCCTTTTGGGTCGGGAAGCTCTAGGCCAATGGAGCACACGCAGAGCAGGAGTTCTACTTCAGCCTGATCAGGCCTGCAAAGAAACAGCGTTTGACAGGCCTTGGTAAGAGATGTTCCCGGTGGGTGTAAGAGCACTGGGCAGAGCCAGTTGTTTCTTAGCTTCGCAAAGACCGGGAAGCAAGATGCTTTGGGCCTCTCTGCCCCTTGGAAACAGGGCAGCACTTGGGGCCTGGCAGCTCTAGGGCAATGGAGCACACCCAGAGCCGGAGTTCTACTTCAGCCAGATGAGGCCTGCCAAGAAACTGCGTTTCACAGGCCTTTCAAAGACATGTTCCCGGTAGGCTGTAAGAGCACGGGGCAGAGCGAGTTGGTTCTTAGCTTCCCAGAGAGCTGGAAGCAAGATGCTTTGGGGCCTCTCTGCCCCTTTGGAAACAAGGCAGCACCTTGGGCCTGGCAGCTCTAGGGCAATGGAGCACACCCAGAGCAGAAGTTCTACTTCAGCCAAATCAGGCCTGCCAGGAAACGGCGTTTCACAGGCCTTGGTAAGAGATGTTCCCGGTAGGCTGTAAGAGCACTGGGCAACGCCAGATGTTTCTTAGCTTCCCGAAGAGCTGGAAGCAAGATGCTTTGGTGCCACTCTCTCACTTTGGAATCAAGGCAGCCCTTTGGGGCAGGTAGCTCTAGGCCAGTGGAGCACACCCAGAGCAGAAGTTCTACTTCGGCCAGTTCAGGCCACCAACAAACTGCGTTTCACAGGCCTTGGTAAGAGATGTTCCCGGTAGGCTGTAAGAGCACTGGGCAACGCCAGATGTTTCTTAGCTTCCCGAAGAGCTGGAAGCAAGATGCTTTGGGGCCTCTCTGCCCCTTTGCAAACAAGGCGGCCCTTTGGGCCAGGCAGCTCTAGGCCAATGGAGCACACCCAGAGCAGAAGTTCTACTTCAGCTAGATCAGGCCACCAACAAAGTGCGTTTCACAGGCCTTAGTAAGAGATTTTCTCTCAGGCTGTAAGAGCACTGGGCAGAGCCAGTTGTTTCTTAGCTTCCCAAAGAGCTGGAAGCAAGATGCTTTGGGGGCTCCCTGCCCCTTTGCCAACAAGGCCGACCTTTGGGCCTTTCAGCTCTAGGCCAATGGAGCACACCCAGAGCAGAAGTTCTACCTCAGCCAGATAAGGCCTGCCAAGAAACTGCGTTTCAAAGGCTTTGGTAAGAGATGTTGCCGGTACTCTGTCAGAGCACTGGGCAGAGACAGTTGTTTCTTAGCTTCCCAAAGAGCTGGAAGCAAGATGCTTTGGGGCCTCTCTGCCCCTTTGCAAATAAGGCATCCCTTTGGGCCTTTCAGCTCTAGGCCAATGGAGCACAGCCAGAGCAGAAGTCCTACTTCAGCCAGATCAGGCCTGCCGTGGAACTGCGTTTCAGAGGCCTTTGTATGTGACGTTCCCGGTAGGCTGTGAGAGCACGGTGCAGAGCCAGTTGTTTCCTTGTTTCCCAAACAGCTGGAAGCAAGACGCTTTGGGGCCTCTCTGCCCCTTTGGAAACAAGGCAGCACGTTGGGTCTGGCAGCTCTAGGGCAATGGAGCACAACCAGAGCAGAAGTTCTACTTCTTCCAGATCAGGCCTGCCTAGAAAGTGCGTTTCACAGGCCTTGATAAGAGATGTTCTCTTAGGCTATAAGAGCACTGGGCACAGCCAGTTGTTTCTTAGCTTCCCAAGAGGTGGAAGCAAGATGCTTTGGGGCCTCTCTCCCCCTTTGGAAACAAGGCAGCCCTTTGGGCCTTTCAGCTCTAGGGCAATGGAGCACACCCAGAGCAGAAGTTCTACCTCAGCCAGATCAGGCCTGCCAAGAAACTGCTTTTCACAGGCCTTCGTAAGAGGTGTTCCCGGAAGGCTGTAAGAGTACCTGGCAGAGCGAGTTGTTTCTTAGCTTCAAAAACAGCTGGAAGCAACATGATTTGGGGCCTCTCTCCCCCTTTGGAAACAAAGCAGCCTTTGTGCCTGGCAGCTCTAGGCCAAAGTAGCACACCCAGAGCACAAGTTCTACCTCAGCCAGATAAGGCCTGTCAAGAAGCTGCGTTTCACAGGCCTTTGTATGTGACGTTCCCGGTTGGCTTTGAGAGCACTGTGCAGAGCCAGTTGTTTTAGCTTCCCAGAGAGCAGGAAGCAAGATGCTTTGGGGCCTCTCTCACACTTTGGAAATAAAGGCAGCCCTTTGGGCCTGGCAGCCCTAGGCCAATGGAGTACACCCAGAGCAGAAGTTCTACCTCAGCCAGATCAGGCCTTCCAAGAAACTGCGTCTCACAGGCCTTTCTCTGTCACGTTGCCGGTAGGCTGTGAGAGCACTGTGCAGAGCCAGTTGTTTCTTAGCTTCCCAAAGATTTGGAAGCAAGATACTTTGGGGACTCTCAGCCCCTTTGGAAACAAGGCGGCCCTTTGGGCCTGGCAGCTCTAGGCCAAAGTAGCACGCCCAGAGCAGGAGTTCTACTTCAGCCAGATCAGGCCTGCCAAGAAACTGCGTTTCACAGGCCTTGGTAAGAGATGTTCCCGGTAGGCTGTGAGAGCACTGTGGAGAGCCAGTTGCTTTAGCTTCCCACAGAGCTGGAAGCAAGATGCTTTGGGGCCTCTCTCTCCCTTTGGACACAAGGCAGCCGTTTGCGCCTGGCAGCTCTAGGCCAATGGAGCACACCCACAGCAGAAGTTCTACTTCAGGCAGATCAGTCCTGCCCAGAAACTGCGTTTCACAGCCCTTGGTAAGAGATGTTCACGGTAGGCTGTGAGAGCACTGGGCAGAACCAGTTGTTTTTTAGCTTCCCAAAGTGCTGGAGGCAAGATGCTTTGGGGCCTCTCTCACCCTTTGGAAACAAGGCAGCCCTTAGGTCCTGGTACCTCTTGGCCTATGTAGCACAACCAGAACAGAAGTTCTACTTCAGCCAGGTCAGGCCTGCCAAGAAACTGCGTTTCACAGGCCTTTCAAAGAGATGTTCTCTTAGGCTGTAAGAGCACTGGGCAGAGCCAGCTGTTTCTTAGCTTCCCGAAGAGCTGGGAGCAAGATGCTTTGGGTCCACTCTCCGTCTTTGGAAACAAGGCAGCCCTTTGGGCCTGGCAGCTCTAGGGCAATGGAGCACACCCAGAGCAGAAGTTCTACTTCAGCCAGATCAGGCCTGCCAGGAAACTGCGTTTCACAGGCCTTGGTAAGAGATGTTCCCGGTAGGCTGTAAGAGCACTGGGCAGAGCCAGTTGTTTCTTACCTTCCTGAAAAGCTGGAAGCAAGACGCTTGGGACCCCTCTGCCCGTTTGGGAACAAGGCAGCCTTTTGGGTCGGGAAGCTCTAGGCCAATGGAGCACACGCAGAGCAGGAGTTCTACTTCAGCCTGATCAGGCCTGCAAAGAAACAGCGTTTGACAGGCCTTGGTAAGAGATGTTCCCGGTGGGTGTAAGAGCACTGGGCAGAGCCAGTTGTTTCTTAGCTTCGCAAAGACCGGGAAGCAAGATGCTTTGGGCCTCTCTGCCCCTTGGAAACAGGGCAGCACTTGGGGCCTGGCAGCTCTAGGGCAATGGAGCACACCCAGAGCCGGAGTTCTACTTCAGCCAGATGAGGCCTGCCAAGAAACTGCGTTTCACAGGCCTTTCAAAGACATGTTCCCGGTAGGCTGTAAGAGCACGGGGCAGAGCGAGTTGGTTCTTAGCTTCCCAGAGAGCTGGAAGCAAGATGCTTTGGGGCCTCTCTGCCCCTTTGGAAACAAGGCAGCACCTTGGGCCTGGCAGCTCTAGGGCAATGGAGCACACCCAGAGCAGAAGTTCTACTTCAGCCAAATCAGGCCTGCCAGGAAACGGCGTTTCACAGGCCTTGGTAAGAGATGTTCCCGGTAGGCTGTAAGAGCACTGGGCAACGCCAGATGTTTCTTAGCTTCCCGAAGAGCTGGAAGCAAGATGCTTTGGTGCCACTCTCTCACTTTGGAATCAAGGCAGCCCTTTGGGGCAGGTAGCTCTAGGCCAGTGGAGCACACCCAGAGCAGAAGTTCTACTTCGGCCAGTTCAGGCCACCAACAAACTGCGTTTCACAGGCCTTGGTAAGAGATGTTCCCGGTAGGCTGTAAGAGCACTGGGCAACGCCAGATGTTTCTTAGCTTCCCGAAGAGCTGGAAGCAAGATGCTTTGGGGCCTCTCTGCCCCTTTGCAAACAAGGCGGCCCTTTGGGCCAGGCAGCTCTAGGCCAATGGAGCACACCCAGAGCAGAAGTTCTACTTCAGCTAGATCAGGCCACCAACAAAGTGCGTTTCACAGGCCTTAGTAAGAGATTTTCTCTCAGGCTGTAAGAGCACTGGGCAGAGCCAGTTGTTTCTTAGCTTCCCAAAGAGCTGGAAGCAAGATGCTTTGGGGGCTCCCTGCCCCTTTGCCAACAAGGCCGACCTTTGGGCCTTTCAGCTCTAGGCCAATGGAGCACACCCAGAGCAGAAGTTCTACCTCAGCCAGATAAGGCCTGCCAAGAAACTGCGTTTCAAAGGCTTTGGTAAGAGATGTTGCCGGTACTCTGTCAGAGCACTGGGCAGAGACAGTTGTTTCTTAGCTTCCCAAAGAGCTGGAAGCAAGATGCTTTGGGGCCTCTCTGCCCCTTTGCAAATAAGGCATCCCTTTGGGCCTTTCAGCTCTAGGCCAATGGAGCACAGCCAGAGCAGAAGTCCTACTTCAGCCAGATCAGGCCTGCCGTGGAACTGCGTTTCAGAGGCCTTTGTATGTGACGTTCCCGGTAGGCTGTGAGAGCACGGTGCAGAGCCAGTTGTTTCCTTGTTTCCCAAACAGCTGGAAGCAAGACGCTTTGGGGCCTCTCTGCCCCTTTGGAAACAAGGCAGCACGTTGGGTCTGGCAGCTCTAGGGCAATGGAGCACAACCAGAGCAGAAGTTCTACTTCTTCCAGATCAGGCCTGCCTAGAAAGTGCGTTTCACAGGCCTTGATAAGAGATGTTCTCTTAGGCTATAAGAGCACTGGGCACAGCCAGTTGTTTCTTAGCTTCCCAAGAGGTGGAAGCAAGATGCTTTGGGGCCTCTCTCCCCCTTTGGAAACAAGGCAGCCCTTTGGGCCTTTCAGCTCTAGGGCAATGGAGCACACCCAGAGCAGAAGTTCTACCTCAGCCAGATCAGGCCTGCCAAGAAACTGCTTTTCACAGGCCTTCGTAAGAGGTGTTCCCGGAAGGCTGTAAGAGTACCTGGCAGAGCGAGTTGTTTCTTAGCTTCAAAAACAGCTGGAAGCAACATGATTTGGGGCCTCTCTCCCCCTTTGGAAACAAAGCAGCCTTTGTGCCTGGCAGCTCTAGGCCAAAGTAGCACACCCAGAGCACAAGTTCTACCTCAGCCAGATAAGGCCTGTCAAGAAGCTGCGTTTCACAGGCCTTTGTATGTGACGTTCCCGGTTGGCTTTGAGAGCACTGTGCAGAGCCAGTTGTTTTAGCTTCCCAGAGAGCAGGAAGCAAGATGCTTTGGGGCCTCTCTCACACTTTGGAAATAAAGGCAGCCCTTTGGGCCTGGCAGCCCTAGGCCAATGGAGTACACCCAGAGCAGAAGTTCTACCTCAGCCAGATCAGGCCTTCCAAGAAACTGCGTCTCACAGGCCTTTCTCTGTCACGTTGCCGGTAGGCTGTGAGAGCACTGTGCAGAGCCAGTTGTTTCTTAGCTTCCCAAAGATTTGGAAGCAAGATACTTTGGGGACTCTCAGCCCCTTTGGAAACAAGGCGGCCCTTTGGGCCTGGCAGCTCTAGGCCAAAGTAGCACGCCCAGAGCAGGAGTTCTACTTCAGCCAGATCAGGCCTGCCAAGAAACTGCGTTTCACAGGCCTTGGTAAGAGATGTTCCCGGTAGGCTGTGAGAGCACTGTGGAGAGCCAGTTGCTTTAGCTTCCCACAGAGCTGGAAGCAAGATGCTTTGGGGCCTCTCTCTCCCTTTGGACACAAGGCAGCCGTTTGCGCCTGGCAGCTCTAGGCCAATGGAGCACACCCACAGCAGAAGTTCTACTTCAGGCAGATCAGTCCTGCCCAGAAACTGCGTTTCACAGCCCTTGGTAAGAGATGTTCACGGTAGGCTGTGAGAGCACTGGGCAGAACCAGTTGTTTTTTAGCTTCCCAAAGTGCTGGAGGCAAGATGCTTTGGGGCCTCTCTCACCCTTTGGAAACAAGGCAGCCCTTAGGTCCTGGTACCTCTTGGCCTATGTAGCACAACCAGAACAGAAGTTCTACTTCAGCCAGGTCAGGCCTGCCAAGAAACTGCGTTTCACAGGCCTTTCAAAGAGATGTTCTCTTAGGCTGTAAGAGCACTGGGCAGAGCCAGCTGTTTCTTAGCTTCCCGAAGAGCTGGGAGCAAGATGCTTTGGGTCCACTCTCCGTCTTTGGAAACAAGGCAGCCCTTTGGGCCTGGCAGCTCTAGGGCAATGGAGCACACCCAGAGCAGAAGTTCTACTTCAGCCAGATCAGGCCTGCCAGGAAACTGCGTTTCACAGGCCTTGGTAAGAGATGTTCCCGGTAGGCTGTAAGAGCACTGGGCAGAGCCAGTTGTTTCTTACCTTCCTGAAAAGCTGGAAGCAAGACGCTTGGGACCCCTCTGCCCGTTTGGGAACAAGGCAGCCTTTTGGGTCGGGAAGCTCTAGGCCAATGGAGCACACGCAGAGCAGGAGTTCTACTTCAGCCTGATCAGGCCTGCAAAGAAACAGCGTTTGACAGGCCTTGGTAAGAGATGTTCCCGGTGGGTGTAAGAGCACTGGGCAGAGCCAGTTGTTTCTTAGCTTCGCAAAGACCGGGAAGCAAGATGCTTTGGGCCTCTCTGCCCCTTGGAAACAGGGCAGCACTTGGGGCCTGGCAGCTCTAGGGCAATGGAGCACACCCAGAGCCGGAGTTCTACTTCAGCCAGATGAGGCCTGCCAAGAAACTGCGTTTCACAGGCCTTTCAAAGACATGTTCCCGGTAGGCTGTAAGAGCACGGGGCAGAGCGAGTTGGTTCTTAGCTTCCCAGAGAGCTGGAAGCAAGATGCTTTGGGGCCTCTCTGCCCCTTTGGAAACAAGGCAGCACCTTGGGCCTGGCAGCTCTAGGGCAATGGAGCACACCCAGAGCAGAAGTTCTACTTCAGCCAAATCAGGCCTGCCAGGAAACGGCGTTTCACAGGCCTTGGTAAGAGATGTTCCCGGTAGGCTGTAAGAGCACTGGGCAACGCCAGATGTTTCTTAGCTTCCCGAAGAGCTGGAAGCAAGATGCTTTGGTGCCACTCTCTCACTTTGGAATCAAGGCAGCCCTTTGGGGCAGGTAGCTCTAGGCCAGTGGAGCACACCCAGAGCAGAAGTTCTACTTCGGCCAGTTCAGGCCACCAACAAACTGCGTTTCACAGGCCTTGGTAAGAGATGTTCCCGGTAGGCTGTAAGAGCACTGGGCAACGCCAGATGTTTCTTAGCTTCCCGAAGAGCTGGAAGCAAGATGCTTTGGGGCCTCTCTGCCCCTTTGCAAACAAGGCGGCCCTTTGGGCCAGGCAGCTCTAGGCCAATGGAGCACACCCAGAGCAGAAGTTCTACTTCAGCTAGATCAGGCCACCAACAAAGTGCGTTTCACAGGCCTTAGTAAGAGATTTTCTCTCAGGCTGTAAGAGCACTGGGCAGAGCCAGTTGTTTCTTAGCTTCCCAAAGAGCTGGAAGCAAGATGCTTTGGGGGCTCCCTGCCCCTTTGCCAACAAGGCCGACCTTTGGGCCTTTCAGCTCTAGGCCAATGGAGCACACCCAGAGCAGAAGTTCTACCTCAGCCAGATAAGGCCTGCCAAGAAACTGCGTTTCAAAGGCTTTGGTAAGAGATGTTGCCGGTACTCTGTCAGAGCACTGGGCAGAGACAGTTGTTTCTTAGCTTCCCAAAGAGCTGGAAGCAAGATGCTCTGGGGCCTCTCTGCCCCTTTGCAAATAAGGCATCCCTTTGGGCCTTTCAGCTCTAGGCCAATGGAGCACAGCCAGAGCAGAAGTCCTACTTCAGCCAGATCAGGCCTGCCGTGGAACTGCGTTTCAGAGGCCTTTGTATGTGACGTTCCCGGTAGGCTGTGAGAGCACGGTGCAGAGCCAGTTGTTTCCTTGTTTCCCAAACAGCTGGAAGCAAGACGCTTTGGGGCCTCTCTGCCCCTTTGGAAACAAGGCAGCACGTTGGGTCTGGCAGCTCTAGGGCAATGGAGCACAACCAGAGCAGAAGTTCTACTTCTTCCAGATCAGGCCTGCCTAGAAAGTGCGTTTCACAGGCCTTGATAAGAGATGTTCTCTTAGGCTATAAGAGCACTGGGCACAGCCAGTTGTTTCTTAGCTTCCCAAGAGGTGGAAGCAAGATGCTTTGGGGCCTCTCTCCCCCTTTGGAAACAAGGCAGCCCTTTGGGCCTTTCAGCTCTAGGGCAATGGAGCACACCCAGAGCAGAAGTTCTACCTCAGCCAGATCAGGCCTGCCAAGAAACTGCTTTTCACAGGCCTTCGTAAGAGGTGTTCCCGGAAGGCTGTAAGAGTACCTGGCAGAGCGAGTTGTTTCTTAGCTTCAAAAACAGCTGGAAGCAACATGATTTGGGGCCTCTCTCCCCCTTTGGAAACAAAGCAGCCTTTGTGCCTGGCAGCTCTAGGCCAAAGTAGCACACCCAGAGCACAAGTTCTACCTCAGCCAGATAAGGCCTGTCAAGAAGCTGCGTTTCACAGGCCTTTGTATGTGACGTTCCCGGTTGGCTTTGAGAGCACTGTGCAGAGCCAGTTGTTTTAGCTTCCCAGAGAGCAGGAAGCAAGATGCTTTGGGGCCTCTCTCACACTTTGGAAATAAAGGCAGCCCTTTGGGCCTGGCAGCCCTAGGCCAATGGAGTACACCCAGAGCAGAAGTTCTACCTCAGCCAGATCAGGCCTTCCAAGAAACTGCGTCTCACAGGCCTTTCTCTGTCACGTTGCCGGTAGGCTGTGAGAGCACTGTGCAGAGCCAGTTGTTTCTTAGCTTCCCAAAGATTTGGAAGCAAGATACTTTGGGGACTCTCAGCCCCTTTGGAAACAAGGCGGCCCTTTGGGCCTGGCAGCTCTAGGCCAAAGTAGCACGCCCAGAGCAGGAGTTCTACTTCAGCCAGATCAGGCCTGCCAAGAAACTGCGTTTCACAGGCCTTGGTAAGAGATGTTCCCGGTAGGCTGTGAGAGCACTGTGGAGAGCCAGTTGCTTTAGCTTCCCACAGAGCTGGAAGCAAGATGCTTTGGGGCCTCTCTCTCCCTTTGGACACAAGGCAGCCGTTTGCGCCTGGCAGCTCTAGGCCAATGGAGCACACCCACAGCAGAAGTTCTACTTCAGGCAGATCAGTCCTGCCCAGAAACTGCGTTTCACAGCCCTTGGTAAGAGATGTTCACGGTAGGCTGTGAGAGCACTGGGCAGAACCAGTTGTTTTTTAGCTTCCCAAAGTGCTGGAGGCAAGATGCTTTGGGGCCTCTCTCACCCTTTGGAAACAAGGCAGCCCTTAGGTCCTGGTACCTCTTGGCCTATGTAGCACAACCAGAACAGAAGTTCTACTTCAGCCAGGTCAGGCCTGCCAAGAAACTGCGTTTCACAGGCCTTTCAAAGAGATGTTCTCTTAGGCTGTAAGAGCACTGGGCAGAGCCAGCTGTTTCTTAGCTTCCCGAAGAGCTGGGAGCAAGATGCTTTGGGTCCACTCTCCGTCTTTGGAAACAAGGCAGCCCTTTGGGCCTGGCAGCTCTAGGGCAATGGAGCACACCCAGAGCAGAAGTTCTACTTCAGCCAGATCAGGCCTGCCAGGAAACTGCGTTTCACAGGCCTTGGTAAGAGATGTTCCCGGTAGGCTGTAAGAGCACTGGGCAGAGCCAGTTGTTTCTTACCTTCCTGAAAAGCTGGAAGCAAGACGCTTGGGACCCCTCTGCCCGTTTGGGAACAAGGCAGCCTTTTGGGTCGGGAAGCTCTAGGCCAATGGAGCACACGCAGAGCAGGAGTTCTACTTCAGCCTGATCAGGCCTGCAAAGAAACAGCGTTTGACAGGCCTTGGTAAGAGATGTTCCCGGTGGGTGTAAGAGCACTGGGCAGAGCCAGTTGTTTCTTAGCTTCGCAAAGACCGGGAAGCAAGATGCTTTGGGCCTCTCTGCCCCTTGGAAACAGGGCAGCACTTGGGGCCTGGCAGCTCTAGGGCAATGGAGCACACCCAGAGCCGGAGTTCTACTTCAGCCAGATGAGGCCTGCCAAGAAACTGCGTTTCACAGGCCTTTCAAAGACATGTTCCCGGTAGGCTGTAAGAGCACGGGCCAGAGCGAGTTGGTTCTTAGCTTCCCAGAGAGCTGGAAGCAAGATGCTTTGGGGCCTCTCTGCCCCTTTGGAAACAAGGCAGCACCTTGGGCCTGGCAGCTCTAGGGCAATGGAGCACACCCAGAGCAGAAGTTCTACTTCAGCCAAATCAGGCCTGCCAGGAAACGGCGTTTCACAGGCCTTGGTAAGAGATGTTCCCGGTAGGCTGTAAGAGCACTGGGCAACGCCAGATGTTTCTTAGCTTCCCGAAGAGCTGGAAGCAAGATGCTTTGGTGCCACTCTCTCACTTTGGAATCAAGGCAGCCCTTTGGGGCAGGTAGCTCTAGGCCAGTGGAGCACACCCAGAGCAGAAGTTCTACTTCGGCCAGTTCAGGCCACCAACAAACTGCGTTTCACAGGCCTTGGTAAGAGATGTTCCCGGTAGGCTGTAAGAGCACTGGGCAACGCCAGATGTTTCTTAGCTTCCCGAAGAGCTGGAAGCAAGATGCTTTGGGGCCTCTCTGCCCCTTTGCAAACAAGGCGGCCCTTTGGGCCAGGCAGCTCTAGGCCAATGGAGCACACCCAGAGCAGAAGTTCTACTTCAGCTAGATCAGGCCACCAACAAAGTGCGTTTCACAGGCCTTAGTAAGAGATTTTCTCTCAGGCTGTAAGAGCACTGGGCAGAGCCAGTTGTTTCTTAGCTTCCCAAAGAGCTGGAAGCAAGATGCTTTGGGGGCTCCCTGCCCCTTTGCCAACAAGGCCGACCTTTGGGCCTTTCAGCTCTAGGCCAATGGAGCACACCCAGAGCAGAAGTTCTACCTCAGCCAGATAAGGCCTGCCAAGAAACTGCGTTTCAAAGGCTTTGGTAAGAGATGTTGCCGGTACTCTGTCAGAGCACTGGGCAGAGACAGTTGTTTCTTAGCTTCCCAAAGAGCTGGAAGCAAGATGCTTTGGGGCCTCTCTGCCCCTTTGCAAATAAGGCATCCCTTTGGGCCTTTCAGCTCTAGGCCAATGGAGCACAGCCAGAGCAGAAGTCCTACTTCAGCCAGATCAGGCCTGCCGTGGAACTGCGTTTCAGAGGCCTTTGTATGTGACGTTCCCGGTAGGCTGTGAGAGCACGGTGCAGAGCCAGTTGTTTCCTTGTTTCCCAAACAGCTGGAAGCAAGACGCTTTGGGGCCTCTCTGCCCCTTTGGAAACAAGGCAGCACGTTGGGTCTGGCAGCTCTAGGGCAATGGAGCACAACCAGAGCAGAAGTTCTACTTCTTCCAGATCAGGCCTGCCTAGAAAGTGCGTTTCACAGGCCTTGATAAGAGATGTTCTCTTAGGCTATAAGAGCACTGGGCACAGCCAGTTGTTTCTTAGCTTCCCAAGAGGTGGAAGCAAGATGCTTTGGGGCCTCTCTCCCCCTTTGGAAACAAGGCAGCCCTTTGGGCCTTTCAGCTCTAGGGCAATGGAGCACACCCAGAGCAGAAGTTCTACCTCAGCCAGATCAGGCCTGCCAAGAAACTGCTTTTCACAGGCCTTCGTAAGAGGTGTTCCCGGAAGGCTGTAAGAGTACCTGGCAGAGCGAGTTGTTTCTTAGCTTCAAAAACAGCTGGAAGCAACATGATTTGGGGCCTCTCTCCCCCTTTGGAAACAAAGCAGCCTTTGTGCCTGGCAGCTCTAGGCCAAAGTAGCACACCCAGAGCACAAGTTCTACCTCAGCCAGATAAGGCCTGTCAAGAAGCTGCGTTTCACAGGCCTTTGTATGTGACGTTCCCGGTTGGCTTTGAGAGCACTGTGCAGAGCCAGTTGTTTTAGCTTCCCAGAGAGCAGGAAGCAAGATGCTTTGGGGCCTCTCTCACACTTTGGAAATAAAGGCAGCCCTTTGGGCCTGGCAGCCCTAGGCCAATGGAGTACACCCAGAGCAGAAGTTCTACCTCAGCCAGATCAGGCCTTCCAAGAAACTGCGTCTCACAGGCCTTTCTCTGTCACGTTGCCGGTAGGCTGTGAGAGCACTGTGCAGAGCCAGTTGTTTCTTAGCTTCCCAAAGATTTGGAAGCAAGATACTTTGGGGACTCTCAGCCCCTTTGGAAACAAGGCGGCCCTTTGGGCCTGGCAGCTCTAGGCCAAAGTAGCACGCCCAGAGCAGGAGTTCTACTTCAGCCAGATCAGGCCTGCCAAGAAACTGCGTTTCACAGGCCTTGGTAAGAGATGTTCCCGGTAGGCTGTGAGAGCACTGTGGAGAGCCAGTTGCTTTAGCTTCCCACAGAGCTGGAAGCAAGATGCTTTGGGGCCTCTCTCTCCCTTTGGACACAAGGCAGCCGTTTGCGCCTGGCAGCTCTAGGCCAATGGAGCACACCCACAGCAGAAGTTCTACTTCAGGCAGATCAGTCCTGCCCAGAAACTGCGTTTCACAGCCCTTGGTAAGAGATGTTCACGGTAGGCTGTGAGAGCACTGGGCAGAACCAGTTGTTTTTTAGCTTCCCAAAGTGCTGGAGGCAAGATGCTTTGGGGCCTCTCTCACCCTTTGGAAACAAGGCAGCCCTTAGGTCCTGGTACCTCTTGGCCTATGTAGCACAACCAGAACAGAAGTTCTACTTCAGCCAGGTCAGGCCTGCCAAGAAACTGCGTTTCACAGGCCTTTCAAAGAGATGTTCTCTTAGGCTGTAAGAGCACTGGGCAGAGCCAGCTGTTTCTTAGCTTCCCGAAGAGCTGGGAGCAAGATGCTTTGGGTCCACTCTCCGTCTTTGGAAACAAGGCAGCCCTTTGGGCCTGGCAGCTCTAGGGCAATGGAGCACACCCAGAGCAGAAGTTCTACTTCAGCCAGATCAGGCCTGCCAGGAAACTGCGTTTCACAGGCCTTGGTAAGAGATGTTCCCGGTAGGCTGTAAGAGCACTGGGCAGAGCCAGTTGTTTCTTACCTTCCTGAAAAGCTGGAAGCAAGACGCTTGGGACCCCTCTGCCCGTTTGGGAACAAGGCAGCCTTTTGGGTCGGGAAGCTCTAGGCCAATGGAGCACACGCAGAGCAGGAGTTCTACTTCAGCCTGATCAGGCCTGCAAAGAAACAGCGTTTGACAGGCCTTGGTAAGAGATGTTCCCGGTGGGTGTAAGAGCACTGGGCAGAGCCAGTTGTTTCTTAGCTTCGCAAAGACCGGGAAGCAAGATGCTTTGGGCCTCTCTGCCCCTTGGAAACAGGGCAGCACTTGGGGCCTGGCAGCTCTAGGGCAATGGAGCACACCCAGAGCCGGAGTTCTACTTCAGCCAGATGAGGCCTGCCAAGAAACTGCGTTTCACAGGCCTTTCAAAGACATGTTCCCGGTAGGCTGTAAGAGCACGGGGCAGAGCGAGTTGGTTCTTAGCTTCCCAGAGAGCTGGAAGCAAGATGCTTTGGGGCCTCTCTGCCCCTTTGGAAACAAGGCAGCACCTTGGGCCTGGCAGCTCTAGGGCAATGGAGCACACCCAGAGCAGAAGTTCTACTTCAGCCAAATCAGGCCTGCCAGGAAACGGCGTTTCACAGGCCTTGGTAAGAGATGTTCCCGGTAGGCTGTAAGAGCACTGGGCAACGCCAGATGTTTCTTAGCTTCCCGAAGAGCTGGAAGCAAGATGCTTTGGTGCCACTCTCTCACTTTGGAATCAAGGCAGCCCTTTGGGGCAGGTAGCTCTAGGCCAGTGGAGCACACCCAGAGCAGAAGTTCTACTTCGGCCAGTTCAGGCCACCAACAAACTGCGTTTCACAGGCCTTGGTAAGAGATGTTCCCGGTAGGCTGTAAGAGCACTGGGCAACGCCAGATGTTTCTTAGCTTCCCGAAGAGCTGGAAGCAAGATGCTTTGGGGCCTCTCTGCCCCTTTGCAAACAAGGCGGCCCTTTGGGCCAGGCAGCTCTAGGCCAATGGAGCACACCCAGAGCAGAAGTTCTACTTCAGCTAGATCAGGCCACCAACAAAGTGCGTTTCACAGGCCTTAGTAAGAGATTTTCTCTCAGGCTGTAAGAGCACTGGGCAGAGCCAGTTGTTTCTTAGCTTCCCAAAGAGCTGGAAGCAAGATGCTTTGGGGGCTCCCTGCCCCTTTGCCAACAAGGCCGACCTTTGGGCCTTTCAGCTCTAGGCCAATGGAGCACACCCAGAGCAGAAGTTCTACCTCAGCCAGATAAGGCCTGCCAAGAAACTGCGTTTCAAAGGCTTTGGTAAGAGATGTTGCCGGTACTCTGTCAGAGCACTGGGCAGAGACAGTTGTTTCTTAGCTTCCCAAAGAGCTGGAAGCAAGATGCTTTGGGGCCTCTCTGCCCCTTTGCAAATAAGGCATCCCTTTGGGCCTTTCAGCTCTAGGCCAATGGAGCACAGCCAGAGCAGAAGTCCTACTTCAGCCAGATCAGGCCTGCCGTGGAACTGCGTTTCAGAGGCCTTTGTATGTGACGTTCCCGGTAGGCTGTGAGAGCACGGTGCAGAGCCAGTTGTTTCCTTGTTTCCCAAACAGCTGGAAGCAAGACGCTTTGGGGCCTCTCTGCCCCTTTGGAAACAAGGCAGCACGTTGGGTCTGGCAGCTCTAGGGCAATGGAGCACAACCAGAGCAGAAGTTCTACTTCTTCCAGATCAGGCCTGCCTAGAAAGTGCGTTTCACAGGCCTTGATAAGAGATGTTCTCTTAGGCTATAAGAGCACTGGGCACAGCCAGTTGTTTCTTAGCTTCCCAAGAGGTGGAAGCAAGATGCTTTGGGGCCTCTCTCCCCCTTTGGAAACAAGGCAGCCCTTTGGGCCTTTCAGCTCTAGGGCAATGGAGCACACCCAGAGCAGAAGTTCTACCTCAGCCAGATCAGGCCTGCCAAGAAACTGCTTTTCACAGGCCTTCGTAAGAGGTGTTCCCGGAAGGCTGTAAGAGTACCTGGCAGAGCGAGTTGTTTCTTAGCTTCAAAAACAGCTGGAAGCAACATGATTTGGGGCCTCTCTCCCCCTTTGGAAACAAAGCAGCCTTTGTGCCTGGCAGCTCTAGGCCAAAGTAGCACACCCAGAGCACAAGTTCTACCTCAGCCAGATAAGGCCTGTCAAGAAGCTGCGTTTCACAGGCCTTTGTATGTGACGTTCCCGGTTGGCTTTGAGAGCACTGTGCAGAGCCAGTTGTTTTAGCTTCCCAGAGAGCAGGAAGCAAGATGCTTTGGGGCCTCTCTCACACTTTGGAAATAAAGGCAGCCCTTTGGGCCTGGCAGCCCTAGGCCAATGGAGTACACCCAGAGCAGAAGTTCTACCTCAGCCAGATCAGGCCTTCCAAGAAACTGCGTCTCACAGGCCTTTCTCTGTCACGTTGCCGGTAGGCTGTGAGAGCACTGTGCAGAGCCAGTTGTTTCTTAGCTTCCCAAAGATTTGGAAGCAAGATACTTTGGGGACTCTCAGCCCCTTTGGAAACAAGGCGGCCCTTTGGGCCTGGCAGCTCTAGGCCAAAGTAGCACGCCCAGAGCAGGAGTTCTACTTCAGCCAGATCAGGCCTGCCAAGAAACTGCGTTTCACAGGCCTTGGTAAGAGATGTTCCCGGTAGGCTGTGAGAGCACTGTGGAGAGCCAGTTGCTTTAGCTTCCCACAGAGCTGGAAGCAAGATGCTTTGGGGCCTCTCTCTCCCTTTGGACACAAGGCAGCCGTTTGCGCCTGGCAGCTCTAGGCCAATGGAGCACACCCACAGCAGAAGTTCTACTTCAGGCAGATCAGTCCTGCCCAGAAACTGCGTTTCACAGCCCTTGGTAAGAGATGTTCACGGTAGGCTGTGAGAGCACTGGGCAGAACCAGTTGTTTTTTAGCTTCCCAAAGTGCTGGAGGCAAGATGCTTTGGGGCCTCTCTCACCCTTTGGAAACAAGGCAGCCCTTAGGTCCTGGTACCTCTTGGCCTATGTAGCACAACCAGAACAGAAGTTCTACTTCAGCCAGGTCAGGCCTGCCAAGAAACTGCGTTTCACAGGCCTTTCAAAGAGATGTTCTCTTAGGCTGTAAGAGCACTGGGCAGAGCCAGCTGTTTCTTAGCTTCCCGAAGAGCTGGGAGCAAGATGCTTTGGGTCCACTCTCCGTCTTTGGAAACAAGGCAGCCCTTTGGGCCTGGCAGCTCTAGGGCAATGGAGCACACCCAGAGCAGAAGTTCTACTTCAGCCAGATCAGGCCTGCCAGGAAACTGCGTTTCACAGGCCTTGGTAAGAGATGTTCCCGGTAGGCTGTAAGAGCACTGGGCAGAGCCAGTTGTTTCTTACCTTCCTGAAAAGCT
Source organism: Equus asinus (assembly GCF_041296235.1). NCBI lineage: Eukaryota > Metazoa > Chordata > Mammalia > Perissodactyla > Equidae > Equus > Equus asinus. The sequence continues at coordinate 1,816,312 of NW_027225523.1, forward strand.
GGAAGCAAGACGCTTGGGACCCCTCTGCCCGTTTGGGAACAAGGCAGCCTTTTGGGTCGGGAAGCTCTAGGCCAATGGAGCACACGCAGAGCAGGAGTTCTACTTCAGCCTGATCAGGCCTGCAAAGAAACAGCGTTTGACAGGCCTTGGTAAGAGATGTTCCCGGTGGGTGTAAGAGCACTGGGCAGAGCCAGTTGTTTCTTAGCTTCGCAAAGACCGGGAAGCAAGATGCTTTGGGCCTCTCTGCCCCTTGGAAACAGGGCAGCACTTGGGGCCTGGCAGCTCTAGGGCAATGGAGCACACCCAGAGCCGGAGTTCTACTTCAGCCAGATGAGGCCTGCCAAGAAACTGCGTTTCACAGGCCTTTCAAAGACATGTTCCCGGTAGGCTGTAAGAGCACGGGGCAGAGCGAGTTGGTTCTTAGCTTCCCAGAGAGCTGGAAGCAAGATGCTTTGGGGCCTCTCTGCCCCTTTGGAAACAAGGCAGCACCTTGGGCCTGGCAGCTCTAGGGCAATGGAGCACACCCAGAGCAGAAGTTCTACTTCAGCCAAATCAGGCCTGCCAGGAAACGGCGTTTCACAGGCCTTGGTAAGAGATGTTCCCGGTAGGCTGTAAGAGCACTGGGCAACGCCAGATGTTTCTTAGCTTCCCGAAGAGCTGGAAGCAAGATGCTTTGGTGCCACTCTCTCACTTTGGAATCAAGGCAGCCCTTTGGGGCAGGTAGCTCTAGGCCAGTGGAGCACACCCAGAGCAGAAGTTCTACTTCGGCCAGTTCAGGCCACCAACAAACTGCGTTTCACAGGCCTTGGTAAGAGATGTTCCCGGTAGGCTGTAAGAGCACTGGGCAACGCCAGATGTTTCTTAGCTTCCCGAAGAGCTGGAAGCAAGATGCTTTGGGGCCTCTCTGCCCCTTTGCAAACAAGGCGGCCCTTTGGGCCAGGCAGCTCTAGGCCAATGGAGCACACCCAGAGCAGAAGTTCTACTTCAGCTAGATCAGGCCACCAACAAAGTGCGTTTCACAGGCCTTAGTAAGAGATTTTCTCTCAGGCTGTAAGAGCACTGGGCAGAGCCAGTTGTTTCTTAGCTTCCCAAAGAGCTGGAAGCAAGATGCTTTGGGGGCTCCCTGCCCCTTTGCCAACAAGGCCGACCTTTGGGCCTTTCAGCTCTAGGCCAATGGAGCACACCCAGAGCAGAAGTTCTACCTCAGCCAGATAAGGCCTGCCAAGAAACTGCGTTTCAAAGGCTTTGGTAAGAGATGTTGCCGGTACTCTGTCAGAGCACTGGGCAGAGACAGTTGTTTCTTAGCTTCCCAAAGAGCTGGAAGCAAGATGCTTTGGGGCCTCTCTGCCCCTTTGCAAATAAGGCATCCCTTTGGGCCTTTCAGCTCTAGGCCAATGGAGCACAGCCAGAGCAGAAGTCCTACTTCAGCCAGATCAGGCCTGCCGTGGAACTGCGTTTCAGAGGCCTTTGTATGTGACGTTCCCGGTAGGCTGTGAGAGCACGGTGCAGAGCCAGTTGTTTCCTTGTTTCCCAAACAGCTGGAAGCAAGACGCTTTGGGGCCTCTCTGCCCCTTTGGAAACAAGGCAGCACGTTGGGTCTGGCAGCTCTAGGGCAATGGAGCACAACCAGAGCAGAAGTTCTACTTCTTCCAGATCAGGCCTGCCTAGAAAGTGCGTTTCACAGGCCTTGATAAGAGATGTTCTCTTAGGCTATAAGAGCACTGGGCACAGCCAGTTGTTTCTTAGCTTCCCAAGAGGTGGAAGCAAGATGCTTTGGGGCCTCTCTCCCCCTTTGGAAACAAGGCAGCCCTTTGGGCCTTTCAGCTCTAGGGCAATGGAGCACACCCAGAGCAGAAGTTCTACCTCAGCCAGATCAGGCCTGCCAAGAAACTGCTTTTCACAGGCCTTCGTAAGAGGTGTTCCCGGAAGGCTGTAAGAGTACCTGGCAGAGCGAGTTGTTTCTTAGCTTCAAAAACAGCTGGAAGCAACATGATTTGGGGCCTCTCTCCCCCTTTGGAAACAAAGCAGCCTTTGTGCCTGGCAGGTCTAGGCCAAAGTAGCACACCCAGAGCACAAGTTCTACCTCAGCCAGATAAGGCCTGTCAAGAAGCTGCGTTTCACAGGCCTTTGTATGTGACGTTCCCGGTTGGCTTTGAGAGCACTGTGCAGAGCCAGTTGTTTTAGCTTCCCAGAGAGCAGGAAGCAAGATGCTTTGGGGCCTCTCTCACACTTTGGAAATAAAGGCAGCCCTTTGGGCCTGGCAGCCCTAGGCCAATGGAGTACACCCAGAGCAGAAGTTCTACCTCAGCCAGATCAGGCCTTCCAAGAAACTGCGTCTCACAGGCCTTTCTCTGTCACGTTGCCGGTAGGCTGTGAGAGCACTGTGCAGAGCCAGTTGTTTCTTAGCTTCCCAAAGATTTGGAAGCAAGATACTTTGGGGACTCTCAGCCCCTTTGGAAACAAGGCGGCCCTTTGGGCCTGGCAGCTCTAGGCCAAAGTAGCACGCCCAGAGCAGGAGTTCTACTTCAGCCAGATCAGGCCTGCCAAGAAACTGCGTTTCACAGGCCTTGGTAAGAGATGTTCCCGGTAGGCTGTGAGAGCACTGTGGAGAGCCATTTGCTTTAGCTTCCCACAGAGCTGGAAGCAAGATGCTTTGGGGCCTCTCTCTCCCTTTGGACACAAGGCAGCCGTTTGCGCCTGGCAGCTCTAGGCCAATGGAGCACACCCACAGCAGAAGTTCTACTTCAGGCAGATCAGTCCTGCCCAGAAACTGCGTTTCACAGCCCTTGGTAAGAGATGTTCACGGTAGGCTGTGAGAGCACTGGGCAGAACCAGTTGTTTTTTAGCTTCCCAAAGTGCTGGAGGCAAGATGCTTTGGGGCCTCTCTCACCCTTTGGAAACAAGGCAGCCCTTAGGTCCTGGTACCTCTTGGCCTATGTAGCACAACCAGAACAGAAGTTCTACTTCAGCCAGGTCAGGCCTGCCAAGAAACTGCGTTTCACAGGCCTTTCAAAGAGATGTTCTCTTAGGCTGTAAGAGCACTGGGCAGAGCCAGCTGTTTCTTAGCTTCCCGAAGAGCTGGGAGCAAGATGCTTTGGGTCCACTCTCCGTCTTTGGAAACAAGGCAGCCCTTTGGGCCTGGCAGCTCTAGGGCAATGGAGCACACCCAGAGCAGAAGTTCTACTTCAGCCAGATCAGGCCTGCCAGGAAACTGCGTTTCACAGGCCTTGGTAAGAGATGTTCCCGGTAGGCTGTAAGAGCACTGGGCAGAGCCAGTTGTTTCTTACCTTCCTGAAAAGCTGGAAGCAAGACGCTTGGGACCCCTCTGCCCGTTTGGGAACAAGGCAGCCTTTTGGGTCGGGAAGCTCTAGGCCAATGGAGCACACGCAGAGCAGGAGTTCTACTTCAGCCTGATCAGGCCTGCAAAGAAACAGCGTTTGACAGGCCTTGGTAAGAGATGTTCCCGGTGGGTGTAAGAGCACTGGGCAGAGCCAGTTGTTTCTTAGCTTCGCAAAGACCGGGAAGCAAGATGCTTTGGGCCTCTCTGCCCCTTGGAAACAGGGCAGCACTTGGGGCCTGGCAGCTCTAGGGCAATGGAGCACACCCAGAGCCGGAGTTCTACTTCAGCCAGATGAGGCCTGCCAAGAAACTGCGTTTCACAGGCCTTTCAAAGACATGTTCCCGGTAGGCTGTAAGAGCACGGGCCAGAGCGAGTTGGTTCTTAGCTTCCCAGAGAGCTGGAAGCAAGATGCTTTGGGGCCTCTCTGCCCCTTTGGAAACAAGGCAGCACCTTGGGCCTGGCAGCTCTAGGGCAATGGAGCACACCCAGAGCAGAAGTTCTACTTCAGCCAAATCAGGCCTGCCAGGAAACGGCGTTTCACAGGCCTTGGTAAGAGATGTTCCCGGTAGGCTGTAAGAGCACTGGGCAACGCCAGATGTTTCTTAGCTTCCCGAAGAGCTGGAAGCAAGATGCTTTGGTGCCACTCTCTCACTTTGGAATCAAGGCAGCCCTTTGGGGCAGGTAGCTCTAGGCCAGTGGAGCACACCCAGAGCAGAAGTTCTACTTCGGCCAGTTCAGGCCACCAACAAACTGCGTTTCACAGGCCTTGGTAAGAGATGTTCCCGGTAGGCTGTAAGAGCACTGGGCAACGCCAGATGTTTCTTAGCTTCCCGAAGAGCTGGAAGCAAGATGCTTTGGGGCCTCTCTGCCCCTTTGCAAACAAGGCGGCCCTTTGGGCCAGGCAGCTCTAGGCCAATGGAGCACACCCAGAGCAGAAGTTCTACTTCAGCTAGATCAGGCCACCAACAAAGTGCGTTTCACAGGCCTTAGTAAGAGATTTTCTCTCAGGCTGTAAGAGCACTGGGCAGAGCCAGTTGTTTCTTAGCTTCCCAAAGAGCTGGAAGCAAGATGCTTTGGGGGCTCCCTGCCCCTTTGCCAACAAGGCCGACCTTTGGGCCTTTCAGCTCTAGGCCAATGGAGCACACCCAGAGCAGAAGTTCTACCTCAGCCAGATAAGGCCTGCCAAGAAACTGCGTTTCAAAGGCTTTGGTAAGAGATGTTGCCGGTACTCTGTCAGAGCACTGGGCAGAGACAGTTGTTTCTTAGCTTCCCAAAGAGCTGGAAGCAAGATGCTTTGGGGCCTCTCTGCCCCTTTGCAAATAAGGCATCCCTTTGGGCCTTTCAGCTCTAGGCCAATGGAGCACAGCCAGAGCAGAAGTCCTACTTCAGCCAGATCAGGCCTGCCGTGGAACTGCGTTTCAGAGGCCTTTGTATGTGACGTTCCCGGTAGGCTGTGAGAGCACGGTGCAGAGCCAGTTGTTTCCTTGTTTCCCAAACAGCTGGAAGCAAGACGCTTTGGGGCCTCTCTGCCCCTTTGGAAACAAGGCAGCACGTTGGGTCTGGCAGCTCTAGGGCAATGGAGCACAACCAGAGCAGAAGTTCTACTTCTTCCAGATCAGGCCTGCCTAGAAAGTGCGTTTCACAGGCCTTGATAAGAGATGTTCTCTTAGGCTATAAGAGCACTGGGCACAGCCAGTTGTTTCTCAGCTTCCCAAGAGGTGGAAGCAAGATGCTTTGGGGCCTCTCTCCCCCTTTGGAAACAAGGCAGCCCTTTGGGCCTTTCAGCTCTAGGGCAATGGAGCACACCCAGAGCAGAAGTTCTACCTCAGCCAGATCAGGCCTGCCAAGAAACTGCTTTTCACAGGCCTTCGTAAGAGGTGTTCCCGGAAGGCTGTAAGAGTACCTGGCAGAGCGAGTTGTTTCTTAGCTTCAAAAACAGCTGGAAGCAACATGATTTGGGGCCTCTCTCCCCCTTTGGAAACAAAGCAGCCTTTGTGCCTGGCAGCTCTAGGCCAAAGTAGCACACCCAGAGCACAAGTTCTACCTCAGCCAGATAAGGCCTGTCAAGAAGCTGCGTTTCACAGGCCTTTGTATGTGACGTTCCCGGTTGGCTTTGAGAGCACTGTGCAGAGCCAGTTGTTTTAGCTTCCCAGAGAGCAGGAAGCAAGATGCTTTGGGGCCTCTCTCACACTTTGGAAATAAAGGCAGCCCTTTGGGCCTGGCAGCCCTAGGCCAATGGAGTACACCCAGAGCAGAAGTTCTACCTCAGCCAGATCAGGCCTTCCAAGAAACTGCGTCTCACAGGCCTTTCTCTGTCACGTTGCCGGTAGGCTGTGAGAGCACTGTGCAGAGCCAGTTGTTTCTTAGCTTCCCAAAGATTTGGAAGCAAGATACTTTGGGGACTCTCAGCCCCTTTGGAAACAAGGCGGCCCTTTGGGCCTGGCAGCTCTAGGCCAAAGTAGCACGCCCAGAGCAGGAGTTCTACTTCAGCCAGATCAGGCCTGCCAAGAAACTGCGTTTCACAGGCCTTGGTAAGAGATGTTCCCGGTAGGCTGTGAGAGCACTGTGGAGAGCCATTTGCTTTAGCTTCCCACAGAGCTGGAAGCAAGATGCTTTGGGGCCTCTCTCTCCCTTTGGACACAAGGCAGCCGTTTGCGCCTGGCAGCTCTAGGCCAATGGAGCACACCCACAGCAGAAGTTCTACTTCAGGCAGATCAGTCCTGCCCAGAAACTGCGTTTCACAGCCCTTGGTAAGAGATGTTCACGGTAGGCTGTGAGAGCACTGGGCAGAACCAGTTGTTTTTTAGCTTCCCAAAGTGCTGGAGGCAAGATGCTTTGGGGCCTCTCTCACCCTTTGGAAACAAGGCAGCCCTTAGGTCCTGGTACCTCTTGGCCTATGTAGCACAACCAGAACAGAAGTTCTACTTCAGCCAGGTCAGGCCTGCCAAGAAACTGCGTTTCACAGGCCTTTCAAAGAGATGTTCTCTTAGGCTGTAAGAGCACTGGGCAGAGCCAGCTGTTTCTTAGCTTCCCGAAGAGCTGGGAGCAAGATGCTTTGGGTCCACTCTCCGTCTTTGGAAACAAGGCAGCCCTTTGGGCCTGGCAGCTCTAGGGCAATGGAGCACACCCAGAGCAGAAGTTCTACTTCAGCCAGATCAGGCCTGCCAGGAAACTGCGTTTCACAGGCCTTGGTAAGAGATGTTCCCGGTAGGCTGTAAGAGCACTGGGCAGAGCCAGTTGTTTCTTACCTTCCTGAAAAGCTGGAAGCAAGACGCTTGGGACCCCTCTGCCCGTTTGGGAACAAGGCAGCCTTTTGGGTCGGGAAGCTCTAGGCCAATGGAGCACACGCAGAGCAGGAGTTCTACTTCAGCCTGATCAGGCCTGCAAAGAAACAGCGTTTGACAGGCCTTGGTAAGAGATGTTCCCGGTGGGTGTAAGAGCACTGGGCAGAGCCAGTTGTTTCTTAGCTTCGCAAAGACCGGGAAGCAAGATGCTTTGGGCCTCTCTGCCCCTTGGAAACAGGGCAGCACTTGGGGCCTGGCAGCTCTAGGGCAATGGAGCACACCCAGAGCCGGAGTTCTACTTCAGCCAGATGAGGCCTGCCAAGAAACTGCGTTTCACAGGCCTTTCAAAGACATGTTCCCGGTAGGCTGTAAGAGCACGGGGCAGAGCGAGTTGGTTCTTAGCTTCCCAGAGAGCTGGAAGCAAGATGCTTTGGGGCCTCTCTGCCCCTTTGGAAACAAGGCAGCACCTTGGGCCTGGCAGCTCTAGGGCAACGGAGCACACCCAGAGCAGAAGTTCTACTTCAGCCAAATCAGGCCTGCCAGGAAACGGCGTTTCACAGGCCTTGGTAAGAGATGTTCCCGGTAGGCTGTAAGAGCACTGGGCAACGCCAGATGTTTCTTAGCTTCCCGAAGAGCTGGAAGCAAGATGCTTTGGTGCCACTCTCTCACTTTGGAATCAAGGCAGCCCTTTGGGGCAGGTAGCTCTAGGCCAGTGGAGCACACCCAGAGCAGAAGTTCTACTTCGGCCAGTTCAGGCCACCAACAAACTGCGTTTCACAGGCCTTGGTAAGAGATGTTCCCGGTAGGCTGTAAGAGCACTGGGCAACGCCAGATGTTTCTTAGCTTCCCGAAGAGCTGGAAGCAAGATGCTTTGGGGCCTCTCTGCCCCTTTGCAAACAAGGCGGCCCTTTGGGCCAGGCAGCTCTAGGCCAATGGAGCACACCCAGAGCAGAAGTTCTACTTCAGCTAGATCAGGCCACCAACAAAGTGCGTTTCACAGGCCTTAGTAAGAGATTTTCTCTCAGGCTGTAAGAGCACTGGGCAGAGCCAGTTGTTTCTTAGCTTCCCAAAGAGCTGGAAGCAAGATGCTTTGGGGGCTCCCTGCCCCTTTGCCAACAAGGCCGACCTTTGGGCCTTTCAGCTCTAGGCCAATGGAGCACACCCAGAGCAGAAGTTCTACCTCAGCCAGATAAGGCCTGCCAAGAAACTGCGTTTCAAAGGCTTTGGTAAGAGATGTTGCCGGTACTCTGTCAGAGCACTGGGCAGAGACAGTTGTTTCTTAGCTTCCCAAAGAGCTGGAAGCAAGATGCTTTGGGGCCTCTCTGCCCCTTTGCAAATAAGGCATCCCTTTGGGCCTTTCAGCTCTAGGCCAATGGAGCACAGCCAGAGCAGAAGTCCTACTTCAGCCAGATCAGGCCTGCCGTGGAACTGCGTTTCAGAGGCCTTTGTATGTGACGTTCCCGGTAGGCTGTGAGAGCACGGTGCAGAGCCAGTTGTTTCCTTGTTTCCCAAACAGCTGGAAGCAAGACGCTTTGGGGCCTCTCTGCCCCTTTGGAAACAAGGCAGCACGTTGGGTCTGGCAGCTCTAGGGCAATGGAGCACAACCAGAGCAGAAGTTCTACTTCTTCCAGATCAGGCCTGCCTAGAAAGTGCGTTTCACAGGCCTTGATAAGAGATGTTCTCTTAGGCTATAAGAGCACTGGGCACAGCCAGTTGTTTCTCAGCTTCCCAAGAGGTGGAAGCAAGATGCTTTGGGGCCTCTCTCCCCCTTTGGAAACAAGGCAGCCCTTTGGGCCTTTCAGCTCTAGGGCAATGGAGCACACCCAGAGCAGAAGTTCTACCTCAGCCAGATCAGGCCTGCCAAGAAACTGCTTTTCACAGGCCTTCGTAAGAGGTGTTCCCGGAAGGCTGTAAGAGTACCTGGCAGAGCGAGTTGTTTCTTAGCTTCAAAAACAGCTGGAAGCAACATGATTTGGGGCCTCTCTCCCCCTTTGGAAACAAAGCAGCCTTTGTGCCTGGCAGCTCTAGGCCAAAGTAGCACACCCAGAGCACAAGTTCTACCTCAGCCAGATAAGGCCTGTCAAGAAGCTGCGTTTCACAGGCCTTTGTATGTGACGTTCCCGGTTGGCTTTGAGAGCACTGTGCAGAGCCAGTTGTTTTAGCTTCCCAGAGAGCAGGAAGCAAGATGCTTTGGGGCCTCTCTCACACTTTGGAAATAAAGGCAGCCCTTTGGGCCTGGCAGCCCTAGGCCAATGGAGTACACCCAGAGCAGAAGTTCTACCTCAGCCAGATCAGGCCTTCCAAGAAACTGCGTCTCACAGGCCTTTCTCTGTCACGTTGCCGGTAGGCTGTGAGAGCACTGTGCAGAGCCAGTTGTTTCTTAGCTTCCCAAAGATTTGGAAGCAAGATACTTTGGGGACTCTCAGCCCCTTTGGAAACAAGGCGGCCCTTTGGGCCTGGCAGCTCTAGGCCAAAGTAGCACGCCCAGAGCAGGAGTTCTACTTCAGCCAGATCAGGCCTGCCAAGAAACTGCGTTTCACAGGCCTTGGTAAGAGATGTTCCCGGTAGGCTGTGAGAGCACTGTGGAGAGCCAGTTGCTTTAGCTTCCCACAGAGCTGGAAGCAAGATGCTTTGGGGCCTCTCTCTCCCTTTGGACACAAGGCAGCCGTTTGCGCCTGGCAGCTCTAGGCCAATGGAGCACACCCACAGCAGAAGTTCTACTTCAGGCAGATCAGTCCTGCCCAGAAACTGCGTTTCACAGCCCTTGGTAAGAGATGTTCACGGTAGGCTGTGAGAGCACTGGGCAGAACCAGTTGTTTTTTAGCTTCCCAAAGTGCTGGAGGCAAGATGCTTTGGGGCCTCTCTCACCCTTTGGAAACAAGGCAGCCCTTAGGTCCTGGTACCTCTTGGCCTATGTAGCACAACCAGAACAGAAGTTCTACTTCAGCCAGGTCAGGCCTGCCAAGAAACTGCATTTCACAGGCCTTTCAAAGAGATGTTCTCTTAGGCTGTAAGAGCACTGGGCAGAGCCAGCTGTTTCTTAGCTTCCCGAAGAGCTGGGAGCAAGATGCTTTGGGTCCACTCTCCGTCTTTGGAAACAAGGCAGCCCTTTGGGCCTGGCAGCTCTAGGGCAATGGAGCACACCCAGAGCAGAAGTTCTACTTCAGCCAGATCAGGCCTGCCAGGAAACTGCGTTTCACAGGCCTTGGTAAGAGATGTTCCCGGTAGGCTGTAAGAGCACTGGGCAGAGCCAGTTGTTTCTTACCTTCCTGAAAAGCTGGAAGCAAGACGCTTGGGACCCCTCTGCCCGTTTGGGAACAAGGCAGCCTTTTGTATCGGGAAGCTCTAGGCCAATGGAGCACACGCAGAGCAGGAGTTCTACTTCAGCCTGATCAGGCCTGCAAAGAAACAGCGTTTGACAGGCCTTGGTAAGAGATGTTCCCGGTAGGTGTAAGAGCACGGGGCAGAGCGAGTTGGTTCTTAGCTTCCCAGAGAGCTGGCAGCAAGATGCTTTGGGGCCTCTCTGCCCCTTTGGAAACAAGGCAGCACCTTGGGCCTGGCAGCTCTAGCTCAATGGAGCACACCCAGAGCAGAAGTTCTACTTCAGCCAAATCAGGCCTGCCAGGAAACGGCGTTTCACAGGCCTTGGTAAGAGATGTTCCCGGTAGGCTGTAAGAGCACTGGGCAACGCCAGATGTTTCTTAGCTTCCCGAAGAGCTGGAAGCAAGATGCTTTGGTGCCACTCTCTCACTTTGGAATCAAGGCAGCGCTTTGGGGCAGGTAGCTCTAGGCCAGTGGAGCACACCCAGAGCAGAAGTTCTACTTCGGCCAGTTCAGGCCACCAACAAACTGCGTTTCACAGGCCTTGGTAAGAGATGTTCCCGGTAGGCTGTAAGAGCACTGGGCAACGCCAGATGTTTCTTAGCTTCCCGAAGAGCTGGAAGCAAGATGCTTTGGGGCCTCTCTGCCCCTTTGCAAACAAGGCGGCCCTTTGGGCCAGGCAGCTCTAGGCCAATGGAGCACACCCAGAGCAGAAGTTCTACTTCAGCTAGATCAGGCCACCAACAAAGTGCGTTTCACAGGCCTTGGTAAGAGATTTTCTCTCAGGCTGTAAGAGCACTGGGCAGAGCCAGTTGTTTCTTAGCTTCCCAAAGAGCTGGAAGCAAGATGCTTTGGGGGCTCCCTGCCCCTTTGCCAACAAGGCCGACCTTTGGGCCTTTCAGCTCTAGGCCAATGGAGCACACCCAGAGCAGAAGTTCTACCTCAGCCAGATAAGGCCTGCCAAGAAACTGCGTTTCAAAGGCTTTGGTAAGAGATGTTGCCGGTACTCTGTCAGAGCACTGGGCAGAGACAGTTGTTTCTTAGCTTCCCAAAGAGCTGGAAGCAAGATGCTTTGGGGCCTCTCTGCCCCTTTGCAAATAAGGCATCCCTTTGGGCCTTTCAGCTCTAGGCCAATGGAGCACAGCCAGAGCAGAAGTCCTACTTCAGCCAGATCAGGCCTGCCGTGGAACTGCGTTTCAGAGGCCTTTGTATGTGACGTTCCCGGTAGGCTGTGAGAGCACGGTGCAGAGCCAGTTGTTTCCTTGTTTCCCAAACAGCTGGAAGCAAGACGCTTTGGGGCCTCTCTGCCCCTTTGGAAACAAGGCAGCACGTTGGGTCTGGCAGCTCTAGGGCAATGGACCACAACCAGAGCAGAAGTTCTACTTCTTCCAGATCAGGCCTGCCTAGAAAGTGCGTTTCACAGGCCTTGATAAGAGATGTTCTCTTAGGCTATAAGAGCACTGGGCACAGCCAGTTGTTTCTTAGCTTCCCAAGAGGTGGAAGCAAGATGCTTTGGGGCCTCTCTCCCCCTTTGGAAACAAGGCAGCCCTTTGGGCCTTTCAGATCTAGGGCAATGGAGCACACCCAGAGCAGAAGTTCTACCTCAGCCAGATCAGGCCTGCCAAGAAACTGCTTTTCACAGGCCTTCGTAAGAGGTGTTCCCGGAAGGCTGTAAGAGTACCTGGCAGAGCGAGTTGTTTCTTAGCTTCAAAAACAGCTGGAAGCAACATGATTTGGGGCCTCTCTCCCCCTTTGGAAACAAAGCAGCCTTTGTGCCTGGCAGCTCTAGGCCAAAGTAGCACACCCAGAGCACAAGTTCTACCTCAGCCAGATAAGGCCTGTCAAGAAGCTGCGTTTCACAGGCCTTTGTATGTGACGTTCCCGGTTGGCTTTGAGAGCACTGTGCAGAGCCAGTTGTTTTAGCTTCCCAGAGAGCAGGAAGCAAGATGCTTTGGGGCCTCTCTCACACTTTGGAAATAAAGGCAGCCCTTTGGGCCTGGCAGCCCTAGGCCAATGGAGTACACCCAGAGCAGAAGTTCTACCTCAGCCAGATCAGGCCTTCCAAGAAACTGCGTCTCACAGGCCTTTCTCTGTCACATTGCCGGTAGGCTGTGAGAGCACTGTGCAGAGCCAGTTGTTTCTTAGCTTCCCAAAGATTTGGAAGCAAGATACTTTGGGGACTCTCAGCCCCTTTGGAAACAAGGCGGCCCTTTGGGCCTGGCAGCTCTAGGCCAAAGTAGCACGCCCAGAGCAGGAGTTCTACTTCAGCCAGATCAGGCCTGCCAAGAAACTGCGTTTCACAGGCCTTGGTAAGAGATGTTCCCGGTAGGCTGTGAGAGCACTGTGGAGAGCCAGTTGCTTTAGCTTCCCACAGAGCTGGAAGCAAGATGCTTTGGGGCCTCTCTCTCCCTTTGGACACAAGGCAGCCGTTTGCGCCTGGCAGCTCTAGGCCAATGGAGCACACCCACAGCAGAAGTTCTACTTCAGGCAGATCAGTCCTGCCCAGAAACTGCGTTTCACAGCCCTTGGTAAGAGATGTTCACGGTAGGCTGTGAGAGCACTGGGCAGAACCAGTTGTTTTTTAGCTTCCCAAAGTGCTGGAGGCAAGATGCTTTGGGGCCTCTCTCACCCTTTGGAAACAAGGCAGCCCTTAGGTCCTGGTACCTCTTGGCCTATGTAGCACAACCAGAACAGAAGTTCTACTTCAGCCAGGTCAGGCCTGCCAAGAAACTGCGTTTCACAGGCCTTTCAAAGAGATGTTCTCTTAGGCTGTAAGAGCACTGGGCAGAGCCAGCTGTTTCTTAGCTTCCCGAAGAGCTGGGAGCAAGATGCTTTGGGTCCACTCTCCGTCTTTGGAAACAAGGCAGCCCTTTGCGCCTGGCAGCTCTAGGGCAATGGAGCACACCCAGAGCAGAAGTTCTACTTCAGCCAGATCAGGCCTGCCAGGAAACTGCGTTTCACAGGCCTTGGTAAGAGATGTTCCCGGTAGGCTGTAAGAGCACTGGGCAGAGCCAGTTGTTTCTTACCTTCCTGAAAAGCTGGAAGCAAGACGCTTGGGACCCCTCTGCCCGTTTGGGAACAAGGCAGCCTTTTGGGTCGGGAAGCTCTAGGCCAATGGAGCACACGCAGAGCAGGAGTTCTACTTCAGCCTGATCAGGCCTGCAAAGAAACAGCGTTTGACAGGCCTTGGTAAGAGATGTTCCCGGTGGGTGTAAGAGCACTGGGCAGAGCCAGTTGTTTCTTAGCTTCGCAAAGACCGGGAAGCAAGATGCTTTGGGCCTCTCTGCCCCTTGGAAACAGGGCAGCACTTGGGGCCTGGCAGCTCTAGGGCAATGGAGCACACCCAGAGCCGGAGTTCTACTTCAGCCAGATGAGGCCTGCCAAGAAACTGCGTTTCACAGGCCTTTCAAAGACATGTTCCCGGTAGGCTGTAAGAGCACGGGGCAGAGCGAGTTGGTTCTTAGCTTCCCAGAGAGCTGGAAGCAAGATGCTTTGGGGCCTCTCTGCCCCTTTGGAAACAAGGCAGCACCTTGGGCCTGGCAGCTCTAGGGCAATGGAGCACACCCAGAGCAGAAGTTCTACTTCAGCCAAATCAGGCCTGCCAGGAAACGGCGTTTCACAGGCCTTGGTAAGAGATGTTCCCGGTAGGCTGTAAGAGCACTGGGCAACGCCAGATGTTTCTTAGCTTCCCGAAGAGCTGGAAGCAAGATGCTTTGGTGCCACTCTCTCACTTTGGAATCAAGGCAGCCCTTTGGGGCAGGTAGCTCTAGGCCAGTGGAGCACACCCAGAGCAGAAGTTCTACTTCGGCCAGTTCAGGCCACCAACAAACTGCGTTTCACAGGCCTTGGTAAGAGATGTTCCCGGTAGGCTGTAAGAGCACTGGGCAACGCCAGATGTTTCTTAGCTTCCCGAAGAGCTGGAAGCAAGATGCTTTGGGGCCTCTCTGCCCCTTTGCAAACAAGGCGGCCCTTTGGGCCAGGCAGCTCTAGGCCAATGGAGCACACCCAGAGCAGAAGTTCTACTTCAGCTAGATCAGGCCACCAACAAAGTGCGTTTCACAGGCCTTAGTAAGAGATTTTCTCTCAGGCTGTAAGAGCACTGGGCAGAGCCAGTTGTTTCTTAGCTTCCCAAAGAGCTGGAAGCAAGATGCTTTGGGGGCTCCCTGCCCCTTTGCCAACAAGGCCGACCTTTGGGCCTTTCAGCTCTAGGCCAATGGAGCACACCCAGAGCAGAAGTTCTACCTCAGCCAGATAAGGCCTGCCAAGAAACTGCGTTTCAAAGGCTTTGGTAAGAGATGTTGCCGGTACTCTGTCAGAGCACTGGGCAGAGCCAGTTGTTTCTTAGCTTCCCAAAGAGCTTGAAGCAAGATGCTTTGGGGCCTCTCTGCCCCTTTGCAAATAAGGCATCCCTTTGGGCCTTTCAGCTCTAGGCCAATGGAGCACAGCCAGAGCAGAAGTCCTACTTCAGCCAGATCAGGCCTGCCGTGGAACTGCGTTTCAGAGGCCTTTGTATGTGACGTTCCCGGTAGGCTGTGAGAGCACGGTGCAGAGCCAGTTGTTTCCTTGTTTCCCAAACAGCTGGAAGCAAGACGCTTTGGGGCCTCTCTGCCCCTTTGGAAACAAGGCAGCACGTTGGGTCTGGCAGCTCTAGGGCAATGGAGCACAACCAGAGCAGAAGTTCTACTTCTTCCAGATCAGGCCTGCCTAGAAAGTGCGTTTCACAGGCCTTGATAAGAGATGTTCTCTTAGGCTATAAGAGCACTGGGCACAGCCAGTTGTTTCTTAGCTTCCCAAGAGGTGGAAGCAAGATGCTTTGGGGCCTCTCTCCCCCTTTGGAAACAAGGCAGCCCTTTGGGCCTTTCAGCTCTAGGGCAATGGAGCACACCCAGAGCAGAAGTTCTACCTCAGCCAGATCAGGCCTGCCAAGAAACTGCTTTTCACAGGCCTTCGTAAGAGGTGTTCCCGGAAGGCTGTAAGAGTACCTGGCAGAGCGAGTTGTTTCTTAGCTTCAAAAACAGCTGGAAGCAACATGATTTGGGGCCTCTCTCCCCCTTTGGAAACAAAGCAGCCTTTGTGCCTGGCAGCTCTAGGCCAAAGTAGCACACCCAGAGCACAAGTTCTACCTCAGCCAGATAAGGCCTGTCAAGAAGCTGCGTTTCACAGGCCTTTGTATGTGACGTTCCCGGTTGGCTTTGAGAGCACTGTGCAGAGCCAGTTGTTTTAGCTTCCCAGAGAGCAGGAAGCAAGATGCTTTGGGGCCTCTCTCACACTTTGGAAATAAAGGCAGCCCTTTGGGCCTGGCAGCCCTAGGCCAATGGAGTACACCCAGAGCAGAAGTTCTACCTCAGCCAGATCAGGCCTTCCAAGAAACTGCGTCTCACAGGCCTTTCTCTGTCACGTTGCCGGTAGGCTGTGAGAGCACTGTGCAGAGCCAGTTGTTTCTTAGCTTCCCAAAGATTTGGAAGCAAGATACTTTGGGGACTCTCAGCCCCTTTGGAAACAAGGCGGCCCTTTGGGCCTGGCAGCTCTAGGCCAAAGTAGCACGCCCAGAGCAGGAGTTCTACTTCAGCCAGATCAGGCCTGCCAAGAAACTGCGTTTCACAGGCCTTGGTAAGAGATGTTCCCGGTAGGCTGTGAGAGCACTGTGGAGAGCCAGTTGCTTTAGCTTCCCACAGAGCTGGAAGCAAGATGCTTTGGGGCCTCTCTCTCCCTTTGGACACAAGGCAGCCGTTTGCGCCTGGCAGCTCTAGGCCAATGGAGCACACCCACAGCAGAAGTTCTACTTCAGGCAGATCAGTCCTGCCCAGAAACTGCGTTTCACAGCCCTTGGTAAGAGATGTTCACGGTAGGCTGTGAGAGCACTGGGCAGAACCAGTTGTTTTTTAGCTTCCCAAAGTGCTGGAGGCAAGATGCTTTGGGGCCTCTCTCACCCTTTGGAAACAAGGCAGCCCTTAGGTCCTGGTACCTCTTGGCCTATGTAGCACAACCAGAACAGAAGTTCTACTTCAGCCAGGTCAGGCCTGCCAAGAAACTGCGTTTCACAGGCCTTTCAAAGAGATGTTCTCTTAGGCTGTAAGAGCACTGGGCAGAGCCAGCTGTTTCTTAGCTTCCCGAAGAGCTGGGAGCAAGATGCTTTGGGTCCACTCTCCGTCTTTGGAAACAAGGCAGCCCTTTGCGCCTGGCAGCTCTAGGGCAATGGAGCACACCCAGAGCAGAAGTTCTACTTCAGCCAGATCAGGCCTGCCAGGAAACTGCGTTTCACAGGCCTTGGTAAGAGATGTTCCCGGTAGGCTGTAAGAGCACTGGGCAGAGCCAGTTGTTTCTTACCTTCCTGAAAAGCTGGAAGCAAGACGCTTGGGACCCCTCTGCCCGTTTGGGAACAAGGCAGCCTTTTGGGTCGGGAAGCTCTAGGCCAATGGAGCACACGCAGAGCAGGAGTTCTACTTCAGCCTGATCAGGCCTGCAAAGAAACAGCGTTTGACAGGCCTTGGTAAGAGATGTTCCCGGTGGGTGTAAGAGCACTGGGCAGAGCCAGTTGTTTCTTAGCTTCGCAAAGACCGGGAAGCAAGATGCTTTGGGCCTCTCTGCCCCTTGGAAACAGGGCAGCACTTGGGGCCTGGCAGCTCTAGGGCAATGGAGCACACCCAGAGCCGGAGTTCTACTTCAGCCAGATGAGGCCTGCCAAGAAACTGCGTTTCACAGGCCTTTCAAAGACATGTTCCCGGTAGGCTGTAAGAGCACGGGGCAGAGCGAGTTGGTTCTTAGCTTCCCAGAGAGCTGGAAGCAAGATGCTTTGGGGCCTCTCTGCCCCTTTGGAAACAAGGCAGCACCTTGGGCCTGGCAGCTCTAGGGCAATGGAGCACACCCAGAGCAGAAGTTCTACTTCAGCCAAATCAGGCCTGCCAGGAAACGGCGTTTCACAGGCCTTGGTAAGAGATGTTCCCGGTAGGCTGTAAGAGCACTGGGCAACGCCAGATGTTTCTTAGCTTCCCGAAGAGCTGGAAGCAAGATGCTTTGGTGCCACTCTCTCACTTTGGAATCAAGGCAGCCCTTTGGGGCAGGTAGCTCTAGGCCAGTGGAGCACACCCAGAGCAGAAGTTCTACTTCGGCCAGTTCAGGCCACCAACAAACTGCGTTTCACAGGCCTTGGTAAGAGATGTTCCCGGTAGGCTGTAAGAGCACTGGGCAACGCCAGATGTTTCTTAGCTTCCCGAAGAGCTGGAAGCAAGATGCTTTGGGGCCTCTCTGCCCCTTTGCAAACAAGGCGGCCCTTTGGGCCAGGCAGCTCTAGGCCAATGGAGCACACCCAGAGCAGAAGTTGTACTTCAGCTAGATCAGGCCACCAACAAAGTGCGTTTCACAGGCCTTAGTAAGAGATTTTCTCTCAGGCTGTAAGAGCACTGGGCAGAGCCAGTTGTTTCTTAGCTTCCCAAAGAGCTGGAAGCAAGATGCTTTGGGGGCTCCCTGCCCCTTTGCCAACAAGGCCGACCTTTGGGCCTTTCAGCTCTAGGCCAATGGAGCACACCCAGAGCAGAAGTTCTACCTCAGCCAGATAAGGCCTGCCAAGAAACTGCGTTTCAAAGGCTTTGGTAAGAGATGTTGCCGGTACTCTGTCAGAGCACTGGGCAGAGACAGTTGTTTCTTAGCTTCCCAAAGAGCTGGAAGCAAGATGCTTTGGGGCCTCTCTGCCCCTTTGCAAATAAGGCATCCCTTTGGGCCTTTCAGCTCTAGGCCAATGGAGCACAGCCAGAGCAGAAGTCCTACTTCAGCCAGATCAGGCCTGCCGTGGAACTGCGTTTCAGAGGCCTTTGTATGTGACGTTCCCGGTAGGCTGTGAGAGCACGGTGCAGAGCCAGTTGTTTCCTTGTTTCCCAAACAGCTGGAAGCAAGACGCTTTGGGGCCTCTCTGCCCCTTTGGAAACAAGGCAGCACGTTGGGTCTGGCAGCTCTAGGGCAATGGACCACAACCAGAGCAGAAGTTCTACTTCTTCCAGATCAGGCCTGCCTAGAAAGTGCGTTTCACAGGCCTTGATAAGAGATGTTCTCTTAGGCTATAAGAGCACTGGGCACAGCCAGTTGTTTCTTAGCTTCCCAAGAGGTGGAAGCAAGATGCTTTGGGGCCTCTCTCCCCCTTTGGAAACAAGGCAGCCCTTTGGGCCTTTCAGCTCTAGGGCAATGGAGCACACCCAGAGCAGAAGTTCTACCTCAGCCAGATCAGGCCTGCCAAGAAACTGCTTTTCACAGGCCTTCGTAAGAGGTGTTCCCGGAAGGCTGTAAGAGTACCTGGCAGAGCGAGTTGTTTCTTAGCTTCAAAAACAGCTGGAAGCAACATGATTTGGGGCCTCTCTCCCCCTTTGGAAACAAAGCAGCCTTTGTGCCTGGCAGCTCTAGGCCAAAGTAGCACACCCAGAGCACAAGTTCTACCTCAGCCAGATAAGGCCTGTCAAGAAGCTGCGTTTCACAGGCCTTTGTATGTGACGTTCCCGGTTGGCTTTGAGAGCACTGTGCAGAGCCAGTTGTTTTAGCTTCCCAGAGAGCAGGAAGCAAGATGCTTTGGGGCCTCTCTCACACTTTGGAAATAAAGGCAGCCCTTTGGGCCTGGCAGCCCTAGGCCAATGGAGTACACCCAGAGCAGAAGTTCTACCTCAGCCAGATCAGGCCTTCCAAGAAACTGCGTCTCACAGGCCTTTCTCTGTCACGTTGCCGGTAGGATGTGAGAGCACTGTGCAGAGCCAGTTGTTTCTTAGCTTCCCAAAGATTTGGAAGCAAGATACTTTGGGGACTCTCAGCCCCTTTGGAAACAAGGCGGCCCTTTGGGCCTGGCAGCTCTAGGCCAAAGTAGCACGCCCAGAGCAGGAGTTCTACTTCAGCCAGATCAGGCCTGCCAAGAAACTGCGTTTCACAGGCCTTGGTAAGAGATGTTCCCGGTAGGCTGTGAGAGCACTGTGGAGAGCCAGTTGCTTTAGCTTCCCACAGAGCTGGAAGCAAGATGCTTTGGGGCCTCTCTCTCCCTTTGGACACAAGGCAGCCGTTTGCGCCTGGCAGCTCTAGGCCAATGGAGCACACCCACAGCAGAAGTTCTACTTCAGGCAGATCAGTCCTGCCCAGAAACTGCGTTTCACAGCCCTTGGTAAGAGATGTTCACGGTAGGCTGTGAGAGCACTGGGCAGAACCAGTTGTTTTTTAGCTTCCCAAAGTGCTGGAGGCAAGATGCTTTGGGGCCTCTCTCACCCTTTGGAAACAAGGCAGCCCTTAGGTCCTGGTACCTCTTGGCCTATGTAGCACAACCAGAACAGAAGTTCTACTTCAGCCAGGTCAGGCCTGCCAAGAAACTGCGTTTCACAGGCCTTTCAAAGAGATGTTCTCTTAGGCTGTAAGAGCACTGGGCAGAGCCAGCTGTTTCTTAGCTTCCCGAAGAGCTGGGAGCAAGATGCTTTGGGTCCACTCTCCGTCTTTGGAAACAAGGCAGCCCTTTGGGCCTGGCAGCTCTAGGGCAATGGAGCACACCCAGAGCAGAAGTTCTACTTCAGCCAGATCAGGCCTGCCAGGAAACTGCGTTTCACAGCCCTTGGTAAGAGATGTTCACGGTAGGCTGTGAGAGCACTGGGCAGAACCAGTTGTTTTTTAGCTTCCCAAAGTGCTGGAGGCAAGATGCTTTGGGGCCTCTCTCACCCTTTGGAAACAAGGCAGCCCTTAGGTCCTGGTACCTCTTGGCCTATGTAGCACAACCAGAACAGAAGTTCTACTTCAGCCAGGTCAGGCCTGCCAAGAAACTGCGTTTCACAGGCCTTTCAAAGAGATGTTCTCTTAGGCTGTAAGAGCACTGGGCAGAGCCAGCTGTTTCTTAGCTTCCCGAAGAGCTGGGAGCAAGATGCTTTGGGTCCACTCTCCGTCTTTGGAAACAAGGCAGCCCTTTGCGCCTGGCAGCTCTAGGGCAATGGAGCACACCCAGAGCAGAAGTTCTACTTCAGCCAGATCAGGCCTGCCAGGAAACTGCGTTTCACAGGCCTTGGTAAGAGATGTTCCCGGTAGGCTGTAAGAGCACTGGGCAGAGCCAGTTGTTTCTTACCTTCCTGAAAAGCTGGAAGCAAGACGCTTGGGACCCCTCTGCCCGTTTGGGAACAAGGCAGCCTTTTGGGTCGGGAAGCTCTAGGCCAATGGAGCACACGCAGAGCAGGAGTTCTACTTCAGCCTGATCAGGCCTGCAAAGAAACAGCGTTTGACAGGCCTTGGTAAGAGATGTTCCCGGTGGGTGTAAGAGCACTGGGCAGAGCCAGTTGTTTCTTAGCTTCGCAAAGACCGGGAAGCAAGATGCTTTGGGCCTCTCTGCCCCTTGGAAACAGGGCAGCACTTGGGGCCTGGCAGCTCTAGGGCAATGGAGCACACCCAGAGCCGGAGTTCTACTTCAGCCAGATGAGGCCTGCCAAGAAACTGCGTTTCACAGGCCTTTCAAAGACATGTTCCCGGTAGGCTGTAAGAGCACGGGGCAGAGCGAGTTGGTTCTTAGCTTCCCAGAGAGCTGGAAGCAAGATGCTTTGGGGCCTCTCTGCCCCTTTGGAAACAAGGCAGCACCTTGGGCCTGGCAGCTCTAGGGCAATGGAGCACACCCAGAGCAGAAGTTCTACTTCAGCCAAATCAGGCCTGCCAGGAAACGGCGTTTCACAGGCCTTGGTAAGAGATGTTCCCGGTAGGCTGTAAGAGCACTGGGCAACGCCAGATGTTTCTTAGCTTCCCGAAGAGCTGGAAGCAAGATGCTTTGGTGCCACTCTCTCACTTTGGAATCAAGGCAGCCCTTTGGGGCAGGTAGCTCTAGGCCAGTGGAGCACACCCAGAGCAGAAGTTCTACTTCGGCCAGTTCAGGCCACCAACAAACTGCGTTTCACAGGCCTTGGTAAGAGATGTTCCCGGTAGGCTGTAAGAGCACTGGGCAACGCCAGATGTTTCTTAGCTTCCCGAAGAGCTGGAAGCAAGATGCTTTGGGGCCTCTCTGCCCCTTTGCAAACAAGGCGGCCCTTTGGGCCAGGCAGCTCTAGGCCAATGGAGCACACCCAGAGCAGAAGTTCTACTTCAGCTAGATCAGGCCACCAACAAAGTGCGTTTCACAGGCCTTAGTAAGAGATTTTCTCTCAGGCTGTAAGAGCACTGGGCAGAGCCAGTTGTTTCTTAGCTTCCCAAAGAGCTGGAAGCAAGATGCTTTGGGGGCTCCCTGCCCCTTTGCCAACAAGGCCGACCTTTGGGCCTTTCAGCTCTAGGCCAATGGAGCACACCCAGAGCAGAAGTTCTACCTCAGCCAGATAAGGCCTGCCAAGAAACTGCGTTTCAAAGGCTTTGGTAAGAGATGTTGCCGGTACTCTGTCAGAGCACTGGGCAGAGACAGTTGTTTCTTAGCTTCCCAAAGAGCTGGAAGCAAGATGCTTTGGGGCCTCTCTGCCCCTTTGCAAATAAGGCATCCCTTTGGGCCTTTCAGCTCTAGGCCAATGGAGCACAGCCAGAGCAGAAGTCCTACTTCAGCCAGATCAGGCCTGCCGTGGAACTGCGTTTCAGAGGCCTTTGTATGTGACGTTCCCGGTAGGCTGTGAGAGCACGGTGCAGAGCCAGTTGTTTCCTTGTTTCCCAAACAGCTGGAAGCAAGACGCTTTGGGGCCTCTCTGCCCCTTTGGAAACAAGGCAGCACGTTGGGTCTGGCAGCTCTAGGGCAATGGACCACAACCAGAGCAGAAGTTCTACTTCTTCCAGATCAGGCCTGCCTAGAAAGTGCGTTTCACAGGCCTTGATAAGAGATGTTCTCTTAGGCTATAAGAGCACTGGGCACAGCCAGTTGTTTCTTAGCTTCCCAAGAGGTGGAAGCAAGATGCTTTGGGGCCTCTCTCCCCCTTTGGAAACAAGGCAGCCCTTTGGGCCTTTCAGCTCTAGGGCAATGGAGCACACCCAGAGCAGAAGTTCTACCTCAGCCAGATCAGGCCTGCCAAGAAACTGCTTTTCACAGGCCTTCGTAAGAGGTGTTCCCGGAAGGCTGTAAGAGTACCTGGCAGAGCGAGTTGTTTCTTAGCTTCAAAAACAGCTGGAAGCAACATGATTTGGGGCCTCTCTCCCCCTTTGGAAACAAAGCAGCCTTTGTGCCTGGCAGCTCTAGGCCAAAGTAGCACACCCAGAGCACAAGTTCTACCTCAGCCAGATAAGGCCTGTCAAGAAGCTGCGTTTCACAGGCCTTTGTATGTGACGTTCCCGGTTGGCTTTGAGAGCACTGTGCAGAGCCAGTTGTTTTAGCTTCCCAGAGAGCAGGAAGCAAGATGCTTTGGGGCCTCTCTCACACTTTGGAAATAAAGGCAGCCCTTTGGGCCTGGCAGCCCTAGGCCAATGGAGTACACCCAGAGCAGAAGTTCTACCTCAGCCAGATCAGGCCTTCCAAGAAACTGCGTCTCACAGGCCTTTCTCTGTCACGTTGCCGGTAGGCTGTGAGAGCACTGTGCAGAGCCAGTTGTTTCTTAGCTTCCCAAAGATTTGGAAGCAAGATACTTTGGGGACTCTCAGCCCCTTTGGAAACAAGGCGGCCCTTTGGGCCTGGCAGCTCTAGGCCAAAGTAGCACGCCCAGAGCAGGAGTTCTACTTCAGCCAGATCAGGCCTGCCAAGAAACTGCGTTTCACAGGCCTTGGTAAGAGATGTTCCCGGTAGGCTGTGAGAGCACTGTGGAGAGCCAGTTGCTTTAGCTTCCCACAGAGCTGGAAGCAAGATGCTTTGGGGCCTCTCTCTCCCTTTGGACACAAGGCAGCCGTTTGCGCCTGGCAGCTCTAGGCCAATGGAGCACACCCACAGCAGAAGTTCTACTTCAGGCAGATCAGTCCTGCCCAGAAACTGCGTTTCACAGCCCTTGGTAAGAGATGTTCACGGTAGGCTGTGAGAGCACTGGGCAGAACCAGTTGTTTTTTAGCTTCCCAAAGTGCTGGAGGCAAGATGATTTGGGGCCTCTCTCACCCTTTGGAAACAAGGCAGCCCTTAGGTCCTGGTACCTCTTGGCCTATGTAGCACAACCAGAACAGAAGTTCTACTTCAGCCAGGTCAGGCCTGCCAAGAAACTGCGTTTCACAGGCCTTTCAAAGAGATGTTCTCTTAGGCTGTAAGAGCACTGGGCAGAGCCAGCTGTTTCTTAGCTTCCCGAAGAGCTGGGAGCAAGATGCTTTGGGTCCACTCTCCGTCTTTGGAAACAAGGCAGCCCTTTGCGCCTGGCAGCTCTAGGGCAATGGAGCACACCCAGAGCAGAAGTTCTACTTCAGCCAGATCAGGCCTGCCAGGAAACTGCGTTTCACAGGCCTTGGTAAGAGATGTTCCCGGTAGGCTGTAAGAGCACTGGGCAGAGCCAGTTGTTTCTTACCTTCCTGAAAAGCTGGAAGCAAGACGCTTGGGACCCCTCTGCCCGTTTGGGAACAAGGCAGCCTTTTGGGTCGGGAAGCTCTAGGCCAATGGAGCACACGCAGAGCAGGAGTTCTACTTCAGCCTGATCAGGCCTGCAAAGAAACAGCGTTTGACAGGCCTTGGTAAGAGATGTTCCCGGTGGGTGTAAGAGCACTGGGCAGAGCCAGTTGTTTCTTAGCTTCGCAAAGACCGGGAAGCAAGATGCTTTGGGCCTCTCTGCCCCTTGGAAACAGGGCAGCACTTGGGGCCTGGCAGCTCTAGGGCAATGGAGCACACCCAGAGCCGGAGTTCTACTTCAGCCAGATGAGGCCTGCCAAGAAACTGCGTTTCACAGGCCTTTCAAAGACATGTTCCCGGTAGGCTGTAAGAGCACGGGGCAGAGCGAGTTGGTTCTTAGCTTCCCAGAGAGCTGGAAGCAAGATGCTTTGGGGCCTCTCTGCCCCTTTGGAAACAAGGCAGCACCTTGGGCCTGGCAGCTCTAGGGCAATGGAGCACACCCAGAGCAGAAGTTCTACTTCAGCCAAATCAGGCCTGCCAGGAAACGGCGTTTCACAGGCCTTGGTAAGAGATGTTCCCGGTAGGCTGTAAGAGCACTGGGCAACGCCAGATGTTTCTTAGCTTCCCGAAGAGCTGGAAGCAAGATGCTTTGGTGCCACTCTCTCACTTTGGAATCAAGGCAGCCCTTTGGGGCAGGTAGCTCTAGGCCAGTGGAGCACACCCAGAGCAGAAGTTCTACTTCGGCCAGTTCAGGCCACCAACAAACTGCGTTTCACAGGCCTTGGTAAGAGATGTTCCCGGTAGGCTGTAAGAGCACTGGGCAACGCCAGATGTTTCTTAGCTTCCCGAAGAGCTGGAAGCAAGATGCTTTGGGGCCTCTCTGCCCCTTTGCAAACAAGGCGGCCCTTTGGGCCAGGCAGCTCTAGGCCAATGGAGCACACCCAGAGCAGAAGTTCTACTTCAGCTAGATCAGGCCACCAACAAAGTGCGTTTCACAGGCCTTAGTAAGAGATTTTCTCTCAGGCTGTAAGAGCACTGGGCAGAGCCAGTTGTTTCTTAGCTTCCCAAAGAGCTGGAAGCAAGATGCTTTGGGGGCTACCTGCCCCTTTGCCAACAAGGCCGACCTTTGGGCCTTTCAGCTCTAGGCCAATGGAGCACACCCAGAGCAGAAGTTCTACCTCAGCCAGATAAGGCCTGCCAAGAAACTGCGTTTCAAAGGCTTTGGTAAGAGATGTTGCCGGTACTCTGTCAGAGCACTGGGCAGAGACAGTTGTTTCTTAGCTTCCCAAAGAGCTGGAAGCAAGATGCTTTGGGGCCTCTCTGCCCCTTTGCAAATAAGGCATCCCTTTGGGCCTTTCAGCTCTAGGCCAATGGAGCACAGCCAGAGCAGAAGTCCTACTTCAGCCAGATCAGGCCTGCCGTGGAACTGCGTTTCAGAGGCCTTTGTATGTGACGTTCCCGGTAGACTGTGAGAGCACGGTGCAGAGCCAGTTGTTTCCTTGTTTCCCAAACAGCTGGAAGCAAGACGCTTTGGGGCCTCTCTGCCCCTTTGGAAACAAGGCAGCACGTTGGGTCTGGCAGCTCTAGGGCAATGGAGCACAACCAGAGCAGAAGTTCTACTTCTTCCAGATCAGGCCTGCCTAGAAAGTGCGTTTCACAGGCCTTGATAAGAGATGTTCTCTTAGGTTATAAGAGCACTGGGCACAGCCAGTTGTTTCTTAGCTTCCCAAGAGGTGGAAGCAAGATGCTTTGGGGCCTCTCTCCCCCTTTGGAAACAAGGCAGCCCTTTGGGCCTTTCAGCTCTAGGGCAATGGAGCACACCCAGAGCAGAAGTTCTACCTCAGCCAGATCAGGCCTGCCAAGAAACTGCTTTTCACAGGCCTTCGTAAGAGGTGTTCCCGGAAGGCTGTAAGAGTACCTGGCAGAGCGAGTTGTTTCTTAGCTTCAAAAACAGCTGGAAGCAACATGATTTGGGGCCTCTCTCCCCCTTTGGAAACAAAGCAGCCTTTGTGCCTGGCAGCTCTAGGCCAAAGTAGCACACCCAGAGCACAAGTTCTACCTCAGCCAGATAAGGCCTGTCAAGAAGCTGCGTTTCACAGGCCTTTGTATGTGACGTTCCCGGTTGGCTTTGAGAGCACTGTGCAGAGCCAGTTGTTTTAGCTTCCCAGAGAGCAGGAAGCAAGATGCTTTGGGGCCTCTCTCACACTTTGGAAATAAAGGCAGCCCTTTGGGCCTGGCAGCCCTAGGCCAATGGAGTACACCCAGAGCAGAAGTTCTACCTCAGCCAGATCAGGCCTTCCAAGAAACTGCGTCTCACAGGCCTTTCTCTGTCACGTTGCCGGTAGGCTGTGAGAGCACTGTGCAGAGCCAGTTGTTTCTTAGCTTCCCAAAGATTTGGAAGCAAGATACTTTGGGGACTCTCAGCCCCTTTGGAAACAAGGGGGCCCTTTGGGCCTGGCAGCTCTAGGCCAAAGTAGCACGCCCAGAGCAGGAGTTCTACTTCAGCCAGATCAGGCCTGCCAAGAAACTGCGTTTCACAGGCCTTGGTAAGAGATGTTCCCGGTAGGCTGTGAGAGCACTGTGGAGAGCCAGTTGCTTTAGCTTCCCACAGAGCTGGAAGCAAGATGCCTTGGGGCCTCTCTCTCCCTTTGGACACAAGGCAGCCGTTTGCGCCTGGCAGCTCTAGGCCAATGGAGCACACCCACAGCAGAAGTTCTACTTCAGGCAGATCAGTCCTGCCCAGAAACTGCGTTTCACAGCCCTTGGTAAGAGATGTTCACGGTAGGCTGTGAGAGCACTGGGCAGAACCAGTTGTTTTTTAGCTTCCCAAAGTGCTGGAGGCAAGATGCTTTGGGGCCTCTCTCACGCTTTGGAAACAAGGCAGCCCTTAGGTCCTGGTACCTCTTGGCCTATGTAGCACAACCAGAACAGAAGTTCTACTTCAGCCAGGTCAGGCCTGCCAAGAAACTGCGTTTCACAGGCCTTTCAAAGAGATGTTCTCTTAGGCTGTAAGAGCACTGGGCAGAGCCAGCTGTTTCTTAGCTTCCCGAAGAGCTGGGAGCAAGATGCTTTGGGTCCACTCTCCGTCTTTGGAAACAAGGCAGCCCTTTACGCCTGGCAGCTCTAGGGCAATGGAGCACACCCAGAGCAGAAGTTCTACTTCAGCCAGATCAGGCCTGCCAGGAAACTGCGTTTCACAGGCCTTGGTAAGAGATGTTCCCGGTAGGCTGTAAGAGCACTGGGCAGAGCCAGTTGTTTCTTACCTTCCTGAAAAGCTGGAAGCAAGACGCTTGGGACCCCTCTGCCCGTTTGGGAACAAGGCAGCCTTTTGGGTCGGGAAGCTCTAGGGCAATGGAGCACACGCAGAGCAGGAGTTCTACTTCAGCCTGATCAGGACTGCAAAGAAACAGCGTTTGACAGGCCTTGGTAAGAGATGTTCCCGGTGGGTGTAAGAGCACTGGGCAGAGCCAGTTGTTTCTTAGCTTCGCAAAGACCGGGAAGCAAGATGCTTTGGGGGCTCCCTGCCCCTTTGCCAACAAGGCCGACCTTTGGGCCTTTCAGCTCTAGGCCAATGGAGCACACCCAGAGCAGAAGTTCTACCTCAGCCAGATAAGGCCTGCCAAGAAACTGCGTTTCAAAGGCTTTGGTAAGAGATGTTGCCGGTACTCTGTCAGAGCACTGGGCAGAGACAGTTGTTTCTTAGCGTCCCAAAGAGCTGGAAGCAAGATGCTTTGGGGCCTCTCTGCCCCCTTGCAAACAAGGCATCCCTTTGGGCCTTTCAGCTCTAGGGCAATGGAGCACACCCAGAGCAGAAGTTCTACCTCAGCCAGATCAGGCCTGCCAAGAAACTGCTTTTCACAGGCCTTCGTAAGAGGTGTTCCCGGAAGGCTGTAAGAGTACCTGGCAGAGCGAGTTGTTTCTTAGCTTCAAAAACAGCTGGAAGCAACATGATTTGGGGCCTCTCTCCCCCTTTGGAAACAAAGCAGCCTTTGTGCCTGGCAGCTCTAGGCCAAAGTAGCACACCCAGAGCACAAGTTCTACCTCAGCCAGATAAGGCCTGTCAAGAAGCTGCGTTTCACAGGCCTTTGTATGTGACGTTCCCTGTTGGCTTTGAGAGCACTGTGCAGAGCCAGTTGTTTTAGCTTCCCAGAGAGCAGGAAGCAAGATGCTTTGGGGCCTCTCTCACACTTTGGAAATAAAGGCAGCCCTTTGGGCCTGGCAGCCCTAGGCCAATGGAGTACACCCAGAGCAGAAGTTCTACCTCAGCCAGATCAGGCCTTCCAAGAAACTGCGTCTCACAGGCCTTTCTCTGTCACGTTGCCGGTAGGCTGTGAGAGCACTGTGCAGAGCCAGTTGTTTCTTAGCTTCCCAAAGATTTGGAAGCAAGATACTTTGGGGACTCTCAGCCCCTTTGGAAACAAGGCGGCCCTTTGGGCCTGGCAGCTCTAGGCCAAAGTAGCACGCCCAGAGCAGGAGTTCTACTTCAGCCAGATCAGGCCTGCCAAGAAACTGCGTTTCACAGGCCTTGGTAAGAGATGTTCCCGGTAGGCTGTAAGAGCACTGGGCAGAGCCAGTTGTTTCTTACCTTCCTGAAAAGCTGGAAGCAAGACGCTTGGGACCCCTCTGCCCGTTTGGGAACAAGGCAGCCTTTTGGGTCGGGAAGCTCTAGGCCAATGGAGCACACGCAGAGCAGGAGTTCTACTTCAGCCTGATCAGGCCTGCAAAGAAACAGCGTTTGACAGGCCTTGGTAAGAGATGTTCCCGGTGGGTGTAAGAGCACTGGGCAGAGCCAGTTGTTTCTTAGCTTCGCAAAGACCGGGAAGCAAGATGCTTTGGGCCTCTCTGCCCCTTGGAAACAGGGCAGCACTTGGGGCCTGGCAGCTCTAGGGCAATGGAGCACACCCAGAGCCGGAGTTCTACTTCAGCCAGATGAGGCCTGCCAAGAAACTGCGTTTCACAGGCCTTTCAAAGACATGTTCCCGGTAGGCTGTAAGAGCACGGGGCAGAGCGAGTTGGTTCTTAGCTTCCCAGAGAGCTGGAAGCAAGATGCTTTGGGGCCTCTCTGCCCCTTTGGAAACAAGGCAGCACCTTGGGCCTGGCAGCTCTAGGGCAATGGAGCACACCCAGAGCAGAAGTTCTACTTCAGCCAAATCAGGCCTGCCAGGAAACGGCGTTTCACAGGCCTTGGTAAGAGATGTTCCCGGTAGGCTGTAAGAGCACTGGGCAACGCCAGATGTTTCTTAGCTTCCCGAAGAGCTGGAAGCAAGATGCTTTGGTGCCACTCTCTCACTTTGGAATCAAGGCAGCCCTTTGGGGCAGGTAGCTCCAGGCCAGTGGAGCACACCCAGAGCAGAAGTTCTACTTCGGCCAGTTCAGGCCACCAACAAACTGCGTTTCACAGGCCTTGGTAAGAGATGTTCCCGGTAGGCTGTAAGAGCACTGGGCAACGCCAGATGTTTCTTAGCTTCCCGAAGAGCTGGAAGCAAGATGCTTTGGGGCCTCTCTGCCCCTTTGCAAACAAGGCGGCCCTTTGGGCCAGGCAGCTCTAGGCCAATGGAGCACACCCAGAGCAGAAGTTCTACTTCAGCTAGATCAGGCCACCAACAAAGTGCGTTTCACAGGCCTTGGTAAGAGATTTTCTCACAGGCTGTAAGAGCACTGGGCAGAGCCAGTTGTTTCTTAGCTTCCCAAAGAGCTGGAAGCAAGATGCTTTGGGGGCTCCCTGCCCCTTTGCCAACAAGGCCGACCTTTGGGCCTTTCAGCTCTAGGCCAATGGAGCACACCCAGAGCAGAAGTTCTACCTCAGCCAGATAAGGCCTGCCAAGAAACTGCGTTTCAAAGGCTTTGGTAAGAGATGTTCCCGGTACTCTGTCAGAGCACTGGGCAGAGACAGTTGTTTCTTTGCTTCCCAATGAGCTGGAAGCAAGATGCTTTGGGGCCTCTCTGCCCCTTTGCAAACAAGGCATCCCTTTGGGCCTTTCAGCTCTAGGGCAATGGAGCACACCCAGAGCAGAAGTTCTACCTCAGCCAGATCAGGCCTGCCAAGAAACTGCTTTTCACAGGCCTTCGTAAGAGGTGTTCCCGGAAGGCTGTCAGAGTACCTGGCAGAGCGAGTTGTTTCTTAGCTTCAAAAACAGCTGGAAGCAACATGATTTGGGGCCTCTCTCCCCCTTTGGAAACAAAGCAGCCTTTGTGCCTGGCAGCTCTAGGCCAAAGTAGCACACCCAGAGCACAAGTTCTACCTCAGCCAGATAAGGCCTGTCAAGAAGCTGCGTTTCACAGGCCTTTGTATGTGACGTTCCCGGTTGGCTTTGAGAGCACTGTGCAGAGCCAGTTGTTTTAGCTTCCCAGAGAGCAGGAAGCAAGATGCTTTGGGGCCTCTCTCACACTTTGGAAATAAAGGCAGCCCTTTGGGCCTGGCAGCCCTAGGCCAATGGAGTACACCCAGAGCAGAAGTTCTACCTCAGCCAGATCAGGCCTTCCAAGAAACTGCGTCTCACAGGCCTTTCTCTGTCACGTTGCCGGTAGGCTGTGAGAGCACTGTGCAGAGCCAGTTGTTTCTTAGCTTTCCAAAGATTTGGAAGCAAGATACTTTGGGGACTCTCAGCCCCTTTGGAAACAAGGCGGCCCTTTGGGCCTGGCAGCTCTAGGCCAAAGTAGCACGCCCAGAGCAGGAGTTCTACTTCAGCCAGATCAGGCCTGCCAAGAAACTGCGTTTCACAGGCCTTGGTAAGAGATGTTCCCGGTAGGCTGTCAGAGCACTGGGCAACGCCAGATGTTTCTTAGCTTCCCGATGAGCTGGAAGCAAGATGCTTTGGTGCCACTCTCTCACTTTGGAATCAAGGCAGCCCTTTGGGGCAGGTAGCTCCAGGCCAGTGGAGCACACCCAGAGCAGAAGTTCTACTTCGGCCAGTTCAGGCCACCAACAAACTGCGTTTCACAGGCCTTGGTAAGAGATGTTCCCGGTAGGCTGTAAGAGCACTGGGCAACGCCAGATGTTTCTTAGCTTCCCGAAGAGCTGGAAGCAAGATGCTTTGGTGCCACTCTCTCACTTTGGAATCAAGGCAGCCCTTTGGGGCAGGTAGCTCTAGGCCAGTGGAGCACACCCAGAGCAGAAGTTCTACTTCGGCCAGTTCAGGCCACCAACAAACTGCGTTTCACAGGCCTTGGTAAGAGATGTTCCCGGTAGGCTGTAAGAGCACTGGGCAACGCCAGATGTTTCTTAGCTTCCCGAAGAGCTGGAAGCAAGATGCTTTGGGGCCTCTCTGCCCCTTTGCAAACAAGGCGGCCCTTTGGGCCAGGCAGCTCTAGGCCAATGGAGCACACCCAGAGCAGAAGTTGTACTTCAGCTAGATCAGGCCACCAACAAAGTGCGTTTCACAGGCCTTAGTAAGAGATTTTCTCTCAGGCTGTAAGAGCACTGGGCAGAGCCAGTTGTTTCTTAGCTTCCCAAAGAGCTGGAAGCAAGATGCTTTGGGGGCTCCCTGCCCCTTTGCCAACAAGGCCGACCTTTGGGCCTTTCAGCTCTAGGCCAATGGAGCACACCCAGAGCAGAAGTTCTACCTCAGCCAGATAAGGCCTGCCAAGAAACTGCGTTTCAAAGGCTTTGGTAAGAGATGTTGCCGGTACTCTGTCAGAGCACTGGGCAGAGACAGTTGTTTCTTAGCTTCCCAAAGAGCTGGAAGCAAGATGCTTTGGGGCCTCTCTGCCCCTTTGCAAATAAGGCATCCCTTTGGGCCTTTCAGCTCTAGGCCAATGGAGCACAGCCAGAGCAGAAGTCCTACTTCAGCCAGATCAGGCCTGCCGTGGAACTGCGTTTCAGAGGCCTTTGTATGTGACGTTCCCGGTAGGCTGTGAGAGCACGGTGCAGAGCCAGTTGTTTCCTTGTTTCCCAAACAGCTGGAAGCAAGACGCTTTGGGGCCTCTCTGCCCCTTTGGAAACAAGGCAGCACGTTGGGTCTGGCAGCTCTAGGGCAATGGACCACAACCAGAGCAGAAGTTCTACTTCTTCCAGATCAGGCCTGCCTAGAAAGTGCGTTTCACAGGCCTTGATAAGAGATGTTCTCTTAGGCTATAAGAGCACTGGGCACAGCCAGTTGTTTCTTAGCTTCCCAAGAGGTGGAAGCAAGATGCTTTGGGGCCTCTCTCCCCCTTTGGAAACAAGGCAGCCCTTTGGGCCTTTCAGCTCTAGGGCAATGGAGCACACCCAGAGCAGAAGTTCTACCTCAGCCAGATCAGGCCTGCCAAGAAACTGCTTTTCACAGGCCTTCGTAAGAGGTGTTCCCGGAAGGCTGTAAGAGTACCTGGCAGAGCGAGTTGTTTCTTAGCTTCAAAAACAGCTGGAAGCAACATGATTTGGGGCCTCTCTCCCCCTTTGGAAACAAAGCAGCCTTTGTGCCTGGCAGCTCTAGGCCAAAGTAGCACACCCAGAGCACAAGTTCTACCTCAGCCAGATAAGGCCTGTCAAGAAGCTGCGTTTCACAGGCCTTTGTATGTGACGTTCCCGGTTGGCTTTGAGAGCACTGTGCAGAGCCAGTTGTTTTAGCTTCCCAGAGAGCAGGAAGCAAGATGCTTTGGGGCCTCTCTCACACTTTGGAAATAAAGGCAGCCCTTTGGGCCTGGCAGCCCTAGGCCAATGGAGTACACCCAGAGCAGAAGTTCTACCTCAGCCAGATCAGGCCTTCCAAGAAACTGCGTCTCACAGGCCTTTCTCTGTCACGTTGCCGGTAGGCTGTGAGAGCACTGTGCAGAGCCAGTTGTTTCTTAGCTTCCCAAAGATTTGGAAGCAAGATACTTTGGGGACTCTCAGCCCCTTTGGAAACAAGGCGGCCCTTTGGGCCTGGCAGCTCTAGGCCAAAGTAGCACGCCCAGAGCAGGAGTTCTACTTCAGCCAGATCAGGCCTGCCAAGAAACTGCGTTTCACAGGCCTTGGTAAGAGATGTTCCCGGTAGGCTGTGAGAGCACTGTGGAGAGCCAGTTGCTTTAGCTTCCCACAGAGCTGGAAGCAAGATGCTTTGGGGCCTCTCTCTCCCTTTGGACACAAGGCAGCCGTTTGCGCCTGGCAGCTCTAGGCCAATGGAGCACACCCACAGCAGAAGTTCTACTTCAGGCAGATCAGTCCTGCCCAGAAACTGCGTTTCACAGCCCTTGGTAAGAGATGTTCACGGTAGGCTGTGAGAGCACTGGGCAGAACCAGTTGTTTTTTAGCTTCCCAAAGTGCTGGAGGCAAGATGCTTTGGGGCCTCTCTCACCCTTTGGAAACAAGGCAGCCCTTAGGTCCTGGTACCTCTTGGCCTATGTAGCACAACCAGAACAGAAGTTCTACTTCAGCCAGGTCAGGCCTGCCAAGAAACTGCGTTTCACAGGCCTTTCAAAGAGATGTTCTCTTAGGCTGTAAGAGCACTGGGCAGAGCCAGCTGTTTCTTAGCTTCCCGAAGAGCTGGGAGCAAGATGCTTTGGGTCCACTCTCCGTCTTTGGAAACAAGGCAGCCCTTTGCGCCTGGCAGCTCTAGGGCAATGGAGCACACCCAGAGCAGAAGTTCTACTTCAGCCAGATCAGGCCTGCCAGGAAACTGCGTTTCACAGGCCTTGGTAAGAGATGTTCCCGGTAGGCTGTAAGAGCACTGGGCAGAGCCAGTTGTTTCTTACCTTCCTGAAAAGCTGGAAGCAAGACGCTTGGGACCCCTCTGCCCGTTTGGGAACAAGGCAGCCTTTTGGGTCGGGAAGCTCTAGGCCAATGGAGCACACGCAGAGCAGGAGTTCTACTTCAGCCTGATCAGGCCTGCAAAGAAACAGCGTTTGACAGGCCTTGGTAAGAGATGTTCCCGGTGGGTGTAAGAGCACTGGGCAGAGCCAGTTGTTTCTTAGCTTCGCAAAGACCGGGAAGCAAGATGCTTTGGGCCTCTCTGCCCCTTGGAAACAGGGCAGCACTTGGGGCCTGGCAGCTCTAGGGCAATGGAGCACACCCAGAGCCGGAGTTCTACTTCAGCCAGATGAGGCCTGCCAAGAAACTGCGTTTCACAGGCCTTTCAAAGACATGTTCCCGGTAGGCTGTAAGAGCACGGGGCAGAGCGAGTTGGTTCTTAGCTTCCCAGAGAGCTGGAAGCAAGATGCTTTGGGGCCTCTCTGCCCCTTTGGAAACAAGGCAGCACCTTGGGCCTGGCAGCTCTAGGGCAATGGAGCACACCCAGAGCAGAAGTTCTACTTCAGCCAAATCAGGCCTGCCAGGAAACGGCGTTTCACAGGCCTTGGTAAGAGATGTTCCCGGTAGGCTGTAAGAGCACTGGGCAACGCCAGATGTTTCTTAGCTTCCCGAAGAGCTGGAAGCAAGATGCTTTGGTGCCACTCTCTCACTTTGGAATCAAGGCAGCCCTTTGGGGCAGGTAGCTCTAGGCCAGTGGAGCACACCCAGAGCAGAAGTTCTACTTCGGCCAGTTCAGGCCACCAACAAACTGCGTTTCACAGGCCTTGGTAAGAGATGTTCCCGGTAGGCTGTAAGAGCACTGGGCAACGCCAGATGTTTCTTAGCTTCCCGAAGAGCTGGAAGCAAGATGCTTTGGGGCCTCTCTGCCCCTTTGCAAACAAGGCGGCCCTTTGGGCCAGGCAGCTCTAGGCCAATGGAGCACACCCAGAGCAGAAGTTCTACTTCAGCTAGATCAGGCCACCAACAAAGTGCGTTTCACAGGCCTTGGTAAGAGATTTTCTCTCAGGCTGTAAGAGCACTGGGCAGAGCCAGTTGTTTCTTAGCTTCCCAAAGAGCTGGAAGCAAGATGCTTTGGGGGCTACCTGCCCCTTTGCCAACAAGGCCGACCTTTGGGCCTTTCAGCTCTAGGCCAATGGAGCACACCCAGAGCAGAAGTTCTACCTCAGCCAGATAAGGCCTGCCAAGAAACTGCGTTTCAAAGGCTTTGGTAAGAGATGTTGCCGGTACTCTGTCAGAGCACTGGGCAGAGACAGTTGTTTCTTAGCTTCCCAAAGAGCTGGAAGCAAGATGCTTTGGGGCCTCTCTGCCCCTTTGCAAATAAGGCATCCCTTTGGGCCTTTCAGCTCTAGGCCAATGGAGCACAGCCAGAGCAGAAGTCCTACTTCAGCCAGATCAGGCCTGCCGTGGAACTGCGTTTCAGAGGCCTTTGTATGTGACGTTCCCGGTAGGCTGTGAGAGCACGGTGCAGAGCCAGTTGTTTCCTTGTTTCCCAAACAGCTGGAAGCAAGACGCTTTGGGGCCTCTCTGCCCCTTTGGAAACAAGGCAGCACGTTGGGTCTGGCAGCTCTAGGGCAATGGAGCACAACCAGAGCAGAAGTTCTACTTCTTCCAGATCAGGCCTGCCTAGAAAGTGCGTTTCACAGGCCTTGATAAGAGATGTTCTCTTAGGCTATAAGAGCACTGGGCACAGCCAGTTGTTTCTTAGCTTCCCAAGAGGTGGAAGCAAGATGCTTTGGGGCCTCTCTCCCCCTTTGGAAACAAGGCAGCCCTTTGGGCCTTTCAGCTCTAGGGCAATGGAGCACACCCAGAGCAGAAGTTCTACCTCAGCCAGATCAGGCCTGCCAAGAAACTGCTTTTCACAGGCCTTCGTAAGAGGTGTTCCCGGAAGGCTGTAAGAGTACCTGGCAGAGCGAGTTGTTTCTTAGCTTCAAAAACAGCTGGAAGCAACATGATTTGGGGCCTCTCTCCCCCTTTGGAAACAAAGCAGCCTTTGTGCCTGGCAGCTCTAGGCCAAAGTAGCACACCCAGAGCACAAGTTCTACCTCAGCCAGATAAGGCCTGTCAAGAAGCTGCGTTTCACAGGCCTTTGTATGTGACGTTCCCGGTTGGCTTTGAGAGCACTGTGCAGAGCCAGTTGTTTTAGCTTCCCAGAGAGCAGGAAGCAAGATGCTTTGGGGCCTCTCTCACACTTTGGAAATAAAGGCAGCCCTTTGGGCCTGGCAGCCCTAGGCCAATGGAGTACACCCAGAGCAGAAGTTCTACCTCAGCCAGATCAGGCCTTCCAAGAAACTGCGTCTCACAGGCCTTTCTCTGTCACGTTGCCGGTAGGCTGTGAGAGCACTGTGCAGAGCCAGTTGTTTCTTAGCTTCCCAAAGATTTGGAAGCAAGATACTTTGGGGACTCTCAGCCCCTTTGGAAACAAGGCGGCCCTTTGGGCCTGGCAGCTCTAGGCCAAAGTAGCACGCCCAGAGCAGGAGTTCTACTTCAGCCAGATCAGGCCTGCCAAGAAACTGCGTTTCACAGGCCTTGGTAAGAGATGTTCCCGGTAGGCTGTGAGAGCACTGTGGAGAGCCAGTTGCTTTAGCTTCCCACAGAGCTGGAAGCAAGATGCTTTGGGGCCTCTCTCTCCCTTTGGACACAAGGCAGCCGTTTGCGCCTGGCAGCTCTAGGCCAATGGAGCACACCCACAGCAGAAGTTCTACTTCAGGCAGATCAGTCCTGCCCAGAAACTGCGTTTCACAGCCCTTGGTAAGAGATGTTCACGGTAGGCTGTGAGAGCACTGGGCAGAACCAGTTGTTTTTTAGCTTCCCAAAGTGCTGGAGGCAACATGCTTTGGGGCCTCTCTCATCCTTTGGAAACAAGGCAGCCCTTAGGTCCTGGTACCTCTTGGCCTATGTAGCACAACCAGAACAGAAGTTCTACTTCAGCCAGGTCAGGCCTGCCAAGAAACTGCGTTTCACAGGCCTTTCAAAGAGATGTTCTCTTAGGCTGTAAGAGCACTGGGCAGAGCCAGCTGTTTCTTAGCTTCCCGAAGAGCTGGGAGCAAGATGCTTTGGGTCCACTCTCCGTCTTTGGAAACAAGGCAGCCCTTTGGGCCTGGCAGCTCTAGGGCAATGGAGCACACCCAGAGCAGAAGTTCTACTTCAGCCAGATCAGGCCTGCCAGGAAACTGCGTTTCACAGGCCTTGGTAAGAGATGTTCCCGGTAGGCTGTAAGAGCACTGGGCAGAGCCAGTTGTTTCTTACCTTCCTGAAAAGCTGGAAGCAAGACGCTTGGGACCCCTCTGCCCGTTTGGGAACAAGGCAGCCTTTTGGGTCGGGAAGCTCTAGGGCAATGGAGCACACGCAGAGCAGGAGTTCTACTTCAGCCTGATCAGGCCTGCAAAGAAACAGCGTTTGACAGGCCTTGGTAAGAGATGTTCCCGGTGGGTGTAAGAGCACTGGGCAGAGCCAGTTGTTTCTTAGCTTCGCAAAGACCGGGAAGCAAGATGCTTTGGGGGCTCCCTGCCCCTTTGCCAACAAGGCCGACCTTTGGGCCTTTCAGCTCTAGGCCAATGGAGCACACCCAGAGCAGAAGTTCTACCTCAGCCAGATAAGGCCTGCCAAGAAACTGCGTTTCAAAGGCTTTGGTAAGAGATGTTGCCGGTACTCTGTCAGAGCACTGGGCAGAGACAGTTGTTTCTTAGCGTCCCAAAGAGCTGGAAGCAAGATGCTTTGGGGCCTCTCTGCCCCCTTGCAAACAAGGCATCCCTTTGGGCCTTTCAGCTCTAGGGCAATGGAGCACACCCAGAGCAGAAGTTCTACCTCAGCCAGATCAGGCCTGCCAAGAAACTGCTTTTCACAGGCCTTCGTAAGAGGTGTTCCCGGAAGGCTGTAAGAGTACCTGGCAGAGCGAGTTGTTTCTTAGCTTCAAAAACAGCTGGAAGCAACATGATTTGGGGCCTCTCTCCCCCTTTGGAAACAAAGCAGCCTTTGTGCCTGGCAGCTCTAGGCCAAAGTAGCACACCCAGAGCACAAGTTCTACCTCAGCCAGATAAGGCCTGTCAAGAAGCTGCGTTTCACAGGCCTTTGTATGTGACGTTCCCGGTTGGCTTTGAGAGCACTGTGCAGAGCCAGTTGTTTTAGCTTCCCAGAGAGCAGGAAGCAAGATGCTTTGGGGCCTCTCTCACACTTTGGAAATAAAGGCAGCCCTTTGGGCCTGGCAGCCCTAGGCCAATGGAGTACACCCAGAGCAGAAGTTCTACCTCAGCCAGATCAGGCCTTCCAAGAAACTGCGTCTCACAGGCCTTTCTCTGTCACGTTGCCGGTAGGCTGTGAGAGCACTGTGCAGAGCCAGTTGTTTCTTAGCTTCCCAAAGATTTGGAAGCAAGATACTTTGGGGACTCTCAGCCCCTTTGGAAACAAGGCGGCCCTTTGGGCCTGGCAGCTCTAGGCCAAAGTAGCACGCCCAGAGCAGGAGTTCTACTTCAGCCAGATCAGGCCTGCCAAGAAACTGCGTTTCACAGGCCTTGGTAAGAGATGTTCCCGGTAGGCTGTAAGAGCACTGGGCAGAGCCAGTTGTTTCTTACCTTCCTGAAAAGCTGGAAGCAAGACGCTTGGGACC
The DNA here is from genome assembly GCF_041296235.1 of Equus asinus. Lineage (NCBI taxonomy): Eukaryota > Metazoa > Chordata > Mammalia > Perissodactyla > Equidae > Equus > Equus asinus. The sequence goes on from NW_027225523.1 coordinate 1,853,971, forward strand.
CCTCTGCCCGTTTGCGAACAAGGCAGCCTTTTGGGTCGGGAAGCTCTAGGCCAATGGAGCACACGCAGAGCAGGAGTTCTACTTCAGCCTGATCAGGCCTGCAAAGAAACAGCGTTTGACAGGCCTTGGTAAGAGATGTTCCCGGTGGGTGTAAGAGCACTGGGCAGAGCCAGTTGTTTCTTAGCTTCGCAAAGACCGGGAAGCAAGATGCTTTGGGCCTCTCTGCCCCTTGGAAACAGGGCAGCACTTGGGGCCTGGCAGCTCTAGGGCAATGGAGCACACCCAGAGCCGGAGTTCTACTTCAGCCAGATGAGGCCTGCCAAGAAACTGCGTTTCACAGGCCTTTCAAAGACATGTTCCCGGTAGGCTGTAAGAGCACGGGGCAGAGCGAGTTGGTTCTTAGCTTCCCAGAGAGCTGGAAGCAAGATGCTTTGGGGCCTCTCTGCCCCTTTGGAAACAAGGCAGCACCTTGGGCCTGGCAGCTCTAGGGCAATGGAGCACACCCAGAGCAGAAGTTCTACTTCAGCCAAATCAGGCCTGCCAGGAAACGGCGTTTCACAGGCCTTGGTAAGAGATGTTCCCGGTAGGCTGTAAGAGCACTGGGCAACGCCAGATGTTTCTTAGCTTCCCGAAGAGCTGGAAGCAAGATGCTTTGGTGCCACTCTCTCACTTTGGAATCAAGGCAGCCCTTTGGGGCAGGTAGCTCTAGGCCAGTGGAGCACACCCAGAGCAGAAGTTCTACTTCGGCCAGTTCAGGCCACCAACAAACTGCGTTTCACAGGCCTTGGTAAGAGATGTTCCCGGTAGGCTGTAAGAGCACTGGGCAACGCCAGATGTTTCTTAGCTTCCCGAAGAGCTGGAAGCAAGATGCTTTGGGGCCTCTCTGCCCCTTTGCAAACAAGGCGGCCCTTTGGGCCAGGCAGCTCTAGGCCAATGGAGCACACCCAGAGCAGAAGTTCTACTTCAGCTAGATCAGGCCACCAACAAAGTGCGTTTCACAGGCCTTGGTAAGAGATTTTCTCTCAGGCTGTAAGAGCACTGGGCAGAGCCAGTTGTTTCTTAGCTTCGCAAAGACCGGGAAGCAAGATGCTTTGGGCCTCTCTGCCCCTTGGAAACAGGGCAGCACTTGGGGCCTGGCAGCTCTAGGGCAATGGAGCACACCCAGAGCCGGAGTTCTACTTCAGCCAGATGAGGCCTGCCAAGAAACTGCGTTTCACAGGCCTTTCAAAGACATGTTCCCGGTAGGCTGTAAGAGCACGGGGCAGAGCGAGTTGGTTCTTAGCTTCCCAGAGAGCTGGAAGCAAGATGCTTTGGGGCCTCTCTGCCCCTTTGGAAACAAGGCAGCACCTTGGGCCTGGCAGCTCTAGGGCAATGGAGCACACCCAGAGCAGAAGTTCTACTTCAGCCAAATCAGGCCTGCCAGGAAATGGCGTTTCACAGGCCTTGGTAAGAGATGTTCCCGGTAGGCTGTAAGAGCACTGGGCAACGCCAGATGTTTCTTAGCTTCCCGAAGAGCTGGAAGCAAGATGCTTTGGTGCCACTCTCTCACTTTGGAATCAAGGCAGCCCTTTGGGGCAGGTAGCTCTAGGCCAGTGGAGCACACCCAGAGCAGAAGTTCTACTTCGGCCAGTTCAGGCCACCAACAAACTGCGTTTCACAGGCCTTGGTAAGAGATGTTCCCGGTAGGCTGTAAGAGCACTGGGCAACGCCAGATGTTTCTTAGCTTCCCGAAGAGCTGGAAGCAAGATGCTTTGGGGCCTCTCTGCCCCTTTGCAAACAAGGCGGCCCTTTGGGCCAGGCAGCTCTAGGCCAATGGAGCACACCCAGAGCAGAAGTTCTACTTCAGCTAGATCAGGCCACCAACAAAGTGCGTTTCACAGGCCTTGGTAAGAGATTTTCTCTCAGGCTGTAAGAGCACTGGGCAGAGCCAGTTGTTTCTTAGCTTCGCAAAGACCGGGAAGCAAGATGCTTTGGGCCTCTCTGCCCCTTGGAAACAGGGCAGCACTTGGGGCCTGGCAGCTCTAGGGCAATGGAGCACACCCAGAGCCGGAGTTCTACTTCAGCCAGATGAGGCCTGCCAAGAAACTGCGTTTCACAGGCCTTTCAAAGACATGTTCCCGGTAGGCTGTAAGAGCACGGGGCAGAGCGAGTTGGTTCTTAGCTTCCCAGAGAGCTGGAAGCAAGATGCTTTGGGGCCTCTCTGCCCCTTTGGAAACAAGGCAGCACCTTGGGCCTGGCAGCTCTAGGGCAATGGAGCACACCCAGAGCAGAAGTTCTACTTCAGCCAAATCAGGCCTGCCAGGAAACGGCGTTTCACAGGCCTTGGTAAGAGATGTTCCCGGTAGGCTGTAAGAGCACTGGGCAACGCCAGATGTTTCTTAGCTTCCCGAAGAGCTGGAAGCAAGATGCTTTGGTGCCACTCTCTCACTTTGGAATCAAGGCAGCCCTTTGGGGCAGGTAGCTCTAGGCCAGTGGAGCACACCCAGAGCAGAAGTTCTACTTCGGCCAGTTCAGGCCACCAACAAACTGCGTTTCACAGGCCTTGGTAAGAGATGTTCCCGGTAGGCTGTAAGAGCACTGGGCAACGCCAGATGTTTCTTAGCTTCCCGAAGAGCTGGAAGCAAGATGCTTTGGGGCCTCTCTGCCCCTTTGCAAACAAGGCGGCCCTTTGGGCCAGGCAGCTCTAGGCCAATGGAGCACACCCAGAGCAGAAGTTCTACTTCAGCTAGATCAGGCCACCAACAAAGTGCGTTTCACAGGCCTTGGTAAGAGATTTTCTCTCAGGCTGTAAGAGCACTGGGCAGAGCCAGTTGTTTCTTAGCTTCGCAAAGACCGGGAAGCAAGATGCTTTGGGCCTCTCTGCCCCTTGGAAACAGGGCAGCACTTGGGGCCTGGCAGCTCTAGGGCAATGGAGCACACCCAGAGCAGAAGTTCTACCTCAGCCAGATAAGGCCTGCCAAGAAACTGCGTTTCAAAGGCTTTGGTAAGAGATGTTGCCGGTACTCTGTCAGAGCACTGGGCAGAGACAGTTGTTTCTTAGCTTCCCAATGAGCTGGAAGCAAGATGCTTTGGGGCCTCTCTCTCCCTTTGGACACAAGGCAGCCGTTTGCGCCTGGCAGCTCTAGGCCAATGGAGCACACCCACAGCAGAAGTTCTACTTCAGGCAGATCAGTCCTGCCCAGAAACTGCGTTTCACAGCCCTTGGTAAGAGATGTTCACGGTAGGCTGTGAGAGCACTGGGCAGAACCAGTTGTTTTTTAGCTTCCCAAAGTGCTGGAGGCAAGATGCTTTGGGGCCTCTCTCACCCTTTGGAAACAAGGCAGCCCTTAGGTCCTGGTAGCTCTAGGCCTATGTAGCACAACCAGAACAGAAGTTCTACTTCAGCCAGGTCAGGCCTGCCAAGAAACTGCGTTTCACAGGCCTTTCAAAGAGATGTTCTCTTAGGCTGTAAGAGCACTGGGCAGAGCCAGCTGTTTCTTAGCTTCCCGAAGAGCTGGGAGCAAGATGCTTTGGGTCCACTCTCCGTCTTTGGAAACAAGGCAGCCCTTTGGGCCTGGCAGCTCTAGGGCAATGGAGCACACCCAGAGCAGAAGTTCTACTTCAGCCAGATCAGGCCTGCCAGGAAACTGCGTTTCACAGGCCTTGGTAAGAGATGTTCCCGGTAGGCTGTAAGAGCACTGGGCAGAGCCAGTTGTTTCTTACCTTCCTGAAAAGCTGGAAGCAAGACGCTTGGGACCCCTCTGCCCGTTTGGGAACAAGGCAGCCTTTTGGGTCGGGAAGCTCTAGGCCAATGGAGCACACGCAGAGCAGGAGTTCTACTTCAGCCTGATCAGGCCTGCAAAGAAACAGCGTTTGACAGGCCTTGGTAAGAGATGTTCCCGGTGGGTGTAAGAGCACTGGGCAGAGCCAGTTGTTTCTTAGCTTCGCAAAGACCGGGAAGCAAGATGCTTTGGGCCTCTCTGCCCCTTGGAAACAGGGCAGCACTTGGGGCCTGGCAGCTCTAGGGCAATGGAGCACACCCAGAGCCGGAGTTCTACTTCAGCCAGATGAGGCCTGCCAAGAAACTGCGTTTCACAGGCCTTTCAAAGACATGTTCCCGGTAGGCTGTAAGAGCACGGGGCAGAGCGAGTTGGTTCTTAGCTTCCCAGAGAGCTGGAAGCAAGATGCTTTGGGGCCTCTCTGCCCCTTTGGAAACAAGGCAGCACCTTGGGCCTGGCAGCTCTAGGGCAATGGAGCACACCCAGAGCAGAAGTTCTACTTCAGCCAAATCAGGCCTGCCAGGAAATGGCGTTTCACAGGCCTTGGTAAGAGATGTTCCCGGTAGGCTGTAAGAGCACTGGGCAACGCCAGATGTTTCTTAGCTTCCCGAAGAGCTGGAAGCAAGATGCTTTGGTGCCACTCTCTCACTTTGGAATCAAGGCAGCCCTTTGGGGCAGGTAGCTCTAGGCCAGTGGAGCACACCCAGAGCAGAAGTTCTACTTCGGCCAGTTCAGGCCACCAACAAACTGCGTTTCACAGGCCTTGGTAAGAGATGTTCCCGGTAGGCTGTAAGAGCACTGGGCAACGCCAGATGTTTCTTAGCTTCCCGAAGAGCTGGAAGCAAGATGCTTTGGGGCCTCTCTGCCCCTTTGCAAACAAGGCGGCCCTTTGGGCCAGGCAGCTCTAGGCCAATGGAGCACACCCAGAGCAGAAGTTCTACTTCAGCTAGATCAGGCCACCAACAAAGTGCGTTTCACAGGCCTTGGTAAGAGATTTTCTCTCAGGCTGTAAGAGCACTGGGCAGAGCCAGTTGTTTCTTAGCTTCGCAAAGACCGGGAAGCAAGATGCTTTGGGCCTCTCTGCCCCTTGGAAACAGGGCAGCACTTGGGGCCTGGCAGCTCTAGGGCAATGGAGCACACCCAGAGCCGGAGTTCTACTTCAGCCAGATGAGGCCTGCCAAGAAACTGCGTTTCACAGGCCTTTCAAAGACATGTTCCCGGTAGGCTGTAAGAGCACGGGGCAGAGCGAGTTGGTTCTTAGCTTCCCAGAGAGCTGGAAGCAAGATGCTTTGGGGCCTCTCTGCCCCTTTGGAAACAAGGCAGCACCTTGGGCCTGGCAGCTCTAGGGCAATGGAGCACACCCAGAGCAGAAGTTCTACTTCAGCCAAATCAGGCCTGCCAGGAAATGGCGTTTCACAGGCCTTGGTAAGAGATGTTCCCGGTAGGCTGTAAGAGCACTGGGCAACGCCAGATGTTTCTTAGCTTCCCGAAGAGCTGGAAGCAAGATGCTTTGGTGCCACTCTCTCACTTTGGAATCAAGGCAGCCCTTTGGGGCAGGTAGCTCTAGGCCAGTGGAGCACACCCAGAGCAGAAGTTCTACTTCGGCCAGTTCAGGCCACCAACAAACTGCGTTTCACAGGCCTTGGTAAGAGATGTTCCCGGTAGGCTGTAAGAGCACTGGGCAACGCCAGATGTTTCTTAGCTTCCCGAAGAGCTGGAAGCAAGATGCTTTGGGGCCTCTCTGCCCCTTTGCAAACAAGGCGGCCCTTTGGGCCAGGCAGCTCTAGGCCAATGGAGCACACCCAGAGCAGAAGTTCTACTTCAGCTAGATCAGGCCACCAACAAAGTGCGTTTCACAGGCCTTGGTAAGAGATTTTCTCTCAGGCTGTAAGAGCACTGGGCAGAGCCAGTTGTTTCTTAGCTTCGCAAAGACCGGGAAGCAAGATGCTTTGGGCCTCTCTGCCCCTTGGAAACAGGGCAGCACTTGGGGCCTGGCAGCTCTAGGGCAATGGAGCACACCCAGAGCCGGAGTTCTACTTCAGCCAGATGAGGCCTGCCAAGAAACTGCGTTTCACAGGCCTTTCAAAGACATGTTCCCGGTAGGCTGTAAGAGCACGGGGCAGAGCGAGTTGGTTCTTAGCTTCCCAGAGAGCTGGAAGCAAGATGCTTTGGGGCCTCTCTGCCCCTTTGGAAACAAGGCAGCACCTTGGGCCTGGCAGCTCTAGGGCAATGGAGCACACCCAGAGCAGAAGTTCTACTTCAGCCAAATCAGGCCTGCCAGGAAACGGCGTTTCACAGGCCTTGGTAAGAGATGTTCCCGGTAGGCTGTAAGAGCACTGGGCAACGCCAGATGTTTCTTAGCTTCCCGAAGAGCTGGAAGCAAGATGCTTTGGTGCCACTCTCTCACTTTGGAATCAAGGCAGCCCTTTGGGGCAGGTAGCTCTAGGCCAGTGGAGCACACCCAGAGCAGAAGTTCTACTTCGGCCAGTTCAGGCCACCAACAAACTGCGTTTCACAGGCCTTGGTAAGAGATGTTCCCGGTAGGCTGTAAGAGCACTGGGCAACGCCAGATGTTTCTTAGCTTCCCGAAGAGCTGGAAGCAAGATGCTTTGGGGCCTCTCTGCCCCTTTGCAAACAAGGCGGCCCTTTGGGCCAGGCAGCTCTAGGCCAATGGAGCACACCCAGAGCAGAAGTTCTACTTCAGCTAGATCAGGCCACCAACAAAGTGCGTTTCACAGGCCTTGGTAAGAGATTTTCTCTCAGGCTGTAAGAGCACTGGGCAGAGCCAGTTGTTTCTTAGCTTCGCAAAGACCGGGAAGCAAGATGCTTTGGGCCTCTCTGCCCCTTGGAAACAGGGCAGCACTTGGGGCCTGGCAGCTCTAGGGCAATGGAGCACACCCAGAGCCGGAGTTCTACTTCAGCCAGATGAGGCCTGCCAAGAAACTGCGTTTCACAGGCCTTTCAAAGACATGTTCCCGGTAGGCTGTAAGAGCACGGGGCAGAGCGAGTTGGTTCTTAGCTTCCCAGAGAGCTGGAAGCAAGATGCTTTGGGGCCTCTCTGCCCCTTTGGAAACAAGGCAGCACCTTGGACCTGGCAGCTCTAGGGCAATGGAGCACACCCAGAGCAGAAGTTCTACTTCAGCCAAATCAGGCCTGCCAGGAAACGGCGTTGCACAGGCCTTGGTAAGAGATGTTCCCGGTAGGCTGTAAGAGCACTGGGCAACGCCAGATGTTTCTTAGCTTCCCGAAGAGCTGGAAGCAAGATGCTTTGGTGCCACTCTCTCACTTTGGAATCAAGGCAGCCCTTTGGGGCAGGTAGCTCTAGGCCAGTGGAGCACACCCAGAGCAGAAGTTCTACTTCGGCCAGTTCAGGCCACCAACAAACTGCGTTTCACAGGCCTTGGTAAGAGATGTTCCCGGTAGGCTGTAAGAGCACTGGGCAACGCCAGATGTTTCTTAGCTTCCCGAAGAGCTGGAAGCAAGATGCTTTGGGGCCTCTCTGCCCCTTTGCAAACAAGGCGGCCCTTTGGGCCAGGCAGCTCTAGGCCAGTGGAGCACACCCAGAGCAGAAGTTCTACTTCAGCTAGATCAGGCCACCAACAAAGTGCGTTTCACAGGCCTTGGTAAGAGATTTTCTCTCAGGCTGTAAGAGCACTGGGCAGAGCCAGTTGTTTCTTAGCTTCCCAAAGAGCTGGAAGCAAGATGCTTTGGGGGCTCCCTGCCCCTTTGCCAACAAGGCCGACCTTTGGGCCTTTCAGCTCTAGGCCAATGGAGCACACCCAGAGCAGAAGTTCTACCTCAGCCAGATAAGGCCTGCCAAGAAACTGCGTTTCAAAGGCTTTGGTAAGAGATGTTGCCGGTACTCTGTCAGAGCACTGGGCAGAGACAGTTGTTTCTTAGCTTCCCAATGAGCTGGAAGCAAGATGCTTTGGGGCCTCTCTCTCCCTTTGGACACAAGGCAGCCGTTTGCGCCTGGCAGCTCTAGGCCAATGGAGCACACCCACAGCAGAAGTTCTACTTCAGGCAGATCAGTCCTGCCCAGAAACTGCGTTTCACAGCCCTTGGTAAGAGATGTTCACGGTAGGCTGTGAGAGCACTGGGCAGAACCAGTTGTTTTTTAGCTTCCCAAAGTGCTGGAGGCAAGATGCTTTGGGGCCTCTCTCACCCTTTGGAAACAAGGCAGCCCTTAGGTCCTGGTAGCTCTAGGCCTATGTAGCACAACCAGAACAGAAGTTCTACTTCAGCCAGGTCAGGCCTGCCAAGAAACTGCGTTTCACAGGCCTTTCAAAGAGATGTTCTCTTAGGCTGTAAGAGCACTGGGCAGAGCCAGCTGTTTCTTAGCTTCCCGAAGAGCTGGGAGCAAGATGCTTTGGGTCCACTCTCCGTCTTTGGAAACAAGGCAGCCCTTTGGGCCTGGCAGCTCTAGGGCAATGGAGCACACCCAGAGCAGAAGTTCTACTTCAGCCAGATCAGGCCTGCCAGGAAACTGCGTTTCACAGGCCTTGGTAAGAGATGTTCCCGGTAGGCTGTAAGAGCACTGGGCAGAGCCAGTTGTTTCTTACCTTCCTGAAAAGCTGGAAGCAAGACGCTTGGGACCCCTCTGCCCGTTTGGGAACAAGGCAGCCTTTTGGGTCGGGAAGCTCTAGGGCAATGGAGCACACGCAGAGCAGGAGTTCTACTTCAGCCTGATCAGGCCTGCAAAGAAACAGCGTTTGACAGGCCTTGGTAAGAGATGTTCCCGGTGGGTGTAAGAGCACTGGGCAGAGCCAGTTGTTTCTTAGCTTCGCAAAGACCGGGAAGCAAGATGCTTTGGGCCTCTCTGCCCCTTGGAAACAGGGCAGCACTTGGGGCCTGGCAGCTCTAGGGCAATGGAGCACACCCAGAGCCGGAGTTCTACTTCAGCCAGATGAGGCCTGCCAAGAAACTGCGTTTCACAGGCCTTTCAAAGACATGTTCCCGGTAGGCTGTAAGAGCACGGGGCAGAGCGAGTTGGTTCTTAGCTTCCCAGAGAGCTGGAAGCAAGATGCTTTGGGGCCTCTCTGCCCCTTTGGAAACAAGGCAGCACCTTGGGCCTGGCAGCTCTAGGGCAATGGAGCACACCCAGAGCAGAAGTTCTACTTCAGCCAAATCAGGCCTGCCAGGAAACGGCGTTTCACAGGCCTTGGTAAGAGATGTTCCCGGTAGGCTGTAAGAGCACTGGGCAACGCCAGATGTTTCTTAGCTTCCCGAAGAGCTGGAAGCAAGATGCTTTGGTGCCACTCTCTCACTTTGGAATCAAGGCAGCCCTTTGGGGCAGGTAGCTCTAGGCCAGTGGAGCACACCCAGAGCAGAAGTTCTACTTCGGCCAGTTCAGGCCACCAACAAACTGCGTTTCACAGGCCTTGGTAAGAGATGTTCCCGGTAGGCTGTAAGAGCACTGGGCAACGCCAGATGTTTCTTAGCTTCCCGAAGAGCTGGAAGCAAGATGCTTTGGGGCCTCTCTGCCCCTTTGCAAACAAGGCGGCCCTTTGGGCCAGGCAGCTCTAGGCCAGTGGAGCACACCCAGAGCAGAAGTTCTACTTCAGCTAGATCAGGCCACCAACAAAGTGCGTTTCACAGGCCTTGGTAAGAGATTTTCTCTCAGGCTGTAAGAGCACTGGGCAGAGCCAGTTGTTTCTTAGCTTCCCAAAGAGCTGGAAGCAAGATGCTTTGGGGGCTCCCTGCCCCTTTGCCAACAAGGCCGACCTTTGGGCCTTTCAGCTCTAGGCCAATGGAGCACACCCAGAGCAGAAGTTCTACCTCAGCCAGATAAGGCCTGCCAAGAAACTGCGTTTCAAAGGCTTTGGTAAGAGATGTTGCCGGTACTCTGTCAGAGCACTGGGCAGAGACAGTTGTTTCTTAGCTTCCCAATGAGCTGGAAGCAAGATGCTTTGGGGCCTCTCTCTCCCTTTGGACACAAGGCAGCCGTTTGCGCCTGGCAGCTCTAGGCCAATGGAGCACACCCACAGCAGAAGTTCTACTTCAGGCAGATCAGTCCTGCCCAGAAACTGCGTTTCACAGCCCTTGGTAAGAGATGTTCACGGTAGGCTGTGAGAGCACTGGGCAGAACCAGTTGTTTTTTAGCTTCCCAAAGTGCTGGAGGCAAGATGCTTTGGGGCCTCTCTCACCCTTTGGAAACAAGGCAGCCCTTAGGTCCTGGTACCTCTTGGCCTATGTAGCACAACCAGAACAGAAGTTCTACTTCAGCCAGGTCAGACCTGCCAAGAAACTGCGTTTCACAGGCCTTTCAAAGAGATGTTCTCTTAGGCTGTAAGAGCACTGGGCAGAGCCAGCTGTTTCTTAGCTTCCCGAAGAGCTGGGAGCAAGATGCTTTGGGTCCACTCTCCGTCTTTGGAAACAAGGCAGCCCTTTGGGCCTGGCAGCTCTAGGGCAATGGAGCACACCCAGAGCAGAAGTTCTACTTCAGCCAGATCAGGCCTGCCAGGAAACTGCGTTTCACAGGCCTTGGTAAGAGATGTTCCCGGTAGGCTGTAAGAGCACTGGGCAGAGCCAGTTGTTTCTTACCTTCCTGAAAAGCTGGAAGCAAGACGCTTGGGACCCCTCTGCCCGTTTGGGAACAAGGCAGCCTTTTGGGTCGGGAAGCTCTAGGGCAATGGAGCACACGCAGAGCAGGAGTTCTACTTCAGCCTGATCAGGCCTGCAAAGAAACAGCGTTTGACAGGCCTTGGTAAGAGATGTTCCCGGTGGGTGTAAGAGCACTGGGCAGAGCCAGTTGTTTCTTAGCTTCGCAAAGACCGGGAAGCAAGATGCTTTGGGCCTCTCTGCCCCTTGGAAACAGGGCAGCACTTGGGGCCTGGCAGCTCTAGGGCAATGGAGCACACCCAGAGCCGGAGTTCTACTTCAGCCAGATGAGGCCTGCCAAGAAACTGCGTTTCACAGGCCTTTCAAAGACATGTTCCCGGTAGGCTGTAAGAGCACGGGGCAGAGCGAGTTGGTTCTTAGCTTCCCAGAGAGCTGGAAGCAAGATGCTTTGGGGCCTCTCTGCCCCTTTGGAAACAAGGCAGCACCTTGGGCCTGGCAGCTCTAGGGCAATGGAGCACACCCAGAGCAGAAGTTCTACTTCAGCCAAATCAGGCCTGCCAGGAAACGGCGTTTCACAGGCCTTGGTAAGAGATGTTCCCGGTAGGCTGTAAGAGCACTGGGCAACGCCAGATGTTTCTTAGCTTCCCGAAGAGCTGGAAGCAAGATGCTTTGGTGCCACTCTCTCACTTTGGAATCAAGGCAGCCCTTTGGGGCAGGTAGCTCTAGGCCAGTGGAGCACACCCAGAGCAGAAGTTCTACTTCGGCCAGTTCAGGCCACCAACAAACTGCGTTTCACAGGCCTTGGTAAGAGATGTTCCCGGTAGGCTGTAAGAGCACTGGGCAACGCCAGATGTTTCTTAGCTTCCCGAAGAGCTGGAAGCAAGATGCTTTGGGGCCTCTCTGCCCCTTTGCAAACAAGGCGGCCCTTTGGGCCAGGCAGCTCTAGGCCAGTGGAGCACACCCAGAGCAGAAGTTCTACTTCAGCTAGATCAGGCCACCAACAAAGTGCGTTTCACAGGCCTTGGTAAGAGATTTTCTCTCAGGCTGTAAGAGCACTGGGCAGAGCCAGTTGTTTCTTAGCTTCCCAAAGAGCTGGAAGCAAGATGCTTTGGGGGCTCCCTGCCCCTTTGCCAACAAGGCCGACCTTTGGGCCTTTCAGCTCTAGGCCAATGGAGCACACCCAGAGCAGAAGTTCTACCTCAGCCAGATAAGGCCTGCCAAGAAACTGCATTTCAAAGGCTTTGGTAAGAGATGTTGCCGGTACTCTGTCAGAGCACTGGGCAGAGACAGTTGTTTCTTAGCTTCCCAATGAGCTGGAAGCAAGATGCTTTGGGGCCTCTCTCTCCCTTTGGACACAAGGCAGCCGTTTGCGCCTGGCAGCTCTAGGCCAATGGAGCACACCCACAGCAGAAGTTCTACTTCAGGCAGATCAGTCCTGCCCAGAAACTGCGTTTCACAGCCCTTGGTAAGAGATGTTCACGGTAGGCTGTGAGAGCACTGGGCAGAACCAGTTGTTTTTTAGCTTCCCAAAGTGCTGGAGGCAAGATGCTTTGGGGCCTCTCTCACCCTTTGGAAACAAGGCAGCCCTTAGGTCCTGGTAGCTCTAGGCCTATGTAGCACAACCAGAACAGAAGTTCTACTTCAGCCAGGTCAGGCCTGCCAAGAAACTGCGTTTCACAGGCCTTTCAAAGAGATGTTCTCTTAGGCTGTAAGAGCACTGGGCAGAGCCAGCTGTTTCTTAGCTTCCCGAAGAGCTGGGAGCAAGATGCTTTGGGTCCACTCTCCGTCTTTGGAAACAAGGCAGCCCTTTGGGCCTGGCAGCTCTAGGGCAATGGAGCACACCCAGAGCAGAAGTTCTACTTCAGCCAGATCAGGCCTGCCAGGAAACTGCGTTTCACAGGCCTTGGTAAGAGATGTTCCCGGTAGGCTGTAAGAGCACTGGGCAGAGCCAGTTGTTTCTTACCTTCCTGAAAAGCTGGAAGCAAGACGCTTGGGACCCCTCTGCCCGTTTGGGAACAAGGCAGCCTTTTGGGTCGGGAAGCTCTAGGCCAATGGAGCACACGCAGAGCAGGAGTTCTACTTCAGCCTGATCAGGCCTGCAAAGAAACAGCGTTTGACAGGCCTTGGTAAGAGATGTTCCCGGTGGGTGTAAGAGCACTGGGCAGAGCCAGTTGTTTCTTAGCTTCGCAAAGACCGGGAAGCAAGATGCTTTGGGCCTCTCTGCCCCTTGGAAACAGGGCAGCACTTGGGGCCTGGCAGCTCTAGGGCAATGGAGCACACCCAGAGCCGGAGTTCTACTTCAGCCAGATGAGGCCTGCCAAGAAACTGCGTTTCACAGGCCTTTCAAAGACATGTTCCCGGTAGGCTGTAAGAGCACGGGGCAGAGCGAGTTGGTTCTTAGCTTCCCAGAGAGCTGGAAGCAAGATGCTTTGGGGCCTCTCTGCCCCTTTGGAAACAAGGCAGCACCTTGGGCCTGGCAGCTCTAGGGCAATGGAGCACACCCAGAGCAGAAGTTCTACTTCAGCCAAATCAGGCCTGCCAGGAAATGGCGTTTCACAGGCCTTGGTAAGAGATGTTCCCGGTAGGCTGTAAGAGCACTGGGCAACGCCAGATGTTTCTTAGCTTCCCGAAGAGCTGGAAGCAAGATGCTTTGGTGCCACTCTCTCACTTTGGAATCAAGGCAGCCCTTTGGGGCAGGTAGCTCTAGGCCAGTGGAGCACACCCAGAGCAGAAGTTCTACTTCGGCCAGTTCAGGCCACCAACAAACTGCGTTTCACAGGCCTTGGTAAGAGATGTTCCCGGTAGGCTGTAAGAGCACTGGGCAACGCCAGATGTTTCTTAGCTTCCCGAAGAGCTGGAAGCAAGATGCTTTGGGGCCTCTCTGCCCCTTTGCAAACAAGGCGGCCCTTTGGGCCAGGCAGCTCTAGGCCAATGGAGCACACCCAGAGCAGAAGTTCTACTTCAGCTAGATCAGGCCACCAACAAAGTGCGTTTCACAGGCCTTGGTAAGAGATTTTCTCTCAGGCTGTAAGAGCACTGGGCAGAGCCAGTTGTTTCTTAGCTTCGCAAAGACCGGGAAGCAAGATGCTTTGGGCCTCTCTGCCCCTTGGAAACAGGGCAGCACTTGGGGCCTGGCAGCTCTAGGGCAATGGAGCACACCCAGAGCCGGAGTTCTACTTCAGCCAGATGAGGCCTGCCAAGAAACTGCGTTTCACAGGCCTTTCAAAGACATGTTCCCGGTAGGCTGTAAGAGCACGGGGCAGAGCGAGTTGGTTCTTAGCTTCCCAGAGAGCTGGAAGCAAGATGCTTTGGGGCCTCTCTGCCCCTTTGGAAACAAGGCAGCACCTTGGGCCTGGCAGCTCTAGGGCAATGGAGCACACCCAGAGCAGAAGTTCTACTTCAGCCAAATCAGGCCTGCCAGGAAACGGCGTTTCACAGGCCTTGGTAAGAGATGTTCCCGGTAGGCTGTAAGAGCACTGGGCAACGCCAGATGTTTCTTAGCTTCCCGAAGAGCTGGAAGCAAGATGCTTTGGTGCCACTCTCTCACTTTGGAATCAAGGCAGCCCTTTGGGGCAGGTAGCTCTAGGCCAGTGGAGCACACCCAGAGCAGAAGTTCTACTTCGGCCAGTTCAGGCCACCAACAAACTGCGTTTCACAGGCCTTGGTAAGAGATGTTCCCGGTAGGCTGTAAGAGCACTGGGCAACGCCAGATGTTTCTTAGCTTCCCGAAGAGCTGGAAGCAAGATGCTTTGGGGCCTCTCTGCCCCTTTGCAAACAAGGCGGCCCTTTGGGCCAGGCAGCTCTAGGCCAATGGAGCACACCCAGAGCAGAAGTTCTACTTCAGCTAGATCAGGCCACCAACAAAGTGCGTTTCACAGGCCTTGGTAAGAGATTTTCTCTCAGGCTGTAAGAGCACTGGGCAGAGCCAGTTGTTTCTTAGCTTCGCAAAGACCGGGAAGCAAGATGCTTTGGGCCTCTCTGCCCCTTGGAAACAGGGCAGCACTTGGGGCCTGGCAGCTCTAGGGCAATGGAGCACACCCAGAGCCGGAGTTCTACTTCAGCCAGATGAGGCCTGCCAAGAAACTGCGTTTCACAGGCCTTTCAAAGACATGTTCCCGGTAGGCTGTAAGAGCACGGGGCAGAGCGAGTTGGTTCTTAGCTTCCCAGAGAGCTGGAAGCAAGATGCTTTGGGGCCTCTCTGCCCCTTTGGAAACAAGGCAGCACCTTGGACCTGGCAGCTCTAGGGCAATGGAGCACACCCAGAGCAGAAGTTCTACTTCAGCCAAATCAGGCCTGCCAGGAAACGGCGTTGCACAGGCCTTGGTAAGAGATGTTCCCGGTAGGCTGTAAGAGCACTGGGCAACGCCAGATGTTTCTTAGCTTCCCGAAGAGCTGGAAGCAAGATGCTTTGGTGCCACTCTCTCACTTTGGAATCAAGGCAGCCCTTTGGGGCAGGTAGCTCTAGGCCAGTGGAGCACACCCAGAGCAGAAGTTCTACTTCGGCCAGTTCAGGCCACCAACAAACTGCGTTTCACAGGCCTTGGTAAGAGATGTTCCCGGTAGGCTGTAAGAGCACTGGGCAACGCCAGATGTTTCTTAGCTTCCCGAAGAGCTGGAAGCAAGATGCTTTGGGGCCTCTCTGCCCCTTTGCAAACAAGGCGGCCCTTTGGGCCAGGCAGCTCTAGGCCAGTGGAGCACACCCAGAGCAGAAGTTCTACTTCAGCTAGATCAGGCCACCAACAAAGTGCGTTTCACAGGCCTTGGTAAGAGATTTTCTCTCAGGCTGTAAGAGCACTGGGCAGAGCCAGTTGTTTCTTAGCTTCCCAAAGAGCTGGAAGCAAGATGCTTTGGGGGCTCCCTGCCCCTTTGCCAACAAGGCCGACCTTTGGGCCTTTCAGCTCTAGGCCAATGGAGCACACCCAGAGCAGAAGTTCTACCTCAGCCAGATAAGGCCTGCCAAGAAACTGCGTTTCAAAGGCTTTGGTAAGAGATGTTGCCGGTACTCTGTCAGAGCACTGGGCAGAGACAGTTGTTTCTTAGCTTCCCAATGAGCTGGAAGCAAGATGCTTTGGGGCCTCTCTCTCCCTTTGGACACAAGGCAGCCGTTTGCGCCTGGCAGCTCTAGGCCAATGGAGCACACCCACAGCAGAAGTTCTACTTCAGGCAGATCAGTCCTGCCCAGAAACTGCGTTTCACAGCCCTTGGTAAGAGATGTTCACGGTAGGCTGTGAGAGCACTGGGCAGAACCAGTTGTTTTTTAGCTTCCCAAAGTGCTGGAGGCAAGATGCTTTGGGGCCTCTCTCACCCTTTGGAAACAAGGCAGCCCTTAGGTCCTGGTAGCTCTAGGCCTATGTAGCACAACCAGAACAGAAGTTCTACTTCAGCCAGGTCAGGCCTGCCAAGAAACTGCGTTTCACAGGCCTTTCAAAGAGATGTTCTCTTAGGCTGTAAGAGCACTGGGCAGAGCCAGCTGTTTCTTAGCTTCCCGAAGAGCTGGGAGCAAGATGCTTTGGGTCCACTCTCCGTCTTTGGAAACAAGGCAGCCCTTTGGGCCTGGCAGCTCTAGGGCAATGGAGCACACCCAGAGCAGAAGTTCTACTTCAGCCAGATCAGGCCTGCCAGGAAACTGCGTTTCACAGGCCTTGGTAAGAGATGTTCCCGGTAGGCTGTAAGAGCACTGGGCAGAGCCAGTTGTTTCTTACCTTCCTGAAAAGCTGGAAGCAAGACGCTTGGGACCCCTCTGCCCGTTTGGGAACAAGGCAGCCTTTTGGGTCGGGAAGCTCTAGGGCAATGGAGCACACGCAGAGCAGGAGTTCTACTTCAGCCTGATCAGGCCTGCAAAGAAACAGCGTTTGACAGGCCTTGGTAAGAGATGTTCCCGGTGGGTGTAAGAGCACTGGGCAGAGCCAGTTGTTTCTTAGCTTCGCAAAGACCGGGAAGCAAGATGCTTTGGGCCTCTCTGCCCCTTGGAAACAGGGCAGCACTTGGGGCCTGGCAGCTCTAGGGCAATGGAGCACACCCAGAGCCGGAGTTCTACTTCAGCCAGATGAGGCCTGCCAAGAAACTGCGTTTCACAGGCCTTTCAAAGACATGTTCCCGGTAGGCTGTAAGAGCACGGGGCAGAGCGAGTTGGTTCTTAGCTTCCCAGAGAGCTGGAAGCAAGATGCTTTGGGGCCTCTCTGCCCCTTTGGAAACAAGGCAGCACCTTGGGCCTGGCAGCTCTAGGGCAATGGAGCACACCCAGAGCAGAAGTTCTACTTCAGCCAAATCAGGCCTGCCAGGAAACGGCGTTTCACAGGCCTTGGTAAGAGATGTTCCCGGTAGGCTGTAAGAGCACTGGGCAACGCCAGATGTTTCTTAGCTTCCCGAAGAGCTGGAAGCAAGATGCTTTGGTGCCACTCTCTCACTTTGGAATCAAGGCAGCCCTTTGGGGCAGGTAGCTCTAGGCCAGTGGAGCACACCCAGAGCAGAAGTTCTACTTCGGCCAGTTCAGGCCACCAACAAACTGCGTTTCACAGGCCTTGGTAAGAGATGTTCCCGGTAGGCTGTAAGAGCACTGGGCAACGCCAGATGTTTCTTAGCTTCCCGAAGAGCTGGAAGCAAGATGCTTTGGGGCCTCTCTGCCCCTTTGCAAACAAGGCGGCCCTTTGGGCCAGGCAGCTCTAGGCCAGTGGAGCACACCCAGAGCAGAAGTTCTACTTCAGCTAGATCAGGCCACCAACAAAGTGCGTTTCACAGGCCTTGGTAAGAGATTTTCTCTCAGGCTGTAAGAGCACTGGGCAGAGCCAGTTGTTTCTTAGCTTCCCAAAGAGCTGGAAGCAAGATGCTTTGGGGGCTCCCTGCCCCTTTGCCAACAAGGCCGACCTTTGGGCCTTTCAGCTCTAGGCCAATGGAGCACACCCAGAGCAGAAGTTCTACCTCAGCCAGATAAGGCCTGCCAAGAAACTGCGTTTCAAAGGCTTTGGTAAGAGATGTTGCCGGTACTCTGTCAGAGCACTGGGCAGAGACAGTTGTTTCTTAGCTTCCCAATGAGCTGGAAGCAAGATGCTTTGGGGCCTCTCTCTCCCTTTGGACACAAGGCAGCCGTTTGCGCCTGGCAGCTCTAGGCCAATGGAGCACACCCACAGCAGAAGTTCTACTTCAGGCAGATCAGTCCTGCCCAGAAACTGCGTTTCACAGCCCTTGGTAAGAGATGTTCACGGTAGGCTGTGAGAGCACTGGGCAGAACCAGTTGTTTTTTAGCTTCCCAAAGTGCTGGAGGCAAGATGCTTTGGGGCCTCTCTCACCCTTTGGAAACAAGGCAGCCCTTAGGTCCTGGTACCTCTTGGCCTATGTAGCACAACCAGAACAGAAGTTCTACTTCAGCCAGGTCAGACCTGCCAAGAAACTGCGTTTCACAGGCCTTTCAAAGAGATGTTCTCTTAGGCTGTAAGAGCACTGGGCAGAGCCAGCTGTTTCTTAGCTTCCCGAAGAGCTGGGAGCAAGATGCTTTGGGTCCACTCTCCGTCTTTGGAAACAAGGCAGCCCTTTGGGCCTGGCAGCTCTAGGGCAATGGAGCACACCCAGAGCAGAAGTTCTACTTCAGCCAGATCAGGCCTGCCAGGAAACTGCGTTTCACAGGCCTTGGTAAGAGATGTTCCCGGTAGGCTGTAAGAGCACTGGGCAGAGCCAGTTGTTTCTTACCTTCCTGAAAAGCTGGAAGCAAGACGCTTGGGACCCCTCTGCCCGTTTGGGAACAAGGCAGCCTTTTGGGTCGGGAAGCTCTAGGGCAATGGAGCACACGCAGAGCAGGAGTTCTACTTCAGCCTGATCAGGCCTGCAAAGAAACAGCGTTTGACAGGCCTTGGTAAGAGATGTTCCCGGTGGGTGTAAGAGCACTGGGCAGAGCCAGTTGTTTCTTAGCTTCGCAAAGACCGGGAAGCAAGATGCTTTGGGCCTCTCTGCCCCTTGGAAACAGGGCAGCACTTGGGGCCTGGCAGCTCTAGGGCAATGGAGCACACCCAGAGCCGGAGTTCTACTTCAGCCAGATGAGGCCTGCCAAGAAACTGCGTTTCACAGGCCTTTCAAAGACATGTTCCCGGTAGGCTGTAAGAGCACGGGGCAGAGCGAGTTGGTTCTTAGCTTCCCAGAGAGCTGGAAGCAAGATGCTTTGGGGCCTCTCTGCCCCTTTGGAAACAAGGCAGCACCTTGGGCCTGGCAGCTCTAGGGCAATGGAGCACACCCAGAGCAGAAGTTCTACTTCAGCCAAATCAGGCCTGCCAGGAAACGGCGTTTCACAGGCCTTGGTAAGAGATGTTCCCGGTAGGCTGTAAGAGCACTGGGCAACGCCAGATGTTTCTTAGCTTCCCGAAGAGCTGGAAGCAAGATGCTTTGGTGCCACTCTCTCACTTTGGAATCAAGGCAGCCCTTTGGGGCAGGTAGCTCTAGGCCAGTGGAGCACACCCAGAGCAGAAGTTCTACTTCGGCCAGTTCAGGCCACCAACAAACTGCGTTTCACAGGCCTTGGTAAGAGATGTTCCCGGTAGGCTGTAAGAGCACTGGGCAACGCCAGATGTTTCTTAGCTTCCCGAAGAGCTGGAAGCAAGATGCTTTGGGGCCTCTCTGCCCCTTTGCAAACAAGGCGGCCCTTTGGGCCAGGCAGCTCTAGGCCAATGGAGCACACCCAGAGCAGAAGTTCTACTTCAGCTAGATCAGGCCACCAACAAAGTGCGTTTCACAGGCCTTGGTAAGAGATTTTCTCTCAGGCTGTAAGAGCACTGGGCAGAGCCAGTTGTTTCTTAGCTTCGCAAAGACCGGGAAGCAAGATGCTTTGGGCCTCTCTGCCCCTTGGAAACAGGGCAGCACTTGGGGCCTGGCAGCTCTAGGGCAATGGAGCACACCCAGAGCCGGAGTTCTACTTCAGCCAGATGAGGCCTGCCAAGAAACTGCGTTTCACAGGCCTTTCAAAGACATGTTCCCGGTAGGCTGTAAGAGCACGGGGCAGAGCGAGTTGGTTCTTAGCTTCCCAGAGAGCTGGAAGCAAGATGCTTTGGGGCCTCTCTGCCCCTTTGGAAACAAGGCAGCACCTTGGGCCTGGCAGCTCTAGGGCAATGGAGCACACCCAGAGCAGAAGTTCTACTTCAGCCAAATCAGGCCTGCCAGGAAAC
Source organism: Equus asinus (assembly GCF_041296235.1). NCBI lineage: Eukaryota > Metazoa > Chordata > Mammalia > Perissodactyla > Equidae > Equus > Equus asinus. Next base: position 1,873,436 of record NW_027225523.1, read on the forward strand.
GGCGTTTCACAGGCCTTGGTAAGAGATGTTCCCGGTAGGCTGTAAGAGCACTGGGCAACGCCAGATGTTTCTTAGCTTCCCGAAGAGCTGGAAGCAAGATGCTTTGGTGCCACTCTCTCACTTTGGAATCAAGGCAGCCCTTTGGGGCAGGTAGCTCTAGGCCAGTGGAGCACACCCAGAGCAGAAGTTCTACTTCGGCCAGTTCAGGCCACCAACAAACTGCGTTTCACAGGCCTTGGTAAGAGATGTTCCCGGTAGGCTGTAAGAGCACTGGGCAACGCCAGATGTTTCTTAGCTTCCCGAAGAGCTGGAAGCAAGATGCTTTGGGGCCTCTCTGCCCCTTTGCAAACAAGGCGGCCCTTTGGGCCAGGCAGCTCTAGGCCAATGGAGCACACCCAGAGCAGAAGTTCTACTTCAGCTAGATCAGGCCACCAACAAAGTGCGTTTCACAGGCCTTGGTAAGAGATTTTCTCTCAGGCTGTAAGAGCACTGGGCAGAGCCAGTTGTTTCTTAGCTTCGCAAAGACCGGGAAGCAAGATGCTTTGGGCCTCTCTGCCCCTTGGAAACAGGGCAGCACTTGGGGCCTGGCAGCTCTAGGGCAATGGAGCACACCCAGAGCCGGAGTTCTACTTCAGCCAGATGAGGCCTGCCAAGAAACTGCGTTTCACAGGCCTTTCAAAGACATGTTCCCGGTAGGCTGTAAGAGCACGGGGCAGAGCGAGTTGGTTCTTAGCTTCCCAGAGAGCTGGAAGCAAGATGCTTTGGGGCCTCTCTGCCCCTTTGGAAACAAGGCAGCACCTTGGACCTGGCAGCTCTAGGGCAATGGAGCACACCCAGAGCAGAAGTTCTACTTCAGCCAAATCAGGCCTGCCAGGAAACGGCGTTGCACAGGCCTTGGTAAGAGATGTTCCCGGTAGGCTGTAAGAGCACTGGGCAACGCCAGATGTTTCTTAGCTTCCCGAAGAGCTGGAAGCAAGATGCTTTGGTGCCACTCTCTCACTTTGGAATCAAGGCAGCCCTTTGGGGCAGGTAGCTCTAGGCCAGTGGAGCACACCCAGAGCAGAAGTTCTACTTCGGCCAGTTCAGGCCACCAACAAACTGCGTTTCACAGGCCTTGGTAAGAGATGTTCCCGGTAGGCTGTAAGAGCACTGGGCAACGCCAGATGTTTCTTAGCTTCCCGAAGAGCTGGAAGCAAGATGCTTTGGGGCCTCTCTGCCCCTTTGCAAACAAGGCGGCCCTTTGGGCCAGGCAGCTCTAGGCCAGTGGAGCACACCCAGAGCAGAAGTTCTACTTCAGCTAGATCAGGCCACCAACAAAGTGCGTTTCACAGGCCTTGGTAAGAGATTTTCTCTCAGGCTGTAAGAGCACTGGGCAGAGCCAGTTGTTTCTTAGCTTCCCAAAGAGCTGGAAGCAAGATGCTTTGGGGGCTCCCTGCCCCTTTGCCAACAAGGCCGACCTTTGGGCCTTTCAGCTCTAGGCCAATGGAGCACACCCAGAGCAGAAGTTCTACCTCAGCCAGATAAGGCCTGCCAAGAAACTGCGTTTCAAAGGCTTTGGTAAGAGATGTTGCCGGTACTCTGTCAGAGCACTGGGCAGAGACAGTTGTTTCTTAGCTTCCCAATGAGCTGGAAGCAAGATGCTTTGGGGCCTCTCTCTCCCTTTGGACACAAGGCAGCCGTTTGCGCCTGGCAGCTCTAGGCCAATGGAGCACACCCACAGCAGAAGTTCTACTTCAGGCAGATCAGTCCTGCCCAGAAACTGCGTTTCACAGCCCTTGGTAAGAGATGTTCACGGTAGGCTGTGAGAGCACTGGGCAGAACCAGTTGTTTTTTAGCTTCCCAAAGTGCTGGAGGCAAGATGCTTTGGGGCCTCTCTCACCCTTTGGAAACAAGGCAGCCCTTAGGTCCTGGTACCTCTTGGCCTATGTAGCACAACCAGAACAGAAGTTCTACTTCAGCCAGGTCAGGCCTGCCAAGAAACTGCGTTTCACAGGCCTTTCAAAGAGATGTTCTCTTAGGCTGTAAGAGCACTGGGCAGAGCCAGCTGTTTCTTAGCTTCCCGAAGAGCTGGGAGCAAGATGCTTTGGGTCCACTCTCCGTCTTTGGAAACAAGGCAGCCCTTTGGGCCTGGCAGCTCTAGGGCAATGGAGCACACCCAGAGCAGAAGTTCTACTTCAGCCAGATCAGGCCTGCCAGGAAACTGCGTTTCACAGGCCTTGGTAAGAGATGTTCCCGGTAGGCTGTAAGAGCACTGGGCAGAGCCAGTTGTTTCTTACCTTCCTGAAAAGCTGGAAGCAAGACGCTTGGGACCCCTCTGCCCGTTTGGGAACAAGGCAGCCTTTTGGGTCGGGAAGCTCTAGGGCAATGGAGCACACGCAGAGCAGGAGTTCTACTTCAGCCTGATCAGGCCTGCAAAGAAACAGCGTTTGACAGGCCTTGGTAAGAGATGTTCCCGGTGGGTGTAAGAGCACTGGGCAGAGCCAGTTGTTTCTTAGCTTCGCAAAGACCGGGAAGCAAGATGCTTTGGGCCTCTCTGCCCCTTGGAAACAGGGCAGCACTTGGGGCCTGGCAGCTCTAGGGCAATGGAGCACACCCAGAGCCGGAGTTCTACTTCAGCCAGATGAGGCCTGCCAAGAAACTGCGTTTCACAGGCCTTTCAAAGACATGTTCCCGGTAGGCTGTAAGAGCACGGGGCAGAGCGAGTTGGTTCTTAGCTTCCCAGAGAGCTGGAAGCAAGATGCTTTGGGGCCTCTCTGCCCCTTTGGAAACAAGGCAGCACCTTGGGCCTGGCAGCTCTAGGGCAATGGAGCACACCCAGAGCAGAAGTTCTACTTCAGCCAAATCAGGCCTGCCAGGAAACGGCGTTTCACAGGCCTTGGTAAGAGATGTTCCCGGTAGGCTGTAAGAGCACTGGGCAACGCCAGATGTTTCTTAGCTTCCCGAAGAGCTGGAAGCAAGATGCTTTGGTGCCACTCTCTCACTTTGGAATCAAGGCAGCCCTTTGGGGCAGGTAGCTCTAGGCCAGTGGAGCACACCCAGAGCAGAAGTTCTACTTCGGCCAGTTCAGGCCACCAACAAACTGCGTTTCACAGGCCTTGGTAAGAGATGTTCCCGGTAGGCTGTAAGAGCACTGGGCAACGCCAGATGTTTCTTAGCTTCCCGAAGAGCTGGAAGCAAGATGCTTTGGGGCCTCTCTGCCCCTTTGCAAACAAGGCGGCCCTTTGGGCCAGGCAGCTCTAGGCCAGTGGAGCACACCCAGAGCAGAAGTTCTACTTCAGCTAGATCAGGCCACCAACAAAGTGCGTTTCACAGGCCTTGGTAAGAGATTTTCTCTCAGGCTGTAAGAGCACTGGGCAGAGCCAGTTGTTTCTTAGCTTCCCAAAGAGCTGGAAGCAAGATGCTTTGGGGGCTCCCTGCCCCTTTGCCAACAAGGCCGACCTTTGGGCCTTTCAGCTCTAGGCCAATGGAGCACACCCAGAGCAGAAGTTCTACCTCAGCCAGATAAGGCCTGCCAAGAAACTGCGTTTCAAAGGCTTTGGTAAGAGATGTTGCCGGTACTCTGTCAGAGCACTGGGCAGAGACAGTTGTTTCTTAGCTTCCCAATGAGCTGGAAGCAAGATGCTTTGGGGCCTCTCTCTCCCTTTGGACACAAGGCAGCCGTTTGCGCCTGGCAGCTCTAGGCCAATGGAGCACACCCACAGCAGAAGTTCTACTTCAGGCAGATCAGTCCTGCCCAGAAACTGCGTTTCACAGCCCTTGGTAAGAGATGTTCACGGTAGGCTGTGAGAGCACTGGGCAGAACCAGTTGTTTTTTAGCTTCCCAAAGTGCTGGAGGCAAGATGCTTTGGGGCCTCTCTCACCCTTTGGAAACAAGGCAGCCCTTAGGTCCTGGTACCTCTTGGCCTATGTAGCACAACCAGAACAGAAGTTCTACTTCAGCCAGGTCAGACCTGCCAAGAAACTGCGTTTCACAGGCCTTTCAAAGAGATGTTCTCTTAGGCTGTAAGAGCACTGGGCAGAGCCAGCTGTTTCTTAGCTTCCCGAAGAGCTGGGAGCAAGATGCTTTGGGTCCACTCTCCGTCTTTGGAAACAAGGCAGCCCTTTGGGCCTGGCAGCTCTAGGGCAATGGAGCACACCCAGAGCAGAAGTTCTACTTCAGCCAGATCAGGCCTGCCAGGAAACTGCGTTTCACAGGCCTTGGTAAGAGATGTTCCCGGTAGGCTGTAAGAGCACTGGGCAGAGCCAGTTGTTTCTTACCTTCCTGAAAAGCTGGAAGCAAGACGCTTGGGACCCCTCTGCCCGTTTGGGAACAAGGCAGCCTTTTGGGTCGGGAAGCTCTAGGGCAATGGAGCACACGCAGAGCAGGAGTTCTACTTCAGCCTGATCAGGCCTGCAAAGAAACAGCGTTTGACAGGCCTTGGTAAGAGATGTTCCCGGTGGGTGTAAGAGCACTGGGCAGAGCCAGTTGTTTCTTAGCTTCGCAAAGACCGGGAAGCAAGATGCTTTGGGCCTCTCTGCCCCTTGGAAACAGGGCAGCACTTGGGGCCTGGCAGCTCTAGGGCAATGGAGCACACCCAGAGCCGGAGTTCTACTTCAGCCAGATGAGGCCTGCCAAGAAACTGCGTTTCACAGGCCTTTCAAAGACATGTTCCCGGTAGGCTGTAAGAGCACGGGGCAGAGCGAGTTGGTTCTTAGCTTCCCAGAGAGCTGGAAGCAAGATGCTTTGGGGCCTCTCTGCCCCTTTGGAAACAAGGCAGCACCTTGGGCCTGGCAGCTCTAGGGCAATGGAGCACACCCAGAGCAGAAGTTCTACTTCAGCCAAATCAGGCCTGCCAGGAAACGGCGTTTCACAGGCCTTGGTAAGAGATGTTCCCGGTAGGCTGTAAGAGCACTGGGCAACGCCAGATGTTTCTTAGCTTCCCGAAGAGCTGGAAGCAAGATGCTTTGGTGCCACTCTCTCACTTTGGAATCAAGGCAGCCCTTTGGGGCAGGTAGCTCTAGGCCAGTGGAGCACACCCAGAGCAGAAGTTCTACTTCGGCCAGTTCAGGCCACCAACAAACTGCGTTTCACAGGCCTTGGTAAGAGATGTTCCCGGTAGGCTGTAAGAGCACTGGGCAACGCCAGATGTTTCTTAGCTTCCCGAAGAGCTGGAAGCAAGATGCTTTGGGGCCTCTCTGCCCCTTTGCAAACAAGGCGGCCCTTTGGGCCAGGCAGCTCTAGGCCAATGGAGCACACCCAGAGCAGAAGTTCTACTTCAGCTAGATCAGGCCACCAACAAAGTGCGTTTCACAGGCCTTGGTAAGAGATTTTCTCTCAGGCTGTAAGAGCACTGGGCAGAGCCAGTTGTTTCTTAGCTTCGCAAAGACCGGGAAGCAAGATGCTTTGGGCCTCTCTGCCCCTTGGAAACAGGGCAGCACTTGGGGCCTGGCAGCTCTAGGGCAATGGAGCACACCCAGAGCCGGAGTTCTACTTCAGCCAGATGAGGCCTGCCAAGAAACTGCGTTTCACAGGCCTTTCAAAGACATGTTCCCGGTAGGCTGTAAGAGCACGGGGCAGAGCGAGTTGGTTCTTAGCTTCCCAGAGAGCTGGAAGCAAGATGCTTTGGGGCCTCTCTGCCCCTTTGGAAACAAGGCAGCACCTTGGGCCTGGCAGCTCTAGGGCAATGGAGCACACCCAGAGCAGAAGTTCTACTTCAGCCAAATCAGGCCTGCCAGGAAACGGCGTTTCACAGGCCTTGGTAAGAGATGTTCCCGGTAGGCTGTAAGAGCACTGGGCAACGCCAGATGTTTCTTAGCTTCCCGAAGAGCTGGAAGCAAGATGCTTTGGTGCCACTCTCTCACTTTGGAATCAAGGCAGCCCTTTGGGGCAGGTAGCTCTAGGCCAGTGGAGCACACCCAGAGCAGAAGTTCTACTTCGGCCAGTTCAGGCCACCAACAAACTGCGTTTCACAGGCCTTGGTAAGAGATGTTCCCGGTAGGCTGTAAGAGCACTGGGCAACGCCAGATGTTTCTTAGCTTCCCGAAGAGCTGGAAGCAAGATGCTTTGGGGCCTCTCTGCCCCTTTGCAAACAAGGCGGCCCTTTGGGCCAGGCAGCTCTAGGCCAATGGAGCACACCCAGAGCAGAAGTTCTACTTCAGCTAGATCAGGCCACCAACAAAGTGCGTTTCACAGGCCTTGGTAAGAGATTTTCTCTCAGGCTGTAAGAGCACTGGGCAGAGCCAGTTGTTTCTTAGCTTCGCAAAGACCGGGAAGCAAGATGCTTTGGGCCTCTCTGCCCCTTGGAAACAGGGCAGCACTTGGGGCCTGGCAGCTCTAGGGCAATGGAGCACACCCAGAGCCGGAGTTCTACTTCAGCCAGATGAGGCCTGCCAAGAAACTGCGTTTCACAGGCCTTTCAAAGACATGTTCCCGGTAGGCTGTAAGAGCACGGGGCAGAGCGAGTTGGTTCTTAGCTTCCCAGAGAGCTGGAAGCAAGATGCTTTGGGGCCTCTCTGCCCCTTTGGAAACAAGGCAGCACCTTGGACCTGGCAGCTCTAGGGCAATGGAGCACACCCAGAGCAGAAGTTCTACTTCAGCCAAATCAGGCCTGCCAGGAAACGGCGTTGCACAGGCCTTGGTAAGAGATGTTCCCGGTAGGCTGTAAGAGCACTGGGCAACGCCAGATGTTTCTTAGCTTCCCGAAGAGCTGGAAGCAAGATGCTTTGGTGCCACTCTCTCACTTTGGAATCAAGGCAGCCCTTTGGGGCAGGTAGCTCTAGGCCAGTGGAGCACACCCAGAGCAGAAGTTCTACTTCGGCCAGTTCAGGCCACCAACAAACTGCGTTTCACAGGCCTTGGTAAGAGATGTTCCCGGTAGGCTGTAAGAGCACTGGGCAACGCCAGATGTTTCTTAGCTTCCCGAAGAGCTGGAAGCAAGATGCTTTGGGGCCTCTCTGCCCCTTTGCAAACAAGGCGGCCCTTTGGGCCAGGCAGCTCTAGGCCAGTGGAGCACACCCAGAGCAGAAGTTCTACTTCAGCTAGATCAGGCCACCAACAAAGTGCGTTTCACAGGCCTTGGTAAGAGATTTTCTCTCAGGCTGTAAGAGCACTGGGCAGAGCCAGTTGTTTCTTAGCTTCCCAAAGAGCTGGAAGCAAGATGCTTTGGGGGCTCCCTGCCCCTTTGCCAACAAGGCCGACCTTTGGGCCTTTCAGCTCTAGGCCAATGGAGCACACCCAGAGCAGAAGTTCTACCTCAGCCAGATAAGGCCTGCCAAGAAACTGCGTTTCAAAGGCTTTGGTAAGAGATGTTGCCGGTACTCTGTCAGAGCACTGGGCAGAGACAGTTGTTTCTTAGCTTCCCAATGAGCTGGAAGCAAGATGCTTTGGGGCCTCTCTCTCCCTTTGGACACAAGGCAGCCGTTTGCGCCTGGCAGCTCTAGGCCAATGGAGCACACCCACAGCAGAAGTTCTACTTCAGGCAGATCAGTCCTGCCCAGAAACTGCGTTTCACAGCCCTTGGTAAGAGATGTTCACGGTAGGCTGTGAGAGCACTGGGCAGAACCAGTTGTTTTTTAGCTTCCCAAAGTGCTGGAGGCAAGATGCTTTGGGGCCTCTCTCACCCTTTGGAAACAAGGCAGCCCTTAGGTCCTGGTAGCTCTAGGCCTATGTAGCACAACCAGAACAGAAGTTCTACTTCAGCCAGGTCAGGCCTGCCAAGAAACTGCGTTTCACAGGCCTTTCAAAGAGATGTTCTCTTAGGCTGTAAGAGCACTGGGCAGAGCCAGCTGTTTCTTAGCTTCCCGAAGAGCTGGGAGCAAGATGCTTTGGGTCCACTCTCCGTCTTTGGAAACAAGGCAGCCCTTTGGGCCTGGCAGCTCTAGGGCAATGGAGCACACCCAGAGCAGAAGTTCTACTTCAGCCAGATCAGGCCTGCCAGGAAACTGCGTTTCACAGGCCTTGGTAAGAGATGTTCCCGGTAGGCTGTAAGAGCACTGGGCAGAGCCAGTTGTTTCTTACCTTCCTGAAAAGCTGGAAGCAAGACGCTTGGGACCCCTCTGCCCGTTTGGGAACAAGGCAGCCTTTTGGGTCGGGAAGCTCTAGGGCAATGGAGCACACGCAGAGCAGGAGTTCTACTTCAGCCTGATCAGGCCTGCAAAGAAACAGCGTTTGACAGGCCTTGGTAAGAGATGTTCCCGGTGGGTGTAAGAGCACTGGGCAGAGCCAGTTGTTTCTTAGCTTCGCAAAGACCGGGAAGCAAGATGCTTTGGGCCTCTCTGCCCCTTGGAAACAGGGCAGCACTTGGGGCCTGGCAGCTCTAGGGCAATGGAGCACACCCAGAGCCGGAGTTCTACTTCAGCCAGATGAGGCCTGCCAAGAAACTGCGTTTCACAGGCCTTTCAAAGACATGTTCCCGGTAGGCTGTAAGAGCACGGGGCAGAGCGAGTTGGTTCTTAGCTTCCCAGAGAGCTGGAAGCAAGATGCTTTGGGGCCTCTCTGCCCCTTTGGAAACAAGGCAGCACCTTGGGCCTGGCAGCTCTAGGGCAATGGAGCACACCCAGAGCAGAAGTTCTACTTCAGCCAAATCAGGCCTGCCAGGAAACGGCGTTTCACAGGCCTTGGTAAGAGATGTTCCCGGTAGGCTGTAAGAGCACTGGGCAACGCCAGATGTTTCTTAGCTTCCCGAAGAGCTGGAAGCAAGATGCTTTGGTGCCACTCTCTCACTTTGGAATCAAGGCAGCCCTTTGGGGCAGGTAGCTCTAGGCCAGTGGAGCACACCCAGAGCAGAAGTTCTACTTCGGCCAGTTCAGGCCACCAACAAACTGCGTTTCACAGGCCTTGGTAAGAGATGTTCCCGGTAGGCTGTAAGAGCACTGGGCAACGCCAGATGTTTCTTAGCTTCCCGAAGAGCTGGAAGCAAGATGCTTTGGGGCCTCTCTGCCCCTTTGCAAACAAGGCGGCCCTTTGGGCCAGGCAGCTCTAGGCCAGTGGAGCACACCCAGAGCAGAAGTTCTACTTCAGCTAGATCAGGCCACCAACAAAGTGCGTTTCACAGGCCTTGGTAAGAGATTTTCTCTCAGGCTGTAAGAGCACTGGGCAGAGCCAGTTGTTTCTTAGCTTCCCAAAGAGCTGGAAGCAAGATGCTTTGGGGGCTCCCTGCCCCTTTGCCAACAAGGCCGACCTTTGGGCCTTTCAGCTCTAGGCCAATGGAGCACACCCAGAGCAGAAGTTCTACCTCAGCCAGATAAGGCCTGCCAAGAAACTGCGTTTCAAAGGCTTTGGTAAGAGATGTTGCCGGTACTCTGTCAGAGCACTGGGCAGAGACAGTTGTTTCTTAGCTTCCCAATGAGCTGGAAGCAAGATGCTTTGGGGCCTCTCTCTCCCTTTGGACACAAGGCAGCCGTTTGCGCCTGGCAGCTCTAGGCCAATGGAGCACACCCACAGCAGAAGTTCTACTTCAGGCAGATCAGTCCTGCCCAGAAACTGCGTTTCACAGCCCTTGGTAAGAGATGTTCACGGTAGGCTGTGAGAGCACTGGGCAGAACCAGTTGTTTTTTAGCTTCCCAAAGTGCTGGAGGCAAGATGCTTTGGGGCCTCTCTCACCCTTTGGAAACAAGGCAGCCCTTAGGTCCTGGTACCTCTTGGCCTATGTAGCACAACCAGAACAGAAGTTCTACTTCAGCCAGGTCAGACCTGCCAAGAAACTGCGTTTCACAGGCCTTTCAAAGAGATGTTCTCTTAGGCTGTAAGAGCACTGGGCAGAGCCAGCTGTTTCTTAGCTTCCCGAAGAGCTGGGAGCAAGATGCTTTGGGTCCACTCTCCGTCTTTGGAAACAAGGCAGCCCTTTGGGCCTGGCAGCTCTAGGGCAATGGAGCACACCCAGAGCAGAAGTTCTACTTCAGCCAGATCAGGCCTGCCAGGAAACTGCGTTTCACAGGCCTTGGTAAGAGATGTTCCCGGTAGGCTGTAAGAGCACTGGGCAGAGCCAGTTGTTTCTTACCTTCCTGAAAAGCTGGAAGCAAGACGCTTGGGACCCCTCTGCCCGTTTGGGAACAAGGCAGCCTTTTGGGTCGGGAAGCTCTAGGGCAATGGAGCACACGCAGAGCAGGAGTTCTACTTCAGCCTGATCAGGCCTGCAAAGAAACAGCGTTTGACAGGCCTTGGTAAGAGATGTTCCCGGTGGGTGTAAGAGCACTGGGCAGAGCCAGTTGTTTCTTAGCTTCGCAAAGACCGGGAAGCAAGATGCTTTGGGCCTCTCTGCCCCTTGGAAACAGGGCAGCACTTGGGGCCTGGCAGCTCTAGGGCAATGGAGCACACCCAGAGCCGGAGTTCTACTTCAGCCAGATGAGGCCTGCCAAGAAACTGCGTTTCACAGGCCTTTCAAAGACATGTTCCCGGTAGGCTGTAAGAGCACGGGGCAGAGCGAGTTGGTTCTTAGCTTCCCAGAGAGCTGGAAGCAAGATGCTTTGGGGCCTCTCTGCCCCTTTGGAAACAAGGCAGCACCTTGGGCCTGGCAGCTCTAGGGCAATGGAGCACACCCAGAGCAGAAGTTCTACTTCAGCCAAATCAGGCCTGCCAGGAAACGGCGTTTCACAGGCCTTGGTAAGAGATGTTCCCGGTAGGCTGTAAGAGCACTGGGCAACGCCAGATGTTTCTTAGCTTCCCGAAGAGCTGGAAGCAAGATGCTTTGGTGCCACTCTCTCACTTTGGAATCAAGGCAGCCCTTTGGGGCAGGTAGCTCTAGGCCAGTGGAGCACACCCAGAGCAGAAGTTCTACTTCGGCCAGTTCAGGCCACCAACAAACTGCGTTTCACAGGCCTTGGTAAGAGATGTTCCCGGTAGGCTGTAAGAGCACTGGGCAACGCCAGATGTTTCTTAGCTTCCCGAAGAGCTGGAAGCAAGATGCTTTGGGGCCTCTCTGCCCCTTTGCAAACAAGGCGGCCCTTTGGGCCAGGCAGCTCTAGGCCAGTGGAGCACACCCAGAGCAGAAGTTCTACTTCAGCTAGATCAGGCCACCAACAAAGTGCGTTTCACAGGCCTTGGTAAGAGATTTTCTCTCAGGCTGTAAGAGCACTGGGCAGAGCCAGTTGTTTCTTAGCTTCCCAAAGAGCTGGAAGCAAGATGCTTTGGGGGCTCCCTGCCCCTTTGCCAACAAGGCCGACCTTTGGGCCTTTCAGCTCTAGGCCAATGGAGCACACCCAGAGCAGAAGTTCTACCTCAGCCAGATAAGGCCTGCCAAGAAACAGCGTTTCAAAGGCTTTGGTAAGAGATGTTGCCGGTACTCTGTCAGAGCACTGGGCAGAGACAGTTGTTTCTTAGCTTCCCAATGAGCTGGAAGCAAGATGCTTTGGGGCCTCTCTCTCCCTTTGGACACAAGGCAGCCGTTTGCGCCTGGCAGCTCTAGGCCAATGGAGCACACCCACAGCAGAAGTTCTACTTCAGGCAGATCAGTCCTGCCCAGAAACTGCGTTTCACAGCCCTTGGTAAGAGATGTTCACGGTAGGCTGTGAGAGCACTGGGCAGAACCAGTTGTTTTTTAGCTTCCCAAAGTGCTGGAGGCAAGATGCTTTGGGGCCTCTCTCACCCTTTGGAAACAAGGCAGCCCTTAGGTCCTGGTAGCTCTAGGCCTATGTAGCACAACCAGAACAGAAGTTCTACTTCAGCCAGGTCAGGCCTGCCAAGAAACTGCGTTTCACAGGCCTTTCAAAGAGATGTTCTCTTAGGCTGTAAGAGCACTGGGCAGAGCCAGCTGTTTCTTAGCTTCCCGAAGAGCTGGGAGCAAGATGCTTTGGGTCCACTCTCCGTCTTTGGAAACAAGGCAGCCCTTTGGGCCTGGCAGCTCTAGGGCAATGGAGCACACCCAGAGCAGAAGTTCTACTTCAGCCAGATCAGGCCTGCCAGGAAACTGCGTTTCACAGGCCTTGGTAAGAGATGTTCCCGGTAGGCTGTAAGAGCACTGGGCAGAGCCAGTTGTTTCTTACCTTCCTGAAAAGCTGGAAGCAAGACGCTTGGGACCCCTCTGCCCGTTTGGGAACAAGGCAGCCTTTTGGGTCGGGAAGCTCTAGGGCAATGGAGCACACGCAGAGCAGGAGTTCTACTTCAGCCTGATCAGGCCTGCAAAGAAACAGCGTTTGACAGGCCTTGGTAAGAGATGTTCCCGGTGGGTGTAAGAGCACTGGGCAGAGCCAGTTGTTTCTTAGCTTCGCAAAGACCGGGAAGCAAGATGCTTTGGGCCTCTCTGCCCCTTGGAAACAGGGCAGCACTTGGGGCCTGGCAGCTCTAGGGCAATGGAGCACACCCAGAGCCGGAGTTCTACTTCAGCCAGATGAGGCCTGCCAAGAAACTGCGTTTCACAGGCCTTTCAAAGACATGTTCCCGGTAGGCTGTAAGAGCACGGGGCAGAGCGAGTTGGTTCTTAGCTTCCCAGAGAGCTGGAAGCAAGATGCTTTGGGGCCTCTCTGCCCCTTTGGAAACAAGGCAGCACCTTGGGCCTGGCAGCTCTAGGGCAATGGAGCACACCCAGAGCAGAAGTTCTACTTCAGCCAAATCAGGCCTGCCAGGAAATGGCGTTTCACAGGCCTTGGTAAGAGATGTTCCCGGTAGGCTGTAAGAGCACTGGGCAACGCCAGATGTTTCTTAGCTTCCCGAAGAGCTGGAAGCAAGATGCTTTGGTGCCACTCTCTCACTTTGGAATCAAGGCAGCCCTTTGGGGCAGGTAGCTCTAGGCCAGTGGAGCACACCCAGAGCAGAAGTTCTACTTCGGCCAGTTCAGGCCACCAACAAACTGCGTTTCACAGGCCTTGGTAAGAGATGTTCCCGGTAGGCTGTAAGAGCACTGGGCAACGCCAGATGTTTCTTAGCTTCCCGAAGAGCTGGAAGCAAGATGCTTTGGGGCCTCTCTGCCCCTTTGCAAACAAGGCGGCCCTTTGGGCCAGGCAGCTCTAGGCCAATGGAGCACACCCAGAGCAGAAGTTCTACTTCAGCTAGATCAGGCCACCAACAAAGTGCGTTTCACAGGCCTTGGTAAGAGATTTTCTCTCAGGCTGTAAGAGCACTGGGCAGAGCCAGTTGTTTCTTAGCTTCGCAAAGACCGGGAAGCAAGATGCTTTGGGCCTCTCTGCCCCTTGGAAACAGGGCAGCACTTGGGGCCTGGCAGCTCTAGGGCAATGGAGCACACCCAGAGCCGGAGTTCTACTTCAGCCAGATGAGGCCTGCCAAGAAACTGCGTTTCACAGGCCTTTCAAAGACATGTTCCCGGTAGGCTGTAAGAGCACGGGGCAGAGCGAGTTGGTTCTTAGCTTCCCAGAGAGCTGGAAGCAAGATGCTTTGGGGCCTCTCTGCCCCTTTGGAAACAAGGCAGCACCTTGGGCCTGGCAGCTCTAGGGCAATGGAGCACACCCAGAGCAGAAGTTCTACTTCAGCCAAATCAGGCCTGCCAGGAAACGGCGTTTCACAGGCCTTGGTAAGAGATGTTCCCGGTAGGCTGTAAGAGCACTGGGCAACGCCAGATGTTTCTTAGCTTCCCGAAGAGCTGGAAGCAAGATGCTTTGGTGCCACTCTCTCACTTTGGAATCAAGGCAGCCCTTTGGGCCAGGTAGCTCTAGGCCAGTGGAGCACACCCAGAGCAGAAGTTCTACTTCGGCCAGTTCAGGCCACCAACAAACTGCGTTTCACAGGCCTTGGTAAGAGATGTTCCCGGTAGGCTGTAAGAGCACTGGGCAACGCCAGATGTTTCTTAGCTTCCCGAAGAGCTGGAAGCAAGATGCTTTGGGGCCTCTCTGCCCCTTTGCAAACAAGGCGGCCCTTTGGGCCAGGCAGCTCTAGGCCAGTGGAGCACACCCAGAGCAGAAGTTCTACTTCAGCTAGATCAGGCCACCAACAAAGTGCGTTTCACAGGCCTTGGTAAGAGATTTTCTCTCAGGCTGTAAGAGCACTGGGCAGAGCCAGTTGTTTCTTAGCTTCCCAAAGAGCTGGAAGCAAGATGCTTTGGGGGCTCCCTGCCCCTTTGCCAACAAGGCCGACCTTTGGGCCTTTCAGCTCTAGGCCAATGGAGCACACCCAGAGCAGAAGTTCTACCTCAGCCAGATAAGGCCTGCCAAGAAACTGCGTTTCAAAGGCTTTGGTAAGAGATGTTGCCGGTACTCTGTCAGAGCACTGGGCAGAGACAGTTGTTTCTTAGCTTCCCAATGAGCTGGAAGCAAGATGCTTTGGGGCCTCTCTCTCCCTTTGGACACAAGGCAGCCGTTTGCGCCTGGCAGCTCTAGGCCAATGGAGCACACCCACAGCAGAAGTTCTACTTCAGGCAGATCAGTCCTGCCCAGAAACTGCGTTTCACAGCCCTTGGTAAGAGATGTTCACGGTAGGCTGTGAGAGCACTGGGCAGAACCAGTTGTTTTTTAGCTTCCCAAAGTGCTGGAGGCAAGATGCTTTGGGGCCTCTCTCACCCTTTGGAAACAAGGCAGCCCTTAGGTCCTGGTAGCTCTAGGCCTATGTAGCACAACCAGAACAGAAGTTCTACTTCAGCCAGGTCAGGCCTGCCAAGAAACTGCGTTTCACAGGCCTTTCAAAGAGATGTTCTCTTAGGCTGTAAGAGCACTGGGCAGAGCCAGCTGTTTCTTAGCTTCCCGAAGAGCTGGGAGCAAGATGCTTTGGGTCCACTCTCCGTCTTTGGAAACAAGGCAGCCCTTTGGGCCTGGCAGCTCTAGGGCAATGGAGCACACCCAGAGCAGAAGTTCTACTTCAGCCAGATCAGGCCTGCCAGGAAACTGCGTTTCACAGGCCTTGGTAAGAGATGTTCCCGGTAGGCTGTAAGAGCACTGGGCAGAGCCAGTTGTTTCTTACCTTCCTGAAAAGCTGGAAGCAAGATGCTTGGGACCCCTCTGCCCGTTTGGGAACAAGGCAGCCTTTTGGGTCGGGAAGCTCTAGGCCAATGGAGCACACGCAGAGCAGGAGTTCTACTTCAGCCTGATCAGGCCTGCAAAGAAACAGCGTTTGACAGGCCTTGGTAAGAGATGTTCCCGTTAGGTGTAAGAGCACTGGGCAGAGCCAGTTGTGTCTTAGCTTCGCAAAGACCGGGAAGCAAGATGCTTTGGGCCTCTCTGCCCCTTGGAAACAGGGCAGCACTTTGGGCCTGGCAGCTCTAGGGCAATGGAGCACACCCAGAGCCGGAGTTCTACTTCAGCCAGATGAGGCCTGCCAAGAAACTGCGTTTCACAGGCCTTTCAAAGACATGTTCCCGGTAGGCTGTAAGAGCACGGGGCAGAGCGAGTTGGTTCTTAGCTTCCCAGAGAGCTGGAAGCAAGATGCTTTGGGGCCTCTCTGCCCCTTTGGAAACAAGGCAGCACCTTGGGCCTGGCAGCTCTAGGGCAATGGAGCACACCCAGAGCAGAAGTTCTACTTCAGCCAAATCAGGCCTGCCTAGACAGTGCGTTTCACAGGCCTTGATAAGAGATGTTCTCTTAGGCTATAAGAGCACTGGGCAACGCCAGATGTTTCTTAGCTTCCCAAGAGGTGGAAGCAAGATGCTTTGGGGCCTCTCTCCCCCTTTGGTAACAAGGCAGCCCTTTGGGCCTTTCAGCTCTAGGGCAATGGAGCACACCCAGAGCAGAAGTTCTACCTCAGCCAGATCAGGCCTGCCAAGAAACTGCTTTTCACAGGCCTTCGTAAGAGGTGTTCCCGGAAGGCTGTAAGAGTACCTGGCAGAGCGAGTTGTTTCTTAGCTTCAAAAACAGCTGGAAGCAACATGATTTGGGGCCTCTCTCCCCCTTTGGAAACAAAGCAGCCTTTGTGCCTGGCAGCTCTAGGCCAAAGTAGCACACCCAGAGCACAAGTTCTACCTCAGCCAGATAAGGCCTGTCAAGAAGCTGCGTTTCACAGGCCTTTGTATGTGACGTTCCCGGTTGGCTTTGAGAGCACTGTGCAGAGCCAGTTGTTTTAGCTTCCCAGAGAGCAGGAAGCAAGATGCTTTGGGGCCTCTCTCACACTTTGGAAATAAAGGCAGCCCTTTGGGCCTGGCAGCCCTAGGCCAATGGAGTACACCCAGAGCAGAAGTTCTACCTCAGCCAGATCAGGCCTTCCAAGAAACTGCGTCTCACAGGCCTTTCTCTGTCACGTTGCCGGTAGGCTGTGAGAGCACTGTGCAGAGCCAGTTGTTTCTTAGCTTCCCAAAGATTTGGAAGCAAGATGCTTTGGGGACTCTCAGCCCCTTTGGAAACAAGGCGGCCCTTTGGGCCTGGCAGCTCTAGGCCAAAGTAGCACGCCCAGAGCAGGAGTTCTACTTCAGCCAGATCAGGCCTGCCAAGAAACTGCGTTTCACAGGCCTTGGTAAGAGATGTTCCCGGTAGGCTGTGAGAGCACTGTGGAGAGCCAGTTGCTTTAGCTTCCCACAGAGCTGGAAGCAAGATGCTTTGGGGCCTCTCTCTCCCTTTGGACACAAGGCAGCCGTTTGCGCCTGGCAGCTCTAGGCCAATGGAGCACACCCACAGCAGAAGTTCTACTTCAGGCAGATCAGTCCTGCCCAGAAACTGCGTTTCACAGCCCTTGGTAAGAGATGTTCACGGTAGGCTGTGAGAGCACTGGGCAGAACCAGTTGTTTTTTAGCTTCCCAAAGTGCTGGAGGCAAGATGCTTTGGGGCCTCTCTCACCCTTTGGAAACAAGGCAGCCCTTAGGTCCTGGTAGCTCTAGGCCTATGTAGCACAACCAGAACAGAAGTTCTACTTCAGCCAGGTCAGGCCTGCCAAGAAACTGCGTTTCACAGGCCTTTCAAAGAGATGTTCTCTTAGGCTGTAAGAGCACTGGGCAGAGCCAGCTGTTTCTTAGCTTCCCGAAGAGCTGGGAGCAAGATGCTTTGGGTCCACTCTCCGTCTTTGGAAACAAGGCAGCCCTTTGGGCCTGGCAGCTCTAGGGCAATGGAGAACACCCAGAGCAGAAGTTCTACTTCAGCCAGATCAGGCCTGCCAGGAAACTGCGTTTCACAGGCCTTGGTAAGAGATGTTCCCGGTAGGCTGTAAGAGCACTGGGCAGAGCCAGTTGTTTCTTACCTTCCTGAAAAGCTGGAAGCAAGATGCTTGGGACCCCTCTGCCCGTTTGGGAACAAGGCAGCCTTTTGGGTCGGGAAGCTCTAGGCCAATGGAGCACACGCAGAGCAGGAGTTCTACTTCAGCCTGATCAGGCCTGCAAAGAAACAGCGTTTGACAGGCCTTGGTAAGAGATGTTCCCGGTAGGTGTAAGAGCACTGGGCATAGCCAGTTGTGTCTTAGCTTTGCAAAGACCGGGAAGCAAGATGCTTTGGGCCTCTCTGCCTCTTGGAAACAGGGCAGCACTTTGGGCCTGGCAGCTCTAGGGCAATGGAGCACACCCAGAGCCGGAGTTCTACTTCAGCCAGATGAGGCCTGCCAAGAAACTGCGTTTCACAGGCCTTTCAAAGACATGTTCCCGGTAGGCTGTAAGAGCACGGGGCAGAGCGAGTTGGTTCTTAGCTTCCCAGAGAGCTGGAAGCAAGATGCTTTGGGGCCTCTCTGCCCCTTTGGAAACAAGGCAGCACCTTGGGCCTGGCAGCTCTAGGGCAATGGAGCACACCCAGAGCAGAAGTTCTACTTCAGCCAAATCAGGCCTGCCTAGACAGTGCGTTTCACAGGCCTTGATAAGAGATGTTCTCTTAGGCTATAAGAGCACTGGGCAACGCCAGATGTTTCTTAGCTTCCCAAGAGGTGGAAGCAAGATGCTTTGGGGCCTCTCTCCCCCTTTGGTAACAAGGCAGCCCTTTGGGCCTTTCAGCTCTAGGGCAATGGAGCACACCCAGAGCAGAAGTTCTACCTCAGCCAGATCAGGCCTGCCAAGAAACTGCTTTTCACAGGCCTTCGTAAGAGGTGTTCCCGGAAGGCTGTAAGAGTACCTGGCAGAGCGAGTTGTTTCTTAGCTTCAAAAACAGCTGGAAGCAACATGATTTGGGGCCTCTCTCCCCCTTTGGAAACAAAGCAGCCTTTGTGCCTGGCAGCTCTAGGCCAAAGTAGCACACCCAGAGCACAAGTTCTACCTCAGCCAGATAAGGCCTGTCAAGAAGCTGCGTTTCACAGGCCTTTGTATGTGACGTTCCCGGTTGGCTTTGAGAGCACTGTGCAGAGCCAGTTGTTTTAGCTTCCCAGAGAGCAGGAAGCAAGATGCTTTGGGGCCTCTCTCACACTTTGGAAATAAAGGCAGCCCTTTGGGCCTGGCAGCCCTAGGCCAATGGAGTACACCCAGAGCAGAAGTTCTACCTCAGCCAGATCAGGCCTTCCAAGAAACTGCGTCTCACAGGCCTTTCTCTGTCACGTTGCCGGTAGGCTGTGAGAGCACTGTGCAGAGCCAGTTGTTTCTTAGCTTCCCAAAGATTTGGAAGCAAGATGCTTTGGGGCCTCTCAGCCCCTTTGGAAACAAGGCGGCCCTTTGGGCCTGGCAGCTCTAGGCCAAAGTAGCACGCCCAGAGCAGGAGTTCTACTTCAGCCAGATCAGGCCTGCCAAGAAACTGCGTTTCACAGGCCTTGGTAAGAGATGTTCCCGGTAGGCTGTGAGAGCACTGTGGAGAGCCAGTTGCTTTAGCTTCCCACAGAGCTGGAAGCAAGATGCTTTGGGGCCTCTCTCTCCCTTTGGACACAAGGCAGCCGTTTGCGCCTGGCAGCTCTAGGCCAATGGAGCACACCCACAGCAGAAGTTCTACTTCAGGCAGATCAGTCCTGCCCAGAAACTGTGTTTCACAGCCCTTGGTAAGAGATGTTCACGGTAGGCTGTGAGAGCACTGGGCAGAACCAGTTGTTTTTTAGCTTCCCAAAGTGCTGGAGGCAAGATGCTTTGGGGCCTCTCTCACCCTTTGGAAACAAGGCAGCCCTTAGGTCCTGGTAGCTCTAGGCCTATGTAGCACAACCAGAACAGAAGTTCTACTTCAGCCAGGTCAGGCCTGCCAAGAAACTGCGTTTCACAGGCCTTTCAAAGAGATGTTCTCTTAGGCTGTAAGAGCACTGGGCAGAGCCAGCTGTTTCTTAGCTTCCCGAAGAGCTGGGAGCAAGATGCTTTGGGTCCACTCTCCGTCTTTGGAAACAAGGCAGCCCTTTGGGCCTGGCAGCTCTAGGGCAATGGAGCACACCCAGAGCAGAAGTTCTACTTCAGCCAGATCAGGCCTGCCAGGAAACTGCGTTTCACAGGCCTTGGTAAGAGATGTTCCCGGTAGGCTGTAAGAGCACTGGGCAGAGCCAGTTGTTTCTTACCTTCCTGAAAAGCTGGAAGCAAGATGCTTGGGACCCCTCTGCCCGTTTGGGAACAAGGCAGCCTTTTGGGTCGGGAAGCTCTAGGCCAATGGAGCACACGCAGAGCAGGAGTTCTACTTCAGCCTGATCAGGCCTGCAAAGAAACAGCGTTTGACAGGCCTTGGTAAGAGATGTTCCCGTTAGGTGTAAGAGCACTGGGCAGAGCCAGTTGTGTCTTAGCTTCGCAAAGACCGGGAAGCAAGATGCTTTGGGCCTCTCTGCCCCTTGGAAACAGGGCAGCACTTTGGGCCTGGCAGCTCTAGGGCAATGGAGCACACCCAGAGCCGGAGTTCTACTTCAGCCAGATGAGGCCTGCCAAGAAACTGCGTTTCACAGGCCTTTCAAAGACATGTTCCCGGTAGGCTGTAAGAGCACGGGGCAGAGCGAGTTGGTTCTTAGCTTCCCAGAGAGCTGGAAGCAAGATGCTTTGGGGCCTCTCTGCCCCTTTGGAAACAAGGCAGCACCTTGGGCCTGGCAGCTCTAGGGCAATGGAGCACACCCAGAGCAGAAGTTCTACTTCAGCCAAATCAGGCCTGCCTAGACAGTGCGTTTCACAGGCCTTGATAAGAGATGTTCTCTTAGGCTATAAGAGCACTGGGCAACGCCAGATGTTTCTTAGCTTCCCAAGAGGTGGAAGCAAGATGCTTTGGGGCCTCTCTCCCCCTTTGGTAACAAGGCAGCCCTTTGGGCCTTTCAGCTCTAGGGCAATGGAGCACACCCAGAGCAGAAGTTCTACCTCAGCCAGATCAGGCCTGCCAAGAAACTGCTTTTCACAGGCCTTCGTAAGAGGTGTTCCCGGAAGGCTGTAAGAGTACCTGGCAGAGCGAGTTGTTTCTTAGCTTCAAAAACAGCTGGAAGCAACATGATTTGGGGCCTCTCTCCCCCTTTGGAAACAAAGCAGCCTTTGTGCCTGGCAGCTCTAGGCCAAAGTAGCACACCCAGAGCACAAGTTCTACCTCAGCCAGATAAGGCCTGTCAAGAAGCTGCGTTTCACAGGCCTTTGTATGTGACGTTCCCGGTTGGCTTTGAGAGCACTGTGCAGAGCCAGTTGTTTTAGCTTCCCAGAGAGCAGGAAGCAAGATGCTTTGGGGCCTCTCTCACACTTTGGAAATAAAGGCAGCCCTTTGGGCCTGGCAGCCCTAGGCCAATGGAGTACACCCAGAGCAGAAGTTCTACCTCAGCCAGATCAGGCCTTCCAAGAAACTGCGTCTCACAGGCCTTTCTCTGTCACGTTGCCGGTAGGCTGTGAGAGCACTGTGCAGAGCCAGTTGTTTCTTAGCTTCCCAAAGATTTGGAAGCAAGAT
Organism: Equus asinus; assembly: GCF_041296235.1. Lineage (NCBI taxonomy): Eukaryota > Metazoa > Chordata > Mammalia > Perissodactyla > Equidae > Equus > Equus asinus. Next base: position 1,893,995 of record NW_027225523.1, read on the forward strand.
GCTTTGGGGCCTCTCAGCCCCTTTGGAAACAAGGCGGCCCTTTGGGCCTGGCAGCTCTAGGCCAAAGTAGCACGCCCAGAGCAGGAGTTCTACTTCAGCCAGATCAGGCCTGCCAAGAAACTGCGTTTCACAGGCCTTGGTAAGAGATGTTCCCGGTAGGCTGTGAGAGCACTGTGGAGAGCCAGTTGCTTTAGCTTCCCACAGAGCTGGAAGCAAGATGCTTTGGGGCCTCTCTCTCCCTTTGGACACAAGGCAGCCGTTTGCGCCTGGCAGCTCTAGGCCAATGGAGCACACCCACAGCAGAAGTTCTACTTCAGGCAGATCAGTCCTGCCCAGAAACTGCGTTTCACAGCCCTTGGTAAGAGATGTTCACGGTAGGCTGTGAGAGCACTGGGCAGAACCAGTTGTTTTTTAGCTTCCCAAAGTGCTGGAGGCAAGATGCTTTGGGGCCTCTCTCACCCTTTGGAAACAAGGCAGCCCTTAGGTCCTGGTAGCTCTAGGCCTATGTAGCACAACCAGAACAGAAGTTCTACTTCAGCCAGGTCAGGCCTGCCAAGAAACTGCGTTTCACAGGCCTTTCAAAGAGATGTTCTCTTAGGCTGTAAGAGCACTGGGCAGAGCCAGCTGTTTCTTAGCTTCCCGAAGAGCTGGGAGCAAGATGCTTTGGGTCCACTCTCCGTCTTTGGAAACAAGGCAGCCCTTTGGGCCTGGCAGCTCTAGGGCAATGGAGAACACCCAGAGCAGAAGTTCTACTTCAGCCAGATCAGGCCTGCCAGGAAACTGCGTTTCACAGGCCTTGGTAAGAGATGTTCCCGGTAGGCTGTAAGAGCACTGGGCAGAGCCAGTTGTTTCTTACCTTCCTGAAAAGCTGGAAGCAAGATGCTTGGGACCCCTCTGCCCGTTTGGGAACAAGGCAGCCTTTTGGGTCGGGAAGCTCTAGGCCAATGGAGCACACGCAGAGCAGGAGTTCTACTTCAGCCTGATCAGGCCTGCAAAGAAACAGCGTTTGACAGGCCTTGGTAAGAGATGTTCCCGGTAGGTGTAAGAGCACTGGGCATAGCCAGTTGTTTCTTAGCTTTGCAAAGACCGGGAAGCAAGATGCTTTGGGCCTCTCTGCCCCTTGGAAACAGGGCAGCACTTTGGGCCTGGCAGCTCTAGGGCAATGGAGCACACCCAGAGCCGGAGTTCTACTTCAGCCAGATGAGGCCTGCCAAGAAACTGCGTTTCACAGGCCTTTCAAAGACATGTTCCCGGTAGGCTGTAAGAGCACGGGGCAGAGCGAGTTGGTTCTTAGCTTCCCAGAGAGCTGGAAGCAAGATGCTTTGGGGCCTCTCTGCCCCTTTGGAAACAAGGCAGCACCTTGGGCCTGGCAGCTCTAGGGAAATGGAGCACACCCAGAGCAGAAGTTCTACTTCAGCCAAATCAGGCCTGCCAGGAAACGGCGTTTCACAGGCCTTGGTAAGAGATGTTCCCGGTAGGCTGTAAGAGCACTGGGCAACGCCAGATGTTTCTTAGCTTCCCGAAGAGCTGGAAGCGAGAAGCTTTGGTGCCACTCTCTCACTTTGGACTCAAGGCAGCCCTTTGGGGCAGGTAGCTCTAGCCCAGTGGAGCACACCCAGAGCAGAAGTTCTACTTCGGCCAGTTCAGGCCACCAACAAACTGCGTTTCACAGGCCTTGGTAAGAGATGTTCCCGGTAGGCTGTAAGAGCACTGGGCAACGCCAGATGTTTCTTAGCTTCCCGAAGAGCTGGAAGCAAGATGCTTTGGGGCCTCTCATCCCCTTTGCAAACAAGGCGGCCCTATGGGCCAGGCAGCTCTAGGCCAATGGAGCACACCCAGAGCAGAAGTTCTACCTCAGCCAAATAAGGCCTGCCAAGAAACTGCGTTTCAAAGGCTTTGGTAAGAGATGTTCCCGGTACTCTGTTAGAGCACTGGGCAGAGCCATTTGTTTCTTAGCTTCCCAAAGAGCTGGAAGCAAGATGCTTTGGGGGCTCCCTGCCCCTTTGCCAACAAGGGTGACCTTTGGGCCTTTCAGCTCTAGGCCAATGGAGCACACCCAGAGCAGAAGTCCTACTTCAGCCAGATCAGGCCTGCCAAGGAACTGCGTTTCAGAGGCCTTTGTATGTGACGTTCCCGGTAGGCTGTGAGAGCACGGTGCAGAGCCAGTTGTTTCCTTGTTTCCCAAACAGCTGGAAGCAAGACGCTTTGGGGCCTCTCTGCCCCTTTGGAAACAAGGCAGCACGTTGGGTCTGGCAGCTCTAGGGCAATGGAGCACAACCAGAGCCGAAGTTCTACTTGTTCCAGATCAGGCCTGCCTAGACAGTGCGTTCACAGGCCTTGATAAGAGATGTTCTCTTAGGCTATAAGAGCACTGGGCACAGCCAGTTGTTTCTTAGCTTCCCAAGAGGTGGAAGCAAGATGCTTTGGGGCCTCTCTCCCCCTTTGGAAACAAGGCAGCCCTTTGGGCCTTTCAGCTCTAGGGCAATGGAGCACACCCAGAGCAGAAGTTCTACCTCAGCCAGATCAGGCCTGCCAAGAAACTGCTTTTCACAGGCCTTCGTAAGAGGTGTTCCCGGAAGGCTGTAAGAGTACCTGGCAGAGCGAGTTGTTTCTTAGCTTCAAAAACAGCTGGAAGCAACATGATTTGGGGCCTCACTCCCCATTTGGAAACAAAGCAGCCTTTGTGCCTGGCAGATCTAGGCCAAAGTAGCACACCCAGAGCACAAGTTCTACCTCAGCCAGATAAGGCCTGTCAAGAAGCTGCGTTTCACAGGCCTTTGTATGTGACGTTCCCGGTTGGCTTTGAGAGCACTGTGCAGAGCCAGTTGTTTTAGCTTCCCAGAGAGCAGGAAGCAAGATGCTTTGGGGCCTCTCTCACACTTTGGAAATAAAGGCAGCCCTTTGGGCCTGGCAGCCCTAGGCCAATGGAGTACACCCAGAGCAGAAGTTCTACCTCAGCCAGATCAGGCCTTCCAAGAAACTGCGTCTCACAGGCCTTTCTCTGTCACGTTGCCGGTAGGCTGTGAGAGCACTGTGCAGAGCCAGTTGTTTCTTAGCTTCCCAAAGATTTGGAAGCAAGATGCTTTGGGGACTCTCAGCCCCTTTGGAAACAAGGCGGCCCTTTAGGCCTGGCAGCTCTAGGCCAAAGTAGCACGCCCAAAGCAGGAGTTCTACTTCAGCCTGATCAGGCCTGCCAAGAAACTGCGTTTCACAGGCCTTTCAAAGACATGTTCCCGGTAGGCTGTAAGAGCACGGGGCAGAGCGAGTTGGTTCTTAGCTTCCCAGAGAGCTGGAAGCAAGATGCTTTGGGGCCTCTCTGCCCCTTTGGAAACAAGGCAGCGCATTGGGCCTGGCAGCTCTAGGGCAATGGAGCACACCCAGAGCAGAAGTTCTACTTCAGCCAAATCAGGCCTGCCAGGAAACGGCGTTTCACAGGCCTTGGTAAGAGATGTTCCCGGTAGGCTGTAAGAGCACTGGGCAACGCCAGATGTTTCTTAGCTTCCCGAAGAGCTGGAAGCGAGAAGCTTTGGTGCCACTCTCTCACTTTGGACTCAAGGCAGCCCTTTGGGGCAGGTAGCTCTAGGCCAGTGGAGCACACCCAGAGCAGAAGTTCTACTTCGGCCAGTCCAGGCCACCAACAAACTGCGTTTCACAGGCCTTGGTAAGAGATATTCCCGGTAGGCTGTAAGAGCACTGGGCAACGCCAGATGATTCTTAGCTTCCCAAAGAGCTGGAAGCAAGATGCTTTGGGGCCTCTCATCCCCTTTGCAAACAAGGCGGCCCTATGGGCCACGCAGCTCTAGGCCAATGGAGCACAGCCAGAGCAGAAGTTCTACCTCAGCCAGATCAGGCCTTCCAAGAAACTGCGTCTCACAGGCCTTTCTCTGTCACGTTGCCGGTAGGCTGTGAGAGCACTGTGCAGAGCCAGTTGTTTCTTAGCTTCCCAAAGATTTGGAAGCAAGATGCTTTGGGGACTCTCAGCCCCTTTGGAAACAAGGCGGCCCTTTGGGCCTGGCAGCTCTAGGCCAGGGTAGCACGCCCAAAGGAGGAGTTCTACTTCAGCCAGATCAGGCCGGCCAAGAAACTGCGTTTCACAGGCCTTTCAAAGACATGTTCCCGGTAGGCTGTTTAGAGCACGGGGCAGAGCGAGTTGGTTCTTAGCTTCCCAGAGAGCTGGAAGCAAGATGCTTTGGGGCCTCTCTGCCCCTTTGGAAACAAGGCAGCACATTGGGCCTGGCAGCTCTAGGGCTATGGAGCACACCCAGAGCAGAAGTTCTACTTCAGCCAAATCAGGCCTGCCAGGAAACGGCGTTTCACAGGCCTTGGTAAGAGATGTTCCCGGTAGGCTGTAAGAGCACTGGGCAACGCCAGATGTTTCTTAGCTTCCCGAAGAGCTGGAAGCAAGATGCTTTGGGGCCTCTCATCCCCTTTGCAAACAAGGCGGCCCTATGGGCCACGCAGCTCTAGGCCAATGGAGCACACCCAGAGCAGAAGTTCTACCTCAGCCAGATAAGGCCTGCCAAGAAACTGCGTTTCAAAGTCTTTGGTAAGAGATGTTCCCAGTACTCTGTTCGATCACTGGGCAGAGCCATTTGTTTCTTAGCTTCCCAAAGAGCTGGAAGCAAGATGCTTTGGGGGCTCCCTGCCCCTTTGCCAACAAGGGCGACCTTTGGTCCTTTCAGCTCTAGGCCAATGGAGCACACCCAGAGCAGAAGTTCTACCTCAGCCAGATAAGGCCTGTCAAGAAGCTGCGTTTCACAGGCCTTTGTATGTGACGTTCCCGGTTGGCTTTGAGAGCACTGTGCAGAGCCAGTTGTTTTAGCTTCCCAGAGAGCAGGAAGCAAGATGCTTTGGGGCCTCTCTCTCACTTTGGAAATAAAGGCAGCCCTTTGGGCCTGGCAGCCCTAGGCCAATGGAGTACACCCAGAGCAGAAGTTCTACCTCAGCCAGATCAGGCCTTCCAAGAAACTGCGTCTCACAGGCCTTTCTCTGTCACGTTGCCGGTAGGCTGTGAGAGCACTGTGCAGAGCCAGTTGTTTCTTACCTTCCCAAAGATTTGGAAGCAAGATACTTTGGGGACTCTCAGCCCCTTTGGAAACAAGGCGGCCCTTTGGGCCTGGCAGCTCTAGGCCAAAGTAGCACGCCCAGAGCAGGAGTTCTACTTCAGCCAGATCAGGCCTGCCAAGAAACTGCGTTTCACAGGCCTTGGTAAGAGATGTTCCCGGTAGGCTGTGAGAGCACTGTGGAGAGCCAGTTGCTTTAGCTTCCCACAGAGCTGGAAGCAAGATGCTTTGGGGCCTCTCTCTCCCTTTGGACACAAGGCAGCCGTTTGGGCCTGGCAGCTCTAGGCCAATGGAGCACACCCACAGCAGAAGTTCTACTTCAGGCAGATCAGTCCTGCCCAGAAACTGCGTTTCACAGCCCTTGGTAAGAGATGTTCACGGTAGGCTGTGAGAGCACTGGGCAGAACCAGTTGTTTTTTAGCTTCCCAAAGTGCTGGAGGCAAGATGCTTTGGGGCCTCTCTCACCCTTTGGAAACAAGGCAGCCTTTAGGTCCTGGTAGCTCTAGGCCTATGTAGCACAACCAGAACAGAAGTTCTACTTCAGCCAGGTCAGGCCTGCCAAGAAACTGCGTTTCACAGGCCTTTCAAAGAGATGTTCTCTTAGGCTGTAAGAGCACTGGGCAGAGCCAGCTGTTTCTTAGCTTCCCGAAGAGCTGGGAGCAAGATGCTTTGGGTCCACTCTCCGTCTTTGGAAACAAGGCAGCCCTTTGGGCCTGGCAGCTCTAGGGCAATGGAGCACACCCAGAGCAGAAGTTCTACTTCAGCCAGATCAGGCCTGCCAGGAAACTGCATTTCACAGGCCTTGGTAAGAGATGTTCCCGGTAGGCTGTAAGAGCACTGGGCAGAGCCAGTTGTTTCTTACCTTCCTGAAAAGCTGGAAGCAAGATGCTTGGGACCCCTCTGCCCATTTGGGAACAAGGCAGCCTTTTGGGTCGGGAAGCTCTAGGCCAATGGAGCACACGCAGAGCAGGAGTTCTACTTCAGCCTGATCAGGCCTGCAAAGAAACAGCGTTTGACAGGCCTTGGTAAGAGATGTTCCCGGTAGGTGTAAGAGCACTGGGCAGAGCCAGTTGTGTCTTAGCTTCGCAAAGACCGGGAAGCAAGATGCTTTGGGCCTCTCTGCCCCTTGGAAACAGGGCAGCACTTTGGGCCTGGCAGCTCTAGGGCAGTGGAGCACACCCAGAGCCGGAGTTCTACTTCAGCCAGATGAGGCCTGCCAAGAAACTGCGTTTCACAGGCCTTTCAAAGACATGTTCCCGGTAGGCTGTAAGAGCACGGGGCAGAGCGAGTTGGTTCTTAGCTTCCCAGAGAGCTGGAAGCAAGATGCTTTGGGGCCTCTCTGCCCCTTTGGAAACAAGGCAGCACCTTGGGCCTGGCAGCTCTAGGGCAATGGAGCACACCCAGAGCAGAAGTTCTACTTCAGCCAAATCAGGCCTGCCAGGAAACGGCGTTTCACAGGCCTTGGTAAGAGATGTTCCCGGTAGGCTGTAAGAGCACTGGGCAACGCCAGATGTTTCTTTGCTTCCCGAAGAGCTGGAAGCGAGAAGCTTTGGTGCCACTCTCTCACTTTGGACTCAAGGCAGCCCTTTGGGGCAGGTAGCTCTACGCCAGTGGAGCACACCCAGAGCAGAAGTTCTACTTGGGCCAGTTCAGGCCACCAACAAACTGCGTTTCACAGGCCTTGGTAAGAGATGTTCCCGGTAGGCTGTAAGAGCACTGGGCAACGCCAGATGTTTCTTAGCTTCCCGAAGAGCTGGAAGCAAGATGCTTTGGGGCCTCTCATCCCCTTTGCAAACAAGGCGGCCCTATGGGCCAGGCAGCTCTAGGCCAATGGAGCACACCCAGAGCAGAAGTTCTACTTCGGCCAGTTCAGGCCACCAACAAACTGCGTTTCAGAGGCCTTGGTAAGAGATGTTCCCGGTAGGCTGTAAGAGCACTGGGCAGAGCCAGTTGTTTCTTACCTTCCTGAAAAGCTGGAAGCAAGATGCCTGGGACCCCTCTGCCCGTTTGGGAACAAGGCAGCCTTTTGGGTCGGGAAGCTCTAGGCCAATGGAGCACACGCAGAGCAGGAGTTCTACTTCAGCCTGATCAGGCCTGCAAAGAAACAGCGTTTGACAGGCCTTGGTAAGAGATGTTCCCGGTAGGTGTAAGAGCACTGGGCATAGCCAGTTGTTTCTTAGCTTTGCAAAGACCGGGAAGCAAGATGCTTTGGGCCTCTCTGCCCCTTGGAAACAGGGCAGCACTTTGGGCCTGGCAGCTCTAGGGCAATGGAGCACACCCAGAGCCGGAGTTCTACTTCAGCCAGATGAGGCCTGCCAAGAAACTGCGTTTCACAGGCCTTTCAAAGACATGTTCCCGGTAGGCTGTAAGAGCACGGGGCAGAGCGAGTTGGTTCTTAGCTTCCCAGAGAGCTGGAAGCAAGATGCTTTGGGGCCTCTCTGCCCCTTTGGAAACAAGGCAGCACCTTGGGCCTGGCAGCTCTAGGGAAATGGAGCACACCCAGAGCAGAAGTTCTACTTCAGCCAAATCAGGCCTGCCAGGAAACGGCGTTTCACAGGCCTTGGTAAGAGATGTTCCCGGTAGGCTGTAAGAGCACTGGGCAACGCCAGATGTTTCTTAGCTTCCCGAAGAGCTGGAAGCGAGAAGCTTTGGTGCCACTCTCTCACTTTGGACTCAAGGCAGCCCTTTGGGGCAGGTAGCTCTAGCCCAGTGGAGCACACCCAGAGCAGAAGTTCTACCTCAGCCAGATAAGGCCTGTCAAGAAGCTGCGTTTTACAGGCCTTTGTATGTGACGTTCCCGGTTGGCTTTGAGAGCACTGTGCAGAGCCAGTTGTTTTAGCTTCCCAGAGAGCAGGAAGCAAGATGCTTTGGGGCCTCTCTCTCACTTTGGAAATAAAGGCAGCCCTTTGGGCCTGGCAGCCCTAGGCCAATGGAGTACACCCAGAGCAGAAGTTCTACCTCAGCCAGATCAGGCCTTCCAAGAAACTGCGTCTCACAGGCCTTTCTCTGTCACGTTGCCGGTAGGCTGTGAGAGCACTGTGCAGAGCCAGTTGTTTCTTACCTTCCCAAAGATTTGGAAGCAAGATACTTTGGGGACTCTCAGCCCCTTTGGAAACAAGGCGGCCCTTTGGGCCTGGCAGCTCTAGGCCAAAGTAGCACGCCCAGAGCAGGAGTTCTACTTCAGCCAGATCAGGCCTGCCAAGAAACTGCGTTTCACAGGCCTTGGTAAGAGATGTTCCCGGTAGGCTGTGAGAGCACTGTGGAGAGCCAGTTGCTTTAGCTTCCCACAGAGCTGGAAGCAAGATGCTTTGGGGCCTCTCTCTCCCTTTGGACACAAGGCAGCCGTTTGGGCCTGGCAGCTCTAGGCCAATGGAGCACACCCACAGCAGAAGTTCTACTTCAGGCAGATCAGTCCTGCCCAGAAACTGCGTTTCACAGCCCTTGGTAAGAGATGTTCACGGTAGGCTGTGAGAGCACTGGGCAGAACCAGTTGTTTTTTAGCTTCCCAAAGTGCTGGAGGCAAGATGCTTTGGGGCCTCTCTCACCCTTTGGAAACAAGGCAGCCTTTAGGTCCTGGTAGCTCTAGGCCTATGTAGCACAACCAGAACAGAAGTTCTACTTCAGCCAGGTCAGGCCTGCCAAGAAACTGCGTTTCACAGGCCTTTCAAAGAGATGTTCTCTTAGGCTGTAAGAGCACTGGGCAGAGCCAGCTGTTTCTTAGCTTCCCGAAGAGCTGGGAGCAAGATGCTTTGGGTCCACTCTCCGTCTTTGGAAACAAGGCAGCCCTTTGGGCCTGGCAGCTCTAGGGCAATGGAGCACACCCAGAGCAGAAGTTCTACTTCAGCCAGATCAGGCCTGCCAGGAAACTGCATTTCACAGGCCTTGGTAAGAGATGTTCCCGGTAGGCTGTAAGAGCACTGGGCAGAGCCAGTTGTTTCTTACCTTCCTGAAAAGCTGGAAGCAAGATGCTTGGGACCCCTCTGCCCGTTTGGGAACAAGGCAGCCTTTTGGGTCGGGAAGCTCTAGGCCAATGGAGCACACGCAGAGCAGGAGTTCTACTTCAGCCTGATCAGGCCTGCAAAGAAACAGCGTTTGACAGGCCTTGGTAAGAGATGTTCCCGGTAGGTGTAAGAGCACTGGGCAGAGCCAGTTGTGTCTTAGCTTCGCAAAGACCGGGAAGCAAGATGCTTTGGGCCTCTCTGCCCCTTGGAAACAGGGCAGCACTTTGGGCCTGGCAGCTCTAGGGCAGTGGAGCACACCCAGAGCCGGAGTTCTACTTCAGCCAGATGAGGCCTGCCAAGAAACTGCGTTTCACAGGCCTTTCAAAGACATGTTCCCGGTAGGCTGTAAGAGCACGGGGCAGAGCGAGTTGGTTCTTAGCTTCCCAGAGAGCTGGAAGCAAGATGCTTTGGGGCCTCTCTGCCCCTTTGGAAACAAGGCAGCACCTTGGGCCTGGCAGCTCTAGGGCAATGGAGCACACCCAGAGCAGAAGTTCTACTTCAGCCAAATCAGGCCTGCCAGGAAACGGCGTTTCACAGGCCTTGGTAAGAGATGTTCCCGGTAGGCTGTAAGAGCACTGGGCAACGCCAGATGTTTCTTAGCTTCCCGAAGAGCTGGAAGCGAGAAGCTTTGGTGCCACTCTCTCACTTTGGACTCAAGGCAGCCCTTTGGGGCAGGTAGCTCTACGCCAGTGGAGCACACCCAGAGCAGAAGTTCTACTTGGGCCAGTTCAGGCCACCAACAAACTGCGTTTCACAGGCCTTGGTAAGAGATGTTCCCGGTAGGCTGTAAGAGCACTGGGCAACGCCAGATGTTTCTTAGCTTCCCGAAGAGCTGGAAGCAAGATGCTTTGGGGCCTCTCATCCCCTTTGCAAACAAGGCGGCCCTATGGGCCAGGCAGCTCTAGGCCAATGGAGCACACCCAGAGCAGAAGTTCTACTTCGGCCAGTTCAGGCCACCAACAAACTGCGTTTCAGAGGCCTTGGTAAGAGATGTTCCCGGTAGGCTGTAAGAGCACTGGGCAACGCCAGATGTTTCTTAGCTTCCCGAAGAGCTGGAAGCAAGATGCTTTGGGGCCTCTCATCCCCTTTGCAAACAAGGCCGACCTTTGGGCCAGGCAGCTCTAGGCCAATGGAGCACACCCAGAGCAGAAGTTCTACCTCAGCCAGATAAGGCCTGCCAAGAAACTGCGTTTCAAAGTCTTTGGTAAGAGATGTTCCCAGTACTCTGTTCGATCACTGGGCAGAGCCATTTGTTTCTTAGCTTCCCAAAGAGCTGGAAGCAAGATGCTTTGGGGGCTCCCTGCCCCTTTGCCAACAAGGGCGACCTTTGGTCCTTTCAGCTCTAGGCCAATGGAGCACACCCAGAGCAGAAGTCCTACTTCAGCCAGATCAGGCCTGCCAAGGAACTGCGTTTCAGAGGCCTTTGTATGTGACGTTCCCGGTAGGCTGTGAGAGCACGGTGCAGAGCCAGTTGTTTCCTTGTTTCCCAAACAGCTGGAAGCAAGACGCTTTGGGGCCTCTCTGCCCCTTTGGAAACAAGGCAGCACGTTGGGTCTGGCAGCTCTAGGGCAATGGAGCACAACCAGAGCCGAAGTTCTACTTCTTCCAGATCAGGCCTGCCTAGACAGTGCGTTTCACAGGCCTTGATAAGAGATGTTCTCTTAGGCTATAAGAGCACTGGGCACAGCCAGTTGTTTCTTAGCTTCCCAAGAGGTGGAAGCAAGATGCTTTGGGGCCTCTCTCCCCCTTTGGAAACAAGGCAACCCTTTGGGCCTTTCAGCTCTAGGGCAATGGAGCACACCCAGAGCAGAAGTTCTACCTCAGCCAGATCAGGCCTGCCAAGAAACGGCTTTTCACAGGCCTTCTTAAGAGGTGTTCCCGGAAGGCTGTAAGAGTACCTGGCAGAGCGAGTTGTTTCTTAGCTTCAAAAACAGCTGGAAGCAACATGATTTGGGGCCTCTCTCCTCCTTTGGAAACAAAGCAGCCTTTGTGCCTGGCAGCTCTAGGCCAAAGTAGCACACCCAGAGCAGAAGTTCTACCTCAGCCAGATAAGGCCTGTCAAGAAGCTGCGTTTCACAGGCCTTTGTATGTGACTTTCCCGGTTGGCTTTGAGAGCACTGTGCAGAGCCAGTTGTTTTAGCTTCCCAGAGAGCAGGAAGCAAGATGCTTTGGGGCCTCTCTCTCACTTTGGAAATAAAGGCAGCCCTTTGGGCCTGGCAGCCCTAGGCCAATGGAGTACACCCAGAGCAGAAGTTCTACCTCAGCCAGATCAGGCCTTCCAAGAAACTGCGTCTCACAGGCCTTTCTCTGTCACGTTGCCGGTAGGCTGTGAGAGCACTGTGCAGAGCCAGTTGTTTCTTACCTTCCCAAAGATTTGGAAGCAAGATACTTTGGGGACTCTCAGCCCCTTTGGAAACAAGGCGGCCCTTTGGGCCTGGCAGCTCTAGGCCAAAGTAGCACGCCCAGAGCAGGAGTTCTACTTCAGCCAGATCAGGCCTGCCAAGAAACTGCGTTTCACAGGCCTTGGTAAGAGATGTTCCCGGTAGGCTGTGAGAGCACTGTGGAGAGCCAGTTGCTTTAGCTTCCCACAGAGCTGGAAGCAAGATGCTTTGGGGCCTCTCTCTCCCTTTGGACACAAGGCAGCCGTTTGGGCCTGGCAGCTCTAGGCCAATGGAGCACACCCACAGCAGAAGTTCTACTTCAGGCAGATCAGTCCTGCCCAGAAACTGCGTTTCACAGCCCTTGGTAAGAGATGTTCACGGTAGGCTGTGAGAGCACTGGGCAGAACCAGTTGTTTTTTAGCTTCCCAAAGTGCTGGAGGCAAGATGCTTTGGGGCCTCTCTCACCCTTTGGAAACAAGGCAGCCTTTAGGTCCTGGTAGCTCTAGGCCTATGTAGCACAACCAGAACAGAAGTTCTACTTCAGCCAGGTCAGGCCTGCCAAGAAACTGCGTTTCACAGGCCTTTCAAAGAGATGTTCTCTTAGGCTGTAAGAGCACTGGGCAGAGCCAGCTGTTTCTTAGCTTCCCGAAGAGCTGGGAGCAAGATGCTTTGGGTCCACTCTCCGTCTTTGGAAACAAGGCAGCCCTTTGGGCCTGGCAGCTCTAGGGCAATGGAGCACACCCAGAGCAGAAGTTCTACTTCAGCCAGATCAGGCCTGCCAGGAAACTGCATTTCACAGGCCTTGGTAAGAGATGTTCCCGGTAGGCTGTAAGAGCACTGGGCAGAGCCAGTTGTTTCTTACCTTCCTGAAAAGCTGGAAGCAAAATGCTTGGGACCCCTCTGCCCGTTTGGGAACAAGGCAGCCTTTTGGGTCGGGAAGCTCTAGGCCAATGGAGCACACGCAGAGCAGGAGTTCTACTTCAGCCTGATCAGGCCTGCAAAGAAACAGCGTTTGACAGGCCTTGGTAAGAGATGTTCCCGGTAGGTGTAAGAGCACTGGGCAGAGCCAGTTGTGTCTTAGCTTCGCAAAGACCGGGAAGCAAGATGCTTTGGGCCTCTCTGCCCCTTGGAAACAGGGCAGCACTTTGGGCCTGGCAGCTCTAGGGCAGTGGAGCACACCCAGAGCCGGAGTTCTACTTCAGCCAGATGAGGCCTGCCAAGAAACTGCGTTTCACAGGCCTTTCAAAGACATGTTCCCGGTAGGCTGTAAGAGCACGGGGCAGAGCGAGTTGGTTCTTAGCTTCCCAGAGAGCTGGAAGCAAGATGCTTTGGGGCCTCTCTGCCCCTTTGGAAACAAGGCAGCACCTTGGGCCTGGCAGCTCTAGGGCAATGGAGCACACCCAGAGCAGAAGTTCTACTTCAGCCAAATCAGGCCTGCCAGGAAACGGCGTTTCACAGGCCTTGGTAAGAGATGTTCCCGGTAGGCTGTAAGAGCACTGGGCAACGCCAGATGTTTCTTAGCTTCCCGAAGAGCTGGAAGCGAGAAGCTTTGGTGCCACTCTTTCACTTTGGACTCAAGGCAGCCCTTTGGGCCAGGTAGCTCTAGGCCAGTGGAGCACACCCAGAGCAGAAGTTCTACTTGGGCCAGTTCAGGCCACCAACAAACTGCGTTTCACAGGCCTTGGTAAGAGATGTTCCCGGTAGGCTGTAAGAGCACTGGGCAACGCCAGATGTTTCTTAGCTTCCCGAAGAGCTGGAAGCAAGATGCTTTGGGGCCTCTCATCCCCTTTGCAAACAAGGCGGCCCTATGGGCCAGGCAGCTCTAGGCCAATGGAGCACACCCAGAGCAGAAGTTCTACTTCGGCCAGTTCAGGCCACCAACAAACTGCGTTTCAGAGGCCTTGGTAAGAGATGTTCCCGGTAGGCTGTAAGAGCACTGGGCAACGCCAGATGTTTCTTAGCTTCCCGAAGAGCTGGAAGCAAGATGCTTTGGGGCCTCTCATCCCCTTTGCAAACAAGGCCGACCTTTGGGCCAGGCAGCTCTAGGCCAATGGAGCACACCCAGAGCAGAAGTTCTACCTCAGCCAGATAAGGCCTGCCAAGAAACTGCGTTTCAAAGGCTTTGGTAAGAGATGTTCCCGGTACTCTGTTCGATCACTGGGCAGAGCCATTTGTTTCTTAGCTTCCCAAAGAGCTGGAAGCAAGATGCTTTGGGGGCTCCCTGCCCCTTTGCCAACAAGGGCGACCTTTGGGCCTTTCAGCTCTAGGCCAATGGAGCACACCCAGAGCAGAAGTCCTACTTCAGCCAGATCAGGCCTGCCAAGGAACTGCGTTTCAGAGGCCTTTGTATGTGACGTTCCCGGTAGGCTGTGAGAGCACGGTGCAGAGCCAGTTGTTTCCTTGTTTCCCAAACAGCTGGAAGCAAGACGCTTTGGGGCCTCTCTGCCCCTTTGGAAACAAGGCAGCACGTTGGGTCTGGCAGCTCTAGGGCAATGGAGCACAACCAGAGCCGAAGTTCTACTTCTTCCAGATCAGGCCTGCCTAGACAGTGCATTTCACAGGCCTTGATAAGAGATGTTCTCTTAGGCTATAAGAGCACTGGGCACAGCCAGTTGTTTCTTAGCTTCCCAAGAGGTGGAAGCAAGATGCTTTGGGGCCTCTCTCCCCCTTTGGAAACAAGGCAACCCTTTGGGCCTTTCAGCTCTAGGGCAATGGAGCACACCCAGAGCAGAAGTTCTACCTCAGCCAGATCAGGCCTGCCAAGAAACGGCTTTTCACAGGCCTTCTTAAGAGGTGTTCCCGGAAGGCTGTAAGAGTACCTGGCAGAGCGAGTTGTTTCTTAGCTTCAAAAACAGCTGGAAGCAACATGATTTGGGGCCTCTCTCCCCCTTTGGAAACAAAGCAGCCTTTGTGCCTGGCAGCTCTAGGCCAAAGTAGCACACCCAGAGCAGAAGTTCTACCTCAGCCAGATAAGGCCTGTCAAGAAGCTGCGTTTCACAGGCCTTTGTATGTGACGTTCCCGGTTGGCTTTGAGAGCACTGTGCAGAGCCAGTTGTTTTAGCTTCCCAGAGAGCAGGAAGCAAGATGCTTTGGGGCCTCTCTCTCACTTTGGAAATAAAGGCAGCCCTTTGGGCCTGGCAGCCCTAGGCCAATGGAGTACACCCAGAGCAGAAGTTCTACCTCAGCCAGATCAGGCCTTCCAAGAAACTGCGTCTCACAGGCCTTTCTCTGTCACGTTGCCGGTAGGCTGTGAGAGCACTGTGCAGAGCCAGTTGTTTCTTACCTTCCCAAAGATTTGGAAGCAAGATACTTTGGGGACTCTCAGCCCCTTTGGAAACAAGGCGGCCCTTTGGGCCTGGCAGCTCTAGGCCAAAGTAGCACGCCCAGAGCAGGAGTTCTACTTCAGCCAGATCAGGCCTGCCAAGAAACTGCGTTTCACAGGCCTTGGTAAGAGATGTTCCCGGTAGGCTGTGAGAGCACTGTGGAGAGCCAGTTGCTTTAGCTTCCCACAGAGCTGGAAGCAAGATGCTTTGGGGGCTCCCTGCCCCTTTGCCAACAAGGGCGACCTTTGGGCCTTTCAGCTCTAGGCCAATGGAGCACACCCACAGCAGAAGTTCTACTTCAGGCAGATCAGTCCTGCCCAGAAACTGCGTTTCACAGCGCTTGGTAAGAGATGTTCACGGTAGGCTGTGAGAGCACTGGGCAGAACCAGTTGTTTTTTAGCTTCCCAAAGTGCTGGAGGCAAGATGCTTTGGGGCCTCTCTCACCCTTTGGAAACAAGGCAGCCTTTAGGTCCTGGTAGCTCTAGGCCTATGTAGCACAACCAGAACAGAAGTTCTACTTCAGCCAGGTCAGGCCTGCCAAGAAACTGCGTTTCACAGGCCTTTCAAAGAGATGTTCTCTTAGGCTGTAAGAGCACTGGGAAGAGCCAGCTGTTTCTTAGCTTCCCGAAGAGCTGGGAGCAAGATGCTTTGGGTCCACTCTCCGTCTTTGGAAACAAGGCAGCCCTTTGGGCCTGGCAGCTCTAGGGCAATGGAGCACACCCAGAGCAGAAGTTCTACTTCAGCCAGATCAGGCCTGCCAGGAAACTGCATTTCACAGGCCTTGGTAAGAGATGTTCCCGGTAGGCTGTAAGAGCACTGGGCAGAGCCAGTTGTTTCTTACCTTCCTGAAAAGCTGGAAGCAAGATGCTTGGGACCCCTCTGCCCGTTTGGGAACAAGGCAGCCTTTTGGGTCGGGAAGCTCTAGGCCAATGGAGCACACGCAGAGCAGGAGTTCTACTTCAGCCTGATCAGGCCTGCAAAGAAACAGCGTTTGACAGGCCTTGGTAAGAGATGTTCCCGGTAGGTGTAAGAGCACTGGGCAGAGCCAGTTGTGTCTTAGCTTCGCAAAGACCGGGAAGCAAGATGCTTTGGGCCTCTCTGCCCCTTGGAAACAGGGCAGCACTTTGGGCCTGGCAGCTCTAGGGCAGTGGAGCACACCCAGAGCCGGAGTTCTACTTCAGCCAGATGAGGCCTGCCAAGAAACTGCGTTTCACAGGCCTTTCAAAGACATGTTCCCGGTAGGCTGTAAGAGCACGGGGCAGAGCGAGTTGGTTCTTAGCTTCCCAGAGAGCTGGAAGCAAGATGCTTTGGGGCCTCTCTGCCCCTTTGGAAACAAGGCAGCACCTTGGGCCTGGCAGCTCTAGGGCAATGGAGCACACCCAGAGCAGAAGTTCTACTTCAGCCAAATCAGGCCTGCCAGGAAACGGCGTTTCACAGGCCTTGGTAAGAGATGTTCCCGGTAGGCTGTAAGAGCACTGGGCAACGCCAGATGTTTCTTAGCTTCCCGAAGAGCTGGAAGCGAGAAGCTTTGGTGCCACTCTCTCACTTTGGACTCAAGGCAGCCCTTTGGGGCAGGTAGCTCTACGCCAGTGGAGCACACCCAGAGCAGAAGTTCTACTTGGGCCAGTTCAGGCCACCAACAAACTGCGTTTCACAGGCCTTGGTAAGAGATGTTCCCGGTAGGCTGTAAGAGCACTGGGCAACGCCAGATGTTTCTTAGCTTCCCGAAGAGCTGGAAGCAAGATGCTTTGGGGCCTCTCATCCCCTTTGCAAACAAGGCGGCCCTATGGGCCAGGCAGCTCTAGGCCAATGGAGCACACCCAGAGCAGAAGTTCTACTTCGGCCAGTTCAGGCCACCAACAAACTGCGTTTCAGAGGCCTTGGTAAGAGATGTTCCCGGTAGGCTGTAAGAGCACTGGGCAACGCCAGATGTTTCTTAGCTTCCCGAAGAGCTGGAAGCAAGATGCTTTGGGGCCTCTCATCCCCTTTGCAAACAAGGCCGACCTTTGGGCCAGGCAGCTCTAGGCCAATGGAGCACACCCAGAGCAGAAGTTCTACCTCAGCCAGATAAGGCCTGCCAAGAAACTGCGTTTCAAAGTCTTTGGTAAGAGATGTTCCCAGTACTCTGTTCGATCACTGGGCAGAGCCATTTGTTTCTTAGCTTCCCAAAGAGCTGGAAGCAAGATGCTTTGGGGGCTCCCTGCCCCTTTGCCAACAAGGGCGACCTTTGGTCCTTTCAGCTCTAGGCCAATGGAGCACACCCAGAGCAGAAGTCCTACTTCAGCCAGATCAGGCCTGCCAAGGAACTGCGTTTCAGAGGCCTTTGTATGTGACGTTCCCGGTAGGCTGTGAGAGCACGGTGCAGAGCCAGTTGTTTCCTTGTTTCCCAAACAGCTGGAAGCAAGACGCTTTGGGGCCTCTCTGCCCCTTTGGAAACAAGGCAGCACGTTGGGTCTGGCAGCTCTAGGGCAATGGAGCACAACCAGAGCCGAAGTTCTACTTCTTCCAGATCAGGCCTGCCTAGACAGTGCGTTTCACAGGCCTTGATAAGAGATGTTCTCTTAGGCTATAAGAGCACTGGGCACAGCCAGTTGTTTCTTAGCTTCCCAAGAGGTGGAAGCAAGATGCTTTGGGGCCTCTCTCCCCCTTTGGAAACAAGGCAACCCTTTGGGCCTTTCAGCTCTAGGGCAATGGAGCACACCCAGAGCAGAAGTTCTACCTCAGCCAGATCAGGCCTGCCAAGAAACGGCTTTTCACAGGCCTTCTTAAGAGGTGTTCCCGGAAGGCTGTAAGAGTACCTGGCAGAGCGAGTTGTTTCTTAGCTTCAAAAACAGCTGGAAGCAACATGATTTGGGGCCTCTCTCCTCCTTTGGAAACAAAGCAGCCTTTGTGCCTGGCAGCTCTAGGCCAAAGTAGCACACCCAGAGCAGAAGTTCTACCTCAGCCAGATAAGGCCTGTCAAGAAGCTGCGTTTCACAGGCCTTTGTATGTGACTTTCCCGGTTGGCTTTGAGAGCACTGTGCAGAGCCAGTTGTTTTAGCTTCCCAGAGAGCAGGAAGCAAGATGCTTTGGGGCCTCTCTCTCACTTTGGAAATAAAGGCAGCCCTTTGGGCCTGGCAGCCCTAGGCCAATGGAGTACACCCAGAGCAGAAGTTCTACCTCAGCCAGATCAGGCCTTCCAAGAAACTGCGTCTCACAGGCCTTTCTCTGTCACGTTGCCGGTAGGCTGTGAGAGCACTGTGCAGAGCCAGTTGTTTCTTACCTTCCCAAAGATTTGGAAGCAAGATACTTTGGGGACTCTCAGCCCCTTTGGAAACAAGGCGGCCCTTTGGGCCTGGCAGCTCTAGGCCAAAGTAGCACGCCCAGAGCAGGAGTTCTACTTCAGCCAGATCAGGCCTGCCAAGAAACTGCGTTTCACAGGCCTTGGTAAGAGATGTTCCCGGTAGGCTGTGAGAGCACTGTGGAGAGCCAGTTGCTTTAGCTTCCCACAGAGCTGGAAGCAAGATGCTTTGGGGCCTCTCTCTCCCTTTGGACACAAGGCAGCCGTTTGGGCCTGGCAGCTCTAGGCCAATGGAGCACACCCACAGCAGAAGTTCTACTTCAGGCAGATCAGTCCTGCCCAGAAACTGCGTTTCACAGCCCTTGGTAAGAGATGTTCACGGTAGGCTGTGAGAGCACTGGGCAGAACCAGTTGTTTTTTAGCTTCCCAAAGTGCTGGAGGCAAGATGCTTTGGGGCCTCTCTCACCCTTTGGAAACAAGGCAGCCTTTAGGTCCTGGTAGCTCTAGGCCTATGTAGCACAACCAGAACAGAAGTTCTACTTCAGCCAGGTCAGGCCTGCCAAGAAACTGCGTTTCACAGGCCTTTCAAAGAGATGTTCTCTTAGGCTGTAAGAGCACTGGGCAGAGCCAGCTGTTTCTTAGCTTCCCGAAGAGCTGGGAGCAAGATGCTTTGGGTCCACTCTCCGTCTTTGGAAACAAGGCAGCCCTTTGGGCCTGGCAGCTCTAGGGCAATGGAGCACACCCAGAGCAGAAGTTCTACTTCAGCCAGATCAGGCCTGCCAGGAAACTGCATTTCACAGGCCTTGGTAAGAGATGTTCCCGGTAGGCTGTAAGAGCACTGGGCAGAGCCAGTTGTTTCTTACCTTCCTGAAAAGCTGGAAGCAAAATGCTTGGGACCCCTCTGCCCGTTTGGGAACAAGGCAGCCTTTTGGGTCGGGAAGCTCTAGGCCAATGGAGCACACGCAGAGCAGGAGTTCTACTTCAGCCTGATCAGGCCTGCAAAGAAACAGCGTTTGACAGGCCTTGGTAAGAGATGTTCCCGGTAGGTGTAAGAGCACTGGGCAGAGCCAGTTGTGTCTTAGCTTCGCAAAGACCGGGAAGCAAGATGCTTTGGGCCTCTCTGCCCCTTGGAAACAGGGCAGCACTTTGGGCCTGGCAGCTCTAGGGCAGTGGAGCACACCCAGAGCCGGAGTTCTACTTCAGCCAGATGAGGCCTGCCAAGAAACTGCGTTTCACAGGCCTTTCAAAGACATGTTCCCGGTAGGCTGTAAGAGCACGGGGCAGAGCGAGTTGGTTCTTAGCTTCCCAGAGAGCTGGAAGCATGATGCTTTGGGGCCTCTCTGCCCCTTTGGAAACAAGGCAGCACCTTGGGCCTGGCAGCTCTAGGGCAATGGAGCACACCCAGAGCAGAAGTTCTACTTCAGCCAAATCAGGCCTGCCAGGAAACGGCGTTTCACAGGCCTTGGTAAGAGATGTTCCCGGTAGGCTGTAAGAGCACTGGGCAACGCCAGATGTTTCTTAGCTTCCCGAAGAGCTGGAAGCGAGAAGCTTTGGTGCCACTCTCTCACTTTGGACTCAAGGCAGCCCTTTGGGGCAGGTAGCTCTACGCCAGTGGAGCACACCCAGAGCAGAAGTTCTACTTGGGCCAGTTCAGGCCACCAACAAACTGCGTTTCACAGGCCTTGGTAAGAGATGTTCCCGGTAGGCTGTAAGAGCACTGGGCAACGCCAGATGTTTCTTAGCTTCCCGAAGAGCTGGAAGCAAGATGCTTTGGGGCCTCTCATCCCCTTTGCAAACAAGGCGGCCCTATGGGCCAGGCAGCTCTAGGCCAATGGAGCACACCCAGAGCAGAAGTTCTACTTCGGCCAGTTCAGGCCACCAACAAACTGCGTTTCAGAGGCCTTGGTAAGAGATGTTCCCGGTAGGCTGTAAGAGCACTGGGCAACGCCAGATGTTTCTTAGCTTCCCGAAGAGCTGGAAGCAAGATGCTTTGGGGCCTCTCATCCCCTTTGCAAACAAGGCCGACCTTTGGGCCAGGCAGCTCTAGGCCAATGGAGCACACCCAGAGCAGAAGTTCTACCTCAGCCAGATAAGGCCTGCCAAGAAACTGCGTTTCAAAGGCTTTGGTAAGAGATGTTCCCGGTACTCTGTTCGATCACTGGGCAGAGCCATTTGTTTCTTAGCTTCCCAAAGAGCTGGAAGCAAGATGCTTTGGGGGCTCCCTGCCCCTTTGCCAACAAGGGCGACCTTTGGGCCTTTCAGCTCTAGGCCAATGGAGCACACCCAGAGCAGAAGTCCTACTTCAGCCAGATCAGGCCTGCCAAGGAACTGCGTTTCAGAGGCCTTTGTATGTGACGTTCCCGGTAGGCTGTGAGAGCACGGTGCAGAGCCAGTTGTTTCCTTGTTTCCCAAACAGCTGGAAGCAAGACGCTTTGGGGCCTCTCTGCCCCTTTGGAAACAAGGCAGCACGTTGGGTCTGGCAGCTCTAGGGCAATGGAGCACAACCAGAGCCGAAGTTCTACTTCTTCCAGATCAGGCCTGCCTAGACAGTGCATTTCACAGGCCTTGATAAGAGATGTTCTCTTAGGCTATAAGAGCACTGGGCACAGCCAGTTGTTTCTTAGCTTCCCAAGAGGTGGAAGCAAGATGCTTTGGGGCCTCTCTCCCCCTTTGGAAACAAGGCAACCCTTTGGGCCTTTCAGCTCTAGGGCAATGGAGCACACCCAGAGCAGAAGTTCTACCTCAGCCAGATCAGGCCTGCCAAGAAACGGCTTTTCACAGGCCTTCTTAAGAGGTGTTCCCGGAAGGCTGTAAGAGTACCTGGCAGAGCGAGTTGTTTCTTAGCTTCAAAAACAGCTGGAAGCAACATGATTTGGGGCCTCTCTCCCCCTTTGGAAACAAAGCAGCCTTTGTGCCTGGCAGCTCTAGGCCAAAGTAGCACACCCAGAGCAGAAGTTCTACCTCAGCCAGATAAGGCCTGTCAAGAAGCTGCGTTTCACAGGCCTTTGTATGTGACGTTCCCGGTTGGCTTTGAGAGCACTGTGCAGAGCCAGTTGTTTTAGCTTCCCAGAGAGCAGGAAGCAAGATGCTTTGGGGCCTCTCTCTCACTTTGGAAATAAAGGCAGCCCTTTGGGCCTGGCAGCCCTAGGCCAATGGAGTACACCCAGAGCAGAAGTTCTACCTCAGCCAGATCAGGCCTTCCAAGAAACTGCGTCTCACAGGCCTTTCTCTGTCACGTTGCCGGTAGGCTGTGAGAGCACTGTGCAGAGCCAGTTGTTTCTTAGCTTCCCAAAGATTTGGAAGCAAGATACTTTGGGGACTCTCAGCCCCTTTGGAAACAAGGCGGCCCTTTGGGCCTGGCAGCTCTAGGCCAAAGTAGCACGCCCAGAGCAGGAGTTCTACTTCAGCCAGATCAGGCCTGCCAAGAAACTGCGTTTCACAGGCCTTGGTAAGAGATGTTCCCGGTAGGCTGTGAGAGCACTGTGGAGAGCCAGTTGCTTTAGCTTCCCACAGAGCTGGAAGCAAGATGCTTTGGGGCCTCTCTCTCCCTTTGGACACAAGGCAGCCGTTTGCGCCTGGCAGCTCTAGGCCAATGGAGCACACCCACAGCAGAAGTTCTACTTCAGGCAGATCAGTCCTGCCCAGAAACTGCGTTTCACAGCGCTTGGTAAGAGATGTTCACGGTAGGCTGTGAGAGCACTGGGCAGAACCAGTTGTTTTTTAGCTTCCCAAAGTGCTGGAGGCAAGATGCTTTGGGGCCTCTCTCACCCTTTGGAAACAAGGCAGCCTTTAGGTCCTGGTAGCTCTAGGCCTATGTAGCACAACCAGAACAGAAGTTCTACTTCAGCCAGGTCAGGCCTGCCAAGAAACTGCGTTTCACAGGCCTTTCAAAGAGATGTTCTCTTAGGCTGTAAGAGCACTGGGAAGAGCCAGCTGTTTCTTAGCTTCCCGAAGAGCTGGGAGCAAGATGCTTTGGGTCCACTCTCCGTCTTTGGAAACAAGGCAGCCCTTTGGGCCTGGCAGCTCTAGGGCAATGGAGCACACCCAGAGCAGAAGTTCTACTTCAGCCAGATCAGGCCTGCCAGGAAACTGCATTTCACAGGCCTTGGTAAGAGATGTTCCCGGTAGGCTGTAAGAGCACTGGGCAGAGCCAGTTGTTTCTTACCTTCCTGAAAAGCTGGAAGCAAGATGCTTGGGACCCCTCTGCCCGTTTGGGAACAAGGCAGCCTTTTGGGTCGGGAAGCTCTAGGCCAATGGAGCACACGCAGAGCAGGAGTTCTACTTCAGCCTGATCAGGCCTGCAAAGAAACAGCGTTTGACAGGCCTTGGTAAGAGATGTTCCCGGTAGGTGTAAGAGCACTGGGCAGAGCCAGTTGTGTCTTAGCTTCGCAAAGACCGGGAAGCAAGATGCTTTGGGCCTCTCTGCCCCTTGGAAACAGGGCAGCACTTTGGGCCTGGCAGCTCTAGGGCAGTGGAGCACACCCAGAGCCGGAGTTCTACTTCAGCCAGATGAGGCCTGCCAAGAAACTGCGTTTCACAGGCCTTTCAAAGACATGTTCCCGGTAGGCTGTAAGAGCACGGGGCAGAGCGAGTTGGTTCTTAGCTTCCCAGAGAGCTGGAAGCAAGATGCTTTGGGGCCTCTCTGCCCCTTTGGAAACAAGGCAGCACCTTGGGCCTGGCAGCTCTAGGGCAATGGAGCACACCCAGAGCAGAAGTTCTACTTCAGCCAAATCAGGCCTGCCAGGAAACGGCGTTTCACAGGCCTTGGTAAGAGATGTTCCCGGTAGGCTGTAAGAGCACTGGGCAACGCCAGATGTTTCTTAGCTTCCCGAAGAGCTGGAAGCGAGAAGCTTTGGTGCCACTCTCTCACTTTGGACTCAAGGCAGCCCTTTGGGGCAGGTAGCTCTACGCCAGTGGAGCACACCCAGAGCAGAAGTTCTACTTGGGCCAGTTCAGGCCACCAACAAACTGCGTTTCACAGGCCTTGGTAAGAGATGTTCCCGGTAGGCTGTAAGAGCACTGGGCAACGCCAGATGTTTCTTAGCTTCCCGAAGAGCTGGAAGCAAGATGCTTTGGGGCCTCTCATCCCCTTTGCAAACAAGGCGGCCCTATGGGCCAGGCAGCTCTAGGCCAATGGAGCACACCCAGAGCAGAAGTTCTACTTCGGCCAGTTCAGGCCACCAACAAACTGCGTTTCAGAGGCCTTGGTAAGAGATGTTCCCGGTAGGCTGTAAGAGCACTGGGCAACGCCAGATGTTTCTTAGCTTCCCGAAGAGCTGGAAGCAAGATGCTTTGGGGCCTCTCATCCCCTTTGCAAACAAGGCCGACCTTTGGGCCAGGCAGCTCTAGGCCAATGGAGCACACCCAGAGCAGAAGTTCTACCTCAGCCAGATAAGGCCTGCCAAGAAACTGCGTTTCAAAGTCTTTGGTAAGAGATGTTCCCAGTACTCTGTTCGATCACTGGGCAGAGCCATTTGTTTCTTAGCTTCCCAAAGAGCTGGAAGCAAGATGCTTTGGGGGCTCCCTGCCCCTTTGCCAACAAGGGCGACCTTTGGTCCTTTCAGCTCTAGGCCAATGGAGCACACCCAGAGCAGAAGTCCTACTTCAGCCAGATCAGGCCTGCCAAGGAACTGCGTTTCAGAGGCCTTTGTATGTGACGTTCCCGGTAGGCTGTGAGAGCACGGTGCAGAGCCAGTTGTTTCCTTGTTTCCCAAACAGCTGGAAGCAAGACGCTTTGGGGCCTCTCTGCCCCTTTGGAAACAAGGCAGCACGTTGGGTCTGGCAGCTCTAGGGCAATGGAGCACAACCAGAGCCGAAGTTCTACTTCTTCCAGATCAGGCCTGCCTAGACAGTGCGTTTCCCAGGCCTTGATAAGAGATGTTCTCTTAGGCTATAAGAGCACTGGGCACAGCCAGTTGTTTCTTAGCTTCCCAAGAGGTGGAAGCAAGATGCTTTGGGGCCTCTCTCCCCCTTTGGAAACAAGGCAGCCCTTTGGGCCTTTCAGCTCTAGGGCAATGGAGCACACCCAGAGCAGAAGTTCTACCTCAGCCAGATCAGGCCTGCCAAGAAACTGCTTTTCACAGGCCTTCGTAAGAGGTGTTCCCGGAAGGCTGTAAGAGTACCTGGCAGAGCGAGTTGTTTCTTAGCTTCAAAAACAGCTGGAAGCAACATGATTTGGGGCCTCTCTCCCCCTTTGGAAACAAAGCAGCCTTTGTGCCTGGCAGCTCTAGGCCAAAGTAGCACACCCAGAGCAGAAGTTCTACCTCAGCCAGATCAGGCCTGCCAAGAAACTGCTTTTTACAGGCCTTCGTAAGAGGTGTTCCCGGAAGGCTTGAAGAGTACCTGGCAGAGCGAGTTGTTTCTTAGCTTCAAAAACAGCTGGAAGCAACATGATTTGGGGCCTCTCTCCCCCTTTGGAAACAAAGCAGCCTTTGTGCCTGGCAGCTCTAGGCCAAAGTAGCACACCCAGAGCAGAAGTTCTACCTCAGCCAGATAAGGCCTGTCAAGAAGCTGCATTTCACAGGCCTTTGTATGTGACGTTCCCGGTTGGCTTTGAGAGCACTGTGCAGAGCCAGTTGTTTTAGCTTCCCAGAGAGCAGGAAGCAAGATGCTTTGGGGCCTCTCTCACACTTTGGAAATAAAGGCAGCCCTTTGGGCCTGGCAGCCCTAGGCCAATGGAGTACACCCAGAGCAGAAGTTCTACCTCAGCCAGATCAGGCCTTCCAAGAAACTGCGTCTCACAGGCCTTTCTCTGTCACGTTGCCGGTAGGCTGTGAGAGCACTGTGCAGAGCCAGTTGTTTCTTAGCTTCCCAAAGATTTGGAAGCAAGATACTTTGGGGACTCTCAGCCCCTTTGGAAACAAGGCGGCCCTTTGGGCCTGGCAGCTCTAGGCCAAAGTAGCACGCCCAGAGCAGGAGTTCTACTTCAGCCAGATCAGGCCTGCCAAGAAACTGCGTTTCACAGGCCTTGGTAAGAGATGTTCCCGGTAGGCTGTGAGAGCACTGTGGAGAGCCAGTTGCTTTAGCTTCCCACAGAGCTGGAAGCAAGATGCTTTGGGGCCTGTCTCTCCCTTTGGACACAAGGCAGCCGTTTGGGCCTGGCAGCTCTAGGCCAATGGAGCACACCCACAGCAGAAGTTCTACTTCAGGCAGATCAGTCCTGCCCAGAAACTGCGTTTCACAGCGCTTGGTAAGAGATGTTCACGGTAGGCTGTGAGAGCACTGGGCAGAACCAGTTGTTTTTTAGCTTCCCAAAGTGCTGGAGGCAAGATGCTTTGGGGCCTCTCTCACCCTTTGGAAACAAGGCAGCCTTTAGGTCCTGGTAGCTCTAGGCCTATGTAGCACAACCAGAACAGAAGTTCTACTTCAGCCAGGTCAGGCCTGCCAAGAAACTGCGTTTCACAGGCCTTTCAAAGAGATGTTCTCTTAGGCTGTAAGAGCACTGGGCAGAGCCAGCTGTTTCTTAGCTTCCCGAAGAGCTGGGAGCAAGATGCTTTGGGTCCACTCTCCGTCTTTGGAAACAAGGCAGCCCTTTGGGCCTGGCAGCTCTAGGGCAATGGAGCACACCCAGAGCAGAAGTTCTACTTCAGCCAGATCAGGCCTGCCAGGAAACTGCATTTCACAGGCCTTGGTAAGAGATGTTCCCGGTAGGCTGTAAGAGCACTGGGCAGAGCAAGTTGTTTCTTACCTTCCTGAAAAGCTGGAAGCAAGATGCTTGGGACCCCTCTGCCCGTTTGGGAACAAGACAGCCTTTTGGGTCGGGAAGCTCTAGGCCAATGGAGCACACGCAGAGCAGGAGTTCTACTACAGCCTGATCAGGCCTGCAAAGAAACAGCGTTTGACAGGCCTTGGTAAGAGATGTTCCCGGTAGGTGTAAGAGCACTGGGCAGAGCCAGTTGTGTCTTAGCTTCGCAAAGACCGGGAAGCAAGATGCTTTGGGCCTCTCTGCCCCTTGGAAACAGGGCAGCACTTTGGGCCTGGCAGCTCTAGGGCAGTGGAGCACACCCAGAGCCGGAGTTCTACTTCAGCCAGATGAGGCCTGCCAAGAAACTGCGTTTCACAGGCCTTTCAAAGACATGTTCCCGGTAGGCTGTAAGAGCACGGGGCAGAGCGAGTTGGTTCTTAGCTTCCCAGAGAGCTGGAAGCAAGATGCTTTGGGGCCTCTCTGCCCCTTTGGAAACAAGGCAGCACCTTGGGCCTGGCAGCTCTAGGGCAATGGAGCACACCCAGAGCAGAAGTTCTACTTCAGCCAAATCAGGCCTGCCAGGAAATGGCGTTTCACAGGCCTTGGTAAGAGATGTTCCCGGTAGGCTGTAAGAGCACTGGGCAACGCCAGATGTTTCTTAGCTTCCCGAAGAGCTGGAAGCGAGAAGCTTTGGTGCCACTCTCTCACTTTGGACTCAAGGCAGCCCTTTGGGGCAGGTAGCTCTACGCCAGTGGAGCACACCCAGAGCAGAAGTTCTACTTGGGCCAGTTCAGGCCACCAACAAACTGCGTTTCACAGGCCTTGGTAAGAGATGTTCCCGGTAGGCTGTAAGAGCACTGGGCAACGCCAGATGTTTCTTATCTTCCCGAAGAGCTGGAAGCAAGATGCTTTGGGGCCTCTCATCCCCTTTGCAAACAAGGCCGACCTTTGGGCCAGGCAGCTCTAGGCCAATGGAGCACACCCAGAGCAGAAGTTCTACCTCAGCCAGATAAGGCCTGCCAAGAAACTGCGTTTCAAAGGCTTTGGTAAGAGATGTTCCCGGTACTCTGTTAGAGCACTGGGCAGAGCCATTTGTTTCTTAGCTTCCCAAAGAGCTGGAAGCAAGATGCTTTGGGGGCTCCCTGCCCCTTTGCCAACAAGGGCGACCTTTGGGCCTTTCAGCTCTAGGCCAATGGAGCACACCCAGGGCAGAAGTCCTACTTCAGCCAGATCAGGCCTGCCTAGGAACTGCGTTTCAGAGGCCTTTGTATGTGACGTTCCCGGTAGGCTGTGAGAGCACGGTGCAGAGCCAGTTGTTTCCTTGTTTCCCAAACAGCTGGAAGCAAGACGCTTTGGGGCCTCTCTGCCCCTTTGGAAACAAGGCAGCACGTTGGGTCTGGCAGCTCTAGGGCAATGGAGCACAACCAGAGCCGAAGTTCTACTTCTTCCAGATCAGGCCTGCCTAGACAGTGCGTTTCACAGGCCTTGATAAGAGATGTTCTCTTAGGCTATAAGAGCACTGGGCACAGCCAGTTGTTTCTTAGCTTCCCAAGAGGTGGAAGCAAGATGCTTTGGGGCCTCTCTCCCCCTTTGGAAACAAGGCAGCCCTTTGGGCCTTTCAGCTCTAGGGCAATGGAGCACACCCAGAGCAGAAGTTCTACCTCAGCCAGATCAGGCCTGCCAAGAAACTGCTTTTCACAGGCCTTCGTAAGAGGTGTTCCCGGAAGGCTGTAAGAGTACCTGGCAGAGCGAGTTGTTTCTTAGCTTCAAAAACAGCTGGAAGCAACATGATTTGGGGCCTCACTCCCCCTTTGGAAACAAAGCAGCCTTTGTGCCTGGCAGCTCTAGGCCAAAGTAGCACACCCAGAGCACAAGTTCTACCTCAGCCAGATCAGGCCTTCCAAGAAACTGCGTCTCACAGGCCTTTCTCTGTCACGTTGCCGGTAGGCTGTGAGAGCACTGTGCAGAGCCAGTTGTTTCTTAGCTTCCCAAAGATTTGGAAGCAAGATGCTTTGGGGACTCTCAGCCCCTTTGGAAACGAGGCGGCCCTTTGGGCCTGGCAGCTCTAGGCCAAAGTAGCACGCCCAGAGCAGGAGTTCTACTTCAGCCAGATCAGGCCTGCCAAGAAACTGCGTTTCACAGGCCTTGGTAAGAGATGTTCCCGGTAGGCTGTGAGAGCACTGTGGAGAGCCAGTTGCTTTAGCTTCCCACAGAGCTGGAAGCAAGATGCCTTGGGGCCTCTCTCTCCCTTTGGACACAAGGCAGCCGTTTGGGCCTGGCAGCTCTAGGCCAATGGAGCACACCCACAGCAGAAGTTCTACTTCAGGCAGATCAGTCCTGCCCAGAAACTGCGTTTCACAGCCCTTGGTAAGAGATGTTCACGGTAGGCTGTGAGAGCACTGGGCAGAACCAGTTGTTTTTTAGCTTCCCAAAGTGCTGGAGGCAAGATGCTTTGGGGCCTCTCTCACCCTTTGGAAACAAGGCAGCCCTTAGGTCCTGGTAGCTCTAGGCCTATGTAGCACAACCAGAACAGAAGTTCTACTTCAGCCAGGTCAGGCCTGCCAAGAAACTGCGTTTCACAGGCCTTTCAAAGAGATGTTCTCTTAGGCTGTAAGAGCACTGGGCAGAGCCAGCTGTTTCTTAGCTTCCCGAAGAGCTGGGAGCAAGATGCTTTGGGTCCACTCTCCGTCTTTGGAAACAAGGCAGCCCTTTGGGCCTGGCAGCTCTAGGGCAATGGAGCACACCCAGAGCAGAAGTTCTACTTCAGCCAGATCAGGCCTGCCAGGAAACTGCGTTTCACAGGCCTTGGTAAGAGATGTTCCCGGTAGGCTGTAAGAGCACTGGGCAGAGCCAGTTGTTTCTTACCTTCCTGAAAAGCTGGAAGCAAGATGCTTGGGACCCCTCTGCCCGTTTGGGAACAAGGCAGCCTTTTGGGTCGGGAAGCTCTAGGCCAATGGAGCACACGCAGAGCAGGAGTTCTACTTCAGCCTGATCAGGCCTGCAAAGAAACAGCGTTTGACAGGCCTTGGTAAGAGATGTTCCCGGTAGGTGTAAGAGCACTGGGCAGAGCCAGTTGTTTCTTAGCTTCGCAAAGACCGGGAAGCAAGATGCTTTGGGCCTCTCTGCCCCTTGGAAACAGGGCAGCACTTTGGGCCTGGCAGCTCTAGGGCAATGGAGCACACCCAGAGCCGGAGTTCTACTTCAGCCAGATGAGGCCTGCCAAGAAACTGCGTTTCACAGGCCTTTCAAAGACATGTTCCTGGTAGGCTGTAAGAGCACGGGGCAGAGCGAGTTGGTTCTTAGCTTCCCAGAGAGCTGGAAGCAAGATGCTTTGGGGCCTCTCTGCCCCTTTGGAAACAAGGCAGCACCTTGGGCCTGGCAGCTCTAGGGCAATGGAGCACACCCAGAGCAGAAGTTCTACTTCAGCCAAATCAGGCCTGCCAGGAAACGGCGTTTCACAGGCCTTGGTAAGAGATGTTCCCGGTAGGCTGTAAGAGCACTGGGCAACGCCAGATGTTTCTTAGCTTCCCGAAGAGCTGGAAGCAAGATGCTTTGGTGCCACTCTCTCACTTTGGACTCAAGGCAGCCCTTTGGGGCAGGTAGCTCTAGGCCAGTGGAGCACACGCAGCAGACGTTCTACTTCGGCCAGTTCAGGCCACCAACAAACTGCGTTTCACAGGCCTTCGTAAGAGATGTTCCCGGTAGGCTGTGAGAGCACGGTGCAGAGCCAGTTGTTTCCTTGTTTCCCAAACAGCTGGAAGCAAGACGCTTTGGGGCCTCTCTGCCCCTTTGGAAACAAGGCAGCACGTTGGGTCTGGCAGCTCTAGGGCAATGGAGCACAACCAGAGCAGAAGTTCTACTTCTTCCAGATCAGGCCTGCCTAGACAGTGCGTTTCACAGGCCTTGATAAGAGATGTTCTCTTAGGCTATAAGAGCACTGGGCACAGCCAGTTGTTTCTTAGCTTCCCAAGAGGTGGAAGCAAGATGCTTTGGGGCCTCTCTCCCCCTTTGGAAACAAGGCAGCCCTTTGGGCCTTTCAGCTCTAGGGCAATGGAGCACACCCAGAGCAGAAGTTCTACCTCAGCCAGATCAGGCCTGCCAAGAAACTGCTTTTCACAGGCCTTCGTAAGAGGTGTTCCCGGAAGGCTGTAAGAGTACCTGGCAGAGCGAGTTGTTTCTTAGCTTCAAAAACAGCTGGAAGCAACATGATTTGGGGCCTCTCTCCCCCTTTGGAAACAAAGCAGCCTTTGTGCCTGGCAGCTCTAGGCCAAAGTAGCACACCCAGAGCACAAGTTCTACCTCAGCCAGATAAGGCCTGTCAAGAAGCTGCGTTTCACAGGCCTTTGTATGTGATGTTCCCGGTTGGCTTTGAGAGCACTGTGCAGAGCCAGTTGTTTTAGCTTCCCAGAGAGCAGGAAGCAAGATGCTTTGGGGCCTCTCTCACACTTTGGAAATAAAGGCAGCCCTTTGGGCCTGGCAGCCCTAGGCCAATGGAGTACACCCAGAGCAGAAGTTCTACCTCAGCCAGATCAGGCCTTCCAAGAAACTGCGTCTCACAGGCCTTTCTCTGTCACGTTGCCGGTAGGCTGTGAGAGCACTGTGCAGAGCCAGTTGTTTCTTAGCTTCCCAAAGATTTGGAAGCAAGATGCTTTGGGGACTCTCTGCCCCTTTGGAAACAAGGCAGCACCTTGGGCCTGGCAGCTCTAGGGCAATGGAGCACACCCAGAGCAGAAGTTCTACTTCAGCCAAATCAGGACTGCCAGGAAACGGCGTTTCACAGGCCTTGGTAAGAGATGTTCCCGGTAGGCTGTAAGAGCACTGGGCAACGCCAGATGTTTCTTAGCTTCCCGAAGAGCTGGAAGCAAGAAGCTTTGGTGCCACTCTCTCACTTTGGACTCAAGGCAGCCCTTTGGGGCAGGTAGCTCTAGCCCAGTGGAGCACACCCAGAGCAGAAGTTCTACTTGGGCCAGTTCAGGCCACCAACAAACTGCGTTTCACAGGCCTTGGTAAGAGATGTTCCCGGTAGGCTCTAAGAGCACTGGGCAACGCCAGATGTTTCTTAGCTTCCCGAAGAGCTGGAAGCAAGATGCTTTGGGGCCTCTCATCCCCTTTGCAAACAAGGCGGCCCTATGGGCCAGGCAGCTCTAGGCCAATGGAGCACACCCAGAGCAGAAGTTCTACTTCGGCCAGTTCAGGCCACCAACAAACTGCGTTTCACAGGCCTTGGTAAGAGATGTTCCCGGTAGGCTGTAAGAGCACTGGTCAACGCCAGATGTTTCTTAGCTTCCCGAAGAGCTGGAAGCAAGATGCTTTGGGGCCTCTCATCCCCTTTGCAAACAAGGCCGACCTTTGGGCCAGGCAGCTCTAGGCCAATGGAGCACACCCAGAGCAGAAGTCCTACCTCAGCCAGATAAGGCCTGCCAAGAAACTGCGTTTCAAAGGCTTTGGTAAGAGATGTTCCCGGTACTCTGTTAGAGCACTGGGCAGAGCCATTTGTTTCTTAGCTTCCCAAAGAGCTGGAAGCAAGATGCTTTGGGGGCTCCCTGCCCCTTTGCCAACAAGGGCGACCTTTGGGCCTTTCAGCTCTAGGCCAATGGAGCACACCCAGAGCAGAAGTCCTACTTCAGCCAGATCAGGCCTGCCAAGGAACTGCGTTTCAGAGGCCTTTGTATGTGACGTTCCCGGTAGGCTGTGAGAGCACGGTGCAGAGCCAGTTGTTTCCTTGTTTCCCAAACAGCTGGAAGCAAGACGCTTTGGGGCCTCTCTGCCCCTTTGGAAACAAGGCAGCACGTTGGGTCTGGCAGCTCTAGGGCAATGGAGCACAACCAGAGCCGAAGTTCTACTTCTTCCAGATCACGCCTGCCTAGACAGTGCGTTTCACAGGCCTTGATAAGAGATGTTCTCTTAGGCTATAAGAGCACTGGGCACAGCCAGTTGTTTCTTAGCTTCCCAAGAGGTGGAAGCAAGATGCTTTGGGGCCTCTCACCCCTTTGGAAACAAGGCAGCCCTTTGGGCCTTTCAGCTCTAGGGCAATGGAGCACACCCAGAGCAGAAGTTCTACCTCAGCCAGATCAGGCCTGCCAAGAAACTGCTTTTCACAGGCCTTCGTAAGAGGTGTTCCCGGAAGGCTGTAAGAGTACCTGGCAGAGCGAGTTGTTTCTTAGCTTCAAAAACAGCTGGAAGCAACATGATTTGGGGCCTCTCTCCCCCTTTGGAAACAAAGCAGCCTTTGTGCCTGGCAGCTCTAGGCCAAAGTAGCACACCCAGAGCACAAGTTCTACCTCAGCCAGATAAGGCCTGTCAAGAAGCTGCGTTTCACAGGCCTTTGTATGTGACGTTCCCGGTTGGCTTTGAGAGCACTGTGCAGAGCCAGTTGTTTTAGCTTCCCAGAGAGCAGGAAGAAAGATGCTTTGGGGCCTCTCTCACACTTTGGAAATAAAGGCAGGCCTTTGGGCCTGGCAGCCCTAGGCCAATGGAGTACACCCAGAGCAGAAGTTCTACCTCAGCCAGATCAGGCCTTCCAAGAAACTGCGTCTCACAGGCCTTTCTCTGTCACGTTGCCCGTAGGCTGTAGGAGCACTGTGCAGAGCCAGTTGTTTCTTAGCTTCCCAAAGATTTGGAAGCAAGATGCTTTGGGGACTCTCTGCCCCTTTGGAAACAAGGCAGCACCTTGGGCCTGGCAGCTCTAGGGCAATGGAGCACACCCAGAGCAGAAGTTCTACTTCAGCCAAATCAGGCCTGCCAGGAAATGGCGTTTCACAGGCCTTGGTAAGAGATGTTCCCGGTAGGCTGTAAGAGCACTGGGCAACGCCAGATGTTTCTTAGCTTCTCGAAGAGCTGGAAGCAAGAAGCTTTGGTGCCACTCTCTCACTTTGGACTCAAGGCAGCCCTTTGGGGCAGGTAGCTCTAGCCCAGTGGAGCACACCCAGAGCAGAAGTTCTACTTGGGCCAGTTCAGGCCACCAACAAACTGCGTTTCACAGGCCTTGGTAAGAGATGTTCCCGGTAGGCTCTAAGAGCACTGGGCAACGCCAGATGTTTCTTAGCTTCCCGAAGAGCTGGAAGCAAGATGCTTTGGGGCCTCTCATCCCCTTTGCAAACAAGGCCGACCTTTGGGCCAGGCAGCTCTAGGCCAATGGAGCACACCCAGAGCAGAAGTTCTACCTCAGCCAGATAAGGCCTGCCAAGAAACTGCGTTTCAAAGGCTTTGGTAAGAGATGTTCCCGGTACTCTGTTAGAGCACTGGGCAGAGCCATTTGTTTCTTAGCTTCCCAAAGAGCTGGAAGCAAGATGCTTTGGGGGCTCCCTGCCCCTTTGCCAACAAGGGCGACCTTTGGGCCTTTCAGCTCTAGGCCAATGGAGCACAGCCAGAGCAGAAGTCCTACTTCAGCCAGATCAGGCCTGCCGTGGAACTGCGTTTCAGAGGCCTTTGTATGTGACGTTCCCGGTAGGCTGTGAGAGCACGGTGCAGAGCCAGTTGTTTCCTTGTTTCCCAAACAGCTGGAAGCAAGACGCTTTGGGGCCTCTCTGCCCCTTTGGAAACAAGGCAGCACGTTGGGTCTGGCAGCTCTAGGGCAATGGAGCACAACCAGAGCCGAAGTTCTACCTCTTCCAGATCAGGCCTGCCTAGACAGTGCGTTTCACAGGCCTTGATAAGAGATGTTCTCTTAGGCTATAAGAGCACTGGGCACAGCCAGTTGTTTCTTAGCTTCCCAAGAGGTGGAAGCAAGATGCTTTGGGGCCTCTCTCCCCCTTTGGAAACAAGGCAGCCCTTTGGGCCTTTCAGCTCTAGGGCAATGGAGCACACCCAGAGCAGAAGTTCTACCTCAGCCAGATCAGGCCTGCCAAGAAACTGCTTTTCACAGGCCTTCGTAAGAGGTGTTCCCGGAAGGCTGTAAGAGTACCTGGCAGAGCGAGTTGTTTCTTAGCTTCAAAAACAGCTGGAAGCAACATGATTTGGGGCCTCTCTCCCCCTTTGGAAACAAAGCAGCCTTTGTGCCTGGCAGCTCTAGGCCAAAGTAGCACACCCAGAGCACAAGTTCTACCTCAGCCAGATAAGGCCTGTCAAGAAGCTGCGTTTCACAGGCCTTTGTATGTGACGTTCCCGGTTGGCTTTGAGAGCACTGTGCAGAGCCAGTTGTTTTAGCTTCCCAGAGAGCAGGAAGCAAGATGCTTTGGGGCCTCTCTCACACTTTGGAAATAAAGGCAGCCCTTTGGGCCTGGCAGCCCTAGGCCAATGGAGTACACCCAGAGCAGAAGTTCTACCTCAGCCAGATCAGGCCTTCCAAGAAACTGCGTCTCACAGGCCTTTCTCTGTCACGTTGCCGGTAGGCTGTGAGAGCACTGTGCAGAGCCAGTTGTTTCTTAGCTTCCCAAAGATTTGGAAGCAAGATGCTTTGGGGACTCTCAGCCCCTTTGGAAACAAGGCGGCCCTTTGGGCCTGGCAGCTCTAGGCCAAAGTAGCACGCCCAGAGCAGGAGTTCTACTTCAGCCAGATCAGGCCTGCCAAGAAACTGCGTTTCACAGGCCTTGGTAAGAGATGTTCCCGGTAGGCTGTGAGAGCACTGTGGAGAGCCAGTTGCTTTAGCTTCCCACAGAGCTGGAAGCAAGATGCCTTGGGGCCTCTCTCTCCCTTTGGACACAAGGCAGCCGTTTGGGCCTGGCAGCTCTAGGCCAATGGAGCACACCCACAGCAGAAGTTCTACTTCAGGCAGATCAGTCCTGCCCAGAAACTGCGTTTCACAGCCCTTGGTAAGAGATGTTCACAGTAGGCTGTGAGAGCACTGGGCAGAACCAGTTGTTTTTTAGCTTCCCAAAGTGCTGGAGGCAAGATGCTTTGGGGCCTCTCTCACCCTTTGGAAACAAGGCAGCCCTTAGGTCCTGGTAGCTCTAGGCCTATGTAGCACAACCAGAACAGAAGTTCTACTTCAGCCAGGTCAGGCCTGCCAAGAAACTGCGTTTCACAGGCCTTTCAAAGAGATGTTCTCTTAGGCTGTAAGAGCACTGGGCAGAGCCAGCTGTTTCTTAGCTTCCCGAAGAGCTGGGAGCAAGATGCTTTGGGTCCACTCTCCGTCTTTGGAAACA
Organism: Equus asinus; assembly: GCF_041296235.1. NCBI lineage: Eukaryota > Metazoa > Chordata > Mammalia > Perissodactyla > Equidae > Equus > Equus asinus. Next base: position 1,928,810 of record NW_027225523.1, read on the forward strand.
AGGCAGCCCTTTGGGCCTGGCAGCTCTAGGGCAATGGAGCACACCCAGAGCAGAAGTTCTACTTCAGCCAGATCAGGCCTGCCAGGAAACTGCGTTTCACAGGCCTTGGTAAGAGATGTTCCCGGTAGGCTGTAAGAGCACTGGGCAGAGCCAGTTGTTTCTTAGCTTCGCAAAGACCGGGAAGCAAGATGCTTTGGGCCTCTCTGCCCCTTGGAAACAGGGCAGCACTTTGGGCCTGGCAGCTCTAGGGCAATGGAGCACACCCAGAGCCGGAGTTCTACTTCAGCCAGATGAGGCCTGCCAAGAACTGCGTTTCACAGGCCTTTCAAAGACATGTTCCCGGTAGGCTGTAAGAGCACGGGGCAGAGCGAGTTGGTTCTTAGCTTCCCAGAGAGCTGGAAGCAAGATGCTTTGGGGCCTCTCTGCCCCTTTGGAAACAAGGCAGCACCTTGGGCCTGGCAGCTCTAGGACAATGGAGCTCACCCAGAGCAGAAGTTCTACTTCAGCCAAATCAGGCCTGCCAGGAAACGGCGTTTCACAGGCCTTGGTAAGAGATGTTCCCGGTAGGCTGTAAGAGCACTGGGCAACGCCAGATGTTTCTTAGCTTCCCGAAGAGCTGGAAGCGAGAAGATTTGGTGCCACTCTCTCACTTTGGACTCAAGGCAGCCCTTTTGGGCAGGTAGCTCTAGCGCAGTGGAGCACACCCAGAGCAGAAGTTCTACTTCGGCCAGTTCAGGCCACCAAGAAACTGCGTTTCACAGGCCTTGGTAAGAGATGTTCCCGGTAGGCTGTAAGAGCACTGGGCAACGCCAGATGTTTCTTAGCTTCCCGAAGAGCTGGAAGCAAGATGCTTTGGGGCCTCTCATCCCCTTTGCAAACAAGGCGGCCCTATGGGCCAGGCAGCTCTAGGCCAATGGAGCACACCCAGAGCAGAAGCTCTACTTCGGCCAGTTCAGGCCACCAACAAACTGCGTTTCACAGGCCTTGGTAAGAGATGTTCCCGGTAGGCTGTAAGAGCACTGGGCAATGCCAGATGTTTCTTAGCTTCCCGAAGAGCTGGAAGCAAGAAGCTTTGGTGCCACTCTCTCACTTTGGACTCAAGGCAGCCCTTTGGGGCAGGTAGCTCTAGCCCAGTGGAGCACACCCAGAGCAGAAGTTCTACTTCGGCCAGTTCAGGCCACCAAGAAACTGCGTTTCACAGGCCTTGGTAAGAGATGTTCCCGGTAGGCTGTGAGAGCACTGTGGAGAGCCAGTTGCTTTAGCTTCCCACAGAGCTGGAAGCAAGATGCCTTGGGGCCTCTCTCTCCCTTTGGACACAAGGCAGCCGTTTGGGCCTGGCAGCTCTAGGCCAATGGAGCACACCCACAGCAGAAGTTCTACTTCAGGCAGATCAGTCCTGCCCAGAAACTGCGTTTCACAGCCCTTGGTAAGAGATGTTCACGGTAGGCTGTGAGAGCACTGGGCAGAACCAGTTGTTTTTTAGCTTCCCAAAGTGCTGGAGGCAAGATGCTTTGGGGCCTCTCTCACCCTTTGGAAACAAGGCAGCCCTTAGGTCCTGGTAGCTCTAGGCCTATGTAGCACAACCAGAACAGAAGTTCTACTTCAGCCAGGTCAGGCCTGCCAAGAAACTGCGTTTCACAGGCCTTTCAAAGAGATGTTCTCTTAGGCTGTAAGAGCACTGGGCAGAGCCAGCTGTTTCTTAGCTTCCCGAAGAGCTGGGAGCAAGATGCTTTGGGTCCACTCTCCGTCTTTGGAAACAAGGCAGCCCTTTGGGCCTGGCAGCTCTAGGGCAATGGAGCACACCCAGAGCAGAAGTTCTACTTCAGCCAGATCAGGCCTGCCAGGAAACTGCGTTTCACAGGCCTTGGTAAGAGATGTTCCCGGTAGGCTGTAAGAGCACTGGGCAGAGCCAGTTGTTTCTTACCTTCCTGAAAAGCTGGAAGCAAGATGCTTGGGACCCCTCTGCCCGTTTGGGAACAAGGCAGCCTTTTGGGTCGGGAAGCTCTAGGCCAATGGAGCACACGCAGAGCAGGAGTTCTACTTCAGCCTGATCAGGCCTGCAAAGAAACAGCGTTTGACAGGCCTTGGTAAGAGATGTTCCCGGTAGGTGTAAGAGCACTGGGCAGAGCCAGTTGTGTCTTAGCTTCGCAAAGACCGGGAAGCAAGATGCTTTGGGCCTCTCTGCCCCTTGGAAACAGGGCAGCACTTTGGGCCTGGCAGCTCTAGGGCAGTGGAGCACACCCAGAGCCGGAGTTCTACTTCAGCCAGATGAGGCCTGCCAAGAAACTGCGTTTCACAGGCCTTTCAAAGACATGTTCCCGGTAGGCTGTAAGAGCACGGGGCAGAGCGAGTTGGTTCTTAGCTTCCCAGAGAGCTGGAAGCAAGATGCTTTGGGGCCTCTCTGCCCCTTTGGAAACAAGGCAGCACCTTGGGCCTGGCAGCTCTAGGGCAATGGAGCACACCCAGAGCAGAAGTTCTACTTCAGCCAAATCAGGCCTGCCAGGAAACGGCGTTTCACAGGCCTTGGTAAGAGATGTTCCCGGTAGGCTGTAAGAGCACTGGGCAACGCCAGATGTTTCTTAGCTTCCCGAAGAGCTGGAAGCGAGAAGCTTTGGTGCCACTCTTTCACTTTGGACTCAAGGCAGCCCTTTGGGCCAGGTAGCTCTAGGCCAGTGGAGCACACCCAGAGCAGAAGTTCTACTTCGGCCAGTTCAGGCCACCAACAAACTGCGTTTCACAGGCCTTGGTAAGAGATGTTCCCGGTAGGCTGTAAGAGCACTTGGCAACGCCAGATGTTTCTTAGCTTTCCGAAGAGCTGGAAGCAAGATGCTTTCGGGCCTCTCATCCCCTTTGCAAACAAGGCGGCCCTATGGGCCAGGCAGCTCTAGGCCAATGGAGCACACCCAGAGCAGAAGCTCTACTTCGGCCAGTTCAGGCCACCAACAAACTGCGTTTCACAGGCCTTGGTAAGAGATGGTCCCGGTAGGCTGTAAGAGCACTGGGCAACGCCAGATGTTTCTTAGCTTCCCGAAGAGCTGGAAGCAAGATGCTTTGGGGCCTCTCATCCCCTTTGCAAACAAGGCCGACCTTTGGGCCAGGCAGCTCTAGGCCAATGGAGCACACCCAGAGCAGAAGTTCTACCTCAGCCAGATAAGGCCTGCCAAGAAACTGCGTTTCAAAGGCTTTGGTAAGAGATGTTCCCGGTACTCTGTTAGAGCACTGGGCAGAGCCATTTGTTTCTTAGCTTCCCAAAGAGCTGGAAGCAAGATGCTTTGGGGGCTCCCTGCCCCTTTGCCAACAAGGGCGACCTTTGGGCCTTTCAGCTCTAGGCCAATGGAGCACGCCCAGAGCAGAAGTCCTACTTCAGCCAGATCAGGCCTGCCAAGGAACTGCGTTTCAGAGGCCTTTGTATGTGACGTTCCCGGTAGGCTGTGAGAGCACGGTGCAGAGCCAGTTGTTTCCTTGTTTCCCAAACAGCTGGAAGCAAGACGCTTTGGGGCCTCTCTGCCCCTTTGGAAACAAGGCAGCACGTTGGGTCTGGCAGCTCTAGGGCAATGGAGCACAACCAGAGCAGAAGTTCTACTTCTTCCAGATCAGGCCTGCCTAGACAGTGCGTTTCACAGGCCTTGATAAGAGATGTTCTCTTAGGCTATAAGAGCACTGGGCACAGCCAGTTGTTTATTAGCTTCCCAAGAGGTGGAAGCAAGATGCTTTGGGGCCTCTCTCCCCCTTTGGAAACAAGGCAGCCCTTTGGGCCTTTCAGCTCTAGGGCAATGGAGCACACCCAGAGCAGAAGTTCTACCTCAGCCAGATCAGGCCTGCCAAGAAACTGCTTTTCACAGGCCTTCGTAAGAGGTGTTCCCGGAAGTCTGTAAGAGTACCTGGCAGAGCGAGTTGTTTCTTAGCTTCAAAAACAGCTGGAAGCAACATGATTTGGGGCCTCTCTCCCCCTTTGGAAACAAAGCAGCCTTTGTGCCTGGCAGCTCTAGGCCAAAGTAGCACACCCAGAGCACAAGTTCTACCTCAGCCAGATAAGGCCTGTCAAGAAGCTGCGTTTCACAGGCCTTTGTATGTGACGTTCCCGGTTGGCTTTGAGAGCACTGTGCAGAGCCAGTTGTTTTAGCTTCCCAGAGAGCAGGAAGCAAGATGCTTTGGGGCCTCTCTCACACTTTGGAAATAAAGGCAGCCCTTTGGGCCTGGCAGCCCTAGGCCAATGGAGTACACCCAGAGCAGAAGTTCTACCTCAGCCAGATCAGGCCTTCCAAGAAACTGCGTCTCACAGGCCTTTCTCTGTCACGTTGCCGGTAGGCTGTGAGAGCACTGTGCAGAGCCAGTTGTTTCTTAGCTTCCCAAAGATTTGGAAGCAAGATGCTTTGGGGACTCTCTGCCCCTTTGGAAACAAGGCAGCACCTTGGGCCTGGCAGCTCTAGGGCAATGGAGCACACCCAGAGCAGAAGTTCTACTTCAGCCAAATCAGGACTGCCAGGAAACGGCGTTTCACAGGCCTTGGTAAGAGATGTTCCCGGTAGGCTGTAAGAGCACTGGGCAACGCCAGATGTTTCTTAGCTTCCCGAAGAGCTGGAAGCAAGAAGCTTTGGTGCCACTCTCTCACTTTGGACTCAAGGCAGCCCTTTGGGGCAGGTAGCTCTAGCCCAGTGGAGCACACCCAGAGCAGAAGTTCTACTTGGGCCAGTTCAGGCCACCAACAAACTGCGTTTCACAGGCCTTGGTAAGAGATGTTCCCGGTAGGCTCTAAGAGCACTGGGCAACGCCAGATGTTTCTTAGCTTCCCGAAGAGCTGGAAGCAAGATGCTTTGGGGCCTCTCATCCCCTTTGCAAACAAGGCGGCCCTATGGGCCAGGCAGCTCTAGGCCAATGGAGCACACCCAGAGCAGAAGTTCTACTTCGGCCAGTTCAGGCCACCAACAAACTGCGTTTCACAGGCCTTGGTAAGAGATGTTCCCGGTAGGCTGTAAGAGCACTGGTCAACGCCAGATGTTTCTTAGCTTCCCGAAGAGCTGGAAGCAAGATGCTTTGGGGCCTCTCATCCCCTTTGCAAACAAGGCCGACCTTTGGGCCAGGCAGCTCTAGGCCAATGGAGCACACCCAGAGCAGAAGTCCTACCTCAGCCAGATAAGGCCTGCCAAGAAACTGCGTTTCAAAGGCTTTGGTAAGAGATGTTCCCGGTACTCTGTTAGAGCACTGGGCAGAGCCATTTGTTTCTTAGCTTCCCAAAGAGCTGGAAGCAAGATGCTTTGGGGGCTCCCTGCCCCTTTGCCAACAAGGGCGACCTTTGGGCCTTTCAGCTCTAGGCCAATGGAGCACACCCAGAGCAGAAGTCCTACTTCAGCCAGATCAGGCCTGCCAAGGAACTGCGTTTCAGAGGCCTTTGTATGTGACGTTCCCGGTAGGCTGTGAGAGCACGGTGCAGAGCCAGTTGTTTCCTTGTTTCCCAAACAGCTGGAAGCAAGACGCTTTGGGGCCTCTCTGCCCCTTTGGAAACAAGGCAGCACGTTGGGTCTGGCAGCTCTAGGGCAATGGAGCACAACCAGAGCCGAAGTTCTACTTCTTCCAGATCACGCCTGCCTAGACAGTGCGTTTCACAGGCCTTGATAAGAGATGTTCTCTTAGGCTATAAGAGCACTGGGCACAGCCAGTTGTTTCTTAGCTTCCCAAGAGGTGGAAGCAAGATGCTTTGGGGCCTCTCACCCCTTTGGAAACAAGGCAGCCCTTTGGGCCTTTCAGCTCTAGGGCAATGGAGCACACCCAGAGCAGAAGTTCTACCTCAGCCAGATCAGGCCTGCCAAGAAACTGCTTTTCACAGGCCTTCGTAAGAGGTGTTCCCGGAAGGCTGTAAGAGTACCTGGCAGAGCGAGTTGTTTCTTAGCTTCAAAAACAGCTGGAAGCAACATGATTTGGGGCCTCTCTCCCCCTTTGGAAACAAAGCAGCCTTTGTGCCTGGCAGCTCTAGGCCAAAGTAGCACACCCAGAGCACAAGTTCTACCTCAGCCAGATAAGGCCTGTCAAGAAGCTGCGTTTCACAGGCCTTTGTATGTGACGTTCCCGGTTGGCTTTGAGAGCACTGTGCAGAGCCAGTTGTTTTAGCTTCCCAGAGAGCAGGAAGAAAGATGCTTTGGGGCCTCTCTCACACTTTGGAAATAAAGGCAGCCCTTTGGGCCTGGCAGCCCTAGGCCAATGGAGTACACCCAGAGCAGAAGTTCTACCTCAGCCAGATCAGGCCTTCCAAGAAACTGCGTCTCACAGGCCTTTCTCTGTCACGTTGCCCGTAGGCTGTAGGAGCACTGTGCAGAGCCAGTTGTTTCTTAGCTTCCCAAAGATTTGGAAGCAAGATGCTTTGGGGACTCTCTGCCCCTTTGGAAACAAGGCAGCACCTTGGGCCTGGCAGCTCTAGGGCAATGGAGCACACCCAGAGCAGAAGTTCTACTTCAGCCAAATCAGGCCTGCCAGGAAATGGCGTTTCACAGGCCTTGGTAAGAGATGTTCCCGGTAGGCTGTAAGAGCACTGGGCAACGCCAGATGTTTCTTAGCTTCTCGAAGAGCTGGAAGCAAGAAGCTTTGGTGCCACTCTCTCACTTTGGACTCAAGGCAGCCCTTTGGGGCAGGTAGCTCTAGCCCAGTGGAGCACACCCAGAGCAGAAGTTCTACTTGGGCCAGTTCAGGCCACCAACAAACTGCGTTTCACAGGCCTTGGTAAGAGATGTTCCCGGTAGGCTCTAAGAGCACTGGGCAACGCCAGATGTTTCTTAGCTTCCCGAAGAGCTGGAAGCAAGATGCTTTGGGGCCTCTCATCCCCTTTGCAAACAAGGCCGACCTTTGGGCCAGGCAGCTCTAGGCCAATGGAGCACACCCAGAGCAGAAGTTCTACCTCAGCCAGATAAGGCCTGCCAAGAAACTGCGTTTCAAAGGCTTTGGTAAGAGATGTTCCCGGTACTCTGTTAGAGCACTGGGCAGAGCCATTTGTTTCTTAGCTTCCCAAAGAGCTGGAAGCAAGATGCTTTGGGGGCTCCCTGCCCCTTTGCCAACAAGGGCGACCTTTGGGCCTTTCAGCTCTAGGCCAATGGAGCACAGCCAGAGCAGAAGTCCTACTTCAGCCAGATCAGGCCTGCCGTGGAACTGCGTTTCAGAGGCCTTTGTATGTGACGTTCCCGGTAGGCTGTGAGAGCACGGTGCAGAGCCAGTTGTTTCCTTGTTTCCCAAACAGCTGGAAGCAAGACGCTTTGGGGCCTCTCTGCCCCTTTGGAAACAAGGCAGCACGTTGGGTCTGGCAGCTCTAGGGCAATGGAGCACAACCAGAGCCGAAGTTCTACCTCTTCCAGATCAGGCCTGCCTAGACAGTGCGTTTCACAGGCCTTGATAAGAGATGTTCTCTTAGGCTATAAGAGCACTGGGCACAGCCAGTTGTTTCTTAGCTTCCCAAGAGGTGGAAGCAAGATGCTTTGGGGCCTCTCTCCCCCTTTGGAAACAAGGCAGCCCTTTGGGCCTTTCAGCTCTAGGGCAATGGAGCACACCCAGAGCAGAAGTTCTACCTCAGCCAGATCAGGCCTGCCAAGAAACTGCTTTTCACAGGCCTTCGTAAGAGGTGTTCCCGGAAGGCTGTAAGAGTACCTGGCAGAGCGAGTTGTTTCTTAGCTTCAAAAACAGCTGGAAGCAACATGATTTGGGGCCTCTCTCCCCCTTTGGAAACAAAGCAGCCTTTGTGCCTGGCAGCTCTAGGCCAAAGTAGCACACCCAGAGCACAAGTTCTACCTCAGCCAGATAAGGCCTGTCAAGAAGCTGCGTTTCACAGGCCTTTGTATGTGACGTTCCCGGTTGGCTTTGAGAGCACTGTGCAGAGCCAGTTGTTTTAGCTTCCCAGAGAGCAGGAAGCAAGATGCTTTGGGGCCTCTCTCACACTTTGGAAATAAAGGCAGCCCTTTGGGCCTGGCAGCCCTAGGCCAATGGAGTACACCCAGAGCAGAAGTTCTACCTCAGCCAGATCAGGCCTTCCAAGAAACTGCGTCTCACAGGCCTTTCTCTGTCACGTTGCCGGTAGGCTGTGAGAGCACTGTGCAGAGCCAGTTGTTTCTTAGCTTCCCAAAGATTTGGAAGCAAGATGCTTTGGGGACTCTCAGCCCCTTTGGAAACAAGGCGGCCCTTTGGGCCTGGCAGCTCTAGGCCAAAGTAGCACGCCCAGAGCAGGAGTTCTACTTCAGCCAGATCAGGCCTGCCAAGAAACTGCGTTTCACAGGCCTTGGTAAGAGATGTTCCCGGTAGGCTGTGAGAGCACTGTGGAGAGCCAGTTGCTTTAGCTTCCCACAGAGCTGGAAGCAAGATGCCTTGGGGCCTCTCTCTCCCTTTGGACACAAGGCAGCCGTTTGGGCCTGGCAGCTCTAGGCCAATGGAGCACACCCACAGCAGAAGTTCTACTTCAGGCAGATCAGTCCTGCCCAGAAACTGCGTTTCACAGCCCTTGGTAAGAGATGTTCACGGTAGGCTGTGAGAGCACTGGGCAGAACCAGTTGTTTTTTAGCTTCCCAAAGTGCTGGAGGCAAGATGCTTTGGGGCCTCTCTCACCCTTTGGAAACAAGGCAGCCCTTAGGTCCTGGTAGCTCTAGGCCTATGTAGCACAACCAGAACAGAAGTTCTACTTCAGCCAGGTCAGGCCTGCCAAGAAACTGCGTTTCACAGGCCTTTCAAAGAGATGTTCTCTTAGGCTGTAAGAGCACTGGGCAGAGCCAGCTGTTTCTTAGCTTCCCGAAGAGCTGGGAGCAAGATGCTTTGGGTCCACTCTCCGTCTTTGGAAACAAGGCAGCCCTTTGGGCCTGGCAGCTCTAGGGCAATGGAGCACACCCAGAGCAGAAGTTCTACTTCAGCCAGATCAGGCCTGCCAGGAAACTGCGTTTCACAGGCCTTGGTAAGAGATGTTCCCGGTAGGCTGTAAGAGCACTGGGCAGAGCCAGTTGTTTCTTAGCTTCGCAAAGACCGGGAAGCAAGATGCTTTGGGCCTCTCTGCCCCTTGGAAACAGGGCAGCACTTTGGGCCTGGCAGCTCTAGGGCAATGGAGCACACCCAGAGCCGGAGTTCTACTTCAGCCAGATGAGGCCTGCCAAGAACTGCGTTTCACAGGCCTTTCAAAGACATGTTCCCGGTAGGCTGTAAGAGCACGGGGCAGAGCGAGTTGGTTCTTAGCTTCCCAGAGAGCTGGAAGCAAGATGCTTTGGGGCCTCTCTGCCCCTTTGGAAACAAGGCAGCACCTTGGGCCTGGCAGCTCTAGGACAATGGAGCTCACCCAGAGCAGAAGTTCTACTTCAGCCAAATCAGGCCTGCCAGGAAACGGCGTTTCACAGGCCTTGGTAAGAGATGTTCCCGGTAGGCTGTAAGAGCACTGGGCAACGCCAGATGTTTCTTAGCTTCCCGAAGAGCTGGAAGCGAGAAGCTTTGGTGCCACTCTCTCACTTTGGACTCAAGGCAGCCCTTTTGGGCAGGTAGCTCTAGCGCAGTGGAGCACACCCAGAGCAGAAGTTCTACTTCGGCCAGTTCAGGCCACCAAGAAACTGCGTTTCACAGGCCTTGGTAAGAGATGTTCCCGGTAGGCTGTAAGAGCACTGGGCAACGCCAGATGTTTCTTAGCTTCCCGAAGAGCTGGAAGCAAGATGCTTTGGGGCCTCTCATCCCCTTTGCAAACAAGGCGGCCCTATGGGCCAGGCAGCTCTAGGCCAATGGAGCACACCCAGAGCAGAAGCTCTACTTCGGCCAGTTCAGGCCACCAACAAACTGCGTTTCACAGGCCTTGGTAAGAGATGTTCCCGGTAGGCTGTAAGAGCACTGGGCAATGCCAGATGTTTCTTAGCTTCCCGAAGAGCTGGAAGCAAGAAGCTTTGGTGCCACTCTCTCACTTTGGACTCAAGGCAGCCCTTTGGGGCAGGTAGCTCTAGCCCAGTGGAGCACACCCAGAGCAGAAGTTCTACTTCGGCCAGTTCAGGCCACCAAGAAACTGCGTTTCACAGGCCTTGGTAAGAGATGTTCCCGGTAGGCTGTGAGAGCACTGTGGAGAGCCAGTTGCTTTAGCTTCCCACAGAGCTGGAAGCAAGATGCCTTGGGGCCTCTCTCTCCCTTTGGACACAAGGCAGCCGTTTGGGCCTGGCAGCTCTAGGCCAATGGAGCACACCCACAGCAGAAGTTCTACTTCAGGCAGATCAGTCCTGCCCAGAAACTGCGTTTCACAGCCCTTGGTAAGAGATGTTCACGGTAGGCTGTGAGAGCACTGGGCAGAACCAGTTGTTTTTTAGCTTCCCAAAGTGCTGGAGGCAAGATGCTTTGGGGCCTCTCTCACCCTTTGGAAACAAGGCAGCCCTTAGGTCCTGGTAGCTCTAGGCCTATGTAGCACAACCAGAACAGAAGTTCTACTTCAGCCAGGTCAGGCCTGCCAAGAAACTGCGTTTCACAGGCCTTTCAAAGAGATGTTCTCTTAGGCTGTAAGAGCACTGGGCAGAGCCAGCTGTTTCTTAGCTTCCCGAAGAGCTGGGAGCAAGATGCTTTGGGTCCACTCTCCGTCTTTGGAAACAAGGCAGCCCTTTGGGCCTGGCAGCTCTAGGGCAATGGAGCACACCCAGAGCAGAAGTTCTACTTCAGCCAGATCAGGCCTGCCAGGAAACTGCGTTTCACAGGCCTTGGTAAGAGATGTTCCCGGTAGGCTGTAAGAGCACTGGGCAGAGCCAGTTGTTTCTTACCTTCCTGAAAAGCTGGAAGCAAGATGCTTGGGACCCCTCTGCCCGTTTGGGAACAAGGCAGCCTTTTGGGTCGGGAAGCTCTAGGCCAATGGAGCACACGCAGAGCAGGAGTTCTACTTCAGCCTGATCAGGCCTGCAAAGAAACAGCGTTTGACAGGCCTTGGTAAGAGATGTTCCCGGTAGGTGTAAGAGCACTGGGCAGAGCCAGTTGTGTCTTAGCTTCGCAAAGACCGGGAAGCAAGATGCTTTGGGCCTCTCTGCCCCTTGGAAACAGGGCAGCACTTTGGGCCTGGCAGCTCTAGGGCAGTGGAGCACACCCAGAGCCGGAGTTCTACTTCAGCCAGATGAGGCCTGCCAAGAAACTGCGTTTCACAGGCCTTTCAAAGACATGTTCCCGGTAGGCTGTAAGAGCACGGGGCAGAGCGAGTTGGTTCTTAGCTTCCCAGAGAGCTGGAAGCAAGATGCTTTGGGGCCTCTCTGCCCCTTTGGAAACAAGGCAGCACCTTGGGCCTGGCAGCTCTAGGGCAATGGAGCACACCCAGAGCAGAAGTTCTACTTCAGCCAAATCAGGCCTGCCAGGAAACGGCGTTTCACAGGCCTTGGTAAGAGATGTTCCCGGTAGGCTGTAAGAGCACTGGGCAACGCCAGATGTTTCTTAGCTTCCCGAAGAGCTGGAAGCGAGAAGCTTTGGTGCCACTCTTTCACTTTGGACTCAAGGCAGCCCTTTGGGCCAGGTAGCTCTAGGCCAGTGGAGCACACCCAGAGCAGAAGTTCTACTTCGGCCAGTTCAGGCCACCAACAAACTGCGTTTCACAGGCCTTGGTAAGAGATGTTCCCGGTAGGCTGTAAGAGCACTTGGCAACGCCAGATGTTTCTTAGCTTTCCGAAGAGCTGGAAGCAAGATGCTTTCGGGCCTCTCATCCCCTTTGCAAACAAGGCGGCCCTATGGGCCAGGCAGCTCTAGGCCAATGGAGCACACCCAGAGCAGAAGCTCTACTTCGGCCAGTTCAGGCCACCAACAAACTGCGTTTCACAGGCCTTGGTAAGAGATGGTCCCGGTAGGCTGTAAGAGCACTGGGCAACGCCAGATGTTTCTTAGCTTCCCGAAGAGCTGGAAGCAAGATGCTTTGGGGCCTCTCATCCCCTTTGCAAACAAGGCCGACCTTTGGGCCAGGCAGCTCTAGGCCAATGGAGCACACCCAGAGCAGAAGTTCTACCTCAGCCAGATCAGGCCTGCCAAGAAACTGCTTTTCACAGGCCTTCGTAAGAGGTGTTCCCGGAAGGCTGTAAGAGTACCTGGCAGAGCGAGTTGTTTCTTAGCTTCAAAAACAGCTGGAAGCAACATGATTTGGGGCCTCTCTCCCCCTTTGGAAACAAAGCAGCCTTTGTGCCTGGCAGCTCTAGGCCAAAGTAGCACACCCAGAGCACAAGTTCTACCTCAGCCAGATAAGGCCTGTCAAGAAGCTGCGTTTCACAGGCCTTTGTATGTGACGTTCCCGGTTGGCTTTGAGAGCACTGTGCAGAGCCAGTTGTTTTAGCTTCCCAGAGAGCAGGAAGCAAGATGCTTTGGGGCCTCTCTCACACTTTGGAAATAAAGGCAGCCCTTTGGGCCTGGCAGCCCTAGGCCAATGGAGTACACCCAGAGCAGAAGTTCTACCTCAGCCAGATCAGGCCTTCCAAGAAACTGCGTCTCACAGGCCTTTCTCTGTCACGTTGCCGGTAGGCTGTGAGAGCACTGTGCAGAGCCAGTTGTTTCTTAGCTTCCCAAAGATTTGGAAGCAAGATGCTTTGGGGACTCTCTGCCCCTTTGGAAACAAGGCAGCACCTTGGGCCTGGCAGCTCTAGGGCAATGGAGCACACCCAGAGCAGAAGTTCTACTTCAGCCAAATCAGGACTGCCAGGAAACGGCGTTTCACAGGCCTTGGTAAGAGATGTTCCCGGTAGGCTGTAAGAGCACTGGGCAACGCCAGATGTTTCTTAGCTTCCCGAAGAGCTGGAAGCAAGAAGCTTTGGTGCCACTCTCTCACTTTGGACTCAAGGCAGCCCTTTGGGGCAGGTAGCTCTAGCCCAGTGGAGCACACCCAGAGCAGAAGTTCTACTTGGGCCAGTTCAGGCCACCAACAAACTGCGTTTCACAGGCCTTGGTAAGAGATGTTCCCGGTAGGCTCTAAGAGCACTGGGCAACGCCAGATGTTTCTTAGCTTCCCGAAGAGCTGGAAGCAAGATGCTTTGGGGCCTCTCATCCCCTTTGCAAACAAGGCGGCCCTATGGGCCAGGCAGCTCTAGGCCAATGGAGCACACCCAGAGCAGAAGTTCTACTTCGGCCAGTTCAGGCCACCAACAAACTGCGTTTCACAGGCCTTGGTAAGAGATGTTCCCGGTAGGCTGTAAGAGCACTGGGCAACGCCAGATGTTTCTTAGCTTCCCGAAGAGCTGGAAGCAAGATGCTTTGGGGCCTCTCATCCCCTTTGCAAACAAGGCCGACCTTTGGGCCAGGCAGCTCTAGGCCAATGGAGCACACCCAGAGCAGAAGTCCTACCTCAGCCAGATAAGGCCTGCCAAGAAACTGCGTTTCAAAGGCTTTGGTAAGAGATGTTCCCGGTACTCTGTTAGAGCACTGGGCAGAGCCATTTGTTTCTTAGCTTCCCAAAGAGCTGGAAGCAAGATGCTTTGGGGGCTCCCTGCCCCTTTGCCAACAAGGGCGACCTTTGGGCCTTTCAGCTCTAGGCCAATGGAGCACACCCAGAGCAGAAGTCCTACTTCAGCCAGATCAGGCCTGCCAAGGAACTGCGTTTCAGAGGCCTTTGTATGTGACGTTCCCGGTAGGCTGTGAGAGCACGGTGCAGAGCCAGTTGTTTCCTTGTTTCCCAAACAGCTGGAAGCAAGACGCTTTGGGGCCTCTCTGCCCCTTTGGAAACAAGGCAGCACGTTGGGTCTGGCAGCTCTAGGGCAATGGAGCACAACCAGAGCCGAAGTTCTACTTCTTCCAGATCACGCCTGCCTAGACAGTGCGTTTCACAGGCCTTGATAAGAGATGTTCTCTTAGGCTATAAGAGCACTGGGCACAGCCAGTTGTTTCTTAGCTTCCCAAGAGGTGGAAGCAAGATGCTTTGGGGCCTCTCACCCCTTTGGAAACAAGGCAGCCCTTTGGGCCTTTCAGCTCTAGGGCAATGGAGCACACCCAGAGCAGAAGTTCTACCTCAGCCAGATCAGGCCTGCCAAGAAACTGCTTTTCACAGGCCTTCGTAAGAGGTGTTCCCGGAAGGCTGTAAGAGTACCTGGCAGAGCGAGTTGTTTCTTAGCTTCAAAAACAGCTGGAAGCAACATGATTTGGGGCCTCTCTCCCCCTTTGGAAACAAAGCAGCCTTTGTGCCTGGCAGCTCTAGGCCAAAGTAGCACACCCAGAGCACAAGTTCTACCTCAGCCAGATAAGGCCTGTCAAGAAGCTGCGTTTCACAGGCCTTTGTATGTGACGTTCCCGGTTGGCTTTGAGAGCACTGTGCAGAGCCAGTTGTTTTAGCTTCCCAGAGAGCAGGAAGCAAGATGCTTTGGGGCCTCTCTCACACTTTGGAAATAAAGGCAGCCCTTTGGGCCTGGCAGCCCTAGGCCAATGGAGTACACCCAGAGCAGAAGTTCTACCTCAGCCAGATCAGGCCTTCCAAGAAACTGCGTCTCACAGGCCTTTCTCTGTCACGTTGCCCGTAGGCTGTAGGAGCACTGTGCAGAGCCAGTTGTTTCTTAGCTTCCCAAAGATTTGGAAGCAAGATGCTTTGGGGACTCTCTGCCCCTTTGGAAACAAGGCAGCACCTTGGGCCTGGCAGCTCTAGGGCAATGGAGCACACCCAGAGCAGAAGTTCTACTTCAGCCAAATCAGGCCTGCCAGGAAATGGCGTTTCACAGGCCTTGGTAAGAGATGTTCCCGGTAGGCTGTAAGAGCACTGGGCAACGCCAGATGTTTCTTAGCTTCTCGAAGAGCTGGAAGCAAGAAGCTTTGGTGCCACTCTCTCACTTTGGACTCAAGGCAGCCCTTTGGGGCAGGTAGCTCTAGCCCAGTGGAGCACACCCAGAGCAGAAGTTCTACTTGGGCCAGTTCAGGCCACCAACAAACTGCGTTTCACAGGCCTTGGTAAGAGATGTTCCCGGTAGGCTCTAAGAGCACTGGGCAACGCCAGATGTTTCTTAGCTTCCCGAAGAGCTGGAAGCAAGATGCTTTGGGGCCTCTCATCCCCTTTGCAAACAAGGCCGACCTTTGGGCCAGGCAGCTCTAGGCCAATGGAGCACACCCAGAGCAGAAGTTCTACCTCAGCCAGATAAGGCCTGCCAAGAAACTGCGTTTCAAAGGCTTTGGTAAGAGATGTTCCCGGTACTCTGTTAGAGCACTGGGCAGAGCCATTTGTTTCTTAGCTTCCCAAAGAGCTGGAAGCAAGATGCTTTGGGGGCTCCCTGCCCCTTTGCCAACAAGGGCGACCTTTGGGCCTTTCAGCTCTAGGCCAATGGAGCACAGCCAGAGCAGAAGTCCTACTTCAGCCAGATCAGGCCTGCCGTGGAACTGCGTTTCAGAGGCCTTTGTATGTGACGTTCCCGGTAGGCTGTGAGAGCACGGTGCAGAGCCAGTTGTTTCCTTGTTTCCCAAACAGCTGGAAGCAAGACGCTTTGGGGCCTCTCTGCCCCTTTGGAAACAAGGCAGCACGTTGGGTCTGGCAGCTCTAGGGCAATGGAGCACAACCAGAGCCGAAGTTCTACCTCTTCCAGATCAGGCCTGCCTAGACAGTGCGTTTCACAGGCCTTGATAAGAGATGTTCTCTTAGGCTATAAGAGCACTGGGCACAGCCAGTTGTTTCTTAGCTTCCCAAGAGGTGGAAGCAAGATGCTTTGGGGCCTCTCTCCCCCTTTGGAAACAAGGCAGCCCTTTGGGCCTTTCAGCTCTAGGGCAATGGAGCACACCCAGAGCAGAAGTTCTACCTCAGCCAGATCAGGCCTGCCAAGAAACTGCTTTTCACAGGCCTTCGTAAGAGGTGTTCCCGGAAGGCTGTAAGAGTACCTGGCAGAGCGAGTTGTTTCTTAGCTTCAAAAACAGCTGGAAGCAACATGATTTGGGGCCTCTCTCCCCCTTTGGAAACAAAGCAGCCTTTGTGCCTGGCAGCTCTAGGCCAAAGTAGCACACCCAGAGCACAAGTTCTACCTCAGCCAGATAAGGCCTGTCAAGAAGCTGCGTTTCACAGGCCTTTGTATGTGACGTTCCCGGTTGGCTTTGAGAGCACTGTGCAGAGCCAGTTGTTTTAGCTTCCCAGAGAGCAGGAAGCAAGATGCTTTGGGGCCTCTCTCACACTTTGGAAATAAAGGCAGCCCTTTGGGCCTGGCAGCCCTAGGCCAATGGAGTACACCCAGAGCAGAAGTTCTACCTCAGCCAGATCAGGCCTTCCAAGAAACTGCGTCTCACAGGCCTTTCTCTGTCACGTTGCCGGTAGGCTGTGAGAGCACTGTGCAGAGCCAGTTGTTTCTTAGCTTCCCAAAGATTTGGAAGCAAGATGCTTTGGGGACTCTCAGCCCCTTTGGAAACAAGGCGGCCCTTTGGGCCTGGCAGCTCTAGGCCAAAGTAGCACGCCCAGAGCAGGAGTTCTACTTCAGCCAGATCAGGCCTGCCAAGAAACTGCGTTTCACAGGCCTTGGTAAGAGATGTTCCCGGTAGGCTGTGAGAGCACTGTGGAGAGCCAGTTGCTTTAGCTTCCCACAGAGCTGGAAGCAAGATGCCTTGGGGCCTCTCTCTCCCTTTGGACACAAGGCAGCCGTTTGGGCCTGGCAGCTCTAGGCCAATGGAGCACACCCACAGCAGAAGTTCTACTTCAGGCAGATCAGTCCTGCCCAGAAACTGCGTTTCACAGCCCTTGGTAAGAGATGTTCACGGTAGGCTGTGAGAGCACTGGGCAGAACCAGTTGTTTTTTAGCTTCCCAAAGTGCTGGAGGCAAGATGCTTTGGGGCCTCTCTCACCCTTTGGAAACAAGGCAGCCCTTAGGTCCTGGTAGCTCTAGGCCTATGTAGCACAACCAGAACAGAAGTTCTACTTCAGCCAGGTCAGGCCTGCCAAGAAACTGCGTTTCACAGGCCTTTCAAAGAGATGTTCTCTTAGGCTGTAAGAGCACTGGGCAGAGCCAGCTGTTTCTTAGCTTCCCGAAGAGCTGGGAGCAAGATGCTTTGGGTCCACTCTCCGTCTTTGGAAACAAGGCAGCCCTTTGGGCCTGGCAGCTCTAGGGCAATGGAGCACACCCAGAGCAGAAGTTCTACTTCAGCCAGATCAGGCCTGCCAGGAAACTGCGTTTCACAGGCCTTGGTAAGAGATGTTCCCGGTAGGCTGTAAGAGCACTGGGCAGAGCCAGTTGTTTCTTAGCTTCGCAAAGACCGGGAAGCAAGATGCTTTGGGCCTCTCTGACCCTTGGAAACAGGGCAGCACTTTGGGCCTGGCAGCTCTAGGGCAATGGAGCACACCCAGAGCCGGAGTTCTACTTCAGCCAGATGAGGCCTGCCAAGAACTGCGTTTCACAGGCCTTTCAAAGACATGTTCCCGGTAGGCTGTAAGAGCACGGGGCAGAGCGAGTTGGTTCTTAGCTTCCCAGAGAGCTGGAAGCAAGATGCTTTGGGGCCTCTCTGCCCCTTTGGAAACAAGGCAGCACCTTGGGCCTGGCAGCTCTAGGACAATGGAGCTCACCCAGAGCAGAAGTTCTACTTCAGCCAAATCAGGCCTGCCAGGAAACGGCGTTTCACAGGCCTTGGTAAGAGATGTTCCCGGTAGGCTGTAAGAGCACTGGGCAACGCCAGATGTTTCTTAGCTTCCCGAAGAGCTGGAAGCGAGAAGCTTTGGTGCCACTCTCTCACTTTGGACTCAAGGCAGCCCTTTTGGGCAGGTAGCTCTAGCGCAGTGGAGCACACCCAGAGCAGAAGTTCTACTTCGGCCAGTTCAGGCCACCAAGAAACTGCGTTTCACAGGCCTTGGTAAGAGATGTTCCCGGTAGGCTGTAAGAGCACTGGGCAACGCCAGATGTTTCTTAGCTTCCCGAAGAGCTGGAAGCAAGATGCTTTGGGGCCTCTCATCCCCTTTGCAAACAAGGCGGCCCTATGGGCCAGGCAGCTCTAGGCCAATGGAGCACACCCAGAGCAGAAGCTCTACTTCGGCCAGTTCAGGCCACCAACAAACTGCGTTTCACAGGCCTTGGTAAGAGATGTTCCCGGTAGGCTGTAAGAGCACTGGGCAATGCCAGATGTTTCTTAGCTTCCCGAAGAGCTGGAAGCAAGAAGCTTTGGTGCCACTCTCTCACTTTGGACTCAAGGCAGCCCTTTGGGGCAGGTAGCTCTAGCCCAGTGGAGCACACCCAGAGCAGAAGTTCTACTTCGGCCAGTTCAGGCCACCAAGAAACTGCGTTTCACAGGCCTTGGTAAGAGATGTTCCCGGTAGGCTGTGAGAGCACTGTGGAGAGCCAGTTGCTTTAGCTTCCCACAGAGCTGGAAGCAAGATGCCTT
The DNA here is from genome assembly GCF_041296235.1 of Equus asinus. NCBI lineage: Eukaryota > Metazoa > Chordata > Mammalia > Perissodactyla > Equidae > Equus > Equus asinus. Next base: position 1,947,053 of record NW_027225523.1, read on the forward strand.
GGGGCCTCTCTCTCCCTTTGGACACAAGGCAGCCGTTTGGGCCTGGCAGCTCTAGGCCAATGGAGCACACCCACAGCAGAAGTTCTACTTCAGGCAGATCAGTCCTGCCCAGAAACTGCGTTTCACAGCCCTTGGTAAGAGATGTTCACGGTAGGCTGTGAGAGCACTGGGCAGAACCAGTTGTTTTTTAGCTTCCCAAAGTGCTGGAGGCAAGATGCTTTGGGGCCTCTCTCACCCTTTGGAAACAAGGCAGCCCTTAGGTCCTGGTAGCTCTAGGCCTATGTAGCACAACCAGAACAGAAGTTCTACTTCAGCCAGGTCAGGCCTGCCAAGAAACTGCGTTTCACAGGCCTTTCAAAGAGATGTTCTCTTAGGCTGTAAGAGCACTGGGCAGAGCCAGCTGTTTCTTAGCTTCCCGAAGAGCTGGGAGCAAGATGCTTTGGGTCCACTCTCCGTCTTTGGAAACAAGGCAGCCCTTTGGGCCTGGCAGCTCTAGGGCAATGGAGCACACCCAGAGCAGAAGTTCTACTTCAGCCAGATCAGGCCTGCCAGGAAACTGCGTTTCACAGGCCTTGGTAAGAGATGTTCCCGGTAGGCTGTAAGAGCACTGGGCAGAGCCAGTTGTTTCTTACCTTCCTGAAAAGCTGGAAGCAAGATGCTTGGGACCCCTCTGCCCGTTTGGGAACAAGGCAGCCTTTTGGGTCGGGAAGCTCTAGGCCAATGGAGCACACGCAGAGCAGGAGTTCTACTTCAGCCTGATCAGGCCTGCAAAGAAACAGCGTTTGACAGGCCTTGGTAAGAGATGTTCCCGGTAGGTGTAAGAGCACTGGGCAGAGCCAGTTGTGTCTTAGCTTCGCAAAGACCGGGAAGCAAGATGCTTTGGGCCTCTCTGCCCCTTGGAAACAGGGCAGCACTTTGGGCCTGGCAGCTCTAGGGCAGTGGAGCACACCCAGAGCCGGAGTTCTACTTCAGCCAGATGAGGCCTGCCAAGAAACTGCGTTTCACAGGCCTTTCAAAGACATGTTCCCGGTAGGCTGTAAGAGCACGGGGCAGAGCGAGTTGGTTCTTAGCTTCCCAGAGAGCTGGAAGCAAGATGCTTTGGGGCCTCTCTGCCCCTTTGGAAACAAGGCAGCACCTTGGGCCTGGCAGCTCTAGGGCAATGGAGCACACCCAGAGCAGAAGTTCTACTTCAGCCAAATCAGGCCTGCCAGGAAACGGCGTTTCACAGGCCTTGGTAAGAGATGTTCCCGGTAGGCTGTAAGAGCACTGGGCAACGCCAGATGTTTCTTAGCTTCCCGAAGAGCTGGAAGCGAGAAGCTTTGGTGCCACTCTTTCACTTTGGACTCAAGGCAGCCCTTTGGGCCAGGTAGCTCTAGGCCAGTGGAGCACACCCAGAGCAGAAGTTCTACTTCGGCCAGTTCAGGCCACCAACAAACTGCGTTTCACAGGCCTTGGTAAGAGATGTTCCCGGTAGGCTGTAAGAGCACTTGGCAACGCCAGATGTTTCTTAGCTTTCCGAAGAGCTGGAAGCAAGATGCTTTCGGGCCTCTCATCCCCTTTGCAAACAAGGCGGCCCTATGGGCCAGGCAGCTCTAGGCCAATGGAGCACACCCAGAGCAGAAGCTCTACTTCGGCCAGTTCAGGCCACCAACAAACTGCGTTTCACAGGCCTTGGTAAGAGATGGTCCCGGTAGGCTGTAAGAGCACTGGGCAACGCCAGATGTTTCTTAGCTTCCCGAAGAGCTGGAAGCAAGATGCTTTGGGGCCTCTCATCCCCTTTGCAAACAAGGCCGACCTTTGGGCCAGGCAGCTCTAGGCCAATGGAGCACACCCAGAGCAGAAGTTCTACCTCAGCCAGATAAGGCCTGCCAAGAAACTGCGTTTCAAAGGCTTTGGTAAGAGATGTTCCCGGTACTCTGTTAGAGCACTGGGCAGAGCCATTTGTTTCTTAGCTTCCCAAAGAGCTGGAAGCAAGATGCTTTGGGGGCTCCCTGCCCCTTTGCCAACAAGGGCGACCTTTGGGCCTTTCAGCTCTAGGCCAATGGAGCACGCCCAGAGCAGAAGTCCTACTTCAGCCAGATCAGGCCTGCCAAGGAACTGCGTTTCAGAGGCCTTTGTATGTGACGTTCCCGGTAGGCTGTGAGAGCACGGTGCAGAGCCAGTTGTTTCCTTGTTTCCCAAACAGCTGGAAGCAAGACGCTTTGGGGCCTCTCTGCCCCTTTGGAAACAAGGCAGCACGTTGGGTCTGGCAGCTCTAGGGCAATGGAGCACAACCAGAGCCGAAGTTCTACTTCTTCCAGATCAGCCCTGCCTAGACAGTGCGTTTCACAGGCCTTGATAAGAGATGTTCTCTTAGGCTATAAGAGCACTGGGCACAGCCAGTTGTTTCTTAGCTTCCCAAGAGGTGGAAGCAAGATGCTTTGGGGCCTCTCTCCCCCTTTGCCAACAAGGGCGACCTTTGGGCCTTTCAGCTCTAGGGCAATGGAGCACACCCAGAGCAGAAGTTCTACCTCAGCCAGATCAGGCCTGCCAAGAAACTGCTTTTCACAGGCCTTCGTAAGAGGTGTTCCCGGAAGGCTGTAAGAGTACCTGGCAGAGCGAGTTGTTTCTTAGCTTCAAAAACAGCTGGAAGCAACATGATTTGGGGCCTCTCTCCCCCTTTGGAAACAAAGCAGCCTTTGTGCCTGGCAGCTCTAGGCCAAAGTAGCACACCCAGAGCACAAGTTCTACCTCAGCCAGATCAGGCCTTCCAAGAAACTGCGTCTCACAGGCCTTTCTCTGTCACGTTGCCGGTAGGCTGTGAGAGCACTGTGCAGAGCCAGTTGTTTCTTAGCTTCCCAAAGATTTGGAAGCAAGATGCTTTGGGGACTCTCAGCCCCTTTGGAAACAAGGCGGCCCTTTGGGCCTGGCAGCTCTAGGCCAAAGTAGCACGCCCAGAGCAGGAGTTCTACTTCAGCCAGATCAGGCCTGCCAAGAAACTGCGTTTCACAGGCCTTGGTAAGAGATGTTCCCGGTAGGCTGTGAGAGCACTGTGGAGAGCCAGTTGCTTTAGCTTCCCACAGAGCTGGAAGCAAGATGCCTTGGGGCCTCTCTCTCCCTTTGGACACAAGGCAGCCGTTTGGGCCTGGCAGCTCTAGGCCAATGGAGCACATCCACAGCAGAAGTTCTACTTCAGGCAGATCAGTCCTGCCCAGAAACTGCGTTTCACAGCCCTTGGTAAGAGATGTTCACGGTAGGCTGTGAGAGCACTGGGCAGAACCAGTTGTTTTTTAGCTTCCCAAAGTGCTGGAGGCAAGATGCTTTGGGGCCTCTCTCACCCTTTGGAAACAAGGCAGCCCTTAGGTCCTGGTAGCTCTAGGCCTATGTAGCACAACCAGAACAGAAGTTCTACTTCAGCCAGGTCAGGCCTGCCAAGAAACTGCGTTTCACAGGCCTTTCAAAGAGATGTTCTCTTAGGCTGTAAGAGCACTGGGCAGAGCCAGCTGTTTCTTAGCTTCCCGAAGAGCTGGGAGCAAGATGCTTTGGGTCCACTCTCCGTCTTTGGAAACAAGGCAGCCCTTTGGGCCTGGCAGCTCTAGGGCAATGGAGCACACCCAGAGCAGAAGTTCTACTTCAGCCAGATCAGGCCTGCCAGGAAACTGCGTTTCACAGGCCTTGGTAAGAGATGTTCCCGGTAGGCTGTAAGAGCACTGGGCAGAGCCAGTTGTTTCTTACCTTCCTGAAAAGCTGGAAGCAAGATGCTTGGGACCCCTCTGCCCGTTTGGGAACAAGGCAGCCTTTTGGGTCGGGAAGCTCTAGGCCAATGGAGCACACGCAAAGCAGGAGTTCTACTTCAGCCTGATCAGGCCTGCAAAGAAACAGCGTTTGACAGGCCTTGGTAAGAGATGTTCGCGGTAGGTGTAAGAGCACTGGGCAGAGCCAGTTGTTTCTTAGCTTCGCAAAGACCGGAAAGCAAGATGCTTTGGGCCTCTCTGCCCCTTGGAAACAGGGCAGTACTTTGGGCCTGGCAGCTCTAGGGCAATGGAGCACACCCAGAGCCGGAGTTCTACTTCAGCCAGATGAGGCCTGCCAAGAAACTGCGTTTCACAGGCCTTTCAAAGACATGTTCCCGGTAGGCTGTAAGAGCACGGGGCAGAGCGAGTTGGTTCTTAGCTTCCCAGAGAGCTGGAAGCAAGATGCTTTGGGGCCTCTCTGCCCCTTTGCAAACAAGGCAGCACCTTGGGCCAGGCAGCTCTAGGCCAATGGAGCACACCCAGAGCAGAAGTTCTACCTCAGCCAGATAAGGCCTGCCAAGAAACTGCGTTTCAAAGGCTTTGGTAAGAGATGTTCCCGGTACTCTGTTAGAGCACTGGGCAGAGCCATTTGTTTCTTAGCTTCCGAAAGAGCTGGAAGCAAGATGCTTTGGGGGCTCCCTGCCCCTTTGCCAACAAGTGCGACCTTTGGGCCTTTCAGCTCTAGGCCAATGGAGCACACCCAGAGCAGAAGTCCTACTTCAGCCAGATCAGGCCTGCCAAGGAACTGCGTTTCAGAGGCCTTTGTATGTGACGTTCCCGGAAGGCTGTGAGAGCACGGTGCAGAGCCAGTTGTTTCCTTGTTTCCCAAACAGCTGGAAGCAAGACGCTTTGGGGCCTCTCTGCCCCTTTGGAAACAAGGCAGCACGTTGGGTCTGGCAGCTCTAGGGCAATGGAGCACAACCAGAGCCGAAGTTCTACTTCTTCCAGATCAGGCCTGCCTAGACAGTGCGTTTCACAGGCCTTGATAAGAGATGTTCTCTTAGGCTATAAGAGCACTGGGCACAGCCAGTTGTTTCTTAGCTTCCCAAGAGGTGGAAGCAAGATGCTTTGGGGCCTCTCTCCCCCTTTGCCAACAAGGGCGACCTTTGGGCCTTTCAGCACTAGGCCAATGGAGCACACCCAGAGCAGAAGTTCTACCTCAGCCAGATCAGGCCTGCCAAGAAACTGCTTTTCACAGGCCTTCGTAAGAGGTGTTCCCGGAAGGCTGTAAGAGTACCTGGCAGAGCGAGTTGTTTCTTAGCTTCAAAAACAGCTGGAAGCAACATGATTAGGGGCCTCTCTCCCCCTTTGGAAACAAAGCAGCCTTTGTGCCTGGCAGCTCTAGGCCAAAGTAGCACACCCAGAGCACAAGTTCTACCTCAGTCAGATCAGGCCTTCCAAGAAACTGCGTCTCACAGGCCTTTCTCTGTCACGTTGCCGGTAGGCTGTGAGAGCACTGTGCAGAGCCAGTTGTTTCTTAGCTTCCCAAAGATTTGGAAGCAAGATGCTTTGGGGACTCTCAGCCCCTTTGGAAACAAGGCGGCCCTTTGGGCCTGGCAGCTCTAGGCCAAAGTAGCACGCCCAGAGCAGGAGTTCTACTTCAGCCAGATCAGGCCTGCCAAGAAACTGCGTTTCACAGGCCTTGGTAAGAGATGTTCCCGGTAGGCTGTGAGAGCACTGTGGAGAGCCAGTTGCTTTAGCTTCCCACAGAGCTGGAAGCAAGATGCCTTGGGGCCTCTCTCTCCCTTTGGACACAAGGCAGCCGTTTGGGCCTGGCAGCTCTAGGCCAATGGAGCACACCCACAGCAGAAGTTCTACTTCAGGCAGATCAGTCCTGCCCAGAAACTGCGTTTCACAGCCCTTGGTAAGAGATGTTCACGGTAGGCTGTGAGAGCACTGGGCAGAACCAGTTGTTTTTTAGCTTCCCAAAGTGCTGGAGGCAAGATGCTTTGGGGCCTCTCTCACCCTTTGGAAACAAGGCAGCCCTTAGGTCCTGGTAGCTCTAGGCCTATGTAGCACAACCAGAACAGAAGTTCTACTTCAGCCAGGTCAGGCCTGCCAAGAAACTGCGTTTCACAGGCCTTTCAAAGAGATGTTCTCTTAGGCTGTAAGAGCACTGGGCAGAGCCAGCTGTTTCTTAGCTTCCCGAAGAGCTGGGAGCAAGATGCTTTGGGTCCACTCTCCGTCTTTGGAAACAAGGCAGCCCTTTGGGCCTGGCAGCTCTAGGGCAATGGAGCACACCCAGAGCAGAAGTTCTACTTCAGCCAGATCAGGCCTGCCAGGAAACTGCGTTTCACAGGCCTTGGTAAGAGATGTTCCCGGTAGGCTGTAAGAGCACTGGGCAGAGCCAGTTGTTTCTTACCTTCCTGAAAAGCTGGAAGCAAGATGCTTGGGACCCCTCTGCCCGTTTGGGAACAAGGCAGCCTTTTGGGTCGGGAAGCTCTAGGCCAATGGAGCACACGCAAAGCAGGAGTTCTACTTCAGCCTGATCAGGCCTGCAAAGAAACAGCGTTTGACAGGCCTTGGTAAGAGATGTTCCCGGTAGGTGTAAGAGCACTGGGCAGAGCCAGTTGTTTCTTAGCTTCGCAAAGACCGGGAAGCAAGATGCTTTGGGCCTCTCTGCCCCTTGGAAACAGGGCAGCACTTTGGGCCTGGCAGCTCTAGGGCAATGGAGCACACCCAGAGCCGGAGTTCTACTTCAGCCAGATGAGGCCTGCCAAGAAACTGCGTTTCACAGGCCTTTCAAAGACATGTTCCCGGTAGGCTGTAAGAGCACGGGGCAGAGCGAGTTGGTTCTTAGCTTCCCAGAGAGCTGGAAGCAAGATGCTTTGGGGCCTCTCTGCCCCTTTGGAAACAAGGCAGCACCTTGGGCCAGGCAGCTCTAGGCCAATGGAGCACACCCAGAGCAGAAGTTCTACTTCGGCCAGTTCAGGCCACCAACAAACTGCGTTTCACAGGCCTTGGTAAGAGATGTTCCCGGTAGGCTGTAAGAGCACTGGGCAACGCCAGATGTTTCTTAGCTTCCCGAAGAGCTGGAAGCAAGATGCTTTGGGGCCTCTCATCCCCTTTGCAAACAAGGCCGACCTTTGGGCCAGGCAGCTCTAGGCCAATGGAGCACACCCAGAGCAGAAGTTCTACCTCAGCCAGATAAGGCCTGCCAAGAAACTGCGTTTCAAAGGCTTTGGTAAGAGATGTTCCCGGTACTCTGTTAGAGCACTGGGCAGAGCCATTTGTTTCTTAGCTTCCCAAAGAGCTGGAAGCAAGATGCTTTGGGGGCTCCCTGCCCCTTTGCCAACAAGGGCGACCTTTGGGCCTTTCAGCTCTAGGCCAATGGAGCACAGCCAGAGCAGAAGTCCTACTTCAGCCAGATCAGGCCTGCCAAGGAACTGCGTTTCAGAGGCCTTTGTATGTGACGTTCCCGGTAGGCTGTGAGAGCACGGTGCAGAGCCAGTTGTTTCCTTGTTTCCCAAACAGCTGGAAGCAAGACGCTTTGGGGCCTCTCTGCCCCTTTGGAAACAAGGCAGCACGTTGGGTCTGGCAGCTCTAGGGCAATGGAGCACAACCAGAGCCGAAGTTCTACTTCTTCCAGATCAGGCCTGCCTAGACAGTGCGTTTCACAGGCCTTGATAAGAGATGTTCTCTTAGGCTATAAGAGCACTGGGCACAGCCAGTTGTTTCTTAGCTTCCCAAGAGGTGGAAGCAAGATGCTTTGGGGCCTCTCTCCCCCTTTGCCAACAAGGGCGACCTTTGGGCCTTTCAGCTCTAGGGCAATGGAGCACACCCAGAGCAGAAGTTCTACCTCAGCCAGATCAGGCCTGCCAAGAAACTGCTTTTCACAGGCCTTCGTAAGAGGTGTTCCCGGAAGGCTGTAAGAGTACCTGGCAGAGCGAGTTGTTTCTTAGCTTCAAAAACAGCTGGAAGCAACATGATTTGGGGCCTCTCTCCCCCTTTGGAAACAAAGCAGCCTTTGTGCCTGGCAGCTCTAGGCCAAAGTAGCACACCCAGAGCACAAGTTCTACCTCAGCCAGATCAGGCCTTCCAAGAAACTGCGTCTCACAGGCCTTTCTCTGTCACGTTGCCGGTAGGCTGTGAGAGCACTGTGCAGAGCCAGTTGTTTCTTAGCTTCCCAAAGATTTGGAAGCAAGATGCTTTGGGGACTCTCAGCCCCTTTGGAAACAAGGCGGCCCTTTGGGCCTGGCAGCTCTAGGCCAAAGTAGCACGCCCAGAGCAGGAGTTCTACTTCAGCCAGATCAGGCCTGCCAAGAAACTGCGTTTCACAGGCCTTGGTAAGAGATGTTCCCGGTAGGCTGTGAGAGCACTGTGGAGAGCCAGTTGCTTTAGCTTCCCACAGAGCTGGAAGCAAGATGCCTTGGGGCCTCTCTCTCCCTTTGGACACAAGGCAGCCGTTTGGGCCTGGCAGCTCTAGGCCAATGGAGCACATCCACAGCAGAAGTTCTACTTCAGGCAGATCAGTCCTGCCCAGAAACTGCGTTTCACAGCCCTTGGTAAGAGATGTTCACGGTAGGCTGTGAGAGCACTGGGCAGAACCAGTTGTTTTTTAGCTTCCCAAAGTGCTGGAGGCAAGATGCTTTGGGGCCTCTCTCACCCTTTGGAAACAAGGCAGCCCTTAGGTCCTGGTAGCTCTAGGCCTATGTAGCACAACCAGAACAGAAGTTCTACTTCAGCCAGGTCAGGCCTGCCAAGAAACTGCGTTTCACAGGCCTTTCAAAGAGATGTTCTCTTAGGCTGTAAGAGCACTGGGCAGAGCCAGCTGTTTCTTAGCTTCCCGAAGAGCTGGGAGCAAGATGCTTTGGGTCCACTCTCCGTCTTTGGAAACAAGGCAGCCCTTTGGGCCTGGCAGCTCTAGGGCAATGGAGCACACCCAGAGCAGAAGTTCTACTTCAGCCAGATCAGGCCTGCCAGGAAACTGCGTTTCACAGGCCTTGGTAAGAGATGTTCCCGGTAGGCTGTAAGAGCACTGGGCAGAGCCAGTTGTTTCTTACCTTCCTGAAAAGCTGGAAGCAAGATGCTTGGGACCCCTCTGCCCGTTTGGGAACAAGGCAGCCTTTTGGGTCGGGAAGCTCTAGGCCAATGGAGCACACGCAGAGCAGGAGTTCTACTTCAGCCTGATCAGGCCTGCAAAGAAACAGCGTTTGACAGGCCTTGGTAAGAGATGTTCGCGGTAGGTGTAAGAGCACTGGGCAGAGCCAGTTGTTTCTTAGCTTCGCAAAGACCGGGAAGCAAGATGCTTTGGGCCTCTCTGCCCCTTGGAAACAGGGCAGCACTTTGGGCCTGGCAGCTCTAGGGCAATGGAGCACACCCAGAGCCGGAGTTCTACTTCAGCCAGATGAGGCCTGCCAAGAAACTGCGTTTCACAGGCCTTTCAAAGACATGTTCCCGGTAGGCTGTAAGAGCACTGGGCAGAGCGAGTTGGTTCTTAGCTTCCCAGAGAGCTGGAAGCAAGATGCTTTGGGGCCTCTCTGCCCCTTTGCAAACAAGGCAGCACCTTGGGCCAGGCAGCTCTAGGCCAATGGAGCACACCCAGAGCAGAAGTTCTACCTCAGCCAGATAAGGCCTGCCAAGAAACTGCGTTTCAAAGGCTTTGGTAAGAGATGTTCCCGGTACTCTGTTAGAGCACTGGGCAGAGCCATTTGTTTCTTAGCTTCCCAAAGAGCTGGAAGCAAGATGCTTTGGGGGCTCCCTGCCCCTTTGCCAACAAGGGCGACCTTTGGGCCTTTCAGCTCTAGGCCAATGGAGCACACCCAGAGCAGAAGTCCTACTTCAGCCAGATCAGGCCTGCCAAGGAACTGCGTTTCAGAGGCCTTTGTATGTGACGTTCCCGGCAGGCTGTGAGAGCACGGTGCAGAGCCAGTTGTTTCCTTGTTTCCAAAACAGCTGGAAGCAAGACGCTTTGGGGCCTCTCTGCCCCTTTGGAAACAAGGCAGCACGTTGGGTCTGGCAGCTCTAGGGCAATGGAGCACAACCAGAGCCGAAGTTCTACTTCTTCCAGATCAGGCCTGCCTAGACAGTGCGTTTCACAGGCCTTGATAAGAGATGTTCTCTTAGGCTATAAGAGCACTGGGCACAGCCAGTTGTTTCTTAGCTTCCCAAGAGGTGGAAGCAAGATGCTTTGGGGCCTCTCTCCCCCTTTGCCAACAAGGGCGACCTTTGGGCCTTTCAGCTCTAGGCCAATGGAGCACACCCAGAGCAGAAGTTCTACCTCAGCCAGATCAGGCCTGCCAAGAAACTGCTTTTCACAGGCCTTCGTAAGAGGTGTTCCCGGAAGGCTGTAAGAGTACCTGGCAGAGCGAGTTGTTTCTTAGCTTCAAAAACAGCTGGAAGCAACATGATTTGGGGCCTCTCTCCCCCTTTGGAAAGAAAGCAGCCTTTGTGCCTGGCAGCTCTAGGCCAAAGTAGCACACCCAGAGCACAAGTTCTACCTCAGCCAGATCAGGCCTTCCAAGAAACTGCGTCTCACAGGCCTTTCTCTGTCACGTTGCCGGTAGGCTGTGAGAGCACTGTGCAGAGCCAGTTGTTTCTTAGCTTCCCAAAGATTTGGAAGCAAGATGCTTTGGGGACTCTCAGCCCCTTTGGAAACAAGGCGGCCCTTTGGGCCTGGCAGCTCTAGGCCAAAGTAGCACGCCCAGAGCAGGAGTTCTACTTCAGCCAGATCAGGCCTGCCAAGAAACTGCGTTTCACAGGCCTTGGTAAGAGATGTTCCCGGTAGGCTGTGAGAGCACTGTGGAGAGCCAGTTGCTTTAGCTTCCCACAGAGCTGGAAGCAAGATGCCTTGGGGCCTCTCTCTCCCTTTGGACACAAGGCAGCCGTTTGGGCCTGGCAGCTCTAGGCCAATGGAGCACATCCACAGCAGAAGTTCTACTTCAGGCAGATCAGTCCTGCCCAGAAACTGCGTTTCACAGCCCTTGGTAAGAGATGTTCACGGTAGGCTGTGAGAGCACTGGGCAGAACCAGTTGTTTTTTAGCTTCCCAAAGTGCTGGAGGCAAGATGCTTTGGGGCCTCTCTCACCCTTTGGAAACAAGGCAGCCCTTAGGTCCTGGTAGCTCTAGGCCTATGTAGCACAACCAGAACAGAAGTTCTACTTCAGCCAGGTCAGGCCTGCCAAGAAACTGCGTTTCACAGGCCTTTCAAAGAGATGTTCTCTTAGGCTGTAAGAGCACTGGGCAGAGCCAGCTGTTTCTTAGCTTCCCGAAGAGCTGGGAGCAAGATGCTTTGGGTCCACTCTCCGTCTTTGGAAACAAGGCAGCCCTTTGGGCCTGGCAGCTCTAGGGCAATGGAGCACACCCAGAGCAGAAGTTCTACTTCAGCCAGATCAGGCCTGCCAGGAAACTGCGTTTCACAGGCCTTGGTAAGAGATGTTCCCGGTAGGCTGTAAGAGCACTGGGCAGAGCCAGTTGTTTCTTACCTTCCTGAAAAGCTGGAAGCAAGATGCTTGGGACCCCTCTGCCCGTTTGGGAACAAGGCAGCCTTTTGGGTCGGGAAGCTCTAGGCCAACGGAGCACACGCAAAGCAGGAGTTCTACTTCAGCCTGATCAGGCCTGCAAAGAAACAGCGTTTGACAGGCCTTGGTAAGAGATGTTCCCGGTAGGTGTAAGAGCACTGGGCAGAGCCAGTTGTTTCTTAGCTTCGCAAAGACCGGGAAGCAAGATGCTTTGGGCCTCTCTGCCCCTTGGAAACAGGGCAGCACTTTGGGCCTGGCAGCTCTAGGGCAATGGAGCACACCCAGAGCCGGAGTTCTACTTCAGCCAGATGAGGCCTGCCAAGAAACTGCGTTTCACAGGCCTTTCAAAGACATGTTCCCGGTAGGCTGTAAGAGCACGGGGCAGAGCGAGTTGGTTCTTAGCTTCCCAGAGAGCTGGAAGCAAGATGCTTTGGGGCCTCTCTGCCCCTTTGCAAACAAGGCAGCACCTTGGGCCAGGCAGCTCTAGGCCAATGGAGCACACCCAGAGCAGAAGTTCTACTTCGGCCAGTTCAGGCCACCAACAAACTGCGTTTCACAGGCCTTGGTAAGAGATGTTCCCGGTAGGCTGTAAGAGCACTGGGCAACGCCAGATGTTTCTTAGCTTCCCGAAGAGCTGGAAGCAAGATGCTTTGGGGCCTCTCATCCCCTTTGCAAACAAGGCCGACCTTTGGGCCAGGCAGCTCTAGGCCAATGGAGCACACCCAGAGCAGAAGTTCTACCTCAGCCAGATAAGGCCTGCCAAGAAACTGCGTTTCAAAGGCTTTGGTAAGAGATGTTCCCGGTACTCTGTTAGAGCACTGGGCAGAGCCATTTGTTTCTTAGCTTCCCAAAGAGCTGGAAGCAAGATGCTTTGGGGGCTCCCTGCCCCTTTGCCAACAAGGGCGACCTTTGGGCCTTTCAGCTCTAGGCCAATGGAGCACAGCCAGAGCAGAAGTCCTACTTCAGCCAGATCAGGCCTGCCAAGGAACTGCGTTTCAGAGGCCTTTGTATGTGACGTTCCCGGTAGGCTGTGAGAGCACGGTGCAGAGCCAGTTGTTTCCTTGTTTCCCAAACAGCTGGAAGCAAGACGCTTTGGGGCCTCTCTGCCCCTTTGGAAACAAGGCAGCACGTTGGGTCTGGCAGCTCTAGGGCAATGGAGCACAACCAGAGCCGAAGTTCTACTTCTTCCAGATCAGGCCTGCCTAGACAGTGCGTTTCACAGGCCTTGATAAGAGATGTTCTCTTAGGCTATAAGAGCACTGGGCACAGCCAGTTGTTTCTTAGCTTCCCAAGAGGTGGAAGCAAGATGCTTTGGGGCCTCTCTCCCCCTTTGCCAACAAGGGCGACCTTTGGGCCTTTCAGCTCTAGGGCAATGGAGCACACCCAGAGCAGAAGTTCTACCTCAGCCAGATCAGGCCTGCCAAGAAACTGCTTTTCACAGGCCTTCGTAAGAGGTGTTCCCGGAAGGCTGTAAGAGTACCTGGCAGAGCGAGTTGTTTCTTAGCTTCAAAAACAGCTGGAAGCAACATGATTTGGGGCCTCTCTCCCCCTTTGGAAACAAAGCAGCCTTTGTGCCTGGCAGCTCTAGGCCAAAGTAGCACACCCAGAGCACAAGTTCTACCTCAGCCAGATCAGGCCTTCCAAGAAACTGCGTCTCACAGGCCTTTCTCTGTCACGTTGCCGGTAGGCTGTGAGAGCACTGTGCAGAGCCAGTTGTTTCTTAGCTTCCCAAAGATTTGGAAGCAAGATGCTTTGGGGACTCTCAGCCCCTTTGGAAACAAGGCGGCCCTTTGGGCCTGGCAGCTCTAGGCCAAAGTAGCACGCCCAGAGCAGGAGTTCTACTTCAGCCAGATCAGGCCTGCCAAGAAACTGCGTTTCACAGGCCTTGGTAAGAGATGTTCCCGGTAGGCTGTGAGAGCACTGTGGAGAGCCAGTTGCTTTAGCTTCCCACAGAGCTGGAAGCAAGATGCCTTGGGGCCTCTCTCTCCCTTTGGACACAAGGCAGCCGTTTGGGCCTGGCAGCTCTAGGCCAATGGAGCACATCCACAGCAGAAGTTCTACTTCAGGCAGATCAGTCCTGCCCAGAAACTGCGTTTCACAGCCCTTGGTAAGAGATGTTCACGGTAGGCTGTGAGAGCACTGGGCAGAACCAGTTGTTTTTTAGCTTCCCAAAGTGCTGGAGGCAAGATGCTTTGGGGCCACTCTCACCCTTTGGAAACAAGGCAGCCCTTAGGTCCTGGTAGCTCTAGGCCTATGTAGCACAACCAGAACAGAAGTTCTACTTCAGCCAGGTCAGGCCTGCCAAGAAACTGCGTTTCACAGGCCTTTCAAAGAGATGTTCTCTTAGGCTGTAAGAGCACTGGGCAGAGCCAGCTGTTTCTTAGCTTCCCGAAGAGCTGGGAGCAAGATGCTTTGGGTCCACTCTCCGTCTTTGGAAACAAGGCAGCCCTTTGGGCCTGGCAGCTCTAGGGCAATGGAGCACACCCAGAGCAGAAGTTCTACTTCAGCCAGATCAGGCCTGCCAGGAAACTGCGTTTCACAGGCCTTGGTAAGAGATGTTCCCGGTAGGCTGTAAGAGCACTGGGCAGAGCCAGTTGTTTCTTACCTTCCTGAAAAGCTGGAAGCAAGATGCTTGGGACCCCTCTGCCCGTTTGGGAACAAGGCAGCCTTTTGGGTCGGGAAGCTCTAGGCCAATGGAGCACACGCAGAGCAGGAGTTCTACTTCAGCCTGATCAGGCCTGCAAAGAAACAGCGTTTGACAGGCCTTGGTAAGAGATGTTCGCGGTAGGTGTAAGAGCACTGGGCAGAGCCAGTTGTTTCTTAGCTTCGCAAAGACCGGGAAGCAAGATGCTTTGGGCCTCTCTGCCCCTTGGAAACAGGGCAGCACTTTGGGCCTGGCAGCTCTAGGGCAATGGAGCACACCCAGAGCCGGAGTTCTACTTCAGCCAGATGAGGCCTGCCAAGAAACTGCGTTTCACAGGCCTTTCAAAGACATGTTCCCGGTAGGCTGTAAGAGCACTGGGCAGAGCGAGTTGGTTCTTAGCTTCCCAGAGAGCTGGAAGCAAGATGCTTTGGGGCCTCTCTGCCCCTTTGCAAACAAGGCAGCACCTTGGGCCAGGCAGCTCTAGGCCAATGGAGCACACCCAGAGCAGAAGTTCTACCTCAGCCAGATAAGGCCTGCCAAGAAACTGCGTTTCAAAGGCTTTGGTAAGAGATGTTCCCGGTACTCTGTTAGAGCACTGGGCAGAGCCATTTGTTTCTTAGCTTCCCAAAGAGCTGGAAGCAAGATGCTTTGGGGGCTCCCTGCCCCTTTGCCAACAAGGGCGACCTTTGGGCCTTTCAGCTCTAGGCCAATGGAGCACACCCAGAGCAGAAGTCCTACTTCAGCCAGATCAGGCCTGCCAAGGAACTGCGTTTCAGAGGCCTTTGTATGTGACGTTCCCGGCAGGCTGTGAGAGCACGGTGCAGAGCCAGTTGTTTCCTTGTTTCCAAAACAGCTGGAAGCAAGACGCTTTGGGGCCTCTCTGCCCCTTTGGAAACAAGGCAGCACGTTGGGTCTGGCAGCTCTAGGGCAATGGAGCACAACCAGAGCCGAAGTTCTACTTCTTCCAGATCAGGCCTGCCTAGACAGTGCGTTTCACAGGCCTTGATAAGAGATGTTCTCTTAGGCTATAAGAGCACTGGGCACAGCCAGTTGTTTCTTAGCTTCCCAAGAGGTGGAAGCAAGATGCTTTGGGGCCTCTCTCCCCCTTTGCCAACAAGGGCGACCTTTGGGCCTTTCAGCTCTAGGGCAATGGAGCACACCCAGAGCAGAAGTTCTACCTCAGCCAGATCAGGCCTGCCAAGAAACTGCTTTTCACAGGCCTTCGTAAGAGGTGTTCCCGGAAGGCTGTAAGAGTACCTGGCAGAGCGAGTTGTTTCTTAGCTTCAAAAACAGCTGGAAGCAACATGATTTGGGGCCTCTCTCCCCCTTTGGAAACAAAGCAGCCTTTGTGCCTGGCAGCTCTAGGCCAAAGTAGCACACCCAGAGCACAAGTTCTACCTCAGCCAGATCAGGCCTTCCAAGAAACTGCGTCTCACAGGCCTTTCTCTGTCACGTTGCCGGTAGGCTGTGAGAGCACTGTGCAGAGCCAGTTGTTTCTTAGCTTCCCAAAGATTTGGAAGCAAGATGCTTTGGGGACTCTCAGCCCCTTTGGAAACAAGGCGGCCCTTTGGGCCTGGCAGCTCTAGGCCAAAGTAGCACGCCCAGAGCAGGAGTTCTACTTCAGCCAGATCAGGCCTGCCAAGAAACTGCGTTTCACAGGCCTTGGTAAGAGATGTTCCCGGTAGGCTGTGAGAGCACTGTGGAGAGCCAGTTGCTTTAGCTTCCCACAGAGCTGGAAGCAAGATGCCTTGGGGCCTCTCTCTCCCTTTGGACACAAGGCAGCCGTTTGGGCCTGGCAGCTCTAGGCCAATGGAGCACATCCACAGCAGAAGTTCTACTTCAGGCAGATCAGTCCTGCCCAGAAACTGCGTTTCACAGCCCTTGGTAAGAGATGTTCACGGTAGGCTGTGAGAGCACTGGGCAGAACCAGTTGTTTTTTAGCTTCCCAAAGTGCTGGAGGCAAGATGCTTTGGGGCCTCTCTCACCCTTTGGAAACAAGGCAGCCCTTAGGTCCTGGTAGCTCTAGGCCTATGTAGCACAACCAGAACAGAAGTTCTACTTCAGCCAGGTCAGGCCTGCCAAGAAACTGCGTTTCACAGGCCTTTCAAAGAGATGTTCTCTTAGGCTGTAAGAGCACTGGGCAGAGCCAGCTGTTTCTTAGCTTCCCGAAGAGCTGGGAGCAAGATGCTTTGGGTCCACTCTCCGTCTTTGGAAACAAGGCAGCCCTTTGGGCCTGGCAGCTCTAGGGCAATGGAGCACACCCAGAGCAGAAGTTCTACTTCAGCCAGATCAGGCCTGCCAGGAAACTGCGTTTCACAGGCCTTGGTAAGAGATGTTCCCGGTAGGCTGTAAGAGCACTGGGCAGAGCCAGTTGTTTCTTACCTTCCTGAAAAGCTGGAAGCAAGATGCTTGGGACCCCTCTGCCCGTTTGGGAACAAGGCAGCCTTTTGGGTCGGGAAGCTCTAGGCCAATGGAGCACACGCAGAGCAGGAGTTCTACTTCAGCCTGATCAGGCCTGCAAAGAAACAGCGTTTGACAGGCCTTGGTAAGAGATGTTCCCGGTAGGTGTAAGAGCACTGGGCAGAGCCAGTTGTTTCTTAGCTTCGCAAAGACCGGGAAGCAAGATGCTTTGGGCC
This sequence comes from Equus asinus, assembly GCF_041296235.1. Lineage (NCBI taxonomy): Eukaryota > Metazoa > Chordata > Mammalia > Perissodactyla > Equidae > Equus > Equus asinus. The sequence continues at coordinate 1,963,566 of NW_027225523.1, forward strand.
TCTCTGCCCCTTGGAAACAGGGCAGCACTTTGGGCCTGGCAGCTCTAGGGCAATGGAGCACACCCAGAGCCGGAGTTCTACTTCAGCCAGATGAGGCCTGCCAAGAAACTGCGTTTCACAGGCCTTTCAAAGACATGTTCCCGGTAGGCTGTAAGAGCACGGGGCAGAGCGAGTTGGTTCTTAGCTTCCCAGAGAGCTGGAAGCAAGATGCTTTGGGGCCTCTCTGCCCCTTTGGAAACAAGGCAGCACCTTGGGCCTGGCAGCTCTAGGGCAATGGAGCACACCCAGAGCAGAAGTTCTACTTCAGCCAAATCAGGCCTGCCAGGAAACGGCGTTTCACAGGCCTTGGTAAGAGATGTTCCCGGTAGGCTGTAAGAGCACTGGGCAACGCCAGATGTTTCTTAGCTTCCCGAAGAGCTGGAAGCGAGAAGCTTTGGTGCCACTCTCTCACTTTGGACTCAAGGCAGCACTCTGGGGCAGGTAGCTCTAGCCCAGTGGAGCACACCCAGAGCAGAAGTTCTACTTGGGCCAGTTCAGGCCACCAACAAACTGCGTTTCACAGGCCTTGGTAAGAGATGTTCCCGGTAGGCTGTAAGAGCACTGGGCAACGCCAGATGTTTCTTAGCTTCCCGAAGAGCTGGAAGCAAGATGCTTTGGGGCCTCTCATCCCCTTTGCAAACAAGGCGGCCCTATGGGCCAGGCATCTCTAGGCCAATGGAGCACACCCAGAGCAGAAGTTCTACTGCGGCCAGTTCAGGCCACCAACAAACTGCGTTTCACAGGCCTTGGTAAGAGATGTTCCTGGTAGGCTGTAAGAGCACTGGTCAACGCCAGATGTTTCTTAGCTTCCCGAAGAGCTGGACGCAAGATGCTTTGGGGCCTCTCATCCCCTTTGCAAACAAGGCCGACCTTTGGGCCAGGCAGCTCTAGGCCAATGGAGCACACCCAGAGCAGAAGTTCTACCTCAGCCAGATAAGGCCTGCCAAGAAACTGCGTTTCAAAGGCTTTGGTAAGAGATGTTCCCGGTACTCTGTTAGAGCACTGGGCAGAGCCATTTGTTTCTTAGCTTCCCAAAGAGCTGGAATCAAGATGCTTTGGGGGCTCCCTGCCCCTTTGCCAACAAGGGCGACCTTTGGGCCTTTCAGCTCTAGGCCAATGGAGCACACCCAGAGCAGAAGTCCTACTTCAGCCAGATCAGGCCTGCCAAGGAACTGCGTTTCAGAGGCCTTTGTATGTGACGTTCCCGGTAGGCTGTGAGAGCACGGTGCAGAGCCAGTTGTTTCCTTGTTTCCCAAACAGCTGGAAGCAAGACGCTTTGGGGCCTCTCTGCCCCTTTGGAAACAAGGCAGCACGTTGGGTCTGGCAGCTCTAGGGCAATGGAGCACAACCAGAGCCGAAGTTCTACTTCTTCCAGATCAGGCCTGCCTAGACAGTGCGTTTCCCAGGCCTTGATAAGAGATGTTCTCTTAGGCTATAAGAGCACTGGGCACAGCCAGTTGTTTCTTAGCTTCCCAAGAGGTGGAAGCAAGATGCTTTGGGGCCTCTCTCCCCCTTTGGAAACAAGGCAGCCCTTTGGGCCTTTCAGCTCTAGGGCAATGGAGCACACCCAGAGCAGAAGTTCTACCTCAGCCAGATCAGGCCTGCCAAGAAACTGCTTTTCACAGGCCTTCGTAAGAGGTGTTCCCGGAAGGCTGTAAGAGTACCTGGCAGAGCGAGTTGTTTCTTAGCTTCAAAAACAGCTGGAAGCAACATGATTTGGGGCCTCTCTCCCCCTTTGGAAACAAAGCAGCCTTTGTGCCTGGCAGCTCTAGGCCAAAGTAGCACACCCAGAGCACAAGTTCTACCTCAGCCAGATCAGGCCTTCCAAGAAACTGCGTCTCACAGGCCTTTCTCTGTCACGTTGCCGGTAGGCTGTGAGAGCACTGTGCAGAGCCAGTTGTTTCTTAGCTTCCCAAAGATTTGGAAGCAAGATGCTTTGGGGACTCTCAGCCCCTTTGGAAACGAGGCGGCCCTTTGGGCCTGGCAGCTCTAGGCCAAAGTAGCACGCCCAGAGCAGGAGTTCTACTTCAGCCAGATCAGGCCTGCCAAGAAACTGCGTTTCACAGGCCTTGGTAAGAGATGTTCCCGGTAGGCTGTGAGAGCACTGTGGAGAGCCAGTTGCTTTAGCTTCCCACAGAGCTGGAAGCAAGATGCCTTGGGGCCTCTCTCTCCCTTTGGACACAAGGCAGCCGTTTGGGCCTGGCAGCTCTAGGCCAATGGAGCACACCCACAGCAGAAGTTCTACTTCAGGCAGATCAGTCCTGCCCAGAAACTGCGTTTCACAGCCCTTGGTAAGAGATGTTCACGGTAGGCTGTGAGAGCACTGGGCAGAACCAGTTGTTTTTTAGCTTCCCAAAGTGCTGGAGGCAAGATGCTTTGGGGCCTCTCTCACCCTTTGGAAACAAGGCAGCCCTTAGGTCCTGGTAGCTCTAGGCCTATGTAGCACAACCAGAACAGAAGTTCTACTTCAGCCAGGTCAGGCCTGCCAAGAAACTGCGTTTCACAGGCCTTTCAAAGAGATGTTCTCTTAGGCTGTAAGAGCACTGGGCAGAGCCAGCTGTTTCTTAGCTTCCCGAAGAGCTGGGAGCAAGATGCTTTGGGTCCACTCTCCGTCTTTGGAAACAAGGCAGCCCTTTGGGCCTGGCAGCTCTAGGGCAATGGAGCACACCCAGAGCAGAAGTTCTACTTCAGCCAGATCAGGCCTGCCAGGAAACTGCGTTTCACAGGCCTTGGTAAGAGATGTTCCCGGTAGGCTGTAAGAGCACTGGGCAGAGCCAGTTGTTTCTTACCTTCCTGAAAAGCTGGAAGCAAGATGCTTGGGACCCCTCTGCCCGTTTGGGAACAAGGCAGCCTTTTGGGTCGGGAAGCTCTAGGCCAATGGAGCACACGCAGAGCAGGAGTTCTACTTCAGCCTGATCAGGCCTGCAAAGAAACAGCGTTTGACAGGCCTTGGTAAGAGATGTTCCCGGTAGGTGTAAGAGCACTGGGCAGAGCCAGTTGTTTCTTAGCTTCGCAAAGACCGGGAAGCAAGATGCTTTGGGCCTCTCTGCCCCTTGGAAACAGGGCAGCACTTTGGGCCTGGCAGCTCTAGGGCAATGGAGCACACCCAGAGCCGGAGTTCTACTTCAGCCAGATGAGGCCTGCCAAGAAACTGCGTTTCACAGGCCTTTCAAAGACATGTTCCCGGTAGGCTGTAAGAGCACGGGGCAGAGCGAGTTGGTTCTTAGCTTCCCAGAGAGCTGGAAGCAAGATGCTTTGGGGCCTCTCATCCCCTTTGCAAACAAGGCCGACCTTTGGGCCAGGCAGCTCTAGGGCAATGGAGCACACCCAGAGCAGAAGTTCTACCTCAGCCAGATAAGGCCTGCCAAGAAACTGCGTTTCAAAGGCTTTGGTAAGAGATGTTCCCGGTACTCTGTTAGAGCACTGGGCAGAGCCATTTGTTTCTTAGCTTCCCAAAGAGCTGGAATCAAGATGCTTTGGGGGCTCCCTGCCCCTTTGCCAACAAGGGCGACCTTTGGGCCTTTCAGCTCTAGGCCAATGGAGCACACCCAGAGCAGAAGTCCTACTTCAGCCAGATCAGGCCTGCCAAGGAACTGCGTTTCAGAGGCCTTTGTATGTGACGTTCCCGGTAGGCTGTGAGAGCACGGTGCAGAGCCAGTTGTTTCCTTGTTTCCCAAACAGCTGGAAGCAAGACGCTTTGGGGCCTCTCTGCCCCTTTGGAAACAAGGCAGCACGTTGGGTCTGGCAGCTCTAGGGCAATGGAGCACAACCAGAGCCGAAGTTCTACTTCTTCCAGATCAGGCCTGCCTAGACAGTGCGTTTCCCAGGCCTTGATAAGAGATGTTCTCTTAGGCTATAAGAGCACTGGGCACAGCCAGTTGTTTCTTAGCTTCCCAAGAGGTGGAAGCAAGATGCTTTGGGGCCTCTCTCCCCCTTTGGAAACAAGGCAGCCCTTTGGGCCTTTCAGCTCTAGGGCAATGGAGCACACCCAGAGCAGAAGTTCTACCTCAGCCAGATCAGGCCTGCCAAGAAACTGCTTTTCACAGGCCTTCGTAAGAGGTGTTCCCGGAAGGCTGTAAGAGTACCTGGCAGAGCGAGTTGTTTCTTAGCTTCAAAAACAGCTGGAAGCAACATGATTTGGGGCCTCTCTCCCCCTTTGGAAACAAAGCAGCCTTTGTGCCTGGCAGCTCTAGGCCAAAGTAGCACACCCAGAGCACAAGTTCTACCTCAGCCAGATCAGGCCTTCCAAGAAACTGCGTCTCACAGGCCTTTCTCTGTCATGTTGCCGGTAGGCTGTGAGAGCACTGTGCAGAGCCAGTTGTTTCTTAGCTTCCCAAAGATTTGGAAGCAAGATGCTTTGGGGACTCTCAGCCCCTTTGGAAACGAGGCGGCCCTTTGGGCCTGGCAGCTCTAGGCCAAAGTAGCACGCCCAGAGCAGGAGTTCTACTTCAGCCAGATCAGGCCTGCCAAGAAACTGCGTTTCACAGGCCTTGGTAAGAGATGTTCCCGGTAGGCTGTGAGAGCACTGTGGAGAGCCAGTTGCTTTAGCTTCCCACAGAGCTGGAAGCAAGATGCCTTGGGGCCTCTCTCTCCCTTTGGACACAAGGCAGCCGTTTGGGCCTGGCAGCTCTAGGCCAATGGAGCACACCCACAGCAGAAGTTCTACTTCAGACAGATCAGTCCTGCCCAGAAACTGCGTTTCACAGCCCTTGGTAAGAGATGTTCACGGTAGGCTGTGAGAGCACTGGGCAGAACCAGTTGTTTTTTAGCTTCCCAAAGTGCTGGAGGCAAGATGCTTTGGGGCCTCTCTCACCCTTTGGAAACAAGGCAGCCCTTAGGTCCTGGTAGCTCTAGGCCTATGTAGCACAACCAGAACAGAAGTTCTACTTCAGCCAGGTCAGGCCTGCCAAGAAACTGCGTTTCACAGGCCTTTCAAAGAGATGTTCTCTTAGGCTGTAAGAGCACTGGGCAGAGCCAGCTGTTTCTTAGCTTCCCGAAGAGCTGGGAGCAAGATGCTTTGGGTCCACTCTCCGTCTTTGGAAACAAGGCAGCCCTTTGGGCCTGGCAGCGCTAGGGCAATGGAGCACACCCAGAGCAGAAGTTCTACTTCAGCCAGATCAGGCCTGCCAGGAAACTGCGTTTCACAGGCCTTGGTAAGAGATGTTCCCGGTAGGCTGTAAGAGCACTGGGCAGAGCCAGTTGTTTCTTACCTTCCTGAAAAGCTGGAAGCAAGATGCTTGGGACCCCTCTGCCCGTTTGGGAACAAGGCAGCCTTTTGGGTCGGGAAGCTCTAGGCCAATGGAGCACACGCAGAGCAGGAGTTCTACTTCAGCCTGATCAGGCCTGCAAAGAAACAGCGTTTGACAGGCCTTGGTAAGAGATGTTCCCGGTAGGTGTAAGAGCACTGGGCAGAGCCAGTTGTGTCTTAGCTTCGCAAAGACCGGGAAGCAAGATGCTTTGGGCCTCTCTGCCCCTTGGAAACAGGGCAGCACTTTGGGCCTGGCAGCTCTAGGGCAATGGAGCACACCCAGAGCCGGAGTTCTACTTCAGCCAGATGAGGCCTGCCAAGAAACTGCGTTTCACAGGCCTTTCAAAGACATGTTCCCGGTAGGCTGTAAGAGCACGGGGCAGAGCGAGTTGGTTCTTAGCTTCCCAGAGAGCTGGAAGCAAGATGCTTTGGGGCCTCTCTGCCCCTTTGCAAACAAGGCCGACCTTTGGGCCAGGCAGCTCTAGGCCAATGGAGCACACCCAGAGCAGAAGTTCTACCTCAGCCAGATAAGGCCTGCCAAGAAACTGCGTTTCAAAGGCTTTGGTAAGAGATGTTCCCGGTACTCTGTTAGAGCACTGGGAAGAGCCATTTGTTTCTTAGCTTCCCAAAGAGCTGGAATCAAGATGCTTTGGGGGCTCCCTGCCCCTTTGCCAACAAGGGCGACCTTTGGGCCTTTCAGCTCTAGGCCAATGGAGCACACCCAGAGCAGAAGTCCTACTTCAGCCAGATCAGGCCTGCCAAGGAACTGCGTTTCAGAGGCCTTTGTATGTGACGTTCCCGGTAGGCTGTGAGAGCACGGTGCAGAGCCAGTTGTTTCCTTGTTTCCCAAACAGCTGGAAGCAAGACGCTTTGGGGCCTCTCTGCCCCTTTGGAAACAAGGCAGCACGTTGGGTCTGGCAGCTCTAGGGCAATGGAGCACAACCAGAGCCGAAGTTCTACTTCTTCCAGATCAGGCCTGCCTAGACAGTGCGTTTCCCAGGCCTTGATAAGAGATGTTCTCTTAGGCTATAAGAGCACTGGGCACAGCCAGTTGTTTCTTAGCTTCCCAAGAGGTGGAAGCAAGATGCTTTGGGGCCTCTCTCCCCCTTTGGAAACAAGGCAGCCCTTTGGGCCTTTCAGCTCTAGGGGAATGGAGCACACCCAGAGCAGAAGTTCTACCTCAGCCAGATCAGGCCTGCCAAGAAACTGCTTTTCACAGGCCTTCGTAAGAGGTGTTCCCGGAAGGCTGTAAGAGTACCTGGCAGAGCGAGTTGTTTCTTAGCTTCAAAAACAGCTGGAAGCAACATGATTTGGGGCCTCTCTCCCCCTTTGGAAACAAAGCAGCCTTTGTGCCTGGCAGCTCTAGGCCAAAGTAGCACACCCAGAGCACAAGTTCTACCTCAGCCAGATCAGGCCTTCCAAGAAACTGCGTCTCACAGGCCTTTCTCTGTCACGTTGCCGGTAGGCTGTGAGAGCACTGTGCAGAGCCAGTTGTTTCTTAGCTTCCCAAAGATTTGGAAGCAAGATGCTTTGGGGACTCTCAGCCCCTTTGGAAACGAGGCGGCCCTTTGGGCCTGGCAGCTCTAGGCCAAAGTAGCACGCCCAGAGCAGGAGTTCTACTTCAGCCAGATCAGGCCTGCCAAGAAACTGCGTTTCACAGGCCTTGGTAAGAGATGTTCCCGGTAGGCTGTGAGAGCACTGTGGAGAGCCAGTTGCTTTAGCTTCCCACAGAGCTGGAAGCAAGATGCCTTGGGGCCTCTCTCTCCCTTTGGACACAAGGCAGCCGTTTGGGCCTGGCAGCTCTAGGCCAATGGAGCACACCCACAGCAGAAGTTCTACTTCAGGCAGATCAGTCCTGCCCAGAAACTGCGTTTCACAGCCCTTGGTAAGAGATGTTCACGGTAGGCTGTGAGAGCACTGGGCAGAACCAGTTGTTTTTTAGCTTCCCAAAGTGCTGGAGGCAAGATGCTTTGGGGCCTCTCTCACCCTTTGGAAACAAGGCAGCCCTTAGGTCCTGGTAGCTCTAGGCCTATGTAGCACAACCAGAACAGAAGTTCTACTTCAGCCAGGTCAGGCCTGCCAAGAAACTGCGTTTCACAGGCCTTTCAAAGAGATGTTCTCTTAGGCTGTAAGAGCACTGGGCAGAGCCAGCTGTTTCTTAGCTTCCCGAAGAGCTGGGAGCAAGATGCTTTGGGTCCACTCTCCGTCTTTGGAAACAAGGCAGCCCTTTGGGCCTGGCAGCGCTAGGGCAATGGAGCACACCCAGAGCAGAAGTTCTACTTCAGCCAGATCAGGCCTGCCAGGAAACTGCGTTTCACAGGCCTTGGTAAGAGATGTTCCCGGTAGGCTGTAAGAGCACTGGGCAGAGCCAGTTGTTTCTTACCTTCCTGAAAAGCTGGAAGCAAGATGCTTGGGACCCCTCTGCCCGTTTGGGAACAAGGCAGCCTTTTGGGTCGGGAAGCTCTAGGCCAATGGAGCACACGCAGAGCAGGAGTTCTACTTCAGCCTGATCAGGCCTGCAAAGAAACAGCGTTTGACAGGCCTTGGTAAGAGATGTTCCCGGTAGGTGTAAGAGCACTGGGCAGAGCCAGTTGTTTCTTAGCTTCGCAAAGACCGGGAAGCAAGATGCTTTGGGCCTCTCTGCCCCTTGGAAACAGGGCAGCACTTTGGGCCTGGCAGCTCTAGGGCAATGGAGCACACCCAGAGCCGGAGTTCTACTTCAGCCAGATGAGGCCTGCCAAGAAACTGCGTTTCACAGGCCTTTCAAAGACATGTTCCCGGTAGGCTGTAAGAGCACGGGGCAGAGCGAGTTGGTTCTTAGCTTCCCAGAGAGCTGGAAGCAAGATGCTTTGGGGCCTCTCTGCCCCTTTGCAAACAAGGCCGACCTTTGGGCCAGGCAGCTCTAGGCCAATGGAGCACACCCAGAGCAGAAGTTCTACCTCAGCCAGATAAGGCCTGCCAAGAAACTGCGTTTCAAAGGCTTTGGTAAGAGATGTTCCCGGTACTCTGTTAGAGCACTGGGAAGAGCCATTTGTTTCTTAGCTTCCCAAAGAGCTGGAAGCAAGATGCTTTGGGGGCTCCCTGCCCCTTTGCCAACAAGGGCGACCTTTGGGCCTTTCAGCTCTAGGCCAATGGAGCACACCCAGAGCAGAAGTCCTACTTCAGCCAGATCAGGCCTGCCAAGGAACTGCGTTTCAGAGGCCTTTGTATGTGACGTTCCCGGTAGGCTGTGAGAGCACGGTGCAGAGCCAGTTGTTTCCTTGTTTCCCAAACAGCTGGAAGCAAGACGCTTTGGGGCCTCTCTGCCCCTTTGGAAACAAGGCAGCACGTTGGGTCTGGCAGCTCTAGGGCAATGGAGCACAACCAGAGCCGAAGTTCTACTTCTTCCAGATCAGGCCTGCCTAGACAGTGCGTTTCACAGGCCTTGATAAGAGATGTTCTCTTAGGCTATAAGAGCACTGGGCACAGCCAGTTGTTTCTTAGCTTCCCAAGAGGTGGAAGCAAGATGCTTTGGGGCCTCTCTCCCCCTTTGGAAACAAGGCAGCCCTTTGGGCCTTTCAGCTCTAGGGCAATGGAGCACACCCAGAGCAGAAGTTCTACCTCAGCCAGATCAGGCCTGCCAAGAAACTGCTTTTCACAGGCCTTCGTAAGAGGTGTTCCCGGAAGGCTGTAAGAGTACCTGGCAGAGCGAGTTGTTTCTTAGCTTCAAAAACAGCTGGAAGCAACATGATTTGGGGCCTCTCTCCCCCTTTGGAAACAAAGCAGCCTTTGTGCCTGGCAGCTCTAGGCCAAAGTAGCACACCCAGAGCACAAGTTCTACCTCAGCCAGATCAGGCCTTCCAAGAAACTGCGTCTCACAGGCCTTTCTCTGTCATGTTGCCGGTAGGCTGTGAGAGCACTGTGCAGAGCCAGTTGTTTCTTAGCTTCCCAAAGATTTGGAAGCAAGATGCTTTGGGGACTCTCAGCCCCTTTGGAAACGAGGCGGCCCTTTGGGCCTGGCAGCTCTAGGCCAAAGTAGCACGCCCAGAGCAGGAGTTCTACTTCAGCCAGATCAGGCCTGCCAAGAAACTGCGTTTCACAGGCCTTGGTAAGAGATGTTCCCGGTAGGCTGTGAGAGCACTGTGGAGAGCCAGTTGCTTTAGCTTCCCACAGAGCTGGAAGCAAGATGCCTTGGGGCCTCTCTCTCCCTTTGGACACAAGGCAGCCGTTTGGGCCTGGCAGCTCTAGGCCAATGGAGCACACCCACAGCAGAAGTTCTACTTCAGACAGATCAGTCCTGCCCAGAAACTGCGTTTCACAGCCCTTGGTAAGAGATGTTCACGGTAGGCTGTGAGAGCACTGGGCAGAACCAGTTGTTTTTTAGCTTCCCAAAGTGCTGGAGGCAAGATGCTTTGGGGCCTCTCTCACCCTTTGGAAACAAGGCAGCCCTTAGGTCCTGGTAGCTCTAGGCCTATGTAGCACAACCAGAACAGAAGTTCTACTTCAGCCAGGTCAGGCCTGCCAAGAAACTGCGTTTCACAGGCCTTTCAAAGAGATGTTCTCTTAGGCTGTAAGAGCACTGGGCAGAGCCAGCTGTTTCTTAGCTTCCCGAAGAGCTGGGAGCAAGATGCTTTGGGTCCACTCTCCGTCTTTGGAAACAAGGCAGCCCTTTGGGCCTGGCAGCGCTAGGGCAATGGAGCACACCCAGAGCAGAAGTTCTACTTCAGCCAGATCAGGCCTGCCAGGAAACTGCGTTTCACAGGCCTTGGTAAGAGATGTTCCCGGTAGGCTGTAAGAGCACTGGGCAGAGCCAGTTGTTTCTTACCTTCCTGAAAAGCTGGAAGCAAGATGCTTGGGACCCCTCTGCCCGTTTGGGAACAAGGCAGCCTTTTGGGTCGGGAAGCTCTAGGCCAATGGAGCACACGCAGAGCAGGAGTTCTACTTCAGCCTGATCAGGCCTGCAAAGAAACAGCGTTTGACAGGCCTTGGTAAGAGATGTTCCCGGTAGGTGTAAGAGCACTGGGCAGAGCCAGTTGTGTCTTAGCTTCGCAAAGACCGGGAAGCAAGATGCTTTGGGCCTCTCTGCCCCTTGGAAACAGGGCAGCACTTTGGGCCTGGCAGCTCTAGGGCAATGGAGCACACCCAGAGCCGGAGTTCTACTTCAGCCAGATGAGGCCTGCCAAGAAACTGCGTTTCACAGGCCTTTCAAAGACATGTTCCCGGTAGGCTGTAAGAGCACGGGGCAGAGCGAGTTGGTTCTTAGCTTCCCAGAGAGCTGGAAGCAAGATGCTTTGGGGCCTCTCTGCCCCTTTGCAAACAAGGCCGACCTTTGGGCCAGGCAGCTCTAGGCCAATGGAGCACACCCAGAGCAGAAGTTCTACCTCAGCCAGATAAGGCCTGCCAAGAAACTGCGTTTCAAAGGCTTTGGTAAGAGATGTTCCCGGTACTCTGTTAGAGCACTGGGAAGAGCCATTTGTTTCTTAGCTTCCCAAAGAGCTGGAATCAAGATGCTTTGGGGGCTCCCTGCCCCTTTGCCAACAAGGGCGACCTTTGGGCCTTTCAGCTCTAGGCCAATGGAGCACACCCAGAGCAGAAGTCCTACTTCAGCCAGATCAGGCCTGCCAAGGAACTGCGTTTCAGAGGCCTTTGTATGTGACGTTCCCGGTAGGCTGTGAGAGCACGGTGCAGAGCCAGTTGTTTCCTTGTTTCCCAAACAGCTGGAAGCAAGACGCTTTGGGGCCTCTCTGCCCCTTTGGAAACAAGGCAGCACGTTGGGTCTGGCAGCTCTAGGGCAATGGAGCACAACCAGAGCCGAAGTTCTACTTCTTCCAGATCAGGCCTGCCTAGACAGTGCGTTTCCCAGGCCTTGATAAGAGATGTTCTCTTAGGCTATAAGAGCACTGGGCACAGCCAGTTGTTTCTTAGCTTCCCAAGAGGTGGAAGCAAGATGCTTTGGGGCCTCTCTCCCCCTTTGGAAACAAGGCAGCCCTTTGGGCCTTTCAGCTCTAGGGCAATGGAGCACACCCAGAGCAGAAGTTCTACCTCAGCCAGATCAGGCCTGCCAAGAAACTGCTTTTCACAGGCCTTCGTAAGAGGTGTTCCCGGAAGGCTGTAAGAGTACCTGGCAGAGCGAGTTGTTTCTTAGCTTCAAAAACAGCTGGAAGCAACATGATTTGGGGCCTCTCTCCCCCTTTGGAAACAAAGCAGCCTTTGTGCCTGGCAGCTCTAGGCCAAAGTAGCACACCCAGAGCACAAGTTCTACCTCAGCCAGATCAGGCCTTCCAAGAAACTGCGTCTCACAGGCCTTTCTCTGTCACGTTGCCGGTAGGCTGTGAGAGCACTGTGCAGAGCCAGTTGTTTCTTAGCTTCCCAAAGATTTGGAAGCAAGATGCTTTGGGGACTCTCAGCCCCTTTGGAAACGAGGCGGCCCTTTGGGCCTGGCAGCTCTAGGCCAAAGTAGCACGCCCAGAGCAGGAGTTCTACTTCAGCCAGATCAGGCCTGCCAAGAAACTGCGTTTCACAGGCCTTGGTAAGAGATGTTCCCGGTAGGCTGTGAGAGCACTGTGGAGAGCCAGTTGCTTTAGCTTCCCACAGAGCTGGAAGCAAGATGCCTTGGGGCCTCTCTCTCCCTTTGGACACAAGGCAGCCGTTTGGGCCTGGCAGCTCTAGGCCAATGGAGCACACCCACAGCAGAATTTCTACTTCAGGCAGATCAGTCCTGCCCAGAAACTGCGTTTCACAGCCCTTGGTAAGAGATGTTCACGGTAGGCTGTGAGAGCACTGGGCAGAACCAGTTGTTTTTTAGCTTCCCAAAGTGCTGGAGGCAAGATGCTTTGGGGCCTCTCTCACCCTTTGGAAACAAGGCAGCCCTTAGGTCCTGGTAGCTCTAGGCCTATGTAGCACAACCAGAACAGAAGTTCTACTTCAGCCAGGTCAGGCCTGCCAAGAAACTGCGTTTCACAGGCCTTTCAAAGAGATGTTCTCTTAGGCTGTAAGAGCACTGGGCAGAGCCAGCTGTTTCTTAGCTTCCCGAAGAGCTGGGAGCAAGATGCTTTGGGTCCACTCTCCGTCTTTGGAAACAAGGCAGCCCTTTGGGCCTGGCAGCGCTAGGGCAATGGAGCACACCCAGAGCAGAAGTTCTACTTCAGCCAGATCAGGCCTGCCAGGAAACTGCGTTTCACAGGCCTTGGTAAGAGATGTTCCCGGTAGGCTGTAAGAGCACTGGGCAGAGCCAGTTGTTTCTTACCTTCCTGAAAAGCTGGAAGCAAGATGCTTGGGACCCCTCTGCCCGTTTGGGAACAAGGCAGCCTTTTGGGTCGGGAAGCTCTAGGCCAATGGAGCACACGCAGAGCAGGAGTTCTACTTCAGCCTGATCAGGCCTGCAAAGAAACAGCGTTTGACAGGCCTTGGTAAGAGATGTTCCCGGTAGGTGTAAGAGCACTGGGCAGAGCCAGTTGTTTCTTAGCTTCGCAAAGACCGGGAAGCAAGATGCTTTGGGCCTCTCTGCCCCTTGGAAACAGGGCAGCACTTTGGGCCTGGCAGCTCTAGGGCAATGGAGCACACCCAGAGCCGGAGTTCTACTTCAGCCAGATGAGGCCTGCCAAGAAACTGCGTTTCACAGGCCTTTCAAAGACATGTTCCCGGTAGGCTGTAAGAGCACGGGGCAGAGCGAGTTGGTTCTTAGCTTCCCAGAGAGCTGGAAGCAAGATGCTTTGGGGCCTCTCTGCCCCTTTGGAAACAAGGCAGCACCTTGGGCCAGGCAGCTCTAGGCCAATGGAGCACACCCAGAGCAGAAGTTCTACTTCGGCCAGTTCAGGCCACCAACAAACTGCGTTTCACAGGCCTTGGTAAGAGATGTTCCCGGTAGGCTGTAAGAGCACTGGGCAACGCCAGATGTTTCTTAGCTTCCCGAAGAGCTGGAAGCAAGATGCTTTGGGGCCTCTCATCCCCTTTGCAAACAAGGCCGACCTTTGGGCCAGGCAGCTCTAGGCCAATGGAGCACACCCAGAGCAGAAGTTCTACCTCAGCCAGATAAGGCCTGCCAAGAAACTGCGTTTCAAAGGCTTTGGTAAGAGATGTTCCCGGTACTCTGTTAGAGCACTGGGCAGAGCCATTTGTTTCTTAGCTTCCCAAAGAGCTGGAAGCAAGATGCTTTGGGGGCTCCCTGCCCCTTTGCCAACAAGGGCGACCTTTGGGCCTTTCAGCTCTAGGCCAATGGAGCACACCCAGAGCAGAAGTCCTACTTCAGCCAGATCAGGCCTGCCAAGGAACTGCGTTTCAGAGGCCTTTGTATGTGACGTTCCCGGTAGGCTGTGAGAGCACGGTGCAGAGCCAGTTGTTTCCTTGTTTCCCAAACAGCTGGAAGCAAGACGCTTTGGGGCCTCTCTGCCCCTTTGGAAACAAGGCAGCACGTTGGGTCTGGCAGCTCTAGGGCAATGGAGCACAACCAGAGCCGAAGTTCTACTTCTTCCAGATCAGGCCTGCCTAGACAGTGCGTTTCACAGGCCTTGATAAGAGATGTTCTCTTAGGCTATAAGAGCACTGGGCACAGCCAGTTGTTTCTTAGCTTCCCAAGAGGTGGAAGCAAGATGCTTTGGGGCCTCTCTCCCCCTTTGGAAACAAGGCAGCCCTTTGGGCCTTTCAGCTCTAGGGCAATGGAGCACACCCAGAGCAGAAGTTCTACCTCAGCCAGATCAGGCCTGCCAAGAAACTGCTTTTCACAGGCCTTCGTAAGAGGTGTTCCCGGAAGGCTGTAAGAGTACCTGGCAGAGCGAGTTGTTTCTTAGCTTCAAAAACAGCTGGAAGCAACATGATTTGGGGCCTCTCTCCCCCTTTGGAAACAAAGCAGCCTTTGTGCCTGGCAGCTCTAGGCCAAAGTAGCACACCCAGAGCACAAGTTCTACCTCAGCCAGATCAGGCCTTCCAAGAAACTGCGTCTCACAGGCCTTTCTCTGTCACGTTGCCGGTAGGCTGTGAGAGCACTGTGCAGAGCCAGTTGTTTCTTAGCTTCCCAAAGATTTGGAAGCAAGATGCTTTGGGGACTCTCAGCCCCTTTGGAAACGAGGCGGCCCTTTGGGCCTGGCAGCTCTAGGCCAAAGTAGCACGCCCAGAGCAGGAGTTCTACTTCAGCCAGATCAGGCCTGCCAAGAAACTGCGTTTCACAGGCCTTGGTAAGAGATGTTCCCGGTAGGCTGTGAGAGCACTGTGGAGAGCCAGTTGCTTTAGCTTCCCACAGAGCTGGAAGCAAGATGCCTTGGGGCCTCTCTCTCCCTTTGGACACAAGGCAGCCGTTTGGGCCTGGCAGCTCTAGGCCAATGGAGCACACCCACAGCAGAAGTTCTACTTCAGGCAGATCAGTCCTGCCCAGAAACTGCGTTTCACAGCCCTTGGTAAGAGATGTTCACGGTAGGCTGTGAGAGCACTGGGCAGAACCAGTTGTTTTTTAGCTTCCCAAAGTGCTGGAGGCAAGATGCTTTGGGGCCTCTCTCACCCTTTGGAAACAAGGCAGCCCTTAGGTCCTGGTAGCTCTAGGCCTATGTAGCACAACCAGAACAGAAGTTCTACTTCAGCCAGGTCAGGCCTGCCAAGAAACTGCGTTTCACAGGCCTTTCAAAGAGATGTTCTCTTAGGCTGTAAGAGCACTGGGCAGAGCCAGCTGTTTCTTAGCTTCCCGAAGAGCTGGGAGCAAGATGCTTTGGGTCCACTCTCCGTCTTTGGAAACAAGGCAGCCCTTTGGGCCTGGCAGCGCTAGGGCAATGGAGCACACCCAGAGCAGAAGTTCTACTTCAGCCAGATCAGGCCTGCCAGGAAACTGCGTTTCACAGGCCTTGGTAAGAGATGTTCCCGGTAGGCTGTAAGAGCACTGGGCAGAGCCAGTTGTTTCTTACCTTCCTGAAAAGCTGGAAGCAAGATGCTTGGGACCCCTCTGCCCGTTTGGGAACAAGGCAGCCTTTTGGGTCGGGAAGCTCTAGGCCAATGGAGCACACGCAGAGCAGGAGTTCTACTTCAGCCTGATCAGGCCTGCAAAGAAACAGCGTTTGACAGGCCTTGGTAAGAGATGTTCCCGGTAGGTGTAAGAGCACTGGGCAGAGCCAGTTGTTTCTTAGCTTCGCAAAGACCGGGAAGCAAGATGCTTTGGGCCTCTCTGCCCCTTGGAAACAGGGCAGCACTTTGGGCCTGGCAGCTCTAGGGCAATGGAGCACACCCAGAGCCGGAGTTCTACTTCAGCCAGATGAGGCCTGCCAAGAAACTGCGTTTCACAGGCCTTTCAAAGACATGTTCCCGGTAGGCTGTAAGAGCACGGGGCAGAGCGAGTTGGTTCTTAGCTTCCCAGAGAGCTGGAAGCAAGATGCTTTGGGGCCTCTCTGCCCCTTTGGAAACAAGGCAGCACCTTGGGCCAGGCAGCTCTAGGCCAATGGAGCACACCCAGAGCAGAAGTTCTACTTCGGCCAGTTCAGGCCACCAACAAACTGCGTTTCACAGGCCTTGGTAAGAGATGTTCCCGGTAGGCTGTAAGAGCACTGGGCAACGCCAGATGTTTCTTAGCTTCCCGAAGAGCTGGAAGCAAGATGCTTTGGGGCCTCTCATCCCCTTTGCAAACAAGGCCGACCTTTGGGCCAGGCAGCTCTAGGCCAATGGAGCACACCCAGAGCAGAAGTTCTACCTCAGCCAGATAAGGCCTGCCAAGAAACTGCGTTTCAAAGGCTTTGGTAAGAGATGTTCCCGGTACTCTGTTAGAGCACTGGGCAGAGCCATTTGTTTCTTAGCTTCCCAAAGAGCTGGAAGCAAGATGCTTTGGGGGCTCCCTGCCCCTTTGCCAACAAGGGCGACCTTTGGGCCTTTCAGCTCTAGGCCAATGGAGCACACCCAGAGCAGAAGTCCTACTTCAGCCAGATCAGGCCTGCCAAGGAACTGCGTTTCAGAGGCCTTTGTATGTGACGTTCCCGGTAGGCTGTGAGAGCACGGTGCAGAGCCAGTTGTTTCCTTGTTTCCCAAACAGCTGGAAGCAAGACGCTTTGGGGCCTCTCTGCCCCTTTGGAAACAAGGCAGCACGTTGGGTCTGGCAGCTCTAGGGCAATGGAGCACAACCAGAGCCGAAGTTCTACTTCTTCCAGATCAGGCCTGCCTAGACAGTGCGTTTCCCAGGCCTTGATAAGAGATGTTCTCTTAGGCTATAAGAGCACTGGGCACAGCCAGTTGTTTCTTAGCTTCCCAAGAGGTGGAAGCAAGATGCTTTGGGGCCTCTCTCCCCCTTTGGAAACAAGGCAGCCCTTTGGGCCTTTCAGCTCTAGGGCAATGGAGCACACCCAGAGCAGAAGTTCTACCTCAGCCAGATCAGGCCTGCCAAGAAACTGCTTTTCACAGGCCTTCGTAAGAGGTGTTCCCGGAAGGCTGTAAGAGTACCTGGCAGAGCGAGTTGTTTCTTAGCTTCAAAAACAGCTGGAAGCAACATGATTTGGGGCCTCTCTCCCCCTTTGGAAACAAAGCAGCCTTTGTGCCTGGCAGCTCTAGGCCAAAGTAGCACACCCAGAGCACAAGTTCTACCTCAGCCAGATCAGGCCTTCCAAGAAACTGCGTCTCACAGGCCTTTCTCTGTCACGTTGCCGGTAGGCTGTGAGAGCACTGTGCAGAGCCAGTTGTTTCTTAGCTTCCCAAAGATTTGGAAGCAAGATGCTTTGGGGACTCTCAGCCCCTTTGGAAACGAGGCGGCCCTTTGGGCCTGGCAGCTCTAGGCCAAAGTAGCACGCCCAGAGCAGGAGTTCTACTTCAGCCAGATCAGGCCTGCCAAGAAACTGCGTTTCACAGGCCTTGGTAAGAGATGTTCCCGGTAGGCTGTGAGAGCACTGTGGAGAGCCAGTTGCTTTAGCTTCCCACAGAGCTGGAAGCAAGATGCCTTGGGGCCTCTCTCTCCCTTTGGACACAAGGCAGCCGTTTGGGCCTGGCAGCTCTAGGCCAATGGAGCACACCCACAGCAGAAGTTCTACTTCAGGCAGATCAGTCCTGCCCAGAAACTGCGTTTCACAGCCCTTGGTAAGAGATGTTCACGGTAGGCTGTGAGAGCACTGGGCAGAACCAGTTGTTTTTTAGCTTCCCAAAGTGCTGGAGGCAAGATGCTTTGGGGCCTCTCTCACCCTTTGGAAACAAGGCAGCCCTTAGGTCCTGGTAGCTCTAGGCCTATGTAGCACAACCAGAACAGAAGTTCTACTTCAGCCAGGTCAGGCCTGCCAAGAAACTGCGTTTCACAGGCCTTTCAAAGAGATGTTCTCTTAGGCTGTAAGAGCACTGGGCAGAGCCAGCTGTTTCTTAGCTTCCCGAAGAGCTGGGAGCAAGATGCTTTGGGTCCACTCTCCGTCTTTGGAAACAAGGCAGCCCTTTGGGCCTGGCAGCGCTAGGGCAATGGAGCACACCCAGAGCAGAAGTTCTACTTCAGCCAGATCAGGCCTGCCAGGAAACTGCGTTTCACAGGCCTTGGTAAGAGATGTTCCCGGTAGGCTGTAAGAGCACTGGGCAGAGCCAGTTGTTTCTTACCTTCCTGAAAAGCTGGAAGCAAGATGCTTGGGACCCCTCTGCCCGTTTGGGAACAAGGCAGCCTTTTGGGTCGGGAAGCTCTAGGCCAATGGAGCACACGCAGAGCAGGAGTTCTACTTCAGCCTGATCAGGCCTGCAAAGAAACAGCGTTTGACAGGCCTTGGTAAGAGATGTTCCCGGTAGGTGTAAGAGCACTGGGCAGAGCCAGTTGTTTCTTAGCTTCGCAAAGACCGGGAAGCAAGATGCTTTGGGCCTCTCTGCCCCTTGGAAACAGGGCAGCACTTTGGGCCTGGCAGCTCTAGGGCAATGGAGCACACCCAGAGCCGGAGTTCTACTTCAGCCAGATGAGGCCTGCCAAGAAACTGCGTTTCACAGGCCTTTCAAAGACATGTTCCCGGTAGGCTGTAAGAGCACGGGGCAGAGCGAGTTGGTTCTTAGCTTCCCAGAGAGCTGGAAGCAAGATGCTTTGGGGCCTCTCTGCCCCTTTGGAAACAAGGCAGCACCTTGGGCCAGGCAGCTCTAGGCCAATGGAGCACACCCAGAGCAGAAGTTCTACTTCGGCCAGTTCAGGCCACCAACAAACTGCGTTTCACAGGCCTTGGTAAGAGATGTTCCCGGTAGGCTGTAAGAGCACTGGGCAACGCCAGATGTTTCTTAGCTTCCCGAAGAGCTGGAAGCAAGATGCTTTGGGGCCTCTCATCCCCTTTGCAAACAAGGCCGACCTTTGGGCCAGGCAGCTCTAGGCCAATGGAGCACACCCAGAGCAGAAGTTCTACCTCAGCCAGATAAGGCCTGCCAAGAAACTGCGTTTCAAAGGCTTTGGTAAGAGATGTTCCCGGTACTCTGTTAGAGCACTGGGCAGAGCCATTTGTTTCTTAGCTTCCCAAAGAGCTGGAAGCAAGATGCTTTGGGGGCTCCCTGCCCCTTTGCCAACAAGGGCGACCTTTGGGCCTTTCAGCTCTAGGCCAATGGAGCACACCCAGAGCAGAAGTCCTACTTCAGCCAGATCAGGCCTGCCAAGGAACTGCGTTTCAGAGGCCTTTGTATGTGACGTTCCCGGTAGGCTGTGAGAGCACGGTGCAGAGCCAGTTGTTTCCTTGTTTCCCAAACAGCTGGAAGCAAGACGCTTTGGGGCCTCTCTGCCCCTTTGGAAACAAGGCAGCACGTTGGGTCTGGCAGCTCTAGGGCAATGGAGCACAACCAGAGCCGAAGTTCTACTTCTTCCAGATCAGGCCTGCCTAGACAGTGCGTTTCACAGGCCTTGATAAGAGATGTTCTCTTAGGCTATAAGAGCACTGGGCACAGCCAGTTGTTTCTTAGCTTCCCAAGAGGTGGAAGCAAGATGCTTTGGGGCCTCTCTCCCCCTTTGGAAACAAGGCAGCCCTTTGGGCCTTTCAGCTCTAGGGCAATGGAGCACACCCAGAGCAGAAGTTCTACCTCAGCCAGATCAGGCCTGCCAAGAAACTGCTTTTCACAGGCCTTCGTAAGAGGTGTTCCCGGAAGGCTGTAAGAGTACCTGGCAGAGCGAGTTGTTTCTTAGCTTCAAAAACAGCTGGAAGCAACATGATTTGGGGCCTCTCTCCCCCTTTGGAAACAAAGCAGCCTTTGTGCCTGGCAGCTCTAGGCCAAAGTAGCACACCCAGAGCACAAGTTCTACCTCAGCCAGATCAGGCCTTCCAAGAAACTGCGTCTCACAGGCCTTTCTCTGTCACGTTGCCGGTAGGCTGTGAGAGCACTGTGCAGAGCCAGTTGTTTCTTAGCTTCCCAAAGATTTGGAAGCAAGATGCTTTGGGGACTCTCAGCCCCTTTGGAAACGAGGCGGCCCTTTGGGCCTGGCAGCTCTAGGCCAAAGTAGCACGCCCAGAGCAGGAGTTCTACTTCAGCCAGATCAGGCCTGCCAAGAAACTGCGTTTCACAGGCCTTGGTAAGAGATGTTCCCGGTAGGCTGTGAGAGCACTGTGGAGAGCCAGTTGCTTTAGCTTCCCACAGAGCTGGAAGCAAGATGCCTTGGGGCCTCTCTCTCCCTTTGGACACAAGGCAGCCGTTTGGGCCTGGCAGCTCTAGGCCAATGGAGCACACCCACAGCAGAAGTTCTACTTCAGGCAGATCAGTCCTGCCCAGAAACTGCGTTTCACAGCCCTTGGTAAGAGATGTTCACGGTAGGCTGTGAGAGCACTGGGCAGAACCAGTTGTTTTTTAGCTTCCCAAAGTGCTGGAGGCAAGATGCTTTGGGGCCTCTCTCACCCTTTGGAAACAAGGCAGCCCTTAGGTCCTGGTAGCTCTAGGCCTATGTAGCACAACCAGAACAGAAGTTCTACTTCAGCCAGGTCAGGCCTGCCAAGAAACTGCGTTTCACAGGCCTTTCAAAGAGATGTTCTCTTAGGCTGTAAGAGCACTGGGCAGAGCCAGCTGTTTCTTAGCTTCCCGAAGAGCTGGGAGCAAGATGCTTTGGGTCCACTCTCCGTCTTTGGAAACAAGGCAGCCCTATGGGCCTGGCAGCGCTAGGGCAATGGAGCACACCCAGAGCAGAAGTTCTACTTCAGCCAGATCAGGCCTGCCAGGAAACTCTGTTTCACAGGCCTTGGTAAGAGATGTTCCCGGTAGGCTGTAAGAGCACTGGGCAGAGCCAGTTGTTTCTTACCTTCCTGAAAAGCTGGAAGCAAGATGCTTGGGACCCCTCTGCCCGTTTGGGAACAAGGCAGCCTTTTGGGTCGGGAAGCTCTAGGCCAATGGAGCACACGCAGAGCAGGAGTTCTACTTCAGCCTGATCAGGCCTGCAAAGAAACAGCGTTTGACAGGCCTTGGTAAGAGATGTTCCCGGTAGGTGTAAGAGCACTGGGCAGAGCCAGTTGTTTCTTAGCTTCGCAAAGACCGGGAAGCAAGATGCTTTGGGCCTCTCTGCCCCTTGGAAACAGGGCAGCACTTTGGGCCTGGCAGCTCTAGGGCAATGGAGCACACCCAGAGCCGGAGTTCTACTTCAGCCAGATGAGGCCTGCCAAGAAACTGCGTTTCACAGGCCTTTCAAAGACATGTTCCCGGTAGGCTGTAAGAGCACGGGGCAGAGCGAGTTGGTTCTTAGCTTCCCAGAGAGCTGGAAGCAAGATGCTTTGGGGCCTCTCTGCCCCTTTGGAAACAAGGCAGCACCTTGGGCCAGGCAGCTCTAGGCCAATGGAGCACACCCAGAGCAGAAGTTCTACTTCGGCCAGTTCAGGCCACCAACAAACTGCGTTTCACAGGCCTTGGTAAGAGATGTTCCCGGTAGGCTGTAAGAGCACTGGGCAACGCCAGATGTTTCTTAGCTTCCCGAAGAGCTGGAAGCAAGATGCTTTGGGGCCTCTCATCCCCTTTGCAAACAAGGCCGACCTTTGGGCCAGGCAGCTCTAGGCCAATGGAGCACACCCAGAGCAGAAGTTCTACCTCAGCCAGATAAGGCCTGCCAAGAAACTGCGTTTCAAAGGCTTTGGTAAGAGATGTTCCCGGTACTCTGTTAGAGCACTGGGCAGAGCCATTTGTTTCTTAGCTTCCCAAAGAGCTGGAAGCAAGATGCTTTGGGGGCTCCCTGCCCCTTTGCCAACAAGGGCGACCTTTGGGCCTTTCAGCTCTAGGCCAATGGAGCACACCCAGAGCAGAAGTCCTACTTCAGCCAGATCAGGCCTGCCAAGGAACTGCGTTTCAGAGGCCTTTGTATGTGACGTTCCCGGTAGGCTGTGAGAGCACGGTGCAGAGCCAGTTGTTTCCTTGTTTCCCAAACAGCTGGAAGCAAGACGCTTTGGGGCCTCTCTGCCCCTTTGGAAACAAGGCAGCACGTTGGGTCTGGCAGCTCTAGGGCAATGGAGCACAACCAGAGCCGAAGTTCTACTTCTTCCAGATCAGGCCTGCCTAGACAGTGCGTTTCACAGGCCTTGATAAGAGATGTTCTCTTAGGCTATAAGAGCACTGGGCACAGCCAGTTGTTTCTTAGCTTCCCAAGAGGTGGAAGCAAGATGCTTTGGGGCCTCTCTCCCCCTTTGGAAACAAGGCAGCCCTTTGGGCCTTTCAGCTCTAGGGCAATGGAGCACACCCAGAGCAGAAGTTCTACCTCAGCCAGATCAGGCCTGCCAAGAAACTGCTTTTCACAGGCCTTCGTAAGAGGTGTTCCCGGAAGGCTGTAAGAGTACCTGGCAGAGCGAGTTGTTTCTTAGCTTCAAAAACAGCTGGAAGCAACATGATTTGGGGCCTCTCTCCCCCTTTGGAAACAAAGCAGCCTTTGTGCCTGGCAGCTCTAGGCCAAAGTAGCACACCCAGAGCACAAGTTCTACCTCAGCCAGATCAGGCCTTCCAAGAAACTGCGTCTCACAGGCCTTTCTCTGTCACGTTGCCGGTAGGCTGTGAGAGCACTGTGCAGAGCCAGTTGTTTCTTAGCTTCCCAAAGATTTGGAAGCAAGATGCTTTGGGGACTCTCAGCCCCTTTGGAAACGAGGCGGCCCTTTGGGCCTGGCAGCTCTAGGCCAAAGTAGCACGCCCAGAGCAGGAGTTCTACTTCAGCCAGATCAGGCCTGCCAAGAAACTGCGTTTCACAGGCCTTGGTAAGAGATGTTCCCGGTAGGCTGTGAGAGCACTGTGGAGAGCCAGTTGCTTTAGCTTCCCACAGAGCTGGAAGCAAGATGCCTTGGGGCCTCTCTCTCCCTTTGGACACAAGGCAGCCGTTTGGGCCTGGCAGCTCTAGGCCAATGGAGCACACCCACAGCAGAAGTTCTACTTCAGGCAGATCAGTCCTGCCCAGAAACTGCGTTTCACAGCCCTTGGTAAGAGATGTTCACGGTAGGCTGTGAGAGCACTGGGCAGAACCAGTTGTTTTTTAGCTTCCCAAAGTGCTGGAGGCAAGATGCTTTGGGGCCTCTCTCACCCTTTGGAAACAAGGCAGCCCTTAGGTCCTGGTAGCTCTAGGCCTATGTAGCACAACCAGAACAGAAGTTCTACTTCAGCCAGGTCAGGCCTGCCAAGAAACTGCGTTTCACAGGCCTTTCAAAGAGATGTTCTCTTAGGCTGTAAGAGCACTGGGCAGAGCCAGCTGTTTCTTAGCTTCCCGAAGAGCTGGGAGCAAGATGCTTTGGGTCCACTCTCCGTCTTTGGAAACAAGGCAGCCCTTTGGGCCTGGCAGCGCTAGGGCAATGGAGCACACCCAGAGCAGAAGTTCTACTTCAGCCAGATCAGGCCTGCCAGGAAACTGCGTTTCACAGGCCTTGGTAAGAGATGTTCCCGGTAGGCTGTAAGAGCACTGGGCAGAGCCAGTTGTTTCTTACCTTCCTGAAAAGCTGGAAGCAAGATGCTTGGGACCCCTCTGCCCGTTTGGGAACAAGGCAGCCTTTTGGGTCGGGAAGCTCTAGGCCAATGGAGCACACGCAGAGCAGGAGTTCTACTTCAGCCTGATCAGGCCTGCAAAGAAACAGCGTTTGACAGGCCTTGGTAAGAGATGTTCCCGGTAGGTGTAAGAGCACTGGGCAGAGCCAGTTGTTTCTTAGCTTCGCAAAGACCGGGAAGCAAGATGCTTTGGGCCTCTCTGCCCCTTGGAAACAGGGCAGCACTTTGGGCCTGGCAGCTCTAGGGCAATGGAGCACACCCAGAGCCGGAGTTCTACTTCAGCCAGATGAGGCCTGCCAAGAAACTGCGTTTCACAGGCCTTTCAAAGACATGTTCCCGGTAGGCTGTAAGAGCACGGGGCAGAGCGAGTTGGTTCTTAGCTTCCCAGAGAGCTGGAAGCAAGATGCTTTGGGGCCTCTCATCCCCTTTGCAAACAAGGCCGACCTTTGGGCCAGGCAGCTCTAGGCCAATGGAGCACACCCAGAGCAGAAGTTCTACCTCAGCCAGATAAGGCCTGCCAAGAAACTGCGTTTCAAAGGCTTTGGTAAGAGATGTTCCCGGTACTCTGTTAGAGCACTGGGCAGAGCCATTTGTTTCTTAGCTTCCCAAAGAGCTGGAAGCAAGATGCTTTGGGGGCTCCCTGCCCCTTTGCCAACAAGGGCGACCTTTGGGCCTTTCAGCTCTAGGCCAATGGAGCACACCCAGAGCAGAAGTCCTACTTCAGCCAGATCAGGCCTGCCAAGGAACTGCGTTTCAGAGGCCTTTGTATGTGACGTTCCCGGTAGTCTGTGAGAGCACGGTGCAGAGCCAGTTGTTTCCTTGTTTCCCAAACAGCTGGAAGCAAGACGCTTTGGGGCCTCTCTGCCCCTTTGGAAACAAGGCAGCACGTTGGGTCTGGCAGCTCTAGGGCAATGGAGCACAACCAGAGCCGAAGTTCTACTTCTTCCAGATCAGGCCTGCCTAGACAGTGCGTTTCACAGGCCTTGATAAGAGATGTTCTCTTAGGCTATAAGAGCACTGGGCACAGCCAGTTGTTTCTTAGCTTCCCAAGAGGTGGAAGCAAGATGCTTTGGGGCCTCTCTCCCCCTTTGGAAACAAGGCAGCCCTTTGGGCCTTTCAGCTCTAGGGCAATGGAGCACACCCAGAGCAGAAGTTCTACCTCAGCCAGATCAGGCCTGCCAAGAAACTGCTTTTCACAGGCCTTCGTAAGAGGTGTTCCCGGAAGGCTGTAAGAGTACCTGGCAGAGCGAGTTGTTTCTTAGCTTCAAAAACAGCTGGAAGCAACATGATTTGGGGCCTCTCTCCCCCTTTGGAAACAAAGCAGCCTTTGTGCCTGGCAGCTCTAGGCCAAAGTAGCACACCCAGAGCACAAGTTCTACCTCAGCCAGATCAGGCCTTCCAAGAAACTGCGTCTCACAGGCCTTTCTCTGTCACGTTGCCGGTAGGCTGTGAGAGCACTGTGCAGAGCCAGTTGTTTCTTAGCTTCCCAAAGATTTGGAAGCAAGATGCTTTGGGGACTCTCAGCCCCTTTGGAAACGAGGCGGCCCTTTGGGCCTGGCAGCTCTAGGCCAAAGTAGCACGCCCAGAGCAGGAGTTCTACTTCAGCCAGATCAGGCCTGCCAAGAAACTGCGTTTCACAGGCCTTGGTAAGAGATGTTCCCGGTAGGCTGTGAGAGCACTGTGGAGAGCCAGTTGCTTTAGCTTCCCACAGAGCTGGAAGCAAGATGCCTTGGGGCCTCTCTCTCCCTTTGGACACAAGGCAGCCGTTTGGGCCTGGCAGCTCTAGGCCAATGGAGCACACCCACAGCAGAAGTTCTACTTCAGGCAGATCAGTCCTGCCCAGAAACTGCGTTTCACAGCCCTTGGTAAGAGATGTTCACGGTAGGCTGTGAGAGCACTGGGCAGAACCAGTTGTTTTTTAGCTTCCCAAAGTGCTGGAGGCAAGATGCTTTGGGGCCTCTCTCACCCTTTGGAAACAAGGCAGCCCTTAGGTCCTGGTAGCTCTAGGCCTATGTAGCACAACCAGAACAGAAGTTCTACTTCAGCCAGGTCAGGCCTGCCAAGAAACTGCGTTTCACAGGCCTTTCAAAGAGATGTTCTCTTAGGCTGTAAGAGCACTGGGCAGAGCCAGCTGTTTCTTAGCTTCCCGAAGAGCTGGGAGCAAGATGCTTTGGGTCCACTCTCCGTCTTTGGAAACAAGGCAGCCCTTTGGGCCTGGCAGCGCTAGGGCAATGGAGCACACCCAGAGCAGAAGTTCTACTTCAGCCAGATCAGGCCTGCCAGGAAACTGCGTTTCACAGGCCTTGGTAAGAGATGTTCCCGGTAGGCTGTAAGAGCACTGGGCAGAGCCAGTTGTTTCTTACCTTCCTGAAAAGCTGGAAGCAAGATGCTTGGGACCCCTCTGCCCGTTTGGGAACAAGGCAGCCTTTTGGGTCGGGAAGCTCTAGGCCAATGGAGCACACGCAGAGCAGGAGTTCTACTTCAGCCTGATCAGGCCTGCAAAGAAACAGCGTTTGACAGGCCTTGGTAAGAGATGTTCCCGGTAGGTGTAAGAGCACTGGGCAGAGCCAGTTGTTTCTTAGCTTCGCAAAGACCGGGAAGCAAGATGCTTTGGGCCTCTCTGCCCCTTGGAAACAGGGCAGCACTTTGGGCCTGGCAGCTCTAGGGCAATGGAGCACACCCAGAGCCGGAGTTCTACTTCAGCCAGATGAGGCCTGCCAAGAAACTGCGTTTCACAGGCCTTTCAAAGACATGTTCCCGGTAGGCTGTAAGAGCACGGGGCAGAGCGAGTTGGTTCTTAGCTTCCCAGAGAGCTGGAAGCAAGATGCTTTGGGGCCTCTCTGCCCCTTTGGAAACAAGGCAGCACCTTGGGCCAGGCAGCTCTAGGCCAATGGAGCACACCCAGAGCAGAAGTTCTACTTCGGCCAGTTCAGGCCACCAACAAACTGCGTTTCACAGGCCTTGGTAAGAGATGTTCCCGGTAGGCTGTAAGAGCACTGGGCAACGCCAGATGTTTCTTAGCTTCCCGAAGAGCTGGAAGCAAGATGCTTTGGGGCCTCTCATCCCCTTTGCAAACAAGGCCGACCTTTGGGCCAGGCAGCTCTAGGCCAATGGAGCACACCCAGAGCAGAAGTTCTACCTCAGCCAGATAAGGCCTGCCAAGAAACTGCGTTTCAAAGGCTTTGGTAAGAGATGTTCCCGGTACTCTGTTAGAGCACTGGGCAGAGCCATTTGTTTCTTAGCTTCCCAAAGAGCTGGAAGCAAGATGCTTTGGGGGCTCCCTGCCCCTTTGCCAACAAGGGCGACCTTTGGGCCTTTCAGCTCTAGGCCAATGGAGCACACCCAGAGCAGAAGTCCTACTTCAGCCAGATCAGGCCTGCCAAGGAACTGCGTTTCAGAGGCCTTTGTATGTGACGTTCCCGGTAGGCTGTGAGAGCACGGTGCAGAGCCAGTTGTTTCCTTGTTTCCCAAACAGCTGGAAGCAAGACGCTTTGGGGCCTCTCTGCCCCTTTGGAAACAAGGCAGCACGTTGGGTCTGGCAGCTCTAGGGCAATGGAGCACAACCAGAGCCGAAGTTCTACTTCTTCCAGATCAGGCCTGCCTAGACAGTGCGTTTCACAGGCCTTGATAAGAGATGTTCTCTTAGGCTATAAGAGCACTGGGCACAGCCAGTTGTTTCTTAGCTTCCCAAGAGGTGGAAGCAAGATGCTTTGGGGCCTCTCTCCCCCTTTGGAAACAAGGCAGCCCTTTGGGCCTTTCAGCTCTAGGGCAATGGAGCACACCCAGAGCAGAAGTTCTACCTCAGCCAGATCAGGCCTGCCAAGAAACTGCTTTTCACAGGCCTTCGTAAGAGGTGTTCCCGGAAGGCTGTAAGAGTACCTGGCAGAGCGAGTTGTTTCTTAGCTTCAAAAACAGCTGGAAGCAACATGATTTGGGGCCTCTCTCCCCCTTTGGAAACAAAGCAGCCTTTGTGCCTGGCAGCTCTAGGCCAAAGTAGCACACCCAGAGCACAAGTTCTACCTCAGCCAGATCAGGCCTTCCAAGAAACTGCGTCTCACAGGCCTTTCTCTGTCACGTTGCCGGTAGGCTGTGAGAGCACTGTGCAGAGCCAGTTGTTTCTTAGCTTCCCAAAGATTTGGAAGCAAGATGCTTTGGGGACTCTCAGCCCCTTTGGAAACGAGGCGGCCCTTTGGGCCTGGCAGCTCTAGGCCAAAGTAGCACGCCCAGAGCAGGAGTTCTACTTCAGCCAGATCAGGCCTGCCAAGAAACTGCGTTTCACAGGCCTTGGTAAGAGATGTTCCCGGTAGGCTGTGAGAGCACTGTGGAGAGCCAGTTGCTTTAGCTTCCCACAGAGCTGGAAGCAAGATGCCTTGGGGCCTCTCTCTCCCTTTGGACACAAGGCAGCCGTTTGGGCCTGGCAGCTCTAGGCCAATGGAGCACACCCACAGCAGAAGTTCTACTTCAGGCAGATCAGTCCTGCCCAGAAACTGCGTTTCACAGCCCTTGGTAAGAGATGTTCACGGTAGGCTGTGAGAGCACTGGGCAGAACCAGTTGTTTTTTAGCTTCCCAAAGTGCTGGAGGCAAGATGCTTTGGGGCCTCTCTCACCCTTTGGAAACAAGGCAGCCCTTAGGTCCTGGTAGCTCTAGGCCTATGTAGCACAACCAGAACAGAAGTTCTACTTCAGCCAGGTCAGGCCTGCCAAGAAACTGCGTTTCACAGGCCTTTCAAAGAGATGTTCTCTTAGGCTGTAAGAGCACTGGGCAGAGCCAGCTGTTTCTTAGCTTCCCGAAGAGCTGGGAGCAAGATGCTTTGGGTCCACTCTCCGTCTTTGGAAACAAGGCAGCCCTTTGGGCCTGGCAGCTCTAGGGCAATGGAGCACACCCAGAGCAGAAGTTCTACTTCAGCCAGATCAGGCCTGCCAGGAAACTGCGTTTCACAGGCCTTGGTAAGAGATGTTCCCGGTAGGCTGTAAGAGCACTGGGCAGAGCCAGTTGTTTCTTACCTTCCTGAAAAGCTGGAAGCAAGATGCTTGGGACCCCTCTGCCCGTTTGGGAACAAGGCAGCCTTTTGGGTCGGGAAGCTCTAGGCCAATGGAGCACACGCAGAGCAGGAGTTCTACTTCAGCCTGATCAGGCCTGCAAAGAAACAGCGTTTGACAGGCCTTGGTAAGAGATGTTCCCGGTAGGTGTAAGAGCACTGGGCAGAGCCAGTTGTGTCTTAGCTTCGCAAAGACCGGGAAGCAAGATGCTTTGGGCCTCTCTGCCCCTTGGAAACAGGGCAGCACTTTGGGCCTGGCAGCTCTAGGGCAGTGGAGCACACCCAGAGCCGGAGTTCTACTTCAGCCAGATGAGGCCTGCCAAGAAACTGCGTTTCACAGGCCTTTCAAAGACATGTTCCCGGTAGGCTGTAAGAGCACGGGGCAGAGCGAGTTGGTTCTTAGCTTCCCAGAGAGCTGGAAGCAAGATGCTTTGGGGCCTCTCTGCCCCTTTGGAAACAAGGCAGCACCTTGGGCCTGGCAGCTCTAGGGCAATGGAGCACACCCAGAGCAGAAGTTCTACTTCAGCCAAATCAGGCCTGCCAGGAAACGGCGTTTCACAGGCCTTGGTAAGAGATGTTCCCGGTAGGCTGTAAGAGCACTGGGCAACGCCAGATGTTTCTTAGCTTCCCGAAGAGCTGGAAGCGAGAAGCTTTGGTGCCACTCTTTCACTTTGGACTCAAGGCAGCCCTTTGGGCCAGGTAGCTCTAGGCCAGTGGAGCACACCCAGAGCAGAAGTTCTACTTCGGCCAGTTCAGGCCACCAACAAACTGCGTTTCACAGGCCTTGGTAAGAGATGTTCCCGGTAGGCTGTAAGAGCACTTGGCAACGCCAGATGTTTCTTAGCTTTCCGAAGAGCTGGAAACAAGATGCTTTCGGGCCTCTCATCCCCTTTGCAAATAAGGCGGCCCTATGGGCCAGGCAGCTCTAGGCCAATGGAGCACACCCAGAGCAGAAGCTCTACTTCGGCCAGTTCAGGCCACCAACAAACTGCGTTTCACAGGCCTTGGTAAGAGATGGTCCCGGTAGGCTGTAAGAGCACTGGGCAACGCCAGATGTTTCTTAGCTTCCCGAAGAGCTGGAAGCAAGATGCTTTGGGGCCTCTCATCCCCTTTGCAAACAAGGCCGACCTTTGGGCCAGGCAGCTCTAGGCCAATGGAGCACACCCAGAGCAGAAGTTCTACCTCAGCCAGATAAGGCCTGCCAAGAAACTGCGTTTCAAAGGCTTTGGTAAGAGATGTTCCCGGTACTCTGTTAGAGCACTGGGCAGAGCCATTTGTTTCTTAGCTTCCCAAAGAGCTGGAAGCAAGATGCTTTGGGGGCTCCCTGCCCCTTTGCCAACAAGGGCGACCTTTGGGCCTTTCAGCTCTAGGCCAATGGAGCACGCCCAGAGCAGAAGTCCTACTTCAGCCAGATCAGGCCTGCCAAGGAACTGCGTTTCAGAGGCCTTTGTATGTGACGTTCCCGGTAGGCTGTGAGAGCACGGTGCAGAGCCAGTTGTTTCCTTGTTTCCCAAACAGCTGGAAGCAAGACGCTTTGGGGCCTCTCTGCCCCTTTGGAAACAAGGCAGCACGTTGGGTCTGGCAGCTCTAGGGCAATGGAGCACAACCAGAGCCGAAGTTCTACTTCTTCCAGATCAGGCCTGCCTAGACAGTGCGTTTCACAGGCCTTGATAAGAGATGTTCTCTTAGGCTATAAGAGCACTGGGCACAGCCAGTTGTTTCTTAGCTTCCCAAGAGGTGGAAGCAAGATGCTTTGGGGCCTCTCTGCCCCTTTGCAAACAAGGCAGCACCTTGGGCCAGGCAGCTCTAGGCCAATGGAGCACACCCAGAGCAGAAGTTCTACCTCAGCCAGATAAGGCCTGTCAAGAAACTGCGTTTCAAAGGCTTTGGTAAGAGATGTTCCCGGTACTCTGTTAGAGCACTGGGCAGAGCCATTTGTTTCTTAGCTTCCCAAAGAGCTGGAAGCAAGATGCTTTGGGGGCTCCCTGCCCCTTTGCCAACAAGTGCGACCTTTGGGCCTTTCAGCTCTAGGCCAATGGAGCACACCCAGAGCAGAAGTCCTACTTCAGCCAGATCAGGCCTGCCAAGGAACTGCGTTTCAGAGGCCTTTGTATGTGACGTTCCCGGCAGGCTGTGAGAGCACGGTGCAGAGCCAGTTGTTTCCTTGTTCCCCAAACAGCTGGAAGCAAGACGCTTTGGGGCCTCTCTGCCCCTTTGGAAACAAGGCAGCACGTTGGGTCTGGCAGCTCTAGGGCAATGGAGCACAACCAGAGCCGAAGTTCTACTTCTTCCAGATCAGGCCTGCCTAGACAGTGCGTTTCACAGGCCTTGATAAGAGATGTTCTCTTAGGCTATAAGAGCACTGGGCACAGCCAGTTGTTTCTTAGCTTCCCAAGAGGTGGAAGCAAGATGCTTTGGGGCCTCTCTCCCCCTTTGCCAACAAGGGCGACCTTTGGGCCTTTCAGCACTAGGCCAATGGAGCACACCCAGAGCAGAAGTTCTACCTCAGCCAGATCAGGCCTGCCAAGAAACTGCTTTTCACAGGCCTTCGTAGGAGGTGTTCCCGGAAGGCTGTAAGAGTACCTGGCAGAGCGAGTTGTTTCTTAGCTTCAAAAACAGCTGGAAGCAACATGATTTGGGGCCTCTCTCCCCCTTTGGAAACAAAGCAGCCTTTGTGCCTGGAAGGTCTAGGCCAAAGTAGCACACCCAGAGCACAAGTTCTACCTCAGTCAGATCAGGCCTTCCAAGAAACTGCGTCTCACAGGCCTTTCTCTGTCACGTTGCCGGTAGGCTGTGAGAGCACTGTGCAGAGCCAGTTGTTTCTTAGCTTCCCAAAGATTTGGAAGCAAGATGCTTTGGGGACTCTCAGCCCCTTTGGAAACAAGGCGGCCCTTTGGGCCTGGCAGCTCTAGGCCAAAGTAGCACGCCCAGAGCAGGAGTTCTACTTCAGCCAGATCAGGCCTGCCAAGAAACTGCGTTTCACAGGCCTTGGTAAGAGATGTTCCCGGTAGGCTGTGAGAGCACTGTGGAGAGCCAGTTGCTTTAGCTTCCCACAGAGCTGGAAGCAAGATGCCTTGGGGCCTCTCTCTCCCTTTGGACACAAGGCAGCCGTTTGGGCCTGGCAGCTCTAGGCCAATGGAGCACACCCACAGCAGAAGTTCTACTTCAGGCAGATCAGTCCTGCCCAGAAACTGCGTTTCACAGCCCTTGGTAAGAGATGTTCACGGTAGGCTGTGAGAGCACTGGGCAGAACCAGTTGTTTTTTAGCTTCCCAAAGTGCTGGAGGCAAGATGCTTTGGGGCCTCTCTCACCCTTTGGAAACAAGGCAGCCCTTAGGTCCTGGTAGCTCTAGGCCTATGTAGCACAACCAGAACAGAAGTTCTACTTCAGCCAGGTCAGGCCTGCCAAGAAACTGCGTTTCACAGGCCTTTCAAAGAGATGTTCTCTTAGGCTGTAAGAGCACTGGGCAGAGCCAGCTGTTTCTTAGCTTCCCGAAGAGCTGGGAGCAAGATGCTTTGGGTCCACTCTCCGTCTTTGGAAACAAGGCAGCCCTTTGGGCCTGGCAGCTCTAGGGCAATGGAGCACACCCAGAGCAGAAGTTCTACTTCAGCCAGATCAGGCCTGCCAGGAAACTGCGTTTCACAGGCCTTGGTAAGAGATGTTCCCGGTAGGCTGTAAGAGCACTGGGCAGAGCCAGTTGTTTCTTACCTTCCTGAAAAGCTGGAAGCAAGATGCTTGGGACCCCTCTGCCCGTTTGGGAACAAGGCAGCCTTTTGGGTCGGGAAGCTCTAGGCCAATGGAGCACACGCAAAGCAGGAGTTCTACTTCAGCCTGATCAGGCCTGCAAAGAAACAGCGTTTGACAGGCCTTGGTAAGAGATGTTCGCGGTAGGTGTAAGAGCACTGGGCAGAGCCAGTTGTTTCTTAGCTTCGCAAAGACCGGGAAGCAAGATGCTTTGGGCCTCTCTGCCCCTTGGAAACAGGGCAGCACTTTGGGCCTGGCAGCTCTAGGGCAATGGAGCACACCCAGAGCCGGAGTTCTACTTCAGCCAGATGAGGCCTGCCAAGAAACTGCGTTTCACAGGCCTTTCAAAGACATGTTCCCGGTAGGCTGTAAGAGCACGGGGCAGAGCGAGTTGGTTCTTAGCTTCCCAGAGAGCTGGAAGCAAGATGCTTTGGGGCCTCTCTGCCCCTTTGCAAACAAGGCAGCACCTTGGGCCAGGCAGCTCTAGGCCAATGGAGCACACCCAGAGCAGAAGTTCTACTTCGGCCAGTTCAGGCCACCAACAAACTGCGTTTCACAGGCCTTGGTAAGAGATGTTCCCGGTAGGCTGTAAGAGCACTGGGCAACGCCAGATGTTTCTTAGCTTCCCGAAGAGCTGGAAGCAAGATGCTTTGGGGCCTCTCTGCCCCTTTGCAAACAAGGCGGCCCTTTGGGCCAGGCAGCTCTAGGCCAATGGAGCACACCCAGAGCAGAAGTTCTACCTCAGCCAGATAAGGCCTGCCAAGAAACTGCGTTTCAAAGGCTTTGGTAAGAGATGTTCCCGGTACTCTGTTAGAGCACTGGGCAGAGCCATTTGTTTCTTAGCTTCCCAAAGAGCTGGAAGCAAGATGCTTTGGGGGCTCCCTGCCCCTTTGCCAACAAGGGCGACCTTTGGGCCTTTCAGCTCTAGGCCAATGGAGCACACCCAGAGCAGAAGTCCTACTTCAGCCAGATCAGGCCTGCCAAGGAACTGCGTTTCAGAGGCCTTTGTATGTGACGTTCCCGGTAGGCTGTGAGAGCACGGTGCAGAGCCAGTTGTTTCCTTGTTTCCCAAACAGCTGGAAGCAAGACGCTTTGGGGCCTCTCTGCCCCTTTGGAAACAAGGCAGCACGTTGGGTCTGGCAGCTCTAGGGCAATGGAGCACAACCAGAGCCGAAGTTCTACTTCTTCCAGATCAGGCCTGCCTAGACAGTGCGTTTCCCAGGCCTTGATAAGAGATGTTCTCTTAGGCTATAAGAGCACTGGGCACAGCCAGTTGTTTCTTAGCTTCCCAAGAGGTGGAAGCAAGATGCTTTGGGGCCTCTCTCCCCCTTTGCCAACAAGGGCGACCTTTGGGCCTTTCAGCTCTAGGCCAATGGAGCACACCCAGAGCAGAAGTTCTACCTCAGCCAGATCAGGCCTGCCAAGAAACTGCTTTTCACAGGCCTTCGTAAGAGGTGTTCCCGGAAGGCTGTAAGAGTACCTGGCAGAGCGAGTTGTTTCTTAGCTTCAAAAACAGCTGGAAGCAACATGATTTGGGGCCTCTCTCCCCCTTTGGAAACAAAGCAGCCTTTGTGCCTGGCAGCTCTAGGCCAAAGTAGCACACCCAGAGCACAAGTTCTACCTCAGCCAGATCAGGCCTTCCAAGAAACTGCGTCTCACAGGCCTTTCTCTGTCACGTTGCCGGTAGGCTGTGAGAGCACTGTGCAGAGCCAGTTGTTTCTTAGCTTCCCAAAGATTTGGAAGCAAGATGCTTTGGGGACTCTCAGCCCCTTTGGAAACAAGGCGGCCCTTTGGGCCTGGCAGCTCTAGGCCAAAGTAGCACGCCCAGAGCAGGAGTTCTACTTCAGCCAGATCAGGCCTGCCAAGAAACTGCGTTTCACAGGCCTTGGTAAGAGATGTTCCCGGTAGGCTGTGAGAGCACTGTGGAGAGCCAGTTGCTTTAGCTTCCCACAGAGCTGGAAGCAAGATGCCTTGGGGCCTCTCTCTCCCTTTGGACACAAGGCAGCCGTTTGGGCCTGGCAGCTCTAGGCCAATGGAGCACATCCACAGCAGAAGTTCTACTTCAGGCAGATCAGTCCTGCCCAGAAACTGCGTTTCACAGCCCTTGGTAAGAGATGTTCACGGTAGGCTGTGAGAGCACTGGGCAGAACCAGTTGTTTTTTAGCTTCCCAAAGTGCTGGAGGCAAGATGCTTTGGGGCCTCTCTCACCCTTTGGAAACAAGGCAGCCCTTAGGTCCTGGTAGCTCTAGGCCTATGTAGCACAACCAGAACAGAAGTTCTACTTCAGCCAGGTCAGGCCTGCCAAGAAACTGCGTTTCACAGGCCTTTCAAAGAGATGTTCTCTTAGGCTGTAAGAGCACTGGGCAGAGCCAGCTGTTTCTTAGCTTCCCGAAGAGCTGGGAGCAAGATGCTTTGGGTCCACTCTCCGTCTTTGGAAACAAGGCAGCCCTTTGGGCCTGGCAGCTCTAGGGCAATGGAGCACACCCAGAGCAGAAGTTCTACTTCAGCCAGATCAGGCCTGCCAGGAAACTGCGTTTCACAGGCCTTGGTAAGAGATGTTCCCGGTAGGCTGTAAGAGCACTGGGCAGAGCCAGTTGTTTCTTACCTTCCTGAAAAGCTGGAAGCAAGATGCTTGGGACCCCTCTGCCCGTTTGGGAACAAGGCAGCCTTTTGGGTCGGGAAGCTCTAGGCCAATGGAGCACACGCAAAGCAGGAGTTCTACTTCAGCCTGATCAGGCCTGCAAAGAAACAGCGTTTGACAGGCCTTGGTAAGAGATGTTCGCGGTAGGTGTAAGAGCACTGGGCAGAGCCAGTTGTTTCTTAGCTTCGCAAAGACCGGGAAGCAAGATGCTTTGGGCCTCTCTGCCCCTTGGAAACAGGGCAGCACTTTGGGCCTGGCAGCTCTAGGGCAATGGAGCACACCCAGAGCCGGAGTTCTACTTCAGCCAGATGAGGCCTGCCAAGAAACTGCGTTTCACAGGCCTTTCAAAGACATGTTCCCGGTAGGCTGTAAGAGCACTGGGCAGAGCGAGTTGGTTCTTAGCTTCCCAGAGAGCTGGAAGCAAGATGCTTTGGGGCCTCTCTGCCCCTTTGCAAACAAGGCAGCACCTTGGGCCAGGCAGCTCTAGGCCAATGGAGCACACCCAGAGCAGAAGTTCTACCTCAGCCAGATAAGGCCTGCCAAGAAACTGCGTTTCAAAGGCTTTGGTAAGAGATGTTCCCGGTACTCTGTTAGAGCACTGGGCAGAGCCATTTGTTTCTTAGCTTCCCAAAGAGCTGGAAGCAAGATGCTTTGGGGGCTCCCTGCCCCTTTGCCATCAAGGGCGACCTTTGGGCCTTTCAGCTCTAGGCCAATGGAGCACACCCAGAGCAGAAGTCCTACTTCAGCCAGATCAGGCCTGCCAAGGAACTGCGTTTCAGAGGCCTTTGTATGTGACGTTCCCGGCAGGCTGTGAGAGCACGGTGCAGAGCCAGTTGTTTCCTTGTTTCCAAAACAGCTGGAAGCAAGACGCTTTGGGGCC
The DNA here is from genome assembly GCF_041296235.1 of Equus asinus. Lineage (NCBI taxonomy): Eukaryota > Metazoa > Chordata > Mammalia > Perissodactyla > Equidae > Equus > Equus asinus. The sequence continues at coordinate 1,999,004 of NW_027225523.1, forward strand.
TCTCTGCCCCTTTGGAAACAAGGCAGCACGTTGGGTCTGGCAGCTCTAGGGCAATGGAGCACAACCAGAGCCGAAGTTCTACTTCTTCCAGATCAGGCCTGCCTAGACAGTGCGTTTCACAGGCCTTGATAAGAGATGTTCTCTTAGGCTATAAGAGCACTGGGCACAGCCAGTTGTTTCTTAGCTTCCCAAGAGGTGGAAGCAAGATGCTTTGGGGCCTCTCTCCCCCTTTGCCAACAAGGGCGACCTTTGGGCCTTTCAGCTCTAGGCCAATGGAGCACACCCAGAGCAGAAGTTCTACCTCAGCCAGATCAGGCCTGCCAAGAAACTGCTTTTCACAGGCCTTCGTAAGAGGTGTTCCCGGAAGGCTGTAAGAGTACCTGGCAGAGCGAGTTGTTTCTTAGCTTCAAAAACAGCTGGAAGCAACATGATTTGGGGCCTCTCTCCCCCTTTGGAAACAAAGCAGCCTTTGTGCCTGGCAGCTCTAGGCCAAAGTAGCACACCCAGAGCACAAGTTCTACCTCAGCCAGATCAGGCCTTCCAAGAAACTGCGTCTCACAGGCCTTTCTCTGTCACGTTGCCGGTAGGCTGTGAGAGCACTGTGCAGAGCCAGTTGTTTCTTAGCTTCCCAAAGATTTGGAAGCAAGATGCTTTGGGGACTCTCAGCCCCTTTGGAAACAAGGCGGCCCTTTGGGCCTGGCAGCTCTAGGCCAAAGTAGCACGCCCAGAGCAGGAGTTCTACTTCAGCCAGATCAGGCCTGCCAAGAAACTGCGTTTCACAGGCCTTGGTAAGAGATGTTCCCGGTAGGCTGTGAGAGCACTGTGGAGAGCCAGTTGCTTTAGCTTCCCACAGAGCTGGAAGCAAGATGCCTTGGGGCCTCTCTCTCCCTTTGGACACAAGGCAGCCGTTTGGGCCTGGCAGCTCTAGGCCAATGGAGCACATCCACAGCAGAAGTTCTACTTCAGGCAGATCAGTCCTGCCCAGAAACTGCGTTTCACAGCCCTTGGTAAGAGATGTTCACGGTAGGCTGTGAGAGCACTGGGCAGAACCAGTTGTTTTTTAGCTTCCCAAAGTGCTGGAGGCAAGATGCTTTGGGGCCTCTCTCACCCTTTGGAAACAAGGCAGCCCTTAGGTCCTGGTAGCTCTAGGCCTATGTAGCACAACCAGAACAGAAGTTCTACTTCAGCCAGGTCAGGCCTGCCAAGAAACTGCGTTTCACAGGCCTTTCAAAGAGATGTTCTCTTAGGCTGTAAGAGCACTGGGCAGAGCCAGCTGTTTCTTAGCTTCCCGAAGAGCTGGGAGCAAGATGCTTTGGGTCCACTCTCCGTCTTTGGAAACAAGGCAGCCCTTTGGGCCTGGCAGCTCTAGGGCAATGGAGCACACCCAGAGCAGAAGTTCTACTTCAGCCAGATCAGGCCTGCCAGGAAACTGCGTTTCACAGGCCTTGGTAAGAGATGTTCCCGGTAGGCTGTAAGAGCACTGGGCAGAGCCAGTTGTTTCTTACCTTCCTGAAAAGCTGGAAGCAAGATGCTTGGGACCCCTCTGCCCGTTTGGGAACAAGGCAGCCTTTTGGGTCGGGAAGCTCTAGGCCAATGGAGCACACGCAGAGCAGGAGTTCTACTTCAGCCTTATCAGGCCTGCAAAGAAACAGCGTTTGACAGGCCTTGGTAAGAGATGTTCCCGGTAGGTGTAAGAGCACTGGGCAGAGCCAGTTGTTTCTTAGCTTCGCAAAGACCGGGAAGCAAGATGCTTTGGGCCTCTCTGCCCCTTGGAAACAGGGCAGCACTTTGGGCCTGGCAGCTCTAGGGCAATGGAGCACACCCAGAGCCGGAGTTCTACTTCAGCCAGATGAGGCCTGCCAAGAAACTGCGTTTCACAGGCCTTTCAAAGACATGTTCCCGGTAGGCTGTAAGAGCACGGGGCAGAGCGAGTTGGTTCTTAGCTTCCCAGAGAGCTGGAAGCAAGATGCTTTGGGGCCTCTCTGCCCCTTTGGAAACAAGGCAGCACCTTGGGCCTGGCAGCTCTAGGGCAATGGAGCACACCCAGAGCAGAAGTTCTACTTCAGCCAAATCAGGCCTGCCAGGAAACGGCGTTTCACAGGCCTTGGTAAGAGATGTTCCCGGTAGGCTGTAAGAGCACTGGGCAACGCCAGATGTTTCTTAGCTTCCCGAAGAGCTGGAAGCGAGAAGCTTTGGTGCCACTCTCTCACTTTGGACTCAAGGCAGCACTCTGGGGCAGGTAGCTCTAGCCCAGTGGAGCACACCCAGAGCAGAAGTTCTACTTGGGCCAGTTCAGGCCACCAACAAACTGCGTTTCACAGGACTTGGTAAGAGATGTTCCCGGTAGGCTGTAAGAGCACTGGGCAACGCCAGATGTTTCTTAGCTTCCCGAAGAGCTGGAAGCAAGATGCTTTGGGGCCTCTCATCCCCTTTGCAAACAAGGCGGCCCTATGGGCCAGGCATCTCTAGGCCAATGGAGCACACCCAGAGCAGAAGTTCTACTGCGGCCAGTTCAGGCCACCAACAAACTGCGTTTCACAGGCCTTGGTAAGAGATGTTCCTGGTAGGCTGTAAGAGCACTGGGCAACGCCAGATGTTTCTTAGCTTCCCGAAGAGCTGGACGCAAGATGCTTTGGGGCCTCTCATCCCCTTTGCAAACAAGGCCGACCTTTGGGCCAGGCAGCTCTAGGCCAATGGAGCACACCCAGAGCAGAAGTTCTACCTCAGCCAGATAAGGCCTGCCAAGAAACTGCGTTTCAAAGGCTTTGGTAAGAGATGTTCCCGGTACTCTGTTAGAGCACTGGGCAGAGCCATTTGTTTCTTAGCTTCCCAAAGAGCTGGAAGCAAGATGCTTTGGGGGCTCCCTGCCCCTTTGCCAACAAGGGCGACCTTTGGGCCTTTCAGCTCTAGGCCAATGGAGCACACCCAGAGCAGAAGTCCTACTTCAGCCAGATCAGGCCTGCCAAGGAACTGCGTTTCAGAGGCCTTTGTATGTGACGTTCCCGGTAGGCTGTGAGAGCACGGTGCAGAGCCAGTTGTTTCCTTGTTTCCCAAACAGCTGGAAGCAAGACGCTTTGGGGCCTCTCTGCCCCTTTGGAAACAAGGCAGCACGTTGGGTCTGGCAGCTCTAGGGCAATGGAGCACAACCAGAGCCGAAGTTCTACTTCTTCCAGATCAGGCCTGCCTAGACAGTGCGTTTCCCAGGCCTTGATAAGAGATGTTCTCTTAGGCTATAAGAGCACTGGGCACAGCCAGTTGTTTCTTAGCTTCCCAAGAGGTGGAAGCAAGATGCTTTGGGGCCTCTCTCCCCCTTTGGAAACAAGGCAGCCCTTTGGGCCTTTCAGCTCTAGGCCAATGGAGCACACCCAGAGCAGAAGTTCTACCTCAGCCAGATCAGGCCTGCCAAGAAACTGCTTTTCACAGGCCTTCGTAAGAGGTGTTCCCGGAAGGCTGTAAGAGTACCTGGCAGAGCGAGTTGTTTCTTAGCTTCAAAAACAGCTGGAAGCAACATGATTTGGGGCCTCTCTCCCCCTTTGGAAACAAAGCAGCCTTTGTGCCTGGCAGCTCTAGGCCAAAGTAGCACACCCAGAGCACAAGTTCTACCTCAGCCAGATCAGGCCTTCCAAGAAACTGCGTCTCACAGGCCTTTCTCTGTCACGTTGCCGGTAGGCTGTGAGAGCACTGTGCAGAGCCAGTTGTTTCTTAGCTTCCCAAAGATTTGGAAGCAAGATGCTTTGGGGACTCTCAGCCCCTTTGGAAACAAGGCGGCCCTTTGGGCCTGGCAGCTCTAGGCCAAAGTAGCACGCCCAGAGCAGGAGTTCTACTTCAGCCAGATCAGGCCTGCCAAGAAACTGCGTTTCACAGGCCTTGGTAAGAGATGTTCCCGGTAGGCTGTGAGAGCACTGTGGAGAGCCAGTTGCTTTAGCTTCCCACAGAGCTGGAAGCAAGATGCCTTGGGGCCTCTCTCTCCCTTTGGACACAAGGCAGCCGTTTGGGCCTGGCAGCTCTAGGCCAATGGAGCACATCCACAGCAGAAGTTCTACTTCAGGCAGATCAGTCCTGCCCAGAAACTGCGTTTCACAGCCCTTGGTAAGAGATGTTCACGGTAGGCTGTGAGAGCACTGGGCAGAACCAGTTGTTTTTTAGCTTCCCAAAGTGCTGGAGGCAAGATGCTTTGGGGCCTCTCTCACCCTTTGGAAACAAGGCAGCCCTTAGGTCCTTGTAGCTCTAGGCCTATGTAGCACAACCAGAACAGAAGTTCTACTTCAGCCAGGTCAGGCCTGCCAAGAAACTGCGTTTCACAGGCCTTTCAAAGAGATGTTCTCTTAGGCTGTAAGAGCACTGGGCAGAGCCAGCTGTTTCTTAGCTTCCCGAAGAGCTGGGAGCAAGATGCTTTGGGTCCACTCTCCGTCTTTGGAAACAAGGCAGCCCTTTGGGCCTGGCAGCTCTAGGGCAATGGAGCACACCCAGAGCAGAAGTTCTACTTCAGCCAGATCAGGCCTGCCAGGAAACTGCGTTTCACAGGCCTTGGTAAGAGATGTTCCCGGTAGGCTGTAAGAGCACTGGGCAGAGCCAGTTGTTTCTTACCTTCCTGAAAAGCTGGAAGCAAGATGCTTGGGACCCCTCTGCCCGTTTGGGAACAAGGCAGCCTTTTGGGTCGGGAAGCTCTAGGCCAATGGAGCACACGCAAAGCAGGAGTTCTACTTCAGCCTGATCAGGCCTGCAAAGAAACAGCGTTTGACAGGCCTTGGTAAGAGATGTTCGCGGTAGGTGTAAGAGCACTGGGCAGAGCCAGTTGTTTCTTAGCTTCGCAAAGACCGGGAAGCAAGATGCTTTGGGCCTCTCTGCCCCTTGGAAACAGGGCAGCACTTTGGGCCTGGCAGCTCTAGGGCAATGGAGCACACCCAGAGCCGGAGTTCTACTTCAGCCAGATGAGGCCTGCCAAGAAACTGCGTTTCACAGGCCTTTCAAAGACATGTTCCCGGTAGGCTGTAAGAGCACTGGGCAGAGCGAGTTGGTTCTTAGCTTCCCAGAGAGCTGGAAGCAAGATGCTTTGGGGCCTCTCTGCCCCTTTGCAAACAAGGCAGCACCTTGGGCCAGGCAGCTCTAGGCCAATGGAGCACACCCAGAGCAGAAGTTCTACCTCAGCCAGATAAGGCCTGCCAAGAAACTGCGTTTCAAAGGCTTTGGTAAGAGATGTTCCCGGTACTCTGTTAGAGCACTGGGCAGAGCCATTTGTTTCTTAGCTTCCCAAAGAGCTGGAAGCAAGATGCTTTGGGGGCTCCCTGCCCCTTTGCCAACAAGGGCGACCTTTGGGCCTTTCAGCTCTAGGCCAATGGAGCACACCCAGAGCAGAAGTCCTACTTCAGCCAGATCAGGCCTGCCAAGGAACTGCGTTTCAGAGGCCTTTGTATGTGACGTTCCCGGCAGGCTGTGAGAGCACGGTGCAGAGCCAGTTGTTTCCTTGTTTCCAAAACAGCTGGAAGCAAGACGCTTTGGGGCCTCTCTGCCCCTTTGGAAACAAGGCAGCACGTTGGGTCTGGCAGCTCTAGGGCAATGGAGCACAACCAGAGCCGAAGTTCTACTTCTTCCAGATCAGGCCTGCCTAGACAGTGCGTTTCCCAGGCCTTGATAAGAGATGTTCTCTTAGGCTATAAGAGCACTGGGCACAGCCAGTTGTTTCTTAGCTTCCCAAGAGGTGGAAGCAAGATGCTTTGGGGCCTCTCTCCCCCTTTGCCAACAAGGGCGACCTTTGGGCCTTTCAGCTCTAGGCCAATGGAGCACACCCAGAGCAGAAGTTCTACCTCAGCCAGATCAGGCCTGCCAAGAAACTGCTTTTCACAGGCCTTCGTAAGAGGTGTTCCCGGAAGGCTGTAAGAGTACCTGGCAGAGCGAGTTGTTTCTTAGCTTCAAAAACAGCTGGAAGCAACATGATTTGGGGCCTCTCTCCCCCTTTGGAAAGAAAGCAGCCTTTGTGCCTGGCAGCTCTAGGCCAAAGTAGCACACCCAGAGCACAAGTTCTACCTCAGCCAGATCAGGCCTTCCAAGAAACTGCGTCTCACAGGCCTTTCTCTGTCACGTTGCCGGTAGGCTGTGAGAGCACTGTGCAGAGCCAGTTGTTTCTTAGCTTCCCAAAGATTTGGAAGCAAGATGCTTTGGGGACTCTCAGCCCCTTTGGAAACAAGGCGGCCCTTTGGGCCTGGCAGCTCTAGGCCAAAGTAGCACGCCCAGAGCAGGAGTTCTACTTCAGCCAGATCAGGCCTGCCAAGAAACTGCGTTTCACAGGCCTTGGTAAGAGATGTTCCCGGTAGGCTGTGAGAGCACTGTGGAGAGCCAGTTGCTTTAGCTTCCCACAGAGCTGGAAGCAAGATGCCTTGGGGCCTCTCTCTCCCTTTGGACACAAGGCAGCCGTTTGGGCCTGGCAGCTCTAGGCCAATGGAGCACATCCACAGCAGAAGTTCTACTTCAGGCAGATCAGTCCTGCCCAGAAACTGCGTTTCACAGCCCTTGGTAAGAGATGTTCACGGTAGGCTGTGAGAGCACTGGGCAGAACCAGTTGTTTTTTAGCTTCCCAAAGTGCTGGAGGCAAGATGCTTTGGGGCCTCTCTCACCCTTTGGAAACAAGGCAGCCCTTAGGTCCTGGTAGCTCTAGGCCTATGTAGCACAACCAGAACAGAAGTTCTACTTCAGCCAGGTCAGGCCTGCCAAGAAACTGCGTTTCACAGGCCTTTCAAAGAGATGTTCTCTTAGGCTGTAAGAGCACTGGGCAGAGCCAGCTGTTTCTTAGCTTCCCGAAGAGCTGGGAGCAAGATGCTTTGGGTCCACTCTCCGTCTTTGGAAACAAGGCAGCCCTTTGGGCCTGGCAGCTCTAGGGCAATGGAGCACACCCAGAGCAGAAGTTCTACTTCAGCCAGATCAGGCCTGCCAGGAAACTGCGTTTCACAGGCCTTGGTAAGAGATGTTCCCGGTAGGCTGTAAGAGCACTGGGCAGAGCCAGTTGTTTCTTACCTTCCTGAAAAGCTGGAAGCAAGATGCTTGGGACCCCTCTGCCCGTTTGGGAACAAGGCAGCCTTTTGGGTCGGGAAGCTCTAGGCCAATGGAGCACACGCAGAGCAGGAGTTCTACTTCAGCCTGATCAGGCCTGCAAAGAAACAGCGTTTGACAGGCCTTGGTAAGAGATGTTCGCGGTAGGTGTAAGAGCACTGGGCAGAGCCAGTTGTTTCTTAGCTTCGCAAAGACCGGGAAGCAAGATGCTTTGGGCCTCTCTGCCCCTTGGAAACAGGGCAGCACTTTGGGCCTGGCAGCTCTAGGGCAATGGAGCACACCCAGAGCCGGAGTTCTACTTCAGCCAGATGAGGCCTGCCAAGAAACTGCGTTTCACAGGCCTTTCAAAGACATGTTCCCGGTAGGCTGTAAGAGCACGGGGCAGAGCGAGTTGGTTCTTAGCTTCCCAGAGAGCTGGAAGCAAGATGCTTTGGGGCCTCTCTGCCCCTTTGGAAACAAGGCAGCACCTTGGGCCTGGCAGCTCTAGGGCAATGGAGCACACCCAGAGCAGAAGTTCTACTTCAGCCAAATCAGGCCTGCCAGGAAATGGCGTTTCACAGGCCTTGGTAAGAGATGTTCCCGGTAGGCTGTAAGAGCACTGGGCAACGCCAGATGTTTCTTAGCTTCCCGAAGAGCTGGAAGCGAGAAGCTTTGGTGCCACTCTCTCACTTTGGACTCAAGGCAGCACTCTGGGGCAGGTAGCTCTAGCCCAGTGGAGCACACCCAGAGCAGAAGTTCTACTTGGGCCAGTTCAGGCCACCAACAAACTGCGTTTCACAGGCCTTGGTAAGAGATGTTCCCGGTAGGCTGTAAGAGCACTGGGCAACGCCAGATGTTTCTTAGCTTCCCGAAGAGCTGGAAGCAAGATGCTTTGGGGCCTCTCATCCCCTTTGCAAACAAGGCGGCCCTATGGGCCAGGCATCTCTAGGCCAATGGAGCACACCCAGAGCAGAAGTTCTACTGCGGCCAGTTCAGGCCACCAACAAACTGCGTTTCACAGGCCTTGGTAAGAGATGTTCCTGGTAGGCTGTAAGAGCACTGGGCAACGCCAGATGTTTCTTAGCTTCCCGAAGAGCTGGACGCAAGATGCTTTGGGGCCTCTCATCCCCTTTGCAAACAAGGCCGACCTTTGGGCCAGGCAGCTCTAGGCCAATGGAGCACACCCAGAGCAGAAGTTCTACCTCAGCCAGATAAGGCCTGCCAAGAAACTGCGTTTCAAAGGCTTTGGTAAGAGATGTTCCCGGTACTCTGTTAGAGCACTGGGCAGAGCCATTTGTTTCTTAGCTTCCCAAAGAGCTGGAATCAAGATGCTTTGGGGGCTCCCTGCCCCTTTGCCAACAAGGGCGACCTTTGGGCCTTTCAGCTCTAGGCCAATGGAGCACACCCAGAGCAGAAGTCCTACTTCAGCCAGATCAGGCCTGCCAAGGAACTGCGTTTCAGAGGCCTTTGTATGTGACGTTCCCGGTAGGCTGTGAGAGCACGGTGCAGAGCCAGTTGTTTCCTTGTTTCCCAAACAGCTGGAAGCAAGACGCTTTGGGGCCTCTCTGCCCCTTTGGAAACAAGGCAGCACGTTGGGTCTGGCAGCTCTAGGGCAATGGAGCACAACCAGAGCCGAAGTTCTACTTCTTCCAGATCAGGCCTGCCTAGACAGTGCGTTTCACAGGCCTTGATAAGAGATGTTCTCTTAGGCTATAAGAGCACTGGGCACAGCCAGTTGTTTCTTAGCTTCCCAAGAGGTGGAAGCAAGATGCTTTGGGGCCTCTCTCCCCCTTTGGAAACAAGGCAGCCCTTTGGGCCTTTCAGCTCTAGGGCAATGGAGCACACCCAGAGCAGAAGTTCTACCTCAGCCAGATCAGGCCTGCCAAGAAACTGCTTTTCACAGGCCTTCGTAAGAGGTGTTCCCGGAAGGCTGTAAGAGTACCTGGCAGAGCGAGTTGTTTCTTAGCTTCAAAAACAGCTGGAAGCAACATGATTTGGGGCCTCTCTCCCCCTTTGGAAACAAAGCAGCCTTTGTGCCTGGCAGCTCTAGGCCAAAGTAGCACACCCAGAGCACAAGTTCTACCTCAGCCAGATCAGGCCTTCCAAGAAACTGCGTCTCACAGGCCTTTCTCTGTCACGTTGCCGGTAGGCTGTGAGAGCACTGTGCAGAGCCAGTTGTTTCTTAGCTTCCCAAAGATTTGGAAGCAAGATGCTTTGGGGACTCTCAGCCCCTTTGGAAACGAGGCGGCCCTTTGGGCCTGGCAGCTCTAGGCCAAAGTAGCACGCCCAGAGCAGGAGTTCTACTTCAGCCAGATCAGGCCTGCCAAGAAACTGCGTTTCACAGGCCTTGGTAAGAGATGTTCCCGGTAGGCTGTGAGAGCACTGTGGAGAGCCAGTTGCTTTAGCTTCCCACAGAGCTGGAAGCAAGATGCCTTGGGGCCTCTCTCTCCCTTTGGACACAAGGCAGCCGTTTGGGCCTGGCAGCTCTAGGCCAATGGAGCACACCCACAGCAGAAGTTCTACTTCAGGCAGATCAGTCCTGCCCAGAAACTGCGTTTCACAGCCCTTGGTAAGAGATGTTCACGGTAGGCTGTGAGAGCACTGGGCAGAACCAGTTGTTTTTTAGCTTCCCAAAGTGCTGGAGGCAAGATGCTTTGGGGCCTCTCTCACCCTTTGGAAACAAGGCAGCCCTTAGGTCCTGGTAGCTCTAGGCCTATGTAGCACAACCAGAACAGAAGTTCTACTTCAGCCAGGTCAGGCCTGCCAAGAAACTGCGTTTCACAGGCCTTTCAAAGAGATGTTCTCTTAGGCTGTAAGAGCACTGGGCAGAGCCAGCTGTTTCTTAGCTTCCCGAAGAGCTGGGAGCAAGATGCTTTGGGTCCACTCTCCGTCTTTGGAAACAAGGCAGCCCTTTGGGCCTGGCAGCTCTAGGGCAATGGAGCACACCCAGAGCAGAAGTTCTACTTCAGCCAGATCAGGCCTGCCAGGAAACTGCGTTTCACAGGCCTTGGTAAGAGATGTTCCCGGTAGGCTGTAAGAGCACTGGGCAGAGCCAGTTGTTTCTTACCTTCCTGAAAAGCTGGAAGCAAGATGCTTGGGACCCCTCTGCCCGTTTGGGAACAAGGCAGCCTTTTGGGTCGGGAAGCTCTAGGCCAATGGAGCACACGCAGAGCAGGAGTTCTACTTCAGCCTGATCAGGCCTGCAAAGAAACAGCGTTTGACAGGCCTTGGTAAGAGATGTTCCCGGTAGGTGTAAGAGCACTGGGCAGAGCCAGTTGTTTCTTAGCTTCGCAAAGACTGGGAAGCAAGATGCTTTGGGCCTCTCTGCCCCTTGGAAACAGGGCAGCACTTTGGGCCTGGCAGCTCTAGGGCAATGGAGCACACCCAGAGCCGGAGTTCTACTTCAGCCAGATGAGGCCTGCCAAGAAACTGCGTTTCACAGGCCTTTCAAAGACATGTTCCCGGTAGGCTGTAAGAGCACGGGGCAGAGCGAGTTGGTTCTTAGCTTCCCAGAGAGCTGGAAGCAAGATGCTTTGGGGCCTCTCATCCCCTTTGCAAACAAGGCCGACCTTTGGGCCAGGCAGCTCTAGGCCAATGGAGCACACCCAGAGCAGAAGTTCTACCTCAGCCAGATAAGGCCTGCCAAGAAACTGCGTTTCAAAGGCTTTGGTAAGAGATGTTCCCGGTACTCTGTTAGAGCACTGGGCAGAGCCATTTGTTTCTTAGCTTCCCAAAGAGCTGGAATCAAGATGCTTTGGGGGCTCCCTGCCCCTTGCCAACAAGGGCGACCTTTGGGCCTTTCAGCTCTAGGCCAATGGAGCACACCCAGAGCAGAAGTCCTACTTCAGCCAGATCAGGCCTGCCAAGGAACTGCGTTTCAGAGGCCTTTGTATGTGACGTTCCCGGTAGGCTGTGAGAGCACGGTGCAGAGCCAGTTGTTTCCTTGTTTCCCAAACAGCTGGAAGCAAGACGCTTTGGGGCCTCTCTGCCCCTTTGGAAACAAGGCAGCACGTTGGGTCTGGCAGCTCTAGGGCAATGGAGCACAACCAGAGCCGAAGTTCTACTTCTTCCAGATCAGGCCTGCCTAGACAGTGCGTTTCCCAGGCCTTGATAAGAGATGTTCTCTTAGGCTATAAGAGCACTGGGCACAGCCAGTTGTTTCTTAGCTTCCCAAGAGGTGGAAGCAAGATGCTTTGGGGCCTCTCTCCCCCTTTGGAAACAAGGCAGCCCTTTGGGCCTTTCAGCTCTAGGGCAATGGAGCACACCCAGAGCAGAAGTTCTACCTCAGCCAGATCAGGCCTGCCAAGAAACTGCTTTTCACAGGCCTTCGTAAGAGGTGTTCCCGGAAGGCTGTAAGAGTACCTGGCAGAGCGAGTTGTTTCTTAGCTTCAAAAACAGCTGGAAGCAACATGATTTGGGGCCTCTCTCCCCCTTTGGAAACAAAGCAGCCTTTGTGCCTGGCAGCTCTAGGCCAAAGTAGCACACCCAGAGCACAAGTTCTACCTCAGCCAGATCAGGCCTTCCAAGAAACTGCGTCTCACAGGCCTTTCTCTGTCATGTTGCCGGTAGGCTGTGAGAGCACTGTGCAGAGCCAGTTGTTTCTTAGCTTCCCAAAGATTTGGAAGCAAGATGCTTTGGGGACTCTCAGCCCCTTTGGAAACGAGGCGGCCCTTTGGGCCTGGCAGCTCTAGGCCAAAGTAGCACGCCCAGAGCAGGAGTTCTACTTCAGCCAGATCAGGCCTGCCAAGAAACTGCGTTTCACAGGCCTTGGTAAGAGATGTTCCCGGTAGGCTGTGAGAGCACTGTGGAGAGCCAGTTGCTTTAGCTTCCCACAGAGCTGGAAGCAAGATGCCTTGGGGCCTCTCTCTCCCTTTGGACACAAGGCAGCCGTTTGGGCCTGGCAGCTCTAGGCCAATGGAGCACACCCACAGCAGAAGTTCTACTTCAGACAGATCAGTCCTGCCCAGAAACTGCGTTTCACAGCCCTTGGTAAGAGATGTTCACGGTAGGCTGTGAGAGCACTGGGCAGAACCAGTTGTTTTTTAGCTTCCCAAAGTGCTGGAGGCAAGATGCTTTGGGGCCTCTCTCACCCTTTGGAAACAAGGCAGCCCTTAGGTCCTGGTAGCTCTAGGCCTATGTAGCACAACCAGAACAGAAGTTCTACTTCAGCCAGGTCAGGCCTGCCAAGAAACTGCGTTTCACAGGCCTTTCAAAGAGATGTTCTCTTAGGCTGTAAGAGCACTGGGCAGAGCCAGCTGTTTCTTAGCTTCCCGAAGAGCTGGGAGCAAGATGCTTTGGGTCCACTCTCCGTCTTTGGAAACAAGGCAGCCCTTTGGGCCTGGCAGCGCTAGGGCAATGGAGCACACCCAGAGCAGAAGTTCTACTTCAGCCAGATCAGGCCTGCCAGGAAACTGCGTTTCACAGGCCTTGGTAAGAGATGTTCCCGGTAGGCTGTAAGAGCACTGGGCAGAGCCAGTTGTTTCTTACCTTCCTGAAAAGCTGGAAGCAAGATGCTTGGGACCCCTCTGCCCGTTTGGGAACAAGGCAGCCTTTTGGGTCGGGAAGCTCTAGGCCAATGGAGCACACGCAGAGCAGGAGTTCTACTTCAGCCTGATCAGGCCTGCAAAGAAACAGCGTTTGACAGGCCTTGGTAAGAGATGTTCCCGGTAGGTGTAAGAGCACTGGGCAGAGCCAGTTGTGTCTTAGCTTCGCAAAGACCGGGAAGCAAGATGCTTTGGGCCTCTCTGCCCCTTGGAAACAGGGCAGCACTTTGGGCCTGGCAGCTCTAGGGCAATGGAGCACACCCAGAGCCGGAGTTCTACTTCAGCCAGATGAGGCCTGCCAAGAAACTGCGTTTCACAGGCCTTTCAAAGACATGTTCCCGGTAGGCTGTAAGAGCACGGGGCAGAGCGAGTTGGTTCTTAGCTTCCCAGAGAGCTGGAAGCAAGATGCTTTGGGGCCTCTCTGCCCCTTTGGAAACAAGGCAGCACCTTGGGCCTGGCAGCTCTAGGGCAATGGAGCACACCCAGAGCAGAAGTTCTACTTCAGCCAAATCAGGCCTCCCAGGAAACGGCGTTTCACAGGCCTTGGTAAGAGATGTTCCCGGTAGGCTGTAAGAGCACTGGGCAACGCCAGATGTTTCTTAGCTTCCCGAAGAGCTGGAAGCGAGAAGCTTTGGTGCCACTCTCTCACTTTGGACTCAAGGCAGCACTCTGGGGCAGGTAGCTCTAGCCCAGTGGAGCACACCCAGAGCAGAAGTTCTACTTGGGCCAGTTCAGGCCACCAACAAACTGCGTTTCACAGGCCTTGGTAAGAGATGTTCCCGGTAGGCTGTAAGAGCACTGGGCAACGCCAGATGTTTCTTAGCTTCCCGAAGAGCTGGAAGCAAGATGCTTTGGGGCCTCTCATCCCCTTTGCAAACAAGGCGGCCCTATGGGCCAGGCATCTCTAGGCCAATGGAGCACACCCAGAGCAGAAGTTCTACTGCGGCCAGTTCAGGCCACCAACAAACTGCGTTTCACAGGCCTTGGTAAGAGATGTTCCTGGTAGGCTGTAAGAGCACTGGGCAACGCCAGATGTTTCTTAGCTTCCCGAAGAGCTGGACGCAAGATGCTTTGGGGCCTCTCATCCCCTTTGCAAACAAGGCCGACCTTTGGGCCAGGCAGCTCTAGGCCAATGGAGCACACCCAGAGCAGAAGTTCTACCTCAGCCAGATAAGGCCTGCCAAGAAACTGCGTTTCAAAGGCTTTGGTAAGAGATGTTCCCGGTACTCTGTTAGAGCACTGGGCAGAGCCATTTGTTTCTTAGCTTCCCAAAGAGCTGGAATCAAGATGCTTTGGGGGCTCCCTGCCCCTTTGCCAACAAGGGCGACCTTTGGGCCTTTCAGCTCTAGGCCAATGGAGCACACCCAGAGCAGAAGTCCTACTTCAGCCAGATCAGGCCTGCCAAGGAACTGCGTTTCAGAGGCCTTTGTATGTGACGTTCCCGGTAGGCTGTGAGAGCACGGTGCAGAGCCAGTTGTTTCCTTGTTTCCCAAACAGCTGGAAGCAAGACGCTTTGGGGCCTCTCTGCCCCTTTGGAAACAAGGCAGCACGTTGGGTCTGGCAGCTCTAGGGCAATGGAGCACAACCAGAGCCGAAGTTCTACTTCTTCCAGATCAGGCCTGCCTAGACAGTGCGTTTCACAGGCCTTGATAAGAGATGTTCTCTTAGGCTATAAGAGCACTGGGCACAGCCAGTTGTTTCTTAGCTTCCCAAGAGGTGGAAGCAAGATGCTTTGGGGCCTCTCTCCCCCTTTGGAAACAAGGCAGCCCTTTGGGCCTTTCAGCTCTAGGGCAATGGAGCACACCCAGAGCAGAAGTTCTACCTCAGCCAGATCAGGCCTGCCAAGAAACTGCTTTTCACAGGCCTTCGTAAGAGGTGTTCCCGGAAGGCTGTAAGAGTACCTGGCAGAGCGAGTTGTTTCTTAGCTTCAAAAACAGCTGGAAGCAACATGATTTGGGGCCTCTCTCCCCCTTTGGAAACAAAGCAGCCTTTGTGCCTGGCAGCTCTAGGCCAAAGTAGCACACCCAGAGCACAAGTTCTACCTCAGCCAGATCAGGCCTTCCAAGAAACTGCGTCTCACAGGCCTTTCTCTGTCACGTTGCCGGTAGGCTGTGAGAGCACTGTGCAGAGCCAGTTGTTTCTTAGCTTCCCAAAGATTTGGAAGCAAGATGCTTTGGGGACTCTCAGCCCCTTTGGAAACGAGGCGGCCCTTTGGGCCTGGCAGCTCTAGGCCAAAGTAGCACGCCCAGAGCAGGAGTTCTACTTCAGCCAGATCAGGCCTGCCAAGAAACTGCGTTTCACAGGCCTTGGTAAGAGATGTTCCCGGTAGGCTGTGAGAGCACTGTGGAGAGCCAGTTGCTTTAGCTTCCCACAGAGCTGGAAGCAAGATGCCTTGGGGCCTCTCTCTCCCTTTGGACACAAGGCAGCCGTTTGGGCCTGGCAGCTCTAGGCCAATGGAGCACACCCACAGCAGAAGTTCTACTTCAGGCAGATCAGTCCTGCCCAGAAACTGCGTTTCACAGCCCTTGGTAAGAGATGTTCACGGTAGGCTGTGAGAGCACTGGGCAGAACCAGTTGTTTTTTAGCTTCCCAAAGTGCTGGAGGCAAGATGCTTTGGGGCCTCTCTCACCCTTTGGAAACAAGGCAGCCCTTAGGTCCTGGTAGCTCTAGGCCTATGTAGCACAACCAGAACAGAAGTTCTACTTCAGCCAGGTCAGGCCTGCCAAGAAACTGCGTTTCACAGGCCTTTCAAAGAGATGTTCTCTTAGGCTGTAAGAGCACTGGGCAGAGCCAGCTGTTTCTTAGCTTCCCGAAGAGCTGGGAGCAAGATGCTTTGGGTCCACTCTCCGTCTTTGGAAACAAGGCAGCCCTTTGGGCCTGGCAGCGCTAGGGCAATGGAGCACACCCAGAGCAGAAGTTCTACTTCAGCCAGATCAGGCCTGCCAGGAAACTGCGTTTCACAGGCCTTGGTAAGAGATGTTCCCGGTAGGCTGTAAGAGCACTGGGCAGAGCCAGTTGTTTCTTACCTTCCTGAAAAGCTGGAAGCAAGATGCTTGGGACCCCTCTGCCCGTTTGGGAACAAGGCAGCCTTTTGGGTCGGGAAGCTCTAGGCCAATGGAGCACACGCAGAGCAGGAGTTCTACTTCAGCCTGATCAGGCCTGCAAAGAAACAGCGTTTGACAGGCCTTGGTAAGAGATGTTCCCGGTAGGTGTAAGAGCACTGGGCAGAGCCAGTTGTTTCTTAGCTTCGCAAAGACCGGGAAGCAAGATGCTTTGGGCCTCTCTGCCCCTTGGAAACAGGGCAGCACTTTGGGCCTGGCAGCTCTAGGGCAATGGAGCACACCCAGAGCCGGAGTTCTACTTCAGCCAGATGAGGCCTGCCAAGAAACTGCGTTTCACAGGCCTTTCAAAGACATGTTCCCGGTAGGCTGTAAGAGCACGGGGCAGAGCGAGTTGGTTCTTAGCTTCCCAGAGAGCTGGAAGCAAGATGCTTTGGGGCCTCTCATCCCCTTTGCAAACAAGGCCGACCTTTGGGCCAGGCAGCTCTAGGCCAATGGAGCACACCCAGAGCAGAAGTTCTACCTCAGCCAGATAAGGCCTGCCAAGAAACTGCGTTTCAAAGGCTTTGGTAAGAGATGTTCCCGGTACTCTGTTAGAGCACTGGGCAGAGCCATTTGTTTCTTAGCTTCCCAAAGAGCTGGAATCAAGATGCTTTGGGGGCTCCCTGCCCCTTTGCCAACAAGGGCGACCTTTGGGCCTTTCAGCTCTAGGCCAATGGAGCACACCCAGAGCAGAAGTCCTACTTCAGCCAGATCAGGCCTGCCAAGGAACTGCGTTTCAGAGGCCTTTGTATGTGACGTTCCCGGTAGGCTGTGAGAGCACGGTGCAGAGCCAGTTGTTTCCTTGTTTCCCAAACAGCTGGAAGCAAGACGCTTTGGGGCCTCTCTGCCCCTTTGGAAACAAGGCAGCACGTTGGGTCTGGCAGCTCTAGGGCAATGGAGCACAACCAGAGGCGAAGTTCTACTTCTTCCAGATCAGGCCTGCCTAGACAGTGCGTTTCCCAGGCCTTGATAAGAGATGTTCTCTTAGGCTATAAGAGCACTGGGCACAGCCAGTTGTTTCTTAGCTTCCCAAGAGGTGGAAGCAAGATGCTTTGGGGCCTCTCTCCCCCTTTGGAAACAAGGCAGCCCTTTGGGACTTTCAGCTCTAGGGCAATGGAGCACACCCAGAGCAGAAGTTCTACCTCAGCCAGATCAGGCCTGCCAAGAAACTGCTTTTCACAGGCCTTCGTAAGAGGTGTTCCCGGAAGGCTGTAAGAGTACCTGGCAGAGCGAGTTGTTTCTTAGCTTCAAAAACAGCTGGAAGCAACATGATTTGGGGCCTCTCTCCCCCTTTGGAAACAAAGCAGCCTTTGTGCCTGGCAGCTCTAGGCCAAAGTAGCACACCCAGAGCACAAGTTCTACCTCAGCCAGATCAGGCCTTCCAAGAAACTGCGTCTCACAGGCCTTTCTCTGTCATGTTGCCGGTAGGCTGTGAGAGCACTGTGCAGAGCCAGTTGTTTCTTAGCTTCCCAAAGATTTGGAAGCAAGATGCTTTGGGGACTCTCAGCCCCTTTGGAAACGAGGCGGCCCTTTGGGCCTGGCAGCTCTAGGCCAAAGTAGCACGCCCAGAGCAGGAGTTCTACTTCAGCCAGATCAGGCCTGCCAAGAAACTGCGTTTCACAGGCCTTGGTAAGAGATGTTCCCGGTAGGCTGTGAGAGCACTGTGGAGAGCCAGTTGCTTTAGCTTCCCACAGAGCTGGAAGCAAGATGCCTTGGGGCCTCTCTCTCCCTTTGGACACAAGGCAGCCGTTTGGGCCTGGCAGCTCTAGGCCAATGGAGCACACCCACAGCAGAAGTTCTACTTCAGACAGATCAGTCCTGCCCAGAAACTGCGTTTCACAGCCCTTGGTAAGAGATGTTCACGGTAGGCTGTGAGAGCACTGGGCAGAACCAGTTGTTTTTTAGCTTCCCAAAGTGCTGGAGGCAAGATGCTTTGGGGCCTCTCTCACCCTTTGGAAACAAGGCAGCCCTTAGGTCCTGGTAGCTCTAGGCCTATGTAGCACAACCAGAACAGAAGTTCTACTTCAGCCAGGTCAGGCCTGCCAAGAAACTGCGTTTCACAGGCCTTTCAAAGAGATGTTCTCTTAGGCTGTAAGAGCACTGGGCAGAGCCAGCTGTTTCTTAGCTTCCCGAAGAGCTGGGAGCAAGATGCTTTGGGTCCACTCTCCGTCTTTGGAAACAAGGCAGCCCTTTGGGCCTGGCAGCGCTAGGGCAATGGAGCACACCCAGAGCAGAAGTTCTACTTCAGCCAGATCAGGCCTGCCAGGAAACTGCGTTTCACAGGCCTTGGTAAGAGATGTTCCCGGTAGGCTGTAAGAGCACTGGGCAGAGCCAGTTGTTTCTTACCTTCCTGAAAAGCTGGAAGCAAGATGCTTGGGACCCCTCTGCCCGTTTGGGAACAAGGCAGCCTTTTGGGTCGGGAAGCTCTAGGCCAATGGAGCACACGCAGAGCAGGAGTTCTACTTCAGCCTGATCAGGCCTGCAAAGAAACAGCGTTTGACAGGCCTTGGTAAGAGATGTTCCCGGTAGGTGTAAGAGCACTGGGCAGAGCCAGTTGTGTCTTAGCTTCGCAAAGACCGGGAAGCAAGATGCTTTGGGCCTCTCTGCCCCTTGGAAACAGGGCAGCACTTTGGGCCTGGCAGCTCTAGGGCAATGGAGCACACCCAGAGCCGGAGTTCTACTTCAGCCAGATGAGGCCTGCCAAGAAACTGCGTTTCACAGGCCTTTCAAAGACATGTTCCCGGTAGGCTGTAAGAGCACGGGGCAGAGCGAGTTGGTTCTTAGCTTCCCAGAGAGCTGGAAGCAAGATGCTTTGGGGCCTCTCATCCCCTTTGCAAACAAGGCCGACCTTTGGGCCAGGCAGCTCTAGGCCAATGGAGCACACCCAGAGCAGAAGTTCTACCTCAGCCAGATAAGGCCTGCCAAGAAACTGCGTTTCAAAGGCTTTGGTAAGAGATGTTCCCGGTACTCTGTTAGAGCACTGGGCAGAGCCATTTGTTTCTTAGCTTCCCAAAGAGCTGGAATCAAGATGCTTTGGGGGCTCCCTGCCCCTTTGCCAACAAGGGCGACCTTTGGGCCTTTCAGCTCTAGGCCAATGGAGCACACCCAGAGCAGAAGTCCTACTTCAGCCAGATCAGGCCTGCCAAGGAACTGCGTTTCAGAGGCCTTTGTATGTGACGTTCCCGGTAGGCTGTGAGAGCACGGTGCAGAGCCAGTTGTTTCCTTGTTTCCCAAACAGCTGGAAGCAAGACGCTTTGGGGCCTCTCTGCCCCTTTGGAAACAAGGCAGCACGTTTGGTCTGGCAGCTCTAGGGCAATGGAGCACAACCAGAGCCGAAGTTCTACTTCTTCCAGATCAGGCCTGCCTAGACAGTGCGTTTCCCAGGCCTTGATAAGAGATGTTCTCTTAGGCTATAAGAGCACTGGGCACAGCCAGTTGTTTCTTAGCTTCCCAAGAGGTGGAAGCAAGATGCTTTGGGGCCTCTCTCCCCCTTTGGAAACAAGGCAGCCCTTTGGGCCTTTCAGCTCTAGGGCAATGGAGCACACCCAGAGCAGAAGTTCTACCTCAGCCAGATCAGGCCTGCCAAGAAACTGCTTTTCACAGGCCTTCGTAAGAGGTGTTCCCGGAAGGCTGTAAGAGTACCTGGCAGAGCGAGTTGTTTCTTAGCTTCAAAAACAGCTGGAAGCAACATGATTTGGGGCCTCTCTCCCCCTTTGGAAACAAAGCAGCCTTTGTGCCTGGCAGCTCTAGGCCAAAGTAGCACACCCAGAGCACAAGTTCTACCTCAGCCAGATCAGGCCTTCCAAGAAACTGCGTCTCACAGGCCTTTCTCTGTCATGTTGCCGGTAGGCTGTGAGAGCACTGTGCAGAGCCAGTTGTTTCTTAGCTTCCCAAAGATTTGGAAGCAAGATGCTTTGGGGACTCTCAGCCCCTTTGGAAACGAGGCGGCCCTTTGGGCCTGGCAGCTCTAGGCCAAAGTAGCACGCCCAGAGCAGGAGTTCTACTTCAGCCAGATCAGGCCTGCCAAGAAACTGCATTTCACAGGCCTTGGTAAGAGATGTTCCCGGTAGGCTGTGAGAGCACTGTGGAGAGCCAGTTGCTTTAGCTTCCCACAGAGCTGGAAGCAAGATGCCTTGGGGCCTCTCTCTCCCTTTGGACACAAGGCAGCCGTTTGGGCCTGGCAGCTCTAGGCCAATGGAGCACACCCACAGCAGAAGTTCTACTTCAGGCAGATCAGTCCTGCCCAGAAACTGCGTTTCACAGCCCTTGGTAAGAGATGTTCACGGTAGGCTGTGAGAGCACTGGGCAGAACCAGTTGTTTTTTAGCTTCCCAAAGTGCTGGAGGCAAGATGCTTTGGGGCCTCTCTCACCCTTTGGAAACAAGGCAGCCCTTAGGTCCTGGTAGCTCTAGGCCTATGTAGCACAACCAGAACAGAAGTTCTACTTCAGCCAGGTCAGGCCTGCCAAGAAACTGCGTTTCACAGGCCTTTCAAAGAGATGTTCTCTTAGGCTGTAAGAGCACTGGGCAGAGCCAGCTGTTTCTTAGCTTCCCGAAGAGCTGGGAGCAAGATGCTTTGGGTCCACTCTCCGTCTTTGGAAACAAGGCAGCCCTTTGGGCCTGGCAGCGCTAGGGCAATGGAGCACACCCAGAGCAGAAGTTCTACTTCAGCCAGATCAGGCCTGCCAGGAAACTGCGTTTCACAGGCCTTGGTAAGAGATGTTCCCGGTAGGCTGTAAGAGCACTGGGCAGAGCCAGTTGTTTCTTACCTTCCTGAAAAGCTGGAAGCAAGATGCTTGGGACCCCTCTGCCCGTTTGGGAACAAGGCAGCCTTTTGGGTCGGGAAGCTCTAGGCCAATGGAGCACACGCAGAGCAGGAGTTCTACTTCAGCCTGATCAGGCCTGCAAAGAAACAGCGTTTGACAGGCCTTGGTAAGAGATGTTCCCGGTAGGTGTAAGAGCACTGGGCAGAGCCAGTTGTTTCTTAGCTTCGCAAAGACCGGGAAGCAAGATGCTTTGGGCCTCTCTGCCCCTTGGAAACAGGGCAGCACTTTGGGCCTGGCAGCTCTAGGGCAATGGAGCACACCCAGAGCCGGAGTTCTACTTCAGCCAGATGAGGCCTGCCAAGAAACTGCGTTTCACAGGCCTTTCAAAGACATGTTCCCGGTAGGCTGTAAGAGCACGGGGCAGAGCGAGTTGGTTCTTAGCTTCCCAGAGAGCTGGAAGCAAGATGCTTTGGGGCCTCTCATCCCCTTTGCAAACAAGGCCGACCTTTGGGCCAGGCAGCTCTAGGCCAATGGAGCACACCCAGAGTAGAAGTTCTACCTCAGCCAGATAAGGCCTGCCAAGAAACTGCGTTTCAAAGGCTTTGGTAAGAGATGTTCCCGGTACTCTGTTAGAGCACTGGGCAGAGCCATTTGTTTCTTAGCTTCCCAAAGAGCTGGAATCAAGATGCTTTGGGGGCTCCCTGCCCCTTTGCCAACAAGGGCGACCTTTGGGCCTTTCAGCTCTAGGCCAATGGAGCACACCCAGAGCAGAAGTCCTACTTCAGCCAGATCAGGCCTGCCAAGGAACTGCGTTTCAGAGGCCTTTGTATGTGACGTTCCCGGTAGGCTGTGAGAGCACGGTGCAGAGCCAGTTGTTTCCTTGTTTCCCAAACAGCTGGAAGCAAGACGCTTTGGGGCCTCTCTGCCCCTTTGGAAACAAGGCAGCACGTTGGGTCTGGCAGCTCTAGGGCAATGGAGCACAACCAGAGCCGAAGTTCTACTTCTTCCAGATCAGGCCTGCCTAGACAGTGCGTTTCCCAGGCCTTGATAAGAGATGTTCTCTTAGGCTATAAGAGCACTGGGCACAGCCAGTTGTTTCTTAGCTTCCCAAGAGGTGGAAGCAAGATGCTTTGGGGCCTCTCTCCCCCTTTGGAAACAAGGCAGCCCTTTGGGCCTTTCAGCTCTAGGGCAATGGAGCACACCCAGAGCAGAAGTTCTACCTCAGCCAGATCAGGCCTGCCAAGAAACTGCTTTTCACAGGCCTTCGTAAGAGGTGTTCCCGGAAGGCTGTAAGAGTACCTGGCAGAGCGAGTTGTTTCTTAGCTTCAAAAACAGCTGGAAGCAACATGATTTGGGGCCTCTCTCCCCCTTTGGAAACAAAGCAGCCTTTGTGCCTGGCAGCTCTAGGCCAAAGTAGCACACCCAGAGCACAAGTTCTACCTCAGCCAGATCAGGCCTTCCAAGAAACTGCGTCTCACAGGCCTTTCTCTGTCACGTTGCCGGTAGGCTGTGAGAGCACTGTGCAGAGCCAGTTGTTTCTTAGCTTCCCAAAGATTTGGAAGCAAGATGCTTTGGGGACTCTCAGCCCCTTTGGAAACGAGGCGGCCCTTTGGGCCTGGCAGCTCTAGGCCAAAGTAGCACGCCCAGAGCAGGAGTTCTACTTCAGCCAGATCAGGCCTGCCAAGAAACTGCGTTTCACAGGCCTTGGTAAGAGATGTTCCCGGTAGGCTGTGAGAGCACTGTGGAGAGCCAGTTGCTTTAGCTTCCCACAGAGCTGGAAGCAAGATGCCTTGGGGCCTCTCTCTCCCTTTGGACACAAGGCAGCCGTTTGGGCCTGGCAGCTCTAGGCCAATGGAGCACACCCACAGCAGAAGTTCTACTTCAGGCAGATCAGTCCTGCCCAGAAACTGTGTTTCACAGCCCTTGGTAAGAGATGTTCACGGTAGGCTGTGAGAGCACTGGGCAGAACCAGTTGTTTTTTAGCTTCCCAAAGTGCTGGAGGCAAGATGCTTTGGGGCCTCTCTCACCCTTTGGAAACAAGGCAGCCCTTAGGTCCTGGTAGCTCTAGGCCTATGTAGCACAACCAGAACAGAAGTTCTACTTCAGCCAGGTCAGGCCTGCCAAGAAACTGCGTTTCACAGGCCTTTCAAAGAGATGTTCTCTTAGGCTGTAAGAGCACTGGGCAGAGCCAGCTGTTTCTTAGCTTCCCGAAGAGCTGGGAGCAAGATGCTTTGGGTCCACTCTCCGTCTTTGGAAACAAGGCAGCCCTTTGGGCCTGGCAGCGCTAGGGCAATGGAGCACACCCAGAGCAGAAGTTCTACTTCAGCCAGATCAGGCCTGCCAGGAAACTGCGTTTCACAGGCCTTGGTAAGAGATGTTCCCGGTAGGCTGTAAGAGCACTGGGCAGAGCCAGTTGTTTCTTACCTTCCTGAAAAGCTGAAAGCAAGATGCTTGGGACCCCTCTGCCCGTTTGGGAACAAGGCAGCCTTTTGGGTCGGGAAGCTCTAGGCCAATGGAGCACACGCAGAGCAGGAGTTCTACTTCAGCCTGATCAGGCCTGCAAAGAAACAGCGTTTGACAGGCCTTGGTAAGAGATGTTCCCGGTAGGTGTAAGAGCACTGGGCAGAGCCAGTTGTTTCTTAGCTTCGCAAAGACCGGGAAGCAAGATGCTTTGGGCCTCTCTGCCCCTTGGAAACAGGGCAGCACTTTGGGCCTGGCAGCTCTAGGGCAATGGAGCACACCCAGAGCCGGAGTTCTACTTCAGCCAGATGAGGCCTGCCAAGAAACTGCGTTTCACAGGCCTTTCAAAGACATGTTCCCGGTAGGCTGTAAGAGCACGGGGCAGAGCGAGTTGGTTCTTAGCTTCCCAGAGAGCTGGAAGCAAGATGCTTTGGGGCCTCTCTGCCCCTTTGCAAACAAGGCAGCACCTTGGGCCAGGCAGCTCTAGGCCAATGGAGCACACCCAGAGCAGAAGTTCTACTTCGGCCAGTTCAGGCCACCAACAAACTGCGTTTCACAGGCCTTGGTAAGAGATGTTCCCGGTAGGCTGTAAGAGCACTGGGCAACGCCAGATGTTTCTTAGCTTCCCGAAGAGCTGGAAGCAAGATGCTTTGGGGCCTCTCATCCCCTTTGCAAACAAGGCCGACCTTTGGGCCAGGCAGCTCTAGGCCAATGGAGCACACCCAGAGCAGAAGTTCTACCTCAGCCAGATAAGGCCTGCCAAGAAACTGCGTTTCAAAGGCTTTGGTAAGAGATGTTCCCGGTACTCTGTTAGAGCACTGGGCAGAGCCATTTGTTTCTTAGCTTCCCAAAGAGCTGGAAGCAAGATGCTTTGGGGGCTCCCTGCCCCTTTGCCAACAAGGGCGACCTTTGGGCCTTTCAGCTCTAGGCCAATGGAGCACACCCAGAGCAGAAGTCCTACTTCAGCCAGATCAGGCCTGCCAAGGAACTGCGTTTCAGAGGCCTTTGTATGTGACGTTCCCGGTAGGCTGTGAGAGCACGGTGCAGAGCCAGTTGTTTCCTTGTTTCCCAAACAGCTGGAAGCAAGACGCTTTGGGGCCTCTCTGCCCCTTTGGAAACAAGGCAGCACGTTGGGTCTGGCAGCTCTAGGGCAATGGAGCACAACCAGAGCCGAAGTTCTACTTCTTCCAGATCAGGCCTGCCTAGACAGTGCGTTTCACAGGCCTTGATAAGAGATGTTCTCTTAGGCTATAAGAGCACTGGGCACAGCCAGTTGTTTCTTAGCTTCCCAAGAGGTGGAAGCAAGATGCTTTGGGGCCTCTCTCCCCCTTTGGAAACAAGGCAGCCCTTTGGGCCTTTCAGCTCTAGGGCAATGGAGCACACCCAGAGCAGAAGTTCTACCTCAGCCAGATCAGGCCTGCCAAGAAACTGCTTTTCACAGGCCTTCGTAAGAGGTGTTCCCGGAAGGCTGTAAGAGTACCTGGCAGAGCGAGTTGTTTCTTAGCTTCAAAAACAGCTGGAAGCAACATGATTTGGGGCCTCTCTCCCCCTTTGGAAACAAAGCAGCCTTTGTGCCTGGCAGCTCTAGGCCAAAGTAGCACACCCAGAGCACAAGTTCTACCTCAGCCAGATCAGGCCTTCCAAGAAACTGCGTCTCACAGGCCTTTCTCTGTCACGTTGCCGGTAGGCTGTGAGAGCACTGTGCAGAGCCAGTTGTTTCTTAGCTTCCCAAAGATTTGGAAGCAAGATGCTTTGGGGACTCTCAGCCCCTTTGGAAACGAGGCGGCCCTTTGGGCCTGGCAGCTCTAGGCCAAAGTAGCACGCCCAGAGCAGGAGTTCTACTTCAGCCAGATCAGGCCTGCCAAGAAACTGCGTTTCACAGGCCTTGGTAAGAGATGTTCCCGGTAGGCTGTGAGAGCACTGTGGAGAGCCAGTTGCTTTAGCTTCCCACAGAGCTGGAAGCAAGATGCCTTGGGGCCTCTCTCTCCCTTTGGACACAAGGCAGCCGTTTGGGCCTGGCAGCTCTAGGCCAATGGAGCACACCCACAGCAGAAGTTCTACTTCAGACAGATCAGTCGTGCCCAGAAACTGTGTTTCACAGCCCTTGGTAAGAGATGTTCACGGTAGGCTGTGAGAGCACTGGGCAGAACCAGTTGTTTTTTAGCTTCCCAAAGTGCTGGAGGCAAGATGCTTTGGGGCCTCTCTCACCCTTTGGAAACAAGGCAGCCCTTAGGTCCTGGTAGCTCTAGGCCTATGTAGCACAACCAGAACAGAAGTTCTACTTCAGCCAGGTCAGGCCTGCCAAGAAACTGCGTTTCACAGGCCTTTCAAAGAGATGTTCTCTTAGGCTGTAAGAGCACTGGGCAGAGCCAGCTGTTTCTTAGCTTCCCGAAGAGCTGGGAGCAAGATGCTTTGGGTCCACTCTCCGTCTTTGGAAACAAGGCAGCCCTTTGGGCCTGGCAGCTCTAGGGCAATGGAGCACACCCAGAGCAGAAGTTCTACTTCAGCCAGATCAGGCCTGCCAGGAAACTGCGTTTCACAGGCCTTGGTAAGACATGTTCCCGGTAGGCTGTAAGAGCACTGGGCAGAGCCAGTTGTTTCTTACCTTCCTGAAAAGCTGGAAGCAAGATGCTTGGGACCCCTCTGCCCATTTGGGAACAAGGCAGCCTTTTGGGTCGGGAAGCTCTAGGCCAATGGAGCACACGCAGAGCAGGAGTTCTACTTCAGCCTGATCAGGCCTGCAAAGAAACAGCGTTTGACAGGCCTTGGTAAGAGATGTTCCCGGTAGGTGTAAGAGCACTGGGCAGAGCCAGTTGTTTCTTAGCTTCGCAAAGACCGGGAAGCAAGATGCTTTGGGCCTCTCTGCCCCTTGGAAACAGGGCAGCACTTTGGGCCTGGCAGCTCTAGGGCAATGGAGCACACCCAGAGCCGGAGTTCTACTTCAGCCAGATGAGGCCTGCCAAGAAACTGCGTTTCACAGGCCTTTCAAAGACATGTTCCCGGTAGGCTGTAAGAGCACGGGGCAGAGCGAGTTGGTTCTTAGCTTCCCAGAGAGCTGGAAGCAAGATGCTTTGTGGCCTCTCTGCCCCTTTGGAAACAAGGCAGCACCTTGGGCCAGGCAGCTCTAGGCCAATGGAGCACACCCAGAGCAGAAGTTCTACTTCGGCCAGTTCAGGCCACCAACAAACTGCGTTTCACAGGCCTTGGTAAGAGATGTTCCCGGTAGGCTGTAAGAGCACTGGGCAACGCCAGATGTTTCTTAGCTTCCCGAAGAGCTGGAAGCAAGATGCTTTGGGGCCTCTCATCCCCTTTGCAAACAAGGCCGACCTTTGGGCCAGGCAGCTCTAGGCCAATGGAGCACACCCAGAGCAGAAGTTCTACCTCAGCCAGATAAGGCCTGCCAAGAAACTGCGTTTCAAAGGCTTTGGTAAGAGATGTTCCCGGTACTCTGTTAGAGCACTGGGCAGAGCCATTTGTTTCTTAGCTTCCCAAAGAGCTGGAAGCAAGATGCTTTGGGGGCTCCCTGCCCCTTTGCCAACAAGGGCGACCTTTGGGCCTTTCAGCTCTAGGCCAATGGAGCACACCCAGAGCAGAAGTCCTACTTCAGCCAGATCAGGCCTGCCAAGGAACTGCGTTTCAGAGGCCTTTGTATGTGACGTTCCCGGTAGGCTGTGAGAGCACGGTGCAGAGCCAGTTGTTTCCTTTTTTCCCAAACAGCTGGAAGCAAGACGCTTTGGGGCCTCTCTGCCCCTTTGGAAACAAGGCAGCACGTTGGGTCTGGCAGCTCTAGGGCAATGGAGCACAACCAGAGCCGAAGTTCTACTTCTTCCAGATCAGGCCTGCCTAGACAGTGCGTTTCACAGGCCTTGATAAGAGATGTTCTCTTAGGCTATAAGAGCACTGGGCACAGCCAGTTGTTTCTTAGCTTCCCAAGAGGTGGAAGCAAGATGCTTTGGGGCCTCTCTCCCCCTTTGGAAACAAGGCAGCCCTTTGGGCCTTTCAGCTCTAGGGCAATGGAGCACACCCAGAGCAGAAGTTCTACCTCAGCCAGATCAGGCCTGCCAAGAAACTGCTTTTCACAGGCCTTCGTAAGAGGTGTTCCCGGAAGGCTGTAAGAGTACCTGGCAGAGCGAGTTGTTTCTTAGCTTCAAAAACAGCTGGAAGCAACATGATTTGGGGCCTCTCTCCCCCTTTGGAAACAAAGCAGCCTTTGTGCCTGGCAGCTCTAGGCCAAAGTAGCACACCCAGAGCACAAGTTCTACCTCAGCCAGATCAGGCCTTCCAAGAAACTGCGTCTCACAGGCCTTTCTCTGTCACGTTGCCGGTAGGCTGTGAGAGCACTGTGCAGAGCCAGTTGTTTCTTAGCTTCCCAAAGATTTGGAAGCAAGATGCTTTGGGGACTCTCAGCCCCTTTGGAAACAAGGCGGCCCTTTGGGCCTGGCAGCTCTAGGCCAAAGTAGCACGCCCAGAGCAGGAGTTCTACTTCAGCCAGATCAGGCCTGCCAAGAAACTGCGTTTCACAGGCCTTGGTAAGAGATGTTCCCGGTAGGCTGTGAGAGCACTGTGGAGAGCCAGTTGCTTTAGCTTCCCACAGAGCTGGAAGCAAGATGCCTTGGGGCCTCTCTCTCCCTTTGGACACAAGGCAGCCGTTTGGGCCTGGCAGCTCTAGGCCAATGGAGCACACCCACAGCAGAAGTTCTACTTCAGGCAGATCAGTCCTGCCCAGAAACTGCGTTTCACAGCCCTTGGTAAGAGATGTTCACGGTAGGCTGTGAGAGCACTGGGCAGAACCAGTTGTTTTTTAGCTTCCCAAAGTGCTGGAGGCAAGATGCTTTGGGGCCTCTCTCACCCTTTGGAAACAAGGCAGCCCTTAGGTCCTGGTAGCTCTAGGCCTATGTAGCACAACCAGAACAGAAGTTCTACTTCAGCCAGGTCAGGCCTGCCAAGAAACTGCGTTTCACAGGCCTTTCAAAGAGATGTTCTCTTAGGCTGTAAGAGCACTGGGCAGAGCCAGCTGTTTCTTAGCTTCCCGAAGAGCTGGGAGCAAGATGCTTTGGGTCCACTCTCCGTCTTTGGAAACAAGGCAGCCCTTTGGGCCTGGCAGCGCTAGGGCAATGGAGCACACCCAGAGCAGAAGTTCTACTTCAGCCAGATCAGGCCTGCCAGGAAACTGCGTTTCACAGGCCTTGGTAAGAGATGTTCCCGGTAGGCTGTAAGAGCACTGGGCAGAGCCAGTTGTTTCTTACCTTCCTGAAAAGCTGGAAGCAAGATGCTTGGGACCCCTCTGCCCGTTTGGGAACAAGGCAGCCTTTTGGGTCGGGAAGCTCTAGGCCAATGGAGCACACGCAGAGCAGGAGTTCTACTTCAGCCTGATCAGGCCTGCAAAGAAACAGCGTTTGACAGGCCTTGGTAAGAGATGTTCCCGGTAGGTGTAAGAGCACTGGGCAGAGCCAGTTGTTTCTTAGCTTCGCAAAGACCGGGAAGCAAGATGCTTTGGGCCTCTCTGCCCCTTGGAAACAGGGCAGCACTTTGGGCCTGGCAGCTCTAGGGCAATGGAGCACACCCAGAGCCGGAGTTCTACTTCAGCCAGATGAGGCCTGCCAAGAAACTGCGTTTCACAGGCCTTTCAAAGACATGTTCCCGGTAGGCTGTAAGAGCACGGGGCAGAGCGAGTTGGTTCTTAGCTTCCCAGAGAGCTGGAAGCAAGATGCTTTGGGGCCTCTCTGCCCCTTTGGAAACAAGGCAGCACCTTGGGCCAGGCAGCTCTAGGCCAATGGAGCACACCCAGAGCAGAAGTTCTACTTCGGCCAGTTCAGGCCACCAACAAACTGCGTTTCACAGGCCTTGGTAAGAGATGTTCCCGGTAGGCTGTAAGAGCACTGGGCAACGCCAGATGTTTCTTAGCTTCCCGAAGAGCTGGAAGCAAGATGCTTTGGGGCCTCTCATCCCCTTTGCAAACAAGGCCGACCTTTGGGCCAGGCAGCTCTAGGCCAATGGAGCACACCCAGAGCAGAAGTTCTACCTCAGCCAGATAAGGCCTGCCAAGAAACTGCGTTTCAAAGGCTTTGGTAAGAGATGTTCCCGGTACTCTGTTAGAGCACTGGGCAGAGCCATTTGTTTCTTAGCTTCCCAAAGAGCTGGAAGCAAGATGCTTTGGGGGCTCCCTGCCCCTTTGCCAACAAGGGCAACCTTTGGGCCTTTCAGCTCTAGGCCAATGGAGCACACCCAGAGCAGAAGTCCTACTTCAGCCAGATCAGGCCTGCCAAGGAACTGCGTTTCAGAGGCCTTTGTATGTGACGTTCCCGGTAGGCTGTGAGAGCACGGTGCAGAGCCAGTTGTTTCCTTGTTTCCCAAACAGCTGGAAGCAAGACGCTTTGGGGCCTCTCTGCCCCTTTGGAAACAAGGCAGCACGTTGGGTCTGGCAGCTCTAGGGCAATGGAGCACAACCAGAGCAGAAGTTCTACTTCTTCCAGATCAGGCCTGCCTAGAAAGTGCGTTTCACAGGCCTTGATAAGAGATGTTCTCTTAGGCTATAAGAGCACTGGGCACAGCCAGTTGTTTCTTAGCTTCCCAAGAGGTGGAAGCAAGATGCTTTGGGGCCTCTCTCCCCCTTTGGAAACAAGGCAGCCCTTTGGGCCTTTCAGCTCTAGGGCAATGGAGCACACCCAGAGCAGAAGTTCTACCTCAGCCAGATCAGGCCTGCCAAGAAACTGCTTTTCACAGGCCTTCGTAAGAGGTGTTCCCGGAAGGCTGTAAGAGTACCTGGCAGAGCGAGTTGTTTCTTAGCTTCAAAAACAGCTGGAAGCAACATGATTTGGGGCCTCTCTCCCCCTTTGGAAAGAAAGCAGCCTTTGTGCCTGGCAGCTCTAGGCCAAAGTAGCACACCCAGAGCACAAGTTCTACCTCAGCCAGATCAGGCCTTCCAAGAAACTGCGTCTCACAGGCCTTTCTCTGTCACGTTGCCGGTAGGCTGTGAGAGCACTGTGCAGAGCCAGTTGTTTCTTAGCTTCCCAAAGATTTGGAAGCAAGATGCTTTGGGGACTCTCAGCCCCTTTGGAAACGAGGCGGCCCTTTGGGCCTGGCAGCTCTAGGCCAAAGTAGCACGCCCAGAGCAGGAGTTCTACTTCAGCCAGATCAGGCCTGCCAAGAAACTGCGTTTCACAGGCCTTGGTAAGAGATGTTCCCGGTAGGCTGTGAGAGCACTGTGGAGAGCCAGTTGCTTTAGCTTCCCACAGAGCTGGAAGCAAGATGCCTTGGGGCCTCTCTCTCCCTTTGGACACAAGGCAGCCGTTTGGGCCTGGCAGCTCTAGGCCAATGGAGCACACCCACAGCAGAAGTTCTACTTCAGGCAGATCAGTCCTGCCCAGAAACTGCGTTTCACAGCCCTTGGTAAGAGATGTTCACGGTAGGCTGTGAGAGCACTGGGCAGAACCAGTTGTTTTTTAGCTTCCCAAAGTGCTGGAGGCAAGATGCTTTGGGGCCTCTCTCACCCTTTGGAAACAAGGCAGCCCTTAGGTCCTGGTAGCTCTAGGCCTATGTAGCACAACCAGAACAGAAGTTCTACTTCAGCCAGGTCAGGCCTGCCAAGAAACTGCGTTTCACAGGCCTTTCAAAGAGATGTTCTCTTAGGCTGTAAGAGCACTGGGCAGAGCCAGCTGTTTCTTAGCTTCCCGAAGAGCTGGGAGCAAGATGCTTTGGGTCCACTCTCCGTCTTTGGAAACAAGGCAGCCCTTTGGGCCTGGCAGCTCTAGGGCAATGGAGCACACCCAGAGCAGAAGTTCTACTTCAGCCAGATCAGGCCTGCCAGGAAACTGCGTTTCACAGGCCTTGGTAAGAGATGTTCCCGGTAGGCTGTAAGAGCACTGGGCAGAGCCAGTTGTTTCTTACCTTCCTGAAAAGCTGGAAGCAAGATGCTTGGGACCCCTCTGCCCGTTTGGGAACAAGGCAGCCTTTTGGGTCGGGAAGCTCTAGGCCAATGGAGCACACGCAGAGCAGGAGTTCTACTTCAGCCTGATCAGGCCTGCAAAGAAACAGCGTTTGACAGGCCTTGGTAAGAGATGTTCCCGGTAGGTGTAAGAGCACTGGGCAGAGCCAGTTGTTTCTTAGCTTCGCAAAGACCGGGAAGCAAGATGCTTTGGGCCTCTCTGCCCCTTGGAAACAGGGCAGCACTTTGGGCCTGGCAGCTCTAGGGCAATGGAGCACACCCAGAGCCGGAGTTCTACTTCAGCCAGATGAGGCCTGCCAAGAAACTGCGTTTCACAGGCCTTTCAAAGACATGTTCCCGGTAGGCTGTAAGAGCACGGGGCAGAGCGAGTTGGTTCTTAGCTTCCCAGAGAGCTGGAAGCAAGATGCTTTGGGGCCTCTCTGCCCCTTTGGAAACAAGGCAGCACCTTGGGCCAGGCAGCTCTAGGCCAATGGAGCACACCCAGAGCAGAAGTTCTACTTCGGCCAGTTCAGGCCACCAACAAACTGCGTTTCACAGGCCTTGGTAAGAGATGTTCCCGGTAGGCTGTAAGAGCACTGGGCAACGCCAGATGTTTCTTAGCTTCCCGAAGAGCTGGAAGCAAGATGCTTTGGGGCCTCTCATCCCCTTTGCAAACAAGGCCGACCTTTGGGCCAGGCAGCTCTAGGCCAATGGAGCACACCCAGAGCAGAAGTTCTACCTCAGCCAGATAAGGCCTGCCAAGAAACTGCGTTTCAAAGGCTTTGGTAAGAGATGTTCCCGGTACTCTGTTAGAGCACTGGGCAGAGCCATTTGTTTCTTAGCTTCCCAAAGAGCTGGAAGCAAGATGCTTTGGGGGCTCCCTGCCCCTTTGCCAACAAGGGCGACCTTTGGGCCTTTCAGCTCTAGGCCAATGGAGCACACCCAGAGCAGAAGTCCTACTTCAGCCAGATCAGGCCTGCCAAGGAACTGCGTTTCAGAGGCCTTTGTATGTGACGTTCCCGGTAGGCTGTGAGAGCACGGTGCAGAGCCAGTTGTTTCCTTGTTTCCCAAACAGCTGGAAGCAAGACGCTTTGGGGCCTCTCTGCCCCTTTGGAAACAAGGCAGCACGTTGGGTCTGGCAGCTCTAGGGCAATGGAGCACAACCAGAGCCGAAGTTCTACTTCTTCCAGATCAGGCCTGCCTAGACAGTGCGTTTCACAGGCCTTGATAAGAGATGTTCTCTTAGGCTATAAGAGCACTGGGCACAGCCAGTTGTTTCTTAGCTTCCCAAGAGGTGGAAGCAAGATGCTTTGGGGCCTCTCTCCCCCTTTGGAAACAAGGCAGCCCTTTGGGCCTTTCAGCTCTAGGGCAATGGAGCACACCCAGAGCAGAAGTTCTACCTCAGCCAGATCAGGCCTGCCAAGAAACTGCTTTTCACAGGCCTTCGTAAGAGGTGTTCCCGGAAGGCTGTAAGAGTACCTGGCAGAGCGAGTTGTTTCTTAGCTTCAAAAACAGCTGGAAGCAACATGATTTGGGGCCTCTCTCCCCCTTTGGAAACAAAGCAGCCTTTGTGCCTGGCAGCTCTAGGCCAAAGTAGCACACCCAGAGCACAAGTTCTACCTCAGCCAGATCAGGCCTTCCAAGAAACTGCGTCTCACAGGCCTTTCTCTGTCACGTTGCCGGTAGGCTGTGAGAGCACTGTGCAGAGCCAGTTGTTTCTTAGCTTCCCAAAGATTTGGAAGCAAGATGCTTTGGGGACTCTCAGCCCCTTTGGAAACGAGGCGGCCCTTTGGGCCTGGCAGCTCTAGGCCAAAGTAGCACGCCCAGAGCAGGAGTTCTACTTCAGCCAGATCAGGCCTGCCAAGAAACTGCGTTTCACAGGCCTTGGTAAGAGATGTTCCCGGTAGGCTGTGAGAGCACTGTGGAGAGCCAGTTGCTTTAGCTTCCCACAGAGCTGGAAGCAAGATGCCTTGGGGCCTCTCTCTCCCTTTGGACACAAGGCAGCCGTTTGGGCCTGGCAGCTCTAGGCCAATGGAGCACACCCACAGCAGAAGTTCTACTTCAGGCAGATCAGTCCTGCCCAGAAACTGCGTTTCACAGCCCTTGGTAAGAGATGTTCACGGTAGGCTGTGAGAGCACTGGGCAGAACCAGTTGTTTTTTAGCTTCCCAAAGTGCTGGAGGCAAGATGCTTTGGGGCCTCTCTCACCCTTTGGAAACAAGGCAGCCCTTAGGTCCTGGTAGCTCTAGGCCTATGTAGCACAACCAGAACAGAAGTTCTACTTCAGCCAGGTCAGGCCTGCCAAGAAACTGCGTTTCACAGGCCTTTCAAAGAGATGTTCTCTTAGGCTGTAAGAGCACTGGGCAGAGCCAGCTGTTTCTTAGCTTCCCGAAGAGCTGGGAGCAAGATGCTTTGGGGGCTCCCTGCCCCTTTGCCAACAAGGCCGACCTTTGGGCCTTTCAGCTCTAGGCCAATGGAGCACACCCAGAGCAGAAGTTCTACCTCAGCCAGATAAGGCATGCCAAGAAACTGCGTTGCAAAGGCTTTGGTAAGAGATGTTGCCGGTACTCTGTCAGAGCACTGGGCAGAGACAGTTGTTTCTTAGCTTCCCAAAGAGCTGGAAGCAAGATGCTTTGGGGCCTCTCTGCCCCTTTGCAAACAAGGCATCCCTTTGGGCCTTTCAGCTCTAGGCCAATGGAGCACAGCCAGAGCAGAAGTCCTACTTCAGCCAGATCAGGCCTGCCGTGGAACTGCGTTTCAGAGGCCTTTGTATGTGCCCTTCCCGGTAGGCTGTGAGAGCACGGTGCAGAGCCAGTTGTTTCCTTGTTTCCCAAACAGCTGGAAGCAAGACGCTTTGGGGCCTCTCTGCCCCTTTGGAAACAAGGCAGCACGTTGGGTCTGGCAGCTCTAGGGCAATGGAGCACAACCAGAGCCGAAGTTCTACTTCTTCCAGATCAGGCCTGCCTAGAAAGTGCGTTTCACAGGCCTTGATAAGAGATGTTCTCTTAGGCTATAAGAGCACTGGGCACAGCCAGTTGTTTCTTAGCTTCCCAAGAGGTGGAAGCAAGATGCTTTGGGGCCTCTCTCCCCCTTTGGAAACAAGGCAGCCCTTTGGGCCTTTCAGCTCTAGGGCAATGGAGCACACCCAGAGCAGAAGTTCTACCTCAGCCAGATCAGGCCTGCCAAGAAACTGCTTTTCACAGGCCTTCGTAAGAGGTGTTCCCGGAAGGCTGTAAGAGTACCTGGCAGAGCGAGTTGTTTCTTAGCTTCAAAAACAGCTGGAAGCAACATGATTTGGGGCCTCTCTCCCCCTTTGGAAACAAAGCAGCCTTTGTGCCTGGCAGCTCTAGGCCAAAGTAGCACACCCAGAGCACAAGTTCTACCTCAGCCAGATCAGGCCTTCCAAGAAACTGCGTCTCACAGGCCTTTCTCTGTCACGTTGCCGGTAGGCTGTGAGAGCACTGTGCAGAGCCAGTTGTTTCTTAGCTTCCCAAAGATTTGGAAGCAAGATGCTTTGGGGACTCTCAGCCCCTTTGGAAACGAGGCGGCCCTTTGGGCCTGGCAGCTCTAGGCCAAAGTAGCACGCCCAGAGCAGGAGTTCTACTTCAGCCAGATCAGGCCTGCCAAGAAACTGCGTTTCACAGGCCTTGGTAAGAGATGTTCCCGGTAGGCTGTGAGAGCACTGTGGAGAGCCAGTTGCTTTAGCTTCCCACAGAGCTGGAAGCAAGATGCCTTGGGGCCTCTCTCTCCCTTTGGACACAAGGCAGCCGTTTGGGCCTGGCAGCTCTAGGCCAATGGAGCACACCCACAGCAGAAGTTCTACTTCAGGCAGATCAGTCCTGCCCAGAAACTGCGTTTCACAGCCCTTGGTAAGAGATGTTCACGGTAGGCTGTGAGAGCACTGGGCAGAACCAGTTGTTTTTTAGCTTCCCAAAGTGCTGGAGGCAAGATGCTTTGGGGCCTCTCTCACCCTTTGGAAACAAGGCAGCCCTTAGGTCCTGGTAGCTCTAGGCCTATGTAGCACAACCAGAACAGAAGTTCTACTTCAGCCAGGTCAGGCCTGCCAAGAAACTGCGTTTCACAGGCCTTTCAAAGAGATGTTCTCTTAGGCTGTAAGAGCACTGGGCAGAGCCAGCTGTTTCTTAGCTTCCCGAAGAGCTGGGAGCAAGATGCTTTGGGTCCACTCTCCGTCTTTGGAAACAAGGCAGCCCTTTGGGCCTGGCAGCGCTAGGGCAATGGAGCACACCCAGAGCAGAAGTTCTACTTCAGCCAGATCAGGCCTGCCAGGAAACTGCGTTTCACAGGCCTTGGTAAGAGATGTTCCCGGTAGGCTGTAAGAGCACTGGGCAGAGCCAGTTGTTTCTTACCTTCCTGAAAAGCTGGAAGCAAGATGCTTGGGACCCCTCTGCCCGTTTGGGAACAAGGCAGCCTTTTGGGTCGGGAAGCTCTAGGCCAATGGAGCACACGCAGAGCAGGAGTTCTACTTCAGCCTGATCAGGCCTGCAAAGAAACAGCGTTTGACAGGCCTTGGTAAGAGATGTTCCCGGTAGGTGTAAGAGCACTGGGCAGAGCCAGTTGTTTCTTAGCTTCGCAAAGACCGGGAAGCAAGATGCTTTGGGCCTCTCTGCCCCTTGGAAACAGGGCAGCACTTTGGGCCTGGCAGCTCTAGGGCAATGGAGCACACCCAGAGCCGGAGTTCTACTTCAGCCAGATGAGGCCTGCCAAGAAACTGCGTTTCACAGGCCTTTCAAAGACATGTTCCCGGTAGGCTGTAAGAGCACGGGGCAGAGCGAGTTGGTTCTTAGCTTCCCAGAGAGCTGGAAGCAAGATGCTTTGGGGCCTCTCTGCCCCTTTGCAAACAAGGCAGCACCTTGGGCCAGGCAGCTCTAGGCCAATGGAGCACACCCAGAGCAGAAGTTCTACTTCGGCCAGTTCAGGCCACCAACAAACTGCGTTTCACAGGCCTTGGTAAGAGATGTTCCCGGTAGGCTGTAAGAGCACTGGGCAACGCCAGATGTTTCTTAGCTTCCCGAAGAGCTGGAAGCAAGATGCTTTGGGGCCTCTCATCCCCTTTGCAAACAAGGCCGACCTTTGGGCCAGGCAGCTCTAGGCCAATGGAGCACACCCAGAGCAGAAGTTCTACCTCAGCCAGATAAGGCCTGCCAAGAAACTGCGTTTCAAAGGCTTTGGTAAGAGATGTTCCCGGTACTCTGTTAGAGCACTGGGCAGAGCCATTTGTTTCTTAGCTTCCCAAAGAGCTGGAAGCAAGATGCTTTGGGGGCTCCCTGCCCCTTTGCCAACAAGGGCGACCTTTGGGCCTTTCAGCTCTAGGCCAATGGAGCACACCCAGAGCAGAAGTCCTACTTCAGCCAGATCAGGCCTGCCAAGGAACTGCGTTTCAGAGGCCTTTGTATGTGACGTTCCCGGTAGGCTGTGAGAGCACGGTGCAGAGCCAGTTGTTTCCTTGTTTCCCAAACAGCTGGAAGCAAGACGCTTTGGGGCCTCTCTGCCCCTTTGGAAACAAGGCAGCACGTTGGGTCTGGCAGCTCTAGGGCAATGGAGCACAACCAGAGCCGAAGTTCTACTTCTTCCAGATCAGGCCTGCCTAGACAGTGCGTTTCACAGGCCTTGATAAGAGATGTTCTCTTAGGCTATAAGAGCACTGGGCACAGCCAGTTGTTTCTTAGCTTCCCAAGAGGTGGAAGCAAGATGCTTTGGGGCCTCTCTCCCCCTTTGGAAACAAGGCAGCCCTTTGGGCCTTTCAGCTCTAGGGCAATGGAGCACACCCAGAGCAGAAGTTCTACCTCAGCCAGATCAGGCCTGCCAAGAAACTGCTTTTCACAGGCCTTCGTAAGAGGTGTTCCCGGAAGGCTGTAAGAGTACCTGGCAGAGCGAGTTGTTTCTTAGCTTCAAAAACAGCTGGAAGCAACATGATTTGGGGCCTCTCTCCCCCTTTGGAAAGAAAGCAGCCTTTGTGCCTGGCAGCTCTAGGCCAAAGTAGCACACCCAGAGCACAAGTTCTACCTCAGCCAGATCAGGCCTTCCAAGAAACTGCGTCTCACAGGCCTTTCTCTGTCACGTTGCCGGTAGGCTGTGAGAGCACTGTGCAGAGCCAGTTGTTTCTTAGCTTCCCAAAGATTTGGAAGCAAGATGCTTTGGGGACTCTCAGCCCCTTTGGAAACGAGGCGGCCCTTTGGGCCTGGCAGCTCTAGGCCAAAGTAGCACGCCCAGAGCAGGAGTTCTACTTCAGCCAGATCAGGCCTGCCAAGAAACTGCGTTTCACAGGCCTTGGTAAGAGATGTTCCCGGTAGGCTGTGAGAGCACTGTGGAGAGCCAGTTGCTTTAGCTTCCCACAGAGCTGGAAGCAAGATGCCTTGGGGCCTCTCTCTCCCTTTGGACACAAGGCAGCCGTTTGGGCCTGGCAGCTCTAGGCCAATGGAGCACACCCACAGCAGAAGTTCTACTTCAGGCAGATCAGTCCTGCCCAGAAACTGCGTTTCACAGCCCTTGGTAAGAGATGTTCACGGTAGGCTGTGAGAGCACTGGGCAGAACCAGTTGTTTTTTAGCTTCCCAAAGTGCTGGAGGCAAGATGCTTTGGGGCCTCTCTCACCCTTTGGAAACAAGGCAGCCCTTAGGTCCTGGTAGCTCTAGGCCTATGTAGCACAACCAGAACAGAAGTTCTACTTCAGCCAGGTCAGGCCTGCCAAGAAACTGCGTTTCACAGGCCTTTCAAAGAGATGTTCTCTTAGGCTGTAAGAGCACTGGGCAGAGCCAGCTGTTTCTTAGCTTCCCGAAGAGCCGGGAGCAAGATGCTTTGGGTCCACTCTCCGTCTTTGGAAACAAGGCAGCCCTTTGGGCCTGGCAGCGCTAGGGCAATGGAGCACACCCAGAGCAGAAGTTCTACTTCAGCCAGATCAGGCCTGCCAGGAAACTGCGTTTCACAGGCCTTGGTAAGAGATGTTCCCGGTAGGCTGTAAGAGCACTGGGCAGAGCCAGTTGTTTCTTACCTTCCTGAAAAGCTGGAAGCAAGATGCTTGGGACCCCTCTGCCCGTTTGGGAACAAGGCAGCCTTTTGGGTCGGGAAGCTCTAGGCCAATGGAGCACACGCAGAGCAGGAGTTCTACTTCAGCCTGATCAGGCCTGCAAAGAAACAGCGTTTGACAGGCCTTGGTAAGAGATGTTCCCGGTAGGTGTAAGAGCACTGGGCAGAGCCAGTTGTTTCTTAGCTTCGCAAAGACCGGGAAGCAAGATGCTTTGGGCCTCTCTGCCCCTTGGAAACAGGGCAGCACTTTGGGCCTGGCAGCTCTAGGGCAATGGAGCACACCCAGAGCCGGAGTTCTACTTCAGCCAGATGAGGCCTGCCAAGAAACTGCGTTTCACAGGCCTTTCAAAGACATGTTCCCGGTAGGCTGTAAGAGCACGGGGCAGAGCGAGTTGGTTCTTAGCTTCCCAGAGAGCTGGAAGCAAGATGCTTTGGGGCCTCTCTGCCCCTTTGCAAACAAGGCAGCACCTTGGGCCAGGCAGCTCTAGGCCAATGGAGCACACCCAGAGCAGAAGTTCTACTTCGGCCAGTTCAGGCCACCAACAAACTGCGTTTCACAGGCCTTGGTAAGAGATGTTCCCGGTAGGCTGTAAGAGCACTGGGCAACGCCAGATGTTTCTTAGCTTCCCGAAGAGCTGGAAGCAAGATGCTTTGGGGCCTCTCATCCCCTTTGCAAACAAGGCCGACCTTTGGGCCAGGCAGCTCTAGGCCAATGGAGCACACCCAGAGCAGAAGTTCTACCTCAGCCAGATAAGGCCTGCCAAGAAACTGCGTTTCAAAGGCTTTGGTAAGAGATGTTCCCGGTACTCTGTTAGAGCACTGGGCAGAGCCATTTGTTTCTTAGCTTCCCAAAGAGCTGGAAGCAAGATGCTTTGGGGGCTCCCTGCCCCTTTGCCAACAAGGGCGACCTTTGGGCCTTTCAGCTCTAGGCCAATGGAGCACACCCAGAGCAGAAGTCCTACTTCAGCCAGATCAGGCCTGCCAAGGAACTGCGTTTCAGAGGCCTTTGTATGTGACGTTCCCGGTAGGCTGTGAGAGCACGGTGCAGAGCCAGTTGTTTCCTTGTTTCCCAAACAGCTGGAAGCAAGACGCTTTGGGGCCTCTCTGCCCCTTTGGAAACAAGGCAGCACGTTGGGTCTGGCAGCTCTAGGGCAATGGAGCACAACCAGAGCCGAAGTTCTACTTCTTCCAGATCAGGCCTGCCTAGACAGTGCGTTTCACAGGCCTTGATAAGAGATGTTCTCTTAGGCTATAAGAGCACTGGGCACAGCCAGTTGTTTCTTAGCTTCCCAAGAGGTGGAAGCAAGATGCTTTGGGGCCTCTCTCCCCCTTTGGAAACAAGGCAGCCCTTTGGGCCTTTCAGCTCTAGGGCAATGGAGCACACCCAGAGCAGAAGTTCTACCTCAGCCAGATCAGGCCTGCCAAGAAACTGCTTTTCACAGGCCTTCGTAAGAGGTGTTCCCGGAAGGCTGTAAGAGTACCTGGCAGAGCGAGTTGTTTCTTAGCTTCAAAAACAGCTGGAAGCAACATGATTTGGGGCCTCTCTCCCCCTTTGGAAAGAAAGCAGCCTTTGTGCCTGGCAGCTCTAGGCCAAAGTAGCACACCCAGAGCACAAGTTCTACCTCAGCCAGATCAGGCCTTCCAAGAAACTGCGTCTCACAGGCCTTTCTCTGTCACGTTGCCGGTAGGCTGTGAGAGCACTGTGCAGAGCCAGTTGTTTCTTAGCTTCCCAAAGATTTGGAAGCAAGATGCTTTGGGGACTCTCAGCCCCTTTGGAAACGAGGCGGCCCTTTGGGCCTGGCAGCTCTAGGCCAAAGTAGCACGCCCAGAGCAGGAGTTCTACTTCAGCCAGATCAGGCCTGCCAAGAAACTGCGTTTCACAGGCCTTGGTAAGAGATGTTCCCGGTAGGCTGTGAGAGCACTGTGGAGAGCCAGTTGCTTTAGCTTCCCACAGAGCTGGAAGCAAGATGCCTTGGGGCCTCTCTCTCCCTTTGGACACAAGGCAGCCGTTTGGGCCTGGCAGCTCTAGGCCAATGGAGCACACCCACAGCAGAAGTTCTACTTCAGGCAGATCAGTCCTGCCCAGAAACTGCGTTTCACAGCCCTTGGTAAGAGATGTTCACGGTAGGCTGTGAGAGCACTGGGCAGAACCAGTTGTTTTTTAGCTTCCCAAAGTGCTGGAGGCAAGATGCTTTGGGGCCTCTCTCACCCTTTGGAAACAAGGCAGCCCTTAGGTCCTGGTAGCTCTAGGCCTATGTAGCACAACCAGAACAGAAGTTCTACTTCAGCCAGGTCAGGCCTGCCAAGAAACTGCGTTTCACAGGCCTTTCAAAGAGATGTTCTCTTAGGCTGTAAGAGCACTGGGCAGAGCCAGCTGTTTCTTAGCTTCCCGAAGAGCTGGGAGCAAGATGCTTTGGGTCCACTCTCCGTCTTTGGAAACAAGGCAGCCCTTTGGGCCTGGCAGCTCTAGGGCAATGGAGCACACCCAGAGCAGAAGTTCTACTTCAGCCAGATCAGGCCTGCCAGGAAACTGCGTTTCACAGGCCTTGGTAAGAGATGTTCCCGGTAGGCTGTAAGAGCACTGGGCAGAGCCAGTTGTTTCTTACCTTCCTGAAAAGCTGGAAGCAAGATGCTTGGGACCCGTCTGCCCGTTTGGGAACAAGGCAGCCTTTTGGGTCGGGAAGCTCTAGGCCAATGGAGCACACGCAGAGCAGGAGTTCTACTTCAGCCTGATCAGGCCTGCAAAGAAACTGCGTTTGACAGGCCTTGGTAAGAGATGTTCCCGGTAGGTGTAAGAGCACTGGGCAGAGCCAGTTGTTTCTTAGCTTCGCAAAGACCGGGAAGCAAGATGCTTTGGGCCTCTCTGCCCCTTGGAAACAGGGCAGCACTTTGGGCCTGGCAGCTCTAGGGCAATGGAGCACACCCAGAGCAGAAGTCCTACTTCAGCCAGATCAGGCCTGCC
Organism: Equus asinus; assembly: GCF_041296235.1. Lineage (NCBI taxonomy): Eukaryota > Metazoa > Chordata > Mammalia > Perissodactyla > Equidae > Equus > Equus asinus. The sequence continues at coordinate 2,039,823 of NW_027225523.1, forward strand.
AAGGAACTGCGTTTCAGAGGCCTTTGTATGTGACGTTCCCGGTAGGCTGTGAGAGCATGGTGCAGAGCCAGTTGTTTCCTTGTTTCCCAAACAGCTGGAAGCAAGACGCTTTGGGGCCTCTCTGCCCCTTTGGAAACAAGGCAGCACGTTGGGTCTGGCAGCTCTAGGGCAATGGAGCACAACCAGAGCAGAAGTTCTACTTCTTCCAGATCAGGCCTGCCTAGACAGTGCGTTTCCCAGGCCTTGATAAGAGATGTTCTCTTAGGCTATAAGAGCACTGGGCACAGCCAGTTGTTTCTTAGCTTCCCAAGAGGTGGAAGCAAGATGCTTTGGGGCCTCTCTCCCCCTTTGGAAACAAGGCAGCCCTTTGGGCCTTTCAGCTCTAGGGCAATGGAGCACACCCAGAGCAGAAGTTCTACCTCAGCCAGATCAGGCCTGCCAAGAAACTGCTTTTCACAGGCCTTCGTAAGAGGTGTTCCCGGAAGGCTGTAAGAGTACCTGGCAGAGCGAGTTGTTTCTTAGCTTCAAAAACAGCTGGAAGCAACATGATTTGGGGCCTCTCTCCCCCTTTGGAAAGAAAGCAGCCTTTGTGCCTGGCAGCTCTAGGCCAAAGTAGCACACCCAGAGCACAAGTTCTACCTCAGCCAGATCAGGCCTTCCAAGAAACTGCGTCTCACAGGCCTTTCTCTGTCACGTTGCCGGTAGGCTGTGAGAGCACTGTGCAGAGCCAGTTGTTTCTTAGCTTCCCAAAGATTTGGAAGCAAGATGCTTTGGGGACTCTCAGCCCCTTTGGAAACAAGGCGGCCCTTTGGGCCTGGCAGCTCTAGGCCAAAGTAGCACGCCCAGAGCAGGAGTTCTACTTCAGCCAGATCAGGCCTGCCAAGAAACTGCGTTTCACAGGCCTTGGTAAGAGATGTTCCCGGTAGGCTGTGAGAGCACTGTGGAGAGCCAGTTGCTTTAGCTTCCCACAGAGCTGGAAGCAAGATGCCTTGGGGCCTCTCTCTCCCTTTGGACACAAGGCAGCCTTTTGGGCCTGGCAGCTCTAGGCCAATGGAGCACACCCACAGCAGAAGTTCTACTTCAGGCAGATCAGTCCTGCCCAGAAACTGCGTTTCACAGCCCTTGGTAAGAGATGTTCACGGTAGGCTGTGAGAGCACTGGGCAGAACCAGTTGTTTTTTAGCTTCCCAAAGTGCTGGAGGCAAGATGCTTTGGGGCCTCTCTCACCCTTTGGAAACAAGGCAGCCCTTAGGTCCTGGTAGCTCTAGGCCTATGTAGCACAACCAGAACAGAAGTTCTACTTCAGCCAGGTCAGGCCTGCCAAGAAACTGCGTTTCACAGGCCTTTCAAAGAGATGTTCTCTTAGGCTGTAAGAGCACTGGGCAGAGCCAGCTGTTTCTTAGCTTCCCGAAGAGCTGGGAGCAAGATGCTTTGGGTCCACTCTCCGTCTTTGGAAACAAGGCAGCCCTTTGGGCCTGGCAGCTCTAGGGCAATGGAGCACACCCAGAGCAGAAGTTCTACTTCAGCCAGATCAGGCCTGCCAGGAAACTGCGTTTCACAGGCCTTGGTAAGAGATGTTCCCGGTAGGCTGTAAGAGCACTGGGCAGAGCCAGTTGTTTCTTACCTTCCTGAAAAGCTGGAAGCAAGATGCTTGGGACCCCTCTGCCCGTTTGGGAACAAGGCAGCCTTTTGGGTCGGGAAGCTCTAGGTCAATGGAGCACACGCAGAGCAGGAGTTCTACTTCAGCCTGATCAGGCCTGCAAAGAAACAGCGTTTGACAGGCCTTGGTAAGAGATGTTCCCGGTAGGTGTAAGAGCACTGGGCAGAGCCAGTTGTTTCTTAGCTTCGCAAAGACCGGGAAGCAAGATGCTTTGGGCCTCTCTGCCCCTTGGAAACAGGGCAGCACTTTGGGCCTGGCAGCTCTAGGGCAATGGAGCACACCCAGAGCCGGAGTTCTACTTCAGCCAGATGAGGCCTGCCAAGAAACTGCGTTTCACAGGCCTTTCAAAGACATGTTCCCGGTAGGCTGTAAGAGCACGGGGCAGAGCGAGTTGGTTCTTAGCTTCCCAGAGAGCTGGAAGCAAGATGCTTTGGGGCCTCTCTGCCCCTTTGCAAACAAGGCAGCACCTTGGGCCAGGCAGCTCTAGGCCAATGGAGCACACCCAGAGCAGAAGTTCTACTTCGGCCAGTTCAGGCCACCAACAAACTGCGTTTCACAGGCCTTGGTAAGAGATGTTCCCGGTAGGCTGTAAGAGCACTGGGCAACGCCAGATGTTTCTTAGCTTCCCGAAGAGCTGGAAGCAAGATGCTTTGGGGCCTCTCATCCCCTTTGCAAACAAGGCCGACCTTTGGGCCAGGCAGCTCTAGGCCAATGGAGCACACCCGGAGCAGAAGTTCTACCTCAGCCAGATAAGGCCTGCCAAGAAACTGCGTTTCAAAGGCTTTGGTAAGAGATGTTCCCGGTACTCTGTTAGAGCACTGGGCAGAGCCATTTGTTTCTTAGCTTCCCAAAGAGCTGGAAGCAAGATGCTTTGGGGGCTCCCTGCCCCTTTGCCAACAAGGGCGACCTTTGGGCCTTTCAGCTCTAGGCCAATGGAGCACACCCAGAGCAGAAGTCCTACTTCAGCCAGATCAGGCCTGCCAAGGAACTGCGTTTCAGAGGCCTTTGTATGTGACGTTCCCGGTAGGCTGTGAGAGCACGGTGCAGAGCCAGTTGTTTCCTTGTTTCCCAAACAGCTGGAAGCAAGACGCTTTGGGGCCTCTCTGCCCCTTTGGAAACAAGGCAGCACGTTGGGTCTGGCAGCTCTAGGGCAATGGAGCACAACCAGAGCCGAAGTTCTACTTCTTCCAGATCAGGCCTGCCTAGACAGTGCGTTTCACAGGCCTTGATAAGAGATGTTCTCTTAGGCTATAAGAGCACTGGGCACAGCCAGTTGTTTCTTAGCTTCCCAAGAGGTGGAAGCAAGATGCTTTGGGGCCTCTCTCCCCCTTTGGAAACAAGGCAGCCCTTTGGGCCTTTCAGCTCTAGGGCAATGGAGCACACCCAGAGCAGAAGTTCTACCTCAGCCAGATCAGGCCTGCCAAGAAACTGCTTTTCACAGGCCTTCGTAAGAGGTGTTCCCGGAAGGCTGTAAGAGTACCTGGCAGAGCGAGTTGTTTCTTAGCTTCAAAAACAGCTGGAAGCAACATGATTTGGGGCCTCTCTCCCCCTTTGGAAAGAAAGCAGCCTTTGTGCCTGGCAGCTCTAGGCCAAAGTAGCACACCCAGAGCACAAGTTCTACCTCAGCCAGATCAGGCCTTCCAAGAAACTGCGTCTCACAGGCCTTTCTCTGTCACGTTGCCGGTAGGCTGTGAGAGCACTGTGCAGAGCCAGTTGTTTCTTAGCTTCCCAAAGATTTGGAAGCAAGATGCTTTGGGGACTCTCAGCCCCTTTGGAAACGAGGCGGCCCTTTGGGCCTGGCAGCTCTAGGCCAAAGTAGCACGCCCAGAGCAGGAGTTCTACTTCAGCCAGATCAGGCCTGCCAAGAAACTGCGTTTCACAGGCCTTGGTAAGAGATGTTCCCGGTAGGCTGTGAGAGCACTGTGGAGAGCCAGTTGCTTTAGCTTCCCACAGAGCTGGAAGCAAGATGCCTTGGGGCCTCTCTCTCCCTTTGGACACAAGGCAGCCGTTTGGGCCTGGCAGCTCTAGGCCAATGGAGCACACCCACAGCAGAAGTTCTACTTCAGGCAGATCAGTCCTGCCCAGAAACTGCGTTTCACAGCCCTTGGTAAGAGATGTTCACGGTAGGCTGTGAGAGCACTGGGCAGAACCAGTTGTTTTTTAGCTTCCCAAAGTGCTGGAGGCAAGATGCTTTGGGGCCTCTCTCACCCTTTGGAAACAAGGCAGCCCTTAGGTCCTGGTAGCTCTAGGCCTATGTAGCACAACCAGAACAGAAGTTCTACTTCAGCCAGGTCAGGCCTGCCAAGAAACTGCGTTTCACAGGCCTTTCAAAGAGATGTTCTCTTAGGCTGTAAGAGCACTGGGCAGAGCCAGCTGTTTCTTAGCTTCCCGAAGAGCTGGGAGCAAGATGCTTTGGGTCCACTCTCCGTCTTTGGAAACAAGGCAGCCCTTTGGGCCTGGCAGCTCTAGGGCAATGGAGCACACCCAGAGCAGAAGTTCTACTTCAGCCAGATCAGGCCTGCCAGGAAACTGCGTTTCACAGGCCTTGGTAAGAGATGTTCCCGGTAGGCTGTAAGAGCACTGGGCAGAGCCAGTTGTTTCTTACCTTCCTGAAAAGCTGGAAGCAAGATGCTTGGGACCCCTCTGCCCGTTTGGGAACAAGGCAGCCTTTTGGGTCGGGAAGCTCTAGGCCAATGGAGCACACGCAGAGCAGGAGTTCTACTTCAGCCTGATCAGGCCTGCAAAGAAACAGCGTTTGACAGGCCTTGGTAAGAGATGTTCCCGGTAGGTGTAAGAGCACTGGGCAGAGCCAGTTGTTTCTTAGCTTCGCAAAGACCGGGAAGCAAGATGCTTTGGGCCTCTCTGCCCCTTGGAAACAGGGCAGCACTTTGGGCCTGGCAGCTCTAGGGCAATGGAGCACACCCAGAGCCGGAGTTCAACTTCAGCCAGATGAGGCCTGCCAAGAAACTGCGTTTCACAGGCCTTTCAAAGATATGTTCCCGGTAGGCTGTAAGAGCACTGGGCAACGCCAGATGTTTCTTAGATTCCCGAAGAGCTGGAAGCAAGATGCTTTGGTGCCACTCTCTCACTTTGGAATCAAGGCAGCCCTTTGGGGCAGGTAGCTCTAGGCCAGTGGAGCACACCCAGAGCAGAAGTTCTACTTCGGCCAGTTCAGGCCACCAACAAACTGCGTTTCACAGGCCTTGGTAAGAGATGTTCCCGGTAGGCTGTAAGAGCACTGGGCAACGCCAGATGTTTCTTAGCTTCCCGAAGAGCTGGAAGCAAGATGCTTTGGGGCCTCTCTGCGCCTTTGCAAACAAGGCGGCCCTTTGGGCCAGGCAGCTCTAGGCCAATGGAGCACACCCAGAGCAGAAGTTCTACTTCAGCTAGATCAGGCCACCAACAAAGTGCGTTTCACAGGCCTTGGTAAGAGATTTTCTCTCAGGCTGTAAGAGCACTGGGCAGAGCCAGTTGTTTCTTAGCTTCCCAAAGAGCTGGAAGCAAGATGCTTTGGGGGCTCCCTGCCCCTTTGCCAACAAGGCCGACCTTTGGGCCTTTCAGCTCTAGGCCAATGGAGCACACCCAGAGCAGAAGTTCTACCTCAGCCACATAAGGCCTGCCAAGAAACTGCGTTTCAAAGGCTTTGGTAAGAGATGTTGCCGGTACTCTGTCAGAGCACTGGGCAGAGACAGTTGTTTCTTAGCTTCCCAAAGAGCTGGAAGCAAGATGCTTTGGGGCCTCTCTGCCCCTTTGCAAACAAGGCATCCCTTTGGGCCTTTCAGCTCTAGGCCAATGGAGCACAGCCAGAGCAGAAGTCCTACTTCAGCCAGATCAGGCCTGCCGTGGAACTGCGTTTCAGAGGCCTTTGTATGTGACGTTCCCGGTAGGCTGTGAGAGCACGGTGCAGAGCCAGTTGTTTCCTTGTTTCCCAAACAGCTGGAAGCAAGACGCTTTGGGGCCTCTCTGCCCCTTTGGAAACAAGGCAGCACGTTGGGTCTGGCAGCTCTAGGGCAATGGAGCACAACCAGAGCAGAAGTTCTACTTCTTCCAGATCAGGCCTGCCTAGAAAGTGCGTTTCACAGGCCTTGATAAGAGATGTTCTCTTAGGCTATAAGAGCACTGGGCACAGCCAGTTGTTTCTTAGCTTCCCAAGAGGTGGAAGCAAGATGCTTTGGGGCCTCTCTCCCCCTTTGGAAACAAGGCAGCCCTTTGGGCCTTTCAGCTCTAGGGCAATGGAGCACACCCAGAGCAGAAGTTCTACCTCAGCCAGATCAGGCCTGCCAAGAAACTGCTTTTCACAGGCCTTCGTAAGAGGTGTTCCCGGAAGGCTGTAAGAGTACCTGGCAGAGCGAGTTGTTTCTTAGCTTCAAAAACAGCTGGAAGCAACATGATTTGGGGCCTCTCTCCCCCTTTGGAAACAAAGCAGCCTTTGTGCCTGGCAGCTCTAGGCCAAAGTAGCACACCCAGAGCACAAGTTCTACCTCAGCCAGATAAGGCCTGTCAAGAAGCTGCGTTTCACAGGCCTTTGTATGTGACGTTCCCGGTTGGCTTTGAGAGCACTGTGCAGAGCCAGTTGTTTTAGCTTCCCAGAGAGCAGGAAGCAAGATGCTTTGGGGCCTCTCTCACACTTTGGAAATAAAGGCAGCCCTTTGGGCCTGGCAGCCCTAGGCCAATGGAGTACACCCAGAGCAGAAGTTCTACCTCAGCCAGATCAGGCCTTCCAAGAAACTGCGTCTCACAGGCCTTTCTCTGTCACGTTGCCGGTAGGCTGTGAGAGCACTGTGCAGAGCCAGTTGTTTCTTAGCTTCCCAAAGATTTGGAAGCAAGATGCTTTGGGGACTCTCAGCCCCTTTGGAAACAAGGCGGCCCTTTGGGCCTGGCAGCTCTAGGCCAAAGTAGCACGCCCAGAGCAGGAGTTCTACTTCAGCCAGATCAGGCCTGCCAAGAAACTGCGTTTCACAGGCCTTGGTAAGAGATGTTCCCGGTAGGCTGTGAGAGCACTGTGGAGAGCCAGTTGCTTTAGCTTCCCACAGAGCTGGAAGCAAGATGCTTTGGGGCCTCTCTCTCCCTTTGGACACAAGGCAGCCGTTTGGGCCTGGCAGCTCTAGGCCAATGGAGCACACCCACAGCAGAAGTTCTACTTCAGGCAGATCAGTCCTGCCCAGAAACTGCGTTTCACAGCCCTTGGTAAGAGATGTTCACGGTAGGCTGTGAGAGCACTGGGCAGAACCAGTTGTTTTTTAGCTTCCCAAAGTGCTGGAGGCAAGATGCTTTGGGGCCTCTCTCACCCTTTGGAAACAAGGCAGCCCTTAGGTCCTGGTAGCTCTAGGCCTATGTAGCACAACCAGAACAGAAGTTCTACTTCAGCCAGGTCAGGCCTGCCAAGAAACTGCGTTTCACAGGCCTTTCAAAGAGATGTTCTCTTAGGCTGTAAGAGCACTGGGCAGAGCCAGCTGTTTCTTAGCTTCCCGAAGAGCTGGGAGCAAGATGCTTTGGGTCCACTCTCCGTCTTTGGAAACAAGGCAGCCCTTTGGGCCTGGCAGCTCTAGGGCAATGGAGCACGCCCAGAGCAGAAGTTCTACTTCAGCCAGATCAGGCCTGCCAGGAAAGTGCGTTTCACAGGCCTTGGTAAGAGATGTTCCCGGTAGGCTGTAAGAGCACTGGGCAGAGCCAGTTGTTTCTTACCTTCCTGAAAAGCTGGAAGCAAGATGCTTGGGACCCCTCTGCCCGTTTGGGAACAAGGCAGCCTTTTGGGTCGGGAAGCTCTAGGCCAATGGAGCACACGCAGAGCAGGAGTTCTACTTCAGCCTGATCAGGCCTGCAAAGAAACAGCGTTTGACAGGCCTTGGTAAGAGATGTTCCCGGTAGGTGTAAGAGCACTGGGCAGAGCCAGTTGTTTCTTAGCTTCGCAAAGACCGGGAAGCAAGATGCTTTGGGCCTCTCTGCCCCTTGGAAACAGGGCAGCACTTGGGGCCTGGCAGCTCTAGGGCAATGGAGCACACCCAGAGCCGGAGTTCTACTTCAGCCAGATGAGGTCTGCCAAGAAACTGCGTTTCACAGGCCTTTCAAAGACATGTTCCCGGTAGGCTGTAAGAGCACGGGGCAGAGCGAGTTGGTTCTTAGCTTCCCAGAGAGCTGGAAGCAAGATGCTTTGGGGCCTCTCTGCCCCTTTGGAAACAAGGCAGCACCTTGGGCCTGGCAGCTCTAGGGCAATGGAGCACACCCAGAGCAGAAGTTCTACTCCAGCCAAATCAGGCCTGCCAGGACACGGCGTTTCACAGGCCTTGGTAAGAGATGTTCCCGGTAGGCTGTAAGAGCACTGGGCAACGCCAGATGTTTCTTAGCTTCCCGAAGAGCTGGAAGCAAGATGCTTTGGTGCCACTCTCTCACTTTGGAATCAAGGCAGCCCTTTGGGGCAGGTAGCTCTAGGCCAGTGGAGCACACCCAGAGCAGAAGTTCTACTTCGGTCAGTTCAGGCCACCAACAAACTGCGTTTCACAGGCCTTCGTAAGAGATGTTCCCGGTAGGCTGTAAGAGCACTGGGCAACGCCAGATGTTTCTTAGCTTCCCGAAGAGCTGGAAGCAAGATGCTTTGGGGCCTCTCTGCCCCTTTGCAAACAAGGCGGCCCTTTGAGCCAGGCAGCTCTAGGCCAATGGAGCACACCCAGAGCAGAAGTTCTACTTCAGCTAGATCAGGCCACCAACAAAGTGCGTTTCACAGGCCTTGGTAAGAGATTTTCTCTCAGGCTGTAAGAGCACTGGGCAGAGCCAGTTGTTTCTTAGCTTCCCAAAGAGCTGGAAGCAAGATGCTTTGGGGGCTCCCTGCCCCTTTGCCAACAAGGCCGACCTTTGGGCCTTTCAGCTCTAGGCCAATGGAGCACACCCAGAGCAGAAGTTCTACCTCAGCCAGATAAGGCATGCCAAGAAACTGCGTTGCAAAGGCTTTGGTAAGAGATGTTGCCGGTACTCTGTCAGAGCACTGGGCAGAGACAGTTGTTTCTTAGCTTCCCAAAGAGCTGGAAGCAAGATGCTTTGGGGCCTCTCTGCCCCTTTGCAAACAAGGCATCCCTTTGGGCCTTTCAGCTCTAGGCCAATGGAGCACAGCCAGAGCAGAAGTCCTACTTCAGCCAGATCAGGCCTGCCGTGGAACTGCGTTTCAGAGGCCTTTGTATGTGCCCTTCCCGGTAGGCTGTGAGAGCACGGTGCAGAGCCAGTTGTTTCCTTGTTTCCCAAACAGCTGGAAGCAAGACGCTTTGGGGCCTCTCTGCCCCTTTGGAAACAAGGCAGCACGTTGGGTCTGGCAGCTCTAGGGCAATGGAGCACAACCAGAGCCGAAGTTCTACTTCTTCCAGATCAGGCCTGCCTAGAAAGTGCGTTTCACAGGCCTTGATAAGAGATGTTCTCTTAGGCTATAAGAGCACTGGGCACAGCCAGTTGTTTCTTAGCTTCCCAAGAGGTGGAAGCAAGATGCTTTGGGGCCTCTCTCCCCCTTTGGAAACAAGGCAGCCCTTTGGGCCTTTCAGCTCTAGGGCAATGGAGCACACCCAGAGCAGAAGTTCTACCTCAGCCAGATCAGGCCTGCCAAGAAACTGCTTTTCACAGGCCTTCGTAAGAGGTGTTCCCGGAAGGCTGTAAGAGTACCTGGCAGAGCGAGTTGTTTCTTAGCTTCAAAAACAGCTGGAAGCAACATGATTTGGGGCCTCTCTCCCCCTTTGGAAACAAAGCAGCCTTTGTGCCTGGCAGCTCTAGGCCAAAGTAGCACACCCAGAGCACAAGTTCTACCTCAGCCAGATAAGGCCTGTCAAGAAGCTGCGTTTCACAGGCCTTTGTATGTGACGTTCCCGGTTGGCTTTGAGAGCACTGTGCAGAGCCAGTTGTTTTAGCTTCCCAGAGAGCAGGAAGCAAGATGCTTTGGGGCCTCTCTCACACTTTGGAAATAAAGGCAGCCCTTTGGGCCTGGCAGCCCTAGGCCAATGGAGTACACCCAGAGCAGAAGTTCTACCTCAGCCAGATCAGGCCTTCCAAGAAACTGCGTCTCACAGGCCTTTCTCTGTCACGTTGCCGGTAGGCTGTGAGAGCACTGTGCAGAGCCAGTTGTTTCTTAGCTTCCCAAAGATTTGGAAGCAAGATGCTTTGGGGACTCTCAGCCCCTTTGGAAACAAGGCGGCCCTTTGGGCCTGGCAGCTCTAGGCCAAAGTAGCACGCCCAGAGCAGGAGTTCTACTTCAGCCAGATCAGGCCTGCCAAGAAACTGCGTTTCACAGGCCTTGGTAAGAGATGTTCCCGGTAGGCTGTGAGAGCACTGTGGAGAGCCAGTTGCTTTAGATTCCCACAGAGCTGGAAGCAAGATGCTTTGGGGCCTCTCTCTCCCTTTGGACACAAGGCAGCCGTTTGGGCCTGGCAGCTCTAGGCCAATGGAGCACACCCACAGCAGAAGTTCTACTTCAGGCAGATCAGTCCTGCCCAGAAACTGCGTTTCACAGCCCTTGGTAAGAGATGTTCACGGTAGGCTGTGAGAGCACTGGGCAGAACCAGTTGTTTTTTAGCTTCCCAAAGTGCTGGAGGCAAGATGCTTTGGGGCCTCTCTCACCCTTTGGAAACAAGGCAGCCCTTAGGTCCTGGTAGCTCTAGGCCTATGTAGCACAACCAGAACAGAAGTTCTACTTCAGCCAGGTCAGGCCTGCCAAGAAACTGCGTTTCACAGGCCTTTCAAAGAGATGTTCTCTTAGGCTGTAAGAGCACTGGGCAGAGCCAGCTGTTTCTTAGCTTCCCGAAGAGCTGGGAGCAAGATGCTTTGGGTCCACTCTCCGTCTTTGGAAACAAGGCAGCCCTTTGGGTCTGGCAGCTCTAGGGCAATGGAGCACGCCCAGAGCAGAAGTTCTACTTCAGCCAGATCAGGCCTGCCAGGAAACTGCGTTTCACAGGCCTTGGTAAGAGATGTTCCCGGTAGGCTGTAAGAGCACTGGGCAGAGCCAGTTGTTTCTTACCTTCCTGAAAAGCTGGAAGCAAGATGCTTGGGACCCCTCTGCCCGTTTGGGAACAAGGCAGCCTTTTGGGTCGGGAAGCTCTAGGCCAATGGAGCACACGCAGAGCAGGAGTTCTACTTCAGCCTGATCAGGCCTGCAAACAAACAGCGTTTGACAGGCCTTGGTAAGAGATGTTCCCGGTAGGTGTAAGAGCACTGGGCAGAGCCAGTTGTTTCTTAGCTTCGCAAAGACCGGGAAGCAAGATGCTTTGGGCCTCTCTGCCCCTTGGAAACAGGGCAGCACTTGGGGCCTGGCAGCTCTAGGGCAATGGAGCACACCCAGAGCCGGAGTTCTACTTCAGCCAGATGAGGCCTGCCAAGAAAATGCGTTTCACAGGCCTTTCAAAGACATGTGCCCGGTAGGCTGTAAGAGCACGGGGCAGAGCGAGTTGGTTCTTAGCTTCCCAGAGCTGGAGCAAGATGCTTTGGGGCCTCTCTGCCCCTTTGGAAACAAGGCAGCTCCTTGGGCCTGGCAGCTCTAGGGCAATGGAGCACACCCAGAGCAGAAGTTCTACTTCAGCCAAATCAGGCCTGCCAGGACACGGCGTTTCACAGGCCTTGGTAAGAGATGTTCCCGGTAGGCTGTAAGAGCACTGGGCAACGCCAGATGTTTCTTAGCTTCCCGAAGAGCTGGAAGCAAGATGCTTTGGTGCCACTCTCTCACTTTGGAATCAAGGCAGTCCTTTGGGGCAGGTGGCTCTAGGCCAGTGGAGCACACCCAGAGCAGAAGTTCTACTTCGGCCAGTTCAGGCCACCAACAAACTGCGTTTCACAGGCCTTGGTAAGAGATGTTCCCGGTAGGCTGTAAGAGCACTGGGCAACGCCAGATGTTTCTTAGCTTCCCGAAGAGCTGGAAGCAAGATGCTTTGGGGCCTCTCTGCCCCTTTGCAAACAAGGCGGCCCTTTGGGCCAGGCAGCTCTAGGCCAATGGAGCACACCCAGAGCAGAAGTTCTACTTCAGATAGATCAGGCCACCAACAAAGTGCGTTTCACAGGCCTTGGTAAGAGATTTTCTCTCAGGCTGTAAGAGCACTGGGCAGAGCCAGTTGTTTCTTAGCTTCCCAAAGAGCTGGAAGCAAGATGCTTTGGGGGCTCCCTGCCCCTTTGCCAACAAGGCCGACCTTTGGGCCTTTCAGCTCTAGGCCAATGGAGCACACCCAGAGCAGAAGTTCTACCTCAGCCACATAAGGCCTGCCAAGAAACTGCGTTTCAAAGGCTTTGGTAAGAGATGTTGCAGGTACTCTGTCAGAGCACTGGGCAGAGACAGTTGTTTCTTAGCTTCCCAAAGAGCTGGAAGCAAGATGCTTTGGGGCCTCTCTGCCCCTTTGCAAACAAGGCATCCCTTTGGGCCTTTCAGCTCTAGGCCAATGGAGCACAGCCAGAGCAGAAGTCCTACTTCAGCCAGATCAGGCCTGCCAAGGAACTGCGTTTCAGAGGCCTTTGTATGTGACGTTCCCGGTAGGCTGTGAGAGCACGGTGCAGAGCCAGTTGTTTCCTTGTTTCCCAAACAGCTGGAAGCAAGACGCTTTGGGGCCTCTCTGCCCCTTTGGAAACAAGGCAGCACGTTGGGTCTGGCAGCTCTAGGGCAATGGAGCACAACCAGAGCCGAAGTTCTACTTCTTCCAGATCAGGCCTGCCTAGACAGTGCGTTTCACAGGCCTTGATAAGAGATGTTCTCTTAGGCTATAAGAGCACTGGGCACAGCCAGTTGTTTCTTAGCTTCCCAAGAGGTGGAAGCAAGATGCTTTGGGGCCTCTCTCCCCCTTTGGAAACAAGGCAGCCCTTTGGGCCTTTCAGCTCTAGGGCAATGGAGCACACCCAGAGCAGAAGTTCTACCTCAGCCAGATCAGGCCTGCCAAGAAACTGCTTTTCACAGGCCTTCGTAAGAGGTGTTCCCGGAAGGCTGTAAGAGTACCTGGCAGAGCGAGTTGTTTCTTAGCTTCAAAAACAGCTGGAAGCAACATGATTTGGGGCCTCTCTCCCCCTTTGGAAACAAAGCAGCCTTTGTGCCTGGCAGCTCTAGGCCAAAGTAGCACACCCAGAGCACAAGTTCTACCTCAGCCAGATAAGGCCTGTCAAGAAGCTGCGTTTCACAGGCCTTTGTATGTGACGTTCCCGGTTGGCTTTGAGAGCACTGTGCAGAGCCAGTTGTTTTAGCTTCCCAGAGAGCAGGAAGCAAGATGCTTTGGGGCCTCTCTCACACTTTGGAAATAAAGGCAGCCCTTTGGGCCTGGCAGCCCTAGGCCAATGGAGTACACCCAGAGCAGAAGTTCTACCTCAGCCAGATCAGGCCTTCCAAGAAACTGCGTCTCACAGGCCTTTCTCTGTCACGTTGCCGGTAGGCTGTGAGAGCACTGTGCAGAGCCAGTTGTTTCTTAGCTTCCCAAAGATTTGGAAGCAAGATGCTTTGGGGACTCTCAGCCCCTTTGGAAACAAGGCGGCCCTTTGGGCCTGGCAGCTCTAGGCCAAAGTAGCACGCCCAGAGCAGGAGTTCTACTTCAGCCAGATCAGGCCTGCCAAGAAACTGCGTTTCACAGGCCTTGGTAAGAGATGTTCCCGGTAGGCTGTGAGAGCACTGTGGAGAGCCAGTTGCTTTAGCTTCCCACAGAGCTGGAAGCAAGATGCTTTGGGGCCTCTCTCTCCCTTTGGACACAAGGCAGCCTTTTGGGCCTGGCAGCTCTAGGCCAATGGAGCACACCCACAGCAGAAGTTCTACTTCAGGCAGATCAGTCCTGCCCAGAAACTGCGTTTCACAGCCCTTGGTAAGAGATGTTCACGGTAGGCTGTGAGAGCACTGGGCAGAACCAGTTGTTTTTTAGCTTCCCAAAGTGCTGGAGGCAAGATGCTTTGGGGCCTCTCTCACCCTTTGGAAACAAGGCAGCCCTTAGGTCCTGGTAGCTCTAGGCCTATGTAGCACAACCAGAACAGAAGTTCTACTTCAGCCAGGTCAGGCCTGCCAAGAAACTGCGTTTCACAGGCCTTTCAAAGAGATGTTCTCTTAGGCTGTAAGAGCACTGGGCAGAGCCAGCTGTTTCTTAGCTTCCCGAAGAGCTGGGAGCAAGATGCTTTGGGTCCACTCTCCGTCTTTGGAAACAAGGCAGCCCTTTGGGCCTGGCAGCTCTAGGGCAATGGAGCATGCCCAGAGCAGAAGTTCTACTTCAGCCAGATCAGGCCTGCCAGGAAACTGCGTTTCACAGGCCTTGGTAAGAGATGTTCCCGGTAGGCTGTAAGAGCACTGGGCAGAGCCAGTTGTTTCTTACCTTCCTGAAAAGCTGGAAGCAAGATGCTTGGGACCCCTCTGCCCGTTTGGGAACAAGGCAGCCTTTTGGGTCGGGAAGCTCTAGGCCAATGGAGCACACGCAGAGCAGGAGTTCTACTTCAGCCTGATCAGGCCTGCAAAGAAACAGCGTTTGACAGGCCTTGGTAAGAGATGTTCCCGGTAGGTGTAAGAGCACTGGGCAGAGCCAGTTGTTTCTTAGCTTCGCAAAGACCGGGAAGCAAGATGCTTTGGGCCTCTCTGCCCCTTGGAAACAGGGCAGCACTTGGGGCCTGGCAGCTCTAGGGCAATGGAGCACACCCAGAGCCGGAGTTCTACTTCAGCCAGATGAGGCCTGCCAAGAAACTGCGTTTCACAGGCCTTTCAAAGACATGTTCCCGGTAGGCTGTAAGAGCACGGGGCAGAGCGAGTTGGTTCTTAGCTTCCCAGAGCTGGAGTAAGATGCTTTGGGGCCTCTCTGCCCCTTTGGAAACAAGGCAGCTCCTTGGGCCTGGCAGCTCTAGGGCAATGGAGCACACCCAGAGCAGAAGTTCTACTTCAGCCAAATCAGGCCTGCCAGGACACGGCGTTTCACAGGCCTTGGTAAGAGATGTTCCCGGTAGGCTGTAAGAGCACTGGGCAACGCCAGATGTTTCTTAGCTTCCCGAAGAGCTGGAAGCAAGATGCTTTGGTGCCACTCTCTCACTTTGGAATCAAGGCAGCCCTTTGGGGCAGGTGGCTCTAGGCCAGTGGAGCACACCCAGAGCAGAAGTTCTACTTCGGCCAGTTCAGGCCACCAACAAACTGCGTTTCACAGGCCTTGGTAAGAGATGTTCCCGGTAGGCTGTAAGAGCACTGGGCAACGCCAGATGTTTCTTAGCTTCCCGAAGAGCTGGAAGCAAGATGCTTTGGGGCCTCTCTGCCCCTTTGCAAACAAGGCGGCCCTTTGGGCCAGGCAGCTCTAGGCCAATGGAGCACACCCAGAGCAGAAGTTCTACTTCAGCTAGATCAGGCCACCAACAAAGTGCGTTTCACAGGCCTTGGTAAGAGATTTTCTCTCAGGCTGTAAGAGCACTGGGCAGAGCCAGTTGTTTCTTAGCTTCCCAAAGAGCTGGAAGCAAGATGCTTTGGGGGCTCCCTGCCCCTTTGCCAACAAGGCCGACCTTTGGGCCTTTCAGCTCTAGGCCAATGGAGCACACCCAGAGCAGAAGTTCTACCTCAGCCAGATAAGGCCTGCCAAGAAACTGCGTTTCAAAGGCTTTGGTAAGAGATGTTGCCGGTACTCTGTCAGAGCACTGGGCAGAGACAGTTGTTTCTTAGCTTCCCAAAGAGCTGGAGGCAAGATGCTTTGGGGCCTCTCTGCCCCTTTGCAAACAAGGCATCCCTTTGGGCCTTTCAGCTCTAGGCCAATGGAGCACAGCCAGAGCAGAAGTCCTACTTCAGCCAGATCAGGCCTGCCAAGGAACTGCGTTTCAGAGGCGTTTGTATGTGACGTTCCCGGTAGGCTGTGAGAGCACGGTGCAGAGCCAGTTGTTTCCTTGTTTCCCAAACAGCTGGAAGCAAGACGCTTTGGGGCCTCTCTGCCCCTTTGGAAACAAGGCAGCACGTTGGGTCTGGCAGCTCTAGGGCAATGGAGCACAACCAGAGCCGAAGTTCTACTTCTTCCAGATCAGGCCTGCCTAGACAGTGCGTTTCCCAGGCCTTTATAAGAGATGTTCTCTTAGGCTATAAGAGCACTGGGCACAGCCAGTTGTTTCTTAGCTTCCCAAGAGGTGGAAGCAAGATGCTTTGGGGCCTCTCTCCCCCTTTGGAGACAAGGCAGCCCTTTGGGCCTTTCAGCTCTAGGGCAATGGAGCACACCCAGAGCAGAAGTTCTACCTCAGCCAGATCAGGCCTGCCAAGAAACTGCTTTTCACAGGCCTTCGTAAGAGGTGTTCCCGGAAGGCTGTAAGAGTACCTGGCAGAGCGAGTTGTTTCTTAGCTTCAAAAACAGCTGGAAGCAACATGATTTGGGGCCTCTCTCCCCCTTTGGAAACAAAGCAGCCTTTGTGCCTGGCAGCTCTAGGCCAAAGTAGCACACCCAGAGCACAAGTTCTACCTCAGCCAGATAAGGCCTGTCAAGAAGCTGCGTTTCACAGGCCTTTGTATGTGACGTTCCCGGTTGGCTTTGAGAGCACTGTGCAGAGCCAGTTGTTTTAGCTTCCCAGAGAGCAGGAAGCAAGATGCTTTGGGGCCTCTCTCACACTTTGGAAATAAAGGCAGCCCTTTGGGCCTGGCAGCCCTAGGCCAATGGAGTACACCCAGAGCAGAAGTTCTACCTCAGCCAGATCAGGCCTTCCAAGAAACTGCGTCTCACAGGCCTTTCTCTGTCACGTTGCCGGTAGGCTGTCAGAGCACTGTGCAGAGCCAGTTGTTTCTTAGCTTCCCAAAGATTTGGAAGCAAGATGCTTTGGGGACTCTCAGCCCCTTTGGAAACAAGGCGGCCCTTTGGGCCTGGCAGCTCTAGGCCAAAGTAGCACGCCCAGAGCAGGAGTTCTACTTCAGCCAGATCAGGCCTGCCAAGAAACTGCGTTTCACAGGCCTTGGTAAGAGATGTTCCCGGTAGGCTGTGAGAGCACTGTGGAGAGCCAGTTGCTTTAGCTTCCCACAGAGCTGGAAGCAAGATGCTTTGGGGCCTCTCTCTCCCTTTGGACACAAGGCAGCCTTTTGGGCCTGGCAGCTCTAGGCCAATGGAGCACACCCACAGCAGAAGTTCTACTTCAGGCAGATCAGTCCTGCCCAGAAACTGCGTTTCACAGCCCTTGGTAAGAGATGTTCACGGTAGGCTGTGAGAGCACTGGGCAGAACCAGTTGTTTTTTAGCTTCCCAAAGTGCTGGAGGCAAGATGCTTTGGGGCCTCTCTCACCCTTTGGAAACAAGGCAGCCCTTAGGTCCTGGTAGCTCTAGGCCTATGTAGCACAACCAGAACAGAAGTTCTACTTCAGCCAGGTCAGGCCTGCCAAGAAACTGCGTTTCACAGGCCTTTCAAAGAGATGTTCTCTTAGGCTGTAAGAGCACTGGGCAGAGCCAGCTGTTTCTTAGCTTCCCGAAGAGCTGGGAGCAAGATGCTTTGGGTCCACTCTCCGTCTTTGGAAACAAGGCAGCCCTTTGGGCCTGGCAGCTCTAGGGCAATGGAGCATGCCCAGAGCAGAAGTTCTACTTCAGCCAGATCAGGCCTGCCAGGAAACTGCGTTTCACAGGCCTTGGTAAGAGATGTTCCCGGTAGGCTGTAAGAGCACTGGGCAGAGCCAGTTGTTTCTTACCTTCCTGAAAAGCTGGAAGCAAGATGCTTGGGTCCCCTCTGCCCGTTTGGGAACAAGGCAGCCTTTTGGGTCGGGAAGCTCTAGGCCAATGGAGCACACGCAGAGCAGGAGTTCTACTTCAGCCTGATCAGGCCTGCAAAGAAACAGCGTTTGACAGGCCTTGGTAAGAGATGTTCCCGGTAGGTGTAAGAGCACTGGGCAGAGCCAGTTGTTTCTTAGCTTCGCAAAGACCGGGAAGCAAGATGCTTTGGGCCTCTCTGCCCCTTGGAAACAGGGCAGCACTTGGGGCCTGGCAGCTCTAGGGCAATGGAGCACACCCAGAGCCGGAGTTCTACTTCAGCCAGATGAGGCCTGCCAAGAAACTGCGTTTCAAAGGCCTTTCAAAGACATGTTCCCGGTAGGCTGTAAGAGCACGGGGCAGAGCGAGTTGGTTCTTAGCTTCCCAGAGAGCTGGAAGCAAGATGCTTTGGGGCCTCTCTGCCCCTTTGGAAACAAGGCAGCACCTTGGGCCTGGCAGCTCTAGGGCAATGGAGCACACCCAGAGCAGAAGTTCTACTTCAGCCAAATCAGGCCTGCCAGGAAACGGCGTTTCACAGGCCTTGGTAAGAGATGTTCCCGGTAGGCTGTAAGAGCACTGGGCAACGCCAGATGTTTCTTAGCTTCCCGAAGAGCTGGAAGCAAGATGCTTTGGTGCCACTCTCTCACTTTGGAATCAAGGCAGCCCTTTGGGGCAGGTAGCTCTAGGCCAGTGGAGCACACCCAGAGCAGAAGTTCTACTTCGGCCAGTTCAGGCCACCAACAAACTGCGTTTCACAGGCCTTGGTAAGAGATGTTCCCGGTAGGCTGTAAGAGCACTGGGCAACGCCAGATGTTTCTTAGCTTCCCGAAGAGCTGGAAGCAAGATGCTTTGGGGCCTCTCTGCCCCTTTGCAAACAAGGCGGCCCTTTGGGCCAGGCAGCTCTAGGCCAATGGAGCACACCCAGAGCAGAAGTTCTACTTCAGCTAGATCAGGCCACCAACAAAGTGCGTTTCACAGGCCTTGGTAAGAGATTTTCTCTCAGGCTGTAAGAGCACTGGGCAGAGCCAGTTGTTTCTTAGCTTCCCAAAGAGCTGGAAGCAAGATGCTTTGGGGGCTCCCTGCCCCTTTGCCAACAAGGCCGACCTTTGGGCCTTTCAGCTCTAGGCCAATGGAGCACACCCAGAGCAGAAGTTCTACCTCAGCCAGATAAGGCCTGCCAAGAAACTGCGTTTCAAAGGCTTTGGTAAGAGATGTTGCCGGTACTCTGTCAGAGCACTGGGCAGAGACAGTTGTTTCTTAGCTTCCCAAAGAGCTGGAAGCAAGATGCTTTGGGGCCTCTCTGCCCCTTTGCAAACAAGGCATCCCTTTGGGCCTTTCAGCTCTAGGCCAATGGAGCACAGCCAGAGCAGAAGTCCTACTTCAGCCAGATCAGGCCTGCCAAGGAACTGCGTTTCAGAGGCCTTTGTATGTGACGTTCCCGGTAGGCTGTGAGAGCACGGTGCAGAGCCAGTTGTTTCCTTGTTTCCCAAACAGCTGGAAGCAAGACGCTTTGGGGCCTCTCTGCCCCTTTGGAAACAAGGCAGCACGTTGGGTCTGGCAGCTCTAGGGCAATGGAGCACAACCAGAGCCGAAGTTCTACTTCTTCCAGATCAGGCCTGCCTAGACAGTGCGTTTCCCAGGCCTTGATAAGAGATGTTCTCTTAGGCTATAAGAGCACTGGGCACAGCCAGTTGTTTCTTAGCTTCCCAAGAGGTGGAAGCAAGATGCTTTGGGGCCTCTCTCCCCCTTTGGAGACAAGGCAGCCCTTTGGGCCTTTCAGCTCTAGGGCAATGGAGCACACCCAGAGCAGAAGTTCTACCTCAGCCAGATCAGGCCTGCCAAGAAACTGCTTTTCACAGGCCTTCGTAAGAGGTGTTCCCGGAAGGCTGTAAGAGTACCTGGCAGAGCGAGTTGTTTCTTAGCTTCAAAAACAGCTGGAAGCAACATGATTTGGGGCCTCTCTCCCCCTTTGGAAACAAAGCAGCCTTTGTGCCTGGCAGCTCTAGGCCAAAGTAGCACACCCAGAGCACAAGTTCTACCTCAGCCAGATAAGGCCTGTCAAGAAGCTGCGTTTCACAGGCCTTTGTATGTGACGTTCCCGGTTGGCTTTGAGAGCACTGTGCAGAGCCAGTTGTTTTAGCTTCCCAGAGAGCAGGAAGCAAGATGCTTTGGGGCCTCTCTCACACTTTGGAAATAAAGGCAGCCCTTTGGGCCTGGCAGCCCTAGGCCAATGGAGTACACCCAGAGCAGAAGTTCTACCTCAGCCAGATCAGGCCTTCCAAGAAACTGCGTCTCACAGGCCTTTCTCTGTCACGTTGCCGGTAGGCTGTGAGAGCACTGTGCAGAGCCAGTTGTTTCTTAGCTTCCCAAAGATTTGGAAGCAAGATGCTTTGGGGACTCTCAGCCCCTTTGGAAACAAGGCGGCCCTTTGGGCCTGGCAGCTCTAGGCCAAAGTAGCACGCCCAGAGCAGGAGTTCTACTTCAGCCAGATCAGGCCTGCCAAGAAACTGCGTTTCACAGGCCTTGGTAAGAGATGTTCCCGGTAGGCTGTGAGAGCACTGTGGAGAGCCAGTTGCTTTAGCTTCCCACAGAGCTGGAAGCAAGATGCTTTGGGGCCTCTCTCTCCCTTTGGACACAAGGCAGCCTTTTGGGCCTGGCAGCTCTAGGCCAATGGAGCACACCCACAGCAGAAGTTCTACTTCAGGCAGATCAGTCCTGCCCAGAAACTGCGTTTCACAGCCCTTGGTAAGAGATGTTCACGGTAGGCTGTGAGAGCACTGGGCAGAACCAGTTGTTTTTTAGCTTCCCAAAGTGCTGGAGGCAAGATGCTTTGGGGCCTCTCTCACCCTTTGGAAACAAGGCAGCCCTTAGGTCCTGGTAGCTCTAGGCCTATGTAGCACAACCAGAACAGAAGTTCTACTTCAGCCAGGTCAGGCCTGCCAAGAAACTGCGTTTCACAGGCCTTTCAAAGAGATGTTCTCTTAGGCTGTAAGAGCACTGGGCAGAGCCAGCTGTTTCTTAGCTTCCCGAAGAGCTGGGAGCAAGATGCTTTGGGTCCACTCTCCGTCTTTGGAAACAAGGCAGCCCTTTGGGCCTGGCAGCTCTAGGGCAATGGAGCACACCCAGAGCAGAAGTTCTACTTCAGCCAGATCAGGCCTGCCAGGAAACTGCGTTTCACAGGCCTTGGTAAGAGATGTTCCCGGTAGGCCGTAAGAGCACTGGGCAGAGCCAGTTGTTTCTTACCTTCCTGAAAAGCTGGAAGCAAGATGCTTGGGACCCCTCTGCCCGTTTGGGAACAAGGCAGCCTTTTGGGTCGGGAAGCTCTAGGCCAATGGAGCACACGCAGAGCAGGAGTTCTACTTCAGCCTGATCAGGCCTGCAAAGAAACAGCGTTTGACAGGCCTTGGTAAGAGATGTTCCCGGTAGGTGTAAGAGCACTGGGCAGAGCCAGTTGTTTCTTAGCTTCGCAAAGACCGGGAAGCAAGATTCTTTGGGCCTCTCTGCCCCTTGGAAACAGGGCAGCACTTGGGGCCTGGCAGCTCTAGGGCAATGGAGCACACCCAGAGCCGGAGTTCTACTTCAGCCAGATGAGGCCTGCCAAGAAACTGCGTTTCAAAGGCCTTTCAAAGACATGTTCCCGGTAGGCTGTAAGAGCACGGGGCAGAGCGAGTTGGTTCTTAGCTTCCCAGAGAGCTGGAAGCAAGATGCTTTGGGGCCTCTCTGCCCCTTTGGAAACAAGGCAGCACCTTGGGCCTGGCAGCTCTAGGGCAATGGAGCACACCCAGAGCAGAAGTTCTACTTCGGCCAAATCAGGCCTGCCAGGAAACGGCGTTTCACAGGCCTTGGTAAGAGATGTTCCCGGTAGGCTGTAAGAGCACTGGGCAACGCCAGATGTTTCTTAGCTTCCCGAAGAGCTGGAAGCAAGATGCTTTGGGGCCTCTCTGCCCCTTTGCAAACAAGGCGGCCCTTTGGGCCAGGCAGCTCTAGGCCAATGGAGCACACCCAGAGCAGAAGTTCTACTTCAGCTAGATCAGGCCACCAACAAAGTGCGTTTCACAGGCCTTGGTAAGAGATTTTCTCTCAGGCTGTA
This sequence comes from Equus asinus, assembly GCF_041296235.1. Lineage (NCBI taxonomy): Eukaryota > Metazoa > Chordata > Mammalia > Perissodactyla > Equidae > Equus > Equus asinus. The sequence continues at coordinate 2,061,212 of NW_027225523.1, forward strand.
AGAGCACTGGGCAGAGCCAGTTGTTTCTTAGCTTCCCAAAGAGCTGGAAGCATGATGCTTTGGGGCCTCCCTGCCCCTTTGCCAACAAGGCCGACCTTTGGGCCTTTCAGCTCTAGGCCAATGGAGCACACCCAGAGCAGAAGTTCTACCTCAGCCAGATAAGGCCTGCCAAGAAACTGCGTTTCAAAGGCTTTGGTAAGAGATGTTGCCGGTACTCTGTCAGAGCACTGGGCAGAGACAGTTGTTTCTTAGCTTCCCAAAGAGCTGGAAGCAAGATGCTTCGGGGCCTCTCTGCCCCTTTGCAAACAAGGCATCCCTTTGGGCCTTTCAGCTCTAGGCCAATGGAGCACAGCCAGAGCAGAAGTCCTACTTCAGCCAGATCAGGCCTGCCGTGGAACTGCGTTTCAGAGGCCTTTGTATGTGACGTTCCCGGTAGGCTGTGAGAGCACGGTGCAGAGCCAGTTGTTTCCTTGTTTCCCAAACAGCTGGAAGCAAGACGCTTTGGGGCCTCTCTGCCCCTTTGGAAACAAGGCAGCACGTTGGGTCTGGCAGCTCTAGGGCAATGGAGCACAACCAGAGCAGAAGTTCTACTTCTTCCAGATCAGGCCTGCCTAGAAAGTGCGTTTCACAGGCCTTGATAAGAGATGTTCTCTTAGGCTATAAGAGCACTGGGCACAGCCAGTTGTTTCTTAGCTTCCCAAGAGGTGGAAGCAAGATGCTTTGGGGCCTCTCTCCCCCTTTGGAAACAAGGCAGCCCTTTGGGCCTTTCAGCTCTAGGGCAATGGAGCACACCCAGAGCAGAAGTTCTACCTCAGCCAGATCAGGCCTGCCAAGAAACTGCTTTTCACAGGCCTTCGTAAGAGGTGTTCCCGGAAGGCTGTAAGAGTACCTGGCAGAGCGAGTTGTTTCTTAGCTTCAAAAACAGCTGGAAGCAACATGATTTGGGGCCTATCTCCCCCTTTGGAAACAAAGCAGCCTTTGTGCCTGGCAGCTCTAGGCCAAAGTAGCACACCCAGAGCACAAGTTCTACCTCAGCCAGATAAGGCCTGTCAAGAAGCTGCGTTTCACAGGCCTTTGTATGTGACGTTCCCGGTTGGCTTTGAGAGCACTGTGCAGAGCCAGTTGTTTTAGCTTCCCAGAGAGCAGGAAGCAAGATGCTTTGGGGCCTCTCTCACACTTTGGAAATAAAGGCAGCCCTTTGGGCCTGGCAGCCCTAGGCCAATGGAGTACACCCAGAGCAGAAGTTCTACCTCAGCCAGATCAGGCCTTCCAAGAAACTGCGTCTCACAGGCCTTTCTCTGTCACGTTGCCGGTAGGCTGTGAGAGCACTGTGCAGAGCCAGTTGTTTCTTAGCTTCCCAAAGATTTGGAAGCAAGATGCTTTGGGGACTCTCAGCCCCTTTGGAAACAAGGCGGCCCTTTGGGCCTGGCAGCTCTAGGCCAAAGTAGCACGCCCAGAGCAGGAGTTCTACTTCAGCCAGATCAGGCCTGCCAAGAAACTGCGTTTCACAGGCCTTGGTAAGAGATGTTCCCGGTAGGCTGTGAGAGCACTGTGGAGAGCCAGTTGCTTTAGCTTCCCACAGAGCTGGAAGCAAGATGCTTTGGGGCCTCTCTCTCCCTTTGGACACAAGGCAGCCTTTTGGGCCTGGCAGCTCTAGGCCAATGGAGCACACCCACAGCAGAAGTTCTACTTCAGGCAGATCAGTCCTGCCCAGAAACTGCGTTTCACAGCCCTTGGTAAGAGATGTTCACGGTAGGCTGTGAGAGCACTGGGCAGAACCAGTTGTTTTTTAGCTTCCCAAAGTGCTGGAGGCAAGATGCTTTGGGGCCTCTCTCACCCTTTGGAAACAAGGCAGCCCTTAGGTCCTGGTAGCTCTAGGCCTATGTAGCACAACCAGAACAGAAGTTCTACTTCAGCCAGGTCAGGCCTGCCAAGAAACTGCGTTTCACAGGCCTTTCAAAGAGATGTTCTCTTAGGCTGTAAGAGCACTGGGCAGAGCCAGCTGTTTCTTAGCTTCCCGAAGAGCTGGGAGCAAGATGCTTTGGGTCCACTCTCCGTCTTTGGAAACAAGGCAGCCCTTTGGGCCTGGCAGCTCTAGGGCAATGGAGCACACCCAGAGCAGAAGTTCTACTTCAGCCAGATCAGGCCTGCCAGGAAACTGCGTTTCACAGGCCTTGGTAAGAGATGTTCCCGGTAGGCTGTAAGAGCACTGGGCAGAGCCAGTTGTTTCTTACCTTCCTGAAAAGCTGGAAGCAAGATGCTTGGGACCCCTCTGCCCGTTTGGGAACAAGGCAGCCTTTTGGGTCGGGAAGCTCTAGGCCAATGGAGCACACGCAGAGCAGGAGTTCTACTTCAGCCTGATCAGGCCTGCAAAGAAACAGCGTTTGACAGGCCTTGGTAAGGGATGTTCCCGGTAGGTGTAAGAGCACTGGGCAGAGCCAGTTGTTTCTTAGCTTCGCAAAGACTGGGAAGCAAGATGCTTTGGGCCTCTCTGCCCCTTGGAAACAGGGCAGCACTTGGGGCCTGGCAGCTCTAGGGCAATGGAGCACACCCAGAGCCGGAGTTCTACTTCAGCCAGATGAGGCCTGCCAAGAAACTGCGTTTCACAGGCCTTTCAAAGACATGTTCCCGGTAGGCTGTAAGAGCACGGGGCAGAGCGAGTTGGTTCTTAGCTTCCCAGAGAGCTGGAAGCAAGATGCTTTGGGGCCTCTCTGCCCCTTTGGAAACAAGGCAGCACCTTGGGCCTGGCAGCTCTAGGGCAATGGAGCACACCCAGAGCAGAAGTTCTACTTCAGCCAAATCAGGCCTGCCAGGAAACGGCGTTTCACAGGCCTTGGTAAGAGATGTTCCCGGTAGGCTGTAAGAACACTGGGCAACGCCAGATGTTTCTTAGGTTCCCGAAGAGCTGGAAGCAAGATGCTTTGGTGCCACTCTCTCACTTTGGAATCAAGGAAGCCCTTTAGGGCAGGTAGCTCTAGGCCAGTGGAGCACACCCAGAGCAGAAGTTCTACTTCGGCCAGTTCAGGCCACCAACAAACTGCGTTTCACAGGCCTTGGTAAGATATGTTCCCGGTAGGCTGTAAGAGCACTGGGCAGAGCCAGTTGTTTCTTACCTTCCTGAAAAGCTGGAAGCAAGATGCTTGGGATCCCTCTGCCCGTTTGGGAACAAGGCAGCCTTTTGGGTCGGGAAGCTCTAGGCCAATGGAGCACACGCAGAGCAGGAGTTCTACTTCAGCCTGATCAGGCCTGCAAACAAACAGCGTTTGACAGGCCTTGGTAAGAGATGTTCCCGGTAGGTGTAAGAGCACTGGGCAGAGCCAGTTGTTTCTTAGCTTCGCAAAGACCGGGAAGCAAGATTCTTTGGGCCTCTCTGCCCCTTGGAAACAGGGCAGCACTTGGGGCCTGGCAGCTCTAGGGCAATGGAGCACACCCAGAGCCGGAGTTCTACTTCAGCCAGATGAGGCCTGCCAAGAAACTGCGTTTCAAAGGCCTTTCAAAGACATGTTCCCGGTAGGCTGTAAGAGCACGGGGCAGAGCGAGTTGGTTCTTAGCTTCCCAGAGAGCTGGAAGCAAGATGCTTTGGGGCCTCTCTGCCCCTTTGGAAACAAGGCAGCACCTTGGGCCTGGCAGCTCTAGGGCAATGGAGCACACCCAGAGCAGAAGTTCTACTTCGGCCAAATCAGGCCTGCCAGGAAACGGCGTTTCACAGGCCTTGGTAAGAGATGTTCCCGGTAGGCTGTAAGAGCACTGGGCAACGCCAGATGTTTCTTAGCTTCCCGAAGAGCTGGAAGCAAGATGCTTTGGTGCCACTGTCTCACTTTGGAATCAAGGCAGCCCTTTGGGGCAGGTAGCTCTAGGCCAGTGGAGCACACCCAGAGCAGAAGTTCTACCTCGGCCAGTTCAGGCCACCAACAAACTGCGTTTCACAGGCCTTGGTAAGAGATGTTCCCGGTAGGCTGTAAGAGCACTGGACAATGCCAGATGTTTCTTAGCTTCCTGAAGAGCTGGAAGCAAGATGCTTTGGGGCCTCTCTGCCCCTTTGCAAACAAGGCGGCCCTTTGGGCCAGGCAGCTCTAGGCCAATGGAGCACACCCAGAGCAGAAGTTCTACTTCAGCTAGATCAGGCCACCAACAAAGTGCGTTTCACAGGCCTTGGTAAGAGATTTTCTCTCAGGCTGTAAGAGCACTGGGCAGAGCCAGTTGTTTCTTAGCTTCCCAAAGAGCTGGAAGCAAGATGCTTTGGGGGCTCCCTGCCCCTTTGCCAACAAGGCCGACCTTTGGGCCTTTCAGCTCTAGGCCAATGGAGCACACCCAGAGCAGAAGTTCTACCTCAGCCAGATAAGGCCTGCCAAGAAACTGCGTTTCAAAGGCTTTGGTAAGAGATGTTGCCGGTACTCTGTCAGAGCACTGGGCAGAGACAGTTGTTTCTTAGCTTCCCAAAGAGCTGGAAGCAAGATGCTTTGGGGCCTCTCTGCCCCTTTGCAAACAAGGCATCCCTTTGGGCCTTTCAGCTCTAGGCCAATGGAGCGCAGCCAGAGCAGAAGTCCTACTTCAGCCAGATCAGGCCTGCCAAGGAACTGCGTTTCAGAGGCCTTTGTATGTGACGTTCCCGGTAGGCTGTGAGAGCACGGTGCAGAGCCAGTTGTTTCCTTGTTTCCCAAACAGCTGGAAGCAAGACGCTTTGGGGCCTCTCTGCCCCTTTGGAAACAAGGCAGCACGTTGGGTCTGGCAGCTCTAGGGCAATGGAGCACAACCAGAGCCGAAGTTCTACTTCTTCCAGATCAGGCCTGCCTAGACAGTGCGTTTCACAGGCCTTGATAAGAGATGTTCTCTTAGGCTATAAGAGCACTGGGCACAGCCAGTTGTTTCTTAGCTTCCCAAGAGGTGGAAGCAAGATGCTTTGGGGCCTCTCTCCCCCTTTGGAAACAAGGCAGCCCTTTGGGCCTTTCAGCTCTAGGGCAATGGAGCACACCCAGAGCAGAAGTTCTACCTCAGCCAGATCAGGCCTGCCAAGAAACTGCTTTTCACAGGCCTTCGTAAGAGGTGTTCCCGGAAGGCTGTAAGAGTACCTGGCAGAGCGAGTTGTTTCTTAGCTTCAAAAACAGCTGGAAGCAACATGATTTGGGGCCTCTCTCCCCCTTTGGAAACAAAGCAGCCTTTGTGCCTGGCAGCTCTAGGCCAAAGTAGCACACCCAGAGCACAAGTTCTACCTCAGCCAGATAAGGCCTGTCAAGAAGCTGCGTTTCACAGGCCTTTGTATGTGACGTTCCCGGTTGGCTTTGAGAGCACTGTGCAGAGCCAGTTGTTTTAGCTTCCCAGAGAGCAGGAAGCAAGATGCTTTGGGGCCTCTCTCACACTTTGGAAATAAAGGCAGCCCTTTGGGCCTGGCAGCCCTAGGCCAATGGAGTACACCCAGAGCAGAAGTTCTACCTCAGCCAGATCAGGCCTTCCAAGAAACTGCGTCTCACAGGCCTTTCTCTGTCACGTTGCCGGTAGGCTGTGAGAGCACTGTGCAGAGCCAGTTGTTTCTTAGCTTCCCAAAGATTTGGAAGCAAGATGCTTTGGGGACTCTCAGCCCCTTTGGAAACAAGGCGGCCCTTTGGGCCTGGCAGCTCTAGGCCAAAGTAGCACGCCCAGAGCAGGAGTTCTACTTCAGCCAGATCAGGCCTGCCAAGAAACTGCGTTTCACAGGCCTTGGTAAGAGATGTTCCCGGTAGGCTGTGAGAGCACTGTGGAGAGCCAGTTGCTTTAGCTTCCCACAGAGCTGGAAGCAAGATGCTTTGGGGCCTCTCTCTCCCTTTGGACACAAGGCAGCCTTTTGGGCCTGGCAGCTCTAGGCCAATGGAGCACACCCACAGCAGAAGTTCTACTTCAGGCAGATCAGTCCTGCCCAGAAACTGCGTTTCACAGCCCTTGGTAAGAGATGTTCACGGTAGGCTGTGAGAGCACTGGGCAGAACCAGTTGTTTTTTAGCTTCCCAAAGTGCTGGAGGCAAGATGCTTTGGGGCCTCTCTCACCCTTTGGAAACAAGGCAGCCCTTAGGTCCTGGTAGCTCTAGGCCTATGTAGCACAACCAGAACAGAAGTTCTACTTCAGCCAGGTCAGGCCTGCCAAGAAACTGCGTTTCACAGGCCTTTCAAAGAGATGTTCTCTTAGGCTGTAAGAGCACTGGGCAGAGCCAGCTGTTTCTTAGCTTCCCGAAGAGCTGGGAGCAAGATGCTTTGGGTCCACTCTCCGTCTTTGGAAACAAGGCAGCCCTTTGGGCCTGGCAGCTCTAGGGCAATGGAGCACACCCAGAGCAGAAGTTCTACTTCAGCCAGATCAGGCCTGCCAGGAAACTGCGTTTCACAGGCCTTGGTAAGAGATGTTCCCGGTAGGCCGTAAGAGCACTGGGCAGAGCCAGTTGTTTCTTACCTTCCTGAAAAGCTGGAAGCAAGATGCTTGGGACCCCTCTGCCCGTTTGGGAACAAGGCAGCCTTTTGGGTCGGGAAGCTCTAGGCCAATGGAGCACACGCAGAGCAGGAGTTCTACTTCAGCCTGATCAGGCCTGCAAAGAAACAGCGTTTGACAGGCCTTGGTAAGAGATGTTCCCGGTAGGTGTAAGAGCACTGGGCAGAGCCAGTTGTTTCTTAGCTTCGCAAAGACCGGGAAGCAAGATTCTTTGGGCCTCTCTGCCCCTTGGAAACAGGGCAGCACTTGGGGCCTGGCAGCTCTAGGGCAATGGAGCACACCCAGAGCCGGAGTTCTACTTCAGCCAGATGAGGCCTGCCAAGAAACTGCGTTTCAAAGGCCTTTCAAAGACATGTTCCCGGTAGGCTGTAAGAGCACGGGGCAGAGCGAGTTGGTTCTTAGCTTCCCAGAGAGCTGGAAGCAAGATGCTTTGGGGCCTCTCTGCCCCTTTGGAAACAAGGCAGCACCTTGGGCCTGGCAGCTCTAGGGCAATGGAGCACACCCAGAGCAGAAGTTCTACTTCGGCCAAATCAGGCCTGCCAGGAAACGGCGTTTCACAGGCCTTGGTAAGAGATGTTCCCGGTAGGCTGTAAGAGCACTGGGCAACGCCAGATGTTTCTTAGCTTCCCGAAGAGCTGGAAGCAAGATGCTTTGGGGCCTCTCTGCCCCTTTGCAAACAAGGCGGCCCTTTGGGCCAGGCAGCTCTAGGCCAATGGAGCACACCCAGAGCAGAAGTTCTACTTCAGCTAGATCAGGGCCACCAACAAAGTGCGTTTCACAGGCCTTGGTAAGAGATTTTCTCTCAGGCTGTAAGAGCACTGGGCAGAGCCAGTTGTTTCTTAGCTTCCCAAAGAGCTGGAAGCATGATGCTTTGGGGCCTCCCTGCCCCTTTGCCAACAAGGCCGACCTTTGGGCCTTTCAGCTCTAGGCCAATGGAGCACACCCAGAGCAGAAGTTCTACCTCAGCCAGATAAGGCCTGCCAAGAAACTGCGTTTCAAAGGCTTTGGTAAGAGATGTTGCCGGTACTCTGTCAGAGCACTGGGCAGAGACAGTTGTTTCTTAGCTTCCCAAAGAGCTGGAAGCAAGATGCTTTGGGGCCTCTCTGCCCCTTTGCAAACAAGGCATCCCTTTGGGCCTTTCAGCTCTAGGCCAATGGAGCACAGCCAGAGCAGAAGTCCTACTTCAGCCAGATCAGGCCTGCCGTGGAACTGCGTTTCAGAGGCCTTTGTATGTGACGTTCCCGGTAGGCTGTGAGAGCACGGTGCAGAGCCAGTTGTTTCCTTGTTTCCCAAACAGCTGGAAGCAAGACGCTTTGGGGCCTCTCTGCCCCTTTGGAAACAAGGCAGCACGTTGGGTCTGGCAGCTCTAGGGCAATGGAGCACAACCAGAGCAGAAGTTCTACTTCTTCCAGATCAGGCCTGCCTAGAAAGTGCGTTTCACAGGCCTTGATAAGAGATGTTCTCTTAGGCTATAAGAGCACTGGGCACAGCCAGTTGTTTCTTAGCTTCCCAAGAGGTGGAAGCAAGATGCTTTGGGGCCTCTCTCCCCCTTTGGAAACAAGGCAGCCCTTTGGGCCTTTCAGCTCTAGGGCAATGGAGCACACCCAGAGCAGAAGTTCTACCTCAGCCAGATCAGGCCTGCCAAGAAACTGCTTTTCACAGGCCTTCGTAAGAGGTGTTCCCGGAAGGCTGTAAGAGTACCTGGCAGAGCGAGTTGTTTCTTAGCTTCAAAAACAGCTGGAAGCAACATGATTTGGGGCCTCTCTCCCCCTTTGGAAACAAAGCAGCCTTTGTGCCTGGCAGCTCTAGGCCAAAGTAGCACACCCAGAGCACAAGTTCTACCTCAGCCAGATAAGGCCTGTCAAGAAGCTGCGTTTCACAGGCCTTTGTATGTGACGTTCCCGGTTGGCTTTGAGAGCACTGTGCAGAGCCAGTTGTTTTAGCTTCCCAGAGAGCAGGAAGCAAGATGCTTTGGGGCCTCTCTCACACTTTGGAAATAAAGGCAGCCCTTTGGGCCTGGCAGCCCTAGGCCAATGGAGTACACCCAGAGCAGAAGTTCTACCTCAGCCAGATCAGGCCTTCCAAGAAACTGCGTCTCACAGGCCTTTCTCTGTCACGTTGCCGGTAGGCTGTGAGAGCACTGTGCAGAGCCAGTTGTTTCTTAGCTTCCCAAAGATTTGGAAGCAAGATGCTTTGGGGACTCTCAGCCCCTTTGGAAACAAGGCGGCCCTTTGGGCCTGGCAGCTCTAGGCCAAAGTAGCACGCCCAGAGCAGGAGTTCTACTTCAGCCAGATCAGGCCTGCCAAGAAACTGCGTTTCACAGGCCTTGGTAAGAGATGTTCCCGGTAGGCTGTGAGAGCACTGTGGAGAGCCAGTTGCTTTAGCTTCCCACAGAGCTGGAAGCAAGATGCTTTGGGGCCTCTCTCTCCCTTTGGACACAAGGCAGCCTTTTGGGCCTGGCAGCTCTAGGCCAATGGAGCACACCCACAGCAGAAGTTCTACTTCAGGCAGATCAGTCCTGCCCAGAAACTGCGTTTCACAGCCCTTGGTAAGAGATGTTCACGGTAGGCTGTGAGAGCACTGGGCAGAACCAGTTGTTTTTTAGCTTCCCAAAGTGCTGGAGGCAAGATGCTTTGGGGCCTCTCTCACCCTTTGGAAACAAGGCAGCCCTTAGGTCCTGGTAGCTCTAGGCCTATGTAGCACAACCAGAACAGAAGTTCTACTTCAGCCAGGTCAGGCCTGCCAAGAAACTGCGTTTCACAGGCCTTTCAAAGAGATGTTCTCTTAGGCTGTAAGAGCACTGGGCAGAGCCAGCTGTTTCTTAGCTTCCCGAAGAGCTGGGAGCAAGATGCTTTGGGTCCACTCTCCGTCTTTGGAAACAAGGCAGCCCTTTGGGCCTGGCAGCTCTAGGGCAATGGAGCACACCCAGAGCAGAAGTTCTACTTCAGCCAGATCAGGCCTGCCAGGAAACTGCGTTTCACAGGCCTTGGTAAGAGATGTTCCCGGTAGGCCGTAAGAGCACTGGGCAGAGCCAGTTGTTTCTTACCTTCCTGAAAAGCTGGAAGCAAGATGCTTGGGACCCCTCTGCCCGTTTGGGAACAAGGCAGCCTTTTGGGTCGGGAAGCTCTAGGCCAATGGAGCACACGCAGAGCAGGAGTTCTACTTCAGCCTGATCAGGCCTGCAAAGAAACAGCGTTTGACAGGCCTTGGTAAGGGATGTTCCCGGTAGGTGTAAGAGCACTGGGCAGAGCCAGTTGTTTCTTAGCTTCGCAAAGACCGGGAAGCAAGATTCTTTGGGCCTCTCTGCCCCTTGGAAACAGGGCAGCACTTGGGGCCTGGCAGCTCTAGGGCAATGGAGCACACCCAGAGCCGGAGTTCTACTTCAGCCAGATGAGGCCTGCCAAGAAACTGCGTTTCAAAGGCCTTTCAAAGACATGTTCCCGGTAGGCTGTAAGAGCACGGGGCAGAGCGAGTTGGTTCTTAGCTTCCCAGAGAGCTGGAAGCAAGATGCTTTGGGGCCTCTCTGCCCCTTTGGAAACAAGGCAGCACCTTGGGCCTGGCAGCTCTAGGGCAATGGAGCACACCCAGAGCAGAAGTTCTACTTCGGCCAAATCAGGCCTGCCAGGAAACGGCGTTTCACAGGCCTTGGTAAGAGATGTTCCCGGTAGGCTGTAAGAGCACTGGGCAACGCCAGATGTTTCTTAGCTTCCCGAAGAGCTGGAAGCAAGATGCTTTGGGGCCTCTCTGCCCCTTTGCAAACAAGGCGGCCCTTTGGGCCAGGCAGCTCTAGGCCAATGGAGCACACCCAGAGCAGAAGTTCTACTTCAGCTAGATCAGGGCCACCAACAAAGTGCGTTTCACAGGCCTTGGTAAGAGATTTTCTCTCAGGCTGTAAGAGCACTGGGCAGAGCCAGTTGTTTCTTAGCTTCCCAAAGAGCTGGAAGCATGATGCTTTGGGGCCTCCCTGCCCCTTTGCCAACAAGGCCGACCTTTGGGCCTTTCAGCTCTAGGCCAATGGAGCACACCCAGAGCAGAAGTTCTACCTCAGCCAGATAAGGCCTGCCAAGAAACTGCGTTTCAAAGGCTTTGGTAAGAGATGTTGCCGGTACTCTGTCAGAGCACTGGGCAGAGACAGTTGTTTCTTAGCTTCCCAAAGAGCTGGAAGCAAGATGCTTTGGGGCCTCTCTGCCCCTTTGCAAACAAGGCATCCCTTTGGGCCTTTCAGCTCTAGGCCAATGGAGCACAGCCAGAGCAGAAGTCCTACTTCAGCCAGATCAGGCCTGCCGTGGAACTGCGTTTCAGAGGCCTTTGTATGTGACGTTCCCGGTAGGCTGTGAGAGCACGGTGCAGAGCCAGTTGTTTCCTTGTTTCCCAAACAGCTGGAAGCAAGACGCTTTGGGGCCTCTCTGCCCCTTTGGAAACAAGGCAGCACGTTGGGTCTGGCAGCTCTAGGGCAATGGAGCACAACCAGAGCAGAAGTTCTACTTCTTCCAGATCAGGCCTGCCTAGAAAGTGCGTTTCACAGGCCTTGATAAGAGATGTTCTCTTAGGCTATAAGAGCACTGGGCACAGCCAGTTGTTTCTTAGCTTCCCAAGAGGTGGAAGCAAGATGCTTTGGGGCCTCTCTCCCCCTTTGGAAACAAGGCAGCCCTTTGGGCCTTTCAGCTCTAGGGCAATGGAGCACACCCAGAGCAGAAGTTCTACCTCAGCCAGATCAGGCCTGCCAAGAAACTGCTTTTCACAGGCCTTCGTAAGAGGTGTTCCCGGAAGGCTGTAAGAGTACCTGGCAGAGCGAGTTGTTTCTTAGCTTCAAAAACAGCTGGAAGCAACATGATTTGGGGCCTCTCTCCCCCTTTGGAAACAAAGCAGCCTTTGTGCCTGGCAGCTCTAGGCCAAAGTAGCACACCCAGAGCACAAGTTCTACCTCAGCCAGATAAGGCCTGTCAAGAAGCTGCGTTTCACAGGCCTTTGTATGTGACGTTCCCGGTTGGCTTTGAGAGCACTGTGCAGAGCCAGTTGTTTTAGCTTCCCAGAGAGCAGGAAGCAAGATGCTTTGGGGCCTCTCTCACACTTTGGAAATAAAGGCAGCCCTTTGGGCCTGGCAGCCCTAGGCCAATGGAGTACACCCAGAGCAGAAGTTCTACCTCAGCCAGATCAGGCCTTCCAAGAAACTGCGTCTCACAGGCCTTTCTCTGTCACGTTGCCGGTAGGCTGTGAGAGCACTGTGCAGAGCCAGTTGTTTCTTAGCTTCCCAAAGATTTGGAAGCAAGATGCTTTGGGGACTCTCAGCCCCTTTGGAAACAAGGCGGCCCTTTGGGCCTGGCAGCTCTAGGCCAAAGTAGCACGCCCAGAGCAGGAGTTCTACTTCAGCCAGATCAGGCCTGCCAAGAAACTGCGTTTCACAGGCCTTGGTAAGAGATGTTCCCGGTAGGCTGTGAGAGCACTGTGGAGAGCCAGTTGCTTTAGCTTCCCACAGAGCTGGAAGCAAGATGCTTTGGGGCCTCTCTCTCCCTTTGGACACAAGGCAGCCTTTTGGGCCTGGCAGCTCTAGGCCAATGGAGCACACCCACAGCAGAAGTTCTACTTCAGGCAGATCAGTCCTGCCCAGAAACTGCGTTTCACAGCCCTTGGTAAGAGATGTTCACGGTAGGCTGTGAGAGCACTGGGCAGAACCAGTTGTTTTTTAGCTTCCCAAAGTGCTGGAGGCAAGATGCTTTGGGGCCTCTCTCACCCTTTGGAAACAAGGCAGCCCTTAGGTCCTGGTAGCTCTAGGCCTATGTAGCACAACCAGAACAGAAGCTCTACTTCAGCCAGGTCAGGCCTGCCAAGAAACTGCGTTTCACAGGCCTTTCAAAGAGATGTTCTCTTAGGCTGTAAGAGCACTGGGCAGAGCCAGCTGTTTCTTAGCTTCCCGAAGAGCTGGGAGCAAGATGCTTTGGGTCCACTCTCCGTCTTTGGAAACAAGGCAGCCCTTTGGGTCTGGCAGCTCTAGGGCAATGGAGCATGCCCAGAGCAGAAGTTCTACTTCAGCCAGATCAGGCCTGCCAGGAAACTGCGTTTCACAGGCCTTGGTAAGAGATGTTCCCGGTAGGCTGTAAGAGCACTGGGCAGAGCCAGTTGTTTCTTATCTTCCTGAAAAGCTGGAACCAAGATGCTTGGGACCCCTCTGCCCGTTTGGGAACAATGCAGCCTTTTGGGTCGGGAAGCTCTAGGCCAATGGAGCACACGCAGAGCAGGAGTTCTACTTCAGCCTGATCAGGCCTGCAAAGAAACAGCGTTTGACAGGCCTTGGTAAGAGATGTTCCCGGTAGGTGTAAGAGCACTGGGCAGAGCCAGTTGTTTCTTAGCTTCGCAAAGACCGGGAAGCAAGATTCTTTGGGCCTCTCTGCCCCTTGGAAACAGGGCAGCACTTGGGGCCTGGCAGCTCTAGGGCAATGGAGCACACCCAGAGCCGGAGTTCTACTTCAGCCAGATGAGGCCTGCCAAGAAACTGCGTTTCAAAGGCCTTTCAAAGACATGTTCCCGGTAGGCTGTAAGAGCACGGGGCAGAGCGAGTTGGTTCTTAGCTTCCCAGAGAGCTGGAAGCAAGATGCTTTGGGGCCTCTCTGCCCCTTTGGAAACAAGGCAGCACCTTGGGCCTGGCAGCTCTAGGGCAATGGAGCACACCCAGAGCAGAAGTTCTACTTCAGCCAAATCAGGCCTGCCAGGAAACGGCGTTTCACAGGCCTTGGTAAGAGATGTTCCCGGTAGGCTGTAAGAGCACTGGGCAACGCCAGATGTTTCTTAGCTTCCCGAAGAGCTGGAAGCAAGATGCTTTGGTGCCACTCTCTCACTTTGGAATCAAGGCAGCCCTTTGGGGCAGGTAGCTCTAGGCCAGTGGAGCACACCCAGAGCAGAAGTTCTACTTCGGCCAGTTCAGGCCACCAACAAACTGCGTTTCACAGGCCTTGGTAAGAGATGTTCCCGGTAGGCTGTAAGAGCACTGGGCAACGCCAGATGTTTCTTAGCTTCCCGAAGAGCTGGAAGCAAGATGCTTTGGGGCCTCTCTGCCCCTTTGCAAACAAGGCGGCCCTTTGGGCCAGGCAGCTCTAGGCCAATGGAGCACACCCAGAGCAGAAGTTCTACTTCAGCTAGATCAGGCCACCAACAAAGTGCGTTTCACAGGCCTTGGTAAGAGATTTTCTCTCAGGCTGTAAGAGCACTGGGCAGAGCCAGTTGTTTCTTAGCTTCCCAAAGAGCTGGAAGCAAGATGCTTTGGGGGCTCCCTGCCCCTTTGCCAACAAGGCCGACCTTTGGGCCTTTCAGCTCTAGGCCAATGGAGCACACCCAGAGCAGAAGTTCTACCTCAGCCAGATAAGGCCTGCCAAGAAACTGCGTTTCAAAGGCTTTGGTAAGAGATGTTGCCGGTACTCTGTCAGAGCACTGGGCAGAGACAGTTGTTTCTTAGCTTCCCAAAGAGCTGGAAGCAAGATGCTTTGGGGCCTCTCTGCCCCTTTGCAAACAAGGCATCCCTTTGGGCCTTTCAGCTCTAGGCCAATGGAGCACAGCCAGAGCAGAAGTCCTACTTCAGCCAGATCAGGCCTGCCAAGGAACTGCGTTTCAGAGGCCTTTGTATGTGACGTTCCCGGTAGGCTGTGAGAGCACGGTGCAGAGCCAGTTGTTTCCTTGTTTCCCAAACAGCTGGATGCAAGACGCTTTGGGGCCTCTCTGCCCCTTTGGAAACAAGGCAGCACGTTGGGTCTGGCAGCTCTAGGGCAATGGAGCACAACCAGAGCCGAAGTTCTACTTCTTCCAGATCAGGCCTGCCTAGACAGTGCGTTTCCCAGGCCTTGATAAGAGATGTTCTCTTAGGCTATAAGAGCACTGGGCACAGCCAGTTGTTTCTTAGCTTCCCAAGAGGTGGAAGCAAGATGCTTTGGGGCCTCTCTCCCCCTTTGGAAACAAGGCAGCCCTTTGGGCCTTTCAGCTCTAGGGCAATGGAGCACACCCAGAGCAGAAGTTCTACCTCAGCCAGATCAGGCCTGCCAAGAAACTGCTTTTCACAGGCCTTCGTAAGAGGTGTTCCCGGAAGGCTGTAAGAGTACCTGGCAGAGCGAGTTGTTTCTTAGCTTCAAAAACAGCTGGAAGCAACATGATTTGGGGCCTCTCTCCCCCTTTGGAAACAAAGCAGCCTTTGTGCCTGGCAGCTCTAGGCCAAAGTAGCACACCCAGAGCACAAGTTCTACCTCAGCCAGATAAGGCCTGTCAAGAAGCTGCGTTTCACAGGCCTTTGTATGTGACGTTCCCGGTTGGCTTTGAGAGCACTGTGCAGAGCCAGTTGTTTTAGCTTCCCAGAGAGCAGGAAGCAAGATGCTTTGGGGCCTCTCTCACACTTTGGAAATAAAGGCAGCCCTTTGGGCCTGGCAGCCCTAGGCCAATGGAGTACACCCAGAGCAGAAGTTCTACCTCAGCCAGATCAGGCCTTCCAAGAAACTGCGTCTCACAGGCCTTTCTCTGTCACGTTGCCGGTAGGCTGTGAGAGCACTGTGCAGAGCCAGTTGTTTCTTAGCTTCCCAAAGATTTGGAAGCAAGATGCTTTGGGGACTCTCAGCCCCTTTGGAAACAAGGCGGCCCTTTGGGCCTGGCAGCTCTAGGCCAAAGTAGCACGCCCAGAGCAGGAGTTCTACTTCAGCCAGATCAAGCCTGCCAAGAAACTGCGTTTCACAGGCCTTGGTAAGAGATGTTCCCGGTAGGCTGTGAGAGCACTGTGGAGAGCCAGTTGCTTTAGCTTCCCACAGAGCTGGAAGCAAGATGCTTTGGGGCCTCTCTCTCCCTTTGGACACAAGGCAGCCGTTTGCGCCTGGCAGCTCTAGCCCAATGGAGCACACCCACAGCAGAAGTTCTACTTCAGGCAGATCAGTCCTGCCCAGAAACTGCGTTTCACAGCCCTTGGTAAGAGATGTTCACGGTAGGCTGTGAGAGCACTGGGCAGAACCAGTTGTTTTTTAGCTTCCCAAAGTGCTGGAGGCAAGATGCTTTGGGGCCTCTCTCACCCTTTGGAAACAAGGCAGCCCTTAGGTCCTGGTAGCTCTAGGCCTATGTAGCACAACCAGAACAGAAGCTCTACTTCAGCCAGGTCAGGCCTGCCAAGAAACTGCGTTTCACAGGCCTTTCAAAGAGATGTTCTCTTAGGCTGTAAGAGCACTGGGCAGAGCCAGCTGTTTCTTAGCTTCCCGAAGAGCTGGGAGCAAGATGCTTTGGGTCCACTCTCCGTCTTTGGAAACAAGGCAGCCCTTTGGGCCTGGCAGCTCTAGGGCAATGGAGCACACCCAGAGCAGAAGTTCTACTTCAGCCAGATCAGGCCTGCCAGGAAACTGCGTTTCACAGGCCTTGGTAAGAGATGTTCCCGGTAGGCTGTAAGAGCACTGGGCAGAGCCAGTTGTTTCTTAGCTTCCCAAAGAGCTGGAAGCAAGATGCTTTGGGGGCTCCCTGCCCCTTTGCCAACAAGGCCGACCTTTGGGCCTTTCAGCTCTAGGCCAATGGAGCACACCCAGAGCAGAAGTTCTACCTCAGCCAGATAAGGCCTGCCAAGAAACTGCGTTTCAAAGGCTTTGGTAAGAGATGTTGCCGGTACTCTGTCAGAGCACTGGGCAGAGACAGTTGTTTCTTAGCTTCCCAATGAGCTGGAAGCAAGATGCTTTGGGGCCTCTCTGCCCCTTTGCAAACAAGGCATCCCTTTAGGGCCTTTCAGCTCTAGGGCAATGGAGCACACCCAGAGCAGAAGTTCTACCTCAGCCAGATCAGGCCTGCCAAGAAACTGCGTCTCACAGGCCTTTCTCTGTCACGTTGCCGGTAGGCTGTGAGAGCACTGTGCAGAGCCAGTTGTTTCTTAGCTTCCCAAAGATTTGGAAGCAAGATACTTTGGGGACTCTCAGCCCCTTTGGAAACAAGGCGGCCCTTTGGGCCTGGCAGCTCTAGGCCAAAGTAGCACGCTCAGAGCAGGAGTTCTACTTCAGCCAGATCAGGCCTGCCAAGAAACTGCGTTTCACAGGCCTTGGTAAGAGATGTTCCCGGTAGGCTGTGAGAGCACTGTGGAGAGCCAGTTGCTTTAGCTTCCCACAGAGCTGGAAGCAAGATGCTTTGAGGCCTCTCTCTCCCTTTGGACACAAGGCAGCCGTTTGCGCCTGGCAGCTCTAGGCCAATGGAGCACACCCACAGCTGAAGTTCTACTTCAGGCAGATCAGTCCTGCCCAGAAACTGCGTTTCACAGCCCTTGGTAAGAGATGTTCACGGTAGGCTGTGAGAGCACTGGGCAGAACCAGTTGTTTTTTAGCTTCCCAAAGTGCTGGAGGCAAGGTGCTTTGGGGCCTCTCTCACCCTTTGGAAACAAGGCAGCCCTTAGGTCCTGGTAGCTCTAGGCCTATGTAGGACAACCAGAACAGAAGTTCTACTTCAGCCAGGTCAGGCCTGCCAAGAAACTGCGTTTCACAGGCCTTTCAAAGAGATGTTCTCTTAGGCTGTAAGAGCACTGGGCAGAGCCAGCTGTTTCTTAGCTTCCCGAAGAGCTGGGAGCAAGATGCTTTGGGTCCACTCTCCGTCTTTGGAAACAAGGCAGCCCTTTGGGCCTGGCAGCTCTAGGGCAGTGGAGCACGCCCAGAGCAGAAGTTCTACTTCAGCCAGATCAGGCCTGCCAGGAAACTGCGTTTCACAGGCCTTGGTAAGAGATGTTCCCGGTAGGCTGTAAGAGCACTGGGCAGAGCCAGTTGTTTCTTACCTTCCTGAAAAGCTGGAAGCAAGATGCTTGGGACCCCTCTGCCCGTTTGGGAACAAGGCAGCCTTTTGGGTCGGGAAGCTCTAGGCCAATGGAGCACACGCAGAGCAGGAGTTCTACTTCAGCCTGATCAGGCCTGCAAAGAAACAGCGTTTGACAGGCCTTGGTAAGAGATGTTCCCGGTAGGTGTAAGAGCACTGGGCAGAGCCAGTTGTTTCTTAGCTTCGCAAAGACCGGGAAGCAAGATGCTTTGGGCCTCTCTGCCCCTTGGAAACAGGGCAGCACTTGGGGCCTGGCAGCTCTAGGGCAATGGAGCACACCCAGAGCCGGAGTTCTACTTCAGCCAGATGAGGCCTGCCAAGAAACTGCGTTTCACAGGCCTTTCAAAGACATGTTCCCAGTAGGCTGTAAGAGCACGGGGCAGAGCGAGTTGGTTCTTAGCTTCCCAGAGAGCTGGAAGCAAGATGCTTTGGGGCCTCTCTGCCCCTTTGGAAACAAGGCAGCACCTTGGGCCAGGCAGCTCTAGGCCAATGGAGCACACCCAGAGCAGAAGTTCTACTTCGGCCAGTTCAGGCCACCAACAAACTGCGTTTCACAGGCCTTGGTAAGAGATGATCCCGGTAGGCTGTAAGAGCACTGGCAACGCCAGATGTTTCTTAGCTTCCCGAAGAGCTGGAAGCAAGAAGCTTTGGTGCCACTCTCTCACTTTGGAATCAAGGCAGCCCTTTGGGGCAGGTAGCTCTAGGCCAGTGGAGCACACCCAGAGCAGAAGTTCTACTTCGGCCAGTTCAGGCCACCAACAAACTGCGTTTCACAGGCCTTGGTAAGAGATGTTCCCGGTAGGCTGTAAGAGCACTGGGCAACGCCAGATGTTTCTTAGCTTCCCGAAGAGCTGGAAGCAAGATGCTTTGGGGGCTCCCTGCCCCTTTGCCAACAAGGCCGACCTTTGGGCCTTTCAGCTCTAGGCCAATGGAGCACACCCAGAGCAGAAGTTCTACCTCAGCCAGATAAGGCCTGCCAAGAAACTGTGTTTCAAAGGCTTTGGTAAGAGATGTTGCCGGTACTCTGTCAGAGCACTGGGCAGAGACAGTTGTTTCTTAGCTTCCCAAAGAGCTGGAAGCAAGATGCTTTGGGGCCTCTCTGCCCCTTTGGAAACAAGGCATCCCTTTGGGCCTTTCAGCTCTAGGGCAATGGAGCACACCCAGAGCAGAAGTTCTACCTCAGCCAGATCAGGCCTGCCAGGAAACGGCGTTTCACAGGCCTTGGTAAGAGATGTTCCCGGTAGGCTGTAAGAGCACTGGGCAACGCCAGATGTTTCTTAGCTTCCCGAAGAGCTGGAAGCAAGATGCTTTGGTGCCACTCTCTCACTTTGGAATCAAGGCAGCCCTTTGGGGCAGGTAGCTCTTGGCCAGTGGAGCACACCCAGAGCAGAAGTTCTACTTCGGCCAGTTCAGGCCACCAACAAACTGCGTTTCACAGGCCTTGGTAAGAGATGTTCCCGGTAGGCTGTAAGAGCACTGGGCAACGCCAGATGTTTCTTAGCTTCCCGAAGAGCTGGAAGCAAGATGCTTTGGGGCCTCTCTGCGCCTTTGCAAACAAGGCGGCCCTTTGGGCCAGGCAGCTCTAGGCCAATGGAGCACACCCAGAGCAGAAGTTCTACTTCAGCTAGATCAGTCCACCAACAAAGTGCGTTTCACAGGCCTTGGTAAGAGATTTTCTCTCAGGCTGTAAGAGCACTGGGCAGAGCCAGTTGTTTCTTAGCTTCCCAAAGAGCTGGAAGCAAGATGCTTTGGGGGCTCCCTGCCCCTTTGCCAACAAGGCCGACCTTTGGGCCTTTCAGCTCTAGGCCAATGGAGCACACCCAGAGCAGAAGTTCTACCTCAGCCAGATAAGGCCTGCCAAGAAACTGCGTTTCAAAGGCTTTGGTAAGAGATGTTGCCGGTACTCTGTCAGAGCACTGGGCAGAGACAGTTGTTTCTTAGCTTCCCAAAGAGCTGGAAGCAAGATGCTTCGGGGCCTCTCTGCCCCTTTGCAAACAAGGCATCCCTTTGGGCCTTTCAGCTCTAGGCCAATGGAGCACAGCCAGAGCAGAAGTCCTACTTCAGCCAGATCAGGCCTGCCGTGGAACTGCGTTTCAGAGGCCTTTGTATGTGACCTTCCCGGTAGGCTGTGAGAGCACGGTGCAGAGCCAGTTGTTTCCTTGTTTCCCAAACAGCTGGAAGCAAGACGCTTTGGGGCCTCTCTGCCCCTTTGGAAACAAGGCAGCACGTTGGGTCTGGCAGCTCTAGGGCAATGGAGCACAACCAGAGCAGAAGTTCTACTTCTTCCAGATCAGGCCTGCCTAGAAAGTGCGTTTCCCAGGCCTTGATAAGAGATGTTCTCTTAGGCTATAAGAGCACTGGGCACAGCCAGTTGTTTCTTAGCTTCCCAAGAGGTGGAAGCAAGATGCTTTGGGGCCTCTCTCCCCCTTTGGAAACAAGGCAGCCCTTTGGGCCTTTCAGCTCTAGGGCAATGGAGCACACCCAGAGCAGAAGTTCTACCTCAGCCAGATCAGGCCTGCCAAGAAACTGCTTTTCACAGGCCTTCGTAAGAGGTGTTCCCGGAAGGCTGTAAGAGTACCTGGCAGAGCGAGTTGTTTCTTAGCTTCAAAAACAGCTGGAAGCAACATGATTTGGGGCCTCTCTCCCCCTTTGGAAACAAAGCAGCCTTTGTGCCTGGCAGCTCTAGGCCAAAGTAGCACACCCAGAGCACAAGTTCTACCTCAGCCAGATAAGGCCTGTCAAGAAGCTGCGTTTCACAGGCCTTTGTATGTGACGTTCCCGGTTGGCTTTGAGAGCACTGTGCAGAGCCAGTTGTTTTAGCTTCCCAGAGAGCAGGAAGCAAGATGCTTTGGGGCCTCTCTCACACTTTGGAAATAAAGGCAGCCCTTTGGGCCTGGCAGCCCTAGGCCAATGGAGTACACCCAGAGCAGAAGTTCTACCTCAGCCAGATCAGGCCTTCCAAGAAACTGCGTCTCACAGGCCTTTCTCTGTCACGTTGCCGGTAGGCTGTGAGAGCACTGTGCAGAGCCAGTTGTTTCTTAGCTTCCCAAAGATTTGGAAGCAAGATGCTTTGGGGACTCTCAGCCCCTTTGGAAACAAGGCGGCCCTTTGGGCCTGGCAGCTCTAGGCCAAAGTAGCACGCCCAGAGCAGGAGTTCTACTTCAGCCAGATCAGGCCTGCCAAGAAACTGCGTTTCACAGGCCTTGGTAAGAGATGTTCCCGGTAGGCTGTGAGAGCACTGTGGAGAGCCAGTTGCTTTAGCTTCCCACAGAGCTGGAAGCAAGATGCCTTGGGGCCTCTCTCTCCCTTTGGACACAAGGCAGCCGTTTGGGCCTGGCAGCTCTAGCCCAATGGAGCACACCCACAGCAGAAGTTCTACTTCAGGCAGATCAGTCCTGCCCAGAAACTGCGTTTCACAGCCCTTGGTAAGAGATGTTCACGGTAGGCTGTGAGAGCACTGGGCAGAACCAGTTGTTTTTTAGCTTCCCAAAGTGCTGGAGGCAAGATGCTTTGGGGCCTCTCTCACCCTTTGGAAACAAGGCAGCCCTTAGGTCCTGGTAGCTCTAGGCCTATGTAGCACAACCAGAACAGAAGTTCTACTTCAGCCAGGTCAGGCCTGCCAAGAAACTGCGTTTCACAGGCCTTTCAAAGAGATGTTCTCTTAGGCTGTAAGAGCACTGGGCAGAGCCAGCTGTTTCTTAGCTTCCCGAAGAGCTGGGAGCAAGATGCTTTGGGTCCACTCTCCGTCTTTGGAAACAAGGCAGCCCTTTGGGCCTGGCAGCTCTAGGGCAATGGAGCACACCCAGAGCAGAAGTTCTACTTCAGCCAGATCAGGCCTGCCAGGAAACTGCGTTTCACAGGCCTTGGTAAGAGATGTTCCCGGTAGGCTGTAAGAGCACTGGGCAGAGCCAGTTGTTTCTTACCTTCCTGAAAAGCTGGAAGCAAGATGCTTGGGACCCCTCTGCCCGTTTGGGAACAAGGCAGCCTTTTGGGTCGGGAAGCTCTAGGCCAATGGAGCACACGCAGAGCAGGAGTTCTACTTCAGCCTGATCAGGCCTGCAAAGAAACAGCGTTTGACAGGCCTTGGTAAGAGATGTTCCCGGTAGGTGTAAGAGCACTGGGCAGAGCCAGTTGTTTCTTAGCTTCGCAAAGACCGGGAAGCAAGATGCTTTGGGCCTCTCTGCCCCTTGGAAACAGGGCAGCACTTGGGGCCTGGCAGCTCTAGGGCAATGGAGCACACCCAGAGCCGGAGTTCTACTTCAGCCAGATGAGGCCTGCCAAGAAACTGCGTTTCACAGGCCTTTCAAAGACATGTTCCCGGTAGGCTGTAAGAGCACGGGGCAGAGCGAGTTGGTTCTTAGCTTCCCAGAGAGCTGGAAGCAAGATGCTTTGGGGCCTCTCTGCCCCTTTGGAAACAAGGCAGCACCTTGGGCCTGGCAGCACAAGGGCAATGGAGCACACTCAGAGCAGAAGTTCTACTTCAGCCATATCAGGCCTGCCAGGAAACGGCGTTTCACAGGCCTTGGTAAGAGATGTTCCCGGTAGGCTGTAAGAGCACTGGGCAACGCCAGATGTTTCTTAGCTTCCCGAAGAGCTGGAAGCAAGATGCTTTGGTGCCACTCTCTCACTTTGGAATCAAGGCAGCCCTTTGGGGCAGGTAGCTCTAGGCCAGTGGAGCACACCCAGAGCAGAAGTTCTACTTCGGCCAGTTCAGGCCACCAACAAACTGCGTTTCACAGGCCTTGGTAAGAGATTTTCTCTCAGGCTGTAAGAGCACTGGGCAGAGCCAGTTGTTTCTTAGCTTCCCAAAGAGCTGGAAGCAAGATGCTTTGGGGGCTCCCTGCCCCTTTGCCAACAAGGCCGACCTTTGGGCCTTTCAGCTCTAGGCCAATGGAGCACACCCAGAGCAGAAGTTCTACCTCAGCCAGATAAGGCCTGCCAAGAAACTGCGTTTCAAAGGCTTTGGTAAGAGATGTTGCCGGTACTCTGTCAGAGCACTGGGCAGAGACAGTTGTTTCTTAGCTTCCCAAAGAGCTGGAAGCAAGATGCTTCGGGGCCTCTCTGCCCCTTTGCAAACAAGGCATCCCTTTGGGCCTTTCAGCTCTAGGCCAATGGAGCACAGCCAGAGCAGAAGTCCTACTTCAGCCAGATCAGGCCTGCCGTGGAACTGCGTTTCAGAGGCCTTTGTATGTGACCTTCCCGGTAGGCTGTGAGAGCACGGTGCAGAGCCAGTTGTTTCCTTGTTTCCCAAACAGCTGGAAGCAAGACGCTTTGGGGCCTCTCTGCCCCTTTGGAAACAAGGCAGCACGTTGGGTCTGGCAGCTCTAGGGCAATGGAGCACAACCAGAGCAGAAGTTCTACTTCTTCCAGATCAGGCCTGCCTAGAAAGTGCGTTTCCCAGGCCTTGATAAGAGATGTTCTCTTAGGCTATAAGAGCACTGGGCACAGCCAGTTGTTTCTTAGCTTCCCAAGAGGTGGAAGCAAGATGCTTTGGGGCCTCTCTCCCCCTTTGGAAACAAGGCAGCCCTTTGGGCCTTTCAGCTCTAGGGCAATGGAGCACACCCAGAGCAGAAGTTCTACCTCAGCCAGATCAGGCCTGCCAAGAAACTGCTTTTCACAGGCCTTCGTAAGAGGTGTTCCCGGAAGGCTGTAAGAGTACCTGGCAGAGCGAGTTGTTTCTTAGCTTCAAAAACAGCTGGAAGCAACATGATTTGGGGCCTCTCTCCCCCTTTGGAAACAAAGCAGCCTTTGTGCCTGGCAGCTCTAGGCCAAAGTAGCACACCCAGAGCACAAGTTCTACCTCAGCCAGATAAGGCCTGTCAAGAAGCTGCGTTTCACAGGCCTTTGTATGTGACGTTCCCGGTTGGCTTTGAGAGCACTGTGCAGAGCCAGTTGTTTTAGCTTCCCAGAGAGCAGGAAGCAAGATGCTTTGGGGCCTCTCTCACACTTTGGAAATAAAGGCAGCCCTTTGGGCCTGGCAGCCCTAGGCCAATGGAGTACACCCAGAGCAGAAGTTCTACCTCAGCCAGATCAGGCCTTCCAAGAAACTGCGTCTCACAGGCCTTTCTCTGTCACGTTGCCGGTAGGCTGTGAGAGCACTGTGCAGAGCCAGTTGTTTCTTAGCTTCCCAAAGATTTGGAAGCAAGATGCTTTGGGGACTCTCAGCCCCTTTGGAAACAAGGCGGCCCTTTGGGCCTGGCAGCTCTAGGCCAAAGTAGCACGCCCAGAGCAGGAGTTCTACTTCAGCCAGATCAGGCCTGCCAAGAAACTGCGTTTCACAGGCCTTGGTAAGAGATGTTCCCGGTAGGCTGTGAGAGCACTGTGGAGAGCCAGTTGCTTTAGCTTCCCACAGAGCTGGAAGCAACATGCTTTGGGGCCTCTCTCTCCCTTTGGACACAAGGCAGCCGTTTGCGCCTGGCAGCTCTAGGCCAATGGAGCACACCCACAGCAGAAGTTCTACTTCAGGCAGATCAGTCCTGCCCAGAAACTGCGTTTCACAGCCCTTGGTAAGAGATGTTCACGGTAGGCTGTGAGAGCACTGGGCAGAACCAGTTGTTTTTTAGCTTCCCAAAGTGCTGGAGGCAAGATGCTTTGGGGCCTCTCTCACCCTTTGGAAACAAGGCAGCCCTTAGGTCCTGGTAGCTCTAGGCCTATGTAGCACAACCAGAACAGAAGTTCTACTTCAGCCAGGTCAGGCCTGCCAAGAAACTGCGTTTCACAGGCCTTTCAAAGAGATGTTCTCTTAGGCTGTAAGAGCACTGGGAAGAGCCAGCTGTTTCTTAGCTTCCCGAAGAGCTGGGAGCAAGATGCTTGGGACCCCTCTACCCGTTTGGGAACAAGGCAGCCTTTTGGGTCGGGAAGCTCTAGGCCAATGGAGCACACGCAGAGCAGGAGTTCTACTTCAGCCTGATCAGGCCTGCAAAGAAACAGCGTTTGACAGGCCTTGGTAAGAGATGTTCCCGGTAGGTGTAAGAGCACTGGGCAGAGCCAGTTGTTTCTTAGCTTCGCAAAGACCGGGAAGCAAGATGCTTTGGGCCTCTCTGCCCCTTGGAAACAGGGCAGCACTTGGGGCCTGGCAGCTCTAGGGCAATGGAGCACACCCAGAGCCGGAGTTCTACTTCAGCCAGATGAGGCCTGCCAAGAAACTGCGTTTCACAGGCCTTTCAAAGACATGTTCCCGGTAGGCTGTAAGAGCACGGGGCAGAGCGAGTTGGTTCTTAGCTTCCCAGAGAGCTGGAAGCAAGATGCTTTGGGGCCTCTCTGCCCCTTTGGAAACAAGGCAGCACCTTGGGCCTGGCAGCACTAGGGCAATGGAGCACACTCAGAGCAGAAGTTCTACTTCAGCCATATCAGGCCTGCCAGGAAACGGCGTTTCACAGGCCTTGGTAAGAGATGTTCCCGGTAGGCTGTAAGAGCACTGGGCAACGCCAGATGTTTCTTAGCTTCCCGAAGAGCTGGAAGCAAGATGCTTTGGTGCCACTCTCTCACTTTGGAATCAAGGCAGCCCTTTGGGGCAGGTAGCTCTAGGCCAGTGGAGCACACCCAGAGCAGAAGTTCTACTTCGGCCAGTTCAGGCCACCAACAAATTGCGTTTCACAGGCCTTGGTAAGAGATTTTCTCTCAGGCTGTAAGAGCACTGGGCAGAGCCAGTTGTTTCTTAGCTTCCCAAAGAGCTGGAAGCAAGATGCTTTGGGGGCTCCCTGCCCCTTTGCCAACAAGGCCGACCTTTGGGCCTTTCAGCTCTAGGCCAATGGAGCACACCCAGAGCAGAAGTTCTACCTCAGCCAGATAAGGCCTGCCAAGAAACTGCGTTTCAAAGGCTTTGGTAAGAGATGTTGCCGGTACTCTGTCAGAGCACTGGGCAGAGACAGTTGTTTCTTAGCTTCCCAAAGAGCTGGAAGCAAGATGCTTCGGGGCCTCTCTGCCCCTTTGCAAACAAGGCATCCCTTTGGGCCTTTCAGCTCTAGGCCAATGGAGCACAGCCAGAGCAGAAGTCCTACTTCAGCCAGATCAGGCCTGCCGTGGAACTGCGTTTCAGAGGCCTTTGTATGTGACGTTCCCGGTAGGCTGTGAGAGCACGGTGCAGAGCCAGTTGTTTCCTTGTTTCCCAAACAGCTGGAAGCAAGACGCTTTGGGGCCTCTCTGCCCCTTTGGAAACAAGGCAGCACGTTGGGTCTGGCAGCTCTAGGGCAATGGAGCACAACCAGAGCAGAAGTTCTACTTCTTCCAGATCAGGCCTGCCTAGAAAGTGCGTTTCACAGGCCTTGATAAGAGATGTTCTCTTAGGCTATAAGAGCACTGGGCACAGCCAGTTGTTTCTTAGCTTCCCAAGAGGTGGAAGCAAGATGCTTTGGGGCCTCTCTCCCCCTTTGGAAACAAGGCAGCCCTTTGGGCCTTTCAGCTCTAGGGCAATGGAGCACACCCAGAGCAGAAGTTCTACCTCAGCCAGATCAGGCCTGCCAAGAAACTGCTTTTCACAGGCCTTCGTAAGAGGTGTTCCCGGAAGGCTGTAAGAGTACCTGGCAGAGCGAGTTGTTTCTTAGCTTCAAAAACAGCTGGAAGCAACATGATTTGGGGCCTCTCTCCCCCTTTGGAAACAAAGCAGCCTTTGTGCCTGGCAGCTCTAGGCCAAAGTAGCACACCCAGAGCACAAGTTCTACCTCAGCCAGATAAGGCCTGTCAAGAAGCTGCGTTTCACAGGCCTTTGTATGTGACGTTCCCGGTTGGCTTTGAGAGCACTGTGCAGAGCCAGTTGTTTTAGCTTCCCAGAGAGCAGGAAGCAAGATGCTTTGGGGCCTCTCTCACACTTTGGAAATAAAGGCAGCCCTTTGGGCCTGGCAGCCCTAGGCCAATGGAGTACACCCAGAGCAGAAGTTCTACCTCAGCCAGATCAGGCCTTCCAAGAAACTGCGTCTCACAGGCCTTTCTCTGTCACGTTGCCGGTAGGCTGTGAGAGCACTGTGCAGAGCCAGTTGTTTCTTAGCTTCCCAAAGATTTGGAAGCAAGATGCTTTGGGGACTCTCAGCCCCTTTGGAAACAAGGCGGCCCTTTGGGCCTGGCAGCTCTAGGCCAAAGTAGCACGCCCAGAGCAGGAGTTCTACTTCAGCCAGATCAGGCCTGCCAAGAAACTGCGTTTCACAGGCCTTGGTAAGAGATGTTCCCGGTAGGCTGTGAGAGCACTGTGGAGAGCCAGTTGCTTTAGCTTCCCACAGAGCTGGAAGCAACATGCTTTGGGGCCTCTCTCTCCCTTTGGACACAAGGCAGCCGTTTGCGCCTGGCAGCTCTAGGCCAATGGAGCACACCCACAGCAGAAGTTCTACTTCAGGCAGATCAGTCCTGCCCAGAAACTGCGTTTCACAGCCCTTGGTAAGAGATGTTCACGGTAGGCTGTGAGAGCACTGGGCAGAACCAGTTGTTTTTTAGCTTCCCAAAGTGCTGGAGGCAAGATGCTTTGGGGCCTCTCTCACCCTTTGGAAACAAGGCAGCCCTTAGGTCCTGGTAGCTCTAGGCCTATGTAGCACAACCAGAACAGAAGTTCTACTTCAGCCAGGTCAGGCCTGCCAAGAAACTGCGTTTCACAGGCCTTTCAAAGAGATGTTCTCTTAGGCTGTAAGAGCACTGGGAAGAGCCAGCTGTTTCTTAGCTTCCCGAAGAGCTGGGAGCAAGATGCTTGGGACCCCTCTACCCGTTTGGGAACAAGGCAGCCTTTTGGGTCGGGAAGCTCTAGGCCAATGGAGCACACGCAGAGCAGGAGTTCTACTTCAGCCTGATCAGGCCTGCAAAGAAACAGCGTTTGACAGGCCTTGGTAAGAGATGTTCCCGGTAGGTGTAAGAGCACTGGGCAGAGCCAGTTGTTTCTTAGCTTCGCAAAGACCGGGAAGCAAGATGCTTTGGGCCTCTCTGCCCCTTGGAAACAGGGCAGCACTTGGGGCCTGGCAGCTCTAGGGCAATGGAGCACACCCAGAGCCGGAGTTCTACTTCAGCCAGATGAGGCCTGCCAAGAAACTGCGTTTCACAGGCCTTTCAAAGACATGTTCCCGGTAGGCTGTAAGAGCACGGGGCAGAGCGAGTTGGTTCTTAGCTTCCCAGAGAGCTGGAAGCAAGATGCTTTGGGGCCTCTCTGCCCCTTTGGAAACAAGGCAGCACCTTGGGCCTGGCAGCACTAGGGCAATGGAGCACACTCAGAGCAGAAGTTCTACTTCAGCCATATCAGGCCTGCCAGGAAACGGCGTTTCACAGGCCTTGGTAAGAGATGTTCCCGGTAGGCTGTAAGAGCACTGGGCAACGCCAGATGTTTCTTAGCTTCCCGAAGAGCTGGAAGCAAGATGCTTTGGTGCCACTCTCTCACTTTGGAATCAAGGCAGCCCTTTGGGGCAGGTAGCTCTAGGCCAGTGGAGCACACCCAGAGCAGAAGTTCTACTTCGGCCAGTTCAGGCCACCAACAAATTGCGTTTCACAGGCCTTGGTAAGAGATTTTCTCTCAGGCTGTAAGAGCACTGGGCAGAGCCAGTTGTTTCTTAGCTTCCCAAAGAGCTGGAAGCAAGATGCTTTGGGGGCTCCCTGCCCCTTTGCCAACAAGGCCGACCTTTGGGCCTTTCAGCTCTAGGCCAATGGAGCACACCCAGAGCAGAAGTTCTACCTCAGCCAGATAAGGCCTGCCAAGAAACTGCGTTTCAAAGGCTTTGGTAAGAGATGTTGCCGGTACTCTGTCAGAGCACTGGGCAGAGACAGTTGTTTCTTAGCTTCCCAAAGAGCTGGAAGCAAGATGCTTCGGGGCCTCTCTGCCCCTTTGCAAACAAGGCATCCCTTTGGGCCTTTCAGCTCTAGGCCAATGGAGCACAGCCAGAGCAGAAGTCCTACTTCAGCCAGATCAGGCCTGCCGTGGAACTGCGTTTCAGAGGCCTTTGTATGTGACGTTCCCGGTAGGCTGTGAGAGCACGGTGCAGAGCCAGTTGTTTCCTTGTTTCCCAAACAGCTGGAAGCAAGACGCTTTGGGGCCTCTCTGCCCCTTTGGAAACAAGGCAGCACGTTGGGTCTGGCAGCTCTAGGGCAATGGAGCACAACCAGAGCAGAAGTTCTACTTCTTCCAGATCAGGCCTGCCTAGAAAGTGCGTTTCACAGGCCTTGATAAGAGATGTTCTCTTAGGCTATAAGAGCACTGGGCACAGCCAGTTGTTTCTTAGCTTCCCAAGAGGTGGAAGCAAGATGCTTTGGGGCCTCTCTCCCCCTTTGGAAACAAGGCAGCCCTTTGGGCCTTTCAGCTCTAGGGCAATGGAGCACACCCAGAGCAGAAGTTCTACCTCAGCCAGATCAGGCCTGCCAAGAAACTGCTTTTCACAGGCCTTCGTAAGAGGTGTTCCCGGAAGGCTGTAAGAGTACCTGGCAGAGCGAGTTGTTTCTTAGCTTCAAAAACAGCTGGAAGCAACATGATTTGGGGCCTCTCTCCCCCTTTGGAAACAAAGCAGCCTTTGTGCCTGGCAGCTCTAGGCCAAAGTAGCACACCCAGAGCACAAGTTCTACCTCAGCCAGATAAGGCCTGTCAAGAAGCTGCGTTTCACAGGCCTTTGTATGTGACGTTCCCGGTTGGCTTTGAGAGCACTGTGCAGAGCCAGTTGTTTTAGCTTCCCAGAGAGCAGGAAGCAAGATGCTTTGGGGCCTCTCTCACACTTTGGAAATAAAGGCAGCCCTTTGGGCCTGGCAGCCCTAGGCCAATGGAGTACACCCAGAGCAGAAGTTCTACCTCAGCCAGATCAGGCCTTCCAAGAAACTGCGTCTCACAGGCCTTTCTCTGTCACGTTGCCGGTAGGCTGTGAGAGCACTGTGCAGAGCCAGTTGTTTCTTAGCTTCCCAAAGATTTGGAAGCAAGATGCTTTGGGGACTCTCAGCCCCTTTGGAAACAAGGCGGCCCTTTGGGCCTGGCAGCTCTAGGCCAAAGTAGCACGCCCAGAGCAGGAGTTCTACTTCAGCCAGATCAGGCCTGCCAAGAAACTGCGTTTCACAGGCCTTGGTAAGAGATGTTCCCGGTAGGCTGTGAGAGCACTGTGGAGAGCCAGTTGCTTTAGCTTCCCACAGAGCTGGAAGCAAGATGCTTTGGGGCCTCTCTCCCCCTTTGGAAACAAGGCAGCCCTTTGGGCCTTTCAGCTCTAGGGCAATGGAGCACACCCAGAGCAGAAGTTCTACCTCAGCCAGATCAGGCCTGCCAAGAAACTGCTTTTCACAGGCCTTCGTAAGAGGTGTTCCCGGAAGGCTGTAAGAGTACCTGGCAGAGCGAGTTGTTTCTTAGCTTCAAAAACAGCTGGAAGCAACATGATTTGGGGCCTCTCTCCCCCTTTGGAAACAAAGCAGCCTTTGTGCCTGGCAGCTCTAGGGCAAAGTAGCATACCCAGAGCACAAGTTCTACCTCAGCCAGATAAGGCCTGTCAAGAAGCTGCGTTTCACAGGCCTTTGTATGTGACGTTCCCGGTTGGCTTTGAGAGCACTGTGCAGAGCCAGTTGTTTTAGCTTCCCAGAGAGCAGGAAGCAAGATGCTTTGGGGCCTCTCTCACACTTTGGAAATAAAGGCAGCCCTTTGGGCCTGGCAGCCCTAGGCCAATGGAGTACACCCAGAGC
This sequence comes from Equus asinus, assembly GCF_041296235.1. Classification (NCBI taxonomy): domain Eukaryota; kingdom Metazoa; phylum Chordata; class Mammalia; order Perissodactyla; family Equidae; genus Equus; species Equus asinus. The sequence continues at coordinate 2,091,062 of NW_027225523.1, forward strand.
AGAAGTTCTACCTCAGCCAGATCAGGCCTTCCAAGAAACTGCGTCTCACAGGCCTTTCTCTGTCACGTTGCCGGTAGGCTGTGAGAGCACTGTGCAGAGCCAGTTGTTTCTTAGCTTCCCAAAGATTTGGAAGCAAGATGCTTTGGGGACTCTCAGCCCCTTTGGAAACAAGGCGGCCCTTTGGGCCTGGCAGCTCTAGGCCAAAGTAGCACGCCCAGAGCAGGAGTTCTACTTCAGCCAGATCAGGCCTGCCAAGAAACTGCGTTTCACAGGCCTTGGTAAGAGATGTTCCCGGTAGGCTGTGAGAGCACTGTGGAGAGCCAGTTGCTTTAGCTTCCCACAGAGCTGGAAGCAAGATGCTTTGGGGCCTCTCTCTCCCTTTGGACACAAGGCAGCCGTTTGGGCCTGGCAGCTCTAGGCCAATGGAGCACACCCACAGCAGAAGTTCTACTTCAGGCAGATCAGTCCTGCCCAGAAACTGCGTTTCACAGCCCTTGGTAAGAGATGTTCACGGTAGGCTGTGAGAGCACTGGGCAGAACCAGTTGTTTTTTAGCTTCCCAAAGTGCTGGAGGCAAGATGCTTTGGGGCCTCTCTCACCCTTTGGAAACAAGGCAGCCCTTAGGTCCTGGTAGCTCTAGGCCTATGTAGCACAACCAGAACAGAAGTTCTACTTCAGCCAGGTCAGGCCTGCCAAGAAACTGCGTTTCACAGGCCTTTCAAAGAGATGTTCTCTTAGGCTGTAAGAGCACTGGGCAGAGCCAGCTGTTTCTTAGCTTCCCGAAGAGCTGGGAGCAAGATGCTTTGGGTCCACTCTCCGTCTTTGGAAACAAGGCAGCCCTTTGGGCCTGGCAGCTCTAGGGCAGTGGAGCACGCCCAGAGCAGAAGTTCTACTTCAGGGAGATCAGGCCTGCCAGGAAACTGCGTTTCACAGGCCTTGGTAAGAGATGTTCCCGGTAGGCTGTAAGAGCACTGGGCAGAGCCAGTTGTTTCTTACCTTCCTGAAAAGCTGGAAGCAAGATGCTTGGGACCCCTCTGCCCGTTTGGGAACAAGGCAGCCTTTTGGGTCGGGAAGCTCTAGGCCAATGGAGCACACGCAGAGCAGGAGTTCTACTTCAGCCTGATCAGGCCTGCAAAGAAACAGCGTTTGACAGGCCTTGGTAAGAGATGTTCCCGGTAGGTGTAAGAGCACTGGGCAGAGCCAGTTGTTTCTTAGCTTCGCAAAGACCGGGAAGCAAGATGCTTTGGGCCTCTCTGCCCCTTGGAAACAGGGCAGCACTTTGGGCCTGGCAGCTCTAGGGCAATGGAGCACACCCAGAGCCGGAGTTCTACTTCAGCCAGATGAGGCCTGCCAAGAAACTGCGTTTCACAGGCCTTTCAAAGACATGTTCCCGGTAGGCTGTAAGAGCACGGGGCAGAGCGAGTTGGTTCTTAGCTTCCCAGAGAGCTGGAAGCAAGATGCTTTGGGGCCTCTCTGCCCCTTTGGAAACAAGGCAGCACCTTGGGACGGGCAGCTCTAGGCCAATGGAGCACACCCAGAGCAGAAGTTCTACTTCGGCCAGTTCAGGCCACCAACAAACTGCGTTTCACAGGCCTTGGTAAGAGATGATCCCGGTAGGCTGTAAGAGCACTGGGCAACGCCAGATGTTTCTTAGCTTCCCGAAGAGCTGGAAGCAAGATGCTTTGGTGCCACTCTCTCACTTTGGAATCAAGGCAGCCCTTTGGGGCAGGTAGCTCTAGGCCAGTGGAGCACACCCAGAGCAGAAGTTCTACTTCGGCCAGTTCAGGCCACCAACAAACTGCGTTTCACAGGCCTTGGTAAGAGATGTTCCCGGTAGGCTGTAAGAGCACTGGGCAACGCCAGATGTTTCTTAGCTTCCCGAAGAGCTGGAAGCAAGATGCTTTGGGGCCTCTCTGCCCCTTTGCAAACAAGGCGGCCCTTTGGGCCAGGCAGCTCTAGGCCAATGGAGCACACCCAGAGCAGAAGTTCTACTTCAGCTAGATCAGGCCAACAACAAAGTGCGTTTCACAGGGCTTGGTAAGAGATTTTCTCTCAGGCTGTAAGAGCACTGGGCAGAGCCAGTTGTTTCTTAGATTCCCAAAGAGCTGGAAGCAAGATGCTTTGGGGGCTCCCTGCCCCTTTGCCAACAAGGCCGACCTTTGGGCCTTTCAGCTCTAGGCCAATGGAGCACACCCAGAGCAGAAGTTCTACCTCAGCCAGATAAGGCCTGCCAAGAAACTGCGTTTCAAAGGCTTTGGTAAGAGATGTTGCCGGTACTCTGTCAGAGCACTGGGCAGAGACAGTTGTTTCTTAGCTTCCCAAAGAGCTGGAAGCAAGATGCTTCGGGGCCTCTCTGCCCCTTTGCAAACAAGGCATCCCTTTGGGCCTTTCAGCTCTAGGCCAATGGAGCACAGCCAGAGCAGAAGTCCTACTTCAGCCAGATCAGGCCTGCCGTGGAACTGCGTTTCAGAGGCCTTTGTATGTGACGTTCCCGGTAGGCTGTGAGAGCACGGTGCAGAGCCAGTTGTTTCCTTGTTTCCCAAACAGCTGGAAGCAAGACGCTTTGGGGCCTCTCTGCCCCTTTGGAAACAAGGCAGCACGTTGGGTCTGGCAGCTCTAGGGCAATGGAGCACAACCAGAGCAGAAGTTCTACTTCTTCCAGATCAGGCCTGCCTAGAAAGTGCGTTTCACAGGCCTTGATAAGAGATGTTCTCTTAGGCTATAAGAGCACTGGGCACAGCCAGTTGTTTCTTAGCTTCCCAAGAGGTGGAAGCAAGATGCTTTGGGGCCTCTCTCCCCCTTTGGAAACAAGGCAGCCCTTTGGGCCTTTCAGCTCTAGGGCAATGGAGCACACCCAGAGCAGAAGTTCTACCTCAGCCAGATCAGGCCTGCCAAGAAACTGCTTTTCACAGGCCTTCGTAAGAGGTGTTCCCGGAAGGCTGTAAGAGTACCTGGCAGAGCGAGTTGTTTCTTAGCTTCAAAAACAGCTGGAAGCAACATGATTTGGGGCCTCTCTCCCCCTTTGGAAACAAAGCAGCCTTTGTGCCTGGCAGCTCTAGGCCAAAGTAGCACACCCAGAGCACAAGTTCTACCTCAGCCAGATAAGGCCTGTCAAGAAGCTGCGTTTCACAGGCCTTTGTATGTGACGTTCCCGGTTGGCTTTGAGAGCACTGTGCAGAGCCAGTTGTTTTAGCTTCCCAGAGAGCAGGAAGCAAGATGCTTTGGGGCCTCTCTCACACTTTGGAAATAAAGGCAGCCCTTTGGGCCTGGCAGCCCTAGGCCAATGGAGTACACCCAGAGCAGAAGTTCTACCTCAGCCAGATCAGGCCTTCCAAGAAACTGCGTCTCACAGGCCTTTCTCTGTCACGTTGCCGGTAGGCTGTCAGAGCACTGTGCAGAGCCAGTTGTTTCTTAGCTTCCCAAAGATTTGGAAGCAAGATGCTTTGGGGACTCTCAGCCCCTTTGGAAACAAGGCGGCCCTTTGGGCCTGGCAGCTCTAGGCCAAAGTAGCACGCCCAGAGCAGGAGTTCTACTTCAGCCAGATCAGGCCTGCCAAGAAACTGCGTTTCACAGGCCTTGGTAAGAGATGTTCCCGGTAGGCTGTGAGAGCACTGTGGAGAGCCAGTTGCTTTAGCTTCCCACAGAGCTGGAAGCAAGATGCTTTGGGGCCTCTCTCTCCCTTTGGACACAAGGCAGCCGTTTGGGCCTGGCAGCTCTAGGCCAATGGAGCACACCCACAGCAGAAGTTCTACTTCAGGCAGATCAGTCCTGCCCAGAAACTGCGTTTCACAGCCCTTGGTAAGAGATGTTCACGGTAGGCTGTGAGAGCACTGGGCAGAACCAGTTGTTTTTTAGCTTCCCAAAGTGCTGGAGGCAAGATGCTTTGGGGCCTCTCTCACCCTTTGGAAACAAGGCAGCCCTTAGGTCCTGGTAGCTCTAGGCCTATGTAGCACAACCAGAACAGAAGTTCTACTTCAGCCAGGTCAGGCCTGCCAAGAAACTGCGTTTCACAGGCCTTTCAAAGAGATGTTCTCTTAGGCTGTAAGAGCACTGGGCAGAGCCAGCTGTTTCTTAGCTTCCCGAAGAGCTGGGAGCAAGATGCTTTGGGTCCACTCTCCGTCTTTGGAAACAAGGCAGCCCTTTGGGCCTGGCAGCTCTAGGGCAGTGGAGCACGCCCAGAGCAGAAGTTCTACTTCAGGGAGATCAGGCCTGCCAGGAAACTGCGTTTCACAGGCCTTGGTAAGAGATGTTCCCGGTAGGCTGTAAGAGCACTGGGCAGAGCCAGTTGTTTCTTACCTTCCTGAAAAGCTGGAAGCAAGATGCTTGGGACCCCTCTGCCCGTTTGGGAACAAGGCAGCCTTTTGGGTCGGGAAGCTCTAGGCCAATGGAGCACACGCAGAGCAGGAGTTCTACTTCAGCCTGATCAGGCCTGCAAAGAAACAGCGTTTGACAGGCCTTGGTAAGAGATGTTCCCGGTAGGTGTAAGAGCACTGGGCAGAGCCAGTTGTTTCTTAGCTTCGCAAAGACCGGGAAGCAAGATGCTTTGGGCCTCTCTGCCCCTTGGAAACAGGGCAGCACTTTGGGCCTGGCAGCTCTAGGGCAATGGAGCACACCCAGAGCCGGAGTTCTACTTCAGCCAGATGAGGCCTGCCAAGAAACTGCGTTTCACAGGCCTTTCAAAGACATGTTCCCGGTAGGCTGTAAGAGCACGGGGCAGAGCGAGTTGGTTCTTAGCTTCCCAGAGAGCTGGAAGCAAGATGCTTTGGGGCCTCTCTGCCCCTTTGGAAACAAGGCAGCACCTTGGGACGGGCAGCTCTAGGCCAATGGAGCACACCCAGAGCAGAAGTTCTACTTCGGCCAGTTCAGGCCACCAACAAACTGCGTTTCACAGGCCTTGGTAAGAGATGATCCCGGTAGGCTGTAAGAGCACTGGGCAACGCCAGATGTTTCTTAGCTTCCCGAAGAGCTGGAAGCAAGATGCTTTGGTGCCACTCTCTCACTTTGGAATCAAGGCAGCCCTTTGGGGCAGGTAGCTCTAGGCCAGTGGAGCACACCCAGAGCAGAAGTTCTACTTCGGCCAGTTCAGGCCACCAACAAACTGCGTTTCACAGGCCTTGGTAAGAGATGTTCCCGGTAGGCTGTAAGAGCACTGGGCAACGCCAGATGTTTCTTAGCTTCCCGAAGAGCTGGAAGCAAGATGCTTTGGGGCCTCTCTGCCCCTTTGCAAACAAGGCGGCCCTTTGGGCCAGGCAGCTCTAGGCCAATGGAGCACACCCAGAGCAGAAGTTCTACTTCAGCTAGATCAGGCCAACAACAAAGTGCGTTTCACAGGGCTTGGTAAGAGATTTTCTCTCAGGCTGTAAGAGCACTGGGCAGAGCCAGTTGTTTCTTAGATTCCCAAAGAGCTGGAAGCAAGATGCTTTGGGGGCTCCCTGCCCCTTTGCCAACAAGGCCGACCTTTGGGCCTTTCAGCTCTAGGCCAATGGAGCACACCCAGAGCAGAAGTTCTACCTCAGCCAGATAAGGCCTGCCAAGAAACTGCGTTTCAAAGGCTTTGGTAAGAGATGTTGCCGGTACTCTGTCAGAGCACTGGGCAGAGACAGTTGTTTCTTAGCTTCCCAAAGAGCTGGAAGCAAGATGCTTCGGGGCCTCTCTGCCCCTTTGCAAACAAGGCATCCCTTTGGGCCTTTCAGCTCTAGGCCAATGGAGCACAGCCAGAGCAGAAGTCCTACTTCAGCCAGATCAGGCCTGCCGTGGAACTGCGTTTCAGAGGCCTTTGTATGTGACGTTCCCGGTAGGCTGTGAGAGCACGGTGCAGAGCCAGTTGTTTCCTTGTTTCCCAAACAGCTGGAAGCAAGACGCTTTGGGGCCTCTCTGCCCCTTTGGAAACAAGGCAGCACGTTGGGTCTGGCAGCTCTAGGGCAATGGAGCACAACCAGAGCAGAAGTTCTACTTCTTCCAGATCAGGCCTGCCTAGAAAGTGCGTTTCACAGGCCTTGATAAGAGATGTTCTCTTAGGCTATAAGAGCACTGGGCACAGCCAGTTGTTTCTTAGCTTCCCAAGAGGTGGAAGCAAGATGCTTTGGGGCCTCTCTCCCCCTTTGGAAACAAGGCAGCCCTTTGGGCCTTTCAGCTCTAGGGCAATGGAGCACACCCAGAGCAGAAGTTCTACCTCAGCCAGATCAGGCCTGCCAAGAAACTGCTTTTCACAGGCCTTCGTAAGAGGTGTTCCCGGAAGGCTGTAAGAGTACCTGGCAGAGCGAGTTGTTTCTTAGCTTCAAAAACAGCTGGAAGCAACATGATTTGGGGCCTCTCTCCCCCTTTGGAAACAAAGCAGCCTTTGTGCCTGGCAGCTCTAGGCCAAAGTAGCACACCCAGAGCACAAGTTCTACCTCAGCCAGATAAGGCCTGTCAAGAAGCTGCGTTTCACAGGCCTTTGTATGTGACGTTCCCGGTTGGCTTTGAGAGCACTGTGCAGAGCCAGTTGTTTTAGCTTCCCAGAGAGCAGGAAGCAAGATGCTTTGGGGCCTCTCTCACACTTTGGAAATAAAGGCAGCCCTTTGGGCCTGGCAGCCCTAGGCCAATGGAGTACACCCAGAGCAGAAGTTCTACCTCAGCCAGATCAGGCCTTCCAAGAAACTGCGTCTCACAGGCCTTTCTCTGTCACGTTGCCGGTAGGCTGTCAGAGCACTGTGCAGAGCCAGTTGTTTCTTAGCTTCCCAAAGATTTGGAAGCAAGATGCTTTGGGGACTCTCAGCCCCTTTGGAAACAAGGCGGCCCTTTGGGCCTGGCAGCTCTAGGCCAAAGTAGCACGCCCAGAGCAGGAGTTCTACTTCAGCCAGATCAGGCCTGCCAAGAAACTGCGTTTCACAGGCCTTGGTAAGAGATGTTCCCGGTAGGCTGTGAGAGCACTGTGGAGAGCCAGTTGCTTTAGCTTCCCACAGAGCTGGAAGCAAGATGCTTTGGGGCCTCTCTCTCCCTTTGGACACAAGGCAGCCGTTTGCGCCTGGCAGCTCTAGGCCAATGGAGCACACCCACAGCAGAAGTTCTACTTCAGGCAGATCAGTCCTGCCCAGAAACTGCGTTTCACAGCCCTTGGTAAGAGATGTTCACGGTAGGCTGTGAGAGCACTGGGCAGAACCAGTTGTTTTCTAGCTTCCCAAAGTGCTGGAGGCAAGATGCTTTGGGGCCTCTCTCACCCTTTGGAAACAAGGCAGCCCTTAGGTCCTGGTAGCTCTAGGCCTATGTAGCACAACCAGAACAGAAGTTCTACTTCAGCCAGGTCAGGCCTGCCAAGAAACTGCGTTTCACAGGCCTTTCAAAGAGATGTTCTCTTAGGCTGTAAGAGCACTGGGCAGAGCCAGCTGTTTCTTAGCTTCCCGAAGAGCTGGGAGCAAGATGCTTTGGGTCCACTCTCCGTCTTTGGAAACAAGGCAGCCCTTTGGGCCTGGCAGCTCTAGGGCAGTGGAGCACGCCCACAGCAGAAGTTCTACTTCAGCCAGATCAGGCCTGCCAGGAAACTGCGTTTCACAGGCCTTGGTAAGAGATGTTCCCGGTAGGCTGTAAGAGCACTGGGCAGAGCCAGTTGTTTCTTACCTTCCTGAAAAGCTGGAAGCAAGACGCTTGGGACCCCTCTGCCCGTTTGGGAACAAGGCAGCCTTTTGGGTCGGGAAGCTCTAGGCCAATGGAGCACACGCAGAGCAGGAGTTCTACTTCAGCCTGATCAGGCCTGCAAAGAAACAGCGTTTGACAGGCCTTGGTAAGAGATGTTCCCGGTAGGTGTAAGAGCACTGGGCAGAGCCAGTTGTTTCTTAGCTTCGCAAAGACCGGGAAGCAAGATGCTTTGGGCCTCTCTGCCCCTTGGAAACAGGGCAGCACTTGGGGCCTGGCAGCTCTAGGGCAATGGAGCACACCCAGAGCCGGAGTTCTACTTCAGCCAGATGAGGCCTGCCAAGAAACTGCGTTTCACAGGCCTTTCAAAGACATGTTCCCGGTAGGCTGTAAGAGCACGGGGCAGAGCGAGTTGGTTCTTAGCTTCCCAGAGAGCTGGAAGCAAGATGCTTTGGCGCCTCTCTGCCCCTTTGGAAACAAGGCAGCACCTTGGGCCTGGCAGCTCTAGGGCAATGGAGCACACCCAGAGCAGAAGTTCTACTTCAGCCAAATCAGGCCTGCCAGGAAACGGCGTTTCACAGGCCTTGGTAAGAGATGTTCCCGGTAGGCTGTAAGAGCACTGGGCAACGCCAGATGTTTCTTAGCTTCCCGAAGAGCTGGAAGCAAGATGCTTTGGTGCCACTCTCTCACTTTGGAATCAAGGCAGCCCTTTGGGGCAGGTAGCTTTAGGCCAGTGGAGCACACCCAGAGCAGAAGTTCTACTTCGGCCAGTTCAGGCCACCAACAAACTGCGTTTCACAGGCCTTGGTAAGAGATGTTCCCGGTAGGCTGTAAGAGCACTGGGCAACGCCAGATGTTTCTTAGCTTCCCGAAGAGCTGGAAGCAAGATGCTTTGGGGCCTCTCTGCCCCTTTGCAAACAAGGCGGCCCTTTGGGCCAGGCAGCTCTAGGCCAATGGAGCACACCCAGAGCAGAAGTTCTACTTCAGCTAGATCAGGCCAACAACAAAGTGCGTTTCACAGGGCTTGGTAAGAGATTTTCTCTCAGGCTGTAAGAGCACTGGGCAGAGCCAGTTGTTTCTTAGCTTCCCAAAGAGCTGGAAGCAAGATGCTTTGGGGGCTCCCTGCCCCTTTGCCAACAAGGCCGACCTTTGGGCTTTTCAGCTCTAGGCCAATGGAGCACACCCAGAGCAGAAGTTCTACCTCAGCCAGATAAGGCCTGCCAAGAAACTGCGTTTCAAAGGCTTTGGTAAGAGATGTTGCCGGTACTCTGTCAGAGCACTGGGCAGAGACAGTTGTTTCTTAGCTTCCCAAAGAGCTGGAAGCAAGATGCTTTGGGGCCTCTCTGCCCCTTTGCAAACAAGGCATCCCTTTGGGCCTTTCAGCTCTAGGCCAATGGAGCACAGCCAGAGCAGAAGTCCTACTTCAGCCAGATCAGGCCTGCCGTGGAACTGCGTTTCAAAGGCCTTTGTATGTGACGTTCCCGGTAGGCTGTGAGAGCACGGTGCAGAGCCAGTTGTTTCCTTGTTTCCCAAACAGCTGGAAGCAAGACGCTTTGGGGCCTCTCTGCCCCTTTGGAAACAAGGCAGCACGTTGGGTCTGGCAGCTCTAGGGCAATGGAGCACAACCAGAGCAGAAGTTCTACTTCTTCCAGATCAGGCCTGCCTAGAAAGTGCGTTTCACAGGCCTTGATAAGAGATGTTCTCTTAGGCTATAAGAGCACTGGGCACAGCCAGTTGTTTCTTAGCTTCCCAAGAGGTGGAAGCAAGATGCTTTGGGGCCTCTCTCCCCCTTTGGAAACAAGGCAGCCCTTTGGGCCTTTCAGCTCTAGGGCAATGGAGCACACCCAGAGCAGAAGTTCTACCTCAGCCAGATCAGGCCTGCCAAGAAACTGCTTTTCACAGGCCTTCGTAAGAGGTGTTCCCGGAAGGCTGTAAGAGTACCTGGCAGAGCGAGTTGTTTCTTAGCTTCAAAAACAGCTGGAAGCAACATGATTTGGGGCCTCTCTCCCCCTTTGGAAACAAAGCAGCCTTTGTGCCTGGCAGCTCTAGGCCAAAGTAGCACACCCAGAGCACAAGTTCTACCTCAGCCAGATAAGGCCTGTCAAGAAGCTGCGTTTCACAGGCCTTTGTATGTGACGTTCCCGGTTGGCTTTGAGAGCACTGTGCAGAGCCAGTTGTTTTAGCTTCCCAGAGAGCAGGAAGCAAGATGCTTTGGGGCCTCTCTCACACTTTGGAAATAAAGGCAGCCCTTTGGGCCTGGCAGCCCTAGGCCAATGGAGTACACCCAGAGCAGAAGTTCTACCTCAGCCAGATCAGGCCTTCCAAGAAACTGCGTCTCACAGGCCTTTCTCTGTCACGTTGCCGGTAGGCTGTGAGAGCACTGTGCAGAGCCAGTTGTTTCTTAGCTTCCCAAAGATTTGGAAGCAAGATGCTTTGGGGACTCTCAGCCCCTTTGGAAACAAGGCGGCCCTTTGGGCCTGGCAGCTCTAGGCCAAAGTAGCACGCCCAGAGCAGGAGTTCTACTTCAGCCAGATCAGGCCTGCCAAGAAACTGCGTTTCACAGGCCTTGGTAAGAGATGTTCCCGGTAGGCTGTGAGAGCACTGTGGAGAGCCAGTTGCTTTAGCTTCCCACAGAGCTGGAAGCAAGATGCTTTGGGGCCTCTCTCTCCCTTTGGACACAAGGCAGCCGTTTGGGCCTGGCAGCTCTAGGCCAATGGAGCACACCCACAGCAGAAGTTCTACTTCAGGCAGATCAGTCCTGCCCAGAAACTGCGTTTCACAGCCCTTGGTAAGAGATGTTCACGGTAGGCTGTGAGAGCACTGGGCAGAACCAGTTGTTTTTTAGCTTCCCAAAGTGCTGGAGGCAAGATGCTTTGGGGCCTCTCTCACCCTTTGGAAACAAGGCAGCCCTTAGGTCCTGGTAGCTCTAGGCCTATGTAGCACAACCAGAACAGAAGTTCTACTTCAGCCAGGTCAGGCCTGCCAAGAAACTGCGTTTCACAGGCCTTTCAAAGAGATGTTCTCTTAGGCTGTAAGAGCACTGGGCAGAGCCAGCTGTTTCTTAGCTTCCCGAAGAGCTGGGAGCAAGATGCTTTGGGTCCACTCTCCGTCTTTGGAAACAAGGCAGCCCTTTGGGCCTGGCAGCTCTAGGGCAGTGGAGCACGCCCAGAGCAGAAGTTCTACTTCAGCCAGATCAGGCCTGCCAGGAAACTGCGTTTCACAGGCCTTGGTAAGAGATGTTCCCGGTAGGCTGTAAGAGCACTGGGCAGAGCCAGTTGTTTCTTACCTTCCTGAAAAGCTGGAAGCAAGATGCTTGGGACCCCTCTGCCCGTTTGGGAACAAGGCAGCCTTTTGGGTCGGGAAGCTCTAGGCCAATGGAGCACACGCAGAGCAGGAGTTCTACTTCAGCCTGATCAGGCCTGCAAAGAAACAGCGTCTGACAGGCCTTGGTAAGAGATGTTCCCGGTAGGTGTAAGAGCACTGGGCAGAGCCAGTTGTTTCTTAGCTTCGCAAAGACAGGGAAGCAAGATGCTTTGGGCCTCTCTGCCCCTTGGAAACAGGGCAGCACTTGGGGCCTGGCAGCTCTAGGGCAATGGAGCACACCCAGAGCCGGAGTTCTACTTCAGCAAGATGAGGCCTGCCAAGAAACTGCGTTTCACAGGCCTTTCAAAGACATGTTCCCGGTAGGCTGTAAGAGCACGGGGCAGAGCGAGTTGGTTCTTAGCTTCCCAGAGAGCTGGAAGCAAGATGCTTTGGGGCCTCTCTGCCCCTTTGGAAACAAGGCAGCACCTTGGGCCTGGCAGCTCTAGGGCAATGGAGCACACCCAGAGCAGAAGTTCTACTTCAGCGAAATCAGGCCTGCCAGGACACGGCGTTTCACAGGCCTTGGTAAGAGATGTTCCCGGTAGGCTGTAAGAGCACTGGGCAACGCCAGATGTTTCTTAGCTTCCCGAAGAGCTGGAAGCAAGATGCTTTGGTGCCACTCTCTCACTTTGGAATCAAGGCAGCCCTTTGGGGCAGGTAGCTCTAGGCCAGTGGAGCACACCCAGAGCAGAAGTTCTACTTCGGCCAGTTCAGGCCACCAACAAACTGCGTTTCACAGGCCTTGGTAAGAGATGTTCCCGGTAGGCTGTAAGAGCACTGGGCAACGCCAGATGTTTCTTAGCTTCCTGAAGAGCTGGAAGCAAGATGCTTTGGGGCCTCTCTGCCCCTTTGCAAACAAGGCGGCCCTTTGGGCCAGGCAGCTCTAGGCCAATGGAGCACACCCAGAGCAGAAGTTCTACTTCAGCTAGATCAGGCCAACAACAAAGTGCGTTTCACAGGGCTTGGTAAGAGATTTTCTCTCAGGATGTAAGAGCACTGGGCAGAGCCAGTTGTTTCTTAGCTTCCCAAAAGCTGGAAGCAAGATGCTTTGGGGGCTCCCTGCCCCTTTGCCAACAAGGCCGACCTTTGGGCCTTTCAGCTCTAGGCCAATGGAGCACACCCAGAGCAGAAGTTCTACCTCAGCCAGATAAGGCCTGCCAAGAAACTGCATTTCAAAGGCTTTGGTAAGAGATGTTGCCGGTACTCTGTCAGAGCACTGGGCAGAGACAGTTGTTTCTTAGCTTCCCAAAGAGCTGGAAGCAAGATGCTTTCGGGCCTCTCTGCCCCTTTGCAAACAAGGCATCCCTTTGGGCCTTTCAGCTCTAGGCCAATGGAGCACAGCCAGAGCAGAAGTCCTACTTCAGCCAGATCAGGCCTGCCGTGGAACTGCATTTCAGAGGCCTTTGTATGTGACGTTTCCGGTAGGCTGTGAGAGCACGGTGCAGAGCCAGTTGTTTCCTTGTTTCCCAAACAGCTGGAAGCAAGACGCTTTGGGGCCTCTCTGCCCCTTTGGAAACAAGGCAGCACGTTGGGTCTGGCAGCTCTAGGGCAATGGAGCACAACCAGAGCAGAAGTTCTACTTCTTCCAGATCAGGCCTGCCTAGAAAGTGCGTTTCCCAGGCCTTGATAAGAGATGTTCTCTTAGGCTATAAGAGCACTGGGCACAGCCAGTTGTTTCTTAGCTTCCCAAGAGGTGGAAGCAAGATGCTTTGGGGCCTCTCTCCCCCTTTGGAAACAAGGCAGCCCTTTGGGCCTTTCAGCTCTAGGGCAATGGAGCACACCCAGAGCAGAAGTTCTACCTCAGCCAGATCAGGCCTGCCAAGAAACTGCGTCTCACAGGCCTTTCTCTGTCACGTTGCCGGTAGGCTGTCAGAGCACTGTGCAGAGCCAGTTGTTTCTTAGCTTCCCAAAGATTTGGAAGCAAGATGCTTTGGGGACTCTCAGCCCCTTTGGAAACAAGGCGGCCCTTTGGGCCTGGCAGCTCTAGGCCAAAGTAGCACGCCCAGAGCAGGAGTTCTACTTCAGCCAGATCAGGCCTGCCAAGAAACTGCGTTTCACAGGCCTTGGTAAGAGATGTTCCCGGTAGGCTGTGAGAGCACTGTGGAGAGCCAGTTGCTTTAGCTTCCCACAGATCTGGAAGCAAGATGCTTTGGGGCCTCTCTCTCCCTTTGGACACAAGGCAGCCGTTTGCGCCTGGCAGCTCTAGCCCAATGGAGCACACCCACAGCAGAAGTTCTACTTCAGGCAGATCAGTCCTGCCCAGAAACTGCGTTTCACAGCCCTTGGTAAGAGATGTTCACGGTAGGCTGTGAGAGCACTGGGCAGAACCAGTTGTTTTCTAGCTTCCCAAAGTGCTGGAGGCAAGATGCTTTGGGGCCTCTCTCACCCTTTGGAAACAAGGCAGCCCTTAGGTCCTGGTAGCTCTAGGCCTATGTAGCACAACCAGAACAGAAGTTCTACTTCAGCCAGGTCAGGCCTGCCAAGAAACTGCGTTTCACAGGCCTTTCAAAGAGATGTTCTCTTAGGCTGTAAGATCACTGGGCAGAGCCAGCTGTTTCTTAGCTTCCCGAAGAGCTGGGAGCAAGATGCTTTGGGTCCACTCTCCGTCTTTGGAAACAAGGCAGCTCTTTGGGCCTGGCAGCTCTAGGGCAGTGGAGCACGCCCACAGCAGAAGTTCTACTTCAGCCAGATCAGGCCTGCCAGGAAACTGCGTTTCACAGGCCTTGGTAAGAGATGTTCCCGGTAGGCTGTAAGAGCACTGGGCAGAGCCAGTTGTTTCTTACCTTCCTGAAAAGCTGGAAGCAAGACGCTTGGGACCCCTCTGCCCGTTTGGGAACAAGGCAGCCTTTTGGGTCGGGAAGCTCTAGGCCAATGGAGCACACGCAGAGCAGGAGTTCTACTTCAGCCTGATCAGGCCTGCAAAGAAACAGCGTTTGACAGGCCTTGGTAAGAGATGTTCCCGGTAGGTGTAAGAGCACTGGGCAGAGCCAGTTGTTTCTTAGCTTCGCAAAGACAGGGAAGCAAGATGCTTTGGGCCTCTCTGCCCCTTGGAAACAGGGCAGCACTTGGGGCCTGGCAGCTCTAGGGCAATGGAGCACACCCAGAGCCGGAGTTCTACTTCAGCAAGATGAGGCCTGCCAAGAAACTGCGTTTCACAGGCCTTTCAAAGACATGTTCCCGGTAGGCTGTAAGAGCACGGGGCAGAGCGAGTTGGTTCTTAGCTTCCCAGAGAGCTGGAAGCAAGATGCTTTGGGGCCTCTCTGCCCCTTTGGAAACAAGGCAGCACCTTGGGCCTGGCAGCTCTAGGGCAATGGAGCACACCCAGAGCAGAAGTTCTACTTCAGCGAAATCAGGCCTGCCAGGACACGGCGTTTCACAGGCCTTGGTAAGAGATGTTCCCGGTAGGCTGTAAGAGCACTGGGCAACGCCAGATGTTTCTTAGCTTCCCGAAGAGCTGGAAGCAAGATGCTTTGGTGCCACTCTCTCACTTTGGAATCAAGGCAGCCCTTTGGGGCAGGTAGCTCTAGGCCAGTGGAGCACACCCAGAGCAGAAGTTCTACTTCGGCCAGTTCAGGCCACCAACAAACTGCGTTTCACAGGCCTTGGTAAGAGATGTTCCCGGTAGGCTGTAAGAGCACTGGGCAACGCCAGATGTTTCTTAGCTTCCTGAAGAGCTGGAAGCAAGATGCTTTGGGGCCTCTCTGCCCCTTTGCAAACAAGGCGGCCCTTTGGGCCAGGCAGCTCTAGGCCAATGGAGCACACCCAGAGCAGAAGTTCTACTTCAGCTAGATCAGGCCAACAACAAAGTGCGTTTCACAGGGCTTGGTAAGAGATTTTCTCTCAGGCTGTAAGAGCACTGGGCAGAGCCAGTTGTTTCTTAGCTTCCCAAAAGCTGGAAGCAAGATGCTTTGGGGGCTCCCTGCCCCTTTGCCAACAAGGCCGACCTTTGGGCCTTTCAGCTCTAGGCCAATGGAGCACACCCAGAGCAGAAGTTCTACCTCAGCCAGATAAGGCCTGCCAAGAAACTGCATTTCAAAGGCTTTGGTAAGAGATGTTGCCGGTACTCTGTCAGAGCACTGGGCAGAGACAGTTGTTTCTTAGCTTCCCAAAGAGCTGGAAGCAAGATGCTTTCGGGCCTCTCTGCCCCTTTGCAAACAAGGCATCCCTTTGGGCCTTTCAGCTCTAGGCCAATGGAGCACAGCCAGAGCAGAAGTCCTACTTCAGCCAGATCAGGCCTGCCGTGGAACTGCATTTCAGAGGCCTTTTTATGTGACGTTTCCGGTAGGCTGTGAGAGCACGGTGCAGAGCCAGTTGTTTCCTTGTTTCCCAAACAGCTGGAAGCAAGACGCTTTGGGGCCTCTCTGCCCCTTTGGAAACAAGGCAGCACGTTGGGTCTGGCAGCTCTAGGGCAATGGAGCACAACCAGAGCAGAAGTTCTACTTCTTCCAGATCAGGCCTGCCTAGAAAGTGCGTTTCCCAGGCCTTGATAAGAGATGTTCTCTTAGGCTATAAGAGCACTGGGCACAGCCAGTTGTTTCTTAGCTTCCCAAGAGGTGGAAGCAAGATGCTTTGGGGCCTCTCTCCCCCTTTGGAAACAAGGCAGCCCTTTGGGCCTTTCAGCTCTAGGGCAATGGAGCACACCCAGAGCAGAAGTTCTACCTCAGCCAGATCAGGCCTGCCAAGAAACTGCGTCTCACAGGCCTTTCTCTGTCACGTTGCCGGTAGGCTGTCAGAGCACTGTGCAGAGCCAGTTGTTTCTTAGCTTCCCAAAGATTTGGAAGCAAGATGCTTTGGGGACTCTCAGCCCCTTTGGAAACAAGGCGGCCCTTTGGGCCTGGCAGCTCTAGGCCAAAGTAGCACGCCCAGAGCAGGAGTTCTACTTCAGCCAGATCAGGCCTGCCAAGAAACTGCGTTTCACAGGCCTTGGTAAGAGATGTTCCCGGTAGGCTGTGAGAGCACTGTGGAGAGCCAGTTGCTTTAGCTTCCCACAGAGCTGGAAGCAAGATGCTTTGGGGCCTCTCTCTCCCTTTGGACACAAGGCAGCCGTTTGCGCCTTTCAGCTCTAGCCCAATGGAGCACACCCACAGCAGAAGTTCTACTTCAGGCAGATCAGTCCTGCCCAGAAACTGCGTTTCACAGCCCTTGGTAAGAGATGTTCACGGTAGGCTGTGAGAGCACTGGGCAGAACCAGTTGTTTTCTAGCTTCCCAAAGTGCTGGAGGCAAGATGCTTTGGGGCCTCTCTCACCCTTTGGAAACAAGGCAGCCCTTAGGTCCTGGTAGCTCTAGGCCTATGTAGCACAACCAGAACAGAAGTTCTACTTCAGCCAGGTCAGGCCTGCCAAGAAACTGCGTTTCACAGGCCTTTCAAAGAGATGTTCTCTTAGGCTGTAAGAGCACTGGGCAGAGCCAGCTGTTTCTTAGCTTCCCGAAGAGCTGGGAGCAAGATGCTTTGGGTCCACTCTCCGTCTTTGGAAACAAGGCAGCTCTTTGGGCCTGGCAGCTCTAGGGCAGTGGAGCACGCCCACAGCAGAAGTTCTACTTCAGCCAGATCAGGCCTGCCAGGAAACTGCGTTTCACAGGCCTTGGTAAGAGATGTTCCCGGTAGGCTGTAAGAGCACTGGGCAGAGCCAGTTGTTTCTTACCTTCCTGAAAAGCTGGAAGCAAGACGCTTGGGACCCCTCTGCCCGTTTGGGAACAAGGCAGCCTTTTGGGTCGGGAAGCTCTAGGCCAATGGAGCACACGCAGAGCAGGAGTTCTACTTCAGCCTGATCAGGCCTGCAAAGAAACAGCGTTTGACAGGCCTTGGTAAGAGATGTTCCCGGTAGGTGTAAGAGCACTGGGCAGAGCCAGTTGTTTCTTAGCTTCGCAAAGACCGGGAAGCAAGATGCTTTGGGCCTCTCTGCCCCTTGGAAACAGGGCAGCACTTGGGGCCTGGCAGCTCTAGGGCAATGGAGCACACCCAGAGCCGGAGTTCTACTTCAGCCAGATGAGGCCTGCCAAGAAACTGCGTTTCACAGGCCTTTCAAAGACATGTTCCCGGTAGGCTGTAAGAGCACGGGGCAGAGCGAGTTGGTTCTTAGCTTCCCAGAGAGCTGGAAGCAAGATGCTTTGGCGCCTCTCTGCCCCTTTGGAAACAAGGCAGCACCTTGGGCCTGGCAGCTCTAGGGCAATGGAGCACACCCAGAGCAGAAGTTCTACTTCAGCCAAATCAGGCCTGCCAGGAAACGGCGTTTCACAGGCCTTGGTAAGAGATGTTCCCGGTAGGCTGTAAGAGCACTGGGCAACGCCAGATGTTTCTTAGCTTCCCGAAGAGCTGGAAGCAAGATGCTTTGGTGCCACTCTCTCACTTTGGAATCAAGGCAGCCCTTTGGGGCAGGTAGCTCTAGGCCAGTGGAGCACACCCAGAGCAGAAGTTCTACTTCGGCCAGTTCAGGCCACCAACAAACTGCGTTTCACAGGCCTTGGTAAGAGATGTTCCCGGTAGGCTGTAAGAGCACTGGGCAACGCCAGATGTTTCTTAGCTTCCCGAAGAGCTGGAAGCAAGATGCTTTGGGGCCTCTCTGCCCCTTTGCAAACAAGGCGGCCCTTTGGGCCAGGCAGCTCTAGGCCAATGGAGCACACCCAGAGCAGAAGTTCTACTTCAGCTAGATCAGGCCAACAACAAAGTGCGTTTCACAGGGCTTGGTAAGAGATTTTCTCTCAGGCTGTAAGAGCACTGGGCAGAGCCAGTTGTTTCTTAGCTTCCCAAAGAGCTGGAAGCAAGATGCTTTGGGGGCTCCCTGCCCCTTTGCCAACAAGGCCGACCTTTGGGCTTTTCAGCTCTAGGCCAATGGAGCACACCCAGAGCAGAAGTTCAACCTCAGCCAGATAAGGCCTGCCAAGAAACTGCGTTTCAAAGGCTTTGGTAAGAGATGTTGCCGGTACTCTGTCAGAGCACTGGGCAGAGACAGTTGTTTCTTAGCTTCCCAAAGAGCTGGAAGCAAGATGCTTTGGGGCCTCTCTGCCCCTTTGCAAACAAGGCATCCCTTTGGGCCTTTCAGCTCTAGGCCAATGGAGCACAGCCAGAGCAGAAGTCCTACTTCAGCCAGATCAGGCCTGCCGTGGAACTGCGTTTCAAAGGCCTTTGTATGTGACCTTCCCGGTAGGCTGTGAGAGCACGGTGCAGAGCCAGTTGTTTCCTTGTTTCCCAAACAGCTGGAAGCAAGACGCTTTGGGGCCTCTCTGCCCCTTTGGAAACAAGGCAGCACGTTGGGTCTGGCAGCTCTAGGGCAATGGAGCACAACCAGAGCAGAAGTTCTACTTCTTCCAGATCAGGCCTGCCTAGAAAGTGCGTTTCACAGGCCTTGATAAGAGATGTTCTCTTAGGCTATAAGAGCACTGGGCACAGCCAGTTGTTTCTTAGCTTCCCAAGAGGTGGAAGCAAGATGCTTTGGGGCCTCTCTCCCCCTTTGGAAACAAGGCAGCCCTTTGGGCCTTTCAGCTCTAGGGCAATGGAGCACACCCAGAGCAGAAGTTCTACCTCAGCCAGATCAGGCCTGCCAAGAAACTGCTTTTCACAGGCCTTCGTAAGAGGTGTTCCCGGAAGGCTGTAAGAGTACCTGGCAGAGCGAGTTGTTTCTTAGCTTCAAAAACAGCTGGAAGCAACATGATTTGGGGCCTCTCTCCCCCTTTGGAAACAAAGCAGCCTTTGTGCCTGGCAGCTCTAGGCCAAAGTAGCACACCCAGAGCACAAGTTCTACCTCAGCCAGATAAGGCCTGTCAAGAAGCTGCATTTCACAGGCCTTTGTATGTGACGTTCCCGGTTGGCTTTGAGAGCACTGTGCAGAGCCAGTTGTTTTAGCTTCCCAGAGAGCAGGAAGCAAGATGCTTTGGGGCCTCTCTCACACTTTGGAAATAAAGGCAGCCCTTTGGGCCTGGCAGCCCTAGGCCAATGGAGTACACCCAGAGCAGAAGTTCTACCTCAGCCAGATCAGGCCTTCCAAGAAACTGCGTCTCACAGGCCTTTCTCTGTCACGTTGCCGGTAGGCTGTGAGAGCACTGTGCAGAGCCAGTTGTTTCTTAGCTTCCCAAAGATTTGGAATCAAGATGCTTTGGGGACTCTCAGCCGCTTTGGAAAAAAGGCGGCCCTTTGGGCCTGGCAGCTCTAGGCCAAAGTAGCACGCCCAGAGCAGGAGTTCTACTTCAGCCAGATCAGGCCTGCCAAGAAACTGCGTTTCACAGGCCTTGGTAAGAGATGTTCCCGGTAGGCTGTGAGAGCACTGTGGAGAGCCAGTTGCTTTAGCTTCCCACAGAGCTGGAAGCAAGATGCTTTGGGGCCTCTCTCTCCCTTTGGACACAAGGCAGCCGTTTGCGCCTGGCAGCTCTAGGCCAATGGAGCACACCCACAGCAGAAGTTCTACTTCAGGCAGATCAGTCCTGCCCAGAAACTGCGTTTCACAGCCCTTGGTAAGAGATGTTCACGGTAGGCTGTGAGAGCACTGGGCAGAACCAGTTGTTTTTTAGCTTCCCAAAGTGCTGGAGGCAAGATGCTTTGGGGCCTCTCTCACCCTTTGGAAACAAGGCAGCCCTTAGGTCCTGGTAGCTCTAGGCCTATGTAGCACAACCAGAACAGAAGTTCTACTTCAGCCAGGTCAGGCCTGCCAAGAAACTGCGTTTCACAGGCCTTTCAAAGAGATGTTCTCTTAGGCTGTAAGAGCACTGGGCAGAGCCAGCTGTTTCTTAGCTTCCCGAAGAGCTGGGAGCAAGATGCTTTGGGTCCACTCTCCGTCTTTGGAAACAAGGCAGCCCTTTGGGCCTGGCAGCTCTAGGGCAGTGGAGCACGCCCAGAGCAGAAGTTCTACTTCAGCCAGATCAGGCCTGCCAGGAAACTGCGTTTCACAGGCCTTGGTAAGAGATGTTCCCGGTAGGCTGTAAGAGCACTGGGCAGAGCCAGTTGTTTCTTACCTTCCTGAAAAGCTGGAAGCAAGACGCTTGGGACCCCTCTGCCCGTTTGGGAACAAGGCAGCCTTTTGGGTCGGGAAGCTCTAGGCCAATGGAGCACACGCAGAGCAGGAGTTCTACTTCAGCCTGATCAGGCCTGCAAAGAAACAGCGTTGACAGGAGTTGGTAAGAGATGTTCCCGGTAGGTGTAAGAGCACTGGGCAGAGCCAGTTGTTTCTTAGCTTCGCAAAGACAGGGAAGCAAGATGCTTTGGGCCTCTCTGCCCCTTGGAAACAGGGCAGCACTTGGGGCCTGGCAGCTCTAGGGCAATGGAGCACACCCAGAGCCGGAGTTCTACTTCAGCCAGATGAGGCCTGCCAAGAAACTGCGTTTCACAGGCCTTTCAAAGACATGTTCCCGGTAGGCTGTAAGAGCACGGGGCAGAGCGAGTTGGTTCTTAGCTTCCCAGAGAGCTGGAAGCAAGATGCTTTGGGGCCTCTCTGCCCCTTTGGAAACAAGGCAGCACCTTGGGCCTGGCAGCTCTAGGGCAATGGAGCACAACCAGAGCAGAAGTTCTACTTCTTCCAGATCAGGCCTGCCTAGAAAGTGCGTTTCCCAGGCCTTGATAAGAGATGTTCTCTTAGGCTATAAGAGCACTGGGCACAGCCAGTTGTTTCTTAGCTTCCCAAGAGGTGGAAGCAAGATGCTTTGGGGCCTCTCTCCCCCTTTGGAAACAAGGCAGCCCTTTGGGCCTTTCAGCTCTAGGGCAATGGAGCACACCCAGAGCAGAAGTTCTACCTCAGCCAGATCAGGCCTGCCAAGAAACTGCGTCTCACAGGCCTTTCTCTGTCACGTTGCCGGTAGGCTGTCAGAGCACTGTGCAGAGCCAGTTGTTTCTTAGCTTCCCAAAGATTTGGAAGCAAGATGCTTTGGGGACTCTCAGCCCCTTTGGAAACAAGGCGGCCCTTTGGGCCTGGCAGCTCTAGGCCAAAGTAGCACGCCCAGAGCAGGAGTTCTACTTCAGCCAGATCAGGCCTGCCAAGAAACTGCGTTTCACAGGCCTTGGTAAGAGATGTTCCCGGTAGGCTGTGAGAGCACTGTGGAGAGCCAGTTGCTTTAGCTTCCCACAGAGCTGGAAGCAAGATGCTTTGGGGCCTCTCTCTCCCTTTGGACACAAGGCAGCCGTTTGCGCCTTTCAGCTCTAGCCCAATGGAGCACACCCACAGCAGAAGTTCTACTTCAGGCAGATCAGTCCTGCCCAGAAACTGCGTTTCACAGCCCTTGGTAAGAGATGTTCACGGTAGGCTGTGAGAGCACTGGGCAGAACCAGTTGTTTTCTAGCTTCCCAAAGTGCTGGAGGCAAGATGCTTTGGGGCCTCTCTCACCCTTTGGAAACAAGGCAGCCCTTAGGTCCTGGTAGCTCTAGGCCTATGTAGCACAACCAGAACAGAAGTTCTACTTCAGCCAGGTCAGGCCTGCCAAGAAACTGCGTTTCACAGGCCTTTCAAAGAGATGTTCTCTTAGGCTGTAAGAGCACTGGGCAGAGCCAGCTGTTTCTTAGCTTCCCGAAGAGCTGGGAGCAAGATGCTTTGGGTCCACTCTCCGTCTTTGGAAACAAGGCAGCTCTTTGGGCCTGGCAGCTCTAGGGCAGTGGAGCACGCCCACAGCAGAAGTTCTACTTCAGCCAGATCAGGCCTGCCAGGAAACTGCGTTTCACAGGCCTTGGTAAGAGATGTTCCCGGTAGGCTGTAAGAGCACTGGGCAGAGCCAGTTGTTTCTTACCTTCCTGAAAAGCTGGAAGCAAGACGCTTGGGACCCCTCTGCCCGTTTGGGAACAAGGCAGCCTTTTGGGTCGGGAAGCTCTAGGCCAATGGAGCACACGCAGAGCAGGAGTTCTACTTCAGCCTGATCAGGCCTGCAAAGAAACAGCGTTTGACAGGCCTTGGTAAGAGATGTTCCCGGTAGGTGTAAGAGCACTGGGCAGAGCCAGTTGTTTCTTAGCTTCGCAAAGACCGGGAAGCAAGATGCTTTGGGCCTCTCTGCCCCTTGGAAACAGGGCAGCACTTGGGGCCTGGCAGCTCTAGGGCAATGGAGCACACCCAGAGCCGGAGTTCTACTTCAGCCAGATGAGGCCTGCCAAGAAACTGCGTTTCACAGGCCTTTCAAAGACATGTTCCCGGTAGGCTGTAAGAGCACGGGGCAGAGCGAGTTGGTTCTTAGCTTCCCAGAGAGCTGGAAGCAAGATGCTTTGGCGCCTCTCTGCCCCTTTGGAAACAAGGCAGCACCTTGGGCCTGGCAGCTCTAGGGCAATGGAGCACACCCAGAGCAGAAGTTCTACTTCAGCCAAATCAGGCCTGCCAGGAAACGGCGTTTCACAGGCCTTGGTAAGAGATGTTCCCGGTAGGCTGTAAGAGCACTGGGCAACGCCAGATGTTTCTTAGCTTCCCGAAGAGCTGGAAGCAAGATGCTTTGGTGCCACTCTCTCACTTTGGAATCAAGGCAGCCCTTTGGGGCAGGTAGCTCTAGGCCAGTGGAGCACACCCAGAGCAGAAGTTCTACTTCGGCCAGTTCAGGCCACCAACAAACTGCGTTTCACAGGCCTTGGTAAGAGATGTTCCCGGTAGGCTGTAAGAGCACTGGGCAACGCCAGATGTTTCTTAGCTTCCCGAAGAGCTGGAAGCAAGATGCTTTGGGGCCTCTCTGCCCCTTTGCAAACAAGGCGGCCCTTTGGGCCAGGCAGCTCTAGGCCAATGGAGCACACCCAGAGCAGAAGTTCTACTTCAGCTAGATCAGGCCAACAACAAAGTGCGTTTCACAGGGCTTGGTAAGAGATTTTCTCTCAGGCTGTAAGAGCACTGGGCAGAGCCAGTTGTTTCTTAGCTTCCCAAAGAGCTGGAAGCAAGATGCTTTGGGGGCTCCCTGCCCCTTTGCCAACAAGGCCGACCTTTGGGCTTTTCAGCTCTAGGCCAATGGAGCACACCCAGAGCAGAAGTTCAACCTCAGCCAGATAAGGCCAGCCAAGAAACTGCGTTTCAAAGGCTTTGGTAAGAGATGTTGCCGGTACTCTGTCAGAGCACTGGGCAGAGACAGTTGTTTCTTAGCTTCCCAAAGAGCTGGAAGCAAGATGCTTTGGGGCCTCTCTGCCCCTTTGCAAACAAGGCATCCCTTTGGGCCTTTCAGCTCTAGGCCAATGGAGCACAGCCAGAGCAGAAGTCCTACTTCAGCCAGATCAGGCCTGCCGTGGAACTGCGTTTCAAAGGCCTTTGTATGTGACCTTCCCGGTAGGCTGTGAGAGCACGGTGCAGAGCCAGTTGTTTCCTTGTTTCCCAAACAGCTGGAAGCAAGACGCTTTGGGGCCTCTCTGCCCCTTTGGAAACAAGGCAGCACGTTGGGTCTGGCAGCTCTAGGGCAATGGAGCACAACCAGAGCAGAAGTTCTACTTCTTCCAGATCAGGCCTGCCTAGAAAGTGCGTTTCACAGGCCTTGATAAGAGATGTTCTCTTAGGCTATAAGAGCACTGGGCACAGCCAGTTGTTTCTTAGCTTCCCAAGAGGTGGAAGCAAGATGCTTTGGGGCCTCTCTCCCCCTTTGGAAACAAGGCAGCCCTTTGGGCCTTTCAGCTCTAGGGCAATGGAGCACACCCAGAGCAGAAGTTCTACCTCAGCCAGATCAGGCCTGCCAAGAAACTGCTTTTCACAGGCCTTCGTAAGAGGTGTTCCCGGAAGGCTGTAAGAGTACCTGGCAGAGCGAGTTGTTTCTTAGCTTCAAAAACAGCTGGAAGCAACATGATTTGGGGCCTCTCTCCCCCTTTGGAAACAAAGCAGCCTTTGTGCCTGGCAGCTCTAGGCCAAAGTAGCACACCCAGAGCACAAGTTCTACCTCAGCCAGATAAGGCCTGTCAAGAAGCTGCGTTTCACAGGCCTTTGTATGTGACGTTCCCGGTTGGCTTTGAGAGCACTGTGCAGAGCCAGTTGTTTTAGCTTCCCAGAGAGCAGGAAGCAAGATGCTTTGGGGCCTCTCTCACACTTTGGAAATAAAGGCAGCCCTTTGGGCCTGGCAGCCCTAGGCCAATGGAGTACACCCAGAGCAGAAGTTCTACCTCAGCCAGATCAGGCCTTCCAAGAAACTGCGTCTCACAGGCCTTTCTCTGTCACGTTGCCGGTAGGCTGTGAGAGCACTGTGCAGAGCCAGTTGTTTCTTAGCTTCCCAAAGATTTGGAATCAAGATGCTTTGGGGACTCTCAGCCGCTTTGGAAAAAAGGCGGCCCTTTGGGCCTGGCAGCTCTAGGCCAAAGTAGCACGCCCAGAGCAGGAGTTCTACTTCAGCCAGATCAGGCCTGCCAAGAAACTGCGTTTCACAGGCCTTGGTAAGAGATGTTCCCGGTAGGCTGTGAGAGCACTGTGGAGAGCCAGTTGCTTTAGCTTCCCACAGAGCTGGAAGCAAGATGCTTTGGGGCCTCTCTCTCCCTTTGGACACAAGGCAGCCGTTTGCGCCTGGCAGCTCTAGGCCAATGGAGCACACCCACAGCAGAAGTTCTACTTCAGGCAGATCAGTCCTGCCCAGAAACTGCGTTTCACAGCCCTTGGTAAGAGATGTTCACGGTAGGCTGTGAGAGCACTGGGCAGAACCAGTTGTTTTTTAGCTTCCCAAAGTGCTGGAGGCAAGATGCTTTGGGGCCTCTCTCACCCTTTGGAAACAAGGCAGCCCTTAGGTCCTGGTAGCTCTAGGCCTATGTAGCACAACCAGAACAGAAGTTCTACTTCAGCCAGGTCAGGCCTGCCAAGAAACTGCGTTTCACAGGCCTTTCAAAGAGATGTTCTCTTAGGCTGTAAGAGCACTGGGCAGAGCCAGCTGTTTCTTAGCTTCCCGAAGAGCTGGGAGCAAGATGCTTTGGGTCCACTCTCCGTCTTTGGAAACAAGGCAGCCCTTTGGGCCTGGCAGCTCTAGGGCAGTGGAGCACGCCCAGAGCAGAAGTTCTACTTCAGCCAGATCAGGCCTGCCAGGAAACTGCGTTTCACAGGCCTTGGTAAGAGATGTTCCCGGTAGGCTGTAAGAGCACTGGGCAGAGCCAGTTGTTTCTTACCTTCCTGAAAAGCTGGAAGCAAGACGCTTGGGACCCCTCTGCCCGTTTGGGAACAAGGCAGCCTTTTGGGTCGGGAAGCTCTAGGCCAATGGAGCACACGCAGAGCAGGAGTTCTACTTCAGCCTGATCAGGCCTGCAAAGAAACAGCGTTGACAGGAGTTGGTAAGAGATGTTCCCGGTAGGTGTAAGAGCACTGGGCAGAGCCAGTTGTTTCTTAGCTTCGCAAAGACAGGGAAGCAAGATGCTTTGGGCCTCTCTGCCCCTTGGAAACAGGGCAGCACTTGGGGCCTGGCAGCTCTAGGGCAATGGAGCACACCCAGAGCCGGAGTTCTACTTCAGCCAGATGAGGCCTGCCAAGAAACTGCGTTTCACAGGCCTTTCAAAGACATGTTCCCGGTAGGCTGTAAGAGCACGGGGCAGAGCGAGTTGGTTCTTAGCTTCCCAGAGAGCTGGAAGCAAGATGCTTTGGGGCCTCTCTGCCCCTTTGGAAACAAGGCAGCACCTTGGGCCTGGCAGCTCTAGGGCAATGGAGCACACCCAGAGCAGAAGTTCTACTTCAGCGAAATCAGGCCTGCCAGGACACGGCGTTTCACAGGCCTTGGTAAGAGATGTTCCCGGTAGGCTGTAAGAGCACTGGGCAACGCCAGATGTTTCTTAGCTTCCCGAAGAGCTGGAAGCAAGATGCTTTGGTGCCACTCTCTCACTTTGGAATCAAGGCAGCCCTTTGGGGCAGGTAGCTCTAGGCCAGTGGAGCACACCCAGAGCAGAAGTTCTACTTCGGCCAGTTCAGGCCACCAACAAACTGCGTTTCACAGGCCTTGGTAAGAGATGTTCCCGGTAGGCTGTAAGAGCACTGGGCAACGCCAGATGTTTCTTAGCTTCCTGAAGAGCTGGAAGCAAGATGCTTTGGGGCCTCTCTGCCCCTTTGCAAACAAGGCGGCCCTTTGGGCCAGGCAGCTCTAGGCCAATGGAGCACACCCAGAGCAGAAGTTCTACTTCAGCTAGATCAGGCCAACAACAAAGTGCGTTTCACAGGGCTTGGTAAGAGATTTTCTCTCAGGCTGTAAGAGCACTGGGCAGAGCCAGTTGTTTCTTAGCTTCCCAAAAGCTGGAAGCAAGATGCTTTGGGGGCTCCCTGCCCCTTTGCCAACAAGGCCGACCTTTGGGCCTTTCAGCTCTAGGCCAATGGAGCACACCCAGAGCAGAAGTTCTACCTCAGCCAGATAAGGCCTGCCAAGAAACTGCGTTTCAAAGGCTCTGGTAAGAGATGTTCCCGGTACTCTGTCAGAGCACTGGGCAGAGACAGTTGTTTCTTAGCTTCCCAAAGAGCTGGAAGCAAGATGCTTTCGGGCCTCTCTGCCCCTTTGCAAACAAGGCATCCCTTTGGGCCTTTCAGCTCTAGGCCAATGGAGCACAGCCAGAGCAGAAGTCCTACTTCAGCCAGATCAGGCCTGCCGTGGAACTGCATTTCAGAGGCCTTTGTATGTGACGTTTCCGGTAGGCTGTGAGAGCACGGTGCAGAGCCAGTTGTTTCCTTGTTTCCCAAACAGCTGGAAGCAAGACGCTTTGGGGCCTCTCTGCCCCTTTGGAAACAAGGCAGCACGTTGGGTCTGGCAGCTCTAGGGCAATGGAGCACAACCAGAGCAGAAGTTCTACTTCTTCCAGATCAGGCCTGCCTAGAAAGTGCGTTTCCCAGGCCTTGATAAGAGATGTTCTCTTAGGCTATAAGAGCACTGGGCACAGCCAGTTGTTTCTTAGCTTCCCAAGAGGTGGAAGCAAGATGCTTTGGGGCCTCTCTCCCCCTTTGGAAACAAGGCAGCCCTTTGGGCCTTTCAGCTCTAGGGCAATGGAGCACACCCAGAGCAGAAGTTCTACCTCAGCCAGATCAGGCCTGCCAAGAAACTGCGTCTCACAGGCCTTTCTCTGTCACGTTGCCGGTAGGCTGTGAGAGCACTGTGCAGAGCCAGTTGTTTCTTAGCTTCCCAAAGATTTGGAAGCAAGATACTTTGGGGACTCTCAGCCCCTTTGGAAACAAGGCGGCCCTTTGGGCCTGGCAGCTCTAGGCCAAAATAGCACGCCCAGAGCAGGAGTTCTACTTCAGCCAGATCAGGCCTGCCAAGAAACTGCGTTTCACAGGCCTTGGTAAGAGATGTTCCCGGTAGGCTGTGAGAGCACTGTGGAGAGCCAGTTGCTTTAGCTTCCCACAGAGCTGGAAGCCAGATGCTTTGGGGCCTCTCTCTCGCTTTGGACACAAGGCAGCCGTTTGGGCCTGGCAGCTCTAGGCCAATGGAGCACACCCACAGCAGAAGTTCTACTTCAGGCAGATCAGTCCTGCCCAGAAACTGCGTTTCACAGCCCTTGGTAAGAGATGTTCACGGTAGGCTGTGAGAGCACTGGGCAGAACCAGTTGTTTTTTAGCTTCCCAAAGTGCTGGAGGCAAGATGCTTTGGGGCCTCTCTCACCCTTTGGAAACAAGGCAGCCCTTAGGTCCTTCGTAGCTCTAGGCCTATGTAGCACAACCAGAACAGAAGTTCTACTTCAGCCAGGTCAGGCCTGCCAAGAAACTGCGTTTCACAGGCCTTTCAAAGAGATGTTCTCTTAGGCTGTAAGAGCACTGGGCAGAGCCAGCTGTTTCTTAGCTTCCCGAAGAGCTGGGAGCAAGATGCTTTGGGTCCACTCTCCGTCTTTGGAAACAAGGCAGCCCTTTGGGCCTGGCAGCTCTAGGGCAATGGAGCACACCCAGAGCAGAAGTTCTACTTCAGCCAGATCAGGCCTGCCAGGAAACTGCGTTTCACAGGCCTTGGTAAGAGATGTTCCCGGTAGGCTGTAAGAGCACTGGGCAGAGCCAGTTGTTTCTTACCTTCCTGAAAAGCTGGAAGCAAGACGCTTGGGACCCCTCTGCCCGTTTGGGAACAAGGCAGCCTTTTGGGTCGGGAAGCTCTAGGCCAATGGAGCACACGCAGAGCAGGAGTTCTACTTCAGCCTGATCAGGCCTGCAAAGAAACAGCGTTTGACAGGCCTTGGTAAGAGATGTTCCCGGTAGGTGTAAGAGCACTGGGCAGAGCCAGTTGTTTCTTAGCTTCGCAAAGACCAGGAAGCAAGATGCTTTGGGCCTCTCTGCCCCTTGGAAACAGGGCAGCACTTGGGGCCTGGCAGCTCTAGGGCAATGGAGCACACCCAGAGCCGGAGTTCTACTTCAGCCAGATGAGGCCTGCCAAGAAACTGCGTTTCACAGGCCTTTCAAAGACATGTTCCCGGTAGGCTGTAAGAGCACGGGGCAGAGCGAGTTGGTTCTTAGCTTCCCAGAGAGCTGGAAGCAAGATGCTTTGGGGCCTCTCTGCCCCTTTGGAAACAAGGCAGCACCTTGGGCCTGGCAGCTCTAGGCCAGTGGAGCACACCCAGAGCAGAAGTTCTACTTCGGCCAGTTCAGGCCACCAACAAACTGCGTTTCACAGGCCTTGGTAAGAGATGTTCCCGGTAGGCTGTAAGAGCACTGGGCAACGCCAGATGTTTCTTAGCTTCCCGAAGAGCTGGAAGCAAGATGCTTTGGGGCCTCTCTGCCCCTTTGCAAACAAGGCGGCCCTTTGGGCCAGGCAGCTCTAGGCCAATGGAGCACACCCAGAGTAGAAGTTCTACTTCAGCTAGATCAGGCCACCAACAAAGTGCGTTTCACAGGCCTTGGTAAGAGATTTTCTCTCAGGCTGTAAGAGCACTGGGCAGAGCCAGTTGTTTCTTAGCTTCCCAAAGAGCTGGAAGCAAGATGCTTTGGGGGCTCCCTGCCCCTTTGCCAACAAGGCCGACCTTTGGGCCTTTCAGCTCTAGGCCAATGGAGCACACCCAGAGCAGAAGTTCTACCTCAGCCAGATCAGGCCTTCCAAGAAACTGCGTCTCACAGGCCTTTCTCTGTCACGTTGCCGGTAGGCTGTGAGAGCACTGTGCAGAGCCAGTTGTTTCTTAGCTTCCCAAAGATTTGGAAGCAAGATACTTTGGGGACTCTCAGGCCCTTTGGAAACAAGGCGGCCCTTTGGGCCTGGCAGCTCTAGGCCAAAGTAGCACGCCCAGAGCAGGAGTTCTACTTCAGCCAGATCAGGCCTGCCAAGAAACTGCGTTTCACAGGCCTTGGTAAGAGATGTTACCGGTAGGCTGTGAGAGCACTGTGGAGAGCCAGTTGCTTTAGCTTCCCACAGAGCTGGAAGCAAGATGCTTTGGGGCCTCTCTCTCCCTTTGGACACAAGGCAGCCGTTTGGGCCTGGCAGCTCTAGGCCAATGGAGCACACCCACAGCAGAAGTTCTACTTCAGGCAGATCAGTCCTGCCCAGAAACTGCGTTTCACAGCCCTTGGTAAGAGATGTTCACGGTAGGCTGTGAGAGCACTGGGCAGAACCAGTTGTTTTTTAGCTTCCCAAAGTGCTGGAGGCAAGATGCTTTGGGGCCTCTCTCACCCTTTGGAAACAAGGCAGCCCTTAGGTCCTGGTAGCTCTAGGCCTATGTAGCACAACCAGAACAGAAGTTCTACTTCAGCCAGGTCAGGCCTGCCAAGAAACTGCGTTTCACAGGCCTTTCAAAGAGATGTTCTCTTAGGCTGTAAGAGCACTGGGCAGAGCCAGCTGTTTCTTAGCTTCCCGAAGAGCTGGAAGCAAGATGCTTTGGGGCCTCTCATCCCCTTGGCAAACAAGGCCGACCTTTGGGCCAGGCAGCTCTAGGCCAATGGAGCACACCCAGAGCAGAAGTTCTACCTCAGCCAGATAAGGCCTGCCAAGAAACTGCGTTTCAAAGGCTTTGGTAAGAGATGTTCCCGGTACTCTGTTAGAGCACTGGGCAGAGCCATTTGTTTCTTAGCTTCCCAAAGAGCTGGAAGCAAGATGCTTTGGGGGCTCCCTGCCCCTTTGCCAACAAGGGCGACCTTTGGGCCTTTCAGCTCTAGGCCAATGGAGCACACCCAGAGCAGAAGTCCTACTTCAGCCAGATCAGGCCTGCCAAGGAACTGCGTTTCTGTGGCCTTTGTATGTGACGTTCCCGGTAGGCTGTGAGAGCACGGTGCAGAGCCAGTTGTTTCCTTGTTTCCCAAACAGCTGGAAGCAAGACGCTTTGGGGCCTCTCTGCCCCTTTGGAAACAAGGCAGCACGTTGGGTCTGGCAGCTCTAGGGCAATGGAGCACAACCAGAGCCGAAGTTCTACTTCTTCCAGATCAGGCCTGCCTAGACAGTGCGTTTCACAGGCCTTGATAAGAGATGTTCTCTTAGGCTATAAGAGCACTGGGCACAGCCAGTTGTTTCTTAGCTTCCCAAGAGGTGGAAGCAAGATGCTTTGGGGCCTCTCTTCCCCTTTGGAAACAAGGCAGCCCTTTGGGCCTTTCAGCTCTAGGGCAATGGAGCACACCCAGAGCAGAAGTTCTACCTCAGCCAGATCAGGCCTGCCAAGAAACTGCTTTTCACAGGCCTTCGTAAGAGGTGTACCCGGAAGGCTGTAAGAGTACCTGGCAGAGCGAGTTGTTTCTTAGCTTCAAAAACAGCTGGAAGCAACATGATTTGGGGCCTCTCTCCCCCTTTGGAAACAAAGCAGCCTTTGTGCCTGGCAGCTCTAGGCCAAAGTAGCACACCCAGAGCACAAGTTCTACCTCAGCCAGATCAGGCCTTCCAAGAAACTGCGTCTCACAGGCCTTTCTCTGTCACGTTGCCGGTAGGCTGTGAGAGCACTGTGCAGAGCCAGTTGTTTCTTAGCTTCCCAAAGATTTGGAAGCAAGATGCTTTGGGGACTCTCAGCCCCTTTGGAAACAAGGCGGCCCTTTGGGCCTGGCAGCTCTAGGCCAAAGTAGCACGCCCAGAGCAGGAGTTCTACTTCAGCCAGATCAGGCCTGCCAAGAAACTGCGTTTCACAGGCCTTGGTAAGAGATGTTCCCGGTAGGCTGTGAGAGCACTGTGGAGAGCCAGTTGCTTTAGCTTCCCACAGAGCTGGAAGCAAGATGCCTTGGGGCCTCTCTCTCCCTTTGGACACAAGGCAGCCGTTTGGGCCTGGCAGCTCTAGGCCAATGGAGCACACCCACAGCAGAAGTTCTACTTCAGGCAGATCAGTCCTGCCCAGAAACTGCGTTTCACAGCCCTTGGTAAGAGATGTTCACGGTAGGCTGTGAGAGCACTGGGCAGAACCAGTTGTTTTTTAGCTTCCCAAAGTGCTGGAGGCAAGATGCTTTGGGGCCTCTCTCACCCTTTGGAAACAAGGCAGCCCTTAGGTCCTGGTAGCTCTAGGCCTATGTAGCACAACCAGAACAGAAGTTCTACTTCAGCCAGGTCAGGCCTGCCAAGAAACTGCGTTTCACAGGCCTTTCAAAGAGATGTTCTCTTAGGCTGTAAGAGCACTGGGCAGAGCCAGCTGTTTCTTAGCTTCCAGAAGAGCTGGAAGCAAGATGCTTTGGGGCCTCTCATCCCCTTGGCAAACAAGGCCGACCTTTGGGCCAGGCAGCTCTAGGCCAATGGAGCACACCCAGAGCAGAAGTTCTACCTCAGCCAGATAAGGCCTGCCAAGAAACTGCGTTTCAAAGGCTTTGGTAAGAGATGTTCCCGGTACTCTGTTAGAGCACTGGGCAGAGCCATTTGTTTCTTAGCTTCCCAAAGAGCTGGAAGCAAGATGCTTTGGGGGCTCCCTGCCCCTTTGCCAACAAGGGCGACCTTTGGGCCTTTCAGCTCTAGGCCAATGGAGCACACCCAGAGCAGAAGTCCTACTTCAGCCAGATCAGGCCTGCCAAGGAACTGCGTTTCTGTGGCCTTTGTATGTGACGTTCCCGGTAGGCTGTGAGAGCACGGTGCAGAGCCAGTTGTTTCCTTGTTTCCCAAACAGCTGGAAGCAAGACGCTTTGGGGCCTCTCTGCCCCTTTGGAAACAAGGCAGCACGTTGGGTCTGGCAGCTCTAGGGCAATGGAGCACAACCAGAGCCGAAGTTCTACTTCTTCCAGATCAGGCCTGCCTAGACAGTGCGTTTCCCAGGCCTTGATAAGAGATGTTCTCTTAGGCTATAAGAGCACTGGGCACAGCCAGTTGTTTCTTAGCTTCCCAAGAGGTGGAAGCAAGATGCTTTGGGGCCTCTCTCCCCCTTTGGAAACAAGGCAGCCCTTTGGGCCTTTCAGCTCTAGGGCAATGGAGCACACCCAGAGCAGAAGTTCTACCTCAGCCAGATCAGGCCTGCCAAGAAACTGCTTTTCACAGGCCTTCGTAAGAGGTGTACCCGGAAGGCTGTAAGAGTACCTGGCAGAGCGAGTTGTTTCTTAGCTTCAAAAACAGCTGGAAGCAACATGATTTGGGGCCTCTCTCCCCCTTTGGAAACAAAGCAGCCTTTGTGCCTGGCAGCTCTAGGCCAAAGTAGCACACCCAGAGCACAAGTTCTACCTCAGCCAGATCAGGCCTTCCAAGAAACTGCGTCTCACAGGCCTTTCTCTGTCACGTTGCCGGTAGGCTGTGAGAGCACTGTGCAGAGCCAGTTGTTTCTTAGCTTCCCAAAGATTTGGAAGCAAGATGCTTTGGGGACTCTCAGCCCCTTTGGAAACGAGGCGGCCCTTTGGGCCTGGCAGCTCTAGGCCAAAGTAGCACGCCCAGAGCAGGAGTTCTACTTCAGCCAGATCAGGCCTGCCAAGAAACTGCGTTTCACAGGCCTTGGTAAGAGATGTTCCCGGTAGGCTGTGAGAGCACTGTGGAGAGCCAGTTGCTTTAGCTTCCCACAGAGCTGGAAGCAAGATGCCTTGGGGCCTCTCTCTCCCTTTGGACACAAGGCAGCCGTTTGGGCCTGGCAGCTCTAGGCCAATGGAGCACACCCACAGCAGAAGTTCTACTTCAGGCAGATCAGTCCTGCCCAGAAACTGCGTTTCACAGCCCTTGGTAAGAGATGTTCACGGTAGGCTGTGAGAGCACTGGGCAGAACCAGTTGTTTTTTAGCTTCCCAAAGTGCTGGAGGCAAGATGCTTTGGGGCCTCTCTCACCCTTTGGAAACAAGGCAGCCCTTAGGTCCTGGTAGCTCTAGGCCTATGTAGCACAACCAGAACAGAAGTTCTACTTCAGCCAGGTCAGGCCTGCCAAGAAACTGCGTTTCACAGGCCTTTCAAAGAGATGTTCTCTTAGGCTGTAAGAGCACTGGGCAGAGCCAGCTGTTTCTTAGCTTCCCGAAGAGCTGGGAGCAAGATGCTTTGGGTCCACTCTCCGTCTTTGGAAACAAGGCAGCCCTTTGGGCCTGGCAGCTCTAGGGCAATGGAGCACACCCAGAGCAGAAGTTCTACTTCAGCCAGATCAGGCCTGCCAGGAAACTGCGTTTCACAGGCCTTGGTAAGAGATGTTCCCGGTAGGCTGTAAGAGCACTGGGCAGAGCCAGTTGTTTCTTACCTTCCTGAAAAGCTGGAAGCAAGATGCTTGGGACCCCTCTGCCCGTTTGGGAACAAGGCAGCCTTTTGGGTCGGGAAGCTCTAGGCCAATGGAGCACACGCAGAGCAGGAGTTCTACTTCAGCCTGATCAGGCCTGCAAAGAAACAGCGTTTGACAGGCCTTGGTAAGAGATTTTCCCGGTAGGTGTAAGAGCACTGGGCAGAGCCAGTTGTTTCTTAGCTTCGCAAAGACTGGGAAGCAAGATTCTTTGGGCCTCTCTGCCCCTTGGAGACAGGGCAGCACTTGGGGCCTGGCAGCTCTAGGGCAATGGAGCACACCCAGAGCCGGAGTTCTACTTCAGCCAGATGAGGCCTGCCAAGAAACTGCGTTTCACAGGCCTTTCAAAGACATGTTCCCGGTAGGCTGTAAGAGCACGGGGCAGAGCGAGTTGGTTCTTAGCTTCCCAGAGAGCTGGAAGCAAGATGCTTTGGGGCCTCTCTGCCCCTTTGGAAACAAGGCAGCACCTTGGGCCTGGCAGCTCTAGGGCAATGGAGCACACCCAGAGCAGAAGTTCTACTTCAGCCAAATCAGGCCTGCCAGGAAACGGCGTTTCACAGGCCTTGGTAAGAGATGTTCCCGGTAGGCTGTAAGAGCACTGGGCAACGCCAGATGTTTCTTAGCTTCCCGAAGAGCTGGAAGCAAGATGCTTTGGGGCCTCTCATCCCCTTTGCAAACAAGGTGGCCCTATGGGCCAGGCAGCTCTAGGCCAATGGAGCACACCCAGAGCAGAAGTTCTACTTCGGCCAGTTCAGGCCACCAACAAACTGCGTTTCACAGGCCTTGGTAAGAGATGTTCCCGGTAGGCTGTAAGAGCACTGGGCAACGCCAGATGTTTCTTAGCTTCCCGAAGAGCTGGAAGCAAGATGCTTTGGGGCCTCTCATCCCCTTTGCAAACAAGGCCGACCTTTGGGCCAGGCAGCTCTAGGCCAATGGAGCACACCCAGAGCAGAAGTTCTACCTCAGCCAGATAAGGCCTGCCAAGAAACTGCGTTTCAAAGGCTTTGGTAAGAGATGTTCCCGGTACTCTGTTAGAGCACTGGGCAGAGCCATTTGTTTCTTAGCTTCCCAAAGAGCTGGAAGCAAGATGCTTTGGGGGCTCCCTGCCCCTTTGCCAACAAGGGCGACCTTTGGGCCTTTCAGCTCTAGGCCAATGGAGCACACCCAGAGCAGAAGTCCTACTTCAGCCAGATCAGGCCTGCCAAGGAACTGCGTTTCAGAGGCCTTTGTATGTGACGTTCCCGGTAGGCTGTGAGAGCACGGTGCAGAGCCAGTTGTTTCCTTGTTTCCCAAACAGCTGGAAGCAAGACGCTTTGGGGCCTCTCTGCCCCTTTGGAAACAAGGCAGCACGTTGGGTCTGGCAGCTCTAGGGCAATGGAGCACAACCAGAGCCGAAGTTCTACTTCTTCCAGATCAGGCCTGCCTAGACAGTGCGTTTCCCAGGCCTTGATAAGAGATGTTCTCTTAGGCTATAAGAGCACTGGGCACAGCCAGTTGTTTCTTAGCTTCCCAAGAGGTGGAAGCAAGATGCTTTGGGGCCTCTCTCCCCCTTTGGAAACAAGGCAGCCCTTTGGGCCTTTCAGCTCTAGGGCAATGGAGCACACCCAGAGCAGAAGTTCTACCTCAGCCAGATCAGGCCTGCCAAGAAACTGCTTTTCACAGGCCTTCGTAAGAGGTGTTCCCGGAAGGCTGTAAGAGTACCTGGCAGAGCGAGTTGTTTCTTAGCTTCAAAAACAGCTGGAAGCAACATGATTTGGGGCCTCTCTCCCCCTTTGGAAACAAAGCAGCCTTTGTGCCTGGCAGCTCTAGGCCAAAGTAGCACACCCAGAGCACAAGTTCTACCTCAGCCAGATCAGGCCTTCCAAGAAACTGCGTCTCACAGGCCTTTCTCTGTCACGTTGCCGGTAGGCTGTGAGAGCACTGTGCAGAGCCAGTTGTTTCTTAGCTTCCCAAAGATTTGGAAGCAAGATGCTTTGGGGACTCTCAGCCCCTTTGGAAACAAGGCGGCCCTTTGGGCCTGGCAGCTCTAGGCCAAAGTAGCACGCCCAGAGCAGGAGTTCTACTTCAGCCAGATCAGGCCTGCCAAGAAACTGCGTTTCACAGGCCTTGGTAAGAGATGTTCCCGGTAGGCTGTGAGAGCACTGTGGAGAGCCAGTTGCTTTAGCTTCCCACAGAGCTGGAAGCAAGATGCCTTGGGGCCTCTCTCTCCCTTTGGACACAAGGCAGCCGTTTGGGCCTGGCAGCTCTAGGCCAATGGAGCACACCCACAGCAGAAGTTCTACTTCAGGCAGATCAGTCCTGCCCAGAAACTGCGTTTCACAGCCCTTGGTAAGAGATGTTCACGGTAGGCTGTGAGAGCACTGGGCAGAACCAGTTGTTTTTTAGCTTCCCAAAGTGCTGGAGGCAAGATGCTTTGGGGCCTCTCTCACCCTTTGGAAACAAGGCAGCCCTTAGGTCCTGGTAGCTCTAGGCCTATGTAGCACAACCAGAACAGAAGTTCTACTTCAGCCAGGTCAGGCCTGCCAAGAAACTGCGTTTCACAGGCCTTTCAAAGAGATGTTCTCTTAGGCTGTAAGAGCACTGGGCAGAGCCAGCTGTTTCTTAGCTTCCCGAAGAGCTGGGAGCAAGATGCTTTGGGTCCACTCTCCGTCTTTGGAAACAAGGCAGCCCTTTGGGCCTGGCAGCTCTAGGGCAATGGAGCACACCCAGAGCAGAAGTTCTACTTCAGCCAGATCAGGCCTGCCAGGAAACTGCGTTTCACAGGCCTTGGTAAGAGATGTTCCCGGTAGGCTGTAAGAGCACTGGGCAGAGCCAGTTGTTTCTTACCTTCCTGAAAAGCTGGAAGTAAGATGCTTGGGACCCCTCTGCCCGTTTGGGAACAAGGCAGCCTTTTGGGTCGGGAAGCTCTAGGCCAATGGAGCACACGCAGAGCAGGAGTTCTACTTCAGCCTGATCAGGCCTGCAAAGAAACAGCGTTTGACAGGCCTTGGTAAGAGATGTTCCCGGTAGGTGTAAGAGCACTGGGCAGAGCCAGTTGTTTCTGAGCTTCGCAAAGACTGGGAAGCAAGATGCTTTGGGCCTCTCTGCCCCTTGGAAACAGGGCAGCACTTGGGGCCTGGCAGCTCTAGGGCAATGGAGCACACCCAGAGCCGGAGTTCTACTTCAGCCAGATGAGGCCTGCCAAGAAACTGCGTTTCACAGGCCTTTCAAAGACATGTTCCCGGTAGGCTGTAAGAGCACGGGGCAGAGCGAGTTGGTTCTTAGCTTCCCAGAGAGCTGGAAGCAAGATGCTTTGGGGCCTCTCTGCCCCTTTGGAAACAAGGCAGCACCTTGGGCCTGGCAGCTCTAGGGCAATGGAGCACACCCAGAGCAGAAGTTCTACTTCAGCCAAATCAGGCCTGCCAGGAAACGGCGTTTCACAGGCCTTGGTAAGAGATGTTCCCAGTAGGCTGTAAGAGCACTGGGCAACGCCAGATGTTTCTTAGCTTCCCGAAGAGCTGGAAGCAAGATGCTTTGGGGCCTCTCATCCCCTTTGCAAACAAGGTGGCCCTATGGGCCAGGCAGCTCTAGGCCAATGGAGCACACCCAGAGCAGAAGTTCTACTTCGGCCAGTTCAGGCCACCAACAAACTGCGTTTCACAGGCCTTGGTAAGAGATGTTCCCGGTAGGCTGTAAGAGCACTGGGCAACGCCAGATGTTTCTTAGCTTCCCGAAGAGCTGGAAGCAAGATGCTTTGGGGCCTCTCATCCCCTTTGCAAACAAGGCCGACCTTTGGGCCAGGCAGCTCTAGGCCAATGGAGCACACCCAGAGCAGAAGTTCTACCTCAGCCAGATAAGGCCTGCCAAGAAACTGCGTTTCAAAGGCTTTGGTAAGAGATGTTCCCGGTACTCTGTTAGAGCACTGGGAAGAGCCATTTGTTTCTTAGCTTCCCAAAGAGCTGGAAGCAAGATGCTTTGGGGGCTCCCTGCCCCTTTGCCAACAAGGGCGACCTTTGGGCCTTTCAGCTCTAGGCCAATGGAGCACACCCAGAGCAGAAGTCCTACTTCAGCCAGATCAGGCCTGCCAAGGAACTGCGTTTCAGAGGCCTTTGTATGTGACGTTCCCGGTAGGCTGTGAGAGCACGGTGCAGAGCCAGTTGTTTCCTTGTTTCCCAAACAGCTGGAAGCAAGACGCTTTGGGGCCTCTCTGCCCCTTTGGAAACAAGGCAGCACGTTGGGTCTGGCAGCTCTAGGGCAATGGAGCACAACCAGAGCCGAAGTTCTACTTCTTCCAGATCAGGCCTGCCTAGACAGTGCGTTTCCCAGGCCTTGATAAGAGATGTTCTCTTAGGCTATAAGAGCACTGGGCACAGCCAGTTGTTTCTTAGCTTCCCAAGAGGTGGAAGCAAGATGCTTTGGGGCCTCTCTCCCCCTTTGGAAACAAGGCAGCCCTTTGGGCCTTTCAGCTCTAGGGCAATGGAGCACACCCAGAGCAGAAGTTCTACCTCAGCCAGATCAGGCCTGCCAAGAAACTGCTTTTCACAGGCCTTCGTAAGAGGTGTACCCGGAAGGCTGTAAGAGTACCTGGCAGAGCGAGTTGTTTCTTAGCTTCAAAAACAGCTGGAAGCAACATGATTTGGGGCCTCTCTCCCCCTTTGGAAACAAAGCAGCCTTTGTGCCTGGCAGCTCTAGGCCAAAGTAGCACACCCAGAGCACAAGTTCTACCTCAGCCAGATAAGGCCTGTCAAGAAGCTGCGTTTCACAGGCCTTTGTATGTGACGTTCCCGGTTGGTTTTGAGAGCACTGTGCAGAGCCAGTTGTTTTAGCTTCCCAGAGAGCAGGAAGCAAGATGCTTTGGGGCCTCTCTCACACTTTGGAAATAAAGGCAGCCCTTTGGGCCTTTCAGCTCTAGGCCAATGGAGTACACCCAGAGCAGAAGTTCTACCTCAGCCAGATCAGGCCTTCCAAGAAACTGCGTCTCACAGGCCTTTCTCTGTCACGTTGTCGGTAGGCTGTGAGAGCACTGTGCAGAGCCAGTTGTTTCTTAGCTTCCCAAAGATTTGGAAGCAAGATGCTTTGGGGACTCTCAGCCCCTTTGGAAACAAGGCGGCCCTTTGGGCCTGGCAGCTCTAGGCCAAAGTAGCACGCCCAGAGCAGGAGTTCTACTTCAGCCAGATCAGGCCTGCCAGGAAACTGCGTTTCACAGGCCTTGGTAAGAGATGTTCCCGGTAGGCTGTAAGAGCACTGGGCAGAGCCAGTTGTTTCTTACCTTCCTGAAAAGCTGGAAGCAAGATGCTTGGGACCCCTCTGCCCGTTTGGGAACAAGGCAGCCTTTTGGGTCGGGAAGCTCTAGGCCAATGGAGCACACGCAGAGCAGGAGTTCTACTTCAGCCTGATCAGGCCTGCAAAGAAACAGCGTTTGACAGGCCTTGGTAAGAGATGTTCCCGGTAGGTGTAAGAGCACTGGGCAGAGCCAGTTGTGTCTTAGCTTCGCAAAGACCGGGAAGCAAGATGCTTTGGGCCTCTCTGCCCCTTGGAAACAGGGCAGCACTTTGGGCCTGGCAGCTCTAGGGCAGTGGAGCACACCCAGAGCCGGAGTTCTACTTCAGCCAGATGAGGCCTGCCAAGAAACTGCGTTTCACAGGCCTTTCAAAGACATGTTCCCGGTAGGCTGTAAGAGCACGGGGCAGAGCGAGTTGGTTCTTAGCTTCCCAGAGAGCTGGAAGCAAGATGCTTTGGGGCCTCTCTGCCCCTTTGGAAACAAGGCAGCACCTTGGGCCTGGCAGCTCTAGGGCAATGGAGCACACCCAGAGCAGAAGTTCTACTTCAGCCAAATCAGGCCTGCCAGGAAACGGCGTTTCACAGGCCTTGGTAAGAGATGTTCCCGGTAGGCTGAAGAGCACTGGGCAACGCCAGATGTTTCTTAGCTTCCCGAAGAGCTGTAAGCGAGAAGCTTTCGTGCCACTCTCTCACTTTGGACTCAAGGCAGCCCTTTGGGGCAGGTAGCTCTAGGCCAGTGGAGCACACCCAGAGCAGAAGTTCTACTTCGGCCAGTTCAGGCCACCAACAAACTGCGTTTCACAGGCCTTGGTAAGAGATGTTCCCGGTAGGCTGTAAGAGCACTGGGCAACGCCAGATGTTTCTTAGCTTCCCGAAGAGCTGGAAGCAAGATGCTTTGGGGGCTCCCTGCCCCTTTGCCAACAAGGGCGACCTTTGGGCCTTTCAGCTCTAGGCCAATGGAGCACACCCAGAGCAGAAGTTCTACTTCAGCCAAATCAGGCCTGCCAGGAAACGGCGTTTCACAGGCCTTGGTAAGAGATGTTCCCAGTAGGCTGTAAGAGCACTGGGCAACGCCAGATGTTTCTTAGCTTCCCGAAGAGCTGGAAGCAAGATGCTTTGGGGCCTCTCATCCCCTTTGCAAACAAGGTGGCCCTATGGGCCAGGCAGCTCTAGGCCAATGGAGCACACCCAGAGCAGAAGTTCTACTTCGGCCAGTTCAGGCCACCAACAAACTGCGTTTCACAGGCCTTGGTAAGAGATGTTCCCGGTAGGCTGTAAGAGCACTGGGCAACGCCAGATGTTTCTTAGCTTCCCGAAGAGCTGGAAGCAAGATGCTTTGGGGCCTCTCATCCCCTTTGCAAACAAGGCCGACCTTTGGGCCAGGCAGCTCTAGGCCAATGGAGCACACCCAGAGCAGAAGTTCTACCTCAGCCAAATAAGGCCTGCCAAGAAACTGCGTTTCAAAGGCTTTGGTAAGAGATGTTCCCGGTACTCTGTTAGAGCACTGGGCAGAGCCATTTGTTTCTTAGCTTCCCAAAGAGCTGGAAGCAAGATGCTTTGGGGGCTCCCTGCCCCTTTGCCAACAAGGGTGACCTTTGGGCCTTTCAGCTCTAGGCCAATGGAGCACACCCAGAGCAGAAGTCCTACTTCAGCCAGATCAGGCCTGCCAAGGAACTGCGTTTCAGAGGCCTTTGTATGTGACGTTCCCGGTAGGCTGTGAGAGCACGGTGCAGAGCCAGTTGTTTCCTTGTTTCCCAAACAGCTGGAAGCAAGACGCTTTGGGGCCTCTCTGCCCCTTTGGAAACAAGGCAGCACGTTGGGTCTGGCAGCTCTAGGGCAATGGAGCACAACCAGAGCCGAAGTTCTACTTCTTCCAGATCAGGCCTGCCTAGACAGTGCGTTCACAGGCCTTGATAAGAGATGTTCTCTTAGGCTATAAGAGCACTGGGCACAGCCAGTTGTTTCTTAGCTTCCCAAGAGGTGGAAGCAAGATGCTTTGGGGCCTCTCTCCCCCTTTGGAAACAAGGCAGCCCTTTGGGCCTTTCAGCTCTAGGGCAATGGAGCACACCCAGAGCAGAAGTTCTACCTCAGCCAGATCAGGCCTGCCAAGAAACTGCTTTTCACAGGCCTTCGTAAGAGGTGTTCCCGGAAGGCTGTAAGAGTACCTGGCAGAGCGAGTTGTTTCTTAGCTTCAAAAACAGCTGGAAGCAACATGATTTGGGGCCTCTCTCCCCATTTGGAAACAAAGCAGCCTTTGTGCCTGGCAGCTCTAGGCCAAAGTAGCACACCCAGAGCACAAGTTCTACCTCAGCCAGATAAGGCCTGTCAAGAAGCTGCGTTTCACAGGCCTTTGTATGTGACGTTCCCGGTTGGCTTTGAGAGCACTGTGCAGAGCCAGTTGTTTTAGCTTCCCAGAGAGCAGGAAGCAAGATGCTTTGGGGCCTCTCTCACACTTTGGAAATAAAGGCAGCCCTTTGGGCCTGGCAGCCCTAGGCCAATGGAGTACACCCAGAGCAGAAGTTCTACCTCAGCCAGATCAGGCCTTCCAAGAAACTGCGTCTCACAGGCCTTTCTCTGTCACGTTGCCGGTAGGCTGTGAGAGCACTGTGCAGAGCCAGTTGTTTCTTAGCTTCCCAAAGATTTGGAAGCAAGATGCTTTGGGGACTCTCAGCCCCTTTGGAAACAAGGCGGCCCTTTAGGCCTGGCAGCTCTAGGCCAAAGTAGCACGCCCAAAGCAGGAGTTCTACTTCAGCCTGATCAGGCCTGCCAAGAAACTGTGTTTCACAGGCCTTTCAAAGACATGTTCCCGGTAGGCTGTAAGAGCACGGGGCAGAGCGAGTTGGTTCTTAGCTTCCCAGAGAGCTGGAAGCAAGATGCTTTGGGGCCTCTCTGCCCCTTTGGAAACAAGGCAGCGCATTGGGCCTGGCAGCTCTAGGGCAATGGAGCACACCCAGAGCAGAAGTTCTACTTCAGCCAAATCAGGCCTGCCAGGAAACGGCGTTTCACAGGCCTTGGTAAGAGATGTTCCCGGTAGGCTGTAAGAGCACTGGGCAACGCCAGATGTTTCTTAGCTTCCCGAAGAGCTGGAAGCGAGAAGCTTTGGTGCCACTCTCTCACTTTGGACTCAAGGCAGCCCTTTGGGGCAGGTAGCTCTAGGCCAGTGGAGCACACCCAGAGCAGAAGTTCTACTTCGACCAGTTCAGGCCACCAACAAACTGCGTTTCACAGGCCTTGGTAAGAGATATTCCCGGTAGGCTGTAAGAGCACTGGGCAACGCCAGATGTTTCTTAGCTTCCCGAAGAGCTGGAAGCAAGATGCTTTGGGGCCTCTCATCCCCTTTGCAAACAAGGCGGCCCTATGGGCCACGCAGCTCTAGGCCAATGGAGCACAGCCAGAGCAGAAGTTCTACCTCAGCCAGATCAGGCCTTCCAAGAAACTGCGTCTCACAGGCCTTTCTCTGTCACGTTGCCGGTAGGCTGTGAGAGCACTGTGCAGAGCCAGTTGTTTCTTAGCTTCCCAAAGATTTGGAAGCAAGATGCTTTGGGGACTCTCAGCCCCTTTGGAAACAAGGCGGCCCTTTAGGCCTGGCAGCTCTAGGCCAAAGTAGCACGCCCAAAGCAGGAGTTCTACTTCAGCCTGATCAGGCCTGCCAAGAAACTGCGTTTCACAGGCCTTTCAAAGACATGTTCCCGGTAGGCTGTAAGAGCACGGGGCAGAGCGAGTTGGTTCTTAGCTTCCCAGAGAGCTGGAAGCAAGATGCTTTGGGGCCTCTCTGCCCCTTTGGAAACAAGGCAGCGCATTGGGCCTGGCAGCTCTAGGGCAATGGAGCACACCCAGAGCAGAAGTTCTACTTCAGCCAAATCAGGCCTGCCAGGAAACGGCGTTTCACAGGCCTTGGTAAGAGATGTTCCCGGTAGGCTGTAAGAGCACTGGGCAACGCCAGATGTTTCTTAGCTTCCCGAAGAGCTGGAAGCGAGAAGCTTTGGTGCCACTCTCTCACTTTGGACTCAAGGCAGCCCTTTGGGGCAGGTAGCTCTAGGCCAGTGGAGCACACCCAGAGCAGAAGTTCTACTTCGGCCAGTCCAGGCCACCAACAAACTGCGTTTCACAGGCCTTGGTAAGAGATATTCCCGGTAGGCTGTAAGAGCACTGGGCAACGCCAGATGTTTCTTAGCTTCCCGAAGAGCTGGAAGCAAGATGCTTTGGGGCCTCTCATCCCCTTTGCAAACAAGGCGGCCCTATGGGCCACGCACCTCTAGGCCAATGGAGCACAGCCAGAGCAGAAGTTCTACCTCAGCCAGATCAGGCCTTCCAAGAAACTGCGTCTCACAGGCCTTTCTCTGTCACGTTGCCGGTAGGCTGTGAGAGCACTGTGCAGAGCCAGTTGTTTCTTAGCTTCCCAAAGATTTGGAAGCAAGATGCTTTGGGGACTCTCAGCCCCTTTGGAAACAAGGCGGCCCTTTGGGCCTGGCAGCTCTAGGCCAGGGTAGCACGCCCAAAGGAGGAGTTCTACTTCAGCCAGATCAGGCCGGCCAAGAAACTGCGTTTCACAGGCCTTTCAAAGACATGTTCCCGGTAGGCTGTTTAGAGCACGGGGCAGAGCGAGTTGGTTCTTAGCTTCCCAGAGAGCTGGAAGCAAGATGCTTTGGGGCCTCTCTGCCCCTTTGGAAACAAGGCAGCACATTGGGCCTGGCAGCTCTAGGGCTATGGAGCACACCCAGAGCAGAAGTTCTACTTCAGCCAAATCAGGCCTGCCAGGAAACGGCGTTTCACAGGCCTTGGTAAGAGATGTTCCCGGTAGGCTGTAAGAGCACTGGGCAACGCCAGATGTTTCTTAGCTTCCCGAAGAGCTGGAAGCAAGATGCTTTGGGGCCTCTCATCCCCTTTGCAAACAAGGCGGCCCTATGGGCCACGCAGCTCTAGGCCAATGGAGCACACCCAGAGCAGAAGTTCTACCTCAGCCAGATAAGGCCTGCCAAGAAACTGCGTTTCAAAGGCTTTGGTAAGAGATGTTCCCAGTACTCTGTTCGATCACTGGGCAGAGCCATTTGTTTCTTAGCTTCCCAAAGAGCTGGAAGCAAGATGCTTTGGGGG
The DNA here is from genome assembly GCF_041296235.1 of Equus asinus. NCBI lineage: Eukaryota > Metazoa > Chordata > Mammalia > Perissodactyla > Equidae > Equus > Equus asinus. The sequence goes on from NW_027225523.1 coordinate 2,134,790, forward strand.
CTCCCTGCCCCTTTGCCAACAAGGGCGACCTTTGGTCCTTTCAGCTCTAGGCCAATGGAGCACAGCCAGAGCAGAAGTCCTACTTCAGCCAGATCAGGCCTGCCAAGGAACTGCGTTTCAGAGGCCTTTGTATGTGACGTTCCCGGTAGGCTGTGAGAGCACGGTGCAGAGCCAGTTGTTTCCTTGTTTCCCAAACAGCTGGAAGCAAGACGCTTTGGGGCCTCTCTGCCCCTTTGGAAACAAGGCAGCACGTTGGGTCTGGCAGCTCTAGGGCAATGGAGCACAACCAGAGCCGAAGTTCTACTTCTTCCAGATCAGGCCTGCCTAGACAGTGCGTTTCACAGGCCTTGATAAGAGATGTTCTCTTAGGCTATAAGAGCACTGGGCACAGCCAGTTGTTTCTTAGCTTCCCAAGAGGTGGAAGCAAGATGCTTTGGGGCCTCTCTCCCCCTTTGGAAACAAGGCAACCCCTTGGGCCTTTCAGCTCTAGGGCAATGGAGCACACCCAGAGCAGAAGTTCTACCTCAGCCAGATCAGGCCTGCCAAGAAACGGCTTTTCACAGGCCTTCGTAAGAGGTGTTCCCGGAAGGCTGTAAGAGGACCTGGCAGAGCGAGTTGTTTCTTAGCTTCAAAAACAGCTGGAAGCAACATGATTTGGGGCCTCTCTCCCCCTTTGGAAACAAAGCAGCCTTTGTGCCTGGCAGCTCTAGGCCAAAGTAGCACACCCAGAGCAGAAGTTCTACCTCAGCCAGATAAGGCCTGTCAAGAAGCTGCGTTTCACAGGCCTTTGTATGTGACGTTCCCGGTTGGCTTTGAGAGCACTGTGCAGAGCCAGTTGTTTTAGCTTCCCAGAGAGCAGGAAGCAAGATGCTTTGGGGCCTCTCTCACACTTTGGAAATAAAGGCAGCCCTTTGGGCCTGGCAGCCCTAGGCCAATGGAGTACACCCAGAGCAGAAGTTCTACCTCAGCCAGATCAGGCCTTCCAAGAAACTGCGTCTCACAGGCCTTTCTCTGTCACGTTGCCGGTAGGCTGTGAGAGCACTGTGCAGAGCCAGTTGTTTCTTAGCTTCCCAAAGATTTGGAAGCAAGATACTTTGGGGACTCTCAGCCCCTTTGGAAACAAGGCGGCCCTTTGGGCCTGGCAGCTCTAGGCCAAAGTAGCACGCCCAGAGCAGGAGTTCTACTTCAGCCAGATCAGGCCTGCCAAGAAACTGCGTTTCACAGGCCTTGGTAAGAGATGTTCCAGGTAGGCTGTGAGAGCACTGTGGAGAGCCAGTTGCTTTAGCTTCCCACAGAGCTGGAAGCAAGATGCTTTGGGGCCTCTCTCTCCCTTTGGACACAAGGCAGCCGTTTGGGCCTGGCAGCTCTAGGCCAATGGAGCACACCCACAGCAGAAGTTCTACTTCAGGCAGATCAGTCCTGCCCAGAAACTGCGTTTCACAGCCCTTGGTAAGAGATGTTCACGGTAGGCTGTGAGAGCACTGGGCAGAACCAGTTGTTTTTTAGCTTCCCAAAGTGCTGGAGGCAAGATGCTTTGGGGCCTCTCTCACCCTTTGGAAACAAGGCAGCCTTTAGGTCCTGGTAGCTCTAGGCCTATGTAGCACAACCAGAACAGAAGTTCTACTTCAGCCAGGTCAGGCCTGCCAAGAAACTGCGTTTCACAGGCCTTTCAAAGAGATGTTCTCTTAGGCTGTAAGAGCACTGGGCAGAGCCAGCTGTTTCTTAGCTTCCCGAAGAGCTGGGAGCAAGATGCTTTGGGTCCACTCTCCGTCTTTGTAAACAAGGCAGCCCTTTAGGCCTGGCAGCTCTAGGGCAATGGAGCACACCCAGAGCAGAAGTTCTACTTCAGCCAGATCATGCCTGCCAGGAAACTGCATTTCACAGGCCTTGGTAAGAGATGTTCCCGGTAGGCTGTAAGAGCACTGGGCAGAGCCAGTTGTTTCTTACCTTCCTGAAAAGCTGGAAGCAAGATGCTTGGGACCCCTATGCCCGTTTGGGAACAAGGCAGCCTTTTGGGTCGGGAAGCTCTAGGCCAATGGAGCACACGCAGAGCAGGAGTTCTACTACAGCCTGATCAGGCCTGCAAAGAAACAGCGTTTGACAGGCCTTGGTAAGAGATGTTCCCGGTAGGTGTAAGAGCACTGGGCAGAGCCAGTTGTGTCTTAGCTTCGCAAAGACCGGGAAGCAAGATGCTTTGGGCCTCTCTGCCCCTTGGAAACAGGGCAGCACTTTGGGCCTGGCAGCTCTAGGGCAGTGGAGCACACCCAGAGCCGGAGTTCTACTTCAGCCAGATGAGGCCTGCCAAGAAACTGCGTTTCACAGGCCTTTCAAAGACATGTTCCCGGTAGGCTGTAAGAGCACGGGGCAGAGCGAGTTGGTTCTTAGCTTCCCAGAGAGCTGGAAGCAAGATGCTTTGGGGCCTCTCTGCCCCTTTGGAAACAAGGCAGCACCTTGGGCCTGGCAGCTCTAGGGCAATGGAGCACACCCAGAGCAGAAGTTCTACTTCAGCCAAATCAGGCCTGCCAGGAAATGGCGTTTCACAGGCCTTGGTAAGAGATGTTCCCGGTAGGCTGTAAGAGCACTGGGCAACGCCAGATGTTTCTTAGCTTCCCGAAGAGCTGGAAGCGAGAAGCTTTGGTGCCACTCTCTCACTTTGGACTCAAGGCAGTCCTTTGGGGCAGGTAGCTCTACGCCAGTGGAGCACACCCAGAGCAGAAGTTCTACTTGGGCCAGTTCAGGCCACCAACAAACTGCGTTTCACAGGCCTTGGTAAGAGATGTTCCCGGTAGGCTGTAAGAGCACTGGGCAACGCCAGATGTTTCTTAGCTTCCCGAAGAGCTGGAAGCAAGATGCTTTGGGGCCTCTCATCCCCTTTGCAAACAAGGCCGACCTTTGGGCCAGGCAGCTCTAGGCCAATGGAGCACACCCAGAGCAGAAGTTCTACCTCAGCCAGATAAGGCCTGCCAAGAAACTGCGTTTCAAAGGCTTTGGTAAGAGATGTTCCCGGTACTCTGTTAGAGCACTGGGCAGAGCCATTTGTTTCTTAGCTTCCCAAAGAGCTGGAAGCAAGATGCTTTGGGGGCTCCCTGCCCCTTTGCCAACAAGGGCGACCTTTGGGCCTTTCAGCTCTAGGCCAATGGAGCACACCCAGAGCAGAAGTCCTACTTCAGCCAGATCAGGCCTGCCAAGGAACTGCGTTTCAGAGGCCTTTGTATGTGACGTTCCCGGTAGGCTGTGAGAGCACGGTGCAGAGCCAGTTGTTTCCTTGTTTCCCAAACAGCTGGAAGCAAGACGCTTTGGGGCCTCTCTGCCCCTTTGGAAACAAGGCAGCACGTTGGGTCTGGCAGCTCTAGGGCAATGGAGCACAACCAGAGCCGAAGTTCTACTTCTTCCAGATCAGGCCTGCCTAGACAGTGCGTTTCACAGGCCTTGATAAGAGATGTTCTCTTAGGCTATAAGAGCACTGGGCACAGCCAGTTGTTTCTTAGCTTCCCAAGAGGTGGAAGCAAGATGCTTTGGGGCCTCTCTCCCCCTTTGGAAACAAGGCAGCCCTTTGGGCCTTTCAGCTCTAGGCCAATGGAGCACACCCAGAGCAGAAGTTCTACCTCAGCCAGATCAGGCCTGCCAAGAAACTGCTTTTCACAGGCCTTCGTAAGAGGTGTTCCCGGAAGGCTGTAAGAGTACCTGGCAGAGCGAGTTGTTTCTTAGCTTCAAAAACAGCTGGAAGCAACATGATTTGGGGCCTCACTCCCCCTTTGGAAACAAAGCAGCCTTTGTGCCTGGCAGCTCTAGGCCAAAGTAGCACACCCAGAGCACAAGTTCTACCTCAGCCAGATCAGGCCTTCCAAGAAACTGCGTCTCACAGGCCTTTCTCTGTCACGTTGCCGGTAGGCTGTGAGAGCACTGTGCAGAGCCAGTTGTTTCTTAGCTTCCCAAAGATTTGGAAGCAAGATGCTTTGGGGACTCTCAGCCCCTTTGGAAACGAGGCGGCCCTTTGGGCCTGGCAGCTCTAGGCCAAAGTAGCACGCCCAGAGCAGGAGTTCTACTTCAGCCAGATCAGGCCTGCCAAGAAACTGCGTTTCACAGGCCTTGGTAAGAGATGTTCCCGGTAGGCTGTGAGAGCACTGTGGAGAGCCAGTTGCTTTAGCTTCCCACAGAGCTGGAAGCAAGATGCCTTGGGGCCTCTCTCTCCCTTTGGACACAAGGCAGCCGTTTGGGCCTGGCAGCTCTAGGCCAATGGAGCACACCCACAGCAGAAGTTCTACTTCAGGCAGATCAGTCCTGCCCAGAAACTGCGTTTCACAGCCCTTGGTAAGAGATGTTCATGGTAGGCTGTGAGAGCACTGGGCAGAACCAGTTGTTTTTTAGCTTCCCAAAGTGCTGGAGGCAAGATGCTTTGGGGCCTCTCTCACCCTTTGGAAACAAGGCAGCCCTTAGGTCCTGGTAGCTCTAGGCCTATGTAGCACAACCAGAACAGAAGTTCTACTTCAGCCAGGTCAGGCCTGCCAAGAAACTGCGTTTCACAGGCCTTTCAAAGAGATGTTCTCTTAGGCTGTAAGAGCACTGGGCAGAGCCAGCTGTTTCTTAGCTTCCCGAAGAGCTGGGAGCAAGATGCTTTGGGTCCACTCTCCGTCTTTGGAAACAAGGCAGCCCTTTGGGCCTGGCAGCGCTAGGGCAATGGAGCACACCCAGAGCAGAAGTTCTACTTCAGCCAGATCAGGCCTGCCAGGAAACTGCGTTTCACAGGCCTTGGTAAGAGATGTTCCCAGTAGGCTGTAAGAGCACTGGGCAGAGCCAGTTGTTTCTTACCTTCCTGAAAAGCTGGAAGCAAGATGCTTGGGACCCCTCTGCCCGTTTGGGAACAAGGCAGCCTTTTGGGTCGGGAAGCTCTAGGCCAATGGAGCACACGCAGAGCAGGAGTTCTACTTCAGCCTGATCAGGCCTGCAAAGAAACAGCGTTTGACAGGCCTTGGTAAGAGATGTTCCCGGTAGGTGTAAGAGCACTGGGCAGAGCCAGTTGTTTCTTAGCTTCGCAAAGACCGGGAAGCAAGATGCTTTGGGCCTCTCTGCCCCTTGGAAACAGGGCAGCACTTTGGGCCTGGCAGCTCTAGGGCAATGGAGCACACCCAGAGCCGGAGTTCTACTTCAGCCAGATGAGGCCTGCCAAGAAACTGCGTTTCACAGGCCTTTCAAAGACATGTTCCCGGTAGGCTGTAAGAGCACGGGGCAGAGCGAGTTGGTTCTTAGCTTCCCAGAGAGCTGGAAGCAAGATGCTTTGGGGCCTCTCTGCCCCTTTGGAAACAAGGCAGCACCTTGGGCCTGGCAGCTCTAGGGCAATGGAGCACACCCAGAGCAGAAGTTCTACTTCAGCCAAATCAGGCCTGCCAGGAAACGGCGTTTCACAGGCCTTGGTAAGAGATGTTCCCGGTAGGCTGTAAGAGCACTGGGCAACGCCAGATGTTTCTTAGCTTCCCGAAGAGCTGGAAGCAAGATGCTTTGGTGCCACTCTCTCACTTTGGACTCAAGGCAGCCCTTTGGGGCAGGTAGCTCTAGGCCAGTGGAGCACACGCAGCAGACGTTCTACTTCGGCCAGTTCAGGCCACCAACAAACTGCGTTTCACAGGCCTTGGTAAGAGATGTTCCCGGTAGGCTGTAAGAGCACTGGGCAATGCCAGATGTTTCTTAGCTTCCCGAAGAGCTGGAAGCAAGATGCTTTGGGGCCTCTCATCCCCTTTGCAAACAAGGCGGCCCTATGGGCCAGGCAGCTCTAGGCCAATGGAGCACACCCAGAGCAGAAGCTCTACTTCGGCCAGTTCAGGCCACCAACAAACTGCGTTTCACAGGCCCTGGTAAGAGATGTTCCCGGTAGGCTGTAAGAGCACTGGGCAACGCCAGATGTTTCTTAGCTTCCCGAAGAGCTGGAAGCAAGATGCTTTGGGGCCTCTCTCCCCCTTTGGAAACAAGGCAGCCCTTTGGGCCTTTCAGCTCTAGGGCAATGGAGCACACCCAGAGCAGAAGTTCTACCTCAGCCAGATCAGGCCTGCCAAGAAACTGCTTTTCACAGGCCTTCGTAAGAGGTGTTCCCGGAAGGCTGTAAGAGTACCTGGCAGAGCGAGTTGTTTCTTAGCTTCAAAAACAGCTGGAAGCAACATGATTTGGGGCCTCTCTCCCCCTTTGGAAACAAAGCAGCCTTTGTGCCTGGCAGCTCTAGGCCAAAGTAGCACACCCAGAGCACAAGTTCTACCTCAGCCAGATAAGGCCTGTCAAGAAGCTGCGTTTCACAGGCCTTTGTATGTGACGTTCCAGGTTGGCTTTGAGAGCACTGTGCAGAGCCAGTTGTTTTAGCTTCCCAGAGAGCAGGAAGCAAGATGCTTTGGGGCCTCTCTCACACTTTGGAAATAAAGGCAGCCCTTTGGGCCTGGCAGCCCTAGGCCAATGGAGTACACCCAGAGCAGAAGTTCTACCTCAGCCAGATCAGGCCTTCCCAGAAACTGCGTCTCACAGGCCTTTCTCTGTCACGTTGCCGGTAGGCTGTGAGAGCACTGTGCAGAGCCAGTTGTTTCTTAGCTTCTGAAAGATTTGGAAGCAAGATGCTTTGGGGACTCTCTGCCCCTTTAGAAACAAGGCAGCACCTTGGGCCTGGCAGCTCTAGGGCAATGGAGCACACCCAGAGCAGAAGTTCTACTTCAGCCAAATCAGGCCTGCCAGGAAACGGCGTTTCACAGGCCTTGGTAAGAGATGTTCCCGGTAGGCTGTAAGAGCACTGGGCAACGCCAGATGTTTCTTAGCTTCCCGAAGAGCTGGAAGCAAGAAGCTTTGGTGCCACTCTCTCACTTTGGACTCAAGGCAGCCCTTTGGGGCAGGTAGCTCTAGCCCAGTGGAGCACACCCAAAGCAGAAGTTCTACTTGGGCCAGTTCAGGCCACCAACAAACTGCGTTTCACAGGCCTTGGTAAGAGATGTTCCCGGTAGGCTCTAAGAGCACTGGGCAATGCCAGATGTTTCTTAGCTTCCCGAAGAGCTGGAAGCAAGATGCTTTGGGGCCTCTCATCCCCTTTGCAAACAAGGCGGCCCTATGGGCCAGGCAGCTCTAGGCCAAAGTAGCACACCCAGAGCAGAAGTTCTACCTCAGCCAGATAAGGCCTGTCAAGAAGCTGCGTTTCACAGGCCTTTGTATGTGACGTTCCCGGTTGGCTTTGAGAGCACTGTGCAGAGCCAGTTGTTTTAGCTTCCCAGAGAGCAGGAAGCAAGATGCTTTGGGGCCTCTCTCACACTTTGGAAATAAAGGCAGCCCTTTGGGCCTGGCAGCCCTAGGCCAATGGAGTACACCCAGAGCAGAAGTTCTACCTCAGCCAGATCAGGCCTTCCAAGAAACTGCGTCTCACAGGCCTTTCTCTGTCACGTTGCCCGTAGGCTGTAGGAGCACTGTGCAGAGCCAGTTGTTTCTTAGCTTCCCAAAGATTTGGAAGCAAGATGCTTTGGGGACTCTCTGCCCCTTTGGAAACAAGGCAGCACCTTGGGCCTGGCAGCTCTAGGGCAATGGAGCACACCCAGAGCAGAAGTTCTACTTCAGCCAAATCAGGCCTGCCAGGAAACGGCGTTTCACAGGCCTTGGTAAGAGATGTTCCCGGTAGGCTGTAAGAGCACTGGGCAACGCCAGATGTTTCTTAGCTTCTCGAAGAGCTGGAAGCAAGAAGCTTTGGTGCCACTCTCTCACTTTGGACTCAAGGCAGCCCTTTGGGGCAGGTAGCTCTAGCCCAGTGGAGCACACCCAGAGCAGAAGTTCTACTTGGGCCAGTTCAGGCCACCAACAAACTGCGTTTCACAGGCCTTGGTAAGAGATGTTCCCGGTAGGCTCTAAGAGCACTGGGCAACGCCAGATGTTTCTTAGCTTCCCGAAGAGCTGGAAGCAAGATGCTTTGGGGCCTCTCATCCCCTTTGCAAACAAGGCCGACCTTTGGGCCAGGCAGCTCTAGGCCAATGGAGCACACCCAGAGCAGAAGTTCTACCTCAGCCAGATAAGGCCTGCCAAGAAACTGCGTTTCAAAGGCTTTGGTAAGAGATGTTCCCGGTACTCTGTTAGAGCACTGGGCAGAGCCATTTGTTTCTTAGCTTCCCAAAGAGCTGGAAGCAAGATGCTTTGTGGGCTCCCTGCCCCTTTGCCAACAAGGGCGACCTTTGGGCCTTTCAGCTCTAGGCCAATGGAGCACACCCAGAGCAGAAGTCCTACTTCAGCCAGATCAGGCCTGCCAAGGAACTGCGTTTCAGAGGCCTTTGTATGTGACGTTCCCGGTAGGCTGTGAGAGCACGGTGCAGAGCCAGTTGTTTCCTTGTTTCCCAAACAGCTGGAAGCAAGACGCTTTGGGGCCTCTCTGCCCCTTTGGAAACAAGGCAGCACGTTGGGTCTGGCAGCTCTAGGGCAATGGAGCACAACCAGAGCCGAAGTTCTACTTCTTCCAGATCAGGCCTGCCTAGACAGTGCGTTTCACAGGCCTTGATAAGAGATGTTCTCTTAGGCTATAAGAGCACTGGGCACAGCCAGTTGTTTCTTAGCTTCCCAAGAGGTACAAGCAAGATGCTTTGGGGCCTCTCTCCCCCTTTGGAAACAAGGCAGCCCTTTGGGCCTTTCAGCTCTAGGGCAATGGAGCACACCCAGAGCAGAAGTTCTACCTCAGCCAGATCAGGCCTGCCAAGAAACTGCTTTTCACAGGCCTTCGTAAGAGGTGTTCCCGGAAGGCTGTAAGAGTACCTGGCAGAGCGAGTTGTTTCTTAGCTTCAAAAACAGCTGGAAGCAACATGATTTGGGGCCTCTCTCCCCCTTTGGAAACAAAGCAGCCTTTGTGCCTGGCAGCTCTAGGCCAAAGTAGCACACCCAGAGCACAAGTTCTACCTCAGCCAGATAAGGCCTGTCAAGAAGCTGCGTTTCACAGGCCTTTGTATGTGACGTTCCCTGTTGGCTTTGAGAGCACTGTGCAGAGCCAGTTGTTTTAGCTTCCCAGAGAGCAGGAAGCAAGATGCTTTGGGGCCTCTCTCACACTTTGGAAATAAAGGCAGCCCTTTGGGCCTGGCAGCCCTAGGCCAATGGAGTACACCCAGAGCAGAAGTTCTACCACAGCCAGATCAGGCCTTCCAAGAAACTGCGTCTCACAGGCCTTTCTCTGTCACGTTGCCGGTAGGCTGTGAGAGCACTGTGCAGAGCCAGTTGTTTCTTAGCTTCCCAAAGATTTGGAAGCAAGATGCTTTGGGGACTCTCAGCCCCTTTGGAAACAAGGCGGCCCTTTGGGCCTGGCAGCTCTAGGCCAAAGTAGCACGCCCAGAGCAGGAGTTCTACTTCAGCCAGATCAGGCCTGCCAAGAAACTGCGTTTCACAGGCCTTGGTAAGAGATGTTCCCGGTAGGCTGTGAGAGCACTGTGGAGAGCCAGTTGCTTTAGCTTCCCACAGAGCTGGAAGCAAGATGCCTTGGGGCCTCTCTCTCCCTTTGGACACAAGGCAGCCGTTTGCGCCTGGCAGCTCTAGGCCAATGGAGCACACCCACAGCAGAAGTTCTACTTCAGGCAGATCAGTCCTGCCCAGAAACTGCGTTTCACAGCCCTTGGTAAGAGATGTTCACGGTAGGCTGTGAGAGCACTGGGCAGAACCAGTTGTTTTTTAGCTTCCCAAAGTGCTGGAGGCAAGATGCTTTGGGGCCTCTCTCACCCTTTGGAAACAAGGCAGCCCTTAGGTCCTGGTAGCTCTAGGCCTATGTAGCACAACCAGAACAGAAGTTCTACTTCAGCCAGGTCAGGCCTGCCAAGAAACTGCGTTTCACAGGCCTTTCAAAGAGATGTTCTCTTAGGCTGTAAGAGCACTGGGCAGAGCCAGCTGTTTCTTAGCTTCCCGAAGAGCTGGGAGCAAGATGCTTTGGGTCCACTCTCCGTCTTTGGAAACAAGGCAGCCCTTTGGGCCTGGCAGCTCTAGGGCAATGGAGCACACCCAGAGCAGAAGTTCTACTTCAGCCAGATCAGGCCTGCCAGGAAACTGCGTTTCACAGGCCTTGGTAAGAGATGTTCCCGGTAGGCTGTAAGAGCACTGGGCAGAGCCAGTTGTTTCTTACCTTCCTGAAAAGCTGGAAGCAAGATGCTTGGGACCCCTCTGCCCGTTTGGGAACAAGGCAGCCTTTTGGGTCGGGAAGCTCTAGGCCAATGGAGCACACGCAAAGCAGGAGTTCTACTTCAGCCTGATCAGGCCTGCAAAGAAACAGCGTTTGACAGGCCTTGGTAAGAGATGTTCCCGGTAGGTGTAAGAGCACTGGGCAGAGCCAGTTGTTTCTTAGCTTCGCAAAGACCGGGAAGCAAGATGCTTTGGGCCTCTCTGCCCCTTGGAAACAGGGCAGCACTTTGGGCCTGGCAGCTCTAGGGCAATGGAGCACACCCAGAGCCGGAGTTCTACTTCAGCCAGATGAGGCCTGCCAAGAAACTGCGTTTCACAGGCCTTTCAAAGACATGTTCCCGGTAGGCTGTAAGAGCACGGGGCAGAGCGAGTTGGTTCTTAGCTTCCCAGAGAGCTGGAAGCAAGATGCTTTGGGGCCTCTCTGCCCCTTTGGAAACAAGGCAGCACCTTCGGCCTGGCAGCTCTAGGGCAATGGAGCACACCCAGAGCAGAAGTTCTACTTCAGCCAAATCAGGCCTGCCAGGAAATGGCGTTTCACAGGCCTTGGTAAGAGATGTTCCCGGTAGGCTGTAAGAGCACTGGGCAACGCCAGATGTTTCTTAGCTTCCCGAAGAGCTGGAAGCAAGAAGCTTTGGTGCCACTCTCTCACTTTGGACTCAAGGCAGCCCTTTGAGGCAGGTAGCTCTAGCCCAGTGGAGCACACTCAGAGCAGAAGTTCTACTTGGGCCAGTTCAGGCCACCAACAAACTGCGTTTCACAGGCCTTGGTAAGAGATGTTCCCGGTAGGCTGTAAGAGCACTGGGCAACGCCAGATGTTTCTTAGCTTCCCGAAGAGCTGGAAGCAAGATGCTTTGGGGCCTCTCATCCCCTTTGCAAACAAGGCGTCCCTATGAGCCAGGCAGCTCTAGGCCAATGGAGCACACCCAGAGCAGAAGTTGTACTTCGGCCAGTTCAGGCCACCAACAAACTGCGTTTCACAGGCCTTTGTAAGAGATGTTCCCGGTAGGCTGTAAGAGCACTGGGCAACGCCAGATGTTTCTTAGCTTCCCGAAGAGCTGGAAGCAAGATGCTTTGGGGCCTCTCATCCCCTTTGCAAACAAGGCCGACCTTTGGGCCAGGCAGCTCTAGGCCAATGGAGCACACCCAGAGCAGAAGTTCTACCTCAGCCAGATAAGGCCTGCCAAGAAACTGCGTTTCAAAGGCTTTGGTAAGAGATGTTCCCGGTACTCTGTTAGAGCACTGGGCAGAGCCATTTGTTTCTTAGCTTCCCAAAGAGCTGGAAGCAAGATGCTTTGGGGGCTCCCTGCCCCTTTGCCAACAAGGGCGACCTTTGGGCCTTTCAGCTCTAGGCCAATGGAGGACACCCAGAGCAGAAGTCCTACTTCAGCCAGATCAGGCCTGCCAAGGAACTGCGTTTCAGAGGCCTTTGTATGTGACGTTCCCGGTAGGCTGTGAGAGCACGGTGCAGAGCCAGTTGTTTCCTTGTTTCCCAAACAGCTGGAAGCAAGACGCTTTGGGGCCTCTCTGCCCCTTTGGAAACAAGGCAGCACGTTGGGTCTGGCAGCTCTAGGGCAATGGAGCACAACCAGAGCCGAAGTTCTACTTCTTCCAGATCAGGCCTGCCTAGACAGTGCGTTTCACAGGCCTTGATAAGAGATGTTCTCTTAGGCTATAAGAGCACTGGGCACAGCCAGTTGTTTCTTAGCTTCCCAAGAGGTGGAAGCAAGATGCTTTGGGGCCTCTCTCCCCCTTTGGAAACAAGGCAGCCCTTTGGGCCTTTCAGCTCTAGGGCAATGGAGCACACCCAGAGCAGAAGTTCTACCTCAGCCAGATCAGGCCTGCCAAGAAACTGCTTTTCACAGGCCTTCGTAAGAGGTGTTCCCGGAAGGCTGTAAGAGTACCTGGCAGAGCGAGTTGTTTCTTAGCTTCAAAAACAGCTGGAAGCAACATGATTTGGGGCCTCTCTCCCCCTTTGGAAACAAAGCAGCCTTTGTGCCTGGCAGCTCTAGGCCAAAGTAGCACACCCAGAACACAAGTTCTACCTCAGCCAGATAAGGCCTGTCAAGAAGCTGCGTTTCACAGGCCTTTGTATGTGACGTTCCCGGTTGGCTTTGAGAGCACTGTGCAGAGCCAGTTGTTTTAGCTTCCCAGAGAGCAGGAAGCAAGATGCTTTGGGGCCTCTCTCACACTTTGGAAATAAAGGCAGCCCTTTGGGCCTGGCAGCCCTAGACCAATGGAGTACACCCAGAGCAGAAGTTCTACCTCAGCCAGATCAGGCCTTCCAAGAAACTGCGTCTCACAGGCCTTTCTCTGTCACGTTGCCGGTAGGCTGTGAGAGCACTGTGCAGAGCCAGTTGTTTCTTAGCTTCCCAAAGATTTGGAAGCAAGATGCTTTGGGGACTCTCAGCCCCTTTGGAAACAAGGCGGCCCTTTGGGCCTGGCAGCTCTAGGCCAAAGTAGCACGCCCAGAGCAGGAGTTCTACTTCAGCCAGATCAGGCCTGCCAAGAAACTGCGTTTCACAGGCCTTGGTAAGAGATGTTCCCGGTAGGCTGTGAGAGCACTGTGGAGAGCCAGTTGCTTTAGCTTCCCACAGAGCTGGAAGCAAGATGCCTTGGGGCCTCTCTCTCCCTTTGGACACAAGGCAGCCGTTTGGGCCTGGCAGCTCTAGGCCAATGGAGCACACCCACAGCAGAAGTTCTACTTCAGGCAGATCAGTCCTGCCCAGAAACTGCGTTTCACAGCCCTTGGTAAGAGATGTTCACGGTAGGCTGTGAGAGCACTGGGCAGAACCAGTTGTTTTTTAGCTTCCCAAAGTGCTGGAGGCAAGATGCTTTGGGGCCTCTCTCACCCTTTGGAAACAAGGCAGCCCTTAGGTCCTGGTAGCTCTAGGCCTATGTAGCACAACCAGAACAGAAGTTCTACTTCAGCCACGTCAGGCCTGCCAAGAAACTGCGTTTCACAGGCCTTTCAAAGAGATGTTCTCTTAGGCTGTAAGAGCACTGGGCAGAGCCAGCTGTTTCTTAGCTTCCCGAAGAGCTGGGAGCAAGATGCTTTGGGTCCACTCTCCGTCTTTGGAAACAAGGCAGCCCTTTGGGCCTGGCAGCTCTAGGGCAATGGAGCACACCCAGAGCAGAAGTTCTACTTCAGCCAGATCAGGCCTGCCAGGAAACTGCGTTTCACAGGCCTTGGTAAGAGATGTTCCCGGTAGGCTGTAAGAGCACTGAGCAGAGCCAGTTGTTTCTTAGCTTCGCAAAGACCGGGAAGCAAGATGCTTTGGGCCTCTCTGCCCCTTGGAAACAGGGCAGCACTTTGGGCCTGGCAGCTCTAGGGCAATGGAGCACACCCAGAGCCGGAGTTCTACTTCAGCCAGATGAGGCCTGCCAAGAAACTGCGTTTCACAGGCCTTTCAAAGACATGTTCCCGGTAGGCTGTAAGAGCACGGGGCAGAGCGAGTTGGTTCTTAGCTTCCCAGAGAGCTGGAAGCAAGATGCTTTGGGGCCTCTCTGCCCCTTTGGAAACAAGGCAGCACCTTGGGCCTGGCAGCTCTAGGGCAATGGAGCTCACCCAGAGCAGAAGTTCTACTTCAGCCAAATCAGGCCTGCCAGGAAACGGCGTTTCACAGGCCTTGGTAAGAGATGTTCCCGGTAGGCTGTAAGAGCACTGGGCAACGCCAGATGATTCTTAGCTTCCCGAAGAGCTGGAAGCGAGAAGCTTTGGTGCCACTCTCTCACTTTGGACTCAAGGCAGCCCTTTGGGGCAGGTAGCTCTAGCCCAGTGGAGCACACCCAGAGCAGAAGTTCTACTTCGGCCAGTTCAGGCCACCAAGAAACGGCGTTTCACAGGCCTTGGTAAGAGATGTTCCCGGTAGGCTGTAAGAGCACTGGGCAACGCCAGATGTTTCTTAGCTTCCCGAAGAGCTGGAAGCAAGATGCTTTGGGGCCTCTCATCCCCTTTGCAAACAAGGCGGCCCTATGGGCCAGGCAGCTCTAGGCCAATGGAGCACACCCAGAGCAGAAGCTCTACTTCGGCCAGTTCAGGCCACCAACAAACTGCGTTTCACAGGCCTTGGTAAGAGATGTTCCCGGTAGGCTGTAAGAGCACTGGGCAATGCCAGATGTTTCTTAGCTTCCCGAAGAGCTGGAAGCAAGAAGCTTTGGTGCCACTCTCTCACTTTGGACTCAAGGCAGCCCTTTGGGGCAGGTAGCTCTAGCCCAGTGGAGCACACCCAGAGCAGAAGTTCTACTTCGGCCAGTTCAGGCCACCAAGAAACTGCGTTTCACAGGCCTTGGTAAGAGATGTTTCCGGTAGGCTGTGAGAGCACTGTGGAGAGCCAGTTGCTTTAGCTTCCCACAGAGCTGGAAGCAAGATGCCTTGGGGCCTCTCTCTCCCTTTGGACACAAGGCAGCCGTTTGGGCCTGGCAGCTCTAGGCCAATGGAGCACACCCACAGCAGAAGTTCTACTTCAGGCAGATCAGTCCTGCCCAGAAACTGCGTTTCACAGCCCTTGGTAAGAGATGTTCACGGTAGGCTGTGAGAGCACTGGGCAGAACCAGTTGTTTTTTAGCTTCCCAAAGTGCTGGAGGCAAGATGCTTTGGGGCCTCTCTCACCCTTTGGAAACAAGGCAGCCCTTAGGTCCTGGTAGCTCTAGGCCTATGTAGCACAACCAGAACAGAAGTTCTACTTCAGCCAGGTCAGGCCTGCCAAGAAACTGCGTTTCACAGGCCTTTCAAAGAGATGTTCTCTTAGGCTGTAAGAGCACTGGGCAGAGCCAGCTGTTTCTTAGCTTCCCGAAGAGCTGGGAGCAAGATGCTTTGGGTCCACTCTCCGTCTTTGGAAACAAGGCAGCCCTTTGGGCCTGGCAGCTCTAGGGCAATGGAGCACACCCAGAGCAGAAGTTCTACTTCAGCCAGATCAGGCCTGCCAGGAAACTGCGTTTCACAGGCCTTGGTAAGAGATGTTCCCGGTAGGCTGTAAGAGCACTGGGCAGAGCCAGTTGTTTCTTACCTTCCTGAAAAGCTGGAAGCAAGATGCTTGGGACCCCTCTGCCCGTTTGGGAACAAGGCAGCCTTTTGGGTCGGGAAGCTCTAGGCCAATGGAGCACACGCAGAGCAGGAGTTCTACTTCAGCCTGATCAGGCCTGCAAAGAAACAGCGTTTGACAGGCCTTGGTAAGAGATGTTCCCGGTAGGTGTAAGAGCACTGGGCAGAGCCAGTTGTGTCTTAGCTTCGCAAAGACCGGGAAGCAAGATGCTTTGGGCCTCTCTGCCCCTTGGAAACAGGGCAGCACTTTGGGCCTGGCAGCTCTAGGGCAGTGGAGCACACCCAGAGCCGGAGTTCTACTTCAGCCAGATGAGGCCTGCCAAGAAACTGCATTTCACAGGCCTTTCAAAGACATGTTCCCGGTAGGCTGTAAGAGCACGGGGCAGAGCGAGTTGGTTCTTAGCTTCCCAGAGAGCTGGAAGCAAGATGCTTTGGGGCCTCTCTGCCCCTTTGGAAACAAGGCAGCACCTTGGGCCTGGCAGCTCTAGGGCAATGGAGCACACCCAGAGCAGAAGTTCTACTTCAGCCAAATCAGGCCTGCCAGGAAACGGCGTTTCACAGGCCTTGGTAAGAGATGTTCCCGGTAGGCTGTAAGAGCACTGGGCAACGCCAGATGTTTCTTAGCTTCCCGAAGAGCTGGAAGCGAGAAGCTTTGGTGCCACTCTCTCACTTTGGACTCAAGGCAGCCCTTTGGGCCAGGTAGCTCTAGGCCAGTGGAGCACACCCAGAGCAGAAGTTCTACTTCGGCCAGTTCAGGCCACCAAGAAACTGCGTTTCACAGGCCTTGGTAAGAGATGTTCCCGGTAGGCTGTAAGAGCACTGGGCAACGCCAGATGTTTCTTAGCTTTCCGAAGAGCTGGAAGCAAGATGCTTTGGGGCCTCTCATCCCCTTTGCAAACAAGGCGGCCCTATGGGCCAGGCAGCTCTAGGCCAATGGAGCACACCCAGAGCAGAAGCTCTACTTCGGCCAGTTCAGGCCACCAACAAACTGCGTTTCACAGGCCTTGGTAAGAGATGGTCCCGGTAGGCTGTAAGAGCACTGGGCAACGCCAGATGTTTCTTAGCTTCCCGAAGAGCTGGAAGCAAGATGCTTTGGGGCCTCTCATCCCCTTTGCAAACAAGGCCGACCTTTGGGCCAGGCAGCTCTAGGCCAATGGAGCACACCCAGAGCAGAAGTTCTACCTCAGCCAGATAAGGCCTGCCAAGAAACTGCGTTTCAAAGGCTTTGGTAAGAGATGTTCCCGGTACTCTGTTAGAGCACTGGGCAGAGCCATTTGTTTCTTAGCTTCCCAAAGAGCTGGAATCAAGATGCTTTGGGGGCTCCCTGCCCCTTTGCCAACAAGGGCGACCTTTGGGCCTTTCAGCTCTAGGCCAATGGAGCACACCCAGAGCAGAAGTCCTACTTCAGCCAGATCAGGCCTGCCAAGGAACTGCGTTTCAGAGGCCTTTGTATGTGACGTTCCCGGTAGGCTGTGAGAGCACGGTGCAGAGCCAGTTGTTTCCTTGTTTCCCAAACAGATGGAAGCAAGACGCTTTAGGGCCTCTCTGCCCCTTTGGAAACAAGGCAGCACGTTGGGTCTGGCAGCTCTAGGGCAATGGAGCACAACCAGAGCCGAAGTTCTACTTCTTCCAGATCAGGCCTGCCTAGACAGTGCGTTTCACAGGCCTTGATAAGAGATGTTCTCTTAGGCTATAAGAGCACTGGGCACAGCCAGTTGTTTCTTAGCTTCCCAAGAGTTGGAAGCAAGATGCTTTGGGGCCTCTCTCCCCCTTTGCCAACAAGGGCGACCTTTGGGCCTTTCAGCTCTAGGCCAATGGAGCACACCCAGAGCAGAAGTTCTACCTCAGCCAGATCAGGCCTGCCAAGAAACTGCTTTTCACAGGCCTTCGTAAGAGGTGTTCCCGGAAGGCTGTAAGAGTACCTGGCAGAGCGAGTTGTTTCTTAGCTTCAAAAACAGCTGGAAGCAACATGATTTGGGGCCTCTCTCCCCCTTTGGAAACAAAGCAGCCTTTGTGCCTGGCAGCTCTAGGCCAAAGTAGCACACCCAGAGCACAAGTTCTACCTCAGCCAGATAAGGCCTGTCAAGAAGCTGCGTTTCACAGGCCTTTGTATGTGACGTTCCCGGTTGGCTTTGAGAGCACTGTGCAGAGCCAGTTGTTTTAGCTTCCCAGAGAGCAGGAAGCAAGATGCTTTGGGGCCTCTCTCACACTTTGGAAATAAAGGCAGCCCTTTGGGCCTGGCAGCCCTAGGCCAATGGAGTACACCCAGAGCAGAAGTTCTACCTCAGCCAGATCAGGCCTTCCAAGAAACTGCGTCTCACAGGCCTTTCTCTGTCACGTTGCCGGTAGGCTGTGAGAGCACTGTGCAGAGCCAGTTGTTTCTTAGCTTCCCAAAGATTTGGAAGCAAGATGCTTTGGGGACTCTCAGCCCCTTTGGAAACAAGGCGGCCCTTTGGGCCTGGCAGCTCTAGGCCAAAGTAGCACGCCCAGAGCAGGAGTTCTACTTCAGCCAGATCAGGCCTGCCAAGAAACTGCGTTTCACAGGCCTTGGTAAGAGATGTTCCCGGTAGGTGTAAGAGCACTGGGCAGAGCCAGTTGTTTCTTAGCTTCGCAAAGACCGGGAAGCAAGATGCTTTGGGCCTCTCTGCCCCTTGGAAACAGGGCAGCACTTTGGGCCTGGCAGCTCTAGGGCAATGGAGCACACCCAGAGCCGGAGTTCTACTTCAGCCAGATGAGGCCTGCCAAGAAACTGCGTTTCACAGGCCTTTCAAAGACATGTTCCCGGTAGGCTCTACGAGCACGGGGCAGAGCGAGTTGGTTCTTAGCTTCCCAGAGAGCTGGAAGCAAGATGCTTTGGGGCCTCTCTGCCCCTTTGGAAACAAGGCAGCACCTTGGGCCTGGCAGCTCTAGGCCAATGGAGCACACCCAGAGCAGAAGTTCTACTTCAGCCAAAGCAGGCCTGCCAGGAAACGGCGTTTCACAGGCCTTGGTAAGAGATGTTCCCGGTAGGCTGTAAGAGCACTGGGCAACGCCAGATGTTTCTTAGCTTCCCGAAGAGCTGGAAGCGAGAAGCTTTGGTGCCACTCTCTCACTTTGCACTCAAGGCAGCCCTTTGGGCCAGGTAGCTCTAGGCCAGTGGAGCACACCCAGAGCAGAAGTTCTACTTCGGCCAGTTCAGGCCACCAAGAAACTGCGTTTCACAGGCCTTGGTAAGAGATGTTCCCGGTAGGCTGTAAGAGCACTGGGCAACGCCAGATGTTTCTTAGCTTTCCGAAGAGCTGGAAGCAAGATGCTTTGGGGCCTCTCATCCCCTTTGCAAACAAGGCGGCCCTATGGGCCAGGCAGCTCTAGGCCAATGGAGCACACCCAGAGCAGAAGCTCTACTTCGGCCAGTTCAGGCCACCAACAAACTGCGTTTCACAGGCCTTGGTAAGACATGTTCCCGGTAGGCTGTAAGAGCACTGGGCAACGCCAGATGTTTCTTAGCTTCCCGAAGAGCTGGAAGCAAGATGCTTTGGGGCCTCTCATCCCCTTTGCAAACAAGGCCGACCTTTGGGCCAGGCAGCTCTAGGCCAATGGAGCACACCCAGAGCAGAAGTTCTACCTCAGCCAGATAAGGCCTGCCAAGAAACTGCGTTTCAAAGGCTTTGGTAAGAGATGTTCCCGGTACTCTGTTAGAGCACTGGGCAGAGCCATTTGTTTCTTAGCTTCCCAAAGAGCTGGAAGCAAGATGCTTTGGGGGCTCCCTGCCCCTTTGCCAACAAGGGCGACCTTTGGGCCTTTCAGCTCTAGGCCAATGGAGCACACCCAGAGCAGAAGTCCTACTTCAGCCAGATCAGGCCTGCCAAGGAACTGCGTTTCAGAGGCCTTTGTATGTGACGTTCCCGGCAGGCTGTGAGAGCACGGTGCAGAGCCAGTTGTTTCCTTGTTTCCCAAACAGCTGGAAGCAAGACGCTTTGGGGCCTCTCTGCCCCTTTGGAAACAAGGCAGCACGTTGGGTCTGGCAGCTCTAGGGCAATGGAGCACAACCAGAGCCGAAGTTCTACTTCTTCCAGATCAGGCCTGCCTAGACAGTGCGTTTCACAGGCCTTGATAAGAGATGTTCTCTTAGGCTATAAGAGCACTGGGCACAGCCAGTTGTTTCTTAGCTTCCCAAGAGGTGGAAGCAAGATGCTTTGGGGCCTCTCTCCCCCTTTGCCAACAAGGGCGACCTTTGGGCCTTTCAGCTCTAGGCCAATGGAGCACACCCAGAGCAGAAGTTCTACCTCAGCCAGATCAGGCCTGCCAAGAAACTGCTTTTCACAGGCCTTCGTAAGAGGTGTTCCCGGAAGGCTGTAAGAGTACCTGGCAGAGCGAGTTGTTTCTTAGCTTCAAAAACAGCTGGAAGCAACATGATTTGGGGCCTCTCTCCCCCTTTGGAAACAAAGCAGCCTTTGTGCCTGGCAGCTCTAGGCCAAAGTAGCACACCCAGAGCACAAGTTCTACCTCAGCCAGATCAGGCCTTCCAAGAAACTGCGTCTCACAGGCCTTTCTCTGTCACGTTGCCGGTAGGCTGTGAGAGCACTGTGCAGAGCCAGTTGTTTCTTAGCTTCCCAAAGATTTGGAAGCAAGATGCTTTGGGGACTCTCAGCCCCTTTGGAAACAAGGCGGCCCTTTGGGCCTGGCAGCTCTAGGCCAAAGTAGCACGCCCAGAGCAGGAGTTCTACTTCAGCCAGATCAGGCCTGCCAAGAAACTGCGTTTCACAGGCCTTGGTAAGAGATGTTCCCGGTAGGCTGTGAGAGCACTGTGGAGAGCCAGTTGCTTTAGCTTCCCACAGAGCTGGAAGCAAGATGCCTTGGGGCCTCTCTCTCCCTTTGGACACAAGGCAGCCGTTTGGGCCTGGCAGCTCTAGGCCAATGGAGCACATCCACAGCAGAAGTTCTACTTCAGGCAGATCAGTCCTGCCCAGAAACTGCGTTTCACAGCCCTTGGTAAGAGATGTTCACGGTAGGCTGTGAGAGCACTGGGCAGAACCAGTTGTTTTTTAGCTTCCCAAAGTGCTGGAGGCAAGATGCTTTGGGGCCTCTCTCACCCTTTGGAAACAAGGCAGCCCTTAGGTCCTGGTAGCTCTAGGCCTATGTAGCACAACCAGAACAGAAGTTCTACTTCAGCCAGGTCAGGCCTGCCAAGAAACTGCGTTTCACAGGCCTTTCAAAGAGATGTTCTCTTAGGCTGTAAGAGCACTGGGCAGAGCCAGCTGTTTCTTAGCTTCCCGAAGAGCTGGGAGCAAGATGCTTTGGGTCCACTCTCCGTCTTTGGAAACAAGGCAGCCCTTTGGGCCTGGCAGCTCTAGGGCAATGGAGCACACCCAGAGCAGAAGTTCTACTTCAGCCAGATCAGGCCTGCCAGGAAACTGCGTTTCACAGGCCTTGGTAAGAGATGTTCCCGGTAGGCTGTAAGAGCACTGGGCAGAGCCAGTTGTTTCTTACCTTCCTGAAAAGCTGGAAGCAAGATGCTTGGGACCCCTCTGCCCGTTTGGGAACAAGGCAGCCTTTTGGGTCGGGAAGCTCTAGGCCAATGGAGCACACGCAAAGCAGGAGTTCTACTTCAGCCTGATCAGGCCTGCAAAGAAACAGCGTTTGACAGGCCTTGGTAAGAGATGTTCCCGGTAGGTGTAAGAGCACTGGGCAGAGCCAGTTGTTTCTTAGCTTCGCAAAGACCGGGAAGCAAGATGCTTTGGGCCTCTCTGCCCCTTGGAAACAGGGCAGCACTTTGGGCCTGGCAGCTCTAGGGCAATGGAGCACACCCAGAGCCGGAGTTCTACTTCAGCCAGATGAGGCCTGCCAAGAAACTGCGTTTCACAGGCCTTTCAAAGACATGTTCCCGGTAGGCTGTAAGAGCACGGGGCAGAGCGAGTTGGTTCTTAGCTTCCCAGAGAGCTGGAAGCAAGATGCTTTGGGGCCTCTCTGCCCCTTTGCAAACAAGGCAGCACCTTGGGCCAGGCAGCTCTAGGCCAATGGAGCACACCCAGAGCAGAAGCTCTACTTCGGCCAGTTCAGGCCACCAACAAACTGCGTTTCACAGGCCTTGGTAAGACATGTTCCCGGTAGGCTGTAAGAGCACTGGGCAACGCCAGATGTTTCTTAGCTTCCCGAAGAGCTGGAAGCAAGATGCTTTGGGGCCTCTCATCCCCTTTGCAAACAAGGCCGACCTTTGGGCCAGGCAGCTCTAGGCCAATGGAGCACACCCAGAGCAGAAGTTCTACCTCAGCCAGATAAGGCCTGCCAAGAAACTGCGTTTCAAAGGCTTTGGTAAGAGATGTTCCCGGTACTCTGTTAGAGCACTGGGCAGAGCCATTTGTTTCTTAGCTTCCCAAAGAGCTGGAAGCTTGATGCTTTGGGGGCTCCCTGCCCCTTTGCCAACAAGGGCGACCTTTGGGCCTTTCAGCTCTAGGCCAATGGAGCACACCCAGAGCAGAAGTCCTACTTCAGCCAGATCAGGCCTGCCAAGGAACTGCGTTTCAGAGGCCTTTGTATGTGACGTTCCCGGCAGGCTGTGAGAGCACGGTGCAGAGCCAGTTGTTTCCTTGTTTCCCAAACAGCTGGAAGCAAGACGCTTTGGGGCCTCTCTGCCCCTTTGGAAACAAGGCAGCACGTTGGGTCTGGCAGCTCTAGGGCAATGGAGCACAACCAGAGCCGAAGTTCTACTTCTTCCAGATCAGGCCTGCCTAGACAGTGCGTTTCACAGGCCTTGATAAGAGATGTTCTCTTAGGCTATAAGAGCACTGGGCACAGCCAGTTGTTTCTTAGCTTCCCAAGAGGTGGAAGCAAGATGCTTTGGGGCCTCTCTCCCCCTTTGCCAACAAGGGCGACCTTTGGGCCTTTCAGCTCTAGGCCAATGGAGCACACCCAGAGCAGAAGTTCTACCTCAGCCAGATCAGGCCTGCCAAGAAACTGCTTTTCACAGGCCTTCGTAAGAGGTGTTCCCGGAAGGCTGTAAGAGTACCTGGCAGAGCGAGTTGTTTCTTAGCTTCAAAAACAGCTGGAAGCAACATGATTTGGGGCCTCTCTCCCCCTTTGGAAACAAAGCAGCCTTTGTGCCTGGCAGCTCTAGGCCAAAGTAGCACACCCAGAGCACAAGTTCTACCTCAGCCAGATCAGGCCTTCCAAGAAACTGCGTCTCACAGGCCTTTCTCTGTCACGTTGCCGGTAGGCTGTGAGAGCACTGTGCAGAGCCAGTTGTTTCTTAGCTTCCCAAAGATTTGGAAGCAAGATGCTTTGGGGACTCTCAGCCCCTTTGGAAACAAGGCGGCCCTTTGGGCCTGGCAGCTCTAGGCCAAAGTAGCACGCCCAGAGCAGGAGTTCTACTTCAGCCAGATCAGGCCTGCCAAGAAACTGCGTTTCACAGGCCTTGGTAAGAGATGTTCCCGGTAGGCTGTGAGAGCACTGTGGAGAGCCAGTTGCTTTAGCTTCCCACAGAGCTGGAAGCAAGATGCCTTGGGGCCTCTCTCTCCCTTTGGACACAAGGCAGCCGTTTGGGCCTGGCAGCTCTAGGCCAATGGAGCACATCCACAGCAGAAGTTCTACTTCAGGCAGATCAGTCCTGCCCAGAAACTGCGTTTCACAGCCCTTGGTAAGAGATGTTCACGGTAGGCTGTGAGAGCACTGGGCAGAACCAGTTGTTTTTTAGCTTCCCAAAGTGCTGGAGGCAAGATGCTTTGGGGCCTCTCTCACCCTTTGGAAACAAGGCAGCCCTTAGGTCCTGGTAGCTCTAGGCGTATGTAGCACAACCAGAACAGAAGTTCTACTTCAGCCAGGTCAGGCCTGCCAAGAAACTGCGTTTCACAGGCCTTTCAAAGAGATGTTCTCTTAGGCTGTAAGAGCACTGGGCAGAGCCAGCTGTTTCTTAGCTTCCCGAAGAGCTGGGAGCAAGATGCTTTGGGTCCACTCTCCGTCTTTGGAAACAAGGCAGCCCTTTGGGCCTGGCAGCTCTAGGGCAATGGAGCACACCCAGAGCAGAAGTTCTACTTCAGCCAGATCAGGCCTGCCAGGAAACTGCGTTTCACAGGCCTTGGTAAGAGATGTTCCCGGTAGGCTGTAAGAGCACTGGGCAGAGCCAGTTGTTTCTTACCTTCCTGAAAAGCTGGAAGCAAGATGCTTGGGACCCCTCTGCCCGTTTGGGAACAAGGCAGCCTTTTGGGTCGGGAAGCTCTAGGCCAATGGAGCACACTCAAAGCAGGAGTTCTACTTCAGCCTGATCAGGCCTGCAAAGAAACAGCGTTTGACAGGCCTTGGTAAGAGATGTTCCCGGTAGGTGTAAGAGCACTGGGCAGAGCCAGTTGTTTCTTAGCTTCGCAAAGACCGGGAAGCAAGATGCTTTGGGCCTCTCTGCCCCTTGGAAACAGGGCAGCACTTTGGGCCTGGCAGCTCTAGGGCAATGGAGCACACCCAGAGCCGGAGTTCTACTTCAGCCAGATGAGGCCTGCCAAGAAACTGCGTTTCACAGGCCTTTCAAAGACATGTTCCCGGTAGGCTGTACGAGCACGGGGCAGAGCGAGTTGGTTCTTAGCTTCCCAGAGAGCTGGAAGCAAGATGCTTTGGGGCCTCTCTGCCCCTTTGGAAACAAGGCAGCACCTTGGGCCTGGCAGCTCTAGGCCAATGGAGCACACCCAGAGCAGAAGTTCTACTTCAGCCAAAGCAGGCCTGCCAGGAAACGGCGTTTCACAGGCCTTGGTAAGAGATGTTCCCGGTAGGCTGTAAGAGCACTGGGCAACGCCAGATGTTTCTTAGCTACCCGAAGAGCTGGAAGCGAGAAGCTTTGGTGCCACTCTCTCACTTTGCACTCAAGGCAGCCCTTTGGGCCAGGTAGCTCTAGGCCAGTGGAGCACACCCAGAGCAGAAGTTCTACTTCGGCCAGTTCAGGACACCAAGAAACTGCGTTTCACAGGCCTTGGTAAGAGATGTTCCCGGTAGGCTGTAAGAGCACTGGGCAACGCCAGATGTTTCTTAGCTTTCCGAAGAGCTGGAAGCAAGAGGCTTTGGGGCCTCTCATCCCCTTTGCAAACAAGGCGGCCCTATGGGCCAGGCAGCTCTAGGCCAATGGAGCACACCCAGAGCAGAAGCTCTACTTCGGCCAGTTCAGGCCACCAACAAACTGCGTTTCACAGGCCTTGGTAAGACATGTTCCCGGTAGGCTGTAAGAGCACTGGGCAACGCCAGATGTTTCTTAGCTTCCCGAAGAGCTGGAAGCAAGATGCTTTGGGGCCTCTCATCCCCTTTGCAAACAAGGCCGACCTTTGGGCCAGGCAGCTCTAGGCCAATGGAGCACACCCAGAGCAGAAGTTCTACCTCAGCCAGATAAGGCCTGCCAAGAAACTGCGTTTCAAAGGCTTTGGTAAGAGATGTTCCCGGTACTCTGTTAGAGCACTGGGCAGAGCCATTTGTTTCTTAGCTTCCCAAAGAGCTGGAAGCAAGATGCTTTGGGGGCTCCCTGCCCCTTTGCCAACAAGGGCGACCTTTGGGCCTTTCAGCTCTAGGCCAATGGAGCACACCCAGAGCAGAAGTCCTACTTCAGCCAGATCAGGCCTGCCAAGGAACTGCGTTTCAGAGGCCTTTGTATGTGACGTTCCCGGCAGGCTGTGAGAGCACGGTGCAGAGCCAGTTGTTTCCTTGTTTCCCAAACAGCTGGAAGCAAGACGCTTTGGGGCCTCTCTGCCCCTTTGGAAACAAGGCAGCACGTTGGGTCTGGCAGCTCTAGGGCAATGGAGCACAACCAGAGCCGAAGTTCTACTTCTTCCAGATCAGGCCTGCCTAGACAGTGCGTTTCACAGGCCTTGATAAGAGATGTTCTCTTAGGCTATAAGAGCACTGGGCACAGCCAGTTGTTTCTTAGCTTCCCAAGAGGTGGAAGCAAGATGCTTTGGGGCCTCTCTCCCCCTTTGCCAACAAGGGCGACCTTTGGGCCTTTCAGCTCTAGGCCAATGGAGCACACCCAGAGCAGAAGTTCTACCTCAGCCAGATCAGGCCTGCCAAGAAACTGCTTTTCACAGGCCTTCGTAAGAGGTGTTCCCGGAAGGCTGTAAGAGTACCTGGCAGAGCGAGTTGTTTCTTAGCTTCAAAAACAGCTGGAAGCAACATGATTTGGGGCCTCTCTCCCCCTTTGGAAACAAAGCAGCCTTTGTGCCTGGCAGCTCTAGGCCAAAGTAGCACACCCAGAGCACAAGTTCTACCTCAGCCAGATCAGGCCTTCCAAGAAACTGCGTCTCACAGGCCTTTCTCTGTCACGTTGCCGGTAGGCTGTGAGAGCACTGTGCAGAGCCAGTTGTTTCTTAGCTTCCCAAAGATTTGGAAGCAAGATGCTTTGGGGACTCTCAGCCCCTTTGGAAACGAGGCGGCCCTTTGGGCCTGGCAGCTCTAGGCCAAAGTAGCACGCCCAGAGCAGGAGTTCTACTTCAGCCAGATCAGGCCTGCCAAGAAACTGCGTTTCACAGGCCTTGGTAAGAGATGTTCCCGGTAGGCTGTGAGAGCACTGTGGAGAGCCAGTTGCTTTAGCTTCCCACAGAGCTGGAAGCAAGATGCCTTGGGGCCTCTCTCTCCCTTTGGACACAAGGCAGCCGTTTGGGCCTGGCAGCTCTAGGCCAATGGAGCACACCCACAGCAGAAGTTCTACTTCAGGCAGATCAGTCCTGCCCAGAAACTGCGTTTCACAGCCCTTGGTAAGAGATGTTCACGGTAGGCTGTGAGAGCACTGGGCAGAACCAGTTGTTTTTTAGCTTCCCAAAGTGCTGGAGGCAAGATGCTTTGGGGCCTCTCTCACCCTTTGGAAACAAGGCAGCCCTTAGGTCCTGGTAGCTCTAGGCCTATGTAGCACAACCAGAACAGAAGTTCTACTTCAGCCAGGTCAGGCCTGCCAAGAAACTGCGTTTCACAGGCCTTTCAAAGAGATGTTCTCTTAGGCTGTAAGAGCACTGGGCAGAGCCAGCTGTTTCTTAGCTTCCCGAAGAGCTGGGAGCAAGATGCTTTGGGTCCACTCTCCGTCTTTGGAAACAAGGCAGCCCTTTGGGCCTGGCAGCTCTAGGGCAATGGAGCACACCCAGAGCAGAAGTTCTACTTCAGCCAGATCAGGCCTGCCAGGAAACTGCGTTTCACAGGCCTTGGTAAGAGATGTTCCCGGTAGGCTGTAAGAGCACTGGGCAGAGCCAGTTGTTTCTTACCTTCCTGAAAAGCTGGAAGCAAGATGCTTGGGACCCCTCTGCCCGTTTGGGAACAAGGCAGCCTTTTGGGTCGGGAAGCTCTAGGCCAATGGAGCACACGCAGAGCAGGAGTTCTACTTCAGCCTGATCAGGCCTGCAAAGAAACAGCGTTTGACAGGCCTTGGTAAGAGATGTTCGCGGTAGGTGTAAGAGCACTGGGCAGAGCCAGTTGTTTCTTAGCTTCGCAAAGACCGGGAAGCAAGATGCTTTGGGCCTCTCTGCCCCTTGGAAACAGGGCAGCACTTTGGGCCTGGCAGCTCTAGGGCAATGGAGCACACCCAGAGCCGGAGTTCTACTTCAGCCAGATGAGGCCTGCCAAGAAACTGCGTTTCACAGGCCTTTCAAAGACATGTTCCCGGTAGGCTGTAAGAGCACGGGGCAGAGCGAGTTGGTTATTAGCTTCCCAGAGAGCTGGAAGCAAGATGCTTTGGGGCCTCTCTGCCCCTTTGCAAACAAGGCAGCACCTTGGGCCAGGCAGCTCTAGGCCAATGGAGCACACCCAGAGCAGAAGTTCTACTTCGGCCAGTTCAGGCCACCAACAAACTGCGTTTCACAGGCCTTGGTAAGAGATGTTCCCGGTAGGCTGTAAGAGCACTGGGCAACGCCAGATGTTTCTTAGCTTCCCGAAGAGCTGGAAGCAAGATGCTTTGGGGCCTCTCATCCCCTTTGCAAACAAGGCCGACCTTTGGGCCAGGCAGCTCTAGGCCAATGGAGCACACCCAGAGCAGAAGTTCTACCTCAGCCAGATAAGGCCTGCCAAGAAACTGCGTTTCAAAGGCTTTGGTAAGAGATGTTCCCGGTACTCTGTTAGAGCACTGGGCAGAGCCATTTGTTTCTTAGCTTCCCAAAGAGCTGGAAGCAAGATGCTTTGGGGGCTCCCTGCCCCTTTGCCAACAAGGGCGACCTTTGGGCCTTTCAGCTCTAGGCCAATGGAGCACACCCAGAGCAGAAGTCCTACTTCAGCCAGATCAGGCCTGCCAAGGAACTGCGTTTCAGAGGCCTTTGTATGTGACGTTCCCGGTAGGCTGTGAGAGCACGGTGCAGAGCCAGTTGTTTCCTTGTTTCCCAAACAGCTGGAAGCAAGACGCTTTGGGGCCTCTCTGCCCCTTTGGAAACAAGGCAGCACGTTGGGTCTGGCAGCTCTAGGGCAATGGAGCACAACCAGAGCCGAAGTTCTACTTCTTCCAGATCAGGCCTGCCTAGACAGTGCGTTTCACAGGCCTTGATAAGAGATGTTCTCTTAGGCTATAAGAGCACTGGGCACAGCCAGTTGTTTCTTAGCTTCCCAAGAGGTGGAAGCAAGATGCTTTGGGGCCTCTCTCCCCCTTTGCCAACAAGGGCGACCTTTGGGCCTTTCAGCTCTAGGCCAATGGAGCACACCCAGAGCAGAAGTTCTACCTCAGCCAGATCAGGCCTGCCAAGAAACTGCTTTTCACAGGCCTTCGTAAGAGGTGTTCCCGGAAGGCTGTAAGAGTACCTGGCAGAGCGAGTTGTTTCTTAGCTTCAAAAACAGCTGGAAGCAACATGATTTGGGGCCTCTCTCCCCCTTTGGAAACAAAGCAGCCTTTGTGCCTGGCAGCTCTAGGCCAAAGTAGCACACCCAGAGCACAAGTTCTACCTCAGCCAGATCAGGCCTTCCAAGAAACTGCGTCTCACAGGCCTTTCTCTGTCACGTTGCCGGTAGGCTGTGAGAGCACTGTGCAGAGCCAGTTGTTTCTTAGCTTCCCAAAGATTTGGAAGCAAGATGCTTTGGGGACTCTCAGCCCCTTTGGAAACGAGGCGGCCCTTTGGGCCTGGCAGCTCTAGGCCAAAGTAGCACGCCCAGAGCAGGAGTTCTACTTCAGCCAGATCAGGCCTGCCAAGAAACTGCGTTTCACAGGCCTTGGTAAGAGATGTTCCCGGTAGGCTGTGAGAGCACTGTGGAGAGCCAGTTGCTTTAGCTTCCCACAGAGCTGGAAGCAAGATGCCTTGGGGCCTCTCTCTCCCTTTGGACACAAGGCAGCCGTTTGGGCCTGGCAGCTCTAGGCCAATGGAGCACACCCACAGCAGAAGTTCTACTTCAGGCAGATCAGTCCTGCCCAGAAACTGCGTTTCACAGCCCTTGGTAAGAGATGTTCACGGTAGGCTGTGAGAGCACTGGGCAGAACCAGTTGTTTTTTAGCTTCCCAAAGTGCTGGAGGCAAGATGCTTTGGGGCCTCTCTCACCCTTTGGAAACAAGGCAGCCCTTAGGTCCTGGTAGCTCTAGGCCTATGTAGCACAACCAGAACAGAAGTTCTACTTCAGCCAGGTCAGGCCTGCCAAGAAACTGCGTTTCACAGGCCTTTCAAAGAGATGTTCTCTTAGGCTGTAAGAGCACTGGGAAGAGCCAGCTGTTTCTTAGCTTCCCGAAGAGCTGGAAGCAAGATGCTTGGGACCCCTCTACCCGTTTGGGAACAAGGCAGCCTTTTGGGTCGGGAAGCTCTAGGCCAATGGAGCACACGCAGAGCAGGAGTTCTACTTCAGCCTGATCAGGCCTGCAAAGAAACAGCGTTTGACAGGCCTTGGTAAGAGATGTTCCCGGTAGGCTGTAAGAGCACTGGGCAGAGCCAGTTGTTTCTTAGCTTCGCAAAGACCGGGAAGCAAGATGCTTTGGGCCTCTCTGCCCCTTGGAAACAGGGCAGCACTTGGGGCCTGGCAGCTCTAGGGCAATGGAGCACACCCAGAGCCGGAGTTCTACTTCAGCCAGATGAGGCCTGCCAAGAAACTGCGTTTCACAGGCCTTTCAAAGACATGTTCCCGGTAGGCTGTAAGAGCACGGGGCAGAGCGAGTTGGTTCTTAGCTTCCCAGAGAGCTGGAAGCAAGATGCTTTGGGGCCTCTCTGCCCCTTTGGAAACAAGGCAGCACCTTGGGCCTGGCAGCACAAGGGCAATGGAGCACACTCAGAGCAGAAGTTCTACTTCAGCCATATCAGGCCTGCCAGGAAACGGCGTTTCACAGGCCTTGGTAAGAGATGTTCCCGGTAGGCTGTAAGAGCACTGGGCAACGCCAGATGTTTCTTAGCTTCCCGAAGAGCTGGAAGCAAGATGCTTTGGTGCCACTCTCTCACTTTGGAATCAAGGCAGCCCTTTGGGGCAGGTAGCTCTAGGCCAGTGGAGCACACCCAGAGCAGAAGTTCTACTTCGGCCAGTTCAGGCCACCAACAAACTGCGTTTCACAGGCCTTGGTAAGAGATTTTCTCTCAGGCTGTAAGAGCACTGGGCAGAGCCAGTTGTTTCTTAGCTTCCCAAAGAGCTGGAAGCAAGATGCTTTGGGGGCTCCCTGCCCCTTTGCCAACAAGGCCGACCTTTGGGCCTTTCAGCTCTAGGCCAATGGAGCACACCCAGAGCAGAAGTTCTACCTCAGCCAGATAAGGCCTGCCAAGAAACTGCGTTTCAAAGGCTTTGGTAAGAGATGTTGCCGGTACTCTGTCAGAGCACTGGGCAGAGACAGTTGTTTCTTAGCTTCCCAAAGAGCTGGAAGCAAGATGCTTCGGGGCCTCTCTGCCCCTTTGCAAACAAGGCATCCCTTTGGGCCTTTCAGCTCTAGGCCAATGGAGCACAGCCAGAGCAGAAGTCCTACTTCAGCCAGATCAGGCCTGCCGTGGAACTGCGTTTCAGAGGCCTTTGTATGTGACCTTCCCGGTAGGCTGTGAGAGCACGGTGCAGAGCCAGTTGTTTCCTTGTTTCCCAAACAGCTGGAAGCAAGACGCTTTGGGGCCTCTCTGCCCCTTTGGAAACAAGGCAGCACGTTGGGTCTGGCAGCTCTAGGGCAATGGAGCACAACCAGAGCCGAAGTTCTACTTCTTCCAGATCAGGCCTGCCTAGAAAGTGCGTTTCACAGGCCTTGATAAGAGATGTTCTCTTAGGCTATAAGAGCACTGGGCACAGCCAGTTGTTTCTTAGCTTCCCAAGAGGTGGAAGCAAGATGCTTTGGGGCCTCTCTCCCCCTTTGGAAACAAGGCAGCCCTTTGGGCCTTTCAGCTCTAGGGCAATGGAGCACACCCAGAGCAGAAGTTCTACCTCAGCCAGATCAGGCCTGCCAAGAAACTGCTTTTCACAGGCCTTCGTAAGAGGTGTTCCCGGAAGGCTGTAAGAGTACCTGGCAGAGCGAGTTGTTTCTTAGCTTCAAAAACAGCTGGAAGCAACATGATTTGGGGCCTCTCTCCCCCTTTGGAAACAAAGCAGCCTTTGTGCCTGGCAGCTCTAGGCCAAAGTAGCACACCCAGAGCACAAGTTCTACCTCAGCCAGATCAGGCCTTCCAAGAAACTGCGTCTCACAGGCCTTTCTCTGTCACGTTGCCGGTAGGCTGTGAGAGCACCGTGCAGAGCCAGTTGTTTCTTAGCTTCCCAAAGATTTGGAAGCAAGATGCTTTGGGGCCTCTCTCACACTTTGGAAATAAAGGCAGCCCTTTGGGCCTGGCAGCCCTAGGCCAATGGAGTACACCCAGAGCAGAAGTTCTACCTCAGCCAGATCAGGCCTTCCAAGAAACTGCGTCTCACAGGCCTTTCTCTGTCACGTTGCCGGTAGGCTGTGAGAGCACTGTGCAGAGCCAGTTGTTTCTTAGCTTCCCAAAGATTTGGAAGCAAGATGCTTTGGGGACTCTCAGCCCCTTTGGAAACAAGGCGGCCCTTTGGGCCTGGCAGCTCTAGGCCAAAGTAGCACGCCCAGAGCAGGAGTTCTACTTCAGCCAGATCAGGCCTGCCAAGAAACTGCGTTTCACAGGCCTTGGTAAGAGATGTTCCCGGTAGGCTGTGAGAGCACTGTGGAGAGCCAGTTGCTTTAGCTTCCCACAGAGCTGGAAGCAAGATGCTTTGGGGCCTCTCTCTCCCTTTGGACACAAGGCAGCCGTTTGCGCCTGGCAGCTCTAGCCCAATGGAGCACACCCACAGCAGAAGTTCTACTTCAGGCAGATCAGTCCTGCCCAGAAACTGCGTTTCACAGCCCTTGGTAAGAGATGTTCACGGTAGGCTGTGAGAGCACTGGGCAGAACCAGTTGTTTTCTAGCTTCCCAAAGTGCTGGAGGCAAGATGCTTTGGGGCCTCTCTCACCCTTTGGAAACAAGGCAGCCCTTAGGTCCTGGTAGCTCTAGGCCTATGTAGCACAACCAGAACAGAAGTTCTACTTCAGCCAGGTCAGGCCTGCCAAGAAACTGCGTTTCACAGGCCTTTCAAAGAGATGTTCTCTTAGGCTGTAAGAGCACTGGGCAGAGCCAGCTGTTTCTTAGCTTCCCGAAGAGCTGGGAGCAAGATGCTTTGGGTCCACTCTCCGTCTTTGGAAACAAGGCAGCCCTTTGGGCCTGGCAGCTCTAGGGCAGTGGAGCACGCCCACAGCAGAAGTTCTACTTCAGCCAGATCAGGCCTGCCAGGAAACTGCGTTTCACAGGCCTTGGTAAGAGATGTTCCCGGTAGGCTGTAAGAGCACTGGGCAGAGCCAGTTGTTTCTTACCTTCCTGAAAAGCTGGAAGCAAGACGCTTGGGACCCCTCTGCCCGTTTGGGAACAAGGCAGCCTTTTGGGTCGGGAAGCTCTAGGCCAATGGAGCACACGCAGAGCAGGAGTTCTACTTCAGCCTGATCAGGCCTGCAAAGAAACAGCGTTTGACAGGCCTTGGTAAGAGAGGTTCCCGGTAGGTGTAAGAGCACTGGGCAGAGCCAGTTGTTTCTTAGCTTCGCAAAGACAGGGAAGCAAGATGCTTTGGGCCTCTCTGCCCCTTGGAAACAGGGCAGCACTTGGGGCCTGGCAGCTCTAGGGCAATGGAGCACACCCAGAGCCGGAGTTCTACTTCAGCCAGATGAGGCCTGCCAAGAAACTGCGTTTCACAGGCCTTTCAAAGACATGTTCCCGGTAGGCTGTAAGAGCACGGGGCACAGCGAGTTGGTTCTTAGCTTCCCAGAGAGCTGGAAGCAAGATGCTTTGGGGCCTCTCTGCCCCTTTGGAAACAAGGCAGCACCTTGGGCCTGGCAGCTCTAGGGCAATGGAGCACACCCAGAGCAGAAGTTCTACTTCAGCGAAATCAGGCCTGCCAGGACACGGCGTTTCACAGGCCTTGGTAAGAGATGTTCCCGGTAGGCTGTAAGAGCACTGGGCAACGCCAGATGTTTCTTAGCTTCCCGAAGAGCTGGAAGCAAGATGCTTTGGTGCCACTCTCTCACTTTGGAATCAAGGCAGCCCTTTGGGGCAGGTAGCTCTAGGCCAGTGGAGCACACCCAGAGCAGAAGTTCCACTTCGGCCAGTTCAGGCCACCAACAAACTGCGTTTCACAGGCCTTGGTAAGAGATGTTCCCGGTAGGCTGTAAGAGCACTGGGCAACGCCAGATGTTTCTTAGCTTCCCGAAGAGCTGGAAGCAAGATGCTTTGGGGCCTCTCTGCCCCTTTGCAAACAAGGCGGCCCTTTGGGCCAGGCAGCTCTAGGCCAATGGAGCACACCCAGAGCAGAAGTTCTACTTCAGCTAGATCAGGCCAACAACAAAGTGCGTTTCACAGGGCTTGGTAAGAGATTTTCTCTCAGGCTGTAAGAGCACTGGGCAGAGCCAGTTGTTTCTTAGCTTCCCAAAAGCTGGAAGCAAGATGCTTTGGGGGCTCCCTGCCCCTTTGCCAACAAGGCCGACCTTTGGGCCTTTCAGCTCTAGGCCAATGGAGCACACCCAGAGCAGAAGTTCTACCTCAGCCAGATAAGGCCTGCCAAGAAACTGCGTTTCAAAGGCTTTGGTAAGAGATGTTGCCGGTACTCTGTCAGAGCACTGGGCAGAGACAGTTGTTTCTTAGCTTCCCAAAGAGCTGGAAGCAAGATGCTTTCGGGCCTCTCTGCCCCTTTGCAAACAAGGCATCCCTTTGGGCCTTTCAGCTCTAGGCCAATGGAGCACAGCCAGAGCAGAAGTCCTACTTCAGCCAGATCAGGCCTGCCGTGGAACTGCATTTCAGAGGCCTTTGTATGTGACGTTTCCGGTAGGCTGTGAGAGCACGGTGCAGAGCCAGTTGTTTCCTTGTTTCCCAAACAGCTGGAAGCAAGACGCTTTGGGGCCTCTCTGCCCCTTTGGAAACAAGGCAGCACGTTGGGTCTGGCAGCTCTAGGGCAATGGAGCACAACCAGAGCAGAAGTTCTACTTCTTCCAGATCAGGCCTGCCTAGAAAGTGCGTTTCCCAGGCCTTGATAAGAGATGTTCTCTTAGGCTATAAGAGCACTGGGCACAGCCAGTTGTTTCTTAGCTTCCCAAGAGGTGGAAGCAAGATGCTTTGGGGCCTCTCTCCCCCTTTGGAAACAAGGCAGCCCTTTGGGCCTTTCAGCTCTAGGGCAATGGAGCACACCCAGAGCAGAAGTTCTACCTCAGCCAGATCAGGCCTGCCAAGAAACTGCGTCTCACAGGCCTTTCTCTGTCACGTTGCCGGTAGGCTGTGAGAGCACTGTGCAGAGCCAGTTGTTTCTTAGCTTCCCAAAGATTTGGAAGCAAGATACTTTGGGGACTCTCAGCCCCTTTGGAAACAAGGCGGCCCTTTGGGCCTGGCAGCTCTAGGCCAAAATAGCACGCCCAGAGCAGGAGTTCTACTTCAGCCAGATCAGGCCTGCCAAGAAACTGCGTTTCACAGGCCTTGGTAAGAGATGTTCCCGGTAGGCTGTGAGAGCACTGTGGAGAGCCAGTTGCTTTAGCTTCCCACAGAGCTGGAAGCAAGATGCTTTGGGCCCTCTCTCTCGCTTTGGACACAAGGCAGCCGTTTGCGCCTGGCAGCTCTAGGCCAATGGAGCACACCCACAGCAGAAGTTCTACTTCAGGCAGATCAGTCCTGCCCAGAAACTGCGTTTCACAGCCCTTGGTAAGAGATGTTCACGGTAGGCTGTGAGAGCACTGGGCAGAACCAGTTGTTTTTTAGCTTCCCAAAGTGCTGGAGGCAAGATGCTTTGGGGCCTCTCTCACCCTTTGGAAACAAGGCAGCCCTTAGGTCCTTCGTAGCTCTAGGCCTATGTAGCACAACCAGAACAGAAGTTCTACTTCAGCCAGGTCAGGCCTGCCAAGAAACTGCATTTCACAGGCCTTTCAAAGAGATGTTCTCTTAGGCTGTAAGAGCACTGGGCAGAGCCAGCTGTTTCTTAGCTTCCCGAAGAGCTGGGAGCAAGATGCTTTGGGTCCACTCTCCGTCTTTGGAAACAAGGCAGCCCTTTGGGCCTGGCAGCTCTAGGGCAGTGGAGCACGCCCACAGCAGAAGTTCTACTTCAGCCAGATCAGGCCTGCCAGGAAACTGCGTTTCACAGGCCTTGGTAAGAGATGTTCCCGGTAGGCTGTAAGAGCACTGGGCAGAGCCAGTTGTTTCTTACCTTCCTGAAAAGCTGGAAGCAAGACGCTTGGGACCCCTCTGCCCGTTTGGGAACAAGGCAGCCTTTTGGGTCGGGAAGCTCTAGGCCAATGGAGCACACGCAGAGCAGGAGTTCTACTTCAGCCTGATCAGGCCTGCAAAGAAACAGCGTTTGACAGGCCTTGGTAAGAGAGGTTCCCGGTAGGTGTAAGAGCACTGGGCAGAGCCAGTTGTTTCTTAGCTTCGCAAAGACAGGGAAGCAAGATGCTTTGGGCCTCTCTGCCCCTTGGAAACAGGGCAGCACTTGGGGCCTGGCAGCTCTAGGGCAATGGAGCACACCCAGAGCCGGAGTTCTACTTCAGCCAGATGAGGCCTGCCAAGAAACTGCGTTTCACAGGCCTTTCAAAGACATGTTCCCGGTAGGCTGTAAGAGCACGGGGCACAGCGAGTTGGTTCTTAGCTTCCCAGAGAGCTGGAAGCAAGATGCTTTGGGGCCTCTCTGCCCCTTTGGAAACAAGGCAGCACCTTGGGCCTGGCAGCTCTAGGGCAATGGAGCACACCCAGAGCAGAAGTTCTACTTCAGCGAAATCAGGCCTGCCAGGACACGGCGTTTCACAGGCCTTGGTAAGAGATGTTCCCGGTAGGCTGTAAGAGCACTGGGCAACGCCAGATGTTTCTTAGCTTCCCGAAGAGCTGGAAGCAAGATGCTTTGGTGCCACTCTCTCACTTTGGAATCAAGGCAGCCCTTTGGGGCAGGTAGCTCTAGGCCAGTGGAGCACACCCAGAGCAGAAGTTCCACTTCGGCCAGTTCAGGCCACCAACAAACTGCGTTTCACAGGCCTTGGTAAGAGATGTTCCCGGTAGGCTGTAAGAGCACTGGGCAACGCCAGATGTTTCTTAGCTTCCCGAAGAGCTGGAAGCAAGATGCTTTGGGGCCTCTCTGCCCCTTTGCAAACAAGGCGGCCCTTTGGGCCAGGCAGCTCTAGGCCAATGGAGCACACCCAGAGCAGAAGTTCTACTTCAGCTAGATCAGGCCAACAACAAAGTGCGTTTCACAGGGCTTGGTAAGAGATTTTCTCTCAGGCTGTAAGAGCACTGGGCAGAGCCAGTTGTTTCTTAGCTTCCCAAAAGCTGGAAGCAAGATGCTTTGGGGGCTCCCTGCCCCTTTGCCAACAAGGCCGACCTTTGGGCCTTTCAGCTCTAGGCCAATGGAGCACACCCAGAGCAGAAGTTCTACCTCAGCCAGATAAGGCCTGCCAAGAAACTGCGTTTCAAAGGCTTTGGTAAGAGATGTTGCCGGTACTCTGTCAGAGCACTGGGCAGAGACAGTTGTTTCTTAGCTTCCCAAAGAGCTGGAAGCAAGATGCTTTCGGGCCTCTCTGCCCCTTTGCAAACAAGGCATCCCTTTGGGCCTTTCAGCTCTAGGCCAATGGAGCACAGCCAGAGCAGAAGTCCTACTTCAGCCAGATCAGGCCTGCCGTGGAACTGCATTTCAGAGGCCTTTGTATGTGACGTTTCCGGTAGGCTGTGAGAGCACGGTGCAGAGCCAGTTGTTTCCTTGTTTCCCAAACAGCTGGAAGCAAGACGCTTTGGGGCCTCTCTGCCCCTTTGGAAACAAGGCAGCACGTTGGGTCTGGCAGCTCTAGGGCAATGGAGCACAACCAGAGCAGAAGTTCTACTTCTTCCAGATCAGGCCTGCCTAGAAAGTGCGTTTCCCAGGCCTTGATAAGAGATGTTCTCTTAGGCTATAAGAGCACTGGGCACAGCCAGTTGTTTCTTAGCTTCCCAAGAGGTGGAAGCAAGATGCTTTGGGGCCTCTCTCCCCCTTTGGAAACAAGGCAGCCCTTTGGGCCTTTCAGCTCTAGGGCAATGGAGCACACCCAGAGCAGAAGTTCTACCTCAGCCAGATCAGGCCTGCCAAGAAACTGCGTCTCACAGGCCTTTCTCTGTCACGTTGCCGGTAGGCTGTGAGAGCACTGTGCAGAGCCAGTTGTTTCTTAGCTTCCCAAAGATTTGGAAGCAAGATACTTTGGGGACTCTCAGCCCCTTTGGAAACAAGGCGGCCCTTTGGGCCTGGCAGCTCTAGGCCAAAATAGCACGCCCAGAGCAGGAGTTCTACTTCAGCCAGATCAGGCCTGCCAAGAAACTGCGTTTCACAGGCCTTGGTAAGAGATGTTCCCGGTAGGCTGTGAGAGCACTGTGGAGAGCCAGTTGCTTTAGCTTCCCACAGAGCTGGAAGCAAGATGCTTTGGGCCCTCTCTCTCGCTTTGGACACAAGGCAGCCGTTTGCGCCTGGCAGCTCTAGGCCAATGGAGCACACCCACAGCAGAAGTTCTACTTCAGGCAGATCAGTCCTGCCCAGAAACTGCGTTTCACAGCCCTTGGTAAGAGATGTTCACGGTAGGCTGTGAGAGCACTGGGCAGAACCAGTTGTTTTTTAGCTTCCCAAAGTGCTGGAGGCAAGATGCTTTGGGGCCTCTCTCACCCTTTGGAAACAAGGCAGCCCTTAGGTCCTTCGTAGCTCTAGGCCTATGTAGCACAACCAGAACAGAAGTTCTACTTCAGCCAGGTCAGGCCTGCCAAGAAACTGCATTTCACAGGCCTTTCAAAGAGATGTTCTCTTAGGCTGTAAGAGCACTGGGCAGAGCCAGCTGTTTCTTAGCTTCCCGAAGAGCTGGGAGCAAGATGCTTTGGGTCCACTCTCCGTCTTTGGAAACAAGGCAGCCCTTTGGTCCTGGCAGCTCTAGGGCAATGGAGCACACCCAGAGCAGAAGTTCTACTTCAGCCAGATCAGGCCTGCCAGGATACTGCGTTTCACAGGCCTTGGTAAGAGATGTTCCCGGTAGGCTGTAAGAGCACTGGGCAGAGCCAGTTGTTTCTTACCTTCCTGAAAAGCTGGAAGCAAGACGCTTGGGACCCCTCTGCCCGTTTGGGAACAAGGCAGCCTTTTGGGTCGGGAAGCTCTAGGCCAATGGAGCACACGCAGAGCAGGAGTTCTACTTCAGCCTGATCAGGCCTGCAAAGAAACAGCGTTTGACAGGCCTTGGTAAGAGATGTTCCCGGTAGGTGTAAGAGCACTGGGCAGAGCCAGTTGTTTCTTAGCTTCGCAAAGACCGGGAAGCAAGATGCTTTGGGCCTCTCTGCCCCTTGGAAACAGGGCAGCACTTGGGGCCTGGCAGCTCTAGGGCAATGGAGCACACCCAGAGCCGGAGTTCTACTTCAGCCAGATGAGGCCTGCCAAGAAACTGCGTTTCACAGGCCTTTCAAAGACATGTTCCCGGTAGGCTGTAAGAGCACGGGGCAGAGCGAGTTGGTTCTTAGCTTCCCAGAGAGCTGGAAGCAAGATGCTTTGTGGCCTCTCTGCCCCTTTGGAAACAAGGCAGCACCTTGGGCCTGGCAGCTCTAGGCCAGTGGAGCACACCCAGAGCAGAAGTTCTACTTCGGCCAGTTCAGGCCACCAACAAACTGCGTTTCACAGGCCTTGGTAAGAGATGTTCCCGGTAGGCTGTAAGAGCACTGGGCAACGCCAGATGTTTCTTAGCTTCCCGAAGAGCTGGAAGCAAGATGCTTTGGGGCCTCTCTGCCCCTTTGCAAACAAGGCGGCCCTTTGGGCCAGGCAGCTCTAGGCCAATGGAGCACACCCAGAGTAGAAGTTCTACTTCAGCTAGATCAGGCCACCAACAAAGTGCGTTTCACAGGCCTTGGTAAGAGATTTTCTCTCAGGCTGTAAGAGCACTGGGCAGAGCCAGTTGTTTCTTAGCTTCCCAAAGAGCTGGAAGCAAGATGCTTTGGGGGCTCCCTGCCCCTTTGCCAACAAGGCCGACCTTTGGGCCTTTCAGCTCTAGGCCAATGGAGCACACCCAGAGCAGAAGTTCTACCTCAGCCAGATCAGGCCTTCCAAGAAACTGCGTCTCACAGGCCTTTCTCTGTCACGTTGCCGGTAGGCTGTGAGAGCACTGTGCAGAGCCAGTTGTTTCTTAGCTTCCCAAAGATTTGGAAGCAAGATACTTTGGGGACTCTCAGGCCCTTTGGAAACAAGGCGGCCCTTTGGGCCTGGCAGCTCTAGGCCAAAGTAGCACGCCCAGAGCAGGAGTTCTACTTCAGCCAGATCAGGCCTGCCAAGAAACTGCGTTTCACAGGCCTTGGTAAGAGATGTTACCGGTAGGCTGTGAGAGCACTGTGGAGAGCCAGTTGCTTTAGCTTCCCACAGAGCTGGAAGCAAGATGCTTTGGGGCCTCTCTCTCCCTTTGGACACAAGGCAGCCGTTTGGGCCTGGCAGCTCTAGGCCAATGGAGCACACCCACAGCAGAAGTTCTACTTCAGGCAGATCAGTCCTGCCCAGAAACTGCGTTTCACAGCCCTTGGTAAGAGATGTTCACGGTAGGCTGTGAGAGCACTGGGCAGAACCAGTTGTTTTTTAGCTTCCCAAAGTGCTGGAGGCAAGATGCTTTGGGGCCTCTCTCACCCTTTGGAAACAAGGCAGCCCTTAGGTCCTGGTAGCTCTAGGCCTATGTAGCACAACCAGAACAGAAGTTCTACTTCAGCCAGGTCAGGCCTGCCAAGAAACTGCGTTTCACAGGCCTTTCAAAGAGATGTTCTCTTAGGCTGTAAGAGCACTGGGCAGAGCCAGCTGTTTCTTAGCTTCCCGAAGAGCTGGGAGCAAGATGCTTTGGGTCCACTCTCCGTCTTTGGAATCAAGGCAGCACCTTGGGCCTGGCAGCTCTAGGGCAATGGAGCACGCCCAGAGCAGAAGTTCTACTTCAGCCAGATCAGGCCTGCCAGGAAACTGCGTTTCACAGGCCTTGGTAAGAGATGTTCCCGGTAGGCTGTAAGAGCACTGGGCAGAGCCAGTTGTTTCTTACCTTCCTGAAAAGCTGGAAGCAAGATGCTTGGGACCCCTCTGCCCGTTTGGGAACAAGGCAGCCTTTTGGGTCGGGAAGCTCTAGGCCAATGGAGCACACGCAGAGCAGGAGTTCTACTTCAGCCTGATCAGGCCTGCAAAAAAACAGCGTTTGACACGCCTTGGTAAGAGAGGTTCCCGGTAGGTGTAAGAGCACTGGGCAGAGCCAGTTGTTTCTTAGCTTCGCAAAGACCGGGAAGCAAGATGCTTTGGGCCTCTCTGCCCCTTGGAAACAGGGCAGCACTTGGGGCCTGGCAGCTCTAGGGCAATGGAGCACACCCAGAGCCGGAGTTCTACTTCAGCCAGATGAGGCCTGCCAAGAAACTGCGTTTCACAGGCCTTTCAAAGACATGTTCCCGGTAGGCTGTAAGAGCACGGGGCAGAGCGAGTTGGTTCTTAGCTTCCCAGAGAGCTGGAAGCAAGATGCTTTGGGGCCTCTCTGCCCCTTTGGAAACAAGGCAGCACCTTGGGCCTGGCAGCTCTAGGGCAATGGAGCACACCCAGAGCAGAAGTTCTACTTCAGCCAAATCAGGCCTGCCAGGAAACGGCGTTTCACAGGCCTGGGTAAGAGATGTTCCCGGTAGGCTGTAAGAGCACTGGGCAACGCCAGATGTTTCTTAGCTTCCCGAAGAGCTGGAAGCAAGATGCTTTGGTGCCACTCTCTCACTTTGGAATCAAGGCAGCCCTTTGGGGCAGGTAGCTCTAGGCCAGTGGAGCACACCCAGAGCAGAAGTTCTACTTCGGCCAGTTCAGGCCACCAACAAACTGCGTTTCACAGGCCTTGGTAAGAGATGTTCCCGGTAGGCTGTAAGAGCACTGGGCAACGCCAGATGTTTCTTAGCTTCCCGAAGAGCTGGAAGCAAGATGCTTTGGGGCCTCTCTGCCCCTTTGCAAACAAGGCGGCCCTTTGGGCCAGGCAGCTCTAGGCCAATGGAGCACACCCAGAGCAGAAGTTCTACTTCAGCTAGATCAGGCCACCAACAAAGTGCGTTTCACAGGCCTTGGTAAGAGATTTTCTCTCAGGCTGTAAGAGCACTGGGCAGAGCCAGTTGTTTCTTAGCTTCCCAAAGAGCTGGAAGCAAGATGCTTTGGGGGCTCCCTGCCCCTTTGCCAACAAGGCCGACCTTTGGGCCTTTCAGCTCTAGGCCAATGGAGCACACCCAGAGCAGAAGTTCTACCTCAGCCAGATAAGGCCTGCCAAGAAACTGCGTTTCAAAGGCTTTGGTAAGAGATGTTGCCGGTACTCTGTCAGAGCACTGGGCAGAGACAGTTGTTTCTTAGCTTCCCAAAGAGCTGGAAGCAAGATGCTTCGGGGCCTCTCTGCCCCTTTGCAAACAAGGCATCCCTTTGGGCCTTTCAGCTCTAGGCCAATGGAGCACAGCCAGAGCAGAAGTCCTACTTCAGCCAGATCAGGCCTGCCGTGGAACTGCGTTTCAGAGGCCTTTGTATGTGACCTTCCCGGTAGGCTGTGAGAGCACGGTGCAGAGCCA
Source organism: Equus asinus (assembly GCF_041296235.1). Classification (NCBI taxonomy): domain Eukaryota; kingdom Metazoa; phylum Chordata; class Mammalia; order Perissodactyla; family Equidae; genus Equus; species Equus asinus. Next base: position 2,175,905 of record NW_027225523.1, read on the forward strand.
GTTGTTTCCTTGTTTCCCAAACAGCTGGAAGCAAGACGCTTTGGGGCCTCTCTGCCCCTTTGGAAACAAGGCAGCACGTTGGGTCTGGCAGCTCTAGGGCAATGGAGCACAACCAGAGCCGAAGTTCTACTTCTTCCAGATCAGGCCTGCCTAGAAAGTGCGTTTCCCAGGCCTTGATAAGAGATGTTCTCTTAGGCTATAAGAGCACTGGGCACAGCCAGTTGTTTCTTAGCTTCCCAAGAGGTGGAAGCAAGATGCTTTGGGGCCTCTCTCCCCCTTTGGAAACAAGGCAGCCCTTTGGGCCTTTCAGCTCTAGGGCAATGGAGCACACCCAGAGCAGAAGTTCTACCTCAGCCAGATCAGGCCTGCCAAGAAACTGCTTTTCACAGGCCTTTGTAAGAGGTGTTCCCGGAAGGCTGTAAGAGTACCTGGCAGAGCGAGTTGTTTCTTAGCTTCAAAAACAGCTGGAAGCAACATGATTTGGGGCCTCTCTCCCCCTTTGGAAACAAAGCAGCCTTTGTGCCTGGCAGCTCTAGGCCAAAGTAGCACACCCAGAGCACAAGTTCTACCTCAGCCAGATAAGGCCTGTCAAGAAGCTGCGTTTCACAGGCCTTTGTATGTGACGTTCCCGGTTGGCTTTGAGAGCACTGTGCAGAGCCAGTTGTTTTAGCTTCCCAGAGAGCAGGAAGCAAGATGCTTTGGGGCCTCTCTCACACTTTGGAAATAAAGGCAGCCCTTTGGGCCTGGCAGCCCTAGGCCAATGGAGTACACCCAGAGCAGAAGTTCTACCTCAGCCAGATCAGGCCTTCCAAGAAACTGCGTCTCACAGGCCTTTCTCTGTCACGTTGCCGGTAGGCTGTGAGAGCACTGTGCAGAGCCAGTTGTTTCTTAGCTTCCCAAAGATTTGGAAGCAAGATGCTTTGGGGACTCTCAGCCCCTTTGGAAACAAGGCGGCCCTTTGGGCCTGGCAGCTCTAGGCCAAAGTAGCACGCCCAGAGCAGGAGTTCTACTTCAGCCAGATCAGGCCTGCCAAGAAACTGCGTTTCACAGGCCTTGGTAAGAGATGTTCCCGGTAGGCTGTGAGAGCACTGTGGAGAGCCAGTTGCTTTAGCTTCCCACAGAGCTGGAAGCAAGATGCTTTGGGCCCTCTCTCTCGCTTTGGACACAAGGCAGCCGTTTGCGCCTGGCAGCTCTAGGCCAATGGAGCACACCCACAGCAGAAGTTCTACTTCAGGCAGATCAGTCCTGCCCAGAAACTGCGTTTCACAGCCCTTGGTAAGAGATGTTCACGGTAGGCTGTGAGAGCACTGGGCAGAACCAGTTGTTTTTTAGCTTCCCAAAGTGCTGGAGGCAAGATGCTTTGGGGCCTCTCTCACCCTTTGGAAACAAGGCAGCCCTTAGGTCCTTCGTAGCTCTAGGCCTATGTAGCACAACCAGAACAGAAGTTCTACTTCAGCCAGGTCAGGCCTGCCAAGAAACTGCATTTCACAGGCCTTTCAAAGAGATGTTCTCTTAGGCTGTAAGAGCACTGGGCAGAGCCAGCTGTTTCTTAGCTTCCCGAAGAGCTGGGAGCAAGATGCTTTGGGTCCACTCTCCGTCTTTGGAAACAAGGCATCCCTTTGGTCCTGGCAGGTCTAGGGCAATGGAGCACACCCAGAGCAGAAGTTCTACTTCAGCCAGATCAGGCCTGCCAGGAAACTGCGTTTCACAGGCCTTGGTAAGAGATGTTCCCGGTAGGCTGTAAGAGCACTGGGCAGAGCCAGTTGTTTCTTACCTTCCTGAAAAGCTGGAAGCAAGACGCTTGGGACCCCTCTGCCCGTTTGGGAACAAGGCAGCCTTTTGGGTCGGGAAGCTCTAGGCCAATGGAGCACACGCAGAGCAGGAGTTCTACTTCAGCCTGATCAGGCCTGCAAAGAAACAGCGTTTGACAGGAGTTGGTAAGAGATGTTCCCGGTAGGTGTAAGAGCACTGGGCAGAGCCAGTTGTTTCTTAGCTTCGCAAAGACAGGGAAGCAAGATGCTTTGGGCCTCTCTGCCCCTTGGAAACAGGGCAGCACTTGGGGCCTGGCAGCTCTAGGGCAATGGAGCACACCCAGAGCCGGAGTTCTACTTCAGCCAGATGAGGCCTGCCAAGAAACTGCGTTTCACAGGCCTTTCAAAGACATGTTCCCGGTAGGCTGTAAGAGCACGGGGCAGAGCGAGTTGGTTCTTAGCTTCCCAGAGAGCTGGAAGCAAGATGCTTTGGGGCCTCTCTGCCCCTTTGGAAACAAGGCAGCACCTTGGGCCTGGCAGCTCTAGGGCAATGGAGCACACCCAGAGCAGAAGTTCTACTTCAGCGAAATCAGGCCTGCCAGGACACGGCGTTTCACAGGCCTTGGTAAGAGATGTTCCCGGTAGGCTGTAAGAGCACTGGGCAACGCCAGATGTTTCTTAGCTTCCCGAAGAGCTGGAAGCAAGATGCTTTGGTGCCACTCTCTCACTTTGGAATCAAGGCAGCCCTTTGGGGCAGGTAGCTCTAGGCCAGTGGAGCACACCCAGAGCAGAAGTTCTACTTCGGCCAGTTCAGGCCACCAACAAACTGCGTTTCACAGGCCTTGGTAAGAGATGTTCCCGGTAGGCTGTAAGAGCACTGGGCAACGCCAGATGTTTCTTAGCTTCCCGAAGAGCTGGAAGCAAGATGCTTTGGGGCCTCTCTGCCCCTTTGCAAACAAGGCGGCCCTTTGGGCCAGGCAGCTCTAGGCCAATGGAGCACACCCAGAGCAGAAGTTCTACTTCAGCTAGATCAGGCCACCAACAAAGTGCGTTTCACAGGCCTTGGTAAGAGATTTTCTCTCAGGCTGTAAGAGCACTGGGCAGAGCCAGTTGTTTCTTAGCTTCCCAAAGAGCTGGAAGCAAGATGCTTTGGGGGCTCCCTGCCCCTTTGCCAACAAGGCCGACCTTTGGGCCTTTCAGCTCTAGGCCAATGGAGCACACCCAGAGCAGAAGTTCTACCTCAGCCAGATAAGGCCTGCCAAGAAACTGCGTTTCAAAGGCTTTGGTAAGAGATGTTGCCGGTACTCTGTCAGAGCACTGGGAAGAGACAGTTGTTTCTTAGCTTCCCAATGAGCTGGAAGCAAGATGCTTTGGGGCCTCTCTGCCCCTTTGCAAACAAGACATCCCTTTGGGCCTTTCAGCTCTAGGGCAATGGAGCACACCCAGAGCAGAAGTTCTACCTCAGCCAGATCAGGCCTTCCAAGAAACTGCGTCTCACAGGCCTTTCTCTGTCACGTTGCCGGTAGGCTGTGAGAGCACTGTGCAGAGCCAGTTGTTTCTTAGCTTCCCAAAGATTTGGAAGCAAGATACTTTGGGGACTCTCAGCCCCTTTGGAAACAAGGCGGCCCTTTGGGCCTGGCAGCTCTAGGCCAAAGTAGCACGCCCAGAGCAGGAGTTCTACTTCAGCCAGATCAGGCCTGCCAAGAAACTGCGTTTCACAGGCCTTGGTAAGAGATGTTCCCGGTAGGCTGTGAGAGCACTGTGGAGAGCCAGTTGCTTTAGCTTCCCACAGAGCTGGAAGCAAGATGCTTTGGGGCCTCTCTCTCCCTTTGGACACAAGGCAGCCGTTTGGGCCTGGCAGCTCTAGGCCAATGGAGCACACCCACAGCAGAAGTTCTACTTCAGGCAGATCAGTCCTGCCCAGAAACTGCGTTTCACAGCCCTTGGTAAGAGATGTTCACGGTAGGCTGTGAGAGCACTGGGCAGAGCCAGTTGTTTTTTAGCTTCCCAAAGTGCTGGAGGCAAGATGCTTTGGGGCCTCTCTCACCCTTTGGAAACAAGGCAGCCCTTAGGTCCTGGTAGCTCTAGGCCTATGTAGCACAACCAGAACAGAAGTTCTACTTCAGCCAGGTCAGGCCTGCCAAGAAACTGCGTTTCACAGGCCTTTCAAAGAGATGTTCTCTTAGGCTGTAAGAGCACTGGGCAGAGCCAGCTGTTTCTTAGCTTCCCGAAGAGCTGGGAGCAAGATGCTTTGGGTCCACTCTCCGTCTTTGGAAACAAGGCAGCACCTTGGGCCTGGCAGCTCTAGGGCAATGGAGCACGCCCAGAGCAGAAGTTCTACTTCAGCCAGATCAGGCCTGCCAGGAAACTGCGTTTCACAGGCCTTGGTAAGAGATGTTCCCGGTAGGCTGTAAGAGCACTGGGCAGAGCCAGTTGTTTCTTACCTTCCTGAAAAGCTGGAAGCAAGATGCTTGGGACCCCTCTGCCCGTTTGGGAACAAGGCAGCCTTTTGGGTCGGGAAGCTCTAGGCCAATGGAGCACACGCAGAGCAGGAGTTCTACTTCAGCCTGATCAGGCCTGCAAAGAAACAGCGTTTGACAGGCCTTGGTAAGAGATGTTCCCGGTAGGTGTAAGAGCACTGGGCAGAGCCAGTTGTTTCGTAGCTTCGCAAAGACCGGGAAGCAAGATGCTTTGGGCCTCTCTGCCCCTTGGAAACAGGGCAGCACTTGGGGCCTGGCAGCTCTAGGGCAATGGAGCACACCCAGAGCCGGAGTTCTACTTCAGCCAGATGAGGCCTGCCAAGAAACTGCGTTTCACAGGCCTTTCAAAGACATGTTCCCGGTAGGCTGTAAGAGCACGGGGCAGAGCGAGTTGGTTCTTAGCTTCCCAGAGAGCTGGAAGCAAGATGCTTTGGGGCCTCTCTGCCCCTTTGGAAACAAGGCAGCACCTTGGGCCTGGCAGCTCTAGGGCAATGGAGCACAAACAGAGCAGAAGTTCTACTTCAGCCAAATCAGGCCTGCCAGGAAACGGCGTTTCACAGGCCTTGGTAAGAGATGTTCCCGGTAGGCTGTAAGAGCACTGGGCAACGCCAGATGTTTCTTAGCTTCCCGAAGAGCTGGAAGCAAGATGCTTTGGTGCCACTCTCTCACTTTGGAATCAAGGCAGCCCTTTGGGGCAGGTAGCTCTGGCCAGTGGAGCACACCCAGAGCAGAAGTTCTACTTCGGCCAGTTCAGGCCACCAACAAACTGCGTTTCACAGGCCTTGGTAAGAGATGTTCCCGGTAGGCTGTAAGAGCACTGGGCAACGCCAGATGTTTCTTAGCTTCCCGAAGAGCTGGAAGCAAGATGCTTTGGGGCCTCTCTGCCCCTTTGCAAACAAGGCGGCCCTTTGGGCCAGGCAGCTCTAGGCCAATGGAGCACACCCAGAGCAGAAGTTCTACTTCAGCTAGATCAGGCCACCAACAAAGTGCGTTTCACAGGCCTTGGTAAGAGATTTTCTCTCAGGCTGTAAGAGCACTGGGCAGAGCCAGTTGTTTCTTAGCTTCCCAAAGAGCTGGAAGCAAGATGCTTTGGGGGCTCCCTGCCCCTTTGCCAACAAGGCCGACCTTTGGGCCTTTCAGCTCTAGGCCAATGGAGCACACCCAGAGCAGAAGTTCTACCTCAGCCAGATAAGGCCTGCCAAGAAACTGCGTTTCAAAGGCTTTGGTAAGAGATGTTGCCGGTACTCTGTCAGAGCACTGGGCAGAGACAGTTGTTTCTTAGCTTCCCAATGAGCTGGAAGCAAGATGCTTTGGGGCCTCTCTGCCCCTTTGCAAACAAGGCATCCCTTTGGGCCTTTCAGCTCTAGGGCAATGGAGCACACCCAGAGCAGAAGTTCTACCTCAGCCAGATCAGGCCTTCCAAGAAACTGCGTCTCACAGGCCTTTCTCTGTCACGTTGCCGGTAGGCTGTGAGAGCACTGTGCAGAGCCAGTTGTTTCTTAGCTTCCCAAAGATTTGGAAGCAAGATACTTTGGGGACTCTCAGCCCCTTTGGAAACAAGGCGACCCTTTGGGCCTGGCAGCTCTAGGCCAAAGTAGCACGCCCAGAGCAGGAGTTCTACTTCAGCCAGATCAGACCTGCCAAGAAACTGCGTTTCACAGGCCTTGGTAAGAGATGTTCCCGGTAGGCTGTGAGAGCACTGTGGAGAGCCAGTTGCTTTAGCTTCCCACAGAGCTGGAAGCAAGATGCTTTGGGGCCTCTCTCTCCCTTTGGACACAAGGCAGCCGTTTGGGCCTGGCAGCTCTAGGCCAATGGAGCACACCCACAGCAGAAGTTCTACTTCAGGCAGATCAGTCCTGCCCAGAAACTGCGTTTCACAGCCCTTGGTAAGAGATGTTCACGGTAGGCTGTGAGAGCACTGGGCAGAACCAGTTGTTTTTTAGCTTCCCAAAGTGCTGGAGGCAAGATGCTTTGGGGCCTCTCTCACCCTTTGGAAACAAGGCAGCCCTTAGGTCCTGGTAGCTCTAGGCCTATGTAGCACAACCAGAACAGAAGTTCTACTTCAGCCAGGTCAGGCCTGCCAAGAAACTGCGTTTCACAGGCCTTTCAAAGAGATGTTCTCTTAGGCTGTGAGAGCACTGGGCAGAGCCAGCTGTTTCTTAGCTTCCCGAAGAGCTGGGAGCAAGATGCTTTGGGTCCACTCTCCGTCTTTGGAAACAAGGCAGCCCTTTGGGCCTGGCAGCTCTAGGGCAATGGAGCACGCCCAGAGCAGAAGTTCTACTTCAGCCAGATCAGGCCTGCCAGGAAACTGCGTTTCACAGGCCTTGGTAAGAGATGTTCCCGGTAGGCTGTAAGAGCACTGGGCAGAGCCAGTTGTTTCTTACCTTCCTGAAAAGCTGGAAGCAAGATGCTTGGGACCCCTCTGCCCGTTTGGGAACAAGGCAGCCTTTTGGGTCGGGAAGCTCTAGGCCAATGGAGCACACGCAGAGCAGGAGTTCTACTTCAGCCTGATCAGGCCTGCAAAGAAACAGCGTTTGACAGGCCTTGGTAAGAGATGTTCCCGGTAGGTGTAAGAGCACTGGGCAGAGCCAGTTGTTTCTTAGCTTCGCAAAGACCGGGAAGCAAGATGCTTTGGGCCTCTCTGCCCCTTGGAAACAGGGCAGCACTTGGGGCCTGGCAGCTCTAGGGCAATGGAGCACACCCAGAGCCGGAGTTCTACTTCAGCCAGATGAGGCCTGCCAAGAAACTGCGTTTCACAGGCCTTTCAAAGACATGTTCCCGGTAGGCTGTAAGAGCACGGGGCAGAGCGAGTTGGTTCTTAGCTTACCAGAGAGCTGGAAGCAAGATGCTTTGGGGCCTCTCTGCCCCTTTGGAAACAAGGCAGCACCTTGGGCCTGGCAGCTCTAGGGCAATGGAGCACACCCAGAGCAGAAGTTCTACTTCAGCCAAATCAGGCCTGCCAGGAAACGGCGTTTCACAGGCCTTGGTAAGAGATTTTCTCTCAGGCTGTAAGAGCACTGGGCAGAGCCAGTTGTTTCTTAGCTTCCCAAAGAGCTGGAAGCAAGATGCTTTGTGGGCTCCCTGCCCCTTTGCCAACAAGGCCGACCTTTGGGCCTTTCAGCTCTAGGCCAATGGAGCACACCCAGAGCAGAAGTTCTACCTCAGCCAGATAAGGCCTGCCAAGAAACTGCGTTTCAAAGGCTTTGGTAAGAGATGTTGCCGGTACTCTGTCAGAGCACTGGGCAGAGACAGTTGTTTCTTAGCTTCCCAATGAGCTGGAAGCAAGATGCTTTGGGGCCTCTCTGCCCCTTTGCAAACAAGGCATCCCTTTGGGCCTTTCAGCTCTAGGGCAATGGAGCACACCCAGAGCAGAAGTTCTACCTCAGCCAGATCAGGCCTTCCAAGAAACTGCGTCTCACAGGCCTATCTCTGTCACGTTGCCGGTAGGCTGTGAGAGCACTGTGCAGAGCCAGTTGTTTCTTAGCTTCCCAAAGATTTGGAAGCAAGATGCTTTGGGGACTCTCAGCCCCTTTGGAAACAAGGCGGCCCTTTGGGCCTGGCAGCTCTAGGCCAAAGTAGCACGCCCAGAGCAGGAGTTCTACTTCAGCCAGATGAGGCCTGCCAAGAAACTGCGTTTCACAGGCCTTTCAAAGACATGTTCCCGGTAGGCTCTAAGAGCACGGGGCAGAGCGAGTTGGTTCTTAGCTTCCCAGAGAGCTGGAAGCAAGATGCTTTGGGGCCTCTCTGCCCCTTTGGAAACAAGGCAGCACCTTGGGCCTGGCAGCTCTAGGGCAATGGAGCACACCCAGAGCAGAAGTTCTACTTCAGCCAAATCAGGCCTGCCAGGAAACGGCGTTTCACAGGCCTTGGTAAGAGATGTTCCCGGTAGGCTGTAAGAGCACTGGGCAACGCCAGATGTTTCTTAGCTTCCCGAAGAGCTGGAAGCAAGATGCTTTGGTGCCACTCTCTCACTTTGGAATCAAGGCAGCCCTTTGGGGCAGGTAGCTCTAGGCCAGTGGAGCACACCCAGAGCAGAAGTTCTACTTCGGCCAGTTCAGGCCACCAACAAACTGCGTTTCACAGGCCTTGGTAAGAGATGTTCCCGGTAGGCTGTAAGAGCACTGGGCAACGCCAGATGTTTCTTAGCTTCCCGAAGAGCTGGAAGCAAGATGCTTTGGGGCCTCTCTGCCCCTTTGCAAACAAGGCGGCCCTTTGGGCCAGGCAGCTCTAGGCCAATGGAGCACACCCAGAGCAGAAGTTCTACTTCAGCTAGATCAGGCCACCAACAAAGTGCGTTTCACAGGCCTTGGTAAGAGATTTTCTCTCAGGCTGTAAGAGCACTGGGCAGAGCCAGTTGTTTCTTAGCTTCCCAAAGAGCTGGAAGCAAGATGCTTTGGGGGCTCCCTGCCCCTTTGCCAACAAGGCCGACCTTTGGGCCTTTCAGCTCTAGGCCAATGGAGCACACCCAGAGCAGAAGTTCTACCTCAGCCAGATAAGGCCTGCCAAGAAACTGCGTTTCAAAGGCTTTGGTAAGAGATGTTGCCGGTACTCTGTCAGAGCACTGGGCAGAGACAGTTGTTTCTTAGCTTCCCAATGAGCTGGAAGCAAGATGCTTTGGGGCCTCTCTGCCCCTTTGCAAACAAGGCATCCCTTTGGGCCTTTCAGCTCTAGGGCAATGGAGCACACCCAGAGCAGAAGTTCTACCTCAGCCAGATCAGGCCTTCCAAGAAACTGCGTCTCACAGGCCTTTCTCTGTCACGTTGCCGGTAGGCTGTGAGAGCACTGTGCAGAGCCAGTTGTTTCTTAGCTTCCCAAAGATTTGGAAGCAAGATACTTTGGGGACTCTCAGCCCCTTTGGAAACAAGGCGACCCTTTGGGCCTGGCAGCTCTAGGCCAAAGTAGCACGCCCAGAGCAGGAGTTCTACTTCAGCCAGATCAGACCTGCCAAGAAACTGCGTTTCACAGGCCTTGGTAAGAGATGTTCCCGGTAGGCTGTGAGAGCACTGTGGAGAGCCAGTTGCTTTAGCTTCCCACAGAGCTGGAAGCAAGATGCTTTGGGGCCTCTCTCTCCCTTTGGACACAAGGCAGCCGTTTGGGCCTGGCAGCTCTAGGCCAATGGAGCACACCCACAGCAGAAGTTCTACTTCAGGCAGATCAGTCCTGCCCAGAAACTGCGTTTCACAGCCCTTGGTAAGAGATGTTCACGGTAGGCTGTGAGAGCACTGGGCAGAACCAGTTGTTTTTTAGCTTCCCAAAGTGCTGGAGGCAAGATGCTTTGGGGCCTCTCTCACCCTTTGGAAACAAGGCAGCCCTTAGGTCCTGGTAGCTCTAGGCCTATGTAGCACAACCAGAACAGAAGTTCTACTTCAGCCAGGTCAGGCCTGCCAAGAAACTGCGTTTCACAGGCCTTTCAAAGAGATGTTCTCTTAGGCTGTGAGAGCACTGGGCAGAGCCAGCTGTTTCTTAGCTTCCCGAAGAGCTGGGAGCAAGATGCTTTGGGTCCACTCTCCGTCTTTGGAAACAAGGCAGCCCTTTGGGCCTGGCAGCTCTAGGGCAATGGAGCACGCCCAGAGCAGAAGTTCTACTTCAGCCAGATCAGGCCTGCCAGGAAACTGCGTTTCACAGGCCTTGGTAAGAGATGTTCCCGGTAGGCTGTAAGAGCACTGGGCAGAGCCAGTTGTTTCTTACCTTCCTGAAAAGCTGGAAGCAAGATGCTTGGGACCCCTCTGCCCGTTTGGGAACAAGGCAGCCTTTTGGGTCGGGAAGCTCTAGGCCAATGGAGCACACGCAGAGCAGGAGTTCTACTTCAGCCTGATCAGGCCTGCAAAGAAACAGCGTTTGACAGGCCTTGGTAAGAGATGTTCCCGGTAGGTGTAAGAGCACTGGGCAGAGCCAGTTGTTTCTTAGCTTCGCAAAGACCGGGAAGCAAGATGCTTTGGGCCTCTCTGCCCCTTGGAAACAGGGCAGCACTTGGGGCCTGGCAGCTCTAGGGCAATGGAGCACACCCAGAGCCGGAGTTCTACTTCAGCCAGATGAGGCCTGCCAAGAAACTGCGTTTCACAGGCCTTTCAAAGACATGTTCCCGGTAGGCTGTAAGAGCACGGGGCAGAGCGAGTTGGTTCTTAGCTTACCAGAGAGCTGGAAGCAAGATGCTTTGGGGCCTCTCTGCCCCTTTGGAAACAAGGCAGCACCTTGGGCCTGGCAGCTCTAGGGCAATGGAGCACACCCAGAGCAGAAGTTCTACTTCAGCCAAATCAGGCCTGCCAGGAAACGGCGTTTCACAGGCCTTGGTAAGAGATTTTCTCTCAGGCTGTAAGAGCACTGGGCAGAGCCAGTTGTTTCTTAGCTTCCCAAAGAGCTGGAAGCAAGATGCTTTGTGGGCTCCCTGCCCCTTTGCCAACAAGGCCGACCTTTGGGCCTTTCAGCTCTAGGCCAATGGAGCACACCCAGAGCAGAAGTTCTACCTCAGCCAGATAAGGCCTGCCAAGAAACTGCGTTTCAAAGGCTTTGGTAAGAGATGTTGCCGGTACTCTGTCAGAGCACTGGGCAGAGACAGTTGTTTCTTAGCTTCCCAATGAGCTGGAAGCAAGATGCTTTGGGGCCTCTCTGCCCCTTTGCAAACAAGGCATCCCTTTGGGCCTTTCAGCTCTAGGGCAATGGAGCACACCCAGAGCAGAAGTTCTACCTCAGCCAGATCAGGCCTTCCAAGAAACTGCGTCTCACAGGCCTATCTCTGTCACGTTGCCGGTAGGCTGTGAGAGCACTGTGCAGAGCCAGTTGTTTCTTAGCTTCCCAAAGATTTGGAAGCAAGATGCTTTGGGGACTCTCAGCCCCTTTGGAAACAAGGCGGCCCTTTGGGCCTGGCAGCTCTAGGCCAAAGTAGCACGCCCAGAGCAGGAGTTCTACTTCAGCCAGATGAGGCCTGCCAAGAAACTGCGTTTCACAGGCCTTTCAAAGACATGTTCCCGGTAGGCTGTAAGAGCACGGGGCAGAGCGAGTTGGTTCTTAGCTTCCCAGAGAGCTGGAAGCAAGATGCTTTGGGGCCTCTCTGCCCCTTTGGAAACAAGGCAGCACCTTGGGCCTGGCAGCTCTAGGGCAATGGAGCACACCCAGAGCAGAAGTTCTACTTCAGCCAAATCAGGCCTGCCAGGAAACGGCGTTTCACAGGCCTTGGTAAGAGATGTTCCCGGTAGGCTGTAAGAGCACTGGGCAACGCCAGATGTTTCTTAGCTTCCCGAAGAGCTGGAAGCAAGATGCTTTGGTGCCACTCTCTCACTTTGGAATCAAGGCAGCCCTTTGGGGCAGGTAGCTCTAGGCCAGTGGAGCACACCCAGAGCAGAAGTTCTACTTCGGCCAGTTCAGGCCACCAACAAACTGCGTTTCACAGGCCTTGGTAAGAGATGTTCCCGGTAGGCTGTAAGAGCACTGGGCAACGCCAGATGTTTCTTAGCTTCCCGAAGAGCTGGAAGCAAGATGCTTTGGGGCCTCTCTGCCCCTTTGCAAACAAGGCGGCCCTTTGGGCCAGGCAGCTCTAGGCCAATGGAGCACACCCAGAGCAGAAGTTCTACTTCAGCTAGATCAGGCCACCAACAAAGTGCGTTTCACAGGCCTTGGTAAGAGATTTTCTCTCAGGCTGTAAGAGCACTGGGCAGAGCCAGTTGTTTCTTAGCTTCCCAAAGAGCTGGAAGCAAGATGCTTTGGGGGCTCCCTGCCCCTTTGCCAACAAGGCCGACCTTTGGGCCTTTCAGCTCTAGGCCAATGGAGCACACCCAGAGCAGAAGTTCTACCTCAGCCAGATAAGGCCTGCCAAGAAACTGCGTTTCAAAGGCTTTGGTAAGAGATGTTGCCGGTACTCTGTCAGAGCACTGGGCAGAGACAGTTGTTTCTTAGCTTCCCAATGAGCTGGAAGCAAGATGCTTTGGGGCCTCTCTGCCCCTTTGCAAACAAGGCATCCCTTTGGGCCTTTCAGCTCTAGGGCAATGGAGCACACCCAGAGCAGAAGTTCTACCTCAGCCAGATCAGGCCTTCCAAGAAACTGCGTCTCACAGGCCTTTCTCTGTCACGTTGCCGGTAGGCTGTGAGAGCACTGTGCAGAGCCAGTTGTTTCTTAGCTTCCCAAAGATTTGGAAGCAAGATACTTTGGGGACTCTCAGCCCCTTTGGAAACAAGGCGACCCTTTGGGCCTGGCAGCTCTAGGCCAAAGTAGCACGCCCAGAGCAGGAGTTCTACTTCAGCCAGATCAGACCTGCCAAGAAACTGCGTTTCACAGGCCTTGGTAAGAGATGTTCCCGGTAGGCTGTGAGAGCACTGTGGAGAGCCAGTTGCTTTAGCTTCCCACAGAGCTGGAAGCAAGATGCTTTGGGGCCTCTCTCTCCCTTTGGACACAAGGCAGCCGTTTGCGCCTGGCAGCTCTAGGCCAATGGAGCACACCCACAGCAGAAGTTCTACTTCAGGCAGATCAGTCCTGCCCAGAAACTGCGTTTCACAGCCCTTGGTAAGAGATGTTCACGGTAGGCTGTGAGAGCACTGGGCAGAACCAGTTGTTTTTTAGCTTCCCAAAGTGCTGGAGGCAAGATGCTTTGGGGCCTCTCTCACCCTTTGGAAACAAGGCAGCCCTTAGGTCCTGGTAGCTCTAGGCCTATGTAGCACAACCAGAACAGAAGTTCTACTTCAGCCAGGTCAGGCCTGCCAAGAAACTGCGTTTCACAGGCCTTTCAAAGAGATGTTCTCTTAGGCTGTGAGAGCACTGGGCAGAGCCAGCTGTTTCTTAGCTTCCCGAAGAGCTGGGAGCAAGATGCTTTGGGTCCACTCTCCGTCTTTGGAAACAAGGCAGCCCTTTGGGCCTGGCATCTCTAGGGCAATGGAGCACGCCCAGAGCAGAAGTTCTACTTCAGCCAGATCAGGCCTGCCAGGAAACTGCGTTTCACAGGCCTTGGTAAGAGATGTTCCCGGTAGGCTGTAAGAGCACTGGGCAGAGCCAGTTGTTTCTTACCTTCCTGAAAAGCTGGAAGCAAGATGCTTGGGACCCCTCTGCCCGTTTGGGAACAAGGCAGCCTTTTGGGTCGGGAAGCTCTAGGCCAATGGAGCACACGCAGAGCAGGAGTTCTACTTCAGCCTGATCAGGCCTGCAAAGAAACAGCGTTTGACAGGCCTTGGTAAGAGATGTTCCCGGTAGGTGTAAGAGCACTGGGCAGAGCCAGTTGTTTCTTAGCTTCGCAAAGACCGGGAAGCAAGATGCTTTGGGCCTCTCTGCCCCTTGGAAACAGGGCAGCACTTGGGGCCTGGCAGCTCTAGGGCAATGGAGCACACCCAGAGCCGGAGTTCTACTTCAGCCAGATGAGGCCTGCCAAGAAACTGCGTTTCACAGGCCTTTCAAAGACATGTTCCCGGTAGGCTGTAAGAGCACGGGGCAGAGCGAGTTGGTTCTTAGCTTCCCAGAGAGCTGGAAGCAAGATGCTTTGGGGCCTCTCTGCCCCTTTGGAAACAAGGCAGCACCTTGGGCCTGGCAGCTCTAGGGCAATGGAGCACACCCAGAGCAGAAGTTCTACTTCAGCCAAATCAGGCCTGCCAGGAAACGGCGTTTCACAGGCCTTGGTAAGAGATTTTCTCTCAGGCTGTAAGAGCACTGGGCAGAGCCAGTTGTTTCTTAGCTTCCCAAAGAGCTGGAAGCAAGATGCTTTGGGGGCTCCCTGCCCCTTTGCCAACAAGGCCGACCTTTGGGCCTTTCAGCTCTAGGCCAATGGAGCACACCCAGAGCAGAAGTTCTACCTCAGCCAGATAAGGCCTGCCAAGAAACTGCGTTTCAAAGGCTTTGGTAAGAGATGTTGCCGGTACTCTGTCAGAGCACTGGGCAGAGACAGTTGTTTCTTAGCTTCCCAATGAGCTGGAAGCAAGATGCTTTGGGGCCTCTCTGCCCCTTTGCAAACAAGGCATCCCTTTGGGCCTTTCAGCTCTAGGGCAATGGAGCACACCCAGAGCAGAAGTTCTACCTCAGCCAGATCAGGCCTTCCAAGAAACTGCGTCTCACAGGCCTATCTCTGTCACGTTGCCGGTAGGCTGTGAGAGCACTGTGCAGAGCCAGTTGTTTCTTAGCTTCCCAAAGATTTGGAAGCAAGATGCTTTGGGGACTCTCAGCCCCTTTGGAAACAAGGCGGACCTTTGGGCCTGGCAGCTCTAGGCCAAAGTAGCACGCCCAGAGCAGGAGTTCTACTTCAGCCAGATGAGGCCTGCCAAGAAACTGCGTTTCACAGGCCTTTCAAAGACATGTTCCCGGTAGGCTGTAAGAGCACGGGGCAGAGCGAGTTGGTTCTTAGCTTCCCAGAGAGCTGGAAGCAAGATGCTTTGGGGCCTCTCTGCCCCTTTGGAAACAAGGCAGCACCTTGGGCCTGGCAGCTCTAGGGCAATGGAGCACACCCAGAGCAGAAGTTCTACTTCAGCCAAATCAGGCCTGCCAGGAAACGGCGTTTCACAGGCCTTGGTAAGAGATGTTCCCGGTAGGCTGTAAGAGCACTGGGCAACGCCAGATGTTTCTTAGATTCTCGAAGAGCTGGAAGAAAGAAGCTTTGGTGCCACTCTCTCACTTTGGACTCAAGGCAGCCCTTTGGGGCAGGTAGCTCTAGCCCAGTGGAGCACACCCAGAGCAGAAGTTCTACTTCGGCCAGTTCAGGCCACCAACAAACTGCGTTTCACAGGCCTTGGTAAGAGATGTTCCCGGTAGGCTGTAAGAGCACTGGGCAACGCCAGATGTTTCTTAGCTTCCCGAAGAGCTGGAAGCAAGATGCTTTGGGGCCTCTCTGCCCCTTTGCAAACAAGGCGGCCCTTTGGGCCAGGCAGCTCTAGGCCAATGGAGCACACCCAGAGCAGAAGTTCTACTTCAGCTAGATCAGGCCACCAACAAAGTGCGTTTCACAGGCCTTGGTAAGAGATTTTCTCTCAGGCTGTAAGAGCACTGGGCAGAGCCAGTTGTTTCTTAGCTTCCCAAAGAGCTGGAAGCAAGATGCTTTGGGGGCTCCCTGCCCCTTTGCCAACAAGGCCGACCTTTGGGCCTTTCAGCTCTAGGCCAATGGAGCACACCCAGAGCAGAAGTTCTACCTCAGCCAGATAAGGCCTGCCAAGAAACTGCGTTTCAAAGGCTTTGGTAAGAGATGTTGCCGGTACTCTGTCAGAGCACTGGGCAGAGACAGTTGTTTCTTAGCTTCCCAAAGAGCTGGAAGCAAGATGCTTTGGGACCTCTCTGCCCCTTTGCAAACAAGGCATCCCTTTGGTCCTTTCAGCTCTAGGCCAATGGAGCACAGCCAGAGCAGAAGTCCTACTTCAGCCAGATCAGGCCTGCCAAGGAACTGCGTTTCAGAGGCCTTTGTATGTGACGTTCCCGGTAGGCTGTGAGAGCACGGTGCAGAGCCACATGTTTCCTTGTTTCCCAAACAGCTGGAAGCAAGACGCTTTGGGGCCTCTCTGCCCCTTTGGAAACAAGGCAGCACGTTGGGTCTTGCAGCTCTAGGGCAATGGAGCACAACCAGAGCAGAAGTTCTACTTCTTCCAGATCAGGCCTGCCTAGAAAGTGCGTTTCACAGGCCTTGATAAGAGATGTTCTCTTAGGCTATAAGAGCACTGGGCACAGCCAGTTGTTTCTTAGATTCCCAAGAGGTGGAAGCAAGATGCTTTGGGGCCTCTCTCCCCCTTTGGAAACAAGGCAGCCCTTTGGGCCTTTCAGCTCTAGGGCAATGGAGCACACCCAGAGCAGAAGTTCTACCTCAGTCAGATCAGGCCTGCCAAGAAACTGCTTTTCACAGGCCTTCGTAAGAGGTGTTCCCGGAAGGCTGTAAGAGTACCTGGCAGAGCGAGTTGTTTCTTAGCTTCAAAAACAGCTGGAAGCAACATGATTTGGGGCCTCTCTCCCCCTTTGGAAACAAAGCAGCCTTTGTGCCTGGCAGCTCTAGGCCAAAGTAGCACACCCAGAGCAGAAGTTCTACCTCAGCCAGATCAGGCCTGCCAAGAAACTGCTTTTCACAGGCCTTCGTAAGAGGTGTTCCCGGAAGGCTGTAAGAGTACCTGGCAGAGCGAGTTGTTTCTTAGCTTCAAAAACAGCTGGAAGCAACATGATTTGGGGCCTCTCTCCCCCTTTGGAAACAAAGCAGCCTTTGTGCCTGGCAGCTCTAGGCCAAAGTAGCACACCCAGAGCACAAGTTCTACCTCAGCCAGATAAGGCCTGTCAAGAAGCTGCGTTTCACAGGCCTTTGTATGTGACGTTCCCGGTTGGCTTTGAGAGCACTGTGCAGAGCCAGTTGTTTTAGCTTCCCAGAGAGCAGGAAGCAAGATGCTTTGGGGCCTCTCTCACACTTTGGAAATAAAGGCAGCCCTTTGGGCCTGGCAGCCCTAGGCCAATGGAGTACACCCAGAGCAGAAGTTCTACCTCAGCCAGATCAGGCCTTCCAAGAAACTGCGTCTCACAGGCCTTTCTCTGTCACGTTGCCGGTAGGCTGTGAGAGCACTGTGCAGAGCCAGTTGTTTCTTAGCTTCCCAAAGATTTGGAAGCAAGATACTTTGGGGACTCTCAGCCCCTTTGGAAACAAGGCGGCCCTTTGGGCCTGGCAGCTCTAGGCCAAAGTAGCACGCCCAGAGCAGGAGTTCTACTTCAGCCAGATCAGGCCTGCCAAGAAACTGCGTTTCACAGGCCTTGGTAAGAGATGTTCCCGGTAGGCTGTGAGAGCACTGTGGAGAGCCAGTTGCTTTAGCTTCCCACAGAGCTGGAAGCAAGATGCTTTGGGGCCTCTCTCTCCCTTTGGAAACAAGGCAGCCGTTTGCGCCTGGCAGCTCTAGGCCAATGGAGCACACCCACAGCAGAAGTTCTACTTCAGGCAGATCAGTCCTGCCCAGAAACTGCGTTTCACAGCCCTTGGTAAGAGATGTTCACGGTAGGCTGTGAGAGCACTGGGCAGAACCAGTTGTTTTTTAGCTTCCCAAAGTGCTGGAGGCAAGATGCTTTGGGGCCTCTCTCACCCTTTGGAAACAAGGCAGCCCTGAGGTCCTTCGTAGCTCTAGGCCTATGTAGCACAACCAGAACAGAAGTTCTACTTCAGCCAGGTCAGGCCTGCCAAGAAACTGCGTTTCACAGGCCTTTCAAAGAGATGTTCTCTTAGGCTGTAAGAGCACTGGGCAGAGCCAGCTGTTTCTTAGCTTCCCGAAGAGCTGGGAGCAAGATGCTTTGGGTCCACTCTCCGTCTTTGGAAACAAGGCAGCCCTTTGGGCCTGGCAGCTCTAGGGCAATGGAGCACACCCAGAGCAGAAGTTCTACTTCAGCCAGATCAGGCCTGCCAGGAAACTGTGTTTCACAGGCCTTGGTAAGAGATGTTCCCGGTAGGCTGTAAGAGCACTGGGCAGAGCCAGATGTTTCTTAGCTTCCCGAAGAGCTGGAAGCAAGATGCTTTGGTGCCACTCTTTCACTTTGGAATCAAGGCAGCCCTTTGGGGCAGGTAGCTCTAGGCCAGTGTAGCACACCCAGAGCAGAAGTTCTACTTCGGCCAGTTCAGGCCACCAACAAACTGCGTTTCACAGGCCTTGGTAAGAGATGTTCCTGGTAGGCTGTAAGAGCACTGGGCAACGCCAGATGTTTCTTAGCTTCCCGAAGAGCTGGAAGCAAGATGCTTTGGGGCCTCTCTGCCCCTTTGCAAACAAGGCGGCCCTTTGGGCCAGGCAGCTCTAGGCCAATGGAGCACACCCAGAGCAGAAGTTCTACTTCAGCTAGATCAGGCCACCAACAAAGTGCGTTTCACAGGCCTTGGTAAGAGATTTTCTCTCAGGCTGTAAGAGCACTGGGCAGAGCCAGTTGTTTCTTAGCTTCCCAAAGAGCTGGAAGCAAGATGCTTTGGGGGCTCCCTGCCCCTTTGCCAACAAGGCCGACCTTTGGGCCTTTCAGCTCTAGGCCAATGGAGCACACCCAGAGCAGTAGTTCTACCTCAGCCAGATAAGGCCTGCCAAGAAACTGCGTTTCAAAGGCTTTGGTAAGAGATGTTGCCAGTACTGTGTCAGAGCACTGGGCAGAGACAGTTGTTTCTTAGCTTCCCAAAGAGCTGGAAGCAAGATGCTTTGGGACCTCTCTGCCCCTTTGCAAACAAGGCATCCCTTTTGGCCTTTCAGCTCTAGGCCAATGGATCACAGCCAGAGCAGAAGTCCTACTTCAGCCAGATCAGGCCTGCCAAGGAACTGCGTTTCAGAGGCCTTTGTATGTGACGTTCCCGGTAGGCTGTGAGAGCACGGTGCAGAGCCACATGTTTCCTTGTTTCCCAAACAGCTGGAAGCAAGACGCTTTGGGGCCTCTCTGCCCCTTTGGAAACAAGGCAGCACGTTGGGTCTGGCAGCTCTAGGGCAATGGAGCACAACCAGAGCAGAAGTTCTACTTCTTCCAGATCAGGCCTGCCTAGAAAGTGCGTTTCACAGGCCTTGATAAGAGATGTTCTCTTAGGCTATAAGAGCACTGGGCACAGCCAGTTGTTTCTTAGCTTCCCAAGAGGTGGAAGCAAGATGCTTTGGGGCCTCTCTCCCCCTTTGGAAACAAGGCAGCCCTTTGGGCCTTTCAGCGCTAGGGCAATGGAGCACACCCAGAGCAGAAGTTCTACCTCAGTCAGATCAGGCCTGCCAAGAAACTGCTTTTCACAGGCCTTCGTAAGAGGTGTTCCCGGAAGGCTGTAAGAGTACCTGGCAGAGCGAGTTGTTTCTTAGCTTCAAAAACAGCTGGAAGCAACATGATTTGGGGCCTCTCTCCCCCTTTGGAAACAAAGCAGCCTTTGTGCCTGGCAGCTCTAGGCCAAAGTAGCACACCCAGAGCAGAAGTTCTACCTCAGCCAGATCAGGCCTGCCAAGAAACTGCTTTTCACAGGCCTTCGTAAGAGGTGTTCCCGGAAGGCTGTAAGAGTACCTGGCAGAGCGAGTTGTTTCTTAGCTTCAAAAACAGCTGGAAGCAACATGATTTGGGGCCTCTCTCCCCCTTTGGAAACAAAGCAGCCTTTGTGCCTGGCAGCTCTAGGCCAAAGTAGCACACCCAGAGCAGAAGTTCTACCTCAGCCAGATCAGGCCTGCCAAGAAACTGCTTTTCACAGGCCTTCGTAAGAGGTGTTCCCGGAAGGCTGTAAGAGTACCTGGCAGAGCGAGTTGTTTCTTAGCTTCAAAAACAGCTGGAAGCAACATGATTTGGGGCCTCTCTCCCCCTTTGGAAACAAAGCAGCCTTTGTGCCTGGCAGCTCTAGGCCAAAGTAGCACACCCAGAGCAGAAGTTCTACCTCAGCCAGATAAGGCCTGCCAAGAAACTGCTTTTCACAGGCCTTCGTAAGAGGTGTTCCCGGAAGGCTGTAAGAGTACCTGGCAGAGCGAGTTGTTTCTTAGCTTCAAAAACAGCTGGAAGCAACATGATTTGGGGCCTCTCTCCCCCTTTGGAAACAAAGCAGCCTTTGTGCCTGGCAGCTCTAGGCCAAAGTAGCACACCCAGAGCACAAGTTCTACCTCAGCCAGATAAGGCCTGTCAAGAAGCTGCGTTTCACAGGCCTTTGTATGTGACGTTCCCGGTTGGCTTTGAGAGCACTGTGCAGAGCCAGTTGTTTTAGCTTCCCAGAGAGCAGGAAGCAAGATGCTTTGGGGCCTCTCTCACACTTTGGAAATAAAGGCAGCCCTTTGGGCCTGGCAGCCCTAGGCCAATGGAGTACACCCAGAGCACAAGTTCTACCTCAGCCAGATCAGGCCTTCCAAGAAACTGCGTCTCACAGGCCTTTCTCTGTCACGTTGCCGGTAGGCTGTGAGAGCACTGTGCAGAGCCAGTTGTTTCTTAGCTTCCCAAAGATTTGGAAGCAAGATACTTTGGGGACTCTCAGCCCCTTTGGAAACAAGGCGGCCCTTTGGGCCTGGCAGCTCTAGGCCAAAGTAGCACGCCCAGAGCAGGAGTTCTACTTCAGCCAGATCAGGCCTGCCAAGAAACTGCGTTTCACAGGCCTTGGTAAGAGATGTTCCCGGTAGGCTGTGAGAGCACTGTGGAGAGCCAGTTGCTTTAGCTTCCCACAGAGCTGGAAGCAAGATGCTTTGGGGCCTCTCTCTCCCTTTGGACACAAGGCAGCCGTTTGCGCCTGGCAGCTCTAGGCCAATGGAGCACACCCACAGCAGAAGTTCTACTTCAGGCAGATCAGTCCTGCCCAGAAACTGCGTTTCACAGCCCTTGGTAAGAGATGTTCACGTTAGGCTGTGAGAGCACTGGGCAGAACCAGTTGTTTTTTAGCTTCCCAAAGTGCTGGAGGCAAGATGCTTTGGGGCCTCTCTCACCCTTTGGAAACAAGGCAGCCCTTAGGTCCTGGTAGCTCTAGGCCTATGTAGCACAACCAGAACAGAAGTTCTACTTCAGCCAGGTCAGGCCTGCCAAGAAACTGCGTTTCACAGGCCTTTCAAAGACATGTTCTCTTAGGCTGTAAGAGCACTGGGCAGAGCCAGCTGTTTCTTAGCTTCCCGAAGAGCTGGGAGCAAGATGCTTTGGGTCCACTCTCCGTCTTTGGAAACAAGGCAGCCCTTTGGGCCTGGCAGCTCTAGGGCAATGGAGCACACCCAGAGCAGAAGTTCTACTTCAGCCAGATCAGGCCTGCCAGGAAACTGCGTTTCACAGGCCTTGGTAAGAGATGTTCCCGGTAGGCTGTAAGAGCACTGGGCAGAGCCAGATGTTTCTTAGCTTCCCGAAGAGCTGGAAGCAAGATGCTTTGGTGCCACTCTTTCACTTTGGAATCAAGGCAGCCCTTTGGGGCAGGTAGCTCTAGGCCAGTGGAGCACACCCAGAGCAGAAGTTCTACTTCGGCCAGTTCAGGCCACCAACAAACTGCGTTTCACAGGCCTTGGTAAGAGATGTTCCTGGTAGGCTGTAAGAGCACTGGGCAACGCCAGATGTTTCTTAGCTTCCCGAAGAGCTGGAAGCAAGATGCTTTGGGGCCTCTCTGCCCCTTTGCAAACAAGGCGGCCCTTTGGGCCAGGCAGCTCTAGGCCAATGGAGCACACCCAGAGCAGAAGTTCTACTTCAGCTAGATCAGGCCACCAACAAAGTGCGTTTCACAGGCCTTGGTAAGAGATTTTCTCTCAGGCTGTAAGAGCACTGGGCAGAGCCAGTTGTTTCTTAGCTTCCCAAAGAGCTGGAAGCAAGATGCTTTGGGGGCTCCCTGCCCCTTTGCCAACAAGGCCGACCTTTGGGCCTTTCAGCTCTAGGCCAATGGAGCACACCCAGAGCAGAAGTTCTACCTCAGCCAGATAAGGCCTGCCAAGAAACTGCGTTTCAAAGGCTTTGGTAAGAGATGTTGCCGGTACTCTGTCAGAGCACTGGGCAGAGACAGTTGTTTCTTAGCTTCCCAAAGAGCTGGAAGCAAGATGCTTTGGGACCTCTCTGCCCCTTTGCAAACAAGGCATCCCTTTGGTCCTTTCAGCTCTAGGCCAATGGATCACAGCCAGAGCAGAAATCCTACTTCAGCCAGATCAGGCCTGCCAAGGAACTGCGTTTCAGAGGCCTTTGTATGTGACGTTCCCGGTAGGCTGTGAGAGCACGGTGCAGAGCCACATGTTTCCTTGTTTCCCAAACAGCTGGAAACAAGACGCTTTGGGGCCTCTCTGCCCCTTTGGAAACAAGGCAGCACGTTGGGTCTGGCAGCTCTAGGGCAATGGAGCACAACCAGAGCAGAAGTTCTACTTCTTCCAGATCAGGCCTGCCTAGAAAGTGCGTTTCACAGGCCTTGATAAGAGATGTTCTCTTAGGCTATAAGAGCACTGGGCACAGCCAGTTGTTTCTTAGCTTCCCAAGAGGTGGAAGCAAGATGCTTTGGGGCCTCTCTCCCCCTTTGGAAACAAGGCAGCCCTTTGGGCCTTTCAGCGCTAGGGCAATGGAGCACACCCAGAGCAGAAGTTCTACCTCAGTCAGATCAGGCCTGCCAAGAAACTGCTTTTCACAGGCCTTCGTAAGAGGTGTTCCCGGAAGGCTGTAAGAGTACCTGGCAGAGCGAGTTGTTTCTTAGCTTCAAAAACAGCTGGAAGCAACATGATTTGGGGCCTCTCTCCCCCTTTGGAAACAAAGCAGCCTTTGTGCCTGGCAGCTCTAGGCCAAAGTAGCACACCCAGAGCAGAAGTTCTACCTCAGCCAGATCAGGCCTGCCAAGAAACTGCTTTTCACAGGCCTTCGTAAGAGGTGTTCCCGGAAGGCTGTAAGAGTACCTGGCAGAGCGAGTTGTTTCTTAGCTTCAAAAACAGCTGGAAGCAACATGATTTGGGGCCTCTCTCCCCCTTTGGAAACAAAGCAGCCTTTGTGCCTGGCAGCTCTAGGCCAAAGTAGCACACCCAGAGCACAAGTTCTACCTCAGCCAGATAAGGCCTGTCAAGAAGCTGCGTTTCACAGGCCTTTGTATGTGACGTTCCCGGTTGGCTTTGAGAGCACTGTGCAGAGCCAGTTGTTTTAGCTTCCCAGAAAGCAGGAAGCAAGATGCTTTGGGGCCTCTCTCACACTTTGGAAATAAAGGCAGCCCTTTGGGCCTGGCAGCCCTAGGCCAATGGAGTACACCCAGAGCAGAAGTTCTACCTCAGCCAGATCAGGCCTTCCAAGAAACTGCGTCTCACAGGCCTTTCTCTGTCACGTTGCCGGTAGGCTGTGAGAGCACTGTGCAGAGCCAGTTGTTTCTTAGCTTCCCAAAGATTTGGAAGCAAGATGCTTTGGGGACTCTCAGCCCCTTTGGAAACAAGGCGGCCCTTTGGGCCTGGCAGCTCTAGGCCAAAGTAGCACGCCCAGAGCAGGAGTTCTACTTCAGCCAGATCAGGCCTGCCAAGAAACTGCGTTTCACAGGCCTTGGTAAGAGATGTTCCCGGTAGGCTGTGAGAGCACTGTGGAGAGCCAGTTGCTTTAGCTTCCCACAGAGCTGGAAGCAAGATGCTTTGGGGCCTCTCTCTCCCTTTGGACACAAGGCAGCCGTTTGCGCCTGGCAGCTCTAGGCCAATGGAGCACACCCACAGCAGAAGTTCTACTTCAGGCAGATCAGTCCTGCCCAGAAACTGCGTTTCACAGCCCTTGGTAAGAGATGTTCACGTTAGGCTGTGAGAGCACTGGGCAGAACCAGTTGTTTTTTAGCTTCCCAAAGTGCTGGAGGCAAGATGCTTTGGGGCCTCTCTCACACTTTGGAAACAAGGCAGCCCTTAGGTCCTGGTAGCTCTAGGCCTATGTAGCACAACCAGAACAGAAGTTCTACTTCAGCCAGGTCAGGCCTGCCAAGAAACTGCGTTTCACAGGCCTTTCAAAGAGATGTTCTCTTAGGCTCTAAGAGCACTGGGCAGAGCCAGCTGTTTCTTAGCTTCCCGAAGAGCTGGGAGCAAGATGCTTTGGGTCCACTCTCCGTCTTTGGAAACAAGGCAGCCCTTTGGGCCTGGCAGCTCTAGGGCAATGGAGCACACCCAGAGCAGAAGTTCTACTTCAGCCAGATCAGGCCTGCCAGGAAACTGCGTTTCACAGGCCTTGGTAAGAGATGTTCCCGGTAGGCTGTAAGAGCACTGGGCAGAGCCAGATGTTTCTTAGCTTCCCGAAGAGCTGGAAGCAAGATGCTTTGGTGCCACTCTTTCACTTTGGAATCAAGGCAGCCCTTTGGGGCAGGTAGCTCTAGGCCAGTGGAGCACACCCAGAGCAGAAGTTCTACTTCGGCCAGTTCAGGCCACCAACAAACTGCGTTTCACAGGCCTTGGTAAGAGATGTTCCTGGTAGGCTGTAAGAGCACTGGGCAACGCCAGATGTTTCTTAGCTTCCCAAAGAGCTGGAAGCAAGATGCTTTGGGGCCTCTCTGCCCCTTTGCAAACAAGGCGGCCCTTTGGGCCAGGCAGCTCTAGGCCAATGGAGCACACCCAGAGCAGAAGTTCTACTTCAGCTAGATCAGGCCACCAACAAAGTGCGTTTCACAGGCCTTGGTAAGAGATTTTCTCTCAGGCTGTAAGAGCACTGGGCAGAGCCAGTTGTTTCTTAGCTTCCCAAAGAGCTGGAAGCAAGATGCTTTGGGGGCTCCCTGCCCCTTTGCCAACAAGGCCGACCTTTGGGCCTTTCAGCTCTAGGCCAATGGAGCACACCCAGAGCAGAAGTTCTACCTCAGCCAGATAAGGCCTGCCAAGAAACTGCGTTTCAAAGGCTTTGGTAAGAGATGTTGCCGGTACTCTGTCAGAGCACTGGGCAGAGACAGTTGTTTCTTAGCTTCCCAAAGAGCTGGAAGCAAGATGCTTTGGGACCTCTCTGCCCCTTTGCAAACAAGGCATCCCTTTGGTCCTTTCAGCTCTAGGCCAATGGATCACAGCCAGAGCAGAAGTCCTACTTCAGCCAGATCAGGCCTGCCAAGGAACTGCGTTTCAGAGGCCTTTGTATGTGACGTTCCCGGTAGGCTGTGAGAGCACGGTGCAGAGCCACATGTTTCCTTGTTTCCCAAACAGCTGGAAGCAAGACGCTTTGGGGCCTCTCTGCCCCTTTGGAAACAAGGCAGCACGTTGGGTCTGGCAGCTCTAGGGCAATGGAGCACAACCAGAGCAGAAGTTCTACTTCTTCCAGATCAGGCCTGCCTAGAAAGTGCGTTTCACAGGCCTTGATAAGAGATGTTCTCTTAGGCTATAAGAGCACTGGGCACAGCCAGTTGTTTCTTAGCTTCCCAAGAGGTGGAAGCAAGATGCTTTGGGGCCTCTCTCCCCCTTTGGAAACAAGGCAGCCCTTTGGGCCTTTCAGCGCTAGGGCAATGGAGCACACCCAGAGCAGAAGTTCTACCTCAGTCAGATCAGGCCTGCCAAGAAACTGCTTTTCACAGGCCTTCGTAAGAGGTGTTCCCGGAAGGCTGTAAGAGTACCTGGCAGAGCGAGTTGTTTCTTAGCTTCAAAAACAGCTGGAAGCAACATGATTTGGGGCCTCTCTCCCCCTTTGGAAACAAAGCAGCCTTTGTGCCTGGCAGCTCTAGGCCAAAGTAGCACACCCAGAGCAGAAGTTCTACCTCAGCCAGATCAGGCCTGCCAAGAAACTGCTTTTCACAGGCCTTCGTAAGAGGTGTTCCCGGAAGGCTGTAAGAGTACCTGGCAGAGCGAGTTGTTTCTTAGCTTCAAAAACAGCTGGAAGCAACATGATTTGGGGCCTCTCTCCCCCTTTGGAAACAAAGCAGCCTTTGTGCCTGGCAGCTCTAGGCCAAAGTAGCACACCCAGAGCACAAGTTCTACCTCAGCCAGATAAGGCCTGTCAAGAAGCTGCGTTTCACAGGCCTTTGTATGTGACGTTCCCGGTTGGCTTTGAGAGCACTGTGCAGAGCCAGTTGTTTTAGCTTCCCAGAGAGCAGGAAGCAAGATGCTTTGGGGCCTCTCTCACACTTTGGAAATAAAGGCAGCCCTTTGGGCCTGGCAGCCCTAGGCCAATGGAGTACACCCAGAGCAGAAGTTCTACCTCAGCCAGATCAGGCCTTCCAAGAAACTGCGTCTCACAGGCCTTTCTCTGTCACGTTGCCGGTAGGCTGTGAGAGCACTGTGCAGAGCCAGTTGTTTCTTAGCTTCCCAAAGATTTGGAAGCAAGATACTTTGGGGACTCTCAGCCCCTTTGGAAACAAGGCGGCCCTTTGGGCCTGGCAGCTCTAGGCCAAAGTAGCACGCCCAGAGCAGGAGTTCTACTTCAGCCAGATCAGGCCTGCCAAGAAACTGCGTTTCACAGGCCTTGGTAAGAGATGTTCCCGGTAGGCTGTGAGAGCACTGTGGAGAGCCAGTTGCTTTAGCTTCCCACAGAGCTGGAAGCAAGATGCTTTGGGGCCTCTCTCTCCCTTTGGAAACAAGGCAGCCGTTTGCGCCTGGCAGCTCTAGGCCAATGGAGCACACCCACAGCAGAAGTTCTACTTCAGGCAGATCAGTCCTGCCCAGAAACTGCGTTTCACAGCCCTTGGTAAGAGATGTTCACGGTAGGCTGTGAGAGCACTGGGCAGAACCAGTTGTTTTTTAGCTTCCCAAAGTGCTGGAGGCAAGATGCTTTGGGGCCTCTCTCACCCTTTGGAAACAAGGCAGCCCTTAGGTCCTGGTAGCTCTAGGCCTATGTAGCACAACCAGAACAGAAGTTCTACTTCAGCCAGGTCAGGCCTGCCAAGAAACTGCGTTTCACAGGCCTTTCAAAGAGATGTTCTCTTAGGCTGTAAGAGCACTGGGCAGAGCCAGCTGTTTCTTAGCTTCCCGAAGAGCTGGGAGCAAGATGCTTTGGGTCCACTCTCCGTCTTTGGAAACAAGGCAGCCCTTTGGGCCTGGCAGCTCTAGGGCAATGGAGCACACCCAGAGCAGAAGTTCTACTTCAGCCAGATCAGGCCTGCCAGGAAACTGCGTTTCACAGGCCTTGGTAAGAGATGTTCCCGGTAGGCTGTAAGAGCACTGGGCAGAGCCAGATGTTTCTTAGCTTCCCGAAGAGCTGGAAGCAAGATGCTTTGGTGCCACTCTTTCACTTTGGAATCAAGGCAGCCCTTTGGGGCAGGTAGCTCTAGGCCAGTGTAGCACACCCAGAGCAGAAGTTCTACTTCGGCCAGTTCAGGCCACCAACAAACTGCGTTTCACAGGCCTTGGTAAGAGATGTTCCTGGTAGGCTGTAAGAGCACTGGGCAACGCCAGATGTTTCTTAGCTTCCCGAAGAGCTGGAAGCAAGATGCTTTGGGGCCTCTCTGCCCCTTTGCAAACAAGGCGGCCCTTTGGGCCAGGCAGCTCTAGGCCAATGGAGCACACCCAGAGCAGAAGTTCTACTTCAGCTAGATCAGGCCACCAACAAAGTGCGTTTCACAGGCCTTGGTAAGAGATTTTCTCTCAGGCTGTAAGAGCACTGGGCAGAGCCAGTTGTTTCTTAGCTTCCCAAAGAGCTGGAAGCAAGATGCTTTGGGGGCTCCCTGCCCCTTTGCCAACAAGGCCGACCTTTGGGCCTTTCAGCTCTAGGCCAATGGAGCACACCCAGAGCAGAAGTTCTACCTCAGCCAGATAAGGCCTGCCAAGAAACTGCGTTTCAAAGGCTTTGGTAAGAGATGTTGCCGGTACTCTGTCAGAGCACTGGGCAGAGACAGTTGTTTCTTAGCTTCCCAAAGAGCTGGAAGCAAGATGCTTTGGGACCTCTCTGCCCCTTTGCAAACAAGGCATCCCTTTGGTCCTTTCAGCTCTAGGCCAATGGATCACAGCCAGAGCAGAAGTCCTACTTCAGCCAGATCAGGCCTGCCAAGGAACTGCGTTTCAGAGGCCTTTGTATGTGACGTTCCCGGTAGGCTGTGAGAGCACGGTGCAGAGCCACATGTTTCCTTGTTTCCCAAACAGCTGGAAGCAAGACGCTTTGGGGCCTCTCTGCCCCTTTGGAAACAAGGCAGCACGTTGGGTCTGGCAGCTCTAGGGCAATGGAGCACAACCAGAGCAGAAGTTCTACTTCTTCCAGATCAGGCCTGCCTAGAAAGTGCGTTTCACAGGCCTTGATAAGAGATGTTCTCTTAGGCTATAAGAGCACTGGGCACAGCCAGTTGTTTCTTAGCTTCCCAAGAGGTGGAAGCAAGATGCTTTGGGGCCTCTCTCCCCCTTTGGAAACAAGGCAGCCCTTTGGGCCTTTCAGCGCTAGGGCAATGGAGCACACCCAGAGCAGAAGTTCTACCTCAGTCAGATCAGGCCTGCCAAGAAACTGCTTTTCACAGGCCTTCGTAAGAGGTGTTCCCGGAAGGCTGTAAGAGTACCTGGCAGAGCGAGTTGTTTCTTAGCTTCAAAAACAGCTGGAAGCAACATGATTTGGGGCCTCTCTCCCCCTTTGGAAACAAAGCAGCCTTTGTGCCTGGCAGCTCTAGGCCAAAGTAGCACACCCAGAGCAGAAGTTCTACCTCAGCCAGATCAGGCCTGCCAAGAAACTGCTTTTCACAGGCCTTCGTAAGAGGTGTTCCCGGAAGGCTGTAAGAGTACCTGGCAGAGCGAGTTGTTTCTTAGCTTCAAAAACAGCTGGAAGCAACATGATTTGGGGCCTCTCTCCCCCTTTGGAAACAAAGCAGCCTTTGTGCCTGGCAGCTCTAGGCCAAAGTAGCACACCCAGAGCACAAGTTCTACCTCAGCCAGATAAGGCCTGTCAAGAAGCTGCGTTTCACAGGCCTTTGTATGTGACGTTCCCGGTTGGCTTTGAGAGCACTGTGCAGAGCCAGTTGTTTTAGCTTCCCAGAGAGCAGGAAGCAAGATGCTTTGGGGCCTCTCTCACACTTTGGAAATAAAGGCAGCCCTTTGGGCCTGGCAGCCCTAGGCCAATGGAGTACACCCAGAGCAGAAGTTCTACCTCAGCCAGATCAGGCCTTCCAAGAAACTGCGTCTCACAGGCCTTTCTCTGTCACGTTGCCGGTAGGCTGTGAGAGCACTGTGCAGAGCCAGTTGTTTCTTAGCTTCCCAAAGATTTGGAAGCAAGATACTTTGGGGACTCTCAGCCCCTTTGGAAACAAGGCGGCCCTTTGGGCCTGGCAGCTCTAGGCCAAAGTAGCACGCCCAGAGCAGGAGTTCTACTTCAGCCAGATCAGGCCTGCCAAGAAACTGCGTTTCACAGGCCTTGGTAAGAGATGTTCCCGGTAGGCTGTGAGAGCACTGTGGAGAGCCAGTTGCTTTAGCTTCCCACAGAGCTGGAAGCAAGATGCTTTGGGGCCTCTCTCTCCCTTTGGACACAAGGCAGCCGTTTGCGCCTGGCAGCTCTAGGCCAATGGAGCACACCCACAGCAGAAGTTCTACTTCAGGCAGATCAGTCCTGCCCAGAAACTGCGTTTCACAGCCCTTGGTAAGAGATGTTCACGGTAGGCTGTGAGAGCACTGGGCAGAACCAGTTGTTTTTTAGCTTCCCAAAGTGCTGGAGGCAAGATGCTTTGGGGCCTCTCTCCCCCTTTGGAAACAAGGCAGCCCTTAGGTCCTGGTAGCTCTAGGCCTATGTAGCACAACCAGAACAGAAGTTCTACTTCAGCCAGGTCAGGCCTGCCAAGAAACTGCGTTTCACAGGCCTTTCAAAGAGATGTTCTCTTAGGCTGTAAGAGCACTGGGCAGAGCCAGCTGTTTCTTAGCTTCCCGAAGAGCTGGGAGCAAGATGCTTTGGGTCCACTCTCCGTCTTTGGAAACAAGGCAGCCCTTTGGGCCTGGCAGCTCTAGGGCAATGGAGCACACCCAGAGCAGAAGTTCTACTTCAGCCAGATCAGGCCTGCCAGGAAACTGCGTTTCACAGGCCTTGGTAAGAGATGTTCCCGGTAGGCTGTAAGAGCACTGGGCAGAGCCAGTTGTTTCTTACCTTCCTGAAAAGCTGGAAGCAAGATGCTTGGGACCCCTCTGCCCGTTTGGGAACAAGGCAGCCTTTTGGGTCGGGAAGCTCTAGGCCAATGGAGCACACGCAGAGCAGGAGTTCTACTTCAGCCTGATCAGGCCTGCAAAGAAACAGCGTTTGACAGGCCTTGGTAAGAGATGTTCCCGGTAGGTGTAAGAGCACTGGGCAGAGCCAGTTGTTTCTTAGCTTCGCAAAGACCGGGAAGCAAGATGCTTTGGGCCTCTCTGCCCCTTGGAAACAGGGCAGCACTTGGGGCCTGGCAGCTCTAGGGCAATGGAGCACACCCAGAGCCGGAGTTCTACTTCAGCCAGATGAGGCCTGCCAAGAAACTGCGTTTCACAGGCCTTTCAAAGACATGTTCCCGGTAGGCTGTAAGAGCACGGGGCAGAGCGAGTTGGTTCTTAGCTTCCCAGAGAGCTGGAAGCAAGATGCTTTGGGGCCTCTCTGCCCCTTTGGAAACAAGGCAGCACCTTGGACCTGGCAGCTCTAGGGCAATGGAGCACACCCAGAGCAGAAGTTCTACTTCGGCCAGTTCAGGCCACCAACAAACTGCGTTTCACAGGCCTTGGTAAGAGATGTTCCCGGTAGGCTGTAAGAGCACTGGGCAACGCCAGATGTTTCTTAGCTTCCCGAAGAGCTGGAAGCAAGATGCTTTGGGGCCTCTCATCCCCTTTGCAAACAAGGCCGACCTTTGGGCCAGGCAGCTCTAGGCCAATGGAGCACACCCAGAGCAGAAGTTCTACCTCAGCCAGATAAGGCCTGCCAAGAAACTGCGTTTCAAAGGCTTTGGTAAGAGATGTTCCCGGTACTCTGTTAGAGCACTGGGCAGAGCCATTTGTTTCTTAGCTTCCCAAAGAGCTGGAAGCAAGATGCTTTGGGGGCTCCCTGCCCCTTTGCCAACAAGGGCGACCTTTGGGCCTTTCAGCTCTAGGCCAATGGAGCACACCCAGAGCAGAAGTCCTACTTCAGCCAGATCAGGCCTGCCAAGGAACTGCGTTTCAGAGGCCTTTGTATGTGACGTTCCCGGTAGGCTGTGAGAGCACGGTGCAGAGCCAGTTGTTTCCTTGTTTCCCAAACAGCTGGAAGCAAGACGCTTTGGGGCCTCTCTGCCCCTTTGGAAACAAGGCAGCACGTTGGGTCTGGCAGCTCTAGGGCAATGGAGCACAACCAGAGCCGAAGTTCTACTTCTTCCAGATCAGGCCTGCCTAGACAGTGCGTTTCCCAGGCCTTGATAAGAGATGTTCTCTTAGGCTATAAGAGCACTGGGCACAGCCAGTTGTTTCTTAGCTTCCCAAGAGGTGGAAGCAAGATGCTTTGGGGCCTCTCTCCCCCTTTGGAAACAAGGCAGCCCTTTGGGCCTTTCAGCTCTAGGGCAATGGAGCACACCCAGAGCAGAAGTTCTACCTCAGCCAGATCAGGCCTGCCAAGAAACTGCTTTTCACAGGCCTTCGTAAGAGGTGTTCCCGGAAGGCTGTAAGAGTACCTGGCAGAGCGAGTTGTTTCTTAGCTTCAAAAACAGCTGGAAGCAACATGATTTGGGGCCTCTCTCCCCCTTTGGAAACAAAGCAGCCTTTGTGCCTGGCAGCTCTAGGCCAAAGTAGCACACCCAGAGCACAAGTTCTACCTCAGCCAGATCAGGCCTTCCAAGAAACTGCGTCTCACAGGCCTTTCTCTGTCACGTTGCCGGTAGGCTGTGAGAGCACTGTGCAGAGCCAGTTGTTTCTTAGCTTCCCAAAGATTTGGAAGCAAGATGCTTTGGGGACTCTCAGCCCCTTTGGAAACAAGGCGGCCCTTTGGGCCTGGCAGCTCTAGGCCAAAGTAGCACGCCCAGAGCAGGAGTTCTACTTCAGCCAGATCAGGCCTGCCAAGAAACTGCGTTTCACAGGCCTTGGTAAGAGATGTTCCCGGTAGGCTGTGAGAGCACTGTGGAGAGCCAGTTGCTTTAGCTTCCCACAGAGCTGGAAGCAAGATGCCTTGGGGCCTCTCTCTCCCTTTGGACACAAGGCAGCCGTTTGGGCCTGGCAGCTCTAGGCCAATGGAGCACACCCACAGCAGAAGTTCTACTTCAGGCAGATCAGTCCTGCCCAGAAACTGCGTTTCACAGCCCTTGGTAAGAGATGTTCACGGTAGGCTGTGAGAGCACTGGGCAGAACCAGTTGTTTTTTAGCTTCCCAAAGTGCTGGAGGCAAGATGCTTTGGGGCCTCTCTCACCCTTTGGAAACAAGGCAGCCCTTAGGTCCTGGTAGCTCTAGGCCTATGTAGCACAACCAGAACAGAAGTTCTACTTCAGCTTGGTCAGGCCTGCCAAGAAACTGCGTTTCACAGGCCTTTCAAAGAGATGTTCTCTTAGGCTGTAAGAGCACTGGGCAGAGCCAGCTGTTTCTTAGCTTCCCGAAGAGCTGGGAGCAAGATGCTTTGGGTACACTCTCCGTCTTTGGAAACAAGGCAGCCCTTTGGGCCTGGCAGCTCTAGGGCAATGGAGCACACCCAGAGCAGAAGTTCTACTTCAGCCAGATCAGGCCTGCCAGGAAACTGCGTTTCACAGGCCTTGGTAAGAGATGTTCCCGGTAGGCTGTAAGAGCACTGGGCAGAGCCAGTTGTTTCTTACCTTCCTGAAAAGCTGGAAGCAAGATGCTTGGGACCCCTCTGCCCGTTTGGGAACAAGGCAGCCTTTTGGGTCGGGAAGCTCTAGGCCAATGGAGCACACGCAGAGCAGGAGTTCTACTTCAGCCTGATCAGGCCTGCAAAGAAACAGCGTTTGACAGGCCTTGGTAAGAGATGTTCCCGGTAGGTGTAAGAGCACTGGGCAGAGCCAGTTGTTTCGTAGCTTCGCAAAGACCGGGAAGCAAGATGCTTTGGGCCTCTCTGCCCCTTGGAAACAGGGCAGCACTTGGGGCCTGGCAGCTCTAGGGCAATGGAGCACACCCAGAGCCGGAGTTCTACTTCAGCCAGATGAGGCCTGCCAAGAAACTGCGTTTCACAGGCCTTTCAAAGACATGTTCCCGGTAGGCTGTAAGAGCACGGGGCAGAGCGAGTTGGTTCTTAGCTTCCCAGAGAGCTGGAAGCAAGATGCTTTGGGGCCTCTCTGCCCCTTTGGAAACAAGGCAGCACCTTGGACCTGGCAGCTCTAGGGCAATGGAGCACACCCAGAGCAGAAGTTCTACTTCGGCCAGTTCAGGCCACCAACAAACTGCGTTTCACAGGCCTTGGTAAGAGATGTTCCCGGTAGGCTGTAAGAGCACTGGGCAACGCCAGATGTTTCTTAGCTTCCCGAAGAGCTGGAAGCAAGATGCTTTGGGGCCTCTCATCCCCTTTGCAAACAAGGCCGACCTTTGGGCCAGGCAGCTCTAGGCCAATGGAGCACACCCAGAGCAGAAGTTCTACCTCAGCCAGATAAGGCCTGCCAAGAAACTGCGTTTCAAAGGCTTTGGTAAGAGATGTTCCCGGTACTCTGTTAGAGCACTGGGCAGAGCCATTTGTTTCTTAGCTTCCCAAAGAGCTGGAAGCAAGATGCTTTGGGGGCTCCCTGCCCCTTTGCCAACAAGGGCGACCTTTGGGCCTTTCAGCTCTAGGCCAATGGAGCACACCCAGAGCAGAAGTCCTACTTCAGCCAGATCAGGCCTGCCAAGGAACTGCGTTTCAGAGGCCTTTGCATGTGACGTTCCCGGTAGGCTGTGAGAGCACGGTGCAGAGCCAGTTGTTTCCTTGTTTCCCAAACAGCTGGAAGCAAGACGCTTTGGGGCCTCTCTGCCCCTTTGGAAACAAGGCAGCACGTTGGGTCTGGCAGCTCTAGGGCAATGGAGCACAACCAGAGCCGAAGTTCTACTTCTTCCAGATCAGGCCTGCCTAGACAGTGCGTTTCCCAGGCCTTGATAAGAGATGTTCTCTTAGGCTATAAGAGCACTGGGCACAGCCAGTTGTTTCTTAGCTTCCCAAGAGGTGGAAGCAACATGATTTGGGGCCTCTCTCCCCCTTTGGAAACAAGGCAGCCCTTTGGGCCTTTCAGCTCTAGGGCAATGGAGCACACCCAGAGCAGAAGTTCTACCTCAGCCAGATCAGGCCTGCCAAGAAACTGCTTTTCACAGGCCTTCGTAAGAGGTGTACCCGGAAGGCTGTAAGAGTACCTGGCAGAGCGAGTTGTTTCTTAGCTTCAAAAACATCTGGAAGCAACATGATTTGGGGCCTCTCTCCCCCTTTGGAAACAAAGCAGCCTTTGTGCCTGGCAGCTCTAGGCCAAAGTAGCACACCCAGAGCACAAGTTCTACCTCAGCCAGATCAGGCCTTCCAAGAAACTGCGTCTCACAGGCCTTTCTCTGTCACGTTGCCGGTAGGCTGTGAGAGCACTGTGCAGAGCCAGTTGTTTCTTAGCTTCCCAAAGATTTGGAAGCAAGATGCTTTGGGGACTCTCAGCCCCTTTGGAAACAAGGCGGCCCTTTGGGCCTGGCAGCTCTAGGCCAAAGTAGCACGCCCAGAGCAGGAGTTCTACTTCAGCCAGATCAGGCCTGCCAAGAAACTGCGTTTCACAGGCCTTGGTAAGAGATGTTCCCGGTAGGCTGTGAGAGCACTGTGGAGAGCCAGTTGCTTTAGCTTCCCACAGAGCTGGAAGCAAGATGCCTTGGGGCCTCTCTCTCCCTTTGGACACAAGGCAGCCGTTTGGGCCTGGCAGCTCTAGGCCAATGGAGCACACCCACAGCAGAAGTTCTACTTCAGGCAGATCAGTCCTGCCCAGAAACTGCGTTTCACAGCCCTTGGTAAGAGATGTTCACGGTAGGCTGTGAGAGCACTGGGCAGAACCAGTTGTTTTTTAGCTTCCCAAAGTGCTGGAGGCAAGATGCTTTGGGGCCTCTCTCACCCTTTGGAAACAAGGCAGCCCTTAGGTCCTGGTAGCTCTAGGCCTATGTAGCACAACCAGAACAGAAGTTCTACTTCAGCCAGGTCAGGCCTGCCAAGAAACTGCGTTTCACAGGCCTTTCAAAGAGATGTTCTCTTAGGCTGTAAGAGCACTGGGCAGAGCCAGCTGTTTCTTAGCTTCCCGAAGAGCTGGGAGCAAGATGCTTTGGGTCCACTCTCCGTCTTTGGAAACAAGGCAGCCCTTTGGGCCTGGCAGCTCTAGGGCAATGGAGCACACCCAGAGCAGAAGTTCTACTTCAGCCAGATCAGGCCTGCCAGGAAACTGCGTTTCACAGGCCTTGGTAAGAGATGTTCCCGGTAGGCTGTAAGAGCACTGGGCAGAGCCAGTTGTTTCTTACCTTCCTGAAAAGCTGGAAGCAAGATGCTTGGGACCCCTCTGCCCGTTTGGGAACAAGGCAGCCTTTTGGGTCGGGAAGCTCTAGGCCAATGGAGCACACGCAGAGCAGGAGTTCTACTTCAGCCTGATCAGGCCTGCAAAGAAACAGCGTTTGACAGGCCTTGGTAAGAGATGTTCCCGGTAGGTGTAAGAGCACTGGGCAGAGCCAGTTGTTTCTTAGCTTCGCAAAGACCGGGAAGCAAGATGCTTTGGGCCTCTCTGCCCCTTTAAACAGGGCAGCACTTTGGGCCTGGCAGCTCTAGGGCAATGGAGCACACCCAGAGCCGGAGTTCTACTTCAGCCAGATGAGGCCTGCCAAGAAACTGCGTTTCACAGGCCTTTCAAAGACATGTTCCCGGTAGGCTGTAAGAGCACGGGGCAGAGCGAGTTGGTTCTTAGCTTCCCAGAGAGCTGGAAGCAAGATGCTTTGGGGCCTCTCTGCCCCTTTGGAAACAAGGCAGCACCTTGGGCCTGGCAGCTCTAGGGCAATGGAGCACACCCAGAGCAGAAGTTCTACTTCAGCCAAATCAGGCCTGCCAGGAAACGGCGTTTCACAGGCCTTGGTAAGAGATGTTCCCGGTAGGCTGTAAGAGCACTGGGCAACGCCAGATGTTTCTTAGCTTCCCGAAGAGCTGGATGCGAGAAGCTTTGGTGCCACTCCCTCACTTTGGACTCAAGGCAGCCCTTTGGGGCAGGTAGCTCTAGCCCAGTGGAGCACACCCAGAGCAGAAGTTCTACTTCGGCCAGTTCAGGCCACCAACAAACTGCGTTTCACAGGCCTTGGTAAGAGATGTTCCCGGTAGGCTGTAAGAGCACTGGGCAACGCCAGATGTTTCTTAGCTTCCCGAAGAGCTGGATGCGAGAAGCTTTGGTGCCACTCTCTCACTTTGGACTCAAGGCAGCCCTTTGGGGCAGGTAGCTCTAGCCCAGTGGAGCACACCCAGAGCAGAAGTTCTACTTCGGCCAGTTCAGGCCACCAACAAACTGCGTTTCACAGGCCTTGGTAAGAGATGTTCCCGGTAGGCTGTAAGAGCACTGGGCAACGCCAGATGTTTCTTAGCTTCCTGAAGAGCTGGAAGCAAGATGCTTTGGGGCCTCTCATCCCCTTTGCAAACAAGGTGGCCCTATGGGCCAGGCAGCTCTAGGCCAATGGAGCACACCCAGAGCAGAAGTACTACTTCGGCCAGTTCAGGCCACCAACAAACTGCGTTTCACAGGCCTTGGTAAGAGATGTTCCCCGTAGGCTGTAAGAGCACTGGGCAACGCCAGATGTTTCTTAGCTTCCCGAAGAGCTGGAAGCAAGATGCTTTGGGGCCTCTCATCCCCTTTGCAAACAAGGCCGACCTTTGGGCCAGGCAGCTCTAGGCCAATGGAGCACACCCAGAGCAGAAGTTCTACCTCAGCCAGATAAGGCCTGCCAAGAAACTGCGTTTCAAAGGCTTTGGTAAGAGATGTTCCCGGTACTCTGTTAGAGCACTGGGCAGAGCCATTTGTTTCTTAGCTTCCCAAAGAGCTGGAAGCAAGATGCTTTGGGGGCTCCCTGCCCCTTTGCCAACAAGGGCGCCCTTTGGGCCTTTCAGCTCTAGGCCAATGGAGCACACCCAGAGCAGAAGTCCTACTTCAGCCAGATCAGGCCTGCCAAGGAACTGCGTTTCAGAGGCCTTTGTATGTGACGTTCCCGGTAGGCTGTGAGAGCACGGTGCAGAGCCAGTTGTTTCCTTGTTTCCCAAACAGCTGGAAGCAAGACGCTTTGGGGCCTCTCTGCCCCTTTGGAAACAAGGCAGCACGTTGGGTCTGGCAGCTCTAGGGCAATGGAGCACAACCAGAGCCGAAGTTCTACTTCTTCCAGATCAGGCCTGCCTAGACAGTGCGTTTCACAGGCCTTGATAAGAGATGTTCTCTTAGGCTATAAGAGCACTGGGCACAGCCAGTTGTTTCTTAGCTTCCCAAGAGGTGGAAGCAAGATGCTTTGGGGCCTCTCTCCCCCTTTGGAAACAAGGCAGCCCTTTGGGCCTTTCAGCTCTAGGGCAATGGAGCACACCCAGAGCAGAAGTTCTACCTCAGCCAGATCAGGCCTGCCAAGAAACTGCTTTTCACAGGCCTTCGTAAGAGGTGTTCCCGGAAGGCTGTAAGAGTACCTGGCAGAGCGAGTTGTTTCTTAGCTTCAAAAACAGCTGGAAGCAACATGATTTGGGGCCTCTCTCCCCCTTTGGAAACAAAGCAGCCTTTGTGCCTGGCAGCTCTAGGCCAAAGTAGCACACCCAGAGCACAAGTTCTACCTCAGCCAGATCAGGCCTTCCAAGAAACTGCGTCTCACAGGCCTTTCTCTGTCACGTTGCCGGTAGGCTGTGAGAGCACTGTGCAGAGCCAGTTGTTTCTTAGCTTCCCAAAGATTTGGAAGCAAGATGCTTTGGGGACTCTCAGCCCCTTTGGAAACAAGGCGGCCCTTTGGGCCTGGCAGCTCTAGGCCAAAGTAGCACGCCCAGAGCAGGAGTTCTACTTCAGCCAGATCAGGCCTGCCAAGAAACTGCGTTTCACAGGCCTTGGTAAGAGATGTTCCCGGTAGGCTGTGAGAGCACTGTGGAGAGCCAGTTGCTTTAGCTTCCCACAGAGCTGGAAGCAAGATGCCTTGGGGCCTCTCTCTCCCTTTGGACACAAGGCAGCCGTTTGGGCCTGGCAGCTCTAGGCCAATGGAGCACACCCACAGCAGAAGTTCTACTTCAGGCAGATCAGTCCTGCCCAGAAACTGCGTTTCACAGCCCTTGGTAAGAGATGTTCACGGTAGGCTGTGAGAGCACTGGGCAGAACCAGTTGTTTTTTAGCTTCCCAAAGTGCTGGAGGCAAGATGCTTTGGGGCCTCTCTCACCCTTTGGAAACAAGGCAGCCCTTAGGTCCTGGTAGCTCTAGGCCTATGTAGCACAACCAGAACAGAAGTTCTACTTCAGCCAGGTCAGGCCTGCCAAGAAACTGCGTTTCACAGGCCTTTCAAAGAGATGTTCTCTTAGGCTGTAAGAGCACTGGGCAGAGCCAGCTGTTTCTTAGCTTCCCGAAGAGCTGGGAGCAAGATGCTTTGGGTCCACTCTCCGTCTTTGGAAACAAGGCAGCCCTTTGGGCCTGGCAGCTCTAGGGCAATGGAGCACACCCAGAGCAGAAGTTCTACTTCAGCCAGATCAGGCCTGCCAGGAAACTGCGTTTCACAGGCCTTGGTAAGAGATGTTCCCGGTAGGCTGTAAGAGCACTGGGCAGAGCCATTTGTTTCTTAGCTTCCCAAAGAGCTGGAAGCAAGATGCTTTGGGGGCTCCCTGCCCCTTTGCCAACAAGGGCGACCTTTGGGCCTTTCAGCTCTAGGCCAATGGAGCACACCCAGAGCAGAAGTCCTACTTCAGCCAGATCAGGCCTGCCAAGGAACTGCGTTTCAGAGGCCTTTGCATGTGACGTTCCCGGTAGGCTGTGAGAGCACGGTGCAGAGCCAGTTGTTTCCTTGTTTCCCAAACAGCTGGAAGCAAGACGCTTTGGGGCCTCTCTGCCCCTTTGGAAACAAGGCAGCACGTTGGGTCTGGCAGCTCTAGGGCAATGGAGCACAACCAGAGCCGAAGTTCTACTTCTTCCAGATCAGGCCTGCCTAGACAGTGCGTTTCCCAGGCCTTGATAAGAGATGTTCTCTTAGGCTATAAGAGCACTGGGCACAGCCAGTTGTTTCTTAGCTTCCCAAGAGGTGGAAGCAACATGATTTGGGGCCTCTCTCCCCCTTTGGAAACAAGGCAGCCCTTTGGGCCTTTCAGCTCTAGGGCAATGGAGCACACCCAGAGCAGAAGTTCTACCTCAGCCAGATCAGGCCTGCCAAGAAACTGCTTTTCACAGGCCTTCGTAAGAGGTGTACCCGGAAGGCTGTAAGAGTACCTGGCAGAGCGAGTTGTTTCTTAGCTTCAAAAACATCTGGAAGCAACATGATTTGGGGCCTCTCTCCCCCTTTGGAAACAAAGCAGCCTTTGTGCCTGGCAGCTCTAGGCCAAAGTAGCACACCCAGAGCACAAGTTCTACCTC
Organism: Equus asinus; assembly: GCF_041296235.1. Taxonomy (NCBI): domain Eukaryota; kingdom Metazoa; phylum Chordata; class Mammalia; order Perissodactyla; family Equidae; genus Equus; species Equus asinus. Next base: position 2,214,785 of record NW_027225523.1, read on the forward strand.
AGCCAGATCAGGCCTTCCAAGAAACTGCGTCTCACAGGCCTTTCTCTGTCACGTTGCCGGTAGGCTGTGAGAGCACTGTGCAGAGCCAGTTGTTTCTTAGCTTCCCAAAGATTTGGAAGCAAGATGCTTTGGGGACTCTCAGCCCCTTTGGAAACAAGGCGGCCCTTTGGGCCTGGCAGCTCTAGGCCAAAGTAGCACGCCCAGAGCAGGAGTTCTACTTCAGCCAGATCAGGCCTGCCAAGAAACTGCGTTTCACAGGCCTTGGTAAGAGATGTTCCCGGTAGGCTGTGAGAGCACTGTGGAGAGCCAGTTGCTTTAGCTTCCCACAGAGCTGGAAGCAAGATGCCTTGGGGCCTCTCTCTCCCTTTGGACACAAGGCAGCCGTTTGGGCCTGGCAGCTCTAGGCCAATGGAGCACACCCACAGCAGAAGTTCTACTATAGGCAGATCAGTCCTGCCCAGAAACTGCGTTTCACAGCCCTTGGTAAGAGATGTTCACGGTAGGCTGTGAGAGCACTGGGCAGAACCAGTTGTTTTTTAGCTTCCCAAAGTGCTGGAGGCAAGATGCTTTGGGGCCTCTCTCACCCTTTGGAAACAAGGCAGCCCTTAGGTCCTGGTAGCTCTAGGCCTATGTAGCACAACCAGAACAGAAGTTCTACTTCAGCCAGGTCAGGCCTGCCAAGAAACTGCGTTTCACAGGCCTTTCAAAGAGATGTTCTCTTAGGCTGTAAGAGCACTGGGCAGAGCCAGCTGTTTCTTAGCTTCCCGAAGAGCTGGGAGCAAGATGCTTTGGGTCCACTCTCCGTCTTTGGAAACAAGGCAGCCCTTTGGGCCTGGCAGCTCTAGGGCAATGGAGCACACCCAGAGCAGAAGTTCTACTTCAGCCAGATCAGGCCTGCCAGGAAACTGCGTTTCACAGGCCTTGGTAAGAGATGTTCCCGGTAGGCTGTAAGAGCACTGGGCAGAGCCAGTTGTTTCTTACCTTCCTGAAAAGCTGGAAGCAAGATGCTTGGGACCCCTCTGCCCGTTTGGGAACAAGGCAGCCTTTTGGGTCGGGAAGCTCTAGGCCAATGGAGCACACGCAGAGCAGGAGTTCTACTTCAGCCTGATCAGGCCTGCAAAGAAACAGCGTTTGACAGGCCTTGGTAAGAGATGTTCCCGGTAGGTGTAAGAGCACTGGGCAGAGCCAGTTGTTTCTTAGCTTCGCAAAGACCGGGAAGCAAGATGCTTTGGGCCTCTCTGCCCCTTTAAACAGGGCAGCACTTTGGGCCTGGCAGCTCTAGGGCAATGGAGCACACCCAGAGCCGGAGTTCTACTTCAGCCAGATGAGGCCTGCCAAGAAACTGCGTTTCACAGGCCTTTCAAAGACATGTTCCCTGTAGGCTGTAAGAGCACGGGGCAGAGCGAGTTGGTTCTTAGCTTCCCAGAGAGCTGGAAGCAAGATGCTTTGGGGCCTCTCTGCCCCTTTGGAAACAAGGCAGCACCTTGGGCCTGGCAGCTCTAGGGCAATGGAGCACACCCAGAGCAGAAGTTCTACTTCAGCCAAATCAGGCCTGCCAGGAAACGGCGTTTCACAGGCCTTGGTAAGAGATGTTCCCGGTAGGCTGTAAGAGCACTGGGCAACGCCAGATGTTTCTTAGCTTCCCGAAGAGCTGGATGCGAGAAGCTTTGGTGCCACTCCCTCACTTTGGACTCAAGGCAGTCCTTTGGGGCAGGTAGCTCTAGCCCAGTGGAGCACACCCAGAGCAGAAGTTCTACTTCGGCCAGTTCAGGCCACCAACAAACTGCGTTTCACAGGCCTTGGTAAGAGATGTTCCCGGTAGGCTGTAAGAGCACTGGGCAACGTCAGATGTTTCTTAGCTTCCCGAAGAGCTGGATGCGAGAAGCTTTGGTGCCACTCTCTCACTTTGGACTCAAGGCAGCCCTTTGGGGCAGGTAGCTCTAGCCCAGTGGAGCACACCCAGAGCAGAAGTTCTACTTCGGCCAGTTCAGGCCACCAACAAACTGCGTTTCACAGGCCTTGGTAAGAGATGTTCCCGGTAGGCTGTAAGAGCACTGGGCAACGCCAGATGTTTCTTAGCTTCCTGAAGAGCTGGAAGCAAGATGCTTTGGGGCCTCTCATCCCCTTTGCAAACAAGGTGGCCCTATGGGCCAGGCAGCTCTAGGCCAATGGAGCACACCCAGAGCAGAAGTACTACTTCGGCCAGTTCAGGCCACCAACAAACTGCGTTTCACAGGCCTTGGTAAGAGATGTTCCCCGTAGGCTGTAAGAGCACTGGGCAACGCCAGATGTTTCTTAGCTTCCCGAAGAGCTGGAAGCAAGATGCTTTGGGGCCTCTCATCCCCTTTGCAAACAAGGCCGACCTTTGGGCCAGGCAGCTCTAGGCCAATGGAGCACACCCAGAGCAGAAGTTCTACCTCAGCCAGATAAGGCCTGCCAAGAAACTGCGTTTCAAAGGCTTTGGTAAGAGATGTTCCCGGTACTCTGTTAGAGCACTGGGCAGAGCCATTTGTTTCTTAGCTTCCCAAAGAGCTGGAAGCAAGATGCTTTGGGGGCTCCCTGCCCCTTTGCCAACAAGGGCGACCTTTGGGCCTTTCAGCTCTAGGCCAATGGAGCACACCCAGAGCAGAAGTCCTACTTCAGCCAGATCAGGCCTGCCAAGGAACTGCGTTTCAGAGGCCTTTGCATGTGACGTTCCCGGTAGGCTGTGAGAGCACGGTGCAGAGCCAGTTGTTTCCTTGTTTCCCAAACAGCTGGAAGCAAGACGCTTTGGGGCCTCTCTGCCCCTTTGGAAACAAGGCAGCACGTTGGGTCTGGCAGCTCTAGGGCAATGGAGCACAACCAGAGCCGAAGTTCTACTTCTTCCAGATCAGGCCTGCCTAGACAGTGCGTTTCCCAGGCCTTGATAAGAGATGTTCTCTTAGGCTATAAGAGCACTGGGCACAGCCAGTTGTTTCTTAGCTTCCCAAGAGGTGGAAGCAACATGATTTGGGGCCTCTCTCCCCCTTTGGAAACAAGGCAGCCCTTTGGGCCTTTCAGCTCTAGGGCAATGGAGCACACCCAGAGCAGAAGTTCTACCTCAGCCAGATCAGGCCTGCCAAGAAACTGCTTTTCACAGGCCTTCGTAAGAGGTGTACCCGGAAGGCTGTAAGAGTACCTGGCAGAGCGAGTTGTTTCTTAGCTTCAAAAACATCTGGAAGCAACATGATTTGGGGCCTCTCTCCCCCTTTGGAAACAAAGCAGCCTTTGTGCCTGGCAGCTCTAGGCCAAAGTAGCACACCCAGAGCACAAGTTCTACCTCAGCCAGATCAGGCCTTCCAAGAAACTGCGTCTCACAGGCCTTTCTCTGTCACGTTGCCGGTAGGCTGTGAGAGCACTGTGCAGAGCCAGTTGTTTCTTAGCTTCCCAAAGATTTGGAAGCAAGATGCTTTGGGGACTCTCAGCCCCTTTGGAAACAAGGCGGCCCTTTGGGCCTGGCAGCTCTAGGCCAAAGTAGCACGCCCAGAGCAGGAGTTCTACTTCAGCCAGATCAGGCCTGCCAAGAAACTGCGTTTCACAGGCCTTGGTAAGAGATGTTCCCGGTAGGCTGTGAGAGCACTGTGGAGAGCCAGTTGCTTTAGCTTCCCACAGAGCTGGAAGCAAGATGCCTTGGGGCCTCTCTCTCCCTTTGGACACAAGGCAGCCGTTTGGGCCTGGCAGCTCTAGGCCAATGGAGCACACCCACAGCAGAAGTTCTACTATAGGCAGATCAGTCCTGCCCAGAAACTGCGTTTCACAGCCCTTGGTAAGAGATGTTCACGGTAGGCTGTGAGAGCACTGGGCAGAACCAGTTGTTTTTTAGCTTCCCAAAGTGCTGGAGGCAAGATGCTTTGGGGCCTCTCTCACCCTTTGGAAACAAGGCAGCCCTTAGGTCCTGGTAGCTCTAGGCCTATGTAGCACAACCAGAACAGAAGTTCTACTTCAGCCAGGTCAGGCCTGCCAAGAAACTGCGTTTCACAGGCCTTTCAAAGAGATGTTCTCTTAGGCTGTAAGAGCACTGGGCAGAGCCAGCTGTTTCTTAGCTTCCCGAAGAGCTGGGAGCAAGATGCTTTGGGTCCACTCTCCGTCTTTGGAAACAAGGCAGCCCTTTGGGCCTGGCAGCTCTAGGGCAATGGAGCACACCCAGAGCAGAAGTTCTACTTCAGCCAGATCAGGCCTGCCAGGAAACTGCGTTTCACAGGCCTTGGTAAGAGATGTTCCCGGTAGGCTGTAAGAGCACTGGGCAGAGCCAGTTGTTTCTTACCTTCCTGAAAAGCTGGAAGCAAGATGCTTGGGACCCCTCTGCCCGTTTGGGAACAAGGCAGCCTTTTGGGTCGGGAAGCTCTAGGCCAATGGAGCACACGCAGAGCAGGAGTTCTACTTCAGCCTGATCAGGCCTGCAAAGAAACAGCGTTTGACAGGCCTTGGTAAGAGATGTTCCCGGTAGGTGTAAGAGCACTGGGCAGAGCCAGTTGTTTCTTAGCTTCGCAAAGACCGGGAAGCAAGATGCTTTGGGCCTCTCTGCCCCTTTAAACAGGGCAGCACTTTGGGCCTGGCAGCTCTAGGGCAATGGAGCACACCCAGAGCCGGAGTTCTACTTCAGCCAGATGAGGCCTGCCAAGAAACTGCGTTTCACAGGCCTTTCAAAGACATGTTCCCGGTAGGCTGTAAGAGCACGGGGCAGAGCGAGTTGGTTCTTAGCTTCCCAGAGAGCTGGAAGCAAGATGCTTTGGGGCCTCTCTGCCCCTTTGGAAACAAGGCAGCACCTTGGGCCTGGCAGCTCTAGGGCAATGGAGCACACCCAGAGCAGAAGTTCTACTTCAGCCAAATCAGGCCTGCCAGGAAACGGCGTTTCACAGGCCTTGGTAAGAGATGTTCCCGGTAGGCTGTAAGAGCACTGGGCAACGCCAGATGTTTCTTAGCTTCCCGAAGAGCTGGATGCGAGAAGCTTTGGTGCCACTCCCTCACTTTGGACTCAAGGCAGTCCTTTGGGGCAGGTAGCTCTAGCCCAGTGGAGCACACCCAGAGCAGAAGTTCTACTTCGGCCAGTTCAGGCCACCAACAAACTGCGTTTCACAGGCCTTGGTAAGAGATGTTCCCGGTAGGCTGTAAGAGCACTGGGCAACGTCAGATGTTTCTTAGCTTCCCGAAGAGCTGGATGCGAGAAGCTTTGGTGCCACTCTCTCACTTTGGACTCAAGGCAGCCCTTTGGGGCAGGTAGCTCTAGCCCAGTGGAGCACACCCAGAGCAGAAGTTCTACTTCGGCCAGTTCAGGCCACCAACAAACTGCGTTTCACAGGCCTTGGTAAGAGATGTTCCCGGTAGGCTGTAAGAGCACTGGGCAACGCCAGATGTTTCTTAGCTTCCTGAAGAGCTGGAAGCAAGATGCTTTGGGGCCTCTCATCCCCTTTGCAAACAAGGTGGCCCTATGGGCCAGGCAGCTCTAGGCCAATGGAGCACACCCAGAGCAGAAGTACTACTTCGGCCAGTTCAGGCCACCAACAAACTGCGTTTCACAGGCCTTGGTAAGAGATGTTCCCCGTAGGCTGTAAGAGCACTGGGCAACGCCAGATGTTTCTTAGCTTCCCGAAGAGCTGGAAGCAAGATGCTTTGGGGCCTCTCATCCCCTTTGCAAACAAGGCCGACCTTTGGGCCAGGCAGCTCTAGGCCAATGGAGCACACCCAGAGCAGAAGTTCTACCTCAGCCAGATAAGGCCTGCCAAGAAACTGCGTTTCAAAGGCTTTGGTAAGAGATGTTCCCGGTACTCTGTTAGAGCACTGGGCAGAGCCATTTGTTTCTTAGCTTCCCAAAGAGCTGGAAGCAAGATGCTTTGGGGGCTCCCTGCCCCTTTGCCAACAAGGGCGACCTTTGGGCCTTTCAGCTCTAGGCCAATGGAGCACACCCAGAGCAGAAGTCCTACTTCAGCCAGATCAGGCCTGCCAAGGAACTGCGTTTCAGAGGCCTTTGCATGTGACGTTCCCGGTAGGCTGTGAGAGCACGGTGCAGAGCCAGTTGTTTCCTTGTTTCCCAAACAGCTGGAAGCAAGACGCTTTGGGGCCTCTCTGCCCCTTTGGAAACAAGGCAGCACGTTGGGTCTGGCAGCTCTAGGGCAATGGAGCACAACCAGAGCCGAAGTTCTACTTCTTCCAGATCAGGCCTGCCTAGACAGTGCGTTTCCCAGGCCTTGATAAGAGATGTTCTCTTAGGCTATAAGAGCACTGGGCACAGCCAGTTGTTTCTTAGCTTCCCAAGAGGTGGAAGCAACATGATTTGGGGCCTCTCTCCCCCTTTGGAAACAAGGCAGCCCTTTGGGCCTTTCAGCTCTAGGGCAATGGAGCACACCCAGAGCAGAAGTTCTACCTCAGCCAGATCAGGCCTGCCAAGAAACTGCTTTTCACAGGCCTTCGTAAGAGGTGTACCCGGAAGGCTGTAAGAGTACCTGGCAGAGCGAGTTGTTTCTTAGCTTCAAAAACATCTGGAAGCAACATGATTTGGGGCCTCTCTCCCCCTTTGGAAACAAAGCAGCCTTTGTGCCTGGCAGCTCTAGGCCAAAGTAGCACACCCAGAGCACAAGTTCTACCTCAGCCAGATCAGGCCTTCCAAGAAACTGCGTCTCACAGGCCTTTCTCTGTCACGTTGCCGGTAGGCTGTGAGAGCACTGTGCAGAGCCAGTTGTTTCTTAGCTTCCCAAAGATTTGGAAGCAAGATGCTTTGGGGACTCTCAGCCCCTTTGGAAACAAGGCGGCCCTTTGGGCCTGGCAGCTCTAGGCCAAAGTAGCACGCCCAGAGCAGGAGTTCTACTTCAGCCAGATCAGGCCTGCCAAGAAACTGCGTTTCACAGGCCTTGGTAAGAGATGTTCCCGGTAGGCTGTGAGAGCACTGTGGAGAGCCAGTTGCTTTAGCTTCCCACAGAGCTGGAAGCAAGATGCCTTGGGGCCTCTCTCTCCCTTTGGACACAAGGCAGCCGTTTGGGCCTGGCAGCTCTAGGCCAATGGAGCACACCCACAGCAGAAGTTCTACTATAGGCAGATCAGTCCTGCCCAGAAACTGCGTTTCACAGCCCTTGGTAAGAGATGTTCACGGTAGGCTGTGAGAGCACTGGGCAGAACCAGTTGTTTTTTAGCTTCCCAAAGTGCTGGAGGCAAGATGCTTTGGGGCCTCTCTCACCCTTTGGAAACAAGGCAGCCCTTAGGTCCTGGTAGCTCTAGGCCTATGTAGCACAACCAGAACAGAAGTTCTACTTCAGCCAGGTCAGGCCTGCCAAGAAACTGCGTTTCACAGGCCTTTCAAAGAGATGTTCTCTTAGGCTGTAAGAGCACTGGGCAGAGCCAGCTGTTTCTTAGCTTCCCGAAGAGCTGGGAGCAAGATGCTTTGGGTCCACTCTCCGTCTTTGGAAACAAGGCAGCCCTTTGGGCCTGGCAGCTCTAGGGCAATGGAGCACACCCAGAGCAGAAGTTCTACTTCAGCCAGATCAGGCCTGCCAGGAAACTGCGTTTCACAGGCCTTGGTAAGAGATGTTCCCGGTAGGCTGTAAGAGCACTGGGCAGAGCCAGTTGTTTCTTACCTTCCTGAAAAGCTGGAAGCAAGATGCTTGGGACCCCTCTGCCCGTTTGGGAACAAGGCAGCCTTTTGGGTCGGGAAGCTCTAGGCCAATGGAGCACACGCAGAGCAGGAGTTCTACTTCAGCCTGATCAGGCCTGCAAAGAAACAGCGTTTGACAGGCCTTGGTAAGAGATGTTCCCGGTAGGTGTAAGAGCACTGGGCAGAGCCAGTTGTTTCTTAGCTTCGCAAAGACCGGGAAGCAAGATGCTTTGGGCCTCTCTGCCCCTTTAAACAGGGCAGCACTTTGGGCCTGGCAGCTCTAGGGCAATGGAGCACACCCAGAGCCGGAGTTCTACTTCAGCCAGATGAGGCCTGCCAAGAAACTGCGTTTCACAGGCCTTTCAAAGACATGTTCCCGGTAGGCTGTAAGAGCACGGGGCAGAGCGAGTTGGTTCTTAGCTTCCCAGAGAGCTGGAAGCAAGATGCTTTGGGGCCTCTCTGCCCCTTTGGAAACAAGGCAGCACCTTGGGCCTGGCAGCTCTAGGGCAATGGAGCACACCCAGAGCAGAAGTTCTACTTCAGCCAAATCAGGCCTGCCAGGAAACGGCGTTTCACAGGCCTTGGTAAGAGATGTTCCCGGTAGGCTGTAAGAGCACTGGGCAACGCCAGATGTTTCTTAGCTTCCCGAAGAGCTGGATGCGAGAAGCTTTGGTGCCACTCCCTCACTTTGGACTCAAGGCAGTCCTTTGGGGCAGGTAGCTCTAGCCCAGTGGAGCACACCCAGAGCAGAAGTTCTACTTCGGCCAGTTCAGGCCACCAACAAACTGCGTTTCACAGGCCTTGGTAAGAGATGTTCCCGGTAGGCTGTAAGAGCACTGGGCAACGTCAGATGTTTCTTAGCTTCCCGAAGAGCTGGATGCGAGAAGCTTTGGTGCCACTCTCTCACTTTGGACTCAAGGCAGCCCTTTGGGGCAGGTAGCTCTAGCCCAGTGGAGCACACCCAGAGCAGAAGTTCTACTTCGGCCAGTTCAGGCCACCAACAAACTGCGTTTCACAGGCCTTGGTAAGAGATGTTCCCGGTAGGCTGTAAGAGCACTGGGCAACGCCAGATGTTTCTTAGCTTCCTGAAGAGCTGGAAGCAAGATGCTTTGGGGCCTCTCATCCCCTTTGCAAACAAGGTGGCCCTATGGGCCAGGCAGCTCTAGGCCAATGGAGCACACCCAGAGCAGAAGTACTACTTCGGCCAGTTCAGGCCACCAACAAACTGCGTTTCACAGGCCTTGGTAAGAGATGTTCCCCGTAGGCTGTAAGAGCACTGGGCAACGCCAGATGTTTCTTAGCTTCCCGAAGAGCTGGAAGCAAGATGCTTTGGGGCCTCTCATCCCCTTTGCAAACAAGGCCGACCTTTGGGCCAGGCAGCTCTAGGCCAATGGAGCACACCCAGAGCAGAAGTTCTACCTCAGCCAGATAAGGCCTGCCAAGAAACTGCGTTTCAAAGGCTTTGGTAAGAGATGTTCCCGGTACTCTGTTAGAGCACTGGGCAGAGCCATTTGTTTCTTAGCTTCCCAAAGAGCTGGAAGCAAGATGCTTTGGGGGCTCCCTGCCCCTTTGCCAACAAGGGCGACCTTTGGGCCTTTCAGCTCTAGGCCAATGGAGCACACCCAGAGCAGAAGTCCTACTTCAGCCAGATCAGGCCTGCCAAGGAACTGCGTTTCAGAGGCCTTTGCATGTGACGTTCCCGGTAGGCTGTGAGAGCACGGTGCAGAGCCAGTTGTTTCCTTGTTTCCCAAACAGCTGGAAGCAAGACGCTTTGGGGCCTCTCTGCCCCTTTGGAAACAAGGCAGCACGTTGGGTCTGGCAGCTCTAGGGCAATGGAGCACAACCAGAGCCGAAGTTCTACTTCTTCCAGATCAGGCCTGCCTAGACAGTGCGTTTCACAGGCCTTGATAAGAGATGTTCTCTTAGGCTATAAGAGCACTGGGCACAGCCAGTTGTTTCTTAGCTTCCCAAGAGGTGGAAGCAAGATGCTTTGGGGCCTCTCTCCCCCTTTGGAAACAAGGCAGCCCTTTGGGCCTTTCAGCTCTAGGGCAATGGAGCACACCCAGAGCAGAAGTTCTACCTCAGCCAGATCAGGCCTGCCAAGAAACTGCTTTTCACAGGCCTTCGTAAGAGGTGTTCCCGGAAGGCTGTAAGAGTACCTGGCAGAGCGAGTTGTTTCTTAGCTTCAAAAACATCTGGAAGCAACATGATTTGGGGCCTCTCTCCCCCTTTGGAAACAAAGCAGCCTTTGTGCCTGGCAGCTCTAGGCCAAAGTAGCACACCCAGAGCACAAGTTCTACCTCAGCCAGATCAGGCCTTCCAAGAAACTGCGTCTCACAGGCCTTTCTCTGTCACGTTGCCGGTAGGCTGTGAGAGCACTGTGCAGAGCCAGTTGTTTCTTAGCTTCCCAAAGATTTGGAAGCAAGATGCTTTGGGGACTCTCAGCCCCTTTGGAAACAAGGCGGCCCTTTGGGCCTGGCAGCTCTAGGCCAAAGTAGCACGCCCAGAGCAGGAGTTCTACTTCAGCCAGATCAGGCCTGCCAAGAAACTGCGTTTCACAGGCCTTGGTAAGAGATGTTCCCGGTAGGCTGTGAGAGCACTGTGGAGAGCCAGTTGCTTTAGCTTCCCACAGAGCTGGAAGCAAGATGCCTTGGGGCCTCTCTCTCCCTTTGGACACAAGGCAGCCGTTTGGGCCTGGCAGCTCTAGGCCAATGGAGCACACCCACAGCAGAAGTTCTACTTCAGGCAGATCAGTCCTGCCCAGAAACTGCGTTTCACAGCCCTTGGTAAGAGATGTTCACGGTAGGCTGTGAGAGCACTGGGCAGAACCAGTTGTTTTTTAGCTTCCCAAAGTGCTGGAGGCAAGATGCTTTGGGGCCTCTCTCACCCTTTGGAAACAAGGCAGCCCTTAGGTCCTGGTAGCTCTAGGCCTATGTAGCACAACCAGAACAGAAGTTCTACTTCAGCCAGGTCAGGCCTGCCAAGAAACTGCGTTTCACAGGCCTTTCAAAGAGATGTTCTCTTAGGCTGTAAGAGCACTGGGCAGAGCCAGCTGTTTCTTAGCTTCCCGAAGAGCTGGGAGCAAGATGCTTTGGGTCCACTCTCCGTCTTTGGAAACAAGGCAGCCCTTTGGGCCTGGCAGCTCTAGGGCAATGGAGCACACCCAGAGCAGAAGTTCTACTTCAGCCAGATCAGGCCTGCCAGGAAACTGCGTTTCACAGGCCTTGGTAAGAGATGTTCCCGGTAGGCTGTAAGAGCACTGGGCAGAGCCAGTTGTTTCTTACCTTCCTGAAAAGCTGGAAGCAAGATGCTTGGGACCCCTCTGCCCGTTTGGGAACAAGGCAGCCTTTTGGGTCGGGAAGCTCTAGGCCAATGGAGCACACGCAGAGCAGGAGTTCTACTTCAGCCTGATCAGGCCTGCAAAGAAACAGCGTTTGACAGGCCTTGGTAAGAGATGTTCCCGGTAGGTGTAAGAGCACTGGGCAGAGCCAGTTGTTTCTTAGCTTCGCAAAGACCGGGAAGCAAGATGCTTTGGGCCTCTCTGCCCCTTGGAAACAGGGCAGCACTTGGGGCCTGGCAGCTCTAGGGCAATGGAGCACACCCAGAGCCGGAGTTCTACTTCAGCCAGATGAGGCCTGCCAAGAAACTGCGTTTCACAGGCCTTTCAAAGACATGTTCCCGGTAGGCTGTAAGAGCACGGGGCAGAGCGAGTTGGTTCTTAGCTTCCCAGAGAGCTGGAAGCAAGATGCTTTGGGGCCTCTCTGCCCCTTTGGAAACAAGGCAGCACCTTGGGCCTGGCAGCTCTAGGGCAATGGAGCACACCCATAGCAGAAGTTCTACTTCAGCCAAATCAGGCCTGCCAGGAAACGGCGTTTCACAGGCCTTGGTAAGAGATGTTCCCGGTAGGCTGTAAGAGCACTGGGCAACGCCAGATGTTTCTTAGCTTCCCGAAGAGCTGGAAGCAAGATGCTTTGGGGCCTCTCATCCCCTTTGCAAACAAGGTGGCCCTATGGGCCAGGCAGCTCTAGGCCAATGGAGCACACCCAGAGCAGAAGTTCTACTTCGGCCAGTTCAGGCCACCAACAAACTGCGTTTCACAGGCCTTGGTAAGAGATGTTCCCGGTAGGCTGTAAGAGCACTGGGCAACGCCAGATGTTTCTTAGCTTCCCGAAGAGCTGGAAGCAAGATGCTTTGGGGCCTCTCATCCCCTTTGCAAACAAGGCCGACCTTTGGGCCAGGCAGCTCTAGGCCAATGGAGCACACCCAGAGCAGAAGTTCTACCTCAGCCAGATAAGGCCTGCCAAGAAACTGCGTTTCAAAGGCTTTGGTAAGAGATGTTCCCGGTACTCTGTTAGAGCACTGGGCAGAGCCATTTGTTTCTTAGCTTCCCAAAGAGCTGGAAGCAAGATGCTTTGGGGGCTCCCTGCCCCTTTGCCAACAAGGGCGACCTTTGGGCCTTTCAGCTCTAGGCCAATGGAGCACACCCAGAGCAGAAGTCCTACTTCAGCCAGATCAGGCCTGCCAAGGAACTGCGTTTCAGAGGCCTTTGTATGTGACGTTCCCGGTAGGCTGTGAGAGCACGGTGCAGAGCCAGTTGTTTCCTTGTTTCCCAAACAGCTGGAAGCAAGACGCTTTGGGGCCTCTCTGCCCCTTTGGAAACAAGGCAGCACGTTGGGTCTGGCAGCTCTAGGGCAATGGAGCACAACCAGAGCCGAAGTTCTACTTCTTCCAGATCAGGCCTGCCTAGACAGTGCGTTTCCCAGGCCTTGATAAGAGATGTTCTCTTAGGCTATAAGAGCACTGGGCACAGCCAGTTGTTTCTTAGCTTCCCAAGAGGTGGAAGCAAGATGCTTTGGGGCCTCTCTCCCCCTTTGGAAACAAGGCAGCCCTTTGGGCCTTTCAGCTCTAGGGCAATGGAGCACACCCAGAGCAGAAGTTCTACCTCAGCCAGATCAGGCCTGCCAAGAAACAGCTTTTCACAGGCCTTCGTAAGAGGTGTTCCCGGAAGGCTGTAAGAGTACCTGGCAGAGCGAGTTGTTTCTTAGCTTCAAAAACAGCTGGAAGCAACATGATTTGGGGCCTCTCTCCCCCTTTGGAAACAAAGCAGCCTTTGTGCCTGGCAGCTCTAGGCCAAAGTAGCACACCCAGAGCACAAGTTCTACCTCAGCCAGATCAGGCCTTCCAAGAAACTGCGTCTCACAGGCCTTTCTCTGTCACGTTGCCGGTAGGCTGTGAGAGCACTGTGCAGAGCCAGTTGTTTCTTAGCTTCCCAAAGATTTGGAAGCAAGATGCTTTGGGGACTCTCAGCCCCTTTGGAAACAAGGCGGCCCTTTGGGCCTGGCAGCTCTAGGCCAAAGTAGCACGCCCAGAGCAGGAGTTCTACTTCAGCCAGATCAGGCCTGCCAAGAAACTGCGTTTCACAGGCCTTGGTAAGAGATGTTCCCGGTAGGCTGTGAGAGCACTGTGGAGAGCCAGTTGCTTTAGCTTCCCACAGAGCTGGAAGCAAGATGCCTTGGGGCCTCTCTCTCCCTTTGGACACAAGGCAGCCGTTTGGGCCTGGCAGCTCTAGGCCAATGGAGCACACCCACAGCAGAAGTTCTACTTCAGGCAGATCAGTCCTGCCCAGAAACTGCGTTTCACAGCCCTTGGTAAGAGATGTTCACGGTAGGCTGTGAGAGCACTGGGCAGAACCAGTTGTTTTTTAGCTTCCCAAAGTGCTGGAGGCAAGATGCTTTGGGGCCTCTCTCACCCTTTGGAAACAAGGCAGCCCTTAGGTCCTGGTAGCTCTAGGCCTATGTAGCACAACCAGAACAGAAGTTCTACTTCAGCCAGATCAGGCCTGCCAAGAAACTGCGTTTCACAGGCCTTTCAAAGAGATGTTCTCTTAGGCTGTAAGAGCACTGGGCAGAGCCAGCTGTTTCTTAGCTTCCCGAAGAGCTGGGAGCAAGATGCTTTGGGTCCACTCTCCGTCTTTGGAAACAAGGCAGCCCTTTGGGCCTGGCAGCTCTAGGGCAATGGAGCACACCCAGAGCAGAAGTTCTACTTCAGCCAGATCAGGCCTGCCAGGAAACTGCGTTTCACAGGCCTTGGTAAGAGATGTTCCCGGTAGGCTGTAAGAGCACTGGGCAGAGCCAGTTGTTTCTTACCTTCCTGAAAAGCTGGAAGCAAGATGCTTGGGACCCCTCTGCCCGTTTGGGAACAAGGCAGCCTTTTGGGTCGGGAAGCTCTAGGCCAATGGAGCACACGCAGAGCAGGAGTTCTACTTCAGCCTGATCAGGCCTGCAAAGAAACAGCGTTTGACAGGCCTTGGTAAGAGATGTTCCCGGTAGGTGTAAGAGCACTGGGCAGAGCCAGTTGTTTCTTAGCTTCGCAAAGACCGGGAAGCAAGATGCTTTGGGCCTCTCTGCCCCTTGGAAACAGGGCAGCACTTGGGGCCTGGCAGCTCTAGGGCAATGGAGCACACCCAGAGCCGGAGTTCTACTTCAGCCAGATGAGGCCTGCCAAGAAACTGCGTTTCACAGGCCTTTCAAAGACATGTTCCCGGTAGGCTGTAAGAGCACGGGGCAGAGCGAGTTGGTTCTTAGCTTCCCAGAGAGCTGGAAGCAAGATGCTTTGGGGCCTCTCTGCCCCTTTGGAAACAAGGCAGCACCTTGGGCCTGGCAGCTCTAGGGCAATGGAGCACACCCAGAGCAGAAGTTCTACTTCAGCCAAATCAGGCCTGCCAGGAAACGGCGTTTCACAGGCCTTGGTAAGAGATGTTCCCGGTAGGCTGTAAGAGCACTGGGCAACGCCAGATGTTTCTTAGCTTCCCGAAGAGCTGGAAGCAAGATGCTTTGGGGCCTCTCATCCCCTTTGCAAACAAGGTGGCCCTATGGGCCAGGCAGCTCTAGGCCAATGGAGCACACCCAGAGCAGAAGTTCTACTTCGGCCAGTTCAGGCCACCAACAAACTGCGTTTCACAGGCCTTGGTAAGAGATGTTCCCGGTAGGCTGTAAGAGCACTGGGCAACGCCAGATGTTTCTTAGCTTCCCGAAGAGCTGGAAGCAAGATGCTTTGGGGCCTCTCATCCCCTTTGCAAACAAGGCCGACCTTTGGGCCAGGCAGCTCTAGGCCAATGGAGCACACCCAGAGCAGAAGTTCTACCTCAGCCAGATAAGGCCTGCCAAGAAACTGCGTTTCAAAGGCTTTGGTAAGAGATGTTCCCGGTACTCTGTTAGAGCACTGGGCAGAGCCATTTGTTTCTTAGCTTCCCAAAGAGCTGGAAGCAAGATGCTTTGGGGGCTCCCTGCCCCTTTGCCAACAAGGGCGACCTTTGGGCCTTTCAGCTCTAGGCCAATGGAGCACACCCAGAGCAGAAGTCCTACTTCAGCCAGATCAGGCCTGCCAAGGAACTGCGTTTCAGAGGCCTTTGTATGTGACGTTCCCGGTAGGCTGTGAGAGCACGGTGCAGAGCCAGTTGTTTCCTTGTTTCCCAAACAGCTGGAAGCAAGACGCTTTGGGGCCTCTCTGCCCCTTTGGAAACAAGGCAGCACGTTGGGTCTGGCAGCTCTAGGGCAATGGAGCACAACCAGAGCCGAAGTTCTACTTCTTCCAGATCAGGCCTGCCTAGACAGTGCGTTTCCCAGGCCTTGATAAGAGATGTTCTCTTAGGCTATAAGAGCACTGGGCACAGCCAGTTGTTTCTTAGCTTCCCAAGAGGTGGAAGCAAGATGCTTTGGGGCCTCTCTCCCCCTTTGGAAACAAGGCAGCCCTTTGGGCCTTTCAGCTCTAGGGCAATGGAGCACACCCAGAGCAGAAGTTCTACCTCAGCCAGATCAGGCCTGCCAAGAAACTGCTTTTCACAGGCCTTCGTAAGAGGTGTTCCCGGAAGGCTGTAAGAGTACCTGGCAGAGCGAGTTGTTTCTTAGCTTCAAAAACAGCTGGAAGCAACATGATTTGGGGCCTCTCTCCCCCTTTGGAAACAAAGCAGCCTTTGTGCCTGGCAGCTCTAGGCCAAAGTAGCACACCCAGAGCACAAGTTCTACCTCAGCCAGATCAGGCCTTCCAAGAAACTGCGTCTCACAGGCCTTTCTCTGTCACGTTGCCGGTAGGCTGTGAGAGCACTGTGCAGAGCCAGTTGTTTCTTAGCTTCCCAAAGATTTGGAAGCAAGATGCTTTGGGGACTCTCAGCCCCTTTGGAAACAAGGCGGCCCTTTGGGCCTGGCAGCTCTAGGCCAAAGTAGCACGCCCAGAGCAGGAGTTCTACTTCAGCCAGATCAGGCCTGCCAAGAAACTGCGTTTCACAGGCCTTGGTAAGAGATGTTCCCGGTAGGCTGTGAGAGCACTGTGGAGAGCCAGTTGCTTTAGCTTCCCACAGAGCTGGAAGCAAGATGCCTTGGGGCCTCTCTCTCCCTTTGGACACAAGGCAGCCGTTTGGGCCTGGCAGCTCTAGGCCAATGGAGCACACCCACAGCAGAAGTTCTACTTCAGGCAGATCAGTCCTGCCCAGAAACTGCGTTTCACAGCCCTTGGTAAGAGATGTTCACGGTAGGCTGTGAGAGCACTGGGCAGAACCAGTTGTTTTTTAGCTTCCCAAAGTGCTGGAGGCAAGATGCTTTGGGGCCTCTCTCACCCTTTGGAAACAAGGCAGCCCTTAGGTCCTGGTAGCTCTAGGCCTATGTAGCACAACCAGAACAGAAGTTCTACTTCAGCCAGGTCAGGCCTGCCAAGAAACTGCGTTTCACAGGCCTTTCAAAGAGATGTTCTCTTAGGCTGTAAGAGCACTGGGCAGAGCCAGCTGTTTCTTAGCTTCCCGAAGAGCTGGGAGCAAGATGCTTTGGGTCCACTCTCCGTCTTTGGAAACAAGGCAGCCCTTTGGGCCTGGCAGCTCTAGGGCAATGGAGCACACCCAGAGCAGAAGTTCTACTTCAGCCAGATCAGGCCTGCCAGGAAACTGCGTTTCACAGGCCTTGGTAAGAGATGTTCCCGGTAGGCTGTAAGAGCACTGGGCAGAGCCAGTTGTTTCTTACCTTCCTGAAAAGCTGGAAGCAAGATGCTTGGGACCCCTCTGCCCGTTTGGGAACAAGGCAGCCTTTTGGGTCGGGAAGCTCTAGGCCAATGGAGCACACGCAGAGCAGGAGTTCTACTTCAGCCTGATCAGGCCTGCAAAGAAACAGCGTTTGACAGGCCTTGGTAAGAGATGTTCCCGGTAGGTGTAAGAGCACTGGGCAGAGCCAGTTGTTTCTTAGCTTCGCAAAGACCGGGAAGCAAGATGCTTTGGGCCTCTCTGCCCCTTGGAAACAGGGCAGCACTTGGGGCCTGGCAGCTCTAGGGCAATGGAGCACACCCAGAGCCGGAGTTCTACTTCAGCCAGATGAGGCCTGCCAAGAAACTGCGTTTCACAGGCCTTTCAAAGACATGTTCCCGGTAGGCTGTAAGAGCACGGGGCAGAGCGAGTTGGTTCTTAGCTTCCCAGAGAGCTGGAAGCAAGATGCTTTGGGGCCTCTCTGCCCCTTTGGAAACAAGGCAGCACCTTGGGCCTGGCAGCTCTAGGGCAATGGAGCACACCCAGAGCAGAAGTTCTACTTCAGCCAAATCAGGCCTGCCAGGAAACGGCGTTTCACAGGCCTTGGTAAGAGATGTTCCCGGTAGGCTGTAAGAGCACTGGGCAACGCCAGATGTTTCTTAGCTTCCCGAAGAGCTGGAAGCAAGATGCTTTGGGGCCTCTCATCCCCTTTGCAAACAAGGTGGCCCTATGGGCCAGGCAGCTCTAGGCCAATGGAGCACACCCAGAGCAGAAGTTCTACTTCGGCCAGTTCAGGCCACCAACAAACTGCGTTTCACAGGCCTTGGTAAGAGATGTTCCCGGTAGGCTGTAAGAGCACTGGGCAACGCCAGATGTTTCTTAGCTTCCCGAAGAGCTGGAAGCAAGATGCTTTGGGGCCTCTCATCCCCTTTGCAAACAAGGCCGACCTTTGGGCCAGGCAGCTCTAGGCCAATGGAGCACACCCAGAGCAGAAGTTCTACCTCAGCCAGATAAGGCCTGCCAAGAAACTGCGTTTCAAAGGCTTTGGTAAGAGATGTTCCCGGTACTCTGTTAGAGCACTGGGCAGAGCCATTTGTTTCTTAGCTTCCCAAAGAGCTGGAAGCAAGATGCTTTGGGGGCTCCCTGCCCCTTTGCCAACAAGGGCGACCTTTGGGCCTTTCAGCTCTAGGCCAATGGAGCACACCCAGAGCAGAAGTCCTACTTCAGCCAGATCAGGCCTGCCAAGGAACTGCGTTTCAGAGGCCTTTGTATGTGACGTTCCCGGTAGGCTGTGAGAGCACGGTGCAGAGCCAGTTGTTTCCTTGTTTCCCAAACAGCTGGAAGCAAGACGCTTTGGGGCCTCTCTGCCCCTTTGGAAACAAGGCAGCACGTTGGGTCTGGCAGCTCTAGGGCAATGGAGCACAACCAGAGCCGAAGTTCTACTTCTTCCAGATCAGGCCTGCCTAGACAGTGCGTTTCCCAGGCCTTGATAAGAGATGTTCTCTTAGGCTATAAGAGCACTGGGCACAGCCAGTTGTTTCTTAGCTTCCCAAGAGGTGGAAGCAAGATGCTTTGGGGCCTCTCTCCCCCTTTGGAAACAAGGCAGCCCTTTGGGCCTTTCAGCTCTAGGGCAATGGAGCACACCCAGAGCAGAAGTTCTACCTCAGCCAGATCAGGCCTGCCAAGAAACTGCTTTTCACAGGCCTTCGTAAGAGGTGTTCCCGGAAGGCTGTAAGAGTACCTGGCAGAGCGAGTTGTTTCTTAGCTT
The DNA here is from genome assembly GCF_041296235.1 of Equus asinus. Taxonomy (NCBI): domain Eukaryota; kingdom Metazoa; phylum Chordata; class Mammalia; order Perissodactyla; family Equidae; genus Equus; species Equus asinus. The sequence goes on from NW_027225523.1 coordinate 2,233,157, forward strand.
CAAAAACAGCTGGAAGCAACATGATTTGGGGCCTCTCTCCCCCTTTGGAAACAAAGCAGCCTTTGTGCCTGGCAGCTCTAGGCCAAAGTAGCACACCCAGAGCACAAGTTCTACCTCAGCCAGATCAGGCCTTCCAAGAAACTGCGTCTCACAGGCCTTTCTCTGTCACGTTGCCGGTAGGCTGTGAGAGCACTGTGCAGAGCCAGTTGTTTCTTAGCTTCCCAAAGATTTGGAAGCAAGATGCTTTGGGGACTCTCAGCCCCTTTGGAAACAAGGCGGCCCTTTGGGCCTGGCAGCTCTAGGCCAAAGTAGCACGCCCAGAGCAGGAGTTCTACTTCAGCCAGATCAGGCCTGCCAAGAAACTGCGTTTCACAGGCCTTGGTAAGAGATGTTCCCGGTAGGCTGTGAGAGCACTGTGGAGAGCCAGTTGCTTTAGCTTCCCACAGAGCTGGAAGCAAGATGCCTTGGGGCCTCTCTCTCCCTTTGGACACAAGGCAGCCGTTTGGGCCTGGCAGCTCTAGGCCAATGGAGCACACCCACAGCAGAAGTTCTACTTCAGGCAGATCAGTCCTGCCCAGAAACTGCGTTTCACAGCCCTTGGTAAGAGATGTTCACGGTAGGCTGTGAGAGCACTGGGCAGAACCAGTTGTTTTTTAGCTTCCCAAAGTGCTGGAGGCAAGATGCTTTGGGGCCTCTCTCACCCTTTGGAAACAAGGCAGCCCTTAGGTCCTGGTAGCTCTAGGCCTATGTAGCACAACCAGAACAGAAGTTCTACTTCAGCCAGGTCAGGCCTGCCAAGAAACTGCGTTTCACAGGCCTTTCAAAGAGATGTTCTCTTAGGCTGTAAGAGCACTGGGCAGAGCCAGCTGTTTCTTAGCTTCCCGAAGAGCTGGGAGCAAGATGCTTTGGGTCCACTCTCCGTCTTTGGAAACAAGGCAGCCCTTTGGGCCTGGCAGCTCTAGGGCAATGGAGCACACCCAGAGCAGAAGTTCTACTTCAGCCAGATCAGGCCTGCCAGGAAACTGCGTTTCACAGGCCTTGGTAAGAGATGTTCCCGGTAGGCTGTAAGAGCACTGGGCAGAGCCAGTTGTTTCTTACCTTCCTGAAAAGCTGGAAGCAAGATGCTTGGGACCCCTCTGCCCGTTTGGGAACAAGGCAGCCTTTTGGGTCGGGAAGCTCTAGGCCAATGGAGCACACGCAGAGCAGGAGTTCTACTTCAGCCTGATCAGGCCTGCAAAGAAACAGCGTTTGACAGGCCTTGGTAAGAGATGTTCCCGGTAGGTGTAAGAGCACTGGGCAGAGCCAGTTGTTTCTTAGCTTCGCAAAGACTGGGAAGCAAGATGCTTTGGGCCTCTCTGCCCCTTGGAAACAGGGCAGCACTTGGGGCCTGGCAGCTCTAGGGCAATGGAGCACACCCAGAGCCGGAGTTCTACTTCAGCCAGATGAGGCCTGCCAAGAAACTGCGTTTCACAGGCCTTTCAAAGACATGTTCCCGGTAGGCTGTAAGAGCACGGGGCAGAGCGAGTTGGTTCTTAGCTTCCCAGAGAGCTGGAAGCAAGATGCTTTGGGGCCTCTCTGCCCCTTTGGAAACAAGGCAGCACCTTGGGCCTGGCAGCTCTAGGGCAATGGAGCACACCCAGAGCAGAAGTTCTACTTCAGCCAAATCAGGCCTGCCAGGAAACGGCGTTTCACAGGCCTTGGTAAGAGATGTTCCCGGTAGGCTGTAAGAGCACTGGGCAACGCCAGATGTTTCTTAGCTTCCCGAAGAGCTGGAAGCAAGATGCTTTGGGGCCTCTCATCCCCTTTGCAAACAAGGTGGCCCTATGGGCCAGGCAGCTCTAGGCCAATGGAGCACACCCAGAGCAGAAGTTCTACTTCGGCCAGTTCAGGCCACCAACAAACTGCGTTTCACAGGCCTTGGTAAGAGATGTTCCCGGTAGGCTGTAAGAGCACTGGGCAACGCCAGATGTTTCTTAGCTTCCCGAAGAGCTGGAAGCAACATGCTTTGGGGCCTCTCATCCCCTTTGCAAACAAGGCCGACCTTTGGGCCAGGCAGCTCTAGGCCAATGGAGCACACCCAGAGCAGAAGTTCTACCTCAGCCAGATAAGGCCTGCCAAGAAACTGCGTTTCAAAGGCTTTGGTAAGAGATGTTCCCGGTACTCTGTTAGAGCACTGGGCAGAGCCATTTGTTTCTTAGCTTCCCAAAGAGCTGGAAGCAAGATGCTTTGGGGGCTCCCTGCCCCTTTGCCAACAAGGGCGACCTTTGGGCCTTTCAGCTCTAGGCCAATGGAGCACACCCAGAGCAGAAGTCCTACTTCAGCCAGATCAGGCCTGCCAAGGAACTGCGTTTCAGAGGCCTTTGTATGTGACGTTCCCGGTAGGCTGTGAGAGCACGGTGCAGAGCCAGTTGTTTCCTTGTTTCCCAAACAGCTGGAAGCAAGACGCTTTGGGGCCTCTCTGCCCCTTTGGAAACAAGGCAGCACGTTGGGTCTGGCAGCTCTAGGGCAATGGAGCACAACCAGAGCCGAAGTTCTACTTCTTCCAGATCAGGCCTGCCTAGACAGTGCGTTTCCCAGGCCTTGATAAGAGATGTTCTCTTAGGCTATAAGAGCACTGGGCACAGCCAGTTGTTTCTTAGCTTCCCAAGAGGTGGAAGCAAGATGCTTTGGGGCCTCTCTCCCCCTTTGGAAACAAGGCAGCCCTTTGGGCCTTTCAGCTCTAGGGCAATGGAGCACACCCAGAGCAGAAGTTCTACCTCAGCCAGATCAGGCCTGCCAAGAAACTGCTTTTCACAGGCCTTCGTAAGAGGTGTTCCCGGAAGGCTGTAAGAGTACCTGGCAGAGCGAGTTGTTTCTTAGCTTCAAAAACAGCTGGAAGCAACATGATTTGGGGCCTCTCTCCCCCTTTGGAAACAAAGCAGCCTTTGTGCCTGGCAGCTCTAGGCCAAAGTAGCACACCCAGAGCACAAGTTCTACCTCAGCCAGATCAGGCCTTCCAAGAAACTGCGTCTCACAGGCCTTTCTCTGTCACGTTGCCGGTAGGCTGTGAGAGCACTGTGCAGAGCCAGTTGTTTCTTAGCTTCCCAAAGATTTGGAAGCAAGATGCTTTGGGGACTCTCAGCCCCTTTGGAAACAAGGCGGCCCTTTGGGCCTGGCAGCTCTAGGCCAAAGTAGCACGCCCAGAGCAGGAGTTCTACTTCAGCCAGATCAGGCCTGCCAAGAAACTGCGTTTCACAGGCCTTGGTAAGAGATGTTCCCGGTAGGCTGTGAGAGCACTGTGGAGAGCCAGTTGCTTTAGCTTCCCACAGAGCTGGAAGCAAGATGCCTTGGGGCCTCTCTCTCCCTTTGGACACAAGGCAGCCGTTTGGGCCTGGCAGCTCTAGGCCAATGGAGCACACCCACAGCAGAAGTTCTACTTCAGGCAGATCAGTCCTGCCCAGAAACTGCGTTTCACAGCCCTTGGTAAGAGATGTTCACGGTAGGCTGTGAGAGCACTGGGCAGAACCAGTTGTTTTTTAGCTTCCCAAAGTGCTGGAGGCAAGATGCTTTGGGGCCTCTCTCACCCTTTGGAAACAAGGCAGCCCTTAGGTCCTGGTAGCTCTAGGCCTATGTAGCACAACCAGAACAGAAGTTCTACTTCAGCCAGGTCAGGCCTGCCAAGAAACTGCGTTTCACAGGCCTTTCAAAGAGATGTTCTCTTAGGCTGTAAGAGCACTGGGCAGAGCCAGCTGTTTCTTAGCTTCCCGAAGAGCTGGGAGCAAGATGCTTTGGGTCCACTCTCCGTCTTTGGAAACAAGGCAGCCCTTTGGGCCTGGCAGCTCTAGGGCAATGGAGCACACCCAGAGCAGAAGTTCTACTTCAGCCAGATCAGGCCTGCCAGGAAACTGCGTTTCACAGGCCTTGGTAAGAGATGTTCCCGGTAGGCTGTAAGAGCACTGGGCAGAGCCAGTTGTTTCTTACCTTCCTGAAAAGCTGGAAGCAAGATGCTTGGGACCCCTCTGCCCGTTTGGGAACAAGGCAGCCTTTTGGGTCGGGAAGCTCTAGGCCAATGGAGCACACGCAGAGCAGGAGTTCTACTTCAGCCTGATCAGGCCTGCAAAGAAACAGCGTTTGACAGGCCTTGGTAAGAGATGTTCCCGGTAGGTGTAAGAGCACTGGGCAGAGCCAGTTGTTTCTTAGCTTCGCAAAGACTGGGAAGCAAGATGCTTTGGGCCTCTCTGCCCCTTGGAAACAGGGCAGCACTTGGGGCCTGGCAGCTCTAGGGCAATGGAGCACACCCAGAGCCGGAGTTCTACTTCAGCCAGATGAGGCCTGCCAAGAAACTGCGTTTCACAGGCCTTTCAAAGACATGTTCCCGGTAGGCTGTAAGAGCACGGGGCAGAGCGAGTTGGTTCTTAGCTTCCCAGAGAGCTGGAAGCAAGATGCTTTGGGGCCTCTCTGCCCCTTTGGAAACAAGGCAGCACCTTGGGCCTGGCAGCTCTAGGGCAATGGAGCACACCCAGAGCAGAAGTTCTACTTCAGCCAAATCAGGCCTGCCAGGAAACGGCGTTTCACAGGCCTTGGTAAGAGATGTTCCCGGTAGGCTGTAAGAGCACTGGGCAACGCCAGATGTTTCTTAGCTTCCCGAAGAGCTGGAAGCAAGATGCTTTGGGGCCTCTCATCCCCTTTGCAAACAAGGTGGCCCTATGGGCCAGGCAGCTCTAGGCCAATGGAGCACACCCAGAGCAGAAGTTCTACTTCGGCCAGTTCAGGCCACCAACAAACTGCGTTTCACAGGCCTTGGTAAGAGATGTTCCCGGTAGGCTGTAAGAGCACTGGGCAACGCCAGATGTTTCTTAGCTTCCCGAAGAGCTGGAAGCAAGATGCTTTGGGGCCTCTCATCCCCTTTGCAAACAAGGCCGACCTTTGGGCCAGGCAGCTCTAGGCCAATGGAGCACACCCAGAGCAGAAGTTCTACCTCAGCCAGATAAGGCCTGCCAAGAAACTGCGTTTCAAAGGCTTTGGTAAGAGATGTTCCCGGTACTCTGTTAGAGCACTGGGCAGAGCCATTTGTTTCTTAGCTTCCCAAAGAGCTGGAAGCAAGATGCTTTGGGGGCTCCCTGCCCCTTTGCCAACAAGGGCGACCTTTGGGCCTTTCAGCTCTAGGCCAATGGAGCACACCCAGAGCAGAAGTCCTACTTCAGCCAGATCAGGCCTGCCAAGGAACTGCGTTTCAGAGGCCTTTGTATGTGACGTTCCCGGTAGGCTGTGAGAGCACGGTGCAGAGCCAGTTGTTTCCTTGTTTCCCAAACAGCTGGAAGCAAGACGCTTTGGGGCCTCTCTGCCCCTTTGGAAACAAGGCAGCACGTTGGGTCTGGCAGCTCTAGGGCAATGGAGCACAACCAGAGCCGAAGTTCTACTTCTTCCAGATCAGGCCTGCCTAGACAGTGCGTTTCCCAGGCCTTGATAAGAGATGTTCTCTTAGGCTATAAGAGCACTGGGCACAGCCAGTTGTTTCTTAGCTTCCCAAGAGGTGGAAGCAAGATGCTTTGGGGCCTCTCTCCCCCTTTGGAAACAAGGCAGCCCTTTGGGCCTTTCAGCTCTAGGGCAATGGAGCACACCCAGAGCAGAAGTTCTACCTCAGCCAGATCAGGCCTGCCAAGAAACTGCTTTTCACAGGCCTTCGTAAGAGGTGTTCCCGGAAGGCTGTAAGAGTACCTGGCAGAGCGAGTTGTTTCTTAGCTTCAAAAACAGCTGGAAGCAACATGATTTGGGGCCTCTCTCCCCCTTTGGAAACAAAGCAGCCTTTGTGCCTGGCAGCTCTAGGCCAAAGTAGCACACCCAGAGCACAAGTTCTACCTCAGCCAGATCAGGCCTTCCAAGAAACTGCGTCTCACAGGCCTTTCTCTGTCACGTTGCCGGTAGGCTGTGAGAGCACTGTGCAGAGCCAGTTGTTTCTTAGCTTCCCAAAGATTTGGAAGCAAGATGCTTTGGGGACTCTCAGCCCCTTTGGAAACAAGGCGGCCCTTTGGGCCTGGCAGCTCTAGGCCAAAGTAGCACGCCCAGAGCAGGAGTTCTACTTCAGCCAGATCAGGCCTGCCAAGAAACTGCGTTTCACAGGCCTTGGTAAGAGATGTTCCCGGTAGGCTGTGAGAGCACTGTGGAGAGCCAGTTGCTTTAGCTTCCCACAGAGCTGGAAGCAAGATGCCTTGGGGCCTCTCTCTCCCTTTGGACACAAGGCAGCCGTTTGGGCCTGGCAGCTCTAGGCCAATGGAGCACACCCACAGCAGAAGTTCTACTTCAGGCAGATCAGTCCTGCCCAGAAACTGCGTTTCACAGCCCTTGGTAAGAGATGTTCACGGTAGGCTGTGAGAGCACTGGGCAGAACCAGTTGTTTTTTAGCTTCCCAAAGTGCTGGAGGCAAGATGCTTTGGGGCCTCTCTCACCCTTTGGAAACAAGGCAGCCCTTAGGTCCTGGTAGCTCTAGGCCTATGTAGCACAACCAGAACAGAAGTTCTACTTCAGCCAGGTCAGGCCTGCCAAGAAACTGCGTTTCACAGGCCTTTCAAAGAGATGTTCTCTTAGGCTGTAAGAGCACTGGGCAGAGCCAGCTGTTTCTTAGCTTCCCGAAGAGCTGGGAGCAAGATGCTTTGGGTCCACTCTCCGTCTTTGGAAACAAGGCAGCCCTTTGGGCCTGGCAGCTCTAGGGCAATGGAGCACACCCAGAGCAGAAGTTCTACTTCAGCCAGATCAGGCCTGCCAGGAAACTGCGTTTCACAGGCCTTGGTAAGAGATGTTCCCGGTAGGCTGTAAGAGCACTGGGCAGAGCCAGTTGTTTCTTACCTTCCTGAAAAGCTGGAAGCAAGATGCTTGGGACCCCTCTGCCCGTTTGGGAACAAGGCAGCCTTTTGGGTCGGGAAGCTCTAGGCCAATGGAGCACACGCAGAGCAGGAGTTCTACTTCAGCCTGATCAGGCCTGCAAAGAAACAGCGTTTGACAGGCCTTGGTAAGAGATGTTCCCGGTAGGTGTAAGAGCACTGGGCAGAGCCAGTTGTTTCTTAGCTTCGCAAAGACTGGGAAGCAAGATGCTTTGGGCCTCTCTGCCCCTTGGAAACAGGGCAGCACTTGGGGCCTGGCAGCTCTAGGGCAATGGAGCACACCCAGAGCCGGAGTTCTACTTCAGCCAGATGAGGCCTGCCAAGAAACTGCGTTTCACAGGCCTTTCAAAGACATGTTCCCGGTAGGCTGTAAGAGCACGGGGCAGAGCGAGTTGGTTCTTAGCTTCCCAGAGAGCTGGAAGCAAGATGCTTTGGGGCCTCTCTGCCCCTTTGGAAACAAGGCAGCACCTTGGGCCTGGCAGCTCTAGGGCAATGGAGCACACCCAGAGCAGAAGTTCTACTTCAGCCAAATCAGGCCTGCCAGGAAACGGCGTTTCACAGGCCTTGGTAAGAGATGTTCCCGGTAGGCTGTAAGAGCACTGGGCAACGCCAGATGTTTCTTAGCTTCCCGAAGAGCTGGAAGCAAGATGCTTTGGGGCCTCTCATCCCCTTTGCAAACAAGGTGGCCCTATGGGCCAGGCAGCTCTAGGCCAATGGAGCACACCCAGAGCAGAAGTTCTACTTCGGCCAGTTCAGGCCACCAACAAACTGCGTTTCACAGGCCTTGGTAAGAGATGTTCCCGGTAGGCTGTAAGAGCACTGGGCAACGCCAGATGTTTCTTAGCTTCCCGAAGAGCTGGAAGCAACATGCTTTGGGGCCTCTCATCCCCTTTGCAAACAAGGCCGACCTTTGGGCCAGGCAGCTCTAGGCCAATGGAGCACACCCAGAGCAGAAGTTCTACCTCAGCCAGATAAGGCCTGCCAAGAAACTGCGTTTCAAAGGCTTTGGTAAGAGATGTTCCCGGTACTCTGTTAGAGCACTGGGCAGAGCCATTTGTTTCTTAGCTTCCCAAAGAGCTGGAAGCAAGATGCTTTGGGGGCTCCCTGCCCCTTTGCCAACAAGGGCGACCTTTGGGCCTTTCAGCTCTAGGCCAATGGAGCACACCCAGAGCAGAAGTCCTACTTCAGCCAGATCAGGCCTGCCAAGGAACTGCGTTTCAGAGGCCTTTGTATGTGACGTTCCCGGTAGGCTGTGAGAGCACGGTGCAGAGCCAGTTGTTTCCTTGTTTCCCAAACAGCTGGAAGCAAGACGCTTTGGGGCCTCTCTGCCCCTTTGGAAACAAGGCAGCACGTTGGGTCTGGCAGCTCTAGGGCAATGGAGCACAACCAGAGCCGAAGTTCTACTTCTTCCAGATCAGGCCTGCCTAGACAGTGCATTTCCCAGGCCTTGATAAGAGATGTTCTATTAGGCTATAAGAGCACAGGGCACAGCCAGTTGTTTCTTAGCTTCCCAAGAGGTGGAAGCAAGATGCTTTGGGGCCTCTCTCCCCCTTTGGAAACAAGGCAGCCCTTTGGGCCTTTCAGCTCTAGGGCAATGGAGCACACCCAGAGCAGAAGTTCTACCTCAGCCAGATCAGGCCTGCCAAGAAACTGCTTTTCACAGGCCTTCGTAAGAGGTGTTCCCGGAAGGCTGTAAGAGTACCTGGCAGAGCGAGTTGTTTCTTAGCTTCAAAAACATCTGGAAGCAACATGATTTGGGGCCTCTCTCCCCCTTTGGAAACAAAGCAGCCTTTGTGCCTGGCAGCTCTAGGCCAAAGTAGCACACCCAGAGCACAAGTTCTACCTCAGCCAGATAAGGCCTGTCAAGAAGCTGCGTTTCACAGGCCTTTGTATGTGACGTTCCCGGTTGGTTTTGAGAGCACTGTGCAGAGCCAGTTGTTTTAGCTTCCCAGAGAGCAGGAAGCAAGATGCTTTGGGGCCTCTCTCACACTTTGGAAATAAAGGCAGCCCTTTGGGCCTTTCAGCTCTAGGCCAATGGAGTACACCCAGAGCAGAAGTTCTACCTCAGCCAGATCAGGCCTTCCAAGAAACTGCGTCTCACAGGCCTTTCTCTGTCACGTTGCCGGTAGGCTGTGAGAGCACTGTGCAGAGCCAGTTGTTTCTTAGCTTCCCAAAGATTTGGAAGCAAGATGCTTTGGGGACTCTCAGCCCCTTTGGAAACAAGGCGGCCCTTTGGGCCTGGCAGCTCTAGGCCAAAGTAGCACGCCCAGAGCAGGAGTTCTACTTCAGCCAGATCAGGCCTGCCAGGAAACTGCGTTTCACAGGCCTTGGTAAGAGATGTTCCCGGTAGGCTGTAAGAGCACTGGGCAGAGCCAGTTGTTTCTTACCTTCCTGAAAAGCTGGAAGCAAGATGCTTGGGACCCCTCTGCCCGTTTGGGAACAAGGCAGCCTTTTGGGTCGGGAAGCTCTAGGCCAATGGAGCACACGCAGAGCAGGAGTTCTACTTCAGCCTGATCAGGCCTGCAAAGAAACAGCGTTTGACAGGCCTTGGTAAGAGATGTTCCCGGTAGGTGTAAGAGCACTGGGCAGAGCCAGTTGTTTCTTAGCTTCGCAAAGACCGGGAAGCAAGATGCTTTGGGCCTCTCTGCCCCTTGGAAACAGGGCAGCACTTTGGGCCTGGCAGCTCTAGGGCAATGGAGCACACCCAGAGCCGGAGTTCTACTTCAGCCAGATGAGGCCTGCCAAGAAACTGCGTTTCACAGGCCTTTCAAAGACATGTTCCCGGTAGGCTGTAAGAGCACGGGGCAGAGCGAGTTGGTTCTTAGCTTCCCAGAGAGCTGGAAGCAAGATGCTTTGGGGCCTCTCTGCCCCTTTGGAAACAAGGCAGCACCTTGGGCCTGGCAGCTCTAGGGCAATGGAGCACACCCAGAGCAGAAGTTCTACTTCAGCCAAATCAGGCCTGCCAGGAAACGGCGTTTCACAGGCCTTGGTAAGAGATGTTCCCGGTAGGCTGTAAGAGCACTGGGCAACGCCAGATGTTTCTTAGCTTCCCGAAGAGCTGTAAGCGAGAAGCTTTCGTGCCACTCTCTCACTTTGGACTCAAGGCAGCCCTTTGGGGCAGGTAGCTCTAGGCCAGTGGAGCACACCCAGAGCAGAAGTTGTACTTCGGCCAGTTCAGGCCACCAACAAACTGCGTTTCACAGGCCTTGGTAAGAGATGTTCCCGGTAGGCTGTAAGAGCACTGGGCAACGCCAGATGTTTCTTAGCTTCCCGAAGAGCTGGAAGCAAGATGCTTTGGGGCCTCTCATCCCCTTTGCAAACAAGGTGGCCCTATGGGCCAGGCAGCTCTAGGCCAATGGAGCACACCCAGAGCAGAAGTTCTACTTCGGCCAGTTCAGGCCACCAACAAACTGCGTTTCACAGGCCTTGGTAAGAGATGTTCCCGGTAGGCTGTAAGAGCACTGGGCAACGCCAGATGTTTCTTAGCTTCCCGAAGAGCTGGAAGCAAGATGCTTTGGGGCCTCTCATCCCCTTTGCAAACAAGGCCGACCTTTGGGCCAGGCAGCTCTAGGCCAATGGAGCACACCCAGAGCAGAAGTTCTACCTCAGCCAGATAAGGCCTGCCAAGAAACTGCGTTTCAAAGGCTTTGGTAAGAGATGTTCCCGGTACTCTGTTAGAGCACTGGGCAGAGCCATTTGTTTCTTAGCTTCCCAAAGAGCTGGAAGCAAGATGCTTTGGGGGCTCCCTGCCCCTTTGCCAACAAGGGCGACCTTTGGGCCTTTCAGCTCTAGGCCAATGGAGCACACCCAGAGCAGAAGTCCTACTTCAGCCAGATCAGGCCTGCCAAGGAACTGCGTTTCAGAGGCCTTTGTATGTGACGTTCCCGGTAGGCTGTGAGAGCACGGTGCAGAGCCAGTTGTTTCCTTGTTTCCCAAACAGCTGGAAGCAAGACGCTTTGGGGCCTCTCTGCCCCTTTGGAAACAAGGCAGCACGTTGGGTCTGGCAGCTCTAGGGCAATGGAGCACAACCAGAGCCGAAGTTCTACTTCTTCCAGATCAGGCCTGCCTAGACAGTGCGTTTCCCAGGCCTTGATAAGAGATGTTCTCTTAGGCTATAAGAGCACTGGGCACAGCCAGTTGTTTCTTAGCTTCCCAAGAGGTGGAAGCAAGATGCTTTGGGGCCTCTCTCCCCCTTTGGAAACAAGGCAGCCCTTTGGGCCTTTCAGCTCTAGGGCAATGGAGCACACCCAGAGCAGAAGTTCTACCTCAGCCAGATCAGGCCTGCCAAGAAACTGCTTTTCACAGGCCTTCGTAAGAGGTGTTCCCGGAAGGCTGTAAGAGTACCTGGCAGAGCGAGTTGTTTCTTAGCTTCAAAAACATCTGGAAGCAACATGATTTGGGGCCTCTCTCCCCCTTTGGAAACAAAGCAGCCTTTGTGCCTGGCAGCTCTAGGCCAAAGTAGCACACCCAGAACACAAGTTCTACCTCAGCCAGATAAGGCCTGTCAAGAAGCTGCGTTTCACAGGCCTTTGTATGTGACGTTCCCGGTTGGCTTTGAGAGCACTGTGCAGAGCCAGTTGTTTTAGCTTCCCAGAGAGCAGGAAGCAAGATGCTTTGGGGCCTCTCTCACACTTTGGAAATAAAGGCAGCCCTTTGGGCCTGGCAGCCCTAGGCCAATGGAGTACACCCAGAGCACAAGTTCTACCTCAGCCAGATCAGGCCTTCCAAGAAACTGCGTCTCACAGGCCTTTCTCTGTCACGTTGCCGGTAGGCTGTGAGAGCACTGTGCAGAGCCAGTTGTTTCTTAGCTTCCCAAAGATTTGGAAGCAAGATGCTTTGGGGACTCTCAGCCCCTTTGGAAACAAGGCGGCCCTTTGGGCCTGGCAGCTCTAGGCCAAAGTAGCACGCCCAGAGCAGGAGTTCTACTTCAGCCAGATCAGGCCTGCCAAGAAACTGCGTTTCACAGGCCTTGGTAAGAGATGTTCCCGGTAGGCTGTGAGAGCACTGTGGAGAGCCAGTTGCTTTAGCTTCCCACAGAGCTGGAAGCAAGATGCCTTGGGGCCTCTCTCTCCCTTTGGACACAAGGCAGCCGTTTGGGCCTGGCAGCTCTAGGCCAATGGAGCACACCCACAGCAGAAGTTCTACTTCAGGCAGATCAGTCCTGCCCAGAAACTGCGTTTCACAGCCCTTGGTAAGAGATGTTCACGGTAGGCTGTGAGAGCACTGGGCAGAACCAGTTGTTTTTTAGCTTCCCAAAGTGCTGGAGGCAAGATGCTTTGGGGCCTCTCTCACCCTTTGGAAACAAGGCAGCCCTTAGGTCCTGGTAGCTCTAGGCCTATGTAGCACAACCAGAACAGAAGTTCTACTTCAGCCAGGTCAGGCCTGCCAAGAAACTGCGTTTCACAGGCCTTTCAAAGAGATGTTCTCTTAGGCTGTAAGAGCACTGGGCAGAGCCAGCTGTTTCTTAGCTTCCCGAAGAGCTGGGAGCAAGATGCTTTGGGTCCACTCTCCGTCTTTGGAAACAAGGCAGCCCTTTGGGCCTGGCAGCTCTAGGGCAATGGAGCACACCCAGAGCAGAAGTTCTACTTCAGCCAGATCAGGCCTGCCAGGAAACTGCGTTTCACAGGCCTTGGTAAGAGATGTTCCCGGTAGGCTGTAAGAGCACTGGGCAGAGCCAGTTGTTTCTTACCTTCCTGAAAAGCTGGAAGCAAGATGCTTGGGACCCCTCTGCCCGTTTGGGAACAAGGCAGCCTTTTGGGTCGGGAAGCTCTAGGCCAATGGAGCACACGCAGAGCAGGAGTTCTACTTCAGCCTGATCAGGCCTGCAAAGAAACAGCGTTTGACAGGCCTTGGTAAGAGATGTTCCCGGTAGGTGTAAGAGCACTGGGCAGAGCCAGTTGTGTCTTAGCTTCGCAAAGACCGGGAAGCAAGATGCTTTGGGCCTCTCTGCCCCTTGGAAACAGGGCAGCACTTTGGGCCTGGCAGCTCTAGGGCAATGGAGCACACCCAGAGCCGGAGTTCTACTTCAGCCAGATGAGGCCTGCCAAGAAACTGCGTTTCAGAGGCCTTTCAAAGACATGTTCCCGGTAGGCTGTAAGAGCACGGGGCAGAGCGAGTTGGTTCTTAGCTTCCCAGAGAGCTGGAAGCAAGATGCTTTGGGGCCTCTCTGCCCCTTTGGAAACAAGGCAGCACCTTGGGCCTGGCAGCTCTAGGGCAATGGAGCACACCCAGAGCAGAAGTTCTACTTCAGCCAAATCAGGCCTGCCAGGAAACGGCGTTTCACAGGCCTTGGTAAGAGATGTTCCCGGTAGGCTGTAAGAGCACTGGGCAACGCCAGATGTTTCTTAGCTTCCCGAAGAGCTGGAAGCAAGATGCTTTGGGGCCTCTCATCCCCTTTGCAAACAAGGCCGACCTTTGGGCCAGGCAGCTCTAGGCCAATGGAGCACACCCAGAGCAGAAGTTCTACCTCAGAAAGATAAGGCCTGCCAAGAAACTGCGTTTCAAAGGCTTTGGTAAGAGATGTTCCCGGTACTCTGTTAGAGAACTGGGCAGAGCCATTTGTTTCTTAGCTTCCCAAAGAGCTGGAAGCAAGATGCTTTGGGGGCTCCCTGCCCCTTTGCCAACAAGGGCGACCTTTGGGCCTTTCAGCTCTAGGCCAATGGAGCACACCCGGAGCAGAAGTACTACTTCAGCCAGATCAGCCCTGCCAAGGAACTGCGTTTCAGAGGCCTTTGTATGTGACGTTCCCGGTAGGCTGCGAGAGCACGGTGCAGACCCAGTTGTTTCCTTGTTTCCCAAACAGCTGGAAGCAAGACGCTTTGGGGCCTCTCTGCCCCTTTGGAAACAAGGCAGCACGTTGGGTCTGGCAGCTCTAGGGCAATGGAGCACAACCAGAGCCGAAGTTCTACTTCTTCCAGATCAGGCCTGCCTAGACAGTGCGTTTCACAGGCCTTGATAAGAGATGTTCTCTTAGGCTATAAGAGCACTGGGCACAGCCAGTTGTTTCTTAGCTTCCCAAGAGGTGGAAGCAAGATGCTTTGGGGCCTCTCTCCCCCTTTGGAAACAAGGCAGCCCTTTGGGCCTTTCAGCTCTAGGGCAATGGAGCACACCCAGAGCAGAAGTTCTACCTCAGCCAGATCAGGCCTGCCAAGAAACTGCTTTTCACAGGCCTTCGTAAGAGGTGTTCCCGGAAGGCTGTAAGAGTACCTGGCAGAGCGAGTTGTTTCTTAGCTTCAAAAACAGCTGGAAGCAACATGATTTGGGGCCTCTCTCCCCCTTTGGAAACAAAGCAGCCTTTGTGCCTGGCAGCTCTAGGCCAAAGTAGCACACCCAGAGCACAAGTTCTACCTCAGCCAGATAAGGCCTGTCAAGAAGCTGCGTTTCACAGGCCTTTGTATGTGACGTTCCCGGTTGGCTTTGAGAGCACTGTGCAGAGCCAGTTGTTTTAGCTTCCCAGAGAGCAGGAAGCAAGATGCTTTGGGGCCTCTCTCACACTTTGGAAATAAAGGCATCCCTTTGGGCCTGGCAGCCCTAGGCCAATGGAGTACACCCAGAGCAGAAGTTCTACCTCAGCCACATCAGGCCTTCCAAGAAACTGCGTCTCACAGGCCTTTCTCTGTCACGTTGCCGGTAGGCTGTGAGAGCACTGTGCAGAGCCAGTTGTTTCTTAGCTTCCCAAAGATTTGGAAGCAAGATGCTTTGGGGACTCTCAGCCCCTTTGGAAACAAGGCGGCCCTTTGGGCCTGGCAGCTCTAGGCCAAAGTAGCACGCCCAGAGCAGGAGTTCTACTTCAGCCAGATCAGGCCTGCCAAGAAACTGCGTTTCACAGGCCTTGGTAAGAGATGTTCCCGGTAGGCTGTGAGAGCACTGTGGAGAGCCAGTTGCTTTAGCTTCCCACAGAGCTGGAAGCAAGATGCTTTGGGGCCTCTCTCTCCCTTTGGACACAAGGCAGCCGTTTGGGCCTGGCAGCTCTAGGCCAATGGAGCACACCCTCAGCAGAAGTTCTACTTCAGGCAGATCAGTCCTGCTCAGAAACTGCGTTTCACAGCCCTTGGTAAGAGATGTTCACGGTAGGCTGTGAGAGCACTGGGCAGAACCAGTTGTTTTTTAGCTTCCGAAAGTGCTGGAGGCAAGATGCTTTGGGGCCTCTCTCACCCTTTGGAAACAAGGCAGCCCTTAGGTCCTGGTAGCTCTAGGCCTATGTAGCACAACCAGAACAGAAGTTCTACTTCAGCCAGGTCAGGCCTGCCAAGAAACTGTGTTTCACAGGCCTTTCAAAGAGATGTTCTCTTAGGCTGTAAGAGCACTGGGCAGAGCCAGCTGTTTCTTAGCTTCCCGAAGAGCTGGGAGCAAGATGCTTTGGGTCCACTCTCCGTATTTGGAAACAAGGCAGCCCTTTGGGCCTGGCAGCTCTAGGGCAATGGAGCACACCCAGAGCAGAAGTTCTACTTCAGCCAGATCAGGCCTGCCAGGAAACTGCGTTTCACAGGCCTTGGTAAGAGATGTTCCCGGTAGGCTGTAAGAGCACTGGGCAGAGCCAGTTGTTTCTTACCTTCCTGAAAAGCTGGAAGCAAGATGCTTGGGACCCCTCTGCCCGTTTGGGAACAAGGCAGCCTTTTGGGTCGGGAAGCTCTAGGCCAATGGAGCACACGCAGAGCAGGAGTTCTACTTCAGCCTGATCAGGCCTGCAAAGAAACAGCGTTTGACAGGCCTTGGTAAGAGATGTTCCCGTTAGGTGTAAGAGCACTGGGCAGAGCCAGTTGTGTCTTAGCTTCGCAAAGACCGGGAAGCAAGATGCTTTGGGCCTCTCTGCCCCTTGGAAACAGGGCAGCACTTTGGGCCTGGCAGCTCTAGGGCAATGGAGCACACCCAGAGCCGGAGTTCTACTTCAGCCAGATGAGGCCTGCCAAGAAACTGCATTTCACAGGCCTTTCAAAGACATGTTCCCGGTAGGCTGTAAGAGCACGGGGCAGAGCGAGTTGGTTCTTAGCTTCCCAGAGAGCTGGAAGCAAGATGCTTTGGGGCCTCTCTGCCCCTTTGGAAACAAGGCAGCACCTTGGGCCTGGCAGCTCTAGGGCAATGGAGCACACCCAGAGCAGAAGTTCTACTTCAGCCAAATCAGGCCTGCCTAGACAGTGCGTTTCACAGGCCTTGATAAGAGATGTTCTCTTAGGCTATAAGAGCACTGGGCAACGCCAGATGTTTCTTAGCTTCCCAAGAGGTGGAAGCAAGATGCTTTGGGGCCTCTCTCCCCCTTTGGTAACAAGGCAGCCCTTTGGGCCTTTCAGCTCTAGGGCAATGGAGCACACCCAGAGCAGAAGTTCTACCTCAGCCAGATCAGGCCTGCCAAGAAACTGCTTTTCACAGGCCTTCGTAAGAGGTGTTCCCGGAAGGCTGTAAGAGTAACTGGCAGAGCGAGTTGTTTCTTAGCTTCAAAAACAGCTGGAAGCAACATGATTTGGGGCCTCTCTCCCCCTTTGGAAACAAAGCAGCCTTTGTGCCTGGCAGCTCTAGGCCAAAGTAGCACACCCAGAGCACAAGTTCTACCTCAGCCAGATAAGGCCTGTCAAGAAGCTGCGTTTCACAGGCCTTTGTATGTGACGTTCCCGGTTGGCTTTGAGAGCACTGTGCAGAGCCAGTTGTTTTAGCTTCCCAGAGAGCAGGAAGCAAGATGCTTTGGGGCCTCTCTCACACTTTGGAAATAAAGGCAGCCCTTTGGGCCTGGCAGCCCTAGGCCAATGGAGTACACCCAGAGCAGAAGTTCTACCTCAGCCAGATCAGGCCTTCCAAGAAACTGCGTCTCACAGGCCTTTCTCTGTCACGTTGCCGGAAGGCTGTGAGAGCACTGTGCAGAGCCAGTTGTTTCTTAGCTTCCCAAAGATTTGGAAGCAAGATGCTTTGGGGACTCTCAGCCCCTTTGGAAACAAGGCGGCCCTTTGGGCCTGGCAGCTCTAGGCCAAAGTAGCACGCCCAGAGCAGGAGTTCTACTTCAGCCAGATCAGGCCTGCCAAGAAACTGCGTTTCACAGGCCTTGGTAAGAGATGTTCCCGGTAGGCTGTGAGAGCACTGTGGAGAGCCAGTTGCTTTAGCTTCCCACAGAGCTGGAAGCAAGATGCTTTGGGGCCTCTCTCTCCCTTTGGACACAAGGCAGCCGTTTGGGCCTGGCAGCTCTAGGCCAATGGAGCACACCCACAGCAGAAGTTCTACTTCAGGCAGATCAGTCCTGCCCAGAAACTGCGTTTCACAGCCCTTGGTAAGAGATGTTCACGGTAGGCTGTGAGAGCACTGGGCAGAACCAGTTGTTTTTTAGCTTCCCAAAGTGCTGGAGGCAAGATGCTTTGGGGCCTCTCTCACCCTTTGGAAACAAGGCAGCCCTTAGGTCCTGGTAGCTCTAGGCCTATGTAGCACAACCAGAACAGAAGTTCTACTTCAGCCAGGTCAGGCCTGCCAAGAAACTGCGTTTCACAGGCCTTTCAAAGAGATGTTCTCTTAGGCTGTCAGAGCACTGGGCAGAGCCAGCTGTTTCTTAGCTTCCCGAAGAGCTGGGAGCAAGATGCTTTGGGTCCACTCTCCGTCTTTGGAAACAAGGCAGCCCTTTGGGCCTGGCAGCTCTAGGGCAATGGAGAACACCCAGAGCAGAAGTTCTACTTCAGCCAGATCAGGCCTGCCAGGAAACTGCGTTTCACAGGCCTTGGTAAGAGATGTTCCCGGTAGGCTGTAAGAGCACTGGGCAGAGCCAGTTGTTTCTTACCTTCCTGAAAAGCTGGAAGCAAGATGCTTGGGACCCCTCTGCCCGTTTGGGAACAAGGCAGCCTTTTGGGTCGGGAAGCTCTAGGCCAATGGAGCACACGCAGAGCAGGAGTTCTACTTCAGCCTGATCAGGCCTGCAAAGAAACAGCGTTTGACAGGCCTTGGTAAGAGATGTTCCCGGTAGGTGTAAGAGCACTGGGCATAGCCAGTTGTTTCTTAGCTTTGCAAAGACCGGGAAGCAAGATGCTTTGGGCCTCTCTGCCCCTTGGAAACAGGGCAGCACTTTGGGCCTGGCAGCTCTAGGGCAATGGAGCACACCCAGAGCTGGAGTTCTACTTCAGCCAGATGAGGCCTGCCAAGAAACTGCGTTTCACAGGCCTTTCAAAGACATGTTCCCGGTAGGCTGTAAGAGCACGGGGCAGAGCGAGTTGGTTCTTAGCTTCCCAGAGAGCTGGAAGCAAGATGCTTTGGGGCCTCTCTGCCCCTTTGTAAACAAGGCAGCACCTTGGGCCTGGCAGCTCTAGCTAAATGGAGCACACCCAGAGCAGAAGTTCTACTTCAGCCAAATCAGGCCTGCCAGGAAACGGCGTTTCACAGGCCTTGGTAAGAGATGTTCCCGGTAGGCTGTAAGAGCACTGGGCAACGCCAGATGTTTCTTAGCTTCCCGAAGAGCTGGAAGCGAGAAGCTTTGGTGCGACTCTCTCACTTTGGACTCAAGGCAGCCCTTTGGGGCAGGTAGCTCTAGCCCAGTGGAGCACACCCAGAGCAGAAGTTCTACTTCGGCCAGTTCAGGCCACCAACAAACTGCGTTTCACAGGCCTTGGTAAGAGATGTTCCCGGTAGGCTGTAAGAGCACTGGGCAACGCCAGATGTTTCTTAGCTTCCCGAAGAGCTGGAAGCAAGATGCTTTGGGGCCTCTCATCCCCTTTGCAAACAAGGTGGCCCTATGGGCCAGGCAGCTCTAGGCCAATGGAGCACACCCAGAGCAGAAGTTCTACCTCAGCCAAATAAGGCCTGCCAAGAAACTGCGTTTCAAAGGCTTTGGTAAGAGATGTTCCCGGTACTCTGTTAGAGCACTGGGCAGAGCCATTTGTTTCTTAGCTTCCCAAAGAGCTGGAAGCAAGATGCTTTGGGGGCTCCCTGCCCCTTTGCCAACAAGGGTGACCTTTGGGCCTTTCAGCTCTAGGCCAATGGAGCACACCCAGAGCAGAAGTCCTACTTCAGCCAGATCAGGCCTGCCAAGGAACTGCGTTTCAGAGGCCTTTGTATGTGACGTTCCCGGTAGGCTGTGAGAGCACGGTGCAGAGCCAGTTGTTTCCTTGTTTCCCAAACAGCTGGAAGCAAGACGCTTTGGGGCCTCTCTGCCCCTTTGGAAACAAGGCAGCACGTTGGGTCTGGCAGCTCTAGGGCAATGGAGCACAACCAGAGCCGAAGTTCTACTTCTTCCAGATCAGGCCTGCCTAGACAGTGCGTTCACAGGCCTTGATAAGAGATGTTCTCTTAGGCTATAAGAGCACTGGGCACAGCCAGTTGTTTCTTAGCTTCCCAAGAGGTGGAAGCAAGATGCTTTGGGGCCTCTCTCCCCCTTTGGAAACAAGGCAGCCCTTTGGGCCTTTCAGCTCTAGGGCAATGGAGCACACCCAGAGCAGAAGTTCTACCTCAGCCAGATCAGGCCTGCCAAGAAACTGCTTTTCACAGGCCTTCGTAAGAGGTGTTCCCGGAAGGCTGTAAGAGTACCTGGCAGAGCGAGTTGTTTCTTAGCTTCAAAAACAGCTGGAAGCAACATGATTTGGGGCCTCTCTCCCCATTTGGAAACAAAGCAGCCTTTGTGCCTGGCAGCTCTAGGCCAAAGTAGCACACCCAGAGCACAAGTTCTACCTCAGCCAGATAAGGCCTGTCAAGAAGCTGCGTTTCACAGGCCTTTGTATGTGACGTTCCCGGTTGGCTTTGAGAACACTGTGCAGAGCCAGTTGTTTTAGCTTCCCAGAGAGCAGGAAGCAAGATGCTTTGGGGCCTCTCTCACACTTTGGAAATGAAGGCAGCCCTTTGGGCCTGGCAGCCCTAGGCCAATGGAGTACACCCAGAGCAGAAGTTCTACCTCAGCCAGATCAGGCCTTCCAAGAAACTGCGTCTCACAGGCCTTTCTCTGTCACGTTGCCGGTAGGCTGTGAGAGCACTGTGCAGAGCCAGTTGTTTCTTAGCTTCCCAAAGATTTGGAAGCAAGATGCTTTGGGGACTCTCAGCCCCTTTGGAAACAAGGCGGCCCTTTAGGCCTGGCAGCTCTAGGCCAAAGTAGCACGCCCAAAGCAGGAGTTCTACTTCAGCCTGATCAGGCCTGCCAAGTAACTGCGTTTCACAGGCCTTTCAAAGACATGTTCCCGGTAGGCTGTAAGAGCACGGGGCAGAGCGAGTTGGTTCTTAGCTTCCCAGAGAGCTGGAAGCAAGATGCTTTGGGGCCTCTCTGCCCCTTTGGAAACAAGGCAGCGCATTGGGCCTGGCAGCTCTAGGGCAATGGAGCACACCCAGAGCAGAAGTTCTACTTCAGCCAAATCAGGCCTGCCAGGAAACGGCGTTTCACAGGCCTTGGTAAGAGATGTTCCCGGTAGGCTGTAAGAGCACTGGGCAACGCCAGATGTTTCTTAGCTTCCCGAAGAGCTGTAAGCGAGAAGCTTTCGTGCCACTCTCTCACTTTGGACTCAAGGCAGCCCTTTGGGGCTGGTAGCTCTAGGCCAGTGGAGCACACCCAGAGCAGAAGTTCTACTTCGGCCAGTTCAGGCCACCAACAAACTGCGTTTCACAGGCCTTGGTAAGAGATATTCCCGGTAGGCTGTAAGAGCACTGGGCAACGCCAGATGTTTCTTAGCTTCCCGAAGAGCTGGAAGCAAGATGCTTTGGGGCCTCTCATCCCCTTTGCAAACAAGGCGGCCCTATGGGCCACGCAGCTCTAGGCCAATGGAGCACACCCAGAGCAGAAGTTCTACCTCAGCCAGATCAGGCCTTCCAAGAAACTGCGTCTCACAGGCCTTTCTCTGTCACGTTGCCGGTAGGCTGTGAGAGCACTGTGCAGAGCCAGTTGTTTCTTAGCTTCCCAAAGATTTGGAAGCAAGATGCTTTGGGGACTCTCAGCCCCTTTGGAAACAAGGCGGCCCTTTAGGCCTGGCAGCTCTAGGCCAAAGTAGCACGCCCAAAGCAGGAGTTCTACTTCAGCCTGATCAGGCCTGCCAAGAAACTGCGTTTCACAGGCCTTTCAAAGACATGTTCCCGGTAGGCTGTAAGAGCACGGGGCAGAGCGAGTTGGTTCTTAGCTTCCCAGAGAGCTGGAAGCAAGATGCTTTGGGGCCTCTCTGCCCCTTTGGAAACAAGGCAGCGCATTGGGCCTGGCAGCTCTAGGGCAATGGAGCACACCCAGAGCAGAAGTTCTACTTCAGCCAAATCAGGCCTGCCAGGAAACGGCGTTTCACAGGCCTTGGTAAGAGATGTTCCCGGTAGGCTGTAAGAGCACTGGGCAACGCCAGATGTTTCTTAGCTTCCCGAAGAGCTGGAAGCGAGAAGCTTTGGTGCCACTCTCTCACTTTGGACTCAAGGCAGCCCTTTGGGGCAGGTAGCTCTAGGCCAGTGGAGCACACCCAGAGCAGAAGTTCTACTTCGGCCAGTTCAGGCCACCAACAAACTGCGTTTCACAGGCCTTGGTAAGAGATATTCCCGGTAGGCTGTAAGAGCACTGGGCAACGCCAGATGTTTCTTAGCTTCCCGAAGAGCTGGAAGCAAGATGCTTTGGGGCCTCTCATCCCCTTTGCAAACAAGGCGGCCCTATGGGCCACGCAGCTCTAGGCCAATGGAGCACACCCAGAGCAGAAGTTCTACCTCAGCCAGATCAGGCCTTCCAAGAAACTGCGTCTCACAGGCCTTTCTCTGTCACGTTGCCGGTAGGCTGTGAGAGCACTGTGCAGAGCCAGTTGTTTCTTAGCTTCCCAAAGATTTGGAAGCAAGATGCTTTGGGGACTCTCAGCCCCTTTGGAAACAAGGCGGCCCTTTGGGCCTGGCAGCTCTAGGCCAGGGTAGCACGCCCAAAGGAGGAGTTCTACTTCAGCCAGATCAGGCCGGCCAAGAAACTGCGTTTCACAGGCCTTTCAAAGACATGTTCCCGGTAGGCTGTAAGAGCACGGGGCAGAGCGAGTTGGTTCTTAGCTTCCCAGAGAGCTGGAAGCAAGATGCTTTGGGGCCTCTCTGCCCCTTTGGAAACAAGGCAGCACATTGGGCCTGGCAGCTCTAGGGCAATGGAGCACACCCAGAGCAGAAGTTCTACATCAGCCAAATCAGGCCTGCCAGGAAACGGCGTTTCACAGGCCTTGGTAAGAGATGTTCCCGGTAGGCTGTAAGAGCACTGGGCAACGCCAGATGTTTCTTAGCTTCCCGAAGAGCTGGAAGCAAGATGCTTTGGGGCCTCTCATCCCCTTTGCAAACAAGGCGGCCCTATGGGCCACGCAGCTCTAGGCCAATGGAGCACACCCAGAGCAGAAGTTCTACCTCAGCCAGATAAGGCCTGCCAAGAAACTGCGTTTCAAAGTCTTTGGTAAGAGATGTTCCCGGTACTCTGTTCGATCACTGGGCAGAGCCATTTGTTTCTTAGCTTCCCAAAGAGCTGGAAGCAAGATGCTTTGGGGGCTCCCTGCCCCTTTGAGAACAAGGGCGACCTTTGGTCCTTTCAGCTCTAGGCCAATGGAGCACACCCAGAGCAGAAGTCCTACTTCAGCCAGATCAGGCCTGCCAAGGAATTGCGTTTCAGAGGCCTTTGTATGTGACGTTCCCGGTAGGCTGTGAGAGCACGGTGCAGAGCCAGTTGTTTCCTTGTTTCCCAAACAGCTGGAAGCAAGACGCTTTGGGGCCTCTCTGCCCCTTTGGAAACAAGGCAGCACGTTGGGTCTGGCAGCTCTAGGGCAATGGAGCACAACCAGAGCCGAAGTTCTACTTCTTACAGATCAGGCCTGCCTAGACAGTGCGTTTCACAGGCCTTGATAAGAGATGTTCTCTTAGGCTGTAAGAGCACTGGGCACAGCCAGTTGTTTCTTAGCTTCCCAAGAGGTGGAAGCAAGATGCTTTGGGGCCTCTCTCCCCCTTTGGAAACAAAGCAGCCTTTGTGCCTGGCAGCTCTAGGCCAAAGTAGCACACCCAGAGCAGAAGTTCTACCTCAGCCAGATCAGGCCTGCCAAGAAACTGCATTTCACAGGCCTTGGTAAGAGATGTTCCCGGTAGGCTGTAAGAGCACTGGGCAGAGCCAGTTGTTTCTTACCTTCCTGAAAAGCTGGAAGCAAGATGCTTGGGACCCCTCTGCCCGTTTGGGAACAAGGCAGCCTTTTGGGTCGGGAAGCTCTAGGCCAATGGAGCACACGCAGAGCAGGAGTTCTACTTCAGCCTGATCAGGCCTGCAAAGAAACAGCGTTTGACAGGCCTTGGTAAGAGATGTTCCCGGTAGGTGTAAGAGCACTGGGCAGAGCCAGTTGTGTCTTAGCTTCGCAAAGACCGGGAAGCAAGATGCTTTGGGCCTCTCTGCCCCTTGGAAACAGGGCAGCACTTTGGGCCTGGCAGCTCTAGGGCAGTGGAGCACACCCAGAGCCGGAGTTCTACTTCAGCCAGATGAGGCCTGCCAAGAAACTGCGTTTCACAGGCCTTTCAAAGACATGTTCCCGGTAGGCTGTAAGAGCACGGGGCAGAGCGAGTTGGTTCTTAGCTTCCCAGAGAGCTGGAAGCAAGATGCTTTGGGGCCTCTCTGCCCCTTTGGAAACAAGGCAGCACCTTGGGCCTGGCAGCTCTAGGGCAATGGAGCACACCCAGAGCAGAAGTTCTACTTCAGCCAAATCAGGCCTGCCAGGAAACGGCGTTTCACAGGCCTTGGTAAGAGATGTTCCCGGTAGGCTGTAAGAGCACTGGGCAACGCCAGATGTTTCTTAGCTTCCCGAAGAGCTGGAAGCGAGAAGCTTTGGTGCCACTCTCTCACTTTGGACTCAAGGCAGCCCTTTGGGGCAGGTAGCTCTACGCCAGTGGAGCACACCCAGAGCAGAAGTTCTACTTGGGCCAGTTCAGGCCACCAACAAACTGCGTTTCACAGGCCTTGGTAAGAGATGTTCCCGGTAGGCTGTAAGAGCACTGGGCAACGCCAGATGTTTCTTAGCTTCCCGAAGAGCTGGAAGCAAGATGCTTTGGGGCCTCTCATCCCCTTTGCAAACAAGGCGGCCCTATGGGCCAGGCAGCTCTAGGCCAATGGAGCACACCCAGAGCAGACGTTCTACTTCGGCCAGTTCAGGCCACCAACAAACTGCGTTTCAGAGGCCTTGGTAAGAGATGTTCCCGGTAGGCTGTAAGAGAACTGGGCAACGCCAGATGTTTCTTAGCTTCCCGAAGAGCTGGAAGCAAGATGCTTTGGGGCCTCTCATCCCCTTTGCAAACAAGGCCGACCTTTGGGCCAGGCAGCTCTAGGCCAATGGAGCACACCCAGAGCAGAAGTTCTACCTCAGCCAGATAAGGCCTGCCAAGAAACTGCGTTTCAAAGGCTTTGGTAAGAGATGTTCCCGGTACTCTGTTAGAGCACTGGGCAGAGCCATTTGTTTCTTAGCTTCCCAAAGAGCTGGAAGCAAGATGCTTTGGGGGCTCCCTGCCCCTTTGCCAACATGGGCGACCTTTGGGCCTTTCAGCTCTAGGCCAATGGAGCACACCCAGAGCAGAAGTCCTACTTCAGCCAGATCAGGCCTGCCAAGGAATTGCGTTTCAGAGGCCTTTGTATGTGACGTTCCCGGTAGGCTGTGAGAGCACGGTGCAGAGCCAGTTGTTTCCTTGTTTCCCAAACAGCTGGAAGCAAGACGCTTTGGGGCCTCTCTGCCCCTTTGGAAACAAGGCAGCACGTTGGGTCTGGCAGCTCTAGGGCAATGGAGCACAACCAGAGCCGAAGTTCTACTTCTTCCAGATCAGGCCTGCCTAGACAGTGCGTTTCACAGGCCTTGATAAGAGATGTTCTCTTAGGCTATAAGAGCACTGGGCACAGCCAGTTGTTTCTTAGCTTCCCAAGAGGTGGAAGCAAGATGCTTTGGGGCCTCTCTCCCCCTTTGGAAACAAGGCAGCCCTTTGGGCCTTTCAGCTCTAGGGCAATGGAGCACACCCAGAGCAGAAGTTCTACCTCAGCCAGATCAGGCCTGCCAAGAAACTGCTTTTCACAGGCCTTCGTAAGAGGTGTTCCCGGAAGGCTGTAAGAGTACCTGGCAGAGCGAGTTGTTTCTTAGCTTCAAAAACAGCTGGAAGCAACATGATTTGGGGCCTCTCTCCCCCTTTGGAAACAAAGCAGCCTTTGTGCCTGGCAGCTCTAGGCCAAAGTAGCACACCCATAGCAGAAGTTCTACCTCAGCCAGATCAGGCCTGCCAAGAAACTGCTTTTCACAGGCCTTCGTAAGAGGTGTTCCCGGAAGGCTTGAAGAGTACCTGGCAGAGCGAGTTGTTTCTTAGCTTCAAAAACAGCTGGAAGCAACATGATTTGGGGCCTCTCTCCCCCTTTGGAAACAAAGCAGCCTTTGTGCCTGGCAGCTCTAGGCCAAAGTAGCACACCCAGAGCAGAAGTTCTACCTCAGCCAGATAAGGCCTGTCAAGAAGCTGCGTTTCACAGGCCTTTGTATGTGACGTTCCCGGTTGGCTTTGAGAGCACTGTGCAGAGCCAGTTGTTTTAGCTTCCCAGAGAGCAGGAAGCAAGATGCTTTGGGGCCTCTCTCTCACTTTGGAAATAAAGGCAGCCCTTTGGGCCTGGCAGCCCTAGGCCAATGGAGTACACCCAGAGCAGAAGTTCTACCTCAGCCAGATCAGGCCTTCCAAGAAACTGCGTCTCACAGGCCTTTCTCTGTCACGTTGCCGGTAGGCTGTGAGAGCACTGTGCAGAGCCAGTTGTTTCTTAGCTTCCCAAAGATTTGGAAGCAAGATACTTTGGGGACTCTCAGCCCCTTTGGAAACAAGGCGGCCCTTTGGGCCTGGCAGCTCTAGGCCAAAGTAGCACGCCCAGAGCAGGAGTTCTACTTCAGCCAGATCAGGCCTGCCAAGAAACTGCGTTTCACAGGCCTTGGTAAGAGATGTTCCCGGTAGGCTGTGAGAGCACTGTGGAGAGCCAGTTGCTTTAGCTTCCCACAGAGCTGGAAGCAAGATGCTTTGGGGCCTCTCTCTCCCTTTGGACACAAGGCAGCCGTTTGGGCCTGGCAGCTCTAGGCCAATGGAGCACACCCACAGCAGAAGTTCTACTTCAGGCAGATCAGTCCTGCCCAGAAACTGCGTTTCACAGCCCTTGGTAAGAGATGTTCACGGTAGGCTGTGAGAGCACTGGGCAGAACCAGTTGTTTTTTAGCTTCCCAAAGTGCTGGAGGCAAGATGCTTTGGGGCCTCTCTCACCCTTTGGAAACAAGGCAGCCTTTAGGTCCTGGTAGCTCTAGGCCTATGTAGCACAACCAGAACAGAAGTTCTACTTCAGCCAGGTCAGGCCTGCCAAGAAACTGCGTTTCACAGGCCTTTCAAAGAGATGTTCTCTTAGGCTGTAAGAGCACTGGGCAGAGCCAGCTGTTTCTTAGCTTCCCGAAGAGCTGGGAGCAAGATGCTTTGGGTCCACTCTCCGTCTTTGGAAACAAGGCAGCCCTTTGGGCCTGGCAGCTCTAGGGCAATGGAGCACACCCAGAGCAGAAGTTCTACTTCAGCCAGATCAGGCCTGCCAGGAAACTGCATTTCACAGGCCTTGGTAAGAGATGTTCCCGGTAGGCTGTAAGAGCACTGGGCAGAGCCAGTTGTTTCTTACCTTCCTGAAAAGCTGGAAGCAAGATGCTTGGGACCCCTCTGCCCGTTTGGGAACAAGGCAGCCTTTTGGGTCGGGAAGCTCTAGGCCAATGGAGCACACGCAGAGCAGGAGTTCTACTTCAGCCTGATCAGGCCTGCAAAGAAACAGCGTTTGACAGGCCTTGGTAAGAGATGTTCCCGGTAGGTGTAAGAGCACTGGGCAGAGCCAGTTGTGTCTTAGCTTCGCAAAGACCGGGAAGCAAGATGCTTTGGGCCTCTCTGCCCCTTGGAAACAGGGCAGCACTTTGGGCCTGGCAGCTCTAGGGCAGTGGAGCACACCCAGAGCCGGAGTTCTACTTCAGCCAGATGAGGCCTGCCAAGAAACTGCGTTTCAGAGGCCTTTCAAAGACATGTTCCCGGTAGGCTGTAAGAGCACGGGGCAGAGCGAGTTGGTTCTTAGCTTCCCAGAGAGCTGGAAGCAAGATGCTTTGGGGCCTCTCTGCCCCTGTGGAAACAAGGCAGCACCTTGGGCCTGGCAGCTCTAGGGCAATGGAGCACACCCAGAGCAGAAGTTCTACTTCAGCCAAATCAGGCCTGCCAGGAAACGGCGTTTCACAGGCCTTGGTAAGAGATGTTCCCGGTAGGCTGTAAGAGCACTGGGCAACGCCAGATGTTTCTTAGCTTCCCGAAGAGCTGGAAGCGATAAGCTTTGGTGCCACTCTCTCACTTTGGACTCAAGGCAGCCCTTTGGGGCAGGTAGCTCTACGCCAGTGGAGCACACCCAGAGCAGAAGTTCTACTTGGGCCAGTTCAGGCCACCAACAAACTGCGTTTCACAGGCCTTGGTAAGAGATGTTCCCGGTAGGCTGTAAGAGCACTGGGCAACGCCAGATGTTTCTTAGCTTCCCGAAGAGCTGGAAGCAAGATGCTTTGGGGCCTCTCATCCCCTTTGCAAACAAGGCGGCCCTATGGGCCAGGCAGCTCTAGGCCAATGGAGCACACCCAGAGCAGACGTTCTACTTCGGCCAGTTCAGGCCACCAACAAACTGCGTTTCAGAGGCCTTGGTAAGAGATGTTCCCGGTAGGCTGTAAGAGCACTGGGCAACGCCAGATGTTTCTTAGCTTCCCGAAGAGCTGGAAGCAAGATGCTTTGGGGCCTCTCATCCCCTTTGCAAACAAGGCCGACCTTTGGGCCAGGCAGCTCTAGGCCAATGGAGCACACCCAGAGCAGAAGTTCTACCTCAGCCAGATAAGGCCTGCCAAGAAACTGCGTTTCAAAGGCTTTGGTAAGAGATGTTCCCGGTACTCTGTTAGAGCACTGGGCAGAGCCATTTGTTTCTTAGCTTCCCAAAGAGCTGGAAGCAAGATGCTTTGGGGGCTCCCTGCCCCTTTGCCAACAAGGGCGACCTTTGGGCCTTTCAGCTCTAGGCCAATGGAGCACACCCAGAGCAGAAGTCCTACTTCAGCCAGATCAGGCCTGCCAAGGAATTGCGTTTCAGAGGCCTTTGTATGTGACGTTCCCGGTAGGCTGTGAGAGCACGGTGCAGAGCCAGTTGTTTCCTTGTTTCCCAAACAGCTGGAAGCAAGACGCTTTGGGGCCTCTCTGCCCCTTTGGAAACAAGGCAGCACGTTGGGTCTGGCAGCTCTAGGGCAATGGAGCACAACCAGAGCCGAAGTTCTACTTCTTCCAGATCAGGCCTGCCTAGACAGTGCGTTTCCCAGGCCTTGATAAGAGATGTTCTCTTAGGCTATAAGAGCACTGGGCACAGCCAGTTGTTTCTTAGCTTCCCAAGAGGTGGAAGCAAGATGCTTTGGGGCCTCTCTCCCCCTTTGGAAACAAGGCAGCCCTTTGGGCCTTTCAGCTCTAGGGCAATGGAGCACACCCAGAGCAGAAGTTCTACCTCAGCCAGATCAGGCCTGCCAAGAAACTGCTTTTCACAGGCCTTCGTAAGAGGTGTTCCCGGAAGGCTGTAAGAGTACCTGGCAGAGCGAGTTGTTTCTTAGCTTCAAAAACAGCTGGAAGCAACATGATTTGGGGCCTCTCTCCCCCTTTGGAAACAAAGCAGCCTTTGTGCCTGGCAGCTCTAGGCCAAAGTAGCACACCCAGAGCAGAAGTTCTACCTCAGCCAGATCAGGCCTGCCAAGAAACTGCTTTTCACAGGCCTTCGTAAGAGGTGTTCCCGGAAGGCTTGAAGAGTACCTGGCAGAGCGAGTTGTTTCTTAGCTTCAAAAACAGCTGGAAGCAACATGATTTGGGGCCTCTCTCCCCCTTTGGAAACAAAGCAGCCTTTGTGCCTGGCAGCTCTAGGCCAAAGTAGCACACCCAGAGCAGAAGTTCTACCTCAGCCAGATAAGGCCTGTCAAGAAGCTGCGTTTCACAGGCCTTTGTATGTGACGTTCCCGGTTGGCTTTGAGAGCACTGTGCAGAGCCAGTTGTTTTAGCTTCCCAGAGAGCAGGAAGCAAGATGCTTTGGGGCCTCTCTCTCACTTTGGAAATAAAGGCAGCCCTTTGGGCCTGGCAGCCCTAGGCCAATGGAGTACACCCAGAGCAGAAGTTCTACCTCAGCCAGATCAGGCCTTCCAAGAAACTGCGTCTCACAGGCCTTTCTCTGTCACGTTGCCGGAAGGCTGTGAGAGCACTGTGCAGAGCCAGTTGTTTCTTAGCTTCCCAAAGATTTGGAAGCAAGATACTTTGGGGACTCTCAGCCCCTTTGGAAACAAGGTGGCCCTTTGGGCCTGGCAGCTCTAGGCCAAAGTAGCACGCCCAGAGCAGGAGTTCTACTTCAGCCAGATCAGGCCTGCCAAGAAACTGCGTTTCACAGGCCTTGGTAAGAGATGTTCCCGGTAGGCTGTGAGAGCACTGTGGAGAGCCAGTTGCTTTAGCTTCCCACAGAGCTGGAAGCAAGATGCTTTGGGGCCTCTCTCACCCTTTGGAAACAAGGCAGCCCTTAGGTCCTGGTAGCTCTAGGCCTATGTAGCACAACCAGAACAGAAGTTCTACTTCAGCCAGGTCAGGCCTGCCAAGAAACTGCGTTTCACAGGCCTTTCAAAGAGATGTTCTCTTAGGCTGTAAGAGCACTGGGCAGAGCCAGCTGTTTCTTAGATTCCCGAAGAGCTGGGAGCAAGATGCTTTGGGTCCACTCTCCGTCTTTGGAAACAAGGCAGCCCTTTGGGCCTGGCAGCTCTAGGGCAATGGAGCACACCCAGAGCAGAAGTTCTACTTCAGCCAGATCAGGCCTGCCAGGAAACTGCATTTCACAGGCCTTGGTAAGAGATGTTCCCGGTAGGCTGTAAGAGCACTGGGCAGAGCCAGTTGTTTCTTACCTTCCTGAAAAGCTGGAAGCAAGATGCTTGGGACCCCTCTGCCCGTTTGGGAACAAGGCAGCCTTTTGGGTCGGGAAGCTCTAGGCCAATGGAGCACACGCAGAGCAGGAGTTCTACTTCAGCCTGATCAGGCCTGCAAAGAAACAGCGTTTGACAGGCCTTGGTAAGAGATGTTCTCGGTAGGTGTAAGAGCACTGGGCAGAGCCAGTTGTGTCTTAGCTTCGCAAAGACCGGGAAGCAAGATGCTTTGGGCCTCTCTGCCCCTTGGAAACAGGGCAGCACTTTGGGCCTGGCAGCTCTAGGGCAGTGGAGCACACCCAGAGCCGGAGTTCTACTTCAGCCAGATGAGGCCTGCCAAGAAACTGCGTTTCACAGGCCTTTCAAAGACATGTTCCCGGTAGGCTGTAAGAGCACGGGGCAGAGCGAGTTGGTTCTTAGCTTCCCAGAGAGCTGGAAGCAAGATGCTTTGGGGCCTCTCTGCCCCTTTGGAAACAAGGCAGCACCTTGGGCCTGGCAGCTCTAGGGCAATGGAGCACACCCAGAGCAGAAGTTCTACTTCAGCCAAATCAGGCCTGCCAGGAAACGGCGTTTCACAGGCCTTGGTAAGAGATGTTCCCGGTAGGCTGTAAGAGCACTGGGCAACGCCAGATGTTTCTTAGCTTCCCGAAGAGCTGGAAGCGAGAAGCTTTGGTGCCACTCTCTCACTTTGGACTCAAGGCAGCCCTTTGGGGCAGGTAGCTCTACGCCAGTGGAGCACACCCAGAGCAGAAGTTCTACTTGGGCCAGTTCAGGCCACCAACAAACTGCGTTTCACAGGCCTTGGTAAGAGATGTTCCCGGTAGGCTGTAAGAGCACTGGGCAACGCCAGATGTTTCTTAGCTTCCCGAAGAGCTGGAAGCAAGATGCTTTGGGGCCTCTCATCCCCTTTGCAAACAAGGCGGCCCTATGGGCCAGGCAGCTCTAGGCCAATGGAGCACACCCAGAGCAGAAGTTCTACTTCGGCCAGTTCAGGCCACCAACAAACTGCGTTTCAGAGGCCTTGGTAAGAGATGTTCCCGGTAGGCTGTAAGAGAACTGGGCAACGCCAGATGTTTCTTAGCTTCCCGAAGAGCTGGAAGCAAGATGCTTTGGGGCCTCTCATCCCCTTTGCAAACAAGGCCGACCTTTGGGCCAGGCAGCTCTAGGCCAATGGAGCACACCCAGAGCAGAAGTTCTACCTCAGCCAGATAAGGCCTGCCAAGAAACTGCGTTTCAAAGGCTTTGGTAAGAGATGTTCCCGGTACTCTGTTAGAGCACTGGGCAGAGCCATTTGTTTCTTAGCTTCCCAAAGAGCTGGAAGCAAGATGCTTTGGGGGCTCCCTGCCCCTTTGCCAACAAGGGCGACCTTTGGGCCTTTCAGCTCTAGGCCAATGGAGCACACCCAGAGCAGAAGTCCTACTTCAGCCAGATCAGGCCTGCCAAGGAATTGCGTTTCAGAGGCCTTTGTATGTGACGTTCCCGGTAGGCTGTGAGAGCACGGTGCAGAGCCAGTTGTTTCCTTGTTTCCCAAACAGCTGGAAGCAAGACGCTTTGGGGCCTCTCTGCCCCTTTGGAAACAAGGCAGCACGTTGGGTCTGGCAGCTCTAGGGCAATGGAGCACAACCAGAGCCGAAGTTCTACTTCTTCCAGATCAGGCCTGCCTAGACAGTGCGTTTCACAGGCCTTGATAAGAGATGTTCTCTTAGGCTATAAGAGCACTGGGCACAGCCAGTTGTTTCTTAGCTTCCCAAGAGGTGGAAGCAAGATGCTTTGGGGCCTCTCTCCCCCTTTGGAAACAAGGCAGCCCTTTGGGCCTTTCAGCTCTAGGGCAATGGAGCACACCCAGAGCAGAAGTTCTACCTCAGCCAGATCAGGCCTGCCAAGAAACTGCTTTTCACAGGCCTTCGTAAGAGGTGTTCCCGGAAGGCTGTAAGAGTACCTGGCAGAGCGAGTTGTTTCTTAGCTTCAAAAACAGCTGGAAGCAACATGATTTGGGGCCTCTCTCCCCCTTTGGAAACAAAGCAGCCTTTGTGCCTGGCAGCTCTAGGCCAAAGTAGCACACCCAGAGCAGAAGTTCTACCTCAGCCAGATCAGGCCTGCCAAGAAACTGCTTTTCACAGGCCTTCGTAAGAGGTGTTCCCGGAAGGCTTGAAGAGTACCTGGCAGAGCGAGTTGTTTCTTAGCTTCAAAAACAGCTGGAAGCAACATGATTTGGGGCCTCTCTCCCCCTTTGGAAACAAAGCAGCCTTTGTGCCTGGCAGCTCTAGGCCAAAGTAGCACACCCAGAGCAGAAGTTCTACCTCAGCCAGATAAGGCCTGTCAAGAAGCTGCGTTTCACAGGCCTTTGTATGTGACGTTCCCGGTTGGCTTTGAGAGCACTGTGCAGAGCCAGTTGTTTTAGCTTCCCAGAGAGCAGGAAGCAAGATGCTTTGGGGCCTCTCTCTCACTTTGGAAATAAAGG
Organism: Equus asinus; assembly: GCF_041296235.1. NCBI lineage: Eukaryota > Metazoa > Chordata > Mammalia > Perissodactyla > Equidae > Equus > Equus asinus. Next base: position 2,265,355 of record NW_027225523.1, read on the forward strand.
CAGCCCTTTGGGCCTGGCAGCCCTAGGCCAATGGAGTACACCCAGAGCAGAAGTTCTACCTCAGCCAGATCAGGCCTTCCAAGAAACTGCGTCTCACAGGCCTTTCTCTGTCACGTTGCCGGAAGGCTGTGAGAGCACTGTGCAGAGCCAGTTGTTTCTTAGCTTCCCAAAGATTTGGAAGCAAGATACTTTGGGGACTCTCAGCCCCTTTGGAAACAAGGTGGCCCTTTGGGCCTGGCAGCTCTAGGCCAAAGTAGCACGCCCAGAGCAGGAGTTCTACTTCAGCCAGATCAGGCCTGCCAAGAAACTGCGTTTCACAGGCCTTGGTAAGAGATGTTCCCGGTAGGCTGTGAGAGCACTGTGGAGAGCCAGTTGCTTTAGCTTCCCACAGAGCTGGAAGCAAGATGCTTTGGGGCCTCTCTCACCCTTTGGAAACAAGGCAGCCTTTAGGTCCTGGTAGCTCTAGGCCTATGTAGCACAACCAGAACAGAAGTTCTACTTCAGCCAGGTCAGGCCTGCCAAGAAACTGCGTTTCACAGGCCTTTCAAAGAGATGTTCTCTTAGGCTGTAAGAGCACTGGGCAGAGCCAGCTGTTTCTTAGATTCCCGAAGAGCTGGGAGCAAGATGCTTTGGGTCCACTCTCCGTCTTTGGAAACAAGGCAGCCCTTTGGGCCTGGCAGCTCTAGGGCAATGGAGCACACCCAGAGCAGAAGTTCTACTTCAGCCAGATCAGGCCTGCCAGGAAACTGCATTTCACAGGCCTTGGTAAGAGATGTTCCCGGTAGGCTGTAAGAGCACTGGGCAGAGCCAGTTGTTTCTTACCTTCCTGAAAAGCTGGAAGCAAGATGCTTGGGACCCCTCTGCCCGTTTGGGAACAAGGCAGCCTTTTGGGTCGGGAAGCTCTAGGCCAATGGAGCACACGCAGAGCAGGAGTTCTACTTCAGCCTGATCAGGCCTGCAAAGAAACAGCGTTTGACAGGCCTTGGTAAGAGATGTTCTCGGTAGGTGTAAGAGCACTGGGCAGAGCCAGTTGTGTCTTAGCTTCGCAAAGACCGGGAAGCAAGATGCTTTGGGCCTCTCTGCCCCTTGGAAACAGGGCAGCACTTTGGGCCTGGCAGCTCTAGGGCAGTGGAGCACACCCAGAGCCGGAGTTCTACTTCAGCCAGATGAGGCCTGCCAAGAAACTGCGTTTCACAGGCCTTTCAAAGACATGTTCCCGGTAGGCTGTAAGAGCACGGGGCAGAGCGAGTTGGTTCTTAGCTTCCCAGAGAGCTGGAAGCAAGATGCTTTGGGGCCTCTCTGCCCCTTTGGAAACAAGGCAGCACCTTGGGCCTGGCAGCTCTAGGGCAATGGAGCACACCCAGAGCAGAAGTTCTACTTCAGCCAAATCAGGCCTGCCAGGAAACGGCGTTTCACAGGCCTTGGTAAGAGATGTTCCCGGTAGGCTGTAAGAGCACTGGGCAACGCCAGATGTTTCTTAGCTTCCCGAAGAGCTGGAAGCGAGAAGCTTTGGTGCCACTCTCTCACTTTGGACTCAAGGCAGCCCTTTGGGGCAGGTAGCTCTACGCCAGTGGAGCACACCCAGAGCAGAAGTTCTACTTGGGCCAGTTCAGGCCACCAACAAACTGCGTTTCACAGGCCTTGGTAAGAGATGTTCCCGGTAGGCTGTAAGAGCACTGGGCAACGCCAGATGTTTCTTAGCTTCCCGAAGAGCTGGAAGCAAGATGCTTTGGGGCCTCTCATCCCCTTTGCAAACAAGGCGGCCCTATGGGCCAGGCAGCTCTAGGCCAATGGAGCACACCCAGAGCAGAAGTTCTACTTCGGCCAGTTCAGGCCACCAACAAACTGCGTTTCAGAGGCCTTGGTAAGAGATGTTCCCGGTAGGCTGTAAGAGAACTGGGCAACGCCAGATGTTTCTTAGCTTCCCGAAGAGCTGGAAGCAAGATGCTTTGGGGCCTCTCATCCCCTTTGCAAACAAGGCCGACCTTTGGGCCAGGCAGCTCTAGGCCAATGGAGCACACCCAGAGCAGAAGTTCTACCTCAGCCAGATAAGGCCTGCCAAGAAACTGCGTTTCAAAGGCTTTGGTAAGAGATGTTCCCGGTACTCTGTTAGAGCACTGGGCAGAGCCATTTGTTTCTTAGCTTCCCAAAGAGCTGGAAGCAAGATGCTTTGGGGGCTCCCTGCCCCTTTGCCAACAAGGGCGACCTTTGGGCCTTTCAGCTCTAGGCCAATGGAGCACACCCAGAGCAGAAGTCCTACTTCAGCCAGATCAGGCCTGCCAAGGAATTGCGTTTCAGAGGCCTTTGTATGTGACGTTCCCGGTAGGCTGTGAGAGCACGGTGCAGAGCCAGTTGTTTCCTTGTTTCCCAAACAGCTGGAAGCAAGACGCTTTGGGGCCTCTCTGCCCCTTTGGAAACAAGGCAGCATGTTGGGTCTGGCAGCTCTAGGGCAATGGAGCACAACCAGAGCCGAAGTTCTACTTCTTCCAGATCAGGCCTGCCTAGACAGTGCGTTTCACAGGCCTTGATAAGAGATGTTCTCTTAGGCTATAAGAGCACTGGGCACAGCCAGTTGTTTCTTAGCTTCCCAAGAGGTGGAAGCAAGATGCTTTGGGGCCTCTCTCCCCCTTTGGAAACAAGGCAGCCCTTTGGGCCTTTCAGCTCTAGGGCAATGGAGCACACCCAGAGCAGAAGTTCTACCTCAGCCAGATCAGGCCTGCCAAGAAACTGCTTTTCACAGGCCTTCGTAAGAGGTGTTCCCGGAAGGCTGTAAGAGTACCTGGCAGAGCGAGTTGTTTCTTAGCTTCAAAAACAGCTGGAAGCAACATGATTTGGGGCCTCTCTCCCCCTTTGGAAACAAAGCAGCCTTTGTGCCTGGCAGCTCTAGGCCAAAGTAGCACACCCAGAGCAGAAGTTCTACCTCAGCCAGATAAGGCCTGTCAAGAAGCTGCGTTTCACAGGCCTTTGTATGTGACGTTCCCGGTTGGCTTTGAGAGCACTGTGCAGAGCCAGTTGTTTTAGCTTCCCAGAGAGCAGGAAGCAAGATGCTTTGGGGCCTCTCTCTCACTTTGGAAATAAAGGCAGCCCTTTGGGCCTGGAAGCCCTAGGCCAATGGAGTACACCCAGAGCAGAAGTTCTACCTCAGCCAGATCAGGCCTTCCAAGAAACTGCATCTCACAGGCCTTTCTCTGTCACGTTGCCGGTAGGCTGTGAGAGCACTGTGCAGAGCCAGTTGTTTCTTAGCTTCCCAAAGATTTGGAAGCAAGATACTTTGGGGACTCTCAGCCCCTTTGGAAACAAGGCGGCCCTTTGGGCCTGGCAGCTCTAGGCCAAAGTAGCACGCCCAGAGCAGGAGTTCTACTTCAGCCAGATCAGGCCTGCCAAGAAACTGCGTTTCACAGGCCTTGGTAAGAGATGTTCCCGGTAGGCTGTGAGAGCACTGTGGAGAGCCAGTTGCTTTAGCTTCCCACAGAGCTGGAAGCAAGATGCTTTGGGGCCTCTCTCTCCCTTTGGACACAAGGCAGCCGTTTGGGCCTGGCAGCTCTAGGCCAATGGAGCACACCCACAGCAGAAGTTCTACTTCAGGCAGATCAGTCCTGCCCAGAAACTGCGTTTCACAGCCCTTGGTAAGAGATGTTCACGGTAGGCTGTGAGAGCACTGGGCAGAACCATTTGTTTTTTAGCTTCCCAAAGTGCTGGAGGCAAGATGCTTTGGGGCCTCTCTCACCCTTTGGAAACAAGGCAGCCTTTAGGTCCTGGTAGCTCTAGGCCTATGTAGCACAACCAGAACAGAAGTTCTACTTCAGCCAGGTCAGGCCTGCCAAGAAACTGCGTTTCACAGGCCTTTCAAAGAGATGTTCTCTTAGGCTGTAAGAGCACTGGGCAGAGCCAGCTGTTTCTTAGCTTCCCGAAGAGCTGGGAGCAAGATGCTTTGGGTGCACTCTCCGTCTTTGGAAACAAGGCAGCCCTTTGGGCCTGGCAGCTCTAGGGCAATGGAGCACACCCAGAGCAGAAGTTCTACTTCAGCCAGATCAGGCCTGCCAGGAAACTGCATTTCACAGGCCTTGGTAAGAGATGTTCCCGGTAGGCTGTAAGAGCACTGGGCAGAGCCAGTTGTTTCTTACCTTCCTGAAAAGCTGGAAGCAAGATGCTTGGGACCCCTCTGCCCGTTTGGGAACAAGGCAGCCTTTTGGGTCGGGAAGCTCTAGGCCAATGGAGCACACGCAGAGCAGGAGTTCTACTTCAGCCTGATCAGGCCTGCAAAGAAACAGCGTTTGACAGGCCTTGGTAAGAGATGTTCCCGGTAGGTGTAAGAGCACTGGGCAGAGCCAGTTGTGTCTTAGCTTCGCAAAGACCGGGAAGCAAGATGCTTTGGGCCTCTCTGCCCCTTGGAAACAGGGCAGCACTTTGGGCCTGGCAGCTCTAGGGCAGTGGAGCACACCCAGAGCCGGAGTTCTACTTCAGCCAGATGAGGCCTGCCAAGAAACTGCGTTTCACAGGCCTTTCAAAGACATGTTCCCGGTAGGCTGTAAGAGCACGGGGCAGAGCGAGTTGGTTCTTAGCTTCCCAGAGAGCTGGAAGCAAGATGCTTTGGGGCCTCTCTGCCCCTTTGGAAACAAGGCAGCACCTTGGGCCTGGCAGCTCTAGGGCAATGGAGCACACCCAGAGCAGAAGTTCTACTTCAGCCAAATCAGGCCTGCCAGGAAACGGCGTTTCACAGGCCTTGGTAAGAGATGTTCCCGGTAGGCTGTAAGAGCACTGGGCAACGCCAGATGTTTCTTAGCTTCCCGAAGAGCTGGAAGCGAGAAGCTTTGGTGCCACTCTCTCACTTTGGACTCAAGGCAGCCCTTTGGGGCAGGTAGCTCTACGCCAGTGGAGCACACCCAGAGCAGAAGTTCTACTTGGGCCAGTTCAGGCCACCAACAAACTGCGTTTCACAGGCCTTGGTAAGAGATGTTCCCGGTAGGCTGTAAGAGCACTGGGCAACGCCAGATGTTTCTTAGCTTCCCGAAGAGCTGGAAGCAAGATGCTTTGGGGCCTCTCATCCCCTTTGCAAACAAGGCGGCCCTATGGGCCAGGCAGCTCTAGGCCAATGGAGCACACCCAGAGCAGAAGTTCTACTTCGGCCAGTTCAGGCCACCAACAAACTGCGTTTCACAGGCCTTGGTAAGAGATGTTCCCGGTAGGCTGTAAGAGCACTGGGCAACGCCAGATGTTTCTTAGCTTCCCGAAGAGCTGGAAGCAAGATGCTTTGGGGCCTCTCATCCCCTTTGCAAACAAGGCCGACCTTTGGGCCAGGCAGCTCTAGGCCAATGGAGCACACCCAGAGCAGAAGTTCTACCTCAGCCAGATAAGGCCTGCCAAGAAACTGCGTTTCAAAGGCTTTGGTAAGAGATGTTCCCGGTACTCTGTTAGAGCACTGGGCAGAGCCATTTGTTTCTTAGCTTCCCAAAGAGCTGGAAGCAAGATGCTTTGGGGGCTCCCTGCCCCTTTGCCAACAAGGGCGACCTTTGGGCCTTTCAGCTCTAGGCCAATGGAGCACACCCAGAGCAGAAGTCCTACTTCAGCCAGATCAGGCCTGCCAAGGAACTGCGTTTCAGAGGCCTTTGTATGTGACGTTCCCGGTAGGCTGTGAGAGCACGGTGCAGAGCCAGTTGTTTCCTTGTTTCCCAAACAGCTGGAAGCAAGACGCTTTGGGGCCTCTCTGCCCCTTTGGAAACAAGGCAGCACGTTGGGTCTGGCAGCTCTAGGGCAATGGAGCACAACCAGAGCCGAAGTTCTACTTCTTCCAGATCAGGCCTGCCTAGACAGTGCGTTTCCCAGGCCTTGATAAGAGATGTTCTCTTAGGCTATAAGAGCACTGGGCACAGCCAGTTGTTTCTTAGCTTCCCAAGAGGTGGAAGCAAGATGCTTTGGGGCCTCTCTCCCCCTTTGGAAACAAGGCAGCCCTTTGGGCCTTTCAGCTCTAGGGCAATGGAGCACACCCAGAGCAGAAGTTCTACCTCAGCCAGATCAGGCCTGCCAAGAAACTGCTTTTCACAGGCCTTCGTAAGAGGTGTTCCCGGAAGGCTGTAAGAGTACCTGGCAGAGCGAGTTGTTTCTTAGCTTCAAAAACATCTGGAAGCAACATGATTTGGGGCCTCTCTCCCCCTTTGGAAACAAAGCAGCCTTTGTGCCTGGCAGCTCTAGGCCAAAGTAGCACACCCAGAGCACAAGTTCTACCTCAGCCAGATCAGGCCTTCCAAGAAACTGCGTCTCACAGGCCTTTCTCTGTCACGTTGCCGGTAGGCTGTGAGAGCACTGTGCAGAGCCAGTTGTTTCTTAGCTTCCCAAAGATTTGGAAGCAAGATGCTTTGGGGACTCTCAGCCCCTTTGGAAACAAGGCGGCCCTTTGGGCCTGGCAGCTCTTGGCCAAAGTAGCACGCCCAGAGCAGGAGTTCTACTTCAGCCAGATCAGGCCTGCCAAGAAACTGCGTTTCACAGGCCTTGGTAAGAGATGTTCCTGGTAGGCTGTGAGAGCACTGTGGAGAGCCAGTTGCTTTAGCTTCCCACAGAGCTGGAAGCAAGATGCCTTGGGGCCTCTCTCTCCCTTTGGACACAAGGCAGCCGTTTGGGCCTGGCAGCTCTAGGCCAATGGAGCACACCCACAGCAGAAGTTCTACTTCAGGCAGATCAGTCCTGCCCAGAAACTGCGTTTCACAGCCCTTGGTAAGAGATGTTCACGGTAGGCTGTGAGAGCACTGGGCAGAACCAGTTGTTTTTTAGCTTCCCAAAGTGCTGGAGGCAAGATGCTTTGGGGCCTCTCTCACCCTTTGGAAACAAGGCAGCCCTTAGGTCCTGGTAGCTCTAGGCCTATGTAGCACAACCAGAACAGAAGTTCTACTTCAGCCAGGTCAGGCCTGCCAAGAAACTGCGTTTCACAGGCCTTTCAAAGAGATGTTCTCTTAGGCTGTAAGAGCACTGGGCAGAGCCAGCTGTTTCTTAGCTTCCCGAAGAGCTGGGAGCAAGATGCTTTGGGTCCACTCTCCGTCTTTGGAAACAAGGCAGCCCTTTGGGCCTGGCAGCTCTAGGGCAATGGAGCACACCCAGAGCAGAAGTTCTACTTCAGCCAGATCAGGCCTGCCAGGAAACTGCGTTTCACAGGCCTTGGTAAGAGATGTTCCCGGTAGGCTGTAAGAGCACTGGGCAGAGCCAGTTGTTTCTTACCTTCCTGAAAAGCTGGAAGCAAGATGCTTGGGACCCCTCTGCCCGTTTGGGAACAAGGCAGCCTTTTGGGTCGGGAAGCTCTAGGCCAATGGAGCACACGCAGAGCAGGAGTTCTACTTCAGCCTGATCAGGCCTGCAAAGAAACAGCGTTTGACAGGCCTTGGTAAGAGATGTTCCCGGTAGGTGTAAGAGCACTGGGCAGAGCCAGTTGTTTCTTAGCTTCGCAAAGACCGGGAAGCAAGATGCTTTGGGCCTCTCTGCCCCTTGGAAACAGGGCAGCACTTTGGGCCTGGCAGCTCTAGGGCAATGGAGCACACCCAGAGCCGGAGTTCTACTTCAGCCAGATGAGGCCTGCCAAGAAACTGCGTTTCACAGGCCTTTCAAAGACATGTTCCTGGTAGGCTGTAAGAGCACGGGGCAGAGCGAGTTGGTTCTTAGCTTCCCAGAGAGCTGGAAGCAAGATGCTTTGGGGCCTCTCTGCCCCTTTGGAAACAAGGCAGCACCTTGGGCCTGGCAGCTCTAGGGCAATGGAGCACACCCAGAGCAGAAGTTCTACTTCAGCCAAATCAGGCCTGCCAGGAAACGGCGTTTCACAGGCCTTGGTAAGAGATGTTCCCGGTAGGCTGTAAGAGCACTGGGCAACGCCAGATGTTTCTTAGCTTCCCGAAGAGCTGGAAGCAAGATGCTTTGGTGCCACTCTCTCACTTTGGAATCAAGGCAGCCCTTTGGGGCAGGTAGCTCTAGGCCAGTGGAGCACACGCAGCAGACGTTCTACTTCGGGCAGTTCAGGCCACCAACAAACTGCGTTTCACAGGCCTTGGTAAGAGATGTTCCCGGTAGGCTGTAAGAGCACTGGGCAACGCCAGATGTTTCTTAGCTTCCCGAAGAGCTGGAAGCAAGATGCTTTGGGGCCTCTCTCCCCCTTTGGAAACAAGGCAGCCCTTTGGGCCTTTCAGCTCTAGGGCAATGGAGCACACCCAGAGCAGAAGTTCTACCTCAGCGAGATCAGGCCTGCCAAGAAACTGCTTTTCACAGGCCTTCGTAAGAGGTGTTCCCGGAAGGCTGTAAGAGTACCTGGCAGAGCGAGTTGTTTCTTAGCTTCAAAAACAGCTGGAAGCAACATGATTTGGGGCCTCTCTCCCCCTTTGGAAACAAAGCAGCCTTTGTGCCTGGCAGCTCTAGGCCAAAGTAGCACACCCAGAGCACAAGTTCTACCTCAGCCAGATAAGGCCTGTCAAGAATCTGCGTTTCACAGGCCTTTGTATGTGACGTTCCCGGTTGGCTTTGAGAGCACTGTGCAGAGCCAGTTGTTTTAGCTTCCCAGAGAGCAGGAAGCAAGATGCTTTGGGGCCTCTCTCACACTTTGGAAATAAAGGCAGCCCTTTGGCCTGGCAGCCCTAGGCCAATGGAGTACACCCAGAGCAGAAGTTCTACCTCAGCCAGATCAGGCCTTCCAAGAAACTGCGTCTCACAGGCCTTTCTCTGTCACGTTGCCGGTAGGCTGTGAGAGCACTGTGCAGAGCCAGTTGTTTCTTAGCTTCCCAAAGATTTGGAAGCAAGATGCTTTGGGGACTCTCTGCCCCTTTGGAAACAAGGCAGCACCTTGGGCCTGGCAGCTCTAGGGCAATGGAGCACACCCAGAGCAGAAGTTCTACTTCAGCCAAATCAGGACTGCCAGGAAACGGCGTTTCACAGGCCTTGGTAAGAGATGTTCCCGGTAGGCTGTAAGAGCACTGGGCAACGCCAGATGTTTCTTAGCTTCCCGAAGAGCTGGAAGCAAGAAGCTTTGGTGCCACTCTCTCACTTTGGACTCAAGGCAGCCCTTTGGGGCAGGTAGCTCTAGCCCAGTGGAGCACACCCAGAGCAGAATTTCTACTTGGGCCAGTTCAGGCCACCAACAAACTGCGTTTCACAGGCCTTGGTAAGAGATGTTCCCGGTAGGCTGTAAGAGCACTGGGCAACGCCAGATGTTTCTTAGCTTCCCGAAGAGCTGGAAGCAAGATGCTTTGTGGCCTCTCATCCCCTTTGCAAACAAGGGCGACCTTTGGGCCTTTCAGCTCTAGGCCAATGGAGCACACCCAGAGCAGAAGTCCTACTTCAGCCAGATCAGGCCTGCCAAGGAACTGCGTTTCAGAGGCCTTTGTATGTGACGTTCCCGGTAGGCTGTGAGAGCACGGTGCAGAGCCAGTTGTTTCCTTGTTTCCCAAACAGCTGGAAGCAAGACGCTTTGGGGCCTCTCTGCCCCTTTGGAAACAAGGCAGCACGTTGGGTCTGGCAGCTCTAGGGCAATGGAGCACAACCAGAGCCGAAGTTCTACTTCTTCCAGATCAGGCCTGCCTAGACAGTGCGTTTCCCAGGCCTTGATAAGAGATGTTCTCTTAGGCTATAAGAGCACTGGGCACAGCCAGTTGTTTCTTAGCTTCCCAAGAGGTGGAAGCAAGATGCTTTGGGGCCTCTCTCCCCCTTTGGAAACAAGGCAGCCCTTTGGGCCTTTCAGCTCTAGGGCAATGGAGCACACCCAGAGCAGAAGTTCTACCTCAGCCAGATCAGGCCTGCCAAGAAACTGCTTTTCACAGGCCTTCGTAAGAGGTGTTCCCGGAAGGCTGTAAGAGTACCTGGCAGAGCGAGTTGTTTCTTAGCTTCAAAAACATCTGGAAGCAACATGATTTGGGGCCTCTCTCCCCCTTTGGAAACAAAGCAGCCTTTGTGCCTGGCAGCTCTAGGCCAAAGTAGCACACCCAGAGCACAAGTTCTACCTCAGCCAGATAAGGCCTGTCAAGAAGCTGCGTTTCACAGGCCTTTGTATGTGACGTTCCCGGTTGGCTTTGAGAGCACTGTGCAGAGCCAGTTGTTTTAGCTTCCCAGAGAGCAGGAAGCAAGATGCTTTGGGGCCTCTCTCACACTTTGGAAATAAAGGCAGCCCTTTGGGCCTGGCAGCCCTAGGCCAATGGAGTACACCCAGAGCAGAAGTTCTACCTCAGCCAGATCAGGCCTTCCAAGAAACTGCGTCTCACAGGCCTTTCTCTGTCACGTTGCCGGTAGGCTGTGAGAGCACTGTGCAGAGCCAGTTGTTTCTTAGCTTCCCAAAGATTTGGAAGGAAGATGCTTTGGGGACTCTCTGCCCCTTTGGAAACAAGGCAGCACCTTGGCCTGGCAGCTCTAGGGCAATGGAGCACACCCAGAGCAGAAGTTCTACTTCAGCCAAATCAGGCCTGCCAGGAAACGGCGTTTCACAGGCCTTGGTAAGAGATGTTCCCGGTAGGCTGTAAGAGCACTGGGCAACGCCAGATGTTTCTTAGCTTCCCGAAGAGCTGGAAGCAAGAAGCTTTGGTGCCACTCTCTCACTTTGGACTCAAGGCAGCCCTTTGGGGCAGGTAGCTCTAGCCCAGTGGAGCACACCCAGAGCAGAAGTTCTACTTGGGCCAGTTCAGGCCACCAACAAACTGCGTTTCACAGGCCTTGGTAAGAGATGTTCCCGGTAGGCTGTAAGAGCACTGGGCAACGCCAGATGTTTCTTAGCTTCCCGAAGAGCTGGAAGCAAGATGCTTTGGGGCCTCTCATCTCCTTTGCAAACAAGGCGGCCCTATGGGCCAGGCAGCTCTAGGCCAATGGAGCACACGCAGAGCAGGAGTTCTACTTCAGCCTGATCAGGCCTGCAAAGAAACAGCGTTTGACAGGCCTTGGTAAGAGATGTTCCCGGTAGGTGTAAGAGCACTGGGCAGAGCCAGTTGTTTCTTAGCTTCGCAAAGACCGGGAAGCAAGATGCTTTGGGCCTCTCTGCCCCTTGGAAACAGGGCAGCACTTGGGGCCTGGCAGCTCTAGGGCAATGGAGCACACCCAGAGCCGGAGTTCTACTTCAGCCAGATGAGGCCTGCCAAGAAACTGCGTTTCACAGGCCTTTCAAAGACATGTTCCCGGTAGGCTGTAAGAGCACGGGGCAGAGCGAGTTGGTTCTTAGCTTCCCAGAGAGCTGGAAGCAAGATGCTTTGGGGCCTCTCTGCCCCTTTGGAAACAAGGCAGCACCTTGGGCCTGGCAGCTCTAGGCCAATGGAGCACACCCAGAGCAGAAGTTCTACTTGGGCCAGTTCAGGCCACCAACAAACTGCGTTTCACAGGCCTTGGTAAGAGATGTTCCCGGTAGGCTGTAAGAGCACTGGGCAACGCCAGATGTTTCTTAGCTTCCCGAAGAGCTGGAAGCAAGATGCTTTGGGGCCTCTCATCCCCTTTGCAAACAAGGCCGACCTTTGGGCCAGGCAGCTCTAGGGCAATGGAGCACACCCAGAGCAGAAGTTCTACCTCAGCCAGATAAGGCCTGCCAAGAAACTGCGTTTCAAAGGCTTTGGTAAGAGATGTTCCCGGTACTCTGTTAGAGCACTGGGCAGAGCCATTTGTTTCTTAGCTTCCCAAAGAGCTGGAAGCAAGATGCTTTGGGGGCTCCCTGCCCCTTTGCCAACAAGGGCGACCTTTGGGCCTTTCAGCTCTAGGCCAATGGAGCACACCCAGAGCAGAAGTCCTACTTCAGCCAGATCAGGCCTGCCAAGGAACTGCGTTTCAGAGGCCTTTGTATGTGACGTTCCCGGTAGGCTGTGAGAGCACGGTGCAGAGCCAGTTGTTTCCTTGTTTCCCAAACAGCTGGAAGCAAGACGCTTTGGGGCCTCTCTGCCCCTTTGGAAACAAGGCAGCACGTTGGGTCTGGCAGCTCTAGGGCAATGGAGCACAACCAGAGCCGAAGTTCTACTTCTTCCAGATCAGGCCTGCCTAGACAGTGCGTTTCACAGGCCTTGATAAGAGATGTTCTCTTAGGCTATAAGAGCACTGGGCACAGCCAGTTGTTTCTTAGCTTCCCAAGAGGTGGAAGCAAGATGCTTTGGGGCCTCTCTCCCCCTTTGGAAACAAGGCAGCCCTTTGGGCCTTTCAGCTCTAGGGCAATGGAGCACACCCAGAGCAGAAGTTCTACCTCAGCCAGATCAGGCCTGCCAAGAAACTGCTTTTCACAGGCCTTCGTAAGAGGTGTTCCCGGAAGGCTGTAAGAGTACCTGGCAGAGCGAGTTGTTTCTTAGCTTCAAAAACAGCTGGAAGCAACATGATTTGGGGCCTCTCTCCCCCTTTGGAAACAAAGCAGCCTTTGTGCCTGGCAGCTCTAGGCCAAAGTAGCACACCCAGAGCACAAGTTCTACCTCAGCCAGATAAGGCCTGTCAAGAAGCTGCGTTTCACAGGCCTTTGTATGTGACGTTCCCGGTTGGCTTTGAGAGCACTGTGCAGAGCCAGTTGTTTTAGCTTCCCAGAGAGCAGGAAGCAAGATGCTTTGGGGCCTCTCTCACACTTTGGAAATAAAGGCAGCCCTTTGGGCCTGGCAGCCCTAGGCCAATGGAGTACACCCAGAGCAGAAGTTCTACCTCAGCCAGATCAGGCCTTCCAAGAAACTGCGTCTCACAGGCCTTTCTCTGTCACGTTGCCGGTAGGCTGTGAGAGCACTGTGCAGAGCCAGTTGTTTCTTAGCTTCCCAAAGATTTGGAAGCAAGATGCTTTGGGGACTCTCAGCCCCTTTGGAAACAAGGCGGCCCTTTGGGCCTGGCAGCTCTAGGCCAAAGTAGCACGCCCAGAGCAGGAGTTCTACTTCAGCCAGATCAGGCCTGCCAAGAAACTGCGTTTCACAGGCCTTGGTAAGAGATGTTCCCGGTAGGCTGTGAGAGCACTGTGGAGAGCCAGTTGCTTTAGCTTCCCACAGAGCTGGAAGCAAGATGCCTTGGGGCCTCTCTCTCCCTTTGGACACAAGGCAGCCGTTTGGGCCTGGCAGCTCTAGGCCAATGGAGCACACCCACAGCAGAAGTTCTACTTCAGGCAGATCAGTCCTGCCCAGAAACTGCGTTTCACAGCCCTTGGTAAGAGATGTTCACGGTAGGCTGTGAGAGCACTGGGCAGAACCAGTTGTTTTTTAGCTTCCCAAAGTGCTGGAGGCAAGATGCTTTGGGGCCTCTCTCACCCTTTGGAAACAAGGCAGCCCTTAGGTCCTGGTAGCTCTAGGCCTATGTAGCACAACCAGAACAGAAGTTCTACTTCAGCCAGGTCAGGCCTGCCAAGAAACTGCGTTTCACAGGCCTTTCAAAGAGATGTTCTCTTAGGCTGTAAGAGCACTGGGCAGAGCCAGCTGTTTCTTAGCTTCCCGAAGAGCTGGGAGCAAGATGCTTTGGGTCCACTCTCCGTCTTTGGAAACAAGGCAGCCCTTTGGGCCTGGCAGCTCTAGGGCAATGGAGCACACCCAGAGCAGAAGTTCTACTTCAGCCAGATCAGGCCTGCCAGGAAACTGCGTTTCACAGGCCTTGGTAAGAGATGTTCCCGGTAGGCTGTAAGAGCACTGGGCAGAGCCAGTTATTTCTTACCTTCCTGAAAAGCTGGAAGCAAGATGCTTGGGACCCCTCTGCCCGTTTGGGAACAAGGCAGCCTTTTGGGTCGGGAAGCTCTAGGCCAATGGAGCACACGCAGAGCAGGAGTTCTACTTCAGCCTGATCAGGCCTGCAAAGAAACAGCGTTTGACAGGCCTTGGTAAGAGATGTTCCCGGTAGGTGTAAGAGCACTGGGCAGAGCCAGTTGTTTCTTAGCTTCGCAAAGACCGGGAAGCAAGATGCTTTGGGCCTCTCTGCCCCTTGGAAACAGGGCAGCACTTTGGGCCTGGCAGCTCTAGGGCAATGGAGCACACCCAGAGCCGGAGTTCTACTTCAGCCAGATGAGGCCTGCCAAGAAACTGCGTTTCACAGGCCATTCAGAGACATGTTCCCGGTAGGCTGTAAGAGCACGGGGCAGAGCGAGTTGGTTCTTAGCTTCCCAGAGAGCTGGAAGCAAGATGCTTTGGGGCCTCTCTGCCCCTTTGGAAACAAGGCAGCACCTTGGGCCTGGCAGCTCTAGGGCAATGGAGCACACCCAGAGCAGAAGTTCTACTTCAGCCAAATCAGGCCTGCCAGGAAATGGCGTTTCACAGGCCTTGGTAAGAGATGTTCCCGGTAGGCTGTAAGAGCACTGGGCAACGCCAGATGTTTCTTAGCTTCCCGAAGAGCTGGAAGCAAGAAGCTTTGGTGCCACTCTCTCACTTTGTACTCAAGGCAGCCCTTTGAGTCAGGTAGCTCTAGCCCAGTGGAGCACACTCAGAGCAGAAGTTCTACTTGGGCCAGTTCAGGCCACCAACAAACTGCGTTTCACAGGCCTTGGTAAGAGATGTTCCCGGTAGGCTGTAAGAGCACTGGGCAACGCCAGATGTTTCTTAGCTTCCCGAAGAGCTGGAAGCAAGATGCTTTGGGGCCTCTCATCCCCTTTGCAAACAAGGCGGCCCTATGGGCCAGGCAGCTCTAGGCCAATGGAGCACACCCAGAGCAGAAGTTGTACTTCGGCCAGTTCAGGCCACCAACAAACTGCGTTTCACAGGCCTTGGTAAGAGATGTTCCCGGTAGGCTGTAAGAGCACTGGGCAACGCCAGATGTTTCTTAGCTTCCCGAAGAGCTGGAAGCAAGATGCTTTGGGGCCTCTCATCCCCTTTGCAAACAAGGCCGACCTTTGGGCCAGGCAGCTCTAGGCCAATGGAGCACACCCAGAGCAGAAGTTCTACCTCAGCCAGATAAGGCCTGCCAAGAAACTGCGTTTCAAAGGCTTTGGTAAGAGATGTTCCCGGTACTCTGTTAGAGCACTGGGCAGAGCCATTTGTTTCTTAGCTTCCCAAAGAGCTGGAAGCAAGGTGCTTTGGGGGATCCCTGCCCCTTTGCCAACAAGGGCGACCTTTGGGCCTTTCAGCTCTAGGCCAATGGAGCACACCCAGAGCAGAAGTCCTACTTCAGCCAGATCAGGCCTGCCAAGGAACTGCGTTTCAGAGGCCTTTGTATGTGACGTTCCCGGTAGGCTGTGAGAGCACGGTGCAGAGCCAGTTGTTTCCTTGTTTCCCAAACAGCTGGAAGCAAGACGCTTTGGGGCCTCTCTGCCCCTTTGGAAACAAGGCAGCACGTTGGGTCTGGCAGCTCTAGGGCAATGGAGCACAACCAGAGCCGAAGTTCTACTTCTTCCAGATCAGGCCTGCCTAGACAGTGCGTTTCACAGGCCTTGATAAGAGATGTTCTCTTAGGCTATAAGAGCACTGGGCACAGCCAGTTGTTTCTTAGCTTCCCAAGAGGTGGAAGCAAGATGCTTTGGGGCCTCTCTCCCCCTTTGGAAACAAGGCAGCCCTTTGGGCCTTTCAGCTCTAGGGCAATGGAGCACACCCAGAGCAGAAGTTCTACCTCAGCCAGATCAGGCCTGCCAAGAAACTGCTTTTCACAGGCCTTCGTAAGAGGTGTTCCCGGAAGGCTGTAAGAGTACCTGGCAGAGCGAGTTGTTTCTTAGCTTCAAAAACAGCTGGAAGCAACATGATTTGGGGCCTCTCTCCCCCTTTGGAAACAAAGCAGCCTTTGTGCCTGGCAGCTCTAGGCCAAAGTAGCACACCCAGAGCACAAGTTCTACCTCAGCCAGATCAGGCCTTCCAAGAAACTGCGTCTCACAGGCCTTTCTCTGTCACGTTGCCGGTAGGCTGTGAGAGCACTGTGCAGAGCCAGTTGTTTCTTAGCTTCCCAAAGATTTGGAAGCAAGATGCTTTGGGGACTCTCAGCCCCTTTGGAAACGAGGCGGCCCTTTGGGCCTGGCAGCTCTAGGCCAAAGTAGCACGCCCAGAGCAGGAGTTCTACTTCAGCCAGATCAGGCCTGCCAAGAAACTGCGTTTCACAGGCCTTGGTAAGAGATGTTCCCGGTAGGCTGTGAGAGCACTGTGGAGAGCCAGTTGCTTTAGCTTCCCACAGAGCTGGAAGCAAGATGCCTTGGGGCCTCTCTCTCCCTTTGGACACAAGGCAGCCGTTTGGGCCTGGCAGCTCTAGGCCAATGGAGCACACCCAGAACACAAGTTCTACCTCAGCCAGATAAGGCCTGTCAAGAAGCTGCGTTTCACAGGCCTTTGTATGTGACGTTCCCGGTTGGCTTTGAGAGCACTGTGCAGAGCCAGTTGTTTTAGCTTCCCAGAGAGCAGGAAGCAAGATGCTTTGGGGCCTCTCTCACACTTTGGAAATAAAGGCAGCCCTTTGGGCCTGGCAGCCCTAGGCCAATGGAGTACACCCAGAGCAGAAGTTCTACCTCAGCCAGATCAGGCCTTCCAAGAAATTGCGTCTCACAGGCCTTTCTCTGTCACGTTGCCGGTAGGCTGTGAGAGCACTGTGCAGAGCCAGTTGTTTCTTAGCTTCCCAAAGATTTGGAAGCAAGATGCTTTGGGGACTCTCAGCCCCTTTGGAAACAAGGCGGCCCTTTGGGCCTGGCAGCTCTAGGGCAATGGAGCACACCCAGAGCAGAAGTTCTACTTCAGCCAGATCAGGCCTGCCAGGAAACTGCGTTTCACAGGCCTTGGTAAGAGATGTTCCCGGTAGGCTGTAAGAGCACTGGGCAGAGCCAGTTGTTTCTTAGCTTCGCAAAGACCGGGAAGCAAGATGCTTTGGGCCTCTCTGCCCCTTGGAAACAGGGCAGCACTTTGGGCCTGGCAGCTCTAGGGCAATGGAGCACACCCAGAGCCGGAGTTCTACTTCAGCCAGATGAGGCCTGCCAAGAAACTGCGTTTCACAGGCCTTTCAAAGACATGTTCCCGGTAGGCTGTAAGAGCACGGGGCAGAGCGAGTTGGTTCTTAGCTTCCCAGAGAGCTGGAAGCAAGATGCTTTGGGGCCTCTCTGCCCCTTTGGAAACAAGGCAGCACCTTGGGCCTGGCAGCTCTAGGGCAATGGAGCTCACCCAGAGCAGAAGTTCTACTTCAGCCAAATCAGGCCTGCCAGGAAACGGCGTTTCACAGGCCTTGGTAAGAGATGTTCCCGGTAGGCTGTAAGAGCACTGGGCAACGCCAGATGTTTCTTAGCTTCCCGAAGAGCTGGAAGCAAGATGCTTTGGGGCCTCTCATCCCCTTTGCAAACAAGGCGGCCCTGTGGGCCAGGCAGCTGTAGGCCAATGGAGCACACCCAGAGCAGAAGCTCTACTTCGGCCAGTTCAGGCCACCAACAAACTGCGTTTCACAGGCCTTGGTAAGAGATGTTCCCGGTAGGCTGTAAGAGCACTGGGCAACGCCAGATGTTTCTTAGCTTCCCGAAGAGCTGGAAGCAAGAAGCTTTGGTGCCACTCTCTCACTTTGGACTCAAGGCAGCCCTTTGGGGCAGGTAGCTCTAGCCCAGTGGAGCACACCCATAGCAGAAGTTCTACTTCGGCCAGTTCAGGCCACCAAGAAACTGCGTTTCACAGGCCTTGGTAAGAGATGTTCCCGGTAGGCTGTGAGAGCACTGTGGAGAGCCAGTTGCTTTAGCTTCCCACAGAGCTGGAAGCAAGATGCCTTGGGGCCTCTCTCTCCCTTTGGACACAAGGCAGCCGTTTGGGCCTGGCAGCTCTAGGCCAATGGAGCACACCCACAGCAGAAGTTCTACTTCAGGCAGATCAGTCCTGCCCAGAAACTGCGTTTCACAGCCCTTGGTAAGAGATGTTCACGGTAGGCTGTGAGAGCACTGGGCAGAACCAGTTGTTTTTTAGCTTCCCAAAGTGCTGGAGGCAAGATGCTTTGGGGCCTCTCTCACCCTTTGGAAACAAGGCAGCCCTTAGGTCCTGGTAGCTCTAGGCCTATGTAGCACAACCAGAACAGAAGTTCTACTTCAGCCAGGTCAGGCCTGCCAAGAAACTGCGTTTCACAGGCCTTTCAAAGAGATGTTCTCTTAGGCTGTAAGAGCACTGGGCAGAGCCAGCTGTTTCTTAGCTTCCCGAAGAGCTGGGAGCAAGATGCTTTGGGTCCACTCTCCGTCTTTGGAAACAAGGCAGCCCTTTGGGCCTGGCAGCTCTAGGGCAATGGAGCACACCCAGAGCAGAAGTTCTACTTCAGCCAGATCAGGCCTGCCAGGAAACTGCGTTTCACAGGCCTTGGTAAGAGATGTTCCCGGTAGGCTGTAAGAGCACTGGGCAGAGCCAGTTGTTTCTTACCTTCCTGAAAAGCTGGAAGCAAGATGCTTGGGACCCCTCTGCCCGTTTGGGAACAAGGCAGCCTTTTGGGTCGGGAAGCTCTAGGCCAATGGAGCACACGCAGAGCAGGAGTTCTACTTCAGCCTGATCAGGCCTGCAAAGAAACAGCGTTTGACAGGCCTTGGTAAGAGATGTTCCCGGTAGGTGTAAGAGCACTGGGCAGAGCCAGTTGTGTCTTAGCTTCGCAAAGACCGGGAAGCAAGATGCTTTGGGCCTCTCTGCCCCTTGGAAACAGGGCAGCACTTTGGGCCTGGCAGCTCTAGGGCAGTGGAGCACACCCAGAGCCGGAGTTCTACTTCAGCCAGATGAGGCCTGCCAAGAAACTGCGTTTCACAGGCCTTTCAAAGACATGTTCCCGGTAGGCTGTAAGAGCACGGGGCAGAGCAAGTTGGTTCTTAGCTTCCCAGAGAGCTGGAAGCAAGATGCTTTGGGGCCTCTCTGCCCCTTTGGAAACAAGGCAGCACCTTGGGCCTGGCAGCTCTAGGGCAATGGAGCACACCCAGAGCAGAAGTTCTACTTCAGCCAAATCAGGCCTGCCAGGAAACGGCGTTTCACAGGCCTTGGTAAGAGATGTTCCCGGTAGGCTGTAAGAGCACTGGGCAACGCCAGATGTTTCTTAGCTTCCCGAAGAGCTGGAAGCGAGAAGCTTTGGTGCCACTCTCTCACTTTGGACTCAAGGCAGCCCTTTGGGCCAGGTAGCTCTAGGCCAGTGGAGCACACCCAGAGCAGAAGTTCTACTTCAGCCAGTTCAGGCCACCAAGAAACTGCGTTTCACAGGCCTTGGTAAGAGATGTTCCCGGTAGGCTGTAAGAGCACTGGGCAACGCCAGATGTTTCTTAGCTTTCCGAAGAGCTGGAAGCAAGATGCTTTGGGGCCTCTCATCCCCTTTGCAAACAAGGCGGCCCTATGGGCCAGGCAGCTCTAGGCCAATGGAGCACACCCAGAGCAGAAGCTCTACTTCGGCCAGTTCAGGCCACCAACAAACTGCGTTTCACAGGCCTTGGTAAGAGATGTTCCCGGTAGGCTGTAAGAGCACTGGGCAACGCCAGATGTTTCTTAGCTTCCCGAAGAGCTGGAAGCAAGATGCTTTGGGGCCTCTCATCCCCTTTGCAAACAAGGCCGACCTTTGGGCCAGGCAGCTCTAGGCCAATGGAGCACACCCAGAGCAGAAGTTCTACCTCAGCCAGATAAGGCCTGCCAAGAAACTGCGTTTCAAAGGCTTTGGTAAGAGATGTTCCCGGTAGGCTGTAAGAGCACTGGGCAACGCCAGATGTTTCTTAGCTTCCCGAAGAGCTGGAAGCAAGATGCTTTGGGGGCTCCCTGCCCCTTTGCCAACAAGGGCGACCTTTGGGCCTTTCAGCTCTAGGCCAATGGAGCACACCCAGAGCAGAAGTCCTACTTCAGCCAGATCAGGCCTGCCAAGGAACTGCGTTTCAGAGGCCTTTGTATGTGACGTTCCCGGTAGGCTGTGAGAGCACGGTGCAGAGCCAGTTGTTTCCTTGTTTCCCAAACAGCTGGAAGCAAGACGCTTTGGGGCCTCTCTGCCCCTTTGGAAACAAGGCAGCACGTTGGGTCTGGCAGCTCTAGGGCAATGGAGCACAACCAGAGCCGAAGTTCTACTTCTTCCAGATCAGGCCTGCCTAGACAGTGCGTTTCACAGGCCTTGATAAGAGATGTTCTCTTAGGCTATAAGAGCACTGGGCACAGCCAGTTGTTTCTTAGCTTCCCAAGAGGTGGAAGCAAGATGCTTTGGGGCCTCTCTCCCCCTTTGGAAACAAGGCAGCCCTTTGGGCCTTTCAGCTCTAGGGCAATGGAGCACACCCAGAGCAGAAGTTCTACCTCAGCCAGATCAGGCCTGCCAAGAAACTGCTTTTCACAGGCCTTCGTAAGAGGTGTTCCCGGAAGGCTGTAAGAGTACCTGGCAGAGCGAGTTGTTTCTTAGCTTCAAAAACAGCTGGAAGCAACATGATTTGGGGCCTCTCTCCCCCTTTGGAAACAAAGCAGCCTTTGTGCCTGGCAGCTCTAGGCCAAAGTAGCACACCCAGAGCACAAGTTCTACCTCAGCCAGATAAGGCCTGTCAAGAAGCTGCGTTTCACAGGCCTTTGTATGTGACGTTCCCGGTTGGCTTTGAGAGCACTGTGCAGAGCCAGTTGTTTTAGCTTCCCAGAGAGCAGGAAGCAAGATGCTTTGGGGCCTCTCTCACACTTTGGAAATAAAGGCAGCCCTTTGGGCCTGGCAGCCCTAGGCCAATGGAGTACACCCAGAGCAGAAGTTCTACCTCAGCCAGATCAGGCCTTCCAAGAAACTGCGTCTCACAGGCCTTTCTCTGTCACGTTGCCGGTAGGCTGTGAGAGCACTGTGCAGAGCCAGTTGTTTCTTAGCTTCCCAAAGATTTGGAAGCAAGATGCTTTGGGGACTCTCAGCCCCTTTGGAAACAAGGCGGCCCTTTGGGCCTGGCAGCTCTAGGCCAAAGTAGCACGCCCAGAGCAGGAGTTCTACTTCAGCCAGATCAGGCCTGCCAAGAAACTGCGTTTCACAGGCCTTGGTAAGAGATGTTCCCGGTAGGCTGTGAGAGCACTGTGGAGAGCCAGTTGCTTTAGCTTCCCACAGAGCTGGAAGCAAGATGCCTTGGGGCCTCTCTCTCCCTTTGGACACAAGGCAGCCGTTTGGGCCTGGCAGCTCTAGGCCAATGGAGCACACCCACAGCAGAAGTTCTACTTCAGGCAGATCAGTCCTGCCCAGAAACTGCGTTTCACAGCCCTTGGTAAGAGATGTTCACGGTAGGCTGTGAGAGCACTGGGCAGAACCAGTTGTTTTTTAGCTTCCCAAAGTGCTGGAGGCAAGATGCTTTGGGGCCTCTCTCACCCTTTGGAAACAAGGCAGCCCTTAGGTCCTGGTAGCTCTAGGCCTATGTAGCACAACCAGAACAGAAGTTCTACTTCAGCCAGGTCAGGCCTGCCAAGAAACTGCGTTTCACAGGCCTTTCAAAGAGATGTTCTCTTAGGCTGTAAGAGCACTGGGCAGAGCCAGCTGTTTCTTAGCTTCCCGAAGAGCTGGGAGCAAGATGCTTTGGGTCCACTCTCCGTCTTTGGAAACAAGGCAGCCCTTTGGGCCTGGCAGCTCTAGGGCAATGGAGCACACCCAGAGCAGAAGTTCTACTTCAGCCAGATCAGGCCTGCCAGGAAACTGCGTTTCACAGGCCTTGGTAAGAGATGTTCCCGGTAGGCTGTAAGAGCACTGGGCAGAGCCAGTTGTTTCTTACCTTCCTGAAAAGCTGGAAGCAAGATGCTTGGGACCCCTCTGCCCGTTTGGGAACAAGGCAGCCTTTTGGGTCGGGAAGCTCTAGGCCAATGGAGCACACGCAGAGCAGGAGTTCTACTTCAGCCTGATCAGGCCTGCAAAGAAACAGCGTTTGACAGGCCTTGGTAAGAGATGTTCCCGGTAGGTGTAAGAGCACTGGGCAGAGCCAGTTGTGTCTTAGCTTCGCAAAGACCGGGAAGCAAGATGCTTTGGGCCTCTCTGCCCCTTGGAAACAGGGCAGCACTTTGGGCCTGGCAGCTCTAGGGCAGTGGAGCACACCCAGAGCCGGAGTTCTACTTCAGCCAGATGAGGCCTGCCAAGAAACTGCGTTTCACAGGCCTTTCAAAGACATGTTCCCGGTAGGCTGTAAGAGCACGGGGCAGAGCAAGTTGGTTCTTAGCTTCCCAGAGAGCTGGAAGCAAGATGCTTTGGGGCCTCTCTGCCCCTTTGGAAACAAGGCAGCACCTTGGGCCTGGCAGCTCTAGGGCAATGGAGCACACCCAGAGCAGAAGTTCTACTTCAGCCAAATCAGGCCTGCCAGGAAACGGCGTTTCACAGGCCTTGGTAAGAGATGTTCCCGGTAGGCTGTAAGAGCACTGGGCAACGCCAGATGTTTCTTAGCTTCCCGAAGAGCTGGAAGCGAGAAGCTTTGGTGCCACTCTCTCACTTTGGACTCAAGGCAGCCCTTTGGGCCAGGTAGCTCTAGGCCAGTGGAGCACACCCAGAGCAGAAGTTCTACTTCAGCCAGTTCAGGCCACCAAGAAACTGCGTTTCACAGGCCTTGGTAAGAGATGTTCCCGGTAGGCTGTAAGAGCACTGGGCAACGCCAGATGTTTCTTAGCTTTCCGAAGAGCTGGAAGCAAGATGCTTTGGGGCCTCTCATCCCCTTTGCAAACAAGGCGGCCCTATGGGCCAGGCAGCTCTAGGCCAATGGAGCACACCCAGAGCAGAAGCTCTACTTCGGCCAGTTCAGGCCACCAACAAACTGCGTTTCACAGGCCTTGGTAAGAGATGTTCCCGGTAGGCTGTAAGAGCACTGGGCAACGCCAGATGTTTCTTAGCTTCCCGAAGAGCTGGAAGCAAGATGCTTTGGGGCCTCTCATCCCCTTTGCAAACAAGGCCGACCTTTGGGCCAGGCAGCTCTAGGCCAATGGAGCACACCCAGAGCAGAAGTTCTACCTCAGCCAGATAAGGCCTGCCAAGAAACTGCGTTTCAAAGGCTTTGGTAAGAGATGTTCCCGGTAGGCTGTAAGAGCACTGGGCAACGCCAGATGTTTCTTAGCTTCCCGAAGAGCTGGAAGCAAGATGCTTTGGGGGCTCCCTGCCCCTTTGCCAACAAGGGCGACCTTTGGGCCTTTCAGCTCTAGGCCAATGGAGCACACCCAGAGCAGAAGTCCTACTTCAGCCAGATCAGGCCTGCCAAGGAACTGCGTTTCAGAGGCCTTTGTATGTGACGTTCCCGGTAGGCTGTGAGAGCACGGTGCAGAGCCAGTTGTTTCCTTGTTTCCCAAACAGCTGGAAGCAAGACGCTTTGGGGCCTCTCTGCCCCTTTGGAAACAAGGCAGCACGTTGGGTCTGGCAGCTCTAGGGCAATGGAGCACAACCAGAGCCGAAGTTCTACTTCTTCCAGATCAGGCCTGCCTAGACAGTGCGTTTCACAGGCCTTGATAAGAGATGTTCTCTTAGGCTATAAGAGCACTGGGCACAGCCAGTTGTTTCTTAGCTTCCCAAGAGGTGGAAGCAAGATGCTTTGGGGCCTCTCTCCCCCTTTGGAAACAAGGCAGCCCTTTGGGCCTTTCAGCTCTAGGGCAATGGAGCACACCCAGAGCAGAAGTTCTACCTCAGCCAGATCAGGCCTGCCAAGAAACTGCTTTTCACAGGCCTTCGTAAGAGGTGTTCCCGGAAGGCTGTAAGAGTACCTGGCAGAGCGAGTTGTTTCTTAGCTTCAAAAACAGCTGGAAGCAACATGATTTGGGGCCTCTCTCCCCCTTTGGAAACAAAGCAGCCTTTGTGCCTGGCAGCTCTAGGCCAAAGTAGCACACCCAGAGCACAAGTTCTACCTCAGCCAGATAAGGCCTGTCAAGAAGCTGCGTTTCACAGGCCTTTGTATGTGACGTTCCCGGTTGGCTTTGAGAGCACTGTGCAGAGCCAGTTGTTTTAGCTTCCCAGAGAGCAGGAAGCAAGATGCTTTGGGGCCTCTCTCACACTTTGGAAATAAAGGCAGCCCTTTGGGCCTGGCAGCCCTAGGCCAATGGAGTACACCCAGAGCAGAAGTTCTACCTCAGCCAGATCAGGCCTTCCAAGAAACTGCGTCTCACAGGCCTTTCTCTGTCACGTTGCCGGTAGGCTGTGAGAGCACTGTGCAGAGCCAGTTGTTTCTTAGCTTCCCAAAGATTTGGAAGCAAGATGCTTTGGGGACTCTCAGCCCCTTTGGAAACAAGGCGGCCCTTTGGGCCTGGCAGCTCTAGGCCAAAGTAGCACGCCCAGAGCAGGAGTTCTACTTCAGCCAGATCAGGCCTGCCAAGAAACTGCGTTTCACAGGCCTTGGTAAGAGATGTTCCCGGTAGGCTGTGAGAGCACTGTGGAGAGCCAGTTGCTTTAGCTTCCCACAGAGCTGGAAGCAAGATGCCTTGGGGCCTCTCTCTCCCTTTGGACACAAGGCAGCCGTTTGGGCCTGGCAGCTCTAGGCCAATGGAGCACACCCACAGCAGAAGTTCTACTTCAGGCAGATCAGTCCTGCCCAGAAACTGCGTTTCACAGCCCTTGGTAAGAGATGTTCACGGTAGGCTGTGAGAGCACTGGGCAGAACCAGTTGTTTTTTAGCTTCCCAAAGTGCTGGAGGCAAGATGCTTTGGGGCCTCTCTCACCCTTTGGAAACAAGGCAGCCCTTAGGTCCTGGTAGCTCTAGGCCTATGTAGCACAACCAGAACAGAAGTTCTACTTCAGCCAGGTCAGGCCTGCCAAGAAACTGCGTTTCACAGGCCTTTCAAAGAGATGTTCTCTTAGGCTGTAAGAGCACTGGGCAGAGCCAGCTGTTTCTTAGCTTCCCGAAGAGCTGGGAGCAAGATGCTTTGGGTCCACTCTCCGTCTTTGGAAACAAGGCAGCCCTTTGGGCCTGGCAGCTCTAGGGCAATGGAGCACACCCAGAGCAGAAGTTCTACTTCAGCCAGATCAGGCCTGCCAGGAAACTGCGTTTCACAGGCCTTGGTAAGAGATGTTCCCGGTAGGCTGTAAGAGCACTGGGCAGAGCCAGTTGTTTCTTACCTTCCTGAAAAGCTGGAAGCAAGATGCTTGGGACCCCTCTGCCCGTTTGGGAACAAGGCAGCCTTTTGGGTCGGGAAGCTCTAGGCCAATGGAGCACACGCAGAGCAGGAGTTCTACTTCAGCCTGATCAGGCCTGCAAAGAAACAGCGTTTGACAGGCCTTGGTAAGAGATGTTCCCGGTAGGTGTAAGAGCACTGGGCAGAGCCAGTTGTTTCTTAGCTTCGCAAAGACCGGGAAGCAAGATGCTTTGGGCCTCTCTGCCCCTTGGAAACAGGGCAGCACTTGGGGCCTGGCAGCTCTAGGGCAATGGAGCACACCCAGAGCCGGAGTTCTACTTCAGCCAGATGAGGCCTGCCAAGAAACTGCGTTTCACAGGCCTTTCAAAGACATGTTCCCGGTAGGCTGTAAGAGCACGGGGCAGAGCGAGTTGGTTCTTAGCTTCCCAAAGAGCTGGAAGCAAGATGCTTTGGGGCCTCTCTGCCCCTTTGGAAACAAGGCAGCACCTTGGGCCTGGCAGCTCTAGGGCAATGGAGCACACCCAGAGCAGAAGTTCTACTTCAGCCAAATCAGGCCTGCCAGGAAATGGCGTTTCACAGGCCTTGGTAAGAGATGTTCCCGGTAGGCTGTAAGAGCACTGGGCAACGCCAGATGTTTCTTAGCTTCCCGAAGAGCTGGAAGCAAGAAGCTTTGGTGCCACTCTCTCACTTTGTACTCAAGGCAGCCCTTTGAGTCAGGTAGCTCTAGCCCAGTGGAGCACACTCAGAGCAGAAGTTCTACTTGGGCCAGTTCAGGCCACCAACAAACTGCGTTTCACAGGCCTTGGTAAGAGATGTTCCCGGTAGGCTGTAAGAGCACTGGGCAACGCCAGATGTTTCTTAGCTTCCCGAAGAGCTGGAAGCAAGATGCTTTGGGGCCTCTCATCCCCTTTGCAAACAAGGCGGCCCTATGGGCCAGGCAGCTCTAGGCCAATGGAGCACACCCAGAGCAGAAGTTGTACTTCGGCCAGTTCAGGCCACCAACAAACTGCGTTTCACAGGCCTTGGTAAGAGATGTTCCCGGTAGGCTGTAAGAGCACTGGGCAACCCCAGATGTTTCTTAGCTTCCCGAAGAGCTGGAAGCAAGATGCTTTGGGGCCTCTCATCCCCTTTGCAAACAAGGCCGACCTTTGGGCCAGGCAGCTCTAGGCCAATGGAGCACACCCAGAGCAGAAGTTCTACCTCAGCCAGATAAGGCCTGCCAAGAAACTGCGTTTCAAAGGCTTTGGTAAGAGATGTTCCCGGTACTCTGTTAGAGCACTGGGCAGAGCCATTTGTTTCTTAGCTTCCCAAAGAGCTGGAAGCAAGATGCTTTGGGGGATCCCTGCCCCTTTGCCAACAAGGGCGACCTTTGGGCCTTTCAGCTCTAGGCCAATGGAGCACACCCAGAGCAGAAGTCCTACTTCAGCCAGATCAGGCCTGCCAAGGAACTGCGTTTCAGAGGCCTTTGTATGTGACGTTCCCGGTAGGCTGTGAGAGCACGGTGCAGAGCCAGTTGTTTCCTTGTTTCCCAAACAGCTGGAAGCAAGACGCTTTGGGGCCTCTCTGCCCCTTTGGAAACAAGGCAGCACGTTGGGTCTGGCAGCTCTAGGGCAATGGAGCACAACCAGAGCCAAAGTTCTACTTCTTCCAGATCAGGCCTGCCTAGACAGTGCGTTTCACAGGCCTTGATAAGAGATGTTCTCTTAGGCTATAAGAGCACTGGGCACAGCCAGTTGTTTCTTAGCTTCCCAAGAGGTGGAAGCAAGATGCTTTGGGGCCTCTCTCCCCCTTTGGAAACAAGGCAGCCCTTTGGGCCTTTCAGCTCTAGGGCAATGGAGCACACCCAGAGCAGAAGTTCTACCTCAGCCAGATCAGGCCTGCCAAGAAACTGCTTTTCACAGGCCTTCGTAAGAGGTGTTCCCGGAAGGCTGTAAGAGTACCTGGCAGAGCGAGTTGTTTCTTAGCTTCAAAAACAGCTGGAAGCAACATGATTTGGGGCCTCTCTCCCCCTTTGGAAACAAAGCAGCCTTTGTGCCTGGCAGCTCTAGGCCAAAGTAGCACACCCAGAACACAAGTTCTACCTCAGCCAGATAAGGCCTGTCAAGAAGCTGCGTTTCACAGGCCTTTGTATGTGACGTTCCCGGTTGGCTTTGAGAGCACTGTGCAGAGCCAGTTGTTTTAGCTTCCCAGAGAGCAGGAAGCAAGATGCTTTGGGGCCTCTCTCACACTTTGGAAATAAAGGCAGCCCTTTGGGCCTGGCAGCCCTAGGCCAATGGAGTACACCCAGAGCAGAAGTTCTACCTCAGCCAGATCAGGCCTTCCAAGAAACTGCGTCTCACAGGCCTTTCTCTGTCACGTTGCCGGTAGGCTGTGAGAGCACTGTGCAGAGCCAGTTGTTTCTTAGCTTCCCAAAGATTTGGAAGCAAGATGCTTTGGGGACTCTCAGCCCCTTTGGAAACAAGGCGGCCCTTTGGGCCTGGCAGCTCTAGGCCAAAGTAGCACGCCCAGAGCAGGAGTTCTACTTCAGCCAGATCAGGCCTGCCAAGAAACTGCGTTTCACAGGCCTTGGTAAGAGATGTTCCCGGTAGGCTGTGAGAGCACTGTGGAGAGCCAGTTGCTTTAGCTTCCCACAGAGCTGGAAGCAAGATGCCTTGGGGCCTCTCTCTCCCTTTGGACACAAGGCAGCCGTTTGGGCCTGGCAGCTCTAGGCCAATGGAGCACACCCACAGCAGAAGTTCTACTTCAGGCAGATCAGTCCTGCCCAGAAACTGCGTTTCACAGCCCTTGGTAAGAGATGTTCACGGTAGGCTGTGAGAGCACTGGGCAGAACCAGTTGTTTTTTAGCTTCCCAAAGTGCTGGAGGCAAGATGCTTTGGGGCCTCTCTCACCCTTTGGAAACAAGGCAGCCCTTAGGTCCTGGTAGCTCTAGGCCTATGTAGCACAACCAGAACAGAAGTTCTACTTCAGCCAGGTCAGGCCTGCCAAGAAACTGCGTTTCACAGGCCTTTCAAAGAGATGTTCTCTTAGGCTGTAAGAGCACTGGGCAGAGCCAGCTGTTTCTTAGCTTCCCGAAGAGCTGGGAGCAAGATGCTTTGGGTCCACTCTCCGTCTTTGGAAACAAGGCAGCCCTTTGGGCCTGGCAGCTCTAGGGCAATGGAGCACACCCAGAGCAGAAGTTCTACTTCAGCCAGATCAGGCCTGCCAGGAAACTGCGTTTCACAGGCCTTGGTAAGAGATGTTCCCGGTAGGCTGTAAGAGCACTGGGCAGAGCCAGTTGTTTCTTAGCTTCGCAAAGACCGGGAAGCAAGATGCTTTGCGCCTCTCTGCCCCTTGGAAACAGGGCAGCACTTTGGGCCTGGCAGCTCTAGGGCAATGGAGCACACCCAGAGCCGGAGTTCTACTTCAGCCAGATGAGGCCTGCCAAGAAACTGCGTTTCACAGGCCTTTCAAAGACATGTTCCCGGTAGGCTGTAAGAGCACGGGGCAGAGCGAGTTGGTTCTTAGCTTCCCAGAGAGCTGGAAGCAAGATGCTTTGGGGCCTCTCTGCCCCTTTGGAAACAAGGCAGCACCTTGGGCCTGGCAGCTCTAGGGCAATGGAGCTCACCCAGAGCAGAAGTTCTACTTCAGCCAAATCAGGCCTGCCAGGAAACGGCGTTTCACAGGCCTTGGTAAGAGATGTTCCCGGTAGGCTGTAAGAGCACTGGGCAACGCCAGATGTTTCTTAGCTTCCCGAAGAGCTGGAAGCAAGATGCTTTGGGGCCTCTCATCCCCTTTGCAAACAAGGCGGCCCTATGGGCCAGGCAGCTGTAGGCCAATGGAGCACACCCAGAGCAGAAGCTCTACTTCGGCCAGTTCAGGCCACCAACAAACTGCGTTTCACAGGCCTTGGTAAGAGATGTTCCCGGTAGGCTGTAAGAGCACTGGGCAACGCCAGATGTTTCTTAGCTTCCCGAAGAGCTGGAAGCAAGAAGCTTTGGTGCCACTCTCTCACTTTGGACTCAAGGCAGCCCTTTGGGGCAGGTAGCTCTAGCCCAGTGGAGCACACCCATAGCAGAAGTTCTACTTCGGCCAGTTCAGGCCACCAAGAAACTGCGTTTCACAGGCCTTGGTAAGAGATGTTCCCGGTAGGCTGTGAGAGCACTGTGGAGAGCCAGTTGCTTTAGCTTCCCACAGAGCTGGAAGCAAGATGCCTTGGGGCCTCTCTCTCCCTTTGGACACAAGGCAGCCGTTTGGGCCTGGCAGCTCTAGGCCAATGGAGCACACCCACAGCAGAAGTTCTACTTCAGGCAGATCAGTCCTGCCCAGAAACTGCGTTTCACAGCCCTTGGTAAAAGATGTTCACGGTAGGCTGTGAGAGCACTGGGCAGAACCAGTTGTTTTTTAGCTTCCCAAAGTGCTGGAGGCAAGATGCTTTGGGGCCTCTCTCACCCTTTGGAAACAAGGCAGCCCTTAGGTCCTGGTAGCTCTAGGCCTATGTAGCACAACCAGAACAGAAGTTCTACTTCAGCCAGGTCAGGCCTGCCAAGAAACTGCGTTTCACAGGCCTTTCAAAGAGATGTTCTCTTAGGCTGTAAGAGCACTGGGCAGAGCCAGCTGTTTCTTAGCTTCCCGAAGAGCTGGGAGCAAGATGCTTTGGGTCCACTCTCCGTCTTTGGAAACAAGGCAGCCCTTTGGGCCTGGCAGCTCTAGGGCAATGGAGCACACCCAGAGCAGAAGTTCTACTTCAGCCAGATCAGGCCTGCCAGGAAACTGCGTTTCACAGGCCTTGGTAAGAGATGTTCCCGGTAGGCTGTAAGAGCACTGGGCAGAGCCAGTTGTTTCTTACCTTCCTGAAAAGCTGGAAGCAAGATGCTTGGGACCCCTCTGCCCGTTTGGGAACAAGGCAGCCTTTTGGGTCGGGAAGCTCTAGGCCAATGGAGCACACGCAGAGCAGGAGTTCTACTTCAGCCTGATCAGGCCTGCAAAGAAACAGCGTTTGACAGGCCTTGGTAAGAGATGTTCCCGGTAGGTGTAAGAGCACTGGGCAGAGCCAGTTGTGTCTTAGCTTCGCAAAGACCGGGAAGCAAGATGCTTTGGGCCTCTCTGCCCCTTGGAAACAGGGCAGCACTTTGGGCCTGGCAGCTCTAGGGCAGTGGAGCACACCCAGAGCCGGAGTTCTACTTCAGCCAGATGAGGCCTGCCAAGAAACTGCGTTTCACAGGCCTTTCAAAGACATGTTCCCGGTAGGCTGTAAGAGCACGGGGCAGAGCGAGTTGGTTCTTAGCTTCCCAGAGAGCTGGAAGCAAGATGCTTTGGGGCCTCTCTGCCCCTTTGGAAACAAGGCAGCACCTTGGGCCTGGCAGCTCTAGGGCAATGGAGCACACCCAGAGCAGAAGTTCTACTTCAGCCAAATCAGGCCTGCCAGGAAACGGCGTTTCACAGGCCTTGGTAAGAGATGTTCCCGGTAGGCTGTAAGAGCACTGGGCAACGCCAGATGTTTCTTAGCTTCCCGAAGAGCTGGAAGCGAGAAGCTTTGGTGCCACTCTCTCACTTTGGACTCAAGGCAGCCCTTTGGGCCAGGTAGCTCTAGGCCAGTGGAGCACACCCAGAGCAGAAGTTCTACTTCAGCCAGTTCAGGCCACCAAGAAACTGCGTTTCACAGGCCTTGGTAAGAGATGTTCCCGGTAGGCTGTAAGAGCACTGGGCAACGCCAGATGTTTCTTAGCTTTCCGAAGAGCTGGAAGCAAGATGCTTTGGGGCCTCTCATCCCCTTTGCAAACAAGGCGGCCCTATGGGCCAGGCAGCTCTAGGCCAATGGAGCACACCCAGAGCAGAAGCTCTACTTCGGCCAGTTCAGGCCACCAACAAACTGCGTTTCACAGGCCTTGGTAAGAGATGTTCCCGGTAGGCTGTAAGAGCACTGGGCAACGCCAGATGTTTCTTAGCTTCCCGAAGAGCTGGAAGCAAGATGCTTTGGGGCCTCTCATCCCCTTTGCAAACAAGGCCGACCTTTGGGCCAGGCAGCTCTAGGCCAATGGAGCACACCCAGAGCAGAAGTTCTACCTCAGCCAGATAAGGCCTGCCAAGAAACTGCGTTTCAAAGGCTTTGGTAAGAGATGTTCCCGGTACTCTGTTAGAGCACTGGGCAGAGCCATTTGTTTCTTAGCTTCCCAAAGAGCTGGAAGCAAGATGCTTTGGGGGCTCCCTGCCCCTTTGCCAACAAGGGCGACCTTTGGGCCTTTCAGCTCTAGGCCAATGGAGCACACCCAGAGCAGAAGTCCTACTTCAGCCAGATCAGGCCTGCCAAGGAACTGCGTTTCAGAGGCCTTTGTATGTGACGTTCCCGGTAGGCTGTGAGAGCACGGTGCAGAGCCAGTTGTTTCCTTGTTTCCCAAACAGCTGGAAGCAAGACGCTTTGGGGCCTCTCTGCCCCTTTGGAAACAAGGCAGCACGTTGGGTCTGGCAGCTCTAGGGCAATGGAGCACAACCAGAGCCGAAGTTCTACTTCTTCCAGATCAGGCCTGCCTAGACAGTGCGTTTCACAGGCCTTGATAAGAGATGTTCTCTTAGGCTATAAGAGCACTGGGCACAGCCAGTTGTTTCTTAGCTTCCCAAGAGGTGGAAGCAAGATGCTTTGGGGCCTCTCTCCCCCTTTGGAAACAAGGCAGCCCTTTGGGCCTTTCAGCTCTAGGGCAATGGAGCACACCCAGAGCAGAAGTTCTACCTCAGCCAGATCAGGCCTGCCAAGAAACTGCTTTTCACAGGCCTTCGTAAGAGGTGTTCCCGGAAGGCTGTAAGAGTACCTGGCAGAGCGAGTTGTTTCTTAGCTTCAAAAACAGCTGGAAGCAACATGATTTGGGGCCTCTCTCCCCCTTTGGAAACAAAGCAGCCTTTGTGCCTGGCAGCTCTAGGCCAAATTAGCACACCCAGAGCACAAGTTCTACCTCAGCCAGATCAGGCCTTCCAATAAACTGCGTCTCACAGGCCTTTCTCTGTCACGTTGCCGGTAGGCTGTGAGAGCACTGTTCAGAGCCAGTTGTTTCTTAGCTTCCCAAAGATTTGGAAGCAAGATGCTTTGGGGACTCTCAGCCCCTTTGGAAACAAGGCGGCCCTTTGGGCCTGGCAGCTCTAGGCCAAAGTAGCACGCCCAGAGCAGGAGTTCTACTTCAGCCAGATCAGGCCTGCCAAGAAACTGCGTTTCACAGGCCTTGGTAAGAGATGTTCCCGGTAGGCTGTGAGAGCACTGTGGAGAGCCAGTTGCTTTAGCTTCCCACAGAGCTGGAAGCAAGATGCCTTGGGGCCTCTCTCTCCCTTTGGACACAAGGCAGCCGTTTGGGCCTGGCAGCTCTAGGCCAATGGAGCACATCCA
The DNA here is from genome assembly GCF_041296235.1 of Equus asinus. Taxonomy (NCBI): domain Eukaryota; kingdom Metazoa; phylum Chordata; class Mammalia; order Perissodactyla; family Equidae; genus Equus; species Equus asinus. Next base: position 2,297,533 of record NW_027225523.1, read on the forward strand.
CAGCAGAAGTTCTACTTCAGGCAGATCAGTCCTGCCCAGAAACTGCGTTTCACAGCCCTTGGTAAGAGATGTTCACGGTAGGCTGTGAGAGCACTGGGCAGAACCAGTTGTGTTTTAGCTTCCCAAAGTGCTGGAGGCAAGATGCTTTGGGGCCTCTCTCACCCTTTGGAAACAAGGCAGCCCTTAGGTCCTGGTAGCTCTAGGCCTATGTAGCACAACCAGAACAGAAGTTCTACTTCAGCCAGGTCAGGCCTGCCAAGAAACTGCGTTTCACAGGCCTTTCAAAGAGATGTTTTCTTAGGCTGTAAGAGCACTGGGCAGAGCCAGCTGTTTCTTAGCTTCCCGAAGAGCTGGGAGCAAGATGCTTTGGGTCCACTCTCCGTCTTTGGAAACAAGGCAGCCCTTTGGGCCTGGCAGCGCTAGGGCAATGGAGCACACCCAGAGCAGAAGTTCTACTTCAGCCAGATCAGGCCTGCCAGGAAACTGCGTTTCACAGGCCTTGGTAAGAGATGTTCCCGGTAGGCTGTAAGAGCACTGGGCAGAGCCAGTTGTTTCTTACCTTCCTGAAAAGCTGGAAGCAAGATGCTTGGGACCCCTCTGCCCGTTTGGGAACAAGGCAGCCTTTTGGGTCGGGAAGCTCTAGGCCAATGGAGCACACGCAGAGCAGGAGTTCTACTTCAGCCTGATCAGGCCTGCAAAGAAACAGCGTTTGACAGGCCTTGGTAAGAGATGTTCCCGGTAGGTGTAAGAGCACTGGGCAGAGCCAGTTGTTTCTTAGCTTCGCAAAGACCGGGAAGCAAGATGCTTTGGGCCTCTCTGCCCCTTGGAAACAGGGCAGCACTTGGGGCCTGGCAGCTCTAGGGCAATGGAGCACACCCAGAGCCGGAGTTCTACTTCAGCCAGATGAGGCCTGCCAAGAAACTGCGTTTCACAGGCCTTTCAAAGACATGTTCCCGGTAGGCTGTAAGAGCACGGGGCAGAGCGAGTTGGTTCTTAGCTTCCCAGAGAGCTGGAAGCAAGATGCTTTGGGGCCTCTCTGCCCCTTTGCAAACAAGGCAGCACCTTGGGCCAGGCAGCTCTAGGCCAATGGAGCACACCCAGAGCAGAAGTTCTACTTCGGCCAGTTCAGGCCACCAACAAACTGCGTTTCACAGGCCTTGGTAAGAGATGTTCCCGGTAGGCTGTAAGAGCACTGGGCAACGCCAGATGTTTCTTAGCTTCCCGAAGAGCTGGAAGCAAGATGCTTTGGGGCCTCTCATCCCCTTTGCAAACAAGGCCGACCTTTGGGCCAGGCAGCTCTAGGCCAATGGAGCACACCCAGAGCAGAAGTTCTACCTCAGCCAGATAAGGCCTGCCAAGAAACTGCGTTTCAAAGGCTTTGGTAAGAGATGTTCCCGGTACTCTGTTAGAGCACTGGGCAGAGCCATTTGTTTCTTAGCTTCCCAAAGAGCTGGAAGCAAGATGCTTTGGGGGCTCCCTGCCCCTTTGCCAACAAGGGCGACCTTTGGGCCTTTCAGCTCTAGGCCAATGGAGCACACCCAGAGCAGAAGTCCTACTTCAGCCAGATCAGGCCTGCCAAGGAACTGCGTTTCAGAGGCCTTTGTATGTGACGTTCCCGGTAGGCTGTGAGAGCACGGTGCAGAGCCAGTTGTTTCCTTGTTTCCCAAACAGCTGGAAGCAAGACGCTTTGGGGCCTCTCTGCCCCTTTGGAAACAAGGCAGCACGTTGGGTCTGGCAGCTCTAGGGCAATGGAGCACAACCAGAGCCGAAGTTCTACTTCTTCCAGATCAGGCCTGCCTAGACAGTGCGTTTCACAGGCCTTGATAAGAGATGTTCTCTTAGGCTATAAGAGCACTGGGCACAGCCAGTTGTTTCTTAGCTTCCCAAGAGGTGGAAGCAAGATGCTTTGGGGCCTCTCTCCCCCTTTGGAAACAAGGCAGCCCTTTGGGCCTTTCAGCTCTAGGGCAATGGAGCACACCCAGAGCAGAAGTTCTACCTCAGCCAGATCAGGCCTGCCAAGAAACTGCTTTTCACAGGCCTTCGTAAGAGGTGTTCCCGGAAGGCTGTAAGAGTACCTGGCAGAGCGAGTTGTTTCTTAGCTTCAAAAACAGCTGGAAGCAACATGATTTGGGGCCTCTCTCCCCCTTTGGAAACAAAGCAGCCTTTGTGCCTGGCAGCTCTAGGCCAAATTAGCACACCCAGAGCACAAGTTCTACCTCAGCCAGATCAGGCCTTCCAATAAACTGCGTCTCACAGGCCTTTCTCTGTCACGTTGCCGGTAGGCTGTGAGAGCACTGTTCAGAGCCAGTTGTTTCTTAGCTTCCCAAAGATTTGGAAGCAAGATGCTTTGGGGACTCTCAGCCCCTTTGGAAACAAGGCGGCCCTTTGGGCCTGGCAGCTCTAGGCCAAAGTAGCACGCCCAGAGCAGGAGTTCTACTTCAGCCAGATCAGGCCTGCCAAGAAACTGCGTTTCACAGGCCTTGGTAAGAGATGTTCCCGGTAGGCTGTGAGAGCACTGTGGAGAGCCAGTTGCTTTAGCTTCCCACAGAGCTGGAAGCAAGATGCCTTGGGGCCTCTCTCTCCCTTTGGACACAAGGCAGCCGTTTGGGCCTGGCAGCTCTAGGCCAATGGAGCACATCCACAGCAGAAGTTCTACTTCAGGCAGATCAGTCCTGCCCAGAAACTGCGTTTCACAGCCCTTGGTAAGAGATGTTCACGGTAGGCTGTGAGAGCACTGGGCAGAACCAGTTGTGTTTTAGCTTCCCAAAGTGCTGGAGGCAAGATGCTTTGGGGCCTCTCTCACCCTTTGGAAACAAGGCAGCCCTTAGGTCCTGGTAGCTCTAGGCCTATGTAGCACAACCAGAACAGAAGTTCTACTTCAGCCAGGTCAGGCCTGCCAAGAAACTGCGTTTCACAGGCCTTTCAAAGAGATGTTTTCTTAGGCTGTAAGAGCACTGGGCAGAGCCAGCTGTTTCTTAGCTTCCCGAAGAGCTGGGAGCAAGATGCTTTGGGTCCACTCTCCGTCTTTGGAAACAAGGCAGCCCTTTGGGCCTGGCAGCGCTAGGGCAATGGAGCACACCCAGAGCAGAAGTTCTACTTCAGCCAGATCAGGCCTGCCAGGAAACTGCGTTTCACAGGCCTTGGTAAGAGATGTTCCCGGTAGGCTGTAAGAGCACTGGGCAGAGCCAGTTGTTTCTTACCTTCCTGAAAAGCTGGAAGCAAGATGCTTGGGACCCCTCTGCCCGTTTGGGAACAAGGCAGCCTTTTGGGTCGGGAAGCTCTAGGCCAATGGAGCACACGCAGAGCAGGAGTTCTACTTCAGCCTGATCAGGCCTGCAAAGAAACAGCGTTTGACAGGCCTTGGTAAGAGATGTTCCCGGTAGGTGTAAGAGCACTGGGCAGAGCCAGTTGTTTCTTAGCTTCGCAAAGACCGGGAAGCAAGATGCTTTGGGCCTCTCTGCCCCTTGGAAACAGGGCAGCACTTGGGGCCTGGCAGCTCTAGGGCAATGGAGCACACCCAGAGCCGGAGTTCTACTTCAGCCAGATGAGGCCTGCCAAGAAACTGCGTTTCACAGGCCTTTCAAAGACATGTTCCCGGTAGGCTGTAAGAGCACGGGGCAGAGCGAGTTGGTTCTTAGCTTCCCAGAGAGCTGGAAGCAAGATGCTTTGGGGCCTCTCTGCCCCTTTGCAAACAAGGCAGCACCTTGGGCCAGGCAGCTCTAGGCCAATGGAGCACACCCAGAGCAGAAGTTCTACTTCGGCCAGTTCAGGCCACCAACAAACTGCGTTTCACAGGCCTTGGTAAGAGATGTTCCCGGTAGGCTGTAAGAGCACTGGGCAACGCCAGATGTTTCTTAGCTTCCCGAAGAGCTGGAAGCAAGATGCTTTGGGGCCTCTCATCCCCTTTGCAAACAAGGCCGACCTTTGGGCCAGGCAGCTCTAGGCCAATGGAGCACACCCAGAGCAGAAGTTCTACCTCAGCCAGATAAGGCCTGCCAAGAAACTGCGTTTCAAAGGCTTTGGTAAGAGATGTTCCCGGTACTCTGTTAGAGCACTGGGCAGAGCCATTTGTTTCTTAGCTTCCCAAAGAGCTGGAAGCAAGATGCTTTGGGGGCTCCCTGCCCCTTTGCCAACAAGGGCGACCTTTGGGCCTTTCAGCTCTAGGCCAATGGAGCACACCCAGAGCAGAAGTCCTACTTCAGCCAGATCAGGCCTGCCAAGGAACTGCGTTTCAGAGGCCTTTGTATGTGACGTTCCCGGCAGGCTGTGAGAGCACGGTGCAGAGCCAGTTGTTTCCTTGTTTCCCAAACAGCTGGAAGCAAGACGCTTTGGGGCCTCTCTGCCCCTTTGGAAACAAGGCAGCACGTTGGGTCTGGCAGCTCTAGGGCAATGGAGCACAACCAGAGCCGAAGTTCTACTTCTTCCAGATCAGGCCTGCCTAGACAGTGCGTTTCACAGGCCTTGATAAGAGATGTTCTCTTAGGCTATAAGAGCACTGGGCACAGCCAGTTGTTTCTTAGCTTCCCAAGAGGTGGAAGCAAGATGCTTTGGGGCCTCTCTCCCCCTTTGCCAACAAGGGCGACCTTTGGGCCTTTCAGCTCTAGGCCAATGGAGCACACCCAGAGCAGAAGTTCTACCTCAGCCAGATCAGGCCTGCCAAGAAACTGCTTTTCACAGGCCTTCGTAAGAGGTGTTCCCGGAAGGCTGTAAGAGTACCTGGCAGAGCGAGTTGTTTCTTAGCTTCAAAAACAGCTGGAAGCAACATGATTTGGGGCCTCTCTCCCCCTTTGGAAACAAAGCAGCCTTTGTGCCTGGCAGCTCTAGGCCAAAGTAGCACACCCAGAGCACAAGTTCTACCTCAGCCAGATCAGGCCTTCCAAGAAACTGCGTCTCACAGGCCTTTCTCTGTCACGTTGCCGGTAGGCTGTGAGAGCACTGTGCAGAGCCAGTTGTTTCTTAGCTTCCCAAAGATTTGGAAGCAAGATGCTTTGGGGACTCTCAGCCCCTTTGGAAACAAGGCGGCCCTTTGGGCCTGGCAGCTCTAGGCCAAAGTAGCACGCCCAGAGCAGGAGTTCTACTTCAGCCAGATCAGGCCTGCCAAGAAACTGCGTTTCACAGGCCTTGGTAAGAGATGTTCCCGGTAGGCTGTGAGAGCACTGTGGAGAGCCAGTTGCTTTAGCTTCCCACAGAGCTGGAAGCAAGATGCCTTGGGGCCTCTCTCTCCCTTTGGACACAAGGCAGCCGTTTGGGCCTGGCAGCTCTAGGCCAATGGAGCACATCCACAGCAGAAGTTCTACTTCAGGCAGATCAGTCCTGCCCAGAAACTGCGTTTCACAGCCCTTGGTAAGAGATGTTCACGGTAGGCTGTGAGAGCACTGGGCAGAACCAGTTGTTTTTTAGCTTCCCAAAGTGCTGGAGGCAAGATGCTTTGGGGCCTCTCTCACCCTTTGGAAACAAGGCAGCCCTTAGGTCCTGGTAGCTCTAGGCCTATGTAGCACAACCAGAACAGAAGTTCTACTTCAGCCAGGTCAGGCCTGCCAAGAAACTGCGTTTCACAGGCCTTTCAAAGAGATGTTCTCTTAGGCTGTAAGAGCACTGGGCAGAGCCAGCTGTTTCTTAGCTTCCCGAAGAGCTGGGAGCAAGATGCTTTGGGTCCACTCTCCGTCTTTGGAAACAAGGAAGCCCTTTGGGCCTGGCAGCTCTAGGGCAATGGAGCACACCCAGAGCAGAAGTTCTACTTCAGCCAGATCAGGCCTGCCAGGAAACTGCGTTTCACAGGCCTTGGTAAGAGATGTTCCCGGTAGGCTGTAAGAGCACTGGGCAGAGCCAGTTGTTTCTTACCTTCCTGAAAAGCTGGAAGCAAGATGCTTGGGACCCCTCTGCCCGTTTGGGAACAAGGCAGCCTTTTGGGTCGGGAAGCTCTAGGCCAATGGAGCACACGCAGAGCAGGAGTTCTACTTCAGCCTGATCAGGCCTGCAAAGAAACAGCGTTTGACAGGCCTTGGTAAGAGATGTTCCCGGTAGGTGTAAGAGCACTGGGCAGAGCCAGTTGTTTCTTAGCTTCGCAAAGACCGGGAAGCAAGATGCTTTGGGCCTCTCTGCCCCTTGGAAACAGGGCAGCACTTGGGGCCTGGCAGCTCTAGGGCAATGGAGCACACCCAGAGCCGGAGTTCTACTTCAGCCAGATGAGGCCTGCCAAGAAACTGCGTTTCACAGGCCTTTCAAAGACATGTTCCCGGTAGGCTGTAAGAGCACGGGGCAGAGCGAGTTGGTTCTTAGCTTCCCAGAGAGCTGGAAGCAAGATGCTTTGGGGCCTCTCTGCCCCTTTGCAAACAAGGCAGCACCTTGGGCCAGGCAGCTCTAGGCCAATGGAGCACACCCAGAGCAGAAGTTCTACTTCGGCCAGTTCAGGCCACCAACAAACTGCGTTTCACAGGCCTTGGTAAGAGATGTTCCCGGTAGGCTGTAAGAGCACTGGGCAACGCCAGATGTTTCTTAGCTTCCCGAAGAGCTGGAAGCAAGATGCTTTGGGGCCTCTCATCCCCTTTGCAAACAAGGCCGACCTTTGGGCCAGGCAGCTCTAGGCCAATGGAGCACACCCAGAGCAGAAGTTCTACCTCAGCCAGATAAGGCCTGCCAAGAAACTGCGTTTCAAAGGCTTTGGTAAGAGATGTTCCCGGTACTCTGTTAGAGCACTGGGCAGAGCCATTTGTTTCTTAGCTTCCCAAAGAGCTGGAAGCAAGATGCTTTGGGGGCTCCCTGCCCCTTTGCCAACAAGGGCGACCTTTGGGCCTTTCAGCTCTAGGCCAATGGAGCACACCCAGAGCAGAAGTCCTACTTCAGCCAGATCAGGCCTGCCAAGGAACTGCGTTTCAGAGGCCTTTGTATGTGACGTTCCCGGTAGGCTGTGAGAGCACGGTGCAGAGCCAGTTGTTTCCTTGTTTCCCAAACAGCTGGAAGCAAGACGCTTTGGGGCCTCTCTGCCCCTTTGGAAACAAGGCAGCACGTTGGGTCTGGCAGCTCTAGGGCAATGGAGCACAACCAGAGCCGAAGTTCTACTTCTTCCAGATCAGGCCTGCCTAGACAGTGCGTTTCACAGGCCTTGATAAGAGATGTTCTCTTAGGCTATAAGAGCACTGGGCACAGCCAGTTGTTTCTTAGCTTCCCAAGAGGTGGAAGCAAGATGCTTTGGGGCCTCTCTCCCCCTTTGGAAACAAGGCAGCCCTTTGGGCCTTTCAGCTCTAGGGCAATGGAGCACACCCAGAGCAGAAGTTCTACCTCAGCCAGATCAGGCCTGCCAAGAAACTGCTTTTCACAGGCCTTCGTAAGAGGTGTTCCCGGAAGGCTGTAAGAGTACCTGGCAGAGCGAGTTGTTTCTTAGCTTCAAAAACAGCTGGAAGCAACATGATTTGGGGCCTCTCTCCCCCTTTGGAAACAAAGCAGCCTTTGTGCCTGGCAGCTCTAGGCCAAAGTAGCACACCCAGAGCACAAGTTCTACCTCAGCCAGATCAGGCCTTCCAAGAAACTGCGTCTCACAGGCCTTTCTCTGTCACGTTGCCGGTAGGCTGTGAGAGCACTGTTCAGAGCCAGTTGTTTCTTAGCTTCCCAAAGATTTGGAAGCAAGATGCTTTGGGGACTCTCAGCCCCTTTGGAAACAAGGCGGCCCTTTGGGCCTGGCAGCTCTAGGCCAAAGTAGCACGCCCAGAGCAGGAGTTCTACTTCAGCCAGATCAGGCCTGCCAAGAAACTGCGTTTCACAGGCCTTGGTAAGAGATGTTCCCGGTAGGCTGTGAGAGCACTGTGGAGAGCCAGTTGCTTTAGCTTCCCACAGAGCTGGAAGCAAGATGCCTTGGGGCCTCTCTCTCCCTTTGGACACAAGGCAGCCGTTTGGGCCTGGCAGCTCTAGGCCAATGGAGCACATCCACAGCAGAAGTTCTACTTCAGGCAGATCAGTCCTGCCCAGAAACTGCGTTTCACAGCCCTTGGTAAGAGATGTTCACGGTAGGCTGTGAGAGCACTGGGCAGAACCAGTTGTGTTTTAGCTTCCCAAAGTGCTGGAGGCAAGATGCTTTGGGGCCTCTCTCACCCTTTGGAAACAAGGCAGCCCTTAGGTCCTGGTAGCTCTAGGCCTATGTAGCACAACCAGAACAGAAGTTCTACTTCAGCCAGGTCAGGCCTGCCAAGAAACTGCGTTTCACAGGCCTTTCAAAGAGATGTTTTCTTAGGCTGTAAGAGCACTGGGCAGAGCCAGCTGTTTCTTAGCTTCCCGAAGAGCTGGGAGCAAGATGCTTTGGGTCCACTCTCCGTCTTTGGAAACAAGGCAGCCCTTTGGGCCTGGCAGCGCTAGGGCAATGGAGCACACCCAGAGCAGAAGTTCTACTTCAGCCAGATCAGGCCTGCCAGGAAACTGCGTTTCACAGGCCTTGGTAAGAGATGTTCCCGGTAGGCTGTAAGAGCACTGGGCAGAGCCAGTTGTTTCTTACCTTCCTGAAAAGCTGGAAGCAAGATGCTTGGGACCCCTCTGCCCGTTTGGGAACAAGGCAGCCTTTTGGGTCGGGAAGCTCTAGGCCAATGGAGCACACGCAGAGCAGGAGTTCTACTTCAGCCTGATCAGGCCTGCAAAGAAACAGCGTTTGACAGGCCTTGGTAAGAGATGTTCCCGGTAGGTGTAAGAGCACTGGGCAGAGCCAGTTGTTTCTTAGCTTCGCAAAGACCGGGAAGCAAGATGCTTTGGGCCTCTCTGCCCCTTGGAAACAGGGCAGCACTTGGGGCCTGGCAGCTCTAGGGCAATGGAGCACACCCAGAGCCGGAGTTCTACTTCAGCCAGATGAGGCCTGCCAAGAAACTGCGTTTCACAGGCCTTTCAAAGACATGTTCCCGGTAGGCTGTAAGAGCACGGGGCAGAGCGAGTTGGTTCTTAGCTTCCCAGAGAGCTGGAAGCAAGATGCTTTGGGGCCTCTCTGCCCCTTTGCAAACAAGGCAGCACCTTGGGCCAGGCAGCTCTAGGCCAATGGAGCACACCCAGAGCAGAAGTTCTACTTCGGCCAGTTCAGGCCACCAACAAACTGCGTTTCACAGGCCTTGGTAAGAGATGTTCCCGGTAGGCTGTAAGAGCACTGGGCAACGCCAGATGTTTCTTAGCTTCCCGAAGAGCTGGAAGCAAGATGCTTTGGGGCCTCTCATCCCCTTTGCAAACAAGGCCGACCTTTGGGCCAGGCAGCTCTAGGCCAATGGAGCACACCCAGAGCAGAAGTTCTACCTCAGCCAGATAAGGCCTGCCAAGAAACTGCGTTTCAAAGGCTTTGGTAAGAGATGTTCCCGGTACTCTGTTAGAGCACTGGGCAGAGCCATTTGTTTCTTAGCTTCCCAAAGAGCTGGAAGCAAGATGCTTTGGGGGCTCCCTGCCCCTTTGCCAACAAGGGCGACCTTTGGGCCTTTCAGCTCTAGGCCAATGGAGCACACCCAGAGCAGAAGTCCTACTTCAGCCAGATCAGGCCTGCCAAGGAACTGCGTTTCAGAGGCCTTTGTATGTGACGTTCCCGGCAGGCTGTGAGAGCACGGTGCAGAGCCAGTTGTTTCCTTGTTTCCCAAACAGCTGGAAGCAAGACGCTTTGGGGCCTCTCTGCCCCTTTGGAAACAAGGCAGCACGTTGGGTCTGGCAGCTCTAGGGCAATGGAGCACAACCAGAGCCGAAGTTCTACTTCTTCCAGATCAGGCCTGCCTAGACAGTGCGTTTCACAGGCCTTGATAAGAGATGTTCTCTTAGGCTATAAGAGCACTGGGCACAGCCAGTTGTTTCTTAGCTTCCCAAGAGGTGGAAGCAAGATGCTTTGGGGCCTCTCTCCCCCTTTGCCAACAAGGGCGACCTTTGGGCCTTTCAGCTCTAGGCCAATGGAGCACACCCAGAGCAGAAGTTCTACCTCAGCCAGATCAGGCCTGCCAAGAAACTGCTTTTCACAGGCCTTCGTAAGAGGTGTTCCCGGAAGGCTGTAAGAGTACCTGGCAGAGCGAGTTGTTTCTTAGCTTCAAAAACAGCTGGAAGCAACATGATTTGGGGCCTCTCTCCCCCTTTGGAAACAAAGCAGCCTTTGTGCCTGGCAGCTCTAGGCCAAAGTAGCACACCCAGAGCACAAGTTCTACCTCAGCCAGATCAGGCCTTCCAAGAAACTGCGTCTCACAGGCCTTTCTCTGTCACGTTGCCGGTAGGCTGTGAGAGCACTGTGCAGAGCCAGTTGTTTCTTAGCTTCCCAAAGATTTGGAAGCAAGATGCTTTGGGGACTCTCAGCCCCTTTGGAAACAAGGCGGCCCTTTGGGCCTGGCAGCTCTAGGCCAAAGTAGCACGCCCAGAGCAGGAGTTCTACTTCAGCCAGATCAGGCCTGCCAAGAAACTGCGTTTCACAGGCCTTGGTAAGAGATGTTCCCGGTAGGCTGTGAGAGCACTGTGGAGAGCCAGTTGCTTTAGCTTCCCACAGAGCTGGAAGCAAGATGCCTTGGGGCCTCTCTCTCCCTTTGGACACAAGGCAGCCGTTTGGGCCTGGCAGCTCTAGGCCAATGGAGCACATCCACAGCAGAAGTTCTACTTCAGGCAGATCAGTCCTGCCCAGAAACTGCGTTTCACAGCCCTTGGTAAGAGATGTTCACGGTAGGCTGTGAGAGCACTGGGCAGAACCAGTTGTTTTTTAGCTTCCCAAAGTGCTGGAGGCAAGATGCTTTGGGGCCTCTCTCACCCTTTGGAAACAAGGCAGCCCTTAGGTCCTGGTAGCTCTAGGCCTATGTAGCACAACCAGAACAGAAGTTCTACTTCAGCCAGGTCAGGCCTGCCAAGAAACTGCGTTTCACAGGCCTTTCAAAGAGATGTTCTCTTAGGCTGTAAGAGCACTGGGCAGAGCCAGCTGTTTCTTAGCTTCCCGAAGAGCTGGGAGCAAGATGCTTTGGGTCCACTCTCCGTCTTTGGAAACAAGGAAGCCCTTTGGGCCTGGCAGCTCTAGGGCAATGGAGCACACCCAGAGCAGAAGTTCTACTTCAGCCAGATCAGGCCTGCCAGGAAACTGCGTTTCACAGGCCTTGGTAAGAGATGTTCCCGGTAGGCTGTAAGAGCACTGGGCAGAGCCAGTTGTTTCTTACCTTCCTGAAAAGCTGGAAGCAAGATGCTTGGGACCCCTCTGCCCGTTTGGGAACAAGGCAGCCTTTTGGGTCGGGAAGCTCTAGGCCAATGGAGCACACGCAGAGCAGGAGTTCTACTTCAGCCTGATCAGGCCTGCAAAGAAACAGCGTTTGACAGGCCTTGGTAAGAGATGTTCCCGGTAGGTGTAAGAGCACTGGGCAGAGCCAGTTGTTTCTTAGCTTCGCAAAGACCGGGAAGCAAGATGCTTTGGGCCTCTCTGCCCCTTGGAAACAGGGCAGCACTTGGGGCCTGGCAGCTCTAGGGCAATGGAGCACACCCAGAGCCGGAGTTCTACTTCAGCCAGATGAGGCCTGCCAAGAAACTGCGTTTCACAGGCCTTTCAAAGACATGTTCCCGGTAGGCTGTAAGAGCACGGGGCAGAGCGAGTTGGTTCTTAGCTTCCCAGAGAGCTGGAAGCAAGATGCTTTGGGGCCTCTCTGCCCCTTTGCAAACAAGGCAGCACCTTGGGCCTGGCAGCTCTAGGCCAATGGAGCACACCCAGAGCAGAAGTTCTACTTCGGCCAGTTCAGGCCACCAACAAACTGCGTTTCACAGGCCTTGGTAAGAGATGTTCCCGGTAGGCTGTAAGAGCACTGGGCAACGCCAGATGTTTCTTAGCTTCCCGAAGAGCTGGAAGCAAGATGCTTTGGGGCCTCTCATCCCCTTTGCAAACAAGGCCGACCTTTGGGCCAGGCAGCTCTAGGCCAATGGAGCACACCCAGAGCAGAAGTTCTACCTCAGCCAGATAAGGCCTGCCAAGAAACTGCGTTTCAAAGGCTTTGGTAAGAGATGTTCCCGGTACTCTGTTAGAGCACTGGGCAGAGCCATTTGTTTCTTAGCTTCCCAAAGAGCTGGAAGCAAGATGCTTTGGGGGCTCCCTGCCCCTTTGCCAACAAGGGCGACCTTTGGGCCTTTCAGCTCTAGGCCAATGGAGCACACCCAGAGCAGAAGTCCTACTTCAGCCAGATCAGGCCTGCCAAGGAACTGCGTTTCAGAGGCCTTTGTATGTGACGTTCCCGGTAGGCTGTGAGAGCACGGTGCAGAGCCAGTTGTTTCCTTGTTTCCCAAACAGCTGGAAGCAAGACGCTTTGGGGCCTCTCTGCCCCTTTGGAAACAAGGCAGCACGTTGGGTCTGGCAGCTCTAGGGCAATGGAGCACAACCAGAGCCGAAGTTCTACTTCTTCCAGATCAGGCCTGCCTAGACAGTGCGTTTCACAGGCCTTGATAAGAGATGTTCTCTTAGGCTATAAGAGCACTGGGCACAGCCAGTTGTTTCTTAGCTTCCCAAGAGGTGGAAGCAAGATGCTTTGGGGCCTCTCTCCCCCTTTGGAAACAAGGCAGCCCTTTGGGCCTTTCAGCTCTAGGGCAATGGAGCACACCCAGAGCAGAAGTTCTACCTCAGCCAGATCAGGCCTGCCAAGAAACTGCTTTTCACAGGCCTTCGTAAGAGGTGTTCCCGGAAGGCTGTAAGAGTACCTGGCAGAGCGAGTTGTTTCTTAGCTTCAAAAACAGCTGGAAGCAACATGATTTGGGGCCTCTCTCCCCCTTTGGAAACAAAGCAGCCTTTGTGCCTGGCAGCTCTAGGCCAAAGTAGCACACCCAGAGCACAAGTTCTACCTCAGCCAGATCAGGCCTTCCAAGAAACTGCGTCTCACAGGCCTTTCTCTGTCACGTTGCCGGTAGGCTGTGAGAGCACTGTGCAGAGCCAGTTGTTTCTTAGCTTCCCAAAGATTTGGAAGCAAGATGCTTTGGGGACTCTCAGCCCCTTTGGAAACAAGGCGGCCCTTTGGGCCTGGCAGCTCTAGGCCAAAGTAGCACGCCCAGAGCAGGAGTTCTACTTCAGCCAGATCAGGCCTGCCAAGAAACTGCGTTTCACAGGCCTTGGTAAGAGATGTTCCCGGTAGGCTGTGAGAGCACTGTGGAGAGCCAGTTGCTTTAGCTTCCCACAGAGCTGGAAGCAAGATGCCTTGGGGCCTCTCTCTCCCTTTGGACACAAGGCAGCCGTTTGGGCCTGGCAGCTCTAGGCCAATGGAGCACATCCACAGCAGAAGTTCTACTTCAGGCAGATCAGTCCTGCCCAGAAACTGCGTTTCACAGCCCTTGGTAAGAGATGTTCACGGTAGGCTGTGAGAGCACTGGGCAGAACCAGTTGTGTTTTAGCTTCCCAAAGTGCTGGAGGCAAGATGCTTTGGGGCCTCTCTCACCCTTTGGAAACAAGGCAGCCCTTAGGTCCTGGTAGCTCTAGGCCTATGTAGCACAACCAGAACAGAAGTTCTACTTCAGCCAGGTCAGGCCTGCCAAGAAACTGCGTTTCACAGGCCTTTCAAAGAGATGTTTTCTTAGGCTGTAAGAGCACTGGGCAGAGCCAGCTGTTTCTTAGCTTCCCGAAGAGCTGGGAGCAAGATGCTTTGGGTCCACTCTCCGTCTTTGGAAACAAGGCAGCCCTTTGGGCCTGGCAGCGCTAGGGCAATGGAGCACACCCAGAGCAGAAGTTCTACTTCACCCAGATCAGGCCTGCCAGGAAACTGCGTTTCACAGGCCTTGGTAAGAGATGTTCCCGGTAGGCTGTAAGAGCACTGGGCAGAGCCAGTTGTTTCTTACCTTCCTGAAAAGCTGGAAGCAAGATGCTTGGGACCCCTCTGCCCGTTTGGGAACAAGGCAGCCTTTTGGGTCGGGAAGCTCTAGGCCAATGGAGCACACGCAGAGCAGGAGTTCTACTTCAGCCTGATCAGGCCTGCAAAGAAACAGCGTTTGACAGGCCTTGGTAAGAGATGTTCCCGGTAGGTGTAAGAGCACTGGGCAGAGCCAGTTGTTTCTTAGCTTCGCAAAGACCGGGAAGCAAGATGCTTTGGGCCTCTCTGCCCCTTGGAAACAGGGCAGCACTTGGGGCCTGGCAGCTCTAGGGCAATGGAGCACACCCAGAGCCGGAGTTCTACTTCAGCCAGATGAGGCCTGCCAAGAAACTGCGTTTCACAGGCCTTTCAAAGACATGTTCCCGGTAGGCTGTAAGAGCACGGGGCAGAGCGAGTTGGTTCTTAGCTTCCCAGAGAGCTGGAAGCAAGATGCTTTGGGGCCTCTCTGCCCCTTTGCAAACAAGGCAGCACCTTGGGCCTGGCAGCTCTAGGCCAATGGAGCACACCCAGAGCAGAAGTTCTACTTCGGCCAGTTCAGGCCACCAACAAACTGCGTTTCACACGCCTTGGTAAGAGATGTTCCCGGTAGGCTGTAAGAGCACTGGGCAACGCCAGATGTTTCTTAGCTTCCCGAAGAGCTGGAAGCAAGATGCTTTGGGGCCTCTCATCCCCTTTGCAAACAAGGCCGACCTTTGGGCCAGGCAGCTCTAGGCCAATGGAGCACACCCAGAGCAGAAGTTCTACCTCAGCCAGATAAGGCCTGCCAAGAAACTGCGTTTCAAAGGCTTTGGTAAGAGATGTTCCCGGTACTCTGTTAGAGCACTGGGCAGAGCCATTTGTTTCTTAGCTTCCCAAAGAGCTGGAAGCAAGATGCTTTGGGGGCTCCCTGCCCCTTTGCCAACAAGGGCGACCTTTGGGCCTTTCAGCTCTAGGCCAATGGAGCACACCCAGAGCAGAAGTCCTACTTCAGCCAGATCAGGCCTGCCAAGGAACTGCGTTTCAGAGGCCTTTGTATGTGACGTTCCCGGCAGGCTGTGAGAGCACGGTGCAGAGCCAGTTGTTTCCTTGTTTCCCAAACAGCTGGAAGCAAGACGCTTTGGGGCCTCTCTGCCCCTTTGTAAACAAGGCAGCACGTTGGGTCTGGCAGCTCTAGGGCAATGGAGCACAACCAGAGCCGAAGTTCTACTTCTTCCAGATCAGGCCTGCCTAGACAGTGCGTTTCACAGGCCTTGATAAGAGATGTTCTCTTAGGCTATAAGAGCACTGGGCACAGCCAGTTGTTTCTTAGCTTCCCAAGAGGTGGAAGCAAGATGCTTTGGGGCCTCTCTCCCCCTTTGCCAACAAGGGCGACCTTTGGGCCTTTCAGCTCTAGGCCAATGGAGCACACCCAGAGCAGAAGTTCTACCTCAGCCAGATCAGGCCTGCCAAGAAACTGCTTTTCACAGGCCTTCGTAAGAGGTGTTCCCGGAAGGCTGTAAGAGTACCTGGCAGAGCGAGTTGTTTCTTAGCTTCAAAAACAGCTGGAAGCAACATGATTTGGGGCCTCTCTCCCCCTTTGGAAACAAAGCAGCCTTTGTGCCTGGCAGCTCTAGGCCAAAGTAGCACACCCAGAGCACAAGTTCTACCTCAGCCAGATCAGGCCTTCCAAGAAACTGCGTCTCACAGGCCTTTCTCTGTCACGTTGCCGGTAGGCTGTGAGAGCACTGTGCAGAGCCAGTTGTTTCTTAGCTTCCCAAAGATTTGGAAGCAAGATGCTTTGGGGACTCTCAGCCCCTTTGGAAACAAGGCGGCCCTTTGGGCCTGGCAGCTCTAGGCCAAAGTAGCACGCCCAGAGCAGGAGTTCTACTTCAGCCAGATCAGGCCTGCCAAGAAACTGCGTTTCACAGGCCTTGGTAAGAGATGTTCCCGGTAGGCTGTGAGAGCACTGTGGAGAGCCAGTTGCTTTAGCTTCCCACAGAGCTGGAAGCAAGATGCCTTGGGGCCTCTCTCTCCCTTTGGACACAAGGCAGCCGTTTGGGCCTGGCAGCTCTAGGCCAATGGAGCACATCCACAGCAGAAGTTCTACTTCAGGCAGATCAGTCCTGCCCAGAAACTGCGTTTCACAGCCCTTGGTAAGAGATGTTCACGGTAGGCTGTGAGAGCACTGGGCAGAACCAGTTGTTTTTTAGCTTCCCAAAGTGCTGGAGGCAAGATGCTTTGGGGCCTCTCTCACCCTTTGGAAACAAGGCAGCCCTTAGGTCCTGGTAGCTCTAGGCCTATGTAGCACAACCAGAACAGAAGTTCTACTTCAGCCAGGTCAGGCCTGCCAAGAAACTGCGTTTCACAGGCCTTTCAAAGAGATGTTCTCTTAGGCTGTAAGAGCACTGGGCAGAGCCAGCTGTTTCTTAGCTTCCTGAAGAGCTGGGAGCAAGATGCTTTGGGTCCACTCTCCGTCTTTGGAAACAAGGAAGCCCTTTGGGCCTGGCAGCTCTAGGGCAATGGAGCACACCCAGAGCAGAAGTTCTACTTCAGACAGATCAGGCCTGCCAGGAAACTGCGTTTCACAGGCCTTGGTAAGAGATGTTCCCGGTAGGCTGTAAGAGCACTGGGCAGAGCCAGTTGTTTCTTACCTTCCTGAAAAGCTGGAAGCAAGATGCTTGGGACCCCTCTGCCCGTTTGGGAACAAGGCAGCCTTTTGGGTCGGGAAGCTCTAGGCCAATGGAGCACACGCAGAGCAGGAGTTCTACTTCAGCCTGATCAGGCCTGCAAAGAAACAGCGTTTGACAGGCCTTGGTAAGAGATGTTCCCGGTAGGTGTAAGAGCACTGGGCAGAGCCAGTTGTTTCTTAGCTTCGCAAAGACCGGGAAGCAAGATGCTTTGGGCCTCTCTGCCCCTTGGAAACAGGGCAGCACTTTGGGCCTGGCAGCTCTAGGGCAATGGAGCACACCCAGAGCCGGAGTTCTACTTCAGCCAGATGAGGCCTGCCAAGAAACTGCGTTTCACAGGCCTTTCAAAGACATGTTCCCGGTAGGCTGTAAGAGCACGGGGCAGAGCGAGTTGGTTCTTAGCTTCCCAGAGAGCTGGAAGCAAGATGCTTTGGGGCCTCTCTGCCCCTTTGCAAACAAGGCAGCACCTTGGGCCTGGCAGCTCTAGGCCAATGGAGCACACCCAGAGCAGAAGTTCTACTTCGGCCAGTTCAGGCCACCAACAAACTGCGTTTCACAGGCCTTGGTAAGAGATGTTCCCGGTAGGCTGTAAGAGCACTGGGCAACGCCAGATGTTTCTTAGCTTCCCGAAGAGCTGGAAGCAAGATGCTTTGGGGCCTCTCATCCCCTTTGCAAACAAGGCCGACCTTTGGGCCAGGCAGCTCTAGGCCAATGGAGCACACCCAGAGCAGAAGTTCTACCTCAGCCAGATAAGGCCTGCCAAGAAACTGCGTTTCAAAGGCTTTGGTAAGAGATGTTCCCGGTACTCTGTTAGAGCACTGGGCAGAGCCATTTGTTTCTTAGCTTCCCAAAGAGCTGGAAGCAAGATGCTTTGGGGGCTCCCTGCCCCTTTGCCAACAAGGGCGACCTTTGGGCCTTTCAGCTCTAGGCCAATGGAGCACACCCAGAGCAGAAGTCCTACTTCAGCCAGATCAGGCCTGCCAAGGAACTGCGTTTCAGAGGCCTTTGTATGTGACGTTCCCGGTAGGCTGTGAGAGCACGGTGCAGAGCCAGTTGTTTCCTTGTTTCCCAAACAGCTGGAAGCAAGACGCTTTGGGGCCTCTCTGCCCCTTTGGAAACAAGGCAGCACGTTGGGTCTGGCAGCTCTAGGGCAATGGAGCACAACCAGAGCCGAAGTTCTACTTCTTCCAGATCAGGCCTGCCTAGACAGTGCGTTTCACAGGCCTTGATAAGAGATGTTCTCTTAGGCTATAAGAGCACTGGGCACAGCCAGTTGTTTCTTAGCTTCCCAAGAGGTGGAAGCAAGATGCTTTGGGGCCTCTCTCCCCCTTTGGAAACAAGGCAGCCCTTTGGGCCTTTCAGCTCTAGGGCAATGGAGCACACCCAGAGCAGAAGTTCTACCTCAGCCAGATCAGGCCTGCCAAGAAACTGCTTTTCACAGGCCTTCGTAAGAGGTGTTCCCGGAAGGCTGTAAGAGTACCTGGCAGAGCGAGTTGTTTCTTAGCTTCAAAAACAGCTGGAAGCAACATGATTTGGGGCCTCTCTCCCCCTTTGGAAACAAAGCAGCCTTTGTGCCTGGCAGCTCTAGGCCAAAGTAGCACACCCAGAGCACAAGTTCTACCTCAGCCAGATCAGGCCTTCCAAGAAACTGCGTCTCACAGGCCTTTCTCTGTCACGTTGCCGGTAGGCTGTGAGAGCACTGTGCAGAGCCAGTTGTTTCTTAGCTTCCCAAAGATTTGGAAGCAAGATGCTTTGGGGACTCTCAGCCCCTTTGGAAACAAGGCGGCCCTTTGGGCCTGGCAGCTCTAGGCCAAAGTAGCACGCCCAGAGCAGGAGTTCTACTTCAGCCAGATCAGGCCTGCCAAGAAACTGCGTTTCACAGGCCTTGGTAAGAGATGTTCCCGGTAGGCTGTGAGAGCACTGTGGAGAGCCAGTTGCTTTAGCTTCCCACAGAGCTGGAAGCAAGATGCCTTGGGGCCTCTCTCTCCCTTTGGACACAAGGCAGCCGTTTGGGCCTGGCAGCTCTAGGCCAATGGAGCACATCCACAGCAGAAGTTCTACTTCAGGCAGATCAGTCCTGCCCAGAAACTGCGTTTCACAGCCCTTGGTAAGAGATGTTCACGGTAGGCTGTGAGAGCACTGGGCAGAACCAGTTGTTTTTTAGCTTCCCAAAGTGCTGGAGGCAAGATGCTTTGGGGCCTCTCTCACCCTTTGGAAACAAGGCAGCCCTTAGGTCCTGGTAGCTCTAGGCCTATGTAGCACAACCAGAACAGAAGTTCTACTTCAGCCAGGTCAGGCCTGCCAAGAAACTGCGTTTCACAGGCCTTTCAAAGAGATGTTCTCTTAGGCTGTAAGAGCACTGGGCAGAGCCAGCTGTTTCTTAGCTTCCCGAAGAGCTGGGAGCAAGATGCTTTGGGTCCACTCTCCGTCTTTGGAAACAAGGAAGCCCTTTGGGCCTGGCAGCTCTAGGGCAATGGAGCACACCCAGAGCAGAAGTTCTACTTCAGCCAGATCAGGCCTGCCAGGAAACTGCGTTTCACAGGCCTTGGTAAGAGATGTTCCCGGTAGGCTGTAAGAGCACTGGGCAGAGCCAGTTGTTTCTTACCTTCCTGAAAAGCTGGAAGCAAGATGCTTGGGACCCCTCTGCCCGTTTGGGAACAAGGCAGCCTTTTGGGTCGGGAAGCTCTAGGCCAATGGAGCACACGCAGAGCAGGAGTTCTACTTCAGCCTGATCAGGCCTGCAAAGAAACAGCGTTTGACAGGCCTTGGTAAGAGATGTTCCCGGTAGGTGTAAGAGCACTGGGCAGAGCCAGTTGTTTCTTAGCTTCGCAAAGACCGGGAAGCAAGATGCTTTGGGCCTCTCTGCCCCTTGGAAACAGGGCAGCACTTGGGGCCTGGCAGCTCTAGGGCAATGGAGCACACCCAGAGCCGGAGTTCTACTTCAGCCAGATGAGGCCTGCCAAGAAACTGCGTTTCACAGGCCTTTCAAAGACATGTTCCCGGTAGGCTGTAAGAGCACGGGGCAGAGCGAGTTGGTTCTTAGCTTCCCAGAGAGCTGGAAGCAAGATGCTTTGGGGCCTCTCTGCCCCTTTGCAAACAAGGCAGCACCTTGGGCCTGGCAGCTCTAGGCCAATGGAGCACACCCAGAGCAGAAGTTCTACTTCGGCCAGTTCAGGCCACCAACAAACTGCGTTTCACAGGCCTTGGTAAGAGATGTTCCCGGTAGGCTGTAAGAGCACTGGGCAACGCCAGATGTTTCTTAGCTTCCCGAAGAGCTGGAAGCAAGATGCTTTGGGGCCTCTCATCCCCTTTGCAAACAAGGCCGACCTTTGGGCCAGGCAGCTCTAGGCCAATGGAGCACACCCAGAGCAGAAGTTCTACCTCAGCCAGATAAGGCCTGCCAAGAAACTGCGTTTCAAAGGCTTTGGTAAGAGATGTTCCCGGTACTCTGTTAGAGCACTGGGCAGAGCCATTTGTTTCTTAGCTTCCCAAAGAGCTGGAAGCAAGATGCTTTGGGGGCTCCCTGCCCCTTTGCCAACAAGGGCGACCTTTGGGCCTTTCAGCTCTAGGCCAATGGAGCACACCCAGAGCAGAAGTCCTACTTCAGCCAGATCAGGCCTGCCAAGGAACTGCGTTTCAGAGGCCTTTGTATGTGACGTTCCCGGTAGGCTGTGAGAGCACGGTGCAGAGCCAGTTGTTTCCTTGTTTCCCAAACAGCTGGAAGCAAGACGCTTTGGGGCCTCTCTGCCCCTTTGGAAACAAGGCAGCACGTTGGGTCTGGCAGCTCTAGGGCAATGGAGCACAACCAGAGCCGAAGTTCTACTTCTTCCAGATCAGGCCTGCCTAGACAGTGCGTTTCACAGGCCTTGATAAGAGATGTTCTCTTAGGCTATAAGAGCACTGGGCACAGCCAGTTGTTTCTTAGCTTCCCAAGAGGTGGAAGCAAGATGCTTTGGGGCCTCTCTCCCCCTTTGGAAACAAGGCAGCCCTTTGGGCCTTTCAGCTCTAGGGCAATGGAGCACACCCAGAGCAGAAGTTCTACCTCAGCCAGATCAGGCCTGCCAAGAAACTGCTTTTCACAGGCCTTCGTAAGAGGTGTTCCCGGAAGGCTGTAAGAGTACCTGGCAGAGCGAGTTGTTTCTTAGCTTCAAAAACAGCTGGAAGCAACATGATTTGGGGCCTCTCTCCCCCTTTGGAAACAAAGCAGCCTTTGTGCCTGGCAGCTCTAGGCCAAAGTAGCACACCCAGAGCACAAGTTCTACCTCAGCCAGATCAGGCCTTCCAAGAAACTGCGTCTCACAGGCCTTTCTCTGTCACGTTGCCGGTAGGCTGTGAGAGCACTGTGCAGAGCCAGTTGTTTCTTAGCTTCCCAAAGATTTGGAAGCAAGATGCTTTGGGGACTCTCAGCCCCTTTGGAAACAAGGCGGCCCTTTGGGCCTGGCAGCTCTAGGCCAAAGTAGCACGCCCAGAGCAGGAGTTCTACTTCAGCCAGATCAGGCCTGCCAAGAAACTGCGTTTCACAGGCCTTGGTAAGAGATGTTCCCGGTAGGCTGTGAGAGCACTGTGGAGAGCCAGTTGCTTTAGCTTCCCACAGAGCTGGAAGCAAGATGCCTTGGGGCCTCTCTCTCCCTTTGGACACAAGGCAGCCGTTTGGGCCTGGCAGCTCTAGGCCAATGGAGCACATCCACAGCAGAAGTTCTACTTCAGGCAGATCAGTCCTGCCCAGAAACTGCGTTTCACAGCCCTTGGTAAGAGATGTTCACGGTAGGCTGTGAGAGCACTGGGCAGAACCAGTTGTTTTTTAGCTTCCCAAAGTGCTGGAGGCAAGATGCTTTGGGGCCTCTCTCACCCTTTGGAAACAAGGCAGCCCTTAGGTCCTGGTAGCTCTAGGCCTATGTAGCACAACCAGAACAGAAGTTCTACTTCAGCCAGGTCAGGCCTGCCAAGAAACTGCGTTTCACAGGCCTTTCAAAGAGATGTTCTCTTAGGCTGTAAGAGCACTGGGCAGAGCCAGCTGTTTCTTAGCTTCCCGAAGAGCTGGGAGCAAGATGCTTTGGGTCCACTCTCCGTCTTTGGAAACAAGGCAGCCCTTTGGGCCTGGCAGCTCTAGGGCAATGGAGCACACCCAGAGCAGAAGTTCTACTTCAGCCAGATCAGGCCTGCCAGGAAACTGCGTTTCACAGGCCTTGGTAAGAGATGTTCCCGGTAGGCTGTAAGAGCACTGGGCAGAGCCAGTTGTTTCTTACCTTCCTGAAAAGCTGGAAGCAAGATGCTTGGGACCCCTCTGCCCGTTTGGGAACAAGGCAGCCTTTTGGGTCGGGAAGCTCTAGGCCAATGGAGCACACGCAGAGCAGGAGTTCTACTTCAGCCTGATCAGGCCTGCAAAGAAACAGCGTTTGACAGGCCTTGGTAAGAGATGTTCCCGGTAGGTGTAAGAGCACTGGGCAGAGCCAGTTGTTTCTTAGCTTCGCAAAGACCGGGAAGCAAGATGCTTTGGGCCTCTCTGCCCCTTGGAAACAGGGCAGCACTTGGGGCCTGGCAGCTCTAGGGCAATGGAGCACACCCAGAGCCGGAGTTCTACTTCAGCCAGATGAGGCCTGCCAAGAAACTGCGTTTCACAGGCCTTTCAAAGACATGTTCCCGGTAGGCTGTAAGAGCACGGGGCAGAGCGAGTTGGTTCTTAGCTTCCCAGAGAGCTGGAAGCAAGATGCTTTGGGGCCTCTCTGCCCCTTTGCAAACAAGGCAGCACCTTGGGCCTGGCAGCTCTAGGCCAATGGAGCACACCCAGAGCAGAAGTTCTACTTCGGCCAGTTCAGGCCACCAACAAACTGCGTTTCACAGGCCTTGGTAAGAGATGTTCCCGGTAGGCTGTAAGAGCACTGGGCAACGCCAGATGTTTCTTAGCTTCCCGAAGAGCTGGAAGCAAGATGCTTTGGGGCCTCTCATCCCCTTTGCAAACAAGGCCGACCTTTGGGCCAGGCAGCTCTAGGCCAATGGAGCACACCCAGAGCAGAAGTTCTACCTCAGCCAGATAAGGCCTGCCAAGAAACTGCGTTTCAAAGGCTTTGGTAAGAGATGTTCCCGGTACTCTGTTAGAGCACTGGGCAGAGCCATTTGTTTCTTAGCTTCCCAAAGAGCTGGAAGCAAGATGCTTTGGGGGCTCCCTGCCCCTTTGCCAACAAGGGCGACCTTTGGGCCTTTCAGCTCTAGGCCAATGGAGCACACCCAGAGCAGAAGTCCTACTTCAGCCAGATCAGGCCTGCCAAGGAACTGCGTTTCAGAGGCCTTTGTATGTGACGTTCCCGGTAGGCTGTGAGAGCACGGTGCAGAGCCAGTTGTTTCCTTGTTTCCCAAACAGCTGGAAGCAAGACGCTTTGGGGCCTCTCTGCCCCTTTGGAAACAAGGCAGCACGTTGGGTCTGGCAGCTCTAGGGCAATGGAGCACAACCAGAGCCGAAGTTCTACTTCTTCCAGATCAGGCCTGCCTAGACAGTGCGTTTCACAGGCCTTGATAAGAGATGTTCTCTTAGGCTATAAGAGCACTGGGCACAGCCAGTTGTTTCTTAGCTTCCCAAGAGGTGGAAGCAAGATGCTTTGGGGCCTCTCTCCCCCTTTGGAAACAAGGCAGCCCTTTGGGCCTTTCAGCTCTAGGGCAATGGAGCACACCCAGAGCAGAAGTTCTACCTCAGCCAGATCAGGCCTGCCAAGAAACTGCTTTTCACAGGCCTTCGTAAGAGGTGTTCCCGGAAGGCTGTAAGAGTACCTGGCAGAGCGAGTTGTTTCTTAGCTTCAAAAACAGCTGGAAGCAACATGATTTGGGGCCTCTCTCCCCCTTTGGAAACAAAGCAGCCTTTGTGCCTGGCAGCTCTAGGCCAAAGTAGCACACCCAGAGCACAAGTTCTACCTCAGCCAGATCAGGCCTTCCAAGAAACTGCGTCTCACAGGCCTTTCTCTGTCACGTTGCCGGTAGGCTGTGAGAGCACTGTGCAGAGCCAGTTGTTTCTTAGCTTCCCAAAGATTTGGAAGCAAGATGCTTTGGGGACTCTCAGCCCCTTTGGAAACAAGGCGGCCCTTTGGGCCTGGCAGCTCTAGGCCAAAGTAGCACGCCCAGAGCAGGAGTTCTACTTCAGCCAGATCAGGCCTGCCAAGAAACTGCGTTTCACAGGCCTTGGTAAGAGATGTTCCCGGTAGGCTGTGAGAGCACTGTGGAGAGCCAGTTGCTTTAGCTTCCCACAGAGCTGGAAGCAAGATGCCTTGGGGCCTCTCTCTCCCTTTGGACACAAGGCAGCCGTTTGGGCCTGGCAGCTCTAGGCCAATGGAGCACATCCACAGCAGAAGTTCTACTTCAGGCAGATCAGTCCTGCCCAGAAACTGCGTTTCACAGCCCTTGGTAAGAGATGTTCACGGTAGGCTGTGAGAGCACTGGGCAGAACCAGTTGTTTTTTAGCTTCCCAAAGTGCTGGAGGCAAGATGCTTTGGGGCCTCTCTCACCCTTTGGAAACAAGGCAGCCCTTAGGTCCTGGTAGCTCTAGGCCTATGTAGCACAACCAGAACAGAAGTTCTACTTCAGCCAGGTCAGGCCTGCCAAGAAACTGCGTTTCACAGGCCTTTCAAAGAGATGTTCTCTTAGGCTGTAAGAGCACTGGGCAGAGCCAGCTGTTTCTTAGCTTCCCGAAGAGCTGGGAGCAAGATGCTTTGGGTCCACTCTCCGTCTTTGGAAACAAGGAAGCCCTTTGGGCCTGGCAGCTCTAGGGCAATGGAGCACACCCAGAGCAGAAGTTCTACTTCAGCCAGATCAGGCCTGCCAGGAAACTGCGTTTCACAGGCCTTGGTAAGAGATGTTCCCGGTAGGCTGTAAGAGCACTGGGCAGAGCCAGTTGTTTCTTACCTTCCTGAAAAGCTGGAAGCAAGATGCTTGGGACCCCTCTGCCCGTTTGGGAACAAGGCAGCCTTTTGGGTCGGGAAGCTCTAGGCCAATGGAGCACACGCAGAGCAGGAGTTCTACTTCAGCCTGATCAGGCCTGCAAAGAAACAGCGTTTGACAGGCCTTGGTAAGAGATGTTCCCGGTAGGTGTAAGAGCACTGGGCAGAGCCAGTTGTTTCTTAGCTTCGCAAAGACCGGGAAGCAAGATGCTTTGGGCCTCTCTGCCCCTTGGAAACAGGGCAGCACTTGGGGCCTGGCAGCTCTAGGGCAATGGAGCACACCCAGAGCCGGAGTTCTACTTCAGCCAGATGAGGCCTGCCAAGAAACTGCGTTTCACAGGCCTTTCAAAGACATGTTCCCGGTAGGCTGTAAGAGCACGGGGCAGAGCGAGTTGGTTCTTAGCTTCCCAGAGAGCTGGAAGCAAGATGCTTTGGGGCCTCTCATCCCCTTTGCAAACAAGGCCGACCTTTGGGCCAGGCAGCTCTAGGCCAATGGAGCACACCCAGAGCAGAAGTTCTACCTCAGCCAGATAAGGCCTGCCAAGAAACTGCGTTTCAAAGGCTTTGGAAGAGATGTTCCCGGTACTCTGTTAGAGCACTGGGCAGAGCCATTTGTTTCTTAGCTTCCCAAAGAGCTGGAATCAAGATGCTTTGGGGGCTCCCTGCCCCTTTGCCAACAAGGGCGACCTTTGGGCCTTTCAGCTCTAGGCCAATGGAGCACACCCAGAGCAGAAGTCCTACTTCAGCCAGATCAGGCCTGCCAAGGAACTGCGTTTCAGAGGCCTTTGTATGTGACGTTCCCGGTAGGCTGTGAGAGCACGGTGCAGAGCCAGTTGTTTCCTTGTTTCCCAAACAGCTGGAAGCAAGACGCTTTGGGGCCTCTCTGCCCCTTTGGAAACAAGGCAGCACGTTGGGTCTGGCAGCTCTAGGGCAATGGAGCACAACCAGAGCCGAAGTTCTACTTCTTCCAGATCAGGCCTGCCTAGACAGTGCGTTTCACAGGCCTTGATAAGAGATGTTCTCTTAGGCTATAAGAGCACTGGGCACAGCCAGTTGTTTCTTAGCTTCCCAAGAGGTGGAAGCAAGATGCTTTGGGGCCTCTCTCCCCCTTTGGAAACAAGGCAGCCCTTTGGGCCTTTCAGCTCTAGGGCAATGGAGCACACCCAGAGCAGAAGTTCTACCTCAGCCAGATCAGGCCTGCCAAGAAACTGCTTTTCACAGGCCTTCGTAAGAGGTGTTCCCGGAAGGCTGTAAGAGTACCTGGCAGAGCGAGTTGTTTCTTAGCTTCAAAAACAGCTGGAAGCAACATGATTTGGGGCCTCTCTCCCCCTTTGGAAACAAAGCAGCCTTTGTGCCTGGCAGCTCTAGGCCAAAGTAGCACACCCAGAGCACAAGTTCTACCTCAGCCAGATCAGGCCTTCCAAGAAACTGCGTCTCACAGGCCTTTCTCTGTCACGTTGCCGGTAGGCTGTGAGAGCACTGTGCAGAGCCAGTTGTTTCTTAGCTTCCCAAAGATTTGGAAGCAAGATGCTTTGGGGACTCTCAGCCCCTTTGGAAACGAGGCGGCCCTTTGGGCCTGGCAGCTCTAGGCCAAAGTAGCACGCCCAGAGCAGGAGTTCTACTTCAGCCAGATCAGGCCTGCCAAGAAACTGCGTTTCACAGGCCTTGGTAAGAGATGTTCCCGGTAGGCTGTGAGAGCACTGTGGAGAGCCAGTTGCTTTAGCTTCCCACAGAGCTGGAAGCAAGATGCCTTGGGGCCTCTCTCTCCCTTTGGACACAAGGCAGCCGTTTGGGCCTGGCAGCTCTAGGCCAATGGAGCACACCCACAGCAGAAGTTCTACTTCAGGCAGATCAGTCCTGCCCAGAAACTGCGTTTCACAGCCCTTGGTAAGAGATGTTCACGGTAGGCTGTGAGAGCACTGGGCAGAACCAGTTGTTTTTTAGCTTCCCAAAGTGCTGGAGGCAAGATGCTTTGGGGCCTCTCTCACCCTTTGGAAACAAGGCAGCCCTTAGGTCCTGGTAGCTCTAGGCCTATGTAGCACAACCAGAACAGAAGTTCTACTTCAGCCAGGTCAGGCCTGCCAAGAAACTGCGTTTCACAGGCCTTTCAAAGAGATGTTCTCTTAGGCTGTAAGAGCACTGGGCAGAGCCAGCTGTTTCTTAGCTTCCCGAAGAGCTGGGAGCAAGATGCTTTGGGTCCACTCTCCGTCTTTGGAAACAAGGCAGCCCTTTGGGCCTGGCAGCTCTAGGGCAATGGAGCACACCCAGAGCAGAAGTTCTACTTCAGCCAGATCAGGCCTGCCAGGAAACTGCGTTTCACAGGCCTTGGTAAGAGATGTTCCCGGTAGGCTGTAAGAGCACTGGGCAGAGCCAGTTGTTTCTTACCTTCCTGAAAAGCTGGAAGCAAGACGCTTGGGACCCCTCTGCCCGTTTGGGAACAAGGCAGCCTTTTGGGTCGGGAAGCTCTAGGCCAATGGAGCACACGCAGAGCAGGAGTTCTACTTCAGCCTGATCAGGCCTGCAAAGAAACAGCGTTTGACAGGCCTTGGTAAGAGATGTTCCCGGTAGGTCTAAGAGCACTGGGCAGAGCCAGTTGTTTCTTAGCTTCGCAAAGACCGGGAAGCAAGATGCTTTGGGCCTCTCTGCCCCTTGGAAACAGGGCAGCACTTTGGGCCTGGCAGCTCTAGGGCAATGGAGCACACCCAGAGCCGGAGTTCTACTTCAGCCAGATGAGGCCTGCCAAGAAACTGCGTTTCACAGGCCTTTCAAAGACATGTTCCCGGTAGGCTGTAAGAGCACGGGGCAGAGCGAGTTGGTTCTTAGCTTCCCAGAGAGCTGGAAGCAAGATGCTTTGGGGCCTCTCTGCCCCTTTGGAAACAAGGCAGCACCTTGGGCCAGGCAGCTCTAGGCCAATGGAGCACACCCAGAGCAGAAGTTCTACTTCGGCCAGTTCAGGCCACCAACAAACTGCGTTTCACAGGCCTTGGTAAGAGATGTTCCCGGTAGGCTGTAAGAGCACTGGGCAACGCCAGATGTTTCTTAGCTTCCCGAAGAGCTGGAAGCAAGATGCTTTGGGGCCTCTCATCCCCTTTGCAAACAAGGCCGACCTTTGGGCCAGGCAGCTCTAGGCCAATGGAGCACACCCAGAGCAGAAGTTCTACCTCAGCCAGATAAGGCCTGCCAAGAAACTGCGTTTCAAAGGCTTTGGTAAGAGATGTTCCCGGTACTCTGTTAGAGCACTGGGCAGAGCCATTTGTTTCTTAGCTTCCCAAAGAGCTGGAAGCAAGATGCTTTGGGGGCTCCCTGCCCCTTTGCCAACAAGGGCGACCTTTGGGCCTTTCAGCTCTAGGCCAATGGAGCACACCCAGAGCAGAAGTCCTACTTCAGCCAGATCAGGCCTGCCAAGGAACTGCGTTTCAGAGGCCTTTGTATGTGACGTTCCCGGTAGGCTGTGAGAGCACGGTGCAGAGCCAGTTGTTTCCTTGTTTCCCAAACAGCTGGAAGCAAGACGCTTTGGGGCCTCTCTGCCCCTTTGGAAACAAGGCAGCACGTTGGGTCTGGCAGCTCTAGGGCAATGGAGCACAACCAGAGCCGAAGTTCTACTTCTTCCAGATCAGGCCTGCCTAGACAGTGCGTTTCACAGGCCTTGATAAGAGATGTTCTCTTAGGCTATAAGAGCACTGGGCACAGCCAGTTGTTTCTTAGCTTCCCAAGAGGTGGAAGCAAGATGCTTTGGGGCCTCTCTCCCCCTTTGGAAACAAGGCAGCCCTTTGGGCCTTTCAGCTCTAGGGCAATGGAGCACACCCAGAGCAGAAGTTCTACCTCAGCCAGATCAGGCCTGCCAAGAAACTGCTTTTCACAGGCCTTCGTAAGAGGTGTTCCCGGAAGGCTGTAAGAGTACCTGGCAGAGCGAGTTGTTTCTTAGCTTCAAAAACAGCTGGAAGCAACATGATTTGGGGCCTCTCTCCCCCTTTGGAAACAAAGCAGCCTTTGTGCCTGGCAGCTCTAGGCCAAAGTAGCACACCCAGAGCACAAGTTCTACCTCAGCCAGATCAGGCCTTCCAAGAAACTGCGTCTCACAGGCCTTTCTCTGTCACGTTGCCGGTAGGCTGTGAGAGCACTGTGCAGAGCCAGTTGTTTCTTAGCTTCCCAAAGATTTGGAAGCAAGATGCTTTGGGGACTCTCAGCCCCTTTGGAAACAAGGCGGCCCTTTGGGCCTGGCAGCTCTAGGCCAAAGTAGCACGCCCAGAGCAGGAGTTCTACTTCAGCCAGATCAGGCCTGCCAAGAAACTGCGTTTCACAGGCCTTGGTAAGAGATGTTCCCGGTAGGCTGTGAGAGCACTGTGGAGAGCCAGTTGCTTTAGCTTCCCACAGAGCTGGAAGCAAGATGCCTTGGGGCCTCTCTCTCCCTTTGGACACAAGGCAGCCGTTTGGGCCTGGCAGCTCTAGGCCAATGGAGCACACCCACAGCAGAAGTTCTACTTCAGGCAGATCAGTCCTGCCCAGAAACTGCGTTTCACAGCCCTTGGTAAGAGATGTTCACGGTAGGCTGTGAGAGCACTGGGCAGAACCAGTTGTTTTTTAGCTTCCCAAAGTGCTGGAGGCAAGATGCTTTGGGGCCTCTCTCACCCTTTGGAAACAAGGCAGCCCTTAGGTCCTGGTAGCTCTAGGCCTATGTAGCACAACCAGAACAGAAGTTCTACTTCAGCCAGGTCAGGCCTGCCAAGAAACTGCGTTTCACAGGCCTTTCAAAGAGATGTTCTCTTAGGCTGTAAGAGCACTGGGCAGAGCCAGCTGTTTCTTAGCTTCCCGAAGAGCTGGGAGCAAGATGCTTTGGGTCCACTCTCCGTCTTTGGAAACAAGGCAGCCCTTTGGGCCTGGCAGCTCTAGGGCAATGGAGCACACCCAGAGCAGAAGTTCTACTTCAGCCAGATCAGGCCTGCCAGGAAACTGCGTTTCACAGGCCTTGGTAAGAGATGTTCCCGGTAGGCTGTAAGAGCACTGGGCAGAGCCAGTTGTTTCTTACCTTCCTGAAAAGCTGGAAGCAAGACGCTTGGGACCCCTCTGCCCGTTTGGGAACAAGGCAGCCTTTTGGGTCGGGAAGCTCTAGGCCAATGGAGCACACGCAGAGCAGGAGTTCTACTTCAGCCTGATCAGGCCTGCAAAGAAACAGCGTTTGACAGGCCTTGGTAAGAGATGTTCCCGGTAGGTGTAAGAGCACTGGGCAGAGCCAGTTGTTTCTTAGCTTCGCAAAGACCGGGAAGCAAGATGCTTTGGGCCTCTCTGCCCCTTGGAAACAGGGCAGCACTTTGGGCCTGGCAGCTCTAGGGCAATGGAGCACACCCAGAGCCGGAGTTCTACTTCAGCCAGATGAGGCCTGCCAAGAAACTGCGTTTCACAGGCCTTTCAAAGACATGTTCCCGGTAGGCTGTAAGAGCACGGGGCAGAGCGAGTTGGTTCTTAGCTTCCCAGAGAGCTGGAAGCAAGATGCTTTGGGGCCTCTCTGCCCCTTTGGAAACAAGGCAGCACCTTGGGCCAGGCAGCTCTAGGCCAATGGAGCACACCCAGAGCAGAAGTTCTACTTCGGCCAGTTCAGGCCACCAACAAACTGCGTTTCACAGGCCTTGGTAAGAGATGTTCCCGGTAGGCTGTAAGAGCACTGGGCAACGCCAGATGTTTCTTAGCTTCCCGAAGAGCTGGAAGCAAGATGCTTTGGGGCCTCTCATCCCCTTTGCAAACAAGGCCGACCTTTGGGCCAGGCAGCTCTAGGCCAATGGAGCACACCCAGAGCAGAAGTTCTACCTCAGCCAGATAAGGCCTGCCAAGAAACTGCGTTTCAAAGGCTTTGGTAAGAGATGTTCCCGGTACTCTGTTAGAGCACTGGGCAGAGCCATTTGTTTCTTAGCTTCCCAAAGAGCTGGAAGCAAGATGCTTTGGGGGCTCCCTGCCCCTTTGCCAACAAGGGCGACCTTTGGGCCTTTCAGCTCTAGGCCAATGGAGCACACCCAGAGCAGAAGTCCTACTTCAGCCAGATCAGGCCTGCCAAGGAACTGCGTTTCAGAGGCCTTTGTATGTGACGTTCCCGGTAGGCTGTGAGAGCACGGTGCAGAGCCAGTTGTTTCCTTGTTTCCCAAACAGCTGGAAGCAAGACGCTTTGGGGCCTCTCTGCCCCTTTGGAAACAAGGCAGCACGTTGGGTCTGGCAGCTCTAGGGCAATGGAGCACAACCAGAGCCGAAGTTCTACTTCTTCCAGATCAGGCCTGCCTAGACAGTGCGTTTCACAGGCCTTGATAAGAGATGTTCTCTTAGGCTATAAGAGCACTGGGCACAGCCAGTTGTTTCTTAGCTTCCCAAGAGGTGGAAGCAAGATGCTTTGGGGCCTCTCTCCCCCTTTGGAAACAAGGCAGCCCTTTGGGCCTTTCAGCTCTAGGGCAATGGAGCACACCCAGAGCAGAAGTTCTACCTCAGCCAGATCAGGCCTGCCAAGAAACTGCTTTTCACAGGCCTTCGTAAGAGGTGTTCCCGGAAGGCTGTAAGAGTACCTGGCAGAGCGAGTTGTTTCTTAGCTTCAAAAACAGCTGGAAGCAACATGATTTGGGGCCTCTCTCCCCCTTTGGAAACAAAGCAGCCTTTGTGCCTGGCAGCTCTAGGCCAAAGTAGCACACCCAGAGCACAAGTTCTACCTCAGCCAGATCAGGCCTTCCAAGAAACTGCGTCTCACAGGCCTTTCTCTGTCACGTTGCCGGTAGGCTGTGAGAGCACTGTGCAGAGCCAGTTGTTTCTTAGCTTCCCAAAGATTTGGAAGCAAGATGCTTTGGGGACTCTCAGCCCCTTTGGAAACGAGGCGGCCCTTTGGGCCTGGCAGCTCTAGGCCAAAGTAGCACGCCCAGAGCAGGAGTTCTACTTCAGCCAGATCAGGCCTGCCAAGAAACTGCGTTTCACAGGCCTTGGTAAGAGATGTTCCCGGTAGGCTGTGAGAGCACTGTGGAGAGCCAGTTGCTTTAGCTTCCCACAGAGCTGGAAGCAAGATGCCTTGGGGCCTCTCTCTCCCTTTGGACACAAGGCAGCCTTTTGGGCCTGGCAGCTCTAGGCCAATGGAGCACACCCACAGCAGAAGTTCTACTTCAGGCAGATCAGTCCTGCCCAGAAACTGCGTTTCACAGCCCTTGGTAAGAGATGTTCACGGTAGGCTGTGAGAGCACTGGGCAGAACCAGTTGTTTTTTAGCTTCCCAAAGTGCTGGAGGCAAGATGCTTTGGGGCCTCTCTCACCCTTTGGAAACAAGGCAGCCCTTAGGTCCTGGTAGCTCTAGGCCTATGTAGCACAACCAGAACAGAAGTTCTACTTCAGCCAGGTCAGGCCTGCCAAGAAACTGCGTTTCACAGGCCTTTCAAAGAGATGTTCTCTTAGGCTGTAAGAGCACTGGGCAGAGCCAGCTGTTTCTTAGCTTCCCGAAGAGCTGGGAGCAAGATGCTTTGGGTCCACTCTCCGTCTTTGGAAACAAGGCAGCCCTTTGGGCCTGGCAGCTCTAGGGCAACGGAGCACACCCAGAGCAGAAGTTCTACTTCAGCCAGATCAGGCCTGCCAGGAAACTGCGTTTCACAGGCCTTGGTAAGAGATGTTCCCGGTAGGCTGTAAGAGCACTGGGCAGAGCCAGTTGTTTCTTACCTTCCTGAAAAGCTGGAAGCAAGACGCTTGGGACCCCTCTGCCCGTTTGGGAACAAGGCAGCCTTTTGGGTCGGGAAGCTCTAGGCCAATGGAGCACACGCAGAGCAGGAGTTCTACTTCAGCCTGATCAGGCCTGCAAAGAAACAGCGTTTGACAGGCCTTGGTAAGAGATGTTCCCGGTAGGTGTAAGAGCACTGGGCAGAGCCAGTTGTTTCTTAGCTTCGCAAAGACCGGGAAGCAAGATGCTTTGGGCCTCTCTGCCCCTTGGAAACAGGGCAGCACTTTGGGCCTGGCAGCTCTAGGGCAATGGAGCACACCCAGAGCCGGAGTTCTACTTCAGCCAGATGAGGCCTGCCAAGAAACTGCGTTTCACAGGCCTTTCAAAGACATGTTCCCGGTAGGCTGTAAGAGCACGGGGCAGAGCGAGTTGGTTCTTAGCTTCCCAGAGAGCTGGAAGCAAGATGCTTTGGGGCCTCTCTGCCCCTTTGGAAACAAGGCAGCACCTTGGGCCAGGCAGCTCTAGGCCAATGGAGCACACCCAGAGCAGAAGTTCTACTTCGGCCAGTTCAGGCCACCAACAAACTGCGTTTCACAGGCCTTGGTAAGAGATGTTCCCGGTAGGCTGTAAGAGCACTGGGCAACGCCAGATGTTTCTTAGCTTCCCGAAGAGCTGGAAGCAAGATGCTTTGGGGCCTCTCATCCCCTTTGCAAACAAGGCCGACCTTTGGGCCAGGCAGCTCTAGGCCAATGGAGCACACCCAGAGCAGAAGTTCTACCTCAGCCAGATAAGGCCTGCCAAGAAACTGCGTTTCAAAGGCTTTGGTAAGAGATGTTCCCGGTACTCTGTTAGAGCACTGGGCAGAGCCATTTGTTTCTTAGCTTCCCAAAGAGCTGGAAGCAAGATGCTTTGGGGGCTCCCTGCCCCTTTGCCAACAAGGGCGACCTTTGGGCCTTTCAGCTCTAGGCCAATGGAGCACACCCAGAGCAGAAGTCCTACTTCAGCCAGATCAGGCCTGCCAAGGAACTGCGTTTCAGAGGCCTTTGTATGTGACGTTCCCGGTAGGCTGTGAGAGCACGGTGCAGAGCCAGTTGTTTCCTTGTTTCCCAAACAGCTGGAAGCAAGACGCTTTGGGGCCTCTCTGCCCCTTTGGAAACAAGGCAGCACGTTGGGTCTGGCAGCTCTAGGGCAATGGAGCACAACCAGAGCCGAAGTTCTACTTCTTCCAGATCAGGCCTGCCTAGACAGTGCGTTTCACAGGCCTTGATAAGAGATGTTCTCTTAGGCTATAAGAGCACTGGGCACAGCCAGTTGTTTCTTAGCTTCCCAAGAGGTGGAAGCAAGATGCTTTGGGGCCTCTCTCCCCCTTTGGAAACAAGGCAGCCCTTTGGGCCTTTCAGCTCTAGGGCAATGGAGCACACCCAGAGCAGAAGTTCTACCTCAGCCAGATCAGGCCTGCCAAGAAACTGCTTTTCACAGGCCTTCGTAAGAGGTGTTCCCGGAAGGCTGTAAGAGTACCTGGCAGAGCGAGTTGTTTCTTAGCTTCAAAAACAGCTGGAAGCAACATGATTTGGGGCCTCTCTCCCCCTTTGGAAACAAAGCAGCCTTTGTGCCTGGCAGCTCTAGGCCAAAGTAGCACACCCAGAGCACAAGTTCTACCTCAGCCAGATCAGGCCTTCCAAGAAACTGCGTCTCACAGGCCTTTCTCTGTCACGTTGCCGGTAGGCTGTGAGAGCACTGTGCAGAGCCAGTTGTTTCTTAGCTTCCCAAAGATTTGGAAGCAAGATGCTTTGGGGAATCTCAGCCCCTTTGGAAACGAGGCGGCCCTTTGGGCCTGGCAGCTCTAGGCCAAAGTAGCACGCCCAGAGCAGGAGTTCTACTTCAGCCAGATCAGGCCTGCCAAGAAACTGCGTTTCACAGGCCTTGGTAAGAGATGTTCCCGGTAGGCTGTGAGAGCACTGTGGAGAGCCAGTTGCTTTAGCTTCCCACAGAGCTGGAAGCAAGATGCCTTGGGGCCTCTCTCTCCCTTTGGACACAAGGCAGCCGTTTGGGCCTGGCAGCTCTAGGCCAATGGAGCACACCCACAGCAGAAGTTCTACTTCAGGCAGATCAGTCCTGCCCAGAAACTGCGTTTCACAGCCCTTGGTAAGAGATGTTCACGGTAGGCTGTGAGAGCACTGGGCAGAACCAGTTGTTTTTTAGCTTCCCAAAGTGCTGGAGGCAAGATGCTTTGGGGCCTCTCTCACCCTTTGGAAACAAGGCAGCCCTTAGGTCCTGGTAGCTCTAGGCCTATGTAGCACAACCAGAACAGAAGTTCTACTTCAGCCAGATCAGGCCTGCCAGGAAACTGCGTTTCACAGGCCTTGGTAAGAGATGTTCCCGGTAGGCTGTAAGAGCACTGGGCAGAGCCAGTTGTTTCTTACCTTCCTGAAAAGCTGGAAGCAAGACGCTTGGGACCCCTCTGCCCGTTTGGGAACAAGGCAGCCTTTTGGGTCGGGAAGCTCTAGGCCAATGGAGCACACGCAGAGCAGGAGTTCTACTTCAGCCTGATCAGGCCTGCAAAGAAACAGCGTTTGACAGGCCTTGGTAAGAGATGTTCCCGGTAGGTGTAAGAGCACTGGGCAGAGCCAGTTGTTTCTTAGCTTCGCAAAGACCGGGAAGCAAGATGCTTTGGGCCTCTCTTCCCCTTGGAAACAGGGCAGCACTTTGGGCCTGGCAGCTCTAGGGCAATGGAGCACACCCAGAGCCGGAGTTCTACTTCAGCCAGATGAGGCCTGCCAAGAAACTGCGTTTCACAGGCCTTTCAAAGACATGTTCCCGGTAGGCTGTAAGAGCACGGGGCAGAGCGAGTTGGTTCTTAGCTTCCCAGAGAGCTGGAAGCAAGATGCTTTGGGGCCTCTCTGCCCCTTTGGAAACAAGGCAGCACCTTGGGCCAGGCAGCTCTAGGCCAATGGAGCACACCCAGAGCAGAAGTTCTACTTCGGCCAGTTCAGGCCACCAACAAACTGCGTTTCACAGGCCTTGGTAAGAGATGTTCCCGGTAGGCTGTAAGAGCACTGGGCAACGCCAGATGTTTCTTAGCTTCCCGAAGAGCTGGAAGCAAGATGCTTTGGGGCCTCTCATCCCCTTTGCAAACAAGGCCGACCTTTGGGCCAGGCAGCTCTAGGCCAATGGAGCACACCCAGAGCAGAAGTTCTACCTCAGCCAGATAAGGCCTGCCAAGAAACTGCGTTTCAAAGGCTTTGGTAAGAGATGTTCCCGGTACTCTGTTAGAGCACTGGGCAGAGCCATTTGTTTCTTAGCTTCCCAAAGAGCTGGAAGCAAGATGCTTTGGGGGCTCCCTGCCCCTTTGCCAACAAGGGCGACCTTTGGGCCTTTCAGCTCTAGGCCAATGGAGCACACCCAGAGCAGAAGTCCTACTTCAGCCAGATCAGGCCTGCCAAGGAACTGCGTTTCAGAGGCCTTTGTATGTGACGTTCCCGGTAGGCTGTGAGAGCACGGTGCAGAGCCAGTTGTTTCCTTGTTTCCCAAACAGCTGGAAGCAAGACGCTTTGGGGCCTCTCTGCCCCTTTGGAAACAAGGCAGCACGTTGGGTCTGGCAGCTCTAGGGCAATGGAGCACAACCAGAGCCGAAGTTCTACTTCTTCCAGATCAGGCCTGCCTAGACAGTGCGTTTCACAGGCCTTGATAAGAGATGTTCTCTTAGGCTATAAGAGCACTGGGCACAGCCAGTTGTTTCTTAGCTTCCCAAGAGGTGGAAGCAAGATGCTTTGGGGCCTCTCTCCCCCTTTGGAAACAAGGCAGCCCTTTGGGCCTTTCAGCTCTAGGGCAATGGAGCACACCCAGAGCAGAAGTTCTACCTCAGCCAGATCAGGCCTGCCAAGAAACTGCTTTTCACAGGCCTTCGTAAGAGGTGTTCCCGGAAGGCTGTAAGAGTACCTGGCAGAGCGAGTTGTTTCTTAGCTTCAAAAACAGCTGGAAGCAACATGATTTGGGGCCTCTCTCCCCCTTTGGAAACAAAGCAGCCTTTGTGCCTGGCAGCTCTAGGCCAAAGTAGCACACCCAGAGCACAAGTTCTACCTCAGCCAGATCAGGCCTTCCAAGAAACTGCGTCTCACAGGCCTTTCTCTGTCACGTTGCCGGTAGGCTGTGAGAGCACTGTGCAGAGCCAGTTGTTTCTTAGCTTCCCAAAGATTTGGAAGCAAGATGCTTTGGGGACTCTCAGCCCCTTTGGAAACGAGGCGGCCCTTTGGGCCTGGCAGCTCTAGGCCAAAGTAGCACGCCCAGAGCAGGAGTTCTACTTCAGCCAGATCAGGCCTGCCAAGAAACTGCGTTTCACAGGCCTTGGTAAGAGATGTTCCCGGTAGGCTGTGAGAGCACTGTGGAGAGCCAGTTGCTTTAGCTTCCCACAGAGCTGGAAGCAAGATGCCTTGGGGCCTCTCTCTCCCTTTGGACACAAGGCAGCCTTTTGGGCCTGGCAGCTCTAGGCCAATGGAGCACACCCACAGCAGAAGTTCTACTTCAGGCAGATCAGTCCTGCCCAGAAACTGCGTTTCACAGCCCTTGGTAAGAGATGTTCACGGTAGGCTGTGAGAGCACTGGGCAGAACCAGTTGTTTTTTAGCTTCCCAAAGTGCTGGAGGCAAGATGCTTTGGGGCCTCTCTCACCCTTTGGAAACAAGGCAGCCCTTAGGTCCTGGTAGCTCTAGGCCTATGTAGCACAACCAGAACAGAAGTTCTACTTCAGCCAGGTCAGGCCTGCCAAGAAACTGCGTTTCACAGGCCTTTCAAAGAGATGTTCTCTTAGGCTGTAAGAGCACTGGGCAGAGCCAGCTGTTTCTTAGCTTCCCGAAGAGCTGGGAGCAAGATGCTTTGGGTCCACTCTCCGTCTTTGGAAACAAGGCAGCCCTTTGGGCCTGGCAGCTCTAGGGCAACGGAGCACACCCAGAGCAGAAGTTCTACTTCAGCCAGATCAGGCCTGCCAGGAAACTGCGTTTCACAGGCCTTGGTAAGAGATGTTCCCGGTAGGCTGTAAGAGCACTGGGCAGAGCCAGTTGTTTCTTACCTTCCTGAAAAGCTGGAAGCAAGACGCTTGGGACCCCTCTGCCCGTTTGGGAACAAGGCAGCCTTTTGGGTCGGGAAGCTCTAGGCCAATGGAGCACACGCAGAGCAGGAGTTCTACTTCAGCCTGATCAGGCCTGCAAAGAAACAGCGTTTGACAGGCCTTGGTAAGAGATGTTCCCGGTAGGTGTAAGAGCACTGGGCAGAGCCAGTTGTTTCTTAGCTTCGCAAAGACCGGGAAGCAAGATGCTTTGGGCCTCTCTGCCCCTTGGAAACAGGGCAGCACTTTGGGCCTGGCAGCTCTAGGGCAATGGAGCACACCCAGAGCCGGAGTTCTACTTCAGCCAGATGAGGCCTGCCAAGAAACTGCGTTTCACAGGCCTTTCAAAGACATGTTCCCGGTAGGCTGTAAGAGCACGGGGCAGAGCGAGTTGGTTCTTAGCTTCCCAGAGAGCTGGAAGCAAGATGCTTTGGGGCCTCTCTGCCCCTTTGGAAACAAGGCAGCACCTTGGGCCAGGCAGCTCTAGGCCAATGGAGCACACCCAGAGCAGAAGTTCTACTTCGGCCAGTTCAGGCCACCAACAAACTGCGTTTCACAGGCCTTGGTAAGAGATGTTCCCGGTAGGCTGTAAGAGCACTGGGCAACGCCAGATGTTTCTTAGCTTCCCGAAGAGCTGGAAGCAAGATGCTTTGGGGCCTCTCATCCCCTTTGCAAACAAGGCCGACCTTTGGGCCAGGCAGCTCTAGGCCAATGGAGCACACCCAGAGCAGAAGTTCTACCTCAGCCAGATAAGGCCTGCCAAGAAACTGCGTTTCAAAGGCTTTGGTAAGAGATGTTCCCGGTACTCTGTTAGAGCACTGGGCAGAGCCATTTGTTTCTTAGCTTCCCAAAGAGCTGGAAGCAAGATGCTTTGGGGGCTCCCTGCCCCTTTGCCAACAAGGGCGACCTTTGGGCCTTTCAGCTCTAGGCCAATGGAGCACACCCAGAGCAGAAGTCCTACTTCAGCCAGATCAGGCCTGCCAAGGAACTGCGTTTCAGAGGCCTTTGTATGTGACGTTCCCGGTAGGCTGTGAGAGCACGGTGCAGAGCCAGTTGTTTCCTTGTTTCCCAAACAGCTGGAAGCAAGACGCTTTGGGGCCTCTCTGCCCCTTTGGAAACAAGGCAGCACGTTGGGTCTGGCAGCTCTAGGGCAATGGAGCACAACCAGAGCCGAAGTTCTACTTCTTCCAGATCAGGCCTGCCTAGACAGTGCGTTTCACAGGCCTTGATAAGAGATGTTCTCTTAGGCTATAAGAGCACTGGGCACAGCCAGTTGTTTCTTAGCTTCCCAAGAGGTGGAAGCAAGATGCTTTGGGGCCTCTCTCCCCCTTTGGAAACAAGGCAGCCCTTTGGGCCTTTCAGCTCTAGGGCAATGGAGCACACCCAGAGCAGAAGTTCTACCTCAGCCAGATCAGGCCTGCCAAGAAACTGCTTTTCACAGGCCTTCGTAAGAGGTGTTCCCGGAAGGCTGTAAGAGTACCTGGCAGAGCGAGTTGTTTCTTAGCTTCAAAAACAGCTGGAAGCAACATGATTTGGGGCCTCTCTCCCCCTTTGGAAACAAAGCAGCCTTTGTGCCTGGCAGCTCTAGGCCAAAGTAGCACACCCAGAGCACAAGTTCTACCTCAGCCAGATCAGGCCTTCCAAGAAACTGCGTCTCACAGGCCTTTCTCTGTCACGTTGCCGGTAGGCTGTGAGAGCACTGTGCAGAGCCAGTTGTTTCTTAGCTTCCCAAAGATTTGGAAGCAAGATGCTTTGGGGAATCTCAGCCCCTTTGGAAACGAGGCGGCCCTTTGGGCCTGGCAGCTCTAGGCCAAAGTAGCACGCCCAGAGCAGGAGTTCTACTTCAGCCAGATCAGGCCTGCCAAGAAACTGCGTTTCACAGGCCTTGGTAAGAGATGTTCCCGGTAGGCTGTGAGAGCACTGTGGAGAGCCAGTTGCTTTAGCTTCCCACAGAGCTGGAAGCAAGATGCCTTGGGGCCTCTCTCTCCCTTTGGACACAAGGCAGCCGTTTGGGCCTGGCAGCTCTAGGCCAATGGAGCACACCCACAGCAGAAGTTCTACTTCAGGCAGATCAGTCCTGCCCAGAAACTGCGTTTCACAGCCCTTGGTAAGAGATGTTCACGGTAGGCTGTGAGAGCACTGGGCAGAACCAGTTGTTTTTTAGCTTCCCAAAGTGCTGGAGGCAAGATGCTTTGGGGCCTCTCTCACCCTTTGGAAACAAGGCAGCCCTTAGGTCCTGGTAGCTCTAGGCCTATGTAGCACAACCAGAACAGAAGTTCTACTTCAGCCAGATCAGGCCTGCCAGGAAACTGCGTTTCACAGGCCTTGGTAAGAGATGTTCCCGGTAGGCTGTAAGAGCACTGGGCAGAGCCAGTTGTTTCTTACCTTCCTGAAAAGCTGGAAGCAAGACGCTTGGGACCCCTCTGCCCGTTTGGGAACAAGGCAGCCTTTTGGGTCGGGAAGCTCTAGGCCAATGGAGCACACGCAGAGCAGGAGTTCTACTTCAGCCTGATCAGGCCTGCAAAGAAACAGCGTTTGACAGGCCTTGGTAAGAGATGTTCCCGGTAGGTGTAAGAGCACTGGGCAGAGCCAGTTGTTTCTTAGCTTCGCAAAGACCGGGAAGCAAGATGCTTTGGGCCTCTCTTCCCCTTGGAAACAGGGCAGCACTTTGGGCCTGGCAGCTCTAGGGCAATGGAGCACACCCAGAGCCGGAGTTCTACTTCAGCCAGATGAGGCCTGCCAAGAAACTGCGTTTCACAGGCCTTTCAAAGACATGTTCCCGGTAGGCTGTAAGAGCACGGGGCAGAGCGAGTTGGTTCTTAGCTTCCCAGAGAGCTGGAAGCAAGATGCTTTGGGGCCTCTCTGCCCCTTTGGAAACAAGGCAGCACCTTGGGCCAGGCAGCTCTAGGCCAATGGAGCACACCCAGAGCAGAAGTTCTACTTCGGCCAGTTCAGGCCACCAACAAACTGCGTTTCACAGGCCTTGGTAAGAGATGTTCCCGGTAGGCTGTAAGAGCACTGGGCAACGCCAGATGTTTCTTAGCTTCCCGAAGAGCTGGAAGCAAGATGCTTTGGGGCCTCTCATCCCCTTTGCAAACAAGGCCGACCTTTGGGCCAGGCAGCTCTAGGCCAATGGAGCACACCCAGAGCAGAAGTTCTACCTCAGCCAGATAAGGCCTGCCAAGAAACTGCGTTTCAAAGGCTTTGGTAAGAGATGTTCCCGGTACTCTGTTAGAGCACTGGGCAGAGCCATTTGTTTCTTAGCTTCCCAAAGAGCTGGAAGCAAGATGCTTTGGGGGCTCCCTGCCCCTTTGCCAACAAGGGCGACCTTTGGGCCTTTCAGCTCTAGGCCAATGGAGCACACCCAGAGCAGAAGTCCTACTTCAGCCAGATCAGGCCTGCCAAGGAACTGCGTTTCAGAGGCCTTTGTATGTGACGTTCCCGGTAGGCTGTGAGAGCACGGTGCAGAGCCAGTTGTTTCCTTGTTTCCCAAACAGCTGGAAGCAAGACGCTTTGGGGCCTCTCTGCCCCTTTGGAAACAAGGCAGCACGTTGGGTCTGGCAGCTCTAGGGCAATGGAGCACAACCAGAGCCGAAGTTCTACTTCTTCCAGATCAGGCCTGCCTAGACAGTGCGTTTCACAGGCCTTGATAAGAGATGTTCTCTTAGGCTATAAGAGCACTGGGCACAGCCAGTTGTTTCTTAGCTTCCCAAGAGGTGGAAGCAAGATGCTTTGGGGCCTCTCTCCCCCTTTGGAAACAAGGCAGCCCTTTGGGCCTTTCAGCTCTAGGGCAATGGAGCACACCCAGAGCAGAAGTTCTACCTCAGCCAGATCAGGCCTGCCAAGAAACTGCTTTTCACAGGCCTTCGTAAGAGGTGTTCCCGGAAGGCTGTAAGAGTACCTGGCAGAGCGAGTTGTTTCTTAGCTTCAAAAACAGCTGGAAGCAACATGATTTGGGGCCTCTCTCCCCCTTTGGAAACAAAGCAGCCTTTGTGCCTGGCAGCTCTAGGCCAAAGTAGCACACCCAGAGCACAAGTTCTACCTCAGCCAGATCAGGCCTTCCAAGAAACTGCGTCTCACAGGCCTTTCTCTGTCACGTTGCCGGTAGGCTGTGAGAGCACTGTGCAGAGCCAGTTGTTTCTTAGCTTCCCAAAGATTTGGAAGCAAGATGCTTTGGGGACTCTCAGCCCCTTTGGAAACGAGGCGGCCCTTTGGGCCTGGCAGCTCTAGGCCAAAGTAGCACGCCCAGAGCAGGAGTTCTACTTCAGCCAGATCAGGCCTGCCAAGAAACTGCGTTTCACAGGCCTTGGTAAGAGATGTTCCCGGTAGGCTGTGAGAGCACTGTGGAGAGCCAGTTGCTTTAGCTTCCCACAGAGCTGGAAGCAAGATGCCTTGGGGCCTCTCTCTCCCTTTGGACACAAGGCAGCCGTTTGGGCCTGGCAGCTCTAGGCCAATGGAGCACACCCACAGCAGAAGTTCTACTTCAGGCAGATCAGTCCTGCCCAGAAACTGCGTTTCACAGCCCTTGGTAAGAGATGTTCACGGTAGGCTGTGAGAGCACTGGGCAGAACCAGTTGTTTTTTAGCTTCCCAAAGTGCTGGAGGCAAGATGCTTTGGGGCCTCTCTCACCCTTTGGAAACAAGGCAGCCCTTAGGTCCTGGTAGCTCTAGGCCTATGTAGCACAACCAGAACAGAAGTTCTACTTCAGCCAGGTCAGGCCTGCCAAGAAACTGCGTTTCACAGGCCTTTCAAAGAGATGTTCTCTTAGGCTGTAAGAGCACTGGGCAGAGCCAGCTGTTTCTTAGCTTCCCGAAGAGCTGGGAGCAAGATGCTTTGGGTCCACTCTCCGTCTTTGGAAACAAGGCAGCCCTTTGGGCCTGGCAGCTCTAGGGCAACGGAGCACGCCCAGAGCAGAAGTTCTACTTCAGCCAGATCAGGCCTGCCAGGAAACTGCGTTTCACAGGCCTTGGTAAGAGATGTTCCCGGTAGGCTGTAAGAGCACTGGGCAGAGCCAGTTGTTTCTTACCTTCCTGAAAAGCTGGAAGCAAGACGCTTGGGACCCCTCTGCCCGTTTGGGAACAAGGCAGCCTGTTGGGTCGGGAAGCTCTAGGCCAATGGAGCACACGCAGAGCAGGAGTTCTACTTCAGCCTGATCAGGCCTGCAAAGAAACAGCGTTTGACAGGCCTTGGTAAGAGATGTTCCCGGTAGGTGTAAGAGCACTGGGCAGAGCCAGTTGTTTCTTAGCTTCGCAAAGACCGGGAAGCAAGATGCTTTGGGCCTCTCTGCCCCTTGGAAACAGGGCAGCACTTTGGGCCTGGCAGCTCTAGGGCAATGGAGCACACCCAGAGCCGGAGTTCTACTTCAGCCAGATGAGGCCTGCCAAGAAACTGCGTTTCACAGGCCTTTCAAAGACATGTTCCCGGTAGGCTGTAAGAGCACGGGGCAGAGCGAGTTGGTTCTTAGCTTCCCAGAGAGCTGGAAGCAAGATGCTTTGGGGCCTCTCTGCCCCTTTGGAAACAAGGCAGCACCTTGGGCCAGGCAGCTCTAGGCCAATGGAGCACACCCAGAGCAGAAGTTCTACTTCGGCCAGTTGATGCCACCAACAAACTGCGTTTCACAGGCCTTGGTAAGAGATGTTCCCGGTAGGCTGTAAGAGCACTGGGCAACGCCAGATGTTTCTTAGCTTCCCGAAGAGCTGGAAGCAAGATGCTTTGGGGCCTCTCATCCCCTTTGCAAACAAGGCCGACCTTTGGGCCAGGCAGCTCTAGGCCAATGGAGCACACCCAGAGCAGAAGTTCTACCTCAGCCAGATAAGGCCTGCCAAGAAACTGCGTTTCAAAGGCTTTGGTAAGAGATGTTCCCGGTACTCTGTTAGAGCACTGGGCAGAGCCATTTGTTTCTTAGCTTCCCAAAGAGCTGGAAGCAAGATGCTTTGGGGGCTCCCTGCCCCTTTGCCAACAAGGGCGACCTTTGGGCCTTTCAGCTCTAGGCCAATGGAGCACACCCAGAGCAGAAGTCCTACTTCAGCCAGATCAGGCCTGCCAAGGAACTGCGTTTCAGAGGCCTTTGTATGTGACGTTCCCGGTAGGCTGTGAGAGCACGGTGCAGAGCCAGTTGTTTCCTTGTTTCCCAAACAGCTGGAAGCAAGACGCTTTGGGGCCTCTCTGCCCCTTTGGAAACAAGGCAGCACGTTGGGTCTGGCAGCTCTAGGGCAATGGAGCACAACCAGAGCCGAAGTTCTACTTCTTCCAGATCAGGCCTGCCTAGACAGTGCGTTTCACAGGCCTTGATAAGAGATGTTCTCTTAGGCTATAAGAGCACTGGGCACAGCCAGTTGTTTCTTAGCTTCCCAAGAGGTGGAAGCAAGATGCTTTGGGGCCTCTCTCCCCCTTTGGAAACAAGGCAGC
Source organism: Equus asinus (assembly GCF_041296235.1). Classification (NCBI taxonomy): domain Eukaryota; kingdom Metazoa; phylum Chordata; class Mammalia; order Perissodactyla; family Equidae; genus Equus; species Equus asinus. The sequence continues at coordinate 2,341,069 of NW_027225523.1, forward strand.
CCTTTGGGCCTTTCAGCTCTAGGGCAATGGAGCACACCCAGAGCAGAAGTTCTACCTCAGCCAGATCAGGCCTGCCAAGAAACTGCTTTTCACAGGCCTTCGTAAGAGGTGTTCCCGGAAGGCTGTAAGAGTACCTGGCAGAGCGAGTTGTTTCTTAGCTTCAAAAACAGCTGGAAGCAACATGATTTGGGGCCTCTCTCCCCCTTTGGAAACAAAGCAGCCTTTGTGCCTGGCAGCTCTAGGCCAAAGTAGCACACCCAGAGCACAAGTTCTACCTCAGCCAGATCAGGCCTTCCAAGAAACTGCGTCTCACAGGCCTTTCTCTGTCACGTTGCCGGTAGGCTGTGAGAGCACTGTGCAGAGCCAGTTGTTTCTTAGCTTCCCAAAGATTTGGAAGCAAGATGCTTTGGGGACTCTCAGCCCCTTTGGAAACGAGGCGGCCCTTTGGGCCTGGCAGCTCTAGGCCAAAGTAGCACGCCCAGAGCAGGAGTTCTACTTCAGCCAGATCAGGCCTGCCAAGAAACTGCGTTTCACAGGCCTTGGTAAGAGATGTTCCCGGTAGGCTGTGAGAGCACTGTGGAGAGCCAGTTGCTTTAGCTTCCCACAGAGCTGGAAGCAAGATGCCTTGGGGCCTCTCTCTCCCTTTGGACACAAGGCAGCCGTTTGGGCCTGGCAGCTCTAGGCCAATGGAGCACACCCACAGCAGAAGTTCTACTTCAGGCAGATCAGTCCTGCCCAGAAACTGCGTTTCACAGCCCTTGGTAAGAGATGTTCACGGTAGGCTGTGAGAGCACTGGGCAGAACCAGTTGTTTTTTAGCTTCCCAAAGTGCTGGAGGCAAGATGCTTTGGGGCCTCTCTCACCCTTTGGAAACAAGGCAGCCCTTAGGTCCTGGTAGCTCTAGGCCTATGTAGCACAACCAGAACAGAAGTTCTACTTCAGCCAGGTCAGGCCTGCCAAGAAACTGCGTTTCACAGGCCTTTCAAAGAGATGTTCTCTTAGGCTGTAAGAGCACTGGGCAGAGCCAGCTGTTTCTTAGCTTCCCGAAGAGCTGGGAGCAAGATGCTTTGGGTCCACTCTCCGTCTTTGGAAACAAGGCAGCCCTTTGGGCCTGGCAGCTCTAGGGCAATGGAGCACACCCAGAGCAGAAGTTCTACTTCAGCCAGATCAGGCCTGCCAGGAAACTGCGTTTCACAGGCCTTGGTAAGAGATGTTCCCGGTAGGCTGTAAGAGCACTGGGCAGAGCCAGTTGTTTCTTACCTTCCTGAAAAGCTGGAAGCAAGACGCTTGGGACCCCTCTGCCCGTTTGGGAACAAGGCAGCCTTTTGGGTCGGGAAGCTCTAGGCCAATGGAGCACACGCAGAGCAGGAGTTCTACTTCAGCCTGATCAGGCCTGCAAAGAAACAGCGTTTGACAGGCCTTGGTAAGAGATGTTCCCGGTAGGTGTAAGAGCACTGGGCAGAGCCAGTTGTTTCTTAGCTTCGCAAAGACCGGGAAGCAAGATGCTTTGGGCCTCTCTGCCCCTTGGAAACAGGGCAGCACTTTGGGCCTGGCAGCTCTAGGGCAATGGAGCACACCCAGAGCCGGAGTTCTACTTCAGCCAGATGAGGCCTGCCAAGAAACTGCGTTTCACAGGCCTTTCAAAGACATGTTCCCGGTAGGCTGTAAGAGCACGGGGCAGAGCGAGTTGGTTCTTAGCTTCCCAGAGAGCTGGAAGCAAGATGCTTTGGGGCCTCTCTGCCCCTTTGGAAACAAGGCAGCACCTTGGGCCAGGCAGCTCTAGGCCAATGGAGCACACCCAGAGCAGAAGTTCTACTTCGGCCAGTTCAGGCCACCAACAAACTGCGTTTCACAGGCCTTGGTAAGAGATGTTCCCGGTAGGCTGTAAGAGCACTGGGCAACGCCAGATGTTTCTTAGCTTCCCGAAGAGCTGGAAGCAAGATGCTTTGGGGCCTCTCATCCCCTTTGCAAACAAGGCCGACCTTTGGGCCAGGCAGCTCTAGGCCAATGGAGCACACCCAGAGCAGAAGTTCTACCTCAGCCAGATAAGGCCTGCCAAGAAACTGCGTTTCAAAGGCTTTGGTAAGAGATGTTCCCGGTACTCTGTTAGAGCACTGGGCAGAGCCATTTGTTTCTTAGCTTCCCAAAGAGCTGGAAGCAAGATGCTTTGGGGGCTCCCTGCCCCTTTGCCAACAAGGGCGACCTTTGGGCCTTTCAGCTCTAGGCCAATGGAGCACACCCAGAGCAGAAGTCCTACTTCAGCCAGATCAGGCCTGCCAAGGAACTGCGTTTCAGAGGCCTTTGTATGTGACGTTCCCGGTAGGCTGTGAGAGCACGGTGCAGAGCCAGTTGTTTCCTTGTTTCCCAAACAGCTGGAAGCAAGACGCTTTGGGGCCTCTCTGCCCCTTTGGAAACAAGGCAGCACGTTGGGTCTGGCAGCTCTAGGGCAATGGAGCACAACCAGAGCCGAAGTTCTACTTCTTCCAGATCAGGCCTGCCTAGACAGTGCGTTTCACAGGCCTTGATAAGAGATGTTCTCTTAGGCTATAAGAGCACTGGGCACAGCCAGTTGTTTCTTAGCTTCAAAAACAGCTGGAAGCAACATGATTTGGGGCCTCTCTCCCCCTTTGGAAACAAGGCAGCCCTTTGGGCCTTTCAGCTCTAGGGCAATGGAGCACACCAAGAGCAGAAGTTCTACCTCAGCCAGATCAGGCCTGCCAAGAAACTGCTTTTCACAGGCCTTCGTAAGAGGTGTTCCCGGAAGGCTGTAAGAGTACCTGGCAGAGCGAGTTGTTTCTTAGCTTCAAAAACAGCTGGAAGCAACATGATTTGGGGCCTCTCTCCCCCTTTGGAAACAAAGCAGCCTTTGTGCCTGGCAGCTCTAGGCCAAAGTAGCACACCCAGAGCACAAGTTCTACCTCAGCCAGATCAGGCCTTCCAAGAAACTGCGTCTCACAGGCCTTTCTCTGTCACGTTGCCGGTAGGCTGTGAGAGCACTGTGCAGAGCCAGTTGTTTCTTAGCTTCCCAAAGATTTGGAAGCAAGATGCTTTGGGGACTCTCAGCCCCTTTGGAAACGAGGCGGCCCTTTGGGCCTGGCAGCTCTAGGCCAAAGTAGCACGCCCAGAGCAGGAGTTCTACTTCAGCCAGATCAGGCCTGCCAAGAAACTGCGTTTCACAGGCCTTGGTAAGAGATGTTCCCGGTAGGCTGTGAGAGCACTGTGGAGAGCCAGTTGCTTTAGCTTCCCACAGAGCTGGAAGCAAGATGCCTTGGGGCCTCTCTCTCCCTTTGGACACAAGGCAGCCGTTTGGGCCTGGCAGCTCTAGGCCAATGGAGCACACCCACAGCAGAAGTTCTACTTCAGGCAGATCAGTCCTGCCCAGAAACTGCGTTTCACAGCCCTTGGTAAGAGATGTTCACGGTAGGCTGTGAGAGCACTGGGCAGAACCAGTTGTTTTTTAGCTTCCCAAAGTGCTGGAGGCAAGATGCTTTGGGGCCTCTCTCACCCTTTGGAAACAAGGCAGCCCTTAGGTCCTGGTAGCTCTAGGCCTATGTAGCACAACCAGAACAGAAGTTCTACTTCAGCCAGGTCAGGCCTGCCAAGAAACTGCGTTTCACAGGCCTTTCAAAGAGATGTTCTCTTAGGCTGTAAGAGCACTGGGCAGAGCCAGCTGTTTCTTAGCTTCCCGAAGAGCTGGGAGCAAGATGCTTTGGGTCCACTCTCCGTCTTTGGAAACAAGGCAGCCCTTTGGGCCTGGCAGCTCTAGGGCAATGGAGCACACCCAGAGCAGAAGTTCTACTTCAGCCAGATCAGGCCTGCCAGGAAACTGCGTTTCACAGGCCTTGGTAAGAGATGTTCCCGGTAGGCTGTAAGAGCACTGGGCAGAGCCAGTTGTTTCTTACCTTCCTGAAAAGCTGGAAGCAAGACGCTTGGGACCCCTCTGCCCGTTTGGGAACAAGGCAGCCTTTTGGGTCGGGAAGCTCTAGGCCAATGGAGCACACGCAGAGCAGGAGTTCTACTTCAGCCTGATCAGGCCTGCAAAGAAACAGCGTTTGACAGGCCTTGGTAAGAGATGTTCCCGGTAGGTGTAAGAGCACTGGGCAGAGCCAGTTGTTTCTTAGCTTCGCAAAGACCGGGAAGCAAGATGCTTTGGGCCTCTCTGCCCCTTGGAAACAGGGCAGCACTTTGGGCCTGGCAGCTCTAGGGCAATGGAGCACACCCAGAGCCGGAGTTCTACTTCAGCCAGATGAGGCCTGCCAAGAAACTGCGTTTCACAGGCCTTTCAAAGACATGTTCCCGGTAGGCTGTAAGAGCACGGGGCAGAGCGAGTTGGTTCTTAGCTTCCCAGAGAGCTGGAAGCAAGATGCTTTGGGGCCTCTCTGCCCCTTTGGAAACAAGGCAGCACCTTGGGCCAGGCAGCTCTAGGCCAATGGAGCACACCCAGAGCAGAAGTTCTACTTCGGCCAGTTCAGGCCACCAACAAACTGCGTTTCACAGGCCTTGGTAAGAGATGTTCCCGGTAGGCTGTAAGAGCACTGGGCAACGCCAGATGTTTCTTAGCTTCCCGAAGAGCTGGAAGCAAGATGCTTTGGGGCCTCTCATCCCCTTTGCAAACAAGGCCGACCTTTGGGCCAGGCAGCTCTAGGCCAATGGAGCACACCCAGAGCAGAAGTTCTACCTCAGCCAGATAAGGCCTGCCAAGAAACTGCGTTTCAAAGGCTTTGGTAAGAGATGTTCCCGGTACTCTGTTAGAGCACTGGGCAGAGCCATTTGTTTCTTAGCTTCCCAAAGAGCTGGAAGCAAGATGCTTTGGGGGCTCCCTGCCCCTTTGCCAACAAGGGCGACCTTTGGGCCTTTCAGCTCTAGGCCAATGGAGCACACCCAGAGCAGAAGTCCTACTTCAGCCAGATCAGGCCTGCCAAGGAACTGCGTTTCAGAGGCCTTTGTATGTGACGTTCCCGGTAGGCTGTGAGAGCACGGTGCAGAGCCAGTTGTTTCCTTGTTTCCCAAACAGCTGGAAGCAAGACGCTTTGGGGCCTCTCTGCCCCTTTGGAAACAAGGCAGCACGTTGGGTCTGGCAGCTCTAGGGCAATGGAGCACAACCAGAGCCGAAGTTCTACTTCTTCCAGATCAGGCCTGCCTAGACAGTGCGTTTCACAGGCCTTGATAAGAGATGTTCTCTTAGGCTATAAGAGCACTGGGCACAGCCAGTTGTTTCTTAGCTTCCCAAGAGGTGGAAGCAAGATGCTTTGGGGCCTCTCTCCCCCTTTGGAAACAAGGCAGCCCTTTGGGCCTTTCAGCTCTAGGGCAATGGAGCACACCCAGAGCAGAAGTTCTACCTCAGCCAGATCAGGCCTGCCAAGAAACTGCTTTTCACAGGCCTTCGTAAGAGGTGTTCCCGGAAGGCTGTAAGAGTACCTGGCAGAGCGAGTTGTTTCTTAGCTTCAAAAACAGCTGGAAGCAACATGATTTGGGGCCTCTCTCCCCCTTTGGAAACAAAGCAGCCTTTGTGCCTGGCAGCTCTAGGCCAAAGTAGCACACCCAGAGCACAAGTTCTACCTCAGCCAGATCAGGCCTTCCAAGAAACTGCGTCTCACAGGCCTTTCTCTGTCACGTTGCCGGTAGGCTGTGAGAGCACTGTGCAGAGCCAGTTGTTTCTTAGCTTCCCAAAGATTTGGAAGCAAGATGCTTTGGGGACTCTCAGCCCCTTTGGAAACGAGGCGGCCCTTTGGGCCTGGCAGCTCTAGGCCAAAGTAGCACGCCCAGAGCAGGAGTTCTACTTCAGCCAGATCAGGCCTGCCAAGAAACTGCGTTTCACAGGCCTTGGTAAGAGATGTTCCCGGTAGGCTGTGAGAGCACTGTGGAGAGCCAGTTGCTTTAGCTTCCCACAGAGCTGGAAGCAAGATGCCTTGGGGCCTCTCTCTCCCTTTGGACACAAGGCAGCCGTTTGGGCCTGGCAGCTCTAGGCCAATGGAGCACACCCACAGCAGAAGTTCTACTTCAGGCAGATCAGTCCTGCCCAGAAACTGCGTTTCACAGCCCTTGGTAAGAGATGTTCACGGTAGGCTGTGAGAGCACTGGGCAGAACCAGTTGTTTTTTAGCTTCCCAAAGTGCTGGAGGCAAGATGCTTTGGGGCCTCTCTCACCCTTTGGAAACAAGGCAGCCCTTAGGTCCTGGTAGCTCTAGGCCTATGTAGCACAACCAGAACAGAAGTTCTACTTCAGCCAGGTCAGGCCTGCCAAGAAACTGCGTTTCACAGGCCTTTCAAAGAGATGTTCTCTTAGGCTGTAAGAGCACTGGGCAGAGCCAGCTGTTTCTTAGCTTCCCGAAGAGCTGGGAGCAAGATGCTTTGGGTCCACTCTCCGTCTTTGGAAACAAGGCAGCCCTTTGGGCCTGGCAGCTCTAGGGCAACGGAGCACGCCCAGAGCAGAAGTTCTACTTCAGCCAGATCAGGCCTGCCAGGAAACTGCGTTTCACAGGCCTTGGTAAGAGATGTTCCCGGTAGGCTGTAAGAGCACTGGGCAGAGCCAGTTGTTTCTTACCTTCCTGAAAAGCTGGAAGCAAGACGCTTGGGACCCCTCTGCCCGTTTGGGAACAAGGCAGCCTGTTGGGTCGGGAAGCTCTAGGCCAATGGAGCACACGCAGAGCAGGAGTTCTACTTCAGCCTGATCAGGCCTGCAAAGAAACAGCGTTTGACAGGCCTTGGTAAGAGATGTTCCCGGTAGGTGTAAGAGCACTGGGCAGAGCCAGTTGTTTCTTAGCTTCGCAAAGACCGGGAAGCAAGATGCTTTGGGCCTCTCTGCCCCTTGGAAACAGGGCAGCACTTTGGGCCTGGCAGCTCTAGGGCAATGGAGCACACCCAGAGCCGGAGTTCTACTTCAGCCAGATGAGGCCTGCCAAGAAACTGCGTTTCACAGGCCTTTCAAAGACATGTTCCCGGTAGGCTGTAAGAGCACGGGGCAGAGCGAGTTGGTTCTTAGCTTCCCAGAGAGCTGGAAGCAAGATGCTTTGGGGCCTCTCTGCCCCTTTGGAAACAAGGCAGCACCTTGGGCCAGGCAGCTCTAGGCCAATGGAGCACACCCAGAGCAGAAGTTCTACTTCGGCCAGTTCAGGCCACCAACAAACTGCGTTTCACAGGCCTTGGTAAGAGATGTTCCCGGTAGGCTGTAAGAGCACTGGGCAACGCCAGATGTTTCTTAGCTTCCCGAAGAGCTGGAAGCAAGATGCTTTGGGGCCTCTCATCCCCTTTGCAAACAAGGCCGACCTTTGGGCCAGGCAGCTCTAGGCCAATGGAGCACACCCAGAGCAGAAGTTCTACCTCAGCCAGATAAGGCCTGCCAAGAAACTGCGTTTCAAAGGCTTTGGTAAGAGATGTTCCCGGTACTCTGTTAGAGCACTGGGCAGAGCCATTTGTTTCTTAGCTTCCCAAAGAGCTGGAAGCAAGATGCTTTGGGGGCTCCCTGCCCCTTTGCCAACAAGGGCGACCTTTGGGCCTTTCAGCTCTAGGCCAATGGAGCACACCCAGAGCAGAAGTCCTACTTCAGCCAGATCAGGCCTGCCAAGGAACTGCGTTTCAGAGGCCTTTGTATGTGACGTTCCCGGTAGGCTGTGAGAGCACGGTGCAGAGCCAGTTGTTTCCTTGTTTCCCAAACAGCTGGAAGCAAGACGCTTTGGGGCCTCTCTGCCCCTTTGGAAACAAGGCAGCACGTTGGGTCTGGCAGCTCTAGGGCAATGGAGCACAACCAGAGCCGAAGTTCTACTTCTTCCAGATCAGGCCTGCCTAGACAGTGCGTTTCACAGGCCTTGATAAGAGATGTTCTCTTAGGCTATAAGAGCACTGGGCACAGCCAGTTGTTTCTTAGCTTCCCAAGAGGTGGAAGCAAGATGCTTTGGGGCCTCTCTCCCCCTTTGGAAACAAGGCAGCCCTTTGGGCCTTTCAGCTCTAGGGCAATGGAGCACACCCAGAGCAGAAGTTCTACCTCAGCCAGATCAGGCCTGCCAAGAAACTGCTTTTCACAGGCCTTCGTAAGAGGTGTTCCCGGAAGGCTGTAAGAGTACCTGGCAGAGCGAGTTGTTTCTTAGCTTCAAAAACAGCTGGAAGCAACATGATTTGGGGCCTCTCTCCCCCTTTGGAAACAAAGCAGCCTTTGTGCCTGGCAGCTCTAGGCCAAAGTAGCACACCCAGAGCACAAGTTCTACCTCAGCCAGATCAGGCCTTCCAAGAAACTGCGTCTCACAGGCCTTTCTCTGTCACGTTGCCGGTAGGCTGTGAGAGCACTGTGCAGAGCCAGTTGTTTCTTAGCTTCCCAAAGATTTGGAAGCAAGATGCTTTGGGGACTCTCAGCCCCTTTGGAAACGAGGCGGCCCTTTGGGCCTGGCAGCTCTAGGCCAAAGTAGCACGCCCAGAGCAGGAGTTCTACTTCAGCCAGATCAGGCCTGCCAAGAAACTGCGTTTCACAGGCCTTGGTAAGAGATGTTCCCGGTAGGCTGTGAGAGCACTGTGGAGAGCCAGTTGCTTTAGCTTCCCACAGAGCTGGAAGCAAGATGCCTTGGGGCCTCTCTCTCCCTTTGGACACAAGGCAGCCGTTTGGGCCTGGCAGCTCTAGGCCAATGGAGCACACCCACAGCAGAAGTTCTACTTCAGGCAGATCAGTCCTGCCCAGAAACTGCGTTTCACAGCCCTTGGTAAGAGATGTTCACGGTAGGCTGTGAGAGCACTGGGCAGAACCAGTTGTTTTTTAGCTTCCCAAAGTGCTGGAGGCAAGATGCTTTGGGGCCTCTCTCACCCTTTGGAAACAAGGCAGCCCTTAGGTCCTGGTAGCTCTAGGCCTATGTAGCACAACCAGAACAGAAGTTCTACTTCAGCCAGGTCAGGCCTGCCAAGAAACTGCGTTTCACAGGCCTTTCAAAGAGATGTTCTCTTAGGCTGTAAGAGCACTGGGCAGAGCCAGCTGTTTCTTAGCTTCCCGAAGAGCTGGGAGCAAGATGCTTTGGGTCCACTCTCCGTCTTTGGAAACAAGGCAGCCCTTTGGGCCTGGCAGCTCTAGGGCAATGGAGCACACCCAGAGCAGAAGTTCTACTTCAGCCAGATCAGGCCTGCCAGGAAACTGCGTTTCACAGGCCTTGGTAAGAGATGTTCCCGGTAGGCTGTAAGAGCACTGGGCAGAGCCAGTTGTTTCTTACCTTCCTGAAAAGCTGGAAGCAAGACGCTTGGGACCCCTCTGCCCGTTTGGGAACAAGGCAGCCTTTTGGGTCGGGAAGCTCTAGGCCAATGGAGCACACGCAGAGCAGGAGTTCTACTTCAGCCTGATCAGGCCTGCAAAGAAACAGCGTTTGACAGGCCTTGGTAAGAGATGTTCCCGGTAGGTGTAAGAGCACTGGGCAGAGCCAGTTGTTTCTTAGCTTCGCAAAGACCGGGAAGCAAGATGCTTTGGGCCTCTCTGCCCCTTGGAAACAGGGCAGCACTTTGGGCCTGGCAGCTCTAGGGCAATGGAGCACACCCAGAGCCGGAGTTCTACTTCAGCCAGATGAGGCCTGCCAAGAAACTGCGTTTCACAGGCCTTTCAAAGACATGTTCCCGGTAGGCTGTAAGAGCACGGGGCAGAGCGAGTTGGTTCTTAGCTTCCCAGAGAGCTGGAAGCAAGATGCTTTGGGGCCTCTCTGCCCCTTTGGAAACAAGGCAGCACCTTGGGCCAGGCAGCTCTAGGCCAATGGAGCACACCCAGAGCAGAAGTTCTACTTCGGCCAGTTCAGGCCACCAACAAACTGCGTTTCACAGGCCTTGGTAAGAGATGTTCCCGGTAGGCTGTAAGAGCACTGGGCAACGCCAGATGTTTCTTAGCTTCCCGAAGAGCTGGAAGCAAGATGCTTTGGGGCCTCTCATCCCCTTTGCAAACAAGGCCGACCTTTGGGCCAGGCAGCTCTAGGCCAATGGAGCACACCCAGAGCAGAAGTTCTACCTCAGCCAGATAAGGCCTGCCAAGAAACTGCGTTTCAAAGGCTTTGGTAAGAGATGTTCCCGGTACTCTGTTAGAGCACTGGGCAGAGCCATTTGTTTCTTAGCTTCCCAAAGAGCTGGAAGCAAGATGCTTTGGGGGCTCCCTGCCCCTTTGCCAACAAGGGCGACCTTTGGGCCTTTCAGCTCTAGGCCAATGGAGCACACCCAGAGCAGAAGTCCTACTTCAGCCAGATCAGGCCTGCCAAGGAACTGCGTTTCAGAGGCCTTTGTATGTGACGTTCCCGGTAGGCTGTGAGAGCACGGTGCAGAGCCAGTTGTTTCCTTGTTTCCCAAACAGCTGGAAGCAAGACGCTTTGGGGCCTCTCTGCCCCTTTGGAAACAAGGCAGCACGTTGGGTCTGGCAGCTCTAGGGCAATGGAGCACAACCAGAGCCGAAGTTCTACTTCTTCCAGATCAGGCCTGCCTAGACAGTGCGTTTCACAGGCCTTGATAAGAGATGTTCTCTTAGGCTATAAGAGCACTGGGCACAGCCAGTTGTTTCTTAGCTTCAAAAACAGCTGGAAGCAACATGATTTGGGGCCTCTCTCCCCCTTTGGAAACAAGGCAGCCCTTTGGGCCTTTCAGCTCTAGGGCAATGGAGCACACCAAGAGCAGAAGTTCTACCTCAGCCAGATCAGGCCTGCCAAGAAACTGCTTTTCACAGGCCTTCGTAAGAGGTGTTCCCGGAAGGCTGTAAGAGTACCTGGCAGAGCGAGTTGTTTCTTAGCTTCAAAAACAGCTGGAAGCAACATGATTTGGGGCCTCTCTCCCCCTTTGGAAACAAAGCAGCCTTTGTGCCTGGCAGCTCTAGGCCAAAGTAGCACACCCAGAGCACAAGTTCTACCTCAGCCAGATCAGGCCTTCCAAGAAACTGCGTCTCACAGGCCTTTCTCTGTCACGTTGCCGGTAGGCTGTGAGAGCACTGTGCAGAGCCAGTTGTTTCTTAGCTTCCCAAAGATTTGGAAGCAAGATGCTTTGGGGACTCTCAGCCCCTTTGGAAACGAGGCGGCCCTTTGGGCCTGGCAGCTCTAGGCCAAAGTAGCACGCCCAGAGCAGGAGTTCTACTTCAGCCAGATCAGGCCTGCCAAGAAACTGCGTTTCACAGGCCTTGGTAAGAGATGTTCCCGGTAGGCTGTGAGAGCACTGTGGAGAGCCAGTTGCTTTAGCTTCCCACAGAGCTGGAAGCAAGATGCCTTGGGGCCTCTCTCTCCCTTTGGACACAAGGCAGCCGTTTGGGCCTGGCAGCTCTAGGCCAATGGAGCACACCCACAGCAGAAGTTCTACTTCAGGCAGATCAGTCCTGCCCAGAAACTGCGTTTCACAGCCCTTGGTAAGAGATGTTCACGGTAGGCTGTGAGAGCACTGGGCAGAACCAGTTGTTTTTTAGCTTCCCAAAGTGCTGGAGGCAAGATGCTTTGGGGCCTCTCTCACCCTTTGGAAACAAGGCAGCCCTTAGGTCCTGGTAGCTCTAGGCCTATGTAGCACAACCAGAACAGAAGTTCTACTTCAGCCAGGTCAGGCCTGCCAAGAAACTGCGTTTCACAGGCCTTTCAAAGAGATGTTCTCTTAGGCTGTAAGAGCACTGGGCAGAGCCAGCTGTTTCTTAGCTTCCCGAAGAGCTGGGAGCAAGATGCTTTGGGTCCACTCTCCGTCTTTGGAAACAAGGCAGCCCTTTGGGCCTGGCAGCTCTAGGGCAATGGAGCACACCCAGAGCAGAAGTTCTACTTCAGCCAGATCAGGCCTGCCAGGAAACTGCGTTTCACAGGCCTTGGTAAGAGATGTTCCCGGTAGGCTGTAAGAGCACTGGGCAGAGCCAGTTGTTTCTTACCTTCCTGAAAAGCTGGAAGCAAGACGCTTGGGACCCCTCTGCCCGTTTGGGAACAAGGCAGCCTTTTGGGTCGGGAAGCTCTAGGCCAATGGAGCACACGCAGAGCAGGAGTTCTACTTCAGCCTGATCAGGCCTGCAAAGAAACAGCGTTTGACAGGCCTTGGTAAGAGATGTTCCCGGTAGGTGTAAGAGCACTGGGCAGAGCCAGTTGTTTCTTAGCTTCGCAAAGACCGGGAAGCAAGATGCTTTGGGCCTCTCTGCCCCTTGGAAACAGGGCAGCACTTTGGGCCTGGCAGCTCTAGGGCAATGGAGCACACCCAGAGCCGGAGTTCTACTTCAGCCAGATGAGGCCTGCCAAGAAACTGCGTTTCACAGGCCTTTCAAAGACATGTTCCCGGTAGGCTGTAAGAGCACGGGGCAGAGCGAGTTGGTTCTTAGCTTCCCAGAGAGCTGGAAGCAAGATGCTTTGGGGCCTCTCTGCCCCTTTGGAAACAAGGCAGCACCTTGGGCCAGGCAGCTCTAGGCCAATGGAGCACACCCAGAGCAGAAGTTCTACTTCGGCCAGTTCAGGCCACCAACAAACTGCGTTTCACAGGCCTTGGTAAGAGATGTTCCCGGTAGGCTGTAAGAGCACTGGGCAACGCCAGATGTTTCTTAGCTTCCCGAAGAGCTGGAAGCAAGATGCTTTGGGGCCTCTCATCCCCTTTGCAAACAAGGCCGACCTTTGGGCCAGGCAGCTCTAGGCCAATGGAGCACACCCAGAGCAGAAGTTCTACCTCAGCCAGATAAGGCCTGCCAAGAAACTGCGTTTCAAAGGCTTTGGTAAGAGATGTTCCCGGTACTCTGTTAGAGCACTGGGCAGAGCCATTTGTTTCTTAGCTTCCCAAAGAGCTGGAAGCAAGATGCTTTGGGGGCTCCCTGCCCCTTTGCCAACAAGGGCGACCTTTGGGCCTTTCAGCTCTAGGCCAATGGAGCACACCCAGAGCAGAAGTCCTACTTCAGCCAGATCAGGCCTGCCAAGGAACTGCGTTTCAGAGGCCTTTGTATGTGACGTTCCCGGTAGGCTGTGAGAGCACGGTGCAGAGCCAGTTGTTTCCTTGTTTCCCAAACAGCTGGAAGCAAGACGCTTTGGGGCCTCTCTGCCCCTTTGGAAACAAGGCAGCACGTTGGGTCTGGCAGCTCTAGGGCAATGGAGCACAACCAGAGCCGAAGTTCTACTTCTTCCAGATCAGGCCTGCCTAGACAGTGCGTTTCACAGGCCTTGATAAGAGATGTTCTCTTAGGCTATAAGAGCACTGGGCACAGCCAGTTGTTTCTTAGCTTCAAAAACAGCTGGAAGCAACATGATTTGGGGCCTCTCTCCCCCTTTGGAAACAAGGCAGCCCTTTGGGCCTTTCAGCTCTAGGGCAATGGAGCACACCCAGAGCAGAAGTTCTACCTCAGCCAGATCAGGCCTGCCAAGAAACTGCTTTTCACAGGCCTTCGTAAGAGGTGTTCCCGGAAGGCTGTAAGAGTACCTGGCAGAGCGAGTTGTTTCTTAGCTTCAAAAACAGCTGGAAGCAACATGATTTGGGGCCTCTCTCCCCCTTTGGAAACAAAGCAGCCTTTGTGCCTGGCAGCTCTAGGCCAAAGTAGCACACCCAGAGCACAAGTTCTACCTCAGCCAGATCAGGCCTTCCAAGAAACTGCGTCTCACAGGCCTTTCTCTGTCACGTTGCCGGTAGGCTGTGAGAGCACTGTGCAGAGCCAGTTGTTTCTTAGCTTCCCAAAGATTTGGAAGCAAGATGCTTTGGGGACTCTCAGCCCCTTTGGAAACGAGGCGGCCCTTTGGGCCTGGCAGCTCTAGGCCAAAGTAGCACGCCCAGAGCAGGAGTTCTACTTCAGCCAGATCAGGCCTGCCAAGAAACTGCGTTTCACAGGCCTTGGTAAGAGATGTTCCCGGTAGGCTGTGAGAGCACTGTGGAGAGCCAGTTGCTTTAGCTTCCCACAGAGCTGGAAGCAAGATGCCTTGGGGCCTCTCTCTCCCTTTGGACACAAGGCAGCCGTTTGGGCCTGGCAGCTCTAGGCCAATGGAGCACACCCACAGCAGAAGTTCTACTTCAGGCAGATCAGTCCTGCCCAGAAACTGCGTTTCACAGCCCTTGGTAAGAGATGTTCACGGTAGGCTGTGAGAGCACTGGGCAGAACCAGTTGTTTTTTAGCTTCCCAAAGTGCTGGAGGCAAGATGCTTTGGGGCCTCTCTCACCCTTTGGAAACAAGGCAGCCCTTAGGTCCTGGTAGCTCTAGGCCTATGTAGCACAACCAGAACAGAAGTTCTACTTCAGCCAGGTCAGGCCTGCCAAGAAACTGCGTTTCACAGGCCTTTCAAAGAGATGTTCTCTTAGGCTGTAAGAGCACTGGGCAGAGCCAGCTGTTTCTTAGCTTCCCGAAGAGCTGGGAGCAAGATGCTTTGGGTCCACTCTCCGTCTTTGGAAACAAGGCAGCCCTTTGGGCCTGGCAGCTCTAGGGCAATGGAGCACACCCAGAGCAGAAGTTCTACTTCAGCCAGATCAGGCCTGCCAGGAAACTGCGTTTCACAGGCCTTGGTAAGAGATGTTCCCGGTAGGCTGTAAGAGCACTGGGCAGAGCCAGTTGTTTCTTACCTTCCTGAAAAGCTGGAAGCAAGATGCTTGGGACCCCTCTGCCCGTTTGGGAACAAGGCAGCCTTTTGGGTCGGGAAGCTCTAGGCCAATGGAGCACACGCAGAGCAGGAGTTCTACTTCAGCCTGATCAGGCCTGCAAAGAAACAGCGTTTGACAGGCCTTGGTAAGAGATGTTCCCGGTAGGTGTAAGAGCACTGGGCAGAGCCAGTTGTTTCTTAGCTTCGCAAAGACCGGGAAGCAAGATGCTTTGGGCCTCTCTGCCCCTTGGAAACAGGGCAGCACTTTGGGCCTGGCAGCTCTAGGGCAATGGAGCACACCCAGAGCCGGAGTTCTACTTCAGCCAGATGAGGCCTGCCAAGAAACTGCGTTTCACAGGCCTTTCAAAGACATGTTCCCGGTAGGCTGTAAGAGCACGGGGCAGAGCGAGTTGGTTCTTAGCTTCCCAGAGAGCTGGAAGCAAGATGCTTTGGGGCCTCTCATCCCCTTTGCAAACAAGGCCGACCTTTGGGCCAGGCAGCTCTAGGCCAATGGAGCACACCCAGAGCAGAAGTTCTACCTCAGCCAGATAAGGCCTGCCAAGAAACTGCGTTTCAAAGGCTTTGGTAAGAGATGTTCCCGGTACTCTGTTAGAGCACTGGGCAGAGCCATTTGTTTCTTAGCTTCCCAAAGAGCTGGAAGCAAGATGCTTTGGGGGCTCCCTGCCCCTTTGCCAACAAGGGCGACCTTTGGGCCTTTCAGCTCTAGGCCAATGGAGCACACCCAGAGCAGAAGTCCTACTTCAGCCAGATCAGGCCTGCCAAGGAACTGCGTTTCAGAGGCCTTTGTGTGTGACGTTCCCGGTAGGCTGTGAGAGCACGGTGCAGAGCCAGTTGTTTCCTTGTTTCCCAAACAGCTGGAAGCAAGACGCTTTGGGGCCTCTCTGCCCCTTTGGAAACAAGGCAGCACGTTGGGTCTGGCAGCTCTAGGGCAATGGAGCACAACCAGAGCCGAAGTTCTACTTCTTCCAGATCAGGCCTGCCTAGACAGTGCGTTTCACAGGCCTTGATAAGAGATGTTCTCTTAGGCTATAAGAGCACTGGGCACAGCCAGTTGTTTCTTAGCTTCCCAAGAGGTGGAAGCAAGATGCTTTGGGGCCTCTCTCCCCCTTTGGAAACAAGGCAGCCCTTTGGGCCTTTCAGCTCTAGGGCAATGGAGCACACCCAGAGCAGAAGTTCTACCTCAGCCAGATCAGGCCTGCCAAGAAACTGCTTTTCACAGGCCTTCGTAAGAGGTGTTCCCGGAAGGCTGTAAGAGTACCTGGCAGAGCGAGTTGTTTCTTAGCTTCAAAAACAGCTGGAAGCAACATGATTTGGGGCCTCTCTCCCCCTTTGGAAACAAAGCAGCCTTTGTGCCTGGCAGCTCTAGGCCAAAGTAGCACACCCAGAGCACAAGTTCTACCTCAGCCAGATCAGGCCTTCCAAGAAACTGCGTCTCACAGGCCTTTCTCTGTCACGTTGCCGGTAGGCTGTGAGAGCACTGTGCAGAGCCAGTTGTTTCTTAGCTTCCCAAAGATTTGGAAGCAAGATGCTTTGGGGACTCTCAGCCCCTTTGGAAACGAGGCGGCCCTTTGGGCCTGGCAGCTCTAGGCCAAAGTAGCACGCCCAGAGCAGGAGTTCTACTTCAGCCAGATCAGGCCTGCCAAGAAACTGCGTTTCACAGGCCTTGGTAAGAGATGTTCCCGGTAGGCTGTGAGAGCACTGTGGAGAGCCAGTTGCTTTAGCTTCCCACAGAGCTGGAAGCAAGATGCCTTGGGGCCTCTCTCTCCCTTTGGACACAAGGCAGCCGTTTGGGCCTGGCAGCTCTAGGCCAATGGAGCACACCCACAGCAGAAGTTCTACTTCAGGCAGATCAGTCCTGCCCAGAAACTGCGTTTCACAGCCCTTGGTAAGAGATGTTCACGGTAGGCTGTGAGAGCACTGGGCAGAACCAGTTGTTTTTTAGCTTCCCAAAGTGCTGGAGGCAAGATGCTTTGGGGCCTCTCTCACCCTTTGGAAACAAGGCAGCCCTTAGGTCCTGGTAGCTCTAGGCCTATGTAGCACAACCAGAACAGAAGTTCTACTTCAGCCAGGTCAGGCCTGCCAAGAAACTGCGTTTCACAGGCCTTTCAAAGAGATGTTCTCTTAGGCTGTAAGAGCACTGGGCAGAGCCAGCTGTTTCTTAGCTTCCCGAAGAGCTGGGAGCAAGATGCTTTGGGTCCACTATCCGTCTTTGGAAACAAGGCAGCCCTTTGGGCCTGGCAGCTCTAGGGCAATGGAGCACACCCAGAGCAGAAGTTCTACTTCAGCCAGATCAGGCCTGCCAGGAAACTGCGTTTCACAGGCCTTGGTAAGAGATGTTCCCGGTAGGCTGTAAGAGCACTGGGCAGAGCCAGTTGTTTCTTACCTTCCTGAAAAGCTGGAAGCAAGATGCTTGGGACCCCTCTGCCCGTTTGGGAACAAGGCAGCCTTTTGGGTCGGGAAGCTCTAGGCCAATGGAGCACACGCAGAGCAGGAGTTCTACTTCAGCCTGATCAGGCCTGCAAAGAAACAGCGTTTGACAGGCCTTGGTAAGAGATGTTCCCGGTAGGTGTAAGAGCACTGGGCAGAGCCAGTTGTTTCTTAGCTTCGCAAAGACCGGGAAGCAAGATGCTTTGGGCCTCTCTGCCCCTTGGAAACAGGGCAGCACTTTGGGCCTGGCAGCTCTAGGGCAATGGAGCACACCCAGAGCCGGAGTTCTACTTCAGCCAGATGAGGCCTGCCAAGAAACTGCGTTTCACAGGCCTTTCAAAGACATGTTCCCGGTAGGCTGTAAGAGCACGGGGCAGAGCGAGTTGGTTCTTAGCTTCCCAGAGAGCTGGAAGCAAGATGCTTTGGGGCCTCTCTGCCCCTTTGGAAACAAGGCAGCACCTTGGGCCAGGCAGCTCTAGGCCAATGGAGCACACCCAGAGCAGAAGTTCTACTTCGGCCAGTTCAGGCCACCAACAAACTGCGTTTCACAGGCCTTGGTAAGAGATGTTCCCGGTAGGCTGTAAGAGCACTGGGCAACGCCAGATGTTTCTTAGCTTCCCGAAGAGCTGGAAGCAAGATGCTTTGGGGCCTCTCATCCCCTTTGCAAACAAGGCCGACCTTTGGGCCAGGCAGCTCTAGGCCAATGGAGCACACCCAGAGCAGAAGTTCTACCTCAGCCAGATAAGGCCTGCCAAGAAACTGCGTTTCAAAGGCTTTGGTAAGAGATGTTCCCGGTACTCTGTTAGAGCACTGGGCAGAGCCATTTGTTTCTTAGCTTCCCAAAGAGCTGGAAGCAAGATGCTTTGGGGGCTCCCTGCCCCTTTGCCAACAAGGGCGACCTTTGGGCCTTTCAGCTCTAGGCCAATGGAGCACACCCAGAGCAGAAGTCCTACTTCAGCCAGATCAGGCCTGCCAAGGAACTGCGTTTCAGAGGCCTTTGTATGTGACGTTCCCGGTAGGCTGTGAGAGCACGGTGCAGAGCCAGTTGTTTCCTTGTTTCCCAAACAGCTGGAAGCAAGACGCTTTGGGGCCTCTCTGCCCCTTTGGAAACAAGGCAGCACGTTGGGTCTGGCAGCTCTAGGGCAATGGAGCACAACCAGAGCCGAAGTTCTACTTCTTCCAGATCAGGCCTGCCTAGACAGTGCGTTTCACAGGCCTTGATAAGAGATGTTCTCTTAGGCTATAAGAGCACTGGGCACAGCCAGTTGTTTCTTAGCTTCCCAAGAGGTGGAAGCAAGATGCTTTGGGGCCTCTCTCCCCCTTTGGAAACAAGGCAGCCCTTTGGGCCTTTCAGCTCTAGGGCAATGGAGCACACCCAGAGCAGAAGTTCTACCTCAGCCAGATCAGGCCTGCCAAGAAACTGCTTTTCACAGGCCTTCGTAAGAGGTGTTCCCGGAAGGCTGTAAGAGTACCTGGCAGAGCGAGTTGTTTCTTAGCTTCAAAAACAGCTGGAAGCAACATGATTTGGGGCCTCTCTCCCCCTTTGGAAACAAAGCAGCCTTTGTGCCTGGCAGCTCTAGGCCAAAGTAGCACACCCAGAGCACAAGTTCTACCTCAGCCAGATCAGGCCTTCCAAGAAACTGCGTCTCACAGGCCTTTCTCTGTCACGTTGCCGGTAGGCTGTGAGAGCACTGTGCAGAGCCAGTTGTTTCTTAGCTTCCCAAAGATTTGGAAGCAAGATGCTTTGGGGACTCTCAGCCCCTTTGGAAACGAGGCGGCCCTTTGGGCCTGGCAGCTCTAGGCCAAAGTAGCACGCCCAGAGCAGGAGTTCTACTTCAGCCAGATCAGGCCTGCCAAGAAACTGCGTTTCACAGGCCTTGGTAAGAGATGTTCCCGGTAGGCTGTGAGAGCACTGTGGAGAGCCAGTTGCTTTAGCTTCCCACAGAGCTGGAAGCAAGATGCCTTGGGGCCTCTCTCTCCCTTTGGACACAAGGCAGCCGTTTGGGCCTGGCAGCTCTAGGCCAATGGAGCACACCCACAGCAGAAGTTCTACTTCAGGCAGATCAGTCCTGCCCAGAAACTGCGTTTCACAGCCCTTGGTAAGAGATGTTCCCGGTAGGCTGTGAGAGCACTGTGGAGAGCCAGTTGCTTTAGCTTCCCACAGAGCTGGAAGCAAGATGCCTTGGGGCCTCTCTCTCCCTTTGGACACAAGGCAGCCGTTTGGGCCTGGCAGCTCTAGGCCAATGGAGCACACCCACAGCAGAAGTTCTACTTCAGGCAGATCAGTCCTGCCCAGAAACTGCGTTTCACAGCCCTTGGTAAGAGATGTTCACGGTAGGCTGTGAGAGCACTGGGCAGAACCAGTTGTTTTTTAGCTTCCCAAAGTGCTGGAGGCAAGATGCTTTGGGGCCTCTCTCACCCTTTGGAAACAAGGCAGCCCTTAGGTCCTGGTAGCTCTAGGCCTATGTAGCACAACCAGAACAGAAGTTCTACTTCAGCCAGGTCAGGCCTGCCAAGAAACTGCGTTTCACAGGCCTTTCAAAGAGATGTTCTCTTAGGCTGTAAGAGCACTGGGCAGAGCCAGCTGTTTCTTAGCTTCCCGAAGAGCTGGGAGCAAGATGCTTTGGGTCCACTCTCCGTCTTTGGAAACAAGGCAGCCCTTTGGGCCTGGCAGCTCTAGGGCAATGGAGCACACCCAGAGCAGAAGTTCTACTTCAGCCAGATCAGGCCTGCCAGGAAACTGCGTTTCACAGGCCTTGGTAAGAGATGTTCCCGGTAGGCTGTAAGAGCACTGGGCAGAGCCAGTTGTTTCTTACCTTCCTGAAAAGCTGGAAGCAAGATGCTTGGGACCCCTCTGCCCGTTTGGGAACAAGGCAGCCTTTTGGGTCGGGAAGCTCTAGGCCAATGGAGCACACGCAGAGCAGGAGTTCTACTTCAGCCTGATCAGGCCTGCAAAGAAACAGCGTTTGACAGGCCTTGGTAAGAGATGTTCCCGGTAGGTGTAAGAGCACTGGGCAGAGCCAGTTGTTTCTTAGCTTCGCAAAGACCGGGAAGCAAGATGCTTTGGGCCTCTCTGCCCCTTGGAAACAGGGCAGCACTTTGGGCCTGGCAGCTCTAGGGCAATGGAGCACACCCAGAGCCGGAGTTCTACTTCAGCCAGATGAGGCCTGCCAAGAAACTGCGTTTCACAGGCCTTTCAAAGACATGTTCCCGGTAGGCTGTAAGAGCACGGGGCAGAGCGAGTTGGTTCTTAGCTTCCCAGAGAGCTGGAAGCAAGATGCTTTGGGGCCTCTCTGCCCCTTTGGAAACAAGGCAGCACCTTGGGCCAGGCAGCTCTAGGCCAATGGAGCACACCCAGAGCAGAAGTTCTACTTCGGCCAGTTCAGGCCACCAACAAACTGCGTTTCACAGGCCTTGGTAAGAGATGTTCCCGGTAGGCTGTAAGAGCACTGGGCAACGCCAGATGTTTCTTAGCTTCCCGAAGAGCTGGAAGCAAGATGCTTTGGGGCCTCTCATCCCCTTTGCAAACAAGGCCGACCTTTGGGCCAGGCAGCTCTAGGCCAATGGAGCACACCCAGAGCAGAAGTTCTACCTCAGCCAGATAAGGCCTGCCAAGAAACTGCGTTTCAAAGGCTTTGGTAAGAGATGTTCCCGGTACTCTGTTAGAGCACTGGGCAGAGCCATTTGTTTCTTAGCTTCCCAAAGAGCTGGAAGCAAGATGCTTTGGGGGCTCCCTGCCCCTTTGCCAACAAGGGCGACCTTTGGGCCTTTCAGCTCTAGGCCAATGGAGCACACCCAGAGCAGAAGTCCTACTTCAGCCAGATCAGGCCTGCCAAGGAACTGCGTTTCAGAGGCCTTTGTATGTGACGTTCCCGGTAGGCTGTGAGAGCACGGTGCAGAGCCAGTTGTTTCCTTGTTTCCCAAACAGCTGGAAGCAAGACGCTTTGGGGCCTCTCTGCCCCTTTGGAAACAAGGCAGCACGTTGGGTCTGGCAGCTCTAGGGCAATGGAGCACAACCAGAGCCGAAGTTCTACTTCTTCCAGATCAGGCCTGCCTAGACAGTGCGTTTCCCAGGCCTTGATAAGAGATGTTCTCTTAGGCTATAAGAGCACTGGGCACAGCCAGTTGTTTCTTAGCTTCCCAAGAGGTGGAAGCAAGATGCTTTGGGGCCTCTCTCCCCCTTTGGAAACAAGGCAGCCCTTTGGGCCTTTCAGCTCTAGGGCAATGGAGCACACCCAGAGCAGAAGTTCTACCTCAGCCAGATCAGGCCTGCCAAGAAACTGCTTTTCACAGGCCTTCGTAAGAGGTGTTCCCGGAAGGCTGTAAGAGTACCTGGCAGAGCGAGTTGTTTCTTAGCTTCAAAAACAGCTGGAAGCAACATGATTTGGGGCCTCTCTCCCCCTTTGGAAACAAAGCAGCCTTTGTGCCTGGCAGCTCTAGGCCAAAGTAGCACACCCAGAGCACAAGTTCTACCTCAGCCAGATCAGGCCTTCCAAGAAACTGCGTCTCACAGGCCTTTCTCTGTCACGTTGCCGGTAGGCTGTGAGAGCACTGTGCAGAGCCAGTTGTTTCTTAGCTTCCCAAAGATTTGGAAGCAAGATGCTTTGGGGACTCTCAGCCCCTTTGGAAACGAGGCGGCCCTTTGGGCCTGGCAGCTCTAGGCCAAAGTAGCACGCCCAGAGCAGGAGTTCTACTTCAGCCAGATCAGGCCTGCCAAGAAACTGCGTTTCACAGGCCTTGGTAAGAGATGTTCCCGGTAGGCTGTGAGAGCACTGTGGAGAGCCAGTTGCTTTAGCTTCCCACAGAGCTGGAAGCAAGATGCCTTGGGGCCTCTCTCTCCCTTTGGACACAAGGCAGCCGTTTGGGCCTGGCAGCTCTAGGCCAATGGAGCACACCCACAGCAGAAGTTCTACTTCAGGCAGATCAGTCCTGCCCAGAAACTGCGTTTCACAGCCCTTGGTAAGAGATGTTCACGGTAGGCTGTGAGAGCACTGGGCAGAACCAGTTGTTTTTTAGCTTCCCAAAGTGCTGGAGGCAAGATGCTTTGGGGCCTCTCTCACCCTTTGGAAACAAGGCAGCCCTTAGGTCCTGGTAGCTCTAGGCCTATGTAGCACAACCAGAACAGAAGTTCTACTTCAGCCAGGTCAGGCCTGCCAAGAAACTGCGTTTCACAGGCCTTTCAAAGAGATGTTCTCTTAGGCTGTAAGAGCACTGGGCAGAGCCAGCTGTTTCTTAGCTTCCCGAAGAGCTGGGAGCAAGATGCTTTGGGTCCACTCTCCGTCTTTGGAAACAAGGCAGCCCTTTGGGCCTGGCAGCTCTAGGGCAATGGAGCACACCCAGAGCAGAAGTTCTACTTCAGCCAGATCAGGCCTGCCAGGAAACTGCGTTTCACAGGCCTTGGTAAGAGATGTTCCCGGTAGGCTGTAAGAGCACTGGGCAGAGCCAGTTGTTTCTTACCTTCCTGAAAAGCTGGAAGCAAGATGCTTGGGACCCCTCTGCCCGTTTGGGAACAAGGCAGCCTTTTGGGTCGGGAAGCTCTAGGCCAATGGAGCACACGCAGAGCAGGAGTTCTACTTCAGCCTGATCAGGCCTGCAAAGAAACAGCGTTTGACAGGCCTTGGTAAGAGATGTTCCCGGTAGGTGTAAGAGCACTGGGCAGAGCCAGTTGTTTCTTAGCTTCGCAAAGACCGGGAAGCAAGATGCTTTGGGCCTCTCTGCCCCTTGGAAACAGGGCAGCACTTTGGGCCTGGCAGCTCTAGGGCAATGGAGCACACCCAGAGCCGGAGTTCTACTTCAGCCAGATGAGGCCTGCCAAGAAACTGCGTTTCACAGGCCTTTCAAAGACATGTTCCCGGTAGGCTGTAAGAGCACGGGGCAGAGCGAGTTGGTTCTTAGCTTCCCAGAGAGCTGGAAGCAAGATGCTTTGGGGCCTCTCTGCCCCTTTGGAAACAAGGCAGCACCTTGGGCCAGGCAGCTCTAGGCCAATGGAGCACACCCAGAGCAGAAGTTCTACTTCGGCCAGTTCAGGCCACCAACAAACTGCGTTTCACAGGCCTTGGTAAGAGATGTTCCCGGTAGGCTGTAAGAGCACTGGGCAACGCCAGATGTTTCTTAGCTTCCCGAAGAGCTGGAAGCAAGATGCTTTGGGGCCTCTCATCCCCTTTGCAAACAAGGCCGACCTTTGGGCCAGGCAGCTCTAGGCCAATGGAGCACACCCAGAGCAGAAGTTCTACCTCAGCCAGATAAGGCCTGCCAAGAAACTGCGTTTCAAAGGCTTTGGTAAGAGATGTTCCCGGTACTCTGTTAGAGCACTGGGCAGAGCCATTTGTTTCTTAGCTTCCCAAAGAGCTGGAAGCAAGATGCTTTGGGGGCTCCCTGCCCCTTTGCCAACAAGGGCGACCTTTGGGCCTTTCAGCTCTAGGCCAATGGAGCACACCCAGAGCAGAAGTCCTACTTCAGCCAGATCAGGCCTGCCAAGGAACTGCGTTTCAGAGGCCTTTGTATGTGACGTTCCCGGTAGGCTGTGAGAGCACGGTGCAGAGCCAGTTGTTTCCTTGTTTCCCAAACAGCTGGAAGCAAGACGCTTTGGGGCCTCTCTGCCCCTTTGGAAACAAGGCAGCACGTTGGGTCTGGCAGCTCTAGGGCAATGGAGCACAACCAGAGCCGAAGTTCTACTTCTTCCAGATCAGGCCTGCCTAGACAGTGCGTTTCACAGGCCTTGATAAGAGATGTTCTCTTAGGCTATAAGAGCACTGGGCACAGCCAGTTGTTTCTTAGCTTCCCAAGAGGTGGAAGCAAGATGCTTTGGGGCCTCTCTCCCCCTTTGGAAACAAGGCAGCCCTTTGGGCCTTTCAGCTCTAGGGCAATGGAGCACACCCAGAGCAGAAGTTCTACCTCAGCCAGATCAGGCCTGCCAAGAAACTGCTTTTCACAGGCCTTCGTAAGAGGTGTTCCCGGAAGGCTGTAAGAGTACCTGGCAGAGCGAGTTGTTTCTTAGCTTCAAAAACAGCTGGAAGCAACATGATTTGGGGCCTCTCTCCCCCTTTGGAAACAAAGCAGCCTTTGTGCCTGGCAGCTCTAGGCCAAAGTAGCACACCCAGAGCACAAGTTCTACCTCAGCCAGATCAGGCCTTCCAAGAAACTGCGTCTCACAGGCCTTTCTCTGTCACGTTGCCGGTAGGCTGTGAGAGCACTGTGCAGAGCCAGTTGTTTCTTAGCTTCCCAAAGATTTGGAAGCAAGATGCTTTGGGGACTCTCAGCCCCTTTGGAAACGAGGCGGCCCTTTGGGCCTGGCAGCTCTAGGCCAAAGTAGCACGCCCAGAGCAGGAGTTCTACTTCAGCCAGATCAGGCCTGCCAAGAAACTGCGTTTCACAGGCCTTGGTAAGAGATGTTCCCGGTAGGCTGTGAGAGCACTGTGGAGAGCCAGTTGCTTTAGCTTCCCACAGAGCTGGAAGCAAGATGCCTTGGGGCCTCTCTCTCCCTTTGGACACAAGGCAGCCGTTTGGGCCTGGCAGCTCTAGGCCAATGGAGCACACCCACAGCAGAAGTTCTACTTCAGGCAGATCAGTCCTGCCCAGAAACTGCGTTTCACAGCCCTTGGTAAGAGATGTTCACGGTAGGCTGTGAGAGCACTGGGCAGAACCAGTTGTTTTTTAGCTTCCCAAAGTGCTGGAGGCAAGATGCTTTGGGGCCTCTCTCACCCTTTGGAAACAAGGCAGCCCTTAGGTCCTGGTAGCTCTAGGCCTATGTAGCACAACCAGAACAGAAGTTCTACTTCAGCCAGGTCAGGCCTGCCAAGAAACTGCGTTTCACAGGCCTTTCAAAGAGATGTTCTCTTAGGCTGTAAGAGCACTGGGCAGAGCCAGCTGTTTCTTAGCTTCCCGAAGAGCTGGGAGCAAGATGCTTTGGGTCCACTCTCCGTCTTTGGAAACAAGGCAGCCCTTTGGGCCTGGCAGCTCTAGGGCAATGGAGCACGCCCAGAGCAGAAGTTCTACTTCAGCCAGATCAGGCCTGCCAGGAAACTGCGTTTCACAGGCCTTGGTAAGAGATGTTCCCGGTAGGCTGTAAGAGCACTGGGCAGAGCCAGTTGTTTCTTACCTTCCTGAAAAGCTGGAAGCAAGACGCTTGGGACCCCTCTGCCCGTTTGGGAACAAGGCAGCCTTTTGGGTCGGGAAGCTCTAGGCCAATGGAGCACACGCAGAGCAGGAGTTCTACTTCAGCCTGATCAGGCCTGCAAAGAAACAGCGTTTGACAGGCCTTGGTAAGAGATGTTCCCGGTAGGTGTAAGAGCACTGGGCAGAGCCAGTTGTTTCTTAGCTTCGCAAAGACCGGGAAGCAAGATGCTTTGGGCCTCTCTGCCCCTTGGAAACAGGGCAGCACTTTGGGCCTGGCAGCTCTAGGGCAATGGAGCACACCCAGAGCCGGAGTTCTACTTCAGCCAGATGAGGCCTGCCAAGAAACTGCGTTTCACAGGCCTTTCAAAGACATGTTCCCGGTAGGCTGTAAGAGCACGGGGCAGAGCGAGTTGGTTCTTAGCTTCCCAGAGAGCTGGAAGCAAGATGCTTTGGGGCCTCTCTGCCCCTTTGGAAACAAGGCAGCACCTTGGGCCAGGCAGCTCTAGGCCAATGGAGCACACCCAGAGCAGAAGTTCTACTTCGGCCAGTTCAGGCCACCAACAAACTGCGTTTCACAGGCCTTGGTAAGAGATGTTCCCGGTAGGCTGTAAGAGCACTGGGCAACGCCAGATGTTTCTTAGCTTCCCGAAGAGCTGGAAGCAAGATGCTTTGGGGCCTCTCATCCCCTTTGCAAACAAGGCCGACCTTTGGGCCAGGCAGCTCTAGGCCAATGGAGCACACCCAGAGCAGAAGTTCTACCTCAGCCAGATAAGGCCTGCCAAGAAACTGCGTTTCAAAGGCTTTGGTAAGAGATGTTCCCGGTACTCTGTTAGAGCACTGGGCAGAGCCATTTGTTTCTTAGCTTCCCAAAGAGCTGGAAGCAAGATGCTTTGGGGGCTCCCTGCCCCTTTGCCAACAAGGGCGACCTTTGGGCCTTTCAGCTCTAGGCCAATGGAGCACACCCAGAGCAGAAGTCCTACTTCAGCCAGATCAGGCCTGCCAAGGAACTGCGTTTCAGAGGCCTTTGTATGTGACGTTCCCGGTAGGCTGTGAGAGCACGGTGCAGAGCCAGTTGTTTCCTTGTTTCCCAAACAGCTGGAAGCAAGACGCTTTGGGGCCTCTCTGCCCCTTTGGAAACAAGGCAGCACGTTGGGTCTGGCAGCTCTAGGGCAATGGAGCACAACCAGAGCCGAAGTTCTACTTCTTCCAGATCAGGCCTGCCTAGACAGTGCGTTTCACAGGCCTTGATAAGAGATGTTCTCTTAGGCTATAAGAGCACTGGGCACAGCCAGTTGTTTCTTAGCTTCCCAAGAGGTGGAAGCAAGATGCTTTGGGGCCTCTCTCCCCCTTTGGAAACAAGGCAGCCCTTTGGGCCTTTCAGCTCTAGGGCAATGGAGCACACCCAGAGCAGAAGTTCTACCTCAGCCAGATCAGGCCTGCCAAGAAACTGCTTTTCACAGGCCTTCGTAAGAGGTGTTCCCGGAAGGCTGTAAGAGTACCTGGCAGAGCGAGTTGTTTCTTAGCTTCAAAAACAGCTGGAAGCAACATGATTTGGGGCCTCTCTCCCCCTTTGGAAACAAAGCAGCCTTTGTGCCTGGCAGCTCTAGGCCAAAGTAGCACACCCAGAGCACAAGTTCTACCTCAGCCAGATCAGGCCTTCCAAGAAACTGCGTCTCACAGGCCTTTCTCTGTCACGTTGCCGGTAGGCTGTGAGAGCACTGTGCAGAGCCAGTTGTTTCTTAGCTTCCCAAAGATTTGGAAGCAAGATGCTTTGGGGACTCTCAGCCCCTTTGGAAACGAGGCGGCCCTTTGGGCCTGGCAGCTCTAGGCCAAAGTAGCACGCCCAGAGCAGGAGTTCTACTTCAGCCAGATCAGGCCTGCCAAGAAACTGCGTTTCACAGGCCTTGGTAAGAGATGTTCCCGGTAGGCTGTGAGAGCACTGTGGAGAGCCAGTTGCTTTAGCTTCCCACAGAGCTGGAAGCAAGATGCCTTGGGGCCTCTCTCTCCCTTTGGACACAAGGCAGCCGTTTGGGCCTGGCAGCTCTAGGCCAATGGAGCACACCCACAGCAGAAGTTCTACTTCAGGCAGATCAGTCCTGCCCAGAAACTGCGTTTCACAGCCCTTGGTAAGAGATGTTCCCGGTAGGCTGTGAGAGCACTGTGGAGAGCCAGTTGCTTTAGCTTCCCACAGAGCTGGAAGCAAGATGCCTTGGGGCCTCTCTCTCCCTTTGGACACAAGGCAGCCGTTTGGGCCTGGCAGCTCTAGGCCAATGGAGCACACCCACAGCAGAAGTTCTACTTCAGGCAGATCAGTCCTGCCCAGAAACTGCGTTTCACAGCCCTTGGTAAGAGATGTTCACGGTAGGCTGTGAGAGCACTGGGCAGAACCAGTTGTTTTTTAGCTTCCCAAAGTGCTGGAGGCAAGATGCTTTGGGGCCTCTCTCACCCTTTGGAAACAAGGCAGCCCTTAGGTCCTGGTAGCTCTAGGCCTATGTAGCACAACCAGAACAGAAGTTCTACTTCAGCCAGGTCAAGCCTGCCAAGAAACTGCGTTTCACAGGCCTTTCAAAGAGATGTTCTCTTAGGCTGTAAGAGCACTGGGCAGAGCCAGCTGTTTCTTAGCTTCCCGAAGAGCTGGGAGCAAGATGCTTTGGGTCCACTCTCCGTCTTTGGAAACAAGGCAGCCCTTTGGGCCTGGCAGCTCTAGGGCAATGGAGCACACCCAGAGCAGAAGTTCTACTTCAGCCAGATCAGGCCTGCCAGGAAACTGCGTTTCACAGGCCTTGGTAAGAGATGTTCCCGGTAGGCTGTAAGAGCACTGGGCAGAGCCAGTTGTTTCTTACCTTCCTGAAAAGCTGGAAGCAAGATGCTTGGGACCCCTCTGCCCGTTTGGGAACAAGGCAGCCTTTTGGGTCGGGAAGCTCTAGGCCAATGGAGCACACGCAGAGCAGGAGTTCTACTTCAGCCTGATCAGGCCTGCAAAGAAACAGCGTTTGACAGGCCTTGGTAAGAGATGTTCCCGGTAGGTGTAAGAGCACTGGGCAGAGCCAGTTGTTTCTTAGCTTCGCAAAGACCGGGAAGCAAGATGCTTTGGGCCTCTCTGCCCCTTGGAAACAGGGCAGCACTTTGGGCCTGGCAGCTCTAGGGCAATGGAGCACACCCAGAGCCGGAGTTCTACTTCAGCCAGATGAGGCCTGCCAAGAAACTGCGTTTCACAGGCCTTTCAAAGACATGTTCCCGGTAGGCTGTAAGAGCACGGGGCAGAGCGAGTTGGTTCTTAGCTTCCCAGAGAGCTGGAAGCAAGATGCTTTGGGGCCTCTCTGCCCCTTTGCAAACAAGGCAGCACCTTGGGCCAGGCAGCTCTAGGCCAATGGAGCACACCCAGAGCAGAAGTTCTACTTCGGCCAGTTCAGGCCACCAACAAACTGCGTTTCACAGGCCTTGGTAAGAGATGTTCCCGGTAGGCTGTAAGAGCACTGGGCAACGCCAGATGTTTCTTAGCTTCCCGAAGAGCTGGAAGCAAGATGCTTTGGGGCCTCTCATCCCCTTTGCAAACAAGGCCGACCTTTGGGCCAGGCAGCTCTAGGCCAATGGAGCACACCCAGAGCAGAAGTTCTACCTCAGCCAGATAAGGCCTGCCAAGAAACTGCGTTTCAAAGGCTTTGGTAAGAGATGTTCCCGGTACTCTGTTAGAGCACTGGGCAGAGCCATTTGTTTCTTAGCTTCCCAAAGAGCTGGAAGCAAGATGCTTTGGGGGCTCCCTGCCCCTTTGCCAACAAGGGCGACCTTTGGGCCTTTCAGCTCTAGGCCAATGGAGCACACCCAGAGCAGAAGTCCTACTTCAGCCAGATCAGGCCTGCCAAGGAACTGCGTTTCAGAGGCCTTTGTATGTGACGTTCCCGGTAGGCTGTGAGAGCACGGTGCAGAGCCAGTTGTTTCCTTGTTTCCCAAACAGCTGGAAGCAAGACGCTTTGGGGCCTCTCTGCCCCTTTGGAAACAAGGCAGCACGTTGGGTCTGGCAGCTCTAGGGCAATGGAGCACAACCAGAGCCGAAGTTCTACTTCTTCCAGATCAGGCCTGCCTAGACAGTGCGTTTCACAGGCCTTGATAAGAGATGTTCTCTTAGGCTATAAGAGCACTGGGCACAGCCAGTTGTTTCTTAGCTTCCCAAGAGGTGGAAGCAAGATGCTTTGGGGCCTCTCTCCCCCTTTGGAAACAAGGCAGCCCTTTGGGCCTTTCAGCTCTAGGGCAATGGAGCACACCCAGAGCAGAAGTTCTACCTCAGCCAGATCAGGCCTGCCAAGAAACTGCTTTTCACAGGCCTTCGTAAGAGGTGTTCCCGGAAGGCTGTAAGAGTACCTGGCAGAGCGAGTTGTTTCTTAGCTTCAAAAACAGCTGGAAGCAACATGATTTGGGGCCTCTCTCCCCCTTTGGAAACAAAGCAGCCTTTGTGCCTGGCAGCTCTAGGCCAAAGTAGCACACCCAGAGCACAAGTTCTACCTCAGCCAGATCAGGCCTTCCAAGAAACTGCGTCTCACAGGCCTTTCTCTGTCACGTTGCCGGTAGGCTGTGAGAGCACTGTGCAGAGCCAGTTGTTTCTTAGCTTCCCAAAGATTTGGAAGCAAGATGCTTTGGGGACTCTCAGCCCCTTTGGAAACGAGGCGGCCCTTTGGGCCTGGCAGCTCTAGGCCAAAGTAGCACGCCCAGAGCAGGAGTTCTACTTCAGCCAGATCAGGCCTGCCAAGAAACTGCGTTTCACAGGCCTTGGTAAGAGATGTTCCCGGTAGGCTGTGAGAGCACTGTGGAGAGCCAGTTGCTTTAGCTTCCCACAGAGCTGGAAGCAAGATGCCTTGGGGCCTCTCTCTCCCTTTGGACACAAGGCAGCCGTTTGGGCCTGGCAGCTCTAGGCCAATGGAGCACACCCACAGCAGAAGTTCTACTTCAGGCAGATCAGTCCTGCCCAGAAACTGCGTTTCACAGCCCTTGGTAAGAGATGTTCCCGGTAGGCTGTGAGAGCACTGTGGAGAGCCAGTTGCTTTAGCTTCCCACAGAGCTGGAAGCAAGATGCCTTGGGGCCTCTCTCTCCCTTTGGACACAAGGCAGCCGTTTGGGCCTGGCAGCTCTAGGCCAATGGAGCACACCCACAGCAGAAGTTCTACTTCAGGCAGATCAGTCCTGCCCAGAAACTGCGTTTCACAGCCCTTGGTAAGAGATGTTCACGGTAGGCTGTGAGAGCACTGGGCAGAACCAGTTGTTTTTTAGCTTCCCAAAGTGCTGGAGGCAAGATGCTTTGGGGCCTCTCTCACCCTTTGGAAACAAGGCAGCCCTTAGGTCCTGGTAGCTCTAGGCCTATGTAGCACAACCAGAACAGAAGTTCTACTTCAGCCAGGTCAAGCCTGCCAAGAAACTGCGTTTCACAGGCCTTTCAAAGAGATGTTCTCTTAGGCTGTAAGAGCACTGGGCAGAGCCAGCTGTTTCTTAGCTTCCCGAAGAGCTGGGAGCAAGATGCTTTGGGTCCACTCTCCGTCTTTGGAAACAAGGCAGCCCTTTGGGCCTGGCAGCTCTAGGGCAATGGAGCACACCCAGAGCAGAAGTTCTACTTCAGCCAGATCAGGCCTGCCAGGAAACTGCGTTTCACAGGCCTTGGTAAGAGATGTTCCCGGTAGGCTGTAAGAGCACTGGGCAGAGCCAGTTGTTTCTTACCTTCCTGAAAAGCTGGAAGCAAGATGCTTGGGACCCCTCTGCCCGTTTGGGAACAAGGCAGCCTTTTGGGTCGGGAAGCTCTAGGCCAATGGAGCACACGCAGAGCAGGAGTTCTACTTCAGCCTGATCAGGCCTGCAAAGAAACAGCGTTTGACAGGCCTTGGTAAGAGATGTTCCCGGTAGGTGTAAGAGCACTGGGCAGAGCCAGTTGTTTCTTAGCTTCGCAAAGACCGGGAAGCAAGATGCTTTGGGCCTCTCTGCCCCTTGGAAACAGGGCAGCACTTTGGGCCTGGCAGCTCTAGGGCAATGGAGCACACCCAGAGCCGGAGTTCTACTTCAGCCAGATGAGGCCTGCCAAGAAACTGCGTTTCACAGGCCTTTCAAAGACATGTTCCCGGTAGGCTGTAAGAGCACGGGGCAGAGCGAGTTGGTTCTTAGCTTCCCAGAGAGCTGGAAGCAAGATGCTTTGGGGCCTCTCTGCCCCTTTGCAAACAAGGCAGCACCTTGGGCCAGGCAGCTCTAGGCCAATGGAGCACACCCAGAGCAGAAGTTCTACTTCGGCCAGTTCAGGCCACCAACAAACTGCGTTTCACAGGCCTTGGTAAGAGATGTTCCCGGTAGGCTGTAAGAGCACTGGGCAACGCCAGATGTTTCTTAGCTTCCCGAAGAGCTGGAAGCAAGATGCTTTGGGGCCTCTCATCCCCTTTGCAAACAAGGCCGACCTTTGGGCCAGGCAGCTCTAGGCCAATGGAGCACACCCAGAGCAGAAGTTCTACCTCAGCCAGATAAGGCCTGCCAAGAAACTGCGTTTCAAAGGCTTTGGTAAGAGATGTTCCCGGTACTCTGTTAGAGCACTGGGCAGAGCCATTTGTTTCTTAGCTTCCCAAAGAGCTGGAAGCAAGATGCTTTGGGGGCTCCCTGCCCCTTTGCCAACAAGGGCGACCTTTGGGCCTTTCAGCTCTAGGCCAATGGAGCACACCCAGAGCAGAAGTCCTACTTCAGCCAGATCAGGCCTGCCAAGGAACTGCGTTTCAGAGGCCTTTGTATGTGACGTTCCCGGTAGGCTGTGAGAGCACGGTGCAGAGCCAGTTGTTTCCTTGTTTCCCAAACAGCTGGAAGCAAGACGCTTTGGGGCCTCTCTGCCCCTTTGGAAACAAGGCAGCACGTTGGGTCTGGCAGCTCTAGGGCAATGGAGCACAACCAGAGCCGAAGTTCTACTTCTTCCAGATCAGGCCTGCCTAGACAGTGCGTTTCACAGGCCTTGATAAGAGATGTTCTCTTAGGCTATAAGAGCACTGGGCACAGCCAGTTGTTTCTTAGCTTCCCAAGAGGTGGAAGCAAGATGCTTTGGGGCCTCTCTCCCCCTTTGGAAACAAGGCAGCCCTTTGGGCCTTTCAGCTCTAGGGCAATGGAGCACACCCAGAGCAGAAGTTCTACCTCAGCCAGATCAGGCCTGCCAAGAAACTGCTTTTCACAGGCCTTCGTAAGAGGTGTTCCCGGAAGGCTGTAAGAGTACCTGGCAGAGCGAGTTGTTTCTTAGCTTCAAAAACAGCTGGAAGCAACATGATTTGGGGCCTCTCTCCCCCTTTGGAAACAAAGCAGCCTTTGTGCCTGGCAGCTCTAGGCCAAAGTAGCACACCCAGAGCACAAGTTCTACCTCAGCCAGATCAGGCCTTCCAAGAAACTGCGTCTCACAGGCCTTTCTCTGTCACGTTGCCGGTAGGCTGTGAGAGCACTGTGCAGAGCCAGTTGTTTCTTAGCTTCCCAAAGATTTGGAAGCAAGATGCTTTGGGGACTCTCAGCCCCTTTGGAAACGAGGCGGCCCTTTGGGCCTGGCAGCTCTAGGCCAAAGTAGCACGCCCAGAGCAGGAGTTCTACTTCAGCCAGATCAGGCCTGCCAAGAAACTGCGTTTCACAGGCCTTGGTAAGAGATGTTCCCGGTAGGCTGTGAGAGCACTGTGGAGAGCCAGTTGCTTTAGCTTCCCACAGAGCTGGAAGCAAGATGCCTTGGGGCCTCTCTCTCCCTTTGGACACAAGGCAGCCGTTTGGGCCTGGCAGCTCTAGGCCAATGGAGCACACCCACAGCAGAAGTTCTACTTCAGGCAGATCAGTCCTGCCCAGAAACTGCGTTTCACAGCCCTTGGTAAGAGATGTTCCCGGTAGGCTGTGAGAGCACTGTGGAGAGCCAGTTGCTTTAGCTTCCCACAGAGCTGGAAGCAAGATGCCTTGGGGCCTCTCTCTCCCTTTGGACACAAGGCAGCCGTTTGGGCCTGGCAGCTCTAGGCCAATGGAGCACACCCACAGCAGAAGTTCTACTTCAGGCAGATCAGTCCTGCCCAGAAACTGCGTTTCACAGCCCTTGGTAAGAGATGTTCACGGTAGGCTGTGAGAGCACTGGGCAGAACCAGTTGTTTTTTAGCTTCCCAAAGTGCTGGAGGCAAGATGCTTTGGGGCCTCTCTCACCCTTTGGAAACAAGGCAGCCCTTAGGTGCTGGTAGCTCTAGGCGTATGTAGCACAACCAGAACAGAAGTTCTACTTCAGCCAGGTCAGGCCTGCCAAGAAACTGCGTTTCACAGGCCTTTCAAAGAGATGTTCTCTTAGGCTGTGAGAGCACTGGGCAGAGCCAGCTGTTTCTTAGCTTCCCGAAGAGCTGGGAGCAAGATGCTTTGGGTCCACTCTCCGTCTTTGGAAACAAGGCAGCCCTTTGGGCCTGGCAGCTCTAGGGCAATGGAGCACGCCCAGAGCAGAAGTTCTACTTCAGCCAGATCAGGCCTGCCAGGAAACTGCGTTTCACAGGCCTTGGTAAGAGATGTTCCCGGTAGGCTGTAAGAGCACTGGGCAGAGCCAGTTGTTTCTTACCTTCCTGAAAAGCTGGAAGCAAGATGCTTGGGACCCCTCTGCCCGTTTGGGAACAAGGCAGCCTTTTGGGTCGGGAAGCTCTAGGCCAATGGAGCACACGCAGAGCAGGAGTTCTACTTCAGCCTGATCAGGCCTGCAAAGAAACAGCGTTTGACAGGCCTTGGTAAGAGATGTTCCCGGTAGGTGTAAGAGCACTGGGCAGAGCCAGTTGTTTCTTAGCTTCGCAAAGACCGGGAAGCAAGATGCTTTGGGCCTCTCTGCCCCTTGGAAACAGGGCAGCACTTTGGGCCTGGCAGCTCTAGGGCAATGGAGCACACCCAGAGCCGGAGTTCTACTTCAGCCAGATGAGGCCTGCCAAGAAACTGCGTTTCACAGGCCTTTCAAAGACATGTTCCCGGTAGGCTGTAAGAGCACGGGGCAGAGCGAGTTGGTTCTTAGCTTCCCAGAGAGCTGGAAGCAAGATGCTTTGGGGCCTCTCTGCCCCTTTGGAAACAAGGCAGCACCTTGGGCCAGGCAGCTCTAGGCCAATGGAGCACACCCAGAGCAGAAGTTCTACTTCGGCCAGTTCAGGCCACCAACAAACTGCGTTTCACAGGCCTTGGTAAGAGATGTTCCCGGTAGGCTGTAAGAGCACTGGGCAACGCCAGATGTTTCTTAGCTTCCCGAAGAGCTGGAAGCAAGATGCTTTGGGGCCTCTCATCCCCTTTGCAAACAAGGCCGACCTTTGGGCCAGGCAGCTCTAGGCCAATGGAGCACACCCAGAGCAGAAGTTCTACCTCAGCCAGATAAGGCCTGCCAAGAAACTGCGTTTCAAAGGCTTTGGTAAGAGATGTTCCCGGTACTCTGTTAGAGCACTGGGCAGAGCCATTTGTTTCTTAGCTTCCCAAAGAGCTGGAAGCAAGATGCTTTGGGGGCTCCCTGCCCCTTTGCCAACAAGGGCGACCTTTGGGCCTTTCAGCTCTAGGCCAATGGAGCACACCCAGAGCAGAAGTCCTACTTCAGCCAGATCAGGCCTGCCAAGGAACTGCGTTTCAGAGGCCTTTGTATGTGACGTTCCCGGTAGGCTGTGAGAGCACGGTGCAGAGCCAGTTGTTTCCTTGTTTCCCAAACAGCTGGAAGCAAGACGCTTTGGGGCCTCTCTGCCCCTTTGGAAACAAGGCAGCACGTTGGGTCTGGCAGCTCTAGGGCAATGGAGCACAACCAGAGCCGAAGTTCTACTTCTTCCAGATCAGGCCTGCCTAGACAGTGCGTTTCACAGGCCTTGATAAGAGATGTTCTCTTAGGCTATAAGAGCACTGGGCACAGCCAGTTGTTTCTTAGCTTCCCAAGAGGTGGAAGCAAGATGCTTTGGGGCCTCTCTCCCCCTTTGGAAACAAGGCAGCCCTTTGGGCCTTTCAGCTCTAGGGCAATGGAGCACACCCAGAGCAGAAGTTCTACCTCAGCCAGATCAGGCCTGCCAAGAAACTGCTTTTCACAGGCCTTCGTAAGAGGTGTTCCCGGAAGGCTGTAAGAGTACCTGGCAGAGCGAGTTGTTTCTTAGCTTCAAAAACAGCTGGAAGCAACATGATTTGGGGCCTCTCTCCCCCTTTGGAAACAAAGCAGCCTTTGTGCCTGGCAGCTCTAGGCCAAAGTAGCACACCCAGAGCACAAGTTCTACCTCAGCCAGATCAGGCCTTCCAAGAAACTGCGTCTCACAGGCCTTTCTCTGTCACGTTGCCGGTAGGCTGTGAGAGCACTGTGCAGAGCCAGTTGTTTCTTAGCTTCCCAAAGATTTGGAAGCAAGATGCTTTGGGGACTCTCAGCCCCTTTGGAAACGAGGCGGCCCTTTGGGCCTGGCAGCTCTAGGCCAAAGTAGCACGCCCAGAGCAGGAGTTCTACTTCAGCCAGATCAGGCCTGCCAAGAAACTGCGTTTCACAGGCCTTGGTAAGAGATGTTCCCGGTAGGCTGTGAGAGCACTGTGGAGAGCCAGTTGCTTTAGCTTCCCACAGAGCTGGAAGCAAGATGCCTTGGGGCCTCTCTCTCCCTTTGGACACAAGGCAGCCGTTTGGGCCTGGCAGCTCTAGGCCAATGGAGCACACCCACAGCAGAAGTTCTACTTCAGGCAGATCAGTCCTGCCCAGAAACTGCGTTTCACAGCCCTTGGTAAGAGATGTTCACGGTAGGCTGTGAGAGCACTGGGCAGAACCAGTTGTTTTTTAGCTTCCCAAAGTGCTGGAGGCAAGATGCTTTGGGGCCTCTCTCACCCTTTGGAAACAAGGCAGCCCTTAGGTCCTGGTAGCTCTAGGCGTATGTAGCACAACCAGAACAGAAGTTCTACTTCAGCCAGGTCAGGCCTGCCAAGAAACTGCGTTTCACAGGCCTTTCAAAGAGATGTTCTCTTAGGCTGTGAGAGCACTGGGCAGAGCCAGCTGTTTCTTAGCTTCCCGAAGAGCTGGGAGCAAGATGCTTTGGGTCCACTCTCCGTCTTTGGAAACAAGGCAGCCCTTTGGGCCTGGCAGCTCTAGGGCAATGGAGCACGCCCAGAGCAGAAGTTCTACTTCAGCCAGATCAGGCCTGCCAGGAAACTGCGTTTCACAGGCCTTGGTAAGAGATGTTCCCGGTAGGCTGTAAGAGCACTGGGCAGAGCCAGTTGTTTCTTACCTTCCTGAAAAGCTGGAAGCAAGATGCTTGGGACCCCTCTGCCCGTTTGGGAACAAGGCAGCCTTTTGGGTCGGGAAGCTCTAGGCCAATGGAGCACACGCAGAGCAGGAGTTCTACTTCAGCCTGATCAGGCCTGCAAAGAAACAGCGTTTGACAGGCCTTGGTAAGAGATGTTCCCGGTAGGTGTAAGAGCACTGGGCAGAGCCAGTTGTTTCTTAGCTTCGCAAAGACCGGGAAGCAAGATGCTTTGGGCCTCTCTGCCCCTTGGAAACAGGGCAGCACTTTGGGCCTGGCAGCTCTAGGGCAATGGAGCACACCCAGAGCCGGAGTTCTACTTCAGCCAGATGAGGCCTGCCAAGAAACTGCGTTTCACAGGCCTTTCAAAGACATGTTCCCGGTAGGCTGTAAGAGCACGGGGCAGAGCGAGTTGGTTCTTAGCTTCCCAGAGAGCTGGAAGCAAGATGCTTTGGGGCCTCTCTGCCCCTTTGGAAACAAGGCAGCACCTTGGGCCAGGCAGCTCTAGGCCAATGGAGCACACCCAGAGCAGAAGTTCTACTTCGGCCAGTTCAGGCCACCAACAAACTGCGTTTCACAGGCCTTGGTAAGAGATGTTCCCGGTAGGCTGTAAGAGCACTGGGCAACGCCAGATGTTTCTTAGCTTCCCGAAGAGCTGGAAGCAAGATGCTTTGGGGCCTCTCATCCCCTTTGCAAACAAGGCCGACCTTTGGGCCAGGCAGCTCTAGGCCAATGGAGCACACCCAGAGCAGAAGTTCTACCTCAGCCAGATAAGGCCTGCCAAGAAACTGCGTTTCAAAGGCTTTGGTAAGAGATGTTCCCGGTACTCTGTTAGAGCACTGGGCAGAGCCATTTGTTTCTTAGCTTCCCAAAGAGCTGGAAGCAAGATGCTTTGGGGGCTCCCTGCCCCTTTGCCAACAAGGGCGACCTTTGGGCCTTTCAGCTCTAGGCCAATGGAGCACACCCAGAGCAGAAGTCCTACTTCAGCCAGATCAGGCCTGCCAAGGAACTGCGTTTCAGAGGCCTTTGTATGTGACGTTCCCGGTAGGCTGTGAGAGCACGGTGCAGAGCCAGTTGTTTCCTTGTTTCCCAAACAGCTGGAAGCAAGACGCTTTGGGGCCTCTCTGCCCCTTTGGAAACAAGGCAGCACGTTGGGTCTGGCAGCTCTAGGGCAATGGAGCACAACCAGAGCCGAAGTTCTACTTCTTCCAGATCAGGCCTGCCTAGACAGTGCGTTTCACAGGCCTTGATAAGAGATGTTCTCTTAGGCTATAAGAGCACTGGGCACAGCCAGTTGTTTCTTAGCTTCCCAAGAGGTGGAAGCAAGATGCTTTGGGGCCTCTCTCCCCCTTTGGAAACAAGGCAGCCCTTTGGGCCTTTCAGCTCTAGGGCAATGGAGCACACCCAGAGCAGAAGTTCTACCTCAGCCAGATCAGGCCTGCCAAGAAACTGCTTTTCACAGGCCTTCGTAAGAGGTGTTCCCGGAAGGCTGTAAGAGTACCTGGCAGAGCGAGTTGTTTCTTAGCTTCAAAAACAGCTGGAAGCAACATGATTTGGGGCCTCTCTCCCCCTTTGGAAACAAAGCAGCCTTTGTGCCTGGCAGCTCTAGGCCAAAGTAGCACACCCAGAGCACAAGTTCTACCTCAGCCAGATCAGGCCTTCCAAGAAACTGCGTCTCACAGGCCTTTCTCTGTCACGTTGCCGGTAGGCTGTGAGAGCACTGTGCAGAGCCAGTTGTTTCTTAGCTGCCCAAAGATTTGGAAGCAAGATGCTTTGGGGACTCTCAGCCCCTTTGGAAACGAGGCGGCCCTTTGGGCCTGGCAGCTCTAGGCCAAAGTAGCACGCCCAGAGCAGGAGTTCTACTTCAGCCAGATCAGGCCTGCCAAGAAACCGCGTTTCACAGGCCTTGGTAAGAGATGTTCCCGGTAGGCTGTGAGAGCACTGTGGAGAGCCAGTTGCTTTAGCTTCCCACAGAGCTGGAAGCAAGATGCCTTGGGGCCTCTCTCTCCCTTTGGACACAAGGCAGCCGTTTGGGCCTGGCAGCTCTAGGCCAATGGAGCACACCCACAGCAGAAGTTCTACTTCAGGCAGATCAGTCCTGCCCAGAAACTGCGTTTCACAGCCCTTGGTAAGAGATGTTCACGGTAGGCTGTGAGAGCACTGGGCAGAACCAGTTGTTTTTTAGCTTCCCAAAGTGCTGGAGGCAAGATGCTTTGGGGCCTCTCTCACCCTTTGGAAACAAGGCAGCCCTTAGGTCCTGGTAGCTCTAGGCCTATGTAGCACAACCAGAACAGAAGTTCTACTTCAGCCAGGTCAGGCCTGCCAAGAAACTGCGTTTCACAGGCCTTTCAAAGAGATGTTCTCTTAGGCTGTGAGAGCACTGGGCAGAGCCAGCTGTTTCTTAGCTTCCCGAAGAGCTGGGAGCAAGATGCTTTGGGTCCACTCTCCGTCTTTGGAAACAAGGCAGCCCTTTGGGCCTGGCAGCTCTAGGGCAATGGAGCACGCCCAGAGCAGAAGTTCTACTTCAGCCAGATCAGGCCTGCCAGGAAACTGCGTTTCACAGGCCTTGGTAAGAGATGTTCCCGGTAGGCTGTAAGAGCACTGGGCAGAGCCAGTTGTTTCTTACCTTCCTGAAAAGCTGGAAGCAAGATGCTTGGGACCCCTCTGCCCGTTTGGGAACAAGGCAGCCTTTTGGGTCGGGAAGCTCTAGGCCAATGGAGCACACGCAGAGCAGGAGTTCTACTTCAGCCTGATCAGGCCTGCAAAGAAACAGCGTTTGACAGGCCTTGGTAAGAGATGTTCCCGGTAGGTGTAAGAGCACTGGGCAGAGCCAGTTGTTTCTTAGCTTCGCAAAGACCGGGAAGCAAGATGCTTTGGGCCTCTCTGCCCCTTGGAAACAGGGCAGCACTTTGGGCCTGGCAGCTCTAGGGCAATGGAGCACACCCAGAGCCGGAGTTCTACTTCAGCCAGATGAGGCCTGCCAAGAAACTGCGTTTCACAGGCCTTTCAAAGACATGTTCCCGGTAGGCTGTAAGAGCACGGGGCAGAGCGAGTTGGTTCTTAGCTTCCCAGAGAGCTGGAAGCAAGATGCTTTGGGGCCTCTCTGCCCCTTTGGAAACAAGGCAGCACCTTGGGCCAGGCAGCTCTAGGCCAATGGAGCACACCCAGAGCAGAAGTTCTACTTCGGCCAGTTCAGGCCACCAACAAACTGCGTTTCACAGGCCTTGGTAAGAGATGTTCCCGGTAGGCTGTAAGAGCACTGGGCAACGCCAGATGTTTCTTAGCTTCCCGAAGAGCTGGAAGCAAGATGCTTTGGGGCCTCTCATCCCCTTTGCAAACAAGGCCGACCTTTGGGCCAGGCAGCTCTAGGCCAATGGAGCACACCCAGAGCAGAAGTTCTACCTCAGCCAGATAAGGCCTGCCAAGAAACTGCGTTTCAAAGGCTTTGGTAAGAGATGTTCCCGGTACTCTGTTAGAGCACTGGGCAGAGCCATTTGTTTCTTAGCTTCCCAAAGAGCTGGAAGCAAGATGCTTTGGGGGCTCCCTGCCCCTTTGCCAACAAGGGCGACCTTTGGGCCTTTCAGCTCTAGGCCAATGGAGCACACCCAGAGCAGAAGTCCTACTTCAGCCAGATCAGGCCTGCCAAGGAACTGCGTTTCAGAGGCCTTTGTATGTGACGTTCCCGGTAGGCTGTGAGAGCACGGTGCAGAGCCAGTTGTTTCCTTGTTTCCCAAACAGCTGGAAGCAAGACGCTTTGGGGCCTCTCTGCCCCTTTGGAAACAAGGCAGCACGTTGGGTCTGGCAGCTCTAGGGCAATGGAGCACAACCAGAGCCGAAGTTCTACTTCTTCCAGATCAGGCCTGCCTAGACAGTGCGTTTCACAGGCCTTGATAAGAGATGTTCTCTTAGGCTATAAGAGCACTGGGCACAGCCAGTTGTTTCTTAGCTTCCCAAGAGGTGGAAGCAAGATGCTTTGGGGCCTCTCTCCCCCTTTGGAAACAAGGCAGCCCTTTGGGCCTTTCAGCTCTAGGGCAATGGAGCACACCCAGAGCAGAAGTTCTACCTCAGCCAGATCAGGCCTGCCAAGAAACTGCTTTTCACAGGCCTTCGTAAGAGGTGTTCCCGGAAGGCTGTAAGAGTACCTGGCAGAGCGAGTTGTTTCTTAGCTTCAAAAACAGCTGGAAGCAACATGATTTGGGGCCTCTCTCCCCCTTTGGAAACAAAGCAGCCTTTGTGCCTGGCAGCTCTAGGCCAAAGTAGCACACCCAGAGCACAAGTTCTACCTCAGCCAGATCAGGCCTTCCAAGAAACTGCGTCTCACAGGCCTTTCTCTGTCACGTTGCCGGTAGGCTGTGAGAGCACTGTGCAGAGCCAGTTGTTTCTTAGCTTCCCAAAGATTTGGAAGCAAGATGCTTTGGGGACTCTCAGCCCCTTTGGAAACGAGGCGGCCCTTTGGGCCTGGCAGCTCTAGGCCAAAGTAGCACGCCCAGAGCAGGAGTTCTACTTCAGCCAGATCAGGCCTGCCAAGAAACCGCGTTTCACAGGCCTTGGTAAGAGATGTTCCCGGTAGGCTGTGAGAGCACTGTGGAGAGCCAGTTGCTTTAGCTTCCCACAGAGCTGGAAGCAAGATGCCTTGGGGCCTCTCTCTCCCTTTGGACACAAGGCAGCCGTTTGGGCCTGGCAGCTCTAGGCCAATGGAGCACACCCACAGCAGAAGTTCTACTTCAGGCAGATCAGTCCTGCCCAGAAACTGCGTTTCACAGCCCTTGGTAAGAGATGTTCACGGTAGGCTGTGAGAGCACTGGGCAGAACCAGTTGTTTTTTAGCTTCCCAAAGTGCTGGAGGCAAGATGCTTTGGGGCCTCTCTCACCCTTTGGAAACAAGGCAGCCCTTAGGTCCTGGTAGCTCTAGGCGTATGTAGCACAACCAGAACAGAAGTTCTACTTCAGCCAGGTCAGGCCTGCCAAGAAACTGCGTTTCACAGGCCTTTCAAAGAGATGTTCTCTTAGGCTGTGAGAGCACTGGGCAGAGCCAGCTGTTTCTTAGCTTCCCGAAGAGCTGGGAGCAAGATGCTTTGGGTCCACTCTCCGTCTTTGGAAACAAGGCAGCCCTTTGGGCCTGGCAGCTCTAGGGCAATGGAGCACGCCCAGAGCAGAAGTTCTACTTCAGCCAGATCAGGCCTGCCAGGAAACTGCGTTTCACAGGCCTTGGTAAGAGATGTTCCCGGTAGGCTGTAAGAGCACTGGGCAGAGCCAGTTGTTTCTTACCTTCCTGAAAAGCTGGAAGCAAGATGCTTGGGACCCCTCTGCCCGTTTGGGAACAAGG
Source organism: Equus asinus (assembly GCF_041296235.1). Lineage (NCBI taxonomy): Eukaryota > Metazoa > Chordata > Mammalia > Perissodactyla > Equidae > Equus > Equus asinus. The sequence continues at coordinate 2,382,660 of NW_027225523.1, forward strand.
CAGCCTTTTGGGTCGGGAAGCTCTAGGCCAATGGAGCACACGCAGAGCAGGAGTTCTACTTCAGCCTGATCAGGCCTGCAAAGAAACAGCGTTTGACAGGCCTTGGTAAGAGATGTTCCCGGTAGGTGTAAGAGCACTGGGCAGAGCCAGTTGTTTCTTAGCTTCGCAAAGACCGGGAAGCAAGATGCTTTGGGCCTCTCTGCCCCTTGGAAACAGGGCAGCACTTTGGGCCTGGCAGCTCTAGGGCAATGGAGCACACCCAGAGCCGGAGTTCTACTTCAGCCAGATGAGGCCTGCCAAGAAACTGCGTTTCACAGGCCTTTCAAAGACATGTTCCCGGTAGGCTGTAAGAGCACGGGGCAGAGCGAGTTGGTTCTTAGCTTCCCAGAGAGCTGGAAGCAAGATGCTTTGGGGCCTCTCTGCCCCTTTGGAAACAAGGCAGCACCTTGGGCCAGGCAGCTCTAGGCCAATGGAGCACACCCAGAGCAGAAGTTCTACTTCGGCCAGTTCAGGCCACCAACAAACTGCGTTTCACAGGCCTTGGTAAGAGATGTTCCCGGTAGGCTGTAAGAGCACTGGGCAACGCCAGATGTTTCTTAGCTTCCCGAAGAGCTGGAAGCAAGATGCTTTGGGGCCTCTCATCCCCTTTGCAAACAAGGCCGACCTTTGGGCCAGGCAGCTCTAGGCCAATGGAGCACACCCAGAGCAGAAGTTCTACCTCAGCCAGATAAGGCCTGCCAAGAAACTGCGTTTCAAAGGCTTTGGTAAGAGATGTTCCCGGTACTCTGTTAGAGCACTGGGCAGAGCCATTTGTTTCTTAGCTTCCCAAAGAGCTGGAAGCAAGATGCTTTGGGGGCTCCCTGCCCCTTTGCCAACAAGGGCGACCTTTGGGCCTTTCAGCTCTAGGCCAATGGAGCACACCCAGAGCAGAAGTCCTACTTCAGCCAGATCAGGCCTGCCAAGGAACTGCGTTTCAGAGGCCTTTGTATGTGACGTTCCCGGTAGGCTGTGAGAGCACGGTGCAGAGCCAGTTGTTTCCTTGTTTCCCAAACAGCTGGAAGCAAGACGCTTTGGGGCCTCTCTGCCCCTTTGGAAACAAGGCAGCACGTTGGGTCTGGCAGCTCTAGGGCAATGGAGCACAACCAGAGCCGAAGTTCTACTTCTTCCAGATCAGGCCTGCCTAGACAGTGCGTTTCACAGGCCTTGATAAGAGATGTTCTCTTAGGCTATAAGAGCACTGGGCACAGCCAGTTGTTTCTTAGCTTCCCAAGAGGTGGAAGCAAGATGCTTTGGGGCCTCTCTCCCCCTTTGGAAACAAGGCAGCCCTTTGGGCCTTTCAGCTCTAGGGCAATGGAGCACACCCAGAGCAGAAGTTCTACCTCAGCCAGATCAGGCCTGCCAAGAAACTGCTTTTCACAGGCCTTCGTAAGAGGTGTTCCCGGAAGGCTGTAAGAGTACCTGGCAGAGCGAGTTGTTTCTTAGCTTCAAAAACAGCTGGAAGCAACATGATTTGGGGCCTCTCTCCCCCTTTGGAAACAAAGCAGCCTTTGTGCCTGGCAGCTCTAGGCCAAAGTAGCACACCCAGAGCACAAGTTCTACCTCAGCCAGATCAGGCCTTCCAAGAAACTGCGTCTCACAGGCCTTTCTCTGTCACGTTGCCGGTAGGCTGTGAGAGCACTGTGCAGAGCCAGTTGTTTCTTAGCTTCCCAAAGATTTGGAAGAAAGATGCTTTGGGGACTCTCAGCCCCTTTGGAAACGAGGCGGCCCTTTGGGCCTGGCAGCTCTAGGCCAAAGTAGCACGCCCAGAGCAGGAGTTCTACTTCAGCCAGATCAGGCCTGCCAAGAAACCGCGTTTCACAGGCCTTGGTAAGAGATGTTCCCGGTAGGCTGTGAGAGCACTGTGGAGAGCCAGTTGCTTTAGCTTCCCACAGAGCTGGAAGCAAGATGCCTTGGGGCCTCTCTCTCCCTTTGGACACAAGGCAGCCGTTTGGGCCTGGCAGCTCTAGGCCAATGGAGCACACCCACAGCAGAAGTTCTACTTCAGGCAGATCAGTCCTGCCCAGAAACTGCGTTTCACAGCCCTTGGTAAGAGATGTTCACGGTAGGCTGTGAGAGCACTGGGCAGAACCAGTTGTTTTTTAGCTTCCCAAAGTGCTGGAGGCAAGATGCTTTGGGGCCTCTCTCACCCTTTGGAAACAAGGCAGCCCTTAGGTCCTGGTAGCTCTAGGCGTATGTAGCACAACCAGAACAGAAGTTCTACTTCAGCCAGGTCAGGCCTGCCAAGAAACTGCGTTTCACAGGCCTTTCAAAGAGATGTTCTCTTAGGCTGTGAGAGCACTGGGCAGAGCCAGCTGTTTCTTAGCTTCCCGAAGAGCTGGGAGCAAGATGCTTTGGGTCCACTCTCCGTCTTTGGAAACAAGGCAGCCCTTTGGGCCTGGCAGCTCTAGGGCAATGGAGCACGCCCAGAGCAGAAGTTCTACTTCAGCCAGATCAGGCCTGCCAGGAAACTGCGTTTCACAGGCCTTGGTAAGAGATGTTCCCGGTAGGCTGTAAGAGCACTGGGCAGAGCCAGTTGTTTCTTACCTTCCTGAAAAGCTGGAAGCAAGATGCTTGGGACCCCTCTGCCCGTTTGGGAACAAGGCAGCCTTTTGGGTCGGGAAGCTCTAGGCCAATGGAGCACACGCAGAGCAGGAGTTCTACTTCAGCCTGATCAGGCCTGCAAAGAAACAGCGTTTGACAGGCCTTGGTAAGAGATGTTCCCGGTAGGTGTAAGAGCACTGGGCAGAGCCAGTTGTTTCTTAGCTTCGCAAAGACCGGGAAGCAAGATGCTTTGGGCCTCTCTGCCCCTTGGAAACAGGGCAGCACTTTGGGCCTGGCAGCTCTAGGGCAATGGAGCACACCCAGAGCCGGAGTTCTACTTCAGCCAGATGAGGCCTGCCAAGAAACTGCGTTTCACAGGCCTTTCAAAGACATGTTCCCGGTAGGCTGTAAGAGCACGGGGCAGAGCGAGTTGGTTCTTAGCTTCCCAGAGAGCTGGAAGCAAGATGCTTTGGGGCCTCTCTGCCCCTTTGCAAACAAGGCAGCACCTTGGGCCAGGCAGCTCTAGGCCAATGGAGCACACCCAGAGCAGAAGTTCTACTTCGGCCAGTTCAGGCCACCAACAAACTGCGTTTCACAGGCCTTGGTAAGAGATGTTCCCGGTAGGCTGTAAGAGCACTGGGCAACGCCAGATGTTTCTTAGCTTCCCGAAGAGCTGGAAGCAAGATGCTTTGGGGCCTCTCATCCCCTTTGCAAACAAGGCCGACCTTTGGGCCAGGCAGCTCTAGGCCAATGGAGCACACCCAGAGCAGAAGTTCTACCTCAGCCAGATAAGGCCTGCCAAGAAACTGCGTTTCAAAGGCTTTGGTAAGAGATGTTCCCGGTACTCTGTTAGAGCACTGGGCAGAGCCATTTGTTTCTTAGCTTCCCAAAGAGCTGGAAGCAAGATGCTTTGGGGGCTCCCTGCCCCTTTGCCAACAAGGGCGACCTTTGGGCCTTTCAGCTCTAGGCCAATGGAGCACACCCAGAGCAGAAGTCCTACTTCAGCCAGATCAGGCCTGCCAAGGAACTGCGTTTCAGAGGCCTTTGTATGTGACGTTCCCGGTAGGCTGTGAGAGCACGGTGCAGAGCCAGTTGTTTCCTTGTTTCCCAAACAGCTGGAAGCAAGACGCTTTGGGGCCTCTCTGCCCCTTTGGAAACAAGGCAGCACGTTGGGTCTGGCAGCTCTAGGGCAATGGAGCACAACCAGAGCCGAAGTTCTACTTCTTCCAGATCAGGCCTGCCTAGACAGTGCGTTTCACAGGCCTTGATAAGAGATGTTCTCTTAGGCTATAAGAGCACTGGGCACAGCCAGTTGTTTCTTAGCTTCCCAAGAGGTGGAAGCAAGATGCTTTGGGGCCTCTCTCCCCCTTTGGAAACAAGGCAGCCCTTTGGGCCTTTCAGCTCTAGGGCAATGGAGCACACCCAGAGCAGAAGTTGTACCTCAGCCAGATCAGGCCTGCCAAGAAACTGCTTTTCACAGGCCTTCGTAAGAGGTGTTCCCGGAAGGCTGTAAGAGTACCTGGCAGAGCGAGTTGTTTCTTAGCTTCAAAAACAGCTGGAAGCAACATGATTTGGGGCCTCTCTCCCCCTTTGGAAACAAAGCAGCCTTTGTGCCTGGCAGCTCTAGGCCAAAGTAGCACACCCAGAGCACAAGTTCTACCTCAGCCAGATCAGGCCTTCCAAGAAACTGCGTCTCACAGGCCTTTCTCTGTCACGTTGCCGGTAGGCTGTGAGAGCACTGTGCAGAGCCAGTTGTTTCTTAGCTGCCCAAAGATTTGGAAGCAAGATGCTTTGGGGACTCTCAGCCCCTTTGGAAACGAGGCGGCCCTTTGGGCCTGGCAGCTCTAGGCCAAAGTAGCACGCCCAGAGCAGGAGTTCTACTTCAGCCAGATCAGGCCTGCCAAGAAACCGCGTTTCACAGGCCTTGGTAAGAGATGTTCCCGGTAGGCTGTGAGAGCACTGTGGAGAGCCAGTTGCTTTAGCTTCCCACAGAGCTGGAAGCAAGATGCCTTGGGGCCTCTCTCTCCCTTTGGACACAAGGCAGCCGTTTGGGCCTGGCAGCTCTAGGCCAATGGAGCACACCCACAGCAGAAGTTCTACTTCAGGCAGATCAGTCCTGCCCAGAAACTGCGTTTCACAGCCCTTGGTAAGAGATGTTCACGGTAGGCTGTGAGAGCACTGGGCAGAACCAGTTGTTTTTTAGCTTCCCAAAGTGCTGGAGGCAAGATGCTTTGGGGCCTCTCTCACCCTTTGGAAACAAGGCAGCCCTTAGGTCCTGGTAGCTCTAGGCCTATGTAGCACAACCAGAACAGAAGTTCTACTTCAGCCAGGTCAGGCCTGCCAAGAAACTGCGTTTCACAGGCCTTTCAAAGAGATGTTCTCTTAGGCTGTGAGAGCACTGGGCAGAGCCAGCTGTTTCTTAGCTTCCCGAAGAGCTGGGAGCAAGATGCTTTGGGTCCACTCTCCGTCTTTGGAAACAAGGCAGCCCTTTGGGCCTGGCAGCTCTAGGGCAATGGAGCACGCCCAGAGCAGAAGTTCTACTTCAGCCAGATCAGGCCTGCCAGGAAACTGCGTTTCACAGGCCTTGGTAAGAGATGTTCCCGGTAGGCTGTAAGAGCACTGGGCAGAGCCAGTTGTTTCTTACCTTCCTGAAAAGCTGGAAGCAAGATGCTTGGGACCCCTCTGCCCGTTTGGGAACAAGGCAGCCTTTTGGGTCGGGAAGCTCTAGGCCAATGGAGCACACGCAGAGCAGGAGTTCTACTTCAGCCTGATCAGGCCTGCAAAGAAACAGCGTTTGACAGGCCTTGGTAAGAGATGTTCCCGGTAGGTGTAAGAGCACTGGGCAGAGCCAGTTGTTTCTTAGCTTCGCAAAGACCGGGAAGCAAGATGCTTTGGGCCTCTCTGCCCCTTGGAAACAGGGCAGCACTTTGGGCCTGGCAGCTCTAGGGCAATGGAGCACACCCAGAGCCGGAGTTCTACTTCAGCCAGATGAGGCCTGCCAAGAAACTGCGTTTCACAGGCCTTTCAAAGACATGTTCCCGGTAGGCTGTAAGAGCACGGGGCAGAGCGAGTTGGTTCTTAGCTTCCCAGAGAGCTGGAAGCAAGATGCTTTGGGGCCTCTCTGCCCCTTTGGAAACAAGGCAGCACCTTGGGCCAGGCAGCTCTAGGCCAATGGAGCACACCCAGAGCAGAAGTTCTACTTCGGCCAGTTCAGGCCACCAACAAACTGCGTTTCACAGGCCTTGGTAAGAGATGTTCCCGGTAGGCTGTAAGAGCACTGGGCAACGCCAGATGTTTCTTAGCTTCCCGAAGAGCTGGAAGCAAGATGCTTTGGGGCCTCTCATCCCCTTTGCAAACAAGGCCGACCTTTGGGCCAGGCAGCTCTAGGCCAATGGAGCACACCCAGAGCAGAAGTTCTACCTCAGCCAGATAAGGCCTGCCAAGAAACTGCGTTTCAAAGGCTTTGGTAAGAGATGTTCCCGGTACTCTGTTAGAGCACTGGGCAGAGCCATTTGTTTCTTAGCTTCCCAAAGAGCTGGAAGCAAGATGCTTTGGGGGCTCCCTGCCCCTTTGCCAACAAGGGCGACCTTTGGGCCTTTCAGCTCTAGGCCAATGGAGCACACCCAGAGCAGAAGTCCTACTTCAGCCAGATCAGGCCTGCCAAGGAACTGCGTTTCAGAGGCCTTTGTATGTGACGTTCCCGGTAGGCTGTGAGAGCACGGTGCAGAGCCAGTTGTTTCCTTGTTTCCCAAACAGCTGGAAGCAAGACGCTTTGGGGCCTCTCTGCCCCTTTGGAAACAAGGCAGCACGTTGGGTCTGGCAGCTCTAGGGCAATGGAGCACAACCAGAGCCGAAGTTCTACTTCTTCCAGATCAGGCCTGCCTAGACAGTGCGTTTCACAGGCCTTGATAAGAGATGTTCTCTTAGGCTATAAGAGCACTGGGCACAGCCAGTTGTTTCTTAGCTTCCCAAGAGGTGGAAGCAAGATGCTTTGGGGCCTCTCTCCCCCTTTGGAAACAAGGCAGCCCTTTGGGCCTTTCAGCTCTAGGGCAATGGAGCACACCCAGAGCAGAAGTTCTACCTCAGCCAGATCAGGCCTGCCAAGAAACTGCTTTTCACAGGCCTTCGTAAGAGGTGTTCCCGGAAGGCTGTAAGAGTACCTGGCAGAGCGAGTTGTTTCTTAGCTTCAAAAACAGCTGGAAGCAACATGATTTGGGGCCTCTCTCCCCCTTTGGAAACAAAGCAGCCTTTGTGCCTGGCAGCTCTAGGCCAAAGTAGCACACCCAGAGCACAAGTTCTACCTCAGCCAGATCAGGCCTTCCAAGAAACTGCGTCTCACAGGCCTTTCTCTGTCACGTTGCCGGTAGGCTGTGAGAGCACTGTGCAGAGCCAGTTGTTTCTTAGCTTCCCAAAGATTTGGAAGCAAGATGCTTTGGGGACTCTCAGCCCCTTTGGAAACGAGGCGGCCCTTTGGGCCTGGCAGCTCTAGGCCAAAGTAGCACGCCCAGAGCAGGAGTTCTACTTCAGCCAGATCAGGCCTGCCAAGAAACCGCGTTTCACAGGCCTTGGTAAGAGATGTTCCCGGTAGGCTGTGAGAGCACTGTGGAGAGCCAGTTGCTTTAGCTTCCCACAGAGCTGGAAGCAAGATGCCTTGGGGCCTCTCTCTCCCTTTGGACACAAGGCAGCCGTTTGGGCCTGGCAGCTCTAGGCCAATGGAGCACACCCACAGCAGAAGTTCTACTTCAGGCAGATCAGTCCTGCCCAGAAACTGCGTTTCACAGCCCTTGGTAAGAGATGTTCACGGTAGGCTGTGAGAGCACTGGGCAGAACCAGTTGTTTTTTAGCTTCCCAAAGTGCTGGAGGCAAGATGCTTTGGGGCCTCTCTCACCCTTTGGAAACAAGGCAGCCCTTAGGTCCTGGTAGCTCTAGGCCTATGTAGCACAACCAGAACAGAAGTTCTACTTCAGCCAGGTCAGGCCTGCCAAGAAACTGCGTTTCACAGGCCTTTCAAAGAGATGTTCTCTTAGGCTGTGAGAGCACTGGGCAGAGCCAGCTGTTTCTTAGCTTCCCGAAGAGCTGGGAGCAAGATGCTTTGGGTCCACTCTCCGTCTTTGGAAACAAGGCAGCCCTTTGGGCCTGGCAGCTCTAGGGCAATGGAGCACGCCCAGAGCAGAAGTTCTACTTCAGCCAGATCAGGCCTGCCAGGAAACTGCGTTTCACAGGCCTTGGTAAGAGATGTTCCCGGTAGGCTGTAAGAGCACTGGGCAGAGCCAGTTGTTTCTTACCTTCCTGAAAAGCTGGAAGCAAGATGCTTGGGACCCCTCTGCCCGTTTGGGAACAAGGCAGCCTTTTGGGTCGGGAAGCTCTAGGCCAATGGAGCACACGCAGAGCAGGAGTTCTACTTCAGCCTGATCAGGCCTGCAAAGAAACAGCGTTTGACAGGCCTTGGTAAGAGATGTTCCCGGTAGGTGTAAGAGCACTGGGCAGAGCCAGTTGTTTCTTAGCTTCGCAAAGACCGGGAAGCAAGATGCTTTGGGCCTCTCTGCCCCTTGGAAACAGGGCAGCACTTTGGGCCTGGCAGCTCTAGGGCAATGGAGCACACCCAGAGCCGGAGTTCTACTTCAGCCAGATGAGGCCTGCCAAGAAACTGCGTTTCACAGGCCTTTCAAAGACATGTTCCCGGTAGGCTGTAAGAGCACGGGGCAGAGCGAGTTGGTTCTTAGCTTCCCAGAGAGCTGGAAGCAAGATGCTTTGGGGCCTCTCTGCCCCTTTGGAAACAAGGCAGCACCTTGGGCCAGGCAGCTCTAGGCCAATGGAGCACACCCAGAGCAGAAGTTCTACTTCGGCCAGTTCAGGCCACCAACAAACTGCGTTTCACAGGCCTTGGTAAGAGATGTTCCCGGTAGGCTGTAAGAGCACTGGGCAACGCCAGATGTTTCTTAGCTTCCCGAAGAGCTGGAAGCAAGATGCTTTGGGGCCTCTCATCCCCTTTGCAAACAAGGCCGACCTTTGGGCCAGGCAGCTCTAGGCCAATGGAGCACACCCAGAGCAGAAGTTCTACCTCAGCCAGATAAGGCCTGCCAAGAAACTGCGTTTCAAAGGCTTTGGTAAGAGATGTTCCCGGTACTCTGTTAGAGCACTGGGCAGAGCCATTTGTTTCTTAGCTTCCCAAAGAGCTGGAAGCAAGATGCTTTGGGGGCTCCCTGCCCCTTTGCCAACAAGGGCGACCTTTGGGCCTTTCAGCTCTAGGCCAATGGAGCACACCCAGAGCAGAAGTCCTACTTCAGCCAGATCAGGCCTGCCAAGGAACTGCGTTTCAGAGGCCTTTGTATGTGACGTTCCCGGTAGGCTGTGAGAGCACGGTGCAGAGCCAGTTGTTTCCTTGTTTCCCAAACAGCTGGAAGCAAGACGCTTTGGGGCCTCTCTGCCCCTTTGGAAACAAGGCAGCACGTTGGGTCTGGCAGCTCTAGGGCAATGGAGCACAACCAGAGCCGAAGTTCTACTTCTTCCAGATCAGGCCTGCCTAGACAGTGCGTTTCACAGGCCTTGATAAGAGATGTTCTCTTAGGCTATAAGAGCACTGGGCACAGCCAGTTGTTTCTTAGCTTCCCAAGAGGTGGAAGCAAGATGCTTTGGGGCCTCTCTCCCCCTTTGGAAACAAGGCAGCCCTTTGGGCCTTTCAGCTCTAGGGCAATGGAGCACACCCAGAGCAGAAGTTCTACCTCAGCCAGATCAGGCCTGCCAAGAAACTGCTTTTCACAGGCCTTCGTAAGAGGTGTTCCCGGAAGGCTGTAAGAGTACCTGGCAGAGCGAGTTGTTTCTTAGCTTCAAAAACAGCTGGAAGCAACATGATTTGGGGCCTCTCTCCCCCTTTGGAAACAAAGCAGCCTTTGTGCCTGGCAGCTCTAGGCCAAAGTAGCACACCCAGAGCACAAGTTCTACCTCAGCCAGATCAGGCCTTCCAAGAAACTGCGTCTCACAGGCCTTTCTCTGTCACGTTGCCGGTAGGCTGTGAGAGCACTGTGCAGAGCCAGTTGTTTCTTAGCTTCCCAAAGATTTGGAAGCAAGATGCTTTGGGGACTCTCAGCCCCTTTGGAAACGAGGCGGCCCTTTGGGCCTGGCAGCTCTAGGCCAAAGTAGCACGCCCAGAGCAGGAGTTCTACTTCAGCCAGATCAGGCCTGCCAAGAAACTGCGTTTCACAGGCCTTGGTAAGAGATGTTCCCGGTAGGCTGTGAGAGCACTGTGGAGAGCCAGTTGCTTTAGCTTCCCACAGAGCTGGAAGCAAGATGCCTTGGGGCCTCTCTCTCCCTTTGGACACAAGGCAGCCGTTTGGGCCTGGCAGCTCTAGGCCAATGGAGCACACCCACAGCAGAAGTTCTACTTCAGGCAGATCAGTCCTGCCCAGAAACTGCGTTTCACAGCCCTTGGTAAGAGATGTTCACGGTAGGCTGTGAGAGCACTGGGCAGAACCAGTTGTTTTTTAGCTTCCCAAAGTGCTGGAGGCAAGATGCTTTGGGGCCTCTCTCACCCTTTGGAAACAAGGCAGCCCTTAGGTCCTGGTAGCTCTAGGCGTATGTAGCACAACCAGAACAGAAGTTCTACTTCAGCCAGGTCAGGCCTGCCAAGAAACTGCGTTTCACAGGCCTTTCAAAGAGATGTTCTCTTAGGCTGTGAGAGCACTGGGCAGAGCCAGCTGTTTCTTAGCTTCCCGAAGAGCTGGGAGCAAGATGCTTTGGGTCCACTCTCCGTCTTTGGAAACAAGGCAGCCCTTTGGGCCTGGCAGCTCTAGGGCAATGGAGCACGCCCAGAGCAGAAGTTCTACTTCAGCCAGATCAGGCCTGCCAGGAAACTGCGTTTCACAGGCCTTGGTAAGAGATGTTCCCGGTAGGCTGTAAGAGCACTGGGCAGAGCCAGTTGTTTCTTACCTTCCTGAAAAGCTGGAAGCAAGATGCTTGGGACCCCTCTGCCCGTTTGGGAACAAGGCAGCCTTTTGGGTCGGGAAGCTCTAGGCCAATGGAGCACACGCAGAGCAGGAGTTCTACTTCAGCCTGATCAGGCCTGCAAAGAAACAGCGTTTGACAGGCCTTGGTAAGAGATGTTCCCGGTAGGTGTAAGAGCACTGGGCAGAGCCAGTTGTTTCTTAGCTTCGCAAAGACCGGGAAGCAAGATGCTTTGGGCCTCTCTGCCCCTTGGAAACAGGGCAGCACTTTGGGCCTGGCAGCTCTAGGGCAATGGAGCACACCCAGAGCCGGAGTTCTACTTCAGCCAGATGAGGCCTGCCAAGAAACTGCGTTTCACAGGCCTTTCAAAGACATGTTCCCGGTAGGCTGTAAGAGCACGGGGCAGAGCGAGTTGGTTCTTAGCTTCCCAGAGAGCTGGAAGCAAGATGCTTTGGGGCCTCTCTGCCCCTTTGGAAACAAGGCAGCACCTTGGGCCAGGCAGCTCTAGGCCAATGGAGCACACCCAGAGCAGAAGTTCTACTTCGGCCAGTTCAGGCCACCAACAAACTGCGTTTCACAGGCCTTGGTAAGAGATGTTCCCGGTAGGCTGTAAGAGCACTGGGCAACGCCAGATGTTTCTTAGCTTCCCGAAGAGCTGGAAGCAAGATGCTTTGGGGCCTCTCATCCCCTTTGCAAACAAGGCCGACCTTTGGGCCAGGCAGCTCTAGGCCAATGGAGCACACCCAGAGCAGAAGTTCTACCTCAGCCAGATAAGGCCTGCCAAGAAACTGCGTTTCAAAGGCTTTGGTAAGAGATGTTCCCGGTACTCTGTTAGAGCACTGGGCAGAGCCATTTGTTTCTTAGCTTCCCAAAGAGCTGGAAGCAAGATGCTTTGGGGGCTCCCTGCCCCTTTGCCAACAAGGGCGACCTTTGGGCCTTTCAGCTCTAGGCCAATGGAGCACACCCAGAGCAGAAGTCCTACTTCAGCCAGATCAGGCCTGCCAAGGAACTGCGTTTCAGAGGCCTTTGTATGTGACGTTCCCGGTAGGCTGTGAGAGCACGGTGCAGAGCCAGTTGTTTCCTTGTTTCCCAAACAGCTGGAAGCAAGACGCTTTGGGGCCTCTCTGCCCCTTTGGAAACAAGGCAGCACGTTGGGTCTGGCAGCTCTAGGGCAATGGAGCACAACCAGAGCCGAAGTTCTACTTCTTCCAGATCAGGCCTGCCTAGACAGTGCGTTTCACAGGCCTTGATAAGAGATGTTCTCTTAGGCTATAAGAGCACTGGGCACAGCCAGTTGTTTCTTAGCTTCCCAAGAGGTGGAAGCAAGATGCTTTGGGGCCTCTCTCCCCCTTTGGAAACAAGGCAGCCCTTTGGGCCTTTCAGCTCTAGGGCAATGGAGCACACCCAGAGCAGAAGTTCTACCTCAGCCAGATCAGGCCTGCCAAGAAACTGCTTTTCACAGGCCTTCGTAAGAGGTGTTCCCGGAAGGCTGTAAGAGTACCTGGCAGAGCGAGTTGTTTCTTAGCTTCAAAAACAGCTGGAAGCAACATGATTTGGGGCCTCTCTCCCCCTTTGGAAACAAAGCAGCCTTTGTGCCTGGCAGCTCTAGGCCAAAGTAGCACACCCAGAGCACAAGTTCTACCTCAGCCAGATCAGGCCTTCCAAGAAACTGCGTCTCACAGGCCTTTCTCTGTCACGTTGCCGGTAGGCTGTGAGAGCACTGTGCAGAGCCAGTTGTTTCTTAGCTTCCCAAAGATTTGGAAGCAAGATGCTTTGGGGACTCTCAGCCCCTTTGGAAACGAGGCGGCCCTTTGGGCCTGGCAGCTCTAGGCCAAAGTAGCACGCCCAGAGCAGGAGTTCTACTTCAGCCAGATCAGGCCTGCCAAGAAACTGCGTTTCACAGGCCTTGGTAAGAGATGTTCCCGGTAGGCTGTGAGAGCACTGTGGAGAGCCAGTTGCTTTAGCTTCCCACAGAGCTGGAAGCAAGATGCCTTGGGGCCTCTCTCTCCCTTTGGACACAAGGCAGCCGTTTGGGCCTGGCAGCTCTAGGCCAATGGAGCACACCCACAGCAGAAGTTCTACTTCAGGCAGATCAGTCCTGCCCAGAAACTGCGTTTCACAGCCCTTGGTAAGAGATGTTCACGGTAGGCTGTGAGAGCACTGGGCAGAACCAGTTGTTTTTTAGCTTCCCAAAGTGCTGGAGGCAAGATGCTTTGGGGCCTCTCTCACCCTTTGGAAACAAGGCAGCCCTTAGGTCCTGGTAGCTCTAGGCGTATGTAGCACAACCAGAACAGAAGTTCTACTTCAGCCAGGTCAGGCCTGCCAAGAAACTGCGTTTCACAGGCCTTTCAAAGAGATGTTCTCTTAGGCTGTGAGAGCACTGGGCAGAGCCAGCTGTTTCTTAGCTTCCCGAAGAGCTGGGAGCAAGATGCTTTGGGTCCACTCTCCGTCTTTGGAAACAAGGCAGCCCTTTGGGCCTGGCAGCTCTAGGGCAATGGAGCACGCCCAGAGCAGAAGTTCTACTTCAGCCAGATCAGGCCTGCCAGGAAACTGCGTTTCACAGGCCTTGGTAAGAGATGTTCCCGGTAGGCTGTAAGAGCACTGGGCAGAGCCAGTTGTTTCTTACCTTCCTGAAAAGCTGGAAGCAAGATGCTTGGGACCCCTCTGCCCGTTTGGGAACAAGGCAGCCTTTTGGGTCGGGAAGCTCTAGGCCAATGGAGCACACGCAGAGCAGGAGTTCTACTTCAGCCTGATCAGGCCTGCAAAGAAACAGCGTTTGACAGGCCTTGGTAAGAGATGTTCCCGGTAGGTGTAAGAGCACTGGGCAGAGCCAGTTGTTTCTTAGCTTCGCAAAGACCGGGAAGCAAGATGCTTTGGGCCTCTCTGCCCCTTGGAAACAGGGCAGCACTTTGGGCCTGGCAGCTCTAGGGCAATGGAGCACACCCAGAGCCGGAGTTCTACTTCAGCCAGATGAGGCCTGCCAAGAAACTGCGTTTCACAGGCCTTTCAAAGACATGTTCCCGGTAGGCTGTAAGAGCACGGGGCAGAGCGAGTTGGTTCTTAGCTTCCCAGAGAGCTGGAAGCAAGATGCTTTGGGGCCTCTCTGCCCCTTTGCAAACAAGGCAGCACCTTGGGCCAGGCAGCTCTAGGCCAATGGAGCACACCCAGAGCAGAAGTTCTACTTCGGCCAGTTCAGGCCACCAACAAACTGCGTTTCACAGGCCTTGGTAAGAGATGTTCCCGGTAGGCTGTAAGAGCACTGGGCAACGCCAGATGTTTCTTAGCTTCCCGAAGAGCTGGAAGCAAGATGCTTTGGGGCCTCTCATCCCCTTTGCAAACAAGGCCGACCTTTGGGCCAGGCAGCTGTAGGCCAATGGAGCACACCCAGAGCAGAAGTTCTACCTCAGCCAGATAAGGCCTGCCAAGAAACTGCGTTTCAAAGGCTTTGGTAAGAGATGTTCCCGGTACTCTGTTAGAGCACTGGGCAGAGCCATTTGTTTCTTAGCTTCCCAAAGAGCTGGAAGCAAGATGCTTTGGGGGCTCCCTGCCCCTTTGCCAACAAGGGCGACCTTTGGGCCTTTCAGCTCTAGGCCAATGGAGCACACCCAGAGCAGAAGTCCTACTTCAGCCAGATCAGGCCTGCCAAGGAACTGCGTTTCAGAGGCCTTTGTATGTGACGTTCCCGGTAGGCTGTGAGAGCACGGTGCAGAGCCAGTTGTTTCCTTGTTTCCCAAACAGCTGGAAGCAAGACGCTTTGGGGCCTCTCTGCCCCTTTGGAAACAAGGCAGCACGTTGGGTCTGGCAGCTCTAGGGCAATGGAGCACAACCAGAGCCGAAGTTCTACTTCTTCCAGATCAGGCCTGCCTAGACAGTGCGTTTCACAGGCCTTGATAAGAGATGTTCTCTTAGGCTATAAGAGCACTGGGCACAGCCAGTTGTTTCTTAGCTTCCCAAGAGGTGGAAGCAAGATGCTTTGGGGCCTCTCTCCCCCTTTGGAAACAAGGCAGCCCTTTGGGCCTTTCAGCTCTAGGGCAATGGAGCACACCCAGAGCAGAAGTTCTACCTCAGCCAGATCAGGCCTGCCAAGAAACTGCTTTTCACAGGCCTTCGTAAGAGGTGTTCCCGGAAGGCTGTAAGAGTACCTGGCAGAGCGAGTTGTTTCTTAGCTTCAAAAACAGCTGGAAGCAACATGATTTGGGGCCTCTCTCCCCCTTTGGAAACAAAGCAGCCTTTGTGCCTGGCAGCTCTAGGCCAAAGTAGCACACCCAGAGCACAAGTTCTACCTCAGCCAGATCAGGCCTTCCAAGAAACTGCGTCTCACAGGCCTTTCTCTGTCACGTTGCCGGTAGGCTGTGAGAGCACTGTGCAGAGCCAGTTGTTTCTTAGCTTCCCAAAGATTTGGAAGCAAGATGCTTTGGGGACTCTCAGCCCCTTTGGAAACAAGGCGGCCCTTTGGGCCTGGCAGCTCTAGGCCAAAGTAGCACGCCCAGAGCAGGAGTTCTACTTCAGCCAGATCAGGCCTGCCAAGAAACTGCGTTTCACAGGCCTTGGTAAGAGATGTTCCCGGTAGGCTGTGAGAGCACTGTGGAGAGCCAGTTGCTTTAGCTTCCCACAGAGCTGGAAGCAAGATGCCTTGGGGCCTCTCTCTCCCTTTGGACACAAGGCAGCCTTTTGGGCCTGGCAGCTCTAGGCCAATGGAGCACACCCACAGCAGAAGTTCTACTTCAGGCAGATCAGTCCTGCCCAGAAACTGCGTTTCACAGCCCTTGGTAAGAGATGTTCACGGTAGGCTGTGAGAGCACTGGGCAGAACCAGTTGTTTTTTAGCTTCCCAAAGTGCTGGAGGCAAGATGCTTTGGGGCCTCTCTCACCCTTTGGAAACAAGGCAGCCCTTAGGTCCTGGTAGCTCTAGGCCTATGTAGCACAACCAGAACAGAAGTTCTACTTCAGCCAGGTCGGGCCTGCCAAGAAACTGCGTTTCACAGGCCTTTCAAAGAGATGTTCTCTTAGGCTGTAAGAGCACTGGGCAGAGCCAGCTGTTTCTTAGCTTCCCGAAGAGCTGGGAGCAAGATGCTTTGGGTCCACTCTCCGTCTTTGGAAACAAGGCAGCCCTTTGGGCCTGGCAGCTCTAGGGCAATGGAGCACACCCAGAGCAGAAGTTCTACTTCAGCCAGATCAGGCCTGCCAGGAAACTGCGTTTCACAGGCCTTGGTAAGAGATGTTCCCGGTAGGCTGTAAGAGCACTGGGCAGAGCCAGTTGTTTCTTACCTTCCTGAAAAGCTGGAAGCAAGATGCTTGGGACCCCTCTGCCCGTTTGGGAACAAGGCAGCCTTTTGGGTCGGGAAGCTCTAGGCCAATGGAGCACACGCAGAGCAGGAGTTCTACTTCAGCCTGATCAGGCCTGCAAAGAAACAGCGTTTGACAGGCCTTGGTAAGAGATGTTCCCGGTAGGTGTAAGAGCACTGGGCAGAGCCAGTTGTTTCTTAGCTTCGCAAAGACCGGGAAGCAAGATGCTTTGGGCCTCTCTGCCCCTTGGAAACAGGGCAGCACTTTGGGCCTGGCAGCTCTAGGGCAATGGAGCACACCCAGAGCCGGAGTTCTACTTCAGCCAGATGAGGCCTGCCAAGAAACTGCGTTTCACAGGCCTTTCAAAGACATGTTCCCGGTAGGCTGTAAGAGCACGGGGCAGAGCGAGTTGGTTCTTAGCTTCCCAGAGAGCTGGAAGCAAGATGCTTTGGGGCCTCTCTGCCCCTTTGGAAACAAGGCAGCACCTTGGGCCTGGCAGCTCTAGGCCAATGGAGCACACCCAGAGCAGAAGTTCTACTTCGGCCAGTTCAGGCCACCAACAAACTGCGTTTCACAGGCCTTGGTAAGAGATGTTCCCGGTAGGCTGTAAGAGCACTGGGCAACGCCAGATGTTTCTTAGCTTCCCGAAGAGCTGGAAGCAAGATGCTTTGGGGCCTCTCATCCCCTTTGCAAACAAGGCCGACCTTTGGGCCAGGCAGCTCTAGGCCAATGGAGCACACCCAGAGCAGAAGTTCTACCTCAGCCAGATAAGGCCTGCCAAGAAACTGCGTTTCAAAGGCTTTGGTAAGAGATGTTCCCGCTACTCTGTTAGAGCACTGGGCAGAGCCATTTGTTTCTTAGCTTCCCAAAGAGCTGGAAGCAAGATGCTTTGGGGGCTCCCTGCCCCTTTGCCAACAAGGGCGACCTTTGGGCCTTTCAGCTCTAGGCCAATGGAGCACACCCAGAGCAGAAGTCCTACTTCAGCCAGATCAGGCCTGCCAAGGAACTGCGTTTCAGAGGCCTTTGTATGTGACGTTCCCGGTAGGCTGTGAGAGCACGGTGCAGAGCCAGTTGTTTCCTTGTTTCCCAAACAGCTGGAAGCAAGACGCTTTGGGGCCTCTCTGCCCCTTTGGAAACAAGGCAGCACGTTGGGTCTGGCAGCTCTAGGGCAATGGAGCACAACCAGAGCCGAAGTTCTACTTCTTCCAGATCAGGCCTGCCTAGACAGTGCGTTTCCCAGGCCTTGATAAGAGATGTTCTCTTAGGCTGTAAGAGCACTGGGCACAGCCAGTTGTTTCTTAGCTTCCCAAGAGGTGGAAGCAAGATGCTTTGGGGCCTCTCTCCCCCTTTGGAAACAAGGCAGCCCTTTGGGCCTTTCAGCTCTAGGGCAATGGAGCACACCCAGAGCAGAAGTTCTACCTCAGCCAGATCAGGCCTGCCAAGAAACTGCTTTTCACAGGCCTTCGTAAGAGGTGTTCCCGGAAGGCTGTAAGAGTACCTGGCAGAGCGAGTTGTTTCTTAGCTTCAAAAACAGCTGGAAGCAACATGATTTGGGGCCTCTCTCCCCCTTTGGAAACAAAGCAGCCTTTGTGCCTGGCAGCTCTAGGCCAAAGTAGCACACCCAGAGCAGAAGTTCTACCTCAGCCAGATCAGGCCTTCCAAGAAACTGCGTCTCACAGGCCTTTCTCTGTCACGTTGCCGGTAGGCTGTGAGAGCACTGTGCAGAGCCAGTTGTTTCTTAGCTTCCCAAAGATTTGGAAGCAAGATGCTTTGGGGACTCTCAGCCCCTTTGGAAACAAGGCGGCCCTTTGGGCCTGGCAGCTCTAGGCCAAAGTAGCACGCCCAGAGCAGGAGTTCTACTTCAGCCAGATCAGGCCTGCCAAGAAACTGCGTTTCACAGGCCTTGGTAAGAGATGTTCCCGGTAGGCTGTGAGAGCACTGTGGAGAGCCAGTTGCTTTAGCTTCCCACAGAGCTGGAAGCAAGATGCCTTGGGGCCTCTCTCTCCCTTTGGACACAAGGCAGCCTTTTGGGCCTGGCAGCTCTAGGCCAATGGAGCACACCCACAGCAGAAGTTCTACTTCAGGCAGATCAGTCCTGCCCAGAAACTGCGTTTCACAGCCCTTGGTAAGAGATGTTCACGGTAGGCTGTGAGAGCACTGGGCAGAACCAGTTGTTTTTTAGCTTCCCAAAGTGCTGGAGGCAAGATGCTTTGGGGCCTCTCTCACCCTTTGGAAACAAGGCAGCCCTTAGGTCCTGGTAGCTCTAGGCCTATGTAGCACAACCAGAACAGAAGTTCTACTTCAGCCAGGTCGGGCCTGCCAAGAAACTGCGTTTCACAGGCCTTTCAAAGAGATGTTCTCTTAGGCTGTAAGAGCACTGGGCAGAGCCAGCTGTTTCTTAGCTTTCCGAAGAGCTGGGAGCAAGATGCTTTGGGTCCACTCTCCGTCTTTGGAAACAAGGCAGCCCTTTGGGCCTGGCAGCTCTAGGGCAATGGAGCACACCCAGAGCAGAAGTTCTACTTCAGCCAGATCAGGCCTGCCAGGAAACTGCGTTTCACAGGCCTTGGTAAGAGATGTTCCCGGTAGGCTGTAAGAGCACTGGGCAGAGCCAGTTGTTTCTTACCTTCCTGAAAAGCTGGAAGCAAGATGCTTGGGACCCCTCTGCCCGTTTGGGAACAAGGCAGCCTTTTGGGTCGGGAAGCTCTAGGCCAATGGAGCACACGCAGAGCAGGAGTTCTACTTCAGCCTGATCAGGCCTGCAAAGAAACAGCGTTTGACAGGCCTTGGTAAGAGATGTTCCCGGTAGGTGTAAGAGCACTGGGCAGAGCCAGTTGTTTCTTAGCTTCGCAAAGACCGGGAAGCAAGATGCTTTGGGCCTCTCTGCCCCTTGGAAACAGGGCAGCACTTTGGGCCTGGCAGCTCTAGGGCAATGGAGCACACCCAGAGCCGGAGTTCTACTTCAGCCAGATGAGGCCTGCCAAGAAACTGCGTTTCACAGGCCTTTCAAAGACATGTTCCCGGTAGGCTGTAAGAGCACGGGGCAGAGCGAGTTGGTTCTTAGCTTCCCAGAGAGCTGGAAGCAAGATGCTTTGGGGCCTCTCTGCCCCTTTGGAAACAAGGCAGCACCTTGGGCCTGGCAGCTCTAGGCCAATGGAGCACACCCAGAGCAGAAGTTCTACTTCGGCCAGTTCAGGCCACCAACAAACTGCGTTTCACAGGCCTTGGTAAGAGATGTTCCCGGTAGGCTGTAAGAGCACTGGGCAACGCCAGATGTTTCTTAGCTTCCCGAAGAGCTGGAAGCAAGATGCTTTTGGGCCTCTCATCCCCTTTGCAAACAAGGCCGACCTTTGGGCCAGGCAGCTCTAGGCCAATGGAGCACACCCAGAGCAGAAGTTCTACCTCAGCCAGATAAGGCCTGCCAAGAAACTGCGTTTCAAAGGCTTTGGTAAGAGATGTTCCCGCTACTCTGTTAGAGCACTGGGCAGAGCCATTTGTTTCTTAGCTTCCCAAAGAGCTGGAAGCAAGATGCTTTGGGGGCTCCCTGCCCCTTTGCCAACAAGGGCGACCTTTGGGCCTTTCAGCTCTAGGCCAATGGAGCACACCCAGAGCAGAAGTCCTACTTCAGCCAGATCAGGCCTGCCAAGGAACTGCGTTTCAGAGGCCTTTGTATGTGACGTTCCCGGTAGGCTGTGAGAGCACGGTGCAGAGCCAGTTGTTTCCTTGTTTCCCAAACAGCTGGAAGCAAGACGCTTTGGGGCCTCTCTGCCCCTTTGGAAACAAGGCAGCACGTTGGGTCTGGCAGCTCTAGGGCAATGGAGCACAACCAGAGCCGAAGTTCTACTTCTTCCAGATCAGGCCTGCCTAGACAGTGCGTTTCCCAGGCCTTGATAAGAGATGTTCTCTTAGGCTGTAAGAGCACTGGGCACAGCCAGTTGTTTCTTAGCTTCCCAAGAGGTGGAAGCAAGATGCTTTGGGGCCTCTCTCCCCCTTTGGAAACAAGGCAGCCCTTTGGGCCTTTCAGCTCTAGGGCAATGGAGCACACCCAGAGCAGAAGTTCTACCTCAGCCAGATCAGGCCTGCCAAGAAACTGCTTTTCACAGGCCTTCGTAAGAGGTGTTCCCGGAAGGCTGTAAGAGTACCTGGCAGAGCGAGTTGTTTCTTAGCTTCAAAAACAGCTGGAAGCAACATGATTTGGGGCCTCTCTCCCCCTTTGGAAACAAAGCAGCCTTTGTGCCTGGCAGCTCTAGGCCAAAGTAGCACACCCAGAGCAGAAGTTCTACCTCAGCCAGATCAGGCCTTCCAAGAAACTGCGTCTCACAGGCCTTTCTCTGTCACGTTGCCGGTAGGCTGTGAGAGCACTGTGCAGAGCCAGTTGTTTCTTAGCTTCCCAAAGATTTGGAAGCAAGATGCTTTGGGGACTCTCAGCCCCTTTGGAAACAAGGCGGCCCTTTGGGCCTGGCAGCTCTAGGCCAAAGTAGCACGCCCAGAGCAGGAGTTCTACTTCAGCCAGATCAGGCCTGCCAAGAAACTGCGTTTCACAGGCCTTGGTAAGAGATGTTCCCGGTAGGCTGTGAGAGCACTGTGGAGAGCCAGTTGCTTTAGCTTCCCACAGAGCTGGAAGCAAGATGCCTTGGGGCCTCTCTCTCCCTTTGGACACAAGGCAGCCTTTTGGGCCTGGCAGCTCTAGGCCAATGGAGCACACCCACAGCAGAAGTTCTACTTCAGGCAGATCAGTCCTGCCCAGAAACTGCGTTTCACAGCCCTTGGTAAGAGATGTTCACGGTAGGCTGTGAGAGCACTGGGCAGAACCAGTTGTTTTTTAGCTTCCCAAAGTGCTGGAGGCAAGATGCTTTGGGGCCTCTCTCACCCTTTGGAAACAAGGCAGCCCTTAGGTCCTGGTAGCTCTAGGCCTATGTAGCACAACCAGAACAGAAGTTCTACTTCAGCCAGGTCGGGCCTGCCAAGAAACTGCGTTTCACAGGCCTTTCAAAGAGATGTTCTCTTAGGCTGTAAGAGCACTGGGCAGAGCCAGCTGTTTCTTAGCTTCCCGAAGAGCTGGGAGCAAGATGCTTTGGGTCCACTCTCCGTCTTTGGAAACAAGGCAGCCCTTTGGGCCTGGCAGCTCTAGGGCAATGGAGCACACCCAGAGCAGAAGTTCTACTTCAGCCAGATCAGGCCTGCCAGGAAACTGCGTTTCACAGGCCTTGGTAAGAGATGTTCCCGGTAGGCTGTAAGAGCACTGGGCAGAGCCAGTTGTTTCTTACCTTCCTGAAAAGCTGGAAGCAAGATGCTTGGGACCCCTCTGCCCGTTTGGGAACAAGGCAGCCTTTTGGGTCGGGAAGCTCTAGGCCAATGGAGCACACGCAGAGCAGGAGTTCTACTTCAGCCTGATCAGGCCTGCAAAGAAACAGCGTTTGACAGGCCTTGGTAAGAGATGTTCCCGGTAGGTGTAAGAGCACTGGGCAGAGCCAGTTGTTTCTTAGCTTCGCAAAGACCGGGAAGCAAGATGCTTTGGGCCTCTCTGCCCCTTGGAAACAGGGCAGCACTTTGGGCCTGGCAGCTCTAGGGCAATGGAGCACACCCAGAGCCGGAGTTCTACTTCAGCCAGATGAGGCCTGCCAAGAAACTGCGTTTCACAGGCCTTTCAAAGACATGTTCCCGGTAGGCTGTAAGAGCACGGGGCAGAGCGAGTTGGTTCTTAGCTTCCCAGAGAGCTGGAAGCAAGATGCTTTGGGGCCTCTCTGCCCCTTTGGAAACAAGGCAGCACCTTGGGCCTGGCAGCTCTAGGCCAATGGAGCACACCCAGAGCAGAAGTTCTACTTCGGCCAGTTCAGGCCACCAACAAACTGCGTTTCACAGGCCTTGGTAAGAGATGTTCCCGGTAGGCTGTAAGAGCACTGGGCAACGCCAGATGTTTCTTAGCTTCCCGAAGAGCTGGAAGCAAGATGCTTTGGGGCCTCTCATCCCCTTTGCAAACAAGGCCGACCTTTGGGCCAGGCAGCTCTAGGCCAATGGAGCACACCCAGAGCAGAAGTTCTACCTCAGCCAGATAAGGCCTGCCAAGAAACTGCGTTTCAAAGGCTTTGGTAAGAGATGTTCCCGGTACTCTGTTAGAGCACTGGGCAGAGCCATTTGTTTCTTAGCTTCCCAAAGAGCTGGAAGCAAGATGCTTTGGGGGCTCCCTGCCCCTTTGCCAACAAGGGCGACCTTTGGGCCTTTCAGCTCTAGGCCAATGGAGCACACCCAGAGCAGAAGTCCTACTTCAGCCAGATCAGGCCTGCCAAGGAACTGCGTTTCAGAGGCCTTTGTATGTGACGTTCCCGGTAGGCTGTGAGAGCACGGTGCAGAGCCAGTTGTTTCCTTGTTTCCCAAACAGCTGGAAGCAAGACGCTTTGGGGCCTCTCTGCCCCTTTGGAAACAAGGCAGCACGTTGGGTCTGGCAGCTCTAGGGCAATGGAGCACAACCAGAGCCGAAGTTCTACTTCTTCCAGATCAGGCCTGCCTAGACAGTGCGTTTCACAGGCCTTGATAAGAGATGTTCTCTTAGGCTATAAGAGCACTGGGCACAGCCAGTTGTTTCTTAGCTTCCCAAGAGGTGGAAGCAAGATGCTTTGGGGCCTCTCTCCCCCTTTGGAAACAAGGCAGCCCTTTGGGCCTTTCAGCTCTAGGGCAATGGAGCACACCCAGAGCAGAAGTTCTACCTCAGCCAGATCAGGCCTGCCAAGAAACTGCTTTTCACAGGCCTTCGTAAGAGGTGTTCCCGGAAGGCTGTAAGAGTACCTGGCAGAGCGAGTTGTTTCTTAGCTTCAAAAACAGCTGGAAGCAACATGATTTGGGGCCTCTCTCCCCCTTTGGAAACAAAGCAGCCTTTGTGCCTGGCAGCTCTAGGCCAAAGTAGCACACCCAGAGCAGAAGTTCTACCTCAGCCAGATCAGGCCTTCCAAGAAACTGCGTCTCACAGGCCTTTCTCTGTCACGTTGCCGGTAGGCTGTGAGAGCACTGTGCAGAGCCAGTTGTTTCTTAGCTTCCCAAAGATTTGGAAGCAAGATGCTTTGGGGACTCTCAGCCCCTTTGGAAACAAGGCGGCCCTTTGGGCCTGGCAGCTCTAGGCCAAAGTAGCACGCCCAGAGCAGGAGTTCTACTTCAGCCAGATCAGGCCTGCCAAGAAACTGCGTTTCACAGGCCTTGGTAAGAGATGTTCCCGGTAGGCTGTGAGAGCACTGTGGAGAGCCAGTTGCTTTAGCTTCCCACAGAGCTGGAAGCAAGATGCCTTGGGGCCTCTCTCTCCCTTTGGACACAAGGCAGCCTTTTGGGCCTGGCAGCTCTAGGCCAATGGAGCACACCCACAGCAGAAGTTCTACTTCAGGCAGATCAGTCCTGCCCAGAAACTGCGTTTCACAGCCCTTGGTAAGAGATGTTCACGGTAGGCTGTGAGAGCACTGGGCAGAACCAGTTGTTTTTTAGCTTCCCAAAGTGCTGGAGGCAAGATGCTTTGGGGCCTCTCTCACCCTTTGGAAACAAGGCAGCCCTTAGGTCCTGGTAGCTCTAGGCCTATGTAGCACAACCAGAACAGAAGTTCTACTTCAGCCAGGTCGGGCCTGCCAAGAAACTGCGTTTCACAGGCCTTTCAAAGAGATGTTCTCTTAGGCTGTAAGAGCACTGGGCAGAGCCAGCTGTTTCTTAGCTTCCCGAAGAGCTGGGAGCAAGATGCTTTGGGTCCACTCTCCGTCTTTGGAAACAAGGCAGCCCTTTGGGCCTGGCAGCTCTAGGGCAATGGAGCACACCCAGAGCAGAAGTTCTACTTCAGCCAGATCAGGCCTGCCAGGAAACTGCGTTTCACAGGCCTTGGTAAGAGATGTTCCCGGTAGGCTGTAAGAGCACTGGGCAGAGCCAGTTGTTTCTTACCTTCCTGAAAAGCTGGAAGCAAGATGCTTGGGACCCCTCTGCCCGTTTGGGAACAAGGCAGCCTTTTGGGTCGGGAAGCTCTAGGCCAATGGAGCACACGCAGAGCAGGAGTTCTACTTCAGCCTGATCAGGCCTGCAAAGAAACAGCGTTTGACAGGCCTTGGTAAGAGATGTTCCCGGTAGGTGTAAGAGCACTGGGCAGAGCCAGTTGTTTCTTAGCTTCGCAAAGACCGGGAAGCAAGATGCTTTGGGCCTCTCTGCCCCTTGGAAACAGGGCAGCACTTTGGGCCTGGCAGCTCTAGGGCAATGGAGCACACCCAGAGCCGGAGTTCTACTTCAGCCAGATGAGGCCTGCCAAGAAACTGCGTTTCACAGGCCTTTCAAAGACATGTTCCCGGTAGGCTGTAAGAGCACGGGGCAGAGCGAGTTGGTTCTTAGCTTCCCAGAGAGCTGGAAGCAAGATGCTTTGGGGCCTCTCTGCCCCTTTGGAAACAAGGCAGCACCTTGGGCCTGGCAGCTCTAGGCCAATGGAGCACACCCAGAGCAGAAGTTCTACTTCGGCCAGTTCAGGCCACCAACAAACTGCGTTTCACAGGCCTTGGTAAGAGATGTTCCCGGTAGGCTGTAAGAGCACTGGGCAACGCCAGATGTTTCTTAGCTTCCCGAAGAGCTGGAAGCAAGATGCTTTGGGGCCTCTCATCCCCTTTGCAAACAAGGCCGACCTTTGGGCCAGGCAGCTCTAGGCCAATGGAGCACACCCAGAGCAGAAGTTCTACCTCAGCCAGATAAGGCCTGCCAAGAAACTGCGTTTCAATGGCTTTGGTAAGAGATGTTCCCGCTACTCTGTTAGAGCACTGGGCAGAGCCATTTGTTTCTTAGCTTCCCAAAGAGCTGGAAGCAAGATGCTTTGGGGGCTCCCTGCCCCTTTGCCAACAAGGGCGACCTTTGGGCCTTTCAGCTCTAGGCCAATGGAGCACACCCAGAGCAGAAGTCCTACTTCAGCCAGATCAGGCCTGCCAAGGAACTGCGTTTCAGAGGCCTTTGTATGTGACGTTCCCGGTAGGCTGTGAGAGCACGGTGCAGAGCCAGTTGTTTCCTTGTTTCCCAAACAGCTGGAAGCAAGACGCTTTGGGGCCTCTCTGCCCCTTTGGAAACAAGGCAGCACGTTGGGTCTGGCAGCTCTAGGGCAATGGAGCACAACCAGAGCCGAAGTTCTACTTCTTCCAGATCAGGCCTGCCTAGACAGTGCGTTTCACAGGCCTTGATAAGAGATGTTCTCTTAGGCTATAAGAGCACTGGGCACAGCCAGTTGTTTCTTAGCTTCCCAAGAGGTGGAAGCAAGATGCTTTGGGGCCTCTCTCCCCCTTTGGAAACAAGGCAGCCCTTTGGGCCTTTCAGCTCTAGGGCAATGGAGCACACCCAGAGCAGAAGTTCTACCTCAGCCAGATCAGGCCTGCCAAGAAACTGCTTTTCACAGGCCTTCGTAAGAGGTGTTCCCGGAAGGCTGTAAGAGTACCTGGCAGAGCGAGTTGTTTCTTAGCTTCAAAAACAGCTGGAAGCAACATGATTTGGGGCCTCTCTCCCCCTTTGGAAACAAAGCAGCCTTTGTGCCTGGCAGCTCTAGGCCAAAGTAGCACACCCAGAGCACAAGTTCTACCTCAGCCAGATAAGGCCTGTCAAGAAGCTGCGTTTCACAGGCCTTTGTATGTGACGTTCCCGGTTGGCTTTGAGAGCACTGTGCAGAGCCAGTTGTTTTAGCTTCCCAGAGAGCAGGAAGCAAGATGCTTTGGGGCCTCTCTCACACTTTGGAAATAAAGGCAGCCCTTTGGGCCTGGCAGCCCTAGGCCAATGGAGTACACCCAGAGCACAAGTTCTACCTCAGCCAGACCAGGCCTTCCAAGAAACTGCGTCTCACAGGCCTTTCTCTGTCACGTTGCCGGTAGGCTGTGAGAGCACTGTGCAGAGCCAGTTGTTTCTTAGCTTCCCAAAGATTTGGAAGCAAGATGCTTTGGGGACTCTCAGCCCCTTTGGAAACAAGGCGGCCCTTTGGGCCTGGCAGCTCTAGGCCAAAGTAGCACGCCCAGAGCAGGAGTTCTACTTCAGCCAGATCAGGCCTGCCAAGAAACTGCGTTTCACAGGCCTTGGTAAGAGATGTTCCCGGTAGGCTGTGAGAGCACTGTGGAGAGCCAGTTGCTTTAGCTTCCCACAGAGCTGGAAGCAAGATGCTTTGGGGCCTCTCTCTCCCTTTGGACACAAGGCAGCCGTTTGCGCCTGGCAGCTCTAGGCCAATGGAGCACACCCACAGCAGAAGTTCTACTTCAGGCAGATCAGTCCTGCCCAGAAACTGCGTTTCACAGCCCTTGGTAAGAGATGTTCACGGTAGGCTGTGAGAGCACTGGGCAGAACCAGTTGTTTTTTAGCTTCCCAAAGTGCTGGAGGCAAGATGCTTTGGGGCCTCTCTCACCCTTTGGAAACAAGGCAGCCCTTAGGTCCTGGTAGCTCTAGGCCTATGTAGCACAACCAGAACAGAAGTTCTACTTCAGCCAGGTCAGGCCTGCCAAGAAACTGCGTTTCACAGGCCTTTCAAAGAGATGTTCTCTTAGGCTGTAAGAGCACTGGGCAGAGCCAGCTGTTTCTTAGCTTCCTGAAGAGCTGGGAGCAAGATGCTTT
Organism: Equus asinus; assembly: GCF_041296235.1. NCBI lineage: Eukaryota > Metazoa > Chordata > Mammalia > Perissodactyla > Equidae > Equus > Equus asinus. The sequence goes on from NW_027225523.1 coordinate 2,409,041, forward strand.
GGGTCCACTCTCCGTCTTTGGAAACAAGGCAGCCCTTTGGGCCTGGCAGCTCTAGGGCAATGGAGCACACCCAGAGCAGAAGTTCTACTTCAGCCAGATCAGGCCTGCCAGGAAACTGCGTTTCACAGGCCTTGGTAAGAGATGTTCCCGGTAGGCTGTAAGAGCACTGGGCAGAGCCAGTTGTTTCTTACCTTCCTGAAAAGCTGGAAGCAAGATGCTTGGGACCCCTCTGCCCGTTTGGGAACAAGGCGGCCTTTTGGGTCGGGAAGCTCTAGGCCAATGGAGCACACGCAGAGCAGGAGTTCTACTTCAGCCTGATCAGGCCTGCAAAGAAACAGCGTTTGACAGGCCTTGGTAAGAGATGTTCCCGGTAGGTGTAAGAGCACTGGGCAGAGCCAGTTGTTTCTTAGCTTCGCAAAGACCGGGAAGCAAGATGCTTTGGGCCTCTCTGCCCCTTGGAAACAGGGCAGCACTTTGGGCCTGGCAGCTCTAGGGCAATGGAGCACACCCAGAGCCGGAGTTCTACTTCAGCCAGATGAGGCCTGCCAAGAAACTGCGTTTCACAGGCCTTTCAAAGACATGTTCCCGGTAGGCTGTAAGAGCACGGGGCAGAGCGAGTTGGTTCTTAGCTTCCCAGACAGCTGGAAGCAAGATGCTTTGGGGCCTCTCTGCCCCTTTGGAAACAAGGCAGCACCTTGGGCCTGGCAGCTCTAGGCCAATGGAGCACACCCAGAGCAGAAGTTCTACTTCGGCCAGTTCAGGCCACCAACAAACTGCGTTTCACAGGCCTTGGTAAGAGATGTTCCCGGTAGGCTGTAAGAGCACTGGGCAACGCCAGATGTTTCTTAGCTTCCCGAAGAGCTGGAAGCAAGATGCTTTGGGGCCTCTCATCCCCTTTGCAAACAAGGCCGACCTTTGGGCCAGGCAGCTCTAGGCCAATGGAGCACACCCAGAGCAGAAGTTCTACCTCAGCCAGATAAGGCCTGCCAAGAAACTGCGTTTCAAAGGCTTTGGTAAGAGATGTTCCCGCTACTCTGTTAGAGCACTGGGCAGAGCCATTTGTTTCTTAGCTTCCCAAAGAGCTGGAAGCAAGATGCTTTGGGGGCTCCCTGCCCCTTTGCCAACAAGGGCGACCTTTGGGCCTTTCAGCTCTAGGCCAATGGAGCACACCCAGAGCAGAAGTCCTACTTCAGCCAGATCAGGCCTGCCAAGGAACTGCGTTTCAGAGGCCTTTGTATGTGACGTTCCCGGTAGGCTGTGAGAGCACGGTGCAGAGCCAGTTGTTTCCTTGTTTCCCAAACAGCTGGAAGCAAGACGCTTTGGGGCCTCTCTGCCCCTTTGGAAACAAGGCAGCACGTTGGGTCTGGCAGCTCTAGGGCAATGGAGCACAACCAGAGCCGAAGTTCTACTTCTTCCAGATCAGGCCTGCCTAGACAGTGCGTTTCACAGGCCTTGATAAGAGATGTTCTCTTAGGCTATAAGAGCACTGGGCACAGCCAGTTGTTTCTTAGCTTCCCAAGAGGTGGAAGCAAGATGCTTTGGGGCCTCTCTCCCCCTTTGGAAACAAGGCAGCCCTTTGGGCCTTTCAGCTCTAGGGCAATGGAGCACACCCAGAGCAGAAGTTCTACCTCAGCCAGATCAGGCCTGCCAAGAAACTGCTTTTCACAGGCCTTCGTAAGAGGTGTTCCCGGAAGGCTGTAAGAGTACCTGGCAGAGCGAGTTGTTTCTTAGCTTCAAAAACAGCTGGAAGCAACATGATTTGGGGCCTCTCTCCCCCTTTGGAAACAAAGCAGCCTTTGTGCCTGGCAGCTCTAGGCCAAAGTAGCACACCCAGAGCACAAGTTCTACCTCAGCCAGATAAGGCCTGTCAAGAAGCTGCGTTTCACAGGCCTTTGTATGTGACGTTCCCGGTTGGCTTTGAGAGCACTGTGCAGAGCCAGTTGTTTTAGCTTCCCAGAGAGCAGGAAGCAAGATGCTTTGGGGCCTCTCTCACACTTTGGAAATAAAGGCAGCCCTTTGGGCCTGGCAGCCCTAGGCCAATGGAGTACACCCAGAGCACAAGTTCTACCTCAGCCAGACCAGGCCTTCCAAGAAACTGCGTCTCACAGGCCTTTCTCTGTCACGTTGCCGGTAGGCTGTGAGAGCACTGTGCAGAGCCAGTTGTTTCTTAGCTTCCCAAAGATTTGGAAGCAAGATGCTTTGGGGACTCTCAGCCCCTTTGGAAACAAGGCGGCCCTTTGGGCCTGGCAGCTCTAGGCCAAAGTAGCACGCCCAGAGCAGGAGTTCTACTTCAGCCAGATCAGGCCTGCCAAGAAACTGCGTTTCACAGGCCTTGGTAAGAGATGTTCCCGGTAGGCTGTGAGAGCACTGTGGAGAGCCAGTTGCTTTAGCTTCCCACAGAGCTGGAAGCAAGATGCCTTGGGGCCTCTCTCTCCCTTTGGACACAAGGCAGCCGTTTGGGCCTGGCAGCTCTAGGACAATGGAGCACACCCACAGCAGAAGTTCTACTTCAGGCAGATCAGTCCTGCCCAGAAACTGCGTTTCACAGCCCTTGGTAAGAGATGTTCACGGTAGGCTGTGAGAGCACTGGGCAGAACCAGTTGTTTTTTAGCTTCCCAAAGTGCTGGAGGCAAGATGCTTTGGGGCCTCTCTCACCCTTTGGAAACAAGGCAGCCCTTAGGTCCTGGTAGCTCTAGGCCTATGTAGCACAACCAGAACAGAAGTTCTACTTCAGCCAGGTCGGGCCTGCCAAGAAACTGCGTTTCACAGGCCTTTCAAAGAGATGTTCTCTTAGGCTGTAAGAGCACTGGGCAGAGCCAGCTGTTTCTTAGCTTCCCGAAGAGCTGGGAGCAAGATGCTTTGGGTCCACTCTCCGTCTTTGGAAACAAGGCAGCCCTTTGGGCCTGGCAGCTCTAGGGCAATGGAGCACACCCAGAGCAGAAGTTCTACTTCAGCCAGATCAGGCCTGCCAGGAAACTGCGTTTCACAGGCCTTGGTAAGAGATGTTCCCGGTAGGCTGTAAGAGCACTGGGCAGAGCCAGTTGTTTCTTACCTTCCTGAAAAGCTGGAAGCAAGATGCTTGGGACCCCTCTGCCCGTTTGGGAACAAGGCGGCCTTTTGGGTCGGGAAGCTCTAGGCCAATGGAGCACACGCAGAGCAGGAGTTCTACTTCAGCCTGATCAGGCCTGCAAAGTAACAGCGTTTGACAGGCCTTGGTAAGAGATGTTCCCGGTAGGTGTAAGAGCACTGGGCAGAGCCAGTTGTTTCTTAGCTTCGCAAAGACCGGGAAGCAAGATGCTTTGGGCCTCTCTGCCCCTTGGAAACAGGGCAGCACTTTGGGCCTGGCAGCTCTAGGGCAATGGAGCACACCCAGAGCCGGAGTTCTACTTCAGCCAGATGAGGCCTGCCAAGAAACTGCGTTTCACAGGCCTTTCAAAGACATGTTCCCGGTAGGCTGTAAGAGCACGGGGCAGAGCGAGTTGGTTCTTAGCTTCCCAGACAGCTGGAAGCAAGATGCTTTGGGGCCTCTCTGCCCCTTTGGAAACAAGGCAGCACCTTGGGCCTGGCAGCTCTAGGCCAATGGAGCACACCCAGAGCAGAAGTTCTACTTCGGCCAGTTCAGGCCACCAACAAACTGCGTTTCACAGGCCTTGGTAAGAGATGTTCCCGGTAGGCTGTAAGAGCACTGGGCAACGCCAGATGTTTCTTAGCTTCCCGAAGAGCTGGAAGCAAGATGCTTTGGGGCCTCTCATCCCCTTTGCAAACAAGGCCGACCTTTGGGCCAGGCAGCTCTAGGCCAATGGAGCACACCCAGAGCAGAAGTTCTACCTCAGCCAGATAAGGCCTGCCAAGAAACTGCGTTTCAAAGGCTTTGGTAAGAGATGTTCCCGGTACTCTGTTAGAGCACTGGGCAGAGCCATTTGTTTCTTAGCTTCCCAAAGAGCTGGAAGCAAGATGCTTTGGGGGCTCCCTGCCCCTTTGCCAACAAGGGCGACCTTTGGGCCTTTCAGCTCTAGGCCAATGGAGCACACCCAGAGCAGAAGTCCTACTTCAGCCAGATCAGGCCTGCCAAGGAACTGCGTTTCAGAGGCCTTTGTATGTGACGTTCCCGGTAGGCTGTGAGAGCACGGTGCAGAGCCAGTTGTTTCCTTGTTTCCCAAACAGCTGGAAGCAAGACGCTTTGGGGCCTCTCTGCCCCTTTGGAAACAAGGCAGCACGTTGGGTCTGGCAGCTCTAGGGCAATGGAGCACAACCAGAGCCGAAGTTCTACTTCTTCCAGATCAGGCCTGCCTAGACAGTGCGTTTCACAGGCCTTGATAAGAGATGTTCTCTTAGGCTATAAGAGCACTGGGCACAGCCAGTTGTTTCTTAGCTTCCCAAGAGGTGGAAGCAAGATGCTTTGGGGCCTCTCTCCCCCTTTGGAAACAAGGCAGCCCTTTGGGCCTTTCAGCTCTAGGGCAATGGAGCACACCCAGAGCAGAAGTTCTACCTCAGCCAGATCAGGCCTGCCAAGAAACTGCTTTTCACAGGCCTTCGTAAGAGGTGTTCCCGGAAGGCTGTAAGAGTACCTGGCAGAGCGAGTTGTTTCTTAGCTTCAAAAACAGCTGGAAGCAACATGATTTGGGGCCTCTCTCCCCCTTTGGAAACAAAGCAGCCTTTGTGCCTGGCAGCTCTAGGCCAAAGTAGCACACCCAGAGCAGAAGTTCTACCTCAGCCAGATCAGGCCTTCCAAGAAACTGCGTCTCACAGGCCTTTCTCTGTCACGTTGCCGGTAGGCTGTGAGAGCACTGTGCAGAGCCAGTTGTTTCTTAGCTTCCCAAAGATTTGGAAGCAAGATGCTTTGGGGACTCTCAGCCCCTTTGGAAACAAGGCGGCCCTTTGGGCCTGGCAGCTCTAGGCCAAAGTAGCACGCCCAGAGCAGGAGTTCTACTTCAGCCAGATCAGGCCTGCCAAGAAACTGCGTTTCACAGGCCTTGGTAAGAGATGTTCCCGGTAGGCTGTGAGAGCACTGTGGAGAGCCAGTTGCTTTAGCTTCCCACAGAGCTGGAAGCAAGATGCCTTGGGGCCTCTCTCTCCCTTTGGACACAAGGCAGCCTTTTGGGCCTGGCAGCTCTAGGCCAATGGAGCACACCCACAGCAGAAGTTCTACTTCAGGCAGATCAGTCCTGCCCAGAAACTGCGTTTCACAGCCCTTGGTAAGAGATGTTCACGGTAGGCTGTGAGAGCACTGGGCAGAACCAGTTGTTTTTTAGCTTCCCAAAGTGCTGGAGGCAAGATGCTTTGGGGCCTCTCTCACCCTTTGGAAACAAGGCAGCCCTTAGGTCCTGGTAGCTCTAGGCCTATGTAGCACAACCAGAACAGAAGTTCTACTTCAGCCAGGTCAGGCCTGCCAAGAAACTGCGTTTCACAGGCCTTTCAAAGAGATGTTCTCTTAGGCTGTAAGAGCACTGGGCAGAGCCAGCTGTTTCTTAGCTTCCCGAAGAGCTGGGAGCAAGATGCTTTGGGTCCACTCTCCGTCTTTGGAAACAAGGCAGCCCTTTGGGCCTGGCAGCTCTAGGGCAATGGAGCACACCCAGAGCAGAAGTTCTACTTCAGCCAGATCAGGCCTGCCAGGAAACTGCGTTTCACAGGCCTTGGTAAGAGATGTTCCCGGTAGGCTGTAAGAGCACTGGGCAGAGCCAGTTGTTTCTTACCTTCCTGAAAAGCTGGAAGCAAGATGCTTGGGACCCCTCTGCCCGTTTGGGAACAAGGCAGCCTTTTGGGTCGGGAAGCTCTAGGCCAATGGAGCACACGCAGAGCAGGAGTTCTACTTCAGCCTGATCAGGCCTGCAAAGAAACAGCGTTTGACAGGCCTTGGTAAGAGATGTTCCCGGTAGGTGTAAGAGCACTGGGCAGAGCCAGTTGTTTCTTAGCTTCGCAAAGACCGGGAAGCAAGATGCTTTGGGCCTCTCTGCCCCTTGGAAACAGGGCAGCACTTTGGGCCTGGCAGCTCTAGGGCAATGGAGCACACCCAGAGCCGGAGTTCTACTTCAGCCAGATGAGGCCTGCCAAGAAACTGCGTTTCACAGGCCTTTCAAAAACATGTTCCCGGTAGGCTGTAAGAGCACGGGGCAGAGCGAGTTGGTTCTTAGCTTCCCAGAGAGCTGGAAGCAAGATGCTTTGGGGCCTCTCTGCCCCTTTGGAAACAAGGCAGCACCTTGGGCCTGGCAGCTCTAGGCCAATGGAGCACACCCAGAGCAGAAGTTCTACTTCGGCCAGTTCAGGCCACCAACAAACTGCGTTTCACAGGCCTTGGTAAGAGATGTTCCCGGTAGGCTGTAAGAGCACTGGGCAACGCCAGATGTTTCTTAGCTTCCCGAAGAGCTGTAAGCGAGAAGCTTTCGTGCCACTCTCTCACTTTGGACTCAAGGCAGCCCTTTGGGGCAGGTAGCTCTAGGCCAATGGAGCACACCCAGAGCAGAAGTTCTACTTCGGCTAGTTCAGGCCACCAACAAACTGCGTTTCACAGGCCTTGGTAAGAGATGTTCCCGGTAGGCTGTAAGAGCACTGGGCAACGCCAGATGTTTCTTAGCTTCCCGAAGAGCTGGAAGCAAGATGCTTTGGGGCCTCTCATCCCCTTTGCAAACAAGGCCGACCTTTGGGCCAGGCAGCTCTAGGCCAATGGAGCACACCCAGAGCAGAAGTTCTACCTCAGCCAGATAAGGCCTGCCAAGAAACTGCGTTTCAAAGGCTTTGGTAAGAGATGTTCCCGGTACTCTGTTAGAGCACTGGGCAGAGCCATTTGTTTCTTAGCTTCCCAAAGAGCTGGAAGCAAGATGCTTTGGGGGCTCCCTGCCCCTTTGCCAACAAGGGCGACCTTTGGGCCTTTCAGCTCTAGGCCAATGGAGCACACCCAGAGCAGAAGTCCTACTTCAGCCAGATCAGGCCTGCCAAGGAACTGCGTTTCAGAGGCCTTTGTATGTGACGTTCCCGGTAGGCTGTGAGAGCACGGTGCAGAGCCAGTTGTTTCCTTGTTTCCCAAACAGCTGGAAGCAAGACGCTTTGGGGCCTCTCTGCCCCTTTGGAAACAAGGCAGCACGTTGGGTCTGGCAGCTCTAGGGCAATGGAGCACAACCAGAGCCGAAGTTCTACTTCTTCCAGATCAGGCCTGCCTAGACAGTGCGTTTCCCAGGCCTTGATAAGAGATGTTCTCTTAGGCTATAAGAGCACTGGGCACAGCCAGTTGTTTCTTAGCTTCCCAAGAGGTGGAAGCAAGATGCTTTGGGGCCTCTCTCCCCCTTTGGAAACAAGGCAGCCCTTTGGGCCTTTCAGCTCTAGGGCAATGGAGCACACCCAGAGCAGAAGTTCTACCTCAGCCAGATCAGGCCTGCCAAGAAACTGCTTTTCACAGGCCTTCGTAAGAGGTGTTCCCGGAAGGCTGTAAGAGTACCTGGCAGAGCGAGTTGTTTCTTAGCTTCAAAAACAGCTGGAAGCAACATGACTTGGGGCCTCTCTCCCCCTTTGGAAACAAAGCAGCCTTTGTGCCTGGCAGCTCTAGGCCAAAGTAGCACACCCAGAGCACAAGTTCTACCTCAGCCAGATAAGGCCTGTCAAGAAGCTGCGTTTCACAGGCCTTTGTATGTGACGTTCCCGGTTGGCTTTGAGAGCACTGTGCAGAGCCAGTTGTTTTAGCTTCCCAGAGAGCAGGAAGCAAGATGCTTTGGGGCCTCTCTCACACTTTGGAAATAAAGGCAGCCCTTTGGGCCTGGCAGCCCTAGGCCAATGGAGTACACCCAGAGCACAAGTTCTACCTCAGCCAGACCAGGCCTTCCAAGAAACTGCGTCTCACAGGCCTTTCTCTGTCACGTTGCCGGTAGGCTGTGAGAGCACTGTGCAGAGCCAGTTGTTTCTTAGCTTCCCAAAGATTTGGAAGCAAGATGCTTTGGGGACTCTCAGCCCCTTTGGAAACGAGGCGGCCCTTTGGGCCTGGCAGCTCTAGGCCAAAGTAGCACGCCCAGAGCAGGAGTTCTACTTCAGCCAGATCAGGCCTGCCAAGAAACTGCGTTTCACAGGCCTTGGTAAGAGATGTTCCCGGTAGGCTGTGAGAGCACTGTGGAGAGCCAGTTGCTTTAGCTTCCCACAGAGCTGGAAGCAAGATGCCTTGGGGCCTCTCTCTCCCTTTGGACACAAGGCAGCCGTTTGGGCCTGGCAGCTCTAGGCCAATGGAGCACACCCACAGCAGAAGTTCTACTTCAGGCAGATCAGTCCTGCCCAGAAACTGCGTTTCACAGCCCTTGGTAAGAGATGTTCACGGTAGGCTGTGAGAGCACTGGGCAGAACCAGTTGTTTTTTAGCTTCCCAAAGTGCTGGAGGCAAGATGCTTTGGGGCCTCTCTCACCCTTTGGAAACAAGGCAGCCCTTAGGTCCTGGTAGCTCTAGGCCTATGTAGCACAACCAGAACAGAAGTTCTACTTCAGCCAGGTCAGGCCTGCCAAGAAACTGCGTTTCACAGGCCTTTCAAAGAGATGTTCTCTTAGGCTGTAAGAGCACTGGGCAGAGCCAGCTGTTTCTTAGCTTCCCGAAGAGCTGGGAGCAAGATGCTTTGGGTCCACTCTCCGTCTTTGGAAACAAGGCAGCCCTTTGGGCCTGGCAGCTCTAGGGCAATGGAGCACACCCAGAGCAGAAGTTCTACTTCAGCCAGATCAGGCCTGCCAGGAAACTGCGTTTCACAGGCCTTGGTAAGAGATGTTCCCGGTAGGTGTAAGAGCACTGGGCAGAGCCAGTTGTTTCTTACCTTCCTGAAAAGCTGGAAGCAAGATGCTTGGGACCCCTCTGCCCGTTTGGGAACAAGGTGGCCTTTTGGGTCGGGAAGCTCTAGGCCAATGGAGCACACGCAGAGCAGGAGTTCTACTTCAGCCTGATCAGGCCTGCAAAGAAACAGCGTTTGACAGGCCTTGGTAAGAGATGTTCCCGGTAGGTGTAAGAGCACTGGGCAGAGCCAGTTGTTTCTTAGCTTCGCAAAGACCGGGAAGCAAGATGCTTTGGGCCTCTCTGCCCCTTGGAAACAGGGCAGCACTTTGGGCCTGGCAGCTCTAGGGCAATGGAGCACACCCAGAGCCGGAGTTCTACTTCAGCCAGATGAGGCCTGCCAAGAAACTGCGTTTCACAGGCCTTTCAAAGACATGTTCCCGGTAGGCTGTAAGAGCACGGGGCAGAGCGAGTTGGTTCTTAGCTTCCCAGAGAGCTGGAAGCAAGATGCTTTGGGGCCTCTCTGCCCCTTTGGAAACAAGGCAGCACCTTGGGCCTGGCAGCTCTAGGCCAATGGAGCACACCCAGAGCAGAAGTTCTACTTCGGCCAGTTCAGGCCACCAACAAACTGCGTTTCACACGCCTTGGTAAGAGATGTTCCCGGTAGGCTGTAAGAGCACTGGGCAACGCCAGATGTTTCTTAGCTTCCCGAAGAGCTGGAAGCAAGATGCTTTGGGGCCTCTCATCCCCTTTGCAAACAAGGCCGACCTTTGGGCCAGGCAGCTCTAGGCCAATGGAGCACACCCAGAGCAGAAGTTCTACCTCAGCCAGATAAGGCCTGCCAAGAAACTGCGTTTCAAAGGCTTTGGTAAGAGATGTTCCCGGTACTCTGTTAGAGCACTGGGCAGAGCCATTTGTTTCTTAGCTTCCCAAAGAGCTGGAAGCAAGATGCTTTGGGGGCTCCCTGCCCCTTTGCCAACAAGGGCGACCTTTGGGCCTTTCAGCTCTAGGCCAATGGAGCACACCCAGAGCAGAAGTCCTACTTCAGCCAGATCAGGCCTGCCAAGGAACTGCGTTTCAGAGGCCTTTGTATGTGACGTTCCCGGTAGGCTGTGAGAGCACGGTGCAGAGCCAGTTGTTTCCTTGTTTCCCAAACAGCTGGAAGCAAGACGCTTTGGGGCCTCTCTGCCCCTTTGGAAACAAGGCAGCACGTTGGGTCTGGCAGCTCTAGGGCAATGGAGCACAACCAGAGCCGAAGTTCTACTTCTTCCAGATCAGGCCTGCCTAGACAGTGCGTTTCACAGGCCTTGATAAGAGATGTTCTCTTAGGCTATAAGAGCACTGGGCACAGCCAGTTGTTTCTTAGCTTCCCAAGAGGTGGAAGCAAGATGCTTTGGGGCCTCTCTCCCCCTTTGGAAACAAGGCAGCCCTTTGGGCCTTTCAGCTCTAGGGCAATGGAGCACACCCAGAGCAGAAGTTCTACCTCAGCCAGATCAGGCCTGCCAAGAAACTGCTTTTCACAGGCCTTCGTAAGAGGTGTTCCCGGAAGGCTGTAAGAGTACCTGGCAGAGCGAGTTGTTTCTTAGCTTCAAAAACAGCTGGAAGCAACATGATTTGGGGCCTCTCTCCCCCTTTGGAAACAAAGCAGCCTTTGTGCCTGGCAGCTCTAGGCCAAAGTAGCACACCCAGAGCACAAGTTCTACCTCAGCCAGATAAGGCCTGTCAAGAAGCTGCGTTTCACAGGCCTTTGTATGTGACGTTCCCGGTTGGCTTTGAGAGCACTGTGCAGAGCCAGTTGTTTTAGCTTCCCAGAGAGCAGGAAGCAAGATGCTTTGGGGCCTCTCTCACACTTTGGAAATAAAGGCAGCCCTTTGGGCCTGGCAGCCCTAGGCCAATGGAGTACACCCAGAGCAGAAGTTCTACCTCAGCCAGATCAGGCCTTCCAAGAAACTGCGTCTCACAGGCCTTTCTCTGTCACGTTGCCGGTAGGCTGTGAGAGCACTGTGCAGAGCCAGTTGTTTCTTAGCTTCCCAAAGATTTGGAAGCAAGATGCTTTGGGGACTCTCAGCCCCTTTGGAAACAAGGCAGCCCTTTGGGCCTGGCAGCTCTAGGCCAAAGTAGCACGCCCAGAGCAGGAGTTCTACTTCAGCCAGATCAGGCCTGCCAAGAAACTGCGTTTCACAATCCTTGGTAAGAGATGTTCCCGGTAGGCTGTGAGAGCACTGTGGAGAGCCAGTTGCTTTAGCTTCCCACAGAGCTGGAAGCAAGATGCCTTGGGGCCTCTCTCTCCCTTTGGACACAAGGCAGCCTTTTGGGCCTGGCAGCTCTAGGCCAATGGAGCACACCCACAGCAGAAGTTCTACTTCAGGCAGATCAGTCCTGCCCAGAAACTGCGTTTCACAGCCCTTGGTAAGAGATGTTCACGGTAGGCTGTGAGAGCACTGGGCAGAACCAGTTGTTTTTTAGCTTCCCAAAGTGCTGGAGGCAAGATGCTTTGGGGCCTCTCTCACCCTTTGGAAACAAGGCAGCCCTTAGGTCCTGGTAGCTCTAGGCCTATGTAGCACAACCAGAACAGAAGTTCTACTTCAGCCAGGTCAGGCCTGCCAAGAAACTGCGTTTCACAGGCCTTTCACAGAGATGTTCTCTTAGGCTGTAAGAGCACTGGGCAGAGCCAGCTGTTTCTTAGCTTCCCGAAGAGCTGGGAGCAAGATGCTTTGGGTCCACTCTCCGTCTTTGGAAACAAGGCAGCCCTTTGGGCCTGGCAGCTCTAGGGCAATGGAGCACACCCAGAGCAGAAGTTCTACTTCAGCCAGATCAGGCCTGCCAGGAAACTGCGTTTCACAGGCCTTGGTAAGAGATGTTCCCGGTAGGTGTAAGAGCACTGGGCAGAGCCAGTTGTTTCTTACCTTCCTGAAAAGCTGGAAGCAAGATGCTTGGGACCCCTCTGCCCGTTTGGGAACAAGGCAGCCTTTTGGGTCGGGAAGCTCTAGGCCAATGGAGCACACGCAGAGCAGGAGTTCTACTTCAGCCTGATCAGGCCTGCAAAGAAACAGCGTTTGACAGGCCTTGGTAAGAGATGTTCCCGGTAGGTGTAAGAGCACTGGGCAGAGCCAGTTGTTTCTTAGCTTCGCAAAGACCGGGAAGCAAGATGCTTTGGGCCTCTCTGCCCCTTGGAAACAGGGCAGCACTTGGGGCCTGGCAGCTCTAGGGCAATGGAGCACACCCAGAGCCGGAGTTCTACCTCAGCCAGATCAGGCCTGCCAAGAAACTGCTTTTCACAGGCCTTCGTAAGAGGTGTTCCCGGAAGGCTGTAAGAGTACCTGGCAGAGCGAGTTGTTTCTTAGCTTCAAAAACAGCTGGAAGCAACATGATTTGGGGCCTCTCTCCCCCTTTGGAAACAAAGCAGCCTTTGTGCCTGGCAGCTCTAGGCCAAAGTAGCACACCCAGAGCACAAGTTCTACCTCAGCCAGATAAGGCCTGTCAAGAAGCTGCGTTTCACAGGCCTTTGTATGTGACGTTCCCGGTTGGCTTTGAGAGCACTGTGCAGAGCCAGTTGTTTTAGCTTCCCAGAGAGCAGGAAGCAAGATGCTTTGGGGCCTCTCTCACACTTTGGAAATAAAGGCAGCCCTTTGGGCCTGGCAGCCCTAGGCCAATGGAGTACACCCAGAGCAGAAGTTCTACCTCAGCCAGATCAGGCCTTCCAAGAAACTGCGTCTCACAGGCCTTTCTCTGTCACGTTGCCGGTAGGCTGTGAGAGCACTGTGCAGAGCCAGTTGTTTCTTAGCTTCCCAAAGATTTGGAAGCAAGATGCTTTGGGGACTCTCAGCCCCTTTGGAAACAAGGCAGCCCTTTGGGCCTGGCAGCTCTAGGCCAAAGTAGCACGCCCAGAGCAGGAGTTCTACTTCAGCCAGATCAGGCCTGCCAAGAAACTGCGTTTCACAATCCTTGGTAAGAGATGTTCCCGGTAGGCTGTGAGAGCACTGTGGAGAGCCAGTTGCTTTAGCTTCCCACAGAGCTGGAAGCAAGATGCCTTGGGGCCTCTCTCTCCCTTTGGACACAAGGCAGCCTTTTGGGCCTGGCAGCTCTAGGCCAATGGAGCACACCCACAGCAGAAGTTCTACTTCAGGCAGATCAGTCCTGCCCAGAAACTGCGTTTCACAGCCCTTGGTAAGAGATGTTCACGGTAGGCTGTGAGAGCACTGGGCAGAACCAGTTGTTTTTTAGCTTCCCAAAGTGCTGGAGGCAAGATGCTTTGGGGCCTCTCTCACCCTTTGGAAACAAGGCAGCCCTTAGGTCCTGGTAGCTCTAGGCCTATGTAGCACAACCAGAACAGAAGTTCTACTTCAGCCAGGTCAGGCCTGCCAAGAAACTGCGTTTCACAGGCCTTTCACAGAGATGTTCTCTTAGGCTGTAAGAGCACTGGGCAGAGCCAGCTGTTTCTTAGCTTCCCGAAGAGCTGGGAGCAAGATGCTTTGGGTCCACTCTCCGTCTTTGGAAACAAGGCAGCCCTTTGGGCCTGGCAGCTCTAGGGCAATGGAGCACACCCAGAGCAGAAGTTCTACTTCAGCCAGATCAGGCCTGCCAGGAAACTGCGTTTCACAGGCCTTGGTAAGAGATGTTCCCGGTAGGTGTAAGAGCACTGGGCAGAGCCAGTTGTTTCTTACCTTCCTGAAAAGCTGGAAGCAAGATGCTTGGGACCCCTCTGCCCGTTTGGGAACAAGGCAGCCTTTTGGGTCGGGAAGCTCTAGGCCAATGGAGCACACGCAGAGCAGGAGTTCTACTTCAGCCTGATCAGGCCTGCAAAGAAACAGCGTTTGACAGGCCTTGGTAAGAGATGTTCCCGGTAGGTGTAAGAGCACTGGGCAGAGCCAGTTGTTTCTTAGCTTCGCAAAGACCGGGAAGCAAGATGCTTTGGGCCTCTCTGCCCCTTGGAAACAGGGCAGCACTTGGGGCCTGGCAGCTCTAGGGCAATGGAGCACACCCAGAGCCGGAGTTCTACTTCAGCCAGATGAGGCCTGCCAAGAAACTGCGTTTCACAGGCCTTTCAAAGACATGTTCCCGGTAGGCTGTAAGAGCACGGGGCAGAGCGAGTTGGTTCTTAGCTTCCCAGACAGCTGGAAGCAAGATGCTTTGGGGCCTCTCTGCCCCTTTGCAAACAAGGCAGCACCTTGGGCCTGGCAGCTCTAGGCCAATGGAGCACACCCAGAGCAGAAGTTCTACTTCGGCCAGTTCAGGCCACCAACAAACTGCGTTTCACAGGCCTTGGTAAGAGATGTTCCCGGTAGGCTGTAAGAGCACTGGGCAACGCCAGATGTTTCTTAGCTTCCCGAAGAGCTGGAAGCAAGATGCTTTGGGGCCTCTCATCCCCTTTGCAAACAAGGCCGACCTTTGGGCCAGGCAGCTCTAGGCCAATGGAGCACACCCAGAGCAGAAGTTCTACCTCAGCCAGATAAGGCCTGCCAAGAAACTGCGTTTCAAAGGCTTTGGTAAGAGATGTTCCCGGTACTCTGTTAGAGCACTGGGCAGAGCCATTTGTTTCTTAGCTTCCCAAAGAGCTGGAAGCAAGATGCTTTGGGGGCTCCCTGCCCCTTTGCCAACAAGGGCGACCTTTGGGCCTTTCAGCTCTAGGCCAATGGAGCACACCCAGAGCAGAAGTCCTACTTCAGCCAGATCAGGCCTGCCAAGGAACTGCGTTTCAGAGGCCTTTGTATGTGACGTTCCCGGTAGGCTGTGAGAGCACGGTGCAGAGCCAGTTGTTTCCTTGTTTCCCAAACAGCTGGAAGCAAGACGCTTTGGGGCCTCTCTGCCCCTTTGGAAACAAGGCAGCACGTTGGGTCTGGCAGCTCTAGGGCAATGGAGCACAACCAGAGCCGAAGTTCTACTTCTTCCAGATCAGGCCTGCCTAGACAGTGCGTTTCACAGGCCTTGATAAGAGATGTTCTCTTAGGCTATAAGAGCACTGGGCACAGCCAGTTGTTTCTTAGCTTCCCAAGAGGTGGAAGCAAGATGCTTTGGGGCCTCTCTCCCCCTTTGGAAACAAGGCAGCCCTTTGGGCCTTTCAGCTCTAGGGCAATGGAGCACACCCAGAGCAGAAGTTCTACCTCAGCCAGATCAGGCCTGCCAAGAAACTGCTTTTCACAGGCCTTCGTAAGAGGTGTTCCCGGAAGGCTGTAAGAGTACCTGGCAGAGCGAGTTGTTTCTTAGCTTCAAAAACAGCTGGAAGCAACATGATTTGGGGCCTCTCTCCCCCTTTGGAAACAAAGCAGCCTTTGTGCCTGGCAGCTCTAGGCCAAAGTAGCACACCCAGAGCACAAGTTCTACCTCAGCCAGATAAGGCCTGTCAAGAAGCTGCGTTTCACAGGCCTTTGTATGTGACGTTCCCGGTTGGCTTTGAGAGCACTGTGCAGAGCCAGTTGTTTTAGCTTCCCAGAGAGCAGGAAGCAAGATGCTTTGGGGCCTCTCTCACACTTTGGAAATAAAGGCAGCCCTTTGGGCCTGGCAGCCCTAGGCCAATGGAGTACACCCAGAGCAGAAGTTCTACCTCAGCCAGATCAGGCCTTCCAAGAAACTGCGTCTCACAGGCCTTTCTCTGTCACGTTGCCGGTAGGCTGTGAGAGCACTGTGCAGAGCCAGTTGTTTCTTAGCTTCCCAAAGATTTGGAAGCAAGATGCTTTGGGGACTCTCAGCCCCTTTGGAAACAAGGCGGCCCTTTGGGCCTGGCAGCTCTAGGCCAAAGTAGCACGCCCAGAGCAGGAGTTCTACTTCAGCCAGATCAGGCCTGCCAAGAAACTGCGTTTCACAGGCCTTGGTAAGAGATGTTCCCGGTAGGCTGTGAGAGCACTGTGGAGAGCCAGTTGCTTTAGCTTCCCACAGAGCTGGAAGCAAGATGCTTTGGGGCCTCTCTCTCCCTTTGGACACAAGGCAGCCGTTTGCGCCTGGCAGCTCTAGGCCAATGGAGCACACCCACAGCAGAAGTTCTACTTCAGGCAGATCAGTCCTGCCCAGAAACTGCGTTTCACAGCCCTTGGTAAGAGATGTTCACGGTAGGCTGTGAGAGCACTGGGCAGAACCAGTTGTTTTTTAGCTTCCCAAAGTGCTGGAGGCAAGATGCTTTGGGGCCTCTCTCACCCTTTGGAAACAAGGCAGCCCTTAGGTCCTGGTAGCTCTAGGCCTATGTAGCACAACCAGAACAGAAGTTCTACTTCAGCCAGGTCAGGCCTGCCAAGAAACTGCGTTTCACAGGCCTTTCAAAGAGATGTTCTCTTAGGCTGTAAGAGCACTGGGCAGAGCCAGCTGTTTCTTAGCTTCCCGAAGAGCTGGAAGCAAGATGCTTGGGACCCCTCTACCCGTTTGGGAACAAGGCAGCCTTTTGGGTCGGGAAGCTCTAGGCCAATGGAGCACACGCAGAGCAGGAGTTCTACTTCAGCCTGATCAGGCCTGCAAACAAACAGCGTTTGACAGGCCTTGGTAAGAGATGTTCCCGGTAGGTGTAAGAGCACTGGGCAGAGCCAGTTGTTTCTTAGCTTCGCAAAGACCGGGAAGCAAGATGCTTTGGGCCTCTCTGCCCCTTGGAAACAGGGCAGCACTTGGGGCCTGGCAGCTCTAGGGCAATGGAGCACACCCAGAGCCGGAGTTCTACTTCAGCCAGATGAGGCCTGCCAAGAAACTGCGTTTCACAGGCCTTTCAAAGACATGTTCCCGGTAGGCTGTAAGAGCACGGGGCAGAGCGAGTTGGTTCTTAGCTTCCCAGAGAGCTGGAAGCAAGATGCTTTGGGGCCTCTCTGCCCCTTTGGAAACAAGGCAGCACCTTGGGCCTGGCAGCACAAGGGCAATGGAGCACACTCAGAGCAGAAGTTCTACTTCAGCCATATCAGGCCTGCCAGGAAACGGCGTTTCACAGGCCTTGGTAAGAGATGTTCCCGGTAGGCTGTAAGAGCACTGGGCAACGCCAGATGTTTCTTAGCTTCCCGAAGAGCTGGAAGCAAGATGCTTTGGTGCCACTCTCTCACTTTGGAATCAAGGCAGCCCTATGGGGCAGGTGGCTCTAGGCCAGTGGAGCACACCCAGAGCAGAAGTTCTACTTCGGCCAGTTCAGGCCACCAACAAACTGCGTTTCACAGGCCTTGGTAAGAGATGTTCCCGGTAGGCTGTAAGAGCACTGGGCAACGCCAGATGTTTCTTAGCTTCCCGAAGAGCTGGAAGCAAGATGCTTTGGGGCCTCTCTGCCCCTTTGCAAACATGCGGCTCTTTGGGCCAGGCAGCTCTAGGCCAATGGAGCACACCCAGAGCAGAAGTTCTACTTCAGATAGATCAGGCCACCAACAAAGTGCGTTTCACAGGCCTTGGTAAGAGATTTTCTCTCAGGCTGTAAGAGCACTGGGCAGAGCCAGTTGTTTCTTAGCTTCGCAAAGAGCTGGAAGCAAGATGCTTTGGGGGCTCCCTGCCCCTTTGCCAACAAGGCCGACCTTTGGGCCTTTCAGCTCTAGGCCAATGGAGCACACCCAGAGCAGAAGTTCTACCTCAGCCAGATAAGGCCTGCCAAGAAACTGCGTTTCAAAGGCTTTGGTAAGAGATGTTGCCGGTACTCTGTCAGAGCACTGGGCAGAGACAGTTGTTTCTTAGCTTCCCAAAGAGCTGGAAGCAAGATGCTTTGGGGCCTCTCTGCCCCTTTGCAAACAAGGCATCCCTTTGGGCCTTTCAGCTCTAGGCCAATGGAGCACAGCCAGAGCAGAAGTCCTACTTCAGCCAGATCAGGCCTGCCAAGGAACTGCGTTTCAGAGGCCTTTGTATGTGACGTTCCCGGTAGGCTGTGAGAGCACGGTGCAGAGCCAGTTGTTTCCTTGTTTCCCAAACAGCTGGAAGCAAGACGCTTTGGGGCCTCTCTGCCCCTTTGGAAACAAGGCAGCACGTTGGGTCTGGCAGCTCTAGGGCAATGGAGCACAACCAGAGCCGAAGTTCTACTTCTTCCAGATCAGGCCTGCCTAGACAGTGCGTTTCACAGGCCTTGATAAGAGATGTTCTCTTAGGCTATAAGAGCACTGGGCACAGCCAGTTGTTTCTTAGCTTCCCAAGAGGTGGAAGCAAGATGCTTTGGGGCCTCTCTCCCCCTTTGGAAACAAGGCAGCCCTTTGGGCCTTTCAGCTCTAGGGCAATGGAGCACACCCAGAGCAGAAGTTCTACCTCAGCCAGATCAGGCCTGCCAAGAAACTGCTTTTCACAGGCCTTCGTAAGAGGTGTTCCCGGAAGGCTGTAAGAGTACCTGGCAGAGCGAGTTGTTTCTTAGCTTCAAAAACAGC
Source organism: Equus asinus (assembly GCF_041296235.1). NCBI lineage: Eukaryota > Metazoa > Chordata > Mammalia > Perissodactyla > Equidae > Equus > Equus asinus. The sequence continues at coordinate 2,427,064 of NW_027225523.1, forward strand.
TGGAAGCAACATGATTTGGGGCCTCTCTCCCCCTTTGGAAACAAAGCAGCCTTTGTGCCTGGCAGCTCTAGGCCAAAGTAGCACACCCAGAGCACAAGTTCTACCTCAGCCAGATAAGGCCTGTCAAGAAGCTGCGTTTCACAGGCCTTTGTATGTGACGTTCCCGGTTGGCTTTGAGAGCACTGTGCAGAGCCAGTTGTTTTAGCTTCCCAGAGAGCAGGAAGCAAGATGCTTTGGGGCCTCTCTCACACTTTGGAAATAAAGGCAGCCCTTTGGGCCTGGCAGCCCTAGGCCAATGGAGTACACCCAGAGCAGAAGTTCTACCTCAGCCAGATCAGGCCTTCCAAGAAACTGCGTCTCACAGGCCTTTCTCTGTCACGTTGCCGGTAGGCTGTGAGAGCACTGTGCAGAGCCAGTTGTTTCTTAGCTTCCCAAAGATTTGGAAGCAAGATGCTTTGGGGACTCTCAGCCCCTTTGGAAACAAGGCGGCCCTTTGGGCCTGGCAGCTCTAGGCCAAAGTAGCACGCCCAGAGCAGGAGTTCTACTTCAGCCAGATCAGGCCTGCCAAGAAACTGCGTTTCACAGGCCTTGGTAAGAGATGTTCCCGGTAGGCTGTGAGAGCACTGTGGAGAGCCAGTTGCTTTAGCTTCCCACAGAGCTGGAAGCAAGATGCTTTGGGGCCTCTCTCTCCCTTTGGACACAAGGCAGCCGTTTGCGCCTGGCAGCTCTAGGCCAATGGAGCACACCCACAGCAGAAGTTCTACTTCAGGCAGATCAGTCCTGCCCAGAAACTGCGTTTCACAGCCCTTGGTAAGAGATGTTCACGGTAGGCTGTGAGAGCACTGGGCAGAACCAGTTGTTTTTTAGCTTCCCAAAGTGCTGGAGGCAAGATGCTTTGGGGCCTCTCTCACCCTTTGGAAACAAGGCAGCCCTTAGGTCCTGGTAGCTCTAGGCCTATGTAGCACAACCAGAACAGAAGTTCTACTTCAGCCAGGTCAGGCCTGCCAAGAAACTGCGTTTCACAGGCCTTTCAAAGAGATGTTCTCTTAGGCTGTAAGAGCACTGGGCAGAGCCAGCTGTTTCTTAGCTTCCCGAAGAGCTGGAAGCAAGATGCTTGGGACCCCTCTACCCGTTTGGGAACAAGGCAGCCTTTTGGGTCGGGAAGCTCTAGGCCAATGGAGCACACGCAGAGCAGGAGTTCTACTTCAGCCTGATCAGGCCTGCAAACAAACAGCGTTTGACAGGCCTTGGTAAGAGATGTTCCCGGTAGGTGTAAGAGCACTGGGCAGAGCCAGTTGTTTCTTAGCTTCGCAAAGACCGGGAAGCAAGATGCTTTGGGCCTCTCTGCCCCTTGGAAACAGGGCAGCACTTGGGGCCTGGCAGCTCTAGGGCAATGGAGCACACCCAGAGCCGGAGTTCTACTTCAGCCAGATGAGGCCTGCCAAGAAACTGCGTTTCACAGGCCTTTCAAAGACATGTTCCCGGTAGGCTGTAAGAGCACGGGGCAGAGCGAGTTGGTTCTTAGCTTCCCAGAGAGCTGGAAGCAAGATGCTTTGGGGCCTCTCTGCCCCTTTGGAAACAAGGCAGCACCTTGGGCCTGGCAGCACAAGGGCAATGGAGCACACTCAGAGCAGAAGTTCTACTTCAGCCATATCAGGCCTGCCAGGAAACGGCGTTTCACAGGCCTTGGTAAGAGATGTTCCCGGTAGGCTGTAAGAGCACTGGGCAACGCCAGATGTTTCTTAGCTTCCCGAAGAGCTGGAAGCAAGATGCTTTGGTGCCACTCTCTCACTTTGGAATCAAGGCAGCCCTATGGGGCAGGTGGCTCTAGGCCAGTGGAGCACACCCAGAGCAGAAGTTCTACTTCGGCCAGTTCAGGCCACCAACAAACTGCGTTTCACAGGCCTTGGTAAGAGATGTTCCCGGTAGGCTGTAAGAGCACTGGGCAACGCCAGATGTTTCTTAGCTTCCCGAAGAGCTGGAAGCAAGATGCTTTGGGGCCTCTCTGCCCCTTTGCAAACATGCGGCTCTTTGGGCCAGGCAGCTCTAGGCCAATGGAGCACACCCAGAGCAGAAGTTCTACTTCAGATAGATCAGGCCACCAACAAAGTGCGTTTCACAGGCCTTGGTAAGAGATTTTCTCTCAGGCTGTAAGAGCACTGGGCAGAGCCAGTTGTTTCTTAGCTTCGCAAAGAGCTGGAAGCAAGATGCTTTGGGGGCTCCCTGCCCCTTTGCCAACAAGGCCGACCTTTGGGCCTTTCAGCTCTAGGCCAATGGAGCACACCCAGAGCAGAAGTTCTACCTCAGCCAGATAAGGCCTGCCAAGAAACTGCGTTTCAAAGGCTTTGGTAAGAGATGTTGCCGGTACTCTGTCAGAGCACTGGGCAGAGACAGTTGTTTCTTAGCTTCCCAAAGAGCTGGAAGCAAGATGCTTTGGGGCCTCTCTGCCCCTTTGCAAACAAGGCATCCCTTTGGGCCTTTCAGCTCTAGGCCAATGGAGCACAGCCAGAGCAGAAGTCCTACTTCAGCCAGATCAGGCCTGCCAAGGAACTGCGTTTCAGAGGCCTTTGTATGTGACGTTCCCGGTAGGCTGTGAGAGCACGGTGCAGAGCCAGTTGTTTCCTTGTTTCCCAAACAGCTGGAAGCAAGACGCTTTGGGGCCTCTCTGCCCCTTTGGAAACAAGGCAGCACGTTGGGTCTGGCAGCTCTAGGGCAATGGAGCACAACCAGAGCCGAAGTTCTACTTCTTCCAGATCAGGCCTGCCTAGACAGTGCGTTTCACAGGCCTTGATAAGAGATGTTCTCTTAGGCTATAAGAGCACTGGGCACAGCCAGTTGTTTCTTAGCTTCCCAAGAGGTGGAAGCAAGATGCTTTGGGGCCTCTCTCCCCCTTTGGAAACAAGGCAGCCCTTTGGGCCTTTCAGCTCTAGGGCAATGGAGCACACCCAGAGCAGAAGTTCTACCTCAGCCAGATCAGGCCTGCCAAGAAACTGCTTTTCACAGGCCTTCGTAAGAGGTGTTCCCGGAAGGCTGTAAGAGTACCTGGCAGAGCGAGTTGTTTCTTAGCTTCAAAAACAGCTGGAAGCAACATGATTTGGGGCCTCTCTCCCCCTTTGGAAACAAAGCAGCCTTTGTGCCTGGCAGCTCTAGGCCAAAGTAGCACACCCAGAGCACAAGTTCTACCTCAGCCAGATAAGGCCTGTCAAGAAGCTGCGTTTCACAGGCCTTTGTATGTGACGTTCCCGGTTGGCTTTGAGAGCACTGTGCAGAGCCAGTTGTTTTAGCTTCCCAGAGAGCAGGAAGCAAGATGCTTTGGGGCCTCTCTCACACTTTGGAAATAAAGGCAGCCCTTTGGGCCTGGCAGCCCTAGGCCAATGGAGTACACCCAGAGCAGAAGTTCTACCTCAGCCAGATCAGGCCTTCCAAGAAACTGCGTCTCACAGGCCTTTCTCTGTCACGTTGCCGGTAGGCTGTGAGAGCACTGTGCAGAGCCAGTTGTTTCTTAGCTTCCCAAAGATTTGGAAGCAAGATGCTTTGGGGACTCTCAGCCCCTTTGGAAACAAGGCGGCCCTTTGGGCCTGGCAGCTCTAGGCCAAAGTAGCACGCCCAGAGCAGGAGTTCTACTTCAGCCAGATCAGGCCTGCCAAGAAACTGCGTTTCACAGGCCTTGGTAAGAGATGTTCCCGGTAGGCTGTGAGAGCACTGTGGAGAGCCAGTTGCTTTAGCTTCCCACAGAGCTGGAAGCAAGATGCTTTGGGGCCTCTCTCTCCCTTTGGACACAAGGCAGCCGTTTGCGCCTGGCAGCTCTAGGCCAATGGAGCACACCCACAGCAGAAGTTCTACTTCAGGCAGATCAGTCCTGCCCAGAAACTGCGTTTCACAGCCCTTGGTAAGAGATGTTCACGGTAGGCTGTGAGAGCACTGGGCAGAACCAGTTGTTTTCTAGCTTCCCAAAGTGCTGGAGGCAAGATGCTTTGGGGCCTCTCTCACCCTTTGGAAACAAGGCAGCCCTTAGGTCCTGGTAGCTCTAGGCCTATGTAGCACAACCAGAACAGAAGTTCTACTTCAGCCAGGTCAGGCCTGCCAAGAAACTGCGTTTCACAGGCCTTTCAAAGAGATGTTCTCTTAGGCTGTAAGAGCACTGGGCAGAGCCAGCTGTTTCTTAGCTTCCCGAAGAGCTGGGAGCAAGATGCTTTGGGTCCACTCTCCGTCTTTGGAAACAAGGCAGCCCTTTGGGCCTGGCAGCTCTAGGGCAATGGAGCACACCCAGAGCAGAAGTTCTACTTCAGCCAGATCAGGCCTGCCAGGAAACTGCGTTTCACAGGCCTTGGTAAGAGATGTTCCCGGTAGGCTGTAAGAGCACTGGGCAGAGCCAGTTGTTTCTTACCTTCCTGAAAAGCTGGAAGCAAGATGCTTGGGACCCCTCTGCCCGTTTGGGAACAAGGCAGCCTTTTGGGTCGGGAAGCTCTAGGCCAATGGAGCACACGCAGAGCAGGAGTTCTACTTCAGCCTGATCAGGCCTGCAAAGAAACAGCGTTTGACAGGCCTTGGTAAGAGATGTTCCCGGTAGGTGTAAGAGCACTGGGCAGAGCCAGTTGTTTCTTAGCTTCGCAAAGACCGGGAAGCAAGATGCTTTGGGCCTCTCTGCCCCTTGGAAACAGGGCAGCACTTGGGGCCTGGCAGCTCTAGGGCAATGGAGCACACCCAGAGCCGGAGTTCTACTTCAGCCAGATGAGGCCTGCCAAGAAACTGCGTTTCACAGGCCTTTCAAAGACATGTTCCCGGTAGGCTGTAAGAGCACGGGGCAGAGCGAGTTGGTTCTTAGCTTCCCAGAGAGCTGGAAGCAAGATGCTTTGGGGCCTCTCTGCCCCTTTGGAAACAAGGCAGCACCTTGGGCCTGGCAGCACAAGGGCAATGGAGCACACTCAGAGCAGAAGTTCTACTTCAGCCATATCAGGCCTGCCAGGAAACGGCGTTTCACAGGCCTTGGTAAGAGATGTTCCCGGTAGGCTGTAAGAGCACTGGGCAACGCCAGATGTTTCTTAGCTTCCCGAAGAGCTGGAAGCAAGATGCTTTGGTGCCACTCTCTCACTTTGGAATCAAGGCAGCCCTTTGGGGCAGGTAGCTCTAGGCCAGTGGAGCACACCCAGAGCAGAAGTTCTACTTCGGCCAGTTCAGGCCACCAACAAACTGCGTTTCACAGGGCTTGGTAAGAGATTTTCTCTCAGGCTGTAAGAGCACTGGGCAGAGCCAGTTGTTTCTTAGCTTCCCAAAGAGCTGGAAGCAAGATGCTTTGGGGGCTCCCTGCCCCTTTGCCAACAAGGCCGACCTTTGGGCCTTTCAGCTCTAGGCCAATGGAGCACACCCAGAGCAGAAGTTCTACCTCAGCCAGATAAGGCCTGCCAAGAAACTGCGTTTCAAAGGCTTTGGTAAGAGATGTTGCCGGTACTCTGTCAGAGCACTGGGCAGAGACAGTTGTTTCTTAGCTTCCCAAAGAGCTGGAAGCAAGATGCTTCGGGGCCTCTCTGCCCCTTTGCAAACAAGGCATCCCTTTGGGCCTTTCAGCTCTAGGCCAATGGAGCACAGCCAGAGCAGAAGTCCTACTTCAGCCAGATCAGGCCTGCCGTGGAACTGCGTTTCAGAGGCCTTTGTATGTGACCTTCCCGGTAGGCTGTGAGAGCACGGTGCAGAGCCAGTTGTTTCCTTGTTTCCCAAACAGCTGGAAGCAAGACGCTTTGGGGCCTCTCTGCCCCTTTGGAAACAAGGCAGCACGTTGGGTCTGGCAGCTCTAGGGCAATGGAGCACAACCAGAGCAGAAGTTCTACTTCTTCCAGATCAGGCCTGCCTAGAAAGTGCGTTTCACAGGCCTTGATAAGAGATGTTCTCTTAGGCTATAAGAGCACTGGGCACAGCCAGTTGTTTCTTAGCTTCCCAAGAGGTGGAAGCAAGATGCTTTGGGGCCTCTCTCCCCCTTTGGAAACAAGGCAGCCCTTTGGGCCTTTCAGCTCTAGGGCAATGGAGCACACCCAGAGCAGAAGTTCTACCTCAGCCAGATCAGGCCTGCCAAGAAACTGCTTTTCACAGGCCTTCGTAAGAGGTGTTCCCGGAAGGCTGTAAGAGTACCTGGCAGAGCGAGTTGTTTCTTAGCTTCAAAAACAGCTGGAAGCAACATGATTTGGGGCCTCTCTCCCCCTTTGGAAACAAAGCAGCCTTTGTGCCTGGCAGCTCTAGGCCAAAGTAGCACACCCAGAGCACAAGTTCTACCTCAGCCAGATAAGGCCTGTCAAGAAGCTGCGTTTCACAGGCCTTTGTATGTGACGTTCCCGGTTGGCTTTGAGAGCACTGTGCAGAGCCAGTTGTTTTAGCTTCCCAGAGAGCAGGAAGCAAGATGCTTTGGGGCCTCTCTCACACTTTGGAAATAAAGGCAGCCCTTTGGGCCTGGCAGCCCTAGGCCAATGGAGTACACCCAGAGCAGAAGTTCTACCTCAGCCAGATCAGGCCTTCCAAGAAACTGCGTCTCACAGGCCTTTCTCTGTCACGTTGCCGGTAGGCTGTGAGAGCACTGTGCAGAGCCAGTTGTTTCTTAGCTTCCCAAAGATTTGGAAGCAAGATGCTTTGGGGACTCTCAGCCCCTTTGGAAACAAGGCGGCCCTTTGGGCCTGGCAGCTCTAGGCCAAAGTAGCACGCCCAGAGCAGGAGTTCTACTTCAGCCAGATCAGGCCTGCCAAGAAACTGCGTTTCACAGGCCTTGGTAAGAGATGTTCCCGGTAGGCTGTGAGAGCACTGTGGAGAGCCAGTTGCTTTAGCTTCCCACAGAGCTGGAAGCAAGATGCTTTGGGGCCTCTCTCTCCCTTTGGACACAAGGCAGCCGTTTGCGCCTGGCAGCTCTAGGCCAATGGAGCACACCCACAGCAGAAGTTCTACTTCAGGCAGATCAGTCCTGCCCAGAAACTGCGTTTCACAGCCCTTGGTAAGAGATGTTCACGGTAGGCTGTGAGAGCACTGGGCAGAACCAGTTGTTTTTTAGCTTCCCAAAGTGCTGGAGGCAAGATGCTTTGGGGCCTCTCTCACCCTTTGGAAACAAGGCAGCCCTTAGGTCCTGGTAGCTCTAGGCCTATGTAGCACAACCAGAACAGAAGTTCTACTTCAGCCAGGTCAGGCCTGCCAAGAAACTGCGTTTCACAGGCCTTTCAAAGAGATGTTCTCTTAGGCTGTAAGAGCACTGGGAAGAGCCAGCTGTTTCTTAGCTTCCCGAAGAGCTGGGAGCAAGATGCTTGGGACCCCTCTACCCGTTTGGGAACAAGGCAGCCTTTTGGGTCGGGAAGCTCTAGGCCAATGGAGCACACGCAGAGCAGGAGTTCTACTTCAGCCTGATCAGGCCTGCAAAGAAACAGCGTTTGACAGGCCTTGGTAAGAGATGTTCCCGGTAGGTGTAAGAGCACTGGGCAGAGCCAGTTGTTTCTTAGCTTCGCAAAGACCGGGAAGCAAGATGCTTTGGGCCTCTCTGCCCCTTGGAAACAGGGCAGCACTTGGGGCCTGGCAGCTCTAGGGCAATGGAGCACACCCAGAGCCGGAGTTCTACTTCAGCCAGATGAGGCCTGCCAAGAAACTGCGTTTCACAGGCCTTTCAAAGACATGTTCCCGGTAGGCTGTAAGAGCACGGGGCAGAGCGAGTTGGTTCTTAGCTTCCCAGAGAGCTGGAAGCAAGATGCTTTGGGGCCTCTCTGCCCCTTTGGAAACAAGGCAGCACCTTGGGCCTGGCAGCACAAGGGCAATGGAGCACACTCAGAGCAGAAGTTCTACTTCAGCCATATCAGGCCTGCCAGGAAACGGCGTTTCACAGGCCTTGGTAAGAGATGTTCCCGGTAGGCTGTAAGAGCACTGGGCAACGCCAGATGTTTCTTAGCTTCCCGAAGAGCTGGAAGCAAGATGCTTTGGTGCCACTCTCTCACTTTGGAATCAAGGCAGCCCTATGGGGCAGGTGGCTCTAGGCCAGTGGAGCACACCCAGAGCAGAAGTTCTACTTCGGCCAGTTCAGGCCACCAACAAACTGCGTTTCACAGGCCTTGGTAAGAGATGTTCCCGGTAGGCTGTAAGAGCACTGGGCAACGCCAGATGTTTCTTAGCTTCCCGAAGAGCTGGAAGCAAGATGCTTTGGGGCCTCTCTGCCCCTTTGCAAACATGCGGCTCTTTGGGCCAGGCAGCTCTAGGCCAATGGAGCACACCCAGAGCAGAGTACTACTTCAGATAGATCAGGCCACCAACAAAGTGCGTTTCACAGGCCTTGGTAAGAGATTTTCTCTCAGGCTGTAAGAGCACTGGGCAGAGCCAGTTGTTTCTTAGCTTCGCAAAGAGCTGGAAGCAAGATGCTTTGGGGGCTCCCTGCCCCTTTGCCAACAAGGCCGACCTTTGGGCCTTTCAGCTCTAGGCCAATGGAGCACACCCAGAGCAGAAGTTCTACCTCAGCCAGATAAGGCCTGCCAAGAAACTGCGTTTCAAAGGCTTTGGTAAGAGATGTTGCCGGTACTCTGTCAGAGCACTGGGCAGAGACAGTTGTTTCTTAGCTTCCCAAAGAGCTGGAAGCAAGATGCTTTGGGGCCTCTCTGCCCCTTTGCAAACAAGGCATCCCTTTGGGCCTTTCAGCTCTAGGCCAATGGAGCACAGCCAGAGCAGAAGTCCTACTTCAGCCAGATCAGGCCTGCCAAGGAACTGCGTTTCAGAGGCCTTTGTATGTGACGTTCCCGGTAGGCTGTGAGAGCACGGTGCAGAGCCAGTTGTTTCCTTGTTTCCCAAACAGCTGGAAGCAAGACGCTTTGGGGCCTCTCTGCCCCTTTGGAAACAAGGCAGCACGTTGGGTCTGGCAGCTCTAGGGCAATGGAGCACAACCAGAGCCGAAGTTCTACTTCTTCCAGATCAGGCCTGCCTAGACAGTGCGTTTCCCAGGCCTTGATAAGAGATGTTCTCTTAGGCTATAAGAGCACTGGGCACAGCCAGTTGTTTCTTAGCTTCCCAAGAGGTGGAAGCAAGATGCTTTGGGGCCTCTCTCCCCCTTTGGAAACAAGGCAGCCCTTTGGGCCTTTCAGCTCTAGGGCAATGGAGCACACCCAGAGCAGAAGTTCTACCTCAGCCAGATCAGGCCTGCCAAGAAACTGCTTTTCACAGGCCTTCGTAAGAGGTGTTCCCGGAAGGCTGTAAGAGTACCTGGCAGAGCGAGTTGTTTCTTAGCTTCAAAAACAGCTGGAAGCAACATGATTTGGGGCCTCTCTCCCCCTTTGGAAACAAAGCAGCCTTTGTGCCTGGCAGCTCTAGGCCAAAGTAGCACACCCAGAGCACAAGTTCTACCTCAGCCAGATAAGGCCTGTCAAGAAGCTGCGTTTCACAGGCCTTTGTATGTGACGTTCCCGGTTGGCTTTGAGAGCACTGTGCAGAGCCAGTTGTTTTAGCTTCCCAGAGAGCAGGAAGCAAGATGCTTTGGGGCCTCTCTCACACTTTGGAAATAAAGGCAACCCTTTGGGCCTGGCAGCCCTAGGCCAATGGAGTACACCCAGAGCAGAAGTTCTACCTCAGCCAGATCAGGCCTTCCAAGAAACTGCGTCTCACAGGCCTTTCTCTGTCACGTTGCCGGTAGGCTGTGAGAGCACTGTGCAGAGCCAGTTGTTTCTTAGCTTCCCAAAGATTTGGAAGCAAGATGCTTTGGGGACTCTCAGCCCCTTTGGAAACAAGGCGGCCCTTTGGGCCTGGCAGCTCTAGGCCAAAGTAGCACGCCCAGAGCAGGAGTTCTACTTCAGCCAGATCAGGCCTGCCAAGAAACTGCGTTTCACAGGCCTTGGTAAGAGATGTTCCCGGTAGGCTGTGAGAGCACTGTGGAGAGCCAGTTGCTTTAGCTTCCCACAGAGCTGGAAGCAAGATGCTTTGGGGCCTCTCTCTCCCTTTGGACACAAGGCAGCCGTTTGCGCCTGGCAGCTCTAGGCCAATGGAGCACACCCACAGCAGAAGTTCTACTTCAGGCAGATCAGTCCTGCCCAGAAACTGCGTTTCACAGCCCTTGGTAAGAGATGTTCACGGTAGGCTGTGAGAGCACTGGGCAGAACCAGTTGTTTTCTAGCTTCCCAAAGTGCTGGAGGCAAGATGCTTTGGGGCCTCTCTCACCCTTTGGAAACAAGGCAGCCCTTAGGTCCTGGTAGCTCTAGGCCTATGTAGCACAACCAGAACAGAAGTTCTACTTCAGCCAGGTCAGGCCTGCCAAGAAACTGCGTTTCACAGGCCTTTCAAAGAGATGTTCTCTTAGGCTGTAAGAGCACTGGGCAGAGCCAGCTGTTTCTTAGCTTCCCGAAGAGCTGGGAGCAAGATGCTTTGGGTCCACTCTCCGTCTTTGGAAACAAGGCAGCCCTTTGGGCCTGGCAGCTCTAGGGCAGTGGAGCACGCCCAGAGCAGAAGTTCTACTTCAGCCAGATCAGGCCTGCCAGGAAACTGCGTTTCACAGGCCTTGGTAAGAGATGTTCCCGGTAGGCTGTAAGAGCACTGGGCAGAGCCAGTTGTTTCTTACCTTCCTGAAAAGCTGGAAGCAAGATGCTTGGGACCCCTCTGCCCGTTTGGGAACAAGGCAGCCTTTTGGGTCTGGAAGCTCTAGGCCAATGGAGCACACGCAGAGCAGGAGTTCTACTTCAGCCTGATCAGGCCTGCAAAGAAACAGCGTTTGACAGGCCTTGGTAAGAGATGTTCCCGGTAGGTGTAAGAGCACTGGGCAGAGCCAGTTGTTTCTTAGCTTCGCAAAGACCGGGAAGCAAGATGCTTTGGGCCTCTCTGCCCCTTGGAAACAGTGCAGCACTTGGGGCCTGGCAGCTCTAGGGCAATGGAGCACACCCAGAGCCGGAGTTCTACTTCAGCCAGATGAGGCCTGCCAAGAAACTGCGTTTCACAGGCCTTTCAAAGACATGTTCCCAGTAGGCTGTAAGAGCACGGGGCAGAGCGAGTTGGTTCTTAGCTTCCCAGAGAGCTGGAAGCAAGATGCTTTGGGGCCTCTCTGCCCCTTTGGAAACAAGGCAGCACCTTGGGCCAGGCAGCTCTAGGCCAATGGAGCACACCCAGAGCAGAAGTTCTACTTCGGCCAGTTCAGGCCACCAACAAACTGCGTTTCACAGGCCTTGGTAAGAGATGATCCCGGTAGGCTGTAAGAGCACTGGGCAACGCCAGATGTTTCTTAGCTTCCCGAAGAGCTGGAAGCAAGATGCTTTGGTGCCACTCTCTCACTTTGGAATCAAGGCAGCCCTTTGGGGCAGGTAGCTCTAGGCCAGTGGAGCACACCCAGAGCAGAAGTTCTACTTCGGCCAGTTCAGGCCACCAACAAACTGCGTTTCACAGGCCTTGGTAAGAGATGTTCCCGGTAGGCTGTAAGAGCACTGGGCAACGCCAGATGTTTCTTAGCTTCCCGAAGAGCTGGAAGCAAGATGCTTTGGGGCCTCTCTGCCCCTTTGCAAACAAGGCGGCCCTTTGGGCCAGGCAGCTCTAGGCCAATGGAGCACACCCAGAGCAGAAGTTCTACTTCAGCTAGATCAGGCCACCAACAAAGTGCGTTTCACAGGGCTTGGTAAGAGATTTTCTCTCAGGCTGTAAGAGCACTGGGCAGAGCCAGTTGTTTCTTAGCTTCCCAAAGAGCTGGAAGCAAGATGCTTTGGGGGCTCCCTGCCCCTTTGCCAACAAGGCCGACCTTTGGGCCTTTCAGCTCTAGGCCAATGGAGCACACCCAGAGCAGAAGTTCTACCTCAGCCAGATAAGGCCTGCCAAGAAACTGCGTTTCAAAGGCTTTGGTAAGAGATGTTGCCGGTACTCTGTCAGAGCACTGGGCAGAGACAGTTGTTTCTTAGCTTCCCAAAGAGCTGGAAGCAAGATGCTTCGGGGCCTCTCTGCCCCTTTGCAAACAAGGCATCCCTTTGGGCCTTTCAGCTCTAGGCCAATGGAGCACAGCCAGAGCAGAAGTCCTACTTCAGCCAGATCAGGCCTGCCGTGGAACTGCGTTTCAGAGGCCTTTGTATGTGACCTTCCCGGTAGGCTGTGAGAGCACGGTGCAGAGCCAGTTGTTTCCTTGTTTCCCAAACAGCTGGAAGCAAGACGCTTTGGGGCCTCTCTGCCCCTTTGGAAACAAGGCAGCACGTTGGGTCTGGCAGCTCTAGGGCAATGGAGCACAACCAGAGCAGAAGTTCTACTTCTTCCAGATCAGGCCTGCCTAGAAAGTGCGTTTCACAGGCCTTGATAAGAGATGTTCTCTTAGGCTATAAGAGCACTGGGCACAGCCAGTTGTTTCTTAGCTTCCCAAGAGGTGGAAGCAAGATGCTTTGGGGCCTCTCTCCCCCTTTGGAAACAAGGCAGCCCTTTGGGCCTTTCAGCTCTAGGGCAATGGAGCACACCCAGAGCAGAAGTTCTACCTCAGCCAGATCAGGCCTGCCAAGAAACTGCTTTTCACAGGCCTTCGTAAGAGGTGTTCCCGGAAGGCTGTAAGAGTACCTGGCAGAGCGAGTTGTTTCTTAGCTTCAAAAACAGCTGGAAGCAACATGATTTGGGGCCTCTCTCCCCCTTTGGAAACAAAGCAGCCTTTGTGCCTGGCAGCTCTAGGCCAAAGTAGCACACCCAGAGCACAAGTTCTACCTCAGCCAGATAAGGCCTGTCAAGAAGCTGCGTTTCACAGGCCTTTGTATGTGACGTTCCCGGTTGGCTTTGAGAGCACTGTGCAGAGCCAGTTGTTTTAGCTTCCCAGAGAGCAGGAAGCAAGATGCTTTGGGGCCTCTCTCACACTTTGGAAATAAAGGCAGCCCTTTGGGCCTGGCAGCCCTAGGCCAATGGAGTACACCCAGAGCAGAAGTTCTACCTCAGCCAGATCAGGCCTTCCAAGAAACTGCGTCTCACAGGCCTTTCTCTGTCACGTTGCCGGTAGGCTGTGAGAGCACTGTGCAGAGCCAGTTGTTTCTTAGCTTCCCAAAGATTTGGAAGCAAGATGCTTTGGGGACTCTCAGCCCCTTTGGAAACATGGCGGCCCTTTGGGCCTGGCAGCTCTAGGCCAAAGTAGCACGCCCAGAGCAGGAGTTCTACTTCAGCCAGATCAGGCCTGCCAAGAAACTGCGTTTCACAGGCCTTGGTAAGAGATGTTCCCGGTAGGCTGTGAGAGCACTGTGGAGAGCCAGTTGCTTTAGCTTCCCACAGAGCTGGAAGCAAGATGCTTTGGGGCCTCTCTCTCCCTTTGGACACAAGGCAGCCGTTTGCGCCTGGCAGCTCTAGGCCAATGGAGCACACCCACAGCAGAAGTTCTACTTCAGCCAGATCAGGCCTGCCAGGAAACTGCGTTTCACAGGCCTTGGTAAGAGATGTTCCCGGTAGGCTGTAAGAGCACTGGGCAGAGCCAGTTGTTTCTTACCTTCCTGAAAAGCTGGAAGCAAGATGCTTGGGACCCCTCTGCCCGTTTGGGAACAAGGCAGCCTTTTGGGTCGGGAAGCTCTAGGCCAATGGAGCACACGCAGAGCAGGAGTTCTACTTCAGCCTGATCAGGCCTGCAAAGAAACAGCGTTTGACAGGCCTTGGTAAGAGATGTTCCCGGTAGGTGTAAGAGCACTGGGCAGAGCCAGTTGTTTCTTAGCTTCGCAAAGACCGGGAAGCAAGATGCTTTGGGCCTCTCTGCCCCTTGGAAACAGTGCAGCACTTGGGGCCTGGCAGCTCTAGGGCAATGGAGCACACCCAGAGCCGGAGTTCTACTTCAGCCAGATGAGGCCTGCCAAGAAACTGCGTTTCACAGGCCTTTCAAAGACATGTTCCCAGTAGGCTGTAAGAGCACGGGGCAGAGCGAGTTGGTTCTTAGCTTCCCAGAGAGCTGGAAGCAAGATGCTTTGGGGCCTCTCTGCCCCTTTGGAAACAAGGCAGCACCTTGGGCCAGGCAGCTCTAGGCCAATGGAGCACACCCAGAGCAGAAGTTCTACTTCGGCCAGTTCAGGCCACCAACAAACTGCGTTTCACAGGCCTTGGTAAGAGATGATCCCGGTAGGCTGTAAGAGCACTGGGCAACGCCAGATGTTTCTTAGCTTCCCGAAGAGCTGGAAGCAAGATGCTTTGGGGCCTCTCTGCCCCTTTGCAAACAAGGCGGCCCTTTGAGCCAGGCAGCTCTAGGCCAATGGAGCACACCCAGAGCAGAAGTTCTACTTCAGCTAGATCAGGCCAACAACAAAGTGCGTTTCACAGGGCTTGGTAAGAGATTTTCTCTCAGGCTGTAAGAGCACTGGGCAGAGCCAGTTGTTTCTTAGCTTCCCAAAGAGCTGGAAGCAAGATGCTTTGGGGGCTCCCTGCCCCTTTGCCAACAAGGCCGACCTTTGGGCCTTTCAGCTCTAGGCCAATGGAGCACACCCAGAGCAGAAGTTCTACCTCAGCCAGATAAGGCCTGCCAAGAAACTGCGTTTCAAAGGCTTTGGTAAGAGATGTTGCCGGTACTCTGTCAGAGCACTGGGCAGAGACAGTTGTTTCTTAGCTTCCCAAAGAGCTGGAAGCAAGATGCTTCGGGGCCTCTCTGCCCCTTTGCAAACAAGGCATCCCTTTGGGCCTTTCAGCTCTAGGCCAATGGAGCACAGCCAGAGCAGAAGTCCTACTTCAGCCAGATCAGGCCTGCCGTGGAACTGCGTTTCAGAGGCCTTTGTATGTGACCTTCCCGGTAGGCTGTGAGAGCACGGTGCAGAGCCAGTTGTTTCCTTGTTTCCCAAACAGCTGGAAGCAAGACGCTTTGGGGCCTCTCTGCCCCTTTGGAAACAAGGCAGCACGTTGGGTCTGGCAGCTCTAGGGCAATGGAGCACAACCAGAGCAGAAGTTCTACTTCTTCCAGATCAGGCCTGCCTAGAAAGTGCGTTTCACAGGCCTTGATAAGAGATGTTCTCTTAGGCTATAAGAGCACTGGGCACAGCCAGTTGTTTCTTAGCTTCCCAAGAGGTGGAAGCAAGATGCTTTGGGGCCTCTCTCCCCCTTTGGAAACAAGGCAGCCCTTTGGGCCTTTCAGCTCTAGGGCAATGGAGCACACCCAGAGCAGAAGTTCTACCTCAGCCAGATCAGGCCTGCCAAGAAACTGCTTTTCACAGGCCTTCGTAAGAGGTGTTCCCGGAAGGCTGTAAGAGTACCTGGCAGAGCGAGTTGTTTCTTAGCTTCAAAAACAGCTGGAAGCAACATGATTTGGGGCCTCTCTCCCCCTTTGGAAACAAAGCAGCCTTTGTGCCTGGCAGCTCTAGGCCAAAGTAGCACACCCAGAGCACAAGTTCTACCTCAGCCAGATAAGGCCTGTCAAGAAGCTGCGTTTCACAGGCCTTTGTATGTGACGTTCCCGGTTGGCTTTGAGAGCACTGTGCAGAGCCAGTTGTTTTAGCTTCCCAGAGAGCAGGAAGCAAGATGCTTTGGGGCCTCTCTCACACTTTGGAAATAAAGGCAGCCCTTTGGGCCTGGCAGCCCTAGGCCAATGGAGTACACCCAGAGCAGAAGTTCTACCTCAGCCAGATCAGGCCTTCCAAGAAACTGCGTCTCACAGGCCTTTCTCTGTCACGTTGCCGGTAGGCTGTGAGAGCACTGTGCAGAGCCAGTTGTTTCTTAGCTTCCCAAAGATTTGGAAGCAAGATGCTTTGGGGACTCTCAGCCCCTTTGGAAACAAGGCGGCCCTTTGGGCCTGGCAGCTCTAGGCCAAAGTAGCACGCCCAGAGCAGGAGTTCTACTTCAGCCAGATCAGGCCTGCCAAGAAACTGCGTTTCACAGGCCTTGGTAAGAGATGTTCCCGGTAGGCTGTGAGAGCACTGTGGAGAGCCAGTTGCTTTAGCTTCCCACAGAGCTGGAAGCAAGATGCTTTGGGGCCTCTCTCTCCCTTTGGACACAAGGCAGCCGTTTGCGCCTGGCAGCTCTAGGCCAATGGAGCACACCCACAGCAGAAGTTCTACTTCAGCCAGATCAGGCCTGCCAGGAAACTGCGTTTCACAGGCCTTGGTAAGAGATGTTCCCGGTAGGCTGTAAGAGCACTGGGCAGAGCCAGTTGTTTCTTACCTTCCTGAAAAGCTGGAAGCAAGATGCTTGGGACCCCTCTGCCCGTTTGGGAACAAGGCAGCCTTTTGGGTCGGGAAGCTCTAGGCCAATGGAGCACACGCAGAGCAGGAGTTCTACTTCAGCCTGATCAGGCCTGCAAAGAAACAGCGTTTGACAGGCCTTGGTAAGAGATGTTCCCGGTAGGTGTAAGAGCACTGGGCAGAGCCAGTTGTTTCTTAGCTTCGCAAAGACCGGGAAGCAAGATGCTTTGGGCCTCTCTGCCCCTTGGAAACAGTGCAGCACTTGGGGCCTGGCAGCTCTAGGGCAATGGAGCACACCCAGAGCCGGAGTTCTACTTCAGCCAGATGAGGCCTGCCAAGAAACTGCGTTTCACAGGCCTTTCAAAGACATGTTCCCAGTAGGCTGTAAGAGCACGGGGCAGAGCGAGTTGGTTCTTAGCTTCCCAGAGAGCTGGAAGCAAGATGCTTTGGGGCCTCTCTGCCCCTTTGGAAACAAGGCAGCACCTTGGGCCAGGCAGCTCTAGGCCAATGGAGCACACCCAGAGCAGAAGTTCTACTTCGGCCAGTTCAGGCCACCAACAAACTGCGTTTCACAGGCCTTGGTAAGAGATGATCCCGGTAGGCTGTAAGAGCACTGGGCAACGCCAGATGTTTCTTAGCTTCCCGAAGAGCTGGAAGCAAGATGCTTTGGTGCCACTCTCTCACTTTGGAATCAAGGCAGCCCTTTGGGGCAGGTAGCTCTAGGCCAGTGGAGCACACCCAGAGCAGAAGTTCTACTTCGGCCAGTTCAGGCCACCAACAAACTGCGTTTCACAGGCCTTGGTAAGAGATGTTCCCGGTAGGCTGTAAGAGCACTGGGCAACGCCAGATGTTTCTTAGCTTCCCGAAGAGCTGGAAGCAAGATGCTTTGGGGCCTCTCTGCCCCTTTGCAAACAAGGCGGCCCTTTGGGCCAGGCAGCTCTAGGCCAATGGAGCACACCCAGAGCAGAAGTTCTACTTCAGCTAGATCAGGCCACCAACAAAGTGCGTTTCACAGGGCTTGGTAAGAGATTTTCTCTCAGGCTGTAAGAGCACTGGGCAGAGCCAGTTGTTTCTTAGCTTCCCAAAGAGCTGGAAGCAAGATGCTTTGGGGGCTCCCTGCCCCTTTGCCAACAAGGCCGACCTTTGGGCCTTTCAGCTCTAGGCCAATGGAGCACACCCAGAGCAGAAGTTCTACCTCAGCCAGATAAGGCCTGCCAAGAAACTGCGTTTCAAAGGCTTTGGTAAGAGATGTTGCCGGTACTCTGTCAGAGCACTGGGCAGAGACAGTTGTTTCTTAGCTTCCCAAAGAGCTGGAAGCAAGATGCTTCGGGGCCTCTCTGCCCCTTTGCAAACAAGGCATCCCTTTGGGCCTTTCAGCTCTAGGCCAATGGAGCACAGCCAGAGCAGAAGTCCTACTTCAGCCAGATCAGGCCTGCCGTGGAACTGCGTTTCAGAGGCCTTTGTATGTGACCTTCCCGGTAGGCTGTGAGAGCACGGTGCAGAGCCAGTTGTTTCCTTGTTTCCCAAACAGCTGGAAGCAAGACGCTTTGGGGCCTCTCTGCCCCTTTGGAAACAAGGCAGCACGTTGGGTCTGGCAGCTCTAGGGCAATGGAGCACAACCAGAGCAGAAGTTCTACTTCTTCCAGATCAGGCCTGCCTAGAAAGTGCGTTTCACAGGCCTTGATAAGAGATGTTCTCTTAGGCTATAAGAGCACTGGGCACAGCCAGTTGTTTCTTAGCTTCCCAAGAGGTGGAAGCAAGATGCTTTGGGGCCTCTCTCCCCCTTTGGAAACAAGGCAGCCCTTTGGGCCTTTCAGCTCTAGGGCAATGGAGCACACCCAGAGCAGAAGTTCTACCTCAGCCAGATCAGGCCTGCCAAGAAACTGCTTTTCACAGGCCTTCGTAAGAGGTGTTCCCGGAAGGCTGTAAGAGTACCTGGCAGAGCGAGTTGTTTCTTAGCTTCAAAAACAGCTGGAAGCAACATGATTTGGGGCCTCTCTCCCCCTTTGGAAACAAAGCAGCCTTTGTGCCTGGCAGCTCTAGGCCAAAGTAGCACACCCAGAGCACAAGTTCTACCTCAGCCAGATAAGGCCTGTCAAGAAGCTGCGTTTCACAGGCCTTTGTATGTGACGTTCCCGGTTGGCTTTGAGAGCACTGTGCAGAGCCAGTTGTTTTAGCTTCCCAGAGAGCAGGAAGCAAGATGCTTTGGGGCCTCTCTCACACTTTGGAAATAAAGGCAGCCCTTTGGGCCTGGCAGCCCTAGGCCAATGGAGTACACCCTGAGCAGAAGTTCTACCTCAGCCAGATCAGGCCTTCCAAGAAACTGCGTCTCACAGGCCTTTCTCTGTCACGTTGCCGGTAGGCTGTGAGAGCACTGTGCAGAGCCAGTTGTTTCTTAGCTTCCCAAAGATTTGGAAGCAAGATGCTTTGGGGACTCTCAGCCCCTTTGGAAACATGGCGGCCCTTTGGGCCTGGCAGCTCTAGGCCAAAGTAGCACGCCCAGAGCAGGAGTTCTACTTCAGCCAGATCAGGCCTGCCAAGAAACTGCGTTTCACAGGCCTTGGTAAGAGATGTTCCCGGTAGGCTGTGAGAGCACTGTGGAGAGCCAGTTGCTTTAGCTTCCCACAGAGCTGGAAGCAAGATGCTTTGGGGCCTCTCTCTCCCTTTGGACACAAGGCAGCCGTTTGCGCCTGGCAGCTCTAGGCCAATGGAGCACACCCACAGCAGAAGTTCTACTTCAGCCAGATCAGGCCTGCCAGGAAACTGCGTTTCACAGGCCTTGGTAAGAGATGTTCCCGGTAGGCTGTAAGAGCACTGGGCAGAGCCAGTTGTTTCTTACCTTCCTGAAAAGCTGGAAGCAAGATGCTTGGGAACCCTCTGCCCGTTTGGGAACAAGGCAGCCTTTTGGGTCGGGAAGCTCTAGGCCAATGGAGCACACGCAGAGCAGGAGTTCTACTTCAGCCTGATCAGGCCTGCAAAGAAACAGCGTTTGACAGGCCTTGGTAAGAGATGTTCCCGGTAGGTGTAAGAGCACTGGGCAGAGCCAGTTGTTTCTTAGCTTCGCAAAGACCGGGAAGCAAGATGCTTTGGGCCTCTCTGCCCCTTGGAAACAGTGCAGCACTTGGGGCCTGGCAGCTCTAGGGCAATGGAGCACACCCAGAGCCGGAGTTCTACTTCAGCCAGATGAGGCCTGCCAAGAAACTGCGTTTCACAGGCCTTTCAAAGACATGTTCCCAGTAGGCTGTAAGAGCACGGGGCAGAGCGAGTTGGTTCTTAGCTTCCCAGAGAGCTGGAAGCAAGATGCTTTGGGGCCTCTCTGCCCCTTTGGAAACAAGGCAGCACCTTGGGCCAGGCAGCTCTAGGCCAATGGAGCACACCCAGAGCAGAAGTTCTACTTCGGCCAGTTCAGGCCACCAACAAACTGCGTTTCACAGGCCTTGGTAAGAGATGATCCCGGTAGGCTGTAAGAGCACTGGGCAACGCCAGATGTTTCTTAGCTTCCCGAAGAGCTGGAAGCAAGATGCTTTGGGGCCTCTCTGCCCCTTTGCAAACAAGGCGGCCCTTTGGGCCAGGCAGCTCTAGGCCAATGGAGCACACCCAGAGCAGAAGTTCTACTTCAGCTAGATCAGGCCACCAACAAAGTGCGTTTCACAGGGCTTGGTAAGAGATTTTCTCTCAGGCTGTAAGAGCACTGGGCAGAGCCAGTTGTTTCTTAGCTTCCCAAAGAGCTGGAAGCAAGATGCTTTGGGGGCTCCCTGCCCCTTTGCCAACAAGGCCGACCTTTGGGCCTTTCAGCTCTAGGCCAATGGAGCACACCCAGAGCAGAAGTTCTACCTCAGCCAGATAAGGCCTGCCAAGAAACTGCGTTTCAAAGGCTTTGGTAAGAGATGTTGCCGGTACTCTGTCAGAGCACTGGGCAGAGACAGTTGTTTCTTAGCTTCCCAAAGAGCTGGAAGCAAGATGCTTCGGGGCCTCTCTGCCCCTTTGCAAACAAGGCATCCCTTTGGGCCTTTCAGCTCTAGGCCAATGGAGCACAGCCAGAGCAGAAGTCCTACTTCAGCCAGATCAGGCCTGCCGTGGAACTGCGTTTCAGAGGCCTTTGTATGTGACCTTCCCGGTAGGCTGTGAGAGCACGGTGCAGAGCCAGTTGTTTCCTTGTTTCCCAAACAGCTGGAAGCAAGACGCTTTGGGGCCTCTCTGCCCCTTTGGAAACAAGGCAGCACGTTGGGTCTGGCAGCTCTAGGGCAATGGAGCACAACCAGAGCAGAAGTTCTACTTCTTCCAGATCAGGCCTGCCTAGAAAGTGCGTTTCACAGGCCTTGATAAGAGATGTTCTCTTAGGCTATAAGAGCACTGGGCACAGCCAGTTGTTTCTTAGCTTCCCAAGAGGTGGAAGCAAGATGCTTTGGGGCCTCTCTCCCCCTTTGGAAACAAGGCAGCCCTTTGGGCCTTTCAGCTCTAGGGCAATGGAGCACACCCAGAGCAGAAGTTCTACCTCAGCCAGATCAGGCCTGCCAAGAAACTGCTTTTCACAGGCCTTCGTAAGAGGTGTTCCCGGAAGGCTGTAAGAGTACCTGGCAGAGCGAGTTGTTTCTTAGCTTCAAAAACAGCTGGAAGCAACATGATTTGGGGCCTCTCTCCCCCTTTGGAAACAAAGCAGCCTTTGTGCCTGGCAGCTCTAGGCCAAAGTAGCACACCCAGAGCACAAGTTCTACCTCAGCCAGATAAGGCCTGTCAAGAAGCTGCGTTTCACAGGCCTTTGTATGTGACGTTCCCGGTTGGCTTTGAGAGCACTGTGCAGAGCCAGTTGTTTTAGCTTCCCAGAGAGCAGGAAGCAAGATGCTTTGGGGCCTCTCTCACACTTTGGAAATAAAGGCAGCCCTTTGGGCCTGGCAGCCCTAGGCCAATGGAGTACACCCAGAGCAGAAGTTCTACCTCAGCCAGATCAGGCCTTCCAAGAAACTGCGTCTCACAGGCCTTTCTCTGTCACGTTGCCGGTAGGCTGTGAGAGCACTGTGCAGAGCCAGTTGTTTCTTAGCTTCCCAAAGATTTGGAAGCAAGATGCTTTGGGGACTCTCAGCCCCTTTGGAAACAAGGCGGCCCTTTGGGCCTGGCAGCTCTAGGCCAAAGTAGCACGCCCAGAGCAGGAGTTCTACTTCAGCCAGATCAGGCCTGCCAAGAAACTGCGTTTCACAGGCCTTGGTAAGAGATGTTCCCGGTAGGCTGTGAGAGCACTGTGGAGAGCCAGTTGCTTTAGCTTCCCACAGAGCTGGAAGCAAGATGCTTTGGGGCCTCTCTCTCCCTTTGGACACAAGGCAGCCGTTTGCGCCTGGCAGCTCTAGGCCAATGGAGCACACCCACAGCAGAAGTTCTACTTCAGGCAGATCAGTCCTGCCCAGAAACTGCGTTTCACAGCCCTTGGTAAGAGATGTTCACGGTAGGCTGTGAGAGCACTGGGCAGAACCAGTTGTTTTTTAGCTTCCCAAAGTGCTGGAGGCAAGATGCTTTGGGGCCTCTCTCACCCTTTGGAAACAAGGCAGCCCTTAGGTCCTGGTAGCTCTAGGCCTATGTAGCACAACCAGAACAGAAGTTCTACTTCAGCCAGGTCAGGCCTGCCAAGAAACTGCGTTTCACAGGCCTTTCAAAGAGATGTTCTCTTAGGCTGTCAGAGCACTGGGCAGAGCCAGCTGTTTCTTAGCTTCCCGAAGAGCTGGGAGCAAGATGCTTTGGGTCCACTCTCCGTCTTTGGAAACAAGGCAGCCCTTTGGGCCTGGCAGCTCTAGGGCAATGGAGCACACCCAGAGCAGAAGTTCTACTTCAGCCAGATCAGGCCTGCCAGGAAACTGCGTTTCACAGGCCTTGGTAAGAGATGTTCCCGGTAGGCTGTAAGAGCACTGGGCAGAGCCAGTTGTTTCTTACCTTCCTGAAAAGCTGGAAGCAAGATGCTTGGGACCCCTCTGCCCGTTTGGGAACAAGGCAGCCTTTTGGGTCGGGAAGCTCTAGGCCAATGGAGCACACGCAGAGCAGGAGTTCTACTTCAGCCTGATCAGGCCTGCAAAGAAACAGCGTTTGACAGGCCTTGGTAAGAGATGTTCCCGGTAGGTGTAAGAGCACTGGGCAGAGCCAGTTGTTTCTTAGCTTCGCAAAGACTGGGAAGCAAGATGCTTTGGGCCTCTCTGCCCCTTGGAAACAGGGCAGCACTTGGGGCCTGGCAGCTCTAGGGCAATGGAGCACACCCAGAGCCGGAGTTCTACTTCAGCCAGATGAGGCCTGCCAAGAAACTGCGTTTCACAGGCCTTTCAAAGACATGTTCCCGGTAGGCTGTAAGAGCACGGGGCAGAGCGAGTTGGTTCTTAGCTTCCCAGAGAGCTGGAAGCAAGATGCTTTGGGGCCTCTCTGCCCCTTTGGAAACAAGGCAGCACCTTGGGCCTGGCAGCTCTAGGGCAATGGAGCACACCCAGAGCAGAAGTTCTACTTCAGCCAAATCAGGCCTGCCAGGAAACGGCGTTTCACAGGCCTTGGTAAGAGATGTTCCCGGTAGGCTGTAAGAGCACTGGGCAACGCCAGATGTTTCTTAGCTTCCCGAAGAGCTGGAAGCAAGATGCTTTGGTGCCACTCTCTCACTTTGGAATCAAGGCAGCCCTTTGGGGCAGGTAGCTCTAGGCCAGTGGAGCACACCCAGAGCAGAAGTTCTACTTCGGCCAGTTCAGGCCACCAACAAACTGCGTTTCACAGGCCTTGGTAAGAGATGTTCCCGGTAGGCTGTAAGAGCACTGGGCAACGCCAGATGTTTCTTAGCTTCCCGAAGAGCTGGAAGCAAGATGCTTTGGGGCCTCTCTGCCCCTTTGCAAACAAGGCGGCCCTTTGGGCCAGGCAGCTCTAGGCCAATGGAGCACACCCAGAGCAGAAGTTCTACTTCAGCTAGATCAGGCCACCAACAAAGTGCGTTTCACAGGCCTTGGTAAGAGATTTTCTCTCAGGCTGTAAGAGCACTGGGCAGAGCCAGTTGTTTCTTAGCTTCCCAAAGAGCTGGAAGCAAGATGCTTTGGGGGCTCCCTGCCCCTTTGCCAACAAGGCCGACCTTTGGGCCTTTCAGCTCTAGGCCAATGGAGCACACCCAGAGCAGAAGTTCTACCTCAGCCAGATAAGGCCTGCCAAGAAACTGCGTTTCAAAGGCTTTGGTAAGAAATGTTGCCGGTACTCTGTCAGAGCACTGGGCAGAGACAGTTGTTTCTTAGCTTCCCAATGAGCTGGAAGCAAGATGCTTTGGGGCCTCTCTGCCCCTTTGCAAACAAGGCATCCCTTTAGGGCCTTTCAGCTCTAGGGCTATGGAGCACACCCAGAGCAGAAGTTCTACCTCAGCCAGATCAGGCCTGCCAAGAAACTGCGTCTCACAGGCCTTTCTCTGTCACGTTGCCGGTAGGCTGTGAGAGCACTGTGCAGAGCCAGTTGTTTCTTAGCTTCCCAAAGATTTGGAAGCAAGATACTTTGGGGACTCTCAGCCCCTTTGGAAACAAGGCGGCCCTTTGGGCCTGGCAGCTCTAGGCCAAAGTAGCACGCTCAGAGCAGGAGTTCTACTTCAGCCAGATCAGGCCTGCCAAGAAACTGCGTTTCACAGGCCTTGGTAAGAGATGTTCCCGGTAGGCTGTGAGAGCACTGTGGAGAGCCAGTTGCTTTAGCTTCCCACAGAGCTGGAAGCAAGATGCTTTGGGGCCTCTCTCTCCCTTTGGACACAAGGCAGCCGTTTGCGCCTGGCAGCTCTAGGCCAATGGAGCACACCCACAGCAGAAGTTCTACTTCAGGCAGATCAGTCCTGCCCAGAAACTGCGTTTCACAGCCCTTGGTAAGAGATGTTCACGGTAGGCTGTGAGAGCACTGGGCAGAACCAGTTGTTTTTTAGCTTCCCAAAGTGCTGGAGGCAAGATGCTTTGGGGCCTCTCTCACCCTTTGGAAATAAAGGCAGCCCTTTGGGCCTGGCAGCCCTAGGCCAATGGAGTACACCCAGAGCAGAAGTTCTACCTCAGCCAGATCAGGCCTTCCAAGAAACTGCGTCTCACAGGCCTTTCTCTGTCACGTTGCCGGTAGGCTGTGAGAGCACTGTGCAGAGCCAGTTGTTTCTTAGCTTCCCAAAGATTTGGAAGCAAGATGCTTTGGGGACTCTCAGCCCCTTTGGAAACAAGGCGGCCCTTTGGGCCAGGCAGCTCTAGGCCAATGGAGCACACCCAGAGCAGAAGTTCTACTTCAGCTAGATCAGGCCACCAACAAAGTGCGTTTCACAGGCCTTGGTAAGAGATTTTCTCTCAGGCTGTAAGAGCACTGGGCAGAGCCAGTTGTTTCTTAGCTTCCCAAAGAGCTGGAAGCAAGATGCTTTGGGGGCTCCCTGCCCCTTTGCCAACAAGGCCGACCTTTGGGCCTTTCAGCTCTAGGCCAATGGAGCACACCCAGAGCAGAAGTTCTACCTCAGCCAGATAAGGCCTGCCAAGAAACTGCGTTTCAAAGGCTTTGGTAAGAAATGTTGCCGGTACTCTGTCAGAGCACTGGGCAGAGACAGTTGTTTCTTAGCTTCCCAATGAGCTGGAAGCAAGATGCTTTGGGGCCTCTCTGCCCCTTTGCAAACAAGGCATCCCTTTAGGGCCTTTCAGCTCTAGGGCAATGGAGCACACCCAGAGCAGAAGTTCTACCTCAGCCAGATCAGGCCTGCCAAGAAACTGCGTCTCACAGGCCTTTCTCTGTCACGTTGCCGGTAGGCTGTGAGAGCACTGTGCAGAGCCAGTTGTTTCTTAGCTTCCCAAAGATTTGGAAGCAAGATACTTTGGGGACTCTCAGCCCCTTTGGAAACAAGGCGGCCCTTTGGGCCTGGCAGCTCTAGGCCAAAGTAGCACGCTCAGAGCAGGAGTTCTACTTCAGCCAGATCAGGCCTGCCAAGAAACTGCGTTTCACAGGCCTTGGTAAGAGATGTTCCCGGTAGGCTGTGAGAGCACTGTGGAGAGCCAGTTGCTTTAGCTTCCCACAGAGCTGGAAGCAAGATGCTTTGGGGCCTCTCTCTCCCTTTGGACACAAGGCAGCCGTTTGCGCCTGGCAGCTCTAGGCCAATGGAGCACACCCACAGCAGAAGTTCTACTTCAGGCAGATCAGTCCTGCCCAGAAACTGCGTTTCACAGCCCTTGGTAAGAGATGTTCACGGTAGGCTGTGAGAGCACTGGGCAGAACCAGTTGTTTTTTAGCTTCCCAAAGTGCTGGAGGCAAGATGCTTTGGGGCCTCTCTCACCCTTTGGAAACAAGGCAGCCCTTAGGTCCTGGTAGCTCTAGGCCTATGTAGCACAACCAGAACAGAAGTTCTACTTCAGCCAGGTCAGGCCTGCCAAGAAACTGCGTTTCACAGGCCTTTCAAAGAGATGTTCTCTTAGGCTGTAAGAGCACTGGGCAGAGCCAGCTGTTTCTTAGCTTCCCGAAGAGCTGGGAGCAAGATGCTTTGGGTCCACTCTCCGTCTTTGGAAACAAGGCAGCCCTTTGGGCCTGGCAGCTCTAGGGCAGTGGAGCACGCCCAGAGCAGAAGTTCTACTTCAGCCAGATCAGGCCTGCCAGGAAACTGCGTTTCACAGGCCTTGGTAAGAGATGTTCCCGGTAGGCTGTAAGAGCACTGGGCAGAGCCAGTTGTTTCTTACCTTCCTGAAAAGCTGGAAGCAAGATGCTTGGGACCCCTCTGCCCGTTTGGGAACAAGGCAGCCTTTTGGGTCGGGAAGCTCTAGGCCAATGGAGCACACGCAGAGCAGGAGTTCTACTTCAGCCTGATCAGGCCTGCAAAGAAACAGCGTTTGACAGACCTTGGTAAGAGATGTTCCCGGTAGGTGTAAGAGCACTGGGCAGAGCCAGTTGTTTCTTAGCTTCGCAAAGACTGGGAAGCAAGATGCTTTGGGCCTCTCTGCCCCTTGGAAACAGGGCAGCACTTGGGGCCTGGCAGCTCTAGGGCAATGGAGCACACCCAGAGCCGGAGTTCTACTTCAGCCAGATGAGGCCTGCCAAGAAACTGTGTTTCACAGGCCTTTCAAAGACATGTTCCCGGTAGGCTGTAAGAGCACGGGGCAGAGCGAGTTGGTTCTTAGCTTCCCAGAGAGCTGGAAGCAAGATGCTTTGGGGCCTCTCTGCCCCTTTGGAAACAAGGCAGCACCTTGGGCCTGGCAGCTCTAGGGCAATGGAGCACACCCAGAGCAGAAGTTCTACTTCAGCCAAATCAGGCCTGCCAGGAAACGGCGTTTCACAGGCCTTGGTAAGAGATGTTCCCGGTAGGCTGTAAGAGCACTGGGCAACGCCAGATGTTTCTTAGCTTCCCGAAGAGCTGGAAGCAAGATGCTTTGGTGCCACTCTCTCACTTTGGAATCAAGGCAGCCCTTTGGGGCAGGTAGCTCTAGGCCAGTGGAGCACACCCAGAGCAGAAGTTCTACTTCGGCCAGTTCAGGCCACCAACAAACTGCGTTTCACAGGCCTTGGTAAGAGATGTTCCCGGTAGGCTGTAAGAGCACTGGGCAACGCCAGATGTTTCTTAGCTTCCCGAAGAGCTGGAAGCAAGATGCTTTGGGGCCTCTCTGCCCCTTTGCAAACAAGGCGGCCCTTTGGGCCAGGCAGCTCTAGGCCAATGGAGCACACCCAGAGCAGAAGTTCTACTTCAGCTAGATCAGGCCACCAACAAAGTGCGTTTCACAGGCCTTGGTAAGAGATTTTCTCTCAGGCTGTAAGAGCACTGGGCAGAGCCAGTTGTTTCTTAGCTTCCCAAAGAGCTGGAAGCAAGATGCTTTGGGGGCTCCCTGCCCCTTTGCCAACAAGGCCGACCTTTGGGCCTTTCAGCTCTAGGCCAATGGAGCACACCCAGAGCAGAAGTTCTACCTCAGCCAGATAAGGCCTGCCAAGAAACTGCGTTTCAAAGGCTTTGGTAAGAAATGTTGCCGGTACTCTGTCAGAGCACTGGGCAGAGACAGTTGTTTCTTAGCTTCCCAATGAGCTGGAAGCAAGATGCTTTGGGGCCTCTCTGCCCCTTTGCAAACAAGGCATCCCTTTAGGGCCTTTCAGCTCTAGGGCAATGGAGCACACCCAGAGCAGAAGTTCTACCTCAGCCAGATCAGGCCTGCCAAGAAACTGCGTCTCACAGGCCTTTCTCTGTCACGTTGCCGGTAGGCTGTGAGAGCACTGTGCAGAGCCAGTTGTTTCTTAGCTTCCCAAAGATTTGGAAGCAAGATACTTTGGGGACTCTCAGCCCCTTTGGAAACAAGGCGGCCCTTTGGGCCTGGCAGCTCTAGGCCAAAGTAGCACGCTCAGAGCAGGAGTTCTACTTCAGCCAGATCAGGCCTGCCAAGAAACTGCGTTTCACAGGCCTTGGTAAGAGATGTTCCCGGTAGGCTGTGAGAGCACTGTGGAGAGCCAGTTGCTTTAGCTTCCCACAGAGCTGGAAGCAAGATGCTTTGGGGCCTCTCTCTCCCTTTGGACACAAGGCAGCCGTTTGCGCCTGGCAGCTCTAGGCCAATGGAGCACACCCACAGCAGAAGTTCTACTTCAGGCAGATCAGTCCTGCCCAGAAACTGCGTTTCACAGCCCTTGGTAAGAGATGTTCACGGTAGGCTGTGAGAGCACTGGGCAGAACCAGTTGTTTTTTAGCTTCCCAAAGTGCTGGAGGCAAGATGCTTTGGGGCCTCTCTCACCCTTTGGAAACAAGGCAGCCCTTAGGTCCTGGTAGCTCTAGGCCTATGTAGCACAACCAGAACAGAAGTTCTACTTCAGCCAGGTCAGGCCTGCCAAGAAACTGCGTTTCACAGGCCTTTCAAAGAGATGTTCTCTTAGGCTGTAAGAGCACTGGGCAGAGCCAGCTGTTTCTTAGCTTCCCGAAGAGCTGGGAGCAAGATGCTTTGGGTCCACTCTCCGTCTTTGGAAACAAGGCAGCCCTTTGGGCCTGGCAGCTCTAGGGCAGTGGAGCACGCCCAGAGCAGAAGTTCTACTTCAGCCAGATCAGGCCTGCCAGGAAACTGCGTTTCACAGGCCTTGGTAAGAGATGTTCCCGGTAGGCTGTAAGAGCACTGGGCAGAGCCAGTTGTTTCTTACCTTCCTGAAAAGCTGGAAGCAAGATGCTTGGGAACCCTCTGCCCGTTTGGGAACAAGGCAGCCTTTTGGGTCGGGAAGCTCTAGGCCAATGGAGCACACGCAGAGCAGGAGTTCTACTTCAGCCTGATCAGGCCTGCAAAGAAACAGCGTTTGACAGGCCTTGGTAAGAGATGTTCCCGGTAGGTGTAAGAGCACTGGGCAGAGCCAGTTGTTTCTTAGCTTCGCAAAGACTGGGAAGCAAGATGCTTTGGGCCTCTCTGCCCCTTGGAAACAGGGCAGCACTTGGGGCCTGGCAGCTCTAGGGCAATGGAGCACACCCAGAGCCGGAGTTCTACTTCAGCCAGATGAGGCCTGCCAAGAAACTGCGTTTCACAGGCCTTTCAAAGACATGTTCCCGGTAGGCTGTAAGAGCACGGGGCAGAGCGAGTTGGTTCTTAGCTTCCCAGAGAGCTGGAAGCAAGATGCTTTGGGGCCTCTCTGCCCCTTTGGAAACAAGGCAGCACCTTGGGCCAGGCAGCTCTAGGCCAATGGAGCACACCCAGAGCAGAAGTTCTACTTCGGCCAGTTCAGGCCACCAACAAACTGCGTTTCACAGGCCTTGGTAAGAGATGATCCCGGTAGGCTGTAAGAGCACTGGGCAACGCCAGATGTTTCTTAGCTTCCCGAAGAGCTGGAAGCAAGATGCTTTGGTGCCACTCTCTCACTTTGGAATCAAGGCAGCCCTTTGGGGCAGGTAGCTCTAGGCCAGTGGAGCACACCCAGAGCAGAAGTTCTACTTCGGCCAGTTCAGGCCACCAACAAACTGCGTTTCACAGGCCTTGGTAAGAGATGTTCCCGGTAGGCTGTAAGAGCACTGGGCAACGCCAGATGTTTCTTAGCTTCCCGAAGAGCTGGAAGCAAGATGCTTTGGGGGCTCCCTGCCCCTTTGCCAACAAGGCCGACCTTTGGGCCTTTCAGCTCTAGGCCAATGGAGCACACCCAGAGCAGAAGTTCTACCTCAGCCAGATAAGGCCTGCCAAGAAACTGTGTTTCAAAGGCTTTGGTAAGAGATGTTGCCGGTACTCTGTCAGAGCACTGGGCAGAGACAGTTGTTTCTTAGCTTCCCAATGAGCTGGAAGCAAGATGCTTTGGGGCCTCTCTACCCCTTTGGAAACAAGGCATCCCTTTGGGCCTTTCAGCTCTAGGGCAATGGAGCACACCCAGAGCAGAAGTTCTTCCTCAGCCAGATCAGGCCTGCCAGGAAACAGCGTTTCACAGGCCTTGGTAAGAGATGTTCCCGGTAGGCTGTAAGAGCACTGGGCAACGCCAGATGTTTCTTAGCTTCCCGAAGAGCTGGAAGCAAGATGCTTTGGTGCCACTCTCTCACTTTGGAATCAAGGCAGCCCTTTGGGGCAGGTAGCTCTTGGCCAGTGGAGCACACCCAGAGCAGAAGTTCTACTTCGGCCAGTTCAGGCCACCAACAAACTGCGTTTCACTGGCCTTGGTAAGAGATGTTCCCGGTAGGCTGTAAGAGCACTGGGCAACGCCAGATGTTTCTTAGCTTCCCGAAGAGCTGGAAGCAAGATGCTTTGGGGCCTCTCTGCCCCTTTGCAAACAAGGCGGCCCTTTGGGCCAGGCAGCTCTAGGCCAATGGAGCACACCCAGAGCAGAAGTTCTACTTCAGCTAGATCAGGCCACCAACAAAGTGCGTTTCACAGGCCTTGGTAAGAGATTTTCTCTCAGGCTGTAAGAGCACTGGGCAGAGCCAGTTGTTTCTTAGCTTCCCAAAGAGCTGGAAGCAAGATGCTTTGGGGGCTCCCTGCCCCTTTGCCAACAAGGCCGACCTTTGGGCCTTT
Source organism: Equus asinus (assembly GCF_041296235.1). NCBI lineage: Eukaryota > Metazoa > Chordata > Mammalia > Perissodactyla > Equidae > Equus > Equus asinus. Next base: position 2,457,050 of record NW_027225523.1, read on the forward strand.
CAGCTCTAGGCCAATGGAGCACACCCAGAGCAGAAGTTCTACCTCAGCCAGATAAGGCCTGCCAAGAAACTGCGTTTCAAAGGCTTTGGTAAGAGATGTTGCCGGTACTCTGTCAGAGCACTGGGCAGAGACAGTTGTTTCTTAGCTTCCCAAAGAGCTGGAAGCAAGATGCTTTGGGGCCTCTCTGCCCCTTTGCAAATAAGGCATCCCTTTGGGCCTTTCAGCTCTAGGCCAATGGAGCACAGCCAGAGCAGAAGTCCTACTTCTGCCAGATCAGGCCTGCCGTGGAACTGCGTTTCAGAGGCCTTTGTATGTGACGTTCCCGGTAGGCTGTGAGAGCACGGTGCAGAGCCAGTTGTTTCCTTGTTTCCCAAACAGCTGGAAGCAAGACGCTTTGGGGCCTCTCTGCCCCTTTGGAAACAAGGCAGCACGTTGGGTCTGGCAGCTCTAGGGCAATGGAGCACAACCAGAGCAGAAGTTCTACTTCTTCCAGATCAGGCCTGCCTAGAAAGTGCGTTTCACAGGCCTTGATAAGAGATGTTCTCTTAGGCTATAAGAGCACTGGGCACAGCCAGTTGTTTCTTAGCTTCCCAAGAGGTGGAAGCAAGATGCTTTGGGGCCTCTCTCCCCCTTTGGAAACAAGGCAGCCCTTTGGGCCTTTCAGCTCTAGGGCAATGGAGCACACCCAGAGCAGAAGTTCTACCTCAGCCAGATCAGGCCTGCCAAGAAACTGCTTTTCACAGGCCTTCGTAAGAGGTGTTCCCGGAAGGCTGTAAGAGTACCTGGCAGAGCGAGTTGTTTCTTAGCTTCAAAAACAGCTGGAAGCAACATGATTTGGGGCCTCTCTCCCCCTTTGGAAACAAAGCAGCCTTTGTGCCTGGCAGCTCTAGGCCAAAGTAGCACACCCAGAGCACAAGTTCTACCTCAGCCAGATAAGGCCTGTCAAGAAGCTGCGTTTCACAGGCCTTTGTATGTGACGTTCCCGGTTGGCTTTGAGAGCACTGTGCAGAGCCAGTTGTTTTAGCTTCCCAGAGAGCAGGAAGCAAGATGCTTTGGGGCCTCTCTCACACTTTGGAAATAAAGGCAGCCCTTTGGGCCTGGCAGCCCTAGGCCAATGGAGTACACCCAGAGCAGAAGTTCTACCTCAGCCAGATCAGGCCTTCCAAGAAACTGCGTCTCACAGGCCTTTCTCTGTCACGTTGCCGGTAGGCTGTGAGAGCACTGTGCAGAGCCAGTTGTTTCTTAGCTTCCCAAAGATTTGGAAGCAAGATGCTTTGGGGACTCTCAGCCCCTTTGGAAACAAGGCGGCCCTTTGGGCCTGGCAGCTCTAGGCCAAAGTAGCACGCCCAGAGCAGGAGTTCTACTTCAGCCAGATCAGGCCTGCCAAGAAACTGCGTTTCACAGGCCTTGGTAAGAGATGTTCCCGGTAGGCTGTGAGAGCACTGTGGAGAGCCAGTTGCTTTAGCTTCCCACAGAGCTGGAAGCAAGATGCTTTGGGGCCTCTCTCTCCCTTTGGACACAAGGCAGCCGTTTGCGCCTGGCAGCTCTAGGCCAATGGAGCACACCCACAGCAGAAGTTCTACTTCAGGCAGATCAGTCCTGCCCAGAAACTGCGTTTCACAGCCCTTGGTAAGAGATGTTCACGGTAGGCTGTGAGAGCACTGGGCAGAACCAGTTGTTTTTTAGCTTCCCAAAGTGCTGGAGGCAAGATGCTTTGGGGCCTCTCTCACCCTTTGGAAACAAGGCAGCCCTTAGGTCCTGGTAGCTCTAGGCCTATGTAGCACAACCAGAACAGAAGTTCTACTTCAGCCAGGTCAGGCCTGCCAAGAAACTGCGTTTCACAGGCCTTTCAAAGAGATGTTCTCTTAGGCTGTAAGAGCACTGGGAAGAGCCAGTTGTTTCTTAGCTTCCCGAAGAGCTGGAAGCAAGATGCTTGGGACCCCTCTACCCGTTTGGGAACAAGGCAGCCTTTTGGGTCGGGAAGCTCTAGGCCAATGGAGCACACGCAGAGCAGGAGTTCTACTTCTGCCTGATCAGGCCTGCAAAGAAACAGCGTTTGACAGGCCTTGGTAAGAGATGTTCCCGGTAGGCTGTAAGAGCACTGGGCAGAGCCAGTTGTTTCTTAGCTTCGCAAAGACCGGGAAGCAAGATGCTTTGGGCCTCTCTGCCCCTTGGAAACAGGGCAGCACTTGGGGCCTGGCAGCTCTAGGGCAATGGAGCACACCCAGAGCCGGAGTTCTACTTCAGCCAGATGAGGCCTGCCAAGAAACTGCGTTTCACAGGCCTTTCAAAGACATGTTCCCGGTAGGCTGTAAGAGCACGGGGCAGAGCGAGTTGGTTCTTAGCTTCCCAGAGAGCTGGAAGCAAGATGCTTTGGGGCCTCTCTGCCCCTTTGGAAACAAGGCAGCACCTTGGGCCTGGCAGCACAAGGGCAATGGAGCACACTCAGAGCAGAAGTTCTACTTCAGCCATATCAGGCCTGCCAGGAAACGGCGTTTCACAGGCCTTGGTAAGAGATGTTCCCGGTAGGCTGTAAGAGCACTGGGCAACGCCAGATGTTTCTTAGCTTCCCGAAGAGCTGGAAGCAAGATGCTTTGGTGCCACTCTCTCACTTTGGAATCAAGGCAGCCCTTTGGGGCAGGTAGCTCTAGGCCAGTGGAGCACACCCAGAGCAGAAGTTCTACTTCGGCCAGTTCAGGCCACCAACAAACTGCGTTTCACAGGGCTTGGTAAGAGATTTTCTCTCAGGCTGTAAGAGCACTGGGCAGAGCCAGTTGTTTCTTAGCTTCCCAAAGAGCTGGAAGCAAGATGCTTTGGGGGCTCCCTGCCCCTTTGCCAACAAGGCCGACCTTTGGGCCTTTCAGCTCTAGGCCAATGGAGCACACCCAGAGCAGAAGTTCTACCTCAGCCAGATAAGGCCTGCCAAGAAACTGCGTTTCAAAGGCTTTGGTAAGAGATGTTGCCGGTACTCTGTCAGAGCACTGGGCAGAGACAGTTGTTTCTTAGCTTCCCAAAGAGCTGGAAGCAAGATGCTTCGGGGCCTCTCTGCCCCTTTGCAAACAAGGCATCCCTTTGGGCCTTTCAGCTCTAGGCCAATGGAGCACAGCCAGAGCAGAAGTCCTACTTCAGCCAGATCAGGCCTGCCGTGGAACTGCGTTTCAGAGGCCTTTGTATGTGACCTTCCCGGTAGGCTGTGAGAGCACGGTGCAGAGCCAGTTGTTTCCTTGTTTCCCAAACAGCTGGAAGCAAGACGCTTTGGGGCCTCTCTGCCCCTTTGGAAACAAGGCAGCACGTTGGGTCTGGCAGCTCTAGGGCAATGGAGCACAACCAGAGCAGAAGTTCTACTTCTTCCAGATCAGGCCTGCCTAGAAAGTGCGTTTCACAGGCCTTGATAAGAGATGTTCTCTTAGGCTATAAGAGCACTGGGCACAGCCAGTTGTTTCTTAGCTTCCCAAGAGGTGGAAGCAAGATGCTTTGGGGCCTCTCTCCCCCTTTGGAAACAAGGCAGCCCTTTGGGCCTTTCAGCTCTAGGGCAATGGAGCACACCCAGAGCAGAAGTTCTACCTCAGCCAGATCAGGCCTGCCAAGAAACTGCTTTTCACAGGCCTTCGTAAGAGGTGTTCCCGGAAGGCTGTAAGAGTACCTGGCAGAGCGAGTTGTTTCTTAGCTTCAAAAACAGCTGGAAGCAACATGATTTGGGGCCTCTCTCCCCCTTTGGAAACAAAGCAGCCTTTGTGCCTGGCAGCTCTAGGCCAAAGTAGCACACCCAGAGCACAAGTTCTACCTCAGCCAGATCAGGCCTTCCAAGAAACTGCGTCTCACAGGCCTTTCTCTGTCACGTTGCCGGTAGGCTGTGAGAGCACCGTGCAGAGCCAGTTGTTTCTTAGCTTCCCAAAGATTTGGAAGCAAGATGCTTTGGGGCCTCTCTCACACTTTGGAAATAAAGGCAGCCCTTTGGGCCTGGCAGCCCTAGGCCAATGGAGTACACCCAGAGCAGAAGTTCTACCTCAGCCAGATCAGGCCTTCCAAGAAACTGCGTCTCACAGGCCTTTCTCTGTCACGTTGCCGGTAGGCTGTGAGAGCACTGTGCAGAGCCAGTTGTTTCTTAGCTTCCCAAAGATTTGGAAGCAAGATGCTTTGGGGACTCTCAGCCCCTTTAGAAACAAGGCGGCCCTTTGGGCCTGGCAGCTCTAGGCCAAAGTAGCACGCCCAGAGCAGGAGTTCTACTTCAGCCAGATCAGGCCTGCCAAGAAACTGCGTTTCACAGGCCTTGGTAAGAGATGTTCCCGGTAGGCTGTGAGAGCACTGTGGAGAGCCAGTTGCTTTAGCTTCCCACAGAGCTGGAAGCAAGATGCTTTGGGGCCTCTCTCTCCCTTTGGACACAAGGCAGCCGTTTGCGCCTGGCAGCTCTAGGCCAATGGAGCACACCCACAGCAGAAGTTCTACTTCAGGCAGATCAGTCCTGCCCAGAAACTGCGTTTCACAGCCCTTGGTAAGAGATGTTCACGGTAGGCTGTGAGAGCACTGGGCAGAACCAGTTGTTTTTTAGCTTCCCAAAGTGCTGGAGGCAAGATGCTTTGGGGCCTCTCTCACCCTTTGGAAACAAGGCAGCCCTTAGGTCCTGGTAGCTCTAGGCCTATGTAGCACAACCAGAACAGAAGTTCTACTTCAGCCAGGTCAGGCCTGCCAAGAAACTGCGTTTCACAGGCCTTTCAAAGAGATGTTCTCTTAGGCTGTAAGAGCACTGGGCAGAGCCAGCTGTTTCTTAGCTTCCCGAAGAGCTGGGAGCAAGATGCTTTGGGTCCACTCTCCGTCTTTGGAAACAAGGCAGCCCTTTGGGCCTGGCAGCTCTAGGGCAGTGGAGCACGCCCAGAGCAGAAGTTCTACTTCAGCCAGATCAGGCCTGCCAGGAAACTGCGTTTCACAGGCCTTGGTAAGAGATGTTCCCGGTAGGCTGTAAGAGCACTGGGCAGAGCCAGTTGTTTCTTACCTTCCTGAAAAGCTGGAAGCAAGATGCTTGGGACCCCTCTGCCCGTTTGGGAACAAGGCAGCCTTTTGGGTCGGGAAGCTCTAGGCCAATGGAGCACACGCAGAGCAGGAGTTCTACTTCAGCCTGATCAGGCCTGCAAAGAAACAGCGTTTGACAGGCCTTGGTAAGAGATGTTCCCGGTAGGTGTAAGAGCACTGGGCAGAGCCAGTTGTTTCTTAGCTTCGCAAAGACCGGGAAGCAAGATGCTTTGGGCCTCTCTGCCCCTTGGAAACAGGGCAGCACTTTGGGCCTGGCAGCTCTAGGGCAATGGAGCACACCCAGAGCCGGAGTTCTACTTCAGCCAGATGAGGCCTGCCAAGAAACTGCGTTTCACAGGCCTTTCAAAGACATGTTCCCAGTAGGCTGTAAGAGCACGGGGCAGAGCGAGTTGGTTCTTAGCTTCCCAGAGAGCTGGAAGCAAGATGCTTTGGGGCCTCTCTGCCCCTTTGGAAACAAGGCAGCACCTTGGGCCAGGCAGCTCTAGGCCAATGGAGCACACCCAGAGCAGAAGTTCTACTTCGGCCAGTTCAGGCCACCAACAAACTGCGTTTCACAGGCCTTGGTAAGAGATGATCCCGGTAGGCTGTAAGAGCACTGGGCAACGCCAGATGTTTCTTAGCTTCCCGAAGAGCTGGAAGCAAGATGCTTTGGTGCCACTCTCTCACTTTGGAATCAAGGCAGCCCTTTGGGGCAGGTAGCTCTAGGCCAGTGGAGCACACCCAGAGCAGAAGTTCTACTTCGGCCAGTTCAGGCCACCAACAAACTGCGTTTCACAGGCCTTGGTAAGAGATGTTCCCGGTAGGCTGTAAGAGCACTGGGCAACGCCAGATGTTTCTTAGCTTCCCGAAGAGCTGGAAGCAAGATGCTTTGGGGCCTCTCTGCCCCTTTGCAAACAAGGCGGCCCTTTGGGCCAGGCAGCTCTAGGCCAATGGAGCACACCCAGAGCAGAAGTTCTACTTCAGCTAGATCAGGCCAACAACAAAGTGCGTTTCACAGGGCTTGGTAAGAGATTTTCTCTCAGGCTGTAAGAGCACTGGGCAGAGCCAGTTGTTTCTTAGCTTCCCAAAGAGCTGGAAGCAAGATGCTTTGGGGGCTCCCTGCCCCTTTGCCAACAAGGCCGACCTTTGGGCCTTTCAGCTCTAGGCCAATGGAGCACACCCAGAGCAGAAGTTCTACCTCAGCCAGATAAGGCCTGCCAAGAAACTGCGTTTCAAAGGCTTTGGTAAGAGATGTTGCCGGTACTCTGTCAGAGCACTGGGCAGAGACAGTTGTTTCTTAGCTTCCCAAAGAGCTGGAAGCAAGATGCTTCGGGGCCTCTCTGCCCCTTTGCAAACAAGGCATCCCTTTGGGCCTTTCAGCTCTAGGCCAATGGAGCACAGCCAGAGCAGAAGTCCTACTTCAGCCAGATCAGGCCTGCCGTGGAACTGCGTTTCAGAGGCCTTTGTATGTGACCTTCCCGGTAGGCTGTGAGAGCACGGTGCAGAGCCAGTTGTTTCCTTGTTTCCCAAACAGCTGGAAGCAAGACGCTTTGGGGCCTCTCTGCCCCTTTGGAAACAAGGCAGCACGTTGGGTCTGGCAGCTCTAGGGCAATGGAGCACAACCAGAGCAGAAGTTCTACTTCTTCCAGATCAGGCCTGCCTAGAAAGTGCGTTTCACAGGCCTTGATAAGAGATGTTCTCTTAGGCTATAAGAGCACTGGGCACAGCCAGTTGTTTCTTAGCTTCCCAAGAGGTGGAAGCAAGATGCTTTGGGGCCTCTCTCCCCCTTTGGAAACAAGGCAGCCCTTTGGGCCTTTCAGCTCTAGGGCAATGGAGCACACCCAGAGCAGAAGTTCTACCTCAGCCAGATCAGGCCTGCCAAGAAACTGCTTTTCACAGGCCTTCGTAAGAGGTGTTCCCGGAAGGCTGTAAGAGTACCTGGCAGAGCGAGTTGTTTCTTAGCTTCAAAAACAGCTGGAAGCAACATGATTTGGGGCCTCTCTCCCCCTTTGGAAACAAAGCAGCCTTTGTGCCTGGCAGCTCTAGGCCAAAGTAGCACACCCAGAGCACAAGTTCTACCTCAGCCAGATAAGGCCTGTCAAGAAGCTGCGTTTCACAGGCCTTTGTATGTGACGTTCCCGGTTGGCTTTGAGAGCACTGTGCAGAGCCAGTTGTTTTAGCTTCCCAGAGAGCAGGAAGCAAGATGCTTTGGGGCCTCTCTCACACTTTGGAAATAAAGGCAGCCCTTTGGGCCTGGCAGCCCTAGGCCAATGGAGTACACCCAGAGCAGAAGTTCTACCTCAGCCAGATCAGGCCTTCCAAGAAACTGCGTCTCACAGGCCTTTCTCTGTCACGTTGCCGGTAGGCTGTGAGAGCACTGTGCAGAGCCAGTTGTTTCTTAGCTTCCCAAAGATTTGGAAGCAAGATGCTTTGGGGACTCTCAGCCCCTTTGGAAACAAGGCGGCCCTTTGGGCCTGGCAGCTCTAGGCCAAAGTAGCACGCCCAGAGCAGGAGTTCTACTTCAGCCAGATCAGGCCTGCCAAGAAACTGCGTTTCACAGGCCTTGGTAAGAGATGTTCCCGGTAGGCTGTGAGAGCACTGTGGAGAGCCAGTTGCTTTAGCTTCCCACAGAGCTGGAAGCAAGATGCTTTGGGGCCTCTCTCTCCCTTTGGACACAAGGCAGCCGTTTGCGCCTGGCAGCTCTAGGCCAATGGAGCACACCCACAGCAGAAGTTCTACTTCAGGCAGATCAGTCCTGCCCAGAAACTGCGTTTCACAGCCCTTGGTAAGAGATGTTCACGGTAGGCTGTGAGAGCACTGGGCAGAACCAGTTGTTTTTTAGCTTCCCAAAGTGCTGGAGGCAAGATGCTTTGGGGCCTCTCTCACCCTTTGGAAACAAGGCAGCCCTTAGGTCCTGGTAGCTCTAGGCCTATGTAGCACAACCAGAACAGAAGTTCTACTTCAGCCAGGTCAGGCCTGCCAAGAAACTGCGTTTCACAGGCCTTTCAAAGAGATGTTCTCTTAGGCTGTAAGAGCACTGGGCAGAGCCAGCTGTTTCTTAGCTTCCCGAAGAGCTGGGAGCAAGATGCTTTGGGTCCACTCTCCGTCTTTGGAAACAAGGCAGCCCTTTGGGCCTGGCAGCTCTAGGGCAGTGGAGCACGCCCAGAGCAGAAGTTCTACTTCAGCCAGATCAGGCCTGCCAGGAAACTGCGTTTCACAGGCCTTGGTAAGAGATGTTCCCGGTAGGCTGTAAGAGCACTGGGCAGAGCCAGTTGTTTCTTACCTTCCTGAAAAGCTGGAAGCAAGATGCTTGGGACCCCTCTGCCCGTTTGGGAACAAGGCAGCCTTTTGGGTCAGGAAGCTCTAGGCCAATGGAGCACACGCAGAGCAGGAGTTCTACTTCAGCCTGATCAGGCCTGCAAAGAAACAGCGTTTGACAGGCCTTGGTAAGAGATGTTCCCGGTAGGTGTAAGAGCACTGGGCAGAGCCAGTTGTTTCTTAGCTTCGCAAAGACCGGGAAGCAAGATGCTTTGGGCCTCTCTGCCCCTTGGAAACAGGGCAGCACTTTGGGCCTGGCAGCTCTAGGGCAATGGAGCACACCCAGAGCCGGAGTTCTACTTCAGCCAGATGAGGCCTGCCAAGAAACTGCGTTTCACAGGCCTTTCAAAGACATGTTCCCGGTAGGCTGTAAGAGCACGGGGCAGAGCGAGTTGGTTCTTAGCTTCCCAGAGAGCTGGAAGCAAGATGCTTTGGGGCCTCTCTGCCCCTTTGGAAACAAGGCAGCACCTTGGGCCAGGCAGCTCTAGGCCAATGGAGCACACCCAGAGCAGAAGTTCTACTTCGGCCAGTTCAGGCCACCAACAAACTGCGTTTCACAGGCCTTGGTAAGAGATGATCCCGGTAGGCTGTAAGAGCACTGGGCAACGCCAGATGTTTCTTAGCTTCCCGAAGAGCTGGAAGCAAGATGCTTTGGTGCCACTCTCTCACTTTGGAATCAAGGCAGCCCTTTGGGGCAGGTAGCTCTAGGCCAGTGGAGCACACCCAGAGCAGAAGTTCTACTTCGGCCAGTTCAGGCCACCAAAAACTGCGTTTCACAGGCCTTGGTAAGAGATGTTCCCGGTAGGCTGTAAGAGCACTGGGCAACGCCAGATGTTTCTTAGCTTCCCGAAGAGCTGGAAGCAAGATGCTTTGGGGCCTCTCTGCCCCTTTGCAAACAAGGCATCCCTTTGGGCCTGGCAGCTCTAGGCCAATGGAGCACACCCAGAGCAGAAGTTCTACTTCAGCTAGATCAGGCCAACAACAAAGTGCGTTTCACAGGGCTTGGTAAGAGATTTTCTCTCAGGCTGTAAGAGCACTGGGCAGAGCCAGTTGTTTCTTAGCTTCCCAAAGAGCTGGAAGCAAGATGCTTTGGGGGCTCCCTGCCCCTTTGCCAACAAGGCCGACCTTTGGGCCTTTCAGCTCTAGGCCAATGGAGCACACCCAGAGCAGAAGTTCTACCTCAGCCAGATAAGGCCTGCCAAGAAACTGCGTTTCAAAGACTTTGGTAAGAGATGTTGCCGGTACTCTGTCAGAGCACTGGGCAGAGACAGTTGTTTCTTAGCTTCCCAAAGAGCTGGAAGCAAGATGCTTCGGGGCCTCTCTGCCCCTTTGCAAACAAGGCATTCCTTTGGGCCTTTCAGCTCTAGGCCAATGGAGCACAGCCAGAGCAGAAGTCCTACTTCAGCCAGATCAGGCCTGCCGTGGAACTGCGTTTCAGAGGCCTTTGTATGTGACCTTCCCGGTAGGCTGTGAGAGCACGGTGCAGAGCCAGTTGTTCCCTTGTTTCCCAAACAGCTGGAAGCAAGACGCTTTGGGGCCTCTCTGCCCCTTTGGAAACAAGGCAGCACGTTGGGTCTGGCAGCTCTAGGGCAATGGAGCACAACCAGAGCAGAAGTTCTACTTCTTCCAGATCAGGCCTGCCTAGAAAGTGCGTTTCACAGGCCTTGATAAGAGATGTTCTCTTAGGCTATAAGAGCACTGGGCACAGCCAGTTGTTTCTTAGCTTCCCAAGAGGTGGAAGCAAGATGCTTTGGGGCCTCTCTCCCCCTTTGGAAACAAGGCAGCCCTTTGGGCCTTTCAGCTCTAGGGCAATGGAGCACACCCAGAGCAGAAGTTCTACCTCAGCCAGATCAGGCCTGCCAAGAAACTGCTTTTCACAGGCCTTCGTAAGAGGTGTTCCCGGAAGGCTGTAAGAGTACCTGGCAGAGCGAGTTGTTTCTTAGCTTCTAAAACAGCTGGAAGCAACATGATTTGGGGCCTCTCTCCCCCTTTGGAAACAAAGCAGCCTTTGTGCCTGGCAGCTCTAGGCCAAAGTAGCACACCCAGAGCACAAGTTCTACCTCAGCCAGATAAGGCCTGTCAAGAAGCTGCGTTTCACAGGCCTTTGTATGTGACGTTCCCGGTTGGCTTTGAGAGCACTGTGCAGAGCCAGTTGTTTTAGCTTCCCAGAGAGCAGGAAGCAAGATGCTTTGGGGCCTCTCTCACACTTTGGAAATAAAGGCAGCCCTTTGGGCCTGGCAGCCCTAGGCCAATGGAGTACACCCAGAGCAGAAGTTCTACCTCAGCCAGATCAGGCCTTCCAAGAAACTGCGTCTCACAGGCCTTTCTCTGTCACGTTGCCGGTAGGCTGTGAGAGCACTGTGCAGAGCCAGTTGTTTCTTAGCTTCCCAAAGATTTGGAAGCATGATGCTTTGGGGACTCTCAGCCCCTTTGGAAACAAGGCGGCCCTTTGGGCCTGGCAGCTCTAGGCCAAAGTAGCACGCCCAGAGCAGGAGTTCTACTTCAGCCAGATCAGGCCTGCCAAGAAACTGCGTTTCACAGGCCTTGGTAAGAGATGTTCCCGGTAGGCTGTGAGAGCACTGTGGAGAGCCAGTTGCTTTAGCTTCCCACAGAGCTGGAAGCAAGATGCTTTGGGGCCTCTCTCTCCCTTTGGACACAAGGCAGCCGTTTGCGCCTGGCAGCTCTAGCCCAATGGAGCACACCCACAGCAGAAGTTCTACTTCAGGCAGATCAGTCCTGCCCAGAAACTGCGTTTCACAGCCCTTGGTAAGAGATGTTCACGGTAGGCTGTGAGAGCACTGGGCAGAACCAGTTGTTTTCTAGCTTCCCAAAGTGCTGGAGGCAAGATGCTTTGGGGCCTCTCTCACCCTTTGGAAACAAGGCAGCCCTTAGGTCCTGGTAGCTCTAGGCCTATGTAGCACAACCAGAACAGAAGTTCTACTTCAGCCAGGTCAGGCCTGCCAAGAAACTGCGTTTCACAGGCCTTTCAAAGAGATGTTCTCTTAGGCTGTAAGAGCACTGGGCAGAGCCAGCTGTTTCTTAGCTTCCCGAAGAGCTGGGAGCAAGATGCTTTGGGTCCACTCTCCGTCTTTGGAAACAAGGCAGCCCTTTGGGCCTGGCAGCTCTAGGGCAGTGGAGCACGCCCACAGCAGAAGTTCTACTTCAGCCAGATCAGGCCTGCCAGGAAACTGCGTTTCACAGGCCTTGGTAAGAGATGTTCCCGGTAGGCTGTAAGAGCACTGTGCAGAGCCAGTTGTTTTAGCTTCCCAGAGAGCAGGAAGCAAGATGCTTTGGGGCCTCTCTCACACTTTGGAAATAAAGGCAGCCCTTTGGGCCTGGCAGCCCTAGGCCAATGGAGTACACCCAGAGCAGAAGTTCTACCTCAGCCAGATCAGGCCTTCCAAGAAACTGCGTCTCACAGGCCTTTCTCTGTCACGTTGCCGGTAGGCTGTGAGAGCACTGTGCAGAGCCAGTTGTTTCTTAGCTTCCCAAAGATTTGGAAGCAAGATGCTTTGGGGACTCTCAGCCCCTTTGGAAACAAGGCGGCCCTTTGGGCCTGGCAGCTCTAGGCCAAAGTAGCACGCCCAGAGCAGGAGTTCTACTTCAGCCAGATCAGGCCTGCCAAGAAACTGCGTTTCACAGGCCTTGGTAAGAGATGTTCCCGGTAGGCTGTGAGAGCACTGTGGAGAGCCAGTTGCTTTAGCTTCCCACAGAGCTGGAAGCAAGATGCTTTGGGGCCTCTCTCTCCCTTTGGACACAAGGCAGCCGTTTGCGCCTGGCAGCTCTAGCCCAATGGAGCACACCCACAGCAGAAGTTCTACTTCAGGCAGATCAGTCCTGCCCAGAAACTGCGTTTCACAGCCCTTGGTAAGAGATGTTCACGGTAGGCTGTGAGAGCACTGGGCAGAACCAGTTGTTTTTTAGCTTCCCAAAGTGCTGGAGGCAAGATGCTTTGGGGCCTCTCTCACCCTTTGGAAACAAGGCAGCCCTTAGGTCCTGGTAGCTCTAGGCCTATGTAGCACAACCAGAACAGAAGTTCTACTTCAGCCAGGTCAGGCCTGCCAAGAAACTGCGTTTCACAGGCCTTTCAAAGAGATGTTCTCTTAGGCTGTAAGAGCACTGGGCAGAGCCAGCTGTTTCTTAGCTTCCCGAAGAGCTGGGAGCAAGATGCTTTGGGTCCACTCTCCGTCTTTGGAAACAAGGCAGCCCTTTGGGCCTGGCAGCTCTAGGGCAGTGGAGCACGCCCAGAGCAGAAGTTCTACTTCAGCCAGATCAGGCCTGCCAGGAATCTGTTTTCACAGGCCTTGGTAAGAGATGTTCCCGGTAGGCTGTAAGAGCACTGGGCAGAGCCAGTTGTTTCTTACCTTCCTGAAAAGCTGGAAGCAAGATGCTTGGGACCCCTCTGCCCGTTTGGGAACAAGGCAGCCTTTTGGGTCGGGAAGCTCTAGGCCAATGGAGCACACGCAGAGCAGGAGTTCTACTTCAGCCTGATCAGGCCTGCAAAGAAACAGCGTTTGACAGGCCTTGGTAAGAGATGTTCCCGGTAGGTGTAAGAGCACTGGGCAGAGCCAGTTGTTTCTTAGCTTCGCAAAGACCGGGAAGCAAGATGCTTTGGGCCTCTCTGCCCCTTGGAAACAGGGCAGCACTTTGGGCCTGGCAGCTCTAGGGCAATGGAGCACACCCAGAGCCGGAGTTCTACTTCAGCCAGATGAGGCCTGCCAAGAAACTGCGTTTCACAGGCCTTTCAAAGACATGTTCCCGGTAGGCTGTAAGAGCACGGGGCAGAGCGAGTTGGTTCTTAGCTTCCCAGAGAGCTGGAAGCAAGATGCTTTGGGGCCTCTCTGCCCCTTTGGAAACAAGGCAGCACCTTGGGCCAGGCAGCTCTAGGCCAATGGAGCACACCCAGAGCAGAAGTTCTACTTCGGCCAGTTCAGGCCACCAACAAACTGCGTTTCACAGGCCTTGGTAAGAGATGATCCCGGTAGGCTGTAAGAGCACTGGGCAACGCCAGATGTTTCTTAGCTTCCCGAAGAGCTGGAAGCAAGATGCTTTGGTGCCACTCTCTCACTTTGGAATCAAGGCAGCCCTTTGGGGCAGGTAGCTCTAGGCCAGTGGAGCACACCCAGAGCAGAAGTTCTACTTCGGCCAGTTCAGGCCACCAAAAACTGCGTTTCACAGGCCTTGGTAAGAGATGTTCCCGGTAGGCTGTAAGAGCACTGGGCAACGCCAGATGTTTCTTAGCTTCCCGAAGAGCTGGAAGCAAGATGCTTTGGGGCCTCTCTGCCCCTTTGCAAACAAGGCATCCCTTTGGGCCTGGCAGCTCTAGGCCAATGGAGCACACCCAGAGCAGAAGTTCTACTTCAGCTAGATCAGGCCAACAACAAAGTGCGTTTCACAGGGCTTGGTAAGAGATTTTCTCTCAGGCTGTAAGAGCACTGGGCAGAGCCAGTTGTTTCTTAGCTTCCCAAAGAGCTGGAAGCAAGATGCTTTGGGGGCTCCCTGCCCCTTTGCCAACAAGGCCGACCTTTGGGCCTTTCAGCTCTAGGCCAATGGAGCACACCCAGAGCAGAAGTTCTACCTCAGCCAGATAAGGCCTGCCAAGAAACTGCGTTTCAAAGACTTTGGTAAGAGATGTTGCCGGTACTCTGTCAGAGCACTGGGCAGAGACAGTTGTTTCTTAGCTTCCCAAAGAGCTGGAAGCAAGATGCTTCGGGGCCTCTCTGCCCCTTTGCAAACAAGGCATCCCTTTGGGCCTTTCAGCTCTAGGCCAATGGAGCACAGCCAGAGCAGAAGTCCTACTTCAGCCAGATCAGGCCTGCCGTGGAACTGCGTTTCAGAGGCCTTTGTATGTGACCTTCCCGGTAGGCTGTGAGAGCACGGTGCAGAGCCAGTTGTTCCCTTGTTTCCCAAACAGCTGGAAGCAAGACGCTTTGGGGCCTCTCTGCCCCTTTGGAAACAAGGCAGCACGTTGGGTCTGGCAGCTCTAGGGCAATGGAGCACAACCAGAGCAGAAGTTCTACTTCTTCCAGATCAGGCCTGCCTAGAAAGTGCGTTTCACAGGCCTTGATAAGAGATGTTCTCTTAGGCTATAAGAGCACTGGGCACAGCCAGTTGTTTCTTAGCTTCCCAAGAGGTGGAAGCAAGATGCTTTGGGGCCTCTCTCCCCCTTTGGAAACAAGGCAGCCCTTTGGGCCTTTCAGCTCTAGGGCAATGGAGCACACCCAGAGCAGAAGTTCTACCTCAGCCAGATCAGGCCTGCCAAGAAACTGCTTTTCACAGGCCTTCGTAAGAGGTGTTCCCGGAAGGCTGTAAGAGTACCTGGCAGAGCGAGTTGTTTCTTAGCTTCTAAAACAGCTGGAAGCAACATGATTTGGGGCCTCTCTCCCCCTTTGGAAACAAAGCAGCCTTTGTGCCTGGCAGCTCTAGGCCAAAGTAGCACACCCAGAGCACAAGTTCTACCTCAGCCAGATAAGGCCTGTCAAGAAGCTGCGTTTCACAGGCCTTTGTATGTGACGTTCCCGGTTGGCTTTGAGAGCACTGTGCAGAGCCAGTTGTTTTAGCTTCCCAGAGAGCAGGAAGCAAGATGCTTTGGGGCCTCTCTCACACTTTGGAAATAAAGGCAGCCCTTTGGGCCTGGCAGCCCTAGGCCAATGGAGTACACCCAGAGCAGAAGTTCTACCTCAGCCAGATCAGGCCTTCCAAGAAACTGCGTCTCACAGGCCTTTCTCTGTCACGTTGCCGGTAGGCTGTGAGAGCACTGTGCAGAGCCAGTTGTTTCTTAGCTTCCCAAAGATTTGGAAGCATGATGCTTTGGGGACTCTCAGCCCCTTTGGAAACAAGGCGGCCCTTTGGGCCTGGCAGCTCTAGGCCAAAGTAGCACGCCCAGAGCAGGAGTTCTACTTCAGCCAGATCAGGCCTGCCAAGAAACTGCGTTTCACAGGCCTTGGTAAGAGATGTTCCCGGTAGGCTGTGAGAGCACTGTGGAGAGCCAGTTGCTTTAGCTTCCCACAGAGCTGGAAGCAAGATGCTTTGGGGCCTCTCTCTCCCTTTGGACACAAGGCAGCCGTTTGCGCCTGGCAGCTCTAGCCCAATGGAGCACACCCACAGCAGAAGTTCTACTTCAGGCAGATCAGTCCTGCCCAGAAACTGCGTTTCACAGCCCTTGGTAAGAGATGTTCACGGTAGGCTGTGAGAGCACTGGGCAGAACCAGTTGTTTTCTAGCTTCCCAAAGTGCTGGAGGCAAGATGCTTTGGGGCCTCTCTCACCCTTTGGAAACAAGGCAGCCCTTAGGTCCTGGTAGCTCTAGGCCTATGTAGCACAACCAGAACAGAAGTTCTACTTCAGCCAGGTCAGGCCTGCCAAGAAACTGCGTTTCACAGGCCTTTCAAAGAGATGTTCTCTTAGGCTGTAAGAGCACTGGGCAGAGCCAGCTGTTTCTTAGCTTCCCGAAGAGATGGGAGCAAGATGCTTTGGGTCCACTCTCCGTCTTTGGAAACAAGGCAGCCCTTTGGGCCTGGCAGCTCTAGGGCAGTGGAGCACGCCCACAGCAGAAGTTCTACTTCAGCCAGATCAGGCCTGCCAGGAAACTGCGTTTCACAGGCCTTGGTAAGAGATGTTCCCGGTAGGCTGTAAGAGCACTGGGCAGAGCCAGTTGTTTCTTACCTTCCTGAAAAGCTGGAAGCAAGACGCTTGGGACCCCTCTGCCCGTTTGGGAACAAGGCAGCCTTTTGAGTCGGGAAGCTCTAGGCCAATGGAGCACACGCAGAGCAGGAGTTCTACTTCAGCCTGATCAGGCCTGCAAAGAAACAGCGTTTGACAGGCCTTGGTAAGAGAGGTTCCCGGTAGGTGTAAGAGCACTGGGCAGAGCCAGTTGTTTCTTAGCTTCGCAAAGACAGGGAAGCAAGATGCTTTGGGCCTCTCTGCCCCTTGGAAACAGGGCAGCACTTGGGGCCTGGCAGCTCTAGGGCAATGGAGCACACCCAGAGCCGGAGTTCTACTTCAGCCAGATGAGGCCTGCCAAGAAACTGCGTTTCACAGGCCTTTCAAAGACATGTTCCCGGTAGGCTGTAAGAGCACGGGGCACAGCGAGTTGGTTCTTAGCTTCCCAGAGAGCTGGAAGCAAGATGCTTTGGGGCCTCTCTGCCCCTTTGGAAACAAGGCAGCACCTTGGGCCTGGCAGCTCTAGGGCAATGGAGCACACCCAGAGCAGAAGTTCTACTTCAGCGAAATCAGGCCTGCCAGGACACGGCGTTTCACAGGCCTTGGTAAGAGATGTTCCCGGTAGGCTGTAAGAGCACTGGGCAACGCCAGATGTTTCTTAGCTTCCCGAAGAGCTGGAAGCAAGATGCTTTGGTGCCACTCTCTCACTTTGGAATCAAGGCAGCCCTTTGGGGCAGGTAGCTCTAGGCCAGTGGAGCACACCCAGAGCAGAAGTTCCACTTCGGCCAGTTCAGGCCACCAACAAACTGCGTTTCACAGGCCTTGGTAAGAGATGTTCCCGGTAGGCTGTAAGAGCACTGGGCAACGCCAGATGTTTCTTAGCTTCCTGAAGAGCTGGAAGCAAGATGCTTTGGGGCCTCTCTGCCCCTTTGCAAACAAGGCGGCCCTTTGGGCCAGGCAGCTCTAGGCCAATGGAGCACACCCAGAGCAGAAGTTCTACTTCAGCTAGATCAGGCCAACAACAAAGTGCGTTTCACAGGGCTTGGTAAGAGATTTTCTCTCAGGCTGTAAGAGCACTGGGCAGAGCCAGTTGTTTCTTAGCTTCCCAAAAGCTGGAAGCAAGATGCTTTGGGGGCTCCCTGCCCCTTTGCCAACAAGGCCGACCTTTGGGCCTTTCAGCTCTAGGCCAATGGAGCACACCCAGAGCAGAAGTTCTACCTCAGCCAGATAAGGCCTGCCAAGAAACTGCGTTTCAAAGGCTTTGGTAAGAGATGTTGCCGGTACTCTGTCAGAGCACTGGGCAGAGACAGTTGTTTCTTAGCTTCCCAAAGAGCTGGAAGCAAGATGCTTTCGGGCCTCTCTGCCCCTTTGCAAACAAGGCATCCCTTTGGGCCTTTCAGCTCTAGGCCAATGGAGCACAGCCAGAGCAGAAGTCCTACTTCAGCCAGATCAGGCCTGCCGTGGAACTGCATTTCAGAGGCCTTTGTATGTGACGTTTCCGGTAGGCTGTGAGAGCACGGTGCAGAGCCAGTTGTTTCCTTGTTTCCCAAACAGCTGGAAGCAAGACGCTTTGGGGCCTCTCTGCCCCTTTGGAAACAAGGCAGCACGTTGGGTCTGGCAGCTCTAGGGCAATGGAGCACAACCAGAGCAGAAGTTCTACTTCTTCCAGATCAGGCCTGCCTAGAAAGTGCGTTTCACAGGCCTTGATAAGAGATGTTCTCTTAGGCTATAAGAGCACTGGGCACAGCCAGTTGTTTCTTAGCTTCCCAAGAGGTGGAAGCAAGATGCTTTGGGGCCTCTCTCCCCCTTTGGAAACAAGGCAGCCCTTTGGGCCTTTCAGCTCTAGGGCAATGGAGCACACCCAGAGCAGAAGTTCTACCTCAGCCAGATCAGGCCTGCCAAGAAACTGCGTCTCACAGGCCTTTCTCTGTCACGTTGCCGGTAGGCTGTGAGAGCACTGTGCAGAGCCAGTTGTTTCTTAGCTTCCCAAAGATTTGGAAGCAAGATATTTTGGGGACTCTCAGCCCCTTTGGAAACAAGGCGGCCCTTTGGGCCTGGCAGCTCTAGGCCAAAATAGCACGCCCAGAGCAGGAGTTCTACTTCAGCCAGATCAGGCCTGCCAAGAAACTGCGTTTCACAGGCCTTGGTAAGAGATGTTCCCGGTAGGCTGTGAGAGCACTGTGGAGAGCCAGTTGCTTTAGCTTCCCACAGAGCTGGAAGCAAGATTCTTTGGGCCCTCTCTCTCGCTTTGGACACAAGGCAGCCGTTTGCGCCTGGCAGCTCTAGGCCAATGGAGCACACCCACAGCAGAAGTTCTACTTCAGGCAGATCAGTCCTGCCCAGAAACTGCGTTTCACAGCCCTTGGTAAGAGATGTTCACGGTAGGCTGTGAGAGCACTGGGCAGAACCAGTTGTTTTTTAGCTTCCCAAAGTGCTGGAGGCAAGATGCTTTGGGGCCTCTCTCACCCTTTGGAAACAAGGCAGCCCTTAGGTCCTTCGTAGCTCTAGGCCTATGTAGCACAACCAGAACAGAAGTTCTACTTCAGCCAGGTCAGGCCTGCCAAGAAACTGCATTTCACAGGCCTTTCAAAGAGATGTTCTCTTAGGCTGTAAGAGCACTGGGCAGAGCCAGCTGTTTCTTAGCTTCCCGAAGAGCTGGGAGCAAGATGCTTTGGGTCCACTCTCCGTCTTTGGAAACAAGGCAGCCCTTTGGTCCTGGCAGCTCTAGGGCAATGGAGCACACCCAGAGCAGAAGTTCTACTTCAGCCAGATCAGGCCTGCCAGGAAACTGCGTTTCACAGGCCTTGGTAAGAGATGTTCCCGGTAGGCTGTAAGAGCACTGGGCAGAGCCAGTTGTTTCTTACCTTCCTGAAAAGCTGGAAGCAAGACGCTTGGGACCCCTCTGCCCGTTTGGGAACAAGGCAGCCTTTTGGGTCGGGAAGCTCTAGGCCAATGGAGCACACGCAGAGCAGGAGTTCTACTTCAGCCTGATCAGGCCTGCAAAGAAACAGCGTTTGACAGGCCTTGGTAAGAGATGTTCCCGGTAGGTGTAAGAGCACTGGGCAGAGCCAGTTGTTTCTTAGCTTCGCAAAGACCGGGAAGCAAGATGCTTTGGGCCTCTCTGCCCCTTGGAAACAGGGCAGCACTTGGGGCCTGGCAGCTCTAGGGCAATGGAGCACACCCAGAGCCGGAGTTCTACTTCAGCCAGATGAGGCCTGCCAAGAAACTGCGTTTCACAGGCCTTTCAAAGACATGTTCCCGGTAGGCTGTAAGAGCACGGGGCAGAGCGAGTTGGTTCTTAGCTTCCCAGAGAGCTGGAAGCAAGATGCTTTGGGGCCTCTCTGCCCCTTTGGAAACAAGGCAGCACCTTGGGCCTGGCAGCTCTAGGCCAGTGGAGCACACCCAGAGCAGAAGTTCTACTTCGGCCAGTTCAGGCCACCAACAAACTGCGTTTCACAGGCCTTGGTAAGAGATGTTCCCGGTAGGCTGTAAGAGCACTGGGCAACGCCAGATGTTTCTTAGCTTCCCGAAGAGCTGGAAGCAAGATGCTTTGGGGCCTCTCTGCCCCTTTGCAAACAAGGCGGCCCTTTGGGCCAGGCAGCTCTAGGCCAATGGAGCACACCCAGAGTAGAAGTTCTACTTCAGCTAGATCAGGCCACCAACAAAGTGCGTTTCACAGGCCTTGGTAAGAGATTTTCTCTCAGGCTGTAAGAGCACTGGGCAGAGCCAGTTGTTTCTTAGCTTCCCAAAGAGCTGGAAGCAAGATGCTTTGGGGGCTCCCTGCCCCTTTGCCAACAAGGCCGACCTTTGGGCCTTTCAGCTCTAGGCCAATGGAGCACACCCAGAGCAGAAGTTCTACCTCAGCCAGATCAGGCCTTCCAAGAAACTGCGTCTCACAGGCCTTTCTCTGTCACGTTGCCGGTAGGCTGTGAGAGCACTGTGCAGAGCCAGTTGTTTCTTAGCTTCCCAAAGATTTGGAAGCAAGATACTTTGGGGACTCTCAGGCCCTTTGGAAACAAGGCGGCCCTTTGGGCCTGGCAGCTCTAGGCCAAAGTAGCACGCCCAGAGCAGGAGTTCTACTTCAGCCAGATCAGGCCTGCCAAGAAACTGCGTTTCACAGGCCTTGGTAAGAGATGTTCCCGGTAGGCTGTGAGAGCACTGTGGAGAGCCAGTTGCTTTAGCTTCCCACAGAGCTGGAAGCAAGATGCTTTGGGGCCTCTCTCTCCCTTTGGACACAAGGCAGCCGTTTGGGCCTGGCAGCTCTAGGCCAATGGAGCACACCCACAGCAGAAGTTCTACTTCAGGCAGATCAGTCCTGCCCAGAAACTGCGTTTCACAGCCCTTGGTAAGAGATGTTCACGGTAGGCTGTGAGAGCACTGGGCAGAACCAGTTGTTTTTTAGCTTCCCAAAGTGCTGGAGGCAAGATGCTTTGGGGCCTCTCTCACCCTTTGGAAACAAGGCAGCCCTTAGGTCCTGGTAGCTCTAGGCCTATGTAGCACAACCAGAACAGAAGTTCTACTTCAGCCAGGTCAGGCCTGCCAAGAAACTGCGTTTCACAGGCCTTTCAAAGAGATGTTCTCTTAGGCTGTAAGAGCACTGGGCAGAGCCAGCTGTTTCTTAGCTTCCCGAAGAGCTGGGAGCAAGATGCTTTGGGTCCACTCTCCGTCTTTGGAATCAAGGCAGCACCTTGGGCCTGGCAGCTCTAGGGCAATGGAGCACGCCCAGAGCAGAAGTTCTACTTCAGCCAGATCAGGCCTGCCAGGAAACTGCGTTTCACAGGCCTTGGTAAGAGATGTTCCCGGTAGGCTGTAAGAGCACTGGGCAGAGCCAGTTGTTTCTTACCTTCCTGAAAAGCTGGAACCAAGATGCTTGGGACCCTCTGCCCGTTTGGGAACAAGGCAGCCTTTTGGGTCGGGAAGCTCTAGGCCAATGGAGCACACGCAGAGCAGGAGTTCTACTTCAGCCTGATCAGGCCTGCAAAAAAACAGCGTTTGACAGGCCTTGGTAAGAGAGGTTCCCGGTAGGTGTAAGAGCACTGGGCAGAGCCAGTTGTTTCTTAGCTTCGCAAAGACCGGGAAGCAAGATGCTTTGGGCCTCTCTGCCCCTTGGAAACAGGGCAGCACTTGGGGCCTGGCAGCTCTAGGGCAATGGAGCACACCCAGAGCCGGAGTTCTACTTCAGCCAGATGAGGCCTGCCAAGAAACTGCGTTTCACAGGCCTTTCAAAGACATGTTCCCGGTAGGCTGTAAGAGCACGGGGCAGAGCGAGTTGGTTCTTAGCTTCCCAGAGAGCTGGAAGCAAGATGCTTTGGGGCCTCTCTGCCCCTTTGGAAACAAGGCAGCACCTTGGGCCTGGCAGCTCTAGGGCAATGGAGCACACCCAGAGCAGAAGTTCTACTTCAGCCAAATCAGGCCTGCCAGGAAACGGCGTTTCACAGGCCTTGGTAAGAGATGTTCCCGGTAGGCTGTAAGAGCACTGGGCAACGCCAGATGTTTCTTAGCTTCCCGAAGAGCTGGAAGCAAGATGCTTTGGTGCCACTCTCTCACTTTGGAATCAAGGCAGCCCTTTGGGGCAGGTAGCTCTAGGCCAGTGGAGCACACCCAGAGCAGAAGTTCTACTTCGGCCAGTTCAGGCCACCAACAAACTGCGTTTCACAGGCCTTGGTAAGAGATGTTCCCGGTAGGCTGTAAGAGCACTGGGCAACGCCAGATGTTTCTTAGCTTCCCGAAGAGCTGGAAGCAAGATGCTTTGGGGCCTCTCTGCCCCTTTGCAAACAAGGCGGCCCTTTGGGCCAGGCAGCTCTAGGCCAATGGAGCACACCCAGAGCAGAAGTTCTACTTCAGCTAGATCAGGCCAACAACAAAGTGCGTTTCACAGGCCTTGGTAAGAGATTTTCTCTCAGGCTGTAAGAGCACTGGGCAGAGCCAGTTGTTTCTTAGCTTCCCAAAGAGCTGGAAGCAAGATGCTTTGGGGGCTCCCTGCCCCTTTGCCAACAAGGCCGACCTTTGGGCCTTTCAGCTCTAGGCCAATGGAGCACACCCAGAGCAGAAGTTCTACCTCAGCCAGATCAGGCCTTCCAAGAAACTGCGTCTCACAGGCCTTTCTCTGTCACGTTGCCGGTAGGCTGTGAGAGCACTGTGCAGAGCCAGTTGTTTCTTAGCTTCCCAAAGATTTGGAAGCAAGATACTTTGGGGACTCTCAGGCCCTTTGGAAACAAGGCGGCCCTTTGGGCCTGGCAGCTCTAGGCCAAAGTAGCACGCCCAGAGCAGGAGTTCTACTTCAGCCAGATCAGGCCTGCCAAGAAACTGCGTTTCACAGGCCTTGGTAAGAGATGTTCCCGGTAGGCTGTGAGAGCACTGTGGAGAGCCAGTTGCTTTAGCTTCCCACAGAGCTGGAAGCAAGATGCTTTGGGGCCTCTCTCTCCCTTTGGACACAAGGCAGCCGTTTGGGCCTGGCAGCTCTAGGCCAATGGAGCACACCCACAGCAGAAGTTCTACTTCAGGCAGATCAGTCCTGCCCAGAAACTGCGTTTCACAGCCCTTGGTAAGAGATGTTCACGGTAGGCTGTGAGAGCACTGGGCAGAACCAGTTGTTTTTTAGCTTCCCAAAGTGCTGGAGGCAAGATGCTTTGGGGCCTCTCTCACCCTTTGGAAACAAGGCAGCCCTTAGGTCCTGGTAGCTCTAGGCCTATGTAGCACAACCAGAACAGAAGTTCTACTTCAGCCAGGTCAGGCCTGCCAAGAAACTGCGTTTCACAGGCCTTTCAAAGAGATGTTCTCTTAGGCTGTAAGAGCACTGGGCAGAGCCAGCTGTTTCTTAGCTTCCCGAAGAGCTGGGAGCAAGATGCTTTGGGTCCACTCTCCGTCTTTGGAATCAAGGCAGCACCTTGGGCCTGGCAGCTCTAGGGCAATGGAGCACGCCCAGAGCAGAAGTTCTACTTCAGCCAGATCAGGCCTGCCAGGAAACTGCGTTTCACAGGCCTTGGTAAGAGATGTTCCCGGTAGGCTGTAAGAGCACTGGGCAGAGCCAGTTGTTTCTTACCTTCCTGAAAAGCTGGAACCAAGATGCTTGGGACCCTCTGCCCGTTTGGGAACAAGGCAGCCTTTTGGGTCGGGAAGCTCTAGGCCAATGGAGCACACGCAGAGCAGGAGTTCTACTTCAGCCTGATCAGGCCTGCAAAAAAACAGCGTTTGACAGGCCTTGGTAAGAGAGGTTCCCGGTAGGTGTAAGAGCACTGGGCAGAGCCAGTTGTTTCTTAGCTTCGCAAAGACCGGGAAGCAAGATGCTTTGGGCCTCTCTGCCCCTTGGAAACAGGGCAGCACTTGGGGCCTGGCAGCTCTAGGGCAATGGAGCACACCCAGAGCCGGAGTTCTACTTCAGCCAGATGAGGCCTGCCAAGAAACTGCGTTTCACAGGCCTTTCAAAGACATGTTCCCGGTAGGCTGTAAGAGCACGGGGCAGAGCGAGTTGGTTCTTAGCTTCCCAGAGAGCTGGAAGCAAGATGCTTTGGGGCCTCTCTGCCCCTTTGGAAACAAGGCAGCACCTTGGGCCTGGCAGCTCTAGGGCAATGGAGCACACCCAGAGCAGAAGTTCTACTTCAGCCAAATCAGGCCTGCCAGGAAACGGCGTTTCACAGGCCTTGGTAAGAGATGTTCCCGGTAGGCTGTAAGAGCACTGGGCAACGCCAGATGTTTCTTAGCTTCCCGAAGAGCTGGAAGCAAGATGCTTTGGTGCCACTCTCTCACTTTGGAATCAAGGCAGCCCTTTGGGGCAGGTAGCTCTAGGCCAGTGGAGCACACCCAGAGCAGAAGTTCTACTTCGGCCAGTTCAGGCCACCAACAAACTGCGTTTCACAGGCCTTGGTAAGAGATGTTCCCGGTAGGCTGTAAGAGCACTGGGCAACGCCAGATGTTTCTTAGCTTCCCGAAGAGCTGGAAGCAAGATGCTTTGGGGCCTCTCTGCCCCTTTGCAAACAAGGCGGCCCTTTGGGCCAGGCAGCTCTAGGCCAATGGAGCACACCCAGAGCAGAAGTTCTACTTCAGCTAGATCAGGCCAACAACAAAGTGCGTTTCACAGGCCTTGGTAAGAGATTTTCTCTCAGGCTGTAAGAGCACTGGGCAGAGCCAGTTGTTTCTTAGCTTCCCAAAGAGCTGGAAGCAAGATGCTTTGGGGGCTCCCTGCCCCTTTGCCAACAAGGCCGACCTTTGGGCCTTTCAGCTCTAGGCCAATGGAGCACACCCAGAGCAGAAGTTCTACCTCAGCCAGATAAGGCCTGCCAAGAAACTGCGTTTCAAAGGCTTTGGTAAGAGATGTTGCCGGTACTCTGTCAGAGCACTGGGCAGAGACAGTTGTTTCTTAGCTTCCCAAAGAGCTGGAAGCAAGATGCTTCGGGGCCTCTCTGCCCCTTTGCAAACAAGGCATCCCTTTGGGCCTTTCAGCTCTAGGCCAATGGAGCACAGCCAGAGCAGAAGTCCTACTTCAGCCAGATCAGGCCTGCCGTGGAACTGCGTTTCAGAGGCCTTTGTATGTGACCTTCCCGGTAGGCTGTGAGAGCACGGTGCAGAGCCAGTTCTTTCCTTGTTTCCCAAACAGCTGGAAGCAAGACGCTTTGGGGCCTCTCTGCCCCTTTGGAAACAAGGCAGCACGTTGGGTCTGGCAGCTCTAGGG
Organism: Equus asinus; assembly: GCF_041296235.1. NCBI lineage: Eukaryota > Metazoa > Chordata > Mammalia > Perissodactyla > Equidae > Equus > Equus asinus. Next base: position 2,481,703 of record NW_027225523.1, read on the forward strand.
CAATGGAGCACAACCAGAGCAGAAGTTCTACTTCTTCCAGATCAGGCCTGCCTAGAAAGTGCGTTTCACAGGCCTTGATAAGAGATGTTCTCTTAGGCTATAAGAGCACTGGGCACAGCCAGTTGTTTCTTAGCTTCCCAAGAGGTGGAAGCAAGATGCTTTGGGGCCTCTCTCCCCCTTTGGAAACAAGGCAGCCCTTTGGGCCTTTCAGCTCTAGGGCAATGGAGCACACCCAGAGCAGAAGTTCTACCTCAGCCAGATCAGGCCTGCCAAGAAACTGCTTTTCACAGGCCTTCGTAAGAGGTGTTCCCGGAAGGCTGTAAGAGTACCTGGCAGAGCGAGTTGTTTCTTAGCTTCAAAAACAGCTGGAAGCAACATGATTTGGGGCCTCTCTCCCCCTTTGGAAACAAAGCAGCCTTTGTGCCTGGCAGCTCTAGGCCAAAGTAGCACACCCAGAGCACAAGTTCTACCTCAGCCAGATAAGGCCTGTCAAGAAGCTGCGTTTCACAGGCCTTTGTATGTGACGTTCCCGGTTGGCTTTGAGAGCACTGTGCAGAGCCAGTTGTTTTAGCTTCCCAGAGAGCAGGAAGCAAGATGCTTTGGGGCCTCTCTCACACTTTGGAAATAAAGGCAGCCCTTTGGGCCTGGCAGCCCTAGGCCAATGGAGTACACCCAGAGCAGAAGTTCTACCTCAGCCAGATCAGGCCTTCCAAGAAACTGCGTCTCACAGGCCTTTCTCTGTCACGTTGCCGGTAGGCTGTGAGAGCACTGTGCAGAGCCAGTTGTTTCTTAGCTTCCCAAAGATTTGGAAGCAAGATGCTTTGGGGACTCTCAGCCCCTTTGGAAACAAGGCGGCCCTTTGGGCCTGGCAGCTCTAGGCCAAAGTAGCACGCCCAGAGCAGGAGTTCTACTTCAGCCAGATCAGGCCTGCCAAGAAACTGCGTTTCACAGGCCTTGGTAAGAGATGTTCCCGGTAGGCTGTGAGAGCACTGTGGAGAGCCAGTTGCTTTAGCTTCCCACAGAGCTGGAAGCAAGATGCTTTGGGGCCTCTCTCTCCCTTTGGACACAAGGCAGCCGTTTGCGCCTGGCAGCTCTAGGCCAATGGAGCACACCCACAGCAGAAGTTCTACTTCAGGCAGATCAGTCCTGCCCAGAAACTGCGTTTCACAGCCCTTGGTAAGAGATGTTCACGGTAGGCTGTGAGAGCACTGGGCAGAACCAGTTGTTTTCTAGCTTCCCAAAGTGCTGGAGGCAAGATGCTTTGGGGCCTCTCTCACCCTTTGGAAACAAGGCAGCCCTTAGGTCCTGGTAGCTCTAGGCCTATGTAGCACAACCAGAACAGAAGTTCTACTTCAGCCAGGTCAGGCCTGCCAAGAAACTGCGTTTCACAGGCCTTTCAAAGAGATGTTCTCTTAGGCTGTAAGAGCACTGGGCAGAGCCAGCTGTTTCTTAGCTTCCCGAAGAGCTGGGAGCAAGATGCTTTGGGTCCACTCTCCGTCTTTGGAAACAAGGCAGCCCTTTGGGCCTGGCAGCTCTAGGGCAGTGGAGCACGCCCACAGCAGAAGTTCTACTTCAGCCAGATCAGGCCTGCCAGGAAACTGCGTTTCACAGGCCTTGGTAAGAGATGTTCCCGGTAGGCTGTAAGAGCACTGGGCAGAGCCAGTTGTTTCTTACCTTCCTGAAAAGCTGGAAGCAAGACGCTTGGGACCCCTCTGCCCGTTTGGGAACAAGGCAGCCTTTTGGGTCGGGAAGCTCTAGGCCAATGGAGCACACGCAGAGCAGGAGTTCTACTTCAGCCTGATCAGGCCTGCAAAGAAACAGCGTTTGACAGGCCTTGGTAAGAGAGGTTCCCGGTAGGTGTAAGAGCACTGGGCAGAGCCAGTTGTTTCTTAGCTTCGCAAAGACAGGGAAGCAAGATGCTTTGGGCCTCTCTGCCCCTTGGAAACAGGGCAGCACTTGGGGCCTGGCAGCTCTAGGGCAATGGAGCACACCCAGAGCCGGAGTTCTACTTCAGCCAGATGAGGCCTGCCAAGAAACTGCGTTTCACAGGCCTTTCAAAGACATGTTCCCGGTAGGCTGTAAGAGCACGGGGCAGAGCGAGTTGGTTCTTAGCTTCCCAGAGAGCTGGAAGCAAGATGCTTTGGGGCCTCTCTGCCCCTTTGGAAACAAGGCAGCACCTTGGGCCTGGCAGCTCTAGGGCAATGGAGCACACCCAGAGCAGAAGTTCTACTTCAGCGAAAGCAGGCCTGCCAGGACACGGCGTTTCACAGGCCTTGGTAAGAGATGTTCCCGGTAGGCTGTAAGAGCACTGGGCAACGCCAGATGTTTCTTAGCTTCCTGAAGAGCTGGAAGCAAGATGCTTTGGGGCCTCTCTGCCCCTTTGCAAACAAGGCGGCCCTTTGGGCCAGGCAGCTCTAGGCCAATGGAGCACACCCAGAGCAGAAGTTCTACTTCAGCTAGATCAGGCCAACAACAAAGTGCGTTTCACAGGGCTTGGTAAGAGATTTTCTCTCAGGCTGTAAGAGCACTGGGCAGAGCCAGTTGTTTCTTAGCTTCCCAAAAGCTGGAAGCAAGATGCTTTGGGGGCTCCCTGCCCCTTTGCCAACAAGGCCGACCTTTGGGCCTTTCAGCTCTAGGCCAATGGAGCACACCCAGAGCAGAAGTTCTACCTCAGCCAGATAAGGCCTGCCAAGAAACTGCGTTTCAAAGGCTTTGGTAAGAGATGTTGCCGGTACTCTGTCAGAGCACTGGGCAGAGACAGTTGTTTCTTAGCTTCCCAAAGAGCTGGAAGCAAGATGCTTTCGGGCCTCTCTGCCCCTTAGCAAACAAGGCATCCCTTTGGGCCTTTCAGCTCTAGGCCAATGGAGCACAGCCAGAGCAGAAGTCCTACTTCAGCCAGATCAGGCCTGCCGTGGAACTGCATTTCAGAGGCCTTTGTATGTGACGTTTCCGGTAGGCTGTGAGAGCACGGTGCAGAGCCAGTTGTTTCCTTGTTTCCCAAACAGCTGGAAGCAAGACGCTTTGGGGCCTCTCTGCCCCTTTGGAAACAAGGCAGCACGTTGGGTCTGGCAGCTCTAGGGCAATGGAGCACAACCAGAGCAGAAGTTCTACTTCTTCCAGATCAGGCCTGCCTAGAAAGTGCGTTTCACAGGCCTTGATAAGAGATGTTCTCTTAGGCTATAAGAGCACTGGGCACAGCCAGTTGTTTCTTAGCTTCCCAAGAGGTGGAAGCAAGATGCTTTGGGGCCTCTCTCCCCCTTTGGAAACAAGGCAGCCCTTTGGGCCTTTCAGCTCTAGGGCAATGGAGCACACCCAGAGCAGAAGTTCTACCTCAGCCAGATCAGGCCTGCCAAGAAACTGCGTCTCACAGGCCTTTCTCTGTCACGTTGCCGGTAGGCTGTGAGAGCACTGTGCAGAGCCAGTTGTTTCTTAGCTTCCCAAAGATTTGGAAGCAAGATACTTTGGGGACTCTCAGCCCCTTTGGAAACAAGGCGGCCCTTTGGGCCTGGCAGCTCTAGGCCAAAATAGCACGCCCAGAGCAGGAGTTCTACTTCAGCCAGATCAGGCCTGCCAAGAAACTGCGTTTCACAGGCCTTGGTAAGAGATGTTCCCGGTAGGCTGTGAGAGCACTGTGGAGAGCCAGTTGCTTTAGCTTCCCACAGAGCTGGAAGCAAGATGCTTTGGGCCCTCTCTCTCGCTTTGGACACAAGGCAGCCGTTTGCGCCTGGCAGCTCTAGGCCAATGGAGCACACCCACAGCAGAAGTTCTACTTCAGGCAGATCAGTCCTGCCCAGAAACTGCGTTTCACAGCCCTTGGTAAGAGATGTTCACGGTAGGCTGTGAGAGCACTGGGCAGAACCAGTTGTTTTTTAGCTTCCCAAAGTGCTGGAGGCAAGATGCTTTGGGGCCTCTCTCACCCTTTGGAAACAAGGCAGCCCTTAGGTCCTTCGTAGCTCTAGGCCTATGTAGCACAACCAGAACAGAAGTTCTACTTCAGCCAGGTCAGGCCTGCCAAGAAACTGCATTTCACAGGCCTTTCAAAGAGATGTTCTCTTAGGCTGTAAGAGCACTGGGCAGAGCCAGCTGTTTCTTAGCTTCCCGAAGAGCTGGGAGCAAGATGCTTTGGGTCCACTCTCCGTCTTTGGAAACAAGGCAGCCCTTTGGTCCTGGCAGCTCTAGGGCAATGGAGCACACCCAGAGCAGAAGTTCTACTTCAGCCAGATCAGGCCTGCCAGGAAACTGCGTTTCACAGGCCTTGGTAAGAGATGTTCCCGGTAGGCTGTAAGAGCACTGGGCAGAGCCAGTTGTTTCTTACCTTCCTGAAAAGCTGGAAGCAAGACGCTTGGGACCCCTCTGCCCGTTTGGGAACAAGGCAGCCTTTTGGGTCGGGAAGCTCTAGGCCAATGGAGCACACGCAGAGCAGGAGTTCTACTTCAGCCTGATCAGGCCTGCAAAGAAACAGCGTTTGACAGGCCTTGGTAAGAGATGTTCCCGGTAGGTGTAAGAGCACTGGGCAGAGCCAGTTGTTTCTTAGCTTCGCAAAGACCGGGAAGCAAGATGCTTTGGGCCTCTCTGCCCCTTGGAAACAGGGCAGCACTTGGGGCCTGGCAGCTCTAGGGCAATGGAGCACACCCAGAGCCGGAGTTCTACTTCAGCCAGATGAGGCCTGCCAAGAAACTGCGTTTCACAGGCCTTTCAAAGACATGTTCCCGGTAGGCTGTAAGAGCACGGGGCAGAGCGAGTTGGTTCTTAGCTTCCCAGAGAGCTGGAAGCAAGATGCTTTGGGGCCTCTCTGCCCCTTTGGAAACAAGGCAGCACCTTGGGCCTGGCAGCTCTAGGCCAGTGGAGCACACCCAGAGCAGAAGTTCTACTTCGGCCAGTTCAGGCCACCAACAAACTGCGTTTCACAGGCCTTGGTAAGAGATGTTCCCGGTAGGCTGTAAGAGCACTGGGCAACGCCAGATGTTTCTTAGCTTCCCGAAGAGCTGGAAGCAAGATGCTTTGGGGCCTCTCTGCCCCTTTGCAAACAAGGCGGCCCTTTGGGCCAGGCAGCTCTAGGCCAATGGAGCACACCCAGAGCAGAAGTTCTACTTCAGCTAGATCAGGCCACCAACAAAGTGCGTTTCACAGGCCTTGGTAAGAGATTTTCTCTCAGGCTGTAAGAGCACTGGGCAGAGCCAGTTGTTTCTTAGCTTCCCAAAGAGCTGGAAGCAAGATGCTTTGGGGGCTCCCTGCCCCTTTGCCAACAAGGCCGACCTTTGGGCCTTTCAGCTCTAGGCCAATGGAGCACACCCAGAGCAGAAGTTCTACCTCAGCCAGATCAGGCCTTCCAAGAAACTGCGTCTCACAGGCCTTTCTCTGTCACGTTGCCGGTAGGCTGTGAGAGCACTGTGCAGAGCCAGTTGTTTCTTAGCTTCCCAAAGATTTGGAAGCAAGATACTTTGGGGACTCTCAGGCCCTTTGGAAACAAGGCGGCCCTTTGGGCCTGGCAGCTCTAGGCCAAAGTAGCACGCCCAGAGCAGGAGTTCTACTTCAGCCAGATCAGGCCTGCCAAGAAACTGCGTTTCACAGGCCTTGGTAAGAGATGTTACCGGTAGGCTGTGAGAGCACTGTGGAGAGCCAGTTGCTTTAGCTTCCCACAGAGCTGGAAGCAAGATGCTTTGGGGCCTCTCTCTCCCTTTGGACACAAGGCAGCCGTTTGCGCCTGGCAGCTCTAGGCCAATGGAGCACACCCACAGCAGAAGTTCTACTTCAGGCAGATCAGTCCTGCCCAGAAACTGCGTTTCACAGCCCTTGGTAAGAGATGTTCACGGTAGGCTGTGAGAGCACTGGGCAGAACCAGTTGTTTTCTAGCTTCCCAAAGTGCTGGAGGCAAGATGCTTTGGGGCCTCTCTCACCCTTTGGAAACAAGGCAGCCCTTAGGTCCTGGTAGCTCTAGGCCTATGTAGCACAACCAGAACAGAAGTTCTACTTCAGCCAGGTCAGGCCTGCCAAGAAACTGCGTTTCACAGGCCTTTCAAAGAGATGTTCTCTTAGGCTGTAAGAGCACTGGGCAGAGCCAGCTGTTTCTTAGCTTCCCGAAGAGCTGGGAGCAAGATGCTTTGGGTCCACTCTCCGTCTTTGGAAACAAGGCAGCCCTTTGGGCCTGGCAGCTCTAGGGCAGTGGAGCACGCCCACAGCAGAAGTTCTACTTCAGCCAGATCAGGCCTGCCAGGAAACTGCGTTTCACAGGCCTTGGTAAGAGATGTTCCCGGTAGGCTGTAAGAGCACTGGGCAGAGCCAGTTGTTTCTTACCTTCCTGAAAAGCTGGAAGCAAGACGCTTGGGACCCCTCTGCCCGTTTGGGAACAAGGCAGCCTTTTGGGTCGGGAAGCTCTAGGCCAATGGAGCACACGCAGAGCAGGAGTTCTACTTCAGCCTGATCAGGCCTGCAAAGAAACAGCGTTTGACAGGCCTTGGTAAGAGAGGTTCCCGGTAGGTGTAAGAGCACTGGGCAGAGCCAGTTGTTTCTTAGCTTCGCAAAGACAGGGAAGCAAGATGCTTTGGGCCTCTCTGCCCCTTGGAAACAGGGCAGCACTTGGGGCCTGGCAGCTCTAGGGCAATGGAGCACACCCAGAGCCGGAGTTCTACTTCAGCCAGATGAGGCCTGCCAAGAAACTGCGTTTCACAGGCCTTTCAAAGACATGTTCCCGGTAGGCTGTAAGAGCACGGGGCAGAGCGAGTTGGTTCTTAGCTTCCCAGAGAGCTGGAAGCAAGATGCTTTGGGGCCTCTCTGCCCCTTTGGAAACAAGGCAGCACCTTGGGCCTGGCAGCTCTAGGGCAATGGAGCACACCCAGAGCAGAAGTTCTACTTCAGCGAAATCAGGCCTGCCAGGACACGGCGTTTCACAGGCCTTGGTAAGAGATGTTCCCGGTAGGCTGTAAGAGCACTGGGCAACGCCAGATGTTTCTTAGCTTCCCGAAGAGCTGGAAGCAAGATGCTTTGGTGCCACTCTCTCACTTTGGAATCAAGGCAGCCCTTTGGGGCAGGTAGCTCTAGGCCAGTGGAGCACACCCAGAGCAGAAGTTCTACTTCGGCCAGTTCAGGCCACCAACAAACTGCGTTTCACAGGCCTTGGTAAGAGATGTTCCCGGTAGGCTGTAAGAGCACTGGGCAACGCCAGATGTTTCTTAGCTTCCCGAAGAGCTGGAAGCAAGATGCTTTGGGGCCTCTCTGCCCCTTTGCAAACAAGGCGGCCCTTTGGGCCAGGCAGCTCTAGGCCAATGGAGCACACCCAGAGCAGAAGTTCTACTTCAGCTAGATCAGGCCACCAACAAAGTGCGTTTCACAGGGCTTGGTAAGAGATTTTCTCTCAGGCTGTAAGAGCACTGGGCAGAGCCAGTTGTTTCTTAGCTTCCCAAAAGCTGGAAGCAAGATGCTTTGGGGGCTCCCTGCCCCTTTGCCAACAAGGCCGACCTTTGGGCCTTTCAGCTCTAGGCCAATGGAGCACACCCAGAGCAGAAGTTCTACCTCAGCCAGATAAGGCCTGCCAAGAAACTGCGTTTCAAAGGCTTTGGTAAGAGATGTTGCCGGTACTCTGTCAGAGCACTGGGCAGAGACAGTTGTTTCTTAGCTTCCCAAAGAGCTGGAAGCAAGATGCTTTCGGGCCTCTCTGCCCCTTAGCAAACAAGGCATCCCTTTGGGCCTTTCAGCTCTAGGCCAATGGAGCACAGCCAGAGCAGAAGTCCTACTTCAGCCAGATCAGGCCTGCCGTGGAACTGCATTTCAGAGGCCTTTGTATGTGACGTTTCCGGTAGGCTGTGAGAGCACGGTGCAGAGCCAGTTGTTTCCTTGTTTCCCAAACAGCTGGAAGCAAGACGCTTTGGGGCCTCTCTGCCCCTTTGGAAACAAGGCAGCACGTTGGGTCTGGCAGCTCTAGGGCAATGGAGCACAACCAGAGCCGAAGTTCTACTTCTTCCAGATCAGGCCTGCCTAGAAAGTGCGTTTCACAGGCCTTGATAAGAGATGTTCTCTTAGGCTATAAGAGCACTGGGCACAGCCAGTTGTTTCTTAGCTTCCCAAGAGGTGGAAGCAAGATGCTTTGGGGCCTCTCTCCCCCTTTGGAAACAAGGCAGCCCTTTGGGCCTTTCAGCTCTAGGGCAATGGAGCACACCCAGAGCAGAAGTTCTACCTCAGCCAGATCAGGCCTGCCAAGAAACTGCGTCTCACAGGCCTTTCTCTGTCACGTTGCCGGTAGGCTGTGAGAGCACTGTGCAGAGCCAGTTGTTTCTTAGCTTCCCAAAGATTTGGAAGCAAGATACTTTGGGGACTCTCAGCCCCTTTGGAAACAAGGCGGCCCTTTGGGCCTGGCAGCTCTAGGCCAAAATAGCACGCCCAGAGCAGGAGTTCTACTTCAGCCAGATCAGGCCTGCCAAGAAACTGCGTTTCACAGGCCTTGGTAAGAGATGTTCCCGGTAGGCTGTGAGAGCACTGTGGAGAGCCAGTTGCTTTAGCTTCCCACAGAGCTGGAAGCAAGATGCTTTGGGCCCTCTCTCTCGCTTTGGACACAAGGCAGCCGTTTGCGCCTGGCAGCTCTAGGCCAATGGAGCACACCCACAGCAGAAGTTCTACTTCAGGCAGATCAGTCCTGCCCAGAAACTGCGTTTCACAGCCCTTGGTAAGAGATGTTCACGGTAGGCTGTGAGAGCACTGGGCAGAACCAGTTGTTTTTTAGCTTCCCAAAGTGCTGGAGGCAAGATGCTTTGGGGCCTCTCTCACCCTTTGGAAACAAGGCAGCCCTTAGGTCCTTCGTAGCTCTAGGCCTATGTAGCACAACCAGAACAGAAGTTCTACTTCAGCCAGGTCAGGCCTGCCAAGAAACTGCGTTTCACAGGCCTTTCAAAGAGATGTTCTCTTAGGCTGTAAGAGCACTGGGCAGAGCCAGCTGTTTCTTAGCTTCCCGAAGAGCTGGGAGCAAGATGCTTTGGGTCCACTCTCCGTCTTTGGAAACAAGGCAGCCCTTTGGTCCTGGCAGCTCTAGGGCAATGGAGCACACCCAGAGCAGAAGTTCTACTTCAGCCAGATCAGGCCTGCCAGGAAACTGCGTTTCACAGGCCTTGGTAAGAGATGTTCCCGGTAGGCTGTAAGAGCACTGGGCAGAGCCAGTTGTTTCTTACCTTCCTGAAAAGCTGGAAGCAAGACGCTTGGGACCCCTCTGCCCGTTTGGGAACAAGGCAGCCTTTTGGGTCGGGAAGCTCTAGGCCAATGGAGCACACGCAGAGCAGGAGTTCTACTTCAGCCTGATCAGGCCTGCAAAGAAACAGCGTTTGACAGGCCTTGGTAAGAGATGTTCGCGGTAGGTGTAAGAGCACTGGACAGAGCCAGTTGTTTCTTAGCTTCGCAAAGACCGGGAAGCAAGATGCTTTGGGCCTCTCTGCCCCTTGGAAACAGGGCAGCACTTGGGGCCTGGCAGCTCTAGGGCAATGGAGCACACCCAGAGCCGGAGTTCTACTTCAGCCAGATGAGGCCTGCCAAGAAACTGCGTTTCACAGGCCTTTCAAAGACATGTTCCCGGTAGGCTGTAAGAGCACGGGGCAGAGCGAGTTGGTTCTTAGCTTCCCAGAGAGCTGGAAGCAAGATGCTTTGGGGCCTCTCTGCCCCTTTGGAAACAAGGCAGCACCTTGGGCCTGGCAGCTCTAGGCCAGTGGAGCACACCCAGAGCAGAAGTTCTACTTCGGCCAGTTCAGGCCACCAACAAACTGCGTTTCACAGGCCTTGGTAAGAGATGTTCCCGGTAGGCTGTAAGAGCACTGGGCAACGCCAGATGTTTCTTAGCTTCCCGAAGAGCTGGAAGCAAGATGCTTTGGGGCCTCTCTGCCCCTTTGCAAACAAGGCGGCCCTTTGGGCCAGGCAGCTCTAGGCCAATGGAGCACACCCAGAGTAGAAGTTCTACTTCAGCTAGATCAGGCCACCAACAAAGTGCGTTTCACAGGCCTTGGTAAGAGATTTTCTCTCAGGCTGTAAGAGCACTGGGCAGAGCCAGTTGTTTCTTAGCTTCCCAAAGAGCTGGAAGCAAGATGCTTTGGGGGCTCCCTGCCCCTTTGCCAACAAGGCCGACCTTTGGGCCTTTCAGCTCTAGGCCAATGGAGCACACCCAGAGCAGAAGTTCTACCTCAGCCAGATCAGGCCTTCCAAGAAACTGCGTCTCACAGGCCTTTCTCTGTCACGTTGCCGGTAGGCTGTGAGAGCACTGTGCAGAGCCAGTTGTTTCTTAGCTTCCCAAAGATTTGGAAGCAAGATACTTTGGGGACTCTCAGGCCCTTTGGAAACAAGGCGGCCCTTTGGGCCTGGCAGCTCTAGGCCAAAGTAGCACGCCCAGAGCAGGAGTTCTACTTCAGCCAGATCAGGCCTGCCAAGAAACTGCGTTTCACAGGCCTTGGTAAGAGATGTTACCGGTAGGCTGTGAGAGCACTGTGGAGAGCCAGTTGCTTTAGCTTCCCACAGAGCTGGAAGCAAGATGCTTTGGGGCCTCTCTCTCCCTTTGGACACAAGGCAGCCGTTTGGGCCTGGCAGCTCTAGGCCAATGGAGCACACCCACAGCAGAAGTTCTACTTCAGGCAGATCAGTCCTGCCCAGAAACTGCGTTTCACAGCCCTTGGTAAGAGATGTTCACGGTAGGCTGTGAGAGCACTGGGCAGAACCAGTTGTTTTTTAGCTTCCCAAAGTGCTGGAGGCAAGATGCTTTGGGGCCTCTCTCACCCTTTGGAAACAAGGCAGCCCTTAGGTCCTGGTAGCTCTATGCCTATGTAGCACAACCAGAACAGAAGTTCTACTTCAGCCAGGTCAGGCCTGCCAAGAAACTGCGTTTCACAGGCCTTTCAAAGAGATGTTCTCTTAGGCTGTAAGAGCACTGGGCAGAGCCAGCTGTTTCTTAGCTTCCCGAAGAGCTGGGAGCAAGATGCTTTGGGTCCACTCTCCGTCTTTGGAATCAAGGCAGCACCTTGGGCCTGGCAGCTCTAGGGCAATGGAGCACGCCCAGAGCAGAAGTTCTACTTCAGCCAGATCAGGCCTGCCAGGAAACTGCGTTTCACAGGCCTTGGTAAGAGATGTTCCCGGTAGGCTGTAAGAGCACTGGGCAGAGCCAGTTGTTTCTTACCTTCCTGAAAAGCTGGAAGCAAGACGCTTGGGACCCCTCTGCCCGTTTGGGAACAAGGCAGCCTTTTGGGTCGGGAAGCTCTAGGCCAATGGAGCACACGCAGAGCAGGAGTTCTACTTCAGCCTGATCAGGCCTGCAAAAAAACAGCGTTTGACAGGCCTTGGTAAGAGATGTTCCCGGTAGGTGTAAGAGCACTGGGCAGAGCCAGTTGTTTCTTAGCTTCGCAAAGACCGGGAAGCAAGATGCTTTGGGCCTCTCTGCCCCTTGGAAACAGGGCAGCACTTGGGGCCTGGCAGCTCTAGGGCAATGGAGCACACCCAGAGCCGGAGTTCTACTTCAGCCAGATGAGGCCTGCCAAGAAACTGCGTTTCACAGGCCTTTCAAAGACATGTTCCCGGTAGGCTGTAAGAGCACGGGGCAGAGCGAGTTGGTTCTTAGCTTCCCAGAGAGCTGGAAGCAAGATGCTTTGGGGCCTCTCTGCCCCTTTGGAAACAAGGCAGCACCTTGGGCCTGGCAGCTCTAGGGCAATGGAGCACACCCAGAGCAGAAGTTCTACTTCAGCCAAATCAGGCCTGCCAGGAAACGGCGTTTCACAGGCCTTGGTAAGAGATGTTCCCGGTAGGCTGTAAGAGCACTGGGCAACGCCAGATGTTTCTTAGCTTCCCGAAGAGCTGGAAGCAAGATGCTTTGGTGCCACTCTCTCACTTTGGAATCAAGGCAGCCCTTTGGGGCAGGTAGCTCTAGGCCAGTGGAGCACACCCAGAGCAGAAGTTCTACTTCGGCCAGTTCAGGCCACCAACAAACTGCGTTTCACAGGCCTTGGTAAGAGATGTTCCCGGTAGGCTGTAAGAGCACTGGGCAACGCCAGATGTTTCTTAGCTTCCCGAAGAGCTGGAAGCAAGATGCTTTGGGGCCTCTCTGCCCCTTTGCAAACAAGGCGGCCCTTTGGGCCAGGCAGCTCTAGGCCAATGGAGCACACCCAGAGCAGAAGTTCTACTTCAGCTAGATCAGGCCACCAACAAAGTGCGTTTCACAGGCCTTGGTAAGAGATTTTCTCTCAGGCTGTAAGAGCACTGGGCAGAGCCAGTTGTTTCTTAGCTTCCCAAAGAGCTGGAAGCAAGATGCTTTGGGGGCTCCCTGCCCCTTTGCCAACAAGGCCGACCTTTGGGCCTTTCAGCTCTAGGCCAATGGAGCACACCCAGAGCAGAAGTTCTACCTCAGCCAGATAAGGCCTGCCAAGAAACTGCGTTTCAAAGGCTTTGGTAAGAGATGTTGCCGGTACTCTGTCAGAGCACTGGGAAGAGACAGTTGTTTCTTAGCTTCCCAATGAGCTGGAAGCAAGATGCTTTGGGGCCTCTCTGCCCCTTTGCAAACAAGGCATCCCTTTGGGCCTTTCAGCTCTAGGGCAATGGAGCACACCCAGAGCAGAAGTTCTACTTCAGCCAAATCAGGCCTGCCAGGAAACGGCGTTTCACAGGCCTTGGTAAGAGATGTTCCCGGTAGGCTGTAAGAGCACTGGGCAACGCCAGATGTTTCTTAGCTTCCCGAAGAGCTGGAAGCAAGATGCTTTGGTGCCACTCTCTCACTTTGGAATCAAGGCAGCCCTTTGGGGCAGGTAGCTCTAGGCCAGTGGAGCACACCCAGAGCAGAAGTTCTACTTCGGCCAGTTCAGGCCACCAACAAACTGCGTTTCACAGGCCTTGGTAAGAGATGTTCCCGGTAGGCTGTAAGAGCACTGGGCAACGCCAGATGTTTCTTAGCTTCCCGAAGAGCTGGAAGCAAGATGCTTTGGGGCCTCTCTGCCCCTTTGCAAACAAGGCGGCCCTTTGGGCCAGGCAGCTCTAGGCCAATGGAGCACACCCAGAGCAGAAGTTCTACTTCAGCTAGATCAGGCCACCAACAAAGTGCGTTTCACAGGCCTTGGTAAGAGATTTTCTCTCAGGCTGTAAGAGCACTGGGCAGAGCCAGTTGTTTCTTAGCTTCCCAAAGAGCTGGAAGCAAGATGCTTTGGGGGCTCCCTGCCTCTTTGCCAACAAGGCCGACCTTTGGGCCTTTCAGCTCTAGGCCAATGGAGCACACCCAGAGCAGAAGTTCTACCTCAGCCAGATAAGGCCTGCCAAGAAACTGCGTTTCAAAGGCTTTGGTAAGAGATGTTGCCGGTACTCTGTCAGAGCACTGGGAAGAGACAGTTGTTTCTTAGCTTCCCAATGAGCTGGAAGCAAGATGCTTTGGGGCCTCTCTGCCCCTTTGCAAACAAGACATCCCTTTGGGCCTTTCAGCTCTAGGGCAATGGAGCACACCCAGAGCAGAAGTTCTACCTCAGCCAGATCAGGCCTTCCAAGAAACTGCGTCTCACAGGCCTTTCTCTGTCACGTTGCCGGTAGGCTGTGAGAGCACTGTGCAGAGCCAGTTGTTTCTTAGCTTCCCAAAGATTTGGAAGCAAGATACTTTGGGGACTCTCAGCCCCTTTGGAAACAAGGCGGCCCTTTGGGCCTGGCAGCTCTAGGCCAAAGTAGCACGCCCAGAGCAGGAGTTCTACTTCAGCCAGATCAGTCCTGCCCAGAAACTGCGTTTCACAGCCCTTGGTAAGAGATGTTCCCGGTAGGCTGTAAGAGCACTGGGCAGAGCCAGTTGTTTTTTAGCTTCCCAAAGTGCTGGAGGCAAGATGCTTTGGGGCCTCTCTCACCCTTTGGAAACAAGGCAGCCCTTAGGTCCTGGTAGCTCTAGGCCTATGTAGCACAACCAGAACAGAAGTTCTACTTCAGCCAGGTCAGGCCTGCCAAGAAACTGCGTTTCACAGGCCTTTCAAAGAGATGTTCTCTTAGGCTGTAAGAGCACTGGGCAGAGCCAGCTGTTTCTTAGCTTCCCGAAGAGCTGGGAGCAAGATGCTTTGGGTCCACTCTCCGTCTTTGGAAACAAGGCAGCACCTTGGGCCTGGCAGCTCTAGGGCAATGGAGCACGCCCAGAGCAGAAGTTCTACTTCAGCCAGATCAGGCCTGCCAGGAAACTGCGTTTCACAGGCCTTGGTAAGAGATGTTCCCGGTAGGCTGTAAGAGCACTGGGCAGAGCCAGTTGTTTCTTACCTTCCTGAAAAGCTGGAAGCAAGATGCTTGGGACCCCTCTGCCCGTTTGGGAACAAGGCAGCCTTTTGGGTCGGGAAGCTCTAGGCCAATGGAGCACACGCAGAGCAGGAGTTCTACTTCAGCCTGATCAGGCCTGCAAAGAAACAGCGTTTGACAGGCCTTGGTAAGAGATGTTCCCGGTAGGTGTAAGAGCACTGGGCAGAGCCAGTTGTTTCGTAGCTTCGCAAAGACCGGGAAGCAAGATGCTTTGGGCCTCTCTGCCCCTTGGAAACAGGGCAGCACTTGGGGCCTGGCAGCTCTAGGGCAATGGAGCACACCCAGAGCCGGAGTTCTACTTCAGCCAGATGAGGCCTGCCAAGAAACTGCGTTTCACAGGCCTTTCAAAGACATGTTCCCGGTAGGCTGTAAGAGCACGGGGCAGAGCGAGTTGGTTCTTAGCTTCCCAGAGAGCTGGAAGCAAGATGCTTTGGGGCCTCTCTGCCCCTTTGGAAACAAGGCAGCACCTTGGGCCTGGCAGCTCTAGGGCAATGGAGCACACCCAGAGCAGAAGTTCTACTTCAGCCAAATCAGGCCTGCCAGGAAACGGCGTTTCACAGGCCTTGGTAAGAGATGTTCCCGGTAGGCTGTAAGAGCACTGGGCAACGCCAGATGTTTCTTAGCTTCCCGAAGAGCTGGAAGCAAGATGCTTTGGTGCCACTCTCTCACTTTGGAATCAAGGCAGCCCTTTGGGGCAGGTAGCTCTAGGCCAGTGGAGCACACCCAGAGCAGAAGTTCTACTTCGGCCAGTTCAGGCCACCAACAAACTGCGTTTCACAGGCCTTGGTAAGAGATGTTCCCGGTAGGCTGTAAGAGCACTGGGCAACGCCAGATGTTTCTTAGCTTCCCGAAGAGCTGGAAGCAAGATGCTTTGGGGCCTCTCTGCCCCTTTGCAAACAAGGCGGCCCTTTGGGCCAGGCAGCTCTAGGCCAATGGAGCACACCCAGAGCAGAAGTTCTACTTCAGCTAGATCAGGCCACCAACAAAGTGCGTTTCACAGGCCTTGGTAAGAGATTTTCTCTCAGGCTGTAAGAGCACTGGGCAGAGCCAGTTGTTTCTTAGCTTCCCAAAGAGCTGGAAGCAAGATGCTTTGGGGGCTCCCTGCCCCTTTGCCAACAAGGCCGACCTTTGGGCCTTTCAGCTCTAGGCCAATGGAGCACACCCAGAGCAGAAGTTCTACCTCAGCCAGATAAGGCCTGCCAAGAAACTGCGTTTCAAAGGCTTTGGTAAGAGATGTTGCCGGTACTCTGTCAGAGCACTGGGCAGAGACAGTTGTTTCTTAGCTTCCCAATGAGCTGGAAGCAAGATGCTTTGGGGCCTCTCTGCCCCTTTGCAAACAAGGCATCCCTTTGGGCCTTTCAGCTCTAGGGCAATGGAGCACACCCAGAGCAGAAGTTCTACCTCAGCCAGATCAGGCCTTCCAAGAAACTGCGTCTCACAGGCCTTTCTCTGTCACGTTGCCGGTAGGCTGTGAGAGCACTGTGCAGAGCCAGTTGTTTCTTAGCTTCCCAAAGATTTGGAAGCAAGATACTTTGGGGACTCTCAGCCCCTTTGGAAACAAGGCGACCCTTTGGGCCTGGCAGCTCTAGGCCAAAGTAGCACGCCCAGAGCAGGAGTTCTACTTCAGCCAGATTAGACCTGCCAAGAAACTGCGTTTCACAGGCCTTGGTAAGAGATGTTCCCGGTAGGCTGTGAGAGCACTGTGGAGAGCCAGTTGCTTTAGCTTCCCACAGAGCTGGAAGCAAGATGCTTTGGGGCCTCTCTCTCCCTTTGGACACAAGGCAGCCGTTTGCGCCTGGCAGCTCTAGGCCAATGGAGCACACCCACAGCAGAAGTTCTACTTCAGGCAGATCAGTCCTGCCCAGAAACTGCGTTTCACAGCCCTTGGTAAGAGATGTTCACGGTAGGCTGTGAGAGCACTGGGCAGAACCAGTTGTTTTTTAGCTTCCCAAAGTGCTGGAGGCAAGATGCTTTGGGGCCTCTCTCACCCTTTGGAAACAAGGCAGCCCTTAGGTCCTGGTAGCTCTAGGCCTATGTAGCACAACCAGAACAGAAGTTCTACTTCAGCCAGGTCAGGCCTGCCAAGAAACTGCGTTTCACAGGCCTTTCAAAGAGATGTTCTCTTAGGCTGTGAGAGCACTGGGCAGAGCCAGCTGTTTCTTAGCTTCCCGAAGAGCTGGGAGCAAGATGCTTTGGGTCCACTCTCCGTCTTTGGAAACAAGGCAGCCCTTTGGGCCTGGCAGCTCTAGGGCAATGGAGCACGCCCAGAGCAGAAGTTCTACTTCAGCCAGATCAGGCCTGCCAGGAAACTGCGTTTCACAGGCCTTGGTAAGAGATGTTCCCGGTAGGCTGTAAGAGCACTGGGCAGAGCCAGTTGTTTCTTACCTTCCTGAAAAGCTGGAAGCAAGATGCTTGGGACCCCTCTGCCCGTTTGGGAACAAGGCAGCCTTTTGGGTCGGGAAGCTCTAGGCCAATGGAGCACACGCAGAGCAGGAGTTCTACTTCAGCCTGATCAGGCCTGCAAAGAAACAGCGTTTGACAGGCCTTGGTAAGAGATGTTCCCGGTAGGTGTAAGAGCACTGGGCAGAGCCAGTTGTTTCTTAGCTTCGCAAAGACCGGGAAGCAAGATGCTTTGGGCCTCTCTGCCCCTTGGAAACAGGGCAGCATTTGGGGCCTGGCAGCTCTAGGGCAATGGAGCACACCCAGAGTCGGAGTTCTACTTCAGCCAGATGAGGCCTGCCAAGAAACTGCGTTTCACAGGCCTTTCAAAGACATGTTCCCGGTAGGCTGTAAGAGCACGGGGCAGAGCGAGTTGGTTCTTAGCTTCCCAGAGAGCTGGAAGCAAGATGCTTTGGGGCCTCTCTGCCCCTTTGGAAACAAGGCAGCACCTTGGGCCTGGCAGCTCTAGGGCAATGGAGCACACCCAGAGCAGAAGTTCTACTTCAGCCAAATCAGGCCTGCCAGGAAACGGCGTTTCACAGGCCTTGGTAAGAGATTTTCTCTCAGGCTGTAAGAGCACTGGGCAGAGCCAGTTGTTTCTTAGCTTCCCAAAGAGCTGGAAGCAAGATGCTTTGGGGGCTCCCTGCCCCTTTGCCAACAAGGCCGACCTTTGGGCCTTTCAGCTCTAGGCCAATGGAGCACACCCAGAGCAGAAGTTCTACCTCAGCCAGATCAGGCCTGCCAAGAAACTGCGTTTCAAAGGCTTTGGTAAGAGATGTTGCTGGTACTCTGTCAGAGCACTGGGCAGAGACAGTTGTTTCTTAGCTTCCCAATGAGCTGGAAGCAAGATGCTTTGGGGCCTCTCTGCCCCTTTGCAAACAAGGCATCCCTTTGGGCCTTTCAGCTCTAGGGCAATGGAGCACACCCAGAGCAGAAGTTCTACCTCAGCCAGATCAGGCCTTCCAAGAAACTGCGTCTCACAGGCCTTTCTCTGTCACGTTGCCGGTAGGCTGTGAGAGCACTGTGCAGAGCCAGTTGTTT
Organism: Equus asinus; assembly: GCF_041296235.1. Classification (NCBI taxonomy): domain Eukaryota; kingdom Metazoa; phylum Chordata; class Mammalia; order Perissodactyla; family Equidae; genus Equus; species Equus asinus. The sequence goes on from NW_027225523.1 coordinate 2,499,436, forward strand.
CTTAGCTTCCCAAAGATTTGGAAGCAAGATACTTTGGGGACTCTCAGCCCCTTTGGAAACAAGGCGACCCTTTGGGCCTGGCAGCTCTAGGCCAAAGTAGCACGCCCAGAGCAGGAGTTCTACTTCAGCCAGATCAGACCTGCCAAGAAACTGCGTTTCACAGGCCTTGGTAAGAGATGTTCCCGGTAGGCTGTGAGAGCACTGTGGAGAGCCAGTTGCTTTAGCTTCCCACAGAGCTGGAAGCAAGATGCTTTGGGGCCTCTCTCTCCCTTTGGACACAAGGCAGCCGTTTGCGCCTGGCAGCTCTAGGCCAATGGAGCACACCCACAGCAGAAGTTCTACTTCAGGCAGATCAGTCCTGCCCAGAAACTGCGTTTCACAGCCCTTGGTAAGAGATGTTCACGGTAGGCTGTGAGAGCACTGGGCAGAACCAGTTGTTTTTTAGCTTCCCAAAGTGCTGGAGGCAAGATGCTTTGGGGCCTCTCTCACCCTTTGGAAACAAGGCAGCCCTTAGGTCCTGGTAGCTCTAGGCCTATGTAGCACAACCAGAACAGAAGTTCTGCTTCAGCCAGGTCAGGCCTGCCAAGAAACTGCGTTTCACAGGCCTTTCAAAGAGATGTTCTCTTAGGCTGTGAGAGCACTGGGCAGAGCCAGCTGTTTCTTAGCTTCCCGAAGAGCTGGGAGCAAGATGCTTTGGGTCCACTCTCCGTCTTTGGAAACAAGGCAGCCCTTTGGGCCTGGCAGCTCTAGGGCAATGGAGCACGCCCAGAGCAGAAGTTCTACTTCAGCCAGATCAGGCCTGCCAGGAAACTGCGTTTCACAGGCCTTGGTAAGAGATGTTCCCGGTAGGCTGTAAGAGCACTGGGCAGAGCCAGTTGTTTCTTACCTTCCTGAAAAGCTGGAAGCAAGATGCTTGGGACCCCTCTGCCCGTTTGGGAACAAGGCAGCCTTTTGGGTCGGGAAGCTCTAGGCCAATGGAGCACACGCAGAGCAGGAGTTCTACTTCAGCCTGATCAGGCCTGCAAAGAAACAGCGTTTGACAGGCCTTGGTAAGAGATGTTCCCGGTAGGTGTAAGAGCACTGGGCAGAGCCAGTTGTTTCTTAGCTTCGCAAAGACCGGGAAGCAAGATGCTTTGGGCCTCTCTGCCCCTTGGAAACAGGGCAGCATTTGGGGCCTGGCAGCTCTAGGGCAATGGAGCACACCCAGAGCCGGAGTTCTACTTCAGCCAGATGAGGCCTGCCAAGAAACTGCGTTTCACAGGCCTTTCAAAGACATGTTCCCGGTAGGCTGTAAGAGCACGGGGCAGAGCGAGTTGGTTCTTAGCTTCCCAGAGAGCTGGAAGCAAGATGCTTTGGGGCCTCTCTGCCCCTTTGGAAACAAGGCAGCACCTTGGGCCTGGCAGCTCTAGGGCAATGGAGCACACCCAGAGCAGAAGTTCTACTTCAGCCAAATCAGGCCTGCCAGGAAACGGCGTTTCACAGGCCTTGGTAAGAGATTTTCTCTCAGGCTGTAAGAGCACTGGGCAGAGCCAGTTGTTTCTTAGCTTCCCAAAGAGCTGGAAGCAAGATGCTTTGGGGGCTCCCTGCCCCTTTGCCAACAAGGCCGACCTTTGGGCCTTTCAGCTCTAGGCCAATGGAGCACACCCAGAGCAGAAGTTCTACCTCAGCCAGATAAGGCCTGCCAAGAAACTGCGTTTCAAAGGCTTTGGTAAGAGATGTTGTTGGTACTCTGTCAGAGCACTGGGCAGAGACAGTTGTTTCTTAGCTTCCCAATGAGCTGGAAGCAAGATGCTTTGGGGCCTCTCTGCCCCTTTGCAAACAAGGCATCCCTTTGGGCCTTTCAGCTCTAGGGCAATGGAGCACACCCAGAGCAGAAGTTCTACCTCAGCCAGATCAGGCCTTCCAAGAAACTGCGTCTCACAGGCCTTTCTCTGTCACGTTGCCGGTAGGCTGTGAGAGCACTGTGCAGAGCCAGTTGTTTCTTAGCTTCCCAAAGATTTGGAAGCAAGATACTTTGGGGACTCTCAGCCCCTTTGGAAACAAGGCGACCCTTTGGGCCTGGCAGCTCTAGGCCAAAGTAGCACGCCCAGAGCAGGAGTTCTACTTCAGCCAGATCAGACCTGCCAAGAAACTGCGTTTCACAGGCCTTGGTAAGAGATGTTCCCGGTAGGCTGTGAGAGCACTGTGGAGAGCCAGTTGCTTTAGCTTCCCACAGAGCTGGAAGCAAGATGCTTTGGGGCCTCTCTCTCCCTTTGGACACAAGGCAGCCGTTTGCGCCTGGCAGCTCTAGGCCAATGGAGCACACCCACAGCAGAAGTTCTACTTCAGGCAGATCAGTCCTGCCCAGAAACTGCGTTTCACAGCCCTTGGTAAGAGATGTTCACGGTAGGCTGTGAGAGCACTGGGCAGAACCAGTTGTTTTTTAGCTTCCCAAAGTGCTGGAGGCAAGATGCTTTGGGGCCTCTCTCACCCTTTGGAAACAAGGCAGCCCTTAGGTCCTGGTAGCTCTAGGCCTATGTAGCACAACCAGAACAGAAGTTCTACTTCAGCCAGGTCAGGCCTGCCAAGAAACTGCGTTTCACAGGCCTTTCAAAGAGATGTTCTCTTAGGCTGTGAGAGCACTGGGCAGAGCCAGCTGTTTCTTAGCTTCCCGAAGAGCTGGGAGCAAGATGCTTTGGGTCCACTCTCCGTCTTTGGAAACAAGGCAGCCCTTTGGGCCTGGCAGCTCTAGGGCAATGGAGCACGCCCAGAGCAGAAGTTCTACTTCAGCCAGATCAGGCCTGCCAGGAAACTGCGTTTCACAGGCCTTGGTAAGAGATGTTCCCGGTAGGCTGTAAGAGCACTGGGCAGAGCCAGTTGTTTCTTACCTTCCTGAAAAGCTGGAAGCAAGATGCTTGGGACCCCTCTGCCCGTTTGGGAACAAGGCAGCCTTTTGGGTCGGGAAGCTCTAGGCCAATGGAGCACACGCAGAGCAGGAGTTCTACTTCAGCCTGATCAGGCCTGCAAAGAAACAGCGTTTGACAGGCCTTGGTAAGAGATGTTCCCGGTAGGTGTAAGAGCACTGGGCAGAGCCAGTTGTTTCTTAGCTTCGCAAAGACCGGGAAGCAAGATGCTTTGGGCCTCTCTGCCCCTTGGAAACAGGGCAGCATTTGGGGCCTGGCAGCTCTAGGGCAATGGAGCACACCCAGAGCCGGAGTTCTACTTCAGCCAGATGAGGCCTGCCAAGAAACTGCGTTTCACAGGCCTTTCAAAGACATGTTCCCGGTAGGCTGTAAGAGCACGGGGCAGAGCGAGTTGGTTCTTAGCTTCCCAGAGAGCTGGAAGCAAGATGCTTTGGGGCCTCTCTGCCCCTTTGGAAACAAGGCAGCACCTTGGGCCTGGCAGCTCTAGGGCAATGGAGCACACCCAGAGCAGAAGTTCTACTTCAGCCAAATCAGGCCTGCCAGGAAACGGCGTTTCACAGGCCTTGGTAAGAGATTTTCTCTCAGGCTGTAAGAGCACTGGGCAGAGCCAGTTGTTTCTTAGCTTCCCAAAGAGCTGGAAGCAAGATGCTTTGGGGGCTCCCTGCCCCTTTGCCAACAAGGCCGACCTTTGGGCCTTTCAGCTCTAGGCCAATGGAGCACACCCAGAGCAGAAGTTCTACCTCAGCCAGAAAAGGCCTGCCAAGAAACTGCGTTTCAAAGGCTTTGGTAAGAGATGTTGCCGGTACTCTGTCAGAGCACTGGGCAGAGACAGTTGTTTCTTAGCTTCCCAATGAGCTGGAAGCAAGATGCTTTGGGGCCTCTCTGCCCCTTTGCAAACAAGGCATCCCTTTGGGCCTTTCAGCTCTAGGGCAATGGAGCACACCCAGAGCAGAAGTTCTACCTCAGCCAGATCAGGCCTTCCAAGAAACTGCGTCTCACAGGCCTATCTCTGTCACGTTGCCGGTAGGCTGTGAGAGCACTGTGCAGAGCCAGTTGTTTCTTAGCTTCCCAAAGATTTGGAAGCAAGATGCTTTGGGGACTCTCAGCCCCTTTGGAAACAAGGCGGACCTTTGGGCCTGGCAGCTCTAGGCCAAAGTAGCACGCCCAGAGCAGGAGTTCTACTTCAGCCAGATGAGGCCTGCCAAGAAACTGCGTTTCACAGGCCTTTCAAAGACATGTTCCCGGTAGGCTCTAAGAGCACGGGGCAGAGCGAGTTGGTTCTTAGCTTCCCAGAGAGCTGGAAGCAAGATGCTTTGGGGCCTCTCTGCCCCTTTGGAAACAAGGCAGCACCTTGGGCCTGGCAGCTCTAGGGCAATGGAGCACACCCAGAGCAGAAGTTCTACTTCAGCCAAATCAGGCCTGCCAGGAAACGGCGTTTCACAGGCCTTGGTAAGAGATGTTCCCGGTAGGCTGTAAGAGCACTGGGCAACGCCAGATGTTTCTTAGCTTCCCGAAGAGCTGGAAGCAAGATGCTTTGGTGCCACTCTCTCACTTTGGAATCAAGGCAGCCCTTTGGGGCAGGTAGCTCTAGGCCAGTGGAGCACACCCAGAGCAGAAGTTCTACTTCGGCCAGTTCAGGCCACCAACAAACTGCGTTTCACAGGCCTTGGTAAGAGATGTTCCCGGTAGGCTGTAAGAGCACTGGGCAACGCCAGATGTTTCTTAGCTTCCCGAAGAGCTGGAAGCAAGATGCTTTGGGGCCTCTCTGCCCCTTTGCAAACAAGGCGGCCCTTTGGGCCAGGCAGCTCTAGGCCAATGGAGCACACCCAGAGCAGAAGTTCTACTTCAGCTAGATCAGGCCACCAACAAAGTGCGTTTCACAGGCCTTGGTAAGAGATTTTCTCTCAGGCTGTAAGAGCACTGGGCAGAGCCAGTTGTTTCTTAGCTTCCCAAAGAGCTGGAAGCAAGATGCTTTGGGGGCTCCCTGCCCCTTTGCCAACAAGGCCGACCTTTGGGCCTTTCAGCTCTAGGCCAATGGAGCACACCCAGAGCAGAAGTTCTACCTCAGCCAGATAAGGCCTGCCAAGAAACTGCGTTTCAAAGGCTTTGGTAAGAGATGTTGCCGGTACTCTGTCAGAGCACTGGGCAGAGACAGTTGTTTCTTAGCTTCCCAATGAGCTGGAAGCAAGATGCTTTGGGGCCTCTCTGCCCCTTTGCAAACAAGGCATCCCTTTGGGCCTTTCAGCTCTAGGGCAATGGAGCACACCCAGAGCAGAAGTTCTACCTCAGCCAGATCAGGCCTTCCAAGAAACTGCGTCTCACAGGCCTTTCTCTGTCACGTTGCCGGTAGGCTGTGAGAGCACTGTGCAGAGCCAGTTGTTTCTTAGCTTCCCAAAGATTTGGAAGCAAGATACTTTGGGGAATCTCAGCCCCTTTGGAAACAAGGCGACCCTTTGGGCCTGGCAGCTCTAGGCCAAAGTAGCACGCCCAGAGCAGGAGTTCTACTTCAGCCAGATCAGACCTGCCAAGAAACTGCGTTTCACAGGCCTTGGTAAGAGATGTTCCCGGTAGGCTGTGAGAGCACTGTGGAGAGCCAGTTGCTTTAGCTTCCCACAGAGCTGGAAGCAAGATGCTTTGGGGCCTCTCTCTCCCTTTGGACACAAGGCAGCCGTTTGCGCCTGGCAGCTCTAGGCCAATGGAGCACACCCACAGCAGAAGTTCTACTTCAGGCAGATCAGTCCTGCCCAGAAACTGCGTTTCACAGCCCTTGGTAAGAGATGTTCACGGTAGGCTGTGAGAGCACTGGGCAGAACCAGTTGATTTTAAGCTTCCCAAAGTGCTGGAGGCAAGATGCTTTGGGGCCTCTCTCACCCTTTGGAAACAAGGCAGCCCTTAGGTCCTGGTAGCTCTAGGCCTATGTAGCACAACCAGAACAGAAGTTCTACTTCAGCCAGGTCAGGCCTGCCAAGAAACTGCGTTTCACAGGCCTTTCAAAGAGATGTTCTCTTAGGCTGTGAGAGCACTGGGCAGAGCCAGCTGTTTCTTAGCTTCCCGAAGAGCTGGGAGCAAGATGCTTTGGGTCCACTCTCCGTCTTTGGAAACAAGGCAGCCCTTTGGGCCTGGCAGCTCTAGGGCAATGGAGCACGCCCAGAGCAGAAGTTCTACTTCAGCCAGATCAGGCCTGCCAGGAAACGGCGTTTCACAGGCCTTGGTAAGAGATGTTCCCGGTAGGCTGTAAGAGCACTGGGCAACGCCAGATGTTTCTTAGCTTCCCGAAGAGCTGGAAGCAAGATGCTTTGGTGCCACTCTCTCACTTTGGAATCAAGGCAGCCCTTTGGGGCAGGTAGCTCTAGGCCAGTGGAGCACACCCAGAGCAGAAGTTCTACTTCGGCCAGTTCAGGCCACCAACAAACTGCGTTTCACAGGCCTTGGTAAGAGATGTTCCCGGTAGGCTGTAAGAGCACTGGGCAACGCCAGATGTTTCTTAGCTTCCCGAAGAGCTGGAAGCAAGATGCTTTGGGGCCTCTCTGCCCCTTTGCAAACAAGGCGGCCCTTTGGGCCAGGCAGCTCTAGGCCAATGGAGCACACCCAGAGCAGAAGTTCTACTTCAGCTAGATCAGGCCAACAACAAAGTGCGTTTCACAGGCCTTGGTAAGAGATTTTCTCTCAGGCTGTAAGAGCACTGGGCAGAGCCAGTTGTTTCTTAGCTTCCCAAAGAGCTGGAAGCAAGATGCTTTGGGGGCTCCCTGCCCCTTTGCCAACAAGGCCGACCTTTGGGCCTTTCAGCTCTAGGCCAATGGAGCACACCGAGAGCAGAAGTTCTACCTCAGCCAGATAAGGCCTGCCAAGAAACTGCGTTTCAAAGGCTTTGGTAAGAGATGTTGCCGGTACTCTGTCAGAGCACTGGGCAGAGACAGTTGTTTCTTAGCTTCCCAATGAGCTGGAAGCAAGATGCTTTGGGGCCTCTCTGCCCCTTTGCAAACAAGGCATCCCTTTGGGCCTTTCAGCTCTAGGGCAATGGAGCACACCCAGAGCAGAAGTTCTACCTCAGCCAGATCAGGCCTTCCAAGAAACTGCGTCTCACAGGCCTTTCTCTGTCACGTTGCCGGTAGGCTGTGAGAGCACTGTGCAGAGCCAGTTGTTTCTTAGCTTCCCAAAGATTTGGAAGCAAGATACTTTGGGGACTCTCAGCCCCTTTGGAAACAAGGCGACCCTTTGGGCCTGGCAGCTCTAGGCCAAAGTAGCACGCCCAGAGCAGGAGTTCTACTTCAGCCAGATCAGACCTGCCAAGAAACTGCGTTTCACAGGCCTTGGTAAGAGATGTTCCCGGTAGGCTGTGAGAGCACTGTGGAGAGCCAGTTGCTTTAGCTTCCCACAGAGCTGGAAGCAAGATGCTTTGGGGCCTCTCTCTCCCTTTGGACACAAGGCAGCCGTTTGCGCCTGGCAGCTCTAGGCCAATGGAGCACACCCACAGCAGAAGTTCTACTTCAGGCAGATCAGTCCTGCCCAGAAACTGCGTTTCACAGCCCTTGGTAAGAGATGTTCACGGTAGGCTGTGAGAGCACTGGGCAGAACCAGTTGATTTTAAGCTTCCCAAAGTGCTGGAGGCAAGATGCTTTGGGGCCTCTCTCACCCTTTGGAAACAAGGCAGCCCTTAGGTCCTGGTAGCTCTAGGCCTATGTAGCACAACCAGAACAGAAGTTCTACTTCAGCCAGGTCAGGCCTGCCAAGAAACTGCGTTTCACAGGCCTTTCAAAGAGATGTTCTCTTAGGCTGTGAGAGCACTGGGCAGAGCCAGCTGTTTCTTAGCTTCCCGAAGAGCTGGGAGCAAGATGCTTTGGGTCCACTCTCCGTCTTTGGAAACAAGGCAGCCCTTTGGGCCTGGCAGCTCTAGGGCAATGGAGCACGCCCAGAGCAGAAGTTCTACTTCAGCCAGATCAGGCCTGCCAGGAAACTGCGTTTCACAGGCCTTGGTAAGAGATGTTCCCGGTAGGCTGTAAGAGCACTGGGCAGAGCCAGTTGTTTCTTACCTTCCTGAAAAGCTGGAAGCAAGATGCTTGGGACCCCTCTGCCCGTTTGGGAACAAGGCAGCCTTTTGGGTCGGGAAGCTCTAGGCCAATGGAGCACACGCAGAGCAGGAGTTCTACTTCAGCCTGATCAGGCCTGCAAAGAAACAGCGTTTGACAGGCCTTGGTAAGAGATGTTCCCGGTAGGTGTAAGAGCACTGGGCAGAGCCAGTTGTTTCGTAGCTTCGCAAAGACCGGGAAGCAAGATGCTTTGGGCCTCTCTGCCCCTTGGAAACAGGGCAGCACTTGGGGCCTGGCAGCTCTAGGGCAATGGAGCACACCCAGAGCCGGAGTTCTACTTCAGCCAGATGAGGCCTGCCAAGAAACTGCGTTTCACAGGCCTTTCAAAGACATGTTCCCGGTAGGCTGTAAGAGCACGGGGCAGAGCGAGTTGGTTCTTAGCTTCCCAGAGAGCTGGAAGCAAGATGCTTTGGGGCCTCTCTGCCCCTTTGGAAACAAGGCAGCACCTTGGGCCTGGCAGCTCTAGGGCAATGGAGCACACCCAGAGCAGAAGTTCTACTTCAGCCAAATCAGGCCTGCCAGGAAACGGCGTTTCACAGGCCTTGGTAAGAGATGTTCCCGGTAGGCTGTAAGAGCACTGGGCAACGCCAGATGTTTCTTAGCTTCCCGAAGAGCTGGAAGCAAGATGCTTTGGTGCCACTCTCTCACTTTGGAATCAAGGCAGCCCTTTGGGGCAGGTAGCTCTAGGCCAGTGGAGCACACCCAGAGCAGAAGTTCTACTTCGGCCAGTTCAGGCCACCAACAAACTGCGTTTCACAGGCCTTGGTAAGAGATGTTCCCGGTAGGCTGTAAGAGCACTGGGCAACGCCAGATGTTTCTTAGCTTCCCGAAGAGCTGGAAGCAAGATGCTTTGGGGCCTCTCTGCCCCTTTGCAAACAAGGCGGCCCTTTGGGCCAGGCAGCTCTAGGCCAATGGAGCACACCCAGAGCAGAAGTTCTACTTCAGCTAGATCAGGCCAACAACAAAGTGCGTTTCACAGGCCTTGGTAAGAGATTTTCTCTCAGGCTGTAAGAGCACTGGGCAGAGCCAGTTGTTTCTTAGCTTCCCAAAGAGCTGGAAGCAAGATGCTTTGGGGGCTCCCTGCCCCTTTGCCAACAAGGCCGACCTTTGGGCCTTTCAGCTCTAGGCCAATGGAGCACACCGAGAGCAGAAGTTCTACCTCAGCCAGATAAGGCCTGCCAAGAAACTGCGTTTCAAAGGCTTTGGTAAGAGATGTTGCCGGTACTCTGTCAGAGCACTGGGCAGAGACAGTTGTTTCTTAGCTTCCCAATGAGCTGGAAGCAAGATGCTTTGGGGCCTCTCTGCCCCTTTGCAAACAAGGCATCCCTTTGGGCCTTTCAGCTCTAGGGCAATGGAGCACACCCAGAGCAGAAGTTCTACCTCAGCCAGATCAGGCCTTCCAAGAAACTGCGTCTCACAGGCCTTTCTCTGTCACGTTGCCGGTAGGCTGTGAGAGCACTGTGCAGAGCCAGTTGTTTCTTAGCTTCCCAAAGATTTGGAAGCAAGATACTTTGGGGACTCTCAGCCCCTTTGGAAACAAGGCGACCCTTTGGGCCTGGCAGCTCTAGGCCAAAGTAGCACGCCCAGAGCAGGAGTTCTACTTCAGCCAGATCAGACCTGCCAAGAAACTGCGTTTCACAGGCCTTGGTAAGAGATGTTCCCGGTAGGCTGTGAGAGCACTGTGGAGAGCCAGTTGCTTTAGCTTCCCACAGAGCTGGAAGCAAGATGCTTTGGGGCCTCTCTCTCCCTTTGGACACAAGGCAGCCGTTTGCGCCTGGCAGCTCTAGGCCAATGGAGCACACCCACAGCAGAAGTTCTACTTCAGGCAGATCAGTCCTGCCCAGAAACTGCGTTTCACAGCCCTTGGTAAGAGATGTTCACGGTAGGCTGTGAGAGCACTGGGCAGAACCAGTTGTTTTTTAGCTTCCCAAAGTGCTGGAGGCAAGATGCTTTGGGGCCTCTCTCACCCTTTGGAAACAAGGCAGCCCTTAGGTCCTGGTAGCTCTAGGCCTATGTAGCACAACCAGAACAGAAGTTCTACTTCAGCCAGGTCAGGCCTGCCAAGAAACTGCGTTTCACAGGCCTTTCAAAGAGATGTTCTCTTAGGCTGTGAGAGCACTGGGCAGATCCAGCTGTTTCTTAGCTTCCCGAAGAGCTGGGAGCAAGATGCTTTGGGTCCACTCTCCGTCTTTGGAAACAAGGCAGCCCTTTGGGCCTGGCAGCTCTAGGGCAATGGAGCACGCCCAGAGCAGAAGTTCTACTTCAGCCAGATCAGGCCTGCCAGGAAACTGCGTTTCACAGGCCTTGGTAAGAGATGTTCCCGGTAGGCTGTAAGAGCACTGGGCAGAGCCAGTTGTTTCTTACCTTCCTGAAAAGCTGGAAGCAAGATGCTTGGGACCCCTCTGCCCGTTTGGGAACAAGGCAGCCTTTTGGGTCGGGAAGCTCTAGGCCAATGGAGCACACGCAGAGCAGGAGTTCTACTTCAGCCTGATCAGGCCTGCAAAGAAACAGCGTTTGACAGGCCTTGGTAAGAGATGTTCCCGGTAGGTGTAAGTGCACTGGGCAGAGCCAGTTGTTTCTTAGCTTCGCAAAGACCGGGAAGCAAGATGCTTTGGGCCTCTCTGCCCCTTGGAAACAGGGCAGCACTTGGGGCCTGGCAGCTCTAGGGCAATGGAGCACACCCAGAGCCGGAGTTCTACTTCAGCCAGATGAGGCCTGCCAAGAAACTGCGTTTCACAGGCCTTTCAAAGACATGTTCCCGGTAGGCTGTAAGAGCACGGGGCAGAGCGAGTTGGTTCTTAGCTTCCCAGAGAGCTGGAAGCAAGATGCTTTGGGGCCTCTCTGCCCCTTTGGAAACAAGGCAGCACCTTGGGCCTGGCAGCTCTAGGGCAATGGAGCACACCCAGAGCAGAAGTTCTACTTCAGCCAAATCAGGCCTGCCAGGAAACGGCGTTTCACAGGCCTTGGTAATAGATTTTCTCTCAGGCTGTAAGAGCACTGGGCAGAGCCAGTTGTTTCTTAGCTTCCCAAAGAGCTGGAAGCAAGATGCTTTGGGGGCTCCCTGCCCCTTTGCCAACAAGGCCGACCTTTGGGCCTTTCAGCTCTAGGCCAATGGAGCACACCCAGAGCAGAAGTTCTACCTCAGCCAGATAAGGCCTGCCAAGAAACTGCGTTTCAAAGGCTTTGGTAAGAGATGTTGCCGGTACTCTGTCAGAGCACTGGGCAGAGACAGTTGTTTCTTAGCTTCCCAATGAGCTGGAAGCAAGATGCTTTGGGGCCTCTCTGCCCCTTTGCAAACAAGGCATCCCTTTGGGCCTTTCAGCTCTAGGGCAATGGAGCACACCCAGAGCAGAAGTTCTACCTCAGCCAGATCAGGCCTTCCAAGAAACTGCGTCTCACAGGCCTATCTCTGTCACGTTGCCGGTAGGCTGTGAGAGCACTGTGCAGAGCCAGTTGTTTCTTAGCTTCCCAAAGATTTGGAAGCAAGATGCTTTGGGGACTCTCAGCCCCTTTGGAAACAAGGCGGACCTTTGGGCCTGGCAGCTCTAGGCCAAAGTAGCACGCCCAGAGCAGGAGTTCTACTTCAGCCAGATGAGGCCTGCCAAGAAACTGCGTTTCACAGGCCTTTCAAAGACATGTTCCCGGTAGGCTGTAAGAGCACGGGGCAGAGCGAGTTGGTTCTTAGCTTCCCAGAGAGCTGGAAGCAAGATGCTTTGGGGCCTCTCTGCCCCTTTGGAAACAAGGCAGCACCTTGGGCCTGGCAGCTCTAGGGCAATGGAGCACACCCAGAGCAGAAGTTCTACTTCAGCCAAATCAGGCCTGCCAGGAAACGGCGTTTCACAGGCCTTGGTAATAGATTTTCTCTCAGGCTGTAAGAGCACTGGGCAGAGCCAGTTGTTTCTTAGCTTCCCAAAGAGCTGGAAGCAAGATGCTTTGGGGGCTCCCTGCCCCTTTGCCAACAAGGCCGACCTTTGGGCCTTTCAGCTCTAGGCCAATGGAGCACACCCAGAGCAGAAGTTCTACCTCAGCCAGATAAGGCCTGCCAAGAAACTGCGTTTCAAAGGCTTTGGTAAGAGATGTTGCCGGTACTCTGTCAGAGCACTGGGCAGAGACAGTTGTTTCTTAGCTTCCCAATGAGCTGGAAGCAAGATGCTTTGGGGCCTCTCTGCCCCTTTGCAAACAAGGCATCCCTTTGGGCCTTTCAGCTCTAGGGCAATGGAGCACACCCAGAGCAGAAGTTCTACCTCAGCCAGATCAGGCCTTCCAAGAAACTGCGTCTCACAGGCCTATCTCTGTCACGTTGCCGGTAGGCTGTGAGAGCACTGTGCAGAGCCAGTTGTTTCTTAGCTTCCCAAAGATTTGGAAGCAAGATGCTTTGGGGACTCTCAGCCCCTTTGGAAACAAGGCGGACCTTTGGGCCTGGCAGCTCTAGGCCAAAGTAGCACGCCCAGAGCAGGAGTTCTACTTCAGCCAGATGAGGCCTGCCAAGAAACTGCGTTTCACAGGCCTTTCAAAGACATGTTCCCGGTAGGCTCTAAGAGCACGGGGCAGAGCGAGTTGGTTCTTAGCTTCCCAGAGAGCTGGAAGCAAGATGCTTTGGGGCCTCTCTGCCCCTTTGGAAACAAGGCAGCACCTTGGGCCTGGCAGCTCTAGGGCAATGGAGCACACCCAGAGCAGAAGTTCTACTTCAGCCAAATCAGGCCTGCCAGGAAACGGCGTTTCACAGGCCTTGGTAAGAGATGTTCCCGGTAGGCTGTAAGAGCACTGGGCAACGCCAGATGTTTCTTAGCTTCCCGAAGAGCTGGAAGCAAGATGCTTTGGTGCCACTCTCTCACTTTGGAATCAAGGCAGCCCTTTGGGGCAGGTAGCTCTAGGCCAGTGGAGCACACCCAGAGCAGAAGTTCTACTTCGGCCAGTTCAGGCCACCAACAAACTGCGTTTCACAGGCCTTGGTAAGAGATGTTCCCGGTAGGCTGTAAGAGCACTGGGCAACGCCAGATGTTTCTTAGCTTCCCGAAGAGCTGGAAGCAAGATGCTTTGGGGCCTCTCTGCCCCTTTGCAAACAAGGCGGCCCTTTGGGCCAGGCAGCTCTAGGCCAATGGAGCACACCCAGAGCAGAAGTTCTACTTCAGCTAGATCAGGCCACCAACAAAGTGCGTTTCACAGGCCTTGGTAAGAGATTTTCTCTCAGGCTGTAAGAGCACTGGGCAGAGCCAGTTGTTTCTTAGCTTCCCAAAGAGCTGGAAGCAAGATGCTTTGGGGGCTCCCTGCCCCTTTGCCAACAAGGCCGACCTTTGGGCCTTTCAGCTCTAGGCCAATGGAGCACACCCAGAGCAGAAGTTCTACCTCAGCCAGATAAGGCCTGCCAAGAAACTGCGTTTCAAAGGCTTTGGTAAGAGATGTTGCCGGTACTCTGTCAGAGCACTGGGCAGAGACAGTTGTTTCTTAGCTTCCCAATGAGCTGGAAGCAAGATGCTTTGGGGCCTCTCTGCCCCTTTGCAAACAAGGCATCCCTTTGGGCCTTTCAGCTCTAGGGCAATGGAGCACACCCAGAGCAGAAGTTCTACCTCAGCCAGATCAGGCCTTCCAAGAAACTGCGTCTCACAGGCCTTTCTCTGTCACGTTGCCGGTAGGCTGTGAGAGCACTGTGCAGAGCCAGTTGTTTCTTAGCTTCCCAAAGATTTGGAAGCAAGATACTTTGGGGAATCTCAGCCCCTTTGGAAACAAGGCGACCCTTTGGGCCTGGCAGCTCTAGGCCAAAGTAGCACGCCCAGAGCAGGAGTTCTACTTCAGCCAGATCAGACCTGCCAAGAAACTGCGTTTCACAGGCCTTGGTAAGAGATGTTCCCGGTATTCTGTGAGAGCACTGTGGAGAGCCAGTTGCTTTAGCTTCCCACAGAGCTGGAAGCAAGATGCTTTGGGGCCTCTCTCTCCCTTTGGACACAAGGCAGCCGTTTGCGCCTGGCAGCTCTAGGCCAATGGAGCACACCCACAGCAGAAGTTCTACTTCAGGCAGATCAGTCCTGCCCAGAAACTGCGTTTCACAGCCCTTGGTAAGAGATGTTCACGGTAGGCTGTGAGAGCACTGGGCAGAACCAGTTGTTTTTTAGCTTCCCAAAGTGCTGGAGGCAAGATGCTTTGGGGCCTCTCTCACCCTTTGGAAACAAGGCAGCCCTTAGGTCCTGGTAGCTCTAGGCCTATGTAGCACAACCAGAACAGAAGTTCTACTTCAGCCAGGTCAGGCCTGCCAAGAAACTGCGTTTCACAGGCCTTTCAAAGAGATGTTCTCTTAGGCTGTGAGAGCACTGGGCAGAGCCAGCTGTTTCTTAGCTTCCCGAAGAGCTGGGAGCAAGATGCTTTGGGTCCACTCTCCGTCTTTGGAAACAAGGCAGCCCTTTGGGCCTGGCAGCTCTAGGGCAATGGAGCACGCCCAGAGCAGAAGTTCTACTTCAGCCAGATCAGGCCTGCCAGGAAACTGCGTTTCACAGGCCTTGGTAAGAGATGTTCCCGGTAGGCTGTAAGAGCACTGGGCAGAGCCAGTTGTTTCTTACCTTCCTGAAAAGCTGGAAGCAAGATGCTTGGGACCCCTCTGCCCGTTTGGGAACAAGGCAGCCTTTTGGGTCGGGAAGCTCTAGGCCAATGGAGCACACGCAGAGCAGGAGTTCTACTTCAGCCTGATCAGGCCTGCAAAGAAACAGCGTTTGACAGGCCTTGGTAAGAGATGTTCCCGGTAGGTGTAAGAGCACTGGGCAGAGCCAGTTGTTTCGTAGCTTCGCAAAGACCGGGAAGCAAGATGCTTTGGGCCTCTCTGCCCCTTGGAAACAGGGCAGCACTTGGGGCCTGGCAGCTCTAGGGCAATGGAGCACACCCAGAGCCGGAGTTCTACTTCAGCCAGATGAGGCCTGCCAAGAAACTGCGTTTCACAGGCCTTTCAAAGACATGTTCCCGGTAGGCTGTAAGAGCACGGGGCAGAGCGAGTTGGTTCTTAGCTTCCCAGAGAGCTGGAAGCAAGATGCTTTGGGGCCTCTCTGCCCCTTTGGAAACAAGGCAGCACCTTGGGCCTGGCAGCTCTAGGGCAATGGAGCACACCCAGAGCAGAAGTTCTACTTCAGCCAAATCAGGCCTGCCAGGAAACGGCGTTTCACAGGCCTTGGTAAGAGATGTTCCCGGTAGGCTGTAAGAGCACTGGGCAACGCCAGATGTTTCTTAGCTTCCCGAAGAGCTGGAAGCAAGATGCTTTGGTGCCACTCTCTCACTTTGGAATCAAGGCAGCCCTTTGGGGCAGGTAGCTCTAGGCCAGTGGAGCACACCCAGAGCAGAAGTTCTACTTCGGCCAGTTCAGGCCACCAACAAACTGCGTTTCACAGGCCTTGGTAAGAGATGTTCCCGGTAGGCTGTAAGAGCACTGGGCAACGCCAGATGTTTCTTAGCTTCCCGAAGAGCTGGAAGCAAGATGCTTTGGGGCCTCTCTGCCCCTTTGCAAACAAGGCGGCCCTTTGGGCCAGGCAGCTCTAGGCCAATGGAGCACACCCAGAGCAGAAGTTCTACTTCAGCTAGATCAGGCCACCAACAAAGTGCGTTTCACAGGCCTTGGTAAGAGATTTTCTCTCAGGCTGTAAGAGCACTGGGCAGAGCCAGTTGTTTCTTAGCTTCCCAAAGAGCTGGAAGCAAGATGCTTTGGGGGCTCCCTGCCCCTTTGCCAACAAGGCCGACCTTTGGGCCTTTCAGCTCTAGGCCAATGGAGCACACCCAGAGCAGAAGTTCTACCTCAGCCAGATAAGGCCTGCCAAGAAACTGCGTTTCAAAGGCTTTGGTAAGAGATGTTGCCGGTACTCTGTCAGAGCACTGGGCAGAGACAGTTGTTTCTTAGCTTCCCAATGAGCTGGAAGCAAGATGCTTTGGGGCCTCTCTGCCCCTTTGCAAACAAGGCATCCCTTTGGGCCTTTCAGCTCTAGGGCAATGGAGCACACCCAGAGCAGAAGTTCTACCTCAGCCAGATCAGGCCTTCCAAGAAACTGCGTCTCACAGGCCTTTCTCTGTCACGTTGCCGGTAGGCTGTGAGAGCACTGTGCAGAGCCAGTTGTTTCTTAGCTTCCCAAAGATTTGGAAGCAAGATACTTTGGGGACTCTCAGCCCCTTTGGAAACAAGGCGACCCTTTGGGCCTGGCAGCTCTAGGCCAAAGTAGCACGCCCAGAGCAGGAGTTCTACTTCAGCCAGATCAGACCTGCCAAGAAACTGCGTTTCACAGGCCTTGGTAAGAGATGTTCCCGGTAGGCTGTGAGAGCACTGTGGAGAGCCAGTTGCTTTAGCTTCCCACAGAGCTGGAAGCAAGATGCTTTGGGGCCTCTCTCTCCCTTTGGACACAAGGCAGCCGTTTGCGCCTGGCAGCTCTAGGCCAATGGAGCACACCCACAGCAGAAGTTCTACTTCAGGCAGATCAGTCCTGCCCAGAAACTGCGTTTCACAGCCCTTGGTAAGAGATGTTCACGGTAGGCTGTGAGAGCACTGGGCAGAACCAGTTGTTTTTTAGCTTCCCAAAGTGCTGGAGGCAAGATGCTTTGGGGCCTCTCTCACCCTTTGGAAACAAGGCAGCCCTTAGGTCCTGGTAGCTCTAGGCCTATGTAGCACAACCAGAACAGAAGTTCTACTTCAGCCAGGTCAGGCCTGCCAAGAAACTGCGTTTCACAGGCCTTTCAAAGAGATGTTCTCTTAGGCTGTGAGAGCACTGGGCAGAGCCAGCTGTTTCTTAGCTTCCCGAAGAGCTGGGAGCAAGATGCTTTGGGTCCACTCTCCGTCTTTGGAAACAAGGCAGCCCTTTGGGCCTGGCAGCTCTAGGGCAATGGAGCACGCCCAGAGCAGAAGTTCTACTTCAGCCAGATCAGGCCTGCCAGGAAACTGCGTTTCACAGGCCTTGGTAAGAGATGTTCCCGGTAGGCTGTAAGAGCACTGGGCAGAGCCAGTTGTTTCTTACCTTCCTGAAAAGCTGGAAGCAAGATGCTTGGGACCCCTCTGCCCGTTTGGGAACAAGGCAGCCTTTTGGGTCGGGAAGCTCTAGGCCAATGGAGCACACGCAGAGCAGGAGTTCTACTTCAGCCTGATCAGGCCTGCAAAGAAACAGCGTTTGACAGGCCTTGGTAAGAGATGTTCCCGGTAGGTGTAAGAGCACTGGGCAGAGCCAGTTGTTTCTTAGCTTCGCAAAGACCGGGAAGCAAGATGCTTTGGGCCTCTCTGCCCCTTGGAAACAGGGCAGCACTTGGGGCCTGGCAGCTCTAGGGCAATGGAGCACACCCAGAGCCGGAGTTCTACTTCAGCCAGATGAGGCCTGCCAAGAAACTGCGTTTCACAGGCCTTTCAAAGACATGTTCCCGGTAGGCTGTAAGAGCACGGGGCAGAGCGAGTTGGTTCTTAGCTTCCCAGAGAGCTGGAAGCAAGATGCTTTGGGGCCTCTCTGCCCCTTTGGAAACAAGGCAGCACCTTGGGCCTGGCAGCTCTAGGGCAATGGAGCACACCCAGAGCAGAAGTTCTACTTCAGCCAAATCAGGCCTGCCAGGAAACGGCGTTTCACAGGCCTTGGTAAGAGATGTTCCCGGTAGGCTGTAAGAGCACTGGGCAACGCCAGATGTTTCTTAGCTTCCCGAAGAGCTGGAAGCAAGATGCTTTGGTGCCACTCTCTCACTTTGGAATCAAGGCAGCCCTTTGGGGCAGGTAGCTCTAGGCCAGTGGAGCACACCCAGAGCAGAAGTTCTACTTCGGCCAGTTCAGGCCACCAACAAACTGCGTTTCACAGGCCTTGGTAAGAGATGTTCCCGGTAGGCTGTAAGAGCACTGGGCAACGCCAGATGTTTCTTAGCTTCCCGAAGAGCTGGAAGCAAGATGCTTTGGGGCCTCTCTGCCCCTTTGCAAACAAGGCGGCCCTTTGGGCCAGGCAGCTCTAGGCCAATGGAGCACACCCAGAGCAGAAGTTCTACTTCAGCTAGATCAGGCCACCAACAAAGTGCGTTTCACAGGCCTTGGTAAGAGATTTTCTCTCAGGCTGTAAGAGCACTGGGCAGAGCCAGTTGTTTCTTAGCTTCCCAAAGAGCTGGAAGCAAGATGCTTTGGGGGCTCCCTGCCCCTTTGCCAACAAGGCCGACCTTTGGGCCTTTCAGCTCTAGGCCAATGGAGCACACCCAGAGCAGAAGTTCTACCTCAGCCAGATAAGGCCTGCCAAGAAACTGCGTTTCAAAGGCTTTGGTAAGAGATGTTGCCGGTACTCTGTCAGAGCACTGGGCAGAGACAGTTGTTTCTTAGCTTCCCAATGAGCTGGAAGCAAGATGCTTTGGGGCCTCTCTGCCCCTTTGCAAACAAGGCATCCCTTTGGGCCTTTCAGCTCTAGGGCAATGGAGCACACCCAGAGCAGAAGTTCTACCTCAGCCAGATCAGGCCTTCCAAGAAACTGCGTCTCACAGGCCTTTCTCTGTCACGTTGCCGGTAGGCTGTGAGAGCACTGTGCAGAGCCAGTTGTTTCTTAGCTTCCCAAAGATTTGGAAGCAAGATACTTTGGGGACTCTCAGCCCCTTTGGAAACAAGGCGACCCTTTGGGCCTGGCAGCTCTAGGCCAAAGTAGCACGCCCAGAGCAGGAGTTCTACTTCAGCCAGATCAGACCTGCCAAGAAACTGCGTTTCACAGGCCTTGGTAAGAGATGTTCCCGGTAGGCTGTGAGAGCACTGTGGAGAGCCAGTTGCTTTAGCTTCCCACAGAGCTGGAAGCAAGATGCTTTGGGGCCTCTCTCTCCCTTTGGACACAAGGCAGCCGTTTGCGCCTGGCAGCTCTAGGCCAATGGAGCACACCCACAGCAGAAGTTCTACTTCAGGCAGATCAGTCCTGCCCAGAAACTGCGTTTCACAGCCCTTGGTAAGAGATGTTCACGGTAGGCTGTGAGAGCACTGGGCAGAACCAGTTGTTTTTTAGCTTCCCAAAGTGCTGGAGGCAAGATGCTTTGGGGCCTCTCTCACCCTTTGGAAACAAGGCAGCCCTTAGGTCCTGGTAGCTCTAGGCCTATGTAGCACAACCAGAACAGAAGTTCTACTTCAGCCAGGTCAGGCCTGCCAAGAAACTGCGTTTCACAGGCCTTTCAAAGAGATGTTCTCTTAGGCTGTGAGAGCACTGGGCAGAGCCAGCTGTTTCTTAGCTTCCCGAAGAGCTGGGAGCAAGATGCTTTGGGTCCACTCTCCGTCTTTGGAAACAAGGCAGCCCTTTGGGCCTGGCAGCTCTAGGGCAATGGAGCACGCCCAGAGCAGAAGTTCTACTTCAGCCAGATCAGGCCTGCCAGGAAACTGCGTTTCACAGGCCTTGGTAAGAGATGTTCCCGGTAGGCTGTAAGAGCACTGGGCAGAGCCAGTTGTTTCTTACCTTCCTGAAAAGCTGGAAGCAAGATGCTTGGGACCCCTCTGCCCGTTTGGGAACAAGGCAGCCTTTTGGGTCGGGAAGCTCTAGGCCAATGGAGCACACGCAGAGCAGGAGTTCTACTTCAGCCTGATCAGGCCTGCAAAGAAACAGCGTTTGACAGGCCTTGGTAAGAGATGTTCCCGGTAGGTGTAAGAGCACTGGGCAGAGCCAGTTGTTTCTTAGCTTCGCAAAGACCGGGAAGCAAGATGCTTTGGGCCTCTCTGCCCCTTGGAAACAGGGCAGCACTTGGGGCCTGGCAGCTCTAGGGCAATGGAGCACACCCAGAGCCGGAGTTCTACTTCAGCCAGATGAGGCCTGCCAAGAAACTGCGTTTCACAGGCCTTTCAAAGACATGTTCCCGGTAGGCTGTAAGAGCACGGGGCAGAGCGAGTTGGTTCTTAGCTTCCCAGAGAGCTGGAAGCAAGATGCTTTGGGGCCTCTCTGCCCCTTTGGAAACAAGGCAGCACCTTGGGCCTGGCAGCTCTAGGGCAATGGAGCACACCCAGAGCAGAAGTTCTACTTCAGCCAAATCAGGCCTGCCAGGAAACAGCGTTTCACAGGCCTTGGTAAGAGATTTTCTCTCAGGCTGTAAGAGCACTGGGCAGAGCCAGTTGTTTCTTAGCTTCCCAAAGAGCTGGAAGCAAGATGCTTTGGGGGCTCCCTGCCCCTTTGCCAACAAGGCCGACCTTTGGGCCTTTCAGCTCTAGGCCAATGGAGCACACCCAGAGCAGAAGTTCTACCTCAGCCAGATAAGGCCTGCCAAGAAACTGCGTTTCAAAGGCTTTGGTAAGAGATGTTCCCGGTACTCTGTCAGAGCACTGGGCAGAGACAGTTGTTTCTTAGCTTCCCAATGAGCTGGAAGCAAGATGCTTTGGGGCCTCTCTGCCCCTTTGCAAACAAGGCATCCCTTTGGGCCTTTCAGCTCTAGGGCAATGGAGCACACCCAGAGCAGAAGTTCTACCTCAGCCAGATCAGGCCTTCCAAGAAACTGCGTCTCACAGGCCTTTCTCTGTCACGTTGCCGGTAGGCTGTGAGAGCACTGTGCAGAGCCAGTTGTTTCTTAGCTTCCCAAAGATTTGGAAGCAAGATACTTTGGGGACTCTCAGCCCCTTTGGAAACAAGGCGACCCTTTGGGCCTGGCAGCTCTAGGCCAAAGTAGCACGCCCAGAGCAGGAGTTCTACTTCAGCCAGATCAGACCTGCCAAGAAACTGCGTTTCACAGGCCTTGGTAAGAGATGTTCCCGGTAGGCTGTGAGAGCACTGTGGAGAGCCAGTTGCTTTAGCTTCCCACAGAGCTGGAAGCAAGATGCTTTGGGGCCTCTCTCTCCCTTTGGACACAAGGCAGCCGTTTGCGCCTGGCAGCTCTAGGCCAATGGAGCACACCCACAGCAGAAGTTCTACTTCAGGCAGATCAGTCCTGCCCAGAAACTGCGTTTCACAGCCCTTGGTAAGAGATGTTCACGGTAGGCTGTGAGAGCACTGGGCAGAACCAGTTGTTTTTTAGCTTCCCAAAGTGCTGGAGGCAAGATGCTTTGGGGCCTCTCTCACCCTTTGGAAACAAGGCAGCCCTTAGGTCCTGGTAGCTCTAGGCCTATGTAGCACAACCAGAACAGAAGTTCTACTTCAGCCAGGTCAGGCCTGCCAAGAAACTGCGTTTCACAGGCCTTTCAAAGAGATGTTCTCTTAGGCTGTGAGAGCACTGGGCAGAGCCAGCTGTTTCTTAGCTTCCCGAAGAGCTGGGAGCAAGATGCTTTGGGTCCACTCTCCGTCTTTGGAAACAAGGCAGCCCTTTGGGCCTGGCAGCTCTAGGGCAATGGAGCACGCCCAGAGCAGAAGTTCTACTTCAGCCAGATCAGGCCTGCCAGGAAACTGCGTTTCACAGGCCTTGGTAAGAGATGTTCCCGGTAGGCTGTAAGAGCACTGGGCAGAGCCAGTTGTTTCTTACCTTCCTGAAAAGCTGGAAGCAAGATGCTTGGGACCCCTCTGCCCGTTTGGGAACAAGGCAGCCTTTTGGGTCGGGAAGCTCTAGGCCAATGGAGCACACGCAGAGCAGGAGTTCTACTTCAGCCTGATCAGGCCTGCAAAGAAACAGCGTTTGACAGGCCTTGGTAAGAGATGTTCCCGGTAGGTGTAAGAGCACTGGGCAGAGCCAGTTGTTTCTTAGCTTCGCAAAGACCGGGAAGCAAGATGCTTTGGGCCTCTCTGCCCCTTGGAAACAGGGCAGCACTTGGGGCCTGGCAGCTCTAGGGCAATGGAGCACACCCAGAGCCGGAGTTCTACTTCAGCCAGATGAGGCCTGCCAAGAAACTGCGTTTCACAGGCCTTTCAAAGACATGTTCCCGGTAGGCTGTAAGAGCACGGGGCAGAGCGAGTTGGTTCTTAGCTTCCCAGAGAGCTGGAAGCAAGATGCTTTGGGGCCTCTCTGCCCCTTTGGAAACAAGGCAGCACCTTGGGCCTGGCAGCTCTAGGGCAATGGAGCACACCCAGAGCAGAAGTTCTACTTCAGCCAAATCAGGCCTGCCAGGAAACGGCGTTTCACAGGCCTTGGTAAGAGATGTTCCCGGTAGGCTGTAAGAGCACTGGGCAACGCCAGATGTTTCTTAGCTTCCCGAAGAGCTGGAAGCAAGATGCTTTGGTGCCACTCTCTCACTTTGGAATC
Organism: Equus asinus; assembly: GCF_041296235.1. Taxonomy (NCBI): domain Eukaryota; kingdom Metazoa; phylum Chordata; class Mammalia; order Perissodactyla; family Equidae; genus Equus; species Equus asinus. The sequence continues at coordinate 2,521,514 of NW_027225523.1, forward strand.
AAGGCAGCCCTTTGGGGCAGGTAGCTCTAGGCCAGTGGAGCACACCCAGAGCAGAAGTTCTACTTCGGCCAGTTCAGGCCACCAACAAACTGCGTTTCACAGGCCTTGGTAAGAGATGTTCCCGGTAGGCTGTAAGAGCACTGGGCAACGCCAGATGTTTCTTAGCTTCCCGAAGAGCTGGAAGCAAGATGCTTTGGGGCCTCTCTGCCCCTTTGCAAACAAGGCGGCCCTTTGGGCCAGGCAGCTCTAGGCCAATGGAGCACACCCAGAGCAGAAGTTCTACTTCAGCTAGATCAGGCCACCAACAAAGTGCGTTTCACAGGCCTTGGTAAGAGATTTTCTCTCAGGCTGTAAGAGCACTGGGCAGAGCCAGTTGTTTCTTAGCTTCCCAAAGAGCTGGAAGCAAGATGCTTTGGGGGCTCCCTGCCCCTTTGCCAACAAGGCCGACCTTTGGGCCTTTCAGCTCTAGGCCAATGGAGCACACCCAGAGCAGAAGTTCTACCTCAGCCAGATAAGGCCTGCCAAGAAACTGCGTTTCAAAGGCTTTGGTAAGAGATGTTGCCGGTACTCTGTCAGAGCACTGGGCAGAGACAGTTGTTTCTTAGCTTCCCAATGAGCTGGAAGCAAGATGCTTTGGGGCCTCTCTGCCCCTTTGCAAACAAGGCATCCCTTTGGGCCTTTCAGCTCTAGGGCAATGGAGCACACCCAGAGCAGAAGTTCTACCTCAGCCAGATCAGGCCTTCCAAGAAACTGCGTCTCACAGGCCTTTCTCTGTCACGTTGCCGGTAGGCTGTGAGAGCACTGTGCAGAGCCAGTTGTTTCTTAGCTTCCCAAAGATTTGGAAGCAAGATACTTTGGGGACTCTCAGCCCCTTTGGAAACAAGGCGACCCTTTGGGCCTGGCAGCTCTAGGCCAAAGTAGCACGCCCAGAGCAGGAGTTCTACTTCAGCCAGATCAGACCTGCCAAGAAACTGCGTTTCACAGGCCTTGGTAAGAGATGTTCCCGGTAGGCTGTGAGAGCACTGTGGAGAGCCAGTTGCTTTAGCTTCCCACAGAGCTGGAAGCAAGATGCTTTGGGGCCTCTCTCTCCCTTTGGACACAAGGCAGCCGTTTGCGCCTGGCAGCTCTAGGCCAATGGAGCACACCCACAGCAGAAGTTCTACTTCAGGCAGATCAGTCCTGCCCAGAAACTGCGTTTCACAGCCCTTGGTAAGAGATGTTCACGGTAGGCTGTGAGAGCACTGGGCAGAACCAGTTGTTTTTTAGCTTCCCAAAGTGCTGGAGGCAAGATGCTTTGGGGCCTCTCTCACCCTTTGGAAACAAGGCAGCCCTTAGGTCCTGGTAGCTCTAGGCCTATGTAGCACAACCAGAACAGAAGTTCTACTTCAGCCAGGTCAGGCCTGCCAAGAAACTGCGTTTCACAGGCCTTTCAAAGAGATGTTCTCTTAGGCTGTGAGAGCACTGGGCAGAGCCAGCTGTTTCTTAGCTTCCCGAAGAGCTGGGAGCAAGATGCTTTGGGTCCACTCTCCGTCTTTGGAAACAAGGCAGCCCTTTGGGCCTGGCAGCTCTAGGGCAATGGAGCACGCCCAGAGCAGAAGTTCTACTTCAGCCAGATCAGGCCTGCCAGGAAACTGCGTTTCACAGGCCTTGGTAAGAGATGTTCCCGGTAGGCTGTAAGAGCACTGGGCAGAGCCAGTTGTTTCTTACCTTCCTGAAAAGCTGGAAGCAAGATGCTTGGGACCCCTCTGCCCGTTTGGGAACAAGGCAGCCTTTTGGGTCGGGAAGCTCTAGGCCAATGGAGCACACGCAGAGCAGGAGTTCTACTTCAGCCTGATCAGGCCTGCAAAGAAACAGCGTTTGACAGGCCTTGGTAAGAGATGTTCCCGGTAGGTGTAAGAGCACTGGGCAGAGCCAGTTGTTTCTTAGCTTCGCAAAGACCGGGAAGCAAGATGCTTTGGGCCTCTCTGCCCCTTGGAAACAGGGCAGCACTTGGGGCCTGGCAGCTCTAGGGCAATGGAGCACACCCAGAGCCGGAGTTCTACTTCAGCCAGATGAGGCCTGCCAAGAAACTGCGTTTCACAGGCCTTTCAAAGACATGTTCCCGGTAGGCTGTAAGAGCACGGGGCAGAGCGAGTTGGTTCTTAGCTTCCCAGAGAGCTGGAAGCAAGATGCTTTGGGGCCTCTCTGCCCCTTTGGAAACAAGGCAGCACCTTGGGCCTGGCAGCTCTAGGGCAATGGAGCACACCCAGAGCAGAAGTTCTACTTCAGCCAAATCAGGCCTGCCAGGAAACGGCGTTTCACAGGCCTTGGTAAGAGATTTTCTCTCAGGCTGTAAGAGCACTGGGCAGAGCCAGTTGTTTCTTAGCTTCCCAAAGAGCTGGAAGCAAGATGCTTTGGGGGCTCCCTGCCCCTTTGCCAACAAGGCCGACCTTTGGGCCTTTCAGCTCTAGGCCAATGGAGCACACCCAGAGCAGAAGTTCTACCTCAGCCAGATAAGGCCTGCCAAGAAACTGCGTTTCAAAGGCTTTGGTAAGAGATGTTCCCGGTACTCTGTCAGAGCACTGGGCAGAGACAGTTGTTTCTTAGCTTCCCAATGAGCTGGAAGCAAGATGCTTTGGGGCCTCTCTGCCCCTTTGCAAACAAGGCATCCCTTTGGGCCTTTCAGCTCTAGGGCAATGGAGCACACCCAGAGCAGAAGTTCTACCTCAGCCAGATCAGGCCTTCCAAGAAACTGCGTCTCACAGGCCTATCTCTGTCACGTTGCCGGTAGGCTGTGAGAGCACTGTGCAGAGCCAGTTGTTTCTTAGCTTCCCAAAGATTTGGAAGCAAGATGCTTTGGGGACTCTCAGCCCCTTTGGAAACAAGGCGGACCTTTGGGCCTGGCAGCTCTAGGCCAAAGTAGCACGCCCAGAGCAGGAGTTCTACTTCAGCCAGATGAGGCCTGCCAAGAAACTGCGTTTCACAGGCCTTTCAAAGACATGTTCCCGGTAGGCTCTAAGAGCACGGGGCAGAGCGAGTTGGTTCTTAGCTTCCCAGAGAGCTGGAAGCAAGATGCTTTGGGGCCTCTCTGCCCCTTTGGAAACAAGGCAGCACCTTGGGCCTGGCAGCTCTAGGGCAATGGAGCACACCCAGAGCAGAAGTTCTACTTCAGCCAAATCAGGCCTGCCAGGAAACGGCGTTTCACAGGCCTTGGTAAGAGATGTTCCCGGTAGGCTGTAAGAGCACTGGGCAACGCCAGATGTTTCTTAGCTTCCCGAAGAGCTGGAAGCAAGATGCTTTGGTGCCACTCTCTCACTTTGGAATCAAGGCAGCCCTTTGGGGCAGGTAGCTCTAGGCCAGTGGAGCACACCCAGAGCAGAAGTTCTACTTCGGCCAGTTCAGGCCACCAACAAACTGCGTTTCACAGGCCTTGGTAAGAGATGTTCCCGGTAGGCTGTAAGAGCACTGGGCAACGCCAGATGTTTCTTAGCTTCCCGAAGAGCTGGAAGCAATATGCTTTGGGGCCTCTCTGCCCCTTTGCAAACAAGGCGGCCCTTTGGGCCAGGCAGCTCTAGGCCAATGGAGCACACCCAGAGCAGAAGTTCTACTTCAGCTAGATCAGGCCACCAACAAAGTGCGTTTCACAGGCCTTGGTAAGAGATTTTCTCTCAGGCTGTAAGAGCACTGGGCAGAGCCAGTTGTTTCTTAGCTTCCCAAAGAGCTGGAAGCAAGATGCTTTGGGGGCTCCCTGCCCCTTTGCCAACAAGGCCGACCTTTGGGCCTTTCAGCTCTAGGCCAATGGAGCACACCCAGAGCAGAAGTTCTACCTCAGCCAGATAAGGCCTGCCAAGAAACTGCGTTTCAAAGGCTTTGGTAAGAGATGTTGCCGGTACTCTGTCAGAGCACTGGGCAGAGACAGTTGTTTCTTAGCTTCCCAATGAGCTGGAAGCAAGATGCTTTGGGGCCTCTCTGCCCCTTTGCAAACAAGGCATCCCTTTGGGCCTTTCAGCTCTAGGGCAATGGAGCACACCCAGAGCAGAAGTTCTACCTCAGCCAGATCAGGCCTTCCAAGAAACTGCGTCTCACAGGCCTTTCTCTGTCACGTTGCCGGTAGGCTGTGAGAGCACTGTGCAGAGCCAGTTGTTTCTTAGCTTCCCAAAGATTTGGAAGCAAGATACTTTGGGGACTCTCAGCCCCTTTGGAAACAAGGCGACCCTTTGGGCCTGGCAGCTCTAGGCCAAAGTAGCACGCCCAGAGCAGGAGTTCTACTTCAGCCAGATCAGACCTGCCAAGAAACTGCGTTTCACAGGCCTTGGTAAGAGATGTTCCCGGTAGGCTGTGAGAGCACTGTGGAGAGCCAGTTGCTTTAGCTTCCCACAGAGCTGGAAGCAAGATGCTTTGGGGCCTCTCTCTCCCTTTGGACACAAGGCAGCCGTTTGCGCCTGGCAGCTCTAGGCCAATGGAGCACACCCACAGCAGAAGTTCTACTTCAGGCAGATCAGTCCTGCCCAGAAACTGCGTTTCACAGCCCTTGGTAAGAGATGTTCACGGTAGGCTGTGAGAGCACTGGGCAGAACCAGTTGTTTTTTAGCTTCCCAAAGTGCTGGAGGCAAGATGCTTTGGGGCCTCTCTCACCCTTTGGAAACAAGGCAGCCCTTAGGTCCTGGTAGCTCTAGGCCTATGTAGCACAACCAGAACAGAAGTTCTACTTCAGCCAGGTCAGGCCTGCCAAGAAACTGCGTTTCACAGGCCTTTCAAAGAGATGTTCTCTTAGGCTGTGAGAGCACTGGGCAGAGCCAGCTGTTTCTTAGCTTCCCGAAGAGCTGGGAGCAAGATGCTTTGGGTCCACTCTCCGTCTTTGGAAACAAGGCAGCCCTTTGGGCCTGGCAGCTCTAGGGCAATGGAGCACGCCCAGAGCAGAAGTTCTACTTCAGCCAGATCAGGCCTGCCAGGAAACTGCGTTTCACAGGCCTTGGTAAGAGATGTTCCCGGTAGGCTGTAAGAGCACTGGGCAGAGCCAGTTGTTTCTTACCTTCCTGAAAAGCTGGAAGCAAGATGCTTGGGACCCCTCTGCCCGTTTGGGAACAAGGCAGCCTTTTGGGTCGGGAAGCTCTAGGCCAATGGAGCACACGCAGAGCAGGAGTTCTACTTCAGCCTGATCAGGCCTGCAAAGAAACAGCGTTTGACAGGCCTTGGTAAGAGATGTTCCCGGTAGGTGTAAGAGCACTGGGCAGAGCCAGTTGTTTCTTAGCTTCGCAAAGACCGGGAAGCAAGATGCTTTGGGCCTCTCTGCCCCTTGGAAACAGGGCAGCACTTGGGGCCTGGCAGCTCTAGGGCAATGGAGCACACCCAGAGCCGGAGTTCTACTTCAGCCAGATGAGGCCTGCCAAGAAACTGCGTTTCACAGGCCTTTCAAAGACATGTTCCCGGTAGGCTGTAAGAGCACGGGGCAGAGCGAGTTGGTTCTTAGCTTCCCAGAGAGCTGGAAGCAAGATGCTTTGGGGCCTCTCTGCCCCTTTGGAAACAAGGCAGCACCTTGGGCCTGGCAGCTCTAGGGCAATGGAGCACACCCAGAGCAGAAGTTCTACTTCAGCCAAATCAGGCCTGCCAGGAAACGGCGTTTCACAGGCCTTGGTAAGAGATGTTCCCGGTAGGCTGTAAGAGCACTGGGCAACGCCAGATGTTTCTTAGCTTCCCGAAGAGCTGGAAGCAAGATGCTTTGGTGCCACTCTCTCACTTTGGAATCAAGGCAGCCCTTTGGGGCAGGTAGCTCTAGGCCAGTGGAGCACACCCAGAGCAGAAGTTCTACTTCGGCCAGTTCAGGCCACCAACAAACTGCGTTTCACAGGCCTTGGTAAGAGATGTTCCCGGTAGGCTGTAAGAGCACTGGGCAACGCCAGATGTTTCTTAGCTTCCCGAAGAGCTGGAAGCAAGATGCTTTGGGGCCTCTCTGCCCCTTTGCAAACAAGGCGGCCCTTTGGGCCAGGCAGCTCTAGGCCAATGGAGCACACCCAGAGCAGAAGTTCTACTTCAGCTAGATCAGGCCACCAACAAAGTGCGTTTCACAGGCCTTGGTAAGAGATTTTCTCTCAGGCTGTAAGAGCACTGGGCAGAGCCAGTTGTTTCTTAGCTTCCCAAAGAGCTGGAAGCAAGATGCTTTGGGGGCTCCCTGCCCCTTTGCCAACAAGGCCGACCTTTGGGCCTTTCAGCTCTAGGCCAATGGAGCACACCCAGAGCAGAAGTTCTACCTCAGCCAGATAAGGCCTGCCAAGAAACTGCGTTTCAAAGGCTTTGGTAAGAGATGTTGCCGGTACTCTGTCAGAGCACTGGGCAGAGACAGTTGTTTCTTAGCTTCCCAATGAGCTGGAAGCAAGATGCTTTGGGGCCTCTCTGCCCCTTTGCAAACAAGGCATCCCTTTGGGCCTTTCAGCTCTAGGGCAATGGAGCACACCCAGAGCAGAAGTTCTACCTCAGCCAGATCAGGCCTTCCAAGAAACTGCGTCTCACAGGCCTTTCTCTGTCACGTTGCCGGTAGGCTGTGAGAGCACTGTGCAGAGCCAGTTGTTTCTTAGCTTCCCAAAGATTTGGAAGCAAGATACTTTGGGGAATCTCAGCCCCTTTGGAAACAAGGCGACCCTTTGGGCCTGGCAGCTCTAGGCCAAAGTAGCACGCCCAGAGCAGGAGTTCTACTTCAGCCAGATCAGACCTGCCAAGAAACTGCGTTTCACAGGCCTTGGTAAGAGATGTTCCCGGTAGGCTGTGAGAGCACTGTGGAGAGCCAGTTGCTTTAGCTTCCCACAGAGCTGGAAGCAAGATGCTTTGGGGCCTCTCTCTCCCTTTGGACACAAGGCAGCCGTTTGCGCCTGGCAGCTCTAGGCCAATGGAGCACACCCACAGCAGAAGTTCTACTTCAGGCAGATCAGTCCTGCCCAGAAACTGCGTTTCACAGCCCTTGGTAAGAGATGTTCACGGTAGGCTGTGAGAGCACTGGGCAGAACCAGTTGTTTTTTAGCTTCCCAAAGTGCTGGAGGCAAGATGCTTTGGGGCCTCTCTCACCCTTTGGAAACAAGGCAGCCCTTAGGTCCTGGTAGCTCTAGGCCTATGTAGCACAACCAGAACAGAAGTTCTACTTCAGCCAGGTCAGGCCTGCCAAGAAACTGCGTTTCACAGGCCTTTCAAAGAGATGTTCTCTTAGGCTGTGAGAGCACTGGGCAGAGCCAGCTGTTTCTTAGCTTCCCGAAGAGCTGGGAGCAAGATGCTTTGGGTCCACTCTCCGTCTTTGGAAACAAGGCAGCCCTTTGGGCCTGGCAGCTCTAGGGCAATGGAGCACGCCCAGAGCAGAAGTTCTACTTCAGCCAGATCAGGCCTGCCAGGAAACTGCGTTTCACAGGCCTTGGTAAGAGATGTTCCCGGTAGGCTGTAAGAGCACTGGGCAGAGCCAGTTGTTTCTTACCTTCCTGAAAAGCTGGAAGCAAGATGCTTGGGACCCCTCTGCCCGTTTGGGAACAAGGCAGCCTTTTGGGTCGGGAAGCTCTAGGCCAATGGAGCACACGCAGAGCAGGAGTTCTACTTCAGCCTGATCAGGCCTGCAAAGAAACAGCGTTTGACAGGCCTTGGTAAGAGATGTTCCCGGTAGGTGTAAGAGCACTGGGCAGAGCCAGTTGTTTCTTAGCTTCGCAAAGACCGGGAAGCAAGATGCTTTGGGCCTCTCTGCCCCTTGGAAACAGGGCAGCACTTGGGGCCTGGCAGCTCTAGGGCAATGGAGCACACCCAGAGCCGGAGTTCTACTTCAGCCAGATGAGGCCTGCCAAGAAACTGCGTTTCACAGGCCTTTCAAAGACATGTTCCCGGTAGGCTGTAAGAGCACGGGGCAGAGCGAGTTGGTTCTTAGCTTCCCAGAGAGCTGGAAGCAAGATGCTTTGGGGCCTCTCTGCCCCTTTGGAAACAAGGCAGCACCTTGGGCCTGGCAGCTCTAGGGCAATGGAGCACACCCAGAGCAGAAGTTCTACTTCAGCCAAATCAGGCCTGCCAGGAAACGGCGTTTCACAGGCCTTGGTAAGAGATTTTCTCTCAGGCTGTAAGAGCACTGGGCAGAGCCAGTTGTTTCTTAGCTTCCCAAAGAGCTGGAAGCAAGATGCTTTGGGGGCTCCCTGCCCCTTTGCCAACAAGGCCGACCTTTGGGCCTTTCAGCTCTAGGCCAATGGAGCACACCCAGAGCAGAAGTTCTACCTCAGCCAGATAAGGCCTGCCAAGAAACTGCGTTTCAAAGGCTTTGGTAAGAGATGTTGCCGGTACTCTGTCAGAGCACTGGGCAGAGACAGTTGTTTCTTAGCTTCCCAATGAGCTGGAAGCAAGATGCTTTGGGGCCTCTCTGCCCCTTTGCAAACAAGGCATCCCTTTGGGCCTTTCAGCTCTAGGGCAATGGAGCACACCCAGAGCAGAAGTTCTACCTCAGCCAGATCAGGCCTTCCAAGAAACTGCGTCTCACAGGCCTATCTCTGTCACGTTGCCGGTAGGCTGTGAGAGCACTGTGCAGAGCCAGTTGTTTCTTAGCTTCCCAAAGATTTGGAAGCAAGATGCTTTGGGGACTCTCAGCCCCTTTGGAAACAAGGCGGACCTTTGGGCCTGGCAGCTCTAGGCCAAAGTAGCACGCCCAGAGCAGGAGTTCTACTTCAGCCAGATGAGGCCTGCCAAGAAACTGCGTTTCACAGGCCTTTCAAAGACATGTTCCCGGTAGGCTCTAAGAGCACGGGGCAGAGCGAGTTGGTTCTTAGCTTCCCAGAGAGCTGGAAGCAAGATGCTTTGGGGCCTCTCTGCCCCTTTGGAAACAAGGCAGCACCTTGGGCCTGGCAGCTCTAGGGCAATGGAGCACACCCAGAGCAGAAGTTCTACTTCAGCCAAATCAGGCCTGCCAGGAAACGGCGTTTCACAGGCCTTGGTAAGAGATGTTCCCGGTAGGCTGTAAGAGCACTGGGCAACGCCAGATGTTTCTTAGCTTCCCGAAGAGCTGGAAGCAAGATGCTTTGGTGCCACTCTCTCACTTTGGAATCAAGGCAGCCCTTTGGGGCAGGTAGCTCTAGGCCAGTGGAGCACACCCAGAGCAGAAGTTCTACTTCGGCCAGTTCAGGCCACCAACAAACTGCGTTTCACAGGCCTTGGTAAGAGATGTTCCCGGTAGGCTGTAAGAGCACTGGGCAACGCCAGATGTTTCTTAGCTTCCCGAAGAGCTGGAAGCAAGATGCTTTGGGGCCTCTCTGCCCCTTTGCAAACAAGGCGGCCCTTTGGGCCAGGCAGCTCTAGGCCAATGGAGCACACCCAGAGCAGAAGTTCTACTTCAGCTAGATCAGGCCACCAACAAAGTGCGTTTCACAGGCCTTGGTAAGAGATTTTCTCTCAGGCTGTAAGAGCACTGGGCAGAGCCAGTTGTTTCTTAGCTTCCCAAAGAGCTGGAAGCAAGATGCTTTGGGGGCTCCCTGCCCCTTTGCCAACAAGGCCGACCTTTGGGCCTTTCAGCTCTAGGCCAATGGAGCACACCCAGAGCAGAAGTTCTACCTCAGCCAGATAAGGCCTGCCAAGAAACTGCGTTTCAAAGGCTTTGGTAAGAGATGTTGCCGGTACTCTGTCAGAGCACTGGGCAGAGACAGTTGTTTCTTAGCTTCCCAATGAGCTGGAAGCAAGATGCTTTGGGGCCTCTCTGCCCCTTTGCAAACAAGGCATCCCTTTGGGCCTTTCAGCTCTAGGGCAATGGAGCACACCCAGAGCAGAAGTTCTACCTCAGCCAGATCAGGCCTTCCAAGAAACTGCGTCTCACAGGCCTTTCTCTGTCACGTTGCCGGTAGGCTGTGAGAGCACTGTGCAGAGCCAGTTGTTTCTTAGCTTCCCAAAGATTTGGAAGCAAGATACTTTGGGGACTCTCAGCCCCTTTGGAAACAAGGCGACCCTTTGGGCCTGGCAGCTCTAGGCCAAAGTAGCACGCCCAGAGCAGGAGTTCTACTTCAGCCAGATCAGACCTGCCAAGAAACTGCGTTTCACAGGCCTTGGTAAGAGATGTTCCCGGTAGGCTGTGAGAGCACTGTGGAGAGCCAGTTGCTTTAGCTTCCCACAGAGCTGGAAGCAAGATGCTTTGGGGCCTCTCTCTCCCTTTGGACACAAGGCAGCCGTTTGCGCCTGGCAGCTCTAGGCCAATGGAGCACACCCACAGCAGAAGTTCTACTTCAGGCAGATCAGTCCTGCCCAGAAACTGCGTTTCACAGCCCTTGGTAAGAGATGTTCATGGTAGGCTGTGAGAGCACTGGGCAGAACCAGTTGTTTTTTAGCTTCCCAAAGTGCTGGAGGCAAGATGCTTTGGGGCCTCTCTCACCCTTTGGAAACAAGGCAGCCCTTAGGTCCTGGTAGCTCTAGGCCTATGTAGCACAACCAGAACAGAAGTTCTACTTCAGCCAGGTCAGGCCTGCCAAGAAACTGCGTTTCACAGGCCTTTCAAAGAGATGTTCTCTTAGGCTGTGAGAGCACTGGGCAGAGCCAGCTGTTTCTTAGCTTCCCGAAGAGCTGGGAGCAAGATGCTTTGGGTCCACTCTCCGTCTTTGGAAACAAGGCAGCCCTTTGGGCCTGGCAGCTCTAGGGCAATGGAGCACGCCCAGAGCAGAAGTTCTACTTCAGCCAGATCAGGCCTGCCAGGAAACTGCGTTTCACAGGCCTTGGTAAGAGATGTTCCCGGTAGGCTGTAAGAGCACTGGGCAGAGCCAGTTGTTTCTTACCTTCCTGAAAAGCTGGAAGCAAGATGCTTGGGACCCCTCTGCCCGTTTGGGAACAAGGCAGCCTTTTGGGTCGGGAAGCTCTAGGCCAATGGAGCACACGCAGAGCAGGAGTTCTACTTCAGCCTGATCAGGCCTGCAAAGAAACAGCGTTTGACAGGCCTTGGTAAGAGATGTTCCCGGTAGGTGTAAGAGCACTGGGCAGAGCCAGTTGTTTCTTAGCTTCGCAAAGACCGGGAAGCAAGATGCTTTGGGCCTCTCTGCCCCTTGGAAACAGGGCAGCACTTGGGGCCTGGCAGCTCTAGGGCAATGGAGCACACCCAGAGCCGGAGTTCTACTTCAGCCAGATGAGGCCTGCCAAGAAACTGCGTTTCACAGGCCTTTCAAAGACATGTTCCCGGTAGGCTGTAAGAGCACGGGGCAGAGCGAGTTGGTTCTTAGCTTCCCAGAGAGCTGGAAGCAAGATGCTTTGGGGCCTCTCTGCCCCTTTGGAAACAAGGCAGCACCTTGGGCCTGGCAGCTCTAGGGCAATGGAGCACACCCAGAGCAGAAGTTCTACTTCAGCCAAATCAGGCCTGCCAGGAAACGGCGTTTCACAGGCCTTGGTAAGAGATTTTCTCTCAGGCTGTAAGAGCACTGGGCAGAGCCAGTTGTTTCTTAGCTTCCCAAAGAGCTGGAAGCAAGATGCTTTGGGGGCTCCCTGCCCCTTTGCCAACAAGGCCGACCTTTGGGCCTTTCAGCTCTAGGCCAATGGAGCACACCCAGAGCAGAAGTTCTACCTCAGCCAGATAAGGCCTGCCAAGAAACTGCGTTTCAAAGGCTTTGGTAAGAGATGTTGCCGGTACTCTGTCAGAGCACTGGGCAGAGACAGTTGTTTCTTAGCTTCCCAATGAGCTGGAAGCAAGATGCTTTGGGGCCTCTCTGCCCCTTTGCAAACAAGGCATCCCTTTGGGCCTTTCAGCTCTAGGGCAATGGAGCACACCCAGAGCAGAAGTTCTACCTCAGCCAGATCAGGCCTCCCAAGAAACTGCGTCTCACAGGCCTATCTCTGTCACGTTGCCGGTAGGCTGTGAGAGCACTGTGCAGAGCCAGTTGTTTCTTAGCTTCCCAAAGATTTGGAAGCAAGATGCTTTGGGGACTCTCAGCCCCTTTGGAAACAAGGCGGACCTTTGGGCCTGGCAGCTCTAGGCCAAAGTAGCACGCCCAGAGCAGGAGTTCTACTTCAGCCAGATGAGGCCTGCCAAGAAACTGCGTTTCACAGGCCTTTCAAAGACATGTTCCCGGTAGGCTCTAAGAGCACGGGGCAGAGCGAGTTGGTTCTTAGCTTCCCAGAGAGCTGGAAGCAAGATGCTTTGGGGCCTCTCTGCCCCTTTGGAAACAAGGCAGCACCTTGGGCCTGGCAGCTCTAGGGCAATGGAGCACACCCAGAGCAGAAGTTCTACTTCAGCCAAATCAGGCCTGCCAGGAAACGGTGTTTCACAGGCCTTGGTAAGAGATGTTCCCGGTAGGCTGTAAGAGCACTGGGCAACGCCAGATGTTTCTTAGCTTCCCGAAGAGCTGGAAGCAAGATGCTTTGGTGCCACTCTCTCACTTTGGAATCAAGGCAGCCCTTTGGGGCAGGTAGCTCTAGGCCAGTGGAGCACACCCAGAGCAGAAGTTCTACTTCGGCCAGTTCAGGCCACCAACAAACTGCGTTTCACAGGCCTTGGTAAGAGATGTTCCCGGTAGGCTGTAAGAGCACTGGGCAACGCCAGATGTTTCTTAGCTTCCCGAAGAGCTGGAAGCAAGATGCTTTGGGGCCTCTCTGCCCCTTTGCAAACAAGGCGGCCCTTTGGGCCAGGCAGCTCTAGGCCAATGGAGCACACCCAGAGCAGAAGTTCTACTTCAGCTAGATCAGGCCACCAACAAAGTGCGTTTCACAGGCCTTGGTAAGAGATTTTCTCTCAGGCTGTAAGAGCACTGGGCAGAGCCAGTTGTTTCTTAGCTTCCCAAAGAGCTGGAAGCAAGATGCTTTGGGGGCTCCCTGCCCCTTTGCCAACAAGGCCGACCTTTGGGCCTTTCAGCTCTAGGCCAATGGAGCACACCCAGAGCAGAAGTTCTACCTCAGCCAGATAAGGCCTGCCAAGAAACTGCGTTTCAAAGGCTTTGGTAAGAGATGTTGCCGGTACTCTGTCAGAGCACTGGGCAGAGACACTTGTTTCTTAGCTTCCCAATGAGCTGGAAGCAAGATGCTTTGGGGCCTCTCTGCCCCTTTGCAAACAAGGCATCCCTTTGGGCCTTTCAGCTCTAGGGCAATGGAGCACACCCAGAGCAGAAGTTCTACCTCAGCCAGATCAGGCCTTCCAAGAAACTGCGTCTCACAGGCCTTTCTCTGTCACGTTGCCGGTAGGCTGTGAGAGCACTGTGCAGAGCCAGTTGTTTCTTAGCTTCCCAAAGATTTGGAAGCAAGATGCTTTGGGGACTCTCAGCCCCTTTGGAAACAAGGCGGCCCTTTGGGCCTGGCAGCTCTAGGCCAAAGTAGCACGCCCAGAGCAGGAGTTCTACTTCAGCCAGATCAGGCCTGCCAAGAAACTGCGTTTCACAGGCCTTGGTAAGAGATGTTCCCGGTAGGCTGTGAGAGCACTGTGGAGAGCCAGTTGCTTTACCTTCCCACAGAGCTGGAAGCAAGATGCTTTGGGGCCTCTCTCTCCCTTTGGACACAAGGCAGCCGTTTGCGCCTGGCAGCTCTAGGCCAATGGAGCACACCCACAGCAGAAGTTCTACTTCAGGCAGATCAGTCCTGCCCAGAAACTGCGTTTCACAGCCCTTGGTAAGAGATGTTCACGGTAGGCTGTGAGAGCACTGGGCAGAACCAGTTGTTTTTTAGCTTCCCAAAGTGCTGGAGGCAAGATGCTTTGGGGCCTCTCTCACCCTTTGGAAACAAGGCAGCCCTTAGGTCCTGGTAGCTCTAGGCCTATGTAGCACAACCAGAACAGAAGTTCTACTTCAGCCAGGTCAGGCCTGCCAAGAAACTGCGTTTCACAGGCCTTTCAAAGAGATGTTCTCTTAGGCTGTAAGAGCACTGGGCAGAGCCAGCTGTTTCTTAGCTTCCCGAAGAGCTGGGAGCAAGATGCTTTGGGTCCACTCTCCGTCTTTGGAAACAAGGCAGCCCTTTGGGCCTGGCAGCTCTAGGGCAATGGAGCACACCCAGAGCAGAAGTTCTACTTCAGCCAAATCAGGCCTGCCAGGAAACGGCGTTTCACAGGCCTTGGTAAGAGATGTTCCCGGTAGGCTGTAACAGCACTGGGCAACGCCAGATGTTTCTTAGCTTCCCGAAGAGCTGGAAGCAAGATGCTTTGGGGCCTCTCTGCCCCTTTGCAAACAAGGCATCCCTTTGGGCCTTTCAGCTCTAGGCCAATGGAGCACAGCCAGAGCAGAAGTCCTACTTCAGCCAGATCAGGCCTGCCGTGGAACTGCGTTTCAGAGGCCTTTGTATGTGACCTTCCCGGTAGGCTGTGAGAGCACGGTGCAGAGCCAGTTGTTTCCTTGTTTCCCAAGCAGCTGGAAGCAAGACGCTTTGGGGCCTCTCTGCCCCTTTGGAAACAAGGCAGCACGTTGGGTCTGGCAGCTCTAGGGCAATGGAGCACAACCAGAGCAGAAGTTCTACTTCTTCCAGATCAGGCCTGCCTAGAAAGTGCGTTTCACAGGCCTTGATAAGAGATGTTCTCTTAGGCTATAAGAGCACTGGGCACAGCCAGTTGTTTCTTAGCTTCCCAAGAGGTGGAAGCAAGATGCTTTGGGGCCTCTCTCCCCCTTTGGAAACAAGGCAGCACTTTGGGCCTTTCAGCTCTAGGGCAATGGAGCACACCCAGAGCAGAAGTTCTACCTCAGCCAGATCAGGCCTGCCAAGAAACTGCTTTTCACAGGCCTTCGTAAGAGGTGTTCCCGGAAGGCTGTAAGAGTACCTGGCAGAGCGAGTTGTTTCTTAGCTTCAAAAACAGCTGGAAGCAACATGATTTGGGGCCTCTCTCCCCCTTTGGAAACAAAGCAGCCTTTGTGCCTGGCAGCTCTAGGCCAAAGTAGCACACCCAGAGCAGAAGTTCTACCTCAGCCAGATAAGGCCTGTCAAGAAGCTGCGTTTCACAGGCCTTTGTATGTGACGTTCCCGGTTGGCTTTGAGAGCACTGTGCAGAGCCAGTTGTTTTAGCTTCCCAGAGAGCAGGAAGCAAGATGCTTTGGGGCCTCTCTCACACTTTGGAAATAAAGGCAGCCCTTTGGGCCTGGCAGCCCTAGGCCAATGGAGTACACCCAGAGCAGAAGTTCTACCTCAGCCAGATCAGGCCTTCCAAGAAACTGCGTCTCACAGGCCTATCTCTGTCACGTTGCCGGTAGGCTGTGAGAGCACTGTGCAGAGCCAGTTGTTTCTTAGCTTCCCAAAGATTTGGAAGCAAGATGCTTTGGGGACTCTCAGCCCCTTTGGAAACAAGGCGGCCCTTTGGGCCTGGCAGCTCTAGGCCAAAGTAGCACGCCCAGAGCAGGAGTTCTACTTCAGCCAGATGAGGCCTGCCAAGAAACTGCGTTTCACAGGCCTTTCAAAGACATGTTCCCGGTAGGCTCTAAGAGCACGGGGCAGAGCGAGTTGGTTCTTAGCTTCCCAGAGAGCTGGAAGCAAGATGCTTTGGGGCCTCTCTGCCCCTTTGGAAACAAGGCAGCACCTTGGGCCTGGCAGCTCTAGGGCAATGGAGCACACCCAGAGCAGAAGTTCTACTTCAGCCAAATCAGGCCTGCCAGGAAACGGCGTTTCACAGGCCTTGGTAAGAGATGTTCCCGGTAGGCTGTAAGAGCACTGGGCAACGCCAGATGTTTCTTAGCTTCCCGAAGAGCTGGAAGCAAGAAGCTTTGGTGCCACTCTCTCACTTTGGAATCAAGGCAGCCCTTTGGGGCAGGTAGCTCTAGGCCAGTGGAGCACTCCCAGAGCAGAAGTTCTACTTCGGCCAGTTCAGGCCACCAACAAACTGCGTTTCACAGGCCTTGGTAAGAGATGTTCCCGGTAGGCTGTAAGAGCACTGGGCAACGGCAGATGTTTCTTAGCTTCCCGAAGAGCTGGAAGCAAGATGCTTTGGTGCCACTCTCTCACTTTGGAATCAAGGCAGCCCTTTGGGGCAGGTAGCTCTAGGCCAGTGGAGCACACCCAGAGCAGAAGTTCTACTTCGGCCAGTTCAGGCCACCAACAAACTGCGTTTCACAGGCCTTGGTAAGAGATGTTCCCGGTAGGCTGTAAGAGCACTGGGCAACGCCAGATGTTTCTTAGCTTCCCGAAGAGCTGGAAGCAAGATGCTTTGGGGCCTCTCTGCCCCTTTGCAAACAAGGCGGCCCTTTGGGCCAGGCAGCTCTAGGCCAATGGAGCACACCCAGAGCAGAAGTTCTACTTCAGCTAGATCAGGCCACCAACAAAGTGCGTTTCACAGGCCTTGGTAAGAGATTTTCTCTCAGGCTGTAAGAGCACTGGGCAGAGCCAGTTGTTTCTTAGCTTCCCAAAGAGCTGGAAGCAAGATGCTTTGGGGGCTCCCTGCCCCTTTGCCAACAAGGCCGACCTTTGGGCCTTTCAGCTCTAGGCCAATGGAGCACACCCAGAGCAGAAGTTCTACCTCAGCCAGATAAGGCCTGCCAAGAAACTGCGTTTCAAAGGCTTTGGTAAGAGATGTTGCCGGTACTCTGTCAGAGCACTGGGCAGAGACACTTGTTTCTTAGCTTCCCAATGAGCTGGAAGCAAGATGCTTTGGGGCCTCTCTGCCCCTTTGCAAACAAGGCATCCCTTTGGGCCTTTCAGCTCTAGGGCAATGGAGCACACCCAGAGCAGAAGTTCTACCTCAGCCAGATCAGGCCTTCCAAGAAACTGTGTCTCACAGGCCTTTCTCTGTCACGTTGCCGGTAGGCTGTGAGAGCACTGTGCAGAGCCAGTTGTTTCTTAGCTTCCCAAAGATTTGGAAGCAGGATACTTTGGGGACTCTCAGCCCCTTTGGAAACAAGGCAGCCCTTTGGGCCTTTCAGCTCTAGGCCAAAGTAGCACGCCCAGAGCAGGAGTTCTACTTCAGCCAGATCAGACCTGCCAAGAAACTGCGTTTCACAGGCCTTGGTAAGAGATGTTCCCGGTAGGCTGTGAGAGCACTGTGGAGAGCCAGTTGCTTTAGCTTCCCACAGAGCTGGAAGCAAGATGCTTTGGGGCCTCTCTCTCCCTTTGGACACAAGGCAGCCGTTTGCGCCTGGCAGCTCTAGCCCAATGGAGCACACCCACAGCAGAAGTTCTACTTCAGGCAGATCAGTCCAGCCCAGAAACTGCGTTTCACAGCCCTTGGTAAGAGATGTTCACGGTAGGCTGTGAGAGCACTGGGCAGAACCAGTTGTTTTTTAGCTTCCCAAAGTGCTGGAGGCAAGATGCTTTGGGGCCTCTCTCACCCTTTGGAAACAAGGCAGCCCTTAGGTCCTGGTAGCTCTAGGCCTATGTAGCACAACCAGAACAGAAGTTCTACTTCAGCCAGGTCAGGCCTGCCAAGAAACTGCGTTTCACAGGCCTTTCAAAGAGATGTTCTCTTAGGCTGTGAGAGCACTGGGCAGAGCCAGCTGTTTCTTAGCTTCCCGAAGAGCTGGGAGCAAGATGCTTTGGGTCCACTCTCCGTCTTTGGAAACAAGGAAGCCCTTTGGGCCTGGCAGCTCTAGGGCAATGGAGCACGCCCAGAGCAGAAGTTCTACTTCAGCCAGATCAGGCCTGCCAGGAAACTGCGTTTCACAGGCCTTGGTAAGAGATGTTCCCGGTAGGCTGTAAGAGCACTGGGCAGAGCCAGTTGTTTCTTACCTTCCTGAAAAGCTGGAAGCAAGATGCTTGGGAACCCTCTGCCCGTTTGGGAACAAGGCAGCCTTTTGGGTCGGGAAGCTCTAGGCCAATGGAGCACACGCAGAGCAGGAGTTCTACTTCAGCCTGATCAGGCCTGCAAAGAAACAGCGTTTGACAGGCCTTGGTAAGAGATGTTCCCGGTAGGTGTAAGAGCACTGGGCAGAGCCAGTTGTTTCTTAGCTTCGCAAAGACCGGGAAGCAAGATGCTTTGGGCCTCTCTGCCCCTTGGAAACAGGGCAGCACTTGGGGCCTGGCAGCTCTAGGGCAATGGAGCACACCCAGAGCCGGAGTTCTACTTCAGCCAGATGAGGCCTGCCAAGAAACTGCGTTTCACAGGCCTTTCAAAGACATGTTCCCGGTAGGCTGTAAGAGCACGGGGCAGAGCGAGTTGGTTCTTAGCTTCCCAGAGAGCTGGAAGCAAGATGCTTTGGGGCCTCTCTGCCCCTTTGGAAACAAGGCAGCACCTTGGGCCTGGCAGCTCTAGGGCAATGGAGCACACCCAGAGCAGAAGTTCTACTTCAGCCAAATCAGGCCTGCCAGGAAACGGCGTTTCACAGGCCTTGGTAAGAGATGTTCCCGGTAGGCTGTAAGAGCACTGGGCAACGCCAGATGTTTCTTAGCTTCCCGAAGAGCTGGAAGCAAGATGCTTTGGTGCCACTCTCTCACTTTGGAATCAAGGCAGCCCTTTGGGGCAGGTAGCTCTAGGCCAGTGGAGCACACCCAGAGCAGAAGTTCTACTTCGGCCAGTTCAGGCCACCAACAAACTGCGTTTCACAGGCCTTGGTAAGAGATGTTCCCAGTAGGCTGTAAGAGCACTGGGCAACGCCAGATGTTTCTTAGCTTCCCGAAGAGCTGGAAGCAAGATGCTTTGGGGCCTCTCTGCCCCTTTGCAAACAAGGCGGCCCTTTGGGCCAGGCAGCTCTAGGCCAATGGAGCACACCCAGAGCAGAAGTTCTACTTCAGCTAGATCAGGCCACCAACAAAGTGCGTTTCACAGGCCTTGGTAAGAGATTTTCTCTCAGGCTGTAAGAGCACTGGGCAGAGCCAGTTGTTTCTTAGCTTCCCAAAGAGCTGGAAGCAAGATGCTTTGGGGGCTCCCTGCCCCTTTGCCAACAAGGCCGACCTTTGGGCCTTTCAGCTCTAGGCCAATGGAGCACACCCAGAGCAGAAGTTCTACCTCAGCCAGATAAGGCCTGCCAAGAAACTGCGTTTCAAAGGCTTTGGTAAGAGATGTTGCCGGTACTCTGTCAGAGCACTGGGCAGAGACAGTTGTTTCTTAGCTTCCCAAAGAGCTGGAAGCAAGATGCTTTGGGACCTCTCTGCCCCTTTGCAAACAAGGCATCCCTTTGGGCCTTTCAGCTCTAGGCCAATGGAGCACAGCCAGAGCAGAAGTCCTACTTCAGCCAGATCAGGCCTGCCAAGGAACTGCGTTTCAGAGGCCTTTGTATGTGACGTTCCCGGTAGGCTGTGAGAGCACGGTGCAGAGCCAGTTGTTTCCTTGTTTCCCAAACAGCTGGAAGCAAGACGCTTTGGGGCCTCTCTGCCCCTTTGGAAACAAGGCAGCACGTTGGGTCTGGCAGCTCTAGGGCAATGGAGCACAACCAGAGCAGAAGTTCTACTTCTTCCAGATCAGGCCTGCCTAGAAAGTGCGTTTCACAGGCCTTGATAAGAGATGTTCTCTTAGGCTATAAGAGCACTGGGCACAGCCAGTTGTTTCTTAGCTTCCCAAGAGGTGGAAGCAAGATGCTTTGGGGCCTCTCTCCCCCTTTGGAAACAAGGCAGCCCTTTGGGCCTTTCAGCGCTAGGGCAATGGAGCACACCCAGAGCAGAAGTTCTACCTCAGTCAGATCAGGCCTGCCAAGAAACTGCTTTTCACAGGCCTTCGTAAGAGGTGTTCCCGGAAGGCTGTAAGAGTACCTGGCAGAGCGAGTTGTTTCTTAGCTTCAAAAACAGCTGGAAGCAACATGATTTGGGGCCTCTCTCCCCCTTTGGAAACAAAGCAGCCTTTGTGCCTGGCAGCTCTAGGCCAAAGTAGCACACCCAGAGCAGAAGTTCTACCTCAGCCAGATCAGGCCTGCCAAGAAACTGCTTTTCACAGGCCTTCGTAAGAGGTGTTCCCGGAAGGCTGTAAGAGTACCTGGCAGAGCGAGTTGTCTCTTAGCTTCAAAAACAGCTGGAAGCAACATGATTTGGGGCCTCTCTCCCCCTTTGGAAACAAAGCAGCCTTTGTGCCTGGCAGCTCTATGCCAAAGTAGCACACCCAGAGCACAAGTTCTACCTCAGCCAGATAAGGCCTGTCAAGAAGCTGCGTTTCACAGGCCTTTGTATGTGACGTTCCCGGTTGGCTTTGAGAGCACTGTGCAGAGCCAGTTGTTTTAGCTTCCCAGAGAGCAGGAAGCAAGATGCTTTGGGGCCTCTCTCACACTTTGGAAATAAAGGCAGCCCTTTGGGCCTGGCAGCCCTAGGCCAATGGAGTACACCCAGAGCACAAGTTCTACCTCAGCCAGATCAGGCCTTCCAAGAAACTGCGTCTCACAGGCCTTTCTCTGTCACGTTGCCGGTAGGCTGTGAGAGCACTGTGCAGAGCCAGTTGTTTCTTAGCTTCCCAAAGATTTGGAAGCAAGATACTTTGGGGACTCTCAGCCCCTTTGGAAACAAGGCGGCCCTTTGGGCCTGGCAGCTCTAGGCCAAAGTAGCACACCAAGAGCAGGAGTTCTACTTCAGCCAGATCAGGCCTGCCAAGAAACTGCGTTTCACAGGCCTTGGTAAGAGATGTTCCCGGTAGGCTGTGAGAGCACTGTGGAGAGCCAGTTGCTTTAGCTTCCCACAGAGCTGGAAGCAAGATGCTTTGGGGCCTCTCTCTCCCTTTGGACACAAGGCAGCCGTTTGCGCCTGGCAGCTCTAGGCCAATGGAGCACACCCACAGCAGAAGTTCTACTTCAGGCAGATCAGTCCTGCCCAGAAACTGCGTTTCACAGCCCTTGGTAAGAGATGTTCACGGTAGGCTGTGAGAGCACTGGGCAGAACCAGTTGTTTTTTAGCTTCCCAAAGTGCTGGAGGCAAGATGCTTTGGGGCCTCTCTCACCCTTTGGAAACAAGGCAGCCCTTAGGTCCTGGTAGCTCTAGGCCTATGTAGCACAACCAGAACAGAAGTTCTACTTCAGCCAGGTCAGGCCTGCCAAGAAACTGCGTTTCACAGGCCTTTCAAAGAGATGTTCTCTTAGGCTGTAAGAGCACTGGGCAGAGCCAGCTGTTTCTTAGCTTCCCGAAGAGCTGGGAGCAAGATGCTTTGGGTCCACTCTCCGTCTTTGGAAACAAGGCAGCCCTTTGGGCCTGGCAGCTCTAGGGCAATGGAGCACACCCAGAGCAGAAGATCTACTTCAGCCAAATCAGGCCTGCCAGGAAACGGCGTTTCACAGGCCTTGGTAAGAGATGTTCCCGGTAGGCTGTAAGAGCACTGGGCAACGCCAGATGTTTCTTAGCTTCCCGAAGAGCTGGAAGCAAGATGCTTTGGTGCCACTCTTTCACTTTGGAATCAAGGCAGCCCTTTGGGGCAGGTAGCTCTAGGCCAGTGTAGCACACCCAGAGCAGAAGTTCTACTTCGGCCAGTTCAGGCCACCAACAAACTGCGTTTCACAGACCTTGGTAAGAGATGTTCCTGGTAGGCTGTAAGAGCACTGGGCAACGCCAGATGTTTCTTAGCTTCCCGAAGAGCTGGAAGCAAGATGCTTTGGGGCCTCTCTGCCCCTTTGCAAACAAGGCGGCCCTTTGGGCCAGGCAGCTCTAGGCCAATGGAGCACACCCAGAGCAGAAGTTCTACTTCAGCTAGATCAGGCCACCAACAAAGTGCGTTTCACAGGCCTTGGTAAGAGATTTTCTCTCAGGCTGTAAGAGCACTGGGCAGAGCCAGTTGTTTCTTAGCTTCCCAAAGAGCTGGAAGCAAGATGCTTTGGGGGCTCCCTGCCCCTTTGCCAACAAGGCCGACCTTTGGGCCTTTCAGCTCTAGGCCAATGGAGCACACCCAGAGCAGAAGTTCTACCTCAGCCAGATAAGGCCTGCCAAGAAACTGCGTTTCAAAGGCTTTGGTAAGAGATGTTGCCGGTACTCTGTCAGAGCACTGGGCAGAGACAGTTGTTTCTTAGCTTCCCAAAGAGCTGGAAGCAAGATTCTTTGGGACCTCTCTGCCCCTTTGCAAACAAGGCATCCCTTTGGTCCTTTCAGCTCTAGGCCAATGGAGCACAGCCAGAGCAGAAGTCCTACTTCAGCCAGATCAGGCCTGCCAAGGAACTGCGTTTCAGAGGCCTTTGTATGTGACGTTCCCGGTAGGCTGAGAGAGCACGGTGCAGAGCCACATGTTTCCTTGTTTCCCAAACAGCTGGAAGCAAGACGCTTTGGGGCCTCTCTGCCCCTTTGGAAACAAGGCAGCACGTTGGGTCTTGCAGCTCTAGGGCAATGGAGCACAACCAGAGCAGAAGTTCTACTTCTTCCAGATCAGGCCTGCCTAGAAAGTGCGTTTCACAGGCCTTGATAAGAGATGTTCTCTTAGGCTATAAGAGCACTGGGCACAGCCAGTTGTTTCTTAGCTTCCCAAGAGGTGGAAGCAAGATGCTTTGGGGCCTCTCTCCCCCTTTGGAAACAAGGCAGCCCTTTGGGCCTTTCAGCTCTAGGGCAATGGAGCACACCCAGAGCAGAAGTTCTACCTCAGTCAGATCAGGCCTGCCAAGAAACTGCTTTTCACAGGCCTTCGTAAGAGGTGTTCCCGGAAGGCTGTAAGAGTACCTGGCAGAGCGAGTTGTTTCTTAGCTTCAAAAACAGCTGGAAGCAACATGATTTGGGGCCTCTCTCCCCCTTTGGAAACAAAGCAGCCTTTGTGCCTGGCAGCTCTAGGCCAAAGTAGCACACCCATAGCAGAAGTTCTACCTCAGCCAGATCAGGCCTGCCAAGAAACTGCTTTTCACAGGCCTTCGTAAGAGGTGTTCCCGGAAGGCTGTAAGAGTACCTGGCAGAGCGAGTTGTTTCTTAGCTTCAAAAACAGCTGGAAGCAACATGATTTGGGGCCTCTCTCCCCCTTTGGAAACAAAGCAGCCTTTGTGCCTGGCAGCTCTAGGCCAAAGTAGCACACCCAGAGCACAAGTTCTACCTCAGCCAGATAAGGCCTGTCAAGAAGCTGCGTTTCACAGGCCTTTGTATGTGACGTTCCCGGTTGGCTTTGAGAGCACTGTGCAGAGCCAGTTGTTTTAGCTTCCCAGAGAGCAGGAAGCAAGATGCTTTGGGGCCTCTCTCACACTTTGGAAATAAAGGCAGCCCTTTGGGCCTGGCAGCCCTAGGCCAATGGAGTACACCCAGAGCACAAGTTCTACCTCAGCCAGATCAGGCCTTCCAAGAAACTGCGTCTCACAGGCCTTTCTCTGTCACGTTGCCGGTAGGCTGTGAGAGCACTGTGCAGAGCCAGTTGTTTCTTAGCTTCCCAAAGATTTGGAAGCAAGATACTTTGGGGACTCTCAGCCCCTTTGGAAACAAGGCGGCCCTTTGGGCCTGGCAGCTCTAGGCCAAAGTAGCACGCCCAGAGCAGGAGTTCTACTTCAGCCAGATCAGGCCTGCCAAGAAACTGCGTTTCACAGGCCTTGGTAAGAGATGTTCCCGGTAGGCTGTGAGAGCACTGTGGAGAGCCAGTTGCTTTAGCTTCCCACAGATCTGGAAGCAAGATGCTTTGGGGCCTCTCTCTCCCTTTGGACACAAGGCAGCCGTTTGCGCCTGGCAGCTCTAGGCCAATGGAGCACACCCACAGCAGAAGTTCTACTTCAGGCAGATCAGTCCTGCCCAGAAACTGCGTTTCACAGCCCTTGGTAAGAGATGTTCACGTTAGGCTGTGAGAGCACTGGGCAGAACCAGTTGTTTTTTAGCTTCCCAAAGTGCTGG
Organism: Equus asinus; assembly: GCF_041296235.1. NCBI lineage: Eukaryota > Metazoa > Chordata > Mammalia > Perissodactyla > Equidae > Equus > Equus asinus. The sequence goes on from NW_027225523.1 coordinate 2,545,037, forward strand.
AGGCAAGATGCTTTGGGGCCTCTCTCACCCTTTGGAAACAAGGCAGCCCTTAGGTCCTGGTAGCTCTAGGCCTATGTAGCACAACCAGAACAGAAGTTCTACTTCAGCCAGGTCAGGCCTGCCAAGAAACTGCGTTTCACAGGCCTTTCAAAGAGATGTTCTCTTAGGCTGTAAGAGCACTGGGCAGAGCCAGCTGTTTCTTAGCTTCCCGAAGAGCTGGGAGCAAGATGCTTTGGGTCCACTCTCCGTCTTTGGAAACAAGGCAGCCCTTTGGGCCTGGCAGCTCTAGGGCAATGGAGCACACCCAGAGCAGAAGTTCTACTTCAGCCAGATCAGGCCTGCCAGGAAACTGCGTTTCACAGGCCTTGGTAAGAGATGTTCCCGGTAGGCTGTAAGAGCACTGGGCAGAGCCAGATGTTTCTTAGCTTCCCGAAGAGCTGGAAGCAAGATGCTTTGGTGCCACTCTTTCACTTTGGAATCAAGGCAGCCCTTTGGGGCAGGTAGCTCTAGGCCAGTGTAGCACACCCAGAGCAGAAGTTCTACTTCGGCCAGTTCAGGCCACCAACAAACTGCGTTTCACAGGCCTTGGTAAGAGATGTTCCTGGTAGGCTGTAAGAGCACTGGGCAACGCCAGATGTTTCTTAGCTTCCCGAAGAGCTGGAAGCAAGATGCTTTGGGGCCTCTCTGCCCCTTTGCAAACAAGGCGGCCCTTTGGGCCAGGCAGCTCTAGGCCAATGGAGCACACCCAGAGCAGAAGTTCTACTTCAGCTAGATCAGGCCACCAACAAAGTGCGTTTCACAGGCCTTGGTAAGAGATTTTCTCTCAGGCTGTAAGAGCACTGGGCAGAGCCAGTTGTTTCTTAGCTTCCCAAAGAGCTGGAAGCAAGATGCTTTGGGGGCTCCCTGCCCCATTGCCAACAAGGCCGACCTTTGGGCCTTTCAGCTCTAGGCCAATGGAGCACACCCAGAGCAGTAGTTCTACCTCAGCCAGATAAGGCCTGCCAAGAAACTGCGTTTCAAAGGCTTTGGTAAGAGATGTTGCCAGTACTCTGTCAGAGCACTGGGCAGAGACAGTTGTTTCTTAGCTTCCCAAAGAGCTGGAAGCAAGATGCTTTGGGACCTCTCTGCCCCTTTGCAAACAAGGCATCCCTTTGGGCCTTTCAGCTCTAGGCCAATGGATCACAGCCAGAGCAGAAGTCCTACTTCAGCCAGATCAGGCCTGCCAAGGAACTGCGTTTCAGAGGCCTTTGTATGTGACGTTCCCGGTAGGCTGTGAGAGCACGGTGCAGAGCCACATGTTTCCTTGTTTCCCAAACAGCTGGAAGCAAGACGCTTTGGGGCCTCTCTGCCCCTTTGGAAACAAGGCAGCACGTTGGGTCTGGCAGCTCTAGGGCAATGGAGCACAACCAGAGCAGAAGTTCTACTTCTTCCAGATCAGGCCTGCCTAGAAAGTGCGTTTCACAGGCCTTGATAAGAGATGTTCTCTTAGGCTATAAGAGCACTGGGCACAGCCAGTTGTTTCTTAGCTTCCCAAGAGGTGGAAGCAAGATGCTTTGGGGCCTCTCTCCCCCTTTGGAAACAAGGCAGCCCTTTGGGCCTTTCAGCGCTAGGGCAATGGAGCACACCCAGAGCAGAAGTTCTACCTCAGTCAGATCAGGCCTGCCAAGAAACTGCTTTTCACAGGCCTTCGTAAGAGGTGTTCCCGGAAGGCTGTAAGAGTACCTGGCAGAGCGAGTTGTTTCTTAGCTTCAAAAACAGCTGGAAGCAACATGATTTGGGGCCTCTCTCCCCCTTTGGAAACAAAGCAGCCTTTGTGCCTGGCAGCTCTAGGCCAAAGTAGCACACCCAGAGCAGAAGTTCTACCTCAGCCAGATCAGGCCTGCCAAGAAACTGCTTTTCACAGGCCTTCGTAAGAGGTGTTCCCGGAAGGCTGTAAGAGTACCTGGCAGAGCGAGTTGTTTCTTAGCTTCAAAAACAGCTGGAAGCAACATGATTTGGGGCCTCTCTCCCCCTTTGGAAACAAAGCAGCCTTTGTGCCTGGCAGCTCTAGGCCAAAGTAGCACACCCAGAGCACAAGTTCTACCTCAGCCAGATAAGGCCTGTCAAGAAGCTGCGTTTCACAGGCCTTTGTATGTGACGTTCCCGGTTGGCTTTGAGAGCACTGTGCAGAGCCAGTTGTTTTAGCTTCCCAGAGAGCAGGAAGCAAGATGCTTTGGGGCCTCTCTCACACTTTGGAAATAAAGGCAGCCCTTTGGGCCTGGCAGCCCTAGGCCAATGGAGTACACCCAGAGCACAAGTTCTACCTCAGCCAGATCAGGCCTTCCAAGAAACTGCGTCTCACAGGCCTTTCTCTGTCACGTTGCCGGTAGGCTGTGAGAGCACTGTGCAGAGCCAGTTGTTTCTTAGCTTCCCAAAGATTTGGAAGCAAGATACTTTGGGGACTCTCAGCCCCTTTGGAAACAAGGCGGCCCTTTGGGCCTGGCAGCTCTAGGCCAAAGTAGCACGCCCAGAGCAGGAGTTCTACTTCAGCCAGATCAGGCCTGCCAAGAAACTGCGTTTCACAGGCCTTGGTAAGAGATGTTCCCGGTAGGCTGTGAGAGCACTGTGGAGAGCCAGTTGCTTTAGCTTCCCACAGAGCTGGAAGCAAGATGCCTTGGGGCCTCTCTCTCCCTTTGGACACAAGGCAGCCGTTTGCGCCTGGCAGCTCTAGGCCAATGGAGCACACCCACAGCAGAAGTTCTACTTCAGGCAGATCAGTCCTGCCCAGAAACTGCGTTTCACAGCCCTTGGTAAGAGATGTTCACGTTAGGCTGTGAGAGCACTGGGCAGAACCAGTTGTTTTTTAGCTTCCCAAAGTGCTGGAGGCAAGATGCTTTGGGGCCTCTCTCCCCCTTTGGAAACAAGGCAGCCCTTAGGTCCTGGTAGCTCTAGGCCTATGTAGCACAACCAGAACAGAAGTTCTACTTCAGCCAGGTCAGGCCTGCCAAGAAACTGCGTTTCACAGGCCTTTCAAAGAGATGTTCTCTTAGGCTGTAAGAGCACTGGGCAGAGCCAGCTGTTTCTTAGCTTCCCGAAGAGCTGGGAGCAAGATGCTTTGGGTCCACTCTCCGTCTTTGGAAACAAGGCAGCCCTTTGGGCCTGGCAGCTCTAGGGCAATGGAGCACACCCAGAGCAGAAGTTCTACTTCAGCCAGATCAGGCCTGCCAGGAAACTGCGTTTCACAGGCCTTGGTAAGAGATGTTCCCGGTAGGCTGTAAGAGCACTGGGCAGAGCCAGATGTTTCTTAGCTTCCCGAAGAGCTGGAAGCAAGATGCTTTGGTGCCACTCTTTCACTTTGGAATCAAGGCAGCCCTTTGGGGCAGGTAGCTCTAGGCCAGTGTAGCACACCCAGAGCAGAAGTTCTACTTCGGCCAGTTCAGGCCACCAACAAACTGCGTTTCACAGGCCTTGGTAAGAGATGTTCCTGGTAGGCTGTAAGAGCACTGGGCAACGCCAGATGTTTCTTAGCTTCCCGAAGAGCTGGAAGCAAGATGCTTTGGGGCCTCTCTGCCCCTTTGCAAACAAGGCGGCCCTTTGGGCCAGGCAGCTCTAGGCCAATGGAGCACACCCAGAGCAGAAGTTCTACTTCAGCTAGATCAGGCCACCAACAAAGTGCGTTTCACAGGCCTTGGTAAGAGATTTTCTCTCAGGCTGTAAGAGCACTGGGCAGAGCCAGTTGTTTCTTAGCTTCCCAAAGAGCTGGAAGCAAGATGCTTTGGGGGCTCCCTGCCCCTTTGCCAACAAGGCCGACCTTTGGGCCTTTCAGCTCTAGGCCAATGGAGCACACCCAGAGCAGAAGTTCTACCTCAGCCAGATAAGGCCTGCCAAGAAACTGCGTTTCAAAGGCTTTGGTAAGAGATGTTGCCGGTACTCTGTCAGAGCACTGGGCAGAGGCAGTCGTTTCTTAGCTTCCCAAAGAGCTGGAAGCAAGATGCTTTGGGACCTCTCTGCCCCTTTGCAAACAAGGCATCCCTTTGGTCCTTTCAGCTCTAGGCCAATGGATCACAGCCAGAGCAGAAGTCCTACTTCAGCCAGATCAGGCCTGCCAAGGAACTGCGTTTCAGAGGCCTTTGTATGTGACGTTCCCGGTAGGCTGTGAGAGCACGGTGCAGAGCCACATGTTTCCTTGTTTCCCAAACAGCTGGAAGCAAGACGCTTTGGGGCCTCTCTGCCCCTTTGGAAACAAGGCAGCACGTTGGGTCTGGCAGCTCTAGGGCAATGGAGCACAACCAGAGCAGAAGTTCTACTTCTTCCAGATCAGGCCTGCCTAGAAAGTGCGTTTCACAGGCCTTGATAAGAGATGTTCTCTTAGGCTATAAGAGCACTGGGCACAGCCAGTTGTTTCTTAGCTTCCCAAGAGGTGGAAGCAAGATGCTTTGGGGCCTCTCTCCCCCTTTGGAAACAAGGCAGCCCTTTGGGCCTTTCAGCGCTAGGGCAATGGAGCACACCCAGAGCAGAAGTTCTACCTCAGTCAGATCAGGCCTGCCAAGAAACTGCTTTTCACAGGCCTTCGTAAGAGGTGTTCCCGGAAGGCTGTAAGAGTACCTGGCAGAGCGAGTTGTTTCTTAGCTTCAAAAACAGCTGGAAGCAACATGATTTGGGGCCTCTCTCCCCCTTTGGAAACAAAGCAGCCTTTGTGCCTGGCAGCTCTAGGCCAATGTAGCACACCAGAGCAGAAGTTCTACCTCAGCCAGATCAGGCCTGCCAAGAAACTGCTTTTCACAGGCCTTCGTAAGAGGTGTTCCCGGAAGGCTGTAAGAGTACCTGGCAGAGCGAGTTGTTTCTTAGCTTCAAAAACAGCTGGAAGCAACATGATTTGGGGCCTCTCTCCCCCTTTGGAAACAAAGCAGCCTTTGTGCCTGGCAGCTCTAGGCCAAAGTAGCACACCCAGAGCACAAGTTCTACCTCAGCCAGATAAGGCCTGTCAAGAAGCTGCGTTTCACAGGCCTTTGTATGTGACGTTCCCGGTTGGCTTTGAGAGCACTGTGCAGAGCCAGTTGTTTTAGCTTCCCAGAGAGCAGGAAGCAAGATGCTTTGGGGCCTCTCTCACACTTTGGAAATAAAGGCAGCCCTTTGGGCCTGGCAGCCCTAGGCCAATGGAGTACACCCAGAGCAGAAGTTCTACCTCAGCCAGATCAGGCCTTCCAAGAAACTGCGTCTCACAGGCCTTTCTCTGTCACGTTGCCGGTAGGCTGTGAGAGCACTGTGCAGAGCCAGTTGTTTCTTAGCTTCCCAAAGATTTGGAAGCAAGATACTTTGGGGACTCTCAGCCCCTTTGGAAACAAGGCGGCCCTTTGGGCCTGGCAGCTCTAGGCCAAAGTAGCACGCCCAGAGCAGGAGTTCTACTTCAGCCAGATCAGGCCTGCCAAGAAACTGCGTTTCACAGGCCTTGGTAGAGATCTTCCCGGTAGGCTGTGAGAGCACTGTGGAGAGCCAGTTGCTTTAGCTTCCCACAGAGCTGGAAGCAAGATGCTTTGGGGCCTCTCTCTCCCTTTGGACACAAGGCAGCCGTTTGCGCCTGGCAGCTCTAGGCCAATGGAGCACACCCACAGCAGAAGTTCTACTTCAGGCAGATCAGTCCTGCCCAGAAACTGCGTTTCACAGCCCTTGGTAAGAGATGTTCACGGTAGGCTGTGAGAGCACTGGGCAGAACCAGTTGTTTTTTAGCTTCCCAAAGTGCTGGAGGCAAGATGCTTTGGGGCCTCTCTCACCCTTTGGAAACAAGGCAGCCCTTAGGTCCTGGTAGCTCTAGGCCTATGTAGCACAACCAGAACAGAAGTTCTACTTCAGCCAGGTCAGGCCTGCCAAGAAACTGCGTTTCACAGGCCTTTCAAAGAGATGTTCTCTTAGGCTGTAAGAGCACTGGGCAGAGCCAGCTGTTTCTTAGCTTCCCGAAGAGCTGGGAGCAAGATGCTTTGGGTCCACTCTCCGTCTTTGGAAACAAGGCAGCCCTTTGGGCCTGGCAGCTCTAGGGCAATGGAGCACACCCAGAGCAGAAGTTCTACTTCAGCCAGATCAGGCCTGCCAGGAAACTGCGTTTCACAGGCCTTGGTAAGAGATGTTCCCGGTAGGCTGTAAGAGCACTGGGCAGAGCCAGATGTTTCTTAGCTTCCCGAAGAGCTGGAAGCAAGATGCTTTGGTGCCACTCTTTCACTTTGGAATCAAGGCAGCCCTTTGGGGCAGGTAGCTCTAGGCCAGTGTAGCACACCCAGAGCAGAAGTTCTACTTCGGCCAGTTCAGGCCACCAACAAACTGCGTTTCACAGGCCTTGGTAAGAGATGTTCCTGGTAGGCTGTAAGAGCACTGGGCAACGCCAGATGTTTCTTAGCTTCCCGAAGAGCTGGAAGCAAGATGCTTTGGGGCCTCTCTGCCCCTTTGCAAACAAGGCGGCCCTTTGGGCCAGGCAGCTCTAGGCCAATGGAGCACACCCAGAGCAGAAGTTCTACTTCAGCTAGATCAGGCCACCAACAAAGTGCGTTTCACAGGCCTTGGTAAGAGATTTTCTCTCAGGCTGTAAGAGCACTGGGCAGAGCCAGTTGTTTCTTAGCTTCCCAAAGAGCTGGAAGCAAGATGCTTTGGGGGCTCCCTGCCCCTTTGCCAACAAGGCCGACCTTTGGGCCTTTCAGCTCTAGGCCAATGGAGCACACCCAGAGCAGAAGTTCTACCTCAGCCAGATAAGGCCTGCCAAGAAACTGCGTTTCAAAGGCTTTGGTAAGAGATGTTGCCGGTACTCTGTCAGAGCACTGGGCAGAGACAGTTGTTTCTTAGCTTCCCAAAGAGCTGGAAGCAAGATGCTTTGGGACCTCTCTGCCCCTTTGCAAACAAGGCATCCCTTTGGTCCTTTCAGCTCTAGGCCAATGGATCACAGCCAGAGCAGAAATCCTACTTCAGCCAGATCAGGCCTGCCAAGGAACTGCGTTTCAGAGGCCTTTGTATGTGACGTTCCCGGTAGGCTGTGAGAGCACGGTGCAGAGCCACATGTTTCCTTGTTTCCCAAACAGCTGGAAGCAAGACGCTTTGGGGCCTCTCTGCCCCTTTGGAAACAAGGCAGCACGTTGGGTCTGGCAGCTCTAGGGCAATGGAGCACAACCAGAGCAGAAGTTCTACTTCTTCCAGATCAGGCCTGCCTAGAAAGTGCGTTTCACAGGCCTTGATAAGAGATGTTCTCTTAGGCTATAAGAGCACTGGGCACAGCCAGTTGTTTCTTAGCTTCCCAAGAGGTGGAAGCAAGATGCTTTGGGGCCTCTCTCCCCCTTTGGAAACAAGGCAGCCCTTTGGGCCTTTCAGCGCTAGGGCAATGGAGCACACCCAGAGCAGAAGTTCTACCTCAGTCAGATCAGGCCTGCCAAGAAACTGCTTTTCACAGGCCTTCGTAAGAGGTGTTCCCGGAAGGCTGTAAGAGTACCTGGCAGAGCGAGTTGTTTCTTAGCTTCAAAAACAGCTGGAAGCAACATGATTTGGGGCCTCTCTCCCCCTTTGGAAACAAAGCAGCCTTTGTGCCTGGCAGCTCTAGGCCAAAGTAGCACACCCAGAGCAGAAGTTCTACCTCAGCCAGATGAGGCCTGCCAAGAAACTGCTTTTCACAGGCCTTCGTAAGAGGTGTTCCCGGAAGGCTGTAAGAGTACCTGGCAGAGCGAGTTGTTTCTTAGCTTCAAAAACAGCTGGAAGCAACATGATTTGGGGCCTCTCTCCCCCTTTGGAAACAAAGCAGCCTTTGTGCCTGGCAGCTCTAGGCCAAAGTAGCACACCCAGAGCACAAGTTCTACCTCAGCCAGATAAGGCCTGTCAAGAAGCTGCGTTTCACAGGCCTTTGTATGTGACGTTCCCGGTTGGCTTTGAGAGCACTGTGCAGAGCCAGTTGTTTTAGCTTCCCAGAGAGCAGGAAGCAAGATGCTTTGGGGCCTCTCTCACACTTTGGAAATAAAGGCAGCCCTTTGGGCCTGGCAGCCCTAGGCCAATGGAGTACACCCAGAGCACAAGTTCTACCTCAGCCAGATCAGGCCTTCCAAGAAACTGCATCTCACAGGCCTTTCTCTGTCACATTGCCGGTAGGCTGTGAGAGCACTGTGCAGAGCCAGTTGTTTCTTAGCTTCCCAAAGATTTGGAAGCAAGATACTTTGGGGACTCTCAGCCCCTTTGGAAACAAGGCGGCCCTTTGGGCCTGGCAGCTCTAGGCCAAAGTAGCACGCCCAGAGCAGGAGTTCTACTTCAGCCAGATCAGGCCTGCCAAGAAACTGCGTTTCACAGGCCTTGGTAAGAGATGTTCCTGGTAGGCTGTGAGAGCACTGTGGAGAGCCAGTTGCTTTAGCTTCCCACAGAGCTGGAAGCAAGATGCTTTGGGGCCTCTCTCTCCCTTTGGACACAAGGCAGCCGTTTGCGCCTGGCAGCTCTAGGCCAATGGAGCACACCCACAGCAGAAGTTCTACTTCAGGCAGATCAGTCCTGCCCAGAAACTGCGTTTCACAGCCCTTGGTAAGAGATGTTCACGGTAGGCTGTGAGAGCACTGGGCAGAACCAGTTGTTTTTTAGCTTCCCAAAGTGCTGGAGGCAAGATGCTTTGGGGCCTCTCTCCCCCTTTGGAAACAAGGCAGCCCTTAGGTCCTGGTAGCTCTAGGCCTATGTAGCACAACCAGAACAGAAGTTCTACTTCAGCCAGGTCAGGCCTGCCAAGAAACTGCGTTTCACAGGCCTTTCAAAGAGATGTTCTCTTAGGCTGTAAGAGCACTGGGCAGAGCCAGCTGTTTCTTAGCTTCCCGAAGAGCTGGGAGCAAGATGCTTTGGGTCCACTCTCCGTCTTTGGAAACAAGGCAGCCCTTTGGGCCTGGCAGCTCTAGGGCAATGGAGCACACCCAGAGCAGAAGTTCTACTTCAGCCAGATCAGGCCTGCCAGGAAACTGCGTTTCACAGGCCTTGGTAAGAGATGTTCCCGGTAGGCTGTAAGAGCACTGGGCAGAGCCAGTTGTTTCTTACCTTCCTGAAAAGCTGGAAGCAAGATGCTTGGGACCCCTCTGCCCGTTTGGGAACAAGGCAGCCTTTTGGGTCGGGAAGCTCTAGGCCAATGGAGCACACGCAGAGCAGGAGTTCTACTTCAGCCTGATCAGGCCTGCAAAGAAACAGCGTTTGACAGGCCTTGGTAAGAGATGTTCCCGGTAGGTGTAAGAGCACTGGGCAGAGCCAGTTGTTTCTTAGCTTCGCAAAGACCGGGAAGCAAGATGCTTTGGGCCTCTCTGCCCCTTGGAAACAGGGCAGGACTTGGGGCCTGGCAGCTCTAGGGCAATGGAGCACACCCAGAGCCGGAGTTCTACTTCAGCCAGATGAGGCCTGCCAAGAAACTGCGTTTCACAGGCCTTTCAAAGACATGTTCCCGGTAGGCTGTAAGAGCACGGGGCAGAGCGAGTTGGTTCTTAGCTTCCCAGAGAGCTGGAAGCAAGATGCTTTGGGGCCTCTCTGCCCCTTTGGAAACAAGGCAGCACCTTGGACCTGGCAGCTCTAGGGCAATGGAGCACACCCAGAGCAGAAGTTCTACTTCGGCCAGTTCAGGCCACCAACAAACTGCGTTTCACAGGCCTTGGTAAGAGATGTTCCCGGTAGGCTGTAAGAGCACTGGGCAACGCCAGATGTTTCTTAGCTTCCCGAAGAGCTGGAAGCAAGATGCTTTGGGGCCTCTCATCCCCTTTGCAAACAAGGCCGACCTTTGGGCCAGGCAGCTCTAGGCCAATGGAGCACACCCAGAGCAGAAGTTCTACCTCAGCCAGATAAGGCCTGCCAAGAAACTGCGTTTCAAAGGCTTTGGTAAGAGATGTTCCCGGTACTCTGTTAGAGCACTGGGCAGAGCCATTTGTTTCTTAGCTTCCCAAAGAGCTGGAAGCAAGATGCTTTGGGGGCTCCCTGCCCCTTTGCCAACAAGGGCGACCTTTGGGCCTTTCAGCTCTAGGCCAATGGAGCACACCCAGAGCAGAAGTCCTACTTCAGCCAGATCAGGCCTGCCAAGGAACTGCGTTTCAGAGGCCTTTGTATGTGACGTTCCCGGTAGGCTGTGAGAGCACGGTGCAGAGCCAGTTGTTTCCTTGTTTCCCAAACAGCTGGAAGCAAGACGCTTTGGGGCCTCTCTGCCCCTTTGGAAACAAGGCAGCACGTTGGGTCTGGCAGCTCTAGGGCAATGGAGCACAACCAGAGCCGAAGTTCTACTTCTTCCAGATCAGGCCTGCCTAGACAGTGCGTTTCCCAGGCCTTGATAAGAGATGTTCTCTTAGGCTATAAGAGCACTGGGCACAGCCAGTTGTTTCTTAGCTTCCCAAGAGGTGGAAGCAAGATGCTTTGGGGCCTCTCTCCCCCTTTGGAAACAAGGCAGCCCTTTGGGCCTTTCAGCTCTAGGGCAATGGAGCACACCCAGAGCAGAAGTTCTACCTCAGCCAGATCAGGCCTGCCAAGAAACTGCTTTTCACAGGCCTTCGTAAGAGGTGTTCCCGGAAGGCTGTAAGAGTACCTGGCAGAGCGAGTTGTTTCTTAGCTTCAAAAACAGCTGGAAGCAACATGATTTGGGGCCTCTCTCCCCCTTTGGAAACAAAGCAGCCTTTGTGCCTGGCAGCTCTAGGCCAAAGTAGCACACCCAGAGCACAAGTTCTACCTCAGCCAGATCAGGCCTTCCAAGAAACTGCGTCTCACAGGCCTTTCTCTGTCACGTTGCCGGTAGGCTGTGAGAGCACTGTGCAGAGCCAGTTGTTTCTTAGCTTCCCAAAGATTTGGAAGCAAGATGCTTTGGGGACTCTCAGCCCCTTTGGAAACAAGGCGGCCCTTTGGGCCTGGCAGCTCTAGGCCAAAGTAGCACGCCCAGAGCAGGAGTTCTACTTCAGCCAGATCAGGCCTGCCAAGAAACTGCGTTTCACAGGCCTTGGTAAGAGATGTTCCCGGTAGGCTGTGAGAGCACTGTGGAGAGCCAGTTGCTTTAGCTTCCCACAGAGCTGGAAGCAAGATGCCTTGGGGCCTCTCTCTCCCTTTGGACACAAGGCAGCCGTTTGGGCCTGGCAGCTCTAGGCCAATGGAGCACACCCACAGCAGAAGTTCTACTTCAGGCAGATCAGTCCTGCCCAGAAACTGCGTTTCACAGCCCTTGGTAAGAGATGTTCACGGTAGGCTGTGAGAGCACTGGGCAGAACCAGTTGTTTTTTAGCTTCCCAAAGTGCTGGAGGCAAGATGCTTTGGGGCCTCTCTCACCCTTTGGAAACAAGGCAGCCCTTAGGTCCTGGTAGCTCTAGGCCTATGTAGCACAACCAGAACAGAAGTTCTACTTCAGCTTGGTCAGGCCTGCCAAGAAACTGCGTTTCACAGGCCTTTCAAAGAGATGTTCTCTTAGGCTGTAAGAGCACTGGGCAGAGCCAGCTGTTTCTTAGCTTCCCGAAGAGCTGGGAGCAAGATGCTTTGGGTCCACTCTCCGTCTTTGGAAACAAGGCAGCCCTTTGGGCCTGGCAGCTCTAGGGCAATGGAGCACACCCAGAGCAGAAGTTCTACTTCAGCCAGATCAGGCCTGCCAGGAAACTGCGTTTCACAGGCCTTGGTAAGAGATGTTCCCGGTAGGCTGTAAGAGCACTGGGCAGAGCCAGTTGTTTCTTACCTTCCTGAAAAGCTGGAAGCAAGATGCTTGGGACCCCTCTGCCCGTTTGGGAACAAGGCAGCCTTTTGGGTCGGGAAGCTCTAGGCCAATGGAGCACACGCAGAGCAGGAGTTCTACTTCAGCCTGATCAGGCCTGCAAAGAAACAGCGTTTGACAGGCCTTGGTAAGAGATGTTCCCGGTAGGTGTAAGAGCACTGGGCAGAGCCAGTTGTTTCTTAGCTTCGCAAAGACCGGGAAGCAAGATGCTTTGGGCCTCTCTGCCCCTTGGAAACAGGGCAGCACTTGGGGCCTGGCAGCTCTAGGGCAATGGAGCACACCCAGAGCCGGAGTTCTACTTCAGCCAGATGAGGCCTGCCAAGAAACTGCGTTTCACAGGCCTTTCAAAGACATGTTCCCGGTAGGCTGTAAGAGCACGGGGCAGAGCGAGTTGGTTCTTAGCTTCCCAGAGAGCTGGAAGCAAGATGCTTTGGGGCCTCTCTGCCCCTTTGGAAACAAGGCAGCACCTTGGACCTGGCAGCTCTAGGGCAATGGAGCACACCCAGAGCAGAAGTTCTACTTCGGCCAGTTCAGGCCACCAACAAACTGCGTTTCACAGGCCTTGGTAAGAGATGTTCCCGGTAGGCTGTAAGAGCACTGGGCAACGCCAGATGTTTCTTAGCTTCCCGAAGAGCTGGAAGCAAGATGCTTTGGGGCCTCTCATCCCCTTTGCAAACAAGGCCGACCTTTGGGCCAGGCAGCTCTAGGCCAATGGAGCACACCCAGAGCAGAAGTTCTACCTCAGCCAGATAAGGCCTGCCAAGAAACTGCGTTTCAAAGGCTTTGGTAAGAGATGTTCCCGGTACTCTGTTAGAGCACTGGGCAGAGCCATTTGTTTCTTAGCTTCCCAAAGAGCTGGAAGCAAGATGCTTTGGGGGCTCCCTGCCCCTTTGCCAACAAGGGCGACCTTTGGGCCTTTCAGCTCTAGGCCAATGGAGCACACCCAGAGCAGAAGTCCTACTTCAGCCAGATCAGGCCTGCCAAGGAACTGCGTTTCAGAGGCCTTTGTATGTGACGTTCCCGGTAGGCTGTGAGAGCACGGTGCAGAGCCAGTTGTTTCCTTGTTTCCCAAACAGCTGGAAGCAAGACGCTTTGGGGCCTCTCTGCCCCTTTGGAAACAAGGCAGCACGTTGGGTCTGGCAGCTCTAGGGCAATGGAGCACAACCAGAGCCGAAGTTCTACTTCTTCCAGATCAGGCCTGCCTAGACAGTGCGTTTCCCAGGCCTTGATAAGAGATGTTCTCTTAGGCTATAAGAGCACTGGGCACAGCCAGTTGTTTCTTAGCTTCCCAAGAGGTGGAAGCAACATGATTTGGGGCCTCTCTCCCCCTTTGGAAACAAGGCAGCCCTTTGGGCCTTTCAGCTCTAGGGCAATGGAGCACACCCAGAGCAGAAGTTCTACCTCAGCCAGATCAGGCCTGCCAAGAAACTGCTTTTCACAGGCCTTCGTAAGAGGTGTACCCGGAAGGCTGTAAGAGTACCTGGCAGAGCGAGTTGTTTCTTAGCTTCAAAAACATCTGGAAGCAACATGATTTGGGGCCTCTCTCCCCCTTTGGAAACAAAGCAGCCTTTGTGCCTGGCAGCTCTAGGCCAAAGTAGCACACCCAGAGCACAAGTTCTACCTCAGCCAGATCAGGCCTTCCAAGAAACTGCGTCTCACAGGCCTTTCTCTGTCACGTTGCCGGTAGGCTGTGAGAGCACTGTGCAGAGCCAGTTGTTTCTTAGCTTCCCAAAGATTTGGAAGCAAGATGCTTTGGGGACTCTCAGCCCCTTTGGAAACAAGGCGGCCCTTTGGGCCTGGCAGCTCTAGGCCAAAGTAGCACGCCCAGAGCAGGAGTTCTACTTCAGCCAGATCAGGCCTGCCAAGAAACTGCGTTTCACAGGCCTTGGTAAGAGATGTTCCCGGTAGGCTGTGAGAGCACTGTGGAGAGCCAGTTGCTTTAGCTTCCCACAGAGCTGGAAGCAAGATGCCTTGGGGCCTCTCTCTCCCTTTGGACACAAGGCAGCCGTTTGGGCCTGGCAGCTCTAGGCCAATGGAGCACACCCACAGCAGAAGTTCTACTTCAGGCAGATCAGTCCTGCCCAGAAACTGCGTTTCACCGCCCTTGGTAAGAGATGTTCACGGTAGGCTGTGAGAGCACTGGGCAGAACCAGTTGTTTTTTAGCTTCCCAAAGTGCTGGAGGCAAGATGCTTTGGGGCCTCTCTCACCCTTTGGAAACAAGGCAGCCCTTAGGTCCTGGTAGCTCTAGGCCTATGTAGCACAACCAGAACAGAAGTTCTACTTCAGCCAGGTCAGGCCTGCCAAGAAACTGCGTTTCACAGGCCTTTCAAAGAGATGTTCTCTTAGGCTGTAAGAGCACTGGGCAGAGCCAGCTGTTTCTTAGCTTCCCGAAGAGCTGGGAGCAAGATGCTTTGGGTCCACTCTCCGTCTTTGGAAACAAGGCAGCCCTTTGGGCCTGGCAGCTCTAGGGCAATGGAGCACACCCAGAGCAGAAGTTCTACTTCAGCCAGATCAGGCCTGCCAGGAAACTGCGTTTCACAGGCCTTGGTAAGAGATGTTCCCGGTAGGCTGTAAGAGCACTGGGCAGAGCCAGTTGTTTCTTACCTTCCTGAAAAGCTGGAAGCAAGATGCTTGGGACCCCTCTGCCCGTTTGGGAACAAGGCAGCCTTTTGGGTCGGGAAGCTCTAGGCCAATGGAGCACACGCAGAGCAGGAGTTCTACTTCAGCCTGATCAGGCCTGCAAAGAAACAGCGTTTGACAGGCCTTGGTAAGAGATGTTCCCGGTAGGTGTAAGAGCACTGGGCAGAGCCAGTTGTTTCTTAGCTTCGCAAAGACCGGGAAGCAAGATGCTTTGGGCCTCTCTGCCCCTTGGAAACAGGGCAGCACTTTGGGCCTGGCAGCTCTAGGGCAATGGAGCACACCCAGAGCCGGAGTTCTACTTCAGCCAGATGAGGCCTGCCAAGAAACTGCGTTTCACAGGCCTTTCAAAGACATGTTCCCGGTAGGCTGTAAGAGCACGGGGCAGAGCGAGCTGGTTCTTAGCTTCCCAGAGAGCTGGAAGCAAGATGCTTTGGGGCCTCTCTGCCCCTTTGGAAACAAGGCAGCACCTTGGGCCTGGCAGCTCTAGGGCAATGGAGCACACCCAGAGCAGAAGTTCTACTTCAGCCAAATCAGGCCTGCCAGGAAACGGCGTTTCACAGGCCTTGGTAAGAGATGTTCCCGGTAGGCTGTAAGAGCACTGGGCAACGCCAGATGTTTCTTAGCTTCCCGAAGAGCTGGATGCGAGAAGCTTTGGTGCCACTCTCTCACTTTGGACTCAAGGCAGCCCTTTGGGGCAGGTAGCTCTAGCCCAGTGGAGCACACCCAGAGCAGAAGTTCTACTTCGGCCAGTTCAGGCCACCAACAAACTGCGTTTCACAGGCCTTGGTAAGAGATGTTCCCGGTAGGCTGTAAGAGCACTGGGCAACGCCAGATGTTTCTTAGCTTCCTGAAGAGCTGGAAGCAAGATGCTTTGGGGCCTCTCATCCCCTTTGCAAACAAGGTGGCCCTATGGGCCAGGCAGCTCTAGGCCAATGGAGCACACCCAGAGCAGAAGTACTACTTCGGCCAGTTCAGGCCACCAACAAACTGCGTTTCACAGGCCTTGGTAAGAGATGTTCCCCGTAGGCTGTAAGAGCACTGGGCAACGCCAGATGTTTCTTAGCTTCCCGAAGAGCTGGAAGCAAGATGCTTTGGGGCCTCTCATCCCCTTTGCAAACAAGGCCGACCTTTGGGCCAGGGAGCTCTAGGCCAATGGAGCACACCCAGAGCAGAAGTTCTACCTCAGCCAGATAAGGCCTGCCAAGAAACTGCGTTTCAAAGGCTTTGGTAAGAGATGTTCCCGGTACTCTGTTAGAGCACTGGGCAGAGCCATTTGTTTCTTAGCTTCCCAAAGAGCTGGAAGCAAGATGCTTTGGGGGCTCCCTGCCCCTTTGCCAACAAGGGCGCCCTTTGGGCCTTTCAGCTCTAGGCCAATGGAGCACACCCAGAGCAGAAGTCCTACTTCAGCCAGATCAGGCCTGCCAAGGAACTGCGTTTCAGAGGCCTTTGTATGTGACGTTCCCGGTAGGCTGTGAGAGCACGGTGCAGAGCCAGTTGTTTCCTTGTTTCCCAAACAGCTGGAAGCAAGACGCTTTGGGGCCTCTCTGCCCCTTTGGAAACAAGGCAGCACGTTGGGTCTGGCAGCTCTAGGGCAATGGAGCACAACCAGAGCAGAAGTTCTACTTCTTCCAGATCAGGCCTGCCTAGACAGTGCGTTTCACAGGCCTTGATAAGAGATGTTCTCTTAGGCTATAAGAGCACTGGGCACAGCCAGTTGTTTCTTAGCTTCCCAAGAGGTGGAAGCAAGATGCTTTGGGGCCTCTCTCCCCCTTTGGAAACAAGGCAGCCCTTTGGGCCTTTCAGCTCTAGGGCAATGGAGCACACCCAGAGCAGAAGTTCTACCTCAGCCAGATCAGGCCTGCCAAGAAACTGCTTTTCACAGGCCTTCGTAAGAGGTGTTCCCGGAAGGCTGTAAGAGTACCTGGCAGAGCGAGTTGTTTCTTAGCTTCAAAAACATCTGGAAGCAACATGATTTGGGGCCTCTCTCCCCCTTTGGAAACAAAGCAGCCTTTGTGCCTGGCAGCTCTAGGCCAAAGTAGCACACCCAGAGCACAAGTTCTACCTCAGCCAGATCAGGCCTTCCAAGAAACTGCGTCTCACAGGCCTTTCTCTGTCACGTTGCCGGTAGGCTGTGAGAGCACTGTGCAGAGCCAGTTGTTTCTTAGCTTCCCAAAGATTTGGAAGCAAGATGCTTTGGGGACTCTCAGCCCCTTTGGAAACAAGGCGGCCCTTTGGGCCTGGCAGCTCTAGGCCAAAGTAGCACGCCCAGAGCAGGAGTTCTACTTCAGCCAAATCAGGCCTGCCAAGAAACTGCGTTTCACAGGCCTTGGTAAGAGATGTTCCCGGTAGGCTGTGAGAGCACTGTGGAGAGCCAGTTGCTTTAGCTTGCCACAGAGCTGGAAGCAAGATGCCTTGGGGCCTCTCTCTCCCTTTGGACACAAGGCAGCCGTTTGGGCCTGGCAGCTCTAGGCCAATGGAGCACACCCACAGCAGAAGTTCTACTTCAGGCAGATCAGTCCTGCCCAGAAACTGCGTTTCACAGCCCTTGGTAAGAGATGTTCACGGTAGGCTGTGAGAGCACTGGGCAGAACCAGTTGTTTTTTAGCTTCCCAAAGTGCTGGAGGCAAGATGCTTTGGGGCCTCTCTCACCCTTTGGAAACAAGGCAGCCCTTAGGTCCTGGTAGCTCTAGGCCTATGTAGCACAACCAGAACAGAAGTTCTACTTCAGCCAGGTCAGGCCTGCCAAGAAACTGCGTTTCACAGGCCTTTCAAAGAGATGTTCTCTTAGGCTGTAAGAGCACTGGGCAGAGCCAGCTGTTTCTTAGCTTCCCGAAGAGCTGGGAGCAAGATGCTTTGGGTCCACTCTCCGTCTTTGGAAACAAGGCAGCCCTTTGGGCCTGGCAGCTCTAGGGCAATGGAGCACACCCAGAGCAGAAGTTCTACTTCAGCCAGATCAGGCCTGCCAGGAAACTGCGTTTCACAGGCCTTGGTAAGAGATGTTCCCGGTAGGCTGTAAGAGCACTGGGCAGAGCCAGTTGTTTCTTACCTTCCTGAAAAGCTGGAAGCAAGATGCTTGGGACCCCTCTGCCCGTTTGGGAACAAGGCAGCCTTTTGGGTCGGGAAGCTCTAGGCCAATGGAGCACACGCAGAGCAGGAGTTCTACTTCAGCCTGATCAGGCCTGCAAAGAAACAGCGTTTGACAGGCCTTGGTAAGAGATGTTCCCGGTAGGTGTAAGAGCACTGGGCAGAGCCAGTTGTTTCTTAGCTTCGCAAAGACCGGGAAGCAAGATGCTTTGGGCCTCTCTGCCCCTTGGAAACAGGGCAGCACTTGGGGCCTGGCAGCTCTAGGGCAATGGAGCACACCCAGAGCCGGAGTTCTACTTCAGCCAGATGAGGCCTGCCAAGAAACTGCGTTTCACAGGCCTTTCAAAGACATGTTCCCGGTAGGCTGTAAGAGCACGGGGCAGAGCGAGTTGGTTCTTAGCTTCCCAGAGAGCTGGAAGCAAGATGCTTTGGGGCCTCTCTGCCCCTTTGGAAACAAGGCAGCACCTTGGGCCTGGCAGCTCTAGGGCAATGGAGCACACCCAGAGCAGAAGTTCTACTTCAGCCAAATCAGGCCTGCCAGGAAACGGCGTTTCACAGGCCTTGGTAAGAGATGTTCCCGGTAGGCTGTAAGAGCACTGGGCAACGCCAGATGTTTCTTAGCTTCCCGAAGAGCTGGAAGCAAGATGCTTTGGGGCCTCTCATCCCCTTTGCAAACAAGGTGGCCCTATGGGCCAGGCAGCTCTAGGCCAATGGAGCACACCCAGAGCAGAAGTTCTACTTCGGCCAGTTCAGGCCACCAACAAACTGCGTTTCACAGGCCTTGGTAAGAGATGTTCCCGGTAGGCTGTAAGAGCACTGGGCAACGCCAGATGTTTCTTAGCTTCCCGAAGAGCTGGAAGCAAGATGCTTTGGGGCCTCTCATCCCCTTTGCAAACAAGGCCGACCTTTGGGCCAGGCAGCTCTAGGCCAATGGAGCACACCCAGAGCAGAAGTTCTACCTCAGCCAGATAAGGCCTGCCAAGAAACTGCGTTTCAAAGGCTTTGGTAAGAGATGTTCCCGGTACTCTGTTAGAGCACTGGGCAGAGCCATTTGTTTCTTAGCTTCCCAAAGAGCTGGAAGCAAGATGCTTTGGGGGCTCCCTGCCCCTTTGCCAACAAGGGCGACCTTTGGGCCTTTCAGCTCTAGGCCAATGGAGCACACCCAGAGCAGAAGTCCTACTTCAGCCAGATCAGGCCTGCCAAGGAACTGCGTTTCAGAGGCCTTTGTATGTGACGTTCCCGGTAGGCTGTGAGAGCACGGTGCAGAGCCAGTTGTTTCCTTGTTTCCCAAACAGCTGGAAGCAAGACGCTTTGGGGCCTCTCTGCCCCTTTGGAAACAAGGCAGCACGTTGGGTCTGGCAGCTCTAGGGCAATGGAGCACAACCAGAGCCGAAGTTCTACTTCTTCCAGATCAGGCCTGCCTAGACAGTGCGTTTCCCAGGCCTTGATAAGAGATGTTCTCTTAGGCTATAAGAGCACTGGGCACAGCCAGTTGTTTCTTAGCTTCCCAAGAGGTGGAAGCAAGATGCTTTGGGGCCTCTCTCCCCCTTTGGAAACAAGGCAGCCCTTTGGGCCTTTCAGCTCTAGGGCAATGGAGCACACCCAGAGCAGAAGTTCTACCTCAGCCAGATCAGGCCTGCCAAGAAACTGCTTTTCACAGGCCTTCGTAAGAGGTGTTCCCGGAAGGCTGTAAGAGTACCTGGCAGAGCGAGTTGTTTCTTAGCTTCAAAAACATCTGGAAGCAACATGATTTGGGGCCTCTCTCCCCCTTTGGAAACAAAGCAGCCTTTGTGCCTGGCAGCTCTAGGCCAAAGTAGCACACCCAGAGCACAAGTTCTACCTCAGCCAGATCAGGCCTTCCAAGAAACTGCATCTCACAGGCCTTTCTCTGTCACGTTGCCGGTAGGCTGTGAGAGCACTGTGCAGAGCCAGTTGTTTCTTAGCTTCCCAAAGATTTGGAAGCAAGATGCTTTGGGGACTCTCAGCCCCTTTGGAAACAAGGCGGCCCTTTGGGCCTGGCAGCTCTAGGCCAAAGTAGCACGCCCAGAGCAGGAGTTCTACTTCAGCCAGATCAGGCCTGCCAAGAAACTGCGTTTCACAGGCCTTGGTAAGAGATGTTCCCGGTAGGCTGTGAGAGCACTGTGGAGAGCCAGTTGCTTTAGCTTCCCACAGAGCTGGAAGCAAGATGCCTTGGGGCCTCTCTCTCCCTTTGGACACAAGGCAGCCGTTTGGGCCTGGCAGCTCTAGGCCAATGGAGCACACCCACAGCAGAAGTTCTACTTCAGGCAGATCAGTCCTGCCCAGAAACTGCGTTTCACAGCCCTTGGTAAGAGATGTTCACGGTAGGCTGTGAGAGCACTGGGCAGAACCAGTTGTTTTTTAGCTTCCCAAAGTGCTGGAGGCAAGATGCTTTGGGGCCTCTCTCACCCTTTGGAAACAAGGCAGCCCTTAGGTCCTGGTAGCTCTAGGCCTATGTAGCACAACCAGAACAGAAGTTCTACTTCAGCCAGGTCAGGCCTGCCAAGAAACTGCGTTTCACAGGCCTTTCAAAGAGATGTTCTCTTAGGCTGTAAGAGCACTGGGCAGAGCCAGCTGTTTCTTAGCTTCCCGAAGAGCTGGGAGCAAGATGCTTTGGGTCCACTCTCCGTCTTTGGAAACAAGGCAGCCCTTTGGGCCTGGCAGCTCTAGGGCAATGGAGCACACCCAGAGCAGAAGTTCTACTTCAGCCAGATCAGGCCTGCCAGGAAACTGCGTTTCACAGGCCTTGGTAAGAGATGTTCCCGGTAGGCTGTAAGAGCACTGGGCAGAGCCAGTTGTTTCTTACCTTCCTGAAAAGCTGGAAGCAAGATGCTTGGGACCCCTCTGCCCGTTTGGGAACAAGGCAGCCTTTTGGGTCGGGAAGCTCTAGGCCAATGGAGCACACGCAGAGCAGGAGTTCTACTTCAGCCTGATCAGGCCTGCAAAGAAACAGCGTTTGACAGGCCTTGGTAAGAGATGTTCCCGGTAGGTGTAAGAGCACTGGGCAGAGCCAGTTGTTTCTTAGCTTCGCAAAGACTGGGAAGCAAGATGCTTTGGGCCTCTCTGCCCCTTGGAAACAGGGCAGCACTTGGGGCCTGGCAGCTCTAGGGCAATGGAGCACACCCAGAGCCGGAGTTCTACTTCAGCCAGATGAGGCCTGCCAAGAAACTGCGTTTCACAGGCCTTTCAAAGACATGTTCCCGGTAGGCTGTAAGAGCACGGGGCAGAGCGAGTTGGTTCTTAGCTTCCCAGAGAGCTGGAAGCAAGATGCTTTGGAGCCTCTCTGCCCCTTTGGAAACAAGGCAGCACCTTGGGCCTGGCAGCTCTAGGGCAATGGAGCACACCCAGAGCAGAAGTTCTACTTCAGCCAAATCAGGCCTGCCAGGAAACGGCGTTTCACAGGCCTTGGTAAGAGATGTTCCCGGTAGGCTGTAAGAGCACTGGGCAACGCCAGATGTTTCTTAGCTTCCCGAAGAGCTGGAAGCAAGATGCTTTGGGGCCTCTCATCCCCTTTGCAAACAAGGTGGCCCTATGGGCCAGGCAGCTCTAGGCCAATGGAGCACACCCAGAGCAGAAGTTCTACTTCGGCCAGTTCAGGCCACCAACAAACTGCGTTTCACAGGCCTTGGTAAGAGATGTTCCCGGTAGGCTGTAAGAGCACTGGGCAACGCCAGATGTTTCTTAGCTTCCCGAAGAGCTGGAAGCAAGATGCTTTGGGGCCTCTCATCCCCTTTGCAAACAAGGCCGACCTTTGGGCCAGGCAGCTCTAGGCCAATGGAGCACACCCAGAGCAGAAGTTCTACCTCAGCCAGATAAGGCCTGCCAAGAAACTGCGTTTCAAAGGCTTTGGTAAGAGATGTTCCCGGTACTCTGTTAGAGCACTGGGCAGAGCCATTTGTTTCTTAGCTTCCCAAAGAGCTGGAAGCAAGATGCTTTGGGGGCTCCCTGCCCCTTTGCCAACAAGGGCGACCTTTGGGCCTTTCAGCTCTAGGCCAATGGAGCACACCCAGAGCAGAAGTCCTACTTCAGCCAGATCAGGCCTGCCAAGGAACTGCGTTTCAGAGGCCTTTGTATGTGACGTTCCCGGTAGGCTGTGAGAGCACGGTGCAGAGCCAGTTGTTTCCTTGTTTCCCAAACAGCTGGAAGCAAGACGCTTTGGGGCCTCTCTGCCCCTTTGGAA
The DNA here is from genome assembly GCF_041296235.1 of Equus asinus. Lineage (NCBI taxonomy): Eukaryota > Metazoa > Chordata > Mammalia > Perissodactyla > Equidae > Equus > Equus asinus. The sequence continues at coordinate 2,566,646 of NW_027225523.1, forward strand.
ACAAGGCAGCACGTTGGGTCTGGCAGCTCTAGGGCAATGGAGCACAACCAGAGCCGAAGTTCTACTTCTTCCAGATCAGGCCTGCCTAGACAGTGCGTTTCCCAGGCCTTGATAAGAGATGTTCTCTTAGGCTATAAGAGCACTGGGCACAGCCAGTTGTTTCTTAGCTTCCCAAGAGGTGGAAGCAAGATGCTTTGGGGCCTCTCTCCCCCTTTGGAAACAAGGCAGCCCTTTGGGCCTTTCAGCTCTAGGGCAATGGAGCACACCCAGAGCAGAAGTTCTACCTCAGCCAGATCAGGCCTGCCAAGAAACTGCTTTTCACAGGCCTTCGTAAGAGGTGTTCCCGGAAGGCTGTAAGAGTACCTGGCAGAGCGAGTTGTTTCTTAGCTTCAAAAACAGCTGGAAGCAACATGATTTGGGGCCTCTCTCCCCCTTTGGAAACAAAGCAGCCTTTGTGCCTGGCAGCTCTAGGCCAAAGTAGCACACCCAGAGCACAAGTTCTACCTCAGCCAGATCAGGCCTTCCAAGAAACTGCGTCTCACAGGCCTTTCTCTGTCACGTTGCCGGTAGGCTGTGAGAGCACTGTGCAGAGCCAGTTGTTTCTTAGCTTCCCAAAGATTTGGAAGCAAGATGCTTTGGGGACTCTCAGCCCCTTTGGAAACAAGGCGGCCCTTTGGGCCTGGCAGCTCTAGGCCAAAGTAGCACGCCCAGAGCAGGAGTTCTACTTCAGCCAGATCAGGCCTGCCAAGAAACTGCGTTTCACAGGCCTTGGTAAGAGATGTTCCCGGTAGGCTGTGAGAGCACTGTGGAGAGCCAGTTGCTTTAGCTTCCCACAGAGCTGGAAGCAAGATGCCTTGGGGCCTCTCTCTCCCTTTGGACACAAGGCAGCCGTTTGGGCCTGGCAGCTCTAGGCCAATGGAGCACACCCACAGCAGAAGTTCTACTTCAGGCAGATCAGTCCTGCCCAGAAACTGCGTTTCACAGCCCTTGGTAAGAGATGTTCACGGTAGGCTGTGAGAGCACTGGGCAGAACCAGTTGTTTTTTAGCTTCCCAAAGTGCTGGAGGCAAGATGCTTTGGGGCCTCTCTCACCCTTTGGAAACAAGGCAGCCCTTAGGTCCTGGTAGCTCTAGGCCTATGTAGCACAACCAGAACAGAAGTTCTACTTCAGCCAGGTCAGGCCTGCCAAGAAACTGCGTTTCACAGGCCTTTCAAAGAGATGTTCTCTTAGGCTGTAAGAGCACTGGGCAGAGCCAGCTGTTTCTTAGCTTCCCGAAGAGCTGGGAGCAAGATGCTTTGGGTCCACTCTCCGTCTTTGGAAACAAGGCAGCCCTTTGGGCCTGGCAGCTCTAGGGCAATGGAGCACACCCAGAGCAGAAGTTCTACTTCAGCCAGATCAGGCCTGCCAGGAAACTGCGTTTCACAGGCCTTGGTAAGAGATGTTCCCGGTAGGCTGTAAGAGCACTGGGCAGAGCCAGTTGTTTCTTACCTTCCTGAAAAGCTGGAAGCAAGATGCTTGGGACCCCTCTGCCCGTTTGGGAACAAGGCAGCCTTTTGGGTCGGGAAGCTCTAGGCCAATGGAGCACACGCAGAGCAGGAGTTCTACTTCAGCCTGATCAGGCCTGCAAAGAAACAGCGTTTGACAGGCCTTGGTAAGAGATGTTCCCGGTAGGTGTAAGAGCACTGGGCAGAGCCAGTTGTTTCGTAGCTTCGCAAAGACCGGGAAGCAAGATGCTTTGGGCCTCTCTGCCCCTTGGAAACAGGGCAGCACTTGGGGCCTGGCAGCTCTAGGGCAATGGAGCACACCCAGAGCCGGAGTTCTACTTCAGCCAGATGAGGCCTGCCAAGAAACTGCGTTTCACAGGCCTTTCAAAGACATGTTCCCGGTAGGCTGTAAGAGCACGGGGCAGAGCGAGTTGGTTCTTAGCTTCCCAGAGAGCTGGAAGCAAGATGCTTTGGGGCCTCTCTGCCCCTTTGGAAACAAGGCAGCACCTTGGGCCTGGCAGCTCTAGGGCAATGGAGCACACCCAGAGCAGAAGTTCTACTTCAGCCAAATCAGGCCTGCCAGGAAACGGCGTTTCACAGGCCTTGGTAAGAGATGTTCCCGGTAGGCTGTAAGAGCACTGGGCAACGCCAGATGTTTCTTAGCTTCCCGAAGAGCTGGAAGCAAGATGCTTTGGGGCCTCTCATCCCCTTTGCAAACAAGGTGGCCCTATGGGCCAGGCAGCTCTAGGCCAATGGAGCACACCCAGAGCAGAAGTTCTACTTCGGCCAGTTCAGGCCACCAACAAACTGCGTTTCACAGGCCTTGGTAAGAGATGTTCCCGGTAGGCTGTAAGAGCACTGGGCAACGCCAGATGTTTCTTAGCTTCCCGAAGAGCTGGAAGCAACATGCTTTGGGGCCTCTCATCCCCTTTGCAAACAAGGCCGACCTTTGGGCCAGGCAGCTCTAGGCCAATGGAGCACACCCAGAGCAGAAGTTCTACCTCAGCCAGATAAGGCCTGCCAAGAAACTGCGTTTCAAAGGCTTTGGTAAGAGATGTTCCCGGTACTCTGTTAGAGCACTGGGCAGAGCCATTTGTTTCTTAGCTTCCCAAAGAGCTGGAAGCAAGATGCTTTGGGGGCTCCCTGCCCCTTTGCCAACAAGGGCGACCTTTGGGCCTTTCAGCTCTAGGCCAATGGAGCACACCCAGAGCAGAAGTCCTACTTCAGCCAGATCAGGCCTGCCAAGGAACTGCGTTTCAGAGGCCTTTGTATGTGACGTTCCCGGTAGGCTGTGAGAGCACGGTGCAGAGCCAGTTGTTTCCTTGTTTCCCAAACAGCTGGAAGCAAGACGCTTTGGGGCCTCTCTGCCCCTTTGGAAACAAGGCAGCACGTTGGGTCTGGCAGCTCTAGGGCAATGGAGCACAACCAGAGCCGAAGTTCTACTTCTTCCAGATCAGGCCTGCCTAGACAGTGCGTTTCACAGGCCTTGATAAGAGATGTTCTCTTAGGCTATAAGAGCACTGGGCACAGCCAGTTGTTTCTTAGCTTCCCAAGAGGTGGAAGCAAGATGCTTTGGGGCCTCTCTCCCCCTTTGGAAACAAGGCAGCCCTTTGGGCCTTTCAGCTCTAGGGCAATGGAGCACACCCAGAGCAGAAGTTCTACCTCAGCCAGATCAGGCCTGCCAAGAAACTGCTTTTCACAGGCCTTCGTAAGAGGTGTTCCCGGAAGGCTGTAAGAGTACCTGGCAGAGCGAGTTGTTTCTTAGCTTCAAAAACAGCTGGAAGCAACATGATTTGGGGCCTCTCTCCCCCTTTGGAAACAAAGCAGCCTTTGTGCCTGGCAGCTCTAGGCCAAAGTAGCACACCCAGAGCACAAGTTCTACCTCAGCCAGATCAGGCCTTCCAAGAAACTGCGTCTCACAGGCCTTTCTCTGTCACGTTGCCGGTAGGCTGTGAGAGCACTGTGCAGAGCCAGTTGTTTCTTAGCTTCCCAAAGATTTGGAAGCAAGATGCTTTGGGGACTCTCAGCCCCTTTGGAAACAAGGCGGCCCTTTGGGCCTGGCAGCTCTAGGCCAAAGTAGCACGCCCAGAGCAGGAGTTCTACTTCAGCCAGATCAGGCCTGCCAAGAAACTGCGTTTAACAGGCCTTGGTAAGAGATGTTCCCGGTAGGCTGTGAGAGCACTGTGGAGAGCCAGTTGCTTTAGCTTCCCACAGAGCTGGAAGCAAGATGCCTTGGGGCCTCTCTCTCCCTTTGGACACAAGGCAGCCGTTTGGGCCTGGCAGCTCTAGGCCAATGGAGCACACCCACAGCAGAAGTTCTACTTCAGGCAGATCAGTCCTGCCCAGAAACTGCGTTTCACAGCCCTTGGTAAGAGATGTTCACGGTAGGCTGTGAGAGCACTGGGCAGAACCAGTTGTTTTTTAGCTTCCCAAAGTGCTGGAGGCAAGATGCTTTGGGGCCTCTCTCACCCTTTGGAAACAAGGCAGCCCTTAGGTCCTGGTAGCTCTAGGCCTATGTAGCACAACCAGAACAGAAGTTCTACTTCAGCCAGGTCAGGCCTGCCAAGAAACTGCGTTTCACAGGCCTTTCAAAGAGATGTTCTCTTAGGCTGTAAGAGCACTGGGCAGAGCCAGCTGTTTCTTAGCTTCCCGAAGAGCTGGGAGCAAGATGCTTTGGGTCCACTCTCCGTCTTTGGAAACAAGGCAGCCCTTTGGGCCTGGCAGCTCTAGGGCAATGGAGCACACCCAGAGCAGAAGTTCTACTTCAGCCAGATCAGGCCTGCCAGGAAACTGCGTTTCACAGGCCTTGGTAAGAGATGTTCCCGGTAGGCTGTAAGAGCACTGGGCAGAGCCAGTTGTTTCTTACCTTCCTGAAAAGCTGGAAGCAAGATGCTTGGGACCCCTCTGCCCGTTTGGGAACAAGGCAGCCTTTTGGGTCGGGAAGCTCTAGGCCAATGGAGCACACGCAGAGCAGGAGTTCTACTTCAGCCTGATCAGGCCTGCAAAGAAACAGCGTTTGACAGGCCTTGGTAAGAGATGTTCCCGGTAGGTGTAAGAGCACTGGGCAGAGCCAGTTGTTTCGTAGCTTCGCAAAGACCGGGAAGCAAGATGCTTTGGGCCTCTCTGCCCCTTGGAAACAGGGCAGCACTTGGGGCCTGGCAGCTCTAGGGCAATGGAGCACACCCAGAGCCGGAGTTCTACTTCAGCCAGATGAGGCCTGCCAAGAAACTGCGTTTCACAGGCCTTTCAAAGACATGTTCCCGGTAGGCTGTAAGAGCACGGGGCAGAGCGAGTTGGTTCTTAGCTTCCCAGAGAGCTGGAAGCAAGATGCTTTGGGGCCTCTCTGCCCCTTTGGAAACAAGGCAGCACCTTGGGCCTGGCAGCTCTAGGGCAATGGAGCACACCCAGAGCAGAAGTTCTACTTCAGCCAAATCAGGCCTGCCAGGAAACGGCGTTTCACAGGCCTTGGTAAGAGATGTTCCCGGTAGGCTGTAAGAGCACTGGGCAACGCCAGATGTTTCTTAGCTTCCCGAAGAGCTGGAAGCAAGATGCTTTGGGGCCTCTCATCCCCTTTGCAAACAAGGTGGCCCTATGGGCCAGGCAGCTCTAGGCCAATGGAGCACACCCAGAGCAGAAGTTCTACTTCGGCCAGTTCAGGCCACCAACAAACTGCGTTTCACAGGCCTTGGTAAGAGATGTTCCCGGTAGGCTGTAAGAGCACTGGGCAACGCCAGATGTTTCTTAGCTTCCCGAAGAGCTGGAAGCAACATGCTTTGGGGCCTCTCATCCCCTTTGCAAACAAGGCCGACCTTTGGGCCAGGCAGCTCTAGGCCAATGGAGCACACCCAGAGCAGAAGTTCTACCTCAGCCAGATAAGGCCTGCCAAGAAACTGCGTTTCAAAGGCTTTGGTAAGAGATGTTCCCGGTACTCTGTTAGAGCACTGTGCAGAGCCAGTTGTTTCTTAGCTTCCCAAAGAGCTGGAAGCAAGATTCTTTGGGGGCTACCTGCCCCTTTGCCAACAAGGGCGACCTTTGGGCCTTTCAGCTCTAGGCCAATGGAGCACACCCAGAGCAGAAGTCCTACTTCAGCCAGATCAGGCCTGCCAAGGAACTGCGTTTCAGAGGCCTTTGTATGTGACGTTCCCGGTAGGCTGTGAGAGCACGGTGCAGAGCCAGTTGTTTCCTTGTTTCCCAAACAGCTGGAAGCAAGACGCTTTGGGGCCTCTCTGCCCCTTTGGAAACAAGGCAGCACGTTGGGTCTGGCAGCTCTAGGGCAATGGAGCACAACCAGAGCCGAAGTTCTACTTCTTCCAGATCAGGCCTGCCTAGACAGTGCGTTTCCCAGGCCTTGATAAGAGATGTTCTCTTAGGCTATAAGAGCACTGGGCACAGCCAGTTGTTTCTTAGCTTCCCAAGAGGTGGAAGCAAGATGCTTTGGGGCCTCTCTCCCCCTTTGGAAACAAGGCAGCCCTTTGGGCCTTTCAGCTCTAGGGCAATGGAGCACACCCAGAGCAGAAGTTCTACCTCAGCCAGATCAGGCCTGCCAAGAAACTGCTTTTCACAGGCCTTCGTAAGAGGTGTTCCCGGAAGGCTGTAAGAGTACCTGGCAGAGCGAGTTGTTTCTTAGCTTCAAAAACAGCTGGAAGCAACATGATTTGGGGCCTCTCTCCCCCTTTGGAAACAAAGCAGCCTTTGTGCCTGGCAGCTCTAGGCCAAAGTAGCACACCCAGAGCACAAGTTCTACCTCAGCCAGATAAGGCCTGTCAAGAAGCTGCGTTTCACAGGCCTTTGTATGTGACGTTCCCGGTTGGTTTTGAGAGCACTGTGCAGAGCCAGTTGTTTTAGCTTCCCAGAGAGCAGGAAGCAAGATGCTTTGGGGCCTCTCTCACACTTTGGAAATAAAGGCAGCCCTTTGGGCCTTTCAGCTCTAGGCCAATGGAGTACACCCAGAGCAGAAGTTCTACCTCAGCCAGATCAGGCCTTCCAAGAAACTGCGTCTCACAGGCCTTTCTCTGTCACGTTGCCGGTAGGCTGTGAGAGCACTGTGCAGAGCCAGTTGTTTCTTAGCTTCCCAAAGATTTGGAAGCAAGATGCTTTGGGGACACTCAGCCCCTTTGGAAACAAGGCGGCCCTTTGGGCCTGGCAGCTCTAGGCCAAAGTAGCACGCCCAGAGCAGGAGTTCTACTTCAGCCAGATCAGGCCTGCCAGGAAACTGCGTTTCACAGGCCTTGGTAAGAGATGTTCCCGGTAGGCTGTAAGAGCACTGGGCAGAGCCAGTTGTTTCTTACCTTCCTGAAAAGCTGGAAGCAAGATGCTTGGGACCCCTCTGCCCGTTTGGGAACAAGGCAGCCTTTTGGGTCGGGAAGCTCTAGGCCAATGGAGCACACGCAGAGCAGGAGTTCTACTTCAGCCTGATCAGGCCTGCAAAGAAACATCGTTTGACAGGCCTTGGTAAGAGATGTTCCCGGTAGGTGTAAGAGCACTGGGCAGAGCCAGTTGTGTCTTAGCTTCGCAAAGACCGGGAAGCAAGATGCTTTGGGCCTCTCTGCCCCTTGGAAACAGGGCAGCACTTTGGGCCTGGCAGCTCTAGGGCAGTGGAGCACACCCAGAGCCGGAGTTCTTCTTCAGCCAGATGAGGCCTGCCATGAAACTGCGTTTCACAGGCCTTTCAAAGACATGTTCCCGGTAGGCTGTAAGAGCACGGGGCAGAGCGAGTTGGTTCTTAGCTTCCCAGAGAGCTGGAAGCAAGATGCTTTGGGGCCTCTCTGCCCCTTTGGAAACAAGGCAGCACCTTGGGCCTGGCAGCTCTAGGGCAATGGAGCACACCCAGAGCAGAAGTTCTACTTCAGCCAAATCAGGCCTGCCAGGAAACGGCGTTTCACAGGCCTTGGTAAGAGATGTTCCCGGTAGGCTGTAAGAGCACTGGGCAACGCCAGATGTTTCTTAGCTTCCCGAAGAGCTGTAAGCGAGAAGCTTTCGTGCCACTCTCTCACTTTGGACTCAAGGCAGCCCTTTGGGGCAGGTAGCTCTAGGCCAGTGGAGCACACCCAGAGCAGAAGTTGTACTTCGGCCAGTTCAGGCCACCAACAAACTGCGTTTCACAGGCCTTGGTAAGAGATGTTCCTGGTAGGCTGTAAGAGCACTGGGCAACGCCAGATGTTTCTTAGCTTCCCGAAGAGCTGGAAGCAAGATGCTTTGGGGCCTCTCATCCCCTTTGCAAACAAGGTGGCCCTATGGGCCAGGCAGCTCTAGGCCAATGGAGCACACCCAGAGCAGAAGTTCTACTTCGGCCAGTTCAGGCCACCAACAAACTGCGTTTCACAGGCCTTGGTAAGAGATGTTCCCGGTAGGCTGTAAGAGCACTGGGCAACGCCAGATGTTTCTTAGCTTCCCGAAGAGCTGGAAGCAAGATGCTTTGGGGCCTCTCATCCCCTTTGCAAACAAGGCCGACCTTTGGGCCAGGCAGCTCTAGGCCAATGGAGCACACCCAGAGCAGAAGTTCTACCTCAGCCAGATAAGGCCTGCCAAGAAACTGCGTTTCAAAGGCTTTGGTAAGAGATGTTCCCGGTACTCTGTTAGAGCACTGGGCAGAGCCATTTGTTTCTTAGCTTCCCAAAGAGCTGGAAGCAAGATGCTTTGGGGGCTCCCTGCCCCTTTGCCAACAAGGGCGACCTTTGGGCCTTTCAGCTCTAGGCCAATGGAGCACACCCAGAGCAGAAGTCCTACTTCAGCCAGATCAGGCCTGCCAAGGAACTGCGTTTCAGAGGCCTTTGTATGTGACGTTCCCGGTAGGCTGTGAGAGCACGGTGCAGAGCCAGTTGTTTCCTTGTTTCCCAAACAGCTGGAAGCAAGACGCTTTGGGGCCTCTCTGCCCCTTTGGAAACAAGGCAGCACGTTGGGTCTGGCAGCTCTAGGGCAATGGAGCACAACCAGAGCCGAAGTTCTACTTCTTCCAGATCAGGCCTGCCTAGACAGTGCGTTTCCCAGGCCTTGATAAGAGATGTTCTCTTAGGCTATAAGAGCACTGGGCACAGCCAGTTGTTTCTTAGCTTCCCAAGAGGTGGAAGCAAGATGCTTTGGGGCCTCTCTCCCCCTTTGGAAACAAGGCAGCCCTTTGGGCCTTTCAGCTCTAGGGCAATGGAGCACACCCAGAGCAGAAGTTCTACCTCAGCCAGATCAGGCCTGCCAAGAAACTGCTTTTCACAGGCCTTCGTAAGAGGTGTTCCCGGAAGGCTGTAAGAGTACCTGGCAGAGCGAGTTGTTTCTTAGCTTCAAAAACATCTGGAAGCAACATGATTTGGGGCCTCTCTCCCCCTTTGGAAACAAAGCAGCCTTTGTGCCTGGCAGCTCTAGGCCAAAGTAGCACACCCAGAGCACAAGTTCTACCTCAGCCAGATCAGGCCTTCCAAGAAACTGCGTCTCACAGGCCTTTCTCTGTCACGTTGCCGGTAGGCTGTGAGAGCACTGTGCAGAGCCAGTTGTTTCTTAGCTTCCCAAAGATTTGGAAGCAAGATGCTTTGGGGACTCTCAGCCCCTTTGGAAACAAGGCGGCCCTTTGGGCCTGGCAGCTCTAGGCCAAAGTAGCACGCCCAGAGCAGGAGTTCTACTTCAGCCAGATCAGGCCTGCCAAGAAACTGCGTTTCACAGGCCTTGGTAAGAGATGTTCCCGGTAGGCTGTGAGAGCACTGTGGAGAGCCAGTTGCTTTAGCTTCCCACAGAGCTGGAAGCAAGATGCCTTGGGGCCTCTCTCTCCCTTTGGACACAAGGCAGCCGTTTGGGCCTGGCAGCTCTAGGCCAATGGAGCACACCCACAGCAGAAGTTCTACTTCAGGCAGATCAGTCCTGCCCAGAAACTGCGTTTCACAGCCCTTGGTAAGAGATGTTCACGGTAGGCTGTGAGAGCACTGGGCAGAACCAGTTGTTTTTTAGCTTCCCAAAGTGCTGGAGGCAAGATGCTTTGGGGCCTCTCTCACCCTTTGGAAACAAGGCAGCCCTTAGGTCCTGGTAGCTCTAGGCCTATGTAGCACAACCAGAACAGAAGTTCTACTTCAGCCAGGTCAGGCCTGCCAAGAAACTGTGTTTCACAGGCCTTTCAAAGAGATGTTCTCTTAGGCTGTAAGAGCACTGGGCAGAGCCAGCTGTTTCTTAGCTTCCCGAAGAGCTGGGAGCAAGATGCTTTGGGTCCACTCTCCGTCTTTGGAAACAAGGCAGCCCTTTGGGCCTGGCAGCTCTAGGGCAATGGAGCACACCCAGAGCAGAAGTTCTACTTCAGCCAGATCAGGCCTGCCAGGAAACTGCGTTTCACAGGCCTTGGTAAGAGATGTTCCCGGTAGGCTGTAAGAGCACTGGGCAGAGCCAGTTGTTTCTTACCTTCCTGAAAAGCTGGAAGCAAGATGCTTGGGACCCCTCTGCCCGTTTGGGAACAAGGCAGCCTTTTGGGTCGGGAAGCTCTAGGCCAATGGAGCACACGCAGAGCAGGAGTTCTACTTCAGCCTGATCAGGCCTGCAAAGAAACAGCGTTTGACAGGCCTTGGTAAGAGATGTTCCCGTTAGGTGTAAGAGCACTGGGCAGAGCCAGTTGTGTCTTAGCTTCGCAAAGACCGGGAAGCAAGATGCTTTGGGCCTCTCTGCCCCTTGGAAACAGGGCAGCACTTTGGGCCTGGCAGCTCTAGGGCAATGGAGCACACCCAGAGCCGGAGTTCTACTTCAGCCAGATGAGGCCTGCCAAGAAACTGCGTTTCACAGGCCTTTCAAAGACATGTTCCCGGTAGGCTGTAAGAGCACGGGGCAGAGCGAGTTGGTTCTTAGCTTCCCAGAGAGCTGGAAGCAAGATGCTTTGGGGCCTCTCTGCCCCTTTGGAAACAAGGCAGCACCTTGGGCCTGGCAGCTCTAGGGCAATGGAGCACACCCAGAGCAGAAGTTCTACTTCAGCCAAATCAGGCCTGCCTAGAGAGTGCGTTTCACAGGCCTTGATAAGAGATGTTCTCTTAGGCTATAAGAGCACTGGGCAACGCCAGATGTTTCTTAGCTTCCCAAGAGGTGGAAGCAAGATGCTTTGGGGCCTCTCTCCCCCTTTGGTAACAAGGCAGCCCTTTGGGCCTTTCAGCTCTAGGGCAATGGAGCACACCCAGAGCAGAAGTTCTACCTCAGCCAGATCAGGCCTGCCAAGAAACTGCTTTTCACAGGCCTTCGTAAGAGGTGTTCCCGGAAGGCTGTAAGAGTACCTGGCAGAGCGAGTTGTTTCTTAGCTTCAAAAACAGCTGGAAGCAACATGATTTGGGGCCTCTCTCCCCCTTTGGAAACAAAGCAGCCTTTGTGCCTGGCAGCTCTAGGCCAAAGTAGCACACCCAGAGCACAAGTTCTACCTCAGCCAGATAAGGCCTGTCAAGAAGCTGCGTTTCACACGCCTTTGTATGTGACGTTCCCGGTTGGCTTTGAGAGCACTGTGCAGAGCCAGTTGTTTTAGCTTCCCAGAGAGCAGGAAGCAAGATGCTTTGGGGCCTCTCTCACACTTTGGAAATAAAGGCAGCCCTTTGGGCCTGGCAGCCCTAGGCCAATGGAGTACACCCAGAGCAGAAGTTCTACCTCAGCCAGATCAGGCCTTCCAAGAAACTGCGTCTCACAGGCCTTTCTCTGTCACGTTGCCGGTAGGCTGTGAGAGCACTGTGCAGAGCCAGTTGTTTCTTAGCTTCCCAAAGATTTGGAAGCAAGATGCTTTGGGGACTCTCAGCCCCTTTGGAAACAAGGCGGCCCTTTGGGCCTGGCAGCTCTAGGCCAAAGTAGCACGCCCAGAGCAGGAGTTCTACTTCAGCCAGATCAGGCCTGCCAAGAAACTGCGTTTCACAGGCCTTGGTAAGAGATGTTCCCGGTAGGCTGTGAGAGCACTGTGGAGAGCCAGTTGCTTTAGCTTCCCACAGAGCTGGAAGCAAGATGCTTTGGGGCCTCTCTCTCCCTTTGGACACAAGGCAGCCGTTTGGGCCTGGCAGCTCTAGGCCAATGGAGCACACCCACAGCAGAAGTTCTACTTCAGGCAGATCAGTCCTGCCCAGAAACTGCGTTTCACAGCCCTTGGTAAGAGATGTTCACGGTAGGCTGTGAGAGCACTGGGCAGAACCAGTTGTTTTTTAGCTTCCCAAAGTGCTGGAGGCAAGATGCTTTGGGGCCTCTCTCACCCTTTGGAAACAAGGCAGCCCTTAGGTCCTGGTAGCTCTAGGCCTATGTAGCACAACCAGAACAGAAGTTCTACTTCAGCCAGGTCAGGCCTGCCAAGAAACTGCGTTTCACAGGCCTTTCAAAGAGATGTTCTCTGAGGCTGTCAGAGCACAGGGCAGAGCCAGCTGTTTCTTAGCTTCCCGAAGAGCTGGGAGCAAGATGCTTTGGGTCCACTCTCCGTCTTTGGAAACAAGGCAGCCCTTTGGGCCTGGCAGCTCTAGGGCAATGGAGAACACCCAGAGCAGAAGTTCTACTTCAGCCAGATCAGGCCTGCCAGGAAACTGCGTTTCACAGGCCTTGGTAAGAGATGTTCCCGGTAGGCTGTAAGAGCACTGGGCAGAGCCAGTTGTTTCTTACCTTCCTGAAAAGCTGGAAGCAAGATGCTTGGGACCCCTCTGCCCGTTTGGGAACAAGGCAGCCTTTTGGGTCGGGAAGCTCTAGGCCAATGGAGCACACGCAGAGCAGGAGTTCTACTTCAGCCTGATCAGGCCTGCAAAGAAACAGCGTTTGACAGGCCTTGGTAAGAGATGTTCCCGGTAGGTGTAAGAGCACTGGGCATAGCCAGTTGTTTCTTAGCTTTGCAAAGACCGGGAAGCAAGATGCTTTGGGCCTCTCTGCCCCTTGGAAACAGGGCAGCACTTTGGGCCTGGCAGCTCTAGGGCAATGGAGCACACCCAGAGCCGGAGTTCTACTTCAGCCAGATGAGGCCTGCCAAGAAACTGCGTTTCACAGGCCTTTCAAAGACATGTTCCCGGTAGGCTGTAAGAGCACGGGGCAGAGCGAGTTGGTTCTTAGCTTCCCAGAGAGCTGGAAGCAAGATGCTTTGGGGCCTCTCTGCCCCTTTGTAAACAAGGCAGCACCTTGGGCCTGGCAGCTCTAGCTAAATGGAGCACACCCAGAGCAGAAGTTCTACTTCAGCCAAATCAGGCCTGCCAGGAAACGGCGTTTCACAGGCCTTGGTAAGAGATGTTCCCGGTAGGCTGTAAGAGCACTGGGCAACGCCAGATGTTTCTTAGCTTCCCGAAGAGCTGGAAGCGAGAAGCTTTGGTGCCACTCTCTCACTTTGGACTCAAGGCAGCCCTTGGGGCAGGTAGCTCTAGCCCAGTGGAGCACACCCAGAGCAGAAGTTCTACTTCGGCCAGTTCAGGCCACCAACAAACTGCGTTTCACAGGCCTTGGTAAGAGATGTTCCCGGTAGGCTGTAAGAGCACTGGGCAACGCCAGATGTTTCTTAGCTTCCCGAAGAGCTGGAAGCAAGATGCTTTGGGGCCTCTCATCCCCTTTGCAAACAAGGTGGCCCTATGGGCCAGGCAGCTCTAGGCCAATGGAGCACACCCAGAGCAGAAGTTCTACCTCAGCCAAATAAGGCCTGCCAAGAAACTGCGTTTCAAAGGCTTTGGTAAGAGATGTTCCCGGTACTCTGTTAGAGCACTGGGCAGAGCCATTTGTTTCTTAGCTTCCCAAAGAGCTGGAAGCAAGATGCTTTGGGGGCTCCCTGCCCCTTTGCCAACAAGGGTGACCTTTGGGCCTTTCAGCTCTAGGCCAATGGAGCACACCCAGAGCAGAAGTCCTACTTCAGCCAGATCAGGCCTGCCAAGGAACTGCGTTTCAGAGGCCTTTGTATGTGACGTTCCCGGTAGGCTGTGAGAGCACGGTGCAGAGCCAGTTGTATCCTTGTTTCCCAAACAGCTGGAAGCAAGACGCTTTGGGGCCTCTCTGCCCCTTTGGAAACAAGGCAGCACGTTGGGTCTGGCAGCTCTAGGGCAATGGAGCACAACCAGAGCCGAAGTTCTACTTCTTCCAGATCAGGCCTGCCTAGACAGTGCGTTCACAGGCCTTGATAAGAGATGTTCTCTTAGGCTATAAGAGCACTGGGCACAGCCAGTTGTTTCTTAGCTTCCCAAGAGGTGGAAGCAAGATGCTTTGGGGCCTCTCTCCCCCTTTGGAAACAAGGCAGCCCTTTGGGCCTTTCAGCTCTAGGGCAATGGAGCACACCCAGAGCAGAAGTTCTACCTCAGCCAGATCAGGCCTGCCAAGAAACTGCTTTTCACAGGCCTTCGTAAGAGGTGTTCCCGGAAGGCTGTAAGAGTACCTGGCAGAGCGAGTTGTTTCTTAGCTTCAAAAACAGCTGGAAGCAACATGATTTGGGGCCTCTCTCCCCCTTTGGAAACAAAGCAGCCTTTGTGCCTGGCAGCTCTAGGCCAAAGTAGCACACCCAGAGCACAAGTTCTACCTCAGCCAGATAAGGCCTGTCAAGAAGCTGCGTTTCACAGGCCTTTGTATGTGACGTTCCCGGTTGGCTTTGAGAGCACTGTGCAGAGCCAGTTGTTTTAGCTTCCCAGAGAGCAGGAAGCAAGATGCTTTGGGGCCTCTCTCACACTTTGGAAATAAAGGCATCCCTTTGGGCCTGGCAGCCCTAGGCCAATGGAGTACACCCAGAGCAGAAGTTCTACCTCAGCCACATCAGGCCTTCCAAGAAACTGCGTCTCACAGGCCTTTCTCTGTCACGTTGCCGGTAGGCTGTGAGAGCACTGTGCAGAGCCAGTTGTTTCTTAGCTTCCCAAAGATTTGGAAGCAAGATGCTTTGGGGACTCTCAGCCCCTTTGGAAACAAGGCGGCCCTTTGGGCCTGGCAGCTCTAGGCCAAAGTAGCACGCCCAGAGCAGGAGTTCTACTTCAGCCAGATCAGGCCTGCCAAGAAACTGCGTTTCACAGGCCTTGGTAAGAGATGTTCCCGGTAGGCTGTGAGAGCACTGTGGAGAGCCAGTTGCTTTAGCTTCCCACAGAGCTGGAAGCAAGATGCTTTGGGGCCTCTCTCTCCCTTTGGACACAAGGCAGCCGTTTGGGCCTGGCAGCTCTGGGCCAATGGAGCACACCCTCAGCAGAAGTTCTACTTCAGGCAGATCAGTCCTGCTCAGAAACTGCGTTTCACAGCCCTTGGTAAGAGATGTTCACGGTAGGCTGTGAGAGCACTGGGCAGAACCAGTTGTTTTTTAGCTTCCCAAAGTGCTGGAGGCAAGATGCTTTGGGGCCTCTCTCACCCTTTGGAAACAAGGCAGCCCTTAGGTCCTGGTAGCTCTAGGCCTATGTAGCACAACCAGAACAGAAGTTCTACTTCAGCCAGGTCAGGCCTGCCAAGAAACTGTGTTTCACAGGCCTTTCAAAGAGATGTTCTCTTAGGCTGTAAGAGCACTGGGCAGAGCCAGCTGTTTCTTAGCTTCCCGAAGAGCTGGGAGCAAGATGCTTTGGGTCCACTCTCCGTCTTTGGAAACAAGGCAGCCCTTTGGGCCTGGCAGCTCTAGGGCAATGGAGCACACCCAGAGCAGAAGTTCTACTTCAGCCAGATCAGGCCTGCCAGGAAACTGCGTTTCACAGGCCTTGGTAAGAGATGTTCCCGGTAGGCTGTAAGAGCACTGGGCAGAGCCAGTTGTTTCTTACCTTCCTGAAAAGCTGGAAGCAAGATGCTTGGGACCCCTCTGCCCGTTTGGGAACAAGGCAGCCTTTTGGGTCGGGAAGCTCTAGGCCAATGGAGCACACGCAGAGCAGGAGTTCTACTTCAGCCTGATCAGGCCTGCAAAGAAACAGCGTTTGACAGGCCTTGGTAAGAGATGTTCCCGTTAGGTGTAAGAGCACTGGGCAGAGCCAGTTGTGTCTTAGCTTCGCAAAGACCGGGAAGCAAGATGCTTTGGGCCTCTCTGCCCCTTGGAAACAGGGCAGCACTTTGGGCCTGGCAGCTCTAGGGCAATGGAGCACACCCAGAGCCGGAGTTCTACTTCAGCCAGATGAGGCCTGCCAAGAAACTGCGTTTCACAGGCCTTTCAAAGACATGTTCCCGGTAGGCTGTAAGAGCACGGGGCAGAGCGAGTTGGTTCTTAGCTTCCCAGAGAGCTGGAAGCAAGATGCTTTGGGGCCTCTCTGCCCCTTTGGAAACAAGGCAGCACCTTGGGCCTGGCAGCTCTAGGGCAATGGAGCACACCCAGAGCAGAAGTTCTACTTCAGCCAAATCAGGCCTGCCTAGACAGTGCGTTTCACAGGCCTTGATAAGAGATGTTCTCTTAGGCTATAAGAGCACTGGGCAACGCCAGATGTTTCTTAGCTTCCCAAGAGGTGGAAGCAAGATGCTTTGGGGCCTCTCTCCCCCTTTGGTAACAAGGCAGCCCTTTGGGCCTTTCAGCTCTAGGGCAATGGAGCACACCCAGAGCAGAAGTTCTACCTCAGCCAGATCAGGCCTGCCAAGAAACTGCTTTTCACAGGCCTTCGTAAGAGGTGTTCCCGGAAGGCTGTAAGAGTACCTGGCAGAGCGAGTTGTTTCTTAGCTTCAAAAACAGCTGGAAGCAACATGATTTGGGGCCTCTCTCCCCCTTTGGAAACAAAGCAGCCTTTGTGCCTGGCAGCTCTAGGCCAAAGTAGCACACCCAGAGCACAAGTTCTACCTCAGCCAGATAAGGCCTGTCAAGAAGCTGCGTTTCACAGGCCTTTGTATGTGACGTTCCCGGTTGGCTTTGAGAGCACTGTGCAGAGCCAGTTGTTTTAGCTTCCCAGAGAGCAGGAAGCAAGATGCTTTGGGGCCTCTCTCACACTTTGGAAATAAAGGCAGCCCTTTGGGCCTGGCAGCCCTAGGCCAATGGAGTACACCCAGAGCAGAAGTTCTACCTCAGCCAGATCAGGCCTTCCAAGAAACTGCGTCTCACAGGCCTTTCTCTGTCACGTTGCCGGTAGGCTGTGAGAGCACTGTGCAGAGCCAGTTGTTTCTTAGCTTCCCAAAGATTTGGAAGCAAGATGCTTTGGGGACTCTCAGCCCCTTTGGAAACAAGGCGGCCCTTTGGGCCTGGCAGCTCTAGGCCAAAGTAGCACGCCCAGAGCAGGAGTTCTACTTCAGCCAGATCAGGCCTGCCAAGAAACTGCGTTTCACAGGCCTTGGTAAGAGATGTTCCCGGTAGGCTGTGAGAGCACTGTGGAGAGCCAGTTGCTTTAGCTTCCCACAGAGCTGGAAGCAAGATGCTTTGGGGCCTCTCTCTCCCTTTGGACACAAGGCAGCCGTTTGGGCCTGGCAGCTCTAGGCCAATGGAGCACACCCACAGCAGAAGTTCTACTTCAGGCAGATCAGTCCTGCCCAGAAACTGCGTTTCACAGCCCTTGGTAAGAGATGTTCACGGTAGGCTGTGAGAGCACTGGGCAGAACCAGTTGTTTTTTAGCTTCCCAAAGTGCTGGAGGCAAGATGCTTTGGGGCCTCTCTCACCCTTTGGAAACAAGGCAGCCCTTAGGTCCTGGTAGCTCTAGGCCTATGTAGCACAACCAGAACAGAAGTTCTACTTCAGCCAGGTCAGGCCTGCCAAGAAACTGCGTTTCACAGGCCTTTCAAAGAGATGTTCTCTGAGGCTGTCAGAGCACAGGGCAGAGCCAGCTGTTTCTTAGCTTCCCGAAGAGCTGGGAGCAAGATGCTTTGGGTCCACTCTCCGTCTTTGGAAACAAGGCAGCCCTTTGGGCCTGGCAGCTCTAGGGCAATGGAGAACACCCAGAGCAGAAGTTCTACTTCAGCCAGATCAGGCCTGCCAGGAAACTGCGTTTCACAGGCCTTGGTAAGAGATGTTCCCGGTAGGCTGTAAGAGCACTGGGCAGAGCCAGTTGTTTCTTACCTTCCTGAAAAGCTGGAAGCAAGATGCTTGGGACCCCTCTGCCCGTTTGGGAACAAGGCAGCCTTTTGGGTCGGGAAGCTCTAGGCCAATGGAGCACACGCAGAGCAGGAGTTCTACTTCAGCCTGATCAGGCCTGCAAAGAAACAGCGTTTGACAGGCCTTGGTAAGAGATGTTCCCGGTAGGTGTAAGAGCACTGGGCATAGCCAGTTGTTTCTTAGCTTTGCAAAGACCGGGAAGCAAGATGCTTTGGGCCTCTCTGCCCCTTGGAAACAGGGCAGCACTTTGGGCCTGGCAGCTCTAGGGCAGTGGAGCACACCCAGAGCCGGAGTTCTACTTCAGCCAGATGAGGCCTGCCAAGAAACTGCGTTTCACAGGCCTTTCAAAGACATGTTCCCGGTAGGCTGTAAGAGCACGGGGCAGAGCGAGTTGGTTCTTAGCTTCCCAGAGAGCTGGAAGCAAGATGCTTTGGGGCCTCTCTGCCCCTTTGTAAACAAGGCAGCACCTTGGGCCTGGCAGCTCTAGCTAAATGGAGCACACCCAGAGCAGAAGTTCTACTTCAGCCAAATCAGGCCTGCCAGGAAACGGCGTTTCACAGGCCTTGGTAAGAGATGTTCCCGGTAGGCTGTAAGAGCACTGGGCAACGCCAGATGTTTCTTAGCTTCCCGAAGAGCTGGAAGCGAGAAGCTTTGGTGCCACTCTCTCACTTTGGACTCAAGGCAGCCCTTTGGGGCAGGTAGCTCTAGCCCAGTGGAGCACACCCAGAGCAGAAGTTCTACTTCGGCCAGTTCAGGCCACCAACAAACTGCGTTTCACAGGCCTTGGTAAGAGATGTTCCCGGTAGGCTGTAAGAGCACTGGGCAACGCCAGATGTTTCTTAGCTTCCCGAAGAGCTGGAAGCAAGATGCTTTGGGGCCTCTCATCCCCTTTGCAAACAAGGTGGCCCTATGGGCCAGGCAGCTCTAGGCCAATGGAGCACACCCAGAGCAGAAGTTCTACCTCAGCCAAATAAGGCCTGCCAAGAAACTGCGTTTCAAAGGCTTTGGTAAGAGATGTTCCCGGTACTCTGTTAGAGCACTGGGCAGAGCCATTTGTTTCTTAGCTTCCCAAAGAGCTGGAAGCAAGATGCTTTGGGGGCTCCCTGCCCCTTTGCCAACAAGGGTGACCTTTGGGCCTTTCAGCTCTAGGCCAATGGAGCACACCCAGAGCAGAAGTCCTACTTCAGCCAGATCAGGCCTGCCAAGGAACTGCGTTTCAGAGGCCTTTGTATGTGACGTTCCCGGTAGGCTGTGAGAGCACGGTGCAGAGCCAGTTGTATCCTTGTTTCCCAAACAGCTGGAAGCAAGACGCTTTGGGGCCTCTCTGCCCCTTTGGAAACAAGGCAGCACGTTGGGTCTGGCAGCTCTAGGGCAATGGAGCACAACCAGAGCCGAAGTTCTACTTCTTCCAGATCAGGCCTGCCTAGACAGTGCGTTCACAGGCCTTGATAAGAGATGTTCTCTTAGGCTATAAGAGCACTGGGCACAGCCAGTTGTTTCTTAGCTTCCCAAGAGGTGGAAGCAAGATGCTTTGGGGCCTCTCTCCCCCTTTGGAAACAAGGCAGCCCTTTGGGCCTTTCAGCTCTAGGGCAATGGAGCACACCCAGAGCAGAAGTTCTACCTCAGCCAGATCAGGCCTGCCAAGAAACTGCTTTTCACAGGCCTTCGTAAGAGGTGTTCCCGGAAGGCTGTAAGAGTACCTGGCAGAGCGAGTTGTTTCTTAGCTTCAAAAACAGCTGGAAGCAACATGATTTGGGGCCTCTCTCCCCATTTGGAAACAAAGCAGCCTTTGTGCCTGGCAGCTCTAGGCCAAAGTAGCACACCCAGAGCACAAGTTCTACCTCAGCCAGATAAGGCCTGTCAAGAAGCTGCGTTTCACAGGCCTTTGTATGTGACGTTCCCGGTTGGCTTTGAGAACACTGTGCAGAGCCAGTTGTTTTAGCTTCCCAGAGAGCAGGAAGCAAGATGCTTTGGGGCCTCTCTCACACTTTGGAAATGAAGGCAGCCCTTTGGGCCTGGCAGCCCTAGGCCAATGGAGTACACCCAGAGCAGAAGTTCTACCTCAGCCAGATCAGGCCTTCCAAGAAACTGCGTCTCACAGGCCTTTCTCTGTCACGTTGCCGGTAGGCTGTGAGAGCACTGTGCAGAGCCAGTTGTTTCTTAGCTTCCCAAAGATTTGGAATCAAGAAGCTTTGGGGACTCTCAGCCCCTTTGGAAACAAGGCGGCCCTTTAGGCCTGGCAGCTCTAGGCCAAAGTAGCACGCCCAAAGCAGGAGTTCTACTTCAGCCTGATCAGGCCTGCCAAGAAACTGCGTTTCACAGGCCTTTCAAAGACATGTTCCCGGTAGGCTGTAAGAGCACGGGGTAGAGCGAGTTGGTTCTTAGCTTCCCAGAGAGCTGGAAGCAAGATGCTTTGGGGCCTCTCTGCCCCTTTGGAAACAAGGCAGCGCATTGGGCCTGGCAGCTCTAGGGCAATGGAGCACACCCAGAGCAGAAGTTCTACTTCAGCCAAATCAGGCCTGCCAGGAAACGGCGTTTCACAGGCCTTGGTAAGAGATGTTCCCGGTAGGCTGTAAGAGCACTGGGCAACGCCAGATGTTTCTTAGCTTCCCGAAGAGCTGTAAGCGAGAAGCTTTCGTGCCACTCTCTCACTTTGGACTCAAGGCAGCCCTTTGGGGCAGGTAGCTCTAGGCCAGTGGAGCACACCCAGAGCAGAAGTTCTACTTCGGCCAGTTCAGGCCACCAACAAACTGCGTTTCACAGGCCTTGGTAAGAGATATTCCCGGTAGGCTGTAAGAGCACTGGGCAACGCCAGATGTTTCTTAGCTTCCCGAAGAGCTGGAAGCAAGATGCTTTGGGGCCTCTCATCCCCTTTGCAAACAAGGCGGCCCTATGGGCCACGCAGCTCTAGGCCAATGGAGCACACCCAGAGCAGATGTTCTACCTCAGCCAGATCAGGCCTTCCAAGAAACTGCGTCTCACAGGCCTTTCTCTGTCACGTTGCCGGTAGGCTGTGAGAGCACTGTGCAGAGCCAGTTGTTTCTTAGCTTCCCAAAGATTTGGAAGCAAGATGCTTTGGGGACTCTCAGCCCCTTTGGAAACAAGGCGGCCCTTTAGGCCTGGCAGCTCTAGGCCAAAGTAGCACGCCCAAAGCAGGAGTTCTACTTCAGCCTGATCAGGCCTGCCAAGAAACTGCGTTTCACAGGCCTTTCAAAGACATGTTCCCGGTAGGCTGTAAGAGCACGGGGCAGAGCGAGTTGGTTCTTAGCTTCCCAGAGAGCTGGAAGCAAGATGCTTTGGGGCCTCTCTGCCCCTTTGGAAACAAGGCAGCGCATTGGGCCTGGCAGCTCTAGGGCAATGGAGCACACCCAGAGCAGAAGTTCTACTTCAGCCAAATCAGGCCTGCCAGGAAACGGCGTTTCACAGGCCTTGGTAAGAGATGTTCCCGGTAGGCTGTAAGAGCACTGGGCAACGCCAGATGTTTCTTAGCTTCCCGAAGAGCTGGAAGCGAGAAGCTTTGGTGCCACTCTCTCACTTTGGACTCAAGGCAGCCCTTTGGGGCAGGTAGCTCTAGGCCAGTGGAGCACACCCAGAGCAGAAGTTCTACTTCGGCCAGTTCAGGCCACCAACAAACTGCGTTTCACAGGCCTTGGTAAGAGATATTCCCGGTAGGCTGTAAGAGCACTGGGCAACGCCAGATGTTTCTTAGCTTCCCGAAGAGCTGGAAGCAAGATGCTTTGGGGCCTCTCATCCCCTTTGCAAACAAGGCGGCCCTATGGGCCACGCAGCTCTAGGCCAATGGAGCACACCCAGAGCAGAAGTTCTACCTCAGCCAGATCAGGCCTTCCAAGAAACTGCGTCTCACAGGCCTTTCTCTGTCACGTTGCCGGTAGGCTGTGAGAGCACTGTGCAGAGCCAGTTGTTTCTTAGCTTCCCAAAGATTTGGAAGCAAGATGCTTTGGGGACTCTCAGCCCCTTTGGAAACAAGGCGGCCCTTTGGGCCTGGCAGCTCTAGGCCAGGGTAGCACGCCCAAAGGAGGAGTTCTACTTCAGCCACATCAGGCCGGCCAAGAAACTGCGTTTCACAGGCCTTTCAAAGACATGTTCCCGGTAGGCTGTAAGAGCACGGGGCAGAGCGAGTTGGTTCTTAGCTTCCCAGAGAGCTGGAAGCAAGATGCTTTGGGGCCTCTCTGCCCCTTTGGAAACAAGGCAGCACATTGGGCCTGGCAGCTCTAGGGCAATGGAGCACACCCAGAGCAGAAGTTCTACATCAGCCAAATCAGGCCTGCCAGGAAACGGCGTTTCACATGCCTTGGTAAGAGATGTTCCCGGTAGGCTGTAAGAGCACTGGGCAACGCCAGATGTTTCTTAGCTTCCCGAAGAGCTGGAAGCAAGATGCTTTGGGGGCTCCCTGCCCCTTTGAGAACAAGGGCGACCTTTGGTCCTTTCAGCTCTAGGCCAATGGAGCACACCCAGAGCAGAAGTCCTACTTCAGCCAGATCAGGCCTGCCAAGGAACTGCGTTTCAGAGGCCTTTGTATGTGACGTTCCCGGTTGGCTGTGAGAGCACGGTGCAGAGCCAGTTGTTTCCTTGTTTCCCAAACAGCTGGAAGCAAGACGCTTTGGGGCCTCTCTGCCCCTTTGGAAACAAGGCAGCACGTTGGGTCTGGCAGCTCTAGGGCAATGGAGCACAACCAGAGCCGAAGTTCTACTTCTTCCAGATCAGGCCTGCCTAGACAGTGCGTTTCACAGGCCTTGATAAGAGATGTTCTCTTAGGCTGTAAGAGCACTGGGCACAGCCAGTTGTTTCTTAGCTTCCCAAGAGGTGGAAGCAAGATGCTTTGGGGCCTCTCTCCCCCTTTGGAAACAAAGCAGCCTTTGTGCCTGGCAGCTCTAGGCCAAAGTAGCACACCCAGAGCAGAAGTTCTACCTCAGCCAGATCAGGCCTGCCAAGAAACTGCATTTCACAGGCCTTGGTAAGAGATGTTCCCGGTAGGCTGTAAGAGCACTGGGCAGAGCCAGTTGTTTCTTACCTTCCTGAAAAGCTGGAAGCAAGATGCTTGGGACCCCTCTGCCCGTTTGGGAACAAGGCAGCCTTTTGGGTCGGGAAGCTCTAGGCCAATGGAGCACACGCAGAGCAGGAGTTCTACTTCAGCCTGATCAGGCCTGCAAAGAAACAGCGTTTGACAGGCCTTGGTAAGAGATGTTCCCGGTAGGTGTAAGAGCACTGGGCAGAGCCAGTTGTGTCTTAGCTTCGCAAAGACCGGGAAGCAAGATGCTTTGGGCCTCTCTGCCCCTTGGAAACAGGGCAGCACTTTGGGCCTGGCAGCTCTAGGGCAGTGGAGCACACCCAGAGCCGGAGTTCTACTTCAGCCAGATGAGGCCTGCCAAGAAACTGCGTTTCACAGGCCTTTCAAAGACATGTTCCCGGTAGGCTGTAAGAGCACGGGGCAGAGCGAGTTGGTTCTTAGCTTCCCAGAGAGCTGGAAGCAAGATGCTTTGGGGCCTCTCTGCCCCTTTGGAAACAAGGCAGCACCTTGGGCCTGGCAGCTCTAGGGCAATGGAGCACACCCAGAGCAGAAGTTCTACTTCAGCCAAATCAGGCCTGCCAGGAAACGGCGTTTCACAGGCCTTGGTAAGAGATGTTCCCGGTAGGCTGTAAGAGCACTGGGCAACGCCAGATGTTTCTTAGCTTCCCGAAGAGCTGGAAGCGAGAAGCTTTGGTGCCACTCTCTCACTTTGGACTCAAGGCAGCCCTTTGGGGCAGGTAGCTCTACGCCAGTGGAGCACACCCAGAGCAGAAGTTCTACTTGGGCCAGTTCAGGCCACCAACAAACTGCGTTTCACAGGCCTTGGTAAGAGATGTTCCCGGTAGGCTGTAAGAGCACTGGGCAACGCCAGATGTTTCTTAGCTTCCCGAAGAGCTGGAAGCAAGATGCTTTGGGGCCTCTCATCCCCTTTGCAAACAAGGCGGCCCTATGGGCCAGGCAGCTCTAGGCCAATGGAGCACACCCAGAGCAGAAGTTCTACTTCGGCCAGTTCAGGCCACCAACAAACTGCGTTTCAGAGGCCTTGGTAAGAGATGTTCCCGGTAGGCTGTAAGAGAACTGGGCAACGCCAGATGTTTCTTAGCTTCCCGAAGAGCTGGAAGCAAGATGCTTTGGGGCCTCTCATCCCCTTTGCAAACAAGGCCGACCTTTGGGCCAGGCAGCTCTAGGCCAATGGAGCACACCCAGAGCAGAAGTTCTACCTCAGCCAGATAAGGCCTGCCAAGAAACTGCGTTTCAAAGGCTTTGGTAAGAGATGTTCCCGGTACTCTGTTAGAGCACTGGGCAGAGCCATTTGTTTCTTAGCTTCCCAAAGAGCTGGAAGCAAGATGCTTTGGGGGCTCCCTGCCCCTTTGCCAACAAGGGCGACCTTTGGGCCTTTCAGCTCTAGGCCAATGGAGCACACCCAGAGCAGAAGTCCTACTTCAGCCAGATCAGGCCTGCCAAGGAATTGCGTTTCAGAGGCCTTTGTATGTGACGTTCCCGGTAGGCTGTGAGAGCACGGTGCAGAGCCAGTTGTTTCCTTGTTTCCCAAACAGCTGGAAGCAAGACGCTTTGGGGCCTCTCTGCCCCTTTGGAAACAAGGCAGCACGTTGGGTCTGGCAGCTCTAGGGCAATGGAGCACAACCAGAGCCGAAGTTCTACTTCTTCCAGATCAGGCCTGCCTAGACAGTGCGTTTCCCAGGCCTTGATAAGAGATGTTCTCTTAGGCTATAAGAGCACTGGGCACAGCCAGTTGTTTCTTAGCTTCCCAAGAGGTGGAAGCAACATGCTTTGGGGCCTCTCTCCCCCTTTGGAAACAAGGCAGCCCTTTGGGCCTTTCAGCTCTAGGGCAATGGAGCACACCCAGAGCAGAAGTTCTACCTCAGCCAGATCAGGCCTGCCAAGAAACTGCTTTTCACAGGCCTTCGTAAGAGGTGTTCCCGGAAGGCTGTAAGAGTACCTGGCAGAGCGAGTTGTTTCTTAGCTTCAAAAACAGCTGGAAGCAACATGATTTGGGGCCTCTCTCCCCCTTTGGAAACAAAGCAGCCTTTGTGCCTGGCAGCTCTAGGCCAAAGTAGCACACCCAGAGCAGAAGTTCTACCTCAGCCAGATGAGGCCTGCCAAGAAACTGCTTTTCACAGGCCTTCGTAAGAGGTGTTCCCGGAAGGCTTGAAGAGTACCTGGCAGAGCGAGTTGTTTCTTAGCTTCAAAAACAGCTGGAAGCAACATGATTTGGGGCCTCTCTCCCCCTTTGGAAACAAAGCAGCCTTTGTGCCTGGCAGCTCTAGGCCAAAGTAGCACACCCAGAGCAGAAGTTCTACCTCAGCCAGATAAGGCCTGTCAAGAAGCTGCGTTTCACAGGCCTTTGTATGTGACGTTCCCGGTTGGCTTTGAGAGCACTGTGCAGAGCCAGTTGTTTTAGCTTCCCAGAGAGCAGGAAGCAAGATGCTTTGGGGCCTCTCTCTCACTTTGGAAATAAAGGCAGCCCTTTGGGCCTGGAAGCCCTAGGCCAATGGAGTACACCCAGAGCAGAAGTTCTACCTCAGCCAGATCAGGCCTTCCAAGAAACTGCGTCTCACAGGCCTTTCTCTGTCACGTTGCCGGTAGGCTGTGAGAGCACTGTGCAGAGCCAGTTGTTTCTTAGCTTCCCAAAGATTTGGAAGCAAGATACTTTGGGGACTCTCAGCCCCTTTGGAAACAAGGCGGCCCTTTGGTCCTGGCAGCTCTAGGCCAAAGTAGCACGCCCAGAGCAGGAGTTCTACTTCAGCCAGATCAGGCCTGCCAAGAAACTGCGTTTCACAGGCCTTGGTAAGAGATGTTCCCGGTAGGCTGTGAGAGCACTGTGGAGAGCCAGTTGCTTTAGCTTCCCACAGAGCTGGAAGCAAGATGCTTTGGGGCCTCTCTCTCCCTTTGGACACAAGGCAGCCGTTTGGGCCTGGCAGCTCTAGGCCAATGGAGCACACCCACAGCAGAAGTTCTACTTCAGGCAGATCAGTCCTGCCCAGAAACTGCGTTTCACAGCCCTTGGTAAGAGATGTTCACGGTAGGCTGTGACAGCACTGGGCAGAACCAGTTGTTTTTTAGCTTCCCAAAGTGCTGGAGGCAAGATGCTTTGGGGCCTCTCTCACCCTTTGGAAACAAGGCAGCCTTTAGGTCCTGGTAGCTCTAGGCCTATGTAGCACAACCAGAACAGAAGTTCTACTTCAGCCAGGTCAGGCCTGCCAAGAAACTGCGTTTCACAGGCCTTTCAAAGAGATGTTCTCTTAGGCTGTAAGAGCACTGGGCAGAGCCAGCTGTTTCTTAGCTTCCCGAAGAGCTGGGAGCAAGATGCTTTGGGTCCACTCTCCGTCTTTGGAAACAAGGCAGCCCTTTGGGCCTGGCAGCTCTAGGGCAATGGAGCACACCCAGAGCAGAAGTTCTACTTCAGCCAGATCAGGCCTGCCAGGAAACTGCATTTCACAGGCCTTGGTAAGAGATGTTCCCGGTAGGCTGTAAGAGCACTGGGCAGAGCCAGTTGTTTCTTACCTTCCTGAAAAGCTGGAAGCAAGATGCTTGGGACCCCTCTGCCCGTTTGGGAACAAGGCAGCCTTTTGGGTCGGGAAGCTCTAGGCCAATGGAGCACACGCAGAGCAGGAGTTCTACTTCAGCCTGATCAGGCCTGCAAAGAAACAGCGTTTGACAGGCCTTGGTAAGAGATGTTCCCGGTAGGTGTAAGAGCACTGGGCAGAGCCAGTTGTGTCTTAGCTTCGCAAAGACCGGGAAGCAAGATGCTTTGGGCCTCTCTGCCCCTTGGAAACAGGGCAGCACTTTGGGCCTGGCAGCTCTAGGGCAGTGGAGCACACCCAGAGCCGGAGTTCTACTTCAGCCAGATGAGGCCTGCCAAGAAACTGCGTTTCACAGGCCTTTCAAAGACATGTTCCCGGTAGGCTGTAAGAGCACGGGGCAGAGCGAGTTGGTTCTTAGCTTCCCAGAGAGCTGGAAGCAAGATGCTTTGGGGCCTCTCTGCCCCTTTGGAAACAAGGCAGCACCTTGGGCCTGGCAGCTCTAGGGCAATGGAGCACACCCAGAGCAGAAGTTCTACATCAGCCAAATCAGGCCTGCCAGGAAACGGCGTTTCACATGCCTTGGTAAGAGATGTTCCCGGTAGGCTGTAAGAGCACTGGGCAACGCCAGATGTTTCTTAGCTTCCCGAAGAGCTGGAAGCAAGATGCTTTGGGGGCTCCCTGCCCCTTTGAGAACAAGGGCGACCTTTGGTCCTTTCAGCTCTAGGCCAATGGAGCACACCCAGAGCAGAAGTCCTACTTCAGCCAGATCAGGCCTGCCAAGGAACTGCGTTTCAGAGGCCTTTGTATGTGACGTTCCCGGTTGGCTGTGAGAGCACGGTGCAGAGCCAGTTGTTTCCTTGTTTCCCAAACAGCTGGAAGCAAGACGCTTTGGGGCCTCTCTGCCCCTTTGGAAACAAGGCAGCACGTTGGGTCTGGCAGCTCTAGGGCAATGGAGCACAACCAGAGCCGAAGTTCTACTTCTTCCAGATCAGGCCTGCCTAGACAGTGCGTTTCACAGGCCTTGATAAGAGATGTTCTCTTAGGCTGTAAGAGCACTGGGCACAGCCAGTTGTTTCTTAGCTTCCCAAGAGGTGGAAGCAAGATGCTTTGGGGCCTCTCTCCCCCTTTGGAAACAAAGCAGCCTTTGTGCCTGGCAGCTCTAGGCCAAAGTAGCACACCCAGAGCAGAAGTTCTACCTCAGCCAGATCAGGCCTGCCAAGAAACTGCATTTCACAGGCCTTGGTAAGAGATGTTCCCAGTAGGCTGTAAGAGCACTGGGCAGAGCCAGTTGTTTCTTACCTTCCTGAAAAGCTGGAAGCAAGATGCTTGGGACCCCTCTGCCCGTTTGGGAACAAGGCAGCCTTTTGGGTCGGGAAGCTCTAGGCCAATGGAGCACACGCAGAGCAGGAGTTCTACTTCAGCCTGATCAGGCCTGCAAAGAAACAGCGTTTGACAGGCCTTGGTAAGAGATGTTCCCGGTAGGTGTAAGAGCACTGGGCAGAGCCAGTTGTGTCTTAGCTTCGCAAAGACCGGGAAGCAAGATGCTTTGGGCCTCTCTGCCCCTTGGAAACAGGGCAGCACTTTGGGCCTGGCAGCTCTAGGGCAGTGGAGCACACCCAGAGCCGGAGTTCTACTTCAGCCAGATGAGGCCTGCCAAGAAACTGCGTTTCACAGGCCTTTCAAAGACATGTTCCCGGTAGGCTGTAAGAGCACGGGGCAGAGCGAGTTGGTTCTTAGCTTCCCAGAGAGCTGGAAGCAAGATGCTTTGGGGCCTCTCTGCCCCTTTGGAAACAAGGCAGCACCTTGGGCCTGGCAGCTCTAGGGCAATGGAGCACACCCAGAGCAGAAGTTCTACTTCAGCCAAATCAGGCCTGCCAGGAAACGGCGTTTCACAGGCCTTGGTAAGAGATGTTCCCGGTAGGCTGTAAGAGCACTGGGCAACGCCAGATGTTTCTTAGCTTCCCGAAGAGCTGGAAGCGAGAAGCTTTGGTGCCACTCTCTCACTTTGGACTCAAGGCAGCCCTTTGGGGCAGGTAGCTCTACGCCAGTGGAGCACACCCAGAGCAGAAGTTCTACTTGGGCCAGTTCAGGCCACCAACAAACTGCGTTTCACAGGCCTTGGTAAGAGATGTTCCCGGTAGGCTGTAAGAGCACTGGGCAACGCCAGATGTTTCTTAGCTTCCCGAAGAGCTGGAAGCAAGATGCTTTGGGGCCTCTCATCCCCTTTGCAAACAAGGCGGCCCTATGGGCCAGGCAGCTCTAGGCCAATGGAGCACACCCAGAGCAGAAGTTCTACTTCGGCCAGTTCAGGCCACCAACAAACTGCGTTTCAGAGGCCTTGGTAAGAGATGTTCCCGGTAGGCTGTAAGAGAACTGGGCAACGCCAGATGTTTCTTAGCTCCCCGAAGAGCTGGAAGCAAGATGCTTTGGGGCCTCTCATCCCCTTTGCAAACAAGGCCGACCTTTGGGCCAGGCAGCTCTAGGCCAATGGAGCACACCCAGAGCAGAAGTTCTACCTCAGCCAGATAAGGCCTGCCAAGAAACTGCGTTTCAAAGGCTTTGGTAAGAGATGTTCCCGGTACTCTGTTAGAGCACTGGGCAGAGCCATTTGTTTCTTAGCTTCCCAAAGAGCTGGAAGCAAGATGCTTTGGGGGCTCCCTGCCCCTTTGCCAACAAGGGCGACCTTTGGGCCTTTCAGCTCTAGGCCAATGGAGCACACCCAGAGCAGAAGTCCTACTTCAGCCAGATCAGGCCTGCCAAGGAATTGCGTTTCAGAGGCCTTTGTATGTGACGTTCCCGGTAGGCTGTGAGAGCACGGTGCAGAGCCAGTTGTTTCCTTGTTTCCCAAACAGCTGGAAGCAAGACGCTTTGGGGCCTCTCTGCCCCTTTGGAAACAAGGCAGCACGTTGGGTCTGGCAGCTCTAGGGCAATGGAGCACAACCAGAGCCGAAGTTCTACTTCTTCCAGATCAGGCCTGCCTAGACAGTGCGTTTCCCAGGCCTTGATAAGAGATGTTCTCTTAGGCTATAAGAGCACTGGGCACAGCCAGTTGTTTCTTAGCTTCCCAAGAGGTGGAAGCAAGATGCTTTGGGGCCTCTCTCCCCCTTTGGAAACAAGGCAGCCCTTTGGGCCTTTCAGCTCTAGGGCAATGGAGCACACCCAGAGCAGAAGTTCTACCTCAGCCAGATCAGGCCTGCCAAGAAACTGCTTTTCACAGGCCTTCGTAAGAGGTGTTCCCGGAAGGCTGTAAGAGTACCTGGCAGAGCGAGTTGTTTCTTAGCTTCAAAAACAGCTGGAAGCAACATGATTTGGGGCCTCTCTCCCCCTTTGGAAACAAAGCAGCCTTTGTGCCTGGCAGCTCTAGGCCAAAGTAGCACACCCAGAGCAGAAGTTCTACCTCAGCCAGATGAGGCCTGCCAAGAAACTGCTTTTCACAGGCCTTCGTAAGAGGTGTTCCCGGAAGGCTTGAAGAGTACCTGGCAGAGCGAGTTGTTTCTTAGCTTCAAAAACAGCTGGAAGCAACATGATTTGGGGCCTCTCTCCCCCTTTGGAAACAAAGCAGCCTTTGTGCCTGGCAGCTCTAGGCCAAAGTAGCACACCCAGAGCAGAAGTTCTACCTCAGCCAGATAAGGCCTGTCAAGAAGCTGCGTTTCACAGGCCTTTGTATGTGACGTTCCCGGTTGGCTTTGAGAGCACTGTGCAGAGCCAGTTGTTTTAGCTTCCCAGAGAGCAGGAAGCAAGATGCTTTGGGGCCTCTCTCTCACTTTGGAAATAAAGGCAGCCCTTTGGGCCTGGCAGCCCTAGGCCAATGGAGTACACCCAGAGCAGAAGTTCTACCTCAGCCAGATCAGGCCTTCCAAGAAACTGCGTCTCACAGGCCTTTCTCTGTCACGTTGCCGGTAGGCTGTGAGAGCACTGTGCAGAGCCAGTTGTTTCTTAGCTTCCCAAAGATTTGGAAGCAAGATACTTTGGGGACTCTCAGCCCCTTTGGAAACAAGGCGGCCCTTTGGGCCTGGCAGCTCTAGGCCAAAGTAGCACGCCCAGAGCAGGAGTTCTACTTCAGCCAGATCAGGCCTGCCAAGAAACTGCGTTTCACAGGCCTTGGTAAGAGATGTTCCCGGTAGGCTGTGAGAGCACTGTGGAGAGCCAGTTGCTTTAGCTTCCCACAGAGCTGGAAGCAAGATGCTTTGGGGCCTCTCTCTCCCTTTGGACACAAGGCAGCCGTTTGGGCCTGGCAGCTCTAGGCCAATGGAGCACACCCACAGCAGAAGTTCTACTTCAGGCAGATCAGTCCTGCCCAGAAACTGCGTTTCACAGCCCTTGGTAAGAGATGTTCACGGTAGGCTGTGACAGCACTGGGCAGAACCAGTTGTTTTTTAGCTTCCCAAAGTGCTGGAGGCAAGATGCTTTGGGGCCTCTCTCACCCTTTGGAAACAAGGCAGCCTTTAGGTCCTGGTAGCTCTAGGCCTATGTAGCACAACCAGAACAGAAGTTCTACTTCAGCCAGGTCAGGCCTGCCAAGAAACTGCGTTTCACAGGCCTTTCAAAGAGATGTTCTCTTAGGCTGTAAGAGCACTGGGCAGAGCCAGCTGTTTCTTAGCTTCCCGAAGAGCTGGGAGCAAGATGCTTTGGGTCCACTCTCCGTCTTTGGAAACAAGGCAGCCCTTTGGGCCTGGCAGCTCTAGGGCAATGGAGCACACCCAGAGCAGAAGTTCTACTTCAGCCAGATCAGGCCTGCCAGGAAACTGCATTTCACAGGCCTTGGTAAGAGATGTTCCCGGTAGGCTGTAAGAGCACTGGGCAGAGCCAGTTGTTTCTTACCTTCCTGAAAAGCTGGAAGCAAGATGCTTGGGACCCCTCTGCCCGTTTGGGAACAAGGCAGCCTTTTGGGTCGGGAAGCTCTAGGCCAATGGAGCACACGCAGAGCAGGAGTTCTACTTCAGCCTGATCAGGCCTGCAAAGAAACAGCGTTTGACAGGCCTTGGTAAGAGATGTTCCCGGTAGGTGTAAGAGCACTGGGCAGAGCCAGTTGTGTCTTAGCTTCGCAAAGACCGGGAAGCAAGATGCTTTGGGCCTCTCTGCCCCTTGGAAACAGGGCAGCACTTTGGGCCTGGCAGCTCTAGGGCAGTGGAGCACACCCAGAGCCGGAGTTCTACTTCAGCCAGATGAGGCCTGCCAAGAAACTGCGTTTCACAGGCCTTTCAAAGACATGTTCCCGGTAGGCTGTAAGAGCACGGGGCAGAGCGAGTTGGTTCTTAGCTTCCCAGAGAGCTGGAAGCAAGATGCTTTGGGGCCTCTCTGCCCCTTTGGAAACAAGGCAGCACCTTGGGCCTGGCAGCTCTAGGGCAATGGAGCACACCCAGAGCAGAAGTTCTACTTCAGCCAAATCAGGCCTGCCAGGAAACGGCGTTTCACAGGCCTTGGTAAGAGATGTTCCCGGTAGGCTGTAAGAGCACTGGGCAACGCCAGATGTTTCTTAGCTTCCCGAAGAGCTGGAAGCGAGAAGCTTTGGTGCCACTCTCTCACTTTGGACTCAAGGCAGCCCTTTGGGGCAGGTAGCTCTACGCCAGTGGAGCACACCCAGAGCAGAAGTTCTACTTGGGCCAGTTCAGGCCACCAACAAACTGCGTTTCACAGGCCTTGGTAAGAGATGTTCCCGGTAGGCTGTAAGAGCACTGGGCAACGCCAGATGTTTCTTAGCTTCCCGAAGAGCTGGAAGCAAGATGCTTTGGGGCCTCTCATCCCCTTTGCAAACAAGGCGGCCCTATGGGCCAGGCAGCTCTAGGCCAATGGAGCACACCCAGAGCAGAAGTTCTACTTCGGCCAGTTCAGGCCACCAACAAACTGCGTTTCAGAGGCCTTGGTAAGAGATGTTCCCGGTAGGCTGTAAGAGCACTGGGCAACGCCAGATGTTTCTTAGCTTCCTGAAGAGCTGGAAGCAAGATGCTTTGGGGCCTCTCATCCCCTTTGCAAACAAGGCCGACCTTTGGGCCAGGCAGCTCTAGGCCAATGGAGCACACCCAGAGCAGAAGTTCTACCTCAGCCAGATAAGGCCTGCCAAGAAACTGCGTTTCAAAGGCTTTGGTAAGAGATGTTCCCGGTACTCTGTTAGAGCACTGGGCAGAGCCATTTGTTTCTTAGCTTCCCAAAGAGCTGGAAGCAAGATGCTTTGGGGGCTCCCTGCCCCTTTGCCAACAAGGGCGACCTTTGGGCCTTTCAGCTCTAGGCCAATGGAGCACACCCAGAGCAGAAGTCCTACTTCAGCCAGATCAGGCCTGCCAAGGAATTGCGTTTCAGAGGCCTTTGTATGTGACGTTCCCGGTAGGCTGTGAGAGCACGGTGCAGAGCCAGTTGTTTCCTTGTTTCCCAAACAGCTGGAAGCAAGACGCTTTGGGGCCTCTCTGCCCCTTTGGAAACAAGGCAGCACGTTGGGTCTGGCAGCTCTAGGGCAATGGAGCACAACCAGAGCCGAAGTTCTACTTCTTCCAGATCAGGCCTGCCTAGACAGTGCGTTTCACAGGCCTTGATAAGAGATGTTCTCTTAGGCTATAAGAGCACTGGGCACAGCCAGTTGTTTCTTAGCTTCCCAAGAGGTGGAAGCAAGATGCTTTGGGGCCTCTCTCCCCCTTTGGAAACAAGGCAGCCCTTTGGGCCTTTCAGCTCTAGGGCAATGGAGCACACCCAGAGCAGAAGTTCTACCTCAGCCAGATCAGGCCTGCCAAGAAACTGCTTTTCACAGGCCTTCGTAAGAGGTGTTCCCGGAAGGCTGTAAGAGTACCTGGCAGAGCGAGTTGTTTCTTAGCTTCAAAAACAGCTGGAAGCAACATGATTTGGGGCCTCTCTCCCCCTTTGGAAACAAAGCAGCCTTTGTGCCTGGCAGCTCTAGGCCAAAGTAGCACACCCAGAGCAGAAGTTCTACCTCAGCCAGATGAGGCCTGCCAAGAAACTGCTTTTCACAGGCCTTCGTAAGAGGTGTTCCCGGAAGGCTTGAAGAGTACCTGGCAGAGCGAGTTGTTTCTTAGCTTCAAAAACAGCTGGAAGCAACATGATTTGGGGCCTCTCTCCCCCTTTGGAAACAAAGCAGCCTTTGTGCCTGGCAGCTCTAGGCCAAAGTAGCACACCCAGAGCAGAAGTTCTACCTCAGCCAGATAAGGCCTGTCAAGAAGCTGCGTTTCACAGGCCTTTGTATGTGACGTTCCCGGTTGGCTTTGAGAGCACTGTGCAGAGCCAGTTGTTTTAGCTTCCCAGAGAGCAGGAAGCAAGATGCTTTGGGGCCTCTCTCTCACTTTGGAAATAAAGGCAGCCCTTTGGGCCTGGCAGCCCTAGGCCAATGGAGTACACCCAGAGCAGAAGTTCTACCTCAGCCAGATCAGGCCTTCCAAGAAACTGCGTCTCACAGGCCTTTCTCTGTCACGTTGCCGGAAGGCTGTGAGAGCACTGTGCAGAGCCAGTTGTTTCTTAGCTTCCCAAAGATTTGGAAGCAAGATACTTAGGGGACTCTCAGCCCCTTTGGAAACAAGGTGGCCCTTTGGGCCTGGCAGCTCTAGGCCAAAGTAGCACGCCCAGAGCAGGAGTTCTACTTCAGCCAGATCAGGCCTGCCAAGAAACTGCGTTTCACAGGCCTTGGTAAGAGATGTTCCCGGTAGGCTGTGAGAGCACTGTGGAGAGCCAGTTGCTTTAGCTTCCCACAGAGCTGGAAGCAAGATGCTTTGGGGCCTCTCTCACCCTTTGGAAACAAGGCAGCCTTTAGGTCCTGGTAGCTCTAGGCCTATGTAGCACAACCAGAACAGAAGTTCTACTTCAGCCAGGTCAGGCCTGCCAAGAAACTGCGTTTCACAGGCCTTTCAAAGAGATGTTCTCTTAGGCTGTAAGAGCACTGGGCAGAGCCAGCTGTTTCTTAGATTCCCGAAGAGCTGGGAGCAAGATGCTTTGGGTCCACTCTCCGTCTTTGGAAACAAGGCAGCCCTTTGGGCCTGGCAGCTCTAGGGCAATGGAGCACACCCAGAGCAGAAGTTCTACTTCAGCCAGATCAGGCCTGCCAGGAAACTGCATTTCACAGGCCTTGGTAAGAGATGTTCCCGGTAGGCTGTAAGAGCACTGGGCAGAGCCAGTTGTTTCTTACCTTCCTGAAAAGCTTGAAGCAAGATGCTTGGGACCCCTCTGCCCGTTTGGGAACAAGGCAGCCTTTTGGGTCGGGAAGCTCTAGGCCAATGGAGCACACGCAGAGCAGGAGTTCTACTTCAGCCTGATCAGGCCTGCAAAGAAACAGCGTTTGACAGGCCTTGGTAAGAGATGTTCCCGGTAGGTGTAAGAGCACTGGGCAGAGCCAGTTGTGTCTTAGCTTCGCAAAGACCGGGAAGCAAGATGCTTTGGGCCTCTCTGCCCCTTGGAAACAGGGCAGCACTTTGGGCCTGGCAGCTCTAGGGCAGTGGAGCACACCCAGAGCCGGAGTTCTACTTCAGCCAGATGAGGCCTGCCAAGAAACTGCGTTTCACAGGCCTTTCAAAGACATGTTCCCGGTAGGCTGTAAGAGCACGGGGCAGAGCGAGTTGGTTCTTAGCTTCCCAGAGAGCTGGAAGCAAGATGCTTTGGGGCCTCTCTGCCCCTTTGGAAACAAGGCAGCACCTTGGGCCTGGCAGCTCTAGGGCAATGGAGCACACCCAGAGCAGAAGTTCTACTTCAGCCAAATCAGGCCTGCCAGGAAACGGCGTTTCACAGGCCTTGGTAAGAGATGTTCCCGGTAGGCTGTAAGAGCACTGGGCAACGCCAGATGTTTCTTAGCTTCCCGAAGAGCTGGAAGCGAGAAGCTTTGGTGCCACTCTCTCACTTTGGACTCAAGGCAGCCCTTTGGGGCAGGTAGCTCTACGCCAGTGGAGCACACCCAGAGCAGAAGTTCTACTTGGGCCAGTTCAGGCCACCAACAAACTGCGTTTCACAGGCCTTGGTAAGAGATGTTCCCGGTAGGCTGTAAGAGCACTGGGCAACGCCAGATGTTTCTTAGCTTCCCGAAGAGCTGGAAGCAAGATGCTTTGGGGCCTCTCATCCCCTTTGCAAACAAGGCGGCCCTATGGGCCAGGCAGCTCTAGGCCAATGGAGCACACCCAGAGCAGAAGTTCTACTTCGGCCAGTTCAGGCCACCAA
Organism: Equus asinus; assembly: GCF_041296235.1. Classification (NCBI taxonomy): domain Eukaryota; kingdom Metazoa; phylum Chordata; class Mammalia; order Perissodactyla; family Equidae; genus Equus; species Equus asinus. The sequence goes on from NW_027225523.1 coordinate 2,601,729, forward strand.
CAAACTGCGTTTCAGAGGCCTTGGTAAGAGATGTTCCCGGTAGGCTGTAAGAGAACTGGGCAACGCCAGATGTTTCTTAGCTTCCCGAAGAGCTGGAAGCAAGATGCTTTGGGGCCTCTCATCCCCTTTGCAAACAAGGCCGACCTTTGGGCCAGGCAGCTCTAGGCCAATGGAGCACACCCAGAGCAGAAGTTCTACCTCAGCCAGATAAGGCCTGCCAAGAAACTGCGTTTCAAAGGCTTTGGTAAGAGATGTTCCCGGTACTCTGTTAGAGCACTGGGCAGAGCCATTTGTTTCTTAGCTTCCCAAAGAGCTGGAAGCAAGATGCTTTGGGGGCTCCCTGCCCCTTTGCCAACAAGGGCGACCTTTGGGCCTTTCAGCTCTAGGCCAATGGAGCACACCCAGAGCAGAAGTCCTACTTCAGCCAGATCAGGCCTGCCAAGGAATTGCGTTTCAGAGGCCTTTGTATGTGACGTTCCCGGTAGGCTGTGAGAGCACGGTGCAGAGCCAGTTGTTTCCTTGTTTCCCAAACAGCTGGAAGCAAGACGCTTTGGGGCCTCTCTGCCCCTTTGGAAACAAGGCAGCATGTTGGGTCTGGCAGCTCTAGGGCAATGGAGCACAACCAGAGCCGAAGTTCTACTTCTTCCAGATCAGGCCTGCCTAGACAGTGCGTTTCCCAGGCCTTGATAAGAGATGTTCTCTTAGGCTATAAGAGCACTGGGCACAGCCAGTTGTTTCTTAGCTTCCCAAGAGGTGGAAGCAAGATGCTTTGGGGCCTCTCTCCCCCTTTGGAAACAAGGCAGCCCTTTGGGCCTTTCAGCTCTAGGGCAATGGAGCACACCCAGAGCAGAAGTTCTACCTCAGCCAGATCAGGCCTGCCAAGAAACTGCTTTTCACAGGCCTTCGTAAGAGGTGTTCCCGGAAGGCTGTAAGAGTACCTGGCAGAGCGAGTTGTTTCTTAGCTTCAAAAACAGCTGGAAGCAACATGATTTGGGGCCTCTCTCCCCCTTTGGAAACAAAGCAGCCTTTGTGCCTGGCAGCTCTAGGCCAAAGTAGCACACCCAGAGCAGAAGTTCTACCTCAGCCAGATCAGGCCTGCCAAGAAACTGCTTTTCACAGGCCTTCGTAAGAGGTGTTCCCGGAAGGCTTGAAGAGTACCTGGCAGAGCGAGTTGTTTCTTAGCTTCAAAAACAGCTGGAAGCAACATGATTTGGGGCCTCTCTCCCCCTTTGGAAACAAAGCAGCCTTTGTGCCTGGCAGCTCTAGGCCAAAGTAGCACACCCAGAGCACAAGTTCTACCTCAGCCAGATAAGGCCTGTCAAGAAGCTGCGTTTCACAGGCCTTTGTATGTGACGTTCCCGGTTGGCTTTGAGAGCACTGTGCAGAGCCAGTTGTTTTAGCTTCCCAGAGAGCAGGAAGCAAGATGCTTTGGGGCCTCTCTCTCACTTTGGAAATAAAGGCAGCCCTTTGGGCCTGGAAGCCCTAGGCCAATGGAGTACACCCAGAGCAGAAGTTCTACCTCAGCCAGATCAGGCCTTCCAAGAAACTGCGTCTCACAGGCCTTTCTCTGTCACGTTGCCGGTAGGCTGTGAGAGCACTGTGCAGAGCCAGTTGTTTCTTAGCTTCCCAAAGATTTGGAAGCAAGATACTTTGGGGACTCTCAGCCCGTTTGGAAACAAGGCGGCCCTTTGGGCCTGGCAGCTCTAGGCCAAAGTAGCACGCCCAGAGCAGGAGTTCTACTTCAGCCAGATCAGGCCTGCCAAGAAACTGCGTTTCACAGGCCTTGGTAAGAGATGTTCCCGGTAGGCTGTGAGAGCACTGTGGAGAGCCAGTTGCTTTAGCTTCCCACAGAGCTGGAAGCAAGATGCCTTGGGGCCTCTCTCTCCCTTTGGACACAAGGCAGCCGTTTGGGCCTGGCAGCTCTAGGCCAATGGAGCACACCCACAGCAGAAGTTCTACTTCAGGCAGATCAGTCCTGCCCAGAAACTGCGTTTCACAGCCCTTGGTAAGAGATGTTCACGGTAGGCTGTGAGAGCACTGGGCAGAACCAGTTGTTTTTTAGCTTCCCAAAGTGCTGGAGGCAAGATGCTTTGGGGCCTCTCTCACCCTTTGGAAACAAGGCAGCCCTTAGGTCCTGGTAGCTCTAGGCCTATGTAGCACAACCAGAACAGAAGTTCTACTTCAGCCAGGTCAGGCCTGCCAAGAAACTGCGTTTCACAGGCCTTTCAAAGAGATGTTCTCTTAGGCTGTAAGAGCACTGGGCAGAGCCAGCTGTTTCTTAGCTTCCCGAAGAGCTGGGAGCAAGATGCTTTGGGTCCACTCTCCGTCTTTGGAAACAAGGCAGCCCTTTGGGCCTGGCAGCTCTAGGGCAATGGAGCACACCCAGAGCAGAAGTTCTACTTCAGCCAGATCAGGCCTGCCAGGAAACTGCGTTTCACAGGCCTTGGTAAGAGATGTTCCCGGTAGGCTGTAAGAGCACTGGGCAGAGCCAGTTGTTTCTTACCTTCCTGAAAAGCTGGAAGCAAGATGCTTGGGACCCCTCTGCCCGTTTGGGAACAAGGCAGCCTTTTGGGTCGGGAAGCTCTAGGCCAATGGAGCACACGCAGAGCAGGAGTTCTACTTCAGCCTGATCAGGCCTGCAAAGAAACAGCGTTTGACAGGCCTTGGTAAGAGATGTTCCCGGTAGGTGTAAGAGCACTGGGCAGAGCCAGTTGTTTCTTAGCTTCGCAAAGACCGGGAAGCAAGATGCTTTGGGCCTCTCTGCCCCTTGGAAACAGGGCAGCACTTTGGGCCTGGCAGCTCTAGGGCAATGGAGCACACCCAGAGCCGGAGTTCTACTTCAGCCAGATGAGGCCTGCCAAGAAACTGCGTTTCACAGGCCTTTCAAAGACATGTTCCTGGTAGGCTGTAAGAGCACGGGGCAGAGCGAGTTGGTTCTTAGCTTCCCAGAGAGCTGGAAGCAAGATGCTTTGGGGCCTCTCTGCCCCTTTGGAAACAAGGCAGCACCTTGGGCCTGGCAGCTCTAGGGCAATGGAGCACACCCAGAGCAGAAGTTCTACTTCAGCCAAATCAGGCCTGCCAGGAAACGGCGTTTCACAGGCCTTGGTAAGAGATGTTCCCGGTAGGCTGTAAGAGCACTGGGCAACGCCAGATGTTTCTTAGCTTCCCGAAGAGCTGGAAGCAAGATGCTTTGGTGCCACTCTCTCACTTTGGAATCAAGGCAGCCCTTTGGGGCAGGTAGCTCTAGGCCAGTGGAGCACACGCAGCAGACGTTCTACTTCGGGCAGTTCAGGCCACCAACAAACTGCGTTTCACAGGCCTTGGTAAGAGATGTTCCCGGTAGGCTGTAAGAGCACTGGGCAACGCCAGATGTTTCTTAGCTTCCCGAAGAGCTGGAAGCAAGATGCTTTGGGGCCTCTCATCCCCTTTGCAAACAAGGCGGCCCTATGGGCCAGGCAGCTCTAGGCCAATGGAGCACACCCAGAGCAGAAGTTCTACTTCGGCCAGTTCAGGCCACCAACAAACTGCGTTTCACAGGCCTTGGTAAGAGATGTTCCCGGTAGGCTGTAAGAGCACTGGGCAACGCCAGATGTTTCTTAGCTTCCCGAAGAGCTGGAAGCAAGATGCTTTGGGGCCTCTCTCCCCCTTTGGAAACAAGGCAGCCCTTTGGGCCTTTCAGCTCTAGGGCAATGGAGCACACCCAGAGCAGAAGTTCTACCTCAGCCAGATCAGGCCTGCCAAGAAACTGCTTTTCACAGGCCTTCGTAAGAGGTGTTCCCGGAAGGCTGTAAGAGTACCTGGCAGAGCGAGTTGTTTCTTAGCTTCAAAAACAGCTGGAAGCAACATGATTTGGGGCCTCTCTCCCCCTTTGGAAACAAAGCAGCCTTTGTGCCTGGCAGCTCTAGGCCAAAGTAGCACACCCAGAGCACAAGTTCTACCTCAGCCAGATAAGGCCTGTCAAGAATCTGCGTTTCACAGGCCTTTGTATGTGACGTTCCCGGTTGGCTTTGAGAGCACTGTGCAGAGCCAGTTGTTTTAGCTTCCCAGAGAGCAGGAAGCAAGATGCTTTGGGGCCTCTCTCACACTTTGGAAATAAAGGCAGCCCTTTGGCCTGGCAGCGCTAGGCCAATGGAGTACACCCAGAGCAGAAGTTCTACCTCAGCCAGATCAGGCCTTCCAAGAAACTGCGTCTCACAGGCCTTTCTCTGTCACGTTGCCGGTAGGCTGTGAGAGCACTGTGCAGAGCCAGTTGTTTCTTAGCTTCCCAAAGATTTGGAAGCAAGATGCTTTGGGGACTCTCTGCCCCTTTGGAAACAAGGCAGCACCTTGGGCCTGGCAGCTCTAGGGCAATGGAGCACACCCAGAGCAGAAGTTCTACTTCAGCCAAATCAGGACTGCCAGGAAACGGCGTTTCACAGGCCTTGGTAAGAGATGTTCCCGGTAGGCTGTAAGAGCACTGGGCAACGCCAGATGTTTCTTAGCTTCCCGAAGAGCTGGAAGCAAGAAGCTTTGGTGCCACTCTCTCACTTTGGTCTCAAGGCAGCCCTTTGGGGCAGGTAGCTCTAGCCCAGTGGAGCACACCCAGAGCAGAAGTTCTACTTGGCCCAGTTCAGGCCACCAACAAACTGCGTTTCACAGGCCTTGGTAAGAGATGTTCCCGGTAGGCTGTAAGAGCACTGGGCAACGCCAGATGTTTCTTAGCTTCCCGAAGAGCTGGAAGCAAGATGCTTTGGGGCCTCTCACCCCTTTGGAAACAAGGCAGCCCTTTGGGCCTTTCAGCTCTAGGGCAATGGAGCACACCCAGAGCAGAAGTTCTACCTCAGCCAGATCAGGCCTGCCAAGAAACTGCTTTTCACAGGCCTTCGTAAGAGGTGTTCCCGGAAGGCTGTAAGAGTACCTGGCAGAGCGAGTTGTTTCTTAGCTTCAAAAACAGCTGGAAGCAACATGATTTGGGGCCTCTCTCCCCCTTTGGAAACAAAGCAGCCTTTGTGCCTGGCAGCTCTAGGCCAAAGTAGCACACCCAGAGCACAAGTTCTACCTCAGCCAGATAAGGCCTGTCAAGAAGCTGCGTTTCACAGGCCTTTGTATGTGACGTTCCCGGTTGGCTTTGAGAGCACTGTGCAGAGCCAGCTGTTTTAGCTTCCCAGAGAGCAGGAAGCAAGATGCTTTGGGGCCTCTCTCACACTTTGGAAATAAAGGCAGCCCTTTGGGCCTGGCAGCGCTAGGCCAATGGAGTACACCCAGAGCAGAAGTTCTACCTCAGCCAGATCAGGCCTTCCAAGAAACTGCGTCTCACAGGCCTTTCTCTGTCACGTTGCCAGTAGGCTGTAGGAGCACTGTGCAGAGCCAGTTGTTTCTTAGCTTCCCAAAGATTTGGAAGCAAGATGCTTTGGGGACTCTCTGCCCCTTTGGAAACAAGGCAGCACCTTGGGCCTGGCAGCTCTAGGGCAATGGAGCACACCCAGAGCAGAAGTTCTACTTCAGCCAAATCAGGCCTGCCAGGAAACGGCGTTTCACAGGCCTTGGTAAGAGATGTTCCCGGTAGGCTGTAAGAGCACTGGGCAACGCCAGATGTTTCTTAGCTTCTCGAAGAGCTGGAAGCAAGAAGCTTTGGTGCCACTCTCTCACTTTGGACTCAAGGCAGCCCTTTGGGGCAGGTAGCTCTAGCCCAGTGGAGCACACCCAGAGCAGAAGTTCTACTTGGGCCAGTTCAGGCCACCAACAAACTGCGTTTCACAGGCCTTGGTAAGAGATGTTCCCGGTAGGCTCTAAGAGCACTGGGCAACGCCAGATGTTTCTTAGCTTCCCGAAGAGCTGGAAGCAAGATGCTTTGGGGCCTCTCATCTCCTTTGCAAACAAGGCGGCCCTATGGGCCAGGCAGCTCTAGGCCAATGGAGCACACGCAGAGCAGGAGTTCTACTTCAGCCTGATCAGGCCTGCAAAGAAACAGCGTTTGACAGGCCTTGGTAAGAGATGTTCCCGGTAGGTGTAAGAGCACTGGGCAGAGCCAGTTGTTTCTTCGCTTCGCAAAGACCGGGAAGCAAGATGCTTTGGGCCTCTCTGCCCCTTGGAAACAGGGCAGCACTTGGGGCCTGGCAGCTCTAGGGCAATGGAGCACACCCAGAGCCGGAGTTCTACTTCAGCCAGATGAGGCCTGCCAAGAAACTGCGTTTCACAGGCCTTTCAAAGACATGTTCCCGGTAGGCTGTAAGAGCACGGGGCAGAGCGAGTTGGTTCTTAGCTTCCCAGAGAGCTGGAAGCAAGATGCTTTGGGGCCTCTCTGCCCCTTTGGAAACAAGGCAGCACCTTGGGCCTGGCAGCTCTAGGCCAATGGAGCACACCCAGAGCAGAAGTTCTACTTGGGCCAGTTCAGGCCACCAACAAACTGCGTTTCACAGGCCTTGGTAAGAGATGTTCCCGGTAGGCTGTAAGAGCACTGGGCAACGCCAGATGTTTCTTAGCTTCCCGAAGAGCTGGAAGCAAGATGCTTTGGGGCCTCTCATCCCCTTTGCAAACAAGGCCGACCTTTGGGCCAGGCAGCTCTAGGCCAATGGAGCACACCCAGAGCAGAAGTTCTACCTCAGCCAGATAAGGCCTGCCAAGAAACTGCGTTTCAAAGGCTTTGGTAAGAGATGTTCCCGGTACTCTGTTAGAGCACTGGGCAGAGCCATTTGTTTCTTAGCTTCCCAAAGAGCTGGAAGCAAGATGCTTTGGGGGCTCCCTGCCCCTTTGCCAACAAGGGCGACCTTTGGGCCTTTCAGCTCTAGGCCAATGGAGCACACCCAGAGCAGAATTCCTACTTCAGCCAGATCAGGCCTGCCAAGGAACTGCGTTTCAGAGGCCTTTGTATGTGACGTTCCCGGTAGGCTGTGAGAGCACGGTGCAGAGCCAGTTGTTTCCTTGTTTCCCAAACAGCTGGAAGCAAGACGCTTTGGGGCCTCTCTGCCCCTTTGGAAACAAGGCAGCACGTTGGGTCTGGCAGCTCTAGGGCAATGGAGCACAACCAGAGCCGAAGTTCTACTTCTTCCAGATCAGGCCTGCCTAGACAGTGCGTTTCCCAGGCCTTGATAAGAGATGTTCTCTTAGGCTATAAGAGCACTGGGCACAGCCAGTTGTTTCTTAGCTTCCCAAGAGGTGGAAGCAAGATGCTTTGGGGCCTCTCTCCCCCTTTGGAAACAAGGCAGCCCTTTGGGCCTTTCAGCTCTAGGGCAATGGAGCACACCCAGAGCAGAAGTTCTACCTCAGCCAGATCAGGCCTGCCAAGAAACTGCTTTTCACAGGCCTTCGTAAGAGGTGTTCCCGGAAGGCTGTAAGAGTACCTGGCAGAGCGAGTTGTTTCTTAGCTTCAAAAACAGCTGGAAGCAACATGATTTGGGGCCTCTCTCCCCCTTTGGAAACAAAGCAGCCTTTGTGCCTGGCAGCTCTAGGCCAAAGTAGCACACCCAGAGCACAAGTTCTACCTCAGCCAGATAAGGCCTGTCAAGAAGCTGCGTTTCACAGGCCTTTGTATGTGACGTTCCCGGTTGGCTTTGAGAGCACTGTGCAGAGCCAGTTGTTTTAGCTTCCCAGAGAGCAGGAAGCAAGATGCTTTGGGGCCTCTCTCACACTTTGGAAATAAAGGCAGCCCTTTGGGCCTGGCAGCCCTAGGCCAATGGAGTACACCCAGAGCAGAAGTTCTACCTCAGCCAGATCAGGCCTTCCAAGAAACTGCGTCTCACAGGCCTTTCTCTGTCACGTTGCCGGTAGGCTGTGAGAGCACTGTGCAGAGCCAGTTGTTTCTTAGCTTCCCAAAGATTTGGAAGCAAGATGCTTTGGGGACTCTCAGCCCCTTTGGAAACAAGGCGGCCCTTTGGGCCTGGCAGCTCTAGGCCAAAGTAGCACGCCCAGAGCAGGAGTTCTACTTCAGCCAGATCAGGCCTGCCAAGAAACTGCGTTTCACAGGCCTTGGTAAGAGATGTTCCCGGTAGGCTGTGAGAGCACTGTGGAGAGCCAGTTGCTTTAGCTTCCCACAGAGCTGGAAGCAAGATGCCTTGGGGCCTCTCTCTCCCTTTGGACACAAGGCAGCCGTTTGGGCCTGGCAGCTCTAGGCCAATGGAGCACACCCACAGCAGAAGTTCTACTTCAGGCAGATCAGTCCTGCCCAGAAACTGCGTTTCACAGCCCTTGGTAAGAGATGTTCACGGTAGGCTGTGAGAGCACTGGGCAGAACCAGTTGTTTTTTAGCTTCCCAAAGTGCTGGAGGCAAGATGCTTTGGGGCCTCTCTCACCCTTTGGAAACAAGGCAGCCCTTAGGTCCTGGTAGCTCTAGGCCTATGTAGCACAACCAGAACAGAAGTTCTACTTCAGCCAGGTCAGGCCTGCCAAGAAACTGCGTTTCACAGGCCTTTCAAAGAGATGTTCTCTTAGGCTGTAAGAGCACTGGGCAGAGCCAGCTGTTTCTTAGCTTCCCGAAGAGCTGGGAGCAAGATGCTTTGGGTCCACTCTCCGTCTTTGGAAACAAGGCAGCCCTTTGGGCCTGGCAGCTCTAGGGCAATGGAGCACACCCAGAGCAGAAGTTCTACTTCAGCCAGATCAGGCCTGCCAGGAAACTGCGTTTCACAGGCCTTGGTAAGAGATGTTCCCGGTAGGCTGTAAGAGCACTGGGCAGAGCCAGTTGTTTCTTACCTTCCTGAAAAGCTGGAAACAAGATGCTTGGGACCCCTCTGCCCGTTTGGGAACAAGGCAGCCTTTTGGGTCGGGAAGCTCTAGGCCAATGGAGCACACGCAGAGCAGGAGTTCTACTTCAGCCTGATCAGGCCTGCAAAGAAACAGCGTTTGACAGGCCTTGGTAAGAGATGTTCCCGGTAGGTGTAAGAGCACTGGGCAGAGCCAGTTGTTTCTTAGCTTCGCAAAGACCGGGAAGCAAGATGCTTTGGGCCTCTCTGCCCCTTGGAAACAGGGCAGCACTTGGGGCCTGGCAGCTCTAGGGCAATGGAGCACACCCAGAGCCGGAGTTCTACTTCAGCCAGATGAGGCCTGCCAAGAAACTGCGTTTCACAGGCCTTTCAAAGACATGTTCCCGGTAGGCTGTAAGAGCACGGGGCAGAGCGAGTTGGTTCTTAGCTTCCCAGAGAGCTGGAAGCAAGATGCTTTGGGGCCTCTCTGCCCCTTTGGAAACAAGGCAGCACCTTGGGCCTGGCAGCTCTAGGGCAATGGAGCACACCCAGAGCAGAAGTTCTACTTCAGCCAAATCAGGCCTGCCAGGAAATGGCGTTTCACAGGCCTTGGTAAGAGATGTTCCCGGTAGGCTGTAAGAGCACTGGGCAACGCCAGATGTTTCTTAGCTTCCCGAAGAGCTGGAAGCGAGAAGCTTTGGTGCCACTCTCTCACTTTGTACTCAAGGCAGCCCTTTGAGTCAGGTAGCTCTAGCCCAGTGGAGCACACTCAGAGCAGAAGTTCTACTTGGGCCAGTTCAGGCCACCAACAAACTGCGTTTCACAGGCCTTGGTAAGAGATGTTCCCGGTAGGCTGTAAGAGCACTGGGCAACGCCAGATGTTTCTTAGCTTCCCGAAGAGCTGGAAGCAAGATGCTTTGGGGCCTCTCATCCCCTTTGCAAACAAGGCGGCCCTATGGGCCAGGCAGCTCTAGGCCAATGGAGCACACCCAGAGCAGAAGTTGTACTTCGGCCAGTTCAGGCCACCAACAAACTGCGTTTCACAGGCCTTGGTAAGAGATGTTCCCGGTAGGCTGTAAGAGCACTGGGCAACGCCAGATGTTTCTTAGCTTCCCGAAGAGCTGGAAGCAAGATGCTTTGGGGCCTCTCATCCCCTTTGCAAACAAGGCCGACCTTTGGGCCAGGCAGCTCTAGGCCAATGGAGCACACCCAGAGCAGAAGTTCTACCTCAGCCAGATAAGGCCTGCCAAGAAACTGCGTTTCAAAGGCTTTGGTAAGAGATGTTCCCGGTACTCTGTTAGAGCACTGGGCAGAGCCATTTGTTTCTTAGCTTCCCAAAGAGCTGGAAGCAAGATGCTTTGGGGGCTCCCTGCCCCTTTGCCAACAAGGGCGACCTTTGGGCCTTTCAGCTCTAGGCCAATGGAGCACACCCAGAGCAGAAGTCCTACTTCAGCCAGATCAGGCCTGCCAAGGAACTGCGTTTCAGAGGCCTTTGTATGTGACGTTCCCGGTAGGCTGTGAGAGCACGGTGCAGAGCCAGTTGTTTCCTTGTTTCCCAAACAGCTGGAAGCAAGACGCTTTGGGGCCTCTCTGCCCCTTTGGAAACAAGGCAGCACGTTGGGTCTGGCAGCTCTAGGGCAATGGAGCACAACCAGAGCCGAAGTTCTACTTCTTCCAGATCAGGCCTGCCTAGACAGTGCGTTTCACAGGCCTTGATAAGAGATGTTCTCTTAGGCTATAAGAGCACTGGGCACAGCCAGTTGTTTCTTAGCTTCCCAAGAGGTGGAAGCAAGATGCTTTGGGGCCTCTCTCCCCCTTTGGAAACAAGGCAGCCCTTTGGGCCTTTCAGCTCTAGGGCAATGGAGCACACCCAGAGCAGAAGTTCTACCTCAGCCAGATCAGGCCTGCCAAGAAACTGCTTTTCACAGGCCTTCGTAAGAGGTGTTCCCGGAAGGCTGTAAGAGTACCTGGCAGAGCGAGTTGTTTCTTAGCTTCAAAAACAGCTGGAAGCAACATGATTTGGGGCCTCTCTCCCCCTTTGGAAACAAAGCAGCCTTTGTGCCTGGCAGCTCTAGGCCAAAGTAGCACACCCAGAGCACAAGTTCTACCTCAGCCAGATAAGGCCTGTCAAGAAGCTGCGTTTCACAGGCCTTTGTATGTGACGTTCCCGGTTGGCTTTGAGAGCACTGTGCAGAGCCAGTTGTTTTAGCTTCCCAGAGAGCAGGAAGCAAGATGCTTTGGGGCCTCTCTCACACTTTGGAAATAAAGGCAGCCCTTTGGGCCTGGCAGCCCTAGGCCAATGGAGTACACCCAGAGCAGAAGTTCTACCTCAGCCAGATCAGGCCTTCCAAGAAACTGCGTCTCACAGGCCTTTCTCTGTCACGTTGCCGGTAGGCTGTGAGAGCACTGTGCAGAGCCAGTTGTTTCTTAGCTTCCCAAAGATTTGGAAGCAAGATGCTTTGGGGACTCTCAGCCCCTTTGGAAACAAGGCGGCCCTTTGGGCCTGGCAGCTCTAGGCCAAAGTAGCACGCCCAGAGCAGGAGTTCTACTTCAGCCAGATCAGGCCTGCCAAGAAACTGCGTTTCACAGGCCTTGGTAAGAGATGTTCCCGGTAGGCTGTGAGAGCACTGTGGAGAGCCAGTTGCTTTAGCTTCCCACAGAGCTGGAAGCAAGATGCCTTGGGGCCTCTCTCTCCCTTTGGACACAAGGCAGCCGTTTGGGCCTGGCAGCTCTAGGCCAATGGAGCACACCCACAGCAGAAGTTCTACTTCAGGCAGATCAGTCCTGCCCAGAAACTGCGTTTCACAGCCCTTGGTAAGAGATGTTCACGGTAGGCTGTGAGAGCACTGGGCAGAACCAGTTGTTTTTTAGCTTCCCAAAGTGCTGGAGGCAAGATGCTTTGGGGCCTCTCTCACCCTTTGGAAACAAGGCAGCCCTTAGGTCCTGGTAGCTCTAGGCCTATGTAGCACAACCAGAACAGAAGTTCTACTTCAGCCAGGTCAGGCCTGCCAAGAAACTGCGTTTCACAGGCCTTTCAAAGAGATGTTCTCTTAGGCTGTAAGAGCACTGGGCAGAGCCAGCTGTTTCTTAGCTTCCCGAAGAGCTGGGAGCAAGATGCTTTGGGTCCACTCTCCGTCTTTGGAAACAAGGCAGCCCTTTGGGCCTGGCAGCTCTAGGGCAATGGAGCACACCCAGAGCAGAAGTTCTACTTCAGCCAGATCAGGCCTGCCAGGAAACTGCGTTTCACAGGCCTTGGTAAGAGATGTTCCCGGTAGGCTGTAAGAGCACTGGGCAGAGCCAGTTGTTTCTTACCTTCCTGAAAAGCTGGAAGCAAGATGCTTGGGACCCCTCTGCCCGTTTGGGAACAAGGCAGCCTTTTGGGTCGGGAAGCTCTAGGCCAATGGAGCACACGCAGAGCAGGAGTTCTACTTCAGCCTGATCAGGCCTGCAAAGAAACAGCGTTTGACAGGCCTTGGTAAGAGATGTTCCCGGTAGGTGTAAGAGCACTGGGCAGAGCCAGTTGTTTCTTAGCTTCGCAAAGACCGGGAAGCAAGATGCTTTGGGCCTCTCTGCCCCTTGGAAACAGGGCAGCACTTGGGGCCTGGCAGCTCTAGGGCAATGGAGCACACCCAGAGCCGGAGTTCTACTTCAGCCAGATGAGGCCTGCCAAGAAACTGCGTTTCACAGGCCTTTCAAAGACATGTTCCCGGTAGGCTGTAAGAGCACGGGGCAGAGCGAGTTGGTTCTTAGCTTCCCAGAGAGCTGGAAGCAAGATGCTTTGGGGCCTCTCTGCCCCTTTGGAAACAAGGCAGCACCTTGGGCCTGGCAGCTCTAGGGCAATGGAGCACACCCAGAGCAGAAGTTCTACTTCAGCCAAATCAGGCCTGCCAGGAAATGGCGTTTCACAGGCCTTGGTAAGAGATGTTCCCGGTAGGCTGTAAGAGCACTGGGCAACGCCAGATGTTTCTTAGCTTCCCGAAGAGCTGGAAGCGAGAAGCTTTGGTGCCACTCTCTCACTTTGTACTCAAGGCAGCCCTTTGAGTCAGGTAGCTCTAGCCCAGTGGAGCACACTCAGAGCAGAAGTTCTACTTGGGCCAGTTCAGGCCACCAACAAACTGCGTTTCACAGGCCTTGGTAAGAGATGTTCCCGGTAGGCTGTAAGAGCACTGGGCAACGCCAGATGTTTCTTAGCTTCCCGAAGAGCTGGAAGCAAGATGCTTTGGGGCCTCTCATCCCCTTTGCAAACAAGGCGGCCCTATGGGCCAGGCAGCTCTAGGCCAATGGAGCACACCCAGAGCAGAAGTTGTACTTCGGCCAGTTCAGGCCACCAACAAACTGCGTTTCACAGGCCTTGGTAAGAGATGTTCCCGGTAGGCTGTAAGAGCACTGGGCAACGCCAGATGTTTCTTAGCTTCCCGAAGAGCTGGAAGCAAGATGCTTTGGGGCCTCTCATCCCCTTTGCAAACAAGGCCGACCTTTGGGCCAGGCAGCTCTAGGCCAATGGAGCACACCCAGAGCAGAAGTTCTACCTCAGCCAGATAAGGCCTGCCAAGAAACTGCGTTTCAAAGGCTTTGGTAAGAGATGTTCCCGGTACTCTGTTAGAGCACTGGGCAGAGCCATTTGTTTCTTAGCTTCCCAAAGAGCTGGAAGCAAGATGCTTTGGGGGCTCCCTGCCCCTTTGCCAACAAGGGCGACCTTTGGGCCTTTCAGCTCTAGGCCAATGGAGCACACCCAGAGCAGAAGTCCTACTTCAGCCAGATCAGGCCTGCCAAGGAACTGCGTTTCAGAGGCCTTTGTATGTGACGTTCCCGGTAGGCTGTGAGAGCACGGTGCAGAGCCAGTTGTTTCCTTGTTTCCCAAACAGCTGGAAGCAAGACGCTTTGGGGCCTCTCTGCCCCTTTGGAAACAAGGCAGCACGTTGGGTCTGGCAGCTCTAGGGCAATGGAGCACAACCAGAGCCGAAGTTCTACTTCTTCCAGATCAGGCCTGCCTAGACAGTGCGTTTCACAGGCCTTGATAAGAGATGTTCTCTTAGGCTATAAGAGCACTGGGCACAGCCAGTTGTTTCTTAGCTTCCCAAGAGGTGGAAGCAAGATGCTTTGGGGCCTCTCTCCCCCTTTGGAAACAAGGCAGCCCTTTGGGCCTTTCAGCTCTAGGGCAATGGAGCACACCCAGAGCAGAAGTTCTACCTCAGCCAGATCAGGCCTGCCAAGAAACTGCTTTTCACAGGCCTTCGTAAGAGGTGTTCCCGGAAGGCTGTAAGAGTACCTGGCAGAGCGAGTTGTTTCTTAGCTTCAAAAACAGCTGGAAGCAACATGATTTGGGGCCTCTCTCCCCCTTTGGAAACAAAGCAGCCTTTGTGCCTGGCAGCTCTAGGCCAAAGTAGCACACCCAGAGCACAAGTTCTACCTCAGCCAGATAAGGCCTGTCAAGAAGCTGCGTTTCACAGGCCTTTGTATGTGACGTTCCCGGTTGGCTTTGAGAGCACTGTGCAGAGCCAGTTGTTTTAGCTTCCCAGAGAGCAGGAAGCAAGATGCTTTGGGGCCTCTCTCACACTTTGGAAATAAAGGCAGCCCTTTGGGCCTGGCAGCCCTAGGCCAATGGAGTACACCCAGAGCAGAAGTTCTACCTCAGCCAGATCAGGCCTTCCAAGAAACTGCGTCTCACAGGCCTTTCTCTGTCACGTTGCCGGTAGGCTGTGAGAGCACTGTGCAGAGCCAGTTGTTTCTTAGCTTCCCAAAGATTTGGAAGCAAGATGCTTTGGGGACTCTCAGCCCCTTTGGAAACAAGGCGGCCCTTTGGGCCTGGCAGCTCTAGGCCAAAGTAGCACGCCCAGAGCAGGAGTTCTACTTCAGCCAGATCAGGCCTGCCAAGAAACTGCGTTTCACAGGCCTTGGTAAGAGATGTTCCCGGTAGGCTGTGAGAGCACTGTGGAGAGCCAGTTGCTTTAGCTTCCCACAGAGCTGGAAGCAAGATGCCTTGGGGCCTCTCTCTCCCTTTGGACACAAGGCAGCCGTTTGGGCCTGGCAGCTCTAGGCCAATGGAGCACACCCACAGCAGAAGTTCTACTTCAGGCAGATCAGTCCTGCCCAGAAACTGCGTTTCACAGCCCTTGGTAAGAGATGTTCACGGTAGGCTGTGAGAGCACTGGGCAGAACCAGTTGTTTTTTAGCTTCCCAAAGTGCTGGAGGCAAGATGCTTTGGGGCCTCTCTCACCCTTTGGAAACAAGGCAGCCCTTAGGTCCTGGTAGCTCTAGGCCTATGTAGCACAACCAGAACAGAAGTTCTACTTCAGCCAGGTCAGGCCTGCCAAGAAACTGCGTTTCACAGGCCTTTCAAAGAGATGTTCTCTTAGGCTGTAAGAGCACTGGGCAGAGCCAGCTGTTTCTTAGCTTCCCGAAGAGCTGGGAGCAAGATGCTTTGGGTCCACTCTCCGTCTTTGGAAACAAGGCAGCCCTTTGGCCCTGGCAGCTCTAGGGCAATGGAGCACACCCAGAGCAGAAGTTCTACTTCAGCCAGATCAGGCCTGCCAGGAAACTGCGTTTCACAGGCCTTGGTAAGAGATGTTCCCGGTAGGCTGTAAGAGCACTGGGCAGAGCCAGTTGTTTCTTACCTTCCTGAAAAGCTGGAAGCAAGATGCTTGGGACCCCTCTGCCCGTTTGGGAACAAGGCAGCCTTTTGGGTCGGGAAGCTCTAGGCCAATGGAGCACACGCAGAGCAGGAGTTCTACTTCAGCCTGATCAGGCCTGCAAAGAAACAGCGTTTGACAGGCCTTGGTAAGAGATGTTCCCGGTAGGTGTAAGAGCACTGGGCAGAGCCAGTTGTTTCTTAGCTTCGCAAAGACCGGGAAGCAAGATGCTTTGGGCCTCTCTGCCCCTTGGAAACAGGGCAGCACTTGGGGCCTGGCAGCTCTAGGGCAATGGAGCACACCCAGAGCCGGAGTTCTACTTCAGCCAGATGAGGCCTGCCAAGAAACTGCGTTTCACAGGCCTTTCAAAGACATGTTCCCGGTAGGCTGTAAGAGCACGGGGCAGAGCGAGTTTGTTCTTAGCTTCCCAGAGAGCTGGAAGCAAGATGCTTTGGGGCCTCTCTGCCCCTTTGGAAACAAGGCAGCACCTTGGGCCTGGCAGCTCTAGGGCAATGGAGCACACCCAGAGCAGAAGTTCTACTTCAGCCAAATCAGGCCTGCCAGGAAATGGCGTTTCACAGGCCTTGGTAAGAGATGTTCCCGGTAGGCTGTAAGAGCACTGGGCAACGCCAGATGTTTCTTAGCTTCCCGAAGAGCTGGAAGCGAGAAGCTTTGGTGCCACTCTCTCACTTTGTACTCAAGGCAGCCCTTTGAGTCAGGTAGCTCTAGCCCAGTGGAGCACACTCAGAGCAGAAGTTCTACTTGGGCCAGTTCAGGCCACCAACAAACTGCGTTTCACAGGCCTTGGTAAGAGATGTTCCCGGTAGGCTGTAAGAGCACTGGGCAACGCCAGATGTTTCTTAGCTTCCCGAAGAGCTGGAAGCAAGATGCTTTGGGGCCTCTCATCCCCTTTGCAAACAAGGCGGCCCTATGGGCCAGGCAGCTCTAGGCCAATGGAGCACACCCAGAGCAGAAGTTGTACTTCGGCCAGTTCAGGCCACCAACAAACTGCGTTTCACAGGCCTTGGTAAGAGATGTTCCCGGTAGGCTGTAAGAGCACTGGGCAACGCCAGATGTTTCTTAGCTTCCCGAAGAGCTGGAAGCAAGATGCTTTGGGGCCTCTCATCCCCTTTGCAAACAAGGCCGACCTTTGGGCCAGGCAGCTCTAGGCCAATGGAGCACACCCAGAGCAGAAGTTCTACCTCAGCCAGATAAGGCCTGCCAAGAAACTGCGTTTCAAAGGCTTTGGTAAGAGATGTTCCCGGTACTCTGTTAGAGCACTGGGCAGAGCCATTTGTTTCTTAGCTTCCCAAAGAGCTGGAAGCAAGATGCTTTGGGGGCTCCCTGCCCCTTTGCCAACAAGGGCGACCTTTGGGCCTTTCAGCTCTAGGCCAATGGAGCACACCCAGAGCAGAAGTCCTACTTCAGCCAGATCAGGCCTGCCAAGGAACTGCGTTTCAGAGGCCTTTGTATGTGACGTTCCCGGTAGGCTGTGAGAGCACGGTGCAGAGCCAGTTGTTTCCTTGTTTCCCAAACAGCTGGAAGCAAGACGCTTTGGGGCCTCTCTGCCCCTTTGGAAACAAGGCAGCACGTTGGGTCTGGCAGCTCTAGGGCAATGGAGCACAACCAGAGCCGAAGTTCTACTTCTTCCAGATCAGGCCTGCCTAGACAGTGCGTTTCACAGGCCTTGATAAGAGATGTTCTCTTAGGCTATAAGAGCACTGGGCACAGCCAGTTGTTTCTTAGCTTCCCAAGAGGTGGAAGCAAGATGCTTTGGGGCCTCTCTCCCCCTTTGGAAACAAGGCAGCCCTTTGGGCCTTTCAGCTCTAGGGCAATGGAGCACACCCACAGCAGAAGTTCTACCTCAGCCAGATCAGGCCTGCCAAGAAACTGCTTTTCACAGGCCTTCGTAAGAGGTGTTCCCGGAAGGCTGTAAGAGTACCTGGCAGAGCGAGTTGTTTCTTAGCTTCAAAAACAGCTGGAAGCAACATGATTTGGGGCCTCTCTCCCCCTTTGGAAACAAAGCAGCCTTTGTGCCTGGCAGCTCTAGGCCAAAGTAGCACACCCAGAACACAAGTTCTACCTCAGCCAGATAAGGCCTGTCAAGAAGCTGCGTTTCACAGGCCTTTGTATGTGACGTTCCCGGTTGGCTTTGAGAGCACTGTGCAGAGCCAGTTGTTTTAGCTTCCCAGAGAGCAGGAAGCAAGATGCTTTGGGGCCTCTCTCACACTTTGGAAATAAAGGCAGCCCTTTGGGCCTGGCAGCCCTAGGCCAATGGAGTACACCCAGAGCAGAAGTTCTACCTCAGCCAGATCAGGCCTTCCAAGAAACTGCGTCTCACAGGCCTTTCTCTGTCACGTTGCCGGTAGGCTGTGAGAGCACTGTGCAGAGCCAGTTGTTTCTTAGCTTCACAAAGATTTGGAAGCAAGATGCTTTGGGGACTCTCAGCCCCTTTGGAAACAAGGCGGCCCTTTGGGCCTGGCAGCTCTAGGGCAATGGAGCACACCCAGAGCAGAAGTTCTACTTCAGCCAGATCAGGCCTGCCAGGAAACTGCGTTTCACAGGCCTTGGTAAGAGATGTTCCCGGTAGGCTGTAAGAGCACTGGGCAGAGCCAGTTGTTTCTTAGCTTCGCAAAGACCGGGAAGCAAGATGCTTTGGGCCTCTCTGCCCCTTGGAAACAGGGCAGCACTTTGGGCCTGGCAGCTCTAGGGCAATGGAGCACACCCAGAGCCGGAGTTCTACTTCAGCCAGATGAGGCCTGCCAAGAAACTGCGTTTCACAGGCCTTTCAAAGACATGTTCCCGGTAGGCTGTAAGAGCACGGGGCAGAGCGAGTTGGTTCTTAGCTTCCCAGAGAGCTGGAAGCAAGATGCTTTGGGGCCTCTCTGCCCCTTTGGAAACAAGGCAGCACCTTGGGCCTGGCAGCTCTAGGGCAATGGAGCTCACCCAGAGCAGAAGTTCTACTTCAGCCAAATCAGGCCTGCCAGGAAACGGCGTTTCACAGGCCTTGGTAAGAGATGTTCCCGGTAGGCTGTAAGAGCACTGGGCAACGCCAGATGTTTCTTAGCTTCCCGAAGAGCTGGAAGCAAGATGCTTTGGGGCCTCTCATCCCCTTTGCAAACAAGGCGGCCCTATGGGCCAGGCAGCTGTAGGCCAATGGAGCACACCCAGAGCAGAAGCTCTACTTCGGCCAGTTCAGGCCACCAACAAACTGCGTTTCACAGGCCTTGGTAAGAGATGTTCCCGGTAGGCTGTAAGAGCACTGGGCAACGCCAGATGTTTCTTAGCTTCCCGAAGAGCTGGAAGCAAGAAGCTTTGGTGCCACTCTCTCACTTTGGACTCAAGGCAGCCCTTTGGGGCAGGTAGCTCTAGCCCAGTGGAGCACACCCATAGCAGAAGTTCTACTTCGGCCAGTTCAGGCCACCAAGAAACTGCGTTTCACAGGCCTTGGTAAGAGATGTTCCCGGTAGGCTGTGAGAGCACTGTGGAGAGCCAGTTGCTTTAGCTTCCCACAGAGCTGGAAGCAAGATGCCTTGGGGCCTCTCTCTCCCTTTGGACACAAGGCAGCCGTTTGGGCCTGGCAGCTCTAGGCCAATGGAGCACACCCACAGCAGAAGTTCTACTTCAGGCAGATCAGTCCTGCCCAGAAACTGCGTTTCACAGCCCTTGGTAAGAGATGTTCACGGTAGGCTGTGAGAGCACTGGGCAGAACCAGTTGTTTTTTAGCTTCCCAAAGTGCTGGAGGCAAGATGCTTTGGGGCCTCTCTCACCCTTTGGAAACAAGGCAGCCCTTAGGTCCTGGTAGCTCTAGGCCTATGTAGCACAACCAGAACAGAAGTTCTACTTCAGCCAGGTCAGGCCTGCCAAGAAACTGCGTTTCACAGGCCTTTCAAAGAGATGTTCTCTTAGGCTGTAAGAGCACTGGGCAGAGCCAGCTGTTTCTTAGCTTCCCGAAGAGCTGGGAGCAAGATGCTTTGGGTCCACTCTCCGTCTTTGGAAACAAGGCAGCCCTTTGGGCCTGGCAGCTCTAGGGCAATGGAGCACACCCAGAGCAGAAGTTCTACTTCAGCCAGATCAGGCCTGCCAGGAAACTGCGTTTCACAGGCCTTGGTAAGAGATGTTCCCGGTAGGCTGTAAGAGCACTGGGCAGAGCCAGTTGTTTCTTACCTTCCTGAAAAGCTGGAAGCAAGATGCTTGGGACCCCTCTGCCCGTTTGGGAACAAGGCAGCCTTTTGGGTCGGGAAGCTCTAGGCCAATGGAGCACACGCAGAGCAGGAGTTCTACTTCAGCCTGATCAGGCCTGCAAAGAAACAGCGTTTGACAGGCCTTGGTAAGAGATGTTCCCGGTAGGTGTAAGAGCACTGGGCAGAGCCAGTTGTGTCTTAGCTTCGCAAAGACCGGGAAGCAAGATGCTTTGGGCCTCTCTGCCCCTTGGAAACAGGGCAGCACTTTGGGCCTGGCAGCTCTAGGGCAGTGGAGCACACCCAGAGCCGGAGTTCTACTTCAGCCAGATGAGGCCTGCCAAGAAACTGCGTTTCACAGGCCTTTCAAAGACATGTTCCCGGTAGGCTGTAAGAGCACGGGGCAGAGCGAGTTGGTTCTTAGCTTCCCAGAGAGCTGGAAGCAAGATGCTTTGGGGCCTCTCTGCCCCTTTGGAAACAAGGCAGCACCTTGGGCCTGGCAGCTCTAGGGCAATGGAGCACACCCAGAGCAGAAGTTCTACTTCAGCCAAATCAGGTCTGCCAGGAAACGGCGTTTCACAGGCCTTGGTAAGAGATGTTCCCGGTAGGCTGTAAGAGCACTGGGCAACGCCAGATGTTTCTTAGCTTCCCGAAGAGCTGGAAGCGAGAAGCTTTGGTGCCACTCTCTCACTTTGGACTCAAGGCAGCCCTTTGGGCCAGGTAGCTCTAGGCCAGTGGAGCACACCCAGAGCAGAAGTTCTACTTCAGCCAGTTCAGGCCACCAAGAAACTGCGTTTCACAGGCCTTGGTAAGAGATGTTCCCGGTAGGCTGTAAGAGCACTGGGCAACGCCAGATGTTTCTTAGCTTTCCGAAGAGCTGGAAGCAAGATGCTTTGGGGCCTCTCATCCCCTTTGCAAACAAGGCGGCCCTATGGGCCAGGCAGCTCTAGGCCAATGGAGCACACCCAGAGCAGAAGCTCTACTTCGGCCAGTTCAGGCCACCAACAAACTGCGTTTCACAGGCCTTGGTAAGAGATGTTCCCGGTAGGCTGCAAGAGCACTGGGCAACGCCAGATGTTTCTTAGCTTCCCGAAGAGCTGGAAGCAAGATGCTTTGGGGCCTCTCATCCCCTTTGCAAACAAGGCCGACCTTTGGGCCAGGCAGCTCTAGGCCAATGGAGCACACCCAGAGCAGAAGTTCTACCTCAGCCAGATAAGGCCTGCCAAGAAACTGCGTTTCAAAGGCTTTGGTAAGAGATGTTCCCGGTACTCTGTTAGAGCACTGGGCAGAGCCATTTGTTTCTTAGCTTCCCAAAGAGCTGGAAGCAAGATGCTTTGGGGGCTCCCTGCCCCTTTGCCAACAAGGGCGACCTTTGGGCCTTTCAGCTCTAGGCCAATGGAGCACACCCAGAGCAGAAGTCCTACTTCAGCCAGATCAGGCCTGCCAAGGAACTGCGTTTCAGAGGCCTTTGTATGTGACGTTCCCGGTAGGCTGTGAGAGCACGGTGCAGAGCCAGTTGTTTCCTTGTTTCCCAAACAGCTGGAAGCAAGACGCTTTGGGGCCTCTCTGCCCCTTTGGAAACAAGGCAGCACGTTGGGTCTGGCAGCTCTAGGGCAATGGAGCACAACCAGAGCCGAAGTTCTACTTCTTCCAGATCAGGCCTGCCTAGACAGTGCGTTTCACAGGCCTTGATAAGAGATGTTCTCTTAGGCTATAAGAGCACTGGGCACAGCCAGTTGTTTCTTAGCTTCCCAAGAGGTGGAAGCAAGATGCTTTGGGGCCTCTCTCCCCCTTTGGAAACAAGGCAGCCCTTTGGGCCTTTCAGCTCTAGGGCAATGGAGCACACCCAGAGCAGAAGTTCTACCTCAGCCAGATCAGGCCTGCCAAGAAACTGCTTTTCACAGGCCTTCGTAAGAGGTGTTCCCGGAAGGCTGTAAGAGTACCTGGCAGAGCGAGTTGTTTCTTAGCTTCAAAAACAGCTGGAAGCAACATGATTTGGGGCCTCTCTCCCCCTTTGGAAACAAAGCAGCCTTTGTGCCTGGCAGCTCTAGGCCAAAGTAGCACACCCAGAGCACAAGTTCTACCTCAGCCAGATAAGGCCTGTCAAGAAGCTGCGTTTCACAGGCCTTTGTATGTGACGTTCCCGGTTGGCTTTGAGAGCACTGTGCAGAGCCAGTTGTTTTAGCTTCCCAGAGAGCAGGAAGCAAGATGCTTTGGGGCCTCTCTCACACTTTGGAAATAAAGGCAGCCCTTTGGGCCTGGCAGCCCTAGGCCAATGGAGTACACCCAGAGCAGAAGTTCTACCTCAGCCAGATCAGGCCTTCCAAGAAACTGCGTCTCACAGGCCTTTCTCTGTCACGTTGCCGGTAGGCTGTGAGAGCACTGTGCAGAGCCAGTTGTTTCTTAGCTTCCCAAAGATTTGGAAGCAAGATGCTTTGGGGACTCTCAGCCCCTTTGGAAACAAGGCGGCCCTTTGGGCCTGGCAGCTCTAGGCCAAAGTAGCACGCCCAGAGCAGGAGTTCTACTTCAGCCAGATCAGGCCTGCCAAGAAACTGCGTTTCACAGGCCTTGGTAAGAGATGTTCCCGGTAGGCTGTGAGAGCACTGTGGAGAGCCAGTTGCTTTAGCTTCCCACAGAGCTGGAAGCAAGATGCCTTGGGGCCTCTCTCTCCCTTTGGACACAAGGCAGCCGTTTGGGCCTGGCAGCTCTAGGCCAATGGAGCACACCCACAGCAGAAGTTCTACTTCAGGCAGATCAGTCCTGCCCAGAAACTGCGTTTCACAGCCCTTGGTAAGAGATGTTCACGGTAGGCTGTGAGAGCACTGGGCAGAACCAGTTGTTTTTTAGCTTCCCAAAGTGCTGGAGGCAAGATGCTTTGGGGCCTCTCTCACCCTTTGGAAACAAGGCAGCCCTTAGGTCCTGGTAGCTCTAGGCCTATGTAGCACAACCAGAACAGAAGTTCTACTTCAGCCAGGTCAGGCCTGCCAAGAAACTGCGTTTCACAGGCCTTTCAAAGAGATGTTCTCTTAGGCTGTAAGAGCACTGGGCAGAGCCAGCTGTTTCTTAGCTTCCCGAAGAGCTGGGAGCAAGATGCTTTGGGTCCACTCTCCGTCTTTGGAAACAAGGCAGCCCTTTGGGCCTGGCAGCTCTAGGGCAATGGAGCACACCCAGAGCAGAAGTTCTACTTCAGCCAGATCAGGCCTGCCAGGAAACTGCGTTTCACAGGCCTTGGTAAGAGATGTTCCCGGTAGGCTGTAAGAGCACTGGGCAGAGCCAGTTGTTTCTTACCTTCCTGAAAAGCTGGAAGCAAGATGCTTGGGACCCCTCTGCCCGTTTGGGAACAAGGCAGCCTTTTGGGTCGGGAAGCTCTAGGCCAATGGAGCACACGCAGAGCAGGAGTTCTACTTCAGCCTGATCAGGCCTGCAAAGAAACAGCGTTTGACAGGCCTTGGTAAGAGATGTTCCCGGTAGGTGTAAGAGCACTGGGCAGAGCCAGTTGTTTCTTAGCTTCGCAAAGACCGGGAAGCAAGATGCTTTGGGCCTCTCTGCCCCTTGGAAACAGGGCAGCACTTGGGGCCTGGCAGCTCTAGGGCAATGGAGCACACCCAGAGCCGGAGTTCTACTTCAGCCAGATGAGGCCTGCCAAGAAACTGCGTTTCACAGGCCTTTCAAAGACATGTTCCCGGTAGGCTGTAAGAGCACGGGGCAGAGCGAGTTGGTTCTTAGCTTCCCAGAGAGCTGGAAGCAAGATGCTTTGGGGCCTCTCTGCCCCTTTGGAAACAAGGCAGCAGCTTGGGCCTGGCAGCTCTAGGGCAATGGAGCACACCCAGAGCAGAAGTTCTACTTCAGCCAAATCAGGCCTGCCAGGAAATGGCGTTTCACAGGCCTTGGTAAGAGATGTTCCCGGTAGGCTGTAAGAGCACTGGGCAACGCCAGATGTTTCTTAGCTTCCCGAAGAGCTGGAAGCAAGAAGCTTTGGTGCCACTCTCTCACTTTGTACTCAAGGCAGCCCTTTGAGGCAGGTAGCTCTAGCCCAGTGGAGCACACTCAGAGCAGAAGTTCTACTTGGGCCAGTTCAGGCCACCAACAAACTGCGTTTCACAGGCCTTGGTAAGAGATGTTCCCGGTAGGCTGTAAGAGCACTGGGCAACGCCAGATGTTTCTTAGCTTACCGAAGAGCTGGAAGCAAGATGCTTTGGGGCCTCTCATCCCCTTTGCAAACAAGGCGGCCCTATGGGCCAGGCAGCTCTAGGCCAATGGAGCACACCCAGAGCAGAAGTTGTACTTCGGCCAGTTCAGGCCACCAACAAACTGCGTTTCACAGGCCTTGGTAAGAGATGTTCCCGGTAGGCTGTAAGAGCACTGGGCAACGCCAGATGTTTCTTAGCTTCCCGAAGAGCTGGAAGCAAGATGCTTTGGGGCCTCTCATCCCCTTTGCAAACAAGGCCGACCTTTGGGCCAGGCAGCTCTAGGCCAATGGAGCACACCCAGAGCAGAAGTTCTACCTCAGCCAGATAAGGCCTGCCAAGAAACTGCGTTTCAAAGGCTTTGGTAAGAGATGTTCCCGGTACTCTGTTAGAGCACTGGGCAGAGCCATTTGTTTCTTAGCTTCCCAAAGAGCTGGAAGCAAGATGCTTTGGGGGATCCCTGCCCCTTTGCCAACAAGGGCGACCTTTGGGCCTTTCAGCTCTAGGCCAATGGAGCACACCCAGAGCAGAAGTCCTACTTCAGCCAGATCAGGCCTGCCAAGGAACTGCGTTTCAGAGGCCTTTGTATGTGACGTTCCCGGTAGGCTGTGAGAGCACGGTGCAGAGCCAGTTGTTTCCTTGTTTCCCAAACAGCTGGAAGCAAGACGCTTTGGGGCCTCTCTGCCCCTTTGGAAACAAGGCAGCACGTTGGGTCTGGCAGCTCTAGGGCAATGGAGCACAACCAGAGCCGAAGTTCTACTTCTTCCAGATCAGGCCTGCCTAGACAGTGCGTTTCACAGGCCTTGATAAGAGATGTTCTCTTAGGCTATAAGAGCACTGGGCACAGCCAGTTGTTTCTTAGCTTCCCAAGAGGTGGAAGCAAGATGCTTTGGGGACTCTCTCCCCCTTTGGAAACAAGGCAGCCCTTTGGGCCTTTCAGCTCTAGGGCAATGGAGCACACCCAGAGCAGAAGTTCTACCTCAGCCAGATCAGGCCTGCCAAGAAACTGCTTTTCACAGGCCTTCGTAAGAGGTGTTCCCGGAAGGCTGTAAGAGTACCTGGCAGAGCGAGTTGTTTCTTAGCTTCAAAAACAGCTGGAAGCAACATGATTTGGGGCCTCTCTCCCCCTTTGGAAACAAAGCAGCCTTTGTGCCTGGCAGCTCTAGGCCAAAGTAGCACACCCAGAACACAAGTTCTACCTCAGCCAGATAAGGCCTGTCAAGAAGCTGCGTTTCACAGGCCTTTGTATGTGACGTTCCCGGTTGGCTTTGAGAGCACTGTGCAGAGCCAGTTGTTTTAGCTTCCCAGAGAGCAGGAAGCAAGATGCTTTGGGGCCTCTCTCACACTTTGGAAATAAAGGCAGCCCTTTGGGCCTGGCAGCCCTAGGCCAATGGAGTACACCCAGAGCAGAAGTTCTACCTCAGCCAGATCAGGCCTTCCAAGAAACTGCGTCTCACAGGCCTTTCTCTGTCACGTTGCCGGTAGGCTGTGAGAGCACTGTGCAGAGCCAGTTGTTTCTTAGCTTCCCAAAGATTTGGAAGCAAGATGCTTTGGGGACTCTCAGCCCCTTTGGAAACAAGGCGGCCCTTTGGGCCTGGCAGCTCTAGGCCAAAGTAGCACGCCCAGAGCAGGAGTTCTACTTCAGCCAGATCAGGCCTGCCAAGAAACTGCGTTTCACAGGCCTTGGTAAGAGATGTTCCCGGTAGGCTGTGAGAGCACTGTGGAGAGCCAGTTGCTTTAGCTTCCCACAGAGCTGGAAGCAAGATGCCTTGGGGCCTCTCTCTCCCTTTGGACACAAGGCAGCCGTTTGGGCCTGGCAGCTCTAGGCCAATGGAGCACACCCACAGCAGAAGTTCTACTTCAGGCAGATCAGTCCTGCCCAGAAACTGCGTTTCACAGCCCTTGGTAAGAGATGTTCACGGTAGGCTGTGAGAGCACTGGGCAGAACCAGTTGTTTTTTAGCTTCCCAAAGTGCTGGAGGCAAGATGCTTTGGGGCCTCTCTCACCCTTTGGAAACAAGGCAGCCCTTAGGTCCTGGTAGCTCTAGGCCTATGTAGCACAACCAGAACAGAAGTTCTACTTCAGCCAGGTCAGGCCTGCCAAGAAACTGCGTTTCACAGGCCTTTCAAAGAGATGTTCTCTTAGGCTGTAAGAGCACTGGGCAGAGCCAGCTGTTTCTTAGCTTCCCGAAGAGCTGGGAGCAAGATGCTTTGGGTCCACTCTCCGTCTTTGGAAACAAGGCAGCCCTTTGGGCCTGGCAGCTCTAGGGCAATGGAGCACACCCAGAGCAGAAGTTCTACTTCAGCCAGATCAGGCCTGCCAGGAAACTGCGTTTCACAGGCCTTGGTAAGAGATGTTCCCGGTAGGCTGTAAGAGCACTGGGCAGAGCCAGTTGTTTCTTAGCTTCGCAAAGACCGGGAAGCAAGATGCTTTGGGCCTCTCTGCCCCTTGGAAACAGGGCAGCACTTTGGGCCTGGCAGCTCTAGGGCAATGGAGCACACCCAGAGCCGGAGTTCTACTTCAGCCAGATGAGGCCTGCCAAGAAACTGCGTTTCACAGGCCTTTCAAAGACATGTTCCCGGTAGGCTGTAAGAGCACGGGGCAGAGCGAGTTGGTTCTTAGCTTCCCAGAGAGCTGGAAGCAAGATGCTTTGGGGCCTCTCTGCCCCTTTGGAAACAAGGCAGCACCTTGGGCCTGGCAGCTCTAGGGCAATGGAGCTCACCCAGAGCAGAAGTTCTACTTCAGCCAAATCAGGCCTGCCAGGAAACGGCGTTTCACAGGCCTTGGTAAGAGATGTTCCCGGTAGGCTGTAAGAGCACTGGGCAACGCCAGATGTTTCTTAGCTTCCCGAAGAGCTGGAAGCAAGATGCTTTTGGGCCTCTCATCCCCTTTGCAAACAAGGCGGCCCTATGGGCCAGGCAGCTGTAGGCCAATGGAGCACACCCAGAGCAGAAGCTCTACTTCGGCCAGTTCAGGCCACCAACAAACTGCGTTTCACAGGCCTTGGTAAGAGATGTTCCCGGTAGGCTGTAAGAGCACTGGGCAACGCCAGATGTTTCTTAGCTTCCCGAAGAGCTGGAAGCAAGAAGCTTTGGTGCCACTCTCTCACTTTGGACTCAAGGCAGCCCTTTGGGGCAGGTAGCTCTAGCCCAGTGGAGCACACCCATAGCAGAAGTTCTACTTCGGCCAGTTCAGGCCACCAAGAAACTGCGTTTCACAGGCCTTGGTAAGAGATGTTCCCGGTAGGCTGTGAGAGCACTGTGGAGAGCCAGTTGCTTTAGCTTCCCACAGAGCTGGAAGCAAGATGCCTTGGGGCCTCTCTCTCCCTTTGGACACAAGGCAGCCGTTTGGGCCTGGCAGCTCTAGGCCAATGGAGCACACCCACAGCAGAAGTTCTACTTCAGGCAGATCAGTCCTGCCCAGAAACTGCGTTTCACAGCCCTTGGTAAGAGATGTTCACGGTAGGCTGTGAGAGCACTGGGCAGAACCAGTTGTTTTTTAGCTTCCCAAAGTGCTGGAGGCAAGATGCTTTGGGGCCTCTCTCACCCTTTGGAAACAAGGCAGCCCTTAGGTCCTGGTAGCTCTAGGCCTATGTAGCACAACCAGAACAGAAGTTCTACTTCAGCCAGGTCAGGCCTGCCAAGAAACTGCGTTTCACAGGCCTTTCAAAGAGATGTTCTCTTAGGCTGTAAGAGCACTGGGTAGAGCCAGCTGTTTCTTAGCTTCCCGAAGAGCTGGGAGCAAGATGCTTTGGGTCCACTCTCCGTCTTTGGAAACAAGGCAGCCCTTTGGGCCTGGCAGCTCTAGGGCAATGGAGCACACCCAGAGCAGAAGTTCTACTTCAGCCAGATCAGGCCTGCCAGGAAACTGCGTTTCACAGGCCTTGGTAAGAGATGTTCCCGGTAGGCTGTAAGAGCACTGGGCAGAGCCAGTTGTTTCTTACCTTCCTGAAAAGCTGGAAGCAAGATGCTTGGGACCCCTCTGCCCGTTTGGGAACAAGGCAGCCTTTTGGGTCGGGAAGCTCTAGGCCAATGGAGCACACGCAGAGCAGGAGTTCTACTTCAGCCTGATCAGGCCTGCAAAGAAACAGCGTTTGACAGGCCTTGGTAAGAGATGTTCCCGGTAGGTGTAAGAGCACTGGGCAGAGCCAGTTGTGTCTTAGCTTCGCAAAGACCGGGAAGCAAGATGCTTTGGGCCTCTCTGCCCCTTGGAAACAGGGCAGCACTTTGGGCCTGGCAGCTCTAGGGCAGTGGAGCACACCCAGAGCCGGAGTTCTACTTCAGCCAGATGAGGCCTGCCAAGAAACTGCGTTTCACAGGCCTTTCAAAGACATGTTCCCGGTAGGCTGTAAGAGCACGGGGCAGAGCGAGTTGGTTCTTAGCTTCCCAGAGAGCTGGAAGCAAGATGCTTTGGGGCCTCTCTGCCCCTTTGGAAACAAGGCAGCACCTTGGGCCTGGCAGCTCTAGGGCAATGGAGCACACCCAGAGCAGAAGTTCTACTTCAGCCAAATCAGGCCTGCCAGGAAACGGCGTTTCACAGGCCTTGGTAAGAGATGTTCCCGGTAGGCTGTAAGAGCACTGGGCAACGCCAGATGTTTCTTAGCTTCCCGAAGAGCTGGAAGCGAGAAGCTTTGGTGCCACTCTCTCACTTTGGACTCAAGGCAGCCCTTTGGGCCAGGTAGCTCTAGGCCAGTGGAGCACACCCAGAGCAGAAGTTCTACTTCAGCCAGTTCAGGCCACCAAGAAACTGCGTTTCACAGGCCTTGGTAAGAGATGTTCCCGGTAGGCTGTAAGAGCACTGGGCAACGCCAGATGTTTCTTAGCTTTCCGAAGAGCTGGAAGCAAGATGCTTTGGGGCCTCTCATCCCCTTTGCAAACAAGGCGGCCCTATGGGCCAGGCAGCTCTAGGCCAATGGAGCACACCCAGAGCAGAAGCTCTACTTCGGCCAGTTCAGGCCACCAACAAACTGCGTTTCACAGGCCTTGGTAAGAGATGTTCCCGGTAGGCTGTAAGAGCACTGGGCAACGCCAGATGTTTCTTAGCTTCCCGAAGAGCTGGAAGCAAGATGCTTTGGGGCCTCTCATCCCCTTTGCAAACAAGGCCGACCTTTGGGCCAGGCAGCTCTAGGCCAATGGAGCACACCCAGAGCAGAAGTTCTACCTCAGCCAGATAAGGCCTGCCAAGAAACTGCGTTTCAAAGGCTTTGGTAAGAGATGTTCCCGGTACTCTGTTAGAGCACTGGGCAGAGCCATTTGTTTCTTAGCTTCCCAAAGAGCTGGAAGCAAGATGCTTTGGGGGCTCCCTGCCCCTTTGCCAACAAGGGCGACCTTTGGGCCTTTCAGCTCTAGGCCAATGGAGCACACCCAGAGCAGAAGTCCTACTTCAGCCAGATCAGGCCTGCCAAGGAACTGCGTTTCAGAGGCCTTTGTATGTGACGTTCCCGGTAGGCTGTGAGAGCACGGTGCAGAGCCAGTTGTTTCCTTGTTTCCCAAACAGCTGGAAGCAAGACGCTTTGGGGCCTCTCTGCCCCTTTGGAAACAAGGCAGCACGTTGGGTCTGGCAGCTCTAGGGCAATGGAGCACAACCAGAGCCGAAGTTCTACTTCTTCCAGATCAGGCCTGCCTAGACAGTGCGTTTCACAGGCCTTGATAAGAGATGTTCTCTTAGGCTATAAGAGCACTGGGCACAGCCAGTTGTTTCTTAGCTTCCCAAGAGGTGGAAGCAAGATGCTTTGGGGCCTCTCTCCCCCTTTGGAAACAAGGCAGCCCTTTGGGCCTTTCAGCTCTAGGGCAATGGAGCACACCCAGAGCAGAAGTTCTACCTCAGCCAGATCAGGCCTGCCAAGAAACTGCTTTTCACAGGCCTTCGTAAGAGGTGTTCCCGGAAGGCTGTAAGAGTACCTGGCAGAGCGAGTTGTTTCTTAGCTTCAAAAACAGCTGGAAGCAACATGATTTGGGGCCTCTCTCCCCCTTTGGAAACAAAGCAGCCTTTGTGCCTGGCAGCTCTAGGCCAAAGTAGCACACCCAGAGCACAAGTTCTACCTCAGCCAGATCAGGCCTTCCAAGAAACTGCGTCTCACAGGCCTTTCTCTGTCACGTTGCCGGTAGGCTGTGAGAGCACTGTGCAGAGCCAGTTGTTTCTTAGCTTCCCAAAGATTTGGAAGCAAGATGCTTTGGGGACTCTCAGCCCCTTTGGAAACAAGGCGGCCCTTTGGGCCTGGCAGCTCTAGGCCAAAGTAGCACGCCCAGAGCAGGAGTTCTACTTCAGCCAGATCAGGCCTGCCAAGAAACTGCGTTTCACAGGCCTTGGTAAGAGATGTTCCCGGTAGGCTGTGAGAGCACTGTGGAGAGCCAGTTGCTTTAGCTTCCCACAGAGCTGGAAGCAAGATGCCTTGGGGCCTCTCTCTCCCTTTGGACACAAGGCAGCCGTTTGGGCCTGGCAGCTCTAGGCCAATGGAGCACATCCACAGCAGAAGTTCTACTTCAGGCAGATCAGTCCTGCCCAGAAACTGCGTTTCACAGCCCTTGGTAAGAGATGTTCACGGTAGGCTGTGAGAGCACTGGGCAGAACCAGTTGTGTTTTAGCTTCCCAAAGTGCTGGAGGCAAGATGCTTTGGGGCCTCTCTCACCCTTTGGAAACAAGGCAGCCCTTAGGTCCTGGTAGCTCTAGGCCTATGTAGCACAACCAGAACAGAAGTTCTACTTCAGCCAGGTCAGGCCTGCCAAGAAACTGCGTTTCACAGGCCTTTCAAAGAGATGTTTTCTTAGGCTGTAAGAGCACTGGGCAGAGCCAGCTGTTTCTTAGCTTCCCGAAGAGCTGGGAGCAAGATGCTTTGGGTCCACTCTCCGTCTTTGGAAACAAGGCAGCCCTTTGGGCCTGGCAGCTCTAGGGCAATGGAGCACACCCAGAGCAGAAGTTCTACTTCAGCCAGATCAGGCCTGCCAGGAAACTGCGTTTCACAGGCCTTGGTAAGAGATGTTCCCGGTAGGCTGTAAGAGCACTGGGCAGAGCCAGTTGTTTCTTACCTTCCTGAAAAGCTGGAAGCAAGATGCTTGGGACCCCTCTGCCCGTTTGGGAACAAGGCAGCCTTTTGGGTCGGGAAGCTCTAGGCCAATGGAGCACACGCAGAGCAGGAGTTCTACTTCAGCCTGATCAGGCCTGCAAAGAAACAGCGTTTGACAGGCCTTGGTAAGAGATGTTCCCGGTAGGTGTAAGAGCACTGGGCAGAGCCAGTTGTTTCTTAGCTTCGCAAAGACCGGGAAGCAAGATGCTTTGGGCATCTCTGCCCCTTGGAAACAGGGCAGCACTTGGGGCCTGGCAGCTCTAGGGCAATGGAGCACACCCAGAGCCGGAGTTCTACTTCAGCCAGATGAGGCCTGCCAAGAAACTGCGTTTCACAGGCCTTTCAAAGACATGTTCCCGGTAGGCTGTAAGAGCACGGGGCAGAGCGAGTTGGTTCTTAGCTTCCCAGAGAGCTGGAAGCAAGATGCTTTGGGGCCTCTCTGCCCCTTTGGAAACAAGGCAGCACCTTGGGCCAGGCAGCTCTAGGCCAATGGAGCACACCCAGAGCAGAAGTTCTACTTCGGCCAGTTCAGGCCACCAACAAACTGCGTTTCACAGGCCTTGGTAAGAGATGTTCCCGGTAGGCTGTAAGAGCACTGGGCAACGCCAGATGTTTCTTAGCTTCCCGAAGAGCTGGAAGCAAGATGCTTTGGGGCCTCTCATCCCCTTTGCAAACAAGGCCGACCTTTGGGCCAGGCAGCTCTAGGCCAATGGAGCACACCCAGAGCAGAAGTTCTACCTCAGCCAGATAAGGCCTGCCAAGAAACTGCGTTTCAAAGGCTTTGGTAAGAGATGTTCCCGGTACTCTGTTAGAGCACTGGGCAGAGCCATTTGTTTCTTAGCTTCCCAAAGAGCTGGAAGCAAGATGCTTTGGGGGCTCCCTGCCCCTTTGCCAACAAGGGCGACCTTTGGGCCTTTCAGCTCTAGGCCAATGGAGCACACCCAGAGCAGAAGTCCTACTTCAGCCAGATCAGGCCTGCCAAGGAACTGCGTTTCAGAGGCCTTTGTATGTGACGTTCCCGGTAGGCTGTGAGAGCACGGTGCAGAGCCAGTTGTTTCCTTGTTTCCCAAACAGCTGGAAGCAAGACGCTTTGGGGCCTCTCTGCCCCTTTGGAAACAAGGCAGCACGTTGGGTCTGGCAGCTCTAGGGCAATGGAGCACAACCAGAGCCGAAGTTCTACTTCTTCCAGATCAGGCCTGCCTAGACAGTGCGTTTCACAGGCCTTGATAAGAGATGTTCTCTTAGGCTATAAGAGCACTGGGCACAGCCAGTTGTTTCTTAGCTTCCCAAGAGGTGGAAGCAAGATGCTTTGGGGCCTCTCTCCCCCTGTGCCAACAAGGGCGACCTTTGGGCCTTTCAGCTCTAGGCCAATGGAGCACACCCAGAGCAGAAGTTCTACCTCAGCCAGATCAGGCCTGCCAAGAAACTGCTTTTCACAGGCCTTCGTAAGAGGTGTTCCCGGAAGGCTGTAAGAGTACCTGGCAGAGCGAGTTGTTTCTTAGCTTCAAAAACAGCTGGAAGCAACATGATTTGGGGCCTCTCTCCCCCTTTGGAAACAAAGCAGCCTTTGTGCCTGGCAGCTCTAGGCCAAAGTAGCACACCCAGAGCACAAGTTCTACCTCAGCCAGATCAGGCCTTCCAAGAAACTGCGTCTCACAGGCCTTTCTCTGTCACGTTGCCGGTAGGCTGTGAGAGCACTGTGCAGAGCCAGTTGTTTCTTAGCTTCCCAAAGATTTGGAAGCAAGATGCTTTGGGGACTCTCAGCCCCTTTGGAAACAAGGCGGCCCTTTGGGCCTGGCAGCTCTAGGCCAAAGTAGCACGCCCAGAGCAGGAGTTCTACTTCAGCCAGATCAGGCCTGCCAAGAAACTGCGTTTCACAGGCCTTGGTAAGAGATGTTCCCGGTAGGCTGTGAGAGCACTGTGGAGAGCCAGTTGCTTTAGCTTCCCACAGAGCTGGAAGCAAGATGCCTTGGGGCCTCTCTCTCCCTTTGGACACAAGGCAGCCGTTTGGGCCTGGCAGCTCTAGGCCAATGGAGCACATCCACAGCAGAAGTTCTACTTCAGGCAGATCAGTCCTGCCCAGAAACTGCGTTTCACAGCCCTTGGTAAGAGATGTTCACGGTAGGCTGTGAGAGCACTGGGCAGAACCAGTTGTTTTTTAGCTTCCCAAAGTGCTGGAGGCAAGATGCTTTGGGGCCTCTCTCACCCTTTGGAAACAAGGCAGCCCTTAGGTCCTGGTAGCTCTAGGCCTATGTAGCACAACCAGAACAGAAGTTCTACTTCAGCCAGGTCAGGCCTGCCAAGAAACTGCGTTTCACAGGCCTTTCAAAGAGATGTTCTCTTAGGCTGTAAGAGCACTGGGCAGAGCCAGCTGTTTCTTAGCTTCCCGAAGAGCTGGGAGCAAGATGCTTTGGGTCCACTCTCCGTCTTTGGAAACAAGGAAGCCCTTTGGGCCTGGCAGCTCTAGGGCAATGGAGCACACCCAGAGCAGAAGTTCTACTTCAGCCAGATCAGGCCTGCCAGGAAACTGCGTTTCACAGGCCTTGGTAAGAGATGTTCCCGGTAGGCTGTAAGAGCACTGGGCAGAGCCAGTTGTTTCTTACCTTCCTGAAAAGCTGGAAGCAAGATGCTTGGGACCCCTCTGCCCGTTTGGGAACAAGGCAGCCTTTTGGGTCGGGAAGCTCTAGGCCAATGGAGCACACGCAGAGCAGGAGTTCTACTTCAGCCTGATCAGGCCTGCAAAGAAACAGCGTTTGACAGGCCTTGGTAAGAGATGTTCCCGGTAGGTGTAAGAGCACTGGGCAGAGCCAGTTGTTTCTTAGCTTCGCAAAGACCGGGAAGCAAGATGCTTTGGGCCTCTCTGCCCCTTGGAAACAGGGCAGCACTTTGGGCCTGGCAGCTCTAGGGCAATGGAGCACACCCAGAGCCGGAGTTCTACTTCAGCCAGATGAGGCCTGCCAAGAAACTGCGTTTCACAGGCCTTTCAAAGACATGTTCCCGGTAGGCTGTAAGAGCACGGGGCAGAGCGAGTTGGTTCTTAGCTTCCCAGAGAGCTGGAAGCAAGATGCTTTGGGGCCTCTCTGCCCCTTTGCAAACAAGGCAGCACCTTGGGCCTGGCAGCTCTAGGCCAATGGAGCACACCCAGAGCAGAAGTTCTACTTCGGCCAGTTCAGGCCACCAACAAACTGCGTTTCACAGGCCTTGGTAAGAGATGTTCCCGGTAGGCTGTAAGAGCACTGGGCAACGCCAGATGTTTCTTAGCTTCCCGAAGAGCTGGAAGCAAGATGCTTTGGGGCCTCTCATCCCCTTTGCAAACAAGGCCGACCTTTGGGCCAGGCAGCTCTAGGCCAATGGAGCACACCCAGAGCAGAAGTTCTACCTCAGCCAGATAAGGCCTGCCAAGAAACTGCGTTTCAAAGGCTTTGGTAAGAGATGTTCCCGGTACTCTGTTAGAGCACTGGGCAGAGCCATTTGTTTCTTAGCTTCCCAAAGAGCTGGAAGCAAGATGCTTTGGGGGCTCCCTGCCCCTTTGCCAACAAGGGCGACCTTTGGGCCTTTCAGCTCTAGGCCAATGGAGCACACCCAGAGCAGAAGTCCTACTTCAGCCAGATCAGGCCTGCCAAGGAACTGCGTTTCAGAGGCCTTTGTATGTGACGTTCCCGGTAGGCTGTGAGAGCACGGTGCAGAGCCAGTTGTTTCCTTGTTTCCCAAACAGCTGGAAGCAAGACGCTTTGGGGCCTCTCTGCCCCTTTGGAAACAAGGCAGCACGTTGGGTCTGGCAGCTCTAGGGCAATGGAGCACAACCAGAGCCGAAGTTCTACTTCTTCCAGATCAGGCCTGCCTAGACAGTGCGTTTCACAGGCCTTGATAAGAGATGTTCTCTTAGGCTATAAGAGCACTGGGCACAGCCAGTTGTTTCTTAGCTTCCCAAGAGGTGGAAGCAAGATGCTTTGGGGCCTCTCTCCCCCTTTGGAAACAAGGCAGCCCTTTGGGCCTTTCAGCTCTAGGGCAATGGAGCACACCCAGAGCAGAAGTTCTACCTCAGCCAGATCAGGCCTGCCAAGAAACTGCTTTTCACAGGCCTTCGTAAGAGGTGTTCCCGGAAGGCTGTAAGAGTACCTGGCAGAGCGAGTTGTTTCTTAGCTTCAAAAACAGCTGGAAGCAACATGATTTGGGGCCTCTCTCCCCCTTTGGAAACAAAGCAGCCTTTGTGCCTGGCAGCTCTAGGCCAAAGTAGCACACCCAGAGCACAAGTTCTACCTCAGCCAGATCAGGCCTTCCAAGAAACTGCGTCTCACAGGCCTTTCTCTGTCACGTTGCCGGTAGGCTGTGAGAGCACTGTGCAGAGCCAGTTGTTTCTTAGCTTCCCAAAGATTTGGAAGCAAGATGCTTTGGGGACTCTCAGCCCCTTTGGAAACAAGGCGGCCCTTTGGGCCTGGCAGCTCTAGGCCAAAGTAGCACGCCCAGAGCAGGAGTTCTACTTCAGCCAGATCAGGCCTGCCAAGAAACTGCGTTTCACAGGCCTTGGTAAGAGATGTTCCCGGTAGGCTGTGAGAGCACTGTGGAGAGCCAGTTGCTTTAGCTTCCCACAGAGCTGGAAGCAAGATGCCTTGGGGCCTCTCTCTCCCTTTGGACACAAGGCAGCCGTTTGGGCCTGGCAGCTCTAGGCCAATGGAGCACATCCACAGCAGAAGTTCTACTTCAGGCAGATCAGTCCTGCCCAGAAACTGCGTTTCACAGCCCTTGGTAAGAGATGTTCACGGTAGGCTGTGAGAGCACTGGGCAGAACCAGTTGTTTTTTAGCTTCCCAAAGTGCTGGAGGCAAGATGCTTTGGGGCCTCTCTCACCCTTTGGAAACAAGGCAGCCCTTAGGTCCTGGTAGCTCTAGGCCTATGTAGCACAACCAGAACAGAAGTTCTACTTCAGCCAGGTCAGGCCTGCCAAGAAACTGCGTTTCACAGGCCTTTCAAAGAGATGTTCTCTTAGGCTGTAAGAGCACTGGGCAGAGCCAGCTGTTTCTTAGCTTCCCGAAGAGCTGGGAGCAAGATGCTTTGGGTCCACTCTCCGTCTTTGGAAACAAGGCAGCCCTTTGGGCCTGGCAGCTCTAGGGCAATGGAGCACACCCAGAGCAGAAGTTCTACTTCAGCCAGATCAGGCCTGCCAGGAAACTGCGTTTCACAGGCCTTGGTAAGAGATGTTCCCGGTAGGCTGTAAGAGCACTGGGCAGAGCCAGTTGTTTCTTACCTTCCTGAAAAGCTGGAAGCAAGATGCTTGGGACCCCTCTGCCCGTTTGGGAACAAGGCAGTCTTTTGGGTCGGGAAGCTCTAGGCCAATGGAGCACACGCAGAGCAGGAGTTCTACTTCAGCCTGATCAGGCCTGCAAAGAAACAGCGTTTGACAGGCCTTGGTAAGAGATGTTCCCGGTAGGTGTAAGAGCACTGGGCAGAGCCAGTTGTTTCTTAGCTTCGCAAAGACCGGGAAGCAAGATGCTTTGGGCCTCTCTGCCCCTTGGAAACAGGGCAGCACTTGGGGCCTGGCAGCTCTAGGGCAATGGAGCACACCCAGAGCCGGAGTTCTACTTCAGCCAGATGAGGCCTGCCAAGAAACTGCGTTTCACAGGCCTTTCAAAGACATGTTCCCGGTAGGCTGTAAGAGCACGGGGCAGAGCGAGTTGGTTCTTAGCTTCCCAGAGAGCTGGAAGCAAGATGCTTTGGGGCCTCTCTGCCCCTTTGCAAACAAGGCAGCACCTTGGGCCTGGCAGCTCTAGGCCAATGGAGCACACCCAGAGCAGAAGTTCTACTTCGGCCAGTTCAGGCCACCAACAAACTGCGTTTCACAGGCCTTGGTAAGAGATGTTCCCGGTAGGCTGTAAGAGCACTGGGCAACGCCAGATGTTTCTTAGCTTCCCGAAGAGCTGGAAGCAAGATGCTTTGGGGCCTCTCATCCCCTTTGCAAACAAGGCCGACCTTTGGGCCAGGCAGCTCTAGGCCAATGGAGCACACCCAGAGCAGAAGTTCTACCTCAGCCAGATAAGGCCTGCCAAGAAACTGCGTTTCAAAGGCTTTGGTAAGAGATGTTCCCGGTACTCTGTTAGAGCACTGGGCAGAGCCATTTGTTTCTTAGCTTCCCAAAGAGCTGGAAGCAAGATGCTTTGGGGGCTCCCTGCCCCTTTGCCAACAAGGGCGACCTTTGGGCCTTTCAGCTCTAGGCCAATGGAGCACACCCAGAGCAGAAGTCCTACTTCAGCCAGATCAGGCCTGCCAAGGAACTGCGTTTCAGAGGCCTTTGTATGTGACGTTCCCGGTAGGCTGTGAGAGCACGGTGCAGAGCCAGTTGTTTCCTTGTTTCCCAAACAGCTGGAAGCAAGACGCTTTGGGGCCTCTCTGCCCCTTTGGAAACAAGGCAGCACGTTGGGTCTGGCAGCTCTAGGGCAATGGAGCACAACCAGAGCCGAAGTTCTACTTCTTCCAGATCAGGCCTGCCTAGACAGTGCGTTTCACAGGCCTTGATAAGAGATGTTCTCTTAGGCTATAAGAGCACTGGGCACAGCCAGTTGTTTCTTAGCTTCCCAAGAGGTGGAAGCAAGATGCTTTGGGGCCTCTCTCCCCCTTTGGAAACAAGGCAGCCCTTTGGGCCTTTCAGCTCTAGGGCAATGGAGCACACCCAGAGCAGAAGTTCTACCTCAGCCAGATCAGGCCTGCCAAGAAACTGCTTTTCACAGGCCTTCGTAAGAGGTGTTCCCGGAAGGCTGTAAGAGTACCTGGCAGAGCGAGTTGTTTCTTAGCTTCAAAAACAGCTGGAAGCAACATGATTTGGGGCCTCTCTCCCCCTTTGGAAACAAAGCAGCCTTTGTGCCTGGCAGCTCTAGGCCAAAGTAGCACACCCAGAGCACAAGTTCTACCTCAGCCAGATCAGGCCTTCCAAGAAACTGCGTCTCACAGGCCTTTCTCTGTCACGTTGCCGGTAGGCTGTGAGAGCACTGTGCAGAGCCAGTTGTTTCTTAGCTTCCCAAAGATTTGGAAGCAAGATGCTTTGGGGACTCTCAGCCCCTTTGGAAACGAGGCGGCCCTTTGGGCCTGGCAGCTCTAGGCCAAAGTAGCACGCCCAGAGCAGGAGTTCTACTTCAGCCAGATCAGGCCTGCCAAGAAACTGCGTTTCACAGGCCTTGGTAAGAGATGTTCCCGGTAGGCTGTGAGAGCACTGTGGAGAGCCAGTTGCTTTAGCTTCCCACAGAGCTGGAAGCAAGATGCCTTGGGGCCTCTCTCTCCCTTTGGACACAAGGCAGCCTTTTGGGCCTGGCAGCTCTAGGCCAATGGAGCACACCCACAGCAGAAGTTCTACTTCAGGCAGATCAGTCCTGCCCAGAAACTGCGTTTCACAGCCCTTGGTAAGAGATGTTCACGGTAGGCTGTGAGAGCACTGGGCAGAACCAGTTGTTTTTTAGCTTCCCAAAGTGCTGGAGGCAAGATGCTTTGGGGCCTCTCTCACCCTTTGGAAACAAGGCAGCCCTTAGGTCCTGGTAGCTCTAGGCCTATGTAGCACAACCAGAACAGAAGTTCTACTTCAGCCAGGTCAGGCCTGCCAAGAAACTGCGTTTCACAGGCCTTTCAAAGAGATGTTCTCTTAGGCTGTAAGAGCACTGGGCAGAGCCAGCTGTTTCTTAGCTTCCCGAAGAGCTGGGAGCAAGATGCTTTGGGTCCACTCTCCGTCTTTGGAAACAAGGAAGCCCTTTGGGCCTGGCAGCTCTAGGGCAATGGAGCACACCCAGAGCAGAAGTTCTACTTCAGCCAGATCAGGCCTGCCAGGAAACTGCGTTTCACAGGCCTTGGTAAGAGATGTTCCCGGTAGGCTGTAAGAGCACTGGGCAGAGCCAGTTGTTTCTTACCTTCCTGAAAAGCTGGAAGCAAGACGCTTGGGACCCCTCTGCCCGTTTGGGAACAAGGCAGCCTTTTGGGTCGGGAAGCTCTAGGCCAATGGAGCACACGCAGAGCAGGAGTTCTACTTCAGCCTGATCAGGCCTGCAAAGAAACAGCGTTTGACAGGCCTTGGTAAGAGATGTTCCCGGTAGGTGTAAGAGCACTGGGCAGAGCCAGTTGTTTCTTAGCTTCGCAAAGACCGGGAAGCAAGATGCTTTGGGCCTCTCTGCCCCTTGGAAACAGGGCAGCACTTTGGGCCTGGCAGCTCTAGGGCAATGGAGCACACCCAGAGCCGGAGTTCTACTTCAGCCAGATGAGGCCTGCCAAGAAACTGCGTTTCACAGGCCTTTCAAAGACATGTTCCCGGTAGGCTGTAAGAGCACGGGGCAGAGCGAGTTGGTTCTTAGCTTCCCAGAGAGCTGGAAGCAAGATGCTTTGGGGCCTCTCTGCCCCTTTGCAAACAAGGCAGCACCTTGGGCCTGGCAGCTCTAGGCCAATGGAGCACACCCAGAGCAGAAGTTCTACTTCGGCCAGTTCAGGCCACCAACAAACTGCGTTTCACAGGCCTTGGTAAGAGATGTTCCCGGTAGGCTGTAAGAGCACTGGGCAACGCCAGATGTTTCTTAGCTTCCCGAAGAGCTGGAAGCAAGATGCTTTGGGGCCTCTCATCCCCTTTGCAAACAAGGCCGACCTTTGGGCCAGGCAGCTCTAGGCCAATGGAGCACACCCAGAGCAGAAGTTCTACCTCAGCCAGATAAGGCCTGCCAAGAAACTGCGTTTCAAAGGCTTTGGTAAGAGATGTTCCCGGTACTCTGTTAGAGCACTGGGCAGAGCCATTTGTTTCTTAGCTTCCCAAAGAGCTGGAAGCAAGATGCTTTGGGGGCTCCCTGCCCCTTTGCCAACAAGGGCGACCTTTGGGCCTTTCAGCTCTAGGCCAATGGAGCACACCCAGAGCAGAAGTCCTACTTCAGCCAGATCAGGCCTGCCAAGGAACTGCGTTTCAGAGGCCTTTGTATGTGACGTTCCCGGTAGGCTGTGAGAGCACGGTGCAGAGCCAGTTGTTTCCTTGTTTCCCAAACAGCTGGAAGCAAGACGCTTTGGGGCCTCTCTGCCCCTTTGGAAACAAGGCAGCACGTTGGGTCTGGCAGCTCTAGGGCAATGGAGCACAACCAGAGCCGAAGTTCTACTTCTTCCAGATCAGGCCTGCCTAGACAGTGCGTTTCACAGGCCTTGATAAGAGATGTTCTCTTAGGCTATAAGAGCACTGGGCACAGCCAGTTGTTTCTTAGCTTCCCAAGAGGTGGAAGCAAGATGCTTTGGGGCCTCTCTCCCCCTTTGGAAACAAGGCAGCCCTTTGGGCCTTTCAGCTCTAGGGCAATGGAGCACACCCAGAGCAGAAGTTCTACCTCAGCCAGATCAGGCCTGCCAAGAAACTGCTTTTCACAGGCCTTCGTAAGAGGTGTTCCCGGAAGGCTGTAAGAGTACCTGGCAGAGCGAGTTGTTTCTTAGCTTCAAAAACAGCTGGAAGCAACATGATTTGGGGCCTCTCTCCCCCTTTGGAAACAAAGCAGCCTTTGTGCCTGGCAGCTCTAGGCCAAAGTAGCACACCCAGAGCACAAGTTCTACCTCAGCCAGATCAGGCCTTCCAAGAAACTGCGTCTCACAGGCCTTTCTCTGTCACGTTGCCGGTAGGCTGTGAGAGCACTGTGCAGAGCCAGTTGTTTCTTAGCTTCCCAAAGATTTGGAAGCAAGATGCTTTGGGGACTCTCAGCCCCTTTGGAAACAAGGCGGCCCTTTGGGCCTGGCAGCTCTAGGCCAAAGTAGCACGCCCAGAGCAGGAGTTCTACTTCAGCCAGATCAGGCCTGCCAAGAAACTGCGTTTCACAGGCCTTGGTAAGAGATGTTCCCGGTAGGCTGTGAGAGCACTGTGGAGAGCCAGTTGCTTTAGCTTCCCACAGAGCTGGAAGCAAGATGCCTTGGGGCCTCTCTCTCCCTTTGGACACAAGGCAGCCGTTTGGGCCTGGCAGCTCTAGGCCAATGGAGCACATCCACAGCAGAAGTTCTACTTCAGGCAGATCAGTCCTGCCCAGAAACTGCGTTTCACAGCCCTTGGTAAGAGATGTTCACGGTAGGCTGTGAGAGCACTGGGCAGAACCAGTTGTTTTTTAGCTTCCCAAAGTGCTGGAGGCAAGATGCTTTGGGGCCTCTCTCACCCTTTGGAAACAAGGCAGCCCTTAGGTCCTGGTAGCTCTAGGCCTATGTAGCACAACCAGAACAGAAGTTCTACTTCAGCCAGGTCAGGCCTGCCAAGAAACTGCGTTTCACAGGCCTTTCAAAGAGATGTTCTCTTAGGCTGTAAGAGCACTGGGCAGAGCCAGCTGTTTCTTAGCTTCCCGAAGAGCTGGGAGCAAGATGCTTTGGGTCCACTCTCCGTCTTTGGAAACAAGGCAGCCCTTTGGGCCTGGCAGCTCTAGGGCAATGGAGCACACCCAGAGCAGAAGTTCTACTTCAGCCAGATCAGGCCTGCCAGGAAACTGCGTTTCACAGGCCTTGGTAAGAGATGTTCCCGGTAGGCTGTAAGAGCACTGGGCAGAGCCAGTTGTTTCTTACCTTCCTGAAAAGCTGGAAGCAAGATGCTTGGGACCCCTCTGCCCGTTTGGGAACAAGGCAGTCTTTTGGGTCGGGAAGCTCTAGGCCAATGGAGCACACGCAGAGCAGGAGTTCTACTTCAGCCTGATCAGGCCTGCAAAGAAACAGCGTTTGACAGGCCTTGGTAAGAGATGTTCCCGGTAGGTGTAAGAGCACTGGGCAGAGCCAGTTGTTTCTTAGCTTCGCAAAGACCGGGAAGCAAGATGCTTTGGGCCTCTCTGCCCCTTGGAAACAGGGCAGCACTTGGGGCCTGGCAGCTCTAGGGCAATGGAGCACACCCAGAGCCGGAGTTCTACTTCAGCCAGATGAGGCCTGCCAAGAAACTGCGTTTCACAGGCCTTTCAAAGACATGTTCCCGGTAGGCTGTAAGAGCACGGGGCAGAGCGAGTTGGTTCTTAGCTTCCCAGAGAGCTGGAAGCAAGATGCTTTGGGGCCTCTCTGCCCCTTTGCAAACAAGGCAGCACCTTGGGCCTGGCAGCTCTAGGCCAATGGAGCACACCCAGAGCAGAAGTTCTACTTCGGCCAGTTCAGGCCACCAACAAACTGCGTTTCACAGGCCTTGGTAAGAGATGTTCCCGGTAGGCTGTAAGAGCACTGGGCAACGCCAGATGTTTCTTAGCTTCCCGAAGAGCTGGAAGCAAGATGCTTTGGGGCCTCTCATCCCCTTTGCAAACAAGGCCGACCTTTGGGCCAGGCAGCTCTAGGCCAATGGAGCACACCCAGAGCAGAAGTTCTACCTCAGCCAGATAAGGCCTGCCAAGAAACTGCGTTTCAAAGGCTTTGGTAAGAGATGTTCCCGGTACTCTGTTAGAGCACTGGGCAGAGCCATTTGTTTCTTAGCTTCCCAAAGAGCTGGAAGCAAGATGCTTTGGGGGCTCCCTGCCCCTTTGCCAACAAGGGCGACCTTTGGGCCTTTCAGCTCTAGGCCAATGGAGCACACCCAGAGCAGAAGTCCTACTTCAGCCAGATCAGGCCTGCCAAGGAACTGCGTTTCAGAGGCCTTTGTATGTGACGTTCCCGGTAGGCTGTGAGAGCACGGTGCAGAGCCAGTTGTTTCCTTGTTTCCCAAACAGCTGGAAGCAAGACGCTTTGGGGCCTCTCTGCCCCTTTGGAAACAAGGCAGCACGTTGGGTCTGGCAGCTCTAGGGCAATGGAGCACAACCAGAGCCGAAGTTCTACTTCTTCCAGATCAGGCCTGCCTAGACAGTGCGTTTCACAGGCCTTGATAAGAGATGTTCTCTTAGGCTATAAGAGCACTGGGCACAGCCAGTTGTTTCTTAGCTTCCCAAGAGGTGGAAGCAAGATGCTTTGGGGCCTCTCTCCCCCTTTGGAAACAAGGCAGCCCTTTGGGCCTTTCAGCTCTAGGGCAATGGAGCACACCCAGAGCAGAAGTTCTACCTCAGCCAGATCAGGCCTGCCAAGAAACTGCTTTTCACAGGCCTTCGTAAGAGGTGTTCCCGGAAGGCTGTAAGAGTACCTGGCAGAGCGAGTTGTTTCTTAGCTTCAAAAACAGCTGGAAGCAACATGATTTGGGGCCTCTCTCCCCCTTTGGAAACAAAGCAGCCTTTGTGCCTGGCAGCTCTAGGCCAAAGTAGCACACCCAGAGCACAAGTTCTACCTCAGCCAGATCAGGCCTTCCAAGAAACTGCGTCTCACAGGCCTTTCTCTGTCACGTTGCCGGTAGGCTGTGAGAGCACTGTGCAGAGCCAGTTGTTTCTTAGCTTCCCAAAGATTTGGAAGCAAGATGCTTTGGGGACTCTCAGCCCCTTTGGAAACGAGGCGGCCCTTTGGGCCTGGCAGCTCTAGGCCAAAGTAGCACGCCCAGAGCAGGAGTTCTACTTCAGCCAGATCAGGCCTGCCAAGAAACTGCGTTTCACAGGCCTTGGTAAGAGATGTTCCCGGTAGGCTGTGAGAGCACTGTGGAGAGCCAGTTGCTTTAGCTTCCCACAGAGCTGGAAGCAAGATGCCTTGGGGCCTCTCTCTCCCTTTGGACACAAGGCAGCCTTTTGGGCCTGGCAGCTCTAGGCCAATGGAGCACACCCACAGCAGAAGTTCTACTTCAGGCAGATCAGTCCTGCCCAGAAACTGCGTTTCACAGCCCTTGGTAAGAGATGTTCACGGTAGGCTGTGAGAGCACTGGGCAGAACCAGTTGTTTTTTAGCTTCCCAAAGTGCTGGAGGCAAGATGCTTTGGGGCCTCTCTCACCCTTTGGAAACAAGGCAGCCCTTAGGTCCTGGTAGCTCTAGGCCTATGTAGCACAACCAGAACAGAAGTTCTACTTCAGCCAGGTCAGGCCTGCCAAGAAACTGCGTTTCACAGGCCTTTCAAAGAGATGTTCTCTTAGGCTGTAAGAGCACTGGGCAGAGCCAGCTGTTTCTTAGCTTCCCGAAGAGCTGGGAGCAAGATGCTTTGGGTCCACTCTCCGTCTTTGGAAACAAGGAAGCCCTTTGGGCCTGGCAGCTCTAGGGCAATGGA
Source organism: Equus asinus (assembly GCF_041296235.1). NCBI lineage: Eukaryota > Metazoa > Chordata > Mammalia > Perissodactyla > Equidae > Equus > Equus asinus. The sequence goes on from NW_027225523.1 coordinate 2,645,483, forward strand.
GCACACCCAGAGCAGAAGTTCTACTTCAGCCAGATCAGGCCTGCCAGGAAACTGCGTTTCACAGGCCTTGGTAAGAGATGTTCCCGGTAGGCTGTAAGAGCACTGGGCAGAGCCAGTTGTTTCTTACCTTCCTGAAAAGCTGGAAGCAAGACGCTTGGGACCCCTCTGCCCGTTTGGGAACAAGGCAGCCTTTTGGGTCGGGAAGCTCTAGGCCAATGGAGCACACGCAGAGCAGGAGTTCTACTTCAGCCTGATCAGGCCTGCAAAGAAACAGCGTTTGACAGGCCTTGGTAAGAGATGTTCCCGGTAGGTGTAAGAGCACTGGGCAGAGCCAGTTGTTTCTTAGCTTCGCAAAGACCGGGAAGCAAGATGCTTTGGGCCTCTCTGCCCCTTGGAAACAGGGCAGCACTTTGGGCCTGGCAGCTCTAGGGCAATGGAGCACACCCAGAGCCGGAGTTCTACTTCAGCCAGATGAGGCCTGCCAAGAAACTGCGTTTCACAGGCCTTTCAAAGACATGTTCCCGGTAGGCTGTAAGAGCACGGGGCAGAGCGAGTTGGTTCTTAGCTTCCCAGAGAGCTGGAAGCAAGATGCTTTGGGGCCTCTCTGCCCCTTTGCAAACAAGGCAGCACCTTGGGCCTGGCAGCTCTAGGCCAATGGAGCACACCCAGAGCAGAAGTTCTACTTCGGCCAGTTCAGGCCACCAACAAACTGCGTTTCACAGGCCTTGGTAAGAGATGTTCCCGGTAGGCTGTAAGAGCACTGGGCAACGCCAGATGTTTCTTAGCTTCCCGAAGAGCTGGAAGCAAGATGCTTTGGGGCCTCTCATCCCCTTTGCAAACAAGGCCGACCTTTGGGCCAGGCAGCTCTAGGCCAATGGAGCACACCCAGAGCAGAAGTTCTACCTCAGCCAGATAAGGCCTGCCAAGAAACTGCGTTTCAAAGGCTTTGGTAAGAGATGTTCCCGGTACTCTGTTAGAGCACTGGGCAGAGCCATTTGTTTCTTAGCTTCCCAAAGAGCTGGAAGCAAGATGCTTTGGGGGCTCCCTGCCCCTTTGCCAACAAGGGCGACCTTTGGGCCTTTCAGCTCTAGGCCAATGGAGCACACCCAGAGCAGAAGTCCTACTTCAGCCAGATCAGGCCTGCCAAGGAACTGCGTTTCAGAGGCCTTTGTATGTGACGTTCCCGGTAGGCTGTGAGAGCACGGTGCAGAGCCAGTTGTTTCCTTGTTTCCCAAACAGCTGGAAGCAAGACGCTTTGGGGCCTCTCTGCCCCTTTGGAAACAAGGCAGCACGTTGGGTCTGGCAGCTCTAGGGCAATGGAGCACAACCAGAGCCGAAGTTCTACTTCTTCCAGATCAGGCCTGCCTAGACAGTGCGTTTCACAGGCCTTGATAAGAGATGTTCTCTTAGGCTATAAGAGCACTGGGCACAGCCAGTTGTTTCTTAGCTTCCCAAGAGGTGGAAGCAAGATGCTTTGGGGCCTCTCTCCCCCTTTGGAAACAAGGCAGCCCTTTGGGCCTTTCAGCTCTAGGGCAATGGAGCACACCCAGAGCAGAAGTTCTACCTCAGCCAGATCAGGCCTGCCAAGAAACTGCTTTTCACAGGCCTTCGTAAGAGGTGTTCCCGGAAGGCTGTAAGAGTACCTGGCAGAGCGAGTTGTTTCTTAGCTTCAAAAACAGCTGGAAGCAACATGATTTGGGGCCTCTCTCCCCCTTTGGAAACAAAGCAGCCTTTGTGCCTGGCAGCTCTAGGCCAAAGTAGCACACCCAGAGCACAAGTTCTACCTCAGCCAGATCAGGCCTTCCAAGAAACTGCGTCTCACAGGCCTTTCTCTGTCACGTTGCCGGTAGGCTGTGAGAGCACTGTGCAGAGCCAGTTGTTTCTTAGCTTCCCAAAGATTTGGAAGCAAGATGCTTTGGGGACTCTCAGCCCCTTTGGAAACAAGGCGGCCCTTTGGGCCTGGCAGCTCTAGGCCAAAGTAGCACGCCCAGAGCAGGAGTTCTACTTCAGCCAGATCAGGCCTGCCAAGAAACTGCGTTTCACAGGCCTTGGTAAGAGATGTTCCCGGTAGGCTGTGAGAGCACTGTGGAGAGCCAGTTGCTTTAGCTTCCCACAGAGCTGGAAGCAAGATGCCTTGGGGCCTCTCTCTCCCTTTGGACACAAGGCAGCCGTTTGGGCCTGGCAGCTCTAGGCCAATGGAGCACACCCACAGCAGAAGTTCTACTTCAGGCAGATCAGTCCTGCCCAGAAACTGCGTTTCACAGCCCTTGGTAAGAGATGTTCACGGTAGGCTGTGAGAGCACTGGGCAGAACCAGTTGTTTTTTAGCTTCCCAAAGTGCTGGAGGCAAGATGCTTTGGGGCCTCTCTCACCCTTTGGAAACAAGGCAGCCCTTAGGTCCTGGTAGCTCTAGGCCTATGTAGCACAACCAGAAGAGAAGTTCTACTTCAGCCAGGTCAGGCCTGCCAAGAAACTGCGTTTCACAGGCCTTTCAAAGAGATGTTCTCTTAGGCTGTAAGAGCACTGGGCAGAGCCAGCTGTTTCTTAGCTTCCCGAAGAGCTGGGAGCAAGATGCTTTGGGTCCACTCTCCGTCTTTGGAAACAAGGCAGCCCTTTGGGCCTGGCAGCTCTAGGGCAATGGAGCACACCCAGAGCAGAAGTTCTACTTCAGCCAGATCAGGCCTGCCAGGAAACTGCGTTTCACAGGCCTTGGTAAGAGATGTTCCCGGTAGGCTGTAAGAGCACTGGGCAGAGCCAGTTGTTTCTTACCTTCCTGAAAAGCTGGAAGCAAGATGCTTGGGACCCCTCTGCCCGTTTGGGAACAAGGCAGCCTTTTGGGTCGGGAAGCTCTAGGCCAATGGAGCACACGCAGAGCAGGAGTTCTACTTCAGCCTGATCAGGCCTGCAAAGAAACAGCGTTTGACAGGCCTTGGTAAGAGATGTTCCCGGTAGGTGTAAGAGCACTGGGCAGAGCCAGTTGTTTCTTAGCTTCGCAAAGACCGGGAAGCAAGATGCTTTGGGCCTCTCTGCCCCTTGGAAACAGGGCAGCACTTGGGGCCTGGCAGCTCTAGGGCAATGGAGCACACCCAGAGCCGGAGTTCTACTTCAGCCAGATGAGGCCTGCCAAGAAACTGCGTTTCACAGGCCTTTCAAAGACATGTTCCCGGTAGGCTGTAAGAGCACGGGGCAGAGCGAGTTGGTTCTTAGCTTCCCAGAGAGCTGGAAGCAAGATGCTTTGGGGCCTCTCTGCCCCTTTGCAAACAAGGCAGCACCTTGGGCCTGGCAGCTCTAGGCCAATGGAGCACACCCAGAGCAGAAGTTCTACTTCGGCCAGTTCAGGCCACCAACAAACTGCGTTTCACAGGCCTTGGTAAGAGATGTTCCCGGTAGGCTGTAAGAGCACTGGGCAACGCCAGATGTTTCTTAGCTTCCCGAAGAGCTGGAAGCAAGATGCTTTGGGGCCTCTCATCCCCTTTGCAAACAAGGCCGACCTTTGGGCCAGGCAGCTCTAGGCCAATGGAGCACACCCAGAGCAGAAGTTCTACCTCAGCCAGATAAGGCCTGCCAAGAAACTGCGTTTCAAAGGCTTTGGTAAGAGATGTTCCCGGTACTCTGTTAGAGCACTGGGCAGAGCCATTTGTTTCTTAGCTTCCCAAAGAGCTGGAAGCAAGATGCTTTGGGGGCTCCCTGCCCCTTTGCCAACAAGGGCGACCTTTGGGCCTTTCAGCTCTAGGCCAATGGAGCACACCCAGAGCAGAAGTCCTACTTCAGCCAGATCAGGCCTGCCAAGGAACTGCGTTTCAGAGGCCTTTGTATGTGACGTTCCCGGTAGGCTGTGAGAGCACGGTGCAGAGCCAGTTGTTTCCTTGTTTCCCAAACAGCTGGAAGCAAGACGCTTTGGGGCCTCTCTGCCCCTTTGGAAACAAGGCAGCACGTTGGGTCTGGCAGCTCTAGGGCAATGGAGCACAACCAGAGCCGAAGTTCTACTTCTTCCAGATCAGGCCTGCCTAGACAGTGCGTTTCACAGGCCTTGATAAGAGATGTTCTCTTAGGCTATAAGAGCACTGGGCACAGCCAGTTGTTTCTTAGCTTCCCAAGAGGTGGAAGCAAGATGCTTTGGGGCCTCTCTCCCCCTTTGGAAACAAGGCAGCCCTTTGGGCCTTTCAGCTCTAGGGCAATGGAGCACACCCAGAGCAGAAGTTCTACCTCAGCCAGATCAGGCCTGCCAAGAAACTGCTTTTCACAGGCCTTCGTAAGAGGTGTTCCCGGAAGGCTGTAAGAGTACCTGGCAGAGCGAGTTGTTTCTTAGCTTCAAAAACAGCTGGAAGCAACATGATTTGGGGCCTCTCTCCCCCTTTGGAAACAAAGCAGCCTTTGTGCCTGGCAGCTCTAGGCCAAAGTAGCACACCCAGAGCACAAGTTCTACCTCAGCCAGATCAGGCCTTCCAAGAAACTGCGTCTCACAGGCCTTTCTCTGTCACGTTGCCGGTAGGCTGTGAGAGCACTGTGCAGAGCCAGTTGTTTCTTAGCTTCCCAAAGATTTGGAAGCAAGATGCTTTGGGGACTCTCAGCCCCTTTGGAAACGAGGCGGCCCTTTGGGCCTGGCAGCTCTAGGCCAAAGTAGCACGCCCAGAGCAGGAGTTCTACTTCAGCCAGATCAGGCCTGCCAAGAAACTGCGTTTCACAGGCCTTGGTAAGAGATGTTCCCGGTAGGCTGTGAGAGCACTGTGGAGAGCCAGTTGCTTTAGCTTCCCACAGAGCTGGAAGCAAGATGCCTTGGGGCCTCTCTCTCCCTTTGGACACAAGGCAGCCGTTTGGGCCTGGCAGCTCTAGGCCAATGGAGCACACCCACAGCAGAAGTTCTACTTCAGGCAGATCAGTCCTGCCCAGAAACTGCGTTTCACAGCCCTTGGTAAGAGATGTTCACGGTAGGCTGTGAGAGCACTGGGCAGAACCAGTTGTTTTTTAGCTTCCCAAAGTGCTGGAGGCAAGATGCTTTGGGGCCTCTCTCACCCTTTGGAAACAAGGCAGCCCTTAGGTCCTGGTAGCTCTAGGCCTATGTAGCACAACCAGAACAGAAGTTCTACTTCAGCCAGGTCAGGCCTGCCAAGAAACTGCATTTCACAGGCCTTTCAAAGAGATGTTCTCTTAGGCTGTAAGAGCACTGGGCAGAGCCAGCTGTTTCTTAGCTTCCCGAAGAGCTGGGAGCAAGATGCTTTGGGTCCACTCTCCGTCTTTGGAAACAAGGCAGCCCTTTGGGCCTGGCAGCTCTAGGGCAATGGAGCACACCCAGAGCAGAAGTTCTACTTCAGCCAGATCAGGCCTGCCAGGAAACTGCGTTTCACAGGCCTTGGTAAGAGATGTTCCCGGTAGGCTGTAAGAGCACTGGGCAGAGCCAGTTGTTTCTTACCTTCCTGAAAAGCTGGAAGCAAGACGCTTGGGACCCCTCTGCCCGTTTGGGAACAAGGCAGCCTTTTGGGTCGGGAAGCTCTAGGCCAATGGAGCACACGCAGAGCAGGAGTTCTACTTCAGCCTGATCAGGCCTGCAAAGAAACAGCGTTTGACAGGCCTTGGTAAGAGATGTTCCCGGTAGGTGTAAGAGCACTGGGCAGAGCCAGTTGTTTCTTAGCTTCGCAAAGACCGGGAAGCAAGATGCTTTGGGCCTCTCTGCCCCTTGGAAACAGGGCAGCACTTTGGGCCTGGCAGCTCTAGGGCAATGGAGCACACCCAGAGCCGGAGTTCTACTTCAGCCAGATGAGGCCTGCCAAGAAACTGCGTTTCACAGGCCTTTCAAAGACATGTTCCCGGTAGGCTGTAAGAGCACGGGGCAGAGCGAGTTGGTTCTTAGCTTCCCAGAGAGCTGGAAGCAAGATGCTTTGGGGCCTCTCTGCCCCTTTGGAAACAAGGCAGCACCTTGGGCCAGGCAGCTCTAGGCCAATGGAGCACACCCAGAGCAGAAGTTCTACTTCGGCCAGTTCAGGCCACCAACAAACTGCGTTTCACAGGCCTTGGTAAGAGATGTTCCCGGTAGGCTGTAAGAGCACTGGGCAACGCCAGATGTTTCTTAGCTTCCCGAAGAGCTGGAAGCAAGATGCTTTGGGGCCTCTCATCCCCTTTGCAAACAAGGCGGCCCTATGGGCCAGGCAGCTGTAGGCCAATGGAGCACACCCAGAGCAGAAGCTCTACTTCGGCCAGTTCAGGCCACCAACAAACTGCGTTTCACAGGCCTTGGTAAGAGATGTTCCCGGTAGGCTGTAAGAGCACTGGGCAACGCCAGATGTTTCTTAGCTTCCCGAAGAGCTGGAAGCAAGAAGCTTTGGTGCCACTCTCTCACTTTGGACTCAAGGCAGCCCTTTGGGGCAGGTAGCTCTAGCCCAGTGGAGCACACCCATAGCAGAAGTTCTACTTCGGCCAGTTCAGGCCACCAAGAAACTGCGTTTCACAGGCCTTGGTAAGAGATGTTCCCGGTAGGCTGTGAGAGCACTGTGGAGAGCCAGTTGCTTTAGCTTCCCACAGAGCTGGAAGCAAGATGCCTTGGGGCCTCTCTCTCCCTTTGGACACAAGGCAGCCGTTTGGGCCTGGCAGCTCTAGGCCAATGGAGCACATCCACAGCAGAAGTTCTACTTCAGGCAGATCAGTCCTGCCCAGAAACTGCGTTTCACAGCCCTTGGTAAGAGATGTTCACGGTAGGCTGTGAGAGCACTGGGCAGAACCAGTTGTTTTTTAGCTTCCCAAAGTGCTGGAGGCAAGATGCTTTGGGGCCTCTCTCACCCTTTGGAAACAAGGCAGCCCTTAGGTCCTGGTAGCTCTAGGCCTATGTAGCACAACCAGAACAGAAGTTCTACTTCAGCCAGGTCAGGCCTGCCAAGAAACTGCGTTTCACAGGCCTTTCAAAGAGATGTTCTCTTAGGCTGTAAGAGCACTGGGCAGAGCCAGCTGTTTCTTAGCTTCCCGAAGAGCTGGGAGCAAGATGCTTTGGGTCCACTCTCCGTCTTTGGAAACAAGGCAGCCCTTTGGGCCTGGCAGCTCTAGGGCAATGGAGCACACCCAGAGCAGAAGTTCTACTTCAGCCAGATCAGGCCTGCCAGGAAACTGCGTTTCACAGGCCTTGGTAAGAGATGTTCCCGGTAGGCTGTAAGAGCACTGGGCAGAGCCAGTTGTTTCTTAGCTTCGCAAAGACCGGGAAGCAAGATGCTTTGGGCCTCTCTGCCCCTTGGAAACAGGGCAGCACTTTGGGCCTGGCAGCTCTAGGGCAATGGAGCACACCCAGAGCCGGAGTTCTACTTCAGCCAGATGAGGCCTGCCAAGAAACTGCGTTTCACAGGCCTTTCAAAGACATGTTCCCGGTAGGCTGTAAGAGCACGGGGCAGAGCGAGTTGGTTCTTAGCTTCCCAGAGAGCTGGAAGCAAGATGCTTTGGGGCCTCTCTGCCCCTTTGGAAACAAGGCAGCACCTTGGGCCTGGCAGCTCTAGGGCAATGGAGCTCACCCAGAGCAGAAGTTCTACTTCAGCCAAATCAGGCCTGCCAGGAAACGGCGTTTCACAGGCCTTGGTAAGAGATGTTCCCGGTAGGCTGTAAGAGCACTGGGCAACGCCAGATGTTTCTTAGCTTCCCGAAGAGCTGGAAGCAAGATGCTTTTGGGCCTCTCATCCCCTTTGCAAACAAGGCGGCCCTATGGGCCAGGCAGCTGTAGGCCAATGGAGCACACCCAGAGCAGAAGCTCTACTTCGGCCAGTTCAGGCCACCAACAAACTGCGTTTCACAGGCCTTGGTAAGAGATGTTCCCGGTAGGCTGTAAGAGCACTGGGCAACGCCAGATGTTTCTTAGCTTCCCGAAGAGCTGGAAGCAAGAAGCTTTGGTGCCACTCTCTCACTTTGGACTCAAGGCAGCCCTTTGGGGCAGGTAGCTCTAGCCCAGTGGAGCACACCCATAGCAGAAGTTCTACTTCGGCCAGTTCAGGCCACCAAGAAACTGCGTTTCACAGGCCTTGGTAAGAGATGTTCCCGGTAGGCTGTGAGAGCACTGTGGAGAGCCAGTTGCTTTAGCTTCCCACAGAGCTGGAAGCAAGATGCCTTGGGGCCTCTCTCTCCCTTTGGACACAAGGCAGCCGTTTGGGCCTGGCAGCTCTAGGCCAATGGAGCACACCCACAGCAGAAGTTCTACTTCAGGCAGATCAGTCCTGCCCAGAAACTGCGTTTCACAGCCCTTGGTAAGAGATGTTCACGGTAGGCTGTGAGAGCACTGGGCAGAACCAGTTGTTTTTTAGCTTCCCAAAGTGCTGGAGGCAAGATGCTTTGGGGCCTCTCTCACCCTTTGGAAACAAGGCAGCCCTTAGGTCCTGGTAGCTCTAGGCCTATGTAGCACAACCAGAACAGAAGTTCTACTTCAGCCAGGTCAGGCCTGCCAAGAAACTGCGTTTCACAGGCCTTTCAAAGAGATGTTCTCTTAGGCTGTAAGAGCACTGGGCAGAGCCAGCTGTTTCTTAGCTTCCCGAAGAGCTGGGAGCAAGATGCTTTGGGTCCACTCTCCGTCTTTGGAAACAAGGCAGCCCTTTGGGCCTGGCAGCTCTAGGGCAATGGAGCACACCCAGAGCAGAAGTTCTACTTCAGCCAGATCAGGCCTGCCAGGAAACTGCGTTTCACAGGCCTTGGTAAGAGATGTTCCCGGTAGGCTGTAAGAGCACTGGGCAGAGCCAGTTGTTTCTTACCTTCCTGAAAAGCTGGAAGCAAGATGCTTGGGACCCCTCTGCCCGTTTGGGAACAAGGCAGCCTTTTGGGTCGGGAAGCTCTAGGCCAATGGAGCACACGCAGAGCAGGAGTTCTACTTCAGCCTGATCAGGCCTGCAAAGAAACAGCGTTTGACAGGCCTTGGTAAGAGATGTTCCCGGTAGGTGTAAGAGCACTGGGCAGAGCCAGTTGTGTCTTAGCTTCGCAAAGACCGGGAAGCAAGATGCTTTGGGCCTCTCTGCCCCTTGGAAACAGGGCAGCACTTTGGGCCTGGCAGCTCTAGGGCAGTGGAGCACACCCAGAGCCGGAGTTCTACTTCAGCCAGATGAGGCCTGCCAAGAAACTGCGTTTCACAGGCCTTTCAAAGACATGTTCCCGGTAGGCTGTAAGAGCACGGGGCAGAGCGAGTTGGTTCTTAGCTTCCCAGAGAGCTGGAAGCAAGATGCTTTGGGGCCTCTCTGCCCCTTTGGAAACAAGGCAGCACCTTGGGCCTGGCAGCTCTAGGGCAATGGAGCACACCCAGAGCAGAAGTTCTACTTCAGCCAAATCAGGCCTGCCAGGAAACGGCGTTTCACAGGCCTTGGTAAGAGATGTTCCCGGTAGGCTGTAAGAGCACTGGGCAACGCCAGATGTTTCTTAGCTTCCCGAAGAGCTGGAAGCGAGAAGCTTTGGTGCCACTCTCTCACTTTGGACTCAAGGCAGCCCTTTGGGCCAGGTAGCTCTAGGCCAGTGGAGCACACCCAGAGCAGAAGTTCTACTTCAGCCAGTTCAGGCCACCAAGAAACTGCGTTTCACAGGCCTTGGTAAGAGATGTTCCCGGTAGGCTGTAAGAGCACTGGGCAACGCCAGATGTTTCTTAGCTTTCCGAAGAGCTGGAAGCAAGATGCTTTGGGGCCTCTCATCCCCTTTGCAAACAAGGCGGCCCTATGGGCCAGGCAGCTCTAGGCCAATGGAGCACACCCAGAGCAGAAGTTCTACTTCGGCCAGTTCAGGCCACCAACAAACTGCGTTTCACAGGCCTTGGTAAGAGATGTTCCCGGTAGGCTGTAAGAGCACTGGGCAACGCCAGATGTTTCTTAGCTTCCCGAAGAGCTGGAAGCAAGATGCTTTGGGGCCTCTCATCCCCTTTGCAAACAAGGCCGACCTTTGGGCCAGGCAGCTCTAGGCCAATGGAGCACACCCAGAGCAGAAGTTCTACCTCAGCCAGATAAGGCCTGCCAAGAAACTGCGTTTCAAAGGCTTTGGTAAGAGATGTTCCCGGTACTCTGTTAGAGCACTGGGCAGAGCCATTTGTTTCTTAGCTTCCCAAAGAGCTGGAAGCAAGATGCTTTGGGGGCTCCCTGCCCCTTTGCCAACAAGGGCGACCTTTGGGCCTTTCAGCTCTAGGCCAATGGAGCACACCCAGAGCAGAAGTCCTACTTCAGCCAGATCAGGCCTGCCAAGGAACTGCGTTTCAGAGGCCTTTGTATGTGACGTTCCCGGTAGGCTGTGAGAGCACGGTGCAGAGCCAGTTGTTTCCTTGTTTCCCAAACAGCTGGAAGCAAGACGCTTTGGGGCCTCTCTGCCCCTTTGGAAACAAGGCAGCACGTTGGGTCTGGCAGCTCTAGGGCAATGGAGCACAACCAGAGCCGAAGTTCTACTTCTTCCAGATCAGGCCTGCCTAGACAGTGCGTTTCACAGGCCTTGATAAGAGATGTTCTCTTAGGCTATAAGAGCACTGGGCACAGCCAGTTGTTTCTTAGCTTCCCAAGAGGTGGAAGCAAGATGCTTTGGGGCCTCTCTCCCCCTTTGGAAACAAGGCAGCCCTTTGGGCCTTTCAGCTCTAGGGCAATGGAGCACACCCAGAGCAGAAGTTCTACCTCAGCCAGATCAGGCCTGCCAAGAAACTGCTTTTCACAGGCCTTCGTAAGAGGTGTTCCCGGAAGGCTGTAAGAGTACCTGGCAGAGCGAGTTGTTTCTTAGCTTCAAAAACAGCTGGAAGCAACATGATTTGGGGCCTCTCTCCCCCTTTGGAAACAAAGCAGCCTTTGTGCCTGGCAGCTCTAGGCCAAAGTAGCACACCCAGAGCACAAGTTCTACCTCAGCCAGATCAGGCCTTCCAAGAAACTGCGTCTCACAGGCCTTTCTCTGTCACGTTGCCGGTAGGCTGTGAGAGCACTGTGCAGAGCCAGTTGTTTCTTAGCTTCCCAAAGATTTGGAAGCAAGATGCTTTGGGGACTCTCAGCCCCTTTGGAAACAAGGCGGCCCTTTGGGCCTGGCAGCTCTAGGCCAAAGTAGCACGCCCAGAGCAGGAGTTCTACTTCAGCCAGATGAGGCATGCCAAGAAACTGCGTTTCACAGGCCTTTCAAAGACATGTTCCCGGTAGGCTGTAAGAGCACGGGGCAGAGCGAGTTGGTTCTTAGCTTCCCAGAGAGCTGGAAGCAAGATGCTTTGGGGCCTCTCATCCCCTTTGCAAACAAGGCCGACCTTTGGGCCAGGCAGCTCTAGGCCAATGGAGCACACCCAGAGCAGAAGTTCTACCTCAGCCAGATAAGGCCTGCCAAGAAACTGCGTTTCAAAGGCTTTGGTAAGAGATGTTCCCGGTACTCTGTTAGAGCACTGGGCAGAGCCATTTGTTTCTTAGCTTCCCAAAGAGCTGGAAGCAAGATGCTTTGGGGGCTCCCTGCCCCTTTGCCAACAAGGGCGACCTTTGGGCCTTTCAGCTCTAGGCCAATGGAGCACACCCAGAGCAGAAGTCCTACTTCAGCCAGATCAGGCCTGCCAAGGAACTGCGTTTCAGAGGCCTTTGTATGTGACGTTCCCGGTAGGCTGTGAGAGCACGGTGCAGAGCCAGTTGTTTCCTTGTTTCCCAAACAGCTGGAAGCAAGACGCTTTGGGGCCTCTCTGCCCCTTTGGAAACAAGGCAGCACGTTGGGTCTGGCAGCTCTAGGGCAATGGAGCACAACCAGAGCCGAAGTTCTACTTCTTCCAGATCAGGCCTGCCTAGACAGTGCGTTTCACAGGCCTTGATAAGAGATGTTCTCTTAGGCTATAAGAGCACTGGGCACAGCCAGTTGTTTCTTAGCTTCCCAAGAGGTGGAAGCAAGATGCTTTGGGGCCTCTCTCCCCCTTTGGAAACAAGGCAGCCCTTTGGGCCTTTCAGCTCTAGGGCAATGGAGCACACCCAGAGCAGAAGTTCTACCTCAGCCAGATCAGGCCTGCCAAGAAACTGCTTTTCACAGGCCTTCGTAAGAGGTGTTCCCGGAAGGCTGTAAGAGTACCTGGCAGAGCGAGTTGTTTCTTAGCTTCAAAAACAGCTGGAAGCAACATGATTTGGGGCCTCTCTCCCCCTTTGGAAACAAAGCAGCCTTTGTGCCTGGCAGCTCTAGGCCAAAGTAGCACACCCAGAGCACAAGTTCTACCTCAGCCAGATCAGGCCTTCCAAGAAACTGCGTCTCACAGGCCTTTCTCTGTCACGTTGCCGGTAGGCTGTGAGAGCACTGTGCAGAGCCAGTTGTTTCTTAGCTTCCCAAAGATTTGGAAGCAAGATGCTTTGGGGACTCTCAGCCCCTTTGGAAACGAGGCGGCCCTTTGGGCCTGGCAGCTCTAGGCCAAAGTAGCACGCCCAGAGCAGGAGTTCTACTTCAGCCAGATCAGGCCTGCCAAGAAACTGCGTTTCACAGGCCTTGGTAAGAGATGTTCCCGGTAGGCTGTGAGAGCACTGTGGAGAGCCAGTTGCTTTAGCTTCCCACAGAGCTGGAAGCAAGATGCCTTGGGGCCTCTCTCTCCCTTTGGACACAAGGCAGCCGTTTGGGCCTGGCAGCTCTAGGCCAATGGAGCACACCCACAGCAGAAGTTCTACTTCAGGCAGATCAGTCCTGCCCAGAAACTGCGTTTCACAGCCCTTGGTAAGAGATGTTCACGGTAGGCTGTGAGAGCACTGGGCAGAACCAGTTGTTTTTTAGCTTCCCAAAGTGCTGGAGGCAAGATGCTTTGGGGCCTCTCTCACCCTTTGGAAACAAGGCAGCCCTTAGGTCCTGGTAGCTCTAGGCCTATGTAGCACAACCAGAACAGAAGTTCTACTTCAGCCAGGTCAGGCCTGCCAAGAAACTGCGTTTCACAGGCCTTTCAAAGAGATGTTCTCTTAGGCTGTAAGAGCACTGGGCAGAGCCAGCTGTTTCTTAGCTTCCCGAAGAGCTGGGAGCAAGATGCTTTGGGTCCACTCTCCGTCTTTGGAAACAAGGCAGCCCTTTGGGCCTGGCAGCTCTAGGGCAATGGAGCACACCCAGAGCAGAAGTTCTACTTCAGCCAGATCAGGCCTGCCAGGAAACTGCGTTTCACAGGCCTTGGTAAGAGATGTTCCCGGTAGGCTGTAAGAGCACTGGGCAGAGCCAGTTGTTTCTTACCTTCCTGAAAAGCTGGAAGCAAGACGCTTGGGACCCCTCTGCCCGTTTGGGAACAAGGCAGCCTTTTGGGTCGGGAAGCTCTAGGCCAATGGAGCACACGCAGAGCAGGAGTTCTACTTCAGCCTGATCAGGCCTGCAAAGAAACAGCGTTTGACAGGCCTTGGTAAGAGATGTTCCCGGTAGGTGTAAGAGCACTGGGCAGAGCCAGTTGTTTCTTAGCTTCGCAAAGACCGGGAAGCAAGATGCTTTGGGCCTCTCTGCCCCTTGGAAACAGGGCAGCACTTTGGGCCTGGCAGCTCTAGGGCAATGGAGCACACCCAGAGCCGGAGTTCTACTTCAGCCAGATGAGGCCTGCCAAGAAACTGCGTTTCACAGGCCTTTCAAAGACATGTTCCCGGTAGGCTGTAAGAGCACGGGGCAGAGCGAGTTGGTTCTTAGCTTCCCAGAGAGCTGGAAGCAAGATGCTTTGGGGCCTCTCTGCCCCTTTGGAAACAAGGCAGCACCTTGGGCCAGGCAGCTCTAGGCCAATGGAGCACACCCAGAGCAGAAGTTCTACTTCGGCCAGTTCAGGCCACCAACAAACTGCGTTTCACAGGCCTTGGTAAGAGATGTTCCCGGTAGGCTGTAAGAGCACTGGGCAACGCCAGATGTTTCTTAGCTTCCCGAAGAGCTGGAAGCAAGATGCTTTGGGGCCTCTCATCCCCTTTGCAAACAAGGCCGACCTTTGGGCCAGGCAGCTCTAGGCCAATGGAGCACACCCAGAGCAGAAGTTCTACCTCAGCCAGATAAGGCCTGCCAAGAAACTGCGTTTCAAAGGCTTTGGTAAGAGATGTTCCCGGTACTCTGTTAGAGCACTGGGCAGAGCCATTTGTTTCTTAGCTTCCCAAAGAGCTGGAAGCAAGATGCTTTGGGGGCTCCCTGCCCCTTTGCCAACAAGGGCGACCTTTGGGCCTTTCAGCTCTAGGCCAATGGAGCACACCCAGAGCAGAAGTCCTACTTCAGCCAGATCAGGCCTGCCAAGGAACTGCGTTTCAGAGGCCTTTGTATGTGACGTTCCCGGTAGGCTGTGAGAGCACGGTGCAGAGCCAGTTGTTTCCTTGTTTCCCAAACAGCTGGAAGCAAGACGCTTTGGGGCCTCTCTGCCCCTTTGGAAACAAGGCAGCACGTTGGGTCTGGCAGCTCTAGGGCAATGGAGCACAACCAGAGCCGAAGTTCTACTTCTTCCAGATCAGGCCTGCCTAGACAGTGCGTTTCACAGGCCTTGATAAGAGATGTTCTCTTAGGCTATAAGAGCACTGGGCACAGCCAGTTGTTTCTTAGCTTCCCAAGAGGTGGAAGCAAGATGCTTTGGGGCCTCTCTCCCCCTTTGGAAACAAGGCAGCCCTTTGGGCCTTTCAGCTCTAGGGCAATGGAGCACACCCAGAGCAGAAGTTCTACCTCAGCCAGATCAGGCCTGCCAAGAAACTGCTTTTCACAGGCCTTCGTAAGAGGTGTTCCCGGAAGGCTGTAAGAGTACCTGGCAGAGCGAGTTGTTTCTTAGCTTCAAAAACAGCTGGAAGCAACATGATTTGGGGCCTCTCTCCCCCTTTGGAAACAAAGCAGCCTTTGTGCCTGGCAGCTCTAGGCCAAAGTAGCACACCCAGAGCACAAGTTCTACCTCAGCCAGATCAGGCCTTCCAAGAAACTGCGTCTCACAGGCCTTTCTCTGTCACGTTGCCGGTAGGCTGTGAGAGCACTGTGCAGAGCCAGTTGTTTCTTAGCTTCCCAAAGATTTGGAAGCAAGATGCTTTGGGGACTCTCAGCCCCTTTGGAAACGAGGCGGCCCTTTGGGCCTGGCAGCTCTAGGCCAAAGTAGCACGCCCAGAGCAGGAGTTCTACTTCAGCCAGATCAGGCCTGCCAAGAAACTGCGTTTCACAGGCCTTGGTAAGAGATGTTCCCGGTAGGCTGTGAGAGCACTGTGGAGAGCCAGTTGCTTTAGCTTCCCACAGAGCTGGAAGCAAGATGCCTTGGGGCCTCTCTCTCCCTTTGGACACAAGGCAGCCGTTTGGGCCTGGCAGCTCTAGGTCAATGGAGCACACCCACAGCAGAAGTTCTACTTCAGGCAGATCAGTCCTGCCCAGAAACTGCGTTTCACAGCCCTTGGTAAGAGATGTTCACGGTAGGCTGTGAGAGCACTGGGCAGAACCAGTTGTTTTTTAGCTTCCCAAAGTGCTGGAGGCAAGATGCTTTGGGGCCTCTCTCACCCTTTGGAAACAAGGCAGCCCTTAGGTCCTGGTAGCTCTAGGCGTATGTAGCACAACCAGAACAGAAGTTCTACTTCAGCCAGGTCAGGCCTGCCAAGAAACTGCGTTTCACAGGCCTTTCAAAGAGATGTTCTCTTAGGCTGTGAGAGCACTGGGCAGAGCCAGCTGTTTCTTAGCTTCCCGAAGAGCTGGGAGCAAGATGCTTTGGGTCCACTCTCCGTCTTTGGAAACAAGGCAGCCCTTTGGGCCTGGCAGCTCTAGGGCAATGGAGCACGCCCAGAGCAGAAGTTCTACTTCAGCCAGATCAGGCCTGCCAGGAAACTGCGTTTCACAGGCCTTGGTAAGAGATGTTCCCGGTAGGCTGTAAGAGCACTGGGCAGAGCCAGTTGTTTCTTACCTTCCTGAAAAGCTGGAAGCAAGACGCTTGGGACCCCTCTGCCCGTTTGGGAACAAGGCAGCCTTTTGGGTCGGGAAGCTCTAGGCCAATGGAGCACACGCAGAGCAGGAGTTCTACTTCAGCCTGATCAGGCCTGCAAAGAAACAGCGTTTGACAGGCCTTGGTAAGAGATGTTCCCGGTAGGTGTAAGAGCACTGGGCAGAGCCAGTTGTTTCTTAGCTTCGCAAAGACCGGGAAGCAAGATGCTTTGGGCCTCTCTGCCCCTTGGAAACAGGGCAGCACTTTGGGCCTGGCAGCTCTAGGGCAATGGAGCACACCCAGAGCCGGAGTTCTACTTCAGCCAGATGAGGCCTGCCAAGAAACTGCGTTTCACAGGCCTTTCAAAGACATGTTCCCGGTAGGCTGTAAGAGCACGGGGCAGAGCGAGTTGGTTCTTAGCTTCCCAGAGAGCTGGAAGCAAGATGCTTTGGGGCCTCTCTGCCCCTTTGGAAACAAGGCAGCACCTTGGGCCAGGCAGCTCTAGGCCAATGGAGCACACCCAGAGCAGAAGTTCTACTTCGGCCAGTTCAGGCCACCAACAAACTGCGTTTCACAGGCCTTGGTAAGAGATGTTCCCGGTAGGCTGTAAGAGCACTGGGCAACGCCAGATGTTTCTTAGCTTCCCGAAGAGCTGGAAGCAAGATGCTTTGGGGCCTCTCATCCCCTTTGCAAACAAGGCCGACCTTTGGGCCAGGCAGCTCTAGGCCAATGGAGCACACCCAGAGCAGAAGTTCTACCTCAGCCAGATAAGGCCTGCCAAGAAACTGCGTTTCAAAGGCTTTGGTAAGAGATGTTCCCGGTACTCTGTTAGAGCACTGGGCAGAGCCATTTGTTTCTTAGCTTCCCAAAGAGCTGGAAGCAAGATGCTTTGGGGGCTCCCTGCCCCTTTGCCAACAAGGGCGACCTTTGGGCCTTTCAGCTCTAGGCCAATGGAGCACACCCAGAGCAGAAGTCCTACTTCAGCCAGATCAGGCCTGCCAAGGAACTGCGTTTCAGAGGCCTTTGTATGTGACGTTCCCGGTAGGCTGTGAGAGCACGGTGCAGAGCCAGTTGTTTCCTTGTTTCCCAAACAGCTGGAAGCAAGACGCTTTGGGGCCTCTCTGCCCCTTTGGAAACAAGGCAGCACGTTGGGTCTGGCAGCTCTAGGGCAATGGAGCACAACCAGAGCCGAAGTTCTACTTCTTCCAGATCAGGCCTGCCTAGACAGTGCGTTTCCCAGGCCTTGATAAGAGATGTTCTCTTAGGCTATAAGAGCACTGGGCACAGCCAGTTGTTTCTTAGCTTCCCAAGAGGTGGAAGCAAGATGCTTTGGGGCCTCTCTCCCCCTTTGGAAACAAGGCAGCCCTTTGGGCCTTTCAGCTCTAGGGCAATGGAGCACACCCAGAGCAGAAGTTCTACCTCAGCCAGATCAGGCCTGCCAAGAAACTGCTTTTCACAGGCCTTCGTAAGAGGTGTTCCCGGAAGGCTGTAAGAGTACCTGGCAGAGCGAGTTGTTTCTTAGCTTCAAAAACAGCTGGAAGCAACATGATTTGGGGCCTCTCTCCCCCTTTGGAAACAAAGCAGCCTTTGTGCCTGGCAGCTCTAGGCCAAAGTAGCACACCCAGAGCACAAGTTCTACCTCAGCCAGATCAGGCCTTCCAAGAAACTGCGTCTCACAGGCCTTTCTCTGTCACGTTGCCGGTAGGCTGTGAGAGCACTGTGCAGAGCCAGTTGTTTCTTAGCTTCCCAAAGATTTGGAAGCAAGATGCTTTGGGGACTCTCAGCCCCTTTGGAAACGAGGCGGCCCTTTGGGCCTGGCAGCTCTAGGCCAAAGTAGCACGCCCAGAGCAGGAGTTCTACTTCAGCCAGATCAGGCCTGCCAAGAAACTGCGTTTCACAGGCCTTGGTAAGAGATGTTCCCGGTAGGCTGTGAGAGCACTGTGGAGAGCCAGTTGCTTTAGCTTCCCACAGAGCTGGAAGCAAGATGCCTTGGGGCCTCTCTCTCCCTTTGGACACAAGGCAGCCGTTTGGGCCTGGCAGCTCTAGGCCAATGGAGCACACCCACAGCAGAAGTTCTACTTCAGGCAGATCAGTCCTGCCCAGAAACTGCGTTTCACAGCCCTTGGTAAGAGATGTTCACGGTAGGCTGTGAGAGCACTGGGCAGAACCAGTTGTTTTTTAGCTTCCCAAAGTGCTGGAGGCAAGATGCTTTGGGGCCTCTCTCACCCTTTGGAAACAAGGCAGCCCTTAGGTCCTGGTAGCTCTAGGCCTATGTAGCACAACCAGAACAGAAGTTCTACTTCAGCCAGGTCAGGCCTGCCAAGAAACTGCGTTTCACAGGCCTTTCAAAGAGATGTTCTCTTAGGCTGTAAGAGCACTGGGCAGAGCCAGCTGTTTCTTAGCTTCCCGAAGAGCTGGGAGCAAGATGCTTTGGGTCCACTCTCCGTCTTTGGAAACAAGGCAGCCCTTTGGGCCTGGCAGCTCTAGGGCAATGGAGCACACCCAGAGCAGAAGTTCTACTTCAGCCAGATCAGGCCTGCCAGGAAACTGCGTTTCACAGGCCTTGGTAAGAGATGTTCCCGGTAGGCTGTAAGAGCACTGGGCAGAGCCAGTTGTTTCTTACCTTCCTGAAAAGCTGGAAGCAAGACGCTTGGGACCCCTCTGCCCGTTTGGGAACAAGGCAGCCTTTTGGGTCGGGAAGCTCTAGGCCAATGGAGCACACGCAGAGCAGGAGTTCTACTTCAGCCTGATCAGGCCTGCAAAGAAACAGCGTTTGACAGGCCTTGGTAAGAGATGTTCCCGGTAGGTGTAAGAGCACTGGGCAGAGCCAGTTGTTTCTTAGCTTCGCAAAGACCGGGAAGCAAGATGCTTTGGGCCTCTCTGCCCCTTGGAAACAGGGCAGCACTTTGGGCCTGGCAGCTCTAGGGCAATGGAGCACACCCAGAGCCGGAGTTCTACTTCAGCCAGATGAGGCCTGCCAAGAAACTGCGTTTCACAGGCCTTTCAAAGACATGTTCCCGGTAGGCTGTAAGAGCACGGGGCAGAGCGAGTTGGTTCTTAGCTTCCCAGAGAGCTGGAAGCAAGATGCTTTGGGGCCTCTCTGCCCCTTTGGAAACAAGGCAGCACCTTGGGCCAGGCAGCTCTAGGCCAATGGAGCACACCCAGAGCAGAAGTTCTACTTCGGCCAGTTCAGGCCACCAACAAACTGCGTTTCACAGGCCTTGGTAAGAGATGTTCCCGGTAGGCTGTAAGAGCACTGGGCAACGCCAGATGTTTCTTAGCTTCCCGAAGAGCTGGAAGCAAGATGCTTTGGGGCCTCTCATCCCCTTTGCAAACAAGGCCGACCTTTGGGCCAGGCAGCTCTAGGCCAATGGAGCACACCCAGAGCAGAAGTTCTACCTCAGCCAGATAAGGCCTGCCAAGAAACTGCGTTTCAAAGGCTTTGGTAAGAGATGTTCCCGGTACTCTGTTAGAGCACTGGGCAGAGCCATTTGTTTCTTAGCTTCCCAAAGAGCTGGAAGCAAGATGCTTTGGGGGCTCCCTGCCCCTTTGCCAACAAGGGCGACCTTTGGGCCTTTCAGCTCTAGGCCAATGGAGCACACCCAGAGCAGAAGTCCTACTTCAGCCAGATCAGGCCTGCCAAGGAACTGCGTTTCAGAGGCCTTTGTATGTGACGTTCCCGGTAGGCTGTGAGAGCACGGTGCAGAGCCAGTTGTTTCCTTGTTTCCCAAACAGCTGGAAGCAAGACGCTTTGGGGCCTCTCTGCCCCTTTGGAAACAAGGCAGCACGTTGGGTCTGGCAGCTCTAGGGCAATGGAGCACAACCAGAGCCGAAGTTCTACTTCTTCCAGATCAGGCCTGCCTAGACAGTGCGTTTCACAGGCCTTGATAAGAGATGTTCTCTTAGGCTATAAGAGCACTGGGCACAGCCAGTTGTTTCTTAGCTTCCCAAGAGGTGGAAGCAAGATGCTTTGGGGCCTCTCTCCCCCTTTGGAAACAAGGCAGCCCTTTGGGCCTTTCAGCTCTAGGGCAATGGAGCACACCCAGAGCAGAAGTTCTACCTCAGCCAGATCAGGCCTGCCAAGAAACTGCTTTTCACAGGCCTTCGTAAGAGGTGTTCCCGGAAGGCTGTAAGAGTACCTGGCAGAGCGAGTTGTTTCTTAGCTTCAAAAACAGCTGGAAGCAACATGATTTGGGGCCTCTCTCCCCCTTTGGAAACAAAGCAGCCTTTGTGCCTGGCAGCTCTAGGCCAAAGTAGCACACCCAGAGCACAAGTTCTACCTCAGCCAGATCAGGCCTTCCAAGAAACTGCGTCTCACAGGCCTTTCTCTGTCACGTTGCCGGTAGGCTGTGAGAGCACTGTGCAGAGCCAGTTGTTTCTTAGCTTCCCAAAGATTTGGAAGCAAGATGCTTTGGGGACTCTCAGCCCCTTTGGAAACGAGGCGGCCCTTTGGGCCTGGCAGCTCTAGGCCAAAGTAGCACGCCCAGAGCAGGAGTTCTACTTCAGCCAGATCAGGCCTGCCAAGAAACTGCGTTTCACAGGCCTTGGTAAGAGATGTTCCCGGTAGGCTGTGAGAGCACTGTGGAGAGCCAGTTGCTTTAGCTTCCCACAGAGCTGGAAGCAAGATGCCTTGGGGCCTCTCTCTCCCTTTGGACACAAGGCAGCCGTTTGGGCCTGGCAGCTCTAGGCCAATGGAGCACACCCACAGCAGAAGTTCTACTTCAGGCAGATCAGTCCTGCCCAGAAACTGCGTTTCACAGCCCTTGGTAAGAGATGTTCACGGTAGGCTGTGAGAGCACTGGGCAGAACCAGTTGTTTTTTAGCTTCCCAAAGTGCTGGAGGCAAGATGCTTTGGGGCCTCTCTCACCCTTTGGAAACAAGGCAGCCCTTAGGTCCTGGTAGCTCTAGGCGTATGTAGCACAACCAGAACAGAAGTTCTACTTCAGCCAGGTCAGGCCTGCCAAGAAACTGCGTTTCACAGGCCTTTCAAAGAGATGTTCTCTTAGGCTGTGAGAGCACTGGGCAGAGCCAGCTGTTTCTTAGCTTCCCGAAGAGCTGGGAGCAAGATGCTTTGGGTCCACTCTCCGTCTTTGGAAACAAGGCAGCCCTTTGGGCCTGGCAGCTCTAGGGCAATGGAGCACGCCCAGAGCAGAAGTTCTACTTCAGCCAGATCAGGCCTGCCAGGAAACTGCGTTTCACAGGCCTTGGTAAGAGATGTTCCCGGTAGGCTGTAAGAGCACTGGGCAGAGCCAGTTGTTTCTTACCTTCCTGAAAAGCTGGAAGCAAGACGCTTGGGACCCCTCTGCCCGTTTGGGAACAAGGCAGCCTTTTGGGTCGGGAAGCTCTAGGCCAATGGAGCACACGCAGAGCAGGAGTTCTACTTCAGCCTGATCAGGCCTGCAAAGAAACAGCGTTTGACAGGCCTTGGTAAGAGATGTTCCCGGTAGGTGTAAGAGCACTGGGCAGAGCCAGTTGTTTCTTAGCTTCGCAAAGACCGGGAAGCAAGATGCTTTGGGCCTCTCTGCCCCTTGGAAACAGGGCAGCACTTTGGGCCTGGCAGCTCTAGGGCAATGGAGCACACCCAGAGCCGGAGTTCTACTTCAGCCAGATGAGGCCTGCCAAGAAACTGCGTTTCACAGGCCTTTCAAAGACATGTTCCCGGTAGGCTGTAAGAGCACGGGGCAGAGCGAGTTGGTTCTTAGCTTCCCAGAGAGCTGGAAGCAAGATGCTTTGGGGCCTCTCTGCCCCTTTGGAAACAAGGCAGCACCTTGGGCCAGGCAGCTCTAGGCCAATGGAGCACACCCAGAGCAGAAGTTCTACTTCGGCCAGTTCAGGCCACCAACAAACTGCGCTTCACAGGCCTTGGTAAGAGATGTTCCCGGTAGGCTGTAAGAGCACTGGGCAACGCCAGATGTTTCTTAGCTTCCCGAAGAGCTGGAAGCAAGATGCTTTGGGGCCTCTCATCCCCTTTGCAAACAAGGCCGACCTTTGGGCCAGGCAGCTCTAGGCCAATGGAGCACACCCAGAGCAGAAGTTCTACCTCAGCCAGATAAGGCCTGCCAAGAAACTGCGTTTCAAAGGCTTTGGTAAGAGATGTTCCCGGTACTCTGTTAGAGCACTGGGCAGAGCCATTTGTTTCTTAGCTTCCCAAAGAGCTGGAAGCAAGATGCTTTGGGGGCTCCCTGCCCCTTTGCCAACAAGGGCGACCTTTGGGCCTTTCAGCTCTAGGCCAATGGAGCACACCCAGAGCAGAAGTCCTACTTCAGCCAGATCAGGCCTGCCAAGGAACTGCGTTTCAGAGGCCTTTGTATGTGACGTTCCCGGTAGGCTGTGAGAGCACGGTGCAGAGCCAGTTGTTTCCTTGTTTCCCAAACAGCTGGAAGCAAGACGCTTTGGGGCCTCTCTGCCCCTTTGGAAACAAGGCAGCACGTTGGGTCTGGCAGCTCTAGGGCAATGGAGCACAACCAGAGCCGAAGTTCTACTTCTTCCAGATCAGGCCTGCCTAGACAGTGCGTTTCCCAGGCCTTGATAAGAGATGTTCTCTTAGGCTATAAGAGCACTGGGCACAGCCAGTTGTTTCTTAGCTTCCCAAGAGGTGGAAGCAAGATGCTTTGGGGCCTCTCTCCCCCTTTGGAAACAAGGCAGCCCTTTGGGCCTTTCAGCTCTAGGGCAATGGAGCACACCCAGAGCAGAAGTTCTACCTCAGCCAGATCAGGCCTGCCAAGAAACTGCTTTTCACAGGCCTTCGTAAGAGGTGTTCCCGGAAGGCTGTAAGAGTACCTGGCAGAGCGAGTTGTTTCTTAGCTTCAAAAACAGCTGGAAGCAACATGATTTGGGGCCTCTCTCCCCCTTTGGAAACAAAGCAGCCTTTGTGCCTGGCAGCTCTAGGCCAAAGTAGCACACCCAGAGCACAAGTTCTACCTCAGCCAGATCAGGCCTTCCAAGAAACTGCGTCTCACAGGCCTTTCTCTGTCACGTTGCTGGTAGGCTGTGAGAGCACTGTGCAGAGCCAGTTGTTTCTTAGCTTCCCAAAGATTTGGAAGCAAGATGCTTTGGGGACTCTCAGCCCCTTTGGAAACGAGGCGGCCCTTTGGGCCTGGCAGCTCTAGGCCAAAGTAGCACGCCCAGAGCAGGAGTTCTACTTCAGCCAGATCAGGCCTGCCAAGAAACTGCGTTTCACAGGCCTTGGTAAGAGATGTTCCCGGTAGGCTGTGAGAGCACTGTGGAGAGCCAGTTGCTTTAGCTTCCCACAGAGCTGGAAGCAAGATGCCTTGGGGCCTCTCTCTCCCTTTGGACACAAGGCAGCCGTTTGGGCCTGGCAGCTCTAGGCCAATGGAGCACACCCACAGCAGAAGTTCTACTTCAGGCAGATCAGTCCTGCCCAGAAACTGCGTTTCACAGCCCTTGGTAAGAGATGTTCACGGTAGGCTGTGAGAGCACTGGGCAGAACCAGTTGTTTTTTAGCTTCCCAAAGTGCTGGAGGCAAGATGCTTTGGGGCCTCTCTCACCCTTTGGAAACAAGGCAGCCCTTAGGTCCTGGTAGCTCTAGGCGTATGTAGCACAACCAGAACAGAAGTTCTACTTCAGCCAGGTCAGGCCTGCCAAGAAACTGCGTTTCACAGGCCTTTCAAAGAGATGTTCTCTTAGGCTGTGAGAGCACTGGGCAGAGCCAGCTGTTTCTTAGCTTCCCAAAGAGCTGGGAGCAAGATGCTTTGGGTCCACTCTCCGTCTTTGGAAACAAGGCAGCCCTTTGGGCCTGGCAGCTCTAGGGCAATGGAGCACGCCCAGAGCAGAAGTTCTACTTCAGCCAGATCAGGCCTGCCAGGAAACTGCGTTTCACAGGCCTTGGTAAGAGATGTTCCCGGTAGGCTGTAAGAGCACTGGGCAGAGCCAGTTGTTTCTTACCTTCCTGAAAAGCTGGAAGCAAGACGCTTGGGACCCCTCTGCCCGTTTGGGAACAAGGCAGCCTTTTGGGTCGGGAAGCTCTAGGCCAATGGAGCACACGCAGAGCAGGAGTTCTACTTCAGCCTGATCAGGCCTGCAAAGAAACAGCGTTTGACAGGCCTTGGTAAGAGATGTTCCCGGTAGGTGTAAGAGCACTGGGCAGAGCCAGTTGTTTCTTAGCTTCGCAAAGACCGGGAAGCAAGATGCTTTGGGCCTCTCTGCCCCTTGGAAACAGGGCAGCACTTTGGGCCTGGCAGCTCTAGGGCAATGGAGCACACCCAGAGCCGGAGTTCTACTTCAGCCAGATGAGGCCTGCCAAGAAACTGCGTTTCACAGGCCTTTCAAAGACATGTTCCCGGTAGGCTGTAAGAGCACGGGGCAGAGCGAGTTGGTTCTTAGCTTCCCAGAGAGCTGGAAGCAAGATGCTTTGGGGCCTCTCTGCCCCTTTGGAAACAAGGCAGCACCTTGGGCCAGGCAGCTCTAGGCCAATGGAGCACACCCAGAGCAGAAGTTCTACTTCGGCCAGTTCAGGCCACCAACAAACTGCGTTTCACAGGCCTTGGTAAGAGATGTTCCCGGTAGGCTGTAAGAGCACTGGGCAACGCCAGATGTTTCTTAGCTTCCCGAAGAGCTGGAAGCAAGATGCTTTGGGGCCTCTCATCCCCTTTGCAAACAAGGCCGACCTTTGGGCCAGGCAGCTCTAGGCCAATGGAGCACACCCAGAGCAGAAGTTCTACCTCAGCCAGATAAGGCCTGCCAAGAAACTGCGTTTCAAAGGCTTTGGTAAGAGATGTTCCCGGTACTCTGTTAGAGCACTGGGCAGAGCCATTTGTTTCTTAGCTTCCCAAAGAGCTGGAAGCAAGATGCTTTGGGGGCTCCCTGCCCCTTTGCCAACAAGGGCGACCTTTGGGCCTTTCAGCTCTAGGCCAATGGAGCACACCCAGAGCAGAAGTCCTACTTCAGCCAGATCAGGCCTGCCAAGGAACTGCGTTTCAGAGGCCTTTGTATGTGACGTTCCCGGTAGGCTGTGAGAGCACGGTGCAGAGCCAGTTGTTTCCTTGTTTCCCAAACAGCTGGAAGCAAGACGCTTTGGGGCCTCTCTGCCCCTTTGGAAACAAGGCAGCACGTTGGGTCTGGCAGCTCTAGGGCAATGGAGCACAACCAGAGCCGAAGTTCTACTTCTTCCAGATCAGGCCTGCCTAGACAGTGCGTTTCCCAGGCCTTGATAAGAGATGTTCTCTTAGGCTATAAGAGCACTGGGCACAGCCAGTTGTTTCTTAGCTTCCCAAGAGGTGGAAGCAAGATGCTTTGGGGCCTCTCTCCCCCTTTGGAAACAAGGCAGCCCTTTGGGCCTTTCAGCTCTAGGGCAATGGAGCACACCCAGAGCAGAAGTTCTACCTCAGCCAGATCAGGCCTGCCAAGAAACTGCTTTTCACAGGCCTTCGTAAGAGGTGTTCCCGGAAGGCTGTAAGAGTACCTGGCAGAGCGAGTTGTTTCTTAGCTTCAAAAACAGCTGGAAGCAACATGATTTGGGGCCTCTCTCCCCCTTTGGAAACAAAGCAGCCTTTGTGCCTGGCAGCTCTAGGCCAAAGTAGCACACCCAGAGCACAAGTTCTACCTCAGCCAGATCAGGCCTTCCAAGAAACTGCGTCTCACAGGCCTTTCTCTGTCACGTTGCCGGTAGGCTGTGAGAGCACTGTGCAGAGCCAGTTGTTTCTTAGCTTCCCAAAGATTTGGAAGCAAGATGCTTTGGGGACTCTCAGCCCCTTTGGAAACGAGGCGGCCCTTTGGGCCTGGCAGCTCTAGGCCAAAGTAGCACGCCCAGAGCAGGAGTTCTACTTCAGCCAGATCAGGCCTGCCAAGAAACTGCGTTTCACAGGCCTTGGTAAGAGATGTTCCCGGTAGGCTGTGAGAGCACTGTGGAGAGCCAGTTGCTTTAGCTTCCCACAGAGCTGGAAGCAAGATGCCTTGGGGCCTCTCTCTCCCTTTGGACACAAGGCAGCCGTTTGGGCCTGGCAGCTCTAGGCCAATGGAGCACACCCACAGCAGAAGTTCTACTTCAGGCAGATCAGTCCTGCCCAGAAACTGCGTTTCACAGCCCTTGGTAAGAGATGTTCACGGTAGGCTGTGAGAGCACTGGGCAGAACCAGTTGTTTTTTAGCTTCCCAAAGTGCTGGAGGCAAGATGCTTTGGGGCCTCTCTCACCCTTTGGAAACAAGGCAGCCCTTAGGTCCTGGTAGCTCTAGGCCTATGTAGCACAACCAGAACAGAAGTTCTACTTCAGCCAGGTCAGGCCTGCCAAGAAACTGCATTTCACAGGCCTTTCAAAGAGATGTTCTCTTAGGCTGTAAGAGCACTGGGCAGAGCCAGCTGTTTCTTAGCTTCCCGAAGAGCTGGGAGCAAGATGCTTTGGGTCCACTCTCCGTCTTTGGAAACAAGGCAGCCCTTTGGGCCTGGCAGCTCTAGGGCAATGGAGCACACCCAGAGCAGAAGTTCTACTTCAGCCAGATCAGGCCTGCCAGGAAACTGCGTTTCACAGGCCTTGGTAAGAGATGTTCCCGGTAGGCTGTAAGAGCACTGGGCAGAGCCAGTTGTTTCTTACCTTCCTGAAAAGCTGGAAGCAAGACGCTTGGGACCCCTCTGCCCGTTTGGGAACAAGGCAGCCTTTTGGGTCGGGAAGCTCTAGGCCAATGGAGCACACGCAGAGCAGGAGTTCTACTTCAGCCTGATCAGGCCTGCAAAGAAACAGCGTTTGACAGGCCTTGGTAAGAGATGTTCCCGGTAGGTGTAAGAGCACTGGGCAGAGCCAGTTGTTTCTTAGCTTCGCAAAGACCGGGAAGCAAGATGCTTTGGGCCTCTCTGCCCCTTGGAAACAGGGCAGCACTTTGGGCCTGGCAGCTCTAGGGCAATGGAGCACACCCAGAGCCGGAGTTCTACTTCAGCCAGATGAGGCCTGCCAAGAAACTGCGTTTCACAGGCCTTTCAAAGACATGTTCCCGGTAGGCTGTAAGAGCACGGGGCAGAGCGAGTTGGTTCTTAGCTTCCCAGAGAGCTGGAAGCAAGATGCTTTGGGGCCTCTCTGCCCCTTTGGAAACAAGGCAGCACCTTGGGCCAGGCAGCTCTAGGCCAATGGAGCACACCCAGAGCAGAAGTTCTACTTCGGCCAGTTCAGGCCACCAACAAACTGCGTTTCACAGGCCTTGGTAAGAGATGTTCCCGGTAGGCTGTAAGAGCACTGGGCAACGCCAGATGTTTCTTAGCTTCCCGAAGAGCTGGAAGCAAGATGCTTTGGGGCCTCTCATCCCCTTTGCAAACAAGGCGGCCCTATGGGCCAGGCAGCTGTAGGCCAATGGAGCACACCCAGAGCAGAAGCTCTA
The DNA here is from genome assembly GCF_041296235.1 of Equus asinus. Classification (NCBI taxonomy): domain Eukaryota; kingdom Metazoa; phylum Chordata; class Mammalia; order Perissodactyla; family Equidae; genus Equus; species Equus asinus. Next base: position 2,672,575 of record NW_027225523.1, read on the forward strand.
CTTCGGCCAGTTAAGGCCACCAACAAACTGCGTTTCACAGGCCTTGGTAAGAGATGTTCCCGGTAGGCTGTAAGAGCACTGGGCAACGCCAGATGTTTCTTAGCTTCCCGAAGAGCTGGAAGCAAGAAGCTTTGGTGCCACTCTCTCACTTTGGACTCAAGGCAGCCCTTTGGGGCAGGTAGCTCTAGCCCAGTGGAGCACACCCATAGCAGAAGTTCTACTTCGGCCAGTTCAGGCCACCAAGAAACTGCGTTTCACAGGCCTTGGTAAGAGATGTTCCCGGTAGGCTGTGAGAGCACTGTGGAGAGCCAGTTGCTTTAGCTTCCCACAGAGCTGGAAGCAAGATGCCTTGGGGCCTCTCTCTCCCTTTGGACACAAGGCAGCCGTTTGGGCCTGGCAGCTCTAGGCCAATGGAGCACATCCACAGCAGAAGTTCTACTTCAGGCAGATCAGTCCTGCCCAGAAACTGCGTTTCACAGCCCTTGGTAAGAGATGCTCACGGTAGGCTGTGAGAGCACTGGGCAGAACCAGTTGTTTTTTAGCTTCCCAAAGTGCTGGAGGCAAGATGCTTTGGGGCCTCTCTCACCCTTTGGAAACAAGGCAGCCCTTAGGTCCTGGTAGCTCTAGGCCTATGTAGCACAACCAGAACAGAAGTTCTACTTCAGCCAGGTCAGGCCTGCCAAGAAACTGCGTTTCACAGGCCTTTCAAAGAGATGTTCTCTTAGGCTGTAAGAGCACTGGGCAGAGCCAGCTGTTTCTTAGCTTCCCGAAGAGCTGGGAGCAAGATGCTTTGGGTCCACTCTCCGTCTTTGGAAACAAGGCAGCCCTTTGGGCCTGGCAGCTCTAGGGCAATGGAGCACACCCAGAGCAGAAGTTCTACTTCAGCCAGATCAGGCCTGCCAGGAAACTGCGTTTCACAGGCCTTGGTAAGAGATGTTCCCGGTAGGCTGTAAGAGCACTGGGCAGAGCCAGTTGTTTCTTACCTTCCTGAAAAGCTGGAAGCAAGATGCTTGGGACCCCTCTGCCCGTTTGGGAACAAGGCAGCCTTTTGGGTCGGGAAGCTCTAGGCCAATGGAGCACACGCAGAGCAGGAGTTCTACTTCAGCCTGATCAGGCCTGCAAAGAAACAGCGTTTGACAGGCCTTGGTAAGAGATGTTCCCGGTAGGTGTAAGAGCACTGGGCAGAGCCAGTTGTGTCTTAGCTTCGCAAAGACCGGGAAGCAAGATGCTTTGGGCCTCTCTGCCCCTTGGAAACAGGGCAGCACTTTGGGCCTGGCAGCTCTAGGGCAGTGGAGCACACCCAGAGCCGGAGTTCTACTTCAGCCAGATGAGGCCTGCCAAGAAACTGCGTTTCACAGGCCTTTCAAAGACATGTTCCCGGTAGGCTGTAAGAGCACGGGGCAGAGCGAGTTGGTTCTTAGCTTCCCAGAGAGCTGGAAGCAAGATGCTTTGGGGCCTCTCTGCCCCTTTGGAAACAAGGCAGCACCTTGGGCCTGGCAGCTCTAGGGCAATGGAGCACACCCAGAGCAGAAGTTCTACTTCAGCCAAATCAGGCCTGCCAGGAAACGGCGTTTCACAGGCCTTGGTAAGAGATGTTCCCGGTAGGCTGTAAGAGCACTGGGCAACGCCAGATGTTTCTTAGCTTCCCGAAGAGCTGGAAGCGAGAAGCTTTGGTGCCACTCTCTCACTTTGGACTCAAGGCAGCCCTTTGGGCCAGGTAGCTCTAGGCCAGTGGAGCACACCCAGAGCAGAAGTTCTACTTCAGCCAGTTCAGGCCACCAAGAAACTGCGTTTCACAGGCCTTGGTAAGAGATGTTCCCGGTAGGCTGTAAGAGCACTGGGCAACGCCAGATGTTTCTTAGCTTTCCGAAGAGCTGGAAGCAAGATGCTTTGGGGCCTCTCATCCCCTTTGCAAACAAGGCGGCCCTATGGGCCAGGCAGCTCTAGGCCAATGGAGCACACCCAGAGCAGAAGTTCTACTTCGGCCAGTTCAGGCCACCAACAAACTGCGTTTCACAGGCCTTGGTAAGAGATGTTCCCGGTAGGCTGTAAGAGCACTGGGCAACGCCAGATGTTTCTTAGCTTCCCGAAGAGCTGGAAGCAAGATGCTTTGGGGCCTCTCATCCCCTTTGCAAACAAGGCCGACCTTTGGGCCAGGCAGCTCTAGGCCAATGGAGCACACCCAGAGCAGAAGTTCTACCTCAGCCAGATAAGGCCTGCCAAGAAACTGCGTTTCAAAGGCTTTGGTAAGAGATGTTCCCGGTACTCTGTTAGAGCACTGGGCAGAGCCATTTGTTTCTTAGCTTCCCAAAGAGCTGGAAGCAAGATGCTTTGGGGGCTCCCTGCCCCTTTGCCAACAAGGGCGACCTTTGGGCCTTTCAGCTCTAGGCCAATGGAGCACACCCAGAGCAGAAGTCCTACTTCAGCCAGATCAGGCCTGCCAAGGAACTGCGTTTCAGAGGCCTTTGTATGTGACGTTCCCGGTAGGCTGTGAGAGCACGGTGCAGAGCCAGTTGTTTCCTTGTTTCCCAAACAGCTGGAAGCAAGACGCTTTGGGGCCTCTCTGCCCCTTTGGAAACAAGGCAGCACGTTGGGTCTGGCAGCTCTAGGGCAATGGAGCACAACCAGAGCCGAAGTTCTACTTCTTCCAGATCAGGCCTGCCTAGACAGTGCGTTTCACAGGCCTTGATAAGAGATGTTCTCTTAGGCTATAAGAGCACTGGGCACAGCCAGTTGTTTCTTAGCTTCCCAAGAGGTGGAAGCAAGATGCTTTGGGGCCTCTCTCCCCCTTTGGAAACAAGGCAGCCCTTTGGGCCTTTCAGCTCTAGGGCAATGGAGCACACCCAGAGCAGAAGTTCTACCTCAGCCAGATCAGGCCTGCCAAGAAACTGCTTTTCACAGGCCTTCGTAAGAGGTGTTCCCGGAAGGCTGTAAGAGTACCTGGCAGAGCGAGTTGTTTCTTAGCTTCAAAAACAGCTGGAAGCAACATGATTTGGGGCCTCTCTCCCCCTTTGGAAACAAAGCAGCCTTTGTGCCTGGCAGCTCTAGGCCAAAGTAGCACACCCAGAGCACAAGTTCTACCTCAGCCAGATCAGGCCTTCCAAGAAACTGCGTCTCACAGGCCTTTCTCTGTCACGTTGCCGGTAGGCTGTGAGAGCACTGTGCAGAGCCAGTTGTTTCTTAGCTTCCCAAAGATTTGGAAGCAAGATGCTTTGGGGACTCTCAGCCCCTTTGGAAACAAGGCGGCCCTTTGGGCCTGGCAGCTCTAGGCCAAAGTAGCACGCCCAGAGCAGGAGTTCTACTTCAGCCAGATGAGGCATGCCAAGAAACTGCGTTTCACAGGCCTTTCAAAGACATGTTCCCGGTAGGCTGTAAGAGCACGGGGCAGAGCGAGTTGGTTCTTAGCTTCCCAGAGAGCTGGAAGCAAGATGCTTTGGGGCCTCTCATCCCCTTTGCAAACAAGGCCGACCTTTGGGCCAGGCAGCTCTAGGCCAATGGAGCACACCCAGAGCAGAAGTTCTACCTCAGCCAGATAAGGCCTGCCAAGAAACTGCGTTTCAAAGGCTTTGGTAAGAGATGTTCCCGGTACTCTGTTAGAGCACTGGGCAGAGCCATTTGTTTCTTAGCTTCCCAAAGAGCTGGAAGCAAGATGCTTTGGGGGCTCCCTGCCCCTTTGCCAACAAGGGCGACCTTTGGGCCTTTCAGCTCTAGGCCAATGGAGCACACCCAGAGCAGAAGTCCTACTTCAGCCAGATCAGGCCTGCCAAGGAACTGCGTTTCAGAGGCCTTTGTATGTGACGTTCCCGGTAGGCTGTGAGAGCACGGTGCAGAGCCAGTTGTTTCCTTGTTTCCCAAACAGCTGGAAGCAAGACGCTTTGGGGCCTCTCTGCCCCTTTGGAAACAAGGCAGCACGTTGGGTCTGGCAGCTCTAGGGCAATGGAGCACAACCAGAGCCGAAGTTCTACTTCTTCCAGATCAGGCCTGCCTAGACAGTGCGTTTCACAGGCCTTGATAAGAGATGTTCTCTTAGGCTATAAGAGCACTGGGCACAGCCAGTTGTTTCTTAGCTTCCCAAGAGGTGGAAGCAAGATGCTTTGGGGCCTCTCTCCCCCTTTGGAAACAAGGCAGCCCTTTGGGCCTTTCAGCTCTAGGGCAATGGAGCACACCCAGAGCAGAAGTTCTACCTCAGCCAGATCAGGCCTGCCAAGAAACTGCTTTTCACAGGCCTTCGTAAGAGGTGTTCCCGGAAGGCTGTAAGAGTACCTGGCAGAGCGAGTTGTTTCTTAGCTTCAAAAACAGCTGGAAGCAACATGATTTGGGGCCTCTCTCCCCCTTTGGAAACAAAGCAGCCTTTGTGCCTGGCAGCTCTAGGCCAAAGTAGCACACCCAGAGCACAAGTTCTACCTCAGCCAGATCAGGCCTTCCAAGAAACTGCGTCTCACAGGCCTTTCTCTGTCACGTTGCCGGTAGGCTGTGAGAGCACTGTGCAGAGCCAGTTGTTTCTTAGCTTCCCAAAGATTTGGAAGCAAGATGCTTTGGGGACTCTCAGCCCCTTTGGAAACGAGGCGGCCCTTTGGGCCTGGCAGCTCTAGGCCAAAGTAGCACGCCCAGAGCAGGAGTTCTACTTCAGCCAGATCAGGCCTGCCAAGAAACTGCGTTTCACAGGCCTTGGTAAGAGATGTTCCCGGTAGGCTGTGAGAGCACTGTGGAGAGCCAGTTGCTTTAGCTTCCCACAGAGCTGGAAGCAAGATGCCTTGGGGCCTCTCTCTCCCTTTGGACACAAGGCAGCCGTTTGGGCCTGGCAGCTCTAGGCCAATGGAGCACACCCACAGCAGAAGTTCTACTTCAGGCAGATCAGTCCTGCCCAGAAACTGCGTTTCACAGCCCTTGGTAAGAGATGTTCACGGTAGGCTGTGAGAGCACTGGGCAGAACCAGTTGTTTTTTAGCTTCCCAAAGTGCTGGAGGCAAGATGCTTTGGGGCCTCTCTCACCCTTTGGAAACAAGGCAGCCCTTAGGTCCTGGTAGCTCTAGGCCTATGTAGCACAACCAGAACAGAAGTTCTACTTCAGCCAGGTCAGGCCTGCCAAGAAACTGCGTTTCACAGGCCTTTCAAAGAGATGTTCTCTTAGGCTGTAAGAGCACTGGGCAGAGCCAGCTGTTTCTTAGCTTCCCGAAGAGCTGGGAGCAAGATGCTTTGGGTCCACTCTCCGTCTTTGGAAACAAGGCAGCCCTTTGGGCCTGGCAGCTCTAGGGCAATGGAGCACACCCAGAGCAGAAGTTCTACTTCAGCCAGATCAGGCCTGCCAGGAAACTGCGTTTCACAGGCCTTGGTAAGAGATGTTCCCGGTAGGCTGTAAGAGCACTGGGCAGAGCCAGTTGTTTCTTACCTTCCTGAAAAGCTGGAAGCAAGACGCTTGGGACCCCTCTGCCCGTTTGGGAACAAGGCAGCCTTTTGGGTCGGGAAGCTCTAGGCCAATGGAGCACACGCAGAGCAGGAGTTCTACTTCAGCCTGATCAGGCCTGCAAAGAAACAGCGTTTGACAGGCCTTGGTAAGAGATGTTCCCGGTAGGTGTAAGAGCACTGGGCAGAGCCAGTTGTTTCTTAGCTTCGCAAAGACCGGGAAGCAAGATGCTTTGGGCCTCTCTGCCCCTTGGAAACAGGGCAGCACTTTGGGCCTGGCAGCTCTAGGGCAATGGAGCACACCCAGAGCCGGAGTTCTACTTCAGCCAGATGAGGCCTGCCAAGAAACTGCGTTTCACAGGCCTTTCAAAGACATGTTCCCGGTAGGCTGTAAGAGCACGGGGCAGAGCGAGTTGGTTCTTAGCTTCCCAGAGAGCTGGAAGCAAGATGCTTTGGGGCCTCTCTGCCCCTTTGGAAACAAGGCAGCACCTTGGGCCAGGCAGCTCTAGGCCAATGGAGCACACCCAGAGCAGAAGTTCTACTTCGGCCAGTTCAGGCCACCAACAAACTGCGTTTCACAGGCCTTGGTAAGAGATGTTCCCGGTAGGCTGTAAGAGCACTGGGCAACGCCAGATGTTTCTTAGCTTCCCGAAGAGCTGGAAGCAAGATGCTTTGGGGCCTCTCATCCCCTTTGCAAACAAGGCCGACCTTTGGGCCAGGCAGCTCTAGGCCAATGGAGCACACCCAGAGCAGAAGTTCTACCTCAGCCAGATAAGGCCTGCCAAGAAACTGCGTTTCAAAGGCTTTGGTAAGAGATGTTCCCGGTACTCTGTTAGAGCACTGGGCAGAGCCATTTGTTTCTTAGCTTCCCAAAGAGCTGGAAGCAAGATGCTTTGGGGGCTCCCTGCCCCTTTGCCAACAAGGGCGACCTTTGGGCCTTTCAGCTCTAGGCCAATGGAGCACACCCAGAGCAGAAGTCCTACTTCAGCCAGATCAGGCCTGCCAAGGAACTGCGTTTCAGAGGCCTTTGTATGTGACGTTCCCGGTAGGCTGTGAGAGCACGGTGCAGAGCCAGTTGTTTCCTTGTTTCCCAAACAGCTGGAAGCAAGACGCTTTGGGGCCTCTCTGCCCCTTTGGAAACAAGGCAGCACGTTGGGTCTGGCAGCTCTAGGGCAATGGAGCACAACCAGAGCCGAAGTTCTACTTCTTCCAGATCAGGCCTGCCTAGACAGTGCGTTTCACAGGCCTTGATAAGAGATGTTCTCTTAGGCTATAAGAGCACTGGGCACAGCCAGTTGTTTCTTAGCTTCCCAAGAGGTGGAAGCAAGATGCTTTGGGGCCTCTCTCCCCCTTTGGAAACAAGGCAGCCCTTTGGGCCTTTCAGCTCTAGGGCAATGGAGCACACCCAGAGCAGAAGTTCTACCTCAGCCAGATCAGGCCTGCCAAGAAACTGCTTTTCACAGGCCTTCGTAAGAGGTGTTCCCGGAAGGCTGTAAGAGTACCTGGCAGAGCGAGTTGTTTCTTAGCTTCAAAAACAGCTGGAAGCAACATGATTTGGGGCCTCTCTCCCCCTTTGGAAACAAAGCAGCCTTTGTGCCTGGCAGCTCTAGGCCAAAGTAGCACACCCAGAGCACAAGTTCTACCTCAGCCAGATCAGGCCTTCCAAGAAACTGCGTCTCACAGGCCTTTCTCTGTCACGTTGCCGGTAGGCTGTGAGAGCACTGTGCAGAGCCAGTTGTTTCTTAGCTTCCCAAAGATTTGGAAGCAAGATGCTTTGGGGACTCTCAGCCCCTTTGGAAACGAGGCGGCCCTTTGGGCCTGGCAGCTCTAGGCCAAAGTAGCACGCCCAGAGCAGGAGTTCTACTTCAGCCAGATCAGGCCTGCCAAGAAACTGCGTTTCACAGGCCTTGGTAAGAGATGTTCCCGGTAGGCTGTGAGAGCACTGTGGAGAGCCAGTTGCTTTAGCTTCCCACAGAGCTGGAAGCAAGATGCCTTGGGGCCTCTCTCTCCCTTTGGACACAAGGCAGCCGTTTGGGCCTGGCAGCTCTAGGCCAATGGAGCACACCCACAGCAGAAGTTCTACTTCAGGCAGATCAGTCCTGCCCAGAAACTGCGTTTCACAGCCCTTGGTAAGAGATGTTCACGGTAGGCTGTGAGAGCACTGGGCAGAACCAGTTGTTTTTTAGCTTCCCAAAGTGCTGGAGGCAAGATGCTTTGGGGCCTCTCTCACCCTTTGGAAACAAGGCAGCCCTTAGGTCCTGGTAGCTCTAGGCGTATGTAGCACAACCAGAACAGAAGTTCTACTTCAGCCAGGTCAGGCCTGCCAAGAAACTGCGTTTCACAGGCCTTTCAAAGAGATGTTCTCTTAGGCTGTGAGAGCACTGGGCAGAGCCAGCTGTTTCTTAGCTTCCCGAAGAGCTGGGAGCAAGATGCTTTGGGTCCACTCTCCGTCTTTGGAAACAAGGCAGCCCTTTGGGCCTGGCAGCTCTAGGGCAATGGAGCACGCCCAGAGCAGAAGTTCTACTTCAGCCAGATCAGGCCTGCCAGGAAACTGCGTTTCACAGGCCTTGGTAAGAGATGTTCCCGGTAGGCTGTAAGAGCACTGGGCAGAGCCAGTTGTTTCTTACCTTCCTGAAAAGCTGGAAGCAAGACGCTTGGGACCCCTCTGCCCGTTTGGGAACAAGGCAGCCTTTTGGGTCGGGAAGCTCTAGGCCAATGGAGCACACGCAGAGCAGGAGTTCTACTTCAGCCTGATCAGGCCTGCAAAGAAACAGCGTTTGACAGGCCTTGGTAAGAGATGTTCCCGGTAGGTGTAAGAGCACTGGGCAGAGCCAGTTGTTTCTTAGCTTCGCAAAGACCGGGAAGCAAGATGCTTTGGGCCTCTCTGCCCCTTGGAAACAGGGCAGCACTTTGGGCCTGGCAGCTCTAGGGCAATGGAGCACACCCAGAGCCGGAGTTCTACTTCAGCCAGATGAGGCCTGCCAAGAAACTGCGTTTCACAGGCCTTTCAAAGACATGTTCCCGGTAGGCTGTAAGAGCACGGGGCAGAGCGAGTTGGTTCTTAGCTTCCCAGAGAGCTGGAAGCAAGATGCTTTGGGGCCTCTCTGCCCCTTTGGAAACAAGGCAGCACCTTGGGCCAGGCAGCTCTAGGCCAATGGAGCACACCCAGAGCAGAAGTTCTACTTCGGCCAGTTCAGGCCACCAACAAACTGCGCTTCACAGGCCTTGGTAAGAGATGTTCCCGGTAGGCTGTAAGAGCACTGGGCAACGCCAGATGTTTCTTAGCTTCCCGAAGAGCTGGAAGCAAGATGCTTTGGGGCCTCTCATCCCCTTTGCAAACAAGGCCGACCTTTGGGCCAGGCAGCTCTAGGCCAATGGAGCACACCCAGAGCAGAAGTTCTACCTCAGCCAGATAAGGCCTGCCAAGAAACTGCGTTTCAAAGGCTTTGGTAAGAGATGTTCCCGGTACTCTGTTAGAGCACTGGGCAGAGCCATTTGTTTCTTAGCTTCCCAAAGAGCTGGAAGCAAGATGCTTTGGGGGCTCCCTGCCCCTTTGCCAACAAGGGCGACCTTTGGGCCTTTCAGCTCTAGGCCAATGGAGCACACCCAGAGCAGAAGTCCTACTTCAGCCAGATCAGGCCTGCCAAGGAACTGCGTTTCAGAGGCCTTTGTATGTGACGTTCCCGGTAGGCTGTGAGAGCACGGTGCAGAGCCAGTTGTTTCCTTGTTTCCCAAACAGCTGGAAGCAAGACGCTTTGGGGCCTCTCTGCCCCTTTGGAAACAAGGCAGCACGTTGGGTCTGGCAGCTCTAGGGCAATGGAGCACAACCAGAGCCGAAGTTCTACTTCTTCCAGATCAGGCCTGCCTAGACAGTGCGTTTCCCAGGCCTTGATAAGAGATGTTCTCTTAGGCTATAAGAGCACTGGGCACAGCCAGTTGTTTCTTAGCTTCCCAAGAGGTGGAAGCAAGATGCTTTGGGGCCTCTCTCCCCCTTTGGAAACAAGGCAGCCCTTTGGGCCTTTCAGCTCTAGGGCAATGGAGCACACCCAGAGCAGAAGTTCTACCTCAGCCAGATCAGGCCTGCCAAGAAACTGCTTTTCACAGGCCTTCGTAAGAGGTGTTCCCGGAAGGCTGTAAGAGTACCTGGCAGAGCGAGTTGTTTCTTAGCTTCAAAAACAGCTGGAAGCAACATGATTTGGGGCCTCTCTCCCCCTTTGGAAACAAAGCAGCCTTTGTGCCTGGCAGCTCTAGGCCAAAGTAGCACACCCAGAGCACAAGTTCTACCTCAGCCAGATCAGGCCTTCCAAGAAACTGCGTCTCACAGGCCTTTCTCTGTCACGTTGCCGGTAGGCTGTGAGAGCACTGTGCAGAGCCAGTTGTTTCTTAGCTTCCCAAAGATTTGGAAGCAAGATGCTTTGGGGACTCTCAGCCCCTTTGGAAACGAGGCGGCCCTTTGGGCCTGGCAGCTCTAGGCCAAAGTAGCACGCCCAGAGCAGGAGTTCTACTTCAGCCAGATCAGGCCTGCCAAGAAACTGCGTTTCACAGGCCTTGGTAAGAGATGTTCCCGGTAGGCTGTGAGAGCACTGTGGAGAGCCAGTTGCTTTAGCTTCCCACAGAGCTGGAAGCAAGATGCCTTGGGGCCTCTCTCTCCCTTTGGACACAAGGCAGCCGTTTGGGCCTGGCAGCTCTAGGCCAATGGAGCACACCCACAGCAGAAGTTCTACTTCAGGCAGATCAGTCCTGCCCAGAAACTGCGTTTCACAGCCCTTGGTAAGAGATGTTCACGGTAGGCTGTGAGAGCACTGGGCAGAACCAGTTGTTTTTTAGCTTCCCAAAGTGCTGGAGGCAAGATGCTTTGGGGCCTCTCTCACCCTTTGGAAACAAGGCAGCCCTTAGGTCCTGGTAGCTCTAGGCGTATGTAGCACAACCAGAACAGAAGTTCTACTTCAGCCAGGTCAGGCCTGCCAAGAAACTGCGTTTCACAGGCCTTTCAAAGAGATGTTCTCTTAGGCTGTGAGAGCACTGGGCAGAGCCAGCTGTTTCTTAGCTTCCCGAAGAGCTGGGAGCAAGATGCTTTGGGTCCACTCTCCGTCTTTGGAAACAAGGCAGCCCTTTGGGCCTGGCAGCTCTAGGGCAATGGAGCACGCCCAGAGCAGAAGTTCTACTTCAGCCAGATCAGGCCTGCCAGGAAACTGCGTTTCACAGGCCTTGGTAAGAGATGTTCCCGGTAGGCTGTAAGAGCACTGGGCAGAGCCAGTTGTTTCTTACCTTCCTGAAAAGCTGGAAGCAAGACGCTTGGGACCCCTCTGCCCGTTTGGGAACAAGGCAGCCTTTTGGGTCGGGAAGCTCTAGGCCAATGGAGCACACGCAGAGCAGGAGTTCTACTTCAGCCTGATCAGGCCTGCAAAGAAACAGCGTTTGACAGGCCTTGGTAAGAGATGTTCCCGGTAGGTGTAAGAGCACTGGGCAGAGCCAGTTGTTTCTTAGCTTCGCAAAGACCGGGAAGCAAGATGCTTTGGGCCTCTCTGCCCCTTGGAAACAGGGCAGCACTTTGGGCCTGGCAGCTCTAGGGCAATGGAGCACACCCAGAGCCGGAGTTCTACTTCAGCCAGATGAGGCCTGCCAAGAAACTGCGTTTCACAGGCCTTTCAAAGACATGTTCCCGGTAGGCTGTAAGAGCACGGGGCAGAGCGAGTTGGTTCTTAGCTTCCCAGAGAGCTGGAAGCAAGATGCTTTGGGGCCTCTCTGCCCCTTTGGAAACAAGGCAGCACCTTGGGCCAGGCAGCTCTAGGCCAATGGAGCACACCCAGAGCAGAAGTTCTACTTCGGCCAGTTCAGGCCACCAACAAACTGCGTTTCACAGGCCTTGGTAAGAGATGTTCCCGGTAGGCTGTAAGAGCACTGGGCAACGCCAGATGTTTCTTAGCTTCCCGAAGAGCTGGAAGCAAGATGCTTTGGGGCCTCTCATCCCCTTTGCAAACAAGGCCGACCTTTGGGCCAGGCAGCTCTAGGCCAATGGAGCACACCCAGAGCAGAAGTTCTACCTCAGCCAGATAAGGCCTGCCAAGAAACTGCGTTTCAAAGGCTTTGGTAAGAGATGTTCCCGGTACTCTGTTAGAGCACTGGGCAGAGCCATTTGTTTCTTAGCTTCCCAAAGAGCTGGAAGCAAGATGCTTTGGGGGCTCCCTGCCCCTTTGCCAACAAGGGCGACCTTTGGGCCTTTCAGCTCTAGGCCAATGGAGCACACCCAGAGCAGAAGTCCTACTTCAGCCAGATCAGGCCTGCCAAGGAACTGCGTTTCAGAGGCCTTTGTATGTGACGTTCCCGGTAGGCTGTGAGAGCACGGTGCAGAGCCAGTTGTTTCCTTGTTTCCCAAACAGCTGGAAGCAAGACGCTTTGGGGCCTCTCTGCCCCTTTGGAAACAAGGCAGCACGTTGGGTCTGGCAGCTCTAGGGCAATGGAGCACAACCAGAGCCGAAGTTCTACTTCTTCCAGATCAGGCCTGCCTAGACAGTGCGTTTCCCAGGCCTTGATAAGAGATGTTCTCTTAGGCTATAAGAGCACTGGGCACAGCCAGTTGTTTCTTAGCTTCCCAAGAGGTGGAAGCAAGATGCTTTGGGGCCTCTCTCCCCCTTTGGAAACAAGGCAGCCCTTTGGGCCTTTCAGCTCTAGGGCAATGGAGCACACCCAGAGCAGAAGTTCTACCTCAGCCAGATCAGGCCTGCCAAGAAACTGCTTTTCACAGGCCTTCGTAAGAGGTGTTCCCGGAAGGCTGTAAGAGTACCTGGCAGAGCGAGTTGTTTCTTAGCTTCAAAAACAGCTGGAAGCAACATGATTTGGGGCCTCTCTCCCCCTTTGGAAACAAAGCAGCCTTTGTGCCTGGCAGCTCTAGGCCAAAGTAGCACACCCAGAGCACAAGTTCTACCTCAGCCAGATCAGGCCTTCCAAGAAACTGCGTCTCACAGGCCTTTCTCTGTCACGTTGCCGGTAGGCTGTGAGAGCACTGTGCAGAGCCAGTTGTTTCTTAGCTTCCCAAAGATTTGGAAGCAAGATGCTTTGGGGACTCTCAGCCCCTTTGGAAACGAGGCGGCCCTTTGGGCCTGGCAGCTCTAGGCCAAAGTAGCACGCCCAGAGCAGGAGTTCTACTTCAGCCAGATCAGGCCTGCCAAGAAACTGCGTTTCACAGGCCTTGGTAAGAGATGTTCCCGGTAGGCTGTGAGAGCACTGTGGAGAGCCAGTTGCTTTAGCTTCCCACAGAGCTGGAAGCAAGATGCCTTGGGGCCTCTCTCTCCCTTTGGACACAAGGCAGCCGTTTGGGCCTGGCAGCTCTAGGCCAATGGAGCACACCCACAGCAGAAGTTCTACTTCAGGCAGATCAGTCCTGCCCAGAAACTGCGTTTCACAGCCCTTGGTAAGAGATGTTCACGGTAGGCTGTGAGAGCACTGGGCAGAACCAGTTGTTTTTTAGCTTCCCAAAGTGCTGGAGGCAAGATGCTTTGGGGCCTCTCTCACCCTTTGGAAACAAGGCAGCCCTTAGGTCCTGGTAGCTCTAGGCGTATGTAGCACAACCAGAACAGAAGTTCTACTTCAGCCAGGTCAGGCCTGCCAAGAAACTGCGTTTCACAGGCCTTTCAAAGAGATGTTCTCTTAGGCTGTGAGAGCACTGGGCAGAGCCAGCTGTTTCTTAGCTTCCCGAAGAGCTGGGAGCAAGATGCTTTGGGTCCACTCTCCGTCTTTGGAAACAAGGCAGCCCTTTGGGCCTGGCAGCTCTAGGGCAATGGAGCACGCCCAGAGCAGAAGTTCTACTTCAGCCAGATCAGGCCTGCCAGGAAACTGCGTTTCACAGGCCTTGGTAAGAGATGTTCCCGGTAGGCTGTAAGAGCACTGGGCAGAGCCAGTTGTTTCTTACCTTCCTGAAAAGCTGGAAGCAAGACGCTTGGGACCCCTCTGCCCGTTTGGGAACAAGGCAGCCTTTTGGGTCGGGAAGCTCTAGGCCAATGGAGCACACGCAGAGCAGGAGTTCTACTTCAGCCTGATCAGGCCTGCAAAGAAACAGCGTTTGACAGGCCTTGGTAAGAGATGTTCCCGGTAGGTGTAAGAGCACTGGGCAGAGCCAGTTGTTTCTTAGCTTCGCAAAGACCGGGAAGCAAGATGCTTTGGGCCTCTCTGCCCCTTGGAAACAGGGCAGCACTTTGGGCCTGGCAGCTCTAGGGCAATGGAGCACACCCAGAGCCGGAGTTCTACTTCAGCCAGATGAGGCCTGCCAAGAAACTGCGTTTCACAGGCCTTTCAAAGACATGTTCCCGGTAGGCTGTAAGAGCACGGGGCAGAGCGAGTTGGTTCTTAGCTTCCCAGAGAGCTGGAAGCAAGATGCTTTGGGGCCTCTCTGCCCCTTTGGAAACAAGGCAGCACCTTGGGCCAGGCAGCTCTAGGCCAATGGAGCACACCCAGAGCAGAAGTTCTACTTCGGCCAGTTCAGGCCACCAACAAACTGCGTTTCACAGGCCTTGGTAAGAGATGTTCCCGGTAGGCTGTAAGAGCACTGGGCAACGCCAGATGTTTCTTAGCTTCCCGAAGAGCTGGAAGCAAGATGCTTTGGGGCCTCTCATCCCCTTTGCAAACAAGGCCGACCTTTGGGCCAGGCAGCTCTAGGCCAATGGAGCACACCCAGAGCAGAAGTTCTACCTCAGCCAGATAAGGCCTGCCAAGAAACTGCGTTTCAAAGGCTTTGGTAAGAGATGTTCCCGGTACTCTGTTAGAGCACTGGGCAGAGCCATTTGTTTCTTAGCTTCCCAAAGAGCTGGAAGCAAGATGCTTTGGGGGCTCCCTGCCCCTTTGCCAACAAGGGCGACCTTTGGGCCTTTCAGCTCTAGGCCAATGGAGCACACCCAGAGCAGAAGTCCTACTTCAGCCAGATCAGGCCTGCCAAGGAACTGCGTTTCAGAGGCCTTTGTATGTGACGTTCCCGGTAGGCTGTGAGAGCACGGTGCAGAGCCAGTTGTTTCCTTGTTTCCCAAACAGCTGGAAGCAAGACGCTTTGGGGCCTCTCTGCCCCTTTGGAAACAAGGCAGCACGTTGGGTCTGGCAGCTCTAGGGCAATGGAGCACAACCAGAGCCGAAGTTCTACTTCTTCCAGATCAGGCCTGCCTAGACAGTGCGTTTCCCAGGCCTTGATAAGAGATGTTCTCTTAGGCTATAAGAGCACTGGGCACAGCCAGTTGTTTCTTAGCTTCCCAAGAGGTGGAAGCAAGATGCTTTGGGGCCTCTCTCCCCCTTTGGAAACAAGGCAGCCCTTTGGGCCTTTCAGCTCTAGGGCAATGGAGCACACCCAGAGCAGAAGTTCTACCTCAGCCAGATCAGGCCTGCCAAGAAACTGCTTTTCACAGGCCTTCGTAAGAGGTGTTCCCGGAAGGCTGTAAGAGTACCTGGCAGAGCGAGTTGTTTCTTAGCTTCAAAAACAGCTGGAAGCAACATGATTTGGGGCCTCTCTCCCCCTTTGGAAACAAAGCAGCCTTTGTGCCTGGCAGCTCTAGGCCAAAGTAGCACACCCAGAGCACAAGTTCTACCTCAGCCAGATCAGGCCTTCCAAGAAACTGCGTCTCACAGGCCTTTCTCTGTCACGTTGCCGGTAGGCTGTGAGAGCACTGTGCAGAGCCAGTTGTTTCTTAGCTTCCCAAAGATTTGGAAGCAAGATGCTTTGGGGACTCTCAGCCCCTTTGGAAACGAGGCGGCCCTTTGGGCCTGGCAGCTCTAGGCCAAAGTAGCACGCCCAGAGCAGGAGTTCTACTTCAGCCAGATCAGGCCTGCCAAGAAACTGCGTTTCACAGGCCTTGGTAAGAGATGTTCCCAGTAGGCTGTGAGAGCACTGTGGAGAGCCAGTTGCTTTAGCTTCCCACAGAGCTGGAAGCAAGATGCCTTGGGGCCTCTCTCTCCCTTTGGACACAAGGCAGCCGTTTGGGCCTGGCAGCTCTAGGCCAATGGAGCACACCCACAGCAGAAGTTCTACTTCAGGCAGATCAGTCCTGCCCAGAAACTGCGTTTCACAGCCCTTGGTAAGAGATGTTCACGGTAGGCTGTGAGAGCACTGGGCAGAACCAGTTGTTTTTTAGCTTCCCAAAGTGCTGGAGGCAAGATGCTTTGGGGCCTCTCTCACCCTTTGGAAACAAGGCAGCCCTTAGGTCCTGGTAGCTCTAGGCGTATGTAGCACAACCAGAACAGAAGTTCTACTTCAGCCAGGTCAGGCCTGCCAAGAAACTGCGTTTCACAGGCCTTTCAAAGAGATGTTCTCTTAGGCTGTGAGAGCACTGGGCAGAGCCAGCTGTTTCTTAGCTTCCCGAAGAGCTGGGAGCAAGATGCTTTGGGTCCACTCTCCGTCTTTGGAAACAAGGCAGCCCTTTGGGCCTGGCAGCTCTAGGGCAATGGAGCACGCCCAGAGCAGAAGTTCTACTTCAGCCAGATCAGGCCTGCCAGGAAACTGCGTTTCACAGGCCTTGGTAAGAGATGTTCCCGGTAGGCTGTAAGAGCACTGGGCAGAGCCAGTTGTTTCTTACCTTCCTGAAAAGCTGGAAGCAAGACGCTTGGGACCCCTCTGCCCGTTTGGGAACAAGGCAGCCTTTTGGGTCGGGAAGCTCTAGGCCAATGGAGCACACGCAGAGCAGGAGTTCTACTTCAGCCTGATCAGGCCTGCAAAGAAACAGCGTTTGACAGGCCTTGGTAAGAGATGTTCCCGGTAGGTGTAAGAGCACTGGGCAGAGCCAGTTGTTTCTTAGCTTCGCAAAGACCGGGAAGCAAGATGCTTTGGGCCTCTCTGCCCCTTGGAAACAGGGCAGCACTTTGGGCCTGGCAGCTCTAGGGCAATGGAGCACACCCAGAGCCGGAGTTCTACTTCAGCCAGATGAGGCCTGCCAAGAAACTGCGTTTCACAGGCCTTTCAAAGACATGTTCCCGGTAGGCTGTAAGAGCACGGGGCAGAGCGAGTTGGTTCTTAGCTTCCCAGAGAGCTGGAAGCAAGATGCTTTGGGGCCTCTCTGCCCCTTTGGAAACAAGGCAGCACCTTGGGCCAGGCAGCTCTAGGCCAATGGAGCACACCCAGAGCAGAAGTTCTACTTCGGCCAGTTCAGGCCACCAACAAACTGCGTTTCACAGGCCTTGGTAAGAGATGTTCCCGGTAGGCTGTAAGAGCACTGGGCAACGCCAGATGTTTCTTAGCTTCCCGAAGAGCTGGAAGCAAGATGCTTTGGGGCCTCTCATCCCCTTTGCAAACAAGGCCGACCTTTGGGCCAGGCAGCTCTAGGCCAATGGAGCACACCCAGAGCAGAAGTTCTACCTCAGCCAGATAAGGCCTGCCAAGAAACTGCGTTTCAAAGGCTTTGGTAAGAGATGTTCCCGGTACTCTGTTAGAGCACTGGGCAGAGCCATTTGTTTCTTAGCTTCCCAAAGAGCTGGAAGCAAGATGCTTTGGGGGCTCCCTGCCCCTTTGCCAACAAGGGCGACCTTTGGGCCTTTCAGCTCTAGGCCAATGGAGCACACCCAGAGCAGAAGTCCTACTTCAGCCAGATCAGGCCTGCCAAGGAACTGCGTTTCAGAGGCCTTTGTATGTGACGTTCCCGGTAGGCTGTGAGAGCACGGTGCAGAGCCAGTTGTTTCCTTGTTTCCCAAACAGCTGGAAGCAAGACGCTTTGGGGCCTCTCTGCCCCTTTGGAAACAAGGCAGCACGTTGGGTCTGGCAGCTCTAGGGCAATGGAGCACAACCAGAGCCGAAGTTCTACTTCTTCCAGATCAGGCCTGCCTAGACAGTGCATTTCACAGGCCTTGATAAGAGATGTTCTCTTAGGCTATAAGAGCACTGGGCACAGCCAGTTGTTTCTTAGCTTCCCAAGAGGTGGAAGCAAGATGCTTTGGGGCCTCTCTCCCCCTTTGGAAACAAGGCAGCCCTTTGGGCCTTTCAGCTCTAGGGCAATGGAGCACACCCAGAGCAGAAGTTCTACCTCAGCCAGATCAGGCCTGCCAAGAAACTGCTTTTCACAGGCCTTCGTAAGAGGTGTTCCCGGAAGGCTGTAAGAGTACCTGGCAGAGCGAGTTGTTTCTTAGCTTCAAAAACAGCTGGAAGCAACATGATTTGGGGCCTCTCTCCCCCTTTGGAAACAAAGCAGCCTTTGTGCCTGGCAGCTCTAGGCCAAAGTAGCACACCCAGAGCACAAGTTCTACCTCAGCCAGATCAGGCCTTCCAAGAAACTGCGTCTCACAGGCCTTTCTCTGTCACGTTGCCGGTAGGCTGTGAGAGCACTGTGCAGAGCCAGTTGTTTCTTAGCTTCCCAAAGATTTGGAAGCAAGATGCTTTGGGGACTCTCAGCCCCTTTGGAAACGAGGCGGCCCTTTGGGCCTGGCAGCTCTAGGCCAAAGTAGCACGCCCAGAGCAGGAGTTCTACTTCAGCCAGATCAGGCCTGCCAAGAAACTGCGTTTCACAGGCCTTGGTAAGAGATGTTCCCGGTAGGCTGTGAGAGCACTGTGGAGAGCCAGTTGCTTTAGCTTCCCACAGAGCTGGAAGCAAGATGCCTTGGGGCCTCTCTCTCCCTTTGGACACAAGGCAGCCGTTTGGGCCTGGCAGCTCTAGGCCAATGGAGCACACCCACAGCAGAAGTTCTACTTCAGGCAGATCAGTCCTGCCCAGAAACTGCGTTTCACAGCCCTTGGTAAGAGATGTTCACGGTAGGCTGTGAGAGCACTGGGCAGAACCAGTTGTTTTTTAGCTTCCCAAAGTGCTGGAGGCAAGATGCTTTGGGGCCTCTCTCACCCTTTGGAAACAAGGCAGCCCTTAGGTCCTGGTAGCTCTAGGCGTATGTAGCACAACCAGAACAGAAGTTCTACTTCAGCCAGGTCAGGCCTGCCAAGAAACTGCGTTTCACAGGCCTTTCAAAGAGATGTTCTCTTAGGCTGTGAGAGCACTGGGCAGAGCCAGCTGTTTCTTAGCTTCCCGAAGAGCTGGGAGCAAGATGCTTTGGGTCCACTCTCCGTCTTTGGAAACAAGGCAGCCCTTTGGGCCTGGCAGCTCTAGGGCAATGGAGCACGCCCAGAGCAGAAGTTCTACTTCAGCCAGATCAGGCCTGCCAGGAAACTGCGTTTCACAGGCCTTGGTAAGAGATGTTCCCGGTAGGCTGTAAGAGCACTGGGCAGAGCCAGTTGTTTCTTACCTTCCTGAAAAGCTGGAAGCAAGACGCTTGGGACCCCTCTGCCCGTTTGGGAACAAGGCAGCCTTTTGGGTCGGGAAGCTCTAGGCCAATGGAGCACACGCAGAGCAGGAGTTCTACTTCAGCCTGATCAGGCCTGCAAAGAAACAGCGTTTGACAGGCCTTGGTAAGAGATGTTCCCGGTAGGTGTAAGAGCACTGGGCAGAGCCAGTTGTTTCTTAGCTTCGCAAAGACCGGGAAGCAAGATGCTTTGGGCCTCTCTGCCCCTTGGAAACAGGGCAGCACTTTGGGCCTGGCAGCTCTAGGGCAATGGAGCACACCCAGAGCCGGAGTTCTACTTCAGCCAGATGAGGCCTGCCAAGAAACTGCGTTTCACAGGCCTTTCAAAGACATGTTCCCGGTAGGCTGTAAGAGCACGGGGCAGAGCGAGTTGGTTCTTAGCTTCCCAGAGAGCTGGAAGCAAGATGCTTTGGGGCCTCTCTGCCCCTTTGGAAACAAGGCAGCACCTTGGGCCAGGCAGCTCTAGGCCAATGGAGCACACCCAGAGCAGAAGTTCTACTTCGGCCAGTTCAGGCCACCAACAAACTGCGTTTCACAGGCCTTGGTAAGAGATGTTCCCGGTAGGCTGTAAGAGCACTGGGCAACGCCAGATGTTTCTTAGCTTCCCGAAGAGCTGGAAGCAAGATGCTTTGGGGCCTCTCATCCCCTTTGCAAACAAGGCCGACCTTTGGGCCAGGCAGCTCTAGGCCAATGGAGCACACCCAGAGCAGAAGTTCTACCTCAGCCAGATAAGGCCTGCCAAGAAACTGCGTTTCAAAGGCTTTGGTAAGAGATGTTCCCGGTACTCTGTTAGAGCACTGGGCAGAGCCATTTGTTTCTTAGCTTCCCAAAGAGCTGGAAGCAAGATGCTTTGGGGGCTCCCTGCCCCTTTGCCAACAAGGGCGACCTTTGGGCCTTTCAGCTCTAGGCCAATGGAGCACACCCAGAGCAGAAGTCCTACTTCAGCCAGATCAGGCCTGCCAAGGAACTGCGTTTCAGAGGCCTTTGTATGTGACGTTCCCGGTAGGCTGTGAGAGCACGGTGCAGAGCCAGTTGTTTCCTTGTTTCCCAAACAGCTGGAAGCAAGACGCTTTGGGGCCTCTCTGCCCCTTTGGAAACAAGGCAGCACGTTGGGTCTGGCAGCTCTAGGGCAATGGAGCACAACCAGAGCCGAAGTTCTACTTCTTCCAGATCAGGCCTGCCTAGACAGTGCGTTTCCCAGGCCTTGATAAGAGATGTTCTCTTAGGCTATAAGAGCACTGGGCACAGCCAGTTGTTTCTTAGCTTCCCAAGAGGTGGAAGCAAGATGCTTTGGGGCCTCTCTCCCCCTTTGGAAACAAGGCAGCCCTTTGGGCCTTTCAGCTCTAGGGCAATGGAGCACACCCAGAGCAGAAGTTCTACCTCAGCCAGATCAGGCCTGCCAAGAAACTGCTTTTCACAGGCCTTCGTAAGAGGTGTTCCCGGAAGGCTGTAAGAGTACCTGGCAGAGCGAGTTGTTTCTTAGCTTCAAAAACAGCTGGAAGCAACATGATTTGGGGCCTCTCTCCCCCTTTGGAAACAAAGCAGCCTTTGTGCCTGGCAGCTCTAGGCCAAAGTAGCACACCCAGAGCACAAGTTCTACCTCAGCCAGATCAGGCCTTCCAAGAAACTGCGTCTCACAGGCCTTTCTCTGTCACGTTGCCGGTAGGCTGTGAGAGCACTGTGCAGAGCCAGTTGTTTCTTAGCTTCCCAAAGATTTGGAAGCAAGATGCTTTGGGGACTCTCAGCCCCTTTGGAAACGAGGCGGCCCTTTGGGCCTGGCAGCTCTAGGCCAAAGTAGCACGCCCAGAGCAGGAGTTCTACTTCAGCCAGATCAGGCCTGCCAAGAAACTGCGTTTCACAGGCCTTGGTAAGAGATGTTCCCGGTAGGCTGTGAGAGCACTGTGGAGAGCCAGTTGCTTTAGCTTCCCACAGAGCTGGAAGCAAGATGCCTTGGGGCCTCTCTCTCCCTTTGGACACAAGGCAGCCGTTTGGGCCTGGCAGCTCTAGGCCAATGGAGCACACCCACAGCAGAAGTTCTACTTCAGGCAGATCAGTCCTGCCCAGAAACTGCGTTTCACAGCCCTTGGTAAGAGATGTTCACGGTAGGCTGTGAGAGCACTGGGCAGAACCAGTTGTTTTTTAGCTTCCCAAAGTGCTGGAGGCAAGATGCTTTGGGGCCTCTCTCACCCTTTGGAAACAAGGCAGCCCTTAGGTCCTGGTAGCTCTAGGCGTATGTAGCACAACCAGAACAGAAGTTCTACTTCAGCCAGGTCAGGCCTGCCAAGAAACTGCGTTTCACAGGCCTTTCAAAGAGATGTTCTCTTAGGCTGTGAGAGCACTGGGCAGAGCCAGCTGTTTCTTAGCTTCCCGAAGAGCTGGGAGCAAGATGCTTTGGGTCCACTCTCCGTCTTTGGAAACAAGGCAGCCCTTTGGGCCTGGCAGCTCTAGGGCAATGGAGCACGCCCAGAGCAGAAGTTCTACTTCAGCCAGATCAGGCCTGCCAGGAAACTGCGTTTCACAGGCCTTGGTAAGAGATGTTCCCGGTAGGCTGTAAGAGCACTGGGCAGAGCCAGTTGTTTCTTACCTTCCTGAAAAGCTGGAAGCAAGACGCTTGGGACCCCTCTGCCCGTTTGGGAACAAGGCAGCCTTTTGGGTCGGGAAGCTCTAGGCCAATGGAGCACACGCAGAGCAGGAGTTCTACTTCAGCCTGATCAGGCCTGCAAAGAAACAGCGTTTGACAGGCCTTGGTAAGAGATGTTCCCGGTAGGTGTAAGAGCACTGGGCAGAGCCAGTTGTTTCTTAGCTTCGCAAAGACCGGGAAGCAAGATGCTTTGGGCCTCTCTGCCCCTTGGAAACAGGGCAGCACTTTGGGCCTGGCAGCTCTAGGGCAATGGAGCACACCCAGAGCCGGAGTTCTACTTCAGCCAGATGAGGCCTGCCAAGAAACTGCGTTTCACAGGCCTTTCAAAGACATGTTCCCGGTAGGCTGTAAGAGCACGGGGCAGAGCGAGTTGGTTCTTAGCTTCCCAGAGAGCTGGAAGCAAGATGCTTTGGGGCCTCTCTGCCCCTTTGGAAACAAGGCAGCACCTTGGGCCAGGCAGCTCTAGGCCAATGGAGCACACCCAGAGCAGAAGTTCTACTTCGGCCAGTTCAGGCCACCAACAAACTGCGTTTCACAGGCCTTGGTAAGAGATGTTCCCGGTAGGCTGTAAGAGCACTGGGCAACGCCAGATGTTTCTTAGCTTCCCGAAGAGCTGGAAGCAAGATGCTTTGGGGCCTCTCATCCCCTTTGCAAACAAGGCCGACCTTTGGGCCAGGCAGCTCTAGGCCAATGGAGCACACCCAGAGCAGAAGTTCTACCTCAGCCAGATAAGGCCTGCCAAGAAACTGCGTTTCAAAGGCTTTGGTAAGAGATGTTCCCGGTACTCTGTTAGAGCACTGGGCAGAGCCATTTGTTTCTTAGCTTCCCAAAGAGCTGGAAGCAAGATGCTTTGGGGGCTCCCTGCCCCTTTGCCAACAAGGGCGACCTTTGGGCCTTTCAGCTCTAGGCCAATGGAGCACACCCAGAGCAGAAGTCCTACTTCAGCCAGATCAGGCCTGCCAAGGAACTGCGTTTCAGAGGCCTTTGTATGTGACGTTCCCGGTAGGCTGTGAGAGCACGGTGCAGAGCCAGTTGTTTCCTTGTTTCCCAAACAGCTGGAAGCAAGACGCTTTGGGGCCTCTCTGCCCCTTTGGAAACAAGGCAGCACGTTGGGTCTGGCAGCTCTAGGGCAATGGAGCACAACCAGAGCCGAAGTTCTACTTCTTCCAGATCAGGCCTGCCTAGACAGTGCGTTTCACAGGCCTTGATAAGAGATGTTCTCTTAGGCTATAAGAGCACTGGGCACAGCCAGTTGTTTCTTAGCTTCCCAAGAGGTGGAAGCAAGATGCTTTGGGGCCTCTCTCCCCCTTTGGAAACAAGGCAGCCCTTTGGGCCTTTCAGCTCTAGGGCAATGGAGCACACCCAGAGCAGAAGTTCTACCTCAGCCAGATCAGGCCTGCCAAGAAACTGCTTTTCACAGGCCTTCGTAAGAGGTGTTCCCGGAAGGCTGTAAGAGTACCTGGCAGAGCGAGTTGTTTCTTAGCTTCAAAAACAGCTGGAAGCAACATGATTTGGGGCCTCTCTCCCCCTTTGGAAACAAAGCAGCCTTTGTGCCTGGCAGCTCTAGGCCAAAGTAGCACACCCAGAGCACAAGTTCTACCTCAGCCAGATCAGGCCTTCCAAGAAACTGCGTCTCACAGGCCTTTCTCTGTCACGTTGCCGGTAGGCTGTGAGAGCACTGTGCAGAGCCAGTTGTTTCTTAGCTTCCCAAAGATTTGGAAGCAAGATGCTTTGGGGACTCTCAGCCCCTTTGGAAACGAGGCGGCCCTTTGGGCCTGGCAGCTCTAGGCCAAAGTAGCACGCCCAGAGCAGGAGTTCTACTTCAGCCAGATCAGGCCTGCCAAGAAACTGCGTTTCACAGGCCTTGGTAAGAGATGTTCCCGGTAGGCTGTGAGAGCACTGTGGAGAGCCAGTTGCTTTAGCTTCCCACAGAGCTGGAAGCAAGATGCCTTGGGGCCTCTCTCTCCCTTTGGACACAAGGCAGCCGTTTGGGCCTGGCAGCTCTAGGCCAATGGAGCACACCCACAGCAGAAGTTCTACTTCAGGCAGATCAGTCCTGCCCAGAAACTGCGTTTCACAGCCCTTGGTAAGAGATGTTCCCGGTAGGCTGTGAGAGCACTGTGGAGAGCCAGTTGCTTTAGCTTCCCACAGAGCTGGAAGCAAGATGCCTTGGGGCCTCTCTCTCCCTTTGGACACAAGGCAGCCCTTAGGTCCTGGTAGCTCTAGGCCTATGTAGCACAACCAGAACAGAAGTTCTACTTCAGCCAGGTCAGGCCTGCCAAGAAACTGCGTTTCACAGGCCTTTCAAAGAGATGTTCTCTTAGGCTGTAAGAGCACTGGGCAGAGCCAGCTGTTTCTTAGCTTCCCGAAGAGCTGGGAGCAAGATGCTTTGGGTCCACTCTCCGTCTTTGGAAACAAGGCAGCCCTTTGGGCCTGGCAGCTCTAGGGCAATGGAGCACACCCAGAGCAGAAGTTCTACTTCAGCCAGATCAGGCCTGCCAGGAAACTGCGTTTCACAGGCCTTGGTAAGAGATGTTCCCGGTAGGCTGTAAGAGCACTGGGCAGAGCCAGTTGTTTCTTACCTTCCTGAAAAGCTGGAAGCAAGATGCTTGGGACCCCTCTGCCCGTTTGGGAACAAGGCAGCCTTTTGGGTCGGGAAGCTCTAGGCCAATGGAGCACACGCAGAGCAGGAGTTCTACTTCAGCCTGATCAGGCCTGCAAAGAAACAGCGTTTGACAGGCCTTGGTAAGAGATGTTCCCGGTAGGTGTAAGAGCACTGGGCAGAGCCAGTTGTTTCTTAGCTTCGCAAAGACCGGGAAGCAAGATGCTTTGGGCCTCTCTGCCCCTTGGAAACAGGGCAGCACTTTGGGCCTGGCAGCTCTAGGGCAATGGAGCACACCCAGAGCCGGAGTTCTACTTCAGCCAGATGAGGCCTGCCAAGAAACTGCGTTTCACAGGCCTTTCAAAGACATGTTCCCGGTAGGCTGTAAGAGCACGGGGCAGAGCGAGTTGGTTCTTAGCTTCCCAGAGAGCTGGAAGCAAGATGCTTTGGGGCCTCTCTGCCCCTTTGGAAACAAGGCAGCACCTTGGGCCAGGCAGCTCTAGGCCAATGGAGCACACCCAGAGCAGAAGTTCTACTTCGGCCAGTTCAGGCCACCAACAAACTGCGTTTCACAGGCCTTGGTAAGAGATGTTCCCGGTAGGCTGTAAGAGCACTGGGCAACGCCAGATGTTTCTTAGCTTCCCGAAGAGCTGGAAGCAAGATGCTTTGGGGCCTCTCATCCCCTTTGCAAACAAGGCCGACCTTTGGGCCAGGCAGCTCTAGGCCAATGGAGCACACCCAGAGCAGAAGTTCTACCTCAGCCAGATAAGGCCTGCCAAGAAACTGCGTTTCAAAGGCTTTGGTAAGAGATGTTCCCGGTACTCTGTTAGAGCACTGGGCAGAGCCATTTGTTTCTTAGCTTCCCAAAGAGCTGGAAGCAAGATGCTTTGGGGGCTCCCTGCCCCTTTGCCAACAAGGGCGACCTTTGGGCCTTTCAGCTCTAGGCCAATGGAGCACACCCAGAGCAGAAGTCCTACTTCAGCCAGATCAGGCCTGCCAAGGAACTGCGTTTCAGAGGCCTTTGTATGTGACGTTCCCGGTAGGCTGTGAGAGCACGGTGCAGAGCCAGTTGTTTCCTTGTTTCCCAAACAGCTGGAAGCAAGACGCTTTGGGGCCTCTCTGCCCCTTTGGAAACAAGGCAGCACGTTGGGTCTGGCAGCTCTAGGGCAATGGAGCACAACCAGAGCCGAAGTTCTACTTCTTCCAGATCAGGCCTGCCTAGACAGTGCGTTTCACAGGCCTTGATAAGAGATGTTCTCTTAGGCTATAAGAGCACTGGGCACAGCCAGTTGTTTCTTAGCTTCCCAAGAGGTGGAAGCAAGATGCTTTGGGGCCTCTCTCCCCCTTTGGAAACAAGGCAGCCCTTTGGGCCTTTCAGCTCTAGGGCAATGGAGCACACCCAGAGCAGAAGTTCTACCTCAGCCAGATCAGGCCTGCCAAGAAACTGCTTTTCACAGGCCTTCGTAAGAGGTGTTCCCGGAAGGCTGTAAGAGTACCTGGCAGAGCGAGTTGTTTCTTAGCTTCAAAAACAGCTGGAAGCAACATGATTTGGGGCCTCTCTCCCCCTTTGGAAACAAAGCAGCCTTTGTGCCTGGCAGCTCTAGGCCAAAGTAGCACACCCAGAGCACAAGTTCTACCTCAGCCAGATCAGGCCTTCCAAGAAACTGCGTCTCACAGGCCTTTCTCTGTCACGTTGCCGGTAGGCTGTGAGAGCACTGTGCAGAGCCAGTTGTTTCTTAGCTTCCCAAAGATTTGGAAGCAAGATGCTTTGGGGACTCTCAGCCCCTTTGGAAACGAGGCGGCCCTTTGGGCCTGGCAGCTCTAGGCCAAAGTAGCACGCCCAGAGCAGGAGTTCTACTTCAGCCAGATCAGGCCTGCCAAGAAACTGCGTTTCACAGGCCTTGGTAAGAGATGTTCCCGGTAGGCTGTGAGAGCACTGTGGAGAGCCAGTTGCTTTAGCTTCCCACAGAGCTGGAAGCAAGATGCCTTGGGGCCTCTCTCTCCCTTTGGACACAAGGCAGCCGTTTGGGCCTGGCAGCTCTAGGCCAATGGAGCACACCCACAGCAGAAGTTCTACTTCAGGCAGATCAGTCCTGCCCAGAAACTGCGTTTCACAGCCCTTGGTAAGAGATGTTCACGGTAGGCTGTGAGAGCACTGGGCAGAACCAGTTGTTTTTTAGCTTCCCAAAGTGCTGGAGGCAAGATGCTTTGGGGCCTCTCTCACCCTTTGGAAACAAGGCAGCCCTTAGGTCCTGGTAGCTCTAGGCGTATGTAGCACAACCAGAACAGAAGTTCTACTTCAGCCAGGTCAGGCCTGCCAAGAAACTGCGTTTCACAGGCCTTTCAAAGAGATGTTCTCTTAGGCTGTGAGAGCACTGGGCAGAGCCAGCTGTTTCTTAGCTTCCCGAAGAGCTGGGAGCAAGATGCTTTGGGTCCACTCTCCGTCTTTGGAAACAAGGCAGCCCTTTGGGCCTGGCAGCTCTAGGGCAATGGAGCACGCCCAGAGCAGAAGTTCTACTTCAGCCAGATCAGGCCTGCCAGGAAACTGCGTTTCACAGGCCTTGGTAAGAGATGTTCCCGGTAGGCTGTAAGAGCACTGGGCAGAGCCAGTTGTTTCTTACCTTCCTGAAAAGCTGGAAGCAAGATGCTTGGGACCCCTCTGCCCGTTTGGGAACAAGGCAGCCTTTTGGGTCGGGAAGCTCTAGGCCAATGGAGCACACGCAGAGCAGGAGTTCTACTTCAGCCTGATCAGGCCTGCAAAGAAACAGCGTTTGACAGGCCTTGGTAAGAGATGTTCCCGGTAGGTGTAAGAGCACTGGGCAGAGCCAGTTGTTTCTTAGCTTCGCAAAGACCGGGAAGCAAGATGCTTTGGGCCTCTCTGCCCCTTGGAAACAGGGCAGCACTTTGGGCCTGGCAGCTCTAGGGCAATGGAGCACACCCAGAGCCGGAGTTCTACTTCAGCCAGATGAGGCCTGCCAAGAAACTGCGTTTCACAGGCCTTTCAAAGACATGTTCCCGGTAGGCTGTAAGAGCACGGGGCAGAGCGAGTTGGTTCTTAGCTTCCCAGAGAGCTGGAAGCAAGATGCTTTGGGGCCTCTCTGCCCCTTTGGAAACAAGGCAGCACCTTGGGCCAGGCAGCTCTAGGCCAATGGAGCACACCCAGAGCAGAAGTTCTACTTCGGCCAGTTCAGGCCACCAACAAACTGCGTTTCACAGGCCTTGGTAAGAGATGTTCCCGGTAGGCTGTAAGAGCACTGGGCAACGCCAGATGTTTCTTAGCTTCCCGAAGAGCTGGAAGCAAGATGCTTTGGGGCCTCTCATCCCCTTTGCAAACAAGGCCGACCTTTGGGCCAGGCAGCTCTAGGCCAATGGAGCACACCCAGAGCAGAAGTTCTACCTCAGCCAGATAAGGCCTGCCAAGAAACTGCGTTTCAAAGGCTTTGGTAAGAGATGTTCCCGGTACTCTGTTAGAGCACTGGGCAGAGCCATTTGTTTCTTAGCTTCCCAAAGAGCTGGAAGCAAGATGCTTTGGGGGCTCCCTGCCCCTTTGCCAACAAGGGCGACCTTTGGGCCTTTCAGCTCTAGGCCAATGGAGCACACCCAGAGCAGAAGTCCTACTTCAGCCAGATCAGGCCTGCCAAGGAACTGCGTTTCAGAGGCCTTTGTATGTGACGTTCCCGGTAGGCTGTGAGAGCACGGTGCAGAGCCAGTTGTTTCCTTGTTTCCCAAACAGCTGGAAGCAAGACGCTTTGGGGCCTCTCTGCCCCTTTGGAAACAAGGCAGCACGTTGGGTCTGGCAGCTCTAGGGCAATGGAGCACAACCAGAGCCGAAGTTCTACTTCTTCCAGATCAGGCCTGCCTAGACAGTGCGTTTCACAGGCCTTGATAAGAGATGTTCTCTTAGGCTATAAGAGCACTGGGCACAGCCAGTTGTTTCTTAGCTTCCCAAGAGGTGGAAGCAAGATGCTTTGGGGCCTCTCTCCCCCTTTGGAAACAAGGCAGCCCTTTGGGCCTTTCAGCTCTAGGGCAATGGAGCACACCCAGAGCAGAAGTTCTACCTCAGCCAGATCAGGCCTGCCAAGAAACTGCTTTTCACAGGCCTTCGTAAGAGGTGTTCCCGGAAGGCTGTAAGAGTACCTGGCAGAGCGAGTTGTTTCTTAGCTTCAAAAACAGCTGGAAGCAACATGATTTGGGGCCTCTCTCCCCCTTTGGAAACAAAGCAGCCTTTGTGCCTGGCAGCTCTAGGCCAAAGTAGCACACCCAGAGCACAAGTTCTACCTCAGCCAGATCAGGCCTTCCAAGAAACTGCGTCTCACAGGCCTTTCTCTGTCACGTTGCCGGTAGGCTGTGAGAGCACTGTGCAGAGCCAGTTGTTTCTTAGCTTCCCAAAGATTTGGAAGCAAGATGCTTTGGGGACTCTCAGCCCCTTTGGAAACGAGGCGGCCCTTTGGGCCTGGCAGCTCTAGGCCAAAGTAGCACGCCCAGAGCAGGAGTTCTACTTCAGCCAGATCAGGCCTGCCAAGAAACTGCGTTTCACAGGCCTTGGTAAGAGATGTTCCCGGTAGGCTGTGAGAGCACTGTGGAGAGCCAGTTGCTTTAGCTTCCCACAGAGCTGGAAGCAAGATGCCTTGGGGCCTCTCTCTCCCTTTGGACACAAGGCAGCCGTTTGGGCCTGGCAGCTCTAGGCCAATGGAGCACACCCACAGCAGAAGTTCTACTTCAGGCAGATCAGTCCTGCCCAGAAACTGCGTTTCACAGCCCTTGGTAAGAGATGTTCACGGTAGGCTGTGAGAGCACTGGGCAGAACCAGTTGTTTTTTAGCTTCCCAAAGTGCTGGAGGCAAGATGCTTTGGGGCCTCTCTCACCCTTTGGAAACAAGGCAGCCCTTAGGTCCTGGTAGCTCTAGGCGTATGTAGCACAACCAGAACAGAAGTTCTACTTCAGCCAGGTCAGGCCTGCCAAGAAACTGCGTTTCACAGGCCTTTCAAAGAGATGTTCTCTTAGGCTGTGAGAGCACTGGGCAGAGCCAGCTGTTTCTTAGCTTCCCGAAGAGCTGGGAGCAAGATGCTTTGGGTCCACTCTCCGTCTTTGGAAACAAGGCAGCCCTTTGGGCCTGGCAGCTCTAGGGCAATGGAGCACGCCCAGAGCAGAAGTTCTACTTCAGCCAGATCAGGCCTGCCAGGAAACTGCGTTTCACAGGCCTTGGTAAGAGATGTTCCCGGTAGGCTGTAAGAGCACTGGGCAGAGCCAGTTGTTTCTTACCTTCCTGAAAAGCTGGAAGCAAGATGCTTGGGACCCCTCTGCCCGTTTGGGAACAAGGCAGCCTTTTGGGTCGGGAAGCTCTAGGCCAATGGAGCACACGCAGAGCAGGAGTTCTACTTCAGCCTGATCAGGCCTGCAAAGAAACAGCGTTTGACAGGCCTTGGTAAGAGATGTTCCCGGTAGGTGTAAGAGCACTGGGCAGAGCCAGTTGTTTCTTAGCTTCGCAAAGACCGGGAAGCAAGATGCTTTGGGCCTCTCTGCCCCTTGGAAACAGGGCAGCACTTTGGGCCTGGCAGCTCTAGGGCAATGGAGCACACCCAGAGCCGGAGTTCTACTTCAGCCAGATGAGGCCTGCCAAGAAACTGCGTTTCACAGGCCTTTCAAAGACATGTTCCCGGTAGGCTGTAAGAGCACGGGGCAGAGCGAGTTGGTTCTTAGCTTCCCAGAGAGCTGGAAGCAAGATGCTTTGGGGCCTCTCTGCCCCTTTGGAAACAAGGCAGCACCTTGGGCCAGGCAGCTCTAGGCCAATGGAGCACACCCAGAGCAGAAGTTCTACTTCGGCCAGTTCAGGCCACCAACAAACTGCGTTTCACAGGCCTTGGTAAGAGATGTTCCCGGTAGGCTGTAAGAGCACTGGGCAACGCCAGATGTTTCTTAGCTTCCCGAAGAGCTGGAAGCAAGATGCTTTGGGGCCTCTCATCCCCTTTGCAAACAAGGCCGACCTTTGGGCCAGGCAGCTCTAGGCCAATGGAGCACACCCAGAGCAGAAGTTCTACCTCAGCCAGATAAGGCCTGCCAAGAAACTGCGTTTCAAAGGCTTTGGTAAGAGATGTTCCCGGTACTCTGTTAGAGCACTGGGCAGAGCCATTTGTTTCTTAGCTTCCCAAAGAGCTGGAAGCAAGATGCTTTGGGGGCTCCCTGCCCCTTTGCCAACAAGGGCGACCTTTGGGCCTTTCAGCTCTAGGCCAATGGAGCACACCCAGAGCAGAAGTCCTACTTCAGCCAGATCAGGCCTGCCAAGGAACTGCGTTTCAGAGGCCTTTGTATGTGACGTTCCCGGTAGGCTGTGAGAGCACGGTGCAGAGCCAGTTGTTTCCTTGTTTCCCAAACAGCTGGAAGCAAGACGCTTTGGGGCCTCTCTGCCCCTTTGGAAACAAGGCAGCACGTTGGGTCTGGCAGCTCTAGGGCAATGGAGCACAACCAGAGCCGAAGTTCTACTTCTTCCAGATCAGGCCTGCCTAGACAGTGCGTTTCACAGGCCTTGATAAGAGATGTTCTCTTAGGCTATAAGAGCACTGGGCACAGCCAGTTGTTTCTTAGCTTCCCAAGAGGTGGAAGCAAGATGCTTTGGGGCCTCTCTCCCCCTTTGGAAACAAGGCAGCCCTTTGGGCCTTTCAGCTCTAGGGCAATGGAGCACACCCAGAGCAGAAGTTCTACCTCAGCCAGATCAGGCCTGCCAAGAAACTGCTTTTCACAGGCCTTCGTAAGAGGTGTTCCCGGAAGGCTGTAAGAGTACCTGGCAGAGCGAGTTGTTTCTTAGCTTCAAAAACAGCTGGAAGCAACATGATTTGGGGCCTCTCTCCCCCTTTGGAAACAAAGCAGCCTTTGTGCCTGGCAGCTCTAGGCCAAAGTAGCACACCCAGAGCACAAGTTCTACCTCAGCCAGATCAGGCCTTCCAAGAAACTGCGTCTCACAGGCCTTTCTCTGTCACGTTGCCGGTAGGCTGTGAGAGCACTGTGCAGAGCCAGTTGTTTCTTAGCTTCCCAAAGATTTGGAAGCAAGATGCTTTGGGGACTCTCAGCCCCTTTGGAAACGAGGCGGCCCTTTGGGCCTGGCAGCTCTAGGCCAAAGTAGCACGCCCAGAGCAGGAGTTCTACTTCAGCCAGATCAGGCCTGCCAAGAAACTGCGTTTCACAGGCCTTGGTAAGAGATGTTCCCGGTAGGCTGTGAGAGCACTGTGGAGAGCCAGTTGCTTTAGCTTCCCACAGAGCTGGAAGCAAGATGCCTTGGGGCCTCTCTCTCCCTTTGGACACAAGGCAGCCGTTTGGGCCTGGCAGCTCTAGGCCAATGGAGCACACCCACAGCAGAAGTTCTACTTCAGGCAGATCAGTCCTGCCCAGAAACTGCGTTTCACAGCCCTTGGTAAGAGATGTTCACGGTAGGCTGTGAGAGCACTGGGCAGAACCAGTTGTTTTTTAGCTTCCCAAAGTGCTGGAGGCAAGATGCTTTGGGGCCTCTCTCACCCTTTGGAAACAAGGCAGCCCTTAGGTCCTGGTAGCTCTAGGCCTATGTAGCACAACCAGAACAGAAGTTCTACTTCAGCCAGGTCAGGCCTGCCAAGAAACTGCGTTTCACAGGCCTTTCAAAGAGATGTTCTCTTAGGCTGTGAGAGCACTGGGCAGAGCCAGCTGTTTCTTAGCTTCCCGAAGAGCTGGGAGCAAGATGCTTTGGGTCCACTCTCCGTCTTTGGAAACAAGGCAGCCCTTTGGGCCTGGCAGCTCTAGGGCAATGGAGCACGCCCAGAGCAGAAGTTCTACTTCAGCCAGATCAGGCCTGCCAGGAAACTGCGTTTCACAGGCCTTGGTAAGAGATGTTCCCGGTAGGCTGTAAGAGCACTGGGCAGAGCCAGTTGTTTCTTACCTTCCTGAAAAGCTGGAAGCAAGATGCTTGGGACCCCTCTGCCCGTTTGGGAACAAGGCAGCCTTTTGGGTCGGGAAGCTCTAGGCCAATGGAGCACACGCAGAGCAGGAGTTCTACTTCAGCCTGATCAGGCCTGCAAAGAAACAGCGTTTGACAGGCCTTGGTAAGAGATGTTCCCGGTAGGTGTAAGAGCACTGGGCAGAGCCAGTTGTTTCTTAGCTTCGCAAAGACCGGGAAGCAAGATGCTTTGGGCCTCTCTGCCCCTTGGAAACAGGGCAGCACTTTGGGCCTGGCAGCTCTAGGGCAATGGAGCACACCCAGAGCCGGAGTTCTACTTCAGCCAGATGAGGCCTGCCAAGAAACTGCGTTTCACAGGCCTTTCAAAGACATGTTCCCGGTAGGCTGTAAGAGCACGGGGCAGAGCGAGTTGGTTCTTAGCTTCCCAGAGAGCTGGAAGCAAGATGCTTTGGGGCCTCTCTGCCCCTTTGGAAACAAGGCAGCACCTTGGGCCAGGCAGCTCTAGGCCAATGGAGCACACCCAGAGCAGAAGTTCTACTTCGGCCAGTTCAGGCCACCAACAAACTGCGTTTCACAGGCCTTGGTAAGAGATGTTCCCGGTAGGCTGTAAGAGCACTGGGCAACGCCAGATGTTTCTTAGCTTCCCGAAGAGCTGGAAGCAAGATGCTTTGGGGCCTCTCATCCCCTTTGCAAACAAGGCCGACCTTTGGGCCAGGCAGCTCTAGGCCAATGGAGCACACCCAGAGCAGAAGTTCTACCTCAGCCAGATAAGGCCTGCCAAGAAACTGCGTTTCAAAGGCTTTGGTAAGAGATGTTCCCGGTACTCTGTTAGAGCACTGGGCAGAGCCATTTGTTTCTTAGCTTCCCAAAGAGCTGGAAGCAAGATGCTTTGGGGGCTCCCTGCCCCTTTGCCAACAAGGGCGACCTTTGGGCCTTTCAGCTCTAGGCCAATGGAGCACACCCAGAGCAGAAGTCCTACTTCAGCCAGATCAGGCCTGCCAAGGAACTGCGTTTCAGAGGCCTTTGTATGTGACGTTCCCGGTAGGCTGTGAGAGCACGGTGCAGAGCCAGTTGTTTCCTTGTTTCCCAAACAGCTGGAAGCAAGACGCTTTGGGGCCTCTCTGCCCCTTTGGAAACAAGGCAGCACGTTGGGTCTGGCAGCTCTAGGGCAATGGAGCACAACCAGAGCCGAAGTTCTACTTCTTCCAGATCAGGCCTGCCTAGACAGTGCGTTTCACAGGCCTTGATAAGAGATGTTCTCTTAGGCTATAAGAGCACTGGGCACAGCCAGTTGTTTCTTAGCTTCCCAAGAGGTGGAAGCAAGATGCTTTGGGGCCTCTCTCCCCCTTTGGAAACAAGGCAGCCCTTTGGGCCTTTCAGCTCTAGGGCAATGGAGCACACCCAGAGCAGAAGTTCTACCTCAGCCAGATCAGGCCTGCCAAGAAACTGCTTTTCACAGGCCTTCGTAAGAGGTGTTCCCGGAAGGCTGTAAGAGTACCTGGCAGAGCGAGTTGTTTCTTAGCTTCAAAAACAGCTGGAAGCAACATGATTTGGGGCCTCTCTCCCCCTTTGGAAACAAAGCAGCCTTTGTGCCTGGCAGCTCTAGGCCAAAGTAGCACACCCAGAGCACAAGTTCTACCTCAGCCAGATCAGGCCTTCCAAGAAACTGCGTCTCACAGGCCTTTCTCTGTCACGTTGCCGGTAGGCTGTGAGAGCACTGTGCAGAGCCAGTTGTTTCTTAGCTTCCCAAAGATTTGGAAGCAAGATGCTTTGGGGACTCTCAGCCCCTTTGGAAACGAGGCGGCCCTTTGGGCCTGGCAGCTCTAGGCCAAAGTAGCACGCCCAGAGCAGGAGTTCTACTTCAGCCAGATCAGGCC
Source organism: Equus asinus (assembly GCF_041296235.1). Classification (NCBI taxonomy): domain Eukaryota; kingdom Metazoa; phylum Chordata; class Mammalia; order Perissodactyla; family Equidae; genus Equus; species Equus asinus. The sequence goes on from NW_027225523.1 coordinate 2,706,266, forward strand.
TGCCAAGAAACTGCGTTTCACAGGCCTTGGTAAGAGATGTTCCCGGTAGGCTGTGAGAGCACTGTGGAGAGCCAGTTGCTTTAGCTTCCCACAGAGCTGGAAGCAAGATGCCTTGGGGCCTCTCTCTCCCTTTGGACACAAGGCAGCCGTTTGGGCCTGGCAGCTCTAGGCCAATGGAGCACACCCACAGCAGAAGTTCTACTTCAGGCAGATCAGTCCTGCCCAGAAACTGCGTTTCACAGCCCTTGGTAAGAGATGTTCACGGTAGGCTGTGAGAGCACTGGGCAGAACCAGTTGTTTTTTAGCTTCCCAAAGTGCTGGAGGCAAGATGCTTTGGGGCCTCTCTCACCCTTTGGAAACAAGGCAGCCCTTAGGTCCTGGTAGCTCTAGGCCTATGTAGCACAACCAGAACAGAAGTTCTACTTCAGCCAGGTCAGGCCTGCCAAGAAACTGCGTTTCACAGGCCTTTCAAAGAGATGTTCTCTTAGGCTGTGAGAGCACTGGGCAGAGCCAGCTGTTTCTTAGCTTCCCGAAGAGCTGGGAGCAAGATGCTTTGGGTCCACTCTCCGTCTTTGGAAACAAGGCAGCCCTTTGGGCCTGGCAGCTCTAGGGCAATGGAGCACGCCCAGAGCAGAAGTTCTACTTCAGCCAGATCAGGCCTGCCAGGAAACTGCGTTTCACAGGCCTTGGTAAGAGATGTTCCCGGTAGGCTGTAAGAGCACTGGGCAGAGCCAGTTGTTTCTTACCTTCCTGAAAAGCTGGAAGCAAGATGCTTGGGACCCCTCTGCCCGTTTGGGAACAAGGCAGCCTTTTGGGTCGGGAAGCTCTAGGCCAATGGAGCACACGCAGAGCAGGAGTTCTACTTCAGCCTGATCAGGCCTGCAAAGAAACAGCGTTTGACAGGCCTTGGTAAGAGATGTTCCCGGTAGGTGTAAGAGCACTGGGCAGAGCCAGTTGTTTCTTAGCTTCGCAAAGACCGGGAAGCAAGATGCTTTGGGCCTCTCTGCCCCTTGGAAACAGGGCAGCACTTTGGGCCTGGCAGCTCTAGGGCAATGGAGCACACCCAGAGCCGGAGTTCTACTTCAGCCAGATGAGGCCTGCCAAGAAACTGCGTTTCACAGGCCTTTCAAAGACATGTTCCCGGTAGGCTGTAAGAGCACGGGGCAGAGCGAGTTGGTTCTTAGCTTCCCAGAGAGCTGGAAGCAAGATGCTTTGGGGCCTCTCTGCCCCTTTGGAAACAAGGCAGCACCTTGGGCCAGGCAGCTCTAGGCCAATGGAGCACACCCAGAGCAGAAGTTCTACTTCGGCCAGTTCAGGCCACCAACAAACTGCGTTTCACAGGCCTTGGTAAGAGATGTTCCCGGTAGGCTGTAAGAGCACTGGGCAACGCCAGATGTTTCTTAGCTTCCCGAAGAGCTGGAAGCAAGATGCTTTGGGGCCTCTCATCCCCTTTGCAAACAAGGCCGACCTTTGGGCCAGGCAGCTCTAGGCCAATGGAGCACACCCAGAGCAGAAGTTCTACCTCAGCCAGATAAGGCCTGCCAAGAAACTGCGTTTCAAAGGCTTTGGTAAGAGATGTTCCCGGTACTCTGTTAGAGCACTGGGCAGAGCCATTTGTTTCTTAGCTTCCCAAAGAGCTGGAAGCAAGATGCTTTGGGGGCTCCCTGCCCCTTTGCCAACAAGGGCGACCTTTGGGCCTTTCAGCTCTAGGCCAATGGAGCACACCCAGAGCAGAAGTCCTACTTCAGCCAGATCAGGCCTGCCAAGGAACTGCGTTTCAGAGGCCTTTGTATGTGACGTTCCCGGTAGGCTGTGAGAGCACGGTGCAGAGCCAGTTGTTTCCTTGTTTCCCAAACAGCTGGAAGCAAGACGCTTTGGGGCCTCTCTGCCCCTTTGGAAACAAGGCAGCACGTTGGGTCTGGCAGCTCTAGGGCAATGGAGCACAACCAGAGCCGAAGTTCTACTTCTTCCAGATCAGGCCTGCCTAGACAGTGCGTTTCACAGGCCTTGATAAGAGATGTTCTCTTAGGCTATAAGAGCACTGGGCACAGCCAGTTGTTTCTTAGCTTCCCAAGAGGTGGAAGCAAGATGCTTTGGGGCCTCTCTCCCCCTTTGGAAACAAGGCAGCCCTTTGGGCCTTTCAGCTCTAGGGCAATGGAGCACACCCAGAGCAGAAGTTCTACCTCAGCCAGATCAGGCCTGCCAAGAAACTGCTTTTCACAGGCCTTCGTAAGAGGTGTTCCCGGAAGGCTGTAAGAGTACCTGGCAGAGCGAGTTGTTTCTTAGCTTCAAAAACAGCTGGAAGCAACATGATTTGGGGCCTCTCTCCCCCTTTGGAAACAAAGCAGCCTTTGTGCCTGGCAGCTCTAGGCCAAAGTAGCACACCCAGAGCACAAGTTCTACCTCAGCCAGATCAGGCCTTCCAAGAAACTGCGTCTCACAGGCCTTTCTCTGTCACGTTGCCGGTAGGCTGTGAGAGCACTGTGCAGAGCCAGTTGTTTCTTAGCTTCCCAAAGATTTGGAAGCAAGATGCTTTGGGGACTCTCAGCCCCTTTGGAAACAAGGCGGCCCTTTGGGCCTGGCAGCTCTAGGCCAAAGTAGCACGCCCAGAGCAGGAGTTCTACTTCAGCCAGATCAGGCCTGCCAAGAAACTGCGTTTCAAAGGCTTTGGTAAGAGATGTTCCCGGTACTCTGTTAGAGCACTGGTCAGAGCCATTTGTTTCTTAGCTTCCCAAAGAGCTGGAAGCAAGATGCTTTGGGGGCTCCCTGCCCCTTTGCCAACTAGGGCGACCTTTGGGCCTTTCAGCTCTAGGCCAATGGAGCACACCCAGAGCAGAAGTCCTACTTCAGCCAGATCAGGCCTGCCAAGGAACTGCGTTTCAGAGGCCTTTGTATGTGACGTTCCCGGTAGGCTGTGAGAGCACGGTGCAGAGCCAGTTGTTTCCTTGTTTCCCAAACAGCTGGAAGCAAGACGCTTTGGGGCCTCTCTGCCCCTTTGGAAACAAGGCAGCACGTTGGGTCTGGCAGCTCTAGGGCAATGGAGCACAACCAGAGCCGAAGTTCTACTTCTTCCAGATCAGGCCTGCCTAGACAGTGCGTTTCACAGGCCTTGATAAGAGATGTTCTCTTAGGCTATAAGAGCACTGGGCACAGCCAGTTGTTTCTTAGCTTCCCAAGAGGTGGAAGCAAGATGCTTTGGGGCCTCTCTCCCCCTTTGGAAACAAGGCAGCCCTTTGGGCCTTTCAGCTCTAGGGCAATGGAGCACACCCAGAGCAGAAGTTCTACCTCAGCCAGATCAGGCCTGCCAAGAAACTGCTTTTCACAGGCCTTCGTAAGAGGTGTTCCCGGAAGGCTGTAAGAGTACCTGGCAGAGCGAGTTGTTTCTTAGCTTCAAAAACAGCTGGAAGCAACATGATTTGGGGCCTCTCTCCCCCTTTGGAAACAAAGCAGCCTTTGTGCCTGGCAGCTCTAGGCCAAAGTAGCACACCCAGAGCACAAGTTCTACCTCAGCCAGATCAGGCCTTCCAAGAAACTGCGTCTCACAGGCCTTTCTCTGTCACGTTGCCGGTAGGCTGTGAGAGCACTGTGCAGAGCCAGTTGTTTCTTAGCTTACCAAAGATTTGGAAGCAAGATGCTTTGGGGACTCTCAGCCCCTTTGGAAACAAGGCGGCCCTTTGGGCCTGGCAGCTCTAGGCCAAAGTAGCACGCCCAGAGCAGGAGTTCTACTTCAGCCAGATCAGGCCTGCCAAGAAACTGCGTTTCACAGGCCTTGGTAAGAGATGTTCCCGGTAGGCTGTGAGAGCACTGTGGAGAGCCAGTTGCTTTAGCTTCCCACAGAGCTGGAAGCAAGATGCCTTGGGGCCTCTCTCTCCCTTTGGACACAAGGCAGCCTTTTGGGCCTGGCAGCTCTAGGCCAATGGAGCACACCCACAGCAGAAGTTCTACTTCAGGCAGATCAGTCCTGCCCAGAAACTGCGTTTCACAGCCCTTGGTAAGAGATGTTCACGGTAGGCTGTGAGAGCACTGGGCAGAACCAGTTGTTTTTTAGCTTCCCAAAGTGCTGGAGGCAAGATGCTTTGGGGCCTCTCTCACCCTTTGGAAACAAGGCAGCCCTTAGGTCCTGGTAGCTCTAGGCCTATGTAGCACAACCAGAACAGAAGTTCTACTTCAGCCAGGTCAGGCCTGCCAAGAAACTGCGTTTCACAGGCCTTTCAAAGAGATGTTCTCTTAGGCTGTAAGAGCACTGGGCAGAGCCAGCTGTTTCTTAGCTTCCCGAAGAGCTGGGAGCAAGATGCTTTGGGTCCACTCTCCGTCTTTGGAAACAAGGCAGCCCTTTGGGCCTGGCAGCTCTAGGGCAATGGAGCACACCCAGAGCAGAAGTTCTACTTCAGCCAGATCAGGCCTGCCAGGAAACTGCGTTTCACAGGCCTTGGTAAGAGATGTTCCCGGTAGGCTGTAAGAGCACTGGGCAGAGCCAGTTGTTTCTTACCTTCCTGAAAAGCTGGAAGCAAGATGCTTGGGACCCCTCTGCCCGTTTGGGAACAAGGCAGCCTTTTGGGTCGGGAAGCTCTAGGCCAATGGAGCACACGCAGAGCAGGAGTTCTACTTCAGCCTGATCAGGCCTGCAAAGAAACAGCGTTTGACAGGCCTTGGTAAGAGATGTTCCCGGTAGGTGTAAGAGCACTGGGCAGAGCCAGTTGTTTCTTAGCTTCGCAAAGACCGGGAAGCAAGATGCTTTGGGCCTCTCTGCCCCTTGGAAACAGGGCAGCACTTTGGGCCTGGCAGCTCTAGGGCAATGGAGCACACCCAGAGCCGGAGTTCTACTTCAGCCAGATGAGGCCTGCCAAGAAACTGCGTTTCACAGGCCTTTCAAAGACATGTTCCCGGTAGGCTGTAAGAGCACGGGGCAGAGCGAGTTGGTTCTTAGCTTCCCAGACAGCTGGAAGCAAGATGCTTTGGGGCCTCTCTGCCCCTTTGGAAACAAGGCAGCACCTTGGGCCTGGCAGCTCTAGGCCAATGGAGCACACCCAGAGCAGAAGTTCTACTTCGGCCAGTTCAGGCCACCAACAAACTGCGTTTCACAGGCCTTGGTAAGAGATGTTCCCGGTAGGCTGTAAGAGCACTGGGCAACGCCAGATGTTTCTTAGCTTCCCGAAGAGCTGGAAGCAAGATGCTTTGGGGCCTCTCATCCCCTTTGCAAACAAGGCCGACCTTTGGGCCAGGCAGCTCTAGGCCAATGGAGCACACCCAGAGCAGAAGTTCTACCTCAGCCAGATAAGGCCTGCCAAGAAACTGCGTTTCAAAGGCTTTGGTAAGAGATGTTCCCGGTACTCTGTTAGAGCACTGGGAAGAGCCATTTGTTTCTTAGCTTCCCAAAGAGCTGGAAGCAAGATGCTTTGGGGGCTCCCTGCCCCTTTGCCAACAAGGGCGACCTTTGGGCCTTTCAGCTCTAGGCCAATGGAGCACACCCAGAGCAGAAGTCCTACTTCAGCCAGATCAGGCCTGCCAAGGAACTGCGTTTCAGAGGCCTTTGTATGTGACGTTCCCGGTAGGCTGTGAGAGCACGGTGCAGAGCCAGTTGTTTCCTTGTTTCCCAAACAGCTGGAAGCAAGACGCTTTGGGGCCTCTCTGCCCCTTTGGAAACAAGGCAGCACGTTGGGTCTGGCAGCTCTAGGGCAATGGAGCACAACCAGAGCCGAAGTTCTACTTCTTCCAGATCAGGCCTGCCTAGACAGTGCGTTTCACAGGCCTTGATAAGAGATGTTCTCTTAGGCTATAAGAGCACTGGGCACAGCCAGTTGTTTCTTAGCTTCCCAAGAGGTGGAAGCAAGATGCTTTGGGGCCTCTCTCCCCCTTTGGAAACAAGGCAGCCCTTTGGGCCTTTCAGCTCTAGGGCAATGGAGCACACCCAGAGCAGAAGTTCTACCTCAGCCAGATCAGGCCTGCCAAGAAACTGCTTTTCACAGGCCTTCGTAAGAGGTGTTCCCGGAAGGCTGTAAGAGTACCTGGCAGAGCGAGTTGTTTCTTAGCTTCAAAAACAGCTGGAAGCAACATGATTTGGGGCCTCTCTCCCCCTTTGGAAACAAAGCAGCCTTTGTGCCTGGCAGCTCTAGGCCAAAGTAGCACACCCAGAGCACAAGTTCTACCTCAGCCAGATCAGGCCTTCCAAGAAACTGCGTCTCACAGGCCTTTCTCTGTCACGTTGCCGGTAGGCTGTGAGAGCACTGTGCAGAGCCAGTTGTTTCTTAGCTTCCCAAAGATTTGGAAGCAAGATGCTTTGGGGACTCTCAGCCCCTTTGGAAACAAGGCGGCCCTTTGGGCCTGGCAGCTCTAGGCCAAAGTAGCACGCCCAGAGCAGGAGTTCTACTTCAGCCAGATCAGGCCTGCCAAGAAACTGCGTTTCACAGGCCTTGGTAAGAGATGTTCCCGGTAGGCTGTGAGAGCACTGTGGAGAGCCAGTTGCTTTAGCTTCCCACAGAGCTGGAAGCAAGATGCCTTGGGGCCTCTCTCTCCCTTTGGACACAAGGCAGCCGTTTGGGCCTGGCAGCTCTAGGCCAATGGAGCACACCCACAGCAGAAGTTCTACTTCAGGCAGATCAGTCCTGCCCAGAAACTGCGTTTCACAGCCCTTGGTAAGAGATGTTCACGGTAGGCTGTGAGAGCACTGGGCAGAACCAGTTGTTTTTTAGCTTCCCAAAGTGCTGGAGGCAAGATGCTTTGGGGCCTCTCTCACCCTTTGGAAACAAGGCAGCCCTTAGGTCCTGGTAGCTCTAGGCCTATGTAGCACAACCAGAACAGAAGTTCTACTTCAGCCAGGTCAGGCCTGCCAAGAAACTGCGTTTCACAGGCCTTTCAAAGAGATGTTCTCTTAGGCTGTAAGAGCACTGGGCAGAGCCAGCTGTTTCTTAGCTTCCCGAAGAGCTGGGAGCAAGATGCTTTGGGTCCACTCTCCGTCTTTGGAAACAAGGCAGCCCTTTGGGGCAGGTAGCTCTAGCCCAATGGAGCACACCCAGAGCAGAAGTTCTACTTCGGCCAGATCAGGCCTGCCAGGAAACTGCGTTTCACAGGCCTTGGTAAGAGATGTTCCCGGTAGGCTGTAAGAGCACTGGGCAGAGCCAGTTGTTTCTTACCTTCCTGAAAAGCTGGAAGCAAGATGCTTGGGACCCCTCTGCCCGTTTGGGAACAAGGCAGCCTTTTGGGTCGGGAAGCTCTAGGCCAATGGAGCACACGCAGAGCAGGAGTTCTACTTCAGCCTGATCAGGCCTGCAAAGAAACAGCGTTTGACAGGCCTTGGTAAGAGATGTTCCCGGTAGGTGTAAGAGCACTGGGCAGAGCCAGTTGTTTCTTAGCTTCGCAAAGACCGGGAAGCAAGATGCTTTGGGCCTCTCTGCCCCTTGGAAACAGGGCAGCACTTTGGGCCTGGCAGCTCTAGGGCAATGGAGCACACCCAGAGCCGGAGTTCTACTTCAGCCAGATGAGGCCTGCCAAGAAACTGCGTTTCACAGGCCTTTCAAAGACATGTTCCCGGTAGGCTGTAAGAGCACGGGGCAGAGCGAGTTGGTTCTTAGCTTCCCAGAGAGCTGGAAGCAAGATGCTTTGGGGCCTCTCTGCCCCTTTGCAAACAAGGCAGCACCTTGGGCCAGGCAGCTCTAGGCCAATGGAGCACACCCAGAGCAGAAGTTCTACTTCGGCCAGTTCAGGCCACCAACAAACTGCGTTTCACAGGCCTTGGTAAGAGATGTTCCCGGTAGGCTGTAAGAGCACTGGGCAACGCCAGATGTTTCTTAGCTTCCCGAAGAGCTGGAAGCAAGATGCTTTGGGGCCTCTCATCCCCTTTGCAAACAAGGCCGACCTTTGGGCCAGGCAGCTCTAGGCCAATGGAGCACACCCAGAGCAGAAGTTCTACCTCAGCCAGATAAGGCCTGCCAAGAAACTGCGTTTCAAAGGCTTTGGTAAGAGATGTTCCCGGTACTCTGTTAGAGCACTGGGAAGAGCCATTTGTTTCTTAGCTTCCCAAAGAGCTGGAAGCAAGATGCTTTGGGGGCTCCCTGCCCCTTTGCCAACAAGGGCGACCTTTGGGCCTTTCAGCTCTAGGCCAATGGAGCACACCCAGAGCAGAAGTCCTACTTCAGCCAGATCAGGCCTGCCAAGGAACTGCGTTTCAGAGGCCTTTGTATGTGACGTTCCCGGTAGGCTGTGAGAGCACGGTGCAGAGCCAGTTGTTTCCTTGTTTCCCAAACAGCTGGAAGCAAGACGCTTTGGGGCCTCTCTGCCCCTTTGGAAACAAGGCAGCACGTTGGGTCTGGCAGCTCTAGGGCAATGGAGCACAACCAGAGCCGAAGTTCTACTTCTTCCAGATCAGGCCTGCCTAGACAGTGCGTTTCACAGGCCTTGATAAGAGATGTTCTCTTAGGCTATAAGAGCACTGGGCACAGCCAGTTGTTTCTTAGCTTCCCAAGAGGTGGAAGCAAGATGCTTTGGGGCCTCTCTCCCCCTTTGGAAACAAGGCAGCCCTTTGGGCCTTTCAGCTCTAGGGCAATGGAGCACACCCAGAGCAGAAGTTCTACCTCAGCCAGATCAGGCCTGCCAAGAAACTGCTTTTCACAGGCCTTCGTAAGAGGTGTTCCCGGAAGGCTGTAAGAGTACCTGGCAGAGCGAGTTGTTTCTTAGCTTCAAAAACAGCTGGAAGCAACATGATTTGGGGCCTCTCTCCCCCTTTGGAAACAAAGCAGCCTTTGTGCCTGGCAGCTCTAGGCCAAAGTAGCACACCCAGAGCACAAGTTCTACCTCAGCCAGATCAGGCCTTCCAAGAAACTGCGTCTCACAGGCCTTTCTCTGTCACGTTGCCGGTAGGCTGTGAGAGCACTGTGCAGAGCCAGTTGTTTCTTAGCTTACCAAAGATTTGGAAGCAAGATGCTTTGGGGACTCTCAGCCCCTTTGGAAACGAGGCGGCCCTTTGGGCCTGGCAGCTCTAGGCCAAAGTAGCACGCCCAGAGCAGGAGTTCTACTTCAGCCAGATCAGGCCTGCCAAGAAACTGCGTTTCACAGGCCTTGGTAAGAGATGTTCCCGGTAGGCTGTGAGAGCACTGTGGAGAGCCAGTTGCTTTAGCTTCCCACAGAGCTGGAAGCAAGATGCCTTGGGGCCTCTCTCTCCCTTTGGACACAAGGCAGCCGTTTGGGCCTGGCAGCTCTAGGCCAATGGAGCACACCCACAGCAGAAGTTCTACTTCAGGCAGATCAGTCCTGCCCAGAAACTGCGTTTCACAGCCCTTGGTAAGAGATGTTCACGGTAGGCTGTGAGAGCACTGGGCAGAACCAGTTGTTTTTTAGCTTCCCAAAGTGCTGGAGGCAAGATGCTTTGGGGCCTCTCTCACCCTTTGGAAACAAGGCAGCCCTTAGGTCCTGGTAGCTCTAGGCCTATGTAGCACAACCAGAACAGAAGTTCTACTTCAGCCAGGTCAGGCCTGCCAAGAAACTGCGTTTCACAGGCCTTTCAAAGAGATGTTCTCTTAGGCTGTAAGAGCACTGGGCAGAGCCAGCTGTTTCTTAGCTTCCCGAAGAGCTGGGAGCAAGATGCTTTGGGTCCACTCTCCGTCTTTGGAAACAAGGCAGCCCTTTGGGGCAGGTAGCTCTAGCCCAATGGAGCACACCCAGAGCAGAAGTTCTACTTCGGCCAGATCAGGCCTGCCAGGAAACTGCGTTTCACAGGCCTTGGTAAGAGATGTTCCCGGTAGGCTGTAAGAGCACTGGGCAGAGCCAGTTGTTTCTTACCTTCCTGAAAAGCTGGAAGCAAGATGCTTGGGACCCCTCTGCCCGTTTGGGAACAAGGCAGCCTTTTGGGTCGGGAAGCTCTAGGCCAATGGAGCACACGCAGAGCAGGAGTTCTACTTCAGCCTGATCAGGCCTGCAAAGAAACAGCGTTTGACAGGCCTTGGTAAGAGATGTTCCCGGTAGGTGTAAGAGCACTGGGCAGAGCCAGTTGTTTCTTAGCTTCGCAAAGACCGGGAAGCAAGATGCTTTGGGCCTCTCTGCCCCTTGGAAACAGGGCAGCACTTTGGGCCTGGCAGCTCTAGGGCAATGGAGCACACCCAGAGCCGGAGTTCTACTTCAGCCAGATGAGGCCTGCCAAGAAACTGCGTTTCACAGGCCTTTCAAAGACATGTTCCCGGTAGGCTGTAAGAGCACGGGGCAGAGCGAGTTGGTTCTTAGCTTCCCAGAGAGCTGGAAGCAAGATGCTTTGGGGCCTCTCTGCCCCTTTGCAAACAAGGCAGCACCTTGGGCCAGGCAGCTCTAGGCCAATGGAGCACACCCAGAGCAGAAGTTCTACTTCAGCCAGTTAAGGCCACCAACAAACTGCGTTTCACAGGCCTTGGTAAGAGATGTTCCCGGTAGGCTGTAAGAGCACTGGGCAACGCCAGATGTTTCTTAGCTTCCCGAAGAGCTGGAAGCAAGATGCTTTGGGGCCTCTCATCCCCTTTGCAAACAAGGCCGACCTTTGGGCCAGGCAGCTCTAGGCCAATGGAGCACACCCAGAGCAGAAGTTCTACCTCAGCCAGATAAGGCCTGCCAAGAAACTGCGTTTCAAAGGCTTTGGTAAGAGATGTTCCCGGTACTCTGTTAGAGCACTGGGCAGAGCCATTTGTTTCTTAGCTTCCCAAAGAGCTGGAAGCAAGATGCTTTGGGGGCTCCCTGCCCCTTTGCCAACAAGGGCGACCTTTGGGCCTTTCAGCTCTAGGCCAATGGAGCACACCCAGAGCAGAAGTCCTACTTCAGCCAGATCAGGCCTGCCAAGGAACTGCGTTTCAGAGGCCTTTGTATGTGACGTTCCCGGTAGGCTGTGAGAGCACGGTGCAGAGCCAGTTGTTTCCTTGTTTCCCAAACAGCTGGAAGCAAGACGCTTTGGGGCCTCTCTGCCCCTTTGGAAACAAGGCAGCACGTTGGGTCTGGCAGCTCTAGGGCAATGGAGCACAACCAGAGCCGAAGTTCTACTTCTTCCAGATCAGGCCTGCCTAGACAGTGCGTTTCACAGGCCTTGATAAGAGATGTTCTCTTAGGCTATAAGAGCACTGGGCACAGCCAGTTGTTTCTTAGCTTCCCAAGAGGTGGAAGCAAGATGCTTTGGGGCCTCTCTCCCCCTTTGGAAACAAGGCAGCCCTTTGGGCCTTTCAGCTCTAGGGCAATGGAGCACACCCAGAGCAGAAGTTCTACCTCAGCCAGATCAGGCCTGCCAAGAAACTGCTTTTCACAGGCCTTCGTAAGAGGTGTTCCCGGAAGGCTGTAAGAGTACCTGGCAGAGCGAGTTGTTTCTTAGCTTCAAAAACAGCTGGAAGCAACATGATTTGGGGCCTCTCTCCCCCTTTGGAAACAAAGCAGCCTTTGTGCCTGGCAGCTCTAGGCCAAAGTAGCACACCCAGAGCACAAGTTCTACCTCAGCCAGATCAGGCCTTCCAAGAAACTGCGTCTCACAGGCCTTTCTCTGTCACGTTGCCGGTAGGCTGTGAGAGCACTGTGCAGAGCCAGTTGTTTCTTAGCTTCCCAAAGATTTGGAAGCAAGATGCTTTGGGGACTCTCAGCCCCTTTGGAAACGAGGCGGCCCTTTGGGCCTGGCAGCTCTAGGCCAAAGTAGCACGCCCAGAGCAGGAGTTCTACTTCAGCCAGATCAGGCCTGCCAAGAAACTGCGTTTCACAGGCCTTGGTAAGAGATGTTCCCGGTAGGCTGTGAGAGCACTGTGGAGAGCCAGTTGCTTTAGCTTCCCACAGAGCTGGAAGCAAGATGCCTTGGGGCCTCTCTCTCCCTTTGGACACAAGGCAGCCTTTTGGGCCTGGCAGCTCTAGGCCAATGGAGCACACCCACAGCAGAAGTTCTACTTCAGGCAGATCAGTCCTGCCCAGAAACTGCGTTTCACAGCCCTTGGTAAGAGATGTTCACGGTAGGCTGTGAGAGCACTTGGCAGAACCAGTTGTTTTTTAGCTTCCCAAAGTGCTGGAGGCAAGATGCTTTGGGGCCTCTCTCACCCTTTGGAAACAAGGCAGCCCTTAGGTCCTGGTAGCTCTAGGCCTATGTAGCACAACCAGAACAGAAGTTCTACTTCAGCCAGGTCAGGCCTGCCAAGAAACTGCGTTTCACAGGCCTTTCAAAGAGATGTTCTCTTAGGCTGTAAGAGCACTGGGCAGAGCCAGCTGTTTCTTAGCTTCCCGAAGAGCTGGGAGCAAGATGCTTTGGGTCCACTCTCCGTCTTTGGAAACAAGGCAGCCCTTTGGGCCTGGCAGCTCTAGGGCAATGGAGCACACCCAGAGCAGAAGTTCTACTTCGGCCAGATCAGGCCTGCCAGGAAACTGCGTTTCACAGGCCTTGGTAAGAGATGTTCCCGGTAGGCTGTAAGAGCACTGGGCAGAGCCAGTTGTTTCTTACCTTCCTGAAAAGCTGGAAGCAAGATGCTTGGGACCCCTCTGCCCGTTTGGGAACAAGGCAGCCTTTTGGGTCGGGAAGCTCTAGGCCAATGGAGCACACGCAGAGCAGGAGTTCTACTTCAGCCTGATCAGGCCTGCAAAGAAACAGCGTTTGACAGGCCTTGGTAAGAGATGTTCCCGGTAGGTGTAAGAGCACTGGGCAGAGCCAGTTGTTTCTTAGCTTCGCAAAGACCGGGAAGCAAGATGCTTTGGGCCTCTCTGCCCCTTGGAAACAGGGCAGCACTTTGGGCCTGGCAGCTCTAGGGCAATGGAGCACACCCAGAGCCGGAGTTCTACTTCAGCCAGATGAGGCCTGCCAAGAAACTGCGTTTCACAGGCCTTTCAAAGACATGTTCCCGGTAGGCTGTAAGAGCACGGGGCAGAGCGAGTTGGTTCTTAGCTTCCCAGAGAGCTGGAAGCAAGATGCTTTGGGGCCTCTCTGCCCCTTTGGAAACAAGGCAGCACCTTGGGCCAGGCAGCTCTAGGCCAATGGAGCACACCCAGAGCAGAAGTTCTACTTCGGCCAGTTCAGGCCACCAACAAACTGCGTTTCACAGGCCTTGGTAAGAGATGTTCCCGGTAGGCTGTAAGAGCACTGGGCAACGCCAGATGTTTCTTAGCTTCCCGAAGAGCTGGAAGCAAGATGCTTTGGGGCCTCTCATCCCCTTTGCAAACAAGGCCGACCTTTGGGCCAGGCAGCTCTAGGCCAATGGAGCACACCCAGAGCAGAAGTTCTACCTCAGCCAGATAAGGCCTGCCAAGAAACTGCGTTTCAAAGGCTTTGGTAAGAGATGTTCCCGGTACTCTGTTAGAGCACTGGGCAGAGCCATTTGTTTCTTAGCTTCCCAAAGAGCTGGAAGCAAGATGCTTTGGGGGCTCCCTGCCCCTTTGCCAACAAGGGCGACCTTTGGGCCTTTCAGCTCTAGGCCAATGGAGCACACCCAGAGCAGAAGTCCTACTTCAGCCAGATCAGGCCTGCCAAGGAACTGCGTTTCAGAGGCCTTTGTATGTGACGTTCCCGGTAGGCTGTGAGAGCACGGTGCAGAGCCAGTTGTTTCCTTGTTTCCCAAACAGCTGGAAGCAAGACGCTTTGGGGCCTCTCTGCCCCTTTGGAAACAAGGCAGCACGTTGGGTCTGGCAGCTCTAGGGCAATGGAGCACAACCAGAGCCGAAGTTCTACTTCTTCCAGATCAGGCCTGCCTAGACAGTGCGTTTCACAGGCCTTGATAAGAGATGTTCTCTTAGGCTATAAGAGCACTGGGCACAGCCAGTTGTTTCTTAGCTTCCCAAGAGGTGGAAGCAAGATGCTTTGGGGCCTCTCTCCCCCTTTGGAAACAAGGCAGCCCTTTGGGCCTTTCAGCTCTAGGGCAATGGAGCACACCCAGAGCAGAAGTTCTACCTCAGCCAGATCAGGCCTGCCAAGAAACTGCTTTTCACAGGCCTTCGTAAGAGGTGTTCCCGGAAGGCTGTAAGAGTACCTGGCAGAGCGAGTTGTTTCTTAGCTTCAAAAACAGCTGGAAGCAACATGATTTGGGGCCTCTCTCCCCCTTTGGAAACAAAGCAGCCTTTGTGCCTGGCAGCTCTAGGCCAAAGTAGCACACCCAGAGCACAAGTTCTACCTCAGCCAGATCAGGCCTTCCAAGAAACTGCGTCTCACAGGCCTTTCTCTGTCACGTTGCCGGTAGGCTGTGAGAGCACTGTGCAGAGCCAGTTGTTTCTTAGCTTCCCAAAGATTTGGAAGCAAGATGCTTTGGGGACTCTCAGCCCCTTTGGAAACAAGGCGGCCCTTTGGGCCTGGCAGCTCTAGGCCAAAGTAGCACGCCCAGAGCAGGAGTTCTACTTCAGCCAGATCAGGCCTGCCAAGAAACTGCGTTTCACAGGCCTTGGTAAGAGATGTTCCCGGTAGGCTGTGAGAGCACTGTGGAGAGCCAGTTGCTTTAGCTTCCCACAGAGCTGGAAGCAAGATGCCTTGGGGCCTCTCTCTCCCTTTGGACACAAGGCAGCCGTTTGGGCCTGGCAGCTCTAGGCCAATGGAGCACACCCACAGCAGAAGTTCTACTTCAGGCAGATCAGTCCTGCCCAGAAACTGCGTTTCACAGCCCTTGGTAAGAGATGTTCACGGTAGGCTGTGAGAGCACTGGGCAGAACCAGTTGTTTTTTAGCTTCCCAAAGTGCTGGAGGCAAGATGCTTTGGGGCCTCTCTCACCCTTTGGAAACAAGGCAGCCCTTAGGTCCTGGTAGCTCTAGGCCTATGTAGCACAACCAGAACAGAAGTTCTACTTCAGCCAGGTCAGGCCTGCCAAGAAACTGCGTTTCACAGGCCTTTCAAAGAGATGTTCTCTTAGGCTGTAAGAGCACTGGGCAGAGCCAGCTGTTTCTTAGCTTCCCGAAGAGCTGGGAGCAAGATGCTTTGGGTCCACTCTCCGTCTTTGGAAACAAGGCAGCCCTTTGGGGCAGGTAGCTCTAGCCCAATGGAGCACACCCAGAGCAGAAGTTCTACTTCGGCCAGATCAGGCCTGCCAGGAAACTGCGTTTCACAGGCCTTGGTAAGAGATGTTCCCGGTAGGCTGTAAGAGCACTGGGCAGAGCCAGTTGTTTCTTACCTTCCTGAAAAGCTGGAAGCAAGATGCTTGGGACCCCTCTGCCCGTTTGGGAACAAGGCAGCCTTTTGGGTCGGGAAGCTCTAGGCCAATGGAGCACACGCAGAGCAGGAGTTCTACTTCAGCCTGATCAGGCCTGCAAAGAAACAGCGTTTGACAGGCCTTGGTAAGAGATGTTCCCGGTAGGTGTAAGAGCACTGGGCAGAGCCAGTTGTTTCTTAGCTTCGCAAAGACCGGGAAGCAAGATGCTTTGGGCCTCTCTGCCCCTTGGAAACAGGGCAGCACTTTGGGCCTGGCAGCTCTAGGGCAATGGAGCACACCCAGAGCCGGAGTTCTACTTCAGCCAGATGAGGCCTGCCAAGAAACTGCGTTTCACAGGCCTTTCAAAGACATGTTCCCGGTAGGCTGTAAGAGCACGGGGCAGAGCGAGTTGGTTCTTAGCTTCCCAGAGAGCTGGAAGCAAGATGCTTTGGGGCCTCTCTGCCCCTTTGCAAACAAGGCAGCACCTTGGGCCAGGCAGCTCTAGGCCAATGGAGCACACCCAGAGCAGAAGTTCTACTTCGGCCAGTTCAGGCCACCAACAAACTGCGTTTCACAGGCCTTGGTAAGAGATGTTCCCGGTAGGCTGTAAGAGCACTGGGCAACGCCAGATGTTTCTTAGCTTCCCGAAGAGCTGGAAGCAAGATGCTTTGGGGCCTCTCATCCCCTTTGCAAACAAGGCCGACCTTTGGGCCAGGCAGCTCTAGGCCAATGGAGCACACCCAGAGCAGAAGTTCTACCTCAGCCAGATAAGGCCTGCCAAGAAACTGCGTTTCAAAGGCTTTGGTAAGAGATGTTCCCGGTACTCTGTTAGAGCACTGGGAAGAGCCATTTGTTTCTTAGCTTCCCAAAGAGCTGGAAGCAAGATGCTTTGGGGGCTCCCTGCCCCTTTGCCAACAAGGGCGACCTTTGGGCCTTTCAGCTCTAGGCCAATGGAGCACACCCAGAGCAGAAGTCCTACTTCAGCCAGATCAGGCCTGCCAAGGAACTGCGTTTCAGAGGCCTTTGTATGTGACGTTCCCGGTAGGCTGTGAGAGCACGGTGCAGAGCCAGTTGTTTCCTTGTTTCCCAAACAGCTGGAAGCAAGACGCTTTGGGGCCTCTCTGCCCCTTTGGAAACAAGGCAGCACGTTGGGTCTGGCAGCTCTAGGGCAATGGAGCACAACCAGAGCCGAAGTTCTACTTCTTCCAGATCAGGCCTGCCTAGACAGTGCGTTTCACAGGCCTTGATAAGAGATGTTCTCTTAGGCTATAAGAGCACTGGGCACAGCCAGTTGTTTCTTAGCTTCCCAAGAGGTGGAAGCAAGATGCTTTGGGGCCTCTCTCCCCCTTTGGAAACAAGGCAGCCCTTTGGGCCTTTCAGCTCTAGGGCAATGGAGCACACCCAGAGCAGAAGTTCTACCTCAGCCAGATCAGGCCTGCCAAGAAACTGCTTTTCACAGGCCTTCGTAAGAGGTGTTCCCGGAAGGCTGTAAGAGTACCTGGCAGAGCGAGTTGTTTCTTAGCTTCAAAAACAGCTGGAAGCAACATGATTTGGGGCCTCTCTCCCCCTTTGGAAACAAAGCAGCCTTTGTGCCTGGCAGCTCTAGGCCAAAGTAGCACACCCAGAGCACAAGTTCTACCTCAGCCAGATCAGGCCTTCCAAGAAACTGCGTCTCACAGGCCTTTCTCTGTCACGTTGCCGGTAGGCTGTGAGAGCACTGTGCAGAGCCAGTTGTTTCTTAGCTTCCCAAAGATTTGGAAGCAAGATGCTTTGGGGACTCTCAGCCCCTTTGGAAACGAGGCGGCCCTTTGGGCCTGGCAGCTCTAGGCCAAAGTAGCACGCCCAGAGCAGGAGTTCTACTTCAGCCAGATCAGGCCTGCCAAGAAACTGCGTTTCACAGGCCTTGGTAAGAGATGTTCCCGGTAGGCTGTGAGAGCACTGTGGAGAGCCAGTTGCTTTAGCTTCCCACAGAGCTGGAAGCAAGATGCCTTGGGGCCTCTCTCTCCCTTTGGACACAAGGCAGCCGTTTGGGCCTGGCAGCTCTAGGCCAATGGAGCACACCCACAGCAGAAGTTCTACTTCAGGCAGATCAGTCCTGCCCAGAAACTGCGTTTCACAGCCCTTGGTAAGAGATGTTCACGGTAGGCTGTGAGAGCACTGGGCAGAACCAGTTGTTTTTTAGCTTCCCAAAGTGCTGGAGGCAAGATGCTTTGGGGCCTCTCTCACCCTTTGGAAACAAGGCAGCCCTTAGGTCCTGGTAGCTCTAGGCCTATGTAGCACAACCAGAACAGAAGTTCTACTTCAGCCAGGTCAGGCCTGCCAAGAAACTGCGTTTCACAGGCCTTTCAAAGAGATGTTCTCTTAGGCTGTAAGAGCACTGGGCAGAGCCAGCTGTTTCTTAGCTTCCCGAAGAGCTGGGAGCAAGATGCTTTGGGTCCACTCTCCGTCTTTGGAAACAAGGCAGCCCTTTGGGGCAGGTAGCTCTAGCCCAATGGAGCACACCCAGAGCAGAAGTTCTACTTCGGCCAGATCAGGCCTGCCAGGAAACTGCGTTTCACAGGCCTTGGTAAGAGATGTTCCCGGTAGGCTGTAAGAGCACTGGGCAGAGCCAGTTGTTTCTTACCTTCCTGAAAAGCTGGAAGCAAGATGCTTGGGACCCCTCTGCCCGTTTGGGAACAAGGCAGCCTTTTGGGTCGGGAAGCTCTAGGCCAATGGAGCACACGCAGAGCAGGAGTTCTACTTCAGCCTGATCAGGCCTGCAAAGAAACAGCGTTTGACAGGCCTTGGTAAGAGATGTTCCCGGTAGGTGTAAGAGCACTGGGCAGAGCCAGTTGTTTCTTAGCTTCGCAAAGACCGGGAAGCAAGATGCTTTGGGCCTCTCTGCCCCTTGGAAACAGGGCAGCACTTTGGGCCTGGCAGCTCTAGGGCAATGGAGCACACCCAGAGCCGGAGTTCTACTTCAGCCAGATGAGGCCTGCCAAGAAACTGCGTTTCACAGGCCTTTCAAAGACATGTTCCCGGTAGGCTGTAAGAGCACGGGGCAGAGCGAGTTGGTTCTTAGCTTCCCAGAGAGCTGGAAGCAAGATGCTTTGGGGCCTCTCTGCCCCTTTGCAAACAAGGCAGCACCTTGGGCCAGGCAGCTCTAGGCCAATGGAGCACACCCAGAGCAGAAGTTCTACTTCAGCCAGTTCAGGCCACCAACAAACTGCGTTTCACAGGCCTTGGTAAGAGATGTTCCCGGTAGGCTGTAAGAGCACTGGGCAACGCCAGATGTTTCTTAGCTTCCCGAAGAGCTGGAAGCAAGATGCTTTGGGGCCTCTCATCCCCTTTGCAAACAAGGCCGACCTTTGGGCCAGGCAGCTCTAGGCCAATGGAGCACACCCAGAGCAGAAGTTCTACCTCAGCCAGATAAGGCCTGCCAAGAAACTGCGTTTCAAAGGCTTTGGTAAGAGATGTTCCCGGTACTCTGTTAGAGCACTGGGCAGAGCCATTTGTTTCTTAGCTTCCCAAAGAGCTGGAAGCAAGATGCTTTGGGGGCTCCCTGCCCCTTTGCCAACAAGGGCGACCTTTGGGCCTTTCAGCTCTAGGCCAATGGAGCACACCCAGAGCAGAAGTCCTACTTCAGCCAGATCAGGCCTGCCAAGGAACTGCGTTTCAGAGGCCTTTGTATGTGACGTTCCCGGTAGGCTGTGAGAGCACGGTGCAGAGCCAGTTGTTTCCTTGTTTCCCAAACAGCTGGAAGCAAGACGCTTTGGGGCCTCTCTGCCCCTTTGGAAACAAGGCAGCACGTTGGGTCTGGCAGCTCTAGGGCAATGGAGCACAACCAGAGCCGAAGTTCTACTTCTTCCAGATCAGGCCTGCCTAGACAGTGCGTTTCACAGGCCTTGATAAGAGATGTTCTCTTAGGCTATAAGAGCACTGGGCACAGCCAGTTGTTTCTTAGCTTCCCAAGAGGTGGAAGCAAGATGCTTTGGGGCCTCTCTCCCCCTTTGGAAACAAGGCAGCCCTTTGGGCCTTTCAGCTCTAGGGCAATGGAGCACACCCAGAGCAGAAGTTCTACCTCAGCCAGATCAGGCCTGCCAAGAAACTGCTTTTCACAGGCCTTCGTAAGAGGTGTTCCCGGAAGGCTGTAAGAGTACCTGGCAGAGCGAGTTGTTTCTTAGCTTCAAAAACAGCTGGAAGCAACATGATTTGGGGCCTCTCTCCCCCTTTGGAAACAAAGCAGCCTTTGTGCCTGGCAGCTCTAGGCCAAAGTAGCACACCCAGAGCACAAGTTCTACCTCAGCCAGATCAGGCCTTCCAAGAAACTGCGTCTCACAGGCCTTTCTCTGTCACGTTGCCGGTAGGCTGTGAGAGCACTGTGCAGAGCCAGTTGTTTCTTAGCTTCCCAAAGATTTGGAAGCAAGATGCTTTGGGGACTCTCAGCCCCTTTGGAAACGAGGCGGCCCTTTGGGCCTGGCAGCTCTAGGCCAAAGTAGCACGCCCAGAGCAGGAGTTCTACTTCAGCCAGATCAGGCCTGCCAAGAAACTGCGTTTCACAGGCCTTGGTAAGAGATGTTCCCGGTAGGCTGTGAGAGCACTGTGGAGAGCCAGTTGCTTTAGCTTCCCACAGAGCTGGAAGCAAGATGCCTTGGGGCCTCTCTCTCCCTTTGGACACAAGGCAGCCTTTTGGGCCTGGCAGCTCTAGGCCAATGGAGCACACCCACAGCAGAAGTTCTACTTCAGGCAGATCAGTCCTGCCCAGAAACTGCGTTTCACAGCCCTTGGTAAGAGATGTTCACGGTAGGCTGTGAGAGCACTTGGCAGAACCAGTTGTTTTTTAGCTTCCCAAAGTGCTGGAGGCAAGATGCTTTGGGGCCTCTCTCACCCTTTGGAAACAAGGCAGCCCTTAGGTCCTGGTAGCTCTAGGCCTATGTAGCACAACCAGAACAGAAGTTCTACTTCAGCCAGGTCAGGCCTGCCAAGAAACTGCGTTTCACAGGCCTTTCAAAGAGATGTTCTCTTAGGCTGTAAGAGCACTGGGCAGAGCCAGCTGTTTCTTAGCTTCCCGAAGAGCTGGGAGCAAGATGCTTTGGGTCCACTCTCCGTCTTTGGAAACAAGGCAGCCCTTTGGGCCTGGCAGCTCTAGGGCAATGGAGCACACCCAGAGCAGAAGTTCTACTTCGGCCAGATCAGGCCTGCCAGGAAACTGCGTTTCACAGGCCTTGGTAAGAGATGTTCCCGGTAGGCTGTAAGAGCACTGGGCAGAGCCAGTTGTTTCTTACCTTCCTGAAAAGCTGGAAGCAAGATGCTTGGGACCCCTCTGCCCGTTTGGGAACAAGGCAGCCTTTTGGGTCGGGAAGCTCTAGGCCAATGGAGCACACGCAGAGCAGGAGTTCTACTTCAGCCTGATCAGGCCTGCAAAGAAACAGCGTTTGACAGGCCTTGGTAAGAGATGTTCCCGGTAGGTGTAAGAGCACTGGGCAGAGCCAGTTGTTTCTTAGCTTCGCAAAGACCGGGAAGCAAGATGCTTTGGGCCTCTCTGCCCCTTGGAAACAGGGCAGCACTTTGGGCCTGGCAGCTCTAGGGCAATGGAGCACACCCAGAGCCGGAGTTCTACTTCAGCCAGATGAGGCCTGCCAAGAAACTGCGTTTCACAGGCCTTTCAAAGACATGTTCCCGGTAGGCTGTAAGAGCACGGGGCAGAGCGAGTTGGTTCTTAGCTTCCCAGAGAGCTGGAAGCAAGATGCTTTGGGGCCTCTCTGCCCCTTTGGAAACAAGGCAGCACCTTGGGCCAGGCAGCTCTAGGCCAATGGAGCACACCCAGAGCAGAAGTTCTACTTCGGCCAGTTCAGGCCACCAACAAACTGCGTTTCACAGGCCTTGGTAAGAGATGTTCCCGGTAGGCTGTAAGAGCACTGGGCAACGCCAGATGTTTCTTAGCTTCCCGAAGAGCTGGAAGCAAGATGCTTTGGGGCCTCTCATCCCCTTTGCAAACAAGGCCGACCTTTGGGCCAGGCAGCTCTAGGCCAATGGAGCACACCCAGAGCAGAAGTTCTACCTCAGCCAGATAAGGCCTGCCAAGAAACTGCGTTTCAAAGGCTTTGGTAAGAGATGTTCCCGGTACTCTGTTAGAGCACTGGGCAGAGCCATTTGTTTCTTAGCTTCCCAAAGAGCTGGAAGCAAGATGCTTTGGGGGCTCCCTGCCCCTTTGCCAACAAGGGCGACCTTTGGGCCTTTCAGCTCTAGGCCAATGGAGCACACCCAGAGCAGAAGTCCTACTTCAGCCAGATCAGGCCTGCCAAGGAACTGCGTTTCAGAGGCCTTTGTATGTGACGTTCCCGGTAGGCTGTGAGAGCACGGTGCAGAGCCAGTTGTTTCCTTGTTTCCCAAACAGCTGGAAGCAAGACGCTTTGGGGCCTCTCTGCCCCTTTGGAAACAAGGCAGCACGTTGGGTCTGGCAGCTCTAGGGCAATGGAGCACAACCAGAGCCGAAGTTCTACTTCTTCCAGATCAGGCCTGCCTAGACAGTGCGTTTCCCAGGCCTTGATAAGAGATGTTCTCTTAGGCTATAAGAGCACTGGGCACAGCCAGTTGTTTCTTAGCTTCCCAAGAGGTGGAAGCAAGATGCTTTGGGGCCTCTCTCCCCCTTTGGAAACAAGGCAGCCCTTTGGGCCTTTCAGCTCTAGGGCAATGGAGCACACCCAGAGCAGAAGTTCTACCTCAGCCAGATCAGGCCTGCCAAGAAACTGCTTTTCACAGGCCTTCGTAAGAGGTGTTCCCGGAAGGCTGTAAGAGTACCTGGCAGAGCGAGTTGTTTCTTAGCTTCAAAAACAGCTGGAAGCAACATGATTTGGGGCCTCTCTCCCCCTTTGGAAACAAAGCAGCCTTTGTGCCTGGCAGCTCTAGGCCAAAGTAGCACACCCAGAGCAGAAGTTCTACCTCAGCCAGATCAGGCCTTCCAAGAAACTGCGTCTCACAGGCCTTTCTCTGTCACGTTGCCGGTAGGCTGTGAGAGCACTGTGCAGAGCCAGTTGTTTCTTAGCTTCCCAAAGATTTGGAAGCAAGATGCTTTGGGGACTCTCAGCCCCTTTGGAAACAAGGCGGCCCTTTGGGCCTGGCAGCTCTAGGCCAAAGTAGCACGCCCAGAGCAGGAGTTCTACTTCAGCCAGATCAGGCCTGCCAAGAAACTGCGTTTCACAGGCCTTGGTAAGAGATGTTCCCGGTAGGCTGTGAGAGCACTGTGGAGAGCCAGTTGCTTTAGCTTCCCACAGAGCTGGAAGCAAGATGCCTTGGGGCCTCTCTCTCCCTTTGGACACAAGGCAGCCTTTTGGGCCTGGCAGCTCTAGGCCAATGGAGCACACCCACAGCAGAAGTTCTACTTCAGGCAGATCAGTCCTGCCCAGAAACTGCGTTTCACAGCCCTTGGTAAGAGATGTTCACGGTAGGCTGTGAGAGCACTGGGCAGAACCAGTTGTTTTTTAGCTTCCCAAAGTGCTGGAGGCAAGATGCTTTGGGGCCTCTCTCACCCTTTGGAAACAAGGCAGCCCTTAGGTCCTGGTAGCTCTAGGCCTATGTAGCACAACCAGAACAGAAGTTCTACTTCAGCCAGGTCGGGCCTGCCAAGAAACTGCGTTTCACAGGCCTTTCAAAGAGATGTTCTCTTAGGCTGTAAGAGCACTGGGCAGAGCCAGCTGTTTCTTAGCTTCCCGAAGAGCTGGGAGCAAGATGCTTTGGGTCCACTCTCCGTCTTTGGAAACAAGGCAGCCCTTTGGGCCTGGCAGCTCTAGGGCAATGGAGCACACCCAGAGCAGAAGTTCTACTTCAGCCAGATCAGGCCTGCCAGGAAACTGCGTTTCACAGGCCTTGGTAAGAGATGTTCCCGGTAGGCTGTAAGAGCACTGGGCAGAGCCAGTTGTTTCTTACCTTCCTGAAAAGCTGGAAGCAAGATGCTTGGGACCCCTCTGCCCGTTTGGGAACAAGGCAGCCTTTTGGGTCGGGAAGCTCTAGGCCAATGGAGCACACGCAGAGCAGGAGTTCTACTTCAGCCTGATCAGGCCTGCAAAGAAACAGCGTTTGACAGGCCTTGGTAAGAGATGTTCCCGGTAGGTGTAAGAGCACTGGGCAGAGCCAGTTGTTTCTTAGCTTCGCAAAGACCGGGAAGCAAGATGCTTTGGGCCTCTCTGCCCCTTGGAAACAGGGCAGCACTTTGGGCCTGGCAGCTCTAGGGCAATGGAGCACACCCAGAGCCGGAGTTCTACTTCAGCCAGATGAGGCCTGCCAAGAAACTGCGTTTCACAGGCCTTTCAAAGACATGTTCCCGGTAGGCTGTAAGAGCACGGGGCAGAGCGAGTTGGTTCTTAGCTTCCCAGACAGCTGGAAGCAAGATGCTTTGGGGCCTCTCTGCCCCTTTGGAAACAAGGCAGCACCTTGGGCCTGGCAGCTCTAGGCCAATGGAGCACACCCAGAGCAGAAGTTCTACTTCGGCCAGTTCAGGCCACCAACAAACTGCGTTTCACAGGCCTTGGTAAGAGATGTTCCCGGTAGGCTGTAAGAGCACTGGGCAACGCCAGATGTTTCTTAGCTTCCCGAAGAGCTGGAAGCAAGATGCTTTGGGGCCTCTCATCCCCTTTGCAAACAAGGCCGACCTTTGGGCCAGGCAGCTCTAGGCCAATGGAGCACACCCAGAGCAGAAGTTCTACCTCAGCCAGATAAGGCCTGCCAAGAAACTGCGTTTCAAAGGCTTTGGTAAGAGATGTTCCCGGTACTCTGTTAGAGCACTGGGCAGAGCCATTTGTTTCTTAGCTTCCCAAAGAGCTGGAAGCAAGATGCTTTGGGGGCTCCCTGCCCCTTTGCCAACAAGGGCGACCTTTGGGCCTTTCAGCTCTAGGCCAATGGAGCACACCCAGAGCAGAAGTCCTACTTCAGCCAGATCAGGCCTGCCAAGGAACTGCGTTTCAGAGGCCTTTGTATGTGACGTTCCCTGTTGGCTTTGAGAGCACTGTGCAGAGCCAGTTTTTCTAGCTTCCCAGAGAGCAGGAAGCAAGATGCTTTGGGGCCTCTCTCACACTTTGGAAATAAAGGCAGCCCTTTGGGCCTGGCAGCCCTAGGCCAATGGAGTACACCCAGAGCACAAGTTCTACCTCAGCCAGATCAGGCCTTCCAAGAAACTGCGTCTCACAGGCCTTTCTCTGTCACGTTGCCGGTAGGCTGTGAGAGCACTGTGCAGAGCCAGTTGTTTCTTAGCTTCCCAAAGATTTGGAAGCAAGATGCTTTGGGGACTCTCAGCCCCTTTGGAAACAAGGCGGCCCTTTGGGCCTGGCAGCTCTAGGCCAAAGTAGCACGCCCAGAGCAGGAGTTCTACTTCAGCCAGATCAGGCCTGCCAAGAAACTGCGTTTCACAGGCCTTGGTAAGAGATGTTCCCGGTAGGCTGTGAGAGCACTGTGGAGAGCCAGTTGCTTTAGCTTCCCACAGAGCTGGAAGCAAGATGCCTTGGGGCCTCTCTCTCCCTTTGGACACAAGGCAGCCTTTTGGGCCTGGCAGCTCTAGGCCAATGGAGCACACCCACAGCAGAAGTTCTACTTCAGGCAGATCAGTCCTGCCCAGAAACTGCGTTTCACAGCCCTTGGTAAGAGATGTTCACGGTAGGCTGTGAGAGCACTGGGCAGAACCAGTTGTTTTTTAGCTTCCCAAAGTGCTGGAGGCAAGATGCTTTGGGGCCTCTCTCACCCTTTGGAAACAAGGCAGCCCTTAGGTCCTGGTAGCTCTAGGCCTATGTAGCACAACCAGAACAGAAGTTCTACTTCAGCCAGGTCGGGCCTGCCAAGAAACTGCGTTTCACAGGCCTTTCAAAGAGATGTTCTCTTAGGCTGTAAGAGCACTGGGCAGAGCCAGCTGTTTCTTAGCTTCCCGAAGAGCTGGGAGCAAGATGCTTTGGGTCCACTCTCCGTCTTTGGAAACAAGGCAGCCCTTTGGGCCTGGCAGCTCTAGGGCAATGGAGCACACCCAGAGCAGAAGTTCTACTTCAGCCAGATCAGGCCTGCCAGGAAACTGCGTTTCACAGGCCTTGGTAAGAGATGTTCCCGGTAGGCTGTAAGAGCACTGGGCAGAGCCAGTTGTTTCTTACCTTCCTGAAAAGCTGGAAGCAAGATGCTTGGGACCCCTCTGCCCGTTTGGGAACAAGGCAGCCTTTTGGGTCGGGAAGCTCTAGGCCAATGGAGCACACGCAGAGCAGGAGTTCTACTTCAGCCTGATCAGGCCTGCAAAGAAACAGCGTTTGACAGGCCTTGGTAAGAGATGTTCCCGGTAGGTGTAAGAGCACTGGGCAGAGCCAGTTGTTTCTTAGCTTCGCAAAGACCGGGAAGCAAGATGCTTTGGGCCTCTCTGCCCCTTGGAAACAGGGCAGCACTTTGGGCCTGGCAGCTCTAGGGCAATGGAGCACACCCAGAGCCGGAGTTCTACTTCAGCCAGATGAGGCCTGCCAAGAAACTGCGTTTCACAGGCCTTTCAAAGACATGTTCCCGGTAGGCTGTAAGAGCACGGGGCAGAGCGAGTTGGTTCTTAGCTTCCCAGACAGCTGGAAGCAAGATGCTTTGGGGCCTCTCTGCCCCTTTGGAAACAAGGCAGCACCTTGGGCCTGGCAGCTCTAGGCCAATGGAGCACACCCAGAGCAGAAGTTCTACTTCGGCCAGTTCAGGCCACCAACAAACTGCGTTTCACAGGCCTTGGTAAGAGATGTTCCCGGTAGGCTGTAAGAGCACTGGGCAACGCCAGATGTTTCTTAGCTTCCCGAAGAGCTGGAAGCAAGATGCTTTGGGGCCTCTCATCCCCTTTGCAAACAAGGCCGACCTTTGGGCCAGGCAGCTCTAGGCCAATGGAGCACACCCAGAGCAGAAGTTCTACCTCAGCCAGATAAGGCCTGCCAAGAAACTGCGTTTCAAAGGCTTTGGTAAGAGATGTACCCGGTACTCTGTTAGAGCACTGGGCAGAGCCATTTGTTTCTTAGCTTCCCAAAGAGCTGGAAGCAAGATGCTTTGGGGGCTCCCTGCCCCTTTGCCAACAAGGGCGACCTTTGGGCCTTTCAGCTCTAGGCCAATGGAGCACACCCTGAGCAGAAGTCCTACTTCAGCCAGATCAGGCCTGCCAAGGAACTGCGTTTCAGAGGCCTTTGTATGTGACGTTCCCGGTAGGCTGTGAGAGCACGGTGCAGAGCCAGTTGTTTCCTTGTTTCCCAAACAGCTGGAAGCAAGACGCTTTGGGGCCTCTCTGCCCCTTTGGAAACAAGGCAGCACGTTGGGTCTGGCAGCTCTAGGGCAATGGAGCACAACCAGAGCCGAAGTTCTACTTCTTCCAGATCAGGCCTGCCTAGACAGTGCGTTTCACAGGCCTTGATAAGAGATGTTCTCTTAGGCTATAAGAGCACTGGGCACAGCCAGTTGTTTCTTAGCTTCCCAAGAGGTGGAAGCAAGATGCTTTGGGGCCTCTCTCCCCCTTTGGAAACAAGGCAGCCCTTTGGGCCTTTCAGCTCTAGGGCAATGGAGCACACCCAGAGCAGAAGTTCTACCTCAGCCAGATCAGGCCTGCCAAGAAACTGCTTTTCACAGGCCTTCGTAAGAGGTGTTCCCGGAAGGCTGTAAGAGTACCTGGCAGAGCGAGTTGTTTCTTAGCTTCAAAAACAGCTGGAAGCAACATGATTTGGGGCCTCTCTCCCCCTTTGGAAACAAAGCAGCCTTTGTGCCTGGCAGCTCTAGGCCAAAGTAGCACACCCAGAGCACAAGTTCTACCTCAGCCAGATAAGGCCTGTCAAGAAGCTGCGTTTCACAGGCCTTTGTATGTGACGTTCCCGGTTGGCTTTGAGAGCACTGTGCAGAGCCAGTTGTTTTAGCTTCCCAGAGAGCAGGAAGCAAGATGCTTTGGGGCCTCTCTCACACTTTGGAAATAAAGGCAGCCCTTTGGGCCTGGCAGCCCTAGGCCAATGGAGTACACCCAGAGCACAAGTTCTACCTCAGCCAGACCAGGCCTTCCAAGAAACTGCGTCTCACAGGCCTTTCTCTGTCACGTTGCCGGTAGGCTGTGAGAGCACTGTGCAGAGCCAGTTGTTTCTTAGCTTCCCAAAGATTTGGAAGCAAGATGCTTTGGGGACTCTCAGCCCCTTTGGAAACAAGGCGGCCCTTTGGGCCTGGCAGCTCTAGGCCAAAGTAGCACGCCCAGAGCAGGAGTTCTACTTCAGCCAGATCAGGCCTGCCAAGAAACTGCGTTTCACAGGCCTTGGTAAGAGATGTTCCCGGTAGGCTGTGAGAGCACTGTGGAGAGCCAGTTGCTTTAGCTTCCCACAGAGCTGGAAGCAAGATGCCTTGGGGCCTCTCTCTCCCTTTGGACACAAGGCAGCCGTTTGGGCCTGGCAGCTCTAGGCCAATGGAGCACACCCACAGCAGAAGTTCTACTTCAGGCAGATCAGTCCTGCCCAGAAACTGCGTTTCACAGCCCTTGGTAAGAGATGTTCACGGTAGGCTGTGAGAGCACTGGGCAGAACCAGTTGTTTTTTAGCTTCCCAAAGTGCTGGAGGCAAGATGCTTTGGGGCCTCTCTCACCCTTTGGAAACAAGGCAGCCCTTAGGTCCTGGTAGCTCTAGGCCTATGTAGCACAACCAGAACAGAAGTTCTACTTCAGCCAGGTCAGGCCTGCCAAGAAACTGCGTTTCACAGGCCTTTCAAAGAGATGTTCTCTTAGGCTGTCAGAGCACTGGGCAGAGCCAGCTGTTTCTTAGCTTCCCGAAGAGCTGGGAGCAAGATGCTTTGGGTCCACACTCCGTCTTTGGAAACAAGGCAGCCCTTTGGGCCTGGCAGCTCTAGGGCAATGGAGCACACCCAGAGCAGAAGTTCTACTTCAGCCAGATCAGGCCTGCCAGGAAACTGCGTTTCACAGGCCTTGGTAAGAGATGTTCCCGGTAGGCTGTAAGAGCACTGGGCAGAGCCAGTTGTTTCTTACCTTCCTGAAAAGCTGGAAGCAAGATGCTTGGGACCCCTCTGCCCGTTTGGGAACAAGGCGGCCTTTTGGGTCGGGAAGCTCTAGGCCAATGGAGCACACGCAGAGCAGGAGTTCTACTTCAGCCTGATCAGGCCTGCAAAGAAACAGCGTTTGACAGGCCTTGGTAAGAGATGTTCCCGGTAGGTGTAAGAGCACTGGGCAGAGCCAGTTGTTTCTTAGCTTCGCAAAGACCGGGAAGCAAGATGCTTTGGGCCTCTCTGCCCCTTGGAAACAGGGCAGCACTTTGGGCCTGGCAGCTCTAGGGCAATGGAGCACACCCAGAGCCGGAGTTCTACTTCAGCCAGATGAGGCCTGCCAAGAAACTGCGTTTCACAGGCCTTTCAAAGACATGTTCCCGGTAGGCTGTAAGAGCACGGGGCAGAGCGAGTTGGTTCTTAGCTTCCCAGACAGCTGGAAGCAAGATGCTTTGGGGCCTCTCTGCCCCTTTGGAAACAAGGCAGCACCTTGGGCCTGGCAGCTCTAGGCCAATGGAGCACACCCAGAGCAGAAGTTCTACTTCGGCCAGTTCAGGCCACCAACAAACTGCGTTTCACAGGCCTTGGTAAGAGATGTTCCCGGTAGGCTGTAAGAGCACTGGGCAACGCCAGATGTTTCTTAGCTTCCCGAAGAGCTGGAAGCAAGATGCTTTGGGGCCTCTCATCCCCTTTGCAAACAAGGCCGACCTTTGGGCCAGGCAGCTCTAGGCCAATGGAGCACACCCAGAGCAGAAGTTCTACCTCAGCCAGATAAGGCCTGCCAAGAAACTGCGTTTCAAAGGCTTTGGTAAGAGATGTTCCCGGTACTCTGTTAGAGCACTGGGCAGAGCCATTTGTTTCTTAGCTTCCCAAAGAGCTGGAAGCAAGATGCTTTGGGGGCTCCCTGCCCCTTTGCCAACAAGGGCGACCTTTGGGCCTTTCAGCTCTAGGCCAATGGAGCACACCCAGAGCAGAAGTCCTACTTCAGCCAGATCAGGCCTGCCAAGGAACTGCGTTTCAGAGGCCTTTGTATGTGACGTTCCCGGTAGGCTGTGAGAGCACGGTGCAGAGCCAGTTGTTTCCTTGTTTCCCAAACAGCTGGAAGCAAGACGCTTTGGGGCCTCTCTGCCCCTTTGGAAACAAGGCAGCACGTTGGGTCTGGCAGCTCTAGGGCAATGGAGCACAACCAGAGCCGAAGTTCTACTTCTTCCAGATCAGGCCTGCCTAGACAGTGCGTTTCACAGGCCTTGATAAGAGATGTTCTCTTAGGCTATAAGAGCACTGGGCACAGCCAGTTGTTTCTTAGCTTCCCAAGAGGTGGAAGCAAGATGCTTTGGGGCCTCTCTCCCCCTTTGGAAACAAGGCAGCCCTTTGGGCCTTTCAGCTCTAGGGCAATGGAGCACACCCAGAGCAGAAGTTCTACCTCAGCCAGATCAGGCCTGCCAAGAAACTGCTTTTCACAGGCCTTCGTAAGAGGTGTTCCCGGAAGGCTGTAAGAGTACCTGGCAGAGCGAGTTGTTTCTTAGCTTCAAAAACAGCTGGAAGCAACATGATTTGGGGCCTCTCTCCCCCTTTGGAAACAAAGCAGCCTTTGTGCCTGGCAGCTCTAGGCCAAAGTAGCACACCCAGAGCACAAGTTCTACCTCAGCCAGATAAGGCCTGTCAAGAAGCTGCGTTTCACAGGCCTTTGTATGTGACGTTCCCGGTTGGCTTTGAGAGCACTGTGCAGAGCCAATTGTTTTAGCTTCCCAGAGAGCAGGAAGCAAGATGCTTTGGGGCCTCTCTCACACTTTGGAAATAAAGGCAGCCCTTTGGGCCTGGCAGCCCTAGGCCAATGGAGTACACCCAGAGCACAAGTTCTACCTCAGCCAGACCAGGCCTTCCAAGAAACTGCGTCTCACAGGCCTTTCTCTGTCACGTTGCCGGTAGGCTGTGAGAGCACTGTGCAGAGCCAGTTGTTTCTTAGCTTCCCAAAGATTTGGAAGCAAGATGCTTTGGGGACTCTCAGCCCCTTTGGAAACAAGGCGGCCCTTTGGGCCTGGCAGCTCTAGGCCAAAGTAGCACGCCCAGAGCAGGAGTTCTACTTCAGCCAGATCAGGCCTGCCAAGAAACTGCGTTTCACAGGCCTTGGTAAGAGATGTTCCCGGTAGGCTGTGAGAGCACTGTGGAGAGCCAGTTGCTTTAGCTTCCCACAGAGCTGGAAGCAAGATGCCTTGGGGCCTCTCTCTCCCTTTGGACACAAGGCAGCCTTTTGGGCCTGGCAGCTCTAGGCCAATGGAGCACACCCACAGCAGAAGTTCTACTTCAGGCAGATCAGTCCTGCCCAGAAACTGCGTTTCACAGCCCTTGGTAAGAGATGTTCACGGTAGGCTGTGAGAGCACTGGGCAGAACCAGTTGTTTTTTAGCTTCCCAAAGTGCTGGAGGCAAGATGCTTTGGGGCCTCTCTCACCCTTTGGAAACAAGGCAGCCCTTAGGTCCTGGTAGCTCTAGGCCTATGTAGCACAACCAGAACAGAAGTTCTACTTCAGCCAGGTCAGGCCTGCCAAGAAACTGCGTTTCACAGGCCTTTCAAAGAGATGTTCTCTTAGGCTGTAAGAGCACTGGGCAGAGCCAGCTGTTTCTTAGCTTCCCGAAGAGCTGGGAGCAAGATGCTTTGGGTCCACTCTCCGTCTTTGGAAACAAAGCAGCCCTTTGGGCCTGGCAGCTCTAGGGCAATGGAGCACACCCAGAGCAGAAGTTCTACTTCAGCCAGATCAGGCCTGCCAGGAAACTGCGTTTCACAGGCCTTGGTAAGAGATGTTCCCGGTAGGCTGTAAGAGCACTGGGCAGAGCCAGTTGTTTCTTACCTTCCTGAAAAGCTGGAAGCAAGATGCTTGGGACCCCTCTGCCCGTTTGGGAACAAGGCGGCCTTTTGGGTCGGGAAGCTCTAGGCCAATGGAGCACACGCAGAGCAGGAGTTCTACTTCAGCCTGATCAGGCCTGCAAAGAAACAGCGTTTGACAGGCCTTGGTAAGAGATGTTCCCGGTAGGTGTAAGAGCACTGGGCAGAGCCAGTTGTTTCTTAGCTTCGCAAAGACCGGGAAGCAAGATGCTTTGGGCCTCTCTGCCCCTTGGAAACAGGGCAGCACTTTGGGCCTGGCAGCTCTAGGGCAATGGAGCACACCAAGAGCCGGAGTTCTACTTCAGCCAGATGAGGCCTGCCAAGAAACTGCGTTTCACAGGCCTTTCAAAGACATGTTCCCGGTAGGCTGTAAGAGCACGGGGCAGAGCGAGTTGGTTCTTAGCTTCCCAGACAGCTGGAAGCAAGATGCTTTGGGGCCTCTCTGCCCCTTTGGAAACAAGGCAGCACCTTGGGCCTGGCAGCTCTAGGCCAATGGAGCACACCCAGAGCAGAAGTTCTACTTCGGCCAGTTCAGGCCACCAACAAACTGCGTTTCACACGCCTTGGTAAGAGATGTTCCCGGTAGGCTGTAAGAGCACTGGGCAACGCCAGATGTTTCTTAGCTTCCCGAAGAGCTGGAAGCAAGATGCTTTGGGGCCTCTCATCCCCTTTGCAAACAAGGCCGACCTTTGGGCCAGGCAGCTCTAGGCCAATGGAGCACACCCAGAGCAGAAGTTCTACCTCAGCCAGATAAGGCCTGCCAAGAAACTGCGTTTCAAAGGCTTTGGTAAGAGATGTTCCCGGTACTCTGTTAGAGCACTGGGCAGAGCCATTTGTTTCTTAGCTTCCCAAAGAGCTGGAAGCAAGATGCTTTGGGGGCTCCCTGCCCCTTTGCCAACAAGGGCGACCTTTGGGCCTTTCAGCTCTAGGCCAATGGAGCACACCCAGAGCAGAAGTCCTACTTCAGCCAGATCAGGCCTGCCAAGGAACTGCGTTTCAGAGGCCTTTGTATGTGACGTTCCCGGTAGGCTGTGAGAGCACGGTGCAGAGCCAGTTGTTTCCTTGTTTCCCAAACAGCTGGAAGCAAGACGCTTTGGGGCCTCTCTGCCCCTTTGGAAACAAGGCAGCACGTTGGGTCTGGCAGCTCTAGGGCAATGGAGCACAACCAGAGCCGAAGTTCTACTTCTTCCAGATCAGGCCTGCCTAGACAGTGCGTTTCACAGGCCTTGATAAGAGATGTTCTCTTAGGCTATAAGAGCACTGGGCACAGCCAGTTGTTTCTTAGCTTCCCAAGAGGTGGAAGCAAGATGCTTTGGGGCCTCTCTCCCCCTTTGGAAACAAGGCAGCCCTTTGGGCCTTTCAGCTCTAGGGCAATGGAGCACACCCAGAGCAGAAGTTCTACCTCAGCCAGATCAGGCCTGCCAAGAAACTGCTTTTCACAGGCCTTCGTAAGAGGTGTTCCCGGAAGGCTGTAAGAGTACCTGGCAGAGCGAGTTGTTTCTTAGCTTCAAAAACAGCTGGAAGCAACATGATTTGGGGCCTCTCTCCCCCTTTGGAAACAAAGCAGCCTTTGTGCCTGGCAGCTCTAGGCCAAAGTAGCACACCCAGAGCAGAAGTTCTACCTCAGCCAGATCAGGCCTTCCAAGAAACTGCGTCTCACAGGCCTTTCTCTGTCACGTTGCCGGTAGGCTGTGAGAGCACTGTGCAGAGCCAGTTGTTTCTTAGCTTCCCAAAGATTTGGAAGCAAGATGCTTTGGGGACTCTCAGCCCCTTTGGAAACAAGGCGGCCCTTTGGGCCTGGCAGCTCTAGGCCAAAGTAGCACGCCCAGAGCAGGAGTTCTACTTCAGCCAGATCAGGCCTGCCAAGAAACTGCGTTTCACAGGCCTTGGTAAGAGATGTTCCCGGTAGGCTGTGAGAGCACTGTGGAGAGCCAGTTGCTTTAGCTTCCCACAGAGCTGGAAGCAAGATGCCTTGGGGCCTCTCTCTCCCTTTGGACACAAGGCAGCCTTTTGGGCCTGGCAGCTCTAGGCCAATGGAGCACACCCACAGCAGAAGTTCTACTTCAGGCAGATCAGTCCTGCCCAGAAACTGCGTTTCACAGCCCTTGGTAAGAGATGTTCACGGTAGGCTGTGAGAGCACTGGGCAGAACCAGTTGTTTTTTAGCTTCCCAAAGTGCTGGAGGCAAGATGCTTTGGGGCCTCTCTCACCCTTTGGAAACAAGGCAGCCCTTAGGTCCTGGTAGCTCTAGGCCTATGTAGCACAACCAGAACAGAAGTTCTACTTCAGCCAGGTCAGGCCTGCCAAGAAACTGCGTTTCACAGGCCTTTCAAAGAGATGTTCTCTTAGGCTGTAAGAGCACTGGGCAGAGCCAGCTGTTTCTTAGCTTCCCGAAGAGCTGGGAGCAAGATGCTTTGGGTCCACTCTCCGTCTTTGGAAACAAGGCAGCCCTTTGGGCCTGGCAGCTCTAGGGCAATGGAGCACACCCAGAGCAGAAGTTCTACTTCAGCCAGATCAGGCCTGCCAGGAAACTGCGTTTCACAGGCCTTGGTAAGAGATGTTCCCGGTAGGCTGTAAGAGCACTGGGCAGAGCCAGTTGTTTCTTACCTTCCTGAAAAGCTGGAAGCAAGATGCTTGGGACCCCTCTGCCCGTTTGGGAACAAGGCGGCCTTTTGGGTCGGGAAGCTCTAGGCCAATGGAGCACACGCAGAGCAGGAGTTCTACTTCAGCCTGATCAGGCCTGCAAAGAAACAGCGTTTGACAGGCCTTGGTAAGAGATGTTCCCGGTAGGTGTAAGAGCACTGGGCAGAGCCAGTTGTTTCTTAGCTTCGCAAAGACCGGGAAGCAAGATGCTTTGGGCCTCTCTGCCCCTTGGAAACAGGGCAGCACTTTGGGCCTGGCAGCTCTAGGGCAATGGAGCACACCAAGAGCCGGAGTTCTACTTCAGCCAGATGAGGCCTGCCAAGAAACTGCGTTTCACAGGCCTTTCAAAGACATGTTCCCGGTAGGCTGTAAGAGCACGGGGCAGAGCGAGTTGGTTCTTAGCTTCCCAGACAGCTGGAAGCAAGATGCTTTGGGGCCTCTCTGCCCCTTTGGAAACAAGGCAGCACCTTGGGCCTGGCAGCTCTAGGCCAATGGAGCACACCCAGAGCAGAAGTTCTACTTCGGCCAGTTCAGGCCACCAACAAACTGCGTTTCACACGCCTTGGTAAGAGATGTTCCCGGTAGGCTGTAAGAGCACTGGGCAACGCCAGATGTTTCTTAGCTTCCCGAAGAGCTGGAAGCAAGATGCTTTGGGGCCTCTCATCCCCTTTGCAAACAAGGCCGACCTTTGGGCCAGGCAGCTCTAGGCCAATGGAGCACACCCAGAGCAGAAGTTCTACCTCAGCCAGATAAGGCCTGCCAAGAAACTGCGTTTCAAAGGCTTTGGTAAGAGATGTTCCCGGTACTCTGTTAGAGCACTGGGCAGAGCCATTTGTTTCTTAGCTTCCCAAAGAGCTGGAAGCAAGATGCTTTGGGGGCTCCCTGCCCCTTTGCCAACAAGGGCGACCTTTGGGCCTTTCAGCTCTAGGCCAATGGAGCACACCCAGAGCAGAAGTCCTACTTCAGCCAGATCAGGCCTGCCAAGGAACTGCGTTTCAGAGGCCTTTGTATGTGACGTTCCCGGTAGGCTGTGAGAGCACGGTGCAGAGCCAGTTGTTTCCTTGTTTCCCAAACAGCTGGAAGCAAGACGCTTTGGGGCCTCTCTGCCCCTTTGGAAACAAGGCAGCACGTTGGGTCTGGCAGCTCTAGGGCAATGGAGCACAACCAGAGCCGAAGTTCTACTTCTTCCAGATCAGGCCTGCCTAGACAGTGCGTTTCACAGGCCTTGATAAGAGATGTTCTCTTAGGCTATAAGAGCACTGGGCACAGCCAGTTGTTTCTTAGCTTCCCAAGAGGTGGAAGCAAGATGCTTTGGGGCCTCTCTCCCCCTTTGGAAACAAGGCAGCCCTTTGGGCCTTTCAGCTCTAGGGCAATGGAGCACACCCAGAGCAGAAGTTCTACCTCAGCCAGATCAGGCCTGCCAAGAAACTGCTTTTCACAGGCCTTCGTAAGAGGTGTTCCCGGAAGGCTGTAAGAGTACCTGGCAGAGCGAGTTGTTTCTTAGCTTCAAAAACAGCTGGAAGCAACATGATTTGGGGCCTCTCTCCCCCTTTGGAAACAAAGCAGCCTTTGTGCCTGGCAGCTCTAGGCCAAAGTAGCACACCCAGAGCAGAAGTTCTACCTCAGCCAGATCAGGCCTTCCAAGAAACTGCGTCTCACAGGCCTTTCTCTGTCACGTTGCCGGTAGGCTGTGAGAGCACTGTGCAGAGCCAGTTGTTTCTTAGCTTCCCAAAGATTTGGAAGCAAGATGCTTTGGGGACTCTCAGCCCCTTTGGAAACAAGGCGGCCCTTTGGGCCTGGCAGCTCTAGGCCAAAGTAGCACGCCCAGAGCAGGAGTTCTACTTCAGCCAGATCAGGCCTGCCAAGAAACTGCGTTTCACAGGCCTTGGTAAGAGATGTTCCCGGTAGGCTGTGAGAGCACTGTGGAGAGCCAGTTGCTTTAGCTTCCCACAGAGCTGGAAGCAAGATGCCTTGGGGCCTCTCTCTCCCTTTGGACACAAGGCAGCCTTTTGGGCCTGGCAGCTCTAGGCCAATGGAGCACACCCACAGCAGAAGTTCTACTTCAGGCAGATCAGTCCTGCCCAGAAACTGCGTTTCACAGCCCTTGGTAAGAGATGTTCACGGTAGGCTGTGAGAGCACTGGGCAGAACCAGTTGTTTTTTAGCTTCCCAAAGTGCTGGAGGCAAGATGCTTTGGGGCCTCTCTCACCCTTTGGAAACAAGGCAGCCCTTAGGTCCTGGTAGCTCTAGGCCTATGTAGCACAACCAGAACAGAAGTTCTACTTCAGCCAGGTCAGGCCTGCCAAGAAACTGCGTTTCACAGGCCTTTCAAAGAGATGTTCTCTTAGGCTGTAAGAGCACTGGGCAGAGCCAGCTGTTTCTTAGCTTCCCGAAGAGCTGGGAGCAAGATGCTTTGGGTCCACTCTCCGTCTTTGGAAACAAGGCAGCCCTTTGGGCCTGGCAGCTCTAGGGCAATGGAGCACACCCAGAGCAGAAGTTCTACTTCAGCCAGATCAGGCCTGCCAGGAAACTGCGTTTCACAGGCCTTGGTAAGAGATGTTCCCGGTAGGCTGTAAGAGCACTGGGCAGAGCCAGTTGTTTCTTACCTTCCTGAAAAGCTGGAAGCAAGATGCTTGGGACCCCTCTGCCCGTTTGGGAACAAGGCGGCCTTTTGGGTCGGGAAGCTCTAGGCCAATGGAGCACACGCAGAGCAGGAGTTCTACTTCAGCCTGATCAGGCCTGCAAAGAAACAGCGTTTGACAGGCCTTGGTAAGAGATGTTCCCGGTAGGTGTAAGAGCACTGGGCAGAGCCAGTTGTTTCTTAGCTTCGCAAAGACCGGGAAGCAAGATGCTTTGGGCCTCTCTGCCCCTTGGAAACAGGGCAGCACTTTGGGCCTGGCAGCTCTAGGGCAATGGAGCACACCCAGAGCCGGAGTTCTACTTCAGCCAGATGAGGCCTGCCAAGAAACTGCGTTTCACAGGCCTTTCAAAGACATGTTCCCGGTAGGCTGTAAGAGCACGGGGCAGAGCGAGTTGGTTCTTAGCTTCCCAGAGAGCTGGAAGCAAGATGCTTTGGGGCCTCTCTGCCCCTTTGGAAACAAGGCAGCACCTTGGGCCTGGCAGCTCTAGGCCAATGGAGCACACCCAGAGCAGAAGTTCTACTTCGGCCAGTTCAGGCCACCAACAAACTGCGTTTCACAGGCCTTGGTAAGAGATGTTCCCGGTAGGCTGTAAGAGCACTGGGCAACGCCAGATGTTTCTTAGCTTCCCGAAGAGCTGTAAGCGAGAAGCTTTCGTGCCACTCTCTCACTTTGGACTCAAGGCAGCCCTTTGGGGCAGGTAGCTCTAGGCCAATGGAGCACACCCAGAGCAGAAGTTCTACTTCGGCCAGTTCAGGCCACCAACAAACTGCGTTTCACAGGCCTTGGTAAGAGATGTTCCCGGTAGGCTGTAAGAGCACTGGGCAACGCCAGATGTTTCTTAGCTTCCCGAAGAGCTGGAAGCAAGATGCTTTGGGGCCTCTCATCCCCTTTGCAAACAAGGCCGACCTTTGGGCCAGGCAGCTCTAGGCCAATGGAGCACACCCAGAGCAGAAGTTCTACCTCAGCCAGATAAGGCCTGCCAAGAAACTGCGTTTCAAAGGCTTTGGTAAGAGATGTTCCCGGTACTCTGTTAGAGCACTGGGCAGAGCCATTTGTTTCTTAGCTTCCCAAAGAGCTGGAAGCAAGATGCTTTGGGGGCTCCCTGCCCCTTTGCCAACAAGGGCGACCTTTGGGCCTTTCAGCTCTAGGCCAATGGAGCACACCCAGAGCAGAAGTCCTACTTCAGCCAGATCAGGCCTGCCAAGGAACTGCGTTTCAGAGGCCTTTGTATGTGACGTTCCCGGTAGGCTGTGAGAGCACGGTGCAGAGCCAGTTGTTTCCTTGTTTCCCAAACAGCTGGAAGCAAGACGCTTTGGGGCCTCTCTGCCCCTTTGGAAACAAGGCAGCACGTTGGGTCTGGCAGCTCTAGGGCAATGGAGCACAACCAGAGCCGAAGTTCTACTTCTTCCAGATCAGGCCTGCCTAGACAGTGCGTTTCCCAGGCCTTGATAAGAGATGTTCTCTTAGGCTATAAGAGCACTGGGCACAGCCAGTTGTTTCTTAGCTTCCCAAGAGGTGGAAGCAAGATGCTTTGGGGCCTCTCTCCCCCTTTGGAAACAAGGCAGCCCTTTGGGCCTTTCAGCTCTAGGGCAATGGAGCACACCCAGAGCAGAAGTTCTACCTCAGCCAGATCAGGCCTGCCAAGAAACTGCTTTTCACAGGCCTTCGTAAGAGGTGTTCCCGGAAGGCTGTAAGAGTACCTGGCAGAGCGAGTTGTTTCTTAGCTTCAAAAACAGCTGGAAGCAACATGATTTGGGGCCTCTCTCCCCCTTTGGAAACAAAGCAGCCTTTGTGCCTGGCAGCTCTAGGCCAAAGTAGCACACCCAGAGCACAAGTTCTACCTCAGCCAGATAAGGCCTGTCAAGAAGCTGCGTTTCACAGGCCTTTGTATGTGACGTTCCCGGTTGGCTTTGAGAGCACTGTGCAGAGCCAGTTGTTTTAGCTTCCCAGAGAGCAGGAAGCAAGATGCTTTGGGGCCTCTCTCACACTTTGGAAATAAAGGCAGCCCTTTGGGCCTGGCAGCCCTAGGCCAATGGAGTACACCCAGAGCACAAGTTCTACCTCAGCCAGACCAGGCCTTCCAAGAAACTGCGTCTCACAGGCCTTTCTCTGTCACGTTGCCGGTAGGCTGTGAGAGCACTGTGCAGAGCCAGTTGTTTCTTAGCTTCCCAAAGATTTGGAAGCAAGATGCTTTGGGGACTCTCAGCC
The DNA here is from genome assembly GCF_041296235.1 of Equus asinus. Lineage (NCBI taxonomy): Eukaryota > Metazoa > Chordata > Mammalia > Perissodactyla > Equidae > Equus > Equus asinus. The sequence continues at coordinate 2,744,691 of NW_027225523.1, forward strand.
CCTTTGGAAACAAGGCGGCCCTTTGGGCCTGGCAGCTCTAGGCCAAAGTAGCACGCCCAGAGCAGGAGTTCTACTTCAGCCAGATCAGGCCTGCCAAGAAACTGCGTTTCACAGGCCTTGGTAAGAGATGTTCCCGGTAGGCTGTGAGAGCACTGTGGAGAGCCAGTTGCTTTAGCTTCCCACAGAGCTGGAAGCAAGATGCCTTGGGGCCTCTCTCTCCCTTTGGACACAAGGCAGCCGTTTGGGCCTGGCAGCTCTAGGCCAATGGAGCACACCCACAGCAGAAGTTCTACTTCAGGCAGATCAGTCCTGCCCAGAAACTGCGTTTCACAGCCCTTGGTAAGAGATGTTCACGGTAGGCTGTGAGAGCACTGGGCAGAACCAGTTGTTTTTTAGCTTCCCAAAGTGCTGGAGGCAAGATGCTTTGGGGCCTCTCTCACCCTTTGGAAACAAGGCAGCCCTTAGGTCCTGGTAGCTCTAGGCCTATGTAGCACAACCAGAACAGAAGTTCTACTTCAGGCAGATCAGTCCTGCCCAGAAACTGCGTTTCACAGGCCTTGGTAAGAGATGTTCCCGGTAGGCTGTAAGAGCACTGGGCAGAGCCAGTTGTTTCTTACCTTCCTGAAAAGCTGGAAGCAAGATGCTTGGGACCCCTCTGCCCGTTTGGGAACAAGGCGGCCTTTTGGGTCGGGAAGCTCTAGGCCAATGGAGCACACGCAGAGCAGGAGTTCTACTTCAGCCTGATCAGGCCTGCAAAGAAACAGCGTTTGACAGGCCTTGGTAAGAGATGTTCCCGGTAGGTGTAAGAGCACTGGGCAGAGCCAGTTGTTTCTTAGCTTCGCAAAGACCGGGAAGCAAGATGCTTTGGGCCTCTCTGCCCCTTGGAAACAGGGCAGCACTTGGGGCCTGGCAGCTCTAGGGCAATGGAGCACACCCAGAGCCGGAGTTCTACTTCAGCCAGATGAGGCCTGCCAAGAAACTGCGTTTCACAGGCCTTTCAAAGACATGTTCCCGGTAGGCTGTAAGAGCACGGGGCAGAGCGAGTTGGTTCTTAGCTTCCCAGAGAGCTGGAAGCAAGATGCTTTGGGGCCTCTCTGCCCCTTTGCAAACAAGGCAGCACCTTGGGCCTGGCAGCTCTAGGCCAATGGAGCACACCCAGAGCAGAAGTTCTACTTCGGCCAGTTCAGGCCACCAACAAACTGCGTTTCACAGGCCTTGGTAAGAGATGTTCCCGGTAGGCTGTAAGAGCACTGGGCAACGCCAGATGTTTCTTAGCTTCCCGAAGAGCTGGAAGCAAGATGCTTTGGGGCCTCTCATCCCCTTTGCAAACAAGGCCGACCTTTGGGCCAGGCAGCTCTAGGCCAATGGAGCACACCCAGAGCAGAAGTTCTACCTCAGCCAGATAAGGCCTGCCAAGAAACTGCGTTTCAAAGGCTTTGGTAAGAGATGTTCCCGGTACTCTGTTAGAGCACTGGGCAGAGCCATTTGTTTCTTAGCTTCCCAAAGAGCTGGAAGCAAGATGCTTTGGGGGCTCCCTGCCCCTTTGCCAACAAGGGCGACCTTTGGGCCTTTCAGCTCTAGGCCAATGGAGCACACCCAGAGCAGAAGTCCTACTTCAGCCAGATCAGGCCTGCCAAGGAACTGCGTTTCAGAGGCCTTTGTATGTGACGTTCCCGGTAGGCTGTGAGAGCACGGTGCAGAGCCAGTTGTTTCCTTGTTTCCCAAACAGCTGGAAGCAAGACGCTTTGGGGCCTCTCTGCCCCTTTGGAAACAAGGCAGCACGTTGGGTCTGGCAGCTCTAGGGCAATGGAGCACAACCAGAGCCGAAGTTCTACTTCTTCCAGATCAGGCCTGCCTAGACAGTGCGTTTCACAGGCCTTGATAAGAGATGTTCTCTTAGGCTATAAGAGCACTGGGCACAGCCAGTTGTTTCTTAGCTTCCCAAGAGGTGGAAGCAAGATGCTTTGGGGCCTCTCTCCCCCTTTGGAAACAAGGCAGCCCTTTGGGCCTTTCAGCTCTAGGGCAATGGAGCACACCCAGAGCAGAAGTTCTACCTCAGCCAGATCAGGCCTGCCAAGAAACTGCTTTTCACAGGCCTTCGTAAGAGGTGTTCCCGGAAGGCTGTAAGAGTACCTGGCAGAGCGAGTTGTTTCTTAGCTTCAAAAACAGCTGGAAGCAACATGATTTGGGGCCTCTCTCCCCCTTTGGAAACAAAGCAGCCTTTGTGCCTGGCAGCTCTAGGCCAAAGTAGCACACCCAGAGCACAAGTTCTACCTCAGCCAGATAAGGCCTGTCAAGAAGCTGCGTTTCACAGGCCTTTGTATGTGACGTTCCCGGTTGGCTTTGAGAGCACTGTGCAGAGCCAGTTGTTTTAGCTTCCCAGAGAGCAGGAAGCAAGATGCTTTGGGGCCTCTCTCACACTTTGGAAATAAAGGCAACCCTTTGGGCCTGGCAGCCCTAGGCCAATGGAGTACACCCAGAGCAGAAGTTCTACCTCAGCCAGATCAGGCCTTCCAAGAAACTGCGTCTCACAGGCCTTTCTCTGTCACGTTGCCGGTAGGCTGTGAGAGCACTGTGCAGAGCCAGTTGTTTCTTAGCTTCCCAAAGATTTGGAAGCAAGATGCTTTGGGGACTCTCAGCCCCTTTGGAAACAAGGCAGCCCTTTGGGCCTGGCAGCTCTAGGCCAAAGTAGCACGCCCAGAGCAGGAGTTCTACTTCAGCCAGATCAGGCCTGCCAAGAAACTGCGTTTCACAATCCTTGGTAAGAGATGTTCCCGGTAGGCTGTGAGAGCACTGTGGAGAGCCAGTTGCTTTAGCTTCCCACAGAGCTGGAAGCAAGATGCCTTGGGGCCTCTCTCTCCCTTTGGACACAAGGCAGCCTTTTGGGCCTGGCAGCTCTAGGACAATGGAGCACACCCACAGCAGAAGTTCTACTTCAGGCAGATCAGTCCTGCCCAGAAACTGCGTTTCACAGCCCTTGGTAAGAGATGTTCACGGTAGGCTGTGAGAGCACTGGGCAGAACCAGTTGTTTTTTAGCTTCCCAAAGTGCTGGAGGCAAGATGCTTTGGGGCCTCTCTCACCCTTTGGAAACAAGGCAGCCCTTAGGTCCTGGTAGCTCTAGGCCTATGTAGCACAACCAGAACAGAAGTTCTACTTCAGCCAGGTCAGGCCTGCCAAGAAACTGCGTTTCACAGGCCTTTCACAGAGATGTTCTCTTAGGCTGTAAGAGCACTGGGCAGAGCCAGCTGTTTCTTAGCTTCCCGAAGAGCTGGGAGCAAGATGCTTTGGGTCCACTCTCCGTCTTTGGAAACAAGGCAGCCCTTTGGGCCTGGTAGCTCTAGGGCAATGGAGCACACCCAGAGCAGAAGTTCTACTTCAGCCAGATCAGGCCTGCCAGGAAACTGCGTTTCACAGGCCTTGGTAAGAGATGTTCCCGGTAGGTGTAAGAGCACTGGGCAGAGCCAGTTGTTTCTTACCTTCCTGAAAAGCTGGAAGCAAGATGCTTGGGACCCCTCTGCCCGTTTGGGAACAAGGCAGCCTTTTGGGTCGGGAAGCTCTAGGCCAATGGAGCACACGCAGAGCAGGAGTTCTACTTCAGCCTGATCAGGCCTGCAAAGAAACAGCGTTTGACAGGCCTTGGTAAGAGATGTTCCCGGTAGGTGTAAGAGCACTGGGCAGAGCCAGTTGTTTCTTAGCTTCGCAAAGACCGGGAAGCAAGATGCTTTGGGCCTCTCTGCCCCTTGGAAACAGGGCAGCACTTGGGGCCTGGCAGCTCTAGGGCAATGGAGCACACCCAGAGCCGGAGTTCTACTTCAGCCAGATGAGGCCTGCCAAGAAACTGCGTTTCACAGGCCTTTCAAAGACATGTTCCCGGTAGGCTGTAAGAGCACGGGGCAGAGCGAGTTGGTTCTTAGCTTCCCAGACAGCTGGAAGCAAGATGCTTTGGGGCCTCTCTGCCCCTTTGCAAACAAGGCAGCACCTTGGGCCTGGCAGCTCTAGGCCAATGGAGCACACCCAGAGCAGAAGTTCTACTTCGGCCAGTTCAGGCCACCAACAAACTGCGTTTCACAGGCCTTGGTAAGAGATGTTCCCGGTAGGCTGTAAGAGCACTGGGCAACGCCAGATGTTTCTTAGCTTCCCGAAGAGCTGGAAGCAAGATGCTTTGGGGCCTCTCATCCCCTTTGCAAACAAGGCCGACCTTTGGGCCAGGCAGCTCTAGGCCAATGGAGCACACCCAGAGCAGAAGTTCTACCTCAGCCAGATAAGGCCTGCCAAGAAACTGCGTTTCAAAGGCTTTGGTAAGAGATGTTCCCGGTACTCTGTTAGAGCACTGGGCACAGCCAGTTGTTTCTTAGCTTCCCAAGAGGTGGAAGCAAGATGCTTTGGGGCCTCTCTCCCCCTTTGGAAACAAGGCAGCCCTTTGGGCCTTTCAGCTCTAGGGCAATGGAGCACACCCAGAGCAGAAGTTCTACCTCAGCCAGATCAGGCCTGCCAAGAAACTGCTTTTCACAGGCCTTCGTAAGAGGTGTTCCCGGAAGGCTGTAAGAGTACCTGGCAGAGCGAGTTGTTTCTTAGCTTCAAAAACAGCTGGAAGCAACATGATTTGGGGCCTCTCTCCCCCTTTGGAAACAAAGCAGCCTTTGTGCCTGGCAGCTCTAGGCCAAAGTAGCACACCCAGAGCACAAGTTCTACCTCAGCCAGATAAGGCCTGTCAAGAAGCTGCGTTTCACAGGCCTTTGTATGTGACGTTCCCGGTTGGCTTTGAGAGCACTGTGCAGAGCCAGTTGTTTTAGCTTCCCAGAGAGCAGGAAGCAAGATGCTTTGGGGCCTCTCTCACACTTTGGAAATAAAGGCAACCCTTTGGGCCTGGCAGCCCTAGGCCAATGGAGTACACCCAGAGCAGAAGTTCTACCTCAGCCAGATCAGGCCTTCCAAGAAACTGCGTCTCACAGGCCTTTCTCTGTCACGTTGCCGGTAGGCTGTGAGAGCACTGTGCAGAGCCAGTTGTTTCTTAGCTTCCCAAAGATTTGGAAGCAAGATGCTTTGGGGACTCTCAGCCCCTTTGGAAACAAGGCAGCCCTTTGGGCCTGGCAGCTCTAGGCCAAAGTAGCACGCCCAGAGCAGGAGTTCTACTTCAGCCAGATCAGGCCTGCCAAGAAACTGCGTTTCACAATCCTTGGTAAGAGATGTTCCCGGTAGGCTGTGAGAGCACTGTGGAGAGCCAGTTGCTTTAGCTTCCCACAGAGCTGGAAGCAAGATGCCTTGGGGCCTCTCTCTCCCTTTGGACACAAGGCAGCCTTTTGGGCCTGGCAGCTCTAGGACAATGGAGCACACCCACAGCAGAAGTTCTACTTCAGGCAGATCAGTCCTGCCCAGAAACTGCGTTTCACAGCCCTTGGTAAGAGATGTTCACGGTAGGCTGTGAGAGCACTGGGCAGAACCAGTTGTTTTTTAGCTTCCCAAAGTGCTGGAGGCAAGATGCTTTGGGGCCTCTCTCACCCTTTGGAAACAAGGCAGCCCTTAGGTCCTGGTAGCTCTAGGCCTATGTAGCACAACCAGAACAGAAGTTCTACTTCAGCCAGGTCAGGCCTGCCAAGAAACTGCGTTTCACAGGCCTTTCAAAGAGATGTTCTCTTAGGCTGTAAGAGCACTGGGCAGAGCCAGCTGTTTCTTAGCTTCCCGAAGAGCTGGGAGCAAGATGCTTTGGGTCCACTCTCCGTCTTTGGAAACAAGGCAGCCCTTTGGGCCTGGCAGCTCTAGGGCAATGGAGCACACCCAGAGCAGAAGTTCTACTTCAGCCAGATCAGGCCTGCCAGGAAACTGCGTTTCACAGGCCTTGGTAAGAGATGTTCCCGGTAGGTGTAAGAGCACTGGGCAGAGCCAGTTGTTTCTTACCTTCCTGAAAAGCTGGAAGCAAGATGCTTGGGACCCCTCTGCCCGTTTGGGAACAAGGCAGCCTTTTGGGTCGGGAAGCTCTAGGCCAATGGAGCACACGCAGAGCAGGAGTTCTACTTCAGCCTGATCAGGCCTGCAGAGAAACAGCGTTTGACAGGCCTTGGTAAGAGATGTTCCCGGTAGGTGTAAGAGCACTGGGCAGAGCCAGTTGTTTCTTAGCTTCGCAAAGACCGGGAAGCAAGATGCTTTGGGCCTCTCTGCCCCTTGGAAACAGGGCAGCACTTGGGGCCTGGCAGCTCTAGGGCAATGGAGCACACCCAGAGCCGGAGTTCTACTTCAGCCAGATGAGGCCTGCCAAGAAACTGCGTTTCACAGGCCTTTCAAAGACATGTTCCCGGTAGGCTGTAAGAGCACGGGGCAGAGCGAGTTGGTTCTTAGCTTCCCAGACAGCTGGAAGCAAGATGCTTTGGGGCCTCTCTGCCCCTTTGCAAACAAGGCAGCACCTTGGGCCTGGCAGCTCTAGGCCAATGGAGCACACCCAGAGCAGAAGTTCTACTTCGGCCAGTTCAGGCCACCAACAAACTGCGTTTCACAGGCCTTGGTAAGAGATGTTCCCGGTAGGCTGTAAGAGCACTGGGCAACGCCAGATGTTTCTTAGCTTCCCGAAGAGCTGGAAGCAAGATGCTTTGGGGCCTCTCATCCCCTTTGCAAACAAGGCCGACCTTTGGGCCAGGCAGCTCTAGGCCAATGGAGCACACCCAGAGCAGAAGTTCTACCTCAGCCAGATAAGGCCTGCCAAGAAACTGCGTTTCAAAGGCTTTGGTAAGAGATGTTCCCGGTACTCTGTTAGAGCACTGGGCAGAGCCATTTGTTTCTTAGCTTCCCAAAGAGCTGGAAGCAAGATGCTTTGGGGGCTCCCTGCCCCTTTGCCAACAAGGGCGACCTTTGGGCCTTTCAGCTCTAGGCCAATGGAGCACACCCAGAGCAGAAGTCCTACTTCAGCCAGATCAGGCCTGCCAAGGAACTGCGTTTCAGAGGCCTTTGTATGTGACGTTCCCGGTAGGCTGTGAGAGCACGGTGCAGAGCCAGTTGTTTCCTTGTTTCCCAAACAGCTGGAAGCAAGACGCTTTGGGGCCTCTCTGCCCCTTTGGAAACAAGGCAGCACCTTGGGCCTGGCAGCTCTAGGGCAATGGAGCACAACCAGAGCCGAAGTTCTACTTCTTCCAGATCAGGCCTGCCTAGACAGTGCGTTTCCCAGGCCTTGATAAGAGATGTTCTCTTAGGCTATAAGAGCACTGGGCACAGCCAGTTGTTTCTTAGCTTCCCAAGAGGTGGAAGCAAGATGCTTTGGGGCCTCTCTCCCCCTTTGGAAACAAGGCAGCCCTTTGGGCCTTTCAGCTCTAGGGCAATGGAGCACACCCAGAGCAGAAGTTCTACCTCAGCCAGATCAGGCCTGCCAAGAAACTGCTTTTCACAGGCCTTCGTAAGAGGTGTTCCCGGAAGGCTGTAAGAGTACCTGGCAGAGCGAGTTGTTTCTTAGCTTCAAAAACAGCTGGAAGCAACATGATTTGGGGCCTCTCTCCCCCTTTGGAAACAAAGCAGCCTTTGTGCCTGGCAGCTCTAGGCCAAAGTAGCACACCCAGAGCACAAGTTCTACCTCAGCCAGATAAGGCCTGTCAAGAAGCTGCGTTTCACAGGCCTTTGTATGTGACGTTCCCGGTTGGCTTTGAGAGCACTGTGCAGAGCCAGTTGTTTTAGCTTCCCAGAGAGCAGGAAGCAAGATGCTTTGGGGCCTCTCTCACACTTTGGAAATAAAGGCAGCCCTTTGGGCCTGGCAGCCCTAGGCCAATGGAGTACACCCAGAGCACAAGTTCTACCTCAGCCAGATCAGGCCTTCCAAGAAACTGCATCTCACAGGCCTTTCTCTGTCACGTTGCCGGTAGGCTGTGAGAGCACTGTGCAGAGCCAGTTGTTTCTTAGCTTCCCAAAGATTTGGAAGCAAGATGCTTTGGGGACTCTCAGCCCCTTTGGAAACAAGGCGGCCCTTTGGGCCTGGCAGCTCTAGGCCAAAGTAGCACGCCCAGAGCAGGAGTTCTACTTCAGCCAGATCAGGCCTGCCAAGAAACTGCGTTTCACAGGCCTTGGTAAGAGATGTTCCCGGTAGGCTGTGAGAGCACTGTGGAGAGCCAGTTGCTTTAGCTTCCCACAGAGCTGGAAGCAAGATGCCTTGGGGCCTCTCTCTCCCTTTGGACACAAGGCAGCCTTTTGGGCCTGGCAGCTCTAGGCCAATGGAGCACACCCACAGCAGAAGTTCTACTTCAGGCAGATCAGTCCTGCCCAGAAACTGCGTTTCACAGCCCTTGGTAAGAGATGTTCACGGTAGGCTGTGAGAGCACTGGGCAGAACCAGTTGTTTTTTAGCTTCCCAAAGTGCTGGAGGCAAGATGCTTTGGGGCCTCTCTCCCCCTTTGGAAACAAGGCAGCCCTTAGGTCCTGGCAGCTCTAGGGCAATGGAGCACACCCAGAGCCGGAGTTCTACTTCAGCCAGATGAGGCGTGCCAAGAAACTGCGTGTCACAGGCCTTTCAAAGACATGTTCCCGGTAGGCTGTAAGAGCACGGGGCAGAGCGAGTTGGTTCTTAGCTTCCCAGAGAGCTGGAAGCAAGATGCTTTGGGGCCTCTCTGCCCCTTTGGAAACAAGGCAGCACCTTGGGCCTGGCAGCTCTAGGCCAATGGAGCACACCCAGAGCAGAAGTTCTACTTCGGCCAGTTCAGGCCACCAACAAACTGCGTTTCACAGGCCTTGGTAAGAGATGTTCCCGGTAGGCTGTAAGAGCACTGGGCAACGCCAGATGTTTCTTAGCTTCCCGAAGAGCTGGAAGCAAGATGCTTTGGGGCCTCTCATCCCCTTTGCAAACAAGGCCGACCTTTGGGCCAGGCAGCTCTAGGCCAATGGAGCACACCCAGAGCAGAAGTTCTACCTCAGCCAGATAAGGCCTGCCAAGAAACTGCGTTTCAAAGGCTTTGGTAAGAGATGTTCCCGGTACTCTGTTAGAGCACTGGGCAGAGCCATTTGTTTCTTAGCTTCCCAAAGAGCTGGAAGCAAGATGCTTTGGGGGCTCCCTGCCCCTTTGCCAACAAGGGCGACCTTTGGGCCTTTCAGCTCTAGGCCAATGGAGCACACCCAGAGCAGAAGTCCTACTTCAGCCAGATCAGGCCTGCCAAGGAACTGCGTTTCAGAGGCCTTTGTATGTGACGTTCCCGGTAGGCTGTGAGAGCACGGTGCAGAGCCAGTTGTTTCCTTGTTTCCCAAACAGCTGGAAGCAAGACGCTTTGGGGCCTCTCTGCCCCTTTGGAAACAAGGCAGCACGTTGGGTCTGGCAGCTCTAGGGCAATGGAGCACAACCAGAGCCGAAGTTCTACTTCTTCCAGATCAGGCCTGCCTAGACAGTGCGTTTCACAGGCCTTGATAAGAGATGTTCTCTTAGGCTATAAGAGCACTGGGCACAGCCAGTTGTTTCTTAGCTTCCCAAGAGGTGGAAGCAAGATGCTTTGGGGCCTCTCTCCCCCTTTGGAAACAAGGCAGCCCTTTGGGCCTTTCAGCTCTAGGGCAATGGAGCACACCCAGAGCAGAAGTTCTACCTCAGCCAGATCAGGCCTGCCAAGAAACTGCTTTTCACAGGCCTTCGTAAGAGGTGTTCCCGGAAGGCTGTAAGAGTACCTGGCAGAGCGAGTTGTTTCTTAGCTTCAAAAACAGCTGGAAGCAACATGATTTGGGGCCTCTCTCCCCCTTTGGAAACAAAGCAGCCTTTGTGCCTGGCAGCTCTAGGCCAAAGTAGCACACCCAGAGCAGAAGTTCTACCTCAGCCAGATCAGGCCTTCCAAGAAACTGCGTCTCACAGGCCTTTCTCTGTCACGTTGCCGGTAGGCTGTGAGAGCACTGTGCAGAGCCAGTTGTTTCTTAGCTTCCCAAAGATTTGGAAGCAAGATGCTTTGGGGACTCTCAGCCCCTTTGGAAACAAGGCGGCCCTTTGGGCCTGGCAGCTCTAGGCCAAAGTAGCACGCCCAGAGCAGGAGTTCTACTTCAGCCAGATCAGGCCTGCCAAGAAACTGCGTTTCACAGGCCTTGGTAAGAGATGTTCCCGGTAGGCTGTGAGAGCACTGTGGAGAGCCAGTTGCTTTAGCTTCCCACAGAGCTGGAAGCAAGATGCCTTGGGGCCTCTCTCTCCCTTTGGACACAAGGCAGCCTTTTGGGCCTGGCAGCTCTAGGCCAATGGAGCACACCCACAGCAGAAGTTCTACTTCAGGCAGATCAGTCCTGCCCAGAAACTGCGTTTCACAGCCCTTGGTAAGAGATGTTCACGGTAGGCTGTGAGAGCACTGGGCAGAACCAGTTGTTTTTTAGCTTCCCAAAGTGCTGGAGGCAAGATGCTTTGGGGCCTCTCTCACCCTTTGGAAACAAGGCAGCCCTTAGGTCCTGGTAGCTCTAGGCCTATGTAGCACAACCAGAACAGAAGTTCTACTTCAGCCAGGTCAGGCCTGCCAAGAAACTGCGTTTCACAGGCCTTTCAAAGAGATGTTCTCTTAGGCTGTAAGAGCACTGGGCAGAGCCAGCTGTTTCTTAGCTTCCCGAAGAGCTGGGAGCAAGATGCTTTGGGTCCACTCTCCGTCTTTGGAAACAAGGCAGCCCTTTGGGCCTGGCAGCTCTAGGGCAATGGAGCACGCCCAGAGCAGAAGTTCTACTTCAGCCAGATCAGGCCTGCCAGGAAACTGCGTTTCACAGGCCTTGGTAAGAGATGTTCCCGGTAGGCTGTAAGAGCACTGGGCAGAGCCAGTTGTTTCTTACCTTCCTGAAAAGCTGGAAGCAAGATGCTTGGGACCCCTCTGCCCGTTTGGGAACAAGGCGGCCTTTTGGGTCGGGAAGCTCTAGGCCAATGGAGCACACGCAGAGCAGGAGTTCTACTTCAGCCTGATCAGGCCTGCAAAGAAACAGCGTTTGACAGGCCTTGGTAAGAGATGTTCCCGGTAGGTGTAAGAGCACTGGGCAGAGCCAGTTGTTTCTTAGCTTCGCAAAGACCGGGAAGCAAGATGCTTTGGGCCTCTCTGCCCCTTGGAAACAGGGCAGCACTTGGGGCCTGGCAGCTCTAGGGCAATGGAGCACACCCAGAGCCGGAGTTCTACTTCAGCCAGATGAGGCGTGCCAAGAAACTGCGTGTCACAGGCCTTTCAAAGACATGTTCCCGGTAGGCTGTAAGAGCACGGGGCAGAGCGAGTTGGTTCTTAGCTTCCCAGAGAGCTGGAAGCAAGATGCTTTGGGGCCTCTCTGCCCCTTTGGAAACAAGGCAGCACCTTGGGCCTGGCAGCTCTAGGCCAATGGAGCACACCCAGAGCAGAAGTTCTACTTCGGCCAGTTCAGGCCACCAACAAACTGCGTTTCACAGGCCTTGGTAAGAGATGTTCCCGGTAGGCTGTAAGAGCACTGGGCAACGCCAGATGTTTCTTAGCTTCCCGAAGAGCTGGAAGCAAGATGCTTTGGGGCCTCTCATCCCCTTTGCAAACAAGGCCGACCTTTGGGCCAGGCAGCTCTAGGCCAATGGAGCACACCCAGAGCAGAAGTTCTACCTCAGCCAGATAAGGCCTGCCAAGAAACTGCGTTTCAAAGGCTTTGGTAAGAGATGTTCCCGGTACTCTGTTAGAGCACTGGGCAGAGCCATTTGTTTCTTAGCTTCCCAAAGAGCTGGAAGCAAGATGCTTTGGGGGCTCCCTGCCCCTTTGCCAACAAGGGCGACCTTTGGGCCTTTCAGCTCTAGGCCAATGGAGCACAGCCAGAGCAGAAGTCCTACTTCAGCCAGATCAGGCCTGCCAAGGAACTGCGTTTCAGAGGCCTTTGTATGTGACGTTCCCGGTAGGCTGTGAGAGCACGGTGCAGAGCCAGTTGTTTCCTTGTTTCCCAAACAGCTGGAAGCAAGACGCTTTGGGGCCTCTCTGCCCCTTTGGAAACAAGGCAGCACGTTGGGTCTGGCAGCTCTAGGGCAATGGAGCACAACCAGAGCCGAAGTTCTACTTCTTCCAGATCAGGCCTGCCTAGACAGTGCGTTTCACAGGCCTTGATAAGAGATGTTCTCTTAGGCTATAAGAGCACTGGGCACAGCCAGTTGTTTCTTAGCTTCCCAAGAGGTGGAAGCAAGATGCTTTGGGGCCTCTCTCCCCCTTTGGAAACAAGGCAGCCCTTTGGGCCTTTCAGCTCTAGGGCAATGGAGCACACCCAGAGCAGAAGTTCTACCTCAGCCAGATCAGGCCTGCCAAGAAACTGCTTTTCACAGGCCTTCGTAAGAGGTGTTCCCGGAAGGCTGTAAGAGTACCTGGCAGAGCGAGTTGTTTCTTAGCTTCAAAAACAGCTGGAAGCAACATGATTTGGGGCCTCTCTCCCCCTTTGGAAACAAAGCAGCCTTTGTGCCTGGCAGCTCTAGGCCAAAGTAGCACACCCAGAGCAGAAGTTCTACCTCAGCCAGATCAGGCCTTCCAAGAAACTGCGTCTCACAGGCCTTTCTCTGTCACGTTGCCGGTAGGCTGTGAGAGCACTGTGCAGAGCCAGTTGTTTCTTAGCTTCCCAAAGATTTGGAAGCAAGATGCTTTGGGGACTCTCAGCCCCTTTGGAAACAAGGCGGCCCTTTGGGCCTGGCAGCTCTAGGCCAAAGTAGCACGCCCAGAGCAGGAGTTCTACTTCAGCCAGATCAGGCCTGCCAAGAAACTGCGTTTCACAGGCCTTGGTAAGAGATGTTCCCGGTAGGCTGTGAGAGCACTGTGGAGAGCCAGTTGCTTTAGCTTCCCACAGAGCTGGAAGCAAGATGCCTTGGGGCCTCTCTCTCCCTTTGGACACAAGGCAGCCTTTTGGGCCTGGCAGCTCTAGGCCAATGGAGCACACCCACAGCAGAAGTTCTACTTCAGGCAGATCAGTCCTGCCCAGAAACTGCGTTTCACAGCCCTTGGTAAGAGATGTTCACGGTAGGCTGTGAGAGCACTGGGCAGAACCAGTTGTTTTTTAGCTTCCCAAAGTGCTGGAGGCAAGATGCTTTGGGGCCTCTCTCACCCTTTGGAAACAAGGCAGCCCTTAGGTCCTGGTAGCTCTAGGCCTATGTAGCACAACCAGAACAGAAGTTCTACTTCAGCCAGGTCAGGCCTGCCAAGAAACTGCGTTTCACAGGCCTTTCAAAGAGATGTTCTCTTAGGCTGTAAGAGCACTGGGCAGAGCCAGCTGTTTCTTAGCTTCCCGAAGAGCTGGGAGCAAGATGCTTTGGGTCCACTCTCCGTCTTTGGAAACAAGGCAGCCCTTTGGGCCTGGCAGCTCTAGGGCAATGGAGCACGCCCAGAGCAGAAGTTCTACTTCAGCCAGATCAGGCCTGCCAGGAAACTGCGTTTCACAGGCCTTGGTAAGAGATGTTCCCGGTAGGCTGTAAGAGCACTGGGCAGAGCCAGTTGTTTCTTACCTTCCTGAAAAGCTGGAAGCAAGATGCTTGGGACCCCTCTGCCCGTTTGGGAACAAGGCGGCCTTTTGGGTCGGGAAGCTCTAGGCCAATGGAGCACACGCAGAGCAGGAGTTCTACTTCAGCCTGATCAGGCCTGCAAAGAAACAGCGTTTGACAGGCCTTGGTAAGAGATGTTCCCGGTAGGTGTAAGAGCACTGGGCAGAGCCAGTTGTTTCTTAGCTTCGCAAAGACCGGGAAGCAAGATGCTTTGGGCCTCTCTGCCCCTTGGAAACAGGGCAGCACTTGGGGCCTGGCAGCTCTAGGGCAATGGAGCACACCCAGAGCCGGAGTTCTACTTCAGCCAGATGAGGCGTGCCAAGAAACTGCGTGTCACAGGCCTTTCAAAGACATGTTCCCGGTAGGCTGTAAGAGCACGGGGCAGAGCGAGTTGGTTCTTAGCTTCCCAGAGAGCTGGAAGCAAGATGCTTTGGGGCCTCTCTGCCCCTTTGGAAACAAGGCAGCACCTTGGGCCTGGCAGCTCTAGGCCAATGGAGCACACCCAGAGCAGAAGTTCTACTTCGGCCAGTTCAGGCCACCAACAAACTGCGTTTCACAGGCCTTGGTAAGAGATGTTCCCGGTAGGCTGTAAGAGCACTGGGCAACGCCAGATGTTTCTTAGCTTCCCGAAGAGCTGGAAGCAAGATGCTTTGGGGCCTCTCATCCCCTTTGCAAACAAGGCCGACCTTTGGGCCAGGCAGCTCTAGGCCAATGGAGCACACCCAGAGCAGAAGTTCTACCTCAGCCAGATAAGGCCTGCCAAGAAACTGCGTTTCAAAGGCTTTGGTAAGAGATGTTCCCGGTACTCTGTTAGAGCACTGGGCAGAGCCATTTGTTTCTTAGCTTCCCAAAGAGCTGGAAGCAAGATGCTTTGGGGGCTCCCTGCCCCTTTGCCAACAAGGGCGACCTTTGGGCCTTTCAGCTCTAGGCCAATGGAGCACACCCAGAGCAGAAGTCCTACTTCAGCCAGATCAGGCCTGCCAAGGAACTGCGTTTCAGAGGCCTTTGTATGTGACGTTCCCGGTAGGCTGTGAGAGCACGGTGCAGAGCCAGTTGTTTCCTTGTTTCCCAAACAGCTGGAAGCAAGACGCTTTGGGGCCTCTCTGCCCCTTTGGAAACAAGGCAGCACGTTGGGTCTGGCAGCTCTAGGGCAATGGAGCACAACCAGAGCCGAAGTTCTACTTCTTCCAGATCAGGCCTGCCTAGACAGTGCGTTTCACAGGCCTTGATAAGAGATGTTCTCTTAGGCTATAAGAGCACTGGGCACAGCCAGTTGTTTCTTAGCTTCCCAAGAGGTGGAAGCAAGATGCTTTGGGGCCTCTCTCCCCCTTTGGAAACAAGGCAGCCCTTTGGGCCTTTCAGCTCTAGGGCAATGGAGCACACCCAGAGCAGAAGTTCTACCTCAGCCAGATCAGGCCTGCCAAGAAACTGCTTTTCACAGGCCTTCGTAAGAGGTGTTCCCGGAAGGCTGTAAGAGTACCTGGCAGAGCGAGTTGTTTCTTAGCTTCAAAAACAGCTGGAAGCAACATGATTTGGGGCCTCTCTCCCCCTTTGGAAACAAAGCAGCCTTTGTGCCTGGCAGCTCTAGGCCAAAGTAGCACACCCAGAGCAGAAGTTCTACCTCAGCCAGATCAGGCCTTCCAAGAAACTGCGTCTCACAGGCCTTTCTCTGTCACGTTGCCGGTAGGCTGTGAGAGCACTGTGCAGAGCCAGTTGTTTCTTAGCTTCCCAAAGATTTGGAAGCAAGATGCTTTGGGGACTCTCAGCCCCTTTGGAAACAAGGCGGCCCTTTGGGCCTGGCAGCTCTAGGCCAAAGTAGCACGCCCAGAGCAGGAGTTCTACTTCAGCCAGATCAGGCCTGCCAAGAAACTGCGTTTCACAGGCCTTGGTAAGAGATGTTCCCGGTAGGCTGTGAGAGCACTGTGGAGAGCCAGTTGCTTTAGCTTCCCACAGAGCTGGAAGCAAGATGCCTTGGGGCCTCTCTCTCCCTTTGGACACAAGGCAGCCTTTTGGGCCTGGCAGCTCTAGGCCAATGGAGCACACCCACAGCAGAAGTTCTACTTCAGGCAGATCAGTCCTGCCCAGAAACTGCGTTTCACAGCCCTTGGTAAGAGATGTTCACGGTAGGCTGTGAGAGCACTGGGCAGAACCAGTTGTTTTTTAGCTTCCCAAAGTGCTGGAGGCAAGATGCTTTGGGGCCTCTCTCACCCTTTGGAAACAAGGCAGCCCTTAGGTCCTGGTAGCTCTAGGCCTATGTAGCACAACCAGAACAGAAGTTCTACTTCAGCCAGGTCAGGCCTGCCAAGAAACTGCGTTTCACAGGCCTTTCAAAGAGATGTTCTCTTAGGCTGTAAGAGCACTGGGCAGAGCCAGCTGTTTCTTAGCTTCCCGAAGAGCTGGGAGCAAGATGCTTTGGGTCCACTCTCCGTCTTTGGAAACAAGGCAGCCCTTTGGGCCTGGCAGCTCTAGGGCAATGGAGCACGCCCAGAGCAGAAGTTCTACTTCAGCCAGATCAGGCCTGCCAGGAAACTGCGTTTCACAGGCCTTGGTAAGAGATGTTCCCGGTAGGCTGTAAGAGCACTGGGCAGAGCCAGTTGTTTCTTACCTTCCTGAAAAGCTGGAAGCAAGATGCTTGGGACCCCTCTGCCCGTTTGGGAACAAGGCAGCCTTTTGGGTCGGGAAGCTCTAGGCCAATGGAGCACACGCAGAGCAGGAGTTCTACTTCAGCCTGATCAGGCCTGCAAAGAAACAGCGTTTGACAGGCCTTGGTAAGAGATGTTCCCGGTAGGTGTAAGAGCACTGGGCAGAGCCAGTTGTTTCTTAGCTTCGCAAAGACCGGGAAGCAAGATGCTTTGGGCCTCTCTGCCCCTTGGAAACAGGGCAGCACTTGGGGCCTGGCAGCTCTAGGGCAATGGAGCACACCCAGAGCCGGAGTTCTACTTCAGCCAGATGAGGCGTGCCAAGAAACTGCGTGTCACAGGCCTTTCAAAGACATGTTCCCGGTAGGCTGTAAGAGCACGGGGCAGAGCGAGTTGGTTCTTAGCTTCCCAGAGAGCTGGAAGCAAGATGCTTTGGGGCCTCTCTGCCCCTTTGCAAACAAGGCAGCACCTTGGGCCTGGCAGCTCTAGGCCAATGGAGCACACCCAGAGCAGAAGTTCTACTTCGGCCAGTTCAGGCCACCAACAAACTGCGTTTCACAGGCCTTGGTAAGAGATGTTCCCGGTAGGCTGTAAGAGCACTGGGCAACGCCAGATGTTTCTTAGCTTCCCGAAGAGCTGGAAGCAAGATGCTTTGGGGCCTCTCATCCCCTTTGCAAACAAGGCCGACCTTTGGGCCAGGCAGCTCTAGGCCAATGGAGCACACCCAGAGCAGAAGTTCTACCTCAGCCAGATAAGGCCTGCCAAGAAACTGCGTTTCAAAGGCTTTGGTAAGAGATGTTCCCGGTACTCTGTTAGAGCACTGGGCAGAGCCATTTGTTTCTTAGCTTCCCAAAGAGCTGGAAGCAAGATGCTTTGGGGGCTCCCTGCCCCTTTGCCAACAAGGGCGACCTTTGGGCCTTTCAGCTCTAGGCCAATGGAGCACACCCAGAGCAGAAGTCCTACTTCAGCCAGATCAGGCCTGCCAAGGAACTGCGTTTCAGAGGCCTTTGTATGTGACGTTCCCGGTAGGCTGTGAGAGCACGGTGCAGAGCCAGTTGTTTCCTTGTTTCCCAAACAGCTGGAAGCAAGACGCTTTGGGGCCTCTCTGCCCCTTTGGAAACAAGGCAGCACGTTGGGTCTGGCAGCTCTAGGGCAATGGAGCACAACCAGAGCCGAAGTTCTACTTCTTCCAGATCAGGCCTGCCTAGACAGTGCGTTTCCCAGGCCTTGATAAGAGATGTTCTCTTAGGCTATAAGAGCACTGGGCACAGCCAGTTGTTTCTTAGCTTCCCAAGAGGTGGAAGCAAGATGCTTTGGGGCCTCTCTCCCCCTTTGGAAACAAGGCAGCCCTTTGGGCCTTTCAGCTCTAGGGCAATGGAGCACACCCAGAGCAGAAGTTCTACCTCAGCCAGATCAGGCCTGCCAAGAAACTGCTTTTCACAGGCCTTCGTAAGAGGTGTTCCCGGAAGGCTGTAAGAGTACCTGGCAGAGCGAGTTGTTTCTTAGCTTCAAAAACAGCTGGAAGCAACATGATTTGGGGCCTCTCTCCCCCTTTGGAAACAAAGCAGCCTTTGTGCCTGGCAGCTCTAGGCCAAAGTAGCACACCCAGAGCAGAAGTTCTACCTCAGCCAGATCAGGCCTTCCAAGAAACTGCGTCTCACAGGCCTTTCTCTGTCACGTTGCCGGTAGGCTGTGAGAGCACTGTGCAGAGCCAGTTGTTTCTTAGCTTCCCAAAGATTTGGAAGCAAGATGCTTTGGGGACTCTCAGCCCCTTTGGAAACAAGGCGGCCCTTTGGGCCTGGCAGCTCTAGGCCAAAGTAGCACGCCCAGAGCAGGAGTTCTACTTCAGCCAGATCAGGCCTGCCAAGAAACTGCGTTTCACAGGCCTTGGTAAGAGATGTTCCCGGTAGGCTGTGAGAGCACTGTGGAGAGCCAGTTGCTTTAGCTTCCCACAGAGCTGGAAGCAAGATGCCTTGGGGCCTCTCTCTCCCTTTGGACACAAGGCAGCCTTTTGGGCCTGGCAGCTCTAGGCCAATGGAGCACACCCACAGCAGAAGTTCTACTTCAGGCAGATCAGTCCTGCCCAGAAACTGCGTTTCACAGCCCTTGGTAAGAGATGTTCACGGTAGGCTGTGAGAGCACTGGGCAGAACCAGTTGTTTTTTAGCTTCCCAAAGTGCTGGAGGCAAGATGCTTTGGGGCCTCTCTCACCCTTTGGAAACAAGGCAGCCCTTAGGTCCTGGTAGCTCTAGGCCTATGTAGCACAACCAGAACAGAAGTTCTACTTCAGCCAGGTCAGGCCTGCCAAGAAACTGCGTTTCACAGGCCTTTCAAAGAGATGTTCTCTTAGGCTGTAAGAGCACTGGGCAGAGCCAGCTGTTTCTTAGCTTCCCGAAGAGCTGGGAGCAAGATGCTTTGGGTCCACTCTCCGTCTTTGGAAACAAGGCAGCCCTTTGGGCCTGGCAGCTCTAGGGCAATGGAGCACGCCCAGAGCAGAAGTTCTACTTCAGCCAGATCAGGCCTGCCAGGAAACTGCGTTTCACAGGCCTTGGTAAGAGATGTTCCCGGTAGGCTGTAAGAGCACTGGGCAGAGCCAGTTGTTTCTTACCTTCCTGAAAAGCTGGAAGCAAGATGCTTGGGACCCCTCTGCCCGTTTGGGAACAAGGCAGCCTTTTGGGTCGGGAAGCTCTAGGCCAATGGAGCACACGCAGAGCAGGAGTTCTACTTCAGCCTGATCAGGCCTGCAAAGAAACAGCGTTTGACAGGCCTTGGTAAGAGATGTTCCCGGTAGGTGTAAGAGCACTGGGCAGAGCCAGTTGTTTCTTAGCTTCGCAAAGACCGGGAAGCAAGATGCTTTGGGCCTCTCTGCCCCTTGGAAACAGGGCAGCACTTGGGGCCTGGCAGCTCTAGGGCAATGGAGCACACCCAGAGCCGGAGTTCTACTTCAGCCAGATGAGGCGTGCCAAGAAACTGCGTGTCACAGGCCTTTCAAAGACATGTTCCCGGTAGGCTGTAAGAGCACGGGGCAGAGCGAGTTGGTTCTTAGCTTCCCAGAGAGCTGGAAGCAAGATGCTTTGGGGCCTCTCTGCCCCTTTGGAAACAAGGCAGCACCTTGGGCCTGGCAGCTCTAGGCCAATGGAGCACACCCAGAGCAGAAGTTCTACTTCGGCCAGTTCAGGCCACCAACAAACTGCGTTTCACAGGCCTTGGTAAGAGATGTTCCCGGTAGGCTGTAAGAGCACTGGGCAACGCCAGATGTTTCTTAGCTTCCCGAAGAGCTGGAAGCAAGATGCTTTGGGGCCTCTCATCCCCTTTGCAAACAAGGCCGACCTTTGGGCCAGGCAGCTCTAGGCCAATGGAGCACACCCAGAGCAGAAGTTCTACCTCAGCCAGATAAGGCCTGCCAAGAAACTGCGTTTCAAAGGCTTTGGTAAGAGATGTTCCCGGTACTCTGTTAGAGCACTGGGCAGAGCCATTTGTTTCTTAGCTTCCCAAAGAGCTGGAAGCAAGATGCTTTGGGGGCTCCCTGCCCCTTTGCCAACAAGGGCGACCTTTGGGCCTTTCAGCTCTAGGCCAATGGAGCACACCCAGAGCAGAAGTCCTACTTCAGCCAGATCAGGCCTGCCAAGGAACTGCGTTTCAGAGGCCTTTGTATGTGACGTTCCCGGTAGGCTGTGAGAGCACGGTGCAGAGCCAGTTGTTTCCTTGTTTCCCAAACAGCTGGAAGCAAGACGCTTTGGGGCCTCTCTGCCCCTTTGGAAACAAGGCAGCACGTTGGGTCTGGCAGCTCTAGGGCAATGGAGCACAACCAGAGCCGAAGTTCTACTTCTTCCAGATCAGGCCTGCCTAGACAGTGCGTTTCCCAGGCCTTGATAAGAGATGTTCTCTTAGGCTATAAGAGCACTGGGCACAGCCAGTTGTTTCTTAGCTTCCCAAGAGGTGGAAGCAAGATGCTTTGGGGCCTCTCTCCCCCTTTGGAAACAAGGCAGCCCTTTGGGCCTTTCAGCTCTAGGGCAATGGAGCACACCCAGAGCAGAAGTTCTACCTCAGCCAGATCAGGCCTGCCAAGAAACTGCTTTTCACAGGCCTTCGTAAGAGGTGTTCCCGGAAGGCTGTAAGAGTACCTGGCAGAGCGAGTTGTTTCTTAGCTTCAAAAACATCTGGAAGCAACATGATTTGGGGCCTCTCTCCCCCTTTGGAAACAAAGCAGCCTTTGTGCCTGGCAGCTCTAGGCCAAAGTAGCACACCCAGAGCAGAAGTTCTACCTCAGCCAGATCAGGCCTTCCAAGAAACTGCGTCTCACAGGCCTTTCTCTGTCACGTTGCCGGTAGGCTGTGAGAGCACTGTGCAGAGCCAGTTGTTTCTTAGCTTCCCAAAGATTTGGAAGCAAGATGCTTTGGGGACTCTCAGCCCCTTTGGAAACAAGGCGGCCCTTTGGGCCTGGCAGCTCTAGGCCAAAGTAGCACGCCCAGAGCAGGAGTTCTACTTCAGCCAGATCAGGCCTGCCAAGAAACTGCGTTTCACAGGCCTTGGTAAGAGATGTTCCCGGTAGGCTGTGAGAGCACTGTGGAGAGCCAGTTGCTTTAGCTTCCCACAGAGCTGGAAGCAAGATGCCTTGGGGCCTCTCTCTCCCTTTGGACACAAGGCAGCCTTTTGGGCCTGGCAGCTCTAGGCCAATGGAGCACACCCACAGCAGAAGTTCTACTTCAGGCAGATCAGTCCTGCCCAGAAACTGCGTTTCACAGCCCTTGGTAAGAGATGTTCACGGTAGGCTGTGAGAGCACTGGGCAGAACCAGTTGTTTTTTAGCTTCCCAAAGTGCTGGAGGCAAGATGCTTTGGGGCCTCTCTCACCCTTTGGAAACAAGGCAGCCCTTAGGTCCTGGTAGCTCTAGGCCTATGTAGCACAACCAGAACAGAAGTTCTACTTCAGCCAGGTCAGGCCTGCCAAGAAACTGCGTTTCACAGGCCTTTCAAAGAGATGTTCTCTTAGGCTGTAAGAGCACTGGGCAGAGCCAGCTGTTTCTTAGCTTCCCGAAGAGCTGGGAGCAAGATGCTTTGGGTCCACTCTCCGTCTTTGGAAACAAGGCAGCCCTTTGGGCCTGGCAGCTCTAGGGCAATGGAGCACGCCCAGAGCAGAAGTTCTACTTCAGCCAGATCAGGCCTGCCAGGAAACTGCGTTTCACAGGCCTTGGTAAGAGATGTTCCCGGTAGGCTGTAAGAGCACTGGGCAGAGCCAGTTGTTTCTTACCTTCCTGAAAAGCTGGAAGCAAGATGCTTGGGACCCCTCTGCCCGTTTGGGAACAAGGCAGCCTTTTGGGTCGGGAAGCTCTAGGCCAATGGAGCACACGCAGAGCAGGAGTTCTACTTCAGCCTGATCAGGCCTGCAAAGAAACAGCGTTTGACAGGCCTTGGTAAGAGATGTTCCCGGTAGGTGTAAGAGCACTGGGCAGAGCCAGTTGTTTCTTAGCTTCGCAAAGACCGGGAAGCAAGATGCTTTGGGCCTCTCTGCCCCTTGGAAACAGGGCAGCACTTGGGGCCTGGCAGCTCTAGGGCAATGGAGCACACCCAGAGCCGGAGTTCTACTTCAGCCAGATGAGGCGTGCCAAGAAACTGCGTGTCACAGGCCTTTCAAAGACATGTTCCCGGTAGGCTGTAAGAGCACGGGGCAGAGCGAGTTGGTTCTTAGCTTCCCAGAGAGCTGGAAGCAAGATGCTTTGGGGCCTCTCTGCCCCTTTGGAAACAAGGCAGCACCTTGGGCCTGGCAGCTCTAGGCCAATGGAGCACACCCAGAGCAGAAGTTCTACTTCGGCCAGTTCAGGCCACCAACAAACTGCGTTTCACAGGCCTTGGTAAGAGATGTTCCCGGTAGGCTGTAAGAGCACTGGGCAACGCCAGATGTTTCTTAGCTTCCCGAAGAGCTGGAAGCAAGATGCTTTGGGGCCTCTCATCCCCTTTGCAAACAAGGCCGACCTTTGGGCCAGGCAGCTCTAGGCCAATGGAGCACACCCAGAGCAGAAGTTCTACCTCAGCCAGATAAGGCCTGCCAAGAAACTGCGTTTCAAAGGCTTTGGTAAGAGATGTTCCCGGTACTCTGTTAGAGCACTGGGCAGAGCCATTTGTTTCTTAGCTTCCCAAAGAGCTGGAAGCAAGATGCTTTGGGGGCTCCCTGCCCCTTTGCCAACAAGGGCGACCTTTGGGCCTTTCAGCTCTAGGCCAATGGAGCACACCCAGAGCAGAAGTCCTACTTCAGCCAGATCAGGCCTGCCAAGGAACTGCGTTTCAGAGGCCTTTGTATGTGACGTTCCCGGTAGGCTGTGAGAGCACGGTGCAGAGCCAGTTGTTTCCTTGTTTCCCAAACAGCTGGAAGCAAGACGCTTTGGGGCCTCTCTGCCCCTTTGGAAACAAGGCAGCACGTTGGGTCTGGCAGCTCTAGGGCAATGGAGCACAACCAGAGCCGAAGTTCTACTTCTTCCAGATCAGGCCTGCCTAGACAGTGCGTTTCCCAGGCCTTGATAAGAGATGTTCTCTTAGGCTATAAGAGCACTGGGCACAGCCAGTTGTTTCTTAGCTTCCCAAGAGGTGGAAGCAAGATGCTTTGGGGCCTCTCTCCCCCTTTGGAAACAAGGCAGCCCTTTGGGCCTTTCAGCTCTAGGGCAATGGAGCACACCCAGAGCAGAAGTTCTACCTCAGCCAGATCAGGCCTGCCAAGAGACTGCTTTTCACAGGCCTTCGTAAGAGGTGTTCCCGGAAGGCTGTAAGAGTACCTGGCAGAGCGAGTTGTTTCTTAGCTTCAAAAACAGCTGGAAGCAACATGATTTGGGGCCTCTCTCCCCCTTTGGAAACAAAGCAGCCTTTGTGCCTGGCAGCTCTAGGCCAAAGTAGCACACCCAGAGCAGAAGTTCTACCTCAGCCAGATCAGGCCTTCCAAGAAACTGCGTCTCACAGGCCTTTCTCTGTCACGTTGCCGGTAGGCTGTGAGAGCACTGTGCAGAGCCAGTTGTTTCTTAGCTTCCCAAAGATTTGGAAGCAAGATGCTTTGGGGACTCTCAGCCCCTTTGGAAACAAGGCGGCCCTTTGGGCCTGGCAGCTCTAGGCCAAAGTAGCACGCCCAGAGCAGGAGTTCTACTTCAGCCAGATCAGGCCTGCCAAGAAACTGCGTTTCACAGGCCTTGGTAAGAGATGTTCCCGGTAGGCTGTGAGAGCACTGTGGAGAGCCAGTTGCTTTAGCTTCCCACAGAGCTGGAAGCAAGATGCCTTGGGGCCTCTCTCTCCCTTTGGACACAAGGCAGCCTTTTGGGCCTGGCAGCTCTAGGCCAATGGAGCACACCCACAGCAGAAGTTCTACTTCAGGCAGATCAGTCCTGCCCAGAAACTGCGTTTCACAGCCCTTGGTAAGAGATGTTCACGGTAGGCTGTGAGAGCACTGGGCAGAACCAGTTGTTTTTTAGCTTCCCAAAGTGCTGGAGGCAAGATGCTTTGGGGCCTCTCTCACCCTTTGGAAACAAGGCAGCCCTTAGGTCCTGGTAGCTCTAGGCCTATGTAGCACAACCAGAACAGAAGTTCTACTTCAGCCAGGTCAGGCCTGCCAAGAAACTGCGTTTCACAGGCCTTTCAAAGAGATGTTCTCTTAGGCTGTAAGAGCACTGGGCAGAGCCAGCTGTTTCTTAGCTTCCCGAAGAGCTGGGAGCAAGATGCTTTGGGTCCACTCTCCGTCTTTGGAAACAAGGCAGCCCTTTGGGCCTGGCAGCTCTAGGGCAATGGAGCACGCCCAGAGCAGAAGTTCTACTTCAGCCAGATCAGGCCTGCCAGGAAACTGCGTTTCACAGGCCTTGGTAAGAGATGTTCCCGGTAGGCTGTAAGAGCACTGGGCAGAGCCAGTTGTTTCTTACCTTCCTGAAAAGCTGGAAGCAAGATGCTTGGGACCCCTCTGCCCGTTTGGGAACAAGGCAGCCTTTTGGGTCGGGAAGCTCTAGGCCAATGGAGCACACGCAGAGCAGGAGTTCTACTTCAGCCTGATCAGGCCTGCAAAGAAACAGCGTTTGACAGGCCTTGGTAAGAGATGTTCCCGGTAGGTGTAAGAGCACTGGGCAGAGCCAGTTGTTTCTTAGCTTCGCAAAGACCGGGAAGCAAGATGCTTTGGGCCTCTCTGCCCCTTGGAAACAGGGCAGCACTTGGGGCCTGGCAGCTCTAGGGCAATGGAGCACACCCAGAGCCGGAGTTCTACTTCGGCCAGATGAGGCGTGCCAAGAAACTGCGTGTCACAGGCCTTTCAAAGACATGTTCCCGGTAGGCTGTAAGAGCACGGGGCAGAGCGAGTTGGTTCTTAGCTTCCCAGAGAGCTGGAAGCAAGATGCTTTGGGGCCTCTCTGCCCCTTTGGAAACAAGGCAGCACCTTGGGCCTGGCAGCTCTAGGCCAATGGAGCACACCCAGAGCAGAAGTTCTACTTCGGCCAGTTCAGGCCACCAACAAACTGCGTTTCACAGGCCTTGGTAAGAGATGTTCCCGGTAGGCTGTAAGAGCACTGGGCAACGCCAGATGTTTCTTAGCTTCCCGAAGAGCTGGAAGCATGATGCTTTGGGGCCTCTCATCCCCTTTGCAAACAAGGCCGACCTTTGGGCCAGGCAGCTCTAGGCCAATGGAGCACACCCAGAGCAGAAGTTCTACCTCAGCCAGATAAGGCCTGCCAAGAAACTGCGTTTCAAAGGCTTTGGTAAGAGATGTTCCCGGTACTCTGTTAGAGCACTGGGCAGAGCCATTTGTTTCTTAGCTTCCCAAAGAGCTGGAAGCAAGATGCTTTGGGGGCTCCCTGCCCCTTTGCCAACAAGGGCGACCTTTGGGCCTTTCAGCTCTAGGCCAATGGAGCACACCCAGAGCAGAAGTCCTACTTCAGCCAGATCAGGCCTGCCAAGGAACTGCGTTTCAGAGGCCTTTGTATGTGACGTTCCCGGTAGGCTGTGAGAGCACGGTGCAGAGCCAGTTGTTTCCTTGTTTCCCAAACAGCTGGAAGCAAGACGCTTTGGGGCCTCTCTGCCCCTTTGGAAACAAGGCAGCACGTTGGGTCTGGCAGCTCTAGGGCAATGGAGCACAACCAGAGCCGAAGTTCTACTTCTTCCAGATCAGGCCTGCCTAGACAGTGCGTTTCACAGGCCTTGATAAGAGATGTTCTCTTAGGCTATAAGAGCACTGGGCACAGCCAGTTGTTTCTTAGCTTCCCAAGAGGTGGAAGCAAGATGCTTTGGGGCCTCTCTCCCCCTTTGGAAACAAGGCAGCCCTTTGGGCCTTTCAGCTCTAGGGCAATGGAGCACACCCAGAGCAGAAGTTCTACCTCAGCCAGATCAGGCCTGCCAAGAGACTGCTTTTCACAGGCCTTCGTAAGAGGTGTTCCCGGAAGGCTGTAAGAGTACCTGGCAGAGCGAGTTGTTTCTTAGCTTCAAAAACAGCTGGAAGCAACATGATTTGGGGCCTCTCTCCCCCTTTGGAAACAAAGCAGCCTTTGTGCCTGGCAGCTCTAGGCCAAAGTAGCACACCCAGAGCAGAAGTTCTACCTCAGCCAGATCAGGCCTTCCAAGAAACTGCGTCTCACAGGCCTTTCTCTGTCACGTTGCCGGTAGGCTGTGAGAGCACTGTGCAGAGCCAGTTGTTTCTTAGCTTCCCAAAGATTTGGAAGCAAGATGCTTTGGGGACTCTCAGCCCCTTTGGAAACAAGGCGGCCCTTTGGGCCTGGCAGCTCTAGGCCAAAGTAGCACGCCCAGAGCAGGAGTTCTACTTCAGCCAGATCAGGCCTGCCAAGAAACTGCGTTTCACAGGCCTTGGTAAGAGATGTTCCCGGTAGGCTGTGAGAGCACTGTGGAGAGCCAGTTGCTTTAGCTTCCCACAGAGCTGGAAGCAAGATGCCTTGGGGCCTCTCTCTCCCTTTGGACACAAGGCAGCCTTTTGGGCCTGGCAGCTCTAGGCCAATGGAGCACACCCACAGCAGAAGTTCTACTTCAGGCAGATCAGTCCTGCCCAGAAACTGCGTTTCACAGCCCTTGGTAAGAGATGTTCACGGTAGGCTGTGAGAGCACTGGGCAGAACCAGTTGTTTTTTAGCTTCCCAAAGTGCTGGAGGCAAGATGCTTTGGGGCCTCTCTCACCCTTTGGAAACAAGGCAGCCCTTAGGTCCTGGTAGCTCTAGGCCTATGTAGCACAACCAGAACAGAAGTTCTACTTCAGCCAGGTCAGGCCTGCCAAGAAACTGCGTTTCACAGGCCTTTCAAAGAGATGTTCTCTTAGGCTGTAAGAGCACTGGGCAGAGCCAGCTGTTTCTTAGCTTCCCGAAGAGCTGGGAGCAAGATGCTTTGGGTCCACTCTCCGTCTTTGGAAACAAGGCAGCCCTTTGGGCCTGGCAGCTCTAGGGCAATGGAGCACGCCCAGAGCAGAAGTTCTACTTCAGCCAGATCAGGCCTGCCAGGAAACTGCGTTTCACAGGCCTTGGTAAGAGATGTTCCCGGTAGGCTGTAAGAGCACTGGGCAGAGCCAGTTGTTTCTTACCTTCCTGAAAAGCTGGAAGCAAGATGCTTGGGACCCCTCTGCCCGTTTGGGAACAAGGCAGCCTTTTGGGTCGGGAAGCTCTAGGCCAATGGAGCACACGCAGAGCAGGAGTTCTACTTCAGCCTGATCAGGCCTGCAAAGAAACAGCGTTTGACAGGCCTTGGTAAGAGATGTTCCCGGTAGGTGTAAGAGCACTGGGCAGAGCCAGTTGTTTCTTAGCTTCGCAAAGACCGGGAAGCAAGATGCTTTGGGCCTCTCTGCCCCTTGGAAACAGGGCAGCACTTGGGGCCTGGCAGCTCTAGGGCAATGGAGCACACCCAGAGCCGGAGTTCTACTTCGGCCAGATGAGGCGTGCCAAGAAACTGCGTGTCACAGGCCTTTCAAAGACATGTTCCCGGTAGGCTGTAAGAGCACGGGGCAGAGCGAGTTGGTTCTTAGCTTCCCAGAGAGCTGGAAGCAAGATGCTTTGGGGCCTCTCTGCCCCTTTGGAAACAAGGCAGCACCTTGGGCCTGGCAGCTCTAGGCCAATGGAGCACACCCAGAGCAGAAGTTCTACTTCGGCCAGTTCAGGCCACCAACAAACTGCGTTTCACAGGCCTTGGTAAGAGATGTTCCCGGTAGGCTGTAAGAGCACTGGGCAACGCCAGATGTTTCTTAGCTTCCCGAAGAGCTGGAAGCAAGATGCTTTGGGGCCTCTCATCCCCTTTGCAAACAAGGCCGACCTTTGGGCCAGGCAGCTCTAGGCCAATGGAGCACACCCAGAGCAGAAGTTCTACCTCAGCCAGATAAGGCCTGCCAAGAAACTGCGTTTCAAAGGCTTTGGTAAGAGATGTTCCCGGTACTCTGTTAGAGCACTGGGCAGAGCCATTTGTTTCTTAGCTTCCCAAAGAGCTGGAAGCAAGATGCTTTGGGGGCTCCCTGCCCCTTTGCCAACAAGGGCGACCTTTGGGCCTTTCAGCTCTAGGCCAATGGAGCACACCCAGAGCAGAAGTCCTACTTCAGCCAGATCAGGCCTGCCAAGGAACTGCGTTTCAGAGGCCTTTGTATGTGACGTTCCCGGTAGGCTGTGAGAGCACGGTGCAGAGCCAGTTGTTTCCTTGTTTCCCAAACAGCTGGAAGCAAGACGCTTTGGGGCCTCTCTGCCCCTTTGGAAACAAGGCAGCACGTTGGGTCTGGCAGCTCTAGGGCAATGGAGCACAACCAGAGCCGAAGTTCTACTTCTTCCAGATCAGGCCTGCCTAGACAGTGCGTTTCACAGGCCTTGATAAGAGATGTTCTCTTAGGCTATAAGAGCACTGGGCACAGCCAGTTGTTTCTTAGCTTCCCAAGAGGTGGAAGCAAGATGCTTTGGGGCCTCTCTCCCCCTTTGGAAACAAGGCAGCCCTTTGGGCCTTTCAGCTCTAGGGCAATGGAGCACACCCAGAGCAGAAGTTCTACCTCAGCCAGATCAGGCCTGCCAAGAGACTGCTTTTCACAGGCCTTCGTAAGAGGTGTTCCCGGAAGGCTGTAAGAGTACCTGGCAGAGCGAGTTGTTTCTTAGCTTCAAAAACAGCTGGAAGCAACATGATTTGGGGCCTCTCTCCCCCTTTGGAAACAAAGCAGCCTTTGTGCCTGGCAGCTCTAGGCCAAAGTAGCACACCCAGAGCAGAAGTTCTACCTCAGCCAGATCAGGCCTTCCAAGAAACTGCGTCTCACAGGCCTTTCTCTGTCACGTTGCCGGTAGGCTGTGAGAGCACTGTGCAGAGCCAGTTGTTTCTTAGCTTCCCAAAGATTTGGAAGCAAGATGCTTTGGGGACTCTCAGCCCCTTTGGAAACAAGGCGGCCCTTTGGGCCTGGCAGCTCTAGGCCAAAGTAGCACGCCCAGAGCAGGAGTTCTACTTCAGCCAGATCAGGCCTGCCAAGAAACTGCGTTTCACAGGCCTTGGTAAGAGATGTTCCCGGTAGGCTGTGAGAGCACTGTGGAGAGCCAGTTGCTTTAGCTTCCCACAGAGCTGGAAGCAAGATGCCTTGGGGCCTCTCTCTCCCTTTGGACACAAGGCAGCCTTTTGGGCCTGGCAGCTCTAGGCCAATGGAGCACACCCACAGCAGAAGTTCTACTTCAGGCAGATCAGTCCTGCCCAGAAACTGCGTTTCACAGCCCTTGGTAAGAGATGTTCACGGTAGGCTGTGAGAGCACTGGGCAGAACCAGTTGTTTTTTAGCTTCCCAAAGTGCTGGAGGCAAGATGCTTTGGGGCCTCTCTCACCCTTTGGAAACAAGGCAGCCCTTAGGTCCTGGTAGCTCTAGGCCTATGTAGCACAACCAGAACAGAAGTTCTACTTCAGCCAGGTCAGGCCTGCCAAGAAACTGCGTTTCACAGGCCTTTCAAAGAGATGTTCTCTTAGGCTGTAAGAGCACTGGGCAGAGCCAGCTGTTTCTTAGCTTCCCGAAGAGCTGGGAGCAAGATGCTTTGGGTCCACTCTCCGTCTTTGGAAACAAGGCAGCCCTTTGGGCCTGGCAGCTCTAGGGCAATGGAGCACGCCCAGAGCAGAAGTTCTACTTCAGCCAGATCAGGCCTGCCAGGAAACTGCGTTTCA
This sequence comes from Equus asinus, assembly GCF_041296235.1. Lineage (NCBI taxonomy): Eukaryota > Metazoa > Chordata > Mammalia > Perissodactyla > Equidae > Equus > Equus asinus. Next base: position 2,773,852 of record NW_027225523.1, read on the forward strand.
CAGGCCTTGGTAAGAGATGTTCCCGGTAGGCTGTAAGAGCACTGGGCAGAGCCAGTTGTTTCTTACCTTCCTGAAAAGCTGGAAGCAAGATGCTTGGGACCCCTCTGCCCGTTTGGGAACAAGGCAGCCTTTTGGGTCGGGAAGCTCTAGGCCAATGGAGCACACGCAGAGCAGGAGTTCTACTTCAGCCTGATCAGGCCTGCAAAGAAACAGCGTTTGACAGGCCTTGGTAAGAGATGTTCCCGGTAGGTGTAAGAGCACTGGGCAGAGCCAGTTGTTTCTTAGCTTCGCAAAGACCGGGAAGCAAGATGCTTTGGGCCTCTCTGCCCCTTGGAAACAGGGCAGCACTTGGGGCCTGGCAGCTCTAGGGCAATGGAGCACACCCAGAGCCGGAGTTCTACTTCGGCCAGATGAGGCGTGCCAAGAAACTGCGTGTCACAGGCCTTTCAAAGACATGTTCCCGGTAGGCTGTAAGAGCACGGGGCAGAGCGAGTTGGTTCTTAGCTTCCCAGAGAGCTGGAAGCAAGATGCTTTGGGGCCTCTCTGCCCCTTTGGAAACAAGGCAGCACCTTGGGCCTGGCAGCTCTAGGCCAATGGAGCACACCCAGAGCAGAAGTTCTACTTCGGCCAGTTCAGGCCACCAACAAACTGCGTTTCACAGGCCTTGGTAAGAGATGTTCCCGGTAGGCTGTAAGAGCACTGGGCAACGCCAGATGTTTCTTAGCTTCCCGAAGAGCTGGAAGCAAGATGCTTTGGGGCCTCTCATCCCCTTTGCAAACAAGGCCGACCTTTGGGCCAGGCAGCTCTAGGCCAATGGAGCACACCCAGAGCAGAAGTTCTACCTCAGCCAGATAAGGCCTGCCAAGAAACTGCGTTTCAAAGGCTTTGGTAAGAGATGTTCCCGGTACTCTGTTAGAGCACTGGGCAGAGCCATTTGTTTCTTAGCTTCCCAAAGAGCTGGAAGCAAGATGCTTTGGGGGCTCCCTGCCCCTTTGCCAACAAGGGCGACCTTTGGGCCTTTCAGCTCTAGGCCAATGGAGCACACCCAGAGCAGAAGTCCTACTTCAGCCAGATCAGGCCTGCCAAGGAACTGCGTTTCAGAGGCCTTTGTATGTGACGTTCCCGGTAGGCTGTGAGAGCACGGTGCAGAGCCAGTTGTTTCCTTGTTTCCCAAACAGCTGGAAGCAAGACGCTTTGGGGCCTCTCTGCCCCTTTGGAAACAAGGCAGCACGTTGGGTCTGGCAGCTCTAGGGCAATGGAGCACAACCAGAGCCGAAGTTCTACTTCTTCCAGATCAGGCCTGCCTAGACAGTGCGTTTCACAGGCCTTGATAAGAGATGTTCTCTTAGGCTATAAGAGCACTGGGCACAGCCAGTTGTTTCTTAGCTTCCCAAGAGGTGGAAGCAAGATGCTTTGGGGCCTCTCTCCCCCTTTGGAAACAAGGCAGCCCTTTGGGCCTTTCAGCTCTAGGGCAATGGAGCACACCCAGAGCAGAAGTTCTACCTCAGCCAGATCAGGCCTGCCAAGAGACTGCTTTTCACAGGCCTTCGTAAGAGGTGTTCCCGGAAGGCTGTAAGAGTACCTGGCAGAGCGAGTTGTTTCTTAGCTTCAAAAACAGCTGGAAGCAACATGATTTGGGGCCTCTCTCCCCCTTTGGAAACAAAGCAGCCTTTGTGCCTGGCAGCTCTAGGCCAAAGTAGCACACCCAGAGCAGAAGTTCTACCTCAGCCAGATCAGGCCTTCCAAGAAACTGCGTCTCACAGGCCTTTCTCTGTCACGTTGCCGGTAGGCTGTGAGAGCACTGTGCAGAGCCAGTTGTTTCTTAGCTTCCCAAAGATTTGGAAGCAAGATGCTTTGGGGACTCTCAGCCCCTTTGGAAACAAGGCGGCCCTTTGGGCCTGGCAGCTCTAGGCCAAAGTAGCACGCCCAGAGCAGGAGTTCTACTTCAGCCAGATCAGGCCTGCCAAGAAACTGCGTTTCACAGGCCTTGGTAAGAGATGTTCCCGGTAGGCTGTGAGAGCACTGTGGAGAGCCAGTTGCTTTAGCTTCCCACAGAGCTGGAAGCAAGATGCCTTGGGGCCTCTCTCTCCCTTTGGACACAAGGCAGCCTTTTGGGCCTGGCAGCTCTAGGCCAATGGAGCACACCCACAGCAGAAGTTCTACTTCAGGCAGATCAGTCCTGCCCAGAAACTGCGTTTCACAGCCCTTGGTAAGAGATGTTCACGGTAGGCTGTGAGAGCACTGGGCAGAACCAGTTGTTTTTTAGCTTCCCAAAGTGCTGGAGGCAAGATGCTTTGGGGCCTCTCTCACCCTTTGGAAACAAGGCAGCCCTTAGGTCCTGGTAGCTCTAGGCCTATGTAGCACAACCAGAACAGAAGTTCTACTTCAGCCAGGTCAGGCCTGCCAAGAAACTGCGTTTCACAGGCCTTTCAAAGAGATGTTCTCTTAGGCTGTAAGAGCACTGGGCAGAGCCAGCTGTTTCTTAGCTTCCCGAAGAGCTGGGAGCAAGATGCTTTGGGTCCACTCTCCGTCTTTGGAAACAAGGCAGCCCTTTGGGCCTGGCAGCTCTAGGGCAATGGAGCACACCCAGAGCAGAAGTTCTACTTCAGCCAGATCAGGCCTGCCAGGAAACTGCGTTTCACAGGCCTTGGTAAGAGATGTTCCCGGTAGGCTGTAAGAGCACTGGGCAGAGCCAGTTGTTTCTTACCTTCCTGAAAAGCTGGAAGCAAGATGCTTGGGACCCCTCTGCCCGTTTGGGAACAAGGCGGCCTTTTGGGTCGGGAAGCTCTAGGCCAATGGAGCACACGCAGAGCAGGAGTTCTACTTCAGCCTGATCAGGCCTGCAAAGAAACAGCGTTTGACAGGCCTTGGTAAGAGATGTTCCCGGTAGGTGTAAGAGCACTGGGCAGAGCCAGTTGTTTCTTAGCTTCGCAAAGACCGGGAAGCAAGATGCTTTGGGCCTCTCTGCCCCTTGGAAACAGGGCAGCACTTTGGGCCTGGCAGCTCTAGGGCAATGGAGCACACCAAGAGCCGGAGTTCTACTTCAGCCAGATGAGGCCTGCCAAGAAACTGCGTTTCACAGGCCTTTCAAAGACATGTTCCCGGTAGGCTGTAAGAGCACGGGGCAGAGCGAGTTGGTTCTTAGCTTCCCAGACAGCTGGAAGCAAGATGCTTTGGGGCCTCTCTGCCCCTTTGGAAACAAGGCAGCACCTTGGGCCTGGCAGCTCTAGGCCAATGGAGCACACCCAGAGCAGAAGTTCTACTTCGGCCAGTTCAGGCCACCAACAAACTGCGTTTCACACGCCTTGGTAAGAGATGTTCCCGGTAGGCTGTAAGAGCACTGGGCAACGCCAGATGTTTCTTAGCTTCCCGAAGAGCTGGAAGCAAGATGCTTTGGGGCCTCTCATCCCCTTTGCAAACAAGGCCGACCTTTGGGCCAGGCAGCTCTAGGCCAATGGAGCACACCCAGAGCAGAAGTTCTACCTCAGCCAGATAAGGCCTGCCAAGAAACTGCGTTTCAAAGGCTTTGGTAAGAGATGTTCCCGGTACTCTGTTAGAGCACTGGGCAGAGCCATTTGTTTCTTAGCTTCCCAAAGAGCTGGAAGCAAGATGCTCTGGGGGCTCCCTGCCCCTTTGCCAACAAGGGCGACCTTTGGGCCTTTCAGCTCTAGGCCAATGGAGCACACCCAGAGCAGAAGTCCTACTTCAGCCAGATCAGGCCTGCCAAGGAACTGCGTTTCAGAGGCCTTTGTATGTGACGTTCCCGGTAGGCTGTGAGAGCACGGTGCAGAGCCAGTTGTTTCCTTGTTTCCCAAACAGCTGGAAGCAAGACGCTTTGGGGCCTCTCTGCCCCTTTGGAAACAAGGCAGCACGTTGGGTCTGGCAGCTCTAGGGCAATGGAGCACAACCAGAGCCGAAGTTCTACTTCTTCCAGATCAGGCCTGCCTAGACAGTGCGTTTCACAGGCCTTGATAAGAGATGTTCTCTTAGGCTATAAGAGCACTGGGCACAGCCAGTTGTTTCTTAGCTTCCCAAGAGGTGGAAGCAAGATGCTTTGGGGCCTCTCTCCCCCTTTGGAAACAAGGCAGCCCTTTGGGCCTTTCAGCTCTAGGGCAATGGAGCACACCCAGAGCAGAAGTTCTACCTCAGCCAGATCAGGCCTGCCAAGAAACTGCTTTTCACAGGCCTTCGTAAGAGGTGTTCCCGGAAGGCTGTAAGAGTACCTGGCAGAGCGAGTTGTTTCTTAGCTTCAAAAACAGCTGGAAGCAACATGATTTGGGGCCTCTCTCCCCCTTTGGAAACAAAGCAGCCTTTGTGCCTGGCAGCTCTAGGCCAAAGTAGCACACCCAGAGCAGAAGTTCTACCTCAGCCAGATCAGGCCTTCCAAGAAACTGCGTCTCACAGGCCTTTCTCTGTCACGTTGCCGGTAGGCTGTGAGAGCACTGTGCAGAGCCAGTTGTTTCTTAGCTTCCCAAAGATTTGGAAGCAAGATGCTTTGGGGACTCTCAGCCCCTTTGGAAACAAGGCGGCCCTTTGGGCCTGGCAGCTCTAGGCCAAAGTAGCACGCCCAGAGCAGGAGTTCTACTTCAGCCAGATCAGGCCTGCCAAGAAACTGCGTTTCACAGGCCTTGGTAAGAGATGTTCCCGGTAGGCTGTGAGAGCACTGTGGAGAGCCAGTTGCTTTAGCTTCCCACAGAGCTGGAAGCAAGATGCCTTGGGGCCTCTCTCTCCCTTTGGACACAAGGCAGCCTTTTGGGCCTGGCAGCTCTAGGCCAATGGAGCACACCCACAGCAGAAGTTCTACTTCAGGCAGATCAGTCCTGCCCAGAAACTGCGTTTCACAGCCCTTGGTAAGAGATGTTCACGGTAGGCTGTGAGAGCACTGGGCAGAACCAGTTGTTTTTTAGCTTCCCAAAGTGCTGGAGGCAAGATGCTTTGGGGCCTCTCTCACCCTTTGGAAACAAGGCAGCCCTTAGGTCCTGGTAGCTCTAGGCCTATGTAGCACAACCAGAACAGAAGTTCTACTTCAGCCAGGTCAGGCCTGCCAAGAAACTGCGTTTCACAGGCCTTTCAAAGAGATGTTCTCTTAGGCTGTAAGAGCACTGGGCAGAGCCAGCTGTTTCTTAGCTTCCCGAAGAGCTGGGAGCAAGATGCTTTGGGTCCACTCTCCGTCTTTGGAAACAAGGCAGCCCTTTGGGCCTGGCAGCTCTAGGGCAATGGAGCACGCCCAGAGCAGAAGTTCTACTTCAGCCAGATCAGGCCTGCCAGGAAACTGCGTTTCACAGGCCTTGGTAAGAGATGTTCCCGGTAGGCTGTAAGAGCACTGGGCAGAGCCAGTTGTTTCTTACCTTCCTGAAAAGCTGGAAGCAAGATGCTTGGGACCCCTCTGCCCGTTTGGGAACAAGGCAGCCTTTTGGGTCGGGAAGCTCTAGGCCAATGGAGCACACGCAGAGCAGGAGTTCTACTTCAGCCTGATCAGGCCTGCAAAGAAACAGCGTTTGACAGGCCTTGGTAAGAGATGTTCCCGGTAGGTGTAAGAGCACTGGGCAGAGCCAGTTGTTTCTTAGCTTCGCAAAGACCGGGAAGCAAGATGCTTTGGGCCTCTCTGCCCCTTGGAAACAGGGCAGCACTTGGGGCCTGGCAGCTCTAGGGCAATGGAGCACACCCAGAGCCGGAGTTCTACTTCGGCCAGATGAGGCGTGCCAAGAAACTGCGTGTCACAGGCCTTTCAAAGACATGTTCCCGGTAGGCTGTAAGAGCACGGGGCAGAGCGAGTTGGTTCTTAGCTTCCCAGAGAGCTGGAAGCAAGATGCTTTGGGGCCTCTCTGCCCCTTTGGAAACAAGGCAGCACCTTGGGCCTGGCAGCTCTAGGCCAATGGAGCACACCCAGAGCAGAAGTTCTACTTCGGCCAGTTCAGGCCACCAACAAACTGCGTTTCACAGGCCTTGGTAAGAGATGTTCCCGGTAGGCTGTAAGAGCACTGGGCAACGCCAGATGTTTCTTAGCTTCCCGAAGAGCTGGAAGCAAGATGCTTTGGGGCCTCTCATCCCCTTTGCAAACAAGGCCGACCTTTGGGCCAGGCAGCTCTAGGCCAATGGAGCACACCCAGAGCAGAAGTTCTACCTCAGCCAGATAAGGCCTGCCAAGAAACTGCGTTTCAAAGGCTTTGGTAAGAGATGTTCCCGGTACTCTGTTAGAGCACTGGGCAGAGCCATTTGTTTCTTAGCTTCCCAAAGAGCTGGAAGCAAGATGCTTTGGGGGCTCCCTGCCCCTTTGCCAACAAGGGCGACCTTTGGGCCTTTCAGCTCTAGGCCAATGGAGCACACCCAGAGCAGAAGTCCTACTTCAGCCAGATCAGGCCTGCCAAGGAACTGCGTTTCAGAGGCCTTTGTATGTGACGTTCCCGGTAGGCTGTGAGAGCACGGTGCAGAGCCAGTTGTTTCCTTGTTTCCCAAACAGCTGGAAGCAAGACGCTTTGGGGCCTCTCTGCCCCTTTGGAAACAAGGCAGCACGTTGGGTCTGGCAGCTCTAGGGCAATGGAGCACAACCAGAGCCGAAGTTCTACTTCTTCCAGATCAGGCCTGCCTAGACAGTGCGTTTCACAGGCCTTGATAAGAGATGTTCTCTTAGGCTATAAGAGCACTGGGCACAGCCAGTTGTTTCTTAGCTTCCCAAGAGGTGGAAGCAAGATGCTTTGGGGCCTCTCTCCCCCTTTGGAAACAAGGCAGCCCTTTGGGCCTTTCAGCTCTAGGGCAATGGAGCACACCCAGAGCAGAAGTTCTACCTCAGCCAGATCAGGCCTGCCAAGAGACTGCTTTTCACAGGCCTTCGTAAGAGGTGTTCCCGGAAGGCTGTAAGAGTACCTGGCAGAGCGAGTTGTTTCTTAGCTTCAAAAACAGCTGGAAGCAACATGATTTGGGGCCTCTCTCCCCCTTTGGAAACAAAGCAGCCTTTGTGCCTGGCAGCTCTAGGCCAAAGTAGCACACCCAGAGCAGAAGTTCTACCTCAGCCAGATCAGGCCTTCCTAGAAACTGCGTCTCACAGGCCTTTCTCTGTCACGTTGCCGGTAGGCTGTGAGAGCACTGTGCAGAGCCAGTTGTTTCTTAGCTTCCCAAAGATTTGGAAGCAAGATGCTTTGGGGACTCTCAGCCCCTTTGGAAACAAGGCGGCCCTTTGGGCCTGGCAGCTCTAGGCCAAAGTAGCACGCCCAGAGCAGGAGTTCTACTTCAGCCAGATCAGGCCTGCCAAGAAACTGCGTTTCACAGGCCTTGGTAAGAGATGTTCCCGGTAGGCTGTGAGAGCACTGTGGAGAGCCAGTTGCTTTAGCTTCCCACAGAGCTGGAAGCAAGATGCCTTGGGGCCTCTCTCTCCCTTTGGACACAAGGCAGCCTTTTGGGCCTGGCAGCTCTAGGCCAATGGAGCACACCCACAGCAGAAGTTCTACTTCAGGCAGATCAGTCCTGCCCAGAAACTGCGTTTCACAGCCCTTGGTAAGAGATGTTCACGGTAGGCTGTGAGAGCACTGGGCAGAACCAGTTGTTTTTTAGCTTCCCAAAGTGCTGGAGGCAAGATGCTTTGGGGCCTCTCTCACCCTTTGGAAACAAGGCAGCCCTTAGGTCCTGGTAGCTCTAGGCCTATGTAGCACAACCAGAACAGAAGTTCTACTTCAGCCAGGTCAGGCCTGCCAAGAAACTGCGTTTCACAGGCCTTTCAAAGAGATGTTCTCTTAGGCTGTAAGAGCACTGGGCAGAGCCAGCTGTTTCTTAGCTTCCCGAAGAGCTGGGAGCAAGATGCTTTGGGTCCACTCTCCGTCTTTGGAAACAAGGCAGCCCTTTGGGCCTGGCAGCTCTAGGGCAATGGAGCACGCCCAGAGCAGAAGTTCTACTTCAGCCAGATCAGGCCTGCCAGGAAACTGCGTTTCACAGGCCTTGGTAAGAGATGTTCCCGGTAGGCTGTAAGAGCACTGGGCAGAGCCAGTTGTTTCTTACCTTCCTGAAAAGCTGGAAGCAAGATGCTTGGGACCCCTCTGCCCGTTTGGGAACAAGGCAGCCTTTTGGGTCGGGAAGCTCTAGGCCAATGGAGCACACGCAGAGCAGGAGTTCTACTTCAGCCTGATCAGGCCTGCAAAGAAACAGCGTTTGACAGGCCTTGGTAAGAGATGTTCCCGGTAGGTGTAAGAGCACTGGGCAGAGCCAGTTGTTTCTTAGCTTCGCAAAGACCGGGAAGCAAGATGCTTTGGGCCTCTCTGCCCCTTGGAAACAGGGCAGCACTTGGGGCCTGGCAGCTCTAGGGCAATGGAGCACACCCAGAGCCGGAGTTCTACTTCGGCCAGATGAGGCGTGCCAAGAAACTGCGTGTCACAGGCCTTTCAAAGACATGTTCCCGGTAGGCTGTAAGAGCACGGGGCAGAGCGAGTTGGTTCTTAGCTTCCCAGAGAGCTGGAAGCAAGATGCTTTGGGGCCTCTCTGCCCCTTTGGAAACAAGGCAGCACCTTGGGCCTGGCAGCTCTAGGCCAATGGAGCACACCCAGAGCAGAAGTTCTACTTCGGCCAGTTCAGGCCACCAACAAACTGCGTTTCACAGGCCTTGGTAAGAGATGTTCCCGGTAGGCTGTAAGAGCACTGGGCAACGCCAGATGTTTCTTAGCTTCCCGAAGAGCTGGAAGCAAGATGCTTTGGGGCCTCTCATCCCCTTTGCAAACAAGGCCGACCTTTGGGCCAGGCAGCTCTAGGCCAATGGAGCACACCCAGAGCAGAAGTTCTACCTCAGCCAGATAAGGCCTGCCAAGAAACTGCGTTTCAAAGGCTTTGGTAAGAGATGTTCCCGGTACTCTGTTAGAGCACTGGGCAGAGCCATTTGTTTCTTAGCTTCCCAAAGAGCTGGAAGCAAGATGCTTTGGGGGCTCCCTGCCCCTTTGCCAACAAGGGCGACCTTTGGGCCTTTCAGCTCTAGGCCAATGGAGCACACCCAGAGCAGAAGTCCTACTTCAGCCAGATCAGGCCTGCCAAGGAACTGCGTTTCAGAGGCCTTTGTATGTGACGTTCCCGGTAGGCTGTGAGAGCACGGTGCAGAGCCAGTTGTTTCCTTGTTTCCCAAACAGCTGGAAGCAAGACGCTTTGGGGCCTCTCTGCCCCTTTGGAAACAAGGCAGCACGTTGGGTCTGGCAGCTCTAGGGCAATGGAGCACAACCAGAGCCGAAGTTCTACTTCTTCCAGATCAGGCCTGCCTAGACAGTGCGTTTCACAGGCCTTGATAAGAGATGTTCTCTTAGGCTATAAGAGCACTGGGCACAGCCAGTTGTTTCTTAGCTTCCCAAGAGGTGGAAGCAAGATGCTTTGGGGCCTCTCTCCCCCTTTGGAAACAAGGCAGCCCTTTGGGCCTTTCAGCTCTAGGGCAATGGAGCACACCCAGAGCAGAAGTTCTACCTCAGCCAGATCAGGCCTGCCAAGAGACTGCTTTTCACAGGCCTTCGTAAGAGGTGTTCCCGGAAGGCTGTAAGAGTACCTGGCAGAGCGAGTTGTTTCTTAGCTTCAAAAACAGCTGGAAGCAACATGATTTGGGGCCTCTCTCCCCCTTTGGAAACAAAGCAGCCTTTGTGCCTGGCAGCTCTAGGCCAAAGTAGCACACCCAGAGCAGAAGTTCTACCTCAGCCAGATCAGGCCTTCCAAGAAACTGCGTCTCACAGGCCTTTCTCTGTCACGTTGCCGGTAGGCTGTGAGAGCACTGTGCAGAGCCAGTTGTTTCTTAGCTTCCCAAAGATTTGGAAGCAAGATGCTTTGGGGACTCTCAGCCCCTTTGGAAACAAGGCGGCCCTTTGGGCCTGGCAGCTCTAGGCCAAAGTAGCACGCCCAGAGCAGGAGTTCTACTTCAGCCAGATCAGGCCTGCCAAGAAACTGCGTTTCACAGGCCTTGGTAAGAGATGTTCCCGGTAGGCTGTGAGAGCACTGTGGAGAGCCAGTTGCTTTAGCTTCCCACAGAGCTGGAAGCAAGATGCCTTGGGGCCTCTCTCTCCCTTTGGACACAAGGCAGCCTTTTGGGCCTGGCAGCTCTAGGCCAATGGAGCACACCCACAGCAGAAGTTCTACTTCAGGCAGATCAGTCCTGCCCAGAAACTGCGTTTCACAGCCCTTGGTAAGAGATGTTCACGGTAGGCTGTGAGAGCACTGGGCAGAACCAGTTGTTTTTTAGCTTCCCAAAGTGCTGGAGGCAAGATGCTTTGGGGCCTCTCTCACCCTTTGGAAACAAGGCAGCCCTTAGGTCCTGGTAGCTCTAGGCCTATGTAGCACAACCAGAACAGAAGTTCTACTTCAGCCAGGTCAGGCCTGCCAAGAAACTGCGTTTCACAGGCCTTTCAAAGAGATGTTCTCTTAGGCTGTAAGAGCACTGGGCAGAGCCAGCTGTTTCTTAGCTTCCCGAAGAGCTGGGAGCAAGATGCTTTGGGTCCACTCTCCGTCTTTGGAAACAAGGCAGCCCTTTGGGCCTGGCAGCTCTAGGGCAATGGAGCACGCCCAGAGCAGAAGTTCTACTTCAGCCAGATCAGGCCTGCCAGGAAACTGCGTTTCACAGGCCTTGGTAAGAGATGTTCCCGGTAGGCTGTAAGAGCACTGGGCAGAGCCAGTTGTTTCTTACCTTCCTGAAAAGCTGGAAGCAAGATGCTTGGGACCCCTCTGCCCGTTTGGGAACAAGGCAGCCTTTTGGGTCGGGAAGCTCTAGGCCAATGGAGCACACGCAGAGCAGGAGTTCTACTTCAGCCTGATCAGGCCTGCAAAGAAACAGCGTTTGACAGGCCTTGGTAAGAGATGTTCCCGGTAGGTGTAAGAGCACTGGGCAGAGCCAGTTGTTTCTTAGCTTCGCAAAGACCGGGAAGCAAGATGCTTTGGGCCTCTCTGCCCCTTGGAAACAGGGCAGCACTTGGGGCCTGGCAGCTCTAGGGCAATGGAGCACACCCAGAGCCGGAGTTCTACTTCGGCCAGATGAGGCGTGCCAAGAAACTGCGTGTCACAGGCCTTTCAAAGACATGTTCCCGGTAGGCTGTAAGAGCACGGGGCAGAGCGAGTTGGTTCTTAGCTTCCCAGAGAGCTGGAAGCAAGATGCTTTGGGGCCTCTCTGCCCCTTTGGAAACAAGGCAGCACCTTGGGCCTGGCAGCTCTAGGCCAATGGAGCACACCCAGAGCAGAAGTTCTACTTCGGCCAGTTCAGGCCACCAACAAACTGCGTTTCACAGGCCTTGGTAAGAGATGTTCCCGGTAGGCTGTAAGAGCACTGGGCAACGCCAGATGTTTCTTAGCTTCCCGAAGAGCTGGAAGCAAGATGCTTTGGGGCCTCTCATCCCCTTTGCAAACAAGGCCGACCTTTGGGCCAGGCAGCTCTAGGCCAATGGAGCACACCCAGAGCAGAAGTTCTACCTCAGCCAGATAAGGCCTGCCAAGAAACTGCGTTTCAAAGGCTTTGGTAAGAGATGTTCCCGGTACTCTGTTAGAGCACTGGGCAGAGCCATTTGTTTCTTAGCTTCCCAAAGAGCTGGAAGCAAGATGCTTTGGGGGCTCCCTGCCCCTTTGCCAACAAGGGCGACCTTTGGGCCTTTCAGCTCTAGGCCAATGGAGCACACCCAGAGCAGAAGTCCTACTTCAGCCAGATCAGGCCTGCCAAGGAACTGCGTTTCAGAGGCCTTTGTATGTGACGTTCCCGGTAGGCTGTGAGAGCACGGTGCAGAGCCAGTTGTTTCCTTGTTTCCCAAACAGCTGGAAGCAAGACGCTTTGGGGCCTCTCTGCCCCTTTGGAAACAAGGCAGCACGTTGGGTCTGGCAGCTCTAGGGCAATGGAGCACAACCAGAGCCGAAGTTCTACTTCTTCCAGATCAGGCCTGCCTAGACAGTGCGTTTCACAGGCCTTGATAAGAGATGTTCTCTTAGGCTATAAGAGCACTGGGCACAGCCAGTTGTTCCTTAGCTTCCCAAGAGGTGGAAGCAAGATGCTTTGGGGCCTCTCTCCCCCTTTGGAAACAAGGCAGCCCTTTGGGCCTTTCAGCTCTAGGGCAATGGAGCACACCCAGAGCAGAAGTTCTACCTCAGCCAGATCAGGCCTGCCAAGAGACTGCTTTTCACAGGCCTTCGTAAGAGGTGTTCCCGGAAGGCTGTAAGAGTACCTGGCAGAGCGAGTTGTTTCTTAGCTTCAAAAACAGCTGGAAGCAACATGATTTGGGGCCTCTCTCCCCCTTTGGAAACAAAGCAGCCTTTGTGCCTGGCAGCTCTAGGCCAAAGTAGCACACCCAGAGCAGAAGTTCTACCTCAGCCAGATCAGGCCTTCCAAGAAACTGCGTCTCACAGGCCTTTCTCTGTCACGTTGCCGGTAGGCTGTGAGAGCACTGTGCAGAGCCAGTTGTTTCTTAGCTTCCCAAAGATTTGGAAGCAAGATGCTTTGGGGACTCTCAGCCCCTTTGGAAACAAGGCGGCCCTTTGGGCCTGGCAGCTCTAGGCCAAAGTAGCACGCCCAGAGCAGGAGTTCTACTTCAGCCAGATCAGGCCTGCCAAGAAACTGCGTTTCACAGGCCTTGGTAAGAGATGTTCCCGGTAGGCTGTGAGAGCACTGTGGAGAGCCAGTTGCTTTAGCTTCCCACAGAGCTGGAAGCAAGATGCCTTGGGGCCTCTCTCTCCCTTTGGACACAAGGCAGCCTTTTGGGCCTGGCAGCTCTAGGCCAATGGAGCACACCCACAGCAGAAGTTCTACTTCAGGCAGATCAGTCCTGCCCAGAAACTGCGTTTCACAGCCCTTGGTAAGAGATGTTCACGGTAGGCTGTGAGAGCACTGGGCAGAACCAGTTGTTTTTTAGCTTCCCAAAGTGCTGGAGGCAAGATGCTTTGGGGCCTCTCTCACCCTTTGGAAACAAGGCAGCCCTTAGGTCCTGGTAGCTCTAGGCCTATGTAGCACAACCAGAACAGGAGTTCTACTTCAGCCAGGTCAGGCCTGCCAAGAAACTGCGTTTCACAGGCCTTTCAAAGAGATGTTCTCTTAGGCTGTAAGAGCACTGGGCAGAGCCAGCTGTTTCTTAGCTTCCCGAAGAGCTGGGAGCAAGATGCTTTGGGTCCACTCTCCGTCTTTGGAAACAAGGCAGCCCTTTGGGCCTGGCAGCTCTAGGGCAATGGAGCACGCCCAGAGCAGAAGTTCTACTTCAGCCAGATCAGGCCTGCCAGGAAACTGCGTTTCACAGGCCTTGGTAAGAGATGTTCCCGGTAGGCTGTAAGAGCACTGGGCAGAGCCAGTTGTTTCTTACCTTCCTGAAAAGCTGGAAGCAAGATGCTTGGGACCCCTCTGCCCGTTTGGGAACAAGGCAGCCTTTTGGGTCGGGAAGCTCTAGGCCAATGGAGCACACGCAGAGCAGGAGTTCTACTTCAGCCTGATCAGGCCTGCAAAGAAACAGCGTTTGACAGGCCTTGGTAAGAGATGTTCCCGGTAGGTGTAAGAGCACTGGGCAGAGCCAGTTGTTTCTTAGCTTCGCAAAGACCGGGAAGCAAGATGCTTTGGGCCTCTCTGCCCCTTGGAAACAGGGCAGCACTTGGGGCCTGGCAGCTCTAGGGCAATGGAGCACACCCAGAGCCGGAGTTCTACTTCGGCCAGATGAGGCGTGCCAAGAAACTGCGTGTCACAGGCCTTTCAAAGACATGTTCCCGGTAGGCTGTAAGAGCACGGGGCAGAGCGAGTTGGTTCTTAGCTTCCCAGAGAGCTGGAAGCAAGATGCTTTGGGGCCTCTCTGCCCCTTTGGAAACAAGGCAGCACCTTGGGCCTGGCAGCTCTAGGCCAATGGAGCACACCCAGAGCAGAAGTTCTACTTCGGCCAGTTCAGGCCACCAACAAACTGCGTTTCACAGGCCTTGGTAAGAGATGTTCCCGGTAGGCTGTAAGAGCACTGGGCAACGCCAGATGTTTCTTAGCTTCCCGAAGAGCTGGAAGCAAGATGCTTTGGGGCCTCTCATCCCCTTTGCAAACAAGGCCGACCTTTGGGCCAGGCAGCTCTAGGCCAATGGAGCACACCCAGAGCAGAAGTTCTACCTCAGCCAGATAAGGCCTGCCAAGAAACTGCGTTTCAAAGGCTTTGGTAAGAGATGTTCCCGGTACTCTGTTAGAGCACTGGGCAGAGCCATTTGTTTCTTAGCTTCCCAAAGAGCTGGAAGCAAGATGCTTTGGGGGCTCCCTGCCCCTTTGCCAACAAGGGCGACCTTTGGGCCTTTCAGCTCTAGGCCAATGGAGCACACCCAGAGCAGAAGTCCTACTTCAGCCAGATCAGGCCTGCCAAGGAACTGCGTTTCAGAGGCCTTTGTATGTGACGTTCCCGGTAGGCTGTGAGAGCACGGTGCAGAGCCAGTTGTTTCCTTGTTTCCCAAACAGCTGGAAGCAAGACGCTTTGGGGCCTCTCTGCCCCTTTGGAAACAAGGCAGCACGTTGGGTCTGGCAGCTCTAGGGCAATGGAGCACAACCAGAGCCGAAGTTCTACTTCTTCCAGATCAGGCCTGCCTAGACAGTGCGTTTCACAGGCCTTGATAAGAGATGTTCTCTTAGGCTATAAGAGCACTGGGCACAGCCAGTTGTTCCTTAGCTTCCCAAGAGGTGGAAGCAAGATGCTTTGGGGCCTCTCTCCCCCTTTGGAAACAAGGCAGCCCTTTGGGCCTTTCAGCTCTAGGGCAATGGAGCACACCCAGAGCAGAAGTTCTACCTCAGCCAGATCAGGCCTGCCAAGAGACTGCTTTTCACAGGCCTTCGTAAGAGGTGTTCCCGGAAGGCTGTAAGAGTACCTGGCAGAGCGAGTTGTTTCTTAGCTTCAAAAACAGCTGGAAGCAACATGATTTGGGGCCTCTCTCCCCCTTTGGAAACAAAGCAGCCTTTGTGCCTGGCAGCTCTAGGCCAAAGTAGCACACCCAGAGCAGAAGTTCTACCTCAGCCAGATCAGGCCTTCCAAGAAACTGCGTCTCACAGGCCTTTCTCTGTCACGTTGCCGGTAGGCTGTGAGAGCACTGTGCAGAGCCAGTTGTTTCTTAGCTTCCCAAAGATTTGGAAGCAAGATGCTTTGGGGACTCTCAGCCCCTTTGGAAACAAGGCGGCCCTTTGGGCCTGGCAGCTCTAGGCCAAAGTAGCACGCCCAGAGCAGGAGTTCTACTTCAGCCAGATCAGGCCTGCCAAGAAACTGCGTTTCACAGGCCTTGGTAAGAGATGTTCCCGGTAGGCTGTGAGAGCACTGTGGAGAGCCAGTTGCTTTAGCTTCCCACAGAGCTGGAAGCAAGATGCCTTGGGGCCTCTCTCTCCCTTTGGACACAAGGCAGCCTTTTGGGCCTGGCAGCTCTAGGCCAATGGAGCACACCCACAGCAGAAGTTCTACTTCAGGCAGATCAGTCCTGCCCAGAAACTGCGTTTCACAGCCCTTGGTAAGAGATGTTCACGGTAGGCTGTGAGAGCACTGGGCAGAACCAGTTGTTTTTTAGCTTCCCAAAGTGCTGGAGGCAAGATGCTTTGGGGCCTCTCTCACCCTTTGGAAACAAGGCAGCCCTTAGGTCCTGGTAGCTCTAGGCCTATGTAGCACAACCAGAACAGGAGTTCTACTTCAGCCAGGTCAGGCCTGCCAAGAAACTGCGTTTCACAGGCCTTTCAAAGAGATGTTCTCTTAGGCTGTAAGAGCACTGGGCAGAGCCAGCTGTTTCTTAGCTTCCCGAAGAGCTGGGAGCAAGATGCTTTGGGTCCACTCTCCGTCTTTGGAAACAAGGCAGCCCTTTGGGCCTGGCAGCTCTAGGGCAATGGAGCACGCCCAGAGCAGAAGTTCTACTTCAGCCAGATCAGGCCTGCCAGGAAACTGCGTTTCACAGGCCTTGGTAAGAGATGTTCCCGGTAGGCTGTAAGAGCACTGGGCAGAGCCAGTTGTTTCTTACCTTCCTGAAAAGCTGGAAGCAAGATGCTTGGGACCCCTCTGCCCGTTTGGGAACAAGGCAGCCTTTTGGGTCGGGAAGCTCTAGGCCAATGGAGCACACGCAGAGCAGGAGTTCTACTTCAGCCTGATCAGGCCTGCAAAGAAACAGCGTTTGACAGGCCTTGGTAAGAGATGTTCCCGGTAGGTGTAAGAGCACTGGGCAGAGCCAGTTGTTTCTTAGCTTCGCAAAGACCGGGAAGCAAGATGCTTTGGGCCTCTCTGCCCCTTGGAAACAGGGCAGCACTTGGGGCCTGGCAGCTCTAGGGCAATGGAGCACACCCAGAGCCGGAGTTCTACTTCGGCCAGATGAGGCGTGCCAAGAAACTGCGTGTCACAGGCCTTTCAAAGACATGTTCCCGGTAGGCTGTAAGAGCACGGGGCAGAGCGAGTTGGTTCTTAGCTTCCCAGAGAGCTGGAAGCAAGATGCTTTGGGGCCTCTCTGCCCCTTTGGAAACAAGGCAGCACCTTGGGCCTGGCAGCTCTAGGCCAATGGAGCACACCCAGAGCAGAAGTTCTACTTCGGCCAGTTCAGGCCACCAACAAACTGCGTTTCACAGGCCTTGGTAAGAGATGTTCCCGGTAGGCTGTAAGAGCACTGGGCAACGCCAGATGTTTCTTAGCTTCCCGAAGAGCTGGAAGCAAGATGCTTTGGGGCCTCTCATCCCCTTTGCAAACAAGGCCGACCTTTGGGCCAGGCAGCTCTAGGCCAATGGAGCACACCCAGAGCAGAAGTTCTACCTCAGCCAGATAAGGCCTGCCAAGAAACTGCGTTTCAAAGGCTTTGGTAAGAGATGTTCCCGGTACTCTGTTAGAGCACTGGGCAGAGCCATTTGTTTCTTAGCTTCCCAAAGAGCTGGAAGCAAGATGCTTTGGGGGCTCCCTGCCCCTTTGCCAACAAGGGCGACCTTTGGGCCTTTCAGCTCTAGGCCAATGGAGCACACCCAGAGCAGAAGTCCTACTTCAGCCAGATCAGGCCTGCCAAGGAACTGCGTTTCAGAGGCCTTTGTATGTGACGTTCCCGGTAGGCTGTGAGAGCACGGTGCAGAGCCAGTTGTTTCCTTGTTTCCCAAACAGCTGGAAGCAAGACGCTTTGGGGCCTCTCTGCCCCTTTGGAAACAAGGCAGCACGTTGGGTCTGGCAGCTCTACGGCAATGGAGCACAACCAGAGCCGAAGTTCTACTTCTTCCAGATCAGGCCTGCCTAGACAGTGCGTTTCACAGGCCTTGATAAGAGATGTTCTCTTAGGCTATAAGAGCACTGGGCACAGCCAGTTGTTCCTTAGCTTCCCAAGAGGTGGAAGCAAGATGCTTTGGGGCCTCTCTCCCCCTTTGGAAACAAGGCAGCCCTTTGGGCCTTTCAGCTCTAGGGCAATGGAGCACACCCAGAGCAGAAGTTCTACCTCAGCCAGATCAGGCCTGCCAAGAGACTGCTTTTCACAGGCCTTCGTAAGAGGTGTTCCCGGAAGGCTGTAAGAGTACCTGGCAGAGCGAGTTGTTTCTTAGCTTCAAAAACAGCTGGAAGCAACATGATTTGGGGCCTCTCTCCCCCTTTGGAAACAAAGCAGCCTTTGTGCCTGGCAGCTCTAGGCCAAAGTAGCACACCCAGAGCAGAAGTTCTACCTCAGCCAGATCAGGCCTTCCAAGAAACTGCGTCTCACAGGCCTTTCTCTGTCACGTTGCCGGTAGGCTGTGAGAGCACTGTGCAGAGCCAGTTGTTTCTTAGCTTCCCAAAGATTTGGAAGCAAGATGCTTTGGGGACTCTCAGCCCCTTTGGAAACAAGGCGGCCCTTTGGGCCTGGCAGCTCTAGGCCAAAGTAGCACGCCCAGAGCAGGAGTTCTACTTCAGCCAGATCAGGCCTGCCAAGAAACTGCGTTTCACAGGCCTTGGTAAGAGATGTTCCCGGTAGGCTGTGAGAGCACTGTGGAGAGCCAGTTGCTTTAGCTTCCCACAGAGCTGGAAGCAAGATGCCTTGGGGCCTCTCTCTCCCTTTGGACACAAGGCAGCCTTTTGGGCCTGGCAGCTCTAGGCCAATGGAGCACACCCACAGCAGAAGTTCTACTTCAGGCAGATCAGTCCTGCCCAGAAACTGCGTTTCACAGCCCTTGGTAAGAGATGTTCACGGTAGGCTGTGAGAGCACTGGGCAGAACCAGTTGTTTTTTAGCTTCCCAAAGTGCTGGAGGCAAGATGCTTTGGGGCCTCTCTCACCCTTTGGAAACAAGGCAGCCCTTAGGTCCTGGTAGCTCTAGGCCTATGTAGCACAACCAGAACAGGAGTTCTACTTCAGCCAGGTCAGGCCTGCCAAGAAACTGCGTTTCACAGGCCTTTCAAAGAGATGTTCTCTTAGGCTGTAAGAGCACTGGGCAGAGCCAGCTGTTTCTTAGCTTCCCGAAGAGCTGGGAGCAAGATGCTTTGGGTCCACTCTCCGTCTTTGGAAACAAGGCAGCCCTTTGGGCCTGGCAGCTCTAGGGCAATGGAGCACGCCCAGAGCAGAAGTTCTACTTCAGCCAGATCAGGCCTGCCAGGAAACTGCGTTTCACAGGCCTTGGTAAGAGATGTTCCCGGTAGGCTGTAAGAGCACTGGGCAGAGCCAGTTGTTTCTTACCTTCCTGAAAAGCTGGAAGCAAGATGCTTGGGACCCCTCTGCCCGTTTGGGAACAAGGCAGCCTTTTGGGTCGGGAAGCTCTAGGCCAATGGAGCACACGCAGAGCAGGAGTTCTACTTCAGCCTGATCAGGCCTGCAAAGAAACAGCGTTTGACAGGCCTTGGTAAGAGATGTTCCCGGTAGGTGTAAGAGCACTGGGCAGAGCCAGTTGTTTCTTAGCTTCGCAAAGACCGGGAAGCAAGATGCTTTGGGCCTCTCTGCCCCTTGGAAACAGGGCAGCACTTGGGGCCTGGCAGCTCTAGGGCAATGGAGCACACCCAGAGCCGGAGTTCTACTTCAGCCAGATGAGGCGTGCCAAGAAACTGCGTGTCACAGGCCTTTCAAAGACATGTTCCCGGTAGGCTGTAAGAGCACGGGGCAGAGCGAGTTGGTTCTTAGCTTCCCAGAGAGCTGGAAGCAAGATGCTTTGGGGCCTCTCTGCCCCTTTGGAAACAAGGCAGCACCTTGGGCCTGGCAGCTCTAGGCCAATGGAGCACACCCAGAGCAGAAGTTCTACTTCGGCCAGTTCAGGCCACCAACAAACTGCGTTTCACAGGCCTTGGTAAGAGATGTTCCCGGTAGGCTGTAAGAGCACTGGGCAACGCCAGATGTTTCTTAGCTTCCCGAAGAGCTGGAAGCAAGATGCTTTGGGGCCTCTCATCCCCTTTGCAAACAAGGCCGACCTTTGGGCCAGGCAGCTCTAGGCCAATGGAGCACACCCAGAGCAGAAGTTCTACCTCAGCCAGATAAGGCCTGCCAAGAAACTGCGTTTCAAAGGCTTTGGTAAGAGATGTTCCCGGTACTCTGTTAGAGCACTGGGCAGAGCCATTTGTTTCTTAGCTTCCCAAAGAGCTGGAAGCAAGATGCTTTGGGGGCTCCCTGCCCCTTTGCCAACAAGGGCGACCTTTGGGCCTTTCAGCTCTAGGCCAATGGAGCACACCCAGAGCAGAAGTCCTACTTCAGCCAGATCAGGCCTGCCAAGGAACTGCGTTTCAGAGGCCTTTGTATGTGACGTTCCCGGTAGGCTGTGAGAGCACGGTGCAGAGCCAGTTGTTTCCTTGTTTCCCAAACAGCTGGAAGCAAGACGCTTTGGGGCCTCTCTGCCCCTTTGGAAACAAGGCAGCACGTTGGGTCTGGCAGCTCTAGGGCAATGGAGCACAACCAGAGCCGAAGTTCTACTTCTTCCAGATCAGGCCTGCCTAGACAGTGCGTTTCACAGGCCTTGATAAGAGATGTTCTCTTAGGCTATAAGAGCACTGGGCACAGCCAGTTGTTCCTTAGCTTCCCAAGAGGTGGAAGCAAGATGCTTTGGGGCCTCTCTCCCCCTTTGGAAACAAGGCAGCCCTTTGGGCCTTTCAGCTCTAGGGCAATGGAGCACACCCAGAGCAGAAGTTCTACCTCAGCCAGATCAGGCCTGCCAAGAGACTGCTTTTCACAGGCCTTCGTAAGAGGTGTTCCCGGAAGGCTGTAAGAGTACCTGGCAGAGCGAGTTGTTTCTTAGCTTCAAAAACAGCTGGAAGCAACATGATTTGGGGCCTCTCTCCCCCTTTGGAAACAAAGCAGCCTTTGTGCCTGGCAGCTCTAGGCCAAAGTAGCACACCCAGAGCAGAAGTTCTACCTCAGCCAGATCAGGCCTTCCTAGAAACTGCGTCTCACAGGCCTTTCTCTGTCACGTTGCCGGTAGGCTGTGAGAGCACTGTGCAGAGCCAGTTGTTTCTTAGCTTCCCAAAGATTTGGAAGCAAGATGCTTTGGGGACTCTCAGCCCCTTTGGAAACAAGGCGGCCCTTTGGGCCTGGCAGCTCTAGGCCAAAGTAGCACGCCCAGAGCAGGAGTTCTACTTCAGCCAGATCAGGCCTGCCAAGAAACTGCGTTTCACAGGCCTTGGTAAGAGATGTTCCCGGTAGGCTGTGAGAGCACTGTGGAGAGCCAGTTGCTTTAGCTTCCCACAGAGCTGGAAGCAAGATGCCTTGGGGCCTCTCTCTCCCTTTGGACACAAGGCAGCCTTTTGGGCCTGGCAGCTCTAGGCCAATGGAGCACACCCACAGCAGAAGTTCTACTTCAGGCAGATCAGTCCTGCCCAGAAACTGCGTTTCACAGCCCTTGGTAAGAGATGTTCACGGTAGGCTGTGAGAGCACTGGGCAGAACCAGTTGTTTTTTAGCTTCCCAAAGTGCTGGAGGCAAGATGCTTTGGGGCCTCTCTCACCCTTTGGAAACAAGGCAGCCCTTAGGTCCTGGTAGCTCTAGGCCTATGTAGCACAACCAGAACAGGAGTTCTACTTCAGCCAGGTCAGGCCTGCCAAGAAACTGCGTTTCACAGGCCTTTCAAAGAGATGTTCTCTTAGGCTGTAAGAGCACTGGGCAGAGCCAGCTGTTTCTTAGCTTCCCGAAGAGCTGGGAGCAAGATGCTTTGGGTCCACTCTCCGTCTTTGGAAACAAGGCAGCCCTTTGGGCCTGGCAGCTCTAGGGCAATGGAGCACGCCCAGAGCAGAAGTTCTACTTCAGCCAGATCAGGCCTGCCAGGAAACTGCGTTTCACAGGCCTTGGTAAGAGATGTTCCCGGTAGGCTGTAAGAGCACTGGGCAGAGCCAGTTGTTTCTTACCTTCCTGAAAAGCTGGAAGCAAGATGCTTGGGACCCCTCTGCCCGTTTGGGAACAAGGCAGCCTTTTGGGTCGGGAAGCTCTAGGCCAATGGAGCACACGCAGAGCAGGAGTTCTACTTCAGCCTGATCAGGCCTGCAAAGAAACAGCGTTTGACAGGCCTTGGTAAGAGATGTTCCCGGTAGGTGTAAGAGCACTGGGCAGAGCCAGTTGTTTCTTAGCTTCGCAAAGACCGGGAAGCAAGATGCTTTGGGCCTCTCTGCCCCTTGGAAACAGGGCAGCACTTGGGGCCTGGCAGCTCTAGGGCAATGGAGCACACCCAGAGCCGGAGTTCTACTTCAGCCAGATGAGGCGTGCCAAGAAACTGCGTGTCACAGGCCTTTCAAAGACATGTTCCCGGTAGGCTGTAAGAGCACGGGGCAGAGCGAGTTGGTTCTTAGCTTCCCAGAGAGCTGGAAGCAAGATGCTTTGGGGCCTCTCTGCCCCTTTGGAAACAAGGCAGCACCTTGGGCCTGGCAGCTCTAGGCCAATGGAGCACACCCAGAGCAGAAGTTCTACTTCGGCCAGTTCAGGCCACCAACAAACTGCGTTTCACAGGCCTTGGTAAGAGATGTTCCCGGTAGGCTGTAAGAGCACTGGGCAACGCCAGATGTTTCTTAGCTTCCCGAAGAGCTGGAAGCAAGATGCTTTGGGGCCTCTCATCCCCTTTGCAAACAAGGCCGACCTTTGGGCCAGGCAGCTCTAGGCCAATGGAGCACACCCAGAGCAGAAGTTCTACCTCAGCCAGATAAGGCCTGCCAAGAAACTGCGTTTCAAAGGCTTTGGTAAGAGATGTTCCCGGTACTCTGTTAGAGCACTGGGCAGAGCCATTTGTTTCTTAGCTTCCCAAAGAGCTGGAAGCAAGATGCTTTGGGGGCTCCCTGCCCCTTTGCCAACAAGGGCGACCTTTGGGCCTTTCAGCTCTAGGCCAATGGAGCACACCCAGAGCAGAAGTCCTACTTCAGCCAGATCAGGCCTGCCAAGGAACTGCGTTTCAGAGGCCTTTGTATGTGACGTTCCCGGTAGGCTGTGAGAGCACGGTGCAGAGCCAGTTGTTTCCTTGTTTCCCAAACAGCTGGAAGCAAGACGCTTTGGGGCCTCTCTGCCCCTTTGGAAACAAGGCAGCACGTTGGGTCTGGCAGCTCTAGGGCAATGGAGCACAACCAGAGCCGAAGTTCTACTTCTTCCAGATCAGGCCTGCCTAGACAGTGCGTTTCACAGGCCTTGATAAGAGATGTTCTCTTAGGCTATAAGAGCACTGGGCACAGCCAGTTGTTCCTTAGCTTCCCAAGAGGTGGAAGCAAGATGCTTTGGGGCCTCTCTCCCCCTTTGGAAACAAGGCAGCCCTTTGGGCCTTTCAGCTCTAGGGCAATGGAGCACACCCAGAGCAGAAGTTCTACCTCAGCCAGATCAGGCCTGCCAAGAGACTGCTTTTCACAGGCCTTCGTAAGAGGTGTTCCCGGAAGGCTGTAAGAGTACCTGGCAGAGCGAGTTGTTTCTTAGCTTCAAAAACAGCTGGAAGCAACATGATTTGGGGCCTCTCTCCCCCTTTGGAAACAAAGCAGCCTTTGTGCCTGGCAGCTCTAGGCCAAAGTAGCACACCCAGAGCA
This sequence comes from Equus asinus, assembly GCF_041296235.1. Lineage (NCBI taxonomy): Eukaryota > Metazoa > Chordata > Mammalia > Perissodactyla > Equidae > Equus > Equus asinus. The sequence continues at coordinate 2,796,693 of NW_027225523.1, forward strand.
GAAGTTCTACCTCAGCCAGATCAGGCCTTCCTAGAAACTGCGTCTCACAGGCCTTTCTCTGTCACGTTGCCGGTAGGCTGTGAGAGCACTGTGCAGAGCCAGTTGTTTCTTAGCTTCCCAAAGATTTGGAAGCAAGATGCTTTGGGGACTCTCAGCCCCTTTGGAAACAAGGCGGCCCTTTGGGCCTGGCAGCTCTAGGCCAAAGTAGCACGCCCAGAGCAGGAGTTCTACTTCAGCCAGATCAGGCCTGCCAAGAAACTGCGTTTCACAGGCCTTGGTAAGAGATGTTCCCGGTAGGCTGTGAGAGCACTGTGGAGAGCCAGTTGCTTTAGCTTCCCACAGAGCTGGAAGCAAGATGCCTTGGGGCCTCTCTCTCCCTTTGGACACAAGGCAGCCTTTTGGGCCTGGCAGCTCTAGGCCAATGGAGCACACCCACAGCAGAAGTTCTACTTCAGGCAGATCAGTCCTGCCCAGAAACTGCGTTTCACAGCCCTTGGTAAGAGATGTTCACGGTAGGCTGTGAGAGCACTGGGCAGAACCAGTTGTTTTTTAGCTTCCCAAAGTGCTGGAGGCAAGATGCTTTGGGGCCTCTCTCACCCTTTGGAAACAAGGCAGCCCTTAGGTCCTGGTAGCTCTAGGCCTATGTAGCACAACCAGAACAGGAGTTCTACTTCAGCCAGGTCAGGCCTGCCAAGAAACTGCGTTTCACAGGCCTTTCAAAGAGATGTTCTCTTAGGCTGTAAGAGCACTGGGCAGAGCCAGCTGTTTCTTAGCTTCCCGAAGAGCTGGGAGCAAGATGCTTTGGGTCCACTCTCCGTCTTTGGAAACAAGGCAGCCCTTTGGGCCTGGCAGCTCTAGGGCAATGGAGCACGCCCAGAGCAGAAGTTCTACTTCAGCCAGATCAGGCCTGCCAGGAAACTGCGTTTCACAGGCCTTGGTAAGAGATGTTCCCGGTAGGCTGTAAGAGCACTGGGCAGAGCCAGTTGTTTCTTACCTTCCTGAAAAGCTGGAAGCAAGATGCTTGGGACCCCTCTGCCCGTTTGGGAACAAGGCAGCCTTTTGGGTCGGGAAGCTCTAGGCCAATGGAGCACACGCAGAGCAGGAGTTCTACTTCAGCCTGATCAGGCCTGCAAAGAAACAGCGTTTGACAGGCCTTGGTAAGAGATGTTCCCGGTAGGTGTAAGAGCACTGGGCAGAGCCAGTTGTTTCTTAGCTTCGCAAAGACCGGGAAGCAAGATGCTTTGGGCCTCTCTGCCCCTTGGAAACAGGGCAGCACTTGGGGCCTGGCAGCTCTAGGGCAATGGAGCACACCCAGAGCCGGAGTTCTACTTCAGCCAGATGAGGCCTGCCAAGAAACTGCGTGTCACAGGCCTTTCAAAGACATGTTCCCGGTAGGCTGTAAGAGCACGGGGCAGAGCGAGTTGGTTCTTAGCTTCCCAGAGAGCTGGAAGCAAGATGCTTTGGGGCCTCTCTGCCCCTTTGGAAACAAGGCAGCACCTTGGGCCTGGCAGCTCTAGGCCAATGGAGCACACCCAGAGCAGAAGTTCTACTTCGGCCAGTTCAGGCCACCAACAAACTGCGTTTCACAGGCCTTGGTAAGAGATGTTCCCGGTAGGCTGTAAGAGCACTGGGCAACGCCAGATGTTTCTTAGCTTCCCGAAGAGCTGGAAGCAAGATGCTTTGGGGCCTCTCATCCCCTTTGCAAACAAGGCCGACCTTTGGGCCAGGCAGCTCTAGGCCAATGGAGCACACCCAGAGCAGAAGTTCTACCTCAGCCAGATAAGGCCTGCCAAGAAACTGCGTTTCAAAGGCTTTGGTAAGAGATGTTCCCGGTACTCTGTTAGAGCACTGGGCAGAGCCATTTGTTTCTTAGCTTCCCAAAGAGCTGGAAGCAAGATGCTTTGGGGGCTCCCTGCCCCTTTGCCAACAAGGGCGACCTTTGGGCCTTTCAGCTCTAGGCCAATGGAGCACACCCAGAGCAGAAGTCCTACTTCAGCCAGATCAGGCCTGCCAAGGAACTGCGTTTCAGAGGCCTTTGTATGTGACGTTCCCGGTAGGCTGTGAGAGCACGGTGCAGAGCCAGTTGTTTCCTTGTTTCCCAAACAGCTGGAAGCAAGACGCTTTGGGGCCTCTCTGCCCCTTTGGAAACAAGGCAGCACGTTGGGTCTGGCAGCTCTAGGGCAATGGAGCACAACCAGAGCCGAAGTTCTACTTCTTCCAGATCAGGCCTGCCTAGACAGTGCGTTTCACAGGCCTTGATAAGAGATGTTCTCTTAGGCTATAAGAGCACTGGGCACAGCCAGTTGTTTCTTAGCTTCCCAAGAGGTGGAAGCAAGATGCTTTGGGGCCTCTCTCCCCCTTTGGAAACAAGGCAGCCCTTTGGGCCTTTCAGCTCTAGGGCAATGGAGCACACCCAGAGCAGAAGTTCTACCTCAGCCAGATCAGGCCTGCCAAGAGACTGCTTTTCACAGGCCTTCGTAAGAGGTGTTCCCGGAAGGCTGTAAGAGTACCTGGCAGAGCGAGTTGTTTCTTAGCTTCAAAAACAGCTGGAAGCAACATGATTTGGGGCCTCTCTCCCCCTTTGGAAACAAAGCAGCCTTTGTGCCTGGCAGCTCTAGGCCAAAGTAGCACACCCAGAGCACAAGTTCTACCTCAGCCAGATCAGGCCTTCCAAGAAACTGCGTCTCACAGGCCTTTCTCTGTCACGTTGCCGGTAGGCTGTGAGAGCACTGTGCAGAGCCAGTTGTTTCTTAGCTTCCCAAAGATTTGGAAGCAAGATGCTTTGGGGACTCTCAGCCCCTTTGGAAACAAGGCGGCCCTTTGGGCCTGGCAGCTCTAGGCCAAAGTAGCACGCCCAGAGCAGGAGTTCTACTTCAGCCAGATCAGGCCTGCCAAGAAACTGCGTTTCACAGGCCTTGGTAAGAGATGTTCCCGGTAGGCTGTGAGAGCACTGTGGAGAGCCAGTTGCTTTAGCTTCCCACAGAGCTGGAAGCAAGATGCCTTGGGGCCTCTCTCTCCCTTTGGACACAAGGCAGCCTTTTGGGCCTGGCAGCTCTAGGCCAATGGAGCACACCCACAGCAGAAGTTCTACTTCAGGCAGATCAGTCCTGCCCAGAAACTGCGTTTCACAGCCCTTGGTAAGAGATGTTCACGGTAGGCTGTGAGAGCACTGGGCAGAACCAGTTGTTTTTTAGCTTCCCAAAGTGCTGGAGGCAAGATGCTTTGGGGCCTCTCTCACCCTTTGGAAACAAGGCAGCCCTTAGGTCCTGGTAGCTCTAGGCCTATGTAGCACAACCAGAACAGAAGTTCTACTTCAGCCAGGTCAGGCCTGCCAAGAAACTGCGTTTCACAGGCCTTTCAAAGACATGTTCTCTTAGGCTGTAAGAGCACTGGGCAGAGCCAGCTGTTTCTTAGCTTCCCGAAGAGCTGGGAGCAAGATGCTTTGGGTCCACTCTCCGTCTTTGGAAACAAGGCAGCCCTTTGGGCCTGGCAGCTCTAGGGCAATGGAGCACGCCCAGAGCAGAAGTTCTACTTCAGCCAGATCAGGCCTGCCAGGAAACTGCGTTTCACAGGCCTTGGTAAGAGATGTTCCCGGTAGGCTGTAAGAGCACTGGGCAGAGCCAGTTGTTTCTTACCTTCCTGAAAAGCTGGAAGCAAGATGCTTGGGACCCCTCTGCCCGTTTGGGAACAAGGCAGCCTTTTGGGTCGGGAAGCTCTAGGCCAATGGAGCACACGCAGAGCAGGAGTTCTACTTCAGCCTGATCAGGCCTGCAAAGAAACAGCGTTTGACAGGCCTTGGTAAGAGATGTTCCCGGTAGGTGTAAGAGCACTGGGCAGAGCCAGTTGTTTCTTAGCTTCGCAAAGACCGGGAAGCAAGATGCTTTGGGCCTCTCTGCCCCTTGGAAACAGGGCAGCACTTGGGGCCTGGCAGCTCTAGGGCAATGGAGCACACCCAGAGCCGGAGTTCTACTTCAGCCAGATGAGGCCTGCCAAGAAACTGCGTTTCACAGGCCTTTCAAAGACATGTTCCCGGTAGGCTGTAAGAGCACGGGGCAGAGCGAGTTGGTTCTTAGCTTCCCAGAGAGCTGGAAGCAAGATGCTTTGGGGCCTCTCTGCCCCTTTGGAAACAAGGCAGCACCTTGGGCCTGGCAGCTCTAGGCCAATGGAGCACACCCAGAGCAGAAGTTCTACTTCGGCCAGTTCAGGCCACCAACAAACTGTGTTTCACAGGCCTTGGTAAGAGATGTTCCCGGTAGGCTGTAAGAGCACTGGGCAACGCCAGATGTTTCTTAGCTTCCCGAAGAGCTGGAAGCAAGATGCTTTGGGGCCTCTCATCCCCTTTGCAAACAAGGCCGACCTTTGGGCCAGGCAGCTCTAGGCCAATGGAGCACACCCAGAGCAGAAGTTCTACCTCAGCCAGATAAGGCCTGCCAAGAAACTGCGTTTCAAAGGCTTTGGTAAGAGATGTTCCCGGTACTCTGTTAGAGCACTGGGCAGAGCCATTTGTTTCTTAGCTTCCCAAAGAGCTGGAAGCAAGATGCTTTGGGGGCTCCCTGCCCCTTTGCCAACAAGGGCGACCTTTGGGCCTTTCAGCTCTAGGCCAATGGAGCACACCCAGAGCAGAAGTCCTACTTCAGCCAGATCAGGCCTGCCAAGGAACTGCGTTTCAGAGGCCTTTGTATGTGACGTTCCCGGTAGGCTGTGAGAGCACGGTGCAGAGCCAGTTGTTTCCTTGTTTCCCAAACAGCTGGAAGCAAGACGCTTTGGGGCCTCTCTGCCCCTTTGGAAACAAGGCAGCACGTTGGGTCTGGCAGCTCTAGGGCAATGGAGCACAACCAGAGCCGAAGTTCTACTTCTTCCAGATCAGGCCTGCCTAGACAGTGCGTTTCACAGGCCTTGATAAGAGATGTTCTCTTAGGCTATAAGAGCACTGGGCACAGCCAGTTGTTTCTTAGCTTCCCAAGAGGTGGAAGCAAGATGCTTTGGGGCCTCTCTCCCCCTTTGGAAACAAGGCAGCCCTTTGGGCCTTTCAGCTCTAGGGCAATGGAGCACACCCAGAGCAGAAGTTCTACCTCAGCCAGATCAGGCCTGCCAAGAGACTGCTTTTCACAGGCCTTCGTAAGAGGTGTTCCCGGAAGGCTGTAAGAGTACCTGGCAGAGCGAGTTGTTTCTTAGCTTCAAAAACAGCTGGAAGCAACATGATTTGGGGCCTCTCTCCCCCTTTGGAAACAAAGCAGCCTTTGTGCCTGGCAGCTCTAGGCCAAAGTAGCACACCCAGAGCACAAGTTCTACCTCAGCCAGATCAGGCCTTCCAAGAAACTGCGTCTCACAGGCCTTTCTCTGTCACGTTGCCGGTAGGCTGTGAGAGCACTGTGCAGAGCCAGTTGTTTCTTAGCTTCCCAAAGATTTGGAAGCAAGATGCTTTGGGGACTCTCAGCCCCTTTGGAAACAAGGCGGCCCTTTGGGCCTGGCAGCTCTAGGCCAAAGTAGCACGCCCAGAGCAGGAGTTCTACTTCAGCCAGATCAGGCCTGCCAAGAAACTGCGTTTCACAGGCCTTGGTAAGAGATGTTCCCGGTAGGCTGTGAGAGCACTGTGGAGAGCCAGTTGCTTTAGCTTCCCACAGAGCTGGAAGCAAGATGCCTTGGGGCCTCTCTCTCCCTTTGGACACAAGGCAGCCTTTTGGGCCTGGCAGCTCTAGGCCAATGGAGCACACCCACAGCAGAAGTTCTACTTCAGGCAGATCAGTCCTGCCCAGAAACTGCGTTTCACAGCCCTTGGTAAGAGATGTTCAGGGTAGGCTGTGAGAGCACTGGGCAGAACCAGTTGTTTTTTAGCTTCCCAAAGTGCTGGAGGCAAGATGCTTTGGGGCCTCTCTCACCCTTTGGAAACAAGGCAGCCCTTAGGTCCTGGTAGCTCTAGGCCTATGTAGCACAACCAGAACAGAAGTTCTACTTCAGCCAGGTCAGGCCTGCCAAGAAACTGCGTTTCACAGGCCTTTCAAAGACATGTTCTCTTAGGCTGTAAGAGCACTGGGCAGAGCCAGCTGTTTCTTAGCTTCCCGAAGAGCTGGGAGCAAGATGCTTTGGGTCCACTCTCCGTCTTTGGAAACAAGGCAGCCCTTTGGGCCTGGCAGCTCTAGGGCAATGGAGCACACCCAGAGCAGAAGTTCTACTTCAGCCAGATCAGGCCTGCCAGGAAACTGCGTTTCACAGGCCTTGGTAAGAGATGTTCCCGGTAGGCTGTAAGAGCACTGGGCAGAGCCAGTTGTTTCTTACCTTCCTGAAAAGCTGGAAGCAAGATGCTTGGGACCCCTCTGCCCGTTTGGGAACAAGGCAGCCTTTTGGGTCGGGAAGCTCTAGGCCAATGGAGCACACGCAGAGCAGGAGTTCTACTTCAGCCTGATCAGGCCTGCAAAGAAACAGCGTTTGACAGGCCTTGGTAAGAGATGTTCCCGGTAGGTGTAAGAGCACTGGGCAGAGCCAGTTGTTTCTTAGCTTCGCAAAGACCGGGAAGCAAGATGCTTTGGGCCTCTCTGCCCCTTGGAAACAGGGCAGCACTTGGGGCCTGGCAGCTCTAGGGCAATGGAGCACACCCAGAGCCGGAGTTCTACTTCAGCCAGATGAGGCCTGCCAAGAAACTGCGTTTCACAGGCCTTTCAAAGACATGTTCCCGGTAGGCTGTAAGAGCACGGGGCAGAGCGAGTTGGTTCTTAGCTTCCCAGAGAGCTGGAAGCAAGATGCTTTGGGGCCTCTCTGCCCCTTTGGAAACAAGGCAGCACCTTGGGCCTGGCAGCTCTAGGCCAATGGAGCACACCCAGAGCAGAAGTTCTACTTCGGCCAGTTCAGGCCACCAACAAACTGCGTTTCACAGGCCTTGGTAAGAGATGTTCCCGGTAGGCTGTAAGAGCACTGGGCAACGCCAGATGTTTCTTAGCTTCCCGAAGAGCTGGAAGCAAGATGCTTTGGGGCCTCTCATCCCCTTTGCAAACAAGGCCGACCTTTGGGCCAGGCAGCTCTAGGCCAATGGAGCACACCCAGAGCAGAAGTTCTACCTCAGCCAGATAAGGCCTGCCAAGAAACTGCGTTTCAAAGGCTTTGGTAAGAGATGTTCCCGGTACTCTGTTAGAGCACTGGGCAGAGCCATTTGTTTCTTAGCTTCCCAAAGAGCTGGAAGCAAGATGCTTTGGGGGCTCCCTGCCCCTTTGCCAACAAGGGCGACCTTTGGGCCTTTCAGCTCTAGGCCAATGGAGCACACCCAGAGCAGAAGTCCTACTTCAGCCAGATCAGGCCTGCCAAGGAACTGCGTTTCAGAGGCCTTTGTATGTGACGTTCCCGGTAGGCTGTGAGAGCACGGTGCAGAGCCAGTTGTTTCCTTGTTTCCCAAACAGCTGGAAGCAAGACGCTTTGGGGCCTCTCTGCCCCTTTGGAAACAAGGCAGCACGTTGGGTCTGGCAGCTCTAGGGCAATGGAGCACAACCAGAGCCGAAGTTCTACTTCTTCCAGATCAGGCCTGCCTAGACAGTGCGTTTCCCAGGCCTTGATAAGAGATGTTCTCTTAGGCTATAAGAGCACTGGGCACAGCCAGTTGTTTCTTAGCTTCCCAAGAGGTGGAAGCAAGATGCTTTGGGGCCTCTCTCCCCCTTTGGAAACAAGGCAGCCCTTTGGGCCTTTCAGCTCTAGGGCAATGGAGCACACCCAGAGCAGAAGTTCTACCTCAGCCAGATCAGGCCTGCCAAGAAACTGCTTTTCACAGGCCTTCGTAAGAGGTGTTCCCGGAAGGCTGTAAGAGTACCTGGCAGAGCGAGTTGTTTCTTAGCTTCAAAAACAGCTGGAAGCAACATGATTTGGGGCCTCTCTCCCCCTTTGGAAACAAAGCAGCCTTTGTGCCTGGCAGCTCTAGGCCAAAGTAGCACACCCAGAGCAGAAGTTCTACCTCAGCCAGATCAGGCCTTCCAAGAAACTGCGTCTCACAGGCCTTTCTCTGTCACGTTGCCGGTAGGCTGTGAGAGCACTGTGCAGAGCCAGTTGTTTCTTAGCTTCCCAAAGATTTGGAAGCAAGATGCTTTGGGGACTCTCAGCCCCTTTGGAAACAAGGCGGCCCTTTGGGCCTGGCAGCTCTAGGCCAAAGTAGCACGCCCAGAGCAGGAGTTCTACTTCAGCCAGATCAGGCCTGCCAAGAAACTGCGTTTCACAGGCCTTGGTAAGAGATGTTCCCGGTAGGCTGTGAGAGCACTGTGGAGAGCCAGTTGCTTTAGCTTCCCACAGAGCTGGAAGCAAGATGCCTTGGGGCCTCTCTCTCCCTTTGGACACAAGGCAGCCGTTTGGGCCTGGCAGCTCTAGGCCAATGGAGCACACCCACAGCAGAAGTTCTACTTCAGGCAGATCAGTCCTGCCCAGAAACTGCGTTTCACAGCCCTTGGTAAGAGATGCTCACGGTAGGCTGTGAGAGCACTGGGCAGAACCAGTTGTTTTTTAGCTTCCCAAAGTGCTGGAGGCAAGATGCTTTGGGGCCTCTCTCACCCTTTGGAAACAAGGCAGCCCTTAGGTCCTGGTAGCTCTAGGCCTATGTAGCACAACCAGAACAGAAGTTCTACTTCAGCCAGGTCAGGCCTGCCAAGAAACTGCGTTTCACAGGCCTTTCAAAGAGATGTTCTCTTAGGCTGTAAGAGCACTGGGCAGAGCCAGCTGTTTCTTAGCTTCCCGAAGAGCTGGGAGCAAGATGCTTTGGGTCCACTCTCCGTCTTTGGAAACAAGGCAGCCCTTTGGGCCTGGCAGCTCTAGGGCAATGGAGCACACCCAGAGCAGAAGTTCTACTTCAGCCAGATCAGGCCTGCCAGGAAACTGCGTTTCACAGGCCTTGGTAAGAGATGTTCCCGGTAGGCTGTAAGAGCACTGGGCAGAGCCAGTTGTTTCTTACCTTCCTGAAAAGCTGGAAGCAAGATGCTTGGGACCCCTCTGCCCGTTTGGGAACAAGGCAGCCTTTTGGGTCGGGAAGCTCTAGGCCAATGGAGCACACGCAGAGCAGGAGTTCTACTTCAGCCTGATCAGGCCTGCAAAGAAACAGCGTTTGACAGGCCTTGGTAAGAGATGTTCCCGGTAGGTGTAAGAGCACTGGGCAGAGCCAGTTGTTTCTTAGCTTCGCAAAGACCGGGAAGCAAGATGCTTTGGGCCTCTCTGCCCCTTGGAAACAGGGCAGCACTTGGGGCCTGGCAGCTCTAGGGCAATGGAGCACACCCAGAGCCGGAGTTCTACTTCAGCCAGATGAGGCCTGCCAAGAAACTGCGTTTCACAGGCCTTTCAAAGACATGTTCCCGGTAGGCTGTAAGAGCATGGGGCAGAGCGAGTTGGTTCTTAGCTTCCCAGAGAGCTGGAAGCAAGATGCTTTGGGGCCTCTCTGCCCCTTTGGAAACAAGGCAGCACCTTGGGCCAGGCAGCTCTAGGCCAATGGAGCACACCCAGAGCAGAAGTTCTACTTCGGCCAGTTCAGGCCACCAACAAACTGCGTTTCACAGGCCTTGGTAAGAGATGTTCCCGGTAGGCTGTAAGAGCACTGGGCAACGCCAGATGTTTCTTAGCTTCCCGAAGAGCTGGAAGCAAGATGCTTTGGGGCCTCTCATCCCCTTTGCAAACAAGGCCGACCTTTGGGCCAGGCAGCTCTAGGCCAATGGAGCACACCCAGAGCAGAAGTTCTACCTCAGCCAGATAAGGCCTGCCAAGAAACTGCGTTTCACAGGCCTTGGTAAGAGATGTTCCCGGTAGGCTGTAAGAGCACTGGGCAACGCCAGATGTTTCTTAGCTTCCCGAAGAGCTGGAAGCAAGATGCTTTGGGGGCTCCCTGCCCCTTTGCCAACAAGGCCGACCTTTGGGCCTTTCAGCTCTAGGCCAATGGAGCACACCCAGAGCAGAAGTTCTACCTCAGCCAGATAAGGCCTGCCAAGAAACTGTGTTTCAAAGGCTTTGGTAAGAGATGTTGCCGGTACTCTGTCAGAGCACTGGGCAGAGACAGTTGTTTCTTAGCTTCCCAAAGAGCTGGAAGCAAGATGCTTTGGGGCCTCTCTGCCCCTTTGGAAACAAGGCATCCCTTTGGGCCTTTCAGCTCTAGGGCAATGGAGCACACCCAGTGCAGAAGTTCTACCTCAGCCAGATCAGGCCTGCCAGGAAACGGCGTTTCACAGGCCTTGGTAAGAGATGTTCCCGGTAGGCTGTAAGAGCACTGGGCAACGCCAGATGTTTCTTAGCTTCCCGAAGAGCTGGAAGCAAGATGCTTTGGTGCCACTCTCTCACTTTGGAATCAAGGCAGCCCTTTGGGGCAGGTAGCTCTTGGCCAGTGGAGCACACCCAGAGCAGAAGTTCTACTTCGGCCAGTTCAGGCCACCAACAAACTGCGTTTCACAGGCCTTGGTAAGAGATGTTCCCGGTAGGCTGTAAGAGCACTGGGCAACGCCAGATGTTTCTTAGCTTCCCGAAGAGCTGGAAGCAAGATGCTTTGGGGCCTCTCTGCCCCTTTGCAAACAAGGCGGCCCTTTGGGCCAGGCAGCTCTAGGCCAATGGAGCACACCCAGAGCAGAAGTTCTACTTCAGCTAGATCAGTCCACCAACAAAGTGCGTTTCACAGGGCTTGGTAAGAGATTTTCTCTCAGGCTGTAAGAGCACTGGGCAGAGCCAGTTGTTTCTTAGCTTCCCAAAGAGCTGGAAGCAAGATGCTTTGGGGGCTCCCTGCCCCTTTGCCAACAAGGCCGACCTTTGGGCCTTTCAGCTCTAGGCCAATGGAGCACACCCAGAGCAGAAGTTCTACCTCAGCCAGATAAGGCCTGCCAAGAAACTGCGTTTCAAAGGCTTTGGTAAGAGATGTTGCCGGTACTCTGTCAGAGCACTGGGCAGAGACAGTTGTTTCTTAGCTTCCCAAAGAGCTGGAAGCAAGATGCTTCGGGGCCTCTCTGCCCCTTTGCAAACAAGGCATCCCTTTGGGCCTTTCAGCTCTAGGCCAATGGAGCACAGCCAGAGCAGAAGTCCTACTTCAGCCAGATCAGGCCTGCCGTGGAACTGCGTTTCAGAGGCCTTTGTATGTGACCTTCCCGGTAGGCTGTGAGAGCACGGTGCAGAGCCAGTTGTTTCCTTGTTTCCCAAACAGCTGGAAGCAAGACGCTTTGGGGCCTCTCTGCCCCTTTGGAAACAAGGCAGCACGTTGGGTCTGGCAGCTCTAGGGCAATGGAGCACAACCAGAGCAGAAGTTCTACTTCTTCCAGATCAGGCCTGCCTAGAAAGTGCGTTTCCCAGGCCTTGATAAGAGATGTTCTCTTAGGCTATAAGAGCACTGGGCACAGCCAGTTGTTTCTTAGCTTCCCAAGAGGTGGAAGCAAGATGCTTTGGGGCCTCTCTCCCCCTTTGGAAACAAGGCAGCCCTTTGGGCCTTTCAGCTCTAGGGCAATGGAGCACACCCAGAGCAGAAGTTCTACCTCAGCCAGATCAGGCCTGCCAAGAAACTGCTTTTCACAGGCCTTCGTAAGAGGTGTTCCCGGAAGGCTGTAAGAGTACCTGGCAGAGCGAGTTGTTTCTTAGCTTCAAAAACAGCTGGAAGCAACATGATTTGGGGCCTCTCTCCCCCTTTGGAAACAAAGCAGCCTTTGTGCCTGGCAGCTCTAGGCCAAAGTAGCACACCCAGAGCACAAGTTCTACCTCAGCCAGATAAGGCCTGTCAAGAAGCTGCGTTTCACAGGCCTTTGTATGTGACGTTCCCGGTTGGCTTTGAGAGCACTGTGCAGAGCCAGTTGTTTTAGCTTCCCAGAGAGCAGGAAGCAAGATGCTTTGGGGCCTCTCTCACACTTTGGAAATAAAGGCAGCCCTTTGGGCCTGGCAGCCCTAGGCCAATGGAGTACACCCAGAGCAGAAGTTCTACCTCAGCCAGATCAGGCCTTCCAAGAAACTGCGTCTCACAGGCCTTTCTCTGTCACGTTGCCGGTAGGCTGTGAGAGCACTGTGCAGAGCCAGTTGTTTCTTAGCTTCCCAAAGATTTGGAAGCAAGATGCTTTGGGGACTCTCAGCCCCTTTGGAAACAAGGCGGCCCTTTGGGCCTGGCAGCTCTAGGCCAAAGTAGCACGCCCAGAGCAGGAGTTCTACTTCAGCCAGATCAGGCCTGCCAAGAAACTGCGTTTCACAGGCCTTGGTAAGAGATGTTCCCGGTAGGCTGTGAGAGCACTGTGGAGAGCCAGTTGCTTTAGCTTCCCACAGAGCTGGAAGCAAGATGCCTTGGGGCCTCTCTCTCCCTTTGGACACAAGGCAGCCGTTTGGGCCTGGCAGCTCTAGCCCAATGGAGCACACCCACAGCAGAAGTTCTACTTCAGGCAGATCAGTCCTGCCCAGAAACTGCGTTTCACAGCCCTTGGTAAGAGATGTTCACGGTAGGCTGTGAGAGCACTGGGCAGAACCAGTTGTTTTTTAGCTTCCCAAAGTGCTGGAGGCAAGATGCTTTGGGGCCTCTCTCACCCTTTGGAAACAAGGCAGCCCTTAGGTCCTGGTAGCTCTAGGCCTATGTAGCACAACCAGAACAGAAGTTCTACTTCAGCCAGGTCAGGCCTGCCAAGAAACTGCGTTTCACAGGCCTTTCAAAGAGATGTTCTCTTAGGCTGTAAGAGCACTGGGCAGAGCCAGCTGTTTCTTAGCTTCCCGAAGAGCTGGGAGCAAGATGCTTTGGGTCCACTCTCCGTCTTTGGAAACAAGGCAGCCCTTTGGGCCTGGCAGCTCTAGGGCAATGGAGCACACCCAGAGCAGAAGTTCTACTTCAGCCAGATCAGGCCTGCCAGGAAACTGCGTTTCACAGGCCTTGGTAAGAGATGTTCCCGGTAGGCTGTAAGAGCACTGGGCAGAGCCAGTTGTTTCTTACCTTCCTGAAAAGCTGGAAGCAAGATGCTTGGGACCCCTCTGCCCGTTTGGGAACAAGGCAGCCTTTTGGGTCGGGAAGCTCTAGGCCAATGGAGCACACGCAGAGCAGGAGTTCTACTTCAGCCTGATCAGGCCTGCAAAGAAACAGCGTTTGACAGGCCTTGGTAAGAGATGTTCCCGGTAGGTGTAAGAGCACTGGGCAGAGCCAGTTGTTTCTTAGCTTCGCAAAGACCGGGAAGCAAGATGCTTTGGGCCTCTCTGCCCCTTGGAAACAGGGCAGCACTTGGGGCCTGGCAGCTCTAGGGCAATGGAGCACACCCAGAGCCGGAGTTCTACTTCAGCCAGATGAGGCCTGCCAAGAAACTGCGTTTCACAGGCCTTTCAAAGACATGTTCCCGGTAGGCTGTAAGAGCACGGGGCAGAGCGAGTTGGTTCTTAGCTTCCCAGAGAGCTGGAAGCAAGATGCTTTGGGGCCTCTCTGCCCCTTTGGAAACAAGGCAGCACCTTGGGCCTGGCAGCACAAGGGCAATGGAGCACACTCAGAGCAGAAGTTCTACTTCAGCCATATCAGGCCTGCCAGGAAACGGCGTTTCACAGGCCTTGGTAAGAGATGTTCCCGGTAGGCTGTAAGAGCACTGGGCAACGCCAGATGTTTCTTAGCTTCCCGAAGAGCTGGAAGCAAGATGCTTTGGTGCCACTCTCTCACTTTGGAATCAAGGCAGCCCTTTGGGGCAGGTAGCTCTAGGCCAGTGGAGCACACCCAGAGCAGAAGTTCTACTTCGGCCAGTTCAGGCCACCAACAAACTGCGTTTCACAGGCCTTGGTAAGAGATTTTCTCTCAGGCTGTAAGAGCACTGGGCAGAGCCAGTTGTTTCTTAGCTTCCCAAAGAGCTGGAAGCAAGATGCTTTGGGGGCTCCCTGCCCCTTTGCCAACAAGGCCGACCTTTGGGCCTTTCAACTCTAGGCCAATGGAGCACACCCAGAGCAGAAGTTCTACCTCAGCCAGATAAGGCCTGCCAAGAAACTGCGTTTCAAAGGCTTTGGTAAGAGATGTTGCCGGTACTCTGTCAGAGCACTGGGCAGAGACAGTTGTTTCTTAGCTTCCCAAAGAGCTGGAAGCAAGATGCTTCGGGGCCTCTCTGCCCCTTTGCAAACAAGGCATCCCTTTGGGCCTTTCAGCTCTAGGCCAATGGAGCACACCCAGAGCAGAAGTCCTACTTCAGCCAGATCAGGCCTGCCGTGGAACTGCGTTTCAGAGGCCTTTGTATGTGACCTTCCCGGTAGGCTGTGAGAGCACGGTGCAGAGCCAGTTGTTTCCTTGTTTCCCAAACAGCTGGAAGCAAGACGCTTTGGGGCCTCTCTGCCCCTTTGGAAACAAGGCAGCACGTTGGGTCTGGCAGCTCTAGGGCAATGGAGCACAACCAGAGCAGAAGTTCTACTTCTTCCAGATCAGGCCTGCCTAGAAAGTGCGTTTCACAGGCCTTGATAAGAGATGTTCTCTTAGGCTATAAGAGCACTGGGCACAGCCAGTTGTTTCTTAGCTTCCCAAGAGGTGGAAGCAAGATGCTTTGGGGCCTCTCTCCCCCTTTGGAAACAAGGCAGCCCTTTGGGCCTTTCAGCTCTAGGGCAATGGAGCACACCCAGAGCAGAAGTTCTACCTCAGCCAGATCAGGCCTGCCAAGAAACTGCTTTTCACAGGCCTTCGTAAGAGGTGTTCCCGGAAGGCTGTAAGAGTACCTGGCAGAGCGAGTTGTTTCTTAGCTTCAAAAACAGCTGGAAGCAACATGATTTGGGGCCTCTCTCCCCCTTTGGAAACAAAGCAGCCTTTGTGCCTGGCAGCTCTAGGCCAAAGTAGCACACCCAGAGCACAAGTTCTACCTCAGCCAGATAAGGCCTGTCAAGAAGCTGCGTTTCACAGGCCTTTGTATGTGACGTTCCCGGTTGGCTTTGAGAGCACTGTGCAGAGCCAGTTGTTTTAGCTTCCCAGAGAGCAGGAAGCAAGATGCTTTGGGGCCTCTCTCACACTTTGGAAATAAAGGCAGCCCTTTGGGCCTGGCAGCCCTAGGCCAATGGAGTACACCCAGAGCACAAGTTCTACCTCAGCCAGATCAGGCCTTCCAAGAAACTGCATCTCACAGGCCTTTCTCTGTCACGTTGCCGGTAGGCTGTGAGAGCACTGTGCAGAGCCAGTTGTTTCTTAGCTTCCCAAAGATTTGGAAGCAAGATGCTTTGGGGACTCTCAGCCCCTTTGGAAACAAGGCGGCCCTTTGGGCCTGGCAGCTCTAGGCCAAAGTAGCACGCCCAGAGCAGGAGTTCTACTTCAGCCAGATCAGGCCTGCCAAGAAACTGCGTTTCACAGGCCTTGGTAAGAGATGTTCCCGGTAGGCTGTGAGAGCACTGTGGAGAGCCAGTTGCTTTAGCTTCCCACAGAGCTGGAAGCAAGATGCCTTGGGGCCTCTCTCTCCCTTTGGACACAAGGCAGCCTTTTGGGCCTGGCAGCTCTAGGCCAATGGAGCACACCCACAGCAGAAGTTCTACTTCAGGCAGATCAGTCCTGCCCAGAAACTGCGTTTCACAGCCCTTGGTAAGAGATGTTCACGGTAGGCTGTGAGAGCACTGGGCAGAACCAGTTGTTTTTTAGCTTCCCAAAGTGCTGGAGGCAAGATGCTTTGGGGCCTCTCTCCCCCTTTGGAAACAAGGCAGCCCTTAGGTCCTGGTAGCTCTAGGCCTATGTAGCACAACCAGAACAGAAGTTCTACTTCAGCCAGGTCAGGCCTGCCAAGAAACTGCGTTTCACAGGCCTTTCAAAGAGATGTTCTCTTAGGCTGTAAGAGCACTGGGCAGAGCCAGCTGTTTCTTAGCTTCCCGAAGAGCTGGGAGCAAGATGCTTTGGGTCCACTCTCCGTCTTTGGAAACAAGGCAGCCCTTTGGGCCTGGCAGCTCTAGGGCAATGGAGCACGCCCAGAGCAGAAGTTCTACTTCAGCCAGATCAGGCCTGCCAGGAAACTGCGTTTCACAGGCCTTGGTAAGAGATGTTCCCGGTAGGCTGTAAGAGCACTGGGCAGAGCCAGTTGTTTCTTACCTTCCTGAAAAGCTGGAAGCAAGATGCTTGGGACCCCTCTGCCCGTTTGGGAACAAGGCAGCCTTTTGGGTCGGGAAGCTCTAGGCCAATGGAGCACACGCAGAGCAGGAGTTCTACTTCAGCCTGATCAGGCCTGCAAAGAAACAGCGTTTGACAGGCCTTGGTAAGAGATGTTCCCGGTAGGTGTAAGAGCACTGGGCAGAGCCAGTTGTTTCTTAGCTTCGCAAAGACCGGGAAGCAAGATGCTTTGGGCCTCTCTGCCCCTTGGAAACAGGGCAGCACTTTGGGCCTGGCAGCTCTAGGGCAATGGAGCACACCCAGAGCCGGAGTTCTACTTCAGCCAGATGAGGCGTGCCAAGAAACTGCGTGTCACAGGCCTTTCAAAGACATGTTCCCGGTAGGCTGTAAGAGCACGGGGCAGAGCGAGTTGGTTCTTAGCTTCCCAGAGAGCTGGAAGCAAGATGCTTTGGGGCCTCTCTGCCCCTTTGGAAACAAGGCAGCACCTTGGGACTGGCAGCTCTAGGCCAATGGAGCACACCCAGAGCAGAAGTTCTACTTCGGCCAGTTCAGGCCACCAACAAACTGCGTTTCACAGGCCTTGGTAAGAGATGTTCCCGGTAGGCTGTAAGAGCACTGGGCAACGCCAGATGTTTCTTAGCTTCCCGAAGAGCTGGAAGCAAGATGCTTTGGGGCCTCTCATCCCCTTTGCAAACAAGGCCGACCTTTGGGCCAGGCAGCTCTAGGCCAATGGAGCACACCCAGAGCAGAAGTTCTACCTCAGCCAGATAAGGCCTGCCAAGAAACTGCGTTTCAAAGGCTTTGGTAAGAGATGTTCCCGGTACTCTGTTAGAGCACTGGGCAGAGCCATTTGTTTCTTAGCTTCCCAAAGAGCTGGAAGCAAGATGCTTTGGGGGCTCCCTGCCCCTTTGCCAACAAGGGCGACCTTTGGGCCTTTCAGCTCTAGGCCAATGGAGCACACCCAGAGCAGAAGTCCTACTTCAGCCAGATCAGGCCTGCCAAGGAACTGCGTTTCAGAGGCCTTTGTATGTGACGTTCCCGGTAGGCTGTGAGAGCACGGTGCAGAGCCAGTTGTTTCCTTGTTTCCCAAACAGCTGGAAGCAAGACGCTTTGGGGCCTCTCTGCCCCTTTGGAAACAAGGCAGCACGTTGGGTCTGGCAGCTCTAGGGCAATGGAGCACAACCAGAGCCGAAGTTCTACTTCTTCCAGATCAGGCCTGCCCAAACAGTGCGTTTCACAGGCCTTGATAAGAGATGTTCTCTTAGGCTATAAGAGCACTGGGCACAGCCAGTTGTTTCTTAGCTTCCCAAGAGGTGGAAGCAAGATGCTTTGGGGCCTCTCTCCCCCTTTGGAAACAAGGCAGCCCTTTGGGCCTTTCAGCTCTAGGGCAATGGAGCACACCCAGAGCAGAAGTTCTACCTCAGCCAGATCAGGCCTGCCAAGAAACTGCTTTTCACAGGCCTTCGTAAGAGGTGTTCCCGGAAGGCTGTAAGAGTACCTGGCAGAGCGAGTTGTTTCTTAGCTTCAAAAACAGCTGGAAGCAACATGATTTGGGGCCTCTCTCCCCCTTTGGAAACAAAGCAGCCTTTGTGCCTGGCAGCTCTAGGCCAAAGTAGCACACCCAGAGCAGAAGTTCTACCTCAGCCAGATCAGGCCTTCCAAGAAACTGCGTCTCACAGGCCTTTCTCTGTCACGTTGCCGGTAGGCTGTGAGAGCACTGTGCAGAGCCAGTTGTTTCTTAGCTTCCCAAAGATTTGGAAGCAAGATGCTTTGGGGACTCTCAGCCCCTTTGGAAACAAGGCGGCCCTTTGGGCCTGGCAGCTCTAGGCCAAAGTAGCACGCCCAGAGCAGGAGTTCTACTTCAGCCAGATCAGGCCTGCCAAGAAACTGCGTTTCACAGGCCTTGGTAAGAGATGTTCCCGGTAGGCTGTGAGAGCACTGTGGAGAGCCAGTTGCTTTAGCTTCCCACAGAGCTGGAAGCAAGATGCCTTGGGGCCTCTCTCTCCCTTTGGACACAAGGCAGCCTTTTGGGCCTGGCAGCTCTAGGCCAATGGAGCACACCCACAGCAGAAGTTCTACTTCAGGCAGATCAGTCCTGCCCAGAAACTGCGTTTCACAGCCCTTGGTAAGAGATGTTCACGGTAGGCTGTGAGAGCACTGGGCAGAACCAGTTGTTTTTTAGCTTCCCAAAGTGCTGGAGGCAAGATGCTTTGGGGCCTCTCTCACCCTTTGGAAACAAGGCAGCCCTTAGGTCCTGGTAGCTCTAGGCCTATGTAGCACAACCAGAACAGAAGTTCTACTTCAGCCAGGTCAGGCCTGCCAAGAAACTGCGTTTCACAGGCCTTTCAAAGAGATGTTCTCTTAGGCTGTAAGAGCACTGGGCAGAGCCAGCTGTTTCTTAGCTTCCCGAAGAGCTGGGAGCAAGATGCTTTGGGTCCACTCTCCGTCTTTGGAAACAAGGCAGCCCTTTGGGCCTGGCAGCTCTAGGGCAATGGAGCACGCCCAGAGCAGAAGTTCTACTTCAGCCAGATCAGGCCTGCCAGGAAACTGCGTTTCACAGGCCTTGGTAAGAGATGTTCCCGGTAGGCTGTAAGAGCACTGGGCAGAGCCAGTTGTTTCTTACCTTCCTGAAAAGCTGGAAGCAAGACGCTTGGGACCCCTCTGCCCGTTTGGGAACAAGGCAGCCTTTTGGGTCGGGAAGCTCTAGGCCAATGGAGCACACGCAGAGCAGGAGTTCTACTTCAGCCTGATCAGGCCTGCAAAGAAACAGCGTTTGACAGGCCTTGGTAAGAGATGTTCCCGGTAGGTGTAAGAGCACTGGGCAGAGCCAGTTGTTTCTTAGCTTCGCAAAGACCGGGAAGCAAGATGCTTTGGGCCTCTCTGCCCCTTGGAAACAGGGCAGCACTTTGGGCCTGGCAGCTCTAGGGCAATGGAGCACACCCAGAGCCGGAGTTCTACTTCAGCCAGATGAGGCGTGCCAAGAAACTGCGTGTCACAGGCGTTTCAAAGACATGTTCCCGGTAGGCTGTAAGAGCACGGGGCAGAGCGAGTTGGTTCTTAGCTTCCCAGAGAGCTGGAAGCAAGATGCTTTGGGGCCTCTCTGCCCCTTTGGAAACAAGGCAGCACCTTGGGCCTGGCAGCTCTAGGCCAATGGAGCACACCCAGAGCAAAAGTTCTACTTCGGCCAGTTCAGGCCACCAACAAACTGCGTTTCACAGGCCTTGGTAAGAGATGTTCCCGGTAGGCTGTAAGAGCACTGGGCAACGCCAGATGTTTCTTAGCTTCCCGAAGAGCTGGAAGCAAGATGCTTTGGGGCCTCTCATCCCCTTTGCAAACAAGGCCGACCTTTGGGCCAGGCAGCTCTAGGCCAATGGAGCACACCCAGAGCAGAAGTTCTACCTCAGCCAGATAAGGCCTGCCAAGAAACTGCGTTTCAAAGGCTTTGGTAAGAGATGTTCCCGGTACTCTGTTAGAGCACTGGGCAGAGCCATTTGTTTCTTAGCTTCCCAAAGAGCTGGAAGCAAGATGCTTTGGGGGCTCCCTGCCCCTTTGCCAACAAGGGCGACCTTTGGGCCTTTCAGCTCTAGGCCAATGGAGCACACCCAGAGCAGAAGTCCTACTTCAGCCAGATCAGGCCTGCCAAGGAACTGCGTTTCAGAGGCCTTTGTATGTGACGTTCCCGGTAGGCTGTGAGAGCACGGTGCAGAGCCAGTTGTTTCCTTGTTTCCCAAACAGCTGGAAGCAAGACGCTTTGGGGCCTCTCTGCCCCTTTGGAAACAAGGCAGCACGTTGGGTCTGGCAGCTCTAGGGCAATGGAGCACAACCAGAGCCGAAGTTCTACTTCTTCCAGATCAGGCCTGCCTAGACAGTGCGTTTCACAGGCCTTGATAAGAGATGTTCTCTTAGGCTATAAGAGCACTGGGCACAGCCAGTTGTTTCTTAGCTTCCCAAGAGGTGGAAGCAAGATGCTTTGGGGCCTCTCTCCCCCTTTGGAAACAAGGCAGCCCTTAGGGCCTTTCAGCTCTAGGGCAATGGAGCACACCCAGAGCAGAAGTTCTACCTCAGCCAGATCAGGCCTGCCAAGAAACTGCTTTTCACAGGCCTTCGTAAGAGGTGTTCCCGGAAGGCTGTAAGAGTACCTGGCAGAGCGAGTTGTTTCTTAGCTTCAAAAACAGCTGGAAGCAACATGATTTGGGGCCTCTCTCCCCCTTTGGAAACAAAGCAGCTTTTGTGCCTGGCAGCTCTAGGCCAAAGTAGCACACCCAGAGCACAAGTTCTACCTCAGCCAGATCAGGCCTTCCAAGAAACTGCGTCTCACAGGCCTTTCTCTGTCACGTTGCCGGTAGGCTGTGAGAGCACTGTGCAGAGCCAGTTGTTTCTTAGCTTCCCAAAGATTTGGAAGCAAGATGCTTTGGGGACTCTCAGCCCCTTTGGAAACAAGGCGGCCCTTTGGGCCTGGCAGCTCTAGGCCAAAGTAGCACGCCCAGAGCAGGAGTTCTACTTCAGCCAGATCAGGCCTGCCAAGAAACTGCGTTTCACAGGCCTTGGTAAGAGATGTTCCCGGTAGGCTGTGAGAGCACTGTGGAGAGCCAGTTGCTTTAGCTTCCCACAGAGCTGGAAGCAAGATGCCTTGGGGCCTCTCTCTCCCTTAGGACACAAGGCAGCCTTTTGGGCCTGGCAGCTCTAGGCCAATGGAGCACACCCACAGCAGAAGTTCTACTTCAGGCAGATCAGTCCTGCCCAGAAACTGCGTTTCACAGCCCTTGGTAAGAGATGTTCACGGTAGGCTGTGAGAGCACTGGGCAGAACCAGTTGTTTTTTAGCTTCCCAAAGTGCTGGAGGCAAGATGCTTTGGGGCCTCTCTCACCCTTTGGAAACAAGGCAGCCCTTAGGTCCTGGTAGCTCTAGGCCTATGTAGCACAACCAGAACAGAAGTTCTACTTCAGCCAGGTCAGGCCTGCCAAGAAACTGCGTTTCACAGGCCTTTCAAAGAGATGTTCTCTTAGGCTGTAAGAGCACTGGGCAGAGCCAGCTGTTTCTTAGCTTCCCGAAGAGCTGGGAGCAAGATGCTTTGGGTCCACTCTCCGTCTTTGGAAACAAGGCAGCCCTTTGGGCCTGGCAGCTCTAGGGCAATGGAGCACGCCCAGAGCAGAAGTTCTACTTCAGCCAGATCAGGCCTGCCAGGAAACTGCGTTTCACAGGCCTTGGTAAGAGATGTTCCCGGTAGGCTGTAAGAGCACTGGGCAGAGCCAGTTGTTTCTTACCTTCCTGAAAAGCTGGAAGCAAGATGCTTGGGACCCCTCTGCCCGTTTGGGAACAAGGCAGCCTTTTGGGTCGGGAAGCTCTAGGCCAATGGAGCACACGCAGAGCAGGAGTTCTACTTCAGCCTGATCAGGCCTGCAAAGAAACAGCGTTTGACAGGCCTTGGTAAGAGATGTTCCCGGTAGGTGTAAGAGCACTGGGCAGAGCCAGTTGTTTCTTAGCTTCGCAAAGACCAGGAAGCAAGATGCTTTGGGCCTCTCTGCCCCTTGGAAACAGGGCAGCACTTGGGGCCTGGCAGCTCTAGGGCAATGGAGCACACCCAGAGCCGGAGTTCTACTTCAGCCAGATGAGGCGTGCCAAGAAACTGCGTGTCACAGGCCTTTCAAAGACATGTTCCCGGTAGGCTGTAAGAGCACGGGGCAGAGCGAGTTGGTTCTTAGCTTCCCAGAGAGCTGGAAGCAAGATGCTTTGGGGCCTCTCTGCCCCTTTGGAAACAAGGCAGCACCTTGGGCCTGGCAGCTCTAGGCCAATGGAGCACACCCAGAGCAGAAGTTCTACTTCGGCCAGTTCAGGCCACCAACAAACTGCGTTTCACAGGCCTTGGTAAGAGATGTTCCCGGTAGGCTGTAAGAGCACTGGGCAACGCCAGATGTTTCTTAGCTTCCCGAAGAGCTGGAAGCAAGATGCTTTGGGGCCTCTCATCCCCTTTGCAAACAAGGCCGACCTTTGGGCCAGGCAGCTCTAGGCCAATGGAGCACACCCAGAGCAGAAGTTCTACCTCAGCCAGATAAGGCCTGCCAAGAAACTGCGTTTCAAAGGCTTTGGTAAGAGATGTTCCCGGTACTCTGTTAGAGCACTGGGCAGAGCCATTTGTTTCTTAGCTTCCCAAAGAGCTGGAAGCAAGATGCTTTGGGGGCTCCCTGCCCCTTTGCCAACAAGGGCGACCTTTGGGCCTTTCAGCTCTAGGCCAATGGAGCACACCCAGAGCAGAAGTCCTACTTCAGCCAGATCAGGCCTGCCAAGGAACTGCGTTTCAGAGGCCTTTGTATGTGACGTTCCCGGTAGGCTGTGAGAGCACGGTGCAGAGCCAGTTGTTTCCTTGTTTCCCAAACAGCTGGAAGCAAGACGCTTTGGGGCCTCTCTGCCCCTTTGGAAACAAGGCAGCACGTTGGGTCTGGCAGCTCTAGGGCAATGGAGCACAACCAGAGCCGAAGTTCTACTTCTTCCAGATCAGGCCTGCCTAGACAGTGCGTTTCCCAGGCCTTGATAAGAGATGTTCTCTTAGGCTATAAGAGCACTGGGCACAGCCAGTTGTTTCTTAGCTTCCCAAGAGGTGGAAGCAAGATGCTTTGGGGCCTCTCTCCCCCTTTGGAAACAAGGCAGCCCTTTGGGCCTTTCAGCTCTAGGGCAATGGAGCACACCCAGAGCAGAAGTTCTACCTCAGCCAGATCAGGCCTGCCAAGAAACTGCTTTTCACAGGCCTTCGTAAGAGGTGTTCCCGGAAGGCTGTAAGAGTACCTGGCAGAGCGAGTTGTTTCTTAGCTTCAAAAACAGCTGGAAGCAACATGATTTGGGGCCTCTCTCCCCCTTTGGAAAAAAAGCAGCCTTTGTGCCTGGCAGCTCTAGGCCAAAGTAGCACACCCAGAGCAGAAGTTCTACCTCAGCCAGATCAGGCCTTCCAAGAAACTGCGTCTCACAGGCCTTTCTCTGTCACGTTGCCGGTAGGCTGTGAGAGCACTGTGCAGAGCCAGTTGTTTCTTAGCTTCCCAAAGATTTGGAAGCAAGATGCTTTGGGGACTCTCAGCCCCTTTGGAAACAAGGCGGCCCTTTGGGCCTGGCAGCTCTAGGCCAAAGTAGCACGCCCAGAGCAGGAGTTCTACTTCAGCCAGATCAGGCCTGCCAAGAAACTGCGTTTCACAGGCCTTGGTAAGAGATGTTCCCGGTAGGCTGTGAGAGCACTGTGGAGAGCCAGTTGCTTTAGCTTCCCACAGAGCTGGAAGCAAGATGCCTTGGGGCCTCTCTCTCCCTTTGGACACAAGGCAGCCTTTTGGGCCTGGCAGCTCTAGGCCAATGGAGCACACCCACAGCAGAAGTTCTACTTCAGGCAGATCAGTCCTGCCCAGAAACTGCGTTTCACAGCCCTTGGTAAGAGATGTTCACGGTAGGCTGTGAGAGCACTGGGCAGAACCAGTTGTTTTTTAGCTTCCCAAAGTGCTGGAGGCAAGATGCTTTGGGGCCTCTCTCACCCTTTGGAAACAAGGCAGCCCTTAGGTCCTGGTAGCTCTAGGCCTATGTAGCACAACCAGAACAGAAGTTCTACTTCAGCCAGGTCAGGCCTGCCAAGAAACTGCGTTTCACAGGCCTTTCAAAGAGATGTTCTCTTAGGCTGTAAGAGCACTGGGCAGAGCCAGCTGTTTCTTAGCTTCCCGAAGAGCTGGGAGCAAGATGCTTTGGGTCCACTCTCCGTCTTTGGAAACAAGGCAGCCCTTTGGGCCTGGCAGCTCTAGGGCAATGGAGCACGCCCAGAGCAGAAGTTCTACTTCAGCCAGATCAGGCCTGCCAGGAAACTGCGTTTCACAGGCCTTGGTAAGAGATGTTCCCGGTAGGCTGTAAGAGCACTGGGCAGAGCCAGTTGTTTCTTACCTTCCTGAAAAGCTGGAAGCAAGATGCTTGGGACCCCTCTGCCCGTTTGGGAACAAGGCAGCCTTTTGGGTCGGGAAGCTCTAGGCCAATGGAGCACACGCAGAGCAGGAGTTCTACTTCAGCCTGATCAGGCCTGCAAAGAAACAGCGTTTGACAGGCCTTGGTAAGAGATGTTCCCGGTAGGTGTAAGAGCACTGGGCAGAGCCAGTTGTTTCTTAGCTTCGCAAAGACCGGGAAGCAAGATGCTTTGGGCCTCTCTGCCCCTTGGAAACAGGGCAGCACTTGGGGCCTGGCAGCTCTAGGGCAATGGAGCACACCCAGAGCCGGAGTTCTACTTCGGAGAGATGAGGCGTGCCAAGAAACTGCGTGTCACAGGCCTTTCAAAGACATGTTCCCGGTAGGCTGTAAGAGCACGGGGCAGAGCGAGTTGGTTCTTAGCTTCCCAGAGAGCTGGAAGCAAGATGCTTTGGGGCCTCTCTGCCCCTTTGGAAACAAGGCAGCACCTTGGGCCTGGCAGCTCTAGGCCAATGGAGCACACCCAGAGCAGAAGTTCTACTTCGGCCAGTTCAGGCCACCAACAAACTGCGTTTCACAGGCCTTGGTAAGAGATGTTCCCGGTAGGCTGTAAGAGCACTGGGCAACGCCAGATGTTTCTTAGCTTCCCGAAGAGCTGGAAGCAAGATGCTTTGGGGCCTCTCATCCCCTTTGCAAACAAGGCCGACCTTTGGGCCAGGCAGCTCTAGGCCAATGGAGCACACCCAGAGCAGAAGTTCTACCTCAGCCAGATAAGGCCTGCCAAGAAACTGCGTTTCAAAGGCTTTGGTAAGAGATGTTCCCGGTACTCTGTTAGAGCACTGGGCAGAGCCATTTGTTTCTTAGCTTCCCAAAGAGCTGGAAGCAAGATGCTTTGGGGGCTCCCTGCCCCTTTGCCAACAAGGGCGACCTTTGGGCCTTTCAGCTCTAGGCCAATGGAGCACACCCAGAGCAGAAGTCCTACTTCAGCCAGATCAGGCCTGCCAAGGAACTGCGTTTCAGAGGCCTTTGTATGTGACGTTCCCGGTAGGCTGTGAGAGCACGGTGCAGAGCCAGTTGTTTCCTTGTTTCCCAAACAGCTGGAAGCAAGACGCTTTGGGGCCTCTCTGCCCCTTTGGAAACAAGGCAGCACGTTGGGTCTGGCAGCTCTAGGGCAATGGAGCACAACCAGAGCCGAAGTTCTACTTCTTCCAGATCAGGCCTGCCTAGACAGTGCGTTTCCCAGGCCTTGATAAGAGATGTTCTCTTAGGCTATAAGAGCACTGGGCACAGCCAGTTGTTTCTTAGCTTCCCAAGAGGTGGAAGCAAGATGCTTTGGGGCCTCTCTCCCCCTTTGGAAACAAGGCAGCCCTTTGGGCCTTTCAGCTCTAGGGCAATGGAGCACACCCAGAGCAGAAGTTCTACCTCAGCCAGATCAGGCCTGCCAAGAAACTGCTTTTCACAGGCCTTCGTAAGAGGTGTTCCCGGAAGGCTGTAAGAGTACCTGGCAGAGCGAGTTGTTTCTTAGCTTCAAAAACAGCTGGAAGCAACATGATTTGGGGCCTCTCTCCCCCTTTGGAAACAAAGCAGCCTTTGTGCCTGGCAGCTCTAGGCCAAAGTAGCACACCCAGAGCAGAAGTTCTACCTCAGCCAGATCAGGCCTTCCAAGAAACTGCGTCTCACAGGCCTTTCTCTGTCACGTTGCCGGTAGGCTGTGAGAGCACTGTGCAGAGCCAGTTGTTTCTTAGCTTCCCAAAGATTTGGAAGCAAGATGCTTTGGGGACTCTCAGCCCCTTTGGAAACAAGGCGGCCCTTTGGGCCTGGCAGCTCTAGGCCAAAGTAGCACGCCCAGAGCAGGAGTTCTACTTCAGCCAGATCAGGCCTGCCAAGAAACTGCGTTTCACAGGCCTTGGTAAGAGATGTTCCCGGTAGGCTGTGAGAGCACTGTGGAGAGCCAGTTGCTTTAGCTTCCCACAGAGCTGGAAGCAAGATGCCTTGGGGCCTCTCTCTCCCTTTGGACACAAGGCAGCCTTTTGGGCCTGGCAGCTCTAGGCCAATGGAGCACACCCACAGCAGAAGTTCTACTTCAGGCAGATCAGTCCTGCCCAGAAACTGCGTTTCACAGCCCTTGGTAAGAGATGTTCACGGTAGGCTGTGAGAGCACTGGGCAGAACCAGTTGTTTTTTAGCTTCCCAAAGTGCTGGAGGCAAGATGCTTTGGGGCCTCTCTCACCCTTTGGAAACAAGGCAGCCCTTAGGTCCTGGTAGCTCTAGGCCTATGTAGCACAACCAGAACAGAAGTTCTACTTCAGCCAGGTCAGGCCTGCCAAGAAACTGCGTTTCACAGGCCTTTCAAAGAGATGTTCTCTTAGGCTGTAAGAGCACTGGGCAGAGCCAGCTGTTTCTTAGCTTCCCGAAGAGCTGGGAGCAAGATGCTTTGGGTCCACTCTCCGTCTTTGGAAACAAGGCAGCCCTTTGGGCCTGGCAGCTCTAGGGCAATGGAGCACGCCCAGAGCAGAAGTTCTACTTCAGCCAGATCAGGCCTGCCAGGAAACTGCGTTTCACAGGCCTTGGTAAGAGATGTTCCCGGTAGGCTGTAAGAGCACTGGGCAGAGCCAGTTGTTTCTTACCTTCCTGAAAAGCTGGAAGCAAGATGCTTGGGACCCCTCTGCCCGTTTGGGAACAAGGCAGCCTTTTGGGTCGGGAAGCTCTAGGCCAATGGAGCACACGCAGAGCAGGAGTTCTACTTCAGCCTGATCAGGCCTGCAAAGAAACAGCGTTTGACAGGCCTTGGTAAGAGATGTTCCCGGTAGGTGTAAGAGCACTGGGCAGAGCCAGTTGTTTCTTAGCTTCGCAAAGACCGGGAAGCAAGATGCTTTGGGCCTCTCTGCCCCTTGGAAACAGGGCAGCACTTGGGGCCTGGCAGCTCTAGGGCAATGGAGCACACCCAGAGCCGGAGTTCTACTTCGGCCAGATGAGGCGTGCCAAGAAACTGCGTGTCACAGGCCTTTCAAAGACATGTTCCCGGTAGGCTGTAAGAGCACGGGGCAGAGCGAGTTGGTTCTTAGCTTCCCAGAGAGCTGGAAGCAAGATGCTTTGGGGCCTCTCTGCCCCTTTGGAAACAAGGCAGCACCTTGGGCCTGGCAGCTCTAGGCCAATGGAGCACACCCAGAGCAGAAGTTCTACTTCGGCCAGTTCAGGCCACCAACAAACTGCGTTTCACAGGCCTTGGTAAGAGATGTTCCCGGTAGGCTGTAAGAGCACTGGGCAACGCCAGATGTTTCTTAGCTTCCCGAAGAGCTGGAAGCAAGATGCTTTGGGGCCTCTCATCCCCTTTGCAAACAAGGCCGACCTTTGGGCCAGGCAGCTCTAGGCCAATGGAGCACACCCAGAGCAGAAGTTCTACCTCAGCCAGATAAGGCCTGCCAAGAAACTGCGTTTCAAAGGCTTTGGTAAGAGATGTTCCCGGTACTCTGTTAGAGCACTGGGCAGAGCCATTTGTTTCTTAGCTTCCCAAAGAGCTGGAAGCAAGATGCTTTGGGGGCTCCCTGCCCCTTTGCCAACAAGGGCGACCTTTGGGCCTTTCAGCTCTAGGCCAATGGAGCACACCCAGAGCAGAAGTCCTACTTCAGCCAGATCAGGCCTGCCAAGGAACTGCGTTTCAGAGGCCTTTGTATGTGACGTTCCCGGTAGGCTGTGAGAGCACGGTGCAGAGCCAGTTGTTTCCTTGTTTCCCAAACAGCTGGAAGCAAGACGCTTTGGGGCCTCTCTGCCCCTTTGGAAACAAGGCAGCACGTTGGGTCTGGCAGCTCTAGGGCAATGGAGCACAACCAGAGCCGAAGTTCTACTTCTTCCAGATCAGGCCTGCCTAGACAGTGCGTTTCCCAGGCCTTGATAAGAGATGTTCTCTTAGGCTATAAGAGCACTGGGCACAGCCAGTTGTTTCTTAGCTTCCCAAGAGGTGGAAGCAAGATGCTTTGGGGCCTCTCTCCCCCTTTGGAAACAAGGCAGCCCTTTGGGCCTTTCAGCTCTAGGGCAATGGAGCACACCCAGAGCAGAAGTTCTACCTCAGCCAGATCAGGCCTGCCAAGAAACTGCTTTTCACAGGCCTTCGTAAGAGGTGTTCCCGGAAGGCTGTAAGAGTACCTGGCAGAGCGAGTTGTTTCTTAGCTTCAAAAACAGCTGGAAGCAACATGATTTGGGGCCTCTCTCCCCCTTTGGAAACAAAGCAGCCTTTGTGCCTGGCAGCTCTAGGCCAAAGTAGCACACCCAGAGCAGAAGTTCTACCTCAGCCAGATCAGGCCTTCCAAGAAACTGCGTCTCACAGGCCTTTCTCTGTCACGTTGCCGGTAGGCTGTGAGAGCACTGTGCAGAGCCAGTTGTTTCTTAGCTTCCCAAAGATTTGGAAGCAAGATGCTTTGGGGACTCTCAGCCCCTTTGGAAACAAGGCGGCCCTTTGGGCCTGGCAGCTCTAGGCCAAAGTAGCACGCCCAGAGCAGGAGTTCTACTTCAGCCAGATCAGGCCTGCCAAGAAACTGCGTTTCACAGGCCTTGGTAAGAGATGTTCCCGGTAGGCTGTGAGAGCACTGTGGAGAGCCAGTTGCTTTAGCTTCCCACAGAGCTGGAAGCAAGATGCCTTGGGGCCTCTCTCTCCCTTTGGACACAAGGCAGCCTTTTGGGCCTGGCAGCTCTAGGCCAATGGAGCACACCCACAGCAGAAGTTCTACTTCAGGCAGATCAGTCCTGCCCAGAAACTGCGTTTCACAGCCCTTGGTAAGAGATGTTCACGGTAGGCTGTGAGAGCACTGGGCAGAACCAGTTGTTTTTTAGCTTCCCAAAGTGCTGGAGGCAAGATGCTTTGGGGCCTCTCTCACCCTTTGGAAACAAGGCAGCCCTTAGGTCCTGGTAGCTCTAGGCCTATGTAGCACAACCAGAACAGAAGTTCTACTTCAGCCAGGTCAGGCCTGCCAAGAAACTGCGTTTCACAGGCCTTTCAAAGAGATGTTCTCTTAGGCTGTAAGAGCACTGGGCAGAGCCAGCTGTTTCTTAGCTTCCCGAAGAGCTGGGAGCAAGATGCTTTGGGTCCACTCTCCGTCTTTGGAAACAAGGCAGCCCTTTGGGCCTGGCAGCTCTAGGGCAATGGAGCACGCCCAGAGCAGAAGTTCTACTTCAGCCAGATCAGGCCTGCCAGGAAACTGCGTTTCACAGGCCTTGGTAAGAGATGTTCCCGGTAGGCTGTAAGAGCACTGGGCAGAGCCAGTTGTTTCTTACCTTCCTGAAAAGCTGGAAGCAAGATGCTTGGGACCCCTCTGCCCGTTTGGGAACAAGGCAGCCTTTTGGGTCGGGAAGCTCTAGGCCAATGGAGCACACGCAGAGCAGGAGTTCTACTTCAGCCTGATCAGGCCTGCAAAGAAACAGCGTTTGACAGGCCTTGGTAAGAGATGTTCCCGGTAGGTGTAAGAGCACTGGGCAGAGCCAGTTGTTTCTTAGCTTCGCAAAGACCGGGAAGCAAGATGCTTTGGGCCTCTCTGCCCCTTGGAAACAGGGCAGCACTTGGGGCCTGGCAGCTCTAGGGCAATGGAGCACACCCAGAGCCGGAGTTCTACTTCGGAGAGATGAGGCGTGCCAAGAAACTGCGTGTCACAGGCCTTTCAAAGACATGTTCCCGGTAGGCTGTAAGAGCACGGGGCAGAGCGAGTTGGTTCTTAGCTTCCCAGAGAGCTGGAAGCAAGATGCTTTGGGGCCTCTCTGCCCCTTTGGAAACAAGGCAGCACCTTGGGCCTGGCAGCTCTAGGCCAATGGAGCACACCCAGAGCAGAAGTTCTACTTCGGCCAGTTCAGGCCACCAACAAACTGCGTTTCACAGGCCTTGGTAAGAGATGTTCCCGGTAGGCTGTAAGAGCACTGGGCAACGCCAGATGTTTCTTAGCTTCCCGAAGAGCTGGAAGCAAGATGCTTTGGGGCCTCTCATCCCCTTTGCAAACAAGGCCGACCTTTGGGCCAGGCAGCTCTAGGCCAATGGAGCACACCCAGAGCAGAAGTTCTACCTCAGCCAGATAAGGCCTGCCAAGAAACTGCGTTTCAAAGGCTTTGGTAAGAGATGTTCCCGGTACTCTGTTAGAGCACTGGGCAGAGCCATTTGTTTCTTAGCTTCCCAAAGAGCTGGAAGCAAGATGCTTTGGGGGCTCCCTGCCCCTTTGCCAACAAGGGCGACCTTTGGGCCTTTCAGCTCTAGGCCAATGGAGCACACCCAGAGCAGAAGTCCTACTTCAGCCAGATCAGGCCTGCCAAGGAACTGCGTTTCAGAGGCCTTTGTATGTGACGTTCCCGGTAGGCTGTGAGAGCACGGTGCAGAGCCAGTTGTTTCCTTGTTTCCCAAACAGCTGGAAGCAAGACGCTTTGGGGCCTCTCTGCCCCTTTGGAAACAAGGCAGCACGTTGGGTCTGGCAGCTCTAGGGCAATGGAGCACAACCAGAGCCGAAGTTCTACTTCTTCCAGATCAGGCCTGCCTAGACAGTGCGTTTCACAGGCCTTGATAAGAGATGTTCTCTTAGGCTATAAGAGCACTGGGCACAGCCAGTTGTTTCTTAGCTTCCCAAGAGGTGGAAGCAAGATGCTTTGGGGCCTCTCTCCCCCTTTGGAAACAAGGCAGCCCTTTGGGCCTTTCAGCTCTAGGGCAATGGAGCACACCCAGAGCAGAAGTTCTACCTCAGCCAGATCAGGCCTGCCAAGAAACTGCTTTTCACAGGCCTTCGTAAGAGGTGTTCCCGGAAGGCTGTAAGAGTACCTGGCAGAGCGAGTTGTTTCTTAGCTTCAAAAACAGCTGGAAGCAACATGATTTGGGGCCTCTCTCCCCCTTTGGAAACAAAGCAGCCTTTGTGCCTGGCAGCTCTAGGCCAAAGTAGCACACCCAGAGCACAAGTTCTACCTCAGCCAGATCAGGCCTTCCAAGAAACTGCGTCTCACAGGCCTTTCTCTGTCACGTTGCCGGTAGGCTGTGAGAGCACTGTGCAGAGCCAGTTGTTTCTTAGCTTCCCAAAGATTTGGAAGCAAGATGCTTTGGGGACTCTCAGCCCCTTTGGAAACAAGGCGGCCCTTTGGGCCTGGCAGCTCTAGGCCAAAGTAGCACGCCCAGAGCAGGAGTTCTACTTCAGCCAGATCAGGCCTGCCAAGAAACTGCGTTTCACAGGCCTTGGTAAGAGATGTTCCCGGTAGGCTGTGAGAGCACTGTGGAGAGCCAGTTGCTTTAGCTTCCCACAGAGCTGGAAGCAAGATGCCTTGGGGCCTCTCTCTCCCTTTGGACACAAGGCAGCCTTTTGGGCCTGGCAGCTCTAGGCCAATGGAGCACACCCACAGCAGAAGTTCTACTTCAGGCAGATCAGTCCTGCCCAGAAACTGCGTTTCACAGCCCTTGGTAAGAGATGTTCACGGTAGGCTGTGAGAGCACTGGGCAGAACCAGTTGTTTTTTAGCTTCCCAAAGTGCTGGAGGCAAGATGCTTTGGGGCCTCTCTCACCCTTTGGAAACAAGGCAGCCCTTAGGTCCTGGTAGCTCTAGGCCTATGTAGCACAACCAGAACAGAAGTTCTACTTCAGCCAGGTCAGGCCTGCCAAGAAACTGCGTTTCACAGGCCTTTCAAAGAGATGTTCTCTTAGGCTGTAAGAGCACTGGGCAGAGCCAGCTGTTTCTTAGCTTCCCGAAGAGCTGGGAGCAAGATGCTTTGGGTCCACTCTCCGTCTTTGGAAACAAGGCAGCCCTTTGGGCCTGGCAGCTCTAGGGCAATGGAGCACGCCCAGAGCAGAAGTTCTACTTCAGCCAGATCAGGCCTGCCAGGAAACTGCGTTTCACAGGCCTTGGTAAGAGATGTTCCCGGTAGGCTGTAAGAGCACTGGGCAGAGCCAGTTGTTTCTTACCTTCCTGAAAAGCTGGAAGCAAGATGCTTGGGACCCCTCTGCCCGTTTGGGAACAAGGCAGCCTTTTGGGTCGGGAAGCTCTAGGCCAATGGAGCACACGCAGAGCAGGAGTTCTACTTCAGCCTGATCAGGCCTGCAAAGAAACAGCGTTTGACAGGCCTTGGTAAGAGATGTTCCCGGTAGGTGTAAGAGCACTGGGCAGAGCCAGTTGTTTCTTAGCTTCGCAAAGACCGGGAAGCAAGATGCTTTGGGCCTCTCTGCCCCTTGGAAACAGGGCAGCACTTGGGGCCTGGCAGCTCTAGGGCAATGGAGCACACCCAGAGCCGGAGTTCTACTTCAGCCAGATGAGGCGTGCCAAGAAACTGCGTGTCACAGGCCTTTCAAAGACATGTTCCCGGTAGGCTGTAAGAGCACGGGGCAGAGCGAGTTGGTTCTTAGCTTCCCAGAGAGCTGGAAGCAAGATGCTTTGGGGCCTCTCTGCCCCTTTGGAAACAAGGCAGCACCTTGGGCCTGGCAGCTCTAGGCCAATGGAGCACACCCAGAGCAGAAGTTCTACTTCGGCCAGTTCAGGCCACCAACAAACTGCGTTTCACAGGCCTTGGTAAGAGATGTTCCCGGTAGGCTGTAAGAGCACTGGGCAACGCCAGATGTTTCTTAGCTTCCCGAAGAGCTGGAAGCAAGATGCTTTGGGGCCTCTCATCCCCTTTGCAAACAAGGCCGACCTTTGGGCCAGGCAGCTCTAGGCCAATGGAGCACACCCAGAGCAGAAGTTCTACCTCAGCCAGATAAGGCCTGCCAAGAAACTGCGTTTCAAAGGCTTTGGTAAGAGATGTTCCCGGTACTCTGTTAGAGCACTGGGCAGAGCCATTTGTTTCTTAGCTTCCCAAAGAGCTGGAAGCAAGATGCTTTGGGGGCTCCCTGCCCCTTTGCCAACAAGGGCGACCTTTGGGCCTTTCAGCTCTAGGCCAATGGAGCACACCCAGAGCAGAAGTCCTACTTCAGCCAGATCAGGCCTGCCAAGGAACTGCGTTTCAGAGGCCTTTGTATGTGACGTTCCCGGTAGGCTGTGAGAGCACGGTGCAGAGCCAGTTGTTTCCTTGTTTCCCAAACAGCTGGAAGCAAGACGCTTTGGGGCCTCTCTGCCCCTTTGGAAACAAGGCAGCACGTTGGGTCTGGCAGCTCTAGGGCAATGGAGCACAACCAGAGCCGAAGTTCTACTTCTTCCAGATCAGGCCTGCCTAGACAGTGCGTTTCACAGGCCTTGATAAGAGATGTTCTCTTAGGCTATAAGAGCACTGGGCACAGCCAGTTGTTTCTTAGCTTCCCAAGAGGTGGAAGCAAGATGCTTTGGGGCCTCTCTCCCCCTTTGGAAACAAGGCAGCCCTTTGGGCCTTTCAGCTCTAGGGCAATGGAGCACACCCAGAGCAGAAGTTCTACCTCAGCCAGATCAGGCCTGCCAAGAGACTGCTTTTCACAGGCCTTCGTAAGAGGTGTTCCCGGAAGGCTGTAAGAGTACCTGGCAGAGCGAGTTGTTTCTTAGCTTCAAAAACAGCTGGAAGCAACATGATTTGGGGCCTCTCTCCCCCTTTGGAAACAAAGCAGCCTTTGTGCCTGGCAGCTCTAGGCCAAAGTAGCACACCCAGAGCAGAAGTTCTACCTCAGCCAGATCAGGCCTTCCAAGAAACTGCGTCTCACAGGCCTTTCTCTGTCACGTTGCCGGTAGGCTGTGAGAGCACTGTGCAGAGCCAGTTGTTTCTTAGCTTCCCAAAGATTTGGAAGCAAGATGCTTTGGGGACTCTCAGCCCCTTTGGAAACAAGGCGGCCCTTTGGGCCTGGCAGCTCTAGGCCAAAGTAGCACGCCCAGAGCAGGAGTTCTACTTCAGCCAGATCAGGCCTGCCAAGAAACTGCGTTTCACAGGCCTTGGTAAGAGATGTTCCCGGTAGGCTGTGAGAGCACTGTGGAGAGCCAGTTGCTTTAGCTTCCCACAGAGCTGGAAGCAAGATGCCTTGGGGCCTCTCTCTCCCTTTGGACACAAGGCAGCCTTTTGGGCCTGGCAGCTCTAGGCCAATGGAGCACACCCACAGCAGAAGTTCTACTTCAGGCAGATCAGTCCTGCCCAGAAACTGCGTTTCACAGCCCTTGGTAAGAGATGTTCACGGTAGGCTGTGAGAGCACTGGGCAGAACCAGTTGTTTTTTAGCTTCCCAAAGTGCTGGAGGCAAGATGCTTTGGGGCCTCTCTCACCCTTTGGAAACAAGGCAGCCCTTAGGTCCTGGTAGCTCTAGGCCTATGTAGCACAACCAGAACAGAAGTTCTACTTCAGCCAGGTCAGGCCTGCCAAGAAACTGCGTTTCACAGGCCTTTCAAAGAGATGTTCTCTTAGGCTGTAAGAGCACTGGGCAGAGCCAGCTGTTTCTTAGCTTCCCGAAGAGCTGGGAGCAAGATGCTTTGGGTCCACTCTCCGTCTTTGGAAACAAGGCAGCCCTTTGGGCCTGGCAGCTCTAGGGCAATGGAGCACGCCCAGAGCAGAAGTTCTACTTCAGCCAGATCAGGCCTGCCAGGAAACTGCGTTTCACAGGCCTTGGTAAGAGATGTTCCCGGTAGGCTGTAAGAGCACTGGGCAGAGCCAGTTGTTTCTTACCTTCCTGAAAAGCTGGAAGCAAGATGCTTGGGACCCCTCTGCCCGTTTGGGAACAAGGCAGCCTTTTGGGTCGGGAAGCTCTAGGCCAATGGAGCACACGCAGAGCAGGAGTTCTACTTCAGCCTGATCAGGCCTGCAAAGAAACAGCGTTTGACAGGCCTTGGTAAGAGATGTTCCCGGTAGGTGTAAGAGCACTGGGCAGAGCCAGTTGTTTCTTAGCTTCGCAAAGACCGGGAAGCAAGATGCTTTGGGCCTCTCTGCCCCTTGGAAACAGGGCAGCACTTGGGGCCTGGCAGCTCTAGGGCAATGGAGCACACCCAGAGCCGGAGTTCTACTTCAGCCAGATGAGGCGTGCCAAGAAACTGCGTGTCACAGGCCTTTCAAAGACATGTTCCCGGTAGGCTGTAAGAGCACGGGGCAGAGCGAGTTGGTTCTTAGCTTCCCAGAGAGCTGGAAGCAAGATGCTTTGGGGCCTCTCTGCCCCTTTGGAAACAAGGCAGCACCTTGGGCCTGGCAGCTCTAGGCCAATGGAGCACACCCAGAGCAGAAGTTCTACTTCGGCCAGTTCAGGCCACCAACAAACTGCGTTTCACAGGCCTTGGTAAGAGATGTTCCCGGTAGGCTGTAAGAGCACTGGGCAACGCCAGATGTTTCTTAGCTTCCCGAAGAGCTGGAAGCAAGATGCTTTGGGGCCTCTCATCCCCTTTGCAAACAAGGCCGACCTTTGGGCCAGGCAGCTCTAGGCCAATGGAGCACACCCAGAGCAGAAGTTCTACCTCAGCCAGATAAGGCCTGCCAAGAAACTGCGTTTCAAAGGCTTTGGTAAGAGATGTTCCCGGTACTCTGTTAGAGCACTGGGCAGAGCCATTTGTTTCTTAGCTTCCCAAAGAGCTGGAAGCAAGATGCTTTGGGGGCTCCCTGCCCCTTTGCCAACAAGGGCGACCTTTGGGCCTTTCAGCTCTAGGCCAATGGAGCACACCCAGAGCAGAAGTCCTACTTCAGCCAGATCAGGCCTGCCAAGGAACTGCGTTTCAGAGGCCTTTGTATGTGACGTTCCCGGTAGGCTGTGAGAGCACGGTGCAGAGCCAGTTGTTTCCTTGTTTCTCAAACAGCTGGAAGCAAGACGCTTTGGGGCCTCTCTGCCCCTTTGGAAACAAGGCAGCACGTTGGGTCTGGCAGCTCTAGGGCAATGGAGCACAACCAGAGCCGAAGTTCTACTTCTTCCAGATCAGGCCTGCCTAGACAGTGCGTTTCACAGGCCTTGATAAGAGATGTTCTCTTAGGCTATAAGAGCACTGGGCACAGCCAGTTGTTCCTTAGCTTCCCAAGAGGTGGAAGCAAGATGCTTTGGGGCCTCTCTCCCCCTTTGGAAACAAGGCAGCCCTTTGGGCCTTTCAGCTCTAGGGCAATGGAGCACACCCAGAGCAGAAGTTCTACCTCAGCCAGATCAGGCCTGCCAAGAGACTGCTTTTCACAGGCCTTCGTAAGAGGTGTTCCCGGAAGGCTGTAAGAGTACCTGGCAGAGCGAGTTGTTTCTTAGCTTCAAAAACAGCTGGAAGCAACATGATTTGGGGCCTCTCTCCCCCTTTGGAAACAAAGCAGCCTTTGTGCCTGGCAGCTCTAGGCCAAAGTAGCACACCCAGAGCAGAAGTTCTACCTCAGCCAGATCAGGCCTTCCAAGAAACTGCGTCTCACAGGCCTTTCTCTGTCACGTTGCCGGTAGGCTGTGAGAGCACTGTGCAGAGCCAGTTGTTTCTTAGCTTCCCAAAGATTTGGAAGCAAGATGCTTTGGGGACTCTCAGCCCCTTTGGAAACAAGGCGGCCCTTTGGGCCTGGCAGCTCTAGGCCAAAGTAGCACGCCCAGAGCAGGAGTTCTACTTCAGCCAGATCAGGCCTGCCAAGAAACTGCGTTTCACAGGCCTTGGTAAGAGATGTTCCCGGTAGGCTGTGAGAGCACTGTGGAGAGCCAGTTGCTTTAGCTTCCCACAGAGCTGGAAGCAAGATGCCTTGGGGCCTCTCTCTCCCTTTGGACACAAGGCAGCCTTTTGGGCCTGGCAGCTCTAGGCCAATGGAGCACACCCACAGCAGAAGTTCTACTTCAGGCAGATCAGTCCTGCCCAGAAACTGCGTTTCACAGCCCTTGGTAAGAGATGTTCACGGTAGGCTGTGAGAGCACTGGGCAGAACCAGTTGTTTTTTAGCTTCCCAAAGTGCTGGAGGCAAGATGCTTTGGGGCCTCTCTCACCCTTTGGAAACAAGGCAGCCCTTAGGTCCTGGTAGCTCTAGGCCTATGTAGCACAACCAGAACAGAAGTTCTACTTCAGCCAGGTCAGGCCTGCCAAGAAACTGCGTTTCACAGGCCTTTCAAAGAGATGTTCTCTTAGGCTGTAAGAGCACTGGGCAGAGCCAGCTGTTTCTTAGCTTCCCGAAGAGCTGGGAGCAAGATGCTTTGGGTCCACTCTCCGTCTTTGGAAACAAGGCAGCCCTTTGGGCCTGGCAGCTCTAGGGCAATGGAGCACGCCCAGAGCAGAAGTTCTACTTCAGCCAGATCAGGCCTGCCAGGAAACTGCGTTTCACAGGCCTTGGTAAGAGATGTTCCCGGTAGGCTGTAAGAGCACTGGGCAGAGCCAGTTGTTTCTTACCTTCCTGAAAAGCTGGAAGCAAGATGCTTGGGACCCCTCTGCCCGTTTGGGAACAAGGCAGCCTTTTGGGTCGGGAAGCTCTAGGCCAATGGAGCACACGCAGAGCAGGAGTTCTACTTCAGCCTGATCAGGCCTGCAAAGAAACAGCGTTTGACAGGCCTTGGTAAGAGATGTTCCCGGTAGGTGTAAGAGCACTGGGCAGAGCCAGTTGTTTCTTAGCTTCGCAAAGACCGGGAAGCAAGATGCTTTGGGCCTCTCTGCCCCTTGGAAACAGGGCAGCACTTGGGGCCTGGCAGCTCTAGGGCAATGGAGCACACCCAGAGCCGGAGTTCTACTTCAGCCAGATGAGGCGTGCCAAGAAACTGCGTGTCACAGGCCTTTCAAAGACATGTTCCCGGTAGGCTGTAAGAGCACGGGGCAGAGCGAGTTGGTTCTTAGCTTCCCAGAGAGCTGGAAGCAAGATGCTTTGGGGCCTCTCTGCCCCTTTGGAAACAAGGCAGCACCTTGGGCCTGGCAGCTCTAGGCCAATGGAGCACACCCAGAGCAGAAGTTCTCCTTCGGCCAGTTCAGGCCACCAACAAACTGCGTTTCACAGGCCTTGGTAAGAGATGTTCCCGGTAGGCTGTAAGAGCACTGGGCAACGCCAGATGTTTCTTAGCTTCCCGAAGAGCTGGAAGCAAGATGCTTTGGGGCCTCTCATCCCCTTTGCAAACAAGGCCGACCTTTGGGCCAGGCAGCTCTAGGCCAATGGAGCACACCCAGAGCAGAAGTTCTACCTCAGCCAGATAAGGCCTGCCAAGAAACTGCGTTTCAAAGGCTTTGGTAAGAGATGTTCCCGGTACTCTGTTAGAGCACTGGGCAGAGCCATTTGTTTCTTAGCTTCCCAAAGAGCTGGAAGCAAGATGCTTTGGGGGCTCCCTGCCCCTTTGCCAACAAGGGCGACCTTTGGGCCTTTCAGCTCTAGGCCAATGGAGCACACCCAGAGCAGAAGTCCTACTTCAGCCAGATCAGGCCTGCCAAGGAACTGCGTTTCAGAGGCCTTTGTATGTGACGTTCCCGGTAGGCTGTGAGAGCACGGTGCAGAGCCAGTTGTTTCCTTGTTTCCCAAACAGCTGGAAGCAAGACGCTTTGGGGCCTCTCTGCCCCTTTGGAAACAAGGCAGCACGTTGGGTCTGGCAGCTCTAGGGCAATGGAGCACAACCAGAGCCGAAGTTCTACTTCTTCCAGATCAGGCCTGCCTAGACAGTGCGTTTCACAGGCCTTGATAAGAGATGTTCTCTTAGGCTATAAGAGCACTGGGCACAGCCAGTTGTTCCTTAGCTTCCCAAGAGGTGGAAGCAAGATGCTTTGGGGCCTCTCTCCCCCTTTGGAAACAAGGCAGCCCTTTGGGCCTTTCAGCTCTAGGGCAATGGAGCACACCCAGAGCAGAAGTTCTACCTCAGCCAGATCAGGCCTGCCAAGAGACTGCTTTTCACAGGCCTTCGTAAGAGGTGTTCCCGGAAGGCTGTAAGAGTACCTGGCAGAGCGAGTTGTTTCTTAGCTTCAAAAACAGCTGGAAGCAACATGATTTGGGGCCTCTCTCCCCCTTTGGAAACAAAGCAGCCTTTGTGCCTGGCAGCTCTAGGCCAAAGTAGCACACCCAGAGCAGAAGTTCTACCTCAGCCAGATCAGGCCTTCCAAGAAACTGCGTCTCACAGGCCTTTCTCTGTCACGTTGCCGGTAGGCTGTGAGAGCACTGTGCAGAGCCAGTTGTTTCTTAGCTTCCCAAAGATTTGGAAGCAAGATGCTTTGGGGACTCTCAGCCCCTTTGGAAACAAGGCGGCCCTTTGGGCCTGGCAGCTCTAGGCCAAAGTAGCACGCCCAGAGCAGGAGTTCTACTTCAGCCAGATCAGGCCTGCCAAGAAACTGCGTTTCACAGGCCTTGGTAAGAGATGTTCCCGGTAGGCTGTGAGAGCACTGTGGAGAGCCAGTTGCTTTAGCTTCCCACAGAGCTGGAAGCAAGATGCCTTGGGGCCTCTCTCTCCCTTTGGACACAAGGCAGCCTTTTGGGCCTGGCAGCTCTAGGCCAATGGAGCACACCCACAGCAGAAGTTCTACTTCAGGCAGATCAGTCCTGCCCAGAAACTGCGTTTCACAGCCCTTGGTAAGAGATGTTCACGGTAGGCTGTGAGAGCACTGGGCAGAACCAGTTGTTTTTTAGCTTCCCAAAGTGCTGGAGGCAAGATGCTTTGGGGCCTCTCTCACCCTTTGGAAACAAGGCAGCCCTTAGGTCCTGGTAGCTCTAGGCCTATGTAGCACAACCAGAACAGAAGTTCTACTTCAGCCAGGTCAGGCCTGCCAAGAAACTGCGTTTCACAGGCCTTTCAAAGAGATGTTCTCTTAGGCTGTAAGAGCACTGGGCAGAGCCAGCTGTTTCTTAGCTTCCCGAAGAGCTGGGAGCAAGATGCTTTGGGTCCACTCTCCGTCTTTGGAAACAAGGCAGCCCTTTGGGCCTGGCAGCTCTAGGGCAATGGAGCACGCCCAGAGCAGAAGTTCTACTTCAGCCAGATCAGGCCTGCCAGGAAACTGCGTTTCACAGGCCTTGGTAAGAGATGTTCCCGGTAGGCTGTAAGAGCACTGGGCAGAGCCAGTTGTTTCTTACCTTCCTGAAAAGCTGGAAGCAAGATGCTTGGGACCCCTCTGCCCGTTTGGGAACAAGGCAGCCTTTTGGGTCGGGAAGCTCTAGGCCAATGGAGCACACGCAGAGCAGGAGTTCTACTTCAGCCTGATCAGGCCTGCAAAGAAACAGCGTTTGACAGGCCTTGGTAAGAGATGTTCCCGGTAGGTGTAAGAGCACTGGGCAGAGCCAGTTGTTTCTTAGCTTCGCAAAGACCGGGAAGCAAGATGCTTTGGGCCTCTCTGCCCCTTGGAAACAGGGCAGCACTTGGGGCCTGGCAGCTCTAGGGCAATGGAGCACACCCAGAGCCGGAGTTCTACTTCAGCCAGATGAGGCGTGCCAAGAAACTGCGTGTCACAGGCCTTTCAAAGACATGTTCCCGGTAGGCTGTAAGAGCACGGGGCAGAGCGAGTTGGTTCTTAGCTTCCCAGAGAGCTGGAAGCAAGATGCTTTGGGGCCTCTCTGCCCCTTTGGAAACAAGGCAGCACCTTGGGCCTGGCAGCTCTAGGCCAATGGAGCACACCCAGAGCAGAAGTTCTACTTCGGCCAGTTCAGGCCACCAACAAACTGCGTTTCACAGGCCTTGGTAAGAGATGTTCCCGGTAGGCTGTAAGAGCACTGGGCAACGCCAGATGTTTCTTAGCTTCCCGAAGAGCTGGAAGCAAGATGCTTTGGGGCCTCTCATCCCCTTTGCAAACAAGGCCGA
The DNA here is from genome assembly GCF_041296235.1 of Equus asinus. Classification (NCBI taxonomy): domain Eukaryota; kingdom Metazoa; phylum Chordata; class Mammalia; order Perissodactyla; family Equidae; genus Equus; species Equus asinus. The sequence goes on from NW_027225523.1 coordinate 2,837,144, forward strand.
CCTTTGGGCCAGGCAGCTCTAGGCCAATGGAGCACACCCAGAGCAGAAGTTCTACCTCAGCCAGATAAGGCCTGCCAAGAAACTGCGTTTCAAAGGCTTTGGTAAGAGATGTTCCCGGTACTCTGTTAGAGCACTGGTCAGAGCCATTTCTTTCTTAGCTTCCCAAAGAGCTGGAAGCAAGATGCTTTGGGGGCTCCCTGCCCCTTTGCCAACAAGGGCGACCTTTGGGCCTTTCAGCTCTAGGCCAATGGAGCACACCCAGAGCAGAAGTCCTACTTCAGCCAGATCAGGCCTGCCAAGGAACTGCGTTTCAGAGGCCTTTGTATGTGACGTTCCCGGTAGGCTGTGAGAGCACGGTGCAGAGCCAGTTGTTTCCTTGTTTCCCAAACAGCTGGAAGCAAGACGCTTTGGGGCCTCTCTGCCCCTTTGGAAACAAGGCAGCACGTTGGGTCTGGCAGCTCTAGGGCAATGGAGCACAACCAGAGCCGAAGTTCTACTTCTTCCAGATCAGGCCTGCCTAGACAGTGCGTTTCACAGGCCTTGATAAGAGATGTTCTCTTAGGCTATAAGAGCACTGGGCACAGCCAGTTGTTTCTTAGCTTCCCAAGAGGTGGAAGCAAGATGCTTTGGGGCCTCTCTCCCCCTTTGGAAACAAGGCAGCCCTTTGGGCCTTTCAGCTCTAGGGCAATGGAGCACACCCAGAGCAGAAGTTCTACCTCAGCCAGATCAGGCCTGCCAAGAGACTGCTTTTCACAGGCCTTCGTAAGAGGTGTTCCCGGAAGGCTGTAAGAGTACCTGGCAGAGCGAGTTGTTTCTTAGCTTCAAAAACAGCTGGAAGCAACATGATTTGGGGCCTCTCTCCCCCTTTGGAAACAAAGCAGCCTTTGTGCCTGGCAGCTCTAGGCCAAAGTAGCACACCCAGAGCAGAAGTTCTACCTCAGCCAGATCAGGCCTTCCAAGAAACTGCGTCTCACAGGCCTTTCTCTGTCACGTTGCCGGTAGGCTGTGAGAGCACTGTGCAGAGCCAGTTGTTTCTTAGCTTCCCAAAGATTTGGAAGCAAGATGCTTTGGGGACTCTCAGCCCCTTTGGAAACAAGGCGGCCCTTTGGGCCTGGCAGCTCTAGGCCAAAGTAGCACGCCCAGAGCAGGAGTTCTACTTCAGCCAGATCAGGCCTGCCAAGAAACTGCGTTTCACAGGCCTTGGTAAGAGATGTTCCCGGTAGGCTGTGAGAGCACTGTGGAGAGCCAGTTGCTTTAGCTTCCCACAGAGCTGGAAGCAAGATGCCTTGGGGCCTCTCTCTCCCTTTGGACACAAGGCAGCCTTTTGGGCCTGGCAGCTCTAGGCCAATGGAGCACACCCACAGCAGAAGTTCTACTTCAGGCAGATCAGTCCTGCCCAGAAACTGCATTTCACAGCCCTTGGTAAGAGATGTTCACGGTAGGCTGTGAGAGCACTGGGCAGAACCAGTTGTTTTTTAGCTTCCCAAAGTGCTGGAGGCAAGATGCTTTGGGGCCTCTCTCACCCTTTGGAAACAAGGCAGCCCTTAGGTCCTGGTAGCTCTAGGCCTATGTAGCACAACCAGAACAGAAGTTCTACTTCAGCCAGGTCAGGCCTGCCAAGAAACTGCGTTTCACAGGCCTTTCAAAGAGATGTTCTCTTAGGCTGTAAGAGCACTGGGCAGAGCCAGCTGTTTCTTAGCTTCCCGAAGAGCTGGGAGCAAGATGCTTTGGGTCCACTCTCCGTCTTTGGAAACAAGGCAGCCCTTTGGGCCTGGCAGCTCTAGGGCAATGGAGCACGCCCAGAGCAGAAGTTCTACTTCAGCCAGATCAGGCCTGCCAGGAAACTGCGTTTCACAGGCCTTGGTAAGAGATGTTCCCGGTAGGCTGTAAGAGCACTGGGCAGAGCCAGTTGTTTCTTACCTTCCTGAAAAGCTGGAAGCAAGATGCTTGGGACCCCTCTGCCCGTTTGGGAACAAGGCAGCCTTTTGGGTCGGGAAGCTCTAGGCCAATGGAGCACACGCAGAGCAGGAGTTCTACTTCAGCCTGATCAGGCCTGCAAAGAAACAGCGTTTGACAGGCCTTGGTAAGAGATGTTCCCGGTAGGTGTAAGAGCACTGGGCAGAGCCAGTTGTTTCTTAGCTTCGCAAAGACCGGGAAGCAAGATGCTTTGGGCCTCTCTGCCCCTTGGAAACAGGGCAGCACTTGGGGCCTGGCAGCTCTAGGGCAATGGAGCACACCCAGAGCCGGAGTTCTACTTCAGCCAGATGAGGCCTGCCAAGAAACTGCGTGTCACAGGCCTTTCAAAGACATGTTCCCGGTAGGCTGTAAGAGCACGGGGCAGAGCGAGTTGGTTCTTAGCTTCCCAGAGAGCTGGAAGCAAGATGCTTTGGGGCCTCTCTGCCCCTTTGGAAACAAGGCAGCACCTTGGGCCTGGCAGCTCTAGGCCAATGGAGCACACCGAGAGCAGAAGTTCTACTTCGGCCAGTTCAGGCCACCAACAAACTGCGTTTCACAGGCCTTGGTAAGAGATGTTCCCGGTAGGCTGTAAGAGCACTGGGCAACGCCAGATGTTTCTTAGCTTCCCGAAGAGCTGGAAGCAAGATGCTTTGGGGCCTCTCATCCCCTTTGCAAACAAGGCCGACCTTTGGGCCAGGCAGCTCTAGGCCAATGGAGCACACCCAGAGCAGAAGTTCTACCTCAGCCAGATAAGGCCTGCCAAGAAACTGCGTTTCAAAGGCTTTGGTAAGAGATGTTCCCGGTACTCTGTTAGAGCACTGGGCAGAGCCATTTGTTTCTTAGCTTCCCAAAGAGCTGGAAGCAAGATGCTTTGGGGGCTCCCTGCCCCTTTGCCAACAAGGGCGACCTTTGGGCCTTTCAGCTCTAGGCCAATGGAGCACACCCAGAGCAGAAGTCCTACTTCAGCCAGATCAGGCCTGCCAAGGAACTGCGTTTCAGAGGCCTTTGTATGTGACGTTCCCGGTAGGCTGTGAGAGCACGGTGCAGAGCCAGTTGTTTCCTTGTTTCCCAAACAGCTGGAAGCAAGACGCTTTGGGGCCTCTCTGCCCCTTTGGAAACAAGGCAGCACGTTGGGTCTGGCAGCTCTAGGGCAATGGAGCACAACCAGAGCCGAAGTTCTACTTCTTCCAGATCAGGCCTGCCTAGACAGTGCGTTTCACAGGCCTTGATAAGAGATGTTCTCTTAGGCTATAAGAGCACTGGGCACAGCCAGTTGTTTCTTAGCTTCCCAAGAGGTGGAAGCAAGATGCTTTGGGGCCTCTCTCCCCCTTTGGAAACAAGGCAGCCCTTTGGGCCTTTCAGCTCTAGGGCAATGGAGCACACCCAGAGCAGAAGTTCTACCTCAGCCAGATCAGGCCTGCCAAGAGACTGCTTTTCACAGGCCTTCGTAAGAGGTGTTCCCGGAAGGCTGTAAGAGTACCTGGCAGAGCGAGTTGTTTCTTAGCTTCAAAAACAGCTGGAAGCAACATGATTTGGGGCCTCTCTCCCCCTTTGGAAACAAAGCAGCCTTTGTGCCTGGCAGCTCTAGGCCAAAGTAGCACACCCAGAGCAGAAGTTCTACCTCAGCCAGATCAGGCCTTCCAAGAAACTGCGTCTCACAGGCCTTTCTCTGTCACGTTGCCGGTAGGCTGTGAGAGCACTGTGCAGAGCCAGTTGTTTCTTAGCTTCCCAAAGATTTGGAAGCAAGATGCTTTGGGGACTCTCAGCCCCTTTGGAAACAAGGCGGCCCTTTGGGCCTGGCAGCTCTAGGCCAAAGTAGCACGCCCAGAGCAGGAGTTCTACTTCAGCCAGATCAGGCCTGCCAAGAAACTGCGTTTCACAGGCCTTGGTAAGAGATGTTCCCGGTAGGCTGTGAGAGCACTGTGGAGAGCCAGTTGCTTTAGCTTCCCACAGAGCTGGAAGCAAGATGCCTTGGGGCCTCTCTCTCCCTTTGGACACAAGGCAGCCTTTTGGGCCTGGCAGCTCTAGGCCAATGGAGCACACCCACAGCAGAAGTTCTACTTCAGGCAGATCAGTCCTGCCCAGAAACTGCGTTTCACAGCCCTTGGTAAGAGATGTTCACGGTAGGCTGTGAGAGCACTGGGCAGAACCAGTTGTTTTTTAGCTTCCCAAAGTGCTGGAGGCAAGATGCTTTGGGGCCTCTCTCACCCTTTGGAAACAAGGCAGCCCTTAGGTCCTGGTAGCTCTAGGCCTATGTAGCACAACCAGAACAGAAGTTCTACTTCAGCCAGGTCAGGCCTGCCAAGAAACTGCGTTTCACAGGCCTTTCAAAGAGATGTTCTCTTAGGCTGTAAGAGCACTGGGCAGAGCCAGCTGTTTCTTAGCTTCCCGAAGAGCTGGGAGCAAGATGCTTTGGGTCCACTCTCCGTCTTTGGAAACAAGGCAGCCCTTTGGGCCTGGCAGCTCTAGGGCAATGGAGCACGCCCAGAGCAGAAGTTCTACTTCAGCCAGATCAGGCCTGCCAGGAAACTGCGTTTCACAGGCCTTGGTAAGAGATGTTCCCGGTAGGCTGTAAGAGCACTGGGCAGAGCCAGTTGTTTCTTACCTTCCTGAAAAGCTGGAAGCAAGATGCTTGGGACCCCTCTGCCCGTTTGGGAACAAGGCAGCCTTTTGGGTCGGGAAGCTCTAGGCCAATGGAGCACACGCAGAGCAGGAGTTCTACTTCAGCCTGATCAGGCCTGCAAAGAAACAGCGTTTGACAGGCCTTGGTAAGAGATGTTCCCGGTAGGTGTAAGAGCACTGGGCAGAGCCAGTTGTTTCTTAGCTTCGCAAAGACCGGGAAGCAAGATGCTTTGGGCCTCTCTGCCCCTTGGAAACAGGGCAGCACTTGGGGCCTGGCAGCTCTAGGGCAATGGAGCACACCCAGAGCCGGAGTTCTACTTCAGCCAGATGAGGCGTGCCAAGAAACTGCGTGTCACAGGCCTTTCAAAGACATGTTCCCGGTAGGCTGTAAGAGCACGGGGCAGAGCGAGTTGGTTCTTAGCTTCCCAGAGAGCTGGAAGCAAGATGCTTTGGGGCCTCTCTGCCCCTTTGGAAACAAGGCAGCACCTTGGGCCTGGCAGCTCTAGGCCAATGGAGCACACCCAGAGCAGAAGTTCTACTTCGGCCAGTTCAGGCCACCAACAAACTGCGTTTCACAGGCCTTGGTAAGAGATGTTCCCGGTAGGCTGTAAGAGCACTGGGCAACGCCAGATGTTTCTTAGCTTCCCGAAGAGCTGGAAGCAAGATGCTTTGGGGCCTCTCATCCCCTTTGCAAACAAGGCCGACCTTTGGGCCAGGCAGCTCTAGGCCAATGGAGCACACCCAGAGCAGAAGTTCTACCTCAGCCAGATAAGGCCTGCCAAGAAACTGCGTTTCAAAGGCTTTGGTAAGAGATGTTCCCGGTACTCTGTTAGAGCACTGGGCAGAGCCATTTGTTTCTTAGCTTCCCAAAGAGCTGGAAGCAAGATGCTTTGGGGGCTCCCTGCCCCTTTGCCAACAAGGGCGACCTTTGGGCCTTTCAGCTCTAGGCCAATGGAGCACACCCAGAGCAGAAGTCCTACTTCAGCCAGATCAGGCCTGCCAAGGAACTGCGTTTCAGAGGCCTTTGTATGTGACGTTCCCGGTAGGCTGTGAGAGCACGGTGCAGAGCCAGTTGTTTCCTTGTTTCCCAAACAGCTGGAAGCAAGACGCTTTGGGGCCTCTCTGCCCCTTTGGAAACAAGGCAGCACGTTGGGTCTGGCAGCTCTAGGGCAATGGAGCACAACCAGAGCCGAAGTTCTACTTCTTCCAGATCAGGCCTGCCTAGACAGTGCGTTTCACAGGCCTTGATAAGAGATGTTCTCTTAGGCTATAAGAGCACTGGGCACAGCCAGTTGTTCCTTAGCTTCCCAAGAGGTGGAAGCAAGATGCTTTGGGGCCTCTCTCCCCCTTTGGAAACAAGGCAGCCCTTTGGGCCTTTCAGCTCTAGGGCAATGGAGCACACCCAGAGCAGAAGTTCTACCTCAGCCAGATCAGGCCTGCCAAGAGACTGCTTTTCACAGGCCTTCGTAAGAGGTGTTCCCGGAAGGCTGTAAGAGTACCTGGCAGAGCGAGTTGTTTCTTAGCTTCAAAAACAGCTGGAAGCAACATGATTTGGGGCCTCTCTCCCCCTTTGGAAACAAAGCAGCCTTTGTGCCTGGCAGCTCTAGGCCAAAGTAGCACACCCAGAGCAGAAGTTCTACCTCAGCCAGATCAGGCCTTCCAAGAAACTGCGTCTCACAGGCCTTTCTCTGTCACGTTGCCGGTAGGCTGTGAGAGCACTGTGCAGAGCCAGTTGTTTCTTAGCTTCCCAAAGATTTGGAAGCAAGATGCTTTGGGGACTCTCAGCCCCTTTGGAAACAAGGCGGCCCTTTGGGCCTGGCAGCTCTAGGCCAAAGTAGCACGCCCAGAGCAGGAGTTCTACTTCAGCCAGATCAGGCCTGCCAAGAAACTGCGTTTCACAGGCCTTGGTAAGAGATGTTCCCGGTAGGCTGTGAGAGCACTGTGGAGAGCCAGTTGCTTTAGCTTCCCACAGAGCTGGAAGCAAGATGCCTTGGGGCCTCTCTCTCCCTTTGGACACAAGGCAGCCTTTTGGGCCTGGCAGCTCTAGGCCAATGGAGCACACCCACAGCAGAAGTTCTACTTCAGGCAGATCAGTCCTGCCCAGAAACTGCGTTTCACAGCCCTTGGTAAGAGATGTTCACGGTAGGCTGTGAGAGCACTGGGCAGAACCAGTTGTTTTTTAGCTTCCCAAAGTGCTGGAGGCAAGATGCTTTGGGGCCTCTCTCACCCTTTGGAAACAAGGCAGCCCTTAGGTCCTGGTAGCTCTAGGCCTATGTAGCACAACCAGAACAGAAGTTCTACTTCAGCCAGGTCAGGCCTGCCAAGAAACTGCGTTTCACAGGCCTTTCAAAGAGATGTTCTCTTAGGCTGTAAGAGCACTGGGCAGAGCCAGCTGTTTCTTAGCTTCCCGAAGAGCTGGGAGCAAGATGCTTTGGGTCCACTCTCCGTCTTTGGAAACAAGGCAGCCCTTTGGGCCTGGCAGCTCTAGGGCAATGGAGCACGCCCAGAGCAGAAGTTCTACTTCAGCCAGATCAGGCCTGCCAGGAAACTGCGTTTCACAGGCCTTGGTAAGAGATGTTCCCGGTAGGCTGTAAGAGCACTGGGCAGAGCCAGTTGTTTCTTACCTTCCTGAAAAGCTGGAAGCAAGATGCTTGGGACCCCTCTGCCCGTTTTGGAACAAGGCAGCCTTTTGGGTCGGGAAGCTCTAGGCCAATGGAGCACACGCAGAGCAGGAGTTCTACTTCAGCCTGATCAGGCCTGCAAAGAAACAGCGTTTGACAGGCCTTGGTAAGAGATGTTCCCGGTAGGTGTAAGAGCACTGGGCAGAGCCAGTTGTTTCTTAGCTTCGCAAAGACCGGGAAGCAAGATGCTTTGGGCCTCTCTGCCCCTTGGAAACAGGGCAGCACTTGGGGCCTGGCAGCTCTAGGGCAATGGAGCACACCCAGAGCCGGAGTTCTACTTCAGCCAGATGAGGCCTGCCAAGAAACTGCGTTTCACAGGCCTTTCAAAGACATGTTCCCGGTAGGCTGTAAGAGCACGGGGCAGAGCGAGTTGGTTCTTAGCTTCCCAGAGAGCTGGAAGCAAGATGCTTTGGGGCCTCTCTGCCCCTTTGGAAACAAGGCAGCACCTTGGGCCTGGCAGCTCTAGGCCAATGGAGCACACCCAGAGCAGAAGTTCTACTTCGGCCAGTTCAGGCCACCAACAAACTGTGTTTCACAGGCCTTGGTAAGAGATGTTCCCGGTAGGCTGTAAGAGCACTGGGCAACGCCAGATGTTTCTTAGCTTCCCGAAGAGCTGGAAGCAAGATGCTTTGGGGCCTCTCATCCCCTTTGCAAACAAGGCCGACCTTTGGGCCAGGCAGCTCTAGGCCAATGGAGCACACCCAGAGCAGAAGTTCTACCTCAGCCAGATAAGGCCTGCCAAGAAACTGCGTTTCAAAGGCTTTGGTAAGAGATGTTCCCGGTACTCTGTTAGAGCACTGGGCAGAGCCATTTGTTTCTTAGCTTCCCAAAGAGCTGGAAGCAAGATGCTTTGGGGGCTCCCTGCCCCTTTGCCAACAAGGGCGACCTTTGGGCCTTTCAGCTCTAGGCCAATGGAGCACACCCAGAGCAGAAGTCCTACTTCAGCCAGATCAGGCCTGCCAAGGAACTGCGTTTCAGAGGCCTTTGTATGTGACGTTCCCGGTAGGCTGTGAGAGCACGGTGCAGAGCCAGTTGTTTCCTTGTTTCCCAAACAGCTGGAAGCAAGACGCTTTGGGGCCTCTCTGCCCCTTTGGAAACAAGGCAGCACGTTGGGTCTGGCAGCTCTAGGGCAATGGAGCACAACCAGAGCCGAAGTTCTACTTCTTCCAGATCAGGCCTGCCTAGACAGTGCGTTTCACAGGCCTTGATAAGAGATGTTCTCTTAGGCTATAAGAGCACTGGGCACAGCCAGTTGTTTCTTAGCTTCCCAAGAGGTGGAAGCAAGATGCTTTGGGGCCTCTCTCCCCCTTTGGAAACAAGGCAGCCCTTTGGGCCTTTCAGCTCTAGGGCAATGGAGCACACCCAGAGCAGAAGTTCTACCTCAGCCAGATCAGGCCTGCCAAGAGACTGCTTTTCACAGGCCTTCGTAAGAGGTGTTCCCGGAAGGCTGTAAGAGTACCTGGCAGAGCGAGTTGTTTCTTAGCTTCAAAAACAGCTGGAAGCAACATGATTTGGGGCCTCTCTCCCCCTTTGGAAACAAAGCAGCCTTTGTGCCTGGCAGCTCTAGGCCAAAGTAGCACACCCAGAGCAGAAGTTCTACCTCAGCCAGATCAGGCCTTCCAAGAAACTGCGTCTCACAGGCCTTTCTCTGTCACGTTGCCGGTAGGCTGTGAGAGCACTGTGCAGAGCCAGTTGTTTCTTAGCTTCCCAAAGATTTGGAAGCAAGATGCTTTGGGGACTCTCAGCCCCTTTGGAAACAAGGCGGCCCTTTGGGCCTGGCAGCTCTAGGCCAAAGTAGCACGCCCAGAGCAGGAGTTCTACTTCAGCCAGATCAGGCCTGCCAAGAAACTGCGTTTCACAGGCCTTGGTAAGAGATGTTCCCGGTAGGCTGTGAGAGCACTGTGGAGAGCCAGTTGCTTTAGCTTCCCACAGAGCTGGAAGCAAGATGCCTTGGGGCCTCTCTCTCCCTTTGGACACAAGGCAGCCTTTTGGGCCTGGCAGCTCTAGGCCAATGGAGCACACCCACAGCAGAAGTTCTACTTCAGGCAGATCAGTCCTGCCCAGAAACTGCGTTTCACAGCCCTTGGTAAGAGATGTTCACGGTAGGCTGTGAGAGCACTGGGCAGAACCAGTTGTTTTTTAGCTTCCCAAAGTGCTGGAGGCAAGATGCTTTGGGGCCTCTCTCACCCTTTGGAAACAAGGCAGCCCTTAGGTCCTGGTAGCTCTAGGCCTATGTAGCACAACCAGAACAGAAGTTCTACTTCAGCCAGGTCAGGCCTGCCAAGAAACTGCGTTTCACAGGCCTTTCAAAGAGATGTTCTCTTAGGCTGTAAGAGCACTGGGCAGAGCCAGCTGTTTCTTAGCTTCCCGAAGAGCTGGGAGCAAGATGCTTTGGGTCCACTCTCCGTCTTTGGAAACAAGGCAGCCCTTTGGGCCTGGCAGCTCTAGGGCAATGGAGCACGCCCAGAGCAGAAGTTCTACTTCAGCCAGATCAGGCCTGCCAGGAAACTGCGTTTCACAGGCCTTGGTAAGAGATGTTCCCGGTAGGCTGTAAGAGCACTGGGCAGAGCCAGTTGTTTCTTACCTTCCTGAAAAGCTGGAAGCAAGATGCTTGGGACCCCTCTGCCCGTTTGGGAACAAGGCAGCCTTTTGGGTCGGGAAGCTCTAGGCCAATGGAGCACACGCAGAGCAGGAGTTCTACTTCAGCCTGATCAGGCCTGCAAAGAAACAGCGTTTGACAGGCCTTGGTAAGAGATGTTCCCGGTAGGTGTAAGAGCACTGGGCAGAGCCAGTTGTTTCTTAGCTTCGCAAAGACCGGGAAGCAAGATGCTTTGGGCCTCTCTGCCCCTTGGAAACAGGGCAGCACTTGGGGCCTGGCAGCTCTAGGGCAATGGAGCACACCCAGAGCCGGAGTTCTACTTCAGCCAGATGAGGCCTGCCAAGAAACTGCGTTTCACAGGCCTTTCAAAGACATGTTCCCGGTAGGCTGTAAGAGCACGGGGCAGAGCGAGTTGCTTCTTAGCTTCCCAGAGAGCTGGAAGCAAGATGCTTTGGGGCCTCTCTGCCCCTTTGGAAACAAGGCAGCACCTTGGGCCTGGCAGCTCTAGGCCAATGGAGCACACCCAGAGCAGAAGTTCTACTTCGGCCAGTTCAGGCCACCAACAAACTGCGTTTCACAGGCCTTGGTAAGAGATGTTCCCGGTAGGCTGTAAGAGCACTGGGCAACGCCAGATGTTTCTTAGCTTCCCGAAGAGCTGGAAGCAAGATGCTTTGGGGCCTCTCATCCCCTTTGCAAACAAGGCCGACCTTTGGGCCAGGCAGCTCTAGGCCAATGGAGCACACCCAGAGCAGAAGTTCTACCTCAGCCAGATAAGGCCTGCCAAGAAACTGCGTTTCAAAGGCTTTGGTAAGAGATGTTCCCGGTACTCTGTTAGAGCACTGGGCAGAGCCATTTGTTTCTTAGCTTCCCAAAGAGCTGGAAGCAAGATGCTTTGGGGGCTCCCTGCCCCTTTGCCAACAAGGGCGACCTTTGGGCCTTTCAGCTCTAGGCCAATGGAGCACACCCAGAGCAGAAGTCCTACTTCAGCCAGATCAGGCCTGCCAAGGAACTGCGTTTCAGAGGCCTTTGTATGTGACGTTCCCGGTAGGCTGTGAGAGCACGGTGCAGAGCCAGTTGTTTCCTTGTTTCCCAAACAGCTGGAAGCAAGACGCTTTGGGGCCTCTCTGCCCCTTTGGAAACAAGGCAGCACGTTGGGTCTGGCAGCTCTAGGGCAATGGAGCACAACCAGAGCCGAAGTTCTACTTCTTCCAGATCAGGCCTGCCTAGACAGTGCGTTTCACAGGCCTTGATAAGAGATGTTCTCTTAGGCTATAAGAGCACTGGGCACAGCCAGTTGTTCCTTAGCTTCCCAAGAGGTGGAAGCAAGATGCTTTGGGGCCTCTCTCCCCCTTTGGAAACAAGGCAGCCCTTTGGGCCTTTCAGCTCTAGGGCAATGGAGCACACCCAGAGCAGAAGTTCTACCTCAGCCAGATCAGGCCTGCCAAGAGACTGCTTTTCACAGGCCTTCGTAAGAGGTGTTCCCGGAAGGCTGTAAGAGTACCTGGCAGAGCGAGTTGTTTCTTAGCTTCAAAAACAGCTGGAAGCAACATGATTTGGGGCCTCTCTCCCCCTTTGGAAACAAAGCAGCCTTTGTGCCTGGCAGCTCTAGGCCAAAGTAGCACACCCAGAGCAGAAGTTCTACCTCAGCCAGATCAGGCCTTCCAAGAAACTGCGTCTCACAGGCCTTTCTCTGTCACGTTGCCGGTAGGCTGTGAGAGCACTGTGCAGAGCCAGTTGTTTCTTAGCTTCCCAAAGATTTGGAAGCAAGATGCTTTGGGGACTCTCAGCCCCTTTGGAAACAAGGCGGCCCTTTGGGCCTGGCAGCTCTAGGCCAAAGTAGCACGCCCAGAGCAGGAGTTCTACTTCAGCCAGATCAGGCCTGCCAAGAAACTGCGTTTCACAGGCCTTGGTAAGAGATGTTCCCGGTAGGCTGTGAGAGCACTGTGGAGAGCCAGTTGCTTTAGCTTCCCACAGAGCTGGAAGCAAGATGCCTTGGGGCCTCTCTCTCCCTTTGGACACAAGGCAGCCTTTTGGGCCTGGCAGCTCTAGGCCAATGGAGCACACCCACAGCAGAAGTTCTACTTCAGGCAGATCAGTCCTGCCCAGAAACTGCGTTTCACAGCCCTTGGTAAGAGATGTTCACGGTAGGCTGTGAGAGCACTGGGCAGAACCAGTTGTTTTTTAGCTTCCCAAAGTGCTGGAGGCAAGATGCTTTGGGGCCTCTCTCCCCCTTTGGAAACAAGGCAGCCCTTAGGTCCTGGTAGCTCTAGGCCTATGTAGCACAACCAGAACAGAAGTTCTACTTCAGCCAGGTCAGGCCTGCCAAGAAACTGCGTTTCACAGGCCTTTCAAAGACATGTTCTCTTAGGCTGTAAGAGCACTGGGCAGAGCCAGCTGTTTCTTAGCTTCCCGAAGAGCTGGGAGCAAGATGCTTTGGGTCCACTCTCCGTCTTTGGAAACAAGGCAGCCCTTTGGGCCTGGCAGCTCTAGGGCAATGGAGCACACCCAGAGCAGAAGTTCTACTTCAGCCAGATCAGGCCTGCCAGGAAACTGCGTTTCACAGGCCTTGGTAAGAGATGTTCCCGGTAGGCTGTAAGAGCACTGGGCAGAGCCAGTTGTTTCTTACCTTCCTGAAAAGCTGGAAGCAAGATGCTTGGGACCCCTCTGCCCGTTTGGGAACAAGGCAGCCTTTTGGGTCGGGAAGCTCTAGGCCAATGGAGCACACGCAGAGCAGGAGTTCTACTTCAGCCTGATCAGGCCTGCAAAGAAACAGCGTTTGACAGGCCTTGGTAAGAGATGTTCCCGGTAGGTGTAAGAGCACTGGGCAGAGCCAGTTGTTTCTTAGCTTCGCAAAGACCGGGAAGCAAGATGCTTTGGGCCTCTCTGCCCCTTGGAAACAGGGCAGCACTTGGGGCCTGGCAGCTCTAGGGCAATGGAGCACACCCAGAGCCGGAGTTCTACTTCAGCCAGATGAGGCCTGCCAAGAAACTGCGTTTCACAGGCCTTTCAAAGACATGTTCCCGGTAGGCTGTAAGAGCACGGGGCAGAGCGAGTTGGTTCTTAGCTTCCCAGAGAGCTGGAAGCAAGATGCTTTGGGGCCTCTCTGCCCCTTTGGAAACAAGGCAGCACCTTGGGCCTGGCAGCTCTAGGCCAATGGAGCACACCCAGAGCAGAAGTTCTACTTCGGCCAGTTCAGGCCACCAACAAACTGCGTTTCACAGGCCTTGGTAAGAGATGTTCCCGGTAGGCTGTAAGAGCACTGGGCAACGCCAGATGTTTCTTAGCTTCCCGAAGAGCTGGAAGCAAGATGCTTTGGGGCCTCTCATCCCCTTTGCAAACAAGGCCGACCTTTGGGCCAGGCAGCTCTAGGCCAATGGAGCACACCCAGAGCAGAAGTTCTACCTCAGCCAGATAAGGCCTGCCAAGAAACTGCGTTTCAAAGGCTTTGGTAAGAGATGTTCCCGGTACTCTGTTAGAGCACTGGGCAGAGCCATTTGTTTCTTAGCTTCCCAAAGAGCTGGAAGCAAGATGCTTTGGGGGCTCCCTGCCCCTTTGCCAACAAGGGCGACCTTTGGGCCTTTCAGCTCTAGGCCAATGGAGCACACCCAGAGCAGAAGTCCTACTTCAGCCAGATCAGGCCTGCCAAGGAACTGCGTTTCAGAGGCCTTTGTATGTGACGTTCCCGGTAGGCTGTGAGAGCACGGTGCAGAGCCAGTTGTTTCCTTGTTTCCCAAACAGCTGGAAGCAAGACGCTTTGGGGCCTCTCTGCCCCTTTGGAAACAAGGCAGCACGTTGGGTCTGGCAGCTCTAGGGCAATGGAGCACAACCAGAGCCGAAGTTCTACTTCTTCCAGATCAGGCCTGCCTAGACAGTGCGTTTCACAGGCCTTGATAAGAGATGTTCTCTTAGGCTATAAGAGCACTGGGCACAGCCAGTTGTTTCTTAGCTTCCCAAGAGGTGGAAGCAAGATGCTTTGGGGCCTCTCTCCCCCTTTGGAAACAAGGCAGCCCTTTGGGCCTTTCAGCTCTAGGGCAATGGAGCACACCCAGAGCAGAAGTTCTACCTCAGCCAGATCAGGCCTGCCAAGAAACTGCTTTTCACAGGCCTTCGTAAGAGGTGTTCCCGGAAGGCTGTAAGAGTACCTGGCAGAGCGAGTTGTTTCTTAGCTTCAAAAACAGCTGGAAGCAACATGATTTGGGGCCTCTCTCCCCCTTTGGAAACAAAGCAGCCTTTGTGCCTGGCAGCTCTAGGCCAAAGTAGCACACCCAGAGCAGAAGTTCTACCTCAGCCAGATCAGGCCTTCCAAGAAACTGCGTCTCACAGGCCTTTCTCTGTCACGTTGCCGGTAGGCTGTGAGAGCACTGTGCAGAGCCAGTTGTTTCTTAGCTTCCCAAAGATTTGGAAGCAAGATGCTTTGGGGACTCTCAGCCCCTTTGGAAACAAGGCGGCCCTTTGGGCCTGGCAGCTCTAGGCCAAAGTAGCACGCCCAGAGCAGGAGTTCTACTTCAGCCAGATCAGGCCTGCCAAGAAACTGCGTTTCACAGGCCTTGGTAAGAGATGTTCCCGGTAGGCTGTGAGAGCACTGTGGAGAGCCAGTTGCTTTAGCTTCCCACAGAGCTGGAAGCAAGATGCCTTGGGGCCTCTCTCTCCCTTTGGACACAAGGCAGCCTTTTGGGCCTGGCAGCTCTAGGCCAATGGAGCACACCCACAGCAGAAGTTCTACTTCAGGCAGATCAGTCCTGCCCAGAAACTGCGTTTCACAGCCCTTGGTAAGAGATGTTCACGGTAGGCTGTGAGAGCACTGGGCAGAACCAGTTGTTTTTTAGCTTCCCAAAGTGCTGGAGGCAAGATGCTTTGGGGCCTCTCTCACCCTTTGGAAACAAGGCAGCCCTTAGGTCCTGGTAGCTCTAGGCCTATGTAGCACAACCAGAACAGAAGTTCTACTTCAGCCAGGTCAGGCCTGCCAAGAAACTGCGTTTCACAGGCCTTTCAAAGAGATGTTCTCTTAGGCTGTAAGAGCACTGGGCAGAGCCAGCTGTTTCTTAGCTTCCCGAAGAGCTGGGAGCAAGATGCTTTGGGTCCACTCTCCGTCTTTGGAAACAAGGCAGCCCTTTGGGCCTGGCAGCTCTAGGGCAATGGAGCACACCCAGAGCAGAAGTTCTACTTCAGCCAGATCAGGCCTGCCAGGAAACTGCGTTTCACAGGCCTTGGTAAGAGATGTTCCCGGTAGGCTGTAAGAGCACTGGGCAGAGCCAGTTGTTTCTTACCTTCC
Source organism: Equus asinus (assembly GCF_041296235.1). NCBI lineage: Eukaryota > Metazoa > Chordata > Mammalia > Perissodactyla > Equidae > Equus > Equus asinus. Next base: position 2,852,274 of record NW_027225523.1, read on the forward strand.
TGAAAAGCTGGAAGCAAGATGCTTGGGACCCCTCTGCCCGTTTGGGAACAAGGCAGCCTTTTGGGTCGGGAAGCTCTAGGCCAATGGAGCACACGCAGAGCAGGAGTTCTACTTCAGCCTGATCAGGCCTGCAAAGAAACAGCGTTTGACAGGCCTTGGTAAGAGATGTTCCCGGTAGGTGTAAGAGCACTGGGCAGAGCCAGTTGTTTCTTAGCTTCGCAAAGACCGGGAAGCAAGATGCTTTGGGCCTCTCTGCCCCTTGGAAACAGGGCAGCACTTGGGGCCTGGCAGCTCTAGGGCAATGGAGCACACCCAGAGCCGGAGTTCTACTTCAGCCAGATGAGGCCTGCCAAGAAACTGCGTTTCACAGGCCTTTCAAAGACATGTTCCCGGTAGGCTGTAAGAGCACGGGGCAGAGCGAGTTGCTTCTTAGCTTCCCAGAGAGCTGGAAGCAAGATGCTTTGGGGCCTCTCTGCCCCTTTGGAAACAAGGCAGCACCTTGGGCCTGGCAGCTCTAGGCCAATGGAGCACACCCAGAGCAGAAGTTCTACTTCGGCCAGTTCAGGCCACCAACAAACTGCGTTTCACAGGCCTTGGTAAGAGATGTTCCCGGTAGGCTGTAAGAGCACTGGGCAACGCCAGATGTTTCTTAGCTTCCCGAAGAGCTGGAAGCAAGATGCTTTGGGGCCTCTCATCCCCTTTGCAAACAAGGCCGACCTTTGGGCCAGGCAGCTCTAGGCCAATGGAGCACACCCAGAGCAGAAGTTCTACCTCAGCCAGATAAGGCCTGCCAAGAAACTGCGTTTCAAAGGCTTTGGTAAGAGATGTTCCCGGTACTCTGTTAGAGCACTGGGCAGAGCCATTTGTTTCTTAGCTTCCCAAAGAGCTGGAAGCAAGATGCTTTGGGGGCTCCCTGCCCCTTTGCCAACAAGGGCGACCTTTGGGCCTTTCAGCTCTAGGCCAATGGAGCACACCCAGAGCAGAAGTCCTACTTCAGCCAGATCAGGCCTGCCAAGGAACTGCGTTTCAGAGGCCTTTGTATGTGACGTTCCCGGTAGGCTGTGAGAGCACGGTGCAGAGCCAGTTGTTTCCTTGTTTCCCAAACAGCTGGAAGCAAGACGCTTTGGGGCCTCTCTGCCCCTTTGGAAACAAGGCAGCACGTTGGGTCTGGCAGCTCTAGGGCAATGGAGCACAACCAGAGCCGAAGTTCTACTTCTTCCAGATCAGGCCTGCCTAGACAGTGCGTTTCCCAGGCCTTGATAAGAGATGTTCTCTTAGGCTATAAGAGCACTGGGCACAGCCAGTTGTTTCTTAGCTTCCCAAGAGGTGGAAGCAAGATGCTTTGGGGCCTCTCTCCCCCTTTGGAAACAAGGCAGCCCTTTGGGCCTTTCAGCTCTAGGGCAATGGAGCACACCCAGAGCAGAAGTTCTACCTCAGCCAGATCAGGCCTGCCAAGAAACTGCTTTTCACAGGCCTTCGTAAGAGGTGTTCCCGGAAGGCTGTAAGAGTACCTGGCAGAGCGAGTTGTTTCTTAGCTTCAAAAACAGCTGGAAGCAACATGATTTGGGGCCTCTCTCCCCCTTTGGAAACAAAGCAGCCTTTGTGCCTGGCAGCTCTAGGCCAAAGTAGCACACCCAGAGCAGAAGTTCTACCTCAGCCAGATCAGGCCTTCCAAGAAACTGCGTCTCACAGGCCTTTCTCTGTCACGTTGCCGGTAGGCTGTGAGAGCACTGTGCAGAGCCAGTTGTTTCTTAGCTTCCCAAAGATTTGGAAGCAAGATGCTTTGGGGACTCTCAGCCCCTTTGGAAACAAGGCGGCCCTTTGGGCCTGGCAGCTCTAGGCCAAAGTAGCACGCCCAGAGCAGGAGTTCTACTTCAGCCAGATCAGGCCTGCCAAGAAACTGCGTTTCACAGGCCTTGGTAAGAGATGTTCCCGGTAGGCTGTGAGAGCACTGTGGAGAGCCAGTTGCTTTAGCTTCCCACAGAGCTGGAAGCAAGATGCCTTGGGGCCTCTCTCTCCCTTTGGACACAAGGCAGCCGTTTGGGCCTGGCAGCTCTAGGCCAATGGAGCACACCCACAGCAGAAGTTCTACTTCAGGCAGATCAGTCCTGCCCAGAAACTGCGTTTCACAGCCCTTGGTAAGAGATGCTCACGGTAGGCTGTGAGAGCACTGGGCAGAACCAGTTGTTTTTTAGCTTCCCAAAGTGCTGGAGGCAAGATGCTTTGGGGCCTCTCTCACCCTTTGGAAACAAGGCAGCCCTTAGGTCCTGGTAGCTCTAGGCCTATGTAGCACAACCAGAACAGAAGTTCTACTTCAGCCAGGTCAGGCCTGCCAAGAAACTGCGTTTCACAGGCCTTTCAAAGAGATGTTCTCTTAGGCTGTAAGAGCACTGGGCAGAGCCAGCTGTTTCTTAGCTTCCCGAAGAGCTGGGAGCAAGATGCTTTGGGTCCACTCTCCGTCTTTGGAAACAAGGCAGCCCTTTGGGCCTGGCAGCTCTAGGGCAATGGAGCACACCCAGAGCAGAAGTTCTACTTCAGCCAGATCAGGCCTGCCAGGAAACTGCGTTTCACAGGCCTTGGTAAGAGATGTTCCCGGTAGGCTGTAAGAGCACTGGGCAGAGCCAGTTGTTTCTTACCTTCCTGAAAAGCTGGAAGCAAGATGCTTGGGACCCCTCTGCCCGTTTGGGAACAAGGCAGCCTTTTGGGTCGGGAAGCTCTAGGCCAATGGAGCACACGCAGAGCAGGAGTTCTACTTCAGCCTGATCAGGCCTGCAAAGAAACAGCGTTTGACAGGCCTTGGTAAGAGATGTTCCCGGTAGGTGTAAGAGCACTGGGCAGAGCCAGTTGTTTCTTAGCTTCGCAAAGACCGGGAAGCAAGATGCTTTGGGCCTCTCTGCCCCTTGGAAACAGGGCAGCACTTGGGGCCTGGCAGCTCTAGGGCAATGGAGCACACCCAGAGCCGGAGTTCTACTTCAGCCAGATGAGGCCTGCCAAGAAACTGCGTGTCACAGGCCTTTCAAAGACATGTTCCCGGTAGGCTGTAAGAGCACGGGGCAGAGCGAGTTGGTTCTTAGCTTCCCAGAGAGCTGGAAGCAAGATGCTTTGGGGCCTCTCTGCCCCTTTGGAAACAAGGCAGCACCTTGGGCCTGGCAGCTCTAGGCCAATGGAGCACACCCAGAGCAGAAGTTCTACTTCGGCCAGTTCAGGCCACCAACAAACTGCGTTTCACAGGCCTTGGTAAGAGATGTTCCCGGTAGGCTGTAAGAGCACTGGGCAACGCCAGATGTTTCTTAGCTTCCCGAAGAGCTGGAAGCAAGATGCTTTGGGGCCTCTCATCCCCTTTGCAAACAAGGCCGACCTTTGGGCCAGGCAGCTCTAGGCCAATGGAGCACACCCAGAGCAGAAGTTCTACCTCAGCCAGATAAGGCCTGCCAAGAAACTGCGTTTCAAAGGCTTTGGTAAGAGATGTTCCCGGTACTCTGTTAGAGCACTGGGCAGAGCCATTTGTTTCTTAGCTTCCCAAAGAGCTGGAAGCAAGATGCTTTGGGGGCTCCCTGCCCCTTTGCCAACAAGGGCGACCTTTGGGCCTTTCAGCTCTAGGCCAATGGAGCACACCCAGAGCAGAAGTCCTACTTCAGCCAGATCAGGCCTGCCAAGGAACTGCGTTTCAGAGGCCTTTGTATGTGACGTTCCCGGTAGGCTGTGAGAGCACGGTGCAGAGCCAGTTGTTTCCTTGTTTCCCAAACAGCTGGAAGCAAGACGCTTTGGGGCCTCTCTGCCCCTTTGGAAACAAGGCAGCACGTTGGGTCTGGCAGCTCTAGGGCAATGGAGCACAACCAGAGCCGAAGTTCTACTTCTTCCAGATCAGGCCTGCCTAGACAGTGCGTTTCCCAGGCCTTGATAAGAGATGTTCTCTTAGGCTATAAGAGCACTGGGCACAGCCAGTTGTTTCTTAGCTTCCCAAGAGGTGGAAGCAAGATGCTTTGGGGCCTCTCTCCCCCTTTGGAAACAAGGCAGCCCTTTGGGCCTTTCAGCTCTAGGGCAATGGAGCACACCCAGAGCAGAAGTTCTACCTCAGCCAGATCAGGCCTGCCAAGAAACTGCTTTTCACAGGCCTTCGTAAGAGGTGTTCCCGGAAGGCTGTAAGAGTACCTGGCAGAGCGAGTTGTTTCTTAGCTTCAAAAACAGCTGGAAGCAACATGATTTGGGGCCTCTCTCCCCCTTTGGAAACAAAGCAGCCTTTGTGCCTGGCAGCTCTAGGCCAAAGTAGCACACCCAGAGCAGAAGTTCTACCTCAGCCAGATCAGGCCTTCCAAGAAACTGCGTCTCACAGGCCTTTCTCTGTCACGTTGCCGGTAGGCTGTGAGAGCACTGTGCAGAGCCAGTTGTTTCTTAGCTTCCCAAAGATTTGGAAGCAAGATGCTTTGGGGACTCTCAGCCCCTTTGGAAACAAGGCGGCCCTTTGGGCCTGGCAGCTCTAGGCCAAAGTAGCACGCCCAGAGCAGGAGTTCTACTTCAGCCAGATCAGGCCTGCCAAGAAACTGCGTTTCACAGGCCTTGGTAAGAGATGTTCCCGGTAGGCTGTGAGAGCACTGTGGAGAGCCAGTTGCTTTAGCTTCCCACAGAGCTGGAAGCAAGATGCCTTGGGGCCTCTCTCTCCCTTTGGACACAAGGCAGCCGTTTGGGCCTGGCAGCTCTAGGCCAATGGAGCACACCCACAGCAGAAGTTCTACTTCAGGCAGATCAGTCCTGCCCAGAAACTGCGTTTCACAGCCCTTGGTAAGAGATGCTCACGGTAGGCTGTGAGAGCACTGGGCAGAACCAGTTGTTTTTTAGCTTCCCAAAGTGCTGGAGGCAAGATGCTTTGGGGCCTCTCTCACCCTTTGGAAACAAGGCAGCCCTTAGGTCCTGGTAGCTCTAGGCCTATGTAGCACAACCAGAACAGAAGTTCTACTTCAGCCAGGTCAGGCCTGCCAAGAAACTGCGTTTCACAGGCCTTTCAAAGAGATGTTCTCTTAGGCTGTAAGAGCACTGGGCAGAGCCAGCTGTTTCTTAGCTTCCCGAAGAGCTGGGAGCAAGATGCTTTGGGTCCACTCTCCGTCTTTGGAAACAAGGCAGCCCTTTGGGCCTGGCAGCTCTAGGGCAATGGAGCACACCCAGAGCAGAAGTTCTACTTCAGCCAGATCAGGCCTGCCAGGAAACTGCGTTTCACAGGCCTTGGTAAGAGATGTTCCCGGTAGGCTGTAAGAGCACTGGGCAGAGCCAGTTGTTTCTTACCTTCCTGAAAAGCTGGAAGCAAGATGCTTGGGACCCCTCTGCCCGTTTGGGAACAAGGCAGCCTTTTGGGTCGGGAAGCTCTAGGCCAATGGAGCACACGCAGAGCAGGAGTTCTACTTCAGCCTGATCAGGCCTGCAAAGAAACAGCGTTTGACAGGCCTTGGTAAGAGATGTTCCCGGTAGGTGTAAGAGCACTGGGCAGAGCCAGTTGTTTCTTAGCTTCGCAAAGACCGGGAAGCAAGATGCTTTGGGCCTCTCTGCCCCTTGGAAACAGGGCAGCACTTGGGGCCTGGCAGCTCTAGGGCAATGGAGCACACCCAGAGCCGGAGTTCTACTTCAGCCAGATGAGGCCTGCCAAGAAACTGCGTGTCACAGGCCTTTCAAAGACATGTTCCCGGTAGGCTGTAAGAGCACGGGGCAGAGCGAGTTGGTTCTTAGCTTCCCAGAGAGCTGGAAGCAAGATGCTTTGGGGCCTCTCTGCCCCTTTGGAAACAAGGCAGCACCTTGGGCCTGGCAGCTCTAGGCCAATGGAGCACACCCAGAGCAGAAGTTCTACTTCGGCCAGTTCAGGCCACCAACAAACTGCGTTTCACAGGCCTTGGTAAGAGATGTTCCCGGTAGGCTGTAAGAGCACTGGGCAACGCCAGATGTTTCTTAGCTTCCCGAAGAGCTGGAAGCAAGATGCTTTGGGGCCTCTCATCCCCTTTGCAAACAAGGCCGACCTTTGGGCCAGGCAGCTCTAGGCCAATGGAGCACACCCAGAGCAGAAGTTCTACCTCAGCCAGATAAGGCCTGCCAAGAAACTGCGTTTCAAAGGCTTTGGTAAGAGATGTTCCCGGTACTCTGTTAGAGCACTGGGCAGAGCCATTTGTTTCTTAGCTTCCCAAAGAGCTGGAAGCAAGATGCTTTGGGGGCTCCCTGCCCCTTTGCCAACAAGGGCGACCTTTGGGCCTTTCAGCTCTAGGCCAATGGAGCACACCCAGAGCAGAAGTCCTACTTCAGCCAGATCAGGCCTGCCAAGGAACTGCGTTTCAGAGGCCTTTGTATGTGACGTTCCCGGTAGGCTGTGAGAGCACGGTGCAGAGCCAGTTGTTTCCTTGTTTCCCAAACAGCTGGAAGCAAGACGCTTTGGGGCCTCTCTGCCCCTTTGGAAACAAGGCAGCACGTTGGGTCTGGCAGCTCTAGGGCAATGGAGCACAACCAGAGCCGAAGTTCTACTTCTTCCAGATCAGGCCTGCCTAGACAGTGCGTTTCACAGGCCTTGATAAGAGATGTTCTCTTAGGCTATAAGAGCACTGGGCACAGCCAGTTGTTTCTTAGCTTCCCAAGAGGTGGAAGCAAGATGCTTTGGGGCCTCTCTCCCCCTTTGGAAACAAGGCAGCCCTTTGGGCCTTTCAGCTCTAGGGCAATGGAGCACACCCAGAGCAGAAGTTCTACCTCAGCCAGATCAGGCCTGCCAAGAAACTGCTTTTCACAGGCCTTCGTAAGAGGTGTTCCCGGAAGGCTGTAAGAGTACCTGGCAGAGCGAGTTGTTTCTTAGCTTCAAAAACAGCTGGAAGCAACATGATTTGGGGCCTCTCTCCCCCTTTGGAAACAAAGCAGCCTTTGTGCCTGGCAGCTCTAGGCCAAAGTAGCACACCCAGAGCACAAGTTCTACCTCAGCCAGATCAGGCCTTCCAAGAAACTGCGTCTCACAGGCCTTTCTCTGTCACGTTGCCGGTAGGCTGTGAGAGCACTGTGCAGAGCCAGTTGTTTCTTAGCTTCCCAAAGATTTGGAAGCAAGATGCTTTGGGGACTCTCAGCCCCTTTGGAAACAAGGCGGCCCTTTGGGCCTGGCAGCTCTAGGCCAAAGTAGCACGCCCAGAGCAGGAGTTCTACTTCAGCCAGATCAGGCCTGCCAAGAAACTGCGTTTCACAGGCCTTGGTAAGAGATGTTCCCGGTAGGCTGTGAGAGCACTGTGGAGAGCCAGTTGCTTTAGCTTCCCACAGAGCTGGAAGCAAGATGCCTTGGGGCCTCTCTCTCCCTTTGGACACAAGGCAGCCGTTTGGGCCTGGCAGCTCTAGGCCAATGGAGCACACCCACAGCAGAAGTTCTACTTCAGGCAGATCAGTCCTGCCCAGAAACTGCGTTTCACAGCCCTTGGTAAGAGATGTTCACGGTAGGCTGTGAGAGCACTGGGCAGAACCAGTTGTTTTTTAGCTTCCCAAAGTGCTGGAGGCAAGATGCTTTGGGGCCTCTCTCACCCTTTGGAAACAAGGCAGCCCTTAGGTCCTGGTAGCTCTAGGCCTATGTAGCACAACCAGAACAGAAGTTCTACTTCAGCCAGGTCAGGCCTGCCAAGAAACTGCGTTTCACAGGCCTTTCAAAGAGATGTTCTCTTAGGCTGTAAGAGCACTGGGCAGAGCCAGCTGTTTCTTAGCTTCCCGAAGAGCTGGGAGCAAGATGCTTTGGGTCCACTCTCCGTCTTTGGAAACAAGGCAGCCCTTTGGGCCTGGCAGCTCTAGGGCAATGGAGCACACCCAGAGCAGAAGTTCTACTTCAGCCAGATCAGGCCTGCCAGGAAACTGCGTTTCACAGGCCTTGGTAAGAGATGTTCCCGGTAGGCTGTAAGAGCACTGGGCAGAGCCAGTTGTTTCTTACCTTCCTGAAAAGCTGGAAGCAAGATGCTTGGGACCCCTCTGCCCGTTTGGGAACAAGGCAGCCTTTTGGGTCGGGAAGCTCTAGGCCAATGGAGCACACGCAGAGCAGGAGTTCTACTTCAGCCTGATCAGGCCTGCAAAGAAACAGCGTTTGACAGGCCTTGGTAAGAGATGTTCCCGGTAGGTGTAAGAGCACTGGGCAGAGCCAGTTGTTTCTTAGCTTCGCAAAGACCGGGAAGCAAGATGCTTTGGGCCTCTCTGCCCCTTGGAAACAGGGCAGCACTTGGGGCCTGGCAGCTCTAGGGCAATGGAGCACACCCAGAGCCGGAGTTCTACTTCAGCCAGATGAGGCCTGCCAAGAAACTGCGTTTCACAGGCCTTTCAAAGACATGTTCCCGGTAGGCTGTAAGAGCACGGGGCAGAGCGAGTTGGTTCTTAGCTTCCCAGAGAGCTGGAAGCAAGATGCTTTGGGGCCTCTCTGCCCCTTTGGAAACAAGGCAGCACCTTGGGCCAGGCAGCTCTAGGCCAATGGAGCACACCCAGAGCAGAAGTTCTACTTCGGCCAGTTCAGGCCACCAACAAACTGCGTTTCACAGGCCTTGGTAAGAGATGTTCCCGGTAGGCTGTAAGAGCACTGGGCAACGCCAGATGTTTCTTAGCTTCCCGAAGAGCTGGAAGCAAGATGCTTTGGGGCCTCTCATCCCCTTTGCAAACAAGGCCGACCTTTGGGCCAGGCAGCTCTAGGCCAATGGAGCACACCCAGAGCAGAAGTTCTACCTCAGCCAGATAAGGCCTGCCAAGAAACTGCGTTTCAAAGGCTTTGGTAAGAGATGTTCCCGGTACTCTGTTAGAGCACTGGGCAGAGCCATTTGTTTCTTAGCTTCCCAAAGAGCTGGAAGCAAGATGCTTTGGGGGCTCCCTGCCCCTTTGCCAACAAGGGCGACCTTTGGGCCTTTCAGCTCTAGGCCAATGGAGCACACCCAGAGCAGAAGTCCTACTTCAGCCAGATCAGGCCTGCCAAGGAACTGCGTTTCAGAGGCCTTTGTATGTGACGTTCCCGGTAGGCTGTGAGAGCACGGTGCAGAGCCAGTTGTTTCCTTGTTTCCCAAACAGCTGGAAGCAAGACGCTTTGGGGCCTCTCTGCCCCTTTGGAAAGAAGGCAGCACGTTGGGTCTGGCAGCTCAAGGGCAATGGAGCACAACCAGAGCCGAAGTTCTACTTCTTCCAGATCAGGCCTGCCTAGACAGTGCGTTTCCCAGGCCTTGATAAGAGATGTTCTCTTAGGCTATAAGAGCACTGGGCACAGCCAGTTGTTTCTTAGCTTCCCAAGAGGTGGAAGCAAGATGCTTTGGGGCCTCTCTCCCCCTTTGGAAACAAGGCAGCCCTTTGGGCATTTCAGCGCTAGGGCAATGGAGCACACCCAGAGCAGAAGATCTACCTCAGCCAGATCAGGCCTGCCAAGAAACTGCTTTTCACAGGCCTTCGTAAGAGGTGTTCCCGGAAGGCTGTAAGAGTACCTGGCAGAGCGAGTTGTTTCTTAGCTTCAAAAACAGCTGGAAGCAACATGATTTGGGGCCTCTCTCCCCCTTTGGAAACAAAGCAGCCTTTGTGCCTGGCAGCTCTAGGCCAAAGTAGCACACCCAGAGCACAAGTTCTACCTCAGCCAGATAAGGCCTGTCAAGAAGCTGCGTTTCACAGGCCTTTGTATGTGACGTTCCCGGTTGGCTTTGAGAGCACTGTGCAGAGCCAATTGTTTTAGCTTCCCAGAGAGCAGGAAGCAAGATGCTTTGGGGCCTCTCTCACACTTTGGAAATAAAGGCAGCCCTTTGGGCCTGGCAGCCCTAGGCCAATGGAGTACACCCAGAGCAGAAGTTCTACCTCAGCCAGATCAGGCCTTCCAAGAAACTGCGTCTCACAGGCCTTTCTCTGTCACGTTGCCGGTAGGCTGTGAGAGCACTGTGCAGAGCCAGTTGTTTCTTAGCTTCCCAAAGATTTGGAAGCAAGATGCTTTGGGGACTCTCAGCCCCTTTGGAAACAAGGCGGCCCTTTGGGCCTGGCAGCTCTAGGCCAAAGTAGCACGCCCAGAGCAGGAGTTCTACTTCAGCCAGATCAGGCCTGCCAAGAAACTGCGTTTCACAGGCCTTGGTAAGAGATGTTCCCGGTAGGCTGTGAGAGCACTGTGGAGAGCCAGTTGCTTTAGCTTCCCACAGAGCTGGAAGCAAGATGCCTTGGGGCCTCTCTCTCCCTTTGGACACAAGGCAGCCGTTTGGGCCTGGCAGCTCTAGGCCAATGGAGCACACCCACAGCAGAAGTTCTACTTCAGGCAGATCAGTCCTGCCCAGAAACTGCGTTTCACAGCCCTTGGTAAGAGATGTTCACGGTAGGCTGTGAGAGCACTGGGCAGAACCAGTTGTTTTTTAGCTTCCCAAAGTGCTGGAGGCAAGATGCTTTGGGGCCTCTCTCACCCTTTGGAAACAAGGCAGCCCCTAGGTCCTGGTAGCTCTAGGCCTATGTAGCACAACCAGAACAGAAGTTCTACTTCAGCCAGGTCAGGCCTGCCAAGAAACTGCGTTTCACAGGCCTTTCAAAGAGATGTTCTCTTAGGCTGTAAGAGCACTGGGCAGAGCCAGCTGTTTCTTAGCTTCCCGAAGAGCTGGGAGCAAGATGCTTTGGGTCCACTCTCCGTCTTTGGAAACAAGGCAGCCCTTTGGGCCTGGCAGCTCTAGGGCAATGGAGCACACCCAGAGCAGAAGTTCTACTTCAGCCAGATCAGGCCTGCCAGGAAACTGCGTTTCACAGGCCTTGGTAAGAGATGTTCCCGGTAGGCTGTAAGAGCACTGGGCAGAGCCAGTTGTTTCTTACCTTCCTGAAAAGCTGGAAGCAAGATGCTTGGGACCCCTCTGCCCGTTTGGGAACAAGGCAGCCTTTTGGGTCGGGAAGCTCTAGGCCAATGGAGCACACGCAGAGCAGGAGTTCTACTTCAGCCTGATCAGGCCTGCAAAGAAACAGCGTTTGACAGGCCTTGGTAAGAGATGTTCCCGGTAGGTGTAAGAGCACTGGGCAGAGCCAGTTGTTTCTTAGCTTCGCAAAGACCGGGAAGCAAGATGCTTTGGGCCTCTCTGCCCCTTGGAAACAGGGCAGCACTTTGGGCCTGGCAGCTCTAGGGCAATGGAGCACACCCAGAGCCGGAGTTCTACTTCAGCCAGATGAGGCCTGCCAAGAAACTGCGTGTCACAGGCCTTTCAAAGACATGTTCCCGGTAGGCTGTAAGAGCACGGGGCAGAGCGAGTTGGTTCTTAGCTTCCCAGAGAGCTGGAAGCAAGATGCTTTGGGGCCTCTCTGCCCCTTTGGAAACAAGGCAGCACCTTGGGCCTGGCAGCTCTAGGGCAATGGAGCACACCCAGAGCAGAAGTTCTACTTCGGCCAGTTCAGGCCACCAACAAACTGCGTTTCACAGGCCTTGGTAAGAGATGTTCCCGGTAGGCTGTAAGAGCACTGGGCAACGCCAGATGTTTCTTAGCTTCCCGAAGAGCTGGAAGCAAGATGCTTTGGGGCCTCTCATCCCCTTTGCAAACAAGGCCGACCTTTGGGCCAGGCAGCTCTAGGCCAATGGAGCACACCCAGAGCAGAAGTTCTACCTCAGCCAGATAAGGCCTGCCAAGAAACTGCGTTTCAAAGGCTTTGGTAAGAGATGTTCCCGGTACTCTGTTAGAGCACTGGGCAGAGCCATTTGTTTCTTAGCTTCCCAAAGAGCTGGAAGCAAGATGCTTTGGGGGCTCCCTGCCCCTTTGCCAACAAGGGCGACCTTTGGGCCTTTCAGCTCTAGGCCAATGGAGCACACCCAGAGCAGAAGTCCTACTTCAGCCAGATCAGGCCTGCCAAGGAACTGCGTTTCAGAGGCCTTTGTATGTGACGTTCCCGGTAGGCTGTGAGAGCACGGTGCAGAGCCAGTTGTTTCCTTGTTTCCCAAACAGCTGGAAGCAAGACGCTTTGGGGCCTCTCTGCCCCTTTGGAAACAAGGCAGCACGTTGGGTCTGGCAGCTCTAGGGCAATGGAGCACAACCAGAGCCGAAGTTCTACTTCTTCCAGATCAGGCCTGCCTAGACAGTGCGTTTCACAGGCCTTGATAAGAGATGTTCTCTTAGGCTATAAGAGCACTGGGCACAGCCAGTTGTTTCTTAGCTTCCCAAGAGGTGGAAGCAAGATGCTTTGGGGCCTCTCTCCCCCTTTGGAAACAAGGCAGCCCTTTGGGCCTTTCAGCTCTAGGGCAATGGAGCACACCCAGAGCAGAAGTTCTACCTCAGCCAGATCAGGCCTGCCAAGAAACTGCTTTTCACAGGCCTTCGTAAGAGGTGTTCCCGGAAGGCTGTAAGAGTACCTGGCAGAGCGAGTTGTTTCTTAGCTTCAAAAACAGCTGGAAGCAACATGATTTGGGGCCTCTCTCCCCCTTTGGAAACAAAGCAGCCTTTGTGCCTGGCAGCTCTAGGCCAAAGTAGCACACCCAGAGCAGAAGTTCTACCTCAGCCAGATCAGGCCTTCCAAGAAACTGCGTCTCACAGGCCTTTCTCTGTCACGTTGCCGGTAGGCTGTGAGAGCACTGTGCAGAGCCAGTTGTTTCTTAGCTTCCCAAAGATTTGGAAGCAAGATGCTTTGGGGACTCTCAGCCCCTTTGGAAACAAGGCGGCCCTTTGGGCCTGGCAGCTCTAGGCCAAAGTAGCACGCCCAGAGCAGGAGTTCTACTTCAGCCAGATCAGGCCTGCCAAGAAACTGCGTTTCACAGGCCTTGGTAAGAGATGTTCCCGGTAGGCTGTGAGAGCACTGTGGAGAGCCAGTTGCTTTAGCTTCCCACAGAGCTGGAAGCAAGATGCCTTGGGGCCTCTCTCTCCCTTTGGACACAAGGCAGCCGTTTGGGCCTGGCAGCTCTAGGCCAATGGAGCACACCCACAGCAGAAGTTCTACTTCAGGCAGATCAGTCCTGCCCAGAAACTGCGTTTCACAGCCCTTGGTAAGAGATGTTCACGGTAGGCTGTGAGAGCACTGGGCAGAACCAGTTGTTTTTTAGCTTCCCAAAGTGCTGGAGGCAAGATGCTTTGGGGCCTCTCTCACCCTTTGGAAACAAGGCAGCCCTTAGGTCCTGGTAGCTCTAGGCCTATGTAGCACAACCAGAACAGAAGTTCTACTTCAGCCAGGTCAGGCCTGCCAAGAAACTGCGTTTCACAGGCCTTTCAAAGAGATGTTCTCTTAGGCTGTAAGAGCACTGGGCAGAGCCAGCTGTTTCTTAGCTTCCCGAAGAGCTGGGAGCAAGATGCTTTGGGTCCACTCTCCGTCTTTGGAAACAAGGCAGCCCTTTGGGCCTGGCAGCTCTAGGGCAATGGAGCACACCCAGAGCAGAAGTTCTACTTCAGCCAGATCAGGCCTGCCAGGAAACTGCGTTTCACAGGCCTTGGTAAGAGATGTTCCCGGTAGGCTGTAAGAGCACTGGGCAGAGCCAGTTGTTTCTTACCTTCCTGAAAAGCTGGAAGCAAGATGCTTGGGACCCCTCTGCCCGTTTGGGAACAAGGCAGCCTTTTGGGTCGGGAAGCTCTAGGCCAATGGAGCACACGCAGAGCAGGAGTTCTACTTCAGCCTGATCAGGCCTGCAAAGAAACAGCGTTTGACAGGCCTTGGTAAGAGATGTTCCCGGTAGGTGTAAGAGCACTGGGCAGAGCCAGTTGTTTCTTAGCTTCGCAAAGACCGGGAAGCAAGATGCTTTGGGCCTCTCTGCCCCTTGGAAACAGGGCAGCACTTGGGGCCTGGCAGCTCTAGGGCAATGGAGCACACCCAGAGCCGGAGTTCTACTTCAGCCAGATGAGGCCTGCCAAGAAACTGCGTTTCACAGGCCTTTCAAAGACATGTTCCCGGTAGGCTGTAAGAGCACGGGGCAGAGCGAGTTGGTTCTTAGCTTCCCAGAGAGCTGGAAGCAAGATGCTTTGGGGCCTCTCTGCCCCTTTGGAAACAAGGCAGCACCTTGGGCCTGGCAGCTCTAGGCCAATGGAGCACACCCAGAGCAGAAGTTCTACTTCGGCCAGTTCAGGCCACCAACAAACTGCGTTTCACAGGCCTTGGTAAGAGATGTTCCCGGTAGGCTGTAAGAGCACTGGGCAACGCCAGATGTTTCTTAGCTTCCCGAAGAGCTGGAAGCAAGATGCTTTGGGGCCTCTCATCCCCTTTGCAAACAAGGCCGACCTTTGGGCCAGGCAGCTCTAGGCCAATGGAGCACACCCAGAGCAGAAGTTCTACCTCAGCCAGATAAGGCCTGCCAAGAAACTGCGTTTCAAAGGCTTTGGTAAGAGATGTTCCCGGTACTCTGTTAGAGCACTGGGCAGAGCCATTTGTTTCTTAGCTTCCCAAAGAGCTGGAAGCAAGATGCTTTGGGGGCTCCCTGCCCCTTTGCCAACAAGGGCGACCTTTGGGCCTTTCAGCTCTAGGCCAATGGAGCACACCCAGAGCAGAAGTCCTACTTCAGCCAGATCAGGCCTGCCAAGGAACTGCGTTTCAGAGGCCTTTGTATGTGACGTTCCCGGTAGGCTGTGAGAGCACGGTGCAGAGCCAGTTGTTTCCTTGTTTCCCAAACAGCTGGAAGCAAGACGCTTTGGGGCCTCTCTGCCCCTTTGGAAACAAGGCAGCACGTTGGGTCTGGCAGCTCTAGGGCAATGGAGCACAACCAGAGCCGAAGTTCTACTTCTTCCAGATCAGGCCTGCCTAGACAGTGCGTTTCCCAGGCCTTGATAAGAGATGTTCTCTTAGGCTATAAGAGCACTGGGCACAGCCAGTTGTTTCTTAGCTTCCCAAGAGGTGGAAGCAAGATGCTTTGGGGCCTCTCTCCCCCTTTGGAAACAAGGCAGCCCTTTGGGCCTTTCAGCTCTAGGGCAATGGAGCACACCCAGAGCAGAAGTTCTACCTCAGCCAGATCAGGCCTGCCAAGAAACTGCTTTTCACAGGCCTTCGTAAGAGGTGTTCCCGGAAGGCTGTAAGAGTACCTGGCAGAGCGAGTTGTTTCTTAGCTTCAAAAACAGCTGGAAGCAACATGATTTGGGGCCTCTCTCCCCCTTTGGAAACAAAGCAGCCTTTGTGCCTGGCAGCTCTAGGCCAAAGTAGCACACCCAGAGGAGAAGTTCTACCTCAGCCAGATCAGGCCTTCCAAGAAACTGCGTCTCACAGGCCTTTCTCTGTCACGTTGCCGGTAGGCTGTGAGAGCACTGTGCAGAGCCAGTTGTTTCTTAGCTTCCCAAAGATTTGGAAGCAAGATGCTTTGGGGACTCTCAGCCCCTTTGGAAACAAGGCGGCCCTTTGGGCCTGGCAGCTCTAGGCCAAAGTAGCACGCCCAGAGCAGGAGTTCTACTTCAGCCAGATCAGGCCTGCCAAGAAACTGCGTTTCACAGGCCTTGGTAAGAGATGTTCCCGGTAGGCTGTAAGAGCACTGGGCAACGACAGATGTTTCTTAGCTTCCCGAAGAGCTGGAAGCAAGATGCTTTGGGGCCTCTCATCCCCTTTGCAAACAAGGCCGACCTTTGGGCCAGGCAGCTCTAGGCCAATGGAGCACACCCAGAGCAGAAGTTCTACCTCAGCCAGATAAGGCCTGCCAAGAAACTGCGTTTCAAAGGCTTTGGTAAGAGATGTTCCCGGTACTCTTTTAGAGCACTGGGCAGAGCCATTTGTTTCTTAGCTTCCCAAAGAGCTGGAAGCAAGATGCTTTGGGGGCTCCCTGCCCCTTTGCCAACAAGGGCGACCTTTGGGCCTTTCAGCTCTAGGCCAATGGAGCACACCCAGAGCAGAAGTCCTACTTCAGCCAGATCAGGCCTGCCAAGGAACTGCGTTTCAGAGGCCTTTGTATGTGACGTTCCCGGTAGGCTGTGAGAGCACGGTGCAGAGCCAGTTGTTTCCTTGTTTCCCAAACAGCTGGAAGCAAGACGCTTTGGGGCCTCTCTGCCCCTTTGGAAACAAGGCAGCACGTTGGGTCTGGCAGCTCTAGGGCAATGGAGCACAACCAGAGCCGAAGTTCTACTTCTTCCAGATCAGGCCTGCCTAGACAGTGCGTTTCCCAGGCCTTGATAAGAGATGTTCTCTTAGGCTATAAGAGCACTGGGCACAGCCAGTTGTTTCTTAGCTTCCCAAGAGGTGGAAGCAAGATGCTTTGGGGCCTCTCTCCCCATTTGGAAACAAGGCAGCCCTTTGGGCCTTTCAGCTCTAGGGCAATGGAGCACACCCAGAGCAGAAGTTCTACCTCAGCCAGATCAGGCCTGCCAAGAAACTGCTTTTCACAGGCCTTCGTAAGAGGTGTTCCCGGAAGGCTGTAAGAGTACCTGGCAGAGCGAGTTGTTTCTTAGCTTCAAAAACAGCTGGAAGCAACATGATTTGGGGCCTCTCTCCCCCTTTGGAAACAAAGCAGCCTTTGTGCCTGGCAGCTCTAGGCCAAAGTAGCACACCCAAGGCACAAGTTCTACCTCAGCCAGATAAGGCCTGTCAAGAAGCTGCGTTTCACAGGCCTTTGTATGTGACGTTCCCGGTTGGCTTTGAGAGCACTGTGCAGAGCCAGTTGTTTTAGCTTCCCAGAGAGCAGGAAGCAAGATGCTTTGGGGCCTCTCTCACACTTTGGAAATAAAGGCAGCCCTTTGGGCCTGGCAGCCCTAGGCCAATGGAGTACACCCAGAGCAGAAGTTCTACCTCAGCCAGATCAGGCCTTCCAAGAAACTGCGTCTCACAGGCCTTTCTCTGTCACGTTGCCGGTAGGCTGTGAGAGCACTGTGCAGAGCCAGTTGTTTCTTAGCTTCCCAAAGATTTGGAAGCAAGATGCTTTGGGGACTCTCAGCCCCTTTGGAAACAAGGCGGCCCTTTGGGCCTGGCAGCTCTAGGCCAAAGTAGCACGCCCAGAGCAGGAGTTCTACTTCAGCCAGATCAGGCCTGCCAAGAAACTGCGTTTCACAGGCCTTGGTAAGAGATGTTCCCGGTAGGCTGTGAGAGCACTGTGGAGAGCCAGTTGCTTTAGCTTCCCACAGAGCTGGAAGCAAGATGCCTTGGGGCCTCTCTCTCCCTTTGGACACAAGGCAGCCGTTTGGGCCTGGCAGCTCTAGGCCAATGGAGCACACCCACAGCAGAAGTTCTACTTCAGGCAGATCAGTCCTGCCCAGAAACTGCGTTTCACAGCCCTTGGTAAGAGATGTTCACGGTAGGCTGTGAGAGCACTGGGCAGAACCAGTTGTTTTTTAGCTTCCCAAAGTGCTGGAGGCAAGATGCTTTGGGGCCTCTCTCACCCTTTGGAAACAAGGCAGCCCCTAGGTCCTGGTAGCTCTAGGCCTATGTAGCACAACCAGAACAGAAGTTCTACTTCAGCCAGGTCAGGCCTGCCAAGAAACTGCGTTTCACAGGCCTTTCAAAGAGATGTTCTCTTAGGCTGTAAGAGCAC
Organism: Equus asinus; assembly: GCF_041296235.1. NCBI lineage: Eukaryota > Metazoa > Chordata > Mammalia > Perissodactyla > Equidae > Equus > Equus asinus. Next base: position 2,869,633 of record NW_027225523.1, read on the forward strand.
TGGGCAGAGCCAGCTGTTTCTTAGCTTCCCGAAGAGCTGGGAGCAAGATGCTTTGGGTCCACTCTCCGTCTTTGGAAACAAGGCAGCCCTTTGGGCCTGGCAGCTCTAGGGCAATGGAGCACACCCAGAGCAGAAGTTCTACTTCAGCCAGATCAGGCCTGCCAGGAAACTGCGTTTCACAGGCCTTGGTAAGAGATGTTCCCGGTAGGCTGTAAGAGCACTGGGCAGAGCCAGTTGTTTCTTACCTTCCTGAAAAGCTGGAAGCAAGATGCTTGGGACCCCTCTGCCCGTTTGGGAACAAGGCAGCCTTTTGGGTCGGGAAGCTCTAGGCCAATGGAGCACACGCAGAGCAGGAGTTCTACTTCAGCCTGATCAGGCCTGCAAAGAAACAGCGTTTGACAGGCCTTGGTAAGAGATGTTCCCGGTAGGTGTAAGAGCACTGGGCAGAGCCAGTTGTTTCTTAGCTTCGCAAAGACCGGGAAGCAAGATGCTTTGGGCCTCTCTGCCCCTTGGAAACAGGGCAGCACTTTGGGCCTGGCAGCTCTAGGGCAATGGAGCACACCCAGAGCCGGAGTTCTACTTCAGCGAGATGAGGCCTGCCAAGAAACTGCGTGTCACAGGCCTTTCAAAGACATGTTCCCGGTAGGCTGTAAGAGCACGGGGCAGAGCGAGTTGGTTCTTAGCTTCCCAGAGAGCTGGAAGCAAGATGCTTTGGGGCCTCTCTGCCCCTTTGGAAACAAGGCAGCACCTTGGGCCTGGCAGCTCTAGGCCAATGGAGCACACCCAGAGCAGAAGTTCTACTTCGGCCAGTTCAGGCCACCAACAAACTGCGTTTCACAGGCCTTGGTAAGAGATGTTCCCGGTAGGCTGTAAGAGCACTGGGCAACGCCAGATGTTTCTTAGCTTCCCGAAGAGCTGGAAGCAAGATGCTTTGGGGCCTCTCATCCCCTTTGCAAACAAGGCCGACCTTTGGGCCAGGCAGCTCTAGGCCAATGGAGCACACCCAGAGCAGAAGTTCTACCTCAGCCAGATAAGGCCTGCCAAGAAACTGCGTTTCAAAGGCTTTGGTAAGAGATGTTCCCGGTACTCTGTTAGAGCACTGGGCAGAGCCATTTGTTTCTTAGCTTCCCAAAGAGCTGGAAGCAAGATGCTTTGGGGGCTCCCTGCCCCTTTGCCAACAAGGGCGACCTTTGGGCCTTTCAGCTCTAGGCCAATGGAGCACACCCAGAGCAGAAGTCCTACTTCAGCCAGATCAGGCCTGCCAAGGAACTGCGTTTCAGAGGCCTTTGTATGTGACGTTCCCGGTAGGCTGTGAGAGCACGGTGCAGAGCCAGTTGTTTCCTTGTTTCCCAAACAGCTGGAAGCAAGACGCTTTGGGGCCTCTCTGCCCCTTTGGAAACAAGGCAGCACGTTGGGTCTGGCAGCTCTAGGGCAATGGAGCACAACCAGAGCCGAAGTTCTACTTCTTCCAGATCAGGCCTGCCTAGACAGTGCGTTTCACAGGCCTTGATAAGAGATGTTCTCTTAGGCTATAAGAGCACTGGGCACAGCCAGTTGTTTCTTAGCTTCCCAAGAGGTGGAAGCAAGATGCTTTGGGGCCTCTCTCCCCATTTGGAAACAAGGCAGCCCTTTGGGCCTTTCAGCTCTAGGGCAATGGAGCACACCCAGAGCAGAAGTTCTACCTCAGCCAGATCAGGCCTGCCAAGAAACTGCTTTTCACAGGCCTTCGTAAGAGGTGTTCCCGGAAGGCTGTAAGAGTACCTGGCAGAGCGAGTTGTTTCTTAGCTTCAAAAACAGCTGGAAGCAACATGATTTGGGGCCTCTCTCCCCCTTTGGAAACAAAGCAGCCTTTGTGCCTGGCAGCTCTAGGCCAAAGTAGCACACCCAGAGCAGAAGTTCTACCTCAGCCAGATCAGGCCTTCCAAGAAGCTGCGTTTCACAGGCCTTTGTATGTGACGTTCCCGGTTGGCTTTGAGAGCACTGTGCAGAGCCAGTTGTTTTAGCTTCCCAGAGAGCAGGAAGCAAGATGCTTTGGGGCCTCTCTCACACTTTGGAAATAAAGGCAGCCCTTTGGGCCTGGCAGCCCTAGGCCAATGGAGTACACCCAGAGCAGAAGTTCTACCTCAGCCAGATCAGGCCTTCCAAGAAACTGCGTCTCACAGGCCTTTCTCTGTCACGTTGCCGGTAGGCTGTGAGAGCACTGTGCAGAGCCAGTTGTTTCTTAGCTTCCCAAAGATTTGGAAGCAAGATGCTTTGGGGACTCTCAGCCCCTTTGGAAACAAGGCGGCCCTTTGGGCCTGGCAGCTCTAGGCCAAAGTAGCACGCCCAGAGCAGGAGTTCTACTTCAGCCAGATCAGGCCTGCCAAGAAACTGCGTTTCACAGGCCTTGGTAAGAGATGTTCCCGGTAGGCTGTGAGAGCACTGTGGAGAGCCAGTTGCTTTAGCTTCCCACAGAGCTGGAAGCAAGATGCCTTGGGGCCTCTCTCTCCCTTTGGACACAAGGCAGCCGTTTGGGCCTGGCAGCTCTAGGCCAATGGAGCACACCCACAGCAGAAGTTCTACTTCAGGCAGATCAGTCCTGCCCAGAAACTGCGTTTCACAGCCCTTGGTAAGAGATGTTCACGGTAGGCTGTGAGAGCACTGGGCAGAACCAGTTGTTTTTTAGCTTCCCAAAGTGCTGGAGGCAAGATGCTTTGGGGCCTCTCTCACCCTTTGGAAACAAGGCAGCCCTTAGGTCCTGGTAGCTCTAGGCCTATGTAGCACAACCAGAACAGAAGTTCTACTTCAGCCAGGTCAGGCCTGCCAAGAAACTGCGTTTCACAGGCCTTTCAAAGAGATGTTCTCTTAGGCTGTAAGAGCACTGGGCAGAGCCAGCTGTTTCTTAGCTTCCCGAAGAGCTGGGAGCAAGATGCTTTGGGTCCACTCTCCGTCTTTGGAAACAAGGCAGCCCTTTGGGCCTGGCAGCTCTAGGGCAATGGAGCACACCCAGAGCAGAAGTTCTACTTCAGCCAGATCAGGCCTGCCAGGAAACTGCGTTTCACAGGCCTTGGTAAGAGATGTTCCCGGTAGGCTGTAAGAGCACTGGGCAGAGCCAGTTGTTTCTTACCTTCCTGAAAAGCTGGAAGCAAGATGCTTGGGACCCCTCTGCCCGTTTGGGAACAAGGCAGCCTTTTGGGTCGGGAAGCTCTAGGCCAATGGAGCACACGCAGAGCAGGAGTTCTACTTCAGCCTGATCAGGCCTGCAAAGAAACAGCGTTTGACAGGCCTTGGTAAGAGATGTTCCCGGTAGGTGTAAGAGCACTGGGCAGAGCCAGTTGTTTCTTAGCTTCGCAAAGACCGGGAAGCAAGATGCTTTGGGCCTCTCTGCCCCTTGGAAACAGGGCAGCACTTTGGGCCTGGCAGCTCTAGGGCAATGGAGCACACCCAGAGCCGGAGTTCTACTTCAGCGAGATGAGGCCTGCCAAGAAACTGCGTGTCACAGGCCTTTCAAAGACATGTTCCCGGTAGGCTGTAAGAGCACGGGGCAGAGCGAGTTGGTTCTTAGCTTCCCAGAGAGCTGGAAGCAAGATGCTTTGGGGCCTCTCTGCCCCTTTGGAAACAAGGCAGCACCTTGGGCCTGGCAGCTCTAGGCCAATGGAGCACACCCAGAGCAGAAGTTCTACTTCGGCCAGTTCAGGCCACCAACAAACTGCGTTTCACAGGCCTTGGTAAGAGATGTTCCCGGTAGGCTGTAAGAGCACTGGGCAACGCCAGATGTTTCTTAGCTTCCCGAAGAGCTGGAAGCAAGATGCTTTGGGGCCTCTCATCCCCTTTGCAAACAAGGCCGACCTTTGGGCCAGGCAGCTCTAGGCCAATGGAGCACACCCAGAGCAGAAGTTCTACCTCAGCCAGATAAGGCCTGCCAAGAAACTGCGTTTCAAAGGCTTTGGTAAGAGATGTTCCCGGTACTCTGTTAGAGCACTGGGCAGAGCCATTTGTTTCTTAGCTTCCCAAAGAGCTGGAAGCAAGATGCTTTGGGGGCTCCCTGCCCCTTTGCCAACAAGGGCGACCTTTGGGCCTTTCAGCTCTAGGCCAATGGAGCACACCCAGAGCAGAAGTCCTACTTCAGCCAGATCAGGCCTGCCAAGGAACTGCGTTTCAGAGGCCTTTGTATGTGACGTTCCCGGTAGGCTGTGAGAGCACGGTGCAGAGCCAGTTGTTTCCTTGTTTCCCAAACAGCTGGAAGCAAGACGCTTTGGGGCCTCTCTGCCCCTTTGGAAACAAGGCAGCACGTTGGGTCTGGCAGCTCTAGGGCAATGGAGCACAACCAGAGCCGAAGTTCTACTTCTTCCAGATCAGGCCTGCCTAGACAGTGCGTTTCACAGGCCTTGATAAGAGATGTTCTCTTAGGCTATAAGAGCACTGGGCACAGCCAGTTGTTTCTTAGCTTCCCAAGAGGTGGAAGCAAGATGCTTTGGGGCCTCTCTCCCCCTTTGGAAACAAGGCAGCCCTTTGGGCCTTTCAGCTCTAGGGCAATGGAGCACACCCAGAGCAGAAGTTCTACCTCAGCCAGATCAGGCCTGCCAAGAAACTGCTTTTCACAGGCCTTCGTAAGAGGTGTTCCCGGAAGGCTGTAAGAGTACCTGGCAGAGCGAGTTGTTTCTTAGCTTCAAAAACAGCTGGAAGCAACATGATTTGGGGCCTCTCTCCCCCTTTGGAAACAAAGCAGCCTTTGTGCCTGGCAGCTCTAGGCCAAAGTAGCACACCCAGAGCAGAAGTTCTACCTCAGCCAGATCAGGCCTTCCAAGAAACTGCGTCTCACAGGCCTTTCTCTGTCACGTTGCCGGTAGGCTGTGAGAGCACTGTGCAGAGCCAGTTGTTTCTTAGCTTCCCAAAGATTTGGAAGCAAGATGCTTTGGGGACTCTCAGCCCCTTTGGAAACAAGGCGGCCCTTTGGGCCTGGCAGCTCTAGGCCAAAGTAGCACGCCCAGAGCAGGAGTTCTACTTCAGCCAGATCAGGCCTGCCAAGAAACTGCGTTTCACAGGCCTTGGTAAGAGATGTTCCCGGTAGGCTGTGAGAGCACTGTGGAGAGCCAGTTGCTTTAGCTTCCCACAGAGCTGGAAGCAAGATGCCTTGGGGCCTCTCTCTCCCTTTGGACACAAGGCAGCCGTTTGGGCCTGGCAGCTCTAGGCCAATGGAGCACACCCACAGCAGAAGTTCTACTTCAGGCAGATCAGTCCTGCCCAGAAACTGCGTTTCACAGCCCTTGGTAAGAGATGTTCACGGTAGGCTGTGAGAGCACTGGGCAGAACCAGTTGTTTTTTAGCTTCCCAAAGTGCTGGAGGCAAGATGCTTTGGGGCCTCTCTCACCCTTTGGAAACAAGGCAGCCCTTAGGTCCTGGTAGCTCTAGGCCTATGTAGCACAACCAGAACAGAAGTTCTACTTCAGCCAGGTCAGGCCTGCCAAGAAACTGCGTTTCACAGGCCTTTCAAAGAGATGTTCTCTTAGGCTGTAAGAGCACTGGGCAGAGCCAGCTGTTTCTTAGCTTCCCGAAGAGCTGGGAGCAAGATGCTTTGGGTCCACTCTCCGTCTTTGGAAACAAGGCAGCCCTTTGGGCCTGGCAGCTCTAGGGCAATGGAGCACACCCAGAGCAGAAGTTCTACTTCAGCCAGATCAGGCCTGCCAGGAAACTGCGTTTCACAGGCCTTGGTAAGAGATGTTCCCGGTAGGCTGTAAGAGCACTGGGCAGAGCCAGTTGTTTCTTACCTTCCTGAAAAGCTGGAAGCAAGATGCTTGGGACCCCTCTGCCCGTTTGGGAACAAGGCAGCCTTTTGGGTCGGGAAGCTCTAGGCCAATGGAGCACACGCAGAGCAGGAGTTCTACTTCAGCCTGATCAGGCCTGCAAAGAAACAGCGTTTGACAGGCCTTGGTAAGAGATGTTCCCGGTAGGTGTAAGAGCACTGGGCAGAGCCAGTTGTTTCTTAGCTTCGCAAAGACCGGGAAGCAAGATGCTTTGGGCCTCTCTGCCCCTTGGAAACAGGGCAGCACTTGGGGCCTGGCAGCTCTAGGGCAATGGAGCACACCCAGAGCCGGAGTTCTACTTCAGCCAGATGAGGCCTGCCAAGAAACTGCGTTTCACAGGCCTTTCAAAGACATGTTCCCGGTAGGCTGTAAGAGCACGGGGCAGAGCGAGTTGGTTCTTAGCTTCCCAGAGAGCTGGAAGCAAGATGCTTTGGGGCCTCTCTGCCCCTTTGGAAACAAGGCAGCACCTTGGGCCTGGCAGCTCTAGGCCAATGGAGCACACCCAGAGCAGAAGTTCTACTTCGGCCAGTTCAGGCCACCAACAAACTGCGTTTCACAGGCCTTGGTAAGAGATGTTCCCGGTAGGCTGTAAGAGCACTGGGCAACGCCAGATGTTTCTTAGCTTCCCGAAGAGCTGGAAGCAAGATGCTTTGGGGCCTCTCATCCCCTTTGCAAACAAGGCCGACCTTTGGGCCAGGCAGCTCTAGGCCAATGGAGCACACCCAGAGCAGAAGTTCTACCTCAGCCAGATAAGGCCTGCCAAGAAACTGCGTTTCAAAGGCTTTGGTAAGAGATGTTCCCGGTACTCTGTTAGAGCACTGGGCAGAGCCATTTGTTTCTTAGCTTCCCAAAGAGCTGGAAGCAAGATGCTTTGGGGGCTCCCTGCCCCTTTGCCAACAAGGGCGACCTTTGGGCCTTTCAGCTCTAGGCCAATGGAGCACACCCAGAGCAGAAGTCCTACTTCAGCCAGATCAGGCCTGCCAAGGAACTGCGTTTCAGAGGCCTTTGTATGTGACGTTCCCGGTAGGCTGTGAGAGCACGGTGCAGAGCCAGTTGTTTCCTTGTTTCCCAAACAGCTGGAAGCAAGACGCTTTGGGGCCTCTCTGCCCCTTTGGAAACAAGGCAGCACGTTGGGTCTGGCAGCTCTAGGGCAATGGAGCACAACCAGAGCCGAAGTTCTACTTCTTCCAGATCAGGCCTGCCTAGACAGTGCGTTTCCCAGGCCTTGATAAGAGATGTTCTCTTAGGCTATAAGAGCACTGGGCACAGCCAGTTGTTTCTTAGCTTCCCAAGAGGTGGAAGCAAGATGCTTTGGGGCCTCTCTCCCCCTTTGGAAACAAGGCAGCCCTTTGGGCCTTTCAGCTCTAGGGCAATGGAGCACACCCAGAGCAGAAGTTCTACCTCAGCCAGATCAGGCCTGCCAAGAAACTGCTTTTCACAGGCCTTCGTAAGAGGTGTTCCCGGAAGGCTGTAAGAGTACCTGGCAGAGCGAGTTGTTTCTTAGCTTCAAAAACAGCTGGAAGCAACATGATTTGGGGCCTCTCTCCCCCTTTGGAAACAAAGCAGCCTTTGTGCCTGGCAGCTCTAGGCCAAAGTAGCACACCCAGAGCACAAGTTCTACCTCAGCCAGATAAGGCCTGTCAAGAAGCTGCGTTTCACAGGCCTTTGTATGTGACGTTCCCGGTTGGCTTTGAGAGCACTGTGCAGAGCCAGTTGTTTTAGCTTCCCAGAGAGCAGGAAGCAAGATGCTTTGGGGCCTCTCTCACACTTTGGAAATAAAGGCAGCCCTTTGGGCCTGGCAGCCCTAGGCCAATGGAGTACACCCAGAGCAGAAGTTCTACCTCAGCCAGATCAGGCCTTCCAAGAAACTGCGTCTCACAGGCCTTTCTCTGTCACGTTGCCGGTAGGCTGTGAGAGCACTGTGCAGAGCCAGTTGTTTCTTAGCTTCCCAAAGATTTGGAAGCAAGATGCTTTGGGGACTCTCAGCCCCTTTGGAAACAAGGCGGCCCTTTGGGCCTGGCAGCTCTAGGCCAAAGTAGCACGCCCAGAGCAGGAGTTCTACTTCAGCCAGATCAGGCCTGCCAAGAAACTGCGTTTCACAGGCCTTGGTAAGAGATGTTCCCGGTAGGCTGTGAGAGCACTGTGGAGAGCCAGTTGCTTTAGCTTCCCACAGAGCTGGAAGCAAGATGCCTTGGGGCCTCTCTCTCCCTTTGGACACAAGGCAGCCGTTTGGGCCTGGCAGCTCTAGGCCAATGGAGCACACCCACAGCAGAAGTTCTACTTCAGGCAGATCAGTCCTGCCCAGAAACTGCGTTTCACAGCCCTTGGTAAGAGATGTTCACGGTAGGCTGTGAGAGCACTGGGCAGAACCAGTTGTTTTTTAGCTTCCCAAAGTGCTGGAGGCAAGATGCTTTGGGGCCTCTCTCACCCTTTGGAAACAAGGCAGCCCTTAGGTCCTGGTAGCTCTAGGCCTATGTAGCACAACCAGAACAGAAGTTCTACTTCAGCCAGGTCAGGCCTGCCAAGAAACTGCGTTTCACAGGCCTTTCAAAGAGATGTTCTCTTAGGCTGTAAGAGCACTGGGCAGAGCCAGCTGTTTCTTAGCTTCCCGAAGAGCTGGGAGCAAGATGCTTTGGGTCCACTCTCCGTCTTTGGAAACAAGGCAGCCCTTTGGGCCTGGCAGCTCTAGGGCAATGGAGCACACCCAGAGCAGAAGTTCTACTTCAGCCAGATCAGGCCTGCCAGGAAACTGCGTTTCACAGGCCTTGGTAAGAGATGTTCCCGGTAGGCTGTAAGAGCACTGGGCAGAGCCAGTTGTTTCTTACCTTCCTGAAAAGCTGGAAGCAAGATGCTTGGGACCCCTCTGCCCGTTTGGGAACAAGGCAGCCTTTTGGGTCGGGAAGCTCTAGGCCAATGGAGCACACGCAGAGCAGGAGTTCTACTTCAGCCTGATCAGGCCTGCAAAGAAACAGCGTTTGACAGGCCTTGGTAAGAGATGTTCCCGGTAGGTGTAAGAGCACTGGGCAGAGCCAGTTGTTTCTTAGCTTCGCAAAGACCGGGAAGCAAGATGCTTTGGGCCTCTCTGCCCCTTGGAAACAGGGCAGCACTTGGGGCCTGGCAGCTCTAGGGCAATGGAGCACACCCAGAGCCGGAGTTCTACTTCAGCCAGATGAGGCCTGCCAAGAAACTGCGTTTCACAGGCCTTTCAAAGACATGTTCCCGGTAGGCTGTAAGAGCACGGGGCAGAGCGAGTTGGTTCTTAGCTTCCCAGAGAGCTGGAAGCAAGATGCTTTGGGGCCTCTCTGCCCCTTTGGAAACAAGGCAGCACCTTGGGCCTGGCAGCTCTAGGCCAATGGAGCACACCCAGAGCAGAAGTTCTACTTCGGCCAGTTCAGGCCACCAACAAACTGCGTTTCACAGGCCTTGGTAAGAGATGTTCCCGGTAGGCTGTAAGAGCACTGGGCAACGCCAGATGTTTCTTAGCTTCCCGAAGAGCTGGAAGCAAGATGCTTTGGGGCCTCTCATCCCCTTTGCAAACAAGGCCGACCTTTGGGCCAGGCAGCTCTAGGCCAATGGAGCACACCCAGAGCAGAAGTTCTACCTCAGCCAGATAAGGCCTGCCAAGAAACTGCGTTTCAAAGGCTTTGGTAAGAGATGTTCCCGGTACTCTGTTAGAGCACTGGGCAGAGCCATTTGTTTCTTAGCTTCCCAAAGAGCTGGAAGCAAGATGCTTTGGGGGCTCCCTGCCCCTTTGCCAACAAGGGCGACCTTTGGGCCTTTCAGCTCTAGGCCAATGGAGCACACCCAGAGCAGAAGTCCTACTTCAGCCAGATCAGGCCTGCCAAGGAACTGCGTTTCAGAGGCCTTTGTATGTGACGTTCCCGGTAGGCTGTGAGAGCACGGTGCAGAGCCAGTTGTTTCCTTGTTTCCCAAACAGCTGGAAGCAAGACGCTTTGGGGCCTCTCTGCCCCTTTGGAAACAAGGCAGCACGTTGGGTCTGGCAGCTCTAGGGCAATGGAGCACAACCAGAGCCGAAGTTCTACTTCTTCCAGATCAGGCCTGCCTAGACAGTGCGTTTCACAGGCCTTGATAAGAGATGTTCTCTTAGGCTATAAGAGCACTGGGCACAGCCAGTTGTTTCTTAGCTTCCCAAGAGGTGGAAGCAAGATGCTTTGGGGCCTCTCTCCCCCTTTGGAAACAAGGCAGCCCTTTGGGCCTTTCAGCTCTAGGGCAATGGAGCACACCCAGAGCAGAAGTTCTACCTCAGCCAGATCAGGCCTGCCAAGAAACTGCTTTTCACAGGCCTTCGTAAGAGGTGTTCCCGGAAGGCTGTAAGAGTACCTGGCAGAGCGAGTTGTTTCTTAGCTTCAAAAACAGCTGGAAGCAACATGATTTGGGGCCTCTCTCCCCCTTTGGAAACAAAGCAGCCTTTGTGCCTGGCAGCTCTAGGCCAAAGTAGCACACCCAGAGCACAAGTTCTACCTCAGCCAGATAAGGCCTGTCAAGAAGCTGCGTTTCACAGGCCTTTGTATGTGACGTTCCCGGTTGGCTTTGAGAGCACTGTGCAGAGCCAGTTGTTTTAGCTTCCCAGAGAGCAGGAAGCAAGATGCTTTGGGGCCTCTCTCACACTTTGGAAATAAAGGCAGCCCTTTGGGCCTGGCAGCCCTAGGCCAATGGAGTACACCCAGAGCAGAAGTTCTACCTCAGCCAGATCAGGCCTTCCAAGAAACTGCGTCTCACAGGCCTTTCTCTGTCACGTTGCCGGTAGGCTGTGAGAGCACTGTGCAGAGCCAGTTGTTTCTTAGCTTCCCAAAGATTTGGAAGCAAGATGCTTTGGGGACTCTCAGCCCCTTTGGAAACAAGGCGGCCCTTTGGGCCTGGCAGCTCTAGGCCAAAGTAGCACGCCCAGAGCAGGAGTTCTACTTCAGCCAGATCAGGCCTGCCAAGAAACTGCGTTTCACAGGCCTTGGTAAGAGATGTTCCCGGTAGGCTGTGAGAGCACTGTGGAGAGCCAGTTGCTTTAGCTTCCCACAGAGCTGGAAGCAAGATGCCTTGGGGCCTCTCTCTCCCTTTGGACACAAGGCAGCCGTTTGGGCCTGGCAGCTCTAGGCCAATGGAGCACACCCACAGCAGAAGTTCTACTTCAGGCAGATCAGTCCTGCCCAGAAACTGCGTTTCACAGCCCTTGGTAAGAGATGTTCACGGTAGGCTGTGAGAGCACTGGGCAGAACCAGTTGTTTTTTAGCTTCCCAAAGTGCTGGAGGCAAGATGCTTTGGGGCCTCTCTCACCCTTTGGAAACAAGGCAGCCCTTAGGTCCTGGTAGCTCTAGGCCTATGTAGCACAACCAGAACAGAAGTTCTACTTCAGCCAGGTCAGGCCTGCCAAGAAACTGCGTTTCACAGGCCTTTCAAAGAGATGTTCTCTTAGGCTGTAAGAGCACTGGGCAGAGCCAGCTGTTTCTTAGCTTCCCGAAGAGCTGGGAGCAAGATGCTTTGGGTCCACTCTCCGTCTTTGGAAACAAGGCAGCCCTTTGGGCCTGGCAGCTCTAGGGCAATGGAGCACACCCAGAGCAGAAGTTCTACTTCAGCCAGATCAGGCCTGCCAGGAAACTGCGTTTCACAGGCCTTGGTAAGAGATGTTCCCGGTAGGCTGTAAGAGCACTGGGCAGAGCCAGTTGTTTCTTACCTTCCTGAAAAGCTGGAAGCAAGATGCTTGGGACCCCTCTGCCCGTTTGGGAACAAGGCAGCCTTTTGGGTCGGGAAGCTCTAGGCCAATGGAGCACACGCAGAGCAGGAGTTCTACTTCAGCCTGATCAGGCCTGCAAAGAAACAGCGTTTGACAGGCCTTGGTAAGAGATGTTCCCGGTAGGTGTAAGAGCACTGGGCAGAGCCAGTTGTTTCTTAGCTTCGCAAAGACCGGGAAGCAAGATGCTTTGGGCCTCTCTGCCCCTTGGAAACAGGGCAGCACTTTGGGCCTGGCAGCTCTAGGGCAATGGAGCACACCCAGAGCCGGAGTTCTACTTCAGCCAGATGAGGCCTGCCAAGAAACTGCGTTTCACAGGCCTTTCAAAGACATGTTCCCGGTAGGCTGTAAGAGCACGGGGCAGAGCGAGTTGGTTCTTAGCTTCCCAGAGAGCTGGAAGCAAGATGCTTTGGGGCCTCTCTGCCCCTTTGGAAACAAGGCAGCACCTTGGGCCTGGCAGCTCTAGGCCAATGGAGCACACCCAGAGCAGAAGTTCTACTTCGGCCAGTTCAGGCCACCAACAAACTGCGTTTCACAGGCCTTGGTAAGAGATGTTCCCGGTAGGCTGTAAGAGCACTGGGCAACGCCAGATGTTTCTTAGCTTCCCGAAGAGCTGGAAGCAAGATGCTTTGGGGCCTCTCATCCCCTTTGCAAACAAGGCCGACCTTTGGGCCAGGCAGCTCTAGGCCAATGGAGCACACCCAGAGCAGAAGTTCTACCTCAGCCAGATAAGGCCTGCCAAGAAACTGCGTTTCAAAGGCTTTGGTAAGAGATGTTCCCGGTACTCTGTTAGAGCACTGGGCAGAGCCATTTGTTTCTTAGCTTCCCAAAGAGCTGGAAGCAAGATGCTTTGGGGGCTCCCTGCCCCTTTGCCAACAAGGGCGACCTTTGGGCCTTTCAGCTCTAGGCCAATGGAGCACACCCAGAGCAGAAGTCCTACTTCAGCCAGATCAGGCCTGCCAAGGAACTGCGTTTCAGAGGCCTTTGTATGTGACGTTCCCGGTAGGCTGTGAGAGCACGGTGCAGAGCCAGTTGTTTCCTTGTTTCCCAAACAGCTGGAAGCAAGACGCTTTGGGGCCTCTCTGCCCCTTTGGAAACAAGGCAGCACGTTGGGTCTGGCAGCTCTAGGGCAATGGAGCACAACCAGAGCCGAAGTTCTACTTCTTCCAGATCAGGCCTGCCTAGACAGTGCGTTTCCCAGGCCTTGATAAGAGATGTTCTCTTAGGCTATAAGAGCACTGGGCACAGCCAGTTGTTTCTTAGCTTCCCAAGAGGTGGAAGCAAGATGCTTTGGGGCCTCTCTCCCCCTTTGGAAACAAGGCAGCCCTTTGGGCCTTTCAGCTCTAGGGCAATGGAGCACACCCAGAGCAGAAGTTCTACCTCAGCCAGATCAGGCCTGCCAAGAAACTGCTTTTCACAGGCCTTCGTAAGAGGTGTTCCCGGAAGGCTGTAAGAGTACCTGGCAGAGCGAGTTGTTTCTTAGCTTCAAAAACAGCTGGAAGCAACATGATTTGGGGCCTCTCTCCCCCTTTGGAAACAAAGCAGCCTTTGTGCCTGGCAGCTCTAGGCCAAAGTAGCACACCCAGAGCACAAGTTCTACCTCAGCCAGATAAGGCCTGTCAAGAAGCTGCGTTTCACAGGCCTTTGTATGTGACGTTCCCGGTTGGCTTTGAGAGCACTGTGCAGAGCCAGTTGTTTTAGCTTCCCAGAGAGCAGGAAGCAAGATGCTTTGGGGCCTCTCTCACACTTTGGAAATAAAGGCAGCCCTTTGGGCCTGGCAGCCCTAGGCCAATGGAGTACACCCAGAGCAGAAGTTCTACCTCAGCCAGATCAGGCCTTCCAAGAAACTGCGTCTCACAGGCCTTTCTCTGTCACGTTGCCGGTAGGCTGTGAGAGCACTGTGCAGAGCCAGTTGTTTCTTAGCTTCCCAAAGATTTGGAAGCAAGATGCTTTGGGGACTCTCAGCCCCTTTGGAAACAAGGCGGCCCTTTGGGCCTGGCAGCTCTAGGCCAAAGTAGCACGCCCAGAGCAGGAGTTCTACTTCAGCCAGATCAGGCCTGCCAAGAAACTGCGTTTCACAGGCCTTGGTAAGAGATGTTCCCGGTAGGCTGTGAGAGCACTGTGGAGAGCCAGTTGCTTTAGCTTCCCACAGAGCTGGAAGCAAGATGCCTTGGGGCCTCTCTCTCCCTTTGGACACAAGGCAGCCGTTTGGGCCTGGCAGCTCTAGGCCAATGGAGCACACCCACAGCAGAAGTTCTACTTCAGGCAGATCAGTCCTGCCCAGAAACTGCGTTTCACAGCCCTTGGTAAGAGATGTTCACGGTAGGCTGTGAGAGCACTGGGCAGAACCAGTTGTTTTTTAGCTTCCCAAAGTGCTGGAGGCAAGATGCTTTGGGGCCTCTCTCACCCTTTGGAAACAAGGCAGCCCTTAGGTCCTGGTAGCTCTAGGCCTATGTAGCACAACCAGAACAGAAGTTCTACTTCAGCCAGGTCAGGCCTGCCAAGAAACTGCGTTTCACAGGCCTTTCAAAGAGATGTTCTCTTAGGCTGTAAGAGCACTGGGCAGAGCCAGCTGTTTCTTAGCTTCCCGAAGAGCTGGGAGCAAGATGCTTTGGGTCCACTCTCCGTCTTTGGAAACAAGGCAGCCCTTTGGGCCTGGCAGCTCTAGGGCAATGGAGCACACCCAGAGCAGAAGTTCTACTTCAGCCAGATCAGGCCTGCCAGGAAACTGCGTTTCACAGGCCTTGGTAAGAGATGTTCCCGGTAGGCTGTAAGAGCACTGGGCAGAGCCAGTTGTTTCTTACCTTCCTGAAAAGCTGGAAGCAAGATGCTTGGGACCCCTCTGCCCGTTTGGGAACAAGGCAGCCTTTTGGGTCGGGAAGCTCTAGGCCAATGGAGCACACGCAGAGCAGGAGTTCTACTTCAGCCTGATCAGGCCTGCAAAGAAACAGCGTTTGACAGGCCTTGGTAAGAGATGTTCCCGGTAGGTGTAAGAGCACTGGGCAGAGCCAGTTGTTTCTTAGCTTCGCAAAGACCGGGAAGCAAGATGCTTTGGGCCTCTCTGCCCCTTGGAAACAGGGCAGCACTTTGGGCCTGGCAGCTCTAGGGCAATGGAGCACACCCAGAGCCGGAGTTCTACTTCAGCCAGATGAGGCCTGCCAAGAAACTGCGTTTCACAGGCCTTTCAAAGACATGTTCCCGGTAGGCTGTAAGAGCACGGGGCAGAGCGAGTTGCTTCTTAGCTTCCCAGAGAGCTGGAAGCAAGATGATTTGGGGCCTCTCTGCCCCTTTGGAAACAAGGCAGCACCTTGGGCCTGGCAGCTCTAGGGCAATGGAGCACACCCAGAGCAGAAGTTCTACTTCAGCCAAATCAGGCCTGCCAGGAAAAGGCGTTTCACAGGCCTTGGTAAGAGATGTTCCCGGTAGGCTGTAAGAGCACTGGGCAACGCCAGATGTTTCTTAGCTTCCCGAAGAGCTGGAAGCAAGATGCTTTGGGGCCTCTCATCCCCTTTGCAAACAAGGCGGCCCTTTGGGCCAGGCAGCTCTAGGCCAATGGAGCACACCCAGAGCAGAAATTCTACTTCAGCTAGATCAGGCCACCAACAAAGTGCGTTTCACAGGCCTTGGTAAGAGATTTTCTCTCAGGCTGTAAGAGCACTGGGCAGAGCCAGTTGTTTCTTAGCTTCCCAAAGAGCTGGAAGCAAGATGCTTTGGGGGCTCCCGGCCCCATTGCCACCAAGGCCGACCTTTGGGCCTTTCAGCTCTAGGCCAATGGAGCACACCGAGAGCAGAAGTTCTACCTCAGCCAGATAAGGCCTGCCAAGAAACTGCGTATCAAAGGCTTTGGTAAGAGATGTTCCCGGTACTCTGTCAGAGCACTGGGCAGAGACAGTTGTTTCTTAGCTTCCCAAAGAGCTGGAAGCAAGATGCTTTGGGACCTCTCTGCCCCTTTGCAAACAAGGCATCCCTTTGGGCCTTTCAGCTCTAGGCCAATGGAGCACAGCCAGAGCAGAAGTCCTACTTCAGCCAGATCAGGCCTGCCAAGGAACTGCGTTTCAGAGGCCTTTGTATGTGACGTTCCCGGTAGGCTGTGAGAGCACGGTGCAGAGCCAGTTGTTTCCTTGTTTCCCAAACAGCTGGAAGCAAGACGCTTTGGGGCCTCTCTGCCCCTTTGGAAACAAGGCAGCACGTTGGGTCTGGCAGCTCTAGGGCAATGGAGCACAACCAGAGCCGAAGTTCTACTTCTTCCAGATCAGGCCTGCCTAGAAAGTGCGTTTCACAGGCCTTGATAAGAGATGTTCTCTTAGGCTATAAGAGCACTGGGCACAGCCAGTTGTTTCTTAGCTTCCCAATGAGCTGGAAGCAAGATGCTTTGGGGCCTCTCTGCCCCTTTGCAAACAAGGCATCCCTTTGGGCCTTTCAGCTCTAGGGCAATGGAGCACACCCAGAGCAGAAGTTCTACCTCAGCCAGATCAGGCCTGCCAAGAAACTGCTTTTCACAGGCCTTCGTAAGAGGTGTTCCCGGAAGGCTGTAAGAGTACCTGGCAGAGCGAGTTGTTTCTTAGCTTCAAAAACAGCTGGAAGCAACATGATTTGGGGCCTCTCTCCCTCTTTGGAAACAAAGCAGCCTTTGTGCCTGGCAGCTCTAGGCCAAAGTAGCACACCCAGAGCACAAGTTCTACCTCAGCCAGATAAGGCCTGTCAAGAAGCTGCGTTTCACAGGCCTTTGTATGTGACGTTCCCGGTTGGCTTTGAGAGCACTGTGCAGAGCCAGTTGTTTTAGCTTAACAGAGAGCAGGAAGGAAGATGCTTTGGGGCCTCTCTCACACTTTGGAAATAAAGGCAGCCCTTTGGGCCTGGCAGCCCTAGGCCAATGGAGTACACCCAGAGCAGAAGTTCTACCTCAGCCAGATCAGGCCTTCCAAGAAACTGCGTCTCACAGGCCTTTCTCTGTCACGTTGCCGGTAGGCTGTGAGAGCACTGTGCAGAGCCAGTTGTTTCTTAGCTTCCCAAAGATTTGGAAGCAAGATGCTTTGGGGACTCTCAGCCCCTTTGGAAACAAGGCGGCCCTTTGGGCCTGGCAGCTCTAGGCCAAAGTAGCACGCCCAGAGCAGGAGTTCTACTTCAGCCAGATCAGGCCTGCCAAGAAACTGCGTTTCACAGGCCTTGGTAAGAGATGTTCCCGGTAGGCTGTGAGAGCACTGTGGAGAGCCAGTTGCTTTAGCTTCCCACAGAGCTGGAAGCAAGATGCCTTGGGGCCTCTCTCTCCCTTTGGACACAAGGCAGCCGTTTGGGCCTGGCAGCTCTAGGCCAATGGAGCACACCCACAGCAGAAGTTCTACTTCAGGCAGATCAGTCCTGCCCAGAAACTGCGTTTCACAGCCCTTGGTAAGAGATGTTCACGGTAGGCTGTGAGAGCACTGGGCAGAACCAGTTGTTTTTTAGCTTCCCAAAGTGCTGGAGGCAAGATGCTTTGGGTCCTCTCTCACCCTTTGGAAACAAGGCAGCCCTTAGGTCCTGGTAGCTCTAGGCCTATGTAGCACAACCAGAACAGAAGTTCTACTTCAGCCAGGTCAGGCCTGCCAAGAAACTGCGTTTCACAGGCCTTTCAAAGAGATGTTCTCTTAGGCTGTAAGAGCACTGGGCAGAGCCAGCTGTTTCTTAGCTTCCCGAAGAGCTGGGAGCAAGATGCTTTGGGTCCACTCTCCGTCTTTGGAAACAAGGCAGCCCTTTGGGCCTGGCAGCTCTAGGGCAATGGAGCACACCCAGAGCAGAAGTTCTACTTCAGCCAGATCAGGCCTGCCAGGAAACTGCGTTTCACAGGCCTTGGTAAGAGATGTTCCCGGTAGGCTGTAAGAGCACTGGGCAGAGCCAGTTGTTTCTTACCTTCCTGAAAAGCTGGAAGCAAGATGCTTGGGACCCCTCTGCCCGTTTGGGAACAAGGCAGCCTTTTGGGTCGGGAAGCTCTAGGCCAATGGAGCACACGCAGAGCAGGAGTTCTACTTCAGCCTGATCAGGCCTGCAAAGAAACAGCGTTTGACAGGCCTTGGTAAGAGATGTTCCCGGTAGGTGTAAGAGCACTGGGCAGAGCCAGTTGTTTCTTACCTTCCTGAAAAGCTGGAAGCAAGATGCTTGGGACCCCTCTGCCCGTTTGGGAACAAGGCAGCCTTTTGGGTCGGGAAGCTCTAGGCCAATGGAGCACACGCAGAGCAGGAGTTCTACTTCAGCCTGATCAGGCCTGCAAAGAAACAGCGTTTGACAGGCCTTGGTAAGAGATGTTCCCGGTAGGTGTAAGAGCACTGGGCAGAGCCAGTTGTTTCTTAGCTTCGCAAAGACCGGGAAGCAAGATGCTTTGGGCCTCTCTGCCCCTTGGAAACAGGGCAGCACTTTGGGCCTGGCAGCTCTAGGGCAATGGAGCACACCCAGAGCCGGAGTTCTACTTCAGCCAGATGAGGCCTGCCAAGAAACTGCGTTTCACAGGCCTTTCAAAGACATGTTCCCGGTAGGCTGTAAGAGCACGGGGCAGAGCGAGTTGCTTCTTAGCTTCCCAGAGAGCTGGAAGCAAGATGATTTGGGGCCTCTCTGCCCCTTTGGAAACAAGGCAGCACCTTGGGCCTGGCAGCTCTAGGGCAATGGAGCACACCCAGAGCAGAAGTTCTACTTCAGCCAAATCAGGCCTGCCAGGAAACGGCGTTTCACAGGCCTTGGTAAGAGATGTTCCCGGTAGGCTGTAAGAGCACTGGGCAACGCCAGATGTTTCTTAGCTTCCCGAAGAGCTGGAAGCAAGATGCTTTGGGGCCTCTCATCCCCTTTGCAAACAAGGCGGCCCTTTGGGCCAGGCAGCTCTAGGCCAATGGAGCACACCCAGAGCAGAAATTCTACTTCAGCTAGATCAGGCCACCAACAAAGTGCGTTTCACAGGCCTTGGTAAGAGATTTTCTCTCAGGCTGTAAGAGCACTGGGCAGAGCCAGTTGTTTCTTAGCTTCCCAAAGAGCTGGAAGCAAGATGCTTTGGGGGCTCCCGGCCCCATTGCCACCAAGGCCGACCTTTGGGCCTTTCAGCTCTAGGCCAATGGAGCACACCGAGAGCAGAAGTTCTACCTCAGCCAGATAAGGCCTGCCAAGAAACTGCGTATCAAAGGCTTTGGTAAGAGATGTTCCCGGTACTCTGTCAGAGCACTGGGCAGAGACAGTTGTTTCTTAGCTTCCCAAAGAGCTGGAAGCAAGATGCTTTGGGACCTCTCTGCCCCTTTGCAAACAAGGCATCCCTTTGGGCCTTTCAGCTCTAGGCCAATGGAGCACAGCCAGAGCAGAAGTCCTACTTCAGCCAGATCAGGCCTGCCAAGGAACTGCGTTTCAGAGGCCTTTGTATGTGACGTTCCCGGTAGGCTGTGAGAGCACGGTGCAGAGCCAGTTGTTTCCTTGTTTCCCAAACAGCTGGAAGCAAGACGCTTTGGGGCCTCTCTGCCCCTTTGGAAACAAGGCAGCACGTTGGGTCTGGCAGCTCTAGGGCAATGGAGCACAACCAGAGCCGAAGTTCTACTTCTTCCAGATCAGGCCTGCCTAGAAAGTGCGTTTCACAGGCCTTGATAAGAGATGTTCTCTTAGGCTATAAGAGCACTGGGCACAGCCAGTTGTTTCTTAGCTTCCCAATGAGCTGGAAGCAAGATGCTTTGGGGCCTCTCTGCCCCTTTGCAAACAAGGCATCCCTTTGGGCCTTTCAGCTCTAGGGCAATGGAGCACACCCAGAGCAGAAGTTCTACCTCAGCCAGATCAGGCCTGCCAAGAAACTGCTTTTCACAGGCCTTCGTAAGAGGTGTTCCCGGAAGGCTGTAAGAGTACCTGGCAGAGCGAGTTGTTTCTTAGCTTCAAAAACAGCTGGAAGCAACATGATTTGGGGCCTCTCTCCCTCTTTGGAAACAAAGCAGCCTTTGTGCCTGGCAGCTCTAGGCCAAAGTAGCACACCCAGAGCACAAGTTCTACCTCAGCCAGATAAGGCCTGTCAAGAAGCTGCGTTTCACAGGCCTTTGTATGTGACGTTCCCGGTTGGCTTTGAGAGCACTGTGCAGAGCCAGTTGTTTTAGCTTCCCAGAGAGCAGGAAGCAAGATGCTTTGGGGCCTCTCTCACACTTTGGAAATAAAGGCAGCCCTTTGGGCCTGGCAGCCCTAGGCCAATGGAGTACACCCAGAGCAGAAGTTCTACCTCAGCCAGATCAGGCCTTCCAAGAAACTGCGTCTCACAGGCCTTTCTCTGTCACGTTGCCGGTAGGCTGTGAGAGCACTGTGCAGAGCCAGTTGTTTCTTAGCTTCCCAAAGATTTGGAAGCAAGATACTTTGGGGACTCTCAGCCCCTTTGGAAACAAGGCGGCCCTTTGGGCCTGGCAGCTCTAGGCCAAAGTAGCACGCCCAGAGCAGGAGTTCTACTTCAGCCAGATCAGGCCTGCCAAGAAACTGCGTTTCACAGGCCTTGGTAAGAGATGTTCCCGGTAGGCTGTGAGAGCACTGTGGAGAGCCAGTTGCTTTAGCTTCCCACAGAGCTGGAAGCAAGATGCTTTGGGGCCTCTCTCTCCCTTTGGACACAAGGCAGCCGTTTGGGCCTGGCAGCTCTAGGCCAATGGAGCACACCCACAGCAGAAGTTCTACTTCAGGCAGATCAGTCCTGCCCAGAAACTGCGTTTCACAGCCCTTGGTAAGAGATGTTCACGGTAGGCTGTGAGAGCACTGGGCAGAACCAGTTGCTTTTCAGCTTCCCAACGTGCTGGAGGCAAGATGCTTTGGGGCCTCTCTCACCCTTTGGAAACAAGGCAGCCCTTAGGTCCTGGTAGCTCTAGGCCTATGTAGCACAACCGGAACAGAAGTTCTACTTCAGCCAGGTCAGGCCTGCCAAGAAACTGCGTTTCACAGGCCTTTCAAAGAGATGTTCTCTTAGGCTGTAAGAGCACTGGGCAGAGCCAGCTGTTTCTTAGCTTCCCGAAGAGCTGGGAGCAAGATGCTTTGGGTCCACTCTCCGTCTTTGGAAACAAGGCAGCCCTTTGGGCCTGGCAGCTCTAGGGCAATGGAGCACACCCAGAGCAGAAGTTCTACTTCAGCCAGATCAGGCCTGCCAGGAAACTGCGTTTCACAGGCCTTGGTAAGAGATGTTCCCGGTAGGCTGTAAGAGCACTGGGCAGAGCCAGTTGTTTCTTACCTTCCTGAAAAGCTGGAAGCAAGATGCTTGGGACCCCTCTGCCCGTTTGGGAACAAGGCAGCCTTTTGGGTCGGGAAGCTCTAGGCCAATGGAGCACACGCAGAGCAGGAGTTCTACTTCAGCCTGATCAGGCCTGCAAAGAAACAGCGTTTGACAGGCCTTGGTAAGAGATGTTCCCGGTAGGTGTAAGAGCACTGGGCAGAGCCCGTTGTTTCTTAGCTTCGCAAAGACCGGGAAGCAAGATGCTTTGGGCCTCTCTGCCCCTTGGAAACAGGGCAGCACTTGGGGCCTGGCAGCTCTAGGGCAATGGAGCACACCCAGAGCAGAAGTTCTACTTCAGCCAAATCAGGCCTGCCAGGAAACGGCGTTTCACAGGGCTTGGTAAGAGATGTTCCCGGTAGGCTGTAAGAGCACTGGGCAACGCCAGATGTTTCTTAGCTTCCCGAAGAGCTGGAAGCAAGATGCTTTGGTGCCACTCTCTCACTTTGGAATCAAGGCAGCCCCTTGGGGCAGGTAGCTCCAGGCCAGTGGAGCACACCCAGAGCAGAAGTTCTACTTCGGCCAGTTCAGGCCACCAACAAACTGCGTTTCACAGGCCTTGGTAAGAGATGTTCCCGGTAGGCTGTAAGAGCACTGGGCAACGCCAGATCTTTCTTAGCTTCCCGAAGAGCTGGAAGCAAGATGCTTTGGGGCCTATCTGCCCCTTTGCAAACAAGGCGGCCCTTTGGGCCAGGCAGCTCTAGGCCAATGGAGCACAGCCAGAGCAGAAGTCCTACTTCAGCTAGATCAGGCCACCAACAAAGTGCGTTTCACAGGCCTTGGTAAGAGATTTTCTCTCAGGCTGTAAGAGCACTGGGCAGAGCCAGTTGTTTCTTAGCTTCCCAAAGAGCTGGAAGCAAGATGCTTTGGGGGCTCCCTGCCCCTTTGCCAACAAGGCCGACCTTTGGGCCTTTCAGCTCTAGGCCAATGGAGCACACCCAGAGCAGAAGTTCTACCTCAGCCAGATAAGGCCTGCCAAGAAACTGCGTTTCAAAGGCTTTGGTAAGAGATGTTCCCGGTACTCTGTCAGAGCACTGGGCAGAGACAGTTGTTTCTTAGCTTCCCAATGAGCTGGAAGCAAGATGCTTTGGGGCCTCTCTGCCCCTTTGCAAACAAGGCATCCCTTTGGGCCTTTCAGCTCTAGGGCAATGGAGCACACCCAGAGCAGAAGTTCTACCTCAGCCAGATCAGGCCTGCCAAGAAACTGCTTTTCACAGGCCTTCGTAAGAGGTGTTCCCGGAAGGCTGTAAGAGTACCTGGCAGAGCGAGTTGTTTCTTAGCTTCAAAAACAGCTGGAAGCAACATGATTTGGGGCCTCTCTCCCCCTTTGGAAACAAAGCAGCCTTTGTGCCTGGCAGCTCTAGGCCAAAGTAGCACACCCAGAGCACAAGTTCTACCTCAGCCAGATAAGGCCTGTCAAGAAGCTGCGTTTCACAGGCCTTTGTATTTGACGTTCCCGGTTGGCTTTGAGAGCACTGTGCAGAGCCAGTTGTTTTAGCTTCCCAGAGAGCAGGAAGCAAGATGCTTTGGGGCCTCTCTCACACTTTGGAAATAAAGGCAGCCCTTTGGGCCTGGCAGCCCTAGGCCAATGGAGTACACCCAGAGCAGAAGTTCTACCTCAGCCAGATCAGGCCTTTCAAGAAACTGCGTCTCACAGGCCTTTCTCTGTCACGTTGCCGGTAGGCTGTGAGAGCACTGTGCAGAGCCAGTTGTTTCTTAGCTTCCCAAAGATTTGGAAGCAAGATACTTTGGGGACTCTCAGCCCCTTTGGAAACAAGGCGGCCCTTTGGGCCTGGCAGCTCTAGGCCAAAGTAGCACGCCCAGAGCAGGAGTTCTACTTCAGCCAGATCAGGCCTGCCAAGAAACTGCGTTTCACAGGCCTTGGTAAGAGATGTTCCCGGTAGGCTGTAAGAGCACTGGGCAGAGCCAGTTGTTTCTTACCTTCCTGAAAAGCTGGAAGCAAGACGCTTGGGACCCCTCTGCCCGTTTGGGAACAAGGCAGCCTTTTGGGTCGGGAAGCTCTAGGCCAATGGAGCACACGCAGAGCAGGAGTTCTACTTCAGGCTGATCAGGCCTGCAAAGAAACAGCGTTTGACAGGCCTTGGTAAGAGATGTTCCCGGTAGGTGTAAGAGCACTGGGCAGAGCCAGTTGTTTCTTAGCTTCGCAAAGACCGGGAAGCAAGATGCTTTGGGCCTCTCTGCCCCTTGGAAACAGGGCAGCACTTGGGGCCTGGCAGCTCTAGGGCAATGGAGCACACCCAGAGCCGGAGTTCTACTTCAGCCAGATGAGGCCTGCCAAGAAACTGCGTTTCACAGGCCTTTCAAAGACATGTTCCCGGTAGGCTGTAAGAGCACGGGGCAGAGCGAGTTGGTTCTTAGCTTCCCAGAGAGCTGGAAGCAAGATGCTTTGGGGCCTCTCTGCCCCTTTGGAAACAAGGCAGCACCTTGGGCCTGGCAGCTCTAGGCCAATGGAGCACACCCAGAGCAGAAGTTCTACTTCAGCCAAATCAGGCCTGCCAGGAAACGGCGTTTCACAGGCCTTGGTAAGAGATGTTCCCGGTAGGCTGTAAGAGCACTGGGCAACGCCAGATGTTTCTTAGCTTCCCGAAGAGCTGGAAGCAAGATGCTTTGGTGCCACTCTCTCACTTTGGAATCAAGGCAGCCCTTTGGGGCAGGTAGCTCCAGGCCAGTGGAGCACACCCAGAGCAGAAGTTCTACTTCGGCCAGTTCAGGCCACCAACAAACTGCGTTTCACAGGCCATGCTAAGAGATGTTCCCAGTAGGCTGTAAGAGCCCTGGGCAACGCCAGATGTTTCTTAGCTTCCCGAAGAGCTGGAAGCAAGATGCTTTGGGGCCTCTCTGCCCCTTTGCAAACAAGGCGGCCCTTTGGGCCAGGCAGCTCTAGGCCAATGGAGCACACCCAGAGCAGAAGTTCTACTTCAGCTAGATCAGGCCACCAACAATGTGTGTTTAACAGGCCTTGGTAAGAGATTTTCTCTCAGGCTGTAAGAGCACTGGGCAGAGCCAGTTGTTTCTTAGCTTCCCAAAGAGCTGGAAGCAAGATGCTTTGGGGGCTCCCTGCCCCTTTGCCAACAAGGCCGACCTTTGGGCCTTTCAGCTCTAGGCCAATGGAGCACACCCAGAGCAGAAGTCCTACTTCAGCCAGATCAGGCCTGCCAAGGAACTGCGTTTCAGAGGCCTTTGTATGTGACGTTCCCGGTAGGCTGTGAGAGCACGGTGCAGAGCCAGTTGTTTCCTTGTTTCCCAAACAGCTGGAAGCAAGACGCTTTGGGGCCTCTCTGCCCCTTTGGAAACAAGGCAGCACCTTGGGCCTGGCAGCTCTAGGGCAATGGAGCACAACCAGAGATGAAGTTCTACTTCTTCCAGATCAGGCCTGCCTAGACAGTGCGTTTCCCAGGCCTTGATAAGAGATGTTCTCTTAGGCTATAAGAGCACTGGGCACAGCCAGTTGTTTCTTAGCTTCCCAAGAGGTGGAAGCAAGATGCTTTGGGGCCTCTCTCCCCCTTTGGAAACAAGGCAGCCCTTTGGGCCTTTCAGCTCTAGGGCAATGGAGCACACCCAGAGCAGAAGTTCTACCTCAGCCAGATCAGGCCTGCCAAGAAACTGCTTTTCACAGGCCTTCGTAAGAGGTGTTCCCGGAAGGCTGTAAGAGTACCTGGCAGAGCGAGTTGTTTCTTAGCTTCAAAAACAGCTGGAAGCAACATGATTTGGGGCCTCTCTCCCCCTTTGGAAACAAAGCAGCCTTTGTGCCTGGCAGCTCTAGGCCAAAGTAGCACACCCAGAGCACAAGTTCTACCTCAGCCAGATAAGGCCTGTCAAGAAGCTGCGTTTCACAGGCCTTTGTATGTGACGTTCCCGGTTGGCTTTGAGAGCACTGTGCAGAGCCAGTTGTTTTAGCTTCCCAGAGAGCAGGAAGCAAGATGCTTTGGGGCCTCTCTCACACTTTGGAAATAAAGGCAGCCCTTTGGGCCTGGCAGCCCTAGGCCAATGGAGTACACCCAGAGCAGAAGTTCTACCTCAGCCAGATCAGGCCTTCCAAGAAACTGCGTCTCACAGGCCTTTCTCTGTCACGTTGCCGGTAGGCTGTGAGAGCACTGTGCAGAGCCAGTTGTTTCTTAGCTTCCCAAAGATTTGGAAGCAAGATACTTTGGGGACTCTCAGCCCCTTTGGAAACAAGGCGGCCCTTTGGGCCTGGCAGCTCTAGGCCAAAGTAGCACGCCCAGAGCAGGAGTTCTACTTCAGCCAGATCAGGCCTGCCAAGAAACTGCGTTTCACAGGCCTTGGTAAGAGATGTTCCCGGTAGGCTGTAAGAGCACTGGGCAGAGCCAGTTGTTTCTTACCTTCCTGAAAAGCTGGAAGCAAGACGCTTGGGACCCCTCTGCCCGTTTGGGAACAAGGCAGCCTTTTGGGTCGGGAAGCTCTAGGCCAATGGAGCACACGCAGAGCAGGAGTTCTACTTCAGGCTGATCAGGCCTGCAAAGAAACAGCGTTTGACAGGCCTTGGTAAGAGATGTTCCCGGTAGGTGTAAGAGCACTGGGCAGAGCCAGTTGTTTCTTAGCTTCGCAAAGACCGGGAAGCAAGATGCTTTGGGCCTCTCTGCCCCTTGGAAACAGGGCAGCACTTGGGGCCTGGCAGCTCTAGGGCAATGGAGCACACCCAGAGCCGGAGTTCTACTTCAGCCAGATGAGGCCTGCCAAGAAACTGCGTTTCACAGGCCTTTCAAAGACATGTTCCCGGTAGGCTGTAAGAGCACGGGGCAGAGCGAGTTGGTTCTTAGCTTCCCAGAGAGCTGGAAGCAAGATGCTTTGGGGCCTCTCTGCCCCTTTGGAAACAAGGCAGCACCTTGGGCCTGGCAGCTCTAGGGCAATGGAGCACACCCAGAGCAGAAGTTCTACTTCAGCCAAATCAGGCCTGCCAGGAAACGGCGTTTCACAGGCCTTGGTAAGAGATGTTCCCGGTAGGCTGTAAGAGCACTGGGCAACGCCAGATGTTTCTTAGCTTCCCGAAGAGCTGGAAGCAAGATGCTTTGGTGCCACTCTCTCACTTTGGAATCAAGGCAGCCCTTTGGGGCAGGTAGCTCCAGGCCAGTGGAGCACACCCAGAGCAGAAGTTCTACTTCGGCCAGTTCAGGCCACCAACAAACTGCGTTTCACAGGCCTTGCTAAGAGATGTTCCCAGTAGGCTGTAAGAGCCCTGGGCAACGCCAGATGTTTCTTAGCTTCCCGAAGAGCTGGAAGCAAGATGCTTTGGGGCCTCTCTGCCCCTTTGCAAACAAGGCGGCCCTTTGGGCCAGGCAGCTCTAGGCCAATGGAGCACAGCCAGAGCAGAAGTCCTACTTCAGCTAGATCAGGCCACCAACAAAGTGCGTTTCACAGGCCTTGGTAAGAGATTTTCTCTCAGGCTGTAAGAGCACTGGGCAGAGCCAGTTGTTTCTTAGCTTCCCAAAGAGCTGGAAGCAAGATGCTTTGGGGGCTCCCTGCCCCTTTGCCAACAAGGCCGACCTTTGGGCCTTTCAGCTCTAGGCCAATGGAGCACACCCAGAGCAGAAGTCCTACTTCAGCCAGATCAGGCCTGCCAAGGAACTGCGTTTCAGAGGCCTTTGTATGTGACGTTCCCGGTAGGCTGTGAGAGCACGGTGCAGAGCCAGTTGTTTCCTTGTTTCCCAAACAGCTGGAAGCAAGACGCTTTGGGGCCTCTCTGCCCCTTTGGAAACAAGGCAGCACCTTGGGCCTGGCAGCTCTAGGGCAATGGAGCACAACCAGAGATGAAGTTCTACTTCTTCCAGATCAGGCCTGCCTAGACAGTGCGTTTCCCAGGCCTTGATAAGAGATGTTCTCTTAGGCTATAAGAGCACTGGGCACAGCCAGTTGTTTCTTAGCTTCCCAAGAGGTGGAAGCAAGATGCTTTGGGGCCTCTCTCCCCCTTTGGAAACAAGGCAGCCCTTTGGGCCTTTCAGCTCTAGGGCAATGGAGCACACCCAGAGCAGAAGTTCTACCTCAGCCAGATCAGGCCTGCCAAGAAACTGCTTTTCACAGGCCTTCGTAAGAGGTGTTCCCGGAAGGCTGTAAGAGTACCTGGCAGAGCGAGTTGTTTCTTAGCTTCAAAAACAGCTGGAAGCAACATGATTTGGGGCCTCTCTCCCCCTTTGGAAACAAAGCAGCCTTTGTGCCTGGCAGCTCTAGGCCAAAGTAGCACACCCAGAGCACAAGTTCTACCTCAGCCAGATAAGGCCTGTCAAGAAGCTGCGTTTCACAGGCCTTTGTATGTGACGTTCCCGGTTGGCTTTGAGAGCACTGTGCAGAGCCAGTTGTTTTAGCTTCCCAGAGAGCAAGAAGCAAGATGCTTTGGGGCCTCTCTCACACTTTGGAAATAAAGGCAGCCCTTTGGGCCTGGCAGCCCTAGGCCAATGGAGTACACCCAGAGCAGAAGTTCTACCTCAGCCAGATCAGGCCTTCCAAGAAACTGCGTCTCACAGGCCTTTCTCTGTCACGTTGCCGGTAGGCTGTGAGAGCACTGTGCAGAGCCAGTTGTTTCTTAGCTTCCCAAAGATTTGGAAGCAAGATACTTTGGGGAC
This sequence comes from Equus asinus, assembly GCF_041296235.1. Taxonomy (NCBI): domain Eukaryota; kingdom Metazoa; phylum Chordata; class Mammalia; order Perissodactyla; family Equidae; genus Equus; species Equus asinus. Next base: position 2,896,981 of record NW_027225523.1, read on the forward strand.
TCTCAGCCCCTTTGGAAACAAGGCGGCCCTTTGGGCCTGGCAGCTCTAGGCCAAAGTAGCACGCCCAGAGCAGGAGTTCTACTTCAGCCAGATCAGGCCTGCCAAGAAACTGCGTTTCACAGGCCTTGGTAAGAGATGTTCCCGGTAGGCTGTAAGAGCACTGGGCAGAGCCAGTTGTTTCTTACCTTCCTGAAAAGCTGGAAGCAAGACGCTTGGGACCCCTCTGCCCGTTTGGGAACAAGGCAGCCTTTTGGGTCGGGAAGCTCTAGGCCAATGGAGCACACGCAGAGCAGGAGTTCTACTTCAGCCTGATCAGGCCTGCAAAGAAACAGCGTTTGACAGGCCTTGGTAAGAGATGTTCCCGGTAGGTGTAAGAGCACTGGGCAGAGCCAGTTGTTTCTTAGCTTCGCAAAGACCGGGAAGCAAGATGCTTTGGGCCTCTCTGCCCCTTGGAAACAGGGCAGCACTTGGGGCCTGGCAGCTCTAGGGCAATGGAGCACACCCAGAGCCGGAGTTCTACTTCAGCCAGATGAGGCCTGCCAAGAAACTGCGTTTCACAGGCCTTTCAAAGACATGTTCCCGGTAGGCTGTAAGAGCACGGGGCAGAGCGAGTTGGTTCTTAGCTTCCCAGAGAGCTGGAAGCAAGATGCTTTGGGGCCTCTCTGCCCCTTTGGAAACAAGGCAGCACCTTGGGCCTGGCAGCTCTAGGGCAATGGAGCACACCCAGAGCAGAAGTTCTACTTCAGCCAAATCAGGCCTGCCAGGAAACGGCGTTTCACAGGCCTTGGTAAGAGATGTTCCCGGTAGGCTGTAAGAGCACTGGGCAACGCCAGATGTTTCTTAGCTTCCCGAAGAGCTGGAAGCAAGATGCTTTGGTGCCACTCTCTCACTTTGGAATCAAGGCAGCCCTTTGGGGCAGGTAGCTCCAGGCCAGTGGAGCACACCCAGAGCAGAAGTTCTACTTCGGCCAGTTCAGGCCACCAACAAACTGCGTTTCACAGGCCTTGGTAAGAGATGTTCCCGGTAGGCTGTAAGAGCACTGGGCAACGCCAGATGTTTCTTAGCTTCCCGAAGAGCTGGAAGCAAGATGCTTTTGGGCCTCTCTGCCCCTTTGCAAACAAGGCGGCCCTTTGGGCCAGGCAGCTCTAGGCCAATGGAGCACACCCAGAGCAGAAGTTCTACTTCAGCTAGATCAGGCCACCAACAAAGTGCGTTTCACAGGCCTTGGTAAGAGATTTTCTCACAGGCTGTAAGAGCACTGGGCAGAGCCAGTTGTTTCTTAGCTTCCCAAAGAGCTGGAAGCAAGATGCTTTGGGGGCTCCCTGCCCCTTTGCCAACAAGGCCGACCTTTGGGCCTTTCAGCTCTAGGCCAATGGAGCACACCCAGAGCAGAAGTTCTACCTCAGCCAGATAAGGCCTGCCAAGAAACTGCGTTTCAAAGGCTTTGGTAAGAGATGTTCCCGGTACTCTGTCAGAGCACTGGGCAGAGACAGTTGTTTCTTAGCTTCCCAATGAGCTGGAAGCAAGATGCTTTGGGGCCTCTCTGCCCCTTTGCAAACAAGGCATCCCTTTGGGCCTTTCAGCTCTAGGGCAATGGAGCACACCCAGAGCAGAAGTTCTACCTCAGCCAGATCAGGCCTGCCAAGAAACTGCTTTTCACAGGCCTTCGTAAGAGGTGTTCCCGGAAGGCTGTAAGAGTACCTGGCAGAGCGAGTTGTTTCTTAGCTTCAAAAACAGCTGGAAGCAACATGATTTGGGGCCTCTCTCCCCCTTTGGAAACAAAGCAGCCTTTGTGCCTGGCAGCTCTAGGCCAAAGTAGCACACCCAGAGCACAAGTTCTACCTCAGCCAGATAAGGCCTGTCAAGAAGCTGCGTTTCACAGGCCTTTGTATGTGACGTTCCCGGTTGGCTTTGAGAGCACTGTGCAGAGCCAGTTGTTTTAGCTTCCCAGAGAGCAGGAAGCAAGATGCTTTGGGGCCTCTCTCACACTTTGGAAATAAAGGCAGCCCTTTGGGCCTGGCAGCCCTAGGCCAATGGAGTACACCCAGAGCAGAAGTTCTACATCAGCCAGATCAGGCCTTTCAAGAAACTGCGTCTCACAGGCCTTTCTCTGTCACGTTGCCGGTAGGCTGTGAGAGCACTGTGCAGAGCCAGTTGTTTCTTAGCTTCCCAAAGATTTGGAAGCAAGATGCTTTGGGGACTCTCAGCCCCTTTGGAAACAAGGCGGCCCTTTGGGCCTGGCAGCTCTAGGCCAAAGTAGCACGCCCAGAGCAGGAGTTCTACTTCAGCCAGATCAGGCCTGCCAAGAAACTGCGTTTCACAGGCCTTGGTAAGAGATGTTCCCGGTAGGCTGTAAGAGCACTGGGCAGAGCCAGTTGTTTCTTACCTTCCTGAAAAGCTGGAAGCAAGACGCTTGGGACCCCTCTGCCCGTTTGGGAACAAGGCAGCCTTTTGGGTCGGGAAGCTCTAGGCCAATGGAGCACACGCAGAGCAGGAGTTCTACTTCAGGCTGATCAGGCCTGCAAAGAAACAGCGTTTGACAGGCCTTGGTAAGAGATGTTCCCGGTAGGTGTAAGAGCACTGGGCAGAGCCAGTTGTTTCTTAGCTTCGCAAAGACCGGGAAGCAAGATGCTTTGGGCCTCTCTGCCCCTTGGAAACAGGGCAGCACTTGGGGCCTGGCAGCTCTAGGGCAATGGAGCACACCCAGAGCCGGAGTTCTACTTCAGCCAGATGAGGCCTGCCAAGAAACTGCGTTTCACAGGCCTTTCAAAGACATGTTCCCGGTAGGCTGTAAGAGCACGGGGCAGAGCGAGTTGGTTCTTAGCTTCCCAGAGAGCTGGAAGCAAGATGCTTTGGGGCCTCTCTGCCCCTTTGGAAACAAGGCAGCACCTTGGGCCTGGCAGCTCTAGGGCAATGGAGCACACCCAGAGCAGAAGTTCTACTTCAGCCAAATCAGGCCTGCCAGGAAACGGCGTTTCACAGGCCTTGGTAAGAGATGTTCCCGGTAGGCTGTCAGAGCACTGGGCAACGCCAGATGTTTCTTAGCTTCCCGAAGAGCTGGAAGCAAGATACTTTGGTGCCACTCTCTCACTTTGGAATCAAGGCAGCCCTTTGGGGCAGGTAGCTCAAGGCCAGTGGAGCACACCCAGAGCAGAAGTTTTACTTCGGCCAGTTCAGGCCACCAACAGACTGCGTTTCACAGGCCTTGCTAAGAGATGTTCCCAGTAGGCTGTAAGAGCCCTGGGCAACGCCAGATGTTTCTTAGCTTCCCGAAGAGCTGGAAGCAAGATGCTTTGGGGCCTCTCTGCCCCTTTGCAAACAAGGCGGCCCTTTGGGCCAGGCAGCTCTAGGCCAATGGAGCACACCCAGAGCAGAAGTTCTACTTCAGCTAGATCAGGCCACCAACAATGTGTGTTTAACAGGCCTTGGTAAGAGATTTTCTCTCAGGCTGTAAGAGCAATGGGCAGAGCCAGTTGTTTCTTAGCTTCCCAAAGAGCTGGAAGCAAGATGCTTTGGGGGCTCCCTGCCCCTTTGCCAACAAGGCCGACCTTTGGGCCTTTCAGCTCTAGGCCAATGGAGCACACCCAGAGCAGAAGTCCTACTTCAGCCAGATCAGGCCTGCCAAGGAACTGCGTTTCAGAGGCCTTTGTATGTGACGTTCCCGGTAGGCTGTGAGAGCACGGTGCAGAGCCAGTTGTTTCCTTGTTTCCCAAACAGCTGGAAGCAAGACGCTTTGGGGCCTCTCTGCCCCTTTGGAAACAAGGCAGCACCTTGGGCCTGGCAGCTCTAGGGCAATGGAGCACACCCAGAGATGAAGTTCTACTTCTTCCAGATCAGGCCTGCCTAGACAGTGCGTTTCACAGGCCTTGATAAGAGATGTTCTCTTAGGCTATAAGAGCACTGGGCACAGCCAGTTGTTTCTTAGCTTCCCAAGAGGTGGAAGCAAGATGCTTTGGGGCCTCTCTCCCCCTTTGGAAACAAGGCAGCCCTTTGGGCCTTTCAGCTCTAGGGCAATGGAGCACACCCAGAGCAGAAGTTCTACCTCAGCCAGATCAGGCCTGCCAAGAAACTGCTTTTCACAGGCCTTCGTAAGAGGTGTTCCCGGAAGGCTGTAAGAGTACCTGGCAGAGCGAGTTGTTTCTTAGCTTCAAAAACAGCTGGAAGCAACATGATTTGGGGCCTCTCTCCCCCTTTGGAAACAAAGCAGCCTTTGTGCCTGGCAGCTCTAGGCCAAAGTAGCACACCCAGAGCACAAGTTCTACCTCAGCCAGATAAGGCCTGTCAAGAAGCTGCGTTTCACAGGCCTTTGTATGTGACGTTCCCGGTTGGCTTTGAGAGCACTGTGCAGAGCCAGTTGTTTTAGCTTCCCAGAGAGCAGGAAGCAAGATGCTTTGGGGCCTCTCTCACACTTTGGAAATAAAGGCAGCCCTTTGGGCCTGGCAGCCCTAGGCCAATGGAGTACACCCAGAGCAGAAGTTCTACCTCAGCCAGATCAGGCCTTCCAAGAAACTGCGTCTCACAGGCCTTTCTCTGTCACGTTGCCGGTAGGCTGTGAGAGCACTGTGCAGAGCCAGTTGTTTCTTAGCTTCCCAAAGATTTGGAAGCAAGATACTTTGGGGACTCTCAGCCCCTTTGGAAACAAGGCGGCCCTTTGGGCCTGGCAGCTCTAGGCCAAAGTAGCACGCCCAGAGCAGGAGTTCTACTTCAGCCAGATCAGGCCTGCCAAGAAACTGCGTTTCACAGGCCTTGGTAAGAGATGTTCCCGGTAGGCTGTAAGAGCACTGGGCAGAGCCAGTTGTTTCTTACCTTCCTGAAAAGCTGGAAGCAAGACGCTTGGGACCCCTCTGCCCGTTTGGGAACAAGGCAGCCTTTTGGGTCGGGAAGCTCTAGGCCAATGGAGCACACGCAGAGCAGGAGTTCTACTTCAGCCTGATCAGGCCTGCAAAGAAACAGCGTTTGACAGGCCTTGGTAAGAGATGTTCCCGGTAGGTGTAAGAGCACTGGGCAGAGCCAGTTGTTTCTTAGCTTCGCAAAGACCGGGAAGCAAGATGCTTTGGGCCTCTCTGCCCCTTGGAAACAGGGCAGCACTTGGGGCCTGGCAGCTCTAGGGCAATGGAGCACACCCAGAGCCGGAGTTCTACTTCAGCCAGATGAGGCCTGCCAAGAAACTGCGTTTCACAGGCCTTTCAAAGACATGTTCCCGGTAGGCTGTAAGAGCACGGGGCAGAGCGAGTTGGTTCTTAGCTTCCCAGAGAGCTGGAAGCAAGATGCTTTGGGGCCTCTCTGCCCCTTTGGAAACAAGGCAGCACCTTGGGCCTGGCAGCTCTAGGCCAATGGAGCACACCCAGAGCAGAAGTTCTACTTCAGCCAAATCAGGCCTGCCAGGAAACGGCGTTTCACAGGCCTTGGTAAGAGATGTTCCCGGTAGGCTGTCAGAGCACTGGGCAACGCCAGATGTTTCTTAGCTTCCCGAAGAGCTGGAAGCAAGATGCTTTGGTGCCACTCTCTCACTTTGGAATCAAGGCAGCCCTTTGGGGCAGGTAGCTCCAGGCCAGTGGAGCACACCCAGAGCAGAAGTTCTACTTCGGCCAGTTCAGGCCACCAACAGACTGCGTTTCACAGGCCTTGCTAAGAGATGTTCCCAGTAGGCTGTAAGAGCCCTGGGCAACGCCAGATGTTTCTTAGCTTCCCGAAGAGCTGGAAGCAAGATGCTTTGGGGCCTCTCTGCCCCTTTGCAAACAAGGCGGCCCTTTGGGCCAGGCAGCTCTAGGCCAATGGAGCACACCCAGAGCAGAAGTTCTACTTCAGCTAGATCAGGCCACCAACAATGTGTGTTTAACAGGCCTTGGTAAGAGATTTTCTCTCAGGCTGTAAGAGCAATGGGCAGAGCCAGTTGTTTCTTAGCTTCCCAAAGAGCTGGAAGCAAGATGCTTTGGGGGCTCCCTGCCCCTTTGCCAACAAGGCCGACCTTTGGGCCTTTCAGCTCTAGGCCAATGGAGCACACCCAGAGCAGAAGTCCTACTTCAGCCAGATCAGGCCTGCCAAGGAACTGCGTTTCAGAGGCCTTTGTATGTGACGTTCCCGGTAGGCTGTGAGAGCACGGTGCAGAGCCAGTTGTTTCCTTGTTTCCCAAACAGCTGGAAGCAAGACGCTTTGGGGCCTCTCTGCCCCTTTGGAAACAAGGCAGCACCTTGGGCCTGGCAGCTCTAGGGCAATGGAGCACAACCAGAGATGAAGTTCTACTTCTTCCAGATCAGGCCTGCCTAGACAGTGCGTTTCACAGGCCTTGATAAGAGATGTTCTCTTAGGCTATAAGAGCACTGGGCACAGCCAGTTGTTTCTTAGCTTCCCAAGAGGTGGAAGCAAGATGCTTTGGGGCCTCTCTCCCCCTTTGGAAACAAGGCAGCCCTTTGGGCCTTTCAGCTCTAGGGCAATGGAGCACACCCAGAGCAGAAGTTCTACCTCAGCCAGATCAGGCCTGCCAAGAAACTGCTTTTCACAGGCCTTCGTAAGAGGTGTTCCCGGAAGGCTGTAAGAGTACCTGGCAGAGCGAGTTGTTTCTTAGCTTCAAAAACAGCTGGAAGCAACATGATTTGGGGCCTCTCTCCCCCTTTGGAAACAAAGCAGCCTTTGTGCCTGGCAGCTCTAGGCCAAAGTAGCACACCCAGAGCACAAGTTCTACCTCAGCCAGATAAGGCCTGTCAAGAAGCTGCGTTTCACAGGCCTTTGTATGTGACGTTCCCGGTTGGCTTTGAGAGCACTGTGCAGAGCCAGTTGTTTTAGCTTCCCAGAGAGCAGGAAGCAAGATGCTTTGGGGCCTCTCTCACACTTTGGAAATAAAGGCAGCCCTTTGGGCCTGGCAGCCCTAGGCCAATGGAGTACACCCAGAGCAGAAGTTCTACCTCAGCCAGATCAGGCCTTCCAAGAAACTGCGTCTCACAGGCCTTTCTCTGTCACGTTGCCGGTAGGCTGTGAGAGCACTGTGCAGAGCCAGTTGTTTCTTAGCTTCCCAAAGATTTGGAAGCAAGATACTTTGGGGACTCTCAGCCCCTTTGGAAACAAGGCGGCCCTTTGGGCCTGGCAGCTCTAGGCCAAAGTAGCACGCCCAGAGCAGGAGTTCTACTTCAGCCAGATCAGGCCTGCCAAGAAACTGCGTTTCACAGGCCTTGGTAAGAGATGTTCCCGGTAGGCTGTAAGAGCACTGGGCAGAGCCAGTTGTTTCTTACCTTCCTGAAAAGCTGGAAGCAAGACGCTTGGGACCCCTCTGCCCGTTTGGGAACAAGGCAGCCTTTTGGGTCGGGAAGCTCTAGGCCAATGGAGCACACGCAGAGCAGGAGTTCTACTTCAGCCTGATCAGGCCTGCAAAGAAACAGCGTTTGACAGGCCTTGGTAAGAGATGTTCCCGGTAGGTGTAAGAGCACTGGGCAGAGCCAGTTGTTTCTTAGCTTCGCAAAGACCGGGAAGCAAGATGCTTTGGGCCTCTCTGCCCCTTGGAAACAGGGCAGCACTTGGGGCCTGGCAGCTCTAGGGCAATGGAGCACACCCAGAGCCGGAGTTCTACTTCAGCCAGATGAGGCCTGCCAAGAAACTGCGTTTCACAGGCCTTTCAAAGACATGTTCCCGGTAGGCTGTAAGAGCACGGGGCAGAGCGAGTTGGTTCTTAGCTTCCCAGAGAGCTGGAAGCAAGATGCTTTGGGGCCTCTCTGCCCCTTTGGAAACAAGGCAGCACCTTGGGCCTGGCAGCTCTAGGCCAATGGAGCACACCCAGAGCAGAAGTTCTACTTCAGCCAAATCAGGCCTGCCAGGAAACGGCGTTTCACAGGCCTTGGTAAGAGATGTTCCCGGTAGGCTGTAAGAGCACTGGGCAACGCCAGATGTTTCTTAGCTTCCCGAAGAGCTGGAAGCAAGATGCTTTGGTGCCACTCTCTCACTTTGGAATCAAGGCAGCCCTTTGGGGCAGGTAGCTCCAGGCCAGTGGAGCACACCCAGAGCAGAAGTTCTACTTCGGCCAGTTCAGGCCACCAACAGACTGCGTTTCACAGGCCTTGGTAAGAGATGTTCCCGGTAGGCTGTAAGAGCACTGGGCAACGCCAGATGTTTCTTAGCTTCCCGAAGAGCTGGAAGCAAGATGCTTTGGGGCCTCTCTGCCCCTTTGCAAACAAGGCGGCCCTTTGGGCCAGGCAGCTCTAGGCCAATGGAGCACACCCAGAGCAGAAGTTCTACTTCAGCTAGATCAGGCCACCAACAAAGTGCGTTTCACAGGCCTTGGTAAGAGATTTTCTCACAGGCTGTAAGAGCACTGGGCAGAGCCAGTTGTTTCTTAGCTTCCCAAAGAGCTGGAAGCAAGATGCTTTGGGGGCTCCCTGCCCCTTTGCCAACAAGGCCGACCTTTGGGCCTTTCAGCTCTAGGCCAATGGAGCACACCCAGAGCAGAAGTTCTACCTCAGCCAGATAAGGCCTGCCAAGAAACTGCGTTTCAAAGGCTTTGGTAAGAGATGTTCCCGGTACTCTGTCAGAGCACTGGGCAGAGACAGTTGTTTCTTTGCTTCCCAATGAGCTGGAAGCAAGATGCTTTGGGGCCTCTCTGCCCCTTTGCAAACAAGGCATCCCTTTGGGCCTTTCAGCTCTAGGGCAATGGAGCACACCCAGAGCAGAAGTTCTACCTCAGCCAGATCAGGCCTGCCAAGAAACTGCTTTTCACAGGCCTTCGTAAGAGGTGTTCCCGGAAGGCTGTCAGAGTACCTGGCAGAGCGAGTTGTTTCTTAGCTTCAAAAACAGCTGGAAGCAACATGATTTGGGGCCTCTCTCCCCCTTTGGAAACAAAGCAGCCTTTGTGCCTGGCAGCTCTAGGCCAAAGTAGCACACCCAGAGCACAAGTTCTACCTCAGCCAGATAAGGCCTGTCAAGAAGCTGCGTTTCACAGGCCTTTGTATGTGACGTTCCCGGTTGGCTTTGAGAGCACTGTGCAGAGCCAGTTGTTTTAGCTTCCCAGAGAGCAGGAAGCAAGATGCTTTGGGGCCTCTCTCACACTTTGGAAATAAAGGCAGCCCTTTGGGCCTGGCAGCCCTAGGCCAATGGAGTACACCCAGAGCAGAAGTTCTACCTCAGCCAGATCAGGCCTTCCAAGAAACTGCGTCTCACAGGCCTTTCTCTGTCACGTTGCCGGTAGGCTGTGAGAGCACTGTGCAGAGCCAGTTGTTTCTTAGCTTTCCAAAGATTTGGAAGCAAGATACTTTGGGGACTCTCAGCCCCTTTGGAAACAAGGCGGCCCTTTGGGCCTGGCAGCTCTAGGCCAAAGTAGCACGCCCAGAGCAGGAGTTCTACTTCAGCCAGATCAGGCCTGCCAAGAAACTGCATTTCACAGGCCTTGGTAAGAGATGTTCCCGGTAGGCTGTCAGAGCACTGGGCAACGCCAGATGTTTCTTAGCTTCCCGATGAGCTGGAAGCAAGATGCTTTGGTGCCACTCTCTCACTTTGGAATCAAGGCAGCCCTTTGGGGCAGGTAGCTCCAGGCCAGTGGAGCACACCCAGAGCAGAAGTTCTACTTCGGCCAGTTCAGGCCACCAACAAACTGCGTTTCACAGGCCTTGGTAAGAGATGTTCCCGGTAGGCTGTAAGAGCACTGGGCAACGCCAGATGTTTCTTAGCTTCCCGAAGAGCTGGAAGCAAGATGCTTTGGGGCCTCTCTGCCCCTTTGCAAACAAGGCGGCCCTTTGGGCCAGGCAGCTCTAGGCCAATGGAGCACACCCGGAGCAGAAGTTCTACTTCAGCTAGATCAGGCCACCAACAAAGTGCGTTTCACAGGCTTTGGTAAGAGATTTTCTCTCAGGCTGTAAGAGCACTGGGCAGAGCCAGTTGTTTCTTAGCTTCCCAAAGAGCTGGAAGCAAGATGCTTTGGGGGCTCCCTGCCCCTTTGCCAACAAGGCCGACCTTTGGGCCTTTCAGCTCTAGGCCAATGGAGCACACCCAGAGCAGAAGTTCTACCTCAGCCAGATAAGGCCTGCCAAGAAACTGCGTTTCAAAGGCTTTGGTAAGAGATGTTGCCGGTACTCTGTCAGAGCACTGGGCAGAGACAGTTGTTTCTTAGCTTCCCAAAGAGCTGGAAGCAAGATGCTTTGGGGCCTCTCTGCCCCTTTGCAAACAAGGCATCCCTTTGGGCCTTTCAGCTCTAGGGCAATGGAGCACACCCAGAGCAGAAGTTCTACCTCAGCCAGATCAGGCCTGCCAAGAAACTGCTTTTCACAGGCCTTCGTAAGAGGTGTTCCCGGAAGGCTGTCAGAGTACCTGGCAGAGCGAGTTGTTTCTTAGCTTCAAAAACAGCTGGAAGCAACATGATTTGGGGCCTCTCTCCCCCTTTGGAAACAAAGCAGCCTTTGTGCCTGGCAGCTCTAGGCCAAAGTAGCACACCCAGAGCACAAGTTCTACCTCAGCCAGATAAGGCCTGTCAAGAAGCTGCGTTTCACAGGCCTTTGTATGTGACGTTCCCGGTTGGCTTTGAGAGCACTGTGCAGAGCCAGTTGTTTTAGCTTCCCAGAGAGCAGGAAGCAAGATGCTTTGGGGCCTCTCTCACACTTTGGAAATAAAGGCAGCCCTTTGGGCCTGGCAGCCCTAGGCCAATGGAGTACACCCAGAGCAGAAGTTCTACCTCAGCCAGATCAGGCCTTCCAAGAAACTGCGTCTCACAGGCCTTTCTCTGTCACGTTGCCGGTAGGCTGTGAGAGCACTGTGCAGAGCCAGTTGTTTCTTAGCTTCCCAAAGATTTGGAAGCAAGATACTTTGGGGACTCTCAGCCCCTTTGGAAACAAGGCGGCCCTTTGGGCCTGGCAGCTCTAGGCCAAAGTAGCACGCCCAGAGCAGGAGTTCTACTTCAGCCAGATCAGGCCTGCCAAGAAACTGCGTTTCACAGGCCTTGGTAAGAGATGTTCCCGGTAGGCTGTAAGAGCACTGGGCAGAGCCAGTTGTTTCTTACCTTCCTGAAAAGCTGGAAGCAAGACGCTTGGGACCCCTCTGCCCGTTTGGGAACAAGGCAGCCTTTTGGGTCGGGAAGCTCTAGGCCAATGGAGCACACGCAGAGCAGGAGTTCTACTTCAGCCTGATCAGGCCTGCAAAGAAACAGCGTTTGACAGGCCTTGGTAAGAGATGTTCCCGGTAGGTGTAAGAGCACTGGGCAGAGCCAGTTGTTTCTTAGCTTCGCAAAGACCGGGAAGCAAGATGCTTTGGGCCTCTCTGCCCCTTGGAAACAGGGCAGCACTTGGGGCCTGGCAGCTCTAGGGCAATGGAGCACACCCAGAGCCGGAGTTCTACTTCAGCCAGATGAGGCCTGCCAAGAAACTGCGTTTCACAGGCCTTTCAAAGACATGTTCCCGGTAGGCTGTAAGAGCACGGGGCAGAGCGAGTTGGTTCTTAGCTTCCCAGAGAGCTGGAAGCAAGATGCTTTGGGGCCTCTCTGCCCCTTTGGAAACAAGGCAGCACCTTGGGCCTGGCAGCTCTAGGGCAATGGAGCACACCCAGAGCAGAAGTTCTACTTCAGCCAAATCAGGCCTGCCAGGAAACGGCGTTTCACAGGCCTTGATAAGAGATGTTCCCGGTAGGCTGTCAGAGCACTGGGCAACGCCAGATGTTTCTTAGCTTCCCGAAGAGCTGGAAGCAAGATGCTTTGGTGCCACTCTCTCACTTTGGAATCAAGGCAGCCCTTTGGGGCAGGTAGCTCCAGGCCAGTGGAGCACACCCAGAGCAGAAGTTCTACTTCGGCCAGTTCAGGCCACCAACAAACTGCGTTTCACAGGCCTTGGTAAGAGATCTTCCCGGTAGGCTGTAAGAGCACTGGGCAACGCCAGATGTTTCTTAGCTTCCCGAAGAGCTGGAAGCAAGATGCTTTGGGGCCTCTCTGCCCCTTTGCAAACAAGGCGGCCCTTTGGGCCAGGCAGCTCTAGGCCAATGGAGCACACCCAGAGCAGAAGTTCTACTTCAGCTAGATCAGGCCACCAACAAAGTGCGTTTCACAGGCTTTGGTAAGAGATTTTCTCTCAGGCTGTAAGAGCACTGGGCAGAGCCAGTTGTTTCTTAGCTTCCCAAAGAGCTGGAAGCAAGATGCTTTGGGGGCTCCCTGCCCCTTTGCCAACAAGGCCGACCTTTGGGCCTTTCAGCTCTAGGCCAATGGAGCACACCCAGAGCAGAAGTTCTACCTCAGCCAGATAAGGCCTGCCAAGAAACTGCGTTTCAAAGGCTTTGGTAAGAGATGTTGCCGGTACTCTGTCAGAGCACTGGGCAGAGACAGTTGTTTCTTAGCTTCCCAATGAGCTGGAAGCAAGATGCTTTGGGGCCTCTCTGCCCCTTTGCAAACAAGGCATCCCTTTGGGCCTTTCAGCTCTAGGGCAATGGAGCACACCCAGAGCAGAAGTTCTACCTCAGCCAGATCAGGCCTGCCAAGAAACTGCTTTTCACAGGCCTTCGTAAGAGGTGTTCCCGGAAGGCTGTAAGAGTACCTGGCAGAGCGAGTTGTTTCTTAGCTTCAAAAACAGCTGGAAGCAACATGATTTGGGGCCTCTCTCCCCCTTTGGAAACAAAGCAGCCTTTGTGCCTGGCAGCTCTAGGCCAAAGTAGCACACCCAGAGCACAAGTTCTACCTCAGCCAGATAAGGCCTGTCAAGAAGCTGCGTTTCACAGGCCTTTGTATGTGACGTTCCCGGTTGGCTTTGAGAGCACTGTGCAGAGCCAGTTGTTTTAGCTTCCCAGAGAGCAGGAAGCAAGATGCTTTGGGGCCTCTCTCACACTTTGGAAATAAAGGCAGCCCTTTGGGCCTGGCAGCCCTAGGCCAATGGAGTACACCCAGAGCAGAAGTTCTACCTCAGCCAGATCAGGCCTTCCAAGAAACTGCGTCTCACAGGCCTTTCTCTGTCACGTTGCCGGTAGGCTGTGAGAGCACTGTGCAGAGCCAGTTGTTTCTTAGCTTCCCAAAGATTTGGAAGCAAGATACTTTGGGGACTCTCAGCCCCTTTGGAAACAAGGCGGCCCTTTGGGCCTGGCAGCTCTAGGCCAAAGTAGCACGCCCAGAGCAGGAGTTCTACTTCAGCCAGATCAGGCCTGCCAAGAAACTGCGTTTCACAGGCCTTGGTAAGAGATGTTCCCGGTAGGCTGTAAGAGCACTGGGCAGAGCCAGTTGTTTCTTACCTTCCTGAAAAGCTGGAAGCAAGACGCTTGGGACCCCTCTGCCCGTTTGGGAACAAGGCAGCCTTTTGGGTCGGGAAGCTCTAGGCCAATGGAGCACACGCAGAGCAGGAGTTCTACTTCAGCCTGATCAGGCCTGCAAAGAAACAGCGTTTGACAGGCCTTGGTAAGAGATGTTCCCGGTAGGTGTAAGAGCACTGGGCAGAGCCAGTTGTTTCTTAGCTTCGCAAAGACCGGGAAGCAAGATGCTTTGGGCCTCTCTGCCCCTTGGAAACAGGGCAGCACTTGGGGCCTGGCAGCTCTAGGGCAATGGAGCACACCCAGAGCCGGAGTTCTACTTCAGCCAGATGAGGCCTGCCAAGAAACTGCGTTTCACAGGCCTTTCAAAGACATGTTCCCGGTAGGCTGTAAGAGCACGGGGCAGAGCGAGTTGGTTCTTAGCTTCCCAGAGAGCTGGAAGCAAGATGCTTTGGGGCCTCTCTGCCCCTTTGGAAACAAGGCAGCACCTTGGGCCTGGCAGCTCTAGGGCAATGGAGCACACCCAGAGCAGAAGTTCTACTTCAGCCAAATCAGGCCTGCCAGGAAACGGCGTTTCACAGGCCTTGATAAGAGATGTTCCCGGTAGGCTGTCAGAGCACTGGGCAACGCCAGATGTTTCTTAGCTTCCCGAAGAGCTGGAAGCAAGATGCTTTGGTGCCACTCTCTCACTTTGGAATCAAGGCAGCCCTTTGGGGCAGGTAGCTCCAGGCCAGTGGAGCACACCCAGAGCAGAAGTTCTACTTCGGCCAGTTCAGGCCACCAACAAACTGCGTTTCACAGGCCTTGGTAAGAGATCTTCCCGGTAGGCTGTAAGAGCACTGGGCAACGCCAGATGTTTCTTAGCTTCCCGAAGAGCTGGAAGCAAGATGCTTTGGGGCCTCTCTGCCCCTTTGCAAACAAGGCGGCCCTTTGGGCCAGGCAGCTCTAGGCCAATGGAGCACACCCAGAGCAGAAGTTCTACTTCAGCTAGATCAGGCCACCAACAAAGTGCGTTTCACAGGCTTTGGTAAGAGATTTTCTCTCAGGCTGTAAGAGCACTGGGCAGAGCCAGTTGTTTCTTAGCTTCCCAAAGAGCTGGAAGCAAGATGCTTTGGGGGCTCCCTGCCCCTTTGCCAACAAGGCCGACCTTTGGGCCTTTCAGCTCTAGGCCAATGGAGCACACCCAGAGCAGAAGTTCTACCTCAGCCAGATAAGGCCTGCCAAGAAACTGCGTTTCAAAGGCTTTGGTAAGAGATGTTGCCGGTACTCTGTCAGAGCACTGGGCAGAGACAGTTGTTTCTTAGCTTCCCAATGAGCTGGAAGCAAGATGCTTTGGGGCCTCTCTGCCCCTTTGCAAACAAGGCATCCCTTTGGGCCTTTCAGCTCTAGGGCAATGGAGCACACCCAGAGCAGAAGTTCTACCTCAGCCAGATCAGGCCTGCCAAGAAACTGCTTTTCACAGGCCTTCGTAAGAGGTGTTCCCGGAAGGCTGTAAGAGTACCTGGCAGAGCGAGTTGTTTCTTAGCTTCAAAAACAGCTGGAAGCAACATGATTTGGGGCCTCTCTCCCCCTTTGGAAACAAAGCAGCCTTTGTGCCTGGCAGCTCTAGGCCAAAGTAGCACACCCAGAGCACAAGTTCTACCTCAGCCAGATAAGGCCTGTCAAGAAGCTGCGTTTCACAGGCCTTTGTATGTGACGTTCCCGGTTGGCTTTGAGAGCACTGTGCAGAGCCAGTTGTTTTAGCTTCCCAGAGAGCAGGAAGCAAGATGCTTTGGGGCCTCTCTCACACTTTGGAAATAAAGGCAGCCCTTTGGGCCTGGCAGCCCTAGGCCAATGGAGTACACCCAGAGCAGAAGTTCTACCTCAGCCAGATCAGGCCTTCCAAGAAACTGCGTCTCACAGGCCTTTCTCTGTCACGTTGCCGGTAGGCTGTGAGAGCACTGTGCAGAGCCAGTTGTTTCTTAGCTTCCCAAAGATTTGGAAGCAAGATACTTTGGGGACTCTCAGCCCCTTTGGAAACAAGGCGGCCCTTTGGGCCTGGCAGCTCTAGGCCAAAGTAGCACGCCCAGAGCAGGAGTTCTACTTCAGCCAGATCAGGCCTGCCAAGAAACTGCGTTTCACAGGCCTTGGTAAGAGATGTTCCCGGTAGGCTGTAAGAGCACTGGGCAGAGCCAGTTGTTTCTTACCTTCCTGAAAAGCTGGAAGCAAGACGCTTGGGACCCCTCTGCCCGTTTGGGAACAAGGCAGCCTTTTGGGTCGGGAAGCTCTAGGCCAATGGAGCACACGCAGAGCAGGAGTTCTACTTCAGCCTGATCAGGCCTGCAAAGAAACAGCGTTTGACAGGCCTTGGTAAGAGATGTTCCCGGTAGGTGTAAGAGCACTGGGCAGAGCCAGTTGTTTCTTAGCTTCGCAAAGACCGGGAAGCAAGATGCTTTGGGCCTCTCTGCCCCTTGGAAACAGGGCAGCACTTGGGGCCTGGCAGCTCTAGGGCAATGGAGCACACCCAGAGCCGGAGTTCTACTTCAGCCAGATGAGGCCTGCCAAGAAACTGCGTTTCACAGGCCTTTCAAAGACATGTTCCCGGTAGGCTGTAAGAGCACGGGGCAGAGCGAGTTGGTTCTTAGCTTCCCAGAGAGCTGGAAGCAAGATGCTTTGGGGCCTCTCTGCCCCTTTGGAAACAAGGCAGCACCTTGGGCCTGGCAGCTCTAGGGCAATGGAGCACACCCAGAGCAGAAGTTCTACTTCAGCCAAATCAGGCCTGCCAGGAAACGGCGTTTCACAGGCCTTGATAAGAGATGTTCCCGGTAGGCTGTCAGAGCACTGGGCAACGCCAGATGTTTCTTAGCTTCCCGAAGAGCTGGAAGCAAGATGCTTTGGTGCCACTCTCTCACTTTGGAATCAAGGCAGCCCTTTGGGGCAGGTAGCTCCAGGCCAGTGGAGCACACCCAGAGCAGAAGTTCTACTTCGGCCAGTTCAGGCCACCAACAAACTGCGTTTCACAGGCCTTGGTAAGAGATGTTCCCGGTAGGCTGTCAGAGCACTGGGCAACGCCAGATGTTTCTTAGCTTCCCGAAGAGCTGGAAGCAAGATGCTTTGGTGCCACTCTCTCACTTTGGAATCAAGGCAGCCCTTTGGGGCAGGTAGCTCCAGGCCAGTGGAGCACACCCAGAGCAGAAGTTCTACTTCGGCCAGTTCAGGCCACCAACAAACTGCGTTTCACAGGCCTTGGTAAGAGATGTTCCCGGTAGGCTGTAAGAGCACTGGGCAACGCCAGATGTTTCTTAGCTTCCCGAAGAGCTGGAAGCAAGATGCTTTGGGGCCTCTCTGCCCCTTTGCAAACAAGGCGGCCCTTTGGGCCAGGCAGCTCTAGGCCAATGGAGCACACCCAGAGCAGAAGTTCTACTTCAGCTAGATCAGGCCACCAACAAAGTGCGTTTCACAGGCTTTGGTAAGAGATTTTCTCTCAGGCTGTAAGAGCACTGGGCAGAGCCAGTTGTTTCTTAGCTTCCCAAAGAGCTGGAAGCAAGATGCTTTGGGGGCTCCCTGCCCCTTTGCCAACAAGGCCGACCTTTGGGCCTTTCAGCTCTAGGCCAATGGAGCACACCCAGAGCAGAAGTTCTACCTCAGCCAGATAAGGCCTGCCAAGAAACTGCGTTTCAAAGGCTTTGGTAAGAGATGTTGCCGGTACTCTGTCAGAGCACTGGGCAGAGACAGTTGTTTCTTAGCTTCCCAATGAGCTGGAAGCAAGATGCTTTGGGGCCTCTCTGCCCCTTTGCAAACAAGGCATCCCTTTGGGCCTTTCAGCTCTAGGGCAATGGAGCACACCCAGAGCAGAAGTTCTACCTCAGCCAGATCAGGCCTGCCAAGAAACTGCTTTTCACAGGCCTTCGTAAGAGGTGTTCCCGGAAGGCTGTAAGAGTACCTGGCAGAGCGAGTTGTTTCTTAGCTTCAAAAACAGCTGGAAGCAACATGATTTGGGGCCTCTCTCCCCCTTTGGAAACAAAGCAGCCTTTGTGCCTGGCAGCTCTAGGCCAAAGTAGCACACCCAGAGCACAAGTTCTACCTCAGCCAGATAAGGCCTGTCAAGAAGCTGCGTTTCACAGGCCTTTGTATGTGACGTTCCCGGTTGGCTTTGAGAGCACTGTGCGGAGCCAGTTGTTTTAGCTTCCCAGAGAGCAGGAAGCAAGATGCTTTGGGGCCTCTCTCACACTTTGGAAATAAAGGCAGCCCTTTGGGCCTGGCAGCCCTAGGCCAATGGAGTACACCCAGAGCAGAAGTTCTACCTCAGCCAGATCAGGCCTTCCAAGAAACTGCGTCTCACAGGCCTTTCTCTGTCACGTTGCCGGTAGGCTGTGAGAGCACTGTGCGGAGCCAGTTGTTTCTTAGCTTCCCAAAGATTTGGAAGCAAGATACTTTGGGGACTCTCAGCCCCTTTGGAAACAAGGCGGCCCTTTGGGCCTGGCAGCTCTAGGCCAAAGTAGCACGCCCAGAGCAGGAGTTCTACTTCAGCCAGATCAGGCCTGCCAAGAAACTGCGTTTCACAGGCCTTGGTAAGAGATGTTCCCGGTAGGCTGTAAGAGCACTGGGCAGAGCCAGTTGTTTCTAACCTTCCTGAAAAGCTGGAAGCAAGACGCTTGGGACCCCTCTGCCCGTTTG
Organism: Equus asinus; assembly: GCF_041296235.1. Taxonomy (NCBI): domain Eukaryota; kingdom Metazoa; phylum Chordata; class Mammalia; order Perissodactyla; family Equidae; genus Equus; species Equus asinus. The sequence goes on from NW_027225523.1 coordinate 2,914,822, forward strand.
GGAACAAGGCAGCCTTTTGGGTCGGGAAGCTCTAGGCCAATGGAGCACACGCAGAGCAGGAGTTCTACTTCAGCCTGATCAGGCCTGCAAAGAAACAGCGTTTGACAGGCCTTGGTAAGAGATGTTCCCGGTAGGTGTAAGAGCACTGGGCAGAGCCAGTTGTTTCTTAGCTTCGCAAAGACCGGGAAGCAAGATGCTTTGGGCCTCTCTGCCCCTTGGAAACAGGGCAGCACTTGGGGCCTGGCAGCTCTAGGGCAATGGAGCACACCCAGAGCCGGAGTTCTACTTCAGCCAGATGAGGCCTGCCAAGAAACTGCGTTTCACAGGCCTTTCAAAGACATGTTCCCGGTAGGCTGTAAGAGCACGGGGCAGAGCGAGTTGGTTCTTAGCTTCCCAGAGAGCTGGAAGCAAGATGCTTTGGGGCCTCTCTGCCCCTTTGGAAACAAGGCAGCACCTTGGGACTGGCAGCTCTAGGGCAATGGAGCACACCCAGAGCAGAAGTTCTACTTCAGCCAAATCAGGCCTGCCAGGAAACGGCGTTTCACAGGCCTTGATAAGAGATGTTCCCGGTAGGCTGTCAGAGCACTGGGCAACGCCAGATGTTTCTTAGCTTCCCGAAGAGCTGGAAGCAAGATGCTTTGGTGCCACTCTCTCACTTTGGAATCAAGGCAGCCCTTTGGGGCAGGTAGCTCCAGGCCAGTGGAGCACACCCAGAGCAGAAGTTCTACTTCGGCCAGTTCAGGCCACCAACAAACTGCGTTTCACAGGCCTTGGTAAGAGATGTTCCCGGTAGGCTGTCAGAGCACTGGGCAACGCCAGATGTTTCTTAGCTTCCCGAAGAGCTGGAAGCAAGATGCTTTGGTGCCACTCTCTCACTTTGGAATCAAGGCAGCCCTTTGGGGCAGGTAGCTCCAGGCCAGTGGAGCACACCCAGAGCAGAAGTTCTACTTCGGCCAGTTCAGGCCACCAACAAACTGCGTTTCACAGGCCTTGGTAAGAGATGTTCCCGGTAGGCTGTAAGAGCACTGGGCAACGCCAGATGTTTCTTAGCTTCCCGAAGAGCTGGAAGCAAGATGCTTTGGGGCCTCTCTGCCCCTTTGCAAACAAGGCGGCCCTTTGGGCCAGGCAGCTCTAGGCCAATGGAGCACACCCAGAGCAGAAGTTCTACTTCAGCTAGATCAGGCCACCAACAAAGTGCGTTTCACAGGCTTTGGTAAGAGATTTTCTCTCAGGCTGTAAGAGCACTGGGCAGAGCCAGTTGTTTCTTAGCTTCCCAAAGAGCTGGAAGCAAGATGCTTTGGGGGCTCCCTGCCCCTTTGCCAACAAGGCCGACCTTTGGGCCTTTCAGCTCTAGGCCAATGGAGCACACCCAGAGCAGAAGTTCTACCTCAGCCAGATAAGGCCTGCCAAGAAACTGCGTTTCAAAGGCTTTGGTAAGAGATGTTGCCGGTACTCTGTCAGAGCACTGGGCAGAGACAGTTGTTTCTTAGCTTCCCAATGAGCTGGAAGCAAGATGCTTTGGGGCCTCTCTGCCCCTTTGCAAACAAGGCATCCCTTTGGGCCTTTCAGCTCTAGGGCAATGGAGCACACCCAGAGCAGAAGTTCTACCTCAGCCAGATCAGGCCTGCCAAGAAACTGCTTTTCACAGGCCTTCGTAAGAGGTGTTCCCGGAAGGCTGTAAGAGTACCTGGCAGAGCGAGTTGTTTCTTAGCTTCAAAAACAGCTGGAAGCAACATGATTTGGGGCCTCTCTCCCCCTTTGGAAACAAAGCAGCCTTTGTGCCTGGCAGCTCTAGGCCAAAGTAGCACACCCAGAGCACAAGTTCTACCTCAGCCAGATAAGGCCTGTCAAGAAGCTGCGTTTCACAGGCCTTTGTATGTGACGTTCCCGGTTGGCTTTGAGAGCACTGTGCGGAGCCAGTTGTTTTAGCTTCCCAGAGAGCAGGAAGCAAGATGCTTTGGGGCCTCTCTCACACTTTGGAAATAAAGGCAGCCCTTTGGGCCTGGCAGCCCTAGGCCAATGGAGTACACCCAGAGCAGAAGTTCTACCTCAGCCAGATCAGGCCTTCCAAGAAACTGCGTCTCACAGGCCTTTCTCTGTCACGTTGCCGGTAGGCTGTGAGAGCACTGTGCGGAGCCAGTTGTTTCTTAGCTTCCCAAAGATTTGGAAGCAAGATACTTTGGGGACTCTCAGCCCCTTTGGAAACAAGGCGGCCCTTTGGGCCTGGCAGCTCTAGGCCAAAGTAGCACGCCCAGAGCAGGAGTTCTACTTCAGCCAGATCAGGCCTGCCAAGAAACTGCGTTTCACAGGCCTTGGTAAGAGATGTTCCCGGTAGGCTGTAAGAGCACTGGGCAGAGCCAGTTGTTTCTAACCTTCCTGAAAAGCTGGAAGCAAGACGCTTGGGACCCCTCTGCCCGTTTGGGAACAAGGCAGCCTTTTGGGTCGGGAAGCTCTAGGCCAATGGAGCACACGCAGAGCAGGAGTTCTACTTCAGCCTGATCAGGCCTGCAAAGAAACAGCGTTTGACAGGCCTTGGTAAGAGATGTTCCCGGTAGGTGTAAGAGCACTGGGCAGAGCCAGTTGTTTCTTAGCTTCGCAAAGACCGGGAAGCAAGATGCTTTGGGCCTCTCTGCCCCTTGGAAACAGGGCAGCACTTGGGGCCTGGCAGCTCTAGGGCAATGGAGCACACCCAGAGCCGGAGTTCTACTTCAGCCAGATGAGGCCTGCCAAGAAACTGCGTTTCACAGGCCTTTCAAAGACATGTTCCCGGTAGGCTGTAAGAGCACGGGGCAGAGCGAGTTGGTTCTTAGCTTCCCAGAGAGCTGGAAGCAAGATGCTTTGGGGCCTCTCTGCCCCTTTGGAAACAAGGCAGCACCTTGGGCCTGGCAGCTCTAGGGCAATGGAGCACACCCAGAGCAGAAGTTCTACTTCAGCCAAATCAGGCCTGCCAGGAAACGGCGTTTCACAGGCCTTGATAAGAGATGTTCCCGGTAGGCTGTCAGAGCACTGGGCAACGCCAGATGTTTCTTAGCTTCCCGAAGAGCTGGAAGCAAGATGCTTTGGTGCCACTCTCTCACTTTGGAATCAAGGCAGCCCTTTGGGGCAGGTAGCTCCAGGCCAGTGGAGCACACCCAGAGCAGAAGTTCTACTTCGGCCAGTTCAGGCCACCAACAAACTGCGTTTCACAGGCCTTGGTAAGAGATGTTCCCGGTAGGCTGTCAGAGCACTGGGCAACGCCAGATGTTTCTTAGCTTCCCGAAGAGCTGGAAGCAAGATGCTTTGGTGCCACTCTCTCACTTTGGAATCAAGGCAGCCCTTTGGGGCAGGTAGCTCCAGGCCAGTGGAGCACACCCAGAGCAGAAGTTCTACTTCGGCCAGTTCAGGCCACCAACAAACTGCGTTTCACAGGCCTTGGTAAGAGATGTTCCCGGTAGGCTGTAAGAGCACTGGGCAACGCCAGATGTTTCTTAGCTTCCCGAAGAGCTGGAAGCAAGATGCTTTGGGGCCTCTCTGCCCCTTTGCAAACAAGGCGGCCCTTTGGGCCAGGCAGCTCTAGGCCAATGGAGCACACCCAGAGCAGAAGTTCTACTTCAGCTAGATCAGGCCACCAACAAAGTGCGTTTCACAGGCTTTGGTAAGAGATTTTCTCTCAGGCTGTAAGAGCACTGGGCAGAGCCAGTTGTTTCTTAGCTTCCCAAAGAGCTGGAAGCAAGATGCTTTGGGGGCTCCCTGCCCCTTTGCCAACAAGGCCGACCTTTGGGCCTTTCAGCTCTAGGCCAATGGAGCACACCCAGAGCAGAAGTTCTACCTCAGCCAGATAAGGCCTGCCAAGAAACTGCGTTTCAAAGGCTTTGGTAAGAGATGTTCCCGGTACTCTGTCAGAGCACTGGGCAGAGACAGTTGTTTCTTAGCTTCCCAAAGAGCTGGAAGCAAGATGCTTTGGGGCCTCTCTGCCCCTTTGCAAACAAGGCATCCCTTTGGGCCTTTCAGCTCTAGGGCAATGGAGCACACCCAGAGCAGAAGTTCTACCTCAGCCAGATCAGGCCTGCCAAGAAACTGCTTTTCACAGGCCTTCGTAAGAGGTGTTCCCGGAAGGCTGTAAGAGTACCTGGCAGAGCGAGTTGTTTCTTAGCTTCAAAAACAGCTGGAAGCAACATGATTTGGGGCCTCTCTCCCCCTTTGGAAACAAAGCAGCCTTTGTGCCTGGCAGCTCTAGGCCAAAGTAGCACACCCAGAGCACAAGTTCTACCTCAGCCAGATAAGGCCTGTCAAGAAGCTGCGTTTCACAGGCCTTTGTATGTGACGTTCCCGGTTGGCTTTGAGAGCACTGTGCGGAGCCAGTTGTTTTAGCTTCCCAGAGAGCAGGAAGCAAGATGCTTTGGGGCCTCTCTCACACTTTGGAAATAAAGGCAGCCCTTTGGGCCTGGCAGCCCTAGGCCAATGGAGTACACCCAGAGCAGAAGTTCTACCTCAGCCAGATCAGGCCTTCCAAGAAACTGCGTCTCACAGGCCTTTCTCTGTCACGTTGCCGGTAGGCTGTGAGAGCACTGTGCGGAGCCAGTTGTTTCTTAGCTTCCCAAAGATTTGGAAGCAAGATACTTTGGGGACTCTCAGCCCCTTTGGAAACAAGGCGGCCCTTTGGGCCTGGCAGCTCTAGGCCAAAGTAGCACGCCCAGAGCAGGAGTTCTACTTCAGCCAGATCAGGCCTGCCAAGAAACTGCGTTTCACAGGCCTTGGTAAGAGATGTTCCCGGTAGGCTGTAAGAGCACTGGGCAGAGCCAGTTGTTTCTTACCTTCCTGAAAAGCTGGAAGCAAGACGCTTGGGACCCCTCTGCCCGTTTGGGAACAAGGCAGCCTTTTGGGTCGGGAAGCTCTAGGCCAATGGAGCACACGCAGAGCAGGAGTTCTACTTCAGCCTGATCAGGCCTGCAAAGAAACAGCGTTTGACAGGCCTTGGTAAGAGATGTTCCCGGTAGGTGTAAGAGCACTGGGCAGAGCCAGTTGTTTCTTAGCTTCGCAAAGACCGGGAAGCAAGATGCTTTGGGCCTCTCTGCCCCTTGGAAACAGGGCAGCACTTGGGGCCTGGCAGCTCTAGGGCAATGGAGCACACCCAGAGCCGGAGTTCTACTTCAGCCAGATGAGGCCTGCCAAGAAACTGCGTTTCACAGGCCTTTCAAAGACATGTTCCCGGTAGGCTGTAAGAGCACGGGGCAGAGCGAGTTGGTTCTTAGCTTCCCAGAGAGCTGGAAGCAAGATGCTTTGGGGCCTCTCTGCCCCTTTGGAAACAAGGCAGCACCTTGGGCCTGGCAGCTCTAGGGCAATGGAGCACACCCAGAGCAGAAGTTCTACTTCAGCCAAATCAGGCCTGCCAGGAAACGGCGTTTCACAGGCCTTGATAAGAGATGTTCCCGGTAGGCTGTCAGAGCACTGGGCAACGCCAGATGTTTCTTAGCTTCCCGAAGAGCTGGAAGCAAGATGCTTTGGTGCCACTCTCTCACTTTGGAATCAAGGCAGCCCTTTGGGGCAGGTAGCTCCAGGCCAGTGGAGCACACCCAGAGCAGAAGTTCTACTTCGGCCAGTTCAGGCCACCAACAAACTGCGTTTCACAGGCCTTGGTAAGAGATGTTCCCGGTAGGCTGTAAGAGCACTGGGCAACGCCAGATGTTTCTTAGCTTCCCGAAGAGCTGGAAGCAAGATGCTTTGGGGCCTCTCTGCCCCTTTGCAAACAAGGCGGCCCTTTGGGCCAGGCAGCTCTAGGCCAATGGAGCACACCCAGAGCAGAAGTTCTACTTCAGCTAGATCAGGCCACCAACAAAGTGCGTTTCACAGGCCTTGGTAAGAGATTTTCTCTCAGGCTGTAAGAGCACTGGGCAGAGCCAGTTGTTTCTTAGCTTCCCAAAGAGCTGGAAGCAAGATGCTTTGGGGGCTCCCTGCCCCTTTGCCAACAAGGCCGACCTTTGGGCCTTTCAGCTCTAGGCCAATGGAGCACACCCAGAGCAGAAGTTCTACCTCAGCCAGATAAGGCCTGCCAAGAAACTGCGTTTCAAAGGCTTTGGTAAGAGATGTTGCCGGTACTCTGTCAGAGCACTGGGCAGAGACAGTTGTTTCTTAGCTTCCCAATGAGCTGGAAGCAAGATGCTTTGGGGCCTCTCTGCCCCTTTGCAAACAAGGCATCCCTTTGGGCCTTTCAGCTCTAGGGCAATGGAGCACACCCAGAGCAGAAGTTCTACCTCAGCCAGATCAGGCCTGCCAAGAAACTGCTTTTCACAGGCCTTCGTAAGAGGTGTTCCCGGAAGGCTGTAAGAGTACCTGGCAGAGCGAGTTGTTTCTTAGCTTCAAAAACAGCTGGAAGCAACATGATTTGGGGCCTCTCTCCCCCTTTGGAAACAAAGCAGCCTTTGTGCCTGGCAGCTCTAGGCCAAAGTAGCACACCCAGAGCACAAGTTCTACCTCAGCCAGATAAGGCCTGTCAAGAAGCTGCGTTTCACAGGCCTTTGTATGTGACGTTCCCGGTTGGCTTTGAGAGCACTGTGCGGAGCCAGTTGTTTTAGCTTCCCAGAGAGCAGGAAGCAAGATGCTTTGGGGCCTCTCTCACACTTTGGAAATAAAGGCAGCCCTTTGGGCCTGGCAGCCCTAGGCCAATGGAGTACACCCAGAGCAGAAGTTCTACCTCAGCCAGATCAGGCCTTCCAAGAAACTGCGTCTCACAGGCCTTTCTCTGTCACGTTGCCGGTAGGCTGTGAGAGCACTGTGCGGAGCCAGTTGTTTCTTAGCTTCCCAAAGATTTGGAAGCAAGATACTTTGGGGACTCTCAGCCCCTTTGGAAACAAGGCGGCCCTTTGGGCCTGGCAGCTCTAGGCCAAAGTAGCACGCCCAGAGCAGGAGTTCTACTTCAGCCAGATCAGGCCTGCCAAGAAACTGCGTTTCACAGGCCTTGGTAAGAGATGTTCCCGGTAGGCTGTAAGAGCACTGGGCAGAGCCAGTTGTTTCTTACCTTCCTGAAAAGCTGGAAGCAAGACGCTTGGGACCCCTCTGCCCGTTTGGGAACAAGGCAGCCTTTTGGGTCGGGAAGCTCTAGGCCAATGGAGCACACGCAGAGCAGGAGTTCTACTTCAGCCTGATCAGGCCTGCAAAGAAACAGCGTTTGACAGGCCTTGGTAAGAGATGTTCCCGGTAGGTGTAAGAGCACTGGGCAGAGCCAGTTGTTTCTTAGCTTCGCAAAGACCGGGAAGCAAGATGCTTTGGGCCTCTCTGCCCCTTGGAAACAGGGCAGCACTTGGGGCCTGGCAGCTCTAGGGCAATGGAGCACACCCAGAGCCGGAGTTCTACTTCAGCCAGATGAGGCCTGCCAAGAAACTGCGTTTCACAGGCCTTTCAAAGACATGTTCCCGGTAGGCTGTAAGAGCACGGGGCAGAGCGAGTTGGTTCTTAGCTTCCCAGAGAGCTGGAAGCAAGATGCTTTGGGGCCTCTCTGCCCCTTTGGAAACAAGGCAGCACCTTGGGCCTGGCAGCTCTAGGGCAATGGAGCACACCCAGAGCAGAAGTTCTACTTCAGCCAAATCAGGCCTGCCAGGAAACGGCGTTTCACAGGCCTTGATAAGAGATGTTCCCGGTAGGCTGTCAGAGCACTGGGCAACGCCAGATGTTTCTTAGCTTCCCGAAGAGCTGGAAGCAAGATGCTTTGGTGCCACTCTCTCACTTTGGAATCAAGGCAGCCCTTTGGGGCAGGTAGCTCCAGGCCAGTGGAGCACACCCAGAGCAGAAGTTCTACTTCGGCCAGTTCAGGCCACCAACAAACTGCGTTTCACAGGCCTTGGTAAGAGATGTTCCCGGTAGGCTGTAAGAGCACTGGGCAACGCCAGATGTTTCTTAGCTTCCCGAAGAGCTGGAAGCAAGATGCTTTGGGGCCTCTCTGCCCCTTTGCAAACAAGGCGGCCCTTTGGGCCAGGCAGCTCTAGGCCAATGGAGCACACCCAGAGCAGAAGTTCTACTTCAGCTAGATCAGGCCACCAACAAGGTGCGTTTCACAGGCTTTGGTAAGAGATTTTCTCTCAGGCTGTAAGAGCACTGGGCAGAGCCAGTTGTTTCTTAGCTTCCCAAAGAGCTGGAAGCAAGATGCTTTGGGGGCTCCCTGCCCCTTTGCCAACAAGGCCGACCTTTGGGCCTTTCAGCTCTAGGCCAATGGAGCACACCCAGAGCAGAAGTTCTACCTCAGCCAGATAAGGCCTGCCAAGAAACTGCGTTTCAAAGGCTTTGGTAAGAGATGTTGCCGGTACTCTGTCAGAGCACTGGGCAGAGACAGTTGTTTCTTAGCTTCCCAATGAGCTGGAAGCAAGATGCTTTGGGGCCTCTCTGCCCCTTTGCAAACAAGGCATCCCTTTGGGCCTTTCAGCTCTAGGGCAATGGAGCACACCCAGAGCAGAAGTTCTACCTCAGCCAGATCAGGCCTGCCAAGAAACTGCTTTTCACAGGCCTTCGTAAGAGGTGTTCCCGGAAGGCTGTAAGAGTACCTGGCAGAGCGAGTTGTTTCTTAGCTTCAAAAACAGCTGGAAGCAACATGATTTGGGGCCTCTCTCCCCCTTTGGAAACAAAGCAGCCTTTGTGCCTGGCAGCTCTAGGCCAAAGTAGCACACCCAGAGCACAAGTTCTACCTCAGCCAGATAAGGCCTGTCAAGAAGCTGCGTTTCACAGGCCTTTGTATGTGACGTTCCCGGTTGGCTTTGAGAGCACTGTGCGGAGCCAGTTGTTTTAGCTTCCCAGAGAGCAGGAAGCAAGATGCTTTGGGGCCTCTCTCACACTTTGGAAATAAAGGCAGCCCTTTGGGCCTGGCAGCCCTAGGCCAATGGAGTACACCCAGAGCAGAAGTTCTACCTCAGCCAGATCAGGCCTTCCAAGAAACTGCGTCTCACAGGCCTTTCTCTGTCACGTTGCCGGTAGGCTGTGAGAGCACTGTGCGGAGCCAGTTGTTTCTTAGCTTCCCAAAGATTTGGAAGCAAGATACTTTGGGGACTCTCAGCCCCTTTGGAAACAAGGCGGCCCTTTGGGCCTGGCAGCTCTAGGCCAAAGTAGCACGCCCAGAGCAGGAGTTCTACTTCAGCCAGATCAGGCCTGCCAAGAAACTGCGTTTCACAGGCCTTGGTAAGAGATGTTCCCGGTAGGCTGTAAGAGCACTGGGCAGAGCCAGTTGTTTCTTACCTTCCTGAAAAGCTGGAAGCAAGACGCTTGGGACCCCTCTGCCCGTTTGGGAACAAGGCAGCCTTTTGGGTCGGGAAGCTCTAGGCCAATGGAGCACACGCAGAGCAGGAGTTCTACTTCAGCCTGATCAGGCCTGCAAAGAAACAGCGTTTGACAGGCCTTGGTAAGAGATGTTCCCGGTAGGTGTAAGAGCACTGGGCAGAGCCAGTTGTTTCTTAGCTTCGCAAAGACCGGGAAGCAAGATGCTTTGGGCCTCTCTGCCCCTTGGAAACAGGGCAGCACTTGGGGCCTGGCAGCTCTAGGGCAATGGAGCACACCCAGAGCCGGAGTTCTACTTCAGCCAGATGAGGCCTGCCAAGAAACTGCGTTTCACAGGCCTTTCAAAGACATGTTCCCGGTAGGCTGTAAGAGCACGGGGCAGAGCGAGTTGGTTCTTAGCTTCCCAGAGAGCTGGAAGCAAGATGCTTTGGGGCCTCTCTGCCCCTTTGGAAACAAGGCAGCACCTTGGGCCTGGCAGCTCTAGGGCAATGGAGCACACCCAGAGCAGAAGTTCTACTTCAGCCAAATCAGGCCTGCCAGGAAACGGCGTTTCACAGGCCTTGATAAGAGATGTTCCCGGTAGGCTGTCAGAGCACTGGGCAACGCCAGATGTTTCTTAGCTTCCCGAAGAGCTGGAAGCAAGATGCTTTGGTGCCACTCTCTCACTTTGGAATCAAGGCAGCCCTTTGGGGCAGGTAGCTCCAGGCCAGTGGAGCACACCCAGAGCAGAAGTTCTACTTCGGCCAGTTCAGGCCACCAACAAACTGCGTTTCACAGGCCTTGGTAAGAGATGTTCCCGGTAGGCTGTAAGAGCACTGGGCAACGCCAGATGTTTCTTAGCTTCCCGAAGAGCTGGAAGCAAGATGCTTTGGGGCCTCTCTGCCCCTTTGCAAACAAGGCGGCCCTTTGGGCCAGGCAGCTCTAGGCCAATGGAGCACACCCAGAGCAGAAGTTCTACTTCAGCTAGATCAGGCCACCAACAAGGTGCGTTTCACAGGCTTTGGTAAGAGATTTTCTCTCAGGCTGTAAGAGCACTGGGCAGAGCCAGTTGTTTCTTAGCTTCCCAAAGAGCTGGAAGCAAGATGCTTTGGGGGCTCCCTGCCCCTTTGCCAACAAGGCCGACCTTTGGGCCTTTCAGCTCTAGGCCAATGGAGCACACCCAGAGCAGAAGTTCTACCTCAGCCAGATAAGGCCTGCCAAGAAACTGCGTTTCAAAGGCTTTGGTAAGAGATGTTGCCGGTACTCTGTCAGAGCACTGGGCAGAGACAGTTGTTTCTTAGCTTCCCAATGAGCTGGAAGCAAGATGCTTTGGGGCCTCTCTGCCCCTTTGCAAACAAGGCATCCCTTTGGGCCTTTCAGCTCTAGGGCAATGGAGCACACCCAGAGCAGAAGTTCTACCTCAGCCAGATCAGGCCTGCCAAGAAACTGCTTTTCACAGGCCTTCGTAAGAGGTGTTCCCGGAAGGCTGTAAGAGTACCTGGCAGAGCGAGTTGTTTCTTAGCTTCAAAAACAGCTGGAAGCAACATGATTTGGGGCCTCTCTCCCCCTTTGGAAACAAAGCAGCCTTTGTGCCTGGCAGCTCTAGGCCAAAGTAGCACACCCAGAGCACAAGTTCTACCTCAGCCAGATAAGGCCTGTCAAGAAGCTGCGTTTCACAGGCCTTTGTATGTGACGTTCCCGGTTGGCTTTGAGAGCACTGTGCGGAGCCAGTTGTTTTAGCTTCCCAGAGAGCAGGAAGCAAGATGCTTTGGGGCCTCTCTCACACTTTGGAAATAAAGGCAGCCCTTTGGGCCTGGCAGCCCTAGGCCAATGGAGTACACCCAGAGCAGAAGTTCTACCTCAGCCAGATCAGGCCTTCCAAGAAACTGCGTCTCACAGGCCTTTCTCTGTCACGTTGCCGGTAGGCTGTGAGAGCACTGTGCGGAGCCAGTTGTTTCTTAGCTTCCCGAAGATTTGGAAGCAAGATACTTTGGGGACTCTCAGCCCCTTTGGAAACAAGGCGGCCCTTTGGGCCTGGCAGCTCTAGGCCAAAGTAGCACGCCCAGAGCAGGAGTTCTACTTCAGCCAGATCAGGCCTGCCAAGAAACTGCGTTTCACAGGCCTTGGTAAGAGATGTTCCCGGTAGGCTGTAAGAGCACTGGGCAGAGCCAGTTGTTTCTTACCTTCCTGAAAAGCTGGAAGCAAGACGCTTGGGACCCCTCTGCCCGTTTGGGAACAAGGCAGCCTTTTGGGTCGGGAAGCTCTAGGCCAATGGAGCACACGCAGAGCAGGAGTTCTACTTCAGCCTGATCAGGCCTGCAAAGAAACAGCGTTTGACAGGCCTTGGTAAGAGATGTTCCCGGTAGGTGTAAGAGCACTGGGCAGAGCCAGTTGTTTCTTAGCTTCGCAAAGACCGGGAAGCAAGATGCTTTGGGCCTCTCTGCCCCTTGGAAACAGGGCAGCACTTGGGGCCTGGCAGCTCTAGGGCAATGGAGCACACCCAGAGCCGGAGTTCTACTTCAGCCAGATGAGGCCTGCCAAGAAACTGCGTTTCACAGGCCTTTCAAAGACATGTTCCCGGTAGGCTGTAAGAGCACGGGGCAGAGCGAGTTGGTTCTTAGCTTCCCAGAGAGCTGGAAGCAAGATGCTTTGGGGCCTCTCTGCCCCTTTGGAAACAAGGCAGCACCTTGGGCCTGGCAGCTCTAGGGCAATGGAGCACACCCAGAGCAGAAGTTCTACTTCAGCCAAATCAGGCCTGCCAGGAAACGGCGTTTCACAGGCCTTGATAAGAGATGTTCCCGGTAGGCTGTCAGAGCACTGGGCAACGCCAGATGTTTCTTAGCTTCCCGAAGAGCTGGAAGCAAGATGCTTTGGTGCCACTCTCTCACTTTGGAATCAAGGCAGCCCTTTGGGGCAGGTAGCTCCAGGCCAGTGGAGCACACCCAGAGCAGAAGTTCTACTTCGGCCAGTTCAGGCCACCAACAAACTGCGTTTCACAGGCCTTGGTAAGAGATGTTCCCGGTAGGCTGTAAGAGCACTGGGCAACGCCAGATGTTTCTTAGCTTCCCGAAGAGCTGGAAGCAAGATGCTTTGGGGCCTCTCTGCCCCTTTGCAAACAAGGCGGCCCTTTGGGCCAGGCAGCTCTAGGCCAATGGAGCACACCCAGAGCAGAAGTTCTACTTCAGCTAGATCAGGCCACCAACAAAGTGCGTTTCACAGGCTTTGGTAAGAGATTTTCTCTCAGGCTGTAAGAGCACTGGGCAGAGCCAGTTGTTTCTTAGCTTCCCAAAGAGCTGGAAGCAAGATGCTTTGGGGGCTCCCTGCCCCTTTGCCAACAAGGCCGACCTTTGGGCCTTTCAGCTCTAGGCCAATGGAGCACACCCAGAGCAGAAGTTCTACCTCAGCCAGATAAGGCCTGCCAAGAAACTGCGTTTCAAAGGCTTTGGTAAGAGATGTTGCCGGTACTCTGTCAGAGCACTGGGCAGAGACAGTTGTTTCTTAGCTTCCCAATGAGCTGGAAGCAAGATGCTTTGGGGCCTCTCTGCCCCTTTGCAAACAAGGCATCCCTTTGGGCCTTTCAGCTCTAGGGCAATGGAGCACACCCAGAGCAGAAGTTCTACCTCAGCCAGATCAGGCCTGCCAAGAAACTGCTTTTCACAGGCCTTCGTAAGAGGTGTTCCCGGAAGGCTGTAAGAGTACCTGGCAGAGCGAGTTGTTTCTTAGCTTCAAAAACAGCTGGAAGCAACATGATTTGGGGCCTCTCTCCCCCTTTGGAAACAAAGCAGCCTTTGTGCCTGGCAGCTCTAGGCCAAAGTAGCACACCCAGAGCACAAGTTCTACCTCAGCCAGATAAGGCCTGTCAAGAAGCTGCGTTTCACAGGCCTTTGTATGTGACGTTCCCGGTTGGCTTTGAGAGCACTGTGCAGAGCCAGTTGTTTTAGCTTCCCAGAGAGCAGGAAGCAAGATGCTTTGGGGCCTCTCTCACACTTTGGAAATAAAGGCAGCCCTTTGGGCCTGGCAGCCCTAGGCCAATGGAGTACACCCAGAGCAGAAGTTCTACCTCAGCCAGATCAGGCCTTCCAAGAAACTGCGTCTCACAGGCCTTTCTCTGTCACGTTGCCGGTAGGCTGTGAGAGCACTGTGCGGAGCCAGTTGTTTCTTAGCTTCCCGAAGATTTGGAAGCAAGATACTTTGGGGACTCTCAGCCCCTTTGGAAACAAGGCGGCCCTTTGGGCCTGGCAGCTCTAGGCCAAAGTAGCACGCCCAGAGCAGGAGTTCTACTTCAGCCAGATCAGGCCTGCCAAGAAACTGCGTTTCACAGGCCTTGGTAAGAGATGTTCCCGGTAGGCTGTAAGAGCACTGGGCAGAGCCAGTTGTTTCTTACCTTCCTGAAAAGCTGGAAGCAAGACGCTTGGGACCCCTCTGCCCGTTTGGGAACAAGGCAGCCTTTTGGGTCGGGAAGCTCTAGGCCAATGGAGCACACGCAGAGCAGGAGTTCTACTTCAGCCTGATCAGGCCTGCAAAGAAACAGCGTTTGACAGGCCTTGGTAAGAGATGTTCCCGGTAGGTGTAAGAGCACTGGGCAGAGCCAGTTGTTTCTTAGCTTCGCAAAGACCGGGAAGCAAGATGCTTTGGGCCTCTCTGCCCCTTGGAAACAGGGCAGCACTTGGGGCCTGGCAGCTCTAGGGCAATGGAGCACACCCAGAGCCGGAGTTCTACTTCAGCCAGATGAGGCCTGCCAAGAAACTGCGTTTCACAGGCCTTTCAAAGACATGTTCCCGGTAGGCTGTAAGAGCACGGGGCAGAGCGAGTTGGTTCTTAGCTTCCCAGAGAGCTGGAAGCAAGATGCTTTGGGGCCTCTCTGCCCCTTTGGAAACAAGGCAGCACCTTGGGCCTGGCAGCTCTAGGGCAATGGAGCACACCCAGAGCAGAAGTTCTACTTCAGCCAAATCAGGCCTGCCAGGAAACGGCGTTTCACAGGCCTTGATAAGAGATGTTCCCGGTAGGCTGTCAGAGCACTGGGCAACGCCAGATGTTTCTTAGCTTCCCGAAGAGCTGGAAGCAAGATGCTTTGGTGCCACTCTCTCACTTTGGAATCAAGGCAGCCCTTTGGGGCAGGTAGCTCCAGGCCAGTGGAGCACACCCAGAGCAGAAGTTCTACTTCGGCCAGTTCAGGCCACCAACAAACTGCGTTTCACAGGCCTTGGTAAGAGATGTTCCCGGTAGGCTGTAAGAGCACTGGGCAACGCCAGATGTTTCTTAGCTTCCCGAAGAGCTGGAAGCAAGATGCTTTGGGGCCTCTCTGCCCCTTTGCAAACAAGGCGGCCCTATGGGCCAGGCAGCTCTAGGCCAATGAAGCACACCCAGAGCAGAAGTTCTACTTCAGCTAGATCAGGCCACCAACAAGGTGCGTTTCACAGGCCTTGGTAAGAGATTTTCTCTCAGGCTGTAAGAGCACTGGGCAGAGCCAGTTGTTTCTTAGCTTCCCAAAGAGCTGGAAGCAAGATGCTTTGGGGGCTCCCTGCCCCTTTGCCAACAAGGCCGACCTTTGGGCCTTTCAGCTCTAGGCCAATGGAGCACACCCAGAGCAGAAGTTCTACCTCAGCCAGATAAGGCCTGCCAAGAAACTGCGTTTCAAAGGCTTTGGTAAGAGATGTTCCCGGTACTCTGTCAGAGCACTGGGCAGAGACAGTTGTTTCTTAGCTTCCCGAAGAGCTGGAAGCAAGATGCTTTGGTGCCACTCTCTCACTTTGGAATCAAGGCAGCCCTTTGGGTCAGGTAGCTCCAGGCCAGTGGAGCACACCCAGAGCAGAAGTTCTACTTCGGCCAGTTCAGGCCACCAACAAACTGCGTTTCACAGGCCTTGGTAAGAGATGTTCCCGGTAGGCTGTAAGAGCACTGGGCAACGCCAGATGTTTCTTAGCTTCCCGAAGAGCTGGAAGCAAGATGCTTTGGGGCCTCTCTGCCCCTTTGCAAACAAGGCGGCCCTTTGGGCCAGGCAGCTCTAGGCCAATGGAGCACACCCAGAGCAGAAGTTCTACTTCAGCTAGATCAGGCCACCAACAAAGTGCGTTTCACAGGCCTTGGTAAGAGATTTTCTCTCAGGCTGTAAGAGCACTGGGCAGAGCCAGTTGTTTCTTAGCTTCCCATAGAGCTGGAAGCAAGATGCTTTGGGGGCTCCCTGCCCCTTTGCCAACAAGGCCGACCTTTGGGCCTTTCAGCTCTAGGCCAATGGAGCACACCCGAGCAGAAGTTCTACCTCAGCCAGATAAGGCCTGCCAAGAAACTGCGTTTCAAAGGCTTTGGTAAGAGATGTTCCCGGTACTCTGTCAGAGCACTGGGCAGAGACAGTTGTTTCTTAGCTTCCCAATGAGCTGGAAGCAAGATGCTTTGGGGCCTCTCTGCCCCTTTGCAAACAAGGCATCCCTTTGGGCCTTTCAGCTCTAGGGCAATGGAGCACACCCAGAGCAGAAGTTCTACCTCAGCCAGATCAGGCCTGCCAAGAAACTGCTTTTCACAGGCCTTCGTAAGAGGTGTTCCCGGAAGGCTGTAAGAGTACCTGGCAGAGCGAGTTGTTTCTTAGCTTCAAAAACAGCTGGAAGCAACATGATTTGGGGCCTCTCTCCCCCTTTGGAAACAAAGCAGCCTTTGTGCCTGGCAGCTCTAGGCCAAAGTAGCACACCCAGAGCACAAGTTCTACCTCAGCCAGATAAGGCCTGTCAAGAAGCTGCGTTTCACAGGCCTTTGTATGTGACGTTCCCGGTTGGCTTTGAGAGCACTGTGCAGAGCCAGTTGTTTTAGCTTCCCAGAGAGCAGGAAGCAAGATGCTTTGGGGCCTCTCTCACACTTTGGAAATAAAGGCAGCCCTTTGGGCCTGGCAGCCCTAGGCCAATGGAGTACACCCAGAGCAGAAGTTCTACCTCAGCCAGATCAGGCCTTCCAAGAAACTGCGTCTCACAGGCCTTTCTCTGTCACGTTGCCGGTAGGCTGTGAGAGCACTGTGCAGAGCCAGTTGTTTCTTAGCTTCCCAAAGATTTGGAAGCAAGATGCTTTGGGGATTCTCAGCCCCTTTGGAAACAAGGCGGCCCTTTGGGCCTGGCAGCTCTAGGCCAAAGTAGCACGCCCAGAGCAGGAGTTCTACTTCAGCCAGATCAGGCCTGCCAAGAAACTGCGTTTCACAGGCCTTGGTAAGAGATGTTCCCGGTAGGCTGTAAGAGCACTGGGCAACGCCATATGTTTCTTAGCTTCCCGAAGAGCTGGAAGCAAGATGCTTTGGGGCCTCTCTGCCCCTTTGCAAACAAGGCGGCCCTTTGGCCAGGCAGCTCTAGGCCAATGGAGCACACCCAGAGCAGAAGTTCTACTTCAGCTAGATCAGGCCACCAACAAAGTGCGTTTCACAGGCCTTGGTAAGAGATTCTCTCTCAGGCTGTAAGAGCACTGGGCAGAGCCAGTTGTTTCTTAGCTTCCCAAAGAGCTGGAAGCAAGATGCTTTGGGGCCTCTCTGCCCCTTTGCAAACAAGGCATCCCTTTGGGCCTTTCAGCTCTAGGGCAATGGAGCACACCCAGAGCAGAAGTTCTACCTCAGCCAGATCAGGCCTGCCAAGAAACTGCTTTTCACAGGCCTTCGTAAGAGGTGTTCCCGGAAGGCTGTAAAAGTACCTGGCAGAGCGAGTTGTTTCTTAGCTTCAAAAACAGCTGGAAGCAACATGATTTGGGCCCTCTCTCCCCCTTTGGAAACAAAGCAGCCTTTGTGCCTGGCAGCTCTAGGCCAAAGTAGCACACCCAGAGCACAAGTTCTACCTCAGCCAGATAAGGCCTGTCAAGAAGCTGCGTTTCACAGGCCTTTGTATGTGACGTTCCCGGTTGGCTTTGAGAGCACTGTGCAGAGCCAGTTGTTTTAGCTTCCCAGAGAGCAGGAAGCAAGATGCTTTGGGGCCTCTCTCACACTTTGGAAATAAAGGCAGCCCTTTGGGCCTGGCAGCCCTAGGCCAATGGAGTACACCCAGAGCAGAAGTTCTACCTCAGCCAGATCAGGCCTTCCAAGAAACTGCGTCTCACAGGCCTTTCTCTGTCACGTTGCCGGTAGGCTGTGAGAGCACTGTGCAGAGCCAGTTGTTTCTTAGCTTCCCAAAGATTTGGAAGCAAGATGCTTTGGGGACTCTCAGCCCCTTTGGAAACAAGGCGGCCCTTTGGGCCTGGCAGCTCTAGGCCAAAGTAGCACGCCCAGAGCAGGAGTTCTACTTCAGCCAGATCAGGCCTGCCAAGAAACTGCGTTTCACAGGCCTTGGTAAGAGACGTTCCCGGTAGGATGTGAGAGCACTGTGGAGAGCCAGTTGCTTTAGCTTCCCACAGAGCTGGAAGCAAGATGCTTTGGGACCTCTCTCTCCCTTTGGACACAAGGCAGCCGTTTGCGCCTGGCAGCTCTAGGCCAATGGAGCACACCCACAGCAGAAGTTCTACTTCAGGCAGATCAGTCCTGCCCAGAAACTGCGTTTCACAGCCCTTGGTAAGAGATGTTCACGGTAGGCTGTGAGAGCACTGGGCAGAACCAGTTGTTTTTTAGCTTCCCAAAGTGCTGGAGGCAAGATGCTTTGGGGCCTCTCTCACCCTTTGGAAACAAGGCAGCCCTTAGGTCCAGGTAGCTCTAGGCCTATGCAGCACAACCAGAACAGAAGTTCTACTTCAGCCAGGTCAGGCCTGCCAAGAAACTGCGTTTCACAGGCCTTGGTAAGAGATGTTCCCGGTAGGCTGTAAGAGCACTGGGCAGAGCCAGTTGTTTCTTACCTTCCTGAAAAGCTGGAAGCAAGATGCTTGGGACCCCTCTGCCCGTTTGGGAACAAGGCAGCCTTTTGGGTCGGGAAGCTCTAGGCCAATGGAGCACACCCAGAGCAGGAGTTCTACTTCAGCCTGATCAGGCCTGCAAAGAAACAGCGTTTGACAGGCCTTGGTAAGAGATGTTCCCGGTAGGTGTAAGAGCACTGGGCAGAGCCAGTTGTTTCTTAGCTTCGCAAAGACCGGGAAGCAAGATGCTTTGGGCCTCTCTGCCCCTTGGAAACAGGGCAGCACTTGGGGCCTGGCAGCTCTAGGGCAATGGAGCACACCCAGAGCCGGAGTTCTACTTCAGCCAGATGAGGCCTGCCAAGAACCTGCGTTTCACAGGCCTTTCAAAGACATGTTCCCTTTAGGCTGTAAGAGCACGGGGCAGAGCGAGTTGGTTCTTAGCTTCCCAGAGAGCTGGAAGCAAGATGCTTTGGGGCCTCTCTGCCCCTTTGGAAACAAGGCAGCACCTTGGGCCTGGCAGCTCTAGGGCAATGGAGCACACCCAGAGCAGAAGTTCTACTTCAGCCAAATCAGGCCTGCCAGGAAACGGCGTTTCACAGGCCTTGGTAAGAGATGTTCCCGGTAGGCTGTCAGAGCACTGGGCAATGCCAGATGTTTCTTAGCTTCCCGGAGAGCTGGAAGCAAGATGCTTTGGTGCCACTCTCTCACTTTGGAATCAAGGCAGCCCTTTGGGGCAGGTAGCTCCAGGCCAGTGGAGCACACCCAGAGCAGAAGTTCTACTTCGGCCAGTTCAGGCCACCAACAAACTGCGTTTCACAGGCCTTGGTAAGAGATGTTCGAGGTAGGCTGTAAGAGCACTGGGCAACGCCAGATGTTTCTTAGCTTCCCGAAGAGCTGGAAGCAAGATGCTTTGGGGCCTCTCTGCCCCTTTGCAAACAAGGCGGCCCTTTGGGCCAGGCAGCTCTAGGCCAATGGAGCACACCCAGAGCAGAAGTTCTACTTCAGCTAGATCAGGCCACCAACAAAGTGCGTTTCACAGGCCTTGGTAAGAGATTTTCTCTCAGGCTGTAAGAGCACTGGGCAGAGCCAGTTGTTTCTTAGCTTCCCAAAGAGCTGGAAGCAAGATGCTTTGGGGGCTCCCTGCCCCTTTGCCAACAAGGCCGACCTTTGGGCCTTTCAGCTCTAGGCCAATGGAGCACACCCAGAGCAGAAGTTCTACCTCAGCCAGATAAGGCCTGGCAAGAAACTGCGTTTCAAAGGCTTTGGTAAGAGATGTTCCCGGTACTCTGTCAGAGCACTGGGCAGAGACAGTTGTTTCTTAGCTTCCCGAAGAGCTGGAAGCAAGATGCTTTGGTGCCACTCTCTCACTTTGGAATCAAGGCAGCCCTTTGGGTCAGGTAGCTCCAGGCCAGTGGAGCACACCCAGAGCAGAAGTTCTACTTCGGCCAGTTCAGGCCACCAACAAACTGCGTTTCACAGGCCTTGGTAAGAGATGTTCCCGGTAGGCTGTAAGAGCACTGGGCAACGCCAGATGTTTCTTAGCTTCCCGAAGAGCTGGAAGCAAGATGCTTTGGGGCCTCTCTGCCCCTTTGCAAACAAGGCGGCCCTTTGGGCCAGGCAGCTCTAGGCCAATGGAGCACACCCAGAGCAGAAGTTCTACTTCAGCTAGATCAGGCCACCAACAAAGTGCGTTTCACAGGCCTTGGTAAGAGATTTTCTCTCAGGCTGTAAGAGCACTGGGCAGAGCCAGTTGTTTCTTAGCTTCCCATAGAGCTGGAAGCAAGATGCTTTGGGGGCTCCCTGCCCCTTTGCCAACAAGGCCGACCTTTGGGCCTTTCAGCTCTAGGCCAATGGAGCACACCCGAGCAGAAGTTCTACCTCAGCCAGATAAGGCCTGCCAAGAAACTGCGTTTCAAAGGCTTTGGTAAGAGATGTTCCCGGTACTCTGTCAGAGCACTGGGCAGAGACAGTTGTTTCTTAGCTTCCCAATGAGCTGGAAGCAAGATGCTTTGGGGCCTCTCTGCCCCTTTGCAAACAAGGCATCCCTTTGGGCCTTTCAGCTCTAGGGCAATGGAGCACACCCAGAGCAGAAGTTCTACCTCAGCCAGATCAGGCCTGCCAAGAAACTGCTTTTCACAGGCCTTCGTAAGAGGTGTTCCCGGAAGGCTGTAAGAGTACCTGGCAGAGCGAGTTGTTTCTTAGCTTCAAAAACAGCTGGAAGCAACATGATTTGGGGCCTCTCTCCCCCTTTGGAAACAAAGCAGCCTTTGTGCCTGGCAGCTCTAGGCCAAAGTAGCACACCCAGAGCACAAGTTCTACCTCAGCCAGATAAGGCCTGTCAAGAAGCTGCGTTTCACAGGCCTTTGTATGTGACGTTCCCGGTTGGCTTTGAGAGCACTGTGCAGAGCCAGTTGTTTTAGCTTCCCAGAGAGCAGGAAGCAAGATGCTTTGGGGCCTCTCTCACACTTTGGAAATAAAGGCAGCCCTTTGGGCCTGGCAGCCCTAGGCCAATGGAGTACACCCAGAGCAGAAGTTCTACCTCAGCCAGATCAGGCCTTCCAAGAAACTGCGTCTCACAGGCCTTTCTCTGTCACGTTGCCGGTAGGCTGTGAGAGCACTGTGCAGAGCCAGTTGTTTCTTAGCTTCCCAAAGATTTGGAAGCAAGATACTTTGGGGATTCTCAGCCCCTTTGGAAACAAGGCGGCCCTTTGGGCCTGGCAGCTCTAGGCCAAAGTAGCACGCCCAGAGCAGGAGTTCTACTTCAGCCAGATCAGGCCTGCCAAGAAACTGCGTTTCACAGGCCTTGGTAAGAGATGTTCCCGGTAGGCTGTAAGAGCACTGGGCAACGCCAGATGTTTCTTAGCTTCCCGAAGAGCTGGAAGCAAGATGCTTTGGGGCCTCTCTGCCCCTTTGCAAACAAGGCGGCCCTTTGGCCAGGCAGCTCTAGGCCAATGGAGCACACCCAGAGCAGAAGTTCTACTTCAGCTAGATCAGGCCACCAACAAAGTGCGTTTCACAGGCCTTGGTAAGAGATTCTCTCTCAGGCTGTAAGAGCACTGGGCAGAGCCAGTTGTTTCTTAGCTTCCCAAAGAGCTGGAAGCAAGATGCTTTGGGGCCTCTCTGCCCCTTTGCAAACAAGGCATCCCTTTGGGCCTTTCAGCTCTAGGGCAATGGAGCACACCCAGAGCAGAAGTTCTACCTCAGCCAGATCAGGCCTGCCAAGAAACTGCTTTTCACAGGCCTTCGTAAGAGGTGTTCCCGGAAGGCTGTAAAAGTACCTGGCAGAGCGAGTTGTTTCTTAGCTTCAAAAACAGCTGGAAGCAACATGATTTGGGGCCTCTCTCCCCCTTTGGAAACAAAGCAGCCTTTGTGCCTGGCAGCTCTAGGCCAAAGTAGCACACCCAGAGCACAAGTTCTACCTCAGCCAGATAAGGCCTGTCAAGAAGCTGCGTTTCACAGGCCTTTGTATGTGACGTTCCCGGTTGGCTTTGAGAGCACTGTGCAGAGCCAGTTGTTTTAGCTTCCCAGAGAGCAGGAAGCAAGATGCTTTGGGGCCTCTCTCACACTTTGGAAATAAAGGCAGCCCTTTGGGCCTGGCAGCCCTAGGCCAATGGAGTACACCCAGAGCAGAAGTTCTACCTCAGCCAGATCAGGCCTTCCAAGAAACTGCGTCTCACAGGCCTTTCTCTGTCACGTTGCCGGTAGGCTGTGAGAGCACTGTGCAGAGCCAGTTGTTTCTTAGCTTCCCAAAGATTTGGAAGCAAGATGCTTTGGGGACTCTCAGCCCCTTTGGAAACAAGGCGGCCCTTTGGGCCTGGCAGCTCTAGGCCAAAGTAGCACGCCCAGAGCAGGAGTTCTACTTCAGCCAGATCAGGCCTGCCAAGAAACTGCGTTTCACAGGCCTTGGTAAGAGACGTTCCCGGTAGGATGTGAGAGCACTGTGGAGAGCCAGTTGCTTTAGCTTCCCACAGAGCTGGAAGCAAGATGCTTTGGGGCCTCTCTCTCCCTTTGGACACAAGGCAGCCGTTTGCGCCTGGCAGCTCTAGGCCAATGGAGCACACCCACAGCAGAAGTTCTACTTCAGGCAGATCAGTCCTGCCCAGAAACTGCGTTTCACAGCCCTTGGTAAGAGATGTTCACGGTAGGCTGTGAGAGCACTGGGCAGAACCAGTTGTTTTTTAGCTTCCCAAAGTGCTGGAGGCAAGATGCTTTGGGGCCTCTCTCACCCTTTGGAAACAAGGCAGCCCTTAGGTCCAGGTAGCTCTAGGCCTATGCAGCACAACCAGAACAGAAGTTCTACTTCAGCCAGGTCAGGCCTGCCAAGAAACTGC
Organism: Equus asinus; assembly: GCF_041296235.1. Lineage (NCBI taxonomy): Eukaryota > Metazoa > Chordata > Mammalia > Perissodactyla > Equidae > Equus > Equus asinus. Next base: position 2,937,147 of record NW_027225523.1, read on the forward strand.
GTTTCACAGGCCTTGGTAAGAGATGTTCCCGGTAGGCTGTAAGAGCACTGGGCAGAGCCAGTTGTTTCTTACCTTCCTGAAAAGCTGGAAGCAAGATGCTTGGGACCCCTCTGCCCGTTTGGGAACAAGGCAGCCTTTTGGGTCGGGAAGCTCTAGGCCAATGGAGCACACCCAGAGCAGGAGTTCTACTTCAGCCTGATCAGGCCTGCAAAGAAACAGCGTTTGACAGGCCTTGGTAAGAGATGTTCCCGGTAGGTGTAAGAGCACTGGGCAGAGCCAGTTGTTTCTTAGCTTCGCAAAGACCGGGAAGCAAGATGCTTTGGGCCTCTCTGCCCCTTGGAAACAGGGCAGCACTTGGGGCCTGGCAGCTCTAGGGCAATGGAGCACACCCAGAGCCGGAGTTCTACTTCAGCCAGATGAGGCCTGCCAAGAACCTGCGTTTCACAGGCCTTTCAAAGACATGTTCCCGGTAGGCTGTAAGAGCACGGGGCAGAGCGAGTTGGTTCTTAGCTTCCCAGAGAGCTGGAAGCAAGATGCTTTGGGGCCTCTCTGCCCCTTTGGAAACAAGGCAGCACCTTGGGCCTGGCAGCTCTAGGGCAATGGAGCACACCCAGAGCAGAAGTTCTACTTCAGCCAAATCAGGCCTGCCAGGAAACGGCGTTTCACAGGCCTTGGTAAGAGATGTTCCCGGTAGGCTGTCAGAGCACTGGGCAATGCCAGATGTTTCTTAGCTTCCCGGAGAGCTGGAAGCAAGATGCTTTGGTGCCACTCTCTCACTTTGGAATCAAGGCAGCCCTTTGGGGCAGGTAGCTCCAGGCCAGTGGAGCACACCCAGAGCAGAAGTTCTACTTCGGCCAGTTCAGGCCACCAACAAACTGCGTTTCACAGGCCTTGGTAAGAGATGTTCGAGGTAGGCTGTAAGAGCACTGGGCAACGCCAGATGTTTCTTAGCTTCCCGAAGAGCTGGAAGCAAGATGCTTTGGGGCCTCTCTGCCCCTTTGCAAACAAGGCGGCCCTTTGGGCCAGGCAGCTCTAGGCCAATGGAGCACACCCAGAGCAGAAGTTCTACTTCAGCTAGATCAGGCCACCAACAAAGTGCGTTTCACAGGCCTTGGTAAGAGATTTTCTCTCAGGCTGTAAGAGCACTGGGCAGAGCCAGTTGTTTCTTAGCTTCCCAAAGAGCTGGAAGCAAGATGCTTTGGGGGCTCCCTGCCCCTTTGCCAACAAGGCCGACCTTTGGGCCTTTCAGCTCTAGGCCAATGGAGCACACCCAGAGCAGAAGTTCTACCTCAGCCAGATAAGGCCTGGCAAGAAACTGCGTTTCAAAGGCTTTGGTAAGAGATGTTCCCGGTACTCTGTCAGAGCACTGGGCAGAGACAGTTGTTTCTTAGCTTCCCGAAGAGCTGGAAGCAAGATGCTTTGGTGCCACTCTCTCACTTTGGAATCAAGGCAGCCCTTTGGGTCAGGTAGCTCCAGGCCAGTGGAGCACACCAAGAGCAGAAGTTCTACTTCGGCCAGTTCAGGCCACCAACAAACTGCGTTTCACAGGCCTTGGTAAGAGATGTTCCCGGTAGGCTGTAAGAGCACTGGGCAACGCCAGATGTTTCTTAGCTTCCCGAAGAGCTGGAAGCAAGATGCTTTGGGGCCTCTCTGCCCCTTTGCAAACAAGGCGGCCCTTTGGGCCAGGCAGCTCTAGGCCAATGGAGCACACCCAGAGCAGAAGTTCTACTTCAGCTAGATCAGGCCACCAGCAAAGTGCGTTTCACAGGCCTTGGTAAGAGATTTTCTCTCAGGCTGTAAGAGCACTGGGCAGAGCTAGTTGTTTCTTAGCTTCCCATAGAGCTGGAAGCAAGATGCTTTGGGGGCTCCCTGCCCCTTTGCCAACAAGGCCGACCTTTGGGCCTTTCAGCTCTAGGCCAATGGAGCACACCCGAGCAGAAGTTCTACCTCAGCCAGATAAGGCCTGCCAAGAAACTGCGTTTCAAAGGCTTTGGTAAGAGATGTTCCCGGTACTCTGTCAGAGCACTGGGCAGAGACAGTTGTTTCTTAGCTTCCCAATGAGCTGGAAGCAAGATGCTTTGGGGCCTCTCTGCCCCTTTGCAAACAAGGCATCCCTTTGGGCCTTTCAGCTCTAGGGCAATGGAGCACACCCAGAGCAGAAGTTCTACCTCAGCCAGATCAGGCCTGCCAAGAAACTGCTTTTCACAGGCCTTCGTAAGAGGTGTTCCCGGAAGGCTGTAAGAGTACCTGGCAGAGCGAGTTGTTTCTTAGCTTCAAAAACAGCTGGAAGCAACATGATTTGGGGCCTCTCTCCCCCTTTGGAAACAAAGCAGCCTTTGTGCCTGGCAGCTCTAGGCCAAAGTAGCACACCCAGAGCACAAGTTCTACCTCAGCCAGATAAGGCCTGTCAAGAAGCTGCGTTTCACAGGCCTTTGTATGTGACGTTCCCGGTTGGCTTTGAGAGCACTGTGCAGAGCCAGTTGTTTTAGCTTCCCAGAGAGCAGGAAGCAAGATGCTTTGGGGCCTCTCTCACACTTTGGAAATAAAGGCAGCCCTTTGGGCCTGGCAGCCCTAGGCCAATGGAGTACACCCAGAGCAGAAGTTCTACCTCAGCCAGATCAGGCCTTCCAAGAAACTGCGTCTCACAGGCCTTTCTCTGTCACGTTGCCGGTAGGCTGTGAGAGCACTGTGCAGAGCCAGTTGTTTCTTAGCTTCCCAAAGATTTGGAAGCAAGATGCTTTGGGGATTCTCAGCCCCTTTGGAAACAAGGCGGCCCTTTGGGCCTGGCAGCTCTAGGCCAAAGTAGCACGCCCAGAGCAGGAGTTCTACTTCAGCCAGATCAGGCCTGCCAAGAAACTGCGTTTCACAGGCCTTGGTAAGAGATGTTCCCGGTAGGCTGTAAGAGCACTGGGCAACGCCAGATGTTTCTTAGCTTCCCGAAGAGCTGGAAGCAAGATGCTTTGGGGCCTCTCTGCCCCTTTGCAAACAAGGCGGCCCTTTGGCCAGGCAGCTCTAGGCCAATGGAGCACACCCAGAGCAGAAGTTCTACTTCAGCTAGATCAGGCCACCAACAAAGTGCGTTTCACAGGCCTTGGTAAGAGATTCTCTCTCAGGCTGTAAGAGCACTGGGCAGAGCCAGTTGTTTCTTAGCTTCCCAAAGAGCTGGAAGCAAGATGCTTTGGGGCCTCTCTGCCCCTTTGCAAACAAGGCATCCCTTTGGGCCTTTCAGCTCTAGGGCAATGGAGCACACCCAGAGCAGAAGTTCTACCTCAGCCAGATCAGGCCTGCCAAGAAACTGCTTTTCACAGACCTTCGTAAGAGGTGTTCCCGGAAGGCTGTAAAAGTACCTGGCAGAGCGAGTTGTTTCTTAGCTTCAAAAACAGCTGGAAGCAACATGATTTGGGGCCTCTCTCCCCCTTTGGAAACAAAGCAGCCTTTGTGCCTGGCAGCTCTAGGCCAAAGTAGCACACCCAGAGCACAAGTTCTACCTCAGCCAGATAAGGCCTGTCAAGAAGCTGCGTTTCACAGGCCTTTGTATGTGACGTTCCCGGTTGGCTTTGAGAGCACTGTGCAGAGCCAGTTGTTTTAGCTTCCCAGAGAGCAGGAAGCAAGATGCTTTGGGGCCTCTCTCACACTTTGGAAATAAAGGCAGCCCTTTGGGCCTGGCAGCCCTAGGCCAATGGAGTACACCCAGAGCAGAAGTTCTACCTCAGCCAGATCAGGCCTTCCAAGAAACTGCGTCTCACAGGCCTTTCTCTGTCACGTTGCCGGTAGGCTGTGAGAGCACTGTGCAGAGCCAGTTGTTTCTTAGCTTCCCAAAGATTTGGAAGCAAGATGCTTTGGGGACTCTCAGCCCCTTTGGAAACAAGGCGGCCCTTTGGGCCTGGCAGCTCTAGGCCAAAGTAGCACGCCCAGAGCAGGAGTTCTACTTCAGCCAGATCAGGCCTGCCAAGAAACTGCGTTTCACAGGCCTTGGTAAGAGACGTTCCCGGTAGGATGTGAGAGCACTGTGGAGAGCCAGTTGCTTTAGCTTCCCACAGAGCTGGAAGCAAGATGCTTTGGGGCCTCTCTCTCCCTTTGGACACAAGGCAGCCGTTTGCGCCTGGCAGCTCTAGGCCAATGGAGCACACCCACAGCAGAAGTTCTACTTCAGGCAGATCAGTCCTGCCCAGAAACTGCGTTTCACAGCCCTTGGTAAGAGATGTTCACGGTAGGCTGTGAGAGCACTGGGCAGAACCAGTTGTTTTTTAGCTTCCCAAAGTGCTGGAGGCAAGATGCTTTGGGGCCTCTCTCACCCTTTGGAAACAAGGCAGCCCTTAGGTCCTGGTAGCTCTAGGCCTATGTAGCACAACCAGAACAGAAGTTCTACTTCAGCCAGGTCAGGCCTGCCAAGAAACTGCGTTTCACAGGCCTTTCAAAGAGATGTTCTCTTAGGCTGTAAGAGCACTGGGCAGAGCCAGCTGTTTCTTAGCTTCCCGAAGAGCTGGGAGCAAGATGATTTGGGTCCACTCTCCGTCTTTGGAATCAAGGCAGCCCTTTGGGGCAGGTAGCTCTAGGCCAGTGGAGCACACCCAGAGCAGAAGTTCTACTTCGGCCAGTTCAGGCCACCAACAAACTGCGTTTCACAGGCCTTGGTAAGAGATGTTCCCGGTAGGCTGTAAGAGCACTGGGCAACGCCCGATGTTTCTTAGCTTCCCGAAGAGCTGGAAGCAAGATGCTTTGGGGCCTCTCATCCCCTTTGCAAACAAGGCGGCCCTTTGGGCCAGGCAGCTCTAGGCCAATGGAGCACACCCAGAGCAGAAGTTCTACTTCAGCTAGATCAGGCCACCAACAAAGTGCGTTTCACAGGCCTTGGTAAGAGATTTTCTCTCAGGCTGTAAGAGCACTGGGCAGAGCCAGTTGTTTCTTAGCTTCCCAAAGAGCTGGAAGCAAGATGCTTTGGGGGCTCCCTGCCCCTTTGCCAACAAGGCCGACCTTTGGGCCTTTCAGCTCTAGGCCAATGGAGCACACCCAGAGCAGAAGTTCTACCTCAGCCAGATAAGGCCTGCCAAGAAACTGCGTTTCAAAGGCTTTGGTAAGAGATGTTGCCGGTACTCTGTCAGAGCACTGGGCAGAGACAGTTGTTTCTTAGCTTCCCAAAGAGCTGGAAGCAAGATGCTTTGGGGCCTCTCTGCCCCTTTGCAAACAAGGCATCCCTTTGGGCCTTTCAGCTCTAGGGCAATGGAGCACACCCAGAGCAGAAGTTCTACCTCAGCCAGATCAGGCCTGCCAAGAAACTGCTTTTCACAGGCCTTCGTAAGAGGTGTTCCCGGAAGGCTGTAAGAGTACCTGGCAGAGCGAGTTGTTTCTTAGCTTCAAAAACAGCTGGAAGCAACATGATTTGGGGCCTCTCTCCCCCTTTGGAAACAAAGCAGCCTTTGTGCCTGGCAGCTCTAGGCCAAAGTAGCACACCCAGAGCACAAGTTCTACCTCAGCCAGATAAGGCCTGTCAAGAAGCTGCGTTTCACAGGCCTTTGTATGTGACGTTCCCGGTTGGCTTTGAGAGCACTGTGCAGAGCCAGTTGTTTTAGCTTCCCAGAGAGCAGGAAGCAAGATGCTTTGGGGCCTCTCTCACACTTTGGAAATAAAGGCAGCCCTTTGGGCCTGGCAGCCCTAGGCCAATGGAGTACACCCAGAGCAGAAGTTCTACCTCAGCCAGATCAGGCCTTCCAAGAAACTGCGTCTCACAGGCCTTTCTCTGTCACGTTGCCGGTAGGCTGTGAGAGCACTGTGCAGAGCCAGTTGTTTCTTAGCTTCCCAAAGATTTGGAAGCAAGATGCTTTGGGGACTCTCAGCCCCTTTGGAAACAAGGCGGCCCTTTGGGCCTGGCAGCTCTAGGCCAAAGTAGCACGCCCAGAGCAGGAGTTCTACTTCAGCCAGATCAGGCCTGCCAAGAAACTGCGTTTCACAGGCCTTGGTAAGAGACGTTCCCGGTAGGCTGTGAGAGCACTGTGGAGAGCCAGTTGCTTTAGCTTCCCACAGAGCTGGAAGCAAGATGCTTTGGGGCCTCTCTCTCCCTTTGGACACAAGGCAGCCGTTTGCGCCTGGCAGCTCTAGGCCAATGGAGCACACCCACAGCAGAAGTTCTACTTCAGGCAGATCAGTCCTGCCCAGAAACTGCGTTTCACAGCCCTTGGTAAGAGATGTTCACGGTAGGCTGTGAGAGCACTGGGCAGAACCAGTTGTTTTTTAGCTTCCCAAAGTGCTGGAGGCAAGATGCTTTGGGGCCTCTCTCACCCTTTGGAAACAAGGCAGCCCTTAGGTCCTGGTAGCTCTAGGCCTATGTAGCACAACCAGAACAGAAGTTCTACTTCAGCCAGGTCAGGCCTGCCAAGAAACTGCGTTTCACAGGCCTTTCAAAGAGATGTTCTCTTAGGCTGTAAGAGCACTGGGCAGAGCCAGCTGTTTCTTAGCTTCCCGAAGAGCTGGGAGCAAGATGCTTTGGGTCCACTCTCCGTCTTTGGAATCAAGGCAGCCCTTTGGGGCAGGTAGCTCTAGGCCAGTGGAGCACACCCAGAGCAGAAGTTCTACTTCGGCCAGTTCAGGCCACCAACAAACTGCGTTTCACAGGCCTTGGTAAGAGATGTTCCCGGTAGGCTGTAAGAGCACTGGGCAACGCCCGATGTTTCTTAGCTTCCCGAAGAGCTGGAAGCAAGATGCTTTGGGGCCTCTCTGCCCCTTTGCAAACAAGGCGGCCCTTTGGGCCAGGCAGCTCTAGGCCAATGGAGCACACCCAGAGCAGAAGTTCTACTTCAGCTAGATCAGGCCACCAACAAAGTGCGTTTCACAGGCCTTGGTAAGAGATTTTCTCTCAGGCTGTAAGAGCACTGGGCAGAGCCAGTTGTTTCTTAGCTTCCCAAAGAGCTGGAAGCAAGATGCTTTGGGGGCTCCCTGCCCCTTTGCCAACAAGGCCGACCTTTGGGCCTTTCAGCTCTAGGCCAATGGAGCACACCCAGAGCAGAAGTTCTACCTCAGCCAGATAAGGCCTGCCAAGAAACTGCGTTTCAAAGGCTTTGGTAAGAGATGTTGCCGGTACTCTGTCAGAGCACTGGGCAGAGACAGTTGTTTCTTAGCTTCCCAAAGAGCTGGAAGCAAGATGCTTTGGGGCCTCTCTGCCCCTTTGCAAACAAGGCATCCCTTTGGGCCTTTCAGCTCTAGGGCAATGGAGCACACCCAGAGCAGAAGTTCTACCTCAGCCAGATCAGGCCTGCCAAGAAACTGCTTTTCACAGGCCTTCGTAAGAGGTGTTCCCGGAAGGCTGTAAGAGTACCTGGCAGAGCGAGTTGTTTCTTAGCTTCAAAAACAGCTGGAAGCAACATGATTTGGGGCCTCTCTCCCCCTTTGGAAACAAAGCAGCCTTTGTGCCTGGCAGCTCTAGGCCAAAGTAGCACACCCAGTGCACAAGTTCTACCTCAGCCAGATAAGGCCTGTCAAGAAGCTGCGTTTCACAGGCCTTTGTATGTGACGTTCCCGGTTGGCTTTGAGAGCACTGTGCAGAGCCAGTTGTTTTAGCTTCCCAGAGAGCAGGAAGCAAGATGCTTTGGGGCCTCTCTCACCCTTTGGAAACAAGGCAGCCCTTAGGTCCTGGTAGCTCTAGGCCTATGTAGCACAACCAGAGCAGAAGTTCTACCTCAGCCAGATCAGGCCTTCCAAGAAACTGCGTCTCACAGGCCTTTCTCTGTCACGTTGCCGGTAGGCTGTGAGAGCACTGTGCAGAGCCAGTTGTTTCTTAGCTTCCCAAAGATTTGGAAGCAAGATGCTTTGGGGACTCTCAGCCCCTTTGGAAACAAGGCGGCCCTTTGGGCCTGGCAGCTCTAGGCCAAAGTAGCACGCCCAGAGCAGGAGTTCTACTTCAGCCAGATCAGGCCTGCCAAGAAACTGCGTTTCACAGGCCTTGGTAAGAGACGTTCCCGGTAGGCTGTGAGAGCACTGTGGAGAGCCAGTTGCTTTAGCTTCCCACAGAGCTGGAAGCAAGATGCTTTGGGGCCTCTCTCTCCCTTTGGACACAAGGCAGCCGTTTGCGCCTGGCAGCTCTAGGCCAATGGAGCACACCCACAGCAGAAGTTCTACTTCAGGCAGATCAGTCCTGCCCAGAAACTGCGTTTCACAGCCCTTGGTAAGAGATGTTCACGGTAGGCTGTGAGAGCACTGGGCAGAACCAGTTGTTTTTTAGCTTCCCAAAGTGCTGGAGGCAAGATGCTTTGGGGCCTCTCTCACCCTTTGGAAACAAGGCAGCCCTTAGGTCCTGGTAGCTCTAGGCCTATGTAGCACAACCAGAACAGAAGTTCTACTTCAGCCAGGTCAGGCCTGCCAAGAAACTGCGTTTCACAGGCCTTTCAAAGAGATGTTCTCTTAGGCTGTAAGAGCACTGGGCAGAGCCAGCTGTTTCTTAGCTTCCCGAAGAGCTGGGAGCAAGATGCTTTGGGTCCACTCTCCGTCTTTGGAATCAAGGCAGCCCTTTGGGGCAGGTAGCTCTAGGCCAGTGGAGCACACCCAGAGCAGAAGTTCTACTTCGGCCAGTTCAGGCCACCAACAAACTGCGTTTCACAGGCCTTGGTAAGAGATGTTCCCGGTAGGCTGTAAGAGCACTGGGCAACGCCCGATGTTTCTTAGCTTCCCGAAGAGCTGGAAGCAAGATGCTTTGGGGCCTCTCTGCCCCTTTGCAAACAAGGCGGCCCTTTGGGCCAGGCAGCTCTAGGCCAATGGAGCACACCCAGAGCAGAAGTTCTACTTCAGCTAGATCAGGCCACCAACAAAGTGCGTTTCACAGGCCTTGGTAAGAGATTTTCTCTCAGGCTGTAAGAGCACTGGGCAGAGCCAGTTGTTTCTTAGCTTCCCAAAGAGCTGGAAGCAAGATGCTTTGGGGGCTCCCTGCCCCTTTGCCAACAAGGCCGACCTTTGGGCCTTTCAGCTCTAGGCCAATGGAGCACACCCAGAGCAGAAGTTCTACCTCAGCCAGATAAGGCCTGCCAAGAAACTGCGTTTCAAAGGCTTTGGTAAGAGATGTTGCCGGTACTCTGTCAGAGCACTGGGCAGAGACAGTTGTTTCTTAGCTTCCCAATGAGCTGGAAGCAAGATGCTTTGGGGCCTCTCTGCCCCTTTGCAAACAAGGCATCCCTTTGGGCCTTTCAGCTCTAGGGCAATGGAGCACACCCAGAGCAGAAGTTCTACCTCAGCCAGATCAGGCCTGCCAAGAAACTGCTTTTCACAGGCCTTCGTAAGAGGTGTTCCCGGAAGGCTGTAAGAGTACCTGGCAGAGCGAGTTGTTTCTTAGCTTCAAAAACAGCTGGAAGCAACATGATTTGGGGCCTCTCTCCCCCTTTGGAAACAAAGCAGCCTTTGTGCCTGGCAGCTCTAGGCCAAAGTAGCACACCCAGAGCACAAGTTCTACCTCAGCCAGATAAGGCCTGTCAAGAAGCTGCGTTTCACAGGCCTTTGTATGTGACGTTCCCGGTTGGCTTTGAGAGCACTGTGCAGAGCCAGTTGTTTTAGCTTCCCAGAGAGCAGGAAGCAAGATGCTTTGGGGCCTCTCTCACCCTTTGGAAACAAGGCAGCCCTTAGGTCCTGGTAGCTCTAGGCCTATGTAGCACAACCAGAGCAGAAGTTCTACCTCAGCCAGATCAGGCCTTCCAAGAAACTGCGTCTCACAGGCCTTTCTCTGTCACGTTGCCGGTAGGCTGTGAGAGCACTGTGCAGAGCCAGTTGTTTCTTAGCTTCCCAAAGATTTGGAAGCAAGATGCTTTGGGGACTCTCAGCCCCTTTGGAAACAAGGCGGCCCTTTGGGCCTGGCAGCTCTAGGCCAAAGTAGCACGCCCAGAGCAGGAGTTCTACTTCAGCCAGATCAGGCCTGCCAAGAAACTGCGTTTCACAGGCCTTGGTAAGAGACGTTCCCGGTAGGCTGTGAGAGCACTGTGGAGAGCCAGTTGCTTTAGCTTCCCACAGAGCTGGAAGCAAGATGCTTTGGGGCCTCTCTCTCCCTTTGGACACAAGGCAGCCGTTTGCGCCTGGCAGCTCTAGGCCAATGGAGCACACCCACAGCAGAAGTTCTACTTCAGGCAGATCAGTCCTGCCCAGAAACTGCGTTTCACAGCCCTTGGTAAGAGATGTTCACGGTAGGCTGTGAGAGCACTGGGCAGAACCAGTTGTTTTTTAGCTTCCCAAAGTGCTGGAGGCAAGATGCTTTGGGGCCTCTCTCACCCTTTGGAAACAAGGCAGCCCTTAGGTCCTGGTAGCTCTAGGCCTATGTAGCACAACCAGAACAGAAGTTCTACTTCAGCCAGGTCAGGCCTGCCAAGAAACTGCGTTTCACAGGCCTTTCAAAGAGATGTTCTCTTAGGCTGTAAGAGCACTGGGCAGAGCCAGCTGTTTCTTAGCTTCCCGAAGAGCTGGGAGCAAGATGCTTTGGGTCCACTCTCCGTCTTTGGAATCAAGGCAGCCCTTTGGGGCAGGTAGCTCTAGGCCAGTGGAGCACACCCAGAGCAGAAGTTCTACTTCGGCCAGTTCAGGCCACCAACAAACTGCGTTTCACAGGCCTTGGTAAGAGATGTTCCCGGTAGGCTGTAAGAGCACTGGGCAACGCCCGATGTTTCTTGGCTTCCCGAAGAGCTGGAAGCAAGATGCTTTGGGGCCTCTCTGCCCCTTTGCAAACAAGGCGGCCCTTTGGGCCAGGCAGCTCTAGGCCAATGGAGCACACCCAGAGCAGAAGTTCTACTTCAGCTAGATCAGGCCACCAACAAAGTGCGTTTCACAGGCCTTGGTAAGAGATTTTCTCTCAGGCTGTAAGAGCACTGGGCAGAGCCAGTTGTTTCTTAGCTTCCCAAAGAGCTGGAAGCAAGATGCTTTGGGGGCTCTCTGCCCCTTTGCCAACAAGGCCGACCTTTGGGCCTTTCAGCTCTAGGCCAATGGAGCACACCCAGAGCAGAAGTTCTACCTCAGCCAGATAAGGCCTGCCAAGAAACTGCGTTTCAAAGGCTTTGGTAAGAGATGTGCCCGGTACTCTGTCAGAGCACTGGGCAGAGACAGTTGTTTCTTAGCTTCCCAATGAGCTGGAAGCAAGATGCTTTGGGGCCTCTCTGCCCCTTTGCAAACAAGGCATCCCTTTGGGCCTTTCAGCTCTAGGGCAATGGAGCACACCCAGAGCAGAAGTTCTACCTCAGCCAGATCAGGCCTGCCAAGAAACTGCTTTTCACAGGCCTTCGTAAGAGGTGTTCCCGGAAGGCTGTAAGAGTACCTGGCAGAGCGAGTTGTTTCTTAGCTTCAAAAACAGCTGGAAGCAACATGATTTGGGGCCTCTCTCCCCCTTTGGAAACAAAGCAGCCTTTGTGCCTGGCAGCTCTAGGCCAAAGTAGCACACCCAGAGCACAAGTTCTACCTCAGCCAGATAAGGCCTGTCAAGAAGCTGCGTTTCACAGGCCTTTGTATGTGACGTTCCCGGTTGGCTTTGAGAGCACTGTGCAGAGCCAGTTGTTTTAGCTTCCCAGAGAGCAGGAAGCAAGATGCTTTGGGGCCTCTCTCACCCTTTGGAAACAAGGCAGCCCTTAGGTCCTGGTAGCTCTAGGCCTATGTAGCACAACCAGAGCAGAAGTTCTACCTCAGCCAGATCAGGCCTTCCAAGAAACTGCGTCTCACAGGCCTTTCTCTGTCACGTTGCCGGTAGGCTGTGAGAGCACTGTGCAGAGCCAGTTGTTTCTTAGCTTCCCAAAGATTTGGAAGCAAGATGCTTTGGGGACTCTCAGCCCCTTTGGAAACAAGGCGGCCCTTTGGGCCTGGCAGCTCTAGGCCAAAGTAGCACGCCCAGAGCAGGAGTTCTACTTCAGCCAGATCAGGCCTGCCAAGAAACTGCGTTTCACAGGCCTTGGTAAGAGACGTTCCCGGTAGGCTGTGAGAGCACTGTGGAGAGCCAGTTGCTTTAGCTTCCCACTGAGCTGGAAGCAAGATGCTTTGGGGCCTCTCTCTCCCTTTGGACACAAGGCAGCCGTTTGCGCCTGGCAGCTCTAGGCCAATGGAGCACACCCACAGCAGAAGTTCTACTTCAGGCAGATCAGTCCTGCCCAGAAACTGCGTTTCACAGCCCTTGGTAAGAGATGTTCACGGTAGGCTGTGAGAGCACTGGGCAGAACCAGTTGTTTTTTAGCTTCCCAAAGTGCTGGAGGCAAGATGCTTTGGGGCCTCTCTCACCCTTTGGAAACAAGGCAGCCCTTAGGTCCTGGTAGCTCTAGGCCTATGTAGCACAACCAGAACAGAAGTTCTACTTCAGCCAGGTCAGGCCTGCCAAGAAACTGCGTTTCACAGGCCTTTCAAAGAGATGTTCTCTTAGGCTGTAAGAGCACTGGGCAGAGCCAGCTGTTTCTTAGCTTCCCGAAGAGCTGGGAGCAAGATGCTTTGGGTCCACTCTCCGTCTTTGGAATCAAGGCAGCCCTTTGGGGCAGGTAGCTCTAGGCCAGTGGAGCACACCCAGAGCAGAAGTTCTACTTCGGCCAGTTCAGGCCACCAACAAACTGCGTTTCACAGGCCTTGGTAAGAGATGTTCCCGGTAGGCTGTAAGAGCACTGGGCAACGCCCGATGTTTCTTAGCTTCCCGAAGAGCTGGAAGCAAGATGCTTTGGGGCCTCTCTGCCCCTTTGCAAACAAGGCGGCCCTTTGGGCCAGGCAGCTCTAGGCCAATGGAGCACACCCAGAGCAGAAGTTCTACTTCAGCTAGATCAGGCCACCAACAAAGTGCGTTTCACAGGCCTTGGTAAGAGATTTTCTCTCAGGCTGTAAGAGCACTGGGCAGAGCCAGTTGTTTCTTAGCTTCCCAAAGAGCTGGAAGCAAGATGCTTTGGGGGCTCCCTGCCCCTTTGCCAACAAGGCTGACCTTTGGGCCTTTCAGCTCTAGGCCAATGGAGCACACCCAGAGCAGAAGTTCTACCTCAGCCAGATAAGGCCTGCCAAGAAACTGCGTTTCAAAGGCTTTGGTAAGAGATGTTCCCGGTACTCTGTCAGAGCACTGGGCAGAGACAGTTGTTTCTTAGCTTCCCAATGAGCTGGAAGCAAGATGCTTTGGGGCCTCTCTGCCCCTTTGCAAACAAGGCATCCCTTTGGGCCTTTCAGCTCTAGGGCAATGGAGCACACCCAGAGCAGAAGTTCTACCTCAGCCAGATCAGGCCTGCCAAGAAACTGCTTTTCACAGGCCTTCGTAAGAGGTGTTCCCGGAAGGCTGTAAGAGTACCTGGCAGAGCGAGTTGTTTCTTAGCTTCAAAAACAGCTGGAAGCAACATGATTTGGGGCCTCTCTCCCCCTTTGGAAACAAAGCAGCCTTTGTGCCTGGCAGCTCTAGGCCAAAGTAGCACACCCAGAGCACAAGTTCTACCTCAGCCAGATAAGGCCTGTCAAGAAGCTGCGTTTCACAGGCCTTTGTATGTGACGTTCCCGGTTGGCTTTGAGAGCACTGTGCAGAGCCAGTTGTTTTAGCTTCCCAGAGAGCAGGAAGCAAGATGCTTTGGGGCCTCTCTCACCCTTTGGAAATAAAGGCAGCCCTTTGGGCCTGGCAGCCCTAGGCCAATGGAGTACACCCAGAGCAGAAGTTCTACCTCAGCCAGATCAGGCCTTCCAAGAAACTGCGTCTCACAGGCCTTTCTCTGTCACGTTGCCGGTAGGCTGTGAGAGCACTGTGCAGAGCCAGTTGTTTCTTAGCTTCCCAAAGATTTGGAAGCAAGATGCTTTGGGGACTCTCAGCCCCTTTGGAAACAAGGCGGCCCTTTGGGCCTGGCAGCTCTAGGCCAAAGTAGCACGCCCAGAGCAGGAGTTCTACTTCAGCCAGATCAGGCCTGCCAAGAAACTGCGTTTCACAGGCCTTGGTAAGAGACGTTCCCGGTAGGCTGTAAGAGCACTGGGCAGAGCCAGTTGTTTCTTACCTTCCTGAAAAGCTGGAAGCAAGTCGCTTGGGACCCCTCTGCCCGTTTGGGAACAAGGCAGCCTTTTGGGTCGGGAAGCTCTAGGCCAATGGAGCACACGCAGAGCAGGAGTTCTACTTCAGCCTGATCAGGCCTGCAAAGAAACAGCGTTTGACAGGCCTTGGTAAGAGATGTTCCCGGTAGGTGTAAGAGCACTGGGCAGAGCCAGTTGTTTCTTAGCTTCGCAAAGACCGGGAAGCAAGATGCTTTGGGCCTCTCTGCCCCTTGGAAACAGGGCAGCACTTGGGGCCTGGCAGCTCTAGGGCAATGGAGCACACCCAGAGCCGGAGTTCTACTTCAGCCAGATGAGGCCTGCCAAGAAACTGCGTTTCACAGGCCTTTCAAAGACATGTTCCCGGTAGGCTGTAAGAGCACGGGGCAGAGCGAGTTGGTTCTTAGCTTCCCAGAGAGCTGGAAGCAAGATGCTTTGGGGCCTCTCTGCCCCTTTGGAAACAAGGCAGCACCTTGGGCCTGGCAGCTCTAGGGCAATGGAGCACACCCAGAGCAGAAGTTCTACTTCAGCCAAATCAGGCCTGCCAGGAAACGGCGTTTCACAGGCCTTGGTAAGAGATGTTCCCGGTAGGCTGTAAGAGCACTGGGCAACGCCAGATGTTTCTTAGCTTCCCGAAGAGCTGGAAGCAAGATGCTTTGGTGCCACTCTCTCACTTTGGAATCAAGGCAGCCCTTTGGGGCAGGTAGCTCCAGGCCAGTGGAGCACACCCAGAGCAGAAGTTCTACTTCGGCCAGTTCAGGCCACCAACAAACTGCGTTTCACAGGCCTTGGTAAGAGATGTTCCCGGTAGGCTGTAAGAGCACTGGGCAACGCCAGATGTTTCTTAGCTTCCCGAAGAGCTGGAAGCAAGATGCTTTTGGGCCTCTCTGCCCCTTTGCAAACAAGGCGGCCCTTTGGGCCAGGCAGCTCTAGGCCAATGGAGCACACCCAGAGCAGAAGTTCTACTTCAGCTAGATCAGGCCACCAACAAAGTGCGTTTCACAGGCCTTGGTAAGAGATTTTCTCACAGGCTGTAAGAGCACTGGGCAGAGCCAGTTGTTTCTTAGCTTCCCAAAGAGCTGGAAGCAAGATGCTTTGGGGGCTCCCTGCCCCTTTGCCAACAAGGCCGACCTTTGGGCCTTTCAGCTCTAGGCCAATGGAGCACACCCAGAGCAGAAGTTCTACCTCAGCCAGATAAGGCCTGCCAAGAAACTGCGTTTCAAAGGCTTTGGTAAGAGATGTTGCCAGTACTCTGTCAGAGCACTGGGCAGAGACAGTTGTTTCTTAGCTTCCCAAAGAGCTGGAAGCAAGATGCTTTGGGGCCTCTCTGCCCCTTTGCAAACAAGGCGGCCCTTTGGGCCTTTCAGCTCTAGGCCAATGGAGCACAGCCAGAGCAGAAGTCCTACTTCAGCCAGATCAGGCCTGCCAAGGAACTGCGTTTCAGAGGCCTTTGTATGTGACGTTCCCTGTAGGCTGTGAGAGCACGGTGCAGAGCCAGTTGTTTCCTTGTTTCCCAAACAGCTGGAAGCAAGACGCTTTGGGGCCTCTCTGCCCCTTTGGAAACCAGGCAGCACGTTGGGTCTGGCAGCTCTAGGGCAATGGAGCACACCCAGAGCAGAAGTTCTACTTCTTCCAGATCAGGCCTGCCTAGAAAGTGCGTTTCACAGGCCTTGATAAGAGATGTTCTCTTAGGCTATAAGAGCACTGGGCACAGCCAGTTGTTTCTTAGCTTCCCAAGAGGTGGAAGCAAGATGCTTTGGGGCCTCTCTCCCCCTTTGGAAACAAGGCAGCCCTTTGGGCCTTTCAGCTCTAGGGCAATGGAGCACACCCAGAGCAGAAGTTCTACCTCAGCCAGATCAGGCCTGCCAAGAAACTGCTTTTCACAGGCCTTCGTAAGAGGTGTTCCCGGAAGGCTGTAAGAGTACCTGGCAGAGCGAGTTGTTTCTTAGCTTCAAAAACAGCTGGAAGCAACATGATTTGGGGCCTCTCTCCCCCTTTGGAAACAAAGCAGCCTTTGTGCCTGGCAGCTCTAGGCCAAAGTAGCACACCCAGAGCACAAGTTCTACCTCAGCCAGATAAGGCCTGTCAAGAAGCTGCGTTTCACAGGCCTTTGTATGTGACGTTCCCGGTTGGCTTTGAGAGCACTGTGCAGAGCCAGTTGTTTTAGCTTCCCAGAGAGCAGGAAGCAAGATGCTTTGGGGCCTCTCTCACACTTTGGAAATAAAGGCAGCCCTTTGGGCCTGGCAGCCCTAGGCCAATGGAGTACACCCAGAGCAGAAGTTCTACCTCAGCCAGATCAGGCCTTCCAAGAAACTGCGTCTCACAGGCCTTTCTCTGTCACGTTGCCGGTAGGCTGTGAGAGCACTGTGCAGAGCCAGTTGTTTCTTAGCTTCCCAAAGATTTGGAAGCAAGATGCTTTGGGGACTCTCAGCCCCTTTGGAAACAAGGCGGCCCTTTGGGCCTGGCAGCTCTAGGCCAAAGTAGCACGCCCAGAGCAGGAGTTCTACTTCAGCCAGATCAGGCCTGCCAAGAAACTGCGTTTCACAGGCCTTGGTAAGAGACGTTCCCGGTAGGCTGTGAGAGCACTGTGGAGAGCCAGTTGCTTTAGCTTCCCACAGAGCTGGAAGCAAGATGCTTTGGGGCCTCTCTCTCCCTTTGGACACAAGGCAGCCGTTTGCGCCTGGCAGCTCTAGGCCAATGGAGCACACCCACAGCAGAAGTTCTACTTCAGGCAGATCAGTCCTGCCCAGAAACTGCGTTTCACAGCCCTTGGTAAGAGATGTTCACGGTAGGCTGTGAGAGCACTGGGCAGAACCAGTTGTTTTTTAGCTTCCCAAAGTGCTGGAGGCAAGATGCTTTGGGGCCTCTCTCACCCTTTGGAAACAAGGCAGCCCTTAGGTCCTGGTAGCTCTAGGCCTATGTAGCACAACCAGAACAGAAGTTCTACTTCAGCCAGGTCAGGCCTGCCAAGAAACTGCGTTTCACAGGCCATTCAAAGAGATGTTCTCTTAGGCTGTAAGAGCACTGGGCAGAGCCAGCTGTTTCTTAGCTTCCCGAAGAGCTGGGAGCAAGATGCTTTGGGTCCACTCTCCGTCTTTGGAAACAAGGCAGCCCTTTGGGCCTGGCAGCTCTAGGGCAATGGAGCACACCCAGAGCAGAAGTTCTACTTCAGCCAGATCAGGCCTGCCAGGAAACTGCGTTTCACAGGCCTTGGTAAGAGATGTTCCCGGTAGGCTGTAAGAGCACTGGGCAGAGCCAGTTGTTTCTTACCTTCCTGAAAAGCTGGAAGCAAGACGCTTGGGACCCCTCTGCCCGTTTGGGAACAAGGCAGCCTTTTGGGTCGGGAAGCTCTAGGCCAATGGAGCACACGCAGAGCAGGAGTTCTACTTCAGCCTGATCAGGCCTGCAAAGAAACAGCGTTTGACAGGCCTTGGTAAGAGATGTTCCCGGTAGGTGTAAGAGCACTGGGCAGAGCCAGTTGTTTCTTAGCTTCGCAAAGACCGGGAAGCAAGATGCTTTGGGCCTCTCTGCCCCTTGGAAACAGGGCAGCACTTGGGGCCTGGCAGCTCTAGGGCAATGGAGCACACCCAGAGCCGGAGTTCTACTTCAGCCAGATGAGGCCTGCCAAGAAACTGCGTTTCACAGGCCTTTCAAAGACATGTTCCCGGTAGGCTGTAAGAACACGGGGCAGAGCGAGTTGGTTCTTAGCTTCCCAGAGAGCTGGAAGCAAGATGCTTTGGGGCCTCTCTGCCCCTTTGGAAACAAGGCAGCACCTTGGGCCTGGCAGCTCTAGGGCAATGGAGCACACCCAGAGCAGAAGTTCTACTTCAGCCAAATCAGGCCTGCCAGGAAACGGCGTTTCACAGGCCTTGGTAAGAGATGTTCCCGGTAGGCTGTAAGAGCACTGGGCAACGCCAGATGTTTCTTAGCTTCCCGAAGAGCTGGAAGCAAGATGCTTTGGTGCCACTCTCTCACTTTGGAATCAAGGCAGCCCTTTGGGGCAGGTAGCTCTAGGCCAGTGGAGCACACCCAGAGCAGAAGTTCTACTTCGGCCAGTTCAGGCCACCAACAAACTGCGTTTCACAGGCCTTGGTAAGAGATGTTCCCGGTAGGCTGTAAGAGCACTGGGCAACGCCAGATGTTTCTTAGCTTCCCGAAGAGCTGGAAGCAAGATGCTTTGGGGCCTCTCTGCCCCTTTGCAAACAAGGCGGCCCTTTGGGCCAGGCAGCTCTAGGCCAATGGAGCACACCCAGAGCAGAAGTTCTACTTCAGCTAGATCAGGCCACCAACAAAGTGCGTTTCACAGGCCTTGGTAAGAGATTTTCTCTCAGGCTGTAAGAGCACTGGGCAGAGCCAGTTGTTTCTTAGCTTCCCAAAGAGCTGGAAGCAAGATGCTTTGGGGGCTCCCTGCCCCTTTGCCAACAAGGCCGACCTTTGGGCCTTTCAGCTCTAGGCCAATGGAGCACACCCAGAGCAGAAGTTCTACCTCAGCCAGATAAGGCCTGCCAAGAAACAGCGTTTCAAAGGCTTTGGTAAGAGATGTTGCCGGTACTCTGTCAGAGCACTGGGCAGAGACAGTTGTTTCTTAGCTTCCCAAAGAGCTGGAAGCAAGATGCTTTGGGGCCTCTCTGCCCCTTTGCAAACAAGGCATCCCTTTGGGCCTTTCAGCTCTAGGCCAATGGAGCACAGCCAGAGCAGAAGTCCTACTTCAGCCAGATCAGGCCTGCCAAGGAACTGCGTTTCAGAGGCCTTTGTATGTGACGTTCCCGGTAGGCTGTGAGAGCACGGTGCAGAGCCAGTTGTTTCCTTGTTTCCCAAACAGCTGGAAGCAAGACGCTTTGGGGCCTCTCTGCCCCTTTGGAAACCAGGCAGCACGTTGGGTCTGGCAGCTCTAGGGCAATGGAGCACACCCAGAGCAGAAGTTCTACTTCTTCCAGATCAGGCCTGCCTAGAAAGTGCGTTTCACAGGCCTTGATAAGAGATGTTCTCTTAGGCTATAAGAGCACTGGGCACAGCCAGTTGTTTCTTAGCTTCCCAAGAGGTGGAAGCAAGATGCTTTGGGGCCTCTCTCCCCCTCTGGAAACAAGGCAGCCCTTTGGGCCTTTCAGCTCTAGGGCAATGGAGCACACCCAGAGCAGAAGTTCTACCTCAGCCAGATCAGGCCTGCCAAGAAACTGCTTTTCACAGGCCTTCGTAAGAGGTGTTCCCGGAAGGCTGTAAGAGTACCTGGCAGAGCGAGTTGTTTCTTAGCTTCAAAAACAGCTGGAAGCAACATGATTTGGGGCCTCTCTCCCCCTTTGGAAACAAAGCAGCCTTTGTGCCTGGCAGCTCTAGGCCAAAGTAGCACACCCAGAGCACAAGTTCTACCTCAGCCAGATAAGGCCTGTCAAGAAGCTGCGTTTCACAGGCCTTTGTATGTGACGTTCCCGGTTGGCTTTGAGAGCACTGTGCAGAGCCAGTTGTTTTAGCTTCCCAGAGAGCAGGAAGCAAGATGCTTTGGGGCCTCTCTCACACTTTGGAAATAAAGGCAGCCCTTTGGGCCTGGCAGCCCTAGGCCAATGGAGTACACCCAGAGCAGAAGTTCTACCTCAGCCAGATCAGGCCTTCCAAGAAACTGCGTCTCACAGGCCTTTCTCTGTCACGTTGCCGGTAGGCTGTGAGAGCACTGTGCAGAGCCAGTTGTTTCTTAGCTTCCCAAAGATTTGGAAGCAAGATGCTTTGGGGACTCTCAGCCCCTTTGGAAACAAGGCGGCCCTTTGGGCCTGGCAGCTCTAGGCCAAAGTAGCACGCCCAGAGCAGGAGTTCTACTTCAGCCAGATCAGGCCTGCCAAGAAACTGCGTTTCACAGGCCTTGGTAAGAGACGTTCCCGGTAGGCTGTGAGAGCACTGTGGAGAGCCAGTTGCTTTAGCTTCCCACAGAGCTGGAAGCAAGATGCTTTGGGGCCTCTCTCTCCCTTTGGACACAAGGCAGCCGTTTGCGCCTGGCAGCTCTAGGCCAATGGAGCACACCCACAGCAGAAGTTCTACTTCAGGCAGATCAGTCCTGCCCAGAAACTGCGTTTCACAGCCCTTGGTAAGAGATGTTCACGGTAGGCTGTGAGAGCACTGGGCAGAACCAGTTGTTTTTTAGCTTCCCAAAGTGCTGGAGGCAAGATGCTTTGGGGCCTCTCTCACCCTTTGGAAACAAGGCAGCCCTTAGGTCCTGGTAGCTCTAGGCCTATGTAGCACAACCAGAACAGAAGTTCTACTTCAGCCAGGTCAGGCCTGCCAAGAAACTGCGTTTCACAGGCCGTTCAAAGAGATGTTCTCTTAGGCTGTAAGAGCACTGGGCAGAGCCAGCTGTTTCTTAGCTTCCCGAAGAGCTGGGAGCAAGATGCTTTGGGTCCACTCTCCGTCTTTGGAAACAAGGCAGCCCTTTGGGCCTGGCAGCTCTAGGGCAATGGAGCACACCCAGAGCAGAAGTTCTACTTCAGCCAGATCAGGCCTGCCAGGAAACTGCGTTTCACAGGCCTTGGTAAGAGATGTTCCCGGTAGGCTGTAAGAGCACTGGGCAGAGCCAGTTGTTTCTTACCTTCCTGAAAAGCTGGAAGCAAGACGCTTGGGACCCCTCTGCCCGTTTGGGAACAAGGCAGCCTTTTGGGTCGGGAAGCTCTAGGCCAATGGAGCACACGCAGAGCAGGAGTTCTACTTCAGCCTGATCAGGCCTGCAAAGAAACAGCGTTTGACAGGCCTTGGTAAGAGATGTTCCCGGTAGGTGTAAGAGCACTGGGCAGAGCCAGTTGTTTCTTAGCTTCGCAAAGACCGGGAAGCAAGATGCTTTGGGCCTCTCTGCCCCTTGGAAACAGGGCAGCACTTGGGGCCTGGCAGCTCTAGGGCAATGGAGCACACCCAGAGCCGGAGTTCTACTTCAGCCAGATGAGGCCTGCCAAGAAACTGCGTTTCACAGGCCTTTCAAAGACATGTTCCCGGTAGGCTGTAAGAACACGGGGCAGAGCGAGTTGGTTCTTAGCTTCCCAGAGAGCTGGAAGCAAGATGCTTTGGGGCCTCTCTGCCCCTTTGGAAACAAGGCAGCACCTTGGGCCTGGCAGCTCTAGGGCAATGGAGCACACCCAGAGCAGAAGTTCTACTTCAGCCAAATCAGGCCTGCCAGGAAACGGCGTTTCACAGGCCTTGGTAAGAGATGTTCCCGGTAGGCTGTAAGAGCACTGGGCAACGCCAGATGTTTCTTAGCTTCCCGAAGAGCTGGAAGCAAGATGCTTTGGTGCCACTCTCTCACTTTGGAATCAAGGCAGCCCTTTGGGGCAGGTAGCTCTAGGCCAGTGGAGCACACCCAGAGCAGAAGTTCTACTTCGGCCAGTTCAGGCCACCAACAAACTGCGTTTCACAGGCCTTTCAAAGACATGTTCCCGGTAGGCTGTAAGAGCACGGGGCAGAGCGAGTTGGTTCTTAGCTTCCCAGAGAGCTGGAAGCAAGATGCTTTGGGGCCTCTCTGCCCCTTTGGAAACAAGGCAGCACCTTGGGCCTGGCAGCTCTAGGCCAATGGAGCACACCCAGAGCAGAAGTTCTACTTCGGCCAGTTCAGGCCACCAACAAACTGCGTTTCACAGGCCTTGGTAAGAGATGTTCCCGGTAGGCTGTAAGAGCACTGGGCAACGCCAGATGTTTCTTAGCTTCCCGAAGAGCTGGAAGCAAGATGCTTTGGGGCCTCTCATCCCCTTTGCAAACAAGGCCGACCTTTGGGCCAGGCAGCTCTAGGCCAATGGAGCACACCCAGAGCAGAAGTTCTACCTCAGCCAGATAAGGCCTGCCAAGAAACTGCGTTTCAAAGGCTTTGGTAAGAGATGTTCCCGGTACTCTGTTAGAGCACTGGGCAGAGCCATTTGTTTCTTAGCTTCCCAAAGAGCTGGAAGCAAGATGCTTTGGGGGCTCCCTGCCCCTTTGCCAACAAGGGCGACCTTTGGGCCTTTCAGCTCTAGGCCAATGGAGCACACCCAGAGCAGAAGTCCTACTTCAGCCAGATCAGGCCTGCCAAGGAACTGCGTTTCAGAGGCCTTTGTATGTGACGTTCCCGGTAGGCTGTGAGAGCACGGTGCAGAGCCAGTTGTTTCCTTGTTTCCCAAACAGCTGGAAGCAAGACGCTTTGGGGCCTCTCTGCCCCTTTGGAAACAAGGCAGCACGTTGGGTCTGGCAGCTCTAGGGCAATGGAGCACAACCAGAGCCGAAGTTCTACTTCTTCCAGATCAGGCCTGCCTAGACAGTGCGTTTCCCAGGCCTTGATAAGAGATGTTCTCTTAGGCTATAAGAGCACTGGGCACAGCCAGTTGTTTCTTAGCTTCCCAAGAGGTGGAAGCAAGATGCTTTGGGGCCTCTCTCCCCCTTTGGAAACAAGGCAGCCCTTTGGGCCTTTCAGCTCTAGGGCAATGGAGCACACCCAGAGCAGAAGTTCTACCTCAGCCAGATCAGGCCTGCCAAGAAACTGCTTTTCACAGGCCTTCGTAAGAGGTGTTCCCGGAAGGCTGTAAGAGTACCTGGCAGAGCGAGTTGTTTCTTAGCTTCAAAAACAGCTGGAAGCAACATGATTTGGGGCCTCTCTCCCCCTTTGGAAACAAAGCAGCCTTTGTGCCTGGCAGCTCTAGGCCAAAGTAGCACACCCAGAGCACAAGTTCTACCTCAGCCAGATAAGGCCTGTCAAGAAGCTGCGTTTCACAGGCCTTTGTATGTGACGTTCCCGGTTGGCTTTGAGAGCACTGTGCAGAGCCAGTTGTTTTAGCTTCCCAGAGAGCAGGAAGCAAGATGCTTTGGGGCCTCTCTCACACTTTGGAAATAAAGGCAGCCCTTTGGGCCTGGCAGCCCTAGGCCAATGGAGTACACCCAGAGCAGAAGTTCTACCTCAGCCAGATCAGGCCTTCCAAGAAACTGCGTCTCACAGGCCTTTCTCTGTCACGTTGCCGGTAGGCTGTGAGAGCACTGTGCAGAGCCAGTTGTTTCTTAGCTTCCCAAAGATTTGGAAGCAAGATGCTTTGGGGACTCTCAGCCCCTTTGGAAACAAGGCGGCCCTTTGGGCCTGGCAGCTCTAGGCCAAAGTAGCACGCCCAGAGCAGGAGTTCTACTTCAGCCAGATCAGGCCTGCCAAGAAACTGCGTTTCACAGGCCTTGGTAAGAGACGTTCCCGGTAGGCTGTGAGAGCACTGTGGAGAGCCAGTTGCTTTAGCTTCCCACAGAGCTGGAAGCAAGATGCTTTGGGGCCTCTCTCTCCCTTTGGACACAAGGCAGCCGTTTGCGCCTGGCAGCTCTAGGCCAATGGAGCACACCCACAGCAGAAGTTCTACTTCAGGCAGATCAGTCCTGCCCAGAAACTGCGTTTCACAGCCCTTGGTAAGAGATGTTCACGGTAGGCTGTGAGAGCACTGGGCAGAACCAGTTGTTTTTTAGCTTCCCAAAGTGCTGGAGGCAAGATGCTTTGGGGCCTCTCTCACCCTTTGGAAACAAGGCAGCCCTTAGGTCCTGGTAGCTCTAGGCCTATGTAGCACAACCAGAACAGAAGTTCTACTTCAGCCAGGTCAGGCCTGCCAAGAAACTGCGTTTCACAGGCCGTTCAAAGAGATGTTCTCTTAGGCTGTAAGAGCACTGGGCAGAGCCAGCTGTTTCTTAGCTTCCCGAAGAGCTGGGAGCAAGATGCTTTGGGTCCACTCTCCGTCTTTGGAAACAAGGCAGCCCTTTGGGCCTGGCAGCTCTAGGGCAATGGAGCACACCCAGAGCAGAAGTTCTACTTCAGCCAGATCAGGCCTGCCAGGAAACTGCGTTTCACAGGCCTTGGTAAGAGATGTTCCCGGTAGGCTGTAAGAGCACTGGGCAGAGCCAGTTGTTTCTTACCTTCCTGAAAAGCTGGAAGCAAGACGCTTGGGACCCCTCTGCCCGTTTGGGAACAAGGCAGCCTTTTGGGTCGGGAAGCTCTAGGCCAATGGAGCACACGCAGAGCAGGAGTTCTACTTCAGCCTGATCAGGCCTGCAAAGAAACAGCGTTTGACAGGCCTTGGTAAGAGATGTTCCCGGTAGGTGTAAGAGCACTGGGCAGAGCCAGTTGTTTCTTAGCTTCGCAAAGACCGGGAAGCAAGATGCTTTGGGCCTCTCTGCCCCTTGGAAACAGGGCAGCACTTGGGGCCTGGCAGCTCTAGGGCAATGGAGCACACCCAGAGCCGGAGTTCTACTTCAGCCAGATGAGGCCTGCCAAGAAACTGCGTTTCACAGGCCTTTCAAAGACATGTTCCCGGTAGGCTGTAAGAACACGGGGCAGAGCGAGTTGGTTCTTAGCTTCCCAGAGAGCTGGAAGCAAGATGCTTTGGGGCCTCTCTGCCCCTTTGGAAACAAGGCAGCACCTTGGGCCTGGCAGCTCTAGGGCAATGGAGCACACCCAGAGCAGAAGTTCTACTTCAGCCAAATCAGGCCTGCCAGGAAACGGCGTTTCACAGGCCTTGGTAAGAGATGTTCCCGGTAGGCTGTAAGAGCACTGGGCAACGCCAGATGTTTCTTAGCTTCCCGAAGAGCTGGAAGCAAGATGCTTTGGTGCCACTCTCTCACTTTGGAATCAAGGCAGCTCTTTGGGGCAGGTAGCTCTAGGCCAGTGGAGCACACCCAGAGCAGAAGTTCTACTTCGGCCAGTTCAGGCCACCAACAAACTGCGTTTCACAGGCCTTGGTAAGAGATGTTCCCGGTAGGCTGTAAGAGCACTGGGCAACGCCAGATGTTTCTTAGCTTCCCGAAGAGCTGGAAGCAAGATGCTTTGGGGCCTCTCTGCCCCTTTGCAAACAAGGCGGCCCTTTGGGCCAGGCAGCTCTAGGCCAATGGAGCACACCCAGAGCAGAAGTTCTACTTCAGCTAGATCAGGCCACCAACAAAGTGCGTTTCACAGGCCTTGGTAAGAGATTTTCTCTCAGGCTGTAAGAGCACTGGGCAGAGCCAGTTGTTTCTTAGCTTCCCAAAGAGCTGGAAGCAAGATGCTTTGGGGGCTCCCTGCCCCTTTGCCAACAAGGCCGACCTTTGGGCCTTTCAGCTCTAGGCCAATGGAGCACACCCAGAGCAGAAGTTCTACCTCAGCCAGATAAGGCCTGCCAAGAAACAGCGTTTCAAAGGCTTTGGTAAGAGATGTTGCCGGTACTCTGTCAGAGCACTGGGCAGAGACAGTTGTTTCTTAGCTTCCCAAAGAGCTGGAAGCAAGATGCTTTGGGGCCTCTCTGCCCCTTTGCAAACAAGGCATCCCTTTGGGCCTTTCAGCTCTAGGCCAATGGAGCACAGCCAGAGCAGAAGTCCTACTTCAGCCAGATCAGGCCTGCCAAGGAACTGCGTTTCAGAGGCCTTTGTATGTGACGTTCCCGGTAGGCTGTGAGAGCACGGTGCAGAGCCAGTTGTTTCCTTGTTTCCCAAACAGCTGGAAGCAAGACGCTTTGGGGCCTCTCTGCCCCTTTGGAAACCAGGCAGCACGTTGGGTCTGGCAGCTCTAGGGCAATGGAGCACACCCAGAGCAGAAGTTCTACTTCTTCCAGATCAGGCCTGCCTAGAAAGTGCGTTTCACAGGCCTTGATAAGAGATGTTCTCTTAGGCTATAAGAGCACTGGGCACAGCCAGTTGTTTCTTAGCTTCCCAAGAGGTGGAAGCAAGATGCTTTGGGGCCTCTCTCCCCCTCTGGAAACAAGGCAGCCCTTTGGGCCTTTCAGCTCTAGGGCAATGGAGCACACCCAGAGCAGAAGTTCTACCTCAGCCAGATCAGGCCTGCCAAGAAACTGCTTTTCACAGGCCTTCGTAAGAGGTGTTCCCGGAAGGCTGTAAGAGTACCTGGCAGAGCGAGTTGTTTCTTAGCTTCAAAAACAGCTGGAAGCAACATGATTTGGGGCCTCTCTCCCCCTTTGGAAACAAAGCAGCCTTTGTGCCTGGCAGCTCTAGGCCAAAGTAGCACACCCAGAGCACAAGTTCTACCTCAGCCAGATAAGGCCTGTCAAGAAGCTGCGTTTCACAGGCCTTTGTATGTGACGTTCCCGGTTGGCTTTGAGAGCACTGTGCAGAGCCAGTTGTTTTAGCTTCCCAGAGAGCAGGAAGCAAGATGCTTTGGGGCCTCTCTCACACTTTGGAAATAAAGGCAGCCCTTTGGGCCTGGCAGCCCTAGGCCAATGGAGTACACCCAGAGCAGAAGTTCTACCTCAGCCAGATCAGGCCTTCCAAGAAACTGCGTCTCACAGGCCTTTCTCTGTCACGTTGCCGGTAGGCTGTGAGAGCACTGTGCAGAGCCAGTTGTTTCTTAGCTTCCCAAAGATTTGGAAGCAAGATGCTTTGGGGACTCTCAGCCCCTTTGGAAACAAGGCGGCCCTTTGGGCCTGGCAGCTCTAGGCCAAAGTAGCACGCCCAGAGCAGGAGTTCTACTTCAGCCAGATCAGGCCTGCCAAGAAACTGCGTTTCACAGGCCTTGGTAAGAGACGTTCCCGGTAGGCTGTGAGAGCACTGTGGAGAGCCAGTTGCTTTAGCTTCCCACAGAGCTGGAAGCAAGATGCTTTGGGGCCTCTCTCTCCCTTTGGACACAAGGCAGCCGTTTGCGCCTGGCAGCTCTAGGCCAATGGAGCACACCCACAGCAGAAGTTCTACTTCAGGCAGATCAGTCCTGCCCAGAAACTGCGTTTCACAGCCCTTGGTAAGAGATGTTCACGGTAGGCTGTGAGAGCACTGGGCAGAACCAGTTGTTTTTTAGCTTCCCAAAGTGCTGGAGGCAAGATGCTTTGGGGCCTCTCTCACCCTTTGGAAACAAGGCAGCCCTTAGGTCCTGGTAGCTCTAGGCCTATGTAGCACAACCAGAACAGAAGTTCTACTTCAGCCAGGTCAGGCCTGCCAAGAAACTGCGTTTCACAGGCCGTTCAAAGAGATGTTCTCTTAGGCTGTAAGAGCACTGGGCAGAGCCAGCTGTTTCTTAGCTTCCCGAAGAGCTGGGAGCAAGATGCTTTGGGTCCACTCTCCGTCTTTGGAAACAAGGCAGCCCTTTGGGCCTGGCAGCTCTAGGGCAATGGAGCACACCCAGAGCAGAAGTTCTACTTCAGCCAGATCAGGCCTGCCAGGAAACTGCGTTTCACAGGCCTTGGTAAGAGATGTTCCCGGTAGGCTGTAAGAGCACTGGGCAGAGCCAGTTGTTTCTTACCTTCCTGAAAAGCTGGAAGCAAGACGCTTGGGACCCCTCTGCCCGTTTGGGAACAAGGCAGCCTTTTGGGTCGGGAAGCTCTAGGCCAATGGAGCACACGCAGAGCAGGAGTTCTACTTCAGCCTGATCAGGCCTGCAAAGAAACAGCGTTTGACAGGCCTTGGTAAGAGATGTTCCCGGTAGGTGTAAGAGCACTGGGCAGAGCCAGTTGTTTCTTAGCTTCGCAAAGACCGGGAAGCAAGATGCTTTGGGCCTCTCTGCCCCTTGGAAACAGGGCAGCACTTGGGGCCTGGCAGCTCTAGGGCAATGGAGCACACCCAGAGCCGGAGTTCTACTTCAGCCAGATGAGGCCTGCCAAGAAACTGCGTTTCACAGGCCTTTCAAAGACATGTTCCCGGTAGGCTGTAAGAACACGGGGCAGAGCGAGTTGGTTCTTAGCTTCCCAGAGAGCTGGAAGCAAGATGCTTTGGGGCCTCTCTGCCCCTTTGGAAACAAGGCAGCACCTTGGGCCTGGCAGCTCTAGGGCAATGGAGCACACCCAGAGCAGAAGTTCTACTTCAGCCAAATCAGGCCTGCCAGGAAACGGCGTTTCACAGGCCTTGGTAAGAGATGTTCCCGGTAGGCTGTAAGAGCACTGGGCAACGCCAGATGTTTCTTAGCTTCCCGAAGAGCTGGAAGCAAGATGCTTTGGTGCCACTCTCTCACTTTGGAATCAAGGCAGCCCTTTGGGGCAGGTAGCTCTAGGCCAGTGGAGCACACCCAGAGCAGAAGTTCTACTTCGGCCAGTTCAGGCCACCAACAAACTGCGTTTCACAGGCCTTGGTAAGAGATGTTCGAGGTAGGCTGTAAGAGCACTGGGCAACGCCAGATGTTTCTTAGCTTCCCGAAGAGCTGGAAGCAAGATGCTTTGGGGCCTCTCTGCCCCTTTGCAAACAAGGCGGCCCTTTGGGCCAGGCAGCTCTAGGCCAATGGAGCACACCCAGAGCAGAAGTTCTACTTCAGCTAGATCAGGCCACCAACAAAGTGCGTTTCACAGGCCTTGGTAAGAGATTTTCTCTCAGGCTGTAAGAGCACTGGGCAGAGCCAGTTGTTTCTTAGCTTCCCAAAGAGCTGGAAGCAAGATGCTTTGGGGGCTCCCTGCCCCTTTGCCAACAAGGCCGACCTTTGGGCCTTTCAGCTCTAGGCCAATGGAGCACACCCAGAGCAGAAGTTCTACCTCAGCCAGATAAGGCCTGCCAAGAAACAGCGTTTCAAAGGCTTTGGTAAGAGATGTTGCCGGTACTCTGTCAGAGCACTGGGCAGAGACAGTTGTTTCTTAGCTTCCCAAAGAGCTGGAAGCAAGATGCTTTGGGGCCTCTCTGCCCCTTTGCAAACAAGGCATCCCTTTGGGCCTTTCAGCTCTAGGCCAATGGAGCACAGCCAGAGCAGAAGTCCTACTTCAGCCAGATCAGGCCTGCCAAGGAACTGCGTTTCAGAGGCCTTTGTATGTGACGTTCCCGGTAGGCTGTGAGAGCACGGTGCAGAGCCAGTTGTTTCCTTGTTTCCCAAACAGCTGGAAGCAAGACGCTTTGGGGCCTCTCTGCCCCTTTGGAAACCAGGCAGCACGTTGGGTCTGGCAGCTCTAGGGCAATGGAGCACACCCAGAGCAGAAGTTCTACTTCTTCCAGATCAGGCCTGCCTAGAAAGTGCGTTTCACAGGCCTTGATAAGAGATGTTCTCTTAGGCTATAAGAGCACTGGGCACAGCCAGTTGTTTCTTAGCTTCCCAAGAGGTGGAAGCAAGATGCTTTGGGGCCTCTCTCCCCCTTTGGAAACAAGGCAGCCCTTTGGGCCTTTCAGCTCTAGGGCAATGGAGCACACCCAGAGCAGAAGTTCTACCTCAGCCAGATCAGGCCTGCCAAGAAACTGCTTTTCACAGGCCTTCGTAAGAGGTGTTCCCGGAAGGCTGTAAGAGTACCTGGCAGAGCGAGTTGTTTCTTAGCTTCAAAAACAGCTGGAAGCAACATGATTTGGGGCCTCTCTCCCCCTTTGGAAACAAAGCAGCCTTTGTGCCTGGCAGCTCTAGGCCAAAGTAGCACACCCAGAGCACAAGTTCTACCTCAGCCAGATAAGGCCTGTCAAGAAGCTGCGTTTCACAGGCCTTTGTATGTGACGTTCCCGGTTGGCTTTGAGAGCACTGTGCAGAGCCAGTTGTTTTAGCTTCCCAGAGAGCAGGAAGCAAGATGCTTTGGGGCCTCTCTCACACTTTGGAAATAAAGGCAGCCCTTTGGGCCTGGCAGCCCTAGGCCAATGGAGTACACCCAGAGCAGAAGTTCTACCTCAGCCAGATCAGGCCTTCCAAGAAACTGCGTCTCACAGGCCTTTCTCTGTCACGTTGCCGGTAGGCTGTGAGAGCACTGTGCATAGCCAGTTGTTTCTTAGCTTCCCAAAGATTTGGAAGCAAGATGCTTTGGGGACTCTCAGCCCCTTTGGAAACAAGGCGGCCCTTTGGGCCTGGCAGCTCTAGGCCAAAGTAGCACGCCCAGAGCAGGAGTTCTACTTCAGCCAGATCAGGCCTGCCAAGAAACTGCGTTTCACAGGCCTTGGTAAGAGATGTTCCCGGTAGGCTGTGAGAGCACTGTGGAGAGCCAGTTGCTTTAGCTTCCCACAGAGCTGGAAGCAAGATGCTTTGGGGCCTCTCTCTCCCTTTGGACACAAGGCAGCCGTTTGGGCCTGGCAGCTCTAGGCCAATGGAGCACACCCACAGCAGAAGTTCTACTTCAGGCAGATCAGTCCTGCCCAGAAACTGCGTTTCACAGCCCTTGGTAAGAGATGTTCACGGTAGGCTGTGAGAGCACTGGGCAGAACCAGTTGTTTTTTAGCTTCCCAAAGTGCTGGAGGCAAGATGCTTTGGGGCCTCTCTCACCCTTTGGAAACAAGGCAGCCCTTAGGTCCTGGTAGCTCTAGGCCTATGTAGCACAACCAGAACAGAAGTTCTACTTCAGCCAGGTCAGGCCTGCCAAGAAACTGCGTTTCACAGGCCTTTCAAAGAGATGTTCTCTTAGGCTGTAAGAGCACTGGGCAGAGCCAGCTGTTTCTTAGCTTCCCGAAGAGCTGGGAGCAAGATGCTTTGGGTCCACTCTCCGTCTTTGGAAACAAGGCAGCCCTTTGGGCCTGGCAGCTCTAGGGCAATGGAGCACACCCAGAGCAGAAGTTCTACTTCAGCCAGATCAGGCCTGCCAGGAAACTGCGTTTCACAGGCCTTGGTAAGAGATGTTCCCGGTAGGCTGTAAGAGCACTGGGCAGAGCCAGTTGTTTCTTACCTTCCTGAAAAGCTGGAAGCAAGACGCTTGGGACCCCTCTGCCCGTTTGGGAACAAGGCAGCCTTTTGGGTCGGGAAGCTCTAGGCCAATGGAGCACACGCAGAGCAGGAGTTCTACTTCAGCCTGATCAGGCCTGCAAAGAAACAGCGTTTGACAGGCCTTGGTAAGAGATGTTCCCGGTAGGTGTAAGAGCACTGGGCAGAGCCAGTTGTTTCTTAGCTTCGCAAAGACCGGGAAGCAAGATGCTTTGGGCCTCTCTGCCCCTTGGAAACAGGGCAGCACTTGGGGCCTGGCAGCTCTAGGGCAATGGAGCACACCCAGAGCCGGAGTTCTACTTCAGCCAGATGAGGCCTGCCAAGAAACTGCGTTTCACAGGCCTTTCAAAGACATGTTCCCGGTAGGCTGTAAGAGCACGGGGCAGAGCGAGTTGGTTCTTAGCTTCCCAGAGAGCTGGAAGCAAGATGCTTTGGGGCCTCTCTGCCCCTTTGGAAACAAGGCAGCACCTTGGGCCTGGCAGCTCTAAGGCAATGGAGCACACCCAGAGCAGAAGTTCTACTTCAGCCAAATCAGGCCTGCCAGGAAACGGCGTTTCACAGGCCTTGGTAAGAGATGTTCCCGGTAGGCTGTAAGAGCACTGGGCAACGCCAGATGTTTCTTAGCTTCCCGAAGAGCTGGAAGCAAGATGCTTTGGTGCCACTCTCTCACTTTGGAATCAAGGCAGCCCTTTGGGGCAGGTAGCTCTAGGCCAGTGGAGCACACCCAGAGCAGAAGTTCTACTTCGGCCAGTTCAGGCCACCAACAAACTGCGTTTCACAGGCCTTGGTAAGAGATGTTCCCGGTAGGCTGTAAGAGCACTGGGCAACGCCAGATGTTTCTTAGCTTCCCGAAGAGCTGGAAGCAAGATGCTTTGGGGCCTCTCTGCCCCTTTGCAAACAAGGCGGCCCTTTGGGCCAGGCAGCTCTAGGCCAATGGAGCACACCCAGAGCAGAAGTTCTACTTCAGCTAGATCAGGCCACCAACAAAGTGCGTTTCACAGGCCTTGGTAAGAGATTTTCTCTCAGGCTGTAAGAGCACTGGGCAGAGCCAGTTGTTTCTTAGCTTCCCAAAGAGCTGGAAGCAAGATGCTTTGGGGGCTCCCTGCCCCTTTGCCAACAAGGCCGACCTTTGGGCCTTTCAGCTCTAGGCCAATGGAGCACACCCAGAGCAGAAGTTCTACCTCAGCCAGATAAGGCCTGCCAAGAAACAGCGTTTCAAAGGCTTTGGTAAGAGATGTTGCCGGTACTATGTCAGAGCACTGGGAAGAGACAGTTGTTTCTTAGCTTCCCAAAGAGCTGGAAGCAAGATGCGTTGGGGCTTCTCTGCCCCTTTGCAAACAAGGCATCCCTTTGGGCCTTTCAGCTCTAGGCCAATGGAGCAGAGCCAGAGCAGAAGTCCTACTTCAGCCAGATCAGGCCTGCCAAGGAACTGCGTTTCAGAGGCCTTTGTATGTGACGTTCCCGGTAGGCTGTGAGAGCACGGTGCAGAGCCAGTTGTTTCCTTGTTTCCCAAACAGCTGGAAGCAAGACGCTTTGGGGCCTCTCTGCCCCTTTGGAAACAAGGCAGCACGTTGGGTCTGGCAGCTCTAGGGCAATGGAGCACAGCCAGAGCAGAAGTTCTACTTCTTCCAGATCAGGCCTGCCTAGAAAGTGCGTTTCACAGGCCTTGATAAGAGATGTTCTCTTAGGCTATAAGAGCACTGGGCACAGCCAGTTGTTTCTTAGCTTCCCAAGAGGTGGAAGCAAGATGCTTTGGGGCCTCTCTCCCCCTTTGGAAACAAGGCAGCCCTTTGGGCCTTTCAGCTCTAGGGCAATGGAGCACACCCAGAGCAGAAGTTCTACCTCAGCCAGATCAGGCCTGCCAAGAAACTGCTTTTCACAGGCCTTCGTAAGAGGTGTTCCCGGAAGGCTGTAAGAGTACCTGGCAGAGCGAGTTGTTTCTTAGCTTCAAAAACAGCTGGAAGCAACATGATTTGGGGCCTCTCTCCCCCTTTGGAAACAAAGCAGCCTTTGTGCCTGGCAGCTCTAGGCCCAAGTAGCACACCCAGAGCACAAGTTCTACCTCAGCCAGATAAGGCCTGTCAAGAAGCTGCGTTTCACAGGCCTTTGTATGTGACGTTCCCGGTTGGCTTTGAGAGCACTGTGCAGAGCCAGTTGTTTTAGCTTCCCAGAGAGCAGGAAGCAAGATGCTTTGGGGCCTCTCTCACACTTTGGAAATAAAGGCAGCCCTTTGGGCCTGGCAGCCCTAGGCCAATGGAGTACACCCAGAGCAGAAGTTCTACCTCAGCCAGATCAGGCCTTCCAAGAAACTGCGTCTCACAGGCCTTTCTCTGTCACGTTGCCGGTAGGCTGTGAGAGCACTGTGCAGAGCCAGTTGTTTCTTAGCTTCCCAAAGATTTGGAAGCAAGATGCTTTGGGGACTCTCAGCCCCTTTGGAAACAAGGCGGCCCTTTGGGCCTGGCAGCTCTAGGCCAAAGTAGCACGCCCAGAGCAGGAGTTCTACTTCAGCCAGATCAGGCCTGCCAAGAAACTGCGTTTCACAGGCCTTGGTAAGAGATGTTCCCGGTAGGCTGTGAGAGCACTGTGGAGAGCCAGTTGCTTTAGCTTCCCACAGAGCTGGAAGCAAGATGCTTTGGGGCCTCTCTCTCCCTTTGGACACAAGGCAGCCGTTTGCGCCTGGGAGCTCTAGGCCAATGGAGCACACCCACAGCAGAAGTTCTACTTCAGGCAGATCAGTCCTGCCCAGAAACTGCGTTTCACAGCCCTTGGTAAGAGATGTTCACGGTAGGCTGTGAGAGCACTGGGCAGAACCAGTTGTTTTTTAGCTTCCCAAAGTGCTGGAGGCAAGATGCTTTGGGGCCTCTCTCACCCTTTGGAAACAAGGCAGCCCTTAGGTCCTGGTAGCTCTAGGCCTATGTAGCACAACCAGAACAGAAGTTCTACTTCAGCCAGATCAGGCCTGCCAGGAAACTGCGTTTCACAGGCCTTGGTAAGAGATGTTCCCGGTAGGCTGTAAGAGCACTGGGCAGAGCCAGTTGTTTCTTACCTTCCTGAAAAGCTGGAAGCACGACGCTTGGGACCCCTCTGCCCGTTTGGGAACAAGGCAGCCTTTTGGGTCGGGAAGCTCTAGGCCAATGGAGCACACGCAGAGCAGGAGTTCTACTTCAGCCTGATCAGGCCTGCAAAGAAACAGCGTTTGACAGGCCTTGGTAAGAGATGTTCCCGGTAGGTGTAAGAGCACTGGGCAGAGCCAGTTGTTTCTTAGCTTCGCAAAGACCGGGAAGCAAGATGCTTTGGGCCTCTCTGCCCCTTGGAAACAGGGCAGCACTTGGGGCCTGGCAGCTCTAGGGCAATGGAGCACACCCAGAGCCGGAGTTCTACTTCAGCCAGATGAGGCCTGCCAAGAAACTGCGTTTCACAGGCCTTTCAAAGACATGTTCCCGGTAGGCTGTAAGAGCACGGGGCAGAGCGAGTTGGTTCTTAGCTTCCCAGAGAGCTGGAAGCAAGATGCTTTGGGGCCTCTCTGCCCCTTTGGAAACAAGGCAGCACCTTGGGCCTGGCAGCTCTAGGGCAATGGAGCACACCCAGAGCAGAAGTTCTACTTCAGCCAAATCAGGCCTGCCAGGAAACGGCGTTTCACAGGCCTTGGTAAGAGATGTTCCCGGTAGGCTGTAAGAGCACTGGGCAACGCCAGATGTTTCTTAGCTTCCCGAAGAGCTGGAAGCAAGATGCTTTGGTGCCACTCTCTCACTTTGGAATCAAGGCAGCCCTTTGGGGCAGGTAGCTCTAGGCCAGTGGAGCACACCCAGAGCAGAAGTTCTACTTCAGCTAGATCAGGCCACCAACAAAGTGCGTTTCACAGGCCTTGGTAAGAGATTTTCTCTCAGGCTGTAAGAGCACTGGGCAGAGCCAGTTGTCTCTTAGCTTCCCAAAGAGCTGGAAGCAAGATGCTTTGGGGGCTCCCTGCCCCTTTGCCAACAAGGCCGACCTTTGGGCCTTTCAGCTCTAGGCCAATGGAGCACACCCAGAGCAGAAGTTCTACCTCAGCCAGATAAGGCCTGCCAAGAAACAGCGTTTCAAAGGCTTTGGTAAGAGATGTTGCCGGTACTCTGTCAGAGCACTGGGCAGAGACAGTTGTTTCTTAGCTTCCCAAAGAGCTGGAAGCAAGATGCTTTGGGGCCTCTCTGCCCCTTTGCAAACAAGGCATCCCTTTGGGCCTTTCAGCTCTAGGCCAATGGAGCACAGCCAGAGCAGAAGTCCTACTTCAGCCAGATCAGGCCTGCCAAGGAACTGCGTTTCAGAGGCCTTTGTATGTGACGTTCCCGGTAGGCTGTGAGAGCACGGTGCAGAGCCAGTTGTTTCCTTGTTTCCCAAACAGCTGGAAGCAAGACGCTTTGGGGCCTCTCTGCCCCTTTGGAAACCAGGCAGCACGTTGGGTCTGGCAGCTCTAGGTCAATGGAGCACACCCAGAGCAGAAGTTCTACTTCTTCCAGATCAGGCCTGCCTAGAAAGTGCGTTTCACAGGCCTTGATAAGAGATGTTCTCTTAGGCTATAAGAGCACTGGGCACAGCCAGTTGTTTCTTAGCTTCCCAAGAGGTGGAAGCAAGATGCTTTGGGGCCTCTCTCCCCCTTTGGAAACAAGGCAGCCCTTTGGGCCTTTCAGCTCTAGGGCAATGGAGCACACCCAGAGCAGAAGTTCTACCTCAGCCAGATCAGGCCTGCCAAGAAACTGCTTTTCACAGGCCTTCGTAAGAGGTGTTCCCGGAAGGCTGTAAAAGTACCTGGCAGAGCGAGTTGTTTCTTAGCTTCAAAAACAGCTGGAAGCAACATGATTTGGGGCCTCTCTCCCCCTTTGGAAACAAAGCAGCCTTTGTGCCTGGCAGCTCTAGGCCAAAGTAGCACACCCAGAACACAAGTTCTACCTCAGCCAGATAAGGCCTGTCAAGAAGCTGCGTTTCACAGGCCTTTGTATGTGACGTTCCCGGTTGGCTTTGAGAGCACTGTGCAGAGCCAGTTGTTTTAGCTTCCCAGAGAGCAGGAAGCAAGATGCTTTGGGGCCTCTCTCACACTTTGGAAATAAAGGCAGCCCTTTGGGCCTGGCAGCCCTAGGCCAATGGAGTACACCCAGAGCAGAAGTTCTACCTCAGCCAGATCAGGCCTTCCAAGAAACTGCGTCTCACAGGCCTTTCTCTGTCACGTTGCCGGTAGGCTGTGAGAGCACTGTGCAGAGCCAGTTGTTTCTTAGCTTCCCAAAGATTTGGAAGCAAGATGCTTTGGGGACTCTCAGCCCCTTTGGAAACAAGGCGGCCCTTTGGGCCTGGCAGCTCTAGGCCAAAGTAGCACGCCCAGAGCAGGAGTTCTACTTCAGCCAGATCAGGCCTGCCAGGAAACTGCGTTTCACAGGCCTTGGTAAGAGATGTTCCCGGTAGGCTGTAAGAGCACTGGGCAGAGCCAGTTGTTTCTTACCTTCCTGAAAAGCTGGAAGCAAGACGCTTGGGACCCCTCTGCCCGTTTGGGAACAAGGCAGCCTTTTGGGTCGGGAAGCTCTAGGCCAATGGAGCACACGCAGAGCAGGAGTTCTACTTCAGCCTGATCAGGCCTGCAAAGAAACAGCGTTTGACAGGCCTTGGTAAGAGATGTTCCCGGTAGGTGTAAGAGCACTGGGCAGAGCCAGTTGTTTCTTAGCTTCGCAAAGACCGGGAAGCAAGATGCTTTGGGCCTCTCTGCCCCTTGGAAACAGGGCAGCACTTGGGGCCTGGCAGCTCTAGGGCAATGGAGCACACCCAGAGCCGGAGTTCTACTTCAGCCAGATGAGGCCTGCCAAGAAACTGCGTTTCACAGGCCTTTCAAAGACATGTTCCCGGTAGGCTGTAAGAGCACGGGGCAGAGCGAGTTGGTTCTTAGCTTCCCAGAGAGCTGGAAGCAAGATGCTTTGGGGCCTCTCTGCCCCTTTGGAAACAAGGCAGCACCTTGGGCCTGGCAGCTCTAAGGCAATGGAGCACACCCAGAGCAGAAGTTCTACTTCAGCCAAATCAGGCCTGCCAGGAAACGGCGTTTCACAGGCCTTGGTAAGAGATGTTCCCGGTAGGCTGTAAGAGCACTGGGCAACGCCAGATGTTTCTTAGCTTCCCGAAGAGCTGGAAGCAAGATGCTTTGGTGCCACTCTCTCACTTTGGAATCAAGGCAGCCCTTTGGGGCAGGTAGCTCTAGGCCAGTGGAGCACACCCAGAGCAGAAGTTCTACTTCGGCCAGTTCAGGCCACCAACAAACTGCGTTTCACAGGCCTTGGTAAGAGATGTTCCCGGTAGGCTGTAAGAGCACTGGGCAACGCCAGATGTTTCTTAGCTTCCCGAAGAGCTGGAAGCAAGATGCTTTGGGGCCTCTCTGCCCCTTTGCAAACAAGGCGGCCCTTTGGGCCAGGCAGCTCTAGGCCAATGGAGCACACCCAGAGCAGAAGTTCTACTTCAGCTAGATCAGGCCACCAACAAAGTGCGTTTCACAGGCCTTGGTAAGAGATTTTCTCTCAGGCTGTAAGAGCACTGGGCAGAGCCAGTTGTTTCTTAGCTTCCCAAAGAGCTGGAAGCAAGATGCTTTGGGGGCTCCCTGCCCCTTTGCCAACAAGGCCGACCTTTGGGCCTTTCAGCTCTAGGCCAATGGAGCACACCCAGAGCAGAAGTTCTACCTCAGCCAGATAAGGCCTGCCAAGAAACTGCGTTTCAAAGGCTTTGGTAAGAGATGTTGCCGGTACTCTGTCAGAGCACTGGGCAGAGACAGTTGTTTCTTAGCTTCCCAATGAGCTGGAAGCAAGATGCTTTGGGGCCTCTCTGCCCCTTTGCAAACAAGGCATCCCTTTGGGCCTTTCAGCTCTAGGCCAATGGAGCACACCCAGAGCAGAAGTCCTACTTCAGCCAGATCAGGCCTGCCAAGGAACTGCGTTTCAGAGGCCTTTGTATGTGACGTTCCCGGTAGGCTGTGAGAGCACGGTGCAGAGCCAGTTGTTTCCTTGTTTCCCAAACAGCTGGAAGCAAGACGCTTTGGGGCCTCTCTGCCCCTTTGGAAACAAGGCAGCACATTGGGTCTGGCAGCTCTAGGGCAATGGAGCACAACCAGAGCAGAAGTTCTACTTCTTCCAGATCAGGCCTGCCTAGAAAGTGCGTTTCACAGGCCTTGATAAGAGATGTTCTCTTAGGCTATAAGAGCACTGGGCACAGCCAGTTGTTTCTTAGCTTCCCAAGAGGTGGAAGCAAGATGCTTTGGGGCCTCTCTCCCCCTTTGGAAACAAGGCAGCCCTTTGGGCCTTTCAGCTCTAGGGCAATGGAGCACACCCAGAGCTGAAGTTCTACCTCAGCCAGATCAGGCCTGCCAAGAAACTGCTTTTCACAGGCCTTCGTAAGAGGTGTTCCCGGAAGGCTGTAAGAGTACCTGGCAGAGCGAGTTGTTTCTTAGCTTCAAAAACAGCTGGAAGCAACATGATTTGGGGCCTCTCTCCCCCTTTGGAAACAAAGCAGCCTTTGTGCCTGGCAGCTCTAGGCCAAAGTAGCACACCCAGAGCACAAGTTCTACCTCAGCCAGATAAGGCCTGTCAAGAAGCTGCGTTTCACAGGCCTTTGTATGTGACGTTCCCGGTTGGCTTTGAGAGCACTGTGCAGAGCCAGTTGTTTTAGCTTCCCAGAGAGCAGGAAGCAAGATGCTTTGGGGCCTCTCTCACACTTTGGAAATAAAGGCAGCCCTTTGGGCCTGGCAGCGCTAGGCCAATGGAGTACACCCAGAGCAGAAGTTCTACCTCAGCCAGATCAGGCCTTCCAAGAAACTGCGTCTCACAGGCCTTTCTCTGTCACGTTGACGGTAGGCTGTGAGAGCACTGTGCAGAGCCAGTTGTTTCTTAGCTTCCCAAAGAGCTGGAAGCAAGATGCTTTGGGGGCTCCCTGCCCCTTTGCCAACAAGGCCGACCTTTGGGCCTTTCAGCTCTAGGCCAATGGAGCACACCCAGAGCAGAAGTTCTACCTCAGCGAGATAAGGCCTGCCAAGAAACTGCGTTTCAAAGGCTTTGGTAACAGATGTTCCCGGTACTCTGTCAGAGCACTGGGCAGAGACAGTTGTTTCTTAGCTTCCCAATGAGCTGGAAGCAAGATGCTTTGGGGCCTCTCTGCCCCTTTGCAAACAAGGCATCCCTTTGGGCCTTTCAGCTCTAGGCCAATGGAGCACACCCAGAGCAGAAGTTCTACCTCAGCCAGATCAGGCCTGCCAAGAAACTGCTTTTCACAGGCCTTCGTAAGAGGTGTTCCCGGAAGGCTGTAAGAGTACCTGGCAGAGCGAGTTGTTTCTTAGCTTCAAAAACAGCTGGAAGCAACATGATTTGGGGCCTCTCTCCCCCTTTGGAAACAAAGCAGCCTTTGTGCCTGGCAGCTCTAGGCCAAAGTAGCACACCCAGAGCACAAGTTCTACCTCAGCCAGATAAGGCCTGTCAAGAAGCTGCGTTTCACAGGCCTTTGTATGTGACGTTCCCGGTTGGCTTTGAGAGCACTGTGCAGAGCCAGTTGTTTTAGCTTCCCAGAGAGCAGGAAGCAAGATGCTTTGGGGCCTCTCTCACACTTTGGAAATAAAAGCAGCCCTTTGGGCCTGGCAGCCCTAGGCCAATGGAGTACACCCAGAGCAGAAGTTCTACATCAGCCAGATCAGGCCTTTCAAGAAACTGCGTCTCACAGGCCTTTCTCTGTCACGTTGCCGGTAGGCTGTGAGAGCACTGTGCAGAGCCAGTTGTTTCTTAGCTTCCCAAAGATTTGGAAGCAAGATACTTTGGGGACTCTCAGCCCCTTTGGAAACAAGGCGGCCCTTTGGGCCTGGCAGCTCTAGGCCAAAGTTGCACGCCCAGAGCAGGAGTTCTACTTCAGCCAGATCAGGCCTGCCAGGAAACTGCGTTTCACAGGCCTTGGTAAGAGATGTTCCCGGTAGGCTGTAAGAGCACTGGGCAGAGCCAGTTGTTTCTTACCTTCCTGAAAAGCTGGAAGCAAGACGCTTGGGACCCCTCTGCCCGTTTGGGAACAAGGCAGCCTTTTGGGTCGGGAAGCTCTAGGCCAATGGAGCACACGCAGAGCAGGAGTTCTACTTCAGCCTGATCAGGCCTGCAAAGAAACAGCGTTTGACAGGCCTTGGTAAGAGATGTTCCCGGTAGGTGTAAGAGCACTGGGCAGAGCCAGTTGTTTCTTAGCTTCGCAAAGACCGGGAAGCAAGATGCTTTGGGCCTCTCTGCCCCTTGGAAACAGGGCAGCACTTGGGGCCTGGCAGCTCTAGGGCAATGGAGCACACCCAGAGCCGGAGTTCTACTTCAGCCAGATGAGGCCTGCCAAGAAACTGCGTTTCACAGGCCTTTCAAAGACATGTTCCCGGTAGGCTGTAAGAGCACGGGGCAGAGCGAGTTGGTTCTTAGCTTCCCAGAGAGCTGGAAGCAAGATGCTTTGGGGCCTCTCTGCCCCTTTGGAAACAAGGCAGCACCTTGGGCCTGGCAGCTCTAGGGCAATGGAGCACACCCAGAGCAGAAGTTCTACTTCAGCCAAATCAGGCCTGCCAGGAAACGGCGTTTCACAGGCCTTGGTAAGAGATGTTCCCGGTAGGCTGTAAGAGCACTGGGCAAAGCCAGATGTTTCTTAGCTTCCCGAAGAGCTGGAAGCAAGATGCTTTGGTGCCACTCTCTCACTTTGGAATCAAGGCAGCCCTTTGGGGCAGGTAGCTCCAGGCCAGTGGAGCACACCCAGAGCAGAAGTTCTACTTCGGCCAGTTCAGGCCACCAACAAACTGCGTTTCACAGGCCTTGCTAAGAGATGTTCCCAGTAGGCTGTAAGAGCCCTGGGCAACGCCAGATGTTTCTTAGCTTCCCGAAGAGCTGGAAGCAAGATGCTTTGGGGCCTCTCTGCCCCTTTGCAAACAAGGCGGCCCTTTGGGCCAGGCAGCTCTAGGCCAATGGAGCACACCCAGAGCAGAAGTTCTACTTCAGCTAGATCAGGCCACCAACAATGTGTGTTTAACAGGCCTTGGTAAGAGATTTTCTCTCAGGCTGTAAGAGCACTGGGCAGAGCCAGTTGTTTCTTAGCTTCCCAAAGAGCTGGAAGCAAGATGCTTTGGGGGCTCCCTGCCCCTTTGCCAACAAGGCCGACCTTTGGGCCTTTCAGCTCTAGGCCAATGGAGCACACCCAGAGCAGAAGTCCTACTTCAGCCAGATCAGGCCTGCCAAGGAACTGCGTTTCAGAGGCCTTTGTATGTGACGTTCCCGGTAGGCTGTGAGAGCACGGTGCAGAGCCAGTTGTTTCCTTGTTTCCCAAACAGCTGGAAGCAAGACGCTTTGGGGCCTCTCTGCCCCTTTGGAAACAAGGCAGCACCTTGGGCCTGGCAGCTCTAGGGCAATGGAGCACAACCAGAGATGAAGTTCTACTTCTTCCAGATCAGGCCTGCCTAGACAGTGCGTTTCACAGGCCTTGATAAGAGATGTTCTCTTAGGCTATAAGAGCACTGGGCACAGCCAGTTGTTTCTTAGCTTCCCAAGAGGTGGAAGCAAGATGCTTTGGGGCCTCTCTCCCCCTTTGGAAACAAGGCAGCCCTTTGGGCCTTTCAGCTCTAGGGCAATGGAGCACACCCAGAGCAGAAGTTCTACCTCAGCCAGATCAGGCCTGCCAAGAAACTGCTTTTCACAGGCCTTCGTAAGAGGTGTTCCCGGAAGGCTGTAAGAGTACCTGGCAGAGCGAGTTGTTTCTTAGCTTCAAAAACAGCTGGAAGCAACATGATTTGGGGCCTCTCTCCCCCTTTGGAAACAAAGCAGCCTTTGTGCCTGGCAGCTCTAGGCCAAAGTAGCACACCCAGAGCACAAGTTCTACCTCAGCCAGATAAGGCCTGTCAAGAAGCTGCGTTTCACAGGCCTTTGTATGTGACGTTCCCGGTTGGCTTTGAGAGCACTGTGCAGAGCCAGTTGTTTTAGCTTCCCAGAGAGCAGGAAGCAAGATGCTTTGGGGCCTCTCTCACACTTTGGAAATAAAGGCAGCCCTTTGGGCCTGGCAGCGCTAGGCCAATGGAGTACACCCAGAGCAGAAGTTCTACCTCAGCCAGATCAGGCCTTCCAAGAAACTGCGTCTCACAGGCCTTTCTCTGTCACGTTGACGGTAGGCTGTGAGAGCACTGTGCAGAGCCAGTTGTTTCTTAGCTTCCCAAAGAGCTGGAAGCAAGATGCTTTGGGGGCTCCCTGCCCCTTTGCCAACAAGGCCGACCTTTGGGCCTTTCAGCTCTAGGCCAATGGAGCACACCCAGAGCAGAAGTTCTACCTCAGCGAGATAAGGCCTGCCAAGAAACTGCGTTTCAAAGGCTTTGGTAACAGATGTTCCCGGTACTCTGTCAGAGCACTGGGCAGAGACAGTTGTTTCTTAGCTTCCCAATGAGCTGGAAGCAAGATGCTTTGGGGCCTCTCTGCCCCTTTGCAAACAAGGCATCCCTTTGGGCCTTTCAGCTCTAGGCCAATGGAGCACACCCAGAGCAGAAGTTCTACCTCAGCCAGATCAGGCCTGCCAAGAAACTGCTTTTCACAGGCCTTCGTAAGAGGTGTTCCCGGAAGGCTGTAAGAGTACCTGGCAGAGCGAGTTGTTTCTTAGCTTCAAAAACAGCTGGAAGCAACATGATTTGGGGCCTCTCTCCCCCTTTGGAAACAAAGCAGCCTTTGTGCCTGGCAGCTCTAGGCCAAAGTAGCACACCCAGAGCACAAGTTCTACCTCAGCCAGATAAGGCCTGTCAAGAAGCTGCGTTTCACAGGCCTTTGTATGTGACGTTCCCGGTTGGCTTTGAGAGCACTGTGCAGAGCCAGTTGTTTTAGCTTCCCAGAGAGCAGGAAGCAAGATGCTTTGGGGCCTCTCTCACACTTTGGAAATAAAAGCAGCCCTTTGGGCCTGGCAGCCCTAGGCCAATGGAGTACACCCAGAGCAGAAGTTCTACATCAGCCAGATCAGGCCTTTCAAGAAACTGCGTCTCACAGGCCTTTCTCTGTCACGTTGCCGGTAGGCTGTGAGAGCACTGTGCAGAGCCAGTTGTTTCTTAGCTTCCCAAAGATTTGGAAGCAAGATACTTTGGGGACTCTCAGCCCCTTTGGAAACAAGGCGGCCCTTTGGGCCTGGCAGCTCTAGGCCAAAGTTGCACGCCCAGAGCAGGAGTTCTACTTCAGCCAGATCAGGCCTGCCAGGAAACTGCGTTTCACAGGCCTTGGTAAGAGATGTTCCCGGTAGGCTGTAAGAGCACTGGGCAGAGCCAGTTGTTTCTTACCTTCCTGAAAAGCTGGAAGCAAGACGCTTGGGACCCCTCTGCCCGTTTGGGAACAAGGCAGCCTTTTGGGTCGGGAAGCTCTAGGCCAATGGAGCACACGCAGAGCAGGAGTTCTACTTCAGCCTGATCAGGCCTGCAAAGAAACAGCGTTTGACAGGCCTTGGTAAGAGATGTTCCCGGTAGGTGTAAGAGCACTGGGCAGAGCCAGTTGTTTCTTAGCTTCGCAAAGACCGGGAAGCAAGATGCTTTGGGCCTCTCTGCCCCTTGGAAACAGGGCAGCACTTGGGGCCTGGCAGCTGTAGGGCAATGGAGCACACCCAGAGCCGGAGTTCTACTTCAGCCAGATGAGGCCTGCCAAGAAACTGCGTTTCACAGGCCTTTCAAAGACATGTTCCCGGTAGGCTGTAAGAGCACGGGGCAGAGCGAGTTGGTTCTTAGCTTCCCAGAGAGCTGGAAGCAAGATGCTTTGGGGCCTCTCTGCCCCTTTGGAAACAAGGCAGCACCTTGGGCCTGGCAGCTCTAGGGCAATGGAGCACACCCAGAGCAGAAGTTCTACTTCAGCCAAATCAGGCCTGCCAGGAAACGGCGTTTCACAGGCCTTGGTAAGAGATGTTCCCGGTAGGCTGTAAGAGCACTGGGCAAAGCCAGATGTTTCTTAGCTTCCCGAAGAGCTGGAAGCAAGATGCTTTGGTGCCACTCTCTCACTTTGGAATCAAGGCA
This sequence comes from Equus asinus, assembly GCF_041296235.1. Lineage (NCBI taxonomy): Eukaryota > Metazoa > Chordata > Mammalia > Perissodactyla > Equidae > Equus > Equus asinus. The sequence goes on from NW_027225523.1 coordinate 2,980,634, forward strand.
GCCCTTTGGGGCAGGTAGCTCCAGGCCAGTGGAGCACACCCAGAGCAGAAGTTCTACTTCGGCCAGTTCAGGCCACCAACAAACTGCGTTTCACAGGCCTTGCTAAGAGATGTTCCCAGTAGGCTGTAAGAGCCCTGGGCAACGCCAGATGTTTCTTAGCTTCCCGAAGAGCTGGAAGCAAGATGCTTTGGGGCCTCTCTGCCCCTTTGCAAACAAGGCGGCCCTTTGGGCCAGGCAGCTCTAGGCCAATGGAGCACACCCAGAGCAGAAGTTCTACTTCAGCTAGATCAGGCCACCAACAATGTGTGTTTAACAGGCCTTGGTAAGAGATTTTCTCTCAGGCTGTAAGAGCACTGGGCAGAGCCAGTTGTTTCTTAGCTTCCCAAAGAGCTGGAAGCAAGATGCTTTGGGGGCTCCCTGCCCCTTTGCCAACAAGGCCGACCTTTGGGCCTTTCAGCTCTAGGCCAATGGAGCACACCCAGAGCAGAAGTCCTACTTCAGCCAGATCAGGCCTGCCAAGGAACTGCGTTTCAGAGGCCTTTGTATGTGACGTTCCCGGTAGGCTGTGAGAGCACGGTGCAGAGCCAGTTGTTTCCTTGTTTCCCAAACAGCTGGAAGCAAGACGCTTTGGGGCCTCTCTGCCCCTTTGGAAACAAGGCAGCACCTTGGGCCTGGCAGCTCTAGGGCAATGGAGCACAACCAGAGATGAAGTTCTACTTCTTCCAGATCAGGCCTGCCTAGACAGTGCGTTTCACAGGCCTTGATAAGAGATGTTCTCTTAGGCTATAAGAGCACTGGGCACAGCCAGTTGTTTCTTAGCTTCCCAAGAGGTGGAAGCAAGATGCTTTGGGGCCTCTCTCCCCCTTTGGAAACAAGGCAGCCCTTTGGGCCTTTCAGCTCTAGGGCAATGGAGCACACCCAGAGCAGAAGTTCTACCTCAGCCAGATCAGGCCTGCCAAGAAACTGCTTTTCACAGGCCTTCGTAAGAGGTGTTCCCGGAAGGCTGTAAGAGTACCTGGCAGAGCGAGTTGTTTCTTAGCTTCAAAAACAGCTGGAAGCAACATGATTTGGGGCCTCTCTCCCCCTTTGGAAACAAAGCAGCCTTTGTGCCTGGCAGCTCTAGGCCAAAGTAGCACACCCAGAGCACAAGTTCTACCTCAGCCAGATAAGGCCTGTCAAGAAGCTGCGTTTCACAGGCCTTTGTATGTGACGTTCCCGGTTGGCTTTGAGAGCACTGTGCAGAGCCAGTTGTTTTAGCTTCCCAGAGAGCAGGAAGCAAGATGCTTTGGGGCCTCTCTCACACTTTGGAAACAAGGCAGCCCTTAGGTCCTGGTAGCTCTAGGCCTATGTAGCACAACCAGAACAGAAGTTCTACTTCAGCCAGGTCAGGCCTGCCAAGAAACTGCGTTTCACAGGCCTTTCAAAGAGATGTTCTCTTAGGCTGTAAGAGCACTGGGCAGAGCCAGCTGTTTCTTAGCTTCCCGAAGAGCTGGGAGCAAGATGCTTTGGGTCCACTCTCCGTCTTTGGAATCAAGGCAGCCCTTTGGGGCAGGTAGCTCTAGGCCAGTGGAGCACACCCAGAGCAGAAGTTCTACTTCGGCCAGTTCAGGCCACCAACAAACTGCGTTTCACAGGCCTTGGTAAGAGATGTTCCCGGTAGGCTGTAAGAGCACTGGGCAACGCCCGATGTTTCTTAGCTTCCCGAAGAGCTGGAAGCAAGATGCTTTGGGGCCTCTCATCCCCTTTGCAAACAAGGCGGCCCTTTGGGCCAGGCAGCTCTAGGCCAATGGAGCACACCCAGAGCAGAAGTTCTACTTCAGCTAGATCAGGCCACCAACAAAGTGCGTTTCACAGGCCTTGGTAAGAGATTTTCTCTCAGGCTGTAAGAGCACTGGGCAGAGCCAGTTGTTTCTTAGCTTCCCAAAGAGCTGGAAGCAAGATGCTTTGGGGGCTCCCTGCCCCTTTGCCAACAAGGCCGACCTTTGGGCCTTTCAGCTCTAGGCCAATGGAGCACACCCAGAGCAGAAGTTCTACCTCAGCCAGATAAGGCCTGCCAAGAAACTGCGTTTCAAAGGCTTTGGTAAGAGATGTTGCCAGTACTCTGTCAGAGCACTGGGCAGAGACAGTTGTTTCTTAGCTTCCCAAGAGGTGGAAGCAAGATGCTTTGGGGCCTCTCTGCCCCTTTGCAAACAAGGCATCCCTTTGGGCCTTTCAGCTCTAGGGCAATGGAGCACACCCAGAGCAGAAGTTCTACCTCAGCCAGATCAGGCCTGCCAAGAAACTGCTTTTCACAGGCCTTCGTAAGAGGTGTTCCCGGAAGGCTGTAAGAGTACCTGGCAGAGCGAGTTGTTTCTTAGCTTCAAAAACAGCTGGAAGCAACATGATTTGGGGCCTCTCTCCCCCTTTGGAAACAAAGCAGCCTTTGTGCCTGGCAGCTCTAGGCCAAAGTAGCACACCCAGAGCACAAGTTCTACCTCAGCCAGATAAGGCCTGTCAAGAAGCTGCGTTTCACAGGCCTTTGTATGTGACGTTCCCGGTTGGCTTTGAGAGCACTGTGCAGAGCCAGTTGTTTTAGCTTCCCAGAGAGCAGGAAGCAAGATGCTTTGGGGCCTCTCTCACACTTTGGAAATAAAGGCAGCCCTTTGGGCCTGGCAGCCCTAGGCCAATGGAGTACACCCAGAGCAGAAGTTCTACCTCAGCCAGATCAGGCCTTCCAAGAAACTGCGTCTCACAGGCCTTTCTCTGTCACGTTGCCGGTAGGCTGTGAGAGCACTGTGCGGAGCCAGTTGTTTCTTAGCTTCCCAAAGATTTGGAAGCAAGATGCTTTGGGGACTCTCAGCCCCTTTGGAAACAAGGCGACCCTTTGGGCCTGGCAGCTCTAGGCCAAAGTAGCACGCCCAGAGCAGGAGTTCTACTTCAGCCAGATCAGGCCTGCCAAGAAACTGCGTTTCACAGGCCTTGGTAAGAGACGTTCCCGGTAGGCTGTGAGAGCACTGTGGAGAGCCAGTTGCTTTAGCTTCCCACAGAGCTGGAAGCAAGATGCTTTGGGGCCTCTCTCTCCCTTTGGACACAAGGCAGCCGTTTGCGCCTGGCAGCTCTAGGCCAATGGAGCACACCCACAGCAGAAGTTCTACTTCAGGCAGATCAGTCCTGCCCAGAAACTGCGTTTCACAGCCCTTGGTAAGAGATGTTCACGGTAGGCTGTGAGAGCACTGGGCAGAACCAGTTGTTTTTTAGCTTCCCAAAGTGCTGGAGGCAAGATGCTTTGGGGCCTCTCTCACCCTTTGGAAACAAGGCAGCCCTTAGGTCCTGGTAGCTCTAGGCCTATGTAGCACAACAAGAACAGAAGTTCTACTTCAGCCAGGTCAGGCCTGCCAAGAAACTGCGTTTCACAGGCCTTTCAAAGAGATGTTCTCTTAGGCTGTAAGAGCACTGGGCAGAGCCAGCTGTTTCTTAGCTTCCCGAAGAGCTGGGAGCAAGATGCTTTGGGTCCACTCTCCGTCTTTGGAATCAAGGCAGCCCTTTGGGGCAGGTAGCTCTAGGCCAGTGGAGCACACCCAGAGCAGAAGTTCTACTTCGGCCAGTTCAGGCCACCAACAAACTGCGTTTCACAGGCCTTGGTAAGAGATGTTCCCGGTAGGCTGTAAGAGCACTGGGCAACGCCCGATGTTTCTTAGCTTCCCGAAGAGCTGGAAGCAAGATGCTTTGGGGCCTCTCTGCCCCTTTGCAAACAAGGCGGCCCTTTGGGCCAGGCAGCTCTAGGCCAATGGAGCACACCCAGAGCAGAAGTTCTACTTCAGCTAGATCAGGCCACCAACAAAGTGCGTTTCACAGGCCTTGGTAAGAGATTTTCTCTCAGGCTGTAAGAGCACTGGGCAGAGCCAGTTGTTTCTTAGCTTCCCAAAGAGCTGGAAGCAAGATGCTTTGGGGGCTCCCTGCCCCTTTGCCAACAAGGCTGACCTTTGGGCCTTTCAGCTCTAGGCCAATGGAGCACACCCAGAGCAGAAGTTCTACCTCAGCCAGATAAGGCCTGCCAAGAAACTGCGTTTCAAAGGCTTTGGTAAGAGATGTTGCCGGTACTCTGTCAGAGTACTGGGCAGAGACAGTTGTTTCTTAGCTTCCCAAAGAGCTGGAAGCAAGATGCTTTGGGGCCTCTCTGCCCCTTTGCAAACAAGGCATCCCTTTGGGCCTTTCAGCTCTAGGGCAATGGAGCACACCCAGAGCAGAAGTTCTACCTCAGCCAGATCAGGCCTACCAAGAAACTGCTTTTCACAGGCCTTCGTAAGAGGTGTTCCCGGAAGGCTGTAAGAGTACCTGGCAGAGCGAGTTGTTTCTTAGCTTCAAAAACAGCTGGAAGCAACATGATTTGGGGCCTCTCTCCCCCTTTGGAAACAAAGCAGCCTTTGTGCCTGGCAGCTCTAGGCCAAAGTAGCACACCCAGAGCACAAGTTCTACCTCAGCCAGATAAGGCCTGTCAAGAAGCTGCGTTTCACAGGCCTTTGTATGTGACGTTCCCGGTTGGCTTTGAGAGCACTGTGCAGAGCCAGTTGTTTTAGCTTCCCAGAGAGCAGGAAGCAAGATGCTTTGGGGCCTCTCTCACCCTTTGGAAACAAGGCAGCCCTTAGGTCCTGGCAGCTCTAGGCCTATGTAGCACAACCAGAGCAGAAGTTCTACCTCAGCCAGATCAGGCCTTCCAAGAAACTGCGTCTCACAGGCCTTTCTCTGTCACGTTGCCGGTAGGCTGTGAGAGCACTGTGCGGAGCCAGTTGTTTCTTAGCTTCCCAAAGATTTGGAAGCAAGATGCTTTGGGGACTCTCAGCCCCTTTGGAAACAAGGCGGCCCTTTGGGCCTGGCAGCTCTAGGCCAAAGTAGCACGCCCAGAGCAGGAGTTCTACTTCAGCCAGATCAGGCCTGCCAAGAAACTGCGTTTCACAGGCCTTGGTAAGAGACGTTCCCGGTAGGCTGTGAGAGCACTGTGGAGAGCCAGTTGCTTTAGCTTCCCACAGAGCTGGAAGCAAGATGCTTTGGGGCCTCTCTCTCCCTTTGGACACAAGGCAGCCGTTTGCGCCTGGCAGCTCTAGGCCAATGGAGCACACCCACAGCAGAAGTTCTACTTCAGGCAGATCAGTCCTGCCCAGAAACTGCGTTTCACAGCCCTTGGTAAGAGATGTTCACGGTAGGCTGTGAGAGCACTGGGCAGAACCAGTTGTTTTTTAGCTTCCCAAAGTGCTGGAGGCAAGATGCTTTGGGGCCTCTCTCACCCTTTGGAAACAAGGCAGCCCTTAGGTCCTGGTAGCTCTAGGCCTATGTAGCACAACCAGAACAGAAGTTCTACTTCAGCCAGGTCAGGCCTGCCAAGAAACTGCGTTTCACAGGCCTTTCAAAGAGATGTTCTCTTAGGCTGTAAGAGCACTGGGCAGAGCCAGCTGTTTCTTAGCTTCCCGAAGAGCTGGGAGCAAGATGCTTTGGGTCCACTCTCCGTCTTTGGAATCAAGGCAGCCCTTTGGGGCAGGTAGCTCTAGGCCAGTGGAGCACACCCAGAGCAGAAGTTCTACTTCGGCCAGTTCAGGCCACCAACAAACTGCGTTTCACAGGCCTTGGTAAGAGATGTTCCCGGTAGGCTGTAAGAGCACTGGGCAACGCCCGATGTTTCTTAGCTTCCCGAAGAGCTGGAAGCAAGATGCTTTGGGGCCTCTCTGCCCCTTTGCAAACAAGGCGGCCCTTTGGGCCAGGCAGCTCTAGGCCAATGGAGCACACCCAGAGCAGAAGTTCTACTTCAGCTAGATCAGGCCACCAACAAAGTGCGTTTCACAGGCCTTGGTAAGAGATTTTCTCTCAGGCTGTAAGAGCACTGGGCAGAGCCAGTTGTTTCTTAGCTTCCCAAAGAGCTGGAAGCAAGATGCTTTGGGGGCTCCCTGCCCCTTTGCCAACAAGGCTGACCTTTGGGCCTTTCAGCTCTAGGCCAATGGAGCACACCCAGAGCAGAAGTTCTACCTCAGCCAGATAAGGCCTGCCAAGAAACTGCGTTTCAAAGGCTTTGGTAAGAGATGTTGCCGGTACTCTGTCAGAGTACTGGGCAGAGACAGTTGTTTCTTAGCTTCCCAAAGAGCTGGAAGCAAGATGCTTTGGGGCCTCTCTGCCCCTTTGCAAACAAGGCATCCCTTTGGGCCTTTCAGCTCTAGGGCAATGGAGCACACCCAGAGCAGAAGTTCTACCTCAGCCAGATCAGGCCTACCAAGAAACTGCTTTTCACAGGCCTTCGTAAGAGGTGTTCCCGGAAGGCTGTAAGAGTACCTGGCAGAGCGAGTTGTTTCTTAGCTTCAAAAACAGCTGGAAGCAACATGATTTGGGGCCTCTCTCCCCCTTTGGAAACAAAGCAGCCTTTGTGCCTGGCAGCTCTAGGCCAAAGTAGCACACCCAGAGCACAAGTTCTACCTCAGCCAGATAAGGCCTGTCAAGAAGCTGCGTTTCACAGGCCTTTGTATGTGACGTTCCCGGTTGGCTTTGAGAGCACTGTGCAGAGCCAGTTGTTTTAGCTTCCCAGAGAGCAGGAAGCAAGATGCTTTGGGGCCTCTCTCACCCTTTGGAAACAAGGCAGCCCTTAGGTCCTGGTAGCTCTAGGCCTATGTAGCACAACCAGAGCAGAAGTTCTACCTCAGCCAGATCAGGCCTTCCAAGAAACTGCGTCTCACAGGCCTTTCTCTGTCACGTTGCCGGTAGGCTGTGAGAGCACTGTGCGGAGCCAGTTGTTTCTTAGCTTCCCAAAGATTTGGAAGCAAGATGCTTTGGGGACTCTCAGCCCCTTTGGAAACAAGGCGGCCCTTTGGGCCTGGCAGCTCTAGGCCAAAGTAGCACGCCCAGAGCAGGAGTTCTACTTCAGCCAGATCAGGCCTGCCAAGAAACTGCGTTTCACAGGCCTTGGTAAGAGACGTTCCCGGTAGGCTGTGAGAGCACTGTGGAGAGCCAGTTGCTTTAGCTTCCCACAGAGCTGGAAGCAAGATGCTTTGGGGCCTCTCTCTCCCTTTGGACACAAGGCAGCCGTTTGCGCCTGGCAGCTCTAGGCCAATGGAGCACACCCACAGCAGAAGTTCTACTTCAGGCAGATCAGTCCTGCCCAGAAACTGCGTTTCACAGCCCTTGGTAAGAGATGTTCACGGTAGGCTGTGAGAGCACTGGGCAGAACCAGTTGTTTTTTAGCTTCCCAAAGTGCTGGAGGCAAGATGCTTTGGGGCCTCTCTCACCCTTTGGAAACAAGGCAGCCCTTAGGTCCTGGTAGCTCTAGGCCTATGTAGCACAACCAGAACAGAAGTTCTACTTCAGCCAGGTCAGGCCTGCCAAGAAACTGCGTTTCACAGGCCTTTCAAAGAGATGTTCTCTTAGGCTGTAAGAGCACTGGGCAGAGCCAGCTGTTTCTTAGCTTCCCGAAGAGCTGGGAGCAAGATGCTTTGGGTCCACTCTCCGTCTTTGGAATCAAGGCAGCCCTTTGGGGCAGGTAGCTCTAGGCCAGTGGAGCACACCCAGAGCAGAAGTTCTACTTCGGCCAGTTCAGGCCACCAACAAACTGCGTTTCACAGGCCTTGGTAAGAGATGTTCCCGGTAGGCTGTAAGAGCACTGGGCAACGCCCGATGTTTCTTAGCTTCCCGAAGAGCTGGAAGCAAGATGCTTTGGGGCCTCTCATCCCCTTTGCAAACAAGGCGGCCCTTTGGGCCAGGCAGCTCTAGGCCAATGGAGCACACCCAGAGCAGAAGTTCTACTTCAGCTAGATCAGGCCACCAACAAAGTGCGTTTCACAGGCCTTGGTAAGAGATTTTCTCTCAGGCTGTAAGAGCACTGGGCAGAGCCAGTTGTTTCTTAGCTTCCCAAAGAGCTGGAAGCAAGATGCTTTGGGGGCTCCCTGCCCCTTTGCCAACAAGGCTGACCTTTGGGCCTTTCAGCTCTAGGCCAATGGAGCACACCCAGAGCAGAAGTTCTACCTCAGCCAGATAAGGCCTGCCAAGAAACTGCGTTTCAAAGGCTTTGGTAAGAGATGTTGCCGGTACTCTGTCAGAGTACTGGGCAGAGACAGTTGTTTCTTAGCTTCCCAAAGAGCTGGAAGCAAGATGCTTTGGGGCCTCTCTGCCCCTTTGCAAACAAGGCATCCCTTTGGGCCTTTCAGCTCTAGGGCAATGGAGCACACCCAGAGCAGAAGTTCTACCTCAGCCAGATCAGGCCTACCAAGAAACTGCTTTTCACAGGCCTTCGTAAGAGGTGTTCCCGGAAGGCTGTAAGAGTACCTGGCAGAGCGAGTTGTTTCTTAGCTTCAAAAACAGCTGGAAGCAACATGATTTGGGGCCTCTCTCCCCCTTTGGAAACAAAGCAGCCTTTGTGCCTGGCAGCTCTAGGCCAAAGTAGCACACCCAGAGCACAAGTTCTACCTCAGCCAGATAAGGCCTGTCAAGAAGCTGCGTTTCACAGGCCTTTGTATGTGACGTTCCCGGTTGGCTTTGAGAGCACTGTGCAGAGCCAGTTGTTTTAGCTTCCCAGAGAGCAGGAAGCAAGATGCTTTGGGGCCTCTCTCACCCTTTGGAAACAAGGCAGCCCTTAGGTCCTGGTAGCTCTAGGCCTATGTAGCACAACCAGAGCAGAAGTTCTACCTCAGCCAGATCAGGCCTTCCAAGAAACTGCGTCTCACAGGCCTTTCTCTGTCACGTTGCCGGTAGGCTGTGAGAGCACTGTGCGGAGCCAGTTGTTTCTTAGCTTCCCAAAGATTTGGAAGCAAGATGCTTTGGGGACTCTCAGCCCCTTTGGAAACAAGGCGGCCCTTTGGGCCTGGCAGCTCTAGGCCAAAGTAGCACGCCCAGAGCAGGAGTTCTACTTCAGCCAGATCAGGCCTGCCAAGAAACTGCGTTTCACAGGCCTTGGTAAGAGACGTTCCCGGTAGGCTGTGAGAGCACTGTGGAGAGCCAGTTGCTTTAGCTTCCCACAGAGCTGGAAGCAAGATGCTTTGGGGCCTCTCTCTCCCTTTGGACACAAGGCAGCCGTTTGCGCCTGGCAGCTCTAGGCCAATGGAGCACACCCACAGCAGAAGTTCTACTTCAGGCAGATCAGTCCTGCCCAGAAACTGCGTTTCACAGCCCTTGGTAAGAGATGTTCACGGTAGGCTGTGAGAGCACTGGGCAGAACCAGTTGTTTTTTAGCTTCCCAAAGTGCTGGAGGCAAGATGCTTTGGGGCCTCTCTCACCCTTTGGAAACAAGGCAGCCCTTAGGTCCTGGTAGCTCTAGGCCTATGTAGCACAACCAGAACAGAAGTTCTACTTCAGCCAGGTCAGGCCTGCCAAGAAACTGCGTTTCACAGGCCTTTCAAAGAGATGTTCTCTTAGGCTGTAAGAGCACTGGGCAGAGCCAGCTGTTTCTTAGCTTCCCGAAGAGCTGGGAGCAAGATGCTTTGGGTCCACTCTCCGTCTTTGGAATCAAGGCAGCCCTTTGGGGCAGGTAGCTCTAGGCCAGTGGAGCACACCCAGAGCAGAAGTTCTACTTCGGCCAGTTCAGGCCACCAACAAACTGCGTTTCACAGGCCTTGGTAAGAGATGTTCCCGGTAGGCTGTAAGAGCACTGGGCAACGCCCGATGTTTCTTAGCTTCCCGAAGAGCTGGAAGCAAGATGCTTTGGGGCCTCTCATCCCCTTTGCAAACAAGGCGGCCCTTTGGGCCAGGCAGCTCTAGGCCAATGGAGCACACCCAGAGCAGAAGTTCTACTTCAGCTAGATCAGGCCACCAACAAAGTGCGTTTCACAGGCCTTGGTAAGAGATTTTCTCTCAGGCTGTAAGAGCACTGGGCAGAGCCAGTTGTTTCTTAGCTTCCCAAAGAGCTGGAAGCAAGATGCTTTGGGGGCTCCCTGCCCCTTTGCCAACAAGGCCGACCTTTGGGCCTTTCAGCTCTAGGCCAATGGAGCACACCCAGAGCAGAAGTTCTACCTCAGCCAGATAAGGCCTGCCAAGAAACTGCGTTTCAAAGGCTTTGGTAAGAGATGTTGCCAGTACTCTGTCAGAGCACTGGGCAGAGACAGTTGTTTCTTAGCTTCCCAAGAGGTGGAAGCAAGATGCTTTGGGGCCTCTCTGCCCCTTTGCAAACAAGGCATCCCTTTGGGCCTTTCAGCTCTAGGGCAATGGAGCACACCCAGAGCAGAAGTTCTACCTCAGCCAGATCAGGCCTGCCAAGAAACTGCTTTTCACAGGCCTTCGTAAGAGGTGTTCCCGGAAGGCTGTAAGAGTACCTGGCAGAGCGAGTTGTTTCTTAGCTTCAAAAACAGCTGGAAGCAACATGATTTGGGGCCTCTCTCCCCCTTTGGAAACAAAGCAGCCTTTGTGCCTGGCAGCTCTAGGCCAAAGTAGCACACCCAGAGCACAAGTTCTACCTCAGCCAGATAAGGCCTGTCAAGAAGCTGCGTTTCACAGGCCTTTGTATGTGACGTTCCCGGTTGGCTTTGAGAGCACTGTGCAGAGCCAGTTGTTTTAGCTTCCCAGAGAGCAGGAAGCAAGATGCTTTGGGGCCTCTCTCACACTTTGGAAATAAAGGCAGCCCTTTGGGCCTGGCAGCCCTAGGCCAATGGAGTACACCCAGAGCAGAAGTTCTACCTCAGCCAGATCAGGCCTTCCAAGAAACTGCGTCTCACAGGCCTTTCTCTGTCACGTTGCCGGTAGGCTGTGAGAGCACTGTGCGGAGCCAGTTGTTTCTTAGCTTCCCAAAGATTTGGAAGCAAGATGCTTTGGGGACTCTCAGCCCCTTTGGAAACAAGGCGGCCCTTTGGGCCTGGCAGCTCTAGGCCAAAGTAGCACGCCCAGAGCAGGAGTTCTACTTCAGCCAGATCAGGCCTGCCAAGAAACTGCGTTTCACAGGCCTTGGTAAGAGACGTTCCCGGTAGGCTGTGAGAGCACTGTGGAGAGCCAGTTGCTTTAGCTTCCCACAGAGCTGGAAGCAAGATGCTTTGGGGCCTCTCTCTCCCTTTGGACACAAGGCAGCCGTTTGCGCCTGGCAGCTCTAGGCCAATGGAGCACACCCACAGCAGAAGTTCTACTTCAGGCAGATCAGTCCTGCCCAGAAACTGCGTTTCACAGCCCTTGGTAAGAGATGTTCACGGTAGGCTGTGAGAGCACTGGGCAGAACCAGTTGTTTTTTAGCTTCCCAAAGTGCTGGAGGCAAGATGCTTTGGGGCCTCTCTCACCCTTTGGAAACAAGGCAGCCCTTAGGTCCTGGTAGCTCTAGGCCTATGTAGCACAACCAGAACAGAAGTTCTACTTCAGCCAGGTCAGGCCTGCCAAGAAACTGCGTTTCACAGGCCTTTCAAAGAGATGTTCTCTTAGGCTGTAAGAGCACTGGGCAGAGCCAGCTGTTTCTTAGCTTCCCGAAGAGCTGGGAGCAAGATGCTTTGGGTCCACTCTCCGTCTTTGGAATCAAGGCAGCCCTTTGGGGCAGGTAGCTCTAGGCCAGTGGAGCACACCCAGAGCAGAAGTTCTACTTCGGCCAGTTCAGGCCACCAACAAACTGCGTTTCACAGGCCTTGGTAAGAGATGTTCCCGGTAGGCTGTAAGAGCACTGGGCAACGCCCGATGTTTCTTAGCTTCCCGAAGAGCTGGAAGCAAGATGCTTTGGGGCCTCTCTGCCCCTTTGCAAACAAGGCGGCCCTTTGGGCCAGGCAGCTCTAGGCCAATGGAGCACACCCAGAGCAGAAGTTCTACTTCAGCTAGATCAGGCCACCAACAAAGTGCGTTTCACAGGCCTTGGTAAGAGATTTTCTCTCAGGCTGTAAGAGCACTGGGCAGAGCCAGTTGTTTCTTAGCTTCCCAAAGAGCTGGAAGCAAGATGCTTTGGGGGCTCCCTGCCCCTTTGCCAACAAGGCTGACCTTTGGGCCTTTCAGCTCTAGGCCAATGGAGCACACCCAGAGCAGAAGTTCTACCTCAGCCAGATAAGGCCTGCCAAGAAACTGCGTTTCAAAGGCTTTGGTAAGAGATGTTGCCGGTACTCTGTCAGAGTACTGGGCAGAGACAGTTGTTTCTTAGCTTCCCAAAGAGCTGGAAGCAAGATGCTTTGGGGCCTCTCTGCCCCTTTGCAAACAAGGCATCCCTTTGGGCCTTTCAGCTCTAGGGCAATGGAGCACACCCAGAGCAGAAGTTCTACCTCAGCCAGATCAGGCCTGCCAAGAAACTGCTTTTCACAGGCCTTCGTAAGAGGTGTTCCCGGAAGGCTGTAAGAGTACCTGGCAGAGCGAGTTGTTTCTTAGCTTCAAAAACAGCTGGAAGCAACATGATTTGGGGCCTCTCTCCCCCTTTGGAAACAAAGCAGCCTTTGTGCCTGGCAGCTCTAGGCCAAAGTAGCACACCCAGAGCACAAGTTCTACCTCAGCCAGATAAGGCCTGTCAAGAAGCTGCGTTTCACAGGCCTTTGTATGTGACGTTCCCGGTTGGCTTTGAGAGCACTGTGCAGAGCCAGTTGTTTTAGCTTCCCAGAGAGCAGGAAGCAAGATGCTTTGGGGCCTCTCTCACCCTTTGGAAACAAGGCAGCCCTTAGGTCCTGGCAGCTCTAGGCCTATGTAGCACAACCAGAGCAGAAGTTCTACCTCAGCCAGATCAGGCCTTCCAAGAAACTGCGTCTCACAGGCCTTTCTCTGTCACGTTGCCGGTAGGCTGTGAGAGCACTGTGCGGAGCCAGTTGTTTCTTAGCTTCCCAAAGATTTGGAAGCAAGATGCTTTGGGGACTCTCAGCCCCTTTGGAAACAAGGCGGCCCTTTGGGCCTGGCAGCTCTAGGCCAAAGTAGCACGCCCAGAGCAGGAGTTCTACTTCAGCCAGATCAGGCCTGCCAAGAAACTGCGTTTCACAGGCCTTGGTAAGAGACGTTCCCGGTAGGCTGTGAGAGCACTGTGGAGAGCCAGTTGCTTTAGCTTCCCACAGAGCTGGAAGCAAGATGCTTTGGGGCCTCTCTCTCCCTTTGGACACAAGGCAGCCGTTTGCGCCTGGCAGCTCTAGGCCAATGGAGCACACCCACAGCAGAAGTTCTACTTCAGGCAGATCAGTCCTGCCCAGAAACTGCGTTTCACAGCCCTTGGTAAGAGATGTTCACGGTAGGCTGTGAGAGCACTGGGCAGAACCAGTTGTTTTTTAGCTTCCCAAAGTGCTGGAGGCAAGATGCTTTGGGGCCTCTCTCACCCTTTGGAAACAAGGCAGCCCTTAGGTCCTGGTAGCTCTAGGCCTATGTAGCACAACCAGAACAGAAGTTCTACTTCAGCCAGGTCAGGCCTGCCAAGAAACTGCGTTTCACAGGCCTTTCAAAGAGATGTTCTCTTAGGCTGTAAGAGCACTGGGCAGAGCCAGCTGTTTCTTAGCTTCCCGAAGAGCTGGGAGCAAGATGCTTTGGGTCCACTCTCCGTCTTTGGAATCAAGGCAGCCCTTTGGGGCAGGTAGCTCTAGGCCAGTGGAGCACACCCAGAGCAGAAGTTCTACTTCGGCCAGTTCAGGCCACCAACAAACTGCGTTTCACAGGCCTTGGTAAGAGATGTTCCCGGTAGGCTGTAAGAGCACTGGGCAACGCCCGATGTTTCTTAGCTTCCCGAAGAGCTGGAAGCAAGATGCTTTGGGGCCTCTCTGCCCCTTTGCAAACAAGGCGGCCCTTTGGGCCAGGCAGCTCTAGGCCAATGGAGCACACCCAGAGCAGAAGTTCTACTTCAGCTAGATCAGGCCACCAACAAAGTGCGTTTCACAGGCCTTGGTAAGAGATTTTCTCTCAGGCTGTAAGAGCACTGGGCAGAGCCAGTTGTTTCTTAGCTTGCCAAAGAGCTGGAAGCAAGATGCTTTGGGGGCTCCCTGCCCCTTTGCCAACAAGGCTGACCTTTGGGCCTTTCAGCTCTAGGCCAATGGAGCACACCCAGAGCAGAAGTTCTACCTCAGCCAGATAAGGCCTGCCAAGAAACTGCGTTTCAAAGGCTTTGGTAAGAGATGTTGCCGGTACTCTGTCAGAGTACTGGGCAGAGACAGTTGTTTCTTAGCTTCCCAAAGAGCTGGAAGCAAGATGCTTTGGGGCCTCTCTGCCCCTTTGCAAACAAGGCATCCCTTTGGGCCTTTCAGCTCTAGGGCAATGGAGCACACCCAGAGCAGAAGTTCTACCTCAGCCAGATCAGGCCTACCAAGAAACTGCTTTTCACAGGCCTTCGTAAGAGGTGTTCCCGGAAGGCTGTAAGAGTACCTGGCAGAGCGAGTTGTTTCTTAGCTTCAAAAACAGCTGGAAGCAACATGATTTGGGGCCTCTCTCCCCCTTTGGAAACAAAGCAGCCTTTGTGCCTGGCAGCTCTAGGCCAAAGTAGCACACCCAGAGCACAAGTTCTACCTCAGCCAGATAAGGCCTGTCAAGAAGCTGCGTTTCACAGGCCTTTGTATGTGACGTTCCCGGTTGGCTTTGAGAGCACTGTGCAGAGCCAGTTGTTTTAGCTTCCCAGAGAGCAGGAAGCAAGATGCTTTGGGGCCTCTCTCACCCTTTGGAAACAAGGCAGCCCTTAGGTCCTGGCAGCTCTAGGCCTATGTAGCACAACCAGAGCAGAAGTTCTACCTCAGCCAGATCAGGCCTTCCAAGAAACTGCGTCTCACAGGCCTTTCTCTGTCACGTTGCCGGTAGGCTGTGAGAGCACTGTGCGGAGCCAGTTGTTTCTTAGCTTCCCAAAGATTTGGAAGCAGGATGCTTTGGGGACTCTCAGCCCCTTTGGAAACAAGGCGGCCCTTTGGGCCTGGCAGCTCTAGGCCAAAGTAGCACGCCCAGAGCAGGAGTTCTACTTCAGCCAGATCAGGCCTGCCAAGAAACTGCGTTTCACAGGCCTTGGTAAGAGACGTTCCCGGTAGGCTGTGAGAGCACTGTGGAGAGCCAGTTGCTTTAGCTTCCCACAGAGCTGGAAGCAAGATGCTTTGGGGCCTCTCTCTCCCTTTGGACACAAGGCAGCCGTTTGCGCCTGGCAGCTCTAGGCCAATGGAGCACACCCACAGCAGAAGTTCTACTTCAGGCAGATCAGTCCTGCCCAGAAACTGCGTTTCACAGCCCTTGGTAAGAGATGTTCACGGTAGGCTGTGAGAGCACTGGGCAGAACCAGTTGTTTTTTAGCTTCCCAAAGTGCTGGAGGCAAGATGCTTTGGGGCCTCTCTCACCCTTTGGAAACAAGGCAGCCCTTAGGTCCTGGTAGCTCTAGGCCTATGTAGCACAACCAGAACAGAAGTTCTACTTCAGCCAGGTCAGGCCTGCCAAGAAACTGCGTTTCACAGGCCTTTCAAAGAGATGTTCTCTTAGGCTGTAAGAGCACTGGGCAGAGCCAGCTGTTTCTTAGCTTCCCGAAGAGCTGGGAGCAAGATGCTTTGGGTCCACTCTCCGTCTTTGGAATCAAGGCAGCCCTTTGGGGCAGGTAGCTCTAGGCCAGTGGAGCACACCCAGAGCAGAAGTTCTACTTCGGCCAGTTCAGGCCACCAACAAACTGCGTTTCACAGGCCTTGGTAAGAGATGTTCCCGGTAGGCTGTAAGAGCACTGGGCAACGCCCGATGTTTCTTAGCTTCCCGAAGAGCTGGAAGCAAGATGCTTTGGGGCCTCTCATCCCCTTTGCAAAGAAGGCGGCCCTTTGGGCCAGGCAGCTCTAGGCCAATGGAGCACACCCAGAGCAGAAGTTCTACTTCAGCTAGATCAGGCCACCAACAAAGTGCGTTTCACAGGCCTTGGTAAGAGATTTTCTCTCAGGCTGTAAGAGCACTGGGCAGAGCCAGTTGTTTCTTAGCTTCCCAAAGAGCTGGAAGCAAGATGCTTTGGGGGCTCCCTGCCCCTTTGCCAACAAGGCCGACCTTTGGGCCTTTCAGCTCTAGGCCAATGGAGCACACCCAGAGCAGAAGTTCTACCTCAGCCAGATAAGGCCTGCCAAGAAACTGCGTTTCAAAGGCTTTGGTAAGAGATGTTGCCAGTACTCTGTCAGAGCACTGGGCAGAGACAGTTGTTTCTTAGCTTCCCAAGAGGTGGAAGCAAGATGCTTTGGGGCCTCTCTGCCCCTTTGCAAACAAGGCATCCCTTTGGGCCTTTCAGCTCTAGGGCAATGGAGCACACCCAGAGCAGAAGTTCTACCTCAGCCAGATCAGGCCTGCCAAGAAACTGCTTTTCACAGGCCTTCGTAAGAGGTGTTCCCGGAAGGCTGTAAGAGTACCTGGCAGAGCGAGTTGTTTCTTAGCTTCAAAAACAGCTGGAAGCAACATGATTTGGGGCCTCTCTCCCCCTTTGGAAACAAAGCAGCCTTTGTGCCTGGCAGCTCTAGGCCAAAGTAGCACACCCAGAGCACAAGTTCTACCTCAGCCAGATAAGGCCTGTCAAGAAGCTGCGTTTCACAGGCCTTTGTATGTGACGTTCCCGGTTGGCTTTGAGAGCACTGTGCAGAGCCAGTTGTTTTAGCTTCCCAGAGAGCAGGAAGCAAGATGCTTTGGGGCCTCTCTCACCCTTTGGAAACAAGGCAGCCCTTAGGTCCTGGCAGCTCTAGGCCTATGTAGCACAACCAGAGCAGAAGTTCTACCTCAGCCAGATCAGGCCTTCCAAGAAACTGCGTCTCACAGGCCTTTCTCTGTCACGTTGCCGGTAGGCTGTGAGAGCACTGTGCGGAGCCAGTTGTTTCTTAGCTTCCCAAAGATTTGGAAGCAGGATGCTTTGGGGACTCTCAGCCCCTTTGGAAACAAGGCGGCCCTTTGGGCCTGGCAGCTCTAGGCCAAAGTAGCACGCCCAGAGCAGGAGTTCTACTTCAGCCAGATCAGGCCTGCCAAGAAACTGCGTTTCACAGGCCTTGGTAAGAGACGTTCCCGGTAGGCTGTGAGAGCACTGTGGAGAGCCAGTTGCTTTAGCTTCCCACAGAGCTGGAAGCAAGATGCTTTGGGGCCTCTCTCTCCCTTTGGACACAAGGCAGCCGTTTGCGCCTGGCAGCTCTAGGCCAATGGAGCACACCCACAGCAGAAGTTCTACTTCAGGCAGATCAGTCCTGCCCAGAAACTGCGTTTCACAGCCCTTGGTAAGAGATGTTCACGGTAGGCTGTGAGAGCACTGGGCAGAACCAGTTGTTTTTTAGCTTCCCAAAGTGCTGGAGGCAAGATGCTTTGGGGCCTCTCTCACCCTTTGGAAACAAGGCAGCCCTTAGGTCCTGGTAGCTCTAGGCCTATGTAGCACAACCAGAACAGAAGTTCTACTTCAGCCAGGTCAGGCCTGCCAAGAAACTGCGTTTCACAGGCCTTTCAAAGAGATGTTCTCTTAGGCTGTAAGAGCACTGGGCAGAGCCAGCTGTTTCTTAGCTTCCCGAAGAGCTGGGAGCAAGATGCTTTGGGTCCACTCTCCGTCTTTGGAATCAAGGCAGCCCTTTGGGGCAGGTAGCTCTAGGCCAGTGGAGCACACCCAGAGCAGAAGTTCTACTTCGGCCAGTTCAGGCCACCAACAAACTGCGTTTCACAGGCCTTGGTAAGAGATGTTCCCGGTAGGCTGTAAGAGCACTGGGCAACGCCCGATGTTTCTTAGCTTCCCGAAGAGCTGGAAGCAAGATGCTTTGGGGCCTCTCATCCCCTTTGCAAAGAAGGCGGCCCTTTGGGCCAGGCAGCTCTAGGCCAATGGAGCACACCCAGAGCAGAAGTTCTACTTCAGCTAGATCAGGCCACCAACAAAGTGCGTTTCACAGGCCTTGGTAAGAGATTTTCTCTCAGGCTGTAAGAGCACTGGGCAGAGCCAGTTGTTTCTTAGCTTCCCAAAGAGCTGGAAGCAAGATGCTTTGGGGGCTCCCTGCCCCTTTGCCAACAAGGCCGACCTTTGGGCCTTTCAGCTCTAGGCCAATGGAGCACACCCAGAGCAGAAGTTCTACCTCAGCCAGATAAGGCCTGCCAAGAAACTGCGTTTCAAAGGCTTTGGTAAGAGATGTTGCCAGTACTCTGTCAGAGCACTGGGCAGAGACAGTTGTTTCTTAGCTTCCCAAGAGGTGGAAGCAAGATGCTTTGGGGCCTCTCTGCCCCTTTGCAAACAAGGCATCCCTTTGGGCCTTTCAGCTCTAGGGCAATGGAGCACACCCAGAGCAGAAGTTCTACCTCAGCCAGATCAGGCCTGCCAAGAAACTGCTTTTCACAGGCCTTCGTAAGAGGTGTTCCCGGAAGGCTGTAAGAGTACCTGGCAGAGCGAGTTGTTTCTTAGCTTCAAAAACAGCTGGAAGCAACATGATTTGGGGCCTCTCTCCCCCTTTGGAAACAAAGCAGCCTTTGTGCCTGGCAGCTCTAGGCCAAAGTAGCACACCCAGAGCACAAGTTCTACCTCAGCCAGATAAGGCCTGTCAAGAAGCTGCGTTTCACAGGCCTTTGTATGTGACGTTCCCGGTTGGCTTTGAGAGCACTGTGCAGAGCCAGTTGTTTTAGCTTCCCAGAGAGCAGGAAGCAAGATGCTTTGGGGCCTCTCTCACACTTTGGAAATAAAGGCAGCCCTTTGGGCCTGGCAGCCCTAGGCCAATGGAGTACACCCAGAGCAGAAGTTCTACCTCAGCCAGATCAGGCCTTCCAAGAAACTGCGTCTCACAGGCCTTTCTCTGTCACGTTGCCGGTAGGCTGTGAGAGCACTGTGCGGAGCCAGTTGTTTCTTAGCTTCCCAAAGATTTGGAAGCAAGATGCTTTGGGGACTCTCAGCCCCTTTGGAAACAAGGCGGCCCTTTGGGCCTGGCAGCTCTAGGCCAAAGTAGCACGCCCAGAGCAGGAGTTCTACTTCAGCCAGATCAGGCCTGCCAAGAAACTGCGTTTCACAGGCCTTGGTAAGAGACGTTCCCGGTAGGCTGTGAGAGCACTGTGGAGAGCCAGTTGCTTTAGCTTCCCACAGAGCTGGAAGCAAGATGCTTTGGGGCCTCTCTCTCCCTTTGGACACAAGGCAGCCGTTTGCGCCTGGCAGCTCTAGGCCAATGGAGCACACCCACAGCAGAAGTTCTACTTCAGGCAGATCAGTCCTGCCCAGAAACTGCGTTTCACAGCCCTTGGTAAGAGATGTTCACGGTAGGCTGTGAGAGCACTGGGCAGAACCAGTTGTTTTTTAGCTTCCCAAAGTGCTGGAGGCAAGATGCTTTGGGGCCTCTCTCACCCTTTGGAAACAAGGCAGCCCTTAGGTCCTGGTAGCTCTAGGCCTATGTAGCACAACCAGAACAGAAGTTCTACTTCAGCCAGGTCAGGCCTGCCAAGAAACTGCGTTTCACAGGCCTTTCAAAGAGATGTTCTCTTAGGCTGTAAGAGCACTGGGCAGAGCCAGCTGTTTCTTAGCTTCCCGAAGAGCTGGGAGCAAGATGCTTTGGGTCCACTCTCCGTCTTTGGAATCAAGGCAGCCCTTTGGGGCAGGTAGCTCTAGGCCAGTGGAGCACACCCAGAGCAGAAGTTCTACTTCGGCCAGTTCAGGCCACCAACAAACTGCGTTTCACAGGCCTTGGTAAGAGATGTTCCCGGTAGGCTGTAAGAGCACTGGGCAACGCCCGATGTTTCTTAGCTTCCCGAAGAGCTGGAAGCAAGATGCTTTGGGGCCTCTCTGCCCCTTTGCAAACAAGGCGGCCCTTTGGGCCAGGCAGCTCTAGGCCAATGGAGCACACCCAGAGCAGAAGTTCTACTTCAGCTAGATCAGGCCACCAACAAAGTGCGTTTCACAGGCCTTGGTAAGAGATTTTCTCTCAGGCTGTAAGAGCACTGGGCAGAGCCAGTTGTTTCTTAGCTTCCCAAAGAGCTGGAAGCAAGATGCTTTGGGGGCTCCCTGCCCCTTTGCCAACAAGGCTGACCTTTGGGCCTTTCAGCTCTAGGCCAATGGAGCACACCCAGAGCAGAAGTTCTACCTCAGCCAGATAAGGCCTGCCAAGAAACTGCGTTTCAAAGGCTTTGGTAAGAGATGTTGCCGGTACTCTGTCAGAGTACTGGGCAGAGACAGTTGTTTCTTAGCTTCCCAAAGAGCTGGAAGCAAGATGCTTTGGGGCCTCTCTGCCCCTTTGCAAACAAGGCATCCCTTTGGGCCTTTCAGCTCTAGGGCAATGGAGCACACCCAGAGCAGAAGTTCTACCTCAGCCAGATCAGGCCTACCAAGAAACTGCTTTTCACAGGCCTTCGTAAGAGGTGTTCCCGGAAGGCTGTAAGAGTACCTGGCAGAGCGAGTTGTTTCTTAGCTTCAAAAACAGCTGGAAGCAACATGATTTGGGGCCTCTCTCCCCCTTTGGAAACAAAGCAGCCTTTGTGCCTGGCAGCTCTAGGCCAAAGTAGCACACCCAGAGCACAAGTTCTACCTCAGCCAGATAAGGCCTGTCAAGAAGCTGCGTTTCACAGGCCTTTGTATGTGACGTTCCCGGTTGGCTTTGAGAGCACTGTGCAGAGCCAGTTGTTTTAGCTTCCCAGAGAGCAGGAAGCAAGATGCTTTGGGGCCTCTCTCACCCTTTGGAAACAAGGCAGCCCTTAGGTCCTGGTAGCTCTAGGCCTATGTAGCACAACCAGAGCAGAAGTTCTACCTCAGCCAGATCAGGCCTTCCAAGAAACTGCGTCTCACAGGCCTTTCTCTGTCACGTTGCCGGTAGGCTGTGAGAGCACTGTGCGGAGCCAGTTGTTTCTTAGCTTCCCAAAGATTTGGAAGCAAGATGCTTTGGGGACTCTCAGCCCCTTTGGAAACAAGGCGGCCCTTTGGGCCTGGCAGCTCTAGGCCAAAGTAGCACGCCCAGAGCAGGAGTTCTACTTCAGCCAGATCAGGCCTGCCAAGAAACTGCGTTTCACAGGCCTTGGTAAGAGACGTTCCCGGTAGGCTGTGAGAGCACTGTGGAGAGCCAGTTGCTTTAGCTTCCCACAGAGCTGGAAGCAAGATGCTTTGGGGCCTCTCTCTCCCTTTGGACACAAGGCAGCCGTTTGCGCCTGGCAGCTCTAGGCCAATGGAGCACACCCACAGCAGAAGTTCTACTTCAGGCAGATCAGTCCTGCCCAGAAACTGCGTTTCACAGCCCTTGGTAAGAGATGTTCACGGTAGGCTGTGAGAGCACTGGGCAGAACCAGTTGTTTTTTAGCTTCCCAAAGTGCTGGAGGCAAGATGCTTTGGGGCCTCTCTCACCCTTTGGAAACAAGGCAGCCCTTAGGTCCTGGTAGCTCTAGGCCTATGTAGCACAACCAGAACAGAAGTTCTACTTCAGCCAGGTCAGGCCTGCCAAGAAACTGCGTTTCACAGGCCTTTCAAAGAGATGTTCTCTTAGGCTGTAAGAGCACTGGGCAGAGCCAGCTGTTTCTTAGCTTCCCGAAGAGCTGGGAGCAAGATGCTTTGGGTCCACTCTCCGTCTTTGGAATCAAGGCAGCCCTTTGGGGCAGGTAGCTCTAGGCCAGTGGAGCACACCCAGAGCAGAAGTTCTACTTCGGCCAGTTCAGGCCACCAACAAACTGCGTTTCACAGGCCTTGGTAAGAGATGTTCCCGGTAGGCTGTAAGAGCACTGGGCAACGCCCGATGTTTCTTAGCTTCCCGAAGAGCTGGAAGCAAGATGCTTTGGGGCCTCTCATCCCCTTTGCAAAGAAGGCGGCCCTTTGGGCCAGGCAGCTCTAGGCCAATGGAGCACACCCAGAGCAGAAGTTCTACTTCAGCTAGATCAGGCCACCAACAAAGTGCGTTTCACAGGCCTTGGTAAGAGATTTTCTCTCAGGCTGTAAGAGCACTGGGCAGAGCCAGTTGTTTCTTAGCTTCCCAAAGAGCTGGAAGCAAGATGCTTTGGGGGCTCCCTGCCCCTTTGCCAACAAGGCCGACCTTTGGGCCTTTCAGCTCTAGGCCAATGGAGCACACCCAGAGCAGAAGTTCTACCTCAGCCAGATAAGGCCTGCCAAGAAACTGCGTTTCAAAGGCTTTGGTAAGAGATGTTGCCAGTACTCTGTCAGAGCACTGGGCAGAGACAGTTGTTTCTTAGCTTCCCAAGAGGTGGAAGCAAGATGCTTTGGGGCCTCTCTGCCCCTTTGCAAACAAGGCATCCCTTTGGGCCTTTCAGCTCTAGGGCAATGGAGCACACCCAGAGCAGAAGTTCTACCTCAGCCAGATCAGGCCTGCCAAGAAACTGCTTTTCACAGGCCTTCGTAAGAGGTGTTCCCGGAAGGCTGTAAGAGTACCTGGCAGAGCGAGTTGTTTCTTAGCTTCAAAAACAGCTGGAAGCAACATGATTTGGGGCCTCTCTCCCCCTTTGGAAACAAAGCAGCCTTTGTGCCTGGCAGCTCTAGGCCAAAGTAGCACACCCAGAGCACAAGTTCTACCTCAGCCAGATAAGGCCTGTCAAGAAGCTGCGTTTCACAGGCCTTTGTATGTGACGTTCCCGGTTGGCTTTGAGAGCACTGTGCAGAGCCAGTTGTTTTAGCTTCCCAGAGAGCAGGAAGCAAGATGCTTTGGGGCCTCTCTCACACTTTGGAAATAAAGGCAGCCCTTTGGGCCTGGCAGCCCTAGGCCAATGGAGTACACCCAGAGCAGAAGTTCTACCTCAGCCAGATCAGGCCTTCCAAGAAACTGCGTCTCACAGGCCTTTCTCTGTCACGTTGCCGGTAGGCTGTGAGAGCACTGTGCAGAGCCAGTTGTTTCTTAGCTTCCCAAAGATTTGGAAGCAAGATGCTTTGGGGACTCTCAGCCCCTTTGGAAACAAGGCGGCCCTTTGGGCCTGGCAGCTCTAGGCCAAAGTAGCACGCCCAGAGCAGGAGTTCTACTTCAGCCAGATCAGGCCTGCCAAGAAACTGCGTTTCACAGGCCTTGGTAAGAGACGTTCCCGGTAGGCTGTGAGAGCACTGTGGAGAGCCAGTTGCTTTAGCTTCCCACAGAGCTGGAAGCAAGATGCTTTGGGGCCTCTCTCTCCCTTTGGACACAAGGCAGCCGTTTGCGCCTGGCAGCTCTAGGCCAATGGAGCACACCCACAGCAGAAGTTCTACTTCAGGCAGATCAGTCCTGCCCAGAAACTGCGTTTCACAGCCCTTGGTAAGAGATGTTCACGGTAGGCTGTGAGAGCACTGGGCAGAACCAGTTGTTTTTTAGCTTCCCAAAGTGCTGGAGGCAAGATGCTTTGGGGCCTCTCTCACCCTTTGGAAACAAGGCAGCCCTTAGGTCCTGGTAGCTCTAGGCCTATGTAGCACAACCAGAACAGAAGTTCTACTTCAGCCAGGTCAGGCCTGCCAAGAAACTGCGTTTCACAGGCCTTTCAAAGAGATGTTCTCTTAGGCTGTAAGAGCACTGGGCAGAGCCAGCTGTTTCTTAGCTTCCCGAAGAGCTGGGAGCAAGATGCTTTGGGTCCACTCTCCGTCTTTGGAATCAAGGCAGCCCTTTGGGGCAGGTAGCTCTAGGCCAGTGGAGCACACCCAGAGCAGAAGTTCTACTTCGGCCAGTTCAGGCCACCAACAAACTGCGTTTCACAGGCCTTGGTAAGAGATGTTCCCGGTAGGCTGTAAGAGCACTGGGCAACGCCCGATGTTTCTTAGCTTCCCGAAGAGCTGGAAGCAAGATGCTTTGGGGCCTCTCTGCCCCTTTGCAAACAAGGCGGCCCTTTGGGCCAGGCAGCTCTAGGCCATGGAGCACACCCAGAGCAGAAGTTCTACTTCAGCTAGATCAGGCCACCAACAAAGTGCGTTTCACAGGCCTTGGTAAGAGATTTTCTCTCAGGCTGTAAGAGCACTGGGCAGAGCCAGTTGTTTCTTAGCTTCCCAAAGAGCTGGAAGCAAGATGCTTTGGGGGCTCCCTGCCCCTTTGCCAACAAGGCCGACCTTTGGGCCTTTCAGCTCTAGGCCAATGGAGCACACCCAGAGCAGAAGTTCTACCTCAGCCAGATAAGGCCTGCCAAGAAACTGCGTTTCAAAGGCTTTGGTAAGAGATGTTGCCGGTACTCTGTCAGAGCACTGGGCAGAGACAGTTGTTTCTTAGCTTCCCAAAGAGCTGGAAGCAAGATGCTTTGGGGCCTCTCTGCCCCTTTGCAAACAAGGCATCCCTTTGGGCCTTTCAGCTCTAGGGCAATGCAGCACACCCAGAGCAGAAGTTCTACCTCAGCCAGATCAGGCCTGCCAAGAAACTGCTTTTCACAGGCCTTCGTAAGAGGTGTTCCCGGAAGGCTGTAAGAGTACCTGGCAGAGCGAGTTGTTTCTTAGCTTCAAAAACAGCTGGAAGCAACATGATTTGGGGCCTCTCTCCCCCTTTGGAAACAAAGCAGCCTTTGTGCCTGGCAGCTCTAGGCCAAAGTAGCACACCCAGAGCACAAGTTCTACCTCAGCCAGATAAGGCCTGTCAAGAAGCTGCGTTTCACAGGCCTTTGTATGTGACGTTCCCGGTTGGCTTTGAGAGCACTGTGCAGAGCCAGTTGTTTTAGCTTCCCAGAGAGCAGGAAGCAAGATGCTTTGGGGCCTCTCTCACACTTTGGAAATAAAGGCAGCCCTTTGGGCCTGGCAGCCCTAGGCCAATGGAGTACACCCAGAGCAGAAGTTCTACCTCAGCCAGATCAGGCCTTCCAAGAAACTGCGTCTCACAGGCCTTTCTCTGTCACGTTGCCGGTAGGCTGTGAGAGCACTGTGCGGAGCCAGTTGTTTCTTAGCTTCCCGAAGATTTGGAAGCAAGATACTTTGGGGACTCTCAGCCCCTTTGGAAACAAGGCGGCCCTTTGGGCCTGGCAGCTCTAGGCCAAAGTAGCACGCCCAGAGCAGGAGTTCTACTTCAGCCAGATCAGGCCTGCCAAGAAACTGCGTTTCACAGGCCTTGGTAAGAGATGTTCCCGGTAGGCTGTAAGAGCACTGGGCAGAGCCAGTTGTTTCTTACCTTCCTGAAAAGCTGGAAGCAAGACGCTTGGGACCCCTCTGCCCCTTTTGGGAACAAGGCAGCCTTTTGGGTCGGGAAGCTCTAGGCCAATGGAGCACACGCAGAGCAGGAGTTCTACTTCAGCCTGATCAGGCCTGCAAAGAAACAGCGTTTGACAGGCCTTGGTAAGAGATGTTCCCGGTAGGTGTAAGAGCACTGGGCAGAGCCAGTTGTTTCTTAGCTTCGCAAAGACCGGGAAGCAAGATGCTTTGGGCCTCTCTGCCCCTTGGAAACAGGGCAGCACTTGGGGCATGGCAGCTCTAGGGCAATGGAGCACACCCAGAGCCGGAGTTCTACTTCAGCCAGATGAGGCCTGCCAAGAAACTGCGTTTCACAGGCCTTTCAAAGACATGTTCCCGGTAGGCTGTAAGAGCACGGGGCAGAGCGAGTTGGTTCTTAGCTTCCCAGAGAGCTGGAAGCAAGATGCTTTGGTGCCACTCTCTCACTTTGGAATCAAGGCAGCCCTTTGGGGCAGGTAGCTCTAGGCCAGTGGAGCACACCCAGAGCAGAAGTTCTACTTCGGCCAGTTCAGGCCACCAACAAACTGCGTTTCACAGGCCTTGGTAAGAGATGTTCCCGGTAGGCTGTAAGAGCACTGGGCAACGCCAGATGTTTCTTAGCTTCCCGAAGAGCTGGAAGCAAGATGCTTTGGGGCCTCTCTGCCCCTTTGCAAACAAGGCGGCCCTTTGGGCCAGGCAGCTCTAGGCCAATGGAGCACACCCAGAGCAGAAGTTCTACTTCAGCTAGATCAGGCCACCAACAAAGTGCGTTTCACAGGCCTTGGTAAGAGATTTTCTCTCAGGCTGTAAGAGCACTGGGCAGAGCCAGTTGTTTCTTAGCTTCCCAAAGAGCTGGAAGCAAGATGCTTTGGGGGCTCCCTGCCCCTTTGCCAACAAGGCCGACCTTTGGGCCTTTCAGCTCTAGGCCAATGGAGCACACCCAGAGCAGAAGTTCTACCTCAGCCAGATAAGGCCTGCCAAGAAACTGCGTTTCAAAGGCTTTGGTAAGAGATGTTGCCGGTACTCTGTCAGAGCACTGGGCAGAGACAGTTGTTTCTTAGCTTCCCAAAGAGCTGGAAGCAAGATGCTTTGGGGCCTCTCTGCCCCTTTGCAAACAAGGCATCCCTTTGGGCCTTTCAGCTCTAGGGCAATGGAGCACACCCAGAGCAGAAGTTCTACCTCAGCCAGATCAGGCCTGCCAAGAAACTGCTTTTCACAGGCCTTCGTAAGAGGTGTTCCCGGAAGGCTGTAAGAGTACCTGGCAGAGCGAGTTGTTTCTTAGCTTCAAAAACAGCTGGAAGCAACATGATTTGGGGCCTCTCTCCCCCTTTGGAAACAAAGCAGCCTTTGTGCCTGGCAGCTCTAGGCCAAAGTAGCACACCCAGAGCACAAGTTCTACCTCAGCCAGATAAGGCCTGTCAAGAAGCTGCGTTTCACAGGCCTTTGTATGTGACGTTCCCGGTTGGCTTTGAGAGCACTGTGCAGAGCCAGTTGTTTTAGCTTCCCAGAGAGCAGGAAGCAAGATGCTTTGGGGCCTCTCTCACACTTTGGAAATAAAGGCAGCCCTTTGGGCCTGGCAGCCCTAGGCCAATGGAGTACACCCAGAGCAGAAGTTCTACCTCAGCCAGATCAGGCCTTCCAAGAAACTGCGTCTCACAGGTCTTTCTCTGTCACGTTGCCGGTAGGCTGTGAGAGCACTGTGCGGAGCCAGTTGTTTCTTAGCTTCCCGAAGATTTGGAAGCAAGATACTTTGGGGACTCTCAGCCCCTTTGGAAACAAGGCGGCCCTTTGGGCCTGGCAGCTCTAGGCCAAAGTAGCACGCCCAGAGCAGGAGTTCTACTTCAGCCAGATCAGGCCTGCCAAGAAACTGCGTTTCACAGGCCTTGGTAAGAGATGTTCCCGGTAGGCTGTAAGAGCACTGGGCAGAGCCAGTTGTTTCTTACCTTCCTGAAAAGCTGGAAGCAAGACGCTTGGGACCCCTCTGCCCGTTTGGGAACAAGGCAGCCTTTTGGGTCGGGAAGCTCTAGGCCAATGGAGCACACGCAGAGCAGGAGTTCTACTTCAGCCTGATCAGGCCTGCAAAGAAACAGCGTTTGACAGGCCTTGGTAAGAGATGTTCCCGGTAGGTGTAAGAGCACTGGGCAGAGCCAGTTGTTTCTTAGCTTCGCAAAGACCGGGAAGCAAGATGCTTTGGGCCTCTCTGCCCCTTGGAAACAGGGCAGCACTTGGGGCCTGGCAGCTGTAGGGCAATGGAGCACACCCAGAGCCGGAGTTCTACTTCAGCCAGATGAGGCCTGCCAAGAAACTGCGTTTCACAGGCCTTTCAAAGACATGTTCCCGGTAGGCTGTAAGAGCACGGGGCAGAGCGAGTTGGTTCTTAGCTTCCCAGAGAGCTGGAAGCAAGATGCTTTGGGGCCTCTCTGCCCCTTTGGAAACAAGGCAGCACCTTGGGCCTGGCAGCTCTAGGGCAATGGAGCACACCCAGAGCAGAAGTTCTACTTCAGCCAAATCAGGCCTGCCAGGAAACGGCGTTTCACAGGCCTTGGTAAGAGATGTTCCCGGTAGGCTGTAAGAGCACTGGGCAACGCCAGATGTTTCTTAGCTTCCCGAAGAGCTGGAAGCAAGATGCTTTGGGGCCTCTCATCCCCTTTGCAAACAAGGCGGCCCTTTGGGCCAGGCAGCTCTAGGCCAATGGAGCACACCCAGAGCAGAAGTTCTACTTCAGCTAGATCAGGCCACCAACAAAGTGCGTTTCACAGGCCTTGGTAAGAGATTTTCTCTCAGGCTGTAAGAGCACTGGGCAGAGCCAGTTGTTTCTTAGCTTCCCAAAGAGCTGGAAGCAAGATGCTTTGGGGGCTCCCTGCCCCTTTGCCAACAAGGCCGACCTTTGGGCCTTTCAGCTCTAGGCCAATGGAGCACACCCAGAGCAGAAGTTCTACCTCAGCCAGATAAGGCCTGCCAAGAAACTGCGTTTCAAAGGCTTTGGTAAGAGATGTTGCCGGTACTCTGTCAGAGCACTGGGCAGAGACAGTTGTTACTTAGCTTCCCAAAGAGCTGGAAGCAAGATGCTTTGGGGCCTCTCTGCCCCTTTGCAAACAAGGCATCCCTTTGGGCCTTTCAGCTCTAGGCCAATGGAGCACAGCCAGAGCAGAAGTCCTACTTCAGCCAGATCAGGCCTGCCAAGGAACTGCGTTTCAGAGGCCTTTGTATGTGACGTTCCCTGTAGGCTGTGAGAGCACGGTGCAGAGCCAGTTCTTTCCTTGTTTCCCAAACAGCTGGAAGCAAGACGCTTTGGGGCCTCTCTGCCCCTTTGGAAACCAGGCAGCACGTTGGGTCTGGCAGCTCTAGGGCAATGGAGCACACCCAGAGCAGAAGTTCTACTTCTTCCAGATCAGGCCTGCCTAGAAAGTGCGTTTCACAGGCCTTGATAAGAGATGTTCTCTTAGGCTATAAGAGCACTGGGCACAGCCAGTTGTTTCTTAGCTTCCCAAGAGGTGGAAGCAAGATGCTTTGGGGCATCTCTCCCCCTTTGGAAACAAGGCAGCCCTTTGGGCCTTTCAGCTCTAGGGCAATGGAGCACACCCAGAGCAGAAGTTCTACCTCAGCCAGATCAGGCCTGCCAAGAAACTGCTTTTCACAGGCCTTCGTAAGAGGTGTTCCCGGAAGGCTGTAAGAGTACCTGGCAGAGCGAGTTGTTTCTTAGCTTCAAAAACAGCTGGAAGCAACATGATTTGGGGCCTCTCTCCCCCTTTGGAAACAAAGCAGCCTTTGTGCCTGGCAGCTCTAGGCCAAAGTAGCACACCCAGAGCACAAGTTCTACCTCAGCCAGATAAGGCCTGTCAAGAAGCTGCGTTTCACAGGCCTTTGTATGTGACGTTCCCGGTTGGCTTTGAGAGCACTGTGCAGAGCCAGTTGTTTTAGCTTCCCAGAGAGCAGGAAGCAAGATGCTTTGGGGCCTCTCTCACACTTTGGAAATAAAGGCAGCCCTTTGGGCCTGGCAGCCCTAGGCCAATGGAGTACACCCAGAGCAGAAGTTCTACCTCAGCCAGATCAGGCCTTCCAAGAAACTGCGTCTCACAGGCCTTTCTCTGTCACGTTGCCGGTAGGCTGTGAGAGCACTGTGCAGAGCCAGTTGTTTCTTAGCTTCCCAAAGATTTGGAAGCAAGATGCTTTGGGGACTCTCAGCCCCTTTGGAAACAAGGCGGCCCTTTGGGCC
Organism: Equus asinus; assembly: GCF_041296235.1. Lineage (NCBI taxonomy): Eukaryota > Metazoa > Chordata > Mammalia > Perissodactyla > Equidae > Equus > Equus asinus. The sequence continues at coordinate 3,009,685 of NW_027225523.1, forward strand.
TGGCAGCTCTAGGCCAAAGTAGCACGCCCAGAGCAGGAGTTCTACTTCAGCCAGATCAGGCCTGCCAAGAAACTGCGTTTCACAGGCCTTGGTAAGAGACGTTCCCGGTAGGCTGTGAGAGCACTGTGGAGAGCCAGTTGCTTTAGCTTCCCACAGAGCTGGAAGCAAGATGCTTTGGGGCCTCTCTCTCCCTTTGGACACAAGGCAGCCGTTTGCGCCTGGCAGCTCTAGGCCAATGGAGCACACCCACAGCAGAAGTTCTACTTCAGGCAGATCAGTCCTGCCCAGAAACTGCGTTTCACAGCCCTTGGTAAGAGATGTTCACGGTAGGCTGTGAGAGCACTGGGCAGAACCAGTTGTTTTTTAGCTTCCCAAAGTGCTGGAGGCAAGATGCTTTGGGGCCTCTCTCACCCTTTGGAAACAAGGCAGCCCTTAGGTCCTGGTAGCTCTAGGCCTATGTAGCACAACCAGAACAGAAGTTCTACTTCAGCCAGGTCAGGCCTGCCAAGAAACTGCGTTTCACAGGCCGTTCAAAGAGATGTTCTCTTAGGCTGTAAGAGCACTGGGCAGAGCCAGCTGTTTCTTAGCTTCCCGAAGAGCTGGGAGCAAGATGCTTTGGGTCCACTCTCCGTCTTTGGAAACAAGGCAGCCCTTTGGGCCTGGCAGCTCTAGGGCAATGGAGCACACCCAGAGCAGAAGTTCTACTTCAGCCAGATCAGGCCTGCCAGGAAACTGCGTTTCACAGGCCTTGGTAAGAGATGTTCCCGGTAGGCTGTAAGAGCACTGGGCAGAGCCAGTTGTTTCTTACCTTCCTGAAAAGCTGGAAGCAAGACGCTTGGGACCCCTCTGCCCGTTTGGGAACAAGGCAGCCTTTTGGGTCGGGAAGCTCTAGGCCAATGGAGCACACGCAGAGCAGGAGTTCTACTTCAGCCTGATCAGGCCTGCAAAGAAACAGCGTTTGACAGGCCTTGGTAAGAGATGTTCCCGGTAGGTGTAAGAGCACTGGGCAGAGCCAGTTGTTTCTTAGCTTCGCAAAGACCGGGAAGCAAGATGCTTTGGGCCTCTCTGCCCCTTGGAAACAGGGCAGCACTTGGGGCCTGGCAGCTGTAGGGCAATGGAGCACACCCAGAGCCGGAGTTCTACTTCAGCCAGATGAGGCCTGCCAAGAAACTGCGTTTCACAGGCCTTTCAAAGACATGTTCCCGGTAGGCTGTAAGAGCACGGGGCAGAGCGAGTTGGTTCTTAGCTTCCCAGAGAGCTGGAAGCAAGATGCTTTGGGGCCTCTCTGCCCCTTTGGAAACAAGGCAGCACCTTGGGCCTGGCAGCTCTAGGGCAATGGAGCACACCCAGAGCAGAAGTTCTACTTCAGCCAAATCAGGCCTGCCAGGAAACGGCGTTTCACAGGCCTTGGTAAGAGATGTTCCCGGTAGGCTGTAAGAGCACTGGGCAACGCCAGATGTTTCTTAGCTTCCCGAAGAGCTGGAAGCAAGATGCTTTGGTGCCACTCTCTCACTTTGGAATCAAGGCAGCCCTTTGGGGCAGGTAGCTCTAGGCCAGTGGAGCACACCCAGAGCAGAAGTTCTACTTCGGCCAGTTCAGGCCACCAACAAACTGCGTTTCACAGGCCTTGGTAAGAGATGTTCCCGGTAGGCTGTAAGAGCACTGGGCAACGCCAGATGTTTCTTAGCTTCCCGAAGAGCTGGAAGCAAGATGCTTTGGGGCCTCTCATCCCCTTTGCAAACAAGGCGGCCCTTTGGGCCAGGCAGCTCTAGGCCAATGGAGCACACCCAGAGCAGAAGTTCTACTTCAGCTAGATCAGGCCACCAACAAAGTGCGTTTCACAGGCCTTGGTAAGAGATTTTCTCTCAGGCTGTAAGAGCACTGGGCAGAGCCAGTTGTTTCTTAGCTTCCCGAAGAGCTGGAAGCAAGATGCTTTGGGGGCTCCCTGCCCCTTTGCCAACAAGGCCGACCTTTGGGCCTTTCAGCTCTAGGCCAATGGAGCACAGCCAGAGCAGAAGTTCTACCTCAGCCAGATAAGGCCTGCCAAGAAACAGCGTTTCAAAGGCTTTGGTAAGAGATGTTGCCGGTACTCTGTCAGAGCACTGGGAAGAGACAGTTGTTTCTTAGCTTCCCAAAGAGCTGGAAGCAAGATGCGTTGGGGCCTCTCTGCCCCTTTGCAAACAAGGCATCCCTTTGGGCCTTTCAGCTCTAGGCCAATGGAGCACAGCCAGAGCAGAAGTCCTACTTCAGCCAGATCAGGCCTGCCAAGGAAGTGCGTTTCAGAGGCCTTTGTATGTGACGTTCCCGGTAGGCTGTGAGAGCACGGTGCAGAGCCAGTTGTTTCCTTGTTTCCCAAACAGCTGGAAGCAAGACGCTTTGGGGCCTCTCTGCCCCTTTGGAAACAAGGCAGCACGTTGGGTCTGGCAGCTCTAGGGCAATGGAGCACAACCAGAGCAGAAGTTCTACTTCTTCCAGATCAGGCCTGGCTAGAAAGTGCGTTTCCCAGGCCTTGATAAGAGATGTTCTCTTAGGCTATAAGAGCACTGGGCACAGCCAGTTGTTTCTTAGCTTCCCAAGAGGTGGAAGCAAGATGCTTTGGGGCCTCTCTCCCCCTTTGGAAACAAGGCAGCCCTTTGGGCCTTTCAGCTCTAGGGCAATGGAGCACACCCAGAGCTGAAGTTCTACCTCAGCCAGATCAGGCCTGCCAAGAAACTGCTTTTCACAGGCCTTCGTAAGAGGTGTTCCCGGAAGGCTGTAAGAGTACCTGGCAGAGCGAGTTGTTTCTTAGCTTCAAAAACAGCTGGAAGCAACATGATTTGGGGCCTCTCTCCCCCTTTGGAAACAAAGCAGCCTTTGTGCCTGGCAGCTCTAGGCCAAAGTAGCACACCCAGAGCACAAGTTCTACCTCAGCCAGATAAGGCCTGTCAAGAAGCTGCGTTTCACAGGCCTTTGTATGTGACGTTCCCGGTTGGCTTTGAGAGCACTGTGCAGAGCCAGTTGTTTTAGCTTCCCAGAGAGCAGGAAGCAAGATGCTTTGGGGCCTCTCTCACACTTTGGAAATAAAGGCAGCCCTTTGGGCCTGGCAGCCCTAGGCCAATGGAGTACACCCAGAGCAGAAGTTCTACCTCAGCCAGATCAGGCCTTCCAAGAAACTGCGTCTCACAGAACTTTCTATGTCACGTTGCCGGTAGGCTGTGAGAGCACTGTGCAGAGCCAGTTGTTTCTTAGCTTCCCAAAGATTTGGAAGCAAGATGCTTTGGGGACTCTCAGCCCCTTTGGAAACAAGGCGGCCCTTTGGGCCTGGCAGCTCTAGGCCAAAGTAGCACGCCCAGAGCAGGAGTTCTACTTCAGCCAGATCAGGCCTGCCAAGAAACTGCGTTTCACAGGCCTTGGTAAGAGACGTTCCCGGTAGGCTGTGAGAGCACTGTGGAGAGCCAGTTGCTTTAGCTTCCCACAGAGCTGGAAGCAAGATGCTTTGGGGCCTCTCTCTCCCTTTGGACACAAGGCAGCCGTTTGCGCCTGGCAGCTCTAGGCCAATGGAGCACACCCACAGCAGAAGTTCTACTTCAGGCAGATCAGTCCTGCCCAGAAACTGCGTTTCACAGCCCTTGGTAAGAGATGTTCACGGTAGGCTGTGAGAGCACTGGGCAGAACCAGTTGTTTTTTAGCTTCCCAAAGTGCTGGAGGCAAGATGCTTTGGGGCCTCTCTCACCCTTTGGAAACAAGGCAGCCCTTAGGTCCTGGTAGCTCTAGGCCTATGTAGCACAACCAGAACAGAAGTTCTACTTCAGCCAGGTCAGGCCTGCCAAGAAACTGCGTTTCACAGGCCTTTCAAAGAGATGTTCTCTTAGGCTGTAAGAGCACTGGGCAGAGCCAGCTGTTTCTTAGCTTCCCGAAGAGCTGGGAGCAAGATGCTTTGGGTCCACTCTCCGTCTTTGGAAACAAGGCAGCCCATTGGGCCTGGCAGCTCTAGGGCAATGGAGCACACCCAGAGCAGAAGTTCTACTTCAGCCAGATCAGGCCTGCCAGGAAACTGCGTTTCACAGGCCTTGGTAAGAGATGTTCCCGGTAGGCTGTAAGAGCACTGGGCAGAGCCAGTTGTTTCTTACCTTCCTGAAAAGCTGGAAGCAAGACGCTTGGGACCCCTCTGCCCGTTTGGGAACAAGGCAGCCTTTTGGGTCGGGAAGCTCTAGGCCAATGGAGCACACGCAGAGCAGGAGTTCTACTTCAGCCTGATCAGGCCTGCAAAGAAACAGCGTTTGACAGGCCTTGGTAAGAGATGTTCCCGGTAGGTGTAAGAGCACTGGGCAGAGCCAGTTGTTTCTTAGCTTCGCAAAGACCGGGAAGCAAGATGCTTTGGGCCTCTCTGCCCCTTGGAAACAGGGCAGCACTTGGGGCCTGGCAGCTGTAGGGCAATGGAGCACACCCAGAGCCGGAGTTCTACTTCAGCCAGATGAGGCCTGCCAAGAAACTGCGTTTCACAGGCCTTTCAAAGACATGTTCCCGGTAGGCTGTAAGAGCACGGGGCAGAGCGAGTTGGTTCTTAGCTTCCCAGAGAGCTGGAAGCAAGATGCTTTGGGGCCTCTCTGCCCCTTTGGAAACAAGGCAGCACCTTGGGCCTGGCAGCTCTAGGGCAATGGAGCACACCCAGAGCAGAAGTTCTACTTCAGCCAAATCAGGCCTGCCAGGAAACGGCGTTTCACAGGCCTTGGTAAGAGATGTTCCCGGTAGGCTGTAAGAGCACTGGGCAACGCCAGATGTTTCTTAGCTTCCCGAAGAGCTGGAAGCAAGATGCTTTGGTGCCACTCTCTCACTTTGGAATCAAGGCAGCCCTTTGGGGCAGGTAGCTCTAGGCCAGTGGAGCACACCCAGAGCAGAAGTTCTACTTCGGCCAGTTCAGGCCACCAACAAACTGCGTTTCACAGGCCTTGGTAAGAGATGTTCCCGGTAGGCTGTAAGAGCACTGGGCAACGCCAGATGTTTCTTAGCTTCCCGAAGAGCTGGAAGCAAGATGCTTTGGGGCCTCTCTGCCCCTTTGCAAACAAGGCGGCCCTTTGGGCCAGGCAGCTCTAGGCCAATGGAGCACACCCAGAGCAGAAGTTCTACTTCAGCTAGATCAGGCCACCAACAAAGTGCGTTTCACAGGCCTTGGTAAGAGATTTTCTCTCAGGCTGTAAGAGCACTGGGCAGAGCCAGTTGTTTCTTAGCTTCCCAAAGAGCTGGAAGCAAGATGCTTTGGGGGCTCCCTGCCCCTTTGCCAACAAGGCCGACCTTTGGGCCTTTCAGCTCTAGGCCAATGGAGCACACCCAGAGCAGAAGTTCTACCTCAGCCAGATAAGGCCTGCCAAGAAACAGCGTTTCAAAGGCTTTGGTAAGAGATGTTGCCGGTACTCTGTCAGAGCACTGGGAAGAGACAGTTGTTTCTTAGCTTCCCAAAGAGCTGGAAGCAAGATGCGTTGGGGCCTCTCTGCCCCTTTGCAAACAAGGCATCCCTTTGGGCCTTTCAGCTCTAGGCCAATGGAGCACAGCCAGAGCAGAAGTCCTACTTCAGCCAGATCAGGCCTGCCAAGGAACTGCGTTTCAGAGGCCTTTGTATGTGACGTTCCCGGTAGGCTGTGAGAGCACGGTGCAGAGCCAGTTGTTTCCTTGTTTCCCAAACAGCTGGAAGCAAGACGCTTTGTGGCCTCTCTGCCCCTTTGGAAACAAGGCAGCACGTTGGGTCTGGCAGCTCTAGGGCAATGGAGCACAACCAGAGCAGAAGTTCTACTTCTTCCAGATCAGGCCTGGCTAGAAAGTGCGTTTCACAGGCCTTGATAAGAGATGTTCTCTTAGGCTATAAGAGCACTGGGCACAGCCAGTTGTTTCTTAGCTTCCCAAGAGGTGGAAGCAAGATGCTTTGGGGCCTCTCTCCCCCTTTGGAAACAAGGCAGCCCTTTGGGCCTTTCAGCTCTAGGGCAATGGAGCACACCCAGAGCTGAAGTTCTACCTCAGCCAGATCAGGCCTGCCAAGAAACTGCTTTTCACAGGCCTTCGTAAGAGGTGTTCCCGGAAGGCTGTAAGAGTACCTGGCAGAGCGAGTTGTTTCTTAGCTTCAAAAACAGCTGGAAGCAACATGATTTGGGGCCTCTCTCCCCCTTTGGAAACAAAGCAGCCTTTGTGCCTGGCAGCTCTAGGCCAAAGTAGCACACCCAGAGCACAAGTTCTACCTCAGCCAGATAAGGCCTGTCAAGAAGCTGCGTTTCACAGGCCTTTGTATGTGACGTTCCCGGTTGGCTTTGAGAGCACTGTGCAGAGCCAGTTGTTTTAGCTTCCCAGAGAGCAGGAAGCAAGATGCTTTGGGGCCTCTCTCACACTTTGGAAATAAAGGCAGCCCTTTGGGCCTGGCAGCCCTAGGCCAATGGAGTACACCCAGAGCAGAAGTTCTACCTCAGCCAGATCAGGCCTTCCAAGAAACTGCGTCTCACAGAACTTTCTCTGTCACGTTGCCGGTAGGCTGTGAGAGCACTGTGCAGAGCCAGTTGTTTCTTAGCTTCCCAAAGATTTGGAAGCAAGATGCTTTGGGGACTCTCAGCCCCTTTGGAAACAAGGCGGCCCTTTGGGCCTGGCAGCTCTAGGCCAAAGTAGCACGCCCAGAGCAGGAGTTCTACTTCAGCCAGATCAGGCCTGCCAAGAAACTGCGTTTCACAGGCCTTGGTAAGAGATGTTCCCGGTAGGCTGTGAGAGCACTGTGGAGAGCCAGTTGCTTTAGCTTCCCACAGAGCTGGAAGCAAGATGCTTTGGGGCCTCTCTCTCCCTTTGGACACAAGGCAGCCGTTTGCGCCTGGCAGCTCTAGGCCAATGGAGCACACCCACAGCAGAAGTTCTACTTCAGGCAGATCAGTCCTGCCCAGAAACTGCGTTTCACAGCCCTTGGTAAGAGATGTTCACGGTAGGCTGTGAGAGCACTGGGCAGAACCAGTTGTTTTTTAGCTTCCCAAAGTGCTGGAGGCAAGATGCTTTGGGGCCTCTCTCACCCTTTGGAAACAAGGCAGCCCTTAGGTCCTGGTAGCTCTAGGCCTATGTAGCACAACCAGAACAGAAGTTCTACTTCAGCCAGGTCAGGCCTGCCAAGAAACTGCGTTTCACAGGCCTTTCAAAGAGATGTTCTCTTAGGCTGTAAGAGCACTGGGCAGAGCCAGCTGTTTCTTAGCTTCCCGAAGAGCTGGGAGCAAGATGCTTTGGGTCCACTCTCCGTCTTTGGAAACAAGGCAGCCCTTTGGGCCTGGCAGCTCTAGGGCAATGGAGCACACCCAGAGCAGAAGTTCTACTTCAGCCAGATCAGGCCTGCCAGGAAACTGCGTTTCACAGGCCTTGGTAAGAGATGTTCCCGGTAGGCTGTAAGAGCACTGGGCAGAGCCAGTTGTTTCTTACCTTCCTGAAAAGCTGGAAGCAAGACGCTTGGGACCCCTCTGCCCGTTTGGGAACAAGGCAGCCTTTTGGGTCGGGAAGCTCTAGGCCAATGGAGCACACGCAGAGCAGGAGTTCTACTTCAGCCTGATCAGGCCTGCAAAGAAACAGCGTTTGACAGGCCTTGGTAAGAGATGTTCCCGGTAGGTGTAAGAGCACTGGGCAGAGCCAGTTGTTTCTTAGCTTCGCAAAGACCGGGAAGCAAGATGCTTTGGGCCTCTCTGCCCCTTGGAAACAGGGCAGCACTTGGGGCCTGGCAGCTGTAGGGCAATGGAGCACACCCAGAGCCGGAGTTCTACTTCAGCCAGATGAGGCCTGCCAAGAAACTGCGTTTCACAGGCCTTTCAAAGACATGTTCCCGGTAGGCTGTAAGAGCACGGGGCAGAGTGAGTTGGTTCTTAGCTTCCCAGAGAGCTGGAAGCAAGATGCTTTGGGGCCTCTCTGCCCCTTTGGAAACAAGGCAGCACCTTGGGCCTGGCAGCTCTAGGGCAATGGAGCACACCCAGAGCAGAAGTTCTACTTCAGCCAAATCAGGCCTGCCAGGAAACGGCGTTTCACAGGCCTTGGTAAGAGATGTTCCCGGTAGGCTGTAAGAGCACTGGGCAACGCCAGATGTTTCTTAGCTTCCCGAAGAGCTGGAAGCAAGATGCTTTGGTGCCACTCTCTCACTTTGGAATCAAGGCAGCCCTTTGGGGCAGGTAGCTCTAGGCCAGTGGAGCACACCCAGAGCAGAAGTTCTACTTCGGCCAGTTCAGGCCACCAACAAACTGCGTTTCACAGGCCTTGGTAAGAGATGTTCCCGGTAGGCTGTAAGAGCACTGGGCAACGCCAGATGTTTCTTAGCTTCCCGAAGAGCTGGAAGCAAGATGCTTTGGGGCCTCTCTGCCCCTTTGCAAACAAGGCGGCCCTTTGGGCCAGGCAGCTCTAGGCCAATGGAGCACACCCAGAGCAGAAGTTCTACTTCAGCTAGATCAGGCCACCAACAAAGTGCGTTTCACAGGCCTTGGTAAGAGATTTTCTCTCAGGCTGTAAGAGCACTGGGCAGAGCCAGTTGTTTCTTAGCTTCCCAAAGAGCTGGAAGCAAGATGCTTTGGGGGCTCCCTGCCCCTTTGCCAACAAGGCCGACCTTTGGGCCTTTCAGCTCTAGGCCAATGGAGCACACCCAGAGCAGAAGTTCTACCTCAGCCAGATAAGGCCTGCCAAGAAACAGCGTTTCAAAGGCTTTGGTAAGAGATGTTGCCGGTACTCTGTCAGAGCACTGGGAAGAGACAGTTGTTTCTTAGCTTCCCAAAGAGCTGGAAGCAAGATGCGTTGGGGCCTCTCTGCCCCTTTGCAAACAAGGCATCCCTTTGGGCCTTTCAGCTCTAGGCCAATGGAGCACAGCCAGAGCAGAAGTCCTACTTCAGCCAGATCAGGCCTGCCAAGGAACTGCGTTTCAGAGGCCTTTGTATGTGACGTTCCCGGTAGGCTGTGAGAGCACGGTGCAGAGCCAGTTGTTTCCTTGTTTCCCAAACAGCTGGAAGCAAGACGCTTTGTGGCCTCTCTGCCCCTTTGGAAACAAGGCAGCACGTTGGGTCTGGCAGCTCTAGGGCAATGGAGCACAACCAGAGCAGAAGTTCTACTTCTTCCAGATCAGGCCTGGCTAGAAAGTGCGTTTCACAGGCCTTGATAAGAGATGTTCTCTTAGGCTATAAGAGCACTGGGCACAGCCAGTTGTTTCTTAGCTTCCCAAGAGGTGGAAGCAAGATGCTTTGGGGCCTCTCTCCCCCTTTGGAAACAAGGCAGCCCTTTGGGCCTTTCAGCTCTAGGGCAATGGAGCACACCCAGAGCAGAAGTTCTACCTCAGCCAGATCAGGCCTGCCAAGAAACTGCTTTTCACAGGCCTTCGTAAGAGGTGTTCCCGGAAGGCTGTAAGAGTACCTGGCAGAGCGAGTTGTTTCTTAGCTTCAAAAACAGCTGGAAGCAACATGATTTGGGGCCTCTCTCCCCCTTTGGAAACAAAGCAGCCTTTGTGCCTGGCAGCTCTAGGCCAAAGTAGCACACCCAGAGCACAAGTTCTACCTCAGCCAGATAAGGCCTGTCAAGAAGCTGCGTTTCACAGGCCTTTGTATGTGACGTTCCCGGTTGGCTTTGAGAGCACTGTGCAGAGCCAGTTGTTTTAGCTTCCCAGAGAGCAGGAAGCAAGATGCTTTGGGGCCTCTCTCACACTTTGGAAATAAAGGCAGCCCTTTGGGCCTGGCAGCCCTAGGCCAATGGAGTACACCCAGAGCAGAAGTTCTACCTCAGCCAGATCAGGCCTTCCAAGAAACTGCGTCTCACAGAACTTTCTCTGTCACGTTGCCGGTAGGCTGTGAGAGCACTGTGCAGAGCCAGTTGTTTCTTAGCTTCCCAAAGATTTGGAAGCAAGATGCTTTGGGGACTCTCAGCCCCTTTGGAAACAAGGCGGCCCTTTGGGCCTGGCAGCTCTAGGCCAAAGTAGCACGCCCAGAGCAGGAGTTCTACTTCAGCCAGATCAGGCCTGCCAAGAAACTGCGTTTCACAGGCCTTGGTAAGAGATGTTCCCGGTAGGCTGTGAGAGCACTGTGGAGAGCCAGTTGCTTTAGCTTCCCACAGAGCTGGAAGCAAGATGCTTTGGGGCCTCTCTCTCCCTTTGGACACAAGGCAGCCGTTTGCGCCTGGCAGCTCTAGGCCAATGGAGCACACCCACAGCAGAAGTTCTACTTCAGGCAGATCAGTCCTGCCCAGAAACTGCGTTTCACAGCCCTTGGTAAGAGATGTTCACGGTAGGCTGTGAGAGCACTGGGCAGAACCAGTTGTTTTTTAGCTTCCCAAAGTGCTGGAGGCAAGATGCTTTGGGGCCTCTCTCACCCTTTGGAAACAAGGCAGCCCTTAGGTCCTGGTAGCTCTAGGCCTATGTAGCACAACCAGAACAGAAGTTCTACTTCAGCCAGGTCAGGCCTGCCAAGAAACTGCGTTTCACAGGCCTTTCAAAGAGATGTTCTCTTAGGCTGTAAGAGCACTGGGCAGAGCCAGCTGTTTCTTAGCTTCCCGAAGAGCTGGGAGCAAGATGCTTTGGGTCCACTCTCCGTCTTTGGAAACAAGGCAGCCCTTTGGGCCTGGCAGCTCTAGGGCAATGGAGCACACCCAGAGCAGAAGTTCTACTTCAGCCAGATCAGGCCTGCCAGGAAACTGCGTTTCACAGGCCTTGGTAAGAGATGTTCCCGGTAGGCTGTAAGAGCACTGGGCAGAGCCAGTTGTTTCTTACCTTCCTGAAAAGCTGGAAGCAAGACGCTTGGGACCCCTCTGCCCGTTTGGGAACAAGGCAGCCTTTTGGGTCGGGAAGCTCTAGGCCAATGGAGCACACGCAGAGCAGGAGTTCTACTTCAGCCTGATCAGGCCTGCAAAGAAACAGCGTTTGACAGGCCTTGGTAAGAGATGTTCCCGGTAGGTGTAAGAGCACTGGGCAGAGCCAGTTGTTTCTTAGCTTCGCAAAGACCGGGAAGCAAGATGCTTTGGGCCTCTCTGCCCCTTGGAAACAGGGCAGCACTTGGGGCCTGGCAGCTGTAGGGCAATGGAGCACACCCAGAGCCGGAGTTCTACTTCAGCCAGATGAGGCCTGCCAAGAAACTGCGTTTCACAGGCCTTTCAAAGACATGTTCCCGGTAGGCTGTAAGAGCACGGGGCAGAGCGAGTTGGTTCTTAGCTTCCCAGAGAGCTGGAAGCAAGATGCTTTGGGGCCTCTCTGCCCCTTTGGAAACAAGGCAGCACCTTGGGCCTGGCAGCTCTAGGGCAATGGAGCACACCCAGAGCAGAAGTTCTACTTCAGCCAAATCAGGCCTGCCAGGAAACGGCGTTTCACAGGCCTTGGTAAGAGATGTTCCCGGTAGGCTGTAAGAGCACTGGGCAACGCCAGATGTTTCTTAGCTTCCCGAAGAGCTGGAAGCAAGATGCTTTGGTGCCACTCTCTCACTTTGGAATCAAGGCAGCCCTTTGGGGCAGGTAGCTCTAGGCCAGTGGAGCACACCCAGAGCAGAAGTTCTACTTCGGCCAGTTCAGGCCACCAACAAACTGCGTTTCACAGGCCTTGGTAAGAGATGTTCCCGGTAGGCTGTAAGAGCACTGGGCAACGCCAGATGTTTCTTAGCTTCCCGAAGAGCTGGAAGCAAGATGCTTTGGGGCCTCTCTGCCCCTTTGCAAACAAGGCGGCCCTTTGGGCCAGGCAGCTCTAGGCCAATGGAGCACACCCAGAGCAGAAGTTCTACTTCAGCTAGATCAGGCCACCAACAAAGTGCGTTTCACAGGCCTTGGTAAGAGATTTTCTCTCAGGCTGTAAGAGCACTGGGCAGAGCCAGTTGTTTCTTAGCTTCCCAAAGAGCTGGAAGCAAGATGCTTTGGGGGCTCCCTGCCCCTTTGCCAACAAGGCCGACCTTTGGGCCTTTCAGCTCTAGGCCAATGGAGCACACCCAGAGCAGAAGTTCTACCTCAGCCAGATAAGGCCTGCCAAGAAACAGCGTTTCAAAGGCTTTGGTAAGAGATGTTGCCGGTACTCTGTCAGAGCACTGGGAAGAGACAGTTGTTTCTTAGCTTCCCAAAGAGCTGGAAGCAAGATGCGTTGGGGCCTCTCTGCCCCTTTGCAAACAAGGCATCCCTTTTGGCCTTTCAGCTCTAGGCCAATGGAGCACAGCCAGAGCAGAAGTCCTACTTCAGCCAGATCAGGCCTGCCAAGGAACTGCGTTTCAGAGGCCTTTGTATGTGACGTTCCCGGTAGGCTGTGAGAGCACGGTGCAGAGCCAGTTGTTTCCTTGTTTCCCAAACAGCTGGAAGCAAGACGCTTTGTGGCCTCTCTGCCCCTTTGGAAACAAGGCAGCACGTTGGGTCTGGCAGCTCTAGGGCAATGGAGCACAACCAGAGCAGAAGTTCTACTTCTTCCAGATCAGGCCTGGCTAGAAAGTGCGTTTCACAGGCCTTGATAAGAGATGTTCTCTTAGGCTATAAGAGCACTGGGCACAGCCAGTTGTTTCTTAGCTTCCCAAGAGGTGGAAGCAAGATGCTTTGGGGCCTCTCTCCCCCTTTGGAAACAAGGCAGCCCTTTGGGCCTTTCAGCTCTAGGGCAATGGAGCACACCCAGAGCTGAAGTTCTACCTCAGCCAGATCAGGCCTGCCAAGAAACTGCTTTTCACAGGCCTTCGTAAGAGGTGTTCCCGGAAGGCTGTAAGAGTACCTGGCAGAGCGAGTTGTTTCTTAGCTTCAAAAACAGCTGGAAGCAACATGATTTGGGGCCTCTCTCCCCCTTTGGAAACAAAGCAGCCTTTGTGCCTGGCAGCTCTAGGCCAAAGTAGCACACCCAGAGCACAAGTTCTACCTCAGCCAGATAAGGCCTGTCAAGAAGCTGCGTTTCACAGGCCTTTGTATGTGACGTTCCCGGTTGGCTTTGAGAGCACTGTGCAGAGCCAGTTGTTTTAGCTTCCCAGAGAGCAGGAAGCAAGATGCTTTGGGGCCTCTCTCACACTTTGGAAATAAAGGCAGCCCTTTGGGCCTGGCAGCCCTAGGCCAATGGAGTACACCCAGAGCAGAAGTTCTACCTCAGCCAGATCAGGCCTTCCAAGAAACTGCGTCTCACAGAACTTTCTCTGTCACGTTGCCGGTAGGCTGTGAGAGCACTGTGCAGAGCCAGTTGTTTCTTAGCTTCCCAAAGATTTGGAAGCAAGATGCTTTGGGGACTCTCAGCCCCTTTGGAAACAAGGCGGCCCTTTGGGCCTGGCAGCTCTAGGCCAAAGTAGCACGCCCAGAGCAGGAGTTCTACTTCAGCCAGATCAGGCCTGCCAAGAAACTGCGTTTCACAGGCCTTGGTAAGAGATGTTCCCGGTAGGCTGTGAGAGCACTGTGGAGAGCCAGTTGCTTTAGCTTCCCACAGAGCTGGAAGCAAGATGCTTTGGGGCCTCTCTCTCCCTTTGGACACAAGGCAGCCGTTTGCGCCTGGCAGCTCTAGGCCAATGGAGCACACCCACAGCAGAAGTTCTACTTCAGGCAGATCAGTCCTGCCCAGAAACTGCGTTTCACAGCCCTTGGTAAGAGATGTTCACGGTAGGCTGTGAGAGCACTGGGCAGAACCAGTTGTTTTTTAGCTTCCCAAAGTGCTGGAGGCAAGATGCTTTGGGGCCTCTCTCACCCTTTGGAAAAAAGGCAGCCCTTAGGTCCTGGTAGCTCTAGGCCTATGTAGCACAACCAGAACAGAAGTTCTACTTCAGCCAGGTCAGGCCTGCCAAGAAACTGCGTTTCACAGGCCTTTCAAAGAGATGTTCTCTTAGGCTGTAAGAGCACTGGGCAGAGCCAGCTGTTTCTTAGCTTCCCGAAGAGCTGGGAGCAAGATGCTTTGGGTCCACTCTCCGTCTTTGGAAACAAGGCAGCCCTTTGGGCCTGGCAGCTCTAGGGCAATGGAGCACACCCAGAGCAGAAGTTCTACTTCAGCCAGATCAGGCCTGCCAGGAAACTGCGTTTCACAGGCCTTGGTAAGAGATGTTCCCGGTAGGCTGTAAGAGCACTGGGCAGAGCCAGTTGTTTCTTACCTTCCTGAAAAGCTGGAAGCAAGACGCTTGGGACCCCTCTGCCCGTTTGGGAACAAGGCAGCCTTTTGGGTCGGGAAGCTCTAGGCCAATGGAGCACACGCAGAGCAGGAGTTCTACTTCAGCCTGATCAGGCCTGCAAAGAAACAGCGTTTGACAGGCCTTGGTAAGAGATGTTCCCGGTAGGTGTAAGAGCACTGGGCAGAGCCAGTTGTTTCTTAGCTTCGCAAAGACCGGGAAGCAAGATGCTTTGGGCCTCTCTGCCCCTTGGAAACAGGGCAGCACTTGGGGCCTGGCAGCTGTAGGGCAATGGAGCACACCCAGAGCCGGAGTTCTACTTCAGCCAGATGAGGCCTGCCAAGAAACTGCGTTTCACAGGCCTTTCAAAGACATGTTCCCGGTAGGCTGTAAGAGCACGGGGCAGAGTGAGTTGGTTCTTAGCTTCCCAGAGAGCTGGAAGCAAGATGCTTTGGGGCCTCTCTGCCCCTTTGGAAACAAGGCAGCACCTTGGGCCTGGCAGCTCTAGGGCAATGGAGCACACCCAGAGCAGAAGTTCTACTTCAGCCAAATCAGGCCTGCCAGGAAACGGCGTTTCACAGGCCTTGGTAAGAGATGTTCCCGGTAGGCTGTAAGAGCACTGGGCAACGCCAGATGTTTCTTAGCTTCCCGAAGAGCTGGAAGCAAGATGCTTTGGTGCCACTCTCTCACTTTGGAATCAAGGCAGCCCTTTGGGGCAGGTAGCTCTAGGCCAGTGGAGCACACCCAGAGCAGAAGTTCTACTTCGGCCAGTTCAGGCCACCAACAAACTGCGTTTCACAGGCCTTGGTAAGAGATGTTCCCGGTAGGCTGTAAGAGCACTGGGCAACGCCAGATGTTTCTTAGCTTCCCGAAGAGCTGGAAGCAAGATGCTTTGGGGCCTCTCTGCCCCTTTGCAAACAAGGCGGCCCTTTGGGCCAGGCAGCTCTAGGCCAATGGAGCACACCCAGAGCAGAAGTTCTACTTCAGCTAGATCAGGCCACCAACAAAGTGCGTTTCACAGGCCTTGGTAAGAGATTTTCTCTCAGGCTGTAAGAGCACTGGGCAGAGCCAGTTGTTTCTTAGCTTCCCAAAGAGCTGGAAGCAAGATGCTTTGGGGGCTCCCTGCCCCTTTGCCAACAAGGCCGACCTTTGGGCCTTTCAGCTCTAGGCCAATGGAGCACACCCAGAGCAGAAGTTCTACCTCAGCCAGATAAGGCCTGCCAAGAAACAGCGTTTCAAAGGCTTTGGTAAGAGATGTTGCCGGTACTCTGTCAGAGCACTGGGAAGAGACAGTTGTTTCTTAGCTTCCCAAAGAGCTGGAAGCAAGATGCGTTGGGGCCTCTCTGCCCCTTTGCAAACAAGGCATCCCTTTGGGCCTTTCAGCTCTAGGCCAATGGAGCACAGCCAGAGCAGAAGTCCTACTTCAGCCAGATCAGGCCTGCCAAGGAACTGCGTTTCAGAGGCCTTTGTATGTGACGTTCCCGGTAGGCTGTGAGAGCACGGTGCAGAGCCAGTTGTTTCCTTGTTTCCCAAACAGCTGGAAGCAAGACGCTTTGGGGCCTCTCTGCCCCTTTGGAAACAAGGCAGCACGTTGGGTCTGGCAGCTCTAGGGCAATGGAGCACAACCAGAGCAGAAGTTCTACTTCTTCCAGATCAGGCCTGGCTAGAAAGTGCGTTTCACAGGCCTTGATAAGAGATGTTCTCTTAGGCTATAAGAGCACTGGGCACAGCCAGTTGTTTCTTAGCTTCCCAAGAGGTGGAAGCAAGATGCTTTGGGGCCTCTCTCCCCCTTTGGAAACAAGGCAGCCCTTTGGGCCTTTCAGCTCTAGGGCAATGGAGCACACCCAGAGCAGAAGTTCTACCTCAGCCAGATCAGGCCTGCCAAGAAACTGCTTTTCACAGGCCTTCGTAAGAGGTGTTCCCGGAAGGCTGTAAGAGTACCTGGCAGAGCGAGTTGTTTCTTAGCTTCAAAAACAGCTGGAAGCAACATGATTTGGGGCCTCTCTCCCCCTTTGGAAACAAAGCAGCCTTTGTGCCTGGCAGCTCTAGGCCAAAGTAGCACACCCAGAGCACAAGTTCTACCTCAGCCAGATAAGGCCTGTCAAGAAGCTGCGTTTCACAGGCCTTTGTATGTGACGTTCCCGGTTGGCTTTGAGAGCACTGTGCAGAGCCAGTTGTTTTAGCTTCCCAGAGAGCAGGAAGCAAGATGCTTTGGGGCCTCTCTCACACTTTGGAAATAAAGGCAGCCCTTTGGGCCTGGCAGCCCTAGGCCAATGGAGTACACCCAGAGCAGAAGTTCTACCTCAGCCAGATCAGGCCTTCCAAGAAACTGCGTCTCACAGAACTTTCTCTGTCACGTTGCCGGTAGGCTGTGAGAGCACTGTGCAGAGCCAGTTGTTTCTTAGCTTCCCAAAGATTTGGAAGCAAGATGCTTTGGGGACTCTCAGCCCCTTTGGAAACAAGGCGGCCCTTTGGGCCTGGCAGCTCTAGGCCAAAGTAGCACGCCCAGAGCAGGAGTTCTACTTCAGCCAGATCAGGCCTGCCAAGAAACTGCGTTTCACAGGCCTTGGTAAGAGATGTTCCCGGTAGGCTGTGAGAGCACTGTGGAGAGCCAGTTGCTTTAGCTTCCCACAGAGCTGGAAGCAAGATGCTTTGGGGCCTCTCTCTCCCTTTGGACACAAGGCAGCCGTTTGCGCCTGGCAGCTCTAGGCCAATGGAGCACACCCACAGCAGAAGTTCTACTTCAGGCAGATCAGTCCTGCCCAGAAACTGCGTTTCACAGCCCTTGGTAAGAGATGTTCACGGTAGGCTGTGAGAGCACTGGGCAGAACCAGTTGTTTTTTAGCTTCCCAAAGTGCTGGAGGCAAGATGCTTTGGGGCCTCTCTCACCCTTTGGAAACAAGGCAGCCCTTAGGTCCTGGTAGCTCTAGGCCTATGTAGCACAACCAGAACAGAAGTTCTACTTCAGCCAGGTCAGGCCTGCCAAGAAACTGCGTTTCACAGGCCTTTCAAAGAGATGTTCTCTTAGGCTGTAAGAGCACTGGGCAGAGCCAGCTGTTTCTTAGCTTCCCGAAGAGCTGGGAGCAAGATGCTTTGGGTCCACTCTCCGTCTTTGGAAACAAGGCAGCCCTTTGGGCCTGGCAGCTCTAGGGCAATGGAGCACACCCAGAGCAGAAGTTCTACTTCAGCCAGATCAGGCCTGCCAGGAAACTGCGTTTCACAGGCCTTGGTAAGAGATGTTCCCGGTAGGCTGTAAGAGCACTGGGCAGAGCCAGTTGTTTCTTACCTTCCTGAAAAGCTGGAAGCAAGACGCTTGGGACCCCTCTGCCCGTTTGGGAACAAGGCAGCCTTTTGGGTCGGGAAGCTCTAGGCCAATGGAGCACACGCAGAGCAGGAGTTCTACTTCAGCCTGATCAGGCCTGCAAAGAAACAGCGTTTGACAGGCCTTGGTAAGAGATGTTCCCGGTAGGTGTAAGAGCACTGGGCAGAGCCAGTTGTTTCTTAGCTTCGCAAAGACCGGGAAGCAAGATGCTTTGGGCCTCTCTGCCCCTTGGAAACAGGGCAGCACTTGGGGCCTGGCAGCTGTAGGGCAATGGAGCACACCCAGAGCCGGAGTTCTACTTCAGCCAGATGAGGCCTGCCAAGAAACTGCGTTTCACAGGCCTTTCAAAGACATGTTCCCGGTAGGCTGTAAGAGCACGGGGCAGAGCGAGTTGGTTCTTAGCTTCCCAGAGAGCTGGAAGCAAGATGCTTTGGGGCCTCTCTGCCCCTTTGGAAACAAGGCAGCACCTTGGGCCTGGCAGCTCTAGGGCAATGGAGCACACCCAGAGCAGAAGTTCTACTTCAGCCAAATCAGGCCTGCCAGGAAACGGCGTTTCACAGGCCTTGGTAAGAGATGTTCCCGGTAGGCTGTAAGAGCACTGGGCAACGCCAGATGTTTCTTAGCTTCCCGAAGAGCTGGAAGCAAGATGCTTTGGTGCCACTCTCTCACTTTGGAATCAAGGCAGCCCTTTGGGGCAGGTAGCTCTAGGCCAGTGGAGCACACCCAGAGCAGAAGTTCTACTTCGGCCAGTTCAGGCCACCAACAAACTGCGTTTCACAGGCCTTGGTAAGAGATGTTCCCGGTAGGCTGTAAGAGCACTGGGCAACGCCAGATGTTTCTTAGCTTCCCGAAGAGCTGGAAGCAAGATGCTTTGGGGCCTCTCTGCCCCTTTGCAAACAAGGCGGCCCTTTGGGCCAGGCAGCTCTAGGCCAATGGAGCACACCCAGAGCAGAAGTTCTACTTCAGCTAGATCAGGCCACCAACAAAGTGCGTTTCACAGGCCTTGGTAAGAGATTTTCTCTCAGGCTGTAAGAGCACTGGGCAGAGCCAGTTGTTTCTTAGCTTCCCAAAGAGCTGGAAGCAAGATGCTTTGGGGGCTCCCTGCCCCTTTGCCAACAAGGCCGACCTTTGGGCCTTTCAGCTCTAGGCCAATGGAGCACACCCAGAGCAGAAGTTCTACCTCAGCCAGATAAGGCCTGCCAAGAAACAGCGTTTCAAAGGCTTTGGTAAGAGATGTTGCCGGTACTCTGTCAGAGCACTGGGAAGAGACAGTTGTTTCTTAGCTTCCCAAAGAGCTGGAAGCAAGATGCGTTGGGGCCTCTCTGCCCCTTTGCAAACAAGGCATCCCTTTGGGCCTTTCAGCTCTAGGCCAATGGAGCACAGCCAGAGCAGAAGTCCTACTTCAGCCAGATCAGGCCTGCCAAGGAACTGCGTTTCAGAGGCCTTTGTATGTGACGTTCCCGGTAGGCTGTGAGAGCACGGTGCAGAGCCAGTTGTTTCCTTGTTTCCCAAACAGCTGGAAGCAAGACGCTTTGGGGCCTCTCTGCCCCTTTGGAAACAAGGCAGCACGTTGGGTCTGGCAGCTCTAGGGCAATGGAGCACAACCAGAGCAGAAGTTCTACTTCTTCCAGATCAGGCCTGGCTAGAAAGTGCGTTTCACAGGCCTTGATAAGAGATGTTCTCTTAGGCTATAAGAGCACTGGGCACAGCCAGTTGTTTCTTAGCTTCCCAAGAGGTGGAAGCAAGATGCTTTGGGGCCTCTCTCCCCCTTTGGAAACAAGGCAGCCCTTTGGGCCTTTCAGCTCTAGGGCAATGGAGCACACCCAGAGCTGAAGTTCTACCTCAGCCAGATCAGGCCTGCCAAGAAACTGCTTTTCACAGGCCTTCGTAAGAGGTGTTCCCGGAAGGCTGTAAGAGTACCTGGCAGAGCGAGTTGTTTCTTAGCTTCAAAAACAGCTGGAAGCAACATGATTTGGGGCCTCTCTCCCCCTTTGGAAACAAAGCAGCCTTTGTGCCTGGCAGCTCTAGGCCAAAGTAGCACACCCAGAGCACAAGTTCTACCTCAGCCAGATAAGGCCTGTCAAGAAGCTGCGTTTCACAGGCCTTTGTATGTGACGTTCCCGGTTGGCTTTGAGAGCACTGTGCAGAGCCAGTTGTTTTAGCTTCCCAGAGAGCAGGAAGCAAGATGCTTTGGGGCCTCTCTCACACTTTGGAAATAAAGGCAGCCCTTTGGGCCTGGCAGCCCTAGGCCAATGGAGTACACCCAGAGCAGAAGTTCTACCTCAGCCAGATCAGGCCTTCCAAGAAACTGCGTCTCACAGGCCTTTCTCTGTCACATTGCCGGTAGGCTGTGAGAGCACTGTGCAGAGCCAGTTGTTTCTTAGCTTCCCAAAGATTTGGAAGCAAGATGCTTTGGGGACTCTCAGCCCCTTTGGAAACAAGGCGGCCCTTTGGGCCTGGCAGCTCTAGGCCAAAGTAGCACGCCCAGAGCAGGAGTTCTACTTCAGCCAGATCAGGCCTGCCAAGAAACTGCGTTTCACAGGCCTTGGTAAGAGATGTTCCCGGTAGGCTGTGAGAGCACTGTGGAGAGCCAGTTGCTTTAGCTTCCCACAGAGCTGGAAGCAAGATGCTTTGGGGCCTCTCTCTCCCTTTGGACACAAGGCAGCCGTTTGCGCCTGGCAGCTCTAGGCCAATGGAGCACACCCACAGCAGAAGTTCTACTTCAGGCAGATCAGTCCTGCCCAGAAACTGCGTTTCACAGCCCTTGGTAAGAGATGTTCACGGTAGGCTGTGAGAGCACTGGGCAGAACCAGTTGTTTTTTAGCTTCCCAAAGTGCTGGAGGCAAGATGCTTTGGGGCCTCTCTCACCCTTTGGAAACAAGGCAGCCCTTAGGTCCTGGTAGCTCTAGGCCTATGTAGCACAACCAGAACAGAAGTTCTACTTCAGCCAGGTCAGGCCTGCCAAGAAACTGCGTTTCACAGGCCTTTCAAAGAGATGTTCTCTTAGGCTGTAAGAGCACTGGGCAGAGCCAGCTGTTTCTTAGCTTCCCGAAGAGCTGGGAGCAAGATGCTTTGGGTCCACTCTCCGTCTTTGGAAACAAGGCAGCCCTTTGGGCCTGGCAGCTCTAGGGCAATGGAGCACACCCAGAGCAGAAGTTCTACTTCAGCCAGATCAGGCCTGCCAGGAAACTGCGTTTCACAGGCCTTGGTAAGAGATGTTCCCGGTAGGCTGTAAGAGCACTGGGCAGAGCCAGTTGTTTCTTACCTTCCTGAAAAGCTGGAAGCAAGACGCTTGGGACCCCTCTGCCCGTTTGGGAACAAGGCAGCCTTTTGGGTCGGGAAGCTCTAGGCCAATGGAGCACACGCAGAGCAGGAGTTCTACTTCAGCCTGATCAGGCCTGCAAAGAAACAGCGTTTGACAGGCCTTGGTAAGAGATGTTCCCGGTAGGTGTAAGAGCACTGGGCAGAGCCAGTTGTTTCTTAGCTTCGCAAAGACCGGGAAGCAAGATGCTTTGGGCCTCTCTGCCCCTTGGAAACAGGGCAGCACTTGGGGCCTGGCAGCTCTAGGGCAATGGAGCACACCCAGAGCCGGAGTTCTACTTCAGCCAGATGAGGCCTGCCAAGAAACTGCGTTTCACAGGCCTTTCAAAGACATGTTCCCGGTAGGCTGTAAGAGCACGGGGCAGAGCGAGTTGGTTCTTAGCTTCCCAGAGAGCTGGAAGCAAGATGCTTTGGGGCCTCTCTGCCCCTTTGGAAACAAGGCAGCACCTTGGGCCTGGCAGCTCTAGGGCAATGGAGCACACCCAGAGCAGAAGTTCTACTTCAGCCAAATCAGGCCTGCCAGGAAACGGCGTTTCACAGGCCTTGGTAAGAGATGTTCCCGGTAGGCTGTAAGAGCACTGGGCAACGCCAGATGTTTCTTAGCTTCCCGAAGAGCTGGAAGCAAGATGCTTTGGTGCCACTCTCTCACTTTGGAATCAAGGCAGCCCTTTGGGGCAGGTAGCTCTAGGCCAGTGGAGCACACCCAGAGCAGAAGTTCTACTTCGGCCAGTTCAGGCCACCAACAAACTGCGTTTCACAGGCCTTGGTAAGAGATGTTCCCGGTAGGCTGTAAGAGCACTGGGCAACGCCAGATGTTTCTTAGCTTCCCGAAGAGCTGGAAGCAAGATGCTTTGGGGCCTCTCTGCCCCTTTGCAAACAAGGCGGCCCTTTGGGCCAGGCAGCTCTAGGCCAATGGAGCACACCCAGAGCAGAAGTTCTACTTCAGCTAGATCAGGCCACCAACAAAGTGCGTTTCACAGGCCTTGGTAAGAGATTTTCTCTCAGGCTGTAAGAGCACTGGGCAGAGCCAGTTGTTTCTTAGCTTCCCAAAGAGCTGGAAGCAAGATGCTTTGGGGGCTCCCTGCCCCTTTGCCAACAAGGCCGACCTTTGGGCCTTTCAGCTCTAGGCCAATGGAGCACACCCAGAGCAGAAGTTCTACCTCAGCCAGATAAGGCCTGCCAAGAAACAGCGTTTCAAAGGCTTTGGTAAGAGATGTTGCCGGTACTCTGTCAGAGCACTGGGCAGAGACAGTTGTTTCTTAGCTTCCCAAAGAGCTGGAAGCAAGATGCTTTGGGGCCTCTCTGCCCCTTTGCAAACAAGGCATCCCTTTGGGCCTTTCAGCTCTAGGCCAATGGAGCACACCCAGAGCAGAAGTCCTACTTCAGCCAGATCAGGCCTGCCAAGGAACTGCGTTTCAGAGGCCTTTGTATGTGACGTTCCCGGTAGGCTGTGAGAGCACGGTGCAGAGCCAGTTGTTTCCTTGTTTCCCAAACAGCTGGAAGCAAGACGCTTTGGGGCCTCTCTGCCCCTTTGGAAACCAGGCAGCACGTTGGGTCTGGCAGCTCTAGGGCAATGGAGCACACCCAGAGCAGAAGTTCTACTTCTTCCAGATCAGGCCTGCCTAGAAAGTGCGTTTCACAGGCCTTGATAAGAGATGTTCTATTAGGCTATAAGAGCACTGGGCACAGCCAGTTGTTTCTTAGCTTCCCAAGAGGTGGAAGCAAGATGCTTTGGGGCCTCTCTCCCCCTTTGGAAACAAGGCAGCCCTTTGGGCCTTTCAGCTCTAGGGCAATGGAGCACACCCAGAGCAGAAGTTCTACCTCAGCCAGATCAGGCCTGCCAAGAAACTGCTTTTCACAGGCCTTCGTAAGAGGTGTTCCCGGAAGGCTGTAAGAGTACCTGGCAGAGCGAGTTGTTTCTTAGCTTCAAAAACAGCTGGAAGCAACATGATTTGGGGCCTCTCTCCCCCTTTGGAAACAAAGCAGCCTTTGTGCCTGGCAGCTCTAGGCCAAAGTAGCACACCCAGAGCACAAGTTCTACCTCAGCCAGATAAGGCCTGTCAAGAAGCTGCGTTTCACAGGCCTTTGTATGTGACGTTCCCGGTTGGCTTTGAGAGCACTGTGCAGAGCCAGTTGTTTTAGCTTCCCAGAGAGCAGGAAGCAAGATGCTTTGGGGCCTCTCTCACACTTTGGAAATAAAGGCAGCCCTTTGGGCCTGGCAGCCCTAGGCCAATGGAGTACACCCAGAGCAGAAGTTCTACCTCAGCCAGATCAGGCCTTCCAAGAAACTGTGTCTCACAGGCCTTTCTCTGTCACGTTGCCGGTAGGCTGTGAGAGCACTGTGCAGAGCCAGTTGTTTCTTAGCTTCCCAAAGATTTGGAAGCAAGATGCTTTGGGGACTCTCAGCCCCTTTGGAAACAAGGCGGCCCTTTGGGCCTGGCAGCTCTAGGCCAAAGTAGCACGCCCAGAGCAGGAGTTCTACTTCAGCCAGATCAGGCCTGCCAAGAAACTGCGTTTCACAGGCCTTGGTAAGAGATGTTTCCGGTAAGCTGTGAGAGCACTGTGGAGAGCCAGTTGCTTTAGCTTCCCACAGAGCTGGAAGCAAGATGCTTTGGGGCCTCTCTCTCCCTTTGGACACAAGGCAGCCGTTTGCGCCTGGCAGCTCTAGGCCAATGGAGCACACCCACAGCAGAAGTTCTACTTCAGGCAGATCAGTCCTGCCCAGAAACTGCGTTTCACAGCCCTTGGTAAGAGATGTTCACGGTAGGCTGTGAGAGCACTGGGCAGAACCAGTTGTTTTTTAGCTTCCCAAAGTGCTGGAGGCAAGATGCTTTGGGGCCTCTCTCACCCTTTGGAAACAAGGCAGCCCTTAGGTCCTGGTAGCTCTAGGCCTATGTAGCACAACCAGAACAGAAGTTCTACTTCAGCCAGGTCAGGCCTGCCAAGAAACTGCGTTTCACAGGCCTTTCAAAGAGATGTTCTCTTAGGCTGTAAGAGCACTGGGCAGAGCCAGCTGTTTCTTAGCTTCCCGAAGAGCTGGGAGCAAGATGCTTTGGGTCCACTCTCCGTCTTTGGAAACAAGGCAGCCCTTTGGGCCTGGCAGCTCTAGGGCAATGGAGCACACCCAGAGCAGAAGTTCTACTTCAGCCAGATCAGGCCTGCCAGGAAACTGCGTTTCACAGGCCTTGGTAAGAGATGTTCCCGGTAGGCTGTAAGAGCACTGGGCAGAGCCAGTTGTTTCTTACCTTCCTGAAAAGCTGGAAGCAAGATGCTTGGGACCCCTCTGCCCGTTTGGGAACAAGGCAGCCTTTTGGGTCGGGAAGCTCTAGGCCAATGGAGCACACGCAGAGCAGGAGTTCTACTTCAGCCTGATCAGGCCTGCAAAGAAACAGCGTTTGACAGGCCTTGGTAAGAGATGTTCCCGGTAGGTGTAAGAGCACTGGGCAGAGCCAGTTGTTTCTTAGCTTCGCAAAGACCGGAAAG
The DNA here is from genome assembly GCF_041296235.1 of Equus asinus. NCBI lineage: Eukaryota > Metazoa > Chordata > Mammalia > Perissodactyla > Equidae > Equus > Equus asinus. The sequence continues at coordinate 3,033,838 of NW_027225523.1, forward strand.
CAAGATGCTTTGGGCCTCTCTGCCCCTTGGAAACAGGGCAGCACTTGGGGCCTGGCAGCTCTAGGGCAATGGAGCACACCCAGAGCCGGAGTTCTACTTCAGCCAGATGAGGCCTGCCAAGAAACTGCGTTTCACAGGCCTTTCAAAGACATGTTCCCGGTAGGCTGTAAGAGCACGGGGCAGAGCGAGTTGGTTCTTAGCTTCCCAGAGAGCTGGAAGCAAGATGCTTTGGGGCCTCTCTGCCCCTTTGGAAACAAGGCAGCACCTTGGGCCTGGCAGCTCTAGGGCAATGGAGCACACCCAGAGCAGAAGTTCTACTTCAGCCAAATCAGGCCTGCCAGGAAACGGCGTTTCACAGGCCTTGGTAAGAGATGTTCCCGGTAGGCTGTAAGAGCACTGGGCAACGCCAGATGTTTCTTAGCTTCCCGAAGAGCTGGAAGCAAGATGCTTTGGTGCCACTCTCTCACTTTGGAATCAAGGCAGCCCTTTGGGGCAGGTAGCTCTAGGCCAGTGGAGCACACCCAGAGCAGAAGTTCTACTTCGGCCAGTTCAGGCCACCAACAAACTGCGTTTCACAGGCCTTGGTAAGAGATGTTCCCGGTAGGCTGTAAGAGCACTGGGCAACGCCCGATGTTTCTTAGCTTCCCGAAGAGCTGGAAGCAAGATGCTTTGGGGCCTCTCATCCCCTTTGCAAACAAGGCGGCCCTTTGGGCCAGGCAGCTCTAGGCCAATGGAGCACACCCAGAGCAGAAGTTCTACTTCAGCTAGATCAGGCCACCAACAAAGTGCGTTTCACAGGCCTTGGTAAGAGATTTTCTCTCAGGCTGTAAGAGCACTGGGCAGAGCCAGTTGTTTCTTAGCTTCCCAAAGAGCTGGAAGCAAGATGCTTTGGGGGCTCCCTGCCCCTTTGCCAACAATGCCGACCTTTGGGCCTTTCAGCTCTAGGCCAATGGAGCACACCCAGAGCAGAAGTTCTACCTCAGCCAGATAAGGCCTGCCAAGAAACTGCGTTTCAAAGGCTTTGGTAAGAGATGTTGCCGGTACTCTGTCAGAGCACTGGGCAGAGACAGTTGTTTCTTAGCTTCCCAATGAGCTGGAAGCAAGATGCTTTGGGGCCTCTCTGCCCCTTTGCAAACAAGGCATCCCTTTGGGCCTTTCAGCTCTAGGGCAATGGAGCACACCCAGAGCAGAAGTTCTACCTCAGCCAGATCAGGCCTTCCAAGAAACTGCGTCTCACAGGCCTATCTCTGTCACGTTGCCGGTAGGCTGTGAGAGCACTGTGCAGAGCCAGTTGTTTCTTAGCTTCCCAAAGATTTGGAAGCAAGATGCTTTGGGGACTCTCAGCCCCTTTGGAAACAAGGCGGCCCTTTGGGCCTGGCAGCTCTAGGCCAAAGTAGCACGCCCAGAGCAGGAGTTCTACTTCAGCCAGATGAGGCCTGCCAAGAAACTGCGTTTCACAGGCCTTTCAAAGACATGTTCCCGGTAGGCTCTAAGAGCACGGGGCAGAGCGAGTTGGTTCTTAGCTTCCCAGAGAGCTGGAAGCAAGATGCTTTGGGGCCTCTCTGCCCCTTTGGAAACAAGGCAGCACCTTGGGCCTGGCAGCTCTAGGGCAATGGAGCACACCCAGAGCAGAAGTTCTACTTCAGCCAAATCAGGCCTGCCAGGAAACGGCGTTTCACAGGCCTTGGTAAGAGATGTTCCCGGTAGGCTGTAAGAGCACTGGGCAACGCCAGATGTTTCTTAGCTTCCCGAAGAGCTGGAAGCAAGATGCTTTGGTGCCACTCTCTCACTTTGGAATCAAGGCAGCCCTTTGGGGCAGGTAGCTCTAGGCCAGTGGAGCACACCCAGAGCAGAAGTTCTACTTCGGCCAGTTCAGGCCACCAACAAACTGCGTTTCACAGGCCTTGGTAAGAGATGTTCCCAGTAGGCTGTAAGAGCACTGGGCAACGCCCGATGTTTCTTAGCTTCCCGAAGAGCTGGAAGCAAGATGCTTTGGGGCCTCTCTGCCCCTTTGCAAACAAGGCGGCCCTTTGGGCCAGGCAGCTCTAGGCCAATGGAGCACACCCAGAGCAGAAGTTCTACTTCAGCTAGATCAGGCCACCAACAAAGTGCGTTTCACAGGCCTTGGTAAGAGATTTTCTCTCAGGCTGTAAGAGCACTGGGCAGAGCCAGTTGTTTCTTAGCTTCCCAAAGAGCTGGAAGCAAGATGCTTTGGGGGCTCCCTGCCCCTTTGCCAACAAGGCCGACCTTTGGGCCTTTCAGCTCTAGGCCAATGGAGCACACCCAGAGCAGAAGTTCTACCTCAGCCAGATAAGGCCTGCCAAGAAACTGCGTTTCAAAGGCTTTGGTAAGAGATGTTGCCGGTACTCTGTCAGAGCACTGGGCAGAGACAGTTGTTTCTTAGCTTCCCAATGAGCTGGAAGCAAGATGCTTTGGGGCCTCTCTGCCCCTTTGCAAACAAGGCATCCCTTTGGGCCTTTCAGCTCTAGGGCAATGGAGCACACCCAGAGCAGAAGTTCTACCTCAGCCAGATCAGGCCTTCCAAGAAACTGCGTCTCACAGGCCTATCTCTGTCACATTGCCGGTAGGCTGTGAGAGCACTGTGCAGAGCCAGTTGTTTCTTAGCTTCCCAAAGATTTGGAAGCAAGATGCTTTGGGGACTCTCAGCCCCTTTGGAAACAAGGCGGCCCTTTGGGCCTGGCAGCTCTAGGCCAAAGTAGCACGCCCAGAGCAGGAGTTCTACTTCAGCCAGATGAGGCCTGCCAAGAAACTGCGTTTCACAGGCCTTTCAAAGACATGTTCCCGGTAGGCTGTAAGAGCACGGGGCAGAGCGAGTTGGTTCTTAGCTTCCCAGAGTGCTGGAAGCAAGATGCTTTGGGGCCTCTCTGCCCCTTTGGAAACAAGGCAGCACCTTGGGCCTGGCAGCTCTAGGGCAATGGAGCACACCCAGAGCAGAAGTTCTACTTCAGCCAAATCAGGCCTGCCAGGAAACGGCGTTTCACAGGCCTTGGTAAGAGATGTTCCCGGTAGGCTGTAAGAGCACTGGGCAACGCCAGATGTTTCTTAGCTTCCCGAAGAGCTGGAAGCAAGATGCTTTGGTGCCACTCTCTCACTTTGGAATCAAGGCAGCCCTTTGGGGCAGGTAGCTCTAGGCCAGTGGAGCACACCCAGAGCAGAAGTTCTACTTCGGCCAGTTCAGGCCACCAACAAACTGCCTTTCACAGGCCTTGGTAAGAGATGTTCCCGGTAGGCTGTAAGAGCACTGGGCAACGCCAGATGTTTCTTAGCTTCCCGAAGAGCTGGAAGCAAGATGCTTTGGGGCCTCTCTGCCCCTTTGCAAACAAGGCGGCCCTTTGGGCCAGGCAGCTCTAGGCCAATGGAGCACACCCAGAGCAGAAGTTCTACTTCAGCTAGATCAGGCCACCAACAAAGTGCGTTTCACAGGCCTTGGTAAGAGATTTTCTCTCAGGCTGTAAGAGCACTGGGCAGAGCCAGTTGTTTCTTAGCTTCCCAAAGAGCTGGAAGCAAGATGCTTTGGGGGCTCCCTGCCCCTTTGCCAACAAGGCCGACCTTTGGGCCTTTCAGCTCTAGGCCAATGGAGCACACCCAGAGCAGAAGTTCTACCTCAGCCAGATAAGGCCTGCCAAGAAACTGCGTTTCAAAGGCTTTGGTAAGAGATGTTGCCGGTACTCTGTCAGAGCACTGGGCAGAGACAGTTGTTTCTTAGCTTCCCAATGAGCTGGAAGCAAGATGCTTTGGGGCCTCTCTGCCCCTTTGCAAACAAGGCATCCCTTTGGGCCTTTCAGCTCTAGGGCAATGGAGCACACCCAGAGCAGAAGTTCTACCTCAGCCAGATCAGGCCTTCCAAGAAACTGCGTCTCACAGGCCTTTCTCTGTCACGTTGCCGGTAGGCTGTGAGAGCACTGTGCAGAGCCAGTTGTTTCTTTGCTTCCCAAAGATTTGGAAGCAAGATAATTTGGGGACTCTCAGCCCCTTTGGAAACAAGGCGACCCTTTGGGCCTGGCAGCTCTAGGCCAAAGTAGCACGCCCAGAGCAGGAGTTCTACTTCAGCCAGATCAGACCTGCCAAGAAACTGCGTTTCACAGGCCTTGGTAAGAGATGTTCCCGGTAGGCTGTGAGAGCACTGTGGAGAGCCAGTTGCTTTAGCTTCCCACAGAGCTGGAAGCAAGATGCTTTGGGGCCTCTCTCTCCCTTTGGACACAAGGCAGCCGTTTGCGCCTGGCAGCTCTAGGCCAATGGAGCACACCCACAGCAGAAGTTCTACTTCAGGCAGATCAGTCCAGCCCAGAAACTGCGTTTCACAGCCCTTGGTAAGAGATGTTCACGGTAGGCTGTGAGAGCACTGGGCAGAACCAGTTGTTTTTTAGCTTCCCAAAGTGCTGGAGGCAAGATGCTTTGGGGCCTCTCTCACCCTTTGGAAACAAGGCAGCCCTTAGGTCCTGGTAGCTCAAGGCCTATGTAGCACAACCAGAACAGAAGTTCTACTTCAGCCAGGTCAGGCCTGCCAAGAAACTGCGTTTCACAGGCCTTTCAAAGAGATGTTCTCTTAGGCTGTGAGAGCACTGGGCAGAGCCAGCTGTTTCTTAGCTTCCCGAAGAGCTGGGAGCAAGATGCTTTGGGTCCACTCTCCGTCTTTGGATACAAGGCAGCCCTTTGGGCCTGGCAGCTCTAGGGCAATGGAGCACGCCCAGAGCAGAAGTTCTACTTCAGCCAGATCAGGCCTGCCAGGAAACTGCGTTTCACAGGCCTTGGTAAGAGATGTTCCCGGTAGGCTGTAAGAGCACTGGGCAGAGCCAGTTGTTTCTTACCTTCCTGAAAAGCTGGAAGCAAGATGCTTGGGACCCCTCTGCCCGTTTGGGAACAAGGCAGCCTTTTGGGTCGGGAAGCTCTAGGCCAATGGAGCACACGCAGAGCAGGAGTTCTACTTCAGCCTGATCAGGCCTGCAAAGAAACAGCGTTTGACAGGCCTTGGTAAGAGATGTTCCCGGTAGGTGTAATAGCACTGGGCAGAGCCAGTTGTTTCTTAGCTTCGCAAAGACCGGGAAGCAAGATTCTTTGGGCCTCTCTGCCCCTTGGAAACAGGGCAGCACTTGGGGCCTGGCAGCTCTAGGGCAATGGAGCACACCCAGAGCCGGAGTTCTACTTCAGCCAGATGAGGCCTGCCAAGAAACTGCGTTTCACAGGCCTTTCAAAGACATGTTCCCGGTAGGCTGTAAGAGCACGGGGCAGAGCGAGTTGGTTCTTAGCTTCCCAGAGAGCTGGAAGCAAGATGATTTGGGGCCTCTCTGCCCCTTTGGAAACAAGGCAGCACCTTGGGCCTGGCAGCTCTAGGGCAATGGAGCACACCCAGAGCAGAAGTTCTACTTCAGCCAAATCAGGCCTGCCAGGAAACGGCGTTTCACAGGCCTTGGTAAGAGATGTTCCCGGTAGGCTGTAAGAGCACTGGGCAACGCCAGATGTTTCTTAGCTTCCCGAAGAGCTGGAAGCAAGATGCTTTGGTGCCACTCTCTCACTTTGGAATCAAGGCAGCCCTTTGGGGCAGGTAGCTCTAGGCCAGTGGAGCACACCCAGAGCAGAAGTTCTACTTCGGCCAGTTCAGGCCACCAACAAACTGCCTTTCACAGGCCTTGGTAAGAGATGTTCCCGGTAGGCTGTAAGAGCACTGGGCAACGCCAGATGTTTCTTAGCTTCCCGAAGAGCTGGAAGCAAGATGCTTTGGGGCCTCTCTGCCCCTTTGCAAACAAGGCGGCCCTTTGGGCCAGGCAGCTCTAGGCCAATGGAGCACACCCAGAGCAGAAGTTCTACTTCAGCTAGATCAGGCCACCAACAAAGTGCGTTTCACAGGCCTTGGTAAGAGATTTTCTCTCAGGCTGTAAGAGCACTGGGCAGAGCCAGTTGTTTCTTAGCTTCCCAAAGAGCTGGAAGCAAGATGCTTTGGGGGCTCCCTGCCCCTTTGCCAACAAGGCCGACCTTTGGGCCTTTCAGCTCTAGGCCAATGGAGCACACCCAGAGCAGAAGTTCTACCTCAGCCAGATAAGGCCTGCCAAGAAACTGCGTTTCAAAGGCTTTGGTAAGAGATGTTGCCGGTACTCTGTCAGAGCACTGGGCAGAGACAGTTGTTTCTTAGCTTCCCAATGAGCTGGAAGCAAGATGCTTTGGGGCCTCTCTGCCCCTTTGCAAACAAGGCATCCCTTTGGGCCTTTCAGCTCTAGGGCAATGGAGCACACCCAGAGCAGAAGTTCTACCTCAGCCAGATCAGGCCTTCCAAGAAACTGCGTCTCACAGGCCTTTCTCTGTCACGTTGCCGGTAGGCTGTGAGAGCACTGTGCAGAGCCAGTTGTTTCTTTGCTTCCCAAAGATTTGGAAGCAAGATAATTTGGGGACTCTCAGCCCCTTTGGAAACAAGGCGACCCTTTGGGCCTGGCAGCTCTAGGCCAAAGTAGCACGCCCAGAGCAGGAGTTCTACTTCAGCCAGATCAGACCTGCCAAGAAACTGCGTTTCACAGGCCTTGGTAAGAGATGTTCCCGGTAGGCTGTGAGAGCACTGTGGAGAGCCAGTTGCTTTAGCTTCCCACAGAGCTGGAAGCAAGATGCTTTGGGGCCTCTCTCTCCCTTTGGACACAAGGCAGCCGTTTGCGCCTGGCAGCTCTAGGCCAATGGAGCACACCCACAGCAGAAGTTCTACTTCAGGCAGATCAGTCCAGCCCAGAAACTGCGTTTCACAGCCCTTGGTAAGAGATGTTCACGGTAGGCTGTGAGAGCACTGGGCAGAACCAGTTGTTTTTTAGCTTCCCAAAGTGCTGGAGGCAAGATGCTTTGGGGCCTCTCTCACCCTTTGGAAACAAGGCAGCCCTTAGGTCCTGGTAGCTCAAGGCCTATGTAGCACAACCAGAACAGAAGTTCTACTTCAGCCAGGTCAGGCCTGCCAAGAAACTGCGTTTCACAGGCCTTTCAAAGAGATGTTCTCTTAGGCTGTGAGAGCACTGGGCAGAGCCAGCTGTTTCTTAGCTTCCCGAAGAGCTGGGAGCAAGATGCTTTGGGTCCACTCTCCGTCTTTGGATACAAGGCAGCCCTTTGGGCCTGGCAGCTCTAGGGCAATGGAGCACGCCCAGAGCAGAAGTTCTACTTCAGCCAGATCAGGCCTGCCAGGAAACTGCGTTTCACAGGCCTTGGTAAGAGATGTTCCCGGTAGGCTGTAAGAGCACTGGGCAGAGCCAGTTGTTTCTTACCTTCCTGAAAAGCTGGAAGCAAGATGCTTGGGACCCCTCTGCCCGTTTGGGAACAAGGCAGCCTTTTGGGTCGGGAAGCTCTAGGCCAATGGAGCACACGCAGAGCAGGAGTTCTACTTCAGCCTGATCAGGCCTGCAAAGAAACAGCGTTTGACAGGCCTTGGTAAGAGATGTTCCCGGTAGGTGTAATAGCACTGGGCAGAGCCAGTTGTTTCTTAGCTTCGCAAAGACCGGGAAGCAAGATTCTTTGGGCCTCTCTGCCCCTTGGAAACAGGGCAGCACTTGGGGCCTGGCAGCTCTAGGGCAATGGAGCACACCCAGAGCCGGAGTTCTACTTCAGCCAGATGAGGCCTGCCAAGAAACTGCGTTTCACAGGCCTTTCAAAGACATGTTCCCGGTAGGCTGTAAGAGCACGGGGCAGAGCGAGTTGGTTCTTAGCTTCCCAGAGAGCTGGAAGCAAGATGATTTGGGGCCTCTCTGCCCCTTTGGAAACAAGGCAGCACCTTGGGCCTGGCAGCTCTAGGGCAATGGAGCACACCCAGAGCAGAAGTTCTACTTCAGCCAAATCAGGCCTGCCAGGAAACGGCGTTTCACAGGCCTTGGTAAGAGATGTTCCCGGTAGGCTGTAAGAGTACTGGGCAACGCCAGATGTTTCTTAGCTTCCCGAAGAGCTGGAAGCAAGATGCTTTGGTGCCACTCTCTCACTTTGGAATCAAGGCAGCCCTTTGGGGCAGGTAGCTCTAGGCCAGTGGAGCACACCCAGAGCAGAAGTTCTACTTCGGCCAATTCAGGCCACCAACAAACTGCGTTTCACAGGCCTTGGTAAGAGATGTTCCCGGTAGGCTGTAAGAGCACTGGGCAACGCCAGATGTTTCTTAGCTTCCCGAAGAGCTGGAAGCAAGATGCTTTGGGGCCTCTCATCCCCTTTGCAAACAAGGCGGCCCTTTGGGCCAGGCAGCTCTAGGCCAATGGAGCACACCCGGAGCAGAAGTTCTACTTCAGCTACATCAGGCCACCAACAAAGTGCGTTTCACAGGCCTTGGTAAGAGATTTTCTCTCAGGCTGTAAGAGCACTGGGCAGAGCCAGTTGTTTCTTAGCTTCCCAAAGAGCTGGAAGCAAGATGCTTTGGGGGCTCACTGCCCCTTTGCCAACAAGGCCGACCTTTGGGCCTTTCAGCTCTAGGCCAATGGAGCACACCCAGAGCAGAAGTTCTACCTCAGCCAGATAAGGCCTGCCAAGAAACTGCGTTTCAAAGGCTTTGGTAAGAGATGTTGCCGGTACTCTGTCAGAGCACTGGGCAGAGACAGTTGTTTCTTAGCTTCCCAAAGAGCTGGAAGCAAGATGCTTTGGGACCTCTCTGCCCCTTTGCAAACAAGGCATCCCTTTGGGCCTTTCAGCTCTAGGCCAATGGAGCACAGCCAGAGCAGAAGTCCTACTTCAGCCAGATCAGGCCTGCCAAGGAACTGCGTTTCAGAGGCCTTTGTATGTGACGTTCCCGGTAGGCTGTGAGAGCACGGTGCAGAGCCAGATGTTTCCTTGTTTCCCAAACAGCTGGAAGCAAGACGCTTTGGGGCCTCTCTGCCCCTTTGGAAACAAGGCAGCACGTTGGGTCTGGCAGCTCTAGGGCAATGGAGCACAACCAGAGCAGAAGTTCTACTTCTTCCAGATCAGGCCTGCCTAGAAAGTGCGTTTCACAGGCCTTGATAAGAGATGTTCTCTTAGGCTATAAGAGCACTGGGCACAGCCAGTTGTTTCTTAGCTTCCCAAGAGGTGGAAGCAAGATGCTTTGGGGCCTCTCTCCCCCTTTGGAAACAAGGCAGCCCTTTGGGCCTTTCAGCGCTAGGGCAATGGAGCACACCCAGAGCAGAAGTTCTACCTCAGTCAGATCAGGCCTGCCAAGAAACTGCTTTTCACAGGCCTTCGTAAGAGGTGTTCCCGGAAGGCTGTAAGAGTACCTGGCAGAGCGAGTTGTTTCTTAGCTTCAAAAACAGCTGGAAGCAACATGATTTGGGGCCTCTCTGCCCCTTTGCAAACAAAGCAGCCTTTGTGCCTGGCAGCTCTAGGCCAAAGTAGCACACCCAGAGCAGATGTTCTACCTTAGCCAGATCAGGCCTGCCAAGAAACTGCTTTTCACAGGCCTTCGTAAGAGGTGTTCCCGGAAGGCTGTAAGAGTACCTGGCAGAGCGAGTTGTTTCTTAGCTTCAAAAACAGCTGGAAGCAACATGATTTGGGGCCTCTCTCCCCCTTTGGAAACAAAGCAGCCTTTGTGCCTGGCAGCTCTAGGCCAAAGTAGCACACCCAGAGCACAAGTTCTACCTCAGCCAGATAAGGCCTGTCAAGAAGCTGCGTTTCACAGGCCTTTGTATGTGACGTTCCCGGTTGGCTTTGAGAGCACTGTGCAGAGCCAGTTGTTTTAGCTTCCCAGAGAGCAGGAAGCAAGATGCTTTGGGGCCTCTCTCACACTTTGGAAATAAAGGCAGCCCTTTGGGCCTGGCAGCCCTAGGCCAATGGAGTACACCCAGAGCAGAAGTTCTACCTCAGCCAGATCAGGCCTTCCAAGAAACTGCGTCTCACAGGCCTTTCTCTGTCACGTTGCCGGTAGGCTGTGAGAGCACTGTGCAGAGCCAGTTGTTTCTTAGCTTCCCAAAGATTTGGAAGCAAGATACTTTGGGGACTCTCAGCCCCTTTGGAAACAAGGCGGCCCTTTGGGCCTGGCAGCTCTAGGCCAAAGTAGCACGCCCAGAGCAGGAGTTCTACTTCAGCCAGATCAGGCCTGCCAAGAAACTGCGTTTCACAGGCCTTGGTAAGAGATGTTCCCGGTAGGCTGTGAGAGCACTGTGGAGAGCCAGTTGCTTTAGCTTCCCACAGAGCTGGAAGCAAGATGCTTTGGGGCCTCTCTCTCCCTTTGGACACAAGGCAGCCGTTTGCGCCTGGCAGCTCTAGGCCAATGGAGCACACCCACAGCAGAAGTTCTACTTCAGGCAGATCAGTCCTGCCCAGAAACTGCGTTTCACAGCCCTTGGTAAGAGATGTTCACGGTAGGCTGTGAGAGCACTGGGCAGAACCAGTTGTTTTTTAGCTTCCCAAAGTGCTGGAGGCAAGATGCTTTGGGGCCTCTCTCACCCTTTGGAAACAAGGCAGCCCTTAGGTCCTGGTAGCTCTAGGCCTATGTAGCACAACCAGAACAGAAGTTCTACTTCAGCCAGGTCAGGCCTGCCAAGAAACTGCGTTTCACAGGCCTTTCAAAGAGATGTTCTCTTAGGCTGTAAGAGCACTGGGCAGAGCCAGCTGTTTCTTAGCTTCCCGAAGAGCTGGGAGCAAGATGCTTTGGGTCCACTCTCCGTCTTTGGAAACAAGGCAGCCCTTTGGGCCTGGCAGCTCTAGGGCAATGGAGCACACCCAGAGCAGAAGTTCTACTTCAGCCAAATCAGGCCTGCCAGGAAACTGCGTTTCACAGGCCTTGGTAAGAGATGTTCCCGGTAGGCTGTAAGAGCACTGGGCAGAGCCAGTTGTTTCTTACCTTCCTGAAAAGCTGGAAGCAAGATGCTTGGGACCCCTCTGCCCGTTTGGGAACAAGGCAGCCTTTTGGGTCGGGAAGCTCTAGGCCAATGGAGCACACGCAGAGCAGGAGTTCTACTTCAGCCTGATCAGGCCTGCAAAGAAACAGCGTTTGACAGGCCTTGGTAAGAGATGTTCCCGGTAGGTGTAAGAGCACTGGGCAGAGCCAGTTGTTTCTTAGCTTCGCAAAGACCGGGAAGCAAGATGCTTTGGGCCTCTCTGCCCCTTGGAAACAGGGCAGCACTTTGGGCCTGGCAGCTCTAGGGCAATGGAGCACACCCAGAGCCGGAGTTCTACTTCAGCCAGATGAGGCCTGCCAAGAAACTGCGTTTCACAGGCCTTTCAAAGACATGTTCCCGGTAGGCTGTAAGAGCACGGGGCAGAGCGAGTTGGTTCTTAGCTTCCCAGAGAGCTGGAAGCAAGATGCTTTGGGGCCTCTCTGCCCCTTTGGAAACAAGGCAGCACCTTGGGCCTGGCAGCTCTAGGGCAATGGAGCACACCCAGAGCAGAAGTTCTACTTCAGCCAAATCAGGCCTGCCAGGAAACGGCGTTTCACAGGCCTTGGTAAGAGATGTTCCCGGTAGGCTGTAAGAGCACTGGGCAACGCCAGATGTTTCTTAGCTTCCCGAAGAGCTGGAAGCGAGAAGCTTTGGTGCCACTCTCTCACTTTGGACTCAAGGCAGCCCTTTGGGGCAGGTAGCTCTAGCCCAGTGGAGCACACCCAGAGCAGAAGTTCTACTTCGGCCAGTTCAGGCCACCAACAAACTGCGTTTCACAGGCCTTGGTAAGAGATGTTCCCGGTAGGCTGTAAGAGCACTGGGCAACGCCAGATGTTTCTTAGCTTCCCGAAGAGCTGGAAGCAAGATGCTTTGGGGCCTCTCATCCCCTTTGCAAACAAGGTGGCCCTATGGGCCAGGCAGCTCTAGGCCAATGGAGCACACCCAGAGCAGAAGTTCTACTTCGGCCAGTTCAGGCCACCAACAAACTGCGTTTCACAGGCCTTGGTAAGAGATGTTCCCGGTAGGCTGTAAGAGCACTGGGCAACGCCAGATGTTTCTTAGCTTCCCGAAGAGCTGGAAGCAAGATGCTTTGGGGCCTCTCATCCCCTTTGCAAACAAGGCCGACCTTTGGGCCGGGCAGCTCTAGGTCAATGGAGCACACCCAGAGCAGAAGTTCTACCTCAGCCAGATAAGGCCTGCCAAGAAACTGCGTTTCAAAGGCTTTGGTAAGAGATGTTCCCGGTACTCTGTTAGAGCACTGGGCAGAGCCATTTGTTTCTTAGCTTCCCAAAGAGCTGGAAGCAAGATGCTTTGGGGGCTCCCTGCCCCTTTGCCAACAAGGGCGACCTTTGGGCCTTTCAGCTCTAGGCCAATGGAGCACACCCAGAGCAGAAGTCCTACTTCAGCCAGATCAGGCCTGCCAAGGAACTGCGTTTCAGAGGCCTTTGTATGTGACGTTCCCGGTAGGCTGTGAGAGCACGGTGCAGAGCCAGTTGTTTCCTTGTTTCCCAAACAGCTGGAAGCAAGACGCTTTGGGGCCTCTCTGCCCCTTTGGAAACAAGGCAGCACGTTGGGTCTGGCAGCTCTAGGGCAATGGAGCACAACCAGAGCCGAAGTTCTACTTCTTCCAGATCAGGCCTGCCTAGACAGTGCGTTTCCCAGGCCTTGATAAGAGATGTTCTCTTAGGCTATAAGAGCACTGGGCACAGCCAGTTGTTTCTTAGCTTCCCAAGAGGTGGAAGCAAGATGCTTTGGGGCCTCTCTCCCCCTTTGGAAACAAGGCAGCCCTTTGGGCCTTTCAGCTCTAGGGCAATGGAGCACACCCAGAGCAGAAGTTCTACCTCAGCCAGATCAGGCCTGCCAAGAAACTGCTTTTCACAGGCCTTCGTAACAGGTGTTCCCGGAAGGCTGTAAGAGTACCTGGCAGAGCGAGTTGTTTCTTAGCTTCAAAAACAGCTGGAAGCAACATGATTTGGGGCCTCTCTCCCCCTTTGGAAACAAAGCAGCCTTTGTGCCTGGCAGCTCTAGGCCAAAGTAGCACACCCAGAGCACAAGTTCTACCTCAGCCAGATAAGGCCTGTCAAGAAGCTGCGTTTCACAGGCCTTTGTATGTGACGTTCCCGGTTGGCTTTGAGAGCACTGTGCAGAGCCAGTTGTTTTAGCTTCCCAGAGAGCAGGAAGCAAGATGCTTTGGGGCCTCTCTCACACTTTGGAAATAAAGGCAGCCCTTTGGGCCTGGCAGCCCTAGGCCAATGGAGTACACCCAGAGCAGAAGTTCTACCTCAGCCAGATCAGGCCTTCCAAGAAACTGCGTCTCACAGGCCTTTCTCTGTCACGTTGCCGGTAGGCTGTGAGAGCACTGTGCAGAGCCAGTTGTTTCTTAGCTTCCCAAAGATTTGGAAGCAAGATGCTTTGGGGACTCTCAGCCCCTTTGGAAACAAGGCGGCCCTTTGGGCCTGGCAGCTCTAGGCAAAAGTAGCACGCCCAGAGCAGGAGTTCTACTTCAGCCAGATCAGGCCTGCCAAGAAACTGCGTTTCACAGGCCTTGGTAAGAGATGTTCCCGGTAGGCTGTGAGAGCACTGTGGAGAGCCAGTTGCTTTAGCTTCCCACAGAGCTGGAAGCAAGATGCCTTGGGGCCTCTCTCTCCCTTTGGACACAAGGCAGCCGTTTGGGCCTGGCAGCTCTAGGCCAATGGAGCACACCCACAGCAGAAGTTCTACTTCAGGCAGATCAGTCCTGCCCAGAAACTGCGTTTCACAGCCCTTGGTAAGAGATGTTCACGGTAGGCTGTGAGAGCACTGGGCAGAACCAGTTGTTTTTTAGCTTCCCAAAGTGCTGGAGGCAAGATGCTTTGGGGCCTCTCTCACCCTTTGGAAACAAGGCAGCCCTTAGGTCCTGGTAGCTCTAGGCCTATGTAGCACAACCAGAACAGAAGTTCTACTTCAGCCAGGTCAGGCCTGCCAAGAAACTGCGTTTCACAGGCCTTTCAAAGAGATGTTCTCTTAGGCTGTAAGAGCACTGGGCAGAGCCAGCTGTTTCTTAGCTTCCCGAAGAGCTGGGAGCAAGATGCTTTGGGTCCACTCTCCGTCTTTGGAAACAAGGCAGCCCTTTGGGCCTGGCAGCTCTAGGGCAATGGAGCACACCCAGAGCAGAAGTTCTACTTCAGCCAGATCAGGCCTGCCAGGAAACTGCGTTTCACAGGCCTTGGTAAGAGATGTTCCCGGTAGGCTGTAAGAGCACTGGGCAGAGCCAGTTGTTTCTTACCTTCCTGAAAAGCTGGAAGCAAGATGCTTGGGACCCCTCTGCCCGTTTGGGAACAAGGCAGCCTTTTGGGTCGGGAAGCTCTAGGCCAATGGAGCACACGCAGAGCAGGAGTTCTACTTCAGCCTGATCAGGCCTGCAAAGAAACAGCGTTTGACAGGCCTTGGTAAGAGATGTTCCCGGTAGGTGTAAGAGCACTGGGCAGAGCCAGTTGTTTCTTAGCTTCGCAAAGACCGGGAAGCAAGATGCTTTGGGCCTCTCTGCCCCTTGGAAACAGGGCAGCACTTTGGGCCTGGCAGCTCTAGGGCAATGGAGCACACCCAGAGCCGGAGTTCTACTTCAGCCAGATGAGGCCTGCCAAGAAACTGCGTTTCACAGGCCTTTCAAAGACATGTTCCCGGTAGGCTGTAAGAGCACGGGGCAGAGCGAGTTGGTTCTTAGCTTCCCAGAGAGCTGGAAGCAAGATGCTTTGGGGCCTCTCTGCCCCTTTGGAAACAAGGCAGCACCTTGGGCCTGGCAGCTCTAGGCCAATGGAGCACACCCAGAGCAGAAATTCTACTTCGGCCAGTTCAGGCCACCAACAAACTGTGTTTCACAGGCCTTGGTAAGAGATGTTCCCGGTAGGCTGTAAGAGCACTGGGCAACGCCAGATGTTTCTTAGCTTCCCGAAGAGCTGGAAGCAAGATGCTTTGGGGCCTCTCATCCCCTTTGCAAACAAGGCCGACCTTTGGGCCAGGCAGCTCTAGGCCAATGGAGCACACCCAGAGCAGAAGTTCTACCTCAGCCAGATAAGGCCTGCCAAGAAACTGCGTTTCAAAGGCTTTGGTAAGAGATGTTCCCGGTACTCTGTTAGAGCACTGGGCAGAGCCATTTGTTTCTTAGCTTCCCAAAGAGCTGGAAGCAAGATGCTTTGGGGGCTCCCTGCCCCTTTGCCAACAAGGGCGACCTTTGGGCCTTTCAGCTCTAGGCCAATGGAGCACACCCAGAGCAGAAGTCCTACTTCAGCCAGATCAGGCCTGCCAAGGAACTGCGTTTCAGAGGCCTTTGTATGTGACGTTCCCGGTAGGCTGTGAGAGCACGGTGCAGAGCCAGTTGTTTCCTTGTTTCCCAAACAGCTGGAAGCAAGACGCTTTGGGGCCTCTCTGCCCCTTTGGAAACAAGGCAGCACGTTGGGTCTGGCAGCTCTAGGGCAATGGAGCACAACCAGAGCCGAAGTTCTACTTCTTCCAGATCAGGCCTGCCTAGACAGTGCGTTTCCCAGGCCTTGATAAGAGATGTTCTCTTAGGCTATAAGAGCACTGGGCACAGCCAGTTGTTTCTTAGCTTCCCAAGAGGTGGAAGCAAGATGCTTTGGGGCCTCTCTCCCCCTTTGGAAACAAGGCAGCCCTTTGGGCCTTTCAGCTCTAGGGCAATGGAGCACACCCAGAGCAGAAGTTCTACCTCAGCCAGATCAGGCCTGCCAAGAAACTGCTTTTCACAGGCCTTCGTAAGAGGTGTTCCCGGAAGGCTGTAAGAGTACCTGGCAGAGCGAGTTGTTTCTTAGCTTCAAAAACAGCTGGAAGCAACATGATTTGGGGCCTCTCTCCCCCTTTGGAAACAAAGCAGCCTTTGTGCCTGGCAGCTCTAGGCCAAAGTAGCACACCCAGAGCACAAGTTCTACCTCAGCCAGATAAGGCCTGTCAAGAAGCTGCGTTTCACAGGCCTTTGTATGTGACGTTCCCGGTTGGCTTTGAGAGCACTGTGCAGAGCCAGTTGTTTTAGCTTCCCAGAGAGCAGGAAGCAAGATGCTTTGGGGCCTCTCTCACACTTTGGAAATAAAGGCAGCCCTTTGGGCCTGGCAGCCCTAGGCCAATGGAGTACACCCAGAGCAGAAGTTCTACCTCAGCCAGATCAGGCCTTCCAAGAAACTGCGTCTCACAGGCCTTTCTCTGTCACGTTGCCGGTAGGCTGTGAGAGCACTGTGCAGAGCCAGTTGTTTCTTAGCTTCCCAAAGATTTGGAAGCAAGATGCTTTGGGGACTCTCAGCCCCTTTGGAAACAAGGCGGCCCTTTGGGCCTGGCAGCTCTAGGCCAAAGTAGCACGCCCAGAGCAGGAGTTCTACTTCAGCCAGATCAGGCCTGCCAAGAAACTGCGTTTCACAGGCCTTGGTAAGAGATGTTCCCGGTAGGCTGTGAGAGCACTGTGGAGAGCCAGTTGCTTTAGCTTCCCACAGAGCTGGAAGCAAGATGCCTTGGGGCCTCTCTCTCCCTTTGGACACAAGGCAGCCGTTTGGGCCTGGCAGCTCTAGGCCAATGGAGCACACCCACAGCAGAAGTTCTACTTCAGGCAGATCAGTCCTGCCCAGAAACTGCATTTCACAGCCCTTGGTAAGAGATGTTCACGGTAGGCTGTGAGAGCACTGGGCAGAACCAGTTGTTTTTTAGCTTCCCAAAGTGCTGGAGGCAAGATGCTTTGGGGCCTCTCTCACCCTTTGGAAACAAGGCAGCCCTTAGGTCCTGGTAGCTCTAGGCCTATGTAGCACAACCAGAACAGAAGTTCTACTTCAGCCAGGTCAGGCCTGCCAAGAAACTGCGTTTCACAGGCCTTTCAAAGAGATGTTCTCTTAGGCTGTAAGAGCACTGGGCAGAGCCAGCTGTTTCTTAGCTTCCCGAAGAGCTGGGAGCAAGATGCTTTGGGTCCACTCTCCGTCTTTGGAAACAAGGCAGCCCTTTGGGCCTGGCAGCTCTAGGGCAATGGAGCACACCCAGAGCAGAAGTTCTACTTCAGCCAGATCAGGCCTGCCAGGAAACTGCGTTTCACAGGCCTTGGTAAGAGATGTTCCCGGTAGGCTGTAAGAGCACTGGGCAGAGCCAGTTGTTTCTTACCTTCCTGAAAAGCTGGAAGCAAGATGCTTGGGACCCCTCTGCCCGTTTGGGAACAAGGCAGCCTTTTGGGTCGGGAAGCTCTAGGCCAATGGAGCACACGCAGAGCAGGAGTTCTACTTCAGCCTGATCAGGCCTGCAAAGAAACAGCGTTTGACAGGCCTTGGTAAGAGATGTTCCCGGTAGGTGTAAGAGCACTGGGCAGAGCCAGTTGTTTCTTAGCTTCGCAAAGACCGGGAAGCAAGATGCTTTGGGCCTCTCTGCCCCTTGGAAACAGGGCAGCACTTGGGGCCTGGCAGTTCTAGGGCAATGGAGCACACCCAGAGCCGGAGTTCTACTTCAGCCAGATGAGGCCTGCCAAGAAACTGCGTTTCACAGGCCTTTCAAAGACATGTTCCCGGTAGGCTGTAAGAGCACGGGGCAGAGCGAGTTGGTTCTTAGCTTCCCAGAGAGCTGGAAGCAAGATGCTTTGGGGCCTCTCTGCCCCTTTGGAAACAAGGCAGCACCTTGGGCCTGGCAGCTCTAGGCCAATGGAGCACACCCAGAGCAGAAGTTCTACCTCAGCCAGATAAGGCCTGCCAAGAAACTGCGTTTCAAAGGCTTTGGTAAGAGATGTTCCCGGTACTCTGTTAGAGCACTGGGCAGAGCCATTTGTTTCTTAGCTTCCCAAAGAGCTGGAAGCAAGATGCTTTGGGGGCTCCCTGCCCCTTTGCCAACAAGGGCGACCTTTGGGCCTTTCAGCTCTAGGCCAATGGAGCACACCCAGAGCAGAAGTCCTACTTCAGCCAGATCAGGCCTGCCAAGGAACTGCGTTTCAGAGGCCTTTGTATGTGACGTTCCCGGTAGGCTGTGAGAGCACGGTGCAGAGCCAGTTGTTTCCTTGTTTCCCAAACACCTGGAAGCAAGACGCTTTGGGGCCTCTCTGCCCCTTTGGAAACAAGGCAGCACGTTGGGTCTGGCAGCTCTAGGGCAATGGAGCACAACCAGAGCCGAAGTTCTACTTCTTCCAGATCAGGCCTGCCTAGACAGTGCGTTTCCCAGGCCTTGATAAGAGATGTTCTCTTAGGCTATAAGAGCACTGGGCACAGCCAGTTGTTTCTTAGCTTCCCAAGAGGTGGAAGCAAGATGCTTTGGGCCTCTCTGCCCCTTGGAAACAGGGCAGCACTTTGGGCCTGGCAGCTCTAGGGCAATGGAGCACACCCAGAGCCGGAGTTCTACTTCAGCCAGATGAGGCCTGCCAAGAAACTGCGTTTCACAGGCCTTTCAAAGACATGTTCCCGGTAGGCTGTAAGAGCACGGGGCAGAGCGAGTTGGTTCTTAGCTTCCCAGAGAGCTGGAAGCAAGATGCTTTGGGGCCTCTCTGCCCCTTTGGAAACAAGGCAGCACCTTGGGCCTGGCAGCTCTAGGCCAATGGAGCACACCCAGAGCAGAAATTCTACTTCGGCCAGTTCAGGCCACCAACAAACTGTGTTTCACAGGCCTTGGTAAGAGATGTTCCCGGTAGGCTGTAAGAGCACTGGGCAACGCCAGATGTTTCTTAGCTTCCCGAAGAGCTGGAAGCAAGATGCTTTGGGGCCTCTCATCCCCTTTGCAAACAAGGCCGACCTTTGGGCCAGGCAGCTCTAGGCCAATGGAGCACACCCAGAGCAGAAGTTCTACCTCAGCCAGATAAGGCCTGCCAAGAAACTGCGTTTCAAAGGCTTTGGTAAGAGATGTTCCCGGTACTCTGTTAGAGCACTGGGCAGAGCCATTTGTTTCTTAGCTTCCCAAAGAGCTGGAAGCAAGATGCTTTGGGGGCTCCCTGCCCCTTTGCCAACAAGGGCGACCTTTGGGCCTTTCAGCTCTAGGCCAATGGAGCACACCCAGAGCAGAAGTCCTACTTCAGCCAGATCAGGCCTGCCAAGGAACTGCGTTTCAGAGGCCTTTGTATGTGACGTTCCCGGTAGGCTGTGAGAGCACGGTGCAGAGCCAGTTGTTTCCTTGTTTCCCAAACAGCTGGAAGCAAGACGCTTTGGGGCCTCTCTGCCCCTTTGGAAACAAGGCAGCACGTTGGGTCTGGCAGCTCTAGGGCAATGGAGCACAACCAGAGCCGAAGTTCTACTTCTTCCAGATCAGGCCTGCCTAGACAGTGCGTTTCCCAGGCCTTGATAAGAGATGTTCTCTTAGGCTATAAGAGCACTGGGCACAGCCAGTTGTTTCTTAGCTTCCCAAGAGGTGGAAGCAAGATGCTTTGGGGCCTCTCTCCCCCTTTGGAAACAAGGCAGCCCTTTGGGCCTTTCAGCTCTAGGGCAATGGAGCACACCCAGAGCAGAAGTTCTACCTCAGCCAGATCAGGCCTGCCAAGAAACTGCTTTTCACAGGCCTTCGTAAGAGGTGTTCCCGGAAGGCTGTAAGAGTACCTGGCAGAGCGAGTTGTTTCTTAGCTTCAAAAACAGCTGGAAGCAACATGATTTGGGGCCTCTCTCCCCCTTTGGAAACAAAGCAGCCTTTGTGCCTGGCAGCTCTAGGCCAAAGTAGCACACCCAGAGCACAAGTTCTACCTCAGCCAGATAAGGCCTGTCAAGAAGCTGCGTTTCACAGGCCTTTGTATGTGACGTTCCCGGTTGGCTTTGAGAGCACTGTGCAGAGCCAGTTGTTTTAGCTTCCCAGAGAGCAGGAAGCAAGATGCTTTGGGGCCTCTCTCACACTTTGGAAATAAAGGCAGCCCTTTGGGCCTGGCAGCCCTAGGCCAATGGAGTACACCCAGAGCAGAAGTTCTACCTCAGCCAGATCAGGCCTTCCAAGAAACTGCGTCTCACAGGCCTTTCTCTGTCACGTTGCCGGTAGGCTGTGAGAGCACTGTGCAGAGCCAGTTGTTTCTTAGCTTCCCAAAGATTTGGAAGCAAGATGCTTTGGGGACTCTCAGCCCCTTTGGAAACAAGGCGGCCCTTTGGGCCTGGCAGCTCTAGGCCAAAGTAGCACGCCCAGAGCAGGAGTTCTACTTCAGCCAGATCAGGCCTGCCAAGAAACTGCGTTTCACAGGCCTTGGTAAGAGATGTTCCCGGTAGGCTGTGAGAGCACTGTGGAGAGCCAGTTGCTTTAGCTTCCCACAGAGCTGGAAGCAAGATGCCTTGGGGCCTCTCTCTCCCTTTGGACACAAGGCAGCCGTTTGGGCCTGGCAGCTCTAGGCCAATGGAGCACACCCACAGCAGAAGTTCTACTTCAGGCAGATCAGTCCTGCCCAGAAACTGCATTTCACAGCCCTTGGTAAGAGATGTTCACGGTAGGCTGTGAGAGCACTGGGCAGAACCAGTTGTTTTTTAGCTTCCCAAAGTGCTGGAGGCAAGATGCTTTGGGGCCTCTCTCACCCTTTGGAAACAAGGCAGCCCTTAGGTCCTGGTAGCTCTAGGCCTATGTAGCACAACCAGAACAGAAGTTCTACTTCAGCCAGGTCAGGCCTGCCAAGAAACTGCGTTTCACAGGCCTTTCAAAGAGATGTTCTCTTAGGCTGTAAGAGCACTGGGCAGAGCCAGCTGTTTCTTAGCTTCCCGAAGAGCTGGGAGCAAGATGCTTTGGGTCCACTCTCCGTCTTTGGAAACAAGGCAGCCCTTTGGGCCTGGCAGCTCTAGGGCAATGGAGCACACCCAGAGCAGAAGTTCTACTTCAGCCAGATCAGGCCTGCCAGGAAACTGCGTTTCACAGGCCTTGGTAAGAGATGTTCCCGGTAGGCTGTAAGAGCACTGGGCAGAGCCAGTTGTTTCTTACCTTCCTGAAAAGCTGGAAGCAAGATGCTTGGGACCCCTCTGCCCGTTTGGGAACAAGGCAGCCTTTTGGGTCGGGAAGCTCTAGGCCAATGGAGCACACGCAGAGCAGGAGTTCTACTTCAGCCTGATCAGGCCTGCAAAGAAACAGCGTTTGACAGGCCTTGGTAAGAGATGTTCCCGGTAGGTGTAAGAGCACTGGGCAGAGCCAGTTGTTTCTTAGCTTCGCAAAGACCGGGAAGCAAGATGCTTTGGGCCTCTCTGCCCCTTGGAAACAGGGCAGCACTTGGGGCCTGGCAGTTCTAGGGCAATGGAGCACACCCAGAGCCGGAGTTCTACTTCAGCCAGATGAGGCCTGCCAAGAAACTGCGTTTCACAGGCCTTTCAAAGACATGTTCCCGGTAGGCTGTAAGAGCACGGGGCAGAGCGAGTTGGTTCTTAGCTTCCCAGAGAGCTGGAAGCAAGATGCTTTGGGGCCTCTCTGCCCCTTTGGAAACAAGGCAGCACCTTGGGCCTGGCAGCTCTAGGCCAATGGAGCACACCCAGAGCAGAAGTTCTACCTCAGCCAGATAAGGCCTGCCAAGAAACTGCGTTTCAAAGGCTTTGGTAAGAGATGTTCCCGGTACTCTGTTAGAGCACTGGGCAGAGCCATTTGTTTCTTAGCTTCCCAAAGAGCTGGAAGCAAGATGCTTTGGGGGCTCCCTGCCCCTTTGCCAACAAGGGCGACCTTTGGGCCTTTCAGCTCTAGGCCAATGGAGCACACCCAGAGCAGAAGTCCTACTTCAGCCAGATCAGGCCTGCCAAGGAACTGCGTTTCAGAGGCCTTTGTATGTGACGTTCCCGGTAGGCTGTGAGAGCACGGTGCAGAGCCAGTTGTTTCCTTGTTTCCCAAACAGCTGGAAGCAAGACGCTTTGGGGCCTCTCTGCCCCTTTGGAAACAAGGCAGCACGTTGGGTCTGGCAGCTCTAGGGCAATGGAGCACAACCAGAGCCGAAGTTCTACTTCTTCCAGATCAGGCCTGCCTAGACAGTGCGTTTCCCAGGCCTTGATAAGAGATGTTCTCTTAGGCTATAAGAGCACTGGGCACAGCCAGTTGTTTCTTAGCTTCCCAAGAGGTGGAAGCAAGATGCTTTGGGGCCTCTCTCCCCCTTTGGAAACAAGGCAGCCCTTTGGGCCTTTCAGCTCTAGGGCAATGGAGCACACCCAGAGCAGAAGTTCTACCTCAGCCAGATCAGGCCTGCCAAGAAACTGCTTTTCACAGGCCTTCGTAAGAGGTGTTCCCGGAAGGCTGTAAGAGTACCTGGCAGAGCGAGTTGTTTCTTAGCTTCAAAAACAGCTGGAAGCAACATGATTTGGGGCCTCTCTCCCCCTTTGGAAACAAAGCAGCCTTTGTGCCTGGCAGCTCTAGGCCAAAGTAGCACACCCAGAGCACAAGATCTACCGCAGCCAGATAAGGCCTGTCAAGAAGCTGCGTTTCACAGGCCTTTGTATGTGACGTTCCCGGTTGGCTTTGAGAGCACTGTGCAGAGCCAGTTGTTTTAGCTTCCCAGAGAGCAGGAAGCAAGATGCTTTGGGGCCTCTCTCACACTTTGGAAATAAAGGCAGCCCTTTGGGCCTGGCAGCCCTAGGCCAATGGAGTACACCCAGAGCAGAAGTTCTACCTCAGCCAGATCAGGCCTTCCAAGAAACTGCGTCTCACAGGCCTTTCTCTGTCACGTTGCCGGTAGGCTGTGAGAGCACTGTGCAGAGCCAGTTGTTTCTTAGCTTCCCAAAGATTTGGAAGCAAGATGCTTTGGGGACTCTCAGCCCCTTTGGAAACAAGGCGGCCCTTTGGGCCTGGCAGCTCTAGGCCAAAGTAGCACGCCCAGAGCAGGAGTTCTACTTCAGCCAGATCAGGCCTGCCAAGAAACTGCGTTTCACAGGCCTTGGTAAGAGATGTTCCCGGTAGGCTGTGAGAGCACTGTGGAGAGCCAGTTGCTTTAGCTTCCCACAGAGCTGGAAGCAAGATGCCTTGGGGCCTCTCTCTCCCTTTGGACACAAGGCAGCCGTTTGGGCCTGGCAGCTCTAGGCCAATGGAGCACACCCACAGCAGAAGTTCTACTTCAGGCAGATCAGTCCTGCCCAGAAACTGCATTTCACAGCCCTTGGTAAGAGATGTTCACGGTAGGCTGTGAGAGCACTGGGCAGAACCAGTTGTTTTTTAGCTTCCCAAAGTGCTGGAGGCAAGATGCTTTGGGGCCTCTCTCACCCTTTGGAAACAAGGCAGCCCTTAGGTCCTGGTAGCTCTAGGCCTATGTAGCACAACCAGAACAGAAGTTCTACTTCAGCCAGGTCAGGCCTGCCAAGAAACTGCGTTTCACAGGCCTTTCAAAGAGATGTTCTCTTAGGCTGTAAGAGCACTGGGCAGAGCCAGCTGTTTCTTAGCTTCCCGAAGAGCTGGGAGCAAGATGCTTTGGGTCCACTCTCCGTCTTTGGAAACAAGGCAGCCCTTTGGGCCTGGCAGCTCTAGGGCAATGGAGCACACCCAGAGCAGAAGTTCTACTTCAGCCAGATCAGGCCTGCCAGGAAACTGCGTTTCACAGGCCTTGGTAAGAGATGTTCCCGGTAGGCTGTAAGAGCACTGGGCAGAGCCAGTTGTTTCTTACCTTCCTGAAAAGCTGGAAGCAAGATGCTTGGGACCCCTCTGCCCGTTTGGGAACAAGGCAGCCTTTTGGGTCGGGAAGCTCTAGGCCAATGGAGCACACGCAGAGCAGGAGTTCTACTTCAGCCTGATCAGGCCTGCAAAGAAACAGCGTTTGACAGGCCTTGGTAAGAGATGTTCCCGGTAGGTGTAAGAGCACTGGGCAGAGCCAGTTGTTTCTTAGCTTCGCAAAGACCGGGAAGCAAGATGCTTTGGGCCTCTCTGCCCCTTGGAAACAGGGCAGCACTTGGGGCCTGGCAGTTCTAGGGCAATGGAGCACACCCAGAGCCGGAGTTCTACTTCAGCCAGATGAGGCCTGCCAAGAAACTGCGTTTCACAGGCCTTTCAAAGACATGTTCCCGGTAGGCTGTAAGAGCACGGGGCAGAGCGAGTTGGTTCTTAGCTTCCCAGAGAGCTGGAAGCAAGATGCTTTGGGGCCTCTCTGCCCCTTTGGAAACAAGGCAGCACCTTGGGCCTGGCAGCTCTAGGCCAATGGAGCACACCCAGAGCAGAAGTTCTACCTCAGCCAGATAAGGCCTGCCAAGAAACTGCGTTTCAAAGGCTTTGGTAAGAGATGTTCCCGGTACTCTGTTAGAGCACTGGGCAGAGCCATTTGTTTCTTAGCTTCCCAAAGAGCTGGAAGCAAGATGCTTTGGGGGCTCCCTGCCCCTTTGCCAACAAGGGCGACCTTTGGGCCTTTCAGCTCTAGGCCAATGGAGCACACCCAGAGCAGAAGTCCTACTTCAGCCAGATCAGGCCTGCCAAGGAACTGCGTTTCAGAGGCCTTTGTATGTGACGTTCCCGGTAGGCTGTGAGAGCACGGTGCAGAGCCAGTTGTTTCCTTGTTTCCCAAACAGCTGGAAGCAAGACGCTTTGGGGCCTCTCTGCCCCTTTGGAAACAAGGCAGCACGTTGGGTCTGGCAGCTCTAGGGCAATGGAGCACAACCAGAGCCGAAGTTCTACTTCTTCCAGATCAGGCCTGCCTAGACAGTGCGTTTCCCAGGCCTTGATAAGAGATGTTCTCTTAGGCTATAAGAGCACTGGGCACAGCCAGTTGTTTCTTAGCTTCCCAAGAGGTGGAAGCAAGATGCTTTGGGGCCTCTCTCCCCCTTTGGAAACAAGGCAGCCCTTTGGGCCTTTCAGCTCTAGGGCAATGGAGCACACCCAGAGCAGAAGTTCTACCTCAGCCAGATCAGGCCTGCCAAGAAACTGCTTTTCACAGGCCTTCGTAAGAGGTGTTCCCGGAAGGCTGTAAGAGTACCTGGCAGAGCGAGTTGTTTCTTAGCTTCAAAAACAGCTGGAAGCAACATGATTTGGGGCCTCTCTCCCCCTTTGGAAACAAAGCAGCCTTTGTGCCTGGCAGCTCTAGGCCAAAGTAGCACACCCAGAGCACAAGTTCTACCTCAGCCAGATAAGGCCTGTCAAGAAGCTGCGTTTCACAGGCCTTTGTATGTGACGTTCCCGGTTGGCTTTGAGAGCACTGTGCAGAGCCAGTTGTTTTAGCTTCCCAGAGAGCAGGAAGCAAGATGCTTTGGGGCCTCTCTCACACTTTGGAAATAAAGGCAGCCCTTTGGGCCTGGCAGCCCTAGGCCAATGGAGTACACCCAGAGCAGAAGTTCTACCTCAGCCAGATCAGGCCTTCCAAGAAACTGCGTCTCACAGGCCTTTCTCTGTCACGTTGCCGGTAGGCTGTGAGAGCACTGTGCAGAGCCAGTTGTTTCTTAGCTTCCCAAAGATTTGGAAGCAAGATGCTTTGGGGACTCTCAGCCCCTTTGGAAACAAGGCGGCCCTTTGGGCCTGGCAGCTCTAGGCCAAAGTAGCACGCCCAGAGCAGGAGTTCTACTTCAGCCAGATCAGGCCTGCCAAGAAACTGCGTTTCACAGGCCTTGGTAAGAGATGTTCCCGGTAGGCTGTGAGAGCACTGTGGAGAGCCAGTTGCTTTAGCTTCCCACAGAGCTGGAAGCAAGATGCCTTGGGGCCTCTCTCTCCCTTTGGACACAAGGCAGCCTTTTGGGCCTGGCAGCTCTAGGCCAATGGAGCACACCCACAGCAGAAGTTCTACTTCAGGCAGATCAGTCCTGCCCAGAAACTGCGTTTCACAGCCCTTGGTAAGAGATGTTCACGGTAGGCTGTGAGAGCACTGGGCAGAACCAGTTGTTTTTTAGCTTCCCAAAGTGCTGGAGGCAAGATGCTTTGGGGCCTCTCTCACCCTTTGGAAACAAGGCAGCCCTTAGGTCCTGGTAGCTCTAGGCCTATGTAGCACAACCAGAACAGAAGTTCTACTTCAGCCAGGTCAGGCCTGCCAAGAAACTGCGTTTCACAGGCCTTTCAAAGAGATGTTCTCTTAGGCTGTAAGAGCACTGGGCAGAGCCAGCTGTTTCTTAGCTTCCCGAAGAGCTGGGAGCAAGATGCTTTGGGTCCACTCTCCGTCTTTGGAAACAAGGCAGCCCTTTGGGCCTGGCAGCTCTAGGGCAATGGAGCACACCCAGAGCAGAAGTTCTACTTCAGCCAGATCAGGCCTGCCAGGAAACTGCGTTTCACAGGCCTTGGTAAGAGATGTTCCCGGTAGGCTGTAAGAGCACTGGGCAGAGCCAGTTGTTTCTTACCTTCCTGAAAAGCTGGAAGCAAGATGCTTGGGACCCCTCTGCCCGTTTGGGAACAAGGCAGCCTTTTGGGTCGGGAAGCTCTAGGCCAATGGAGCACACGCAGAGCAGGAGTTCTACTTCAGCCTGATCAGGCCTGCAAAGAAACAGCGTTTGACAGGCCTTGGTAAGAGATGTTCCCGGTAGGTGTAAGAGCACTGGGCAGAGCCAGTTGTTTCTTAGCTTCGCAAAGACCGGGAAGCAAGATGCTTTGGGCCTCTCTGCCCCTTGGAAACAGGGCAGCACTTGGGGCCTGGCAGCTCTAGGGCAATGGAGCACACCCAGAGCCGGAGTTCTACTTCAGCCAGATGAGGCCTGCCAAGAAACTGCGTTTCACAGGCCTTTCAAAGACATGTTCCCGGTAGGCTGTAAGAGCACGGGGCAGAGCGAGTTGGTTCTTAGCTTCCCAGAGAGCTGGAAGCAAGATGCTTTGGGGCCTCTCTGCCCCTTTGGAAACAAGGCAGCACCTTGGGCCTGGCAGCTCTAGGCCAATGGAGCACACCCAGAGCAGAAGTTCTACCTCAGCCAGATAAGGCCTGCCAAGAAACTGCGTTTCAAAGGCTTTGGTAAGAGATGTTCCCGGTACTCTGTTAGAGCACTGGGCAGAGCCATTTGTTTCTTAGCTTCCCAAAGAGCTGGAAGCAAGATGCTTTGGGGGCTCCCTGCCCCTTTGCCAACAAGGGCGACCTTTGGGCCTTTCAGCTCTAGGCCAATGGAGCACACCCAGAGCAGAAGTCCTACTTCAGCCAGATCAGGCCTGCCAAGGAACTGCGTTTCAGAGGCCTTTGTATGTGACGTTCCCGGTAGGCTGTGAGAGCACGGTGCAGAGCCAGTTGTTTCCTTGTTTCCCAAACAGCTGGAAGCAAGACGCTTTGGGGCCTCTCTGCCCCTTTGGAAACAAGGCAGCACGTTGGGTCTGGCAGCTCTAGGGCAATGGAGCACAACCAGAGCCGAAGTTCTACTTCTTCCAGATCAGGCCTGCCTAGACAGTGCGTTTCCCAGGCCTTGATAAGAGATGTTCTCTTAGGCTATAAGAGCACTGGGCACAGCCAGTTGTTTCTTAGCTTCCCAAGAGGTGGAAGCAAGATGCTTTGGGGCCTCTCTCCCCCTTTGGAAACAAGGCAGCCCTTTGGGCCTTTCAGCTCTAGGGCAATGGAGCACACCCAGAGCAGAAGTTCTACCTCAGCCAGATCAGGCCTGCCAAGAAACTGCTTTTCACAGGCCTTCGTAAGAGGTGTTCCCGGAAGGCTGTAAGAGTACCTGGCAGAGCGAGTTGTTTCTTAGCTTCAAAAACAGCTGGAAGCAACATGATTTGGGGCCTCTCTCCCCCTTTGGAAACAAAGCAGCCTTTGTGCCTGGCAGCTCTAGGCCAAAGTAGCACACCCAGAGCACAAGTTCTACCTCAGCCAGATAAGGCCTGTCAAGAAGCTGCGTTTCACAGGCCTTTGTATGTGACGTTCCCGGTTGGCTTTGAGAGCACTGTGCAGAGCCAGTTGTTTTAGCTTCCCAGAGAGCAGGAAGCAAGATGCTTTGGGGCCTCTCTCACACTTTGGAAATAAAGGCAGCCCTTTGGGCCTGGCAGCCCTAGGCCAATGGAGTACACCCAGAACACAAGTTCTACCTCAGCCAGATCAGGCCTTCCAAGAAACTGCGTCTCACAGGCCTTTCTCTGTCACGTTGCCGGTAGGCTGTGAGAGCACTGTGCAGAGCCAGTTGTTTCTTAGCTTCCCAAAGATTTGGAAGCAAGATGCTTTGGGGACTCTCAGCCCCTTTGGAAACAAGGCGGCCCTTTGGGCCTGGCAGCTCTAGGCCAAAGTAGCACGCCCAGAGCAGGAGTTCTACTTCAGCCAGATCAGGCCTGCCAAGAAACTGCGTTTCACAGGCCTTGGTAAGAGATGTTCCCGGTAGGCTGTGAGAGCACTGTGGAGAGCCAGTTGCTTTAGCTTCCCACAGAGCTGGAAGCAAGATGCCTTGGGGCCTCTCTCTCCCTTTGGACACAAGGCAGCCTTTTGGGCCTGGCAGCTCTAGGCCAATGGAGCACACCCACAGCAGAAGTTCTACTTCAGGCAGATCAGTCCTGCCCAGAAACTGCGTTTCACAGCCCTTGGTAAGAGATGTTCACGGTAGGCTGTGAGAGCACTGGGCAGAACCAGTTGTTTTTTAGCTTCCCAAAGTGCTGGAGGCAAGATGCTTTGGGGCCTCTCTCACCCTTTGGAAACAAGGCAGCCCTTAGGTCCTGGTAGCTCTAGGCCTATGTAGCACAACCAGAACAGAAGTTCTACTTCAGCCAGGTCAGGCCTGCCAAGAAACTGCGTTTCACAGGCCTTTCAAAGAGATGTTCTCTTAGGCTGTAAGAGCACTGGGCAGAGCCAGCTGTTTCTTAGCTTCCCGAAGAGCTGGGAGCAAGATGCTTTGGGTCCACTCTCCGTCTTTGGAAACAAGGCAGCCCTTTGGGCCTGGCAGCTCTAGGGCAATGGAGCACACCCAGAGCAGAAGTTCTACTTCAGCCAGATCAGGCCTGCCAGGAAACTGCGTTTCACAGGCCTTGGTAAGAGATGTTCCCGGTAGGCTGTAAGAGCACTGGGCAGAGCCAGTTGTTTCTTACCTTCCTGAAAAGCTGGAAGCAAGATGCTTGGGACCCCTCTGCCCGTTTGGGAACAAGGCAGCCTTTTGGGTCGGGAAGCTCTAGGCCAATGGAGCACACGCAGAGCAGGAGTTCTACTTCAGCCTGATCAGGCCTGCAAAGAAACAGCGTTTGACAGGCCTTGGTAAGAGATGTTCCCGGTAGGTGTAAGAGCACTGGGCAGAGCCAGTTGTTTCTTAGCTTCGCAAAGACCGGGAAGCAAGATGCTTTGGGCCTCTCTGCCCCTTGGAAACAGGGCAGCACTTGGGGCCTGGCAGCTCTAGGGCAATGGAGCACACCCAGAGCCGGAGTTCTACTTCAGCCAGATGAGGCCTGCCAAGAAACTGCGTTTCACAGGCCTTTCAAAGACATGTTCCCGGTAGGCTGTAAGAGCACGGGGCAGAGCGAGTTGGTTCTTAGCTTCCCAGAGAGCTGGAAGCAAGATGCTTTGGGGCCTCTCTGCCCCTTTGGAAACAAGGCAGCACCTTGGGCCTGGCAGCTCTAGGCCAATGGAGCACACCCAGAGCAGAAGTTCTACCTCAGCCAGATAAGGCCTGCCAAGAAACTGCGTTTCAAAGGCTTTGGTAAGAGATGTTCCCGGTACTCTGTTAGAGCACTGGGCAGAGCCATTTGTTTCTTAGCTTCCCAAAGAGCTGGAAGCAAGATGCTTTGGGGGCTCCCTGCCCCTTTGCCAACAAGGGCGACCTTTGGGCCTTTCAGCTCTAGGCCAATGGAGCACACCCAGAGCAGAAGTCCTACTTCAGCCAGATCAGGCCTGCCAAGGAACTGCGTTTCAGAGGCCTTTGTATGTGACGTTCCCGGTAGGCTGTGAGAGCACGGTGCAGAGCCAGTTGTTTCCTTGTTTCCCAAACAGCTGGAAGCAAGACGCTTTGGGGCCTCTCTGCCCCTTTGGAAACAAGGCAGCACGTTGGGTCTGGCAGCTCTAGGGCAATGGAGCACAACCAGAGCCGAAGTTCTACTTCTTCCAGATCAGGCCTGCCTAGACAGTGCGTTTCCCAGGCCTTGATAAGAGATGTTCTCTTAGGCTATAAGAGCACTGGGCACAGCCAGTTGTTTCTTAGCTTCCCAAGAGGTGGAAGCAAGATGCTTTGGGGCCTCTCTCCCCCTTTGGAAACAAGGCAGCCCTTTGGGCCTTTCAGCTCTAGGGCAATGGAGCACACCCAGAGCAGAAGTTCTACCTCAGCCAGATCAGGCCTGCCAAGAAACTGCTTTTCACAGGCCTTCGTAAGAGGTGTTCCCGGAAGGCTGTAAGAGTACCTGGCAGAGCGAGTTGTTTCTTAGCTTCAAAAACAGCTGGAAGCAACATGATTTGGGGCCTCTCTCCCCCTTTGGAAACAAAGCAGCCTTTGTGCCTGGCAGCTCTAGGCCAAAGTAGCACACCCAGAGCACAAGTTCTACCTCAGCCAGATAAGGCCTGTCAAGAAGCTGCGTTTCACAGGCCTTTGTATGTGACGTTCCCGGTTGGCTTTGAGAGCACTGTGCAGAGCCAGTTGTTTTAGCTTCCCAGAGAGCAGGAAGCAAGATGCTTTGGGGCCTCTCTCACACTTTGGAAATAAAGGCAGCCCTTTGGGCCTGGCAGCCCTAGGCCAATGGAGTACACCCAGAGCAGAAGTTCTACCTCAGCCAGATCAGGCCTTCCAAGAAACTGCGTCTCACAGGCCTTTCTCTGTCACGTTGCCGGTAGGCTGTGAGAGCACTGTGCAGAGCCAGTTGTTTCTTAGCTTCCCAAAGATTTGGAAGCAAGATGCTTTGGGGACTCTCAGCCCCTTTGGAAACAAGGCGGCCCTTTGGGCCTGGCAGCTCTAGGCCAAAGTAGCACGCCCAGAGCAGGAGTTCTACTTCAGCCAGATCAGGCCTGCCAAGAAACTGCGTTTCACAGGCCTTGGTAAGAGATGTTCCCGGTAGGCTGTGAGAGCACTGTGGAGAGCCAGTTGCTTTAGCTTCCCACAGAGCTGGAAGCAAGATGCCTTGGGGCCTCTCTCTCCCTTTGGACACAAGGCAGCCTTTTGGGCCTGGCAGCTCTAGGCCAATGGAGCACACCCACAGCAGAAGTTCTACTTCAGGCAGATCAGTCCTGCCCAGAAACTGCGTTTCACAGCCCTTGGTAAGAGATGTTCACGGTAGGCTGTGAGAGCACTGGGCAGAACCAGTTGTTTTTTAGCTTCCCAAAGTGCTGGAGGCAAGATGCTTTGGGGCCTCTCTCACCCTTTGGAAACAAGGCAGCCCTTAGGTCCTGGTAGCTCTAGGCCTATGTAGCACAACCAGAACAGAAGTTCTACTTCAGCCAGGTCAGGCCTGCCAAGAAACTGCGTTTCACAGGCCTTTCAAAGAGATGTTCTCTTAGGCTGTAAGAGCACTGGGCAGAGCCAGCTGTTTCTTAGCTTCCCGAAGAGCTGGGAGCAAGATGCTTTGGGTCCACTCTCCGTCTTTGGAAACAAGGCAGCCCTTTGGGCCTGGCAGCTCTAGGGCAATGGAGCACACCCAGAGCAGAAGTTCTACTTCAGCCAGATCAGGCCTGCCAGGAAACTGCGTTTCACAGGCCTTGGTAAGAGATGTTCCCGGTAGGCTGTAAGAGCACTGGGCAGAGCCAGTTGTTTCTTACCTTCCTGAAAAGCTGGAAGCAAGATGCTTGGGACCCCTCTGCCCGTTTGGGAACAAGGCAGCCTTTTGGGTCGGGAAGCTCTAGGCCAATGGAGCACACGCAGAGCAGGAGTTCTACTTCAGCCTGATCAGGCCTGCAAAGAAACAGCGTTTGACAGGCCTTGGTAAGAGATGTTCCCGGTAGGTGTAAGAGCACTGGGCAGAGCCAGTTGTTTCTTAGCTTCGCAAAGACCGGGAAGCAAGATGCTTTGGGCCTCTCTGCCCCTTGGAAACAGGGCAGCACTTGGGGCCTGGCAGCTCTAGGGCAATGGAGCACACCCAGAGCCGGAGTTCTACTTCAGCCAGATGAGGCCTGCCAAGAAACTGCGTTTCACAGGCCTTTCAAAGACATGTTCCCGGTAGGCTGTAAGAGCACGGGGCAGAGCGAGTTGGTTCTTAGCTTCCCAGAGAGCTGGAAGCAAGATGCTTTGGGGCCTCTCTGCCCCTTTGGAAACAAGGCAGCACCTTGGGCCTGGCAGCTCTAGGCCAATGGAGCACACCCAGAGCAGAAGTTCTACCTCAGCCAGATAAGGCCTGCCAAGAAACTGCGTTTCAAAGGCTTTGGTAAGAGATGTTCCCGGTACTCTGTTAGAGCACTGGGCAGAGCCATTTGTTTCTTAGCTTCCCAAAGAGCTGGAAGCAAGATGCTTTGGGGGCTCCCTGCCCCTTTGCCAACAAGGGCGACCTTTGGGCCTTTCAGCTCTAGGCCAATGGAGCACACCCAGAGCAGAAGTCCTACTTCAGCCAGATCAGGCCTGCCAAGGAACTGCGTTTCAGAGGCCTTTGTATGTGACGTTCCCGGTAGGCTGTGAGAGCACGGTGCAGAGCCAGTTGTTTCCTTGTTTCCCAAACAGCTGGAAGCAAGACGCTTTGGGGCCTCTCTGCCCCTTTGGAAACAAGGCAGCACGTTGGGTCTGGCAGCTCTAGGGCAATGGAGCACAACCAGAGCCGAAGTTCTACTTCTTCCAGATCAGGCCTGCCTAGACAGTGCGTTTCCCAGGCCTTGATAAGAGATGTTCTCTTAGGCTATAAGAGCACTGGGCACAGCCAGTTGTTTCTTAGCTTCCCAAGAGGTGGAAGCAAGATGCTTTGGGGCCTCTCTCCCCCTTTGGAAACAAGGCAGCCCTTTGGGCCTTTCAGCTCTAGGGCAATGGAGCACACCCAGAGCAGAAGTTCTACCTCCGCCAGATCAGGCCTGCCAAGAAACTGCTTTTCACAGGCCTTCGTAAGAGGTGTTCCCGGAAGGCTGTAAGAGTACCTGGCAGAGCGAGTTGTTTCTTAGCTTCAAAAACAGCTGGAAGCAACATGATTTGGGGCCTCTCTCCCCCTTTGGAAACAAAGCAGCCTTTGTGCCTGGCAGCTCTAGGCCAAAGTAGCACACCCAGAGCACAAGTTCTACCTCAGCCAGATAAGGCCTGTCAAGAAGCTGCGTTTCACAGGCCTTTGTATGTGACGTTCCCGGTTGGCTTTGAGAGCACTGTGCAGAGCCAGTTGTTTTAGCTTCCCAGAGAGCAGGAAGCAAGATGCTTTGGGGCCTCTCTCACACTTTGGAAATAAAGGCAGCCCTTTGGGCCTGGCAGCCCTAGGCCAATGGAGTACACCCAGAGCAGAAGTTCTACCTCAGCCAGATCAGGCCTTCCAAGAAACTGCGTCTCACAGGCCTTTCTCTGTCACGTTGCCGGTAGGCTGTGAGAGCACTGTGCAGAGCCAGTTGTTTCTTAGCTTCCCAAAGATTTGGAAGCAAGATGCTTTGGGGACTCTCAGCCCCTTTGGAAACAAGGCGGCCCTTTGGGCCTGGCAGCTCTAGGCCAAAGTAGCACGCCCAGAGCAGGAGTTCTACTTCAGCCAGATCAGGCCTGCCAAGAAACTGCGTTTCACAGGCCTTGGTAAGAGATGTTCCCGGTAGGCTGTGAGAGCACTGTGGAGAGCCAGTTGCTTTAGCTTCCCACAGAGCTGGAAGCAAGATGCCTTGGGGCCTCTCTCTCCCTTTGGACACAAGGCAGCCTTTTGGGCCTGGCAGCTCTAGGCCAATGGAGCACACCCACAGCAGAAGTTCTACTTCAGGCAGATCAGTCCTGCCCAGAAACTGCGTTTCACAGCCCTTGGTAAGAGATGTTCACGGTAGGCTGTGAGAGCACTGGGCAGAACCAGTTGTTTTTTAGCTTCCCAAAGTGCTGGAGGCAAGATGCTTTGGGGCCTCTCTCACCCTTTGGAAACAAGGCAGCCCTTAGGTCCTGGTAGCTCTAGGCCTATGTAGCACAACCAGAACAGAAGTTCTACTTCAGCCAGGTCAGGCCTGCCAAGAAACTGCGTTTCACAGGCCTTTCAAAGAGATGTTCTCTTAGGCTGTAAGAGCACTGGGCAGAGCCAGCTGTTTCTTAGCTTCCCGAAGAGCTGGGAGCAAGATGCTTTGGGTCCACTCTCCGTCTTTGGAAACAAGGCAGCCCTTTGGGCCTGGAAGCTCTAGGGCAATGGAGCACACCCAGAGCAGAAGTTCTACTTCAGCCAGATCAGGCCTGCCAGGAAACTGCGTTTCACAGGCCTTGGTAAGAGATGTTCCCGGTAGGCTGTAAGAGCACTGGGCAGAGCCAGTTGTTTCTTACCTTCCTGAAAAGCTGGAAGCAAGATGCTTGGGACCCCTCTGCCCGTTTGGGAACAAGGCAGCCTTTTGGGTCGGGAAGCTCTAGGCCAATGGAGCACACGCAGAGCAGGAGTTCTACTTCAGCCTGATCAGGCCTGCAAAGAAACAGCGTTTGACAGGCCTTGGTAAGAGATGTTCCCGGTAGGTGTAAGAGCACTGGGCAGAGCCAGTTGTTTCTTAGCTTCGCAAAGACCGGGAAGCAAGATGCTTTGGGCCTCTCTGCCCCTTGGAAACAGGGCAGCACTTTGGGCCTGGCAGCTCTAGGGCAATGGAGCACACCCAGAGCCGGAGTTCTACTTCAGCCAGATGAGGCCTGCCAAGAAACTGCGTGTCACAGGCCTTTCAAAGACATGTTCCCGGTAGGCTGTAAGAGCACGGGGCAGAGCGAGTTGGTTCTTAGCTTCCCAGAGAGCTGGAAGCAAGATGCTTTGGGGCCTCTCTGCCCCTTTGGAAACAAGGCAGCACCTTGGGCCTGGCAGCTCTAGGCCAATGGAGCACACCCAGAGCAGAAGTTCTACTTCGGCCAGTTCAGGCCACCAACAAACTGCGTTTCACAGGCCTTGGTAAGAGATGTTCCCGGTAGGCTGTAAGAGCACTGGGCAACGCCAGATGTTTCTTAGCTTCCCGAAGAGCTGGAAGCAAGATGCTTTGGGGCCTCTCATCCCCTTTGCAAACAAGGCCGACCTTTGGGCCAGGCAGCTCTAGGCCAATGGAGCACACCCAGAGCAGAAGTTCTACCTCAGCCAGATAAGGCCTGCCAAGAAACTGCGTTTCAAAGGCTTTGGTAAGAGATGTTCCCGGTACTCTGTTAGAGCACTGGGCAGAGCCATTTGTTTCTTAGCTTCCCAAAGAGCTGGAAGCAAGATGCTTTGGGGGCTCCCTGCCCCTTTGCCAACAAGGGCGACCTTTGGGCCTTTCAGCTCTAGGCCAATGGAGCACACCCAGAGCAGAAGTCCTACTTCAGCCAGATCAGGCCTGCCAAGGAACTGCGTTTCAGAGGCCTTTGTATGTGACGTTCCCGGTAGGCTGTGAGAGCACGGTGCAGAGCCAGTTGTTTCCTTGTTTCCCAAACAGCTGGAAGCAAGACGCTTTGGGGCCTCTCTGCCCCTTTGGAAACAAGGCAGCACGTTGGGTCTGGCAGCTCTAGGGCAATGGAGCACAACCAGAGCCGAAGTTCTACTTCTTCCAGATCAGGCCTGCCTAGACAGTGCGTTTCCCAGGCCTTGATAAGAGATGTTCTCTTAGGCTATAAGAGCACTGGGCACAGCCAGTTGTTTCTTAGCTTCCCAAGAGGTGGAAGCAAGATGCTTTGGGGCCTCTCTCCCCCTTTGGAAACAAGGCAGCCCTTTGGGCCTTTCAGCTCTAGGGCAATGGAGCACACCCAGAGCAGAAGTTCTACCTCAGCCAGATCAGGCCTGCCAAGAAACTGCTTTTCACAGGCCTTCGTAAGAGGTGTTCCCGGAAGGCTGTAAGAGTACCTGGCAGAGCGAGTTGTTTCTTAGCTTCAAAAACAGCTGGAAGCAACATGATTTGGGGCCTCTCTCCCCCTTTGGAAACAAAGCAGCCTTTGTGCCTGGCAGCTCTAGGCCAAAGTAGCACACCCAGAGCACAAGTTCTACCTCAGCCAGATAAGGCCTGTCAAGAAGCTGCGTTTCACAGGCCTTTGTATGTGACGTTCCCGGTTGGCTTTGAGAGCACTGTGCAGAGCCAGTTGTTTTAGCTTCCCAGAGAGCAGGAAGCAAGATGCTTTGGGGCCTCTCTCACACTTTGGAAATAAAGGCAGCCCTTTGGGCCTGGCAGCCCTAGGCCAATGGAGTACACCCAGAGCAGAAGTTCTACCTCAGCCAGATCAGGCCTTCCAAGAAACTGCGTCTCACAGGCCTTTCTCTGTCACGTTGCCGGTAGGCTGTGAGAGCACTGTGCAGAGCCAGTTGTTTCTTAGCTTCCCAAAGATTTGGAAGCAAGATGCTTTGGGGACTCTCAGCCCCTTTGGAAACAAGGCGGCCCTTTGGGCCTGGCAGCTCTAGGCCAAAGTAGCACGCCCAGAGCAGGAGTTCTACTTCAGCCAGATCAGGCCTGCCAAGAAACTGCGTTTCACAGGCCTTGGTAAGAGATGTTCCCGGTAGGCTGTGAGAGCACTGTGGAGAGCCAGTTGCTTTAGCTTCCCACAGAGCTGGAAGCAAGATGCCTTGGGGCCTCTCTCTCCCTTTGGACACAAGGCAGCCTTTTGGGCCTGGCAGCTCTAGGCCAATGGAGCACACCCACAGCAGAAGTTCTACTTCAGGCAGATCAGTCCTGCCCAGAAACTGCGTTTCACAGCCCTTGGTAAGAGATGTTCACGGTAGGCTGTGAGAGCACTGGGCAGAACCAGTTGTTTTTTAGCTTCCCAAAGTGCTGGAGGCAAGATGCTTTGGGGCCTCTCTCACCCTTTGGAAACAAGGCAGCCCTTAGGTCCTGGTAGCTCTAGGCCTATGTAGCACAACCAGAACAGAAGTTCTACTTCAGCCAGGTCAGGCCTGCCAAGAAACTGCGTTTCACAGGCCTTTCAAAGAGATGTTCTCTTAGGCTGTAAGAGCACTGGGCAGAGCCAGCTGTTTCTTAGCTTCCCGAAGAGCTGGGAGCAAGATGCTTTGGGTCCACTCTCCGTCTTTGGAAACAAGGCAGCCCTTTGGGCCTGGCAGCTCTAGGGCAATGGAGCACACCCAGAGCAGAAGTTCTACTTCAGCCAGATCAGGCCTGCCAGGAAACTGCGTTTCAGAGGCCTTGGTAAGAGATGTTCCCGGTAGGCTGTAAGAGCACTGGGCAGAGCCAGTTGTTTCTTACCTTCCTGAAAAGCTGGAAGCAAGATGCTTGGGAGCCCTCTGCCCGTTTGGGAACAAGGCAGCCTTTTGGGTCGGGAAGCTCTAGGCCAATGGAGCACACGCAGAGCAGGAGTTCTACTTCACCTGATCAGGCCTGCAAAGAAACAGCGTTTGACAGGCCTTGGTAAGAGATGTTCCCGGTAGGTGTAAGAGCACTGGGCAGAGCCAGTTGTTTCTTAGCTTCGCAAAGACCGGGAAGCAAGATGCTTTGGGCCTCTCTGCCCCTTGGAAACAGGGCAGCACTTTGGGCCTGGCAGCTCTAGGGCAATGGAGCACACCCAGAGCCGGAGTTCTACTTCAGCCAGATGAGGCCTGCCAAGAAACTGCGTTTCACAGGCCTTTCAAAGACATGTTCCCGGTAGGCTGTAAGAGCACGGGGCAGAGCGAGTTGGTTCTTAGCTTCCCAGAGAGCTGGAAGCAAGATGCTTTGGGGCCTCTCTGCCCCTTTGGAAACAAGGCAGCACCTTGGGCCTGGCAGCTCTAGGCCAATGGAGCACACCCAGAGCAGAAGTTCTACTTCGGCCAGTTCAGGCCACCAACAAACTGCGTTTCACAGGCCTTGGTAAGAGATGTTCCCGGTAGGCTGTAAGAGCACTGGGCAACGCCAGATGTTTCTTAGCTTCCCGAAGAGCTGGAAGCAAGATGCTTTGGGGCCTCTCATCCCCTTTGCAAACAAGGCCGACCTTTGGGCCAGGCAGCTCTAGGCCAATGGAGCACACCCAGAGCAGAAGTTCTACCTCAGCCAGATAAGGCCTGCCAAGAAACTGCGTTTCAAAGGCTTTGGTAAGAGATGTTCCCGGTACTCTGTTAGAGCACTGGGCAGAGCCATTTGTTTCTTAGCTTCCCAAAGAGCTGGAAGCAAGATGCTTTGGGGGCTCCCTGCCCCTTTGCCAACAAGGGCGACCTTTGGGCCTTTCAGCTCTAGGCCAATGGAGCACACCCAGAGCAGAAGTCCTACTTCAGCCAGATCAGGCCTGCCAAGGAACTGCGTTTCAGAGGCCTTTGTATGTGACGTTCCCGGTAGGCTGTGAGAGCACGGTGCAGAGCCAGTTGTTTCCTTGTTTCCCAAACAGCTGGAAGCAAGACGCTTTGGGGCCTCTCTGCCCCTTTGGAAACAAGGCAGCACGTTGGGTCTGGCAGCTCTAGGGCAATGGAGCACAACCAGAGCCGAAGTTCTACTTCTTCCAGATCAGGCCTGCCTAGACAGTGCGTTTCCCAGGCCTTGATAAGAGATGTTCTCTTAGGCTATAAGAGCACTGGGCACAGCCAGTTGTTTCTTAGCTTCCCAAGAGGTGTAAGCAAGATGCTTTGGGGCCTCTCTCCCCCTTTGGAAACAAGGCAGCCCTTTGGGCCTTTCAGCTCTAGGGCAATGGAGCACACCCAGAGCAGAAGTTCTACCTCAGCCAGATCAGGCCTTCCAAGAAACTGCGTCTCACAGGCCTTTCTCTGTCACGTTGCCGGTAGGCTGTGAGAGCACTGTGCAGAGCCAGTTGTTTCTTAGCTTCCCAAAGATTTGGAAGCAAGATGCTTTGGGGACTCTCAGCCCCTTTGGAAACAAGGCGGCCCTTTGGGCCTGGCAGCTCTAGGCCAAAGTAGCACGCCCAGAGCAGGAGTTCTACTTCAGCCAGATCAGGCCTGCCAAGAAACTGCGTTTCACAGGCCTTGGTAAGAGATGTTCCCGGTAGGCTGTGAGAGCACTGTGGAGAGCCAGTTGCTTTAGCTTCCCACAGAGCTGGAAGCAAGATGCCTTGGGGCCTCTCTCTCCCTTTGGACACAAGGCAGCCGTTTGGGCCTGGCAGCTCTAGGCCAATGGAGCACACCCACAGCAGAAGTTCTACTTCAGGCAGATCAGTCCTGCCCAGAAACTGCGTTTCACAGCCCTTGGTAAGAGATGTTCACGGTAGGCTGTGAGAGCACTGGGCAGAACCAGTTGTTTTTTAGCTTCCCAAAGTGCTGGAGGCAAGATGCTTTGGGGCCTCTCTCACCCTTTGGAAACAAGGCAGCCCTTAGGTCCTGGTAGCTCTAGGCCTATGTAGCACAACCAGAACAGAAGTTCTACTTCAGCCAGGTCAGGCCTGCCAAGAAACTGCGTTTCACAGGCCTTTCAAAGAGATGTTCTCTTAGGCTGTAAGAGCACTGGGCAGAGCCAGCTGTTTCTTAGCTTCCCGAAGAGCTGGGAGCAAGATGCTTTGGGTCCACTCTCTGTCTTTGGAAACAAGGCAGCCCTTTGGTCCTGGCAGCTCTAGGGCAATGGAGCACACCCAGAGCAGAAGTTCTACTTCAGCCAGATCAGGCCTGCCAGGAAACTGCGTTTCAGAGGCCTTGGTAAGAGATGTTCCCGGTAGGCTGTAAGAGCACTGGGCAGAGCCAGTTGTTTCTTACCTTCCTGAAAAGCTGGAAGCAAGATGCTTGGGAGCCCTCTGCCCGTTTGGGAACAAGGCAGCCTTTTGGGTCGGGAAGCTCTAGGCCAATGGAGCACATGCAGAGCAGGAGTTCTACTTCACCTGATCAGGCCTGCAAAGAAACAGCGTTTGACAGGCCTTGGTAAGAGATGTTCCCGGTAGGTGTAAGAGCACTGGGCAGAGCCAGTTGTTTCTTAGCTTCGCAAAGACCGGGAAGCAAGATGCTTTGGGCCTCTCTGCCCCTTGGAAACAGGGCAGCACTTTGGGCCTGGCAGCTCTAGGGCAATGGAGCACACCCAGAGCCGGAGTTCTACTTCAGCCAGATGAGGCCTGCCAAGAAACTGCGTTTCACAGGCCTTTCAAAGACATGTTCCCGGTAGGCTGTAAGAGCACGGGGCAGAGCGAGTTGGTTCTTAGCTTCCCAGAGAGCTGGAAGCAAGATGCTTTGGGGCCTCTCTGCCCCTTTGGAAACAAGGCAGCACCTTGGGCCTGGCAGCTCTAGGCCAATGGAGCACACCCAGAGCACAAGTTCTACTTCGGCCAGTTCAGGCCACCAACAAACTGCGTTTCACAGGCCTTGGTAAGAGATGTTCCCGGTAGGCTGTAAGAGCACTGGGCAACGCCAGATGTTTCTTAGCTTCCCGAAGAGCTGGAAGCAAGATGCTTTGGGGCCTCTCATCCCCTTTGCAAACAAGGCCGACCTTTGGGCCAGGCAGCTCTAGGCCAATGGAGCACACCCAGAGCAGAAGTTCTACCTCAGCCAGATAAGGCCTGCCAAGAAACTGCGTTTCAAAGGCTTTGGTAAGAGATGTTCCCGGTACTCTGTTAGAGCACTGGGCAGAGCCATTTGTTTCTTAGCTTCCCAAAGAGCTGGAAGCAAGATGCTTTGGGGGCTCCCTGCCCCTTTGCCAACAAGGGCGACCTTTGGGCCTTTCAGCTCTAGGCCAATGGAGCACACCCAGAGCAGAAGTCCTACTTCAGCCAGATCAGGCCTGCCAAGGAACTGCGTTTCAGAGGCCTTTGTATGTGACGTTCCCGGTAGGCTGTGAGAGCACGGTGCAGAGCCAGTTGTTTCCTTGTTTCCCAAACAGCTGGAAGCAAGACGCTTTGGGGCCTCTCTGCCCCTTTGGAAACAAGGCAGCACGTTGGGTCTGGCAGCTCTAGGGCAATGGAGCACAACCAGAGCCGAAGTTCTACTTCTTCCAGATCAGGCCTGCCTAGACAGTGCGTTTCCCAGGCCTTGATAAGAGATGTTCTCTTAGGCTATAAGAGCACTGGGCACAGCCAGTTGTTTCTTAGCTTCCCAAGAGGTGGAAGCAAGATGCTTTGGGGCCTCTCTCCCCCTTTGGAAACAAGGCAGCCCTTTGGGCCTTTCAGCTCTAGGGCAATGGAGCACACCCAGAGCAGAAGTTCTACCTCAGCCAGATCAGGCCTGCCAAGAAACTGCTTTTCACAGGCCTTCGTAACAGGTGTTCCCGGAAGGCTGTAAGAGTACCTGGCAGAGCGAGTTGTTTCTTAGCTTCAAAAACAGCTGGAAGCAACATGATTTGGGGCCTCTCTCCCCCTTTGGAAACAAAGCAGCCTTTGTGCCTGGCAGCTCTAGGCCAAAGTAGCACACCCAGAGCACAAGTTCTACCTCAGCCAGATCAGGCCTTCCAAGAAACTGCGTCTCACAGGCCTTTCTCTGTCACGTTGCCGGTAGGCTGTGAGAGCACTGTGCAGAGCCAGTTGTTTCTTAGCTTCCCAAAGATTTGGAAGCAAGATGCTTTGGGGACTCTCAGCCCCTTTGGAAACAAGGCGGCCCTTTGGGCCTGGCAGCTCTAGGCCAAAGTAGCACGCCCAGAGCAGGAGTTCTACTTCAGCCAGATCAGGCCTGCCAAGAAACTGCGTTTCACAGGCCTTGGTAAGAGATGTTCCCGGTAGGCTGTGAGAGCACTGTGGAGAGCCAGTTGCTTTAGCTTCCCACAGAGCTGGAAGCAAGATGCCTTGGGGCCTCTCTCTCCCTTTGGACACAAGGCAGCCTTTTGGGCCTGGCAGCTCTAGGCCAATGGAGCACACCCACAGCAGAAGTTCTACTTCAGGCAGATCAGTCCTGCCCAGAAACTGCGTTTCACAGCCCTTGGTAAGAGATGTTCACGGTAGGCTGTGAGAGCACTGGGCAGAACCAGTTGTTTTTTAGCTTCCCAAAGTGCTGGAGGCAAGATGCTTTGGGGCCTCTCTCACCCTTTGGAAACAAGGCAGCCCTTTGGGCCTGGCAGCTCTAGGGCAATGGAGCACACCCAGAGCAGAAGTTCTACTTCAGCCAGATCAGGCCTGCTAGGAAACTGCGTTTCACAGGCCTTGGTAAGAGATGTTCCCGGTAGGCTGTAAGAGCACTGTGCAGAGCCAGTTGTTTCTTACCTTCCTGAAAAGCTGGAAGCAAGATGCTTGGGACCCCTCTGCCCGTTTGGGAACAAGGCAGCCTTTTGGGTCGGGAAGCTCTAGGCCAATGGAGCACATGCAGAGCAGGAGTTCTACTTCAGCCTGATCAGGCATGCAAAGAAACAGCGTTTGACAGGCCTTGGTAAGAGATGTTCCCGGTAGGTGTAAGAGCACTGGGCAGAGCCAGTTGTGTCTTAGCTTCGCAAAGACCGGGAAGCAAGATGCTTTGGGCCTCTCTGCCCCTTGGAAACAGGGCAGCACTTTGGGCCTGGCAGCTCTAGGGCAATGGAGCACACCCAGAGCCGGAGTTCTACTTCAGCCAGATCAGGCCTGCCAAGAAACTGCGTTTCACAGGCCTTTCAAAGACATGTTCCCGGTAGGCTGTAAGAGCACGGGGCAGAGCGAGTTGGTTCTTAGCTTCCCAGAGAGCTGGAAGCAAGATGCTTTGGGGCCTCTCTGTCCCTTTGGAAACAAGGCAGCACCTTGGGCCTGGCAGCTCTAGGCCAATGGAGCACACCCAGAGCAGAAGTTCTACTTCAGCCAAATCAGGCCTGCCAGGAAACGGCGTTTCAAAGACCTTGGTAAGAGATGTTCCCGGTAGGCTGTAAGAGCACTGGGCAACGCCAGATGTTTCTTAGCTTCCCGAAGAGCTGGAAGCAAGATGCTTTGGTGCCACTCTCTCACTTTGGAATCAAGGCAGCCCTTTGGGGCAGGTAGCTCTAGGCCAGTGGAGCACACCCAGAGCAGAAGTTCTACTTCGGCCAGTTCAGGCCACCAACAAACTGCGTTTCACAGGCCTTGGTAAGAGATGTTCCCGGTAGGCTGTAAGAGCACTGGGCAATGCCAGATGTTTCTTAGCTTCCCGAAGAGCTGGAAGCAAGATGCTTTGGGGCCTCTCATCCCCTTTGCAAACAAGGCGGCCCTACGGGCCAGGCAGCTCTAGGCCAATGGAGCACACCCAGAGCAGAAGTTCTACTTCGGCCAGTTCAGGCCACCAACAAACTGCGTTTCACAGGCCTTGGTAAGAGATGTTCCCGGTAGGCTGTAAGAGCACTGGGCAACGCCAGATGTTTCTTAGCTTCCCGAAGAGCTGGAAGCAAGATGCTTTGGGGCCTCTCATCCCCTTTGCAAACAAGGCCGACCTTTGGGCCAGGCAGCTCTAGGCCAATGGAGCACACCCAGAGCAGAAGTTCTACCTCAGCCAGATAAGGCCTGTCAAGAAGCTGCGTTTCACAGGCCTTTGTATGTGACGTTCCCGGTTGGCTTTGAGAGCACTGTGCAGAGCCAGTTGTTTTAGCTTCCCAGAGAGCAGGAAGCAAGATGCTTTGGGGCCTCTCTCACACTTTGGAAATAAAGGCAGCCCTTTGGGCCTGGCAGCCCTAGGCCAATGGAGTACACCCAGAGCAGAAGTTCTACCTCAGCCAGATCAGGCCTTCCAAGAAACTGCGTCTCACAGGCCTTTCTCTGTCACGTTGCCGGTAGGCTGTGAGAGCACTGTGCAGAGCCAGTTGTTTCTTAGCTTCCCAAAGATTTGGAAGCAAGATGCTTTGGGGACTCTCAGCCCCTTTGGAAACAAGGCGGCCCTTTGGGCCTGGCAGCTCTAGGCCAAAGTAGCACGCCCAGAGCAGGAGTTCTACTTCAGCCAGATCAGGCCTGCCAGGAAACTGCGTTTCACAGGCCTTGGTAAGAGATGTTCCCGGTAGGCTGTAAGAGCACTGGGCAGAGCCAGTTGTTTCTTACCTTCCTGAAAAGCTGGAAGCAAGATGCTTGGGACCGCTCTGCCCGTTTGGGAACAAGGCAGCCTTTTGGGTCGGGAAGCTCTAGGCCAATGGAGCACACGCAGAGCAGGAGTTCTACTTCAGCCTGATCAGGCCTGCAAAGAAACAGCGTTTGACAGGCCTTGGTAAGAGATGTTCCCGGTAGGTGTAAGAGCACTGGGCAGAGCCAGTTGTGTCTTAGCTTCGCAAAGACCGGGAAGCAAGATGCTTTGGGCCTCTCTGCCCCTTGGAAACAGGGCAGCACTTTGGGCATGGCAGCTCTAGGGCAATGGAGCACACCCAGAGCCGGAGTTCTACTTCAGCCAGATGAGGCCTGCCAAGAAACTGCGTTTCACAGGCCTTTCAAAGACATGTTCCCGGTAGGCTGTAAGAGCACGGGGCAGAGCGAGTTGGTTCTTAGCTTCCCAGAGAGCTGGAAGCAAGATGCTTTGGGGCCTCTCTGCCCCTTTGGAAACAAGGCAGCACCTTGGGCCTGGCAGCTCTAGGGCAATGGAGCACACCCAGAGCAGAAGTTCTACTTCAGGCAAATCAGGCCTGCCAGGAAACGGCGTTTCAAAGACCTTGGTAAGAGATGTTCCCGGTAGGCTGTAAGAGCACTGGGCAACTCCAGATGTTTCTTAGCTTCCCGAAGAGCTGGAAGCAAGATGCTTTGGTGCCACTCTCTCACTTTGGAATCAAGGCAGCCCTTTGGGGCAGGTAGCTCTAGGCCAGTGGAGCACACACAGAGCAGAAGTTCTACTTCGGCCAGTTCAGGCCACCAACAAACTGCGTTTCACAGGCCTTGGTAAGAGATGTTCCCGGTAGGCTGTAAGAGCACTGGGCAACGCCAGAT
This sequence comes from Equus asinus, assembly GCF_041296235.1. NCBI lineage: Eukaryota > Metazoa > Chordata > Mammalia > Perissodactyla > Equidae > Equus > Equus asinus. The sequence continues at coordinate 3,078,050 of NW_027225523.1, forward strand.
GTTTCTTAGCTTCCCGAAGAGCTGGAAGCAAGATGCTTTGGGGGCTCCCTGCCCCTTTGCCAACAAGGGTGACCTTTGGGCCTTTCAGCTCTAGGCCAATGGAGCACACCCAGAGCAGAAGTCCTACTTCAGCCAGATCAGGCCTGCCAAGGAACTGCGTTTCAGAGGCCTTTGTATGTGACGTTCCCGGTAGGCTGTGAGAGCACGGTGCAGAGCCAGTTGTTTCCTTGTTTCCCAAACAGCTGGAAGCAAGACGCTTTGGGGCCTCTATGCCCCTTTGGAAACAAGGCAGCACGTTGGGTCTGGCAGCTCTAGGGCAATGAAGCACAACCAGAGCCGAAGTTCTACTTCTTCCAGATCAGGCCTGCCTAGACAGTGCGTTTCACAGGCCTTGATAAGAGATGTTCTCTTAGGCTATAAGAGCACTGGGCACAGCCAGTTGTTTCTTAGCTTCCCAAGAGGTGGAAGCAAGATGCTTTGGGGCCTCTCTCCCCCTTTGGAAACAAGGCAGCCCTTTGGGCCTTTCAGCTCTAGGGCAATGGAGCACACCCAGAGCAGAAGTTCTACCTCAGCCAGATCAGGCCTGCCAAGAAACTGCTTTTCACAGGCCTTCGTAAGAGGTGTTCCCGGAAGGCTGTAAGAGTACCTGGCAGAGCGAGTTGTTTCTTAGCTTCAAAAACAGCTGGAAGCAACATGATTTGGGGCCTATCTCCCCCTTTGGAAACAAAGCAGCCTTTGTGCCTGGCAGCTCTAGGCCAAAGTAGCACACCCAGAGCACAAGTTCTACCTCAGCCAGATAAGGCCTGTCAAGAAGCTGCGTTTCACAGGCCTTTGTATGTGACGTTCCCGGTTGGCTTTGAGAGCACTGTGCAGAGCCTGTTGTTTTAGCTTCCCAGAGAGCAGGAAGCAAGATGCTTTGGGGCCTCTCTCACACTTTGGAAATAAAGGCAGCCCTTTGGGCCTGGCAGCCCTAGGCCAATGGAGTACACCCAGAGCAGAAGTTCTACCTCAGCCAGATCAGGCCTTCCAAGAAACTGCGTCTCACAGGCCTTTCTCTGTCACGTTGCCGGTAGGCTGTGAGAGCACTGTGCAGAGCCAGTTGTTTCTTAGCTTCCCAAAGATTTGGAAGCAAGATGCTTTGGGGACTCTCAGCCCCTTTGGAAACAAGGCGGCCCTTTGGGCCTGGCAGCTCTAGGCCAAAGTAGCACGCCCAGAGCAGGAGTTCTACTTCAGCCAGATCAGGCCTGCCAAGAAACTGCGTTTCACAGGCCTTGGTAAGAGATGTTCCCGGTAGGCTGTGAGAGCACTGTGGAGAGCCAGTTGCTTTAGCTTCCCACAGAGCTGGAAGCAAGATGCCTTGGGGCCTCTCTCTCCCTTTGGACACAAGGCAGCCGTTTGGGCCTGGCAGCTCTAGGCCAATGGAGCACACCCACAGCAGAAGTTCTACTTCAGGCAGATCAGTCCTGCCCAGAAACTGCGTTTCACAGCCCTTGGTAAGAGATGTTCACGGTAGGCTGTGAGAGCACTGGGCAGAACCAGTTGTTTTTTAGCTTCCCAAAGTGCTGGAGGCAAGATGCTTTGGGGCCTCTCTCACCCTTTGGAAACAAGGCAGCCCTTAGGTCCTGGTAGCTCTAGGCCTATGTAGCACAACCAGAACAGAAGTTCTACTTCAGCCAGGTCAGGCCTGCCAAGAAACTGCGTTTCACAGGCCTTTCAAAGAGATGTTCTCTTAGGCTGTAAGAGCACTGGGCAGAGCCAGCTGTTTCTTAGCTTCCCGAAGAGCTGGGAGCAAGATGCTTTGGGTCCACTCTCCGTCTTTGGAAACAAGGCAGCCCTTTGGGCCTGGCAGCTCTAGGGCAATGGAGCACACCCAGAGCAGAAGTTCTACTTCAGCCAGATCAGGCCTGCCAGGAAACTGTGTTTCACAGGCCTTGGTAAGAGATGTTCCCGGTAGGCTGTAAGAGCACTGGGCAGAGCCAGTTGTTTCTTACCTTCCTGAAAAGCTGGAAGCAAGATGCTTGGGACCCCTCTGCCCGTTTGGGAACAAGGCAGCCTTTTGGGTCAGGAAGCTCTAGGCCAATGGAGCACACGCAGAGCAGGAGTTCTACTTCAGCCTGATCAGGCCTGCAAAGAAACAGCGTTTGACAGGCCTTGGTAAGAGATGTTCCCGGTAGGTGTAAGAGCACTGGGCATAGCCAGTTGTGTCTTAGCTTCGCAAAGACCGGGAAGCAAGATGCTTTGGGCCTCTCTGCCCCTTGGAAACAGGGCAGCACTTTGGGCCTGGCAGCTCTAGGGCAATGGAGCACACCCAGAGCCGGAGTTCTACTTCAGCCAGATGAGGCCTGCCAAGAAACTGCGTTTCACAGGCCTTTCAAAGACATGTTCCCGGTAGGCTGTAAGAGCACGGGGCAGAGCGAGTTGGTTCTTAGCTTCCCAGAGAGCTGGAAGCAAGATGCTTTGGGGCCTCTCTGCCCCTTTGGAAACAAGGCAGCACCTTGGGCCTGGCAGCTCTAGGGCAATGGAGCACACCCAGAGCAGAAGTTCTACTTCAGCCAAATCAGGCCTGCCAGGAAACGGCGTTTCAAAGACCTTGGTAAGAGATGCTCCCGGTAGGCTGTAAGAGCACTGGGCAACGCCAGATGTTTCTTAGCTTCCCGAAGAGATGGAAGCAAGATGCTTTGGTGCCACTCACTCACTTTGGAATCAAGGCAGCCCTTTGGGGCAGGTAGCTCTAGCCCAGTGGAGCACACCCAGAGCAGAAGTTCTACTTCGGCCAGTTCAGGCCACCAACAAACTGCGTTTCACAGGCCTTGGTAAGAGATGTTCCCGGTAGGCTGTAAGAGCACTGGGCAACGCCCGATGTTTCTTAGCTTCCCGAAGAGCTGGAAGCAAGATGCTTTGGGGCCTCTCATCCCCTTTGCAAACAAGGCGGCCCTATGGGCCAGGCAGCTCTAGGCCAATGGAGCACACCCAGAGCAGAAGTTCTACTTCGGCCAGTTCAGGCCACCAACAAACTGCGTTTCACAGGCCTTGGTAAGAGATGTTCCCGGTAGGCTGTAAGAGCACTGGGCAACGCCAGATGTTTCTTAGCTTCCCGAAGAGCTGGAAGCAAGATGCTTTGGGGCCTCTCATCCCCTTTGCAAACAAGGCCGACCTTTGGGCCAGGCAGCTCTAGGCCAATGGAGCACACCCAGAGCAGAAGTTCTACCTCAGCCAGATAAGGCCTGCCAAGAAACTGCGTTTCAAAGGCTTTGGTAAGAGATGTTCCCGGTACTCTCTTAGAGCACTGGGCAGAGCCATTTGTTTCTTAGCTTCCCAAAGAGCTGGAAGCAAGATGCTTTGGGGGCTCCCTGCCCCTTTGCCAACAAGGGCGAACTTTGGGCCTTTCAACTCTAGGCCAATGGAGCACACCCAGAGCAGAAGTCCTACTTCAGCCAGATCAGGCCTGCCAAGGAACTGCGTTTCAGAGGCCTTTGTATGTGACGTTCCCGGTAGGCTGTGAGAGCACGGTGCAGAGCCAGTTGTTTCCTTGTTTCCCAAACAGCTGGAAGCAAGACGCTTTGGGGCCCTATGCCCCTTTGGAAACGAGGCAGCACGTTGGGTCTGGCAGCTCTAGGGCAATGAAGCACAACCATAGCCGAAGTTCTACTTCTTCCAGATCAGGCCTGCCTAGACAGTGCGTTTCCCAGGCCTTGATAAGAGATGTTCTCTTAGGCTATAAGAGCACTGGGCACAGCCAGTTGTTTCTTAGCTTCCCAAGAGGTGGAAGCAAGATGCTTTGGGGCCTCTCTGCCCCTTTGGAAACAAGGCAGCCCTTTGGGCCTTTCAGCTCTAGGGCAATGGAGCACACCCAGAGAAGAAGTTCTACCTCAGCCAGATCAGGCCTGCCAAGAAACTGCTTTTCACAGGCCTTCGTAAGAGGTGTTCCCGGAAGGCTGTAAGAGTACCTGGCAGAGCGAGTTGTTTCTTAGCTTCAAAAACAGCTGGAAGCAACATGATTTGGGGCCTCTCTCCCCCTTTGGAAACAAAGCAGCCTTTGTGCCTGGCAGCTCTAGGCCAAAGTAGCACACCCAGAGCACAAGTTCTACCTCAGCCAGATAAGGCCTGTCAAGAAGCTGCGTTTCACAGGCCTTTGTATGTGACGTTCCCGGTTGGCTTTGAGAGCACTGTGCAGAGCCAGTTGTTTTAGCTTCCCAGAGAGCAGGAAGCAAGATGCTTTGGGGCCTCTCTCACACTTTGGAAATAAAGGCAGCCCTTTGGGCCTGGCAGCCCTAGGCCAATGGAGTACACCCAGAGCAGAAGTTCTACCTCAGCCAGATCAGGCCTTCCAAGAAACTGCGTCTCACAGGCCTTTCTCTGTCACGTTGCCGGTAGGCTGTGAGAGCACTGTGCAGAGCCAGTTGTTTCTTAGCTTCCCAAAGATTTGGAAGCAAGATGCTTTGGGGACTCTCAGCCCCTTTGGAAACAAGGCGGCCCTTTGGGCCTGGCAGCTCTAGGCCAAAGTAGCACGCCCAGAGCAGGAGTTCTACTTCAGCCAGATCAGGCCTGCCAAGAAACTGCGTTTCACAGGCCTTGGTAAGAGATGTTCCCGGTAGGCTGTGAGAGCACTGTGGAGAGCCAGTTGCTTTAGCTTCCCACAGAGCTGGAAGCAAGATGCCTTGGGGCCTCTCTCTCCCTTTGGACACAAGGCAGCCGTTTGGGCCTGGCAGCTCTAGGCCAATGGAGCACACCCACAGCAGAAGTTCTACTTCAGGCAGATCAGTCCTGCCCAGAAACTGCGTTTCACAGCCCTTGGTAAGAGATGTTCACGGTAGGCTGTGAGAGCACTGGGCAGAACCAGTTGTTTTTTAGCTTCCCAAAGTGCTGGAGGCAAGATGCTTTGGGGCCTCTCTCACCCTTTGGAAACAAGGCAGCCCTTAGGTCCTGGTAGCTCTAGGCCTATGTAGCACAACCAGAACAGAAGTTCTACTTCAGCCAGGTCAGGCCTGCCAAGAAACTGCGTTTCACAGGCCTTTCAAAGAGATGTTCTCTTAGGCTGTAAGAGCACTGGGCAGAGCCAGCTGTTTCTTAGCTTCCCGAAGAGCTGGGAGCAAGATGCTTTGGGTCCACTCTCCGTCTTTGGAAACAAGGCAGCCCTTTGGGCCTGGCAGCTCTAGGGCAATGGAGCACACCCAGAGCAGAAGTTCTACTTCAGCCAGATCAGGCCTGCCAGGAAACTGCGTTTCACAGGCCTTGGTAAGAGATGTTCCCGGTAGGCTGTAAGAGCACTGGGCAGAGCCAGTTGTTTCTTACCTTCCTGAAAAGCTGGAAGCAAGATGCTTGGGACCCCTCTGCCCGTTTGGGAACAAGGCAGCCTTTTGGGTCGGGAAGCTCTAGGCCAATGGAGCACACGCAGAGCAGGAGTTCTACTTCAGCCTGATCAGGCCTGCAAAGAAACAGCGTTTGACAGGCCTTGGTAAGAGATGTTCCCGGTAGGTGTAAGAGCACTGGGCAGAGCCAGTTGTTTCTTAGCTTCGCAAAGACCGGGAAGCAAGATGCTTTGGGCCTCTCTGCCCCTTGGAAACAGGGCAGCACTTTGGGCCTGGCAGCTCTAGGGCAATGGAGCACACCCAGAGCCGGAGTTCTACTTCAGCCAGATGAGGCCTGCCAAGAAACTGCGTTTCACAGGCCTTTCAAAGACATGTTCCCGGTAGGCTGTAAGAGCACGGGGCAGAGCGAGTTGGTTCTTAGCTTCCCAGAGAGCTGGAAGCAAGATGCTTTGGGGCCTCTCTGCCCCTTTGGAAACAAGGCAGCACCTTGGGCCTGGCAGCTCTAGGGCAATGGAGCACACCCAGAGCAGAAGTTCTACTTCAGCCAAATCAGGCCTGCCAGGAAACGGCGTTTCAAAGACCTTGGTAAGAGATGTTCCCGGTAGGCTGTAAGAGCACAGGGCAACGCCAGATGTTTCTTAGCTTCCCGAAGAGTTGGAAGCGAGAAGCTTTGGTGCCACTCTCTCACTTTGGACTCAAGGCAGCCCTTTGGGGCAGGTAGATCTAGGCCAGTGGAGCACACCCAGAGCAGAAGTTCTACTTGGGCCAGTTCAGGCCACCAACAAACTGCGTTTCACAGGCCTTGGTAAGAGATGTTCCCGGTAGGCTGTAAGAGCACTGGGCAACGCCAGATGTTTCTTAGCTTCCCGAAGAGCTGGAAGCAAGATGCTTTGGGGCCTCTCATCCCCTTTGCAAACAAGACGGCCCTTTGGGCCAGGCAGCTCTAGGCCAATGGAGCACACCCAGAGCAGAAGTTCTACCTCAGCCAGATAAGGCCTGCCAAGAAACTGCGTTTCAAAGGCTTTGGTAAGAGATGTTCCCGGTACTCTGTTAGAGCACTGGGCAGAGCCATTTGTTTCTTAGCTTCCCAAAGAGCTGGAAGCAAGATGCTTTGAGGGCTCCCTGCCCCTTTGCCAACAAGGGTGACCTTTGGGCCTTTCAGCTCTAGGCCAATGGAGCACACCCAGAGCAGAAGTCCTACTTCAGCCAGATCAGGCCTGCCAAGGAACTGCGTTTCAGAGGCCTTTGTATGTGACGTTCCCGGTAGGCTGTGAGAGCACGGTGCAGAGCCAGTTGTTTCCTTGTTTCCCAAACAGCTGGAAGCAAGACGCTTTGGGGCCTCTATGCCCCTTTGGAAACAAGGCAGCACGTTGGGTCTGGCAGCTCTAGGGCAATGAAGCACAACCAGAGCCGAAGTTCTACTTCTTCCAGATCAGGCCTGCCTAGACAGTGCATTTCACAGGCCTTGATAAGAGATGTTCTCTTAGGCTATAAGAGCATTGGGCACAGCCAGTTGTTTCTTAGCTTCCCAAGAGGTGGAAGCAAGATGCTTTGGGGCCTCTCTCCCCCTTTGGAAACAAGGCAGCCCTTTGGGCCTTTCAGCTCTAGGGCAATGGAGCACACCCAGAGCAGAAGTTCTACCTCAGCCAGATCAGGCCTGCCAAGAAACTGCTTTTCACAGGCCTTCGTAAGAGGTGTTCCCGGAAGGCTGTAAGAGTACCTGGCAGAGCGAGTTGTTTCTTAGCTTCAAAAACAGCTGGAAGCAACATGATTTGGGGCCTCTCTCCCCCTTTGGAAACAAAGCAGCCTTTGTGCCTGGCAGCTCTAGGCCAAAGTAGCACACCCAGAGCACAAGTTCTACCTCAGCCAGATAAGGCCTGTCAAGAAGCTGCGTTTCACAGGCCTTTGTATGTGACGTTCCCGGTTGGCTTTGAGAGCACTGTGCAGAGCCAGTTGTTTTAGCTTCCCAGAGAGCAGGAAGCAAGATGCTTTGGGGCCTCTCTCACACTTTGGAAATAAAGGCAGCCCTTTGGGCCTGGCAGCCCTAGGCCAATGGAGTACACCCAGAGCAGAAGTTCTACCTCAGCCAGATCAGGCCTTCCAAGAAACTGCGTCTCACAGGCCTTTCTCTGTCACGTTGCCGGTAGGCTGTGAGAGCACTGTGCAGAGCCAGTTGTTTCTTAGCTTCCCAAAGATTTGGAAGCAAGATGCTTTGGGGACTCTCAGCCCCTTTGGAAACAAGGCGGCCCTTTGGGCCTGGCAGCTCTAGGCCAAAGTAGCACGCCCAGAGCAGGAGTTCTACTTCAGCCAGATCAGGCCTGCCAAGAAACTGCGTTTCACAGGCCTTGGTAAGAGATGTTCCCGGTAGGCTGTGAGAGCACTGTGGAGAGCCAGTTGCTTTAGCTTCCCACAGAGCTGGAAGCAAGATGCCTTGGGGCCTCTCTCTCCCTTTGGACACAAGGCAGCCGTTTGGGCCTGGCAGCTCTAGGCCAATGGAGCACACCCACAGCAGAAGTTCTACTTCAGGCAGATCAGTCCTGCCCAGAAACTGCGTTTCACAGCCCTTGGTAAGAGATGTTCACGGTAGGCTGTGAGAGCACTGGGCAGAACCAGTTGTTTTTTAGCTTCCCAAAGTGCTGGAGGCAAGATGCTTTGGGGCCTCTCTCACCCTTTGGAAACAAGGCAGCCCTTAGGTCCTGGTAGCTCTAGGCCTATGTAGCACAACCAGAACAGAAGTTCTACTTCAGCCAGGTCAGGCCTGCCAAGAAACTGCGTTTCACAGGCCTTTCAAAGAGATGTTCTCTTAGGCTGTAAGAGCACTGGGCAGAGCCAGCTGTTTCTTAGCTTCCCGAAGAGCTGGGAGCAAGATGCTTTGGGTCCACTCTCCGTCTTTGGAAACAAGGCAGCCCTTTGGGCCTGGCAGCTCTAGGGCAATGGAGCACACCCAGAGCAGAAGTTCTACTTCAGCCAGATCAGGCCTGCCAGGAAACTGTGTTTCACAGGCCTTGGTAAGAGATGTTCCCGGTAGGCTGTAAGAGCACTGGGCAGAGCCAGTTGTTTCTTACCTTCCTGAAAAGCTGGAAGCAAGATGCTTGGGACCCCTCTGCCCGTTTGGGAACAAGGCAGCCTTTTGGGTCAGGAAGCTCTATGCCAATGGAGCACACGCAGAGCAGGAGTTCTACTTCAGCCTGATCAGGCCTGCAAAGAAACAGCGTTTGACAGGCCTTGGTAAGAGATGTTCCCGGTAGGTGTAAGAGCACTGGGCATAGCCAGTTGTGTCTTAGCTTCGCAAAGACCGGGAAGCAAGATGCTTTGGGCCTCTCTGCCCCTTGGAAACAGGGCAGCACTTTGGGCCTGGCAGCTCTAGGGCAATGGAGCACACCCAGAGCCGGAGTTCTACTTCAGCCAGATGAGGCCTGCCAAGAAACTGCGTTTCACAGGCCTTTCAAAGACATGTTCCCGGTAGGCTGTAAGAGCACGGGGCAGAGCGAGTTGGTTCTTAGCTTCCCAGAGAGCTGGAAGCAAGATGCTTTGGGGCCTCTCTGCCCCTTTGGAAACAAGGCAGCACCTTGGGCCTGGCAGCTCTAGGGCAATGGAGCATACCCAGAGCAGAAGTTCTACTTCAGCCAAATCAGGCCTGCCAGGAAACGGCGTTTCAAACACCTTGGTAAGAGATGCTCCCGGTAGGCTGTAAGAGCACTGGGCAACGCCAGATGTTTCTTAGCTTCCCGAAGAGCTGGAAGCAAGATGCTTTGGTGCCACTCACTCACTTTGGAATCAAGGCAGCCCTTTGGGGCAGGTAGCTCTAGGCCAGTGGAGCACACCCAGAGCAGAAGTTCTACTTCGGCCAGTTCAGGCCACCAACAAACTGCGTTTCACAGGCCTTGGTAAGAGATGTTCCCGGTAGGCTGTAAGAGCACTGGGCAACGCCAGATGTTTCTTAGCTTCCCGAAGAGCTGGAAGCAAGATGCTTTGGGGCCTCTCATCCCCTTTGCAAACAAGGCGGCCCTATGGGCCAGGCAGCTCTAGGCCAATGGAGCACACCCAGAGCAGAAGTTCTACTTCGGCCAGTTCAGGCCACCAACAAACTGCGTTTCACAGGCCTTGGTAAGAGATGTTCCCGGTAGGCTGTAAGAGCACTGGGCAACGCCAGATGTTTCTTAGCTTCCCGAAGAGCTGGAAGCAAGATGCTTTGGGGCCTCTCATCCCCTTTGCAAACAAGGCCGACCTTTGGGCCAGGCAGCTCTAGGCCAATGGAGCACACCCAGAGCAGAAGTTCTACCTCAGCCAGATAAGGCCTGCCAAGAAACTGCGTTTCAAAGGCTTTGGTAAGAGATATTCCCGGTACTCTCTTAGAGCACTGGGCAGAGCCATTTGTTTCTTAGCTTCCCAAAGAGCTGGAAGCAAGATATTTTGGGGGCTCCCTGCCCCTTTGCCAACAAGGGCGACCTTTGGGCCTTTCAGCTCTAGGCCAATGGAGCACACCCAGAGCAGAAGTCCTACTTCAGCCAGATCAGGCCTGCCAAGGAACTGCGTTTCAGAGGCCTTTGTATGTGACGTTCCAGGTAGGCTGTGAGAGCACGGTGCAGAGCCAGTTGTTTCCTTGTTTCCCAAACAGCTGGAAGCAAGACGCTTTGGGGCCCTATGCCCCTTTGGAAACAAGGCAGCACGTTGGGTCTGGCAGCTCTAGGGCAATGAAGCACAACCATAGCCGAAGTTCTACTTCTTCCAGATCAGGCCTGCCTAGACAGTGCGTTTCCCAGGCCTTGATAAGAGATGTTCTCTTAGGCTATAAGAGCACTGGGCACAGCCAGTTGTTTCTTAGCTTCCCAAGAGGTGGAAGCAAGATGCTTTGGGGCCTCTCTCCCCCTTTGGAAACAAGGCAGCCCTTTGGGCCTTTCAGCTCTAGGGCAATGGAGCACACCCAGAGCAGAAGTTCTACCTCAGCCAGATCAGGCCTGCCAAGAAACTGCTTTTCACAGGCCTTCGTAAGAGGTGTTCCCGGAAGGCTGTAAGAGTACCTGGCAGAGCGAGTTGTTTCTTAGCTTCAAAAACAGCTGGAAGCAACATGATTTGGGGCCTCTCTCCCCCTTTGGAAACAAAGCAGCCTTTGTGCCTGGCAGCTCTAGGCCAAAGTAGCACACCCAGAGCACAAGTTCTACCTCAGCCAGATAAGGCCTGTCAAGAAGCTGCGTTTCACAGGCCTTTGTATGTGACGTTCCCGGTTGGCTTTGAGAGCACTGTGCAGAGCCAGTTGTTTTAGCTTCCCAGAGAGCAGGAAGCAAGATGCTTTGGGGCCTCTCTCACACTTTGGAAATAAAGGCAGCCCTTTGGGCCTGGCAGCCCTAGGCCAATGGAGTACACCCAGAGCAGAAGTTCTACCTCAGCCAGATCAGGCCTTCCAAGAAACTGCGTCTCACAGGCCTTTCTCTGTCACGTTGCCGGTAGGCTGTGAGAGCACTGTGCAGAGCCAGTTGTTTCTTAGCTTCCCAAAGATTTGGAAGCAAGATGCTTTGGGGACTCTCAGCCCCTTTGGAAACAAGGCGGCCCTTTGGGCCTGGCAGCTCTAGGCCAAAGTAGCACGCCCAGAGCAGGAGTTCTACTTCAGCCAGATCAGTCCTGCCAAGAAACTGCGTTTCACAGGCCTTGGTAAGAGATGTTCCCGGTAGGCTGTGAGAGCACTGTGGAGAGCCAGTTGCTTTAGCTTCCCACAGAGCTGGAAGCAAGATGCCTTGGGGCCTCTCTCTCCCTTTGGACACAAGGCAGCCGTTTGGGCCTGGCAGCTCTAGGCCAATGGAGCACACCCACAGCAGAAGTTCTACTTCAGGCAGATCAGTCCTGCCCAGAAACTGCGTTTCACAGCCCTTGGTAAGAGATGTTCACGGTAGGCTGTGAGAGCACTGGGCAGAACCAGTTGTTTTTTAGCTTCCCAAAGTGCTGGAGGCAAGATGCTTTGGGGCCTCTCTCACCCTTTGGAAACAAGGCAGCCCTTAGGTCCTGGTAGCTCTAGGCCTATGTAGCACAACCAGAACAGAAGTTCTACTTCAGCCAGGTCAGGCCTGCCAAGAAACTGCGTTTCACAGGCCTTTCAAAGAGATGTTCTCTTAGGCTGTAAGAGCACTGGGCAGAGCCAGCTGTTTCTTAGCTTCCCGAAGAGCTGGGAGCAAGATGCTTTGGGTCCACTCTCCGTCTTTGGAAACAAGGCAGCCCTTTGGGCCTGGCAGCTCTAGGGCAATGGAGCACACCCAGAGCAGAAGTTCTACTTCAGCCAGATCAGGCCTGCCAGGAAACTGCGTTTCACAGGCCTTGGTAAGAGATGTTCCCGGTAGGCTGTAAGAGCACTGGGCAGAGCCAGTTGTTTCTTACCTTCCTGAAAAGCTGGAAGCAAGATGCTTGGGACCCCTCTGCCCGTTTGGGAACAAGGCAGCCTTTTGGGTCGGGAAGCTCTAGGCCAATGGAGCACACGCAGAGCAGGAGTTCTACTTCAGCCTGATCAGGCCTGCAAAGAAACAGCGTTTGACAGGCCTTGGTAAGAGATGTTCCCGGTAGGTGTAAGAGCACTGGGCAGAGCCAGTTGTTTCTTAGCTTCGCAAAGACCGGGAAGCAAGATGCTTTGGGCCTCTCTGCCCCTTGGAAACAGGGCAGCACTTTGGGCCTGGCAGCTCTAGGGCAATGGAGCACACCCAGAGCCGGAGTTCTACTTCAGCCAGATGAGGCCTGCCAAGAAACTGCGTTTCACAGGCCTTTCAAAGACATGTTCCCGGTAGGCTGTAAGAGCACGGGGCAGAGCGAGTTGGTTCTTAGCTTCCCAGAGAGCTGGAAGCAAGATGCTTTGGGGCCTCTCTGCCCCTTTGGAAACAAGGCAGCACCTTGGGCCTGGCAGCTCTAGGGCAATGGAGCACACCCAGAGCAGAAGTTCTACTTCAGCCAAATCAGGCCTGCCAGGAAACGGCGTTTCAAAGACCTTGGTAAGAGATGTTCCCGGTAGGCTGTAAGAGCACTGGGCAACGCCAGATGTTTCTTAGCTTCCCGAAGAGCTGGAAGCGAGAAGCTTTGGTGCCACTCTCTCACTTTGGACTCAAGGCAGCCCTTTGGGGCAGGTAGATCTAGGCCAGTGGAGCACACCCAGAGCAGAAGTTCTACTTGGCACAGTTCAGGCCACCAACAAACTGCGTTTCACAGGCCTTGGTAAGAGATGTTCCCGGTAGGCTGTAAGAGCACTGGGCAACGCCAGATGTTTCTTAGCTTCCCGAAGAGCTGGAAGCAAGATGCTTTGGGGCCTCTCATCCCCTTTGCAAACAAGGCGGCCCTATGGGCCAGACAGCTCTAGGCCAATGGAGCACACCCAGAGCAGAAGTTCTACCTCAGCCAGATAAGGCCTGCCAAGAAACTGCGTTTCAAAGGCTTTGGTAAGAGATGTTCCCGGTACTCTCTTAGAGCACTGGGCAGAGCCATTTGTTTCTTAGCTTCCTAAAGAGCTGGAAGCAAGATGCTTTGGGGGCTCCCTGCCCCTTTGCCAACAAGGGCGACCTTTGGGCCTTTCAGCTCTAGGCCAATGGAGCACACCCAGAGCAGAAGTCCTACTTCAGCCAGATCAGGCCTGCCAAGGAACTGCGTTTCAGAGGCCTTTGTATGTGACGTTCCCGGTAGGCTGTGAGAGCACGGTGCAGAGCCAGTTGTTTCCTTGTTTCCCAAACAGCTGGAAGCAAGACGCTTTGGGGCCCTATGCCCCTTTGGAAACAAGGCAGCACGTTGGGTCTGGCAGCTCTAGGGCAATGAAGCACAACCAGAGCCGAAGTTCTACTTCTTCCAGATCAGGCCTGCCTAGACAGTGCGTTTCCCAGGCCTTGATAAGAGATGTTCTCTTAGGCTATAAGAGCACTGGGCACAGCCAGTTGTTTCTTAGCTTCCCAAGAGGTGGAAGCAAGATGCTTTGGGGCCTCTCTCCCCCTTTGGAAACAAGGCAGCCCTTTGGGCCTTTCAGCTCTAGGGCAATGGAGCACACCCAGAGCAGAAGTTCTACCTCAGCCAGATCAGGCCTGCCAAGAAACTGCTTTTCACAGGCCTTCGTAAGAGGTGTTCCCGGAAGGCTGTAAGAGTACCTGGCAGAGCGAGTTGTTTCTTAGCTTCAAAAACAGCTGGAAGCAACATGATTTGGGGCCTCTCTCCCCCTTTGGAAACAAAGCAGCCTTTGTGCCTGGCAGCTCTAGGCCAAAGTAGCACACCCAGAGCACAAGTTCTACCTCAGCCAGATAAGGCCTGTCAAGAAGCTGCGTTTCACAGGCCTTTGTATGTGACGTTCCCGGTTGGCTTTGAGAGCACTGTGCAGAGCCAGTTGTTTTAGCTTCCCAGAGAGCAGGAAGCAAGATGCTTTGGGGCCTCTCTCACACTTTGGAAATAAAGGCAGCCCTTTGGGCCTGGCAGCCCTAGGCCAATGGAGTACACCCAGAGCAGAAGTTCTACCTCAGCCAGATCAGGCCTTCCAAGAAACTGCGTCTCACAGGCCTTTCTCTGTCACGTTGCCGGTAGGCTGTGAGAGCACTGTGCAGAGCCAGTTGTTTCTTAGCTTCCCAAAGATTTGGAAGCAAGATGCTTTGGGGACTCTCAGCCCCTTTGGAAACAAGGCGGCCCTTTGGGCCTGGCAGCTCTAGGCCAAAGTAGCACGCCCAGAGCAGGAGTTCTACTTCAGCCAGATCAGGCCTGCCAAGAAACTGCGTTTCACAGGCCTTGGTAAGAGATGTTCCCGGTAGGCTGTGAGAGCACTGTGGAGAGCCAGTTGCTTTAGCTTCCCACAGAGCTGGAAGCAAGATGCCTTGGGGCCTCTCTCTCCCTTTGGACACAAGGCAGCCGTTTGGGCCTGGCAGCTCTAGGCCAATGGAGCACACCCACAGCAGAAGTTCTACTTCAGGCAGATCAGTCCTGCCCAGAAACTGCGTTTCACAGCCCTTGGTAAGAGATGTTCACGGTAGGCTGTGAGAGCACTGGGCAGAACCAGTTGTTTTTTAGCTTCCCAAAGTGCTGGAGGCAAGATGCTTTGGGGCCTCTCTCACCCTTTGGAAACAAGGCAGCCCTTAGGTCCTGGTAGCTCTAGGCCTATGTAGCACAACCAGAACAGAAGTTCTACTTCAGCCAGGTCAGGCCTGCCAAGAAACTGCGTTTCACAGGCCTTTCAAAGAGATGTTCTCTTAGGCTGTAAGAGCACTGGGCAGAGCCAGCTGTTTCTTAGCTTCCCGAAGAGCTGGGAGCAAGATGCTTTGGGTCCACTCTCCGTCTTTGGAAACAAGGCAGCCCTTTGGGCCTGGCAGCTCTAGGGCAATGGAGCACACCCAGAGCAGAAGTTCTACTTCAGCCAGATCAGGCCTGCCAGGAAACTGCGTTTCACAGGCCTTGGTAAGAGATGTTCCCGGTAGGCTGTAAGAGCACTGGGCAGAGCCAGTTGTTTCTTACCTTCCTGAAAAGCTGGAAGCAAGATGCTTGGGACCCCTCTGCCCGTTTGGGAACAAGGCAGCCTTTTGGGTCGGGAAGCTCTAGGCCAATGGAGCACACGCAGAGCAGGAGTTCTACTTCAGCCTGATCAGGCCTGCAAAGAAACAGCGTTTGACAGGCCTTGGTAAGAGATGTTCCCGGTAGGTGTAAGAGCACTGGGCAGAGCCAGTTGTTTCTTAGCTTCGCAAAGACCGGGAAGCAAGATGCTTTGGGCCTCTCTGCCCCTTGGAAACAGGGCAGCACTTTGGGCCTGGCAGCTCTAGGGCAATGGAGCACACCCAGAGCCGGAGTTCTACTTCAGCCAGATGAGGCCTGCCAAGAAACTGCGTTTCACAGGCCTTTCAAAGACATGTTCCCGGTAGGCTGTAAGAGCACGGGGCAGAGCGAGTTGGTTCTTAGCTTCCCAGAGAGCTGGAAGCAAGATGCTTTGGGGCCTCTCTGCCCCTTTGGAAACAAGGCAGCACCTTGGGCCTGGCAGCTCTAGGGCAATGGAGCACACCCAGAGCAGAAGTTCTACTTCAGCCAAATCAGGCCTGCCAGGAAACGGCGTTTCAAAGACCTTGGTAAGAGATGTTCCCGGTAGGCTGTAAGAGCACTGGGCAACGCCAGATGTTTCTTAGCTTCCCGAAGAGCTGGAAGCGAGAAGCTTTGGTGCCACTCTCTCACTTTGGACTCAAGGCAGCCCTTTGGGGCAGGTAGATCTAGGCCAGTGGAGCACACCCAGAGCAGAAGTTCTACTTGGGACAGTTCAGGCCACCAACAAACTGCGTTTCACAGGCCTTGGTAAGAGATGTTCCCGGTAGGCTGTAAGAGCACTGGGCAACGCCAGATGTTTCTTAGCTTCCCGAAGAGCTGGAAGCAAGATGCTTTGGGGCCTCTCATCCCCTTTGCAAACAAGGCGGCCCTATGGGCCAGACAGCTCTAGGCCAATGGAGCACACCCAGAGCAGAAGTTCTACCTCAGCCAGATAAGGCCTGCCAAGAAACTGCGTTTCAAAGGCTTTGGTAAGAGATGTTCCCGGTACTCTCTTAGAGCACTGGGCAGAGCCATTTGTTTCTTAGCTTCCTAAAGAGCTGGAAGCAAGATGCTTTGGGGGCTCCCTGCCCCTTTGCCAACAAGGGCGAACTTTGGGCCTTTCAGCTCTAGGCCAATGGAGCACACCCAGAGCAGAAGTCCTACTTCAGCCAGATCAGGCCTGCCAAGGAACTGCGTTTCAGAGGCCTTTGTATGTGACGTTCCCGGTAGGCTGTGAGAGCACGGTGCAGAGCCAGTTGTTTCCTTGTTTCCCAAACAGCTGGAAGCAAGACGCTTTGGGGCCTCTCTGCCCCTTTGGAAACAAGGCAGCACGTTGGGTCTGGCAGCTCTAGGGCAATGAAGCACAACCAGAGCCGAAGTTCTACTTCTTCCAGATCAGGCCTGCCTAGACAGTGCGTTTCCCAGGCCTTGATAAGAGATGTTCTCTTAGGCTATAAGAGCACTGGGCACAGCCAGTTGTTTCTTAGCTTCCCAAGAGGTGGAAGCAAGATGCTTTGGGGCCTCTCTCCCCCTTTGGAAACAAGGCAGCCCTTTGGGCCTTTCAGCTCTAGGGCAATGGAGCACACCCAGAGCAGAAGTTCTACCTCAGCCAGATCAGGCCTGCCAAGAAACTGCTTTTCACAGGCCTTCGTAAGAGGTGTTCCCGGAAGGCTGTAAGAGTACCTGGCAGAGCGAGTTGTTTCTTAGCTTCAAAAACAGCTGGAAGCAACATGATTTGGGGCCTCTCTCCCCCTTTGGAAACAAAGCAGCCTTTGTGCCTGGCAGCTCTAGGCCAAAGTAGCACACCCAGAGCACAAGTTCTACCTCAGCCAGATAAGGCCTGTCAAGAAGCTGCGTTTCACAGGCCTTTGTATGTGACGTTCCCGGTTGGCTTTGAGAGCACTGTGCAGAGCCAGTTGTTTTAGCTTCCCAGAGAGCAGGAAGCAAGATGCTTTGGGGCCTCTCTCACACTTTGGAAATAAAGGCAGCCCTTTGGGCCTGGCAGCCCTAGGCCAATGGAGTACACCCAGAGCAGAAGTTCTACCTCAGCCAGATCAGGCCTTCCAAGAAACTGCGTCTCACAGGCCTTTCTCTGTCACGTTGCCGGTAGGCTGTGAGAGCACTGTGCAGAGCCAGTTGTTTCTTAGCTTCCCAAAGATTTGGAAGCAAGATGCTTTGGGGACTCTCAGCCCCTTTGGAAACAAGGCGGCCCTTTGGGCCTGGCAGCTCTAGGCCAAAGTAGCACGCCCAGAGCAGGAGTTCTACTTCAGCCAGATCAGGCCTGCCAAGAAACTGCGTTTCACAGGCCTTGGTAAGAGATGTTCCCGGTAGGCTGTGAGAGCACTGTGGAGAGCCAGTTGCTTTAGCTTCCCACAGAGCTGGAAGCAAGATGCCTTGGGGCCTCTCTCTCCCTTTGGACACAAGGCAGCCGTTTGGGCCTGGCAGCTCTAGGCCAATGGAGCACACCCACAGCAGAAGTTCTACTTCAGGCAGATCAGTCCTGCCCAGAAACTGCGTTTCACAGCCCTTGGTAAGAGATGTTCACGGTAGGCTGTGAGAGCACTGGGCAGAACCAGTTGTTTTTTAGCTTCCCAAAGTGCTGGAGGCAAGATGCTTTGGGGCCTCTCTCACCCTTTGGAAACAAGGCAGCCCTTAGGTCCTGGTAGCTCTAGGCCTATGTAGCACAACCAGAACAGAAGTTCTACTTCAGCCAGGTCAGGCCTGCCAAGAAACTGCGTTTCACAGGCCTTTCAAAGAGATGTTCTCTTAGGCTGTAAGAGCACTGGGCAGAGCCAGCTGTTTCTTAGCTTCCCGAAGAGCTGGGAGCAAGATGCTTTGGGTCCACTCTCCGTCTTTGGAAACAAGGCAGCCCATTGGGCCTGGCAGCTCTAGGGCAATGGAGCACACCCAGAGCAGAAGTTCTACTTCAGCCAGATCAGGCCTGCCAGGAAACTGCGTTTCACAGGCCTTGGTAAGAGATGTTCCCGGTAGGCTGTAAGAGCACTGGGCAGAGCCAGTTGTTTCTTACCTTCCTGAAAAGCTGGAAGCAAGATGCTTGGGACCCCTCTGCCCGTTTGGGAACAAGGCAGCCTTTTGGGTCAGGAAGCTCTAGGCCAATGGAGCACACGCAGAGCAGGAGTTCTACTTCAGCCTGATCAGGCCTGCAAAGAAACAGCGTTTGACAGGCCTTGGTAAGAGATGTTCCCGGTAGGTGTAAGAGCACTGGGCAGAGCCAGTTGTGTCTTAGCTTCGCAAAGACCGGGAAGCAAGATGCTTTGGGCCTCTCTGCCCCTTGGAAACAGGGCAGCACTTTGGGCCTGGCAGCTCTAGGGCAATGGAGCACACCCAGAGCCGGAGTTCTACTTCAGCCAGATCAGGCCTGCCAAGAAACTGCGTTTCACAGGCCTTTCAAAGACATGTTCCCGGTAGGCTGTAAGAGCACGGGGCAGAGCGAGTTGGTTCTTAGCTTCCCAGAGAGCTGGAAGCAAGATGCTTTGGGGCCTCTCTGCCCCTTTGGAAACAAGGCAGCACCTTGGGCCTGGCAGCTCTAGGGCAATGGAGCACACCCAGAGCAGAAGTTCTACTTCAGCCAAATCAGGCCTGCCAGGAAACGGCGTTTCAAAGACCTTGGTAAGAGATGCTCCCGGTAGGCTGTAAGAGCACTGGGCAACGCCAGATGTTTC
Source organism: Equus asinus (assembly GCF_041296235.1). Classification (NCBI taxonomy): domain Eukaryota; kingdom Metazoa; phylum Chordata; class Mammalia; order Perissodactyla; family Equidae; genus Equus; species Equus asinus. The sequence goes on from NW_027225523.1 coordinate 3,096,543, forward strand.
TTAGCTTCCCGAAGAGCTGGAAGCAAGATGCTTTGGTGCCACTCACTCACTTTGGAATCAAGGCAGCCCTTTGGGGCAGGTAGCTCTAGCCCAGTGGAGCACACCCAGAGCAGAAGTTCTACTTCGGCCAGTTCAGGCCACCAACAAACTGCGTTTCACAGGCCTTGGTAAGAGATGTTCCCGGTAGGCTGTAAGAGCACTGGGCAACGCCAGATGTTTCTTAGCTTCCCGAAGAGCTGGAAGCAAGATGCTTTGGGGCCTCTCATCCCCTTTGCAAACAAGGCGGCCCTATGGGCCAGGCAGCTCTAGGCCAATGGAGCACACCCAGAGCAGAAGTTCTACTTCGGCCAGTTCAGGCCACCAACAAACTGCGTTTCACAGGCCTTGGTAAGAGATGTTCCCGGTAGGCTGTAAGAGCACTGGGCAACGCCAGATGTTTCTTAGCTTCCCGAAGAGCTGGAAGCAAGATGCTTTGGGGCCTCTCATCCCCTTTGCAAACAAGGCCGACCTTTGGGCCAGGCAGCTCTAGGCCAATGGAGCACACCCAGAGCAGAAGTTCTACCTCAGCCAGATAAGGCCTGCCAAGAAACTGCGTTTCAAAGGCTTTGGTAAGAGATGTTCCCGGTACTCTCTTAGAGCACTGGGCAGAGCCATTTGTTTCTTAGCTTCCCAAAGAGCTGGAAGCAAGATGCTTTGGGGGCTCCCTGCCCCTTTGCCAACAAGGGCGACCTTTGGGCCTTTCAGCTCTAGGCCAATGGAGCACACCCAGAGCAGAAGTCCTACTTCAGCCAGATCAGGCCTGCCAAGGAACTGCGTTTCAGAGGCCTTTGTATGTGACGTTCCCGGTAGGCTGTGAGAGCACGGTGCAGAGCCAGTTGTTTCCTTGTTTCCCAAACAGCTGGAAGCAAGACGCTTTGGGGCCCTATGCCCCTTTGGAAACAAGGCAGCACGTTGGGTCTGGCAGCTCTAGGGCAATGAAGCACAACCAGAGCCGAAGTTCTACTTCTTCCAGATCAGGCCTGCCTAGACAGTGCGTTTCCCAGGCCTTGATAAGAGATGTTCTCTTAGGCTATAAGAGCACTGGGCACAGCCAGTTGTTTCTTAGCTTCCCAAGAGGTGGAAGCAAGATGCTTTGGGGCCTCTCTCCCCCTTTGGAAACAAGGCAGCCCTTTGGGCCTTTCAGCTCTAGGGCAATGGAGCACACCCAGAGCAGAAGTTCTACCTCAGCCAGATCAGGCCTGCCAAGAAACTGCTTTTCACAGGCCTTCGTAAGAGGTGTTCCCGGAAGGCTGTAAGAGTACCTGGCAGAGCGAGTTGTTTCTTAGCTTCAAAAACAGCTGGAAGCAACATGATTTGGGGCCTCTCTCCCCCTTTGGAAACAAAGCAGCCTTTGTGCCTGGCAGCTCTAGGCCAAAGTAGCACACCCAGAGCACAAGTTCTACCTCAGCCAGATAAGGCCTGTCAAGAAGCTGCGTTTCACAGGCCTTTGTATGTGACGTTCCCGGTTGGCTTTGAGAGCACTGTGCAGAGCCAGTTGTTTTAGCTTCCCAGAGAGCAGGAAGCAAGATGCTTTGGGGCCTCTCTCACACTTTGGAAATAAAGGCAGCCCTTTGGGCCTGGCAGCCCTAGGCCAATGGAGTACACCCAGAGCAGAAGTTCTACCTCAGCCAGATCAGGCCTTCCAAGAAACTGCGTCTCACAGGCCTTTCTCTGTCACGTTGCCGGTAGGCTGTGAGAGCACTGTGCAGAGCCAGTTGTTTCTTAGCTTCCCAAAGATTTGGAAGCAAGATGCTTTGGGGACTCTCAGCCCCTTTGGAAACAAGGCGGCCCTTTGGGCCTGGCAGCTCTAGGCCAAAGTAGCACGCCCAGAGCAGGAGTTCTACTTCAGCCAGATCAGGCCTGCCAAGAAACTGCGTTTCACAGGCCTTGGTAAGAGATGTTCCCGGTAGGCTGTGAGAGCACTGTGGAGAGCCAGTTGCTTTAGCTTCCCACAGAGCTGGAAGCAAGATGCCTTGGGGCCTCTCTCTCCCTTTGGACACAAGGCAGCCGTTTGGGCCTGGCAGCTCTAGGCCAATGGAGCACACCCACAGCAGAAGTTCTACTTCAGGCAGATCAGTCCTGCCCAGAAACTGCGTTTCACAGCCCTTGGTAAGAGATGTTCACGGTAGGCTGTGAGAGCACTGGGCAGAACCAGTTGTTTTTTAGCTTCCCAAAGTGCTGGAGGCAAGATGCTTTGGGGCCTCTCTCACCCTTTGGAAACAAGGCAGCCCTTAGGTCCTGGTAGCTCTAGGCCTATGTAGCACAACCAGAACAGAAGTTCTACTTCAGCCAGGTCAGGCCTGCCAAGAAACTGCGTTTCACAGGCCTTTCAAAGAGATGTTCTCTTAGGCTGTAAGAGCACTGGGCAGAGCCAGCTGTTTCTTAGCTTCCCGAAGAGCTGGGAGCAAGATGCTTTGGGTCCACTCTCCGTCTTTGGAAACAAGGCAGCCCTTTGGGCCTGGCAGCTCTAGGGCAATGGAGCACACCCAGAGCAGAAGTTCTACTTCAGCCAGATCAGGCCTGCCAGGAAACTGCGTTTCACAGGCCTTGGTAAGAGATGTTCCCGGTAGGCTGTAAGAGCACTGGGCAGAGCCAGTTGTTTCTTACCTTCCTGAAAAGCTGGAAGCAAGATGCTTGGGACCCCTCTGCCCGTTTGGGAACAAGGCAGCCTTTTGGGTCGGGAAGCTCTAGGCCAATGGAGCACACGCAGAGCAGGAGTTCTACTTCAGCCTGATCAGGCCTGCAAAGAAACAGCGTTTGACAGGCCTTGGTAAGAGATGTTCCCGGTAGGTGTAAGAGCACTGGGCAGAGCCAGTTGTTTCTTAGCTTCGCAAAGACCGGGAAGCAAGATGCTTTGGGCCTCTCTGCCCCTTGGAAACAGGGCAGCACTTGGGGCCTGGCAGCTCTAGGGCAATGGAGCACACCCAGAGCCGGAGTTCTACTTCAGCCAGATGAGGCCTGCCAAGAAACTGCGTTTCACAGGCCTTTCAAAGACATGTTCCCGGTAGGCTGTAAGAGCACGGGGCAGAGCGAGTTGGTTCTTAGCTTCCCAGAGAGCTGGAAGCAAGATGCTTTGGGGCCTCTCTGCCCCTTTGGAAACAAGGCAGCACCTTGGGCCTGGCAGCTCTAGGGCAATGGAGCACACCCAGAGCAGAAGTTCTACTTCAGCCAAATCAGGCCTGCCAGGAAACGGCGTTTCAAAGACCTTGGTAAGAGATGTTCCCGGTAGGCTGTAAGAGCACAGGGCAACGCCAGATGTTTCTTAGCTTCCCGAAGAGCTGGAAGCGAGAAGCTTTGGTGCCACTCTCTCACTTTGGACTCAAGGCAGCCCTTTGGGGCAGGTAGATCTAGGCCAGTGGAGCACACCCAGAGCAGAAGTTCTACTTCGGCCAGTTCAGGCCACCAACAAACTGCGTTTCACAGGCCTTGGTAAGAGATGTTCCCGGTAGGCTGTAAGAGCACTGGGCAACGCCAGATGTTTCTTAGCTTCCCGAAGAGCTGGAAGCAAGATGCTTTGGGGCCTCTCATCCCCTTTGCAAACAAGGCCGACCTTTGGGCCAGGCAGCTCTAGGCCAATGGAGCACACCCAGAGCAGAAGTTCTACCTCAGCCAGATCAGGCCTTCCAAGAAACTGCGTCTCACAGGCCTTTCTCTGTCACGTTGCCGGTAGGCTGTGAGAGCACTGTGCAGAGCCAGTTGTTTCTTAGCTTCCCAAAGATTTGGAAGCAAGATGCTTTGGGGACTCTCAGCCCCTTTGGAAACAAGGCGGCCCTTTGGGCCTGGCAGCTCTAGGCCAAAGTAGCACGCCCAGAGCAGGAGTTCTACTTCAGCCAGATCAGGCCTGCCAAGAAACTGCGTTTCACAGGCCTTGGTAAGAGATGTTCCCGGTAGGCTGTGAGAGCACTGTGGAGAGCCAGTTGCTTTAGCTTCCCACAGAGCTGGAAGCAAGATGCCTTGGGGCCTCTCTCTCCCTTTGGACACAAGGCAGCCGTTTGGGCCTGGCAGCTCTAGGCCAATGGAGCACACCCACAGCAGAAGTTCTACTTCAGGCAGATCAGTCCTGCCCAGAAACTGCGTTTCACAGCCCTTGGTAAGAGATGTTCACGGTAGGCTGTGAGAGCACTGGGCAGAACCAGTTGTTTTTTAGCTTCCCAAAGTGCTGGAGGCAAGATGCTTTGGGGCCTCTCTCACCCTTTGGAAACAAGGCAGCCCTTAGGTCCTGGTAGCTCTAGGCCTATGTAGCACAACCAGAACAGAAGTTCTACTTCAGCCAGGTCAGGCCTGCCAAGAAACTGCGTTTCACAGGCCTTTCAAAGAGATGTTCTCTTAGGCTGTAAGAGCACTGGGCAGAGCCAGCTGTTTCTTAGCTTCCCGAAGAGCTGGGAGCAAGATGCTTTGGGTCCACTCTCCGTCTTTGGAAACAAGGCAGCCCTTTGGGCCTGGCAGCTCTAGGGCAATGGAGCACACCCAGAGCAGAAGTTCTACTTCAGCCAGATCAGGCCTGCCAGGAAACTGCGTTTCACAGGCCTTGGTAAGAGATGTTCCCGGTAGGCTGTAAGAGCACTGGGCAGAGCCAGTTGTTTCTTACCTTCCTGAAAAGCTGGAAGCAAGATGCTTGGGACCCCTCTGCCCGTTTGGGAACAAGGCAGCCTTTTGGGTCGGGAAGCTCTAGGCCAATGGAGCACACGCAGAGCAGGAGTTCTACTTCAGCCTGATCAGGCCTGCAAAGAAACAGCGTTTGACAGGCCTTGGTAAGAGATGTTCCCGGTAGGTGTAAGAGCACTGGGCAGAGCCAGTTGTTTCTTAGCTTCGCAAAGACCGGGAAGCAAGATGCTTTGGGCCTCTCTGCCCCTTGGAAACAGGGCAGCACTTGGGGCCTGGCAGCTCTAGGGCAATGGAGCACACCCAGAGCCGGAGTTCTACTTCAGCCAGATGAGGCCTGCCAAGAAACTGCGTTTCACAGGCCTTTCAAAGACATGTTCCCGGTAGGCTGTAAGAGCACGGGGCAGAGCGAGTTGGTTCTTAGCTTCCCAGAGAGCTGGAAGCAAGATGCTTTGGGGCCTCTCTGCCCCTTTGGAAACAAGGCAGCACCTTGGGCCTGGCAGCTCTAGGGCAATGGAGCACACCCAGAGCAGAAGTTCTACTTCAGCCAAATCAGGCCTGCCAGGAAACGGCGTTTCAAAGACCTTGGTAAGAGATGTTCCCGGTAGGCTGTAAGAGCACAGGGCAACGCCAGATGTTTCTTAGCTTCCCGAAGAGCTGGAAGCGAGAAGCTTTGGTGCCACTCTCTCACTTTGGACTCAAGGCAGCCCTTTGGGGCAGGTAGATCTAGGCCAGTGGAGCACACCCAGAGCAGAAGTTCTACTTCGGCCAGTTCAGGCCACCAACAAACTGCGTTTCACAGGCCTTGGTAAGAGATGTTCCCGGTAGGCTGTAAGAGCACTGGGCAACGCCAGATGTTTCTTAGCTTCCCGAAGAGCTGGAAGCAAGATGCTTTGGGGCCTCTCATCCCCTTTGCAAACAAGGCCGACCTTTGGGCCAGGCAGCTCTAGGCCAATGGAGCACACCCAGAGCAGAAGTTCTACCTCAGCCAGATAAGGCCTGCCAAGAAACTGCGTTTCAAAGGCTTTGGTAAGAGATATTCCCGGTACTCTCTTAGAGCACTGGGCAGAGCCATTTGTTTCTTAGCTTCCCAAAGAGCTGGAAGCAAGATATTTTGGGGGCTCCCTGCCCCTTTGCCAACAAGGGCGACCTTTGGGCCTTTCAGCTCTAGGCCAATGGAGCACACCCAGAGCAGAAGTCCTACTTCAGCCAGATCAGGCCTGCCAAGGAACTGCGTTTCAGAGGCCTTTGTATGTGACGTTCCCGGTAGGCTGTGAGAGCACGGTGCAGAGCCAGTTGTTTCCTTGTTTCCCAAACAGCTGGAAGCAAGACGCTTTGGGGCCCTATGCCCCTTTGGAAACAAGGCAGCACGTTGGGTCTGGCAGCTCTAGGGCAATGAAGCACAACCATAGCCGAAGTTCTACTTCTTCCACATCAGGCCTGCCTAGACAGTGCGTTTCCCAGGCCTTGATAAGAGATGTTCTCTTAGGCTATAAGAGCACTGGGCACAGCCAGTTGTTTCTTAGCTTCCCAAGAGGTGGAAGCAAGATGCTTTGGGGCCTCTCTCCCCCTTTGGAAACAAGGCAGCCCTTTGGGCCTGGCAGCTCTAGGGCAATGGAGCACACCCAGAGCAGAAGTTCTACTTCAGCCAGATCAGGCCTGCCAGGAAACTGCGTTTCACAGGCCTTGGTAAGAGATGTTCCCGGTAGGCTGTAAGAGCACTGGGCAGAGCCAGTTGTTTCTTACCTTCCTGAAAAGCTGGAAGCAAGATGCTTGGGACCCCTCTGCCCGTTTGGGAACAAGGCAGCCTTTTGGGTCGGGAAGCTCTAGGCCAATGGAGCACACGCAGAGCAGGAGTTCTACTTCAGCCTGATCAGGCCTGCAAAGAAACAGCGTTTGACAGGCCTTGGTAAGAGATGTTCCCGGTAGGTGTAAGAGCACTGGGCAGAGCCAGTTGTTTCTTAGCTTCGCAAAGACCGGGAAGCAAGATGCTTTGGGCCTCTCTGCCCCTTGGAAACAGGGCAGCACTTTGGGCCTGGCAGCTCTAGGGCAGTGGAGCACACCCAGAGCCGGAGTTCTACTTCAGCCAGATGAGGCCTGCCAAGAAACTGCGTTTCACAGGCCTTTCAAAGACATGTTCCCGGTAGGCTGTAAGAGCACGGGGCAGAGCGAGTTGGTTCTTAGCTTCCCAGAGAGCTGGAAGCAAGATGCTTTGGGGCCTCTCTGCCCCTTTGGAAACAAGGCAGCACCTTGGGCCTGGCAGCTCTAGGGCAATGGAGCACACCCAGAGCAGAAGTTCTTCTTCAGCCAAATCAGGCCTGCCAGGAAACGGCGTTTCACAGGCCTTGGTAAGAGATGTTCCCGGTAGGCTGTAAGAGCACAGGGCAACGCCAGATGTTTCTTAGCTTCCCGAAGAGCTGGAAGCGAGAAGCTTTGGTGCCACTCTCTCACTTTGGACTCAAGGCAGCCCTTTGGGGCAGGTAGATCTAGGCCAGTGGAGCACACCCAGAGCAGAAGTTCTACTTCGGCCAGTTCAGGCCACCAACAAACTGCGTTTCACAGGCCTTGGTAAGAGATGTTCCCGGTAGGCTGTAAGAGCACTGGGCAACGCCAGATGTTTCTTAGCTTCCCGAAGAGCTGGAAGCAAGATGCTTTGGGGCCTCTCATCCCCTTTGCAAACAAGGCCGACCTTTGGGCCAGGCAGCTCTAGGCCAATGGAGCACACCCAGAGCAGAAGTTCTACCTCAGCCAGATAAGGCCTGCCAAGAAACTGCGTTTCAAAGGCTTTGGTAAGAGATATTCCCGGTACTCTCTTAGAGCACTGGGCAGAGCCATTTGTTTCTTAGCTTCCCAAAGAGCTGGAAGCAAGATATTTTGGGGGCTCCCTGCCCCTTTGCCAACAAGGGCGACCTTTGGGCCTTTCAGCTCTAGGCCAATGGAGCACACCCAGAGCAGAAGTCCTACTTCAGCCAGATCAGGCCTGCCAAGGAACTGCGTTTCAGAGGCCTTTGTATGTGACGTTCCCGGTAGGCTGTGAGAGCACGGTGCAGAGCCAGTTGTTTCCTTGTTTCCCAAACAGCTGGAAGCAAGACGCTTTGGGGCCCTATGCCCCTTTGGAAACAAGGCAGCACGTTGGGTCTGGCAGCTCTAGGGCAATGAAGCACAACCATAGCCGAAGTTCTACTTCTTCCAGATCAGGCCTGCCTAGACAGTGCGTTTCCCAGGCCTTGATAAGAGATGTTCTCTTAGGCTATAAGAGCACTGGGCACAGCCAGTTGTTTCTTAGCTTCCCAAGAGGTGGAAGCAAGATGCTTTGGGGCCTCTCTCCCCCTTTGGAAACAAGGCAGCCCTTTGGGCCTTTCAGCTCTAGGGCAATGGAGCACACCCAGAGCAGAAGTTCTACCTCAGCCAGATCAGGCCTGCCAAGAAACTGCTTTTCACAGGCCTTCGTAAGAGGTGTTCCCGGAAGGCTGTAAGAGTACCTGGCAGAGCGAGTTGTTTCTTAGCTTCAAAAACAGCTGGAAGCAACATGATTTGGGGCCTCTCTCCCCCTTTGGAAACAAAGCAGCCTTTGTGCCTGGCAGCTCTAGGCCAAAGTAGCACACCCAGAGCACAAGTTCTACCTCAGCCAGATAAGGCCTGTCAAGAAGCTGCGTTTCACAGGCCTTTGTATGTGACGTTCCCGGTTGGCTTTGAGAGCACTGTGCAGAGCCAGTTGTTTTAGCTTCCCAGAGAGCAGGAAGCAAGATGCTTTGGGGCCTCTCTCACACTTTGGAAATAAAGGCAGCCCTTTGGGCCTGGCAGCCCTAGGCCAATGGAGTACACCCAGAGCAGAAGTTCTACCTCAGCCAGATCAGGCCTTCCAAGAAACTGCGTCTCACAGGCCTTTCTCTGTCACGTTGCCGGTAGGCTGTGAGAGCACTGTGCAGAGCCAGTTGTTTCTTAGCTTCCCAAAGATTTGGAAGCAAGATGCTTTGGGGACTCTCAGCCCCTTTGGAAACAAGGCGGCCCTTTGGGCCTGGCAGCTCTAGGCCAAAGTAGCACGCCCAGAGCAGGAGTTCTACTTCAGCCAGATCAGGCCTGCCAGGAAACTGTGTTTCACAGGCCTTGGTAAGAGATGTTCCCGGTAGGCTGTAAGAGCACTGGGCAGAGCCAGTTGTTTCTTACCTTCCTGAAAAGCTGGAAGCAAGATGCTTGGGACCCCTCTGCCCGTTTGGGAACAAGGCAGCCTTTTGGGTCAGGAAGCTCTATGCCAATGGAGCACACGCAGAGCAGGAGTTCTACTTCAGCCTGATCAGGCCTGCAAACAAACAGCGTTTGACAGGCCTTGGTAAGAGATGTTCCCGGTAGGTGTAAGAGCACTGGGCATAGCCAGTTGTGTCTTAGCTTCGCAAAGACCGGGAAGCAAGATGCTTTGGGCCTCTCTGCCCCTTGGAAACAGGGCAGCACTTTGGGCCTGGCAGCTCTAGGGCAATGGAGCACACCCAGAGCCGGAGTTCTACTTCAGCCAGATGAGGCCTGCCAAGAAACTGCGTTTCACAGGCCTTTCAAAGACATGTTCCCTGTAGGCTGTAAGAGCACGGGGCAGAGCGAGTTGGTTCTTAGCTTCCCAGAGAGCTGGAAGCAAGATGCTTTGGGGCCTCTCTGCCCCTTTGGAAACAAGGCAGCACCTTGGGCCTGGCAGCTCTAGGGCAATGGAGCATACCCAGAGCAGAAGTTCTACTTCAGCCAAATCAGGCCTGCCAGGAAACGGCGTTTCAAACACCTTGGTAAGAGATGCTCCCGGTAGGCTGTAAGAGCACTGGGCAACGCCAGATGTTTCTTAGCTTCCCGAAGAGCTGGAAGCAAGATGCTTTGGTGCCACTCACTCACTTTGGAATCAAGGCAGCCCTTTGGGGCAGGTAGCTCTAGGCCAGTGGAGCACACCCAGAGCAGAAGTTCTACTTCGGCCAGTTCAGGCCACCAACAAACTGCGTTTCACAGGCCTTGGTAAGAGATGTTCCCGGTAGGCTGTAAGAGCACTGGGCAACGCCAGATGTTTCTTAGCTTCCCGAAGAGCTGGAAGCAAGATGCTTTGGGGCCTCTCATCCCCTTTGCAAACAAGGCGGCCCTATGGGCCAGGCAGCTCTAGGCCAATGGAGCACACCCAGAGCAGAAGTTCTACTTCGGCCAGTTCAGGCCACCAACAAACTGCGTTTCACAGGCCTTGGTAAGAGATGTTCCCGGTAGGCTGTAAGAGCACTGGGCAACGCCAGATGTTTCTTAGCTTCCCGAAGAGCTGGAAGCAAGATGCTTTGGGGCCTCTCATCCCCTTTGCAAACAAGGCCGACCTTTGGGCCAGGCAGCTCTAGGCCAATGGAGCACACCCAGAGCAGAAGTTCTACCTCAGCCAGATAAGGCCTGCCAAGAAACTGCGTTTCAAAGGCTTTGGTAAGAGATATTCCCGGTACTCTCTTAGAGCACTGGGCAGAGCCATTTGTTTCTTAGCTTCCCAAAGAGCTGGAAGCAAGATATTTTGGGGGCTCCCTGCCCCTTTGCCAACAAGGGCGACCTTTGGGCCTTTCAGCTCTAGGCCAATGGAGCACACCCAGAGCAGAAGTCCTACTTCAGCCAGATCAGGCCTGCCAAGGAACTGCGTTTCAGAGGCCTTTGTATGTGACGTTCCCGGTAGGCTGTGAGAGCACGGTGCAGAGCCAGTTGTTTCCTTGTTTCCCAAACAGCTGGAAGCAAGACGCTTTGGGGCCCTATGCCCCTTTGGAAACAAGGCAGCACGTTGGGTCTGGCAGCTCTAGGGCAATGAAGCACAACCATAGCCGAAGTTCTACTTCTTCCAGATCAGGCCTGCCTAGACAGTGCGTTTCCCAGGCCTTGATAAGAGATGTTCTCTTAGGCTATAAGAGCACTGGGCACAGCCAGTTGTTTCTTAGCTTCCCAAGAGGTGGAAGCAAGATGCTTTGGGGCCTCTCTCCCCCTTTGGAAACAAGGCAGCCCTTTGGGCCTTTCAGCTCTAGGGCAATGGAGCACACCCAGAGCAGAAGTTCTACCTCAGCCAGATCAGGCCTGCCAAGAAACTGCTTTTCACAGGCCTTCGTAAGAGGTGTTCCCGGAAGGCTGTAAGAGTACCTGGCAGAGCGAGTTGTTTCTTAGCTTCAAAAACAGCTGGAAGCAACATGATTTGGGGCCTCTCTCCCCCTTTGGAAACAAAGCAGCCTTTGTGCCTGGCAGCTCTAGGCCAAAGTAGCACACCCAGAGCACAAGTTCTACCTCAGCCAGATAAGGCCTGTCAAGAAGCTGCGTTTCACAGGCCTTTGTATGTGACGTTCCCGGTTGGCTTTGAGAGCACTGTGCAGAGCCAGTTGTTTTAGCTTCCCAGAGAGCAGGAAGCAAGATGCTTTGGGGCCTCTCTCACACTTTGGAAATAAAGGCAGCCCTTTGGGCCTGGCAGCCCTAGGCCAATGGAGTACACCCAGAGCAGAAGTTCTACCTCAGCCAGATCAGGCCTTCCAAGAAACTGCGTCTCACAGGCCTTTCTCTGTCACGTTGCCGGTAGGCTGTGAGAGCACTGTGCAGAGCCAGTTGTTTCTTAGCTTCCCAAAGATTTGGAAGCAAGATGCTTTGGGGACTCTCAGCCCCTTTGGAAACAAGGCGGCCCTTTGGGCCTGGCAGCTCTAGGCCAAAGTAGCACGCCCAGAGCAGGAGTTCTACTTCAGCCAGATCAGGCCTGCCAGGAAACTGTGTTTCACAGGCCTTGGTAAGAGATGTTCCCGGTAGGCTGTAAGAGCACTGGGCAGAGCCAGTTGTTTCTTACCTTCCTGAAAAGCTGGAAGCAAGATGCTTGGGACCCCTCTGCCCGTTTGGGAACAAGGCAGCCTTTTGGGTCAGGAAGCTCTATGCCAATGGAGCACACGCAGAGCAGGAGTTCTACTTCAGCCTGATCAGGCCTGCAAAGAAACAGCGTTTGACAGGCCTTGGTAAGAGATGTTCCCGGTAGGTGTAAGAGCACTGGGCATAGCCAGTTGTGTCTTAGCTTCGCAAAGACCGGGAAGCAAGATGCTTTGGGCCTCTCTGCCCCTTGGAAACAGGGCAGCACTTTGGGCCTGGCAGCTCTAGGGCAATGGAGCACACCCAGAGCCGGAGTTCTACTTCAGCCAGATGAGGCCTGCCAAGAAACTGCGTTTCACAGGCCTTTCAAAGACATGTTCCCGGTAGGCTGTAAGAGCACGGGGCAGAGCGAGTTGGTTCTTAGCTTCCCAGAGAGCTGGAAGCAAGATGCTTTGGGGCCTCTCTGCCCCTTTGGAAACAAGGCAGCACCTTGGGCCTGGCAGCTCTAGGGCAATGGAGCATACCCAGAGCAGAAGTTCTACTTCAGCCAAATCAGGCCTGCCAGGAAACGGCGTTTCAAACACCTTGGTAAGAGATGCTCCCGGTAGGCTGTAAGAGCACTGGGCAACGCCAGATGTTTCTTAGCTTCCCGAAGAGCTGGAAGCAAGATGCTTTGGTGCCACTCACTCACTTTGGAATCAAGGCAGCCCTTTGGGGCAGGTAGCTCTAGGCCAGTGGAGCACACCCAGAGCAGAAGTTCTACTTCGGCCAGTTCAGGCCACCAACAAACTGCGTTTCACAGGCCTTGGTAAGAGATGTTCCCGGTAGGCTGTAAGAGCACTGGGCAACGCCAGATGTTTCTTAGCTTCCCGAAGAGCTGGAAGCAAGATGCTTTGGGGCCTCTCATCCCCTTTGCAAACAAGGCGGCCCTATGGGCCAGGCAGCTCTAGGCCAATGGAGCACACCCAGAGCAGAAGTTCTACTTCGGCCAGTTCAGGCCACCAACAAACTGCGTTTCACAGGCCTTGGTAAGAGATGTTCCCGGTAGGCTGTAAGAGCACTGGGCAACGCCAGATGTTTCTTAGCTTCCCGAAGAGCTGGAAGCAAGATGCTTTGGGGCCTCTCATCCCCTTTGCAAACAAGGCCGACCTTTGGGCCAGGCAGCTCTAGGCCAATGGAGCACACCCAGAGCAGAAGTTCTACCTCAGCCAGATAAGGCCTGCCAAGAAACTGCGTTTCAAAGGCTTTGGTAAGAGATATTCCCGGTACTCTCTTAGAGCACTGGGCAGAGCCATTTGTTTCTTAGCTTCCCAAAGAGCTGGAAGCAAGATATTTTGGGGGCTCCCTGCCCCTTTGCCAACAAGGGCGACCTTTGGGCCTTTCAGCTCTAGGCCAATGGAGCACACCCAGAGCAGAAGTCCTACTTCAGCCAGATCAGGCCTGCCAAGGAACTGCGTTTCAGAGGCCTTTGTATGTGACGTTCCCGGTAGGCTGTGAGAGCACGGTGCAGAGCCAGTTGTTTCCTTGTTTCCCAAACAGCTGGAAGCAAGACGCTTTGGGGCCCTATGCCCCTTTGGAAACAAGGCAGCACGTTGGGTCTGGCAGCTCTAGGGCAATGAAGCACAACCATAGCCGAAGTTCTACTTCTTCCAGATCAGGCCTGCCTAGACAGTGCGTTTCCCAGGCCTTGATAAGAGATGTTCTCTTAGGCTATAAGAGCACTGGGCACAGCCAGTTGTTTCTTAGCTTCCCAAGAGGTGGAAGCAAGATGCTTTGGGGCCTCTCTCCCCCTTTGGAAACAAGGCAGCCCTTTGGGCCTGGCAGCTCTAGGGCAATGGAGCACACCCAGAGCAGAAGTTCTACTTCAGCCAGATCAGGCCTGCCAGGAAACTGCGTTTCACAGGCCTTGGTAAGAGATGTTCCCGGTAGGCTGTAAGAGCACTGGGCAGAGCCAGTTGTTTCTTACCTTCCTTAAAAGCTGGAATCAAGATGCTTGGGACCCCTCTGCCCGTTTGGGAACAAGGCAGCCTTTTGGGTCGGGAAGCTCTAGGCCAATGGAGCACACGCAGAGCAGGAGTTCTACTTCAGCCTGATCAGGCCTGCAAAGAAACAGCGTTTGACAGGCCTTGGTAAGAGATGTTCCCGGTAGGTGTAAGAGCACTGGGCAGAGCCAGTTGTTTCTTAGCTTCGCAAAGACCGGGAAGCAAGATGCTTTGGGCCTCTCTGCCCCTTGGAAACAGGGCAGCACTTTGGGCCTGGCAGCTCTAGGGCAGTGGAGCACACCCAGAGCCGGAGTTCTACTTCAGCCAGATGAGGCCTGCCAAGAAACTGCGTTTCACAGGCCTTTCAAAGACATGTTCCCGGTAGGCTGTAAGAGCACGGGGCAGAGCGAGTTGGTTCTTAGCTTCCCAGAGAGCTGGAAGCAAGATGCTTTGGGGCCTCTCTGCCCCTTTGGAAACAAGGCAGCACCTTGGGCCTGGCAGCTCTAGGGCAATGGAGCACACCCAGAGCAGAAGTTCTTCTTCAGCCAAATCAGGCCTGCCAGGAAACGGCGTTTCACAGGCCTTGGTAAGAGATGTTCCCGGTAGGCTGTAAGAGCACTGGGCAACGCCAGATGTTTCTTAGCTTCCCGAAGAGCTGGAAGCGAGATGCTTTGGTGCCACTCTCTCACTTTGGAATCAAGGCAGCCCTTTGGGGCAGGTAGCTCCAGGCCAGTGGAGCACACCCAGAGCAGAAGTTCTACTTCGGCCAGTTCAGGCCACCAACAAACTGCGTTTCACAGGCCTTGGTAAGAGATGTTCCCGGTAGGCTGTAAGAGCACTGGGCAACGCCAGATGTTTCTTAGCTTCCCGAAGAGCTGGAAGCAAGATGCTTTGGGGCCTCTCTGCCCCTTTGCAAACAAGGCGGCCCTTTGGGCCAGGCAGCTCTAAGCCAATGGAGCACACCCAGAGCAGAAGTTCTACTTCAGCTAGATCAGGCCACCAACAAAGTGCGTTTCACAGGCCTTGGTAAGAGATTTTCTCTCAGGCTGTAAGAGCACCGGGCAGAGCCAGTTGTTTCTTAGCTTCCCAAAGAGCTGGAAGCAAGATGCTTTGGGGGCTCCCTGCCCCTTTGCCAACAAGGCCGACCTTTGGGCCTTTCAGCTCTAGGCCAATGGAGCACACCCAGAGCAGAAGTTCTACCTCAGCCAGATAAGGCCTGCCAAGAAACAGCGTTTCAAAGGCTTTGGTAAGAGATGTTGCCGGTACTCTGTCAGAGCACTGGGCAGAGCCAGTTGTTTCTTAGCTTCCCAAAGAGCTGGAAGCAAGATGCTTTGGGGGCTCCCTGCCCCTTTGCCAACAAGGCCGACCTTTGGGCCTTTCAGCTCTAGGCCAATGGAGCACACCCAGAGCAGAAGTTCTACCTCAGCCAGATCAGGCCTGCCGAGGAACTGCGTTACAGAGGCCTTTGTATGTGACGTTCCCGGTAGGCTGTGAGAGCACAGTGCAGAGCCAGTTGTTTCCTTGTTTCCCAAACAGCTGGAAGCAAGACGCTTTGGGGCCTCTCTGCCCCTTTGGAAACAAGGCAGCACGTTGGGTCTGGCAGCTCTAGGGCAATGGAGCACAACCAGAGCCGAAGTTCTACTTCTTCCACATCAGGCCTGCCTAGAAAGTGCGTTTCACAGGCCTTGATAAGAGATGTTCTCTTAGGCTATAAGAGCACTGGGCACAGCCAGTTGTTTCTTAGCTTCCCAAGAGGTGGAAGCAAGATGCTTTGGGGCCTCTCTCCCCCTTTGGAAACAAGGCAGCCCTTTGGGCCTTTCAGCTCTAGGGCAATGGAGCACACCCAGAGCAGAAGTTCTACCTCAGCCAGATCAGGCCTGCCAAGAAACTGCTTTTCACAGGCCTTCGTAAGAGGTGTTCCCGGAAGGCTGTAAGAGTACCTGGCAGAGCGAGTTGTTTCTTAGCTTCAAAAACAGCTGGAAGCAACCTGATTTGGGGCCCCTCTCCCCCTTTGGAAACAAAGCAGCCTTTGTGCCTGGCAGCTCTAGGCCAAAGTAGCACACCCAGAGCACAAGTTCTACCTCAGCCAGATAAGGCCTGTCAAGAAGCTGCGTTTCACAGGCCTTTGTATGTGACGTTCCCGGTTGGCTTTGAGAGCACTGTGCAGAGCCAGTTGTTTTAGCTTCCCAGAGAGCAGGAAGCAAGATGCTTTGGGGCCTCTCTCACACTTTGGAAATAAAGGCAGCCCTTTGGGCCTGGCAGCCCTAGGCCAATGGAGTACACCCAGAGCAGAAGTTCTACCTCAGCCAGATCAGGCCTTCCAAGAAACTGCGTCTCACAGGCCTTTCTCTGTCACGTTGCCGGTAGGCTGTGAGAGCACTGTGCAGAGCCAGTTGTTTCTTAGCTTCCCAAAGATTTGGAAGCAAGATGCTTTGGGGACTCTCAGCCCCTTTGGAAACAAGGCGGCCCTTTGGGCCTGGCAGCTCTAGGCCAAAGTAGCACGCCCAGAGCAGGAGTTCTACTTCAGCCAGATCAGGCCTGCCAAGAAACTGCGTTTCACAGGCCTTGGTAAGAGATGTTCCCGGTAGGCTGTGAGAGCACTGTGGAGAGCCAGTTGCTTTAGCTTCCCACAGAGCTGGAAGCAAGATGCTTTGGGGCCTCTCTCTCCCTTTGGACACAAGGCAGCCGTTTGCGCCTGGCAGCTCTAGGCCAATGGAGCACACCCACAGCAGAAGTTCTACTTCAGGCAGATCAGTCCTGCCCAGAAACTGCGTTTCACAGCCCTTGGTAAGAGATGTTCACGGTAGGCTGTGAGAGCACTGGGCAGAACCAGTTGTTTTTTAGCTTCCCAAAGTGCTGGAGGCAAGATGCTTTGGGGCCTCTCTCACCCTTTGGAAACAAGGCAGCCCTTAGGTCCTGGTAGCTCTAGGCCTATGTAGCACAACCAGAACAGAAGTTCTACTTCAGCCAGGTCAGGCCTGCCAAGAAACTGCGTTTCACAGGCCTTTCAAAGAGATGTTCTCTTAGGCTGTAAGAGCACTGGGCAGAGCCAGCTGTTTCTTAGCTTCCCGAAGAGCTGGGAGCAAGATGCTTTGGGTCCACTCTCCGTCTTTGGAAACAAGGCAGCCCTTTGGGCCTGGCAGCTCTAGGGCAATGGAGCACGCCCAGAGCAGAAGTTCTACTTCAGCCAGATCAGGCCTGCCAGGAAACTGCGTTTCACAGGCCTTGGTAAGAGATGTTCCCGGTAGGCTGTAAGAGCACTGGGCAGAGCCAGTTGTTTCTTACCTTCCTGAAAAGCTGGAAGCAAGACGCTTGGGACCCCTCTGCCCGTTTGGGAACAAGGCAGCCTTTTGGGTCGGGAAGCTCTAGGCCAATGGAGCACACGCAGAGCAGGAGTTCTACTTCAGCCTGATCAGGCCTGCAAAGAAACAGCGTTTGACAGGCCTTGGTAAGAGATGTTCCCGGTAGGTGTAAGAGCACTGGGCAGAGCCAGTTGTTTCTTAGCTTCGCAAAGACCGGGAAGCAAGATGCTTTGGGCCTCTCTGCCCCTTGGAAACAGGGCAGCACTTGGGGCCTGGCAGCTCTAGGGCAATGGAGCACACCCAGAGCCGGAGTTCTACTTCAGCCAGATGAGGCCTGCCAAGAAACTGCGTTTCACAGGCCTTTCAAAGACATGTTCCCGGTAGGCTGTAAGAGCACGGGGCAGAGCGAGTTGGTTCTTAGCTTCCCAGAGAGCTGGAAGCAAGATGCTTTGGGGCCTCTCTGCCCCTTTGGAAACAAGGCAGCACCTTGGGCCTGGCAGCTCTAGGGCAATGGAGCACACCCAGAGCAGAAGTTCTACTTCAGCCAAATCAGGCCTGCCAGGAAACGGCGTTTCACAGGCCTTGGTAAGAGATGTTCCCGGTAGGCTGTAAGAGCACTGGGCAACGCCAGATGTTTCTTAGCTTCCCGAAGAGCTGGAAGCAAGATGCTTTGGTGCCACTCTCTCACTTTGGAATCAAGGCAGCCCTTTGGGGCAGGTAGCTCTAGGCCAGTGGAGCACACCCAGAGCAGAAGTTCTACTTCGGCCAGTTCAGGCCACCAACAAACTGCGTTTCACAGGCCTTGGTAAGAGATGTTCCCGGTAGGCTGTAAGAGCACTGGGCAACACCAGATGTTTCTTAGCTTCCCGAAGAGCTGGAAGCAAGATGCTTTGGGGCCTCTCTGCCCCTTTGCAAACAAGGCGGCCCTTTGGGCCAGGCAGCTCTAGGCCAATGGAGCACACCCAGAGCAGAAGTTCTACTTCAGCTAGATCAGGCCACCAACAAAGTGCGTTTCACAGGCCTTGGTAAGAGATTTTCTCTCAGGCTGTAAGAGCACCGGGCAGAGCCAGTTGTTTCTTAGCTTCCCAAAGAGCTGGAAGCAAGATGCTTTGGGGGCTCCCTGCCCCTTTGCCAACAAGGCCGACCTTTGGGCCTTTCAGCTCTAGGCCAATGGAGCACACCCAGAGCAGAAGTTCTACCTCAGCCAGATAAGGCCTGCCAAGAAACAGCGTTTCAAAGGCTTTGGTAAGAGATGTTGCCGGTACTCTGTCAGAGCACTGGGCAGAGACAGTTGTTTCTTAGCTTCCCAAAGAGCTGGAAGCAAGATGCTTTGGGGCCTCTCTGCCCCTTTGCAAACAAGGCATCCCTTTGGGCCTTTCAGCTCTAGGCCAATGGAGCACAGCCAGAGCAGAAGTCCTACTTCAGCCAGATCAGGCCTGCCAAGGAACTGCGTTTCAGAGGCCTTTGTATGTGACGTTCCCGGTAGGCTGTGAGAGCACGGTGCAGAGCCAGTTGTTTCCTTGTTTCCCAAACAGCTGGAAGCAAGACGCTTTGGGGCCTCTCTGCCCCTTTGGAAACAAGGCAGCACGTTGGGTCTGGCAGCTCTAGGGCAATGGAGCACAACCAGAGCAGAAGTTCTACTTCTTCCAGATCAGGCCTGCCTAGAAAGTGCGTTTCACAGGCCTTGATAAGAGATGTTCTCTTAGGCTATAAGAGCACTGGGCACAGCCAGTTGTTTCTTAGCTTCCCAAGAGGTGGAAGCAAGATGCTTTGGGGCCTCTCTCCCCCTTTGGAAACAAGGCAGCCCTTTGGGCCTTTCAGCTCTAGGCCAATGGAGCACACCCAGAGCAGAAGTTCTACCTCAGCCAGATCAGGCCTGCCAAGAAACTGCTTTTCACAGGCCTTCGTAAGAGGTGTTCCCGGAAGGCTGTAAGAGTACCTGGCAGAGCGAGTTGTTTCTTAGCTTCAAAAACAGCTGGAAGCAACATGATTTGGGGCCTCTCTCCCCCTTTGGAAACAAAGCAGCCTTAGTGCCTGGCAGCTCTAGGCCAAAGTAGCACACCCAGAGCACAAGTTCTACCTCAGCCAGATAAGGCCTGTCAAGAAGCTGCGTTTCACAGGCCTTTGTATGTGACGTTCCCGGTTGGCTTTGAGAGCACTGTGCAGAGCCAGTTGTTTTAGCTTCCCAGAGAGCAGGAAGCAAGATGCTTTGGGGCCTCTCTCACACTTTGGAAATAAAGGCAGCCCTTTGGGCCTGGCAGCCCTAGGCCAATGGAGTACACCCAGAGCAGAAGTTCTACCTCAGCCAGATCAGGCCTTCCAAGAAACTGCGTCTCACAGGCCTTTCTCTGTCACGTTGCCGGTAGGCTGTGAGAGCACTGTGCAGAGCCAGTTGTTTCTTAGCTTCCCAAAGATTTGGAAGCAAGATGCTTTGGGGACTCTCAGCCCCTTTGGAAACAAGGCGGCCCTTTGGGCCTGGCAGCTCTAGGCCAAAGTAGCACGCCCAGAGCAGGAGTTCTACTTCAGCCAGATCAGGCCTGCCAAGAAACTGCGTTTCACAGGCCTTGGTAAGAGATGTTCCCGGTAGGCTGTGAGAGCACTGTGGAGAGCCAGTTGCTTTAGCTTCCCACAGAGCTGGAAGCAAGATGCTTTGGGGCCTCTCTCTCCCTTTGGACACAAGGCAGCCGTTTGCGCCTGGCAGCTCTAGGCCAATGGAGCACACCCACAGCAGAAGTTCTACTTCAGGCAGATCAGTCCTGCCCAGAAACTGCGTTTCACAGCCCTTGGTAAGAGATGTTCACGGTAGGCTGTGAGAGCACTGGGCAGAACCAGTTGTTTTTTAGCTTCCCAAAGTGCTGGAGGCAAGATGCTTTGGGGCCTCTCTCACCCTTTGGAAACAAGGCAGCCCTTAGGTCCTGGTAGCTCTAGGCCTATGTAGCACAACCAGAACAGAAGTTCTACTTCAGCCAGGTCAGGCCTGCCAAGAAACTGCGTTTCACAGGCCTTTCAAAGAGATGTTCTCTTAGGCTGTAAGAGCACTGGGCAGAGCCAGCTGTTTCTTAGCTTCCCGAAGAGCTGGGAGCAAGATGCTTTGGGTCCACTCTCCGTCTTTGGAAACAAGGCAGCCCTTTGGGCCTGGCAGCTCTAGGGCAATGGAGCACGCCCAGAGCAGAAGTTCTACTTCAGCCAGATCAGGCCTGCCAGGAAACTGCGTTTCACAGGCCTTGGTAAGAGATGTTCCCGGTAGGCTGTAAGAGCACTGGGCAGAGCCAGTTGTTTCTTACCTTCCTGAAAAGCTGGAAGCAAGACGCTTGGGACCCCTCTGCCCGTTTGGGAACAAGGCAGCCTTTTGGGTCGGGAAGCTCTAGGCCAATGGAGCACACGCAGAGCAGGAGTTCTACTTCAGCCTGATCAGGCCTGCAAAGAAACAGCGTTTGACAGGCCTTGGTAAGAGATGTTCCCGGTAGGTGTAAGAGCACTGGGCAGAGCCAGTTGTTTCTTAGCTTCGCAAAGACCGGGAAGCAAGATGCTTTG
Organism: Equus asinus; assembly: GCF_041296235.1. NCBI lineage: Eukaryota > Metazoa > Chordata > Mammalia > Perissodactyla > Equidae > Equus > Equus asinus. The sequence goes on from NW_027225523.1 coordinate 3,116,824, forward strand.
GGCCTCTCTGCCCCTTGGAAACAGGGCAGCACTTGGGGCCTGGCAGCTCTAGGGCAATGGAGCACACCCAGAGCCGGAGTTCTACTTCAGCCAGATGAGGCCTGCCAAGAAACTGCGTTTCACAGGCCTTTCAAAGACATGTTCCCGGTAGGCTGTAAGAGCACGGGGCAGAGCGAGTTGGTTCTTAGCTTCCCAGAGAGCTGGAAGCAAGATGCTTTGGGGCCTCTCTGCCCCTTTGGAAACAAGGCAGCACCTTGGGCCTGGCAGCTCTAGGGCAATGGAGCACACCCAGAGCAGAAGTTCTACTTCAGCCAAATCAGGCCTGCCAGGAAACGGCGTTTCACAGGCCTTGGTAAGAGATGTTCCCGGTAGGCTGTAAGAGCACTGGGCAACGCCAGATGTTTCTTAGCTTCCCGAAGAGCTGGAAGCAAGATGCTTTGGTGCCACTCTCTCACTTTGGAATCAAGGCAGCCCTTTGGGGCAGGTAGCTCCAGGCCAGTGGAGCACACCCAGAGCAGAAGTTCTACTTCGGCCAGTTCAGGCCACCAACAAACTGTGTTTCACAGGCCTTGGTAAGAGATGTTCCCGGTAGGCTGTAAGAGCACTGGGCAACGCCAGATGTTTCTTAGCTTCCCGAAGAGCTGGAAGCAAGATGCTTTGGGGCCTCTCTGCCCCTTTGCAAACAAGGCGGCCCTTTGGGCCAGGCAGCTCTAGGCCAATGGAGCACACCCAGAGCAGAAGTTCTACTTCAGCTAGATCAGGCCACCAACAAAGTGCGTTTCACAGGCCTTGGTAAGAGATTTTCTCTCAGGCTGTAAGAGCACCGGGCAGAGCCAGTTGTTTCTTAGCTTCCCAAAGAGCTGGAAGCAAGATGCTTTGGGGGCTCCCTGCCCCTTTGCCAACAAGGCCGACCTTTGGGCCTTTCAGCTCTAGGCCAATGGAGCACACCCAGAGCAGAAGTTCTACCTCAGCCAGATAAGGCCTGCCAAGAAACAGCGTTTCAAAGGCTTTGGTAAGAGATGTTGCCGGTACTCTGTCAGAGCACTGGGCAGAGACAGTTGTTTCTTAGCTTCCCAAAGAGCTGGAAGCAAGATGCTTTGGGGCCTCTCTGCCCCTTTGCAAACAAGGCATCCCTTTGGGCCTTTCAGCTCTAGGCCAATGGAGCACAGCCAGAGCAGAAGTCCTACTTCAGCCAGATCAGGCCTGCCAAGGAACTGCGTTTCAGAGGCCTTTGTATGTGACGTTCCCGGTAGGCTGTGAGAGCACGGTGCAGAGCCAGTTGTTTCCTTGTTTCCCAAACAGCTGGAAGCAAGACGCTTTGGGGCCTCTCTGCCCCTTTGGAAACAAGGCAGCACGTTGGGTCTGGCAGCTCTAGGGCAATGGAGCACAACCAGAGCAGAAGTTCTACTTCTTCCAGATCAGGCCTGCCTAGAAAGTGCGTTTCACAGGCCTTGATAAGAGATGTTCTCTTAGGCTATAAGAGCACTGGGCACAGCCAGTTGTTTCTTAGCTTCCCAAGAGGTGGAAGCAAGATGCTTTGGGGCCTCTCTCCCCCTTTGGAAACAAGGCAGCCCTTTGGGCCTTTCAGCTCTAGGCCAATGGAGCACACCCAGAGCAGAAGTTCTACCTCAGCCAGATCAGGCCTGCCAAGAAACTGCTTTTCACAGGCCTTCGTAAGAGGTGTTCCCGGAAGGCTGTAAGAGTACCTGGCAGAGCGAGTTGTTTCTTAGCTTCAAAAACAGCTGGAAGCAACCTGATTTGGGGCCTCTCTCCCCCTTTGGAAACAAAGCAGCCTTTGTGCCTGGCAGCTCTAGGCCAAAGTAGCACACCCAGAGCACAAGTTCTACCTCAGCCAGATAAGGCCTGTCAAGAAGCTGCATTTCACAGGCCTTTGTATGTGACGTTCCCGGTTGGCTTTGAGAGCACTGTGCAGAGCCAGTTGTTTTAGCTTCCCAGAGAGCAGGAAGCAAGATGCTTTGGGGCCTCTCTCACACTTTGGAAATAAAGGCAGCCCTTTGGGCCTGGCAGCCCTAGGCCAATGGAGTACACCCAGAGCAGAAGTTCTACCTCAGCCAGATCAGGCCTTCCAAGAAACTGCGTCTCACAGGCCTTTCTCTGTCACGTTGCCGGTAGGCTGTGAGAGCACTGTGCAGAGCCAGTTGTTTCTTAGCTTCCCAAAGATTTGGAAGCAAGATGCTTTGGGGACTCTCAGCCCCTTTGGAAACAAGGCGGCCCTTTGGGCCTGGCAGCTCTAGGCCAAAGTAGCACGCCCAGAGCAGGAGTTCTACTTCAGCCAGATCAGGCCTGCCAAGAAACTGCGTTTCACAGGCCTTGGTAAGAGATGTTCCCGGTAGGCTGTGAGAGCACTGTGGAGAGCCAGTTGCTTTAGCTTCCCACAGAGCTGGAAGCAAGATGCTTTGGGGCCTCTCTCTCCCTTTGGACACAAGGCAGCCGTTTGCGCCTGGCAGCTCTAGGCCAATGGAGCACACCCACAGCAGAAGTTCTACTTCAGGCAGATCAGTCCTGCCCAGAAACTGCGTTTCACAGCCCTTGGTAAGAGATGTTCACGGTAGGCTGTGAGAGCACTGGGCAGAACCAGTTGTTTTTTAGCTTCCCAAAGTGCTGGAGGCAAGATGCTTTGGGGCCTCTCTCACCCTTTGGAAACAAGGCAGCCCTTAGGTCCTGGTAGCTCTAGGCCTATGTAGCACAACCAGAACAGAAGTTCTACTTCAGCCAGGTCAGGCCTGCCAAGAAACTGCGTTTCACAGGCCTTTCAAAGAGATGTTCTCTTAGGCTGTAAGAGCACTGGGCAGAGCCAGCTGTTTCTTAGCTTCCCGAAGAGCTGGGAGCAAGATGCTTTGGGTCCACTCTCCGTCTTTGGAAACAAGGCAGCCCTTTGGGCCTGGCAGCTCTAGGGCAATGGAGCACGCCCAGAGCAGAAGTTCTACTTCAGCCAGATCAGGCCTGCCAGGAAACTGCGTTTCACAGGCCTTGGTAAGAGATGTTCCCGGTAGGCTGTAAGAGCACTGGGCAGAGCCAGTTGTTTCTTACCTTCCTGAAAAGCTGGAAGCAAGACGCTTGGGACCCCTCTGCCCGTTTGGGAACAAGGCAGCCTTTTGGGTCGGGAAGCTCTAGGCCAATGGAGCACACGCAGAGCAGGAGTTCTACTTCAGCCTGATCAGGCCTGCAAAGAAACAGCGTTTGACAGGCCTTGGTAAGAGATGTTCCCGGTAGGTGTAAGAGCACTGGGCAGAGCCAGTTGTTTCTTAGCTTCGCAAAGACCGGGAAGCAAGATGCTTTGGGCCTCTCTGCCCCTTGGAAACAGGGCAGCACTTGGGGCCTGGCAGCTCTAGGGCAATGGAGCACACCCAGAGCCGGAGTTCTACTTCAGCCAGTTGAGGCCTGCCAAGAAACTGCGTTTCACAGGCCTTTCAAAGACATGTTCCCGGTAGGCTGTAAGAGCACGGGGCAGAGCGAGTTGGTTCTTAGCTTCCCAGAGAGCTGGAAGCAAGATGCTTTGGGGCCTCTCTGCCCCTTTGGAAACAAGGCAGCACCTTGGGCCTGGCAGCTCTAGGGCAATGGAGCACACCCAGAGCAGAAGTTCTACTTCAGCCAAATCAGGCCTGCCAGGAAACGGCGTTTCACAGGCCTTGGTAAGAGATGTTCCCGGTAGGCTGTAAGAGCACTGGGCAACGCCAGATGTTTCTTAGCTTCCCGAAGAGCTGGAAGCAAGATGCTTTGGTGCCACTCTCTCACTTTGGAATCAAGGCAGCCCTTTGGGGCAGGTAGCTCCAGGCCAGTGGAGCACACCCAGAGCAGAAGTTCTACTTCGGCCAGTTCAGGCCACCAACAAACTGCGTTTCACAGGCCTTGGTAAGAGATGTTCCCGGTAGGCTGTAAGAGCACTGGGCAACGCCAGATGTTTCTTAGCTTCCCGAAGAGCTGGAAGCAAGATGCTTTGGGGCCTCTCTGCCCCTTTGCAAACAAGGCGGCCCTTTGGGCCAGGCAGCTCTAGGCCAATGGAGCACACCCAGAGCAGAAGTTCTACTTCAGCTAGATCAGGCCACCAACAAAGTGCGTTTCACAGGCCTTGGTAAGAGATTTTCTCTCAGGCTGTAAGAGCACCGGGCAGAGCCAGTTGTTTCTTAGCTTCCCAAAGAGCTGGAAGCAAGATGCTTTGGGGGCTCCCTGCCCCTTTGCCAACAAGGCCGACCTTTGGGCCTTTCAGCTCTAGGCCAATGGAGCACACCCAGAGCAGAAGTTCTACCTCAGCCAGATAAGGCCTGCCAAGAAACAGCGTTTCAAAGGCTTTGGTAAGAGATGTTGCCGGTACTCTGTCAGAGCACTGGGCAGAGACAGTTGTTTCTTAGCTTCCCAAAGAGCTGGAAGCAAGATGCTTTGGGGCCTCTCTGCCCCTTTGCAAACAAGGCATCCCTTTGGGCCTTTCAGCTCTAGGCCAATGGAGCACAGCCAGAGCAGAAGTCCTACTTCAGCCAGATCAGGCCTGCCAAGGAACTGCGTTTCAGAGGCCTTTGTATGTGACGTTCCCGGTAGGCTGTGAGAGCACGGTGCAGAGCCAGTTGTTTCCTTGTTTCCCAAACAGCTGGAAGCAAGACGCTTTGGGGCCTCTCTGCCCCTTTGGAAACAAGGCAGCACGTTGGGTCTGGCAGCTCTAGGGCAATGGAGCACAACCAGAGCAGAAGTTCTACTTCTTCCAGATCAGGCCTGCCTAGAAAGTGCGTTTCACAGGCCTTGATAAGAGATGTTCTCTTAGGCTATAAGAGCACTGGGCACAGCCAGTTGTTTCTTAGCTTCCCAAGAGGTGGAAGCAAGATGCTTTGGGGCCTCTCTCCCCCTTTGGAAACAAGGCAGCCCTTTGGGCCTTTCAGCTCTAGGCCAATGGAGCACACCCAGAGCAGAAGTTCTACCTCAGCCAGATCAGGCCTGCCAAGAAACTGCTTTTCACAGGCCTTCGTAAGAGGTGTTCCCGGAAGGCTGTAAGAGTACCTGGCAGAGCGAGTTGTTTCTTAGCTTCAAAAACAGCTGGAAGCAACCTGATTTGGGGCCTCTCTCCCCCTTTGGAAACAAAGCAGCCTTTGTGCCTGGCAGCTCTAGGCCAAAGTAGCACACCCAGAGCACAAGTTCTACCTCAGCCAGATAAGGCCTGTCAAGAAGCTGCATTTCACAGGCCTTTGTATGTGACGTTCCCGGTTGGCTTTGAGAGCACTGTGCAGAGCCAGTTGTTTTAGCTTCCCAGAGAGCAGGAAGCAAGATGCTTTGGGGCCTCTCTCACACTTTGGAAATAAAGGCAGCCCTTTGGGCCTGGCAGCCCTAGGCCAATGGAGTACACCCAGAGCAGAAGTTCTACCTCAGCCAGATCAGGCCTTCCAAGAAACTGCGTCTCACAGGCCTTTCTCTGTCACGTTGCCGGTAGGCTGTGAGAGCACTGTGCAGAGCCAGTTGTTTCTTAGCTTCCCAAAGATTTGGAAGCAAGATGCTTTGGGGACTCTCAGCCCCTTTGGAAACAAGGCGGCCCTTTGGGCCTGGCAGCTCTAGGCCAAAGTAGCACGCCCAGAGCAGGAGTTCTACTTCAGCCAGATCAGGCCTGCCAAGAAACTGCGTTTCACAGGCCTTGGTAAGAGATGTTCCCGGTAGGCTGTGAGAGCACTGTGGAGAGCCAGTTGCTTTAGCTTCCCACAGAGCTGGAAGCAAGATGCTTTGGGGCCTCTCTCTCCCTTTGGACACAAGGCAGCCGTTTGCGCCTGGCAGCTCTAGGCCAATGGAGCACACCCACAGCAGAAGTTCTACTTCAGGCAGATCAGTCCTGCCCAGAAACTGCGTTTCACAGCCCTTGGTAAGAGATGTTCACGGTAGGCTGTGAGAGCACTGGGCAGAACCAGTTGTTTTTTAGCTTCCCAAAGTGCTGGAGGCAAGATGCTTTGGGGCCTCTCTCACCCTTTGGAAACAAGGCAGCCCTTAGGTCCTGGTAGCTCTAGGCCTATGTAGCACAACCAGAACAGAAGTTCTACTTCAGCCAGGTCAGGCCTGCCAAGAAACTGCGTTTCACAGGCCTTTCAAAGAGATGTTCTCTTAGGCTGTAAGAGCACTGGGCAGAGCCAGCTGTTTCTTAGCTTCCCGAAGAGCTGGGAGCAAGATGCTTTGGGTCCACTCTCCGTCTTTGGAAACAAGGCAGCCCTTTGGGCCTGGCAGCTCTAGGGCAATGGAGCACGCCCAGAGCAGAAGTTCTACTTCAGCCAGATCAGGCCTGCCAGGAAACTGCGTTTCACAGGCCTTGGTAAGAGATGTTCCCGGTAGGCTGTAAGAGCACTGGGCAGAGCCAGTTGTTTCTTACCTTCCTGAAAAGCTGGAAGCAAGACGCTTGGGACCCCTCTGCCCGTTTGGGAACAAGGCAGCCTTTTGGGTCGGGAAGCTCTAGGCCAATGGAGCACACGCAGAGCAGGAGTTCTACTTCAGCCTGATCAGGCCTGCAAAGAAACAGCGTTTGACAGGCCTTGGTAAGAGATGTTCCCGGTAGGTGTAAGAGCACTGGGCAGAGCCAGTTGTTTCTTAGCTTCGCAAAGACCGGGAAGCAAGATGCTTTGGGCCTCTCTGCCCCTTGGAAACAGGGCAGCACTTGGGGCCTGGCAGCTCTAGGGCAATGGAGCACACCCAGAGCCGGAGTTCTACTTCAGCCAGTTGAGGCCTGCCAAGAAACTGCGTTTCACAGGCCTTTCAAAGACATGTTCCCGGTAGGCTGTAAGAGCACGGGGCAGAGCGAGTTGGTTCTTAGCTTCCCAGAGAGCTGGAAGCAAGATGCTTTGGGGCCTCTCTGCCCCTTTGGAAACAAGGCAGCACCTTGGGCCTGGCAGCTCTAGGGCAATGGAGCACACCCAGAGCAGAAGTTCTACTTCAGCCAAATCAGGCCTGCCAGGAAACGGCGTTTCACAGGCCTTGGTAAGAGATGTTCCCGGTAGGCTGTAAGAGCACTGGGCAACGCCAGATGTTTCTTAGCTTCCCGAAGAGCTGGAAGCAAGATGCTTTGGTGCCACTCTCTCACTTTGGAATCAAGGCAGCCCTTTGGGGCAGGTAGCTCCAGGCCAGTGGAGCACACCCAGAGCAGAAGTTCTACTTCGGCCAGTTCAGGCCACCAACAAACTGCGTTTCACAGGCCTTGGTAAGAGATGTTCCCGGTAGGCTGTAAGAGCACTGGGCAACGCCAGATGTTTCTTAGCTTCCCGAAGAGCTGGAAGCAAGATGCTTTGGGGCCTCTCTGCCCCTTTGCAAACAAGGCGGCCCTTTGGGCCAGGCAGCTCTAGGCCAATGGAGCACACCCAGAGCAGAAGTTCTACTTCAGCTAGATCAGGCCACCAACAAAGTGCGTTTCACAGGCCTTGGTAAGAGATTTTCTCTCAGGCTGTAAGAGCACTGGGCAGAGCCAGTTGTTTCTTAGCTTCCCAAAGAGCTGGAAGCAAGATGCTTTGGGGGCTCCATGCCCCTTTGCCAACAAGGCCGACCTTTGGGCCTTTCAGCTCTAGGCCAATGGAGCACACCCAGAGCAGAAGTTCTACCTCAGCCAGATAAGGCCTGCCAAGAAACAGCGTTTCAAAGGCTTTGGTAAGAGATGTTGCCGGTACTCTGTCAGAGCACTGGGCAGAGACAGTTGTTTCTTAGCTTCCCAAAGAGCTGGAAGCAAGATGCTTTGGGGCCTCTCTGCCCCTTTGCAAACAAGGCATCCCTTTGGGCCTTTCAGCTCTAGGCCAATGGAGCACAGCCAGAGCAGAAGTCCTACTTCAGCCAGATCAGGCCTGCCAAGGAACTGCGTTTCAGAGGCCTTTGTATGTGACGTTCCCGGTGGGCTGTGAGAGCACGGTGCAGAGCCAGTTGTTTCCTTGTTTCCCAAACAGCTGGAAGCAAGACGCTTTGGGGCCTCTCTGCCCCTTTGGAAACAAGGCAGCACGTTGGGTCTGGCAGCTCTAGGGCAATGGAGCACAACCAGAGCAGAAGTTCTACTTCTTCCAGATCAGGCCTGCCTAGAAAGTGCGTTTCACAGGCCTTGATAAGAGATGTTCTCTTAGGCTATAAGAGCACTGGGCACAGCCAGTTGTTTCTTAGCTTCCCAAGAGGTGGAAGCAAGATGCTTTGGGGCCTCTCTCCCCCTTTGGAAACAAGGCAGCCCTTTGGGCCTTTCAGCTCTAGGGCAATGGAGCACACCCAGAGCAGAAGTTCTACCTCAGCCAGATCAGGCCTGCCAAGAAACTGCTTTTCACAGGCCTTCGTAAGAGGTGTTCCCGGAAGGCTGTAAGAGTACCTGGCAGAGCGAGTTGTTTCTTAGCTTCAAAAACAGCTGGAAGCAACATGATTTGGGGCCTCTCTCCCCCTTTGGAAACAAAGCAGCCTTTGTGCCTGGCAGCTCTAGGCCAAAGTAGCACACCCAGAGCACAAGTTCTACCTCAGCCAGATAAGGCCTGTCAAGAAGCTGCATTTCACAGGCCTTTGTATGTGACGTTCCCGGTTGGCTTTGAGAGCACTGTGCAGAGCCAGTTGTTTTAGCTTCCCAGAGAGCAGGAAGCAAGATGCTTTGGGGCCTCTCTCACACTTTGGAAATAAAGGCAGCCCTTTGGGCCTGGCAGCCCTAGGCCAATGGAGTACATCCAGAGCACAAGTTCTACCTCAGCCAGATCAGGCCTTCCAAGAAACTGCGTCTCACAGGCCTTTCTCTGTCACGTTGCCGGTAGGCTGTGAGAGCACTGTGCAGAGCCAGTTGTTTCTTAGCTTCCCAAAGATTTGGAAGCAAGATGCTTTGGGGACTCTCAGCCCCTTTGGAAACAAGGCGGCCCTTTGGGCCTGGCAGCTCTAGGCCAAAGTAGCACGCCCAGAGCAGGAGTTCTACTTCAGCCAGATCAGGCCTGCCAAGAAACTGCGTTTCACAGGCCTTGGTAAGAGATGTTCCCGGTAGGCTGTGAGAGCACTGTGGAGAGCCAGTTGCTTTAGCTTCCCACAGAGCTGGAAGCAAGATGCTTTGGGGCCTCTCTCTCCCTTTGGACACAAGGCAGCCGTTTGCGCCTGGCAGCTCTAGGCCAATGGAGCACACCCACAGCAGAAGTTCTACTTCAGGCAGATCAGTCCTGCCCAGAAACTGCGTTTCACAGCCCTTGGTAAGAGATGTTCATGGTAGGCTGTGAGAGCACTGGGCAGAACCAGTTGTTTTTTAGCTTCCCAAAGTGCTGGAGGCAAGATGCTTTGGGGCCTCTCTCACCCTTTGGAAACAAGGCAGCCCTTAGGTCCTGGTAGCTCTAGGCCTATGTAGCACAACCAGAACAGAAGTTCTACTTCAGCCAGGTCAGGCCTGCCAAGAAACTGCGTTTCACAGGCCTTTCAAAGAGATGTTCTCTTAGGCTGTAAGAGCACTGGGCAGAGCCAGCTGTTTCTTAGCTTCCCGAAGAGCTGGGAGCAAGATGCTTTGGGTCCACTCTCCGTCTTTGGAAACAAGGCAGCCCTTTGGGCCTGGCAGCTCTAGGGCAATGGAGCACACCCAGAGCAGAAGTTCTACTTCAGCCAGATCAGGCCTGCCAGGAAACTGCGTTTCACAGGCCTTGGTAAGAGATGTTCCCGGTAGGCTGTAAGAGCACTGGGCAGAGCCAGTTGTTTCTTACCTTCCTGAAAAGCTGGAAGCAAGACGCTTGGGACCCCTCTGCCCGTTTGGGAACAAGGCAGCCTTTTGGGTCGGGAAGCTCTAGGCCAATGGAGCACACGCAGAGCAGGAGTTCTACTTCAGCCTGATCAGGCCTGCAAAGAAACAGCGTTTGACAGGCCTTGGTAAGAGATGTTCCCGGTAGGTGTAAGTGCACTGGGCAGAGCCAGTTGTTTCTTAGCTTCGCAAAGACCGGGAAGCAAGATGCTTTGGGCCTCTCTGCCCCTTGGAAACAGGGCAGCACTTGGGGCCTGGCAGCTCTAGGCCAATGGAGCACAGCCAGAGCAGAAGTCCTACTTCAGCCAGATCAGGCCTGCCAAGGAACTGCGTTTCAGAGGCCTTTGTATGTGACGTTCCCGGTAGGCTGTGAGAGCACGGTGCAGAGCCAGTTGTTTCCTTGTTTCCCAAACAGCTGGAAGCAAGACGCTTTGGGGCCTCTCTGCCCCTTTGGAAACAAGGCAGCACGTTGGGTCTGGCAGCTCTAGGGCAATGGAGCACAACCAGAGCAGAAGTTCTACTTCTTCCAGATCAGGCCGGCCTAGAAAGTGCGTTTCACAGGCCTTGATAAGAGATGTTCTCTTAGGCTATAAGAGCACTGGGCACAGCCAGTTGTTTCTTAGCTTCCCAAGAGGTGGAAGCAAGATGCTTTGGGGCCTCTCTCCCCCTTTGGAAACAAGGCAGCCCTTTGGGCCTTTCAGCTCTAGGGCAATGGAGCACACCCAGAGCAGAAGTTCTACCTCAGCCAGATCAGGCCTGCCAAGAAACTGCTTTTCACAGGCCTTCGTAAGAGGTGTTCCCGGAAGGCTGTAAGGGTACCTGGCAGAGCGAGTTGTTTCTTAGCTTCAAAAACAGCTGGAAGCAACATGATTTGGGGCCTCTCTCCCCCTTTGGAAACAAAGCAGCCTTTGTGCCTGGCAGCTCTAGGCCAAAGTAGCACACCCAGAGCACAAGTTCTACCTCAGCCAGATAAGGCCTGTCAAGAAGCTGCATTTCACAGGCCTTTGTATGTGACGTTCCCGGTTGGCTTTGAGAGCACTGTGCAGAGCCAGTTGTTTTAGCTTCCCAGAGAGCAGGAAGCAAGATGCTTTGGGGCCTCTCTCACACTTTGGAAATAAAGGCAGCCCTTTGGGCCTGGCAGCCCTAGGCCAATGGAGTACACCCAGAGCAGAAGTTCTACCTCAGCCAGATCAGGCCTTCCAAGAAACTGCGTCTCACAGGCCTTTCTCTGTCACGTTGCCGGTAGGCTGTGAGAGCACTGTGCAGAGCCAGTTGTTTCTTAGCTTCCCAAAGATTTGGAAGCAAGATGCTTTGGGGACTCTCAGCCCCTTTGGAAACAAGGCGGCCCTTTGGGCCTGGCAGCTCTAGGCCAAAGTAGCACGCCCAGAGCAGGAGTTCTACTTCAGCCAGATCAGGCCTGCCAAGAAACTGCGTTTCACAGGCCTTGGTAAGAGATGTTCCCGGTAGGCTGTGAGAGCACTGTGGAGAGCCAGTTGCTTTAGCTTCCCACAGAGCTGGAAGCAAGATGCTTTGGGGCCTCTCTCTCCCTTTGGACACAAGGCAGCCGTTTGCGCCTGGCAGCTCTAGGCCAATGGAGCACACCCACAGCAGAAGTTCTACTTCAGGCAGATCAGTCCTGCCCAGAAACTGCGTTTCACAGCCCTTGGTAAGAGATGTTCACGGTAGGCTGTGAGAGCACTGGGCAGAACCAGTTGTTTTTTAGCTTCCCAAAGTGCTGGAGGCAAGATGCTTTGGGGCCTCTCTCACCCTTTGGAAACAAGGCAGCCCTTAGGTCCTGGTAGCTCTAGGCCTATGTAGCACAACCAGAACAGAAGTTCTACTTCAGCCAGGTCAGGCCTGCCAAGAAACTGCGTTTCACAGGCCTTTCAAAGAGATGTTCTCTTAGGCTGTAAGAGCACTGGGCAGAGCCAGCTGTTTCTTAGCTTCCCGAAGAGCTGGGAGCAAGATGCTTTGGGTCCACTCTCCGTCTTTGGAAACAAGGCAGCCCTTTGGGCCTGGCAGCTCTAGGGCAATGGAGCACGCCCAGAGCAGAAGTTCTACTTCAGCCAGATCAGGCCTGCCAGGAAACTGCGTTTCACAGGCCTTGGTAAGAGATGTTCCCGGTAGGCTGTAAGAGCACTGGGCAGAGCCAGTTGTTTCTTACCTTCCTGAAAAGCTGGAAGCAAGACGCTTGGGACCCCTCTGCCCGTTTGGGAACAAGGCAGCCTTTTGGGTCGGGAAGCTCTAGGCCAATGGAGCACACGCAGAGCAGGAGTTCTACTTCAGCCTGATCAGGCCTGCAAAGAAACAGCGTTTGACAGGCCTTGGTAAGAGATGTTCCCGGTAGGTGTAAGAGCACTGGGCAGAGCCAGTTGTTTCTTAGCTTCGCAAAGACCGGGAAGCAAGATGCTTTGGGCCTCTCTGCCCCTTGGAAACAGGGCAGCACTTGGGGCCTGGCAGCTCTAGGGCAATGGAGCACACCCAGAGCCGGAGTTCTACTTCAGCCAGTTGAGGCCTGCCAAGAAACTGCGTTTCACAGGCCTTTCAAAGACATGTTCCCGGTAGGCTGTAAGAGCACGGGGCAGAGCGAGTTGGTTCTTAGCTTCCCAGAGAGCTGGAAGCAAGATGCTTTGGGGCCTCTCTGCCCCTTTGGAAACAAGGCAGCACCTTGGGCCTGGCAGCTCTAGGGCAATGGAGCACACCCAGAGCAGAAGTTCTACTTCAGCCAAATCAGGCCTGCCAGGAAACGGCGTTTCACAGGCCTTGGTAAGAGATGTTCCCGGTAGGCTGTAAGAGCACTGGGCAACGCCAGATGTTTCTTAGCTTCCCGAAGAGCTGGAAGCAAGATGCTTTGGTGCCACTCTCTCACTTTGGAATCAAGGCAGCCCTTTGGGGCAGGTAGCTCCAGGCCAGTGGAGCACACCCAGAGCAGAAGTTCTACTTCGGCCAGTTCAGGCCACCAACAAACTGCGTTTCACAGGCCTTGGTAAGAGATGTTCCCGGTAGGCTGTAAGAGCACTGGGCAACGCCAGATGTTTCTTAGCTTCCCGAAGAGCTGGAAGCAAGATGCTTTGGGGCCTCTCTGCCCCTTTGCAAACAAGGCGGCCCTTTGGGCCAGGCAGCTCTAGGCCAATGGAGCACACCCAGAGCAGAAGTTCTACTTCAGCTAGATCAGGCCACCAACAAAGTGCGTTTCACAGGCCTTGGTAAGAGATTTTCTCTCAGGCTGTAAGAGCACCGGGCAGAGCCAGTTGTTTCTTAGCTTCCCAAAGAGCTGGAAGCAAGATGCTTTGGGGGCTCCCTGCCCCTTTGCCAACAAGGCCGACCTTTGGGCCTTTCAGCTCTAGGCCAATGGAGCACACCCAGAGCAGAAGTTCTACCTCAGCCAGATAAGGCCTGCCAAGAAACAGCGTTTCAAAGGCTTTGGTAAGAGATGTTGCCGGTACTCTGTCAGAGCACTGGGCAGAGACAGTTGTTTCTTAGCTTCCCAAAGAGCTGGAAGCAAGATGCTTTGGGGCCTCTCTGCCCCTTTGCAAACAAGGCATCCCTTTGGGCCTTTCAGCTCTAGGCCAATGGAGCACAGCCAGAGCAGAAGTCCTACTTCAGCCAGATCAGGCCTGCCAAGGAACTGCGTTTCAGAGGCCTTTGTATGTGACGTTCCCGGTAGGCTGTGAGAGCACGGTGCAGAGCCAGTTGTTTCCTTGTTTCCCAAACAGCTGGAAGCAAGACGCTTTGGGGCCTCTCTGCCCCTTTGGAAACAAGGCAGCACGTTGGGTCTGGCAGCTCTAGGGCAATGGAGCACAACCAGAGCAGAAGTTCTACTTCTTCCAGATCAGGCCTGCCTAGAAAGTGCGTTTCACAGGCCTTGATAAGAGATGTTCTCTTAGGCTATAAGAGCACTGGGCACAGCCAGTTGTTTCTTAGCTTCCCAAGAGGTGGAAGCAAGATGCTTTGGGGCCTCTCTCCCCCTTTGGAAACAAGGCAGCCCTTTGGGCCTTTCAGCTCTAGGCCAATGGAGCACACCCAGAGCAGAAGTTCTACCTCAGCCAGATCAGGCCTGCCAAGAAACTGCTTTTCACAGGCCTTCGTAAGAGGTGTTCCCGGAAGGCTGTAAGAGTACCTGGCAGAGCGAGTTGTTTCTTAGCTTCAAAAACAGCTGGAAGCAACCTGATTTGGGGCCTCTCTCCCCCTTTGGAAACAAAGCAGCCTTTGTGCCTGGCAGCTCTAGGCCAAAGTAGCACACCCAGAGCACAAGTTCTACCTCAGCCAGATAAGGCCTGTCAAGAAGCTGCATTTCACAGGCCTTTGTATGTGACGTTCCCGGTTGGCTTTGAGAGCACTGTGCAGAGCCAGTTGTTTTAGCTTCCCAGAGAGCAGGAAGCAAGATGCTTTGGGGCCTCTCTCACACTTTGGAAATAAAGGCAGCCCTTTGGGCCTGGCAGCCCTAGGCCAATGGAGTACACCCAGAGCAGAAGTTCTACCTCAGCCAGATCAGGCCTTCCAAGAAACTGCGTCTCACAGGCCTTTCTCTGTCACGTTGCCGGTAGGCTGTGAGAGCACTGTGCAGAGCCAGTTGTTTCTTAGCTTCCCAAAGATTTGGAAGCAAGATGCTTTGGGGACTCTCAGCCCCTTTGGAAACAAGGCGGCCCTTTGGGCCTGGCAGCTCTAGGCCAAAGTAGCACGCCCAGAGCAGGAGTTCTACTTCAGCCAGATCAGGCCTGCCAAGAAACTGCGTTTCACAGGCCTTGGTAAGAGATGTTCCCGGTAGGCTGTGAGAGCACTGTGGAGAGCCAGTTGCTTTAGCTTCCCACAGAGCTGGAAGCAAGATGCTTTGGGGCCTCTCTCTCCCTTTGGACACAAGGCAGCCGTTTGCGCCTGGCAGCTCTAGGCCAATGGAGCACACCCACAGCAGAAGTTCTACTTCAGGCAGATCAGTCCTGCCCAGAAACTGCGTTTCACAGCCCTTGGTAAGAGATGTTCACGGTAGGCTGTGAGAGCACTGGGCAGAACCAGTTGTTTTTTAGCTTCCCAAAGTGCTGGAGGCAAGATGCTTTGGGGCCTCTCTCACCCTTTGGAAACAAGGCAGCCCTTAGGTCCTGGTAGCTCTAGGCCTATGTAGCACAACCAGAACAGAAGTTCTACTTCAGCCAGGTCAGGCCTGCCAAGAAACTGCGTTTCACAGGCCTTTCAAAGAGATGTTCTCTTAGGCTGTAAGAGCACTGGGCAGAGCCAGCTGTTTCTTAGCTTCCCGAAGAGCTGGGAGCAAGATGCTTTGGGTCCACTCTCCGTCTTTGGAAACAAGGCAGCCCTTTGGGCCTGGCAGCTCTAGGGCAATGGAGCACGCCCAGAGCAGAAGTTCTACTTCAGCCAGATCAGGCCTGCCAGGAAACTGCGTTTCACAGGCCTTGGTAAGAGATGTTCCCGGTAGGCTGTAAGAGCACTGGGCAGAGCCAGTTGTTTCTTACCTTCCTGAAAAGCTGGAAGCAAGACGCTTGGGACCCCTCTGCCCGTTTGGGAACAAGGCAGCCTTTTGGGTCGGGAAGCTCTAGGCCAATGGAGCACACGCAGAGCAGGAGTTCTACTTCAGCCTGATCAGGCCTGCAAAGAAACAGCGTTTGACAGGCCTTGGTAAGAGATGTTCCCGGTAGGTGTAAGAGCACTGGGCAGAGCCAGTTGTTTCTTAGCTTCGCAAAGACCGGGAAGCAAGATGCTTTGGGCCTCTCTGCCCCTTGGAAACAGGGCAGCACTTGGGGCCTGGCAGCTCTAGGGCAATGGAGCACACCCAGAGCCGGAGTTCTACTTCAGCCAGTTGAGGCCTGCCAAGAAACTGCGTTTCACAGGCCTTTCAAAGACATGTTCCCGGTAGGCTGTAAGAGCACGGGGCAGAGCGAGTTGGTTCTTAGCTTCCCAGAGAGCTGGAAGCAAGATGCTTTGGGGCCTCTCTGCCCCTTTGGAAACAAGGCAGCACCTTGGGCCTGGCAGCTCTAGGGCAATGGAGCACACCCAGAGCAGAAGTTCTACTTCAGCCAAATCAGGCCTGCCAGGAAACGGCGTTTCACAGGCCTTGGTAAGAGATGTTCCCGGTAGGCTGTAAGAGCACTGGGCAACGCCAGATGTTTCTTAGCTTCCCGAAGAGCTGGAAGCAAGATGCTTTGGTGCCACTCTCTCACTTTGGAATCAAGGCAGCCCTTTGGGGCAGGTAGCTCCAGGCCAGTGGAGCACACCCAGAGCAGAAGTTCTACTTCGGCCAGTTCAGGCCACCAACAAACTGCGTTTCACAGGCCTTGGTAAGAGATGTTCCCGGTAGGCTGTAAGAGCACTGGGCAACGCCAGATGTTTCTTAGCTTCCCGAAGAGCTGGAAGCAAGATGCTTTGGGGCCTCTCTGCCCCTTTGCAAACAAGGCGGCCCTTTGGGCCAGGCAGCTCTAGGCCAATGGAGCACACCCAGAGCAGAAGTTCTACTTCAGCTAGATCAGGCCACCAACAAAGTGCGTTTCACAGGCCTTGGTAAGAGATTTTCTCTCAGGCTGTAAGAGCACTGGGCAGAGCCAGTTGTTTCTTAGCTTCCCAAAGAGCTGGAAGCAAGATGCTTTGGGGGCTCCATGCCCCTTTGCCAACAAGGCCGACCTTTGGGCCTTTCAGCTCTAGGCCAATGGAGCACACCCAGAGCAGAAGTTCTACCTCAGCCAGATAAGGCCTGCCAAGAAACAGCGTTTCAAAGGCTTTGGTAAGAGATGTTGCCGGTACTCTGTCAGAGCACTGGGCAGAGACAGTTGTTTCTTAGCTTCCCAAAGAGCTGGAAGCAAGATGCTTTGGGGCCTCTCTGCCCCTTTGCAAACAAGGCATCCCTTTGGGCCTTTCAGCTCTAGGCCAATGGAGCACAGCCAGAGCAGAAGTCCTACTTCAGCCAGATCAGGCCTGCCAAGGAACTGCGTTTCAGAGGCCTTTGTATGTGACGTTCCCGGTGGGCTGTGAGAGCACGGTGCAGAGCCAGTTGTTTCCTTGTTTCCCAAACAGCTGGAAGCAAGACGCTTTGGGGCCTCTCTGCCCCTTTGGAAACAAGGCAGCACGTTGGGTCTGGCAGCTCTAGGGCAATGGAGCACAACCAGAGCAGAAGTTCTACTTCTTCCAGATCAGGCCTGCCTAGAAAGTGCGTTTCACAGGCCTTGATAAGAGATGTTCTCTTAGGCTATAAGAGCACTGGGCACAGCCAGTTGTTTCTTAGCTTCCCAAGAGGTGGAAGCAAGATGCTTTGGGGCCTCTCTCCCCCTTTGGAAACAAGGCAGCCCTTTGGGCCTTTCAGCTCTAGGGCAATGGAGCACACCCAGAGCAGAAGTTCTACCTCAGCCAGATCAGGCCTGCCAAGAAACTGCTTTTCACAGGCCTTCGTAAGAGGTGTTCCCGGAAGGCTGTAAGAGTACCTGGCAGAGCGAGTTGTTTCTTAGCTTCAAAAACAGCTGGAAGCAACATGATTTGGGGCCTCTCTCCCCCTTTGGAAACAAAGCAGCCTTTGTGCCTGGCAGCTCTAGGCCAAAGTAGCACACCCAGAGCACAAGTTCTACCTCAGCCAGATAAGGCCTATCAAGAAGCTGCATTTCACAGGCCTTTGTATGTGACGTTCCCGGTTGGCTTTGAGAGCACTGTGCAGAGCCAGTTGTTTTAGCTTCCCAGAGAGCAGGAAGCAAGATGCTTTGGGGCCTCTCTCACACTTTGGAAATAAAGGCAGCCCTTTGGGCCTGGCAGCCCTAGGCCAATGGAGTACATCCAGAGCACAAGTTCTACCTCAGCCAGATCAGGCCTTCCAAGAAACTGCGTCTCACAGGCCTTTCTCTGTCACGTTGCCGGTAGGCTGTGAGAGCACTGTGCAGAGCCAGTTGTTTCTTAGCTTCCCAAAGATTTGGAAGCAAGATGCTTTGGGGACTCTCAGCCCCTTTGGAAACAAGGCGGCCCTTTGGGCCTGGCAGCTCTAGGCCAAAGTAGCACGCCCAGAGCAGGAGTTCTACTTCAGCCAGATCAGGCCTGCCAAGAAACTGCGTTTCACAGGCCTTGGTAAGAGATGTTCCCGGTAGGCTGTGAGAGCACTGTGGAGAGCCAGTTGCTTTAGCTTCCCACAGAGCTGGAAGCAAGATGCTTTGGGGCCTCTCTCTCCCTTTGGACACAAGGCAGCCGTTTGCGCCTGGCAGCTCTAGGCCAATGGAGCACACCCACAGCAGAAGTTCTACTTCAGGCAGATCAGTCCTGCCCAGAAACTGCGTTTCACAGCCCTTGGTAAGAGATGTTCATGGTAGGCTGTGAGAGCACTGGGCAGAACCAGTTGTTTTTTAGCTTCCCAAAGTGCTGGAGGCAAGATGCTTTGGGGCCTCTCTCACCCTTTGGAAACAAGGCAGCCCTTAGGTCCTGGTAGCTCTAGGCCTATGTAGCACAACCAGAACAGAAGTTCTACTTCAGCCAGGTCAGGCCTGCCAAGAAACTGCGTTTCACAGGCCTTTCAAAGAGATGTTCTCTTAGGCTGTAAGAGCACTGGGCAGAGCCAGCTGTTTCTTAGCTTCCCGAAGAGCTGGGAGCAAGATGCTTTGGGTCCACTCTCCGTCTTTGGAAACAAGGCAGCCCTTTGGGCCTGGCAGCTCTAGGGCAATGGAGCACACCCAGAGCAGAAGTTCTACTTCAGCCAGATCAGGCCTGCCAGGAAACTGCGTTTCACAGGCCTTGGTAAGAGATGTTCCCGGTAGGCTGTAAGAGCACTGGGCAGAGCCAGTTGTTTCTTACCTTCCTGAAAAGCTGGAAGCAAGATGCTTGGGACCCCTCTGCCCGTTTGGGAACAAGGCAGCCTTTTGGGTCGGGAAGCTCTAGGCCAATGGAGCACACGCAGAGCAGGAGTTCTACTTCAGCCTGATCAGGCCTGCAAAGAAACAGCGTTTGACAGGCCTTGGTAAGAGATGTTCCCGGTAGGTGTAAGAGCACTGGGCAGAGCCAGTTGTTTCTTAGCTTCGCAAAGACCGGGAAGCAAGATGCTTTGGGCCTCTCTGCCCCTTGGAAACAGGGCAGCACTTGGGGCCTGGCAGCTCTAGGGCAATGGAGCACACCCAGAGCCGGAGTTCTACTTCAGCCAGATGAGGCCTGCCAAGAAACTGCGTTTCACAGGCCTTTCAAAGACATGTTCCCGGTAGGCTGTAAGAGCACGGGGCAGAGCGAGTTGGTTCTTAGCTTCCCAGAGAGCTGGAAGCAAGATGCTTTGGGGCCTCTCTGCCCCTTTGGAAACAAGGCAGCACCTTGGGCCTGGCAGCTCTAGGGCAATGGAGCACACCCAGAGCAGAAGTTCTACTTCAGCCAAATCAGGCCTGCCAGGAAACGGCGTTTCACAGGCCTTGGTAAGAGATGTTCCCGGTAGGCTGTAAGAGCACTGGGCAACGCCAGATGTTTCTTAGCTTCCCGAAGAGCTGGAAGCAAGATGCTTTGGTGCCACTCTCTCACTTTGGAATCAAGGCAGCCCTTTGGGGCAGGTAGCTCTAGGCCAGTGGAGCACACCCAGAGCAGAAGTTCTACTTCGGCCAGTTCAGGCCACCAACAAACTGCGTTTCACAGGCCTTGGTAAGAGATGTTCCCGGTAGGCTGTAAGAGCACTGGGCAACACCAGATGTTTCTTAGCTTCCCGAAGAGCTGGAAGCAAGATGCTTTGGGGCCTCTCTGCCCCTTTGCAAACAAGGCGGCCCTTTGGGCCAGGCAGCTCTAGGCCAATGGAGCACACCCAGAGCAGAAGTTCTACTTCAGCTAGATCAGGCCACCAACAAAGTGCGTTTCACAGGCCTTGGTAAGAGATTTTCTCTCAGGCTGTAAGAGCACCGGGCAGAGCCAGTTGTTTCTTAGCTTCCCAAAGAGCTGGAAGCAAGATGCTTTGGGGGCTCCCTGCCCCTTTGCCAACAAGGCCGACCTTTGGGCCTTTCAGCTCTAGGCCAATGGAGCACACCCAGAGCAGAAGTTCTACCTCAGCCAGATAAGGCCTGCCAAGAAACAGCGTTTCAAAGGCTTTGGTAAGAGATGTTGCCGGTACTCTGTCAGAGCACTGGGCAGAGACAGTTGTTTCTTAGCTTCCCAAAGAGCTGGAAGCAACATGCTTTGGGGCCTCTCTGCCCCTTTGCAAACAAGGCATCCCTTTGGGCCTTTCAGCTCTAGGCCAATGGAGCACAGCCAGAGCAGAAGTCCTACTTCAGCCAGATCAGGCCTGCCAAGGAACTGCGTTTCAGAGGCCTTTGTATGTGACGTTCCCGGTAGGCTGTGAGAGCACGGTGCAGAGCCAGTTGTTTCCTTGTTTCCCAAACAGCTGGAAGCAAGACGCTTTGGGGCCTCTCTGCCCCTTTGGAAACAAGGCAGCACGTTGGGTCTGGCAGCTCTAGGGCAATGGAGCACAACCAGAGCAGAAGTTCTACTTCTTCCAGATCAGGCCTGCCTAGAAAGTGCGTTTCACAGGCCTTGATAAGAGATGTTCTCTTAGGCTATAAGAGCACTGGGCACAGCCAGTTGTTTCTTAGCTTCCCAAGAGGTGGAAGCAAGATGCTTTGGGGCCTCTCTCCCCCTTTGGAAACAAGGCAGCCCTTTGGGCCTTTCAGCTCTAGGCCAATGGAGCACACCCAGAGCAGAAGTTCTACCTCAGCCAGATCAGGCCTGCCAAGAAACTGCTTTTCACAGGCCTTTGTAAGAGGTGTTCCCGGAAGGCTGTAAGAGTACCTGGCAGAGCGAGTTGTTTCTTAGCTTCAAAAACAGCTGGAAGCAACATGATTTGGGGCCTCTCTCCCCCTTTGGAAACAAAGCAGCCTTTGTGCCTGGCAGCTCTAGGCCAAAGTAGCACACCCAGAGCACAAGTTCTACCTCAGCCAGATAAGGCCTGTCAAGAAGCTGCGTTTCACAGGCCTTTGTATGTGACGTTCCCGGTTGGCTTTGAGAGCACTGTGCAGAGCCAGTTGTTTTAGCTTCCCAGAGAGCAGGAAGCAAGATGCTTTGGGGCCTCTCTCACACTTTGGAAATAAAGGCAGCCCTTTGGGCCTGGCAGCCCTAGGCCAATGGAGTACACCCAGAGCAGAAGTTCTACCTCAGCCAGATCAGGCCTTCCAAGAAACTGCGTCTCACAGGCCTTTCTCTGTCACGTTGCCGGTAGGCTGTGAGAGCACTGTGCAGAGCCAGTTGTTTCTTAGCTTCCCAAAGATTTGGAAGCAAGATGCTTTGGGGACTCTCAGCCCCTTTGGAAACAAGGCGGCCCTTTGGGCCTGGCAGCTCTAGGCCAAAGTAGCACGCCCAGAGCAGGAGTTCTACTTCAGCCAGATCAGGCCTGCCAAGAAACTGCGTTTCACAGGCCTTGGTAAGAGATGTTCCCGGTAGGCTGTGAGAGCACTGTGGAGAGCCAGTTGCTTTAGCTTCCCACAGAGCTGGAAGCAAGATGCCTTGGGGCCTCTCTCTCCCTTTGGACACAAGGCAGCCGTTTGGGCCTGGCAGCTCTAGGCCAATGGAGCACACCCACAGCAGAAGTTCTACTTCAGGCAGATCAGTCCTGCCCAGAAACTGCGTTTCACAGCCCTTGGTAAGAGATGTTCACGGTAGGCTGTGAGAGCACTGGGCAGAACCAGTTGTTTTTTAGCTTCCCAAAGTGCTGGAGGCAAGATGCTTTGGGGCCTCTCTCACCCTTTGGAAACAAGGCAGCCCTTAGGTCCTGGTAGCTCTAGGCCTATGTAGCACAACCAGAACAGAAGTTCTACTTCAGCCAGGTCAGGCCTGCCAAGAAACTGCGTTTCACAGGCCTTTCAAAGAGATGTTCTCTTAGGCTGTAAGAGCACTGGGCAGAGCCAGCTGTTTCTTAGCTTCCCGAAGAGCTGGGAGCAAGATGCTTTGGGTCCACTCTCCGTCTTTGGAAACAAGGCAGCCCTTTGGGCCTGGCAGCTCTAGGGCAATGGAGCACACCCAGAGCAGAAGTTCTACTTCAGCCAGATCAGGCCTGCCAGGAAACTGCGTTTCACAGGCCTTGGTAAGAGATGTTCCCGGTAGGCTGTAAGAGCACTGGGCAGAGCCAGTTGTTTCTTACCTTCCTGAAAAGCTGGAAGCAAGACGCTTGGGACCCCTCTGCCCGTTTGGGAACAAGGCAGCCTTTTGGGTCGGGAAGCTCTAGGCCAATGGAGCACACGCAGAGCAGGAGTTCTACTTCAGCCTGATCAGGCCTGCAAAGAAACAGCGTTTGACAGGCCTTGGTAAGAGATGTTCCCGGTAGGTGTAAGTGCACTGGGCAGAGCCAGTTGTTTCTTAGCTTCGCAAAGACCGGGAAGCAAGATGCTTTGGGCCTCTCTGCCCCTTGGAAACAGGGCAGCACTTGGGGCCTGGCAGCTCTAGGGCAATGGAGCACACCCAGAGCCGGAGTTCTACTTCAGCCAGATCAGGCCTGCCAAGAAACTGCGTTTCACAGGCCTTTCAAAGACATGTTCCCGGTAGGCTGTAAGAGCACGGGGCAGAGCGAGTTGGTTCTTAGCTTCCCAGAGAGCTGGAAGCAAGATGCTTTGGGGCCTCTCTGCCCCTTTGGAAACAAGGCAGCACCTTGGGCCTGGCAGCTCTAGGGCAATGGAGCACACCCAGAGCAGAAGTTCTACTTCAGCCAAATCAGGCCTGCCAGGAAACGGCGTTTCACAGGCCTTGGTAAGAGATGTTCCCGGTAGGCTGTAAGAGCACTGGGCAACGCCAGATGTTTCTTAGGTTCCCGAAGAGCTGGAAGCAAGATGCTTTGGTGCCACTCTCTCACTTTGGAATCAAGGCAGCCCTTTGGGGCAGGTAGCTCTAGGCCAGTGGAGCACACCCAGAGCAGAAGTTCTACTTCGGCCAGTTCAGGCCACCAACAAACTGCGTTTCACAGGCCTTGGTAAGAGATGTTCCCGGTAGGCTGTAAGAGCACTGGGCAACACCAGATGTTTCTTAGCTTCCCGAAGAGCTGGAAGCAAGATGCTTTGGGGCCTCTCTGCCCCTTTGCAAACAAGGCGGCCCTTTGGGCCAGGCAGCTCTAGGCCAATGGAGCACACCCAGAGCAGAAGTTCTACTTCAGCTAGATCAGGCCACCAACAAAGTGCGTTTCACAGGCCTTGGTAAGAGATTTTCTCTCAGGCTGTAAGAGCACCGGGCAGAGCCAGTTGTTTCTTAGCTTCCCAAAGAGCTGGAAGCAAGATGCTTTGGGGGCTCCCTGCCCCTTTGCCAACAAGGCCGACCTTTGGGCCTTTCAGCTCTAGGCCAATGGAGCACACCCAGAGCAGAAGTTCTACCTCAGCCAGATAAGGCCTGCCAAGAAACAGCGTTTCAAAGGCTTTGGTAAGAGATGTTGCCGGTACTCTGTCAGAGCACTGGGCAGAGACAGTTGTTTCTTAGCTTCCCAAAGAGCTGGAAGCAAGATGCTTTGGGGCCTCTCTGCCCCTTTGCAAACAAGGCATCCCTTTGGGCCTTTCAGCTCTAGGCCAATGGAGCACAGCCAGAGCAGAAGTCCTACTTCAGCCAGATCAGGCCTGCCAAGGAACTGCGTTTCAGAGGCCTTTGTATGTGACGTTCCCAGTAGGCTGTGAGAGCACGGTGCAGAGCCAGTTGTTTCCTTGTTTCCCAAAGAGCTGGAAGCAAGACGCTTTGGGGCCTCTCTGCCCCTTTGGAAACAAGGCAGCACGTTGGGTCTGGCAGCTCTAGGGCAATGGAGCACAACCAGAGCCGAAGTTCTACTTCTTCCACATCAGGCCTGCCTAGAAAGTGCGTTTCACAGGCCTTGATAAGAGATGTTCTCTTAGGCTATAAGAGCACTGGGCACAGCCAGTTGTTTCTTAGCTTCCCAAGAGGTGGAAGCAAGATGCTTTGGGGCCTCTCTCCCCCTTTGGAAACAAGGCAGCCCTTTGGGCCTTTCAGCTCTAGGCCAATGGAGCACACCCAGAGCAGAAGTTCTACCTCAGCCAGATCAGGCCTGCCAAGAAACTGCTTTTCACAGGCCTTCGTAAGAGGTGTTCCCGGAAGGCTGTAAGAGTACCTGGCAGAGCGAGTTGTTTCTTAGCTTCAAAAACAGCTGGAAGCAACATGATTTGGGGCCTCTCTCCCCCTTTGGAAACAAAGCAGCCTTTGTGCCTGGCAGCTCTAGGCCAAAGTAGCACACCCAGAGCACAAGTTCTACCTCAGCCAGATAAGGCCTGTCAAGAAGCTGCGTTTCACAGGCCTTTGTATGTGACGTTCCCGGTTGGCTTTGAGAGCACTGTGCAGAGCCAGTTGTTTTAGCTTCCCAGAGAGCAGGAAGCAAGATGCTTTGGGGCCTCTCTCACACTTTGGAAATAAAGGCAGCCCTTTGGGCCTGGCAGCCCTAGGCCAATGGAGTACACCCAGAGCAGAAGTTCTACCTCAGCCAGATCAGGCCTTCCAAGAAACTGCGTCTCACAGGCCTTTCTCTGTCACGTTGCCGGTAGGCTGTGAGAGCACTGTGCAGAGCCAGTTGTTTCTTAGCTTCCCAAAGATTTGGAAGCAAGATGCTTTGGGGACTCTCAGCCCCTTTGGAAACAAGGCGGCCCTTTGGGCCTGGCAGCTCTAGGCCAAAGTAGCACGCCCAGAGCAGGAGTTCTACTTCAGCCAGATCAGGCCTGCCAAGAAACTGCGTTTCACAGGCCTTGGTAAGAGATGTTCCCGGTAGGCTGTGAGAGCACTGTGGAGAGCCAGTTGCTTTAGCTTCCCACAGAGCTGGAAGCAAGATGCCTTGGGGCCTCTCTCTCCCTTTGGACACAAGGCAGCCGTTTGGGCCTGGCAGCTCTAGGCCAATGGAGCACACCCACAGCAGAAGTTCTACTTCAGGCAGATCAGTCCTGCCCAGAAACTGCGTTTCACAGCCCTTGGTAAGAGATGTTCACGGTAGGCTGTGAGAGCACTGGGCAGAACCAGTTGTTTTTTAGCTTCCCAAAGTGCTGGAGGCAAGATGCTTTGGGGCCTCTCTCACCCTTTGGAAACAAGGCAGCCCTTAGGTCCTGGTAGCTCTAGGCCTATGTAGCACAACCAGAACAGAAGTTCTACTTCAGCCAGGTCAGGCCTGCCAAGAAACTGCGTTTCACAGGCCTTTCAAAGAGATGTTCTCTTAGGCTGTAAGAGCACTGGGCAGAGCCAGCTGTTTCTTAGCTTCCCGAAGAGCGGGGAGCAAGATGCTTTGGGTCCACTCTCCGTCTTTGGAAACAAGGCAGCCCTTTGGGCCTGGCAGCTCTAGGGCAATGGAGCACACCCAGAGCAGAAGTTCTACTTCAGCCAGATCAGGCCTGCCAGGAAACTGCGTTTCACAGGCCTTGGTAAGAGATGTTCCCGGTAGGCTGTAAGAGCACTGGGCAGAGCCAGTTGTTTCTTACCTTCCTGAAAAGCTGGAAGCAAGACGCTTGGGACCCCTCTGCCCGTTTGGGAACAAGGCAGCCTTTTGGGTCGGGAAGCTCTAGGCCAATGGAGCACACGCAGAGCAGGAGTTCTACTTCAGCCTGATCAGGCCTGCAAAGAAACAGCGTTTGACAGGCCTTGGTAAGAGATGTTCCCGGTAGGTGTAAGTGCACTGGGCAGAGCCAGTTGTTTCTTAGCTTCGCAAAGACCGGGAAGCAAGATGCTTTGGGCCTCTCTGCCCCTTGGAAACAGGGCAGCACTTGGGGCCTGGCAGCTCTAGGGCAATGGAGCACACCCAGAGCCGGAGTTCTACTTCAGCCAGATCAGGCCTGCCAAGAAACTGCGTTTCACAGGCCTTTCAAAGACATGTTCCCGGTAGGCTGTAAGAGCACGGGGCAGAGCGAGTTGGTTCTTAGCTTCCCAGAGAGCTGGAAGCAAGATGCTTTGGGGCCTCTCTGCCCCTTTGGAAACAAGGCAGCACCTTGGGCCTGGCAGCTCTAGGGCAATGGAGCACACCCAGAGCAGAAGTTCTACTTCAGCCAAATCAGGCCTGCCAGGAAACGGCGTTTCACAGGCCTTGGTAAGAGATGTTCCCGGTAGGCTGTAAGAGCACTGGGCAACGCCAGATGTTTCTTAGGTTCCCGAAGAGCTGGAAGCAAGATGCTTTGGTGCCACTCTCTCACTTTGGAATCAAGGCAGCCCTTTGGGGCAGGTAGCTCTAGGCCAGTGGAGCACACCCAGAGCAGAAGTTCTACTTCGGCCAGTTCAGGCCACCAACAAACTGCGTTTCACAGGCCTTGGTAAGAGATGTTCCCGGTAGGCTGTAAGAGCACTGGGCAACGCCAGATGTTTCTTAGCTTCCCGAAGAGCTGGAAGCAAGATGCTTTGGGGCCTCTCTGCCCCTTTGCAAACAAGGCGGCCCTTTGGGCCAGGCAGCTCTAGGCCAATGGAGCACACCCAGAGCAGAAGTTCTACTTCAGCTAGATCAGGCCACCAACAAAGTGCGTTTCACAGGCCTTGGTAAGAGATTTTCTCTCAGGCTGTAAGAGCACCGGGCAGAGCCAGTTGTTTCTTAGCTTCCCAAAGAGCTGGAAGCAAGATGCTTTGGGGGCTCCCTGCCCCTTTGCCAACAAGGCCGACCTTTGGGCCTTTCAGCTCTAGGCCAATGGAGCACACCCAGAGCAGAAGTTCTACCTCAGCCAGATAAGGCCTGCCAAGAAACAGCGTTTCAAAGGCTTTGGTAAGAGATGTTGCCGGTACTCTGTCAGAGCACTGGGCAGAGACAGTTGTTTCTTAGCTTCCCAAAGAGCTGGAAGCAAGATGCTTTGGGGCCTCTCTGCCCCTTTGCAAACAAGGCATCCCTTTGGGCCTTTCAGCTCTAGGCCAATGGAGCACAGCCAGAGCAGAAGTCCTACTTCAGCCAGATCAGGCCTGCCAAGGAACTGCGTTTCAGAGGCCTTTGTATGTGACGTTCCCGGTAGGCTGTGAGAGCACGGTGCAGAGCCAGTTGTTTCCTTGTTTCCCAAAGAGCTGGAAGCAAGACGCTTTGGGGCCTCTCTGCCCCTTTGGAAACAAGGCAGCACGTTGGGTCTGGCAGCTCTAGGGCAATGGAGCACAACCAGAGCCGAAGTTCTACTTCTTCCACATCAGGCCTGCCTAGAAAGTGCGTTTCACAGGCCTTGATAAGAGATGTTCTCTTAGGCTATAAGAGCACTGGGCACAGCCAGTTGTTTCTTAGCTTCCCAAGAGGTGGAAGCAAGATGCTTTGGGGCCTCTCTCCCCCTTTGGAAACAAGGCAGCCCTTTGGGCCTTTCAGCTCTAGGCCAATGGAGCACACCCAGAGCAGAAGTTCTACCTCAGCCAGATCAGGCCTGCCAAGAAACTGCTTTTCACAGGCCTTCGTAAGAGGTGTTCCCGGAAGGCTGTAAGAGTACCTGGCAGAGCGAGTTGTTTCTTAGCTTCAAAAACAGCTGGAAGCAACATGATTTGGGGCCTCTCTCCCCCTTTGGAAACAAAGCAGCCTTTGTGCCTGGCAGCTCTAGGCCAAAGTAGCACACCCAGAGCACAAGTTCTACCTCAGCCAGATAAGGCCTTTCAAGAAGCTGCGTTTCACAGGCCTTTGTATGTGACGTTCCCGGTTGGCTTTGAGAGCACTGTGCAGAGCCAGTTGTTTTAGCTTCCCAGAGAGCAGGAAGCAAGATGCTTTGGGGCCTCTCTCACACTTTGGAAATAAAGGCAGCCCTTTGGGCCTGGCAGCCCTAGGCCAATGGAGTACACCCAGAGCAGAAGTTCTACCTCAGCCAGATCAGGCCTTCCAAGAAACTGCGTCTCACAGGCCTTTCTCTGTCACGTTGCCGGTAGGCTGTGAGAGCACTGTGCAGAGCCAGTTGTTTCTTAGCTTCCCAAAGATTTGGAAGCAAGATGCTTTGGGGACTCTCAGCCCCTTTGGAAACAAGGCGGCCCTTTGGGCCTGGCAGCTCTAGGCCAAAGTAGCACGCCCAGAGCAGGAGTTCTACTTCAGCCAGATCAGGCCTGCCAAGAAACTGCGTTTCACAGGCCTTGGTAAGAGATGTTCCCGGTAGGCTGTGAGAGCACTGTGGAGAGCCAGTTGCTTTAGCTTCCCACAGAGCTGGAAGCAAGATGCCTTGGGGCCTCTCTCTCCCTTTGGACACAAGGCAGCCGTTTGGGCCTGGCAGCTCTAGGCCAATGGAGCACACCCACAGCAGAAGTTCTACTTCAGGCAGATCAGTCCTGCCCAGAAACTGCGTTTCACAGCCCTTGGTAAGAGATGTTCACGGTAGGCTGTGAGAGCACTGGGCAGAACCAGTTGTTTTTTAGCTTCCCAAAGTGCTGGAGGCAAGATGCTTTGGGGCCTCTCTCACCCTTTGGAAACAAGGCAGCCCTTAGGTCCTGGTAGCTCTAGGCCTATGTAGCACAACCAGAACAGAAGTTCTACTTCAGCCAGGTCAGGCCTGCCAAGAAACTGCGTTTCACAGGCCTTTCAAAGAGATGTTCTCTTAGGCTGTAAGAGCACTGGGCAGAGCCAGCTGTTTCTTAGCTTCCCGAAGAGCGGGGAGCAAGATGCTTTGGGTCCACTCTCCGTCTTTGGAAACAAGGCAGCCCTTTGGGCCTGGCAGCTCTAGGGCAATGGAGCACACCCAGAGCAGAAGTTCTACTTCAGCCAGATCAGGCCTGCCAGGAAACTGCGTTTCACAGGCCTTGGTAAGAGATGTTCCCGGTAGGCTGTAAGAGCACTGGGCAGAGCCAGTTGTTTCTTACCTTCCTGAAAAGCTGGAAGCAAGACGCTTGGGACCCCTCTGCCCGTTTGGGAACAAGGCAGCCTTTTGGGTCGGGAAGCTCTAGGCCAATGGAGCACACGCAGAGCAGGAGTTCTACTTCAGCCTGATCAGGCCTGCAAAGAAACAGCGTTTGACAGGCCTTGGTAAGAGATGTTCCCGGTAGGTGTAAGTGCACTGGGCAGAGCCAGTTGTTTCTTAGCTTCGCAAAGACCGGGAAGCAAGATGCTTTGGGCCTCTCTGCCCCTTGGAAACAGGGCAGCACTTGGGGCCTGGCAGCTCTAGGGCAATGGAGCACACCCAGAGCCGGAGTTCTACTTCAGCCAGATCAGGCCTGCCAAGAAACTGCGTTTCACAGGCCTTTCAAAGACATGTTCCCGGTAGGCTGTAAGAGCGCGGGGCAGAGCGAGTTGGTTCTTAGCTTCCCAGAGAGCTGGAAGCAAGATGCTTTGGGGCCTCTCTGCCCCTTTGGAAACAAGGCAGCACCTTGGGCCTGGCAGCTCTAGGGCAATGGAGCACACCCAGAGCAGAAGTTCTACTTCAGCCAAATCAGGCCTGCCAGGAAACGGCGTTTCACAGGCCTTGGTAAGAGATGTTCCCGGTAGGCTGTAAGAGCACTGGGCAACGCCAGATGTTTCTTAGGTTCCCGAAGAGCTGGAAGCAAGATGCTTTGGTGCCACTCTCTCACTTTGGAATCAAGGCAGCCCTTTGGGGCAGGTAGCTCTAGGCCAGTGGAGCACACCCAGAGCAGAAGTTCTACTTCGGCCAGTTCAGGCCACCAACAAACTGCGTTTCACAGGCCTTGGTAAGAGATGTTCCCGGTAGGCTGTAAGAGCACTGGGCAACGCCAGATGTTTCTTAGCTTCCCGAAGAGCTGGAAGCAAGATGCTTTGGGGCCTCTCTGCCCCTTTGCAAACAAGGCGGCCCTTTGGGCCAGGCAGCTCTAGGCCAATGGAGCACACCCAGAGCAGAAGTTCTACTTCAGCTAGATCAGGCCACCAACAAAGTGCGTTTCACAGGCCTTGGTAAGAGATTTTCTCTCAAGCTGTAAGAGCACCGGGCAGAGCCAGTTGTTTCTTAGCTTCCCAAAGAGCTGGAAGCAAGATGCTTTGGGGGCTCCCTGCCCCTTTGCCAACAAGGCCGACCTTTGGGCCTTTCAGCTCTAGGCCAATGGAGCACACCCAGAGCAGAAGTTCTACCTCAGCCAGATAAGGCCTGCCAAGAAACAGCGTTTCAAAGGCTTTGGTAAGAGATGTTGCCGGTACTCTGTCAGAGCACTGGGCAGAGACAGTTGTTTCTTAGCTTCCCAAAGAGCTGGAAGCAAGATGCTTTGGGGCCTCTCTGCCCCTTTGCAAACAAGGCATCCCTTTGGGCCTTTCAGCTCTAGGCCAATGGAGCACAGCCAGAGCAGAAGTCCTACTTCAGCCAGATCAGGCCTGCCAAGGAACTGCGTTTCAGAGGCCTTTGTATGTGACGTTCCCGGTAGGCTGTGAGAGCACGGTGCAGAGCCAGTTGTTTCCTTGTTTCCCAAACAGCTGGAAGCAAGACGCTTTGGAGCCTCTCTGCCCCTTTGGAAACAAGGCAGCACGTTGGGTCTGGCAGCTCTAGGGCAATGGAGCACAACCAGAGCCGAAGTTCTACTTCTTCCAGATCAGGCCTGCCTAGACAGTGCGTTTCACAGGCCTTGATAAGAGATGTTCTCTTAGGCTATAAGAGCACTGGGCACAGCCAGTTGTTTCTTAGCTTCCCAAGAGGTGGAAGCAAGATGCTTTGGGGCCTCTCTCCCCCTTTGGAAACAAGGCAGCCCTTTGGGCCTTTCAGCTCTAGGGCAATGGAGCACACCCAGAGCAGAAGTTCTACCTCAGCCAGATCAGGCCTGCCAAGAAACTGCTTTTCACAGGCCTTCGTAAGAGGTGTTCCCGGAAGGCTGTAAGAGTACCTGGCAGAGCGAGTTGTTTCTTAGCTTCAAAAACAGCTGGAAGCAACATGATTTGGGGCCTCTCTCCCCCTTTGGAAACAAAGCAGCCTTTGTGCCTGGCAGCTCTAGGCCAAAGTAGCACACCCAGAGCACAAGTTCTACCTCAGCCAGATAAGGCCTGTCAAGAAGCTGCGTTTCACAGGCCTTTGTATGTGACGTTCCCGGTTGGCTTTGAGAGCACTGTGCAGAGCCAGTTGTTTTAGCTTCCCAGAGAGCAGGAAGCAAGATGCTTTGGGGCCTCTCTCACACTTTGGAAATAAAGGCAGCCCTTTGGGCCTGGCAGCCCTAGGCCAATGGAGTACACCCAGAGCAGAAGTTCTACCTCAGCCAGATCAGGCCTTCCAAGAAACTGCGTCTCACAGGCCTTTCTCTGTCACGTTGCCGGTAGGCTGTGAGAGCACTGTGCAGAGCCAGTTGTTTCTTAGCTTCCCAAAGATTTGGAAGCAAGATGCTTTGGGGACTCTCAGCCCCTTTGGAAACAAGGCGGCCCTTTGGGCCTGGCAGCTCTAGGCCAAAGTAGCACGCCCAGAGCAGGAGTTCTACTTCAGCCAGATCAGGCCTGCCAAGAAACTGCGTTTCACAGGCCTTGGTAAGAGATGTTCCCGGTAGGCTGTGAGAGCACTGTGGAGAGCCAGTTGCTTTAGCTTCCCACAGAGCTGGAAGCAAGATGCTTTGGGGCCTCTCTCTCCCTTTGGACACAAGGCAGCCGTTTGGGCCTGGCAGCTCTAGGCCAATGGAGCACACCCACAGCAGAAGTTCTACTTCAGGCAGATCAGTCCTGCCCAGAAACTGCGTTTCACAGCCCTTGGTAAGAGATGTTCACGGTAGGCTGTGAGAGCACTGGGCAGAACCAGTTGTTTTTTAGCTTCCCAAAGTGCTGGAGGCAAGATGCTTTGGGGCCTCTCTCACCCTTTGGAAACAAGGCAGCCCTTAGGTCCTGGTAGCTCTAGGCCTATGTAGCACAACCAGAACAGAAGTTCTACTTCAGCCAGGTCAGGCCTGCCAAGAAACTGCGTTTCACAGGCCTTTCAAAGAGATGTTCTCTTAGGCTGTAAGAGCACTGGGCAGAGCCAGCTGTTTCTTAGCTTCCCGAAGAGCTGGGAGCAAGATGCTTTGGGTCCACTCTCCGTCTTTGGAAACAAGGCAGCCCTTTGGGCCTGGCAGCTCTAGGGCAATGGAGCACGCCCAGAGCAGAAGTTCTACTTCAGCCAGATCAGGCCTGCCAGGAAACTGCGTTTCACAGGCCTTGGTAAGAGATGTTCCCGGTAGGCTGTCAGAGCACTGGGCAGAGCCAGTTGTTTCTTACCTTCCTGAAAAGCTGGAAGCAAGACGCTTGGGACCCCTCTGCCCGTTTGGGAACAAGGCAGCCTTTTGGGTCGGGAAGCTCTAGGCCAATGGAGCACACGCAGAGCAGGAGTTCTACTTCAGCCTGAGCAGGCCTGCAAAGAAACAGCGTTTGACAGGCCTTGGTAAGAGATGTTCCCGGTAGGTGTAAGTGCACTGGGCAGAGCCAGTTGTTTCTTAGCTTCGCAAAGACCGGGAAGCAAGATGCTTTGGGCCTCTCTGCCCCTTGGAAACAGGGCAGCACTTGGGGCCTGGCAGCTCTAGGGCAATGGAGCACACCCAGAGCCGGAGTTCTACTTCAGCCAGATGAGGCCTGCCAAGAAACTGCGTTTCACAGGCCTTTCAAAGACATGTTCCCGGTAGGCTGTAAGAGCACGGGGCAGAGCGAGTTGGTTCTTAGCTTCCCAGAGAGCTGGAAGCAAGATGCTTTGGGGCCTCTCTCTCCCTTTGGACACAAGGCAGCCGTTTGCGCCTGGCAGCTCTAGGCCAATGGAGCACACCCACAGCAGAAGTTCTACTTCAGGCAGATCAGTCCTGCCCAGAAACTGCGTTTCACAGCCCTTGGTAAGAGATGTTCACGGTAGGCTGTGAGAGCACTGGGCAGAACCAGTTGTTTTTTAGCTTCCCAAAGTGCTGGAGGCAAGATGCTTTGGGGCCTCTCTCACCCTTTGGAAACAAGGCAGCCCTTAGGTCCTGGTAGCTCTAGGCCTATGTAGCACAACCAGAACAGAAGTTCTACTTCAGCCAGGTCAGGCCTGCCAAGAAACTGCGTTTCACAGGCCTTTCAAAGAGATGTTCTCTTAGGCTGTAAGAGCACTGGGCAGAGCCAGCTGTTTCTTAGCTTCCCGAAGAGCTGGGAGCAAGATGCTTTGGGTCCACTCTCCGTCTTTGGAAACAAGGCAGCCCTTTGGGCCTGGCAGCTCTAGGGCAATGGAGCACGCCCAGAGCAGAAGTTCTACTTCAGCCAGATCAGGCCTGCCAGGAAACTGCGTTTCACAGGCCTTGGTAAGAGATGTTCCCGGTAGGCTGTCAGAGCACTGGGCAGAGCCAGTTGTTTCTTACCTTCCTGAAAAGCTGGAAGCAAGACGCTTGGGACCCCTCTGCCCGTTTGGGAACAAGGCAGCCTTTTGGGTCGGGAAGCTCTAGGCCAATGGAGCACACGCAGAGCAGGAGTTCTACTTCAGCCTGAGCAGGCCTGCAAAGAAACAGCGTTTGACAGGCCTTGGTAAGAGATGTTCCCGGTAGGTGTAAGTGCACTGGGCAGAGCCAGTTGTTTCTTAGCTTCGCAAAGACCGGGAAGCAAGATGCTTTGGGCCTCTCTGCCCCTTGGAAACAGGGCAGCACTTGGGGCCTGGCAGCTCTAGGGCAATGGAGCACACCCAGAGCCGGAGTTCTACTTCAGCCAGATGAGGCCTGCCAAGAAACTGCGTTTCACAGGCCTTTCAAAGACATGTTCCCGGTAGGCTGTAAGAGCACGGGGCAGAGCGAGTTGGTTCTTAGCTTCCCAGAGAGCTGGAAGCAAGATGCTTTGGGGCCTCTCTCTCCCTTTGGACACAAGGCAGCCGTTTGGGCCTGGCAGCTCTAGGCCAATGGAGCACACCCACAGCAGAAGTTCTACTTCAGGCAGATCAGTCCTGCCCAGAAACTGCGTTTCACAGCCCTTGGTAAGAGATGTTCACGGTAGGCTGTGAGAGCACTGGGCAGAACCAGTTGTTTTTTAGCTTCCCAAAGTGCTGGAGGCAAGATGCTTTGGGGCCTCTCTCACCCTTTGGAAACAAGGCAGCCCTTAGGTCCTGGTAGCTCTAGGCCTATGTAGCACAACCAGAACAGAAGTTCTACTTCAGCCAGGTCAGGCCTGCCAAGAAACTGCGTTTCACAGGCCTTTCAAAGAGATGTTCTCTTAGGCTGTAAGAGCACTGGGCAGAGCCAGCTGTTTCTTAGCTTCCCGAAGAGCTGGGAGCAAGATGCTTTGGGTCTACTCTCCGTCTTTGGAAACAAGGCAGCCCATTGGGCCTGGCAGCTCTAGGGCAATGGAGCACACCCAGAGCAGAAGTTCTACTTCAGCCAGATCAGGCCTGCCAGGAAACTGCGTTTCACAGGCCTTGGTAAGAGATGTTCCCGGTAGGCTGTAAGAGCACTGGGCAGAGCCAGTTGTTTCTTACCTTCCTGAAAAGCTGGAAGCAAGACGCTTGGGACCCCTCTGCCCGTTTGGGAACAAGGCAGCCTTTTGGGTCGGGAAGCTCTAGGCCAATGGAGCACACGCAGAGCAGGAGTTCTACTTCAGCCTGATCAGGCCTGCAAAGAAACAGCGTTTGACAGGCCTTGGTAAGAGATGTTCCCGGTAGGTGTAAGAGCACTGGGCAGAGCCAGTTGTTTCTTAGCTTCGCAAAGACCGGGAAGCAAGATGCTTTGGGCCTCTCTGCCCCTTGGAAACAGGGCAGCACTTGGGGCCTGGCAGCTCTAGGGCAATGGAGCACACCCAGAGCCGGAGTTCTACTTCAGCCAGATGAGGCCTGCCAAGAAACTGCGTTTCACAGGCCTTTCAAAGACATGTTCCCGGTATGCTGTAAGAGCACGGGCCAGAGCGAGTTGGTTCTTAGCTTCCCAGAGAGCTGGAAGCAAGATGCTTTGGGGCCTCTCTGCCCCTTTGGAAACAAGGCAGCACCTTGGGCCTGGCAGCTCTAGGGCAATGGAGCACACCCAGAGCAGAAGTTCTACTTCAGCCAAATCAGGCCTGCCAGGAAACGGCGTTTCACAGGCCTTGGTAAGAGATGTTCCCGGTAGGCTGTAAGAGCACTGGGCAACGCCAGATGTTTCTTAGCTTCCCGAAGAGCTGGAAGCAAGATGCTTTGGTGCCACTCTCTCACTTTGGAATCAAGGCAGCCCTTTGGGGCAGGTAGCTCTAGGCCAGTGGAGCACACCCAGAGCAGAAGTTCTACTTCGGCCAGTTCAGGCCACCAACAAACTGCGTTTCACAGGCCTTGGTAAGAGATGTTCCCGGTAGGCTGTAAGAGCACTGGGCAACGCCAGATGTTTCGTAGCTTCCCGAAGAGCTGGAAGCAAGATGCTTTGGGGCCTATCTGCCCCTTTGCAAACAAGGCGGCCCTTTGGGCCAGGCAGCTCTAGGCCAATGGAGCACACCCAGAGCAGAAGTTCTACTTCAGCTAGATCAGGCCACCAACAAAGTGCATTTCACAGGCCTTGGTAAGAGATTTTCTCTCAGGCTGTAAGAGCACTGGGCAGAGCCAGTTGTTTCTTAGCTTCCCAAAGAGCTGGAAGCAAGATGCTTTGGGGGCTCCCTGCCCCTTTGCCAACAAGGCCGACCTTTGGGCCTTTCAGCTCTAGGCCAATGGAGCACACCCAGAGCAGAAGTTCTACCTCAGCCAGATAAGGCCTGCCAAGAAACAGCGTTTCAAAGGCTTTGGTAAGAGATGTTGCCGGTACTCTGTCAGAGCACTGGGCAGAGACAGTTGTTTCTTAGCTTCCCAAAGAGCTGGAAGCAAGATGCTTTGGGGCCTCTCTACCCCTTTGCAAACAAGGCATCCCTTTGGGCCTTTCAGCTCTAGGCCAATGGAGCACAGCCAGAGCAGAAGTCCTACTTCAGCCAGATCAGGCCTGCCAAGGAACTGCGTTTCAGAGGCCTTTGTATGTGACGTTCCCGGTAGGCTGTGAGAGCACAGTGCAGAGCCAGTTGTTTCCTTGTTTCCCAAAGAGCTGGAAGCAAGACGCTTTGGGGCCTCTCTGCCCCTTTGGAAACAAGGCAGCACGTTGGGTCTGGCAGCTCTAGGGCAATGGAGCACAACCAGAGCCGAAGTTCTACTTCTTCCAGATCAGGCCTGCCTAGACAGTGCGTTTCACAGGCCTTGATAAGAGATGTTCTCTTAGGCTATAAGAGCACTGGGCACAGCCAGTTGTTTCTTAGCTTCCCAAGAGGTGGAAGCAAGATGCTTTGGGGCCTCTCTCCCCCTTTGGAAACAAGGCAGCCCTTTGGGCCTTTCAGCTCTAGGGCAATGGAGCACACCCAGAGCAGAAGTTCTACCTCAGCCAGATCAGGCCTGCCAAGAAACTGCTTTTCACAGGCCTTCGTAAGAGGTGTTCCCGGAAGGCTGTAAGAGTACCTGGCAGGGCGAGTTGTTTCTTAGCTTCAAAAACAGCTGGAAGCAACATGATTTGGGGCCTCTCTCCCCCTTTGGAAACAAAGCAGCCTTTGTGCCTGGCAGCTCTAGGCCAAAGTAGCACACCCAGAGCACAAGTTCTACCTCAGCCAGATAAGGCCTGTCAAGAAGCTGCGTTTCACAGGCCTTTGTATGTGACGTTCCCGGTTGGCTTTGAGAGCACTGTGCAGAGCCAGTTGTTTTAGCTTCCCAGAGAGCAGGAAGCAAGATGCTTTGGGGCCTCTCTCACACTTTGGAAATAAAGGCAGCCCTTTGGGCCTGGCAGCCCTAGGCCAATGGAGTACACCCAGAGCAGAAGTTCTACCTCAGCCAGATCAGGCCTTCCAAGAAACTGCGTCTCACAGGCCTTTCTCTGTCACGTTGCCGGTAGGCTGTGAGAGCACTGTGCAGAGCCAGTTGTTTCTTAGCTTCCCAAAGATTTGGAATCAAGATGCTTTGGGGACCTTCAGCCCCTTTGGAAACAAGGCGGCCCTTTGGGCCTGGCAGCTCTAGGCCAAAGTAGCACGCACAGAGCAGGAGTTCTACTTC
Organism: Equus asinus; assembly: GCF_041296235.1. Classification (NCBI taxonomy): domain Eukaryota; kingdom Metazoa; phylum Chordata; class Mammalia; order Perissodactyla; family Equidae; genus Equus; species Equus asinus. Next base: position 3,153,223 of record NW_027225523.1, read on the forward strand.
AGCCAGATCAGGCCTGCCAAGAAACTGCGTTTCACAGGCCTTGGTAAGAGATGTTCCCGGTAGGCTGTGAGAGCACTGTGGAGAGCCAGTTGCTTTAGCTTCCCACAGAGCTGGAAGCAAGATGCTTTGGGGCCTCTCTCTCCCTTTGGACACAAGGCAGCCGTTTGCGCCTGGCAGCTCTAGGCCAATGGAGCACACCCACAGCAGAAGTTCTACTTCAGGCAGATCAGTCCTGCCCAGAAACTGCGTTTCACAGCCCTTGGTAAGAGATGTTCATGGTAGGCTGTGAGAGCACTGGGCAGAACAAGTTGTTTTTTAGCTTCCCAAAGTGCTGGAGGCAAGATGCTTTGGGGCCTCTCTCACCCTTTGGAAACAAGGCAGCCCTTAGGTCCTGGTAGCTCTAGGCCTATGTAGCACAACCAGAACAGAAGTTCTACTTCAGCCAGGTCAGGCCTGCCAAGAAACTGCGTTTCACAGGCCTTTCAAAGAGATGTTCTCTTAGGCTGTAAGAGCACTGGGCAGAGCCAGCTGTTTCTTAGCTTCCCGAAGAGCTGGGAGCAAGATGCTTTGGGTCCACTCTCCGTCTTTGGAAACAAGGCAGCCCATTGGGCCTGGCAGCTCTAGGGCAATGGAGCACACCCAGAGCAGAAGTTCTACCTCAGCCAGATAAGGCCTGCCAAGAAACAGCGTTTCAAAGGCTTTGGTAAGAGATGTTGCCGGTACTCTGTCAGAGCACTGGGCAGAGACAGTTGTTTCTTAGCTTCCCAAAGAGCTGGAAGCAAGATGCTTTGGGGCCTCTCTGCCCCTTTGCAAACAAGGCATCCCTTTGGGCCTTTCAGCTCTAGGCCAATGGAGCACAGCCAGAGCAGAAGTCCTACTTCAGCCAGATCAGGCCTGCCAAGGAACTGCGTTTCAGAGGCCTTTGTATGTGACGTTCCCGGTAGGCTGTGAGAGCACAGTGCAGAGCCAGTTGTTTCCTTGTTTCCCAAACAGCTGGAAGCAAGACGCTTTGGGGCCTCTCTGCCCCTTTGGAAACAAGGCAGCACGTTGGGTCTGGCAGCTCTAGGGCAATGGAGCACAACCAGAGCCGAAGTTCTACTTCTTCCAGATCAGGCCTGCCTAGACAGTGCGTTTCACAGGCCTTGATAAGAGATGTTCTCTTAGGCTATAAGAGCACTGGGCACAGCCAGTTGTTTCTTAGCTTCCCAAGAGGTGGAAGCAAGATGCTTTGGGGCCTCTCTCCCCCTTTGGAAACAAGGCAGCCCTTTGGGCCTTTCAGCTCTAGGGCAATGGAGCACACCCAGAGCAGAAGTTCTACCTCAGCCAGATCAGGCCTGCCAAGAAACTGCTTTTCACAGGCCTTCGTAAGAGGTGTTCCCGGAAGGCTGTAAGAGTACCTGGCAGAGCGAGTTGTTTCTTAGCTTCAAAAACAGCTGGAAGCAACATGATTTGGGGCCTCTCTCCCCCTTTGGAAACAAAGCAGCCTTTGTGCCTGGCAGCTCTAGGCCAAAGTAGCACACCCAGAGCACAAGTTCTACCTCAGCCAGATAAGGCCTGTCAAGAAGCTGCGTTTCACAGGCCTTTGTATGTGACGTTCCCGGTTGGCTTTGAGAGCACTGTGCAGAGCCAGTTGTTTTAGCTTCCCAGAGAGCAGGAAGCAAGATGCTTTGGGGCCTCTCTCACACTTTGGAAATAAAGGCAGCCCTTTGGGCCTGGCAGCCCTAGGCCAATGGAGTACACCCAGAGCAGAAGTTCTACCTCAGCCAGATCAGGCCTTCCAAGAAACTGCGTCTCACAGGCCTTTCTCTGTCACGTTGCCGGTAGGCTGTGAGAGCACTGTGCAGAGCCAGTTGTTTCTTAGCTTCCCAAAGATTTGGAAGCAAGATGCTTTGGGGACTCTCAGCCCCTTTGGAAACAAGGCGGCCCTTTGGGCCTGGCAGCTCTAGGCCAAAGTAGCACGCCCAGAGCAGGAGTTCTACTTCAGCCAGATCAGGCCTGCCAAGAAACTGCGTTTCACAGGCCTTGGTAAGAGATGTTCCCGGTAGGCTGTGAGAGCACTGTGGAGAGCCAGTTGCTTTAGCTTCCCACAGAGCTGGAAGCAAGATGCCTTGGGGCCTCTCTCTCCCTTTGGACACAAGGCAGCCGTTTGCGCCTGGCAGCTCTAGGCCAATGGAGCACACCCACAGCAGAAGTTCTACTTCAGGCAGATCAGTCCTGCCCAGAAACTGCGTTTCACAGCCCTTGGTAAGAGATGTTCACGGTAGGCTGTGAGAGCACTGGGCAGAACCAGTTGTTTTTTAGCTTCCCAAAGTGCTGGAGGCAAGATGCTTTGGGGCCTCTCTCACCCTTTGGAAACAAGGCAGCCCTTAGGTCCTGGTAGCTCTAGGCCTATGTAGCACAACCAGAACAGAAGTTCTACTTCAGCCAGGTCAGGCCTGCCAAGAAACTGCGTTTCACAGGCCTTTCAAAGAGATGTTCTCTTAGGCTGTAAGAGCACTGGGCAGAGCCAGCTGTTTCTTAGCTTCCCGAAGAGCTGGGAGCAAGATGCTTTGGGTCCACTCTCCGTCTTTGGAAACAAGGCAGCCCATTGGGCCTGGCAGCTCTAGGGCAATGGAGCACACCCAGAGCAGAAGTTCTACCTCAGCCAGATAAGGCCTGCCAAGAAACAGCGTTTCAAAGGCTTTGGTAAGAGATGTTGCCGGTACTCTGTCAGAGCACTGGGCAGAGACAGTTGTTTCTTAGCTTCCCAAAGAGCTGGAAGCAAGATGCTTTGGGGCCTCTCTGCCCCTTTGCAAACAAGGCATCCCTTTGGGCCTTTCAGCTCTAGGCCAATGGAGCACAGCCAGAGCAGAAGTCCTACTTCAGCCAGATCAGGCCTGCCAAGGAACTGCGTTTCAGAGGCCTTTGTATGTGACGTTCCCGGTAGGCTGTGAGAGCACAGTGCAGAGCCAGTTGTTTCCTTGTTTCCCAAACAGCTGGAAGCAAGACGCTTTGGGGCCTCTCTGCCCCTTTGGAAACAAGGCAGCACGTTGGGTCTGGCAGCTCTAGGGCAATGGAGCACAACCAGAGCCGAAGTTCTACTTCTTCCAGATCAGGCCTGCCTAGACAGTGCGTTTCACAGGCCTTGATAAGAGATGTTCTCTTAGGCTATAAGAGCACTGGGCACAGCCAGTTGTTTCTTAGCTTCCCAAGAGGTGGAAGCAAGATGCTTTGGGGCCTCTCTCCCCCTTTGGAAACAAGGCAGCCCTTTGGGCCTTTCAGCTCTAGGGCAATGGAGCACACCCAGAGCAGAAGTTCTACCTCAGCCAGATCAGGCCTGCCAAGAAACTGCTTTTCACAGGCCTTCGTAAGAGGTGTTCCCGGAAGGCTGTAAGAGTACCTGGCAGAGCGAGTTGTTTCTTAGCTTCAAAAACAGCTGGAAGCAACATGATTTGGGGCCTCTCTCCCCCTTTGGAAACAAAGCAGCCTTTGTGCCTGGCAGCTCTAGGCCAAAGTAGCACACCCAGAGCACAAGTTCTACCTCAGCCAGATAAGGCCTGTCAAGAAGCTGCGTTTCACAGGCCTTTGTATGTGACGTTCCCGGTTGGCTTTGAGAGCACTGTGCAGAGCCAGTTGTTTTAGCTTCCCAGAGAGCAGGAAGCAAGATGCTTTGGGGCCTCTCTCACACTTTGGAAATAAAGGCAGCCCTTTGGGCCTGGCAGCCCTAGGCCAATGGAGTACACCCAGAGCAGAAGTTCTACCTCAGCCAGATCAGGCCTTCCAAGAAACTGCGTCTCACAGGCCTTTCTCTGTCACGTTGCCGGTAGGCTGTGAGAGCACTGTGCAGAGCCAGTTGTTTCTTAGCTTCCCAAAGATTTGGAAGCAAGATGCTTTGGGGACTCTCAGCCCCTTTGGAAACAAGGCGGCCCTTTGGGCCTGGCAGCTCTAGGCCAAAGTAGCACGCCCAGAGCAGGAGTTCTACTTCAGCCAGATCAGGCCTGCCAAGAAACTGCGTTTCACAGGCCTTGGTAAGAGATGTTCCCGGTAGGCTGTGAGAGCACTGTGGAGAGCCAGTTGCTTTAGCTTCCCACAGAGCTGGAAGCAAGATGCCTTGGGGCCTCTCTCTCCCTTTGGACACAAGGCAGCCGTTTGCGCCTGGCAGCTCTAGGCCAATGGAGCACACCCACAGCAGAAGTTCTACTTCAGGCAGATCAGTCCTGCCCAGAAACTGCGTTTCACAGCCCTTGGTAAGAGATGTTCACGGTAGGCTGTGAGAGCACTGGGCAGAACCAGTTGTTTTTTAGCTTCCCAAAGTGCTGGAGGCAAGATGCTTTGGGGCCTCTCTCACCCTTTGGAAACAAGGCAGCCCTTAGGTCCTGGTAGCTCTAGGCCTATGTAGCACAACCAGAACAGAAGTTCTACTTCAGCCAGGTCAGGCCTGCCAGGAAACTGCGTTTCACAGGCCTTGGTAAGAGATGTTCCCGGTAGGCTGTAAGAGCACTGGGCAGAGCCAGTTGTTTCTTACCTTCCTGAAAAGCTGGAAGCAAGATGCTTGGGACCCCTCTGCCCGTTTGGGAACAAGGCAGCCTTTTGGGTCGGGAAGCTCTAGGCCAATGGAGCACACGCAGAGCAGGAGTTCTACTTCAGCCTGATCAGGCCTGCAAAGAAACAGCGTTTGACAGGCCTTGGTAAGAGATGTTCCCGGTAGGTGTAAGAGCACTGGGCAGAGCCAGTTGTGTCTTAGCTTCGCAAAGACCGGGAAGCAAGATGCTTTGGGCCTCTCTGCCCCTTGGAAACAGGGCAGCACTTGGGGCCTGGCAGCTCTAGGGCAATGGAGCACACCCAGAGCCGGAGTTCTACTTCAGCCAGATGAGGCCTGCCAAGAAACTGCGTTTCACAGGCCTTTCAAAGACATGTTCCCGGTAGGCTGTAAGAGCACGGGCCAGAGCGAGTTGGTTCTTAGCTTCCCAGAGAGCTGGAAGCAAGATGCTTTGGGGCCTCTCTGCCCCTTTGGAAACAAGGCAGCACCTTGGGCCTGGCAGCTCTAGGGCAATGGAGCACACCCAGAGCAGAAGTTCTACTTCAGCCAAATCAGGCCTGCCAGGAAACGGCGTTTCACAGGCCTTGGTAAGAGATGTTCCCGGTAGGCTGTAAGAGCACTGGGCAACGCCAGATGTTTCTTAGCTTCCCGAAGAGCTGGAAGCAAGATGCTTTGGGGCCTCTCATCCCCTTTGCAAACAAGGCGGCCCTTTGGGCCAGGCAGCTCTAGGCCAATGGAGCACACCCAGAGCAGCAGTTCTACTTCAGCTAGATCAGGCCAACAACAAAGTGCGTTTCACAGGGCTTGGTAAGAGATTTTCTCTCAGGCTGTAAGAGCACTGGGCAGAGCCAGTTGTTTCTTAGCTTCCCAAAGAGCTGGAAGCAAGATGCTTTGGGGGCTCCCTGCCCCTTTGCCAACAAGGCCGACCTTTCGGCCTTTCAGCTCTAGGCCAATGGAGCACACCCAGAGCAGAAGTTCTACCTCAGCCAGATAAGGCCTGCCAAGAAACTGCGTTTCAATGGCTTTGGGAAGAGATGTTGCCGGTACTCTGTCAGAGCACTGGGCAGAGACAGTTGTTTCTTAGCTTCCCAATGAGCTGGAAGCAAGATGCTTTGGGGCCTCTCTGCCCCTTTGGAAACAAGGCATCCCTTTGGGCCTTTCAGCTCTAGGGCAATGGAGCACACCCAGAGCAGAAGTTCTACCTCAGCCAGATCAGGCCTGCCAAGAAACTGCTTTTCACAGGCCTTCGTAAGAGGTGTTCCCGGAAGGCTGTAAGAGTACCTGGCAGAGCGAGTTGTTTCTTAGCTTCAAAAACAGCTGGAAGCAACCTGATTTGGGGCCTCTCTCCCCCTTTGGAAACAAAGCAGCCTTTGTGCCTGGCAGCTCTAGGCCAAAGTAGCACACCCAGAGCACAAGTTCTACCTCAGCCAGATAAGGCCTGTCAAGAAGCTGCGTTTCACAGGCCTTTGTATGTGACGTTCCCGGTTGGCTTTGAGAGCACTGTGCAGAGCCAGTTGTTTTAGCTTCCCAGAGAGAAGGAAGCAAGATGCTTTGGGGCCTCTCTCACACTTTGGAAATAAAGGCAGCCCTTTGGGCCTGGCAGCCCTAGGCCAATGGAGTACACCCAGAGCAGAAGTTCTACCTCAGCCAGATCAGGCCTTCCAAGAAACTGCGTCTCACAGGCCTTTCTCTGTCACGTTGCCGGTAGGCTGTGAGAGCACTGTGCAGAGCCAGTTGTTTCTTAGCTTCCCAAAGATTTGGAAGCAAGATGCTTTGGGGACTCTCAGCCCCTTTGGAAACAAGGCGGCCCTTTGGGCCTGGCAGCTCTAGGCCAAAGTAGCACGCCCAGAGCAGGAGTTCTACTTCAGCCAGATCAGGCCTGCCAAGAAACTGCGTTTCACAGGCCTTGGTAAGAGATGTTCCCGGTAGGCTGTGAGAGCACTGTGGAGAGCCAGTTGCTTTAGCTTCCCACAGAGCTGGAAGCAAGATGCCTTGGGGCCTCTCTCTCCCTTTGGACACAAGGCAGCCGTTTGCGCCTGGCAGCTCTAGGCCAATGGAGCACACCCACAGCAGAAGTTCTACTTCAGGCAGATCAGTCCTGCCCAGAAACTGCGTTTCACAGCCCTTGGTAAGAGATGTTCACGGTAGGCTGTGAGAGCACTGGGCAGAACCAGTTGTTTTTTAGCTTCCCAAAGTGCTGGAGGCAAGATGCTTTGGGGCCTCTCTCACCCTTTGGAAACAAGGCAGCCCTTAGGTCCTGGTAGCTCTAGGCCTATGTAGCACAACCAGAACAGAAGTTCTACTTCAGCCAGGTCAGGCCTGCCAGGAAACTGCGTTTCACAGGCCTTGGTAAGAGATGTTCCCGGTAGGCTGTAAGAGCACTGGGCAGAGCCAGTTGTTTCTTACCTTCCTGAAAAGCTGGAAGCAAGATGCTTGGGACCCCTCTGCCCGTTTGGGAACAAGGCAGCCTTTTGGGTCGGGAAGCTCTAGGCCAATGGAGCACACGCAGAGCAGGAGTTCTACTTCAGCCTGATCAGGCCTGCAAAGAAACAGCGTTTGACAGGCCTTGGTAAGAGATGTTCCCGGTAGGTGTAAGAGCACTGGGCAGAGCCAGTTGTGTCTTAGCTTCGCAAAGACCGGGAAGCAAGATGCTTTGGGCCTCTCTGCCCCTTGGAAACAGGGCAGCACTTTGGGCCTGGCAGCTCTAGGGCAATGGAGCACACCCAGAGCCGGAGTTCTACTTCAGCCAGATGAGGCCTGCCAAGAAACTGCGTTTCACAGGCCTTTCAAAGACATGTTCCCGGTAGGCTGTAAGAGCACGGGGCAGAGCGAGTTGGTTCTTAGCTTCCCAGAGAGCTGGAAGCAAGATGCTTTGGGGCCTCTCTGCCCCTTTGGAAACAAGGCAGCACCTTGGGCCTGGCAGCTCTAGGGCAATGGAGCACACCCAGAGCAGAAGTTCTACTTCAGCCAAATCAGGCCTGCCAGGAAACGGCGTTTCACAGGCCTTGGTAAGAGATGTTCCCGGTAGGCTGTAAGAGCACTGGGCAACGCCAGATGTTTCTTAGCTTCCCGAAGAGCTGGAAGCGAGAAGCTTTGGTGCAACTCTCTCACTTTGGACTCAAGGCAGCCCTTTGGGGCAGGTAGCTCTAGGCCAGTGGAGCACACCCAGAGCAGAAGTTCTACTTCGGCCAGTTCAGGCCACCAACAAACTGCGTTTCACAGGCCTTGGTAAGAGATGTTCCCGGTAGGCTGTAAGAGCACTGGGCAACGCCAGATGTTTCTTAGCTTCCCGAAGAGCTGGAAGCAAGATGCTTTGGGGCCTCTCATCCCCTTTGCAAACAAGGCGGCCCTTTGGGCCAGGCAGCTCTAGGCCAATGGAGCACACCCAGAGCAGAAGTTCTACTTCGGCCAGTTCAGGCCACCAACAAACTGCGTTTCACAGGCCTTGGCAAGAGATGTTCCCGGTAGGCTGTAAGAGCACTGGGCAACGCCAGATGTTTCTTAGCTTCCCGAAGAGCTGGAAGCAAGATGCTTTGGGGCCTCTCATCCCCTTTGCAAACAAGGCCGACCTTTGGGCCAGGCAGCTCTAGGCCAATGGAGCACACCCAGAGCAGAAGTTCTACCTCAACCAGATAAGGCCTGCCAAGAAACTGCGTTTCAAAGGCTTTGGTAAGATATGTTCCCGGTACTCTGTTAGAGCACTGGGCAGAGCCATTTGTTTCTTAGCTTCCCAAAGAGCTGGAAGCAAGATGCTTTGGGGGCTCCCTGCCCCTTTGCCAACACGGGCGACCTTTGGGCCTTTCAGCTCTAGGCCAATGGAGCACACCCAGAGCAGAAGTCCTACTTCAGCCAGATCAGGCCTGCCAAGGAACTGCGTTTCAGAGGCCTTTGTATGTGACGTTCCCGGTATTCTGCGAGAGCACGGTGCAGAGCCAGTTGTTTCCTTGTTTCCCAAACAGCTGGAAGCAAGACGCTTTGGGGCCTCTCTGACCCTTTGGAAACAAGGCAGCACGTTGGGTCTGGCAGCTCTAGGGCAATGGAGCACAACCAGAGCCGAAGTTCTACTTCTTCCACATCAGGCCTGCCTAGACAGTGCGTTTCACAGGCCTTGATAAGAGATGTTCTCTTAGGCTATAAGAGCACTGGGCACAGCCAGTTGTTTCTTAGCTTCCCAAGAGGTGGAAGAAAGATGCTTTGGGGCCTCTCTCCCCCTTTGGAAACAAGGCAGCCCTTTGGGCCTTTCAGCTCTAGGGCAATGGAGCACACCCAGAGCAGAAGTTCTACCTCAGCCAGATCAGGCCTGCCAAGAAACTGCTTTTCACAGGCCTTCGTAAGAGGTGTTCCCGGAAGGCTGTAAGAGTACCTGGCAGAGCGAGTTGTTTCTTAGCTTCAAAAACAGCTGGAAGCAACATGATTTGGGGCCTCTCTCCCCCTTTGGAAACAAAGCAGCCTTGGTGCCTGGCAGCTCTAGGCCAAAGTAGCACACCCAGAGCACAAGTTCTACCTCAGCCAGATAAGGCCTGTCAAGAAGCTGCGTTTCACAGGCCTTTGTATGTGACGTTCCCGGTTGGCTTTGAGAGCACTGTGCAGAGCCAGTTGTTTTAGCTTCCCAGAGAGCAGGAAGCAAGATGCTTTGGGGCCTCTCTCACACTTTGGAAATAAAGGCAGCCCTTTGGGCCTGGCAGCCCTAGGCCAATGGAGTACACCCAGAGCAGAAGTTCTACCTCAGCCAGATCAGGCCTTCCAAGAAACTGCGTCTCACAGGCCTTTCTCTGTCACGTTGCCGGTAGGCTGTGAGAGCACTGTGCAGAGCCAGTTGTTTCTTAGCTTCCCAAAGATTTGGAAGCAAGATGCTTTGGGGACTCTCAGCCCCTTTGGAAACAAGGCGGCCCTTTGGGCCTGGCAGCTCTAGGCCAAAGTAGCACGCCCAGAGCAGGAGTTCTACTTCAGCCAGATCAGGCCTGCCAAGAAACTGCGTTTCACAGGCCTTGGTAAGAGATGTTCCCGGTAGGCTGTGAGAGCACTGTGGAGAGCCAGTTGCTTTAGCTTCCCACAGAGCTGGAAGCAAGATGCTTTGGGGCCTCTCTCTCCCTTTGGACACAAGGCAGCCGTTTGGGCCTGGCAGCTCTAGGCCAATGGAGCACACCCACAGCAGAAGTTCTACTTCAGGCAGATCAGTCCTGCCCAGAAACTGCGTTTCACAGCCCTTGGTAAGAGATGTTCACGGTAGGCTGTGAGAGCACTGGGCAGAACCAGTTGTTTTTTAGCTTCCCAAAGTGCTGGAGGCAAGATGCTTTGGGGCCTCTCTCACCCTTTGGAAACAAGGCAGCCCTTAGGTCCTGGTAGCTCTAGGCCTATGTAGCACAACCAGAACAGAAGTTCTACTTCAGCCAGGTCAGGCCTGCCAAGAAACTGCGTTTCACAGGCCTTTCAAAGAGATGTTCTCTTAGGCTGTAAGAGCACTGGGCAGAGCCAGCTGTTTCTTAGCTTCCCGAAGAGCTGGGAGCAAGATGCTTTGGGTCCACTCTCCGTCTTTGGAAACAAGGCAGCCCTTTGGGCCTGGCAGCTCTAGGGCAATGGAGCACGCCCAGAGCAGAAGTTCTACTTCAGCCAGATCAGGCCTGCCAGGAAACTGCGTTTCACAGGCCTTGGTAAGAGATGTTCCCGGTAGGCTGTAAGAGCACTGGGCAGAGCCAGTTGTTTCTTACCTTCCTGAAAAGCTGGAAGCAAGATGCTTGGGACCCCTCTGCCCGTTTGGGAACAAGGCAGCCTTTTGGGTCGGGAAGCTCTAGGCCAATGGAGCACACGCAGAGCAGGAGTTCTACTTCAGCCTGATCAGGCCTGCAGAGAAACAGCGTTTGACAGGCCTTGGTAAGAGATGTTCCCGGTAGGTGTAAGAGCACTGGGCAGAGCCAGTTGTTTCTTAGCTTCGCAAAGACCGGGAAGCAAGATGCTTTGGGCCTCTCTGCCCCTTGGAAACAGGGCAGCACTTGGGGCCTGGCAGCTCTAGGGCAATGGAGCACACCCAGAGCCGGAGTTCTACTTCAGCCAGATGAGGCCTGCCAAGAAACTGCGTTTCACAGGCCTTTCAAAGACATGTTCCCGGTAGGCTGTAAGAGCACGGGCCAGAGCGAGTTGGTTCTTAGCTTCCCAGAGAGCTGGAAGCAAGATGCTTTGGGGCCTCTCTGCCCCTTTGGAAACAAGGCAGCACCTTGGGCCTGGCAGCTCTAGGGCAATGGAGCACACCCAGAGCAGAAGTTCTACTTCAGCCAAATCAGGCCTGCCAGGAAACGGCGTTTCACAGGCCTTGGTAAGAGATGTTCCCGGTAGGCTGTAAGAGCACTGGGCAACGCCAGATGTTTCTTAGCTTCCCGAAGAGCTGGAAGCAAGATGCTTTGGTGCCACTCTCTCACTTTGGACTCAAGGCAGCCCTTTGGGGCAGGTAGCTCTAGGCCAGTGGAGCACACCCAGAGCAGAAGTTCTACTTCGGCCAGTTCAGGCCACCAACAAACTGCGTTTCACAGGCCTTGGTAAGAGATGTTCCCGGTAGGCTGTAAGAGCACTGGGCAACGCCAGATGTTTCTTAGCTTCCCGAAGAGCTGGAAGCAAGATGCTTTGGGGCCTCTCATCCCCTTTGCAAACAAGGCGGCCCTTTGGGCCAGGCAGCTCTAGGCCAATGGAGCACACCCAGAGCAGCAGTTCTACTTCAGCTAGATCAGGCCAACAACAAAGTGCGTTTCACAGGGCTTGGTAAGAGATTTTCTCTCAGGCTGTAAGAGCACTGGGCAGAGCCAGTTGTTTCTTAGCTTCCCAAAGAGCTGGAAGCAAGATGCTTTGGGGGCTCCCTGCCCCTTTGCCAACAAGGCCGACCTTTCGGCCTTTCAGCTCTAGGCCAATGGAGCACACCCAGAGCAGAAGTTCTACCTCAGCCAGATAAGGCCTGCCAAGAAACTGCGTTTCAATGGCTTTGGGAAGAGATGTTGCCGGTACTCTGTCAGAGCACTGGGCAGAGACAGTTGTTTCTTAGCTTCCCAATGAGCTGGAAGCAAGATGCTTTGGGGCCTCTCTGCCCCTTTGGAAACAAGGCATCCCTTTGGGCCTTTCAGCTCTAGGGCAATGGAGCACACCCAGAGCAGAAGTTCTACCTCAGCCAGATCAGGCCTGCCAAGAAACTGCTTTTCACAGGCCTTCGTAAGAGGTGTTCCCGGAAGGCTGTAAGAGTACCTGGCAGAGCGAGTTGTTTCTTAGCTTCAAAAACAGCTGGAAGCAACCTGATTTGGGGCCTCTCTCCCCCTTTGGAAACAAAGCAGCCTTTGTGCCTGGCAGCTCTAGGCCAAAGTAGCACACCCAGAGCACAAGTTCTACCTCAGCCAGATAAGGCCTGTCAAGAAGCTGCGTTTCACAGGCCTTTGTATGTGACGTTCCCGGTTGGCTTTGAGAGCACTGTGCAGAGCCAGTTGTTTTAGCTTCCCAGAGAGAAGGAAGCAAGATGCTTTGGGGCCTCTCTCACACTTTGGAAATAAAGGCAGCCCTTTGGGCCTGGCAGCCCTAGGCCAATGGAGTACACCCAGAGCAGAAGTTCTACCTCAGCCAGATCAGGCCTTCCAAGAAACTGCGTCTCACAGGCCTTTCTCTGTCACGTTGCCGGTAGGCTGTGAGAGCACTGTGCAGAGCCAGTTGTTTCTTAGCTTCCCAAAGATTTGGAAGCAAGATGCTTTGGGGACTCTCAGCCCCTTTGGAAACAAGGCGGCCCTTTGGGCCTGGCAGCTCTAGGCCAAAGTAGCACGCCCAGAGCAGGAGTTCTACTTCAGCCAGATCAGGCCTGCCAAGAAACTGCGTTTCACAGGCCTTGGTAAGAGATGTTCCCGGTAGGCTGTGAGAGCACTGTGGAGAGCCAGTTGCTTTAGCTTCCCACAGAGCTGGAAGCAAGATGCCTTGGGGCCTCTCTCTCCCTTTGGACACAAGGCAGCCGTTTGCGCCTGGCAGCTCTAGGCCAATGGAGCACACCCACAGCAGAAGTTCTACTTCAGGCAGATCAGTCCTGCCCAGAAACTGCGTTTCACAGCCCTTGGTAAGAGATGTTCACGGTAGGCTGTGAGAGCACTGGGCAGAACCAGTTGTTTTTTAGCTTCCCAAAGTGCTGGAGGCAAGATGCTTTGGGGCCTCTCTCACCCTTTGGAAACAAGGCAGCCCTTAGGTCCTGGTAGCTCTAGGCCTATGTAGCACAACCAGAACAGAAGTTCTACTTCAGCCAGGTCAGGCCTGCCAGGAAACTGCGTTTCACAGGCCTTGGTAAGAGATGTTCCCGGTAGGCTGTAAGAGCACTGGGCAGAGCCAGTTGTTTCTTACCTTCCTGAAAAGCTGGAAGCAAGATGCTTGGGACCCCTCTGCCCGTTTGGGAACAAGGCAGCCTTTTGGGTCGGGAAGCTCTAGGCCAATGGAGCACACGCAGAGCAGGAGTTCTACTTCAGCCTGATCAGGCCTGCAAAGAAACAGCGTTTGACAGGCCTTGGTAAGAGATGTTCCCGGTAGGTGTAAGAGCACTGGGCAGAGCCAGTTGTGTCTTAGCTTCGCAAAGACCGGGAAGCAAGATGCTTTGGGCCTCTCTGCCCCTTGGAAACAGGGCAGCACTTTGGGCCTGGCAGCTCTAGGGCAATGGAGCACACCCAGAGCCGGAGTTCTACTTCAGCCAGATGAGGCCTGCCAAGAAACTGCGTTTCACAGGCCTTTCAAAGACATGTTCCCGGTAGGCTGTAAGAGCACGGGGCAGAGCGAGTTGGTTCTTAGCTTCCCAGAGAGCTGGAAGCAAGATGCTTTGGGGCCTCTCTGCCCCTTTGGAAACAAGGCAGCACCTTGGGCCTGGCAGCTCTAGGGCAATGGAGCACACCCAGAGCAGAAGTTCTACTTCAGCCAAATCAGGCCTGCCAGGAAACGGCGTTTCACAGGCCTTGGTAAGAGATGTTCCCGGTAGGCTGTAAGAGCACTGGGCAACGCCAGATGTTTCTTAGCTTCCCGAAGAGCTGGAAGCGAGAAGCTTTGGTGCAACTCTCTCACTTTGGACTCAAGGCAGCCCTTTGGGGCAGGTAGCTCTAGGCCAGTGGAGCACACCCAGAGCAGAAGTTCTACTTCGGCCAGTTCAGGCCACCAACAAACTGCGTTTCACAGGCCTTGGTAAGAGATGTTCCCGGTAGGCTGTAAGAGCACTGGGCAACGCCAGATGTTTCTTAGCTTCCCGAAGAGCTGGAAGCAAGATGCTTTGGGGCCTCTCATCCCCTTTGCAAACAAGGCGGCCCTTTGGGCCAGGCAGCTCTAGGCCAATGGAGCACACCCAGAGCAGAAGTTCTACTTCGGCCAGTTCAGGCCACCAACAAACTGCGTTTCACAGGCCTTGGCAAGAGATGTTCCCGGTAGGCTGTAAGAGCACTGGGCAACGCCAGATGTTTCTTAGCTTCCCGAAGAGCTGGAAGCAAGATGCTTTGGGGCCTCTCATCCCCTTTGCAAACAAGGCCGACCTTTGGGCCAGGCAGCTCTAGGCCAATGGAGCACACCCAGAGCAGAAGTTCTACCTCAACCAGATAAGGCCTGCCAAGAAACTGCGTTTCAAAGGCTTTGGTAAGATATGTTCCCGGTACTCTGTTAGAGCACTGGGCAGAGCCATTTGTTTCTTAGCTTCCCAAAGAGCTGGAAGCAAGATGCTTTGGGGGCTCCCTGCCCCTTTGCCAACACGGGCGACCTTTGGGCCTTTCAGCTCTAGGCCAATGGAGCACACCCAGAGCAGAAGTCCTACTTCAGCCAGATCAGGCCTGCCAAGGAACTGCGTTTCAGAGGCCTTTGTATGTGACGTTCCCGGTATTCTGCGAGAGCACGGTGCAGAGCCAGTTGTTTCCTTGTTTCCCAAACAGCTGGAAGCAAGACGCTTTGGGGCCTCTCTGACCCTTTGGAAACAAGGCAGCACGTTGGGTCTGGCAGCTCTAGGGCAATGGAGCACAACCAGAGCCGAAGTTCTACTTCTTCCACATCAGGCCTGCCTAGACAGTGCGTTTCACAGGCCTTGATAAGAGATGTTCTCTTAGGCTATAAGAGCACTGGGCACAGCCAGTTGTTTCTTAGCTTCCCAAGAGGTGGAAGAAAGATGCTTTGGGGCCTCTCTCCCCCTTTGGAAACAAGGCAGCCCTTTGGGCCTTTCAGCTCTAGGGCAATGGAGCACACCCAGAGCAGAAGTTCTACCTCAGCCAGATCAGGCCTGCCAAGAAACTGCTTTTCACAGGCCTTCGTAAGAGGTGTTCCCGGAAGGCTGTAAGAGTACCTGGCAGAGCGAGTTGTTTCTTAGCTTCAAAAACAGCTGGAAGCAACATGATTTGGGGCCTCTCTCCCCCTTTGGAAACAAAGCAGCCTTTGTGCCTGGCAGCTCTAGGCCAAAGTAGCACACCCAGAGCACAAGTTCTACCTCAGCCAGATAAGGCCTGTCAAGAAGCTGCGTTTCACAGGCCTTTGTATGTGACGTTCCCGGTTGGCTTTGAGAGCACTGTGCAGAGCCAGTTGTTTTAGCTTCCCAGAGAGCAGGAAGCAAGATGCTTTGGGGCCTCTCTCACACTTTGGAAATAAAGGCAGCCCTTTGGGCCTGGCAGCCCTAGGCCAATGGAGTACACCCAGAGCAGAAGTTCTACCTCAGCCAGATCAGGCCTTCCAAGAAACTGCGTCTCACAGGCCTTTCTCTGTCACGTTGCCGGTAGGCTGTGAGAGCACTGTGCAGAGCCAGTTGTTTCTTAGCTTCCCAAAGATTTGGAAGCAAGATGCTTTGGGGACTCTCAGCCCCTTTGGAAACAAGGCGGCCCTTTGGGCCTGGCAGCTCTAGGCCAAAGTAGCACGCCCAGAGCAGGAGTTCTACTTCAGCCAGATCAGGCCTGCCAAGAAACTGCGTTTCACAGGCCTTGGTAAGAGATGTTCCCGGTAGGCTGTGAGAGCACTGTGGAGAGCCAGTTGCTTTAGCTTCCCACAGAGCTGGAAGCAAGATGCTTTGGGGCCTCTCTCTCCCTTTGGACACAAGGCAGCCGTTTGGGCCTGGCAGCTCTAGGCCAATGGAGCACACCCACAGCAGAAGTTCTACTTCAGGCAGATCAGTCCTGCCCAGAAACTGCGTTTCACAGCCCTTGGTAAGAGATGTTCACGGTAGGCTGTGAGAGCACTGGGCAGAACCAGTTGTTTTTTAGCTTCCCAAAGTGCTGGAGGCAAGATGCTTTGGGGCCTCTCTCACCCTTTGGAAACAAGGCAGCCCTTAGGTCCTGGTAGCTCTAGGCCTATGTAGCACAACCAGAACAGAAGTTCTACTTCAGCCAGGTCAGGCCTGCCAAGAAACTGCGTTTCACAGGCCTTTCAAAGAGATGTTCTCTTAGGCTGTAAGAGCACTGGGCAGAGCCAGCTGTTTCTTAGCTTCCCGAAGAGCTGGGAGCAAGATGCTTTGGGTCCACTCTCCGTCTTTGGAAACAAGGCAGCCCTTTGGGCCTGGCAGCTCTAGGGCAATGGAGCACGCCCAGAGCAGAAGTTCTACTTCAGCCAGATCAGGCCTGCCAGGAAACTGCGTTTCACAGGCCTTGGTAAGAGATGTTCCCGGTAGGCTGTAAGAGCACTGGGCAGAGCCAGTTGTTTCTTACCTTCCTGAAAAGCTGGAAGCAAGATGCTTGGGACCCCTCTGCCCGTTTGGGAACAAGGCAGCCTTTTGGGTCGGGAAGCTCTAGGCCAATGGAGCACACGCAGAGCAGGAGTTCTACTTCAGCCTGATCAGGCCTGCAGAGAAACAGCGTTTGACAGGCCTTGGTAAGAGATGTTCCCGGTAGGTGTAAGAGCACTGGGCAGAGCCAGTTGTTTCTTAGCTTCGCAAAGACCGGGAAGCAAGATGCTTTGGGCCTCTCTGCCCCTTGGAAACAGGGCAGCACTTGGGGCCTGGCAGCTCTAGGGCAATGGAGCACACCCAGAGCCGGAGTTCTACTTCAGCCAGATGAGGCCTGCCAAGAAACTGCGTTTCACAGGCCTTTCAAAGACATGTTCCCGGTAGGCTGTAAGAGCACGGGCCAGAGCGAGTTGGTTCTTAGCTTCCCAGAGAGCTGGAAGCAAGATGCTTTGGGGCCTCTCTGCCCCTTTGGAAACAAGGCAGCACCTTGGGCCTGGCAGCTCTAGGGCAATGGAGCACACCCAGAGCAGAAGTTCTACTTCAGCCAAATCAGGCCTGCCAGGAAACGGCGTTTCACAGGCCTTGGTAAGAGATGTTCCCGGTAGGCTGTAAGAGCACTGGGCAACGCCAGATGTTTCTTAGCTTCCCGAAGAGCTGGAAGCAAGATGCTTTGGTGCCACTCTCTCACTTTGGACTCAAGGCAGCCCTTTGGGGCAGGTAGCTCTAGGCCAGTGGAGCACACCCAGAGCAGAAGTTCTACTTCGGCCAGTTCAGGCCACCAGCAAACTGCGTTTCACAGGCCTTGGTAAGAGATGTTCCCGGTAGGCTGTAAGAGCACTGGGCAACGCCAGATGTTTCTTAGCTTCCCGAAGAGCTGGAAGCAAGATGCTTTGGGGCCTCTCATCCCCTTTGCAAACAAGGCGGCCCTTTGGGCCAGGCAGCTCTAGGCCAATGGAGCACACCCAGAGCAGCAGTTCTACTTCAGCTAGATCAGGCCAACAACAAAGTGCGTTTCACAGGGCTTGGTAAGAGATTTTCTCTCAGGCTGTAAGAGCACTGGGCAGAGCCAGTTGTTTCTTAGCTTCCCAAAGAGCTGGAAGCAAGATGCTTTGGGGGCTCCCTGCCCCTTTGCCAACAAGGCCGACCTTTCGGCCTTTCAGCTCTAGGCCAATGGAGCACACCCAGAGCAGAAGTTCTACCTCAGCCAGATAAGGCCTGCCAAGAAACTGCGTTTCAATGGCTTTGGGAAGAGATGTTGCCGGTACTCTGTCAGAGCACTGGGCAGAGACAGTTGTTTCTTAGCTTCCCAATGAGCTGGAAGCAAGATGCTTTGGGGCCTCTCTGCCCCTTTGGAAACAAGGCATCCCTTTGGGCCTTTCAGCTCTAGGGCAATGGAGCACACCCAGAGCAGAAGTTCTACCTCAGCCAGATCAGGCCTGCCAAGAAACTGCTTTTCACAGGCCTTCGTAAGAGGTGTTCCCGGAAGGCTGTAAGAGTACCTGGCAGAGCGAGTTGTTTCTTAGCTTCAAAAACAGCTGGAAGCAACCTGATTTGGGGCCTCTCTCCCCCTTTGGAAACAAAGCAGCCTTTGTGCCTGGCAGCTCTAGGCCAAAGTAGCACACCCAGAGCACAAGTTCTACCTCAGCCAGATAAGGCCTGTCAAGAAGCTGCGTTTCACAGGCCTTTGTATGTGACGTTCCCGGTTGGCTTTGAGAGCACTGTGCAGAGCCAGTTGTTTTAGCTTCCCAGAGAGAAGGAAGCAAGATGCTTTGGGGCCTCTCTCACACTTTGGAAATAAAGGCAGCCCTTTGGGCCTGGCAGCCCTAGGCCAATGGAGTACACCCAGAGCAGAAGTTCTACCTCAGCCAGATCAGGCCTTCCAAGAAACTGCGTCTCACAGGCCTTTCTCTGTCACGTTGCCGGTAGGCTGTGAGAGCACTGTGCAGAGCCAGTTGTTTCTTAGCTTCCCAAAGATTTGGAAGCAAGATGCTTTGGGGACTCTCAGCCCCTTTGGAAACAAGGCGGCCCTTTGGGCCTGGCAGCTCTAGGCCAAAGTAGCACGCCCAGAGCAGGAGTTCTACTTCAGCCAGATCAGGCCTGCCAAGAAACTGCGTTTCACAGGCCTTGGTAAGAGATGTTCCCGGTAGGCTGTGAGAGCACTGTGGAGAGCCAGTTGCTTTAGCTTCCCACAGAGCTGGAAGCAAGATGCCTTGGGGCCTCTCTCTCCCTTTGGACACAAGGCAGCCGTTTGCGCCTGGCAGCTCTAGGCCAATGGAGCACACCCACAGCAGAAGTTCTACTTCAGGCAGATCAGTCCTGCCCAGAAACTGCGTTTCACAGCCCTTGGTAAGAGATGTTCACGGTAGGCTGTGAGAGCACTGGGCAGAACCAGTTGTTTTTTAGCTTCCCAAAGTGCTGGAGGCAAGATGCTTTGGGGCCTCTCTCACCCTTTGGAAACAAGGCAGCCCTTAGGTCCTGGTAGCTCTAGGCCTATGTAGCACAACCAGAACAGAAGTTCTACTTCAGCCAGGTCAGGCCTGCCAGGAAACTGCGTTTCACAGGCCTTGGTAAGAGATGTTCCCGGTAGGCTGTAAGAGCACTGGGCAGAGCCAGTTGTTTCTTACCTTCCTGAAAAGCTGGAAGCAAGATGCTTGGGACCCCTCTGCCCGTTTGGGAACAAGGCAGCCTTTTGGGTCGGGAAGCTCTAGGCCAATGGAGCACACGCAGAGCAGGAGTTCTACTTCAGCCTGATCAGGCCTGCAAAGAAACAGCGTTTGACAGGCCTTGGTAAGAGATGTTCCCGGTAGGTGTAAGAGCACTGGGCAGAGCCAGTTGTGTCTTAGCTTCGCAAAGACCGGGAAGCAAGATGCTTTGGGCCTCTCTGCCCCTTGGAAACAGGGCAGCACTTTGGGCCTGGCAGCTCTAGGGCAATGGAGCACACCCAGAGCCGGAGTTCTACTTCAGCCAGATGAGGCCTGCCAAGAAACTGCGTTTCACAGGCCTTTCAAAGACATGTTCCCGGTAGGCTGTAAGAGCACGGGGCAGAGCGAGTTGGTTCTTAGCTTCCCAGAGAGCTGGAAGCAAGATGCTTTGGGGCCTCTCTGCCCCTTTGGAAACAAGGCAGCACCTTGGGCCTGGCAGCTCTAGGGCAATGGAGCACACCCAGAGCAGAAGTTCTACTTCAGCCAAATCAGGCCTGCCAGGAAACGGCGTTTCACAGGCCTTGGTAAGAGATGTTCCCGGTAGGCTGTAAGAGCACTGGGCAACGCCAGATGTTTCTTAGCTTCCCGAAGAGCTGGAAGCGAGAAGCTTTGGTGCAACTCTCTCACTTTGGACTCAAGGCAGCCCTTTGGGGCAGGTAGCTCTAGGCCAGTGGAGCACACCCAGAGCAGAAGTTCTACTTCGGCCAGTTCAGGCCACCAACAAACTGCGTTTCACAGGCCTTGGTAAGAGATGTTCCCGGTAGGCTGTAAGAGCACTGGGCAACGCCAGATGTTTCTTAGCTTCCCGAAGAGCTGGAAGCAAGATGCTTTGGGGCCTCTCATCCCCTTTGCAAACAAGGCGGCCCTTTGGGCCAGGCAGCTCTAGGCCAATGGAGCACACCCAGAGCAGAAGTTCTACTTCGGCCAGTTCAGGCCACCAACAAACTGCGTTTCACAGGCCTTGGCAAGAGATGTTCCCGGTAGGCTGTAAGAGCACTGGGCAACGCCAGATGTTTCTTAGCTTCCCGAAGAGCTGGAAGCAAGATGCTTTGGGGCCTCTCATCCCCTTTGCAAACAAGGCCGACCTTTGGGCCAGGCAGCTCTAGGCCAATGGAGCACACCCAGAGCAGAAGTTCTACCTCAACCAGATAAGGCCTGCCAAGAAACTGCGTTTCAAAGGCTTTGGTAAGATATGTTCCCGGTACTCTGTTAGAGCACTGGGCAGAGCCATTTGTTTCTTAGCTTCCCAAAGAGCTGGAAGCAAGATGCTTTGGGGGCTCCCTGCCCCTTTGCCAACACGGGCGACCTTTGGGCCTTTCAGCTCTAGGCCAATGGAGCACACCCAGAGCAGAAGTCCTACTTCAGCCAGATCAGGCCTGCCAAGGAACTGCGTTTCAGAGGCCTTTGTATGTGACGTTCCCGGTATTCTGCGAGAGCACGGTGCAGAGCCAGTTGTTTCCTTGTTTCCCAAACAGCTGGAAGCAAGACGCTTTGGGGCCTCTCTGACCCTTTGGAAACAAGGCAGCACGTTGGGTCTGGCAGCTCTAGGGCAATGGAGCACAACCAGAGCCGAAGTTCTACTTCTTCCACATCAGGCCTGCCTAGACAGTGCGTTTCACAGGCCTTGATAAGAGATGTTCTCTTAGGCTATAAGAGCACTGGGCACAGCCAGTTGTTTCTTAGCTTCCCAAGAGGTGGAAGAAAGATGCTTTGGGGCCTCTCTCCCCCTTTGGAAACAAGGCAGCCCTTTGGGCCTTTCAGCTCTAGGGCAATGGAGCACACCCAGAGCAGAAGTTCTACCTCAGCCAGATCAGGCCTGCCAAGAAACTGCTTTTCACAGGCCTTCGTAAGAGGTGTTCCCGGAAGGCTGTAAGAGTACCTGGCAGAGCGAGTTGTTTCTTAGCTTCAAAAACAGCTGGAAGCAACATGATTTGGGGCCTCTCTCCCCCTTTGGAAACAAAGCAGCCTTGGTGCCTGGCAGCTCTAGGCCAAAGTAGCACACCCAGAGCACAAGTTCTACCTCAGCCAGATAAGGCCTGTCAAGAAGCTGCGTTTCACAGGCCTTTGTATGTGACGTTCCCGGTTGGCTTTGAGAGCACTGTGCAGAGCCAGTTGTTTTAGCTTCCCAGAGAGCAGGAAGCAAGATGCTTTGGGGCCTCTCTCACACTTTGGAAATAAAGGCAGCCCTTTGGGCCTGGCAGCCCTAGGCCAATGGAGTACACCCAGAGCAGAAGTTCTACCTCAGCCAGATCAGGCCTTCCAAGAAACTGCGTCTCACAGGCCTTTCTCTGTCACGTTGCCGGTAGGCTGTGAGAGCACTGTGCAGAGCCAGTTGTTTCTTAGCTTCCCAAAGATTTGGAAGCAAGATGCTTTGGGGACTCTCAGCCCCTTTGGAAACAAGGCGGCCCTTTGGGCCTGGCAGCTCTAGGCCAAAGTAGCACGCCCAGAGCAGGAGTTCTACTTCAGCCAGATCAGGCCTGCCAAGAAACTGCGTTTCACAGGCCTTGGTAAGAGATGTTCCCGGTAGGCTGTGAGAGCACTGTGGAGAGCCAGTTGCTTTAGCTTCCCACAGAGCTGGAAGCAAGATGCTTTGGGGCCTCTCTCTCCCTTTGGACACAAGGCAGCCGTTTGGGCCTGGCAGCTCTAGGCCAATGGAGCACACCCACAGCAGAAGTTCTACTTCAGGCAGATCAGTCCTGCCCAGAAACTGCGTTTCACAGCCCTTGGTAAGAGATGTTCACGGTAGGCTGTGAGAGCACTGGGCAGAACCAGTTGTTTTTTAGCTTCCCAAAGTGCTGGAGGCAAGATGCTTTGGGGCCTCTCTCACCCTTTGGAAACAAGGCAGCCCTTAGGTCCTGGTAGCTCTAGGCCTATGTAGCACAACCAGAACAGAAGTTCTACTTCAGCCAGGTCAGGCCTGCCAAGAAACTGCGTTTCACAGGCCTTTCAAAGAGATGTTCTCTTAGGCTGTAAGAGCACTGGGCAGAGCCAGCTGTTTCTTAGCTTCCCGAAGAGCTGGGAGCAAGATGCTTTGGGTCCACTCTCCGTCTTTGGAAACAAGGCAGCCCTTTGGGCCTGGCAGCTCTAGGGCAATGGAGCACGCCCAGAGCAGAAGTTCTACTTCAGCCAGATCAGGCCTGCCAGGAAACTGCGTTTCACAGGCCTTGGTAAGAGATGTTCCCGGTAGGCTGTAAGAGCACTGGGCAGAGCCAGTTGTTTCTTACCTTCCTGAAAAGCTGGAAGCAAGATGCTTGGGACCCCTCTGCCCGTTTGGGAACAAGGCAGCCTTTTGGGTCGGGAAGCTCTAGGCCAATGGAGCACACGCAGAGCAGGAGTTCTACTTCAGCCTGATCAGGCCTGCAGAGAAACAGCGTTTGACAGGCCTTGGTAAGAGATGTTCCCGGTAGGTGTAAGAGCACTGGGCAGAGCCAGTTGTTTCTTAGCTTCGCAAAGACCGGGAAGCAAGATGCTTTGGGCCTCTCTGCCCCTTGGAAACAGGGCAGCACTTGGGGCCTGGCAGCTCTAGGGCAATGGAGCACACCCAGAGCCGGAGTTCTACTTCAGCCAGATGAGGCCTGCCAAGAAACTGCGTTTCACAGGCCTTTCAAAGACATGTTCCCGGTAGGCTGTAAGAGCACGGGCCAGAGCGAGTTGGTTCTTAGCTTCCCAGAGAGCTGGAAGCAAGATGCTTTGGGGCCTCTCTGCCCCTTTGGAAACAAGGCAGCACCTTGGGCCTGGCAGCTCTAGGGCAATGGAGCACACCCAGAGCAGAAGTTCTACTTCAGCCAAATCAGGCCTGCCAGGAAACGGCGTTTCACAGGCCTTGGTAAGAGATGTTCCCGGTAGGCTGTAAGAGCACTGGGCAACGCCAGATGTTTCTTAGCTTCCCGAAGAGCTGGAAGCAAGATGCTTTGGTGCCACTCTCTCACTTTGGACTCAAGGCAGCCCTTTGGGGCAGGTAGCTCTAGGCCAGTGGAGCACACCCAGAGCAGAAGTTCTACTTCGGCCAGTTCAGGCCACCAACAAACTGCGTTTCACAGGCCTTGGTAAGAGATGTTCCCGGTAGGCTGTAAGAGCACTGGGCAACGCCAGATGTTTCTTAGCTTCCCGAAGAGCTGGAAGCAAGATGCTTTGGGGCCTCTCATCCCCTTTGCAAACAAGGCGGCCCTTTGGGCCAGGCAGCTCTAGGCCAATGGAGCACACCCAGAGCAGCAGTTCTACTTCAGCTAGATCAGGCCAACAACAAAGTGCGTTTCACAGGGCTTGGTAAGAGATTTTCTCTCAGGCTGTAAGAGCACTGGGCAGAGCCAGTTGTTTCTTAGCTTCCCAAAGAGCTGGAAGCAAGACGCTTAGGGGGCTCCCTGCCCCTTTGCCAACAAGGCCGACCTTTCGGCCTTTCAGCTCTAGGCCAATGGAGCACACCCAGAGCAGAAGTTCTACCTCAGCCAGATAAGGCCTGCCAAGAAACTGCGTTTCAATGGCTTTGGGAAGAGATGTTGCCGGTACTCTGTCAGAGCACTGGGCAGAGACAGTTGTTTCTTAGCTTCCCAATGAGCTGGAAGCAAGATGCTTTGGGGCCTCTCTGCCCCTTTGGAAACAAGGCATCCCTTTGGGCCTTTCAGCTCTAGGGCAATGGAGCACACCCAGAGCAGAAGTTCTACCTCAGCCAGATCAGGCCTGCCAAGAAACTGCTTTTCACAGGCCTTCGTAAGAGGTGTTCCCGGAAGGCTGTAAGAGTACCTGGCAGAGCGAGTTGTTTCTTAGCTTCAAAAACAGCTGGAAGCAACCTGATTTGGGGCCTCTCTCCCCCTTTGGAAACAAAGCAGCCTTTGTGCCTGGCAGCTCTAGGCCAAAGTAGCACACCCAGAGCACAAGTTCTACCTCAGCCAGATAAGGCCTGTCAAGAAGCTGCGTTTCACAGGCCTTTGTATGTGACGTTCCCGGTTGGCTTTGAGAGCACTGTGCAGAGCCAGTTGTTTTAGCTTCCCAGAGAGAAGGAAGCAAGATGCTTTGGGGCCTCTCTCACACTTTGGAAATAAAGGCAGCCCTTTGGGCCTGGCAGCCCTAGGCCAATGGAGTACACCCAGAGCAGAAGTTCTACCTCAGCCAGATCAGGCCTTCCAAGAAACTGCGTCTCACAGGCCTTTCTCTGTCACGTTGCCGGTAGGCTGTGAGAGCACTGTGCAGAGCCAGTTGTTTCTTAGCTTCCCAAAGATTTGGAAGCAAGATGCTTTGGGGACTCTCAGCCCCTTTGGAAACAAGGCGGCCCTTTGGGCCTGGCAGCTCTAGGCCAAAGTAGCACGCCCAGAGCAGGAGTTCTACTTCAGCCAGATCAGGCCTGCCAAGAAACTGCGTTTCACAGGCCTTGGTAAGAGATGTTCCCGGTAGGCTGTGAGAGCACTGTGGAGAGCCAGTTGCTTTAGCTTCCCACAGAGCTGGAAGCAAGATGCCTTGGGGCCTCTCTCTCCCTTTGGACACAAGGCAGCCGTTTGCGCCTGGCAGCTCTAGGCCAATGGAGCACACCCACAGCAGAAGTTCTACTTCAGGCAGATCAGTCCTGCCCAGAAACTGCGTTTCACAGCCCTTGGTAAGAGATGTTCACGGTAGGCTGTGAGAGCACTGGGCAGAACCAGTTGTTTTTTAGCTTCCCAAAGTGCTGGAGGCAAGATGCTTTGGGGCCTCTCTCACCCTTTGGAAACAAGGCAGCCCTTAGGTCCTGGTAGCTCTAGGCCTATGTAGCACAACCAGAACAGAAGTTCTACTTCAGCCAGGTCAGGCCTGCCAGGAAACTGCGTTTCACAGGCCTTGGTAAGAGATGTTCCCGGTAGGCTGTAAGAGCACTGGGCAGAGCCAGTTGTTTCTTACCTTCCTGAAAAGCTGGAAGCAAGATGCTTGGGACCCCTCTGCCCGTTTGGGAACAAGGCAGCCTTTTGGGTCGGGAAGCTCTAGGCCAATGGAGCACACGCAGAGCAGGAGTTCTACTTCAGCCTGATCAGGCCTGCAAAGAAACAGCGTTTGACAGGCCTTGGTAAGAGATGTTCCCGGTAGGTGTAAGAGCACTGGGCAGAGCCAGTTGTGTCTTAGCTTCGCAAAGACCGGGAAGCAAGATGCTTTGGGCCTCTCTGCCCCTTGGAAACAGGGCAGCACTTTGGGCCTGGCAGCTCTAGGGCAATGGAGCACACCCAGAGCCGGAGTTCTACTTCAGCCAGATGAGGCCTGCCAAGAAACTGCGTTTCACAGGCCTTTCAAAGACATGTTCCCGGTAGGCTGTAAGAGCACGGGGCAGAGCGAGTTGGTTCTTAGCTTCCCAGAGAGCTGGAAGCAAGATGCTTTGGGGCCTCTCTGCCCCTTTGGAAACAAGGCAGCACCTTGGGCCTGGCAGCTCTAGGGCAATGGAGCACACCCAGAGCAGAAGTTCTACTTCAGCCAAATCAGGCCTGCCAGGAAACGGCGTTTCACAGGCCTTGGTAAGAGATGTTCCCGGTAGGCTGTAAGAGCACTGGGCAACGCCAGATGTTTCTTAGCTTCCCGAAGAGCTGGAAGCGAGAAGCTTTGGTGCAACTCTCTCACTTTGGACTCAAGGCAGCCCTTTGGGGCAGGTAGCTCTAGGCCAGTGGAGCACACCCAGAGCAGAAGTTCTACTTCGGCCAGTTCAGGCCACCAACAAACTGCGTTTCACAGGCCTTGGTAAGAGATGTTCCCGGTAGGCTGTAAGAGCACTGGGCAACGCCAGATGTTTCTTAGCTTCCCGAAGAGCTGGAAGCAAGATGCTTTGGGGCCTCTCATCCCCTTTGCAAACAAGGCGGCCCTTTGGGCCAGGCAGCTCTAGGCCAATGGAGCACACCCAGAGCAGAAGTTCTACTTCGGCCAGTTCAGGCCACCAACAAACTGCGTTTCACAGGCCTTGGCAAGAGATGTTCCCGGTAGGCTGTAAGAGCACTGGGCAACGCCAGATGTTTCTTAGCTTCCCGAAGAGCTGGAAGCAAGATGCTTTGGGGCCTCTCATCCCCTTTGCAAACAAGGCCGACCTTTGGGCCAGGCAGCTCTAGGCCAATGGAGCACACCCAGAGCAGAAGTTCTACCTCAACCAGATAAGGCCTGCCAAGAAACTGCGTTTCAAAGGCTTTGGTAAGATATGTTCCCGGTACTCTGTTAGAGCACTGGGCAGAGCCATTTGTTTCTTAGCTTCCCAAAGAGCTGGAAGCAAGATGCTTTGGGGGCTCCCTGCCCCTTTGCCAACACGGGCGACCTTTGGGCCTTTCAGCTCTAGGCCAATGGAGCACACCCAGAGCAGAAGTCCTACTTCAGCCAGATCAGGCCTGCCAAGGAACTGCGTTTCAGAGGCCTTTGTATGTGACGTTCCCGGTATTCTGCGAGAGCACGGTGCAGAGCCAGTTGTTTCCTTGTTTCCCAAACAGCTGGAAGCAAGACGCTTTGGGGCCTCTCTGACCCTTTGGAAACAAGGCAGCACGTTGGGTCTGGCAGCTCTAGGGCAATGGAGCACACCCAGAGCCGAAGTTCTACTTCTTCCACATCAGGCCTGCCTAGACAGTGCGTTTCACAGGCCTTGATAAGAGATGTTCTCTTAGGCTATAAGAGCACTGGGCACAGCCAGTTGTTTCTTAGCTTCCCAAGAGGTGGAAGAAAGATGCTTTGGGGCCTCTCTCCCCCTTTGGAAACAAGGCAGCCCTTTGGGCCTTTCAGCTCTAGGGCAATGGAGCACACCCAGAGCAGAAGTTCTACCTCAGCCAGATCAGGCCTGCCAAGAAACTGCTTTTCACAGGCCTTCGTAAGAGGTGTTCCCGGAAGGCTGTAAGAGTACCTGGCAGAGCGAGTTGTTTCTTAGCTTCAAAAACAGCTGGAAGCAACATGATTTGGGGCCTCTCTCCCCCTTTGGAAACAAAGCAGCCTTTGTGCCTGGCAGCTCTAGGCCAAAGTAGCACACCCAGAGCACAAGTTCTACCTCAGCCAGATAAGGCCTGTCAAGAAGCTGCGTTTCACAGGCCTTTGTATGTGACGTTCCCGGTTGGCTTTGAGAGCACTGTGCAGAGCCAGTTGTTTTAGCTTCCCAGAGAGCAGGAAGCAAGATGCTTTGGGGCCTCTCTCACACTTTGGAAATAAAGGCAGCCCTTTGGGCCTGGCAGCCCTAGGCCAATGGAGTACACCCAGAGCAGAAGTTCTACCTCAGCCAGATCAGGCCTTCCAAGAAACTGCGTCTCACAGGCCTTTCTCTGTCACGTTGCCGGTAGGCTGTGAGAGCACTGTGCAGAGCCAGTTGTTTCTTAGCTTCCCAAAGATTTGGAAGCAAGATGCTTTGGGGACTCTCAGCCCCTTTGGAAACAAGGCGGCCCTTTGGGCCTGGCAGCTCTAGGCCAAAGTAGCACGCCCAGAGCAGGAGTTCTACTTCAGCCAGATCAGGCCTGCCAAGAAACTGCGTTTCACAGGCCTTGGTAAGAGATGTTCCCGGTAGGCTGTGAGAGCACTGTGGAGAGCCAGTTGCTTTAGCTTCCCACAGAGCTGGAAGCAAGATGCTTTGGGGCCTCTCTCTCCCTTTGGACACAAGGCAGCCGTTTGGGCCTGGCAGCTCTAGGCCAATGGAGCACACCCACAGCAGAAGTTCTACTTCAGGCAGATCAGTCCTGCCCAGAAACTGCGTTTCACAGCCCTTGGTAAGAGATGTTCACGGTAGGCTGTGAGAGCACTGGGCAGAACCAGTTGTTTTTTAGCTTCCCAAAGTGCTGGAGGCAAGATGCTTTGGGGCCTCTCTCACCCTTTGGAAACAAGGCAGCCCTTAGGTCCTGGTAGCTCTAGGCCTATGTAGCACAACCAGAACAGAAGTTCTACTTCAGCCAGGTCAGGCCTGCCAAGAAACTGCGTTTCACAGGCCTTTCAAAGAGATGTTCTCTTAGGCTGTAAGAGCACTGGGCAGAGCCAGCTGTTTCTTAGCTTCCCGAAGAGCTGGGAGCAAGATGCTTTGGGTCCACTCTCCGTCTTTGGAAACAAGGCAGCCCTTTGGGCCTGGCAGCTCTAGGGCAATGGAGCACGCCCAGAGCAGAAGTTCTACTTCAGCCAGATCAGGCCTGCCAGGAAACTGCGTTTCACAGGCCTTGGTAAGAGATGTTCCCGGTAGGCTGTAAGAGCACTGGGCAGAGCCAGTTGTTTCTTACCTTCCTGAAAAGCTGGAAGCAAGATGCTTGGGACCCCTCTGCCCGTTTGGGAACAAGGCAGCCTTTTGGGTCGGGAAGCTCTAGGCCAATGGAGCACACGCAGAGCAGGAGTTCTACTTCAGCCTGATCAGGCCTGCAGAGAAACAGCGTTTGACAGGCCTTGGTAAGAGATGTTCCCGGTAGGTGTAAGAGCACTGGGCAGAGCCAGTTGTTTCTTAGCTTCGCAAAGACCGGGAAGCAAGATGCTTTGGGCCTCTCTGCCCCTTGGAAACAGGGCAGCACTTGGGGCCTGGCAGCTCTAGGGCAATGGAGCACACCCAGAGCCGGAGTTCTACTTCAGCCAGATGAGGCCTGCCAAGAAACTGCGTTTCACAGGCCTTTCAAAGACATGTTCCCGGTAGGCTGTAAGAGCACGGGCCAGAGCGAGTTGGTTCTTAGCTTCCCAGAGAGCTGGAAGCAAGATGCTTTGGGGCCTCTCTGCCCCTTTGGAAACAAGGCAGCACCTTGGGCCTGGCAGCTCTAGGGCAATGGAGCACACCCAGAGCAGAAGTTCTACTTCAGCCAAATCAGGCCTGCCAGGAAACGGCGTTTCACAGGCCTTGGTAAGAGATGTTCCCGGTAGGCTGTAAGAGCACTGGGCAACGCCAGATGTTTCTTAGCTTCCCGAAGAGCTGGAAGCAAGATGCTTTGGTGCCACTCTCTCACTTTGGACTCAAGGCAGCCCTTTGGGGCAGGTAGCTCTAGGCCAGTGGAGCACACCCAGAGCAGAAGTTCTACTTCGGCCAGTTCAGGCCACCAACAAACTGCGTTTCACAGGCCTTGGTAAGAGATGTTCCCGGTAGGCTGTAAGAGCACTGGGCAACGCCAGATGTTTCTTAGCTTCCCGAAGAGCTGGAAGCAAGATGCTTTGGGGCCTCTCATCCCCTTTGCAAACAAGGCGGCCCTTTGGGCCAGGCAGCTCTAGGCCAATGGAGCACACCCAGAGCAGCAGTTCTACTTCAGCTAGATCAGGCCAACAACAAAGTGCGTTTCACAGGGCTTGGTAAGAGATTTTCTCTCAGGCTGTAAGAGCACTGGGCAGAGCCAGTTGTTTCTTAGCTTCCCAAAGAGCTGGAAGCAAGATGCTTTGGGGGCTCCCTGCCCCTTTGCCAACAAGGCCGACCTTTCGGCCTTTCAGCTCTAGGCCAATGGAGCACACCCAGAGCAGAAGTTCTACCTCAGCCAGATAAGGCCTGCCAAGAAACTGCGTTTCAATGGCTTTGGGAAGAGATGTTGCCGGTACTCTGTCAGAGCACTGGGCAGAGACAGTTGTTTCTTAGCTTCCCAATGAGCTGGAAGCAAGATGCTTTGGGGCCTCTCTGCCCCTTTGGAAACAAGGCATCCCTTTGGGCCTTTCAGCTCTAGGGCAATGGAGCACACCCAGAGCAGAAGTTCTACCTCAGCCAGATCAGGCCTGCCAAGAAACTGCTTTTCACAGGCCTTCGTAAGAGGTGTTCCCGGAAGGCTGTAAGAGTACCTGGCAGAGCGAGTTGTTTCTTAGCTTCAAAAACAGCTGGAAGCAACCTGATTTGGGGCCTCTCTCCCCCTTTGGAAACAAAGCAGCCTTTGTGCCTGGCAGCTCTAGGCCAAAGTAGCACACCCAGAGCACAAGTTCTACCTCAGCCAGATAAGGCCTGTCAAGAAGCTGCGTTTCACAGGCCTTTGTATGTGACGTTCCCGGTTGGCTTTGAGAGCACTGTGCAGAGCCAGTTGTTTTAGCTTCCCAGAGAGAAGGAAGCAAGATGCTTTGGGGCCTCTCTCACACTTTGGAAATAAAGGCAGCCCTTTGGGCCTGGCAGCCCTAGGCCAATGGAGTACACCCAGAGCAGAAGTTCTACCTCAGCCAGATCAGGCCTTCCAAGAAACTGCGTCTCACAGGCCTTTCTCTGTCACGTTGCCGGTAGGCTGTGAGAGCACTGTGCAGAGCCAGTTGTTTCTTAGCTTCCCAAAGATTTGGAAGCAAGATGCTTTGGGGACTCTCAGCCCCTTTGGAAACAAGGCGGCCCTTTGGGCCTGGCAGCTCTAGGCCAAAGTAGCACGCCCAGAGCAGGAGTTCTACTTCAGCCAGATCAGGCCTGCCAAGAAACTGCGTTTCACAGGCCTTGGTAAGAGATGTTCCCGGTAGGCAGTGAGAGCACTGTGGAGAGCCAGTTGCTTTAGCTTCCCACAGAGCTGGAAGCAAGATGCCTTGGGGCCTCTCTCTCCCTTTGGACACAAGGCAGCCGTTTGCGCCTGGCAGCTCTAGGCCAATGGAGCACACCCACAGCAGAAGTTCTACTTCAGGCAGATCAGTCCTGCCCAGAAACTGCGTTTCACAGCCCTTGGTAAGAGATGTTCACGGTAGGCTGTGAGAGCACTGGGCAGAACCAGTTGTTTTTTAGCTTCCCAAAGTGCTGGAGGCAAGATGCTTTGGGGCCTCTCTCACCCTTTGGAAACAAGGCAGCCCTTAGGTCCTGGTAGCTCTAGGCCTATGTAGCACAACCAGAACAGAAGTTCTACTTCAGCCAGGTCAGGCCTGCCAGGAAACTGCGTTTCACAGGCCTTGGTAAGAGATGTTCCCGGTAGGCTGTAAGAGCACTGGGCAGAGCCAGTTGTTTCTTACCTTCCTGAAAAGCTGGAAGCAAGATGCTTGGGACCCCTCTGCCCGTTTGGGAACAAGGCAGCCTTTTGGGTCGGGAAGCTCTAGGCCAATGGAGCACACGCAGAGCAGGAGTTCTACTTCAGCCTGATCAGGCCTGCAAAGAAACAGCGTTTGACAGGCCTTGGTAAGAGATGTTCCCGGTAGGTGTAAGAGCACTGGGCAGAGCCAGTTGTGTCTTAGCTTCGCAAAGACCGGGAAGCAAGATGCTTTGGGCCTCTCTGCCCCTTGGAAACAGGGCAGCACTTTGGGCCTGGCAGCTCTAGGGCAATGGAGCACACCCAGAGCCGGAGTTCTACTTCAGCCAGATGAGGCCTGCCAAGAAACTGCGTTTCACAGGCCTTTCAAAGACATGTTCCCGGTAGGCTGTAAGAGCACGGGGCAGAGCGAGTTGGTTCTTAGCTTCCCAGAGAGCTGGAAGCAAGATGCTTTGGGGCCTCTCTGCCCCTTTGGAAACAAGGCAGCACCTTGGGCCTGGCAGCTCTAGGGCAATGGAGCACACCCAGAGCAGAAGTTCTACTTCAGCCAAATCAGGCCTGCCAGGAAACGGCGTTTCACAGGCCTTGGTAAGAGATGTTCCCGGTAGGCTGTAAGAGCACTGGGCAACGCCAGATGTTTCTTAGCTTCCCGAAGAGCTGGAAGCGAGAAGCTTTGGTGCAACTCTCTCACTTTGGACTCAAGGCAGCCCTTTGGGGCAGGTAGCTCTAGGCCAGTGGAGCACACCCAGAGCAGAAGTTCTACTTCGGCCAGTTCAGGCCACCAACAAACTGCGTTTCACAGGCCTTGGTAAGAGATGTTCCCGGTAGGCTGTAAGAGCACTGGGCAACGCCAGATGTTTCTTAGCTTCCCGAAGAGCTGGAAGCAAGATGCTTTGGGGCCTCTCATCCCCTTTGCAAACAAGGCGGCCCTTTGGGCCAGGCAGCTCTAGGCCAATGGAGCACACCCAGAGCAGAAGTTCTACTTCGGCCAGTTCAGGCCACCAACAAACTGCGTTTCACAGGCCTTGGCAAGAGATGTTCCCGGTAGGCTGTAAGAGCACTGGGCAACGCCAGATGTTTCTTAGCTTCCCGAAGAGCTGGAAGCAAGATGCTTTGGGGCCTCTCATCCCCTTTGCAAACAAGGCCGACCTTTGGGCCAGGCAGCTCTAGGCCAATGGAGCACACCCAGAGCAGAAGTTCTACCTCAACCAGATAAGGCCTGCCAAGAAACTGCGTTTCAAAGGCTTTGGTAAGATATGTTCCCGGTACTCTGTTAGAGCACTGGGCAGAGCCATTTGTTTCTTAGCTTCCCAAAGAGCTGGAAGCAAGATGCTTTGGGGGCTCCCTGCCCCTTTGCCAACACGGGCGACCTTTGGGCCTTTCAGCTCTAGGCCAATGGAGCACACCCAGAGCAGAAGTCCTACTTCAGCCAGATCAGGCCTGCCAAGGAACTGCGTTTCAGAGGCCTTTGTATGTGACGTTCCCGGTATTCTGCGAGAGCACGGTGCAGAGCCAGTTGTTTCCTTGTTTCCCAAACAGCTGGAAGCAAGACGCTTTGGGGCCTCTCTGACCCTTTGGAAACAAGGCAGCACGTTGGGTCTGGCAGCTCTAGGGCAATGGAGCACAACCAGAGCCGAAGTTCTACTTCTTCCACATCAGGCCTGCCTAGACAGTGCGTTTCACAGGCCTTGATAAGAGATGTTCTCTTAGGCTATAAGAGCACTGGGCACAGCCAGTTGTTTCTTAGCTTCCCAAGAGGTGGAAGAAAGATGCTTTGGGGCCTCTCTCCCCCTTTGGAAACAAGGCAGCCCTTTGGGCCTTTCAGCTCTAGGGCAATGGAGCACAACCAGAGCCGAAGTTCTACTTCTTCCACATCAGGCCTGCCTAGACAGTGCGTTTCACAGGCCTTGATAAGAGATGTTCTCTTAGGCTATAAGAGCACTGGGCACAGCCAGTTGTTTCTTAGCTTCCCAAGAGGTGGAAGAAAGATGCTTTGGGGCCTCTCTCCCCCTTTGGAAACAAGGCAGCCCTTTGGGCCTTTCAGCTCTAGGGCAATGGAGCACACCCAGAGCAGAAGTTCTACCTCAGCCAGATCAGGCCTGCCAAGAAACTGCTTTTCACAGGCCTTCGTAAGAGGTGTTCCCGGAAGGCTGTAAGAGTACCTGGCAGAGCGAGTTGTTTCTTAGCTTCAAAAACAGCTGGAAGCAACATGATTTGGGGCCTCTCTCCCCCTTTGGAAACAAAGCAGCCTTTGTGCCTGGCAGCTCTAGGCCAAAGTAGCACACCCAGAGCACAAGTTCTACCTCAGCCAGATAAGGCCTGTCAAGAAGCTGCGTTTCACAGGCCTTTGTATGTGACGTTCCCGGTTGGCTTTGAGAGCACTGTGCAGAGCCAGTTGTTTTAGCTTCCCAGAGAGCAGGAAGCAAGATGCTTTGGGGCCTCTCTCACACTTTGGAAATAAAGGCAGCCCTTTGGGCCTGGCAGCCCTAGGCCAATGGAGTACACCCAGAGCAGAAGTTCTACCTCAGCCAGATCAGGCCTTCCAAGAAACTGCGTCTCACAGGCCTTTCTCTGTCACGTTGCCGGTAGGCTGTGAGAGCACTGTGCAGAGCCAGTTGTTTCTTAGCTTCCCAAAGATTTGGAAGCAAGATGCTTTGGGGACTCTCAGCCCCTTTGGAAACAAGGCGGCCCTTTGGGCCTGGCAGCTCTAGGCCAAAGTAGCACGCCCAGAGCAGGAGTTCTACTTCAGCCAGATCAGGCCTGCCAAGAAACTGCGTTTCACAGGCCTTGGTAAGAGATGTTCCCGGTAGGCTGTGAGAGCACTGTGGAGAGCCAGTTGCTTTAGCTTCCCACAGAGCTGGAAGCAAGATGCCTTGGGGCCTCTCTCTCCCTTTGGACACAAGGCAGCCGTTTGGGCCTGGCAGCTCTAGGCCAATGGAGCACACCCACAGCAGAAGTTCTACTTCAGGCAGATCAGTCCTGCCCAGAAACTGCGTTTCACAGCCCTTGGTAAGAGATGTTCACGGTAGGCTGTGAGAGCACTGGGCAGAACCAGTTGTTTTTTAGCTTCCCAAAGTGCTGGAGGCAAGATGCTTTGGGGCCTCTCTCACCCTTTGGAAACAAGGCAGCCCTTAGGTCCTGGTAGCTCTAGGCCTATGTAGCACAACCAGAACAGAAGTTCTACTTCAGCCAGGTCAGGCCTGCCAGGAAACTGCGTTTCACAGGCCTTGGTAAGAGATGTTCCCGGTAGGCTGTAAGAGCACTGGGCAGAGCCAGTTGTTTCTTACCTTCCTGAAAAGCTGGAAGCAAGATGCTTGGGACCCCTCTGCCCGTTTGGGAACAAGGCAGCCTTTTGGGGCGGGAAGCTCTAGGCCAATGGAGCACACGCAGAGCAGGAGTTCTACTTCAGCCTGATCAGGCCTGCAAAGAAACAGCGTTTGACAGGCCTTGGTAAGAGATGTTCCCGGTAGGTGTAAGAGCACTGGGCAGAGCCAGTTGTGTCTTAGCTTCGCAAAGACCGGGAAGCAAGATGCTTTGGGCCTCTCTGCCCCTTGGAAACAGGGCAGCACTTTGGGCCTGGCAGCTCTAGGGCAATGGAGCACACCCAGAGCCGGAGTTCTACTTCAGCCAGATGAGGCCTGCCAAGAAACTGCGTTTCACAGGCCTTTCAAAGACATGTTCCCGGTAGGCTGTAAGAGCACGGGGCAGAGCGAGTTGGTTCTTAGCTTCCCAGAGAGCTGGAAGCAAGATGCTTTGGGGCCTCTCTGCCCCTTTGGAAACAAGGCAGCACCTTGGGCCTGGCAGCTCTAGGGCAATGGAGCACACCCAGAGCAGAAGTTCTACTTCAGCCAAATCAGGCCTGCCAGGAAACGGCGTTTCACAGGCCTTGGTAAGAGATGTTCCCGGTAGGCTGTAAGAGCACTGGGCAACGCCAGATGTTTCTTAGCTTCCCGAAGAGCTGGAAGCGAGAAGCTTTGGTGCAACTCTCTCACTTTGGACTCAAGGCAGCCCTTTGGGGCAGGTAGCTCTAGGCCAGTGGAGCACACCCAGAGCAGAAGTTCTACTTCGGCCAGTTCAGGCCACCAACAAACTGCGTTTCACAGGCCTTGGTAAGAGATGTTCCCGGTAGGCTGTAAGAGCACTGGGCAACGCCAGATGTTTCTTAGCCTCCCGAAGAGCTGGAAGCAAGATGCTTTGGGGCCTCTCATCCCCTTTGCAAACAAGGCGGCCCTATGGGCCAGGCAGCTCTAGGCCAATGGAGCACACCCAGAACAGAAGTGCTACTTCGGCCAGTTCAGGCCACCAACAAACTGCGTTTCACAGGCCTTGGCAAGAGATGTTCCCGGTAGGCTGTAAGAGCACTGGGCAACGCCAGATGTTTCTTAGCTTCCCGAAGAGCTGGAAGCAAGATGCTTTGGGGCCTCTCATCCCCTTTGCAAACAAGGCCGACCTTTGGGCCAGGCAGCTCTAGGCCAATGGAGCACACCCAGAGCAGAAGTTCTACCTCAGCCAGATAAGGCCTGCCAAGAAACTGCGTTTCAAAGGCTTTGGTAAGATATGTTCCCGGTACTCTGTTAGAGCACTGGGCAGAGCCATTTGTTTCTTAGCTTCCCAAAGAGCTGGAAGCAAGATGCTTTGGGGGCTCCCTGCCCCTTTGCCAACACGGGCGACCTTTGGGCCTTTCAGCTCTAGGCCAATGGAGCACACCCAGAGCAGAAGTCCTACTTCAGCCAGATCAGGCCTGCCAAGGAACTGCGTTTCAGAGGCCTTTGTATGTGACGTTCCCGGTATTCTGCGAGAGCACGGTGCAGAGCCAGTTGTTTCCTTGTTTCCCAAACAGCTGGAAGCAAGACGCTTTGGGGCCTCTCTGACCCTTTGGAAACAAGGCAGCACGTTGGGTCTGGCAGCTCTAGGGCAATGGAGCACAACCAGAGCCGAAGTTCTACTTCTTCCACATCAGGCCTGCCTAGACAGTGCGTTTCACAGGCCTTGATAAGAGATGTTCTCTTAGGCTATAAGAGCACTGGGCACAGCCAGTTGTTTCTTAGCTTCCCAAGAGGTGGAAGAAAGATGCTTTGGGGCCTCTCTCCCCCTTTGGAAACAAGGCAGCCCTTTGGGCCTTTCAGCTCTAGGGCAATGGAGCACACCCAGAGCAGAAGTTCTACCTCAGCCAGATCAGGCCTGCCAAGAAACTGCTTTTCACAGGCCTTCGTAAGAGGTGTTCCCGGAAGGCTGTAAGAGTACCTGGCAGAGCGAGTTGTTTCTTAGCTTCAAAAACAGCTGGAAGCAACATGATTTGGGGCCTCTCTCCCCCTTTGGAAACAAAGCAGCCTTTGTGCCTGGCAGCTCTAGGCCAAAGTAGCACACCCAGAGCACAAGTTCTACCTCAGCCAGATAAGGCCTGTCAAGAAGCTGCGTTTCACAGGCCTTTGTATGTGACGTTCCCGGTTGGCTTTGAGAGCACTGTGCAGAGCCAGTTGTTTTAGCTTCCCAGAGAGCAGGAAGCAAGATGCTTTGGGGCCTCTCTCACACTTTGGAAATAAAGGCAGCCCTTTGGGCCTGGCAGCCCTAGGCCAATGGAGTACACCCAGAGCAGAAGTTCTACCTCAGCCAGATCAGGCCTTCCAAGAAACTGCGTCTCACAGGCCTTTCTCTGTCACGTTGCCGGTAGGCTGTGAGAGCACTGTGCAGAGCCAGTTGTTTCTTAGCTTCCCAAAGATTTGGAAGCAAGATGCTTTGGGGACTCTCAGCCCCTTTGGAAACAAGGCGGCCCTTTGGGCCTGGCAGCTCTAGGCCAAAGTAGCACGCCCAGAGCAGGAGTTCTACTTCAGCCAGATCAGGCCTGCCAAGAAACTGCGTTTCACAGGCCTTGGTAAGAGATGTTCCCGGTAGGCTGTGAGAGCACTGTGGAGAGCCAGTTGCTTTAGCTTCCCACAGAGCTGGAAGCAAGATGCTTTGGGGCCTCTCTCTCCCTTTGGACACAAGGCAGCCGTTTGGGCCTGGCAGCTCTAGGCCAATGGAGCACACCCACAGCAGAAGTTCTACTTCAGGCAGATCAGTCCTGCCCAGAAACTGCGTTTCACAGCCCTTGGTAAGAGATGTTCACGGTAGGCTGTGAGAGCACTGGGCAGAACCAGTTGTTTTTTAGCTTCCCAAAGTGCTGGAGGCAAGATGCTTTGGGGCCTCTCTCACCCTTTGGAAACAAGGCAGCCCTTAGGTCCTGGTAGCTCTAGGCCTATGTAGCACAACCAGAACAGAAGTTCTACTTCAGCCAGGTCAGGCCTGCCAAGAAACTGCGTTTCACAGGCCTTTCAAAGAGATGTTCTCTTAGGCTGTAAGAGCACTGGGCAGAGCCAGCTGTTTCTTAGCTTCCCGAAGAGCTGGGAGCAAGATGCTTTGGGTCCACTCTCCGTCTTTGGAAACAAGGCAGCCCTTTGGGCCTGGCAGCTCTAGGGCAATGGAGCACGCCCAGAGCAGAAGTTCTACTTCAGCCAGATCAGGCCTGCCAGGAAACTGCGTTTCACAGGCCTTGGTAAGAGATGTTCCCGGTAGGCTGTAAGAGCACTGGGCAGAGCCAGTTGTTTCTTACCTTCCTGAAAAGCTGGAAGCAAGATGCTTGGGACCCCTCTGCCCGTTTGGGAACAAGGCAGCCTTTTGGGTCGGGAAGCTCTAGGCCAATGGAGCACACGCAGAGCAGGAGTTCTACTTCAGCCTGATCAGGCCTGCAGAGAAACAGCGTTTGACAGGCCTTGGTAAGAGATGTTCCCGGTAGGTGTAAGAGCACTGGGCAGAGCCAGTTGATTCTTAGCTTCGCAAAGACCGGGAAGCAAGATGCTTTGGGCCTCTCTGCCCCTTGGAAACAGGGCAGCACTTGGGGCCTGGCAGCTCTAGGGCAATGGAGCACACCCAGAGCCGGAGTTCTACTTCAGCCAGATGAGGCCTGCCAAGAAACTGCGTTTCACAGGCCTTTCAAAGACATGTTCCCGGTAGGCTGTAAGAGCACGGGCCAGAGCGAGTTGGTTCTTAGCTTCCCAGAGAGCTGGAAGCAAGATGCTTTGGGGCCTCTCTGCCCCTTTGGAAACAAGGCAGCACCTTGGGCCTGGCAGCTCTAGGGCAATGGAGCACACCCAGAGCAGAAGTTCTACTTCAGCCAAATCAGGCCTGCCAGGAAACGGCGTTTCACAGGCCTTGGTAAGAGATGTTCCCGGTAGGCTGTAAGAGCACTGGGCAACGCCAGATGTTTCTTAGCTTCCCGAAGAGCTGGAAGCAAGATGCTTTGGTGCCACTCTCTCACTTTGGAATCAAGGCAGCCCTTTGGGGCAGGTAGCTCTAGGCCAGTGGAGCACACCCAGAGCAGAAGTTCTACTTCGGCCAGTTCAGGCCACCAACAAACTGCGTTTCACAGGCCTTGGTAAGAGATGTTCCCGGTAGGCTGTAAGAGCACTGGGCAACGCCAGATGTTTCGTAGCTTCCCGAAGAGCTGGAAGCAAGATGCTTTGGGGCCTCTCATCGCCTTTGCAAACAAGGCGGCCCTTTGGGCCAGGCAGCTCTAGGCCAATGGAGCACACCCAGAGCAGAAGTTCTACTTCAGCTAGATCAGGCCAACAACAAAGTGCGTTTCACAGGGCTTGGTAAGAGATTTTCTCTCAGGCTGTAAGAGCACTGGGCAGAGCCAGTTGTTTCTTAGCTTCCCAAAGAGCTGGAAGCAAGATGCTTTGGGGGCTCCCTGCCCCTTTGCCAACAAGGCCGACCTTTGGGCCTTTCAGCTCTAGGCCAATGGAGCACACCCAGAGCAGAAGTTCTACCTCAGCCAGATAAGGCCTGCCAAGAAACTGCGTTTCAATGGCTTTGGTAAGAGATGTTGCCGGTACTCTTTCAGAGCACTGGGCAGAGACAGTTGTTTCTTAGCTTCCCAATGAGCTGGAAGCAAGATGCTTTGGTGCCTCTCTGCCCCTGTGGAAACAAGGCATCCCTTTGGGCCTTTCAGCTCTAGGGCAATGGAGCACACCCAGAGCAGAAGTTCTACCTCAGCCAGATCAGGCCTGCCAAGAAACTGCTTTTCACAGGCCTTCGTAAGAGGTGTTCCCGGAAGGCTGTAAGAGTACCTGGCAGAGCGAGTTGTTTCTTAGCTTCAAAAACAGCTGGAAGCAACATGATTTGGGGCCTCTCTCCCCCTTTGGAAACAAAGCAGCCTTTGTGCCTGGCAGCTCTAGGCCAAAGTAGCACACCCAGAGCACAAGTTCTACCTCAGCCAGATAAGGCCTGTCAAGAAGCTGCGTTTCACAGGCCTTTGTATGTGACGTTCCCGGTTGGCTTTGAGAGCACTGTGCAGAGCCAGTTGTTTTAGCTTCCCAGAGAGCAGGAAGCAAGATGCTTTGGGGCCTCTCTCACACTTTGGAAATAAAGGCAGCCCTTTGGGCCTGGCAGCCCTAGGCCAATGGAGTACACCCAGAGCAGAAGTTCTACCTCAGCCAGATCAGGCCTTCCAAGAAACTGCGTCTCACAGGCCTTTCTCTGTCACGTTGCCGGTAGGCTGTGAGAGCACTGTGCAGAGCCAGTTGTTTCTTAGCTTCCCAAAGATTTGGAAGCAAGATGCTTTGGGGACTCTCAGCCCCTTTGGAAACAAGGCGGCCCTTTGGGCCTGGCAGCTCTAGGCCAAAGTAGCACGCCCAGAGCAGGAGTTCTACT
The DNA here is from genome assembly GCF_041296235.1 of Equus asinus. NCBI lineage: Eukaryota > Metazoa > Chordata > Mammalia > Perissodactyla > Equidae > Equus > Equus asinus. The sequence continues at coordinate 3,192,622 of NW_027225523.1, forward strand.
TCAGCCAGATCAGGCCTGCCAAGAAACTGCGTTTCACAGGCCTTGGTAAGAGATGTTCCCGGTAGGCTGTGAGAGCACTGTGGAGAGCCAGTTGCTTTAGCTTCCCACAGAGCTGGAAGCAAGATGCTTTGGGGCCTCTCTCTCCCTTTGGACACAAGGCAGCCGTTTGGGCCTGGCAGCTCTAGGCCAATGGAGCACACCCACAGCAGAAGTTCTACTTCAGGCAGATCAGTCCTGCCCAGAAACTGCGTTTCACAGCCCTTGGTAAGAGATGTTCACGGTAGGCTGTGAGAGCACTGGGCAGAACCAGTTGTTTTTTAGCTTCCCAAAGTGCTGGAGGCAAGATGCTTTGGGGCCTCTCTCACCCTTTGGAAACAAGGCAGCCCTTAGGTCCTGGTAGCTCTAGGCCTATGTAGCACAACCAGAACAGAAGTTCTACTTCAGCCAGGTCAGGCCTGCCAAGAAACTGCGTTTCACAGGCCTTTCAAAGAGATGTTCTCTTAGGCTGTAAGAGCACTGGGCAGAGCCAGCTGTTTCTTAGCTTCCCGAAGAGCTGGGAGCAAGATGCTTTGGGTCCACTCTCCGTCTTTGGAAACAAGGCATCCCTTTGGGCCTGGCAGCTCTAGGGCAATGGAGCACGCCCAGAGCAGAAGTTCTACTTCAGCCAGATCAGGCCTGCCAGGAAACTGCGTTTCACAGGCCTTGGTAAGAGATGTTCCCGGTAGGCTGTCAGAGCACTGGGCAGAGCCAGTTGTTTCTTACCTTCCTGAAAAGCTGGAAGCAAGATGCTTGGGACCCCTCTGCCCGTTTGGGAACAAGGCAGCCTTTTGGGTCGGGAAGCTCTAGGCCAATGGAGCACACGCAGAGCAGGAGTTCTACTTCAGCCTGATCAGGCCTGCAGAGAAACAGCGTTTGACAGGCCTTGGTAAGAGATGTTCCCGGTAGGTGTAAGAGCACTGGGCAGAGCCAGTTGTTTCTTAGCTTCGCAAAGACCGGGAAGCAAGATGCTTTGGGCCTCTCTGCCCCTTGGAAACAGGGCAGCACTTTGGGCCTGGCAGCTCTAGGGCAATGGAGCACACCCAGAGCCGGAGTTCTACTTCAGCCAGATGAGGCCTGCCAAGAAACTGCGTTTCACAGGCCTTTCAAAGACATGTTCCCGGTAGGCTGTAAGAGCACGGGGCAGAGCGAGTTGGTTCTTAGCTTCCCAGAGAGCTGGAAGCAAGATGCTTTGGGGCCTCTCTGCCCCTTTGGAAACAAGGCAGCACCTTGGGCCTGGCAGCTCTAGGGCAATGGAGCACACCCAGAGCAGAAGTTCTACTTCAGCCAAATCAGGCCTGCCAGGAAACGGCGTTTCACAGGCCTTGGTAAGAGATGTTCCCGGTAGGCTGTAAGAGCACTGGGCAACGCCAGATGTTTCTTAGCTTCCCGAAGAGCTGGAAGCGAGAAGCTTTGGTGCCACTCTCTCACTTTGGACTCAAGGCAGCCCTTTGGGGCAGGTAGCTCTAGGCCAGTGGAGCACACCCAGAGCAGAAGTTCTACTTCGGCCAGTTCAGGCCACCAACAAACTGCGTTTCACAGGCCTTGGTAAGAGATGTTCCCGGTAGGCTGTAAGAGCACTGGGCAACGCCAGATGTTTCTTAGCTTCCCGAAGAGCTGGAAGCAAGATGCTTTGGGGCCTCTCATCCCCTTTGCAAACAAGGCGGCCCTATGGGCCAGGCAGCTCTAGGCCAATGGAGCACACCCAGAGCAGAAGTTCTACTTCGGCCAGTTCAGGCCACCAACAAACTGCGTTTCACAGGCCTTGGCAAGAGATGTTCCCGGTAGGCTGTAAGAGCACTGGGCAACGCCAGATGTTTCTCAGCTTCCCGAAGAGCTGGAAGCAAGATGCTTTGGGGCCTCTCATCCCCTTTGCAAACAAGGCCGACCTTTGGGCCAGGCAGCTCTAGGCCAATGGAGCACACCCAGAGCAGAAGTTCTACCTCAGCCAGATAAGGCCTGCCAAGAAACTGCGTTTCAAAGGCTTTGGTAAGAGATGTTCCCGGTACTCTGTTAGAGCACTGGGCAGAGCCATTTGTTTCTTAGCTTCCCAAAGAGCTGGAAGCAAGATGCTTTGGGGGCTCCCTGCCCCTTTGCCAACAAGGGCGACCTTTGGGCCTTTCAGCTCTAGGCCAATGGAGCACACCCAGAGCAGAAGTCCTACTTCAGCCAGATCAGGCCTGCCAAGGAACTGCGTTTCAGAGGCCTTTGTATGTGACGTTCCCGGTAGGCTGCGAGAGCACGGTGCAGAGCCAGTTGTTTCCTTGTTTCCCAAACAGCTGGAAGCAAGACGCTTTGGGGCCTCTCTGACCCTTTGGAAACAAGGCAGCACGTTGGGTCTGGCAGCTCTAGGGCAATGGAGCACAACCAGAGCCGAAGTTCTACTTCTTCCACATCAGGCCTGCCTAGACAGTGCGTTTCACAGGCCTTGATAAGAGATGTTCTCTTAGGCTATAAGAGCACTGGGCACAGCCAGTTGTTTCTTAGCTTCCCAAGAGGTGGAAGCAAGATGCTTTGGGGCCTCTCTCCCCCTTTGGAAACAAGGCAGCCCTTTGGGCCTTTCAGCTCTAGGGCAATGGAGCACACCCAGAGCAGAAGTTCTACCTCAGCCAGATCAGGCCTGCCAAGAAACTGCTTTTCACAGGCCTTCGTAAGAGGTGTTCCCGGAAGGCTGTAAGAGTACCTGGCAGAGCGAGTTGTTTCTTAGCTTCAAAAACAGCTGGAAGCAACATGATTTGGGGCCTCTCTCCCCCTTTGGAAACAAAGCAGCCTTTGTGCCTGGCAGCTCTAGGCCAAAGTAGCACACCCAGAGCACAAGTTCTACCTCAGCCAGATAAGGCCTGTCAAGAAGCTGCGTTTCACAGGCCTTTGTATGTGACGTTCCCGGTTGGCTTTGAGAGCACTGTGCAGAGCCAGTTGTTTTAGCTTCCCAGAGAGCAGGAAGCAAGATGCTTTGGGGCCTCTCTCACACTTTGGAAATAAAGGCAGCCCTTTGGGCCTGGCAGCCCTAGGCCAATGGAGTACACCCAGAGCAGAAGTTCTACCTCAGCCAGATCAGGCCTTCCAAGAAACTGCGTCTCACAGGCCTTTCTCTGTCACGTTGCCGGTAGGCTGTGAGAGCACTGTGCAGAGCCAGTTGTTTCTTAGCTTCCCAAAGATTTGGAAGCAAGATGCTTTGGGGACTCTCAGCCCCTTTGGAAACAAGGCGGCCCTTTGGGCCTGGCAGCTCTAGGCCAAAGTAGCACGCCCAGAGCAGGAGTTCTACTTCAGCCAGATCAGGCCTGCCAAGAAACTGCGTTTCACAGGCCTTGGTAAGAGATGTTCCCGGTAGGCTGTGAGAGCACTGTGGAGAGCCAGTTGCTTTAGCTTCCCACAGAGCTGGAAGCAAGATGCTTTGGGGCCTCTCTCTCCCTTTGGACACAAGGCAGCCGTTTGGGCCTGGCAGCTCTAGGCCAATGGAGCACACCCACAGCAGAAGTTCTACTTCAGGCAGATCAGTCCTGCCCAGAAACTGCGTTTCACAGCCCTTAGTAAGAGATGTTCACGGTAGGCTGTGAGAGCACTGGGCAGAACCAGTTGTTTTTTAGCTTCCCAAAGTGCTGGAGGCAAGATGCTTTGGGGCCTCTCTCACCCTTTGGAAACAAGGCAGCCCTTAGGTCCTGGTAGCTCTAGGCCTATGTAGCACAACCAGAACAGAAGTTCTACTTCAGCCAGGTCAGGCCTGCCAAGAAACTGCGTTTCACAGGCCTTTCAAAGAGATGTTCTCTTAGGCTGTAAGAGCACTGGGCAGAGCCAGCTGTTTCTTAGCTTCCCGAAGAGCTGGGAGCAAGATGCTTTGGGTCCACTCTCCGTCTTTGGAAACAAGGCATCCCTTTGGGCCTGGCAGCTCTAGGGCAGTGGAGCACACCCAGAGCAGAAGTTCTACTTCAGCCAGATCAGGCCTGCCAGGAAACTGCGTTTCACAGGCCTTGGTAAGAGATGTTCCCGGTAGGCTGTAAGAGCACTGGGCAGAGCCAGTTGTTTCTTACCTTCCTGAAAAGCTGGAAGCAAGATGCTTGGGACCCCTCTGCCCGTTTGGGAACAAGGCAGCCTTTTGGGTCGGGAAGCTCTAGGCCAATGGAGCACACGCAGAGCAGGAGTTCTACTTCAGCCTGATCAGGCCTGCAAAGAAACAGCGTTTGACAGGCCTTGGTAAGAGATGTTCCCGGTAGGTGTAAGAGCACTGGGCAGAGCCAGTTGTGTCTTAGCTTCGCAAAGACCGGGAAGCAAGATGCTTTGGGCCTCTCTGCCCCTTGGAAACAGGGCAGCACTTTGGGCCTGGCAGCTCTAGGGCAATGGAGCACACCCAGAGCCGGAGTTCTACTTCAGCCAGATGAGGCCTGCCAAGAAACTGCGTTTCACAGGCCTTTCAAAGACATGTTCCCGGTAGGCTGTAAGAGCACGGGGCAGAGCGAGTTGGTTCTTAGCTTCCCAGAGAGCTGGAAGCAAGATGCTTTGGGGCCTATCTGCCCCTTTGGAAACAAGGCAGCACCTTGGGCCTGGCAGCTCTAGGGCAATGGAGCACACCCAGAGCAGAAGTTCTACTTCAGCCAAATCAGGCCTGCCAGGAAACGGCGTTTCAAAGACCTTGGTAAGAGATGTTCCCGGTAGGCTGTAAGAGCACTGGGCAACGCCAGATGTTTCTTAGCTTCCCGAAGAGCTGGAAGCGAGAAGCTTTGGTGCCACTCTCTCACTTTGGACTCAAGGCAGCCCTTTGGGGCAGGTAGATCTAGGCCAGTGGAGCACACCCAGAGCAGAAGTTCTACTTGGGCCAGTTCAGGCCACCAACAAACTGCGTTTCACAGGCCTTGGTAAGAGATGTTCCCGGTAGGCTGTAAGAGCACTGGGCAACGCCAGATGTTTCTTAGCTTCCCAAAGAGCTGGAAGCAAGATGCTTTGGGGCCTCTCATCCCCTTTGCAAACAAGGCGGCCCTATGGGCCAGGCAGCTCTAGGCCAATGGAGCACACCCAGAGCAGAAGTTCTACTTCGGCCAGTTCAGGCCACCAACAAACTGCGTTTCACAGGCCTTGGCAAGAGATGTTCCCGGTAGGCTGTAAGAGCACTGGGCAATGCCAGATGTTTCTTAGCTTCCCGAAGAGCTGGAAGCAAGATGCTTTGGGGCCTCTCATCCCCTTTGCAAACAAGGCCGACCTTTGGGCCAGGCAGCTCTAGGCCAATGGAGCACACCCAGAGCAGAAGTTCTACCTCAGCCAGATAAGGCCTGCCAAGAAACTGCGTTTCAAAGGCTTTGGTAAGAGATTTTCCCGGTACTCTGTTAGAGCACTGGGCAGAGCCATTTGTTTCTTAGCTTCCCAAAGAGCTGGAAGCAAGATGCTTTGGGGGCTCCCTGCCCCTTTGCCAACAAGGGCGACCTTTGGGCCTTTCAGCTCTAGGCCAATGGAGCACACCCAGAGCAGAAGTCCTACTTCAGCCAGATCAGGCCTGCCAAGGAACTGCGTTTCAGAGGCCTTTGTATGTGACGTTCCCGGTAGGCTGTGAGAGCACGGTGCAGAGCCAGTTGTTTCCTTGTTTCCCAAACAGCTGGAAGCAAGACGCTTTGGGGCCTCTCTGCCCCTTTGGAAACAAGGCAGCACGTTGGGTCTGGCAGCTCTAGGGCAATGGAGCACAACCAGAGCCGAAGTTCTACTTCTTCCAGATCAGGCCTGCCTAGACAGTGCGTTTCACAGGCCTTGATAAGAGATGTTCTCTTAGGCTATAAGAGCACTGGGCACAGCCAGTTGTTTCTTAGCTTCCCAAGAGGTGGAAGCAAGATGCTTTGGGGCCTCTCTCCCCCTTTGGAAACAAGGCGGCCCTTTGGGCCTGGCAGCTCTAGTCCAAAGTAGCACGCCCAGAGGAGGAGTTCTACTTCAGCCAGATCAGGCCTGCCAGGAAACTGCGTTTCACAGGCCTTGGTAAGAGATGTTCCCGGTAGGCTGTAGGAGCACTGGGCAGAGCCAGTTGTTTCTTACCTTCCTGAAAAGCTGGAAGCAAGATGCTTTGGGTCCACTCTCCGTCTTTGGAAACAAGGCAGCCCTTTGGGCCTTTCAGCTCTAGGGCAATGGAGCACACCCAGAGCAGAAGTTCTACCTCAGCCAGATCAGGCCTGCCATGAAACTGCTTTTCACAGGCCTTCGTAAGACGTGTTCCCGGAAGGCTGTAAGAGTACCTGGCAGAGCGAGTTGTTTCTTAGCTTCAAAAACAGCTGGAAGCAACATGATTTGGGGCCTCTCTCCCCCTTTGGAAACAAAGCAGCCTTTGTGCCTGGCAGCTCTAGGCCAAAGTAGCACACCCAGAGCACAAGTTCTACCTCAGCCAGATAAGGCCTGTCAAGAAGCTGCGTTTCACAGGCCTTTGTATGTGACGTTCCCGGTTGGCTTTGAGAGCACTGTGCAGAGCCAGTTGTTTTAGCTTCCCAGAGAGCAGGAAGCAAGATGCTTTGGGGCCTCTCTCACACTTTGGAAATAAAGGCAGCCCTTTGGGCCTGGCAGCCCTAGGCCAATGGAGTACACCCAGAGCAGAAGTTCTACCTCAGCCAGATCAGGCCTTCCAAGAAACTGCGTCTCACAGGCCTTTCTCTGTCACGTTGCCGGTAGGCTGTGAGAGCACTGTGCAGAGCCAGTTGTTTCTTAGCTTCCCAAAGATTTGGAAGCAAGATACTTTGGGGACTCTCAGCCCCTTTGGAAACAAGGCGGCCCTTTGGGCCTGGCAGCTCTAGGCCAAAGTAGCACGCCCAGAGCAGGAGTTCTACTTCAGCCAGATCAGGCCTGCCAAGAAACTGCGTTTCACAGGCCTTTCAAAGAGATGTTCTCTTAGGCTGTAAGAGCACTGGGCAGAGCCAGCTGTTTCTTAGCTTCCCGAAGAGCTGGGAGCAAGATGCTTTGGGTCCACTCTCCGTCTTTCGAAACAAGGCAGCCCTTTGGGCCTGGCAGCTCCAGGGCAATGGAGCACACCCAGAGCAGAAGTTCTACTTCAGCCAGATCAGGCCTGCCAGGAAACTGCGTTTCACAGGCCTTGGTAAGAGATGTTCCCGGTAGGCTGTAAGAGCACTGGGCAGAGCCAGTTGTTTCTTACCTTCCTGAAAAGCTGGAAGCAAGACGCTTGGGACCCCTCTGCCCGTTTGGGAACAAGGCAGCCTTTTGGGTCGGGAAGTTCTAGGCCAATGGAGCACACGCAGAGCAGGAGTTCTACTTCAGCCTGATCAGGCCTGCAAAGAAACAGCGTTTGACAGGCCTTGGTAAGAGATGTTCCCGGTAGGTGTAAGAGCACTGGGCAGAGCCAGTTGTTTCTTAGCTTTGCAAAGACCGGGAAGCAAGATGCTTTGGGCCTCTCTGCCCCTTGGAAACAGGGCAGCACTTTGGGCCTGGCAGCCCTAGGGCAATGGAGCACACCCAGAGCCGGAGTTCTACTTCAGCCAGATGAGGCCTGCCAAGAAACTGCGTTTCACAGGCCTTTCAAAGACATGTTCCCGGTAGGCTGTAAGAGCACGGGGCAGAGCGAGTTGGTTCTTAGCTTCCCAGAGAGCCGGAAGCAAGATGCTTTGGGGCCTCTCTGCCCCTTTGGAAACAAGGCAGCACCTTGGGCCTGGCAGTTCTAGGGCAATGGAGCACACCCAGAGCAGAAGTTCTACTTCAGCCAAATCAGGCCTGCCAGGAAACGGCGTATCACAGGCCTTGGTAAGAGATGTTCCCGGTAGGCTGTAAGAGCACTGGGCAACGCCAGATGTTTCTTAGCTTCCCGAAGAGCTGGAAGCAAGATGCTTTGGTGCCACTCTCTCACTTTGGAATGAAGGCAGCCCTTTGGGGCAGGTAGCTCTAGGCCACTGGAGCACACCCAGAGCAGAAGTTCTACTTCGGCCAGTTCAGGCCACCAACAAACTGCGTTTCACAGGCCTTGGTAAGAGATGTTCCCAGTAGGCTGTAAGAGCACTGGGCAACGCCCGATGTTTCTTAGCTTCCCGAAGAGCTGGAAGCAAGATGCTTTGGGGCCTCTCATCCCCTTTGCAAGCAAGGCGGCCCTTTGGGCCAGGCAGCTCTAGGCCAATGGAGCACACCCAGAGCAGAAGTTCTACTTCAGCTAGATCAGGCCACCAACAAAGTGCGTTTCACAGGCCTTGGTAAGAGATTTTCTCTCAGGCTGTAAAAGCACTGGGCAGAGCCAGTTGTTTCTTAGCTTCCCAAAGAGCTGGAAGCAAGATGCTTTGGGGGCTCCCTGCCCCTTTGCCAACAAGTCCGACCTTTGGGCCTTTCAGCTCTAGGCCAATGGAGCACACCGAGAGCAGAAGTTCTACCTCAGCCAGATAAGGCCTGCCAAGAAACTGTGTTTCAAAGGCTTTGGTAAGAGATGTTGCCGGTACTCTGTCAGAGCACTGGGCAGAGACAGTTGTTTCTTAGCTTCCCAAAGAGCTGGAAGCAAGATGCTTTGGGGCCTCTCTGCCCCTTTGCAAACAAGGCATCCCTTTGGGCCTTTCAGCTCTAGGCCAATGGAGCACAGCCAGAGCAGAAGTCCTACTTCAGCCAGATCAGGCCTGCCAAGGAACTGCGTTTCAGAGGCCTTTGTATGTGACGTTCCCGGTAGGCTGTGAGAGCACGGTGCAGAGCCAGTTGTTTCCTTGTTTCCCAAACAGCTGGAAGCAAGACGCTTAGGGGCCTCTCTGCCCCTTTGGAAACAAGGCAGCACGTTGGGTCTGGCAGCTCTAGGGCAATGGAGCACAACCAGAGCAGAAGTTCTACTTCTTCCAGATCAGGCCTGCCTAGAAACTGCGTTTCACAGGCCTTGATAAGAGATGTTCTCTTAGGCTATAAGAGCACTGGGCACAGCCAGTTGTTTCTTAGCTTCCCAATGAGCTGGAAGCAAGATGCTTTGGGGCCTCTCTGCCCCTTTGGAAACAAGGCATCCCTTTGGGCCTTTCAGCTCTAGGGCAATGGAGCACACCCAGAGCAGAAGTTCTACCTCAGCCAGATCAGGCCTGCCAAGAAACTGCTTTTCACAGGCCTTCGTAAGAGGTGTTCCCGGAAGGCTGTAAGAGTACCTGGCAGAGCTAGTTGTTTCTTAGCTTCAAAAACAGCTGGAAGCAACATGATTTGGGGCCTCTCTCCCCCTTTGGAAACAAAGCAGCCTTTGTGCCTGGCAGCTCTAGGCCAAAGTAGCACACCCAGAGCACAAGTTCTACCTCAGCCAGATAAGGCCTGTCAAGAAGCTGCGTTTCACAGGCCTTTGTATGTGACGTTCCCGGTTGGCTTTGAGAGCACTGTGCAGAGCCAGTTGTTTTAGCTTCCCAGAGAGCAGGAAGCAAGATGCTTTGGGGCCTCTCTCACACTTTGGAAATAAAGGCAGCCCTTTGGGCCTGGCAGCCCTAGGCCAATGGAGTACACCCAGAGCAGAAGTTCTACCTCAGCCAGATCAGGCCTTCCAAGAAACTGCGTCTCACAGGCCTTTCTCTGTCACGTTGCCGGTAGGCTGTGAGAGCACTGTGCAGAGCCAGTTGTTTCTTAGCTTCCCAAAGATTTGGAAGCAAGATACTTTGGGGACTCTCAGCCCCTTTGGAAACAAGGCGGCCCTTTGGGCCTGGCAGCTCTAGGCCAAAGTAGCACGCCCAGAGCAGGAGTTCTACTTCAGCCAGATCAGGCCTGCCAAGAAACTGCGTTTCACAGGCCTTTCAAAGAGATGTTCTCTTAGGCTGTAAGAGCACTGGGCAGAGCCAGCTGTTTCTTAGCTTCCCGAAGAGCTGGGAGCAAGATGCTTTGGGTCCACTCTCCGTCTTTCGAAACAAGGCAGCCCTTTGGGCCTGGCAGCTCCAGGGCAATGGAGCACACCCAGAGCAGAAGTTCTACTTCAGCCAGATCAGGCCTTCCAGGAAACTGCGTTTCACAGGCCTTGGTAAGAGATGTTCCCGGTAGGCTGTAAGTGCACTGGGCAGAGCCAGTTGTTTCTTACCTTCCTGAAAAGCTGGAAGCAAGACGCTTGGGACCCCTCTGCCCGTTTGGGAACAAGGCAGCCTTTTGGGTCGGGAAGCTCTAGGCCAATGGAGCACACGCAGAGCAGGAGTTCTACTTCAGCCTGATCAGGCCTGCAAAGAAACAGCGTTTGACAGGCCTTGGTAAGAGATGTTCCCGGTAGGTGTAAGAGCACTGGGCAGAGCCAGTTGTTTCTTAGCTTTGCAAAGACCGGGAAGCAAGATGCTTTGGGCCTCTCTGCCCCTTGGAAACAGGGCAGCACTTTGGGCCTGGCAGCCCTAGGGCAATGGAGCACACCCAGAGCCGGAGTTCTACTTCAGCCAGATGAGGCCTGCCAAGAAACTGCGTTTCACAGGCCTTTCAAAGACATGTTCCCGGTAGGCTGTAAGAGCACGGGGCAGAGCGATTTGGTTCTTAGCTTCCCAGAGAGCCGGAAGCAAGATGCTTTGGGGCCTCTCTGCCCCTTTGGAAACAAGGCAGCACCTTGGGCCTGGCAGCTCTAGGGCAATGGAGCACACCCAGAGCAGAAGTTCTACTTCAGCCAAATCAGGCCTGCCAGGAAACGGCGTTTCACAGGCCTTGGTAAGAGATGTTCCCGGTAGGCTGTAAGAGCACTGGGCAACGCCAGATGTTTCTTAGCTTCCCGAAGAGCTGGAAGCAAGATGCTTTGGTGCCACTCTCTCACTTTGGAATGAAGGCAGCCCTTTGGGGCAGGTAGCTCTAGGCCACTGGAGCACACCCAGAGCAGAAGTTCTACTTCGGCCAGTTCAGGCCACCAACAAACTGCGTTTCACAGGCCTTGGTAAGAGATGTTCCCGGTAGGCTGTAAGAGCACTGGGCAACGCCCGATGTTTCTTAGCTTCCCGAAGAGCTGGAAGCAAGATGCTTTGGGGCCTCTCATCCCCTTTGCAAGCAAGGCGGCCCTTTGGGCCAGGCAGCTCTAGGCCAATGGAGCACACCCAGAGCAGAAGTTCTACTTCAGCTAGATCAGGCCACCAACAAAGTGCGTTTCACAGGCCTTGGTAAGAGATTTTCTCTCAGGCTGTAAAAGCACTGGGCAGAGCCAGTTGTTTCTTAGCTTCCCAAAGAGCTGGAAGCAAGATGCTTTGGGGGCTCGCTGCCCCTTTGCCAACAAGGCCGACCTTTGGGCCTTTCAGCTCTAGGCCAATGGAGCACACCGAGAGCAGAAGTTCTACCTCAGCCAGATAAGGCCTGCCAAGAAACTGCGTTTCAAAGGCTTTGGTAAGAGATGTTGCCGGTATTCTGTCAGAGCACTGGGCAGAGACAGTTGTTTCTTAGCTTCCCAAAGAGCTGGAGCAAGATGCTTTGGGGCCTCTCTGCCCCTTTGCAAACAAGGCATCCCTTTGGGCCTTTCAGCTCTAGGCCAATGGAGCACAGCCAGAGCAGAAGTCCTACTTCAGCCAGATCAGGCCTGCCAAGGAACTGCGTTTCAGAGGCCTTTGTATGTGACGTTCCCGGTAGGCTGTGAGAGCACCGTGCAGAGCCAGTTGTTTCCTTGTTTCCCAAACAGCTGGAAGCAAGACGCTTAGGGGCCTCTCTGCCCCTTTGGAAACAAGGCAGCACGTTGGGTCTGGCAGCTCTAGGGCAATGGAGCACAACCAGAGCAGAAGTTCTACTTCTTCCAGATCAGGCCTGCCTAGAAACTGCGTTTCACAGGCCTTGATAAGAGATGTTCTCTTAGGCTATAAGAGCACTGGGCACAGCCAGTTGTTTCTTAGCTTCCCAATGAGCTGGAAGCAAGATGCTTTGGGGCCTCTCTGCCCCTTTGCAAACAAGGCATCCCTTTGGGCCTTTCAGCTCTAGGGCAATGGAGCACACCCAGAGCAGAAGTTCTACCTCAGCCAGATCAGGCCTGCCAAGAAACTGCTTTTCACAGGCCTTCGTAAGAGGTGTTCCCGGAAGGCTGTAAGAGTACCTGGCAGAGCTAGTTGTTTCTTAGCTTCAAAAACAGCTGGAAGCAACATGATTTGGGTCCTCTCTCCCCCTTTGGAAACAAAGCAGCCTTTGTGCCTGGCAGCTCTAGGCCAAAGTAGCACACCCAGAGCACAAGTTCTACCTCAGCCAGATAAGGCCTGTCAAGAAGCTGCGTTTCACAGGCCTTTGTATGTGACGTTCCCGGTTGGCTTTGAGAGCACTGTGCAGAGCCAGTTGTTTTAGCTTCCCAGAGAGCAGGAAGCAAGATGCTTTGGGGCCTCTCTCACACTTTGGAAATAAAGGCAGCCCTTTGGGCCTGGCAGCCCTAGGCCAATGGAGTACACCCAGAGCAGAAGTTCTACCTCAGCCAGATCAGGCCTTCCAAGAAACTGCGTCTCACAGGCCTTTCTCTGTCACGTTGCCGGTAGGCTGTGAGAGCACTGTGCAGAGCCAGTTGTTTCTTAGCTTCCCAAAGATTTGGAAGCAAGATACTTTGGGGACTCTCAGCCCCTTTGGAAACAAGGCGGCCCTTTGGGCCTGGCAGCTCTAGGCCAAAGTAGCATGCCCAGAGCAGGAGTTCTACTTCAGCCAGATCAGGCCTGCCAAGAAACTGCGTTTCACAGGCCTTGGTAAGAGATGTTCCCGGTAGGCTGTGAGAGCACTGTGGAGAGCCAGTTGCTTTAGCTTCCCACAGAGCTGGAAGCAAGATGCTTTGGGGCCTCTCTCTCCCTTTGGACACAAGGCAGCCGTTTGCGCCTGGCAGCTCTAGGCCAATGGAGCACACCCACAGCAGAAGTTCTACTTCAGCCAGATCAGTCCTGCCCAGAAACTGCGTTTCACAGCCCTTGGTAAGAGATGTTCACGGTAGGCTGTGAGAGCACTGGGCAGAACCAGTTGTTTTTTAGCTTCCCAAAGTGCTGGAGGCAAGATGCTTTGGGGCCTCTCTCACCCTTTGGAAACAAGGCAGCCCTTAGGTCCTGGTAGCTCTAGGCCTATGTAGCACAACCAGAACAGAAGTTCTACTTCAGCCAGGTCAGGCCTGCCAAGAAACTGCGTTTCACAGGCCTTTCAAAGAGATGTTCTCTTAGGCTGTAAGAGCACTGGGCAGAGCCAGCTGTTTCTTAGCTTCCCGAAGAGCTGGGAGCAAGATGCTTTGGGTCCAATCTCCGTCTTTGGAAACAAGGCAGCCCTTTGGGCCTGGCAGCTCTAGGGCAATGGAGCACACCCAGAGCAGAAGTTCTACTTCAGCCAGATCAGGCCTGCCAGGAAACTGCGTTTCACAGGCCTTGGTAAGAGATGTTCCCGGTAGGCTGTAAGAGCACTGGGCAGAGCCAGTTGTTTCTTACCTTCCTGAAAAGCTGGAAGCAAGACGCTTGGGACCCCTCTGCCCGTTTGGGAACAAGGCAGCCTTTTGGGTCGGGAAGCTCTAGGCCAATGGAGCACACGCAGAGCAGGAGTTCTACTTCAGCCTGATCAGGCCTGCAAAGAAACAGCGTTTGACAGGCCTTGGTAAGAGATATTCCCGGTAGGTGTAAGAGCACTGGGCAGAGCCAGTTGTTTCTTAGCTTTGCAAAGACCGGGAAGCAAGATGCTTTGGGACTCTCTGCCCCTTGGAAACAGGGCAGCACTTTGGGCCTGGCAGCCCTAGGGCAATGGAGCACACCCAGAGCCGGAGTTCTACTTCAGCCAGATGAGGCCTGCCAAGAAACTGCGTTTCACAGGCCTTTCAAAGACATGTTCCCGGTAGGCTGTAAGAGCACGGGGCAGAGCGAGTTGGTTCTTAGCTTCCCAGAAAGCCGGAAGCAAGATGCTTTGGGGCCTCTCTGCCCCTTTGGAAACAAGGCAGCACCTTGGGCCTGGCAGCTCTAGGGCAATGGAGCACACCCAGAGCAGAAGTTCTACTTCATCCAAATCAGGCCTGCCAGTAAACGGCGTTTCAAAGACCTTGGTAAGAGATGTTCCCGGTAGGCTGTAAGAGCACTGGGCAACGCCAGCTGTTTCTTAGCTTCCCGAAGAGCTGGAAGCAAGATGCTTTGGTGCCACTCTCTCAGTTTGGAATCAAGGCAGCCCTTTGGGGCAGGTAGCTCTAGGCCAGTGGAGCACACCCAGAGCAGAAGTTCTACTTCGGCCAGTTCAGGCCACCAACAAACTGCGTTTCACAGGCCTTGGTAAGAGATGTTCCCGGTAGGCTGTAAGAGCACTGGGCAACGCCCGATGTTTCTTAGCTTCCCGAAGAGCTGGAAGCAAGATGCTTTGGGGCCTCTCATCCCCTTTGCAAGCAAGGCGGCCCTTTGGGCCAGGCAGCTCTAGGCCAATGGAGCACACCCAGAGCAGAAGTTCTACTTCAGCTAGATCAGGCCGCCAACAAAGTGCGTTTCACAGGCCTTGGTAAGAGATTTTCTCTCAGGCTGTAAGAGCACTGGGCAGAGCCAGTTGTTTCTTAGCTTCCCAAAGAGCTGGAAGCAAGATGCTTTGGGGGCTCCCTGCCCCTTTGCCAACAAGGCAGCCCTTTGGGCCTTTCAGCTCTAGGGCAATGGAGCACACCCAGAGCAGAAGTTCTACCTCAGCCAGATCAGGCCTGCCAAGAAACTGCTTTTCACAGGCCTTCGTAAGAGGTGTTCCCGGAAGGCTGTAAGAGTACCTGGCGAGCGAGTTGTTTCTTAGCTTCAAAAACAGCTGGAAGCAACATGATTTGGGGCCTCTCTCCCCCTTTGGAAACAAAGCAGCCTTTGTGCCTGGCAGCTCTAGGCCAAAGTAGCACACCCAGAGCACAAGTTCTACCTCAGCCAGATAAGGCCTGTCAAGAAGCTGCGTTTCACAGGCCTTTGTATGTGACGTTCCCGGTTGGCTTTGAGAGCACTGTGCAGAGCCAGTTGTTTTAGCTTCCCAGAGAGCAGGAAGCAAGATGCTTTGGGGCCTCTCTCACACTTTGGAAATAAAGGCAGCCCTTTGGGCCTGGCAGCCCTAGGCCAATGGAGTACACCCAGAGCAGAAGTTCTACCTCAGCCAGATCAGGCCTTCCAAGAAACTGCGTCTCACAGGCCTTTCTCTGTCACGTTGCCGGTAGGCTGTGAGAGCACTGTGCAGAGCCAGTTGTTTCTTAGCTTCCCAAAGATTTGGAAGCAAGATACTTTGGGGACTCTCAGCCCCTTTGGAAACAAGGCGGCCCTTTGGGCCTGGCAGCTCTAGGCCAAAGTAGCACGCCCAGAGCAGGAGTTCTACTTCAGCCAGATCAGGCCTGCCAAGAAACTGCGTTTCACAGGCCTTGGTAAGAGATGTTCCCGGTAGGCTGTGAGAGCACTGTGGAGAGCCAGTTGCTTTAGCTTCCCACAGAGCTGGAAGCAAGATGCTTTGGGGCTTCTCTCTCCCTTTGGACACAAGGCAGCCGTTTGTGCCTGGCAGCTCTAGGCCAATGGAGCACACCCACAGCAGAAGTTCTACTTCAGCCAGATCAGTCCTGCCCAGAAACTGCGTTTCACAGCCCTTGGTAAGAGATGTTCACGGTAGGCTGTGAGAGCACTGGGCAGAACCAGTTGTATTTTAGCTTCCCAAAGTGCTGGAGGCAAGATGCTTTGGGGCCTCTCTCACCCTTTGGAAACAAGGCAGCCCTTAGGTCCTGGTAGCTCTAGGCCTATGTAGCACAACCAGAACAGAAGTTCTACTTCAGCCAGGTCAGGCCTGCCAAGAAACTGCGTTTCACAGGCCTTTCAAAGAGATGTTCTCTTAGGCTGTAAGAGCACTGGGCAGAGCCAGCTGTTTCTTAGCTTCCCGAAGAGCTGGGAGCAAGATGCTTTGGGTCCACTCTCCGTCTTTCGAAACAAGGCAGCCCTTTGGGCCTGGCAGCTCCAGGGCAATGGAGCACACCCAGAGCAGAAGTTCTACTTCAGCCAGATCAGGCCTTCCAGGAAACTGCGTTTCACAGGCCTTGGTAAGAGATGTTCCCGGTAGGCTGTAAGTGCACTGGGCAGAGCCAGTTGTTTCTTACCTTCCTGAAAAGCTGGAAGCAAGACGCTTGGGACCCCTCTGCCCGTTTGGGAACAAGGCAGCCTTTTGGGTCGGGAAGCTCTAGGCCAATGGAGCACACGCAGAGCAGGAGTTCTACTTCAGCCTGATCAGGCCTGCAAAGAAACAGCGTTTGACAGGCCTTGGTAAGAGATGTTCCCGGTAGGTGTAAGAGCACTGGGCAGAGCCAGTTGTTTCTTAGCTTTGCAAAGACCGGGAAGCAAGATGCTTTGGGCCTCTCTGCCCCTTGGAAACAGGGCAGCACTTTGGGCCTGGCAGCCCTAGGGCAATGGAGCACACCCAGAGCCGGAGTTCTACTTCAGCCAGATGAGGCCTGCCAAGAAACTGCGTTTCACAGGCCTTTCAAAGACATGTTCCCGGTAGGCTGTAAGAGCACGGGGCAGAGCGAGTTGGTTCTTAGCTTCCCAGAGAGCTGGAAGCAGGATGCTTTGGGGTCTCTCTGCCCCTTAGGAAACAAGGCAGCACCTTGGGCCTGGCAGCTCTAGGGCAATGGAGCACACCCAGAGCAGAAGTTCTACTTCAGCCAAATCAGGCCTGCCAGGAAACGGCGTTTCACAGGCCTTGGTAAGAGATGTTCCCGGTAGGCTGTAAGAGCACTGGGCAACGCCAGATGTTTCTTAGCTTCCCGAAGAGCTGGAAGCAAGATGCTTTGGGGCCTCTCATCCCCTTTGCAAACAAGGCGGCCCTTTGGGCCAGGCAGCTCTAGGCCAATGGAGCACACCCAGAGCAGAAGTTCTACTTCAGCTAGATCAGGCCACCAACAAAGTGCGTTTCACAGGCCTTGGTAAGAGATTTTCTCTCAGGCTGTAAGAGCACTGGGCAGAGCCAGTTGTTTCTTAGCTTCCCAAAGAGCTGGAAGCAAGATGCTTTGGGGGCTCCCTGCCCCTTTGCCAACAAGGCCGACCTTTGGGCCTTTCAGCTCTAGGCCAATGGAGCACACCGAGAGCAGAAGTTCTACCTCAGCCAGATAAGGCCTGCCAAGAAACTGCGTTTCAAAGGCTTTGGTAAGAGATGTTGCCGGTACTCTGTCAGAGCACTGGGCAGAGACAGTTGTTTCTTAGCTTCCCAAAGAGCTGGAAGCAAGATGCTTTGGGGCCTCTCTGCCCCTTTGCAAACAAGGCATCCCTTTGGGCCTTTCAGCTCTAGGCCAATGGAGCACAGCCAGAGCAGAAGTCCTACTTCAGCCAGATCAGGCCTGCCAAGGAACTGCGTTTCAGAGGCCTTTGTATGTGACGTTCCCGGTAGGCTGTGAGAGCACGGTGCAGAGCCAGTTGTTTCCTTGTTTCCCAAACAGCTGGAAGCAAGACGCTTAGGGGCCTCTCTGCCCCTTTGGAAACAAGGCAGCACGTTGGGTCTGGCAGCTCTAGGGCAATGGAGCACAACCAGAGCAGAAGTTCTACTTCTTCCAGATCAGGCCTGCCTAGAAACTGCGTTTCACAGGCCTTGATAAGAGATGTTCTCTTAGGCTATAAGAGCACTGGGCACAGCCAGTTGTTTCTTAGCTTCCCAATGAGCTGGAAGCAAGATGCTTTGGGGCCTCTCTGCCCCTTTGCAAACAAGGCATCCCTTTGGGCCTTTCAGCTCTAGGGCAATGGAGCACACCCAGAGCAGAAGTTCTACCTCAGCCAGATCAGGCCTGCCAAGAAACTGCTTTTCACAGGCCTTCGTAAGAGGTGTTCCCGGAAGGCTGTAAGAGTACCTGGCGAGCGAGTTGTTTCTTAGCTTCAAAAACAGCTGGAAGCAACATGATTTGGGGCCTCTCTCCCCCTTTGGAAACAAAGCAGCCTTTGTGCCTGGCAGCTCTAGGCCAAAGTAGCACACCCAGAGCACAAGTTCTACCTCAGCCAGATAAGGCCTGTCAAGAAGCTGCGTTTCACAGGCCTTTGTATGTGACGTTCCCGGTTGGCTTTGAGAGCACTGTGCAGAGCCAGTTGTTTTAGCTTCCCAGAGAGCAGGAAGCAAGATGCTTTGGGGCCTCTCTCACACTTTGGAAATAAAGGCAGCCCTTTGGGCCTGGCAGCCCTAGGCCAATGGAGTACACCCAGAGCAGAAGTTCTACCTCAGCCAGATCAGGCCTTCCAAGAAACTGCGTCTCACAGGCCTTTCTCTGTCACGTTGCCGGTAGGCTGTGAGAGCACTGTGCAGAGCCAGTTGTTTCTTAGCTTCGCAAAGACCGGGAAGCAAGATGCTTTGGGGCCTCTCTCTCCCTTTGGACACAAGGCAGCCGTTTGGGCCTGGCAGCTCTAGGCCAATGGAGCACACCCACAGCAGAAGTTCTACTTCAGGCAGATCAGTCCTGCCCAGAAACTGCGTTTCACAGCCCTTGGTAAGAGATGTTCACGGTAGGCTGTGAGAGCACTGGGCAGAACCAGTTGTTTTTTAGCTTCCCAAAGTGCTGGAGGCAAGATGCTTTGGGGCCTCTCTCACCCTTTGGAAACAAGGCAGCCCTTAGGTCCTGGTAGCTCTAGGCCTATGTAGCACAACCAGAACAGAAGTTCTACTTCAGCCAGGTCAGGCCTGCCAAGAAACTGCGTTTCACAGGCCTTTCAAAGAGATGTTCTCTTAGGCTGTAAGAGCACTGGGCAGAGCCAGCTGTTTCTTAGCTTCCCGAAGAGCTGGGAGCAAGATGCTTTGGGTCCACTCTCCGTCTTTGGAAACAAGGCAGCCCTTTGGGCCTGGCAGCTCTAGGGCAATGGAGCACGCCCAGAGCAGAAGTTCTACTTCAGCCAGATCAGGCCTTCCAGGAAACTGCGTTTCACAGGCCTTGGTAAGAGATGTTCCCGGTAGGCTGTAAGAGCACTGGGCAGAGCCAGTTGTTTCTTACCTTCCTGAAAAGCTGGAAGCAAGATGCTTGGGACCCCTCTGCCCGTTTGGGAACAAGGCAGCCTTTTGGGTCGGGAAGCTCTAGGCCAATGGAGCACACGCAGAGCAGGAGTTCTACTTCAGCCTGATCAGGCCTGCAAAGAAACAGCGTTTGACAGGCCTTGGTAAGAGATGTTCCCGGTAGGTGTAAGAGCACTGGGCAGAGCCAGTTGTTTCTTAGCTTCGCAAAGACCGGGAAGC
The DNA here is from genome assembly GCF_041296235.1 of Equus asinus. NCBI lineage: Eukaryota > Metazoa > Chordata > Mammalia > Perissodactyla > Equidae > Equus > Equus asinus. The sequence continues at coordinate 3,211,672 of NW_027225523.1, forward strand.
AAGATGCTTTGGGCCTCTCTGCCCCTTGGAAACAGGGCAGCACTTTGGGCCTGGCAGCCCTAGGGCAATGGAGCACACCCAGAGCCGGAGTTCTACTTCAGCCAGATGAGGCCTGCCAAGAAACTGCGTTTCACAGGCCTTTCAAAGACATGTTCCCGGTAGGCTGTAAGAGCACGGGGCAGAGCGAGTTGGTTCTTAGCTTCCCGGAGAGCTGGAAGCAAGATGCTTTGGGGCCTCTCTGCCCCTTTGGAAACAAGGCAGCACCTTGGGCCTGGCAGCTCTAGGGCAATGGAGCACACCCAGAGCAGCAGTTCTACTTCAGCTAGATCAGGCCACCAACAAAGTGCGTTTCACAGGCCTTGGTAAGAGATTGTCTCTTAGGCTGTAAGAGCACTGGGCAGAGACACTTGTTTCTTAGCTTCCCAAAGAGCTGGAAGCAAGATGCTTTGGGGGCTCCCTGCCCCTTTGCCAACAAGGGCGACCTTTGGGCCTTTCAGCTCTAGGCCAATGGAGCACACCCAGAGCAGAAGTCCTACTTCAGCCAGATCAGGCCTGCCAAGGAACTGCGTTTCAGAGGCCTTTGTATGTGACGTTCCCGGTAGGCTGTGAGAGCACGGTGCAGAGCCAGTTGTTTCCTTGTTTCCCAAACAGCTGGAAGCAAGACGCTTTGGGGCCTCTCTGCCCCTTTGGAAACAAGGCAGCACGTTGGGTCTGGCAGCTCTAGGGCAATGGAGCACAACCAGAGCCGAAGTTCTACTTCTTCCAGATCAGGCCTGCCTAGACAGTGCGTTTCACAGGCCTTGATAAGAGATGTTCTCTTAGGCTATAAGAGCACTGGGCACAGCCAGTTGTTTCTTAGCTTCCCAAGAGGTGGAAGCAAGATGCTTTGGGGCCTCTCTGCCCCTTTGGAAACAAGGCAGCACGTTGGGTCTGGCAGCTCTAGGGCAATGGAGCACAACCAGAGCAGAAGTTCTACTTCTTCCAGATCAGGCCTGCCTAGAAACTGCGTTTCACAGGCCTTGATAAGAGATGTTCTCTTAGGCTATAAGAGCACTGGGCACAGCCAGTTGTTTCTTAGCTTCCCAATGAGCTGGAAGCAAGATGCTTTGGGGCCTCTCTGCCCCTTTGCAAACAAGGCATCCCTTTGGGCCTTTCAGCTCTAGGGCAATGGAGCACACCCAGAGCAGAAGTTCTACCTCAGCCAGATCAGGCCTGCCAAGAAACTGCTTTTCACAGGCCTTCGTAAGAGGTGTTCCCGGAAGGCTGTAAGAGTACCTGGCAGAGCTAGTTGTTTCTTAGCTTCAAAAACAGCTGGAAGCAACATGATTTGGGTCCTCTCTCCCCCTTTGGAAACAAAGCAGCCTTTGTGCCTGGCAGCTCTAGGCCAAAGTAGCACACCCAGAGCACAAGTTCTACCTCAGCCAGATAAGGCCTGTCAAGAAGCTGCGTTTCACAGGCCTTTGTATGTGACGTTCCCGGTTGGCTTTGAGAGCACTGTGCAGAGCCAGTTGTTTTAGCTTCCCAGAGAGCAGGAAGCAAGATGCTTTGGGGCCTCTCTCACACTTTGGAAATAAAGGCAGCCCTTTGGGCCTGGCAGCCCTAGGCCAATGGAGTACACCCAGAGCAGAAGTTCTACCTCAGCCAGATCAGGCCTTCCAAGAAACTGCGTCTCACAGGCCTTTCTCTGTCACGTTGCCGGTAGGCTGTGAGAGCACTGTGCAGAGCCAGTTGTTTCTTAGCTTCCCAAAGATTTGGAAGCAAGATACTTTGGGGACTCTCAGCCCCTTTGGAAACAAGGCGGCCCTTTGGGCCTGGCAGCTCTAGGCCAAAGTAGCATGCCCAGAGCAGGAGTTCTACTTCAGCCAGATCAGGCCTGCCAAGAAACTGCGTTTCACAGGCCTTGGTAAGAGATGTTCCCGGTAGGCTGTGAGAGCACTGTGGAGAGCCAGTTGCTTTAGCTTCCCACAGAGCTGGAAGCAAGATGCTTTGGGGCCTCTCTCTCCCTTTGGACACAAGGCAGCCGTTTGCGCCTGGCAGCTCTAGGCCAATGGAGCACACCCACAGCAGAAGTTCTACTTCAGCCAGATCAGTCCTGCCCAGAAACTGCGTTTCACAGCCCTTGGTAAGAGATGTTCACGGTAGGCTGTGAGAGCACTGGGCAGAACCAGTTGTTTTTTAGCTTCCCAAAGTGCTGGAGGCAAGATGCTTTGGGGCCTCTCTCACCCTTTGGAAACAAGGCAGCCCTTAGGTCCTGGTAGCTCTAGGCCTATGTAGCACAACCAGAACAGAAGTTCTACTTCAGCCAGGTCAGGCCTGCCAAGAAACTGCGTTTCACAGGCCTTTCAAAGAGATGTTCTCTTAGGCTGTAAGAGCACTGGGCAGAGCCAGCTGTTTCTTAGCTTCCCGAAGAGCTGGGAGCAAGATGCTTTGGGTCCAATCTCCGTCTTTGGAAACAAGGCAGCCCTTTGGGCCTGGCAGCTCTAGGGCAATGGAGCACACCCAGAGCAGAAGTTCTACTTCAGCCAGATCAGGCCTGCCAGGAAACTGCGTTTCACAGGCCTTGGTAAGAGATGTTCCCGGTAGGCTGTAAGAGCACTGGGCAGAGCCAGTTGTTTCTTACCTTCCTGAAAAGCTGGAAGCAAGACGCTTGGGACCCCTCTGCCCGTTTGGGAACAAGGCAGCCTTTTGGGTCGGGAAGCTCTAGGCCAATGGAGCACACGCAGAGCAGGAGTTCTACTTCAGCCTGATCAGGCCTGCAAAGAAACAGCGTTTGACAGGCCTTGGTAAGAGATATTCCCGGTAGGTGTAAGAGCACTGGGCAGAGCCAGTTGTTTCTTAGCTTTGCAAAGACCGGGAAGCAAGATGCTTTGGGACTCTCTGCCCCTTGGAAACAGGGCAGCACTTTGGGCCTGGCAGCCCTAGGGCAATGGAGCACACCCAGAGCCGGAGTTCTACTTCAGCCAGATGAGGCCTCCCAAGAAACTGCGTTTCACAGGCCTTTCAAAGACATGTTCCCGGTAGGCTGTAAGAGCACGGGGCAGAGCGAGTTGGTTCTTAGCTTCCCAGAAAGCCGGAAGCAAGATGCTTTGGGGCCTCTCTGCCCCTTTGGAAACAAGGCAGCACCTTGGGCCTGGCAGCTCTAGGGCAATGGAGCACACCCAGAGCAGAAGTTCTACTTCATCCAAATCAGGCCTGCCAGTAAACGGCGTTTCAAAGACCTTGGTAAGAGATGTTCCCGGTAGGCTGTAAGAGCACTGGGCAACGCCAGCTGTTTCTTAGCTTCCCGAAGAGCTGGAAGCAAGATGCTTTGGTGCCACTCTCTCAGTTTGGAATCAAGGCAGCCCTTTGGGGCAGGTAGCTCTAGGCCAGTGGAGCACACCCAGAGCAGAAGTTCTACTTCGGCCAGTTCAGGCCACCAACAAACTGCGTTTCACAGGCCTTGGTAAGAGATGTTCCCGGTAGGCTGTAAGAGCACTGGGCAACGCCCGATGTTTCTTAGCTTCCCGAAGAGCTGGAAGCAAGATGCTTTGGGGCCTCTCATCCCCTTTGCAAGCAAGGCGGCCCTTTGGGCCAGGCAGGTCTAGGCCAATGGAGCACACCCAGAGCAGAAGTTCTACTTCAGCTAGATCAGGCCGCCAACAAAGTGCGTTTCACAGGCCTTGGTAAGAGATTTTCTCTCAGGCTGTAAGAGCACTGGGCAGAGCCAGTTGTTTCTTAGCTTCCCAAAGAGCTGGAAGCAAGATGCTTTGGGGGCTCCCTGCCCCTTTGCCAACAAGGCAGCCCTTTGGGCCTTTCAGCTCTAGGGCAATGGAGCACACCCAGAGCAGAAGTTCTACCTCAGCCAGATCAGGCCTGCCAAGAAACTGCTTTTCACAGGCCTTCGTAAGAGGTGTTCCCGGAAGGCTGTAAGAGTACCTGGCGAGCGAGTTGTTTCTTAGCTTCAAAAACAGCTGGAAGCAACATGATTTGGGGCCTCTCTCCCCCTTTGGAAACAAAGCAGCCTTTGTGCCTGGCAGCTCTAGGCCAAAGTAGCACACCCAGAGCACAAGTTCTACTTCAGCCAGATAAGGCCTGTCAAGAAGCTGCGTTTCACAGGCCTTTGTATGTGACGTTCCCGGTTGGCTTTGAGAGCACTGTGCAGAGCCAGTTGTTTTAGCTTCCCAGAGAGCAGGAAGCAAGATGCTTTGGGGCCTCTCTCACACTTTGGAAATAAAGGCAGCCCTTTGGGCCTGGCAGCCCTAGGCCAATGGAGTACACCCAGACCAGAAGTTCTACCTCAGCCAGATCAGGCCTTCCAAGAAACTGCGTCTCACAGGCCTTTCTCTGTCACGTTGCCGGTAGGCTGTGAGAGCACTGTGCAGAGCCAGTTGTTTCTTAGCTTCCCAAAGATTTGGAAGCAAGATACTTTGGGGACTCTCAGCCCCTTTGGAAACAAGGCGGCCCTTTGGGCCTGGCAGCTCTAGGCCAAAGTAGCACGCCCAGAGCAGGAGTTCTACTTCAGCCAGATCAGGCCTGCCAAGAAACTGCGTTTCACAGGCCTTGGTAAGAGATGTTCCCGGTAGGCTGTGAGAGCACTGTGGAGAGCCAGTTGCTTTAGCTTCCCACAGAGCTGGAAGCAAGATGCTTTGGGGCTTCTCTCTCCCTTTGGACACAAGGCAGCCGTTTGTGCCTGGCAGCTCTAGGCCAATGGAGCACACCCACAGCAGAAGTTCTACTTCAGCCAGATCAGTCCTGCCCAGAAACTGCGTTTCACAGCCCTTGGTAAGAGATGTTCACGGTAGGCTGTGAGAGCACTGGGCAGAACCAGTTGTATTTTAGCTTCCCAAAGTGCTGGAGGCAAGATGCTTTGGGGCCTCTCTCACCCTTTGGAAACAAGGCAGCCCTTAGGTCCTGGTAGCTCTAGGCCTATGTAGCACAACCAGAACAGAAGTTCTACTTCAGCCAGGTCAGGCCTGCCAAGAAACTGCGTTTCACAGGCCTTTCAAAGAGATGTTCTCTTAGGCTGTAAGAGCACTGGGCAGAGCCAGCTGTTTCTTAGCTTCCCGAAGAGCTGGGAGCAAGATGCTTTGGGTCCACTCTCCGTCTTTCGAAACAAGGCAGCCCTTTGGGCCTGGCAGCTCCAGGGCAATGGAGCACACCCAGAGCAGAAGTTCTACTTCAGCCAGATCAGGCCTTCCAGGAAACTGCGTTTCACAGGCCTTGGTAAGAGATGTTCCCGGTAGGCTGTAAGTGCACTGGGCAGAGCCAGTTGTTTCTTACCTTCCTGAAAAGCTGGAAGCAAGACGCTTGGGACCCCTCTGCCCGTTTGGGAACAAGGCAGCCTTTTGGGTCGGGAAGCTCTAGGCCAATGGAGCACACGCAGAGCAGGAGTTCTACTTCAGCCTGATCAGGCCTGCAAAGAAACAGCGTTTGACAGGCCTTGGTAAGAGATGTTCCCGGTAGGTGTAAGAGCACTGGGCAGAGCCAGTTGTTTCTTAGCTTTGCAAAGACCGGGAAGCAAGATGCTTTGGGCCTCTCTGCCCCTTGGAAACAGGGCAGCACTTTGGGCCTGGCAGCCCTAGGGCAATGGAGCACACCCAGAGCCGGAGTTCTACTTCAGCCAGATGAGGCCTGCCAAGAAACTGCGTTTCACAGGCCTTTCAAAGACATGTTCCCGGTAGGCTGTAAGAGCACGGGGCAGAGCGAGTTGGTTCTTAGCTTCCCAGAGAGCTGGAAGCAGGATGCTTTGGGGTCTCTCTGCCCCTTAGGAAACAAGGCAGCACCTTGGGCCTGGCAGCTCTAGGGCAATGGAGCACACCCAGAGCAGAAGTTCTACTTCAGCCAAATCAGGCCTGCCAGGAAACGGCGTTTCACAGGCCTTGGTAAGAGATGTTCCCGGTAGGCTGTAAGAGCACTGGGCAACGCCAGATGTTTCTTAGCTTCCCGAAGAGCTGGAAGCAAGATGCTTTGGGGCCTCTCATCCCCTTTGCAAACAAGGCGGCCCTTTGGGCCAGGCAGCTCTAGGCCAATGGAGCACACCCAGAGCAGAAGTTCTACTTCAGCTAGATCAGGCCACCAACAAAGTGCGTTTCACAGGCCTTGGTAAGAGATTTTCTCTCAGGCTGTAAGAGCACTGGGCAGAGCCAGTTGTTTCTTAGCTTCCCAAAGAGCTGGAAGCAAGATGCTTTGGGGGCTCCCTGCCCCTTTGCCAACAAGGCCGACCTTTGGGCCTTTCAGCTCTAGGCCAATGGAGCACACCGAGAGCAGAAGTTCTACCTCAGCCAGATAAGGCCTGCCAAGAAACTGCGTTTCAAAGGCTTTGGTAAGAGATGTTGCCGGTACTCTGTCAGAGCACTGGGCAGAGACAGTTGTTTCTTAGCTTCCCAAAGAGCTGGAAGCAAGATGCTTTGGGGCCTCTCTGCCCCTTTGCAAACAAGGCATCCCTTTGGGCCTTTCAGCTCTAGGCCAATGGAGCACAGCCAGAGCAGAAGTCCTACTTCAGCCAGATCAGGCCTGCCAAGGAACTGCGTTTCAGAGGCCTTTGTATGTGACGTTCCCGGTAGGCTGTGAGAGCACGGTGCAGAGCCAGTTGTTTCCTTGTTTCCCAAACAGCTGGAAGCAAGACGCTTAGGGGCCTCTCTGCCCCTTTGGAAACAAGGCAGCACGTTGGGTCTGGCAGCTCTAGGGCAATGGAGCACAACCAGAGCAGAAGTTCTACTTCTTCCAGATCAGGCCTGCCTAGAAACTGCGTTTCACAGGCCTTGATAAGAGATGTTCTCTTAGGCTATAAGAGCACTGGGCACAGCCAGTTGTTTCTTAGCTTCCCAATGAGCTGGAAGCAAGATGCTTTGGGGCCTCTCTGCCCCTTTGCAAACAAGGCATCCCTTTGGGCCTTTCAGCTCTAGGGCAATGGAGCACACCCAGAGCAGAAGTTCTACCTCAGCCAGATCAGGCCTGCCAAGAAACTGCTTTTCACAGGCCTTCGTAAGAGGTGTTCCCGGAAGGCTGTAAGAGTACCTGGCGAGCGAGTTGTTTCTTAGCTTCAAAAACAGCTGGAAGCAACATGATTTGGGGCCTCTCTCCCCCTTTGGAAACAAAGCAGCCTTTGTGCCTGGCAGCTCTAGGCCAAAGTAGCACACCCAGAGCACAAGTTCTACCTCAGCCAGATAAGGCCTGTCAAGAAGCTGCGTTTCACAGGCCTTTGTATGTGACGTTCCCGGTTGGCTTTGAGAGCACTGTGCAGAGCCAGTTGTTTTAGCTTCCCAGAGAGCAGGAAGCAAGATGCTTTGGGGCCTCTCTCACACTTTGGAAATAAAGGCAGCCCTTTGGGCCTGGCAGCCCTAGGCCAATGGAGTACACCCAGAGCAGAAGTTCTACCTCAGCCAGATCAGGCCTTCCAAGAAACTGCGTCTCACAGGCCTTTCTCTGTCACGTTGCCGGTAGGCTGTGAGAGCACTGTGCAGAGCCAGTTGTTTCTTAGCTTCGCAAAGACCGGGAAGCAAGATGCTTTGGGGCCTCTCTCTCCCTTTGGACACAAGGCAGCCGTTTGGGCCTGGCAGCTCTAGGCCAATGGAGCACACCCACAGCAGAAGTTCTACTTCAGGCAGATCAGTCCTGCCCAGAAACTGCGTTTCACAGCCCTTGGTAAGAGATGTTCACGGTAGGCTGTGAGAGCACTGGGCAGAACCAGTTGTTTTTTAGCTTCCCAAAGTGCTGGAGGCAAGATGCTTTGGGGCCTCTCTCACCCTTTGGAAACAAGGCAGCCCTTAGGTCCTGGTAGCTCTAGGCCTATGTAGCACAACCAGAACAGAAGTTCTACTTCAGCCAGGTCAGGCCTGCCAAGAAACTGCGTTTCACAGGCCTTTCAAAGAGATGTTCTCTTAGGCTGTAAGAGCACTGGGCAGAGCCAGCTGTTTCTTAGCTTCCCGAAGAGCTGGGAGCAAGATGCTTTGGGTCCACTCTCCATCTTTGGAAACAAGGCAGCCCTTTGGGCCTGGCAGCTCTAGGGCAATGGAGCACGCCCAGAGCAGAAGTTCTACTTCAGCCAGATCAGGCCTTCCAGGAAACTGCGTTTCACAGGCCTTGGTAAGAGATGTTCCCGGTAGGCTGTAAGAGCACTGGGCAGAGCCAGTTGTTTCTTACCTTCCTGAAAAGCTGGAAGCAAGATGCTTGGGACCCCTCTGCCCGTTTGGGAACAAGGCAGCCTTTTGGGTCGGGAAGCTCTAGGCCAATGGAGCACACGCAGAGCAGGAGTTCTACTTCAGCCTGATCAGGCCTGCAAAGAAACAGCGTTTGACAGGCCTTGGTAAGAGATGTTCCCGGTAGGTGTAAGAGCACTGGGCAGAGCCAGTTGTTTCTTAGCTTCGCAAAGACCGGGAAGCAAGATGCTTTGGGCCTCTCTGCCCCTTGGAAACAGGGCAGCACTTTGGGCCTGGCAGCCCTAGGGCAATGGAGCACACCCAGAGCCGGAGTTCTACTTCAGCCAGATGAGGCCTGCCAAGAAACTGCGTTTCACAGGCCTTTCAAAGACATGTTCCCGGTAGGCTGTAAGAGCACGGGGCAGAGCGAGTTGGTTCTTAGCTTCCCAGAGAGCTGGAAGCAAGATGCTTTGGGGCCTCTCTGCCCCTTTGGAAACAAGGCAGCACCTTGGGCCTGGCAGCTCTAGGGCAATGGAGCACACCCAGAGCAGCAGTTCTACTTCAGCTAGATCAGGCCACCAACAAAGTGCGTTTCACAGGCCTTGGTAAGAGATTGTCTCTTAGGCTGTAAGAGCACTGGGCAGAGACACTTGTTTCTTAGCTTCCCAAAGAGCTGGAAGCAAGATGCTTTGGGGGCTCCCTGCCCCTTTGCCAACAAGGGCGACCTTTGGGCCTTTCAGCTCTAGGCCAATGGAGCACACCCAGAGCAGAAGTCCTACTTCAGCCAGATCAGGCCTGCCAAGGAACTGCGTTTCAGAGGCCTTTGTATGTGACGTTCCCGGTAGGCTGTGAGAGCACGGTGCAGAGCCAGTTGTTTCCTTGTTTCCCAAACAGATGGAAGCAAGACGCTTTGGGGCCTCTCTGCCCCTTTGGAAACAAGGCAGCACGTTGGGTCTGGCAGCTCTAGGGCAATGGAGCACAACCAGAGCCGAAGTTCTACTTCTTCCAGATCAGGCCTGCCTAGAAAGTGCGTTTCACATGCCTTGATAAGAGATGTTCTCTTAGGCTATAAGAGCACTGGGCACAGCCAGTTGTTTCTTAGCTTCCCAAGAGGTGGAAGCAAGATGCTTTGGGGCCTCTCTGCCCCTTTGGAAACAAGGCAGCACGTTGGGTCTGGCAGCTCTAGGGCAATGGAGCACAACCAGAGCAGAAGTTCTACTTCTTCCAGATCAGGCCTGCCTAGAAACTGCGTTTCACAGGCCTTGATAAGAGATGTTCTCTTAGGCTATAAGAGCACTGGGCACAGCCAGTTGTTTCTTAGCTTCCCAAGAGGTGGAAGCAAGATGCTTTGGGGCCTCTCTCCCCCTTTGGAAACAAGGCAGCCCTTTGGGCCTTTCAGCTCTAGGGCAATGGAGCACACCCAGAGCAGAAGTTCTACCTCAGCCAGATCAGGCCTGCCAAGAAACTGCTTTTCACAGGCCTTCGTAAGAGGTGTTCCCGGAAGGCTGTAAGAGTACCTGGCAGAGCGAGTTGTTTCTTAGCTTCAAAAACAGCTGGAAGCAACATGATTTGGGGCCTCTCTCCCCCTTTGGAAACAAAGCAGCCTTTGTGCCTGGCAGCTCTAGGCCAAAGTAGCACACCCAGAGCACAAGTTCTACCTCAGCCAGATAAGGCCTGTCAAGAAGCTGCGTTTCACAGGCCTTTGTATGTGACGTTCCCGGTTGGCTTTGAGAGCACTGTGCAGAGCCAGTTGTTTTAGCTTCCCAGAGAGCAGGAAGCAAGATGCTTTGGGGCCTCTCTCACACTTTGGAAATAAAGGCAGCCCTTTGGGCCTGGCAGCCCTAGGCCAATGGAGTACACCCAGAGCAGAAGTTCTACCTCAGCCAGATCAGGCCTTCCAAGAAACTGCGTCTCACAGGCCTTTCTCTGTCACGTTGCCGGTAGGCTGTGAGAGCACTGTGCAGAGCCAGTTGTTTCTTAGCTTCCCAAAGATTTGGAAGCAAGATGCTTTGGGGACTCTCAGCCCCTTTGGAAACAAGGCGGCCCTTTGGGCCTGGCAGCTCTAGGCCAAAGTAGCACGCCCAGAGCAGGAGTTCTACTTCAGCCAGATCAGGCCTGCCAAGAAACTGCGTTTCACAGGCCTTGGTAAGAGATGTTCCCGGTAGGCTGTGAGAGCACTGTGGAGAGCCAGTTGCTTTAGCTTCCCACAGAGCTGGAAGCAAGATGCTTTGGGGCCTCTCTCTCCCTTTGGACACAAGGCAGCCGTTTGGGCCTGGCAGCTCTAGGCCAATGGAGCACACCCACAGCAGAAGTTCTACTTCAGGCAGATCAGTCCTGCCCAGAAACTGCGTTTCACAGCCCTTGGTAAGAGATGTTCACGGTAGGCTGTGAGAGCACTGGGCAGAACCAGTTGTTTTTTAGCTTCCCAAAGTGCTGGAGGCAAGATGCTTTGGGGCCTCTCTCACCCTTTGGAAACAAGGCAGCCCTTAGGTCCTGGTAGCTCTAGGCCTATGTAGCACAACCAGAACAGAAGTTCTACTTCAGCCAGGTCAGGCCTGCCAAGAAACTGCGTTTCACAGGCCTTTCAAAGAGATGTTCTCTTAGGCTGTAAGAGCACTGGGCAGAGCCAGCTGTTTCTTAGCTTCCCGAAGAGCTGGGAGCAAGATGCTTTGGGTCCACTCTCCGTCTTTGGAAACAAGGCAGCCCTTTGGGCCTGGCAGCTCTAGGGCAATGGAGCACGCCCAGAGCAGAAGTTCTACTTCAGCCAGATCAGGCCTTCCAGGAAACTGCGTTTCACAGGCCTTGGTAAGAGATGTTCCCGGTAGGCTGTAAGAGCACTGGGCAGAGCCAGTTGTTTCTTACCTTCCTGAAAAGCTGGAAGCAAGATGCTTGGGACCCCTCTGCCCGTTTGGGAACAAGGCAGCCTTTTGGGTCGGGAAGCTCTAGGCCAATGGAGCACACGCAGAGCAGGAGTTCTACTTCAGCCTGATCAGGCCTGCAAAGAAACAGCGTTTGACAGGCCTTGGTAAGAGATGTTCCCGGTAGGTGTAAGAGCACTGGGCAGAGCCAGTTGTTTCTTAGCTTCGCAAAGACCGGGAAGCAAGATGCTTTGGGCCTCTCTGCCCCTTGGAAACAGGGCAGCACTTTGGGCCTGGCAGCCCTAGGGCAATGGAGCACACCCAGAGCACAAGTTCTACCTCAGCCAGATAAGGCCTGTCAAGAAGCTGCATTTCACAGGCCTTTGTATGTGACGTTCCCGGTTGGCTTTGAGAGCACTGTGCAGAGCCAGTTGTTTTAGCTTCCCAGAGAGCAGGAAGCAAGATGCTTTGGGGCCTCTCTCACACTTTGGAAATAAAGGCAGCCCTTTGGGCCTGGCAGCCCTAGGCCAATGGAGTACACCCAGAGCAGAAGTTCTACCTCAGCCAGATCAGGCCTTCCAAGAAACTGCGTCTCACAGGCCTTTCTCTGTCACGTTGCCGGTAGGCTGTGAGAGCACTGTGCAGAGCCAGTTGTTTCTTAGCTTCCCAAAGATTTGGAAGCAAGATGCTTTGGGGACTCTCAGCCCCTTTGGAAACAAGGCGGCCCTTTGGGCCTGGCAGCTCTAGGCCAAAGTAGCACGCCCAGAGCAGGAGTTCTACTTCAGCCAGATCAGGCCTGCCAAGAAACTGCGTTTCACAGGCCTTGGTAAGAGATGTTCCCGGTAGGCTGTGAGAGCACTGTGGAGAGCCAGTTGCTTTAGCTTCCCACAGAGCTGGAAGCAAGATGCTTTGGGGCCTCTCTCTCCCTTTGGACACAAGGCAGCCGTTTGCGCCTGGCAGCTCTAGGCCAATGGAGCACACCCACAGCAGAAGTTCTACTTCAGGCAGATCAGTCCTGCCCAGAAACTGCGTTTCACAGCCCTTGGTAAGAGATGTTCACGGTAGGCTGTGAGAGCACTGGGCAGAACCAGTTGTTTTTTAGCTTCCCAAAGTGCTGGAGGCAAGATGCTTTGGGGCCTCTCTCACCCTTTGGAAACAAGGCAGCCCTTAGGTCCTGGTAGCTCTAGGCCTATGTAGCACAACCAGAACAGAAGTTCTACTTCAGCCAGGTCAGGCCTGCCAAGAAACTGCGTTTCACAGGCCTTTCAAAGAGATGTTCTCTTAGGCTGTAAGAGCACTGGGCAGAGCCAGCTGTTTCTTAGCTTCCCGAAGAGCTGGGAGCAAGATGCTTTGGGTCCACTCTCCGTCTTTGGAAACAAGGCAGCCCTTTGGGCCTGGCAGCTCTAGGGCAATGGAGCACGCCCAGAGCAGAAGTTCTACTTCAGCCAGATCAGGCCTGCCAGGAAACTGCGTTTCACAGGCCTTGGTAAGAGATGTTCCCGGTAGGCTGTAAGAGCACTGGGCAGAGCCAGTTGTTTCTTACCTTCCTGAAAAGCTGGAAGCAAGACGCTTGGGACCCCTCTGCCCGTTTGGGAACAAGGCAGCCTTTTGGGTCGGGAAGCTCTAGGCCAATGGAGCACACGCAGAGCAGGAGTTCTACTTCAGCCTGATCAGGCCTGCAAAGAAACAGCGTTTGACAGGCCTTGGTAAGAGATGTTCCCGGTAGGTGTAAGAGCACTGGGCAGAGCCAGTTGTTTCTTAGCTTCGCAAAGACCGGGAAGCAAGATGCTTTGGGCCTCTCTGCCCCTTGGAAACAGGGCAGCACTTGGGGCCTGGCAGCTCTAGGGCAATGGAGCACACCCAGAGCCGGAGTTCTACTTCAGCCAGTTGAGGCCTGCCAAGAAACTGCGTTTCACAGGCCTTTCAAAGACATGTTCCCGGTAGGCTGTAAGAGCACGGGGCAGAGCGAGTTGGTTCTTAGCTTCCCAGAGAGCTGGAAGCAAGATGCTTTGGGGCCTCTCTGCCCCTTTGGAAACAAGGCAGCACCTTGGGCCTGGCAGCTCTAGGGCAATGGAGCACACCCAGAGCAGAAGTTCTACTTCAGCCAAATCAGGCCTGCCAGGAAACGGTGTTTCACAGGCCTTGGTAAGAGATGTTCCCGGTAGGCTGTAAGAGCACTGGGCAACGCCAGATGTTTCTTAGCTTCCCGAAGAGCTGGAAGCAAGATGCTTTGGTGCCACTCTCTCACTTTGGAATCAAGGCAGCCCTTTGGGGCAGGTAGCTCCAGGCCAGTGGAGCACACCCAGAGCAGAAGTTCTACTTCGGCCAGTTCAGGCCACCAACAAACTGCGTTTCACAGGCCTTGGTAAGAGATGTTCCCGGTAGGCTGTAAGAGCACTGGGCAACGCCAGATGTTTCTTAGCTTCCCGAAGAGCTGGAAGCAAGATGCTTTGGGGCCTCTCTGCCCCTTTGCAAACAAGGCGGCCCTTTGGGCCAGGCAGCTCTAGGCCAATGGAGCACACCCAGAGCAGAAGTTCTACTTCAGCTAGATCAGGCCACCAACAAAGTGCGTTTCACAGGCCTTGGTAAGAGATTTTCTCTCAGGCTGTAAGAGCACTGGGCAGAGCCAGTTGTTTCTTAGCTTCCCAAAGAGCTGGAAGCAAGATGCTTTGGGGGCTCCATGCCCCTTTGCCAACAAGGCCGACCTTTGGGCCTTTCAGCTCTAGGCCAATGGAGCACACCCAGAGCAGAAGTTCTACCTCAGCCAGATAAGGCCTGCCAAGAAACAGCGTTTCAAAGGCTTTGGTAAGAGATGTTGCCGGTACTCTGTCAGAGCACTGGGCAGAGACAGTTGTTTCTTAGCTTCCCAAAGAGCTGGAAGCAAGATGCTTTGGGGCCTCTCTGCCCCTTTGCAAACAAGGCATCCCTTTGGGCCTTTCAGCTCTAGGCCAATGGAGCACAGCCAGAGCAGAAGTCCTACTTCAGCCAGATCAGGCCTGCCAAGGAACTGCGTTTCAGAGGCCTTTGTATGTGACGTTCCCGGTGGGCTGTGAGAGCACGGTGCAGAGCCAGTTGTTTCCTTGTTTCCCAAACAGCTGGAAGCAAGACGCTTTGGGGCCTCTCTGCCCCTTTGGAAACAAGGCAGCACGTTGGGTCTGGCAGCTCTAGGGCAATGGAGCACAACCAGAGCAGAAGTTCTACTTCTTCCAGATCAGGCCTGCCTAGAAAGTGCGTTTCACAGGCCTTGATAAGAGATGTTCTCTTAGGCTATAAGAGCACTGGGCACAGCCAGTTGTTTCTTAGCTTCCCAAGAGGTGGAAGCAAGATGCTTTGGGGCCTCTCTCCCCCTTTGGAAACAAGGCAGCCCTTTGGGCCTTTCAGCTCTAGGGCAATGGAGCACACCCAGAGCAGAAGTTCTACCTCAGCCAGATCAGGCCTGCCAAGAAACTGCTTTTCACAGGCCTTCGTAAGAGGTGTTCCCGGAAGGCTGTAAGAGTACCTGGCAGAGCGAGTTGTTTCTTAGCTTCAAAAACAGCTGGAAGCAACATGATTTGGGGCCTCTCTCCCCCTTTGGAAACAAAGCAGCCTTTGTGCCTGGCAGCTCTAGGCCAAAGTAGCACACCCAGAGCACAAGTTCTACCTCAGCCAGATAAGGCCTGTCAAGAAGCTGCATTTCACAGGCCTTTGTATGTGACGTTCCCGGTTGGCTTTGAGAGCACTGTGCAGAGCCAGTTGTTTTAGCTTCCCAGAGAGCAGGAAGCAAGATGCTTTGGGGCCTCTCTCACACTTTGGAAATAAAGGCAGCCCTTTGGGCCTGGCAGCCCTAGGCCAATGGAGTACATCCAGAGCACAAGTTCTACCTCAGCCAGATCAGGCCTTCCAAGAAACTGCGTCTCACAGGCCTTTCTCTGTCACGTTGCCGGTAGGCTGTGAGAGCACTGTGCAGAGCCAGTTGTTTCTTAGCTTCCCAAAGATTTGGAAGCAAGATGCTTTGGGGACTCTCAGCCCCTTTGGAAACAAGGCGGCCCTTTGGGCCTGGCAGCTCTAGGCCAAAGTAGCACGCCCAGAGCAGGAGTTCTACTTCAGCCAGATCAGGCCTGCCAAGAAACTGCGTTTCACAGGCCTTGGTAAGAGATGTTCCCGGTAGGCTGTGAGAGCACTGTGGAGAGCCAGTTGCTTTAGCTTCCCACAGAGCTGGAAGCAAGATGCTTTGGGGCCTCTCTCTCCCTTTGGACACAAGGCAGCCGTTTGCGCCTGGCAGCTCTAGGCCAATGGAGCACACCCACAGCAGAAGTTCTACTTCAGGCAGATCAGTCCTGCCCAGAAACTGCGTTTCACAGCCCTTGGTAAGAGATGTTCATGGTAGGCTGTGAGAGCACTGGGCAGAACCAGTTGTTTTTTAGCTTCCCAAAGTGCTGGAGGCAAGATGCTTTGGGGCCTCTCTCACCCTTTGGAAACAAGGCAGCCCTTAGGTCCTGGTAGCTCTAGGCCTATGTAGCACAACCAGAACAGAAGTTCTACTTCAGCCAGGTCAGGCCTGCCAAGAAACTGCGTTTCACAGGCCTTTCAAAGAGATGTTCTCTTAGGCTGTAAGAGCACTGGGCAGAGCCAGCTGTTTCTTAGCTTCCCGAAGAGCTGGGAGCAAGATGCTTTGGGTCCACTCTCCGTCTTTGGAAACAAGGCAGCCCTTTGGGCCTGGCAGCTCTAGGGCAATGGAGCACACCCAGAGCAGAAGTTCTACTTCAGCCAGATCAGGCCTGCCAGGAAACTGCGTTTCACAGGCCTTGGTAAGAGATGTTCCCGGTAGGCTGTAAGAGCACTGGGCAGAGCCAGTTGTTTCTTACCTTCCTGAAAAGCTGGAAGCAAGACGCTTGGGACCCCTCTGCCCGTTTGGGAACAAGGCAGCCTTTTGGGTCGGGAAGCTCTAGGCCAATGGAGCACACGCAGAGCAGGAGTTCTACTTCAGCCTGATCAGGCCTGCAAAGAAACAGCGTTTGACAGGCCTTGGTAAGAGATGTTCCCGGTAGGTGTAAGTGCACTGGGCAGAGCCAGTTGTTTCTTAGCTTCGCAAAGACCGGGAAGCAAGATGCTTTGGGCCTCTCTGCCCCTTGGAAACAGGGCAGCACTTTGGGCCTGGCAGCTCTAGGGCAATGGAGCACACCCAGAGCCGGAGTTCTACTTCAGCCAGATGAGGCCTGCCAAGAAACTGCGTTTCACAGGCCTTTCAAAGACATGTTCCCGGTAGGCTGTAAGAGCACGGGGCAGAGCGAGTTGGTTCTTAGCTTCCCAGAGAGCTGGAAGCAAGATGCTTTGGGGCCTCTCTGCCCCTTTGGAAACAAGGCAGCACCTTGGGCCTGGCAGCTCTAGGGCAATGGAGCACACCCAGAGCAGAAGTTCTACTTCAGCCAAATCAGGCCTGCCAGGAAACGGCGTTTCACAGGCCTTGGTAAGAGATGTTCCCGGTAGGCTGTAAGAGCACTGGGCAACGCCAGATGTTTCTTAGCTTCCCGAAGAGCTGGAAGCAAGATGCTTTGGTGCCACTCTCTCACTTTGGAATCAAGGCAGCCCTTTGGGGCAGGTAGCTCTAGGCCAGTGGAGCACACCCAGAGCAGAAGTTCTACTTCGGCCAGTTCAGGCCACCAACAAACTGCGTTTCACAGGCCTTGGTAAGAGATGTTCCCGGTAGGCTGTAAGAGCACTGGGCAACACCAGATGTTTCTTAGCTTCCAGAAGAGCTGGAAGCAAGATGCTTTGGGGCCTCTCTGCCCCTTTGCAAACAAGGCGGCCCTTTGGGCCAGGCAGCTCTAGGCCAATGGAGCACACCCAGAGCAGAAGTTCTACTTCAGCTAGATCAGGCCACCAACAAAGTGCGTTTCACAGGCCTTGGTAAGAGATTTTCTCTCAGGCTGTAAGAGCACCGGGCAGAGCCAGTTGTTTCTTAGCTTCCCAAAGAGCTGGAAGCAAGATGCTTTGGGGGCTCCCTGCCCCTTTGCCAACAAGGCCGACCTTTGGGCCTTTCAGCTCTAGGCCAATGGAGCACACCCAGAGCAGAAGTTCTACCTCAGCCAGATAAGGCCTGCCAAGAAACAGCGTTTCAAAGGCTTTGGTAAGAGATGTTGCCGGTACTCTGTCAGAGCACTGGGCAGAGACAGTTGTTTCTTAGCTTCCCAAAGAGCTGGAAGCAACATGCTTTGGGGCCTCTCTGCCCCTTTGCAAACAAGGCATCCCTTTGGGCCTTTCAGCTCTAGGCCAATGGAGCACAGCCAGAGCAGAAGTCCTACTTCAGCCAGATCAGGCCTGCCAAGGAACTGCGTTTCAGAGGCCTTTGTATGTGACGTTCCCGGTAGGCTGTGAGAGCACGGTGCAGAGCCAGTTGTTTCCTTGTTTCCCAAACAGCTGGAAGCAAGACGCTTTGGGGCCTCTCTGCCCCTTTGGAAACAAGGCAGCACGTTGGGTCTGGCAGCTCTAGGGCAATGGAGCACAACCAGAGCAGAAGTTCTACTTCTTCCAGATCAGGCCTGCCTAGAAAGTGCGTTTCACAGGCCTTGATAAGAGATGTTCTCTTAGGCTATAAGAGCACTGGGCACAGCCAGTTGTTTCTTAGCTTCCCAAGAGGTGGAAGCAAGATGCTTTGGGGCCTCTCTCCCCCTTTGGAAACAAGGCAGCCCTTTGGGCCTTTCAGCTCTAGGCCAATGGAGCACACCCAGAGCAGAAGTTCTACCTCAGCCAGATCAGGCCTGCCAAGAAACTGCTTTTCACAGGCCTTCGTAAGAGGTGTTCCCGGAAGGCTGTAAGAGTACCTGGCAGAGCGAGTTGTTTCTTAGCTTCAAAAACAGCTGGAAGCAACATGATTTGGGGCCTCTCTCCCCCTTTGGAAACAAAGCAGCCTTTGTGCCTGGCAGCTCTAGGCCAAAGTAGCACACCCAGAGCACAAGTTCTACCTCAGCCAGATAAGGCCTGTCAAGAAGCTGCGTTTCACAGGCCTTTGTATGTGACGTTCCCGGTTGGCTTTGAGAGCACTGTGCAGAGCCAGTTGTTTTAGCTTCCCAGAGAGCAGGAAGCAAGATGCTTTGGGGCCTCTCTCACACTTTGGAAATAAAGGCAGCCCTTTGGGCCTGGCAGCCCTAGGCCAATGGAGTACACCCAGAGCAGAAGTTCTACCTCAGCCAGATCAGGCCTTCCAAGAAACTGCGTCTCACAGGCCTTTCTCTGTCACGTTGCCGGTAGGCTGTGAGAGCACTGTGCAGAGCCAGTTGTTTCTTAGCTTCCCAAAGATTTGGAAGCAAGATGCTTTGGGGACTCTCAGCCCCTTTGGAAACAAGGCGGCCCTTTGGGCCTGGCAGCTCTAGGCCAAAGTAGCACGCCCAGAGCAGGAGTTCTACTTCAGCCAGATCAGGCCTGCCAAGAAACTGCGTTTCACAGGCCTTGGTAAGAGATGTTCCCGGTAGGCTGTGAGAGCACTGTGGAGAGCCAGTTGCTTTAGCTTCCCACAGAGCTGGAAGCAAGATGCCTTGGGGCCTCTCTCTCCCTTTGGACACAAGGCAGCCGTTTGGGCCTGGCAGCTCTAGGCCAATGGAGCACACCCACAGCAGAAGTTCTACTTCAGGCAGATCAGTCCTGCCCAGAAACTGCGTTTCACAGCCCTTGGTAAGAGATGTTCACGGTAGGCTGTGAGAGCACTGGGCAGAACCAGTTGTTTTTTAGCTTCCCAAAGTGCTGGAGGCAAGATGCTTTGGGGCCTCTCTCACCCTTTGGAAACAAGGCAGCCCTTAGGTCCTGGTAGCTCTAGGCCTATGTAGCACAACCAGAACAGAAGTTCTACTTCAGCCAGGTCAGGCCTGCCAAGAAACTGCGTTTCACAGGCCTTTCAAAGAGATGTTCTCTTAGGCTGTAAGAGCACTGGGCAGAGCCAGCTGTTTCTTAGCTTCCCGAAGAGCTGGGAGCAAGATGCTTTGGGTCCACTCTCCGTCTTTGGAAACAAGGCAGCCCTTTGGGCCTGGCAGCTCTAGGGCAATGGAGCACACCCAGAGCAGAAGTTCTACTTCAGCCAGATCAGGCCTGCCAGGAAACTGCGTTTCACAGGCCTTGGTAAGAGATGTTCCCGGTAGGCTGTAAGAGCACTGGGCAGAGCCAGTTGTTTCTTACCTTCCTGAAAAGCTGGAAGCAAGACGCTTGGGACCCCTCTGCCCGTTTGGGAACAAGGCAGCCTTTTGGGTCGGGAAGCTCTAGGCCAATGGAGCACACGCAGAGCAGGAGTTCTACTTCAGCCTGATCAGGCCTGCAAAGAAACAGCGTTTGACAGGCCTTGGTAAGAGATGTTCCCGGTAGGTGTAAGTGCACTGGGCAGAGCCAGTTGTTTCTTAGCTTCGCAAAGACCGGGAAGCAAGATGCTTTGGGCCTCTCTGCCCCTTGGAAACAGGGCAGCACTTGGGGCCTGGCAGCTCTAGGGCAATGGAGCACACCCAGAGCCGGAGTTCTACTTCAGCCAGATGAGGCCTGCCAAGAAACTGCGTTTCACAGGCCTTTCAAAGACATGTTCCCGGTAGGCTGTAAGAGCACGGGGCAGAGCGAGTTGGTTCTTAGCTTCCCAGAGAGCTGGAAGCAAGATGCTTTGGGGCCTCTCTGCCCCTTTGGAAACAAGGCAGCACCTTGGGCCTGGCAGCTCTAGGGCAATGGAGCACACCCAGAGCAGAAGTTCTACTTCAGCCAAATCAGGCCTGCCAGGAAACGGCGTTTCACAGGCCTTGGTAAGAGATGTTCCCGGTAGGCTGTAAGAGCACTGGGCAGAGCCAGTTGTTTCTTACCTTCCTGAAAAGCTGGAAGCAAGACGCTTGGGACCCCTCTGCCCGTTTGGGAACAAGGCAGCCTTTTGGGTCGGGAAGCTCTAGGCCAATGGAGCACACGCAGAGCAGGAGTTCTACTTCAGCCTGATCAGGCCTGCAAAGAAACAGCGTTTGACAGGCCTTGGTAAGAGATGTTCCCGGTAGGTGTAAGTGCACTGGGCAGAGCCAGTTGTTTCTTAGCTTCGCAAAGACCGGGAAGCAAGATGCTTTGGGCCTCTCTGCCCCTTGGAAACAGGGCAGCACTTGGGGCCTGGCAGCTCTAGGGCAATGGAGCACACCCAGAGCCGGAGTTCTACTTCAGCCAGATGAGGCCTGCCAAGAAACTGCGTTTCACAGGCCTTTCAAAGACATGTTCCCGGTAGGCTGTAAGAGCACGGGGCAGAGCGAGTTGGTTCTTAGCTTCCCAGAGAGCTGGAAGCAAGATGCTTTGGGGCCTCTCTGCCCCTTTGGAAACAAGGCAGCACCTTGGGCCTGGCAGCTCTAGGGCAATGGAGCACACCCAGAGCAGAAGTTCTACTTCAGCCAAATCAGGCCTGCCAGGAAACGGCGTTTCACAGGCCTTGGTAAGAGATGTTCCCGGTAGGCTGTAAGAGCACTGGGCAACGCCAGATGTTTCTTAGGTTCCCGAAGAGCTGGAAGCAAGATGCTTTGGTGCCACTCTCTCACTTTGGAATCAAGGCAGCCCTTTGGGGCAGGTAGCTCTAGGCCAGTGGAGCACACCCAGAGCAGAAGTTCTACTTCGGCCAGTTCAGGCCACCAACAAACTGCGTTTCACAGGCCTTGGTAAGAGATGTTCCCGGTAGGCTGTAAGAGCACTGGGCAACACCAGATGTTTCTTAGCTTCCCGAAGAGCTGGAAGCAAGATGCTTTGGGGCCTCTCTGCCCCTTTGCAAACAAGGCGGCCCTTTGGGCCAGGCAGCTCTAGGCCAATGGAGCACACCCAGAGCAGAAGTTCTACTTCAGCTAGATCAGGCCACCAACAAAGTGCGTTTCACAGGCCTTGGTAAGAGATTTTCTCTCAGGCTGTAAGAGCACCGGGCAGAGCCAGTTGTTTCTTAGCTTCCCAAAGAGCTGGAAGCAAGATGCTTTGGGGGCTCCCTGCCCCTTTGCCAACAAGGCCGACCTTTGGGCCTTTCAGCTCTAGGCCAATGGAGCACACCCAGAGCAGAAGTTCTACCTCAGCCAGATAAGGCCTGCCAAGAAACAGCGTTTCAAAGGCTTTGGTAAGAGATGTTGCCGGTACTCTGTCAGAGCACTGGGCAGAGACAGTTGTTTCTTAGCTTCCCAAAGAGCTGGAAGCAAGATGCTTTGGGGCCTCTCTGCCCCTTTGCAAACAAGGCATCCCTTTGGGCCTTTCAGCTCTAGGCCAATGGAGCACAGCCAGAGCAGAAGTCCTACTTCAGCCAGATCAGGCCTGCCAAGGAACTGCGTTTCAGAGGCCTTTGTATGTGACGTTCCCAGTAGGCTGTGAGAGCACGGTGCAGAGCCAGTTGTTTCCTTGTTTCCCAAAGAGCTGGAAGCAAGACGCTTTGGGGCCTCTCTGCCCCTTTGGAAACAAGGCAGCACGTTGGGTCTGGCAGCTCTAGGGCAATGGAGCACAACCAGAGCCGAAGTTCTACTTCTTCCACATCAGGCCTGCCTAGAAAGTGCGTTTCACAGGCCTTGATAAGAGATGTTCTCTTAGGCTATAAGAGCACTGGGCACAGCCAGTTGTTTCTTAGCTTCCCAAGAGGTGGAAGCAAGATGCTTTGGGGCCTCTCTCCCCCTTTGGAAACAAGGCAGCCCTTTGGGCCTTTCAGCTCTAGGCCAATGGAGCACACCCAGAGCAGAAGTTCTACCTCAGCCAGATCAGGCCTGCCAAGAAACTGCTTTTCACAGGCCTTCGTAAGAGGTGTTCCCGGAAGGCTGTAAGAGTACCTGGCAGAGCGAGTTGTTTCTTAGCTTCAAAAACAGCTGGAAGCAACATGATTTGGGGCCTCTCTCCCCCTTTGGAAACAAAGCAGCCTTTGTGCCTGGCAGCTCTAGGCCAAAGTAGCACACCCAGAGCACAAGTTCTACCTCAGCCAGATAAGGCCTGTCAAGAAGCTGCGTTTCACAGGCCTTTGTATGTGACGTTCCCGGTTGGCTTTGAGAGCACTGTGCAGAGCCAGTTGTTTTAGCTTCCCAGAGAGCAGGAAGCAAGATGCTTTGGGGCCTCTCTCACACTTTGGAAATAAAGGCAGCCCTTTGGGCCTGGCAGCCCTAGGCCAATGGAGTACACCCAGAGCAGAAGTTCTACCTCAGCCAGATCAGGCCTTCCAAGAAACTGCGTCTCACAGGCCTTTCTCTGTCACGTTGCCGGTAGGCTGTGAGAGCACTGTGCAGAGCCAGTTGTTTCTTAGCTTCCCAAAGATTTGGAAGCAAGATGCTTTGGGGACTCTCAGCCCCTTTGGAAACAAGGCGGCCCTTTGGGCCTGGCAGCTCTAGGCCAAAGTAGCACGCCCAGAGCAGGAGTTCTACTTCAGCCAGATCAGGCCTGCCAAGAAACTGCGTTTCACAGGCCTTGGTAAGAGATGTTCCCGGTAGGCTGTGAGAGCACTGTGGAGAGCCAGTTGCTTTAGCTTCCCACAGAGCTGGAAGCAAGATGCCTTGGGGCCTCTCTCTCCCTTTGGACACAAGGCAGCCGTTTGGGCCTGGCAGCTCTAGGCCAATGGAGCACACCCACAGCAGAAGTTCTACTTCAGGCAGATCAGTCCTGCCCAGAAACTGCGTTTCACAGCCCTTGGTAAGAGATGTTCACGGTAGGCTGTGAGAGCACTGGGCAGAACCAGTTGTTTTTTAGCTTCCCAAAGTGCTGGAGGCAAGATGCTTTGGGGCCTCTCTCACCCTTTGGAAACAAGGCAGCCCTTAGGTCCTGGTAGCTCTAGGCCTATGTAGCACAACCAGAACAGAAGTTCTACTTCAGCCAGGTCAGGCCTGCCAAGAAACTGCGTTTCACAGGCCTTTCAAAGAGATGTTCTCTTAGGCTGTAAGAGCACTGGGCAGAGCCAGCTGTTTCTTAGCTTCCCGAAGAGCGGGGAGCAAGATGCTTTGGGTCCACTCTCCGTCTTTGGAAACAAGGCAGCCCTTTGGGCCTGGCAGCTCTAGGGCAATGGAGCACACCCAGAGCAGAAGTTCTACTTCAGCCAGATCAGGCCTGCCAGGAAACTGCGTTTCACAGGCCTTGGTAAGAGATGTTCCCGGTAGGCTGTAAGAGCACTGGGCAGAGCCAGTTGTTTCTTACCTTCCTGAAAAGCTGGAAGCAAGACGCTTGGGACCCCTCTGCCCGTTTGGGAACAAGGCAGCCTTTTGGGTCGGGAAGCTCTAGGCCAATGGAGCACACGCAGAGCAGGAGTTCTACTTCAGCCTGATCAGGCCTGCAAAGAAACAGCGTTTGACAGGCCTTGGTAAGAGATGTTCCCGGTAGGTGTAAGTGCACTGGGCAGAGCCAGTTGTTTCTTAGCTTCGCAAAGACCGGGAAGCAAGATGCTTTGGGCCTCTCTTCCCCTTGGAAACAGGGCAGCACTTGGGGCCTGGCAGCTCTAGGGCAATGGAGCACACCCAGAGCCGGAGTTCTACTTCAGCCAGATCAGGCCTGCCAAGAAACTGCGTTTCACAGGCCTTTCAAAGACATGTTCCCGGTAGGCTGTAAGAGCACGGGGCAGAGCGAGTTGGTTCTTAGCTTCCCAGAGAGCTGGAAGCAAGATGCTTTGGGGCCTCTCTGCCCCTTTGGAAACAAGGCAGCACCTTGGGCCTGGCAGCTCTAGGGCAATGGAGCACACCCAGAGCAGAAGTTCTACTTCAGCCAAATCAGGCCTGCCAGGAAACGGCGTTTCACAGGCCTTGGTAAGAGATGTTCCCGGTAGGCTGTAAGAGCACTGGGCAACGCCAGATGTTTCTTAGCTTCCCGAAGAGCTGGAAGCAAGATGCTTTGGTGCCACTCTCTCACTTTGGAATCAAGGCAGCCCTTTGGGGCAGGTAGCTCTAGGCCAGTGGAGCACACCCAGAGCAGAAGTTCTACTTCGGCCAGTTCAGGCCACCAACAAACTGCGTTTCACAGGCCTTGGTAAGAGATGTTCCCGGTAGGCTGTAAGAGCACTGGGCAACGCCAGATGTTTCTTAGCTTCCCGAAGAGCTGGAAGCAAGATGCTTTGGGGCCTCTCTGCCCCTTTGCAAACAAGGCGGCCCTTTGGGCCAGGCAGCTCTAGGCCAATGGAGCACACCCAGAGCAGAAGTTCTACTTCAGCTAGATCAGGCCACCAACAAAGTGCGTTTCACAGGCCTTGGTAAGAGATTTTCTCTCAGGCTGTAAGAGCACCGGGCAGAGCCAGTTGTTTCTTAGCTTCCCAAAGAGCTGGAAGCAAGATGCTTTGGGGGCTCCCTGCCCCTTTGCCAACAAGGCCGACCTTTGGGCCTTTCAGCTCTAGGCCAATGGAGCACACCCAGAGCAGAAGTTCTACCTCAGCCAGATAAGGCCTGCCAAGAAACAGCGTTTCAAAGGCTTTGGTAAGAGATGTTGCCGGTACTCTGTCAGAGCACTGGGCAGAGACAGTTGTTTCTTAGCTTCCCAAAGAGCTGGAAGCAAGATGCTTTGGGGCCTCTCTGCCCCTTTGCAAACAAGGCATCCCTTTGGGCCTTTCAGCTCTAGGCCAATGGAGCACAGCCAGAGCAGAAGTCCTACTTCAGCCAGATCAGGCCTGCCAAGGAACTGCGTTTCAGAGGCCTTTGTATGTGACGTTCCCGGTAGGCTGTGAGAGCACGGTGCAGAGCCAGTTGTTTCCTTGTTTCCCAAAGAGCTGGAAGCAAGACGCTTTGGGGCCTCTCTGCCCCTTTGGAAACAAGGCAGCACGTTGGGTCTGGCAGCTCTAGGGCAATGGAGCACAACCAGAGCCGAAGTTCTACTTCTTCCACATCAGGCCTGCCTAGAAAGTGCGTTTCACAGGCCTTGATAAGAGATGTTCTCTTAGGCTATAAGAGCACTGGGCACAGCCAGTTGTTTCTTAGCTTCCCAAGAGGTGGAAGCAAGATGCTTTGGGGCCTCTCTCCCCCTTTGGAAACAAGGCAGCCCTTTGGGCCTTTCAGCTCTAGGCCAATGGAGCACACCCAGAGCAGAAGTTCTACCTCAGCCAGATCAGGCCTGCCAAGAAACTGCTTTTCACAGGCCTTCGTAAGAGGTGTTCCCGGAAGGCTGTAAGAGTACCTGGCAGAGCGAGTTGTTTCTTAGCTTCAAAAACAGCTGGAAGCAACATGATTTGGGGCCTCTCTCCCCCTTTGGAAACAAAGCAGCCTTTGTGCCTGGCAGCTCTAGGCCAAAGTAGCACACCCAGAGCACAAGTTCTACCTCAGCCAGATAAGGCCTGTCAAGAAGCTGCGTTTCACAGGCCTTTGTATGTGACGTTCCCGGTTGGCTTTGAGAGCACTGTGCAGAGCCAGTTGTTTTAGCTTCCCAGAGAGCAGGAAGCAAGATGCTTTGGGGCCTCTCTCACACTTTGGAAATAAAGGCAGCCCTTTGGGCCTGGCAGCCCTAGGCCAATGGAGTACACCCAGAGCAGAAGTTCTACCTCAGCCAGATCAGGCCTTCCAAGAAACTGCGTCTCACAGGCCTTTCTCTGTCACGTTGCCGGTAGGCTGTGAGAGCACTGTGCAGAGCCAGTTGTTTCTTAGCTTCCCAAAGATTTGGAAGCAAGATGCTTTGGGGACTCTCAGCCCCTTTGGAAACAAGGCGGCCCTTTGGGCCTGGCAGCTCTAGGCCAAAGTAGCACGCCCAGAGCAGGAGTTCTACTTCAGCCAGATCAGGCCTGCCAAGAAACTGCGTTTCACAGGCCTTGGTAAGAGATGTTCCCGGTAGGCTGTGAGAGCACTGTGGAGAGCCAGTTGCTTTAGCTTCCCACAGAGCTGGAAGCAAGATGCCTTGGGGCCTCTCTCTCCCTTTGGACACAAGGCAGCCGTTTGGGCCTGGCAGCTCTAGGCCAATGGAGCACACCCACAGCAGAAGTTCTACTTCAGGCAGATCAGTCCTGCCCAGAAACTGCGTTTCACAGCCCTTGGTAAGAGATGTTCACGGTAGGCTGTGAGAGCACTGGGCAGAACCAGTTGTTTTTTAGCTTCCCAAAGTGCTGGAGGCAAGATGCTTTGGGGCCTCTCTCACCCTTTGGAAACAAGGCAGCCCTTAGGTCCTGGTAGCTCTAGGCCTATGTAGCACAACCAGAACAGAAGTTCTACTTCAGCCAGGTCAGGCCTGCCAAGAAACTGCGTTTCACAGGCCTTTCAAAGAGATGTTCTCTTAGGCTGTAAGAGCACTGGGCAGAGCCAGCTGTTTCTTAGCTTCCCGAAGAGCGGGGAGCAAGATGCTTTGGGTCCACTCTCCGTCTTTGGAAACAAGGCAGCCCTTTGGGCCTGGCAGCTCTAGGGCAATGGAGCACACCCAGAGCAGAAGTTCTACTTCAGCCAGATCAGGCCTGCCAGGAAACTGCGTTTCACAGGCCTTGGTAAGAGATGTTCCCGGTAGGCTGTAAGAGCACTGGGCAGAGCCAGTTGTTTCTTACCTTCCTGAAAAGCTGGAAGCAAGACGCTTGGGACCCCTCTGCCCGTTTGGGAACAAGGCAGCCTTTTGGGTCGGGAAGCTCTAGGCCAATGGAGCACACGCAGAGCAGGAGTTCTACTTCAGCCTGATCAGGCCTGCAAAGAAACAGCGTTTGACAGGCCTTGGTAAGAGATGTTCCCGGTAGGTGTAAGTGCACTGGGCAGAGCCAGTTGTTTCTTAGCTTCGCAAAGACCGGGAAGCAAGATGCTTTGGGCCTCTCTGCCCCTTGGAAACAGGGCAGCACTTGGGGCCTGGCAGCTCTAGGGCAATGGAGCACACCCAGAGCCGGAGTTCTACTTCAGCCAGATCAGGCCTGCCAAGAAACTGCGTTTCACAGGCCTTTCAAAGACATGTTCCCGGTAGGCTGTAAGAGCGCGGGGCAGAGCGAGTTGGTTCTTAGCTTCCCAGAGAGCTGGAAGCAAGATGCTTTGGGGCCTCTCTGCCCCTTTGGAAACAAGGCAGCACCTTGGGCCTGGCAGCTCTAGGGCAATGGAGCACACCCAGAGCAGAAGTTCTACTTCAGCCAAATCAGGCCTGCCAGGAAACGGCGTTTCACAGGCCTTGGTAAGAGATGTTCCCGGTAGGCTGTAAGAGCACTGGGCAACGCCAGATGTTTCTTAGGTTCCCGAAGAGCTGGAAGCAAGATGCTTTGGTGCCACTCTCTCACTTTGGAATCAAGGCAGCCCTTTGGGGCAGGTAGCTCTAGGCCAGTGGAGCACACCCAGAGCAGAAGTTCTACTTCGGCCAGTTCAGGCCACCAACAAACTGCGTTTCACAGGCCTTGGTAAGAGATGTTCCCGGTAGGCTGTAAGAGCACTGGGCAACGCCAGATGTTTCTTAGCTTCCCGAAGAGCTGGAAGCAAGATGCTTTGGGGCCTCTCTGCCCCTTTGCAAACAAGGCGGCCCTTTGGGCCAGGCAGCTCTAGGCCAATGGAGCACACCCAGAGCAGAAGTTCTACTTCAGCTAGACCAGGCCACCAACAAAGTGCGTTTCACAGGCCTTGGTAAGAGATTTTCTCTCAAGCTGTAAGAGCACCGGGCAGA
Source organism: Equus asinus (assembly GCF_041296235.1). Lineage (NCBI taxonomy): Eukaryota > Metazoa > Chordata > Mammalia > Perissodactyla > Equidae > Equus > Equus asinus. The sequence continues at coordinate 3,239,135 of NW_027225523.1, forward strand.
GCCAGTTGTTTCTTAGCTTCCCAAAGAGCTGGAAGCAAGATGCTTTGGGGGCTCCCTGCCCCTTTGCCAACAAGGCCGACCTTTGGGCCTTTCAGCTCTAGGCCAATGGAGCACACCCAGAGCAGAAGTTCTACCTCAGCCAGATAAGGCCTGCCAAGAAACAGCGTTTCAAAGGCTTTGGTAAGAGATGTTGCCGGTACTCTGTCAGAGCACTGGGCAGAGACAGTTGTTTCTTAGCTTCCCAAAGAGCTGGAAGCAAGATGCTTTGGGGCCTCTCTGCCCCTTTGCAAACAAGGCATCCCTTTGGGCCTTTCAGCTCTAGGCCAATGGAGCACAGCCAGAGCAGAAGTCCTACTTCAGCCAGATCAGGCCTGCCAAGGAACTGCGTTTCAGAGGCCTTTGTATGTGACGTTCCCGGTAGGCTGTGAGAGCACGGTGCAGAGCCAGTTGTTTCCTTGTTTCCCAAAGAGCTGGAAGCAAGACGCTTTGGGGCCTCTCTGCCCCTTTGGAAACAAGGCAGCACGTTGGGTCTGGCAGCTCTAGGGCAATGGAGCACAACCAGAGCCGAAGTTCTACTTCTTCCACATCAGGCCTGCCTAGAAAGTGCGTTTCACAGGCCTTGATAAGAGATGTTCTCTTAGGCTATAAGAGCACTGGGCACAGCCAGTTGTTTCTTAGCTTCCCAAGAGGTGGAAGAAAGATGCTTTGGGGCCTCTCTCCCCCTTTGGAAACAAGGCAGCCCTTTGGGCCTTTCAGCTCTAGGGCAATGGAGCACACCCAGAGCAGAAGTTCTACCTCAGCCAGATCAGGCCTGCCAAGAAACTGCTTTTCACAGGCGTTCGTAAGAGGTGTTCCCGGAAGGCTGTAAGAGTACCTGGCAGAGCGAGTTGTTTCTTAGCTTCAAAAACAGCTGGAAGCAACATGATTTGGGGCCTCTCTCCCCCTTTGGAAACAAAGCAGCCTTTGTGCCTGGCAGCTCTAGGCCAAAGTAGCACACCCAGAGCACAAGTTCTACCTCAGCCAGATAAGGCCTGTCAAGAAGCTGCGTTTCACAGGCCTTTGTATGTGACGTTCCCGGTTGGCTTTGAGAGCACTGTGCAGAGCCAGTTGTTTTAGCTTCCCAGAGAGCAGGAAGCAAGATGCTTTGGGGCCTCTCTCACACTTTGGAAATAAAGGCAGCCCTTTGGGCCTGGCAGCCCTAGGCCAATGGAGTACACCCAGAGCAGAAGTTCTACCTCAGCCAGATCAGGCCTTCCAAGAAACTGCGTCTCACAGGCCTTTCTCTGTCACGTTGCCGGTAGGCTGTGAGAGCACTGTGCAGAGCCAGTTGTTTCTTAGCTTCCCAAAGATTTGGAAGCAAGATGCTTTGGGGACTCTCAGCCCCTTTGGAAACAAGGCGGCCCTTTGGGCCTGGCAGCTCTAGGCAAAAGTAGCACGCCCAGAGCAGGAGTTCTACTTCAGCCAGATCAGGCCTGCCAAGAAACTGCGTTTCACAGGCCTTGGTAAGAGATGTTCCCGGTAGGCTGTGAGAGCACTGTGGAGAGCCAGTTGCTTTAGCTTCCCACAGAGCTGGAAGCAAGATGCTTTGGGGCCTCTCTCTCCCTTTGGACACAAGGCAGCCGTTTGCGCCTGGCAGCTCTAGGCCAATGGAGCACACCCACAGCAGAAGTTCTACTTCAGGCAGATCAGTCCTGCCCAGAAACTGCGTTTCACAGCCCTTGGTAAGAGATGTTCATGGTAGGCTGTGAGAGCACTGGGCAGAACCAGTTGTTTTTTAGCTTCCCAAAGTGCTGGAGGCAAGATGCTTTGGGGCCTCTCTCACCCTTTGGAAAAAAGGCAGCCCTTAGGTCCTGGTAGCTCTAGGCCTATGTAGCACAACCAGAACAGAAGTTCTACTTCAGCCAGGTCAGGCCTGCCAAGAAACTGCGTTTCACAGGCCTTTCAAAGAGATGTTCTCTTAGGCTGTAAGAGCACTGGGCAGAGCCAGCTGTTTCTTAGCTTCCCGAAGAGCTGGGAGCAAGATGCTTTGGGTCCACTCTCCGTCTTTGGAAACAAGGCAGCCCATTGGGCCTGGCAGCTCTAGGGCAATGGAGCACACCCAGAGCAGAAGTTCTACTTCAGCCAGATCAGGCCTGCCAGGAAACTGCGTTTCACAGGCCTTGGTAAGAGATGTTCCCGGTAGGCTGTAAGAGCACTGGGCAGAGCCAGTTGTTTCTTACCTTCCTGAAAAGCTGGAAGCAAGACGCTTGGGACCCCTCTGCCCGTTTGGGAACAAGGCAGCCTTTTGGGTCGGGAAGCTCTAGGCCAATGGAGCACACGCAGAGCAGGAGTTCTACTTCAGCCTGATCAGGCCTGCAAAGAAACAGCGTTTGACAGGCCTTGGTAAGAGATGTTCCCGGTAGGTGTAAGTGCACTGGGCAGAGCCAGTTGTTTCTTAGCTTCGCAAAGACCGGGAAGCAAGATGCTTTGGGCCTCTCTGCCCCTTGGAAACAGGGCAGCACTTGGGGCCTGGCAGCTCTAGGGCAATGGAGCACACCCAGAGCCGGAGTTCTACTTCAGCCAGATGAGGCCTGCAAGAAACTGCGTTTCACAGGCCTTTCAAAGACATGTCCCCGGTAGGCTGTAAGAGCACGGGGCAGAGCGAGTTGGTTCTTAGCTTCCCAGAGAGCTGGAAGCAAGATGCTTTGGGGCCTCTCTGCCCCTTTGGAAACAAGGCAGCACCTTGGGCCTGGCAGCTCTAGGGCAATGGAGCACACCCAGAGCAGAAGTTCTACTTCAGCCAAATCAGGCCTGCCAGGAAACGGCGTTTCACAGGCCTTGGTAAGAGATGTTCCCGGTAGGCTGTAAGAGCACTGGGCAACGCCAGATGTTTCTTAGCTTCCCGAAGAGCTGGAAGCAAGATGCTTTGGTGCCACTCTCTCACTTTGGAATCAAGGCAGCCCTTTGGGGCAGGTAGCTCTAGGCCAGTGGAGCACACCCAGAGCAGAAGTTCTACTTCGGCCAGTTCAGGCCACCAACAAACTGCGTTTCACAGGCCTTGGTAAGAGATGTTCCCGGTAGGCTGTAAGAGCACTGGGCAACGCCAGATGTTTCTTAGCTTCCCGAAGAGCTGGAAGCAAGATGCTTTGGGGCCTCTCTGCCCCTTTGCAAACAAGGCGGCCCTTTGGGCCAGGCAGCTCTAGGCCAATGGAGCACACCCCGAGCAGAATTTCTACTTCAGCTAGATCAGGCCACCAACAAAGTGCATTTCACAGGCCTTGGTAAGAGATTTTCTCTCAGGCTGTAAGAGCACCGGGCAGAGCCAGTTGTTTCTTAGCTTCCCAAAGAGCTGGAAGCAAGATGCTTTGGGGGCTCCCTGCCCCTTTGCCAACAAGGCCGACCTTTGGGCCTTTCAGCTCTAGGCCAATGGAGCACACCCAGAGCAGAAGTTCTACCTCAGCCAGATAAGGCCTGCCAAGAAACAGCGTTTCAAAGGCTTTGGTAAGAGATGTTGCCGGTACTCTGTCAGAGCACTGGGCAGAGACAGTTGTTTCTTAGCTTCCCAAAGAGCTGGAAGCAAGATGCTTTGGGGCCTCTCTGCCCCTTTGCAAACAAGGCATCCCTTTGGGCCTTTCAGCTCTAGGCCAATGGAGCACAGCCAGAGCAGAAGTCCTACTTCAGCCAGATCAGGCCTGCCAAGGAACTGCGTTTCAGAGGCCTTTGTATGTGACGTTCCCGGTAGGCTGTGAGAGCACGGTGCAGAGCCAGTTGTTTCCTTGTTTCCCAAACAGCTGGAAGCAAGACGCTTTGGGGCCTCTCTGCCCCTTTGGAAACAAGGCAGCACGTTGGGTCTGGCAGCTCTAGGGCAATGGAGCACAACCAGAGCCGAAGTTCTACTTCTTCCAGATCAGGCCTGCCTAGACAGTGCGTTTCACAGGCCTTGATAAGAGATGTTCTCTTAGGCTATAAGAGCACTGGGCACAGCCAGTTGTTTCTTAGCTTCCCAAGAGGTGGAAGCAAGATGCTTTGGGGCCTCTCTCCCCCTTTGGAAACAAGGCAGCCCTTTGGGCCTTTCAGCTCTAGGGCAATGGAGCACACCCAGAGCAGAAGTTCTACCTCAGCCAGATCAGGCCTGCCAAGAAACTGCTTTTCACAGGCCTTCGTAAGAGGTGTTCCCGGAAGGCTGTAAGAGTACCTGGCAGAGCGAGTTGTTTCTTAGCTTCAAAAACAGCTGGAAGCAACATGATTTGGGGCCTCTCTCCCCCTTTGGAAACAAAGCAGCCTTTGTGCCTGGCAGCTCTAGGCCAAAGTAGCACACCCAGAGCACAAGTTCTACCTCAGCCAGATAAGGCCTGTCAAGAAGCTGCGTTTCACAGGCCTTTGTATGTGACGTTCCCGGTTGGCTTTGAGAGCACTGTGCAGAGCCAGTTGTTTTAGCTTCCCAGAGAGCAGGAAGCAAGATGCTTTGGGGCCTCTCTCACACTTTGGAAATAAAGGCAGCCCTTTGGGCCTGGCAGCCCTAGGCCAATGGAGTACACCCAGAGCAGAAGTTCTACCTCAGCCAGATCAGGCCTTCCAAGAAACTGCGTCTCACAGGCCTTTCTCTGTCACGTTGCCGGTAGGCTGTGAGAGCACTGTGCAGAGCCAGTTGTTTCTTAGCTTCCCAAAGATTTGGAAGCAAGATGCTTTGGGGACTCTCAGCCCCTTTGGAAACAAGGCGGCCCTTTGGGCCTGGCAGCTCTAGGCCAAAGTAGCACGCCCAGAGCAGGAGTTCTACTTCAGCCAGATCAGGCCTGCCAAGAAACTGCGTTTCACAGGCCTTGGTAAGAGATGTTCCCGGTAGGCTGTGAGAGCACTGTGGAGAGCCAGTTGCTTTAGCTTCCCACAGAGCTGGAAGCAAGATGCTTTGGGGCCTCTCTCTCCCTTTGGACACAAGGCAGCCGTTTGGGCCTGGCAGCTCTAGGCCAATGGAGCACACCCACAGCAGAAGTTCTACTTCAGGCAGATCAGTCCTGCCCAGAAACTGCGTTTCACAGCCCTTGGTAAGAGATGTTCACGGTAGGCTGTGAGAGCACTGGGCAGAACCAGTTGTTTTTTAGCTTCCCAAAGTGCTGGAGGCAAGATGCTTTGGGGCCTCTCTCACCCTTTGGAAACAAGGCAGCCCTTAGGTCCTGGTAGCTCTAGGCCTATGTAGCACAACCAGAACAGAAGTTCTACTTCAGCCAGGTCAGGCCTGCCAAGAAACTGCGTTTCACAGGCCTTTCAAAGAGATGTTCTCTTAGGCTGTAAGAGCACTGGGCAGAGCCAGCTGTTTCTTAGCTTCCCGAAGAGCTGGGAGCAAGATGCTTTGGGTCCACTCTCCGTCTTTGGAAACAAGGCAGCCCTTTGGGCCTGGCAGCTCTAGGGCAATGGAGCACGCCCAGAGCAGAAGTTCTACTTCAGCCAGATCAGGCCTGCCAGGAAACTGCGTTTCACAGGCCTTGGTAAGAGATGTTCCCGGTAGGCTGTAAGAGCACTGGGCAGAGCCAGTTGTTTCTTACCTTCCTGAAAAGCTGGAAGCAAGACGCTTGGGACCCCTCTGCCCGTTTGGGAACAAGGCAGCCTTTTGGGTCGGGAAGCTCTAGGCCAATGGAGCACACGCAGAGCAGGAGTTCTACTTCAGCCTGATCAGGCCTGCAAAGAAACAGCGTTTGACACGCCTTGGTAAGAGATGTTCCCGGTAGGTGTAAGTGCACTGGGCAGAGCCAGTTGTTTCTTAGCTTCGCAAAGACCGGGAAGCAAGATGCTTTGGGCCTCTCTGCCCCTTGGAAACAGGGCAGCACTTGGGGCCTGGCAGCTCTAGGGCAATGGAGCACACCCAGAGCCGGAGTTCTACTTCAGCCAGATGAGGCCTGCCAAGAAACTGCGTTTCACAGGCCTTTCAAAGACATGTTCCCGGTAGGCTGTAAGAGCACGGGGCAGAGCGAGTTGGTTCTTAGCTTCCCAGAGAGCTGGAAGCAAGATGCTTTGGGGCCTCTCTCTCCCTTTGGACACAAGGCAGCCGTTTGGGCCTGGCAGCTCTAGGCCAATGGAGCACACCCACAGCAGAAGTTCTACTTCAGGCAGATCAGTCCTGCCCAGAAACTGCGTTTCACAGCCCTTGGTAAGAGATGTTCACGGTAGGCTGTGAGAGCACTGGGCAGAACCAGTTGTTTTTTAGCTTCCCAAAGTGCTGGAGGCAAGATGCTTTGGGGCCTCTCTCACCCTTTGGAAACAAGGCAGCCCTTAGGTCCTGGTAGCTCTAGGCCTATGTAGCACAACCAGAACAGAAGTTCTACTTCAGCCAGGTCAGGCCTGCCAAGAAACTGCGTTTCACAGGCCTTTCAAAGAGATGTTCTCTTAGGCTGTAAGAGCACTGGGCAGAGCCAGCTGTTTCTTAGCTTCCCGAAGAGCTGGGAGCAAGATGCTTTGGGTCCACTCTCCGTCTTTGGAAACAAGGCAGCCCTTTGGGCCTGGCAGCTCTAGGGCAATGGAGCACGCCCAGAGCAGAAGTTCTACTTCAGCCAGATCAGGCCTGCCAGGAAACTGCGTTTCACAGGCCTTGGTAAGAGATGTTCCCGGTAGGCTGTAAGAGCACTGGGCAGAGCCAGTTGTTTCTTACCTTCCTGAAAAGCTGGAAGCAAGACGCTTGGGACCCCTCTGCCCGTTTGGGAACAAGGCAGCCTTTTGGGTCGGGAAGCTCTAGGCCAATGGAGCACACGCAGAGCAGGAGTTCTACTTCAGCCTGATCAGGCCTGCAAAGAAACAGCGTTTGACACGCCTTGGTAAGAGATGTTCCCGGTAGGTGTAAGTGCACTGGGCAGAGCCAGTTGTTTCTTAGCTTCGCAAAGACCGGGAAGCAAGATGCTTTGGGCCTCTCTGCCCCTTGGAAACAGGGCAGCACTTGGGGCCTGGCAGCTCTAGGGCAATGGAGCACACCCAGAGCCGGAGTTCTACTTCAGCCAGATGAGGCCTGCCAAGAAACTGCGTTTCACAGGCCTTTCAAAGACATGTTCCCGGTAGGCTGTAAGAGCACGGGGCAGAGCGAGTTGGTTCTTAGCTTCCCAGAGAGCTGGAAGCAAGATGCTTTGGGGCCTCTCTCTCCCTTTGGACACAAGGCAGCCGTTTGCGCCTGGCAGCTCTAGGCCAATGGAGCACACCCACAGCAGAAGTTCTACTTCAGGCAGATCAGTCCTGCCCAGAAACTGCGTTTCACAGCCCTTGGTAAGAGATGTTCACGGTAGGCTGTGAGAGCACTGGGCAGAACCAGTTGTTTTTTAGCTTCCCAAAGTGCTGGAGGCAAGATGCTTTGGGGCCTCTCTCACCCTTTGGAAACAAGGCAGCCCTTAGGTCCTGGTAGCTCTAGGCCTATGTAGCACAACCAGAACAGAAGTTCTACTTCAGCCAGGTCAGGCCTGCCAAGAAACTGCGTTTCACAGGCCTTTCAAAGAGATGTTCTCTTAGGCTGTAAGAGCACTGGGCAGAGCCAGCTGTTTCTTAGCTTCCCGAAGAGCTGGGAGCAAGATGCTTTGGGTCCACTCTCCGTCTTTGGAAACAAGGCAGCCCATTGGGCCTGGCAGCTCTAGGGCAATGGAGCACACCCAGAGCAGAAGTTCTACTTCAGCCAGATCAGGCCTGCCAGGAAACTGCGTTTCACAGGCCTTGGTAAGAGATGTTCCCGGTAGGCTGTAAGAGCACTGGGCAGAGCCAGTTGTTTCTTACCTTCCTGAAAAGCTGGAAGCAAGACGCTTGGGACCCCTCTGCCCGTTTGGGAACAAGGCAGCCTTTTGGGTCGGGAAGCTCTAGGCCAATGGAGCACACGCAGAGCAGGAGTTCTACTTCAGCCTGATCAGGCCTGCAAAGAAACAGCGTTTGACACGCCTTGGTAAGAGATGTTCCCGGTAGGTGTAAGTGCACTGGGCAGAGCCAGTTGTTTCTTAGCTTCGCAAAGACCGGGAAGCAAGATGCTTTGGGCCTCTCTGCCCCTTGGAAACAGGGCAGCACTTGGGGCCTGGCAGCTCTAGGGCAATGGAGCACACCCAGAGCCGGAGTTCTACTTCAGCCAGATGAGGCCTGCCAAGAAACTGCGTTTCACAGGCCTTTCAAAGACATGTTCCCGGTAGGCTGTAAGAGCACGGGGCAGAGCGAGTTGGTTCTTAGCTTCCCAGAGAGCTGGAAGCAAGATGCTTTGGGGCCTCTCTGCCCCTTTGGAAACAAGGCAGCACCTTGGGCCTGGCAGCTCTAGGGCAATGGAGCACACCCAGAGCAGAAGTTCTACTTCAGCCAAATCAGGCCTGCCAGGAAACGGCGTTTCACAGGCCTTGGTAAGAGATGTTCCCGGTAGGCTGTAAGAGCACTGGGCAACGCCAGATGTTTCTTAGCTTCCCGAAGAGCTGGAAGCAAGATGCTTTGGTGCCACTCTCTCACTTTGGAATCAAGGCAGCCCTTTGGGGCAGGTAGCTCTAGGCCAGTGGAGCACACCCAGAGCAGAAGTTCTACTTCGGCCAGTTCAGGCCACCAACAAACTGCGTTTCACAGGCCTTGGTAAGAGATGTTCCCGGTAGGCTGTAAGAGCACTGGGCAACGCCAGATGTTTCTTAGCTTCCCGAAGAGCTGGAAGCAAGATGCTTTGGGGCCTCTCTGCCCCTTTGCAAACAAGGCGGCCCTTTGGGCCAGGCAGCTCTAGGCCAATGGAGCACACCCAGAGCAGAAGTTCTACTTCAGCTAGATCAGGCCACCAACAAAGTGCGTTTCACAGGCCTTGGTAAGAGATTTTCTCTCAGGCTGTAAGAGCACCGGGCAGAGCCAGTTGTTTCTTAGCTTCCCAAAGAGCTGGAAGCAAGATGCTTTGGGGGCTCCCTGCCCCTTTGCCAACAAGGCCGACCTTTGGGCCTTTCAGCTCTAGGCCAATGGAGCACACCCAGAGCAGAAGTTCTACCTCAGCCAGATAAGGCCTGCCAAGAAACAGCGTTTCAAAGGCTTTGGTAAGAGATGTTGCCGGTACTCTGTCAGAGCACTGGGCAGAGACAGTTGTTTCTTAGCTTCCCAAAGAGCTGGAAGCAAGATGCTTTGGGGCCTCTCTGCCCCTTTGCAAACAAGGCATCCCTTTGGGCCTTTCAGCTCTAGGCCAATGGAGCACAGCCAGAGCAGAAGTCCTACTTCAGCCAGATCAGGCCTGCCAAGGAACTGCGTTTCAGAGGCCTTTGTATGTGACGTTCCCGGTAGGCTGTGAGAGCACGGTGCAGAGCCAGTTGTTTCCTTGTTTCCCAAAGAGCTGGAAGCAAGACGCTTTGGGGCCTCTCTGCCCCTTTGGAAACAAGGCAGCACGTTGGGTCTGGCAGCTCTAGGGCAATGGAGCACAACCAGAGCCGAAGTTCTACTTCTTCCACATCAGGCCTGCCTAGAAAGTGCGTTTCACAGGCCTTGATAAGAGATGTTCTCTTAGGCTATAAGAGCACTGGGCACAGCCAGTTGTTTCTTAGCTTCCCAAGAGGTGGAAGCAAGATGCTTTGGGGCCTCTCTCCCCCTTTGGAAACAAGGCAGCCCTTTGGGCCTTTCAGCTCTAGGGCAATGGAGCACACCCAGAGCAGAAGTTCTACCTCAGCCAGATCAGGCCTGCCAAGAAACTGCTTTTCACAGGCCTTCGTAAGAGGTGTTCCCGGAAGGCTGTAAGAGTACCTGGCAGGGCGAGTTGTTTCTTAGCTTCAAAAACAGCTGGAAGCAACATGATTTGGGGCCTCTCTCCCCCTTTGGAAACAAAGCAGCCTTTGTGCCTGGCAGCTCTAGGCCAAAGTAGCACACCCAGAGCACAAGTTCTACCTCAGCCAGATAAGGCCTGTCAAGAAGCTGCGTTTCACAGGCCTTTGTATGTGACGTTCCCGGTTGGCTTTGAGAGCACTGTGCAGAGCCAGTTGTTTTAGCTTCCCAGAGAGCAGGAAGCAAGATGCTTTGGGGCCTCTCTCACACTTTGGAAATAAAGGCAGCCCTTTGGGCCTGGCAGCCCTAGGCCAATGGAGTACACCCAGAGCAGAAGTTCTACCTCAGCCAGATCAGGCCTTCCAAGAAACTGCGTCTCACAGGCCTTTCTCTGTCACGTTGCCGGTAGGCTGTGAGAGCACTGTGCAGAGCCAGTTGTTTCTTAGCTTCCCAAAGATTTGGAAGCAAGATGCTTTGGGGACTCTCAGCCCCTTTGGAAACAAGGCGGCCCTTTGGGCCTGGCAGCTCTAGGCCAAAGTAGCACGCCCAGAGCAGGAGTTCTACTTCAGCCAGATCAGGCCTGCCAAGAAACTGCGTTTCACAGGCCTTGGTAAGAGATGTTCCCGGTAGGCTGTGAGAGCACTGTGGAGAGCCAGTTGCTTTAGCTTCCCACAGAGCTGGAAGCAAGATGCTTTGGGGCCTCTCTCTCCCTTTGGACACAAGGCAGCCGTTTGCGCCTGGCAGCTCTAGGCCAATGGAGCACACCCACAGCAGAAGTTCTACTTCAGGCAGATCAGTCCTGCCCAGAAACTGCGTTTCACAGCCCTTGGTAAGAGATGTTCATGGTAGGCTGTGAGAGCACTGGGCAGAACAAGTTGTTTTTTAGCTTCCCAAAGTGCTGGAGGCAAGATGCTTTGGGGCCTCTCTCACCCTTTGGAAACAAGGCAGCCCTTAGGTCCTGGTAGCTCTAGGCCTATGTAGCACAACCAGAACAGAAGTTCTACTTCAGCCAGGTCAGGCCTGCCAAGAAACTGCGTTTCACAGGCCTTTCAAAGAGATGTTCTCTTAGGCTGTAAGAGCACTGGGCAGAGCCAGCTGTTTCTTAGCTTCCCGAAGAGCTGGGAGCAAGATGCTTTGGGTCCACTCTCCGTCTTTGGAAACAAGGCAGCCCATTGGGCCTGGCAGCTCTAGGGCAATGGAGCACACCCAGAGCAGAAGTTCTACTTCAGCCAGATCAGGCCTGCCAGGAAACTGCGTTTCACAGGCCTTGGTAAGAGATGTTCCCGGTAGGCTGTAAGAGCACTGGGCAGAGCCAGTTGTTTCTTACCTTCCTGAAAAGCTGGAAGCAAGACGCTTGGGACCCCTCTGCCCGTTTGGGAACAAGGCAGCCTTTTGGGTCGGGAAGCTCTAGGCCAATGGAGCACACGCAGAGCAGGAGTTCTACTTCAGCCTGATCAGGCCTGCAAAGAAACAGCGTTTGACAGGCCTTGGTAAGAGATGTTCCCGGTAGGTGTAAGAGCACTGGGCAGAGCCAGTTGTTTCTTAGCTTCGCAAAGACCGGGAAGCAAGATGCTTTGGGCCTCTCTGCCCCTTGGAAACAGGGCAGCACTTGGGGCCTGGCAGCTCTAGGGCAATGGAGCACACCCAGAGCCGGAGTTCTACTTCAGCCAGATGAGGCCTGCCAAGAAACTGCGTTTCACAGGCCTTTCAAAGACATGTTCCCGGTATGCTGTAAGAGCACGGGCCAGAGCGAGTTGGTTCTTAGCTTCCCAGAGAGCTGGAAGCAAGATGCTTTGGGGCCTCTCTGCCCCTTTGGAAACAAGGCAGCACCTTGGGCCTGGCAGCTCTAGGGCAATGGAGCACACCCAGAGCAGAAGTTCTACTTCAGCCAAATCAGGCCTGCCAGGAAACGGCGTTTCACAGGCCTTGGTAAGAGATGTTCCCGGTAGGCTGTAAGAGCACTGGGCAACGCCAGATGTTTCTTAGCTTCCCGAAGAGCTGGAAGCAAGATGCTTTGGTGCCACTCTCTCACTTTGGAATCAAGGCAGCCCTTTGGGGCAGGTAGCTCTAGGCCAGTGGAGCACACCCAGAGCAGAAGTTCTACTTCGGCCAGTTCAGGCCACCAACAAACTGCGTTTCACAGGCCTTGGTAAGAGATGTTCCCGGTAGGCTGTAAGAGCACTGGGCAACGCCAGATGTTTCGTAGCTTCCCGAAGAGCTGGAAGCAAGATGCTTTGGGGCCTATCTGCCCCTTTGCAAACAAGGCGGCCCTTTGGGCCAGGCAGCTCTAGGCCAATGGAGCACACCCAGAGCAGAAGTTCTACTTCAGCTAGATCAGGCCACCAACAAAGTGCATTTCACAGGCCTTGGTAAGAGATTTTCTCTCAGGCTGTAAGAGCACTGGGCAGAGCCAGTTGTTTCTTAGCTTCCCAAAGAGCTGGAAGCAAGATGCTTTGGGGGCTCCCTGCCCCTTTGCCAACAAGGCCGACCTTTGGGCCTTTCAGCTCTAGGCCAATGGAGCACACCCAGAGCAGAAGTTCTACCTCAGCCAGATAAGGCCTGCCAAGAAACAGCGTTTCAAAGGCTTTGGTAAGAGATGTTGCCGGTACTCTGTCAGAGCACTGGGCAGAGACAGTTGTTTCTTAGCTTCCCAAAGAGCTGGAAGCAAGATGCTTTGGGGCCTCTCTACCCCTTTGCAAACAAGGCATCCCTTTGGGCCTTTCAGCTCTAGGCCAATGGAGCACAGCCAGAGCAGAAGTCCTACTTCAGCCAGATCAGGCCTGCCAAGGAACTGCGTTTCAGAGGCCTTTGTATGTGACGTTCCCGGTAGGCTGTGAGAGCACAGTGCAGAGCCAGTTGTTTCCTTGTTTCCCAAACAGCTGGAAGCAAGACGCTTTGGGGCCTCTCTGCCCCTTTGGAAACAAGGCAGCACGTTGTGTCTGGCAGCTCTAGGGCAATGGAGCACAACCAGAGCCGAAGTTCTACTTCTTCCAGATCAGGCCTGCCTAGACAGTGCGTTTCACAGGCCTTGATAAGAGATGTTCTCTTAGGCTATAAGAGCACTGGGCACAGCCAGTTGTTTCTTAGCTTCCCAAGAGGTGGAAGCAAGATGCTTTGGGGCCTCTCTCCCCCTTTGGAAACAAGGCAGCCCTTTGGGCCTTTCAGCTCTAGGGCAATGGAGCACACCCAGAGAAGAAGTTCTACCTCAGCCAGATCAGGCCTGCCAAGAAACTGCTTTTCACAGGCCTTCGTAAGAGGTGTTCCCGGAAGGCTGTAAGAGTACCTGGCAGAGCGAGTTGTTTCTTAGCTTCAAAAACAGCTGGAAGCAACATGATTTGGGGCCTCTCTCCCCCTTTGGAAACAAAGCAGCCTTTGTGCCTGGCAGCTCTAGGCCAAAGTAGCACACCCAGAGCACAAGTTCTACCTCAGCCAGATAAGGCCTGTCAAGAAGCTGCGTTTCACAGGCCTTTGTATGTGACGTTCCCGGTTGGCTTTGAGAGCACTGTGCAGAGCCAGTTGTTTTAGCTTCCCAGAGAGCAGGAAGCAAGATGCTTTGGGGCCTCTCTCACACTTTGGAAATAAAGGCAGCCCTTTGGGCCTGGCAGCCCTAGGCCAATGGAGTACACCCAGAGCAGAAGTTCTACCTCAGCCAGATCAGGCCTTCCAAGAAACTGCGTCTCACAGGCCTTTCTCTGTCACGTTGCCGGTAGGCTGTGAGAGCACTGTGCAGAGCCAGTTGTTTCTTAGCTTCCCAAAGATTTGGAAGCAAGATGCTTTGGGGACTCTCAGCCCCTTTGGAAACAAGGCGGCCCTTTGGGCCTGGCAGCTCTAGGCCAAAGTAGCACGCCCAGAGCAGGAGTTCTACTTCAGCCAGATCAGGCCTGCCAAGAAACTGCGTTTCACAGGCCTTGGGAAGAGATGTTCCCGGTAGGCTGTGAGAGCACTGTGGAGAGCCAGTTGCTTTAGCTTCCCACAGAGCTGGAAGCAAGATGCCTTGGGGCCTCTCTCTCCCTTTGGACACAAGGCAGCCGTTTGGGCCTGGCAGCTCTAGGCCAATGGAGCACACCCACAGCAGAAGTTCTACTTCAGGCAGATCAGTCCTGCCCAGAAACTGCGTTTCACAGCCCTTGGTAAGAGATGTTCACGGTAGGCTGTGAGAGCACTGGGCAGAACCAGTTGTTTTTTAGCTTCCCAAAGTGCTGGAGGCAAGATGCTTTGGGGCCTCTCTCACCCTTTGGAAACAAGGCAGCCCTTAGGTCCTGGTAGCTCTAGGCCTATGTAGCACAACCAGAACAGAAGTTCTACTTCAGCCAGGTCAGGCCTGCCAAGAAACTGCGTTTCACAGGCCTTTCAAAGAGATGTTCTCTTAGGCTGTAAGAGCACTGGGCAGAGCCAGCTGTTTCTTAGCTTCCCGAAGAGCTGGGAGCAAGATGCTTTGGGTCCACTCTCCGTCTTTGGAAACAAGGCAGCCCTTTGGGCCTGGCAGCTCTAGGGCAATGGAGCACGCCCAGAGCAGAAGTTCTACTTCAGCCAGATCAGGCCTGCCAGGAAACTGCGTTTCACAGGCCTTGGTAAGAGATGTTCCCGGTAGGCTGTCAGAGCACTGGGCAGAGCCAGTTGTTTCTTACCTTCCTGAAAAGCTGGAAGCAAGATGCTTGGGACCCCTCTGCCCGTTTGGGAACAAGGCAGCCTTTTGGGTCGGGAAGCTCTAGGCCAATGGAGCACACGCAGAGCAGGAGTTCTACTTCAGCCTGAGCAGGCCTGCAAAGAAACAGCGTTTGACAGGCCTTGGTAAGAGATGTTCCCGGTAGGTGTAAGTGCACTGGGCAGAGCCAGTTGTTTCTTAGCTTCGCAAAGACCGGGAAGCAAGATGCTTTGGGCCTCTCTGCCCCTTGGAAACAGGGCAGCACTTGGGGCCTGGCAGCTCTAGGGCAATGGAGCACACCCAGAGCCGGAGTTCTACTTCAGCCAGATGAGGCCTGCCAAGAAACTGCGTTTCACAGGCCTTTCAAAGACATGTTCCCGGTAGGCTGTAAGAGCACGGGGCAGAGCGAGTTGGTTCTTAGCTTCCCAGAGAGCTGGAAGCAAGATGCTTTGGGGCCTCTCTCTCCCTTTGGACACAAGGCAGCCGTTTGCGCCTGGCAGCTCTAGGCCAATGGAGCACACCCACAGCAGAAGTTCTACTTCAGGCAGATCAGTCCTGCCCAGAAACTGCGTTTCACAGCCCTTGGTAAGAGATGTTCACGGTAGGCTGTGAGAGCACTGGGCAGAACCAGTTGTTTTTTAGCTTCCCAAAGTGCTGGAGGCAAGATGCTTTGGGGCCTCTCTCACCCTTTGGAAACAAGGCAGCCCTTAGGTCCTGGTAGCTCTAGGCCTATGTAGCACAACCAGAACAGAAGTTCTACTTCAGCCAGGTCAGGCCTGCCAAGAAACTGCGTTTCACAGGCCTTTCAAAGAGATGTTCTCTTAGGCTGTAAGAGCACTGGGCAGAGCCAGCTGTTTCTTAGCTTCCCGAAGAGCTGGGAGCAAGATGCTTTGGGTCCACTCTCCGTCTTTGGAAACAAGGCAGCCCATTGGGCCTGGCAGCTCTAGGGCAATGGAGCACACCCAGAGCAGAAGTTCTACTTCAGCCAGATCAGGCCTGCCAGGAAACTGCGTTTCACAGGCCTTGGTAAGAGATGTTCCCGGTAGGCTGTAAGAGCACTGGGCAGAGCCAGTTGTTTCTTACCTTCCTGAAAAGCTGGAAGCAAGACGCTTGGGACCCCTCTGCCCGTTTGGGAACAAGGCAGCCTTTTGGGTCGGGAAGCTCTAGGCCAATGGAGCACACGCAGAGCAGGAGTTCTACTTCAGCCTGATCAGGCCTGCAAAGAAACAGCGTTTGACACGCCTTGGTAAGAGATGTTCCCGGTAGGTGTAAGTGCACTGGGCAGAGCCAGTTGTTTCTTAGCTTCGCAAAGACCGGGAAGCAAGATGCTTTGGGCCTCTCTGCCCCTTGGAAACAGGGCAGCACTTGGGGCCTGGCAGCTCTAGGGCAATGGAGCACACCCAGAGCCGGAGTTCTACTTCAGCCAGATGAGGCCTGCCAAGAAACTGCGTTTCACAGGCCTTTCAAAGACATGTTCCCGGTAGGCTGTAAGAGCACGGGACAGAGCGAGTTGGTTCTTAGCTTCCCAGAGAGCTGGAAGCAAGATGCTTTGGGGCCTCTCTGCCCCTTTGGAAACAAGGCAGCACCTTGGGCCTGGCAGCTCTAGGGCAATGGAGCACACCCAGAGCAGAAGTTCTACTTCAGCCAAATCAGGCCTGCCAGGAAACGGCGTTTCACAGGCCTTGGTAAGAGATGTTCCCGGTAGGCTGTAAGAGCACTGGGCAACGCCAGATGTTTCTTAGCTTCCCGAAGAGCTGGAAGCAAGATGCTTTGGTGCCACTCTCTCACTTTGGAATCAAGGCAGCCCTTTGGGGCAGGTAGCTCTAGGCCAGTGGAGCACACCCAGAGCAGAAGTTCTACTTCGGCCAGTTCAGGCCACCAACAAACTGCGTTTCACAGGCCTTGGTAAGAGATGTTCCCGGTAGGCTGTAAGAGCACTGGGCAACGCCAGATGTTTCTTAGCTTCCCGAAGAGCTGGAAGCAAGATGCTTTGGGGCCTCTCTGCCCCTTTGCAAACAAGGCGGCCCTTTGGGCCAGGCAGCTCTAGGCCAATGGAGCACACCCAGAGCAGAAGTTCTACTTCAGCTAGATCAGGCCACCAACAAAGTGCGTTTCACAGGCCTTGGTAAGAGATTTTCTCTCAGGCTGTAAGAGCACCGGGCAGAGCCAGTTGTTTCTTAGCTTCCCAAAGAGCTGGAAGCAAGATGCTTTGGGGGCTCCCTGCCCCTTTGCCAACAAGGCCGACCTTTGGGCCTTTCAGCTCTAGGCCAATGGAGCACACCCAGAGCAGAAGTTCTACCTCAGCCAGATAAGGCCTGCCAAGAAACAGCGTTTCAAAGGCTTTGGTAAGAGATGTTGCCGGTACTCTGTCAGAGCACTGGGCAGAGACAGTTGTTTCTTAGCTTCCCAAAGAGCTGGAAGCAAGATGCTTTGGGGCCTCTCTGCCCCTTTGCAAACAAGGCATCCCTTTGGGCCTTTCAGCTCTAGGCCAATGGAGCACAGCCAGAGCAGAAGTCCTACTTCAGCCAGATCAGGCCTGCCAAGGAACTGCGTTTCAGAGGCCTTTGTATGTGACGTTCCCGGTAGGCTGTGAGAGCACGGTGCAGAGCCAGTTGTTTCCTTGTTTCCCAAAGAGCTGGAAGCAAGACGCTTTGGGGCCTCTCTGCCCCTTTGGAAACAAGGCAGCACGTTGGGTCTGGCAGCTCTAGGGCAATGGAGCACAACCAGAGCCGAAGTTCTACTTCTTCCACATCAGGCCTGCCTAGAAAGTGCGTTTCACAGGCCTTGATAAGAGATGTTCTCTTAGGCTATAAGAGCACTGGGCACAGCCAGTTGTTTCTTAGCTTCCCAAGAGGTGGAAGCAAGATGCTTTGGGGCCTCTCTCCCCCTTTGGAAACAAGGCAGCCCTTTGGGCCTTTCAGCTCTAGGGCAATGGAGCACACCCAGAGCAGAAGTTCTACCTCAGCCAGATCAGGCCTGCCAAGAAACTGCTTTTCACAGGCCTTCGTAAGAGGTGTTCCCGGAAGGCTGTAAGAGTACCTGGCAGGGCGAGTTGTTTCTTAGCTTCAAAAACAGCTGGAAGCAACATGATTTGGGGCCTCTCTCCCCCTTTGGAAACAAAGCAGCCTTTGTGCCTGGCAGCTCTAGGCCAAAGTAGCACACCCAGAGCACAAGTTCTACCTCAGCCAGATAAGGCCTGTCAAGAAGCTGCGTTTCACAGGCCTTTGTATGTGACGTTCCCGGTTGGCTTTGAGAGCACTGTGCAGAGCCAGTTGTTTTAGCTTCCCAGAGAGCAGGAAGCAAGATGCTTTGGGGCCTCTCTCACACTTTGGAAATAAAGGCAGCCCTTTGGGCCTGGCAGCCCTAGGCCAATGGAGTACACCCAGAGCAGAAGTTCTACCTCAGCCAGATCAGGCCTTCCAAGAAACTGCGTCTCACAGGCCTTTCTCTGTCACGTTGCCGGTAGGCTGTGAGAGCACTGTGCAGAGCCAGTTGTTTCTTAGCTTCCCAAAGATTTGGAAGCAAGATGCTTTGGGGACTCTCAGCCCCTTTGGAAACAAGGCGGCCCTTTGGGCCTGGCAGCTCTAGGCCAAAGTAGCACGCCCAGAGCAGGAGTTCTACTTCAGCCAGATCAGGCCTGCCAAGAAACTGCGTTTCACAGGCCTTGGTAAGAGATGTTCCCGGTAGGCTGTGAGAGCACTGTGGAGAGCCAGTTGCTTTAGCTTCCCACAGAGCTGGAAGCAAGATGCTTTGGGGCCTCTCTCTCCCTTTGGACACAAGGCAGCCGTTTGGGCCTGGCAGCTCTAGGCCAATGGAGCACACCCACAGCAGATGTTCTACTTCAGGCAGATCAGTCCTGCCCAGAAACTGCGTTTCACAGGCCTTTCAAAGACATGTTCCCGGTAGGCTGTAAGAGCACGGGGCAGAGCGAGTTGGTTCTTAGCTTCCCAGAGAGCTGGAAGCAAGATGCTTTGGGGCCTCTCTCTCCCTTTGGACACAAGGCAGCCGTTTGCGCCTGGCAGCTCTAGGCCAATGGAGCACACCCACAGCAGAAGTTCTACTTCAGGCAGATCAGTCCTGCCCAGAAACTGCGTTTCACAGCCCTTGGTAAGAGATGTTCATGGTAGGCTGTGAGAGCACTGGGCAGAACAAGTTGTTTTTTAGCTTCCCAAAGTGCTGGAGGCAAGATGCTTTGGGGCCTCTCTCACCCTTTGGAAACAAGGCAGCCCTTAGGTCCTGGTAGCTCTAGGCCTATGTAGCACAACCAGAACAGAAGTTCTACTTCAGCCAGGTCAGGCCTGCCAAGAAACTGCGTTTCACAGGCCTTTCAAAGAGATGTTCTCTTAGGCTGTAAGAGCACTGGGCAGAGCCAGCTGTTTCTTAGCTTCCCGAAGAGCTGGGAGCAAGATGCTTTGGGTCCACTCTCCGTCTTTGGAAACAAGGCAGCCCATTGGGCCTGGCAGCTCTAGGGCAATGGAGCACACCCAGAGCAGAAGTTCTACTTCAGCCAGATCAGGCCTGCCAGGAAACTGCGTTTCACAGGCCTTGGTAAGAGATGTTCCCGGTAGGCTGTAAGAGCACTGGGCAGAGCCAGTTGTTTCTTACCTTCCTGAAAAGCTGGAAGCAAGACGCTTGGGACCCCTCTGCCCGTTTGGGAACAAGGCAGCCTTTTGGGTCGGGAAGCTCTAGGCCAATGGAGCACACGCAGAGCAGGAGTTCTACTTCAGCCTGATCAGGCCTGCAAAGAAACAGCGTTTGACACGCCTTGGTAAGAGATGTTCCCGGTAGGTGTAAGTGCACTGGGCAGAGCCAGTTGTTTCTTAGCTTCGCAAAGACCGGGAAGCAAGATGCTTTGGGCCTCTCTGCCCCTTGGAAACAGGGCAGCACTTGGGGCCTGGCAGCTCTAGGGCAATGGAGCACACCCAGAGCCGGAGTTCTACTTCAGCCAGATGAGGCCTGCCAAGAAACTGCGTTTCACAGGCCTTTCAAAGACATGTTCCCGGTAGGCTGTAAGAGCACGGGACAGAGCGAGTTGGTTCTTAGCTTCCCAGAGAGCTGGAAGCAAGATGCTTTGGGGCCTCTCTGCCCCTTTGGAAACAAGGCAGCACCTTGGGCCTGGCAGCTCTAGGGCAATGGAGCACACCCAGAGCAGAAGTTCTACTTCAGCCAAATCAGGCCTGCCAGGAAACGGCGTTTCACAGGCCTTGGTAAGAGATGTTCCCGGTAGGCTGTAAGAGCACTGGGCAACGCCAGATGTTTCTTAGCTTCCCGAAGAGCTGGAAGCAAGATGCTTTGGTGCCACTCTCTCACTTTGGAATCAAGGCAGCCCTTTGGGGCAGGTAGCTCTAGGCCAGTGGAGCACACCCAGAGCAGAAGTTCTACTTCGGCCAGTTCAGGCCACCAACAAACTGCGTTTCACAGGCCTTGGTAAGAGATGTTCCCGGTAGGCTGTAAGAGCACTGGGCAACGCCAGATGTTTCTTAGCTTCCCGAAGAGCTGGAAGCAAGATGCTTTGGGGCCTCTCTGCCCCTTTGCAAACAAGGCGGCCCTTTGGGCCAGGCAGCTCTAGGCCAATGGAGCACACCCAGAGCAGAAGTTCTACTTCAGCTAGATCAGGCCACCAACAAAGTGCGTTTCACAGGCCTTGGTAAGAGATTTTCTCTCAGGCTGTAAGAGCACCGGGCAGAGCCAGTTGTTTCTTAGCTTCCCAAAGAGCTGGAAGCAAGATGCTTTGGGGGCTCCCTGCCCCTTTGCCAACAAGGCCGACCTTTGGGCCTTTCAGCTCTAGGCCAATGGAGCACACCCAGAGCAGAAGTTCTACCTCAGCCAGATAAGGCCTGCCAAGAAACAGCGTTTCAAAGGCTTTGGTAAGAGATGTTGCCGGTACTCTGTCAGAGCACTGGGCAGAGACAGTTGTTTCTTAGCTTCCCAAAGAGCTGGAAGCAAGATGCTTTGGGGCCTCTCTGCCCCTTTGCAAACAAGGCATCCCTTTGGGCCTTTCAGCTCTAGGCCAATGGAGCACAGCCAGAGCAGAAGTCCTACTTCAGCCAGATCAGGCCTGCCAAGGAACTGCGTTTCAGAGGCCTTTGTATGTGACGTTCCCGGTAGGCTGTGAGAGCACGGTGCAGAGCCAGTTGTTTCCTTGTTTCCCAAAGAGCTGGAAGCAAGACGCTTTGGGGCCTCTCTGCCCCTTTGGAAACAAGGCAGCACGTTGGGTCTGGCAGCTCTAGGGCAATGGAGCACAACCAGAGCCGAAGTTCTACTTCTTCCACATCAGGCCTGCCTAGAAAGTGCGTTTCACAGGCCTTGATAAGAGATGTTCTCTTAGGCTATAAGAGCACTGGGCACAGCCAGTTGTTTCTTAGCTTCCCAAGAGGTGGAAGCAAGATGCTTTGGGGCCTCTCTCCCCCTTTGGAAACAAGGCAGCCCTTTGGGCCTTTCAGCTCTAGGGCAATGGAGCACACCCAGAGCAGAAGTTCTACCTCAGCCAGATCAGGCCTGCCAAGAAACTGCTTTTCACAGGCCTTCGTAAGAGGTGTTCCCGGAAGGCTGTAAGAGTACCTGGCAGGGCGAGTTGTTTCTTAGCTTCAAAAACAGCTGGAAGCAACATGATTTGGGGCCTCTCTCCCCCTTTGGAAACAAAGCAGCCTTTGTGCCTGGCAGCTCTAGGCCAAAGTAGCACACCCAGAGCACAAGTTCTACCTCAGCCAGATAAGGCCTGTCAAGAAGCTGCGTTTCACAGGCCTTTGTATGTGACGTTCCCGGTTGGCTTTGAGAGCACTGTGCAGAGCCAGTTGTTTTAGCTTCCCAGAGAGCAGGAAGCAAGATGCTTTGGGGCCTCTCTCACACTTTGGAAATAAAGGCAGCCCTTTGGGCCTGGCAGCCCTAGGCCAATGGAGTACACCCAGAGCAGAAGTTCTACCTCAGCCAGATCAGGCCTTCCAAGAAACTGCGTCTCACAGGCCTTTCTCTGTCACGTTGCCGGTAGGCTGTGAGAGCACTGTGCAGAGCCAGTTGTTTCTTAGCTTCCCAAAGATTTGGAAGCAAGATGCTTTGGGGACCTTCAGCCCCTTTGGAAACAAGGCGGCCCTTTGGGCCTGGCAGCTCTAGGCCAAAGTAGCACGCACAGAGCAGGAGTTCTACTTCAGCCAGATCAGGCCTGCCAAGAAACTGCGTTTCACAGGCCTTGGTAAGAGATGTTCCCGGTAGGCTGTGAGAGCACTGTGGAGAGCCAGTTGCTTTAGCTTCCCACAGAGCTGGAAGCAAGATGCTTTGGGGCCTCTCTCTCCCTTTGGACACAAGGCAGCCGTTTGCGCCTGGCAGCTCTAGGCCAATGGAGCACACCCACAGCAGAAGTTCTACTTCAGGCAGATCAGTCCTGCCCAGAAACTGCGTTTCACAGCCCTTGGTAAGAGATGTTCATGGTAGGCTGTGAGAGCACTGGGCAGAACAAGTTGTTTTTTAGCTTCCCAAAGTGCTGGAGGCAAGATGCTTTGGGGCCTCTCTCACCCTTTGGAAACAAGGCAGCCCTTAGGTCCTGGTAGCTCTAGGCCTATGTAGCACAACCAGAACAGAAGTTCTACTTCAGCCAGGTCAGGCCTGCCAAGAAACTGCGTTTCACAGGCCTTTCAAAGAGATGTTCTCTTAGGCTGTAAGAGCACTGGGCAGAGCCAGCTGTTTCTTAGCTTCCCGAAGAGCTGGGAGCAAGATGCTTTGGGTCCACTCTCCGTCTTTGGAAACAAGGCAGCCCATTGGGCCTGGCAGCTCTAGGGCAATGGAGCACACCCAGAGCAGAAGTTCTACTTCAGCCAGATCAGGCCTGCCAGGAAACTGCGTTTCACAGGCCTTGGTAAGAGATGTTCCCGGTAGGCTGTAAGAGCACTGGGCAGAGCCAGTTGTTTCTTACCTTCCTGAAAAGCTGGAAGCAAGACGCTTGGGACCCCTCTGCCCGTTTGGGAACAAGGCAGCCTTTTGGGTCGGGAAGCTCTAGGCCAATGGAGCACACGCAGAGCAGGAGTTCTACTTCAGCCTGATCAGGCCTGCAAAGAAACAGCGTTTGACAGGCCTTGGTAAGAGATGTTCCCGGTAGGTGTAAGAGCACTGGGCAGAGCCAGTTGTTTCTTAGCTTCGCAAAGACCGGGAAGCAAGATGCTTTGGGCCTCTCTGCCCCTTGGAAACAGGGCAGCACTTGGGGCCTGGCAGCTCTAGGGCAATGGAGCACACCCAGAGCCGGAGTTCTACTTCAGCCAGATGAGGCCTGCCAAGAAACTGCGTTTCACAGGCCTTTCAAAGACATGTTCCCGGTATGCTGTAAGAGCACGGGCCAGAGCGAGTTGGTTCTTAGCTTCCCAGAGAGCTGGAAGCAAGATGCTTTGGGGCCTCTCTGCCCCTTTGGAAACAAGGCAGCACCTTGGGCCTGGCAGCTCTAGGGCAATGGAGCACACCCAGAGCAGAAGTTCTACTTCAGCCAAATCAGGCCTGCCAGGAAACGGCGTTTCACAGGCCTTGGTAAGAGATGTTCCCGGTAGGCTGTAAGAGCACTGGGCAACGCCAGATGTTTCTTAGCTTCCCGAAGAGCTGGAAGCAAGATGCTTTGGTGCCACTCTCTCACTTTGGAATCAAGGCAGCCCTTTGGGGCAGGTAGCTCTAGGCCAGTGGAGCACACCCAGAGCAGAAGTTCTACTTCGGCCAGTTCAGGCCACCAACAAACTGCGTTTCACAGGCCTTGGTAAGAGATGTTCCCGGTAGGCTGTAAGAGCACTGGGCAACGCCAGATGTTTCGTAGCTTCCCGAAGAGCTGGAAGCAAGATGCTTTGGGGCCTCTCTGCCCCTTTGCAAACAAGGCGGCCCTTTGGGCCAGGCAGCTCTAGGCCAATGGAGCACACCCAGAGCAGAAGTTCTACTTCAGCTAGATCAGGCCACCAACAAAGTGCATTTCACAGGCCTTGGTAAGAGATTTTCTCTCAGGCTGTAAGAGCACTGGGCAGAGCCAGTTGTTTCTTAGCTTCCCAAAGAGCTGGAAGCAAGATGCTTTGGGGGCTCCCTGCCCCTTTGCCAACAAGGCCGACCTTTGGGCCTTTCAGCTCTAGGCCAATGGAGCACACCCAGAGCAGAAGTTCTACCTCAGCCAGATAAGGCCTGCCAAGAAACAGCGTTTCAAAGGCTTTGGTAAGAGATGTTGCCGGTACTCTGTCAGAGCACTGGGCAGAGACAGTTGTTTCTTAGCTTCCCAAAGAGCTGGAAGCAAGATGCTTTGGGGCCTCTCTGCCCCTTTGCAAACAAGGCATCCCTTTGGGCCTTTCAGCTCTAGGCCAATGGAGCACAGCCAGAGCAGAAGTCCTACTTCAGCCAGATCAGGCCTGCCAAGGAACTGCGTTTCAGAGGCCTTTGTATGTGACGTTCCTGGTAGGCTGTGAGAGCACAGTGCAGAGCCAGTTGTTTCCTTGTTTCCCAAACAGCTGGAAGCAAGACGCTTTGGGGCCTCTCTGCCCCTTTGGAAACAAGGCAGCACGTTGGGTCTGGCAGCTCTAGGGCAATGGAGCACAACCAGAGCCGAAGTTCTACTTCTTCCAGATCAGGCCTGCCTAGACAGTGCGTTTCACAGGCCTTGATAAGAGATGTTCTCTTAGGCTATAAGAGCACTGGGCACAGCCAGTTGTTTCTTAGCTTCCCAAGAGGTGGAAGCAAGATGCTTTGGGGCCTCTCTCCCCCTTTGGAAACAAGGCAGCCCTTTGGGCCTTTCAGCTCTAGGGCAATGGAGCACACCCAGAGCAGAAGTTCTACCTCAGCCAGATCAGGCCTGCCAAGAAACTGCTTTTCACAGGCCTTCGTAAGAGGTGTTCCCGGAAGGCTGTAAGAGTACCTGGCAGAGCGAGTTGTTTCTTAGCTTCAAAAACAGCTGGAAGCAACATGATTTGGGGCCTCTCTCCCCCTTTGGAAACAAAGCAGCCTTTGTGCCTGGCAGCTCTAGGCCAAAGTAGCACACCCAGAGCACAAGTTCTACCTCAGCCAGATAAGGCCTGTCAAGAAGCTGCGTTTCACAGGCCTTTGTATGTGACGTTCCCGGTTGGCTTTGAGAGCACTGTGCAGAGCCAGTTGTTTTAGCTTCCCAGAGAGCAGGAAGCAAGATGCTTTGGGGCCTCTCTCACACTTTGGAAATAAAGGCAGCCCTTTGGGCCTGGCAGCCCTAGGCCAATGGAGTACACCCAGAGCAGAAGTTCTACCTCAGCCAGATCAGGCCTTCCAAGAAACTGCGTCTCACAGGCCTTTCTCTGTCACGTTGCCGGTAGGCTGTGAGAGCACTGTGCAGAGCCAGTTGTTTCTTAGCTTCCCAAAGATTTGGAAGCAAGATGCTTTGGGGACTCTCAGCCCCTTTGGAAACAAGGCGGCCCTTTGGGCCTGGCAGCTCTAGGCCAAAGTAGCACGCCCAGAGCAGGAGTTCTACTTCAGCCAGATCAGGCCTGCCAAGAAACTGCGTTTCACAGGCCTTGGTAAGAGATGTTCCCGGTAGGCTGTGAGAGCACTGTGGAGAGCCAGTTGCTTTAGCTTCCCACAGAGCTGGAAGCAAGATGCCTTGGGGCCTCTCTCTCCCTTTGGACACAAGGCAGCCGTTTGGGCCTGGCAGCTCTAGGCCAATGGAGCACACCCACAGCAGAAGTTCTACTTCAGGCAGATCAGTCCTGCCCAGAAACTGCGTTTCACAGCCCTTGGTAAGAGATGTTCACGGTAGGCTGTGAGAGCACTGGGCAGAACCAGTTGTTTTTTAGCTTCCCAAAGTGCTGGAGGCAAGATGCTTTGGGGCCTCTCTCACCCTTTGGAAACAAGGCAGCCCTTAGGTCCTGGTAGCTCTAGGCCTATGTAGCACAACCAGAACAGAAGTTCTACTTCAGCCAGGTCAGGCCTGCCAGGAAACTGCGTTTCACAGGCCTTGGTAAGAGATGTTCCCGGTAGGCTGTAAGAGCACTGGGCAGAGCCAGTTGTTTCTTACCTTCCTGAAAAGCTGGAAGCAAGATGCTTGGGACCCCTCTGCCCGTTTGGGAACAAGGCAGCCTTTTGGGTCGGGAAGCTCTAGGCCAATGGAGCACACGCAGAGCAGGAGTTCTACTTCAGCCTGATCAGGCCTGCAAAGAAACAGCGTTTGACAGGCCTTGGTAAGAGATGTTCCCGGTAGGTGTAAGAGCACTGGGCAGAGCCAGTTGTGTCTTAGCTTCGCAAAGACCGGGAAGCAAGATGCTTTGGGCCTCTCTGCCCCTTGGAAACAGGGCAGCACTTGGGGCCTGGCAGCTCTAGGGCAATGGAGCACACCCAGAGCCGGAGTTCTACTTCAGCCAGATGAGGCCTGCCAAGAAACTGCGTTTCACAGGCCTTTCAAAGACATGTTCCCGGTAGGCTGTAAGAGCACGGGCCAGAGCGAGTTGGTTCTTAGCTTCCCAGAGAGCTGGAAGCAAGATGCTTTGGGGCCTCTCTGCCCCTTTGGAAACAAGGCAGCACCTTGGGCCTGGCAGCTCTAGGGCAATGGAGCACACCCAGAGCAGAAGTTCTACTTCAGCCAAATCAGGCCTGCCAGGAAACGGCGTTTCACAGGCCTTGGTAAGAGATGTTCCCGGTAGGCTGTAAGAGCACTGGGCAACGCCAGATGTTTCTTAGCTTCCCGAAGAGCTGGAAGCAAGATGCTTTGGTGCCACTCTCTCACTTTGGACTCAAGGCAGCCCTTTGGGGCAGGTAGCTCTAGGCCAGTGGAGCACACCCAGAGCAGAAGTTCTACTTCGGCCAGTTCAGGCCACCAACAAACTGCGTTTCACAGGCCTTGGTAAGAGATGTTCCCGGTAGGCTGTAAGAGCACTGGGCAACGCCAGATGTTTCTTAGCTTCCCGAAGAGCTGGAAGCAAGATGCTTTGGGGCCTCTCATCCCCTTTGCAAACAAGGCGGCCCTTTGGGCCAGGCAGCTCTAGGCCAATGGAGCACACCCAGAGCAGCAGTTCTACTTCAGCTAGATCAGGCCAACATCAAAGTGCGTTTCACAGGGCTTGGTAAGAGATTTTCTCTCAGGCTGTAAGAGCACTGGGCAGAGCCAGTTGTTTCTTAGCTTCCCAAAGAGCTGGAAGCAAGATGCTTTGGGGGCTCCCTGCCCCTTTGCCAACAAGGCCGACCTTTCGGCCTTTCAGCTCTAGGCCAATGGAGCACACCCAGAGCAGAAGTTCTACCTCAGCCAGATAAGGCCTGCCAAGAAACTGCGTTTCAATGGCTTTGGGAAGAGATGTTGCCGGTACTCTGTCAGAGCACTGGGCAGAGACAGTTGTTTCTTAGCTTCCCAATGAGCTGGAAGCAAGATGCTTTGGGGCCTCTCTGCCCCTTTGGAAACAAGGCATCCCTTTGGGCCTTTCAGCTCTAGGGCAATGGAGCACACCCAGAGCAGAAGTTCTACCTCAGCCAGATCAGGCCTGCCAAGAAACTGCTTTTCACAGGCCTTCGTAAGAGGTGTTCCCGGAAGGCTGTAAGAGTACCTGGCAGAGCGAGTTGTTTCTTAGCTTCAAAAACAGCTGGAAGCAACCTGATTTGGGGCCTCTCTCCCCCTTTGGAAACAAAGCAGCCTTTGTGCCTGGCAGCTCTAGGCCAAAGTAGCACACCCAGAGCACAAGTTCTACCTCAGCCAGATAAGGCCTGTCAAGAAGCTGCGTTTCACAGGCCTTTGTATGTGACGTTCCCGGTTGGCTTTGAGAGCACTGTGCAGAGCCAGTTGTTTTAGCTTCCCAGAGAGAAGGAAGCAAGATGCTTTGGGGCCTCTCTCACACTTTGGAAATAAAGGCAGCCCTTTGGGCCTGGCAGCCCTAGGCCAATGGAGTACACCCAGAGCAGAAGTTCTACCTCAGCCAGATCAGGCCTTCCAAGAAACTGCGTCTCACAGGCCTTTCTCTGTCACGTTGCCGGTAGGCTGTGAGAGCACTGTGCAGAGCCAGTTGTTTCTTAGCTTCCCAAAGATTTGGAAGCAAGATGCTTTGGGGACTCTCAGCCCCTTTGGAAACAAGGCGGCCCTTTGGGCCTGGCAGCTCTAGGCCAAAGTAGCACGCCCAGAGCAGGAGTTCTACTTCAGCCAGATCAGGCCTGCCAAGAAACTGCGTTTCACAGGCCTTGGTAAGAGATGTTCCCGGTAGGCTGTGAGAGCACTGTGGAGAGCCAGTTGCTTTAGCTTCCCACAGAGCTGGAAGCAAGATGCCTTGGGGCCTCTCTCTCCCTTTGGACACAAGGCAGCCGTTTGCGCCTGGCAGCTCTAGGCCAATGGAGCACACCCACAGCAGAAGTTCTACTTCAGGCAGATCAGTCCTGCCCAGAAACTGCGTTTCACAGCCCTTGGTAAGAGATGTTCACGGTAGGCTGTGAGAGCACTGGGCAGAACCAGTTGTTTTTTAGCTTCCCAAAGTGCTGGAGGCAAGATGCTTTGGGGCCTCTCTCACCCTTTGGAAACAAGGCAGCCCTTAGGTCCTGGTAGCTCTAGGCCTATGTAGCACAACCAGAACAGAAGTTCTACTTCAGCCAGGTCAGGCCTGCCAGGAAACTGCGTTTCACAGGCCTTGGTAAGAGATGTTCCCGGTAGGCTGTAAGAGCACTGGGCAGAGCCAGTTGTTTCTTACCTTCCTGAAAAGCTGGAAGCAAGATGCTTGGGACCCCTCTGCCCGTTTGGGAACAAGGCAGCCTTTTGGGTCGGGAAGCTCTAGGCCAATGGAGCACACGCAGAGCAGGAGTTCTACTTCAGCCTGATCAGGCCTGCAAAGAAACAGCGTTTGACAGGCCTTGGTAAGAGATGTTCCCGGTAGGTGTAAGAGCACTGGGCAGAGCCAGTTGTGTCTTAGCTTCGCAAAGACCGGGAAGCAAGATGCTTTGGGCCTCTCTGCCCCTTGGAAACAGGGCAGCACTTTGGGCCTGGCAGCTCTAGGGCAATGGAGCACACCCAGAGCCGGAGTTCTACTTCAGCCAGATGAGGCCTGCCAAGAAACTGCGTTTCACAGGCCTTTCAAAGACATGTTCCCGGTAGGCTGTAAGAGCACGGGGCAGAGCGAGTTGGTTCTTAGCTTCCCAGAGAGCTGGAAGCAAGATGCTTTGGGGCCTCTCTGCCCCTTTGGAAACAAGGCAGCACCTTGGGCCTGGCAGCTCTAGGGCAATGGAGCACACCCAGAGCAGAAGTTCTACTTCAGCCAAATCAGGCCTGCCAGGAAACGGCGTTTCACAGGCCTTGGTAAGAGATGTTCCCGGTAGGCTGTAAGAGCACTGGGCAACGCCAGATGTTTCTTAGCTTCCCGAAGAGCTGGAAGCGAGAAGCTTTGGTGCAACTCTCTCACTTTGGACTCAAGGCAGCCCTTTGGGGCAGGTAGCTCTAGGCCAGTGGAGCACACCCAGAGCAGAAGTTCTACTTCGGCCAGTTCAGGCCACCAACAAACTGCGTTTCACAGGCCTTGGTAAGAGATGTTCCCGGTAGGCTGTAAGAGCACTGGGCAACGCCAGATGTTTCTTAGCTTCCCGAAGAGCTGGAAGCAAGATGCTTTGGGGCCTCTCATCCCCTTTGCAAACAAGGCGGCCCTTTGGGCCAGGCAGCTCTAGGCCAATGGAGCACACCCAGAGCAGAAGTTCTACTTCGGCCAGTTCAGGCCACCAACAAACTGCGTTTCACAGGCCTTGGCAAGAGATGTTCCCGGTAGGCTGTAAGAGCACTGGGCAACGCCAGATGTTTCTTAGCTTCCCGAAGAGCTGGAAGCAAGATGCTTTGGGGCCTCTCATCCCCTTTGCAAACAAGGCCGACCTTTGGGCCAGGCAGCTCTAGGCCAATGGAGCACACCCAGAGCAGAAGTTCTACCTCAACCAGATAAGGCCTGCCAAGAAACTGCGTTTCAAAGGCTTTGGTAAGATATGTTCCCGGTACTCTGTTAGAGCACTGGGCAGAGCCATTTGTTTCTTAGCTTCCCAAAGAGCTGGAAGCAAGATGCTTTGGGGGCTCCCTGCCCCTTTGCCAACACGGGCGACCTTTGGGCCTTTCAGCTCTAGGCCAATGGAGCACACCCAGAGCAGAAGTCCTACTTCAGCCAGATCAGGCCTGCCAAGGAACTGCGTTTCAGAGGCCTTTGTATGTGACGTTCCCGGTATTCTGCGAGAGCACGGTGCAGAGCCAGTTGTTTCCTTGTTTCCCAAACAGCTGGAAGCAAGACGCTTTGGGGCCTCTCTGACCCTTTGGAAACAAGGCAGCACGTTGGGTCTGGCAGCTCTAGGGCAATGGAGCACAACCAGAGCCGAAGTTCTACTTCTTCCACATCAGGCCTGCCTAGACAGTGCGTTTCACAGGCCTTGATAAGAGATGTTCTCTTAGGCTATAAGAGCACTGGGCACAGCCAGTTGTTTCTTAGCTTCCCAAGAGGTGGAAGAAAGATGCTTTGGGGCCTCTCTCCCCCTTTGGAAACAAGGCAGCCCTTTGGGCCTTTCAGCTCTAGGGCAATGGAGCACACCCAGAGCAGAAGTTCTACCTCAGCCAGATCAGGCCTGCCAAGAAACTGCTTTTCACAGGCCTTCGTAAGAGGTGTTCCCGGAAGGCTGTAAGAGTACCTGGCAGAGCGAGTTGTTTCTTAGCTTCAAAAACAGCTGGAAGCAACATGATTTGGGGCCTCTCTCCCCCTTTGGAAACAAAGCAGCCTTTGTGCCTGGCAGCTCTAGGCCAAAGTAGCACACCCAGAGCACAAGTTCTACCTCAGCCAGATAAGGCCTGTCAAGAAGCTGCGTTTCACAGGCCTTTGTATGTGACGTTCCCGGTTGGCTTTGAGAGCACTGTGCAGAGCCAGTTGTTTTAGCTTCCCAGAGAGCAGGAAGCAAGATGCTTTGGGGCCTCTCTCACACTTTGGAAATAAAGGCAGCCCTTTGGGCCTGGCAGCCCTAGGCCAATGGAGTACACCCAGAGCAGAAGTTCTACCTCAGCCAGATCAGGCCTTCCAAGAAACTGCGTCTCACAGGCCTTTCTCTGTCACGTTGCCGGTAGGCTGTGAGAGCACTGTGCAGAGCCAGTTGTTTCTTAGCTTCCCAAAGATTTGGAAGCAAGATGCTTTGGGGACTCTCAGCCCCTTTGGAAACAAGGCGGCCCTTTGGGCCTGGCAGCTCTAGGCCAAAGTAGCACGCCCAGAGCAGGAGTTCTACTTCAGCCAGATCAGGCCTGCCAAGAAACTGCGTTTCACAGGCCTTGGTAAGAGATGTTCCCGGTAGGCTGTGAGAGCACTGTGGAGAGCCAGTTGCTTTAGCTTCCCACAGAGCTGGAAGCAAGATGCTTTGGGGCCTCTCTCTCCCTTTGGACACAAGGCAGCCGTTTGGGCCTGGCAGCTCTAGGCCAATGGAGCACACCCACAGCAGAAGTTCTACTTCAGGCAGATCAGTCCTGCCCAGAAACTGCGTTTCACAGCCCTTGGTAAGAGATGTTCACGGTAGGCTGTGAGAGCACTGGGCAGAACCAGTTGTTTTTTAGCTTCCCAAAGTGCTGGAGGCAAGATGCTTTGGGGCCTCTCTCACCCTTTGGAAACAAGGCAGCCCTTAGGTCCTGGTAGCTCTAGGCCTATGTAGCACAACCAGAACAGAAGTTCTACTTCAGCCAGGTCAGGCCTGCCAAGAAACTGCGTTTCACAGGCCTTTCAAAGAGATGTTCTCTTAGGCTGTAAGAGCACTGGGCAGAGCCAGCTGTTTCTTAGCTTCCCGAAGAGCTGGGAGCAAGATGCTTTGGGTCCACTCTCCGTCTTTGGAAACAAGGCAGCCCTTTGGGCCTGGCAGCTCTAGGGCAATGGAGCACGCCCAGAGCAGAAGTTCTACTTCAGCCAGATCAGGCCTGCCAGGAAACTGCGTTTCACAGGCCTTGGTAAGAGATGTTCCCGGTAGGCTGTAAGAGCACTGGGCAGAGCCAGTTGTTTCTTACCTTCCTGAAAAGCTGGAAGCAAGATGCTTGGGACCCCTCTGCCCGTTTGGGAACAAGGCAGCCTTTTGGGTCGGGAAGCTCTAGGCCAATGGAGCACACGCAGAGCAGGAGTTCTACTTCAGCCTGATCAGGCCTGCAGAGAAACAGCGTTTGACAGGCCTTGGTAAGAGATGTTCCCGGTAGGTGTAAGAGCACTGGGCAGAGCCAGTTGTTTCTTAGCTTCGCAAAGACCGGGAAGCAAGATGCTTTGGGCCTCTCTGCCCCTTGGAAACAGGGCAGCACTTGGGGCCTGGCAGCTCTAGGGCAATGGAGCACACCCAGAGCCGGAGTTCTACTTCAGCCAGATGAGGCCTGCCAAGAAACTGCGTTTCACAGGCCTTTCAAAGACATGTTCCCGGTAGGCTGTAAGAGCACGGGCCAGAGCGAGTTGGTTCTTAGCTTCCCAGAGAGCTGGAAGCAAGATGCTTTGGGGCCTCTCTGCCCCTTTGGAAACAAGGCAGCACCTTGGGCCTGGCAGCTCTAGGGCAATGGAGCACACCCAGAGCAGAAGTTCTACTTCAGCCAAATCAGGCCTGCCAGGAAACGGCGTTTCACAGGCCTTGGTAAGAGATGTTCCCGGTAGGCTGTAAGAGCACTGGGCAACGCCAGATGTTTCTTAGCTTCCCGAAGAGCTGGAAGCAAGATGCTTTGGTGCCACTCTCTCACTTTGGACTCAAGGCAGCCCTTTGGGGCAGGTAGCTCTAGGCCAGTGGAGCACACCCAGAGCAGAAGTTCTACTTCGGCCAGTTCAGGCCACCAACAAACTGCGTTTCACAGGCCTTGGTAAGAGATGTTCCCGGTAGGCTGTAAGAGCACTGGGCAACGCCAGATGTTTCTTAGCTTCCCGAAGAGCTGGAAGCAAGATGCTTTGGGGCCTCTCATCCCCTTTGCAAACAAGGCGGCCCTTTGGGCCAGGCAGCTCTAGGCCAATGGAGCACACCCAGAGCAGCAGTTCTACTTCAGCTAGATCAGGCCAACAACAAAGTGCGTTTCACAGGGCTTGGTAAGAGATTTTCTCTCAGGCTGTAAGAGCACTGGGCAGAGCCAGTTGTTTCTTAGCTTCCCAAAGAGCTGGAAGCAAGATGCTTTGGGGGCTCCCTGCCCCTTTGCCAACAAGGCCGACCTTTCGGCCTTTCAGCTCTAGGCCAATGGAGCACACCCAGAGCAGAAGTTCTACCTCAGCCAGATAAGGCCTGCCAAGAAACTGCGTTTCAATGGCTTTGGGAAGAGATGTTGCCGGTACTCTGTCAGAGCACTGGGCAGAGACAGTTGTTTCTTAGCTTCCCAATGAGCTGGAAGCAAGATGCTTTGGGGCCTCTCTGCCCCTTCGGAAACAAGGCATCCCTTTGGGCCTTTCAGCTCTAGGGCAATGGAGCACACCCAGAGCAGAAGTTCTACCTCAGCCAGATCAGGCCTGCCAAGAAACTGCTTTTCACAGGCCTTCGTAAGAGGTGTTCCCGGAAGGCTGTAAGAGTACCTGGCAGAGCGAGTTGTTTCTTAGCTTCAAAAACAGCTGGAAGCAACCTGATTTGGGGCCTCTCTCCCCCTTTGGAAACAAAGCAGCCTTTGTGCCTGGCAGCTCTAGGCCAAAGTAGCACACCCAGAGCACAAGTTCTACCTCAGCCAGATAAGGCCTGTCAAGAAGCTGCGTTTCACAGGCCTTTGTATGTGACGTTCCCGGTTGGCTTTGAGAGCACTGTGCAGAGCCAGTTGTTTTAGCTTCCCAGAGAGAAGGAAGCAAGATGCTTTGGGGCCTCTCTCACACTTTGGAAATAAAGGCAGCCCTTTGGGCCTGGCAGCCCTAGGCCAATGGAGTACACCCAGAGCAGAAGTTCTACCTCAGCCAGATCAGGCCTTCCAAGAAACTGCGTCTCACAGGCCTTTCTCTGTCACGTTGCCGGTAGGCTGTGAGAGCACTGTGCAGAGCCAGTTGTTTCTTAGCTTCCCAAAGATTTGGAAGCAAGATGCTTTGGGGACTCTCAGCCCCTTTGGAAACAAGGCGGCCCTTTGGGCCTGGCAGCTCTAGGCCAAAGTAGCACGCCCAGAGCAGGAGTTCTACTTCAGCCAGATCAGGCCTGCCAAGAAACTGCGTTTCACAGGCCTTGGTAAGAGATGTTCCCGGTAGGCTGTGAGAGCACTGTGGAGAGCCAGTTGCTTTAGCTTCCCACAGAGCTGGAAGCAAGATGCCTTGGGGCCTCTCTCTCCCTTTGGACACAAGGCAGCCGTTTGCGCCTGGCAGCTCTAGGCCAATGGAGCACACCCACAGCAGAAGTTCTACTTCAGGCAGATCAGTCCTGCCCAGAAACTGCGTTTCACAGCCCTTGGTAAGAGATGTTCACGGTAGGCTGTGAGAGCACTGGGCAGAACCAGTTGTTTTTTAGCTTCCCAAAGTGCTGGAGGCAAGATGCTTTGGGGCCTCTCTCACCCTTTGGAAACAAGGCAGCCCTTAGGTCCTGGTAGCTCTAGGCCTATGTAGCACAACCAGAACAGAAGTTCTACTTCAGCCAGGTCAGGCCTGCCAGGAAACTGCGTTTCACAGGCCCTGGTAAGAGATGTTCCCGGTAGGCTGTAAGAGCACTGGGCAGAGCCAGTTGTTTCTTACCTTCCTGAAAAGCTGGAAGCAAGATGCTTGGGACCCCTCTGCCCGTTTGGGAACAAGGCAGCCTTTTGGGTCGGGAAGCTCTAGGCCAATGGAGCACACGCAGAGCAGGAGTTCTACTTCAGCCTGATCAGGCCTGCAAAGAAACAGCGTTTGACAGGCCTTGGTAAGAGATGTTCCCGGTAGGTGTAAGAGCACTGGGCAGAGCCAGTTGTGTCTTAGCTTCGCAAAGACCGGGAAGCAAGATGCTTTGGGCCTCTCTGCCCCTTGGAAACAGGGCAGCACTTTGGGCCTGGCAGCTCTAGGGCAATGGAGCACACCCAGAGCCGGAGTTCTACTTCAGCCAGATGAGGCCTGCCAAGAAACTGCGTTTCACAGGCCTTTCAAAGACATGTTCCCGGTAGGCTGTAAGAGCACGGGGCAGAGCGAGTTGGTTCTTAGCTTCCCAGAGAGCTGGAAGCAAGATGCTTTGGGGCCTCTCTGCCCCTTTGGAAACAAGGCAGCACCTTGGGCCTGGCAGCTCTAGGGCAATGGAGCACACCCAGAGCAGAAGTTCTACTTCAGCCAAATCAGGCCTGCCAGGAAACGGCGTTTCACAGGCCTTGGTAAGAGATGTTCCCGGTAGGCTGTAAGAGCACTGGGCAACGCCAGATGTTTCTTAGCTTCCCGAAGAGCTGGAAGCGAGAAGCTTTGGTGCAACTCTCTCACTTTGGACTCAAGGCAGCCCTTTGGGGCAGGTAGCTCTAGGCCAGTGGAGCACACCCAGAGCAGAAGTTCTACTTCGGCCAGTTCAGGCCACCAACAAACTGCGTTTCACAGGCCTTGGTAAGAGATGTTCCCGGTAGGCTGTAAGAGCACTGGGCAACGCCAGATGTTTCTTAGCTTCCCGAAGAGCTGGAAGCAAGATGCTTTGGGGCCTCTCATCCCCTTTGCAAACAAGGCGGCCCTTTGGGCCAGGCAGCTCTAGGCCAATGGAGCACACCCAGAGCAGAAGTTCTACTTCGGCCAGTTCAGGCCACCAACAAACTGCGTTTCACAGGCCTTGGCAAGAGATGTTCCCGGTAGGCTGTAAGAGCACTGGGCAACGCCAGATGTTTCTTAGCTTCCCGAAGAGCTGGAAGCAAGATGCTTTGGGGCCTCTCATCCCCTTTGCAAACAAGGCCGACCTTTGGGCCAGGCAGCTCTAGGCCAATGGAGCACACCCAGAGCAGAAGTTCTACCTCAACCAGATAAGGCCTGCCAAGAAACTGCGTTTCAAAGGCTTTGGTAAGATATGTTCCCGGTACTCTGTTAGAGCACTGGGCAGAGCCATTTGTTTCTTAGCTTCCCAAAGAGCTGGAAGCAAGATGCTTTGGGGGCTCCCTGCCCCTTTGCCAACACGGGCGACCTTTGGGCCTTTCAGCTCTAGGCCAATGGAGCACACCCAGAGCAGAAGTCCTACTTCAGCCAGATCAGGCCTGCCAAGGAACTGCGTTTCAGAGGCCTTTGTATGTGACGTTCCCGGTATTCTGCGAGAGCACGGTGCAGAGCCAGTTGTTTCCTTGTTTCCCAAACAGCTGGAAGCAAGACGCTTTGGGGCCTCTCTGACCCTTTGGAAACAAGGCAGCACGTTGGGTCTGGCAGCTCTAGGGCAATGGAGCACAACCAGAGCCGAAGTTCTACTTCTTCCACATCAGGCCTGCCTAGACAGTGCGTTTCACAGGCCTTGATAAGAGATGTTCTCTTAGGCTATAAGAGCACTGGGCACAGCCAGTTGTTTCTTAGCTTCCCAAGAGGTGGAAGAAAGATGCTTTGGGGCCTCTCTCCCCCTTTGGAAACAAGGCAGCCCTTTGGGCCTTTCAGCTCTAGGGCAATGGAGCACACCCAGAGCAGAAGTTCTACCTCAGCCAGATCAGGCCTGCCAAGAAACTGCTTTTCACAGGCCTTCGTAAGAGGTGTTCCCGGAAGGCTGTAAGAGTACCTGGCAGAGCGAGTTGTTTCTTAGCTTCAAAAACAGCTGGAAGCAACATGATTTGGGGCCTCTCTCCCCCTTTGGAAACAAAGCAGCCTTGGTGCCTGGCAGCTCTAGGCCAAAGTAGCACACCCAGAGCACAAGTTCTACCTCAGCCAGATAAGGCCTGTCAAGAAGCTGCGTTTCACAGGCCTTTGTATGTGACGTTCCCGGTTGGCTTTGAGAGCACTGTGCAGAGCCAGTTGTTTTAGCTTCCCAGAGAGCAGGAAGCAAGATGCTTTGGGGCCTCTCTCACACTTTGGAAATAAAGGCAGCCCTTTGGGCCTGGCAGCCCTAGGCCAATGGAGTACACCCAGAGCAGAAGTTCTACCTCAGCCAGATCAGGCCTTCCAAGAAACTGCGTCTCACAGGCCTTTCTCTGTCACGTTGCCGGTAGGCTGTGAGAGCACTGTGCAGAGCCAGTTGTTTCTTAGCTTCCCAAAGATTTGGAAGCAAGATGCTTTGGGGACTCTCAGCCCCTTTGGAAACAAGGCGGCCCTTTGGGCCTGGCAGCTCTAGGCCAAAGTAGCACGCCCAGAGCAGGAGTTCTACTTCAGCCAGATCAGGCCTGCCAAGAAACTGCGTTTCACAGGCCTTGGTAAGAGATGTTCCCGGTAGGCTGTGAGAGCACTGTGGAGAGCCAGTTGCTTTAGCTTCCCACAGAGCTGGAAGCAAGATGCTTTGGGGCCTCTCTCTCCCTTTGGACACAAGGCAGCCGTTTGGGCCTGGCAGCTCTAGGCCAATGGAGCACACCCACAGCAGAAGTTCTACTTCAGGCAGATCAGTCCTGCCCAGAAACTGCGTTTCACAGCCCTTGGTAAGAGATGTTCACGGTAGGCTGTGAGAGCACTGGGCAGAACCAGTTGTTTTTTAGCTTCCCAAAGTGCTGGAGGCAAGATGCTTTGGGGCCTCTCTCACCCTTTGGAAACAAGGCAGCCCTTAGGTCCTGGTAGCTCTAGGCCTATGTAGCACAACCAGAACAGAAGTTCTACTTCAGCCAGGTCAGGCCTGCCAAGAAACTGCGTTTCACAGGCCTTTCAAAGAGATGTTCTCTTAGGCTGTAAGAGCACTGGGCAGAGCCAGCTGTTTCTTAGCTTCCCGAAGAGCTGGGAGCAAGATGCTTTGGGTCCACTCTCCGTCTTTGGAAACAAGGCAGCCCTTTGGGCCTGGCAGCTCTAGGGCAATGGAGCACGCCCAGAGCAGAAGTTCTACTTCAGCCAGATCAGGCCTGCCAGGAAACTGCGTTTCACAGGCCTTGGTAAGAGATGTTCCCGGTAGGCTGTAAGAGCACTGGGCAGAGCCAGTTGTTTCTTACCTTCCTGAAAAGCTGGAAGCAAGATGCTTGGGACCCCTCTGCCCGTTTGGGAACAAGGCAGCCTTTTGGGTCGGGAAGCTCTAGGCCAATGGAGCACACGCAGAGCAGGAGTTCTACTTCAGCCTGATCAGGCCTGCAGAGAAACAGCGTTTGACAGGCCTTGGTAAGAGATGTTCCCGGTAGGTGTAAGAGCACTGGGCAGAGCCAGTTGTTTCTTAGCTTCGCAAAGACCGGGAAGCAAGATGCTTTGGGCCTCTCTGCCCCTTGGAAACAGGGCAGCACTTGGGGCCTGGCAGCTCTAGGGCAATGGAGCACACCCAGAGCCGGAGTTCTACTTCAGCCAGATGAGGCCTGCCAAGAAACTGCGTTTCACAGGCCTTTCAAAGACATGTTCCCGGTAGGCTGTAAGAGCACGGGCCAGAGCGAGTTGGTTCTTAGCTTCCCAGAGAGCTGGAAGCAAGATGCTTTGGGGCCTCTCTGCCCCTTTGGAAACAAGGCAGCACCTTGGGCCTGGCAGCTCTAGGGCAATGGAGCACACCCAGAGCAGAAGTTCTACTTCAGCCAAATCAGGCCTGCCAGGAAACGGCGTTTCACAGGCCTTGGTAAGAGATGTTCCCGGTAGGCTGTAAGAGCACTGGGCAACGCCAGATGTTTCTTAGCTTCCCGAAGAGCTGGAAGCGAGATGCTTTGGTGCCACTCTCTCACTTTGGACTCAAGGCAGCCCTTTGGGGCAGGTAGCTCTAGGCCAGTGGAGCACACCCAGAGCAGAAGTTCTACTTCGGCCAGTTCAGGCCACCAACAAACTGCGTTTCACAGGCCTTGGTAAGAGATGTTCCCGGTAGGCTGTAAGAGCACTGGGCAACGCCAGATGTTTCTTAGCTTCCCGAAGAGCTGGAAGCAAGATGCTTTGGGGCCTCTCATCCCCTTTGCAAACAAGGCGGCCCTTTGGGCCAGGCAGCTCTAGGCCAATGGAGCACACCCAGAGCAGCAGTTCTACTTCAGCTAGATCAGGCCAACAACAAAGTGCGTTTCACAGGGCTTGGTAAGAGATTTTCTCTCAGGCTGTAAGAGCACTGGGCAGAGCCAGTTGTTTCTTAGCTTCCCAAAGAGCTGGAAGCAAGATGCTTTGGGGGCTCCCTGCCCCTTTGCCAACAAGGCCGACCTTTCGGCCTTTCAGCTCTAGGCCAATGGAGCACACCCAGAGCAGAAGTTCTACCTCAGCCAGATAAGGCCTGCCAAGAAACTGCGTTTCAATGGCTTTGGGAAGAGATGTTGCCGGTACTCTGTCAGAGCACTGGGCAGAGACAGTTGTTTCTTAGCTTCCCAATGAGCTGGAAGCAAGATGCTTTGGGGCCTCTCTGCCCCTTCGGAAACAAGGCATCCCTTTGGGCCTTTCAGCTCTAGGGCAATGGAGCACACCCAGAGCAGAAGTTCTACCTCAGCCAGATCAGGCCTGCCAAGAAACTGCTTTTCACAGGCCTTCGTAAGAGGTGTTCCCGGAAGGCTGTAAGAGTACCTGGCAGAGCGAGTTGTTTCTTAGCTTCAAAAACAGCTGGAAGCAACATGATTTGGGGCCTCTCTCCCCCTTTGGAAACAAAGCAGCCTTTGTGCCTGGCAGCTCTAGGCCAAAGTAGCACACCCAGAGCACAAGTTCTACCTCAGCCAGATAAGGCCTGTCAAGAAGCTGCGTTTCACAGGCCTTTGTATGTGACGTTCCCGGTTGGCTTTGAGAGCACTGTGCAGAGCCAGTTGTTTTAGCTTCCCAGAGAGAAGGAAGCAAGATGCTTTGGGGCCTCTCTCACACTTTGGAAATAAAGGCAGCCCTTTGGGCCTGGCAGCCCTAGGCCAATGGAGTACACCCAGAGCAGAAGTTCTACCTCAGCCAGATCAGGCCTTCCAAGAAACTGCGTCTCACAGGCCTTTCTCTGTCACGTTGCCGGTAGGCTGTGAGAGCACTGTGCAGAGCCAGTTGTTTCTTAGCTTCCCAAAGATTTGGAAGCAAGATGCTTTGGGGACTCTCAGCCCCTTTGGAAACAAGGCGGCCCTTTGGGCCTGGCAGCTCTAGGCCAAAGTAGCACGCCCAGAGCAGGAGTTCTACTTCAGCCAGATCAGGCCTGCCAAGAAACTGCGTTTCACAGGCCTTGGTAAGAGATGTTCCCGGTAGGCTGTGAGAGCACTGTGGAGAGCCAGTTGCTTTAGCTTCCCACAGAGCTGGAAGCAAGATGCCTTGGGGCCTCTCTCTCCCTTTGGACACAAGGCAGCCGTTTGCGCCTGGCAGCTCTAGGCCAATGGAGCACACCCACAGCAGAAGTTCTACTTCAGGCAGATCAGTCCTGCCCAGAAACTGCGTTTCACAGCCCTTGGTAAGAGATGTTCACGGTAGGCTGTGAGAGCACTGGGCAGAACCAGTTGTTTTTTAGCTTCCCAAAGTGCTGGAGGCAAGATGCTTTGGGGCCTCTCTCACCCTTTGGAAACAAGGCAGCCCTTAGGTCCTGGTAGCTCTAGGCCTATGTAGCACAACCAGAACAGAAGTTCTACTTCAGCCAGGTCAGGCCTGCCAGGAAACTGCGTTTCACAGGCCCTGGTAAGAGATGTTCCCGGTAGGCTGTAAGAGCACTGGGCAGAGCCAGTTGTTTCTTACCTTCCTGAAAAGCTGGAAGCAAGATGCTTGGGACCCCTCTGCCCGTTTGGGAACAAGGCAGCCTTTTGGGTCGGGAAGCTCTAGGCCAATGGAGCACACGCAGAGCAGGAGTTCTACTTCAGCCTGATCAGGCCTGCAAAGAAACAGCGTTTGACAGGCCTTGGTAAGAGATGTTCCCGGTAGGTGTAAGAGCACTGGGCAGAGCCAGTTGTTTCTTAGCTTCGCAAAGACCGGGAAGCAAGATGCTTTGGGCCTCTCTGCCCCTTGGAAACAGGGCAGCACTTTGGGCCTGGCAGCTCTAGGGCAATGGAGCACACCCAGAGCCGGAGTTCTACTTCAGCCAGATGAGGCCTGCCAAGAAACTGCGTTTCACAGGCCTTTCAAAGACATGTTCCCGGTAGGCTGTAAGAGCACGGGGCAGAGCGAGTTGGTTCTTAGCTTCCCAGAGAGCTGGAAGCAAGATGCTTTGGGGCCTCTCTGCCCCTTTGGAAACAAGGCAGCACCTTGGGCCTGGCAGCTCTAGGGCAATGGAGCACACCCAGAGCAGAAGTTCTACTTCAGCCAAATCAGGCCTGCCAGGAAACGGCGTTTCACAGGCCTTGGTAAGAGATGTTCCCGGTAGGCTGTAAGAGCACTGGGCAACGCCAGATGTTTCTTAGCTTCCCGAAGAGCTGGAAGCGAGAAGCTTTGGTGCAACTCTCTCACTTTGGACTCAAGGCAGCCCTTTGGGGCAGGTAGCTCTAGGCCAGTGGAGCACACCCAGAGCAGAAGTTCTACTTCGGCCAGTTCAGGCCACCAACAAACTGCGTTTCACAGGCCTTGGTAAGAGATGTTCCCGGTAGGCTGTAAGAGCACTGGGCAACGCCAGATGTTTCTTAGCCTCCCGAAGAGCTGGAAGCAAGATGCTTTGGGGCCTCTCATCCCCTTTGCAAACAAGGCGGCCCTATGGGCCAGGCAGCTCTAGGCCAATGGAGCACACCCAGAACAGAAGTGCTACTTCGGCCAGTTCAGGCCACCAACAAACTGCGTTTCACAGGCCTTGGCAAGAGATGTTCCCGGTAGGCTGTAAGAGCACTGGGCAACGCCAGATGTTTCTTAGCTTCCCGAAGAGCTGGAAGCAAGATGCTTTGGGGCCTCTCATCCCCTTTGCAAACAAGGCCGACCTTTGGGCCAGGCAGCTCTAGGCCAATGGAGCACACCCAGAGCAGAAGTTCTACCTCAGCCAGATAAGGCCTGCCAAGAAACTGCGTTTCAAAGGCTTTGGTAAGATATGTTCCCGGTACTCTGTTAGAGCACTGGGCAGAGCCATTTGTTTCTTAGCTTCCCAAAGAGCTGGAAGCAAGATGCTTTGGGGGCTCCCTGCCCCTTTGCCAACACGGGCGACCTTTGGGCCTTTCAGCTCTAGGCCAATGGAGCACACCCAGAGCAGAAGTCCTACTTCAGCCAGATCAGGCCTGCCAAGGAACTGCGTTTCAGAGGCCTTTGTATGTGACGTTCCCGGTATTCTGCGAGAGCACGGTGCAGAGCCAGTTGTTTCCTTGTTTCCCAAACAGCTGGAAGCAAGACGCTTTGGGGCCTCTCTGACCCTTTGGAAACAAGGCAGCACGTTGGGTCTGGCAGCTCTAGGGCAATGGAGCACAACCAGAGCCGAAGTTCTACTTCTTCCAGATCAGGCCTGCCTAGACAGTGCGTTTCACAGGCCTTGATAAGAGATGTTCTCTTAGGCTATAAGAGCACTGGGCACAGCCAGTTGTTTCTTAGCTTCCCAAGAGGTGGAAGAAAGATGCTTTGGGGCCTCTCTCCCCCTTTGGAAACAAGGCAGCCCTTTGGGCCTTTCAGCTCTAGGGCAATGGAGCACACCCAGAGCAGAAGTTCTACCTCAGCCAGATCAGGCCTGCCAAGAAACTGCTTTTCACAGGCCTTCGTAAGAGGTGTTCCCGGAAGGCTGTAAGAGTACCTGGCAGAGCGAGTTGTTTCTTAGCTTCAAAAACAGCTGGAAGCAACATGATTTGGGGCCTCTCTCCCCCTTTGGAAACAAAGCAGCCTTTGTGCCTGGCAGCTCTAGGCCAAAGTAGCACACCCAGAGCACAAGTTCTACCTCAGCCAGATAAGGCCTGTCAAGAAGCTGCGTTTCACAGGCCTTTGTATGTGACGTTCCCGGTTGGCTTTGAGAGCACTGTGCAGAGCCAGTTGTTTTAGCTTCCCAGAGAGCAGGAAGCAAGATGCTTTGGGGCCTCTCTCACACTTTGGAAATAAAGGCAGCCCTTTGGGCCTGGCAGCCCTAGGCCAATGGAGTACACCCAGAGCAGAAGTTCTACCTCAGCCAGATCAGGCCTTCCAAGAAACTGCGTCTCACAGGCCTTTCTCTGTCACGTTGCCGGTAGGCTGTGAGAGCACTGTGCAGAGCCAGTTGTTTCTTAGCTTCCCAAAGATTTGGAAGCAAGATGCTTTGGGGACTCTCAGCCCCTTTGGAAACAAGGCGGCCCTTTGGGCCTGGCAGCTCTAGGCCAAAGTAGCACGCCCAGAGCAGGAGTTCTACTTCAGCCAGATCAGGCCTGCCAAGAAACTGCGTTTCACAGGCCTTGGTAAGAGATGTTCCCGGTAGGCTGTGAGAGCACTGTGGAGAGCCAG
Source organism: Equus asinus (assembly GCF_041296235.1). Lineage (NCBI taxonomy): Eukaryota > Metazoa > Chordata > Mammalia > Perissodactyla > Equidae > Equus > Equus asinus. Next base: position 3,281,618 of record NW_027225523.1, read on the forward strand.
TTGCTTTAGCTTCCCACAGAGCTGGAAGCAAGATGCTTTGGGGCCTCTCTCTCCCTTTGGACACAAGGCAGCCGTTTGGGCCTGGCAGCTCTAGGCCAATGGAGCACACCCACAGCAGAAGTTCTACTTCAGGCAGATCAGTCCTGCCCAGAAACTGCGTTTCACAGCCCTTGGTAAGAGATGTTCACGGTAGGCTGTGAGAGCACTGGGCAGAACCAGTTGTTTTTTAGCTTCCCAAAGTGCTGGAGGCAAGATGCTTTGGGGCCTCTCTCACCCTTTGGAAACAAGGCAGCCCTTAGGTCCTGGTAGCTCTAGGCCTATGTAGCACAACCAGAACAGAAGTTCTACTTCAGCCAGGTCAGGCCTGCCAAGAAACTGCGTTTCACAGGCCTTTCAAAGAGATGTTCTCTTAGGCTGTAAGAGCACTGGGCAGAGCCAGCTGTTTCTTAGCTTCCCGAAGAGCTGGGAGCAAGATGCTTTGGGTCCACTCTCCGTCTTTGGAAACAAGGCAGCCCTTTGGGCCTGGCAGCTCTAGGGCAATGGAGCACGCCCAGAGCAGAAGTTCTACTTCGGCCAGTTCAGGCCACCAACAAACTGCGTTTCACAGGCCTTGGTAAGAGATGTTCCCGGTAGGCTGTAAGAGCACTGGGCAGAGCCAGTTGTTTCTTACCTTCCTGAAAAGCTGGAAGCAAGATGCTTGGGACCCCTCTGCCCGTTTGGGAACAAGGCAGCCTTTTGGGTCGGGAAGCTCTAGGCCAATGGAGCACACGCAGAGCAGGAGTTCTACTTCAGCCTGATCAGGCCTGCAGAGAAACAGCGTTTGACAGGCCTTGGTAAGAGATGTTCCCGGTAGGTGTAAGAGCACTGGGCAGAGCCAGTTGTTTCTTAGCTTCGCAAAGACCGGGAAGCAAGATGCTTTGGGCCTCTCTGCCCCTTGGAAACAGGGCAGCACTTGGGGCCTGGCAGCTCTAGGGCAATGGAGCACAACCAGAGCCGGAGTTCTACTTCAGCCAGATGAGGCCTGCCAAGAAACTGCGTTTCACAGGCCTTTCAAAGACATGTTCCCGGTAGGCTGTAAGAGCACGGGCCAGAGCGAGTTGGTTCTTAGCTTCCCAGAGAGCTGGAAGCAAGATGCTTTGGGGCCTCTCTGCCCCTTTGGAAACAAGGCAGCACCTTGGGCCTGGCAGCTCTAGGGCAATGGAGCACACCCAGAGCAGAAGTTCTACTTCAGCCAAATCAGGCCTGCCAGGAAACGGCGTTTCACAGGCCTTGGTAAGAGATGTTCCCGGTAGGCTGTAAGAGCACTGGGCAACGCCAGATGTTTCTTAGCTTCCCGAAGAGCTGGAAGCAAGATGCTTTGGTGCCACTCTCTCACTTTGGACTCAAGGCAGCCCTTTGGGGCAGGTAGCTCTAGGCCAGTGGAGCACACCCAGAGCAGAAGTTCTACTTCGGCCAGTTCAGGCCACCAACAAACTGCGTTTCACAGGCCTTGGTAAGAGATGTTCCCGGTAGGCTGTAAGAGCACTGGGCAACACCAGATGTTTCTTAGCTTCCCGAAGAGCTGGAAGCAAGATGCTTTGGGGCCTCTCATCCCCTTTGCAAACAAGGCGGCCCTTTGGGCCAGGCAGCTCTAGGCCAATGGAGCACACCCAGAGCAGCAGTTCTACTTCAGCTAGATCAGGCCAACAACAAAGTGCGTTTCACAGGGCTTGGTAAGAGATTTTCTCTCAGGCTGTAAGAGCACTGGGCAGAGCCAGTTGTTTCTTAGCTTCCCAAAGAGCTGGAAGCAAGATGCTTTGGGGGCTCCCTGCCCCTTTGCCAACAAGGCCGACCTTTCGGCCTTTCAGCTCTAGGCCAATGGAGCACACCCAGAGCAGAAGTTCTACCTCAGCCAGATAAGGCCTGCCAAGAAACTGCGTTTCAATGGCTTTGGGAAGAGATGTTGCCGGTACTCTGTCAGAGCACTGGGCAGAGACAGTTGTTTCTTAGCTTCCCAATGAGCTGGAAGCAAGATGCTTTGGGGCCTCTCTGCCCCTTTGGAAACAAGGCATCCCTTTGGGCCTTTCAGCTCTAGGGCAATGGAGCACACCCAGAGCAGAAGTTCTACCTCAGCCAGATCAGGCCTGCCAAGAAACTGCTTTTCACAGGCCTTCGTAAGAGGTGTTCCCGGAAGGCTGTAAGAGTACCTGGCAGAGCGAGTTGTTTCTTAGCTTCAAAAACAGCTGGAAGCAACCTGATTTGGGGCCTCTCTCCCCCTTTGGAAACAAAGCAGCCTTTGTGCCTGGCTGCTCTAGGCCAAAGTAGCACACCCAGAGCACAAGTTCTACCTCAGCCAGATAAGGCCTGTCAAGAAGCTGCGTTTCACAGGCCTTTGTATGTGACGTTCCCGGTTGGCTTTGAGAGCACTGTGCAGAGCCAGTTGTTTTAGCTTCCCAGAGAGAAGGAAGCAAGATGCTTTGGGGCCTCTCTCACACTTTGGAAATAAAGGCAGCCCTTTGGGCCTGGCAGCCCTAGGCCAATGGAGTACACCCAGAGCAGAAGTTCTACCTCAGCCAGATCAGGCCTTCCAAGAAACTGCGTCTCACAGGCCTTTCTCTGTCACGTTGCCGGTAGGCTGTGAGAGCACTGTGCAGAGCCAGTTGTTTCTTAGCTTCCCAAAGATTTGGAAGCAAGATGCTTTGGGGACTCTCAGCCCCTTTGGAAACAAGGCGGCCCTTTGGGCCTGGCAGCTCTAGGCCAAAGTAGCACGCCCAGAGCAGGAGTTCTACTTCAGCCAGATCAGGCCTGCCAAGAAACTGCGTTTCACAGGCCTTGGTAAGAGATGTTCCCGGTAGGCTGTGAGAGCACTGTGGAGAGCCAGTTGCTTTAGCTTCCCACAGAGCTGGAAGCAAGATGCTTTGGGGCCTCTCTCTCCCTTTGGACACAAGGCAGCCGTTTGCGCCTGGCAGCTCTAGGCCAATGGAGCACACCCACAGCAGAAGTTCTACTTCAGGCAGATCAGTCCTGCCCAGAAACTGCGTTTCACAGCCCTTGGTAAGAGATGTTCACGGTAGGCTGTGAGAGCACTGGGCAGAACCAGTTGTTTTTTAGCTTCCCAAAGTGCTGGAGGCAAGATGCTTTGGGGCCTCTCTCACCCTTTGGAAACAAGGCAGCCCTTAGGTCCTGGTAGCTCTAGGCCTATGTAGCACAACCAGAACAGAAGTTCTACTTCAGCCAGGTCAGGCCTGCCAGGAAACTGCGTTTCACAGGCCTTGGTAAGAGATGTTCCCGGTAGGCTGTAAGAGCACTGGGCAGAGCCAGTTGTTTCTTACCTTCCTGAAAAGCTGGAAGCAAGATGCTTGGGACCCCTCTGCCCGTTTGGGAACAAGGCAGCCTTTTGGGTCGGGAAGCTCTAGGCCAATGGAGCACACGCAGAGCAGGAGTTCTACTTCAGCCTGATCAGGCCTGCAAAGAAACAGCGTTTGACAGGCCTTGGTAAGAGATGTTCCCGGTAGGTGTAAGAGCACTGGGCAGAGCCAGTTGTGTCTTAGCTTCGCAAAGACCGGGAAGCAAGATGCTTTGGGCCTCTCTGCCCCTTGGAAACAGGGCAGCACTTTGGGCCTGGCAGCTCTAGGGCAATGGAGCACACCCAGAGCCGGAGTTCTACTTCAGCCAGATGAGGCCTGCCAAGAAACTGCGTTTCACAGGCCTTTCAAAGACATGTTCCCGGTAGGCTGTAAGAGCACGGGGCAGAGCGAGTTGGTTCTTAGCTTCCCAGAGAGCTGGAAGCAAGATGCTTTGGGGCCTCTCTGCCCCTTTGGAAACAAGGCAGCACCTTGGGCCTGGCAGCTCTAGGGCAATGGAGCACACCCAGAGCAGAAGTTCTACTTCAGCCAAATCAGGCCTGCCAGGAAACGGCGTTTCACAGGCCTTGGTAAGAGATGTTCCCGGTAGGCTGTAAGAGCACTGGGCAACGCCAGATGTTTCTTAGCTTCCCGAAGAGCTGGAAGCGAGAAGCTTTGGTGCAACTCTCTCACTTTGGACTCAAGGCAGCCCTTTGGGGCAGGTAGCTCTAGGCCAGTGGAGCACACCCAGAGCAGAAGTTCTACTTCGGCCAGTTCAGGCCACCAACAAACTGCGTTTCACAGGCCTTGGTAAGAGATGTTCCCGGTAGGCTGTAAGAGCACTGGGCAACGCCAGATGTTTCTTAGCTTCCCGAAGAGCTGGAAGCAAGATGCTTTGGGGCCTCTCATCCCCTTTGCAAACAAGGCGGCCCTATGGGCCAGGCAGCTCTAGGCCAATGGAGCACACCCAGAACAGAAGTGCTACTTCGGCCAGTTCAGGCCACCAACAAACTGCGTTTCACAGGCCTTGGCAAGAGATGTTCCCGGTAGGCTGTAAGAGCACTGGGCAACGCCAGATGTTTCTTAGCTTCCCGAAGAGCTGGAAGCAAGATGCTTTGGGGCCTCTCATCCCCTTTGCAAACAAGGCCGACCTTTGGGCCAGGCAGCTCTAGGCCAATGGAGCACACCCAGAGCAGAAGTTCTACCTCAGCCAGATAAGGCCTGCCAAGAAACTGCGTTTCAAAGGCTTTGGTAAGATATGTTCCCGGTACTCTGTTAGAGCACTGGGCAGAGCCATTTGTTTCTTAGCTTCCCAAAGAGCTGGAAGCAAGATGCTTTGGGGGCTCCCTGCCCCTTTGCCAACACGGGCGACCTTTGGGCCTTTCAGCTCTAGGCCAATGGAGCACACCCAGAGCAGAAGTCCTACTTCAGCCAGATCAGGCCTGCCAAGGAACTGCGTTTCAGAGGCCTTTGTATGTGACGTTCCCGGTATTCTGCGAGAGCACGGTGCAGAGCCAGTTGTTTCCTTGTTTCCCAAACAGCTGGAAGCAAGACGCTTTGGGGCCTCTCTGACCCTTTGGAAACAAGGCAGCACGTTGGGTCTGGCAGCTCTAGGGCAATGGAGCACAACCAGAGCCGAAGTTCTACTTCTTCCACATCAGGCCTGCCTAGACAGTGCGTTTCACAGGCCTTGATAAGAGATGTTCTCTTAGGCTATAAGAGCACTGGGCACAGCCAGTTGTTTCTTAGCTTCCCAAGAGGTGGAAGAAAGATGCTTTGGGGCCTCTCTCCCCCTTTGGAAACAAGGCAGCCCTTTGGGCCTTTCAGCTCTAGGGCAATGGAGCACACCCAGAGCAGAAGTTCTACCTCAGCCAGATCAGGCCTGCCAAGAAACTGCTTTTCACAGGCCTTCGTAAGAGGTGTTCCCGGAAGGCTGTAAGAGTACCTGGCAGAGCGAGTTGTTTCTTAGCTTCAAAAACAGCTGGAAGCAACATGATTTGGGGCCTCTCTCCCCCTTTGGAAACAAAGCAGCCTTTGTGCCTGGCAGCTCTAGGCCAAAGTAGCACACCCAGAGCACAAGTTCTACCTCAGCCAGATAAGGCCTGTCAAGAAGCTGCGTTTCACAGGCCTTTGTATGTGACGTTCCTGGTTGGCTTTGAGAGCACTGTGCAGAGCCAGTTGTTTTAGCTTCCCAGAGAGCAGGAAGCAAGATGCTTTGGGGCCTCTCTCACACTTTGGAAATAAAGGCAGCCCTTTGGGCCTGGCAGCCCTAGGCCAATGGAGTACACCCAGAGCAGAAGTTCTACCTCAGCCAGATCAGGCCTTCCAAGAAACTGCGTCTCACAGGCCTTTCTCTGTCACGTTGCCGGTAGGCTGTGAGAGCACTGTGCAGAGCCAGTTGTTTCTTAGCTTCCCAAAGATTTGGAAGCAAGATGCTTTGGGGACTCTCAGCCCCTTTGGAAACAAGGCGGCCCTTTGGGCCTGGCAGCTCTAGGCCAAAGTAGCACGCCCAGAGCAGGAGTTCTACTTCAGCCAGATCAGGCCTGCCAAGAAACTGCGTTTCACAGGCCTTGGTAAGAGATGTTCCCGGTAGGCTGTGAGAGCACTGTGGAGAGCCAGTTGCTTTAGCTTCCCACAGAGCTGGAAGCAAGATGCTTTGGGGCCTCTCTCTCCCTTTGGACACAAGGCAGCCGTTTGGGCCTGGCAGCTCTAGGCCAATGGAGCACACCCACAGCAGAAGTTCTACTTCAGGCAGATCAGTCCTGCCCAGAAACTGCGTTTCACAGCCCTTGGTAAGAGATGTTCACGGTAGGCTGTGAGAGCACTGGGCAGAACCAGTTGTTTTTTAGCTTCCCAAAGTGCTGGAGGCAAGATGCTTTGGGGCCTCTCTCACCCTTTGGAAACAAGGCAGCCCTTAGGTCCTGGTAGCTCTAGGCCTATGTAGCACAACCAGAACAGAAGTTCTACTTCAGCCAGGTCAGGCCTGCCAAGAAACTGCGTTTCACAGGCCTTTCAAAGAGATGTTCTCTTAGGCTGTAAGAGCACTGGGCAGAGCCAGCTGTTTCTTAGCTTCCCGAAGAGCTGGGAGCAAGATGCTTTGGGTCCACTCTCCGTCTTTGGAAACAAGGCAGCCCTTTGGGCCTGGCAGCTCTAGGGCAATGGAGCACGCCCAGAGCAGAAGTTCTACTTCAGCCAGATCAGGCCTGCCAGGAAACTGCGTTTCACAGGCCTTGGTAAGAGATGTTCCCGGTAGGCTGTAAGAGCACTGGGCAGAGCCAGTTGTTTCTTACCTTCCTGAAAAGCTGGAAGCAAGATGCTTGGGACCCCTCTGCCCGTTTGGGAACAAGGCAGCCTTTTGGGTCGGGAAGCTCTAGGCCAATGGAGCACACGCAGAGCAGGAGTTCTACTTCAGCCTGATCAGGCCTGCAGAGAAACAGCGTTTGACAGGCCTTGGTAAGAGATGTTCCCGGTAGGTGTAAGAGCACTGGGCAGAGCCAGTTGATTCTTAGCTTCGCAAAGACCGGGAAGCAAGATGCTTTGGGCCTCTCTGCCCCTTGGAAACAGGGCAGCACTTGGGGCCTGGCAGCTCTAGGGCAATGGAGCACACCCAGAGCCGGAGTTCTACTTCAGCCAGATGAGGCCTGCCAAGAAACTGCGTTTCACAGGCCTTTCAAAGACATGTTCCCGGTAGGCTGTAAGAGCACGGGCCAGAGCGAGTTGGTTCTTAGCTTCCCAGAGAGCTGGAAGCAAGATGCTTTGGGGCCTCTCTGCCCCTTTGGAAACAAGGCAGCACCTTGGGCCTGGCAGCTCTAGGGCAATGGAGCACACCCAGAGCAGAAGTTCTACTTCAGCCAAATCAGGCCTGCCAGGAAACGGCGTTTCACAGGCCTTGGTAAGAGATGTTCCCGGTAGGCTGTAAGAGCACTGGGCAACGCCAGATGTTTCTTAGCTTCCCGAAGAGCTGGAAGCAAGATGCTTTGGTGCCACTCTCTCACTTTGGAATCAAGGCAGCCCTTTGGGGCAGGTAGCTCTAGGCCAGTGGAGCACACCCAGAGCAGAAGTTCTACTTCGGCCAGTTCAGGCCACCAACAAACTGCGTTTCACAGGCCTTGGTAAGAGATGTTCCCGGTAGGCTGTAAGAGCACTGGGCAACGCCAGATGTTTCGTAGCTTCCCGAAGAGCTGGAAGCAAGATGCTTTGGTGCCTCTCTGCCCCTGTGGAAACAAGGCATCCCTTTGGGCCTTTCAGCTCTAGGGCAATGGAGCACACCCAGAGCAGAAGTTCTACCTCAGCCAGATCAGGCCTGCCAAGAAACTGCTTTTCACAGGCCTTCGTAAGAGGTGTTCCCGGAAGGCTGTAAGAGTACCTGGCAGAGCGAGTTGTTTCTTAGCTTCAAAAACAGCTGGAAGCAACATGATTTGGGGCCTCTCTCCCCCTTTGGAAACAAAGCAGCCTTTGTGCCTGGCAGCTCTAGGCCAAAGTAGCACACCCAGAGCACAAGTTCTACCTCAGCCAGATAAGGCCTGTCAAGAAGCTGCGTTTCACAGGCCTTTGTATGTGACGTTCCCGGTTGGCTTTGAGAGCACTGTGCAGAGCCAGTTGTTTTAGCTTCCCAGAGAGCAGGAAGCAAGATGCTTTGGGGCCTCTCTCACACTTTGGAAATAAAGGCAGCCCTTTGGGCCTGGCAGCCCTAGGCCAATGGAGTACACCCAGAGCAGAAGTTCTACCTCAGCCAGATCAGGCCTTCCAAGAAACTGCGTCTCACAGGCCTTTCTCTGTCACGTTGCCGGTAGGCTGTGAGAGCACTGTGCAGAGCCAGTTGTTTCTTAGCTTCCCAAAGATTTGGAAGCAAGATGCTTTGGGGACTCTCAGCCCCTTTGGAAACAAGGCGGCCCTTTGGGCCTGGCAGCTCTAGGCCAAAGTAGCACGCCCAGAGCAGGAGTTCTACTTCAGCCAGATCAGGCCTGCCAAGAAACTGCGTTTCACAGGCCTTGGTAAGAGATGTTCCCGGTAGGCTGTGAGAGCACTGTGGAGAGCCAGTTGCTTTAGCTTCCCACAGAGCTGGAAGCAAGATGCTTTGGGGCCTCTCTCTCCCTTTGGACACAAGGCAGCCGTTTGGGCCTGGCAGCTCTAGGCCAATGGAGCACACCCACAGCAGAAGTTCTACTTCAGGCAGATCAGTCCTGCCCAGAAACTGCGTTTCACAGCCCTTGGTAAGAGATGTTCACGGTAGGCTGTGAGAGCACTGGGCAGAACCAGTTGTTTTTTAGCTTCCCAAAGTGCTGGAGGCAAGATGCTTTGGGGCCTCTCTCACCCTTTGGAAACAAGGCAGCCCTTAGGTCCTGGTAGCTCTAGGCCTATGTAGCACAACCAGAACAGAAGTTCTACTTCAGCCAGGTCAGGCCTGCCAAGAAACTGCGTTTCACAGGCCTTTCAAAGAGATGTTCTCTTAGGCTGTAAGAGCACTGGGCAGAGCCAGCTGTTTCTTAGCTTCCCGAAGAGCTGGGAGCAAGATGCTTTGGGTCCACTCTCCGTCTTTGGAAACAAGGCAGCCCTTTGGGCCTGGCAGCTCTAGGGCAGTGGAGCACACCCAGAGCAGAAGTTCTACTTCAGCCAGATCAGGCCTGCCAGGAAACTGCGTTTCACAGGCCTTGGTAAGAGATGTTCCCGGTAGGCTGTAAGAGCACTGGGCAGAGCCAGTTGTTTCTTACCTTCCTGAAAAGCTGGAAGCAAGATGCTTGGGACCCCTCTGCCCGTTTGGGAACAAGGCAGCCTTTTGGGTCGGGAAGCTCTAGGCCAATGGAGCACACGCAGAGCAGGAGTTCTACTTCAGCCTGATCAGGCCTGCAGAGAAACAGCGTTTGACAGGCCTTGGTAAGAGATGTTCCCGGTAGGTGTAAGAGCACTGGGCAGAGCCAGTTGTTTCTTAGCTTCGCAAAGACCGGGAAGCAAGATGCTTTGGGCCTCTCTGCCCCTTGGAAACAGGGCAGCACTTTGGGCCTGGCAGCTCTAGGGCAATGGAGCACACCCAGAGCCGGAGTTCTACTTCAGCCAGATGAGGCCTGCCAAGAAACTGCGTTTCACAGGCCTTTCAAAGACATGTTCCCGGTAGGCTGTAAGAGCACGGGGCAGAGCGAGTTGGTTCTTAGCTTCCCAGAGAGCTGGAAGCAAGATGCTTTGGGGCCTCTCTGCCCCTTTGGAAACAAGGCAGCACCTTGGGCCTGGCAGCTCTAGGGCAATGGAGCACACCCAGAGCAGAAGTTCTACTTCAGCCAAATCAGGCCTGCCAGGAAACAGCGTTTCACAGGCCTTGGTAAGAGATGTTCCCGGTAGGCTGTAAGAGCACTGGGCAACGCCAGATGTTTCTTAGCTTCCCGAAGAGCTGGAAGCGAGAAGCTTTGGTGCCACTCTCTCACTTTGGACTCAAGGCAGCCCTTTGGGGCAGGTAGCTCTAGGCCAGTGGAGCACACCCAGAGCAGAAGTTCTACTTCGGCCAGTTCAGGCCACCAACAAACTGCGTTTCACAGGCCTTGGTAAGAGATGTTCCCGGTAGGCTGTAAGAGCACTGGGCAACGCCAGATGTTTCTTAGCTTCCCGAAGAGCTGGAAGCAAGATGCTTTGGGGCCTCTCATCCCCTTTGCAAACAAGGCGGCCCTATGGGCCAGGCAGCTCTAGGCCAATGGAGCACACCCAGAGCAGAAGTTCTACTTCGGCCAGTTCAGGCCACCAACAAACTGCGTTTCACAGGCCTTGGCAAGAGATGTTCCCGGTAGGCTGTAAGAGCACTGGGCAACGCCAGATGTTTCTCAGCTTCCCGAAGAGCTGGAAGCAAGATGCTTTGGGGCCTCTCATCCCCTTTGCAAACAAGGCCGACCTTTGGGCCAGGCAGCTCTAGGCCAATGGAGCACACCCAGAGCAGAAGTTCTACCTCAGCCAGATAAGGCCTGCCAAGAAACTGCGTTTCAAAGGCTTTGGTAAGAGATGTTCCCGGTACTCTGTTAGAGCACTGGGCAGAGCCATTTGTTTCTTAGCTTCCCAAAGAGCTGGAAGCAAGATGCTTTGGGGGCTCCCTGCCCCTTTGCCAACAAGGGCGACCTTTGGGCCTTTCAGCTCTAGGCCAATGGAGCACACCCAGAGCAGAAGTCCTACTTCAGCCAGATCAGGCCTGCCAAGGAACTGCGTTTCAGAGGCCTTTGTATGTGACGTTCCCGGTAGGCTGCGAGAGCACGGTGCAGAGCCAGTTGTTTCCTTGTTTCCCAAACAGCTGGAAGCAAGACGCTTTGGGGCCTCTCTGACCCTTTGGAAACAAGGCAGCACGTTGGGTCTGGCAGCTCTAGGGCAATGGAGCACAACCAGAGCCGAAGTTCTACTTCTTCCACATCAGGCCTGCCTAGACAGTGCGTTTCACAGGCCTTGATAAGAGATGTTCTCTTAGGCTATAAGAGCACTGGGCACAGCCAGTTGTTTCTTAGCTTCCCAAGAGGTGGAAGCAAGATGCTTTGGGGCCTCTCTCCCCCTTTGGAAACAAGGCAGCCCTTTGGGCCTTTCAGCTCTAGGGCAATGGAGCACACCCAGAGCAGAAGTTCTACCTCAGCCAGATCAGGCCTGCCAAGAAACTGCTTTTCACAGGCCTTCGTAAGAGGTGTTCCCGGAAGGCTGTAAGAGTACCTGGCAGAGCGAGTTGTTTCTTAGCTTCAAAAACAGCTGGAAGCAACATGATTTGGGGCCTCTCTCCCCCTTTGGAAACAAAGCAGCCTTTGTGCCTGGCAGCTCTAGGCCAAAGTAGCACACCCAGAGCACAAGTTCTACCTCAGCCAGATAAGGCCTGTCAAGAAGCTGCGTTTCACAGGCCTTTGTATGTGACGTTCCCGGTTGGCTTTGAGAGCACTGTGCAGAGCCAGTTGTTTTAGCTTCCCAGAGAGCAGGAAGCAAGATGCTTTGGGGCCTCTCTCACACTTTGGAAATAAAGGCAGCCCTTTGGGCCTGGCAGCCCTAGGCCAATGGAGTACACCCAGAGCAGAAGTTCTACCTCAGCCAGATCAGGCCTTCCAAGAAACTGCGTCTCACAGGCCTTTCTCTGTCACGTTGCCGGTAGGCTGTGAGAGCACTGTGCAGAGCCAGTTGTTTCTTAGCTTCCCAAAGATTTGGAAGCAAGATGCTTTGGGGACTCTCAGCCCCTTTGGAAACAAGGCGGCCCTTTGGGCCTGGCAGCTCTAGGCCAAAGTAGCACGCCCAGAGCAGGAGTTCTACTTCAGCCAGATCAGGCCTGCCAAGAAACTGCGTTTCACAGGCCTTGGTAAGAGATGTTCCCGGTAGGCTGTGAGAGCACTGTGGAGAGCCAGTTGCTTTAGCTTCCCACAGAGCTGGAAGCAAGATGCTTTGGGGCCTCTCTCACACTTTGGAAATAAAGGAAGCCCTTTGGGCCTGGCAGCCCTAGGCCAATGGAGTACACCCAGAGCAGAAGTTCTACCTCAGCCAGATCAGGCCTTCCAAGAAACTGCGTCTCACAGGCCTTTCTCTGTCACGTTGCCGGTAGGCTGTGAGAGCACTGTGCAGAGCCAGTTGTTTCTTAGCTTCCCAAAGATTTGGAAGCAAGATGCTTTGGGGACTCTCAGCCCCTTTGGAAACAAGGCGGCCCTTTGGGCCTGGCAGCTCTAGGCCAAAGTAGCACGCCCAGAGCAGGAGTTCTACTTCAGCCAGATCAGGCCTGCCAAGAAACTGCGTTTCACAGGCCTTGGTAAGAGATGTTCCCGGTAGGCTGTGAGAGCACTGTGGAGAGCCAGTTGCTTTAGCTTCCCACAGAGCTGGAAGCAAGATGCTTTGGGGCCTCTCTCTCCCTTTGGACACAAGGCAGCCGTTTGGGCCTGGCAGCTCTAGGCCAATGGAGCACACCCACAGCAGAAGTTCTACTTCAGGCAGATCAGTCCTGCCCAGAAACTGCGTTTCACAGCCCTTAGTAAGAGATGTTCACGGTAGGCTGTGAGAGCACTGGGCAGAACCAGTTGTTTTTTAGCTTCCCAAAGTGCTGGAGGCAAGATGCTTTGGGGCCTCTCTCACCCTTTGGAAACAAGGCAGCCCTTAGGTCCTGGTAGCTCTAGGCCTATGTAGCACAACCAGAACAGAAGTTCTACTTCAGCCAGGTCAGGCCTGCCAAGAAACTGCGTTTCACAGGCCTTTCAAAGAGATGTTCTCTTAGGCTGTAAGAGCACTGGGCAGAGCCAGCTGTTTCTTAGCTTCCCGAAGAGCTGGGAGCAAGATGCTTTGGGTCCACTCTCCGTCTTTGGAAACAAGGCAGCCCTTTGGGCCTGGCAGCTCTAGGGCAGTGGAGCACACCCAGAGCAGAAGTTCTACTTCAGCCAGATCAGGCCTGCCAGGAAACTGCGTTTCACAGGCCTTGGTAAGAGATGTTCCCGGTAGGCTGTAAGAGCACTGGGCAGAGCCAGTTGTTTCTTACCTTCCTGAAAAGCTGGAAGCAAGATGCTTGGGACCCCTCTGCCCGTTTGGGAACAAGGCAGCCTTTTGGGTCGGGAAGCTCTAGGCCAATGGAGCACACGCAGAGCAGGAGTTCTACTTCAGCCTGATCAGGCCTGCAAAGAAACAGCGTTTGACAGGCCTTGGTAAGAGATGTTCCCGGTAGGTGTAAGAGCACTGGGCAGAGCCAGTTGTTTCTTAGCTTTGCAAAGACCGGGAAGCAAGATGCTTTGGGCCTCTCTGCCCCTTGGAAACAGGGCAGCACTTTGGGCCTGGCAGCCCTAGGGCAATGGAGCACACCCAGAGCCGGAGTTCTACTTCAGCCAGATGAGGCCTGCCAAGAAACTGCGTTTCACAGGCCTTTCAAAGACATGTTCCCGGTAGGCTGTAAGAGCACGGGGCAGAGCGAGTTGGTTCTTAGCTTCCCAGAGAGCCGGAAGCAAGATGCTTTGGGGCCTCTCTGCCCCTTTGGAAACAAGGCAGCACCTTGGGCCTGGCAGTTCTAGGGCAATGGAGCACACCCAGAGCAGAAGTTCTACTTCAGCCAAATCAGGCCTGCCAGGAAACGGCGTATCACAGGCCTTGGTAAGAGATGTTCCCGGTAGGCTGTAAGAGCACTGGGCAACGCCAGATGTTTCTTAGCTTCCCGAAGAGCTGGAAGCAAGATGCTTTGGTGCCACTCTCTCACTTTGGAATGAAGGCAGCCCTTTGGGGCAGGTAGCTCTAGGCCACTGGAGCACACCCAGAGCAGAAGTTCTACTTCGGCCAGTTCAGGCCACCAACAAACTGCGTTTCACAGGCCTTGGTAAGAGATGTTCCCAGTAGGCTGTAAGAGCACTGGGCAACGCCCGATGTTTCTTAGCTTCCCGAAGAGCTGGAAGCAAGATGCTTTGGGGCCTCTCATCCCCTTTGCAAGCAAGGCGGCCCTTTGGGCCAGGCAGCTCTAGGCCAATGGAGCCCACCCAGAGCAGAAGTTCTACTTCAGCTAGATCAGGCCACCAACAAAGTGCGTTTCACAGGCCTTGGTAAGAGATTTTCTCTCAGGCTGTAAAAGCACTGGGCAGAGCCAGTTGTTTCTTAGCTTCCCAAAGAGCTGGAAGCAAGATGCTTTGGGGGCTCCCTGCCCCTTTGCCAACAAGTCCGACCTTTGGGCCTTTCAGCTCTAGGCCAATGGAGCACACCGAGAGCAGAAGTTCTACCTCAGCCAGATAAGGCCTGCCAAGAAACTGTGTTTCAAAGGCTTTGGTAAGAGATGTTGCCGGTACTCTGTCAGAGCACTGGGCAGAGACAGTTGTTTCTTAGCTTCCCAAAGAGCTGGAAGCAAGATGCTTTGGGGCCTCTCTGCCCCTTTGCAAACAAGGCATCCCTTTGGGCCTTTCAGCTCTAGGCCAATGGAGCACAGCCAGAGCAGAAGTCCTACTTCAGCCAGATCAGGCCTGCCAAGGAACTGCGTTTCAGAGGCCTTTGTATGTGACGTTCCCGGTAGGCTGTGAGAGCACGGTGCAGAGCCAGTTGTTTCCTTGTTTCCCAAACAGCTGGAAGCAAGACGCTTAGGGGCCTCTCTGCCCCTTTGGAAACAAGGCAGCACGTTGGGTCTGGCAGCTCTAGGGCAATGGAGCACAACCAGAGCAGAAGTTCTACTTCTTCCAGATCAGGCCTGCCTAGAAACTGCGTTTCACAGGCCTTGATAAGAGATGTTCTCTTAGGCTATAAGAGCACTGGGCACAGCCAGTTGTTTCTTAGCTTCCCAATGAGCTGGAAGCAAGATGCTTTGGGGCCTCTCTGCCCCTTTGGAAACAAGGCATCCCTTTGGGCCTTTCAGCTCTAGGGCAATGGAGCACACCCAGAGCAGAAGTTCTACCTCAGCCAGATCAGGCCTGCCAAGAAACTGCTTTTCACAGGCCTTCGTAAGAGGTGTTCCCGGAAGGCTGTAAGAGTACCTGGCAGAGCTAGTTGTTTCTTAGCTTCAAAAACAGCTGGAAGCAACATGATTTGGGGCCTCTCTCCCCCTTTGGAAACAAAGCAGCCTTTGTGCCTGGCAGCTCTAGGCCAAAGTAGCACACCCAGAGCACAAGTTCTACCTCAGCCAGATAAGGCCTGTCAAGAAGCTGCGTTTCACAGGCCTTTGTATGTGACGTTCCCGGTTGGCTTTGAGAGCACTGTGCAGAGCCAGTTGTTTTAGCTTCCCAGAGAGCAGGAAGCAAGATGCTTTGGGGCCTCTCTCACACTTTGGAAATAAAGGCAGCCCTTTGGGCCTGGCAGCCCTAGGCCAATGGAGTACACCCAGAGCAGAAGTTCTACCTCAGCCAGATCAGGCCTTCCAAGAAACTGCGTCTCACAGGCCTTTCTCTGTCACGTTGCCGGTAGGCTGTGAGAGCACTGTGCAGAGCCAGTTGTTTCTTAGCTTCCCAAAGATTTGGAAGCAAGATACTTTGGGGACTCTCAGCCCCTTTGGAAACAAGGCGGCCCTTTGGGCCTGGCAGCTCTAGGCCAAAGTAGCATGCCCAGAGCAGGAGTTCTACTTCAGCCAGATCAGGCCTGCCAAGAAACTGCGTTTCACAGGCCTTGGTAAGAGATGTTCCCGGTAGGCTGTGAGAGCACTGTGGAGAGCCAGTTGCTTTAGCTTCCCACAGAGCTGGAAGCAAGATGCTTTGGGGCCTCTCTCTCCCTTTGGACACAAGGCAGCCGTTTGCGCCTGGCAGCTCTAGGCCAATGGAGCACACCCACAGCAGAAGTTCTACTTCAGCCAGATCAGTCCTGCCCAGAAACTGCGTTTCACAGCCCTTGGTAAGAGATGTTCACGGTAGGCTGTGAGAGCACTGGGCAGAACCAGTTGTTTTTTAGCTTCCCAAAGTGCTGGAGGCAAGATGCTTTGGGGCCTCTCTCACCCTTTGGAAACAAGGCAGCCCTTAGGTCCTGGTAGCTCTAGGCCTATGTAGCACAACCAGAACAGAAGTTCTACTTCAGCCAGGTCAGGCCTGCCAAGAAACTGCGTTTCACAGGCCTTTCAAAGAGATGTTCTCTTAGGCTGTAAGAGCACTGGGCAGAGCCACCTGTTTCTTAGCTTCCCGAAGAGCTGGGAGCAAGATGCTTTGGGTCCAATCTCCGTCTTTGGAATCAAGGCAGCCCTTTGGGCCTGGCAGCTCTAGGGCAATGGAGCACACCCAGAGCAGAAGTTCTACCTCAGCCAGATCAGGCCTGCCATGAAACTGCTTTTCACAGGCCTTCGTAAGAGGTGTTCCCGGAAGGCTGTAAGAGTACCTGGCAGAGCGAGTTGTTTCTTAGCTTCAAAAACAGCTGGAAGCAACATGATTTGGGGCCTCTCTCCCCCTTTGGAAACAAAGCAGCCTTGGTGCCTGGCAGCTCTAGGCCAAAGTAGCACACCCAGAGCACAAGTTCTACCTCAGCCAGATAAGGCCTGTCAAGAAGCTGCGTTTCACAGGCCTTTGTATGTGACGTTCCCGGTTGGCTTTGAGAGCACTGTGCAGAGCCAGTTGTTTTAGCTTCCCAGAGAGCAGGAAGCAAGATGCTTTGGGGCCTCTCTCACACTTTGGAAATAAAGGCAGCCCTTTGGGCCTGGCAGCCCTAGGCCAATGGAGTACACCCAGAGCAGAAGTTCTACCTCAGCCAGATCAGGCCTTCCAAGAAACTGCGTCTCACAGGCCTTTCTCTGTCACGTTGCCGGTAGGCTGTGAGAGCACTGTGCAGAGCCAGTTGTTTCTTAGCTTCCCAAAGATTTGGAAGCAAGATACTTTGGGGACTCTCAGCCCCTTTGGAAACAAGGCGGCCCTTTGGGCCTGGCAGCTCTAGGCCAAAGTAGCACGCCCAGAGCAGGAGTTCTACTTCAGCCAGATCAGGCCTGCCAAGAAACTGCGTTTCACAGGCCTTTCAAAGAGATGTTCTCTTAGGCTGTAAGAGCACTGGGCAGAGCCAGCTGTTTCTTAGCTTCCCGAAGAGCTGGGAGCAAGATGCTTTGGGTCCACTCTCCGTCTTTCGAAACAAGGCAGCCCTTTGGGCCTGGCAGCTCCAGGGCAATGGAGCACACCCAGAGCAGAAGTTCTACTTCAGCCAGATCAGGCCTTCCAGGAAACTGCGTTTCACAGGCCTTGGTAAGAGATGTTCCCGGTAGGCTGTAAGTGCACTGGGCAGAGCCAGTTGTTTCTTACCTTCCTGAAAAGCTGGAAGCAAGACGCTTGGGACCCCTCTGCCCGTTTGGGAACAAGGCAGCCTTTTGGGTCGGGAAGCTCTAGGCCAATGGAGCACACGCAGAGCAGGAGTTCTACTTCAGCCTGATCAGGCCTGCAAAGAAACAGCGTTTGACAGGCCTTGGTAAGAGATGTTCCCGGTAGGTGTAAGAGCACTGGGCAGAGCCAGTTGTTTCTTAGCTTTGCAAAGACCGGGAAGCAAGATGCTTTGGGCCTCTCTGCCCCTTGGAAACAGGGCAGCACTTTGGGCCTGGCAGCCCTAGGGCAATGGAGCACACCCAGAGCCGGAGTTCTACTTCAGCCAGATGAGGCCTGCCAAGAAACTGCGTTTCACAGGCCTTTCAAAGACATGTTCCCGGTAGGCTGTAAGAGCACGGGGCGGAGCGATTTGGTTCTTAGCTTCCCAGAGAGCCGGAAGCAAGATGCTTTGGGGCCTCTCTGCCCCTTTGGAAACAAGGCAGCACCTTGGGCCTGGCAGCTTTAGGGCAATGGAGCACACCCAGAGCAGAAGTTCTACTTCAGCCAAATCAGGCCTGCCAGGAAACGGCGTTTCACAGGCCTTGGTAAGAGATGTTCCCGGTAGGCTGTAAGAGCACTGGGCAACGCCAGATGTTTCTTAGCTTCCCGAAGAGCTGGAAGCAAGATGCTTTGGTGCCACTCTCTCACTTTGGAATGAAGGCAGCCCTTTGGGGCAGGTAGCTCTAGGCCACTGGAGCACACGCAGAGCAGAAGTTCTACTTCGGCCAGTTCAGGCCACCAACAAACTGCGTTTCACAGGCCTTGGTAAGAGATGTTCCCGGTAGGCTGTAAGAGCACTGGGCAACGCCCGATGTTTCTTAGCTTCCCGAAGAGCTGGAAGCAAGATGCTTTGGGGCCTCTCATCCCCTTTGCAAGCAAGGCGGCCCTTTGGGCCAGGCAGCTCTAGGCCAATGGAGCACACCCAGAGCAGAAGTTCTACTTCAGCTAGATCAGGCCACCAACAAAGTGCGTTTCACAGGCCTTGGTAAGAGATTTTCTCTCAGGCTGTAAAAGCACTGGGCAGAGCCAGTTGTTTCTTAGCTTCCCAAAGAGCTGGAAGCAAGATGCTTTGGGGGCTCGCTGCCCCTTTGCCAACAAGGCCGACCTTTGGGCCTTTCAGCTCTAGGCCAATGGAGCACACCGAGAGCAGAAGTTCTACCTCAGCCAGATAAGGCCTGCCAAGAAACTGCGTTTCAAAGGCTTTGGTAAGAGATGTTGCCGGTATTCTGTCAGAGCACTGGGCAGAGACAGTTGTTTCTTAGCTTCCCAAAGAGCTGGAGCAAGATGCTTTGGGGCCTCTCTGCCCCTTTGCAAACAAGGCATCCCTTTGGGCCTTTCAGCTCTAGGCCAATGGAGCACAGCCAGAGCAGAAGTCCTACTTCAGCCAGATCAGGCCTGCCAAGGAACTGCGTTTCAGAGGCCTTTGTATGTGACGTTCCCGGTAGGCTGTGAGAGCACCGTGCAGAGCCAGTTGTTTCCTTGTTTCCCAAACAGCTGGAAGCAAGACGCTTAGGGGCCTCTCTGCCCCTTTGGAAACAAGGCAGCACGTTGGGTCTGGCAGCTCTAGGGCAATGGAGCACAACCAGAGCAGAAGTTCTACTTCTTCCAGATCAGGCCTGCCTAGAAACTGCGTTTCACAGGCCTTGATAAGAGATGTTCTCTTAGGCTATAAGAGCACTGGGCACAGCCAGTTGTTTCTTAGCTTCCCAATGAGCTGGAAGCAAGATGCTTTGGGGCCTCTCTGCCCCTTTGCAAACAAGGCATCCCTTTGGGCCTTTCAGCTCTAGGGCAATGGAGCACACCCAGAGCAGAAGTTCTACCTCAGCCAGATCAGGCCTGCCAAGAAACTGCTTTTCACAGGCCTTCGTAAGAGGTGTTCCCGGAAGGCTGTAAGAGTACCTGGCAGAGCTAGTTGTTTCTTAGCTTCAAAAACAGCTGGAAGCAACATGATTTGGGTCCTCTCTCCCCCTTTGGAAACAAAGCAGCCTTTGTGCCTGGCAGCTCTAGGCCAAAGTAGCACACCCAGAGCACAAGTTCTACCTCAGCCAGATAAGGCCTGTCAAGAAGCTGCGTTTCACAGGCCTTTGTATGTGACGTTCCCGGTTGGCTTTGAGAGCACTGTGCAGAGCCAGTTGTTTTAGCTTCCCAGAGAGCAGGAAGCAAGATGCTTTGGGGCCTCTCTCACACTTTGGAAATAAAGGCAGCCCTTTGGGCCTGGCAGCCCTAGGCCAATGGAGTACACCCAGAGCAGAAGTTCTACCTCAGCCAGATCAGGCCTTCCAAGAAACTGCGTCTCACAGGCCTTTCTCTGTCACGTTGCCGGTAGGCTGTGAGAGCACTGTGCAGAGCCAGTTGTTTCTTAGCTTCCCAAAGATTTGGAAGCAAGATACTTTGGGGACTCTCAGCCCCTTTGGAAACAAGGCGGCCCTTTGGGCCTGGCAGCTCTAGGCCAAAGTAGCATGCCCAGAGCAGGAGTTCTACTTCAGCCAGATCAGGCCTGCCAAGAAACTGCGTTTCACAGGCCTTGGTAAGAGATGTTCCCGGTAGGCTGTGAGAGCACTGTGGAGAGCCAGTTGCTTTAGCTTCCCACAGAGCTGGAAGCAAGATGCTTTGGGGCCTCTCTCTCCCTTTGGACACAAGGCAGCCGTTTGCGCCTGGCAGCTCTAGGCCAATGGAGCACACCCACAGCAGAAGTTCTACTTCAGCCAGATCAGTCCTGCCCAGAAACTGCGTTTCACAACCCTTGGTAAGAGATGTTCACGGTAGGCTGTGAGAGCACTGGGCAGAACCAGTTGTTTTTTAGCTTCCCAAAGTGCTGGAGGCAAGATGCTTTGGGGCCTCTCTCACCCTTTGGAAACAAGGCAGCCCTTAGGTCCTGGTAGCTCTAGGCCTATGTAGCACAACCAGAACAGAAGTTCTACTTCAGCCAGGTCAGGCCTGCCAAGAAACTGCGTTTCACAGGCCTTTCAAAGAGATGTTCTCTTAGGCTGTAAGAGCACTGGGCAGAGCCAGCTGTTTCTTAGCTTCCCGAAGAGCTGGGAGCAAGATGCTTTGGGTCCAATCTCCGTCTTTGGAAACAAGGCAGCCCTTTGGGCCTGGCAGCTCTAGGGCAATGGAGCACACCCAGAGCAGAAGTTCTACTTCAGCCAGATCAGGCCTGCCAGGAAACTGCGTTTCACAGGCCTTGGTAAGAGATGTTCCCAGTAGGCTGTAAGAGCACTGGGCAGAGCCAGTTGTTTCTTACCTTCCTGAAAAGCTGGAAGCAAGACGCTTGGGACCCCTCTGCCCGTTTGGGAACAAGGCAGCCTTTTGGGTCGGGAAGCTCTAGGCCAATGGAGCACACGCAGAGCAGGAGTTCTACTTCAGCCTGATCAGGCCTGCAAAGAAACAGCGTTTGACAGGCCTTGGTAAGAGATATTCCCGGTAGGTGTAAGAGCACTGGGCAGAGCCAGTTGTTTCTTAGCTTTGCAAAGACCGGGAAGCAAGATGCTTTGGGACTCTCTGCCCCTTGGAAACAGGGCAGCACTTTGGGCCTGGCAGCCCTAGGGCAATGGAGCACACCCAGAGCCGGAGTTCTACTTCAGCCAGATGAGGCCTGCCAAGAAACTGCGTTTCACAGGCCTTTCAAAGACATGTTCCCGGTAGGCTGTAAGAGCACGGGGCAGAGCGAGTTGGTTCTTAGCTTCCCAGAAAGCCGGAAGCAAGATGCTTTGGGGCCTCTCTGCCCCTTTGGAAACAAGGCAGCACCTTGGGCCTGGCAGCTCTAGGGCAATGGAGCACACCCAGAGCAGAAGTTCTACTTCATCCAAATCAGGCCTGCCAGTAAACGGCGTTTCAAAGACCTTGGTAAGAGATGTTCCCGGTAGGCTGTAAGAGCACTGGGCAACGCCAGCTGTTTCTTAGCTTCCCGAAGAGCTGGAAGCAAGATGCTTTGGTGCCACTCTCTCAGTTTGGAATCAAGGCAGCCCTTTGGGGCAGGTAGCTCTAGGCCAGTGGAGCACACCCAGAGCAGAAGTTCTACTTCGGCCAGTTCAGGCCACCAACAAACTGCGTTTCACAGGCCTTGGTAAGAGATGTTCCCGGTAGGCTGTAAGAGCACTGGGCAACGCCCGATGTTTCTTAGCTTCCCGAAGAGCTGGAAGCAAGATGCTTTGGGGCCTCTCATCCCCTTTGCAAGCAAGGCGGCCCTTTGGGCCAGGCAGCTCTAGGCCAATGGAGCACACCCAGAGCAGAAGTTCTACTTCAGCTAGATCAGGCCGCCAACAAAGTGCGTTTCACAGGCCTTGGTAAGAGATTTTCTCTCAGGCTGTAAGAGCACTGGGCAGAGCCAGTTGTTTCTTAGCTTCCCAAAGAGCTGGAAGCAAGATGCTTTGGGGGCTCCCTGCCCCTTTGCCAACAAGGCAGCCCTTTGGGCCTTTCAGCTCTAGGGCAATGGAGCACACCCAGAGCAGAAGTTCTACCTCAGCCAGATCAGGCCTGCCAAGAAACTGCTTTTCACAGGCCTTCGTAAGAGGTGTTCCCGGAAGGCTGTAAGAGTACCTGGCGAGCGAGTTGTTTCTTAGCTTCAAAAACAGCTGGAAGCAACATGATTTGGGGCCTCTCTCCCCCTTTGGAAACAAAGCAGCCTTTGTGCCTGGCAGCTCTAGGCCAAAGTAGCACACCCAGAGCACAAGTTCTACCTCAGCCAGATAAGGCCTGTCAAGAAGCTGCGTTTCACAGGCCTTTGTATGTGACGTTCCCGGTTGGCTTTGAGAGCACTGTGCAGAGCCAGTTGTTTTAGCTTCCCAGAGAGCAGGAAGCAAGATGCTTTGGGGCCTCTCTCACACTTTGGAAATAAAGGCAGCCCTTTGGGCCTGGCAGCCCTAGGCCAATGGAGTACACCCAGAGCAGAAGTTCTACCTCAGCCAGATCAGGCCTTCCAAGAAACTGCGTCTCACAGGCCTTTCTCTGTCACGTTGCCGGTAGGCTGTGAGAGCACTGTGCAGAGCCAGTTGTTTCTTAGCTTCCCAAAGATTTGGAAGCAAGATACTTTGGGGACTCTCAGCCCCTTTGGAAACAAGGCGGCCCTTTGGGCCTGGCAGCTCTAGGCCAAAGTAGCACGCCCAGAGCAGGAGTTCTACTTCAGCCAGATCAGGCCTGCCAAGAAACTGCGTTTCACAGGCCTTGGTAAGAGATGTTCCCGGTAGGCTGTGAGAGCACTGTGGAGAGCCAGTTGCTTTAGCTTCCCACAGAGCTGGAAGCAAGATGCTTTGGGGCTTCTCTCTCCCTTTGGACACAAGGCAGCCGTTTGTGCCTGGCAGCTCTAGGCCAATGGAGCACACCCACAGCAGAAGTTCTACTTCAGCCAGATCAGTCCTGCCCAGAAACTGCGTTTCACAGCCCTTGGTAAGAGATGTTCACGGTAGGCTGTGAGAGCACTGGGCAGAACCAGTTGTATTTTAGCTTCCCAAAGTGCTGGAGGCAAGATGCTTTGGGGCCTCTCTCACCCTTTGGAAACAAGGCAGCCCTTAGGTCCTGGTAGCTCTAGGCCTATGTAGCACAACCAGAACAGAAGTTCTACTTCAGCCAGGTCAGGCCTGCCAAGAAACTGCGTTTCACAGGCCTTTCAAAGAGATGTTCTCTTAGGCTGTAAGAGCACTGGGCAGAGCCAGCTGTTTCTTAGCTTCCCGAAGAGCTGGGAGCAAGATGCTTTGGGTCCACTCTCCGTCTTTCGAAACAAGGCAGCCCTTTGGGCCTGGCAGCTCCAGGGCAATGGAGCACACCCAGAGCAGAAGTTCCACTTCAGCCAGATCAGGCCTTCCAGGAAACTGCGTTTCACAGGCCTTGGTAAGAGATGTTCCCGGTAGGCTGTAAGTGCACTGGGCAGAGCCAGTTGTTTCTTACCTTCCTGAAAAGCTGGAAGCAAGACGCTTGGGACCCCTCTGCCCGTTTGGGAACAAGGCAGCCTTTTGGGTCGGGAAGCTCTAGGCCAATGGAGCACACGCAGAGCAGGAGTTCTACTTCAGCCTGATCAGGCCTGCAAAGAAACAGCGTTTGACAGGCCTTGGTAAGAGATGTTCCCGGTAGGTGTAAGAGCACTGGGCAGAGCCAGTTGTTTCTTAGCTTTGCAAAGACCGGGAAGCAAGATGCTTTGGGCCTCTCTGCCCCTTGGAAACAGGGCAGCACTTTGGGCCTGGCAGCCCTAGGGCAATGGAGCACACCCAGAGCCGGAGTTCTACTTCAGCCAGATGAGGCCTGCCAAGAAACTGCATTTCACAGGCCTTTCAAAGACATGTTCCCGGTAGGCTGTAAGAGCACGGGGCAGAGCGAGTTGGTTCTTAGCTTCCCAGAGAGCTGGAAGCAGGATGCTTTGGGGTCTCTCTGCCCCTTAGGAAACAAGGCAGCACCTTGGGCCTGGCAGCTCTAGGGCAATGGAGCACACCCAGAGCAGAAGTTCTACTTCAGCCAAATCAGGCCTGCCAGGAAACGGCGTTTCACAGGCCTTGGTAAGAGATGTTCCCGGTAGGCTGTAAGAGCACTGGGCAACGCCAGATGTTTCTTAGCTTCCCGAAGAGCTGGAAGCAAGATGCTTTGGGGCCTCTCATCCCCTTTGCAAACAAGGCGGCCCTTTGGGCCAGGCAGCTCTAGGCCAATGGAGCACACCCAGAGCAGAAGTTCTACTTCTGCTAGATCAGGCCACCAACAAAGTGCGTTTCACAGGCCTTGGTAAGAGATTTTCTCTCAGGCTGTAAGAGCACTGGGCAGAGCCAGTTGTTTCTTAGCTTCCCAAAGAGCTGGAAGCAAGATGCTTTGGGGGCTCCCTGCCCCTTTGCCAACAAGGCCGACCTTTGGGCCTTTCAGCTCTAGGCCAATGGAGCACACCGAGAGCAGAAGTTCTACCTCAGCCAGATAAGGCCTGCCAAGAAACTGCGTTTCAAAGGCTTTGGTAAGAGATGTTGCCGGTACTCTGTCAGAGCACTGGGCAGAGACAGTTGTTTCTTAGCTTCCCAAAGAGCTGGAAGCAAGATGCTTTGGGGCCTCTCTGCCCCTTTGCAAACAAGGCATCCCTTTGGGCCTTTCAGCTCTAGGCCAATGGAGCACAGCCAGAGCAGAAGTCCTACTTCAGCCAGATCAGGCCTGCCAAGGAACTGCGTTTCAGAGGCCTTTGTATGTGACGTTCCCGGTAGGCTGTGAGAGCACGGTGCAGAGCCAGTTGTTTCCTTGTTTCCCAAACAGCTGGAAGCAAGACGCTTAGGGGCCTCTCTGCCCCTTTGGAAACAAGGCAGCACGTTGGGTCTGGCAGCTCTAGGGCAATGGAGCACAACCAGAGCAGAAGTTCTACTTCTTCCAGATCAGGCCTGCCTAGAAACTGCGTTTCACAGGCCTTGATGAGAGATGTTCTCTTAGGCTATAAGAGCACTGGGCACAGCCAGTTGTTTCTTAGCTTCCCAATGAGCTGGAAGCAAGATGCTTTGGGGCCTCTCTGCCCCTTTGCAAACAAGGCATCCCTTTGGGCCTTTCAGCTCTAGGGCAATGGAGCACACCCAGAGCAGAAGTTCTACCTCAGCCAGATCAGGCCTGCCAAGAAACTGCTTTTCACAGGCCTTCGTAAGAGGTGTTCCCGGAAGGCTGTAAGAGTACCTGGCGAGCGAGTTGTTTCTTAGCTTCAAAAACAGCTGGAAGCAACATGATTTGGGGCCTCTCTCCCCCTTTGGAAACAAAGCAGCCTTTGTGCCTGGCAGCTCTAGGCCAAAGTAGCACACCCAGAGCACAAGTTCTACCTCAGCCAGATAAGGCCTGTCAAGAAGCTGCGTTTCACAGGCCTTTGTATGTGACGTTCCCGGTTGGCTTTGAGAGCACTGTGCAGAGCCAGTTGTTTTAGCTTCCCAGAGAGCAGGAAGCAAGATGCTTTGGGGCCTCTCTCACACTTTGGAAATAAAGGCAGCCCTTTGGGCCTGGCAGCCCTAGGCCAATGGAGTACACCCAGAGCAGAAGTTCTACCTCAGCCAGATCAGGCCTTCCAAGAAACTGCGTCTCACAGGCCTTTCTCTGTCACGTTGCCGGTAGGCTGTGAGAGCACTGTGCAGAGCCAGTTGTTTCTTAGCTTCGCAAAGACCGGGAAGCAAGATGCTTTGGGGCCTCTCTCTCCCTTTGGACACAAGGCAGCCGTTTGGGCCTGGCAGCTCTAGGCCAATGGAGCACACCCACAGCAGAAGTTCTACTTCAGGCAGATCAGTCCTGCCCAGAAACTGCGTTTCACAGCCCTTGGTAAGAGATGTTCACGGTAGGCTGTGAGAGCACTGGGCAGAACCAGTTGTTTTTTAGCTTCCCAAAGTGCTGGAGGCAAGATGCTTTGGGGCCTCTCTCACCCTTTGGAAACAAGGCAGCCCTTAGGTCCTGGTAGCTCTAGGCCTATGTAGCACAACCAGAACAGAAGTTCTACTTCAGCCAGGTCAGGCCTGCCAAGAAACTGCGTTTCACAGGCCTTTCAAAGAGATGTTCTCTTAGGCTGTAAGAGCACTGGGCAGAGCCAGCTGTTTCTTAGCTTCCCGAAGAGCTGGGAGCAAGATGCTTTGGGTCCACTCTCCGTCTTTGGAAACAAGGCAGCCCTTTGGGCCTGGCAGCTCTAGGGCAATGGAGCACGCCCAGAGCAGAAGTTCTACTTCAGCCAGATCAGGCCTTCCAGGAAACTGCGTTTCACAGGCCTTGGTAAGAGATGTTCCCGGTAGGCTGTAAGAGCACTGGGCAGAGCCAGTTGTTTCTTACCTTCCTGAAAAGCTGGAAGCAAGATGCTTGGGACCCCTCTGCCCGTTTGGGAACAAGGCAGCCTTTTGGGTCGGGAAGCTCTAGGCCAATGGAGCACACGCAGAGCAGGAGTTCTACTTCAGCCTGATCAGGCCTGCAAAGAAACAGCGTTTGACAGGCCTTGGTAAGAGATGTTCCCGGTAGGTGTAAGAGCACTGGGCAGAGCCAGTTGTTTCTTAGCTTCGCAAAGACCGGGAAGCAAGATGCTTTGGGCCTCTCTGCCCCTTGGAAACAGGGCAGCACTTTGGGCCTGGCAGCCCTAGGGCAATGGAGCACACCCAGAGCCGGAGTTCTACTTCAGCCAGATGAGGCCTGCCAAGAAACTGCGTTTCACAGGCCTTTCAAAGACATGTTCCCGGTAGGCTGTAAGAGCACGGGGCAGAGCGAGTTGGTTCTTAGCTTCCCAGAGAGCTGGAAGCAAGATGCTTTGGGGCCTCTCTGCCCCTTTGGAAACAAGGCAGCACCTTGGGCCTGGCAGCTCTAGGGCAATGGAGCACACCCAGAGCAGCAGTTCTACTTCAGCTAGATCAGGCCACCAACAAAGTGCGTTTCACAGGCCTTGGTAAGAGATTGTCTCTTAGGCTGTAAGAGCACTGGGCAGAGACACTTGTTTCTTAGCTTCCCAAAGAGCTGGAAGCAAGATGCTTTGGGGGCTCCCTGCCCCTTTGCCAACAAGGGCGACCTTTGGGCCTTTCAGCTCTAGGCCAATGGAGCACACCCAGAGCAGAAGTCCTACTTCAGCCAGATCAGGCCTGCCAAGGAACTGCGTTTCAGAGGCCTTTGTATGTGACGTTCCCGGTAGGCTGTGAGAGCACGGTGCAGAGCCAGTTGTTTCCTTGTTTCCCAAACAGCTGGAAGCAAGACGCTTTGGGGCCTCTCTGCCCCTTTGGAAACAAGGCAGCACGTTGGGTCTGGCAGCTCTAGGGCAATGGAGCACAACCAGAGCCGAAGTTCTACTTCTTCCAGATCAGGCCTGCCTAGAAAGTGCGTTTCACAGGCCTTGATAAGAGATGTTCTCTTAGGCTATAAGAGCACTGGGCACAGCCAGTTGTTTCTTAGCTTCCCAAGAGGTGGAAGCAAGATGCTTTGGGGCCTCTCTGCCCCTTTGGAAACAAGGCAGCACGTTGGGTCTGGCAGCTCTAGGGCAATGGAGCACAACCAGAGCAGAAGTTCTACTTCTTCCAGATCAGGCCTGCCTAGAAACTGCGTTTCACAGGCCTTGATAAGAGATGTTCTCTTAGGCTATAAGAGCACTGGGCACAGCCAGTTGTTTCTTAGCTTCCCAATGAGCTGGAAGCAAGATGCTTTGGGGCCTCTCTGCCCCTTTGCAAACAAGGCATCCCTTTGGGCCTTTCAGCTCTAGGGCAATGGAGCACACCCAGAGCAGAAGTTCTACCTCAGCCAGATCAGGCCTGCCAAGAAACTGCTTTTCACAGGCCTTCGTAAGAGGTGTTCCCGGAAGGCTGTAAGAGTACCTGGCAGAGCTAGTTGTTTCTTAGCTTCAAAAACAGCTGGAAGCAACATGATTTGGGTCCTCTCTCCCCCTTTGGAAACAAAGCAGCCTTTGTGCCTGGCAGCTCTAGGCCAAAGTAGCACACCCAGAGCACAAGTTCTACCTCAGCCAGATAAGGCCTGTCAAGAAGCTGCGTTTCACAGGCCTTTGTATGTGACGTTCCCGGTTGGCTTTGAGAGCACTGTGCAGAGCCAGTTGTTTTAGCTTCCCAGAGAGCAGGAAGCAAGATGCTTTGGGGCCTCTCTCACACTTTGGAAATAAAGGCAGCCCTTTGGGCCTGGCAGCCCTAGGCCAATGGAGTACACCCAGAGCAGAAGTTCTACCTCAGCCAGATCAGGCCTTCCAAGAAACTGCGTCTCACAGGCCTTTCTCTGTCACGTTGCCGGTAGGCTGTGAGAGCAGTGTGCAGAGCCAGTTGTTTCTTAGCTTCCCAAAGATTTGGAAGCAAGATACTTTGGGGACTCTCAGCCCCTTTGGAAACAAGGCGGCCCTTTGGGCCTGGCAGCTCTAGGCCAAAGTAGCATGCCCAGAGCAGGACTTCTACTTCAGCCAGATCAGGCCTGCCAAGAAACTGCGTTTCACAGGCCTTGGTAAGAGATGTTCCCGGTAGGCTGTGAGAGCACTGTGGAGAGCCAGTTGCTTTAGCTTCCCACAGAGCTGGAAGCAAGATGCTTTGGGGCCTCTCTCTCCCTTTGGACACAAGGCAGCCGTTTGCGCCTGGCAGCTCTAGGCCAATGGAGCACACCCACAGCAGAAGTTCTACTTCAGCCAGATCAGTCCTGCCCAGAAACTGCGTTTCACAGCCCTTGGTAAGAGATGTTCACGGTAGGCTGTGAGAGCACTGGGCAGAACCAGTTGTTTTTTAGCTTCCCAAAGTGCTGGAGGCAAGATGCTTTGGGGCCTCTCTCACCCTTTGGAAACAAGGCAGCCCTTAGGTCCTGGTAGCTCTAGGCCTATGTAGCACAACCAGAACAGAAGTTCTACTTCAGCCAGGTCAGGCCTGCCAAGAAACTGCGTTTCACAGGCCTTTCAAAGAGATGTTCTCTTAGGCTGTAAGAGCACTGGGCAGAGCCAGCTGTTTCTTAGCTTCCCGAAGAGCTGGGAGCAAGATGCTTTGGGTCCACTCTCCGTCTTTGGAAACAAGGCAGCCCTTTGGGCCTGGCAGCTCTAGGGCAATGGAGCACACCCAGAGCAGAAGTTCTACTTCAGCCAGATCAGGCCTGCCAGGAAACTGCGTTTCACAGGCCTTGGTAAGAGATGTTCCCGGTAGGCTGTAAGAGCACTGGGCAGAGCCAGTTGTTTCTTACCTTCCTGAAAAGCTGGAAGCAAGACGCTTGGGACCCCTCTGCCCGTTTGGGAACAAGGCAGCCTTTTGGGTCGGGAAGCTCTAGGCCAATGGAGCACACGCAGAGCAGGAGTTCTACTTCAGCCTGATCAGGCCTGCAAAGAAACAGCGTTTGACAGGCCTTGGTAAGAGATATTCCCGGTAGGTGTAAGAGCACTGGGCAGAGCCAGTTGTTTCTTAGCTTTGCAAAGACCGGGAAGCAAGATGCTTTGGGACTCTCTGCCCCTTGGAAACAGGGCAGCACTTTGGGCCTGGCAGCCCTAGGGCAATGGAGCACACCCAGAGCCGGAGTTCTACTTCAGCCAGATGAGGCCTGCCAAGAAACTGCGTTTCACAGGCCTTTCAAAGACATGTTCCCGGTAGGCTGTAAGAGCACGGGGCAGAGCGAGTTGGTTCTTAGCTTCCCAGAAAGCCGGAAGCAAGATGCTTTGGGGCCTCTCTGCCCCTTTGGAAACAAGGCAGCACCTTGGGCCTGGCAGCTCTAGGGCAATGGAGCACACCCAGAGCAGAAGTTCTACTTCATCCAAATCAGGCCTGCCAGTAAACGGCGTTTCAAAGACCTTGGTAAGAGATGTTCCCGGTAGGCTGTAAGAGCACTGGGCAACGCCAGCTGTTTCTTAGCTTCCCGAAGAGCTGGAAGCAAGATGCTTTGGTGCCACTCTCTCAGTTTGGAATCAAGGCAGCCCTTTGGGGCAGGTAGCTCTAGGCCAGTGGAGCACACCCAGAGCAGAAGTTCTACTTCGGCCAGTTCAGGCCACCAACAAACTGCGTTTCACAGGCCTTGGTAAGAGATGTTCCCGGTAGGCTGTAAGAGCACTGGGCAACGCCCGATGTTTCTTAGCTTCCCGAAGAGCTGGAAGCAAGATGCTTTGGGGCCTCTCATCCCCTTTGCAAGCAAGGCGGCCCTTTGGGCCAGGCAGCTCTAGGCCAATGGAGCACACCCAGAGCAGAAGTTCTACTTCAGCTAGATCAGGCCGCCAACAAAGTGCGTTTCACAGGCCTTGGTAAGAGATTTTCTCTCAGGCTGTAAGAGCACTGGGCAGAGCCAGTTGTTTCTTAGCTTCCCAAAGAGCTGGAAGCAAGATGCTTTGGGGGCTCCCTGCCCCTTTGCCAACAAGGCAGCCCTTTGGGCCTTTCAGCTCTAGGGCAATGGAGCACACCCAGAGCAGAAGTTCTACCTCAGCCAGATCAGGCCTGCCAAGAAACTGCTTTTCACAGGCCTTCGTAAGAGGTGTTCCCGGAAGGCTGTAAGAGTACCTGGCGAGCGAGTTGTTTCTTAGCTTCAAAAACAGCTGGAAGCAACATGATTTGGGGCCTCTCTCCCCCTTTGGAAACAAAGCAGCCTTTGTGCCTGGCAGCTCTAGGCCAAAGTAGCACACCCAGAGCACAAGTTCTACCTCAGCCAGATAAGGCCTGTCAAGAAGCTGCGTTTCACAGGCCTTTGTATGTGACGTTCCCGGTTGGTTTTGAGAGCACTGTGCAGAGCCAGTTGTTTTAGCTTCCCAGAGAGCAGGAAGCAAGATGCTTTGGGGCCTCTCTCACACTTTGGAAATAAAGGCAGCCCTTTGGGCCTGGCAGCCCTAGGCCAATGGAGTACACCCAGACCAGAAGTTCTACCTCAGCCAGATCAGGCCTTCCAAGAAACTGCGTCTCACAGGCCTTTCTCTGTCACGTTGCCGGTAGGCTGTGAGAGCACTGTGCAGAGCCAGTTGTTTCTTAGCTTCCCAAAGATTTGGAAGCAAGATACTTTGGGGACTCTCAGCCCCTTTGGAAACAAGGCGGCCCTTTGGGCCTGGCAGCTCTAGGCCAAAGTAGCACGCCCAGAGCAGGAGTTCTACTTCAGCCAGATCAGGCCTGCCAAGAAACTGCGTTTCACAGGCCTTGGTAAGAGATGTTCCCGGTAGGCTGTGAGAGCACTGTGGAGAGCCAGTTGCTTTAGCTTCCCACAGAGCTGGAAGCAAGATGCTTTGGGGCTTCTCTCTCCCTTTGGACACAAGGCAGCCGTTTGTGCCTGGCAGCTCTAGGCCAATGGAGCACACCCACAGCAGAAGTTCTACTTCAGCCAGATCAGTCCTGCCCAGAAACTGCGTTTCACAGCCCTTGGTAAGAGATGTTCACGGTAGGCTGTGAGAGCACTGGGCAGAACCAGTTGTATTTTAGCTTCCCAAAGTGCTGGAGGCAAGATGCTTTGGGGCCTCTCTCACCCTTTGGAAACAAGGCAGCCCTTAGGTCCTGGTAGCTCTAGGCCTATGTAGCACAACCAGAACAGAAGTTCTACTTCAGCCAGGTCAGGCCTGCCAAGAAACTGCGTTTCACAGGCCTTTCAAAGAGATGTTCTCTTAGGCTGTAAGAGCACTGGGCAGAGCCAGCTGTTTCTTAGCTTCCCGAAGAGCTGGGAGCAAGATGCTTTGGGTCCACTCTCCGTCTTTCGAAACAAGGCAGCCCTTTGGGCCTGGCAGCTCCAGGGCAATGGAGCACACCCAGAGCAGAAGTTCTACTTCAGCCAGATCAGGCCTTCCAGGAAACTGCGTTTCACAGGCCTTGGTAAGAGATGTTCCCGGTAGGCTGTAAGTGCACTGGGCAGAGCCAGTTGTTTCTTACCTTCCTGAAAAGCTGGAAGCAAGACGCTTGGGACCCCTCTGCCCGTTTGGGAACAAGGCAGCCTTTTGGGTCGGGAAGCTCTAGGCCAATGGAGCACACGCAGAGCAGGAGTTCTACTTCAGCCTGATCAGGCCTGCAAAGAAACAGCGTTTGACAGGCCTTGGTAAGAGATGTTCCCGGTAGGTGTAAGAGCACTGGGCAGAGCCAGTTGTTTCTTAGCTTTGCAAAGACCGGGAAGCAAGATGCTTTGGGCCTCTCTGCCCCTTGGAAACAGGGCAGCACTTTGGGCCTGGCAGCCCTAGGGCAATGGAGCACACCCAGAGCCGGAGTTCTACTTCAGCCAGATGAGGCCTGCCAAGAAACTGCGTTTCACAGGCCTTTCAAAGACATGTTCCCGGTAGGCTGTAAGAGCACGGGGCAGAGCGAGTTGGTTCTTAGCTTCCCAGAGAGCTGGAAGCAGGATGCTTTGGGGTCTCTCTGCCCCTTAGGAAACAAGGCAGCACCTTGGGCCTGGCAGCTCTAGGGCAATGGAGCACACCCAGAGCAGAAGTTCTACTTCAGCCAAATCAGGCCTGCCAGGAAACGGCGTTTCACAGGCCTTGGTAAGAGATGTTCCCGGTAGGCTGTAAGAGCACTGGGCAACGCCAGATGTTTCTTAGCTTCCCGAAGAGCTGGAAGCAAGATGCTTTGGGGCCTCTCATCCCCTTTGCAAACAAGGCGGCCCTTTGGGCCAGGCAGCTCTAGGCCAATGGAGCACACCCAGAGCAGAAGTTCTACTTCAGCTAGATCAGGCCACCAACAAAGTGCGTTTCACAGGCCTTGGTAAGAGATTTTCTCTCAGGCTGTAAGAGCACTGGGCAGAGCCAGTTGTTTCTTAGCTTCCCAAAGAGCTGGAAGCAAGATGCTTTGGGGGCTCCCTGCCCCTTTGCCAACAAGGCCGACCTTTGGGCCTTTCAGCTCTAGGCCAATGGAGCACACCGAGAGCAGAAGTTCTACCTCAGCCAGATAAGGCCTGCCAAGAAACTGCGTTTCAAAGGCTTTGGTAAGAGATGTTGCCGGTACTCTGTCAGAGCACTGGGCAGAGACAGTTGTTTCTTAGCTTCCCAAAGAGCTGGAAGCAAGATGCTTTGGGGCCTCTCTGCCCCTTTGCAAACAAGGCACCCCTTTGGGCCTTTCAGCTCTAGGCCAATGGAGCACAGCCAGAGCAGAAGTCCTACTTCAGCCAGATCAGGCCTGCCAAGGAACTGCGTTTCAGAGGCCTTTGTATGTGACGTTCCCGGTAGGCTGTGAGAGCACGGTGCAGAGCCAGTTGTTTCCTTGTTTCCCAAACAGCTGGAAGCAAGACGCTTAGGGGCCTCTCTGCCCCTTTGGAAACAAGGCAGCACGTTGGGTCTGGCAGCTCTAGGGCAATGGAGCACAACCAGAGCAGAAGTTCTACTTCTTCCAGATCAGGCCTGCCTAGAAACTGCGTTTCACAGGCCTTGATAAGAGATGTTCTCTTAGGCTATAAGAGCACTGGGCACAGCCAGTTGTTTCTTAGCTTCCCAATGAGCTGGAAGCAAGATGCTTTGGGGCCTCTCTGCCCCTTTGCAAACAAGGCATCCCTTTGGGCCTTTCAGCTCTAGGGCAATGGAGCACACCCAGAGCAGAAGTTCTACCTCAGCCAGATCAGGCCTGCCAAGAAACTGCTTTTCACAGGCCTTCGTAAGAGGTGTTCCCGGAAGGCTGTAAGAGTACCTGGCGAGCGAGTTGTTTCTTAGCTTCAAAAACAGCTGGAAGCAACATGATTTGGGGCCTCTCTCCCCCTTTGGAAACAAAGCAGCCTTTGTGCCTGGCAGCTCTAGGCCAAAGTAGCACACCCAGAGCACAAGTTCTACCTCAGCCAGATAAGGCCTGTCAAGAAGCTGCGTTTCACAGGCCTTTGTATGTGACGTTCCCGGTTGGCTTTGAGAGCACTGTGCAGAGCCAGTTGTTTTAGCTTCCCAGAGAGCAGGAAGCAAGATGCTTTGGGGCCTCTCTCACACTTTGGAAATAAAGGCAGCCCTTTGGGCCTGGCAGCCCTAGGCCAATGGAGTACACCCAGAGCAGAAGTTCTACCTCAGCCAGATCAGGCCTTCCAAGAAACTGCGTCTCACAGGCCTTTCTCTGTCACGTTGCCGGTAGGCTGTGAGAGCACTGTGCAGAGCCAGTTGTTTCTTAGCTTCGCAAAGACCAGGAAGCAAGATGCTTTGGGGCCTCTCTCTCCCTTTGGACACAAGGCAGCCGTTTGGGCCTGGCAGCTCTAGGCCAATGGAGCACACCCACAGCAGAAGTTCTACTTCAGGCAGATCAGTCCTGCCCAGAAACTGCGTTTCACAGCCCTTGGTAAGAGATGTTCACGGTAGGCTGTGAGAGCACTGGGCAGAACCAGTTGTTTTTTAGCTTCCCAAAGTGCTGGAGGCAAGATGCTTTGGGGCCTCTCTCACCCTTTGGAAACAAGGCAGCCCTTAGGTCCTGGTAGCTCTAGGCCTATGTAGCACAACCAGAACAGAAGTTCTACTTCAGCCAGGTCAGGCCTGCCAAGAAACTGCGTTTCACAGGCCTTTCAAAGAGATGTTCTCTTAGGCTGTAAGAGCACTGGGCAGAGCCAGCTGTTTCTTAGCTTCCCGAAGAGCTGGGAGCAAGATGCTTTGGGTCCACTCTCCGTCTTTGGAAACAAGGCAGCCCTTTGGGCCTGGCAGCTCTAGGGCAATGGAGCACGCCCAGAGCAGAAGTTCTACTTCAGCCAGATCAGGCCTTCCAGGAAACTGCGTTTCACAGGCCTTGGTAAGAGATGTTCCCGGTAGGCTGTAAGAGCACTGGGCAGAGCCAGTTGTTTCTTACCTTCCTGAAAAGCTGGAAGCAAGATGCTTGGGACCCCTCTGCCCGTTTGGGAACAAGGCAGCCTTTTGGGTCGGGAAGCTCTAGGCCAATGGAGCACACGCAGAGCAGGAGTTCTACTTCAGCCTGATCAGGCCTGCAAAGAAACAGCGTTTGACAGGCCTTGGTAAGAGATGTTCCCGGTAGGTGTAAGAGCACTGGGCAGAGCCAGTTGTTTCTTAGCTTCGCAAAGACCGGGAAGCAAGATGCTTTGGGCCTCTCTGCCCCTTGGAAACAGGGCAGCACTTTGGGCCTGGCAGCCCTAGGGCAATGGAGCACACCCAGAGCCGGAGTTCTACTTCAGCCAGATGAGGCCTGCCAAGAAACTGCGTTTCACAGGCCTTTCAAAGACATGTTCCCGGTAGGCTGTAAGAGCACGGGGCAGAGCGAGTTGGTTCTTAGCTTCCCAGAGAGCTGGAAGCAAGATGCTTTGGGGCCTCTCTGCCCCTTTGGAAACAAGGCAGCACCTTGGGCCTGGCAGCTCTAGGGCAATGGAGCACACCCAGAGCAGCAGTTCTACTTCAGCTAGATCAGGCCACCAACAAAGTGCGTTTCACAGGCCTTGGTAAGAGATTGTCTCTTAGGCTGTAAGAGCACTGGGCAGAGACACTTGTTTCTTAGCTTCCCAAAGAGCTGGAAGCAAGATGCTTTGGGGGCTCCCTGCCCCTTTGCCAACAAGGGCGACCTTTGGGCCTTTCAGCTCTAGGCCAATGGAGCACACCCAGAGCAGAAGTCCTACTTCAGCCAGATCAGGCCTGCCAAGGAACTGCGTTTCAGAGGCCTTTGTATGTGACGTTCCCGGTAGGCTGTGAGAGCACGGTGCAGAGCCAGTTGTTTCCTTGTTTCCCAAACAGATGGAAGCAAGACGCTTTGGGGCCTCTCTGCCCCTTTGGAAACAAGGCAGCACGTTGGGTCTGGCAGCTCTAGGGCAATGGAGCACAACCAGAGCCGAAGTTCTACTTCTTCCAGATCAGGCCTGCCTAGAAAGTGCGTTTCACATGCCTTGATAAGAGATGTTCTCTTAGGCTATAAGAGCACTGGGCACAGCCAGTTGTTTCTTAGCTTCCCAAGAGGTGGAAGCAAGATGCTTTGGGGCCTCTCTGCCCCTTTGGAAACAAGGCAGCACGTTGGGTCTGGCAGCTCTAGGGCAATGGAGCACAACCAGAGCAGAAGTTCTACTTCTTCCAGATCAGGCCTGCCTAGAAACTGCGTTTCACAGGCCTTGATAAGAGATGTTCTCTTAGGCTATAAGAGCACTGGGCACAGCCAGTTGTTTCTTAGCTTCCCAAGAGGTGGAAGCAAGATGCTTTGGGGCCTCTCTCCCCCTTTGGAAACAAGGCAGCCCTTTGGGCCTTTCAGCTCTAGGGCAATGGAGCACACCCAGAGCAGAAGTTCTACCTCAGCCAGATCAGGCCTGCCAAGAAACTGCTTTTCACAGGCCTTCGTAAGAGGTGTTCCCGGAAGGCTGTAAGAGTACCTGGCAGAGCGAGTTGTTTCTTAGCTTCAAAAACAGCTGGAAGCAACATGATTTGGGGCCTCTCTCCCCCTTTGGAAACAAAGCAGCCTTTGTGCCTGGCAGCTCTAGGCCAAAGTAGCACACCCAGAGCACAAGTTCTACCTCAGCCAGATAAGGCCTGTCAAGAAGCTGCGTTTCACAGGCCTTTGTATGTGACGTTCCCGGTTGGCTTTGAGAGCACTGTGCAGAGCCAGTTGTTTTAGCTTCCCAGAGAGCAGGAAGCAAGATGCTTTGGGGCCTCTCTCACACTTTGGAAATAAAGGCAGCCCTTTGGGCCTGGCAGCCCTAGGCCAATGGAGTACACCCAGAGCAGAAGTTCTACCTCAGCCAGATCAGGCCTTCCAAGAAACTGCGTCTCACAGGCCTTTCTCTGTCACGTTGCCGGTAGGCTGTGAGAGCACTGTGCAGAGCCAGTTGTTTCTTAGCTTCCCAAAGATTTGGAAGCAAGATGCTTTGGGGACTCTCAGCCCCTTTGGAAACAAGGCGGCCCTTTGGGCCTGGCAGCTCTAGGCCAAAGTAGCACGCCCAGAGCAGGAGTTCTACTTCAGCCAGATCAGGCCTGCCAAGAAACTGCGTTTCACAGGCCTTGGTAAGAGATGTTCCCGGTAGGCTGTGAGAGCACTGTGGAGAGCCAGTTGCTTTAGCTTCCCACAGAGCTGGAAGCAAGATGCTTTGGGGCCTCTCTCTCCCTTTGGACACAAGGCAGCCGTTTGGGCCTGGCAGCTCTAGGCCAATGGAGCACACCCACAGCAGAAGTTCTACTTCAGGCAGATCAGTCCTGCCCAGAAACTGCGTTTCACAGCCCTTGGTAAGAGATGTTCACGGTAGGCTGTGAGAGCACTGGGCAGAACCAGTTGTTTTTTAGCTTCCCAAAGTGCTGGAGGCAAGATGCTTTGGGGCCTCTCTCACCCTTTGGAAACAAGGCAGCCCTTAGGTCCTGGTAGCTCTAGGCCTATGTAGCACAACCAGAACAGAAGTTCTACTTCAGCCAGGTCAGGCCTGCCAAGAAACTGCGTTTCACAGGCCTTTCAAAGAGATGTTCTCTTAGGCTGTAAGAGCACTGGGCAGAGCCAGCTGTTTCTTAGCTTCCCGAAGAGCTGGGAGCAAGATGCTTTGGGTCCACTCTCCGTCTTTGGAAACAAGGCAGCCCTTTGGGCCTGGCAGCTCTAGGGCAATGGAGCACGCCCAGAGCAGAAGTTCTACTTCAGCCAGATCAGGCCTTCCAGGAAACTGCGTTTCACAGGCCTTGGTAAGAGATGTTCCCGGTAGGCTGTAAGAGCACTGGGCAGAGCCAGTTGTTTCTTACCTTCCTGAAAAGCTGGAAGCAAGATGCTTGGGACCCCTCTGCCCGTTTGGGAACAAGGCAGCCTTTTGGGTCGGGAAGCTCTAGGCCAATGGAGCACACGCAGAGCAGGAGTTCTACTTCAGCCTGATCAGGCCTGCAAAGAAACAGCGTTTGACAGGCCTTGGTAAGAGATGTTCCTGGTAGGTGTAAGAGCACTGGGCAGAGCCAGTTGTTTCTTAGCTTCGCAAAGACCGGGAAGCAAGATGCTTTGGGCCTCTCTGCCCCTTGGAAACAGGGCAGCACTTTGGGCCTGGCAGCCCTAGGGCAATGGAGCACACCCAGAGCCGGAGTTCTACTTCAGCCAGATGAGGCCTGCCAAGAAACTGCGTTTCACAGGCCTTTCAAAGACATGTTCCCGGTAGGCTGTAAGAGCACGGGGCAGAGCGAGTTGGTTCTTAGCTTCCCAGAGAGCTGGAAGCAAGATGCTTTAGGGCCTCTCTGCCCCTTTGGAAACAAGGCAGCACCTTGGGCCTGGCAGCTCTAGGGCAATGGAGCACACCCAGAGCAGAAGTTCTACTTCAGCCAAATCAGGCCTGCCAGGAAACGGCGTTTCACAGGCCTTGGTAAGAGATGTTCCCGGTAGGCTGTAAGAGCACTGGGCAACGACAGATGCTTCTTAGCTTCCCGAAGAGCTGGAAGCGAGAAGCTTTGGTGCCACTCTCTCACTTTGGACTCAAGGCAGCACTTTGGGGCAGGTAGCTCTAGGCCAGTGGAGCACACCCAGAGCAGAAGTTCTACTTCGGCCAGTTCAGGCCACCAACAAACTGCATTTCACAGGCCTTGGTAAGAGATGTTCCCGGTAGGCTGTAAGAGCACTGGGCAACGCCAGATGTTTCTTAGCTTCCCAAAGAGCTGGAAGCAAGATGCTTTGGGGCCTCTCATCCCCTTTGCAAACAAGGCGGCCCTTTGGGCCAGGCAGCTCTAGGGCAATGGAGCACACCCAGAGCAGAAGTTCTACTTCAGCCAGATGAGGCCTGCCAAGAAACTGCGTTTCACAGGCCTTTCAAAGAGATGTTCCCGGTAGGCTGTAAGAGCACGGGGCAGAGCGAGTTGGTTCTTAGCTTCCCAGAGAGCTGGAAGCAAGATGCTTTGGGGCCTCTCTGCCCCTTTGGAAACAAGGCAGCACCTTGGGCCTGGCAGCTCTAGGGCAATGGAGCACACCCAGAGCAGAAGTTCTACTTCAGCCAAATCAGGCCTGCCAGGAAACGGCGTTTCACAGGCCTTGGTAAGAGATGTTCCCGGTAGGCTGTAAGAGCACTGGGTAACGCCAGATGTTTCTCAGTTTCCCGAAGAGCTGGAAGCAAGATGCTTTGGGGACTCTCAGCCCCTTTGCAAACAAGGCGGCCCTTTGGGCCAGGCAGCTCTAGGCCAATGGAGCACACCCAGAGCAGCAGTTCTACTTCAGCTAGATCAGGCCACCAACAAAGTGCGTTTCACAGGCCTTGGTAAGAGATTGTCTCTTAGGCTGTAAGAGCACTGGGCAGAGACAGTTGTTTCTTAGCTTCCCAAAGAGCTGGAAGCAAGATGCTTTGGGGGCTCCCTGCCCCTTTGCCAACAAGGGCGACCTTTGGGCCTTTCAGCTCTAGGCCAATGGAGCACACCCAGAGCAGAAGTCCTACTTCAGCCAGATGAGGCCTGCCAAGGAACTGCGTTTCAGAGGCCTTTGTATGTGACGTTCCCGGTAGGCTGTGAGAGCACGGTGCAGAGCCAGTTGTTTCCTTGTTTCCCAAACAGCTGGAAGCAAGACGCTTTGGGGCCTCTCTGCCCCTTTGGAAACAAGGCAGCACGTTGGGTCTGGCAGCTCTAGGGCAATGGAGCACAACCAGAGCCGAAGTTCTACTTCTTCCAGATCAGGCCTGCCTAGACAGTTCGTTTCACAGGCCTTGATAAGAGATGTTCTCTTAGGCTATAAGAGCACTGGGCACAGCCAGTTGTTTCTTAGCTTCCCAAGAGGTGGAAGCAAGATGCTTTGGGGCCTCTCTCCCCCTTTGGAAACAAGGCAGCCCTTTGGGCCTTTCAGCTCTAGGGCAATGGAGCACACCCAGAGCAGAAGTTCTACCTCAGCCAGATCAGGCCTGCCAAGAAACTGCTTTTCACAGGCCTTCGTAAGAGGTGTTCCCGGAAGGCTGTAAGAGTACCTGGCAGAGCGAGTTGTTTCTTAGCTTCAAAAACAGCTGGAAGCAACATGATTTGGGGCCTCTCTCCCCCTTTGGAAACAAAGCAGCCTTTGTGCCTGGCAGCTCTAGGCCAAAGTAGCACACCCAGAGCACAAGTTCTACCTCAGCCAGATAAGGCCTGTCAAGAAGCTGCGTTTCACAGGCCTTTGTATGTGACGTTCCCGGTTGGCTTTGAGAGCACTGTGCAGAGCCAGTTGTTTTAGCTTCCCAGAGAGCAGGAAGCAAGATGCTTTGGGGCCTCTCTCACACTTTGGAAATAAAGGCAGCCCTTTGGGCCTGGCAGCCCTAGGCCAATGGAGTACACCCAGAGCAGAAGTTCTACCTCAGCCAGATCAGGCCTTCCAAGAAACTGCGTCTCACAGGCCTTTCTCTGTCACGTTGCCGGTAGGCTGTGAGAGCACTGTGCAGAGCCAGTTGTTTCTTAGCTTCCCAAAGATTTGGAAGCAAGATGCTTTGGGGACTCTCAGCCCCTTTGGAAACAAGGCGGCCCTTTGGGCCTGGCAGCTCTAGGCCAAAGTAGCACGCCCAGAGCAGGAGTTCTACTTCAGCCAGATCAGGCCTGCCAAGAAACTGCGTTTCACAGGCCTTGGTAAGAGATGTTCCCGGTAGGCTGTGAGAGCACTGT
The DNA here is from genome assembly GCF_041296235.1 of Equus asinus. Lineage (NCBI taxonomy): Eukaryota > Metazoa > Chordata > Mammalia > Perissodactyla > Equidae > Equus > Equus asinus. The sequence continues at coordinate 3,321,439 of NW_027225523.1, forward strand.
GGAGAGCCAGTTGTTTTTTAGCTTCCCAAAGTGCTGGAGGCAAGATGCTTTGGGGCCTCTCTCACCCTTTGGAAACAAGGCAGCCCTTAGGTCCTGGTAGCTCTAGGCCTATGTAGCACAACCAGAACAGAAGTTCTACTTCAGCCAGGTCAGGCCTGCCAAGAAACTGCGTTTCACAGGCCTTTCAAAGAGATGTTCTCTTAGGCTGTAAGAGCACTGGGCAGAGCCAGCTGTTTCTTAGCTTCCCGAAGAGCTGGGAGCAAGATGCTTTGGGTCCACTCTCCGTCTTTGGAAACAAGTCAGCCCTTTGGGCCTGGCAGCTCTAGGGCAATGGAGCACACCCAGAGCAGAAGTTCTACTTCAGCCAGATCAGGCCTGCCAGGAAACTGCGTTTCACAGGCCTTGGTAAGAGATGTTCCCGGTAGGCTGTAAGAGCACTGGGCAGAGCCAGTTGTTTCTTACCTTCCTGAAAAGCTGGAAGCAAGATGCTTGGGACCCCTCTGCCCGTTTGGGAACAAGGCAGCCTTTTGGGTCGGGAAGCTCTAGGCCAATGGAGCACACGCAGAGCAGGAGTTCTACTTCAGCCTGATCAGGCCTGCAAAGAAACAGCGTTTGACAGGCCTTGGTAAGAGATGTTCCCGGTAGGTGTAAGAGCACTGGGCAGAGCCAGTTGTTTCTTAGCTTCGCAAAGACCGGGAAGCAAGATGCTTTGGGCCTCTCTGCCCCTTGGAAACAGGGCAGCACTTTGGGCCTGGCAGCCCTAGGGCAATGGAGCACACCCAGAGCCGGAGTTCTACTTCAGCCAGATGAGGCCTGCCAAGAAACTGCGTTTCACAGGCCTTTCAAAGACATGTTCCCGGTAGGCTGTAAGAGCACGGGGCAGAGCGAGTTGGTTCTTAGCTTCCCAGAGAGCTGGAAGCAAGATGCTTTGGGGCCTCTCTGCCCCTTTGGAAACAAGGCAGCACCTTGGGCCTGGCAGCTCTAGGGCAATAAAGCACACCCAGAGCAGAAGTTCTACTTCAGCCAAATCAGGCCTGCCAGGAAACGGCGTTTCACAGGCCTTGGTAAGAGATGTTCCCGGTAGGCTGTAAGAGCACTGGGCAACGCCAGATGTTTCTTAGCTTCCCAAAAGCTGGAAGCGAGAAGCTTTGGTGCCACTCTCTCACTTTGGACTCAAGGCAGCCCTTTGGGGCAGGTAGCTCTAGGCCAGTGGAGCACACCCAGAGCAGAAGTTCTACTTCGGCCAGTTCAGGCCACCAACAAACTGCGTTTCACAGGCCTTGGTAAGAGATGTTCCCGGTAGGCTGTAAGAGCACTGGGCAACGCCAGATGTTTCTTAGCTTCCCGAAGAGCTGGAAGCAAGATGCTTTGGGGCCTCTCATCCCCTTTGCAAACAAGGCGGCCCTTTGGGCCAGGCAGCTCTAGGGCAATGGAGCACACATAGAGCAGAAGTTCTACTTCAGCCAGATGAGGCCTGCCAAGAAACTGCGTTTCACAGGCCTTTCAAAGAGATGTTCCCGGTAGGCTGTAAGAGCACGGGGCAGAGCGAGTTGGTTCTTAGCTTCCCAGAGAGCTGGAAGCAAGATGCTTTGGGGCCTCTCTGCCCCTTTGGAAACAAGGCAGCACCTTGGGCCTGGCAGCTCTAGGGCAATGGAGCACACCCAGAGCAGAAGTTCTACTTCAGCCAAATCAGGCCTGCCAGGAAACGGCGTTTCACAGGCCTTGGTAAGAGATGTTCCCGGTAGGCTGTAAGAGCACGGGCCAGAGCGAGTTGGTTCTTAGCTTCCCAGAGAGCTGGAAGCAAGATGCTTTGGGGCCTCTCTGCCCCTTTGGAAACAAGGCAGCTCCTTGGGCCTGGCAGCTCTAGGGCAATGGAGCACACCCAGAGCAGAAGTTCTACTTCAGCCAAATCAGGCCTGCCAGGAAACGGCGTTTCACAGGCCTTGGTAAGAGATGTTCACGGTAGGCTGTGAGAGCACTGGGCAGAACCAGTTGTTTTTTAGCTTCCCAAAGTGCTGGAGGCAAGATGCTTTGGGGCCTCTCTCACCCTTTGGAAACAAGGCAGCCCTTAGGTCCTGGTAGCTCTAGGCCTATGTAGCACAACCAGAACAGAAGTTCTACTTCAGCCAGGTCAGGCCTGCCAAGAAACTGCGTTTCACAGGCCTTTCAAAGAGATGTTCTCTTAGGCTGTAAGAGCACTGGGCAGAGCCAGCTGTTTCTTAGCTTCCCGAAGAGCTGGGAGCAAGATGCTTTGGGTCCACTCTCCGTCTTTGGAAACAAGGCAGCCCTTTGGGCCTGGCATCTCTAGGGCAATGGAGCACGCCCAGAGCAGAAGTTCTACTTCAGCCAGATCAGGCCTTCCAGGAAACTGCGTTTCACAGGCCTTGGTAAGAGATGTTCCCGGTAGGCTGTAAGAGCACTGGGCAGAGCCAGTTGTTTCTTACCTTCCTGAAAAGCTGGAAGCAAGATGCTTTGGGGCCTCTCATCCCCTTTGCAAACAAGGCGGCCCTTTGGACCAGGCAGCTCGAGGGCAATGGAGCACACCCAGAGCAGAAGTTCTACTTCAGGCAGATGAGGCCTGCCAAGAAACTGCGTTTCACAGGCCTTTCAAAGAGATGTTCCCGGTAGGCTGTAAGAGCACGGGCCAGAGCGAGTTGGTTCTTAGCTTCCCAGAGAGCTGGAAGCAAGATGCTTTGGGGCCTCTCTGCCCCTTTGGAAACAAGGCAGCACCTTGGGCCTTGCAGCTCTAGGGCAATGGAGCACACCCAGAGCAGAAGTTCTACTTCAGCCAAATCAGGCCTGCCAGGAAACGGCGTTTCACAGGCCTTGGTAAGAGATGTTCCCGGTAGGCTGTAAGAGCACTGGGTAACGCCAGATGTTTCTTAGCTTCCCGAAGAGCTGGAAGCAAGATGCTTTGGGGACTCTCAGCCCCTTTGCAAACAAGGCGGCCCTTTGGGCCAGGCAGCTCTAGGCCAATGGAGCACACCCAGAGCAGAAGTTCTACTTCAGCTAGATCAGGCCACCAACAAAGTGCGTTTCACAGGCCTTGGTAAGAGATTGTCTCTTAGGCTGTAAGTGCACTGGGCAGAGACAGTTGTTTCTTAGCTTCCCAAAGAGCTGGAAGCAAGATGCTTTGGGGGCTCCCTGCCCCTTTGCCAACAAGGGCGACCTTTGGGCCTTTCAGCTCTAGGCCAATGGAGCACACCCAGAGCAGAAGTCCTACTTCAGCCAGATCAGGCCTGCCAAGGAACTGCGTTTCAGAGGCCTTTGTATGTGACGTTCCCGGTAGGCTGTGAGAGCACGGTGCAGAGCCAGTTGTTTCCTTGTTTCCCAAACAGCTGGAAGCAAGACGCTTTGGGGCCTCTCTGCCCCTTTGGAAACAAGGCAGCACGTTGGGTCTGGCAGCTCTAGGGCAATGGAGCACAACCAGAGCCGAAGTTCTACTTCTTCCAGATCAGGCCTGCCTAGACAGTGCGTTTCACAGGCCTTGATAAGAGATGTTCTCTTAGGCTATAAGAGCACTGGGCACAGCCAGTTGTTTCTTAGCTTCCCAAGAGGTGGAAGCAAGATGCTTTGGGGCCTCTCTCCCCCTTTGGAAACAAGGCAGCGCTTTGGGCCTTTCAGCTCTAGGGCAATGGAGCACACCCAGAGCAGAAGTTCTACCTCAGCCAGATCAGGCCTGCCAAGAAACTGCTTTTCACAGGCCTTCGTAAGAGGTGTTCCCGGAAGGCTGTAAGAGTACCTGGCAGAGCGAGTTGTTTCTTAGCTTCAAAAACAGCTGGAAGCAACATGATTTGGGGCCTCTCTCCCCCTTTGGAAACAAAGCAGCCTTTGTGCCTGGCAGCTCTAGGCCAAAGTAGCACACCCAGAGCACAAGTTCTACCTCAGCCAGATAAGGCCTGTCAAGAAGCTGCGTTTCACAGGCCTTTGTATGTGACGTTCCCGGTTGGCTTTGAGAGCACTGTGCAGAGCCAGTTGTTTTAGCTTCCCAGAGAGCAGGAAGCAAGATGCTTTGGGGCCTCTCTCACACTTTGGAAATAAAGGCAGCCCTTTGGGCCTGGCAGCCCTAGGCCAATGGAGTACACCCAGAGCAGAAGTTCTACCTCAGCCAGATCAGGCCTTCCAAGAAACTGCGTCTCACAGGCCTTTCTCTGTCACGTTGCCGGTAGGCTGTGAGAGCACTGTGCAGAGCCAGTTGTTTCTTAGCTTCCCAAAGATTTGGAAGCAAGATGCTTTGGGGACTCTCAGCCCCCTTGGAAACAAGGCGGCCCTTTGGGCCTGGCAGCTCTAGGCCAAAGTAGCACGCCCAGAGCAGGAGTTCTACTTCAGCCAGATCAGGCCTGCCAAGAAACTGCGTTTCACAGGCCTTGGTAAGAGATGTTCCCGGTAGGCTGTGAGAGCACTGTGGAGAACCAGTTGCTTTAGCTTCCCACAGAGCTGGAAGCAAGATGCTTTGGGGCCTCTCTCTCCCTTTGGACACAAGGCAGCCGTTTGGGCCTGGCAGCTCTAGGCCAATGGAGCACACCCACAGCAGAAGTTCTACTTCAGGCAGATCAGTCCTGCCCAGAAACTGCGTTTCACAGCCCTTGGTAAGAGATGTTCACGGTAGGCTGTGAGAGCACTGGGCAGAACCAGTTGTTTTTTAGCTTCCCAAAGTGCTGGAGTCAAGATGCTTTGGGGCCTCTCTCACCCTTTGGAAACAAGGCAGCCCTTAGGTCCTGGTAGCTCTAGGCCTATGTAGCACAACCAGAACAGAAGTTCTACTTCAGCCAGGTCAGGCCTGCCAAGAAACTGCGTTTCACAGGCCTTTCAAAGAGATGTTCTCTTAGGCTGTAAGAGCACTGGGCAGAGCCAGCTGTTTCTTAGCTTCCCGAAGAGCTGGGAGCAAGATGCTTTGGGTCCACTCTCCGTCTTTGGAAACAAGGCAGCCCTTTGGGCCTGGCAGCTCTAGGGCAATGGAGCACACCCAGAGCAGAAGTTCTACTTCAGCCAGATCAGGCCTGCCAGGAAACTGCGTTTCACAGGCCTTGGTAAGAGATGTTCCCGGTAGGCTGTAAGAGCACTGGGCAGAGCCAGTTGTTTCTTACCTTCCTGAAAAGCTGGAAGCAAGACGCTTGGGACCCCTCTGCCCGTTTGGGAACAAGGCAGCCTTTTGGGTCGGGAAGCTCTAGGCCAATGGAGCACACGCAGAGCAGGAGTTCTACTTCAGCCTGATCAGGCCTGCAAAGAAACAGCGTTTGACAGGCCTTGGTAAGAGATGTTCCCGGTAGGTGTAAGAGCACTGGGCAGAGCCAGTTGTTTCTTAGCTTCGCAAAGACCGGGAAGCAAGATGCTTTGGACCTCTCTGCCCCTTGGAAACAGGGCAGCACTTTGGGCCTGGCAGCTCTAGGGCAATGGAGCACACCCAGAGCCGGAGTTCTACTTCAGCCAGATGAGGCCTGCCAAGAAACTGCGTTTCACAGGCCTTTCAAAGACATGTTCCCGGTAGGCTGTAAGAGCACGGGGCAGAGCGAGTTGGTTCTTAGCTTCCCAGAGAGCTCTAAGCAAGATGCTTTGGGGCCTCTCTGCCCCTTTGGAAACAAGGCAGCACCTTGGGCCTGGCAGCTCTAGGGCAATGGAGCACACCCAGAGCAGAAGTTCTACTTCAGCCAAATCAGGCCTGCCAGGAAACGGCGTTTCACAGGCCTTGGTAAGAGATGTTCCCGGTAGGCTGTAAGAGCGCTGGGCAACGCCAGATGTTTCTTAGCTTCCCGAAGAGCTGGAAGCGAGAAGCTTTGGTGCCACTCTCTCACTTTGGACTCAAGGCAGCCCTTTGGGGCAGGTAGCTCTAGGCCAGTGGAGCACACCCAGAGCAGAAGTTCTACTTCGGCCAGTTCAGGCCACCAACAAACTGCGTTTCACAGGCCTTGGTAAGAGATGTTCCCGGTAGGCTGTAAGAGCACTGGGCAACGCCAGATGTTTCTTAGCTTCCCGAAGAGCTGGAAGCAAGATGCTTTGGGGCCTCTCATCCCCTTTGCAAACAAGGCGGCCCTATGGGCCAGGCAGCTCTAGGACAATGGAGCACACCCAGAGCAGAAGTTCTACTTCGGCCAGTTCAGGCCACCAACAAACTGCGTTTCACAGGCTTTGGTAAGAGATGTTCCCGGTACTCTGTTAGAGCACTGGGCAGAGCCATTTGTTTCTTAGCTTCCCAAAGAGCTGGAAGCAAGATGCTTTGGGGGCTCCCTGCCCCTTTGCCAACAAGGGCGACATTTCGGCCTTTCAGCTCTAGGCCAATGGAGCACACCCAGAGCAGAAGTCCTACTTCAGCCAGATCAGGCCTGCCAAGGAACTGCGTTTCAGAGGCCTTTGTATGTGACGTTCCCGGTAGGCTGTGAGAGTACGGTGCAGAGCCAGTTGTTTCCTTGTTTCCCAAACAGCTGGAAGCAAGACGCTTTGGGGCCTCTCTGCCCCTTTGGAAACAAGGCAGCACGTTGGGTCTGGCAGCTCTAGGGGAATGGAGCACAACCAGAGCACAAGTTCTACCTCAGCCAGATAAGGCCTGTCAAGAAGCTGCGTTTCACAGGCCTTTGTATGTGACGTTCCCGGTTGGCTTTGAGAGCACTGTGCAGAGCCAGTTGTTTTAGCTTCCCAGAGAGCAGGAAGCAAGATGCTTTGGGGCCTCTCTCACACTTTGGAAATAAAGGCAGCCCTTTGGGCCTGGCAGCCCTAGGCCAATGGAGTACACCCAGAGCAGAAGTTCTACCTCAGCCAGATCAGGCCTTCCAAGAAACTGCGTCTCACAGGCCTTTCTCTGTCACGTTGCCGGTAGGCTGTGAGAGCACTGTGCAGAGCCAGTTGTTTCTTAGCTTCCCAAATATTTGGAAGCAAGATGCTTTGGGACTCTCAGCCCCTTTGTAAACAAGGCGGCCCTTTGGGCCTGGCAGCTCTAGGCCAAAGTAGCACGCCCAGAGCAGGAGTTCTACTTCAGCCAGATCAGGCCTGCCAATAAACTGCGTTTCACAGGCCGTGGTAAGAGATGTTCCCGGTAGGCTGTGAGAGCACTGTGGAGAGCCAGTTGCTTTAGCTTCCCACAGAGCTGGAAGCAAGATGCCTTGGGGCCTCTCTCTCCCTTTGGACACAAGGCAGCCGTTTGGGCCTGGCAGCTCTAGGCCAATGGAGCACACCCACAGCAGAAGTTCTACTTCAGGCAGATCAGTCCTGCCCAGAAACTGCGTTTCACAGCCCTTGGTAAGAGATGTTCACGGTAGGCTGTGAGAGCACTGGGCAGAACCAGTTGTTTTTTAGCTTCCCAAAGTGCTGGAGGCAAGATGCTTTGGGGCCTCTCTCACCCTTTGGAAACAAGGCAGCCCTTAGGTCCTGGTAGCTCTAGGCCTATGTAGCACAACCAGAACAGAAGTTCTACTTCAGCCAGGTCAGGCCTGCCAAGAAACTGCGTTTCACAGGCCTTTCAAAGAGATGTTCTCTTAGGCTGTAAGAGCACTGGGCAGAGCCAGCTGTTTCTTAGCTTCCCGAAGAGCTGGGAGCAAGATGCTTTGGGTCCACTCTCCGTCTTTGGAAACAAGGCAGCCCTTTGGGCCTGGCAGCTCTAGGCCAAAGTAGCACACCCAGAGCACAAGTTCTACCTCAGCCAGATAAGGCCTGTCAAGAAGCTGCGTTTCACAGGCCTTTGTATGTGACGTTCCCGGTTGGCTTTGAGAGCACTGTGCAGAGCCAGTTGTTTTAGCTTCCCAGAGAGCAGGAAGCAAGATGCTTTGGGGCCTCTCTCACACTTTGGAAATAAAGGCAGCCCTTTGGGCCTGGCAGCCCTAGGCCAATGGAGTACACCCAGAGCAGAAGTTCTACCTCAGCCAGATCAGGCCTTCCAAGAAACTGCGTCTCACAGGCCTTTCTCTGTCACGTTGCCGGTAGGCTGTGAGAGCACTGTGCAGAGCCAGTTGTTTCTTAGCTTCCCAAAGATTTGGAAGCAAGATGCTTTGGGGACTCTCAGCCCCTTTGGAAACAAGGCGGCCCTTTGGGCCTGGCAGCTCTAGGCCAAAGTAGCACGCCCAGAGCAGGAGTTCTACTTCAGCCAGATCAGGCCTGCCAAGAAACTGCGTTTCACAGGCCTTGGTAAGAGATGTTCCCGGTAGGCTGTAAGAGCACTGGGCAGAGCCAGTTGTTTCTTACCTTCCTGAAAAGCTGGAAGCAAGACGCTTGGGACCCCTCTGCCCGTTTGGGAACAAGGCAGCCTTTTGGGTCGGGAAGCTCTAGGCCAATGGAGCACACGCAGAGCAGGAGTTCTACTTCAGCCTGATCAGGCCTGCAAAGAAACAGCGTTTGACAGGCCTTGGTAAGAGATGTTCCCGGTAGGTGTAAGAGCACTGGGCAGAGCCAGTTGTTTCTTAGCTTCGCAAAGACCGGGAAGCAAGATGCTTTGGGCCTCTCTGCCCCTTGGAAACAGGGCAGCACTTGGGGCCTGGCAGCTCTAGGGCAATGGAGCACACCCAGAGCCGGAGTTCTACTTCAGCCAGATGAGGCCTGCCAAGAAACTGCGTTTCACAGGCCTTTCAAAGACATGTTCCCGGTAGGCTGTAAGAGCACGGGGCAGAGCGAGTTGGTTCTTAGCTTCCCAGAGAGCTGGAAGCAAGATGCTTTGGGGCCTCTCTGCCCCTTTGGAAACAAGGCAGCACCTTGGGCCTGGCAGCTCTAGGGCAATGGAGCACACCCAGAGCAGAAGTTCTACTTCAGCCAAATCAGGCCTGCCAGGAAACGGCGTTTCACAGGCCTTGGTAAGAGATGTTCCCGGTAGGCTGTAAGAGCACTGGGCAACGCCAGATGTTTCTTAGCTTCCCGAAGAGCTGGAAGCAAGATGCTTTGGTGCCACTCTCTCACTTTGGAATCAAGGCAGCCCTTTGGGGCAGGTAGCTCCAGGCCAGTGGAGCACACCCAGAGCAGAAGTTCTACTTCGGCCGGTTCAGGCCACCAACAAACTGCGTTTCACAGGCCTTGGTAAGAGATGTTCCCGGTAGGCTGTAAGAGCACTGGGCAACGCCAGATGTTTCTTAGCTTCCCGAAGAGCTGGAAGCAAGATGCTTTGGGGCCTCTCTGCCCCTTTGCAAACAAGGCGGCCCTTTGGGCCAGGCAGCTCTAGGCCAATGGAGCACACCCAGAGCAGAAGTTCTACTTCAGCTAGATCAGGCCACCTACAAAGTGCGTTTCACAGGCCTTGGTAAGAGATTTTCTCTCAGGCTGTAAGAGCACTGGGCAGAGCCAGTTGTTTCTTAGCTTCCCGAAGAGCTGGAAGCAAGATGCTTTGGGGGCTCCCTGCCCCTTTGCCAACAAGGCCGACCTTTGGGCCTTTCAGCTCTAGGCCAATGGAGCACACCCAGAGCAGAAGTTCTACCTCAGCCAGATAAGGCCTGCCAAGAAACTGCGTTTCAAAGGCTTTGGTAAGAGATGTTCCCGGTACTCTGTCAGAGCACTGGGCAGAGACAGTTGTCTCTTAGCTTCCCAATGAGCTGGAAGCAAGATGCTTTGGGGCCTCTCTGCCCCTTTGCAAACAAGGCAGCCCTTTGGGCCTTTCAGCTCTAGGGCAATGGAGCACACCCAGAGCAGAAGTTCTACCTCAGCCAGATCAGGCCTGCCAAGAAACTGCTTTTCACAGGCGTTCGTAAGAGGTGTTCCCGGAAGGCTGTAAGAGTACCTGGCAGAGCGAGTTGTTTCTTAGCTTCAAAAACAGCTGGAAGCAACATGATTTGGGGCCTCTCTCCCCCTTTGGAAACAAAGCAGCCTTTGTGCCTGGCAGCTCTAGGCCAAAGTAGCACACCCAGAGCACAAGTTCTACCTCAGCCAGATAAGGCCTGTCAAGAAGCTGCGTTTCACAGGCCTTTGTATGTGACGTTCCCGGTTGGCTTTGAGAGCACTGTGCAGAGCCAGTTGTTTTAGCTTCCCAGAGAGCAGGAAGCAAGATGCTTTGGGGCCTCTCTCACACTTTGGAAATAAAGGCAGCCCTTTGGGCCTGGCAGCCCTAGGCCAATGGAGTACACCCAGAGCAGAAGTTCTACCTCAGCCAGATCAGGCCTTCCAAGAAACTGCGTCTCACAGGCCTTTCTCTGTCACGTTGCCGGTAGGCTGTGAGAGCACTGTGCAGAGCCAGTTGTTTCTTAGCTTCCCAAAGATTTGGAAGCAAGATGCTTTGGGGACTCTCAGCCCCTTTGGAAACAAGGCGGCCCTTTGGGCCTGGCAGCTCTAGGCCAAAGTAGCACGCCCAGAGCAGGAGTTCTACTTCAGCCAGATCAGGCCTGCCAAGAAACTGCGTTTCACAGGCCTTGGTAAGAGATGTTCCCGGTAGGCTGTAAGAGCACTGGGCAGAGCCAGTTGTTTCTTACCTTCCTGAAAAGCTGGAAGCAAGACGCTTGGGACCCCTCTGCCCGTTTGGGAACAAGGCAGCCTTTTGGGTCGGGAAGCTCTAGGCCAATGGAGCACACGCAGAGCAGGAGTTCTACTTCAGCCTGATCAGGCCTGCAAAGAAACAGCGTTTGACAGGCCTTGGTAAGAGATGTTCCCGGTAGGTGTAAGAGCACTGGGCAGAGCCAGTTGTTTCTTAGCTTCGCAAAGACCGGGAAGCAAGATGCTTTGGGCCTCTCTGCCCCTTGGAAACAGGGCAGCACTTGGGGCCTGGCAGCTCTAGGGCAATGGAGCACACCCAGAGCCGGAGTTCTACTTCAGCCAGATGAGGCCTGCCAAGAAACTGCGTTTCACAGGCCTTTCAAAGACATGTTCCCGGTAGGCTGTAAGAGCACGGGCCAGAGCGAGTTGGTTCTTAGCTTCCCAGAGAGCTGGAAGCAAGATGCTTTGGGGCCTCTCTGCCCCTTTGGAAACAAGGCAGCACCTTGGGCCTGGCAGCTCTAGGGCAATGGAGCACACCCAGAGCAGAAGTTCTACTTCAGCCAAATCAGGCCTGCCAGGAAACGGCGTTTCACAGGCCTTGGTAAGAGATGTTCCCGGTAGGCTGTAAGAGCACTGGGCAACGCCAGATGTTTCTTAGCTTCCCGAAGAGCTGGAAGCAAGATGCTTTGGTGCCACTCTCTCACTTTGGAATCAAGGCAGCCCTTTGGGGCAGGTAGCTCCAGGCCAGTGGAGCACACCCAGAGCAGAAGTTCTACTTCGGCCGGTTCAGGCCACCAACAAACTGCGTTTCACAGGCCTTGGTAAGAGATGTTCCCGGTAGGCTGTAAGAGCACTGGGCAACGCCAGATGTTTCTTAGCTTCCCGAAGAGCTGGAAGCAAGATGCTTTGGGGCCTCTCTGCCCCTTTGCAAACAAGGCGGCCCTTTGGGCCAGGCAGCTCTAGGCCAATGGAGCACACCCAGAGCAGAAGTTCTACTTCAGCTAGATCAGGCCACCTACAAAGTGCGTTTCACAGGCCTTGGTAAGAGATTTTCTCTCAGGCTGTAAGAGCACTGGGCAGAGCCAGTTGTTTCTTAGCTTCCCGAAGAGCTGGAAGCAAGATGCTTTGGGGGCTCCCTGCCCCTTTGCCAACAAGGCCGACCTTTGGGCCTTTCAGCTCTAGGCCAATGGAGCACACCCAGAGCAGAAGTTCTACCTCAGCCAGATAAGGCCTGCCAAGAAACTGCGTTTCAAAGGCTTTGGTAAGAGATGTTCCCGGTACTCTGTCAGAGCACTGGGCAGAGACAGTTGTCTCTTAGCTTCCCAATGAGCTGGAAGCAAGATGCTTTGGGGCCTCTCTGCCCCTTTGCAAACAAGGCAGCCCTTTGGGCCTTTCAGCTCTAGGGCAATGGAGCACACCCAGAGCAGAAGTTCTACCTCAGCCAGATCAGGCCTGCCAAGAAACTGCTTTTCACAGGCCTTCGTAAGAGGTGTTCCCGGAAGGCTGTAAGAGTACCTGGCAGAGCGAGTTGTTTCTTAGCTTCAAAAACAGCTGGAAGCAACATGATTTGGGGCCTCTCTCCCCCTTTGGAAACAAAGCAGCCTTTGTGCCTGGCAGCTCTAGGCCAAAGTAGCACACCCAGAGCACAAGTTCTACCTCAGCCAGATAAGGCCTGTCAAGAAGCTGCGTTTCACAGGCCTTTGTATGTGACGTTCCCGGTTGGCTTTGAGAGCACTGTGCAGAGCCAGTTGTTTTAGCTTCCCAGAGAGCAGGAAGCAAGATGCTTTGGGGCCTCTCTCACACTTTGGAAATAAAGGCAGCCCTTTGGGCCTGGCAGCCCTAGGCCAATGGAGTACACCCAGAGCAGAAGTTCTACCTCAGCCAGATCAGGCCTTCCAAGAAACTGCGTCTCACAGGCCTTTCTCTGTCACGTTGCCGGTAGGCTGTGAGAGCACTGTGCAGAGCCAGTTGTTTCTTAGCTTCCCAAAGATTTGGAAGCAAGATACTTTGGGGACTCTCAGCCCCTTTGGAAACAAGGCGGCCCTTTGGGCCTGGCAGCTCTAGGCCAAAGTAGCACGCCCAGAGCAGGAGTTCTACTTCAGCCAGATCAGGCCTGCCAAGAAACTGCGTTTCACAGGCCTTGGTAAGAGATGTTCCCGGTAGGCTGTAAGAGCACTGGGCAGAGCCAGTTGTTTCTTACCTTCCTGAAAAGCTGGAAGCAAGACGCTTGGGACCCCTCTGCCCGTTTGGGAACAAGGCAGCCTTTTGGGTCGGGAAGCTCTAGGCCAATGGAGCACACGCAGAGCAGGAGTTCTACTTCAGCCTGATCAGGCCTGCAAAGAAACAGCGTTTGACAGGCCTTGGTAAGAGATGTTCCCGGTAGGTGTAAGAGCACTGGGCAGAGCCAGTTGTTTCTTGGCTTCGCAAAGACCGGGAAGCAAGATGCTTTGGGCCTCTCTGCCCCTTGGAAACAGGGCAGCACTTGGGGCCTGGCAGCTCTAGGGCAATGGAGCACACCCAGAGCCGGAGTTCTACTTCAGCCAGATGAGGCCTGCCAAGAAACTGCGTTTCACAGGCCTTTCAAAGACATGTTCCCGGTAGGCTGTAAGAGCACGGGGCAGAGCGAGTTGGTTCTTAGCTTCCCAGAGAGCTGGAAGCAAGATGCTTTGGGGCCTCTCTGCCCCTTTGGAAACAAGGCAGCACCTTGGGCCTGGCAGCTCTAGGGCAATGGAGCACACCCAGAGCAGAAGTTCTACTTCAGCCAAATCAGGCCTGCCAGGAAACGGCGTTTCACAGGCCTTGGTAAGAGATGTTCCCGGTAGGCTGTAAGAGCACTGGGCAACGCCAGATGTTTCTTAGCTTCCCGAAGAGCTGGAAGCAAGATGCTTTGGTGCCACTCTCTCACTTTGGAATCAAGGCAGCCCTTTGGGGCAGGTAGCTCCAGGCCAGTGGAGCACACCCAGAGCAGAAGTTCTACTTCGGCCGGTTCAGGCCACCAACAAACTGCGTTTCACAGGCCTTGGTAAGAGATGTTCCCGGTAGGCTGTAAGAGCACTGGGCAACGCCAGATGTTTCTTAGCTTCCCGAAGAGCTGGAAGCAAGATGCTTTGGGGCCTCTCTGCCCCTTTGCAAACAAGGCGGCCCTTTGGGCCAGGCAGCTCTAGGCCAATGGAGCACACCCAGAGCAGAAGTTCTACTTCAGCTAGATCAGGCCACCTACAAAGTGCGTTTCACAGGCCTTGGTAAGAGATTTTCTCTCAGGCTGTAAGAGCACTGGGCAGAGCCAGTTGTTTCTTAGCTTCCCGAAGAGCTGGAAGCAAGATGCTTTGGGGGCTCCCTGCCCCTTTGCCAACAAGGCCGACCTTTGGGCCTTTCAGCTCTAGGCCAATGGAGCACACCCAGAGCAGAAGTTCTACCTCAGCCAGATAAGGCCTGCCAAGAAACTGCGTTTCAAAGGCTTTGGTAAGAGATGTTCCCGGTACTCTGTCAGAGCACTGGGCAGAGACAGTTGTCTCTTAGCTTCCCAATGAGCTGGAAGCAAGATGCTTTGGGGCCTCTCTGCCCCTTTGCAAACAAGGCATCCCTTTGGGCCTTTCAGCTCTAGGGCAATGGAGCACACCCAGAGCAGAAGTTCTACCTCAGCCAGATCAGGCCTGCCAAGAAACTGCTTTTCACAGGCCTTCGTAAGAGGTGTTCCCGGAAGGCTGTAAGAGTACCTGGCAGAGCGAGTTGTTTCTTAGCTTCAAAAACAGCTGGAAGCAACATGATTTGGGGCCTCTCTCCCCCTTTGGAAACAAAGCAGCCTTTGTGCCTGGCAGCTCTAGGCCAAAGTAGCACACCCAGAGCACAAGTTCTACCTCAGCCAGATAAGGCCTGTCAAGAAGCTGCGTTTCACAGGCCTTTGTATGTGACGTTCCCGGTTGGCTTTGAGAGCACTGTGCAGAGCCAGTTGTTTTAGCTTCCCAGAGAGCAGGAAGCAAGATGCTTTGGGGCCTCTCTCACACTTTGGAAATAAAGGCAGCCCTTTGGGCCTGGCAGCCCTAGGCCAATGGAGTACACCCAGAGCAGAAGTTCTACCTCAGCCAGATCAGGCCTTCCAAGAAACTGCGTCTCACAGGCCTTTCTCTGTCACGTTGCCGGTAGGCTGTGAGAGCACTGTGCAGAGCCAGTTGTTTCTTAGCTTCCCAAAGATTTGGAAGCAAGATACTTTGGGGACTCTCAGCCCCTTTGGAAACAAGGCGGCCCTTTGGGCCTGGCAGCTCTAGGCCAAAGTAGCACGCCCAGAGCAGGAGTTCTACTTCAGCCAGATCAGGCCTGCCAAGAAACTGCGTTTCACAGGCCTTGGTAAGAGATGTTCCCGGTAGGCTGTAAGAGCACTGGGCAGAGCCAGTTGTTTCTTACCTTCCTGAAAAGCTGGAAGCAAGACGCTTGGGACCCCTCTGCCCGTTTGGGAACAAGGCAGCCTTTTGGGTCGGGAAGCTCTAGGCCAATGGAGCACACGCAGAGCAGGAGTTCTACTTCAGCCTGATCAGGCCTGCAAAGAAACAGCGTTTGACAGGCCTTGGTAAGAGATGTTCCCGGTAGGTGTAAGAGCACTGGGCAGAGCCAGTTGTTTCTTAGCTTCGCAAAGACCGGGAAGCAAGATGCTTTGGGCCTCTCTGCCCCTTGGAAACAGGGCAGCACTTGGGGCCTGGCAGCTCTAGGGCAATGGAGCACACCCAGAGCCGGAGTTCTACTTCAGCCAGATGAGGCCTGCCAAGAAACTGCGTTTCACAGGCCTTTCAAAGACATGTTCCCGGTAGGCTGTAAGAGCACGGGCCAGAGCGAGTTGGTTCTTAGCTTCCCAGAGAGCTGGAAGCAAGATGCTTTGGGGCCTCTCTGCCCCTTTGGAAACAAGGCAGCACCTTGGGCCTGGCAGCTCTAGGGCAATGGAGCACACCCAGAGCAGAAGTTCTACTTCAGCCAAATCAGGCCTGCCAGGAAACGGCGTTTCACAGGCCTTGGTAAGAGATGTTCCCGGTAGGCTGTAAGAGCACTGGGCAACGCCAGATGTTTCTTAGCTTCCCGAAGAGCTGGAAGCAAGATGCTTTGGTGCCACTCTCTCACTTTGGAATCAAGGCAGCCCTTTGGGGCAGGTAGCTCCAGGCCAGTGGAGCACACCCAGAGCAGAAGTTCTACTTCGGCCGGTTCAGGCCACCAACAAACTGCGTTTCACAGGCCTTGGTAAGAGATGTTCCCGGTAGGCTGTAAGAGCACTGGGCAACGCCAGATGTTTCTTAGCTTCCCGAAGAGCTGGAAGCAAGATGCTTTGGGGCCTCTCTGCCCCTTTGCAAACAAGGCGGCCCTTTGGGCCAGGCAGCTCTAGGCCAATGGAGCACACCCAGAGCAGAAGTTCTACTTCAGCTAGATCAGGCCACCTACAAAGTGCGTTTCACAGGCCTTGGTAAGAGATTTTCTCTCAGGCTGTAAGAGCACTGGGCAGAGCCAGTTGTTTCTTAGCTTCCCGAAGAGCTGGAAGCAAGATGCTTTGGGGGCTCCCTGCCCCTTTGCCAACAAGGCCGACCTTTGGGCCTTTCAGCTCTAGGCCAATGGAGCACACCCAGAGCAGAAGTTCTACCTCAGCCAGATAAGGCCTGCCAAGAAACTGCGTTTCAAAGGCTTTGGTAAGAGATGTTCCCGGTACTCTGTCAGAGCACTGGGCAGAGACAGTTGTCTCTTAGCTTCCCAATGAGCTGGAAGCAAGATGCTTTGGGGCCTCTCTGCCCCTTTGCAAACAAGGCAGCCCTTTGGGCCTTTCAGCTCTAGGGCAATGGAGCACACCCAGAGCAGAAGTTCTACCTCAGCCAGATCAGGCCTGCCAAGAAACTGCTTTTCACAGGCGTTCGTAAGAGGTGTTCCCGGAAGGCTGTAAGAGTACCTGGCAGAGCGAGTTGTTTCTTAGCTTCAAAAACAGCTGGAAGCAACATGATTTGGGGCCTCTCTCCCCCTTTGGAAACAAAGCAGCCTTTGTGCCTGGCAGCTCTAGGCCAAAGTAGCACACCCAGAGCACAAGTTCTACCTCAGCCAGATAAGGCCTGTCAAGAAGCTGCGTTTCACAGGCCTTTGTATGTGACGTTCCCGGTTGGCTTTGAGAGCACTGTGCAGAGCCAGTTGTTTTAGCTTCCCAGAGAGCAGGAAGCAAGATGCTTTGGGGCCTCTCTCACACTTTGGAAATAAAGGCAGCCCTTTGGGCCTGGCAGCCCTAGGCCAATGGAGTACACCCAGAGCAGAAGTTCTACCTCAGCCAGATCAGGCCTTCCAAGAAACTGCGTCTCACAGGCCTTTCTCTGTCACGTTGCCGGTAGGCTGTGAGAGCACTGTGCAGAGCCAGTTGTTTCTTAGCTTCCCAAAGATTTGGAAGCAAGATGCTTTGGGGACTCTCAGCCCCTTTGGAAACAAGGCGGCCCTTTGGGCCTGGCAGCTCTAGGCCAAAGTAGCACGCCCAGAGCAGGAGTTCTACTTCAGCCAGATCAGGCCTGCCAAGAAACTGCGTTTCACAGGCCTTGGTAAGAGATGTTCCCGGTAGGCTGTAAGAGCACTGGGCAGAGCCAGTTGTTTCTTACCTTCCTGAAAAGCTGGAAGCAAGACGCTTGGGACCCCTCTGCCCGTTTGGGAACAAGGCAGCCTTTTGGGTCGGGAAGCTCTAGGCCAATGGAGCACACGCAGAGCAGGAGTTCTACTTCAGCCTGA
Source organism: Equus asinus (assembly GCF_041296235.1). Lineage (NCBI taxonomy): Eukaryota > Metazoa > Chordata > Mammalia > Perissodactyla > Equidae > Equus > Equus asinus. The sequence goes on from NW_027225523.1 coordinate 3,338,539, forward strand.
TCAGGCCTGCAAAGAAACAGCGTTTGACAGGCCTTGGTAAGAGATGTTCCCGGTAGGTGTAAGAGCACTGGGCAGAGCCAGTTGTTTCTTAGCTTCGCAAAGACCGGGAAGCAAGATGCTTTGGGCCTCTCTGCCCCTTGGAAACAGGGCAGCACTTGGGGCCTGGCAGCTCTAGGGCAATGGAGCACACCCAGAGCCGGAGTTCTACTTCAGCCAGATGAGGCCTGCCAAGAAACTGCGTTTCACAGGCCTTTCAAAGACATGTTCCCGGTAGGCTGTAAGAGCACGGGCCAGAGCGAGTTGGTTCTTAGCTTCCCAGAGAGCTGGAAGCAAGATGCTTTGGGGCCTCTCTGCCCCTTTGGAAACAAGGCAGCACCTTGGGCCTGGCAGCTCTAGGGCAATGGAGCACACCCAGAGCAGAAGTTCTACTTCAGCCAAATCAGGCCTGCCAGGAAACGGCGTTTCACAGGCCTTGGTAAGAGATGTTCCCGGTAGGCTGTAAGAGCACTGGGCAACGCCAGATGTTTCTTAGCTTCCCGAAGAGCTGGAAGCAAGATGCTTTGGTGCCACTCTCTCACTTTGGAATCAAGGCAGCCCTTTGGGGCAGGTAGCTCCAGGCCAGTGGAGCACACCCAGAGCAGAAGTTCTACTTCGGCCGGTTCAGGCCACCAACAAACTGCGTTTCACAGGCCTTGGTAAGAGATGTTCCCGGTAGGCTGTAAGAGCACTGGGCAACGCCAGATGTTTCTTAGCTTCCCGAAGAGCTGGAAGCAAGATGCTTTGGGGCCTCTCTGCCCCTTTGCAAACAAGGCGGCCCTTTGGGCCAGGCAGCTCTAGGCCAATGGAGCACACCCAGAGCAGAAGTTCTACTTCAGCTAGATCAGGCCACCTACAAAGTGCGTTTCACAGGCCTTGGTAAGAGATTTTCTCTCAGGCTGTAAGAGCACTGGGCAGAGCCAGTTGTTTCTTAGCTTCCCGAAGAGCTGGAAGCAAGATGCTTTGGGGGCTCCCTGCCCCTTTGCCAACAAGGCCGACCTTTGGGCCTTTCAGCTCTAGGCCAATGGAGCACACCCAGAGCAGAAGTTCTACCTCAGCCAGATAAGGCCTGCCAAGAAACTGCGTTTCAAAGGCTTTGGTAAGAGATGTTCCCGGTACTCTGTCAGAGCACTGGGCAGAGACAGTTGTCTCTTAGCTTCCCAATGAGCTGGAAGCAAGATGCTTTGGGGCCTCTCTGCCCCTTTGCAAACAAGGCAGCCCTTTGGGCCTTTCAGCTCTAGGGCAATGGAGCACACCCAGAGCAGAAGTTCTACCTCAGCCAGATCAGGCCTGCCAAGAAACTGCTTTTCACAGGCCTTCGTAAGAGGTGTTCCCGGAAGGCTGTAAGAGTACCTGGCAGAGCGAGTTGTTTCTTAGCTTCAAAAACAGCTGGAAGCAACATGATTTGGGGCCTCTCTCCCCCTTTGGAAACAAAGCAGCCTTTGTGCCTGGCAGCTCTAGGCCAAAGTAGCACACCCAGAGCACAAGTTCTACCTCAGCCAGATAAGGCCTGTCAAGAAGCTGCGTTTCACAGGCCTTTGTATGTGACGTTCCCGGTTGGCTTTGAGAGCACTGTGCAGAGCCAGTTGTTTTAGCTTCCCAGAGAGCAGGAAGCAAGATGCTTTGGGGCCTCTCTCACACTTTGGAAATAAAGGCAGCCCTTTGGGCCTGGCAGCCCTAGGCCAATGGAGTACACCCAGAGCAGAAGTTCTACCTCAGCCAGATCAGGCCTTCCAAGAAACTGCGTCTCACAGGCCTTTCTCTGTCACGTTGCCGGTAGGCTGTGAGAGCACTGTGCAGAGCCAGTTGTTTCTTAGCTTCCCAAAGATTTGGAAGCAAGATACTTTGGGGACTCTCAGCCCCTTTGGAAACAAGGCGGCCCTTTGGGCCTGGCAGCTCTAGGCCAAAGTAGCACGCCCAGAGCAGGAGTTCTACTTCAGCCAGATCAGGCCTGCCAAGAAACTGCGTTTCACAGGCCTTGGTAAGAGATGTTCCCGGTAGGCTGTAAGAGCACTGGGCAGAGCCAGTTGTTTCTTACCTTCCTGAAAAGCTGGAAGCAAGACGCTTGGGACCCCTCTGCCCGTTTGGGAACAAGGCAGCCTTTTGGGTCGGGAAGCTCTAGGCCAATGGAGCACACGCAGAGCAGGAGTTCTACTTCAGCCTGATCAGGCCTGCAAAGAAACAGCGTTTGACAGGCCTTGGTAAGAGATGTTCCCGGTAGGTGTAAGAGCACTGGGCAGAGCCAGTTGTTTCTTGGCTTCGCAAAGACCGGGAAGCAAGATGCTTTGGGCCTCTCTGCCCCTTGGAAACAGGGCAGCACTTGGGGCCTGGCAGCTCTAGGGCAATGGAGCACACCCAGAGCCGGAGTTCTACTTCAGCCAGATGAGGCCTGCCAAGAAACTGCGTTTCACAGGCCTTTCAAAGACATGTTCCCGGTAGGCTGTAAGAGCACGGGGCAGAGCGAGTTGGTTCTTAGCTTCCCAGAGAGCTGGAAGCAAGATGCTTTGGGGCCTCTCTGCCCCTTTGGAAACAAGGCAGCACCTTGGGCCTGGCAGCTCTAGGGCAATGGAGCACACCCAGAGCAGAAGTTCTACTTCAGCCAAATCAGGCCTGCCAGGAAACGGCGTTTCACAGGCCTTGGTAAGAGATGTTCCCGGTAGGCTGTAAGAGCACTGGGCAACGCCAGATGTTTCTTAGCTTCCCGAAGAGCTGGAAGCAAGATGCTTTGGTGCCACTCTCTCACTTTGGAATCAAGGCAGCCCTTTGGGGCAGGTAGCTCCAGGCCAGTGGAGCACACCCAGAGCAGAAGTTCTACTTCGGCCGGTTCAGGCCACCAACAAACTGCGTTTCACAGGCCTTGGTAAGAGATGTTCCCGGTAGGCTGTAAGAGCACTGGGCAACGCCAGATGTTTCTTAGCTTCCCGAAGAGCTGGAAGCAAGATGCTTTGGGGCCTCTCTGCCCCTTTGCAAACAAGGCGGCCCTTTGGGCCAGGCAGCTCTAGGCCAATGGAGCACACCCAGAGCAGAAGTTCTACTTCAGCTAGATCAGGCCACCTACAAAGTGCGTTTCACAGGCCTTGGTAAGAGATTTTCTCTCAGGCTGTAAGAGCACTGGGCAGAGCCAGTTGTTTCTTAGCTTCCCGAAGAGCTGGAAGCAAGATGCTTTGGGGGCTCCCTGCCCCTTTGCCAACAAGGCCGACCTTTGGGCCTTTCAGCTCTAGGCCAATGGAGCACACCCAGAGCAGAAGTTCTACCTCAGCCAGATAAGGCCTGCCAAGAAACTGCGTTTCAAAGGCTTTGGTAAGAGATGTTCCCGGTACTCTGTCAGAGCACTGGGCAGAGACAGTTGTCTCTTAGCTTCCCAATGAGCTGGAAGCAAGATGCTTTGGGGCCTCTCTGCCCCTTTGCAAACAAGGCATCCCTTTGGGCCTTTCAGCTCTAGGGCAATGGAGCACACCCAGAGCAGAAGTTCTACCTCAGCCAGATCAGGCCTGCCAAGAAACTGCTTTTCACAGGCCTTCGTAAGAGGTGTTCCCGGAAGGCTGTAAGAGTACCTGGCAGAGCGAGTTGTTTCTTAGCTTCAAAAACAGCTGGAAGCAACATGATTTGGGGCCTCTCTCCCCCTTTGGAAACAAAGCAGCCTTTGTGCCTGGCAGCTCTAGGCCAAAGTAGCACACCCAGAGCACAAGTTCTACCTCAGCCAGATAAGGCCTGTCAAGAAGCTGCGTTTCACAGGCCTTTGTATGTGACGTTCCCGGTTGGCTTTGAGAGCACTGTGCAGAGCCAGTTGTTTTAGCTTCCCAGAGAGCAGGAAGCAAGATGCTTTGGGGCCTCTCTCACACTTTGGAAATAAAGGCAGCCCTTTGGGCCTGGCAGCCCTAGGCCAATGGAGTACACCCAGAGCAGAAGTTCTACCTCAGCCAGATCAGGCCTTCCAAGAAACTGCGTCTCACAGGCCTTTCTCTGTCACGTTGCCGGTAGGCTGTGAGAGCACTGTGCAGAGCCAGTTGTTTCTTAGCTTCCCAAAGATTTGGAAGCAAGATACTTTGGGGACTCTCAGCCCCTTTGGAAACAAGGCGGCCCTTTGGGCCTGGCAGCTCTAGGCCAAAGTAGCACGCCCAGAGCAGGAGTTCTACTTCAGCCAGATCAGGCCTGCCAAGAAACTGCGTTTCACAGGCCTTGGTAAGAGATGTTCCCGGTAGGCTGTAAGAGCACTGGGCAGAGCCAGTTGTTTCTTACCTTCCTGAAAAGCTGGAAGCAAGACGCTTGGGACCCCTCTGCCCGTTTGGGAACAAGGCAGCCTTTTGGGTCGGGAAGCTCTAGGCCAATGGAGCACACGCAGAGCAGGAGTTCTACTTCAGCCTGATCAGGCCTGCAAAGAAACAGCGTTTGACAGGCCTTGGTAAGAGATGTTCCCGGTAGGTGTAAGAGCACTGGGCAGAGCCAGTTGTTTCTTGGCTTCGCAAAGACCGGGAAGCAAGATGCTTTGGGCCTCTCTGCCCCTTGGAAACAGGGCAGCACTTGGGGCCTGGCAGCTCTAGGGCAATGGAGCACACCCAGAGCCGGAGTTCTACTTCAGCCAGATGAGGCCTGCCAAGAAACTGCGTTTCACAGGCCTTTCAAAGACATGTTCCCGGTAGGCTGTAAGAGCACGGGGCAGAGCGAGTTGGTTCTTAGCTTCCCAGAGAGCTGGAAGCAAGATGCTTTGGGGCCTCTCTGCCCCTTTGGAAACAAGGCAGCACCTTGGGCCTGGCAGCTCTAGGGCAATGGAGCACACCCAGAGCAGAAGTTCTACTTCAGCCAAATCAGGCCTGCCAGGAAACGGCGTTTCACAGGCCTTGGTAAGAGATGTTCCCGGTAGGCTGTAAGAGCACTGGGCAACGCCAGATGTTTCTTAGCTTCCCGAAGAGCTGGAAGCAAGATGCTTTGGTGCCACTCTCTCACTTTGGAATCAAGGCAGCCCTTTGGGGCAGGTAGCTCCAGGCCAGTGGAGCACACCCAGAGCAGAAGTTCTACTTCGGCCGGTTCAGGCCACCAACAAACTGCGTTTCACAGGCCTTGGTAAGAGATGTTCCCGGTAGGCTGTAAGAGCACTGGGCAACGCCAGATGTTTCTTAGCTTCCCGAAGAGCTGGAAGCAAGATGCTTTGGGGCCTCTCTGCCCCTTTGCAAACAAGGCGGCCCTTTGGGCCAGGCAGCTCTAGGCCAATGGAGCACACCCAGAGCAGAAGTTCTACTTCAGCTAGATCAGGCCACCTACAAAGTGCGTTTCACAGGCCTTGGTAAGAGATTTTCTCTCAGGCTGTAAGAGCACTGGGCAGAGCCAGTTGTTTCTTAGCTTCCCGAAGAGCTGGAAGCAAGATGCTTTGGGGGCTCCCTGCCCCTTTGCCAACAAGGCCGACCTTTGGGCCTTTCAGCTCTAGGCCAATGGAGCACACCCAGAGCAGAAGTTCTACCTCAGCCAGATAAGGCCTGCCAAGAAACTGCGTTTCAAAGGCTTTGGTAAGAGATGTTCCCGGTACTCTGTCAGAGCACTGGGCAGAGACAGTTGTCTCTTAGCTTCCCAATGAGCTGGAAGCAAGATGCTTTGGGGCCTCTCTGCCCCTTTGCAAACAAGGCAGCCCTTTGGGCCTTTCAGCTCTAGGGCAATGGAGCACACCCAGAGCAGAAGTTCTACCTCAGCCAGATCAGGCCTGCCAAGAAACTGCTTTTCACAGGCCTTCGTAAGAGGTGTTCCCGGAAGGCTGTAAGAGTACCTGGCAGAGCGAGTTGTTTCTTAGCTTCAAAAACAGCTGGAAGCAACATGATTTGGGGCCTCTCTCCCCCTTTGGAAACAAAGCAGCCTTTGTGCCTGGCAGCTCTAGGCCAAAGTAGCACACCCAGAGCACAAGTTCTACCTCAGCCAGATAAGGCCTGTCAAGAAGCTGCGTTTCACAGGCCTTTGTATGTGACGTTCCCGGTTGGCTTTGAGAGCACTGTGCAGAGCCAGTTGTTTTAGCTTCCCAGAGAGCAGGAAGCAAGATGCTTTGGGGCCTCTCTCACACTTTGGAAATAAAGGCAGCCCTTTGGGCCTGGCAGCCCTAGGCCAATGGAGTACACCCAGAGCAGAAGTTCTACCTCAGCCAGATCAGGCCTTCCAAGAAACTGCGTCTCACAGGCCTTTCTCTGTCACGTTGCCGGTAGGCTGTGAGAGCACTGTGCAGAGCCAGTTGTTTCTTAGCTTCCCAAAGATTTGGAAGCAAGATACTTTGGGGACTCTCAGCCCCTTTGGAAACAAGGCGGCCCTTTGGGCCTGGCAGCTCTAGGCCAAAGTAGCACGCCCAGAGCAGGAGTTCTACTTCAGCCAGATCAGGCCTGCCAAGAAACTGCGTTTCACAGGCCTTGGTAAGAGATGTTCCCGGTAGGCTGTAAGAGCACTGGGCAGAGCCAGTTGTTTCTTACCTTCCTGAAAAGCTGGAAGCAAGACGCTTGGGACCCCTCTGCCCGTTTGGGAACAAGGCAGCCTTTTGGGTCGGGAAGCTCTAGGCCAATGGAGCACACGCAGAGCAGGAGTTCTACTTCAGCCTGATCAGGCCTGCAAAGAAACAGCGTTTGACAGGCCTTGGTAAGAGATGTTCCCGGTAGGTGTAAGAGCACTGGGCAGAGCCAGTTGTTTCTTAGCTTCGCAAAGACCGGGAAGCAAGATGCTTTGGGCCTCTCTGCCCCTTGGAAACAGGGCAGCACTTGGGGCCTGGCAGCTCTAGGGCAATGGAGCACACCCAGAGCCGGAGTTCTACTTCAGCCAGATGAGGCCTGCCAAGAAACTGCGTTTCACAGGCCTTTCAAAGACATGTTCCCGGTAGGCTGTAAGAGCACGGGGCAGAGCGAGTTGGTTCTTAGCTTCCCAGAGAGCTGGAAGCAAGATGCTTTGGGGCCTCTCTGCCCCTTTGGAAACAAGGCAGCACCTTGGGCCTGGCAGCTCTAGGGCAATGGAGCACACCCAGAGCAGAAGTTCTACTTCAGCCAAATCAGGCCTGCCAGGAAACGGCGTTTCACAGGCCTTGGTAAGAGATGTTCCCGGTAGGCTGTAAGAGCACTGGGCAACGCCAGATGTTTCTTAGCTTCCCGAAGAGCTGGAAGCAAGATGCTTTGGTGCCACTCTCTCACTTTGGAATCAAGGCAGCCCTTTGGGGCAGGTAGCTCCAGGCCAGTGGAGCACACCCAGAGCAGAAGTTCTACTTCGGCCGGTTCAGGCCACCAACAAACTGCGTTTCACAGGCCTTGGTAAGAGATGTTCCCGGTAGGCTGTAAGAGCACTGGGCAACGCCAGATGTTTCTTAGCTTCCCGAAGAGCTGGAAGCAAGATGCTTTGGGGCCTCTCTGCCCCTTTGCAAACAAGGCGGCCCTTTGGGCCAGGCAGCTCTAGGCCAATGGAGCACACCCAGAGCAGAAGTTCTACTTCAGCTAGATCAGGCCACCTACAAAGTGCGTTTCACAGGCCTTGGTAAGAGATTTTCTCTCAGGCTGTAAGAGCACTGGGCAGAGCCAGTTGTTTCTTAGCTTCCCGAAGAGCTGGAAGCAAGATGCTTTGGGGGCTCCCTGCCCCTTTGCCAACAAGGCCGACCTTTGGGCCTTTCAGCTCTAGGCCAATGGAGCACACCCAGAGCAGAAGTTCTACCTCAGCCAGATAAGGCCTGCCAAGAAACTGCGTTTCAAAGGCTTTGGTAAGAGATGTTCCCGGTACTCTGTCAGAGCACTGGGCAGAGACAGTTGTCTCTTAGCTTCCCAATGAGCTGGAAGCAAGATGCTTTGGGGCCTCTCTGCCCCTTTGCAAACAAGGCATCCCTTTGGGCCTTTCAGCTCTAGGGCAATGGAGCACACCCAGAGCAGAAGTTCTACCTCAGCCAGATCAGGCCTTCCAAGAAACTGCGTCTCACAGGCCTTTCTCTGTCACGTTGCCGGTAGGCTGTGAGAGCACTGTGCAGAGCCAGTTGTTTCTTAGCTTCCCAAAGATTTGGAAGCAAGATACTTTGGAGACTCTCAGCCCCTTTGGAAACAAGGCGGCCCTTTGGGCCTGGCAGCTCTAGGCCAAAGTAGCACGCCCAGAGCAGGAGTTCTACTTCAGCCAGATCAGGCCTGCCAAGAAACTGCGTTTCACAGGCCTTGGTAAGAGATGTTCCCGGTAGGCTGTAAGAGCACTGGGCAGAGCCAGTTGTTTCTTACCTTCCTGAAAAGCTGGAAGCAAGACGCTTGGGACCCCTCTGCCCGTTTGGGAACAAGGCAGCCTTTTGGGTCGGGAAGCTCTAGGCCAATGGAGCACACGCAGAGCAGGAGTTCTACTTCAGCCTGATCAGGCCTGCAAAGAAACAGCGTTTGACAGGCCTTGGTAAGAGATGTTCCCGGTAGGTGTAAGAGCACTGGGCAGAGCCAGTTGTTTCTTAGCTTCGCAAAGACCGGGAAGCAAGATGCTTTGGGCCTCTCTGCCCCTTGGAAACAGGGCAGCACTTGGGGCCTGGCAGCTCTAGGGCAATGGAGCACACCCAGAGCCGGAGTTCTACTTCAGCCAGATGAGGCCTGCCAAGAAACTGCGTTTCACAGGCCTTTCAAAGACATGTTCCCGGTAGGCTGTAAGAGCACGGGGCAGAGCGAGTTGGTTCTTAGCTTCCCAGAGAGCTGGAAGCAAGATGCTTTGGGGCCTCTCTGCCCCTTTGGAAACAAGGCAGCACCTTGGGCCTGGCAGCTCTAGGGCAATGGAGCACACCCAGAGCAGAAGTTCTACTTCAGCCAAATCAGGCCTGCCAGGAAACGGCGTTTCACAGGCCTTGGTAAGAGATGTTCCCGGTAGGCTGTAAGAGCACTGGGCAACGCCAGATGTTTCTTAGCTTCCCGAAGAGCTGGAAGCAAGATGCTTTGGTGCCACTCTCTCACTTTGGAATCAAGGCAGCCCTTTGGGGCAGGTAGCTCCAGGCCAGTGGAGCACACCCAGAGCAGAAGTTCTACTTCGGCCGGTTCAGGCCACCAACAAACTGCGTTTCACAGGCCTTGGTAAGAGATGTTCCCGGTAGGCTGTAAGAGCACTGGGCAACGCCAGATGTTTCTTAGCTTCCCGAAGAGCTGGAAGCAAGATGCTTTGGGGCCTCTCTGCCCCTTTGCAAACAAGGCGGCCCTTTGGGCCAGGCAGCTCTAGGCCAATGGAGCACACCCAGAGCAGAAGTTCTACTTCAGCTAGATCAGGCCACCTACAAAGTGCGTTTCACAGGCCTTGGTAAGAGATTTTCTCTCAGGCTGTAAGAGCACTGGGCAGAGCCAGTTGTTTCTTAGCTTCCCGAAGAGCTGGAAGCAAGATGCTTTGGGGGCTCCCTGCCCCTTTGCCAACAAGGCCGACCTTTGGGCCTTTCAGCTCTAGGCCAATGGAGCACACCCAGAGCAGAAGTTCTACCTCAGCCAGATAAGGCCTGCCAAGAAACTGCGTTTCAAAGGCTTTGGTAAGAGATGTTCCCGGTACTCTGTCAGAGCACTGGGCAGAGACAGTTGTCTCTTAGCTTCCCAATGAGCTGGAAGCAAGATGCTTTGGGGCCTCTCTGCCCCTTTGCAAACAAGGCATCCCTTTGGGCCTTTCAGCTCTAGGGCAATGGAGCACACCCAGAGCAGAAGTTCTACCTCAGCCAGATCAGGCCTTCCAAGAAACTGCGTCTCACAGGCCTTTCTCTGTCACGTTGCCGGTAGGCTGTGAGAGCACTGTGCAGAGCCAGTTGTTTCTTAGCTTCCCAAAGATTTGGAAGCAAGATACTTTGGGGACTCTCAGCCCCTTTGGAAACAAGGCGGCCCTTTGGGCCTGGCAGCTCTAGGCCAAAGTAGCACGCCCAGAGCAGGAGTTCTACTTCAGCCAGATCAGGCCTGCCAAGAAACTGCGTTTCACAGGCCTTGGTAAGAGATGTTCCCGGTAGGCTGTAAGAGCACTGGGCAGAGCCAGTTGTTTCTTACCTTCCTGAAAAGCTGGAAGCAAGACGCTTGGGACCCCTCTGCCCGTTTGGGAACAAGGCAGCCTTTTGGGTCGGGAAGCTCTAGGCCAATGGAGCACACGCAGAGCAGGAGTTCTACTTCAGCCTGATCAGGCCTGCAAAGAAACAGCGTTTGACAGGCCTTGGTAAGAGATGTTCCCGGTAGGTGTAAGAGCACTGGGCAGAGCCAGTTGTTTCTTGGCTTCGCAAAGACCGGGAAGCAAGATGCTTTGGGCCTCTCTGCCCCTTGGAAACAGGGCAGCACTTGGGGCCTGGCAGCTCTAGGGCAATGGAGCACACCCAGAGCCGGAGTTCTACTTCAGCCAGATGAGGCCTGCCAAGAAACTGCGTTTCACAGGCCTTTCAAAGACATGTTCCCGGTAGGCTGTAAGAGCACGGGGCAGAGCGAGTTGGTTCTTAGCTTCCCAGAGAGCTGGAAGCAAGATGCTTTGGGGCCTCTCTGCCCCTTTGGAAACAAGGCAGCACCTTGGGCCTGGCAGCTCTAGGGCAATGGAGCACACCCAGAGCAGAAGTTCTACTTCAGCCAAATCAGGCCTGCCAGGAAACGGCGTTTCACAGGCCTTGGTAAGAGATGTTCCCGGTAGGCTGTAAGAGCACTGGGCAACGCCAGATGTTTCTTAGCTTCCCGAAGAGCTGGAAGCAAGATGCTTTGGTGCCACTCTCTCACTTTGGAATCAAGGCAGCCCTTTGGGGCAGGTAGCTCCAGGCCAGTGGAGCACACCCAGAGCAGAAGTTCTACTTCGGCCGGTTCAGGCCACCAACAAACTGCGTTTCACAGGCCTTGGTAAGAGATGTTCCCGGTAGGCTGTAAGAGCACTGGGCAACGCCAGATGTTTCTTAGCTTCCCGAAGAGCTGGAAGCAAGATGCTTTGGGGCCTCTCTGCCCCTTTGCAAACAAGGCGGCCCTTTGGGCCAGGCAGCTCTAGGCCAATGGAGCACACCCAGAGCAGAAGTTCTACTTCAGCTAGATCAGGCCACCTACAAAGTGCGTTTCACAGGCCTTGGTAAGAGATTTTCTCTCAGGCTGTAAGAGCACTGGGCAGAGCCAGTTGTTTCTTAGCTTCCCGAAGAGCTGGAAGCAAGATGCTTTGGGGGCTCCCTGCCCCTTTGCCAACAAGGCCGACCTTTGGGCCTTTCAGCTCTAGGCCAATGGAGCACACCCAGAGCAGAAGTTCTACCTCAGCCAGATAAGGCCTGCCAAGAAACTGCGTTTCAAAGGCTTTGGTAAGAGATGTTCCCGGTACTCTGTCAGAGCACTGGGCAGAGACAGTTGTCTCTTAGCTTCCCAATGAGCTGGAAGCAAGATGCTTTGGGGCCTCTCTGCCCCTTTGCAAACAAGGCAGCCCTTTGGGCCTTTCAGCTCTAGGGCAATGGAGCACACCCAGAGCAGAAGTTCTACCTCAGCCAGATCAGGCCTGCCAAGAAACTGCTTTTCACAGGCCTTCGTAAGAGGTGTTCCCGGAAGGCTGTAAGAGTACCTGGCAGAGCGAGTTGTTTCTTAGCTTCAAAAACAGCTGGAAGCAACATGATTTGGGGCCTCTCTCCCCCTTTGGAAACAAAGCAGCCTTTGTGCCTGGCAGCTCTAGGCCAAAGTAGCACACCCAGAGCACAAGTTCTACCTCAGCCAGATAAGGCCTGTCAAGAAGCTGCGTTTCACAGGCCTTTGTATGTGACGTTCCCGGTTGGCTTTGAGAGCACTGTGCAGAGCCAGTTGTTTTAGCTTCCCAGAGAGCAGGAAGCAAGATGCTTTGGGGCCTCTCTCACACTTTGGAAATAAAGGCAGCCCTTTGGGCCTGGCAGCCCTAGGCCAATGGAGTACACCCAGAGCAGAAGTTCTACCTCAGCCAGATCAGGCCTTCCAAGAAACTGCGTCTCACAGGCCTTTCTCTGTCACGTTGCCGGTAGGCTGTGAGAGCACTGTGCAGAGCCAGTTGTTTCTTAGCTTCCCAAAGATTTGGAAGCAAGATACTTTGGGGACTCTCAGCCCCTTTGGAAACAAGGCGGCCCTTTGGGCCTGGCAGCTCTAGGCCAAAGTAGCACGCCCAGAGCAGGAGTTCTACTTCAGCCAGATCAGGCCTGCCAAGAAACTGCGTTTCACAGGCCTTGGTAAGAGATGTTCCCGGTAGGCTGTAAGAGCACTGGGCAGAGCCAGTTGTTTCTTACCTTCCTGAAAAGCTGGAAGCAAGACGCTTGGGACCCCTCTGCCCGTTTGGGAACAAGGCAGCCTTTTGGGTCGGGAAGCTCTAGGCCAATGGAGCACACGCAGAGCAGGAGTTCTACTTCAGCCTGATCAGGCCTGCAAAGAAACAGCGTTTGACAGGCCTTGGTAAGAGATGTTCCCGGTAGGTGTAAGAGCACTGGGCAGAGCCAGTTGTTTCTTAGCTTCGCAAAGACCGGGAAGCAAGATGCTTTGGGCCTCTCTGCCCCTTGGAAACAGGGCAGCACTTGGGGCCTGGCAGCTCTAGGGCAATGGAGCACACCCAGAGCCGGAGTTCTACTTCAGCCAGATGAGGCCTGCCAAGAAACTGCGTTTCACAGGCCTTTCAAAGACATGTTCCCGGTAGGCTGTAAGAGCACGGGGCAGAGCGAGTTGGTTCTTAGCTTCCCAGAGAGCTGGAAGCAAGATGCTTTGGGGCCTCTCTGCCCCTTTGGAAACAAGGCAGCACCTTGGGCCTGGCAGCTCTAGGGCAATGGAGCACACCCAGAGCAGAAGTTCTACTTCAGCCAAATCAGGCCTGCCAGGAAACGGCGTTTCACAGGCCTTGGTAAGAGATGTTCCCGGTAGGCTGTAAGAGCACTGGGCAACGCCAGATGTTTCTTAGCTTCCCGAAGAGCTGGAAGCAAGATGCTTTGGTGCCACTCTCTCACTTTGGAATCAAGGCAGCCCTTTGGGGCAGGTAGCTCCAGGCCAGTGGAGCACACCCAGAGCAGAAGTTCTACTTCGGCCGGTTCAGGCCACCAACAAACTGCGTTTCACAGGCCTTGGTAAGAGATGTTCCCGGTAGGCTGTAAGAGCACTGGGCAACGCCAGATGTTTCTTAGCTTCCCGAAGAGCTGGAAGCAAGATGCTTTGGGGCCTCTCTGCCCCTTTGCAAACAAGGCGGCCCTTTGGGCCAGGCAGCTCTAGGCCAATGGAGCACACCCAGAGCAGAAGTTCTACTTCAGCTAGATCAGGCCACCTACAAAGTGCGTTTCACAGGCCTTGGTAAGAGATTTTCTCTCAGGCTGTAAGAGCACTGGGCAGAGCCAGTTGTTTCTTAGCTTCCCGAAGAGCTGGAAGCAAGATGCTTTGGGGGCTCCCTGCCCCTTTGCCAACAAGGCCGACCTTTGGGCCTTTCAGCTCTAGGCCAATGGAGCACACCCAGAGCAGAAGTTCTACCTCAGCCAGATAAGGCCTGCCAAGAAACTGCGTTTCAAAGGCTTTGGTAAGAGATGTTCCCGGTACTCTGTCAGAGCACTGGGCAGAGACAGTTGTCTCTTAGCTTCCCAATGAGCTGGAAGCAAGATGCTTTGGGGCCTCTCTGCCCCTTTGCAAACAAGGCATCCCTTTGGGCCTTTCAGCTCTAGGGCAATGGAGCACACCCAGAGCAGAAGTTCTACCTCAGCCAGATCAGGCCTTCCAAGAAACTGCGTCTCACAGGCCTTTCTCTGTCACGTTGCCGGTAGGCTGTGAGAGCACTGTGCAGAGCCAGTTGTTTCTTAGCTTCCCAAAGATTTGGAAGCAAGATACTTTGGAGACTCTCAGCCCCTTTGGAAACAAGGCGGCCCTTTGGGCCTGGCAGCTCTAGGCCAAAGTAGCACGCCCAGAGCAGGAGTTCTACTTCAGCCAGATCAGGCCTGCCAAGAAACTGCGTTTCACAGGCCTTGGTAAGAGATGTTCCCGGTAGGCTGTAAGAGCACTGGGCAGAGCCAGTTGTTTCTTACCTTCCTGAAAAGCTGGAAGCAAGACGCTTGGGACCCCTCTGCCCGTTTGGGAACAAGGCAGCCTTTTGGGTCGGGAAGCTCTAGGCCAATGGAGCACACGCAGAGCAGGAGTTCTACTTCAGCCTGATCAGGCCTGCAAAGAAACAGCGTTTGACAGGCCTTGGTAAGAGATGTTCCCGGTAGGTGTAAGAGCACTGGGCAGAGCCAGTTGTTTCTTAGCTTCGCAAAGACCGGGAAGCAAGATGCTTTGGGCCTCTCTGCCCCTTGGAAACAGGGCAGCACTTGGGGCCTGGCAGCTCTAGGGCAATGGAGCACACCCAGAGCCGGAGTTCTACTTCAGCCAGATGAGGCCTGCCAAGAAACTGCGTTTCACAGGCCTTTCAAAGACATGTTCCCGGTAGGCTGTAAGAGCACGGGGCAGAGCGAGTTGGTTCTTAGCTTCCCAGAGAGCTGGAAGCAAGATGCTTTGGGGCCTCTCTGCCCCTTTGGAAACAAGGCAGCACCTTGGGCCTGGCAGCTCTAGGGCAATGGAGCACACCCAGAGCAGAAGTTCTACTTCAGCCAAATCAGGCCTGCCAGGAAACGGCGTTTCACAGGCCTTGGTAAGAGATGTTCCCGGTAGGCTGTAAGAGCACTGGGCAACGCCAGATGTTTCTTAGCTTCCCGAAGAGCTGGAAGCAAGATGCTTTGGTGCCACTCTCTCACTTTGGAATCAAGGCAGCCCTTTGGGGCAGGTAGCTCCAGGCCAGTGGAGCACACCCAGAGCAGAAGTTCTACTTCGGCCGGTTCAGGCCACCAACAAACTGCGTTTCACAGGCCTTGGTAAGAGATGTTCCCGGTAGGCTGTAAGAGCACTGGGCAACGCCAGATGTTTCTTAGCTTCCCGAAGAGCTGGAAGCAAGATGCTTTGGGGCCTCTCTGCCCCTTTGCAAACAAGGCGGCCCTTTGGGCCAGGCAGCTCTAGGCCAATGGAGCACACCCAGAGCAGAAGTTCTACTTCAGCTAGATCAGGCCACCTACAAAGTGCGTTTCACAGGCCTTGGTAAGAGATTTTCTCTCAGGCTGTAAGAGCACTGGGCAGAGCCAGTTGTTTCTTAGCTTCCCGAAGAGCTGGAAGCAAGATGCTTTGGGGGCTCCCTGCCCCTTTGCCAACAAGGCCGACCTTTGGGCCTTTCAGCTCTAGGCCAATGGAGCACACCCAGAGCAGAAGTTCTACCTCAGCCAGATAAGGCCTGCCAAGAAACTGCGTTTCAAAGGCTTTGGTAAGAGATGTTCCCGGTACTCTGTCAGAGCACTGGGCAGAGACAGTTGTCTCTTAGCTTCCCAATGAGCTGGAAGCAAGATGCTTTGGGGCCTCTCTGCCCCTTTGCAAACAAGGCAGCCCTTTGGGCCTTTCAGCTCTAGGGCAATGGAGCACACCCAGAGCAGAAGTTCTACCTCAGCCAGATCAGGCCTGCCAAGAAACTGCTTTTCACAGGCCTTCGTAAGAGGTGTTCCCGGAAGGCTGTAAGAGTACCTGGCAGAGCGAGTTGTTTCTTAGCTTCAAAAACAGCTGGAAGCAACATGATTTGGGGCCTCTCTCCCCCTTTGGAAACAAAGCAGCCTTTGTGCCTGGCAGCTCTAGGCCAAAGTAGCACACCCAGAGCACAAGTTCTACCTCAGCCAGATAAGGCCTGTCAAGAAGCTGCGTTTCACAGGCCTTTGTATGTGACGTTCCCGGTTGGCTTTGAGAGCACTGTGCAGAGCCAGTTGTTTTAGCTTCCCAGAGAGCAGGAAGCAAGATGCTTTGGGGCCTCTCTCACACTTTGGAAATAAAGGCAGCCCTTTGGGCCTGGCAGCCCTAGGCCAATGGAGTACACCCAGAGCAGAAGTTCTACCTCAGCCAGATCAGGCCTTCCAAGAAACTGCGTCTCACAGGCCTTTCTCTGTCACGTTGCCGGTAGGCTGTGAGAGCACTGTGCAGAGCCAGTTGTTTCTTAGCTTCCCAAAGATTTGGAAGCAAGATACTTTGGGGACTCTCAGCCCCTTTGGAAACAAGGCGGCCCTTTGGGCCTGGCAGCTCTAGGCCAAAGTAGCACGCCCAGAGCAGGAGTTCTACTTCAGCCAGATCAGGCCTGCCAAGAAACTGCGTTTCACAGGCCTTGGTAAGAGATGTTCCCGGTAGGCTGTAAGAGCACTGGGCAGAGCCAGTTGTTTCTTACCTTCCTGAAAAGCTGGAAGCAAGACGCTTGGGACCCCTCTGCCCGTTTGGGAACAAGGCAGCCTTTTGGGTCGGGAAGCTCTAGGCCAATGGAGCACACGCAGAGCAGGAGTTCTACTTCAGCCTGATCAGGCCTGCAAAGAAACAGCGTTTGACAGGCCTTGGTAAGAGATGTTCCCGGTAGGTGTAAGAGCACTGGGCAGAGCCAGTTGTTTCTTAGCTTCGCAAAGACCGGGAAGCAAGATGCTTTGGGCCTCTCTGCCCCTTGGAAACAGGGCAGCACTTGGGGCCTGGCAGCTCTAGGGCAATGGAGCACACCCAGAGCCGGAGTTCTACTTCAGCCAGATGAGGCCTGCCAAGAAACTGCGTTTCACAGGCCTTTCAAAGACATGTTCCCGGTAGGCTGTAAGAGCACGGGGCAGAGCGAGTTGGTTCTTAGCTTCCCAGAGAGCTGGAAGCAAGATGCTTTGGGGCCTCTCTGCCCCTTTGGAAACAAGGCAGCACCTTGGGCCTGGCAGCTCTAGGGCAATGGAGCACACCCAGAGCAGAAGTTCTACTTCAGCCAAATCAGGCCTGCCAGGAAACGGCGTTTCACAGGCCTTGGTAAGAGATGTTCCCGGTAGGCTGTAAGAGCACTGGGCAACGCCAGATGTTTCTTAGCTTCCCGAAGAGCTGGAAGCAAGATGCTTTGGTGCCACTCTCTCACTTTGGAATCAAGGCAGCCCTTTGGGGCAGGTAGCTCCAGGCCAGTGGAGCACACCCAGAGCAGAAGTTCTACTTCGGCCGGTTCAGGCCACCAACAAACTGCGTTTCACAGGCCTTGGTAAGAGATGTTCCCGGTAGGCTGTAAGAGCACTGGGCAACGCCAGATGTTTCTTAGCTTCCCGAAGAGCTGGAAGCAAGATGCTTTGGGGCCTCTCTGCCCCTTTGCAAACAAGGCGGCCCTTTGGGCCAGGCAGCTCTAGGCCAATGGAGCACACCCAGAGCAGAAGTTCTACTTCAGCTAGATCAGGCCACCTACAAAGTGCGTTTCACAGGCCTTGGTAAGAGATTTTCTCTCAGGCTGTAAGAGCACTGGGCAGAGCCAGTTGTTTCTTAGCTTCCCGAAGAGCTGGAAGCAAGATGCTTTGGGGGCTCCCTGCCCCTTTGCCAACAAGGCCGACCTTTGGGCCTTTCAGCTCTAGGCCAATGGAGCACACCCAGAGCAGAAGTTCTACCTCAGCCAGATAAGGCCTGCCAAGAAACTGCGTTTCAAAGGCTTTGGTAAGAGATGTTCCCGGTACTCTGTCAGAGCACTGGGCAGAGACAGTTGTCTCTTAGCTTCCCAATGAGCTGGAAGCAAGATGCTTTGGGGCCTCTCTGCCCCTTTGCAAACAAGGCATCCCTTTGGGCCTTTCAGCTCTAGGGCAATGGAGCACACCCAGAGCAGAAGTTCTACCTCAGCCAGATCAGGCCTGCCAAGAAACTGCTTTTCACAGGCCTTCGTAAGAGGTGTTCCCGGAAGGCTGTAAGAGTACCTGGCAGAGCGAGTTGTTTCTTAGCTTCAAAAACAGCTGGAAGCAACATGATTTGGGGCCTCTCTCCCCCTTTGGAAACAAAGCAGCCTTTGTGCCTGGCAGCTCTAGGCCAAAGTAGCACACCCAGAGCACAAGTTCTACCTCAGCCAGATAAGGCCTGTCAAGAAGCTGCGTTTCACAGGCCTTTGTATGTGACGTTCCCGGTTGGCTTTGAGAGCACTGTGCAGAGCCAGTTGTTTTAGCTTCCCAGAGAGCAGGAAGCAAGATGCTTTGGGGCCTCTCTCACACTTTGGAAATAAAGGCAGCCCTTTGGGCCTGGCAGCCCTAGGCCAATGGAGTACACCCAGAGCAGAAGTTCTACCTCAGCCAGATCAGGCCTTCCAAGAAACTGCGTCTCACAGGCCTTTCTCTGTCACGTTGCCGGTAGGCTGTGAGAGCACTGTGCAGAGCCAGTTGTTTCTTAGCTTCCCAAAGATTTGGAAGCAAGATGCTTTGGGGACTCTCAGCCCCTTTGGAAACAAGGCGGCCCTTTGGGCCTGGCAGCTCTAGGCCAAAGTAGCACGCCCAGAGCAGGAGTTCTACTTCAGCCAGATCAGGCCTGCCAAGAAACTGCGTTTCACAGGCCTTGGTAAGAGATGTTCCCGGTAGGCTGTAAGAGCACTGGGCAGAGCCAGTTGTTTCTTACCTTCCTGAAAAGCTGGAAGCAAGACGCTTGGGACCCCTCTGCCCGTTTGGGAACAAGGCAGCCTTTTGGGTCGGGAAGCTCTAGGCCAATGGAGCACACGCAGAGCAGGAGTTCTACTTCAGCCTGATCAGGCCTGCAAAGAAACAGCGTTTGACAGGCCTTGGTAAGAGATGTTCCCGGTAGGTGTAAGAGCACTGGGCAGAGCCAGTTGTTTCTTAGCTTCGCAAAGACCGGGAAGCAAGATGCTTTGGGCCTCTCTGCCCCTTGGAAACAGGGCAGCACTTGGGGCCTGGCAGCTCTAGGGCAATGGAGCACACCCAGAGCCGGAGTTCTACTTCAGCCAGATGAGGCCTGCCAAGAAACTGCGTTTCACAGGCCTTTCAAAGACATGTTCCCGGTAGGCTGTAAGAGCACGGGGCAGAGCGAGTTGGTTCTTAGCTTCCCAGAGAGCTGGAAGCAAGATGCTTTGGGGCCTCTCTGCCCCTTTGGAAACAAGGCAGCACCTTGGGCCTGGCAGCTCTAGGGCAATGGAGCACACCCAGAGCAGAAGTTCTACTTCAGCCAAATCAGGCCTGCCAGGAAACGGCGTTTCACAGGCCTTGGTAAGAGATGTTCCCGGTAGGCTGTAAGAGCACTGGGCAACGCCAGATGTTTCTTAGCTTCCCGAAGAGCTGGAAGCAAGATGCTTTGGTGCCACTCTCTCACTTTGGAATCAAGGCAGCCCTTTGGGGCAGGTAGCTCCAGGCCAGTGGAGCACACCCAGAGCAGAAGTTCTACTTCGGCCGGTTCAGGCCACCAACAAACTGCGTTTCACAGGCCTTGGTAAGAGATGTTCCCGGTAGGCTGTAAGAGCACTGGGCAACGCCAGATGTTTCTTAGCTTCCCGAAGAGCTGGAAGCAAGATGCTTTGGGGCCTCTCTGCCCCTTTGCAAACAAGGCGGCCCTTTGGGCCAGGCAGCTCTAGGCCAATGGAGCACACCCAGAGCAGAAGTTCTACTTCAGCTAGATCAGGCCACCTACAAAGTGCGTTTCACAGGCCTTGGTAAGAGATTTTCTCTCAGGCTGTAAGAGCACTGGGCAGAGCCAGTTGTTTCTTAGCTTCCCGAAGAGCTGGAAGCAAGATGCTTTGGGGGCTCCCTGCCCCTTTGCCAACAAGGCCGACCTTTGGGCCTTTCAGCTCTAGGCCAATGGAGCACACCCAGAGCAGAAGTTCTACCTCAGCCAGATAAGGCCTGCCAAGAAACTGCGTTTCAAAGGCTTTGGTAAGAGATGTTCCCGGTACTCTGTCAGAGCACTGGGCAGAGACAGTTGTCTCTTAGCTTCCCAATGAGCTGGAAGCAAGATGCTTTGGGGCCTCTCTGCCCCTTTGCAAACAAGGCATCCCTTTGGGCCTTTCAGCTCTAGGGCAATGGAGCACACCCAGAGCAGAAGTTCTACCTCAGCCAGATCAGGCCTGCCAAGAAACTGCTTTTCACAGGCCTTCGTAAGAGGTGTTCCCGGAAGGCTGTAAGAGTACCTGGCAGAGCGAGTTGTTTCTTAGCTTCAAAAACAGCTGGAAGCAACATGATTTGGGGCCTCTCTCCCCCTTTGGAAACAAAGCAGCCTTTGTGCCTGGCAGCTCTAGGCCAAAGTAGCACACCCAGAGCACAAGTTCTACCTCAGCCAGATAAGGCCTGTCAAGAAGCTGCGTTTCACAGGCCTTTGTATGTGACGTTCCCGGTTGGCTTTGAGAGCACTGTGCAGAGCCAGTTGTTTTAGCTTCCCAGAGAGCAGGAAGCAAGATGCTTTGGGGCCTCTCTCACACTTTGGAAATAAAGGCAGCCCTTTGGGCCTGGCAGCCCTAGGCCAATGGAGTACACCCAGAGCAGAAGTTCTACCTCAGCCAGATCAGGCCTTCCAAGAAACTGCGTCTCACAGGCCTTTCTCTGTCACGTTGCCGGTAGGCTGTGAGAGCACTGTGCAGAGCCAGTTGTTTCTTAGCTTCCCAAAGATTTGGAAGCAAGATGCTTTGGGGACTCTCAGCCCCTTTGGAAACAAGGCGGCCCTTTGGGCCTGGCAGCTCTAGGCCAAAGTAGCACGCCCAGAGCAGGAGTTCTACTTCAGCCAGATCAGGCCTGCCAAGAAACTGCGTTTCACAGGCCTTGGTAAGAGATGTTCCCGGTAGGCTGTAAGAGCACTGGGCAGAGCCAGTTGTTTCTTACCTTCCTGAAAAGCTGGAAGCAAGACGCTTGGGACCCCTCTGCCCGTTTGGGAACAAGGCAGCCTTTTGGGTCGGGAAGCTCTAGGCCAATGGAGCACACGCAGAGCAGGAGTTCTACTTCAGCCTGATCAGGCCTGCAAAGAAACAGCGTTTGACAGGCCTTGGTAAGAGATGTTCCCGGTAGGTGTAAGAGCACTGGGCAGAGCCAGTTGTTTCTTAGCTTCGCAAAGACCGGGAAGCAAGATGCTTTGGGCCTCTCTGCCCCTTGGAAACAGGGCAGCACTTGGGGCCTGGCAGCTCTAGGGCAATGGAGCACACCCAGAGCCGGAGTTCTACTTCAGCCAGATGAGGCCTGCCAAGAAACTGCGTTTCACAGGCCTTTCAAAGACATGTTCCCGGTAGGCTGTAAGAGCACGGGGCAGAGCGAGTTGGTTCTTAGCTTCCCAGAGAGCTGGAAGCAAGATGCTTTGGGGCCTCTCTGCCCCTTTGGAAACAAGGCAGCACCTTGGGCCTGGCAGCTCTAGGGCAATGGAGCACACCCAGAGCAGAAGTTCTACTTCAGCCAAATCAGGCCTGCCAGGAAACGGCGTTTCACAGGCCTTGGTAAGAGATGTTCCCGGTAGGCTGTAAGAGCACTGGGCAACGCCAGATGTTTCTTAGCTTCCCGAAGAGCTGGAAGCAAGATGCTTTGGTGCCACTCTCTCACTTTGGAATCAAGGCAGCCCTTTGGGGCAGGTAGCTCCAGGCCAGTGGAGCACACCCAGAGCAGAAGTTCTACTTCGGCCGGTTCAGGCCACCAACAAACTGCGTTTCACAGGCCTTGGTAAGAGATGTTCCCGGTAGGCTGTAAGAGCACTGGGCAACGCCAGATGTTTCTTAGCTTCCCGAAGAGCTGGAAGCAAGATGCTTTGGGGCCTCTCTGCCCCTTTGCAAACAAGGCGGCCCTTTGGGCCAGGCAGCTCTAGGCCAATGGAGCACACCCAGAGCAGAAGTTCTACTTCAGCTAGATCAGGCCACCTACAAAGTGCGTTTCACAGGCCTTGGTAAGAGATTTTCTCTCAGGCTGTAAGAGCACTGGGCAGAGCCAGTTGTTTCTTAGCTTCCCGAAGAGCTGGAAGCAAGATGCTTTGGGGGCTCCCTGCCCCTTTGCCAACAAGGCCGACCTTTGGGCCTTTCAGCTCTAGGCCAATGGAGCACACCCAGAGCAGAAGTTCTACCTCAGCCAGATAAGGCCTGCCAAGAAACTGCGTTTCAAAGGCTTTGGTAAGAGATGTTCCCGGTACTCTGTCAGAGCACTGGGCAGAGACAGTTGTCTCTTAGCTTCCCAATGAGCTGGAAGCAAGATGCTTTGGGGCCTCTCTGCCCCTTTGCAAACAAGGCATCCCTTTGGGCCTTTCAGCTCTAGGGCAATGGAGCACACCCAGAGCAGAAGTTCTACCTCAGCCAGATCAGGCCTGCCAAGAAACTGCTTTTCACAGGCCTTCGTAAGAGGTGTTCCCGGAAGGCTGTAAGAGTACCTGGCAGAGCGAGTTGTTTCTTAGCTTCAAAAACAGCTGGAAGCAACATGATTTGGGGCCTCTCTCCCCCTTTGGAAACAAAGCAGCCTTTGTGCCTGGCAGCTCTAGGCCAAAGTAGCACACCCAGAGCACAAGTTCTACCTCAGCCAGATAAGGCCTGTCAAGAAGCTGCGTTTCACAGGCCTTTGTATGTGACGTTCCCGGTTGGCTTTGAGAGCACTGTGCAGAGCCAGTTGTTTTAGCTTCCCAGAGAGCAGGAAGCAAGATGCTTTTGGGCCTCTCTCACACTTTGGAAATAAAGGCAGCCCTTTGGGCCTGGCAGCCCTAGGCCAATGGAGTACACCCAGAGCAGAAGTTCTACCTCAGCCAGATCAGGCCTTCCAAGAAACTGCGTCTCACAGGCCTTTCTCTGTCACGTTGCCGGTAGGCTGTGAGAGCACTGTGCAGAGCCAGTTGTTTCTTAGCTTCCCAAAGATTTGGAAGCAAGATGCTTTGGGGACTCTCAGCCCCTTTGGAAACAAGGCGGCCCTTTGGGCCTGGCAGCTCTAGGCCAAAGTAGCACGCCCAGAGCAGGAGTTCTACTTCAGCCAGATCAGGCCTGCCAAGAAACTGCGTTTCACAGGCCTTGGTAAGAGATGTTCCCGGTAGGCTGTAAGAGCACTGGGCAGAGCCAGTTGTTTCTTACCTTCCTGAAAAGCTGGAAGCAAGACGCTTGGGACCCCTCTGCCCGTTTGGGAACAAGGCAGCCTTTTGGGTCGGGAAGCTCTAGGCCAATGGAGCACACGCAGAGCAGGAGTTCTACTTCAGCCTGATCAGGCCTGCAAAGAAACAGCGTTTGACAGGCCTTGGTAAGAGATGTTCCCGGTAGGTGTAAGAGCACTGGGCAGAGCCAGTTGTTTCTTAGCTTCGCAAAGACCGGGAAGCAAGATGCTTTGGGCCTCTCTGCCCCTTGGAAACAGGGCAGCACTTGGGGCCTGGCAGCTCTAGGGCAATGGAGCACACCCAGAGCCGGAGTTCTACTTCAGCCAGATGAGGCCTGCCAAGAAACTGCGTTTCACAGGCCTTTCAAAGACATGTTCCCGGTAGGCTGTAAGAGCACGGGCCAGAGCGAGTTGGTTCTTAGCTTCCCAGAGAGCTGGAAGCAAGATGCTTTGGGGCCTCTCTGCCCCTTTGGAAACAAGGCAGCACCTTGGGCCTGGCAGCTCTAGGGCAATGGAGCACACCCAGAGCAGAAGTTCTACTTCAGCCAAATCAGGCCTGCCAGGAAACGGCGTTTCACAGGCCTTGGTAAGAGATGTTCCCGGTAGGCTGTAAGAGCACTGGGCAACGCCAGATGTTTCTTAGCTTCCCGAAGAGCTGGAAGCAAGATGCTTTGGTGCCACTCTCTCACTTTGGAATCAAGGCAGCCCTTTGGGGCAGGTAGCTCCAGGCCAGTGGAGCACACCCAGAGCAGAAGTTCTACTTCGGCCGGTTCAGGCCACCAACAAACTGCGTTTCACAGGCCTTGGTAAGAGATGTTCCCGGTAGGCTGTAAGAGCACTGGGCAACGCCAGATGTTTCTTAGCTTCCCGAAGAGCTGGAAGCAAGATGCTTTGGGGCCTCTCTGCCCCTTTGCAAACAAGGCGGCCCTTTGGGCCAGGCAGCTCTAGGCCAATGGAGCACACCCAGAGCAGAAGTTCTACTTCAGCTAGATCAGGCCACCTACAAAGTGCGTTTCACAGGCCTTGGTAAGAGATTTTCTCTCAGGCTGTAAGAGCACTGGGCAGAGCCAGTTGTTTCTTAGCTTCCCGAAGAGCTGGAAGCAAGATGCTTTGGGGGCTCCCTGCCCCTTTGCCAACAAGGCCGACCTTTGGGCCTTTCAGCTCTAGGCCAATGGAGCACACCCAGAGCAGAAGTTCTACCTCAGCCAGATAAGGCCTGCCAAGAAACTGCGTTTCAAAGGCTTTGGTAAGAGATGTTCCCGGTACTCTGTCAGAGCACTGGGCAGAGACAGTTGTCTCTTAGCTTCCCAATGAGCTGGAAGCAAGATGCTTTGGGGCCTCTCTGCCCCTTTGCAAACAAGGCATCCCTTTGGGCCTTTCAGCTCTAGGGCAATGGAGCACACCCAGAGCAGAAGTTCTACCTCAGCCAGATCAGGCCTGCCAAGAAACTGCTTTTCACAGGCCTTCGTAAGAGGTGTTCCCGGAAGGCTGTAAGAGTACCTGGCAGAGCGAGTTGTTTCTTAGCTTCAAAAACAGCTGGAAGCAACATGATTTGGGGCCTCTCTCCCCCTTTGGAAACAAAGCAGCCTTTGTGCCTGGCAGCTCTAGGCCAAAGTAGCACACCCAGAGCACAAGTTCTACCTCAGCCAGATAAGGCCTGTCAAGAAGCTGCGTTTCACAGGCCTTTGTATGTGACGTTCCCGGTTGGCTTTGAGAGCACTGTGCAGAGCCAGTTGTTTTAGCTTCCCAGAGAGCAGGAAGCAAGATGCTTTGGGGCCTCTCTCACACTTTGGAAATAAAGGCAGCCCTTTGGGCCTGGCAGCCCTAGGCCAATGGAGTACACCCAGAGCAGAAGTTCTACCTCAGCCAGATCAGGCCTTCCAAGAAACTGCGTCTCACAGGCCTTTCTCTGTCACGTTGCCGGTAGGCTGTGAGAGCACTGTGCAGAGCCAGTTGTTTCTTAGCTTCCCAAAGATTTGGAAGCAAGATGCTTTGGGGACTCTCAGCCCCTTTGGAAACAAGGCGGCCCTTTGGGCCTGGCAGCTCTAGGCCAAAGTAGCACGCCCAGAGCAGGAGTTCTACTTCAGCCAGATCAGGCCTGCCAAGAAACTGCGTTTCACAGGCCTTGGTAAGAGATGTTCCCGGTAGGCTGTAAGAGCACTGGGCAGAGCCAGTTGTTTCTTACCTTCCTGAAAAGCTGGAAGCAAGACGCTTGGGACCCCTCTGCCCGTTTGGGAACAAGGCAGCCTTTTGGGTCGGGAAGCTCTAGGCCAATGGAGCACACGCAGAGCAGGAGTTCTACTTCAGCCTGATCAGGCCTGCAAAGAAACAGCGTTTGACAGGCCTTGGTAAGAGATGTTCCCGGTAGGTGTAAGAGCACTGGGCAGAGCCAGTTGTTTCTTAGCTTCGCAAAGACCGGGAAGCAAGATGCTTTGGGCCTCTCTGCCCCTTGGAAACAGGGCAGCACTTGGGGCCTGGCAGCTCTAGGGCAATGGAGCACACCCAGAGCCGGAGTTCTACTTCAGCCAGATGAGGCCTGCCAAGAAACTGCGTTTCACAGGCCTTTCAAAGACATGTTCCCGGTAGGCTGTAAGAGCACGGGCCAGAGCGAGTTGGTTCTTAGCTTCCCAGAGAGCTGGAAGCAAGATGCTTTGGGGCCTCTCTGCCCCTTTGGAAACAAGGCAGCACCTTGGGCCTGGCAGCTCTAGGGCAATGGAGCACACCCAGAGCAGAAGTTCTACTTCAGCCAAATCAGGCCTGCCAGGAAACGGCGTTTCACAGGCCTTGGTAAGAGATGTTCCCGGTAGGCTGTAAGAGCACTGGGCAACGCCAGATGTTTCTTAGCTTCCCGAAGAGCTGGAAGCAAGATGCTTTGGTGCCACTCTCTCACTTTGGAATCAAGGCAGCCCTTTGGGGCAGGTAGCTCCAGGCCAGTGGAGCACACCCAGAGCAGAAGTTCTACTTCGGCCGGTTCAGGCCACCAACAAACTGCGTTTCACAGGCCTTGGTAAGAGATGTTCCCGGTAGGCTGTAAGAGCACTGGGCAACGCCAGATGTTTCTTAGCTTCCCGAAGAGCTGGAAGCAAGATGCTTTGGGGCCTCTCTGCCCCTTTGCAAACAAGGCGGCCCTTTGGGCCAGGCAGCTCTAGGCCAATGGAGCACACCCAGAGCAGAAGTTCTACTTCAGCTAGATCAGGCCACCTACAAAGTGCGTTTCACAGGCCTTGGTAAGAGATTTTCTCTCAGGCTGTAAGAGCACTG
Organism: Equus asinus; assembly: GCF_041296235.1. Taxonomy (NCBI): domain Eukaryota; kingdom Metazoa; phylum Chordata; class Mammalia; order Perissodactyla; family Equidae; genus Equus; species Equus asinus. The sequence goes on from NW_027225523.1 coordinate 3,364,580, forward strand.
GGCAGAGCCAGTTGTTTCTTAGCTTCCCGAAGAGCTGGAAGCAAGATGCTTTGGGGGCTCCCTGCCCCTTTGCCAACAAGGCCGACCTTTGGGCCTTTCAGCTCTAGGCCAATGGAGCACACCCAGAGCAGAAGTTCTACCTCAGCCAGATAAGGCCTGCCAAGAAACTGCGTTTCAAAGGCTTTGGTAAGAGATGTTCCCGGTACTCTGTCAGAGCACTGGGCAGAGACAGTTGTCTCTTAGCTTCCCAATGAGCTGGAAGCAAGATGCTTTGGGGCCTCTCTGCCCCTTTGCAAACAAGGCATCCCTTTGGGCCTTTCAGCTCTAGGGCAATGGAGCACACCCAGAGCAGAAGTTCTACCTCAGCCAGATCAGGCCTGCCAAGAAACTGCTTTTCACAGGCCTTCGTAAGAGGTGTTCCCGGAAGGCTGTAAGAGTACCTGGCAGAGCGAGTTGTTTCTTAGCTTCAAAAACAGCTGGAAGCAACATGATTTGGGGCCTCTCTCCCCCTTTGGAAACAAAGCAGCCTTTGTGCCTGGCAGCTCTAGGCCAAAGTAGCACACCCAGAGCACAAGTTCTACCTCAGCCAGATAAGGCCTGTCAAGAAGCTGCGTTTCACAGGCCTTTGTATGTGACGTTCCCGGTTGGCTTTGAGAGCACTGTGCAGAGCCAGTTGTTTTAGCTTCCCAGAGAGCAGGAAGCAAGATGCTTTGGGGCCTCTCTCACACTTTGGAAATAAAGGCAGCCCTTTGGGCCTGGCAGCCCTAGGCCAATGGAGTACACCCAGAGCAGAAGTTCTACCTCAGCCAGATCAGGCCTTCCAAGAAACTGCGTCTCACAGGCCTTTCTCTGTCACGTTGCCGGTAGGCTGTGAGAGCACTGTGCAGAGCCAGTTGTTTCTTAGCTTCCCAAAGATTTGGAAGCAAGATGCTTTGGGGACTCTCAGCCCCTTTGGAAACAAGGCGGCCCTTTGGGCCTGGCAGCTCTAGGCCAAAGTAGCACGCCCAGAGCAGGAGTTCTACTTCAGCCAGATCAGGCCTGCCAAGAAACTGCGTTTCACAGGCCTTGGTAAGAGATGTTCCCGGTAGGCTGTAAGAGCACTGGGCAGAGCCAGTTGTTTCTTACCTTCCTGAAAAGCTGGAAGCAAGACGCTTGGGACCCCTCTGCCCGTTTGGGAACAAGGCAGCCTTTTGGGTCGGGAAGCTCTAGGCCAATGGAGCACACGCAGAGCAGGAGTTCTACTTCAGCCTGATCAGGCCTGCAAAGAAACAGCGTTTGACAGGCCTTGGTAAGAGATGTTCCCGGTAGGTGTAAGAGCACTGGGCAGAGCCAGTTGTTTCTTAGCTTCGCAAAGACCGGGAAGCAAGATGCTTTGGGCCTCTCTGCCCCTTGGAAACAGGGCAGCACTTGGGGCCTGGCAGCTCTAGGGCAATGGAGCACACCCAGAGCCGGAGTTCTACTTCAGCCAGATGAGGCCTGCCAAGAAACTGCGTTTCACAGGCCTTTCAAAGACATGTTCCCGGTAGGCTGTAAGAGCACGGGGCAGAGCGAGTTGGTTCTTAGCTTCCCAGAGAGCTGGAAGCAAGATGCTTTGGGGCCTCTCTGCCCCTTTGGAAACAAGGCAGCACCTTGGGCCTGGCAGCTCTAGGGCAATGGAGCACACCCAGAGCAGAAGTTCTACTTCAGCCAAATCAGGCCTGCCAGGAAACGGCGTTTCACAGGCCTTGGTAAGAGATGTTCCCGGTAGGCTGTAAGAGCACTGGGCAACGCCAGATGTTTCTTAGCTTCCCGAAGAGCTGGAAGCAAGATGCTTTGGTGCCACTCTCTCACTTTGGAATCAAGGCAGCCCTTTGGGGCAGGTAGCTCCAGGCCAGTGGAGCACACCCAGAGCAGAAGTTCTACTTCGGCCGGTTCAGGCCACCAACAAACTGCGTTTCACAGGCCTTGGTAAGAGATGTTCCCGGTAGGCTGTAAGAGCACTGGGCAACGCCAGATGTTTCTTAGCTTCCCGAAGAGCTGGAAGCAAGATGCTTTGGGGCCTCTCTGCCCCTTTGCAAACAAGGCGGCCCTTTGGGCCAGGCAGCTCTAGGCCAATGGAGCACACCCAGAGCAGAAGTTCTACTTCAGCTAGATCAGGCCACCTACAAAGTGCGTTTCACAGGCCTTGGTAAGAGATTTTCTCTCAGGCTGTAAGAGCACTGGGCAGAGCCAGTTGTTTCTTAGCTTCCCGAAGAGCTGGAAGCAAGATGCTTTGGGGGCTCCCTGCCCCTTTGCCAACAAGGCCGACCTTTGGGCCTTTCAGCTCTAGGCCAATGGAGCACACCCAGAGCAGAAGTTCTACCTCAGCCAGATAAGGCCTGCCAAGAAACTGCGTTTCAAAGGCTTTGGTAAGAGATGTTCCCGGTACTCTGTCAGAGCACTGGGCAGAGACAGTTGTCTCTTAGCTTCCCAATGAGCTGGAAGCAAGATGCTTTGGGGCCTCTCTGCCCCTTTGCAAACAAGGCATCCCTTTGGGCCTTTCAGCTCTAGGGCAATGGAGCACACCCAGAGCAGAAGTTCTACCTCAGCCAGATCAGGCCTGCCAAGAAACTGCTTTTCACAGGCCTTCGTAAGAGGTGTTCCCGGAAGGCTGTAAGAGTACCTGGCAGAGCGAGTTGTTTCTTAGCTTCAAAAACAGCTGGAAGCAACATGATTTGGGGCCTCTCTCCCCCTTTGGAAACAAAGCAGCCTTTGTGCCTGGCAGCTCTAGGCCAAAGTAGCACACCCAGAGCACAAGTTCTACCTCAGCCAGATAAGGCCTGTCAAGAAGCTGCGTTTCACAGGCCTTTGTATGTGACGTTCCCGGTTGGCTTTGAGAGCACTGTGCAGAGCCAGTTGTTTTAGCTTCCCAGAGAGCAGGAAGCAAGATGCTTTGGGGCCTCTCTCACACTTTGGAAATAAAGGCAGCCCTTTGGGCCTGGCAGCCCTAGGCCAATGGAGTACACCCAGAGCAGAAGTTCTACCTCAGCCAGATCAGGCCTTCCAAGAAACTGCGTCTCACAGGCCTTTCTCTGTCACGTTGCCGGTAGGCTGTGAGAGCACTGTGCAGAGCCAGTTGTTTCTTAGCTTCCCAAAGATTTGGAAGCAAGATGCTTTGGGGACTCTCAGCCCCTTTGGAAACAAGGCGGCCCTTTGGGCCTGGCAGCTCTAGGCCAAAGTAGCACGCCCAGAGCAGGAGTTCTACTTCAGCCAGATCAGGCCTGCCAAGAAACTGCGTTTCACAGGCCTTGGTAAGAGATGTTCCCGGTAGGCTGTAAGAGCACTGGGCAGAGCCAGTTGTTTCTTACCTTCCTGAAAAGCTGGAAGCAAGACGCTTGGGACCCCTCTGCCCGTTTGGGAACAAGGCAGCCTTTTGGGTCGGGAAGCTCTAGGCCAATGGAGCACACGCAGAGCAGGAGTTCTACTTCAGCCTGATCAGGCCTGCAAAGAAACAGCGTTTGACAGGCCTTGGTAAGAGATGTTCCCGGTAGGTGTAAGAGCACTGGGCAGAGCCAGTTGTTTCTTAGCTTCGCAAAGACCGGGAAGCAAGATGCTTTGGGCCTCTCTGCCCCTTGGAAACAGGGCAGCACTTGGGGCCTGGCAGCTCTAGGGCAATGGAGCACACCCAGAGCCGGAGTTCTACTTCAGCCAGATGAGGCCTGCCAAGAAACTGCGTTTCACAGGCCTTTCAAAGACATGTTCCCGGTAGGCTGTAAGAGCACGGGCCAGAGCGAGTTGGTTCTTAGCTTCCCAGAGAGCTGGAAGCAAGATGCTTTGGGGCCTCTCTGCCCCTTTGGAAACAAGGCAGCACCTTGGGCCTGGCAGCTCTAGGGCAATGGAGCACACCCAGAGCAGAAGTTCTACTTCAGCCAAATCAGGCCTGCCAGGAAACGGCGTTTCACAGGCCTTGGTAAGAGATGTTCCCGGTAGGCTGTAAGAGCACTGGGCAACGCCAGATGTTTCTTAGCTTCCCGAAGAGCTGGAAGCAAGATGCTTTGGTGCCACTCTCTCACTTTGGAATCAAGGCAGCCCTTTGGGGCAGGTAGCTCCAGGCCAGTGGAGCACACCCAGAGCAGAAGTTCTACTTCGGCCGGTTCAGGCCACCAACAAACTGCGTTTCACAGGCCTTGGTAAGAGATGTTCCCGGTAGGCTGTAAGAGCACTGGGCAACGCCAGATGTTTCTTAGCTTCCCGAAGAGCTGGAAGCAAGATGCTTTGGGGCCTCTCTGCCCCTTTGCAAACAAGGCGGCCCTTTGGGCCAGGCAGCTCTAGGCCAATGGAGCACACCCAGAGCAGAAGTTCTACTTCAGCTAGATCAGGCCACCTACAAAGTGCGTTTCACAGGCCTTGGTAAGAGATTTTCTCTCAGGCTGTAAGAGCACTGGGCAGAGCCAGTTGTTTCTTAGCTTCCCGAAGAGCTGGAAGCAAGATGCTTTGGGGGCTCCCTGCCCCTTTGCCAACAAGGCCGACCTTTGGGCCTTTCAGCTCTAGGCCAATGGAGCACACCCAGAGCAGAAGTTCTACCTCAGCCAGATAAGGCCTGCCAAGAAACTGCGTTTCAAAGGCTTTGGTAAGAGATGTTCCCGGTACTCTGTCAGAGCACTGGGCAGAGACAGTTGTCTCTTAGCTTCCCAATGAGCTGGAAGCAAGATGCTTTGGGGCCTCTCTGCCCCTTTGCAAACAAGGCATCCCTTTGGGCCTTTCAGCTCTAGGGCAATGGAGCACACCCAGAGCAGAAGTTCTACCTCAGCCAGATCAGGCCTGCCAAGAAACTGCTTTTCACAGGCCTTCGTAAGAGGTGTTCCCGGAAGGCTGTAAGAGTACCTGGCAGAGCGAGTTGTTTCTTAGCTTCAAAAACAGCTGGAAGCAACATGATTTGGGGCCTCTCTCCCCCTTTGGAAACAAAGCAGCCTTTGTGCCTGGCAGCTCTAGGCCAAAGTAGCACACCCAGAGCACAAGTTCTACCTCAGCCAGATAAGGCCTGTCAAGAAGCTGCGTTTCACAGGCCTTTGTATGTGACGTTCCCGGTTGGCTTTGAGAGCACTGTGCAGAGCCAGTTGTTTTAGCTTCCCAGAGAGCAGGAAGCAAGATGCTTTGGGGCCTCTCTCACACTTTGGAAATAAAGGCAGCCCTTTGGGCCTGGCAGCCCTAGGCCAATGGAGTACACCCAGAGCAGAAGTTCTACCTCAGCCAGATCAGGCCTTCCAAGAAACTGCGTCTCACAGGCCTTTCTCTGTCACGTTGCCGGTAGGCTGTGAGAGCACTGTGCAGAGCCAGTTGTTTCTTAGCTTCCCAAAGATTTGGAAGCAAGATGCTTTGGGGACTCTCAGCCCCTTTGGAAACAAGGCGGCCCTTTGGGCCTGGCAGCTCTAGGCCAAAGTAGCACGCCCAGAGCAGGAGTTCTACTTCAGCCAGATCAGGCCTGCCAAGAAACTGCGTTTCACAGGCCTTGGTAAGAGATGTTCCCGGTAGGCTGTAAGAGCACTGGGCAGAGCCAGTTGTTTCTTACCTTCCTGAAAAGCTGGAAGCAAGACGCTTGGGACCCCTCTGCCCGTTTGGGAACAAGGCAGCCTTTTGGGTCGGGAAGCTCTAGGCCAATGGAGCACACGCAGAGCAGGAGTTCTACTTCAGCCTGATCAGGCCTGCAAAGAAACAGCGTTTGACAGGCCTTGGTAAGAGATGTTCCCGGTAGGTGTAAGAGCACTGGGCAGAGCCAGTTGTTTCTTAGCTTCGCAAAGACCGGGAAGCAAGATGCTTTGGGCCTCTCTGCCCCTTGGAAACAGGGCAGCACTTGGGGCCTGGCAGCTCTAGGGCAATGGAGCACACCCAGAGCCGGAGTTCTACTTCAGCCAGATGAGGCCTGCCAAGAAACTGCGTTTCACAGGCCTTTCAAAGACATGTTCCCGGTAGGCTGTAAGAGCACGGGGCAGAGCGAGTTGGTTCTTAGCTTCCCAGAGAGCTGGAAGCAAGATGCTTTGGGGCCTCTCTGCCCCTTTGGAAACAAGGCAGCACCTTGGGCCTGGCAGCTCTAGGGCAATGGAGCACACCCAGAGCAGAAGTTCTACTTCAGCCAAATCAGGCCTGCCAGGAAACGGCGTTTCACAGGCCTTGGTAAGAGATGTTCCCGGTAGGCTGTAAGAGCACTGGGCAACGCCAGATGTTTCTTAGCTTCCCGAAGAGCTGGAAGCAAGATGCTTTGGTGCCACTCTCTCACTTTGGAATCAAGGCAGCCCTTTGGGGCAGGTAGCTCCAGGCCAGTGGAGCACACCCAGAGCAGAAGTTCTACTTCGGCCGGTTCAGGCCACCAACAAACTGCGTTTCACAGGCCTTGGTAAGAGATGTTCCCGGTAGGCTGTAAGAGCACTGGGCAACGCCAGATGTTTCTTAGCTTCCCGAAGAGCTGGAAGCAAGATGCTTTGGGGCCTCTCTGCCCCTTTGCAAACAAGGCGGCCCTTTGGGCCAGGCAGCTCTAGGCCAATGGAGCACACCCAGAGCAGAAGTTCTACTTCAGCTAGATCAGGCCACCTACAAAGTGCGTTTCACAGGCCTTGGTAAGAGATTTTCTCTCAGGCTGTAAGAGCACTGGGCAGAGCCAGTTGTTTCTTAGCTTCCCGAAGAGCTGGAAGCAAGATGCTTTGGGGGCTCCCTGCCCCTTTGCCAACAAGGCCGACCTTTGGGCCTTTCAGCTCTAGGCCAATGGAGCACACCCAGAGCAGAAGTTCTACCTCAGCCAGATAAGGCCTGCCAAGAAACTGCGTTTCAAAGGCTTTGGTAAGAGATGTTCCCGGTACTCTGTCAGAGCACTGGGCAGAGACAGTTGTCTCTTAGCTTCCCAATGAGCTGGAAGCAAGATGCTTTGGGGCCTCTCTGCCCCTTTGCAAACAAGGCATCCCTTTGGGCCTTTCAGCTCTAGGGCAATGGAGCACACCCAGAGCAGAAGTTCTACCTCAGCCAGATCAGGCCTGCCAGGAAACGGCGTTTCACAGGCCTTCGTAAGAGGTGTTCCCGGAAGGCTGTAAGAGTACCTGGCAGAGCGAGTTGTTTCTTAGCTTCAAAAACAGCTGGAAGCAACATGATTTGGGGCCTCTCTCCCCCTTTGGAAACAAAGCAGCCTTTGTGCCTGGCAGCTCTAGGCCAAAGTAGCACACCCAGAGCACAAGTTCTACCTCAGCCAGATAAGGCCTGTCAAGAAGCTGCGTTTCACAGGCCTTTGTATGTGACGTTCCCGGTTGGCTTTGAGAGCACTGTGCAGAGCCAGTTGTTTTAGCTTCCCAGAGAGCAGGAAGCAAGATGCTTTGGGGCCTCTCTCACACTTTGGAAATAAAGGCAGCCCTTTGGGCCTGGCAGCCCTAGGCCAATGGAGTACACCCAGAGCAGAAGTTCTACCTCAGCCAGATCAGGCCTTCCAAGAAACTGCGTCTCACAGGCCTTTCTCTGTCACGTTGCCGGTAGGCTGTGAGAGCACTGTGCAGAGCCAGTTGTTTCTTAGCTTCCCAAAGATTTGGAAGCAAGATGCTTTGGGGACTCTCAGCCCCTTTGGAAACAAGGCGGCCCTTTGGGCCTGGCAGCTCTAGGCCAAAGTAGCACGCCCAGAGCAGGAGTTCTACTTCAGCCAGATCAGGCCTGCCAAGAAACTGCGTTTCACAGGCCTTGGTAAGAGATGTTCCCGGTAGGCTGTAAGAGCACTGGGCAGAGCCAGTTGTTTCTTACCTTCCTGAAAAGCTGGAAGCAAGACGCTTGGGACCCCTCTGCCCGTTTGGGAACAAGGCAGCCTTTTGGGTCGGGAAGCTCTAGGCCAATGGAGCACACGCAGAGCAGGAGTTCTACTTCAGCCTGATCAGGCCTGCAAAGAAACAGCGTTTGACAGGCCTTGGTAAGAGATGTTCCCGGTAGGTGTAAGAGCACTGGGCAGAGCCAGTTGTTTCTTAGCTTCGCAAAGACCGGGAAGCAAGATGCTTTGGGCCTCTCTGCCCCTTGGAAACAGGGCAGCACTTGGGGCCTGGCAGCTCTAGGGCAATGGAGCACACCCAGAGCCGGAGTTCTACTTCAGCCAGATGAGGCCTGCCAAGAAACTGCGTTTCACAGGCCTTTCAAAGACATGTTCCCGGTAGGCTGTAAGAGCACGGGGCAGAGCGAGTTGGTTCTTAGCTTCCCAGAGAGCTGGAAGCAAGATGCTTTGGGGCCTCTCTGCCCCTTTGGAAACAAGGCAGCACCTTGGGCCTGGCAGCTCTAGGGCAATGGAGCACACCCAGAGCAGAAGTTCTACTTCAGCCAAATCAGGCCTGCCAGGAAACGGCGTTTCACAGGCCTTGGTAAGAGATGTTCCCGGTAGGCTGTAAGAGCACTGGGCAACGCCAGATGTTTCTTAGCTTCCCGAAGAGCTGGAAGCAAGATGCTTTGGTGCCACTCTCTCACTTTGGAATCAAGGCAGCCCTTTGGGGCAGGTAGCTCCAGGCCAGTGGAGCACACCCAGAGCAGAAGTTCTACTTCGGCCGGTTCAGGCCACCAACAAACTGCGTTTCACAGGCCTTGGTAAGAGATGTTCCCGGTAGGCTGTAAGAGCACTGGGCAACGCCAGATGTTTCTTAGCTTCCCGAAGAGCTGGAAGCAAGATGCTTTGGGGCCTCTCTGCCCCTTTGCAAACAAGGCGGCCCTTTGGGCCAGGCAGCTCTAGGCCAATGGAGCACACCCAGAGCAGAAGTTCTACTTCAGCTAGATCAGGCCACCTACAAAGTGCGTTTCACAGGCCTTGGTAAGAGATTTTCTCTCAGGCTGTAAGAGCACTGGGCAGAGCCAGTTGTTTCTTAGCTTCCCGAAGAGCTGGAAGCAAGATGCTTTGGGGGCTCCCTGCCCCTTTGCCAACAAGGCCGACCTTTGGGCCTTTCAGCTCTAGGCCAATGGAGCACACCCAGAGCAGAAGTTCTACCTCAGCCAGATAAGGCCTGCCAAGAAACTGCGTTTCAAAGGCTTTGGTAAGAGATGTTCCCGGTACTCTGTCAGAGCACTGGGCAGAGACAGTTGTCTCTTAGCTTCCCAATGAGCTGGAAGCAAGATGCTTTGGGGCCTCTCTGCCCCTTTGCAAACAAGGCATCCCTTTGGGCCTTTCAGCTCTAGGGCAATGGAGCACACCCAGAGCAGAAGTTCTACCTCAGCCAGATCAGGCCTGCCAGGAAACGGCGTTTCACAGGCCTTCGTAAGAGGTGTTCCCGGAAGGCTGTAAGAGTACCTGGCAGAGCGAGTTGTTTCTTAGCTTCAAAAACAGCTGGAAGCAACATGATTTGGGGCCTCTCTCCCCCTTTGGAAACAAAGCAGCCTTTGTGCCTGGCAGCTCTAGGCCAAAGTAGCACACCCAGAGCACAAGTTCTACCTCAGCCAGATAAGGCCTGTCAAGAAGCTGCGTTTCACAGGCCTTTGTATGTGACGTTCCCGGTTGGCTTTGAGAGCACTGTGCAGAGCCAGTTGTTTTAGCTTCCCAGAGAGCAGGAAGCAAGATGCTTTGGGGCCTCTCTCACACTTTGGAAATAAAGGCAGCCCTTTGGGCCTGGCAGCCCTAGGCCAATGGAGTACACCCAGAGCAGAAGTTCTACCTCAGCCAGATCAGGCCTTCCAAGAAACTGCGTCTCACAGGCCTTTCTCTGTCACGTTGCCGGTAGGCTGTGAGAGCACTGTGCAGAGCCAGTTGTTTCTTAGCTTCCCAAAGATTTGGAAGCAAGATGCTTTGGGGACTCTCAGCCCCTTTGGAAACAAGGCGGCCCTTTGGGCCTGGCAGCTCTAGGCCAAAGTAGCACGCCCAGAGCAGGAGTTCTACTTCAGCCAGATCAGGCCTGCCAAGAAACTGCGTTTCACAGGCCTTGGTAAGAGATGTTCCCGGTAGGCTGTAAGAGCACTGGGCAGAGCCAGTTGTTTCTTACCTTCCTGAAAAGCTGGAAGCAAGACGCTTGGGACCCCTCTGCCCGTTTGGGAACAAGGCAGCCTTTTGGGTCGGGAAGCTCTAGGCCAATGGAGCACACGCAGAGCAGGAGTTCTACTTCAGCCTGATCAGGCCTGCAAAGAAACAGCGTTTGACAGGCCTTGGTAAGAGATGTTCCCGGTAGGTGTAAGAGCACTGGGCAGAGCCAGTTGTTTCTTAGCTTCGCAAAGACCGGGAAGCAAGATGCTTTGGGCCTCTCTGCCCCTTGGAAACAGGGCAGCACTTGGGGCCTGGCAGCTCTAGGGCAATGGAGCACACCCAGAGCCGGAGTTCTACTTCAGCCAGATGAGGCCTGCCAAGAAACTGCGTTTCACAGGCCTTTCAAAGACATGTTCCCGGTAGGCTGTAAGAGCACGGGGCAGAGCGAGTTGGTTCTTAGCTTCCCAGAGAGCTGGAAGCAAGATGCTTTGGGGCCTCTCTGCCCCTTTGGAAACAAGGCAGCACCTTGGGCCTGGCAGCTCTAGGGCAATGGAGCACACCCAGAGCAGAAGTTCTACTTCAGCCAAATCAGGCCTGCCAGGAAACGGCGTTTCACAGGCCTTGGTAAGAGATGTTCCCGGTAGGCTGTAAGAGCACTGGGCAACGCCAGATGTTTCTTAGCTTCCCGAAGAGCTGGAAGCAAGATGCTTTGGTGCCACTCTCTCACTTTGGAATCAAGGCAGCCCTTTGGGGCAGGTAGCTCCAGGCCAGTGGAGCACACCCAGAGCAGAAGTTCTACTTCGGCCGGTTCAGGCCACCAACAAACTGCGTTTCACAGGCCTTGGTAAGAGATGTTCCCGGTAGGCTGTAAGAGCACTGGGCAACGCCAGATGTTTCTTAGCTTCCCGAAGAGCTGGAAGCAAGATGCTTTGGGGCCTCTCTGCCCCTTTGCAAACAAGGCGGCCCTTTGGGCCAGGCAGCTCTAGGCCAATGGAGCACACCCAGAGCAGAAGTTCTACTTCAGCTAGATCAGGCCACCTACAAAGTGCGTTTCACAGGCCTTGGTAAGAGATTTTCTCTCAGGCTGTAAGAGCACTGGGCAGAGCCAGTTGTTTCTTAGCTTCCCGAAGAGCTGGAAGCAAGATGCTTTGGGGGCTCCCTGCCCCTTTGCCAACAAGGCCGACCTTTGGGCCTTTCAGCTCTAGGCCAATGGAGCACACCCAGAGCAGAAGTTCTACCTCAGCCAGATAAGGCCTGCCAAGAAACTGCGTTTCAAAGGCTTTGGTAAGAGATGTTCCCGGTACTCTGTCAGAGCACTGGGCAGAGACAGTTGTCTCTTAGCTTCCCAATGAGCTGGAAGCAAGATGCTTTGGGGCCTCTCTGCCCCTTTGCAAACAAGGCATCCCTTTGGGCCTTTCAGCTCTAGGGCAATGGAGCACACCCAGAGCAGAAGTTCTACCTCAGCCAGATCAGGCCTGCCAAGAAACTGCTTTTCACAGGCCTTCGTAAGAGGTGTTCCCGGAAGGCTGTAAGAGTACCTGGCAGAGCGAGTTGTTTCTTAGCTTCAAAAACAGCTGGAAGCAACATGATTTGGGGCCTCTCTCCCCCTTTGGAAACAAAGCAGCCTTTGTGCCTGGCAGCTCTAGGCCAAAGTAGCACACCCAGAGCACAAGTTCTACCTCAGCCAGATAAGGCCTGTCAAGAAGCTGCGTTTCACAGGCCTTTGTATGTGACGTTCCCGGTTGGCTTTGAGAGCACTGTGCAGAGCCAGTTGTTTTAGCTTCCCAGAGAGCAGGAAGCAAGATGCTTTTGGGCCTCTCTCACACTTTGGAAATAAAGGCAGCCCTTTGGGCCTGGCAGCCCTAGGCCAATGGAGTACACCCAGAGCAGAAGTTCTACCTCAGCCAGATCAGGCCTTCCAAGAAACTGCGTCTCACAGGCCTTTCTCTGTCACGTTGCCGGTAGGCTGTGAGAGCACTGTGCAGAGCCAGTTGTTTCTTAGCTTCCCAAAGATTTGGAAGCAAGATGCTTTGGGGACTCTCAGCCCCTTTGGAAACAAGGCGGCCCTTTGGGCCTGGCAGCTCTAGGCCAAAGTAGCACGCCCAGAGCAGGAGTTCTACTTCAGCCAGATCAGGCCTGCCAAGAAACTGCGTTTCACAGGCCTTGGTAAGAGATGTTCCCGGTAGGCTGTAAGAGCACTGGGCAGAGCCAGTTGTTTCTTACCTTCCTGAAAAGCTGGAAGCAAGACGCTTGGGACCCCTCTGCCCGTTTGGGAACAAGGCAGCCTTTTGGGTCGGGAAGCTCTAGGCCAATGGAGCACACGCAGAGCAGGAGTTCTACTTCAGCCTGATCAGGCCTGCAAAGAAACAGCGTTTGACAGGCCTTGGTAAGAGATGTTCCCGGTAGGTGTAAGAGCACTGGGCAGAGCCAGTTGTTTCTTAGCTTCGCAAAGACCGGGAAGCAAGATGCTTTGGGCCTCTCTGCCCCTTGGAAACAGGGCAGCACTTGGGGCCTGGCAGCTCTAGGGCAATGGAGCACACCCAGAGCCGGAGTTCTACTTCAGCCAGATGAGGCCTGCCAAGAAACTGCGTTTCACAGGCCTTTCAAAGACATGTTCCCGGTAGGCTGTAAGAGCACGGGCCAGAGCGAGTTGGTTCTTAGCTTCCCAGAGAGCTGGAAGCAAGATGCTTTGGGGCCTCTCTGCCCCTTTGGAAACAAGGCAGCACCTTGGGCCTGGCAGCTCTAGGGCAATGGAGCACACCCAGAGCAGAAGTTCTACTTCAGCCAAATCAGGCCTGCCAGGAAACGGCGTTTCACAGGCCTTGGTAAGAGATGTTCCCGGTAGGCTGTAAGAGCACTGGGCAACGCCAGATGTTTCTTAGCTTCCCGAAGAGCTGGAAGCAAGATGCTTTGGTGCCACTCTCTCACTTTGGAATCAAGGCAGCCCTTTGGGGCAGGTAGCTCCAGGCCAGTGGAGCACACCCAGAGCAGAAGTTCTACTTCGGCCGGTTCAGGCCACCAACAAACTGCGTTTCACAGGCCTTGGTAAGAGATGTTCCCGGTAGGCTGTAAGAGCACTGGGCAACGCCAGATGTTTCTTAGCTTCCCGAAGAGCTGGAAGCAAGATGCTTTGGGGCCTCTCTGCCCCTTTGCAAACAAGGCGGCCCTTTGGGCCAGGCAGCTCTAGGCCAATGGAGCACACCCAGAGCAGAAGTTCTACTTCAGCTAGATCAGGCCACCTACAAAGTGCGTTTCACAGGCCTTGGTAAGAGATTTTCTCTCAGGCTGTAAGAGCACTGGGCAGAGCCAGTTGTTTCTTAGCTTCCCGAAGAGCTGGAAGCAAGATGCTTTGGGGGCTCCCTGCCCCTTTGCCAACAAGGCCGACCTTTGGGCCTTTCAGCTCTAGGCCAATGGAGCACACCCAGAGCAGAAGTTCTACCTCAGCCAGATAAGGCCTGCCAAGAAACTGCGTTTCAAAGGCTTTGGTAAGAGATGTTCCCGGTACTCTGTCAGAGCACTGGGCAGAGACAGTTGTCTCTTAGCTTCCCAATGAGCTGGAAGCAAGATGCTTTGGGGCCTCTCTGCCCCTTTGCAAACAAGGCATCCCTTTGGGCCTTTCAGCTCTAGGGCAATGGAGCACACCCAGAGCAGAAGTTCTACCTCAGCCAGATCAGGCCTGCCAAGAAACTGCTTTTCACAGGCCTTCGTAAGAGGTGTTCCCGGAAGGCTGTAAGAGTACCTGGCAGAGCGAGTTGTTTCTTAGCTTCAAAAACAGCTGGAAGCAACATGATTTGGGGCCTCTCTCCCCCTTTGGAAACAAAGCAGCCTTTGTGCCTGGCAGCTCTAGGCCAAAGTAGCACACCCAGAGCACAAGTTCTACCTCAGCCAGATAAGGCCTGTCAAGAAGCTGCGTTTCACAGGCCTTTGTATGTGACGTTCCCGGTTGGCTTTGAGAGCACTGTGCAGAGCCAGTTGTTTTAGCTTCCCAGAGAGCAGGAAGCAAGATGCTTTGGGGCCTCTCTCACACTTTGGAAATAAAGGCAGCCCTTTGGGCCTGGCAGCCCTAGGCCAATGGAGTACACCCAGAGCAGAAGTTCTACCTCAGCCAGATCAGGCCTTCCAAGAAACTGCGTCTCACAGGCCTTTCTCTGTCACGTTGCCGGTAGGCTGTGAGAGCACTGTGCAGAGCCAGTTGTTTCTTAGCTTCCCAAAGATTTGGAAGCAAGATGCTTTGGGGACTCTCAGCCCCTTTGGAAACAAGGCGGCCCTTTGGGCCTGGCAGCTCTAGGCCAAAGTAGCACGCCCAGAGCAGGAGTTCTACTTCAGCCAGATCAGGCCTGCCAAGAAACTGCGTTTCACAGGCCTTGGTAAGAGATGTTCCCGGTAGGCTGTAAGAGCACTGGGCAGAGCCAGTTGTTTCTTACCTTCCTGAAAAGCTGGAAGCAAGACGCTTGGGACCCCTCTGCCCGTTTGGGAACAAGGCAGCCTTTTGGGTCGGGAAGCTCTAGGCCAATGGAGCACACGCAGAGCAGGAGTTCTACTTCAGCCTGATCAGGCCTGCAAAGAAACAGCGTTTGACAGGCCTTGGTAAGAGATGTTCCCGGTAGGTGTAAGAGCACTGGGCAGAGCCAGTTGTTTCTTAGCTTCGCAAAGACCGGGAAGCAAGATGCTTTGGGCCTCTCTGCCCCTTGGAAACAGGGCAGCACTTGGGGCCTGGCAGCTCTAGGGCAATGGAGCACACCCAGAGCCGGAGTTCTACTTCAGCCAGATGAGGCCTGCCAAGAAACTGCGTTTCACAGGCCTTTCAAAGACATGTTCCCGGTAGGCTGTAAGAGCACGGGGCAGAGCGAGTTGGTTCTTAGCTTCCCAGAGAGCTGGAAGCAAGATGCTTTGGGGCCTCTCTGCCCCTTTGGAAACAAGGCAGCACCTTGGGCCTGGCAGCTCTAGGGCAATGGAGCACACCCAGAGCAGAAGTTCTACTTCAGCCAAATCAGGCCTGCCAGGAAACGGCGTTTCACAGGCCTTGGTAAGAGATGTTCCCGGTAGGCTGTAAGAGCACTGGGCAACGCCAGATGTTTCTTAGCTTCCCGAAGAGCTGGAAGCAAGATGCTTTGGTGCCACTCTCTCACTTTGGAATCAAGGCAGCCCTTTGGGGCAGGTAGCTCCAGGCCAGTGGAGCACACCCAGAGCAGAAGTTCTACTTCGGCCGGTTCAGGCCACCAACAAACTGCGTTTCACAGGCCTTGGTAAGAGATGTTCCCGGTAGGCTGTAAGAGCACTGGGCAACGCCAGATGTTTCTTAGCTTCCCGAAGAGCTGGAAGCAAGATGCTTTGGGGCCTCTCTGCCCCTTTGCAAACAAGGCGGCCCTTTGGGCCAGGCAGCTCTAGGCCAATGGAGCACACCCAGAGCAGAAGTTCTACTTCAGCTAGATCAGGCCACCTACAAAGTGCGTTTCACAGGCCTTGGTAAGAGATTTTCTCTCAGGCTGTAAGAGCACTGGGCAGAGCCAGTTGTTTCTTAGCTTCCCGAAGAGCTGGAAGCAAGATGCTTTGGGGGCTCCCTGCCCCTTTGCCAACAAGGCCGACCTTTGGGCCTTTCAGCTCTAGGCCAATGGAGCACACCCAGAGCAGAAGTTCTACCTCAGCCAGATAAGGCCTGCCAAGAAACTGCGTTTCAAAGGCTTTGGTAAGAGATGTTCCCGGTACTCTGTCAGAGCACTGGGCAGAGACAGTTGTCTCTTAGCTTCCCAATGAGCTGGAAGCAAGATGCTTTGGGGCCTCTCTGCCCCTTTGCAAACAAGGCATCCCTTTGGGCCTTTCAGCTCTAGGGCAATGGAGCACACCCAGAGCAGAAGTTCTACCTCAGCCAGATCAGGCCTGCCAAGAAACTGCTTTTCACAGGCCTTCGTAAGAGGTGTTCCCGGAAGGCTGTAAGAGTACCTGGCAGAGCGAGTTGTTTCTTAGCTTCAAAAACAGCTGGAAGCAACATGATTTGGGGCCTCTCTCCCCCTTTGGAAACAAAGCAGCCTTTGTGCCTGGCAGCTCTAGGCCAAAGTAGCACACCCAGAGCACAAGTTCTACCTCAGCCAGATAAGGCCTGTCAAGAAGCTGCGTTTCACAGGCCTTTGTATGTGACGTTCCCGGTTGGCTTTGAGAGCACTGTGCAGAGCCAGTTGTTTTAGCTTCCCAGAGAGCAGGAAGCAAGATGCTTTGGGGCCTCTCTCACACTTTGGAAATAAAGGCAGCCCTTTGGGCCTGGCAGCCCTAGGCCAATGGAGTACACCCAGAGCAGAAGTTCTACCTCAGCCAGATCAGGCCTTCCAAGAAACTGCGTCTCACAGGCCTTTCTCTGTCACGTTGCCGGTAGGCTGTGAGAGCACTGTGCAGAGCCAGTTGTTTCTTAGCTTCCCAAAGATTTGGAAGCAAGATGCTTTGGGGACTCTCAGCCCCTTTGGAAACAAGGCGGCCCTTTGGGCCTGGCAGCTCTAGGCCAAAGTAGCACGCCCAGAGCAGGAGTTCTACTTCAGCCAGATCAGGCCTGCCAAGAAACTGCGTTTCACAGGCCTTGGTAAGAGATGTTCCCGGTAGGCTGTAAGAGCACTGGGCAGAGCCAGTTGTTTCTTACCTTCCTGAAAAGCTGGAAGCAAGACGCTTGGGACCCCTCTGCCCGTTTGGGAACAAGGCAGCCTTTTGGGTCGGGAAGCTCTAGGCCAATGGAGCACACGCAGAGCAGGAGTTCTACTTCAGCCTGATCAGGCCTGCAAAGAAACAGCGTTTGACAGGCCTTGGTAAGAGATGTTCCCGGTAGGTGTAAGAGCACTGGGCAGAGCCAGTTGTTTCTTAGCTTCGCAAAGACCGGGAAGCAAGATGCTTTGGGCCTCTCTGCCCCTTGGAAACAGGGCAGCACTTGGGGCCTGGCAGCTCTAGGGCAATGGAGCACACCCAGAGCCGGAGTTCTACTTCAGCCAGATGAGGCCTGCCAAGAAACTGCGTTTCACAGGCCTTTCAAAGACATGTTCCCGGTAGGCTGTAAGAGCACGGGCCAGAGCGAGTTGGTTCTTAGCTTCCCAGAGAGCTGGAAGCAAGATGCTTTGGGGCCTCTCTGCCCCTTTGGAAACAAGGCAGCACCTTGGGCCTGGCAGCTCTAGGGCAATGGAGCACACCCAGAGCAGAAGTTCTACTTCAGCCAAATCAGGCCTGCCAGGAAACGGCGTTTCACAGGCCTTGGTAAGAGATGTTCCCGGTAGGCTGTAAGAGCACTGGGCAACGCCAGATGTTTCTTAGCTTCCCGAAGAGCTGGAAGCAAGATGCTTTGGTGCCACTCTCTCACTTTGGAATCAAGGCAGCCCTTTGGGGCAGGTAGCTCCAGGCCAGTGGAGCACACCCAGAGCAGAAGTTCTACTTCGGCCGGTTCAGGCCACCAACAAACTGCGTTTCACAGGCCTTGGTAAGAGATGTTCCCGGTAGGCTGTAAGAGCACTGGGCAACGCCAGATGTTTCTTAGCTTCCCGAAGAGCTGGAAGCAAGATGCTTTGGGGCCTCTCTGCCCCTTTGCAAACAAGGCGGCCCTTTGGGCCAGGCAGCTCTAGGCCAATGGAGCACACCCAGAGCAGAAGTTCTACTTCAGCTAGATCAGGCCACCTACAAAGTGCGTTTCACAGGCCTTGGTAAGAGATTTTCTCTCAGGCTGTAAGAGCACTGGGCAGAGCCAGTTGTTTCTTAGCTTCCCGAAGAGCTGGAAGCAAGATGCTTTGGGGGCTCCCTGCCCCTTTGCCAACAAGGCCGACCTTTGGGCCTTTCAGCTCTAGGCCAATGGAGCACACCCAGAGCAGAAGTTCTACCTCAGCCAGATAAGGCCTGCCAAGAAACTGCGTTTCAAAGGCTTTGGTAAGAGATGTTCCCGGTACTCTGTCAGAGCACTGGGCAGAGACAGTTGTCTCTTAGCTTCCCAATGAGCTGGAAGCAAGATGCTTTGGGGCCTCTCTGCCCCTTTGCAAACAAGGCATCCCTTTGGGCCTTTCAGCTCTAGGGCAATGGAGCACACCCAGAGCAGAAGTTCTACCTCAGCCAGATCAGGCCTGCCAGGAAACGGCGTTTCACAGGCCTTCGTAAGAGGTGTTCCCGGAAGGCTGTAAGAGTACCTGGCAGAGCGAGTTGTTTCTTAGCTTCAAAAACAGCTGGAAGCAACATGATTTGGGGCCTCTCTCCCCCTTTGGAAACAAAGCAGCCTTTGTGCCTGGCAGCTCTAGGCCAAAGTAGCACACCCAGAGCACAAGTTCTACCTCAGCCAGATAAGGCCTGTCAAGAAGCTGCGTTTCACAGGCCTTTGTATGTGACGTTCCCGGTTGGCTTTGAGAGCACTGTGCAGAGCCAGTTGTTTTAGCTTCCCAGAGAGCAGGAAGCAAGATGCTTTGGGGCCTCTCTCACACTTTGGAAATAAAGGCAGCCCTTTGGGCCTGGCAGCCCTAGGCCAATGGAGTACACCCAGAGCAGAAGTTCTACCTCAGCCAGATCAGGCCTTCCAAGAAACTGCGTCTCACAGGCCTTTCTCTGTCACGTTGCCGGTAGGCTGTGAGAGCACTGTGCAGAGCCAGTTGTTTCTTAGCTTCCCAAAGATTTGGAAGCAAGATGCTTTGGGGACTCTCAGCCCCTTTGGAAACAAGGCGGCCCTTTGGGCCTGGCAGCTCTAGGCCAAAGTAGCACGCCCAGAGCAGGAGTTCTACTTCAGCCAGATCAGGCCTGCCAAGAAACTGCGTTTCACAGGCCTTGGTAAGAGATGTTCCCGGTAGGCTGTAAGAGCACTGGGCAGAGCCAGTTGTTTCTTACCTTCCTGAAAAGCTGGAAGCAAGACGCTTGGGACCCCTCTGCCCGTTTGGGAACAAGGCAGCCTTTTGGGTCGGGAAGCTCTAGGCCAATGGAGCACACGCAGAGCAGGAGTTCTACTTCAGCCTGATCAGGCCTGCAAAGAAACAGCGTTTGACAGGCCTTGGTAAGAGATGTTCCCGGTAGGTGTAAGAGCACTGGGCAGAGCCAGTTGTTTCTTAGCTTCGCAAAGACCGGGAAGCAAGATGCTTTGGGCCTCTCTGCCCCTTGGAAACAGGGCAGCACTTGGGGCCTGGCAGCTCTAGGGCAATGGAGCACACCCAGAGCCGGAGTTCTACTTCAGCCAGATGAGGCCTGCCAAGAAACTGCGTTTCACAGGCCTTTCAAAGACATGTTCCCGGTAGGCTGTAAGAGCACGGGCCAGAGCGAGTTGGTTCTTAGCTTCCCAGAGAGCTGGAAGCAAGATGCTTTGGGGCCTCTCTGCCCCTTTGGAAACAAGGCAGCACCTTGGGCCTGGCAGCTCTAGGGCAATGGAGCACACCCAGAGCAGAAGTTCTACTTCAGCCAAATCAGGCCTGCCAGGAAACGGCGTTTCACAGGCCTTGGTAAGAGATGTTCCCGGTAGGCTGTAAGAGCACTGGGCAACGCCAGATGTTTCTTAGCTTCCCGAAGAGCTGGAAGCAAGATGCTTTGGTGCCACTCTCTCACTTTGGAATCAAGGCAGCCCTTTGGGGCAGGTAGCTCCAGGCCAGTGGAGCACACCCAGAGCAGAAGTTCTACTTCGGCCGGTTCAGGCCACCAACAAACTGCGTTTCACAGGCCTTGGTAAGAGATGTTCCCGGTAGGCTGTAAGAGCACTGGGCAACGCCAGATGTTTCTTAGCTTCCCGAAGAGCTGGAAGCAAGATGCTTTGGGGCCTCTCTGCCCCTTTGCAAACAAGGCGGCCCTTTGGGCCAGGCAGCTCTAGGCCAATGGAGCACACCCAGAGCAGAAGTTCTACTTCAGCTAGATCAGGCCACCTACAAAGTGCGTTTCACAGGCCTTGGTAAGAGATTTTCTCTCAGGCTGTAAGAGCACTGGGCAGAGCCAGTTGTTTCTTAGCTTCCCGAAGAGCTGGAAGCAAGATGCTTTGGGGGCTCCCTGCCCCTTTGCCAACAAGGCCGACCTTTGGGCCTTTCAGCTCTAGGCCAATGGAGCACACCCAGAGCAGAAGTTCTACCTCAGCCAGATAAGGCCTGCCAAGAAACTGCGTTTCAAAGGCTTTGGTAAGAGATGTTCCCGGTACTCTGTCAGAGCACTGGGCAGAGACAGTTGTCTCTTAGCTTCCCAATGAGCTGGAAGCAAGATGCTTTGGGGCCTCTCTGCCCCTTTGCAAACAAGGCATCCCTTTGGGCCTTTCAGCTCTAGGGCAATGGAGCACACCCAGAGCAGAAGTTCTACCTCAGCCAGATCAGGCCTGCCAAGAAACTGCTTTTCACAGGCCTTCGTAAGAGGTGTTCCCGGAAGGCTGTAAGAGTACCTGGCAGAGCGAGTTGTTTCTTAGCTTCAAAAACAGCTGGAAGCAACATGATTTGGGGCCTCTCTCCCCCTTTGGAAACAAAGCAGCCTTTGTGCCTGGCAGCTCTAGGCCAAAGTAGCACACCCAGAGCACAAGTTCTACCTCAGCCAGATAAGGCCTGTCAAGAAGCTGCGTTTCACAGGCCTTTGTATGTGACGTTCCCGGTTGGCTTTGAGAGCACTGTGCAGAGCCAGTTGTTTTAGCTTCCCAGAGAGCAGGAAGCAAGATGCTTTGGGGCCTCTCTCACACTTTGGAAATAAAGGCAGCCCTTTGGGCCTGGCAGCCCTAGGCCAATGGAGTACACCCAGAGCAGAAGTTCTACCTCAGCCAGATCAGGCCTTCCAAGAAACTGCGTCTCACAGGCCTTTCTCTGTCACGTTGCCGGTAGGCTGTGAGAGCACTGTGCAGAGCCAGTTGTTTCTTAGCTTCCCAAAGATTTGGAAGCAAGATACTTTGGGGACTCTCAGCCCCTTTGGAAACAAGGCGGCCCTTTGGGCCTGGCAGCTCTAGGCCAAAGTAGCACGCCCAGAGCAGGAGTTCTACTTCAGCCAGATCAGGCCTGCCAAGAAACTGCGTTTCACAGGCCTTGGTAAGAGATGTTCCCGGTAGGCTGTAAGAGCACTGGGCAGAGCCAGTTGTTTCTTACCTTCCTGAAAAGCTGGAAGCAAGACGCTTGGGACCCCTCTGCCCGTTTGGGAACAAGGCAGCCTTTTGGGTCGGGAAGCTCTAGGCCAATGGAGCACACGCAGAGCAGGAGTTCTACTTCAGCCTGATCAGGCCTGCAAAGAAACAGCGTTTGACAGGCCTTGGTAAGAGATGTTCCCGGTAGGTGTAAGAGCACTGGGCAGAGCCAGTTGTTTCTTAGCTTCGCAAAGACCGGGAAGCAAGATGCTTTGGGCCTCTCTGCCCCTTGGAAACAGGGCAGCACTTGGGGCCTGGCAGCTCTAGGGCAATGGAGCACACCCAGAGCCGGAGTTCTACTTCAGCCAGATGAGGCCTGCCAAGAAACTGCGTTTCACAGGCCTTTCAAAGACATGTTCCCGGTAGGCTGTAAGAGCACGGGGCAGAGCGAGTTGGTTCTTAGCTTCCCAGAGAGCTGGAAGCAAGATGCTTTGGGGCCTCTCTGCCCCTTTGGAAACAAGGCAGCACCTTGGGCCTGGCAGCTCTAGGGCAATGGAGCACACCCAGAGCAGAAGTTCTACTTCAGCCAAATCAGGCCTGCCAGGAAACGGCGTTTCACAGGCCTTGGTAAGAGATGTTCCCGGTAGGCTGTAAGAGCACTGGGCAACGCCAGATGTTTCTTAGCTTCCCGAAGAGCTGGAAGCAAGATGCTTTGGTGCCACTCTCTCACTTTGGAATCAAGGCAGCCCTTTGGGGCAGGTAGCTCCAGGCCAGTGGAGCACACCCAGAGCAGAAGTTCTACTTCGGCCGGTTCAGGCCACCAACAAACTGCGTTTCACAGGCCTTGGTAAGAGATGTTCCCGGTAGGCTGTAAGAGCACTGGGCAACGCCAGATGTTTCTTAGCTTCCCGAAGAGCTGGAAGCAAGATGCTTTGGGGCCTCTCTGCCCCTTTGCAAACAAGGCGGCCCTTTGGGCCAGGCAGCTCTAGGCCAATGGAGCACACCCAGAGCAGAAGTTCTACTTCAGCTAGATCAGGCCACCTACAAAGTGCGTTTCACAGGCCTTGGTAAGAGATTTTCTCTCAGGCTGTAAGAGCACTGGGCAGAGCCAGTTGTTTCTTAGCTTCCCGAAGAGCTGGAAGCAAGATGCTTTGGGGGCTCCCTGCCCCTTTGCCAACAAGGCCGACCTTTGGGCCTTTCAGCTCTAGGCCAATGGAGCACACCCAGAGCAGAAGTTCTACCTCAGCCAGATAAGGCCTGCCAAGAAACTGCGTTTCAAAGGCTTTGGTAAGAGATGTTCCCGGTACTCTGTCAGAGCACTGGGCAGAGACAGTTGTCTCTTAGCTTCCCAATGAGCTGGAAGCAAGATGCTTTGGGGCCTCTCTGCCCCTTTGCAAACAAGGCATCCCTTTGGGCCTTTCAGCTCTAGGGCAATGGAGCACACCCAGAGCAGAAGTTCTACCTCAGCCAGATCAGGCCTGCCAGGAAACGGCGTTTCACAGGCCTTCGTAAGAGGTGTTCCCGGAAGGCTGTAAGAGTACCTGGCAGAGCGAGTTGTTTCTTAGCTTCAAAAACAGCTGGAAGCAACATGATTTGGGGCCTCTCTCCCCCTTTGGAAACAAAGCAGCCTTTGTGCCTGGCAGCTCTAGGCCAAAGTAGCACACCCAGAGCACAAGTTCTACCTCAGCCAGATAAGGCCTGTCAAGAAGCTGCGTTTCACAGGCCTTTGTATGTGACGTTCCCGGTTGGCTTTGAGAGCACTGTGCAGAGCCAGTTGTTTTAGCTTCCCAGAGAGCAGGAAGCAAGATGCTTTGGGGCCTCTCTCACACTTTGGAAATAAAGGCAGCCCTTTGGGCCTGGCAGCCCTAGGCCAATGGAGTACACCCAGAGCAGAAGTTCTACCTCAGCCAGATCAGGCCTTCCAAGAAACTGCGTCTCACAGGCCTTTCTCTGTCACGTTGCCGGTAGGCTGTGAGAGCACTGTGCAGAGCCAGTTGTTTCTTAGCTTCCCAAAGATTTGGAAGCAAGATGCTTTGGGGACTCTCAGCCCCTTTGGAAACAAGGCGGCCCTTTGGGCCTGGCAGCTCTAGGCCAAAGTAGCACGCCCAGAGCAGGAGTTCTACTTCAGCCAGATCAGGCCTGCCAAGAAACTGCGTTTCACAGGCCTTGGTAAGAGATGTTCCCGGTAGGCTGTAAGAGCACTGGGCAGAGCCAGTTGTTTCTTACCTTCCTGAAAAGCTGGAAGCAAGACGCTTGGGACCCCTCTGCCCGTTTGGGAACAAGGCAGCCTTTTGGGTCGGGAAGCTCTAGGCCAATGGAGCACACGCAGAGCAGGAGTTCTACTTCAGCCTGATCAGGCCTGCAAAGAAACAGCGTTTGACAGGCCTTGGTAAGAGATGTTCCCGGTAGGTGTAAGAGCACTGGGCAGAGCCAGTTGTTTCTTAGCTTCGCAAAGACCGGGAAGCAAGATGCTTTGGGCCTCTCTGCCCCTTGGAAACAGGGCAGCACTTGGGGCCTGGCAGCTCTAGGGCAATGGAGCACACCCAGAGCCGGAGTTCTACTTCAGCCAGATGAGGCCTGCCAAGAAACTGCGTTTCACAGGCCTTTCAAAGACATGTTCCCGGTAGGCTGTAAGAGCACGGGCCAGAGCGAGTTGGTTCTTAGCTTCCCAGAGAGCTGGAAGCAAGATGCTTTGGGGCCTCTCTGCCCCTTTGGAAACAAGGCAGCACCTTGGGCCTGGCAGCTCTAGGGCAATGGAGCACACCCAGAGCAGAAGTTCTACTTCAGCCAAATCAGGCCTGCCAGGAAACGGCGTTTCACAGGCCTTGGTAAGAGATGTTCCCGGTAGGCTGTAAGAGCACTGGGCAACGCCAGATGTTTCTTAGCTTCCCGAAGAGCTGGAAGCAAGATGCTTTGGTGCCACTCTCTCACTTTGGAATCAAGGCAGCCCTTTGGGGCAGGTAGCTCCAGGCCAGTGGAGCACACCCAGAGCAGAAGTTCTACTTCGGCCGGTTCAGGCCACCAACAAACTGCGTTTCACAGGCCTTGGTAAGAGATGTTCCCGGTAGGCTGTAAGAGCACTGGGCAACGCCAGATGTTTCTTAGCTTCCCGAAGAGCTGGAAGCAAGATGCTTTGGGGCCTCTCTGCCCCTTTGCAAACAAGGCGGCCCTTTGGGCCAGGCAGCTCTAGGCCAATGGAGCACACCCAGAGCAGAAGTTCTACTTCAGCTAGATCAGGCCACCTACAAAGTGCGTTTCACAGGCCTTGGTAAGAGATTTTCTCTCAGGCTGTAAGAGCACTGGGCAGAGCCAGTTGTTTCTTAGCTTCCCGAAGAGCTGGAAGCAAGATGCTTTGGGGGCTCCCTGCCCCTTTGCCAACAAGGCCGACCTTTGGGCCTTTCAGCTCTAGGCCAATGGAGCACACCCAGAGCAGAAGTTCTACCTCAGCCAGATAAGGCCTGCCAAGAAACTGCGTTTCAAAGGCTTTGGTAAGAGATGTTCCCGGTACTCTGTCAGAGCACTGGGCAGAGACAGTTGTCTCTTAGCTTCCCAATGAGCTGGAAGCAAGATGCTTTGGGGCCTCTCTGCCCCTTTGCAAACAAGGCATCCCTTTGGGCCTTTCAGCTCTAGGGCAATGGAGCACACCCAGAGCAGAAGTTCTACCTCAGCCAGATCAGGCCTGCCAAGAAACTGCTTTTCACAGGCCTTCGTAAGAGGTGTTCCCGGAAGGCTGTAAGAGTACCTGGCAGAGCGAGTTGTTTCTTAGCTTCAAAAACAGCTGGAAGCAACATGATTTGGGGCCTCTCTCCCCCTTTGGAAACAAAGCAGCCTTTGTGCCTGGCAGCTCTAGGCCAAAGTAGCACACCCAGAGCACAAGTTCTACCTCAGCCAGATAAGGCCTGTCAAGAAGCTGCGTTTCACAGGCCTTTGTATGTGACGTTCCCGGTTGGCTTTGAGAGCACTGTGCAGAGCCAGTTGTTTTAGCTTCCCAGAGAGCAGGAAGCAAGATGCTTTGGGGCCTCTCTCACACTTTGGAAATAAAGGCAGCCCTTTGGGCCTGGCAGCCCTAGGCCAATGGAGTACACCCAGAGCAGAAGTTCTACCTCAGCCAGATCAGGCCTTCCAAGAAACTGCGTCTCACAGGCCTTTCTCTGTCACGTTGCCGGTAGGCTGTGAGAGCACTGTGCAGAGCCAGTTGTTTCTTAGCTTCCCAAAGATTTGGAAGCAAGATACTTTGGGGACTCTCAGCCCCTTTGGAAACAAGGCGGCCCTTTGGGCCTGGCAGCTCTAGGCCAAAGTAGCACGCCCAGAGCAGGAGTTCTACTTCAGCCAGATCAGGCCTGCCAAGAAACTGCGTTTCACAGGCCTTGGTAAGAGATGTTCCCGGTAGGCTGTAAGAGCACTGGGCAGAGCCAGTTGTTTCTTACCTTCCTGAAAAGCTGGAAGCAAGACGCTTGGGACCCCTCTGCCCGTTTGGGAACAAGGCAGCCTTTTGGGTCGGGAAGCTCTAGGCCAATGGAGCACACGCAGAGCAGGAGTTCTACTTCAGCCTGATCAGGCCTGCAAAGAAACAGCGTTTGACAGGCCTTGGTAAGAGATGTTCCCGGTAGGTGTAAGAGCACTGGGCAGAGCCAGTTGTTTCTTAGCTTCGCAAAGACCGGGAAGCAAGATGCTTTGGGCCTCTCTGCCCCTTGGAAACAGGGCAGCACTTGGGGCCTGGCAGCTCTAGGGCAATGGAGCACACCCAGAGCCGGAGTTCTACTTCAGCCAGATGAGGCCTGCCAAGAAACTGCGTTTCACAGGCCTTTCAAAGACATGTTCCCGGTAGGCTGTAAGAGCACGGGGCAGAGCGAGTTGGTTCTTAGCTTCCCAGAGAGCTGGAAGCAAGATGCTTTGGGGCCTCTCTGCCCCTTTGGAAACAAGGCAGCACCTTGGGCCTGGCAGCTCTAGGGCAATGGAGCACACCCAGAGCAGAAGTTCTACTTCAGCCAAATCAGGCCTGCCAGGAAACGGCGTTTCACAGGCCTTGGTAAGAGATGTTCCCGGTAGGCTGTAAGAGCACTGGGCAACGCCAGATGTTTCTTAGCTTCCCGAAGAGCTGGAAGCAAGATGCTTTGGTGCCACTCTCTCACTTTGGAATCAAGGCAGCCCTTTGGGGCAGGTAGCTCCAGGCCAGTGGAGCACACCCAGAGCAGAAGTTCTACTTCGGCCGGTTCAGGCCACCAACAAACTGCGTTTCACAGGCCTTGGTAAGAGATGTTCCCGGTAGGCTGTAAGAGCACTGGGCAACGCCAGATGTTTCTTAGCTTCCCGAAGAGCTGGAAGCAAGATGCTTTGGGGCCTCTCTGCCCCTTTGCAAACAAGGCGGCCCTTTGGGCCAGGCAGCTCTAGGCCAATGGAGCACACCCAGAGCAGAAGTTCTACTTCAGCTAGATCAGGCCACCTACAAAGTGCGTTTCACAGGCCTTGGTAAGAGATTTTCTCTCAGGCTGTAAGAGCACTGGGCAGAGCCAGTTGTTTCTTAGCTTCCCGAAGAGCTGGAAGCAAGATGCTTTGGGGGCTCCCTGCCCCTTTGCCAACAAGGCCGACCTTTGGGCCTTTCAGCTCTAGGCCAATGGAGCACACCCAGAGCAGAAGTTCTACCTCAGCCAGATAAGGCCTGCCAAGAAACTGCGTTTCAAAGGCTTTGGTAAGAGATGTTCCCGGTACTCTGTCAGAGCACTGGGCAGAGACAGTTGTCTCTTAGCTTCCCAATGAGCTGGAAGCAAGATGCTTTGGGGCCTCTCTGCCCCTTTGCAAACAAGGCATCCCTTTGGGCCTTTCAGCTCTAGGGCAATGGAGCACACCCAGAGCAGAAGTTCTACCTCAGCCAGATCAGGCCTGCCAAGAAACTGCTTTTCACAGGCCTTCGTAAGAGGTGTTCCCGGAAGGCTGTAAGAGTACCTGGCAGAGCGAGTTGTTTCTTAGCTTCAAAAACAGCTGGAAGCAACATGATTTGGGGCCTCTCTCCCCCTTTGGAAACAAAGCAGCCTTTGTGCCTGGCAGCTCTAGGCCAAAGTAGCACACCCAGAGCACAAGTTCTACCTCAGCCAGATAAGGCCTGTCAAGAAGCTGCGTTTCACAGGCCTTTGTATGTGACGTTCCCGGTTGGCTTTGAGAGCACTGTGCAGAGCCAGTTGTTTTAGCTTCCCAGAGAGCAGGAAGCAAGATGCTTTGGGGCCTCTCTCACACTTTGGAAATAAAGGCAGCCCTTTGGGCCTGGCAGCCCTAGGCCAATGGAGTACACCCAGAGCAGAAGTTCTACCTCAGCCAGATCAGGCCTTCCAAGAAACTGCGTCTCACAGGCCTTTCTCTGTCACGTTGCCGGTAGGCTGTGAGAGCACTGTGCAGAGCCAGTTGTTTCTTAGCTTCCCAAAGATTTGGAAGCAAGATGCTTTGGGGACTCTCAGCCCCTTTGGAAACAAGGCGGCCCTTTGGGCCTGGCAGCTCTAGGCCAAAGTAGCACGCCCAGAGCAGGAGTTCTACTTCAGCCAGATCAGGCCTGCCAAGAAACTGCGTTTCACAGGCCTTGGTAAGAGATGTTCCCGGTAGGCTGTAAGAGCACTGGGCAGAGCCAGTTGTTTCTTACCTTCCTGAAAAGCTGGAAGCAAGACGCTTGGGACCCCTCTGCCCGTTTGGGAACAAGGCAGCCTTTTGGGTCGGGAAGCTCTAGGCCAATGGAGCACACGCAGAGCAGGAGTTCTACTTCAGCCTGATCAGGCCTGCAAAGAAACAGCGTTTGACAGGCCTTGGTAAGAGATGTTCCCGGTAGGTGTAAGAGCACTGGGCAGAGCCAGTTGTTTCTTAGCTTCGCAAAGACCGGGAAGCAAGATGCTTTGGGCCTCTCTGCCCCTTGGAAACAGGGCAGCACTTGGGGCCTGGCAGCTCTAGGGCAATGGAGCACACCCAGAGCCGGAGTTCTACTTCAGCCAGATGAGGCCTGCCAAGAAACTGCGTTTCACAGGCCTTTCAAAGACATGTTCCCGGTAGGCTGTAAGAGCACGGGGCAGAGCGAGTTGGTTCTTAGCTTCCCAGAGAGCTGGAAGCAAGATGCTTTGGGGCCTCTCTGCCCCTTTGGAAACAAGGCAGCACCTTGGGCCTGGCAGCTCTAGGGCAATGGAGCACACCCAGAGCAGAAGTTCTACTTCAGCCAAATCAGGCCTGCCAGGAAACGGCGTTTCACAGGCCTTGGTAAGAGATGTTCCCGGTAGGCTGTAAGAGCACTGGGCAACGCCAGATGTTTCTTAGCTTCCCGAAGAGCTGGAAGCAAGATGCTTTGGTGCCACTCTCTCACTTTGGAATCAAGGCAGCCCTTTGGGGCAGGTAGCTCCAGGCCAGTGGAGCACACCCAGAGCAGAAGTTCTACTTCGGCCGGTTCAGGCCACCAACAAACTGCGTTTCACAGGCCTTGGTAAGAGATGTTCCCGGTAGGCTGTAAGAGCACTGGGCAACGCCAGATGTTTCTTAGCTTCCCGAAGAGCTGGAAGCAAGATGCTTTGGGGCCTCTCTGCCCCTTTGCAAACAAGGCGGCCCTTTGGGCCAGGCAGCTCTAGGCCAATGGAGCACACCCAGAGCAGAAGTTCTACTTCAGCTAGATCAGGCCACCTACAAAGTGCGTTTCACAGGCCTTGGTAAGAGATTTTCTCTCAGGCTGTAAGAGAACTGGGCAGAGCCAGTTGTTTCTTAGCTTCCCGAAGAGCTGGAAGCAAGATGCTTTGGGGGCTCCCTGCCCCTTTGCCAACAAGGCCGACCTTTGGGCCTTTCAGCTCTAGGCCAATGGAGCACACCCAGAGCAGAAGTTCTACCTCAGCCAGATAAGGCCTGCCAAGAAACTGCGTTTCAAAGGCTTTGGTAAGAGATGTTCCCGGTACTCTGTCAGAGCACTGGGCAGAGACAGTTGTCTCTTAGCTTCCCAATGAGCTGGAAGCAAGATGCTTTGGGGCCTCTCTGCCCCTTTGCAAACAAGGCATCCCTTTGGGCCTTTCAGCTCTAGGGCAATGGAGCACACCCAGAGCAGAAGTTCTACCTCAGCCAGATCAGGCCTGCCAAGAAACTGCTTTTCACAGGCCTTCGTAAGAGGTGTTCCCGGAAGGCTGTAAGAGTACCTGGCAGAGCGAGTTGTTTCTTAGCTTCAAAAACAGCTGGAAGCAACATGATTTGGGGCCTCTCTCCCCCTTTGGAAACAAAGCAGCCTTTGTGCCTGGCAGCTCTAGGCCAAAGTAGCACACCCAGAGCACAAGTTCTACCTCAGCCAGATAAGGCCTGTCAAGAAGCTGCGTTTCACAGGCCTTTGTATGTGACGTTCCCGGTTGGCTTTGAGAGCACTGTGCAGAGCCAGTTGTTTTAGCTTCCCAGAGAGCAGGAAGCAAGATGCTTTGGGGCCTCTCTCACACTTTGGAAATAAAGGCAGCCCTTTGGGCCTGGCAGCCCTAGGCCAATGGAGTACACCCAGAGCAGAAGTTCTACCTCAGCCAGATCAGGCCTTCCAAGAAACTGCGTCTCACAGGCCTTTCTCTGTCACGTTGCCGGTAGGCTGTGAGAGCACTGTGCAGAGCCAGTTGTTTCTTAGCTTCCCAAAGATTTGGAAGCAAGATGCTTTGGGGACTCTCAGCCCCTTTGGAAACAAGGCGGCCCTTTGGGCCTGGCAGCTCTAGGCCAAAGTAGCATGCCCAGAGCAGGAGTTCTACTTCAGCCAGATCAGGCCTGCCAAGAAACTGCGTTTCACAGGCCTTGGTAAGAGATGTTCCCGGTAGGCTGTAAGAGCACTGGGCAGAGCCAGTTGTTTCTTACCTTCCTGAAAAGCTGGAAGCAAGACGCTTGGGACCCCTCTGCCCGTTTGGGAACAAGGCAGCCTTTTGGGTCGGGAAGCTCTAGGCCAATGGAGCACACGCAGAGCAGGAGTTCTACTTCAGCCTGATCAGGCCTGCAAAGAAACAGCGTTTGACAGGCCTTGGTAAGAGATGTTCCCGGTAGGTGTAAGAGCACTGGGCAGAGCCAGTTGTTTCTTAGCTTCGCAAAGACCGGGAAGCAAGATGCTTTGGGCCTCTCTGCCCCTTGGAAACAGGGCAGCACTTGGGGCCTGGCAGCTCTAGGGCAATGGAGCACACCCAGAGCCGGAGTTCTACTTCAGCCAGATGAGGCCTGCCAAGAAACTGCGTTTCACAGGCCTTTCAAAGACATGTTCCCGGTAGGCTGTAAGAGCACGGGGCAGAGCGAGTTGGTTCTTAGCTTCCCAGAGAGCTGGAAGCAAGATGCTTTGGGGCCTCTCTGCCCCTTTGGAAACAAGGCAGCACCTTGGGCCTGGCAGCTCTAGGGCAATGGAGCACACCCAGAGCAGAAGTTCTACTTCAGCCAAATCAGGCCTGCCAGGAAACGGCGTTTCACAGGCCTTGGTAAGAGATGTTCCCGGTAGGCTGTAAGAGCACTGGGCAACGCCAGATGTTTCTTAGCTTCCCGAAGAGCTGGAAGCAAGATGCTTTGGTGCCACTCTCTCACTTTGGAATCAAGGCAGCCCTTTGGGGCAGGTAGCTCCAGGCCAGTGGAGCACACCCAGAGCAGAAGTTCTACTTCGGCCGGTTCAGGCCACCAACAAACTGCGTTTCACAGGCCTTGGTAAGAGATGTTCCCGGTAGGCTGTAAGAGCACTGGGCAACGCCAGATGTTTCTTAGCTTCCCGAAGAGCTGGAAGCAAGATGCTTTGGGGCCTCTCTGCCCCTTTGCAAACAAGGCGGCCCTTTGGGCCAGGCAGCTCTAGGCCAATGGAGCACACCCAGAGCAGAAGTTCTACTTCAGCTAGATCAGGCCACCTACAAAGTGCGTTTCACAGGCCTTGGTAAGAGATTTTCTCTCAGGCTGTAAGAGCACTGGGCAGAGCCAGTTGTTTCTTAGCTTCCCGAAGAGCTGGAAGCAAGATGCTTTGGGGGCTCCCTGCCCCTTTGCCAACAAGGCCGACCTTTGGGCCTTTCAGCTCTAGGCCAATGGAGCACACCCAGAGCAGAAGTTCTACCTCAGCCAGATAAGGCCTGCCAAGAAACTGCGTTTCAAAGGCTTTGGTAAGAGATGTTCCCGGTACTCTGTCAGAGCACTGGGCAGAGACAGTTGTCTCTTAGCTTCCCAATGAGCTGGAAGCAAGATGCTTTGGGGCCTCTCTGCCCCTTTGCAAACAAGGCATCCCTTTGGGCCTTTCAGCTCTAGGGCAATGGAGCACACCCAGAGCAGAAGTTCTACCTCAGCCAGATCAGGCCTGCCAAGAAACTGCTTTTCACAGGCCTTCGTAAGAGGTGTTCCCGGAAGGCTGTAAGAGTACCTGGCAGAGCGAGTTGTTTCTTAGCTTCAAAAACAGCTGGAAGCAACATGATTTGGGGCCTCTCTCCCCCTTTGGAAACAAAGCAGCCTTTGTGCCTGGCAGCTCTAGGCCAAAGTAGCACACCCAGAGCACAAGTTCTACCTCAGCCAGATAAGGCCTGTCAAGAAGCTGCGTTTCACAGGCCTTTGTATGTGACGTTCCCGGTTGGCTTTGAGAGCACTGTGCAGAGCCAGTTGTTTTAGCTTCCCAGAGAGCAGGAAGCAAGATGCTTTGGGGCCTCTCTCACACTTTGGAAATAAAGGCAGCCCTTTGGGCCTGGCAGCCCTAGGCCAATGGAGTACACCCAGAGCAGAAGTTCTACCTCAGCCAGATCAGGCCTTCCAAGAAACTGTGTCTCACAGGCCTTTCTCTGTCACGTTGCCGGTAGGCTGTGAGAGCACTGTGCAGAGCCAGTTGTTTCTTAGCTTCCCAAAGATTTGGAAGCAAGATGCTTTGGGGACTCTCAGCCCCTTTGGAAACAAGGCGGCCCTTTGGGCCTGGCAGCTCTAGGCCAAAGTAGCACGCCCAGAGCAGGAGTTCTACTTCAGCCAGATCAGGCCTGCCAAGAAACTGCGTTTCACAGGCCTTGGTAAGAGATGTTCCCGGTAGGCTGTAAGAGCACTGGGCAGAGCCAGTTGTTTCTTACCTTCCTGAAAAGCTGGAAGCAAGACGCTTGGGACCCCTCTGCCCGTTTGGGAACAAGGCAGCCTTTTGGGTCGGGAAGCTCTAGGCCAATGGAGCACACGCAGAGCAGGAGTTCTACTTCAGCCTGATCAGGCCTGCAAAGAAACAGCGTTTGACAGGCCTTGGTAAGAGATGTTCCCGGTAGGTGTAAGAGCACTGGGCAGAGCCAGTTGTTTCTTAGCTTCGCAAAGACCGGGAAGCAAGATGCTTTGGGCCTCTCTGCCCCTTGGAAACAGGGCAGCACTTGGGGCCTGGCAGCTCTAGGGCAATGGAGCACACCCAGAGCCGGAGTTCTACTTCAGCCAGATGAGGCCTGCCAAGAAACTGCGTTTCACAGGCCTTTCAAAGACATGTTCCCGGTAGGCTGTAAGAGCACGGGCCAGAGCGAGTTGGTTCTTAGCTTCCCAGAGAGCTGGAAGCAAGATGCTTTGGGGCCTCTCTGCCCCTTTGGAAACAAGGCAGCACCTTGGGCCTGGCAGCTCTAGGGCAATGGAGCACACCCAGAGCAGAAGTTCTACTTCAGCCAAATCAGGCCTGCCAGGAAACGGCGTTTCACAGGCCTTGGTAAGAGATGTTCCCGGTAGGCTGTAAGAGCACTGGGCAACGCCAGATGTTTCTTAGCTTCCCGAAGAGCTGGAAGCAAGATGCTTTGGTGCCACTCTCTCACTTTGGAATCAAGGCAGCCCTTTGGGGCAGGTAGCTCCAGGCCAGTGGAGCACACCCAGAGCAGAAGTTCTACTTCGGCCGGTTCAGGCCACCAACAAACTGCGTTTCACAGGCCTTGGTAAGAGATGTTCCCGGTAGGCTGTAAGAGCACTGGGCAACGCCAGATGTTTCTTAGCTTCCCGAAGAGCTGGAAGCAAGATGCTTTGGGGCCTCTCTGCCCCTTTGCAAACAAGGCGGCCCTTTGGGCCAGGCAGCTCTAGGCCAATGGAGCACACCCAGAGCAGAAGTTCTACTTCAGCTAGATCAGGCCACCTACAAAGTGCGTTTCACAGGCCTTGGTAAGAGATTTTCTCTCAGGCTGTAAGAGCACTGGGCAGAGCCAGTTGTTTCTTAGCTTCCCGAAGAGCTGGAAGCAAGATGCTTTGGGGGCTCCCTGCCCCTTTGCCAACAAGGCCGACCTTTGGGCCTTTCAGCTCTAGGCCAATGGAGCACACCCAGAGCAGAAGTTCTACCTCAGCCAGATAAGGCCTGCCAAGAAACTGCGTTTCAAAGGCTTTGGTAAGAGATGTTCCCGGTACTCTGTCAGAGCACTGGGCAGAGACAGTTGTCTCTTAGCTTCCCAATGAGCTGGAAGCAAGATGCTTTGGGGCCTCTCTGCCCCTTTGCAAACAAGGCATCCCTTTGGGCCTTTCAGCTCTAGGGCAATGGAGCACACCCAGAGCAGAAGTTCTACCTCAGCCAGATCAGGCCTGCCAAGAAACTGCTTTTCACAGGCCTTCGTAAGAGGTGTTCCCGGAAGGCTGTAAGAGTACCTGGCAGAGCGAGTTGTTTCTTAGCTTCAAAAACAGCTGGAAGCAACATGATTTGGGGCCTCTCTCCCCCTTTGGAAACAAAGCAGCCTTTGTGCCTGGCAGCTCTAGGCCAAAGTAGCACACCCAGAGCACAAGTTCTACCTCAGCCAGATAAGGCCTGTCAAGAAGCTGCGTTTCACAGGCCTTTGTATGTGACGTTCCCGGTTGGCTTTGAGAGCACTGTGCAGAGCCAGTTGTTTTAGCTTCCCAGAGAGCAGGAAGCAAGATGCTTTGGGGCCTCTCTCACACTTTGGAAATAAAGGCAGCCCTTTGGGCCTGGCAGCCCTAGGCCAATGGAGTACACCCAGAGCAGAAGTTCTACCTCAGCCAGATCAGGCCTTCCAAGAAACTGCGTCTCACAGGCCTTTCTCTGTCACGTTGCCGGTAGGCTGTGAGAGCACTGTGCAGAGCCAG
Source organism: Equus asinus (assembly GCF_041296235.1). Classification (NCBI taxonomy): domain Eukaryota; kingdom Metazoa; phylum Chordata; class Mammalia; order Perissodactyla; family Equidae; genus Equus; species Equus asinus. The sequence goes on from NW_027225523.1 coordinate 3,398,488, forward strand.
TTGTTTCTTAGCTTCCCAAAGATTTGGAAGCAAGATGCTTTGGGGACTCTCAGCCCCTTTGGAAACAAGGCGGCCCTTTGGGCCTGGCAGCTCTAGGCCAAAGTAGCACGCCCAGAGCAGGAGTTCTACTTCAGCCAGATCAGGCCTGCCAAGAAACTGCGTTTCACAGGCCTTGGTAAGAGATGTTCCCGGTAGGCTGTAAGAGCACTGGGCAGAGCCAGTTGTTTCTTACCTTCCTGAAAAGCTGGAAGCAAGACGCTTGGGACCCCTCTGCCCGTTTGGGAACAAGGCAGCCTTTTGGGTCGGGAAGCTCTAGGCCAATGGAGCACACGCAGAGCAGGAGTTCTACTTCAGCCTGATCAGGCCTGCAAAGAAACAGCGTTTGACAGGCCTTGGTAAGAGATGTTCCCGGTAGGTGTAAGAGCACTGGGCAGAGCCAGTTGTTTCTTAGCTTCGCAAAGACCGGGAAGCAAGATGCTTTGGGCCTCTCTGCCCCTTGGAAACAGGGCAGCACTTGGGGCCTGGCAGCTCTAGGGCAATGGAGCACACCCAGAGCCGGAGTTCTACTTCAGCCAGATGAGGCCTGCCAAGAAACTGCGTTTCACAGGCCTTTCAAAGACATGTTCCCGGTAGGCTGTAAGAGCACGGGCCAGAGCGAGTTGGTTCTTAGCTTCCCAGAGAGCTGGAAGCAAGATGCTTTGGGGCCTCTCTGCCCCTTTGGAAACAAGGCAGCACCTTGGGCCTGGCAGCTCTAGGGCAATGGAGCACACCCAGAGCAGAAGTTCTACTTCAGCCAAATCAGGCCTGCCAGGAAACGGCGTTTCACAGGCCTTGGTAAGAGATGTTCCCGGTAGGCTGTAAGAGCACTGGGCAACGCCAGATGTTTCTTAGCTTCCCGAAGAGCTGGAAGCAAGATGCTTTGGTGCCACTCTCTCACTTTGGAATCAAGGCAGCCCTTTGGGGCAGGTAGCTCCAGGCCAGTGGAGCACACCCAGAGCAGAAGTTCTACTTCGGCCGGTTCAGGCCACCAACAAACTGCGTTTCACAGGCCTTGGTAAGAGATGTTCCCGGTAGGCTGTAAGAGCACTGGGCAACGCCAGATGTTTCTTAGCTTCCCGAAGAGCTGGAAGCAAGATGCTTTGGGGCCTCTCTGCCCCTTTGCAAACAAGGCGGCCCTTTGGGCCAGGCAGCTCTAGGCCAATGGAGCACACCCAGAGCAGAAGTTCTACTTCAGCTAGATCAGGCCACCTACAAAGTGCGTTTCACAGGCCTTGGTAAGAGATTTTCTCTCAGGCTGTAAGAGCACTGGGCAGAGCCAGTTGTTTCTTAGCTTCCCGAAGAGCTGGAAGCAAGATGCTTTGGGGGCTCCCTGCCCCTTTGCCAACAAGGCCGACCTTTGGGCCTTTCAGCTCTAGGCCAATGGAGCACACCCAGAGCAGAAGTTCTACCTCAGCCAGATAAGGCCTGCCAAGAAACTGCGTTTCAAAGGCTTTGGTAAGAGATGTTCCCGGTACTCTGTCAGAGCACTGGGCAGAGACAGTTGTCTCTTAGCTTCCCAATGAGCTGGAAGCAAGATGCTTTGGGGCCTCTCTGCCCCTTTGCAAACAAGGCATCCCTTTGGGCCTTTCAGCTCTAGGGCAATGGAGCACACCCAGAGCAGAAGTTCTACCTCAGCCAGATCAGGCCTGCCAAGAAACTGCTTTTCACAGGCCTTCGTAAGAGGTGTTCCCGGAAGGCTGTAAGAGTACCTGGCAGAGCGAGTTGTTTCTTAGCTTCAAAAACAGCTGGAAGCAACATGATTTGGGGCCTCTCTCCCCCTTTGGAAACAAAGCAGCCTTTGTGCCTGGCAGCTCTAGGCCAAAGTAGCACACCCAGAGCACAAGTTCTACCTCAGCCAGATAAGGCCTGTCAAGAAGCTGCGTTTCACAGGCCTTTGTATGTGACGTTCCCGGTTGGCTTTGAGAGCACTGTGCAGAGCCAGTTGTTTTAGCTTCCCAGAGAGCAGGAAGCAAGATGCTTTGGGGCCTCTCTCACACTTTGGAAATAAAGGCAGCCCTTTGGGCCTGGCAGCCCTAGGCCAATGGAGTACACCCAGAGCAGAAGTTCTACCTCAGCCAGATCAGGCCTTCCAAGAAACTGCGTCTCACAGGCCTTTCTCTGTCACGTTGCCGGTAGGCTGTGAGAGCACTGTGCAGAGCCAGTTGTTTCTTAGCTTCCCAAAGATTTGGAAGCAAGATACTTTGGGGACTCTCAGCCCCTTTGGAAACAAGGCGGCCGTTTGGGCCTGGCAGCTCTAGGCCAAAGTAGCACGCCCAGAGCAGGAGTTCTACTTCAGCCAGATCAGGCCTGCCAAGAAACTGCGTTTCACAGGCCTTGGTAAGAGATGTTCCCGGTAGGCTGTAAGAGCACTGGGCAGAGCCAGTTGTTTCTTACCTTCCTGAAAAGCTGGAAGCAAGACGCTTGGGACCCCTCTGCCCGTTTGGGAACAAGGCAGCCTTTTGGGTCGGGAAGCTCTAGGCCAATGGAGCACACGCAGAGCAGGAGTTCTACTTCAGCCTGATCAGGCCTGCAAAGAAACAGCGTTTGACAGGCCTTGGTAAGAGATGTTCCCGGTAGGTGTAAGAGCACTGGGCAGAGCCAGTTGTTTCTTAGCTTCGCAAAGACTGGGAAGCAAGATGCTTTGGGCCTCTCTGCCCCTTGGAAACAGGGCAGCACTTGGGGCCTGGCAGCTCTAGGGCAATGGAGCACACCCAGAGCCGGAGTTCTACTTCAGCCAGATGAGGCCTGCCAAGAAACTGCGTTTCACAGGCCTTTCAAAGACATGTTCCCGGTAGGCTGTAAGAGCACGGGCCAGAGCGAGTTGGTTCTTAGCTTCCCAGAGAGCTGGAAGCAAGATGCTTTGGGGCCTCTCTGCCCCTTTGGAAACAAGGCAGCACCTTGGGCCTGGCAGCTCTAGGGCAATGGAGCACACCCAGAGCAGAAGTTCTACTTCAGCCAAATCAGGCCTGCCAGGAAACGGCGTTTCACAGGCCTTGGTAAGAGATGTTCCCGGTAGGCTGTAAGAGCACTGGGCAACGCCAGATGTTTCTTAGCTTCCCGAAGAGCTGGAAGCAAGATGCTTTGGTGCCACTCTCTCACTTTGGAATCAAGGCAGCCCTTTGGGGCAGGTAGCTCCAGGCCAGTGGAGCACACCCAGAGCAGAAGTTCTACTTCGGCCGGTTCAGGCCACCAACAAACTGCGTTTCACAGGCCTTGGTAAGAGATGTTCCCGGTAGGCTGTAAGAGCACTGGGCAACGCCAGATGTTTCTTAGCTTCCCGAAGAGCTGGAAGCAAGATGCTTTGGGGCCTCTCTGCCCCTTTGCAAACAAGGCGGCCCTTTGGGCCAGGCAGCTCTAGGCCAATGGAGCACACCCAGAGCAGAAGTTCTACTTCAGCTAGATCAGGCCACCAACAAAGTGCGTTTCACAGGCCTTGGTAAGAGATTTTCTCTCAGGCTGTAAGAGCACTGGGCAGAGCCAGTTGTTTCTTAGCTTCCCGAAGAGCTGGAGGCAAGATGCTTTGGGGGCTCCCTGCCCCTTTGCCAACAAGGCCGACCTTTGGGCCTTTCAGCTCTAGGCCAATGGAGCACACCCAGAGCAGAAGTTCTACCTCAGCCAGATAAGGCCTGCCAAGAAACTGCGTTTCAAAGGCTTTGGTAAGAGATGTTCCCGGTACTCTGTCAGAGCACTGGGCAGAGACAGTTGTCTCTTAGCTTCCCAATGAGCTGGAAGCAAGATGCTTTGGGGCCTCTCTGCCCCTTTGCAAACAAGGCATCCCTTTGGGCCTTTCAGCTCTAGGGCAATGGAGCACACCCAGAGCAGAAGTTCTACCTCAGCCAGATCAGGCCTGCCAAGAAACTGCTTTTCACAGGCCTTCGTAAGAGGTGTTCCCGGAAGGCTGTAAGAGTACCTGGCAGAGCGAGTTGTTTCTTAGCTTCAAAAACAGCTGGAAGCAACATGATTTGGGGCCTCTCTCCCCCTTTGGAAACAAAGCAGCCTTTGTGCCTGGCAGCTCTAGGCCAAAGTAGCACACCCAGAGCACAAGTTCTACCTCAGCCAGAAAAGGCCTGTCAAGAAGCTGCGTTTCACAGGCCTTTGTATGTGACGTTCCCGGTTGGCTTTGAGAGCACTGTGCAGAGCCAGTTGTTTTAGCTTCCCAGAGAGCAGGAAGCAAGATGCTTTGGGGCCTCTCTCACACTTTGGAAATAAAGGCAGCCCTTTGGGCCTGGCAGCCCTAGGCCAATGGAGTACACCCAGAGCAGAAGTTCTACCTCAGCCAGATCAGGCCTTCCAAGAAACTGTGTCTCACAGGCCTTTCTCTGTCACGTTGCCGGTAGGCTGTGAGAGCACTGTGCAGAGCCAGTTGTTTCTTAGCTTCCCAAAGATTTGGAAGCAAGATACTTTGGGGACTCTCAGCCCCTTTGGAAACAAGGCGGCCGTTTGGGCCTGGCAGCTCTAGGCCAAAGTAGCACGCCCAGAGCAGGAGTTCTACTTCAGCCAGATCAGGCCTGCCAAGAAACTGCGTTTCACAGGCCTTGGTAAGAGATGTTCCCGGTAGGCTGTAAGAGCACTGGGCAGAGCCAGTTGTTTCTTACCTTCCTGAAAAGCTGGAAGCAAGACGCTTGGGACCCCTCTGCCCGTTTGGGAACAAGGCAGCCTTTTGGGTCGGGAAGCTCTAGGCCAATGGAGCACACGCAGAGCAGGAGTTCTACTTCAGCCTGATCAGGCCTGCAAAGAAACAGCGTTTGACAGGCCTTGGTAAGAGATGTTCCCGGTAGGTGTAAGAGCACTGGGCAGAGCCAGTTGTTTCTTAGCTTCGCAAAGACCGGGAAGCAAGATGCTTTGGGCCTCTCTGCCCCTTGGAAACAGGGCAGCACTTGGGGCCTGGCAGCTCTAGGGCAATGGAGCACACCCAGAGCCGGAGTTCTACTTCAGCCAGATGAGGCCTGCCAAGAAACTGCGTTTCACAGGCCTTTCAAAGACATGTTCCCGGTAGGCTGTAAGAGCACGGGGCAGAGCGAGTTGGTTCTTAGCTTCCCAGAGAGCTGGAAGCAAGAGGCTTTGGGGCCTCTCTGCCCCTTTGGAAACAAGGCAGCACCTTGGGCCTGGCAGCTCTAGGGCAATGGAGCACACCCAGAGCAGAAGTTCTACTTCAGCCAAATCAGGCCTGCCAGGAAACGGCGTTTCACAGGCCTTGGTAAGAGATGTTCCCGGTAGGCTGTAAGAGCACTGGGCAACGCCAGATGTTTCTTAGCTTCCCGAAGAGCTGGAAGCAAGATGCTTTGGTGCCACTCTCTCACTTTGGAATCAAGGCAGCCCTTTGGGGCAGGTAGCTCCAGGCCAGTGGAGCACACCCAGAGCAGAAGTTCTACTTCGGCCGGTTCAGGCCACCAACAAACTGCGTTTCACAGGCCTTGGTAAGAGATGTTCCCGGTAGGCTGTAAGAGCACTGGGCAACGCCAGATGTTTCTTAGCTTCCCGAAGAGCTGGAAGCAAGATGCTTTGGGGCCTCTCTGCCCCTTTGCAAACAAGGCGGCCCTTTGGGCCAGGCAGCTCTAGGCCAATGGAGCACACCCAGAGCAGAAGTTCTACTTCAGCTAGATCAGGCCACCTACAAAGTGCGTTTCACAGGCCTTGGTAAGAGATTTTCTCTCAGGCTGTAAGAGCACTGGGCAGAGCCAGTTGTTTCTTAGCTTCCCGAAGAGCTGGAAGCAAGATGCTTTGGGGGCTCCCTGCCCCTTTGCCAACAAGGCCGACCTTTGGGCCTTTCAGCTCTAGGCCAATGGAGCACACCCAGAGCAGAAGTTCTACCTCAGCCAGATAAGGCCTGCCAAGAAACTGCGTTTCAAAGGCTTTGGTAAGAGATGTTCCCGGTACTCTGTCAGAGCACTGGGCAGAGACAGTTGTTTCTTAGCTTCCCAATGAGCTGGAAGCAAGATGCTTTGGGGCCTCTCTGCCCCTTTGCAAACAAGGCATCCCTTTGGGCCTTTCAGCTCTAGGGCAATGGAGCACACCCAGAGCAGAAGTTCTACCTCAGCCAGATCAGGCCTGCCAAGAAACTGCTTTTCACAGGCCTTCGTAAGAGGTGTTCCCGGAAGGCTGTAAGAGTACCTGGCAGAGCGAGTTGTTTCTTAGCTTCAAAAACAGCTGGAAGCAACATGATTTGGGGCCTCTCTCCCCCTTTGGAAACAAAGCAGCCTTTGTGCCTGGCAGCTCTAGGCCAAAGTAGCACACCCAGAGCACAAGTTCTACCTCAGCCAGATAAGGCCTGTCAAGAAGCTGCGTTTCACAGGCCTTTGTATGTGACGTTCCCGGTTGGCTTTGAGAGCACTGTGCAGAGCCAGTTGTTTTAGCTTCCCAGAGAGCAGGAAGCAAGATGCTTTGGGGCCTCTCTCACACTTTGGAAATAAAGGCAGCCCTTTGGGCCTGGCAGCCCTAGGCCAATGGAGTACACCCAGAGCAGAAGTTCTACCTCAGCCAGATCAGGCCTTCCAAGAAACTGCGTCTCACAGGCCTTTCTCTGTCACGTTGCCGGTAGGCTGTGAGAGCACTGTGCAGAGCCAGTTGTTTCTTAGCTTCCCAAAGATTTGGAAGCAAGATACTTTGGGGACTCTCAGCCCCTTTGGAAACAAGGCGGCCCTTTGGGCCTGGCAGCTCTAGGCCAAAGTAGCACGCCCAGAGCAGGAGTTCTACTTCAGCCAGATCAGGCCTGCCAAGAAACTGCGTTTCACAGGCCTTGGTAAGAGATGTTCCCGGTAGGCTGTAAGAGCACTGGGCAGAGCCAGTTGTTTCTTACCTTCCTGAAAAGCTGGAAGCAAGACGCTTGGGACCCCTCTGCCCGTTTGGGAACAAGGCAGCCTTTTGGGTCGGGAAGCTCTAGGCCAATGCAGCACACGCAGAGCAGGAGTTCTACTTCAGCCTGATCAGGCCTGCAAAGAAACAGCGTTTGACAGGCCTTGGTAAGAGATGTTCCCGGTAGGTGTAAGAGCACTGGGCAGAGCCAGTTGTTTCTTAGCTTCGCAAAGACCGGGAAGCAAGATGCTTTGGGCCTCTCTGCCCCTTGGAAACAGGGCAGCACTTGGGGCCCGGCAGCTCTAGGGCAATGGAGCACACCCAGAGCCGGAGTTCTACTTCAGCCAGATGAGGCCTGCCAAGAAACTGCGTTTCACAGGCCTTTCAAAGACATGTTCCCGGTAGGCTGTAAGAGCACGGGGCAGAGCGAGTTGGTTCTTAGCTTCCCAGAGAGCTGGAAGCAAGAGGCTTTGGGGCCTCTCTGCCCCTTTGGAAACAAGGCAGCACCTTGGGCCTGGCAGCTCTAGGGCAATGGAGCACACCCAGAGCAGAAGTTCTACTTCAGCCAAATCAGGCCTGCCAGGAAACGGCGTTTCACAGGCCTTGGTAAGAGATGTTCCCGGTAGGCTGTAAGAGCACTGGGCAACGCCAGATGTTTCTTAGCTTCCCGAAGAGCTGGAAGCAAGATGCTTTGGTGCCACTCTCTCACTTTGGAATCAAGGCAGCCCTTTGGGGCAGGTAGCTCCAGGCCAGTGGAGCACACCCAGAGCAGAAGTTCTACTTCGGCCGGTTCAGGCCACCAACAAACTGCGTTTCACAGGCCTTGGTAAGAGATGTTCCCGGTAGGCTGTAAGAGCACTGGGCAACGCCAGATGTTTCTTAGCTTCCCGAAGAGCTGGAAGCAAGATGCTTTGGGGCCTCTCTGCCCCTTTGCAAACAAGGCGGCCCTTTGGGCCAGGCAGCTCTAGGCCAATGGAGCACACCCAGAGCAGAAGTTCTACTTCAGCTAGATCAGGCCACCTACAAAGTGCGTTTCACAGGCCTTGGTAAGAGATTTTCTCTCAGGCTGTAAGAGCACTGGGCAGAGCCAGTTGTTTCTTAGCTTCCCGAAGAGCTGGAAGCAAGATGCTTTGGGGGCTCCCTGCCCCTTTGCCAACAAGGCCGACCTTTGGGCCTTTCAGCTCTAGGCCAATGGAGCACACCCAGAGCAGAAGTTCTACCTCAGCCAGATAAGGCCTGCCAAGAAACTGCGTTTCAAAGGCTTTGGTAAGAGATGTTCCCGGTACTCTGTCAGAGCACTGGGCAGAGACAGTTGTCTCTTAGCTTCCCAATGAGCTGGAAGCAAGATGCTTTGGGGCCTCTCTGCCCCTTTGCAAACAAGGCATCCCTTTGGGCCTTTCAGCTCTAGGGCAATGGAGCACACCCAGAGCAGAAGTTCTACCTCAGCCAGATCAGGCCTGCCAAGAAACTGCTTTTCACAGGCCTTCGTAAGAGGTGTTCCCGGAAGGCTGTAAGAGTACCTGGCAGAGCGAGTTGTTTCTTAGCTTCAAAAACAGCTGGAAGCAACATGATTTGGGGCCTCTCTCCCCCTTTGGAAACAAAGCAGCCTTTGTGCCTGGCAGCTCTAGGCCAAAGTAGCACACCCAGAGCACAAGTTCTACCTCAGCCAGATAAGGCCTGTCAAGAAGCTGCGTTTCACAGGCCTTTGTATGTGACGTTCCCGGTTGGCTTTGAGAGCACTGTGCAGAGCCAGTTGTTTTAGCTTCCCAGAGAGCAGGAAGCAAGATGCTTTGGGGCCTCTCTCACACTTTGGAAATAAAGGCAGCCCTTTGGGCCTGGCAGCCCTAGGCCAATGGAGTACACCCAGAGCAGAAGTTCTACCTCAGCCAGATCAGGCCTTCCAAGAAACTGCGTCTCACAGGCCTTTCTCTGTCACGTTGCCGGTAGGCTGTGAGAGCACTGTGCAGAGCCAGTTGTTTCTTAGCTTCCCAAAGATTTGGAAGCAAGATACTTTGGGGACTCTCAGCCCCTTTGGAAACAAGGCGGCCCTTTGGGCCTGGCAGCTCTAGGCCAAAGTAGCACGCCCAGAGCAGGAGTTCTACTTCAGCCAGATCAGGCCTGCCAAGAAACTGCGTTTCACAGGCCTTGGTAAGAGATGTTCCCGGTAGGCTGTAAGAGCACTGGGCAGAGCCAGTTGTTTCTTACCTTCCTGAAAAGCTGGAAGCAAGACGCTTGGGACCCCTCTGCCCGTTTGGGAACAAGGCAGCCTTTTGGGTCGGGAAGCTCTAGGCCAATGGAGCACACTCAGAGCAGGAGTTCTACTTCAGCCTGATCAGGCCTGCAAAGAAACAGCGTTTGACAGGCCTTGGTAAGAGATGTTCCCGGTAGGTGTAAGAGCACTGGGCAGAGCCAGTTGTTTCTTAGCTTCGCAAAGACCGGGAAGCAAGATGCTTTGGGCCTCTCTGCCCCTTGGAAACAGGGCAGCACTTGGGGCCTGGCAGCTCTAGGGCAATGGAGCACACCCAGAGCCGGAGTTCTACTTCAGCCAGATGAGGCCTGCCAAGAAACTGCGTTTCACAGGCCTTTCAAAGACATGTTCCCGGTAGGCTGTAAGAGCACGGGGCAGAGCGAGTTGGTTCTTAGCTTCCCAGAGAGCTGGAAGCAAGAGGCTTTGGGGCCTCTCTGCCCCTTTGGAAACAAGGCAGCACCTTGGGCCTGGCAGCTCTAGGGCAATGGAGCACACCCAGAGCAGAAGTTCTACTTCAGCCAAATCAGGCCTGCCAGGAAACGGCGTTTCACAGGCCTTGGTAAGAGATGTTCCCGGTAGGCTGTAAGAGCACTGGGCAACGCCAGATGTTTCTTAGCTTCCCGAAGAGCTGGAAGCAAGATGCTTTGGTGCCACTCTCTCACTTTGGAATCAAGGCAGCCCTTTGGGGCAGGTAGCTCCAGGCCAGTGGAGCACACCCAGAGCAGAAGTTCTACTTCGGCCGGTTCAGGCCACCAACAAACTGCGTTTCACAGGCCTTGGTAAGAGATGTTCCCGGTAGGCTGTAAGAGCACTGGGCAACGCCAGATGTTTCTTAGCTTCCCGAAGAGCTGGAAGCAAGATGCTTTGGGGCCTCTCTGCCCCTTTGCAAACAAGGCGGCCCTTTGGGCCAGGCAGCTCTAGGCCAATGGAGCACACCCAGAGCAGAAGTTCTACTTCAGCTAGATCAGGCCACCAACAAAGTGCGTTTCACAGGCCTTGGTAAGAGATTTTCTCTCAGGCTGTAAGAGCACTGGGCAGAGCCAGTTGTTTCTTAGCTTCCCGAAGAGCTGGAAGCAAGATGCTTTGGGGGCTCCCTGCCCCTTTGCCAACAAGGCCGACCTTTGGGCCTTTCAGCTCTAGGCCAATGGAGCACACCCAGAGCAGAAGTTCTACCTCAGCCAGATAAGGCCTGCCAAGAAACTGCGTTTCAAAGGCTTTGGTAAGAGATGTTCCCGGTACTCTGTCAGAGCACTGGGCAGAGACAGTTGTCTCTTAGCTTCCCAATGAGCTGGAAGCAAGATGCTTTGGGGCCTCTCTGCCCCTTTGCAAACAAGGCATCCCTTTGGGCCTTTCAGCTCTAGGGCAATGGAGCACACCCAGAGCAGAAGTTCTACCTCAGCCAGATCAGGCCTGCCAAGAAACTGCTTTTCACAGGCCTTCGTAAGAGGTGTTCCCGGAAGGCTGTAAGAGTACCTGGCAGAGCGAGTTGTTTCTTAGCTTCAAAAACAGCTGGAAGCAACATGATTTGGGGCCTCTCTCCCCCTTTGGAAACAAAGCAGCCTTTGTGCCTGGCAGCTCTAGGCCAAAGTAGCACACCCAGAGCACAAGTTCTACCTCAGCCAGAAAAGGCCTGTCAAGAAGCTGCGTTTCACAGGCCTTTGTATGTGACGTTCCCGGTTGGCTTTGAGAGCACTGTGCAGAGCCAGTTGTTTTAGCTTCCCAGAGAGCAGGAAGCAAGATGCTTTGGGGCCTCTCTCACACTTTGGAAATAAAGGCAGCCCTTTGGGCCTGGCAGCCCTAGGCCAATGGAGTACACCCAGAGCAGAAGTTCTACCTCAGCCAGATCAGGCCTTCCAAGAAACTGCGTCTCACAGGCCTTTCTCTGTCACGTTGCCGGTAGGCTGTGAGAGCACTGTGCAGAGCCAGTTGTTTCTTAGCTTCCCAAAGATTTGGAAGCAAGATACTTTGGGGACTCTCAGCCCCTTTGGAAACAAGGCGGCCCTTTGGGCCTGGCAGCTCTAGGCCAAAGTAGCACGCCCAGAGCAGGAGTTCTACTTCAGCCAGATCAGGCCTGCCAAGAAACTGCGTTTCACAGGCCTTGGTAAGAGATGTTCCCGGTAGGCTGTAAGAGCACTGGGCAGAGCCAGTTGTTTCTTACCTTCCTGAAAAGCTGGAAGCAAGACGCTTGGGACCCCTCTGCCCGTTTGGGAACAAGGCAGCCTTTTGGGTCGGGAAGCTCTAGGCCAATGGAGCACACTCAGAGCAGGAGTTCTACTTCAGCCTGATCAGGCCTGCAAAGAAACAGCGTTTGACAGGCCTTGGTAAGAGATGTTCCCGGTAGGTGTAAGAGCACTGGGCAGAGCCAGTTGTTTCTTAGCTTCGCAAAGACCGGGAAGCAAGATGCTTTGGGCCTCTCTGCCCCTTGGAAACAGGGCAGCACTTGGGGCCTGGCAGCTCTAGGGCAATGGAGCACACCCAGAGCCGGAGTTCTACTTCAGCCAGATGAGGCCTGCCAAGAAACTGCGTTTCACAGGCCTTTCAAAGACATGTTCCCGGTAGGCTGTAAGAGCACGGGGCAGAGCGAGTTGGTTCTTAGCTTCCCAGAGAGCTGGAAGCAAGATGCTTTGGGGCCTCTCTGCCCCTTTGGAAACAAGGCAGCACCTTGGGCCTGGCAGCTCTAGGGCAATGGAGCACACCCAGAGCAGAAGTTCTACTTCAGCCAAATCAGGCCTGCCAGGAAACGGCGTTTCACAGGCCTTGGTAAGAGATGTTCCCGGTAGGCTGTAAGAGCACTGGGCAACGCCAGATGTTTCTTAGCTTCCCGAAGAGCTGGAAGCAAGATGCTTTGGTGCCACTCTCTCACTTTGGAATCAAGGCAGCCCTTTGGGGCAGGTAGCTCCAGGCCAGTGGAGCACACCCAGAGCAGAAGTTCTACTTCGGCCGGTTCAGGCCACCAACAAACTGCGTTTCACAGGCCTTGGTAAGAGATGTTCCCGGTAGGCTGTAAGAGCACTGGGCAACGCCAGATGTTTCTTAGCTTCCCGAAGAGCTGGAAGCAAGATGCTTTGGGGCCTCTCTGCCCCTTTGCAAACAAGGCGGCCCTTTGGGCCAGGCAGCTCTAGGCCAATGGAGCACACCCAGAGCAGAAGTTCTACTTCAGCTAGATCAGGCCACCTACAAAGTGCGTTTCACAGGCCTTGGTAAGAGATTTTCTCTCAGGCTGTAAGAGCACTGGGCAGAGCCAGTTGTTTCTTAGCTTCCCGAAGAGCTGGAAGCAAGATGCTTTGGGGGCTCCCTGCCCCTTTGCCAACAAGGCCGACCTTTGGGCCTTTCAGCTCTAGGCCAATGGAGCACACCCAGAGCAGAAGTTCTACCTCAGCCAGATAAGGCCTGCCAAGAAACTGCGTTTCAAAGGCTTTGGTAAGAGATGTTCCCGGTACTCTGTCAGAGCACTGGGCAGAGACAGTTGTCTCTTAGCTTCCCAATGAGCTGGAAGCAAGATGCTTTGGGGCCTCTCTGCCCCTTTGCAAACAAGGCATCCCTTTGGGCCTTTCAGCTCTAGGGCAATGGAGCACACCCAGAGCAGAAGTTCTACCTCAGCCAGATCAGGCCTGCCAAGAAACTGCTTTTCACAGGCCTTCGTAAGAGGTGTTCCCGGAAGGCTGTAAGAGTACCTGGCAGAGCGAGTTGTTTCTTAGCTTCAAAAACAGCTGGAAGCAACATGATTTGGGGCCTCTCTCCCCCTTTGGAAACAAAGCAGCCTTTGTGCCTGGCAGCTCTAGGCCAAAGTAGCACACCCAGAGCACAAGTTCTACCTCAGCCAGATAAGGCCTGTCAAGAAGCTGCGTTTCACAGGCCTTTGTATGTGACGTTCCCGGTTGGCTTTGAGAGCACTGTGCAGAGCCAGTTGTTTTAGCTTCCCAGAGAGCAGGAAGCAAGATGCTTTGGGGCCTCTCTCACACTTTGGAAATAAAGGCAGCCCTTTGGGCCTGGCAGCCCTAGGCCAATGGAGTACACCCAGAGCAGAAGTTCTACCTCAGCCAGATCAGGCCTTCCAAGAAACTGCGTCTCACAGGCCTTTCTCTGTCACGTTGCCGGTAGGCTGTGAGAGCACTGTGCAGAGCCAGTTGTTTCTTAGCTTCCCAAAGATTTGGAAGCAAGATACTTTGGGGACTCTCAGCCCCTTTGGAAACAAGGCGGCCCTTTGGGCCTGGCAGCTCTAGGCCAAAGTAGCACGCCCAGAGCAGGAGTTCTACTTCAGCCAGATCAGGCCTGCCAAGAAACTGCGTTTCACAGGCCTTGGTAAGAGATGTTCCCGGTAGGCTGTAAGAGCACTGGGCAGAGCCAGTTGTTTCTTACCTTCCTGAAAAGCTGGAAGCAAGACGCTTGGGACCCCTCTGCCCGTTTGGGAACAAGGCAGCCTTTTGGGTCGGGAAGCTCTAGGCCAATGGAGCACACGCAGAGCAGGAGTTCTACTTCAGCCTGATCAGGCCTGCAAAGAAACAGCGTTTGACAGGCCTTGGTAAGAGATGTTCCCGGTAGGTGTAAGAGCACTGGGCAGAGCCAGTTGTTTCTTAGCTTCGCAAAGACCGGGAAGCAAGATGCTTTGGGCCTCTCTGCCCCTTGGAAACAGGGCAGCACTTGGGGCCTGGCAGCTCTAGGGCAATGGAGCACACCCAGAGCCGGAGTTCTACTTCAGCCAGATGAGGCCTGCCAAGAAACTGCGTTTCACAGGCCTTTCAAAGACATGTTCCCGGTAGGCTGTAAGAGCACGGGGCAGAGCGAGTTGGTTCTTAGCTTCCCAGAGAGCTGGAAGCAAGATGCTTTGGGGCCTCTCTGCCCCTTTGGAAACAAGGCAGCACCTTGGGCCTGGCAGCTCTAGGGCAATGGAGCACACCCAGAGCAGAAGTTCTACTTCAGCCAAATCAGGCCTGCCAGGAAACGGCGTTTCACAGGCCTTGGTAAGAGATGTTCCCGGTAGGCTGTAAGAGCACTGGGCAACGCCAGATGTTTCTTAGCTTCCCGAAGAGCTGGAAGCAAGATGCTTTGGTGCCACTCTCTCACTTTGGAATCAAGGCAGCCCTTTGGGGCAGGTAGCTCCAGGCCAGTGGAGCACACCCAGAGCAGAAGTTCTACTTCGGCCGGTTCAGGCCACCAACAAACTGCGTTTCACAGGCCTTGGTAAGAGATGTTCCCGGTAGGCTGTAAGAGCACTGGGCAACGCCAGATGTTTCTTAGCTTCCCGAAGAGCTGGAAGCAAGATGCTTTGGGGCCTCTCTGCCCCTTTGCAAACAAGGCGGCCCTTTGGGCCAGGCAGCTCTAGGCCAATGGAGCACACCCAGAGCAGAAGTTCTACTTCAGCTAGATCAGGCCACCTACAAAGTGCGTTTCACAGGCCTTGGTAAGAGATTTTCTCTCAGGCTGTAAGAGCACTGGGCAGAGCCAGTTGTTTCTTAGCTTCCCGAAGAGCTGGAAGCAAGATGCTTTGGGGGCTCCCTGCCCCTTTGCCAACAAGGCCGACCTTTGGGCCTTTCAGCTCTAGGCCAATGGAGCACACCCAGAGCAGAAGTTCTACCTCAGCCAGATAAGGCCTGCCAAGAAACTGCGTTTCAAAGGCTTTGGTAAGAGATGTTCCCGGTACTCTGTCAGAGCACTGGGCAGAGACAGTTGTCTCTTAGCTTCCCAATGAGCTGGAAGCAAGATGCTTTGGGGCCTCTCTGCCCCTTTGCAAACAAGGCATCCCTTTGGGCCTTTCAGCTCTAGGGCAATGGAGCACACCCAGAGCAGAAGTTCTACCTCAGCCAGATCAGGCCTGCCAAGAAACTGCTTTTCACAGGCCTTCGTAAGAGGTGTTCCCGGAAGGCTGTAAGAGTACCTGGCAGAGCGAGTTGTTTCTTAGCTTCAAAAACAGCTGGAAGCAACATGATTTGGGGCCTCTCTCCCCCTTTGGAAACAAAGCAGCCTTTGTGCCTGGCAGCTCTAGGCCAAAGTAGCACACCCAGAGCACAAGTTCTACCTCAGCCAGATAAGGCCTGTCAAGAAGCTGCGTTTCACAGGCCTTTGTATGTGACGTTCCCGGTTGGCTTTGAGAGCACTGTGCAGAGCCAGTTGTTTTAGCTTCCCAGAGAGCAGGAAGCAAGATGCTTTGGGGCCTCTCTCACACTTTGGAAATAAAGGCAGCCCTTTGGGCCTGGCAGCCCTAGGCCAATGGAGTACACCCAGAGCAGAAGTTCTACCTCAGCCAGATCAGGCCTTCCAAGAAACTGCGTCTCACAGGCCTTTCTCTGTCACGTTGCCGGTAGGCTGTGAGAGCACTGTGCAGAGCCAGTTGTTTCTTAGCTTCCCAAAGATTTGGAAGCAAGATACTTTGGGGACTCTCAGCCCCTTTGGAAACAAGGCGGCCCTTTGGGCCTGGCAGCTCTAGGCCAAAGTAGCACGCCCAGAGCAGGAGTTCTACTTCAGCCAGATCAGGCCTGCCAAGAAACTGCGTTTCACAGGCCTTGGTAAGAGATGTTCCCGGTAGGCTGTAAGAGCACTGGGCAGAGCCAGTTGTTTCTTACCTTCCTGAAAAGCTGGAAGCAAGACGCTTGGGACCCCTCTGCCCGTTTGGGAACAAGGCAGCCTTTTGGGTCGGGAAGCTCTAGGCCAATGGAGCACACGCAGAGCAGGAGTTCTACTTCAGCCTGATCAGGCCTGCAAAGAAACAGCGTTTGACAGGCCTTGGTAAGAGATGTTCCCGGTAGGTGTAAGAGCACTGGGCAGAGCCAGTTGTTTCTTAGCTTCGCAAAGACCGGGAAGCAAGATGCTTTGGGCCTCTCTGCCCCTTGGAAACAGGGCAGCACTTGGGGCCTGGCAGCTCTAGGGCAATGGAGCACACCCAGAGCCGGAGTTCTACTTCAGCCAGATGAGGCCTGCCAAGAAACTGCGTTTCACAGGCCTTTCAAAGACATGTTCCCGGTAGGCTGTAAGAGCACGGGGCAGAGCGAGTTGGTTCTTAGCTTCCCAGAGAGCTGGAAGCAAGATGCTTTGGGGCCTCTCTGCCCCTTTGGAAACAAGGCAGCACCTTGGGCCTGGCAGCTCTAGGGCAATGGAGCACACCCAGAGCAGAAGTTCTACTTCAGCCAAATCAGGCCTGCCAGGAAACGGCGTTTCACAGGCCTTGGTAAGAGATGTTCCCGGTAGGCTGTAAGAGCACTGGGCAACGCCAGATGTTTCTTAGCTTCCCGAAGAGCTGGAAGCAAGATGCTTTGGTGCCACTCTCTCACTTTGGAATCAAGGCAGCCCTTTGGGGCAGGTAGCTCCAGGCCAGTGGAGCACACCCAGAGCAGAAGTTCTACTTCGGCCGGTTCAGGCCACCAACAAACTGCGTTTCACAGGCCTTGGTAAGAGATGTTCCCGGTAGGCTGTAAGAGCACTGGGCAACGCCAGATGTTTCTTAGCTTCCCGAAGAGCTGGAAGCAAGATGCTTTGGGGCCTCTCTGCCCCTTTGCAAACAAGGCGGCCCTTTGGGCCAGGCAGCTCTAGGCCAATGGAGCACACCCAGAGCAGAAGTTCTACTTCAGCTAGATCAGGCCACCTACAAAGTGCGTTTCACAGGCCTTGGTAAGAGATTTTCTCTCAGGCTGTAAGAGCACTGGGCAGAGCCTTTTGTTTCTTAGCTTCCCGAAGAGCTGGAAGCAAGATGCTTTGGGGGCTCCCTGCCCCTTTGCCAACAAGGCCGACCTTTGGGCCTTTCAGCTCTAGGCCAATGGAGCACACCCAGAGCAGAAGTTCTACCTCAGCCAGATAAGGCCTGCCAAGAAACTGCGTTTCAAAGGCTTTGGTAAGAGATGTTCCCGGTACTCTGTCAGAGCACTGGGCAGAGACAGTTGTCTCTTAGCTTGCCAATGAGCTGGAAGCAAGATGCTTTGGGGCCTCTCTGCCCCTTTGCAAACAAGGCATCCCTTTGGGCCTTTCAGCTCTAGGGCAATGGAGCACACCCAGAGCAGAAGTTCTACCTCAGCCAGATCAGGCCTGCCAAGAAACTGCTTTTCACAGGCCTTCGTAAGAGGTGTTCCCGGAAGGCTGTAAGAGTACCTGGCAGAGCGAGTTGTTTCTTAGCTTCAAAAACAGCTGGAAGCAACATGATTTGGGGCCTCTCTCCCCCTTTGGAAACAAAGCAGCCTTTGTGCCTGGCAGCTCTAGGCCAAAGTAGCACACCCAGAGCACAAGTTCTACCTCAGCCAGATAAGGCCTGTCAAGAAGCTGCGTTTCACAGGCCTTTGTATGTGACGTTCCCGGTTGGCTTTGAGAGCACTGTGCAGAGCCAGTTGTTTTAGCTTCCCAGAGAGCAGGAAGCAAGATGCTTTGGGGCCTCTCTCACACTTTGGAAATAAAGGCAGCCCTTTGGGCCTGGCAGCCCTAGGCCAATGGAGTACACCCAGAGCAGAAGTTCTACCTCAGCCAGATCAGGCCTTCCAAGAAACTGCGTCTCACAGGCCTTTCTCTGTCACGTTGCCGGTAGGCTGTGAGAGCACTGTGCAGAGCCAGTTGTTTCTTAGCTTCCCAAAGATTTGGAAGCAAGATACTTTGGGGACTCTCAGCCCCTTTGGAAACAAGGCGGCCCTTTGGGCCTGGCAGCTCTAGGCCAAAGTAGCACGCCCAGAGCAGGAGTTCTACTTCAGCCAGATCAGGCCTGCCAAGAAACTGCGTTTCACAGGCCTTGGTAAGAGATGTTCCCGGTAGGCTGTAAGAGCACTGGGCAGAGCCAGTTGTTTCTTACCTTCCTGAAAAGCTGGAAGCAAGACGCTTGGGACCCCTCTGCCCGTTTGGGAACAAGGCAGCCTTTTGGGTCGGGAAGCTCTAGGCCAATGGAGCACACGCAGAGCAGGAGTTCTACTTCAGCCTGATCAGGCCTGCAAAGAAACAGCGTTTGACAGGCCTTGGTAAGAGATGTTCCCGGTAGGTGTAAGAGCACTGGGCAGAGCCAGTTGTTTCTTAGCTTCGCAAAGACCGGGAAGCAAGATGCTTTGGGCCTCTCTGCCCCTTGGAAACAGGGCAGCACTTGGGGCCTGGCAGCTCTAGGGCAATGGAGCACACCCAGAGCCGGAGTTCTACTTCAGCCAGATGAGGCCTGCCAAGAAACTGCGTTTCACAGGCCTTTCAAAGACATGTTCCCGGTAGGCTGTAAGAGCACGGGCCAGAGCGAGTTGGTTCTTAGCTTCCCAGAGAGCTGGAAGCAAGATGCTTTGGGGACTCTCAGCCCCTTTGGAAACAAGGCGGCCCTTTGGGCCTGGCAGCTCTAGGCCAAAGTAGCACGCCCAGAGCAGGAGTTCTACTTCAGCCAGATCAGGCCTGCCAAGAAACTGCGTTTCACAGGCCTTGGTAAGAGATGTTCCCGGTAGGCTGTAAGAGCACTGGGCAGAGCCAGTTGTTTCTTACCTTCCTGAAAAGCTGGAAGCAAGACGCTTGGGACCCCTCTGCCCGTTTGGGAACAAGGCAGCCTTTTGGGTCGGGAAGCTCTAGGCCAATGGAGCACACGCAGAGCAGGAGTTCTACTTCAGCCTGATCAGGCCTGCAAAGAAACAGCGTTTGACAGGCCTTGGTAAGAGATGTTCCCGGTAGGTGTAAGAGCACTGGGCAGAGCCAGTTGTTTCTTAGCTTCGCAAAGACCGGGAAGCAAGATGCTTTGGGCCTCTCTGCCCCTTGGAAACAGGGCAGCACTTGGGGCCTGGCAGCTCTAGGGCAATGGAGCACACCCAGAGCCGGAGTTCTACTTCAGCCAGATGAGGCCTGCCAAGAAACTGCGTTTCACAGGCCTTTCAAAGACATGTTCCCGGTAGGCTGTAAGAGCACGGGCCAGAGCGAGTTGGTTCTTAGCTTCCCAGAGAGCTGGAAGCAAGATGCTTTGGGGCCTCTCTGCCCCTTTGGAAACAAGGCAGCACCTTGGGCCTGGCAGCTCTAGGGCAATGGAGCACACCCAGAGCAGAAGTTCTACTTCAGCCAAATCAGGCCTGCCAGGAAACGGCGTTTCACAGGCCTTGGTAAGAGATGTTCCCGGTAGGCTGTAAGAGCACTGGGCAACGCCAGATGTTTCTTAGCTTCCCGAAGAGCTGGAAGCAAGATGCTTTGGTGCCACTCTCTCACTTTGGAATCAAGGCAGCCCTTTGGGGCAGGTAGCTCCAGGCCAGTGGAGCACACCCAGAGCAGAAGTTCTACTTCGGCCGGTTCAGGCCACCAACAAACTGCGTTTCACAGGCCTTGGTAAGAGATGTTCCCGGTAGGCTGTAAGAGCACTGGGCAACGCCAGATGTTTCTTAGCTTCCCGAAGAGCTGGAAGCAAGATGCTTTGGGGCCTCTCTGCCCCTTTGCAAACAAGGCGGCCCTTTGGGCCAGGCAGCTCTAGGCCAATGGAGCACACCCAGAGCAGAAGTTCTACTTCAGCTAGATCAGGCCACCTACAAAGTGCGTTTCACAGGCCTTGGTAAGAGATTTTCTCTCAGGCTGTAAGAGCACTGGGCAGAGCCAGTTGTTTCTTAGCTTCCCGAAGAGCTGG
The DNA here is from genome assembly GCF_041296235.1 of Equus asinus. Lineage (NCBI taxonomy): Eukaryota > Metazoa > Chordata > Mammalia > Perissodactyla > Equidae > Equus > Equus asinus. The sequence continues at coordinate 3,418,101 of NW_027225523.1, forward strand.
AAGCAAGATGCTTTGGGGGCTCCCTGCCCCTTTGCCAACAAGGCCGACCTTTGGGCCTTTCAGCTCTAGGCCAATGGAGCACACCCAGAGCAGAAGTTCTACCTCAGCCAGATAAGGCCTGCCAAGAAACTGCGTTTCAAAGGCTTTGGTAAGAGATGTTCCCGGTACTCTGTCAGAGCACTGGGCAGAGACAGTTGTCTCTTAGCTTCCCAATGAGCTGGAAGCAAGATGCTTTGGGGCCTCTCTGCCCCTTTGCAAACAAGGCATCCCTTTGGGCCTTTCAGCTCTAGGGCAATGGAGCACACCCAGAGCAGAAGTTCTACCTCAGCCAGATCAGGCCTGCCAAGAAACTGCTTTTCACAGGCCTTCGTAAGAGGTGTTCCCGGAAGGCTGTAAGAGTACCTGGCAGAGCGAGTTGTTTCTTAGCTTCAAAAACAGCTGGAAGCAACATGATTTGGGGCCTCTCTCCCCCTTTGGAAACAAAGCAGCCTTTGTGCCTGGCAGCTCTAGGCCAAAGTAGCACACCCAGAGCACAAGTTCTACCTCAGCCAGATAAGGCCTGTCAAGAAGCTGCGTTTCACAGGCCTTTGTATGTGACGTTCCCGGTTGGCTTTGAGAGCACTGTGCAGAGCCAGTTGTTTTAGCTTCCCAGAGAGCAGGAAGCAAGATGCTTTGGGGCCTCTCTCACACTTTGGAAATAAAGGCAGCCCTTTGGGCCTGGCAGCCCTAGGCCAATGGAGTACACCCAGAGCAGAAGTTCTACCTCAGCCAGATCAGGCCTTCCAAGAAACTGCGTCTCACAGGCCTTTCTCTGTCACGTTGCCGGTAGGCTGTGAGAGCACTGTGCAGAGCCAGTTGTTTCTTAGCTTCCCAAAGATTTGGAAGCAAGATACTTTGGGGACTCTCAGCCCCTTTGGAAACAAGGCGGCCCTTTGGGCCTGGCAGCTCTAGGCCAAAGTAGCACGCCCAGAGCAGGAGTTCTACTTCAGCCAGATCAGGCCTGCCAAGAAACTGCGTTTCACAGGCCTTGGTAAGAGATGTTCCCGGTAGGCTGTAAGAGCACTGGGCAGAGCCAGTTGTTTCTTACCTTCCTGAAAAGCTGGAAGCAAGACGCTTGGGACCCCTCTGCCCGTTTGGGAACAAGGCAGCCTTTTGGGTCGGGAAGCTCTAGGCCAATGGAGCACACGCAGAGCAGGAGTTCTACTTCAGCCTGATCAGGCCTGCAAAGAAACAGCGTTTGACAGGCCTTGGTAAGAGATGTTCCCGGTAGGTGTAAGAGCACTGGGCAGAGCCAGTTGTTTCTTAGCTTCGCAAAGACCGGGAAGCAAGATGCTTTGGGCCTCTCTGCCCCTTGGAAACAGGGCAGCACTTGGGGCCTGGCAGCTCTAGGGCAATGGAGCACACCCAGAGCCGGAGTTCTACTTCAGCCAGATGAGGCCTGCCAAGAAACTGCGTTTCACAGGCCTTTCAAAGACATGTTCCCGGTAGGCTGTAAGAGCACGGGGCAGAGCGAGTTGGTTCTTAGCTTCCCAGAGAGCTGGAAGCAAGATGCTTTGGGGCCTCTCTGCCCCTTTGGAAACAAGGCAGCACCTTGGGCCTGGCAGCTCTAGGGCAATGGAGCACACCCAGAGCAGAAGTTCTACTTCAGCCAAATCAGGCCTGCCAGGAAACGGCGTTTCACAGGCCTTGGTAAGAGATGTTCCCGGTAGGCTGTAAGAGCACTGGGCAACGCCAGATGTTTCTTAGCTTCCCGAAGAGCTGGAAGCAAGATGCTTTGGTGCCACTCTCTCACTTTGGAATCAAGGCAGCCCTTTGGGGCAGGTAGCTCCAGGCCAGTGGAGCACACCCAGAGCAGAAGTTCTACTTCGGCCGGTTCAGGCCACCAACAAACTGCGTTTCACAGGCCTTGGTAAGAGATGTTCCCGGTAGGCTGTAAGAGCACTGGGCAACGCCAGATGTTTCTTAGCTTCCCGAAGAGCTGGAAGCAAGATGCTTTGGGGCCTCTCTGCCCCTTTGCAAACAAGGCGGCCCTTTGGGCCAGGCAGCTCTAGGCCAATGGAGCACACCCAGAGCAGAAGTTCTACTTCAGCTAGATCAGGCCACCAACAAAGTGCGTTTCACAGGCCTTGGTAAGAGATTTTCTCTCAGGCTGTAAGAGCACTGGGCAGAGCCAGTTGTTTCTTAGCTTCCCGAAGAGCTGGAAGCAAGATGCTTTGGGGGCTCCCTGCCCCTTTGCCAACAAGGCCGACCTTTGGGCCTTTCAGCTCTAGGCCAATGGAGCACACCCAGAGCAGAAGTTCTACCTCAGCCAGATAAGGCCTGCCAAGAAACTGCGTTTCAAAGGCTTTGGTAAGAGATGTTCCCGGTACTCTGTCAGAGCACTGGGCAGAGACAGTTGTCTCTTAGCTTCCCAATGAGCTGGAAGCAAGATGCTTTGGGGCCTCTCTGCCCCTTTGCAAACAAGGCATCCCTTTGGGCCTTTCAGCTCTAGGGCAATGGAGCACACCCAGAGCAGAAGTTCTACCTCAGCCAGATCAGGCCTGCCAAGAAACTGCTTTTCACAGGCCTTCGTAAGAGGTGTTCCCGGAAGGCTGTAAGAGTACCTGGCAGAGCGAGTTGTTTCTTAGCTTCAAAAACAGCTGGAAGCAACATGATTTGGGGCCTCTCTCCCCCTTTGGAAACAAAGCAGCCTTTGTGCCTGGCAGCTCTAGGCCAAAGTAGCACACCCAGAGCACAAGTTCTACCTCAGCCAGATAAGGCCTGTCAAGAAGCTGCGTTTCACAGGCCTTTGTATGTGACGTTCCCGGTTGGCTTTGAGAGCACTGTGCAGAGCCAGTTGTTTTAGCTTCCCAGAGAGCAGGAAGCAAGATGCTTTGGGGCCTCTCTCACACTTTGGAAATAAAGGCAGCCCTTTGGGCCTGGCAGCCCTAGGCCAATGGAGTACACCCAGAGCAGAAGTTCTACCTCAGCCAGATCAGGCCTTCCAAGAAACTGCGTCTCACAGGCCTTTCTCTGTCACGTTGCCGGTAGGCTGTGAGAGCACTGTGCAGAGCCAGTTGTTTCTTAGCTTCCCAAAGATTTGGAAGCAAGATACTTTGGGGACTCTCAGCCCCTTTGGAAACAAGGCGGCCCTTTGGGCCTGGCAGCTCTAGGCCAAAGTAGCACGCCCAGAGCAGGAGTTCTACTTCAGCCAGATCAGGCCTGCCAAGAAACTGCGTTTCACAGGCCTTGGTAAGAGATGTTCCCGGTAGGCTGTAAGAGCACTGGGCAGAGCCAGTTGTTTCTTACCTTCCTGAAAAGCTGGAAGCAAGACGCTTGGGACCCCTCTGCCCGTTTGGGAACAAGGCAGCCTTTTGGGTCGGGAAGCTCTAGGCCAATGGAGCACACGCAGAGCAGGAGTTCTACTTCAGCCTGATCAGGCCTGCAAAGAAACAGCGTTTGACAGGCCTTGGTAAGAGATGTTCCCGGTAGGTGTAAGAGCACTGGGCAGAGCCAGTTGTTTCTTAGCTTCGCAAAGACCGGGAAGCAAGATGCTTTGGGCCTCTCTGCCCCTTGGAAACAGGGCAGCACTTGGGGCCTGGCAGCTCTAGGGCAATGGAGCACACCCAGAGCCGGAGTTCTACTTCAGCCAGATGAGGCCTGCCAAGAAACTGCGTTTCACAGGCCTTTCAAAGACATGTTCCCGGTAGGCTGTAAGAGCACGGGGCAGAGCGAGTTGGTTCTTAGCTTCCCAGAGAGCTGGAAGCAAGATGCTTTGGGGCCTCTCTGCCCCTTTGGAAACAAGGCAGCACCTTGGGCCTGGCAGCTCTAGGGCAATGGAGCACACCCAGAGCAGAAGTTCTACTTCAGCCAAATCAGGCCTGCCAGGAAACGGCGTTTCACAGGCCTTGGTAAGAGATGTTCCCGGTAGGCTGTAAGAGCACTGGGCAACGCCAGATGTTTCTTAGCTTCCCGAAGAGCTGGAAGCAAGATGCTTTGGTGCCACTCTCTCACTTTGGAATCAAGGCAGCCCTTTGGGGCAGGTAGCTCCAGGCCAGTGGAGCACACCCAGAGCAGAAGTTCTACTTCGGCCGGTTCAGGCCACCAACAAACTGCGTTTCACAGGCCTTGGTAAGAGATGTTCCCGGTAGGCTGTAAGAGCACTGGGCAACGCCAGATGTTTCTTAGCTTCCCGAAGAGCTGGAAGCAAGATGCTTTGGGGCCTCTCTGCCCCTTTGCAAACAAGGCGGCCCTTTGGGCCAGGCAGCTCTAGGCCAATGGAGCACACCCAGAGCAGAAGTTCTACTTCAGCTAGATCAGGCCACCAACAAAGTGCGTTTCACAGGCCTTGGTAAGAGATTTTCTCTCAGGCTGTAAGAGCACTGGGCAGAGCCAGTTGTTTCTTAGCTTCCCGAAGAGCTGGAAGCAAGATGCTTTGGGGGCTCCCTGCCCCTTTGCCAACAAGGCCGACCTTTGGGCCTTTCAGCTCTAGGCCAATGGAGCACACCCAGAGCAGAAGTTCTACCTCAGCCAGATAAGGCCTGCCAAGAAACTGCGTTTCAAAGGCTTTGGTAAGAGATGTTCCCGGTACTCTGTCAGAGCACTGGGCAGAGACAGTTGTCTCTTAGCTTCCCAATGAGCTGGAAGCAAGATGCTTTGGGGCCTCTCTGCCCCTTTGCAAACAAGGCATCCCTTTGGGCCTTTCAGCTCTAGGGCAATGGAGCACACCCAGAGCAGAAGTTCTACCTCAGCCAGATCAGGCCTGCCAAGAAACTGCTTTTCACAGGCCTTCGTAAGAGGTGTTCCCGGAAGGCTGTAAGAGTACCTGGCAGAGCGAGTTGTTTCTTAGCTTCAAAAACAGCTGGAAGCAACATGATTTGGGGCCTCTCTCCCCCTTTGGAAACAAAGCAGCCTTTGTGCCTGGCAGCTCTAGGCCAAAGTAGCACACCCAGAGCACAAGTTCTACCTCAGCCAGATAAGGCCTGTCAAGAAGCTGCGTTTCACAGGCCTTTGTATGTGACGTTCCCGGTTGGCTTTGAGAGCACTGTGCAGAGCCAGTTGTTTTAGCTTCCCAGAGAGCAGGAAGCAAGATGCTTTGGGGCCTCTCTCACACTTTGGAAATAAAGGCAGCCCTTTGGGCCTGGCAGCCCTAGGCCAATGGAGTACACCCAGAGCAGAAGTTCTACCTCAGCCAGATCAGGCCTTCCAAGAAACTGCGTCTCACAGGCCTTTCTCTGTCACGTTGCCGGTAGGCTGTGAGAGCACTGTGCAGAGCCAGTTGTTTCTTAGCTTCCCAAAGATTTGGAAGCAAGATACTTTGGGGACTCTCAGCCCCTTTGGAAACAAGGCGGCCCTTTGGGCCTGGCAGCTCTAGGCCAAAGTAGCACGCCCAGAGCAGGAGTTCTACTTCAGCCAGATCAGGCCTGCCAAGAAACTGCGTTTCACAGGCCTTGGTAAGAGATGTTCCCGGTAGGCTGTAAGAGCACTGGGCAGAGCCAGTTGTTTCTTACCTTCCTGAAAAGCTGGAAGCAAGACGCTTGGGACCCCTCTGCCCGTTTGGGAACAAGGCAGCCTTTTGGGTCGGGAAGCTCTAGGCCAATGGAGCACACGCAGAGCAGGAGTTCTACTTCAGCCTGATCAGGCCTGCAAAGAAACAGCGTTTGACAGGCCTTGGTAAGAGATGTTCCCGGTAGGTGTAAGAGCACTGGGCAGAGCCAGTTGTTTCTTAGCTTCGCAAAGACCGGGAAGCAAGATGCTTTGGGCCTCTCTGCCCCTTGGAAACAGGGCAGCACTTGGGGCCTGGCAGCTCTAGGGCAATGGAGCACACCCAGAGCCGGAGTTCTACTTCAGCCAGATGAGGCCTGCCAAGAAACTGCGTTTCACAGGCCTTTCAAAGACATGTTCCCGGTAGGCTGTAAGAGCACGGGGCAGAGCGAGTTGGTTCTTAGCTTCCCAGAGAGCTGGAAGCAAGATGCTTTGGGGCCTCTCTGCCCCTTTGGAAACAAGGCAGCACCTTGGGCCTGGCAGCTCTAGGGCAATGGAGCACACCCAGAGCAGAAGTTCTACTTCAGCCAAATCAGGCCTGCCAGGAAACGGCGTTTCACAGGCCTTGGTAAGAGATGTTCCCGGTAGGCTGTAAGAGCACTGGGCAACGCCAGATGTTTCTTAGCTTCCCGAAGAGCTGGAAGCAAGATGCTTTGGTGCCACTCTCTCACTTTGGAATCAAGGCAGCCCTTTGGGGCAGGTAGCTCCAGGCCAGTGGAGCACACCCAGAGCAGAAGTTCTACTTCGGCCGGTTCAGGCCACCAACAAACTGCGTTTCACAGGCCTTGGTAAGAGATGTTCCCGGTAGGCTGTAAGAGCACTGGGCAACGCCAGATGTTTCTTAGCTTCCCGAAGAGCTGGAAGCAAGATGCTTTGGGGCCTCTCTGCCCCTTTGCAAACAAGGCGGCCCTTTGGGCCAGGCAGCTCTAGGCCAATGGAGCACACCCAGAGCAGAAGTTCTACTTCAGCTAGATCAGGCCACCTACAAAGTGCGTTTCACAGGCCTTGGTAAGAGATTTTCTCTCAGGCTGTAAGAGCACTGGGCAGAGCCAGTTGTTTCTTAGCTTCCCGAAGAGCTGGAAGCAAGATGCTTTGGGGGCTCCCTGCCCCTTTGCCAACAAGGCCGACCTTTGGGCCTTTCAGCTCTAGGCCAATGGAGCACACCCAGAGCAGAAGTTCTACCTCAGCCAGATAAGGCCTGCCAAGAAACTGCGTTTCAAAGGCTTTGGTAAGAGATGTTCCCGGTACTCTGTCAGAGCACTGGGCAGAGACAGTTGTCTCTTAGCTTCCCAATGAGCTGGAAGCAAGATGCTTTGGGGCCTCTCTGCCCCTTTGCAAACAAGGCATCCCTTTGGGCCTTTCAGCTCTAGGGCAATGGAGCACACCCAGAGCAGAAGTTCTACCTCAGCCAGATCAGGCCTGCCAAGAAACTGCTTTTCACAGGCCTTCGTAAGAGGTGTTCCCGGAAGGCTGTAAGAGTACCTGGCAGAGCGAGTTGTTTCTTAGCTTCAAAAACAGCTGGAAGCAACATGATTTGGGGCCTCTCTCCCCCTTTGGAAACAAAGCAGCCTTTGTGCCTGGCAGCTCTAGGCCAAAGTAGCACACCCAGAGCACAAGTTCTACCTCAGCCAGATAAGGCCTGTCAAGAAGCTGCGTTTCACAGGCCTTTGTATGTGACGTTCCCGGTTGGCTTTGAGAGCACTGTGCAGAGCCAGTTGTTTTAGCTTCCCAGAGAGCAGGAAGCAAGATGCTTTGGGGCCTCTCTCACACTTTGGAAATAAAGGCAGCCCTTTGGGCCTGGCAGCCCTAGGCCAATGGAGTACACCCAGAGCAGAAGTTCTACCTCAGCCAGATCAGGCCTTCCAAGAAACTGCGTCTCACAGGCCTTTCTCTGTCACGTTGCCGGTAGGCTGTGAGAGCACTGTGCAGAGCCAGTTGTTTCTTAGCTTCCCAAAGATTTGGAAGCAAGATACTTTGGGGACTCTCAGCCCCTTTGGAAACAAGGCGGCCCTTTGGGCCTGGCAGCTCTAGGCCAAAGTAGCACGCCCAGAGCAGGAGTTCTACTTCAGCCAGATCAGGCCTGCCAAGAAACTGCGTTTCACAGGCCTTGGTAAGAGATGTTCCCGGTAGGCTGTAAGAGCACTGGGCAGAGCCAGTTGTTTCTTACCTTCCTGAAAAGCTGGAAGCAAGACGCTTGGGACCCCTCTGCCCGTTTGGGAACAAGGCAGCCTTTTGGGTCGGGAAGCTCTAGGCCAATGGAGCACACGCAGAGCAGGAGTTCTACTTCAGCCTGATCAGGCCTGCAAAGAAACAGCGTTTGACAGGCCTTGGTAAGAGATGTTCCCGGTAGGTGTAAGAGCACTGGGCAGAGCCAGTTGTTTCTTAGCTTCGCAAAGACCGGGAAGCAAGATGCTTTGGGCCTCTCTGCCCCTTGGAAACAGGGCAGCACTTGGGGCCTGGCAGCTCTAGGGCAATGGAGCACACCCAGAGCCGGAGTTCTACTTCAGCCAGATGAGGCCTGCCAAGAAACTGCGTTTCACAGGCCTTTCAAAGACATGTTCCCGGTAGGCTGTAAGAGCACGGGCCAGAGCGAGTTGGTTCTTAGCTTCCCAGAGAGCTGGAAGCAAGATGCTTTGGGGCCTCTCTGCCCCTTTGGAAACAAGGCAGCACCTTGGGCCTGGCAGCTCTAGGGCAATGGAGCACACCCAGAGCAGAAGTTCTACTTCAGCCAAATCAGGCCTGCCAGGAAACGGCGTTTCACAGGCCTTGGTAAGAGATGTTCCCGGTAGGCTGTAAGAGCACTGGGCAACGCCAGATGTTTCTTAGCTTCCCGAAGAGCTGGAAGCAAGATGCTTTGGTGCCACTCTCTCACTTTGGAATCAAGGCAGCCCTTTGGGGCAGGTAGCTCCAGGCCAGTGGAGCACACCCAGAGCAGAAGTTCTACTTCGGCCGGTTCAGGCCACCAACAAACTGCGTTTCACAGGCCTTGGTAAGAGATGTTCCCGGTAGGCTGTAAGAGCACTGGGCAACGCCAGATGTTTCTTAGCTTCCCGAAGAGCTGGAAGCAAGATGCTTTGGGCCTCTCTGCCCCTTGGAAACAGGGCAGCACTTGGGGCCTGGCAGCTCTAGGGCAATGGAGCACACCCAGAGCCGGAGTTCTACTTCAGCCAGATGAGGCCTGCCAAGAAACTGCGTTTCACAGGCCTTTCAAAGACATGTTCCCGGTAGGCTGTAAGAGCACGGGGCAGAGCGAGTTGGTTCTTAGCTTCCCAGAGAGCTGGAAGCAAGAGGCTTTGGGGCCTCTCTGCCCCTTTGGAAACAAGGCAGCACCTTGGGCCTGGCAGCTCTAGGGCAATGGAGCACACCCAGAGCAGAAGTTCTACTTCAGCCAAATCAGGCCTGCCAGGAAACGGCGTTTCACAGGCCTTGGTAAGAGATGTTCCCGGTAGGCTGTAAGAGCACTGGGCAACGCCAGATGTTTCTTAGCTTCCCGAAGAGCTGGAAGCAAGATGCTTTGGTGCCACTCTCTCACTTTGGAATCAAGGCAGCCCTTTGGGGCAGGTAGCTCCAGGCCAGTGGAGCACACCCAGAGCAGAAGTTCTACTTCGGCCGGTTCAGGCCACCAACAAACTGCGTTTCACAGGCCTTGGTAAGAGATGTTCCCGGTAGGCTGTAAGAGCACTGGGCAACGCCAGATGTTTCTTAGCTTCCCGAAGAGCTGGAAGCAAGATGCTTTGGGGCCTCTCTGCCCCTTTGCAAACAAGGCGGCCCTTTGGGCCAGGCAGCTCTAGGCCAATGGAGCACACCCAGAGCAGAAGTTCTACTTCAGCTAGATCAGGCCACCTACAAAGTGCGTTTCACAGGCCTTGGTAAGAGATTTTCTCTCAGGCTGTAAGAGCACTGGGCAGAGCCAGTTGTTTCTTAGCTTCCCGAAGAGCTGGAAGCAAGATGCTTTGGGGGCTCCCTGCCCCTTTGCCAACAAGGCCGACCTTTGGGCCTTTCAGCTCTAGGCCAATGGAGCACACCCAGAGCAGAAGTTCTACCTCAGCCAGATAAGGCCTGCCAAGAAACTGCGTTTCAAAGGCTTTGGTAAGAGATGTTCCCGGTACTCTGTCAGAGCACTGGGCAGAGACAGTTGTCTCTTAGCTTCCCAATGAGCTGGAAGCAAGATGCTTTGGGGCCTCTCTGCCCCTTTGCAAACAAGGCATCCCTTTGGGCCTTTCAGCTCTAGGGCAATGGAGCACACCCAGAGCAGAAGTTCTACCTCAGCCAGATCAGGCCTGCCAAGAAACTGCTTTTCACAGGCCTTCGTAAGAGGTGTTCCCGGAAGGCTGTAAGAGTACCTGGCAGAGCGAGTTGTTTCTTAGCTTCAAAAACAGCTGGAAGCAACATGATTTGGGGCCTCTCTCCCCCTTTGGAAACAAAGCAGCCTTTGTGCCTGGCAGCTCTAGGCCAAAGTAGCACACCCAGAGCACAAGTTCTACCTCAGCCAGATAAGGCCTGTCAAGAAGCTGCGTTTCACAGGCCTTTGTATGTGACGTTCCCGGTTGGCTTTGAGAGCACTGTGCAGAGCCAGTTGTTTTAGCTTCCCAGAGAGCAGGAAGCAAGATGCTTTGGGGCCTCTCTCACACTTTGGAAATAAAGGCAGCCCTTTGGGCCTGGCAGCCCTAGGCCAATGGAGTACACCCAGAGCAGAAGTTCTACCTCAGCCAGATCAGGCCTTCCAAGAAACTGCGTCTCACAGGCCTTTCTCTGTCACGTTGCCGGTAGGCTGTGAGAGCACTGTGCAGAGCCAGTTGTTTCTTAGCTTCCCAAAGATTTGGAAGCAAGATACTTTGGGGACTCTCAGCCCCTTTGGAAACAAGGCGGCCCTTTGGGCCTGGCAGCTCTAGGCCAAAGTAGCACGCCCAGAGCAGGAGTTCTACTTCAGCCAGATCAGGCCTGCCAAGAAACTGCGTTTCACAGGCCTTGGTAAGAGATGTTCCCGGTAGGCTGTAAGAGCACTGGGCAGAGCCAGTTGTTTCTTACCTTCCTGAAAAGCTGGAAGCAAGACGCTTGGGACCCCTCTGCCCGTTTGGGAACAAGGCAGCCTTTTGGGTCGGGAAGCTCTAGGCCAATGGAGCACACGCAGAGCAGGAGTTCTACTTCAGCCTGATCAGGCCTGCAAAGAAACAGCGTTTGACAGGCCTTGGTAAGAGATGTTCCCGGTAGGTGTAAGAGCACTGGGCAGAGCCAGTTGTTTCTTAGCTTCGCAAAGACCGGGAAGCAAGATGCTTTGGGCCTCTCTGCCCCTTGGAAACAGGGCAGCACTTGGGGCCTGGCAGCTCTAGGGCAATGGAGCACACCCAGAGCCGGAGTTCTACTTCAGCCAGATGAGGCCTGCCAAGAAACTGCGTTTCACAGGCCTTTCAAAGACATGTTCCCGGTAGGCTGTAAGAGCACGGGCCAGAGCGAGTTGGTTCTTAGCTTCCCAGAGAGCTGGAAGCAAGATGCTTTGGGGCCTCTCTGCCCCTTTGGAAACAAGGCAGCACCTTGGGCCTGGCAGCTCTAGGGCAATGGAGCACACCCAGAGCAGAAGTTCTACTTCAGCCAAATCAGGCCTGCCAGGAAACGGCGTTTCACAGGCCTTGGTAAGAGATGTTCCCGGTAGGCTGTAAGAGCACTGGGCAACGCCAGATGTTTCTTAGCTTCCCGAAGAGCTGGAAGCAAGATGCTTTGGTGCCACTCTCTCACTTTGGAATCAAGGCAGCCCTTTGGGGCAGGTAGCTCCAGGCCAGTGGAGCACACCCAGAGCAGAAGTTCTACTTCGGCCGGTTCAGGCCACCAACAAACTGCGTTTCACAGGCCTTGGTAAGAGATGTTCCCGGTAGGCTGTAAGAGCACTGGGCAACGCCAGATGTTTCTTAGCTTCCCGAAGAGCTGGAAGCAAGATGCTTTGGGGCCTCTCTGCCCCTTTGCAAACAAGGCGGCCCTTTGGGCCAGGCAGCTCTAGGCCAATGGAGCACACCCAGAGCAGAAGTTCTACTTCAGCTAGATCAGGCCACCTACAAAGTGCGTTTCACAGGCCTTGGTAAGAGATTTTCTCTCAGGCTGTAAGAGCACTGGGCAGAGCCAGTTGTTTCTTAGCTTCCCGAAGAGCTGGAAGCAAGATGCTTTGGGGGCTCCCTGCCCCTTTGCCAACAAGGCCGACCTTTGGGCCTTTCAGCTCTAGGCCAATGGAGCACACCCAGAGCAGAAGTTCTACCTCAGCCAGATAAGGCCTGCCAAGAAACTGCGTTTCAAAGGCTTTGGTAAGAGATGTTCCCGGTACTCTGTCAGAGCACTGGGCAGAGACAGTTGTCTCTTAGCTTCCCAATGAGCTGGAAGCAAGATGCTTTGGGGCCTCTCTGCCCCTTTGCAAACAAGGCATCCCTTTGGGCCTTTCAGCTCTAGGGCAATGGAGCACACCCAGAGCAGAAGTTCTACCTCAGCCAGATCAGGCCTGCCAAGAAACTGCTTTTCACAGGCCTTCGTAAGAGGTGTTCCCGGAAGGCTGTAAGAGTACCTGGCAGAGCGAGTTGTTTCTTAGCTTCAAAAACAGCTGGAAGCAACATGATTTGGGGCCTCTCTCCCCCTTTGGAAACAAAGCAGCCTTTGTGCCTGGCAGCTCTAGGCCAAAGTAGCACACCCAGAGCACAAGTTCTACCTCAGCCAGATAAGGCCTGTCAAGAAGCTGCGTTTCACAGGCCTTTGTATGTGACGTTCCCGGTTGGCTTTGAGAGCACTGTGCAGAGCCAGTTGTTTTAGCTTCCCAGAGAGCAGGAAGCAAGATGCTTTGGGGCCTCTCTCACACTTTGGAAATAAAGGCAGCCCTTTGGGCCTGGCAGCCCTAGGCCAATGGAGTACACCCAGAGCAGAAGTTCTACCTCAGCCAGATCAGGCCTTCCAAGAAACTGCGTCTCACAGGCCTTTCTCTGTCACGTTGCCGGTAGGCTGTGAGAGCACTGTGCAGAGCCAGTTGTTTCTTAGCTTCCCAAAGATTTGGAAGCAAGATACTTTGGGGACTCTCAGCCCCTTTGGAAACAAGGCGGCCCTTTGGGCCTGGCAGCTCTAGGCCAAAGTAGCACGCCCAGAGCAGGAGTTCTACTTCAGCCAGATCAGGCCTGCCAAGAAACTGCGTTTCACAGGCCTTGGTAAGAGATGTTCCCGGTAGGCTGTAAGAGCACTGGGCAGAGCCAGTTGTTTCTTACCTTCCTGAAAAGCTGGAAGCAAGACGCTTGGGACCCCTCTGCCCGTTTGGGAACAAGGCAGCCTTTTGGGTCGGGAAGCTCTAGGCCAATGGAGCACACGCAGAGCAGGAGTTCTACTTCAGCCTGATCAGGCCTGCAAAGAAACAGCGTTTGACAGGCCTTGGTAAGAGATGTTCCCGGTAGGTGTAAGAGCACTGGGCAGAGCCAGTTGTTTCTTAGCTTCGCAAAGACCGGGAAGCAAGATGCTTTGGGCCTCTCTGCCCCTTGGAAACAGGGCAGCACTTGGGGCCTGGCAGCTCTAGGGCAATGGAGCACACCCAGAGCCGGAGTTCTACTTCAGCCAGATGAGGCCTGCCAAGAAACTGCGTTTCACAGGCCTTTCAAAGACATGTTCCCGGTAGGCTGTAAGAGCACGGGGCAGAGCGAGTTGGTTCTTAGCTTCCCAGAGAGCTGGAAGCAAGAGGCTTTGGGGCCTCTCTGCCCCTTTGCAAACAAGGCAGCACCTTGGGCCTGGCAGCTCTAGGGCAATGGAGCACACCCAGAGCAGAAGTTCTACTTCAGCCAAATCAGGCCTGCCAGGAAACGGCGTTTCACAGGCCTTGGTAAGAGATGTTCCCGGTAGGCTGTAAGAGCACTGGGCAACGCCAGATGTTTCTTAGCTTCCCGAAGAGCTGGAAGCAAGATGCTTTGGTGCCACTCTCTCACTTTGGAATCAAGGCAGCCCTTTGGGGCAGGTAGCTCCAGGCCAGTGGAGCACACCCAGAGCAGAAGTTCTACTTCGGCCGGTTCAGGCCACCAACAAACTGCGTTTCACAGGCCTTGGTAAGAGATGTTCCCGGTAGGCTGTAAGAGCACTGGGCAACGCCAGATGTTTCTTAGCTTCCCGAAGAGCTGGAAGCAAGATGCTTTGGGGCCTCTCTGCCCCTTTGCAAACAAGGCGGCCCTTTGGGCCAGGCAGCTCTAGGCCAATGGAGCACACCCAGAGCAGAAGTTCTACTTCAGCTAGATCAGGCCACCAACAAAGTGCGTTTCACAGGCCTTGGTAAGAGATTTTCTCTCAGGCTGTAAGAGCACTGGGCAGAGCCAGTTGTTTCTTAGCTTCCCGAAGAGCTGGAAGCAAGATGCTTTGGGGGCTCCCTGCCCCTTTGCCAACAAGGCCGACCTTTGGGCCTTTCAGCTCTAGGCCAATGGAGCACACCCAGAGCAGAAGTTCTACCTCAGCCAGATAAGGCCTGCCAAGAAACTGCGTTTCAAAGGCTTTGGTAAGAGATGTTCCCGGTACTCTGTCAGAGCACTGGGCAGAGACAGTTGTCTCTTAGCTTCCCAATGAGCTGGAAGCAAGATGCTTTGGGGCCTCTCTGCCCCTTTGCAAACAAGGCATCCCTTTGGGCCTTTCAGCTCTAGGGCAATGGAGCACACCCAGAGCAGAAGTTCTACCTCAGCCAGATCAGGCCTGCCAAGAAACTGCTTTTCACAGGCCTTCGTAAGAGGTGTTCCCGGAAGGCTGTAAGAGTACCTGGCAGAGCGAGTTGTTTCTTAGCTTCAAAAACAGCTGGAAGCAACATGATTTGGGGCCTCTCTCCCCCTTTGGAAACAAAGCAGCCTTTGTGCCTGGCAGCTCTAGGCCAAAGTAGCACACCCAGAGCACAAGTTCTACCTCAGCCAGAAAAGGCCTGTCAAGAAGCTGCGTTTCACAGGCCTTTGTATGTGACGTTCCCGGTTGGCTTTGAGAGCACTGTGCAGAGCCAGTTGTTTTAGCTTCCCAGAGAGCAGGAAGCAAGATGCTTTGGGGCCTCTCTCACACTTTGGAAATAAAGGCAGCCCTTTGGGCCTGGCAGCCCTAGGCCAATGGAGTACACCCAGAGCAGAAGTTCTACCTCAGCCAGATCAGGCCTTCCAAGAAACTGCGTCTCACAGGCCTTTCTCTGTCACGTTGCCGGTAGGCTGTGAGAGCACTGTGCAGAGCCAGTTGTTTCTTAGCTTCCCAAAGATTTGGAAGCAAGATACTTTGGGGACTCTCAGCCCCTTTGGAAACAAGGCGGCCCTTTGGGCCTGGCAGCTCTAGGCCAAAGTAGCACGCCCAGAGCAGGAGTTCTACTTCAGCCAGATCAGGCCTGCCAAGAAACTGCGTTTCACAGGCCTTGGTAAGAGATGTTCCCGGTAGGCTGTAAGAGCACTGGGCAGAGCCAGTTGTTTCTTACCTTCCTGAAAAGCTGGAAGCAAGACGCTTGGGACCCCTCTGCCCGTTTGGGAACAAGGCAGCCTTTTGGGTCGGGAAGCTCTAGGCCAATGGAGCACACGCAGAGCAGGAGTTCTACTTCAGCCTGATCAGGCCTGCAAAGAAACAGCGTTTGACAGGCCTTGGTAAGAGATGTTCCCGGTAGGTGTAAGAGCACTGGGCAGAGCCAGTTGTTTCTTAGCTTCGCAAAGACCGGGAAGCAAGATGCTTTGGGCCTCTCTGCCCCTTGGAAACAGGGCAGCACTTGGGGCCTGGCAGCTCTAGGGCAATGGAGCACACCCAGAGCCGGAGTTCTACTTCAGCCAGATGAGGCCTGCCAAGAAACTGCGTTTCACAGGCCTTTCAAAGACATGTTCCCGGTAGGCTGTAAGAGCACGGGGCAGAGCGAGTTGGTTCTTAGCTTCCCAGAGAGCTGGAAGCAAGAGGCTTTGGGGCCTCTCTGCCCCTTTGGAAACAAGGCAGCACCTTGGGCCTGGCAGCTCTAGGGCAATGGAGCACACCCAGAGCAGAAGTTCTACTTCAGCCAAATCAGGCCTGCCAGGAAACGGCGTTTCACAGGCCTTGGTAAGAGATGTTCCCGGTAGGCTGTAAGAGCACTGGGCAACGCCAGATGTTTCTTAGCTTCCCGAAGAGCTGGAAGCAAGATGCTTTGGTGCCACTCTCTCACTTTGGAATCAAGGCAGCCCTTTGGGGCAGGTAGCTCCAGGCCAGTGGAGCACACCCAGAGCAGAAGTTCTACTTCGGCCGGTTCAGGCCACCAACAAACTGCGTTTCACAGGCCTTGGTAAGAGATGTTCCCGGTAGGCTGTAAGAGCACTGGGCAACGCCAGATGTTTCTTAGCTTCCCGAAGAGCTGGAAGCAAGATGCTTTGGGGCCTCTCTGCCCCTTTGCAAACAAGGCGGCCCTTTGGGCCAGGCAGCTCTAGGCC
Organism: Equus asinus; assembly: GCF_041296235.1. NCBI lineage: Eukaryota > Metazoa > Chordata > Mammalia > Perissodactyla > Equidae > Equus > Equus asinus. The sequence continues at coordinate 3,434,021 of NW_027225523.1, forward strand.
AATGGAGCACACCCAGAGCAGAAGTTCTACTTCAGCTAGATCAGGCCACCAACAAAGTGCGTTTCACAGGCCTTGGTAAGAGATTTTCTCTCAGGCTGTAAGAGCACTGGGCAGAGCCAGTTGTTTCTTAGCTTCCCGAAGAGCTGGAAGCAAGATGCTTTGGGGGCTCCCTGCCCCTTTGCCAACAAGGCCGACCTTTGGGCCTTTCAGCTCTAGGCCAATGGAGCACACCCAGAGCAGAAGTTCTACCTCAGCCAGATAAGGCCTGCCAAGAAACTGCGTTTCAAAGGCTTTGGTAAGAGATGTTCCCGGTACTCTGTCAGAGCACTGGGCAGAGACAGTTGTCTCTTAGCTTCCCAATGAGCTGGAAGCAAGATGCTTTGGGGCCTCTCTGCCCCTTTGCAAACAAGGCATCCCTTTGGGCCTTTCAGCTCTAGGGCAATGGAGCACACCCAGAGCAGAAGTTCTACCTCAGCCAGATCAGGCCTGCCAAGAAACTGCTTTTCACAGGCCTTCGTAAGAGGTGTTCCCGGAAGGCTGTAAGAGTACCTGGCAGAGCGAGTTGTTTCTTAGCTTCAAAAACAGCTGGAAGCAACATGATTTGGGGCCTCTCTCCCCCTTTGGAAACAAAGCAGCCTTTGTGCCTGGCAGCTCTAGGCCAAAGTAGCACACCCAGAGCACAAGTTCTACCTCAGCCAGAAAAGGCCTGTCAAGAAGCTGCCTTTCACAGGCCTTTGTATGTGACGTTCCCGGTTGGCTTTGAGAGCACTGTGCAGAGCCAGTTGTTTTAGCTTCCCAGAGAGCAGGAAGCAAGATGCTTTGGGGCCTCTCTCACACTTTGGAAATAAAGGCAGCCCTTTGGGCCTGGCAGCCCTAGGCCAATGGAGTACACCCAGAGCAGAAGTTCTACCTCAGCCAGATCAGGCCTTCCAAGAAACTGCGTCTCACAGGCCTTTCTCTGTCACGTTGCCGGTAGGCTGTGAGAGCACTGTGCAGAGCCAGTTGTTTCTTAGCTTCCCAAAGATTTGGAAGCAAGATACTTTGGGGACTCTCAGCCCCTTTGGAAACAAGGCGGCCCTTTGGGCCTGGCAGCTCTAGGCCAAAGTAGCACGCCCAGAGCAGGAGTTCTACTTCAGCCAGATCAGGCCTGCCAAGAAACTGCGTTTCACAGGCCTTGGTAAGAGATGTTCCCGGTAGGCTGTAAGAGCACTGGGCAGAGCCAGTTGTTTCTTACCTTCCTGAAAAGCTGGAAGCAAGACGCTTGGGACCCCTCTGCCCGTTTGGGAACAAGGCAGCCTTTTGGGTCGGGAAGCTCTAGGCCAATGGAGCACACGCAGAGCAGGAGTTCTACTTCAGCCTGATCAGGCCTGCAAAGAAACAGCGTTTGACAGGCCTTGGTAAGAGATGTTCCCGGTAGGTGTAAGAGCACTGGGCAGAGCCAGTTGTTTCTTAGCTTCGCAAAGACCGGGAAGCAAGATGCTTTGGGCCTCTCTGCCCCTTGGAAACAGGGCAGCACTTGGGGCCTGGCAGCTCTAGGGCAATGGAGCACACCCAGAGCCGGAGTTCTACTTCAGCCAGATGAGGCCTGCCAAGAAACTGCGTTTCACAGGCCTTTCAAAGACATGTTCCCGGTAGGCTGTAAGAGCACGGGGCAGAGCGAGTTGGTTCTTAGCTTCCCAGAGAGCTGGAAGCAAGAGGCTTTGGGGCCTCTCTGCCCCTTTGGAAACAAGGCAGCACCTTGGGCCTGGCAGCTCTAGGGCAATGGAGCACACCCAGAGCAGAAGTTCTACTTCAGCCAAATCAGGCCTGCCAGGAAACGGCGTTTCACAGGCCTTGGTAAGAGATGTTCCCGGTAGGCTGTAAGAGCACTGGGCAACGCCAGATGTTTCTTAGCTTCCCGAAGAGCTGGAAGCAAGATGCTTTGGTGCCACTCTCTCACTTTGGAATCAAGGCAGCCCTTTGGGGCAGGTAGCTCCAGGCCAGTGGAGCACACCCAGAGCAGAAGTTCTACTTCGGCCGGTTCAGGCCACCAACAAACTGCGTTTCACAGGCCTTGGTAAGAGATGTTCCCGGTAGGCTGTAAGAGCACTGGGCAACGCCAGATGTTTCTTAGCTTCCCGAAGAGCTGGAAGCAAGATGCTTTGGGGCCTCTCTGCCCCTTTGCAAACAAGGCGGCCCTTTGGGCCAGGCAGCTCTAGGCCAATGGAGCACACCCAGAGCAGAAGTTCTACTTCAGCTAGATCAGGCCACCAACAAAGTGCGTTTCACAGGCCTTGGTAAGAGATTTTCTCTCAGGCTGTAAGAGCACTGGGCAGAGCCAGTTGTTTCTTAGCTTCCCGAAGAGCTGGAAGCAAGATGCTTTGGGGGCTCCCTGCCCCTTTGCCAACAAGGCCGACCTTTGGGCCTTTCAGCTCTAGGCCAATGGAGCACACCCAGAGCAGAAGTTCTACCTCAGCCAGATAAGGCCTGCCAAGAAACTGCGTTTCAAAGGCTTTGGTAAGAGATGTTCCCGGTACTCTGTCAGAGCACTGGGCAGAGACAGTTGTCTCTTAGCTTCCCAATGAGCTGGAAGCAAGATGCTTTGGGGCCTCTCTGCCCCTTTGCAAACAAGGCATCCCTTTGGGCCTTTCAGCTCTAGGGCAATGGAGCACACCCAGAGCAGAAGTTCTACCTCAGCCAGATCAGGCCTGCCAAGAAACTGCTTTTCACAGGCCTTCGTAAGAGGTGTTCCCGGAAGGCTGTAAGAGTACCTGGCAGAGCGAGTTGTTTCTTAGCTTCAAAAACAGCTGGAAGCAACATGATTTGGGGCCTCTCTCCCCCTTTGGAAACAAAGCAGCCTTTGTGCCTGGCAGCTCTAGGCCAAAGTAGCACACCCAGAGCACAAGTTCTACCTCAGCCAGATAAGGCCTGTCAAGAAGCTGCGTTTCACAGGCCTTTGTATGTGACGTTCCCGGTTGGCTTTGAGAGCACTGTGCAGAGCCAGTTGTTTTAGCTTCCCAGAGAGCAGGAAGCAAGATGCTTTGGGGCCTCTCTCACACTTTGGAAATAAAGGCAGCCCTTTGGGCCTGGCAGCCCTAGGCCAATGGAGTACACCCAGAGCAGAAGTTCTACCTCAGCCAGATCAGGCCTTCCAAGAAACTGCGTCTCACAGGCCTTTCTCTGTCACGTTGCCGGTAGGCTGTGAGAGCACTGTGCAGAGCCAGTTGTTTCTTAGCTTCCCAAAGATTTGGAAGCAAGATACTTTGGGGACTCTCAGCCCCTTTGGAAACAAGGCGGCCCTTTGGGCCTGGCAGCTCTAGGCCAAAGTAGCACGCCCAGAGCAGGAGTTCTACTTCAGCCAGATCAGGCCTGCCAAGAAACTGCGTTTCACAGGCCTTGGTAAGAGATGTTCCCGGTAGGCTGTAAGAGCACTGGGCAGAGCCAGTTGTTTCTTACCTTCCTGAAAAGCTGGAAGCAAGACGCTTGGGACCCCTCTGCCCGTTTGGGAACAAGGCAGCCTTTTGGGTCGGGAAGCTCTAGGCCAATGGAGCACACGCAGAGCAGGAGTTCTACTTCAGCCTGATCAGGCCTGCAAAGAAACAGCGTTTGACAGGCCTTGGTAAGAGATGTTCCCGGTAGGTGTAAGAGCACTGGGCAGAGCCAGTTGTTTCTTAGCTTCGCAAAGACCGGGAAGCAAGATGCTTTGGGCCTCTCTGCCCCTTGGAAACAGGGCAGCACTTGGGGCCTGGCAGCTCTAGGGCAATGGAGCACACCCAGAGCCGGAGTTCTACTTCAGCCAGATGAGGCCTGCCAAGAAACTGCGTTTCACAGGCCTTTCAAAGACATGTTCCCGGTAGGCTGTAAGAGCACGGGGCAGAGCGAGTTGGTTCTTAGCTTCCCAGAGAGCTGGAAGCAAGAGGCTTTGGGGCCTCTCTGCCCCTTTGGAAACAAGGCAGCACCTTGGGCCTGGCAGCTCTAGGGCAATGGAGCACACCCAGAGCAGAAGTTCTACTTCAGCCAAATCAGGCCTGCCAGGAAACGGCGTTTCACAGGCCTTGGTAAGAGATGTTCCCGGTAGGCTGTAAGAGCACTGGGCAACGCCAGATGTTTCTTAGCTTCCCGAAGAGCTGGAAGCAAGATGCTTTGGTGCCACTCTCTCACTTTGGAATCAAGGCAGCCCTTTGGGGCAGGTAGCTCCAGGCCAGTGGAGCACACCCAGAGCAGAAGTTCTACTTCGGCCGGTTCAGGCCACCAACAAACTGCGTTTCACAGGCCTTGGTAAGAGATGTTCCCGGTAGGCTGTAAGAGCACTGGGCAACGCCAGATGTTTCTTAGCTTCCCGAAGAGCTGGAAGCAAGATGCTTTGGGGCCTCTCTGCCCCTTTGCAAACAAGGCGGCCCTTTGGGCCAGGCAGCTCTAGGCCAATGGAGCACACCCAGAGCAGAAGTTCTACTTCAGCTAGATCAGGCCACCAACAAAGTGCGTTTCACAGGCCTTGGTAAGAGATTTTCTCTCAGGCTGTAAGAGCACTGGGCAGAGCCAGTTGTTTCTTAGCTTCCCGAAGAGCTGGAAGCAAGATGCTTTGGGGGCTCCCTGCCCCTTTGCCAACAAGGCCGACCTTTGGGCCTTTCAGCTCTAGGCCAATGGAGCACACCCAGAGCAGAAGTTCTACCTCAGCCAGATAAGGCCTGCCAAGAAACTGCGTTTCAAAGGCTTTGGTAAGAGATGTTCCCGGTACTCTGTCAGAGCACTGGGCAGAGACAGTTGTCTCTTAGCTTCCCAATGAGCTGGAAGCAAGATGCTTTGGGGCCTCTCTGCCCCTTTGCAAACAAGGCATCCCTTTGGGCCTTTCAGCTCTAGGGCAATGGAGCACACCCAGAGCAGAAGTTCTACCTCAGCCAGATCAGGCCTGCCAAGAAACTGCTTTTCACAGGCCTTCGTAAGAGGTGTTCCCGGAAGGCTGTAAGAGTACCTGGCAGAGCGAGTTGTTTCTTAGCTTCAAAAACAGCTGGAAGCAACATGATTTGGGGCCTCTCTCCCCCTTTGGAAACAAAGCAGCCTTTGTGCCTGGCAGCTCTAGGCCAAAGTAGCACACCCAGAGCACAAGTTCTACCTCAGCCAGATAAGGCCTGTCAAGAAGCTGCGTTTCACAGGCCTTTGTATGTGACGTTCCCGGTTGGCTTTGAGAGCACTGTGCAGAGCCAGTTGTTTTAGCTTCCCAGAGAGCAGGAAGCAAGATGCTTTGGGGCCTCTCTCACACTTTGGAAATAAAGGCAGCCCTTTGGGCCTGGCAGCCCTAGGCCAATGGAGTACACCCAGAGCAGAAGTTCTACCTCAGCCAGATCAGGCCTTCCAAGAAACTGCGTCTCACAGGCCTTTCTCTGTCACGTTGCCGGTAGGCTGTGAGAGCACTGTGCAGAGCCAGTTGTTTCTTAGCTTCCCAAAGATTTGGAAGCAAGATACTTTGGGGACTCTCAGCCCCTTTGGAAACAAGGCGGCCCTTTGGGCCTGGCAGCTCTAGGCCAAAGTAGCACGCCCAGAGCAGGAGTTCTACTTCAGCCAGATCAGGCCTGCCAAGAAACTGCGTTTCACAGGCCTTGGTAAGAGATGTTCCCGGTAGGCTGTAAGAGCACTGGGCAGAGCCAGTTGTTTCTTACCTTCCTGAAAAGCTGGAAGCAAGACGCTTGGGACCCCTCTGCCCGTTTGGGAACAAGGCAGCCTTTTGGGTCGGGAAGCTCTAGGCCAATGGAGCACACGCAGAGCAGGAGTTCTACTTCAGCCTGATCAGGCCTGCAAAGAAACAGCGTTTGACAGGCCTTGGTAAGAGATGTTCCCGGTAGGTGTAAGAGCACTGGGCAGAGCCAGTTGTTTCTTAGCTTCGCAAAGACCGGGAAGCAAGATGCTTTGGGCCTCTCTGCCCCTTGGAAACAGGGCAGCACTTGGGGCCTGGCAGCTCTAGGGCAATGGAGCACACCCAGAGCCGGAGTTCTACTTCAGCCAGATGAGGCCTGCCAAGAAACTGCGTTTCACAGGCCTTTCAAAGACATGTTCCCGGTAGGCTGTAAGAGCACGGGGCAGAGCGAGTTGGTTCTTAGCTTCCCAGAGAGCTGGAAGCAAGATGCTTTGGGGCCTCTCTGCCCCTTTGGAAACAAGGCAGCACCTTGGGCCTGGCAGCTCTAGGGCAATGGAGCACACCCAGAGCAGAAGTTCTACTTCAGCCAAATCAGGCCTGCCAGGAAACGGCGTTTCACAGGCCTTGGTAAGAGATGTTCCCGGTAGGCTGTAAGAGCACTGGGCAACGCCAGATGTTTCTTAGCTTCCCGAAGAGCTGGAAGCAAGATGCTTTGGTGCCACTCTCTCACTTTGGAATCAAGGCAGCCCTTTGGGGCAGGTAGCTCCAGGCCAGTGGAGCACACCCAGAGCAGAAGTTCTACTTCGGCCGGTTCAGGCCACCAACAAACTGCGTTTCACAGGCCTTGGTAAGAGATGTTCCCGGTAGGCTGTAAGAGCACTGGGCAACGCCAGATGTTTCTTAGCTTCCCGAAGAGCTGGAAGCAAGATGCTTTGGGGCCTCTCTGCCCCTTTGCAAACAAGGCGGCCCTTTGGGCCAGGCAGCTCTAGGCCAATGGAGCACACCCAGAGCAGAAGTTCTACTTCAGCTAGATCAGGCCACCAACAAAGTGCGTTTCACAGGCCTTGGTAAGAGATTTTCTCTCAGGCTGTAAGAGCACTGGGCAGAGCCAGTTGTTTCTTAGCTTCCCGAAGAGCTGGAAGCAAGATGCTTTGGGGGCTCCCTGCCCCTTTGCCAACAAGGCCGACCTTTGGGCCTTTCAGCTCTAGGCCAATGGAGCACACCCAGAGCAGAAGTTCTACCTCAGCCAGATAAGGCCTGCCAAGAAACTGCGTTTCAAAGGCTTTGGTAAGAGATGTTCCCGGTACTCTGTCAGAGCACTGGGCAGAGACAGTTGTCTCTTAGCTTCCCAATGAGCTGGAAGCAAGATGCTTTGGGTCCTCTCTGCCCCTTTGCAAACAAGGCATCCCTTTGGGCCTTTCAGCTCTAGGGCAATGGAGCACACCCAGAGCAGAAGTTCTACCTCAGCCAGATCAGGCCTGCCAAGAAACTGCTTTTCACAGGCCTTCGTAAGAGGTGTTCCCGGAAGGCTGTAAGAGTACCTGGCAGAGCGAGTTGTTTCTTAGCTTCAAAAACAGCTGGAAGCAACATGATTTGGGGCCTCTCTCCCCCTTTGGAAACAAAGCAGCCTTTGTGCCTGGCAGCTCTAGGCCAAAGTAGCACACCCAGAGCACAAGTTCTACCTCAGCCAGAAAAGGCCTGTCAAGAAGCTGCGTTTCACAGGCCTTTGTATGTGACGTTCCCGGTTGGCTTTGAGAGCACTGTGCAGAGCCAGTTGTTTTAGCTTCCCAGAGAGCAGGAAGCAAGATGCTTTGGGGCCTCTCTCACACTTTGGAAATAAAGGCAGCCCTTTGGGCCTGGCAGCCCTAGGCCAATGGAGTACACCCAGAGCAGAAGTTCTACCTCAGCCAGATCAGGCCTTCCAAGAAACTGCGTCTCACAGGCCTTTCTCTGTCACGTTGCCGGTAGGCTGTGAGAGCACTGTGCAGAGCCAGTTGTTTCTTAGCTTCCCAAAGATTTGGAAGCAAGATACTTTGGGGACTCTCAGCCCCTTTGGAAACAAGGCGGCCCTTTGGGCCTGGCAGCTCTAGGCCAAAGTAGCACGCCCAGAGCAGGAGTTCTACTTCAGCCAGATCAGGCCTGCCAAGAAACTGCGTTTCACAGGCCTTGGTAAGAGATGTTCCCGGTAGGCTGTAAGAGCACTGGGCAGAGCCAGTTGTTTCTTACCTTCCTGAAAAGCTGGAAGCAAGACGCTTGGGACCCCTCTGCCCGTTTGGGAACAAGGCAGCCTTTTGGGTCGGGAAGCTCTAGGCCAATGGAGCACACGCAGAGCAGGAGTTCTACTTCAGCCTGATCAGGCCTGCAAAGAAACAGCGTTTGACAGGCCTTGGTAAGAGATGTTCCCGGTAGGTGTAAGAGCACTGGGCAGAGCCAGTTGTTTCTTAGCTTCGCAAAGACCGGGAAGCAAGATGCTTTGGGCCTCTCTGCCCCTTGGAAACAGGGCAGCACTTGGGGCCTGGCAGCTCTAGGGCAATGGAGCACACCCAGAGCCGGAGTTCTACTTCAGCCAGATGAGGCCTGCCAAGAAACTGCGTTTCACAGGCCTTTCAAAGACATGTTCCCGGTAGGCTGTAAGAGCACGGGGCAGAGCGAGTTGGTTCTTAGCTTCCCAGAGAGCTGGAAGCAAGATGCTTTGGGGCCTCTCTGCCCCTTTGGAAACAAGGCAGCACCTTGGGCCTGGCAGCTCTAGGGCAATGGAGCACACCCAGAGCAGAAGTTCTACTTCAGCCAAATCAGGCCTGCCAGGAAACGGCGTTTCACAGGCCTTGGTAAGAGATGTTCCCGGTAGGCTGTAAGAGCACTGGGCAACGCCAGATGTTTCTTAGCTTCCCGAAGAGCTGGAAGCAAGATGCTTTGGTGCCACTCTCTCACTTTGGAATCAAGGCAGCCCTTTGGGGCAGGTAGCTCCAGGCCAGTGGAGCACACCCAGAGCAGAAGTTCTACTTCGGCCGGTTCAGGCCACCAACAAACTGCGTTTCACAGGCCTTGGTAAGAGATGTTCCCGGTAGGCTGTAAGAGCACTGGGCAACGCCAGATGTTTCTTAGCTTCCCGAAGAGCTGGAAGCAAGATGCTTTGGGGCCTCTCTGCCCCTTTGCAAACAAGGCGGCCCTTTGGGCCAGGCAGCTCTAGGCCAATGGAGCACACCCAGAGCAGAAGTTCTACTTCAGCTAGATCAGGCCACCAACAAAGTGCGTTTCACAGGCCTTGGTAAGAGATTTTCTCTCAGGCTGTAAGAGCACTGGGCAGAGCCAGTTGTTTCTTAGCTTCCCGAAGAGCTGGAAGCAAGATGCTTTGGGGGCTCCCTGCCCCTTTGCCAACAAGGCCGACCTTTGGGCCTTTCAGCTCTAGGCCAATGGAGCACACCCAGAGCAGAAGTTCTACCTCAGCCAGATAAGGCCTGCCAAGAAACTGCGTTTCAAAGGCTTTGGTAAGAGATGTTCCCGGTACTCTGTCAGAGCACTGGGCAGAGACAGTTGTCTCTTAGCTTCCCAATGAGCTGGAAGCAAGATGCTTTGGGGCCTCTCTGCCCCTTTGCAAACAAGGCATCCCTTTGGGCCTTTCAGCTCTAGGGCAATGGAGCACACCCAGAGCAGAAGTTCTACCTCAGCCAGATCAGGCCTGCCAAGAAACTGCTTTTCACAGGCCTTCGTAAGAGGTGTTCCCGGAAGGCTGTAAGAGTACCTGGCAGAGCGAGTTGTTTCTTAGCTTCAAAAACAGCTGGAAGCAACATGATTTGGGGCCTCTCTCCCCCTTTGGAAACAAAGCAGCCTTTGTGCCTGGCAGCTCTAGGCCAAAGTAGCACACCCAGAGCACAAGTTCTACCTCAGCCAGAAAAGGCCTGTCAAGAAGCTGCGTTTCACAGGCCTTTGTATGTGACGTTCCCGGTTGGCTTTGAGAGCACTGTGCAGAGCCAGTTGTTTTAGCTTCCCAGAGAGCAGGAAGCAAGATGCTTTGGGGCCTCTCTCACACTTTGGAAATAAAGGCAGCCCTTTGGGCCTGGCAGCCCTAGGCCAATGGAGTACACCCAGAGCAGAAGTTCTACCTCAGCCAGATCAGGCCTTCCAAGAAACTGCGTCTCACAGGCCTTTCTCTGTCACGTTGCCGGTAGGCTGTGAGAGCACTGTGCAGAGCCAGTTGTTTCTTAGCTTCCCAAAGATTTGGAAGCAAGATACTTTGGGGACTCTCAGCCCCTTTGGAAACAAGGCGGCCCTTTGGGCCTGGCAGCTCTAGGCCAAAGTAGCACGCCCAGAGCAGGAGTTCTACTTCAGCCAGATCAGGCCTGCCAAGAAACTGCGTTTCACAGGCCTTGGTAAGAGATGTTCCCGGTAGGCTGTAAGAGCACTGGGCAGAGCCAGTTGTTTCTTACCTTCCTGAAAAGCTGGAAGCAAGACGCTTGGGACCCCTCTGCCCGTTTGGGAACAAGGCAGCCTTTTGGGTCGGGAAGCTCTAGGCCAATGGAGCACACGCAGAGCAGGAGTTCTACTTCAGCCTGATCAGGCCTGCAAAGAAACAGCGTTTGACAGGCCTTGGTAAGAGATGTTCCCGGTAGGTGTAAGAGCACTGGGCAGAGCCAGTTGTTTCTTAGCTTCGCAAAGACCGGGAAGCAAGATGCTTTGGGCCTCTCTGCCCCTTGGAAACAGGGCAGCACTTGGGGCCTGGCAGCTCTAGGGCAATGGAGCACACCCAGAGCCGGAGTTCTACTTCAGCCAGATGAGGCCTGCCAAGAAACTGCGTTTCACAGGCCTTTCAAAGACATGTTCCCGGTAGGCTGTAAGAGCACGGGGCAGAGCGAGTTGGTTCTTAGCTTGCCAGAGAGCTGGAAGCAAGAGGCTTTGGGGCCTCTCTGCCCCTTTGGAAACAAGGCAGCACCTTGGGCCTGGCAGCTCTAGGGCAATGGAGCACACCCAGAGCAGAAGTTCTACTTCAGCCAAATCAGGCCTGCCAGGAAACGGCGTTTCACAGGCCTTGGTAAGAGATGTTCCCGGTAGGCTGTAAGAGCACTGGGCAACGCCAGATGTTTCTTAGCTTCCCGAAGAGCTGGAAGCAAGATGCTTTGGTGCCACTCTCTCACTTTGGAATCAAGGCAGCCCTTTGGGGCAGGTAGCTCCAGGCCAGTGGAGCACACCCAGAGCAGAAGTTCTACTTCGGCCGGTTCAGGCCACCAACAAACTGCGTTTCACAGGCCTTGGTAAGAGATGTTCCCGGTAGGCTGTAAGAGCACTGGGCAACGCCAGATGTTTCTTAGCTTCCCGAAGAGCTGGAAGCAAGATGCTTTGGGGCCTCTCTGCCCCTTTGCAAACAAGGCGGCCCTTTGGGCCAGGCAGCTCTAGGCCAATGGAGCACACCCAGAGCAGAAGTTCTACTTCAGCTAGATCAGGCCACCAACAAAGTGCGTTTCACAGGCCTTGGTAAGAGATTTTCTCTGAGGCTGTAAGAGCACTGGGCAGAGCCAGTTGTTTCTTAGCTTCCCGAAGAGCTGGAAGCAAGATGCTTTGGGGGCTCCCTGCCCCTTTGCCAACAAGGCCGACCTTTGGGCCTTTCAGCTCTAGGCCAATGGAGCACACCCAGAGCAGAAGTTCTACCTCAGCCAGATAAGGCCTGCCAAGAAACTGCGTTTCAAAGGCTTTGGTAAGAGATGTTCCCGGTACTCTGTCAGAGCACTGGGCAGAGACAGTTGTCTCTTAGCTTCCCAATGAGCTGGAAGCAAGATGCTTTGGGGCCTCTCTGCCCCTTTGCAAACAAGGCATCCCTTTGGGCCTTTCAGCTCTAGGGCAATGGAGCACACCCAGAGCAGAAGTTCTACCTCAGCCAGATCAGGCCTGCCAAGAAACTGCTTTTCACAGGCCTTCGTAAGAGGTGTTCCCGGAAGGCTGTAAGAGTACCTGGCAGAGCGAGTTGTTTCTTAGCTTCAAAAACAGCTGGAAGCAACATGATTTGGGGCCTCTCTCCCCCTTTGGAAACAAAGCAGCCTTTGTGCCTGGCAGCTCTAGGCCAAAGTAGCACACCCAGAGCACAAGTTCTACCTCAGCCAGAAAAGGCCTGTCAAGAAGCTGCGTTTCACAGGCCTTTGTATGTGACGTTCCCGGTTGGCTTTGAGAGCACTGTGCAGAGCCAGTTGTTTTAGCTTCCCAGAGAGCAGGAAGCAAGATGCTTTGGGGCCTCTCTCACACTTTGGAAATAAAGGCAGCCCTTTGGGCCTGGCAGCCCTAGGCCAATGGAGTACACCCAGAGCAGAAGTTCTACCTCAGCCAGATCAGGCCTTCCAAGAAACTGCGTCTCACAGGCCTTTCTCTGTCACGTTGCCGGTAGGCTGTGAGAGCACTGTGCAGAGCCAGTTGTTTCTTAGCTTCCCAAAGATTTGGAAGCAAGATACTTTGGGGACTCTCAGCCCCTTTGGAAACAAGGCGGCCCTTTGGGCCTGGCAGCTCTAGGCCAAAGTAGCACGCCCAGAGCAGGAGTTCTACTTCAGCCAGATCAGGCCTGCCAAGAAACTGCGTTTCACAGGCCTTGGTAAGAGATGTTCCCGGTAGGCTGTAAGAGCACTGGGCAGAGCCAGTTGTTTCTTACCTTCCTGAAAAGCTGGAAGCAAGACGCTTGGGACCCCTCTGCCCGTTTGGGAACAAGGCAGCCTTTTGGGTCGGGAAGCTCTAGGCCAATGGAGCACACGCAGAGCAGGAGTTCTACTTCAGCCTGATCAGGCCTGCAAAGAAACAGCGTTTGACAGGCCTTGGTAAGAGATGTTCCCGGTAGGTGTAAGAGCACTGGGCAGAGCCAGTTGTTTCTTAGCTTCGCAAAGACCGGGAAGCAAGATGCTTTGGGCCTCTCTGCCCCTTGGAAACAGGGCAGCACTTGGGGCCTGGCAGCTCTAGGGCAATGGAGCACACCCAGAGCCGGAGTTCTACTTCAGCCAGATGAGGCCTGCCAAGAAACTGCGTTTCACAGGCCTTTCAAAGACATGTTCCCGGTAGGCTGTAAGAGCACGGGGCAGAGCGAGTTGGTTCTTAGCTTGCCAGAGAGCTGGAAGCAAGAGGCTTTGGGGCCTCTCTGCCCCTTTGGAAACAAGGCAGCACCTTGGGCCTGGCAGCTCTAGGGCAATGGAGCACACCCAGAGCAGAAGTTCTACTTCAGCCAAATCAGGCCTGCCAGGAAACGGCGTTTCACAGGCCTTGGTAAGAGATGTTCCCGGTAGGCTGTAAGAGCACTGGGCAACGCCAGATGTTTCTTAGCTTCCCGAAGAGCTGGAAGCAAGATGCTTTGGTGCCACTCTCTCACTTTGGAATCAAGGCAGCCCTTTGGGGCAGGTAGCTCCAGGCCAGTGGAGCACACCCAGAGCAGAAGTTCTACTTCGGCCGGTTCAGGCCACCAACAAACTGCGTTTCACAGGCCTTGGTAAGAGATGTTCCCGGTAGGCTGTAAGAGCACTGGGCAACGCCAGATGTTTCTTAGCTTCCCGAAGAGCTGGAAGCAAGATGCTTTGGGGCCTCTCTGCCCCTTTGCAAACAAGGCGGCCCTTTGGGCCAGGCAGCTCTAGGCCAATGGAGCACACCCAGAGCAGAAGTTCTACTTCAGCTAGATCAGGCCACCAACAAAGTGCGTTTCACAGGCCTTGGTAAGAGATTTTCTCTCAGGCTGTAAGAGCACTGGGCAGAGCCATTTGTTTCTTAGCTTCCCGAAGAGCTGGAAGCAAGATGCTTTGGGGGCTCCCTGCCCCTTTGCCAACAAGGCCGACCTTTGGGCCTTTCAGCTCTAGGCCAATGGAGCACACCCAGAGCAGAAGTTCTACCTCAGCCAGATAAGGCCTGCCAAGAAACTGCGTTTCAAAGGCTTTGGTAAGAGATGTTCCCGGTACTCTGTCAGAGCACTGGGCAGAGACAGTTGTCTCTTAGCTTCCCAATGAGCTGGAAGCAAGATGCTTTGGGGCCTCTCTGCCCCTTTGCAAACAAGGCATCCCTTTGGGCCTTTCAGCTCTAGGGCAATGGAGCACACCCAGAGCAGAAGTTCTACCTCAGCCAGATCAGGCCTGCCAAGAAACTGCTTTTCACAGGCCTTCGTAAGAGGTGTTCCCGGAAGGCTGTAAGAGTACCTGGCAGAGCGAGTTGTTTCTTAGCTTCAAAAACAGCTGGAAGCAACATGATTTGGGGCCTCTCTCCCCCTTTGGAAACAAAGCAGCCTTTGTGCCTGGCAGCTCTAGGCCAAAGTAGCACACCCAGAGCACAAGTTCTACCTCAGCCAGAAAAGGCCTGTCAAGAAGCTGCGTTTCACAGGCCTTTGTATGTGACGTTCCCGGTTGGCTTTGAGAGCACTGTGCAGAGCCAGTTGTTTTAGCTTCCCAGAGAGCAGGAAGCAAGATGCTTTGGGGCCTCTCTCACACTTTGGAAATAAAGGCAGCCCTTTGGGCCTGGCAGCCCTAGGCCAATGGAGTACACCCAGAGCAGAAGTTCTACCTCAGCCAGATCAGGCCTTCCAAGAAACTGCGTCTCACAGGCCTTTCTCTGTCACGTTGCCGGTAGGCTGTGAGAGCACTGTGCAGAGCCAGTTGTTTCTTAGCTTCCCAAAGATTTGGAAGCAAGATACTTTGGGGACTCTCAGCCCCTTTGGAAACAAGGCGGCCCTTTGGGCCTGGCAGCTCTAGGCCAAAGTAGCACGCCCAGAGCAGGAGTTCTACTTCAGCCAGATCAGGCCTGCCAAGAAACTGCGTTTCACAGGCCTTGGTAAGAGATGTTCCCGGTAGGCTGTAAGAGCACTGGGCAGAGCCAGTTGTTTCTTACCTTCCTGAAAAGCTGGAAGCAAGACGCTTGGGACCCCTCTGCCCGTTTGGGAACAAGGCAGCCTTTTGGGTCGGGAAGCTCTAGGCCAATGGAGCACACGCAGAGCAGGAGTTCTACTTCAGCCTGATCAGGCCTGCAAAGAAACAGCGTTTGACAGGCCTTGGTAAGAGATGTTCCCGGTAGGTGTAAGAGCACTGGGCAGAGCCAGTTGTTTCTTAGCTTCGCAAAGACCGGGAAGCAAGATGCTTTGGGCCTCTCTGCCCCTTGGAAACAGGGCAGCACTTGGGGCCTGGCAGCTCTAGGGCAATGGAGCACACCCAGAGCCGGAGTTCTACTTCAGCCAGATGAGGCCTGCCAAGAAACTGCGTTTCACAGGCCTTTCAAAGACATGTTCCCGGTAGGCTGTAAGAGCACGGGGCAGAGCGAGTTGGTTCTTAGCTTGCCAGAGAGCTGGAAGCAAGAGGCTTTGGGGCCTCTCTGCCCCTTTGGAAACAAGGCAGCACCTTGGGCCTGGCAGCTCTAGGGCAATGGAGCACACCCAGAGCAGAAGTTCTACTTCAGCCAAATCAGGCCTGCCAGGAAACGGCGTTTCACAGGCCTTGGTAAGAGATGTTCCCGGTAGGCTGTAAGAGCACTGGGCAACGCCAGATGTTTCTTAGCTTCCCGAAGAGCTGGAAGCAAGATGCTTTGGTGCCACTCTCTCACTTTGGAATCAAGGCAGCCCTTTGGGGCAGGTAGCTCCAGGCCAGTGGAGCACACCCAGAGCAGAAGTTCTACTTCGGCCGGTTCAGGCCACCAACAAACTGCGTTTCACAGGCCTTGGTAAGAGATGTTCCCGGTAGGCTGTAAGAGCACTGGGCAACGCCAGATGTTTCTTAGCTTCCCGAAGAGCTGGAAGCAAGATGCTTTGGGGCCTCTCTGCCCCTTTGCAAACAAGGCGGCCCTTTGGGCCAGGCAGCTCTAGGCCAATGGAGCACACCCAGAGCAGAAGTTCTACTTCAGCTAGATCAGGCCACCAACAAAGTGCGTTTCACAGGCCTTGGTAAGAGATTTTCTCTCAGGCTGTAAGAGCACTGGGCAGAGCCATTTGTTTCTTAGCTTCCCGAAGAGCTGGAAGCAAGATGCTTTGGGGGCTCCCTGCCCCTTTGCCAACAAGGCCGACCTTTGGGCCTTTCAGCTCTAGGCCAATGGAGCACACCCAGAGCAGAAGTTCTACCTCAGCCAGATAAGGCCTGCCAAGAAACTGCGTTTCAAAGGCTTTGGTAAGAGATGTTCCCGGTACTCTGTCAGAGCACTGGGCAGAGACAGTTGTCTCTTAGCTTCCCAATGAGCTGGAAGCAAGATGCTTTGGGGCCTCTCTGCCCCTTTGCAAACAAGGCATCCCTTTGGGCCTTTCAGCTCTAGGGCAATGGAGCACACCCAGAGCAGAAGTTCTACCTCAGCCAGATCAGGCCTGCCAAGAAACTGCTTTTCACAGGCCTTCGTAAGAGGTGTTCCCGGAAGGCTGTAAGAGTACCTGGCAGAGCGAGTTGTTTCTTAGCTTCAAAAACAGCTGGAAGCAACATGATTTGGGGCCTCTCTCCCCCTTTGGAAACAAAGCAGCCTTTGTGCCTGGCAGCTCTAGGCCAAAGTAGCACACCCAGAGCACAAGTTCTACCTCAGCCAGAAAAGGCCTGTCAAGAAGCTGCGTTTCACAGGCCTTTGTATGTGGCGTTCCCGGTTGGCTTTGAGAGCACTGTGCAGAGCCAGTTGTTTTAGCTTCCCAGAGAGCAGGAAGCAAGATGCTTTGGGGCCTCTCTCACACTTTGGAAATAAAGGCAGCCCTTTGGGCCTGGCAGCCCTAGGCCAATGGAGTACACCCAGAGCAGAAGTTCTACCTCAGCCAGATCAGGCCTTCCAAGAAACTGCGTCTCACAGGCCTTTCTCTGTCACGTTGCCGGTAGGCTGTGAGAGCACTGTGCAGAGCCAGTTGTTTCTTAGCTTCCCAAAGATTTGGAAGCAAGATACTTTGGGGACTCTCAGCCCCTTTGGAAACAAGGCGGCCCTTTGGGCCTGGCAGCTCTAGGCCAAAGTAGCACGCCCAGAGCAGGAGTTCTACTTCAGCCAGATCAGGCCTGCCAAGAAACTGCGTTTCACAGGCCTTGGTAAGAGATGTTCCCGGTAGGCTGTAAGAGCACTGGGCAGAGCCAGTTGTTTCTTACCTTCCTGAAAAGCTGGAAGCAAGACGCTTGGGACCCCTCTGCCCGTTTGGGAACAAGGCAGCCTTTTGGGTCGGGAAGCTCTAGGCCAATGGAGCACACGCAGAGCAGGAGTTCTACTTCAGCCTGATCAGGCCTGCAAAGAAACAGCGTTTGACAGGCCTTGGTAAGAGATGTTCCCGGTAGGTGTAAGAGCACTGGGCAGAGCCAGTTGTTTCTTAGCTTCGCAAAGACCGGGAAGCAAGATGCTTTGGGCCTCTCTGCCCCTTGGAAACAGGGCAGCACTTGGGGCCTGGCAGCTCTAGGGCAATGGAGCACACCCAGAGCCGGAGTTCTACTTCAGCCAGATGAGGCCTGCCAAGAAACTGCGTTTCACAGGCCTTTCAAAGACATGTTCCCGGTAGGCTGTAAGAGCACGGGGCAGAGCGAGTTGGTTCTTAGCTTCCCAGAGAGCTGGAAGCAAGAGGCTTTGGGGCCTCTCTGCCCCTTTGGAAACAAGGCAGCACCTTGGGCCTGGCAGCTCTAGGGCAATGGAGCACACCCAGAGCAGAAGTTCTACTTCAGCCAAATCAGGCCTGCCAGGAAACGGCGTTTCACAGGCCTTGGTAAGAGATGTTCCCGGTAGGCTGTAAGAGCACTGGGCAACGCCAGATGTTTCTTAGCTTCCCGAAGAGCTGGAAGCAAGATGCTTTGGTGCCACTCTCTCACTTTGGAATCAAGGCAGCCCTTTGGGGCAGGTAGCTCCAGGCCAGTGGAGCACACCCAGAGCAGAAGTTCTACTTCGGCCGGTTCAGGCCACCAACAAACTGCGTTTCACAGGCCTTGGTAAGAGATGTTCCCGGTAGGCTGTAAGAGCACTGGGCAACGCCAGATGTTTCTTAGCTTCCCGAAGAGCTGGAAGCAAGATGCTTTGGGGCCTCTCTGCCCCTTTGCAAACAAGGCGGCCCTTTGGGCCAGGCAGCTCTAGGCCAATGGAGCACACCCAGAGCAGAAGTTCTACTTCAGCTAGATCAGGCCACCAACAAAGTGCGTTTCACAGGCCTTGGTAAGAGATTTTCTCTCAGGCTGTAAGAGCACTGGGCAGAGCCATTTGTTTCTTAGCTTCCCGAAGAGCTGGAAGCAAGATGCTTTGGGGGCTCCCTGCCCCTTTGCCAACAAGGCCGACCTTTGGGCCTTTCAGCTCTAGGCCAATGGAGCACACCCAGAGCAGAAGTTCTACCTCAGCCAGATAAGGCCTGCCAAGAAACTGCGTTTCAAAGGCTTTGGTAAGAGATGTTCCCGGTACTCTGTCAGAGCACTGGGCAGAGACAGTTGTCTCTTAGCTTCCCAATGAGCTGGAAGCAAGATGCTTTGGGGCCTCTCTGCCCCTTTGCAAACAAGGCATCCCTTTGGGCCTTTCAGCTCTAGGGCAATGGAGCACACCCAGAGCAGAAGTTCTACCTCAGCCAGATCAGGCCTGCCAAGAAACTGCTTTTCACAGGCCTTCGTAAGAGGTGTTCCCGGAAGGCTGTAAGAGTACCTGGCAGAGCGAGTTGTTTCTTAGCTTCAAAAACAGCTGGAAGCAACATGATTTGGGGCCTCTCTCCCCCTTTGGAAACAAAGCAGCCTTTGTGCCTGGCAGCTCTAGGCCAAAGTAGCACACCCAGAGCACAAGTTCTACCTCAGCCAGATAAGGCCTGTCAAGAAGCTGCGTTTCACAGGCCTTTGTATGTGGCGTTCCCGGTTGGCTTTGAGAGCACTGTGCAGAGCCAGTTGTTTTAGCTTCCCAGAGAGCAGGAAGCAAGATGCTTTGGGGCCTCTCTCACACTTTGGAAATAAAGGCAGCCCTTTGGGCCTGGCAGCCCTAGGCCAATGGAGTACACCCAGAGCAGAAGTTCTACCTCAGCCAGATCAGGCCTTCCAAGAAACTGCGTCTCACAGGCCTTTCTCTGTCACGTTGCCGGTAGGCTGTGAGAGCACTGTGCAGAGCCAGTTGTTTCTTAGCTTCCCAAAGATTTGGAAGCAAGATACTTTGGGGACTCTCAGCCCCTTTGGAAACAAGGCGGCCCTTTGGGCCTGGCAGCTCTAGGCCAAAGTAGCACGCCCAGAGCAGGAGTTCTACTTCAGCCAGATCAGGCCTGCCAAGAAACTGCGTTTCACAGGCCTTGGTAAGAGATGTTCCCGGTAGGCTGTAAGAGCACTGGGCAGAGCCAGTTGTTTCTTACCTTCCTGAAAAGCTGGAAGCAAGACGCTTGGGACCCCTCTGCCCGTTTGGGAACAAGGCAGCCTTTTGGGTCGGGAAGCTCTAGGCCAATGGAGCACACGCAGAGCAGGAGTTCTACTTCAGCCTGATCAGGCCTGCAAAGAAACAGCGTTTGACAGGCCTTGGTAAGAGATGGTCCCGGTAGGTGTAAGAGCACTGGGCAGAGCCAGTTGTTTCTTAGCTTCGCAAAGACCGGGAAGCAAGATGCTTTGGGCCTCTCTGCCCCTTGGAAACAGGGCAGCACTTGGGGCCTGGCAGCTCTAGGGCAATGGAGCACACCCAGAGCCGGAGTTCTACTTCAGCCAGATGAGGCCTGCCAAGAAACTGCGTTTCACAGGCCTTTCAAAGACATGTTCCCGGTAGGCTGTAAGAGCACGGGGCAGAGCGAGTTGGTTCTTAGCTTCCCAGAGAGCTGGAAGCAAGAGGCTTTGGGGCCTCTCTGCCCCTTTGCAAACAAGGCAGCACCTTGGGCCTGGCAGCTCTAGGGCAATGGAGCACACCCAGAGCAGAAGTTCTACTTCAGCCAAATCAGGCCTGCCAGGAAACGGCGTTTCACAGGCCTTGGTAAGAGATGTTCCCGGTAGGCTGTAAGAGCACTGGGCAACGCCAGATGTTTCTTAGCTTCCCGAAGAGCTGGAAGCAAGATGCTTTGGTGCCACTCTCTCACTTTGGAATCAAGGCAGCCCTTTGGGGCAGGTAGCTCCAGGCCAGTGGAGCACACCCAGAGCAGAAGTTCTACTTCGGCCGGTTCAGGCCACCAACAAACTGCGTTTCACAGGCCTTGGTAAGAGATGTTCCCGGTAGGCTGTAAGAGCACTGGGCAACGCCAGATGTTTCTTAGCTTCCCGAAGAGCTGGAAGCAAGATGCTTTGGGGCCTCTCTGCCCCTTTGCAAACAAGGCGGCCCTTTGGGCCAGGCAGCTCTAGGCCAATGGAGCACACCCAGAGCAGAAGTTCTACTTCAGCTAGATCAGGCCACCAACAAAGTGCGTTTCACAGGCCTTGGTAAGAGATTTTCTCTGAGGCTGTAAGAGCACTGGGCAGAGCCAGTTGTTTCTTAGCTTCCCGAAGAGCTGGAAGCAAGATGCTTTGGGGGCTCCCTGCCCCTTTGCCAACAAGGCCGACCTTTGGGCCTTTCAGCTCTAGGCCAATGGAGCACACCCAGAGCAGAAGTTCTACCTCAGCCAGATAAGGCCTGCCAAGAAACTGCGTTTCAAAGGCTTTGGTAAGAGATGTTCCCGGTACTCTGTCAGAGCACTGGGCAGAGACAGTTGTCTCTTAGCTTCCCAATGAGCTGGAAGCAAGATGCTTTGGGGCCTCTCTGCCCCTTTGCAAACAAGGCATCCCTTTGGGCCTTTCAGCTCTAGGGCAATGGAGCACACCCAGAGCAGAAGTTCTACCTCAGCCAGATCAGGCCTGCCAAGAAACTGCTTTTCACAGGCCTTCGTAAGAGGTGTTCCCGGAAGGCTGTAAGAGTACCTGGCAGAGCGAGTTGTTTCTTAGCTTCAAAAACAGCTGGAAGCAACATGATTTGGGGCCTCTCTCCCCCTTTGGAAACAAAGCAGCCTTTGTGCCTGGCAGCTCTAGGCCAAAGTAGCACACCCAGAGCACAAGTTCTACCTCAGCCAGAAAAGGCCTGTCACGAAGCTGCGTTTCACAGGCCTTTGTATGTGACGTTCCCGGTTGGCTTTGAGAGCACTGTGCAGAGCCAGTTGTTTTAGCTTCCCAGAGAGCAGGAAGCAAGATGCTTTGGGGCCTCTCTCACACTTTGGAAATAAAGGCAGCCCTTTGGGCCTGGCAGCCCTAGGCCAATGGAGTACACCCAGAGCAGAAGTTCTACCTCAGCCAGATCAGGCCTTCCAAGAAACTGCGTCTCACAGGCCTGTCTCTGTCACGTTGCCGGTAGGCTGTGAGAGCACTGTGCAGAGCCAGTTGTTTCTTAGCTTCCCAAAGATTTGGAAGCAAGATACTTTGGGGACTCTCAGCCCCTTTGGAAACAAGGCGGCCCTTTGGGCCTGGCAGCTCTAGGCCAAAGTAGCACGCCCAGAGCAGGAGTTCTACTTCAGCCAGATCAGGCCTGCCAGGAAACTGCGTTTCACAGGCCTTGGTAAGAGATGTTCCCGGTAGGCTGTAAGAGCACTGGGCAGAGCCAGTTGTTTCTTACCTTCCTGAAAAGCTGGAAGCAAGACGCTTGGGACCCCTCTGCCCGTTTGGGAACAAGGCAGCCTTTTGGGTCGGGAAGCTCTAGGCCAATGGAGCACACGCAGAGCAGGAGTTCTACTTCAGCCTGATCAGGCCTGCAAAGAAACAGCGTTTGACAGGCCTTGGTAAGAGATGTTCCCGGTAGGTGTAAGAGCACTGGGCAGAGCCAGTTGTTTCTTAGCTTCGCAAAGACCGGGAAGCAAGATGCTTTGGGCCTCTCTGCCCCTTGGAAACAGGGCAGCACTTGGGGCCTGGCAGCTCTAGGGCAATGGAGCACACCCAGAGCCGGAGTTCTACTTCAGCCAGATGAGGCCTGCCAAGAAACTGCGTTTCACAGGCCTTTCAAAGACATGTTCCCGGTAGGCTGTAAGAGCACGGGGCAGAGCGAGTTGGTTCTTAGCTTGCCAGAGAGCTGGAAGCAAGAGGCTTTGGGGCCTCTCTGCCCCTTTGGAAACAAGGCAGCACCTTGGGCCTGGCAGCTCTAGGGCAATGGAGCACACCCAGAGCAGAAGTTCTACTTCAGCCAAATCAGGCCTGCCAGGAAACGGCGTTTCACAGGCCTTGGTAAGAGATGTTCCCGGTAGGCTGTAAGAGCACTGGGCAACGCCAGATGTTTCTTAGCTTCCCGAAGAGCTGGAAGCAAGATGCTTTGGTGCCACTCTCTCACTTTGGAATCAAGGCAGCCCTTTGGGGCAGGTAGCTCCAGGCCAGTGGAGCACACCCAGAGCAGAAGTTCTACTTCGGCCGGTTCAGGCCACCAACAAACTGCGTTTCACAGGCCTTGGTAAGAGATGTTCCCGGTAGGCTGTAAGAGCACTGGGCAACGCCAGATGTTTCTTAGCTTCCCGAAGAGCTGGAAGCAAGATGCTTTGGGGCCTCTCTGCCCCTTTGCAAACAAGGCGGCCCTTTGGGCCAGGCAGCTCTAGGCCAATGGAGCACACCCAGAGCAGAAGTTCTACTTCAGCTAGATCAGGCCACCAACAAAGTGCGTTTCACAGGCCTTGGTAAGAGATTTTCTCTCAGGCTGTAAGAGCACTGGGCAGAGCCAGTTGTTTCTTAGCTTCCCGAAGAGCTGGAAGCAAGATGCTTTGGGGGCTCCCTGCCCCTTTGCCAACAAGGCCGACCTTTGGGCCTTTCAGCTCTAGGCCAATGGAGCACACCCAGAGCAGAAGTTCTACCTCAGCCAGATAAGGCCTGCCAAGAAACTGCGTTTCAAAGGCTTTGGTAAGAGATGTTCCCGGTACTCTGTCAGAGCACTGGGCAGAGACAGTTGTCTCTTAGCTTCCCAATGAGCTGGAAGCAAGATGCTTTGGGGCCTCTCTGCCCCTTTGCAAACAAGGCATCCCTTTGGGCCTTTCAGCTCTAGGGCAATGGAGCACACCCAGAGCAGAAGTTCTACCTCAGCCAGATCAGGCCTGCCAAGAAACTGCTTTTCACAGGCCTTCGTAAGAGGTGTTCCCGGAAGGCTGTAAGAGTACCTGGCAGAGCGAGTTGTTTCTTAGCTTCAAAAACAGCTGGAAGCAACATGATTTGGGGCCTCTCTCCCCCTTTGGAAACAAAGCAGCCTTTGTGCCTGGCAGCTCTAGGCCAAAGTAGCACACCCAGAGCACAAGTTCTACCTCAGCCAGAAAAGGCCTGTCACGAAGCTGCGTTTCACAGGCCTTTGTATGTGACGTTCCCGGTTGGCTTTGAGAGCACTGTGCAGAGCCAGTTGTTTTAGCTTCCCAGAGAGCAGGAAGCAAGATGCTTTGGGGCCTCTCTCACACTTTGGAAATAAAGGCAGCCCTTTGGGCCTGGCAGCCCTAGGCCAATGGAGTACACCCAGAGCAGAAGTTCTACCTCAGCCAGATCAGGCCTTCCAAGAAACTGCGTCTCACAGGCCTGTCTCTGTCACGTTGCCGGTAGGCTGTGAGAGCACTGTGCAGAGCCAGTTGTTTCTTAGCTTCCCAAAGATTTGGAAGCAAGATACTTTGGGGACTCTCAGCCCCTTTGGAAACAAGGCGGCCCTTTGGGCCTGGCAGCTCTAGGCCAAAGTAGCACGCCCAGAGCAGGAGTTCTACTTCAGCCAGATCAGGCCTGCCAGGAAACTGCGTTTCACAGGCCTTGGTAAGAGATGTTCCCGGTAGGCTGTAAGAGCACTGGGCAGAGCCAGTTGTTTCTTACCTTCCTGAAAAGCTGGAAGCAAGACGCTTGGGACCCCTCTGCCCGTTTGGGAACAAGGCAGCCTTTTGGGTCGGGAAGCTCTAGGCCAATGGAGCACACGCAGAGCAGGAGTTCTACTTCAGCCTGATCAGGCCTGCAAAGAAACAGCGTTTGACAGGCCTTGGTAAGAGATGTTCCCGGTAGGTGTAAGAGCACTGGGCAGAGCCAGTTGTTTCTTAGCTTCGCAAAGACCGGGAAGCAAGATGCTTTGGGCCTCTCTGCCCCTTGGAAACAGGGCAGCACTTGGGGCCTGGCAGCTCTAGGGCAATGGAGCACACCCAGAGCCGGAGTTCTACTTCAGCCAGATGAGGCCTGCCAAGAAACTGCGTTTCACAGGCCTTTCAAAGACATGTTCCCGGTAGGCTGTAAGAGCACGGGGCAGAGCGAGTTGGTTCTTAGCTTCCCAGAGAGCTGGAAGCAAGAGGCTTTGGGGCCTCTCTGCCCCTTTGGAAACAAGGCAGCACCTTGGGCCTGGCAGCTCTAGGGCAATGGAGCACACCCAGAGCAGAAGTTCTACTTCAGCCAAATCAGGCCTGCCAGGAAACGGCGTTTCACAGGCCTTGGTAAGAGATGTTCCCGGTAGGCTGTAAGAGCACTGGGCAACGCCAGATGTTTCTTAGCTTCCCGAAGAGCTGGAAGCAAGATGCTTTGGTGCCACTCTCTCACTTTGGAATCAAGGCAGCCCTTTGGGGCAGGTAGCTCCAGGCCAGTGGAGCACACCCAGAGCAGAAGTTCTACTTCGGCCGGTTCAGGCCACCAACAAACTGCGTTTCACAGGCCTTGGTAAGAGATGTTCCCGGTAGGCTGTAAGAGCACTGGGCAACGCCAGATGTTTCTTAGCTTCCCGAAGAGCTGGAAGCAAGATGCTTTGGGGCCTCTCTGCCCCTTTGCAAACAAGGCGGCCCTTTGGGCCAGGCAGCTCTAGGCCAATGGAGCACACCCAGAGCAGAAGTTCTACTTCAGCTAGATCAGGCCACCAACAAAGTGCGTTTCACAGGCCTTGGTAAGAGATTTTCTCTCAGGCTGTAAGAGCACTGGGCAGAGCCAGTTGTTTCTTAGCTTCCCGAAGAGCTGGAAGCAAGATGCTTTGGGGGCTCCCTGCCCCTTTGCCAACAAGGCCGACCTTTGGGCCTTTCAGCTCTAGGCCAATGGAGCACACCCAGAGCAGAAGTTCTACCTCAGCCAGATAAGGCCTGCCAAGAAACTGCGTTTCAAAGGCTTTGGTAAGAGATGTTCCCGGTACTCTGTCAGAGCACTGGGCAGAGACAGTTGTCTCTTAGCTTCCCAATGAGCTGGAAGCAAGATGCTTTGGGGCCTCTCTGCCCCTTTGCAAACAAGGCATCCCTTTGGGCCTTTCAGCTCTAGGGCAATGGAGCACACCCAGAGCAGAAGTTCTACCTCAGCCAGATCAGGCCTGCCAAGAAACTGCTTTTCACAGGCCTTCGTAAGAGGTGTTCCCGGAAGGCTGTAAGAGTACCTGGCAGAGCGAGTTGTTTCTTAGCTTCAAAAACAGCTGGAAGCAACATGATTTGGGGCCTCTCTCCCCCTTTGGAAACAAAGCAGCCTTTGTGCCTGGCAGCTCTAGGCCAAAGTAGCACACCCAGAGCACAAGTTCTACCTCAGCCAGAAAAGGCCTGTCACGAAGCTGCGTTTCACAGGCCTTTGTATGTGACGTTCCCGGTTGGCTTTGAGAGCACTGTGCAGAGCCAGTTGTTTTAGCTTCCCAGAGAGCAGGA
Source organism: Equus asinus (assembly GCF_041296235.1). Taxonomy (NCBI): domain Eukaryota; kingdom Metazoa; phylum Chordata; class Mammalia; order Perissodactyla; family Equidae; genus Equus; species Equus asinus. The sequence goes on from NW_027225523.1 coordinate 3,459,040, forward strand.
AGCAAGATGCTTTGGGGCCTCTCTCACACTTTGGAAATAAAGGCAGCCCTTTGGGCCTGGCAGCCCTAGGCCAATGGAGTACACCCAGAGCAGAAGTTCTACCTCAGCCAGATCAGGCCTTCCAAGAAACTGCGTCTCACAGGCCTGTCTCTGTCACGTTGCCGGTAGGCTGTGAGAGCACTGTGCAGAGCCAGTTGTTTCTTAGCTTCCCAAAGATTTGGAAGCAAGATACTTTGGGGACTCTCAGCCCCTTTGGAAACAAGGCGGCCCTTTGGGCCTGGCAGCTCTAGGCCAAAGTAGCACGCCCAGAGCAGGAGTTCTACTTCAGCCAGATCAGGCCTGCCAGGAAACTGCGTTTCACAGGCCTTGGTAAGAGATGTTCCCGGTAGGCTGTAAGAGCACTGGGCAGAGCCAGTTGTTTCTTACCTTCCTGAAAAGCTGGAAGCAAGACGCTTGGGACCCCTCTGCCCGTTTGGGAACAAGGCAGCCTTTTGGGTCGGGAAGCTCTAGGCCAATGGAGCACACGCAGAGCAGGAGTTCTACTTCAGCCTGATCAGGCCTGCAAAGAAACAGCGTTTGACAGGCCTTGGTAAGAGATGTTCCCGGTAGGTGTAAGAGCACTGGGCAGAGCCAGTTGTTTCTTAGCTTCGCAAAGACCGGGAAGCAAGATGCTTTGGGCCTCTCTGCCCCTTGGAAACAGGGCAGCACTTGGGGCCTGGCAGCTCTAGGGCAATGGAGCACACCCAGAGCCGGAGTTCTACTTCAGCCAGATGAGGCCTGCCAAGAAACTGCGTTTCACAGGCCTTTCAAAGACATGTTCCCGGTAGGCTGTAAGAGCACGGGGCAGAGCGAGTTGGTTCTTAGCTTGCCAGAGAGCTGGAAGCAAGAGGCTTTGGGGCCTCTCTGCCCCTTTGGAAACAAGGCAGCACCTTGGGCCTGGCAGCTCTAGGGCAATGGAGCACACCCAGAGCAGAAGTTCTACTTCAGCCAAATCAGGCCTGCCAGGAAACGGCGTTTCACAGGCCTTGGTAAGAGATGTTCCCGGTAGGCTGTAAGAGCACTGGGCAACGCCAGATGTTTCTTAGCTTCCCGAAGAGCTGGAAGCAAGATGCTTTGGTGCCACTCTCTCACTTTGGAATCAAGGCAGCCCTTTGGGGCAGGTAGCTCCAGGCCAGTGGAGCACACCCAGAGCAGAAGTTCTACTTCGGCCGGTTCAGGCCACCAACAAACTGCGTTTCACAGGCCTTGGTAAGAGATGTTCCCGGTAGGCTGTAAGAGCACTGGGCAACGCCAGATGTTTCTTAGCTTCCCGAAGAGCTGGAAGCAAGATGCTTTGGGGCCTCTCTGCCCCTTTGCAAACAAGGCGGCCCTTTGGGCCAGGCAGCTCTAGGCCAATGGAGCACACCCAGAGCAGAAGTTCTACTTCAGCTAGATCAGGCCACCAACAAAGTGCGTTTCACAGGCCTTGGTAAGAGATTTTCTCTCAGGCTGTAAGAGCACTGGGCAGAGCCAGTTGTTTCTTAGCTTCCCGAAGAGCTGGAAGCAAGATGCTTTGGGGGCTCCCTGCCCCTTTGCCAACAAGGCCGACCTTTGGGCCTTTCAGCTCTAGGCCAATGGAGCACACCCAGAGCAGAAGTTCTACCTCAGCCAGATAAGGCCTGCCAAGAAACTGCGTTTCAAAGGCTTTGGTAAGAGATGTTCCCGGTACTCTGTCAGAGCACTGGGCAGAGACAGTTGTCTCTTAGCTTCCCAATGAGCTGGAAGCAAGATGCTTTGGGGCCTCTCTGCCCCTTTGCAAACAAGGCATCCCTTTGGGCCTTTCAGCTCTAGGGCAATGGAGCACACCCAGAGCAGAAGTTCTACCTCAGCCAGATCAGGCCTGCCAAGAAACTGCTTTTCACAGGCCTTCGTAAGAGGTGTTCCCGGAAGGCTGTAAGAGTACCTGGCAGAGCGAGTTGTTTCTTAGCTTCAAAAACAGCTGGAAGCAACATGATTTGGGGCCTCTCTCCCCCTTTGGAAACAAAGCAGCCTTTGTGCCTGGCAGCTCTAGGCCAAAGTAGCACACCCAGAGCACAAGTTCTACCTCAGCCAGATAAGGCCTGTCAAGAAGCTGCGTTTCACAGGCCTTTGTATGTGACGTTCCCGGTTGGCTTTGAGAGCACTGTGCAGAGCCAGTTGTTTTAGCTTCCCAGAGAGCAGGAAGCAAGATGCTTTGGGGCCTCTCTCACACTTTGGAAATAAAGGCAGCCCTTTGGGCCTGGCAGCCCTAGGCCAATGGAGTACACCCAGAGCAGAAGTTCTACCTCAGCCAGATCAGGCCTTCCAAGAAACTGCGTCTCACAGGCCTGTCTCTGTCACGTTGCCGGTAGGCTGTGAGAGCACTGTGCAGAGCCAGTTGTTTCTTAGCTTCCCAAAGATTTGGAAGCAAGATACTTTGGGGACTCTCAGCCCCTTTGGAAACAAGGCGGCCCTTTGGGCCTGGCAGCTCTAGGCCAAAGTAGCACGCCCAGAGCAGGAGTTCTACTTCAGCCAGATCAGGCCTGCCAAGAAACTGCGTTTCACAGGCCTTGGTAAGAGATGTTCCCGGTAGGCTGTAAGAGCACTGGGCAGAGCCAGTTGTTTCTTACCTTCCTGAAAAGCTGGAAGCAAGACGCTTGGGACCCCTCTGCCCGTTTGGGAACAAGGCAGCCTTTTGGGTCGGGAAGCTCTAGGCCAATGGAGCACACGCAGAGCAGGAGTTCTACTTCAGCCTGATCAGGCCTGCAAAGAAACAGCGTTTGACAGGCCTTGGTAAGAGATGTTCCCGGTAGGTGTAAGAGCACTGGGCAGAGCCAGTTGTTTCTTAGCTTCGCAAAGACCGGGAAGCAAGATGCTTTGGGCCTCTCTGCCCCTTGGAAACAGGGCAGCACTTGGGGCCTGGCAGCTCTAGGGCAATGGAGCACACCCAGAGCCGGAGTTCTACTTCAGCCAGATGAGGCCTGCCAAGAAACTGCGTTTCACAGGCCTTTCAAAGACATGTTCCCGGTAGGCTGTAAGAGCACGGGGCAGAGCGAGTTGGTTCTTAGCTTGCCAGAGAGCTGGAAGCAAGAGGCTTTGGGGCCTCTCTGCCCCTTTGGAAACAAGGCAGCACCTTGGGCCTGGCAGCTCTAGGGCAATGGAGCACACCCAGAGCAGAAGTTCTACTTCAGCCAAATCAGGCCTGCCAGGAAACGGCGTTTCACAGGCCTTGGTAAGAGATGTTCCCGGTAGGCTGTAAGAGCACTGGGCAACGCCAGATGTTTCTTAGCTTCCCGAAGAGCTGGAAGCAAGATGCTTTGGTGCCACTCTCTCACTTTGGAATCAAGGCAGCCCTTTGGGGCAGGTAGCTCCAGGCCAGTGGAGCACACCCAGAGCAGAAGTTCTACTTCGGCCGGTTCAGGCCACCAACAAACTGCGTTTCACAGGCCTTGGTAAGAGATGTTCCCGGTAGGCTGTAAGAGCACTGGGCAACGCCAGATGTTTCTTAGCTTCCCGAAGAGCTGGAAGCAAGATGCTTTGGGGCCTCTCTGCCCCTTTGCAAACAAGGCGGCCCTTTGGGCCAGGCAGCTCTAGGCCAATGGAGCACACCCAGAGCAGAAGTTCTACTTCAGCTAGATCAGGCCACCAACAAAGTGCGTTTCACAGGCCTTGGTAAGAGATTTTCTCTCAGGCTGTAAGAGCACTGGGCAGAGCCAGTTGTTTCTTAGCTTCCCAAAGAGCTGGAAGCAAGATGCTTTGGGGGCTCCCTGCCCCTTTGCCAACAAGGCCGACCTTTGGGCCTTTCAGCTCTAGGCCAATGGAGCACACCCAGAGCAGAAGTTCTACCTCAGCCAGATAAGGCCTGCCAAGAAACTGCGTTTCAAAGGCTTTGGTAAGAGATGTTCCCGGTACTCTGTCAGAGCACTGGGCAGAGACAGTTGTCTCTTAGCTTCCCAATGAGCTGGAAGCAAGATGCTTTGGGGCCTCTCTGCCCCTTTGCAAACAAGGCATCCCTTTGGGCCTTTCAGCTCTAGGGCAATGGAGCACACCCAGAGCAGAAGTTCTACCTCAGCCAGATCAGGCCTGCCAAGAAACTGCTTTTCACAGGCCTTCGTAAGAGGTGTTCCCGGAAGGCTGTAAGAGTACCTGGCAGAGCGAGTTGTTTCTTAGCTTCAAAAACAGCTGGAAGCAACATGATTTGGGGCCTCTCTCCCCCTTTGGAAACAAAGCAGCCTTTGTGCCTGGCAGCTCTAGGCCAAAGTAGCACACCCAGAGCACAAGTTCTACCTCAGCCAGATAAGGCCTGTCAAGAAGCTGCGTTTCACAGGCCTTTGTATGTGACGTTCCCGGTTGGCTTTGAGAGCACTGTGCAGAGCCAGTTGTTTTAGCTTCCCAGAGAGCAGGAAGCAAGATGCTTTGGGGCCTCTCTCACACTTTGGAAATAAAGGCAGCCCTTTGGGCCTGGCAGCCCTAGGCCAATGGAGTACACCCAGAGCAGAAGTTCTACCTCAGCCAGATCAGGCCTTCCAAGAAACTGCGTCTCACAGGCCTGTCTCTGTCACGTTGCCGGTAGGCTGTGAGAGCACTGTGCAGAGCCAGTTGTTTCTTAGCTTCCCAAAGATTTGGAAGCAAGATACTTTGGGGACTCTCAGCCCCTTTGGAAACAAGGCGGCCCTTTGGGCCTGGCAGCTCTAGGCCAAAGTAGCACGCCCAGAGCAGGAGTTCTACTTCAGCCAGATCAGGCCTGCCAAGAAACTGCGTTTCACAGGCCTTGGTAAGAGATGTTCCCGGTAGGCTGTAAGAGCACTGGGCAGAGCCAGTTGTTTCTTACCTTCCTGAAAAGCTGGAAGCAAGACGCTTGGGACCCCTCTGCCCGTTTGGGAACAAGGCAGACTTTTGGGTCGGGAAGCTCTAGGCCAATGGAGCACACGCAGAGCAGGAGTTCTACTTCAGCCTGATCAGGCCTGCAAAGAAACAGCGTTTGACAGGCCTTGGTAAGAGATGTTCCCGGTAGGTGTAAGAGCACTGGGCAGAGCCAGTTGTTTCATAGCTTCGCAAAGACCGGGAAGCAAGATGCTTTGGGCCTCTCTGCACCTTGGAAACAAGGCAGCACTTGGGGCCTGGCAGCTCTAGGGCAATGGAGCACACCCAGAGCCGGAGTTCTACTTCAGCCAGATGAGGCCTGCCAAGAAACTGCGTTTCACAGGCCTTTCAAAGACATGTTCCCGGTAGGCTGTAAGAGCACGGGGCAGAGCGAGTTGGTTCTTAGCTTGCCAGAGAGCTGGAAGCAAGATGCTTTGGGGCCTCTCTGCCCCTTTGGAAACAAGGCAGCACCTTGGGCCTGGCAGCTCTAGGGCAATGGAGCACACCCAGAGCAGAAGTTCTACTTCAGCCAAATCAGGCCTGCCAGGAAACGGCGTTTCACAGGCCTTGGTAAGAGATGTTCCCGGTAGGCTGTAAGAGCACTGGGCAACGCCAGATGTTTCTTAGCTTCCCGAAGAGCTGGAAGCAAGATGCTTTGGGGGCTCCCTGCCCCTTTGCCAACAAGGCCGACCTTTGGGCCTTTCAGCTCTAGGCCAATGGAGCACACCTAGAGCAGAAGTTCTACCTCAGCCTGATAAGGCCTGCCAAGAAACTGCGTTTCAAAGGCTTTGGTAAGAGATGTTCCCGGTACTCTGTCAGAACACTGGGCAGAGACAGTTGTTTCTTAGCTTCCCAATGAGCTGGAAGCAAGATGCTTTGGGGCCTCTCTGCCCCTTTGCAAACAAGGCATCCCTTTGGGCCTTTCAGCTCTAGGGCAATGGAGCACACCCAGAGCAGAAGTTCTACCTCAGCCAGATCAGGCCTGCCAAGAAACTGCTTTTCACAGGCCTTCGTAAGAGGTGTTCCCGGAAGGCTGTAAGAGTACCTGGCAGAGCGAGTTGTTTCTTAGCTTCAAAAACAGCTAGAAGCAACATGATTTGGGGCCTCTCTCCCCCTTTGGAAACAAAGCAGCCTTTGTGCCTGGCAGCTCTAGGCCAAAGTAGCACACCCAGAGCACAAGTTCTACCTCAGCCAGATAAGGCCTGTCAAGAAGCTGCGTTTCACAGGCCTTTGTATGTGACGTTCCCGGTTGGCTTTGAGAGCACTGTGCAGAGCCAGTTGTTTTAGCTTCCCAGAGAGCAGGAAGCAAGATGCTTTGGGGCCTCTCTCACACTTTGGAAATAAAGGCAGCCCTTTGGGCCTGGCAGCCCTAGGCCAATGGAGTACACCCAGAGCAGAAGTTCTACCTCAGCCAGATCAGGCCTTCCAAGAAACTGCGTCTCACAGGCCTTTCTCTGTCACGTTGCCGGTAGGCTGTGAGAGCACTGTGCAGAGCCAGTTGTTTCTTAGCTTCCCAAAGATTTGGAAGCAAGATACTTTGGGGAGTCTCTGCCCCTTTGGAAACAAGGCAGCACCTTGGGCCTGGCAGCTCTAGGGCAATGGAGCACACCCAGAGCAGAAGTTCTACTTCAGCCAAATCAGGCCTGCCAGGAAATGGCGTTTCACAGGCCTTGGTAAGAGATGTTCCCGGTAGGCTGTAAGAGCACTGGGCAACGCCAGATGTTTCTTAGCTTCCCGAAGAGCTGGAAGCAAGATGCTTTGGTGCCACTCTCTCACTTTGGAATCAAGGCAGCCCTTTGGGGCAGGTAGCTCTAGGCCAGTGGAGCACACCCAGAGCAGAAGTTCTACTTCGGCCAGTTCAGGCCACCAACAAACTGCGTTTCACAGGCCTTGGTAAGAGATGTTCCCGGTAGGCTGTAAGAGCACTGGGCAACGCCAGATGTTTCTTAGCTTCCCGAAGAGCTGGAAGCAAGATGTTTTGGGGCCTCTTTGCCCCTTTGCAAACAAGGCGGCCCTTTGGGCCAGGCAGCTCTAGGCCAATGGAGCACACCCAGAGCAGAAGTTCTACTTCAGCTAGATCAGGCCACCAACAAAGTGCGTTTCACAGGCCTTGGTAAGAGATTTTCTCTCAGGCTGTAAGAGCACTGGGCAGAGCCAGTTCTTTCTTAGCTTCCCAAAGACCGGGAAGCAAGATGCTTTGGGGGCTCCCTGCCCCTTTGCCAACAAGGCCGACCTTTGGGCCTTTCAGCTCTAGGCCAATGGAGCACACCCAGAGCAGAAGTTCTACCTCAGCCAGATAAGGCCTGCCAAGAAACTGCGTTTCAAAGGCTTTGGTAAGAGCTGTTGCCGGTACTCTGTCAGAGCACTGGGCAGAGACAGTTGTCTCTTAGCTTCCCAATGAGCTGGAAGCAAGATGCTTTGGGGCCTCTCTGCCCCTTTGCAAACAAGGCATCCCTTTGGGCCTTTCAGCTCTAGGGCAATGGAGCACACCCAGAGCAGAAGTTCTACCTCAGCCAGATCAGGCCTGCCAAGAAACTGCTTTTCACAGGCCTTCGTAAGAGGTGTTCCCGGAAGGCTGTAAGAGTACCTGGCAGAGCGAGTTGTTTCTTAGCTTCAAAAACAGCTGGAAGCAACATGATTTGGGGCCTCTCTCCCCCTTTGGAAACAAAGCAGCCTTTGTGCCTGGCAGCTCTAGGCCAAAGTAGCACACCCAGAGCACAAGTTCTACCTCAGCCAGATAAGGCCTGTCAAGAAGCTGCCTTTCACAGGCCTTTGTATGTGACGTTCCCGGTTGGCTTTGAGAGCACTGTGCAGAGCCAGTTGTTTTAGCTTCCCAGAGAGCAGGAAGCAAGATGCTTTGGGGCCTCTCTCACACTTTGGAAATAAAGGCAGCCCTTTGGGCCTGGCAGCCCTAGGCCAATGGAGTACACCCAGAGCAGAAGTTCTACCTCAGCCAGATCAGGCCTTCCAAGAAACTGCGTCTCACAGGCCTTTCTCTGTCACGTTGCCGGTAGGCTGTGAGAGCACTGTGCAGAGCCAGTTGTTTCTTAGCTTCCCAAAGATTTGGAAGCAAGATACTTTGGGGACTCTCAGCCCCTTTGGAAACAAGGCGGCCCTTTGGGCCTGGCAGCTCTAGGCCAAAGTAGCACGCCCAGAGCAGGAGTTCTACTTCAGCCAGATCAGGCCTGCCAAGAAACTGCGTTTCACAGGCCTTGGTAAGAGATGTTCCCGGTAGGCTGTAAGAGCACTGGGCAGAGCCAGTTGTTTCTTACCTTCCTGAAAAGCTGGAAGCAAGACGCTTGGGACCCCTCTGCCCGTTTGGGAACAAGGCAGCCTTTTGGGTCGGGAAGCTCTAGGCCAATGGAGCACACGCAGAGCAGGAGTTCTACTTCAGCCTGATCAGGCCTGCAAAGAAACAGCGTTTGACAGGCCTTGGTAAGAGATGTTCCCGGTAGGTGTAAGAGCACTGGGCAGAGCCAGTTGTTTCTTAGCTTCGCAAAGACCGGGAAGCAAGATGCTTTGGGCCTCTCTGCCCCTTGGAAACAGGGCAGCACTTGGGGCCTGGCAGCTCTAGGGCAATGGAGCACACCCAGAGCCGGAGTTCTACTTCAGCCAGATGAGGCCTGCCAAGAAACTGCGTTTCACAGGCCTTTCAAAGACATGTTCCCGGTAGGCTGTAAGAGCACGGGCCAGAGCGAGTTGGTTCTTAGCTTCCCAGAGAGCTGGAAGCAAGATGCTTTGGGGCCTCTCTCACACTTTGGAAATAAAGGCAGCCCTTTGGGCCTGGCAGCCCTAGGCCAATGGAGTACACCCAGAGCAGAAGTTCTACCTCAGCCAGATCAGGCCTTCCAAGAAACTGCGTCTCACAGGCCTTTCTCTGTCACGTTGCCGGTAGGCTGTGAGAGCACTGTGCAGAGCCAGTTGTTTCTTAGCTTCCCAAAGATTTGGAAGCAAGATACTTTGGGGACTCTCAGCCCCTTTGGAAACAAGGCGGCCCTTTGGGCCTGGCAGCTCTAGGCCAAAGTAGCACGCCCAGAGCAGGAGTTCTACTTCAGCCAGATCAGGCCTGCCAAGAAACTGCGTTTCACAGGCCTTGGTAAGAGATGTTCCCGGTAGGCTGTAAGAGCACTGGGCAGAGCCAGTTGTTTCTTACCTTCCTGAAAAGCTGGAAGCAAGACGCTTGGGACCCCTCTGCCCGTTTGGGAACAAGGCAGCCTTTTGGGTCGGGAAGCTCTAGGCCAATGGAGCACACCCACAGCAGAAGTTCTACATCAGGCAGATCAGTCCTGCCCAGAAACTGCGTTTCACAGCCCTTGGTAAGAGATGTTCACGGTAGGCTGTGAGAGCACTGGGCAGAACCAGTTGTTTTTTAGCTTCCCAAAGTGCTGGAGGCAAGATGCTTTGGGGCCTCTCTCACCCTTAGGAAACAAGGCAGCCCTTAGGTCCTGGTAGCTCTAGGCCTATGTAGCACAACCAGAACAGAAGTTCTACTTCAGCCAGGTCAGGCCTGCCAAGAAACTGCGTTTCACAGGCCTTTCAAAGAGATGTTCTCTTAGGCTGTAAGAGCACTGGGCAGAGCCAGCTGTTTCTTAGATTCCCGAAGAGCCGGGAGCAAGATGCTTTGGGTCCACTCTCCATCTTTGGAAACAAGGCAGCCCTTTGGGCCTGGCAGCTCTAGGGCAATGGAGCACACCCAGATCAGAAGTTCTACTTCAGCCAGATCAGGCCTGCCAGGAAACTGCGTTTCACAGGCCTTGGTAAGAGATGTTCCCGGTAGGCTGTAAGAGCACTGGGCAGAGCCAGTTGTTTCTTACCTTCCTGAAAAGCTGGAAGCAAGATGCTTGGGACCCCTCTGCCCGTTTGGGAACAAGGCAGCCTTTTGGGGCGGGAAGCTCTAGGCCAATGGAGCACACGCAGAGCAGGAGTTCTACTTCAGCCTGATCAGGCCTGCAAAGAAACAGCGTTTGACAGGCCTTGGTAAGAGATGTTCCCGGTAGGTGTAAGAGCACGGGGCAGAGCGAGTTGGTTCTTAGCTTCCCAGAGAGCTGGAAGCAAGATGCTTTGGGGCCTCTCTGCCCCTTTGCAAACAAGGCAGCACCTTGGTCCTGGCAGCTCTAGGGCAACGGAGCACACCCAGAGCAGAAGTTCTACTTCAGCCTAATCAGGCATGCCAGGAAACGGCGTTTCACAGGCCTTGGTAAGAGATGTTCCCGGTAGGCTGTAAGAGCACTGGGCAACGCCAGATGTTTCTTAGCTTCCCGAAGAGCTGGAAGCAAGATGCTTTGGTGCCACTCTCTCACTTTGGAATCAAGGCAGTCCTTTGGGGCAGGTAGCTCTAGGCCAGTGGAGCACACCCAGAGCAGAAGTTCTACTTCAGCCAGTTCAGGCCACCAACAAACTGCGTTTCACAGGCCTTGGTAAGAGATGTTCCCGGTAGGCTGTAAGATCACTGGGCAACGCCAGATGTTTCTTAGCTTCCCAAAGAGCTGGAAGCAAGATGCTTTGGGGCCTCTCATCCCCTTTGCAAACAAGGCGGCCCTTTGGGCCAGGCAGCTCTAGGCCAATGGAGCACACCCAGAGCAGAAGTTCTACTTCAGCTAGATCAGGCCACCAACAAAGTGCGTTTCACAGGCCTTGGTAAGAGATTTTCTCTCAGGCTGTAAGAGCACTGGGCAGAGCCAGTTGTTTCTTAGCTTCCCAAAGAGCTGGAAGTAAGATGCTTTGGGGGCTCCCTGCCCCTTTGCCAACAAGGCCGACCTTTGGGCCTTTCAGCTCTAGGCCAATGGAGCACACCCAGAGCAGAAGTTCTACCTCAGCCAGATAAGGCCTGCCAAGAAACTGCGTTTCAAAGGCTTTGGTAAGAGATGTTGCCGGTACTCTGTCAGAGCACTGGGCAGAGACAGTTGTTTCTTAGCTTCCCAAAGAGCTGGAAGCAAGATGCTTTGGGGCCTCTCTGCCCCTTTGCAAACAAGGCATCCCTTTGGGCCTTTCAGCTCTAGGCCAATGGAGCACAGCCAGAGCAGAAGTCCTACTTCAGCCAGATCAGGCCTGCCAAGGAACTGCGTTTCAGAGGCCTTTGTATGTGACGTTCCCAGTAGGCTGTGAGAGCACGGTGCAGAGCCAGTTGTTTCCTTGTTTCCCAAACAGCTGGAAGCAAGACGCTTTGGGGCCCTATGCCCCTTTGGAAACAAGGCAGCACGTTGGGTCTGGCAGCTCTAGGGCAATGAAGCACAACCAGAGCAGAAGTTCTACTTCTTCCAGATCAGGCCTGCCTAGAAAGTGCGTTTCACAGGCCTTGATAAGAGATGTTCTCTTAGGCTATAAGAGCACTGGGCACAGCCAGTTGTTTCTTAGCTTCCCAAGAGGTGGAAGCAAGATGCTTTGGGGCCTCTCTCCCCCTTTGGAAACAAGGCAGCCCTTTGGGCCTTTCAGCTCTAGGGCAATGGAGCACACCCAGAGCAGAAGTTCTACCTCAGCCAGATCAGGCCTGCCAAGAAACTGCTTTTCACAGGCCTTCGTAAGAGGTGTTCCCGGAAGGCTGTAAGAGTACCTGGCAGAGCGAGTTGTTTCTTAGCTTCAAAAACAGCTGGAAGCAACATGATTTGGGGCCTCTCTCCCCCTTTGGAAACAAAGCAGCCTTTGTGCCTGGCAGCTCTAGGCCAATGTAGCACACCCAGAGCACAAGTTCTACCTCAGCCAGATAAGGCCTGTCAAGAAGCTGCATTTCACAGGGCTTTGTATGTGACGTTCCCGGTTGGCTTTGAGAGCACTGTGCAGAGCCAGTTGTTTTAGCTTCCCAGAGAGCAGGAAGCAAGATCCTTTGGGGCCTCTCTCTCCCTTTGGACACAAGGCAGCCGTTTGCGCCTGGCAGCTCTAGGCCAATGGAGCACACCCACAGCAGAAGTTCTACTTCAGGCAGATCAGTCCTGCCCAGAAACTGCGTTTCACAGCCCCTGGTAAGAGATGTTCACGGTAGGCTGTGAGAGCACTGGGCAGAACCAGTTGTTTTTTAGCTTCCCAAAGTGCTGGAGGCAAGATGCTTTGGGGCCTCTCTCACCCTTTGGAAACAAGGCAGCCCTTAGGTCCTGGTAGCTCTAGGCCTATGTAGCACAACCAGAACAGAAGTTCTACTTCAGCCAGGTCAGGCCTGCCAAGAAACTGCGTTTCACAGGCCTTTCAAAGAGATGTTCTCTTAGGCTGTAATAGCACTGGGCAGAGCCAGCTGTTTCTTAGCTTCCCGAAGAGCCGGGAGCAAGATGCTTTGGGTCCACTCTCCATCTTTGGAAACAAGGCAGCCCTTTGGGCCTGGCAGCTCTAGGGCAATGGAGCAAACCCAGAGCAGAAGTTCTACTCAGCCAGATCAGGCCTGCCAGGAAACTGCGTTTCACAGGCCTTGGTAAGAGATGTTCCCGGTAGGCTGTAAGAGCACTGGGCAGAGCCAGTTGTTTCTTACCTTCCTGAAAAGCTGGAAGCAAGATGCTTGGGACCCCTCTGCCCGTTTGGGAACAAGGCAGCCTTTTGGGTCGGGAAGCTCTAGGCCAATGGAGCACACGCAGAGCAGGAGTTCTACTTCAGCCTGATCAGGCCTGCAAAGAAACAGCGTTTGACAGGCCTTGGTAAGAGATGTTCCCGGTAGGTATAAGAGCACTGGGCAGAGCCAGTTGTTTCTTAGCTTCGCAAAGACCGGGAAGCAAGATGCTTTGGGACTCTCTGCCCCTTGGAAACAGGGCAGCACTTGGGGCCTGGCAGCTCTAGGGCAATGGAGCACACCCAGAGCCGGAGTTCTACTTCAGCCAGATGAGGCCTGCCAAGAAACTGCGTTTCACAGGCCTTTCAAAGACATGTTCCCGGTAGGCTGTAAGAGCACGGGGCAGAGCGAGTTGGTTCTTAGCTTCCCAGAGAGCCGGAAGCAAGATGCTTTGGGGCCTCTCTGCCCCTTTGGAAACAAGGCAGCTCTAGAGCAATGGAGCACACCCAGAGCAGAAGTTCTACTTCAGCCAAATCAGGCCTGCCAGGAAACGGCGTTTCACAGGCCTTGGTAAGAGATGTTCCCGGTAGGCTGTAAGAGCACTGGGCAACGCCAGATGTTTCTTAGCTTCCCGAAGAGCTGGAAGCAAGATGCTTTGGTGCCACTCTCTCACTTTGGAATCAAGGCAGCCCTTTGGGGCAGGTAGCTCTAGGCCAGTGGAGCACACCCAGAGCAGAAGTTCTACTTCGGCCAGTTCAGGCCACCAACAAACTGCGTTTCACAGGCCTTGGTAAGAGATGTTCCCGGTAGGCTGTAAGAGCACTGGGCAACGCCAGATGTTTCTTAGCTTCCCGAAGAGCTGGAAGCAAGATGCTTTGGGGAATCTCTGCCCCTTTGCAAACAAGGCGGCCCTTTGGGCCAGGCAGCTCTAGGCCAGTGGAGCACACCCAGAGCAGAAGTTCTACTTCAGCTAGATCATGCCACCAACAAAGTGCGTTTCACAGGCCTTGGTAAGAGATTTTCTCTCAGGCTGTAAGAGCACTGGGCAGAGACAGTTGTTTCTTAGCTTCCCAAAGAGCTGGAAGCAAGATGCTTTGGGGGCTCCCTGCCCCTTTGCCAACAAGGCCGACCTTTGGGCCTTTCAGCTCTAGGCCAATGGAGCACACCCAGAGCAGAAGTTCTACCTCAGCCAGATAAGGCCTGCCAAGAAACTGCGTTTCAAAGGCTTTGGTAAGAGATGTTGCCGGTACTCTGTCAGAGCACTGGGCAGAGACAGTTATTTCTTAGCTTCCCAATGAGCTGGAAGCAAGATGCGTTGGGGCCTCTCTGCCCCTTTGCAAACAAGGCATCCCTTTGGGCCTTTCAGCTCTAGGGCAATGGAGCACACCCAGAGCAGAAGTTCTACCTCAGCCAGATCAGGCCTGCCAAGAAACTGCTTTTCACAGGCCTTCGTAAGAGGTGTTCCCGGAAGGCTGTAAGAGTACCTGGCAGAGCGAGTTGTTTCTTAGCTTCAAAAACAGCTGGAAGCAACATGATTTGGGGCCTCTCTCCCCCTTTGGAAACAAAGCAGCCTTTGTGCCTGGCAGCTCTATGCCAAAGTAGCACACCCAGAGCACAAGTTCTACCTCAGCCAGAAAAGGCCTGTCAAGAAGCTGCGTTTCACAGGCCTTTGTATGTGACGTTCCCGGTTGGCTTTGAGAGCACTGTGCAGAGCCAGTTGTTTTAGCTTCCCAGAGAGCAGGAAGCAAGATGCTTTGGGGCCTCTCTCACACTTTGGAAATAAAGGCAGCCCTTTGGGCCTGGCAGCCCTAGGCCAATGGAGTACACCCAGAGCAGAAGTTCTACCTCAGCCAGATCAGGCCTTCCAAGAAACTGCGTCTCACAGGCCTTTCTCTGTCACGTTGCCGGTAGGCTGTGAGAGCACTGTGCAGAGCCAGTTGTTTCTTAGCTTCCCAAAGATTTGGAAGCAAGATACTTTGGGGACTCTCAGCCCCTTTGGAAACAAGGCGGCCCTTTGGGCCTGGCAGCTCTAGGCCAAAGTAGCACGCCCAGAGCAGGAGTTCTACTTCAGCCAGATCAGGCCTGCCAGGAAACTGCGTTCCACAGGCCTTGGTAAGAGATGTTCCCGGTAGGCTGTAAGAGCACTGGGCAGAGCCAGTTGTTTCTTACCTTCCTGAAAAGCTGGAAGCAAGATGCTTGGGACCCCTCTGCCCGTTTGGGAACAAGGCAGCCTTTTGGGTCGGGAAGCTCTAGGCCAATGGAGCACACGCAGAGCAGGAGTTCTACTTCAGCCTGATCAGGCCTGCAAAGAAACAGCGTTTGACAGGCCTTGGTAAGAGATGTTCCCGGTAGGTGTAAGAGCACTGGGCAGAGCCAGTTGTTTCTTAGCTTCACAAAGACCGGGAAGCAAGATGCTTTGGGCCTCTCTGCCCCTTGGAAACAGGGCAGCACTTGGGGCCTGGCAGCTCTAGGGCAATGGAGCACACCCAGAGCCGGAGTTCTACTTCAGCCAGATGAGGCCTGCCAAGAAACTGCGTTTCACAGGCCTTTCAAAGACATGTTCCCGGTAGGCTGTAAGAGCACGGGGCAGAGCGAGTTGGTTCTTAGCTTCCCAGAGAGCTGGAAGCAAGATGCTTTGGGGCCTCTCTGCCCCTTTGCAAACAAGGCATCCCTTTGGGCCTTTCAGCTCTAGGCCAATGGAGCAAGCCAGAGCAGAAGTCCTACTTCAGCCAGATCAGGCCTGCCAAGGAACTGCGTTTCAGAGGCCTTTGTATGTGACGTTCCCGGTAGGCTGTGAGAGCACGGTGCGGAGCCAGTTGTTTCCTTGTTTCCCAAACAGCTGGAAGCAAGACGCTTTGGGGCCTCTCTGCCCCTTTGGAAACAAGGCAGCACGTTGGGTCTGGCAGCTCTAGGGCAATGGAGCACAACCAGAGCAGAAGTTCTACTTCTTCCAGATCAGGCCTGCCTAGAAAGTGCGTTTCACAGGCCTTGATAAGAGATGTTCTCTTAGGCTATAAGAGCACTGGGCACAGCCAGTTGTTTCTTAGCTTCCCAAGAGGTGGAAGCAAGATGCTTTGGGTCCTCTCTCCCCCTTTGGAAACAAGGCAGCCCTTTGGGCCTTTCAGCTCTAGGCCAATGAAGCACACCCAGAGCAGAAGTTCTACCTCAGCCAGATCAGGCCTGCCAAGAAACTGCTTTTCACAGGCCTTCGTAAGAGGTGTTCCCGGAAGGCTGTAAGAGTACCTGGCAGAGCGAGTTGTTTCTTAGCTTCAAAAACAGCTGGAAGCAACATGATTTGGGGCCTCTCTCCCCCTTTGGAAACAAAGCAGCCTTTGTCCCTGGCAGCTCTAGGCCAAAGTAGCACACCCAGAGCACAAGTTCTACCTCAGCCAGATAAGGCCTGTCAAGAAGCTGCGTTTCACAGGCCTTTGTATGTGACGTTCCCGGTTGGCTTTGAGAGCACTGTGCAGAGCCAGTTGTTTTAGCTTCCCAGAGAGCAGGAAGCAAGATGCTTTGGGGCCTCTCTCACACTTTGGAAATAAAGGCAGCCCTTTGGGCCTGGCAGCCCTAGGCCAATGGAGTACACCCAGAGCAGAAGTTCTACCTCAGCCAGTTCAGGCCTTCCAAGAAACTTGCAAGAAACTCACAGGCCTGTCTCTGTCGCGTTGCCGGTAGGCTGTGAGAGCACTGTGCAGAGCCAGTTGTTTCTTAGCTTCCCAAAGATTTGGAAGCAAGATACTTTGGGGACTCTCAGCCCCTTTGCAAACAAGGCGGCACTTTGGGCCTGGCAGCTCTAGGCCAAAGTAGCACGCCCAGAGCAGGAGTTCTACTTCAGCCAGATCAGGCCTGCCAAGAAACTGCGTTTCACAGGCCTTGGTAAGAGATGTTCCCGGTAGGCTGTGAGAGCACTGTGGAGAGCCAGTTGCTTTAGCTTCCCACAGAGCTGGAAGCAAGATGCTTTGGGGCCTCTCTCTCCCTTTGGACACAAGGCAGCCGTTTGGGCCTGGCAGCTCTAGGCCAATGGAGCACACCCACAGCAGAAGTTCTACTTCAGGCAGATCAGTCCTGCCCAGAAACTGCGTTTCACAGCCCTTGGTAAGAGATGTTCACGGTAGGCTGTGAGAGCACTGGGCAGAACCAGTTGTTTTTTAGCTTCCCAAAGTGCTGGAGGCAAGATGCTTTGGGGCCTCTCTCACCCTTTGGAAACAAGGCAGCCCTTAGGTCCTGGTAGCTCTAGGCCTATGTAGCACAACCAGAACAGAAGTTCTACTTCAGCCAGGTCAGGCCTGCCAAGAAACTGCGTTTCACAGGCCTTTCAAAGAGATGTTCTCTTAGACTGTAATAGCACTGGGCAGAGCCAGCTGTTTCTTAGCTTCCCGAAGAGCCGGGAGCAAGATGCTTTGGGTCCACTCTCCATCTTTGGAAACAAGGCAGCCCTTTGGGCCTGGCAGCTCTAGGGCAATGGAGCACACCCAGAGCAGAAGTTCTACTTCAGCCAGATCAGGCCTGCCAGGAAACTGCGTTTCACAGGCCTTGGTAAGAGATGTTCCCGGTAGGCTGTAAGAGCACTGGGCAGAGCCAGTTGTTTCTTACCTTCCTGAAAAGCTGGAAGCAAGATGCTTGGGACCCCTCTGCCCGTTTGGGAACAAGGCAGCCTTTTGGGTCGGGAAGCTCTAGGCCAATGGAGCACACGCAGAGCAGGAGTTCTACTTCAGCCTGATCAGGCCTGCAAAGAAACAGCGTTTGACAGGCCTTGGTAAGAGATGTTCCCGGTAGGTGTAAGAGCACTGGGCAGAGCCAGTTGTTTCTTAGCTTCGCAAAGACCGGGAAGCAAGATGCTTTGGGACTCTCTGCCCCTTGGAAACAGGGCAGCACTTGGGGCCTGGCAGCTCTAGGGCAATGGAGCACACCCAGAGCCGGAGTTCTACTTCAGCCAGATGAGGCCTGCCAAGAAACTGCGTTTCACAGGCCTTTCAAAGACATGTTCCCGGTCGGCTGTAAGAGCACGGGGCAGAGCGAGTTGGTTCTTAGCTTCCCAGAGAGCCGGAAGCAAGATGCTTTGTGGCCTCTCTCACCCTTTGGAAACAAGGCAGCCCTTAGGTCCTGGTAGCTCTAGGCCTATGTAGCACAACCAGAACAGAAGTTCTACTTCAGCCAGGTCAGGCCTGCCAAGAAACTGCGTTTCACAGGCCTTTCAAAGAGATGTTCTCTTAGGCTGTAATAGCACTGGGCAGAGCCAGCTGTTTCTTAGCTTCCCGAAGAGCCGGGAGCAAGATGCTTTGGGTCCACTCTCCATCTTTGGAAACAAGGCAGTCCTTTGGGCCTGGCAGCTCTAGGGCAATGGAGCACACCCAGAGCAGAAGTTCTACTTCAGCCAGATCAGGCCTGCCAGGAAACTGCGTTTCACAGGCCTTGGTAAGAGATGTTCCCGGTAGGCTGTAAGAGCACTGGGCAGAGCCAGTTGTTTCTTACCTTCCTGAAAAGCTGGAAGCAAGATGCTTGGGACCCCTCTGCCCGTTTGGGAACAAGGCAGGCTTTTGGGTCGGGAAGCTCTAGGCCAATGGAGCACACGCAGAGCAGGAGTTCTACTTCAGCCTGATCAGGCCTGCAATGAAACAGCGTTTGACAGGCCTTGGTAAGAGATGTTCCCGGTAGGTGTAAGAGCACTGGGCAGAGCCAGTTGTTACTTAGCTTCGCAAAGACCGGGAAGCAAGATGCTTTGGGCCTCTCTGCCCCTTGGAAACAGGGCAGCACTTGGGGCCTGGCAGCTCTAGGGCAATGGAGCACACCCAGAGCCGGAGTTCTACTTCAGCCAGATGAGGCCTGCCAAGAAACTGCGTTTCACAGGCCTTTCAAAGACATGTTCCTGGTAGGCTGTAAGAGCACGGGGCAGAGCGAGTTGGTTCTTAGCTTCCCAGAGAGCCGGAAGCAAGATGCTTTGTGGCCTCTCTGCCCCTTTGGAAACAAGGCAGCACCTTGGGCCTGGCAGCTCTAGGGCAATGGAGCACACCCAGAGCAGAAGTTCTACTTCAGCCAAATCAGGCCTGCCAGGAAACGGCGTTTCACAGGCCTTGGTAAGAGATGTTCCCGGTAGGCTGTAAGAGCACTGGGCAACGCCAGATGTTTCTTAGCTTCCCGAAGAGCTGGAAGCAAGATGCTTTGGTGCCACTCTCTCACTTTGGAATCAAGGCAGCCCTTTGGGGCAGGTAGCTCTAGGCCAGTGGAGCACACCCAGAGCAGAAGTTCTACTTCGGCCAGTTCAGGCCACCAACAAACTGCGGTTCACAGGCCTTGGTAAGAGATGTTCCCGGTAGGCTGTAAGAGCACTGGGCAACGCCAGATGTTTCTTAGCTTCCCGAAGAGCTGGAAGCAAGATGCTTTGTGGCCTCTCATCCCCTTTGCAAGCAAGGCGGCCTTTTGGGCCAGGCAGCTCTAGGCCAGTGGAGCACACCCAGAGCAGAAGTTCTACTTCAGCCAGATCAGGCCTGCCAGGAAACTGCGTTTCACAGGCCTTGGTAAGAGATGTTCCCGGTAGGCTGTAAGAGCACTGGGCAGAGCCAGTTGTTTCTTACCTTCCTGAAAAGCTGGAAGCAAGATGCTTGGGACCCCTCTGCCCGTTTGGGAACAAGGCAGCCTTTTGGGTCGGGAAGCTCTAGGCCAATGGAGCACACGCAGAGCAGGAGTTCTACTTCAGCCTGATCAGGCCTGCAAAGAAACAGCGTTTGACAGGCCTTGGTAAGAGATGTTCCCGGTAGGTGTAAGAGCACTGGGCAGAGCCAGTTGTTTCTTAGCTTCGCAAAGACCGGGAAGCAAGATGCTTTGGGCCTCTCTGCCCCTTGGAAACAGGGCAGCACTTGGGGCCTGGCAGCTCTAGGGCAATGGAGCACACCCAGAGCCGGAGTTCTACTTCAGCCAGATGAGGCCTGCCAAGAAACTGCGTTTCACAGGCCTTTCAAAGACATGTTCCCGGTCGGCTGTAAGAGCACGGGGCAGAGCGAGTTGGTTCTTAGCTTCCCAGAGAGCCGGAAGCAAGATGCTTTGTGGCCTCTCTCACCCTTTGGAAACAAGGCAGCCCTTAGGTCCTGGTAGCTCTAGGCCTATGTAGCACAACCAGAACAGAAGTTCTACTTCAGCCAGGTCAGGCCTGCCAAGAAACTGCGTTTCACAGGCCTTTCAAAGAGATGTTCTCTTAGGCTGTAATAGCACTGGGCAGAGCCAGCTGTTTCTTAGCTTCCCGAAGAGCCGGGAGCAAGATGCTTTGGGTCCACTCTCCATCTTTGGAAACAAGGCAGCCCTTTGGGCCTGGCAGCTCTAGGGCAATGGAGCACACCCAGAGCAGAAGTTCTACTTCAGCCAGATCAGGCCTGCCAGGAAACTGCGTTTCACAGGCCTTGGTAAGAGATGTTCCCGGTAGGCTGTAAGAGCACTGGGCAGAGCCAGTTGTTTCTTACCTTCCTGAAAAGCTGGAAGCAAGATGCTTGGGACCCCTCTGCCCGTTTGGGAACAAGGCAGCCTTTTGGGTCGGGAAGCTCTAGGCCAATGGAGCACACGCAGAGCAGGAGTTCTACTTCAGCCTGATCAGGCCTGCAAAGAAACAGCGTTTGACAGGCCTTGGTAAGAGATGTTCCCGGTAGGTGTAAGAGCACTGGGCAGAGCCAGTTGTTTCTTAGCTTCGCAAAGACCGGGAAGCAAGATGCTTTGGGCCTCTCTGCCCCTTGGAAACAGGGCAGCACTTGGGGCCTGGCAGCTCTAGGGCAATGGAGCACACCCAGAGCCGGAGTTCTACTTCAGCCAGATGAGGCCTGCCAAGAAACTGCGTTTCACAGGCCTTTCAAAGACATGTTCCCGGTCGGCTGTAAGAGCACGGGGCAGAGCGAGTTGGTTCTTAGCTTCCCAGAGAGCCGGAAGCAAGATGCTTTGTGGCCTCTCTCACCCTTTGGAAACAAGGCAGCCCTTAGGTCCTGGTAGCTCTAGGCCTATGTAGCACAACCAGAACAGAAGTTCTACTTCAGCCAGGTCAGGCCTGCCAAGAAACTGCGTTTCACAGGCCTTTCAAAGAGATGTTCTCTTAGGCTGTAATAGCACTGGGCAGAGCCAGCTGTTTCTTAGCTTCCCGAAGAGCCGGGAGCAAGATGCTTTGGGTCCACTCTCCATCTTTGGAAACAAGGCAGCCCTTTGGGCCTGGCAGCTCTAGGGCAATGGAGCACACCCAGAGCAGAAGTTCTACTTCAGCCAGATCAGGCCTGCCAGGAAACTGCGTTTCACAGGCCTTGGTAAGAGATGTTCCCGGTAGGCTGTAAGAGCACTGGGCAGAGCCAGTTGTTTCTTACCTTCCTGAAAAGCTGGAAGCAAGATGCTTGGGACCCCTCTGCCCGTTTGGGAACAAGGCAGCCTTTTGGGTCGGGAAGCTCTAGGCCAATGGAGCACACGCAGAGCAGGAGTTCTACTTCAGCCTGATCAGGCCTGCAAAGAAACAGCGTTTGACAGGCCTTGGTAAGAGATGTTCCCGGTAGGTGTAAGAGCACTGGGCAGAGCCAGTTGTTTCTTAGCTTCGCAAAGACCGGGAAGCAAGATGCTTTGGGCCTCTCTGCCCCTTGGAAACAGGGCAGCACTTGGGGCCTGGCAGCTCTAGGGCAATGGAGCACACCCAGAGCCGGAGTTCTACTTCAGCCAGATGAGGCCTGCCAAGAAACTGCGTTTCACAGGCCTTTCAAAGACATGTTCCCGGTCGGCTGTAAGAGCACGGGGCAGAGCGAGTTGGTTCTTAGCTTCCCAGAGAGCCGGAAGCAAGATGCTTTGGGGCCTCTCTGCCCCTTTGGAAACAAGGCAGCACCTTGGGCCTGGCAGCTCTAGGGCAATGGAGCACACCCAGAGCAGAAGTTCTACTTCAGCCAAATCAGGCCTGCCAGGAAACGGCGTTTCACAGGCCTTGGTAAGAGATGTTCCCGGTAGGCTGTAAGAGCACTGGGCAACGCCAGATGTTTCTTAGCTTCCCGAAGAGCTGGAAGCAAGATGCTTTGGTGCCACTCTCTCACTTTGGAATCAAGGCAGCCCTTTGGGGCAGGTAGCTCTAGGCCAGTGGAGCACACCCAGAGCAGAATTTCTACTTCGGCCAGTTCAGGCCACCAACAAACTGCGGTTCACAGGCCTTGGTAAGAGATGTTCCCGGTAGGCTGTAAGAGCACTGGGCAACGCCAGATGTTTCTTAGCTTCCCGAAGAGCTGGAAGCAAGATGCTTTGGGGCCTCTCTGCCCCTTTGCAAACAAGGCGGCCCTTTGGGCCAGGCAGCTCTAGGCCATTGGAGCACACCCAGAGCAGAAGTTCTACTTCAGCTAGATCATGCCACCAACAAAGTGCGTTTCACAGGCCTTGGTAAGAGATTTTCTCTCAGGCTGTAAGAGCACTGGGCAGAGACAGTTGTTTCTTAGCTTCCCAAAGAGCTGGAAGCAAGATGCTTTGGGGGCTCCCTGCCCCTTTGCCAACAAGGCCGACCTTTGGGCCTTTCAGCTCTAGGCCAATGGAGCACACCCAGAGCAGAAGTTCTACCTCAGCCAGATAAGGCCTGCCAAGAAACTGCGTTTCAAAGGCTTTGGTAAGAGATGTTGCCGGTACTCTGTCAGAGCACTGGGCAGAGACAGTTATTTCTTAGCTTCCCAATGAGCTGGAAGCAAGATGCGTTGGGGCCTCTCTGCCCCTTTGCAAACAAGGCATCCCTTTGGGCCTTTCAGCTCTAGGGCAATGGAGCACACCCAGAGCAGAAGTTCTACCTCAGCCAGATCAGGCCTGCCAAGAAACTGCTTTTCACAGGCCTTCGTAAGAGGTGTTCCTGGAAGGCTGTAAGAGTACCTGGCAGAGCGAGTTGTTTCTTAGATTCAAAAACAGCTGGAAGCAACATGATTTGGGGCCTCTCTCCCCCTTTGGAAACAAAGCAGCCTTTGTGCCTGGCAGCTCTATGCCAAAGTAGCACACCCAGAGCACAAGTTCTACCTCAGCCAGAAAAGGCCTGTCAAGAAGCTGCGTTTCACAGGCCTTTGTATGTGACGTTCCCGGTTGGCTTTGAGAGCACTGTGCAGAGCCAGTTGTTTTAGCTTCCCAGAGAGCAGGAAGCAAGATGCTTTGGGGCCTCTCTCACACTTTGGAAATAAAGGCAGCCCTTTGGGCCTGGCAGCCCTAGGCCAATGGAGTACACCCAGAGCAGAAGTTCTACCTCAGCCAGATCAGGCCTTCCAAGAAACTGCGTCTCACAGGCCTTTCTCTGTCACGTTGCCGGTAGGCTGTGAGAGCACTGTGCAGAGCCAGTTGTTTCTTAGCTTCCCAAAGATTTGGAAGCAAGATACTTTGGGGACTCTCAGCCCCTTTGGAAACAAGGCGGCCCTTTGGGCCTGGCAGCTCTAGGCCAAAGTAGCACGCCCAGAGCAGGAGTTCTACTTCAGCCAGATCAGGCCTGCCAGGAAACTGCGTTTCACAGGCCTTGGTAAGAGATGTTCCCGGTAGGCTGTAAGAGCACTGGGCAGAGCCAGTTGTTTCTTACCTTCCTGAAAAGCTGGAAGCAAGATGCTTGGGACCCCTCTGCCCGTTTGGGAACAAGGCAGCCTTTTGGGTCGGGAAGCTCTAGGCCAATGGAGCACACGCAGAGCAGGAGTTCTACTTCAGCCTGATCAGGCCTGCAAAGAAACAGCGTTTGACAGGCCTTGGTAAGAGATGTTCCCGGTAGGTGTAAGAGCACTGGGCAGAGCCAGTTGTTTCTTAGCTTCGCAAAGACCGGGAAGCAAGATGCTTTGGGCCTCTCTGCCCCTTGGAAACAGGGCAGCACTTGGGGCCTGGCAGCTCTAGGGCAATGGAGCACACCCAGAGCCGGAGTTCTACTTCAGCCAGATGAGGCCTGCCAAGAAACTGCGTTTCACAGGCCTTTCAAAGACATGTTCCCGGTCGGCTGTAAGAGCACGGGGCAGAGCGAGTTGGTTCTTAGCTTCCCAGAGAGCCGGAAGCAAGATGCTTTGGGGCCTCTCTGCCCCTTTGGAAACAAGGCAGCACCTTGGGCCTGGCAGCTCTAGGGCAATGGAGCACACCCAGAGCAGAAGTTCTACTTCAGCCAAATCAGGCCTGCCAGGAAACGGCGTTTCACAGGCCTTGGTAAGAGATGTTCCCGGTAGGCTGTAAGAGCACTGGGCAACGCCAGATGTTTCTTAGCTTCCCGAAGAGCTGGAAGCAAGATGCTTTGGTGCCACTCTCTCACTTTGGAATCAAGGCAGCCCTTTGGGGCAGGTAGCTCTAGGCCAGTGGAGCACACCCAGAGCAGAAGTTCTACTTCGGCCAGTTCAGGCCACCAACAAACTGCGGTTCACAGGCCTTGGTAAGAGATGTTCCCGGTAGGCTGTAAGAGCACTGGGCAACGCCAGATGTTTCTTAGCTTCCCGAAGAGCTGGAAGCAAGATGCTTTGGGGCCTCTCTGCCCCTTTGCAAACAAGGCGGCCCTTTGGGCCAGGCAGCTCTAGGCCATTGGAGCACACCCAGAGCAGAAGTTCTACTTCAGCTAGATCATGCCACCAACAAAGTGCGTTTCACAGGCCTTGGTAAGAGATTTTCTCTCAGGCTGTAAGAGCACTGGGCAGAGCCAGTTGTTTCTTAGCTTCCCAAAGAGCTGGAAGCAAGATGCTTTGGGGGCTCCCTGCCCCTTTGCCAACAAGGCCGACCTTTGGGCCTTTCAGCTCTAGGCCAATGGAGCACACCCAGAGCAGAAGTTCTACCTCAGCCAGATAAGGCCTGCCAAGAAACTGCGTTTCAAAGGCTTTGGTAAGAGATGTTGCCGGTACTCTGTCAGAGCACTGGGCAGAGACAGTTATTTCTTAGCTTCCCAATGAGCTGGAAGCAAGATGCGTTGGGGCCTCTCTGCCCCTTTGCAAACAAGGCATCCCTTTGGGCCTTTCAGCTCTAGGGCAATGGAGCACACCCAGAGCAGAAGTTCTACCTCAGCCAGATCAGGCCTTCCAAGAAACTGCGTCTCACAGGCCTTTCTCTGTCACGTTGCCGGTAGGCTGTGAGAGCACTGTGCAGAGCCAGTTGTTTCTTAGCTTCCCAAAGATTTGGAAGCAAGATACTTTGGGGACTCTCAGCCCCTTTGCAAACAAGGCGGCACTTTGGGCCTGGCAGCTCTAGGCCAAAGTAGCACGCCCAGAGCAGGAGTTCTACTTCAGCCAGATCAGGCCTGCCAAGAAACTGCGTTTCACAGGCCTTGGTAAGAGATGTTCCCGGTAGGCTGTGAGAGCACTGTGGAGAGCCAGTTGCTTTAGCTTCCCACAGAGCTGGAAGCAAGATGCTTTGGGGCCTCTCTCTCCCTTTGGACACAAGGCAGCCGTTTGCGCCTGGCAGCTCTAGGCCAATGGAGCACACCCACAGCAGAAGTTCTACTTCAGGCAGATCAGTCCTGCCCAGAAACTGCGTTTCACAGCCCTTGGTAAGAGATGTTCACGGTAGGCTGTGAGAGCACTGGGCAGAACCAGTTGTTTTTTAGCTTCCCAAAGTGCTGGAGGCAAGATGCTTTGGGGCCTCTCTCACCCTTTGGAAACAAGGCAGCCCTTAGGTCCTGGTAGCTCTAGGCCTATGTAGCACAACCAGAACAGAAGTTCTACTTCAGCCAGGTCAGGCCTGCCAAGAAACTGCGTTTCACAGGCCTTTCAAAGAGATGTTCTCTTAGGCTGTAATAGCACTGGGCAGAGCCAGCTGTTTCTTAGCTTCCCGAAGAGCCGGGAGCAAGATGCTTTGGGTCCACTCTCCATCTTTGGAAACAAGGCAGCCCTTTGGGGCTGGCAGCTCTAGGGCAATGGAGCACACCCAGAGCAGAAGTTCTACTTCAGCCAGATCAGGCCTGCCAGGAAACTGCGTTTCACAGGCCTTGGTAAGAGATGTTCCCGGTAGGCTGTAAGAGCACTGGGCAGAGCCAGTTGTTTCTTACCTTCCTGAAAAGCTGGAAGCAAGACGCTTGGGACCCCTCTGCCCGTTTGGGAACAAGGCAGCCTTTTGGGTCGGGAAGCTCTAGGCCAATGGAGCACACGCAGAGCAGGAGTTCTACTTCAGCCTGATCAGGCCTGCAAAGAAACAGCGTTTGACAGGCCTTGGTAAGAGATGTTCCCGGTAGGTGTAAGAGCACTGGGCAGAGCCAGTTGTTTCTTAGCTTCGCAAAGACCGGGAAGCAAGATGCTTTGGGCCTCTCTGCCCCTTGGAAACAGGGCAGCACTTGGGGCCTGGCAGCTCTAGGGCAATGGAGCACACCCAGAGCCGGAGTTCTACTTCAGCCAGATGAGGCCTGCCAAGAAACTGCGTTTCACAGGCCTTTCAAAGACATGTTCCCGGTCGGCTGTAAGAGCACGGGGCAGAGCGAGTTGGTTCTTAGCTTCCCAGAGAGCCGGAAGCAAGATGCTTTGTGGCCTCTCTCACCCTTTGGAAACAAGGCAGCCCTTAGGTCCTGGTAGCTCTAGGCCTATGTAGCACAACCAGAACAGAAGTTCTACTTCAGCCAGGTCAGGCCTGCCAAGAAACTGCGTTTCACAGGCCTTTCAAAGAGATGTTCTCTTAGGCTGTAATAGCACTGGGCAGAGCCAGCTGTTTCTTAGCTTCCCGAAGAGCCGGGAGCAAGATGCTTTGGGTCCACTCTCCATCTTTGGAAACAAGGCAGTCCTTTGGGCCTGGCAGCTCTAGGGCAATGGAGCACACCCAGAGCAGAAGTTCTACTTCAGCCAGATCAGGCCTGCCAGGAAACTGCGTTTCACAGGCCTTGGTAAGAGATGTTCCCGGTAGGCTGTAAGAGCACTGGGCAGAGCCAGTTGTTTCTTACCTTCCTGAAAAGCTGGAAGCAAGATGCTTGGGACCCCTCTGCCCGTTTGGGAACAAGGCAGCCTTTTGGGTCGGGAAGCTCTAGGCCAATGGAGCACACGCAGAGCAGGAGTTCTACTTCAGCCTGATCAGGCCTGCAAAGAAACAGCGTTTGACAGGCCTTGGTAAGAGATGTTCCCGGTAGGTGTAAGAGCACTGGGCAGAGCCAGTTGTTTCTTAGCTTCGCAAAGACCGGGAAGCAAGATGCTTTGGGCCTCTCTGCCCCTTGGAAACAGGGCAGCACTTGGGGCCTGGCAGCTCTAGGGCAATGGAGCACACCCAGAGCCGGAGTTCTACTTCAGCCAGATGAGGCCTGCCAAGAAACTGCGTTTCACAGGCCTTTCAAAGACATGTTCCCGGTCGGCTGTAAGAGCACGGGGCAGAGCGAGTTGGTTCTTAGCTTCCCAGAGAGCCGGAAGCAAGATGCTTTGGGGCCTCTCTGCCCCTTTGGAAACAAGGCAGCACCTTGGGCCTGGCAGCTCTAGGGCAATGGAGCACACCCAGAGCAGAAGTTCTACTTCAGCCAAATCAGGCCTGCCAGGAAACGGCGTTTCACAGGCCTTGGTAAGAGATGTTCCCGGTAGGCTGTAAGAGCACTGGGCAACGCCAGATGTTTCTTAGCTTCCCGAAGAGCTGGAAGCAAGATGCTTTGGTGCCACTCTCTCACTTTGGAATCAAGGCAGCCCTTTGGGGCAGGTAGCTCTAGGCCAGTGGAGCACACCCAGAGCAGAAGTTCTACTTCGGCCAGTTCAGGCCACCAACAAACTGCGGTTCACAGGCCTTGGTAAGAGATGTTCCCGGTAGGCTGTAAGAGCACTGGGCAACGCCAGATGTTTCTTAGCTTCCCGAAGAGCTGGAAGCAAGATGCTTTGTGGCCTCTCATCCCCTTTGCAAGCAAGGCGGCCTTTTGGGCCAGGCAGCTCTAGGCCAGTGGAGCACACCCAGAACAGAAGTTCTACTTCAGCCAGATCAGGCCTGCCAGGAAACTGCGTTTCACAGGCCTTGGTAAGAGATGTTCCCGGTAGGCTGTAAGAGCACTGGGCAGAGCCAGTTGTTTCTTACCTTCCTGAAAAGCTGGAAGCAAGATGCTTGGGACCCCTCTGCCCGTTTGGGAACAAGGCAGCCTTTTGGGTCGGGAAGCTCTAGGCCAATGGAGCACACGCAGAGCAGGAGTTCTACTTCAGCCTGATCAGGCCTGCAAAGAAACAGCGTTTGACAGGCCTTGGTAAGAGATGTTCCCGGTAGGTGTAAGAGCACTGGGCAGAGCCAGTTGTTTCTTAGCTTCGCAAAGACCGGGAAGCAAGATGCTTTGGGCCTCTCTGCCCCTTGGAAACAGGGCAGCACTTGGGGCCTGGCAGCTCTAGGGCAATGGAGCACACCCAGAGCCGGAGTTCTACTTCAGCCAGATGAGGCCTGCCAAGAAACTGCGTTTCACAGGCCTTTCAAAGACATGTTCCCGGTCGGCTGTAAGAGCACGGGGCAGAGCGAGTTGGTTCTTAGCTTCCCAGAGAGCCGGAAGCAAGATGCTTTGTGGCCTCTCTCACCCTTTGGAAACAAGGCAGCCCTTAGGTCCTGGTAGCTCTAGGCCTATGTAGCACAACCCGAACAGAAGTTCTACTTCAGCCAGGTCAGGCCTGCCAAGAAACTGCGTTTCACAGGCCTTTCAAAGAGATGTTCTCTTAGGCTGTAATAGCACTGGGCAGAGCCAGCTGTTTCTTAGCTTCCCGAAGAGCCGGGAGCAAGATGCTTTGGGTCCACTCTCCATCTTTGGAAACAAGGCAGTCCTTTGGGCCTGGCAGCTCTAGGGCAATGGAGCACACCCAGAGCAGAAGTTCTACTTCAGCCAGATCAGGCCTGCCAGGAAACTGCGTTTCACAGGCCTTGGTAAGAGATGTTCCCGGTAGGCTGTAAGAGCACTGGGCAGAGCCAGTTGTTTCTTACCTTCCTGAAAAGCTGGAAGCAAGATGCTTGGGACCCCTCTGCCCGTTTGGGAACAAGGCAGCCTTTTGGGTCGGGAAGCTCTAGGCCAATGGAGCACACGCAGAGCAGGAGTTCTACTTCAG
Organism: Equus asinus; assembly: GCF_041296235.1. NCBI lineage: Eukaryota > Metazoa > Chordata > Mammalia > Perissodactyla > Equidae > Equus > Equus asinus. Next base: position 3,487,300 of record NW_027225523.1, read on the forward strand.
CCTGATCAGGCCTGCAAAGAAACAGCGTTTGACAGGCCTTGGTAAGAGATGTTCCCGGTAGGTGTAAGAGCACTGGGCAGAGCCAGTTGTTTCTTAGCTTCGCAAAGACCGGGAAGCAAGATGCTTTGGGCCTCTCTGCCCCTTGGAAACAGGGCAGCACTTGGGGCCTGGCAGCTCTAGGGCAATGGAGCACACCCAGAGCCGGAGTTCTACTTCAGCCAGATGAGGCCTGCCAAGAAACTGCGTTTCACAGGCCTTTCAAAGACATGTTCCCGGTCGGCTGTAAGAGCACGGGGCAGAGCGAGTTGGTTCTTAGCTTCCCAGAGAGCCGGAAGCAAGATGCTTTGTGGCCTCTCTCACCCTTTGGAAACAAGGCAGCCCTTAGGTCCTGGTAGCTCTAGGCCTATGTAGCACAACCCGAACAGAAGTTCTACTTCAGCCAGGTCAGGCCTGCCAAGAAACTGCGTTTCACAGGCCTTTCAAAGAGATGTTCTCTTAGGCTGTAATAGCACTGGGCAGAGCCAGCTGTTTCTTAGCTTCCCGAAGAGCCGGGAGCAAGATGCTTTGGGTCCACTCTCCATCTTTGGAAACAAGGCAGTCCTTTGGGCCTGGCAGCTCTAGGGCAATGGAGCACACCCAGAGCAGAAGTTCTACTTCAGCCAGATCAGGCCTGCCAGGAAACTGCGTTTCACAGGCCTTGGTAAGAGATGTTCCCGGTAGGCTGTAAGAGCACTGGGCAGAGCCAGTTGTTTCTTACCTTCCTGAAAAGCTGGAAGCAAGATGCTTGGGACCCCTCTGCCCGTTTGGGAACAAGGCAGCCTTTTGGGTCGGGAAGCTCTAGGCCAATGGAGCACACGCAGAGCAGGAGTTCTACTTCAGCCTGATCAGGCCTGCAAAGAAACAGCGTTTGACAGGCCTTGGTAAGAGATGTTCCCGGTAGGTGTAAGAGCACTGGGCAGAGCCAGTTGTTTCTTAGCTTCGCAAAGACCGGGAAGCAAGATGCTTTGGGCCTCTCTGCCCCTTGGAAACAGGGCAGCACTTGGGGCCTGGCAGCTCTAGGGCAATGGAGCACACCCAGAGCCGGAGTTCTACTTCAGCCAGATGAGGCCTGCCAAGAAACTGCGTTTCACAGGCCTTTCAAAGACATGTTCCCGGTCGGCTGTAAGAGCACGGGGCAGAGCGAGTTGGTTCTTAGCTTCCCAGAGAGCCGGAAGCAAGATGCTTTGGGGCCTCTCTGCCCTTTTGGAAACAAGGCAGCACCTTGGGCCTGGCAGCTCTAGGGCAATGGAGCACACCCAGAGCAGAAGTTCTACTTCAGCCAAATCAGGCCTGGCAGGAAACGGCGTTTCACAGGCCTTGGTAAGAGATGTTCCCGGTAGGCTGTAAGAGCACTGGGCAACGCCAGATGTTTCTTAGCTTCCCGAAGAGCTGGAAGCAAGATGCTTTGGTGCCACTCTCTCACTTTGGAATCAAGGCAGCCCTTTGGGGCAGGTAGCTCTAGGCCAGTGGAGCACACCCAGAGCAGAAGTTCTACTTCGGCCAGTTCAGGCCACCAACAAACTGCGGTTCACAGGCCTTGGTAAGAGATGTTCCCGGTAGGCTGTAAGAGCACTGGGCAACGCCAGATGTTTCTTAGCTTCCCGAAGAGCTGGAAGCAAGATGCTTTGTGGCCTCTCATCCCCTTTGCAAGCAAGGCGGCCTTTTGGGCCAGGCAGCTCTAGGCCAGTGGAGCACACCCAGAACAGAAGTTCTACTTCAGCCAGATCAGGCCTGCCAGGAAACTGCGTTTCACAGGCCTTGGTAAGAGATGTTCCCGGTAGGCTGTAAGAGCACTGGGCAGAGCCAGTTGTTTCTTACCTTCCTGAAAAGCTGGAAGCAAGATGCTTGGGACCCCTCTGCCCGTTTGGGAACAAGGCAGCCTTTTGGGTCGGGAAGCTCTAGGCCAATGGAGCACACGCAGAGCAGGAGTTCTACTTCAGCCTGATCAGGCCTGCAAAGAAACAGCGTTTGACAGGCCTTGGTAAGAGATGTTCCCGGTAGGTGTAAGAGCACTGGGCAGAGCCAGTTGTTTCTTAGCTTCGCAAACCCCGGGAAGCAAGATGCTTTGGGCCTCTCTGCCCCTTGGAAACAGGGCAGCACTTGGGGCCTGGCAGCTCTAGGGCAATGGAGCACACCCAGAGCCGGAGTTCTACTTCAGCCAGATGAGGCCTGCCAAGAAACTGCGTTTCACAGGCCTTTCAAAGACATGTTCCCGGTCGGCTGTAAGAGCACGGGGCAGAGCGAGTTGGTTCTTAGCTTCCCAGAGAGCCGGAAGCAAGATGCTTTGTGGCCTCTCTCACCCTTTGGAAACAAGGCAGCCCTTAGGTCCTGGTAGCTCTAGGCCTATGTAGCACAACCAGAACAGAAGTTCTACTTCAGCCAGGTCAGGCCTGCCAAGAAACTGCGTTTCACAGGCCTTTCAAAGAGATGTTCTCTTAGGCTGTAATAGCACTGGGCAGAGCCAGCTGTTTCTTAGCTTCCCGAAGAGCCGGGAGCAAGATGCTTTGGGTCCACTCTCCATCTTTGGAAACAAGGCAGTCCTTTGGGCCTGGCAGCTCTAGGGCAATGGAGCACACCCAGAGCAGAAGTTCTACTTCAGCCAGATCAGGCCTGCCAGGAAACTGCGTTTCACAGGCCTTGGTAAGAGATGTTCCCGGTAGGCTGTAAGAGCACTGGGCAGAGCCAGTTGTTTCTTACCTTCCTGAAAAGCTGGAAGCAAGATGCTTGGGACCCCTCTGCCCGTTTGGGAACAAGGCAGCCTTTTGGGTCGGGAAGCTCTAGGCCAATGGAGCACACGCAGAGCAGGAGTTCTACTTCAGCCTGATCAGGCCTGCAAAGAAACAGCGTTTGACAGGCCTTGGTAAGAGATGTTCCCGGTAGGTGTAAGAGCACTGGGCAGAGCCAGTTGTTTCTTAGCTTCGCAAAGACCGGGAAGCAAGATGCTTTGGGCCTCTCTGCCCCTTGGAAACAGGGCAGCACTTGGGGCCTGGCAGCTCTAGGGCAATGGAGCACACCCAGAGCCGGAGTTCTACTTCAGCCAGATGAGGCCTGCCAAGAAACTGCGTTTCACAGGCCTTTCAAAGACATGTTCCCGGTCGGCTGTAAGAGCACGGGGCAGAGCGAGTTGGTTCTTAGCTTCCCAGAGAGCCGGAAGCAAGATGCTTTGGGGCCTCTCTGCCCCTTTGGAAACAAGGCAGCACCTTGGGCCTGGCAGCTCTAGGGCAATGGAGCACACCCAGAGCAGAAGTTCTACTTCAGCCAAATCAGGCCTGCCAGGAAACGGCGTTTCACAGGCCTTGGTAAGAGATGTTCCCGGTAGGCTGTAAGAGCACTGGGCAACGCCAGATGTTTCTTAGCTTCCCGAAGAGCTGGAAGCAAGATGCTTTGGTGCCACTCTCTCACTTTGGAATCAAGGCAGCCCTTTGGGGCAGGTAGCTCTAGGCCAGTGGAGCACACCCAGAGCAGAAGTTCTACTTCGGCCAGTTCAGGCCACCAACAAACTGCGGTTCACAGGCCTTGGTAAGAGATGTTCCCGGTAGGCTGTAAGAGCACTGGGCAACGCCAGATGTTTCTTAGCTTCCCGAAGAGCTGGAAGCAAGATGCTTTGTGGCCTCTCATCCCCTTTGCAAGCAAGGCGGCCTTTTGGGCCAGGCAGCTCTAGGCCAGTGGAGCACACCCAGAGCAGAAGTTCTACTTCAGCTAGATCAGGCCACCAACAAAGTGCGTTTCACAGGCCTTGGTAAGAGATTTTCTCTCAGGCTGTAAGAGCACTGGGCAGAGCCAGTTTTTTCTTAGCTTCCCAAAGAGCTGGAAGCAAGATGCTTTGGGGGCTCCCTGCCCCTTTGCCAACAAGGCCGACCTTTGGGCCTTTCAGCTCTAGGCCAATGGAGCACACCCAGAGCAGAAGTTCTACCTCAGCCAGATAAGGCCTGCCAAGAAACTGCGTTTCAAAGGCTTTGGTAAGAGATGTTGCCGGTACTCTGTCAGAGCACTGGGCAGAGACAGTTGTTTCTTAGCTTCCCAATGAGCTGGAAGCAAGATGCTTTGGGGCCTCTCTGCCCCTTTGCAAACAAGGCATCCCTTTGGGCCTTTCAGCTCTAGGCCAATGGAGCACAGCCAGAGCAGAAGTCCTACTTCAGCCAGATCAGGCCTGCCAAGGAACTGCGTTTCAGAGGCCTTTGTATGTGACGTTCCCGGTAGGCTGTGAGAGCACGGTGCAGAGCCAGTTGTTTCCTTGTTTCCCAAACAGCTGGAAGCAAGACGCTTTGGGGCCTCTCTGCCCCTTTGGAAACAAGGCAGCACGTTGGGCCTGGCAGCTCTAGGGCAATGGAGCACACCCAGAGCAGAAGTTCTACTTCAGCCAAATCAGGCCTGCCAGGAAACGGCGTTACACAGGCCTTGGTAAGAGATGTTCCCGGTAGGCTGTAAGAGCACTGGGCAACGCCAGATGTTTCTTAGCTTCCCGAAGAGCTGGAAGCAAGATGCTTTGGTGCCACTCTCTCACTTTGGAATCAAGGCAGCCCTTTGGGGCAGGTAGCTCTAGGCCAGTGGAGCACACCCAGAGCAGAAGTTCTACTTCGGCCAGTTCAGGCCACCAACAAACTGCGGTTCACAGGCCTTGGTAAGAGATGTTCCCGGTAGGCTGTAAGAGCACTGGGCAACGCCAGATGTTTCTTAGCTTCCCGAAGAGCTGGAAGCAAGATGCTTTGTGGCCTCTCATCCCCTTTGCAAGCAAGGCGGCCTTTTGGGCCAGGCAGCTCTAGGCCAGTGGAGCACACCCAGAACAGAAGTTCTACTTCAGCCAGATCAGGCCTGCCAGGAAACTGCGTTTCACAGGCCTTGGTAAGAGATGTTCCCGGTAGGCTGTAAGAGCACTGGGCAGAGCCAGTTGTTTCTTACCTTCCTGAAAAGCTGGAAGCAAGATGCTTGGGACCCCTCTGCCCGTTTGGGAACAAGGCAGCCTTTTGGGTCGGGAAGCTCTAGGCCAATGGAGCACACGCAGAGCAGGAGTTCTACTTCAGCCTGATCAGGCCTGCAAAGAAACAGCGTTTGACAGGCCTTGGTAAGAGATGTTCCCGGTAGGTGTAAGAGCACTGGGCAGAGCCAGTTGTTTCTTAGCTTCGCAAAGACCGGGAAGCAAGATGCTTTGGGCCTCTCTGCCCCTTGGAAACAGGGCAGCACTTGGGGCCTGGCAGCTCTAGGGCAATGGAGCACACCCAGAGCCGGAGTTCTACTTCAGCCAGATGAGGCCTGCCAAGAAACTGCGTTTCACAGGCCTTTCAAAGACATGTTCCCGGTCGGCTGTAAGAGCACGGGGCAGAGCGAGTTGGTTCTTAGCTTCCCAGAGAGCCGGAAGCAAGATGCTTTGTGGCCTCTCTCACCCTTTGGAAACAAGGCAGCCCTTAGGTCCTGGTAGCTCTAGGCCTATGTAGCACAACCAGAACAGAAGTTCTACTTCAGCCAGGTCAGGCCTGCCAAGAAACTGCGTTTCACAGGCCTTTCAAAGAGATGTTCTCTTAGGCTGTAATAGCACTGGGCAGAGCCAGCTGTTTCTTAGCTTCCCGAAGAGCCGGGAGCAAGATGCTTTGGGTCCACTCTCCATCTTTGGAAACAAGGCAGTCCTTTGGGCCTGGCAGCTCTAGGGCAATGGAGCACACCCAGAGCAGAAGTTCTACTTCAGCCAGATCAGGCCTGCCAGGAAACTGCGTTTCACAGGCCTTGGTAAGAGATGTTCCCGGTAGGCTGTAAGAGCACTGGGCAGAGCCAGTTGTTTCTTACCTTCCTGAAAAGCTGGAAGCAAGATGCTTGGGACCCCTCTGCCCGTTTGGGAACAAGGCAGCCTTTTGGGTCGGGAAGCTCTAGGCCAATGGAGCACACGCAGAGCAGGAGTTCTACTTCAGCCTGATCAGGCCTGCAAAGAAACAGCGTTTGACAGGCCTTGGTAAGAGATGTTCCCGGTAGGTGTAAGAGCACTGGGCAGAGCCAGTTGTTTCTTAGCTTCGCAAAGACCGGGAAGCAAGATGCTTTGGGCCTCTCTGCCCCTTGGAAACAGGGCAGCACTTGGGGCCTGGCAGCTCTAGGGCAATGGAGCACACCCAGAGCCGGAGTTCTACTTCAGCCAGATGAGGCCTGCCAAGAAACTGCGTTTCACAGGCCTTTCAAAGACATGTTCCCGGTCGGCTGTAAGAGCACGGGGCAGAGCGAGTTGGTTCTTAGCTTCCCAGAGAGCCGGAAGCAAGATGCTTTGGGGCCTCTCTGCCCCTTTGGAAACAAGGCAGCACCTTCCGCCTGGCAGCTCTAGGGCAATGGAGCACACCCAGAGCAGAAGTTCTACTTCAGCCAAATCAGGCCTGCCAGGAAACGGCGTTTCACAGGCCTTGGTAAGAGATGTTCCCGGTAGGCTGTAAGAGCACTGGGCAACGCCAGATGTTTCTTAGCTTCCCGAAGAGCTGGAAGCAAGATGCTTTGGTGCCACTCTCTCACTTTGGAATCAAGGCAGCCCTTTGGGGCAGGTAGCTCTAGGCCAGTGGAGCACACCCAGAGCAGAAGTTCTACTTCGGCCAGTTCAGGCCACCAACAAACTGCGGTTCACAGGCCTTGGTAAGAGATGTTCCCGGTAGGCTGTAAGAGCACTGGGCAACGCCAGATGTTTCTTAGCTTCCCGAAGAGCTGGAAGCAAGATGCTTTGTGGCCTCTCATCCCCTTTGCAAGCAAGGCGGCCTTTTGGGCCAGGCAGCTCTAGGCCAGTGGAGCACACCCAGAGCAGAAGTTCTACTTCAGCTAGATCAGGCCACCAACAAAGTGCGTTTCACAGGCCTTGGTAAGAGATTTTCTCTCAGGCTGTAAGAGCACTGGGCAGAGCCAGTTGTTTCTTAGCTTCCCAAAGAGCTGGAAGCAAGATGCTTTGGGGGCTCCCTGCCCCTTTGCCAACAAGGCCGACCTTTGGGCCTTTCAGCTCTAGGCCAATGGAGCACACCCAGAGCAGAAGTTCTACCTCAGCCAGATAAGGCCTGCCAAGAAACTGCGTTTCAAAGGCTTTGGTAAGAGATGTTGCCGGTACTCTGTCAGAGCACTGGGCAGAGACAGTTGTTTCTTAGCTTCCCAATGAGCTGGAAGCAAGATGCTTTGGGGCCTCTCTGCCCCTTTGCAAACAAGGCATCCCTTTGGGCCTTTCAGCTCTAGGCCAATGGAGCACAGCCAGAGCAGAAGTCCTACTTCAGCCAGATCAGGCCTGCCAAGGAACTGCGTTTCAGAGGCCTTTGTATGTGACGTTCCCGGTAGGCTGTGAGAGCACGGTGCAGAGCCAGTTGTTTCCTTGTTTCCCAAACAGCTGGAAGCAAGACGCTTTGGGGCCTCTCTGCCCCTTTGGAAACAAGGCAGCACGTTGGGTCTGGCAGCTCTAGGGCAATGGAGCACAACCAGAGCAGAAGTTCTACTTCTTCCAGATCAGGCCTGCCTAGAAAGTGCGTTTCACAGGCCTTGATAAGAGATGTTCTCTTAGGCTATAAGAGCACTGGGCACAGCCAGTTGTTTCTTAGCTTCCCAAGAGGTGGAAGCAAGATGCTTTGGGGCCTCTCTCCCCCTTTGGAAACAAGGCAGCCCTTTGGGCCTTTCAGCTCTAGGGCAATGGAGCACACCCAGAGCAGAAGTTCTACCTCAGCCAGATCAGGCCTGCCAAGAAACTGCTTTTCACAGGCCTTCGTAAGAGGTGTTCCCGGAAGGCTGTAAGAGTACCTGGCAGGGCGAGTTGTTTCTTAGCTTCAAAAACAGCTGGAAGCAACATGATTTGGGGCCTCTCTCCCCCTTTGGAAACAAAGCAGCCTTTGTGCCTGGCAGCTCTAGGCCAAAGTAGCACACCCAGAGCACAAGTTCTACCTCAGCCAGATAAGGCCTGTCAAGAAGCTGCGTTTCACAGGCCTTTGTATGTGACGTTCCCGGTTGGCTTTGAGAGCACTGTGCAGAGCCAGTTGTTTTAGCTTCCCAGAGAGCAGGAAGCAAGATGCTTTGGGGCCTCTCTCACACTTTGGAAATAAAGGCAGCCCTTTGGGCCTGGCAGCCCTAGGCCAATGGAGTACACCCAGAGCAGAAGTTCTACCTCAGCCAGATCAGGCCTTCCAAGAAACTGCGTCTCACAGGCCTGTCTCTGTCACGTTGCCGGTAGGCTGTGAGAGCACTGTGCAGAGCCAGTTGTTTCTTAGCTTCCCAAAGATTTGGAAGCAAGATACTTTGGGGACTCTCAGCCCCTTTGGAAACAAGGCGGCCCTTTGGGCCTGGCAGCTCTAGGCCAAAGTAGCACGCCCAGAGCAGGAGTTCTACTTCAGCCAGATCAGGCCTGCCAAGAAACTGCATTTCACAGGCCTTGGTAAGAGATGTTCCCGGTAGGCTGTGAGAGCACTGTGGAGAGCCAGTTGCTTTAGCTTCCCACAGAGCTGGAAGCAAGATGCTTTGGGGCCTCTCTCTCCCTTTGGACACAAGGCAGCCGTTTGCGCCTGGCAGCTCTAGGCCAATGGAGCACACCCACAGCAGAAGTTCTACTTCAGGCAGATCAGTCCTGCCCAGAAACTGCGTTTCACAGCCCTTGGTAAGAGATGTTCACGGTAGGCTGTGAGAGCACTGGGCAGAACCAGTTGTTTTTTAGCTTCCCAAAGTGCTGGAGGCAAGATGCTTTGGGGCCTCTCTCACCCTTTGGAAACAAGGCAGCCCTTAGGTCCTGGTAGCTCTAGGCCTATGTAGCACAACCAGAACAGAAGTTCTACTTCAGCCAGGTCAGGCCTGCCAAGAAACTGCGTTTCACAGGCCTTTCAAAGAGATGTTCTCTTAGGCTGTAAGAGCACTGGGCAGAGCCAGCTGTTTCTTAGCTTCCCGAAGAGCTGGGAGCAAGATGCTTTGGGTCCACTCTCCGTCTTTGGAAACAAGGCAGCCCTTTGGGCCTGGCAGCTCTAGGGCAATGGAGCACACCCAGAGCAGAAGTTCTACTTCAGCCAGATCAGGCCTGCCAGGAAACTGCGTTTCACAGGCCTTGGTAAGAGATGTTCCCGGTAGGCTGTAAGAGCACTGGGCAGAGCCAGTTGTTTCTTACCTTCCTGAAAAGCTGGAAGCAAGATGCTTGGGACCCCTCTGCCCGTTTGGGAACAAGGCAGCCTTTTGGGTCGGGAAGCTCTAGGCCAATGGAGCACACGCAGAGCAGGAGTTCTACTTCAGCCTGATCAGGCCTGCAAAGAAACAGCGTTTGACAGGCCTTGGTAAGAGATGTTCCCGGTAGGTGTAAGAGCACTGGGCAGAGCCAGTTGTTTCTTAGCTTCGCAAAGACCGGGAAGCAAGATGCTTTGGGCCTCTCTGCCCCTAGGAAACAGGGCAGCACTTGGGGCCTGGCAGCTCTAGGGCAATGGAGCACACCCAGAGCCGGAGTTCTACTTCAGCCAGATGAGGCCTGCCAAGAAACTGCGTTTCACAGGCCTTTCAAAGACATGTTCCCGGTAGGCTGTAAGAGCACGGGGCAGAGCGAGTTGGTTCTTAGCTTCCCAGAGAGCTGGAAGCAAGATGCTTTGGGGCCTCTCTGCCCCTTTGCAAACAAGGCATCCCTTTGGGCCTTTCAGCTCTAGGCCAATGGAGCACAGCCAGAGCAGAAGTCCTACTTCAGCCAGATCAGGCCTGCCAAGGAACTGCGTTTCAGAGGCCTTTGTATGTGACGTTCCCGGTAGGCTGTGAGAGCACGGTGCAGAGCCAGTTGTTTCCTTGTTTCCCAAACAGCTGGAAGCAAGACGCTTTGGGGCCTCTCTGCCCCTTTGGAAACAAGGCAGCACGTTGGGTCTGGCAGCTCTAGGGCAATGGAGCACAACCAGAGCAGAAGTTCTACTTCTTCCAGATCAGGCCTGCCTAGAAAGTGCGTTTCACAGGCCTTGATAAGAGATGTTCTCTTAGGCTATAAGAGCACTGGGCACAGCCAGTTGTTTCTTAGCTTCCCAAGAGGTGGAAGCAAGATGCTTTGGGGCCTCTCTCCCCCTTTGGAAACAAGGCAGCCCTTTGGGCCTTTCAGCTCTAGGGCAATGGAGCACACCCAGAGCAGAAGTTCTACCTCAGCCAGATCAGGCCTGCCAAGAAACTGCTTTTCACAGGCCTTCGTAAGAGGTGTTCCCGGAAGGCTGTAAGAGTACCTGGCAGGGCGAGTTGTTTCTTAGCTTCAAAAACAGCTGGAAGCAACATGATTTGGGGCCTCTCTCCCCCTTTGGAAACAAAGCAGCCTTTGTGCCTGGCAGCTCTAGGCCAAAGTAGCACACCCAGAGCACAAGTTCTACCTCAGCCAGATAAGGCCTGTCAAGAAGCTGCGTTTCACAGGCCTTTGTATGTGACGTTCCCGGTTGGCTTTGAGAGCACTGTGCAGAGCCAGTTGTTTTAGCTTCCCAGAGAGCAGGAAGCAAGATGCTTTGGGGCCTCTCTCACACTTTGGAAATAAAGGCAGCCCTTTGGGCCTGGCAGCCCTAGGCCAATGGAGTACACCCAGAGCAGAAGTTCTACCTCAGCCAGATCAGGCCTTCCAAGAAACTGCGTCTCACAGGCCTGTCTCTGTCACGTTGCCGGTAGGCTGTGAGAGCACTGTGCAGAGCCAGTTGTTTCTTAGCTTCCCAAAGATTTGGAAGCAAGATACTTTGGGGACTCTCAGCCCCTTTGGAAACAAGGCGGCCCTTTGGGCCTGGCAGCTCTAGGCCAAAGTAGCACGCCCAGAGCAGGAGTTCTACTTCAGCCAGATCAGGCCTGCCAAGAAACTGCGTTTCACAGGCCTTGGTAAGAGATGTTCCCGGTAGGCTGTGAGAGCACTGTGGAGAGCCAGTTGCTTTAGCTTCCCACAGAGCTGGAAGCAAGATGCTTTGGGGCCTCTCTCTCCCTTTGGACACAAGGCAGCCGTTTGCGCCTGGCAGCTCTAGGCCAATGGAGCACACCCACAGCAGAAGTTCTACTTCAGGCAGATCAGTCCTGCCCAGAAACTGCGTTTCACAGCCCTTGGTAAGAGATGTTCACGGTAGGCTGTGAGAGCACTGGGCAGAACCAGTTGTTTTTTAGCTTCCCAAAGTGCTGGAGGCAAGATGCTTTGGGGCCTCTCTCACCCTTTGGAAACAAGGCAGCCCTTAGGTCCTGGTAGCTCTAGGCCTATGTAGCACAACCAGAACAGAAGTTCTACTTCAGCCAGGTCAGGCCTGCCAAGAAACTGCGTTTCACAGGCCTTTCAAAGAGATGTTCTCTTAGGCTGTAAGAGCACTGGGCAGAGCCAGCTGTTTCTTAGCTTCCCGAAGAGCTGGGAGCAAGATGCTTTGGGTCCACTCTCCGTCTTTGGAAACAAGGCAGCCCTTTGGGCCTGGCAGCTCTAGGGCAATGGAGCACACCCAGAGCAGAAGTTCTACTTCAGCCAGATCAGGCCTGCCAGGAAACTGCGTTTCACAGGCCTTGGTAAGAGATGTTCCCGGTAGGCTGTAAGAGCACTGGGCAGAGCCAGTTGTTTCTTACCTTCCTGAAAAGCTGGAAGCAAGATGCTTGGGACCCCTCTGCCCGTTTGGGAACAAGGCAGCCTTTTGGGTCGGGAAGCTCTAGGCCAATGGAGCACACGCAGAGCAGGAGTTCTACTTCAGCCTGATCAGGCCTGCAAAGAAACAGCGTTTGACAGGCCTTGGTAAGAGATGTTCCCGGTAGGTGTAAGAGCACTGGGCAGAGCCAGTTGTTTCTTAGCTTCGCAAAGACCGGGAAGCAAGATGCTTTGGGCCTCTCTGCCCCTAGGAAACAGGGCAGCACTTGGGGCCTGGCAGCTCTAGGGCAATGGAGCACACCCAGAGCCGGAGTTCTACTTCAGCCAGATGAGGCCTGCCAAGAAACTGCGTTTCACAGGCCTTTCAAAGACATGTTCCCGGTAGGCTGTAAGAGCACGGGGCAGAGCGAGTTGGTTCTTAGCTTCCCAGAGAGCTGGAAGCAAGATGCTTTGGGGCCTCTCTGCCCCTTTGCAAACAAGGCATCCCTTTGGGCCTTTCAGCTCTAGGCCAATGGAGCACAGCCAGAGCAGAAGTCCTACTTCAGCCAGATCAGGCCTGCCAAGGAACTGCGTTTCAGAGGCCTTTGTATGTGACGTTCCCGGTAGGCTGTGAGAGCACGGTGCAGAGCCAGTTGTTTCCTTGTTTCCCAAACAGCTGGAAGCAAGACGCTTTGGGGCCTCTCTGCCCCTTTGGAAACAAGGCAGCACGTTGGGTCTGGCAGCTCTAGGGCAATGGAGCACAACCAGAGCAGAAGTTCTACTTCTTCCAGATCAGGCCTGCCTAGAAAGTGCGTTTCACAGGCCTTGATAAGAGATGTTCTCTTAGGCTATAAGAGCACTGGGCACAGCCAGTTGTTTCTTAGCTTCCCAAGAGGTGGAAGCAAGATGCTTTGGGGCCTCTCTCCCCCTTTGGAAACAAGGCAGCCCTTTGGGCCTTTCAGCTCTAGGGCAATGGAGCACACCCAGAGCAGAAGTTCTACCTCAGCCAGATCAGGCCTGCCAAGAAACTGCTTTTCACAGGCCTTCGTAAGAGGTGTTCCCGGAAGGCTGTAAGAGTACCTGGCAGGGCGAGTTGTTTCTTAGCTTCAAAAACAGCTGGAAGCAACATGATTTGGGGCCTCTCTCCCCCTTTGGAAACAAAGCAGCCTTTGTGCCTGGCAGCTCTAGGCCAAAGTAGCACACCCAGAGCACAAGTTCTACCTCAGCCAGATAAGGCCTGTCAAGAAGCTGCGTTTCACAGGCCTTTGTATGTGACGTTCCCGGTTGGCTTTGAGAGCACTGTGCAGAGCCAGTTGTTTTAGCTTCCCAGAGAGCAGGAAGCAAGATGCTTTGGGGCCTCTCTCACACTTTGGAAATAAAGGCAGCCCTTTGGGCCTGGCAGCCCTAGGCCAATGGAGTACACCCAGAGCAGAAGTTCTACCTCAGCCAGATCAGGCCTTCCAAGAAACTGCGTCTCACAGGCCTGTCTCTGTCACGTTGCCGGTAGGCTGTGAGAGCACTGTGCAGAGCCAGTTGTTTCTTAGCTTCCCAAAGATTTGGAAGCAAGATACTTTGGGGACTCTCAGCCCCTTTGGAAACAAGGCGGCCCTTTGGGCCTGGCAGCTCTAGGCCAAAGTAGCACGCCCAGAGCAGGAGTTCTACTTCAGCCAGATCAGGCCTGCCAAGAAACTGCGTTTCACAGGCCTTGGTAAGAGATGTTCCCGGTAGGCTGTGAGAGCACTGTGGAGAGCCAGTTGCTTTAGCTTCCCACAGAGCTGGAAGCAAGATGCTTTGGGGCCTCTCTCTCCCTTTGGACACAAGGCAGCCGTTTGCGCCTGGCAGCTCTAGGCCAATGGAGCACACCCACAGCAGAAGTTCTACTTCAGGCAGATCAGTCCTGCCCAGAAACTGCGTTTCACAGCCCTTGGTAAGAGATGTTCACGGTAGGCTGTGAGAGCACTGGGCAGAACCAGTTGTTTTTTAGCTTCCCAAAGTGCTGGAGGCAAGATGCTTTGGGGCCTCTCTCACCCTTTGGAAACAAGGCAGCCCTTAGGTCCTGGTAGCTCTAGGCCTATGTAGCACAACCAGAACAGAAGTTCTACTTCAGCCAGGTCAGGCCTGCCAAGAAACTGCGTTTCACAGGCCTTTCAAAGAGATGTTCTCTTAGGCTGTAAGAGCACTGGGCAGAGCCAGCTGTTTCTTAGCTTCCCGAAGAGCTGGGAGCAAGATGCTTTGGGTCCACTCTCCGTCTTTGGAAACAAGGCAGCCCTTTGGGCCTGGCAGCTCTAGGGCAATGGAGCACACCCAGAGCAGAAGTTCTACTTCAGCCAGATCAGGCCTGCCAGGAAACTGCGTTTCACAGGCCTTGGTAAGAGATGTTCCCGGTAGGCTGTAAGAGCACTGGGCAGAGCCAGTTGTTTCTTACCTTCCTGAAAAGCTGGAAGCAAGATGCTTGGGACCCCTCTGCCCGTTTGGGAACAAGGCAGCCTTTTGGGTCGGGAAGCTCTAGGCCAATGGAGCACACGCAGAGCAGGAGTTCTACTTCAGCCTGATCAGGCCTGCAAAGAAACAGCGTTTGACAGGCCTTGGTAAGAGATGTTCCCGGTAGGTGTAAGAGCACTGGGCAGAGCCAGTTGTTTCTTAGCTTCGCAAAGACCGGGAAGCAAGATGCTTTGGGCCTCTCTGCCCCTAGGAAACAGGGCAGCACTTGGGGCCTGGCAGCTCTAGGGCAATGGAGCACACCCAGAGCCGGAGTTCTACTTCAGCCAGATGAGGCCTGCCAAGAAACTGCGTTTCACAGGCCTTTCAAAGACATGTTCCCGGTAGGCTGTAAGAGCACGGGGCAGAGCGAGTTGGTTCTTAGCTTCCCAGAGAGCTGGAAGCAAGATGCTTTGGGGCCTCTCTGCCCCTTTGCAAACAAGGCATCCCTTTGGGCCTTTCAGCTCTAGGCCAATGGAGCACAGCCAGAGCAGAAGTCCTACTTCAGCCAGATCAGGCCTGCCAAGGAACTGCGTTTCAGAGGCCTTTGTATGTGACGTTCCCGGTAGGCTGTGAGAGCACGGTGCAGAGCCAGTTGTTTCCTTGTTTCCCAAACAGCTGGAAGCAAGACGCTTTGGGGCCTCTCTGCCCCTTTGGAAACAAGGCAGCACGTTGGGTCTGGCAGCTCTAGGGCAATGGAGCACAACCAGAGCAGAAGTTCTACTTCTTCCAGATCAGGCCTGCCTAGAAAGTGCGTTTCACAGGCCTTGATAAGAGATGTTCTCTTAGGCTATAAGAGCACTGGGCACAGCCAGTTGTTTCTTAGCTTCCCAAGAGGTGGAAGCAAGATGCTTTGGGTCCTCTCTCCCCCTTTGGAAACAAGGCAGCCCTTTGGGCCTTTCAGCTCTAGACCAATGGAGCAGACCCAGAGCAGAAGTTCTACCTCAGCCAGATCAGGCCTGCCAAGAAACTGCTTTTCACAGGCCTTCGTAAGAGGTGTTCCCGGAAGGCTGTAAGAGTACCTGGCAGAGCGAGTTGTTTCTTAGCTTCAAAAACAGCTGGAAGCAACATGATTTGGGGCCTCTCTCCCCCTTTGGAAACAAAGCAGCCTTTGTGCCTGGCAGCTCTAGGCCAAAGTAGCACACCCAGAGCACAAGTTCTACCTCAGCCAGATAAGGCCTGTCAAGAAGCTGCATTTCACAGGCCTTTGTATGTGACGTTCCCGGTTGGCTTTGAGAGCACTGTGCAGAGCCAGTTGTTTTAGCTTCCCAGAGAGCAGGAAGCAAGATGCTTTGGGGCCTCTCTCACACTTTGGAAATAAAGGCAGCCCTTTGGGCCTGGCAGCCCTAGGCCAATGGAGTACACCCAGAGCAGAAGTTCTACCTCAGCCAGATCAGGCCTTCCAAGAAACTGCGTCTCACAGGCCTGTCTCTGTCACGTTGCCGGTAGGCTGTGAGAGCACTGTGCAGAGCCAGTTGTTTCTTAGCTTCCCAAAGATTTGGAAGCAAGGTACTTTGGGGACTCCCTGCCCCTTTGCCAACAAGGCCGACCTTTGGGCCTTTCAGCTCTAGGCCAATGGAGCACACCCAGAGCAGAAGTTCTACCTCAGCCAGATAAGGCCTGCCAAGAAACTGCGTTTCAAAGGCTTTGGTAAGAGATGTTGCCGGTACTCTGTCAGAGCACTGGGCAGAGACAGTTGTTTCTTAGCTTCCCAAAGAGCTGGAAGCAAGATGCTTTGGGGCCTCTCTGCCCCTTTGCAAACAAGGCATCCCTTTGGGCCTTTCAGCTCTAGGCCAATGGAGCACAGCAGAGCAGAAGTCCTACTTCAGCCAGATCAGGCCTGCCAAGGAACTGCGTTTCAGAGGCCTTTGTATGTGACGTTCCCGGTAGGCTGTGAGAGCACGGTGCAGAGCCAGTTGTTTCCTTGTTTCCCAAACAGCTGGAAGCAAGACGCTTTGGGGCCTCTCTGCCTCTTTGGAAACAAGGCAGCACGTTGGGTCTGGCAGCTCTAGGGCAATGGAGCACAACCAGAGCAGAAGTTCTACTTCTTCCAAATCAGGCCTGCCTAGAAAGTGCGTTTCACAGGCCTTGGTAAGAGATGTTCCCGGTAGGCTGTAAGAGCACTGGGCAACGCCAGATGTTTCTTAGCTTCCCGAAGAGCTGGAAGCAAGATGCTTTGGGGCCTCTCATCCCCTTTGCAAACAAGGCGGCCCTTTGGGCCAGGCAGCTCTAGGCCAATGGAGCACACCCAGAGCAGAAGTTCTACTTCAGCTAGATCAGGCCACCAACAAAGTGCGTTTCACAGGCCTTGGTAAGAGATTTTCTCTCAGGCTGTAAGAGCACTGGGCAGAGCCAGTTGTTTCTTAGCTTCCCAAAGAGCTGGAAGCAAGATGCTTTGGGGGCTCCCTGTCCCTTTGCCAACAAGGCCGACCTTTGGGCCTTTCAGCTCTAGGCCAATGGAGCACACCCAGAGCAAAAGTTCTACCTCAGCCAGATAAGGCCTGCCAAGAAACTGCGTTTCAAAGGCTTTGGTAAGAGATGTTGCCGGTACTCTGTCAGAGCACTGGGCAGAGACAGTTGTTTCTTAGCTTCCCAATGAGCTGGAGCAAGATGCTTTGGGGCCTCTCTCTCCCTTTGGACACAAGGCAGCCGTTTGCGCCTGGCAGCTCTAGGCCAATGGAGCACACCCACAGCAGAAGTTCTACTTCAGGCAGATCAGTCCTGCCCAGAAACTGCGTTTCACAGCCCTTGGTAAGAGATGTTCACGGTAGGCTGTGAGAGCACTGGGCAGAACCAGTTGTTTTTTAGCTTCCCAAAGTGCTGGAGGCAAGATGCTTTGGGGCCTCTCTCACCCTTTGGAAACAAGGCAGCCCTTAGGTCCTGGTAGCTCTAGGCCTATGTAGCACAACCAGAACAGAAGTTCTACTTCAGCCAGGTCAGGCCTGCCAAGAAACTGCGTTTCACAGGCCTTTCAAAGAGATGTTCTCTTAGGCTGTAAGAGCACTGGGCAGAGCCAGCTGTTTCTTAGCTTCCCGAAGAGCTGGGAGCAAGATGCTTTGGGTCCACTCTCCGTCTTTGGAAACAAGGCAGCCCTTTGGGCCTGGCAGCTCTAGGGCAATGGAGCACACCCAGAGCAGAAGTTCTACTTCAGCCAGATCAGGCCTGCCAGGAAACTGCGTTTCACAGGCCTTGGTAAGAGATGTTCCCGGTAGGCTGTAAGAGCACTGGGCAGAGCCAGTTGTTTCTTACCTTCCTGAAAAGCTGGAAGCAAGACGCTTGGGACCCCTCTGCCCATTTGGGAACAAGGCAGCCTTTTGGGTCGGGAAGCTCTGGGCCAATGGAGCACACGCAGAGCAGGAGTTCTACTTCAGCCTGATCAGGCCTGCAAAGAAACAGCGTTTGACAGGCCTTGGTAAGAGATGTTCCCGTTAGGTGTAAGAGCACGGGGCAGAGCGAGTTGGTTCTTAGCTTCCCAGAGAGCTGGAAGCAAGATGCTTTGGGGCCTCTCTGCCCCTTTGGAAACAAGGCAGCACCTTGGGCCTGGCAGCTCTAGGGCAACGGAGCACACCCAGAGCAGAAGTTCTACTTCAGCCAAATCAGGCCTGCCAGGAAACGGCGTTTCACAGGCCTTGGAAAGAGATGTTCCCGGTAGGCTGTAAGAGCACTGGGCAACGCCAGATGTTTCTTAGCTTCCCGAAGAGCTGGAAGCAAGATGCTTTGGTGCCACTCTCTCACTTTGGAATCAAGGCAGCCCTTTGGAGCAGGTAGCTCTAGGCCAGTGGAGCACACCCAGAGCAGAAGTTCTACTTCGGCCAGTTCAGGCCACCAACAAACTGCGTTTCACAGGCCTTGGTAAGAGATGTTCCCGGTAGGCTGTAAGAGCACTGGGCAACGCCAGATGTTTCTTAGCTTCCCGAAGAGCTGGAAGCAAGATGCTTTGGGGCCTCTCTGCCCCTTTGCAAACAAGGCGGCCCTTTGGGCCAGGCAGCTCTAGGCCAATGGAGCACACCCAGAGCAGAAGTTCTACTTCAGCTAGATCAGGCCACCAACAAAGTGCGTTTCACAGGCCTTGGTAAGAGATTTTCTCCCAGGCTGTAAGAGCACTGGGCAGAGCCAGTTTTTTCTTAGCTTCCCAAAGAGCTGGAAGCAAGATGCTTTGGGGGCTCCCTGCCCCTTTGCCAACAAGGCCGACCTTTGGGCCTTTCAGCTCTAGGCCAATGGAGCACACCCAGAGCAGAAGTTCTACCTCAGCCAGATAAGGCCTGCCAAGAAACTGCGTTTCAAAGGCTTTGGTAAGAGACGTTGCCGGTACTCTGTCAGAGCACTGGGCAGAGACAGTTGTTTCTTAGCTTCCCAATGAGCTGGAAGCAAGATGCTTTGGGGCCTCTCTGCCCCTTTGCAAACAAGGCATCCCTTTGGGCCTTTCAGCTCTAGGCCAATGGAGCACAGACAGAGCAGAAGTCCTACTTCAGCCAGATCAGGCCTGCCAAGGAACTGCGTTTCAGAGGCCTTTGTATGTGACGTTCCCGGTAGGCTGTGAGAGCACGGTGCAGAGCCAGTTGTTTCCTTGTTTCCCAAACAGCTGGAAGCAAGACGCTTTGGGGCCTCTCTGCCCCTTTGGAAACAAGGCAGCACGTTGGGTCTGGCAGCTCTAGGGCTATGGAGCACAACCAGAGCAGAAGTTCTACTTCTTCAAGATCAGGCCTGCCTAGAAAATGCGTTTAACAGGCCTTGATAAGAGATGTTCTCTTAGGCTATAAGAGCACTGGGCACAGCCAGTTGTTTCTTAGCTTCCCAAAAGGTGGAAGCAAGATGCTTTGGGGCCTCTCTCCCCCTTTGGAAACAAGGCAGCCCTTTGGGCCTTTCAGCTCTAGGGCAATGGAGCACACCCAGAGCAGAAGTTCTACCTCAGCCAGATCAGGCCTGCCAAGAAACTGCTTTTCACAGGCCTTCGTAAGAGGTGTTCCCGGAAGGCTGTAAGAGTACCTGGCAGAGCGAGTTGTTTCTTAGCTTCAAAAACAGCTGGAAGCAACATGATTTGGGGCCTCTCTCCCCCTTTGGAAACAAAGCAGCCTTTGTGCCTGGCAGCTCTAGGCCAAAGTAGCACACCCAGAGCACAAGTTCTACCTCAGCCAGATAAGGCCTGTCAAGAAGCTGCGTTTCACAGGCCTTTGTATGTGACGTTCCCGGTTGGCTTTGAGAGCACTGTGCAGAGCCAGTTGTTTTAGCTTCCCAGAGAGCAGGAAGCAAGATGCTTTGGGGCCTCTCTCACACTTTGGAAATAAAGGCAGCCCTTTGGGCCTGGCAGCCCTAGGCCAATGGAGTACACCCAGAGCAGAAGTTCTACCTCAGCCAGATCAGGCCTTCCAAGAAACTGCGTCTCACAGGCCTGTCTCTGTCACGTTGCCGGTAGGCTGTGAGAGCACTGTGCAGAGCCAGTTGTTTCTTAGCTTCCCAAAGATTTGGAAGCAAGATACTTTGGGGACTCTCAGCCCCTTTGGAAACAAGGCGGCCCTTTGGGCCTGGCAGCTCTAGGCCAAAGTAGCACGCCCAGAGCAGGAGTTCTACTTCAGCCAGATCAGGCCTGCCAAGAAACTGCGTTTCACAGGCCTTGGTAAGAGATGTTCCCGGTAGGCTGTGAGAGCACTGTGGAGAGCCAGTTGCTTTAGCTTCCCACAGAGCTGGAAGCAAGATGCCTTGGGGCCTCTCTCTCCCTTTGGACACAAGGCAGCCGTTTGGGCCTGGCAGCTCTAGGCCAATGGAGCACACCCACAGCAGAAGTTCTACTTCAGGCAGATCAGTCCTGCCCAGAAACTGCGTTTCACAGCCCTTGGTAAGAGATGTTCACGGTAGGCTGTGAGAGCACTGGGCAGAACCAGTTGTTTTTTAGCTTCCCAAAGTGCTGGAGGCAAGATGCTTTGGGGCCTCTCTCACCCTTTGGAAACAAGGCAGCCCTTAGGTCCTGGTAGCTCTAGGCCTATGTAGCACAACCAGAACAGAAGTTCTACTTCAGCCAGGTCAGGCCTGCCAAGAAACTGCGTTTCACAGGCCTTTCAAAGAGATGTTCTCTTAGGCTGTAAGAGCACTGGGCAGAGCCAGCTGTTTCTTAGCTTCCCGAAGAGCTGGGAGCAAGATGCTTTGGGTCCACTCTCCGTCTTTGGAAACAAGGCAGCCCTTTGGGCCTGGCAGCTCTAGGGCAATGGAGCACACCCAGAGCAGAAGTTCTACTTCAGCCAGATCAGGCCTGCCAGGAAACTGCGTTTCACAGGCCTTGGTAAGAGATGTTCCCGGTAGGCTGTAAGAGCACTGGGCAGAGCCAGTTGTTTCTTACCTTCCTGAAAAGCTGGAAGCAAGATGCTTGGGACCCCTCTGCCCGTTTGGGAACAAGGCAGCCTTTTGGGTCGGGAAGCTCTAGGCCAATGGAGCACACGCAGAGCAGGAGTTCTACTTCAGCCTGATCAGGCCTGCAAAGAAACAGCGTTTGACAGGCCTTGGTAAGAGATGTTCCCGGTAGGTGTAAGAGCACTGGGCAGAGCCAGTTGTTTCTTAGCTTCGCAGAGACCGGGAAGCAAGATGCTTTGGGCCTCTCTGCCCCTAGGAAACAGGGCAGCACTTGGGGCCTGGCAGCTCTAGGGCAATGGAGCACACCCAGAGCCGGAGTTCTACTTCAGCCAGATGAGGCCTGCCAAGAAACTGCGTTTCACAGGCCTTTCAAAGACATGTTCCCGGTAGGCTGTAAGAGCACGGGGCAGAGCGAGTTGGTTCTTAGCTTCCCAGAGAGCTGGAAGCAAGATGCTTTGGGGCCTCTCTGCCCCTTTGCAAACAAGGCATCCCTTTGGGCCTTTCAGCTCTAGGCCAATGGAGCACAGCCAGAGCAGAAGTCCTACTTCAGCCAGATCAGGCCTGCCAAGGAACTGCGTTTCAGAGGCCTTTGTATGTGACGTTCCCGGTAGGCTGTGAGAGCACGGTGCAGAGCCAGTTGTTTCCTTGTTTCCCAAACAGCTGGAAGCAAGACGCTTTGGGGCCTCTCTGCCCCTTTGGAAACAAGGCAGCACGTTGGGTCTGGCAGCTCTAGGGCAATGGAGCACAACCAGAGCAGAAGTTCTACTTCTTCCAGATCAGGCCTGCCTAGAAAGTGCGTTTCACAGGCCTTGATAAGAGATGTTCTCTTAGGCTATAAGAGCACTGGGCACAGCCAGTTGTCTCTTAGCTTCCCAAGAGGTGGAAGCAAGATGCTTTGGGTCCTCTCTCCCCCTTTGGAAACAAGGCAGCCCTTTGGGCCTTTCAGCTCTAGGCCAATGGAGCACACCCAGAGCAGAAGTTCTACCTCAGCCAGATCAGGCCTGCCAAGAAACTGCTTTTCACAGGCCTTCGTAAGAGGTGTTCCCGGAAGGCTGTAAGAGTACCTGGCAGAGCGAGTTGTTTCTTAGCTTCAAAAACAGCTGGAAGCAACATGATTTGGGGCCTCTCTCCCCCTTTGGAAACAAAGCAGCCTTTGTGCCTGGCAGCTCTAGGCCAAAGTAGCACACCCAGAGCACAAGTTCTACCTCAGCCAGATAAGGCCTGTCAAGAAGCTGCGTTTCACAGGCCTTTGTATGTGACGTTCCCGGTTGGCTTTGAGAGCACTGTGCAGAGCCAGTTGTTTTAGCTTCCCAGAGAGCAGGAAGCAAGATGCTTTGGGGCCTCTCTCACACTTTGGAAATAAAGGCAGCCCTTTGGGCCTGGCAGCCCTAGGCCAATGGAGTACACCCAGAGCAGAAGTTCTACCTCAGCCAGATCAGGCCTTCCAAGAAACTGCGTCTCACAGGCCTGTCTCTGTCACGTTGCCGGTAGGCTGTGAGAGCACTGTGCAGAGCCAGTTGTTTCTTAGCTTCCCAAAGATTTGGAAGCAAGGTACTTTGGGGACTCCCTGCCCCTTTGCCAACAAGGCCGACCTTTGGGCCTTTCAGCTCTAGGCCAATGGAGCACACCCAGAGCAGAAGTTCTACCTCAGCCAGATAAGGCCTGCCAAGAAACTGCGTTTCAAAGGCTTTGGTAAGAGATGTTGCCGGTAGGCTGTAAGAGCACTGGGCAGAGACAGTTGTTTCTTAGCTTCCCAAAGAGCTGGAAGCAAGATGCTTTGGGGCCTCTCTGCCCCTTTGCAAACAAGGCATCCCTTTGGGCCTTTCAGCTCTAGGCCAATGGAGCACAGCAGAGCAGAAGTCCTACTTCAGCCAGATCAGGCCTGCCAAGGAACTGCGTTTCAGAGGCCTTTGTATGTGACGTTCCCGGTAGGCTGTAAGAGCACGGTGCAGAGCCAGTTGTTTCCTTGTTTCCCAAACAGCTGGAAGCAAGACGCTTTGGGGCCTCTCTGCCTCTTTGGAAACAAGGCAGCACGTTGGGTCTGGCAGCTCTAGGGCAATGGAGCACAACCAGAGCAGAAGTTCTACTTCTTCCAAATCAGGCCTGCCTAGAAAGTGCGTTTCACAGGCCTTGGTAAGAGATGTTCCCGGTAGGCTGTAAGAGCACTGGGCAACGCCAGATGTTTCTTAGCTTCCCGAAGAGCTGGAAGCAAGATGCTTTGGGGCCTCTCATCCCCTTTGCAAACAAGGCGGCCCTTTGGGCCAGGCAGCTCTAGGCCAATGGAGCACACCCAGAGCAGAAGTTCTACTTCAGCTAGATCAGGCCACCAACAAAGTGCGTTTCACAGGCCTTGGTAAGAGATTTTCTCTCAGGCTGTAAGAGCACTGGGCAGAGCCAGTTGTTTCTTAGCTTCCCGAAGAGCTGGGAGCAAGATGCTTTGGGTCCACTCTCCGTCTTTGCCAACAAGGCCGACCTTTGGGCCTTTCAGCTCTAGGCCAATGGAGCACACCCAGAGCAGAAGTTCTACCTCAGCCAGATAAGGCCTGCCAAGAAACTGCGTTTCAAAGGCTTTGGTAAGAGATGTTGCCGGTACTCTGTCAGAGCACTGGGCAGAGACAGTTGTTTCTTAGCTTCCCAATGAGCTGGAAGCAAGATGCTTTGGGGCCTCTCTCTCCCTTTGGACACAAGGCAGCCGTTTGCGCCTGGCAGCTCTAGGCCAATGTAGCACACCCACAGCAGAAGTTCTACTTCAGGCAGATCAGTCCTGCCCAGAAACTGCGTTTCACAGCCCTTGGTAAGAGATGTTCACGGTAGGCTGTGAGAGCACTGGGCAGAACCAGTTGTTTTTTAGCTTCCCAAAGTGCTGGAGGCAAGATGCTTTGGGGCCTCTCTCACCCTTTGGAAACAAGGCAGCCCTTAGGTCCTGGTAGCTCTAGGCCTATGTAGCACAACCAGAACAGAAGTTCTACTTCAGCCAGGTCAGGCCTGCCAAGAAACTGCGTTTCACAGGCCTTTCAAAGAGATGTTCTCTTAGGCTGTAAGAGCACTGGGCAGAGCCAGCTGTTTCTTAGCTTCCCGAAGAGCTGGGAGCAAGATGCTTTGGGTCCACTCTCCGTCTTTGGAAACAAGGCAGCCCTTTGGGCCTGGCAGCTCTAGGGCAATGGAGCACACCCAGAGCAGAAGTTCTACTTCAGCCAGATCAGGCCTGCCAGGAAACTGCGTTTCACAGGCCTTGGTAAGAGATGTTCCCGGTAGGCTGTAAGAGCACTGGGCAGAGCCAGTTGTTTCTTACCTTCCTGAAAAGCTGGAAGCAAGACGCTTGGGACCCCTCTGCCCGTTTGGGAACAAGGCAGCCTTTTGGGTCGGGAAGCTCTAGGCCAATGGAGCACACGCAGAGCAGGAGTTCTACTTCAGCCTGATCAGGCCTGCAAAGAAACAGCGTTTGACAGGCCTTGGTAAGAGATGTTCCCGGTAGGTGTAAGAGCACGGGGCAGAGCGAGTTGGTTCTTAGCTTCCCAGAGAGCTGGAAGCAAGATGCTTTGGGGCCTCTCTGCCCCTTTGCAAACAAGGCAGCACCTTGGGCCTGGCAGCTCTAGGGCAACGGAGCACACCCAGAGCAGAAGTTCTACTTCAGCCAAATCAGGCCTGCCAGGAAACGGCGTTTCACAGGCCTTGGTAAGAGATGTTCCCGGTAGGCTGTAAGAGCACTGGGCAACGCCAGATGTTTCTTAGCTTCCCGAAGAGCTGGAAGCAAGATGCTTTGGTGCCACTCTCTCACTTTGGAATCAAGGCAGCCCTTTGGAGCAGGTAGCTCTAGGCCAGTGGAGCACACCCAGAGCAGAAGTTCTACTTCGGCCAGTTCAGGCCACCAACAAACTGCGTTTCACAGGCCTTGGTAAGAGATGTTCCTGGTAGGCTGTAAGAGCACTGGGCAACGCCAGATGTTTCTTAGCTTCCCGAAGAGCTGGAAGCAAGATGCTTTGGGGCCTCTCATCCCCTTTGCAAACAAGGCGGCCCTTTGGGCCAGGCAGCTCTAGGCCAATCGAGCACACCCAGAGCAGAAGTTCTACTTCAGCTAGATCAGGCCACCAACAAAGTGCGTTTCACAGGCCTTGGTAAGAGATTTTCTCCCAGGCTGTAAGAGCACTGGGCAGAGCCAGTTTTTTCTTAGCTTCCCAAAGAGCTGGAAGCAAGATGCTTTGGGGGCTCCCTGCCCCTTTGCCAACAAGGCCGACCTTTGGGCCTTTCAGCTCTAGGCCAATGGAGCACACCCAGAGCAGAAGTTCTACCTCAGCCAGATAAGGCCTGCCAAGAAACTGCGTTTCAAAGGCTTTGGTAAGAGACGTTGCCGGTACTCTGTCAGAGCACTGGGCAGAGACAGTTGTTTCTTAGCTTCCCAATGAGCTGGAAGCAAGATGCTTTGGGGCCTCTCTGCCCCTTTGCAAACAAGGCATCCCTTTGGGCCTTTCAGCTCTAGGCCAATGGAGCACAGCCAGAGCAGAAGTCCTACTTCAGCCAGATCAGGCCTGCCAAGGAACTGTGTTTCAGAGGCCTTTGTATGTGACGTTCCCGGTAGGCTGTGAGAGCACGGTGCAGAGCCAGTTGTTTCCTTGTTTCCCAAACAGCTGGAAGCAAGACGCTTTGGGGCCTCTCTGCCCCTTTGGAAACAAGGCAGCACGTTGGGTCTGGCAGCTCTAGGGCTATGGAGCACAACCAGAGCAGAAGTTCTACTTCTTCCAGATCAGGCCTGCCTAGAAAATGCGTTTCACAGGCCTTGATAAGAGATGTTCTCTTAGGCTATAAGAGCACTGGGCACAGCCAGTTGTTTCTTAGCTTCCCAAGAGGTGGAAGCAAGATGCTTTGGGGCCTCTCTCCCCCTTTGGAAACAAGGCAGCCCTTTGGGCCTTTCAGCTCTAGGGCAATGGAGCACACCCAGAGCAGAAGTTCTACCTCAGCCAGATCAGGCCTGCCAAGAAACTGCTTTTCACAGGCCTTCGTAAGAGGTGTTCCCGGAAGGCTGTAAGAGTACCTGGCAGAGCGAGTTGTTTCTTAGCTTCAAAAACAGCTGGAAGCAACATGATTTGGGGCCTCTCTCCCCCTTTGGAAACAAAGCAGCCTTTGTGCCTGGCAGCTCTAGGCCAAAGTAGCACACCCAGAGCACAAGTTCTACCTCAGCCAGATAAGGCCTGTCAAGAAGCTGCGTTTCACAGGCCTATGTATGTGACGTTCCCGGTTGGCTTTGAGAGCACTGTGCAGAGCCAGTTGTTTTAGCTTCCCAGAGAGCAGGAAGCAAGATGCTTTGGGGCCTCTCTCACACTTTGGAAATAAAGGCAGCCCTTTGGGCCTGGCAGCCCTAGGCCAATGGAGTACACCCAGAGCAGAAGTTCTACCTCAGCCAGATCAGGCCTTCCAAGAAACTGCGTCTCACAGGCCTGTCTCTGTCACGTTGCCGGTAGGCAGTGAGAGCACTGTGCAGAGCCAGTTGTTTCTTAGCTTCCCAAAGATTTGGAAGCAAGATACTTTGGGGACTCTCAGCCCCTTTGGAAACAAGGCGGCCCTTTGGGCCTGGCAGCTCTAGGCCAAAGTAGCACGCCCAGAGCAGGAGTTCTACTTCAGCCAGATCAGGCCTGCCAAGAAACTGCGTTTCACAGGCCTTGGTAAGAGATGTTCCCGGTAGGCTGTGAGAGCACTGTGGAGAGCCAGTTGCTTTAGCTTCCCACAGAGCTGGAAGCAAGATGCTTTGGGGCCTCTCTCTCCCTTTGGACACAAGGCAGCCGTTTGCGCCTGGCAGCTCTAGGCCAATGGAGCACACCCACAGCAGAAGTTCTACTTCAGGCAGATCAGTCCTGCCCAGAAACTGCGTTTCACAGCCCTTGGTAAGAGATGTTCACGGTAGGCTGTGAGAGCACTGGGCAGAACCAGTTGTTTTTTAGCTTCCCAAAGTGCTGGAGGCAAGATGCTTTGGGGCCTCTCTCACCCTTTGGAAACAAGGCAGCCCTTAGGTCCTGGTAGCTCTAGGCCTATGTAGCACAACCAGAACAGAAGTTCTACTTCAGCCAGGTCAGGCCTGCCAAGAAACTGCGTTTCACAGGCCTTTCAAAGAGATGTTCTCTTAGGCTGTAAGAGCACTGGGCAGAGCCAGCTGTTTCTTAGCTTCCCGAAGAGCTGGGAGCAAGATGCTTTGGGTCCACTCTCCGTCTTTGGAAACAAGGCAGCCCTTTGGGCCTGGCAGCTCTAGGGCAATGGAGCACACCCAGAGCAGAAGTTCTACTTCAGCCAGATCAGGCCTGCCAGGAAACTGCGTTTCACAGGCCTTGGTAAGAGATGTTCCCGGTAGGCTGTAAGAGCACTGGGCAGAGCCAGTTGTTTCTTACCTTCCTGAAAAGCTGGAAGCAAGACGCTTGGGACCCCTCTGCCCGTTTGGGAACAAGGCAGCCTTTTGGGTCGGGAAGCTCTAGGCCAATGCAGCACACGCAGAGCAGGAGTTCTACTTCAGCCTGATCAGGCCTGCAAAGAAACAGCGTTTGACAGGCCTTGGTAAGAGATGTTCCCGTTAGGTGTAAGAGCACGGGGCAGAGCGAGTTGGTTCTTAGCTTCCCAGAGAGCTGGAAGCAAGATGCTTTGGGGCCTCTCTGCCCCTTTGGAAACAAGGCAGCACCTTGGGCCTGGCAGCTCTAGGGCAACGGAGCACACCCAGAGCAGAAGTTCTACTTCAGCCAAATCAGGCCTGCCAGGAAATGGCGTTTCACAGGCCTTGGTAAGAGATGTTCCCGGTAGGCTGTAAGAGCACTGGGCAACGCCAGATGTTTCTTAGCTTCCCGAAGAGCTGGAGGCAAAATGCTTTGGGGCCTCTCTGCCCCTTTGCAAACAAGGCATCCCTTTGGGCCTTTCAGCTCTAGGCCAATGGAGCACAGCCAGAGCAGAAGTCCTACTTCAGCCAGATCAGGCCTGCCAAGGAACTGCGTTTCAGAGGCCTTTGTATGTGACGTTCCCGGTAGGCTGTGAGAGCACGTTGCAGAGCCAGTTGTTTCCTTGTTTCCCAAACAGCTGGAAGCAAGACGCTTTGGGGCCTCTCTGCCCCTTTGGAAACAAGGCAGCACGTTGGGTCTGGCAGCTCTAGGGCTATGGAGCACAACCAGAGCAGAAGTTCTACTTCTTCAAGATCAGGCCTGCCTAGAAAATGCGTTTAACAGGCCTTGATAAGAGATGTTCTCTTAGGCTATAAGAGCACTGGGCACAGCCAGTTGTTTCTTAGCTTCCCAAAAGGTGGAAGCAAGATGCTTTGGGGCCTCTCTCCCCCTTTGGAAACAAGGCAGCCCTTTGGGCCTTTCAGCTCTAGGGCAATGGAGCACACCCAGAGCAGAAGTTCTACCTCAGCCAGATCAGGCCTGCCAAGAAACTGCTTTTCACAGGCCTTCGTAAGAGGTGTTCCCGGAAGGCTGTAAGAGTACCTGGCAGAGCGAGTTGTTTCTTAGCTTCAAAAACAGCTGGAAGCAACATGATTTGGGGCCTCTCTCCCCCTTTGGAAACAAAGCAGCCTTTGTGCCTGGCAGCTCTAGGCCAAAGTAGCACACCCAGAGCACAAGTTCTACCTCAGCCAGATAAGGCCTGTCAAGAAGCTGCGTTTCACAGGCCTTTGTATGTGACGTTCCCGGTTGGCTTTGAGAGCACTGTGCAGAGCCAGTTGTTTTAGCTTCCCAGAGAGCAGGAAGCAAGATGCTTTGGGGCCTCTCTCACACTTGGGAAATAAAGGCAGCCCTTTGGGCCTGGCAGCCCTAGGCCAATGGAGTACACCCAGAGCAGAAGTTCTACCTCAGCCAGATCAGGCCTTCCAAGAAACTGCGTCTCACAGGCCTGTCTCTGTCACGTTGCCGGTAGGCTGTGAGAGCACTGTGCAGAGCCAGTTGTTTCTTAGCTTCCCAAAGATTTGGAAGCAAGATACTTTGGGGACTCTCAGCCCCTTTGGAAACAAGGCGGCCCTTTGGGCCTGGCAGCTCTAGGCCAAAGTAGCACGCCCAGAGCAGGAGTTCTACTTCAGCCAGATCAGGCCTGCCAAGAAACTGCGTTTCACAGGCCTTGGTAAGAGATGTTCCCGGTAGGCTGTGAGAGCACTGTGGAGAGCCAGTTGCTTTAGCTTCCCACAGAGCTGGAAGCAAGATGCTTTGGGGCCTCTCTCTCCCTTTGGACACAAGGCAGCCGTTTGCGCCTGGCAGCTCTAGGCCAATGGAGCACACCCACAGCAGAAGTTCTACTTCAGGCAGATCAGTCCTGCCCAGAAACTGCGTTTCACAGCCCTTGGTAAGAGATGTTCACGGTAGGCTGTGAGAGCACTGGGCAGAACCAGTTGTTTTTTAGCTTCCCAAAGTGCTGGAGGCAAGATGCTTTGGGGCCTCTCTCACCCTTTGGAAACAAGGCAGCCCTTAGGTCCTGGTAGCTCTAGGCCTATGTAGCACAACCAGAACAGAAGTTCTACTTCAGCCAGGTCAGGCCTGCCAAGAAACTGCGTTTCACAGGCCTTTCAAAGAGATGTTCTCTTAGGCTGTAAGAGCACTGGGCAGAGCCAGCTGTTTCTTAGCTTCCCGAAGAGCTGGGAGCAAGATGCTTTGGGTCCACTCTCCGTCTTTGGAAACAAGGCAGCCCTTTGGGCCTGGCAGCTCTAGGGCAATGGAGCACACCCAGAGCAGAAGTTCTACTTCAGCCAGATCAGGCCTGCCAGGAAACTGCGTTTCACAGGCCTTGGTAAGAGATGTTCCCGGTAGGCTGTAAGAGCACTGGGCAGAGCCAGTTGTTTCTTACCTTCCTGAAAAGCTGGAAGCAAGACGCTTGGGACCCCTCTGCCCGTTTGGGAACAAGGCAGCCTTTTGGGTCGGGAAGCTCTAGGCCAATGGAGCACACGCAGAGCAGGAGTTCTACTTCAGCCTGATCAGGCCTGCAAAGAAACAGCATATGACAGGCCTTGGTAAGAGATGTTCCCGGTAGGTGTAAGAGCACGGGGCAGAGCGAGTTGGTTCTTAGCTTCCCAGAGAGCTGGAAGCAAGATGCTTTGGGGCCTCTCTGCCCCTTTGGAAACAAGGCAGCACCTTGGGCCTGGCAGCTCTAGGGCAACGGAGCACACCCAGAGCAGAAGTTCTACTTCAGCCAAATCAGGCCTGCCAGGAAACGGCGTTTCACAGGCCTTGGTAAGAGATGTTCCCGGTAGGCTGTAAGAGCACTGGGCAACGCCAGATGTTTCTTAGCTTCCCGAAGAGCTGGAAGCAAGATGCTTTGGTGCCACTCTCTCACTTTGGAATCAAGGCAGCCCTTTGGGGCAGGTAGCTCCAGGCCAGTGGAGCACACCCAGAGCAGAAGTTCTACTTCGGCCAGTTCAGGCCACCAACAAACTGCGTTTCACAGGCCTTGGTAAGAGATGTTCCCGGTAGGCTGTAAGAGCACTGGGCAACGCCAGATGTTTCTTAGCTTCCCGAAGAGCTGGAAGCAAGATGCTTTGGGGCCTCTCTGCCCTTTTGCAAACAAGGCGGCCCTTTGGGCCAGGCAGCTCTAGGCCAATGGAGCACACCCAGAGCAGAAGTTCTACTTCAGCTAGATCAGGCCACCTACAAAGTGCGTTTCACAGGCCTTGGTAAGAGATTTTCTCTCAGGCTGTAAGAGCACTGGGCAGAGCCAGTTGTTTCTTAGCTTCCCGAAGAGCTGGAAGCAAGATGCTTTGGGGGCTCCCTGCCCCTTTGCCAACAAGGCCGACCTTTGGGCCTTTCAGCTCTAGGCCAATGGAGCACACCCAGAGCAGAAGTTCTACCTCAGCCAGATAAGGCCTGCCAAGAAACTGCGTTTCAAAGGCTTTGGTAAGAGATGTTGCCGGTACTCTGTCAGAGCACTGAGCAGAGACAGTTGTTTCTTAGCTTTCCAATGAGCTGGAAGCAAGATGCTTTGGGGCCTCTCTGCCCCTTTGCAAACAAGGCATCCCTTTGGGCCTTTCAGCTCTAGGGCAATGGAGCACACCCAGAGCAGAAGTTCTACCTCAGCCAGATCAGGCCTGCCAAGAAACTGCTTTTCACAGGCCTTCCTAAGAGGTGTTCCCGGAAGGCTGTAAGAGTACCTGGCAGAGCGAGTTGTTTCTTAGCTTCAAAAACAGCTGGAAGAAACATGATTTGGGGCCTCTCTCCCCCTTTGGAAACAAAGCAGCCTTTGTGCCTGGCAGCTCTAGGCCAAAGTAGCACACCCAGAGCACAAGTTCTACCTCAGCCAGATAAGGCCTGTCAAGAAGCTGCGTTTCACAGGCCTTTGTATGTGACGTTCCCGGTTGGCTTTGAGAGCACTGTGCAGAGCCAGTTGTTTTAGCTTCCCAGAGAGCAGGAAGCAAGATGCTTTGGGGCCTCTCTCACACTTTGGAAATAAAGGCAGCCCTTTGGGCCTGGCAGCCCTAGGCCAATGGAGTACACCCAGAGCAGAAGTTCTACCTCAGCCAGATCAGGCCTTCCAAGAAACTGCGTCTCACAGGCCTGTCTCTGTCACGTTGCCGGTAGGCTGTGAGAGCACTGTGCAGAGCCAGTTGTTTCTTAGCTTCCCAAAGATTTGGAAGCAAGATACTTTGGGGACTCTCAGCCCCTTTGGAAACAAGGCGGCCCTTTGGGCCTGGCAGCTCTAGGCCAAAGTAGCACGCCCAGAGCAGGAGTTCTACTTCAGCCAGATCAGGCCTGCCAAGAAACTGCGTTTCACAGGCCTTGGTAAGAGATGTTCCCGGTAGGCTGTGAGAGCACTGTGGAGAGCCAGTTGCTTTAGCTTCCCACAGAGCTGGAAGCAAGATGCCTTGGGGCCTCTCTCTCCCTTTGGACACAAGGCAGCCGTTTGGGCCTGGCAGCTCTAGGCCAATGGAGCACACCCACAGCAGAAGTTCTACTTCAGGCAGATCAGTCCTGCCCAGAAACTGCGTTTCACAGCCCTTGGTAAGAGATGTTCACGGTAGGCTGTGAGAGCACTGGGCAGAACCAGTTGTTTTTTAGCTTCCCAAAGTGCTGGAGGCAAGATGCTTTGGGGCCTCTCTCACCCTTTGGAAACAAGGCAGCCCTTAGGTCCTGGTAGCTCTAGGCCTATGTAGCACAACCAGAACAGAAGTTCTACTTCAGCCAGGTCAGGCCTGCCAAGAAACTGCGTTTCACAGGCCTTTCAAAGAGATGTTCTCTTAGGCTGTAAGAGCACTGGGCAGAGCCAGCTGTTTCTTAGCTTCCCGAAGAGCTGGGAGCAAGATGCTTTGGGTCCACTCTCCGTCTTTGGAAACAAGGCAGCCCTTTGGGCCTGGCAGCTCTAGGGCAATGGAGCACACCCAGAGCAGAAGTTCTACTTCAGCCAGATCAGGCCTGCCAGGAAACTGCGTTTCACAGGCCTTGGTAAGAGATGTTCCCGGTAGGCTGTAAGAGCACTGGGCAGAGCCAGTTGTTTCTTACCTTCCTGAAAAGCTGGAAGCAAGATGCTTGGGACCCCTCTGCCCGTTTGGGAACAAGGCAGCCTTTTGGGTCGGGAAGCTCTAGGCCAATGGAGCACACGCAGAGCAGGAGTTCTACTTCAGCCTGATCAGGCCTGCAAAGAAACAGCGTTTGACAGGCCTTGGTAAGAGATGTTCCCGGTAGGTGTAAGAGCACTGGGCAGAGCCAGTTGTTTCTTAGCTTCGCAGAGACCGGGAAGCAAGATGCTTTGGGCCTCTCTGCCCCTAGGAAACAGGGCAGCACTTGGGGCCTGGCAGCTCTAGGGCAATGGAGCACACCCAGAGCCGGAGTTCTACTTCAGCCAGATGAGGCCTGCCAAGAAACTGCGTTTCACAGGCCTTTCAAAGACATGTTCCCGGTAGGCTGTAAGAGCACGGGGCAGAGCGAGTTGGTTCTTAGCTTCCCAGAGAGCTGGAAGCAAGATGCTTTGGGGCCTCTCTGCCCCTTTGCAAACAAGGCATCCCTTTGGGCCTTTCAGCTCTAGGCCAATGGAGCACAGCCAGAGCAGAAGTCCTACTTCAGCCAGATCAGGCCTGCCAAGGAACTGCGTTTCAGAGGCCTTTGTATGTGACGTTCCCGGTAGGCTGTGAGAGCACGGTGCAGAGCCAGTTGTTTCCTTGTTTCCCAAACAGCTGGAAGCAAGACGCTTTGGGGCCTCTCTGCCCCTTTGGAAACAAGGCAGCACGTTGGGTCTGGCAGCTCTAGGGCAATGGAGCACAACCAGAGCAGAAGTTCTACTTCTTCCAGATCAGGCCTGCCTAGAAAGTGCGTTTCACAGGCCTTGATAAGAGATGTTCTCTTAGGCTATAAGAGCACTGGGCACAGCCAGTTGTCTCTTAGCTTCCCAAGAGGTGGAAGCAAGATGCTTTGGGTCCTCTCTCCCCCTTTGGAAACAAGGCAGCCCTTTGGGCCTTTCAGCTCTAGGCCAATGGAGCACACCCAGAGCAGAAGTTCTACCTCAGCCAGATCAGGCCTGCCAAGAAACTGCTTTTCACAGGCCTTCGTAAGAGGTGTTCCCGGAAGGCTGTAAGAGTACCTGGCAGAGCGAGTTGTTTCTTAGCTTCAAAAACAGCTGGAAGCAACATGATTTGGGGCCTCTCTCCCCCTTTGGAAACAAAGCAGCCTTTGTGCCTGGCAGCTCTAGGCCAAAGTAGCACACCCAGAGCACAAGTTCTACCTCAGCCAGATAAGGCCTGTCAAGAAGCTGCGTTTCACAGGCCTTTGTATGTGACGTTCCCGGTTGGCTTTGAGAGCACTGTGCAGAGCCAGTTGTTTTAGCTTCCCAGAGAGCAGGAAGCAAGATGCTTTGGGGCCTCTCTCACACTTTGGAAATAAAGGCAGCCCTTTGGGCCTGGCAGCCCTAGGCCAATGGAGTACACCCAGAGCAGAAGTTCTACCTCAGCCAGATCAGGCCTTCCAAGAAACTGCGTCTCACAGGCCTGTCTCTGTCACGTTGCCGGTAGGCTGTGAGAGCACTGTGCAGAGCCAGTTGTTTCTTAGCTTCCCAAAGATTTGGAAGCAAGGTACTTTGGGGACTCCCTGCCCCTTTGCCAACAAGGCCGACCTTTGGGCCTTTCAGCTCTAGGCCAATGGAGCACACCCAGAGCAGAAGTTCTACCTCAGCCAGATAAGGCCTGCCAAGAAACTGCGTTTCAAAGGCTTTGGTAAGAGATGTTGCCGGTAGGCTGTAAGAGCACTGGGCAGAGACAGTTGTTTCTTAGCTTCCCAAAGAGCTGGAAGCAAGATGCTTTGGGGCCTCTCTGCCCCTTTGCAAACAAGGCATCCCTTTGGGCCTTTCAGCTCTAGGCCAATGGAGCACAGCAGAGCAGAAGTCCTACTTCAGCCAGATCAGGCCTGCCAAGGAACTGCGTTTCAGAGGCCTTTGTATGTGACGTTCCCGGTAGGCTGTAAGAGCACGGTGCAGAGCCAGTTGTTTCCTTGTTTCCCAAACAGCTGGAAGCAAGACGCTTTGGGGCCTCTCTGCCTCTTTGGAAACAAGGCAGCACGTTGGGTCTGGCAGCTCTAGGGCAATGGAGCACAACCAGAGCAGAAGTTCTACTTCTTCCAAATCAGGCCTGCCTAGAAAGTGCGTTTCACAGGCCTTGGTAAGAGATGTTCCCGGTAGGCTGTAAGAGCACTGGGCAACGCCAGATGTTTCTTAGCTTCCCGAAGAGCTGGAAGCAAGATGCTTTGGGGCCTCTCATCCCCTTTGCAAACAAGGCGGCCCTTTGGGCCAGGCAGCTCTAGGCCAATGGAGCACACCCAGAGCAGAAGTTCTACTTCAGCTAGATCAGGCCACCAACAAAGTGCGTTTCACAGGCCTTGGTAAGAGATTTTCTCTCAGGCTGTAAGAGCACTGGGCAGAGCCAGTTGTTTCTTAGCTTCCCGAAGAGCTGGGAGCAAGATGCTTTGGGTCCACTCTCCGTCTTTGCCAACAAGGCCGACCTTTGGGCCTTTCAGCTCTAGGCCAATGGAGCACACCCAGAGCAGAAGTTCTACCTCAGCCAGATAAGGCCTGCCAAGAAACTGCGTTTCAAAGGCTTTGGTAAGAGATGTTGCCGGTACTCTGTCAGAGCACTGGGCAGAGACAGTTGTTTCTTAGCTTCCCAATGAGCTGGAAGCAAGATGCTTTGGGGCCTCTCTCTCCCTTTGGACACAAGGCAGCCGTTTGCGCCTGGCAGCTCTAGGCCAATGTAGCACACCCACAGCAGAAGTTCTACTTCAGGCAGATCAGTCCTGCCCAGAAACTGCGTTTCACAGCCCTTGGTAAGAGATGTTCACGGTAGGCTGTGAGAGCACTGGGCAGAACCAGTTGTTTTTTAGCTTCCCAAAGTGCTGGAGGCAAGATGCTTTGGGGCCTCTCTCACCCTTTGGAAACAAGGCAGCCCTTAGGTCCTGGTAGCTCTAGGCCTATGTAGCACAACCAGAACAGAAGTTCTACTTCAGCCAGGTCAGGCCTGCCAAGAAACTGCGTTTCACAGGCCTTTCAAAGAGATGTTCTCTTAGGCTGTAAGAGCACTGGGCAGAGCCAGCTGTTTCTTAGCTTCCCGAAGAGCTGGGAGCAAGATGCTTTGGGTCCACTCTCCGTCTTTGGAAACAAGGCAGCCCTTTGGGCCTGGCAGCTCTAGGGCAATGGAGCACACCCAGAGCAGAAGTTCTACTTCAGC
Organism: Equus asinus; assembly: GCF_041296235.1. Taxonomy (NCBI): domain Eukaryota; kingdom Metazoa; phylum Chordata; class Mammalia; order Perissodactyla; family Equidae; genus Equus; species Equus asinus. The sequence continues at coordinate 3,522,297 of NW_027225523.1, forward strand.
CAGATCAGGCCTGCCAGGAAACTGCGTTTCACAGGCCTTGGTAAGAGATGTTCCCGGTAGGCTGTAAGAGCACTGGGCAGAGCCAGTTGTTTCTTACCTTCCTGAAAAGCTGGAAGCAAGACGCTTGGGACCCCTCTGCCCGTTTGGGAACAAGGCAGCCTTTTGGGTCGGGAAGCTCTAGGCCAATGGAGCACACGCAGAGCAGGAGTTCTACTTCAGCCTGATCAGGCCTGCAAAGAAACAGCGTTTGACAGGCCTTGGTAAGAGATGTTCCCGGTAGGTGTAAGAGCACGGGGCAGAGCGAGTTGGTTCTTAGCTTCCCAGAGAGCTGGAAGCAAGATGCTTTGGGGCCTCTCTGCCCCTTTGCAAACAAGGCAGCACCTTGGGCCTGGCAGCTCTAGGGCAACGGAGCACACCCAGAGCAGAAGTTCTACTTCAGCCAAATCAGGCCTGCCAGGAAACGGCGTTTCACAGGCCTTGGTAAGAGATGTTCCCGGTAGGCTGTAAGAGCACTGGGCAACGCCAGATGTTTCTTAGCTTCCCGAAGAGCTGGAAGCAAGATGCTTTGGTGCCACTCTCTCACTTTGGAATCAAGGCAGCCCTTTGGAGCAGGTAGCTCTAGGCCAGTGGAGCACACCCAGAGCAGAAGTTCTACTTCGGCCAGTTCAGGCCACCAACAAACTGCGTTTCACAGGCCTTGGTAAGAGATGTTCCTGGTAGGCTGTAAGAGCACTGGGCAACGCCAGATGTTTCTTAGCTTCCCGAAGAGCTGGAAGCAAGATGCTTTGGGGCCTCTCATCCCCTTTGCAAACAAGGCGGCCCTTTGGGCCAGGCAGCTCTAGGCCAATCGAGCACACCCAGAGCAGAAGTTCTACTTCAGCTAGATCAGGCCACCAACAAAGTGCGTTTCACAGGCCTTGGTAAGAGATTTTCTCCCAGGCTGTAAGAGCACTGGGCAGAGCCAGTTTTTTCTTAGCTTCCCAAAGAGCTGGAAGCAAGATGCTTTGGGGGCTCCCTGCCCCTTTGCCAACAAGGCCGACCTTTGGGCCTTTCAGCTCTAGGCCAATGGAGCACACCCAGAGCAGAAGTTCTACCTCAGCCAGATAAGGCCTGCCAAGAAACTGCGTTTCAAAGGCTTTGGTAAGAGACGTTGCCGGTACTCTGTCAGAGCACTGGGCAGAGACAGTTGTTTCTTAGCTTCCCAATGAGCTGGAAGCAAGATGCTTTGGGGCCTCTCTGCCCCTTTGCAAACAAGGCATCCCTTTGGGCCTTTCAGCTCTAGGCCAATGGAGCACAGCCAGAGCAGAAGTCCTACTTCAGCCAGATCAGGCCTGCCAAGGAACTGTGTTTCAGAGGCCTTTGTATGTGACGTTCCCGGTAGGCTGTGAGAGCACGGTGCAGAGCCAGTTGTTTCCTTGTTTCCCAAACAGCTGGAAGCAAGACGCTTTGGGGCCTCTCTGCCCCTTTGGAAACAAGGCAGCACGTTGGGTCTGGCAGCTCTAGGGCTATGGAGCACAACCAGAGCAGAAGTTCTACTTCTTCCAGATCAGGCCTGCCTAGAAAATGCGTTTCACAGGCCTTGATAAGAGATGTTCTCTTAGGCTATAAGAGCACTGGGCACAGCCAGTTGTTTCTTAGCTTCCCAAGAGGTGGAAGCAAGATGCTTTGGGGCCTCTCTCCCCCTTTGGAAACAAGGCAGCCCTTTGGGCCTTTCAGCTCTAGGGCAATGGAGCACACCCAGAGCAGAAGTTCTACCTCAGCCAGATCAGGCCTGCCAAGAAACTGCTTTTCACAGGCCTTCGTAAGAGGTGTTCCCGGAAGGCTGTAAGAGTACCTGGCAGAGCGAGTTGTTTCTTAGCTTCAAAAACAGCTGGAAGCAACATGATTTGGGGCCTCTCTCCCCCTTTGGAAACAAAGCAGCCTTTGTGCCTGGCAGCTCTAGGCCAAAGTAGCACACCCAGAGCACAAGTTCTACCTCAGCCAGATAAGGCCTGTCAAGAAGCTGCGTTTCACAGGCCTATGTATGTGACGTTCCCGGTTGGCTTTGAGAGCACTGTGCAGAGCCAGTTGTTTTAGCTTCCCAGAGAGCAGGAAGCAAGATGCTTTGGGGCCTCTCTCACACTTTGGAAATAAAGGCAGCCCTTTGGGCCTGGCAGCCCTAGGCCAATGGAGTACACCCAGAGCAGAAGTTCTACCTCAGCCAGATCAGGCCTTCCAAGAAACTGCGTCTCACAGGCCTGTCTCTGTCACGTTGCCGGTAGGCAGTGAGAGCACTGTGCAGAGCCAGTTGTTTCTTAGCTTCCCAAAGATTTGGAAGCAAGATACTTTGGGGACTCTCAGCCCCTTTGGAAACAAGGCGGCCCTTTGGGCCTGGCAGCTCTAGGCCAAAGTAGCACGCCCAGAGCAGGAGTTCTACTTCAGCCAGATCAGGCCTGCCAAGAAACTGCGTTTCACAGGCCTTGGTAAGAGATGTTCCCGGTAGGCTGTGAGAGCACTGTGGAGAGCCAGTTGCTTTAGCTTCCCACAGAGCTGGAAGCAAGATGCTTTGGGGCCTCTCTCTCCCTTTGGACACAAGGCAGCCGTTTGCGCCTGGCAGCTCTAGGCCAATGGAGCACACCCACAGCAGAAGTTCTACTTCAGGCAGATCAGTCCTGCCCAGAAACTGCGTTTCACAGCCCTTGGTAAGAGATGTTCACGGTAGGCTGTGAGAGCACTGGGCAGAACCAGTTGTTTTTTAGCTTCCCAAAGTGCTGGAGGCAAGATGCTTTGGGGCCTCTCTCACCCTTTGGAAACAAGGCAGCCCTTAGGTCCTGGTAGCTCTAGGCCTATGTAGCACAACCAGAACAGAAGTTCTACTTCAGCCAGGTCAGGCCTGCCAAGAAACTGCGTTTCACAGGCCTTTCAAAGAGATGTTCTCTTAGGCTGTAAGAGCACTGGGCAGAGCCAGCTGTTTCTTAGCTTCCCGAAGAGCTGGGAGCAAGATGCTTTGGGTCCACTCTCCGTCTTTGGAAACAAGGCAGCCCTTTGGGCCTGGCAGCTCTAGGGCAATGGAGCACACCCAGAGCAGAAGTTCTACTTCAGCCAGATCAGGCCTGCCAGGAAACTGCGTTTCACAGGCCTTGGTAAGAGATGTTCCCGGTAGGCTGTAAGAGCACTGGGCAGAGCCAGTTGTTTCTTACCTTCCTGAAAAGCTGGAAGCAAGACGCTTGGGACCCCTCTGCCCGTTTGGGAACAAGGCAGCCTTTTGGGTCGGGAAGCTCTAGGCCAATGCAGCACACGCAGAGCAGGAGTTCTACTTCAGCCTGATCAGGCCTGCAAAGAAACAGCGTTTGACAGGCCTTGGTAAGAGATGTTCCCGTTAGGTGTAAGAGCACGGGGCAGAGCGAGTTGGTTCTTAGCTTCCCAGAGAGCTGGAAGCAAGATGCTTTGGGGCCTCTCTGCCCCTTTGGAAACAAGGCAGCACCTTGGGCCTGGCAGCTCTAGGGCAACGGAGCACACCCAGAGCAGAAGTTCTACTTCAGCCAAATCAGGCCTGCCAGGAAATGGCGTTTCACAGGCCTTGGTAAGAGATGTTCCCGGTAGGCTGTAAGAGCACTGGGCAACGCCAGATGTTTCTTAGCTTCCCGAAGAGCTGGAGGCAAAATGCTTTGGGGCCTCTCTGCCCCTTTGCAAACAAGGCATCCCTTTGGGCCTTTCAGCTCTAGGCCAATGGAGCACAGCCAGAGCAGAAGTCCTACTTCAGCCAGATCAGGCCTGCCAAGGAACTGCGTTTCAGAGGCCTTTGTATGTGACGTTCCCGGTAGGCTGTGAGAGCACGTTGCAGAGCCAGTTGTTTCCTTGTTTCCCAAACAGCTGGAAGCAAGACGCTTTGGGGCCTCTCTGCCCCTTTGGAAACAAGGCAGCACGTTGGGTCTGGCAGCTCTAGGGCTATGGAGCACAACCAGAGCAGAAGTTCTACTTCTTCAAGATCAGGCCTGCCTAGAAAATGCGTTTAACAGGCCTTGATAAGAGATGTTCTCTTAGGCTATAAGAGCACTGGGCACAGCCAGTTGTTTCTTAGCTTCCCAAAAGGTGGAAGCAAGATGCTTTGGGGCCTCTCTCCCCCTTTGGAAACAAGGCAGCCCTTTGGGCCTTTCAGCTCTAGGGCAATGGAGCACACCCAGAGCAGAAGTTCTACCTCAGCCAGATCAGGCCTGCCAAGAAACTGCTTTTCACAGGCCTTCGTAAGAGGTGTTCCCGGAAGGCTGTAAGAGTACCTGGCAGAGCGAGTTGTTTCTTAGCTTCAAAAACAGCTGGAAGCAACATGATTTGGGGCCTCTCTCCCCCTTTGGAAACAAAGCAGCCTTTGTGCCTGGCAGCTCTAGGCCAAAGTAGCACACCCAGAGCACAAGTTCTACCTCAGCCAGATAAGGCCTGTCAAGAAGCTGCGTTTCACAGGCCTTTGTATGTGACGTTCCCGGTTGGCTTTGAGAGCACTGTGCAGAGCCAGTTGTTTTAGCTTCCCAGAGAGCAGGAAGCAAGATGCTTTGGGGCCTCTCTCACACTTTGGAAATAAAGGCAGCCCTTTGGGCCTGGCAGCCCTAGGCCAATGGAGTACACCCAGAGCAGAAGTTCTACCTCAGCCAGATCAGGCCTTCCAAGAAACTGCGTCTCACAGGCCTGTCTCTGTCACGTTGCCGGTAGGCTGTGAGAGCACTGTGCAGAGCCAGTTGTTTCTTAGCTTCCCAAAGATTTGGAAGCAAGATACTTTGGGGACTCTCAGCCCCTTTGGAAACAAGGCGGCCCTTTGGGCCTGGCAGCTCTAGGCCAAAGTAGCACGCCCAGAGCAGGAGTTCTACTTCAGCCAGATCAGGCCTGCCAAGAAACTGCGTTTCACAGGCCTTGGTAAGAGATGTTCCCGGTAGGCTGTGAGAGCACTGTGGAGAGCCAGTTGCTTTAGCTTCCCACAGAGCTGGAAGCAAGATGCTTTGGGGCCTCTCTCTCCCTTTGGACACAAGGCAGCCGTTTGCGCCTGGCAGCTCTAGGCCAATGGAGCACACCCACAGCAGAAGTTCTACTTCAGGCAGATCAGTCCTGCCCAGAAACTGCGTTTCACAGCCCTTGGTAAGAGATGTTCACGGTAGGCTGTGAGAGCACTGGGCAGAACCAGTTGTTTTTTAGCTTCCCAAAGTGCTGGAGGCAAGATGCTTTGGGGCCTCTCTCACCCTTTGGAAACAAGGCAGCCCTTAGGTCCTGGTAGCTCTAGGCCTATGTAGCACAACCAGAACAGAAGTTCTACTTCAGCCAGGTCAGGCCTGCCAAGAAACTGCGTTTCACAGGCCTTTCAAAGAGATGTTCTCTTAGGCTGTAAGAGCACTGGGCAGAGCCAGCTGTTTCTTAGCTTCCCGAAGAGCTGGGAGCAAGATGCTTTGGGTCCACTCTCCGTCTTTGGAAACAAGGCAGCCCTTTGGGCCTGGCAGCTCTAGGGCAATGGAGCACACCCAGAGCAGAAGTTCTACTTCAGCCAGATCAGGCCTGCCAAGAAACTGCTTTTCACAGGCCTTCGTAAGAGGTGTTCCCGGAAGGCTGTAAGAGTACCTGGCTGAGCGAGTTGTTTCTTAGCTTCAAAAACAGCTGGAAGCAACATGATTTGGGGCCTCTCTCCCCCTTTGGAAACAAAGCAGCCTTTGTGCCTGGCAGCTCTAGGCCAAAGTAGCACACCCAGAGCACAAGTTCTACCTCAGCCAGAAAAGGCCTGTCAAGAAGCTGCGTTTCACAGGCCTTTGTATGTGACGTTCCCGGTTGGCTTTGAGAGCACTGTGCAGAGCCAGTTGTTTTAGCTTCCCAGAGAGCAGGAAGCAAGATGCTTTGGGGCCTCTCTCACACTTTGGAAATAAAGGCAGCCCTTTGGGCCTGGCAGCCCTAGGCCAATGGAGTACACCCAGAGCAGAAGTTCTACCTCAGCCAGATCAGGCCTTCCAAGAAACTGCGTCTCACAGGCCTTTCTCTGTCACGTTGCCGGTAGGCTGTGAGAGCACTGTGCAGAGCCAGTTGTTTCTTAGCTTCCCAAAGATTTGGAAGCAAGATACTTTGGGGACTCTCAGCCCCTTTGGAAACAAGGCGGCCCTTTGGGCCTGGCAGCTCTAGGCCAAAGTAGCACGCCCAGAGCAGGAGTTCTACTTCAGCCAGATCAGGCCTGCCAAGAAACTGCGTTTCACAGGCCTTGGTAAGAGATGTTCCCGGTAGGCTGTAAGAGCACTGGGCAGAGCCAGTTGTTTCTTACCTTCCTGAAAAGCTGGAAGCAAGACGCTTGGGACCCCTCTGCCCGTTTGGGAACAAGGCAGCCTTTTGGGTCGGGAAGCTCTAGGCCAATGGAGCACACGCAGAGCAGGAGTTCTACTTCAGCCTGATCAGGCCTGCAAAGAAACAGCGTTTGACAGGCCTTGGTAAGAGATGTTCCCGGTAGGTGTAAGAGCACTGGGCAGAGCCAGTTGTTTCTTAGCTTCGCAAAGACCGGGAAGCAAGATGCTTTGGGCCTCTCTGCCCCTTGGAAACAGGGCAGCACTTGGGGCCTGGCAGCTCTAGGGCAATGGAGCACACCCAGAGCCGGAGTTCTACTTCAGCCAGATGAGGCCTGCCAAGAAACTGCGTTTCACAGGCCTTTCAAAGACATGTTCCCGGTAGGCTGTAAGAGCACGGGGCAGAGCGAGTTGGTTCTTAGCTTCCCAGAGAGCTGGAAGCAAGAGGCTTTGGGGCCTCTCTGCCCCTTTGCAAACAAGGCAGCACCTTGGGCCTGGCAGCTCTAGGGCAATGGAGCACACCCAGAGCAGAAGTTCTACTTCAGCCAAATCAGGCCTGCCAGGAAACGGCGTTTCACAGGCCTTGGTAAGAGATGTTCCCGGTAGGCTGTAAGAGCACTGGGCAACGCCAGATGTTTCTTAGCTTCCCGAAGAGCTGGAAGCAAGATGCTTTGGTGCCACTCTCTCACTTTGGAATCAAGGCAGCCCTTTGGGGCAGGTAGCTCCAGGCCAGTGGAGCACACCCAGAGCAGAAGTTCTACTTCGGCCGGTTCAGGCCACCAACAAACTGCGTTTCACAGGCCTTGGTAAGAGATGTTCCCGGTAGGCTGTAAGAGCACTGGGCAACGCCAGATGTTTCTTAGCTTCCCGAAGAGCTGGAAGCAAGATGCTTTGGGGCCTCTCTGCCCCTTTGCAAACAAGGCGGCCCTTTGGGCCAGGCAGCTCTAGGCCAATGGAGCACACCCAGAGCAGAAGTTCTACTTCAGCTAGATCAGGCCACCAACAAAGTGCGTTTCACAGGCCTTGGTAAGAGATTTTCTCTCAGGCTGTAAGAGCACTGGGCAGAGCCAGTTGTTTCTTAGCTTCCCAAAGAGCTGGAAGCAAGATGCTTTGGGGGCTCCCTGCCCCTTTGCCAACAAGGCCGACCTTTGGGCCTTTCAGCTCTAGGCCAATGGAGCACACCCAGAGCAGAAGTTCTACCTCAGCCAGATAAGGCCTGCCAAGAAACTGCGTTTCAAAGGCTTTGGTAAGAGATGTTCCCGGTACTCTGTCAGAGCACTGGGCAGAGACAGTTGTCTCTTAGCTTCCCAATGAGCTGGAAGCAAGATGCTTTGGGGCCTCTCTGCCCCTTTGCAAACAAGGCATCCCTTTGGGCCTTTCAGCTCTAGGGCAATGGAGCACACCCAGAGCAGAAGTTCTACCTCAGCCAGATCAGGCCTGCCAAGAAACTGCTTTTCACAGGCCTTCGTAAGAGGTGTTCCCGGAAGGCTGTAAGAGTACCTGGCAGAGCGAGTTGTTTCTTAGCTTCAAAAACAGCTGGAAGCAACATGATTTGGGGCCTCTCTCCCCCTTTGGAAACAAAGCAGCCTTTGTGCCTGGCAGCTCTAGGCCAAAGTAGCACACCCAGAGCACAAGTTCTACCTCAGCCAGATAAGGCCTGTCAAGAAGCTGCGTTTCACAGGCCTTTGTATGTGACGTTCCCGGTTGGCTTTGAGAGCACTGTGCAGAGCCAGTTGTTTTAGCTACCCAGAGAGCAGGAAGCAAGATGCTTTGGGGCCTCTCTCACACTTTGGAAATAAAGGCAGCCCTTTGGGCCTGGCAGCCCTAGGCCAATGGAGTACACCCAGAGCAGAAGTTCTACCTCAGCCAGATCAGGCCTTCCAAGAAACTGCGTCTCACAGGCCTGTCTCTGTCACGTTGCCGGTAGGCTGTGAGAGCACTGTGCAGAGCCAGTTGTTTCTTAGCTTCCCAAAGATTTGGAAGCAAGATACTTTGGGGACTCTCAGCCCCTTTGGAAACAAGGCGGCCCTTTGGGCCTGGCAGCTCTAGGCCAAAGTAGCACGCCCAGAGCAGGAGTTCTACTTCAGCCAGATCAGGCCTGCCAAGAAACTGCGTTTCACAGGCCTTGGTAAGAGATGTTCCCGGTAGGCTGTAAGAGCACTGGGCAGAGCCAGTTGTTTCTTACCTTCCTGAAAAGCTGGAAGCAAGACGCTTGGGACCCCTCTGCCCGTTTGGGAACAAGGCAGCCTTTTGGGTCGGGAAGCTCTAGGCCAATGGAGCACACGCAGAGCAGGAGTTCTACTTCAGCCTGATCAGGCCTGCAAAGAAACAGCGTTTGACAGGCCTTGGTAAGAGATGTTCCCGGTAGGTGTAAGAGCACTGGGCAGAGCCAGTTGTTTCTTAGCTTCGCAAAGACCGGGAAGCAAGATGCTTTGGGCCTCTCTGCCCCTTGGAAACAGGGCAGCACTTGGGGCCTGGCAGCTCTAGGGCAATGGAGCACACCCAGAGCCGGAGTTCTACTTCAGCCAGATGAGGCCTGCCAAGAAACTGCGTTTCACAGGCCTTTCAAAGACATGTTCCCGGTAGGCTGTAAGAGCACGGGGCAGAGCGAGTTGGTTCTTAGCTTCCCAGAGAGCTGGAAGCAAGAGGCTTTGGGGCCTCTCTGCCCCTTTGCAAACAAGGCAGCACCTTGGGCCTGGCAGCTCTAGGGCAATGGAGCACACCCAGAGCAGAAGTTCTACTTCAGCCAAATCAGGCCTGCCAGGAAACGGCGTTTCACAGGCCTTGGTAAGAGATGTTCCCGGTAGGCTGTAAGAGCACTGGGCAACGCCAGATGTTTCTTAGCTTCCCGAAGAGCTGGAAGCAAGATGCTTTGGTGCCACTCTCTCACTTTGGAATCAAGGCAGCCCTTTGGGGCAGGTAGCTCCAGGCCAGTGGAGCACACCCAGAGCAGAAGTTCTACTTCGGCCGGTTCAGGCCACCAACAAACTGCGTTTCACAGGCCTTGGTAAGAGATGTTCCCGGTAGGCTGTAAGAGCACTGGGCAACGCCAGATGTTTCTTAGCTTCCCGAAGAGCTGGAAGCAAGATGCTTTGGGGCCTCTCTGCCCCTTTGCAAACAAGGCGGCCCTTTGGGCCAGGCAGCTCTAGGCCAATGGAGCACACCCAGAGCAGAAGTTCTACTTCAGCTAGATCAGGCCACCAACAAAGTGCGTTTCACAGGCCTTGGTAAGAGATTTTCTCTCAGGCTGTAAGAGCACTGGGCAGAGCCAGTTGTTTCTTAGCTTCCCAAAGAGCTGGAAGCAAGATGCTTTGGGGGCTCCCTGCCCCTTTGCCAACAAGGCCGACCTTTGGGCCTTTCAGCTCTAGGCCAATGGAGCACACCCAGAGCAGAAGTTCTACCTCAGCCAGATAAGGCCTGCCAAGAAACTGCGTTTCAAAGGCTTTGGTAAGAGATGTTCCCGGTACTCTGTCAGAGCACTGGGCAGAGACAGTTGTCTCTTAGCTTCCCAATGAGCTGGAAGCAAGATGCTTTGGGGCCTCTCTGCCCCTTTGCAAACAAGGCATCCCTTTGGGCCTTTCAGCTCTAGGGCAATGGAGCACACCCAGAGCAGAAGTTCTACCTCAGCCAGATCAGGCCTGCCAAGAAACTGCTTTTCACAGGCCTTCGTAAGAGGTGTTCCCGGAAGGCTGTAAGAGTACCTGGCAGAGCGAGTTGTTTCTTAGCTTCAAAAACAGCTGGAAGCAACATGATTTGGGGCCTCTCTCCCCCTTTGGAAACAAAGCAGCCTTTGTGCCTGGCAGCTCTAGGCCAAAGTAGCACACCCAGAGCACAAGTTCTACCTCAGCCAGATAAGGCCTGTCAAGAAGCTGCGTTTCACAGGCCTTTGTATGTGACGTTCCCGGTTGGCTTTGAGAGCACTGTGCAGAGCCAGTTGTTTTAGCTACCCAGAGAGCAGGAAGCAAGATGCTTTGGGGCCTCTCTCACACTTTGGAAATAAAGGCAGCCCTTTGGGCCTGGCAGCCCTAGGCCAATGGAGTACACCCAGAGCAGAAGTTCTACCTCAGCCAGATCAGGCCTTCCAAGAAACTGCGTCTCACAGGCCTGTCTCTGTCACGTTGCCGGTAGGCTGTGAGAGCACTGTGCAGAGCCAGTTGTTTCTTAGCTTCCCAAAGATTTGGAAGCAAGATACTTTGGGGACTCTCAGCCCCTTTGGAAACAAGGCGGCCCTTTGGGCCTGGCAGCTCTAGGCCAAAGTAGCACGCCCAGAGCAGGAGTTCTACTTCAGCCAGATCAGGCCTGCCAAGAAACTGCGTTTCACAGGCCTTGGTAAGAGATGTTCCCGGTAGGCTGTAAGAGCACTGGGCAGAGCCAGTTGTTTCTTACCTTCCTGAAAAGCTGGAAGCAAGACGCTTGGGACCCCTCTGCCCGTTTGGGAACAAGGCAGCCTTTTGGGTCGGGAAGCTCTAGGCCAATGGAGCACACGCAGAGCAGGAGTTCTACTTCAGCCTGATCAGGCCTGCAAAGAAACAGCGTTTGACAGGCCTTGGTAAGAGATGTTCCCGGTAGGTGTAAGAGCACTGGGCAGAGCCAGTTGTTTCTTAGCTTCACAAAGACCGGGAAGCAAGATGCTTTGGGCCTCTCTGCCCCTTGGAAACAGGGCAGCACTTGGGGCCTGGCAGCTCTAGGGCAATGGAGCACACCCAGAGCCGGAGTTCTACTTCAGCCAGATGAGGCCTGCCAAGAAACTGCGTTTCACAGGCCTTTCAAAGACATGTTCCCGGTAGGCTGTAAGAGCACGGGGCAGAGCGAGTTGGTTCTTAGCTTCCCAGAGAGCTGGAAGCAAGAGGCTTTGGGGCCTCTCTGCCCCTTTGCAAACAAGGCAGCACCTTGGGCCTGGCAGCTCTAGGGCAATGGAGCACACCCAGAGCAGAAGTTCTACTTCAGCCAAATCAGGCCTGCCAGGAAACGGCGTTTCACAGGCCTTGGTAAGAGATGTTCCCGGTAGGCTGTAAGAGCACTGGGCAACGCCAGATGTTTCTTAGCTTCCCGAAGAGCTGGAAGCAAGATGCTTTGGTGCCACTCTCTCACTTTGGAATCAAGGCAGCCCTTTGGGGCAGGTAGCTCTAGGCCAGTGGAGCACACCCAGAGCAGAAGTTCTACTTCGGCCAGTTCAGGCCACCAACAAACTGCGTTTCACAGGCCTTGGTAAGAGATGTTCCCGGTAGGCTGTAAGAGCACTGGGCAACGCCAGATGTTTCTTAGCTTCCCGAAGAGCTGGAAGCAAGATGCTTTGGGACCTCTCATCCCCTTTGCAAACAAGGCGGCCCTTTGGGCCAGGCAGCTCTAGGCCAATGGAGCACACCCAGAGCAGAAGTTCTACTTCAGCTAGATCAGGCCACCAACAAAGTGCGTTTCACAGGCCTTGGTACGAGATTTTCTCTCAGGCTGTAAGAGCACTGGGCAGAGCCAGTTGTTTCTTAGCTTCCCAAAGAGCTGGAAGCAAGATGCTTTGGGGTCTCCCTGCCCCTTTGCCAACAAGGCCGTCCTTTGGGCCTTTCAGCTCTAGGCCAATGGAGCACACCCAGAGCAGAAGTTCTACCTCAGCCAGATAAGGCCTGCCAAGAAACTGCGTTTCAAAGGCTTTGGTAAGAGATGTTGCCGGTACTCTGTCAGAGCACTGGGCAGAGACAGTTGTTTCTTAGCTTTCCAATGAGCTGGAAGCAAGATGCTTTGGGGCCTCTCTGCCCCTTTGCAAACAAGGCATCCCTTTGGGCCTTTCAGCTCTAGGGCAATGGAGCACACCCAGAGCAGAAGTTCTACCTCAGCCAGATCAGGCCTGCCAAGAAACTGCTTTTCACAGGCCTTCGTAAGAGGTGTTCCCGGAAGGCTGTAAGAGTACCTGGCAGAGCGAGTTGTTTCTTAGCTTCAAAAACAGCTGGAAGCAACATGATTTGGGGCCTCTCTCCCCCTTTGGAAACAAAGCAGCCTTTGTGCCTGGCAGCTCTAGGCCAAAGTAGCACACCCAGAGCACAAGTTCTACCTCAGCCAGATAAGGCCTGTCAAGAAGCTGCGTTTCACAGGCCTTTGTATGTGACGTTCCCGGTTGGCTTTGAGAGCACTGTGCAGAGCCAGTTGTTTTAGCTTCCCAGAGAGCAGGAAGCAAGATGCTTTGGGGCCTCTCTCACACTTTGGGAATAAAGGCAGCCCTTTGGGCCTGGCAGCCCTAGGCCAATGGAGTACACCCAGAGCAGAAGTTCTACCTCAGCCAGATCAGGCCTTCCAAGAAACTGCGTCTCACAGGCCTGTCTCTGTCACGTTGCCGGTAGGCTGTGAGAGCACTGTGCAGAGCCAGTTGTTTCTTAGCTTCCCAAAGATTTGGAAGCAAGATACTTTGGGGACTCTCAGCCCCTTTGGAAACAAGGCGGCCCTTTGGGCCTGGCAGCTCTAGGCCAAAGTAGCACGCCCAGAGCAGGAGTTCTACTTCAGCCAGATCAGGCCTGCCAAGAAACTGCGTTTCACAGGCCTTGGTAAGAGATGTTCCCGGTAGGCTGTAAGAGCACTGGGCAGAGCCAGTTGTTTCTTACCTTCCTGAAAAGCTGGAAGCAAGACGCTTGGGACCCCTCTGCCCGTTTGGGAACAAGGCAGCCTTTTGGGTCGGGAAGCTCTAGGCCAATGGAGCACACGCAGAGCAGGAGTTCTACTTCAGCCTGATCAGGCCTGCAAAGAAACAGCGTTTGACAGGCCTTGGTAAGAGATGTTCCCGGTAGGTGTAAGAGCACTGGGCAGAGCCAGTTGTTTCTTAGCTTCGCAAAGACCGGGAAGCAAGATGCTTTGGGCCTCTCTGCCCCTTGGAAACAGGGCAGCACTTGGGGCCTGGCAGCTCTAGGGCAATGGAGCACACCCAGAGCCGGAGTTCTACTTCAGCCAGATGAGGCCTGCCAAGAAACTGCGTTTCACAGGCCTTTCAAAGACATGTTCCCGGTAGGCTGTAAGAGCACGGGGCAGAGCGAGTTGGTTCTTAGCTTCCCAGAGAGCTGGAAGCAAGAGGCTTTGGGGCCTCTCTGCCCCTTTGCAAACAAGGCAGCACCTTGGGCCTGGCAGCTCTAGGGCAATGGAGCACACCCAGAGCAGAAGTTCTACTTCAGCCAAATCAGGCCTGCCAGGAAACGGCGTTTCACAGGCCTTGGTAAGAGATGTTCCCGGTAGGCTGTAAGAGCACTGGGCAACGCCAGATGTTTCTTAGCTTCCCGAAGAGCTGGAAGCAAGATGCTTTGGTGCCACTCTCTCACTTTGGAATCAAGGCAGCCCTTTGGGGCAGGTAGCTCCAGGCCAGTGGAGCACACCCAGAGCAGAAGTTCTACTTCGGCCGGTTCAGGCCACCAACAAACTGCGTTTCACAGGCCTTGGTAAGAGATGTTCCCGGTAGGCTGTAAGAGCACTGGGCAACGCCAGATGTTTCTTAGCTTCCCGAAGAGCTGGAAGCAAGATGCTTTGGGGCCTCTCTGCCCCTTTGCAAACAAGGCGGCCCTTTGGGCCAGGCAGCTCTAGGCCAATGGAGCACACCCAGAGCAGAAGTTCTACTTCAGCTAGATCAGGCCACCAACAAAGTGCGTTTCACAGGCCTTGGTAAGAGATTTTCTCTCAGGCTGTAAGAGCACTGGGCAGAGCCAGTTGTTTCTTAGCTTCCCAAAGAGCTGGAAGCAAGATGCTTTGGGGGCTCCCTGCCCCTTTGCCAACAAGGCCGACCTTTGGGCCTTTCAGCTCTAGGCCAATGGAGCACACCCAGAGCAGAAGTTCTACCTCAGCCAGATAAGGCCTGCCAAGAAACTGCGTTTCAAAGGCTTTGGTAAGAGATGTTCCCGGTACTCTGTCAGAGCACTGGGCAGAGACAGTTGTCTCTTAGCTTCCCAATGAGCTGGAAGCAAGATGCTTTGGGGCCTCTCTGCCCCTTTGCAAACAAGGCATCCCTTTGGGCCTTTCAGCTCTAGGGCAATGGAGCACACCCAGAGCAGAAGTTCTACCTCAGCCAGATCAGGCCTGCCAAGAAACTGCTTTTCACAGGCCTTCGTAAGAGGTGTTCCCGGAAGGCTGTAAGAGTACCTGGCAGAGCGAGTTGTTTCTTAGCTTCAAAAACAGCTGGAAGCAACATGATTTGGGGCCTCTCTCCCCCTTTGGAAACAAAGCAGCCTTTGTGCCTGGCAGCTCTAGGCCAAAGTAGCACACCCAGAGCACAAGTTCTACCTCAGCCAGATAAGGCCTGTCAAGAAGCTGCGTTTCACAGGCCTTTGTATGTGACGTTCCCGGTTGGCTTTGAGAGCACTGTGCAGAGCCAGTTGTTTTAGCTACCCAGAGAGCAGGAAGCAAGATGCTTTGGGGCCTCTCTCACACTTTGGAAATAAAGGCAGCCCTTTGGGCCTGGCAGCCCTAGGCCAATGGAGTACACCCAGAGCAGAAGTTCTACCTCAGCCAGATCAGGCCTTCCAAGAAACTGCGTCTCACAGGCCTGTCTCTGTCACGTTGCCGGTAGGCTGTGAGAGCACTGTGCAGAGCCAGTTGTTTCTTAGCTTCCCAAAGATTTGGAAGCAAGATACTTTGGGGACTCTCAGCCCCTTTGGAAACAAGGCGGCCCTTTGGGCCTGGCAGCTCTAGGCCAAAGTAGCACGCCCAGAGCAGGAGTTCTACTTCAGCCAGATCAGGCCTGCCAAGAAACTGCGTTTCACAGGCCTTGGTAAGAGATGTTCCCGGTAGGCTGTAAGAGCACTGGGCAGAGCCAGTTGTTTCTTACCTTCCTGAAAAGCTGGAAGCAAGACGCTTGGGACCCCTCTGCCCGTTTGGGAACAAGGCAGCCTTTTGGGTCGGGAAGCTCTAGGCCAATGGAGCACACGCAGAGCAGGAGTTCTACTTCAGCCTGATCAGGCCTGCAAAGAAACAGCGTTTGACAGGCCTTGGTAAGAGATGTTCCCGGTAGGTGTAAGAGCACTGGGCAGAGCCAGTTGTTTCTTAGCTTCGCAAAGACCGGGAAGCAAGATGCTTTGGGCCTCTCTGCCCCTTGGAAACAGGGCAGCACTTGGGGCCTGGCAGCTCTAGGGCAATGGAGCACACCCAGAGCCGGAGTTCTACTTCAGCCAGATGAGGCCTGCCAAGAAACTGCGTTTCACAGGCCTTTCAAAGACATGTTCCCGGTAGGCTGTAAGAGCACGGGGCAGAGCGAGTTGGTTCTTAGCTTCCCAGAGAGCTGGAAGCAAGAGGCTTTGGGGCCTCTCTGCCCCTTTGGAAACAAGGCAGCACCTTGGGCCTGGCAGCTCTAGGGCAATGGAGCACACCCAGAGCAGAAGTTCTACTTCAGCCAAATCAGGCCTGCCAGGAAACGGCGTTTCACAGGCCTTGGTAAGAGATGTTCCCGGTAGGCTGTAAGAGCACTGGGCAACGCCAGATGTTTCTTAGCTTCCCGAAGAGCTGGAAGCAAGATGCTTTGGTGCCACTCTCTCACTTTGGAATCAAGGCAGCCCTTTGGGGCAGGTAGCTCCAGGCCAGTGGAGCACACCCAGAGCAGAAGTTCTACTTCGGCCGGTTCAGGCCACCAACAAACTGCGTTTCACAGGCCTTGGTAAGAGATGTTCCCGGTAGGCTGTAAGAGCACTGGGCAACGCCAGATGTTTCTTAGCTTCCCGAAGAGCTGGAAGCAAGATGCTTTGGGGCCTCTCTGCCCCTTTGCAAACAAGGCGGCCCTTTGGGCCAGGCAGCTCTAGGCCAATGGAGCACACCCAGAGCAGAAGTTCTACTTCAGCTAGATCAGGCCACCAACAAAGTGCGTTTCACAGGCCTTGGTAAGAGATTTTCTCTCAGGCTGTAAGAGCACTGGGCAGAGCCATTTGTTTCTTAGCTTCCCAAAGAGCTGGAAGCAAGATGCTTTGGGGGCTCCCTGCCCCTTTGCCAACAAGGGCGACCTTTAGGCCTTTCAGCTCTAGGCCAATGGAGCACACCCAGAGCAGAAGTCCTACTTTAGCCAGATCAGGCCTGCCAAGGAACTGCGTTTCAGAGGCCTTTGTATGTGACGTTCCCGGTAGGCTGTGAGAGCACGGTGCAGAACCAGTTGTTTCCTTGTTTCCCAAACAGCTGGAAGCAAGACGCTTTGGGGCCTCTCTGCCCCTTTGGAAACAAGGCAGCACGTTGGGTCTGGCAGCTCTAGGGCAAGGGAGCACAACCAGAGCCGAAGTTCTACTTCTTCCAGATCAGGCCTGCCTAGACAGTGCGTTTCACAGGCCTTGATAAGAGATGTTCTCTTAGGCTATAAGAGCACTGGGCACAGCCAGTTGTTTCTTAGCTTCCCAAGAGGTGGAAGCAAGATGCTTTGGGGCCTCTCTCCCCCTTTGGAAACAAGGCAGCCCTTTGGGCCTTTCAGCTCTAGGGCAATGGAGCACACCCAGAGCAGAAGTTCTACCTCAGCCAGATCAGGCCTGCCAAGAAACTGCTTTTCACAGGCCTTCGTAAGAGGTGTTCCCGGAAGGCTGTAAGAGTACCTGGCAGAGCGAGTTGTTTCTTAGCTTCAAAAACAGCTGGAAGCAACATGATTTGGGGCCTCTCTCCCCCTTTGGAAACAAAGCAGCCTTTGTGCCTGGCAGCTCTAGGCCAAAGTAGCACACCCAGAGCACAAGTTCTACCTCAGCCAGATAAGGCCTGTCAAGAAGCTGCGTTTCACAGGCCTTTGTATGTGACGTTCCCGGTTGGTTTTGAGAGCACTGTGCAGAGCCAGTTGTTTTAGCTTCCCAGAGAGCAGGAAGCAAGATGCTTTGGGGCCTCTCTCACACTTTGGAAATAAAGGCAGCCCTTAGGGCCTTTCAGCTCTAGGCCAATGGAGTACACCCAGAGCAGAAGTTCTACCTCAGCCAGATCAGGCCTTCCAAGAAACTGCGTCTCACAGGCCTTTCTCTGTCACGTTGCCGGTAGGCTGTGAGAGCACTGTGCAGAGCCAGTTGTTTCTTAGCTTCCCAAAGATTTGGAAGCAAGATGCTTTGGGGACTCTCAGCCCCTTTGGAAACAAGGCGGCCCTTTGGGCCTGGCAGCTCTTGGCCAAAGTAGCACGCCCAGAGCCGGAGTTCTACTTCAGCCAGATCAGGCCTGCCAGGAAACTGCGTTTCACAGGCCTTGGTAAGAGATGTTCCCGGTAGGCTGTAAGAGCACTGGGCAGAGCCAGTTGTTTCTTACCTTCCTGAAAAGCTGGAAGCAAGATGCTTGGGACCCCTCTGCCCGTTTGGGAACAAGGCAGCCTTTTGGGTCGGGAAGCTCTAGGCCAATGGAGCACACGCAGAGCAGGAGTTCTACTTCAGCCTGATCAGGCCTGCAAAGAAACAGCGTTTGACAGGCCTTGGTAAGAGATGTTCCCGGTAGGTGTAAGAGCACTGGGCAGAGCCAGTTGTGTCTTAGCTTCGCAAAGACCGGGAAGCAAGATGCTTTGGGCCTCTCTGCCCCTTGGAAACAGGGCAGCACTTTGGGCCTGGCAGCTCTAGGGCAATGGAGCACACCCAGAGCCGGAGTTCTACTTCAGCCAGATGAGGCCTGCCAAGAAACTGCGTTTCACAGGCCTTTCAAAGACATGTTCCCGGTAGGCTGTAAGAGCACGGGGCAGAGCGAGTTGGTTCTTAGCTTCCCAGAGAGCTGGAAGCAAGATGCTTTGGGGCCTCTCTGCCCCTTTGGAAACAAGGCAGCACCTTGGGCCTGGCAGCTCTAGGGCAATGGAGCACACCCAGAGCAGAAGTTCTACTTCAGCCAAATCAGGCCTGCCAGGAAACGGCGTTTCAAAGACCTTGGTAAGAGATGTTCCCGGTAGGCTGTAAGAGCACTGGGCAACGCCAGATGTTTCTTAGCTCCCGTAGAGCTGGAAGCAAGATGCTTTGGGGCCTCTCATCCCCTTTGCAAACAAGGCCGACCTTTGGGCCAGGCAGCTCTAGGCCAATGGAGCACACCCAGAGCAGAAGTTCTACCTCAGCCAGATAAGGCCTGCCAAGAAACTGCGTTTCAAAGGCTTTGGTAAGAGATGTTCCCGGTACTCTGTCAGAACACTGGGCAGAGACAGTTGTTTCTTAGCTTCCCAATGAGCTGGAAGCAAGATGCTTTGGGGCCTCTCTGCCCCTTTGCAAACAAGGCATCCCTTTGGGCCTTTCAGCTCTAGGGCAATGGAGCACACCCAGAGCAGAAGTTCTACCTCAGCCAGATCAGGCCTGCCAAGAAACTGCTTTTCACAGGCCTTCGTAAGAGGTGTTCCCGGAAGGCTGTAAGAGTACCTGGCAGAGCGAGTTGTTTCTTAGCTTCAAAAACAGCTAGAAGCAACATGATTTGGGGCCTCTCTCCCCCTTTGGAAACAAAGCAGCCTTTGTGCCTGGCAGCTCTAGGCCAAAGTAGCACACCCAGAGCACAAGTTCTACCTCAGCCAGATAAGGCCTGTCAAGAAGCTGCGTTTCACAGGCCTTTGTATGTGACGTTCCCGGTTGGCTTTGAGAGCACTGTGCAGAGCCAGTTGTTTTAGCTTCCCAGAGAGCAGGAAGCAAGATGCTTTGGGGCCTCTCTCACACTTTGGAAATAAAGGCAGCCCTTTGGGCCTGGCAGCCCTAGGCCAATGGAGTACACCCAGAGCAGAAGTTCTACCTCAGCCAGATCAGGCCTGCCAGGAAACTGCGTTTCACAGGCCTTGGTAAGAGATGTTCCCGGTAGGCTGTAAGAGCACTGGGCAGAGCCAGTTGTTTCTTACCTTCCTGAAAAGCTGGAAGCAAGATGCTTGGGACCCCTCTGCCCGTTTGGGAACAAGGCAGCCTTTTGGGTCGGGAAGCTCTAGGCCAATGGAGCACACGCAGAGCAGGAGTTCTACTTCAGCCAGATCAGGCCTGCAAAGAAACAGCGTTTGACAGGCCTTGGTAAGAGATGTTCCCGGTAGGTGTAAGAGCACTGGGCAGAGCCAGTTGTGTCTTAGCTTCGCAAAGACCGGGAAGCAAGATGCTTTGGGCCTCTCTGCCCCTTGGAAACAGGGCAGCACTTTGGGCCTGGCAGCTCTAGGGCAATGGAGCACACCCAGAGCCGGAGTTCTACTTCAGCCAGATGAGGCCTGCCAAGAAACTGCGTTTCACAGGCCTTTCAAAGACATGTTCCCGGTAGGCTGTAAGAGCACGGGGCAGAGCGAGTTGGTTCTTAGCTTCCCAGAGAGCTGGAAGCAAGATGCTTTGGGGCCTCTCTGCCCCTTTGGAAACAAGGCAGCACCTTGGGCCTGGCAGCTCTAGGGCAATGGAGCACACCCAGAGCAGAAGTTCTACTTCAGCCAAATCAGGCCTGCCAGGAAACGGCGTTTCACAGGCCTTGGTAAGAGATGTTCCCGGTAGGCTGTAAGAGCACTGGGCAACGCCAGATGTTTCTTAGCTTCCCGAAGAGCTGGAAGCGAGAAGCTTTGGTGCCACTCTCTCACTTTGGACTCAAGGCAGCCCTTTGGGGCAGGTAGATCTAGGCCAGTGGAGCACACCCAGAGCAGAAGTTTTACTTGGGCCAGTTCAGGCCACCAACAAACTGCGTTTCACAGGCCTTGGTAAGAGATGTTCCCGGTAGGCTGTAAGAGCACTGGGCAACGCCAGATGTTTCTTAGCTTCCCGAAGAGCTGGAAGCAAGATGCTTTGGGGCCTCTCATCCCCTTTGCAAACAAGGCGGCCCTATGGGCCAGGCAGCTCTAGGCCAATGGAGCACACCCAGAGCAGAAGTTCTACTTCGGCCAGTTCAGGCCACCAACAAACTGCGTTTCACAGGCCTTGGCAAGAGATGTTCCCGGTAGGCTGTAAGAGCACTGGGCAACGCCAGATGTTTCTTAGCTTCCCGAAGAGCTGGAAGCAAGATGCTTTGGGGCCTCTCATCCCCTTTGCAAACAAGGCCGACCTTTGGGCCAGGCAGCTCTAGGCCAATGGAGCACACCCAGAGCAGAAGTTCTACTTCGGCCAGTTCAGGCCACCAACAAACTGCGTTTCACAGGCCTTGGCAAGAGATGTTCCCGGTAGGCTGTAAGAGCACTGGGCAGAGCCATTTGTTTCTTAGCTTCCCAAAGAGCTGGAAGCAAGATGCTTTGGGGGCTCCCTGCCCCTTTGCCAACAAGGGCGACCTTTGGGCCTTTCAGCTCTAGGCCAATGGAGCACACCCAGAGCAGAAGTCCTACTTCAGCCAGATCAGGCCTGCCAAGGAACTGCGTTTCAGAGGCCTTTGTATGTGACGTTCCCGGTAGGCTGTGAGAGCACGGTGCAGAGCCAGTTGTTTCCTTGTTTCCCAAACAGCTGGAAGCAAGACGCTTTGGGGCCTCTCTGCCCCTTTGGAAACAAGGCAGCACGTTGGGTCTGGCAGCTCTAGGGCAATGGAGCACAACCAGAGCCGAAGTTCTACTTCTTCCAGATCAGGCCTGCCTAGACAGTGCGTTTCACAGGCCTTGATAAGAGATGTTCTCTTAGGCTATAAGAGCACTGGGCACAGCCAGTTGTTTCTTAGCTTCCCAAGAGGTGGAAGCAAGATGCTTTGGGGCCTCTCTCCCCCTTTGGAAACAAGGCAGCCCTTTGGGCCTTTCAGCTCTAGGGCAATGGAGCACACCCAGAGCAGAAGTTCTACCTCAGCCAGATCAGGCCTGCCAAGAAACTGCTTTTCACAGGCCTTCGTAAGAGGTGTTCCCGGAAGGCTGTAAGAGTACCTGGCAGAGCGAGTTGTTTCTTAGCTTCAAAAACAGCTGGAAGCAACATGATTTGGGGCCTCTCTCCCCCTTTGGAAACAAAGCAGCCTTTGTGCCTGGCAGCTCTAGGCCAAAGTAGCACACCCAGAGCACAAGTTCTACCTCAGCCAGATAAGGCCTGTCAAGAAGCTGCGTTTCACAGGCCTTTGTATGTGACGTTCCCGGTTGGTTTTGAGAGCACTGTGCAGAGCCAGTTGTTTTAGCTTCCCAGAGAGCAGGAAGCAAGATGCTTTGGGGCCTCTCTCACACTTTGGAAATAAAGGCAGCCCTTTGGGCCTGGCAGCCCTAGGCCAATGGAGTACACCCAGAGCAGAAGTTCTACCTCAGCCAGATCAGGCCTTCCAAGAAACTGCGTCTCACAGGCCTTTCTCTGTCACGTTGCCGGTAGGCTGTGAGAGCACTGTGCAGAGCCAGTTGTTTCTTAGCTTCCCAAAGATTTGGAAGCAAGATGCTTTGGGGACTCTCAGCCCCTTTGGAAACAAGGCGGCCCTTTGGGCCTGGCAGCTCTAGGCCAAAGTAGCACGCCCAGAGCAGGAGTTCTACTTCAGCCAGATCAGGCCTGCCAGGAAACTGCGTTTCACAGGCCTTGGTAAGAGATGTTCCCGGTAGGCTGTAAGAGCACTGGGCAGAGCCAGTTGTTTCTTACCTTCCTGAAAAGCTGGAAGCAAGATGCTTGGGACCCCTCTGCCCGTTTGGGAACAAGGCAGCCTTTTGGGTCGGGAAGCTCTAGGCCAATGGAGCACACGCAGAGCAGGAGTTCTACTTCAGCCTGATCAGGCCTGCAAAGAAACAGCGTTTGACAGGCCTTGGTAAGAGATGTTCCCGGTAGGTGTAAGAGCACTGGGCAGAGCCAGTTGTGTCTTAGCTTCGCAAAGACCGGGAAGCAAGATGCTTTGGGCCTCTCTGCCCCTTGGAAACAGGGCAGCACTTTGGGCCTGGCAGCTCTAGGCCAATGGAGCACACCCAGAGCCGGAGTTCTACTTCAGCCAGATGAGGCCTGCCAAGAAACTGCGTTTCACAGGCCTTTCAAAGACATGTTCCCGGTAGGCTGTAAGAGCACTGGGCAACGCCAGATGTTTCTTAGCTTCCCGAAGAGCTGGAAGCGAGAAGCTTTGGTGCCACTCTCTCACTTTGGACTCAAGGTAGCCCTTTGGGGCAGGTAGATCCAGGCCAGTGGAGCACACCCAGAGCAGAAGTTCTACTTGGGCCAGTTCAGGCCACCAACAAACTGCGTTTCACAGGCCTTGGTAAGAGATGTTCCCGGTAGGCTGTAAGAGCACTGGGCAACGCCAGATGTTTCTTAGCTTCCCGAAGAGCTGGAAGCAAGATGCTTTGGGGCCTCTCATCCCCTTTGCAAACAAGGCGGCCCTATGGGCCAGGCAGCTCTAGGCCAATGGAGCACACCCAGAGCAGAAGTTCTACTTCGGCCAGTTCAGGCCACCAACAAACTGCGTTTCACAGGCCTTGGCAAGAGATGTTCCCGGTAGGCTGTAAGAGCACTGGGCAGAGCCATTTGTTTCTTAGCTTCCCAAAGAGCTGGAAGCAAGATGCTTTGGGGGCTCCCTGCCCCTTTGCCAACAAGGGCGACCTTTGGGCCTTTCAGCTCTAGGCCAATGGAGCACACCCAGAGCAGAAGTCCTACTTCAGCCAGATCAGGCCTGCCAAGGAACTGCGTTTCAGAGGCCTTTGTATGTGACGTTCCCGGTAGGCTGTGAGAGCACGGTGCAGA
Source organism: Equus asinus (assembly GCF_041296235.1). Lineage (NCBI taxonomy): Eukaryota > Metazoa > Chordata > Mammalia > Perissodactyla > Equidae > Equus > Equus asinus. Next base: position 3,545,047 of record NW_027225523.1, read on the forward strand.
GCCAGTTGTTTCCTTGTTTCCCAAACAGCTGGAAGCAAGACGCTTTGGGGCCTCTCTGCCCCTTTGGAAACAAGGCAGCACGTTGGGTCTGGCAGCTCTAGGGCAATGGAGCACAACCAGAGCCGAAGTTCTACTTCTTCCAGATCAGGCCTGCCTAGACAGTGCGTTTCACAGGCCTTGATAAGAGATGTTCTCTTAGGCTATAAGAGCTCTGGGCACAGCCAGTTGTTTCTTAGCTTCCCAAGAGGTGGAAGCAAGATGCTTTGGGGCCTCTCTCCCCCTTTGGAAACAAGGCAGCCCTTTGGGCCTTTCAGCTCTAGGGCAATGGAGCACACCCAGAGCAGAAGTTCTACCTCAGCCAGATCAGGCCTGCCAAGAAACTGCTTTTCACAGGCCTTCGTAAGAGGTGTTCCCGGAAAGCTGTAAGAGTACCTGGCAGAGCGAGTTGTTTCTTAGCTTCAAAAACAGCTGGAAGCAACATGATTTGGGGCCTCTCTCCCCCTTTGGAAACAAAGCAGCCTTTGTGCCTGGCAGCTCTAGGCCAAAGTAGCACACCCAGAGCACAAGTTCTACCTCAGCCAGATAAGGCCTGTCAAGAAGCTGCGTTTCACAGGCCTTTGTATGTGACGTTCCCGGTTGGTTTTGAGAGCACTGTGCAGAGCCAGTTGTTTTAGCTTCCCAGAGAGCAGGAAGCAAGATGCTTTGGGGCCTCTCTCACACTTTGGAAATAAAGGCAGCCCTTAGGGCCTTTCAGCTCTAGGCCAATGGAGTACACCCAGAGCAGAAGTTCTACCTCAGCCAGATCAGGCCTTCCAAGAAACTGCGTCTCACAGGCCTTTCTCTGTCACGTTGCCGGTAGGCTGTGAGAGCACTGTGCAGAGCCAGTTGTTTCTTAGCTTCCCAAAGATTTGGAAGCAAGATGCTTTGGGGACTCTCAGCCCCTTTGGAAACAAGGCGGCCCTTTGGGCCTGGCAGCTCTTGGCCAAAGTAGCACGCCCAGAGCCGGAGTTCTACTTCAGCCAGATCAGGCCTGCCAGGAAACTGCGTTTCACAGGCCTTGGTAAGAGATGTTCCCGGTAGGCTGTAAGAGCACTGGGCAGAGCCAGTTGTTTCTTACCTTCCTGAAAAGCTGGAAGCAAGATGCTTGGGACCCCTCTGCCCGTTTGGGAACAAGGCAGCCTTTTGGGTCGGGAAGCTCTAGGCCAATGGAGCACACGCAGAGCAGGAGTTCTACTTCAGCCTGATCAGGCCTGCAAAGAAACAGCGTTTGACAGGCCTTGGTAAGAGATGTTCCCGGTAGGTGTAAGAGCACTGGGCAGAGCCAGTTGTGTCTTAGCTTCGCAAAGACCGGGAAGCAAGATGCTTTGGGCCTCTCTGCCCCTTGGAAACAGGGCAGCACTTTGGGCCTGGCAGCTCTAGGGCAATGGAGCACACCCAGAGCCGGAGTTCTACTTCAGCCAGATGAGGCCTGCCAAGAAACTGCGTTTCACAGGCCTTTCAAAGACATGTTCCCGGTAGGCTGTAAGAGCACGGGGCAGAGCGAGTTGGTTCTTAGCTTCCCAGAGAGCTGGAAGCAAGATGCTTTGGGGCCTCTCTGCCCCTTTGGAAACAAGGCAGCACCTTGGGCCTGGCAGCTCTAGGGCAATGGAGCACACCCAGAGCAGAAGTTCTACTTCAGCCAAATCAGGCCTGCCAGGAAACGGCGTTTCACAGGCCTTGGTAAGAGATGTTCCTGGTAGGCTGTAAGAGCACTGGGCAACGCCAGATGTTTCTTAGCTTCCCGAAGAGCTGGAAGCGAGAAGCTTTGGTGCCACTCTCTCACTTTGGACTCAAGGCAGCCCTTTGGGGCAGGTAGATCTAGGCCAGTGGAGCACACCCAGAGCAGAAGTTCTACTTCGGCCAGTTCAGGCCACCAACAAACTGCGTTTCACAGGCCTTGGTAAGAGATGTTCCCGGTAGGCTGTAAGAGCACTGGGCAACGCCAGATGTTTCTTAGCTTCCCGAAGAGCTGGAAGCAAGATGCTTTGGGGCCTCTCATCCCCTTTGCAAACAAGGCCGACCTTTGGGCCTTTCAGCTCTAGGCCAATGGAGCACACCCAGAGCAGAAGTTCTACCTCAGCCAGATAAGGCCTGCCAAGAAACTGCGTTTCAAAGGCTTTGGTAAGAGATGTTCCCGGTACTCTGTTAGAGCACTGGGCAGAGCCATTTGTTTCTTAGCTTCCCAAAGAGCTGGAAGCAAGATGCTTTGGGGGCTCCCTGCCCCTTTGCCAACAAGGGCGACCTTTGGGCCTTTCAGCTCTAGGCCAATGGAGCACACCCAGAGCAGAAGTCCTACTTCAGCCAGATCAGGCCTGCCAAGGAACTGCGTTTCAGAGGCCTTTGTATGTGACGTTCCCGGTAGGCTGTGAGAGCACGGTGCAGAGCCAGTTGTTTCCTTGTTTCCCAAACAGCTGGAAGCAAGACGCTTTGGGGCCTCTCTGCCCCTTTGGAAACAAGGCAGCACGTTGGGTCTGGCAGCTCTAGGGCAATGAAGCACAACCAGAGCCGAAGTTCTACTTCTTCCAGATCAGGCCTGCCTAGACAGTGCGTTTCACAGGCCTTGATAAGAGATGTTCTCTTAGGCTATAAGAGCACTGGGCACAGCCAGTTGTTTCTTAGCTTCCCAAGAGGTGGAAGCAAGATGCTTTGGGGCCTCTCTCCCCCTTTGGAAACAAGGCAGCCCTTTGGGCCTTTCAGCTCTAGGGCAATGGAGCACACCCAGAGCAGAAGTTCTACCTCAGCCAGATCAGGCCTGCCAAGAAACTGCTTTTCACAGGCCTTCGTAAGAGGTGTTCCCGGAAGGCTGTAAGAGTACCTGGCAGAGCGAGTTGTTTCTTAGCTTCAAAAACAGCTGGAAGCAACATGATTTGGGGCCTCTCTCCCCCTTTGGAAACAAAGCAGCCTTTGTGCCTGGCAGCTCTAGGCCAAAGTAGCACACCCAGAGCACAAGTTCTACCTCAGCCAGATAAGGCCTGTCAAGAAGCTGCGTTTCACAGGCCTTTGTATGTGACGTTCCCGGTTGGCTTTGAGAGCACTGTGCAGAGCCAGTTGTTTTAGCTTCCCAGAGAGCAGGAAGCAAGATGCTTTGGGGCCTCTCTCACACTTTGGAAATAAAGGCAGCCCTTTGGGCCTGGCAGCCCTAGGCCAATGGAGTACACCCAGAGCAGAAGTTCTACCTCAGCCAGATCAGGCCTTCCAAGAAACTGCGTCTCACAGGCCTTTCTCTGTCACGTTGCCGGTAGGCTGTGAGAGCACTGTGCAGAGCCAGTTGTTTCTTAGCTTCCCAAAGATTTGGAAGCAAGATGCTTTGGGGACTCTCAGCCCCTTTGGAAACAAGGCGGCCCTTTGGGCCTGGCAGCTCTTGGCCAAAGTAGCACGCCCAGAGCCGGAGTTCTACTTCAGCCAGATCAGGCCTGCCAGGAAACTGCGTTTCACAGGCCTTGGTAAGAGATGTTCCCGGTAGGCTGTAAGAGCACTGGGCAGAGCCAGTTGTTTCTTACCTTCCTGAAAAGCTGGAAGCAAGATGCTTGGGACCCCTCTGCCCGTTTGGGAACAAGGCAGCCTTTTGGGTCGGGAAGCTCTAGGCCAATGGAGCACACGCAGAGCAGGAGTTCTACTTCAGCCTGATCAGGCCTGCAAAGAAACAGCGTTTGACAGGCCTTGGTAAGAGATGTTCCCGGTAGGTGTAAGAGCACTGGGCAGAGCCAGTTGTGTCTTAGCTTCGCAAAGACCGGGAAGCAAGATGCTTTGGGCCTCTCTGCCCCTTGGAAACAGGGCAGCACTTGGGGCCTGGCAGCTCTAGGGCAATGGAGCACACCCAGAGCCGGAGTTCTACTTCAGCCAGATGAGGCCTGCCAAGAAACTGCGTTTCACAGGCCTTTCAAAGACATGTTCCCGGTAGGCTGTAAGAGCACGGGGCAGAGCGAGTTGGTTCTTAGCTTCCCAGAGAGCTGGAAGCAAGATGCTTTGGGGCCTCTCTGCCCCTTTGGAAACAAGGCAGCACCTTGGGCCTGGCAGCTCTAGGGCAATGGAGCACACCCAGAGCAGAAGTTCTACTTCAGCCAAATCAGGCCTGCCAGGAAACGGCGTTTCAAAGACCTTGGTAAGAGATGTTCGCGGTAGGCTGTAAGAGCACTGGGCAACGCCAGATGTTTCTTAGCTTCCCGTAGAGCTGGAAGCAAGATGCTTTGGGGCCTCTCATCCCCTTTGCAAACAAGGCGGCCCTATGGGCCAGGCAGCTCTAGGCCAATGGAGCACACCCAGAGCAGAAGTTCTACTTCGGCCAGTTCAGGCCACCAACAAACTGCGTTTCACAGGCCTTGGTAAGAGATGTTCCCGGTAGGCTGTAAGAGCACTGGGCAACGCCAGATGTTTCTTAGCTTCCCGAAGAGCTGGAAGCAAGATGCTTTGGGGCCTCTCATCCCCTTTGCAAACAAGGCCGACCTTTGGGCCAGGCAGCTCTAGGCCAATGGAGCACACCCAGAGCAGAAGTTCTACCTCAGCCAGATAAGGCCTGCCAAGAAACTGCGTTTCAAAGGCTTTGGTAAGAGATGTTCCCGGTACTCTGTTAGAGCACTGGGCAGAGCCATTTGTTTCTTAGCTTCCCAAAGAGCTGGAAGCAAGATGCTTTGGGGGCTCCCTGCCCCTTTGCCAACAAGGGCGACCTTTGGGCCTTTCAGCTCTAGGCCAATGGAGCACACCCAGAGCAGAAGTCCTACTTCAGCCAGATCAGGCCTGCCAAGGAACTGCGTTTCAGAGGCCTTTGTATGTGACGTTCCCGGTAGGCTGTGAGAGCACGGTGCAGAGCCAGTTGTTTCCTTGTTTCCCAAACAGCTGGAAGCAAGACGCTTTGGGGCCTCTCTGCCCCTTTGGAAACAAGGCAGCACGTTGGGTCTGGCAGCTCTAGGGCAATGAAGCACAACCAGAGCCGAAGTTCTACTTCTTCCAGATCAGGCCTGCCTAGACAGTGCGTTTCACAGGCCTTGATAAGAGATGTTCTCTTAGGCTATAAGAGCACTGGGCACAGCCAGTTGTTTCTTAGCTTCCCAAGAGGTGGAAGCAAGATGCTTTGGGGCCTCTCTCCCCCTTTGGAAACAAGGCAGCCCTTTGGGCCTTTCAGCTCTAGGGCAATGGAGCACACCCAGAGCAGAAGTTCTACCTCAGCCAGATCAGGCCTGCCAAGAAACTGCTTTTCACAGGCCTTCGTAAGAGGTGTTCCCGGAAGGCTGTAAGAGTACCTGGCAGAGCGAGTTGTTTCTTAGCTTCAAAAACAGCTGGAAGCAACATGATTTGGGGCCTCTCTCCCCCTTTGGAAACAAAGCAGCCTTTGTGCCTGGCAGCTCTAGGCCAAAGTAGCACACCCAGAGCACAAGTTCTACCTCAGCCAGATAAGGCCTGTCAAGAAGCTGCGTTTCACAGGCCTTTGTATGTGACGTTCCCGGTTGGCTTTGAGAGCACTGTGCAGAGCCAGTTGTTTTAGCTTCCCAGAGAGCAGGAAGCAAGATGCTTTGGGGCCTCTCTCACACTTTGGAAATAAAGGCAGCCCTTTGGGCCTGGCAGCCCTAGGCCAATGGAGTACACCCAGAGCAGAAGTTCTACCTCAGCCAGATCAGGCCTTCCAAGAAACTGCGTCTCACAGGCCTTTCTCTGTCACGTTGCCGGTAGGCTGTGAGAGCACTGTGCAGAGCCAGTTGTTTCTTAGCTTCCCAAAGATTTGGAAGCAAGATGCTTTGGGGACTCACAGCCCCTTTGGAAACAAGGCGGCCCTTTGGGCCTGGCAGCTCTTGGCCAAAGTAGCACGCCCAGAGCCGGAGTTCTACTTCAGCCAGATCAGGCCTGCCAGGAAACTGCGTTTCACAGGCCTTGGTAAGAGATGTTCCCGGTAGGCTGTAAGAGCACTGGGCAGAGCCAGTTGTTTCTTACCTTCCTGAAAAGCTGGAAGCAAGATGCTTGGGACCCCTCTGCCCGTTTGGGAACAAGGCAGCCTTTTGGGTCGGGAAGCTCTAGGCCAATGGAGCACACGCAGAGCAGGAGTTCTACTTCAGCCTGATCAGGCCTGCAAAGAAACAGCGTTTGACAGGCCTTGGTAAGAGATGTTCCCGGTAGGTGTAAGAGCACTGGGCAGAGCCAGTTGTGTCTTAGCTTCGCAAAGACCGGGAAGCAAGATGCTTTGGGCCTCTCTGCCCCTTGGAAACAGGGCAGCACTTGGGGCCTGGCAGCTCTAGGGCAATGGAGCACACCCAGAGCCGGAGTTCTACTTCAGCCAGATGAGGCCTGCCAAGAAACTGCGTTTCACAGGCCTTTCAAAGACATGTTCCCGGTAGGCTGTAAGAGCACGGGGCAGAGCGAGTTGGTTCTTAGCTTCCCAGAGAGCTGGAAGCAAGATGCTTTGGGGCCTCTCTGCCCCTTTGGAAACAAGGCAGCACCTTGGGCCTGGCAGCTCTAGGGCAATGGAGCACACCCAGAGCAGAAGTTCTACTTCAGCCAAATCAGGCCTGCCAGGAAACGGCGTTTCAAAGACCTTGGTAAGAGATGTTCGCGGTAGGCTGTAAGAGCACTGGGCAACGCCAGATGTTTCTTAGCTTCCCGTAGAGCTGGAAGCAAGATGCTTTGGGGCCTCTCATCCCCTTTGCAAACAAGGCGGCCCTATGGGCCAGGCAGCTCTAGGCCAATGGAGCACACCCAGAGCAGAAGTTCTACTTCGGCCAGTTCAGGCCACCAACAAACTGCGTTTCACAGGCCTTGGTAAGAGATGTTCCCGGTAGGCTGTAAGAGCACTGGGCAACGCCAGATGTTTCTTAGCTTCCCGAAGAGCTGGAAGCAAGATGCTTTGGGGCCTCTCATCCCCTTTGCAAACAAGGCCGACCTTTGGGCCAGGCAGCTCTAGGCCAATGGAGCACACCCAGAGCAGAAGTTCTACCTCAGCCAGATAAGGCCTGCCAAGAAACTGCGTTTCAAAGGCTTTGGTAAGAGATGTTCCCGGTACTCTGTTAGAGCACTGGGCAGAGCCATTTGTTTCTTAGCTTCCCAAAGAGCTGGAAGCAAGATGCTTTGGGGGCTCCCTGCCCCTTTGCCAACAAGGGCGACCTTTGGGCCTTTCAGCTCTAGGCCAATGGAGCACACCCAGAGCAGAAGTCCTACTTCAGCCAGATCAGGCCTGCCAAGGAACTGCGTTTCAGAGGCCTTTGTATGTGACGTTCCCGGTAGGCTGTGAGAGCACGGTGCAGAGCCAGTTGTTTCCTTGTTTCCCAAACAGCTGGAAGCAAGACGCTTTGGGGCCTCTCTGCCCCTTTGGAAACAAGGCAGCACGTTGGGTCTGGCAGCTCTAGGGCAATGAAGCACAACCAGAGCCGAAGTTCTACTTCTTCCAGATCAGGCCTGCCTAGACAGTGCGTTTCACAGGCCTTGATAAGAGATGTTCTCTTAGGCTATAAGAGCACTGGGCACAGCCAGTTGTTTCTTAGCTTCCCAAGAGGTGGAAGCAAGATGCTTTGGGGCCTCTCTCCCCCTTTGGAAACAAGGCAGCCCTTTGGGCCTTTCAGCTCTAGGGCAATGGAGCACACCCAGAGCAGAAGTTCTACCTCAGCCAGATCAGGCCTGCCAAGAAACTGCTTTTCACAGGCCTTCGTAAGAGGTGTTCCCGGAAGGCTGTAAGAGTACCTGGCAGAGCGAGTTGTTTCTTAGCTTCAAAAACAGCTGGAAGCAACATGATTTGGGGCCTCTCTCCCCCTTTGGAAACAAAGCAGCCTTTGTGCCTGGCAGCTCTAGGCCAAAGTAGCACACCCAGAGCACAAGTTCTACCTCAGCCAGATAAGGCCTGTCAAGAAGCTGCGTTTCACAGGCCTTTGTATGTGACGTTCCCGGTTGGCTTTGAGAGCACTGTGCAGAGCCAGTTGTTTTAGCTTCCCAGAGAGCAGGAAGCAAGATGCTTTGGGGCCTCTCTCACACTTTGGAAATAAAGGCAGCCCTTTGGGCCTGGCAGCCCTAGGCCAATGGAGTACACCCAGAGCAGAAGTTCTACCTCAGCCAGATCAGGCCTTCCAAGAAACTGCGTCTCACAGGCCTTTCTCTGTCACGTTGCCGGTAGGCTGTGAGAGCACTGTGCAGAGCCAGTTGTTTCTTAGCTTCCCAAAGATTTGGAAGCAAGATGCTTTGGGGACTCTCAGCCCCTTTGGAAACAAGGCGGCCCTTTGGGCCTGGCAGCTCTAGGCCAAAGTAGCACGCCCAGAGCCGGAGTTCTACTTCAGCCAGATCAGGCCTGCCAGGAAACTGCGTTTCACAGGCCTTGGTAAGAGATGTTCCCGGTAGGCTGTAAGAGCACTGGGCAGAGCCAGTTGTTTCTTACCTTCCTGAAAAGCTGGAAGCAAGATGCTTGGGACCCCTCTGCCCGTTTGGGAACAAGGCAGCCTTTTGGGTCGGGAAGCTCTAGGCCAATGGAGCACACGCAGAGCAGGAGTTCTACTTCAGCCTGATCAGGCCTGCAAAGAAACAGCGTTTGACAGGCCTTGGTAAGAGATGTTCCCGGTAGGTGTAAGAGCACTGGGCAGAGCCAGTTGTGTCTTAGCTTCGCAAAGACCGGGAAGCAAGATGCTTTGGGCCTCTCTGCCCCTTGGAAACAGGGCAGCACTTTGGGCCTGGCAGCTCTAGGGCAATGGAGCACACCCAGAGCCGGAGTTCTACTTCAGCCAGATGAGGCCTGCCAAGAAACTGCGTTTCACAGGCCTTTCAAAGACATGTTCCCGGTAGGCTGTAAGAGCACGGGGCAGAGCGAGTTGGTTCTTAGCTTCCCAGAGAGCTGGAAGCAAGATGCTTTGGGGCCTCTCTGCCCCTTTGGAAACAAGGCAGCACCTTGGGCCTGGCAGCTCTAGGGCAATGGAGCACACCCAGAGCAGAAGTTCTACTTCAGCCAAATCAGGCCTGCCAGGAAACGGCGTTTCACAGGCCTTGGTAAGAGATGTTCCCGGTAGGCTGTAAGAGCACTGGGCAACGCCAGATGTTTCTTAGCTTCCCGAAGAGCTGGAAGCGAGAAGCTTTGGTGCCACTCTCTCACTTTGGACTCAAGGCAGCCCTTTGGGGCTGGTAGATCTAGGCCAGTGGAGCACACCCAGAGCAGAAGTTCTACTTCGGCCAGTTCAGGCCACCAACAAACTGCGTTTCACAGGCCTTGGTAAGAGATGTTCCCGGTAGGCTGTAAGAGCACTGGGCAACGCCAGATGTTTCTTAGCTTCCCGAAGAGCTGGAAGCAAGATGCTTTGGGGCCTCTCATCCCCTTTGCAAACAAGGCCGACCTTTGGGCCAGGCAGCTCTAGGCCAATGGAGCACACCCAGAGCAGAAGTTCTACCTCAGCCAGATAAGGCCTGCCAAGAAACTGCGTTTCAAAGGCTTTGGTAAGAGATGTTCCCGGTACTCTGTTAGAGCACTGGGCAGAGCCATTTGTTTCTTAGCTTCCCAAAGAGCTGGAAGCAAGATGCTTTGGGGGCTCCCTGCCCCTTTGCCAACAAGGGCGACCTTTGGGCCTTTCAGCTCTAGGCCAATGGAGCACACCCAGAGCAGAAGTCCTACTTCAGCCAGATCAGGCCTGCCAAGGAACTGCGTTTCAGAGGCCTTTGTATGTGACGTTCCCGGTAGGCTGTGAGAGCACGGTGCAGAGCCAGTTGTTTCCTTGTTTCCCAAACAGCTGGAAGCAAGACGCTTTGGGGCCTCTATGCCCCTTTGGAAACAAGGCAGCACGTTGGGTCTGGCAGCTCTAGGGCAATGAAGCACAACCAGAGCCGAAGTTCTACTTCTTCCAGATCAGGCCTGCCTAGACAGTGCGTTTCACAGGCCTTGATAAGAGATGTTCTCTTAGGCTATAAGAGCACTGGGCACAGCCAGTTGTTTCTTAGCTTCCCAAGAGGTGGAAGCAAGATGCTTTGGGGCCTCTCTCCCCCTTTGGAAACAAGGCAGCCCTTTGGGCCTTTCAGCTCTAGGGCAATGGAGCACACCCAGAGCAGAAGTTCTACCTCAGCCAGATCAGGCCTGCCAAGAAACTGCTTTTCACAGGCCTTCGTAAGAGGTGTTCCCGGAAGGCTGTAAGAGTACCTGGCAGAGCGAGTTGTTTCTTAGCTTCAAAAACAGCTGGAAGCAACATGATTTGGGGCCTCTCTCCCCCTTTGGAAACAAAGCAGCCTTTGTGCCTGGCAGCTCTAGGCCAAAGTAGCACACCCAGAGCACAAGTTCTACCTCAGCCAGATAAGGCCTGTCAAGAAGCTGCGTTTCACAGGCCTTTGTATGTGACGTTCCCGGTTGGCTTTGAGAGCACTGTGCAGAGCCAGTTGTTTTAGCTTCCCAGAGAGCAGGAAGCAAGATGCTTTGGGGCCTCTCTCACACTTTGGAAATAAAGGCAGCCCTTTAGGCCTTTCATCTCTAGGCCAATGGAGTACACCCAGAGCAGAAGTTCTACCTCAGCCAGATCAGGCCTTCCAAGAAACTGCGTCTCACAGGCCTTTCTCTGTCACGTTGCCGGTAGGCTGTGAGAGCACTGTGCAGAGCCAGTTGTTTCTTAGCTTCCCAAAGATTTGGAAGCAAGATGCTTTGGGGACTCTCAGCCCCTTTGGAAACAAGGCGGCCCTTTGGGACTGGCAGCTCTAGGCCAAAGTAGCACGCCCAGAGCAGGAGTTCTACTTCAGCCAGATCAGGCCTGCCAAGAAACTGCGTTTCACAGGCCTTGGTAAGAGATGTTCCCGGTAGGCTGTGAGAGCACTGTGGAGAGCCAGTTGCTTTAGCTTCCCACAGAGCTGGAAGCAAGATGCCTTGGGGCCTCTCTCTCCCTTTGGACACAAGGCAGCCGTTTGGGCCTGGCAGCTCTAGGCCAATGGAGCACACCCACAGCAGAAGTTCTACTTCAGGCAGATCAGTCCTGCCCAGAAACTGCGTTTCACAGCCCTTGGTAAGAGATGTTCACGGTAGGCTGTGAGAGCACTGGGCAGAACCAGTTGTTTTTTAGCTTCCCAAAGTGCTGGAGGCAAGATGCTTTGGGGCCTCTCTCACCCTTTGGAAACAAGGCAGCCCTTAGGTCCTGGTAGCTCTAGGCCTATGTAGCACAACCAGAACAGAAGTTCTACTTCAGCCAGGTCAGGCCTGCCAAGAAACTGCGTTTCACAGGCCTTTCAAAGAGATGTTCTCTTAGGCTGTAAGAGCACTGGGCAGAGCCAGCTGTTTCTTAGCTTCCCGAAGAGCTGGGAGCAAGATGCTTTGGGTCCACTCTCCGTCTTTGGAAACAAGGCAGCCCTTTGGGCCTGGCAGCTCTAGGGCAATGGAGCACACCCAGAGCAGAAGTTCTACTTCAGCCAGATCAGGCCTGCCAGGAAACTGCGTTTCACAGGCCTTGGTAAGAGATGTTCCCGGTAGGCTGTAAGAGCACTGGGCAGAGCCAGTTGTTTCTTACCTTCCTGAAAAGCTGGAAGCAAGATGCTTGGGACCCCTCTGCCCGTTTGGGAACAAGGCAGCCTTTTGGGTCAGGAAGCTCTAGGCCAATGGAGCACACGCAGAGCAGGAGTTCTACTTCAGCCTGATCAGGCCTGCAAAGAAACAGCGTTTGACAGGCCTTGGTAAGAGATGTTCCCGGTAGGTGTAAGAGCACTGGGCAGAGCCAGTTGTTTCTTAGCTTCGCAAAGACCGGGAAGCAAGATGCTTTGGGCCTCTCTGCCCCTTGGAAACAGGGCAGCACTTTGGGCCTGGCAGCTCTAGGGCAATGGAGCACACCCAGAGCCGGAGTTCTACTTCAGCCAGATGAGGCCTGCCAAGAAAATGCGTTTCACAGGCCTTTCAAAGACATGTTCCCGGTAGGCTGTAAGAGCACGGGGCAGAGCGAGTTGGTTCTTAGCTTCCCAGAGAGCTGGAAGCAAGATGCTTTGGGGCCTCTCTGCCCCTTTGGAAACAAGGCAGCACCTTGGGCCTGGCAGCTCTAGGGCAATGGAGAACACCCAGAGCAGAAGTTCTACTTCAGCCAAATCAGGCCTGCCAGGAAACGGCGTTTCAAAGACCTTGGTAAGAGATGTTCCCGGTAGGCTGTAAGAGCACTGGGCAACGCCAGATGTTTCTTAGCTTCCCGAAGAGCTGGAAGCAAGATGCTTTGGTGCCACTCTCACACTTTGGAATCAAGGCAGCACTTTGGGGCAGGTAGCTCTAGGCCAGTGGAGCACACCCAGAGCAGAAGTTCTACTTGGGCCAGTTCAGGCCACCAACAAACTGCGTTTCACAGGCCTTGGTAAGAGATGTTCCCGGTAGGCTGTAAGAGCACTGGGCAACGCCAGATGTTTCTTAGCTTCCCGAAGAGCTGGAAGCAAGATGCTTTGGGGCCTCTCATCCCCTTTGCAAACAAGGCGGCCCTATGGGCCAGGCAGCTCTAGGCCAATGGAGCACACCCAGAGCAGAAGTTCTACTTCGGCCAGTTCAGGCCACCAACAAACTGCGTTTCACAGGCCTTGGTAAGAGATGTTCCCGGTAGGCTGTAAGAGCACTGGGCAACGCCAGATGTTTCTTAGCTTCCCGAAGAGCTGGAAGCAAGATGCTTTGGGGCCTCTCATCCCCTTTGCAAACAAGGCCGACCTTTGGGCCAGGCAGCTCTAGGCCAATGGAGCACACCCAGAGCAGAAGTTCTACCTCAGCCAGATAAGGCCTGCCAAGAAACTGCGTTTCAAAGGCTTTGGTAAGAGATGTTCCCGGTACTCTGTTAGAGCACTGGGCAGAGCCATTTGTTTCTTAGCTTCCCAAAGAGCTGGAAGCAAGATGCTTTGGGGGCTCCCTGCCCCTTTGCCAACAAGGGCGACCTTTGGGCCTTTCAGCTCTAGGCCAATGGAGCACACCCAGAGCAGAAGTCCTACTTCAGCCAGATCAGGCCTGCCAAGGAACTGCGTTTCAGAGGCCTTTGTATGTGACGTTCCCGGTAGGCTGTGAGAGCACGGTGCAGAGCCAGTTGTTTCCTTGTTTCCCAAACAGCTGGAAGCAAGACGCTTTGGGGCCTCTCTGCCCCTTTGGAAACAAGGCAGCACGTTGGGTCTGGCAGCTCTAGGGCAATGGAGCACAACCAGAGCCGAAGTTCTACTTCTTCCAGATCAGGCCTGCCTAGACAGTGCGTTTCACAGGCCTTGATAAGAGATGTTCTCTTAGGCTATAAGAGCACTGGGCACAGCCAGTTGTTTCTTAGCTTCCCAAGAGGTGGAAGCAAGATGCTTTGGGGCCTCTCTCACACTTTGGAAATAAAGGCAGCCCTTTGGGCCTGGCAGCCCTAGGCCAATGGAGTACACCCAGAGCAGAAGTTCTACCTCAGCCAGATCAGGCCTTCCAAGAAACTGCGTCTCACAGGCCTTTCTCTGTCACGTTGCCGGTAGGCTGTGAGAGCACTGTGCAGAGCCAGTTGTTTCTTAGCTTCCCAAAGATTTGGAAGCAAGATGCTTTGGGGACTCTCAGCCCCTTTGGAAACAAGGCGGCCCTTTGGGCCTGGCAGCTCTAGGCCAAAGTAGCACGCCCAGAGCAGGAGTTCTACTTCAGCCAGATCAGGCCTGCCAAGAAACTGCGTTTCACAGGCCTTGGTAAGAGATGTTCCCGGTAGGCTGTGAGAGCACTGTGGAGAGCCAGTTGCTTTAGCTTCCCACAGAGCTGGAAGCAAGATGCCTTGTGGCCTCTCTCTCCCTTTGGACACAAGGCAGCCGTTTGGGCCTGGCAGCTCTAGGCCAATGGAGCACACCCACAGCAGAAGTTCTACTTCAGGCAGATCAGTCCTGCCCAGAAACTGCGTTTCACAGCCCTTGGTAAGAGATGTTCACGGTAGGCTGTGAGAGCACTGGGCAGAACCAGTTGTTTTTTAGCTTCCCAAAGTGCTGGAGGCAAGATGCTTTGGGGCCTCTCTCACCCTTTGGAAACAAGGCAGCCCTTAGGTCCTGGTAGCTCTAGGCCTATGTAGCACAACCAGAACAGAAGTTCTACTTCAGCCAGGTCAGGCCTGCCAAGAAACTGCGTTTCACAGGCCTTTCAAAGAGATGTTCTCTTAGGCTGTAAGAGCACTGGGCAGAGCCAGCTGTTTCTTAGCTTCCCGAAGAGCTGGGAGCAAGATGCTTTGGGTCCACTCTCCGTCTTTGGAAACAAGGCAGCCCTTTGGGCCTGGCAGCTCTAGGGCAATGGAGCACACCCAGAGCAGAAGTTCTACTTCAGCCAGATCAGGCCTGCCAGGAAACTGCGTTTCACAGGCCTTGGTAAGAGATGTTCCCGGTAGGCTGTAAGAGCACTGGGCAGAGCCAGTTGTTTCTTACCTTCCTGAAAAGCTGGAAGCAAGATGCTTGGGACCCCTCTGCCCGTTTGGGAACAAGGCAGCCTTTTGGGTCGGGAAGCTCTAGGCCAATGGAGCACACGCAGAGCAGGAGTTCTACTTCAGCCTGATCAGGCCTGCAAAGAAACAGCGTTTGACAGGCCTTGGTAAGAGATGTTCCCGGTAGGTGTAAGAGCACTGGGCAGAGCCAGTTGTGTCTTAGCTTCGCAAAGACCGGGAAGCAAGATGCTTTGGGCCTCTCTGCCCCTTGGAAACAGGGCAGCACTTTGGGCCTGGCAGCTCTAGGGCAATGGAGCACACCCAGAGCCGGAGTTCTACTTCAGCCAGATGAGGCCTGCCAAGAAACTGCGTTTCACAGGCCTTTCAAAGACATGTTCCCGGTAGGCTGTAAGAGCACGGGGCAGAGCGAGTTGGTTCTTAGCTTCCCAGAGAGCTGGAAGGAAGATGCTTTGGGGCCTCTCTGCCCCTTTGTAAACAAGGCAGCACCTTGGGCCTGGCAGCTCTAGGGCAATGGAGCACACCCAGAGCAGAAGTTCTACTTCAGCCAAATCAGGCCTGCCAGGAAACGGCGTTTCAAAGACCTTGGTAAGAGATGTTCCCGGTAGGCTGTAAGAGCACTGGGCAACGCCAGATGTTTCTTAGCTTCCCGAAGAGCTGGAAGCGAGAAGCTTTGGTGCCACTCTCACACTTTGGAATCAAGGCAGCCCTTTGGGGCAGGTAGCTCTAGGCCAGTGGAGCACACCCAGAGCAGAAGTTCTACTTCGGCCAGTTCAGGCCAGCAACAAACTGCGTTTCACAGGCCTTGGTAAGAGATGTTCCCGGTAGGCTGTAAGAGCACTGGGCAACGCCAGATGTTTCTTAGCTTCCCGAAGAGCTGGAAGCAAGATGCTTTGGGGCCTCTCATCCCCTTTGTAAACAAGGCGGCCCTATGGGCCAGGCAGCTCTAGGCCAATGGAGCACACCCAGAGCAGAAGTTCTACTTCGGCCAGTTCAGGCCACCAACAAACTGCGTTTCACAGGCCTTGGCAAGAGATGTTCCCGGTAGGCTGTAAGAGCACTGGGCAACGCCAGATGTTTCTTAGCTTCCCGAAGAGCTGGAAGCAAGATGCTTTGGGGCCTCTCATCCCCTTTGCAAACAAGGCCGACCTTTGGGCCAGGCAGCTCTAGGCCAATGGAGCACACCCAGAGCAGAAGTTCTACCTCAGCCAGATAAGGCCTGCCAAGAAACTGCGTTTCAAAGGGTTTGGTAAGAGATGTTCCCGGTACTCTGTTACAGCACTGGGCAGAGCCATTTGTTTCTTAGCTTCCCAAAGAGCTGGAAGCAAGATGCTTTGGGGGCTCCCTGCCCCTTTGCCAACAAGGGCGACCTTTGGGCCTTTCAGCTCTAGGCCAATGGAGCACACCCAGAGCAGAAGTCCTACTTCAGCCAGATCAGGCCTGCCAAGGAACTGCGTTTCAGAGGCCTTTGTATGTGACGTTCCCGGTAGGCTGTGAGAGCACGGTGCAGAGCCAGTTGTTTCCTTGTTTCCCAAACAGCTGGAAGCAAGACGCTTTGGGGCCTCTCTGCCCCTTTGGAAACAAGGCAGCACGTTGGGTCTGGCAGCTCTAGGGCAATGGAGCACAACCAGAGCCGAAGTTCTACTTCTTCCAGATCAGGCCTGCCTAGACAGTGCGTTTCACAGGCCTTGATAAGAGATGTTCTCTTAGGCTATAAGAGCACTGGGCACAGCCAGTTGTTTCTTAGCTTCCCAAGAGGTGGAAGCAAGATGCTTTGGGGCCTCTCTCACACTTTGGAAATAAAGGCAGCCCTTTGGGCCTGGCAGCCCTAGGCCAATGGAGTACACCCAGAGCAGAAGTTCTACCTCAGCCAGATCAGGCCTTCCAAGAAACTGCGTCTCACAGGCCTTTCTCTGTCACGTTGCCGGTAGGCTGTGAGAGCACTGTGCAGAGCCAGTTGTTTCTTAGCTTCCCAAAGATTTGGAAGCAAGATGCTTTGGGGACTCTCAGCCCCTTTGGAAACAAGGCGGCCCTTTGGGCCTGGCAGCTCTAGGCCAAAGTAGCACGCCCAGAGCAGGAGTTCTACTTCAGCCAGATCAGTCCTGCCCAGAAACTGCGTTTCACAGCCCTTGGTAAGAGATGTTCACGGTAGGCTGTGAGAGCACTGGGCAGAACCAGTTGTTTTTTAGCTTCCCAAAATGCTGGAGGCAAGATGCTTTGGGGCCTCTCTCACCCTTTGGAAACAAGGCAGCCCTTAGGTCCTGGTAGCTCTAGGCCTATGTAGCACAACCAGAACAGAAGTTCTACTTCAGCCAGGTCAGGCCTGCCAAGAAACTGCGTTTCACAGGCCTTTCAAAGAGATGTTCTCTTAGGCTGTAAGAGCACTGGGCAGAGCCAGCTGTTTCTTAGCTTCCCGAAGAGCTGGGAGCAAGATGCTTTGGGTCCACTCTCCGTCTTTGGAAACAAGGCAGCCCTTTGGGCCTGGCAGCTCTAGGGCAATGGAGCACACCCAGAGCAGAAGTTCTACTTCAGCCAAATCAGGCCTGCCAGGAAACGGCGTTTCACAGGCCTTGGTAAGAGATGTTCCCGGTAGGCTGTAAGAGCACTGGGCAACGCCAGATGTTTCTTAGCTTCCCGAAGAGCTGGAAGCGAGAAGCTTTGGTGCCACTCTCTCACTTTGGACTCAAGGCAGCCCTTTGGGGCAGGTAGATCTAGGCCAGTGGAGCACACCCAGAGCAGAAGTTCTACTTCGGCCAGTTCAGGCCACCAACAAACTGCATTTCACAGGCCTTGGTAAGAGATGTTCCCGGTAGGCTGTAAGAGCACTGGGCAACGCCAGATGTTTCTTAGCTTCCCGAAGAGCTGGAAGCAAGATGCTTTGGGGCCTCTCATCCCCTTTGCAAACAAGGCGGCCCTATGGGCCAGGCAGCTCTAGGCCAATGGAGCACACCCAGAGCAGAAGTTCTACCTCAGCCAGATAAGGCCTGCCAAGAAACTGCGTTTCAAAGGCTTTGGTAAGAGATGTTCCCGGTACTCTGTTAGAGCACTGGGCAGAGCCATTTGTTTCTTAGCTTCCCAAAGAGCTGGAAGCAAGATGCTTTGGGGGCTCCCTGCCCCTTTGCCAACAAGGGCGACCTTTGGGCCTTTCAGCTCTAGGCCAATGGAGCACACCCAGAGCAGAAGTCCTACTTCAGCCAGATCAGGCCTGCCAAGGAACTGCGTTTCAGAGGCCTTTGTATGTGACGTTCCCGGTAGGCTGTGAGAGCACGGTGCAGAGCCAGTTGTTTCCTTGTTTCCCAAACAGCTGGAAGCAAGACGCTTAGGGGCCTCTCTGCCCCTTTGGAAACAAGGCAGCACGTTGGGTCTGGCAGCTCTAGGGCAATGGAGCACAACCAGAGCCGAAGTTCTACTTCTTCCAGATCAGGCCTGCCTAGACAGTGCGTTTCACAGGCCTTGATAAGAGATGTTCTCTTAGGCTATAAGAGCACTGGGCACAGCCAGTTGTTTCTTAGCTTCCCAAGAGGTGGAAGCAAGATGCTTTGGGGCCTCTCTCCCCCTTTGGAAACAAGGCAGCCCTTTGGGCCTTTCAGCTCTAGGGCAATGGAGCACACCCAGAGCAGAAGTTCTACCTCAGCCAGATCAGGCCTGCCAAGAAACTGCTTTTCACAGGCCTTCGTAAGAGGTGTTCCCGGAAGGCTGTAAGAGTACCTGGCAGAGCGAGTTGTTTCTTAGCTTCAAAAACAGCTGGAAGCAACATGATTTGGGGCCTCTCTCCCCCTTTGGAAACAAAGCAGCCTTTGTGCCTGGCAGCTCTAGGCCAAAGTAGCACACCCAGAGCACAAGTTCTACCTCAGCCAGATAAGGCCTGTCAAGAAGCTGCGTTTCACAGGCCTTTGTATGTGACGTTCCCGGTTGGCTTTGAGAGCACTGTGCAGAGCCAGTTGTTTTAGCTTCCCAGAGAGCAGGAAGCAAGATGCTTTGGGGCCTCTCTCACACTTTGGAAATAAAGGCAGCCCTTTAGGCCTTTCATCTCTAGGCCAATGGAGTAGACCCAGAGCAGAAGTTCTACCTCAGCCAGATCAGGCCTTCCAAGAAACTGCGTCTCACAGGCCTTTCTCTGTCACGTTGCCGGTAGGCTGTGAGAGCACTGTGCAGAGCCAGTTGTTTCTTAGCTTCCCAAAGATTTGGAAGCAAGATGCTTTGGGGACTCTCAGCCCCTTTGGAAACAAGGCGGCCCTTTGGGCCTGGCAGCTCTAGGCCAAAGTAGCACGCCCAGAGCAGGAGTTCTACTTCAGCCAGATCAGGCCTGCCAAGAAACTGCGTTTCACAGGCCTTGGTAAGAGATGTTCCCGGTAGGCTGTGAGAGCACTGTGGAGAGCCATTTGCTTTAGCTTCCCACAGAGCTGGAAGCAAGATGCCTTGGGGCCTCTCTCTCCCTTTGGACACAAGGCAGCCGTTTGGGCCTGGCAGCTCTAGGCCAATGGAGCACACCCACAGCAGAAGTTCTACTTCAGGCAGATCAGTCCTGCCCAGAAACTGCGTTTCACAGCCCTTGGTAAGAGATGTTCACGGTAGGCTGTGAGAGCACTGTGCAGAACCAGTTGTTTTTTAGCTTCCCAAAGTGCTGGAGGCAAGATGCTTTGGGGCCTCTCTCACCCTTTGGAAACAAGGCAGCCCTTAGGTCCTGGTAGCTCTAGGCCTATGTAGCACAACCAGAACAGAAGTTCTACTTCAGCCAGGTCAGGCCTGCCAAGAAACTGCGTTTCACAGGCCTTTCAAAGAGATGTTCTCTTAGGCTGTAAGAGCACTGGGCAGAGCCAGCTGTTTCTTAGCTTCCCGAAGAGCTGGGAGCAAGATGCTTTGGGTCCACTCTCCGTCTTTGGAAACAAGGCAGCCCTTTGGGCCTGGCAGCTCAAGGGCAATGGAGCACACCCAGAGCAGAAGTTCTACTTCAGCCAGATCAGGCCTGCCAGGAAACTGCGTTTCACAGGCCTTGGTAAGAGATGTTCCCGGTAGGCTGTAAGAGCACTGGGCAGAGCCAGTTGTTTCTTACCTTCCTGAAAAGCTGGAAGCAAGATGCTTGGGACCCCTCTGCCCGTTTGGGAACAAGGCAGCCTTTTGGGTCGGGAAGCTCTAGGCCAATGGAGCACACGCAGAGCAGGAGTTCTACTTCAGCCTGATCAGGCCTGCAAAGAAACAGCGTTTGACAGGCCTTGGTAAGAGATGTTCCCGGTAGGTGTAAGAGCACTGGGCAGAGCCAGTTGTGTCTTAGCTTCGCAAAGACCGGGAAGCAAGATGCTTTGGGCCTCTCTGCCCCTTGGAAACAGGGCAGCACTTTGGGCCTGGCAGCTCTAGGGCAATGGAGCACACCCAGAGCCGGAGTTCTACTTCAGCCAGATGAGGCCTGCCAAGAAACTGCGTTTCACAGGCCTTTCAAAGACATGTTCCCGGTAGGCTGTAAGAGCACGGGGCAGAGCGAGTTGGTTCTTAGCTTCCCAGAGAGCTGGAAGGAAGATGCTTTGGGGCCTCTCTGCCCCTTTGTAAACAAGGCAGCACCTTGGGCCAGGCAGCTCTAGGCCAATGGAGCACACCCAGAGCAGAAGTTCTACTTCGGCCAGTTCAGGCCACCAACAAACTGCGTTTCACAGGCCTTGGCAAGAGATGTTCCCGGTAGGCTGTAAGAGCACTGGGCAACGCCAGATGTTTCTTAGCTTCCCGAAGAGCTGGAAGCAAGATGCTTTGGGGCCTCTCATCCCCTTTGCAAACAAGGCCGACCTTTGGGCCAGGCAGCTCTAGGCCAATGGAGCACACCCAGAGCAGAAGTTCTACCTCAGCCAGATAAGGCCTGCCAAGAAACTGCGTTTCAAAGGGTTTGGTAAGAGATGTTCCCGGTACTCTGTTAGAGCACTGGGCAGAGCCATTTGTTTCTTAGCTTCCCAAAGAGCTGGAAGCAAGATGCTTTGGGGGCTCCCTGCCCCTTTGCCAACAAGGGCGACCTTTGGGCCTTTCAGCTCTAGGCCAATGGAGCACACCCAGAGCAGAAGTCCTACTTCAGCCAGATCAGGCCTGCCAAGGAACTGCGTTTCAGAGGCCTTTGTATGTGACGTTCCCGGTAGGCTGTGAGAGCACGGTGCAGAGCCAGTTGTTTCCTTGTTTCCCAAACAGCTGGAAGCAAGACGCTTTGGGGCCTCTCTGCCCCTTTGGAAACAAGGCAGCACGTTGGGTCTGGCAGCTCTAGGGCAATGGAGCACAACCAGAGCACAAGTTCTACTTCTTCCAGATCAGGCCTGCCTAGACAGTGCGTTTCACAGGCCTTGATAAGAGATGTTCTCTTAGGCTATAAGAGCACTGGGCACAGCCAGTTGTTTCTTAGCTTCCCAAGAGGTGGAAGCAAGATGCTTTGGGGCCTCTCTCACACTTTGGAAATAAAGGCAGCCCTTTGGGCCTGGCAGCCCTAGGCCAATGGAGTACACCCAGAGCAGAAGTTCTACCTCAGCCAGATCAGGCCTTCCAAGAAACTGCGTCTCACAGGCCTTTCTCTGTCACGTTGCCGGTAGGCTGTGAGAGCACTGTGCAGAGCCAGTTGTTTCTTAGCTTCCCAAAGATTTGGAAGCAAGATGCTTTGGGGACTCTCAGCCCCTTTGGAAACAAGGCGGCCCTTTGGGCCTGGCAGCTCTAGGCCAAAGTAGCACGCCCAGAGCAGGAGTTCTACTTCAGCCAGATCAGGCCTGCCAAGAAACTGCGTTTCACAGGCCTTGGTAAGAGATGTTCCCGGTAGGCTGTGAGAGCACTGTGGAGAGCCAGTTGCTTTAGCTTCCCACAGAGCTGGAAGCAAGATGCCTTGGGGCCTCTCTCTCCCTTTGGACACAAGGCAGCCGTTTGGGCCTGGCAGCTCTAGGCCAATGGAGCACACCCACAGCAGAAGTTCTACTTCAGGCAGATCAGTCCTGCCCAGAAACTGCGTTTCACAGCCCTTGGTAAGAGATGTTCACGGTAGGCTGTGAGAGCACTGGGCAGAACCAGTTGTTTTTTAGCTTCCCAAAGTGCTGGAGGCAAGATGCTTTGGGGCCTCTCTCACCCTTTGGAAACAAGGCAGCCCTTAGGTCCTGGTAGCTCTAGGCCTATGTAGCACAACCAGAACAGAAGTTCTACTTCAGCCAGGTCAGGCCTGCCAAGAAACTGCGTTTCACAGGCCTTTCAAAGAGATGTTCTCTTAGGCTGTAAGAGCACTGGGCAGAGCCAGCTGTTTCTTAGCTTCCCGAAGAGCTGGGAGCAAGATGCTTTGGGTCCACTCTCCGTCTTTGGAAACAAGGCAGCCCTTTGGGCCTGGCAGCTCTAGGGCAATGGAGCACACCCAGAGCAGAAGTTCTACTTCAGCCAGATCAGGCCTGCCAGGAAACGGCGTTTCACAGGCCTTGGTAAGAGATGTTCCCGGTAGGCTGTAAGAGCACTGGGCAACGCCAGATGTTTCTTAGCTTCCCGAAGAGCTGGAAGCGAGAAGCTTTGGTGCCACTCTCTCACTTTGGACTCAAGGCAGCCCTTTGGGGCAGGTAGATCTAGGCCAGTGGAGCACACCCAGAGCAGAAGTTCTACTTGGGCCAGTTCAGGCCACCAACAAACTGCATTTCACAGGCCTTGGTAAGAGATGTTCCCGGTAGGCTGTAAGAGCACTGGGCAACGCCAGATGTTTCTTAGCTTCCCGAAGAGCTGGAAGCAAAATGCTTTGGGGCCTCTCATCCCCTTTGCAAACAAGGCGGCCCTATGGGCCAGGCAGCTCTAGGCCAATGGAGCACACCCAGAGCAGAAGTTCTACCTCATCCAGATAAGGCCTGCCAAGAAACTGCGTTTCAAAGGCTTTGGTAAGAGATGTTCCCGGTACTCTGTTAGAGCACTGGGCAGAGCCATTTGTTTCTTAGCTTCCCAAAGAGCTGGAAGCAAGATGCTTTGGGGGCTCCCTGCCCCTTTGCCAACAAGGGCGACCTTTGGGCCTTTCAGCTCTAGGCCAATGGAGCACACCCAGAGCAGAAGTCCTACTTCAGCCAGATCAGGCCTGCCAAGGAACTGCGTTTCAGAGGCCTTTGTATGTGACGTTCCCGGTAGGCTGTGAGAGCACGGTGCAGAGCCAGTTGTTTCCTTGTTTCCCAAACAGCTGGAAGCAAGACGCTTTGGGGCCTCTCTGCCCCTTTGGAAACAAGGCAGCACGTTGGGTCTGGCAGCTCTAGGGCAATGGAGCACAACCAGAGCCGAAGTTCTACTTCTTCCAGATCAGGCCTGCCTAGACAGTGCGTTTCACAGGCCTTGATAAGAGATGTTCTCTTAGGCTATAAGAGCACTGGGCACAGCCAGTTGTTTCTTAGCTTCCCAAGAGGTGGAAGCAAGATGCTTTGGGGCCTCTCTCACACTTTGGAAATAAAGGCAGCCCTTTGGGCCTGGCAGCCCTAGGCCAATGGAGTACACCCAGAGCAGAAGTTCTACCTCAGCCAGATCAGGCCTTCCAAGAAACTGCGTCTCACAGGCCTTTCTCTGTCACGTTGCCGGTAGGCTGTGAGAGCACTGTGCAGAGCCAGTTGTTTCTTAGCTTCCCAAAGATTTGGAAGCAAGATGCTTTGGGGACTCTCAGCCCCTTTGGAAACAAGGCGGCCCTTTGGGCCTGGCAGCTCTAGGCCAAAGTAGCACGCCCAGAGCAGGAGTTCTACTTCAGCCAGATCAGGCCTGCCAAGAAACTGCGTTTCACAGGCCTTGGTAAGAGATGTTCCCGGTAGGCTGTGAGAGCACTGTGGAGAGCCAGTTGCTTTAGCTTCCCACAGAGCTGGAAGCAAGATGCCTTGGGGCCTCTCTCTCCCTTTGGACACAAGGCAGCCGTTTGGGCCTGGCAGCTCTAGGCCAATGGAGCACACCCACAGCAGAAGTTCTACTTCAGGCAGATCAGTCCTGCCCAGAAACTGCGTTTCACAGCCCTTGGTAAGAGATGTTCACGGTAGGCTGTGAGAGCACTGGGCAGAACCAGTTGTTTTTTAGCTTCCCAAAGTGCTGGAGGCAAGATGCTTTGGGGCCTCTCTCACCCTTTGGAAACAAGGCAGCCCTTAGGTCCTGGTAGCTCTAGGCCTATGTAGCACAACCAGAACAGAAGTTCTACTTCAGCCAGGTCAGGCCTGCCAAGAAACTGCGTTTCACAGGCCTTTCAAAGAGATGTTCTCTTAGGCTGTAAGAGCACTGGGCAGAGCCAGCTGTTTCTTAGCTTCCCGAAGAGCTGGGAGCAAGATGCTTTGGGTCCACTCTCCGTCTTTGGAAACAAGGCAGCCCTTTGGGCCTGGCAGCTCTAGGGCAATGGAGCACACCCAGAGCAGAAGTTCTACTTCAGCCAGATCAGGCCTGCCAGGAAACTGCGTTTCACAGGCCTTGGTAAGAGATGTTCCCGGTAGGCTGTAAGAGCACTGGGCAGAGCCAGTTGTTTCTTACCTTCCTGAAAAGCTGGAAGCAAGATGCTTGGGACCCCTCTGCCCGTTTGGGAACAAGGCAGCCTTTTGGGTCGGGAAGCTCTAGGCCAATGGAGCACACGCAGAGCAGGAGTTCTACTTCAGCCTGATCAGGCCTGCAAAGAAACAGCGTTTGACAGGCCTTGGTAAGAGATGTTCCCGGTAGGTGTAAGAGCACTGGGCAGAGCCAGTTGTGTCTTAGCTTCGCAAAGACCGGGAAGCAAGATGCTTTGGGCCTCTCTGCCCCTTGGAAACAGGGCAGCACTTTGGGCCTGGCAGCTCTAGGGCAATGGAGCACACCCAGAGCCGGAGTTCTACTTCAGCCAGATGAGGCCTGCCAAGAAACTGCGTTTCACAGGCCTTTCAAAGACATGTTCCCGGTAGGCTGTAAGAGCACGGGGCAGAGCGAGTTGGTTCTTAGCTTCCCAGAGAGCTGGAAGGAAGATGCTTTGGGGCCTCTCTGCCCCTTTGGAAACAAGGCAGCACCTTGGGCCTGGCAGCTCTAGGGCAATGGAGCACACCCAGAGCAGAAGTTCTACTTCAGCCAAATCAGGCCTGCCAGGAAACGGCGTTTCAAAGACCTTGGTAAGAGATGTTCCCGGTAGGCTGTAAGAGCACTGGGCAACGCCAGATGTTTCTTAGCTTCCCGAAGAGCTGGAAGCGAGAAGCTTTGGTGCCACTCTCACACTTTGGAATCAAGGCAGCCCTTTGGGGCAGGTAGCTCTAGGCCAGTGGAGCACACCCAGAGCAGAAGTTCTACTTCGGCCAGTTCAGGCCAGCAACAAACTGCGTTTCACAGGCCTTGGTAAGAGATGTTCCCGGTAGGCTGTAAGAGCACTGGGCAACGCCAGATGTTTCTTAGCTTCCCGAAGAGCTGGAAGCAAGATGCTTTGGGGCCTCTCATCCCCTTTGTAAACAAGGCGGCCCTATGGGCCAGGCAGCTCTAGGCCAATGGAGCACACCCAGAGCAGAAGTTCTACTTCGGCCAGTTCAGGCCACCAACAAACTGCGTTTCACAGGCCTTGGTAAGAGATGTTCCCGGTAGGCTGTAAGAGCACTGGGCAACGCCAGATGTTTCTTAGCTTCCCGAAGAGCTGGAAGCAAGATGCTTTGGGGCCTCTCATCCCCTTTGCAAACAAGG
The DNA here is from genome assembly GCF_041296235.1 of Equus asinus. Lineage (NCBI taxonomy): Eukaryota > Metazoa > Chordata > Mammalia > Perissodactyla > Equidae > Equus > Equus asinus. Next base: position 3,570,006 of record NW_027225523.1, read on the forward strand.
CCGACCTTTGGGCCAGGCAGCTCTAGGCCAATAGAGCACACCCAGAGCAGAAGTTCTACCTCAGCCAGATAAGGCCTGCCAAGAAACTGCGTTTCAAAGGCTTTGGTAAGAGATGTTCCCGGTACTCTGTTAGAGCACTGGGCAGAGCCATTTGTTTCTTAGCTTCCCGAAGAGCTGGAAGCAAGATGCTTTGGGGCCTCCCTGCCCCTTTGCCAACAAGGGCGACCTTTGGGCCTTTCAGCTCTAGGCCAATGGAGCACACCCAGAGCAGAAGTCCTACTTCAGCCAGATCAGGCCTGCCAAGGAACTGCGTTTCAGAGGCCTTTGTATGTGACGTTCCCGGTAGGCTGTGAGAGCACGGTGCAAAGCCAGTTGTTTCCTTGTTTCCCAAACAGCTGGAAGCAAGACGCTTTGGGGCCTCTCTGCCCCTTTGGAAACAAGGCAGCACGTTGGGTCTGGCAGCTCTAGGGCAATGAAGCACAACCACAGCCGAAGTTCTACTTCTTCCAGATCAGGCCTGCCTAGACAGTGCGTTTCACAGGCCTTGATAAGAGATGTTCTCTTAGGCTATAAGAGCACTGGGCACAGCCAGTTGTTTCTTAGCTTCCCAAGAGGTGGAAGCAAGATGCTTTGGGGCCTCTCTCCCCCTTTGGAAACAAGGCAGCCCTTTGGGCCTTTCAGCTCTAGGGCAATGGAGCACACCCAGAGCAGAAGTTCTACCTCAGCCAGATCAGGCCTGCCAAGAAACTGCTTTTCACAGGCCTTCGTAAGAGGTGTTCCCGGAAGGCTGTAAGAGTACCTGGCAGAGCGAGTTGTTTCTTAGCTTCAAAAACAGCTGGAAGCAACATGATTTGGGGCCTCTCTCCCCCTTTGGAAACAAAGCAGCCTTTGTGCCTGGCAGCTCTAGGCCAAAGTAGCACACCCAGAGCACAAGTTCTACCTCAGCCAGATAAGGCCTGTCAAGAAGCTGCGTTTCACAGGCCTTTGTATGTGACGTTCCCGGTTGGCTTTGAGAGCACTGTGCAGAGCCAGTTGTTTTAGCTTCCCAGAGAGCAGGAAGCAAGATGCTTTGGGGCCTCTCTCACACTTTGGAAATAAAGGCAGCCCTTTGGGCCTGGCAGCCCTAGGCCAATGGAGTACACCCAGAGCAGAAGTTCTACCTCAGCCAGATCAGGCCTTCCAAGAAACTGCGTCTCACAGGCCTTTCTCTGTCACGTTGCCGGTAGGCTGTGAGAGCACTGTGCAGAGCCAGTTGTTTCTTAGCTTCCCAAAGATTTGGAAGCAAGATGCTTTGGGGACTCTCAGCCCCTTTGGAAACAAGGCGGCCCTTTGGGCCTGGCAGCTCTAGGCCAAAGTAGCACGCCCAGAGCAGGAGTTCTACTTCAGCCAGATCAGGCCTGCCAAGAAACTGCGTTTCACAGGCCTTGGTAAGAGATGTTCCCGGTAGGCTGTGAGAGCACTGTGGAGAGCCAGTTGCTTTAGCTTCCCACAGAGCTGGAAGCAAGATGCCTTGGGGCCTCTCTCTCCCTTTGGACACAAGGCAGCCGTTTGGGCCTGGCAGCTCTAGGCCAATGGAGCACACCCACAGCAGAAGTTCTACTTCAGGCAGATCAGTCCTGCCCAGAAACTGCGTTTCACAGCCCTTGGTAAGAGATGTTCACGGTAGGCTGTGAGAGCACTGGGCAGAACCAGTTGTTTTTTAGCTTCCCAAAGTGCTGGAGGCAAGATGCTTTGGGGCCTCTCTCACCCTTTGGAAACAAGGCAGCCCTTAGGTCCTGGTAGCTCTAGGCCTATGTAGCACAACCAGAACAGAAGTTCTACTTCAGCCAGGTCAGGCCTGCCAAGAAACTGCGTTTCACAGGCCTTTCAAAGAGATGTTCTCTTAGGCTGTAAGAGCACTGGGCAGAGCCAGCTGTTTCTTAGCTTCCCGAAGAGCTGGGAGCAAGATGCTTTGGGTCCACTCTCCGTCTTTGGAAACAAGGCAGCCCTTTGGGCCTGGCAGCTCTAGGGCAATGGAGCACACCCAGAGCAGAAGTTCTACTTCAGCCAGATCAGGCCTGCCAGGAAACTGCGTTTCACAGGCCTTGGTAAGAGATGTTCCCGGTAGGCTGTAAGAGCACTGGGCAGAGCCAGTTGTTTCTTACCTTCCTGAAAAGCTGGAAGCAAGATGCTTGGGACCCCTCTGCCCGTTTGGGAACAAGGCAGCCTTTTGGGTCGGGAAGCTCTAGGCCAATGGAGCACACGCAGAGCAGGAGTTCTACTTCAGCCTGATCAGGCCTGCAAAGAAACAGCGTTTGACAGGCCTTGGTAAGAGATGTTCCCGGTAGGTGTAAGAGCACTGGGCAGAGCCAGTTGTGTCTTAGCTTCGCAAAGACCGGGAAGCAAGATGCTTTGGGCCTCTCTGCCCCTTGGAAACAGGGCAGCACTTTGGGCCTGGCAGCTCTAGGGCAATGGAGCACACCCAGAGCCGGAGTTCTACTTCAGCCAGATGAGGCCTGCCAAGAAACTGCGTTTCACAGGCCTTTCAAAGACATGTTCCCGGTAGGCTGTAAGAGCACGGGGCAGAGCGAGTTGGTTCTTAGCTTCCCAGAGAGCTGGAAGGAAGATGCTTTGGGGCCTCTCTGCCCCTTTGGAAACAAGGCAGCACCTTGGGCCTGGCAGCTCTAGGGCAATGGAGCACACCCAGAGCAGAAGTTCTACTTCAGCCAAATCAGGCCTGCCAGGAAACGGCGTTTCAAAGACCTTGGTAAGAGATGTTCCCGGTAGGCTGTAAGAGCACTGGGCAACGCCAGATGTTTCTTAGCTTCCCGAAGAGCTGGAAGCGAGAAGCTTTGGTGCCACTCTCACACTTTGGAATCAAGGCAGCCCTTTGGGGCAGGTAGCTCTAGGCCAGTGGAGCACACCCAGAGCAGAAGTTCTACTTCGGCCAGTTCAGGCCAGCAACAAACTGCGTTTCACAGGCCTTGGTAAGAGATGTTCCCGGTAGGCTGTAAGAGCACTGGGCAACGCCAGATGTTTCTTAGCTTCCCGAAGAGCTGGAAGCAAGATGCTTTGGGGCCTCTCATCCCCTTTGTAAACAAGGCGGCCCTATGGGCCAGGCAGCTCTAGGCCAATGGAGCACACCCAGAGCAGAAGTTCTACTTCGGCCAGTTCAGGCCACCAACAAACTGCGTTTCACAGGCCTTGGTAAGAGATGTTCCCGGTAGGCTGTAAGAGCACTGGGCAACGCCAGATGTTTCTTAGCTTCCCGAAGAGCTGGAAGCAAGATGCTTTGGGGCCTCTCATCCCCTTTGCAAACAAGGCCGACCTTTGGGCCAGGCAGCTCTAGGCCAATAGAGCACACCCAGAGCAGAAGTTCTACCTCAGCCAGATAAGGCCTGCCAAGAAACTGCGTTTCAAAGGCTTTGGTAAGAGATGTTCCCGGTACTCTGTTAGAGCACTGGGCAGAGCCATTTGTTTCTTAGCTTCCCGAAGAGCTGGAAGCAAGATGCTTTGGGGCCTCCCTGCCCCTTTGCCAACAAGGGCGACCTTTGGGCCTTTCAGCTCTAGGCCAATGGAGCACACCCAGAGCAGAAGTCCTACTTCAGCCAGATCAGGCCTGCCAAGGAACTGCGTTTCAGAGGCCTTTGTATGTGACGTTCCCGGTAGGCTGTGAGAGCACGGTGCAAAGCCAGTTGTTTCCTTGTTTCCCAAACAGCTGGAAGCAAGACGCTTTGGGGCCTCTCTGCCCCTTTGGAAACAAGGCAGCACGTTGGGTCTGGCAGCTCTAGGGCAATGAAGCACAACCACAGCCGAAGTTCTACTTCTTCCAGATCAGGCCTGCCTAGACAGTGCGTTTCACAGGCCTTGATAAGAGATGTTCTCTTAGGCTATAAGAGCACTGGGCACAGCCAGTTGTTTCTTAGCTTCCCAAGAGGTGGAAGCAAGATGCTTTGGGGCCTCTCTCCCCCTTTGGAAACAAGGCAGCCCTTTGGGCCTTTCAGCTCTAGGGCAATGGAGCACACCCAGAGCAGAAGTTCTACCTCAGCCAGATCAGGCCTGCCAAGAAACTGCTTTTCACAGGCCTTCGTAAGAGGTGTTCCCGGAAGGCTGTAAGAGTACCTGGCAGAGCGAGTTGTTTCTTAGCTTCAAAAACAGCTGGAAGCAACATGATTTGGGGCCTCTCTCCCCCTTTGGAAACAAAGCAGCCTTTGTGCCTGGCAGCTCTAGGCCAAAGTAGCACACCCAGAGCACAAGTTCTACCTCAGCCAGATAAGGCCTGTCAAGAAGCTGCGTTTCACAGGCCTTTGTATGTGACGTTCCCGGTTGGCTTTGAGAGCACTGTGCAGAGCCAGTTGTTTTAGCTTCCCAGAGAGCAGGAAGCAAGATGCTTTGGGGCCTCTCTCACACTTTGGAAATAAAGGCAGCCCTTTGGGCCTGGCAGCCCTAGGCCAATGGAGTACACCCAGAGCAGAAGTTCTACCTCAGCCAGATCAGGCCTTCCAAGAAACTGCGTCTCACAGGCCTTTCTCTGTCACGTTGCCGGTAGGCTGTGAGAGCACTGTGCAGAGCCAGTTGTTTCTTAGCTTCCCAAAGATTTGGAAGCAAGATGCTTTGGGGACTCTCAGCCCCTTTGGAAACAAGGCGGCCCTTTGGGCCTGGCAGCTCTAGGCCAAAGTAGCACGCCCAGAGCAGGAGTTCTACTTCAGCCAGATCAGGCCTGCCAAGAAACTGCGTTTCACAGGCCTTGGTAAGAGATGTTCCCGGTAGGCTGTGAGAGCACTGTGGAGAGCCAGTTGCTTTAGCTTCCCACAGAGCTGGAAGCAAGATGCCTTGGGGCCTCTCTCTCCCTTTGGACACAAGGCAGCCGTTTGCGCCTGGCAGCTCTAGGCCAATGGAGCACACCCACAGCAGAAGTTCTACTTCAGGCAGATCAGTCCTGCCCAGAAACTGCGTTTCACAGCCCTTGGTAAGAGATGTTCACGGTAGGCTGTGAGAGCACTGGGCAGAACCAGTTGTTTTTTAGCTTCCCAAAGTGCTGGAGGCAAGATGCTTTGGGGCCTCTCTCACCCTTTGGAAACAAGGCAGCCCTTAGGTCCTGGTAGCTCTAGGCCTATGTAGCACAACCAGAACAGAAGTTCTACTTCAGCCAGGTCAGGCCTGCCAAGAAACTGCGTTTCACAGGCCTTTCAAAGAGATGTTCTCTTAGGCTGTAAGAGCACTGGGCAGAGCCAGCTGTTTCTTAGCTTCCCGAAGAGCTGGGAGCAAGATGCTTTGGGTCCACTCTCCGTCTTTGGAAACAAGGCAGCCCTTTGGGCCTGGCAGCTCTAGGGCAATGGAGCACACCCAGAGCAGAAGTTCTACTTCAGCCAGATCAGGCCTGCCAGGAAACTGCGTTTCACAGGCCTTGGTAAGAGATGTTCCCGGTAGGCTGTAAGAGCACTGGGCAGAGCCAGTTGTTTCTTACCTTCCTGAAAAGCTGGAAGCAAGATGCTTGGGACCCCTCTGCCCGTTTGGGAACAAGGCAGCCTTTTGGGTCGGGAAGCTCTAGGCCAATGGAGCACACGCAGAGCAGGAGTTCTACTTCAGCCTGATCAGGCCTGCAAAGAAACAGCGTTTGACAGGCCTTGGTAAGAGATGTTCCCGGTAGGTGTAAGAGCACTGGGCAGAGCCAGTTGTGTCTTAGCTTCGCAAAGACCGGGAAGCAAGATGCTTTGGGCCTCTCTGCCCCTTGGAAACAGGGCAGCACTTTGGGCCTGGCAGCTCTAGGGCAATGGAGCACACCCAGAGCCGGAGTTCTACTTCAGCCAGATGAGGCCTGCCAAGAAACTGCGTTTCACAGGCCTTTCAAAGACATGTTCCCGGTAGGCTGTAAGAGCACGGGGCAGAGCGAGTTGGTTCTTAGCTTCCCAGAGAGCTGGAAGGAAGATGCTTTGGGGCCTCTCTGCCCCTTTGGAAACAAGGCAGCACCTTGGGCCTGGCAGCTCTAGGGCAATGGAGCACACCCAGAGCAGAAGTTCTACTTCAGCCAAATCAGGCCTGCCAGGAAACGGCGTTTCAAAGACCTTGGTAAGAGATGTTCCCGGTAGGCTGTAAGAGCACTGGGCAACGCCAGATGTTTCTTAGCTTCCCGAAGAGCTGGAAGCGAGAAGCTTTGGTGCCACTCTCACACTTTGGAATCAAGGCAGCCCTTTGGGGCAGGTAGCTCTAGGCCAGTGGAGCACACCCAGAGCAGAAGTTCTACTTCGGCCAGTTCAGGCCAGCAACAAACTGCGTTTCACAGGCCTTGGTAAGAGATGTTCCCGGTAGGCTGTAAGAGCACTGGGCAACGCCAGATGTTTCTTAGCTTCCCGAAGAGCTGGAAGCAAGATGCTTTGGGGCCTCTCATCCCCTTTGTAAACAAGGCGGCCCTATGGGCCAGGCAGCTCTAGGCCAATGGAGCACACCCAGAGCAGAAGTTCTACTTCGGCCAGTTCAGGCCACCAACAAACTGCGTTTCACAGGCCTTGGTAAGAGATGTTCCCGGTAGGCTGTAAGAGCACTGGGCAACGCCAGATGTTTCTTAGCTTCCCGAAGAGCTGGAAGCAAGATGCTTTGGGGCCTCTCATCCCCTTTGCAAACAAGGCCGACCTTTGGGCCAGGCAGCTCTAGGCCAATAGAGCACACCCAGAGCAGAAGTTCTACCTCAGCCAGATAAGGCCTGCCAAGAAACTGCGTTTCAAAGGCTTTGGTAAGAGATGTTCCCGGTACTCTGTTAGAGCACTGGGCAGAGCCATTTGTTTCTTAGCTTCCCGAAGAGCTGGAAGCAAGATGCTTTGGGGCCTCCCTGCCCCTTTGCCAACAAGGGCGACCTTTGGGCCTTTCAGCTCTAGGCCAATGGAGCACACCCAGAGCAGAAGTCCTACTTCAGCCAGATCAGGCCTGCCAAGGAACTGCGTTTCAGAGGCCTTTGTATGTGACGTTCCCGGTAGGCTGTGAGAGCACGGTGCAAAGCCAGTTGTTTCCTTGTTTCCCAAACAGCTGGAAGCAAGACGCTTTGGGGCCTCTCTGCCCCTTTGGAAACAAGGCAGCACGTTGGGTCTGGCAGCTCTAGGGCAATGAAGCACAACCACAGCCGAAGTTCTACTTCTTCCAGATCAGGCCTGCCTAGACAGTGCGTTTCACAGGCCTTGATAAGAGATGTTCTCTTAGGCTATAAGAGCACTGGGCACAGCCAGTTGTTTCTTAGCTTCCCAAGAGGTGGAAGCAAGATGCTTTGGGGCCTCTCTCCCCCTTTGGAAACAAGGCAGCCCTTTGGGCCTTTCAGCTCTAGGGCAATGGAGCACACCCAGAGCAGAAGTTCTACCTCAGCCAGATCAGGCCTGCCAAGAAACTGCTTTTCACAGGCCTTCGTAAGAGGTGTTCCCGGAAGGCTGTAAGAGTACCTGGCAGAGCGAGTTGTTTCTTAGCTTCAAAAACAGCTGGAAGCAACATGATTTGGGGCCTCTCTCCCCCTTTGGAAACAAAGCAGCCTTTGTGCCTGGCAGCTCTAGGCCAAAGTAGCACACCCAGAGCACAAGTTCTACCTCAGCCAGATAAGGCCTGTCAAGAAGCTGCGTTTCACAGGCCTTTGTATGTGACGTTCCCGGTTGGCTTTGAGAGCACTGTGCAGAGCCAGTTGTTTTAGCTTCCCAGAGAGCAGGAAGCAAGATGCTTTGGGGCCTCTCTCACACTTTGGAAATAAAGGCAGCCCTTTGGGCCTGGCAGCCCTAGGCCAATGGAGTACACCCAGAGCAGAAGTTCTACCTCAGCCAGATCAGGCCTTCCAAGAAACTGCGTCTCACAGGCCTTTCTCTGTCACGTTGCCGGTAGGCTGTGAGAGCACTGTGCAGAGCCAGTTGTTTCTTAGCTTCCCAAAGATTTGGAAGCAAGATGCTTTGGGGACTCTCAGCCCCTTTGGAAACAAGGCGGCCCTTTGGGCCTGGCAGCTCTAGGCCAAAGTAGCACGCCCAGAGCAGGAGTTCTACTTCAGCCAGATCAGGCCTGCCAAGAAACTGCGTTTCACAGGCCTTGGTAAGAGATGTTCCCGGTAGGCTGTGAGAGCACTGTGGAGAGCCAGTTGCTTTAGCTTCCCACAGAGCTGGAAGCAAGATGCCTTGGGGCCTCTCTCTCCCTTTGGACACAAGGCAGCCGTTTGGGCCTGGCAGCTCTAGGCCAATGGAGCACACCCACAGCAGAAGTTCTACTTCAGGCAGATCAGTCCTGCCCAGAAACTGCGTTTCACAGCCCTTGGTAAGAGATGTTCACGGTAGGCTGTGAGAGCACTGGGCAGAACCAGTTGTTTTTTAGCTTCCCAAAGTGCTGGAGGCAAGATGCTTTGGGGCCTCTCTCACCCTTTGGAAACAAGGCAGCCCTTAGGTCCTGGTAGCTCTAGGCCTATGTAGCACAACCAGAACAGAAGTTCTACTTCAGCCAGGTCAGGCCTGCCAAGAAACTGCGTTTCACAGGCCTTTCAAAGAGATGTTCTCTTAGGCTGTAAGAGCACTGGGCAGAGCCAGCTGTTTCTTAGCTTCCCGAAGAGCTGGGAGCAAGATGCTTTGGGTCCACTCTCCGTCTTTGGAAACAAGGCAGCCCTTTGGGCCTGGCAGCTCTAGGGCAATGGAGCACACCCAGAGCAGAAGTTCTACTTCAGCCAGATCAGGCCTGCCAGGAAACTGCGTTTCACAGGCCTTGGTAAGAGATGTTCCCGGTAGGCTGTAAGAGCACTGGGCAACGCCAGATGTTTCTTAGCTTCCCGAAGAGCTGGAAGCAAGATGCTTTGGTGCCACTCTCACACTTTGGAATCAAGGCAGCCCTTTGGGGCAGGTAGCTCTAGGCCAGTGGAGCACACCCAGAGCAGAAGTTCTACTTCGGCCAGTTCAGGCCACCAACAAACTGCGTTTCACAGGCCTTGGTAAGAGATGTTTCCGGTAGGCTGTAAGAGCACTGGGCAACGCCAGATGTTTCTTAGCTTCCCGAAGAGCTGGAAGCAAGATGCTTTGGGGCCTCTCATCCCCTTTGCAAACAAGGCGGCCCTATGGGCCAGGCAGCTCTAGGCCAATGGAGCACACCCAGAGCAGAAGTTCTACTTCGGCCAGTTCAGGCCACCAACAAACTGCGTTTCACAGGCCTTGGTAAGAGATGTTCCCGGTAGGCTGTAAGAGCACTGGGCAACGCCAGATGTTTCTTAGCTTCCCGAAGAGCTGGAAGCAAGATGCTTTGGGGCCTCTCATCCCCTTTGCAAACAAGGCCGACCTTTGGGCCAGGCAGCTCTAGGCCAATGGAGCACACCCAGAGCAGAAGTTCTACCTCAGCCAGATAAGGCCTGCCAAGAAACTGCGTTTCAAAGGCTTTGGTAAGAGATGTTCCCGGTACTCTGTTAGAGCACTGGGCAGAGCCATTTGTTTCTTAGCTTCCCAAAGAGCTGGAAGCAAGATGCTTTGGGGGCTCCCTGCCCCTTTGCCAACAAGGGCGACCTTTGGGCCTTTCAGCTCTAGGCCAATGGAGCACACCCAGAGCAGAAGTCCTACTTCAGCCAGATCAGGCCTGCCAAGGAACTGCGTTTCAGAGGCCTTTGTATGTGACGTTCCCGGTAGGCTGTGAGAGCACGGTGCAGAGCCAGTTGTTTCCTTGTTTCCCAAACAGCTGGAAGCAAGACGCTTAGGGGCCTCTATGCCCCTTTGGAAACAAGGCAGCACGTTGGGTCTGGCAGCTCTAGGGCAATGAAGCACAACCAGAGCCGAAGTTCTACTTCTTCCAGATCAGGCCTGCCTAGACAGTGCGTTTCACAGGCCTTGATAAGAGATGTTCTCTTAGGCTATAAGAGCACTGGGCACAGCCAGTCGTTTCTTAGCTTCCCAAGAGGTGGAAGCAAGATGCTTTGGGGCCTCTCTCCCCCTTTGGAAACAAGGCAGCCCTTTGGGCCTTTCAGCTCTAGGGCAATGGAGCACACCCAGAGCAGAAGTTCTACCTCAGCCAGATCAGGCCTGCCAAGAAACTGCTTTTCACAGGCCTTCATAAGAGGTGTTCCCGGAAGGCTGTAAGAGTACCTGGCAGAGCGAGTTGTTTCTTAGCTTCAAAAACAGCTGGAAGCAACATGATTTGGGGCCTCTCTCCCCCTTTGGAAACAAAGCAGCCTTTGTGCCTGGCAGCTCTAGGCCAAAGTAGCACACCCAGAGCACAAGTTCTACCTCAGCCAGATAAGGCCTGTCAAGAAGCTGCGTTTCACAGGCCTTTGTATGTGACGTTCCCGGTTGGCTTTGAGAGCACTGTGCAGAGCCAGTTGTTTTAGCTTCCCAGAGAGCAGGAAGCAAGATGCTTTGGGGCCTCTCTCACACTTTGGAAATAAAGGCAGCCCTTTGGGCCTGGCAGCCCTAGGCCAATGGAGTACACCCAGAGCAGAAGTTCTACCTCAGCCAGATCAGGCCTTCCAAGAAACTGCGTCTCACAGGCCTTTCTCTGTCACGTTGCCGGTAGGCTGTGAGAGCACTGTGCAGAGCCAGTTGTTTCTTAGCTTCCCAAAGATTTGGAAGCAAGATGCTTTGGGGACTCTCAGCCCCTTTGGAAACAAGGCGGCCCTTTGGGCCTGGCAGCTCTAGGCCAAAGTAGCACGCCCAGAGCAGGAGTTCTACTTCAGCCAGATCAGGCCTGCCAAGAAACTGCGTTTCACAGGCCTTGGTAAGAGATGTTCCCGGTAGGCTGTGAGAGCACTGTGGAGAGCCAGTTGCTTTAGCTTCCCACAGAGCTGGAAGCAAGATGCCTTGGGGCCTCTCTCTCCCTTTGGACACAAGGCAGCCGTTTGGGCCTGGCAGCTCTAGGCCAATGGAGCACACCCACAGCAGAAGTTCTACTTCAGGCAGATCAGTCCTGCCCAGAAACTGCGTTTCACAGCCCTTGGTAAGAGATGTTCACGGTAGGCTGTGAGAGCACTGGGCAGAACCAGTTGTTTTTTAGCTTCCCAAAGTGCTGGAGGCAAGATGCTTTGGGGCCTCTCTCACCCTTTGGAAACAAGGCAGCCCTTAGGTCCTGGTAGCTCTAGGCCTATGTAGCACAACCAGAACAGAAGTTCTACTTCAGCCAGGTCAGGCCTGCCAAGAAACTGCGTTTCACAGGCCTTTCAAAGAGATGTTCTCTTAGGCTGTAAGAGCACTGGGCAGAGCCAGCTGTTTCTTAGCTTCCCGAAGAGCTGGGAGCAAGATGCTTTGGGTCCAGTCTCCGTCTTTGGAAACAAGGCAGCCCTTTGGGCCTGGCAGCTCTAGGGCAATGGAGCACGCCCAGAGCAGAAGTTCTACTTCAGCCAGATCAGGCCTTCCAGGAAACTGCGTTTCACAGGCCTTGGTAAGAGATGTTCCCGGTAGGCTGTAAGAGCACTGGGCAGAGCAAGTTGTTTCTTACCTTCCTGAAAAGCTGGAAGCAAGATGCTTGGGACCCCTCTGCCCGTTTGGGAACAAGGCAGCCTTTTGGGTCGGGAAGCTCTAGGCCAATGGAGCACACGCAGAGCAGGAGTTCTACTTCAGCCTGATCAGGCCTGCAAAGAAACAGCGTTTGACAGGCCTTGGTAAGAGATGTTCCCGGTAGGTGTAAGAGCACTGGGCAGAGCCAGTTGTGTCTTAGCTTCGCAAAGACCGGGAAGCAAGATGCTTTGGGCCTCTCTGCCCCTTGGAAACAGGGCAGCACTTTGGGCCTGGCAGCTCTAGGGCAATGGAGCACACCCAGAGCCGGAGTTCTACTTCAGCCAGATGAGGCCTGCCAAGAAACTGCGTTTCACAGGCCTTTCAAAGACATGTTCCCGGTAGGCTGTAAGAGCACGGGGCAGAGCGAGTTGGTTCTTAGCTTCCCAGAGAGCTGGAAGGAAGATTCTTTGGGGCCTCTCTGCCCCTTTGGAAACAAGGCAGCACCTTGGGCCTGGCAGCTCTAGGGCAATGGAGCACACCCAGAGCAGAAGTTCTACTTCAGCCAAATCAGGCCTGCCAGGAAACGGCGTTTCAAAGACCTTGGTAAGAGATGTTCCCGGTAGGCTGTAAGAGCACTGGGCAACGCCAGATGTTTCTTAGCTTCCCGAAGAGCTGGAAGCGAGATGCTTTGGTGCCACTCTCTCACTTTGGAATGAAGGCAGCCCTTTGGGGCAGGTAGCTCTAGGCCACTGGAGCACACCCAGAGCAGAAGTTCTACTTGGGACAGTTCAGGCCACCAACAAACTGCGTTTCACAGGCCTTGGTAAGAGATGTTCCCGGTAGGCTGTAAGAGCACTGGGCAACGCCCGATGTTTCTTAGCTTCCCGAAGAGCTGGAAGCAAGATGCTTTGGGGCCTCTCATCCCCTTTGCAAGCAAGGCGGCCCTTTGGGCCAGGCAGCTCTAGGCCAATGGAGCACACCCAGAGCAGAAGTTCTACTTCAGCTAGATCAGGCCACCAACAAAGTGCGTTTCACAGGCCTTGGTAAGAGATTTTCTCTCAGGCTGTAAAAGCACTGGGCAGAGCCAGTTGTTTCTTAGCTTCCCAAAGAGCTGGAAGCAAGATGCTTTGGGGGCTCCCTGCCCCTTTGCCAACAAGGCCGACCTTTGGGCCTTTCAGCTCTAGGCCAATGGAGCACACCCAGAGCAGAAGTTCTACCTCAGCCAGATAAGGCCTGCCAAGAAACTGCGTTTCAAAGGCTTTGGTAAGAGATGTTGCCGGTACTCTGTCAGAGCACTGGGCAGAGACAGTTGTTTCTTAGCTTCCCAAAGAGCTGGAAGCAAGATGCTTTGGGGCCTCTCTGCCCCTTTGCAAACAAGGCATCCCTTTGGGCCTTTCAGCTCTAGGCCAATGGAGCACAGCCAGAGCAGAAGTCCTACTTCAGCCAGATCAGGCCTGCCAAGGAACTGCGTTTCAGAGCCCTTTGTATGTGACGTTCCCGGTAGGCTGTGAGAGCACGGTGCAGAGCCAGTTGTTTCCTTGTTTCCCAAACAGCTGGAAGCAAGACGCTTAGGGGCCTCTCTGCCCCTTTGGAAACAAGGCAGCACGTTGGGTCTGGCAGCTCTAGGGCAATGGAGCACAACCAGAGCAGAAGTTCTACTTCTTCCAGATCAGGCCTGCCTAGAAACTGCGTTTCACAGGCCTTGATAAGAGATGTTCTCTTAGGCTATAAGAGCACTGGGCACAGCCAGTTGTTTCTTAGCTTCCCAATGAGCTGGAAGCAAGATGCTTTGGGGCCTCTCTGCCCCTTTGCAAACAAGGCATCCCTTTGGGCCTTTCAGCTCTAGGGCAATGGAGCACACCCAGAGCAGAAGTTCTACCTCAGCCAGATCAGGCCTGCCAAGAAACTGCTTTTCACAGGCCTTCGTAAGAGGTGTTCCCGGAAGGCTGTAAGAGTACCTGGCAGAGCGAGTTGTTTCTTAGCTTCAAAAACAGCTGGAAGCAACATGATTTGGGGCCTCTCTCCCCCTTTGGAAACAAAGCAGCCTTTGTGCCTGGCAGCTCTAGGCCAAAGTAGCACACCCAGAGCACAAGTTCTACCTCAGCCAGATAAGGCCTGTCAAGAAGCTGCGTTTCACAGGCCTTTGTATGTGACGTTCCCGGTTGGCTTTGAGAGCACTGTGCAGAGCCAGTTGTTTTAGCTTCCCAGAGAGCAGGAAGCAAGATGCTTTGGGGCCTCTCTCACACTTTGGAAATAAAGGCAGCCCTTTGGGCCTGGCAGCCCTAGGCCAATGGAGTACACCCAGAGCAGAAGTTCTACCTCAGCCAGATCAGGCCTTCCAAGAAACTGCGTCTCACAGGCCTTTCTCTGTCACGTTGCCGGTAGGCTGTGAGAGCACTGTGCAGAGCCAGTTGTTTCTTAGCTTCCCAAAGATTTGGAAGCAAGATACTTTGGGGACTCTCAGCCCCTTTGGAAACAAGGCGGCCCTTTGGGCCTGGCAGCTCTAGGCCAAAGTAGCATGCCCAGAGCAGGAGTTCTACTTCAGCCAGATCAGGCCTGCCAAGAAACTGCGTTTCACAGGCCTTGGTAAGAGATGTTCCCGGTAGGCTGTGAGAGCACTGTGGAGAGCCAGTTGCTTTAGCTTCCCACAGAGCTGGAAGCAAGATGCTTTGGGGCCTCTCTCTCCCTTTGGACACAAGGCAGCCGTTTGCGCCTGGCAGCTCTAGGCCAATGGAGCACACCCACAGCAGAAGTTCTACTTCAGCCAGATCAGTCCTGCCCAGAAACTGCGTTTCACAGCCCTTGGTAAGAGATGTTCACGGTAGGCTGTGAGAGCACTGGGCAGAACCAGTTGTTTTTTAGCTTCCCAAAGTGCTGGAGGCAAGATGCTTTGGGGCCTCTCTCACCCTTTGGAAACAAGGCAGCCCTTAGGTCCTGGTAGCTCTAGGCCTATGTAGCACAACCAGAACAGAAGTTCTACTTCAGCCAGGTCAGGCCTGCCAAGAAACTGCGTTTCACAGGCCTTTCAAAGAGATGTTCTCTTAGGCTGTAAGAGCACTGGGCAGAGCCAGCTGTTTCTTAGCTTCCCGAAGAGCTGGGAGCAAGATGCTTTGGGTCCACTCTCCGTCTTTGGAAACAAGGCAGCCCTTTGGGCCTGGCAGCTCTAGGGCAATGGAGCACACCCAGAGCAGAAGTTCTACTTCAGCCAGATCAGGCCTGCCAGGAAACTGCGTTTCACAGGCCTTGGTAAGAGATGTTCCCGGTAGGCTGTAAGAGCACTGGGCAGAGCCAGTTGTTTCTTACATTCCTGAAAAGCTGGAAGCAAGACGCTTGGGACCCCTCTGCCCGTTTGGGAACAAGGCAGCCTTTTGGGTCGGGAAGCTCTAGGCCAATGGAGCACACGCAGAGCAGGAGTTCTACTTCAGCCTGATCAGGCCTGCAAAGAAACAGCGTTTGACAGGCCTTGGTAAGAGATGTTCCCGGTAGGTGTAAGAGAACTGGGCAGAGACAGTTGTTTCTTAGCTTTGCAAAGACCGGGAAGCAAGATGCTTTGGGCCTCTCTGCCCCTTGGAAACAGGGCAGCACTTTGGGCCTGGCAGCCCTAGGGCAATGGAGCACACCCAGAGCCGGAGTTCTACTTCAGCCAGATGAGTCCTGCCAAGAAACTGCGTTTCACAGGCCTTTCAAAGACATGTTCCCGGTAGGCTGTAAGAGCACGGGGCAGAGCGAGTTGGTTCTTAGCTTCCCAGAGAGCTGGAAGGAAGATGCTTTGGGGCCTCTCTGCCCCTTTGGAAACAAGGCAGCACCTTGGGCCTGGCAGCTCTAGGGCAATGGAGCACACCCAGAGCAGAAGTTCTACTTCAGCCAAATCAGGCCTGCCAGGAAACGGCGTTTCAAAGACCTTGGTAAGAGATGTTCCCGGTAGGCTGTAAGAGCACTGGGCAACGCCAGATGTTTCTTAGCTTCCCGAAGAGCTGGAAGCAAGATGCTTTGGTGCCACTCTCTCAGTTTGGAATCAAGGCAGCCCTTTGGGGCAGGTAGCTCTAGGCCAGTGGAGCACACCCAGAGCAGAAGTTCTACTTCGGCCAGTACAGGCCACCAACAAACTGCGTTTCACAGGCCTTGGTAAGAGATGTTCCCGGTAGGCTGTAAGAGCACTGGGCAACGCCCGATGTTTCTTAGCTTCCCGAAGAGCTGGAAGCAAGATGCTTTGGGGCCTCTCATCCCCTTTGCAAGCAAGGTGGCCCTTTGTTCCAGGCAGCTCTAGGCCAATGGAGCACACCCAGAGCAGAAGTTCTACTTCAGCTAGATCAGGCCGCCAACAAAGTGCGTTTCACAGGCCTTGGTAAGAGATTTTCTCTCAGGCTGTAAGAGCACTGGGCAGAGCCAGTTGTTTCTTAGCTTCCCAAAGAGCTGGAAGCAAGATGCTTTGGGGGCTCCCTGCCCCTTTGCCAACAAGGCCGACCTTTGGGCCTTTCAGCTCTAGGCCAATGGAGCACACCGAGAGCAGAAGTTCTACCTCAGCCAGATAAGGCCTGCCAAGAAACTGCGTTTCAAAGGCTTTGGTAAGAGATGTTGCCGGTACTCTGTCAGAGCACTGGGCAGAGACAGTTGTTTCTTAGCTTCCCAAAGCGCTTGAAGCAAGATGCTTTGGGGCCTCTCTGCCCCTTTGCAAAC
Source organism: Equus asinus (assembly GCF_041296235.1). Taxonomy (NCBI): domain Eukaryota; kingdom Metazoa; phylum Chordata; class Mammalia; order Perissodactyla; family Equidae; genus Equus; species Equus asinus. Next base: position 3,586,073 of record NW_027225523.1, read on the forward strand.
AAGGCATCCCTTTGGGCCTTTCAGCTCTAGGCCAATGGAGCACAGCCAGAGCAGAAGTCCTACTTCAGCCAGATCAGGCCTGCCAAGGAACTGCGTTTCAGAGGCCTTTGTATGTGACGTTCCCAGTAGGCTGTGAGAGCACGGTGCAGAGCCAGTTGTTTCCTTGTTTCCCAAACAGCTGGAAGCAAGACGCTTAGGGGCCTCTCTGCCCCTTTGGAAACAAGGCAGCACGTTGGGTCTGGCAGCTCTAGGGCAATGGAGCACAACCAGAGCAGAAGTTCTACTTCTTCCAGATCAGGCCTGCCTAGAAACTGCGTTTCACAGGCCTTGATAAGAGATGTTCTCTTAGGCTATAAGAGCACTGGGCACAGCCAGTTGTTTCTTAGCTTCCCAATGAGCTGGAAGCAAGATGCTTTGGGGCCTCTCTGCCCCTTTGCAAACAAGGCATCCCTTTGGGCCTTTCAGCTCTAGGGCAATGGAGCACACCCAGAGCAGAAGTTCTACCTCAGCCAGATCAGGCCTGCCAAGAAACTGCTTTTCACAGGCCTTCGTAAGAGGTGTTCCCGGAAGGCTGTAAGAGTACCTGGCAGAGCGAGTTGTTTCTTAGCTTCAAAAACAGCTGGAAGCAACATGATTTGGGGCCTCTCTCCCCCTTTGGAAACAAAGCAGCCTTTGTGCCTGGCAGCTCTAGGCCAAAGTAGCACACCCAGAGCACAAGTTCTACCTCAGCCAGATAAGGCCTGTCAAGAAGCTGCGTTTCACAGGCCTTTGTATGTGACGTTCCCGGTTGGCTTTGAGAGCACTGTGCAGAGCCAGTTGTTTTAGCTTCCCAGAGAGCAGGAAGCAAGATGCTTTGGGGCCTCTCTCACACTTTGGAAATAAAGGCAGCCCTTTGGGCCTGGCAGCCCTAGGCCAATGGAGTACACCCAGAGCAGAAGTTCTACCTCAGCCAGATCAGGCCTTCCAAGAAACTGCGTCTCACAGGCCTTTCTCTGTCACGTTGCCGGTAGGCTGTGAGAGCACTGTGCAGAGCCAGTTGTTTCTTAGCTTCCCAAAGATTTGGAAGCAAGATACTTTGGGGACTCTCAGCCCCTTTGGAAACAAGGCGGCCCTTTGGGCCTGGCAGCTCTAGGCCAAAGTAGCACGCCCAGAGCAGGAGTTCTACTTCAGCCAGATCAGGCCTGCCAAGAAACTGCGTTTCACAGGCCTTGGTAAGAGATGTTCCCGGTAGGCTGTGAGAGCACTGTGGAGAGCCAGTTGCTTTAGCTTCCCACAGAGCTGGAAGCAAGATGCTTTGGGGCTTCTCTCTCCCTTTGGACACAAGGCAGCCCTTAGGTCCTGGTAGCTCTAGGCCTATGGAGCACAACCAGAACAGAAGTTCTACTTCAGCCAGGTCAGGCCTGCCAAGAAACTGCGTTTCACAGGCCTTTCAAAGAGATGTTCTCTTAGGCTGTAAGAGCACTGGGCAGAGCCAGCTGTTTCTTAGCTTCCCAAAGATTTGGAAGCAAGATACTTTGGGGACTCTCAGCCCCTTTGGAAACAAGGCGGCCCTTTGGGCCTGGCAGCTCTAGGCCAAAGTAGCACGCCCAGAGCAGGAGTTCTACTTCAGCCAGATCAGGCCTGCCAAGAAACTGCGTTTCACAGGCCTTGGTAAGAGTTGTTCCCGGTAGGCTGTAAGAGCACTGGGCAGAGCCAGTTGTTTCTTACCTTCCTGAAAAGCTGGAAGCAAGACGCTTGGGACCCCTCTGCCCGTTTGGGAACAAGGCAGCCTTTTGGGTCGGGAAGCTCTAGGCCAATGGAGCACACGCAGAGCAGGAGTTCTACTTCAGCCTGATCAGGCCTGCAAAGAAACAGCGTTTGACAGGCCTTGGTAAGAGATGTTCCCGGTAGGTGTAAGAGCACTGGGCAGAGCCAGTTGTTTCTTAGCTTTGCAAAGACCGGGAAGCAAGATGCTTTGGGCCTCTCTGCCCCTTGGAAACAGGGCAGCACTTTGGGCCTGGCAGCCCTAGGGCAATGGAGCACACCCAGAGCCGGAGTTCTACTTCAGCCAGATGAGGCCTGCCAAGAAACTGCGTTTCACAGGCCTTTCAAAGACATGTTCCCGGTAGGCTGTAAGAGCACGGGGCAGAGCGAGTTGGTTCTTAGCTTCCCAGAGAGCTGGAAGCAGGATGCTTTGGGGCCTCTCTGCCCCTTAGGAAACAAGGCAGCACCTTGGGCCTGGCAGCTCTAGGGCAATGGAGCACACCCAGAGCAGAAGTTCTACTTCAGCCAAATCAGGCCTGCCAGGAAACGGCGTTTCACAGGCCTTGGTAAGAGATGTTCCCGGTAGGCTGTAAGAGCACTGGGCAACGCCAGATGTTTCTTAGCTTCCCGAAGAGCTGGAAGCAAGATGCTTTGGGGCCTCTCATCCCCTTTGCAAACAAGGCGGCCCTTTGGGCCAGGCAGCTCTAGGCCAATGGAGCACACCCAGAGCAGAAGTTCTACTTCAGCTAGATCAGGCCACCAACAAAGTGCGTTTCACAGGCCTTGGTAAGAGATTTTCTCTCAGGCTGTAAGAGCACTGGGCAGAGCCAGTTGTTTCTTAGCTTCCCAAAGAGCTGGAAGCAAGATGCTTTGGGGGCTCCCTGCCCCTTTGCCAACAAGGCCGACCTTTGGGCCTTTCAGCTCTAGGCCAATGGAGCACACCGAGAGCAGAAGTTCTACCTCAGCCAGATAAGGCCTGCCAAGAAACTGCGTTTCAAAGGCTTTGGTAAGAGATGTTGCCGGTACTCTGTCAGAGCACTGGGCAGAGACAGTTGTTTCTTAGCTTCCCAAAGAGCTGGAAGCAAGATGCTTTGGGGCCTCTCTGCCCCTTTGCAAACAAGGCATCCCTTTGGGCCTTTCAGCTCTAGGCCAATGGAGCACAGCCAGAGCAGAAGTCCTACTTCAGCCAGATCAGGCCTGCCAAGGAACTGCGTTTCAGAGGCCTTTGTATGTGACGTTCCCGGTAGGCTGTGAGAGCACGGTGCAGAGCCAGTTGTTTCCTTGTTTCCCAAACAGCTGGAAGCAAGACGCTTAGGGGCCTCTCTGCCCTTTTGGAAACAAGGCAGCACGTTGGGTCTGGCAGCTCTAGGGCAATGGAGCACAACCAGAGCAGAAGTTCTACTTCTTCCAGATCAGGCCTGCCTAGAAACTGCGTTTCACAGGCCTTTCAAAGCGATGTTCTCTTAGGCTGTAAGAGCACTGGGCAGAGCCAGCTGTTTCTTAGCTTCCCGAAGAGCTGGGAGCAAGATGCTTTGGGTCCACTCTCCGTCTTTGGAAACAAGGCAGCCCTTTGGGCCTGGCAGCTCTAGGGCAATGGAGCACACCCAGAGCAGAAGTTCTACTTCAGCCAGATCAGGCCTGCCAGGAAACTGCGTTTCACAGGCCTTGGTAAGAGATGTTCCCGGTAGGCTGTAAGAGCACTGGGCAGAGCCAGTTGTTTCTTACCTTCCTGAAAAGCTGGAAGCAAGACGCTTGGGACCCCTCTGCCCGTTTGGGAACAAGGCAGCCTTTTGGGTCGGGAAGCTCTAGGCCAATGGAGCACACGCAGAGCAGGAGTTCTACTTCAGCCTGATCAGGCCTGCAAAGAAACAGCGTTTGACAGGCCTTGGTAAGAGATGTTCCCGGTAGGTGTAAGAGCACTGGGCAGAGCCAGTTGTTTCTTAGCTTTGCAAAGACCGGGAAGCAAGATGCTTTGGGCCTCTCTGCCCCTTGGAAACAGGGCAGCACTTTGGGCCTGGCAGCCCTAGGGCAATGGAGCACACCCAGAGCCGGAGTTCTACTTCAGCCAGATGAGGCCTGCCAAGAAACTGCGTTTCACAGGCCTTTCAAAGACATGTTCCCGGTAGGCTGTAAGAGCACGGGGCAGAGCGAGTTGGTTCTTAGCTTTCCAGAGAGCTGGAAGCAGGATGCTTTGGGGCCTCTCTGCCCCTTAGGAAACAAGGCAGCACCTTGGGCCTGGCAGCTCTAGGGCAATGGAGCACACCCAGAGCAGAAGTTCTACTTCAGCCAAATCAGGCCTGCCAGGAAACGGTGTTTCACAGGCCTTGGTAAGAGATGTTCCCGGTAGGCTGTAAGAGCACTGGGCAACGCCAGATGTTTCTTAGCTTCCCGAAGAGCTGGAAGCAAGATGCTTTGGGGCCTCTCATCCCCTTTGCAAACAAGGCGGCTCTTTGGGCCAGGCAGCTCTAGGCCAATGGAGCACACCCAGAGCAGAAGTTCTACTTCAGCTAGATCAGGCCACCAACAAAGTGCGTTTCACAGGCCTTGGTAAGAGATTTTCTCTCAGGCTGTAAGAGCACTGGGCAGAGCCAGTTGTTTCTTAGCTTCCCAAAGAGCTGGAAGCAAGATGCTTTGGGGGCTCCCTGCCCCTTTGCCAACAAGGCCGACCTTTGGGCCTTTCAGCTCTAGGCCAATGGAGCACAGCCAGAGCAGAAGTCCTACTTCAGCCAGATCTGGCCTGCAATGGAACTGCGTTTCAGAGGCCTTTGTATGTGACGTTCCCGGTAGGCTGTGAGAGCACGGTGCAGAGCCAGTTGTTTCCTTGTTACCCAAACAGCTGGAAGCAAGACGCTTAGGGGCCTCTCTGCCCCTTTGGAAACAAGGCAGCACGTTGGGTCTGGCAGCTCTAGGGCAATGGAGCACAACCAGAGCAGAAGTTCTACTTCTTCCAGATCAGGCCTGCCTAGAAAGTGCGTTTCACAGGCCTTGGTAAGAGATGTTCCCGGTAGGCTGTAAGAGCACTGGGCAGAGCCAGTTGTTTCTTACCTTCCTGAAAAGCTGGAAGCAAGACTCTTGTGACCCCTCTGCCCGTTTGGGAACAAGGCAGCCTTTTGGGTCGGGAAGCTCTAGGCCAATGGAGCACACGCAGATCAGGAGTTCTACTTCAGCCTGATCAGGCCTGCAAAGAAACAGCGTTTGACAGGCCTTGGTAAGAGATGTTCCCGGTAGGTGTAAGAGCACTGGGCAGAGCCAGTTGTTTCTTAGCTTTGCAAAGACCGGGAAGCAAGATGCTTTGGGCCTCTCTGCCCCTTGGAAACAGGGCAGCACTTTGGGCCTGGCAGCCCTAGGGCAATGGAGCACACCCAGAGCCGGAGTTCTACTTCAGCCAGATGAGGCCTGCCAAGAAACTGCGTTTCACATGCCTTTCAAAGACATGTTCCCGGTAGGCTGTAAGAGCACGGGGCAGAGCGAGTTGGTTCTTAGCTTCCCAGAGAGCTGGAAGCAAGATGCTTTGGGGCCTCTCTGCCCCTTTGGAAACAAGGCAGCACCTTGGGCCTGGCAGCTCTAGGGCAATGGAGCACACCCAGAGCAGAAGTTCTACTTCAGCCAAATCAGGCCTGCCAGGAAACGGCGTTTCACAGGCCTTGGTAAGAGATGTTCCCGGTAGGCTGTAAGAGCACTGGGCAACGCCAGATGTTTCTTAGCTTCCCGAAGAGCTGGAAGCAAGATGCTTTGGTGCCACTCTCTCACTTTGGAATCAAGGCAGCCCTTTGGGGCAGGTAGCTCTAGGCCAGTGGAGCACACCCAGAGCAGAAGTTCTACTTCGGCCAGTTCAGGCCACCAACAAACTGCGTTTCACAGGCCTTGGTAAGAGATGTTCCCGGTAGGCTGTAAGAGCACTGGGCAACGCCAGATGTTTCTTAGCTTCCCGAAGAGCTGGAAGCAAGATGCTTTGGGGCCTCTCTGCCCCTTTGCAAACAAGGCGGCCCTTTGGGCCAGGCAGCTCTAGGCCAATGGAGCACACCCAGAGCAGAAGTTCTACTTCAGCTAGATCAGGCCACCAACAAAGTGCGTTTCACAGGCCTTGGTAAGAGATTTTCTCTCAGGCTGTAAGAGCACTGGGCAGAGCCAGTTGTTTCTTAGCTTCCCAAAGAGCTGGAAGCAAGATGCTTTGGGGCTCGCTGCCCCTTTGCCAACAAGGCCGACCTTTGGGCCTTTCAGCTCTAGGCCAATAGAGCACACCCAGAGCAGAAGTTCTACCTCAGCCAGATCAGGCCTGCCAAGAAACTGCTTTTCACAGGCCTTCGTAAGAGGTGTTCCCGGAAGGCTGTAAGAGTACCTGGCAGAGCGAGTTGTTTATTAGCTTCAAAAACAGCTGGAAGCAACATGATTTGGGGCCTCTCTCCCCCTTTGGAAACAAAGCAGCCTTTGTGCCTGGCAGCTCTAGGCCAAAGTAGCACACCCAGAGCACAAGTTCTACCTCAGCCAGATAAGGCCTGTCAAGAAGCTGCGTTTCACAGGCCTTTGTATGTGACGTTCCCGGTTGGCTTTGAGAGCACTGTGCAGAGCCAGTTGTTTTAGCTTCCCAGAGAGCAGGAAGCAAGATGCTTTGGGGCCTCTCTCACACTTTGGAAATAAAGGCAGCCCTTTGGGCCTGGCAGCCCTAGGCCAATGGAGTACACCCAGAGCAGAAGTTCTACCTCAGCCAGATCAGGCCTTCCAAGAAACTGCGTCTCACAGGCCTTTCTCTGTCACGTTGCCAGTAGGCTGTGAGAGCACTGTGCAGAGCCAGTTGTTTCTTAGCTTCCCAAAGATTTGGAAGCAAGATACTTTGGGGACTCTCAGCCCCTTTGGAAACAAGGCGGCCCTTTGGGCCTGGCAGCTCTAGGCCAAAGTAGCACGCCCAGAGCAGGAGTTCTACTTCAGCCAGATCAGGCCTGCCAAGAAACTGCGTTTCACAGGCCTTGGTAAGAGATGTTCCCGGTAGGCTGTGAGAGCACTGTGGAGAGCCAGTTGCTTTAGCTTCCCACAGAGCTGGAAGCAAGATGCTTTGGGGCCTCTCTCTCCCTTTGGACACAAGGCAGCCGTTTGGGCCTGGCAGCTCTAGGCCAATGGAGCACACCCACAGCAGAAGTTCTACTTCAGGCAGATCAGTCCTGCCCAGAAACTGCGTTTCACAGCCCTTGGTAAGAGATGTTCACGGTAGGCTGTGAGAGCACTGGGCAGAACCAGTTGTTTTTTAGCTTCCCAAAGTGCTGGAGGCAAGATGCTTTGGGGCCTCTCTCACCCTTTGGAAACAAGGCAGCCCTTAGGTCCTGGTAGCTCTAGGCCTATGTAGCACAACCAGAACAGAAGTTCTACTTCAGCCAGGTCAGGCCTGCCAAGAAACTGCGTTTCACAGGCCTTTCAAAGAGATGTTCTCTTAGGCTGTAAGAGCACTGGGCAGAGCCAGCTGTTTCTTAGCTTCCCGAAGAGCTGGGAGCAAGATGCTTTGGGTCCACTCTCCGTCTTTGGAAACAAGGCAGCCCTTTGGGCCTGGCAGCTCTAGGGCAATGGAGCACACCCAGAGCAGAAGTTCTACTTCAGCCAGATCAGGCCTGCCAGGAAACTGCGTTTCACAGGCCTTGGTAAGAGATGTTCCCGGTAGGCTGTAAGAGCACTGGGCAGAGCCAGTTGTTTCTTACCTTCCTGAAATGCTGGAAGCAAGACTCTTGGGACCCCTCTGCCCGTTTGGGAACAAGGCAGCCTTTTGGGTCGGGAAGCTCTAGGCCAATGGAGCACACGCAGAGCAGGAGTTCTACTTCAGCCTGATCAGGCCTGCAAAGAAACAGCGTTTGACAGGCCTTGGTAAGAGATGTTCCCGGTAGGTGTAAGAGCACTGGGCAGAGCCAGTTGTTTCTTAGCTTCGCAAAGACCGGGAAGCAAGATGCTTTGGGCCTCTCTGCCCCTTGGAAACAGGGCAGCACTTTGGGCCTGGCAGCCCTAGGGCAATGGAGCACACCCAGATCCGGAGTTCTACTTCAGCCAGATGAGGCCTGCCAAGAAACTGCGTTTCACAGGCCTTTCAAAGACATGTTCCCGGTAGGCTGTAAGAGCACGGGGCAGAGCGAGTTGGTTCTTAGCTTCCCAGAGAGCTGGAAGCAAGATGCTTTGGGGCCTCTCTGCCCCTTTGGAAACAAGGCAGCACCTTGGGCCTGGCAGCTCTAGGGCAATGGAGCACACCCAGAGCAGAAGTTCTACTTCAGCCAAATCAGGCCTGCCAGGAAACGGCGTTTCACAGGCCTTGGTAAGAGATGTTCCCGGTAGGCTGTAAGAGCACTGGGCAACGCCAGATGTTTCTTAGCTTCCCGAAGAGCTGGAAGCAAGATGCTTTGGTGCCACTCTCTCACTTTGGAATCAAGGCAGCCCTTTGGGGCAGGTACCTGTAGGCCAGTGGAGCACACCCAGAGCAGAAGTTCTACTTCGGCCAGTTCAGGCCACCAACAAACTGCGTTTCACAGGCCTTGGTAAGAGATGTTCCCGGTAGGCTGTAAGAGCACTGGGCAACGCCAGAAGTTTCTTAGCTTCCCGAAGAGCTGGAAGCAAGATGCTTTGGGGCCTCTCTGCCCCTTTGCAAACAAGGCGGCCCTTTGGGCCAGGCAGCTCTAGGCCAATGGAGCACACCCAGAGCAGAAGTTCTACTTCAGCTAGATCAGGCCACCAACAAAGTGCGTTTCACAGGCCTTGGTAAGAGATTTTCTCTCAGGCTGTAAGAGCACTGGGCAGAGCCAGTTGTTTCTTAGCTTCCCAAAGAGCTGGAAGCAAGATACTTTGGGGTCTCCCTGCCCCTTTGCCAACAAGGCCGACCTTTGGGCCTTTCAGCTCTAGGCCAATGGAGCACACCCAGAGCAGAAGTTCTACCTCAGCCAGATAAGGCCTGCCAAGAAACTGCGTTTCAATGGCTTTGGTAAGAGATGTTGCCGGTACTCTGTCAGAGCACTGGGCAGAGACAGTTGTTTCTTAGCTTCCCAATGAGCTGGAAGCAAGATGCTTTGGGGCCTCTCTGCCCCTTTGCCAACAAGGCCGACCTTTGGGCCTTTCAGCTCTTGGGCAATGGAGCACACCCAGAGCAGAAGTTCTACCTCAGTCAGATCAGGCCTGCCAAGAAACTGCTTTTCACAGGCCTTCGTAAGAGGTGTTCCCGGAAGGCTGTAAGAGTACCTGGCAGAGCGAGTTGTTTCTTAGCTTCAAAAACAGCTGGAAGCAACATGATTTGGGGCCTCTCTCCCCCTTTGGAAACAAAGCAGCCTTTGTGCCTGGCAGCTCTAGGCCAAAGTAGCACACCCAGAGCACAAGTTCTACCTCAGCCAGATAAGGCCTGTCAAGAAGCTGCGTTTCACAGGCCTTTGTATGTGACGTTCCCGGTTGGCTTTGAGAGCACTGTGCAGAGCCAGTTGTTTTAGCTTCCCAGAGAGCAGGAAGCAAGATGCTTTGGGGCCTCTCTCACACTTTGGAAATAAAGGCAGCCCTTTGGGCCTGGCAGCCCTAGGCCAATGGAGTACACCCAGAGCAGAAGTTCTACCTCAGCCAGATCAGGCCTTCCAAGAAACTGCGTCTCACAGGCCTTTCTCTGTCACGTTGCCGGTAGGCTGTGAGAGCACTGTGCAGAGCCAGTTGTTTCTTAGCTTCCCAAATATTTGGAAGCAAGATGCTTTGGGACTCTCAGCCCGTTTGGAAACAAGGCGGCCCTTTGGGCCTGGCAGCTCTAGGCCAAAGTAGCACGCCCAGAGCAGGAGTTCTACTTCAGCCAGATCAGGCCTGCCAATAAACTGCGTTTCACAGGCCTTGGTAAGAGATGTTCCCGGTAGGCTGTGAGAGCACTGTGGAGAGCCAGTTGCTTTAGCTTCCCACAGAGCTGGAAGCAAGATGCCTTGGGGCCTCTCTCTCCCTTTGGACACAAGGCAGCCGTTTGGGCCTGGCAGCTCTAGGCCAATGGAGCACACCCACAGCAGAAGTTCTACTTCAGGCAGATCAGTCCTGCCCAGAAACTGCGTTTCACAGCCCTTGGTAAGAGATGTTCACGGTAGGCTGTGAGAGCACTGGGCAGAACCAGTTGTTTTTTAGCTTCCCAAAGTGCTGGAGGCAAGATGCTTTGGGGCCTCTCTCACCCTTTGGAAACAAGGCAGCCCTTAGGTCCTGGTAGCTCTAGGCCTATGTAGCACAACCAGAACAGAAGTTCTACTTCAGCCAGGTCAGGCCTGCCAAGAAACTGCGTTTCACAGGCCTTTCAAAGAGATGTTCTCTTAGGCTGTAAGAGCACTGGGCAGAGCCAGCTGTTTCTTAGCTTCCCGAAGAGCTGGGAGCAAGATGCTTTGGGTCCACTCTCCGTCTTTGGAAACAAGGCAGCCCTTTGGGCCTGGCAGCTCTAGGCCAAAGTAGCACACCCAGAGCACAAGTTCTACCTCAGCCAGATAAGGCCTGTCAAGAAGCTGCGTTTCACAGGCCTTTGTATGTGACGTTCCCGGTTGGCTTTGAGAGCACTGTGCAGAGCCAGTTGTTTTAGCTTCCCAGAGAGCAGGAAGCAAGATGCTTTGGGGCCTCTCTCACACTTTGGAAATAAAGGCAGCCCTTTGGGCCTGGCAGCCCTAGGCCAATGGAGTACACCCAGAGCAGAAGTTCTACCTCAGCCAGATCAGGCCTTCCAAGAAACTGCGTCTCACAGGCCTTTCTCTGTCACGTTGCCGGTAGGCTGTGAGAGCACTGTGCAGAGCCAGTTGTTTCTTAGCTTCCCAAAGATTTGGAAGCAAGATACTTTGGGGACTCTCAGCCCCTTTGGAAACAAGGCGGCCCTTTGGGCCTGGCAGCTCTAGGCCAAAGTAGCACGCCCAGAGCAGGAGTTCTACTTCAGCCAGATCAGGCCTGCCAAGAAACTGCGTTTCACAGGCCTTGGTAAGAGATGTTCCCGGTAGGCTGTAAGAGCACTGGGCAGAGCCAGTTGTTTCTTACCTTCCTGAAAAGCTGGAAGCAAGACGCTTGGGACCCCTCTGCCCGTTTGGGAACAAGGCAGCCTTTTGGGTCGGGAAGCTCTAGGCCAATGGAGCACACGCAGAGCAGGAGTTCTACTTCAGCCTGATCAGGCCTGCAAAGAAACAGCGTTTGACAGGCCTTGGTAAGAGATGTTCCCGGTAGGTGTAAGAGCACTGGGCAGAGCCAGTTGTTTCTTAGCTTCGCAAAGACCGGGAAGCAAGATGCTTTGGGCCTCTCTGCCCCTTGGAAACAGGGCAGCACTTGGGGCCTGGCAGCTCTAGGGCAATGGAGCACACCCAGAGCCGGAGTTCTACTTCAGCCAGATGAGGCCTGCCAAGAAACTGCGTTTCACAGGCCTTTCAAAGACATGTTCCCGGTAGGCTGTAAGAGCACGGGGCAGAGCGAGTTGGTTCTTAGCTTCCCAGAGAGCTGGAAGCAAGATGCTTTGGGGCCTCTCTGCCCCTTTGGAAACAAGGCAGCACCTTGGGCCTGGCAGCTCTAGGGCAATGGAGCACACCCAGAGCAGAAGTTCTACTTCAGCCAAATCAGGCCTGCCAGGAAACGGCGTTTCACAGGCCTTGGTAAGAGATGTTCCCGGTAGGCTGTAAGAGCACTGGGCAACGCCAGATGTTTCTTAGCTTCCCGAAGAGCTGGAAGCAAGATGCTTTGGTGCCACTCTCTCACTTTGGAATCAAGGCAGCCTTTTGGGGCAGGTAGCTCCAGGCCAGTGGAGCACACCCAGAGCAGAAGTTCTACTTCGGCCAGTTCAGGCCACCAACAAACTGCGTTTCACAGGCCTTGGTAAGAGATGTTCCCGGTAGGCTGTAAGAGCACTGGGCAACGCCAGATGTTTCTTAGCTTCCCGAAGAGCTGGAAGCAAGATGCTTTGGGGCCTCTCTGCCCCTTTGCAAACAAGGCGGCCCTTTGGGCCAGGCAGCTCTAGGCCAATGGAGCACACCCAGAGCAGAAGTTCTACTTCAGCTAGATCAGGCCACCTACAAAGTGCGTTTCACAGGCCTTGGTAAGAGATTTTCTCTCAGGCTGTAAGAGCACTGGGCAGAGCCAGTTGTTTCTTAGCTTCCCGAAGAGCTGGAAGCAAGATGCTTTGGGGGCTCCCTGCCCCTTTGCCAACAAGGCCGACCTTTGGGCCTTTCAGCTCTAGGCCAATGGAGCACACCCAGAGCAGAAGTTCTACCTCAGCCAGATAAGGCCTGCCAAGAAACTGCCTTTCAAAGGCTTTGGTAAGAGATGTTCCCGGTACTCTGTCAGAGCACTGGGCAGAGACAGTTGTCTCTTAGCTTCCCAATGAGCTGGAAGCAAGATGCTTTGGGGCCTCTCTGCCCCTTTGCAAACAAGGCATCCCTTTGGGCCTTTCAGCTCTAGGGCAATGGAGCACACCCAGAGCAGAAGTTCTACCTCAGCCAGATCAGGCCTGCCAAGAAACTGCTTTTCACAGGCCTTCGTAAGAGGTGTTCCCGGAAGGCTGTAAGAGTACCTGGCAGAGCGAGTTGTTTCTTAGCTTCAAAAACAGCTGGAAGCAACATGATTTGGGGCCTCTCTCCCCCTTTGGAAACAAAGCAGCCTTTGTGCCTGGCAGCTCTAGGCCAAAGTAGCACACCCAGAGCACAAGTTCTACCTCAGCCAGATAAGGCCTGTCAAGAAGCTGCGTTTCACAGGCCTTTGTATGTGACGTTCCCGGTTGGCTTTGAGAGCACTGTGCAGAGCCAGTTGTTTTAGCTTCCCAGAGAGCAGGAAGCAAGATGCTTTGGGGCCTCTCTCACACTTTGGAAATAAAGGCAGCCCTTTGGGCCTGGCAGCCCTAGGCCAATGGAGTACACCCAGAGCAGAAGTTCTACCTCAGCCAGATCAGGCCTTCCAAGAAACTGCGTCTCACAGGCCTTTCTCTGTCACGTTGCCGGTAGGCTGTGAGAGCACTGTGCAGAGCCAGTTGTTTCTTAGCTTCCCAAAGATTTGGAAGCAAGATACTTTGGGGACTCTCAGCCCCTTTGGAAACAAGGCGGCCCTTTGGGCCTGGCAGCTCTAGGCCAAAGTAGCACGCCCAGAGCAGGAGTTCTACTTCAGCCAGATCAGGCCTGCCAAGAAACTGCGTTTCACAGGCCTTGGTAAGAGATGTTCCCGGTAGGCTGTAAGAGCACTGGGCAGAGCCAGTTGTTTCTTACCTTCCTGAAAAGCTGGAAGCAAGACGCTTGGGACCCCTCTGCCCGTTTGGGAACAAGGCAGCCTTTTGGGTCGGGAAGCTCTAGGCCAATGGAGCACACGCAGAGCAGGAGTTCTACTTCAGCCTGATCAGGCCTGCAAAGAAACAGCGTTTGACAGGCCTTGGTAAGAGATGTTCCCGGTAGGTGTAAGAGCACTGGGCAGAGCCAGTTGTTTCTTAGCTTCGCAAAGACCGGGAAGCAAGATGCTTTGGGCCTCTCTGCCCCTTGGAAACAGGGCAGCACTTGGGGCCTGGCAGCTCTAGGGCAATGGAGCACACCCAGAGCCGGAGTTCTACTTCAGCCAGATGAGGCCTGCCAAGAAACTGCGTTTCACAGGCCTTTCAAAGACATGTTCCCGGTAGGCTGTAAGAGCACGGGGCAGAGCGAGTTGGTTCTTAGCTTCCCAGAGAGCTGGAAGCAAGAGGCTTTGGGGCCTCTCTGCCCCTTTGGAAACAAGGCAGCACCTTGGGCCTGGCAGCTCTAGGGCAATGGAGCACACCCAGAGCAGAAGTTCTACTTCAGCCAAATCAGGCCTGCCAGGAAACGGCGTTTCACAGGCCTTGGTAAGAGATGTTCCCGGTAGGCTGTAAGAGCACTGGGCAACGCCAGATGTTTCTTAGCTTCCCGAAGAGCTGGAAGCAAGATGCTTTGGTGCCACTCTCTCACTTTGGAATCAAGGCAGCCCTTTGGGGCAGGTAGCTCCAGGCCAGTGGAGCACACCCAGAGCAGAAGTTCTACTTCGGCCAGTTCAGGCCACCAACAAACTGCGTTTCACAGGCCTTGGTAAGAGATGTTCCCGGTAGGCTGTAAGAGCACTGGGCAACGCCAGATGTTTCTTAGCTTCCCGAAGAGCTGGAAGCAAGATGCTTTGGGGCCTCTCTGCCCCTTTGCAAACAAGGCGGCCCTTTGGGCCAGGCAGCTCTAGGCCAATGGAGCACACCCAGAGCAGAAGTTCTACTTCAGCTAGATCAGGCCACCTACAAAGTGCGTTTCACAGGCCTTGGTAAGAGATTTTCTCTCAGGCTGTAAGAGCACTGGGCAGAGCCAGTTGTTTCTTAGCTTCCCGAAGAGCTGGAAGCAAGATGCTTTGGGGGCTCCCTGCCCCTTTGCCAACAAGGCCGACCTTTGGGCCTTTCAGCTCTAGGCCAATGGAGCACACCCAGAGCAGAAGTTCTACCTCAGCCAGATAAGGCCTGCCAAGAAACTGCGTTTCAAAGGCTTTGGTAAGAGATGTTCCCGGTACTCTGTCAGAGCACTGGGCAGAGACAGTTGTCTCTTAGCTTCCCAATGAGCTGGAAGCAAGATGCTTTGGGGCCTCTCTGCCCCTTTGCAAACAAGGCATCCCTTTGGGCCTTTCAGCTCTAGGGCAATGGAGCACACCCAGAGCAGAAGTTCTACCTCAGCCAGATCAGGCCTGCCAAGAAACTGCTTTTCACAGGCCTTCGTAAGAGGTGTTCCCGGAAGGCTGTAAGAGTACCTGGCAGAGCGAGTTGTTTCTTAGCTTCAAAAACAGCTGGAAGCAACATGATTTGGGGCCTCTCTCCCCCTTTGGAAACAAAGCAGCCTTTGTGCCTGGCAGCTCTAGGCCAAAGTAGCACACCCAGAGCACAAGTTCTACCTCAGCCAGATAAGGCCTGTCAAGAAGCTGCGTTTCACAGGCCTTTGTATGTGACGTTCCCGGTTGGCTTTGAGAGCACTGTGCAGAGCCAGTTGTTTTAGCTTCCCAGAGAGCAGGAAGCAAGATGCTTTGGGGCCTCTCTCACACTTTGGAAATAAAGGCAGCCCTTTGGGCCTGGCAGCCCTAGGCCAATGGAGTACACCCAGAGCAGAAGTTCTACCTCAGCCAGATCAGGCCTTCCAAGAAACTGCGTCTCACAGGCCTTTCTCTGTCACGTTGCCGGTAGGCTGTGAGAGCACTGTGCAGAGCCAGTTGTTTCTTAGCTTCCCAAAGATTTGGAAGCAAGATACTTTGGGGACTCTCAGCCCCTTTGGAAACAAGGCGGCCCTTTGGGCCTGGCAGCTCTAGGCCAAAGTAGCACGCCCAGAGCAGGAGTTCTACTTCAGCCAGATCAGGCCTGCCAAGAAACTGCGTTTCACAGGCCTTGGTAAGAGATGTTCCCGGTAGGCTGTAAGAGCACTGGGCAGAGCCAGTTGTTTCTTACCTTCCTGAAAAGCTGGAAGCAAGACGCTTGGGACCCCTCTGCCCGTTTGGGAACAAGGCAGCCTTTTGGGTCGGGAAGCTCTAGGCCAATGGAGCACACGCAGAGCAGGAGTTCTACTTCAGCCTGATCAGGCCTGCAAAGAAACAGCGTTTGACAGGCCTTGGTAAGAGATGTTCCCGGTAGGTGTAAGAGCACTGGGCAGAGCCAGTTGTTTCTTAGCTTCGCAAAGACCGGGAAGCAAGATGCTTTGGGCCTCTCTGCCCCTTGGAAACAGGGCAGCACTTGGGGCCTGGCAGCTCTAGGGCAATGGAGCACACCCAGAGCCGGAGTTCTACTTCAGCCAGATGAGGCCTGCCAAGAAACTGCGTTTCACAGGCCTTTCAAAGACATGTTCCCGGTAGGCTGTAAGAGCACGGGGCAGAGCGAGTTGGTTCTTAGCTTCCCAGAGAGCTGGAAGCAAGATGCTTTGGGGCCTCTCTGCCCCTTTGGAAACAAGGCAGCACCTTGGGCCTGGCAGCTCTAGGGCAATGGAGCACACCCAGAGCAGAAGTTCTACTTCAGCCAAATCAGGCCTGCCAGGAAACGGCGTTTCACAGGCCTTGGTAAGAGATGTTCCCGGTAGGCTGTAAGAGCACTGGGCAACGCCAGATGTTTCTTAGCTTCCCGAAGAGCTGGAAGCAAGATGCTTTGGTGCCACTCTCTCACTTTGGAATCAAGGCAGCCCTTTGGGGCAGGTAGCTCCAGGCCAGTGGAGCACACCCAGAGCAGAAGTTCTACTTCGGCCAGTTCAGGCCACCAACAAACTGCGTTTCACAGGCCTTGGTAAGAGATGTTCCCGGTAGGCTGTAAGAGCACTGGGCAACGCCAGATGTTTCTTAGCTTCCCGAAGAGCTGGAAGCAAGATGCTTTGGGGCCTCTCTGCCCCTTTGCAAACAAGGCGGCCCTTTGGGCCAGGCAGCTCTAGGCCAATGGAGCACACCCAGAGCAGAAGTTCTACTTCAGCTAGATCAGGCCACCTACAAAGTGCGTTTCACAGGCCTTGGTAAGAGATTTTCTCTCAGGCTGTAAGAGCACTGGGCAGAGCCAGTTGTTTCTTAGCTTCCCGAAGAGCTGGAAGCAAGATGCTTTGGGGGCTCCCTGCCCCTTTGCCAACAAGGCCGACCTTTGGGCCTTTCAGCTCTAGGCCAATGGAGCACACCCAGAGCAGAAGTTCTACCTCAGCCAGATAAGGCCTGCCAAGAAACTGCCTTTCAAAGGCTTTGGTAAGAGATGTTCCCGGTACTCTGTCAGAGCACTGGGCAGAGACAGTTGCTTCTTAGCTTCCCAATGAGCTGGAAGCAAGATGCTTTGGGGCCTCTCTGCCCCTTTGCAAACAAGGCATCCCTTTGGGCCTTTCAGCTCTAGGGCAATGGAGCACACCCAGAGCAGAAGTTCTACCTCAGCCAGATCAGGCCTGCCAAGAAACTGCTTTTCACAGGCCTTCGTAAGAGGTGTTCCCGGAAGGCTGTAAGAGTACCTGGCAGAGCGAGTTGTTTCTTAGCTTCAAAAACAGCTGGAAGCAACATTATTTGGGGCCTCTCTCCCCCTTTGGAAACAAAGCAGCCTTTGTGCCTGGCAGCTCTAGGCCAAAGTAGCACACCCAGAGCACAAGTTCTACCTCAGCCAGATAAGGCCTGTCAAGAAGCTGCGTTTCACAGGCCTTTGTATGTGACGTTCCCGGTTGGCTTTGAGAGCACTGTGCAGAGCCAGTTGTTTTAGCTTCCCAGAGAGCAGGAAGCAAGATGCTTTGGGGCCTCTCTCACACTTTGGAAATAAAGGCAGCCCTTTGGGCCTGGCAGCCCTAGGCCAATGGAGTACACCCAGAGCAGAAGTTCTACCTCAGCCAGATCAGGCCTTCCAAGAAACTGCGTCTCACAGGCCTTTCTCTGTCACGTTGCCGGTAGGCTGTGAGAGCACTGTGCAGAGCCAGTTGTTTCTTAGCTTCCCAAAGATTTGGAAGCAAGATACTTTGGGGACTCTCAGCCCCTTTGGAAACAAGGCGGCCCTTTGGGCCTGGCAGCTCTAGGCCAAAGTAGCACGCCCAGAGCAGGAGTTCTACTTCAGCCAGATCAGGCCTGCCAAGAAACTGCGTTTCACAGGCCTTGGTAAGAGATGTTCCCGGTAGGCTGTAAGAGCACTGGGCAGAGCCAGTTGTTTCTTACCTTCCTGAAAAGCTGGAAGCAAGACGCTTGGGACCCCTCTGCCCGTTTGGGAACAAGGCAGCCTTTTGGGTCGGGAAGCTCTAGGCCAATGGAGCACACGCAGAGCAGGAGTTCTACTTCAGCCTGATCAGGCCTGCAAAGAAACAGCGTTTGACAGGCCTTGGTAAGAGATGTTCCCGGTAGGTGTAAGAGCACTGGGCAGAGCCAGTTGTTTCTTAGCTTCGCAAAGACCGGGAAGCAAGATGCTTTGGGCCTCTCTGCCCCTTGGAAACAGGGCAGCACTTGGGGCCTGGCAGCTCTAGGGCAATGGAGCACACCCAGAGCCGGAGTTCTACTTCAGCCAGATGAGGCCTGCCAAGAAACTGCGTTTCACAGGCCTTTCAAAGACATGTTCCCGGTAGGCTGTAAGAGCACGGGGCAGAGCGAGTTGGTTCTTAGCTTCCCAGAGAGCTGGAAGCAAGATGCTTTGGGGCCTCTCTGCCCCTTTGGAAACAAGGCAGCACCTTGGGCCTGGCAGCTCTAGGGCAATGGAGCACACCCAGAGCAGAAGTTCTACTTCAGCCAAATCAGGCCTGCCAGGAAACGGCGTTTCACAGGCCTTGGTAAGAGATGTTCCCGGTAGGCTGTAAGAGCACTGGGCAACGCCAGATGTTTCTTAGCTTCCCGAAGAGCTGGAAGCAAGATGCTTTGGTGCCACTCTCTCACTTTGGAATCAAGGCAGCCCTTTGGGGCAGGCAGCTCCAGGCCAGTGGAGCACACCCAGAGCAGAAGTTCTACTTCGGCCGGTTCAGGCCACCAACAAACTGCGTTTCACAGGCCTTGGTAAGAGATGTTCCCGGTAGGCTGTAAGAGCACTGGGCAACGCCAGATGTTTCTTAGCTTCCCGAAGAGCTGGAAGCAAGATGCTTTGGGGCCTCTCTGCCCCTTTGCAAACAAGGCGGCCCTTTGGGCCAGGCAGCTCTAGGCCAATGGAGCACACCCAGAGCAGAAGTTCTACTTCAGCTAGATCAGGCCACCTACAAAGTGCGTTTCACAGGCCTTGGTAAGAGATTTTCTCTCAGGCTGTAAGAGCACTGGGCAGAGCCAGTTGTTTCTTAGCTTCCCGAAGAGCTGGAAGCAAGATGCTTTGGGGGCTCCCTGCCCCTTTGCCAACAAGGCCGACCTTTGGGCCTTTCAGCTCTAGGCCAATGGAGCACACCCAGAGCAGAAGTTCTACCTCAGCCAGATAAGGCCTGCCAAGAAACTGCCTTTCAAAGGCTTTGGTAAGAGATGTTCCCGGTACTCTGTCAGAGCACTGGGCAGAGACAGTTGTCTCTTAGCTTCCCAATGAGCTGGAAGCAAGATGCTTTGGGGCCTCTCTGCCCCTTTGCAAACAAGGCATCCCTTTGGGCCTTTCAGCTCTAGGGCAATGGAGCACACCCAGAGCAGAAGTTCTACCTCAGCCAGATCAGGCCTGCCAAGAAACTGCTTTTCACAGGCCTTCGTAAGAGGTGTTCCCGGAAGGCTGTAAGAGTACCTGGCAGAGCGAGTTGTTTCTTAGCTTCAAAAACAGCTGGAAGCAACATGATTTGGGGCCTCTCTCCCCCTTTGGAAACAAAGCAGCCTTGGTGCCTGGCAGCTCTAGGCCAAAGTAGCACACCCAGAGCACAAGTTCTACCTCAGCCAGATAAGGCCTGTCAAGAAGCTGCGTTTCACAGGCCTTTGTATGTGACGTTCCCGGTTGGCTTTGAGAGCACTGTGCAGAGCCAGTTGTTTTAGCTTCCCAGAGAGCAGGAAGCAAGATGCTTTGGGGCCTCTCTCACACTTTGGAAATAAAGGCAGCCCTTTGGGCCTGGCAGCCCTAGGCCAATGGAGTACACCCAGAGCAGAAGTTCTACCTCAGCCAGATCAGGCCTTCCAAGAAACTGCGTCTCACAGGCCTTTCTCTGTCACGTTGCCGGTAGGCTGTGAGAGCACTGTGCAGAGCCAGTTGTTTCTTAGCTTCCCAAAGATTTGGAAGCAAGATACTTTGGGGACTCTCAGCCCCTTTGGAAACAAGGCGGCCCTTTGGGCCTGGCAGCTCTAGGCCAAAGTAGCACGCCCAGAGCAGGAGTTCTACTTCAGCCAGATCAGGCCTGCCAAGAAACTGCGTTTCACAGGCCTTGGTAAGAGATGTTCCCGGTAGGCTGTAAGAGCACTGGGCAGAGCCAGTTGTTTCTTACCTTCCTGAAAAGCTGGAAGCAAGACGCTTGGGACCCCTCTGCCCGTTTGGGAACAAGGCAGCCTTTTGGGTCGGGAAGCTCTAGGCCAATGGAGCACACGCAGAGCAGGAGTTCTACTTCAGCCTGATCAGGCCTGCAAAGAAACAGCGTTTGACAGGCCTTGGTAAGAGATGTTCCCGGTAGGTGTAAGAGCACTGGGCAGAGCCAGTTGTTTCTTAGCTTCGCAAAGACCGGGAAGCAAGATGCTTTGGGCCTCTCTGCCCCTTGGAAACAGGGCAGCACTTGGGGCCTGGCAGCTCTAGGGCAATGGAGCACACCCAGAGCCGGAGTTCTACTTCAGCCAGATGAGGCCTGCCAAGAAACTGCGTTTCACAGGCCTTTCAAAGACATGTTCCCGGTAGGCTGTAAGAGCACGGGGCAGAGCGAGTTGGTTCTTAGCTTCCCAGAGAGCTGGAAGCAAGATGCTTTGGGGCCTCTCTGCCCCTTTGGAAACAAGGCAGCACCTTGGGCCTGGCAGCTCTAGGGCAATGGAGCACACCCAGAGCAGAAGTTCTACTTCAGCCAAATCAGGCCTGCCAGGAAACGGCGTTTCACAGGCCTTGGTAAGAGATGTTCCCGGTAGGCTGTAAGAGCACTGGGCAACGCCAGATGTTTCTTAGCTTCCCGAAGAGCTGGAAGCAAGATGCTTTGGTGCCACTCTCTCACTTTGGAATCAAGGCAGCCCTTTGGGGCAGGTAGCTCCAGGCCAGTGGAGCACACCCAGAGCAGAAGTTCTACTTCGGCCAGTTCAGGCCACCAACAAACTGCGTTTCACAGGCCTTGGTAAGAGATGTTCCCGGTAGGCTGTAAGAGCACTGGGCAACGCCAGATGTTTCTTAGCTTCCCGAAGAGCTGGAAGCAAGATGCTTTGGGGCCTCTCTGCCCCTTTGCAAACAAGGCGGCCCTTTGGGCCAGGCAGCTCTAGGCCAATGGAGCACACCCAGAGCAGAAGTTCTACTTCAGCTAGATCAGGCCACCTACAAAGTGCGTTTCACAGGCCTTGGTAAGAGATTTTCTCTCAGGCTGTAAGAGCACTGGGCAGAGCCAGTTGTTTCTTAGCTTCCCGAAGAGCTGGAAGCAAGATGCTTTGGGGGCTCCCTGCCCCTTTGCCAACAAGGCCGACCTTTGGGCCTTTCAGCTCTAGGCCAATGGAGCACACCCAGAGCAGAAGTTCTACCTCAGCCAGATAAGGCCTGCCAAGAAACTGCGTTTCAAAGGCTTTGGTAAGAGATGTTCCCGGTACTCTGTCAGAGCACTGGGCAGAGACAGTTGTCTCTTAGCTTCCCAATGAGCTGGAAGCAAGATGCTTTGGGGCCTCTCTGCCCCTTTGCAAACAAGGCATCCCTTTGGGCCTTTCAGCTCTAGGGCAATGGAGCACACCCAGAGCAGAAGTTCTACCTCAGCCAGATCAGGCCTGCCAAGAAACTGCTTTTCACAGGCCTTCGTAAGAGGTGTTCCCGGAAGGCTGTAAGAGTACCTGGCAGAGCGAGTTGTTTCTTAGCTTCAAAAACAGCTGGAAGCAACATGATTTGGGGCCTCTCTCCCCCTTTGGAAACAAAGCAGCCTTTGTGCCTGGCAGCTCTAGGCCAAAGTAGCACACCCAGAGCACAAGTTCTACCTCAGCCAGATAAGGCCTGTCAAGAAGCTGCGTTTCACAGGCCTTTGTATGTGACGTTCCCGGTTGGCTTTGAGAGCACTGTGCAGAGCCAGTTGTTTTAGCTTCCCAGAGAGCAGGAAGCAAGATGCTTTGGGGCCTCTCTCACACTTTGGAAATAAAGGCAGCCCTTTGGGCCTGGCAGCCCTAGGCCAATGGAGTACACCCAGAGCAGAAGTTCTACCTCAGCCAGATCAGGCCTTCCAAGAAACTGCGTCTCACAGGCCTTTCTCTGTCACGTTGCCGGTAGGCTGTGAGAGCACTGTGCAGAGCCAGTTGTTTCTTAGCTTCCCAAAGATTTGGAAGCAAGATACTTTGGGGACTCTCAGCCCCTTTGGAAACAAGGCGGCCCTTTGGGCCTGGCAGCTCTAGGCCAAAGTAGCACGCCCAGAGCAGGAGTTCTACTTCAGCCAGATCAGGCCTGCCAAGAAACTGCGTTTCACAGGCCTTGGTAAGAGATGTTCCCGGTAGGCTGTAAGAGCACTGGGCAGAGCCAGTTGTTTCTTACCTTCCTGAAAAGCTGGAAGCAAGACGCTTGGGACCCCTCTGCCCGTTTGGGAACAAGGCAGCCTTTTGGGTCGGGAAGCTCTAGGCCAATGGAGCACACGCAGAGCAGGAGTTCTACTTCAGCCTGATCAGGCCTGCAAAGAAACAGCGTTTGACAGGCCTTGGTAAGAGATGTTCCCGGTAGGTGTAAGAGCACTGGGCAGAGCCAGTTGTTTCTTAGCTTCGCAAAGACCGGGAAGCAAGATGCTTTGGGCCTCTCTGCCCCTTGGAAACAGGGCAGCACTTGGGGCCTGGCAGCTCTAGGGCAATGGAGCACACCCAGAGCCGGAGTTCTACTTCAGCCAGATGAGGCCTGCCAAGAAACTGCGTTTCACAGGCCTTTCAAAGACATGTTCCCGGTAGGCTGGAAGAGCACGGGGCAGAGCGAGTTGGTTCTTAGCTTCCCAGAGAGCTGGAAGCAAGATGCTTTGGGGCCTCTCTGCCCCTTTGGAAACAAGGCAGCACCTTGGGCCTGGCAGCTCTAGGGCAATGGAGCACACCCAGAGCAGAAGTTCTACTTCAGCCAAATCAGGCCTGCCAGGAAACGGCGTTTCACAGGCCTTGGTAAGAGATGTTCCCGGTAGGCTGTAAGAGCACTGGGCAACGCCAGATGTTTCTTAGCTTCCCGAAGAGCTGGAAGCAAGATGCTTTGGTGCCACTCTCTCACTTTGGAATCAAGGCAGCCCTTTGGGGCAGGTAGCTCCAGGCCAGTGGAGCACACCCAGAGCAGAAGTTCTACTTCGGCCGGTTCAGGCCACCAACAAACTGCGTTTCACAGGCCTTGGTAAGAGATGTTCCCGGTAGGCTGTAAGAGCACTGGGCAACGCCAGATGTTTCTTAGCTTCCCGAAGAGCTGGAAGCAAGATGCTTTGGGGCCTCTCTGCCCCTTTGCAAACAAGGCGGCCCTTTGGGCCAGGCAGCTCTAGGCCAATGGAGCACACCCAGAGCAGAAGTTCTACTTCAGCTAGATCAGGCCACCTACAAAGTGCGTTTCACAGGCCTTGGTAAGAGATTTTCTCTCAGGCTGTAAGAGCACTGGGCAGAGCCAGTTGTTTCTTAGCTTCCCGAAGAGCTGGAAGCAAGATGCTTTGGGGGCTCCCTGCCCCTTTGCCAACAAGGCCGACTTTTGGGCCTTTCAGCTCTAGGCCAATGGAGCACACCCAGAGCAGAAGTTCTACCTCAGCCAGATAAGGCCTGCCAAGAAACTGCCTTTCAAAGGCTTTGGTAAGAGATGTTCCCGGTACTCTGTCAGAGCACTGGGCAGAGACAGTTGTTTCTTAGCTTCCCAATGAGCTGGAAGCAAGATGCTTTGGGGCCTCTCTGCCCCTTTGCAAACAAGGCATCCCTTTGGGCCTTTCAGCTCTAGGGCAATGGAGCACACCCAGAGCAGAAGTTCTACCTCAGCCAGATCAGGCCTGCCAAGAAACTGCTTTTCACAGGCCTTCGTAAGAGGTGTTCCCGGAAGGCTGTAAGAGTACCTGGCAGAGCGAGTTGTTTCTTAGCTTCAAAAACAGCTGGAAGCAACATGATTTGGGGCCTCTCTCCCCCTTTGGAAACAAAGCAGCCTTTGTGCCTGGCAGCTCTAGGCCAAAGTAGCACACCCAGAGCACAAGTTCTACCTCAGCCAGATAAGGCCTGTCAAGAAGCTGCGTTTCACAGGCCTTTGTATGTGACGTTCCCGGTTGGCTTTGAGAGCACTGTGCAGAGCCAGTTGTTTTAGCTTCCCAGAGAGCAGGAAGCAAGATGCTTTGGGGCCTCTCTCACACTTTGGAAATAAAGGCAGCCCTTTGGGCCTGGCAGCCCTAGGCCAATGGAGTACACCCAGAGCAGAAGTTCTACCTCAGCCAGATCAGGCCTTCCAAGAAACTGCGTCTCACAGGCCTTTCTCTGTCACGTTGCCGGTAGGCTGTGAGAGCACTGTGCAGAGCCAGTTGTTTCTTAGCTTCCCAAAGATTTGGAAGCAAGATACTTTGGGGACTCTCAGCCCCTTTGGAAACAAGGCGGCCCTTTGGGCCTGGCAGCTCTAGGCCAAAGTAGCACGCCCAGAGCAGGAGTTCTACTTCAGCCAGATCAGGCCTGCCAAGAAACTGCGTTTCACAGGCCTTGGTAAGAGATGTTCCCGGTAGGCTGTAAGAGCACTGGGCAGAGCCAGTTGTTTCTTACCTTCCTGAAAAGCTGGAAGCAAGACGCTTGGGACCCCTCTGCCCGTTTGGGAACAAGGCAGCCTTTTGGGTCGGGAAGCTCTAGGCCAATGGAGCACACGCAGAGCAGGAGTTCTACTTCAGCCTGATCAGGCCTGCAAAGAAACAGCGTTTGACAGGCCTTGGTAAGAGATGTTCCCGGTAGGTGTAAGAGCACTGGGCAGAGCCAGTTGTTTCTTAGCTTCGCAAAGACCGGGAAGCAAGATGCTTTGGGCCTCTCTGCCCCTTGGAAACAGGGCAGCACTTGGGGCCTGGCAGCTCTAGGGCAATGGAGCACACCCAGAGCCGGAGTTCTACTTCAGCCAGATGAGGCCTGCCAAGAAACTGCGTTTCACAGGCCTTTCAAAGACATGTTCCCGGTAGGCTGTAAGAGCACGGGGCAGAGCGAGTTGGTTCTTAGCTTCCCAGAGAGCTGGAAGCAAGATGCTTTGGGGCCTCTCTGCCCCTTTGGAAACAAGGCAGCACCTTGGGCCTGGCAGCTCTAGGGCAATGGAGCACACCCAGAGCAGAAGTTCTACTTCAGCCAAATCAGGCCTGCCAGGAAACGGCGTTTCACAGGCCTTGGTAAGAGATGTTCCCGGTAGGCTGTAAGAGCACTGGGCAACGCCAGATGTTTCTTAGCTTCCCGAAGAGCTGGAAGCAAGATGCTTTGGTGCCACTCTCTCACTTTGGAATCAAGGCAGCCCTTTGGGGCAGGTAGCTCCAGGCCAGTGGAGCACACCCAGAGCAGAAGTTCTACTTCGGCCGGTTCAGGCCACCAACAAACTGCGTTTCACAGGCCTTGGTAAGAGATGTTCCCGGTAGGCTGTAAGAGCACTGGGCAACGCCAGATGTTTCTTAGCTTCCCGAAGAGCTGGAAGCAAGATGCTTTGGGGCCTCTCTGCCCCTTTGCAAACAAGGCGGCCCTTTGGGCCAGGCAGCTCTAGGCCAATGGAGCACACCCAGAGCAGAAGTTCTACTTCAGCTAGATCAGGCCACCTACAAAGTGCGTTTCACAGGCCTTGGTAAGAGATTTTCTCTCAGGCTGTAAGAGCACTGGGCAGAGCCAGTTGTTTCTTAGCTTCCCGAAGAGCTGGAAGCAAGATGCTTTGGGGGCTCCCTGCCCCTTTGCCAACAAGGCCGACCTTTGGGCCTTTCAGCTCTAGGCCAATGGAGCACACCCAGAGCAGAAGTTCTACCTCAGCCAGATAAGGCCTGCCAAGAAACTGCCTTTCAAAGGCTTTGGTAAGAGATGTTCCCGGTACTCTGTCAGAGCACTGGGCAGAGACAGTTGTCTCTTAGCTTCCCAATGAGCTGGAAGCAAGATGCTTTGGGGCCTCTCTGCCCCTTTGCAAACAAGGCATCCCTTTGGGCCTTTCAGCTCTAGGGCAATGGAGCACACCCAGAGCAGAAGTTCTACCTCAGCCAGATCAGGCCTGCCAAGAAACTGCTTTTCACAGGCCTTCGTAAGAGGTGTTCCCGGAAGGCTGTAAGAGTACCTGGCAGAGCGAGTTGTTTCTTAGCTTCAAAAACAGCTGGAAGCAACATGATTTGGGGCCTCTCTCCCCCTTTGGAAACAAAGCAGCCTTTGTGCCTGGCAGCTCTAGGCCAAAGTAGCACACCCAGAGCACAAGTTCTACCTCAGCCAGATAAGGCCTGTCAAGAAGCTGCGTTTCACAGGCCTTTGTATGTGACGTTCCCGGTTGGCTTTGAGAGCACTGTGCAGAGCCAGTTGTTTTAGCTTCCCAGAGAGCAGGAAGCAAGATGCTTTGGGGCCTCTCTCACACTTTGGAAATAAAGGCAGCCCTTTGGGCCTGGCAGCCCTAGGCCAATGGAGTACACCCAGAGCAGAAGTTCTACCTCAGCCAGATCAGGCCTTCCAAGAAACTGCGTCTCACAGGCCTTTCTCTGTCACGTTGCCGGTAGGCTGTGAGAGCACTGTGCAGAGCCAGTTGTTTCTTAGCTTCCCAAAGATTTGGAAGCAAGATACTTTGGGGACTCTCAGCCCCTTTGGAAACAAGGCGGCCCTTTGGGCCTGGCAGCTCTAGGCCAAAGTAGCACGCCCAGAGCAGGAGTTCTACTTCAGCCAGATCAGGCCTGCCAAGAAACTGCGTTTCACAGGCCTTGGTAAGAGATGTTCCCGGTAGGCTGTAAGAGCACTGGGCAGAGCCAGTTGTTTCTTACCTTCCTGAAAAGCTGGAAGCAAGACGCTTGGGACCCCTCTGCCCGTTTGGGAACAAGGCAGCCTTTTGGGTCGGGAAGCTCTAGGCCAATGGAGCACACGCAGAGCAGGAGTTCTACTTCAGCCTGATCAGGCCTGCAAAGAAACAGCGTTTGACAGGCCTTGGTAAGAGATGTTCCCGGTAGGTGTAAGAGCACTGGGCAGAGCCAGTTGTTTCTTAGCTTCGCAAAGACCGGGAAGCAAGATGCTTTGGGCCTCTCTGCCCCTTGGAAACAGGGCAGCACTTGGGGCCTGGCAGCTCTAGGGCAATGGAGCACACCCAGAGCCGGAGTTCTACTTCAGCCAGATGAGGCCTGCCAAGAAACTGCGTTTCACAGGCCTTTCAAAGACATGTTCCCGGTAGGCTGTAAGAGCACGGGGCAGAGCGAGTTGGTTCTTAGCTTCCCAGAGAGCTGGAAGCAAGATGCTTTGGGGCCTCTCTGCCCCTTTGGAAACAAGGCAGCACCTTGGGCCTGGCAGCTCTAGGGCAATGGAGCACACCCAGAGCAGAAGTTCTACTTCAGCCAAATCAGGCCTGCCAGGAAACGGCGTTTCACAGGCCTTGGTAAGAGATGTTCCCGGTAGGCTGTAAGAGCACTGGGCAACGCCAGATGTTTCTTAGCTTCCCGAAGAGCTGGAAGCAAGATGCTTTGGTGCCACTCTCTCACTTTGGAATCAAGGCAGCCCTTTGGGGCAGGTAGCTCCAGGCCAGTGGAGCACACCCAGAGCAGAAGTTCTACTTCGGCCGGTTCAGGCCACCAACAAACTGCGTTTCACAGGCCTTGGTAAGAGATGTTCCCGGTAGGCTGTAAGAGCACTGGGCAACGCCAGATGTTTCTTAGCTTCCCGAAGAGCTGGAAGCAAGATGCTTTGGGGCCTCTCTGCCCCTTTGCAAACAAGGCGGCCCTTTGGGCCAGGCAGCTCTAGGCCAATGGAGCACACCCAGAGCAGAAGTTCTACTTCAGCTAGATCAGGCCACCTACAAAGTGCGTTTCACAGGCCTTGGTAAGAGATTTTCTCTCAGGCTGTAAGAGCACTGGGCAGAGCCAGTTGTTTCTTAGCTTCCCGAAGAGCTGGAAGCAAGATGCTTTGGGGGCTCCCTGCCCCTTTGCCAACAAGGCCGACCTTTGGGCCTTTCAGCTCTAGGCCAATGGAGCACACCCAGAGCAGAAGTTCTACCTCAGCCAGATAAGGCCTGCCAAGAAACTGCCTTTCAAAGGCTTTGGTAAGAGATGTTCCCGGTACTCTGTCAGAGCACTGGGCAGAGACAGTTGTCTCTTAGCTTCCCAATGAGCTGGAAGCAAGATGCTTTGGGGCCTCTCTGCCCCTTTGCAAACAAGGCATCCCTTTGGGCCTTTCAGCTCTAGGGCAATGGAGCACACCCAGAGCAGAAGTTCTACCTCAGCCAGATCAGGCCTGCCAAGAAACTGCTTTTCACAGGCCTTCGTAAGAGGTGTTCCCGGAAGGCTGTAAGAGTACCTGGCAGAGCGAGTTGTTTCTTAGCTTCAAAAACAGCTGGAAGCAACATGATTTGGGGCCTCTCTCCCCCTTTGGAAACAAAGCAGCCTTTGTGCCTGGCAGCTCTAGGCCAAAGTAGCACACCCAGAGCACAAGTTCTACCTCAGCCAGATAAGGCCTGTCAAGAAGCTGCGTTTCACAGGCCTTTGTATGTGACGTTCCCGGTTGGCTTTGAGAGCACTGTGCAGAGCCAGTTGTTTTAGCTTCCCAGAGAGCAGGAAGCAAGATGCTTTGGGGCCTCTCTCACACTTTGGAAATAAAGGCAGCCCTTTGGGCCTGGCAGCCCTAGGCCAATGGAGTACACCCAGAGCAGAAGTTCTACCTCAGCCAGATCAGGCCTTCCAAGAAACTGCGTCTCACAGGCCTTTCTCTGTCACGTTGCCGGTAGGCTGTGAGAGCACTGTGCAGAGCCAGTTGTTTCTTAGCTTCCCAAAGATTTGGAAGCAAGATACTTTGGGGACTCTCAGCCCCTTTGGAAACAAGGCGGCCCTTTGGGCCTGGCAGCTCTAGGCCAAAGTAGCACGCCCAGAGCAGGAGTTCTACTTCAGCCAGATCAGGCCTGCCAAGAAACTGCGTTTCACAGGCCTTGGTAAGAGATGTTCCCGGTAGGCTGTAAGAGCACTGGGCAGAGCCAGTTGTTTCTTACCTTCCTGAAAAGCTGGAAGCAAGACGCTTGGGACCCCTCTGCCCGTTTGGGAACAAGGCAGCCTTTTGGGTCGGGAAGCTCTAGGCCAATGGAGCACACGCAGAGCAGGAGTTCTACTTCAGCCTGATCAGGCCTGCAAAGAAACAGCGTTTGACAGGCCTTGGTAAGAGATGTTCCCGGTAGGTGTAAGAGCACTGGGCAGAGCCAGTTGTTTCTTAGCTTCGCAAAGACCGGGAAGCAAGATGCTTTGGGCCTCTCTGCCCCTTGGAAACAGGGCAGCACTTGGGGCCTGGCAGCTCTAGGGCAATGGAGCACACCCAGAGCCGGAGTTCTACTTCAGCCAGATGAGGCCTGCCAAGAAACTGCGTTTCACAGGCCTTTCAAAGACATGTTCCCGGTAGGCTGTAAGAGCACGGGGCAGAGCGAGTTGGTTCTTAGCTTCCCAGAGAGCTGGAAGCAAGATGCTTTGGGGCCTCTCTGCCCCTTTGGAAACAAGGCAGCACCTTGGGCCTGGCAGCTCTAGGGCAATGGAGCACACCCAGAGCAGAAGTTCTACTTCAGCCAAATCAGGCCTGCCAGGAAACGGCGTTTCACAGGCCTTGGTAAGAGATGTTCCCGGTAGGCTGTAAGAGCACTGGGCAACGCCAGATGTTTCTTAGCTTCCCGAAGAGCTGGAAGCAAGATGCTTTGGTGCCACTCTCTCACTTTGGAATCAAGGCAGCCCTTTGGGGCAGGTAGCTCCAGGCCAGTGGAGCACACCCAGAGCAGAAGTTCTACTTCGGCCGGTTCAGGCCACCAACAAACTGCGTTTCACAGGCCTTGGTAAGAGATGTTCCCGGTAGGCTGTAAGAGCACTGGGCAACGCCAGATGTTTCTTAGCTTCCCGAAGAGCTGGAAGCAAGATGCTTTGGGGCCTCTCTGCCCCTTTGCAAACAAGGCGGCCCTTTGGGCCAGGCAGCTCTAGGCCAATGGAGCACACCCAGAGCAGAAGTTCTACTTCAGCTAGATCAGGCCACCTACAAAGTGCGTTTCACAGGCCTTGGTAAGAGATTTTCTCTCAGGCTGTAAGAGCACTGGGCAGAGCCAGTTGTTTCTTAGCTTCCCGAAGAGCTGGAAGCAAGATGCTTTGGGGGCTCCCTGCCCCTTTGCCAACAAGGCCGACCTTTGGGCCTTTCAGCTCTAGGCCAATGGAGCACACCCAGAGCAGAAGTTCTACCTCAGCCAGATAAGGCCTGCCAAGAAACTGCCTTTCAAAGGCTTTGGTAAGAGATGTTCCCGGTACTCTGTCAGAGCACTGGGCAGAGACAGTTGTCTCTTAGCTTCCCAATGAGCTGGAAGCAAGATGCTTTGGGGCCTCTCTGCCCCTTTGCAAACAAGGCATCCCTTTGGGCCTTTCAGCTCTAGGGCAATGGAGCACACCCAGAGCAGAAGTTCTACCTCAGCCAGATCAGGCCTGCCAAGAAACTGCTTTTCACAGG
This sequence comes from Equus asinus, assembly GCF_041296235.1. Classification (NCBI taxonomy): domain Eukaryota; kingdom Metazoa; phylum Chordata; class Mammalia; order Perissodactyla; family Equidae; genus Equus; species Equus asinus. Next base: position 3,615,887 of record NW_027225523.1, read on the forward strand.
CCTTCGTAAGAGGTGTTCCCGGAAGGCTGTAAGAGTACCTGGCAGAGCGAGTTGTTTCTTAGCTTCAAAAACAGCTGGAAGCAACATGATTTGGGGCCTCTCTCCCCCTTTGGAAACAAAGCAGCCTTTGTGCCTGGCAGCTCTAGGCCAAAGTAGCACACCCAGAGCACAAGTTCTACCTCAGCCAGATAAGGCCTGTCAAGAAGCTGCGTTTCACAGGCCTTTGTATGTGACGTTCCCGGTTGGCTTTGAGAGCACTGTGCAGAGCCAGTTGTTTTAGCTTCCCAGAGAGCAGGAAGCAAGATGCTTTGGGGCCTCTCTCACACTTTGGAAATAAAGGCAGCCCTTTGGGCCTGGCAGCCCTAGGCCAATGGAGTACACCCAGAGCAGAAGTTCTACCTCAGCCAGATCAGGCCTTCCAAGAAACTGCGTCTCACAGGCCTTTCTCTGTCACGTTGCCGGTAGGCTGTGAGAGCACTGTGCAGAGCCAGTTGTTTCTTAGCTTCCCAAAGATTTGGAAGCAAGATACTTTGGGGACTCTCAGCCCCTTTGGAAACAAGGCGGCCCTTTGGGCCTGGCAGCTCTAGGCCAAAGTAGCACGCCCAGAGCAGGAGTTCTACTTCAGCCAGATCAGGCCTGCCAAGAAACTGCGTTTCACAGGCCTTGGTAAGAGATGTTCCCGGTAGGCTGTAAGAGCACTGGGCAGAGCCAGTTGTTTCTTACCTTCCTGAAAAGCTGGAAGCAAGACGCTTGGGACCCCTCTGCCCGTTTGGGAACAAGGCAGCCTTTTGGGTCGGGAAGCTCTAGGCCAATGGAGCACACGCAGAGCAGGAGTTCTACTTCAGCCTGATCAGGCCTGCGAAGAAACAGCGTTTGACAGGCCTTGGTAAGAGATGTTCCCGGTAGGTGTAAGAGCACTGGGCAGAGCCAGTTGTTTCTTAGCTTCGCAAAGACCGGGAAGCAAGATGCTTTGGGCCTCTCTGCCCCTTGGAAACAGGGCAGCACTTGGGGCCTGGCAGCTCTAGGGCAATGGAGCACACCCAGAGCCGGAGTTCTACTTCAGCCAGATGAGGCCTGCCAAGAAACTGCGTTTCACAGGCCTTTCAAAGACATGTTCCCGGTAGGCTGTAAGAGCACGGGGCAGAGCGAGTTGGTTCTTAGCTTCCCAGAGAGCTGGAAGCAAGATGCTTTGGGGCCTCTCTGCCCCTTTGGAAACAAGGCAGCACCTTGGGCCTGGCAGCTCTAGGGCAATGGAGCACACCCAGAGCAGAAGTTCTACTTCAGCCAAATCAGGCCTGCCAGGAAACGGCGTTTCACAGGCCTTGGTAAGAGATGTTCCCGGTAGGCTGTAAGAGCACTGGGCAACGCCAGATGTTTCTTAGCTTCCCGAAGAGCTGGAAGCAAGATGCTTTGGTGCCACTCTCTCACTTTGGAATCAAGGCAGCCCTTTGGGGCAGGTAGCTCCAGGCCAGTGGAGCACACCCAGAGCAGAAGTTCTACTTCGGCCGGTTCAGGCCACCAACAAACTGCGTTTCACAGGCCTTGGTAAGAGATGTTCCCGGTAGGCTGTAAGAGCACTGGGCAACGCCAGATGTTTCTTAGCTTCCCGAAGAGCTGGAAGCAAGATGCTTTGGGGCCTCTCTGCCCCTTTGCAAACAAGGCGGCCCTTTGGGCCAGGCAGCTCTAGGCCAATGGAGCACACCCAGAGCAGAAGTTCTACTTCAGCTAGATCAGGCCACCTACAAAGTGCGTTTCACAGGCCTTGGTAAGAGATTTTCTCTCAGGCTGTAAGAGCACTGGGCAGAGCCAGTTGTTTCTTAGCTTCCCGAAGAGCTGGAAGCAAGATGCTTTGGGGGCTCCCTGCCCCTTTGCCAACAAGGCCGACCTTTGGGCCTTTCAGCTCTAGGCCAATGGAGCACACCCAGAGCAGAAGTTCTACCTCAGCCAGATAAGGCCTGCCAAGAAACTGCCTTTCAAAGGCTTTGGTAAGAGATGTTCCCGGTACTCTGTCAGAGCACTGGGCAGAGACAGTTGTCTCTTAGCTTCCCAATGAGCTGGAAGCAAGATGCTTTGGGGCCTCTCTGCCCCTTTGCAAACAAGGCATCCCTTTGGGCCTTTCAGCTCTAGGGCAATGGAGCACACCCAGAGCAGAAGTTCTACCTCAGCCAGATCAGGCCTGCCAAGAAACTGCTTTTCACAGGCCTTCGTAAGAGGTGTTCCCGGAAGGCTGTAAGAGTACCTGGCAGAGCGAGTTGTTTCTTAGCTTCAAAAACAGCTGGAAGCAACATGATTTGGGGCCTCTCTCCCCCTTTGGAAACAAAGCAGCCTTTGTGCCTGGCAGCTCTAGGCCAAAGTAGCACACCCAGAGCACAAGTTCTACCTCAGCCAGATAAGGCCTGTCAAGAAGCTGCGTTTCACAGGCCTTTGTATGTGACGTTCCCGGTTGGCTTTGAGAGCACTGTGCAGAGCCAGTTGTTTTAGCTTCCCAGAGAGCAGGAAGCAAGATGCTTTGGGGCCTCTCTCACACTTTGGAAATAAAGGCAGCCCTTTGGGCCTGGCAGCCCTAGGCCAATGGAGTACACCCAGAGCAGAAGTTCTACCTCAGCCAGATCAGGCCTTCCAAGAAACTGCGTCTCACAGGCCTTTCTCTGTCACGTTGCCGGTAGGCTGTGAGAGCACTGTGCAGAGCCAGTTGTTTCTTAGCTTCCCAAAGATTTGGAAGCAAGATACTTTGGGGACTCTCAGCCCCTTTGGAAACAAGGCGGCCCTTTGGGCCTGGCAGCTCTAGGCCAAAGTAGCACGCCCAGAGCAGGAGTTCTACTTCAGCCAGAACAGGCCTGCCAAGAAACTGCGTTTCACAGGCCTTGGTAAGAGATGTTCCCGGTAGGCTGTAAGAGCACTGGGCAGAGCCAGTTGTTTCTTACCTTCCTGAAAAGCTGGAAGCAAGACGCTTGGGACCCCTCTGCCCGTTTGGGAACAAGGCAGCCTTTTGGGTCGGGAAGCTCTAGGCCAATGGAGCACACGCAGAGCAGGAGTTCTACTTCAGCCTGATCAGGCCTGCGAAGAAACAGCGTTTGACAGGCCTTGGTAAGAGATGTTCCCGGTAGGTGTAAGAGCACTGGGCAGAGCCAGTTGTTTCTTAGCTTCGCAAAGACCGGGAAGCAAGATGCTTTGGGCCTCTCTGCCCCTTGGAAACAGGGCAGCACTTGGGGCCTGGCAGCTCTAGGGCAATGGAGCACACCCAGAGCCGGAGTTCTACTTCAGCCAGATGAGGCCTGCCAAGAAACTGCGTTTCACAGGCCTTTCAAAGACATGTTCCCGGTAGGCTGTAAGAGCACGGGGCAGAGCGAGTTGGTTCTTAGCTTCCCAGAGAGCTGGAAGCAAGATGCTTTGGGGCCTCTCTGCCCCTTTGGAAACAAGGCAGCACCTTGGGCCTGGCAGCTCTAGGGCAATGGAGCACACCCAGAGCAGAAGTTCTACTTCAGCCAAATCAGGCCTGCCAGGAAACGGCGTTTCACAGGCCTTGGTAAGAGATGTTCCCGGTAGGCTGTAAGAGCACTGGGCAACGCCAGATGTTTCTTAGCTTCCCGAAGAGCTGGAAGCAAGATGCTTTGGTGCCACTCTCTCACTTTGGAATCAAGGCAGCCCTTTGGGGCAGGTAGCTCCAGGCCAGTGGAGCACACCCAGAGCAGAAGTTCTACTTCGGCCGGTTCAGGCCACCAACAAACTGCGTTTCACAGGCCTTGGTAAGAGATGTTCCCGGTAGGCTGTAAGAGCACTGGGCAACGCCAGATGTTTCTTAGCTTCCCGAAGAGCTGGAAGCAAGATGCTTTGGGGCCTCTCTGCCCCTTTGCAAACAAGGCGGCCCTTTGGGCCAGGCAGCTCTAGGCCAATGGAGCACACCCAGAGCAGAAGTTCTACTTCAGCTAGATCAGGCCACCTACAAAGTGCGTTTCACAGGCCTTGGTAAGAGATTTTCTCTCAGGCTGTAAGAGCACTGGGCAGAGCCAGTTGTTTCTTAGCTTCCCGAAGAGCTGGAAGCAAGATGCTTTGGGGGCTCCCTGCCCCTTTGCCAACAAGGCCGACCTTTGGGCCTTTCAGCTCTAGGCCAATGGAGCACACCCAGAGCAGAAGTTCTACCTCAGCCAGATAAGGCCTGCCAAGAAACTGCCTTTCAAAGGCTTTGGTAAGAGATGTTCCCGGTACTCTGTCAGAGCACTGGGCAGAGACAGTTGTTTCTTAGCTTCCCAATGAGCTGGAAGCAAGATGCTTTGGGGCCTCTCTGCCCCTTTGCAAACAAGGCATCCCTTTGGGCCTTTCAGCTCTAGGGCAATGGAGCACACCCAGAGCAGAAGTTCTACCTCAGCCAGATCAGGCCTGCCAAGAAACTGCTTTTCACAGGCCTTCGTAAGAGGTGTTCCCGGAAGGCTGTAAGAGTACCTGGCAGAGCGAGTTGTTTCTTAGCTTCAAAAACAGCTGGAAGCAACATGATTTGGGGCCTCTCTCCCCCTTTGGAAACAAAGCAGCCTTTGTGCCTGGCAGCTCTAGGCCAAAGTAGCACACCCAGAGCACAAGTTCTACCTCAGCCAGATAAGGCCTGTCAAGAAGCTGCGTTTCACAGGCCTTTGTATGTGACGTTCCCGGTTGGCTTTGAGAGCACTGTGCAGAGCCAGTTGTTTTAGCTTCCCAGAGAGCAGGAAGCAAGATGCTTTGGGGCCTCTCTCACACTTTGGAAATAAAGGCAGCCCTTTGGGCCTGGCAGCCCTAGGCCAATGGAGTACACCCAGAGCAGAAGTTCTACCTCAGCCAGATCAGGCCTTCCAAGAAACTGCGTCTCACAGGCCTTTCTCTGTCACGTTGCCGGTAGGCTGTGAGAGCACTGTGCAGAGCCAGTTGTTTCTTAGCTTCCCAAAGATTTGGAAGCAAGATACTTTGGGGACTCTCAGCCCCTTTGGAAACAAGGCGGCCCTTTGGGCCTGGCAGCTCTAGGCCAAAGTAGCACGCCCAGAGCAGGAGTTCTACTTCAGCCAGATCAGGCCTGCCAAGAAACTGCGTTTCACAGGCCTTGGTAAGAGATGTTCCCGGTAGGCTGTAAGAGCACTGGGCAGAGCCAGTTGTTTCTTACCTTCCTGAAAAGCTGGAAGCAAGACGCTTGGGACCCCTCTGCCCGTTTGGGAACAAGGCAGCCTTTTGGGTCGGGAAGCTCTAGGCCAATGGAGCACACGCAGAGCAGGAGTTCTACTTCAGCCTGATCAGGCCTGCAAAGAAACAGCGTTTGACAGGCCTTGGTAAGAGATGTTCCCGGTAGGTGTAAGAGCACTGGGCAGAGCCAGTTGTTTCTTAGCTTCGCAAAGACCGGGAAGCAAGATGCTTTGGGCCTCTCTGCCCCTTGGAAACAGGGCAGCACTTGGGGCCTGGCAGCTCTAGGGCAATGGAGCACACCCAGAGCCGGAGTTCTACTTCAGCCAGATGAGGCCTGCCAAGAAACTGCGTTTCACAGGCCTTTCAAAGACATGTTCCCGGTAGGCTGTAAGAGCACGGGGCAGAGCGAGTTGGTTCTTAGCTTCCCAGAGAGCTGGAAGCAAGATGCTTTGGGGCCTCTCTGCCCCTTTGGAAACAAGGCAGCACCTTGGGCCTGGCAGCTCTAGGGCAATGGAGCACACCCAGAGCAGAAGTTCTACTTCAGCCAAATCAGGCCTGCCAGGAAACGGCGTTTCACAGGCCTTGGTAAGAGATGTTCCCGGTAGGCTGTAAGAGCACTGGGCAACGCCAGATGTTTCTTAGCTTCCCGAAGAGCTGGAAGCAAGATGCTTTGGTGCCACTCTCTCACTTTGGAATCAAGGCAGCCCTTTGGGGCAGGTAGCTCCAGGCCAGTGGAGCACACCCAGAGCAGAAGTTCTACTTCGGCCGGTTCAGGCCACCAACAAACTGCGTTTCACAGGCCTTGGTAAGAGATGTTCCCGGTAGGCTGTAAGAGCACTGGGCAACGCCAGATGTTTCTTAGCTTCCCGAAGAGCTGGAAGCAAGATGCTTTGGGGCCTCTCTGCCCCTTTGCAAACAAGGCGGCCCTTTGGGCCAGGCAGCTCTAGGCCAATGGAGCACACCCAGAGCAGAAGTTCTACTTCAGCTAGATCAGGCCACCTACAAAGTGCGTTTCACAGGCCTTGGTAAGAGATTTTCTCTCAGGCTGTAAGAGCACTGGGCAGAGCCAGTTGTTTCTTAGCTTCCCGAAGAGCTGGAAGCAAGATGCTTTGGGGGCTCCCTGCCCCTTTGCCAACAAGGCCGACCTTTGGGCCTTTCAGCTCTAGGCCAATGGAGCACACCCAGAGCAGAAGTTCTACCTCAGCCAGATAAGGCCTGCCAAGAAACTGCCTTTCAAAGGCTTTGGTAAGAGATGTTCCCGGTACTCTGTCAGAGCACTGGGCAGAGACAGTTGTTTCTTAGCTTCCCAATGAGCTGGAAGCAAGATGCTTTGGGGCCTCTCTGCCCCTTTGCAAACAAGGCATCCCTTTGGGCCTTTCAGCTCTAGGGCAATGGAGCACACCCAGAGCAGAAGTTCTACCTCAGCCAGATCAGGCCTGCCAAGAAACTGCTTTTCACAGGCCTTCGTAAGAGGTGTTCCCGGAAGGCTGTAAGAGTACCTGGCAGAGCGAGTTGTTTCTTAGCTTCAAAAACAGCTGGAAGCAACATGATTTGGGGCCTCTCTCCCCCTTTGGAAACAAAGCAGCCTTTGTGCCTGGCAGCTCTAGGCCAAAGTAGCACACCCAGAGCACAAGTTCTACCTCAGCCAGATAAGGCCTGTCAAGAAGCTGCGTTTCACAGGCCTTTGTATGTGACGTTCCCGGTTGGCTTTGAGAGCACTGTGCAGAGCCAGTTGTTTTAGCTTCCCAGAGAGCAGGAAGCAAGATGCTTTGGGGCCTCTCTCACACTTTGGAAATAAAGGCAGCCCTTTGGGCCTGGCAGCCCTAGGCCAATGGAGTACACCCAGAGCAGAAGTTCTACCTCAGCCAGATCAGGCCTTCCAAGAAACTGCGTCTCACAGGCCTTTCTCTGTCACGTTGCCGGTAGGCTGTGAGAGCACTGTGCAGAGCCAGTTGTTTCTTAGCTTCCCAAAGATTTGGAAGCAAGATACTTTGGGGACTCTCAGCCCCTTTGGAAACAAGGCGGCCCTTTGGGCCTGGCAGCTCTAGGCCAAAGTAGCACGCCCAGAGCAGGAGTTCTACTTCAGCCAGATCAGGCCTGCCAAGAAACTGCGTTTCACAGGCCTTGGTAAGAGATGTTCCCGGTAGGCTGTAAGAGCACTGGGCAGAGCCAGTTGTTTCTTACCTTCCTGAAAAGCTGGAAGCAAGACGCTTGGGACCCCTCTGCCCGTTTGGGAACAAGGCAGCCTTTTGGGTCGGGAAGCTCTAGGCCAATGGAGCACACGCAGAGCAGGAGTTCTACTTCAGCCTGATCAGGCCTGCGAAGAAACAGCGTTTGACAGGCCTTGGTAAGAGATGTTCCCGGTAGGTGTAAGAGCACTGGGCAGAGCCAGTTGTTTCTTAGCTTCGCAAAGACCGGGAAGCAAGATGCTTTGGGCCTCTCTGCCCCTTGGAAACAGGGCAGCACTTGGGGCCTGGCAGCTCTAGGGCAATGGAGCACACCCAGAGCCGGAGTTCTACTTCAGCCAGATGAGGCCTGCCAAGAAACTGCGTTTCACAGGCCTTTCAAAGACATGTTCCCGGTAGGCTGTAAGAGCACGGGGCAGAGCGAGTTGGTTCTTAGCTTCCCAGAGAGCTGGAAGCAAGATGCTTTGGGGCCTCTCTGCCCCTTTGGAAACAAGGCAGCACCTTGGGCCTGGAAGCTCTAGGGCAATGGAGCACACCCAGAGCAGAAGTTCTACTTCAGCCAAATCAGGCCTGCCAGGAAACGGCGTTTCACAGGCCTTGGTAAGAGATGTTCCCGGTAGGCTGTAAGAGCACTGGGCAACGCCAGATGTTTCTTAGCTTCCCGAAGAGCTGGAAGCAAGATGCTTTGGTGCCACTCTCTCACTTTGGAATCAAGGCAGCCCTTTGGGGCAGGTAGCTCCAGGCCAGTGGAGCACACCCAGAGCAGAAGTTCTACTTCGGCCGGTTCAGGCCACCAACAAACTGCGTTTCACAGGCCTTGGTAAGAGATGTTCCCGGTAGGCTGTAAGAGCACTGGGCAATGCCAGATGTTTCTTAGCTTCCCGAAGAGCTGGAAGCAAGATGCTTTGGGGCCTCTCTGCCCCTTTGCAAACAAGGCGGCCCTTTGGGCCAGGCAGCTCTAGGCCAATGGAGCACACCCAGAGCAGAAGTTCTACTTCAGCTAGATCAGGCCACCTACAAAGTGCGTTTCACAGGCCTTGGTAAGAGATTTTCTCTCAGGCTGTAAGAGCACTGGGCAGAGCCAGTTGTTTCTTAGCTTCCCGAAGAGCTGGAAGCAAGATGCTTTGGGGGCTCCCTGCCCCTTTGCCAACAAGGCCGACCTTTGGGCCTTTCAGCTCTAGGCCAATGGAGCACACCCAGAGCAGAAGTTCTACCTCAGCCAGATAAGGCCTGCCAAGAAACTGCGTTTCAAAGGCTTTGGTAAGAGATGTTCCCGGTACTCTGTCAGAGCACTGGGCAGAGACAGTTGTTTCTTAGCTTCCCAATGAGCTGGAAGCAAGATGCTTTGGGGCCTCTCTGCCCCTTTGCAAACAAGGCATCCCTTTGGGCCTTTCAGCTCTAGGGCAATGGAGCACACCCAGAGCAGAAGTTCTACCTCAGCCAGATCAGGCCTGCCAAGAAACTGCTTTTCACAGGCCTTCGTAAGAGGTGTTCCCGGAAGGCTGTAAGAGTACCTGGCAGAGCGAGTTGTTTCTTAGCTTCAAAAACAGCTGGAAGCAACATGATTTGGGGCCTCTCTCCCCCTTTGGAAACAAAGCAGCCTTTGTGCCTGGCAGCTCTAGGCCAAAGTAGCACACCCAGAGCACAAGTTCTACCTCAGCCAGATAAGGCCTGTCAAGAAGCTGCGTTTCACAGGCCTTTGTATGTGACGTTCCCGGTTGGCTTTGAGAGCACTGTGCAGAGCCAGTTGTTTTAGCTTCCCAGAGAGCAGGAAGCAAGATGCTTTGGGGCCTCTCTCACACTTTGGAAATAAAGGCAGCCCTTTGGGCCTGGCAGCCCTAGGCCAATGGAGTACACCCAGAGCAGAAGTTCTACCTCAGCCAGATCAGGCCTTCCAAGAAACTGCGTCTCACAGGCCTTTCTCTGTCACGTTGCAGGTAGGCTGTGAGAGCACTGTGCAGAGCCAGTTGTTTCTTAGCTTCCCAAAGATTTGGAAGCAAGATACTTTGGGGACTCTCAGCCCCTTTGGAAACAAGGCGGCCCTTTGGGCCTGGCAGCTCTAGGCCAAAGTAGCACGCCCAGAGCAGGAGTTCTACTTCAGCCAGATCAGGCCTGCCAAGAAACTGCGTTTCACAGGCCTTGGTAAGAGATGTTCCCGGTAGGCTGTAAGAGCACTGGGCAGAGCCAGTTGTTTCTTACCTTCCTGAAAAGCTGGAAGCAAGACGCTTGGGACCCCTCTGCCCGTTTGGGAACAAGGCAGCCTTTTGGGTCGGGAAGCTCTAGGCCAATGGAGCACACGCAGAGCAGGAGTTCTACTTCAGCCTGATCAGGCCTGCAAAGAAACAGCGTTTGACAGGCCTTGGTAAGAGATGTTCCCGGTAGGTGTAAGAGCACTGGGCAGAGCCAGTTGTTTCTTAGCTTCGCAAAGACCGGGAAGCAAGATGCTTTGGGCCTCTCTGCCCCTTGGAAACAGGGCAGCACTTGGGGCCTGGCAGCTCTAGGGCAATGGAGCACACCCAGAGCCGGAGTTCTACTTCAGCCAGATGAGGCCTGCCAAGAAACTGCGTTTCACAGGCCTTTCAAAGACATGTTCCCGGTAGGCTGTAAGAGCACGGGGCAGAGCGAGTTGGTTCTTAGCTTCCCAGAGAGCTGGAAGCAAGATGCTTTGGGGCCTCTCTGCCCCTTTGGAAACAAGGCAGCACCTTGGGCCTGGAAGCTCTAGGGCAATGGAGCACACCCAGAGCAGAAGTTCTACTTCAGCCAAATCAGGCCTGCCAGGAAACGGCGTTTCACAGGCCTTGGTAAGAGATGTTCCCGGTAGGCTGTAAGAGCACTGGGCAACGCCAGATGTTTCTTAGCTTCCCGAAGAGCTGGAAGCAAGATGCTTTGGTGCCACTCTCTCACTTTGGAATCAAGGCAGCCCTTTGGGGCAGGTAGCTCCAGGCCAGTGGAGCACACCCAGAGCAGAAGTTCTACTTCGGCCGGTTCAGGCCACCAACAAACTGCGTTTCACAGGCCTTGGTAAGAGATGTTCCCGGTAGGCTGTAAGAGCACTGGGCAATGCCAGATGTTTCTTAGCTTCCCGAAGAGCTGGAAGCAAGATGCTTTGGGGCCTCTCTGCCCCTTTGCAAACAAGGCGGCCCTTTGGGCCAGGCAGCTCTAGGCCAATGGAGCACACCCAGAGCAGAAGTTCTACTTCAGCTAGATCAGGCCACCTACAAAGTGCGTTTCACAGGCCTTGGTAAGAGATTTTCTCTCAGGCTGTAAGAGCACTGGGCAGAGCCAGTTGTTTCTTAGCTTCCCGAAGAGCTGGAAGCAAGATGCTTTGGGGGCTCCCTGCCCCTTTGCCAACAAGGCCGACCTTTGGGCCTTTCAGCTCTAGGCCAATGGAGCACACCCAGAGCAGAAGTTCTACCTCAGCCAGATAAGGCCTGCCAAGAAACTGCCTTTCAAAGGCTTTGGTAAGAGATGTTCCCGGTACTCTGTCAGAGCACTGGGCAGAGACAGTTGTTTCTTAGCTTCCCAATGAGCTGGAAGCAAGATGCTTTGGGGCCTCTCTGCCCCTTTGCAAACAAGGCATCCCTTTGGGCCTTTCAGCTCTAGGGCAATGGAGCACACCCAGAGCAGAAGTTCTACCTCAGCCAGATCAGGCCTGCCAAGAAACTGCTTTTCACAGGCCTTCGTAAGAGGTGTTCCCGGAAGGCTGTAAGAGTACCTGGCAGAGCGAGTTGTTTCTTAGCTTCAAAAACAGCTGGAAGCAACATGATTTGGGGCCTCTCTCCCCCTTTGGAAACAAAGCAGCCTTTGTGCCTGGCAGCTCTAGGCCAAAGTAGCACACCCAGAGCACAAGTTCTACCTCAGCCAGATAAGGCCTGTCAAGAAGCTGCGTTTCACAGGCCTTTGTATGTGACGTTCCCGGTTGGCTTTGAGAGCACTGTGCAGAGCCAGTTGTTTTAGCTTCCCAGAGAGCAGGAAGCAAGATGCTTTGGGGCCTCTCTCACACTTTGGAAATAAAGGCAGCCCTTTGGGCCTGGCAGCCCTAGGCCAATGGAGTACACCCAGAGCAGAAGTTCTACCTCAGCCAGATCAGGCCTTCCAAGAAACTGCTTCTCACAGGCCTTTCTCTGTCACGTTGCCGGTAGGCTGTGAGAGCACTGTGCAGAGCCAGTTGTTTCTTAGCTTCCCAAAGATTTGGAAGCAAGATACTTTGGGGACTCTCAGCCCCTTTGGAAACAAGGCGGCCCTTTGGGCCTGGCAGCTCTAGGCCAAAGTAGCACGCCCAGAGCAGGAGTTCTACTTCAGCCAGATCAGGCCTGCCAAGAAACTGCGTTTCACAGGCCTTGGTAAGAGATGTTCCCGGTAGGCTGTAAGAGCACTGGGCAGAGCCAGTTGTTTCTTACCTTCCTGAAAAGCTGGAAGCAAGACGCTTGGGACCCCTCTGCCCGTTTGGGAACAAGGCAGCCTTTTGGGTCGGGAAGCTCTAGGCCAATGGAGCACACGCAGAGCAGGAGTTCTACTTCAGCCTGATCAGGCCTGCAAAGAAACAGCGTTTGACAGGCCTTGGTAAGAGATGTTCCCGGTAGGTGTAAGAGCACTGGGCAGAGCCAGTTGTTTCTTAGCTTCGCAAAGACCGGGAAGCAAGATGCTTTGGGCCTCTCTGCCCCTTGGAAACAGGGCAGCACTTGGGGCCTGGCAGCTCTAGGGCAATGGAGCACACCCAGAGCCGGAGTTCTACTTCAGCCAGATGAGGCCTGCCAAGAAACTGCGTTTCACAGGCCTTTCAAAGACATGTTCCCGGTAGGCTGTAAGAGCACGGGGCAGAGCGAGTTGGTTCTTAGCTTCCCAGAGAGCTGGAAGCAAGATGCTTTGGGGCCTCTCTGCCCCTTTGGAAACAAGGCAGCACCTTGGGCCTGGCAGCTCTAGGGCAATGGAGCACACCCAGAGCAGAAGTTCTACTTCAGCCAAATCAGGCCTGCCAGGAAACGGCGTTTCACAGGCCTTGGTAAGAGATGTTCCCGGTAGGCTGTAAGAGCACTGGGCAACGCCAGATGTTTCTTAGCTTCCCGAAGAGCTGGAAGCAAGATGCTTTGGTGCCACTCTCTCACTTTGGAATCAAGGCAGCCCTTTGGGGCAGGTAGCTCCAGGCCAGTGGAGCACACCCAGAGCAGAAGTTCTACTTCGGCCGGTTCAGGCCACCAACAAACTGCGTTTCACAGGCCTTGGTAAGAGATGTTCCCGGTAGGCTGTAAGAGCACTGGGCAACGCCAGATGTTTCTTAGCTTCCCGAAGAGCTGGAAGCAAGATGCTTTGGGGCCTCTCTGCCCCTTTGCAAACAAGGCGGCCCTTTGGGCCAGGCAGCTCTAGGCCAATGGAGCACACCCAGAGCAGAAGTTCTACTTCAGCTAGATCAGGCCACCTACAAAGTGCGTTTCACAGGCCTTGGTAAGAGATTTTCTCTCAGGCTGTAAGAGCACTGGGCAGAGCCAGTTGTTTCTTAGCTTCCCGAAGAGCTGGAAGCAAGATGCTTTGGGGGCTCCCTGCCCCTTTGCCAACAAGGCCGACCTTTGGGCCTTTCAGCTCTAGGCCAATGGAGCACACCCAGAGCAGAAGTTCTACCTCAGCCAGATAAGGCCTGCCAAGAAACTGCCTTTCAAAGGCTTTGGTAAGAGATGTTCCCGGTACTCTGTCAGAGCACTGGGCAGAGACAGTTGTCTCTTAGCTTCCCAATGAGCTGGAAGCAAGATGCTTTGGGGCCTCTCTGCCCCTTTGCAAACAAGGCATCCCTTTGGGCCTTTCAGCTCTAGGGCAATGGAGCACACCCAGAGCAGAAGTTCTACCTCAGCCAGATCAGGCCTGCCAAGAAACTGCTTTTCACAGGCCTTCGTAAGAGGTGTTCCCGGAAGGCTGTAAGAGTACCTGGCAGAGCGAGTTGTTTCTTAGCTTCAAAAACAGCTGGAAGCAACATGATTTGGGGCCTCTCTCCCCCTTTGGAAACAAAGCAGCCTTGGTGCCTGGCAGCTCTAGGCCAAAGTAGCACACCCAGAGCACAAGTTCTACCTCAGCCAGATAAGGCCTGTCAAGAAGCTGCGTTTCACAGGCCTTTGTATGTGACGTTCCCGGTTGGCTTTGAGAGCACTGTGCAGAGCCAGTTGTTTTAGCTTCCCAGAGAGCAGGAAGCAAGATGCTTTGGGGCCTCTCTCACACTTTGGAAATAAAGGCAGCCCTTTGGGCCTGGCAGCCCTAGGCCAATGGAGTACACCCAGAGCAGAAGTTCTACCTCAGCCAGATCAGGCCTTCCAAGAAACTGCGTCTCACAGGCCTTTCTCTGTCACGTTGCCGGTAGGCTGTGAGAGCACTGTGCAGAGCCAGTTGTTTCTTAGCTTCCCAAAGATTTGGAAGCAAGATACTTTGGGGACTCTCAGCCCCTTTGGAAACAAGGCGGCCCTTTGGGCCTGGCAGCTCTAGGCCAAAGTAGCACGCCCAGAGCAGGAGTTCTACTTCAGCCAGATCAGGCCTGCCAAGAAACTGCGTTTCACAGGCCTTGGTAAGAGATGTTCCCGGTAGGCTGTAAGAGCACTGGGCAGAGCCAGTTGTTTCTTACCTTCCTGAAAAGCTGGAAGCAAGACGCTTGGGACCCCTCTGCCCGTTTGGGAACAAGGCAGCCTTTTGGGTCGGGAAGCTCTAGGCCAATGGAGCACACGCAGAGCAGGAGTTCTACTTCAGCCTGATCAGGCCTGCAAAGAAACAGCGTTTGACAGGCCTTGGTAAGAGATGTTCCCGGTAGGTGTAAGAGCACTGGGCAGAGCCAGTTGTTTCTTAGCTTCGCAAAGACCGGGAAGCAAGATGCTTTGGGCCTCTCTGCCCCTTGGAAACAGGGCAGCACTTGGGGCCTGGCAGCTCTAGGGCAATGGAGCACACCCAGAGCCGGAGTTCTACTTCAGCCAGATGAGGCCTGCCAAGAAACTGCGTTTCACAGGCCTTTCAAAGACATGTTCCCGGTAGGCTGTAAGAGCACGGGGCAGAGCGAGTTGGTTCTTAGCTTCCCAGAGAGCTGGAAGCAAGATGCTTTGGGGCCTCTCTGCCCCTTTGGAAACAAGGCAGCACCTTGGGCCTGGCAGCTCTAGGGCAATGGAGCACACCCAGAGCAGAAGTTCTACTTCAGCCAAATCAGGCCTGCCAGGAAACGGCGTTTCACAGGCCTTGGTAAGAGATGTTCCCGGTAGGCTGTAAGAGCACTGGGCAACGCCAGATGTTTCTTAGCTTCCCGAAGAGCTGGAAGCAAGATGCTTTGGTGCCACTCTCTCACTTTGGAATCAAGGCAGCCCTTTGGGGCAGGTAGCTCCAGGCCAGTGGAGCACACCCAGAGCAGAAGTTCTACTTCGGCCGGTTCAGGCCACCAACAAACTGCGTTTCACAGGCCTTGGTAAGAGATGTTCCCGGTAGGCTGTAAGAGCACTGGGCAACGCCAGATGTTTCTTAGCTTCCCGAAGAGCTGGAAGCAAGATGCTTTGGGGCCTCTCTGCCCCTTTGCAAACAAGGCGGCCCTTTGGGCCAGGCAGCTCTAGGCCAATGGAGCACACCCAGAGCAGAAGTTCTACTTCAGCTAGATCAGGCCACCTACAAAGTGCGTTTCACAGGCCTTGGTAAGAGATTTTCTCTCAGGCTGTAAGAGCACTGGGCAGAGCCAGTTGTTTCTTAGCTTCCCGAAGAGCTGGAAGCAAGATGCTTTGGGGGCTCCCTGCCCCTTTGCCAACAAGGCCGACCTTTGGGCCTTTCAGCTCTAGGCCAATGGAGCACACCCAGAGCAGAAGTTCTACCTCAGCCAGATAAGGCCTGCCAAGAAACTGCGTTTCAAAGGCTTTGGTAAGAGATGTTCCCGGTACTCTGTCAGAGCACTGGGCAGAGACAGTTGTCTCTTAGCTTCCCAATGAGCTGGAAGCAAGATGCTTTGGGGCCTCTCTGCCCCTTTGCAAACAAGGCATCCCTTTGGGCCTTTCAGCTCTAGGGCAATGGAGCACACCCAGAGCAGAAGTTCTACCTCAGCCAGATCAGGCCTGCCAAGAAACTGCTTTTCACAGGCCTTCGTAAGAGGTGTTCCCGGAAGGCTGTAAGAGTACCTGGCAGAGCGAGTTGTTTCTTAGCTTCAAAAACAGCTGGAAGCAACATGATTTGGGGCCTCTCTCCCCCTTTGGAAACAAAGCAGCCTTGGTGCCTGGCAGCTCTAGGCCAAAGTAGCACACCCAGAGCACAAGTTCTACCTCAGCCAGATAAGGCCTGTCAAGAAGCTGCGTTTCACAGGCCTTTGTATGTGACGTTCCCGGTTGGCTTTGAGAGCACTGTGCAGAGCCAGTTGTTTTAGCTTCCCAGAGAGCAGGAAGCAAGATGCTTTGGGGCCTCTCTCACACTTTGGAAATAAAGGCAGCCCTTTGGGCCTGGCAGCCCTAGGCCAATGGAGTACACCCAGAGCAGAAGTTCTACCTCAGCCAGATCAGGCCTTCCAAGAAACTGCGTCTCACAGGCCTTTCTCTGTCACGTTGCCGGTAGGCTGTGAGAGCACTGTGCAGAGCCAGTTGTTTCTTAGCTTCCCAAAGATTTGGAAGCAAGATACTTTGGGGACTCTCAGCCCCTTTGGAAACAAGGCGGCCCTTTGGGCCTGGCAGCTCTAGGCCAAAGTAGCACGCCCAGAGCAGGAGTTCTACTTCAGCCAGATCAGGCCTGCCAAGAAACTGCGTTTCACAGGCCTTGGTAAGAGATGTTCCCGGTAGGCTGTAAGAGCACTGGGCAGAGCCAGTTGTTTCTTACCTTCCTGAAAAGCTGGAAGCAAGACGCTTGGGACCCCTCTGCCCGTTTGGGAACAAGGCAGCCTTTTGGGTCGGGAAGCTCTAGGCCAATGGAGCACACGCAGAGCAGGAGTTCTACTTCAGCCTGATCAGGCCTGCAAAGAAACAGCGTTTGACAGGCCTTGGTAAGAGATGTTCCCGGTAGGTGTAAGAGCACTGGGCAGAGCCAGTTGTTTCTTAGCTTCGCAAAGACCGGGAAGCAAGATGCTTTGGGCCTCTCTGCCCCTTGGAAACAGGGCAGCACTTGGGGCCTGGCAGCTCTAGGGCAATGGAGCACACCCAGAGCCGGAGTTCTACTTCAGCCAGATGAGGCCTGCCAAGAAACTGCGTTTCACAGGCCTTTCAAAGACATGTTCCCGGTAGGCTGGAAGAGCACGGGGCAGAGCGAGTTGGTTCTTAGCTTCCCAGAGAGCTGGAAGCAAGATGCTTTGGGGCCTCTCTGCCCCTTTGGAAACAAGGCAGCACCTTGGGCCTGGCAGCTCTAGGGCAATGGAGCACACCCAGAGCAGAAGTTCTACTTCAGCCAAATCAGGCCTGCCAGGAAACGGCGTTTCACAGGCCTTGGTAAGAGATGTTCCCGGTAGGCTGTAAGAGCACTGGGCAACGCCAGATGTTTCTTAGCTTCCCGAAGAGCTGGAAGCAAGATGCTTTGGTGCCACTCTCTCACTTTGGAATCAAGGCAGCCCTTTGGGGCAGGTAGCTCCAGGCCAGTGGAGCACACCCAGAGCAGAAGTTCTACTTCGGCCGGTTCAGGCCACCAACAAACTGCGTTTCACAGGCCTTGGTAAGAGATGTTCCCGGTAGGCTGTAAGAGCACTGGGCAACGCCAGATGTTTCTTAGCTTCCCGAAGAGCTGGAAGCAAGATGCTTTGGGGCCTCTCTGCCCCTTTGCAAACAAGGCGGCCCTTTGGGCCAGGCAGCTCTAGGCCAATGGAGCACACCCAGAGCAGAAGTTCTACTTCAGCTAGATCAGGCCACCTACAAAGTGCGTTTCACAGGCCTTGGTAAGAGATTTTCTCTCAGGCTGTAAGAGCACTGGGCAGAGCCAGTTGTTTCTTAGCTTCCCGAAGAGCTGGAAGCAAGATGCTTTGGGGGCTCCCTGCCCCTTTGCCAACAAGGCCGACCTTTGGGCCTTTCAGCTCTAGGCCAATGGAGCACACCCAGAGCAGAAGTTCTACCTCAGCCAGATAAGGCCTGCCAAGAAACTGCGTTTCAAAGGCTTTGGTAAGAGATGTTCCCGGTACTCTGTCAGAGCACTGGGCAGAGACAGTTGTCTCTTAGCTTCCCAATGAGCTGGAAGCAAGATGCTTTGGGGCCTCTCTGCCCCTTTGCAAACAAGGCATCCCTTTGGGCCTTTCAGCTCTAGGGCAATGGAGCACACCCAGAGCAGAAGTTCTACCTCAGCCAGATCAGGCCTGCCAAGAAACTGCTTTTCACAGGCCTTCGTAAGAGGTGTTCCCGGAAGGCTGTAAGAGTACCTGGCAGAGCGAGTTGTTTCTTAGCTTCAAAAACAGCTGGAAGCAACATGATTTGGGGCCTCTCTCCCCCTTTGGAAACAAAGCAGCCTTGGTGCCTGGCAGCTCTAGGCCAAAGTAGCACACCCAGAGCACAAGTTCTACCTCAGCCAGATAAGGCCTGTCAAGAAGCTGCGTTTCACAGGCCTTTGTATGTGACGTTCCCGGTTGGCTTTGAGAGCACTGTGCAGAGCCAGTTGTTTTAGCTTCCCAGAGAGCAGGAAGCAAGATGCTTTGGGGCCTCTCTCACACTTTGGAAATAAAGGCAGCCCTTTGGGCCTGGCAGCCCTAGGCCAATGGAGTACACCCAGAGCAGAAGTTCTACCTCAGCCAGATCAGGCCTTCCAAGAAACTGCGTCTCACAGGCCTTTCTCTGTCACGTTGCCGGTAGGCTGTGAGAGCACTGTGCAGAGCCAGTTGTTTCTTAGCTTCCCAAAGATTTGGAAGCAAGATACTTTGGGGACTCTCAGCCCCTTTGGAAACAAGGCGGCCCTTTGGGCCTGGCAGCTCTAGGCCAAAGTAGCACGCCCAGAGCAGGAGTTCTACTTCAGCCAGATCAGGCCTGCCAAGAAACTGCGTTTCACAGGCCTTGGTAAGAGATGTTCCCGGTAGGCTGTAAGAGCACTGGGCAGAGCCAGTTGTTTCTTACCTTCCTGAAAAGCTGGAAGCAAGACGCTTGGGACCCCTCTGCCCGTTTGGGAACAAGGCAGCCTTTTGGGTCGGGAAGCTCTAGGCCAATGGAGCACACGCAGAGCAGGAGTTCTACTTCAGCCTGATCAGGCCTGCAAAGAAACAGCGTTTGACAGGCCTTGGTAAGAGATGTTCCCGGTAGGTGTAAGAGCACTGGGCAGAGCCAGTTGTTTCTTAGCTTCGCAAAGACCGGGAAGCAAGATGCTTTGGGCCTCTCTGCCCCTTGGAAACAGGGCAGCACTTGGGGCCTGGCAGCTCTAGGGCAATGGAGCACACCCAGAGCCGGAGTTCTACTTCAGCCAGATGAGGCCTGCCAAGAAACTGCGTTTCACAGGCCTTTCAAAGACATGTTCCCGGTAGGCTGTAAGAGCACGGGGCAGAGCGAGTTGGTTCTTAGCTTCCCAGAGAGCTGGAAGCAAGATGCTTTGGGGCCTCTCTGCCCCTTTGGAAACAAGGCAGCACCTTGGGCCTGGCAGCTCTAGGGCAATGGAGCACACCCAGAGCAGAAGTTCTACTTCAGCCAAATCAGGCCTGCCAGGAAACGGCGTTTCACAGGCCTTGGTAAGAGATGTTCCCGGTAGGCTGTAAGAGCACTGGGCAACGCCAGATGTTTCTTAGCTTCCCGAAGAGCTGGAAGCAAGATGCTTTGGTGCCACTCTCTCACTTTGGAATCAAGGCAGCCCTTTGGGGCAGGTAGCTCCAGGCCAGTGGAGCACACCCAGAGCAGAAGTTCTACTTCGGCCGGTTCAGGCCACCAACAAACTGCGTTTCACAGGCCTTGGTAAGAGATGTTCCCGGTAGGCTGTAAGAGCACTGGGCAACGCCAGATGTTTCTTAGCTTCCCGAAGAGCTGGAAGCAAGATGCTTTGGGGCCTCTCTGCCCCTTTGCAAACAAGGCGGCCCTTTGGGCCAGGCAGCTCTAGGCCAATGGAGCACACCCAGAGCAGAAGTTCTACTTCAGCTAGATCAGGCCACCTACAAAGTGCGTTTCACAGGCCTTGGTAAGAGATTTTCTCTCAGGCTGTAAGAGCACTGGGCAGAGCCAGTTGTTTCTTAGCTTCCCGAAGAGCTGGAAGCAAGATGCTTTGGGGGCTCCCTGCCCCTTTGCCAACAAGGCCGACCTTTGGGCCTTTCAGCTCTAGGCCAATGGAGCACACCCAGAGCAGAAGTTCTACCTCAGCCAGATAAGGCCTGCCAAGAAACTGCGTTTCAAAGGCTTTGGTAAGAGATGTTCCCGGTACTCTGTCAGAGCACTGGGCAGAGACAGTTGTCTCTTAGCTTCCCAATGAGCTGGAAGCAAGATGCTTTGGGGCCTCTCTGCCCCTTTGCAAACAAGGCATCCCTTTGGGCCTTTCAGCTCTAGGGCAATGGAGCACACCCAGAGCAGAAGTTCTACCTCAGCCAGATCAGGCCTGCCAAGAAACTGCTTTTCACAGGCCTTCGTAAGAGGTGTTCCCGGAAGGCTGTAAGAGTACCTGGCAGAGCGAGTTGTTTCTTAGCTTCAAAAACAGCTGGAAGCAACATGATTTGGGGCCTCTCTCCCCCTTTGGAAACAAAGCAGCCTTGGTGCCTGGCAGCTCTAGGCCAAAGTAGCACACCCAGAGCACAAGTTCTACCTCAGCCAGATAAGGCCTGTCAAGAAGCTGCGTTTCACAGGCCTTTGTATGTGACGTTCCCGGTTGGCTTTGAGAGCACTGTGCAGAGCCAGTTGTTTTAGCTTCCCAGAGAGCAGGAAGCAAGATGCTTTGGGGCCTCTCTCACACTTTGGAAATAAAGGCAGCCCTTTGGGCCTGGCAGCCCTAGGCCAATGGAGTACACCCAGAGCAGAAGTTCTACCTCAGCCAGATCAGGCCTTCCAAGAAACTGCGTCTCACAGGCCTTTCTCTGTCACGTTGCCGGTAGGCTGTGAGAGCACTGTGCAGAGCCAGTTGTTTCTTAGCTTCCCAAAGATTTGGAAGCAAGATACTTTGGGGACTCTCAGCCCCTTTGGAAACAAGGCGGCCCTTTGGGCCTGGCAGCTCTAGGCCAAAGTAGCACGCCCAGAGCAGGAGTTCTACTTCAGCCAGATCAGGCCTGCCAAGAAACTGCGTTTCACAGGCCTTGGTAAGAGATGTTCCCGGTAGGCTGTAAGAGCACTGGGCAGAGCCAGTTGTTTCTTACCTTCCTGAAAAGCTGGAAGCAAGACGCTTGGGACCCCTCTGCCCGTTTGGGAACAAGGCAGCCTTTTGGGTCGGGAAGCTCTAGGCCAATGGAGCACACGCAGAGCAGGAGTTCTACTTCAGCCTGATCAGGCCTGCAAAGAAACAGCGTTTGACAGGCCTTGGTAAGAGATGTTCCCGGTAGGTGTAAGAGCACTGGGCAGAGCCAGTTGTTTCTTAGCTTCGCAAAGACCGGGAAGCAAGATGCTTTGGGCCTCTCTGCCCCTTGGAAACAGGGCAGCACTTGGGGCCTGGCAGCTCTAGGGCAATGGAGCACACCCAGAGCCGGAGTTCTACTTCAGCCAGATGAGGCCTGCCAAGAAACTGCGTTTCACAGGCCTTTCAAAGACATGTTCCCGGTAGGCTGGAAGAGCACGGGGCAGAGCGAGTTGGTTCTTAGCTTCCCAGAGAGCTGGAAGCAAGATGCTTTGGGGCCTCTCTGCCCCTTTGGAAACAAGGCAGCACCTTGGGCCTGGCAGCTCTAGGGCAATGGAGCACACCCAGAGCAGAAGTTCTACTTCAGCCAAATCAGGCCTGCCAGGAAACGGCGTTTCACAGGCCTTGGTAAGAGATGTTCCCGGTAGGCTGTAAGAGCACTGGGCAACGCCAGATGTTTCTTAGCTTCCCGAAGAGCTGGAAGCAAGATGCTTTGGTGCCACTCTCTCACTTTGGAATCAAGGCAGCCCTTTGGGGCAGGTAGCTCCAGGCCAGTGGAGCACACCCAGAGCAGAAGTTCTACTTCGGCCGGTTCAGGCCACCAACAAACTGCGTTTCACAGGCCTTGGTAAGAGATGTTCCCGGTAGGCTGTAAGAGCACTGGGCAACGCCAGATGTTTCTTAGCTTCCCGAAGAGCTGGAAGCAAGATGCTTTGGGGCCTCTCTGCCCCTTTGCAAACAAGGCGGCCCTTTGGGCCAGGCAGCTCTAGGCCAATGGAGCACACCCAGAGCAGAAGTTCTACTTCAGCTAGATCAGGCCACCTACAAAGTGCGTTTCACAGGCCTTGGTAAGAGATTTTCTCTCAGGCTGTAAGAGCACTGGGCAGAGCCAGTTGTTTCTTAGCTTCCCGAAGAGCTGGAAGCAAGATGCTTTGGGGGCTCCCTGCCCCTTTGCCAACAAGGCCGACCTTTGGGCCTTTCAGCTCTAGGCCAATGGAGCACACCCAGAGCAGAAGTTCTACCTCAGCCAGATAAGGCCTGCCAAGAAACTGCCTTTCAAAGGCTTTGGTAAGAGATGTTCCCGGTACTCTGTCAGAGCACTGGGCAGAGACAGTTGTCTCTTAGCTTCCCAATGAGCTGGAAGCAAGATGCTTTGGGGCCTCTCTGCCCCTTTGCAAACAAGGCATCCCTTTGGGCCTTTCAGCTCTAGGGCAATGGAGCACACCCAGAGCAGAAGTTCTACCTCAGCCAGATCAGGCCTGCCAAGAAACTGCTTTTCACAGGCCTTCGTAAGAGGTGTTCCCGGAAGGCTGTAAGAGTACCTGGCAGAGCGAGTTGTTTCTTAGCTTCAAAAACAGCTGGAAGCAACATGATTTGGGGCCTCTCTCCCCCTTTGGAAACAAAGCAGCCTTGGTGCCTGGCAGCTCTAGGCCAAAGTAGCACACCCAGAGCACAAGTTCTACCTCAGCCAGATAAGGCCTGTCAAGAAGCTGCGTTTCACAGGCCTTTGTATGTGACGTTCCCGGTTGGCTTTGAGAGCACTGTGCAGAGCCAGTTGTTTTAGCTTCCCAGAGAGCAGGAAGCAAGATGCTTTGGGGCCTCTCTCACACTTTGGAAATAAAGGCAGCCCTTTGGGCCTGGCAGCCCTAGGCCAATGGAGTACACCCAGAGCAGAAGTTCTACCTCAGCCAGATCAGGCCTTCCAAGAAACTGCGTCTCACAGGCCTTTCTCTGTCACGTTGCCGGTAGGCTGTGAGAGCACTGTGCAGAGCCAGTTGTTTCTTAGCTTCCCAAAGATTTGGAAGCAAGATACTTTGGGGACTCTCAGCCCCTTTGGAAACAAGGCGGCCCTTTGGGCCTGGCAGCTCTAGGCCAAAGTAGCACGCCCAGAGCAGGAGTTCTACTTCAGCCAGATCAGGCCTGCCAAGAAACTGCGTTTCACAGGCCTTGGTAAGAGATGTTCCCGGTAGGCTGTAAGAGCACTGGGCAGAGCCAGTTGTTTCTTACCTTCCTGAAAAGCTGGAAGCAAGACGCTTGGGACCCCTCTGCCCGTTTGGGAACAAGGCAGCCTTTTGGGTCGGGAAGCTCTAGGCCAATGGAGCACACGCAGAGCAGGAGTTCTACTTCAGCCTGATCAGGCCTGCAAAGAAACAGCGTTTGACAGGCCTTGGTAAGAGATGTTCCCGGTAGGTGTAAGAGCACTGGGCAGAGCCAGTTGTTTCTTAGCTTCGCAAAGACCGGGAAGCAAGATGCTTTGGGCCTCTCTGCCCCTTGGAAACAGGGCAGCACTTGGGGCCTGGCAGCTCTAGGGCAATGGAGCACACCCAGAGCCGGAGTTCTACTTCAGCCAGATGAGGCCTGCCAAGAAACTGCGTTTCACAGGCCTTTCAAAGACATGTTCCCGGTAGGCTGTAAGAGCACGGGGCAGAGCGAGTTGGTTCTTAGCTTCCCAGAGAGCTGGAAGCAAGATGCTTTGGGGCCTCTCTGCCCCTTTGGAAACAAGGCAGCACCTTGGGCCTGGCAGCTCTAGGGCAATGGAGCACACCCAGAGAGGAAGTTCTACTTCAGCCAAATCAGGCCTGCCAGGAAACGGCGTTTCACAGGCCTTGGTAAGAGATGTTCCCGGTAGGCTGTAAGAGCACTGGGCAACGCCAGATGTTTCTTAGCTTCCCGAAGAGCTGGAAGCAAGATGCTTTGGTGCCACTCTCTCACTTTGGAATCAAGGCAGCCCTTTGGGGCAGGTAGCTCCAGGCCAGTGGAGCACACCCAGAGCAGAAGTTCTACTTCGGCCAGTTCAGGCCACCAACAAACTGCGTTTCACAGGCCTTGGTAAGAGATGTTCCCGGTAGGCTGTAAGAGCACTGGGCAACGCCAGATGTTTCTTAGCTTCCCGAAGAGCTGGAAGCAAGATGCTTTGGGGCCTCTCTGCCCCTTTGCAAACAAGGCGGCCCTTTGGGCCAGGCAGCTCTAGGCCAATGGAGCACACCCAGAGCAGAAGTTCTACTTCAGCTAGATCAGGCCACCTACAAAGTGCGTTTCACAGGCCTTGGTAAGAGATTTTCTCTCAGGCTGTAAGAGCACTGGGCAGAGCCAGTTGTTTCTTAGCTTCCCGAAGAGCTGGAAGCAAGATGCTTTGGGGGCTCCCTGCCCCTTTGCCAACAAGGCCGACCTTTGGGCCTTTCAGCTCTAGGCCAATGGAGCACACCCAGAGCAGAAGTTCTACCTCAGCCAGATAAGGCCTGCCAAGAAACTGCGTTTCAAAGGCTTTGGTAAGAGATGTTCCCAGTACTCTGTCAGAGCACTGGGCAGAGACAGTTGTCTCTTAGCTTCCCAATGAGCTGGAAGCAAGATGCTTTGGGGCCTCTCTGCCCCTTTGCAAACAAGGCAGCCCTTTGGGCCTTTCAGCTCTAGGGCAATGGAGCACACCCAGAGCAGAAGTTCTACCTCAGCCAGATCAGGCCTGCCAAGAAACTGCTTTTCACAGGCCTTCGTAAGAGGTGTTCCCGGAAGGCTGTAAGAGTACCTGGCAGAGCGAGTTGTTTCTTAGCTTCAAAAACAGCTGGAAGCAACATGATTTGGGGCCTCTCTCCCCCTTTGGAAACAAAGCAGCCTTTGTGCCTGGCAGCTCTAGGCCAAAGTAGCACACCCAGAGCACAAGTTCTACCTCAGCCAGATAAGGCCTGTCAAGAAGCTGCGTTTCACAGGCCTTTGTATGTGACGTTCCCGGTTGGCTTTGAGAGCACTGTGCAGAGCCAGTTGTTTTAGCTTCCCAGAGAGCAGGAAGCAAGATGCTTTGGGGCCTCTCTCACACTTTGGAAATAAAGGCAGCCCTTTGGGCCTGGCAGCCCTAGGCCAATGGAGTACACCCAGAGCAGAAGTTCTACCTCAGCCAGATCAGGCCTTCCAAGAAACTGCGTCTCACAGGCCTTTCTCTGTCACGTTGCCGGTAGGCTGTGAGAGCACTGTGCAGAGCCAGTTGTTTCTTAGCTTCCCAAAGATTTGGAAGCAAGATACTTTGGGGACTCTCAGCCCCTTTGGAAACAAGGCGGCCCTTTGGGCCTGGCAGCTCTAGGCCAAAGTAGCACGCCCAGAGCAGGAGTTCTACTTCAGCCAGATCAGGCCTGCCAAGAAACTGCGTTTCACAGGCCTTGGTAAGAGATGTTCCCGGTAGGCTGTAAGAGCACTGGGCAGAGCCAGTTGTTTCTTACCTTCCTGAAAAGCTGGAAGCAAGACGCTTGGGACCCCTCTGCCCGTTTGGGAACAAGGCAGCCTTTTGGGTCGGGAAGCTCTAGGCCAATGGAGCACACGCAGAGCAGGAGTTCTACTTCAGCCTGATCAGGCCTGCAAAGAAACAGCGTTTGACAGGCCTTGGTAAGAGATGTTCCCGGTAGGTGTAAGAGCACTGGGCAGAGCCAGTTGTTTCTTAGCTTCGCAAAGACCGGGAAGCAAGATGCTTTGGGCCTCTCTGCCCCTTGGAAACAGGGCAGCACTTGGGGCCTGGCAGCTCTAGGGCAATGGAGCACACCCAGAGCCGGAGTTCTACTTCAGCCAGATGAGGCCTGCCAAGAAACTGCGTTTCACAGGCCTTTCAAAGACATGTTCCCGGTAGGCTGTAAGAGCACGGGGCAGAGCGAGTTGGTTCTTAGCTTCCCAGAGAGCTGGAAGCAAGATGCTTTGGGGCCTCTCTGCCCCTTTGGAAACAAGGCAGCACCTTGGGCCTGGCAGCTCTAGGGCAATGGAGCACACCCAGAGAGGAAGTTCTACTTCAGCCAAATCAGGCCTGCCAGGAAACGGCGTTTCACAGGCCTTGGTAAGAGATGTTCCCGGTAGGCTGTAAGAGCACTGGGCAACGCCAGATGTTTCTTAGCTTCCCGAAGAGCTGGAAGCAAGATGCTTTGGTGCCACTCTCTCACTTTGGAATCAAGGCAGCCCTTTGGGGCAGGTAGCTCCAGGCCAGTGGAGCACACCCAGAGCAGAAGTTCTACTTCGGCCAGTTCAGGCCACCAACAAACTGCGTTTCACAGGCCTTGGTAAGAGATGTTCCCGGTAGGCTGTAAGAGCACTGGGCAACGCCAGATGTTTCTTAGCTTCCCGAAGAGCTGGAAGCAAGATGCTTTGGGGCCTCTCTGCCCCTTTGCAAACAAGGCGGCCCTTTGGGCCAGGCAGCTCTAGGCCAATGGAGCACACCCAGAGCAGAAGTTCTACTTCAGCTAGATCAGGCCACCTACAAAGTGCGTTTCACAGGCCTTGGTAAGAGATTTTCTCTCAGGCTGTAAGAGCACTGGGCAGAGCCAGTTGTTTCTTAGCTTCCCGAAGAGCTGGAAGCAAGATGCTTTGGGGGCTCCCTGCCCCTTTGCCAACAAGGCCGACCTTTGGGCCTTTCAGCTCTAGGCCAATGGAGCACACCCAGAGCAGAAGTTCTACCTCAGCCAGATAAGGCCTGCCAAGAAACTGCGTTTCAAAGGCTTTGGTAAGAGATGTTCCCGGTACTCTGTCAGAGCACTGGGCAGAGACAGTTGTCTCTTAGCTTCCCAATGAGCTGGAAGCAAGATGCTTTGGGGCCTCTCTGCCCCTTTGCAAACAAGGCAGCCCTTTGGGCCTTTCAGCTCTAGGGCAATGGAGCACACCCAGAGCAGAAGTTCTACCTCAGCCAGATCAGGCCTGCCAAGAAACTGCTTTTCACAGGCCTTCGTAAGAGGTGTTCCCGGAAGGCTGTAAGAGTACCTGGCAGAGCGAGTTGTTTCTTAGCTTCAAAAACAGCTGGAAGCAACATGATTTGGGGCCTCTCTCCCCCTTTGGAAACAAAGCAGCCTTTGTGCCTGGCAGCTCTAGGCCAAAGTAGCACACCCAGAGCACAAGTTCTACCTCAGCCAGATAAGGCCTGTCAAGAAGCTGCGTTTCACAGGCCTTTGTATGTGACGTTCCCGGTTGGCTTTGAGAGCACTGTGCAGAGCCAGTTGTTTTAGCTTCCCAGAGAGCAGGAAGCAAGATGCTTTGGGGCCTCTCTCACACTTTGGAAATAAAGGCAGCCCTTTGGGCCTGGCAGCCCTAGGCCAATGGAGTACACCCAGAGCAGAAGTTCTACCTCAGCCAGATCAGGCCTTCCAAGAAACTGCGTCTCACAGGCCTTTCTCTGTCACGTTGCCGGTAGGCTGTGAGAGCACTGTGCAGAGCCAGTTGTTTCTTAGCTTCCCAAAGATTTGGAAGCAAGATACTTTGGGGACTCTCAGCCCCTTTGGAAACAAGGCGGCCCTTTGGGCCTGGCAGCTCTAGGCCAAAGTAGCACGCCCAGAGCAGGAGTTCTACTTCAGCCAGATCAGGCCTGCCAAGAAACTGCGTTTCACAGGCCTTGGTAAGAGATGTTCCCGGTAGGCTGTAAGAGCACTGGGCAGAGCCAGTTGTTTCTTACCTTCCTGAAAAGCTGGAAGCAAGACGCTTGGGACCCCTCTGCCCGTTTGGGAACAAGGCAGCCTTTTGGGTCGGGAAGCTCTAGGCCAATGGAGCACACGCAGAGCAGGAGTTCTACTTCAGCCTGATCAGGCCTGCAAAGAAACAGCGTTTGACAGGCCTTGGTAAGAGATGTTCCCGGTAGGTGTAAGAGCACTGGGCAGAGCCAGTTGTTTCTTAGCTTCGCAAAGACCGGGAAGC
Organism: Equus asinus; assembly: GCF_041296235.1. Classification (NCBI taxonomy): domain Eukaryota; kingdom Metazoa; phylum Chordata; class Mammalia; order Perissodactyla; family Equidae; genus Equus; species Equus asinus. The sequence continues at coordinate 3,643,261 of NW_027225523.1, forward strand.
AAGATGCTTTGGGCCTCTCTGCCCCTTGGAAACAGGGCAGCACTTGGGGCCTGGCAGCTCTAGGGCAATGGAGCACACCCAGAGCCGGAGTTCTACTTCAGCCAGATGAGGCCTGCCAAGAAACTGCGTTTCACAGGCCTTTCAAAGACATGTTCCCGGTAGGCTGTAAGAGCACGGGGCAGAGCGAGTTGGTTCTTAGCTTCCCAGAGAGCTGGAAGCAAGATGCTTTGGGGCCTCTCTGCCCCTTTGGAAACAAGGCAGCACCTTGGGCCTGGCAGCTCTAGGGCAATGGAGCACACCCAGAGAGGAAGTTCTACTTCAGCCAAATCAGGCCTGCCAGGAAACGGCGTTTCACAGGCCTTGGTAAGAGATGTTCCCGGTAGGCTGTAAGAGCACTGGGCAACGCCAGATGTTTCTTAGCTTCCCGAAGAGCTGGAAGCAAGATGCTTTGGTGCCACTCTCTCACTTTGGAATCAAGGCAGCCCTTTGGGGCAGGTAGCTCCAGGCCAGTGGAGCACACCCAGAGCAGAAGTTCTACTTCGGCCGGTTCAGGCCACCAACAAACTGCGTTTCACAGGCCTTGGTAAGAGATGTTCCCGGTAGGCTGTAAGAGCACTGGGCAACGCCAGATGTTTCTTAGCTTCCCGAAGAGCTGGAAGCAAGATGCTTTGGGGCCTCTCTGCCCCTTTGCAAACAAGGCGGCCCTTTGGGCCAGGCAGCTCTAGGCCAATGGAGCACACCCAGAGCAGAAGTTCTACTTCAGCTAGATCAGGCCACCAACAAAGTGCGTTTCACAGGCCTTGGTAAGAGATTTTCTCTCAGGCTGTAAGAGCACTGGGCAGAGCCAGTTGTTTCTTAGCTTCCCGAAGAGCTGGAAGCAAGATGCTTTGGGGGCTCCCTGCCCCTTTGCCAACAAGGCCGACCTTTGGGCCTTTCAGCTCTAGGCCAATGGAGCACACCCAGAGCAGAAGTTCTACCTCAGCCAGATAAGGCCTGCCAAGAAACTGCGTTTCAAAGGCTTTGGTAAGAGATGTTCCCGGTACTCTGTCAGAGCACTGGGCAGAGACAGTTGTCTCTTAGCTTCCCAATGAGCTGGAAGCAAGATGCTTTGGGGCCTCTCTGCCCCTTTGCAAACAAGGCAGCCCTTTGGGCCTTTCAGCTCTAGGGCAATGGAGCACACCCAGAGCAGAAGTTCTACCTCAGCCAGATCAGGCCTGCCAAGAAACTGCTTTTCACAGGCCTTCGTAAGAGGTGTTCCCGGAAGGCTGTAAGAGTACCTGGCAGAGCGAGTTGTTTCTTAGCTTCAAAAACAGCTGGAAGCAACATGATTTGGGGCCTCTCTCCCCCTTTGGAAACAAAGCAGCCTTTGTGCCTGGCAGCTCTAGGCCAAAGTAGCACACCCAGAGCACAAGTTCTACCTCAGCCAGATAAGGCCTGTCAAGAAGCTGCGTTTCACAGGCCTTTGTATGTGACGTTCCCGGTTGGCTTTGAGAGCACTGTGCAGAGCCAGTTGTTTTAGCTTCCCAGAGAGCAGGAAGCAAGATGCTTTGGGGCCTCTCTCACACTTTGGAAATAAAGGCAGCCCTTTGGGCCTGGCAGCCCTAGGCCAATGGAGTACACCCAGAGCACAAGTTCTACCTCAGCCAGATCAGGCCTTCCAAGAAACTGCGTCTCACAGGCCTTTCTCTGTCACGTTGCCGGTAGGCTGTGAGAGCACTGTGCAGAGCCAGTTGTTTCTTAGCTTCCCAAAGATTTGGAAGCAAGATACTTTGGGGACTCTCAGCCCCTTTGGAAACAAGGCGGCCCTTTGGGCCTGGCAGCTCTAGGCCAAAGTAGCACGCCCAGAGCAGGAGTTCTACTTCAGCCAGATCAGGCCTGCCAAGAAACTGCGTTTCACAGGCCTTGGTAAGAGATGTTCCCGGTAGGCTGTAAGAGCACTGGGCAGAGCCAGTTGTTTCTTACCTTCCTGAAAAGCTGGAAGCAAGACGCTTGGGACCCCTCTGCCCGTTTGGGAACAAGGCAGCCTTTTGGGTCAGGAAGCTCTAGGCCAATGGAGCACACGCAGAGCAGGAGTTCTACTTCAGCCTGATCAGGCCTGCAAAGAAACAGCGTTTGACAGGCCTTGGTAAGAGATGTTCCCGGTAGGTGTAAGAGCACTGGGCAGAGCCAGTTGTTTCTTAGCTTCGCAAAGACCGGGAAGCAAGATGCTTTGGGCCTCTCTGCCCCTTGGAAACAGGGCAGCACTTGGGGCCTGGCAGCTCTAGGGCAATGGAGCACACCCAGAGCCGGAGTTCTACTTCAGCCAGATGAGGCCTGCCAAGAAACTGCGTTTCACAGGCCTTTCAAAGACATGTTCCCGGTAGGCTGTAAGAGCACGGGGCAGAGCGAGTTGGTTCTTAGCTTCCCAGAGAGCTGGAAGCAAGATGCTTTGGGGCCTCTCTGCCCCTTTGGAAACAAGGCAGCACCTTGGGCCTGGCAGCTCTAGGGCAATGGAGCACACCCAGAGCAGAAGTTCTACTTCAGCCAAATCAGGCCTGCCAGGAAACGGCGTTTCACAGGCCTTGGTAAGAGATGTTCCCGGTAGGCTGTAAGAGCACTGGGCAACGCCAGATGTTTCTTAGCTTCCCGAAGAGCTGGAAGCAAGATGCTTTGGTGCCACTCTCTCACTTTGGAATCAAGGCAGCCCTTTGGGGCAGGTAGCTCCAGGCCAGTGGAGCACACCCAGAGCAGAAGTTCTACTTCGGCCGGTTCAGGCCACCAACAAACTGCGTTTCACAGGCCTTGGTAAGAGATGTTCCCGGTAGGCTGTAAGAGCACTGGGCAACGCCAGATGTTTCTTAGCTTCCCGAAGAGCTGGAAGCAAGATGCTTTGGGGCCTCTCTGCCCCTTTGCAAACAAGGCGGCCCTTTGGGCCAGGCAGCTCTAGGCCAATGGAGCACACCCAGAGCAGAAGTTCTACTTCAGCTAGATCAGGCCACCTACAAAGTGCGTTTCACAGGCCTTGGTAAGAGATTTTCTCTCAGGCTGTAAGAGCACTGGGCAGAGCCAGTTGTTTCTTAGCTTCCCGAAGAGCTGGAAGCAAGATGCTTTGGGGGCTCCCTGCCCCTTTGCCAACAAGGCCGACCTTTGGGCCTTTCAGCTCTAGGCCAATGGAGCACACCCAGAGCAGAAGTTCTACCTCAGCCAGATAAGGCCTGCCAAGAAACTGCGTTTCAAAGGCTTTGGTAAGAGATGTTCCCGGTACTCTGTCAGAGCACTGGGCAGAGACAGTTGTCTCTTAGCTTCCCAATGAGCTGGAAGCAAGATGCTTTGGGGCCTCTCTGCCCCTTTGCAAACAAGGCATCCCTTTGGGCCTTTCAGCTCTAGGGCAATGGAGCACACCCAGAGCAGAAGTTCTACCTCAGCCAGATCAGGCCTGCCAAGAAACTGCTTTTCACAGGCCTTCGTAAGAGGTGTTCCCGGAAGGCTGTAAGAGTACCTGGCAGAGCGAGTTGTTTCTTAGCTTCAAAAACAGCTGGAAGCAACATGATTTGGGGCCTCTCTCCCCCTTTGGAAACAAAGCAGCCTTTGTGCCTGGCAGCTCTAGGCCAAAGTAGCACACCCAGAGCACAAGTTCTACCTCAGCCAGATAAGGCCTGTCAAGAAGCTGCGTTTCACAGGCCTTTGTATGTGACGTTCCCGGTTGGCTTTGAGAGCACTGTGCAGAGCCAGTTGTTTTAGCTTCCCAGAGAGCAGGAAGCAAGATGCTTTGGGGCCTCTCTCACACTTTGGAAATAAAGGCAGCCCTTTGGGCCTGGCAGCCCTAGGCCAATGGAGTACACCCAGAGCAGAAGTTCTACCTCAGCCAGATCAGGCCTTCCAAGAAACTGCGTCTCACAGGCCTTTCTCTGTCACGTTGCCGGTAGGCTGTGAGAGCACTGTGCAGAGCCAGTTGTTTCTTAGCTTCCCAAAGATTTGGAAGCAAGATACTTTGGGGACTCTCAGCCCCTTTGGAAACAAGGCGGCCCTTTGGGCCTGGCAGCTCTAGGCCAAAGTAGCACGCCCAGAGCAGGAGTTCTACTTCAGCCAGATCAGGCCTGCCAAGAAACTGCGTTTCACAGGCCTTGGTAAGAGATGTTCCCGGTAGGCTGTAAGAGCACTGGGCAGAGCCAGTTGTTTCTTACCTTCCTGAAAAGCTGGAAGCAAGACGCTTGGGACCCCTCTGCCCGTTTGGGAACAAGGCAGCCTTTTGGGTCGGGAAGCTCTAGGCCAATGGAGCACACGCAGAGCAGGAGTTCTACTTCAGCCTGATCAGGCCTGCAAAGAAACAGCGTTTGACAGGCCTTGGTAAGAGATGTTCCCGGTAGGTGTAAGAGCACTGGGCAGAGCCAGTTGTTTCTTAGCTTCGCAGAGACCGGGAAGCAAGATGCTTTGGGCCTCTCTGCCCCTTGGAAACAGGGCAGCACTTGGGGCCTGGCAGCTCTAGGGCAATGGAGCACACCCAGAGCCGGAGTTCTACTTCAGCCAGATGAGGCCTGCCAAGAAACTGCGTTTCACAGGCCTTTCAAAGACATGTTCCCGGTAGGCTGTAAGAGCACGGGGCAGAGCGAGTTGGTTCTTAGCTTCCCAGAGAGCTGGAAGCAAGATGCTTTGGGGCCTCTCTGCCCCTTTGGAAACAAGGCAGCACCTTGGGCCTGGCAGCTCTAGGGCAATGGAGCACACCCAGAGAGGAAGTTCTACTTCAGCCAAATCAGGCCTGCCAGGAAACGGCGTTTCACAGGCCTTGGTAAGAGATGTTCCCGGTAGGCTGTAAGAGCACTGGGCAACGCCAGATGTTTCTTAGCTTCCCGAAGAGCTGGAAGCAAGATGCTTTGGTGCCACTCTCTCACTTTGGAATCAAGGCAGCCCTTTGGGGCAGGTAGCTCCAGGCCAGTGGAGCACACCCAGAGCAGAAGTTCTACTTCGGCCAGTTCAGGCCACCAACAAACTGCGTTTCACAGGCCTTGGTAAGAGATGTTCCCGGTAGGCTGTAAGAGCACTGGGCAACGCCAGATGTTTCTTAGCTTCCCGAAGAGCTGGAAGCAAGATGCTTTGGGGCCTCTCTGCCCCTTTGCAAACAAGGCGGCCCTTTGGGCCAGGCAGCTCTAGGCCAATGGAGCACACCCAGAGCAGAAGTTCTACTTCAGCTAGATCAGGCCACCTACAAAGTGCGTTTCACAGGCCTTGGTAAGAGATTTTCTCTCAGGCTGTAAGAGCACTGGGCAGAGCCAGTTGTTTCTTAGCTTCCCGAAGAGCTGGAAGCAAGATGCTTTGGGGGCTCCCTGCCCCTTTGCCAACAAGGCCGACCTTTGGGCCTTTCAGCTCTAGGCCAATGGAGCACACCCAGAGCAGAAGTTCTACCTCAGCCAGATAAGGCCTGCCAAGAAACTGCGTTTCAAAGGCTTTGGTAAGAGATGTTCCCGGTACTCTGTCAGAGCACTGGGCAGAGACAGTTGTCTCTTAGCTTCCCAATGAGCTGGAAGCAAGATGCTTTGGGGCCTCTCTGCCCCTTTGCAAACAAGGCAGCCCTTTGGGCCTTTCAGCTCCAGGGCAATGGAGCACACCCAGAGCAGAAGTTCTACCTCAGCCAGATCAGGCCTGCCAAGAAACTGCTTTTCACAGGCCTTCGTAAGAGGTGTTCCCGGAAGGCTGTAAGAGTACCTGGCAGAGCGAGTTGTTTCTTAGCTTCAAAAACAGCTGGAAGCAACATGATTTGGGGCCTCTCTCCCCCTTTGGAAACAAAGCAGCCTTTGTGCCTGGCAGCTCTAGGCCAAAGTAGCACACCCAGAGCACAAGTTCTACCTCAGCCAGATAAGGCCTGTCAAGAAGCTGCGTTTCACAGGCCTTTGTATGTGACGTTCCCGGTTGGCTTTGAGAGCACTGTGCAGAGCCAGTTGTTTTAGCTTCCCAGAGAGCAGGAAGCAAGATGCTTTGGGGCCTCTCTCACACTTTGGAAATAAAGGCAGCCCTTTGGGCCTGGCAGCCCTAGGCCAATGGAGTACACCCAGAGCAGAAGTTCTACCTCAGCCAGATCAGGCCTTCCAAGAAACTGCGTCTCACAGGCCTTTCTCTGTCACGTTGCCGGTAGGCTGTGAGAGCACTGTGCAGAGCCAGTTGTTTCTTAGCTTCCCAAAGATTTGGAAGCAAGATACTTTGGGGACTCTCAGCCCCTTTGGAAACAAGGCGGCCCTTTGGGCCTGGCAGCTCTAGGCCAAAGTAGCACGCCCAGAGCAGGAGTTCTACTTCAGCCAGATCAGGCCTGCCAAGAAACTGCGTTTCACAGGCCTTGGTAAGAGATGTTCCCGGTAGGCTGTAAGAGCACTGGGCAGAGCCAGTTGTTTCTTACCTTCCTGAAAAGCTGGAAGCAAGACGCTTGGGACCCCTCTGCCCGTTTGGGAACAAGGCAGCCTTTTGGGTCGGGAAGCTCTAGGCCAATGGAGCACACGCAGAGCAGGAGTTCTACTTCAGCCTGATCAGGCCTGCAAAGAAACAGCGTTTGACAGGCCTTGGTAAGAGATGTTCCCGGTAGGTGTAAGAGCACTGGGCAGAGCCAGTTGTTTCTTAGCTTCGCAAAGACCGGGAAGCAAGATGCTTTGGGCCTCTCTGCCCCTTGGAAACAGGGCAGCACTTGGGGCCTGGCAGCTCTAGGGCAATGGAGCACACCCAGAGCCGGAGTTCTACTTCAGCCAGATGAGGCCTGCCAAGAAACTGCGTTTCACAGGCCTTTCAAAGACATGTTCCCGGTAGGCTGTAAGAGCACGGGGCAGAGCGAGTTGGTTCTTAGCTTCCCAGAGAGCTGGAAGCAAGATGCTTTGGGGCCTCTCTGCCCCTTTGGAAACAAGGCAGCACCTTGGGCCTGGCAGCTCTAGGGCAATGGAGCACACCCAGAGCAGAAGTTCTACTTCAGCCAAATCAGGCCTGCCAGGAAACGGCGTTTCACAGGCCTTGGTAAGAGATGTTCCCGGTAGGCTGTAAGAGCACTGGGCAACGCCAGATGTTTCTTAGCTTCCCGAAGAGCTGGAAGCAAGATGCTTTGGTGCCACTCTCTCACTTTGGAATCAAGGCAGCCCTTTGGGGCAGGTAGCTCCAGGCCAGTGGAGCACACCCAGAGCAGAAGTTCTACTTCGGCCGGTTCAGGCCACCAACAAACTGCGTTTCACAGGCCTTGGTAAGAGATGTTCCCGGTAGGCTGTAAGAGCACTGGGCAACGCCAGATGTTTCTTAGCTTCCCGAAGAGCTGGAAGCAAGATGCTTTGGGGCCTCTCTGCCCCTTTGCAAACAAGGCGGCCCTTTGGGCCAGGCAGCTCTAGGCCAATGGAGCACACCCAGAGCAGAAGTTCTACTTCAGCTAGATCAGGCCACCTACAAAGTGCGTTTCACAGGCCTTGGTAAGAGATTTTCTCTCAGGCTGTAAGAGCACTGGGCAGAGCCAGTTGTTTCTTAGCTTCCCGAAGAGCTGGAAGCAAGATGCTTTGGGGGCTCCCTGCCCCTTTGCCAACAAGGCCGACCTTTGGGCCTTTCAGCTCTAGGCCAATGGAGCACACCCAGAGCAGAAGTTCTACCTCAGCCAGATAAGGCCTGCCAAGAAACTGCGTTTCAAAGGCTTTGGTAAGAGATGTTCCCGGTACTCTGTCAGAGCACTGGGCAGAGACAGTTGTCTCTTAGCTTCCCAATGAGCTGGAAGCAAGATGCTTTGGGGCCTCTCTGCCCCTTTGCAAACAAGGCATCCCTTTGGGCCTTTCAGCTCTAGGGCAATGGAGCACACCCAGAGCAGAAGTTCTACCTCAGCCAGATCAGGCCTGCCAAGAAACTGCTTTTCACAGGCCTTCGTAAGAGGTGTTCCCGGAAGGCTGTAAGAGTACCTGGCAGAGCGAGTTGTTTCTTAGCTTCAAAAACAGCTGGAAGCAACATGATTTGGGGCCTCTCTCCCCCTTTGGAAACAAAGCAGCCTTTGTGCCTGGCAGCTCTAGGCCAAAGTAGCACACCCAGAGCACAAGTTCTACCTCAGCCAGATAAGGCCTGTCAAGAAGCTGCGTTTCACAGGCCTTTGTATGTGACGTTCCCGGTTGGCTTTGAGAGCACTGTGCAGAGCCAGTTGTTTTAGCTTCCCAGAGAGCAGGAAGCAAGATGCTTTGGGGCCTCTCTCACACTTTGGAAATAAAGGCAGCCCTTTGGGCCTGGCAGCCCTAGGCCAATGGAGTACACCCAGAGCAGAAGTTCTACCTCAGCCAGATCAGGCCTTCCAAGAAACTGCGTCTCACAGGCCTTTCTCTGTCACGTTGCCGGTAGGCTGTGAGAGCACTGTGCAGAGCCAGTTGTTTCTTAGCTTCCCAAAGATTTGGAAGCAAGATACTTTGGGGACTCTCAGCCCCTTTGGAAACAAGGCGGCCCTTTGGGCCTGGCAGCTCTAGGCCAAAGTAGCACGCCCAGAGCAGGAGTTCTACTTCAGCCAGATCAGGCCTGCCAAGAAACTGCGTTTCACAGGCCTTGGTAAGAGATGTTCCCGGTAGGCTGTAAGAGCACTGGGCAGAGCCAGTTGTTTCTTACCTTCCTGAAAAGCTGGAAGCAAGACGCTTGGGACCCCTCTGCCCGTTTGGGAACAAGGCAGCCTTTTGGGTCGGGAAGCTCTAGGCCAATGGAGCACACGCAGAGCAGGAGTTCTACTTCAGCCTGATCAGGCCTGCAAAGAAACAGCGTTTGACAGGCCTTGGTAAGAGATGTTCCCGGTAGGTGTAAGAGCACTGGGCAGAGCCAGTTGTTTCTTAGCTTCGCAAAGACCGGGAAGCAAGATGCTTTGGGCCTCTCTGCCCCTTGGAAACAGGGCAGCACTTGGGGCCTGGCAGCTCTAGGGCAATGGAGCACACCCAGAGCCGGAGTTCTACTTCAGCCAGATGAGGCCTGCCAAGAAACTGCGTTTCACAGGCCTTTCAAAGACATGTTCCCGGTAGGCTGTAAGAGCACGGGGCAGAGCGAGTTGGTTCTTAGCTTCCCAGAGAGCTGGAAGCAAGATGCTTTGGGGCCTCTCTGCCCCTTTGGAAACAAGGCAGCACCTTGGGCCTGGCAGCTCTAGGGCAATGGAGCACACCCAGAGCAGAAGTTCTACTTCAGCCAAATCAGGCCTGCCAGGAAACGGCGTTTCACAGGCCTTGGTAAGAGATGTTCCCGGTAGGCTGTAAGAGCACTGGGCAACGCCAGATGTTTCTTAGCTTCCCGAAGAGCTGGAAGCAAGATGCTTTGGTGCCACTCTCTCACTTTGGAATCAAGGCAGCCCTTTGGGGCAGGTAGCTCCAGGCCAGTGGAGCACACCCAGAGCAGAAGTTCTACTTCGGCCGGTTCAGGCCACCAACAAACTGCGTTTCACAGGCCTTGGTAAGAGATGTTCCCGGTAGGCTGTAAGAGCACTGGGCAACGCCAGATGTTTCTTAGCTTCCCGAAGAGCTGGAAGCAAGATGCTTTGGGGCCTCTCTGCCCCTTTGCAAACAAGGCGGCCCTTTGGGCCAGGCAGCTCTAGGCCAATGGAGCACACCCAGAGCAGAAGTTCTACTTCAGCTAGATCAGGCCACCTACAAAGTGCGTTTCACAGGCCTTGGTAAGAGATTTTCTCTCAGGCTGTAAGAGCACTGGGCAGAGCCAGTTGTTTCTTAGCTTCCCGAAGAGCTGGAAGCAAGATGCTTTGGGGGCTCCCTGCCCCTTTGCCAACAAGGCCGACCTTTGGGCCTTTCAGCTCTAGGCCAATGGAGCACACCCAGAGCAGAAGTTCTACCTCAGCCAGATAAGGCCTGCCAAGAAACTGCGTTTCAAAGGCTTTGGTAAGAGATGTTCCCGGTACTCTGTCAGAGCACTGGGCAGAGACAGTTGTCTCTTAGCTTCCCAATGAGCTGGAAGCAAGATGCTTTGGGGCCTCTCTGCCCCTTTGCAAACAAGGCATCCCTTTGGGCCTTTCAGCTCTAGGGCAATGGAGCACACCCAGAGCAGAAGTTCTACCTCAGCCAGATCAGGCCTGCCAAGAAACTGCTTTTCACAGGCCTTCGTAAGAGGTGTTCCCGGAAGGCTGTAAGAGTACCTGGCAGAGCGAGTTGTTTCTTAGCTTCAAAAACAGCTGGAAGCAACATGATTTGGGGCCTCTCTCCCCCTTTGGAAACAAAGCAGCCTTGGTGCCTGGCAGCTCTAGGCCAAAGTAGCACACCCAGAGCACAAGTTCTACCTCAGCCAGATAAGGCCTGTCAAGAAGCTGCGTTTCACAGGCCTTTGTATGTGACGTTCCCGGTTGGCTTTGAGAGCACTGTGCAGAGCCAGTTGTTTTAGCTTCCCAGAGAGCAGGAAGCAAGATGCTTTGGGGCCTCTCTCACACTTTGGAAATAAAGGCAGCCCTTTGGGCCTGGCAGCCCTAGGCCAATGGAGTACACCCAGAGCAGAAGTTCTACCTCAGCCAGATCAGGCCTTCCAAGAAACTGCGTCTCACAGGCCTTTCTCTGTCACGTTGCCGGTAGGCTGTGAGAGCACTGTGCAGAGCCAGTTGTTTCTTAGCTTCCCAAAGATTTGGAAGCAAGATACTTTGGGGACTCTCAGCCCCTTTGGAAACAAGGCGGCCCTTTGGGCCTGGCAGCTCTAGGCCAAAGTAGCACGCCCAGAGCAGGAGTTCTACTTCAGCCAGATCAGGCCTGCCAAGAAACTGCGTTTCACAGGCCTTGGTAAGAGATGTTCCCGGTAGGCTGTAAGAGCACTGGGCAGAGCCAGTTGTTTCTTACCTTCCTGAAAAGCTGGAAGCAAGACGCTTGGGACCCCTCTGCCCGTTTGGGAACAAGGCAGCCTTTTGGGTCGGGAAGCTCTAGGCCAATGGAGCACACGCAGAGCAGGAGTTCTACTTCAGCCTGATCAGGCCTGCAAAGAAACAGCGTTTGACAGGCCTTGGTAAGAGATGTTCCCGGTAGGTGTAAGAGCACTGGGCAGAGCCAGTTGTTTCTTAGCTTCGCAAAGACCGGGAAGCAAGATGCTTTGGGCCTCTCTGCCCCTTGGAAACAGGGCAGCACTTGGGGCCTGGCAGCTCTAGGGCAATGGAGCACACCCAGAGCCGGAGTTCTACTTCAGCCAGATGAGGCCTGCCAAGAAACTGCGTTTCACAGGCCTTTCAAAGACATGTTCCCGGTAGGCTGTAAGAGCACGGGGCAGAGCGAGTTGGTTCTTAGCTTCCCAGAGAGCTGGAAGCAAGATGCTTTGGGGCCTCTCTGCCCCTTTGGAAACAAGGCAGCACCTTGGGCCTGGCAGCTCTAGGGCAATGGAGCACACCCAGAGCAGAAGTTCTACTTCAGCCAAATCAGGCCTGCCAGGAAACGGCGTTTCACAGGCCTTGGTAAGAGATGTTCCCGGTAGGCTGTAAGAGCACTGGGCAACGCCAGATGTTTCTTAGCTTCCCGAAGAGCTGGAAGCAAGATGCTTTGGTGCCACTCTCTCACTTTGGAATCAAGGCAGCCCTTTGGGGCAGGTAGCTCCAGGCCAGTGGAGCACACCCAGAGCAGAAGTTCTACTTCGGCCGGTTCAGGCCACCAACAAACTGCGTTTCACAGGCCTTGGTAAGAGATGTTCCCGGTAGGCTGTAAGAGCACTGGGCAACGCCAGATGTTTCTTAGCTTCCCGAAGAGCTGGAAGCAAGATGCTTTGGGGCCTCTCTGCCCCTTTGCAAACAAGGCGGCCCTTTGGGCCAGGCAGCTCTAGGCCAATGGAGCACACCCAGAGCAGAAGTTCTACTTCAGCTAGATCAGGCCACCTACAAAGTGCGTTTCACAGGCCTTGGTAAGAGATTTTCTCTCAGGCTGTAAGAGCACTGGGCAGAGCCAGTTGTTTCTTAGCTTCCCGAAGAGCTGGAAGCAAGATGCTTTGGGGGCTCCCTGCCCCTTTGCCAACAAGGCCGACCTTTGGGCCTTTCAGCTCTAGGCCAATGGAGCACACCCAGAGCAGAAGTTCTACCTCAGCCAGATAAGGCCTGCCAAGAAACTGCCTTTCAAAGGCTTTGGTAAGAGATGTTCCCGGTACTCTGTCAGAGCACTGGGCAGAGACAGTTGTCTCTTAGCTTCCCAATGAGCTGGAAGCAAGATGCTTTGGGGCCTCTCTGCCCCTTTGCAAACAAGGCATCCCTTTGGGCCTTTCAGCTCTAGGGCAATGGAGCACACCCAGAGCAGAAGTTCTACCTCAGCCAGATCAGGCCTGCCAAGAAACTGCTTTTCACAGGCCTTCGTAAGAGGTGTTCCCGGAAGGCTGTAAGAGTACCTGGCAGAGCGAGTTGTTTCTTAGCTTCAAAAACAGCTGGAAGCAACATGATTTGGGGCCTCTCTCCCCCTTTGGAAACAAAGCAGCCTTGGTGCCTGGCAGCTCTAGGCCAAAGTAGCACACCCAGAGCACAAGTTCTACCTCAGCCAGATAAGGCCTGTCAAGAAGCTGCGTTTCACAGGCCTTTGTATGTGACGTTCCCGGTTGGCTTTGAGAGCACTGTGCAGAGCCAGTTGTTTTAGCTTCCCAGAGAGCAGGAAGCAAGATGCTTTGGGGCCTCTCTCACACTTTGGAAATAAAGGCAGCCCTTTGGGCCTGGCAGCCCTAGGCCAATGGAGTACACCCAGAGCAGAAGTTCTACCTCAGCCAGATCAGGCCTTCCAAGAAACTGCGTCTCACAGGCCTTTCTCTGTCACGTTGCCGGTAGGCTGTGAGAGCACTGTGCAGAGCCAGTTGTTTCTTAGCTTCCCAAAGATTTGGAAGCAAGATACTTTGGGGACTCTCAGCCCCTTTGGAAACAAGGCGGCCCTTTGGGCCTGGCAGCTCTAGGCCAAAGTAGCACGCCCAGAGCAGGAGTTCTACTTCAGCCAGATCAGGCCTGCCAAGAAACTGCGTTTCACAGGCCTTGGTAAGAGATGTTCCCGGTAGGCTGTAAGAGCACTGGGCAGAGCCAGTTGTTTCTTACCTTCCTGAAAAGCTGGAAGCAAGACGCTTGGGACCCCTCTGCCCGTTTGGGAACAAGGCAGCCTTTTGGGTCGGGAAGCTCTAGGCCAATGGAGCACACGCAGAGCAGGAGTTCTACTTCAGCCTGATCAGGCCTGCAAAGAAACAGCGTTTGACAGGCCTTGGTAAGAGATGTTCCCGGTAGGTGTAAGAGCACTGGGCAGAGCCAGTTGTTTCTTAGCTTCGCAAAGACCGGGAAGCAAGATGCTTTGGGCCTCTCTGCCCCTTGGAAACAGGGCAGCACTTGGGGCCTGGCAGCTCTAGGGCAATGGAGCACACCCAGAGCCGGAGTTCTACTTCAGCCAGATGAGGCCTGCCAAGAAACTGCGTTTCACAGGCCTTTCAAAGACATGTTCCCGGTAGGCTGTAAGAGCACGGGGCAGAGCGAGTTGGTTCTTAGCTTCCCAGAGAGCTGGAAGCAAGATGCTTTGGGGCCTCTCTGCCCCTTTGGAAACAAGGCAGCACCTTGGGCCTGGCAGCTCTAGGGCAATGGAGCACACCCAGAGCAGAAGTTCTACTTCAGCCAAATCAGGCCTGCCAGGAAACGGCGTTTCACAGGCCTTGGTAAGAGATGTTCCCGGTAGGCTGTAAGAGCACTGGGCAACGCCAGATGTTTCTTAGCTTCCCGAAGAGCTGGAAGCAAGATGCTTTGGTGCCACTCTCTCACTTTGGAATCAAGGCAGCCCTTTGGGGCAGGTAGCTCCAGGCCAGTGGAGCACACCCAGAGCAGAAGTTCTACTTCGGCCGGTTCAGGCCACCAACAAACTGCGTTTCACAGGCCTTGGTAAGAGATGTTCCCGGTAGGCTGTAAGAGCACTGGGCAACGCCAGATGTTTCTTAGCTTCCCGAAGAGCTGGAAGCAAGATGCTTTGGGGCCTCTCTGCCCCTTTGCAAACAAGGCGGCCCTTTGGGCCAGGCAGCTCTAGGCCAATGGAGCACACCCAGAGCAGAAGTTCTACTTCAGCTAGATCAGGCCACCTACAAAGTGCGTTTCACAGGCCTTGGTAAGAGATTTTCTCTCAGGCTGTAAGAGCACTGGGCAGAGCCAGTTGTTTCTTAGCTTCCCGAAGAGCTGGAAGCAAGATGCTTTGGGGGCTCCCTGCCCCTTTGCCAACAAGGCCGACCTTTGGGCCTTTCAGCTCTAGGCCAATGGAGCACACCCAGAGCAGAAGTTCTACCTCAGCCAGATAAGGCCTGCCAAGAAACTGCGTTTCAAAGGCTTTGGTAAGAGATGTTCCCGGTACTCTGTCAGAGCACTGGGCAGAGACAGTTGTCTCTTAGCTTCCCAATGAGCTGGAAGCAAGATGCTTTGGGGCCTCTCTGCCCCTTTGCAAACAAGGCATACCTTTGGGCCTTTCAGCTCTAGGGCAATGGAGCACACCCAGAGCAGAAGTTCTACCTCAGCCAGATCAGGCCTGCCAAGAAACTGCTTTTCACAGGCCTTCGTAAGAGGTGTTCCCGGAAGGCTGTAAGAGTACCTGGCAGAGCGAGTTGTTTCTTAGCTTCAAAAACAGCTGGAAGCAACATGATTTGGGGCCTCTCTCCCCCTTTGGAAACAAAGCAGCCTTTGTGCCTGGCAGCTCTAGGCCAAAGTAGCACACCCAGAGCACAAGTTCTACCTCAGCCAGATAAGGCCTGTCAAGAAGCTGCGTTTCACAGGCCTTTGTATGTGACGTTCCCGGTTGGCTTTGAGAGCACTGTGCAGAGCCAGTTGTTTTAGCTTCCCAGAGAGCAGGAAGCAAGATGCTTTGGGGCCTCTCTCACACTTTGGAAATAAAGGCAGCCCTTTGGGCCTGGCAGCCCTAGGCCAATGGAGTACACCCAGAGCAGAAGTTCTACCTCAGCCAGATCAGGCCTTCCAAGAAACTGCGTCTCACAGGCCTTTCTCTGTCACGTTGCCGGTAGGCTGTGAGAGCACTGTGCAGAGCCAGTTGTTTCTTAGCTTCCCAAAGATTTGGAAGCAAGATACTTTGGGGACTCTCAGCCCCTTTGGAAACAAGGCGGCCCTTTGGGCCTGGCAGCTCTAGGCCAAAGTAGCACGCCCAGAGCAGGAGTTCTACTTCAGCCAGATCAGGCCTGCCAAGAAACTGCGTTTCACAGGCCTTGGTAAGAGATGTTCCCGGTAGGCTGTAAGAGCACTGGGCAGAGCCAGTTGTTTCTTACCTTCCTGAAAAGCTGGAAGCAAGACGCTTGGGACCCCTCTGCCCGTTTGGGAACAAGGCAGCCTTTTGGGTCGGGAAGCTCTAGGCCAATGGAGCACACGCAGAGCAGGAGTTCTACTTCAGCCTGATCAGGCCTGCAAAGAAACAGCGTTTGACAGGCCTTGGTAAGAGATGTTCCCGGTAGGTGTAAGAGCACTGGGCAGAGCCAGTTGTTTCTTAGCTTCGCAAAGACCGGGAAGCAAGATGCTTTGGGCCTCTCTGCCCCTTGGAAACAGGGCAGCACTTGGGGCCTGGCAGCTCTAGGGCAATGGAGCACACCCAGAGCCGGAGTTCTACTTCAGCCAGATGAGGCCTGCCAAGAAACTGCGTTTCACAGGCCTTTCAAAGACATGTTCCCGGTAGGCTGTAAGAGCACGGGGCAGAGCGAGTTGGTTCTTAGCTTCCCAGAGAGCTGGAAGCAAGATGCTTTGGGGCCTCTCTGCCCCTTTGGAAACAAGGCAGCACCTTGGGCCTGGCAGCTCTAGGGCAATGGAGCACACCCAGAGCAGAAGTTCTACTTCAGCCAAATCAGGCCTGCCAGGAAACGGCGTTTCACAGGCCTTGGTAAGAGATGTTCCCGGTAGGCTGTAAGAGCACTGGGCAACGCCAGATGTTTCTTAGCTTCCCGAAGAGCTGGAAGCAAGATGCTTTGGTGCCACTCTCTCACTTTGGAATCAAGGCAGCCCTTTGGGGCAGGTAGCTCCAGGCCAGTGGAGCACACCCAGAGCAGAAGTTCTACTTCGGCCGGTTCAGGCCACCAACAAACTGCGTTTCACAGGCCTTGGTAAGAGATGTTCCCGGTAGGCTGTAAGAGCACTGGGCAACGCCAGATGTTTCTTAGCTTCCCGAAGAGCTGGAAGCAAGATGCTTTGGGGCCTCTCTGCCCCTTTGCAAACAAGGCGGCCCTTTGGGCCAGGCAGCTCTAGGCCAATGGAGCACACCCAGAGCAGAAGTTCTACTTCAGCTAGATCAGGCCACCTACAAAGTGCGTTTCACAGGCCTTGGTAAGAGATTTTCTCTCAGGCTGTAAGAGCACTGGGCAGAGCCAGTTGTTTCTTAGCTTCCCGAAGAGCTGGAAGCAAGATGCTTTGGGGGCTCCCTGCCCCTTTGCCAACAAGGCCGACCTTTGGGCCTTTCAGCTCTAGGCCAATGGAGCACACCCAGAGCAGAAGTTCTACCTCAGCCAGATAAGGCCTGCCAAGAAACTGCCTTTCAAAGGCTTTGGTAAGAGATGTTCCCGGTACTCTGTCAGAGCACTGGGCAGAGACAGTTGTCTCTTAGCTTCCCAATGAGCTGGAAGCAAGATGCTTTGGGGCCTCTCTGCCCCTTTGCAAACAAGGCATCCCTTTGGGCCTTTCAGCTCTAGGGCAATGGAGCACACCCAGAGCAGAAGTTCTACCTCAGCCAGATCAGGCCTGCCAAGAAACTGCTTTTCACAGGCCTTCGTAAGAGGTGTTCCCGGAAGGCTGTAAGAGTACCTGGCAGAGCGAGTTGTTTCTTAGCTTCAAAAACAGCTGGAAGCAACATGATTTGGGGCCTCTCTCCCCCTTTGGAAACAAAGCAGCCTTGGTGCCTGGCAGCTCTAGGCCAAAGTAGCACACCCAGAGCACAAGTTCTACCTCAGCCAGATAAGGCCTGTCAAGAAGCTGCGTTTCACAGGCCTTTGTATGTGACGTTCCCGGTTGGCTTTGAGAGCACTGTGCAGAGCCAGTTGTTTTAGCTTCCCAGAGAGCAGGAAGCAAGATGCTTTGGGGCCTCTCTCACACTTTGGAAATAAAGGCAGCCCTTTGGGCCTGGCAGCCCTAGGCCAATGGAGTACACCCAGAGCACAAGTTCTACCTCAGCCAGATCAGGCCTTCCAAGAAACTGCGTCTCACAGGCCTTTCTCTGTCACGTTGCCGGTAGGCTGTGAGAGCACTGTGCAGAGCCAGTTGTTTCTTAGCTTCCCAAAGATTTGGAAGCAAGATACTTTGGGGACTCTCAGCCCCTTTGGAAACAAGGCGGCCCTTTGGGCCTGGCAGCTCTAGGCCAAAGTAGCACGCCCAGAGCAGGAGTTCTACTTCAGCCAGATCAGGCCTGCCAAGAAACTGCGTTTCACAGGCCTTGGTAAGAGATGTTCCCGGTAGGCTGTAAGAGCACTGGGCAGAGCCAGTTGTTTCTTACCTTCCTGAAAAGCTGGAAGCAAGACGCTTGGGACCCCTCTGCCCGTTTGGGAACAAGGCAGCCTTTTGGGTCGGGAAGCTCTAGGCCAATGGAGCACACGCAGAGCAGGAGTTCTACTTCAGCCTGATCAGGCCTGCAAAGAAACAGCGTTTGACAGGCCTTGGTAAGAGATGTTCCCGGTAGGTGTAAGAGCACTGGGCAGAGCCAGTTGTTTCTTAGCTTCGCAAAGACCGGGAAGCAAGATGCTTTGGGCCTCTCTGCCCCTTGGAAACAGGGCAGCACTTGGGGCCTGGCAGCTCTAGGGCAATGGAGCACACCCAGAGCCGGAGTTCTACTTCAGCCAGATGAGGCCTGCCAAGAAACTGCGTTTCACAGGCCTTTCAAAGACATGTTCCCGGTAGGCTGTAAGAGCACGGGGCAGAGCGAGTTGGTTCTTAGCTTCCCAGAGAGCTGGAAGCAAGATGCTTTGGGGCCTCTCTGCCCCTTTGGAAACAAGGCAGCACCTTGGGCCTGGCAGCTCTAGGGCAATGGAGCACACCCAGAGCAGAAGTTCTACTTCAGCCAAATCAGGCCTGCCAGGAAACGGCGTTTCACAGGCCTTGGTAAGAGATGTTCCCGGTAGGCTGTAAGAGCACTGGGCAACGCCAGATGTTTCTTAGCTTCCCGAAGAGCTGGAAGCAAGATGCTTTGGTGCCACTCTCTCACTTTGGAATCAAGGCAGCCCTTTGGGGCAGGTAGCTCCAGGCCAGTGGAGCACACCCAGAGCAGAAGTTCTACTTCGGCCGGTTCAGGCCACCAACAAACTGCGTTTCACAGGCCTTGGTAAGAGATGTTCCCGGTAGGCTGTAAGAGCACTGGGCAACGCCAGATGTTTCTTAGCTTCCCGAAGAGCTGGAAGCAAGATGCTTTGGGGCCTCTCTGCCCCTTTGCAAACAAGGCGGCCCTTTGGGCCAGGCAGCTCTAGGCCAATGGAGCACACCCAGAGCAGAAGTTCTACTTCAGCTAGATCAGGCCACCTACAAAGTGCGTTTCACAGGCCTTGGTAAGAGATTTTCTCTCAGGCTGTAAGAGCACTGGGCAGAGCCAGTTGTTTCTTAGCTTCCCGAAGAGCTGGAAGCAAGATGCTTTGGGGGCTCCCTGCCCCTTTGCCAACAAGGCCGACCTTTGGGCCTTTCAGCTCTAGGCCAATGGAGCACACCCAGAGCAGAAGTTCTACCTCAGCCAGATAAGGCCTGCCAAGAAACTGCCTTTCAAAGGCTTTGGTAAGAGATGTTCCCGGTACTCTGTCAGAGCACTGGGCAGAGACAGTTGTCTCTTAGCTTCCCAATGAGCTGGAAGCAAGATGCTTTGGGGCCTCTCTGCCCCTTTGCAAACAAGGCATCCCTTTGGGCCTTTCAGCTCTAGGGCAATGGAGCACACCCAGAGCAGAAGTTCTACCTCAGCCAGATCAGGCCTGCCAAGAAACTGCTTTTCACAGGCCTTCGTAAGAGGTGTTCCCGGAAGGCTGTAAGAGTACCTGGCAGAGCGAGTTGTTTCTTAGCTTCAAAAACAGCTGGAAGCAACATGATTTGGGGCCTCTCTCCCCCTTTGGAAACAAAGCAGCCTTGGTGCCTGGCAGCTCTAGGCCAAAGTAGCACACCCAGAGCACAAGTTCTACCTCAGCCAGATAAGGCCTGTCAAGAAGCTGCGTTTCACAGGCCTTTGTATGTGACGTTCCCGGTTGGCTTTGAGAGCACTGTGCAGAGCCAGTTGTTTTAGCTTCCCAGAGAGCAGGAAGCAAGATGCTTTGGGGCCTCTCTCACACTTTGGAAATAAAGGCAGCCCTTTGGGCCTGGCAGCCCTAGGCCAATGGAGTACACCCAGAGCAGAAGTTCTACCTCAGCCAGATCAGGCCTTCCAAGAAACTGCGTCTCACAGGCCTTTCTCTGTCACGTTGCCGGTAGGCTGTGAGAGCACTGTGCAGAGCCAGTTGTTTCTTAGCTTCCCAAAGATTTGGAAGCAAGATACTTTGGGGACTCTCAGCCCCTTTGGAAACAAGGCGGCCCTTTGGGCCTGGCAGCTCTAGGCCAAAGTAGCACGCCCAGAGCAGGAGTTCTACTTCAGCCAGATCAGGCCTGCCAAGAAACTGCGTTTCACAGGCCTTGGTAAGAGATGTTCCCGGTAGGCTGTAAGAGCACTGGGCAGAGCCAGTTGTTTCTTACCTTCCTGAAAAGCTGGAAGCAAGACGCTTGGGACCCCTCTGCCCGTTTGGGAACAAGGCAGCCTTTTGGGTCGGGAAGCTCTAGGCCAATGGAGCACACGCAGAGCAGGAGTTCTACTTCAGCCTGATCAGGCCTGCAAAGAAACAGCGTTTGACAGGCCTTGGTAAGAGATGTTCCCGGTAGGTGTAAGAGCACTGGGCAGAGCCAGTTGTTTCTTAGCTTCGCAAAGACCGGGAAGCAAGATGCTTTGGGCCTCTCTGCCCCTTGGAAACAGGGCAGCACTTGGGGCCTGGCAGCTCTAGGGCAATGGAGCACACCCAGAGCCGGAGTTCTACTTCAGCCAGATGAGGCCTGCCAAGAAACTGCGTTTCACAGGCCTTTCAAAGACATGTTCCCGGTAGGCTGTAAGAGCACGGGGCAGAGCGAGTTGGTTCTTAGCTTCCCAGAGAGCTGGAAGCAAGATGCTTTGGGGCCTCTCTGCCCCTTTGGAAACAAGGCAGCACCTTGGGCCTGGCAGCTCTAGGGCAATGGAGCACACCCAGAGCAGAAGTTCTACTTCAGCCAAATCAGGCCTGCCAGGAAACGGCGTTTCACAGGCCTTGGTAAGAGATGTTCCCGGTAGGCTGTAAGAGCACTGGGCAACGCCAGATGTTTCTTAGCTTCCCGAAGAGCTGGAAGCAAGATGCTTTGGTGCCACTCTCTCACTTTGGAATCAAGGCAGCCCTTTGGGGCAGGTAGCTCCAGGCCAGTGGAGCACACCCAGAGCAGAAGTTCTACTTCGGCCGGTTCAGGCCACCAACAAACTGCGTTTCACAGGCCTTGGTAAGAGATGTTCCCGGTAGGCTGTAAGAGCACTGGGCAACGCCAGATGTTTCTTAGCTTCCCGAAGAGCTGGAAGCAAGATGCTTTGGGGCCTCTCTGCCCCTTTGCAAACAAGGCGGCCCTTTGGGCCAGGCAGCTCTAGGCCAATGGAGCACACCCAGAGCAGAAGTTCTACTTCAGCTAGATCAGGCCACCTACAAAGTGCGTTTCACAGGCCTTGGTAAGAGATTTTCTCTCAGGCTGTAAGAGCACTGGGCAGAGCCAGTTGTTTCTTAGCTTCCCGAAGAGCTGGAAGCAAGATGCTTTGGGGGCTCCCTGCCCCTTTGCCAACAAGGCCGACCTTTGGGCCTTTCAGCTCTAGGCCAATGGAGCACACCCAGAGCAGAAGTTCTACCTCAGCCAGATAAGGCCTGCCAAGAAACTGCGTTTCAAAGGCTTTGGTAAGAGATGTTCCCGGTACTCTGTCAGAGCACTGGGCAGAGACAGTTGTCTCTTAGCTTCCCAATGAGCTGGAAGCAAGATGCTTTGGGGCCTCTCTGCCCCTTTGCAAACAAGGCATCCCTTTGGGCCTTTCAGCTCTAGGGCAATGGAGCACACCCAGAGCAGAAGTTCTACCTCAGCCAGATCAGGCCTGCCAAGAAACTGCTTTTCACAGGCCTTCGTAAGAGGTGTTCCCGGAAGGCTGTAAGAGTACCTGGCAGAGCGAGTTGTTTCTTAGCTTCAAAAACAGCTGGAAGCAACATGATTTGGGGCCTCTCTCCCCCTTTGGAAACAAAGCAGCCTTTGTGCCTGGCAGCTCTAGGCCAAAGTAGCACACCCAGAGCACAAGTTCTACCTCAGCCAGATAAGGCCTGTCAAGAAGCTGCGTTTCACAGGCCTTTGTATGTGACGTTCCCGGTTGGCTTTGAGAGCACTGTGCAGAGCCAGTTGTTTTAGCTTCCCAGAGAGCAGGAAGCAAGATGCTTTGGGGCCTCTCTCACACTTTGGAAATAAAGGCAGCCCTTTGGGCCTGGCAGCCCTAGGCCAATGGAGTACACCCAGAGCAGAAGTTCTACCTCAGCCAGATCAGGCCTTCCAAGAAACTGCGTCTCACAGGCCTGTCTCTGTCACGTTGCCGGTAGGCTGTGAGAGCACTGTGCAGAGCCAGTTGTTTCTTAGCTTCCCAAAGATTTGGAAGCAAGATACTTTGGGGACTCTCAGCCCCTTTGGAAACAAGGCGGCCCTTTGGGCCTGGCAGCTCTAGGCCAAAGTAGCACGCCCAGAGCAGGAGTTCTACTTCAGCCAGATCAGGCCTGCCAAGAAACTGCGTTTCACAGGCCTTGGTAAGAGATGTTCCCGGTAGGCTGTAAGAGCACTGGGCAGAGCCAGTTGTTTCTTACCTTCCTGAAAAGCTGGAAGCAAGACGCTTGGGACCCCTCTGCCCGTTTGGGAACAAGGCAGCCTTTTGGGTCGGGAAGCTCTAGGCCAATGGAGCACACGCAGAGCAGGAGTTCTACTTCAGCCTGATCAGGCCTGCAAAGAAACAGCGTTTGACAGGCCTTGGTAAGAGATGTTCCCGGTAGGTGTAAGAGCACTGGGCAGAGCCAGTTGTTTCTTAGCTTCGCAAAGACCGGGAAGCAAGATGCTTTCGGCCTCTCTGCCCCTTGGAAACAGGGCAGCACTTGGGGCCTGGCAGCTCTAGGGCAATGGAGCACACCCAGAGCCGGAGTTCTACTTCAGCCAGATGAGGCCTGCCAAGAAACTGCGTTTCACAGGCCTTTCAAAGACATGTTCCCGGTAGGCTGTAAGAGCACGGGGCAGAGCGAGTTGGTTCTTAGCTTCCCAGAGAGCTGGAAGCAAGATGCTTTGGGGCCTCTCTGCCCCTTTGGAAACAAGGCAGCACCTTGGGCCTGGCAGCTCTAGGGCAATGGAGCACACCCAGAGCAGAAGTTCTACTTCAGCCAAATCAGGCCTGCCAGGAAACGGCGTTTCACAGGCCTTGGTAAGAGATGTTCCCGGTAGGCTGTAAGAGCACTGGGCAACGCCAGATGTTTCTTAGCTTCCCGAAGAGCTGGAAGCAAGATGCTTTGGTGCCACTCTCTCACTTTGGAATCAAGGCAGCCCTTTGGGGCAGGTAGCTCCAGGCCAGTGGAGCACACCCAGAGCAGAAGTTCTACTTCGGCCGGTTCAGGCCACCAACAAACTGCGTTTCACAGGCCTTGGTAAGAGATGTTCCCGGTAGGCTGTAAGAGCACTGGGCAACGCCAGATGTTTCTTAGCTTCCCGAAGAGCTGGAAGCAAGATGCTTTGGGGCTTCTCTGCCCCTTTGCAAACAAGGCGGCCCTTTGGGCCAGGCAGCTCTAGGCCAATGGAGCACACCCAGAGCAGAAGTTCTACTTCAGCTAGATCAGGCCACCTACAAAGTGCGTTTCACAGGCCTTGGTAAGAGATTTTCTCTCAGGCTGTAAGAGCACTGGGCAGAGCCAGTTGTTTCTTAGCTTCCCGAAGAGCTGGAAGCAAGATGCTTTGGGGGCTCCCTGCCCCTTTGCCAACAAGGCCGACCTTTGGGCCTTTCAGCTCTAGGCCAATGGAGCACACCCAGAGCAGAAGTTCTACCTCAGCCAGATAAGGCCTGCCAAGAAACTGCCTTTCAAAGGCTTTGGTAAGAGATGTTCCCGGTACTCTGTCAGAGCACTGGGCAGAGACAGTTGTCTCTTAGCTTCCCAATGAGCTGGAAGCAAGATGCTTTGGGGCCTCTCTGCCCCTTTGCAAACAAGGCATCCCTTTGGGCCTTTCAGCTCTAGGGCAATGGAGCACACCCAGAGCAGAAGTTCTACCTCAGCCAGATCAGGCCTGCCAAGAAACTGCTTTTCACAGGCCTTCGTAAGAGGTGTTCCCGGAAGGCTGTAAGAGTACCTGGCAGAGCGAGTTGTTTCTTAGCTTCAAAAACAGCTGGAAGCAACATGATTTGGGGCCTCTCTCCCCCTTTGGAAACAAAGCAGCCTTTGTGCCTGGCAGCTCTAGGCCAAAGTAGCACACCCAGAGCACAAGTTCTACCTCAGCCAGATAAGGCCTGTCAAGAAGCTGCGTTTCACAGGCCTTTGTATGTGACGTTCCCGGTTGGCTTTGAGAGCACTGTGCAGAGCCAGTTGTTTTAGCTTCCCAGAGAGCAGGAAGCAAGATGCTTTGGGGCCTCTCTCACACTTTGGAAATAAAGGCAGCCCTTTGGGCCTGGCAGCCCTAGGCCAATGGAGTACACCCAGAGCAGAAGTTCTACCTCAGCCAGATCAGGCCTTCCAAGAAACTGCGTCTCACAGGCCTTTCTCTGTCACGTTGCCGGTAGGCTGTGAGAGCACTGTGCAGAGCCAGTTGTTTCTTAGCTTCCCAAAGATTTGGAAGCAAGATACTTTGGGGACTCTCAGCCCCTTTGGAAACAAGGCGGCCCTTTGGGCCTGGCAGCTCTAGGCCAAAGTAGCACGCCCAGAGCAGGAGTTCTACTTCAGCCAGATCAGGCCTGCCAAGAAACTGCGTTTCACAGGCCTTGGTAAGAGATGTTCCCGGTAGGCTGTAAGAGCACTGGGCAGAGCCAGTTGTTTCTTACCTTCCTGAAAAGCTGGAAGCAAGACGCTTGGGACCCCTCTGCCCGTTTGGGAACAAGGCAGCCTTTTGGGTCGGGAAGCTCTAGGCCAATGGAGCACACGCAGAGCAGGAGTTCTACTTCAGCCTGATCAGGCCTGCAAAGAAACAGCGTTTGACAGGCCTTGGTAAGAGATGTTCCCGGTAGGTGTAAGAGCACTGGGCAGAGCCAGTTGTTTCTTAGCTTCGCAAAGACCGGGAAGCAAGATGCTTTCGGCCTCTCTGCCCCTTGGAAACAGGGCAGCACTTGGGGCCTGGCAGCTCTAGGGCAATGGAGCACACCCAGAGCCGGAGTTCTACTTCAGCCAGATGAGGCCTGCCAAGAAACTGCGTTTCACAGGCCTTTCAAAGACATGTTCCCGGTAGGCTGTAAGAGCACGGGGCAGAGCGAGTTGGTTCTTAGCTTCCCAGAGAGCTGGAAGCAAGATGCTTTGGGGCCTCTCTGCCCCTTTGGAAACAAGGCAGCACCTTGGGCCTGGCAGCTCTAGGGCAATGGAGCACACCCAGAGCAGAAGTTCTACTTCAGCCAAATCAGGCCTGCCAGGAAACGGCGTTTCACAGGCCTTGGTAAGAGATGTTCCCGGTAGGCTGTAAGAGCACTGGGCAACGCCAGATGTTTCTTAGCTTCCCGAAGAGCTGGAAGCAAGATGCTTTGGTGCCACTCTCTCACTTTGGAATCAAGGCAGCCCTTTGGGGCAGGTAGCTCCAGGCCAGTGGAGCACACCCAGAGCAGAAGTTCTACTTCGGCCGGTTCAGGCCACCAACAAACTGCGTTTCACAGGCCTTGGTAAGAGATGTTCCCGGTAGGCTGTAAGAGCACTGGGCAACGCCAGATGTTTCTTAGCTTCCCGAAGAGCTGGAAGCAAGATGCTTTGGGGCCTCTCTGCCCCTTTGCAAACAAGGCGGCCCTTTGGGCCAGGCAGCTCTAGGCCAATGGAGCACACCCAGAGCAGAAGTTCTACTTCAGCTAGATCAGGCCACCTACAAAGTGCGTTTCACAGGCCTTGGTAAGAGATTTTCTCTCAGGCTGTAAGAGCACTGGGCAGAGCCAGTTGTTTCTTAGCTTCCCGAAGAGCTGGAAGCAAGATGCTTTGGGGGCTCCCTGCCCCTTTGCCAACAAGGCCGACCTTTGGGCCTTTCAGCTCTAGGCCAATGGAGCACACCCAGAGCAGAAGTTCTACCTCAGCCAGATAAGGCCTGCCAAGAAACTGCCTTTCAAAGGCTTTGGTAAGAGATGTTCCCGGTACTCTGTCAGAGCACTGGGCAGAGACAGTTGTCTCTTAGCTTCCCAATGAGCTGGAAGCAAGATGCTTTGGGGCCTCTCTGCCCCTTTGCAAACAAGGCATCCCTTTGGGCCTTTCAGCTCTAGGGCAATGGAGCACACCCAGAGCAGAAGTTCTACCTCAGCCAGATCAGGCCTGCCAAGAAACTGCTTTTCACAGGCCTTCGTAAGAGGTGTTCCCGGAAGGCTGTAAGAGTACCTGGCAGAGCGAGTTGTTTCTTAGCTTCAAAAACAGCTGGAAGCAACATGATTTGGGGCCTCTCTCCCCCTTTGGAAACAAAGCAGCCTTTGTGCCTGGCAGCTCTAGGCCAAAGTAGCACACCCAGAGCACAAGTTCTACCTCAGCCAGATAAGGCCTGTCAAGAAGCTGCGTTTCACAGGCCTTTGTATGTGACGTTCCCGGTTGGCTTTGAGAGCACTGTGCAGAGCCAGTTGTTTTAGCTTCCCAGAGAGCAGGAAGCAAGATGCTTTGGGGCCTCTCTCACACTTTGGAAATAAAGGCAGCCCTTTGGGCCTGGCAGCCCTAGGCCAATGGAGTACACCCAGAGCAGAAGTTCTACCTCAGCCAGATCAGGCCTTCCAAGAAACTGCGTCTCACAGGCCTGTCTCTGTCACGTTGCCGGTAGGCTGTGAGAGCACTGTGCAGAGCCAGTTGTTTCTTAGCTTCC
Source organism: Equus asinus (assembly GCF_041296235.1). NCBI lineage: Eukaryota > Metazoa > Chordata > Mammalia > Perissodactyla > Equidae > Equus > Equus asinus. The sequence goes on from NW_027225523.1 coordinate 3,669,218, forward strand.
CAAAGATTTGGAAGCAAGATACTTTGGGGACTCTCAGCCCCTTTGGAAACAAGGCGGCCCTTTGGGCCTGGCAGCTCTAGGCCAAAGTAGCACGCCCAGAGCAGGAGTTCTACTTCAGCCAGATCAGGCCTGCCAAGAAACTGCGTTTCACAGGCCTTGGTAAGAGATGTTCCCGGTAGGCTGTAAGAGCACTGGGCAGAGCCAGTTGTTTCTTACCTTCCTGAAAAGCTGGAAGCAAGACGCTTGGGACCCCTCTGCCCGTTTGGGAACAAGGCAGCCTTTTGGGTCGGGAAGCTCTAGGCCAATGGAGCACACGCAGAGCAGGAGTTCTACTTCAGCCTGATCAGGCCTGCAAAGAAACAGCGTTTGACAGGCCTTGGTAAGAGATGTTCCCGGTAGGTGTAAGAGCACTGGGCAGAGCCAGTTGTTTCTTAGCTTCGCAAAGACCGGGAAGCAAGATGCTTTCGGCCTCTCTGCCCCTTGGAAACAGGGCAGCACTTGGGGCCTGGCAGCTCTAGGGCAATGGAGCACACCCAGAGCCGGAGTTCTACTTCAGCCAGATGAGGCCTGCCAAGAAACTGCGTTTCACAGGCCTTTCAAAGACATGTTCCCGGTAGGCTGTAAGAGCACGGGGCAGAGCGAGTTGGTTCTTAGCTTCCCAGAGAGCTGGAAGCAAGATGCTTTGGGGCCTCTCTGCCCCTTTGGAAACAAGGCAGCACCTTGGGCCTGGCAGCTCTAGGGCAATGGAGCACACCCAGAGCAGAAGTTCTACTTCAGCCAAATCAGGCCTGCCAGGAAACGGCGTTTCACAGGCCTTGGTAAGAGATGTTCCCGGTAGGCTGTAAGAGCACTGGGCAACGCCAGATGTTTCTTAGCTTCCCGAAGAGCTGGAAGCAAGATGCTTTGGTGCCACTCTCTCACTTTGGAATCAAGGCAGCCCTTTGGGGCAGGTAGCTCCAGGCCAGTGGAGCACACCCAGAGCAGAAGTTCTACTTCGGCCGGTTCAGGCCACCAACAAACTGCGTTTCACAGGCCTTGGTAAGAGATGTTCCCGGTAGGCTGTAAGAGCACTGGGCAACGCCAGATGTTTCTTAGCTTCCCGAAGAGCTGGAAGCAAGATGCTTTGGGGCCTCTCTGCCCCTTTGCAAACAAGGCGGCCCTTTGGGCCAGGCAGCTCTAGGCCAATGGAGCACACCCAGAGCAGAAGTTCTACTTCAGCTAGATCAGGCCACCTACAAAGTGCGTTTCACAGGCCTTGGTAAGAGATTTTCTCTCAGGCTGTAAGAGCACTGGGCAGAGCCAGTTGTTTCTTAGCTTCCCGAAGAGCTGGAAGCAAGATGCTTTGGGGGCTCCCTGCCCCTTTGCCAACAAGGCCGACCTTTGGGCCTTTCAGCTCTAGGCCAATGGAGCACACCCAGAGCAGAAGTTCTACCTCAGCCAGATAAGGCCTGCCAAGAAACTGCCTTTCAAAGGCTTTGGTAAGAGATGTTCCCGGTACTCTGTCAGAGCACTGGGCAGAGACAGTTGTCTCTTAGCTTCCCAATGAGCTGGAAGCAAGATGCTTTGGGGCCTCTCTGCCCCTTTGCAAACAAGGCATCCCTTTGGGCCTTTCAGCTCTAGGGCAATGGAGCACACCCAGAGCAGAAGTTCTACCTCAGCCAGATCAGGCCTGCCAAGAAACTGCTTTTCACAGGCCTTCGTAAGAGGTGTTCCCGGAAGGCTGTAAGAGTACCTGGCAGAGCGAGTTGTTTCTTAGCTTCAAAAACAGCTGGAAGCAACATGATTTGGGGCCTCTCTCCCCCTTTGGAAACAAAGCAGCCTTTGTGCCTGGCAGCTCTAGGCCAAAGTAGCACACCCAGAGCACAAGTTCTACCTCAGCCAGATAAGGCCTGTCAAGAAGCTGCGTTTCACAGGCCTTTGTATGTGACGTTCCCGGTTGGCTTTGAGAGCACTGTGCAGAGCCAGTTGTTTTAGCTTCCCAGAGAGCAGGAAGCAAGATGCTTTGGGGCCTCTCTCACACTTTGGAAATAAAGGCAGCCCTTTGGGCCTGGCAGCCCTAGGCCAATGGAGTACACCCAGAGCAGAAGTTCTACCTCAGCCAGATCAGGCCTTCCAAGAAACTGCGTCTCACAGGCCTTTCTCTGTCACGTTGCCGGTAGGCTGTGAGAGCACTGTGCAGAGCCAGTTGTTTCTTAGCTTCCCAAAGATTTGGAAGCAAGATACTTTGGGGACTCTCAGCCCCTTTGGAAACAAGGCGGCCCTTTGGGCCTGGCAGCTCTAGGCCAAAGTAGCACGCCCAGAGCAGGAGTTCTACTTCAGCCAGATCAGGCCTGCCAAGAAACTGCGTTTCACAGGCCTTGGTAAGAGATGTTCCCGGTAGGCTGTAAGAGCACTGGGCAGAGCCAGTTGTTTCTTACCTTCCTGAAAAGCTGGAAGCAAGACGCTTGGGACCCCTCTGCCCGTTTGGGAACAAGGCAGCCTTTTGGGTCGGGAAGCTCTAGGCCAATGGAGCACACGCAGAGCAGGAGTTCTACTTCAGCCTGATCAGGCCTGCAAAGAAACAGCGTTTGACAGGCCTTGGTAAGAGATGTTCCCGGTAGGTGTAAGAGCACTGGGCAGAGCCAGTTGTTTCTTAGCTTCGCAAAGACCGGGAAGCAAGATGCTTTCGGCCTCTCTGCCCCTTGGAAACAGGGCAGCACTTGGGGCCTGGCAGCTCTAGGGCAATGGAGCACACCCAGAGCCGGAGTTCTACTTCAGCCAGATGAGGCCTGCCAAGAAACTGCGTTTCACAGGCCTTTCAAAGACATGTTCCCGGTAGGCTGTAAGAGCACGGGGCAGAGCGAGTTGGTTCTTAGCTTCCCAGAGAGCTGGAAGCAAGATGCTTTGGGGCCTCTCTGCCCCTTTGGAAACAAGGCAGCACCTTGGGCCTGGCAGCTCTAGGGCAATGGAGCACACCCAGAGCAGAAGTTCTACTTCAGCCAAATCAGGCCTGCCAGGAAACGGCGTTTCACAGGCCTTGGTAAGAGATGTTCCCGGTAGGCTGTAAGAGCACTGGGCAACGCCAGATGTTTCTTAGCTTCCCGAAGAGCTGGAAGCAAGATGCTTTGGTGCCACTCTCTCACTTTGGAATCAAGGCAGCCCTTTGGGGCAGGTAGCTCCAGGCCAGTGGAGCACACCCAGAGCAGAAGTTCTACTTCGGCCGGTTCAGGCCACCAACAAACTGCGTTTCACAGGCCTTGGTAAGAGATGTTCCCGGTAGGCTGTAAGAGCACTGGGCAACGCCAGATGTTTCTTAGCTTCCCGAAGAGCTGGAAGCAAGATGCTTTGGGGCCTCTCTGCCCCTTTGCAAACAAGGCGGCCCTTTGGGCCAGGCAGCTCTAGGCCAATGGAGCACACCCAGAGCAGAAGTTCTACTTCAGCTAGATCAGGCCACCTACAAAGTGCGTTTCACAGGCCTTGGTAAGAGATTTTCTCTCAGGCTGTAAGAGCACTGGGCAGAGCCAGTTGTTTCTTAGCTTCCCGAAGAGCTGGAAGCAAGATGCTTTGGGGGCTCCCTGCCCCTTTGCCAACAAGGCCGACCTTTGGGCCTTTCAGCTCTAGGCCAATGGAGCACACCCAGAGCAGAAGTTCTACCTCAGCCAGATAAGGCCTGCCAAGAAACTGCCTTTCAAAGGCTTTGGTAAGAGATGTTCCCGGTACTCTGTCAGAGCACTGGGCAGAGACAGTTGTCTCTTAGCTTCCCAATGAGCTGGAAGCAAGATGCTTTGGGGCCTCTCTGCCCCTTTGCAAACAAGGCATCCCTTTGGGCCTTTCAGCTCTAGGGCAATGGAGCACACCCAGAGCAGAAGTTCTACCTCAGCCAGATCAGGCCTGCCAAGAAACTGCTTTTCACAGGCCTTCGTAAGAGGTGTTCCCGGAAGGCTGTAAGAGTACCTGGCAGAGCGAGTTGTTTCTTAGCTTCAAAAACAGCTGGAAGCAACATGATTTGGGGCCTCTCTCCCCCTTTGGAAACAAAGCAGCCTTTGTGCCTGGCAGCTCTAGGCCAAAGTAGCACACCCAGAGCACAAGTTCTACCTCAGCCAGATAAGGCCTGTCAAGAAGCTGCGTTTCACAGGCCTTTGTATGTGACGTTCCCGGTTGGCTTTGAGAGCACTGTGCAGAGCCAGTTGTTTTAGCTTCCCAGAGAGCAGGAAGCAAGATGCTTTGGGGCCTCTCTCACACTTTGGAAATAAAGGCAGCCCTTTGGGCCTGGCAGCCCTAGGCCAATGGAGTACACCCAGAGCAGAAGTTCTACCTCAGCCAGATCAGGCCTTCCAAGAAACTGCGTCTCACAGGCCTTTCTCTGTCACGTTGCCGGTAGGCTGTGAGAGCACTGTGCAGAGCCAGTTGTTTCTTAGCTTCCCAAAGATTTGGAAGCAAGATGCTTTGGGGACTCTCAGCCCCTTTGGAAACAAGGCGGCCCTTTGGGCCTGGCAGCTCTAGGCCAAAGTAGCACGCCCAGAGCAGGAGTTCTACTTCAGCCAGATCAGGCCTGCCAAGAAACTGCGTTTCACAGGCCTTGGTAAGAGATGTTCCCGGTAGGCTGTAAGAGCACTGGGCAGAGCCAGTTGTTTCTTACCTTCCTTAAAAGCTGGAAGCAAGACGCTTGGGACCCCTCTGCCCGTTTGGGAACAAGGCAGCCTTTTGGGTCGGGAAGCTCTAGGCCAATGGAGCACACGCAGAGCAGGAGTTCTACTTCAGCCTGATCAGGCCTGCAAAGAAACAGCGTTTGACAGGCCTTGGTAAGAGATGTTCCCGGTAGGTGTAAGAGCACTGGGCAGAGCCAGTTGTTTCTTAGCTTCGCAAAGACCGGGAAGCAAGATGCTTTGGGCCTCTCTGCCCCTTGGAAACAGGGCAGCACTTGGGGCCTGGCAGCTCTAGGGCAATGGAGCACACCCAGAGCCGGAGTTCTACTTCAGCCAGATGAGGCCTGCCAAGAAACTGCGTTTCACAGGCCTTTCAAAGACATGTTCCCGGTAGGCTGTAAGAGCACGGGGCAGAGCGAGTTGGTTCTTAGCTTCCCAGAGAGCTGGAAGCAAGATGCTTTGGGGCCTCTCTGCCCCTTTGGAAACAAGGCAGCACCTTGGGCCTGGCAGCTCTAGGGCAATGGAGCACACCCAGAGCAGAAGTTCTACTTCAGCCAAATCAGGCCTGCCAGGAAACGGCGTTTCACAGGCCTTGGTAAGAGATGTTCCCGGTAGGCTGTAAGAGCACTGGGCAACGCCAGATGTTTCTTAGCTTCCCGAAGAGCTGGAAGCAAGATGCTTTGGTGCCACTCTCTCACTTTGGAATCAAGGCAGCCCTTTGGGGCAGGTAGCTCCAGGCCAGTGGAGCACACCCAGAGCAGAAGTTCTACTTCGGCCGGTTCAGGCCACCAACAAACTGCGTTTCACAGGCCTTGGTAAGAGATGTTCCCGGTAGGCTGTAAGAGCACTGGGCAACGCCAGATGTTTCTTAGCTTCCCGAAGAGCTGGAAGCAAGATGCTTTGGGGCCTCTCTGCCCCTTTGCAAACAAGGCGGCCCTTTGGGCCAGGCAGCTCTAGGCCAATGGAGCACACCCAGAGCAGAAGTTCTACTTCAGCTAGATCAGGCCACCTACAAAGTGCGTTTCACAGGCCTTGGTAAGAGATTTTCTCTCAGGCTGTAAGAGCACTGGGCAGAGCCAGTTGTTTCTTAGCTTCCCGAAGAGCTGGAAGCAAGATGCTTTGGGGGCTCCCTGCCCCTTTGCCAACAAGGCCGACCTTTGGGCCTTTCAGCTCTAGGCCAATGGAGCACACCCAGAGCAGAAGTTCTACCTCAGCCAGATAAGGCCTGCCAAGAAACTGCGTTTCAAAGGCTTTGGTAAGAGATGTTCCCGGTACTCTGTCAGAGCACTGGGCAGAGACAGTTGTCTCTTAGCTTCCCAATGAGCTGGAAGCAAGATGCTTTGGGGCCTCTCTGCCACTTTGCAAACAAGGCATCCCTTTGGGCCTTTCAGCTCTAGGGCAATGGAGCACACCCAGAGCAGAAGTTCTACCTCAGCCAGATCAGGCCTGCCAAGAAACTGCTTTTCACAGGCCTTCGTAAGAGGTGTTCCCGGAAGGCTGTAAGAGTACCTGGCAGAGCGAGTTGTTTCTTAGCTTCAAAAACAGCTGGAAGCAACATGATTTGGGGCCTCTCTCCCCCTTTGGAAACAAAGCAGCCTTTGTGCCTGGCAGCTCTAGGCCAAAGTAGCACACCCAGAGCACAAGTTCTACCTCAGCCAGATAAGGCCTGTCAAGAAGCTGCGTTTCACAGGCCTTTGTATGTGACGTTCCCGGTTGGCTTTGAGAGCACTGTGCAGAGCCAGTTGTTTTAGCTTCCCAGAGAGCAGGAAGCAAGATGCTTTGGGGCCTCTCTCACACTTTGGAAATAAAGGCAGCCCTTTGGGCCTGGCAGCCCTAGGCCAATGGAGTACACCCAGAGCAGAAGTTCTACCTCAGCCAGATCAGGCCTTCCAAGAAACTGCGTCTCACAGGCCTTTCTCTGTCACGTTGCCGGTAGGCTGTGAGAGCACTGTGCAGAGCCAGTTGTTTCTTAGCTTCCCAAAGATTTGGAAGCAAGATACTTTGGGGACTCTCAGCCCCTTTGGAAACAAGGCGGCCCTTTGGGCCTGGCAGCTCTAGGCCAAAGTAGCACGCCCAGAGCAGGAGTTCTACTTCAGCCAGATCAGGCCTGCCAAGAAACTGCGTTTCACAGGCCTTGGTAAGAGATGTTCCCGGTAGGCTGTAAGAGCACTGGGCAGAGCCAGTTGTTTCTTACCTTCCTGAAAAGCTGGAAGCAAGACGCTTGGGACCCCTCTGCCCGTTTGGGAACAAGGCAGCCTTTTGGGTCGGGAAGCTCTAGGCCAATGGAGCACACGCAGAGCAGGAGTTCTACTTCAGCCTGATCAGGCCTGCAAAGAAACAGCGTTTGACAGGCCTTGGTAAGAGATGTTCCCGGTAGGTGTAAGAGCACTGGGCAGAGCCAGTTGTTTCTTAGCTTCGCAAAGACCGGGAAGCAAGATGCTTTGGGCCTCTCTGCCCCTTGGAAACAGGGCAGCACTTGGGGCCTGGCAGCTCTAGGGCAATGGAGCACACCCAGAGCCGGAGTTCTACTTCAGCCAGATGAGGCCTGCCAAGAAACTGCGTTTCACAGGCCTTTCAAAGACATGTTCCCGGTAGGCTGTAAGAGCACGGGGCAGAGCGAGTTGGTTCTTAGCTTCCCAGAGAGCTGGAAGCAAGATGCTTTGGGGCCTCTCTGCCCCTTTGGAAACAAGGCAGCACCTTGGGCCTGGCAGCTCTAGGGCAATGGAGCACACCCAGAGCAGAAGTTCTACTTCAGCCAAATCAGGCCTGCCAGGAAACGGCGTTTCACAGGCCTTGGTAAGAGATGTTCCCGGTAGGCTGTAAGAGCACTGGGCAACGCCAGATGTTTCTTAGCTTCCCGAAGAGCTGGAAGCAAGATGCTTTGGTGCCACTCTCTCACTTTGGAATCAAGGCAGCCCTTTGGGGCAGGTAGCTCCAGGCCAGTGGAGCACACCCAGAGCAGAAGTTCTACTTCGGCCGGTTCAGGCCACCAACAAACTGCGTTTCACAGGCCTTGGTAAGAGATGTTCCCGGTAGGCTGTAAGAGCACTGGGCAACGCCAGATGTTTCTTAGCTTCCCGAAGAGCTGGAAGCAAGATGCTTTGGGGCTTCTCTGCCCCTTTGCAAACAAGGCGGCCCTTTGGGCCAGGCAGCTCTAGGCCAATGGAGCACACCCAGAGCAGAAGTTCTACTTCAGCTAGATCAGGCCACCTACAAAGTGCGTTTCACAGGCCTTGGTAAGAGATTTTCTCTCAGGCTGTAAGAGCACTGGGCAGAGCCAGTTGTTTCTTAGCTTCCCGAAGAGCTGGAAGCAAGATGCTTTGGGGGCTCCCTGCCCCTTTGCCAACAAGGCCGACCTTTGGGCCTTTCAGCTCTAGGCCAATGGAGCACACCCAGAGCAGAAGTTCTACCTCAGCCAGATAAGGCCTGCCAAGAAACTGCCTTTCAAAGGCTTTGGTAAGAGATGTTCCCGGTACTCTGTCAGAGCACTGGGCAGAGACAGTTGTCTCTTAGCTTCCCAATGAGCTGGAAGCAAGATGCTTTGGGGCCTCTCTGCCCCTTTGCAAACAAGGCATCCCTTTGGGCCTTTCAGCTCTAGGGCAATGGAGCACACCCAGAGCAGAAGTTCTACCTCAGCCAGATCAGGCCTGCCAAGAAACTGCTTTTCACAGGCCTTCGTAAGAGGTGTTCCCGGAAGGCTGTAAGAGTACCTGGCAGAGCGAGTTGTTTCTTAGCTTCAAAAACAGCTGGAAGCAACATGATTTGGGGCCTCTCTCCCCCTTTGGAAACAAAGCAGCCTTTGTGCCTGGCAGCTCTAGGCCAAAGTAGCACACCCAGAGCACAAGTTCTACCTCAGCCAGATAAGGCCTGTCAAGAAGCTGCGTTTCACAGGCCTTTGTATGTGACGTTCCCGGTTGGCTTTGAGAGCACTGTGCAGAGCCAGTTGTTTTAGCTTCCCAGAGAGCAGGAAGCAAGATGCTTTGGGGCCTCTCTCACACTTTGGAAATAAAGGCAGCCCTTTGGGCCTGGCAGCCCTAGGCCAATGGAGTACACCCAGAGCAGAAGTTCTACCTCAGCCAGATCAGGCCTTCCAAGAAACTGCGTCTCACAGGCCTTTCTCTGTCACGTTGCCGGTAGGCTGTGAGAGCACTGTGCAGAGCCAGTTGTTTCTTAGCTTCCCAAAGATTTGGAAGCAAGATACTTTGGGGACTCTCAGCCCCTTTGGAAACAAGGCGGCCCTTTGGGCCTGGCAGCTCTAGGCCAAAGTAGCACGCCCAGAGCAGGAGTTCTACTTCAGCCAGATCAGGCCTGCCAAGAAACTGCGTTTCACAGGCCTTGGTAAGAGATGTTCCCGGTAGGCTGTAAGAGCACTGGGCAGAGCCAGTTGTTTCTTACCTTCCTGAAAAGCTGGAAGCAAGACGCTTGGGACCCCTCTGCCCGTTTGGGAACAAGGCAGCCTTTTGGGTCGGGAAGCTCTAGGCCAATGGAGCACACGCAGAGCAGGAGTTCTACTTCAGCCTGATCAGGCCTGCAAAGAAACAGCGTTTGACAGGCCTTGGTAAGAGATGTTCCCGGTAGGTGTAAGAGCACTGGGCAGAGCCAGTTGTTTCTTAGCTTCGCAAAGACCGGGAAGCAAGATGCTTTGGGCCTCTCTGCCCCTTGGAAACAGGGCAGCACTTGGGGCCTGGCAGCTCTAGGGCAATGGAGCACACCCAGAGCCGGAGTTCTACTTCAGCCAGATGAGGCCTGCCAAGAAACTGCGTTTCACAGGCCTTTCAAAGACATGTTCCCGGTAGGCTGTAAGAGCACGGGGCAGAGCGAGTTGGTTCTTAGCTTCCCAGAGAGCTGGAAGCAAGATGCTTTGGGGCCTCTCTGCCCCTTTGGAAACAAGGCAGCACCTTGGGCCTGGCAGCTCTAGGGCAATGGAGCACACCCAGAGCAGAAGTTCTACTTCAGCCAAATCAGGCCTGCCAGGAAACGGCGTTTCACAGGCCTTGGTAAGAGATGTTCCCGGTAGGCTGTAAGAGCACTGGGCAACGCCAGATGTTTCTTAGCTTCCCGAAGAGCTGGAAGCAAGATGCTTTGGTGCCACTCTCTCACTTTGGAATCAAGGCAGCCCTTTGGGGCAGGTAGCTCCAGGCCAGTGGAGCACACCCAGAGCAGAAGTTCTACTTCGGCCGGTTCAGGCCACCAACAAACTGCGTTTCACAGGCCTTGGTAAGAGATGTTCCCGGTAGGCTGTAAGAGCACTGGGCAACGCCAGATGTTTCTTAGCTTCCCGAAGAGCTGGAAGCAAGATGCTTTGGGGCCTCTCTGCCCCTTTGCAAACAAGGCGGCCCTTTGGGCCAGGCAGCTCTAGGCCAATGGAGCACACCCAGAGCAGAAGTTCTACTTCAGCTAGATCAGGCCACCTACAAAGTGCGTTTCACAGGCCTTGGTAAGAGATTTTCTCTCAGGCTGTAAGAGCACTGGGCAGAGCCAGTTGTTTCTTAGCTTCCCGAAGAGCTGGAAGCAAGATGCTTTGGGGGCTCCCTGCCCCTTTGCCAACAAGGCCGACCTTTGGGCCTTTCAGCTCTAGGCCAATGGAGCACACCCAGAGCAGAAGTTCTACCTCAGCCAGATAAGGCCTGCCAAGAAACTGCGTTTCAAAGGCTTTGGTAAGAGATGTTCCCGGTACTCTGTCAGAGCACTGGGCAGAGACAGTTGTCTCTTAGCTTCCCAATGAGCTGGAAGCAAGATGCTTTGGGGCCTCTCTGCCCCTTTGCAAACAAGGCATCCCTTTGGGCCTTTCAGCTCTAGGGCAATGGAGCACACCCAGAGCAGAAGTTCTACCTCAGCCAGATCAGGCCTGCCAAGAAACTGCTTTTCACAGGCCTTCGTAAGAGGTGTTCCCGGAAGGCTGTAAGAGTACCTGGCAGAGCGAGTTGTTTCTTAGCTTCAAAAACAGCTGGAAGCAACATGATTTGGGGCCTCTCTCCCCCTTTGGAAACAAAGCAGCCTTTGTGCCTGGCAGCTCTAGGCCAAAGTAGCACACCCAGAGCACAAGTTCTACCTCAGCCAGATAAGGCCTGTCAAGAAGCTGCGTTTCACAGGCCTTTGTATGTGACGTTCCCGGTTGGCTTTGAGAGCACTGTGCAGAGCCAGTTGTTTTAGCTTCCCAGAGAGCAGGAAGCAAGATGCTTTGGGGCCTCTCTCACACTTTGGAAATAAAGGCAGCCCTTTGGGCCTGGCAGCCCTAGGCCAATGGAGTACACCCAGAGCAGAAGTTCTACCTCAGCCAGATCAGGCCTTCCAAGAAACTGCGTCTCACAGGCCTTTCTCTGTCACGTTGCCGGTAGGCTGTGAGAGCACTGTGCAGAGCCAGTTGTTTCTTAGCTTCCCAAAGATTTGGAAGCAAGATACTTTGGGGACTCTCAGCCCCTTTGGAAACAAGGCGGCCCTTTGGGCCTGGCAGCTCTAGGCCAAAGTAGCACGCCCAGAGCAGGAGTTCTACTTCAGCCAGATCAGGCCTGCCAAGAAACTGCGTTTCACAGGCCTTGGTAAGAGATGTTCCCGGTAGGCTGTAAGAGCACTGGGCAGAGCCAGTTGTTTCTTACCTTCCTGAAAAGCTGGAAGCAAGACGCTTGGGACCCCTCTGCCCGTTTGGGAACAAGGCAGCCTTTTGGGTCGGGAAGCTCTAGGCCAATGGAGCACACGCAGAGCAGGAGTTCTACTTCAGCCTGAACAGGCCTGCAAAGAAACAGCGTTTGACAGGCCTTGGTAAGAGATGTTCCCGGTAGGTGTAAGAGCACTGGGCAGAGCCAGTTGTTTCTTAGCTTCGCAAAGACCGGGAAGCAAGATGCTTTGGGCCTCTCTGCCCCTTGGAAACAGGGCAGCACTTGGGGCCTGGCAGCTCTAGGGCAATGGAGCACACCCAGAGCCGGAGTTCTACTTCAGCCAGATGAGGCCTGCCAAGAAACTGCGTTTCACAGGCCTTTCAAAGACATGTTCCCGGTAGGCTGTAAGAGCACGGGGCAGAGCGAGTTGGTTCTTAGCTTCCCAGAGAGCTGGAAGCAAGATGCTTTGGGGCCTCTCTGCCCCTTTGGAAACAAGGCAGCACCTTGGGCCTGGCAGCTCTAGGGCAATGGAGCACACCCAGAGCAGAAGTTCTACTTCAGCCAAATCAGGCCTGCCAGGAAACGGCGTTTCACAGGCCTTGGTAAGAGATGTTCCCGGTAGGCTGTAAGAGCACTGGGCAACGCCAGATGTTTCTTAGCTTCCCGAAGAGCTGGAAGCAAGATGCTTTGGTGCCACTCTCTCACTTTGGAATCAAGGCAGCCCTTTGGGGCAGGTAGCTCCAGGCCAGTGGAGCACACCCAGAGCAGAAGTTCTACTTCGGCCGGTTCAGGCCACCAACAAACTGCGTTTCACAGGCCTTGGTAAGAGATGTTCCCGGTAGGCTGTAAGAGCACTGGGCAACGCCAGATGTTTCTTAGCTTCCCGAAGAGCTGGAAGCAAGATGCTTTGGGGCCTCTCTGCCCCTTTGCAAACAAGGCGGCCCTTTGGGCCAGGCAGCTCTAGGCCAATGGAGCACACCCAGAGCAGAAGTTCTACTTCAGCTAGATCAGGCCACCTACAAAGTGCGTTTCACAGGCCTTGGTAAGAGATTTTCTCTCAGGCTGTAAGAGCACTGGGCAGAGCCAGTTGTTTCTTAGCTTCCCGAAGAGCTGGAAGCAAGATGCTTTGGGGGCTCCCTGCCCCTTTGCCAACAAGGCCGACCTTTGGGCCTTTCAGCTCTAGGCCAATGGAGCACACCCAGAGCAGAAGTTCTACCTCAGCCAGATAAGGCCTGCCAAGAAACTGCGTTTCAAAGGCTTTGGTAAGAGATGTTCCCGGTACTCTGTCAGAGCACTGGGCAGAGACAGTTGTTTCTTAGCTTCCCAATGAGCTGGAAGCAAGATGCTTTGGGGCCTCTCTGCCCCTTTGCAAACAAGGCATCCCTTTGGGCCAGGCAGCTCTAGGGCAATGGAGCACACCCAGAGCAGAAGTTCTACCTCAGCCAGATAAGGCCTGCCAAGAAACTGCGTTTCAAAGGCTTTGGTAAGAGATGTTCCCGGTACTCTGTTAGAGCACTGGGCAGAGCCATTTGTTTCTTAGCTTCCCAAAGAGCTGGAAGCAAGATGCTTTGGGGGCTCCCTGCCCGTTTGCCAACAAGGGCGACCTTTGGGCCTTTCAGCTCTAGGCCAATGGAGCACACCCAGAGCAGAAGTCCTACTTCAGCCAGATCAGGCCTGCCAAGGAACTGCGTTTCAGAGGCCTTTGTATGTGACGTTCCCGGTAGGCTGTGAGAGCACGGTGCAGAGCCAGTTGTTTCCTTGTTTCCCAAACAGCTGGAAGCAAGACACTTTGGGGCCTCTCTGCCCCTTTGGAAACAAGGCAGCACGTTGGGTCTGGCAGCTCTAGGGCAATGGAGCACAACCAGAGCCGAAGTTCTACTTCTTCCAGATCAGGCCTGCCTAGACAGTGCGTTTCACAGGCCTTGATAAGAGATGTTCTCTTAGGCTATAAGAGCACTGGGCACAGCCAGTTGTTTCTTAGCTTCCCAAGAGGTGGAAGCAAGATGCTTTGGGGCCTCTCTCCCCCTTTGCCAACAAGGGCGACCTTTGGGCCTTTCAGCTCTAGGCCAATGGAGCACACCCAGAGCAGAAGTTCTACCTCAGCCAGATCAGGCCTGCCAAGAAACTGCTTTTCACAGGCCTTCGTAAGAGGTGTTCCCGGAAGGCTGTAAGAGTACCTGGCAGAGCGAGTTGTTTCTTAGCTTCAAAAACAGCTGGAAGCAACATGATTTGGGGCCTCTCTCCCCCTTTGGAAACAAAGCAGCCTTTGTGCCTGGCAGCTCTAGGCCAAAGTAGCACACCCAGAGCACAAGTTCTACCTCAGCCAGATCAGGCCTTCCAAGAAACTGCGTCTCACAGGCCTTTCTCTGTCACGTTGCCGGTAGGCTGTGAGAGCACTGTGCAGAGCCAGTTGTTTCTTAGCTTCCCAAAGATTTGGAAGCAAGATGCTTTGGGGACTCTCAGCCCCTTTGGAAACAAGGCGGCCCTTTGGGCCTGGCAGCTCTAGGCCAAAGTAGCACGCCCAGAGCAGGAGTTCTACTTCAGCCAGATCAGGCCTGCCAAGAAACTGCGTTTCACAGGCCTTGGTAAGAGATGTTCCCGGTAGGCTGTGAGAGCACTGTGGAGAGCCAGTTGCTTTAGCTTCCCACAGAGCTGGAAGCAAGATGCTTTGGGGCCTCTCTCTCCCTTTGGACACAAGGCAGCCGTTTGGGCCTGGCAGCTCTAGGCCAATGGAGCACATCCACAGCAGAAGTTCTACTTCAGGCAGATCAGTCCTGCCCAGAAACTGCGTTTCACAGCCCTTGGTAAGAGATGTTCACGGTAGGCTGTGAGAGCACTGGGCAGAACCAGTTGTTTTTTAGCTTCCCAAAGTGCTGGAGGCAAGATGCTTTGGGGCCTCTCTCACCCTTTGGAAACAAGGCAGCCCTTAGGTCCTGGTAGCTCTAGGCCTATGTAGCACAACCAGAACAGAAGTTCTACTTCAGCCAGGTCAGGCCTGCCAAGAAACTGCGTTTCACAGGCCTTTCAAAGAGATGTTCTCTTAGGCTGTAAGAGCACTGGGCAGAGCCAGCTGTTTCTTAGCTTCCCGAAGAGCTGGGAGCAAGATGCTTTGGGTCCACTCTCCGTCTTTGGAAACAAGGCAGCCCTTTGGGCCGGGCAGCTCTAGGGCAATGGAGCACACCCAGAGCAGAAGTTCTACTTCAGCCAGATCAGGCCTGCCAGGAAACTGCGTTTCACAGGCCTTGGTAAGAGATGTTCCCGGTAGGCTGTAAGAGCACTGGGCAGAGCCAGTTGTTTCTTACCTTCCTGAAAAGCTGGAAGCAAGATGCTTGGGACCCCTCTGCCCGTTTGGGAACAAGGCAGCCTTTTGGGTCGGGAAGCTCTAGGCCAATGGAGCACACGCAAAGCAGGAGTTCTACTTCAGCCTGATCAGGCCTGCAAAGAAACAGCGTTTGACAGGCCTTGGTAAGAGATGTTCGCGGTAGGTGTAAGAGCACTGGGCAGAGCCAGTTGTTTCTTAGCTTCGCAAAGACCGGGAAGCAAGATGCTTTGGGCCTCTCTGCCCCTTGGAAACAGGGCAGCACTTTGGGCCTGGCAGCTCTAGGGCAATGGAGCACACCCAGAGCCGGAGTTCTACTTCAGCCAGATGAGGCCTGCCAAGAAACTGCGTTTCACAGGCCTTTCAAAGACATGTTCCCGGTAGGCTGTAAGAGCACGGGGCAGAGCGAGTTGGTTCTTAGCTTCCCAGAGAGCTGGAAGCAAGATGCTTTGGGGCCTCTCTGCCCCTTTGCAAACAAGGCAGCACCTTGGGCCAGGCAGCTCTAGGCAAATGGAGCACACCCAGAGCAGAAGTTCTACTTCGGCCAGTTCAGGCCACCAACAAACTGCGTTTCACAGGCCTTGGTAAGAGATGTTCCCGGTAGGCTGTAAGAGCACTGGGCAACGCCAGATGTTTCTTAGCTTCCCGAAGAGCTGGAAGCAAGATGCTTTGGGGCCTCTCATCCCCTTTGCAAACAAGGCCGACCTTTGGGCCAGGCAGCTCTAGGCCAATGGAGCACACCTAGAGCAGAAGTTCTACCTCAGCCAGATAAGGCCTGCCAAGAAACTGCGTTTCACAGGCCTTTCAAAGACATGTTCCCGGTAGGCTGTAAGAGCACGGGGCAGAGCGAGTTGTTTCTTAGCTTCCCAAAGAGCTGGAAGCAAGATGCTTTGGGGGCTCCCTGCCCCTTTGCCAACAAGGGCGACCTTTGGGCCTTTCAGCTCTAGGCCAATGGAGCACACCCAGAGCAGAAGTCCTACTTCAGCCAGATCAGGCCTGCCAAGGAACTGCGTTTCAGAGGCCTTTGTATGTGACGTTCCCGGTAGGCTGTGAGAGCACGGTGCAGAGCCAGTTGTTTCCTTGTTTCCCAAACAGCTGGAAGCAAGACGCTTTGGGGCCTCTCTGCCCCTTTGGAAACAAGGCAGCACGTTGGGTCTGGCAGCTCTAGGGCAATGGAGCACAACCAGAGCCGAAGTTCTACTTCTTCCAGATCAGGCCTGCCTAGACAGTGCGTTTCACAGGCCTTGATAAGAGATGTTCTCTTAGGCTATAAGAGCACTGGGCACAGCCAGTTGTTTCTTAGCTTCCCAAGAGGTGGAAGCAAGATGCTTTGGGGCCTCTCTCCCCCTTTGCCAACAAGGGCGACCTTTGGGCCTTTCAGCTCTAGGCCAATGGAGCACACCCAGAGCAGAAGTTCTACCTCAGCCAGATCAGGCCTGCCAAGAAACTGCTTTTCACAGGCCTTCGTAAGAGGTGTTCCCGGAAGGCTGTAAGAGTACCTGGCAGAGCGAGCTGTTTCTTAGCTTCAAAAACAGCTGGAAGCAACATGATTTGGGGCCTCTCTCCCCCTTTGGAAACAAAGCAGCCTTTGTGCCTGGCAGCTCTAGGCCAAAGTAGCACACCCAGAGCACAAGTTCTACCTCAGCCAGATCAGGCCTTCCAAGAAACTGCGTCTCACAGGCCTTTCTCTGTCACGTTGCCGGTAGGCTGTGAGAGCACTGTGCAGAGCCAGTTGTTTCTTAGCTTCCCAAAGATTTGGAAGCAAGATGCTTTGGGGACTCTCAGCCCCTTTGGAAACAAGGCGGCCCTTTGGGCCTGGCAGCTCTAGGCCAAAGTAGCACGCCCAGAGCAGGAGTTCTACTTCAGCCAGATCAGGCCTGCCAAGAAACTGTGTTTCACAGGCCTTGGTAAGAGATGTTCCCGGTAGGCTGTGAGAGCACTGTGGAGAGCCAGTTGCTTTAGCTTCCCACAGAGCTGGAAGCAAGATGCCTTGGGGCCTCTCTCTCCCTTTGGACACAAGGCAGCCGTTTGGGCCTGGCAGCTCTAGGCCAATGGAGCACATCCACAGCAGAAGTTCTACTTCAGGCAGATCAGTCCTGCCCAGAAACTGCGTTTCACAGCCCTTGGTAAGAGATGTTCACGGTAGGCTGTGAGAGCACTGGGCAGAACCAGTTGTTTTTTAGCTTCCCAAAGTGCTGGAGGCAAGATGCTTTGGGGCCTCTCTCACCCTTTGGAAACAAGGCAGCCCTTAGGTCCTGGTAGCTCTAGGCCTATGTAGCACAACCAGAACAGAAGTTCTACTTCAGCCAGGTCAGGCCTGCCAAGAAACTGCGTTTCACAGGCCTTTCAAAGAGATGTTCTCTTAGGCTGTAAGAGCACTGGGCAGAGCCAGCTGTTTCTTAGCTTCCCGAAGAGCTGGGAGCAAGATGCTTTGGGTCCACTCTCCGTCTTTGGAAACAAGGCAGCCCTTTGGGCCTGGCAGCTCTAGGGCAATGGAGCACACCCAGAGCAGAAGTTCTACTTCAGCCAGATCAGGCCTGCCAGGAAACGGCGTTTCACAGGCCTTGGTAAGAGATGTTCCCGGTAGGCTGTAAGAGCACTGGGCAGAGCCAGTTGTTTCTTACCTTCCTGAAAAGCTGGAAGCAAGATGCTTGGGACCCCTCTGCCCGTTTGGGAACAAGGCAGCCTTTTGGGTCGGGAAGCTCTAGGCCAATGGAGCACACGCAGAGCAGGAGTTCTACTTCAGCCTGATCAGGCCTGCAAAGAAACAGCGTTTGACAGGCCTTGGTAAGAGATGTTCCCGGTAGGTGTAAGAGCACTGGGCAGAGCCAGTTGTTTCTTAGCTTCGCAAAGACCGGGAAGCAAGATGCTTTGGGCCTCTCTGCCCCTTGGAAACAGGGCAGCACTTTGGGCCTGGCAGCTCTAGGGCAATGGAGCACACCCAGAGCCGGAGTTCTACTTCAGCCAGATGAGGCCTGCCAAGAAACTGCGTTTCACAGGCCTTTCAAAGACATGTTCCCGGTAGGCTGTAAGAGCACGGGGCAGAGCGAGTTGGTTCTTAGCTTCCCAGAGAGCTGGAAGCAAGATGCTTTGGGGCCTCTCTGCCCCTTTGCAAACAAGGCAGCACCTTGGGCCAGGCAGCTCTAGGCCAATGGAGCACACCAAGAGCAGAAGTTCTACCTCAGCCAGATAAGGCCTGCCAAGAAACTGCTTTTCACAGGCCTTCGTAAGAGGTGTTCCCGGAAGGCTGTAAGAGTACCTGGCAGAGCGAGCTGTTTCTTAGCTTCAAAAACAGCTGGAAGCAACATGATTTGGGGCCTCTCTCCCCCTTTGGAAACAAAGCAGCCTTTGTGCCTGGCAGCTCTAGGCCAAAGTAGCACACCCAGAGCAGAAGTTCTACCTCAGCCAGATCAGGCCTTCCAAGAAACTGCGTCTCACAGGCCTTTCTCTGTCACGTTGCCGGTAGGCTGTGAGAGCACTGTGCAGAGCCAGTTGTTTCTTAGCTTCCCAAAGATTTGGAAGCAAGATGCTTTGGGGACTCTCAGCCCCTTTGGAAACAAGGCGGCCCTTTGGGCCTGGCAGCTCTAGGCCAAAGTAGCACGCCCAGAGCAGGAGTTCTACTTCAGCCAGATCAGGCCTGCCAAGAAACTGTGTTTCACAGGCCTTGGTAAGAGATGTTCCCGGTAGGCTGTGAGAGCACTGTGGAGAGCCAGTTGCTTTAGCTTCCCACAGAGCTGGAAGCAAGATGCCTTGGGGCCTCTCTCTCCCTTTGGACACAAGGCAGCCGTTTGGGCCTGGCAGCTCTAGGCCAATGGAGCACATCCACAGCAGAAGTTCTACTTCAGGCAGATCAGTCCTGCCCAGAAACTGCGTTTCACAGCCCTTGGTAAGAGATGTTCACGGTAGGCTGTGAGAGCACTGGGCAGAACCAGTTGTTTTTTAGCTTCCCAAAGTGCTGGAGGCAAGATGCTTTGGGGCCTCTCTCACCCTTTGGAAACAAGGCAGCCCTTAGGTCCTGGTAGCTCTAGGCCTATGTAGCACAACCAGAACAGAAGTTCTACTTCAGCCAGGTCAGGCCTGCCAAGAAACTGCGTTTCACAGGCCTTTCAAAGAGATGTTCTCTTAGGCTGTAAGAGCACTGGGCAGAGCCAGCTGTTTCTTAGCTTCCCGAAGAGCTGGGAGCAAGATGCTTTGGGTCCACTCTCCGTCTTTGGAAACAAGGCAGCCCTTTGGGCCTGGCAGCTCTAGGGCAATGGAGCACACCCAGAGCAGAAGTTCTACTTCAGCCAGATCAGGCCTGCCAGGAAACGGCGTTTCACAGGCCTTGGTAAGAGATGTTCCCGGTAGGCTGTAAGAGCACTGGGCAGAGCCAGTTGTTTCTTACCTTCCTGAAAAGCTGGAAGCAAGATGCTTGGGACCCCTCTGCCCGTTTGGGAACAAGGCAGCCTTTTGGGTCGGGAAGCTCTAGGCCAATGGAGCACACGCAGAGCAGGAGTTCTACTTCAGCCTGATCAGGCCTGCAAAGAAACAGCGTTTGACAGGCCTTGGTAAGAGATGTTCCCGGTAGGTGTAAGAGCACTGGGCAGAGCCAGTTGTTTCTTAGCTTCGCAAAGACCGGGAAGCAAGATGCTTTGGGCCTCTCTGCCCCTTGGAAACAGGGCAGCACTTTGGGCCTGGCAGCTCTAGGGCAATGGAGCACACCCAGAGCCGGAGTTCTACTTCAGCCAGATGAGGCCTGCCAAGAAACTGCGTTTCACAGGCCTTTCAAAGACATGTTCCCGGTAGGCTGTAAGAGCACGGGGCAGAGCGAGTTGGTTCTTAGCTTCCCAGAGAGCTGGAAGCAAGATGCTTTGGGGCCTCTCTGCCCCTTTGCAAACAAGGCAGCACCTTGGGCCAGGCAGCTCTAGGCCAATGGAGCACACCAAGAGCAGAAGTTCTACCTCAGCCAGATAAGGCCTGCCAAGAAACTGCGTTTCAAAGGCTTTGGTAAGAGATGTTCCCGGTACTCTGTTAGAGCACTGGGCAGATCCATTTGTTTCTTAGCTTCCCAAAGAGCTGGAAGCAAGATGCTTTGGGGGCTCCCTGCCCCGTTGCCAACAAGGGCGACCTTTGGGCCTTTCAACGCTAGGCCAATGGAGCACACCCAGAGCAGAAGTCCTACTTCAGCCAGATCAGGCCTGCCAAGGAACTGCGTTTCAGAGGCCTTTGTATGTGACGTTCCCGGTAGGCTGTGAGAGCACGGTGCAGAGCCAGTTGTTTCCTTGTTTCCCAAACAGCTGGAAGCAAGACGCTTTGGGGCCTCTCTGCCCCTTTGGAAACAAGGCAGCACGTTGGGTCTGGCAGCTCTAGGGCAATGGAGCACAACCAGAGCCGAAGTTCTACTTCTTCCAGATCAGGCCTGCCTAGACAGTGCGTTTCACAGGCCTTGATAAGAGATGTTCTCTTAGGCTATAAGAGCACTGGGCACAGCCAGTTGTTTCTTAGCTTCCCAAGAGGTGGAAGCAAGATGCTTTGGGGCCTCTCTCCCCCTTTGCCAACAAGGCAGCCCTTTGGGCCTTTCAGCTCTAGGGCAATGGAGCACACCCAGAGCAGAAGTTCTACCTCAGCCAGATCAGGCCTGCCAAGAAACTGCTTTTCACAGGCCTTCGTAAGAGGTGTTCCCGGAAGGCTGTAAGAGTACCTGGCAGAGCGAGTTGTTTCTTAGCTTCAAAAACAGCTGGAAGCAACATGATTTGGGGCCTCTCTCCCCCTTTGGAAACAAAGCAGCCTTTGTGCCTGGCAGCTCTAGGCCAAAGTAGCACACCCAGAGCACAAGTTCTACCTCAGCCAGATAAGGCCTGTCAAGAAGCTGCGTTTCACAGGCCTTTGTATGTGACGTTCCCGGTTGGCTTTGAGAGCACTGTGCAGAGCCAGTTGTTTTAGCTTCCCAGAGAGCAGGAAGCAAGATGCTTTGGGGCCTCTCTCACACTTTGGAAATAAAGGCAGCCCTTTGGGCCTGGCAGCCCTAGGCCAATGGAGTACACCCAGAGCAGAAGTTCTACCTCAGCCAGATCAGGCCTTCCAAGAAACTGCGTCTCACAGGCCTTTCTCTGTCACGTTGCCGGTAGGCTGTGAGAGCACTGTGCAGAGCCAGTTGTTTCTTAGCTTCCCAAAGATTTGGAAGCAAGATGCTTTGGGGACTCTCAGCCCCTTTGGAAACAAGGCGGCCCTTTGGGCCTGGCAGCTCTAGGCCAAAGTAGCACGCCCAGAGCAGGAGTTCTACTTCAGCCAGATCAGGCCTGCCAAGAAACTGTGTTTCACAGGCCTTGGTAAGAGATGTTCCCGGTAGGCTGTGAGAGCACTGTGGAGAGCCAGTTGCTTTAGCTTCCCACAGAGCTGGAAGCAAGATGCCTTGGGGCCTCTCTCTCCCTTTGGACACAAGGCAGCCGTTTGGGCCTGGCAGCTCTAGGCCAATGGAGCACATCCACAGCAGAAGTTCTACTTCAGGCAGATCATTCCTGCCCAGAAACTGCGTTTCACAGCCCTTGGTAAGAGATGTTCACGGTAGGCTGTGAGAGCACTGGGCAGAACCAGTTGTTTTTTAGCTTCCCAAAGTGCTGGAGGCAAGATGCTTTGGGGCCTCTCTCACCCTTTGGAAACAAGGCAGCCCTTAGGTCCTGGTAGCTCTAGGCCTATGTAGCACAACCAGAACAGAAGTTCTACTTCAGCCAGGTCAGGCCTGCCAAGAAACTGCGTTTCACAGGCCTTTCAAAGAGATGTTCTCTTAGGCTGTAAGAGCACTGGGCAGAGCCAGCTGTTTCTTAGCTTCCCGAAGAGCTGGGAGCAAGATGCTTTGGGTCCACTCTCCGTCTTTGGAAACAAGGCAGCCCTTTGGGCCTGGCAGTTCTAGGGCAATGGAGCACACCCAGAGCAGAAGTTCTACTTCAGCCAGATCAGGCCTGCCAGGAAACGGCGTTTCACAGGCCTTGGTAAGAGATGTTCCCGGTAGGCTGTAAGAGCACTGGGCAGAGCCAGTTGTTTCTTACCTTCCTGAAAAGCTGGAAGCAAGATGCTTGGGACCCCTCTGCCCGTTTGGGAACAAGGCAGCCTTTTGGGTCGGGAAGCTCTAGGCCAATGGAGCACACGCAAAGCAGGAGTTCTACTTCAGCCTGATCAGGCCTGCAAAGAAACAGCGTTTGACAGGCCTTGGTAAGAGATGTTCCCGGTAGGTGTAAGAGCACTGGGCAGAGCCAGTTGTTTCTTAGCTTCGCAAAGACCGGGAAGCAAGATGCTTTGGGCCTCTCTGCCCCTTGGAAACAGGGCAGCACTTTGGGCCTGGCAGCTCTAGGGCAATGGAGCACACCCAGAGCCGGAGTTCTACTTCAGCCAGATGAGGCCTGCCAAGAAACTGCGTTTCACAGGCCTTTCAAAGACATGTTCCCGGTAGGCTGTAAGAGCACGGGGCAGAGCGAGTTGGTTCTTAGCTTCCCAGAGAGCTGGAAGCAAGATGCTTTGGGGCCTCTCTGCCCCTTTGCAAACAAGGCAGCACCTTGGGCCAGGCAGCTCTAGGCCAATGGAGCACACCAAGAGCAGAAGTTCTACTTCGGCCAGTTCAGGCCACCAACAAACTGCGTTTCACAGGCCTTGGTAAGAGATGTTCCCGGTAGGCTGTAAGAGCACTGGGCAACGCCAGATGTTTCTTAGCTTCCCGAAGAGCTGGAAGCAAGATGCTTTGGGGCCTCTCATCCCCTTTGCAAACAAGGCCGACCTTTGGGCCAGGCAGCTCTAGGCCAATGGAGCACACCCAGAGCAGAAGTTCTACCTCAGCCAGATAAGGCCTGCCAAGAAACTGCGTTTCAAAGGCTTTGGTAAGAGATGTTCCCGGTACTCTGTTAGAGCACTGGGCAGATCCATTTGTTTCTTAGCTTCCCAAAGAGCTGGAAGCAAGATGCTTTGGGGGCTCCCTGCCCCGTTGCCAACAAGGGCGACCTTTGGGCCTTTCAACGCTAGGCCAATGGAGCACACCCAGAGCAGAAGTCCTACTTCAGCCAGATCAGGCCTGCCAAGGAACTGCGTTTCAGAGGCCTTTGTATGTGACGTTCCCGGTAGGCTGTGAGAGCACGGTGCAGAGCCAGTTGTTTCCTTGTTTCCCAAACAGCTGGAAGCAAGACGCTTTGGGGCCTCTCTGCCCCTTTGGAAACAAGGCAGCACGTTGGGTCTGGCAGCTCTAGGGCAATGGAGCACAACCAGAGCCGAAGTTCTACTTCTTCCAGATCAGGCCTGCCTAGACAGTGCGTTTCACAGGCCTTGATAAGAGATGTTCTCTTAGGCTATAAGAGCACTGGGCACAGCCAGTTGTTTCTTAGCTTCCCAAGAGGTGGAAGCAAGATGCTTTGGGGCCTCTCTCCCCCTTTGGAAACAAGGCAGCCCTTTGGGCCTTTCAGCTCTAGGGCAATGGAGCACACCCAGAGCAGAAGTTCTACCTCAGCCAGATCAGGCCTGCCAAGAAACTGCTTTTCACAGGCCTTCGTAAGAGGTGTTCCCGGAAGGCTGTAAGAGTACCTGGCAGAGCGAGTTGTTTCTTAGCTTCAAAAACAGCTGGAAGCAACATGATTTGGGGCCTCTCTCCCCCTTTGGAAACAAAGCAGCCTTTGTGCCTGGCAGCTCTAGGCCAAAGTAGCACACCCAGAGCACAAGTTCTACCTCAGCCAGATAAGGCCTGTCAAGAAGCTGCGTTTCACAGGCCTTTGTATGTGACGTTCCCGGTTGGCTTTGAGAGCACTGTGCAGAGCCAGTTGTTTTAGCTTCCCAGAGAGCAGGAAGCAAGATGCTTTGGGGCCTCTCTCACACTTTGGAAATAAAGGCAGCCCTTTGGGCCTGGCAGCCCTAGGCCAATGGAGTACACCCAGAGCAGAAGTTCTACCTCAGCCAGATCAGGCCTTCCAAGAAACTGCGTCTCACAGGCCTTTCTCTGTCACGTTGCCGGTAGGCTGTGAGAGCACTGTGCAGAGCCAGTTGTTTCTTAGCTTCCCAAAGATTTGGAAGCAAGATGCTTTGGGGACTCTCAGCCCCTTTGGAAACAAGGCGGCCCTTTGGGCCTGGCAGCTCTAGGCCAAAGTAGCACGCCCAGAGCAGGAGTTCTACTTCAGCCAGATCAGGCCTGCCAAGAAACTGCGTTTCACAGGCCTTGGTAAGAGATGTTCCCGGTAGGCTGTGAGAGCACTGTGGAGAGCCAGTTGCTTTAGCTTCCCACAGAGCTGGAAGCAAGATGCTTTGGGGCCTCTCTCTCCCTTTGGACACAAGGCAGCCGTTTGGGCCTGGCAGCTCTAGGCCAATGGAGCACACCCACAGCAGAAGTTCTACTTCAGGCAGATCAGTCCTGCCCAGAAACTGCGTTTCACAGCCCTTGGTAAGAGATGTTCACGGTAGGCTGTGAGAGCACTGGGCAGAACCAGTTGTTTTTTAGCTTCCCAAAGTGCTGGAGGCAAGATGCTTTAGGGCCTCTCTCACCCTTTGGAAACAAGGCAGCCCTTAGGTCCTGGTAGCTCTAGGCCTATGTAGCACAACCAGAACAGAAGTTCTACTTCAGCCAGGTCAGGCCTGCCAAGAAACTGCGTTTCACAGGCCTTTCAAAGAGATGTTCTCTTAGGCTGTAAGAGCACTGGGCAGAGCCAGCTGTTTCTTAGCTTCCCGAAGAGCTGGGAGCAAGATGCTTTGGGTCCACTCTCCGTCTTTGGAAACAAGGCAGCCCTTTGGGCCTGGCAGCTCTAGGGCAATGGAGCACACCCAGAGCAGAAGTTCTACTTCAGCCAGATCAGGCCTGCCAGGAAACTGCGTTTCACAGGCCTTGGTAAGAGATGTTCCCGGTAGGCTGTAAGAGCACTGGGCAGAGCCAGTTGTTTCTTACCTTCCTGAAAAGCTGGAAGCAAGATGCTTGGGACCCCTCTGCCCGTTTGGGAACAAGGCAGCCTTTTGGGTCAGGAAGCTCTAGGCCAATGGAGCACACGCAGAGCAGGAGTTCTACTTCAGCCTGATCAGGCCTGCAAAGAAACAGCGTTTGACAGGCCTTGGTAAGAGATGTTCCCGGTAGGTGTAAGAGCACTGGGCATAGCCAGTTGTTTCTTAGCTTCGCAAAGACCGGGAAGCAAGATGCTTTGGGCCTCTCTGCCCCTTGGAAACAGGGCAGCACTTTGGGCCTGGCAGCTCTAGGGCAATGGAGCACACCCAGAGCCGGAGTTCTACTTCAGCCAGATGAGGCCTGCCAAGAAACTACGTTTCACAGGCCTTTCAAAGACATGTTCCCGGTAGGCTGTAAGAACACGGGGCACAGCGAGTTGGTTCTTAGCTTCCCAGAGAGCTGGAAGCAAGATGCTTTGGGGCCTCTCTGCCCCTTTGGAAACAAGGCAGCACCTTGGGCCTGGCAGCTCTAGGGCAATGGAGCACACCCAGAGCAGAAGTTCTACTTCAGCCAAATCAGGCCTGCCAGGAAACGGCGTTTCACAGGCCTTGGTAAGAGATGTTCCCGGTAGGCTGTAAGAGCACTGGGCAACGCCAGATGTTTCTTAGCTTCCCGAAGAGCTGGAAGCAATATGCTTTGGTGCCACTCTCTCACTTTGGAATCAAGGCAGCCCTTTGGGGCAGGTAGCTCCAGGCCAGTGGAGCACACCCAGAGCAGAAGTTGTACTTCGGCCAGTTCAGGCCACCAACAAACTGCGTTTCACAGGCCTTGGTAAGAGATGTTCCCAGTAGGCTGTAAGAGCACTGGGCAACGCCAGATGTTTCTTAGCTTCCCGAAGAGCTGGAAGCAAGATGCTTTGGGGCCTCACTGCCCCTTTGCAAACAAGGCGGCCCTTTGGTTCAGGCAGCTCTAGGCCAATGGAGCACACCAAGAGCAGAAGCTCTACTTCGGCCAGTTCAGGCCTGCCTAGAAAGTGCGTTTCACAGGCCTTGGTAAGAGATGTTCCCGGTAGGCTGTAAGAGCACTGGGCAACGCCAGATGTTTCTTAGCTTCCCGAAGAGCTGGAAGCAAGATGCTTTGGGGCCTCTCATCCCCTTTGCAAACAAGGCCGACCTTTGGGCCAGGCAGCTCTAGGCCAATGGAGCACACCCAGAGCAGAAGTTCTACCTCAGCCAGATAAGGCCTGCCAAGAAACTGCGTTTCAAAGGCTTTGGTAAGAGATGTTCCCGGTACTCTGTTAGAGCACTGGGCAGAGCCATTTGTTTCTTAGCTTCCCAAAGAGCTGGAAGCAAGATGCTTTGGGGGCTCCCTGCCCCTTTGCCAACAAGGGCGACCTTTGGGCCTTTCAGCTCTAGGCCAATGGAGCACACCCAGAGCAGAAGTCCTACTTCAGCCAGATCAGGCCTGCCAAGGAACTGCGTTTCAGAGGCCTTTGTATGTGACGTTCCCGGTAGGCTGTGAGAGCACGGTGCAGAGCCAGTTGTTTCCTTGTTTCCCAAACAGCTGGAAGCAAGACGCTTTGGGGCCTCTCTGCCCCTTTGGAAACAAGGCAGCACGTTGGGTCTGGCAGCTCTAGGGCAATGGATCACAACCAGAGCCGAAGTTCTACTTCTTCCAGATCAGGCCTGCCTAGACAGTGCGTTTCCCAGGCCTTGATAAGAGATGTTCTCTTAGGCTATAAGAGCACTGGGCACAGCCAGTTGTTTCTTAGCTTCCCAAGAGGTGGAAGCAAGATGCTTTGGGGCCTCTCTCCCCCTTTGGAAACAAGGCAGCCCTTTGGGCCTTTCAGCTCTAGGGCAATGGAGCACACCCAGAGCAGAAGTTCTACCTCAGCCAGATCAGGCCTGCCAAGAAACTGCTTTTCACAGGCCTTCGTAAGAGGTGTTCCCGGAAGGCTGTAAGAGTACCTGGCAGAGCGAGTTGTTTCTTAGCTTCAAAAACAGCTGGAAGCAACATGATTTGGGGCCTCTCTCCCCCTTTGGAAACAAAGCAGCCTTTGTGCCTGGCAGCTCTAGGCCAAAGTAGCACACCCAGAGCACAAGTTCTACCTCAGCCAGATCAGGCCTTCCAAGAAACTGCGTCTCACAGGCCTTGATAAGAGATGTTCTCTTAGGCTATAAGAGCACTGGGCACAGCCAGTTGTTTCTTAGCTTCCCAAGAGGTGGAAGCAAGATGCTTTGGGGCCTCTCTCCCCCTTTGCCAACAAGGGCGACCTTTGGGCCTTTCAGCTCTAGGCCAATGGAGCACACCCAGAGCAGAAGTTCTACCTCAGCCAGATCAGGCCTGCCAAGAAACTGCTTTTCACAGGCCTTCGTAAGAGGTGTTCCCGGAAGGCTGTAAGAGTACCTGGCAGAGCGAGCTGTTTCTTAGCTTCAAAAACAGCTGGAAGCAACATGATTTGGGGCCTCTCTCCCCCTTTGGAAACAAAGCAGCCTTTGTGCCTGGCAGCTCTAGGCCAAAGTAGCACACCCAGAGCACAAGTTCTACCTCAGCCAGATCAGGCCTTCCAAGAAACTGCGTCTCACAGGCCTTTCTCTGTCACGTTGCCGGTAGGCTGTGAGAGCACTGTGCAGAGCCAGTTGTTTCTTAGCTTCCCAAAGATTTGGAAGCAAGATGCTTTGGGGACTCTCAGCCCCTTTGGAAACGAGGCGGCCCTTTGGGCCTGGCAGCTCTAGGCCAAAGTAGCACGCCCAGAGCAGGAGTTCTACTTCAGCCAGATCAGGCCTGCCAAGAAACTGCGTTTCACAGGCCTTGGTAAGAGATGTTCCCGGTAGGCTGTGAGAGCACTGTGGAGAGCCAGTTGCTTTAGCTTCCCACAGAGCTGGAAGCAAGATGCCTTGGGGCCTCTCTCTCCCTTTGGACACAAGGCAGCCGTTTGGGCCTGGCAGCTCTAGGCCAATGGAGCACATCCACAGCAGAAGTTCTACTTCAGGCAGATCAGTCCTGCCCAGAAACTGCGTTTCACAGCCCTTGGTAAGAGATGTTCACGGTAGGCTGTGAGAGCACTGGGCAGAACCAGTTGTTTTTTAGCTTCCCAAAGTGCTGGAGGCAAGATGCTTTGGGGCCTCTCTCACCCTTTGGAAACAAGGCAGCCCTTAGGTCCTGGTAGCTCTAGGCCTATGTAGCACAACCAGAACAGAAGTTCTACTTCAGCCAGGTCAGGCCTGCCAAGAAACTGCGTTTCACAGGCCTTTCAAAGAGATGTTCTCTTAGGCTGTAAGAGCACTGGGCAGAGCCAGCTGTTTCTTAGCTTCCCGAAGAGCTGGGAGCAAGATGCTTTGGGTCCACTCTCCGTCTTTGGAAACAAGGCAGCCCTTTGGGCCTGGCAGCTCTAGGGCAATGGAGCACACCCAGAGCAGAAGTTCTACTTCAGCCAGATCAGGCCTGCCAGGAAACTGCGTTTCACAGGCCTTGGTAAGAGATGTTCCCGGTAGGCTGTAAGAGCACTGGGCAGGGCCAGTTGTTTCTTACCTTCCTGAAAAGCTGGAAGCAAGATGCTTGGGACCCCTCTGCCCGTTTGGGAACAAGGCAGCCTTTTGGGTCGGGAAGCTCTAGGCCAATGGAGCACACGCAGAGCAGGAGTTCTACTTCAGCCTGATCAGGCCTGCAAAGAAACAGCGTTTGACAGGCCTTGGTAAGAGATGTTCCCGGTAGGTGTAAGAGCACTGGGCAGAGCCAGTTGTTTCTTAGCTTCGCAAAGACCGGGAAGCAAGATGCTTTGGGCCTCTCTGCCCCTTGGAAACAGGGCAGCACTTTGGGCCTGGCAGCTCTAGGGCAGTGGAGCACACCCAGAGCCGGAGTTCTACTTCAGCCAGATGAGGCCTGCCAAGAAACTGCGTTTCACAGGCCTTTCAAAGACATGTTCCCGGTAGGCTGTAAGAGCACGGGGCAGAGCGAGTTGGTTCTTAGCTTCCCAGAGAGCTGGAAGCAAGATGCTTTGGGGCCTCTCTGCCCCTTTGGAAACAAGGCAGCACCTTGGGCCTGGCAGCTCTAGGGCAATGGAGCACACCCAGAGCAGAAGTTCTACTTCAGCCAAATCAGGCCTGCCAGGAAACGGCGTTTCACAGGCCTTGGTAAGAGATGTTCCCGGTAGGCTGTAAGAGCACTGGGCAACGCCAGATGTTTCTTAGCTTCCCGAAGAGCTGGAAGCGAGAAGCTTTGGTGCCACTCTCTCACTTTGGACTCAAGGCAGCCCTTTGGGCCAGGTAGCTCTAGGCCAGTGGAGCACACCCAGAGCAGAAGTTCTACTTCGGCCAGTTCAGGCCACCAAGAAACTGCGTTTCACAGGCCTTGGTAAGAGATGTTCCCGGTAAGCTGTAAGAGCACTGGGCAACGCCAGATGTTTCTTAGCTTTCCGAAGAGCTGGAAGCAAGATGCTTTGGGGCCTCTCATCCCCTTTGCAAACAAGGCAGCCCTATGGGCCAGGCAGCTCTAGGCCAATGGAGCACACCCAGAGCAGAAGCTCTACTTCGGCCAGTTCAGGCCACCAACAAACTGCGTTTCACAGGCCTTGGTAAGAGATGTTCCCGGTAGGCTGTAAGAGCACTGGGCAACGCCAGATGTTTCTTAGCTTCCCGAAGAGCTGGAAGCAAGATGCTTTGGGGCCTCTCATCCCCTTTGCAAACAAGGCCGACCTTTGGGCCAGGCAGCTCTAGGCCAATGGAGCACACCCAGAGCAGAAGTTCTACCTCAGCCAGATAAGGCCTGCCAAGAAACTGCGTTTCAAAGGCTTTGGTAAGAGATGTTCCCGGTACTCTGTTAGAGCACTGGGCAGAGCCATTTGTTTCTTAGCTTCCCAAAGAGCTGGAAGCAAGATGCTTTGGGGGCTCCCTGCCCCTTTGCCAACAAGGGCGACCTTTGGGCCTTTCAGCTCTAGGCCAATGGAGCACACCCAGAGCAGAAGTCCTACTTCAGCCAGATCAGGCCTGCCAAGGAACTGCGTTTCAGAGGCCTTTGTATGTGACGTTCCCGGTAGGCTGTGAGAGCACGGTGCAGAGCCAGTTGTTTCCTTGTTTCCCAAACAGCTGGAAGCAAGACGCTTTGGGGCCTCTCTGCCCCTTTGGAAACAAGGCAGCACGTTGGGTCTGGCAGCTCTAGGGCAATGGAGCACAACCAGAGCCGAAGTTCTACTTCTTCCAGAACAGGCCTGCCTAGACAGTGCGTTTCCCAGGCCTTGATAAGAGATGTTCTCTTAGGCTATAAGAGCACTGGGCACAGCCAGTTGTTTCTTAGCTTCCCAAGAGGTGGAAGCAAGATGCTTTGGGGCCTCTCTCCCCCTTTGCCAACAAGGGCGACCTTTGGGCCTTTCAGCTCTAGGCCAATGGAGCACACCCAGAGCAGAAGTTCTACCTCAGCCAGATCAGGCCTGCCAAGAAACCGCTTTTCACAGGCCTTCGTAAGAGGTGTTCCCGGAAGGCTGTAAGAGTACCTGGCAGAGCGAGCTGTTTCTTAGCTTCAAAAACAGCTGGAAGCAACATGATTTGGGGCCTCTCTCCCCCTTTGGAAACAAAGCAGCCTTTGTGCCTGGCAGCTCTAGGCCAAAGTAGCACACCCAGAGCACAAGTTCTACCTCAGCCAGATCAGGCCTTCCAAGAAACTGCGTCTCACAGGCCTTTCTCTGTCACGTTGCCGGTAGGCTGTGAGAGCACTGTGCAGAGCCAGTTGTTTCTTAGCTTCCCAAAGATTTGGAAGCAAGATGCTTTGGGGACTCTCAGCCCCTTTGGAAACAAGGCGGCCCTTTGGGCCTGGCAGCTCTAGGCCAAAGTAGCACGCCCAGAGCAGGAGTTCTACTTCAGCCAGATCAGGCCTGCCAAGAAACTGTGTTTCACAGGCCTTGGTAAGAGATGTTCCCGGTAGGCTGTGAGAGCACTGTGGAGAGCCAGTTGCTTTAGCTTCCCACAGAGCTGGAAGCAAGATGCCTTGGGGCCTCTCTCTCCCTTTGGACACAAGGCAGCCGTTTGGGCCTGGCAGCTCTAGGCCAATGGAGCACATCCACAGCAGAAGTTCTACTTCAGGCAGATCAGTCCTGCCCAGAAACTGCGTTTCACAGCCCTTGGTAAGAGATGTTCACGGTAGGCTGTGAGAGCACTGGGCAGAACCAGTTGTTTTTTAGCTTCCCAAAGTGCTGGAGGCAAGATGCTTTGGGGCCTCTCTCACCCTTTGGAAACAAGGCAGCCCTTAGGTCCTGGTAGCTCTAGGCCTATGTAGCACAACCAGAACAGAAGGTCTACTTCAGCCAGGTCAGGCCTGCCAAGAAACTGCGTTTCACAGGCCTTTCAAAGAGATGTTCTCTTAGGCTGTAAGAGCACTGGGCAGAGCCAGCTGTTTCTTAGCTTCCCGAAGAGCTGGGAGCAAGATGCTTTGGGTCCACTCTCCGTCTTTGGAAACAAGGCAGCCCTTTGGGCCTGGCAGCTCTAGGGCAATGGAGCACACCCAGAGCAGAAGTTCTACTTCAGCCAGATCAGGCCTGCCAGGAAACGGCGTTTCACAGGCCTTGGTAAGAGATGTTCCCGGTAGGCTGTAAGAGCACTGGGCAGAGCCAGTTGTTTCTTACCTTCCTGAAAAGCTGGAAGCAAGATGCTTGGGACCCCTCTGCCCGTTTGGGAACAAGGCAGCCTTTTGGGTCGGGAAGCTCTAGGCCAATGGAGCACACGCAAAGCAGGAGTTCTACTTCAGCCTGATCAGGCCTGCCAGGAAACGGCGTTTCACAGGCCTTGGTAAGAGATGTTCGCGGTAGGTGTAAGAGCACTGGGCAGAGCCAGTTGTTTCTTAGCTTCGCAAAGACCGGGAAGCAAGATGCTTTGGGCCTCTCTGCCCCTTGGAAACAGGGCAGCACTTTGGGCCTGGCAGCTCTAGGGCAATGGAGCACACCCAGAGCCGGAGTTCTACTTCAGCCAGATGAGGCCTGCCAAGAAACTGCGTTTCACAGGCCTTTCAAAGACATGTTCCCGGTAGGCTGTAAGAGCACGGGGCAGAGCGAGTTGGTTCTTAGCTTCCCAAAGAGCTGGAAGCAAGATGCTTTGGGGCCTCTCTGCCCCTTTGCAAACAAGGCAGCACCTTGGGCCAGGCAGCTCTAGGCCAATGGAGCACACCCAGAGCAGAAGTTCTACCTCAGCCTGATAAGGCCTGCCAAGAAACTGCGTTTCAAAGGCTTTGGTAAGAGATGTTCCCGGTACTCTGTTAGAGCACTGGGCAGATCCATTTGTTTCTTAGCTTCCCAAAGAGCTGGAAGCAAGATGCTTTGGGGGCTCCCTGCCCCTTTGCCAACAAGGGCGACCTTTGGGCCTTTCAGCTCTAGGCCAATGGAGCACACCCAGAGCAGAAGTCCTACTTCAGCCAGATCAGGCCTGCCAAGGAACTGCGTTTCAGAGGCCTTTGTATGTGACGTTCCCGGTAGGCTGTGAGAGCACGGTGCAGAGCCAGTTGTTTCCTTGTTTCCCAAACAGCTGGAAGCAAGACGCTTTGGGGCCTCTCTGCCCCTTTGGAAACAAGGCAGCACGTTGGGTCTGGCAGCTCTAGGGCAATGGAGCACAATCAGAGCCGAAGTTCTACTTCTTCCAGATCAGGCCTGCCTAGACAGTGCGTTTCACAGGCCTTGATAAGAGATGTTCTCTTAGGCTATAAGAGCACTGGGCACAGCCAGTTGTTTCTTAGCTTCCCAAGAGGTGGAAGCAAGATGCTTTGGGGCCTCTCTCCCCCTTTGCCAACAAGGGCGACCTTTGGGCCTTTCAGCTCTAGGCCAATGGAGCACACCCAGAGCAGAAGTTCTACCTCAGCCAGATCAGGCCTGCCAAGAAACTGCTTTTCACAGGCCTTCGTAAGAGGTGTTCCCGGAAGGCTGTAAGAGTACCTGGCAGAGCGAGCTGTTTCTTAGCTTCAAAAACAGCTGGAAGCAACATGATTTGGGGCCTCTCTCCCCCTTTGGAAACAAAGCAGCCTTTGTGCCTGGCAGCTCTAGGCCAAAGTAGCACACCCAGAGCACAAGTTCTACCTCAGCCAGATCAGGCCTTCCAAGAAACTGCGTCTCACAGGCCTTTCTCTGTCACGTTGCCGGTAGGCTGTGAGAGCACTGTGCAGAGCCAGTTGTTTCTTAGCTTCCCAAAGATTTGGAAGCAAGATGCTTTGGGGACTCTCAGCCCCTTTGGAAACGAGGCGGCCCTTTGGGCCTGGCAGCTCTAGGCCAAAGTAGCACGCCCAGAGCAGGAGTTTTACTTCAGCCAGATCAGGCCTGCCAAGAAACTGTGTTTCACAGGCCTTGGTAAGAGATGTTCCCGGTAGGCTGTGAGAGCACTGTGGAGAGCCAGTTGCTTTAGCTTCCCACAGAGCTGGAAGCAAGATGCCTTGGGGCCTCTCTCTCCCTTTGGACACAAGGCAGCCGTTTGGGCCTGGCAGCTCTAGGCCAATGGAGCACATCCACAGCAGAAGTTCTACTTCAGGCAGATCAGTCCTGCCCAGAAACTGCGTTTCACAGCCCTTGGTAAGAGATGTTCACGGTAGGCTGTGAGAGCACTGGGCAGAACCAGTTGTTTTTTAGCTTCCCAAAGTGCTGGAGGCAAGATGCTTTGGGGCCTCTCTCACCCTTTGGAAACAAGGCAGCCCTTAGGTCCTGGTAGCTCTAGGCCTATGTAGCACAACCAGAACAGAAGTTCTACTTCAGCCAGGTCAGGCCTGCCAAGAAACTGCGTTTCACAGGCCTTTCAAAGAGATGTTCTCTTAGGCTGTAAGAGCACTGGGCAGAGCCAGCTGTTTCTTAGCTTCCCGAAGAGCTGGGAGCAAGATGCTTTGGGTCCACTCTCCGTCTTTGGAAACAAGGCAGCCCTTTGGGCCTGGCAGCTCTAGGGCAATGGAGCACACCCAGAGCAGAAGTTCTACTTCAGCCAGATCAGGCCTGCCAGGAAACTGCGTTTCACAGGCCTTGGTAAGAGATGTTCCCGGTAGGCTGTAAGAGCACTGGGCAGAGCCAGTTGTTTCTTACCTTCCTGAAAAGCTGGAAGCAAGATGCTTGGGACCCCTCTGCCCGTTTGGGAACAAGGCAGCCTTTTGGGTCGGGAAGCTCTAGGCCAATGGAGCACACGCAGAGCAGGAGTTCTACTTCAGCCTGATCAGGCCTGCAAAGAAACAGCGTTTGACAGGCCTTGGTAAGAGATGTTCCCGGTAGGTGTAAGAGAACTGGGCAGAGCCAGTTGTTTCTTAGCTTCGCAAAGAGCGGGAAGCAAGATGCTTTGGGCCTCTCTGCCCCTTGGAAACAGGGCAGCACTTTGGGCCTGGCAGCTCTAGGGCAATGGAGCACACCCAGAGCCGGAGTTCTACTTCAGCCAGATGAGGCCTGCCAAGAAACTGCGTTTCACAGGCCTTTCAAAGACATGTTCCCGGTAGGCTGTAAGAGCACGGGGCAGAGCGAGTTGGTTCTTAGCTTCCCAGAGAGCTGGAAGCAAGATGCTTTGGGGCCTCTCTGCGCCTTTGCAAACAAGGCAGCACCTTGGGCCAGGCAGCTCTAGGCCAATGGAGCACACCCAGAGCAGAAGTTCTACTTCGGCCAGTTCAGGCCACCAACAAACTGCGTTTCACAGGCCTTGGTAAGAGATGTTCCCGGTAGGCTGTAAGAGCACTGGGCAACGCCAGATGTTTCTTAGCTTCCCGAAGAGCTGGAAGCAAGATGCTTTGGGGCCTCTCATCCCCTTTGCAAACAAGGCCGACCTTTGGGCCAGGCAGCTCTAGGCCAATGGAGCACACCCAGAGCAGAAGTTCTACCTCAGCCAGATAAGGCCTGCCAAGAAACTGCGTTTCAAAGGCTTTGGTAAGAGATGTTCCCGGTACTCTGTTAGAGCACTGGGCAGAGCCATTTGTTTCTTAGCTTCCCAAAGAGCTGGAAGCAAGATGCTTTGGGGGCTCCCTGCCCCTTTGCCAACAAGGGCGACCTTTGGGCCTTTCAGCTCTAGGCCAATGGAGCACACCCAGAGCAGAAGTCCTACTTCAGCCAGATCAGGCCTGCCAAGGAACTGCGTTTCAGAGGCCTTTGTATGTGACGTTCCCGGCAGGCTGTGAGAGCACGGTGCAGAGCCAGTTGTTTCCTTGTTTCCCAAACAGCTGGAAGCAAGACGCTTTGGGGCCTCTCTGCCCCTTTGGAAACAAGGCAGCACGTTGGGTCTGGCAGCTCTAGGGCAATGGAGCACAACCAGAGCCGAAGTTCTACTTCTTCCAGATCAGGCCTGCCTAGACAGTGCGTTTCCCAGGCCTTGATAAGAGATGTTCTCTTAGGCTATAAGAGCACTGGGCACAGCCAGTTGTTTCTTAGCTTCCCAAGAGGTGGAAGCAAGATGCTTTGGGGCCTCTCTCCCCCTTTGGAAACAAGGCAGCCCTTTGGGCCTTTCAGCTCTAGGGCAATGGAGCACACCCAGAGCAGAAGTTCTACCTCAGCCAGATCAGGCCTGCCAAGAAACTGCTTTTCACAGGCCTTCGTAAGAGGTGTTCCCGGAAGGCTGTAAGAGTACCTGGCAGAGCGAGTTGTTTCTTAGCTTCAAAAACAGCTGGAAGCAACATGATTTGGGGCCTCTCTCCCCCTTTGGAAACAAAGCAGCCTTTGTGCCTGGCAGCTCTAGGCCAAAGTAGCACACCCAGAGCACAAGTTCTACCTCAGCCAGATCAGGCCTTCCAAGAAACTGCGTCTCACAGGCCTTTCTCTTTCACGTTGCCGGTAGGCTGTGAGAGCACTGTGCAGAGCCAGTTGTTTCTTAGCTTCCCAAAGATTTGGAAGCAAGATGCTTTGGGGACTCTCAGCCCCTTTGGAAACAAGGCGGCCCTTTGGGCCTGGCAGCTCTAGGCCAAAGTAGCACGCCCAGAGCAGGAGTTCTACTTCAGCCAGATCAGGCCTGCCAAGAAACTGCGTTTCACAGGCCTTGGTAAGAGATGTTCCCGGTAGGCTGTGAGAGCACTGTGGAGAGCCAGTTGCTTTAGCTTCCCACAGAGCTGGAAGCAAGATGCCTTGGGGCCTCTCTCTCCCTTTGGACACAAGGCAGCCGTTTGGGCCTGGCAGCTCTAGGCCAATGGAGCACATCCACAGCAGAAGTTCTACTTCAGGCAGATCAGTCCTGCCCAGAAACTGCGTTTCACAGCCCTTGGTAAGAGATGTTCACGGTAGGCTGTGAGAGCACTGGGCAGAACCAGTTGTTTTTTAGCTTCCCAAAGTGCTGGAGGCAAGATGCTTTGGGGCCTCTCTCACCCTTTGGAAACAAGGCAGCCCTTAGGTCCTGGTAGCTCTAGGCCTATGTAGCACAACCAGAACAGAAGTTCTACTTCAGCCAGGTCAGGCCTGCCAAGAAACTGCGTTTCACAGGCCTTTCAAAGAGATGTTCTCTTAGGCTGTAAGAGCACTGGGCAGAGCCAGCTGTTTCTTAGCTTCCCGAAGAGCTGGGAGCAAGATGCTTTGGGTCCACTCTCCGTCTTTGGAAACAAGGCAGCCCTTTGGGCCGGGCAGCTCTAGGGCAATGGAGCACACCCAGAGCAGAAGTTCTACTTCAGCCAGATCAGGCCTGCCAGGAAACTGCGTTTCACAGGCCTTGGTAAGAGATGTTCCCGGTAGGCTGTAAGAGCACTGGGCAGAGCCAGTTGTTTCTTACCTTCCTGAAAAGCTGGAAGCAAGATGCTTGGGACCCCTCTGCCCGTTTGGGAACAAGGCAGCCTTTTGGGTCGGGAAGCTCTAGGCCAATGGAGCACACGCAAAGCAGGAGTTCTACTTCAGCCTCATCAGGCCTGCAAAGAAACAGCGTTTGACAGGCCTTGGTAAGAGATGTTCGCGGTAGGTGTAAGAGCACTGGGCAGAGCCAGTTGTTTCTTAGCTTCGCAAAGACCGGGAAGCAAGATGCTTTGGGCCTCTCTGCCCCTTGGAAACAGGGCAGCACTTTGGGCCTGGCAGCTCTAGGGCAATGGAGCACACCCAGAGCCGGAGTTCTACTTCAGCCAGATGAGGCCTGCCAAGAAACTGCGTTTCACAGGCCTTTCAAAGACATGTTCCCGGTAGGCTGTAAGAGCACGGGGCAGAGCGAGTTGGTTCTTAGCTTCCCAGAGAGCTGGAAGCAAGATGCTTTGGGGCCTCTCTGCCCCTTTGGAAACAAGGCAGCACCTTGGGCCTGGCAGCTCTAGGCCAATGGAGCACACCCAGAGCAGAAGTTCTACTTCAGCCAAATCAGGCCTGCCAGGAAACGGCGTTTCACAGGCCTTGGTAAGAGATGTTCCCGGTAGGCTGTAAGAGCACTGGGCAACGCCAGATGTTTCTTAGCTTCCCGAAGAGCTGGAAGCGAGAAGCTTTGGTGCCACTCTCTCACTTTGGACTCAAGGCAGCCCTCTGGGGCAGGTAGCTCTAGCCCAGTGGAGCACACCCAGAGCAGAAGTTCTACTTGGGCCAGTTCAGGCCACCAACAAACTGCGTTTCACAGGCCTTGGTAGGAGATGTTCCCGGTAGGCTCTAAGAGCACTGGGCAATGCCAGATGTTTCTAAGCTTCCCGAAGAGATGGAAGCAAGATGCTTTGGGGCCTCTCATCCCCTTTGCAAACAAGGCGGCCCTATGGGCCAGGCAGCTCTAGGCCAATGGAGCACACCCAGAGCAGAAGTTCTACTTCGGCCAGTTCAGGCCACCAACAAACTGTGTTTCACAGGCCTTGGTAAGAGATGTTCCCGGTAGTCTGTAAGAGCACTGGGCAACGCCAGATGTTTCTTAGCTTCCCGAAGAGCTGGAAGCAAGATGCTTTGGGGCCTCTCATCCCCTTTGCAAACAAGGCCGACCTTTGGGCCAGGCAGCTCTAGGCCAATGGAGCACACCCAGAACAGAAGTTCTACCTCAGCCAGATAAGGCCTGCCAAGAAACTGCGTTTCAAAGGCTTTGGTAAGAGATGTTCCCGGTACTCTGTTAGAGCACTGGGCAGAGCCATTTGTTTCTTAGCTTCCCAAAGAGCTGGAAGCAAGATGCTTTGGGGGCTCCCTGCCCCTTTGCCAACAAGGGCGACCTTTGGGCCTTTCAGCTCTAGGCCAATGGAGCACACCCAGAGCAGAAGTCCTACTTCAGCCAGATCAGGCCTGCCAAGGAACTGCGTTTCAGAGGCCTTTGTATGTGACGTTCCCGGTAGGCTGTGAGAGCACGGTGCAGAGCCAGTTGTTTCCTTGTTTCCCAAACAGCTGGAAGCAAGACGCTTTGGGGCCTCTCTGCCCCTTTGGAAACAAGGCAGCACATTGGGTCTGGCAGCTCTAGGGCAATGGAGCACAACCAGAGCCGAAGTTCTACTTCTTCCAGATCAGGCCTGCCTAGACAGTGCGTTTCACAGGCCTTGATAAGAGATGTTCTCTTAGGCTATAAGAGCACTGGGCACAGCCAGTTGTTTCTTAGCTTCCCAAGAGGTGGAAGCAAGATGCTTTGGGGCCTCTCTCCCCCTTTGCCAACAAGGCAGCCCTTTGGGCCTTTCAGCTCTAGGGCAATGGAGCACACCCAGAGCAGAAGTTCTACCTCAGCCAGATCAGGCCTGCCAAGAAACTGCTTTTCACAGGCCTTCGTAAGAGGTGTTCCCGGAAGGCTGTAAGAGTACCTGGCAGAGCGAGTTGTTTCTTAGCTTCAAAAACAGCTGGAAGCAACATGATTTGGGGCCTCTCTCCCCCTTTGGAAACAAAGCAGCCTTTGTGCCTGGCAGCTCTAGGCCAAAGTAGCACACCCAGAGCACAAGTTCTACCTCAGCCAGATCAGGCCTTCCAAGAAACTGCGTCTCACAGGCCTTTCTCTGTCACGTTGCCGGTAGGCTGTGAGAGCACTGTGCAGAGCCAGTTGTTTCTTAGCTTCCCAAAGATTTGGAAGCAAGATGCTTTGGGGACTCTCAGCCCCTTTGGAAACAAGGCGGCCCTTTGGGCCTGGCAGCTCTAGGCCAAAGTAGCACGCCCAGAGCAGGAGTTCTACTTCAGCCAGATCAGGCCTGCCAAGAAACTGCGTTTCACAGGCCTTGGTAAGAGATGTTCCCGGTAGGCTGTGAGAGCACTGTGGAGAGCCAGTTGCTTTAGCTTCCCACAGAGCTGGAAGCAAGATGCCTTGGGGCCTCTCTCTCCCTTTGGACACAAGGCAGCCTTTTGGGCCTGGCAGCTCTAGGCCAATGGAGCACACCCACAGCAGAAGTTCTACTTCAGGCAGATCAGTCCTGCCCAGAAACTGCGTTTCACAGCCCTTGGTAAGAGATGTTCACGGTAGGCTGTGAGAGCACTGGGCAGAACCAGTTGTTTTTTAGCTTCCCAAAGTGCTGGAGGCAAGATGCTTTGGGGCCTCTCTCACCCTTTGGAAACAAGGCAGCCCTTAGGTCCTGGTAGCTCTAGGCCTATGTAGCACAACCAGAACAGAAGTTCTACTTCAGCCAGGTCAGGCCTGCCAAGAAACTGCGTTTCACAGGCCTTTCAAAGAGATGTTCTCTTAGGCTGTAAGAGCACTGGGCAGAGCCAGCTGTTTCTTAGCTTCCCGAAGAGCTGGGAGCAAGATGCTTTGGGTCCACTCTCCGTCTTTGGAAACAAGGCAGCCCTTTGGGCCTGGCAGCTCTAGGGCAATGGAGCACACCAAGAGCAGAAGTTCTACTTCAGCCAGATCAGGCCTGCCAGGAAACTGCGTTTCACAGGCCTTGGTAAGAGATGTTCCCGGTAGGCTGTAAGAGCACTGGGCAGAGCCAGTTGTTTCTTACCTTCCTGAAAAGCTGGAAGCAAGATGCTTGGGACCCCTCTGCCCGTTTGGGAACAAGGCAGCCTTTTGGGGCGGGAAGCTCTAGGCCAATGGAGCACACGCAGAGCAGGAGTTCTACTTCAGCCTGATCAGGCCTGCAAAGAAACAGCGTTTGACAGGCCTTGGTAAGAGATGTTCCCGGTAGGTGTAAGAGCACTGGGCAGAGCCAGTTGTTTCTTAGCTTCGCAAAGACCGGGAAGCAAGATGCTTTGGGCCTCTCTGCCCCTTGGAAACAGGGCAGCACTTGGGGCCTGGCAGCTCTAGGGCAATGGAGCACACCCAGAGCCGGAGTTCTACTTCAGCCAGATGAGGCCTGCCAAGAAACTGCGTTTCACAGGCCTTTCAAAGACATGTTCCCGGTAGGCTGTAAGAGCACGGGCAGAGCGAGTTGGTTCTTAGCTTCCCAGAGAGCTGGAAGCAAGATGCTTTGGGGCCTCTCTGCCCCTTTGGAAACAAGGCAGCACCTTGGGCCTGGCAGCTCTAGGCCAATGGAGCACACCCAGAGCAGAAGTTCTACTTCGGCCAGTTCAGGCCACCAACAAACTGCGTTTCACAGGCCTTGGTAAGAGATGTTCCCGGTAGGCTGTAAGAGCACTGGGCAACGCCAGATGTTTCTTAGCTTCCCGAAGAGCTGGAAGCAAGATGCTTTGGGGCCTCTCATCCCCTTTGCAAACAAGGCCGACCTTTGGGCCAGGCAGCTCTAGGCCAATGGAGCACACCCACAGCAGAAGTTCTACTTCAGGCAGATCAGTCCTGCCCAGAAACTGCGTTTCACAGCCCTTGGTAAGAGATGTTCACGGTAGGCTGTGAGAGCACTGGGCAGAACCAGTTGTTTTTTAGCTTCCCAAAGTGCTGGAGGCAAGATGCTTTGGGGCCTCTCTCACCCTTTGGAAACAAGGCAGCCCTTAGGTCCTGGTAGCTCTAGGCCTATGTAGCACAACCAGAACAGAAGTTCTACTTCAGCCAGGTCAGGCCTGCCAAGAAACTGCGTTTCACAGGCCTTTCAAAGAGATGTTCTCTTAGGCTGTAAGAGCACTGGGCAGAGCCAGCTGTTTCTTAGCTTCCCGAAGAGCTGGGAGCAAGATGCTTTGGGTCCACTCTCCGTCTTTGGAAACAAGGCAGCCCTTTGGGCCTGGCAGCTCTAGGGCAATGGAGCACACCCAGAACAGAAGTTCTACTTCAGCCAGATCAGGCCTGCCAGGAAACTGCGTTTCACAGGCCTTGGTAAGAGATGTTCCCGGTAGGCTGTAAGAGCACTGGGCAGAGCCAGTTGTTTCTTACCTTCCTGAAAAGCTGGAAGCAAGATGCTTGGGACCCCTCTGCCCGTTTGGGAACAAGGCAGCCTTTTGGGTCGGGAAGCTCTAGGCCAATGGAGCACACGCAGAGCAGGAGTTCTACTTCAGCCTGATCAGGCCTGCAAAGAAACAGCGTTTGACAGGCCTTGGTAAGAGATGTTCCCGGTAGGTGTAAGAGCACTGGGCAGAGCCAGTTGTTTCTTAGCTTCGCAAAGACCGGGAAGCAAGATGCTTTGGGCCTCTCTGCCCCTTGGAAACAGGGCAGCACTTGGGGCCTGGCAGCTCTAGGGCAATGGAGCACACCCAGAGCCGGAGTTCTACTTCAGCCAGATGAGGCCTGCCAAGAAACTGCGTTTCACAGGCCTTTCAAAGACATGTTCCCGGTAGGCTGTAAGAGCACGGGCTGAGCGAGTTGGTTCTTAGCTTCCCAGAGAGCTGGAAGCAAGATGCTTTGGGGCCTCTCTGCCCCTTTGGAAACAAGGCAGCACCTTGGGCCTGGCAGCTCTAGGCCAATGGAGCACACCCAGAGCAGAAGTTCTACTTCGGCCAGTTCAGGCCACCAACAAACTGCGTTTCACAGGCCTTGGTAAGAGATGTTCCCGGTAGGCTGTAAGAGCACTGGGCAACGCCAGATGTTTCTTAGCTTCCCGAAGAGCTGGAAGCAAGATGCTTTGGGGCCTCTCATCCCCTTTGCAAACAAGGCCGACCTTTGGGCCAGGCAGCTCTAGGCCAATGGAGCACACCCAGAGCAGAAGTTCTACCTCAGCCAGATAAGGCCTGCCAAGAAACTGCGTTTCAAAGGCTTTGGTAAGAGATGTTCCCGGTACTCTGTTAGAGCACTGGGCAGAGCCATTTGTTTCTTAGCTTCCCAAAGAGCTGGAAG
Organism: Equus asinus; assembly: GCF_041296235.1. Taxonomy (NCBI): domain Eukaryota; kingdom Metazoa; phylum Chordata; class Mammalia; order Perissodactyla; family Equidae; genus Equus; species Equus asinus. Next base: position 3,710,608 of record NW_027225523.1, read on the forward strand.
CAAGATGCTTTGGGGGCTCCCTGCCCCTTTGCCAACAAGGGCGACCTTTGGGCCTTTCAGCTCTAGGCCAATGGAGCACACCCAGAGCAGAAGTCCTACTTCAGCCAGATCAGGCCTGCCAAGGAACTGCGTTTCAGAGGCCTTTGTATGTGACGTTCCCGGTAGGCTGTGAGAGCACGGTGCAGAGCCAGTTGTTTCCTTGTTTCCCAAACAGCTGGAAGCAAGACGCTTTGGGGCCTCTCTGCCCCTTTGGAAACAAGGCAGCACGTTGGGTCTGGCAGCTCTAGGGCAATGGAGCACAACCAGAGCCGAAGTTCTACTTCTTCCAGATCAGGCCTGCCTAGACAGTGCGTTTCACAGGCCTTGATAAGAGATGTTCTCTTAGGCTATAAGAGCACTGGGCACAGCCAGTTGTTTCTTAGCTTCCCAAGAGGTGGAAGCAAGATGCTTTGGGGCCTCTCTCCCCCTTTGGAAACAAGGCAGCCCTTTGGGCCTTTCAGCTCTAGGGCAATGGAGCACACCCAGAGCAGAAGTTCTACCTCAGCCAGATCAGGCCTGCCAAGAAACTGCTTTTCACAGGCCTTCGTAAGAGGTGTTCCCGGAAGGCTGTAAGAGTACCTGGCAGAGCGAGTTGTTTCTTAGCTTCAAAAACAGCTGGAAGCAACATGATTTGGGGCCTCTCTCCCCCTTTGGAAACAAAGCAGCCTTTGTGCCTGGCAGCTCTAGGCCAAAGTAGCACACCCAGAGCACAAGTTCTACCTCAGCCAGATCAGGCCTTCCAAGAAACTGCGTCTCACAGGCCTTTCTCTGTCACGTTGCCGGTAGGCTGTGAGAGCACTGTGCAGAGCCAGTTGTTTCTTAGCTTCCCAAAGATTTGGAAGCAAGATGCTTTGGGGACTCTCAGCCCCTTTGGAAACAAGGCGGCCCTTTGGGCCTGGCAGCTCTAGGCCAAAGTAGCACGCCCAGAGCAGGAGTTCTACTTCAGCCAGATCAGGCCTGCCAAGAAACTGCGTTTCACAGGCCTTGGTAAGAGATGTTCCCGGTAGGCTGTGAGAGCACTGTGGAGAGCCAGTTGCTTTAGCTTCCCACAGAGCTGGAAGCAAGATGCCTTGGGGCCTCTCTCTCCCTTTGGACACAAGGCAGCCGTTTGGGCCTGGCAGCTCTAGGCCAATGGAGCACATCCACAGCAGAAGTTCTACTTCAGGCAGATCAGACCTGCCCAGAAACTGCGTTTCACAGCCCTTGGTAAGAGATGTTCACGGTAGGCTGTGAGAGCACTGGGCAGAACCAGTTGTTTTTTAGCTTCCCAAAGTGCTGGAGGCAAGATGCTTTGGGGCCTCTCTCACCCTTTGGAAACAAGGCAGCCCTTAGGTCCTGGTAGCTCTAGGCCTATGTAGCACAACCAGAACAGAAGTTCTACTTCAGCCAGGTCAGGCCTGCCAAGAAACTGCGTTTCACAGGCCTTTCAAAGAGATGTTCTCTTAGGCTGTAAGAGCACTGGGCAGAGCCAGCTGTTTCTTAGCTTCCCGAAGAGCTGGGAGCAAGATGCTTTGGGTCCACTCTCCGTCTTTGGAAACAAGGCAGCCCTTTGGGCCTGGCAGCTCTAGGGCAATGGAGCACACCAAGAGCAGAAGTTCTACTTCAGCCAGATCAGGCCTGCCAGGAAACTGCGTTTCACAGGCCTTGGTAAGAGATGTTCCCGGTAGGCTGTAAGAGCACTGGGCAGAGCCAGTTGTTTCTTACCTTCCTGAAAAGCTGGAAGCAAGATGCTTGGGACCCCTCTGCCCGTTTGGGAACAAGGCAGCCTTTTGGGGCGGGAAGCTCTAGGCCAATGGAGCACACGCAGAGCAGGAGTTCTACTTCAGCCTGATCAGGCCTGCAAAGAAACAGCGTTTGACAGGCCTTGGTAAGAGATGTTCCCGGTAGGTGTAAGAGCACTGGGCAGAGCCAGTTGTTTCTTAGCTTCGCAAAGACCGGGAAGCAAGATGCTTTGGGCCTCTCTGCCCCTTGGAAACAGGGCAGCACTTGGGGCCTGGCAGCTCTAGGGCAATGGAGCACACCCAGAGCCGGAGTTCTACTTCAGCCAGATGAGGCCTGCCAAGAAACTGCGTTTCACAGGCCTTTCAAAGACATGTTCCCGGTAGGCTGTAAGAGCACGGGCAGAGCGAGTTGGTTCTTAGCTTCCCAGAGAGCTGGAAGCAAGATGCTTTGGGGCCTCTCTGCCCCTTTGGAAACAAGGCAGCACCTTGGGCCTGGCAGCTCTAGGCCAATGGAGCACACCCAGAGCAGAAGTTCTACTTCGGCCAGTTCAGGCCACCAACAAACTGCGTTTCACAGGCCTTGGTAAGAGATGTTCCCGGTAGGCTGTAAGAGCACTGGGCAACGCCAGATGTTTCTTAGCTTCCCGAAGAGCTGGAAGCAAGATGCTTTGGGGCCTCTCATCCCCTTTGCAAACAAGGCCGACCTTTGGGCCAGGCAGCTCTAGGCCAATGGAGCACACCCACAGCAGAAGTTCTACTTCAGGCAGATCAGTCCTGCCCAGAAACTGCGTTTCACAGCCCTTGGTAAGAGATGTTCATGGTAGGCTGTGAGAGCACTGGGCAGAACCAGTTGTTTTTTAGCTTCCCAAAGTGCTGGAGGCAAGATGCTTTGGGGCCTCTCTCACCCTTTGGAAACAAGGCAGCCCTTAGGTCCTGGTAGCTCTAGGCCTATGTAGCACAACCAGAACAGAAGTTCTACTTCAGCCAGGTCAGGCCTGCCAAGAAACTGCGTTTCACAGGCCTTTCAAAGAGATGTTCTCTTAGGCTGTAAGAGCACTGGGCAGAGCCAGCTGTTTCTTAGCTTCCCGAAGAGCTGGGAGCAAGATGCTTTGGGTCCACTCTCCGTCTTTGGAAACAAGGCAGCCCTTTGGGCCTGGCAGCTCTAGGGCAATGGAGCACACCCAGAGCAGAAGTTCTACTTCAGCCAGATCAGGCCTGCCAGGAAACTGCGTTTCACAGGCCTTGGTAAGAGATGTTCCCGGTAGGCTGTAAGAGCACTGGGCAGAGCCAGTTGTTTCTTACCTTCCTGAAAAGCTGGAAGCAAGATGCTTGGGACCCCTCTGCCCGTTTGGGAACAAGGCAGCCTTTTGGGTCGGGAAGCTCTAGGCCAATGGAGCACACGCAGAGCAGGAGTTCTACTTCAGCCTGATCAGGCCTGCAAAGAAACAGCGTTTGACAGGCCTTGGTAAGAGATGTTCCCGGTAGGTGTAAGAGCACTGGGCAGAGCCAGTTGTTTCTTAGCTTCGCAAAGACCGGGAAGCAAGATGCTTTGGGCCTCTCTGCCCCTTGGAAACAGGGCAGCACTTTGGGCCTGGCAGCTCTAGGGCAATGGAGCACACCCAGAGCCGGAGTTCTACTTCAGCCAGATGAGGCCTGCCAAGAAACTGCGTTTCACAGGCCTTTCAAAGACATGTTCCCGGTAGGCTGTAAGAGCACGGGGCAGAGCGAGTTGGTTCTTAGCTTCCCAGAGAGCTGGAAGCAAGATGCTTTGGGGCCTCTCTGCCCCTTTGGAAACAAGGCAGCACCTTGGGCCTGGCAGCTCTAGGCCAATGGAGCACACCCAGAGCAGAAGTTCTACTTCGGCCAGTTCAGGCCACCAACAAACTGCGTTTCACAGGCCTTGGTAAGAGATGTTCCCGGTAGGCTGTAAGAGCACTGGGCAACGCCAGATGTTTCTTAGCTTCCCGAAGAGCTGGAAGCAAGATGCTTTGGGGCCTCTCATCCCCTTTGCAAACAAGGCCGACCTTTGGGCCAGGCAGCTCTAGGCCAATGGAGCACACCCAGAGCAGAAGTTCTACCTCAGCCAGATAAGGCCTGCCAAGAAACTGCGTTTCAAAGGCTTTGGTAAGAGATGTTCCCGGTACTCTGTTAGAGCACTGGGCAGAGCCATTTGTTTCTTAGCTTCCCAAAGAGCTGGAAGCAAGATGCTTTGGGGGCTCCCTGCCCCTTTGCCAACAAGGGCGACCTTTGGGCCTTTCAGCTCTAGGCCAATGGAGCACACCCAGAGCAGAAGTCCTACTTCAGCCAGATCAGGCCTGCCAAGGAACTGCGTTTCAGAGGCCTTTGTATGTGACGTTCCCGGTAGGCTGTGAGAGCACGGTGCAGAGCCAGTTGTTTCCTTGTTTCCCAAACAGCTGGAAGCAAGACGCTTTGGGGCCTCTCTGCCCCTTTGGAAACAAGGCAGCACGTTGGGTCTGGCAGCTCTAGGGCAATGGAGCACAACCAGAGCCGAAGTTCTACTTCTTCCAGATCAGGCCTGCCTAGACAGTGCGTTTCACAGGCCTTGATAAGAGATGTTCTCTTAGGGTATAAGAGCACTGGGCACAGCCAGTTGTTTCTTAGCTTCCCAAGAGGTGGAAGCAAGATGCTTTGGGGCCTCTCTCCCCCTTTGGAAACAAGGCAGCCCTTTGGGCCTTTCAGCTCTAGGGCAATGGAGCACACCCAGAGCAGAAGTTCTACCTCAGCCAGATAAGGCCTGCCAAGAAACTGCGTTTCAAAGGCTTTGGTAAGAGATGTTGCCGGTACTCTGTCAGAGCACTGGGCAGAGACAGTTGTTTCTTAGCTTCCCAAAGAGCTGGAAGCAAGATGCTTTGGGGGCTCCCTGCCCCTTTGCCAACAAGGGTGACCTTTGGGCCTTTCAGCTCTAGGCCAATGGAGCACACCCAGAGCAGAAGTCCTACTTCAGCCAGATCAGGCCTGCCAAGGAACTGCGTTTCAGAGGCCTTTGTATGTGACGTTCCCGGTAGGCTGTGAGAGCACGGTGCAGAGCCAGTTGTTTCCTTGTTTCCCAAACAGCTGGAAGCAAGACGCTTTGGGGCCTCTCTGCCCCTTTGGAAACAAGGCAGCACGTTGGGTCTGGCAGCTCTAGGGCAATGGAGCACAACCAGAGCCGAAGTTCTACTTCTTCCAGATCAGGCCTGCCTAGACAGTGCGTTTCACAGGCCTTGATAAGAGATGTTCTCTTAGGCTATAAGAGCACTGGGCACAGCCAGTTGTTTCTTAGCTTCCCAAGAGGTGGAAGCAAGATGCTTTGGGGCCTCTCTCCCCCTTTGGAAACAAGGCAGCCCTTTGGGCCTTTCAGCTCTAGGGCAATGGAGCACACCCAGAGCAGAAGTTCTACCTCAGCCAGATCAGGCCTGCCAAGAAACTGCTTTTCACAGGCCTTCGTAAGAGGTGTTCCCGGAAGGCTGTAAGAGTACCTGGCAGAGCGAGTTGTTTCTTAGCTTCAAAAACAGCTGGAAGCAACATGATTTGGGGCCTCTCTCCCCCTTTGGAAACAAAGCAGCCTTTGTGCCTGGCAGCTCTAGGCCAAAGTAGCACACCCAGAGCACAAGTTCTACCTCAGCCAGATAAGGCCTGTCAAGAAGCTGCGTTTCACAGGCCTTTGTATGTGACGTTCCCGGTTGGCTTTGAGAGCACTGTGCAGAGCCAGTTGTTTTAGCTTCCCAGAGAGCAGGAAGCAAGATGCTTTGGGGCCTCTCTCACACTTTGGAAATAAAGGCAGCCCTTAGGGCCTGGCAGGCCTAGGCCAATGGAGTACACCCAGAGCAGAAGTTCTACCTCAGCCAGATCAGGCCTTCCAAGAAACTGCGTCTCACAGGCCTTTCTCTGTCACGTTGCCGGTAGGCTGTGAGAGCACTGTGCAGAGCCAGTTGTTTCTTAGCTTCCCAAAGATTTGGAAGCAAGATGCTTTGGGGACTCTCAGCCCCTTTGGAAACGAGGCGGCCCTTTGGGCCTGGCAGCTCTAGGCCAAAGTAGCACGCCCAGAGCAGGAGTTCTACTTCAGCCAGATCAGGCCTGCCAAGAAACTGCGTTTCACAGGCCTTGGTAAGAGATGTTCCCGGTAGGCTGTGAGAGCACTGTGGAGAGCCAGTTGCTTTAGCTTCCCACAGAGCTGGAAGCAAGATGCCTTGGGGCCTCTCTCTCCCTTTGGACACAAGGCAGCCTTTTGGGCCTGGCAGCTCTAGGCCAATGGAGCACACCCACAGCAGAAGTTCTACTTCAGGCAGATCAGTCCTGCCCAGAAACTGCGTTTCACAGCCCTTGGTAAGAGATGTTCACGGTAGGCTGTGAGAGCACTGGGCAGAACCAGTTGTTTTTTAGCTTCCCAAAGTGCTGGAGGCAAGATGCTTTGGGGCCTCTCTCACCCTTTGGAAACAAGGCAGCCCTTAGGTCCTGGTAGCTCTAGGCCTATGTAGCACAACCAGAACAGAAGTTCTACTTCAGCCAGGTCAGGCCTGCCAAGAAACTGCGTTTCACAGGCCTTTCAAAGAGATGTTCTCTTAGGCTGTAAGAGCACTGGGCAGAGCCAGCTGTTTCTTAGCTTCCCGAAGAGCTGGGAGCAAGATGCTTTGGGTCCACTCTCCGTCTCTGGAAACAAGGCAGCCCTTTGGGCCTGGCAGCTCTAGGGCAATGGAGCACACCCAGAGCAGAAGTTCTACTTCAGCCAGATCAGGCCTGCCAGGAAACTGCGTTTCACAGGCCTTGGTAAGAGATGTTCCCGGTAGGCTGTAAGAGCACTGGGCAGAGCCAGTTGTTTCTTACCTTCCTGAAAAGCTGGAAGCAAGATGCTTGGGACCCCTCTGCCCGTTTGGGAACAAGGCAGCCTTTTGGGTCGGGAAGCTCTAGGCCAATGGAGCACACGCAGAGCAGGAGTTCTACTTCAGCCTGATCAGGCCTGCAAAGAAACAGCGTTTGACAGGCCTTGGTAAGAGATGATCCCGGTAGGTGTAAGAGCACTGGGCAGAGCCAGTTGTTTCTTAGCTTCGCAAAGACCGGGAAGCAAGATGCTTTGGGCCTCTCTGCCCCTAGGAAACAGGGCAGCACTTTGGGCCTGGCAGCTCTAGGGCAATGGAGCACACCCAGAGCCGGAGTTCTACTTCAGCCAGATGAGGCCTGCCAAGAAACTGCGTTTCACAGGCCTTTCAAAGACATGTTCCCGGTAGGCTGTAAGAGCACGGGCAGAGCGAGTTGGTTCTTAGCTTCCCAGAGAGCTGGAAGCAAGATGCTTTGGGGCCTCTCTGCCCCTTTGGAAACAAGGCAGCACCTTGGGCCTGGCAGCTCTAGGCCAATGGAGCACACCCAGAGCAGAAGTTCTACTTCGGCCAGTTCAGGCCACCAACAAACTGCGTTTCACAGGCCTTGGTAAGAGATGTTCCCGGTAGGCTGTAAGAGCACTGGGCAACGCCAGATGTTTCTTAGCTTCCCGAAGAGCTGGAAGCAAGATGCTTTGGGGCCTCTCATCCCCTTTGCAAACAAGGCCGACCTTTGGGCCAGGCAGCTCTAGGCCAATGGAGCACACCCACAGCAGAAGTTCTACTTCAGGCAGATCAGTCCTGCCCAGAAACTGCGTTTCACAGCCCTTGGTAAGAGATGTTCACGGTAGGCTGTGAGAGCACTGGGCAGAACCAGTTGTTTTTTAGCTTCCCAAAGTGCTGGAGGCAAGATGCTTTGGGGCCTCTCTCACCCTTTGGAAACAAGGCAGCCCTTAGGTCCTGGTAGCTCTAGGCCTATGTAGCACAACCAGAACAGAAGTTCTACTTCAGCCAGGTCAGGCCTGCCAAGAAACTGCGTTTCACAGGCCTTTCAAAGAGATGTTCTCTTAGGCTGTAAGAGCACTGGGCAGAGCCAGCTGTTTCTTAGCTTCCCGAAGAGCTGGGAGCAAGATGCTTTGGGTCCACTCTCCGTCTTTGGAAACAAGGCAGCCCTTTGGGCCTGGCAGCTCTAGGGCAATGGAGCACACCCAGAGCAGAAGTTCTACTTCAGCCAGATCAGGCCTGCCAGGAAACTGCGTTTCACAGGCCTTGGTAAGAGATGTGCCCGGTAGGCTGTAAGAGCACTGGGCAGGGCCAGTTGTTTCTTACCTTCCTGAAAAGCTGGAAGCAAGATGCTTGGGACCCCTCTGCCCGTTTGGGAACAAGGCAGCCTTTTGGGTCGGGAAGCTCTAGGCCAATGGAGCACACGCAGAGCAGGTGTTCTACTTCAGCCTGATCAGGCCTGCAAAGAAACAGCGTTTGACAGGCCTTGGTAAGAGATGTTCCCGGTAGGTGTAAGAGCACTGGGCAGAGCCAGTTGTTTCTTAGCTTCGCAAAGACCGGGAAGCAAGATGCTTTGGGCCTCTCTGCCCCTTGGAAACAGGGCAGCACTTGGGGCCTGGCAGCTCTAGGGCAATGGAGCACACCCAGAGCCGGAGTTCTACTTCAGCCAGATGAGGCCTGCCAAGAAACTGCGTTTCACAGGCCTTTCAAAGACATGTTCCCGGTAGGCTGTAAGAGCACGGGGCAGAGCGAGTTGGTTCTTAGCTTCCCAGAGAGCTGGAAGCAAGATGCTTTGGGGCCTCTCTGCCCCTTTGGAAACAAGGCAGCACCTTGGGCCTGGCAGCTCTAGGCCAATGGAGCACACCCAGAGCAGAAGTTCTACTTCGGCCAGTTCAGGCCACCAACAAACTGCGTTTCACAGGCCTTGGTAAGAGATGTTCCCGGTAGGCTGTAAGAGCACTGGGCAACGCCAGATGTTTCTTAGCTTCCCGAAGAGCTGGAAGCAAGATGCTTTGGGGCCTCTCATCCCCTTTGCAAACAAGGCCGACCTTTGGGCCAGGCAGCTCTAGGCCAATGGAGCACACCCAGAGCAGAAGTTCTACCTCAGCCAGATAAGGCCTGCCAAGAAACTGCGTTTCAAAGGCTTTGGTAAGAGATGTTCCCGGTACTCTGTTAGAGCACTGGGCAGAGCCATTTGTTTCTTAGCTTCCCAAAGAGCTGGAAGCAAGATGCTTTGGGGGCTCCCTGCCCCTTTGCCAACAAGGGCGACCTTTGGGCCTTTCAGCTCTAGGCCAATGGAGCACACCCAGAGCAGAAGTCCTACTTCAGCCAGATCAGGCCTGCCAAGGAACTGCGTTTCAGAGGCCTTTGTATGTGACGTTCCCGGTAGGCTGTGAGAGCACGGTGCAGAGCCAGTTGTTTCCTTGTTTCCCAAACAGCTGGAAGCAAGACGCTTTGGGGCCTCTCTGCCCCTTTGGAAACAAGGCAGCACGTTGGGTCTGGCAGCTCTAGGGCAATGGAGCACAACCAGAGCCGAAGTTCTACTTCTTCCAGATCAGGCCTGCCTAGACAGTGCGTTTCACAGGCCTTGATAAGAGATGTTCTCTTAGGCTATAAGAGCACTGGGCACAGCCAGTTGTTTCTTAGCTTCCCAAGAGGTGGAAGCAAGATGCTTTGGGGCCTCTCTCCCCCTTTGGAAACAAGGCAGCCCTTTGGGCCTTTCAGCTCTAGGGCAATGGAGCACACCCAGAGCAGAAGTTCTACCTCAGCCAGATAAGGCCTGCCAAGAAACTGCGTTTCAAAGGCTTTGGTAAGAGATGTTGCCGGTACTCTGTCAGAGCACTGGGCAGAGACAGTTGTTTCTTAGCTTCCCAAAGAGCTGGAAGCAAGATGCTTTGGGGCCTCTCTGCCCCTTTGCAAACAAGGCATCCCTTTGGGCCTTTCACCTCTAGGCCAATGGAGCACAGCCAGAGCAGAAGTCCTACTTCAGCCAGATCAGGCCTGCCAAGGAACTGCGTTTCAGAGGCCTTTGTATGTGACGTTCCCGGTAGGCTGTGAGAGCACGGTGCAGAGCCAGTTGTTTCCTTGTTTCCCAAACAGCTGGAAGCAAGACGCTTTGGGGCCTCTCTGCCCCTTTGGAAACAAGGCAGCACGTTGGGTCTGGCAGCTCTAGGGCAATGGAGCACAACCAGAGCCGAAGTTCTACTTCTTCCAGATCAGGCCTGCCTAGACAGTGCGTTTCACAGGCCTTGATAAGAGATGTTCTCTTAGGCTATAAGAGCACTGGGCACAGCCAGTTGTTTCTTAGCTTCCCAAGAGGTGGAAGCAAGATGCTTTGGGGCCTCTCTCCCCCTTTGGAAACAAGGCAGCCCTTTGGGCCTTTCAGCTCTAGGGCAATGGAGCACACCCAGAGCAGAAGTTCTACCTCAGCCAGATCAGGCCTGCCAAGAAACTGCTTTTCACAGGCCTTCGTAAGAGGTGTTCCCGGAAGGCTGTAAGAGTACCTGGCAGAGCGAGTTGTTTCTTAGCTTCAAAAACAGCTGGAAGCAACATGATTTGGGGCCTCTCTCCCCCTTTGGAAACAAAGCAGCCTTTGTGCCTGGCAGCTCTAGGCCAAAGTAGCACACCCAGAGCACAAGTTCTACCTCAGCCAGATAAGGCCTGTCAAGAAGCTGCGTTTCACAGGCCTTTGTATGTGACGTTCCCGGTTGGCTTTGAGAGCACTGTGCAGAGCCAGTTGTTTTAGCTTCCCAGAGAGCAGGAAGCAAGATGCTTTGGGGCCTCTCTCACACTTTGGAAATAAAGGCAGCCCTTAGGGCCTGGCAGCCCTAGGCCAATGGAGTACACCCAGAGCACAAGTTCTACCTCAGCCAGATCAGGCCTTCCAAGAAACTGCGTCTCACAGGCCTTTCTCTGTCACGTTGCCGGTAGGCTGTGAGAGCACTGTGCAGAGCCAGTTGTTTCTTAGCTTCCCAAAGATTTGGAAGCAAGATGCTTTGGGGACTCTCAGCCCCTTTGGAAACAAGGCGGCCCTTTGGGCCTGGCAGCTCTAGGCCAAAGTAGCACGCCTAGAGCAGGAGTTCTACTTCAGCCAGATCAGGCCTGCCAAGAAACTGCGTTTCACAGGCCTTGGTAAGAGATGTTCCCGGTAGGCTGTGAGAGCACTGTGGAGAGCCAGTTGCTTTAGCTTCCCACAGAGCTGGAAGCAAGATGCCTTGGGGCCTCTCTCTCCCTTTGGACACAAGGCAGCCTTTTGGGCCTGGCAGCTCTAGGCCAATGGAGCACACCCACAGCAGAAGTTCTACTTCAGGCAGATCAGTCCTGCCCAGAAACTGCGTTTCACAGCCCTTGGTAAGAGATGTTCACGGTAGGCTGTGAGAGCACTGGGCAGAACCAGTTGTTTTTTAGCTTCCCAAAGTGCTGGAGGCAAGATGCTTTGGGGCCTCTCTCACCCTTTGGAAACAAGGCAGCCCTTAGGTCCTGGTAGCTCTAGGCCTATGTAGCACAACCAGAACAGAAGTTCTACTTCAGCCAGGTCAGGCCTGCCAAGAAACTGCGTTTCACAGGCCTTTCAAAGAGATGTTCTCTTAGGCTGTAAGAGCACTGGGCAGAGCCAGCTGTTTCTTAGCTTCCCGAAGAGCTGGGAGCAAGATGCTTTGGGTCCACTCTCCGTCTTTGGAAACAAGGCAGCCCTTTGGGCCTGGCAGCTCTAGGGCAATGGAGCACACCCAGAGCAGAAGTTCTACTTCAGCCAGATCAGGCCTGCCAGGAAACTGCGTTTCACAGGCCTTGGTAAGAGATGTTCCCGGTAGGCTGTAAGAGCACTGGGCAGAGCCAGTTGTTTCTTACCTTCCTGAAAAGCTGGAAGCAAGATGCTTGGGACCCCTCTGCCCGTTTGGGAACAAGGCAGCCTTTTGGGTCGGGAAGCTCTAGGCCAATGGAGCACACGCAGAGCAGGAGTTCTACTTCAGCCTGATCAGGCCTGCAAAGAAACAGCGTTTGACAGGCCTTGGTAAGAGATGTTCCCGGTAGGTGTAAGAGCACTGGGAAGAGCCAGTTGTTTCTTAGCTTCGCAAAGACCGGGAAGCAAGATGCTTTGGGCCTCTCTGCCCCTTGGAAACAGGGCAGCACTTTGGGCCTGGCAGCTCTAGGGCAATGGAGCACACCCAGAGCCGGAGTTCTACTTCAGCCAGATGAGGCCTGCCAAGAAACTGCGTTTCACAGGCCTTTCAAAGACATGTTCCCGGTAGGCTGTAAGAGCACGGGGCAGAGCGAGTTGGTTCTTAGCTTCCCAGAGAGCTGGAAGCAAGATGCTTTGGGGCCTCTCTGCCCCTTTGGAAACAAGGCAGCACCTTGGGCCTGGCAGCTCTAGGCCAATGGAGCACACCCAGAGCAGAAGTTCTACCTCAGCCAGATAAGGCCTGCCAAGAAACTGCGTTTCAAAGGCTTTGGTAAGAGATGTTCCCGGTAGGCTGTAAGAGCACTGGGCAACGCCAGATGTTTCTTAGCTTCCCGAAGAGCTGGAAGCAAGATGCTTTGGGGCCTCTCATCCCCTTTGCAAACAAGGCCGACCTTTGGGCCAGGCAGCTCTAGGCCAATGGAGCACACCCAGAGCAGAAGTTCTACCTCAGCCAGATAAGGCCTGCCAAGAAACTGCGTTTCAAAGGCTTTGGTAAGAGATGTTCCCGCTACTCTGTTAGAGCACTGGGCAGAGCCATTTGTTTCTTAGCTTCCCAAAGAGCTGGAAGCAAGATGCTTTGGGGGCTCCCTGCCCCTTTGCCAACAAGGGTGACCTTTGGGCCTTTCAGCTCTAGGCCAATGGAGCACACCCAGAGCAGAAGTCCTACTTCAGCCAGATCAGGCCTGCCAAGGAACTGCGTTTCAGAGGCCTTTGTATGTGACGTTCCCGGTAGGCTGTGAGAGCACGGTGCAGAGCCAGTTGTTTCCTTGTTTCCCAAACAGCTGGAAGCAAGACGCTTTGGGGCCTCTCTGCCCCTTTGGAAACAAGGCAGCACGTTGGGTCTGGCAGCTCTAGGGCAATGGAGCACAACCAGAGCCGAAGTTCTACTTCTTCCAGATCAGGCCTGCCTAGACAGTGCGTTTCACAGGCCTTGATAAGAGATGTTCTCTTAGGCTATAAGAGCACTGGGCACAGCCAGTTGTTTCTTAGCTTCCCAAGAGGTGGAAGCAAGATGCTTTGGGGCCTCTCTCCCCCTTTGGAAACAAGGCAGCCCTTTGGGCCTTTCAGCTCTAGGGCAATGGAGCACACCCAGAGCAGAAGTTCTACCTCAGCCAGATCAGGCCTGCCAAGAAACTGCTTTTCACAGGCCTTCGTAAGAGGTGTTCCCGGAAGGCTGTAAGAGTACCTGGCAGAGCGAGTTGTTTCTTAGCTTCAAAAACAGCTGGAAGCAACATGATTTGGGGCCTCTCTCCCCCTTTGGAAACAAAGCAGCCTTTGTGCCTGGCAGCTCTAGGCCAAAGTAGCACACCCAGAGCACAAGTTCTACCTCAGCCAGATAAGGCCTGTCAAGAAGCTGCGTTTCACAGGCCTTTGTATGTGACGTTCCCGGTTGGCTTTGAGAGCACTGTGCAGAGCCAGTTGTTTTAGCTTCCCAGAGAGCAGGAAGCAAGATGCTTTGGGGCCTCTCTCACACTTTGGAAATAAAGGCAGCCCTTTGGGCCTGGCAGCCCTAGGCCAATGGAGTACACCCAGAGCACAAGTTCTACCTCAGCCAGATCAGGCCTTCCAAGAAACTGCGTCTCACAGGCCTTTCTCTGTCACGTTGCCGGTAGGCTGTGAGAGCACTGTGCAGAGCCAGTTGTTTCTTAGCTTCCCAAAGATTTGGAAGCAAGATGCTTTGGGGACTCTCAGCCCCTTTGGAAACAAGGCGGCCCTTTGGGCCTGGCAGCTCTAGGCCAAAGTAGCACGCCTAGAGCAGGAGTTCTACTTCAGCCAGATCAGGCCTGCCAAGAAACTGCGTTTCACAGGCCTTGGTAAGAGATGTTCCCGGTAGGCTGTGAGAGCACTGTGGAGAGCCAGTTGCTTTAGCTTCCCACAGAGCTGGAAGCAAGATGCCTTGGGGCCTCTCTCTCCCTTTGGACACAAGGCAGCCTTTTGGGCCTGGCAGCTCTAGGCCAATGGAGCACACCCACAGCAGAAGTTCTACTTCAGGCAGATCAGTCCTGCCCAGAAACTGCGTTTCACAGCCCTTGGTAAGAGATGTTCACGGTAGGCTGTGAGAGCACTGGGCAGAACCAGTTGTTTTTTAGCTTCCCAAAGTGCTGGAGGCAAGATGCTTTGGGGCCTCTCTCACCCTTTGGAAACAAGGCAGCCCTTAGGTCCTGGTAGCTCTAGGCCTATGTAGCACAACCAGAACAGAAGTTCTACTTCAGCCAGGTCAGGCCTGCCAAGAAACTGCGTTTCACAGGCCTTTCAAAGAGATGTTCTCTTAGGCTGTAAGAGCACTGGGCAGAGCCAGCTGTTTCTTAGCTTCCCGAAGAGCTGGGAGCAAGATGCTTTGGGTCCACTCTCCGTCTTTGGAAACAAGGCAGCCCTTTGGGCCTGGCAGCTCTAGGGCAATGGAGCACACCCAGAGCAGAAGTTCTACTTCAGCCAGATCAGGCCTGCCAGGAAACTGCGTTTCACAGGCCTTGGTAAGAGATGTTCCCGGTAGGCTGTAAGAGCACTGGGCAGAGCCAGTTGTTTCTTACCTTCCTGAAAAGCTGGAAGCAAGATGCTTGGGACCCCTCTGCCCGTTTGGGAACAAGGCAGCCTTTTGGGTCGGGAAGCTCTAGGCCAATGGAGCACACGCAGAGCAGGAGTTCTACTTCAGCCTGATCAGGCCTGCAAAGAAACAGCGTTTGACAGGCCTTGGTAAGAGATGTTCCCGGTAGGTGTAAGAGCACTGGGAAGAGCCAGTTGTTTCTTAGCTTCGCAAAGACCGGGAAGCAAGATGCTTTGGGCCTCTCTGCCCCTTGGAAACAGGGCAGCACTTTGGGCCTGGCAGCTCTAGGGCAATGGAGCACACCCAGAGCCGGAGTTCTACTTCAGCCAGATGAGGCCTGCCAAGAAACTGCGTTTCACAGGCCTTTCAAAGACATGTTCCCGGTAGGCTGTAAGAGCACGGGGCAGAGCGAGTTGGTTCTTAGCTTCCCAGAGAGCTGGAAGCAAGATGCTTTGGGGCCTCTCTGCCCCTTTGGAAACAAGGCAGCACCTTGGGCCTGGCAGCTCTAGGCCAATGGAGCACACCCAGAGCAGAAGTTCTACCTCAGCCAGATAAGGCCTGCCAAGAAACTGCGTTTCAAAGGCTTTGGTAAGAGATGTTCCCGGTAGGCTGTAAGAGCACTGGGCAACGCCAGATGTTTCTTAGCTTCCCGAAGAGCTGGAAGCAAGATGCTTTGGGGCCTCTCATCCCCTTTGCAAACAAGGCCGACCTTTGGGCCAGGCAGCTCTAGGCCAATGGAGCACACCCAGAGCAGAAGTTCTACCTCAGCCAGATAAGGCCTGCCAAGAAACTGCGTTTCAAAGGCTTTGGTAAGAGATGTTCCCGCTACTCTGTTAGAGCACTGGGCAGAGCCATTTGTTTCTTAGCTTCCCAAAGAGCTGGAAGCAAGATGCTTTGGGGGCTCCCTGCCCCTTTGCCAACAAGGGTGACCTTTGGGCCTTTCAGCTCTAGGCCAATGGAGCACACCCAGAGCAGAAGTCCTACTTCAGCCAGATCAGGCCTGCCAAGGAACTGCGTTTCAGAGGCCTTTGTATGTGACGTTCCCGGTAGGCTGTGAGAGCACGGTGCAGAGCCAGTTGTTTCCTTGTTTCCCAAACAGCTGGAAGCAAGACGCTTTGGGGCCTCTCTGCCCCTTTGGAAACAAGGCAGCACGTTGGGTCTGGCAGCTCTAGGGCAATGGAGCACAACCAGAGCCGAAGTTCTACTTCTTCCAGATCAGGCCTGCCTAGACAGTGCGTTTCACAGGCCTTGATAAGAGATGTTCTCTTAGGCTATAAGAGCACTGGGCACAGCCAGTTGTTTCTTAGCTTCCCAAGAGGTGGAAGCAAGATGCTTTGGGGCCTCTCTCCCCCTTTGGAAACAAGGCAGCCCTTTGGGCCTTTCAGCTCTAGGGCAATGGAGCACACCCAGAGCAGAAGTTCTACCTCAGCCAGATCAGGCCTGCCAAGAAACTGCTTTTCACAGGCCTTCGTAAGAGGTGTTCCCGGAAGGCTGTAAGAGTACCTGGCAGAGCGAGTTGTTTCTTAGCTTCAAAAACAGCTGGAAGCAACATGATTTGGGGCCTCTCTCCCCCTTTGGAAACAAAGCAGCCTTTGTGCCTGGCAGCTCTAGGCCAAAGTAGCACACCCAGAGCACAAGTTCTACCTCAGCCAGATAAGGCCTGTCAAGAAGCTGCGTTTCACAGGCCTTTGTATGTGACGTTCCCGGTTGGCTTTGAGAGCACTGTGCAGAGCCAGTTGTTTTAGCTTCCCAGAGAGCAGGAAGCAAGATGCTTTGGGGCCTCTCTCACACTTTGGAAATAAAGGCAGCCCTTTGGGCCTGGCAGCCCTAGGCCAATGGAGTACACCCAGAGCACAAGTTCTACCTCAGCCAGATCAGGCCTTCCAAGAAACTGCGTTCACAGGCCTTTCTCTGTCACGTTGCCGGTAGGCTGTGAGAGCACTGTGCAGAGCCAGTTGTTTCTTAGCTTCCCAAAGATTTGGAAGCAAGATGCTTTGGGGACTCTCAGCCCCTTTGGAAACAAGGCGGCCCTTTGGGCCTGGCAGCTCTAGGCCAAAGTAGCACGCCCAGAGCAGGAGTTCTACTTCAGCCAGATCAGGCCTGCCAAGAAACTGCGTTTCACAGGCCTTGGTAAGAGATGTTCCCGGTAGGCTGTGAGAGCACTGTGGAGAGCCAGTTGCTTTAGCTTCCCACAGAGCTGGAAGCAAGATGCCTTCGGGCCTCTCTCTCCCTTTGGACACAAGGCAGCCTTTTGGGCCTGGCAGCTCTAGGCCAATGGAGCACACCCACAGCAGAAGTTCTACTTCAGGCAGATCAGTCCTGCCCAGAAACTGCGTTTCACAGCCCTTGGTAAGAGATGTTCACGGTAGGCTGTGAGAGCACTGGGCAGAACCAGTTGTTTTTTAGCTTCCCAAAGTGCTGGAGGCAAGATGCTTTGGGGCCTCTCTCACCCTTTGGAAACAAGGCAGCCCTTAGGTCCTGGTAGCTTTAGGCCTATGTAGCACAACCAGAACAGAAGTTCTACTTCAGCCAGGTCAGGCCTGCCAAGAAACTGCGTTTCACAGGCCTTTCAAAGAGATGTTCTCTTAGGCTGTAAGAGCACTGGGCAGAGCCAGCTGTTTCTTAGCTTCCCGAAGAGCTGGGAGCAAGATGCTTTGGGTCCACTCTCCGTCTTTGGAAACAAGGCAGCCCTTTGGGCCTGGCAGCTCTAGGGCAATGGAGCACACCCAGAGCAGAAGTTCTACTTCAGCCAGATCAGGCCTGCCAGGAAACTGCGTTTCACAGGCCTTGGTAAGAGATGTTCCCGGTAGGCTGTAAGAGCACTGGGCAGAGCCAGTTGTTTCTTACCTTCCTGAAAAGCTGGAAGCAAGATGCTTGGGACCCCTCTGCCCGTTTGGGAACAAGGCAGCCTTTTGGGTCGGGAAGCTCTAGGCCAATGGAGCACACGCAGAGCAGGAGTTCTACTTCAGCCTGATCAGGCCTGCAAAGAAACAGCGTTTGACAGGCCTTGGTAAGAGATGTTCCCGGTAGGTGTAAGAGCACTGGGCAGAGCCAGTTGTTTCTTAGCTTCGCAAAGACCGGGAAGCAAGATGCTTTGGGCCTCTCTGCCCCTTGGAAACAGGGCAGCACTTTGGGCCTGGCAGCTCTAGGGCAATGGAGCACACCCAGAGCCGGAGTTCTACTTCAGCCAGATGAGGCCTGCCAAGAAACTGCGTTTCACAGGCCTTTCAAAGACATGTTCCCGGTAGGCTGTAAGAGCACGGGGCAGAGCGAGTTGGTTCTTAGCTTCCCAGAGAGCTGGAAGCAAGATGCTTTGGGGCCTCTCTGCCCCTTTGGAAACAAGGCAGCACCTTGGGCCTGGCAGCTCTAGGCCATGGAGCACACCCAGAGCAGAAGTTCTACTTCGGCCAGTTCAGGCCACCAACAAACTGCGTTTCACAGGCCTTGGTAAGAGATGTTCCCGGTAGGCTGTAAGAGCACTGGGCAACGCCAGATGTTTCTTAGCTTCCCGAAGAGCTGGAAGCAAGATGCTTTGGGGCCTCTCATCCCCTTTGCAAACAAGGCCGACCTTTGGGCCAGGCAGCTCTAGGCCAATGGAGCACACCCAGAGCAGAAGTTCTACCTCAGCCAGATAAGGCCTGCCAAGAAACTGCGTTTCAAAGGCTTTGGTAAGAGATGTTCCCGGTACTCTGTTAGAGCACTGGGCAGAGCCATTTGTTTCTTAGCTTCCCAAAGAGCTGGAAGCAAGATGCTTTGGGGGCTCCCTGCCCCTTTGCCAACAAGGGTGACCTTTGGGCCTTTCAGCTCTAGGCCAATGGAGCACACCCAGAGCAGAAGTCCTACTTCAGCCAGATCAGGCCTGCCAAGGAACTGCGTTTCAGAGGCCTTTGTATGTGACGTTCCCGGTAGGCTGTGAGAGCACGGTGCAGAGCCAGTTGTTTCCTTGTTTCCCAAACAGCTGGAAGCAAGACGCTTTGGGGCCTCTCTGCCCCTTTGGAAACAAGGCAGCACGTTGGGTCTGGCAGCTCTAGGGCAATGGAGCACAACCAGAGCCGAAGTTCTACTTCTTCCAGATCAGGCCTGCCTAGACAGTGCGTTTCACAGGCCTTGATAAGAGATGTTCTCTTAGGCTATAAGAGCACTGGGCACAGCCAGTTGTTTCTTAGCTTCCCAAGAGGTGGAAGCAAGATGCTTTGGGGCCTCTCTCCCCCTTTGGAAACAAGGCAGCCCTTTGGGCCTTTCAGCTCTAGGGCAATGGAGCACACCCAGAGCAGAAGTTCTACCTCAGCCAGATCAGGCCTGCCAAGAAACTGCTTTTCACAGGCCTTCGTAAGAGGTGTTCCCGGAAGGCTGTAAGAGTACCTGGCAGAGCGAGTTGTTTCTTAGCTTCAAAAACAGCTGGAAGCAACATGATTTGGGGCCTCTCTCCCCCTTTGGAAACAAAGCAGCCTTTGTGCCTGGCAGCTCTAGGCCAAAGTAGCACACCCAGAGCACAAGTTCTACCTCAGCCAGATAAGGCCTGTCAAGAAGCTGCGTTTCACAGGCCTTTGTATGTGACGTTCCCGGTTGGCTTTGAGAGCACTGTGCAGAGCCAGTTGTTTTAGCTTCCCAGAGAGCAGGAAGCAAGATGCTTTGGGGCCTCTCTCACACTTTGGAAATAAAGGCAGCCCTTTGGGCCTGGCAGCCCTAGGCCAATGGAGTACACCCAGAGCACAAGTTCTACCTCAGCCAGATCAGGCCTTCCAAGAAACTGCGTTCACAGGCCTTTCTCTGTCACGTTGCCGGTAGGCTGTGAGAGCACTGTGCAGAGCCAGTTGTTTCTTAGCTTCCCAAAGATTTGGAAGCAAGATGCTTTGGGGACTCTCAGCCCCTTTGGAAACAAGGCGGCCCTTTGGGCCTGGCAGCTCTAGGCCAAAGTAGCACGCCCAGAGCAGGAGTTCTACTTCAGCCAGATCAGGCCTGCCAAGAAACTGCGTTTCACAGGCCTTGGTAAGAGATGTTCCCGGTAGGCTGTGAGAGCACTGTGGAGAGCCAGTTGCTTTAGCTTCCCACAGAGCTGGAAGCAAGATGCCTTGGGGCCTCTCTCTCCCTTTGGACACAAGGCAGCCTTTTGGGCCTGGCAGCTCTAGGCCAATGGAGCACACCCACAGCAGAAGTTCTACTTCAGGCAGATCAGTCCTGCCCAGAAACTGCGTTTCACAGCCCTTGGTAAGAGATGTTCACGGTAGGCTGTGAGAGCACTGGGCAGAACCAGTTGTTTTTTAGCTTCCCAAAGTGCTGGAGGCAAGATGCTTTGGGGCCTCTCTCACCCTTTGGAAACAAGGCAGCCCTTAGGTCCTGGTAGCTCTAGGCCTATGTAGCACAACCAGAACAGAAGTTCTACTTCAGCCAGGTCAGGCCTGCCAAGAAACTGCGTTTCACAGGCCTTTCAAAGAGATGTTCTCTTAGGCTGTAAGAGCACTGGGCAGAGCCAGCTGTTTCTTAGCTTCCCGAAGAGCTGGGAGCAAGATGCTTTGGGTCCACTCTCCGTCTTTGGAAACAAGGCAGCCCTTTGGGCCTGGCAGCTCTAGGGCAATGGAGCACACCCAGAGCAGAAGTTCTACTTCAGCCAGATCAGGCCTGCCAGGAAACTGCGTTTCACAGGCCTTGGTAAGAGATGTTCCCGGTAGGCTGTAAGAGCACTGGGCAGAGCCAGTTGTTTCTTACCTTCCTGAAAAGCTGGAAGCAAGATGCTTGGGACCCCTCTGCCCGTTTGGGAACAAGGCAGCCTTTTGGGTCGGGAAGCTCTAGGCCAATGGAGCACACGCAGAGCAGGAGTTCTACTTCAGCCTGATCAGGCCTGCAAAGAAACAGCGTTTGACAGGCCTTGGTAAGAGATGTTCCCGGTAGGTGTAAGAGCACTGGGCAGAGCCAGTTGTTTCTTAGCTTCGCAAAGACCGGGAAGCAAGATGCTTTGGGCCTCTCTGCCCCTTGGAAACAGGGCAGCACTTTGGGCCTGGCAGCTCTAGGGCAATGGAGCACACCCAGAGCCGGAGTTCTACTTCAGCCAGATGAGGCCTGCCAAGAAACTGCGTTTCACAGGCCTTTCAAAGACATGTTCCCGGTAGGCTGTAAGAGCACGGGGCAGAGCGAGTTGGTTCTTAGCTTCCCAGAGAGCTGGAAGCAAGATGCTTTGGGGCCTCTCTGCCCCTTTGGAAACAAGGCAGCACCTTGGGCCTGGCAGCTCTAGGCCATGGAGCACACCCAGAGCAGAAGTTCTACTTCGGCCAGTTCAGGCCACCAACAAACTGCGTTTCACAGGCCTTGGTAAGAGATGTTCCCGGTAGGCTGTAAGAGCACTGGGCAACGCCAGATGTTTCTTAGCTTCCCGAAGAGCTGGAAGCAAGATGCTTTGGGGCCTCTCATCCCCTTTGCAAACAAGGCCGACCTTTGGGCCAGGCAGCTCTAGGCCAATGGAGCACACCCAGAGCAGAAGTTCTACCTCAGCCAGATAAGGCCTGCCAAGAAACTGCGTTTCAAAGGCTTTGGTAAGAGATGTTCCCGGTACTCTGTTAGAGCACTGGGCAGAGCCATTTGTTTCTTAGCTTCCCAAAGAGCTGGAAGCAAGATGCTTTGGGGGCTCCCTGCCCCTTTGCCAACAAGGGTGACCTTTGGGCCTTTCAGCTCTAGGCCAATGGAGCACACCCAGAGCAGAAGTCCTACTTCAGCCAGATCAGGCCTGCCAAGGAACTGCGTTTCAGAGGCCTTTGTATGTGACGTTCCCGGTAGGCTGTGAGAGCACGGTGCAGAGCCAGTTGTTTCCTTGTTTCCCAAACAGCTGGAAGCAAGACGCTTTGGGGCCTCTCTGCCCCTTTGGAAACAAGGCAGCACGTTGGGTCTGGCAGCTCTAGGGCAATGGAGCACAACCAGAGCCGAAGTTCTACTTCTTCCAGATCAGGCCTGCCTAGACAGTGCGTTTCACAGGCCTTGATAAGAGATGTTCTCTTAGGCTATAAGAGCACTGGGCACAGCCAGTTGTTTCTTAGCTTCCCAAGAGGTGGAAGCAAGATGCTTTGGGGCCTCTCTCCCCCTTTGGAAACAAGGCAGCCCTTTGGGCCTTTCAGCTCTAGGGCAATGGAGCACACCCAGAGCAGAAGTTCTACCTCAGCCAGATCAGGCCTGCCAAGAAACTGCTTTTCACAGGCCTTCGTAAGAGGTGTTCCCGGAAGGCTGTAAGAGTACCTGGCAGAGCGAGTTGTTTCTTAGCTTCAAAAACAGCTGGAAGCAACATGATTTGGGGCCTCTCTCCCCCTTTGGAAACAAAGCAGCCTTTGTGCCTGGCAGCTCTAGGCCAAAGTAGCACACCCAGAGCACAAGTTCTACCTCAGCCAGATAAGGCCTGTCAAGAAGCTGCGTTTCACAGGCCTTTGTATGTGACGTTCCCGGTTGGCTTTGAGAGCACTGTGCAGAGCCAGTTGTTTTAGCTTCCCAGAGAGCAGGAAGCAAGATGCTTTGGGGCCTCTCTCACACTTTGGAAATAAAGGCAGCCCTTTGGGCCTGGCAGCCCTAGGCCAATGGAGTACACCCAGAGCAGAAGTTCTACCTCAGCCAGATCAGGCCTTCCAAGAAACTGCGTTCACAGGCCTTTCTCTGTCACGTTGCCGGTAGGCTGTGAGAGCACTGTGCAGAGCCAGTTGTTTCTTAGCTTCCCAAAGATTTGGAAGCAAGATGCTTTGGGGACTCTCAGCCCCTTTGGAAACAAGGCGGCCCTTTGGGCCTGGCAGCTCTAGGCCAAAGTAGCACGCCCAGAGCAGGAGTTCTACTTCAGCCAGATCAGGCCTGCCAAGAAACTGCGTTTCACAGGCCTTGGTAAGAGATGTTCCCGGTAGGCTGTGAGAGCACTGTGGAGAGCCAGTTGCTTTAGCTTCCCACAGAGCTGGAAGCAAGATGCCTTGGGGCCTCTCTCTCCCTTTGGACACAAGGCAGCCTTTTGGGCCTGGCAGCTCTAGGCCAATGGAGCACACCCACAGCAGAAGTTCTACTTCAGGCAGATCAGTCCTGCCCAGAAACTGCGTTTCACAGCCCTTGGTAAGAGATGTTCACGGTAGGCTGTGAGAGCACTGGGCAGAACCAGTTGTTTTTTAGCTTCCCAAAGTGCTGGAGGCAAGATGCTTTGGGGCCTCTCTCACCCTTTGGAAACAAGGCAGCCCTTAGGTCCTGGTAGCTCTAGGCCTATGTAGCACAACCAGAACAGAAGTTCTACTTCAGCCAGGTCAGGCCTGCCAAGAAACTGCGTTTCACAGGCCTTTCAAAGAGATGTTCTCTTAGGCTGTAAGAGCACTGGGCAGAGCCAGCTGTTTCTTAGCTTCCCGAAGAGCTGGGAGCAAGATGCTTTGGGTCCACTCTCCGTCTTTGGAAACAAGGCAGCCCTTTGGGCCTGGCAGCTCTAGGGCAATGGAGCACACCCAGAGCAGAAGTTCTACTTCAGCCAGATCAGGCCTGCCAGGAAACTGCGTTTCACAGGCCTTGGTAAGAGATGTTCCCGGTAGGCTGTAAGAGCACTGGGCAGAGCCAGTTGTTTCTTACCTTCCTGAAAAGCTGGAAGCAAGATGCTTGGGACCCCTCTGCCCGTTTGGGAACAAGGCAGCCTTTTGGGTCGGGAAGCTCTAGGCCAATGGAGCACACGCAGAGCAGGAGTTCTACTTCAGCCTGATCAGGCCTGCAAAGAAACAGCGTTTGACAGGCCTTGGTAAGAGATGTTCCCGGTAGGTGTAAGAGCACTGGGCAGAGCCAGTTGTTTCTTAGCTTCGCAAAGACCGGGAAGCAAGATGCTTTGGGCCTCTCTGCCCCTTGGAAACAGGGCAGCACTTTGGGCCTGGCAGCTCTAGGGCAATGGAGCACACCCAGAGCCGGAGTTCTACTTCAGCCAGATGAGGCCTGTCAAGAAACTGCGTTTCACAGGCCTTTCAAAGACATGTTCCCGGTAGGCTGTAAGAGCACGGGGCAGAGCGAGTTGGTTCTTAGCTTCCCAGAGAGCTGGAAGCAAGATGCTTTGGGGCCTCTCTGCCCCTTTGGAAACAAGGCAGCACCTTGGGCCTGGCAGCTCTAGGCCATGGAGCACACCCAGAGCAGAAGTTCTACTTCGGCCAGTTCAGGCCACCAACAAACTGCGTTTCACAGGCCTTGGTAAGAGATGTTCCCGGTAGGCTGTAAGAGCACTGGGCAACGCCAGATGTTTCTTAGCTTCCCGAAGAGCTGGAAGGAAGATGCTTTGGGGCCTCTCATCCCCTTTGCAAACAAGGCCGACCTTTGGGCCAGGCAGCTCTAGGCCAATGGAGCACACCCAGAGCAGAAGTTCTACCTCAGCCAGATAAGGCCTGCCAAGAAACTGCGTTTCAAAGGCTTTGGTAAGAGATGTTCCCGGTACTCTGTTAGAGCACTGGGCAGAGCCATTTGTTTCTTAGCTTCCCAAAGAGCTGGAAGCAAGATGCTTTGGGGGCTCCCTGCCCCTTTGCCAACAAGGGTGACCTTTGGGCCTTTCAGCTCTAGGCCAATGGAGCACACCCAGAGCAGAAGTCCTACTTCAGCCAGATCAGGCCTGCCAAGGAACTGCGTTTCAGAGGCCTTTGTATGTGACGTTCCCGGTAGGCTGTGAGAGCACGGTGCAGAGCCAGTTGTTTCCTTGTTTCCCAAACAGCTGGAAGCAAGACGCTTTGGGGCCTCTCTGCCCCTTTGGAAACAAGGCAGCACGTTGGGTCTGGCAGCTCTAGGGCAATGGAGCACAACCAGAGCCGAAGTTCTACTTCTTCCAGATCAGGCCTGCCTAGACAGTGCGTTTCACAGGCCTTGATAAGAGATGTTCTCTTAGGCTATAAGAGCACTGGGCACAGCCAGTTGTTTCTTAGCTTCCCAAGAGGTGGAAGCAAGATGCTTTGGGGCCTCTCTCCCCCTTTGGAAACAAGGCAGCCCTTTGGGCCTTTCAGCTCTAGGGCAATGGAGCACACCCAGAGCAGAAGTTCTACCTCAGCCAGATCAGGCCTGCCAAGAAACTGCTTTTCACAGGCCTTCGTAAGAGGTGTTCCCGGAAGGCTGTAAGAGTACCTGGCAGAGCGAGTTGTTTCTTAGCTTCAAAAACAGCTGGAAGCAACATGATTTGGGGCCTCTCTCCCCCTTTGGAAACAAAGCAGCCTTTGTGCCTGGCAGCTCTAGGCCAAAGTAGCACACCCAGAGCACAAGTTCTACCTCAGCCAGATAAGGCCTGTCAAGAAGCTGCGTTTCACAGGCCTTTGTATGTGACGTTCCCGGTTGGCTTTGAGAGCACTGTGCAGAGCCAGTTGTTTTAGCTTCCCAGAGAGCAGGAAGCAAGATGCTTTGGGGCCTCTCTCACACTTTGGAAATAAAGGCAGCCCTTTGGGCCTGGCAGCCCTAGGCCAATGGAGTACACCCAGAGCACAAGTTCTACCTCAGCCAGATCAGGCCTTCCAAGAAACTGCGTTCACAGGCCTTTCTCTGTCACGTTGCCGGTAGGCTGTGAGAGCACTGTGCAGAGCCAGTTGTTTCTTAGCTTCCCAAAGATTTGGAAGCAAGATGCTTTGGGGACTCTCAGCCCCTTTGGAAACAAGGCGGCCCTTTGGGCCTGGCAGCTCTAGGCCAAAGTAGCACGCCCAGAGCAGGAGTTCTACTTCAGCCAGATCAGGCCTGCCAAGAAACTGCGTTTCACAGGCCTTGGTAAGAGATGTTCCCGGTAGGCTGTGAGAGCACTGTGGAGAGCCAGTTGCTTTAGCTTCCCACAGAGCTGGAAGCAAGATGCCTTGGGGCCTCTCTCTCCCTTTGGACACAAGGCAGCCTTTTGGGCCTGGCAGCTCTAGGCCAATGGAGCACACCCACAGCAGAAGTTCTACTTCAGGCAGATCAGTCCTGCCCAGAAACTGCGTTTCACAGCCCTTGGTAAGAGATGTTCACGGTAGGCTGTGAGAGCACTGGGCAGAACCAGTTGTTTTTTAGCTTCCCAAAGTGCTGGAGGCAAGATGCTTTGGGGCCTCTCTCACCCTTTGGAAACAAGGCAGCCCTTAGGTCCTGGTAGCTCTAGGCCTATGTAGCACAACCAGAACAGAAGTTCTACTTCAGCCAGGTCAGGCCTGCCAAGAAACTGCGTTTCACAGGCCTTTCAAAGAGATGTTCTCTTAGGCTGTAAGAGCACTGGGCAGAGCCAGCTGTTTCTTAGCTTCCCGAAGAGCTGGGAGCAAGATGCTTTGGGTCCACTCTCCGTCTTTGGAAACAAGGCAGCCCTTTGGGCCTGGCAGCTCTAGGGCAATGGAGCACACCCAGAGCAGAAGTTCTACTTCAGCCAGATCAGGCCTGCCAGGAAACTGCGTTTCACAGGCCTTGGTAAGAGATGTTCCCGGTAGGCTGTAAGAGCACTGGGCAGAGCCAGTTGTTTCTTACCTTCCTGAAAAGCTGGAAGCAAGATGCTTGGGACGCCTCTGCCCGTTTGGGAACAAGGCAGCCTTTTGGGTCGGGAAGCTCTAGGCCAATGGAGCACACGCAGAGCAGGAGTTCTACTTCAGCCTGATCAGGCCTGCAAAGAAACAGCGTTTGACAGGCCTTGGTAAGAGATGTTCCCGGTAGGTGTAAGAGCACTGGGCAGAGCCAGTTGTTTCTTAGCTTCGCAAAGACCGGGAAGCAAGATGCTTTGGGCCTCTCTGCCCCTTGGAAACAGGGCAGCACTTTGGGCCTGGCAGCTCTAGGGCAATGGAGCACACCCAGAGCCGGAGTTCTACTTCAGCCAGATGAGGCCTGCCAAGAAACTGCGTTTCACAGGCCTTTCAAAGACATGTTCCCGGTAGGCTGTAAGAGCACGGGGCAGAGCGAGTTGGTTCTTAGCTTCCCAGAGAGCTGGAAGCAAGATGCTTTGGGGCCTCTCTGCCCCTTTGGAAACAAGGCAGCACCTTGGGCCTGGCAGCTCTAGGCCATGGAGCACACCCAGAGCAGAAGTTCTACTTCGGCCAGTTCAGGCCACCAACAAACTGCGTTTCACAGGCCTTGGTAAGAGATGTTCCCGGTAGGCTGTAAGAGCACTGGGCAACGCCAGATGTTTCTTAGCTTCCCGAAGAGCTGGAAGCAAGATGCTTTGGGGCCTCTCATCCCCTTTGCAAACAAGGCCGACCTTTGGGCCAGGCAGCTCTAGGCCAATGGAGCACACCCAGAGCAGAAGTTCTACCTCAGCCAGATAAGGCCTGCCAAGAAACTGCGTTTCAAAGGCTTTGGTAAGAGATGTTCCCGGTACTCTGTTAGAGCACTGGGCAGAGCCATTTGTTTCTTAGCTTCCCAAAGAGCTGGAAGCAAGATGCTTTGGGGGCTCCCTGCCCCTTTGCCAACAAGGGTGACCTTTGGGCCTTTCAGCTCTAGGCCAATGGAGCACACCCAGAGCAGAAGTCCTACTTCAGCCAGATCAGGCCTGCCAAGGAACTGCGTTTCAGAGGCCTTTGTATGTGAGGTTCCCGGTAGGCTGTGAGAGCATGGTGCAGAGCCAGTTGTTTCCTTGTTTCCCAAACAGCTGGAAGCAAGACGCTTTGGGGCCTCTCTGCCCCTTTGGAAACAAGGCAGCACGTTGGGTCTGGCAGCTCTAGGGCAATGGAGCACAACCAGAGCCGAAGTTCTACTTCTTCCAGATCAGGCCTGCCTAGACAGTGCGTTTCACAGGCCTTGATAAGAGATGTTCTCTTAGGCTATAAGAGCACTGGGCACAGCCAGTTGTTTCTTAGCTTCCCAAGAGGTGGAAGCAAGATGCTTTGGGGCCTCTCTCCCCCTTTGGAAACAAGGCAGCCCTTTGGGCCTTTCAGCTCTAGGGCAATGGAGCACACCCAGAGCAGAAGTTCTACCTCAGCCAGATCAGGCCTGCCAAGAAACTGCTTTTCACAGGCCTTCGTAAGAGGTGTTCCCGGAAGGCTGTAAGAGTACCTGGCAGAGCGAGTTGTTTCTTAGCTTCAAAAACAGCTGGAAGCAACATGATTTGGGGCCTCTCTCCCCCTTTGGAAACAAAGCAGCCTTTGTGCCTGGCAGCTCTAGGCCAAAGTAGCACACCCAGAGCACAAGTTCTACCTCAGCCAGATCAGGCCTTCCAAGAAACTGCGTCTCACAGGCCTTTCTCTGTCACGTTGCCGGTAGGCTGTGAGAGCACTGTGCAGAGCCAGTTGTTTCTTAGCTTCCCAAAGATTTGGAAGCAAGATGCTTTGGGGACTCTCAGCCCCTTTGGAAACAAGGCGGCCCTTTGGGCCTGGCAGCTCTAGGCCAAAGTAGCACGCCCAGAGCAGGAGTTCTACTTCAGCCAGATCAGGCCTGCCAAGAAACTGCGTTTCACAGGCCTTGGTAAGAGATGTTCCCGGTAGGCTGTGAGAGCACTGTGGAGAGCCAGTTGCTTTAGCTTCCCACAGAGCTGGAAGCAAGATGCCTTGGGGCCTCTCTCTCCCTTTGGACACAAGGCAGCCTTTTGGGCCTGGCAGCTCTAGGCCAATGGAGCACACCCACAGCAGAAGTTCTACTTCAGGCAGATCAGTCCTGCCCAGAAACTGCGTTTCACAGCCCTTGGTAAGAGATGTTCACGGTAGGCTGTGAGAGCACTGGGCAGAACCAGTTGTTTTTTAGCTTCCCAAAGTGCTGGAGGCAAGATGCTTTGGGGCCTCTCTCACCCTTTGGAAACAAGGCAGCCCTTAGGTCCTGGTAGCTCTAGGCCTATGTAGCACAACCAGAACAGAAGTTCTACTTCAGCCAGGTCAGGCCTGCCAAGAAACTGCGTTTCACAGGCCTTTCAAAGAGATGTTCTCTTAGGCTGTAAGAGCACTGGGCAGAGCCAGCTGTTTCTTAGCTTCCCGAAGAGCTGGGAGCAAGATGCTTTGGGTCCACTCTCCGTCTTTGGAAACAAGGCAGCCCTTTGGGCCTGGCAGCTCTAGGGCAATGGAGCACACCCAGAGCAGAAGTTCTACTTCAGCCAGATCAGGCCTGCCAGGAAACTGCGTTTCACAGGCCTTGGTAAGAGATGTTCCCGGTAGGCTGTAAGAGCACTGGGCAGAGCCAGTTGTTTCTTACCTTCCTGAAAAGCTGGAAGCAAGATGCTTGGGACCCCTCTGCCCGTTTGGGAACAAGGCAGCCTTTTGGGTCGGGAAGCTCTAGGCCAATGGAGCACACGCAGAGCAGGAGTTCTACTTCAGCCTGATCAGGCCTGCAAAGAAACAGCGTTTGACAGGCCTTGGTAAGAGATGTTCCCGGTAGGTGTAAGAGCACTGGGCAGAGCCAGTTGTTTCTTAGCTTCGCAAAGACCGGGAAGCAAGATGCTTTGGGCCTCTCTGCCCCTTGGAAACAGGGCAGCACTTTGGGCCTGGCAGCTCTAGGGCAATGGAGCACACCCAGAGCCGGAGTTCTACTTCAGCCAGATGAGGCCTGCCAAGAAACTGCGTTTCACAGGCCTTTCAAAGACATGTTCCCGGTAGGCTGTAAGAGCACGGGGCAGAGCGAGTTGGTTCTTAGCTTCCCAGAGAGCTGGAAGCAAGATGCTTTGGGGCCTCTCTGCCCCTTTGGAAACAAGGCAGCACCTTGGGCCTGGCAGCTCTAGGCCATGGAGCACACCCAGAGCAGAAGTTCTACTTCGGCCAGTTCAGGCCACCAACAAACTGCGTTTCACAGGCCTTGGTAAGAGATGTTCCCGGTAGGCTGTAAGAGCACTGGGCAACGCCAGATGTTTCTTAGCTTCCCGAAGAGCTGGAAGCAAGATGCTTTGGGGCCTCTCATCCCCTTTGCAAACAAGGCCGACCTTTGGGCCAGGCAGCTCTAGGCCAATGGAGCACACCCAGAGCAGAAGTTCTACCTCAGCCAGATAAGGCCTGCCAAGAAACTGCGTTTCAAAGGCTTTGGTAAGAGATGTTCCCGGTACTCTGTTAGAGCACTGGGCAGAGCCATTTGTTTCTTAGCTTCCCAAAGAGCTGGAAGCAAGATGCTTTGGGGGCTCCCTGCCCCTTTGCCAACAAGGGTGACCTTTGGGCCTTTCAGCTCTAGGCCAATGGAGCACACCCAGAGCAGAAGTCCTACTTCAGCCAGATCAGGCCTGCCAAGGAACTGCGTTTCAGAGGCCTTTGTATGTGACGTTCCCGGTAGGCTGTGAGAGCACGGTGCAGAGCCAGTTGTTTCCTTGTTTCCCAAACAGCTGGAAGCAAGACGCTTTGGGGCCTCTCTGCCCCTTTGGAAACAAGGCAGCACATTGGGTCTGGCAGCTCTAGGGCAATGGAGCACAACCAGAGCCGAAGTTCTACTTCTTCCAGATCAGGCCTGCCTAGACAGTGCGTTTCACAGGCCTTGATAAGAGATGTTCTCTTAGGCTATAAGAGCACTGGGCACAGCCAGTTGTTTCTTAGCTTCCCAAGAGGTGGAAGCAAGATGCTTTGGGGCCTCTCTCCCCCTTTGCCAACAAGGCAGCCCTTTGGGCCTTTCAGCTCTAGGGCAATGGAGCACACCCAGAGCAGAAGTTCTACCTCAGCCAGATTAGGCCTGCCAAGAAACTGCTTTTCACAGGCCTTCGTAAGAGGTGTTCCCGGAAGGCTGTAAGAGTACCTGGCAGAGCGAGTTGTTTCTTAGCTTCAAAAACAGCTGGAAGCAACATGATTTGGGGCCTCTCTCCCCCTTTGGAAACAAAGCAGCCTTTGTGCCTGGCAGCTCTAGGCCAAAGTAGCACACCCAGAGCACAAGTTCTACCTCAGCCAGATCAGGCCTTCCAAGAAACTGCGTCTCACAGGCCTTTCTCTGTCACGTTGCCGGTAGGCTGTGAGAGCACTGTGCAGAGCCAGTTGTTTCTTAGCTTCCCAAAGATTTGGAAGCAAGATGCTTTGGGGACTCTCAGCCCCTTTGGAAACAAGGCGGCCCTTTGGGCCTGGCAGCTCTAGGCCAAAGTAGCACGCCCAGAGCAGGAGTTCTACTTCAGCCAGATCAGGCCTGCCAAGAAACTGCGTTTCACAGGCCTTGGTAAGAGATGTTCCCGGTAGGCTGTGAGAGCACTGTGGAGAGCCAGTTGCTTTAGCTTCCCACAGAGCTGGAAGCAAGATGCCTTGGGGCCTCTCTCTCCCTTTGGACACAAGGCAGCCTTTTGGGCCTGGCAGCTCTAGGCCAATGGAGCACACCCACAGCAGAAGTTCTACTTCAGGCAGATCAGTCCTGCCCAGAAACTGCGTTTCACAGCCCTTGGTAAGAGATGTTCACGGTAGGCTGTGAGAGCACTGGGCAGAACCAGTTGTTTTTTAGCTTCCCAAAGTGCTGGAGGCAAGATGCTTTGGGGCCTCTCTCACCCTTTGGAAACAAGGCAGCCCTTAGGTCCTGGTAGCTCTAGGCCTATGTAGCACAACCAGAACAGAAGTTCTACTTCAGCCAGGTCAGGCCTGCCAAGAAACTGCGTTTCACAGGCCTTTCAAAGAGATGTTCTCTTAGGCTGTAAGAGCACTGGGCAGAGCCAGCTGTTTCTTAGCTTCCCGAAGAGCTGGGAGCAAGATGCTTTGGGTCCACTCTCCGTCTTTGGAAACAAGGCAGCCCTTTGGGCCTGGCAGCTCTAGGGCAATGGAGCACACCCAGAGCAGAAGTTCTACTTCAGCCAGATCAGGCCTGCCAGGAAACTGCGTTTCACAGGCCTTGGTAAGAGATGTTCCCGGTAGGCTGTAAGAGCACTGGGCAGAGCCAGTTGTTTCTTACCTTCCTGAAAAGCTGGAAGCAAGATGCTTGGGACCCCTCTGCCCGTTTGGGAACAAGGCAGCCTTTTGGGTCGGGAAGCTCTAGGCCAATGGAGCACACGCAGAGCAGGAGTTCTACTTCAGCCTGATCAGGCCTGCAAAGAAACAGCGTTTGACAGGCCTTGGTAAGAGATGTTCCCGGTAGGTGTAAGAGCACTGGGCAGAGCCAGTTGTTTCTTAGCTTCGCAAAGACCGGGAAGCAAGATGCTTTGGGCCTCTCTGCCCCTTGGAAACAGGGCAGCACTTGGGGCCTGGCAGCTCTAGGGCAATGGAGCACACCCAGAGCCGGAGTTCTACTTCAGCCAGATGAGGCCTGCCAAGAAACTGCGTTTCACAGGCCTTTCAAAGACATGTTCCCGGTAGGCTGTAAGAGCACGGGGCAGAGCGAGTTGGTTCTTAGCTTCCCAGAGAGCTGGAAGCAAGATGCTTTGGGGCCTCTCTGCCCCTTTGGAAACAAGGCAGCACCTTGGGCCTGGCAGCTCTAGGCCAATGGAGCACACCCAGAGCAGAAGTTCTACTTCGGCCAGTTCAGGCCACCAACAAACTGCGTTTCACAGGCCTTGGTAAGAGATGTTCCCGGTAGGCTGTAAGAGCACTGGGCAACGCCAGATGTTTCTTAGCTTCCCGAAGAGCTGGAAGCAAGATGCTTTGGGGCCTCTCATCCCCTTTGCAAACAAGGCCGACCTTTGGGCCAGGCAGCTCTAGGCCAATGGAGCACACCCAGAGCAGAAGTTCTACCTCAGCCAGATAAGGCCTGCCAAGAAACTGCGTTTCAAAGGCTTTGGTAAGAGATGTTCCCGGTACGCTGTTAGAGCACTGGGCAGAGCCATTTGTTTCTTAGCTTCCCAAAGAGCTGGAAGCAAGATGCTTTGGGGGCTCCCTGCCCCTTTGCCAACAAGGGCGACCTTTGGGCCTTTCAGCTCTAGGCCAATGGAGCACACCCAGAGCAGAAGTCCTACTTCAGCCAGATCAGGCCTGCCAAGGAACTGCGTTTCAGAGGCCTTTGTATGTGACGTTCCCGGTAGGCTGTGAGAGCACGGTGCAGAGCCAGTTGTTTCCTTGTTTCCCAAACAGCTGGAAGCAAGACGCTTTGGGGCCTCTCTGCCCCTTTGGAAACAAGGCAGCACGTTGGGTCTGGCAGCTCTAGGGCAATGGAGCACAACCAGAGCCGAAGTTCTACTTCTTCCACATCAGGCCTGCCTAGACAGTGCGTTTCACAGGCCTTGATAAGAGATGTTCTCTTAGGCTATAAGAGCACTGGGCACAGCCAGTTGTTTCTTAGCTTCCCAAGAGGTGGAAGCAAGATGCTTTGGGGCCTCTCTCCCCCTTTGGAAACAAGGCAGCCCTTTGGGCCTTTCAGCTCTAGGGCAATGGAGCACACCCAGAGCAGAAGTTCTACCTCAGCCAGATAAGGCCTGCCAAGAAACTGCGTTTCAAAGGCTTTGGTAAGAGATGTTGCCGGTACTCTGTCAGAGCACTGGGCAGAGACAGTTGTTTCTTAGCTTCCCAAAGAGCTGGAAGCAAGATGCTTTGGGGCCTCTCTGCCCCTTTGCAAACAAGGCATCCCTTTGGGCCTTTCACCTCTAGGCCAATGGAGCACAGCCAGAGCAGAAGTCCTACTTCAGCCAGATCAGGCCTGCCAAGGAACTGCGTTTCAGAGGCCTTTGTATGTGACGTTCCCGGTAGGCTGTGAGAGCACGGTGCAGAGCCAGTTGTTTCCTTGTTTCCCAAACAGCTGGAAGCAAGACGCTTTGGGGCCTCTCTGCCCCTTTGGAAACAAGGCAGCACGTTGGGTCTGGCAGCTCTAGGGCAATGGAGCACAACCAGAGCCGAAGTTCTACTTCTTCCAGATCAGGCCTGCCTAGACAGTGCGTTTCACAGGCCTTGATAAGAGATGTTCTCTTAGGCTATAAGAGCACTGGGCACAGCCAGTTGTTTCTTAGCTTCCCAAGAGGTGGAAGCAAGATGCTTTGGGGCCTCTCTCCCCCTTTGGAAACAAGGCAGCCCTTTGGGCCTTTCAGCTCTAGGGCAATGGAGCACACCCAGAGCAGAAGTTCTACCTCAGCCAGATCAGGCCTGCCAAGAAACTGCGTTTCACAGGCCTTTCAAAGAGATGTTCTCTTAGGCTGTAAGAGCACTGGGCAGAGCCAGCTGTTTCTTAGCTTCCCGAAGAGCTGGGAGCAAGATGCTTTGGGTCCACTCTCCGTCTTTGGAAACAAGGCAGCCCTTTGGGCCTGGCAGCTCTAGGGCAATGGAGCACACCCAGAGCAGAAGTTCTACTTCAGCCAGATCAGGCCTGCCAGGAAACTGCGTTTCACAGGCCTTGGTAAGAGATGTTCCCGGTAGGCTGTAAGAGCACTGGGCAGAGCCAGTTGTTTCTTACCTTCCTGAAAAGCTGGAAGCAAGATGCTTGGGACCCCTCTGCCCGTTTGGGAACAAGGCAGCCTTTTGGGTCGGGAAGCTCTAGGCCAATGGAGCACACGCAGAGCAGGAGTTCTACTTCAGCCTGATCAGGCCTGCAAAGAAACAGCGTTTGACAGGCCTTGGTAAGAGATGTTCCCGGTAGGTGTAAGAGCACTGGGCAGAGCCAGTTGTTTCTTAGCTTCGCAAAGACCGGGAAGCAAGATGCTTTGGGCCTCTCTGCCCCTTGGAAACAGGGCAGCACTTTGGGCCTGGCAGCTCTAGGGCAATGGAGCACACCCAGAGCCGGAGTTCTACTTCAGCCAGATGAGGCCTGCCAAGAAACTGCGTTTCACAGGCCTTTCAAAGACATGTTCCCGGTAGGCTGTAAGAGCACGGGGCAGAGCGAGTTGGTTCTTAGCTTCCCAGAGAGCTGGAAGCAAGATGCTTTGGGGCCTCTCTGCCCCTTTGGAAACAAGGCAGCACCTTGGGCCTGGCAGCTCTAGGCCATGGAGCACACCCAGAGCAGAAGTTCTACTTCGGCCAGTTCAGGCCACCAACAAACTGCGTTTCACAGGCCTTGGTAAGAGATGTTCCCGGTAGGCTGTAAGAGCACTGGGCAACGCCAGATGTTTCTTAGCTTCCCGAAGAGCTGGAAGCAAGATGCTTTGGGGCCTCTCATCCCCTTTGCAAACAAGGCCGACCTTTGGGCCAGGCAGCTCTAGGCCAATGGAGCACACCCAGAGCAGAAGTTCTACCTCAGCCAGATAAGGCCTGCCAAGAAACTGCGTTTCAAAGGCTTTGGTAAGAGATGTTCCCGGTACTCTGTTAGAGCACTGGGCAGAGCCATTTGTTTCTTAGCTTCCCAAAGAGCTGGAAGCAAGATGCTTTGGGGGCTCCCTGCCCCTTTGCCAACAAGGGTGACCTTTGGGCCTTTCAGCTCTAGGCCAATGGAGCACACCCAGAGCAGAAGTCCTACTTCAGCCAGATCAGGCCTGCCAAGGAACTGCGTTTCAGAGGCCTTTGTATGTGACGTTCCCGGTAGGCTGTGAGAGCACGGTGCAGAGCCAGTTGTTTCCTTGTTTCCCAAACAGCTGGAAGCAAGACGCTTTGGGGCCTCTCTGCCCCTTTGGAAACAAGGCAGCACGTTGGGTCTGGCAGCTCTAGGGCAATGGAGCACAACCAGAGCCGAAGTTCTACTTCTTCCAGATCAGGCCTGCCTAGACAGTGCGTTTCACAGGCCTTGATAAGAGATGTTCTCTTAGGCTATAAGAGCACTGGGCACAGCCAGTTGTTTCTTAGCTTCCCAAGAGGTGGAAGCAAGATGCTTTGGGGCCTCTCTCCCCCTTTGGAAACAAGGCAGCCCTTTGGGCCTTTCAGCTCTAGGGCAATGGAGCACACCCAGAGCAGAAGTTCTACCTCAGCCAGATCAGGCCTGCCAAGAAACTGCTTTTCACAGGCCTTCGTAAGAGGTGTTCCCGGAAGGCTGTAAGAGTACCTGGCAGAGCGAGTTGTTTCTTAGCTTCAAAAACAGCTGGAAGCAACATGATTTGGGGCCTCTCTCCCCCTTTGGAAACAAAGCAGCCTTTGTGCCTGGCAGCTCTAGGCCAAAGTAGCACACCCAGAGCACAAGTTCTACCTCAGCCAGATCAGGCCTTCCAAGAAACTGCGTCTCACAGGCCTTTCTCTGTCACGTTGCCGGTAGGCTGTGAGAGCACTGTGCAGAGCCAGTTGTTTCTTAGCTTCCCAAAGATTTGGAAGCAAGATGCTTTGGGGACTCTCAGCCCCTTTGGAAACAAGGCGGCCCTTTGGGCCTGGCAGCTCTAGGCCAAAGTAGCACGCCCAGAGCAGGAGTTCTACTTCAGCCAGATCAGGCCTGCCAAGAAACTGCGTTTCACAGGCCTTGGTAAGAGATGTTCCCGGTAGGCTGTGAGAGCACTGTGGAGAGCCAGTTGCTTTAGCTTCCCACAGAGCTGGAAGCAAGATGCCTTGGGGCCTCTCTCTCCCTTTGGACACAAGGCAGCCTTTTGGGCCTGGCAGCTCTAGGCCAATGGAGCACACCCACAGCAGAAGTTCTACTTCAGGCAGATCAGTCCTGCCCAGAAACTGCGTTTCACAGCCCTTGGTAAGAGATGTTCACGGTAGGCTGTGAGAGCACTGGGCAGAACCAGTTGTTTTTTAGCTTCCCAAAGTGCTGGAGGCAAGATGCTTTGGGGCCTCTCTCACCCTTTGGAAACAAGGCAGCCCTTAGGTCCTGGTAGCTCTAGGCCTATGTAGCACAACCAGAACAGAAGTTCTACTTCAGCCAGGTCAGGCCTGCCAAGAAACTGCGTTTCACAGGCCTTTCAAAGAGATGTTCTCTTAGGCTGTAAGAGCACTGGGCAGAGCCAGCTGTTTCTTAGCTTCCCGAAGAGCTGGGAGCAAGATGCTTTGGGTCCACTCTCCGTCTTTGGAAACAAGGCAGCCCTTTGGGCCTGGCAGCTCTAGGGCAATGGAGCACACCCAGAGCAGAAGTTCTACTTCAGCCAGATCAGGCCTGCCAGGAAACTGCGTTTCACAGGCCTTGGTAAGAGATGTTCCCGGTAGGCTGTAAGAGCACTGGGCAGAGCCAGTTGTTTCTTACCTTCCTGAAAAGCTGGAAGCAAGATGCTTGGGACCCCTCTGCCCGTTTGGGAACAAGGCAGCCTTTTGGGTCGGGAAGCTCTAGGCCAATGGAGCACACGCAGAGCAGGAGTTCTACTTCAGCCTGATCAGGCCTGCAAAGAAACAGCGTTTGACAGGCCTTGGTAAGAGATGTTCCCGGTAGGTGTAAGAGCACTGGGCAGAGCCAGTTGTTTCTTAGCTTCGCAAAGACCGGGAAGCAAGATGCTTTGGGCCTCTCTGCCCCTTGGAAACAGGGCAGCACTTTGGGCCTGGCAGCTCTAGGGCAATGGAGCACACCCAGAGCCGGAGTTCTACTTCAGCCAGATGAGGCCTGCCAAGAAACTGCGTTTCACAGGCCTTTCAAAGACATGTTCCCGGTAGGCTGTAAGAGCACGGGGCAGAGCGAGTTGGTTCTTAGCTTCCCAGAGAGCTGGAAGCAAGATGCTTTGGGGCCTCTCTGCCCCTTTGGAAACAAGGCAGCACCTTGGGCCTGGCAGCTCTAGGCCAATGGAGCACACCCAGAGCAGAAGTTCTACTTCGGCCAGTTCAGGCCACCAACAAACTGCGTTTCACAGGCCTTGGTAAGAGATGTTCCCGGTAGGCTGTAAGAGCACTGGGCAACGCCAGATGTTTCTTAGCTTCCCGAAGAGCTGGAAGCAAGATGCTTTGGGGCCTCTCATCCCCTTTGCAAACAAGGCCGACCTTTGGGCCAGGCAGCTCTAGGCCAATGGAGCACACCCAGAGCAGAAGTTCTACCTCAGCCAGATAAGGCCTGCCAAGAAACTGCGTTTCAAAGGCTTTGGTAAGAGATGTTCCCGGTACGCTGTTAGAGCACTGGGCAGAGCCATTTGTTTCTTAGCTTCCCAAAGAGCTGGAAGCAAGATGCTTTGGGGGCTCCCTGCCCCTTTGCCAACAAGGGCGACCTTTGGGCCTTTCAGCTCTAGGCCAATGGAGCACACCCAGAGCAGAAGTCCTACTTCAGCCAGATCAGGCCTGCCAAGGAACTGCGTTTCAGAGGCCTTTGTATGTGACGTTCCCGGTAGGCTGTGAGAGCACGGTGCAGAGCCAGTTGTTTCCTTGTTTCCCAAACAGCTGGAAGCAAGACGCTTTGGGGCCTCTCTGCCCCTTTGGAAACAAGGCAGCACGTTGGGTCTGGCAGCTCTAGGGCAATGGAGCACAACCAGAGCCGAAGTTCTACTTCTTCCACATCAGGCCTGCCTAGACAGTGCGTTTCACAGGCCTTGATAAGAGATGTTCTCTTAGGCTATAAGAGCACTGGGCACAGCCAGTTGTTTCTTAGCTTCCCAAGAGGTGGAAGCAAGATGCTTTGGGGCCTCTCTCCCCCTTTGGAAACAAGGCAGCCCTTTGGGCCTTTCAGCTCTAGGGCAATGGAGCACACCCAGAGCAGAAGTTCTACCTCAGCCAGATAAGGCCTGCCAAGAAACTGCGTTTCAAAGGCTTTGGTAAGAGATGTTGCCGGTACTCTGTCAGAGCACTGGGCAGAGACAGTTGTTTCTTAGCTTCCCAAAGAGCTGGAAGCAAGATGCTTTGGGGCCTCTCTGCCCCTTTGCAAACAAGGCATCCCTTTGGGCCTTTCACCTCTAGGCCAATGGAGCACAGCCAGAGCAGAAGTCCTACTTCAGCCAGATCAGGCCTGCCAAGGAACTGCGTTTCAGAGGCCTTTGTATGTGACGTTCCCGGTAGGCTGTGAGAGCACGGTGCAGAGCCAGTTGTTTCCTTGTTTCCCAAACAGCTGGAAGCAAGACGCTTTGGGGCCTCTCTGCCCCTTTGGAAACAAGGCAGCACGTTGGGTCTGGCAGCTCTAGGGCAATGGAGCACAACCAGAGCCGAAGTTCTACTTCTTCCAGATCAGGCCTGCCTAGACAGTGCGTTTCACAGGCCTTGATAAGAGATGTTCTCTTAGGCTATAAGAGCACTGGGCACAGCCAGTTGTTTCTTAGCTTCCCAAGAGGTGGAAGCAAGATGCTTTGGGGCCTCTCTCCCCCTTTGGAAACAAGGCAGCCCTTTGGGCCTTTCAGCTCTAGGGCAATGGAGCACACCCAGAGCAGAAGTTCTACCTCAGCCAGATCAGGCCTGCCAAGAAACTGCTTTTCACAGGCCTTCGTAAGAGGTGTTCCCGGAAGGCT
The DNA here is from genome assembly GCF_041296235.1 of Equus asinus. Lineage (NCBI taxonomy): Eukaryota > Metazoa > Chordata > Mammalia > Perissodactyla > Equidae > Equus > Equus asinus. The sequence continues at coordinate 3,748,841 of NW_027225523.1, forward strand.
GTAAGAGTACCTGGCAGAGCGAGTTGTTTCTTAGCTTCAAAAACAGCTGGAAGCAACATGATTTGGGGCCTCTCTCCCCCTTTGGAAACAAAGCAGCCTTTGTGCCTGGCAGCTCTAGGCCAAAGTAGCACACCCAGAGCACAAGTTCTACCTCAGCCAGATAAGGCCTGTCAAGAAGCTGCGTTTCACAGGCCTTTGTATGTGACGTTCCCGGTTGGCTTTGAGAGCACTGTGCAGAGCCAGTTGTTTTAGCTTCCCAGAGAGCAGGAAGCAAGATGCTTTGGGGCCTCTCTCACACTTTGGAAATAAAGGCAGCCCTTAGGGCCTGGCAGGCCTAGGCCAATGGAGTACACCCAGAGCACAAGTTCTACCTCAGCCAGATCAGGCCTTCCAAGAAACTGCGTCTCACAGGCCTTTCTCTGTCACGTTGCCGGTAGGCTGTGAGAGCACTGTGCAGAGCCAGTTGTTTCTTAGCTTCCCAAAGATTTGGAAGCAAGATGCTTTGGGGACTCTCAGCCCCTTTGGAAACAAGGCGGCCCTTTGGGCCTGGCAGCTCTAGGCCAAAGTAGCACGCCCAGAGCAGGAGTTCTACTTCAGCCAGATCAGGCCTGCCAAGAAACTGCGTTTCACAGGCCTTGGTAAGAGATGTTCCCGGTAGGCTGTGAGAGCACTGTGGAGAGCCAGTTGCTTTAGCTTCCCACAGAGCTGGAAGCAAGATGCCTTGGGGCCTCTCTCTCCCTTTGGACACAAGGCAGCCTTTTGGGCCTGGCAGCTCTAGGCCAATGGAGCACACCCACAGCAGAAGTTCTACTTCAGGCAGATCAGTCCTGCCCAGAAACTGCGTTTCACAGCCCTTGGTAAGAGATGTTCACGGTAGGCTGTGAGAGCACTGGGCAGAACCAGTTGTTTTTTAGCTTCCCAAAGTGCTGGAGGCAAGATGCTTTGGGGCCTCTCTCACCCTTTGGAAACAAGGCAGCCCTTAGGTCCTGGTAGCTCTAGGCCTATGTAGCACAACCAGAACAGAAGTTCTACTTCAGCCAGGTCAGGCCTGCCAAGAAACTGCGTTTCACAGGCCTTTCAAAGAGATGTTCTCTTAGGCTGTAAGAGCACTGGGCAGAGCCAGCTGTTTCTTAGCTTCCCGAAGAGCTGGGAGCAAGATGCTTTGGGTCCACTCTCCGTCTCTGGAAACAAGGCAGCCCTTTGGGCCTGGCAGCTCTAGGGCAATGGAGCACACCCAGAGCAGAAGTTCTACTTCAGCCAGATCAGGCCTGCCAGGAAACTGCGTTTCACAGGCCTTGGTAAGAGATGTTCCCGGTAGGCTGTAAGAGCACTGGGCAGAGCCAGTTGTTTCTTACCTTCCTGAAAAGCTGGAAGCAAGATGCTTGGGACCCCTCTGCCCGTTTGGGAACAAGGCAGCCTTTTGGGTCGGGAAGCTCTAGGCCAATGGAGCACACGCAGAGCAGGAGTTCTACTTCAGCCTGATCAGGCCTGCAAAGAAACAGCGTTTGACAGGCCTTGGTAAGAGATGATCCCGGTAGGTGTAAGAGCACTGGGCAGAGCCAGTTGTTTCTTAGCTTCGCAAAGACCGGGAAGCAAGATGCTTTGGGCCTCTCTGCCCCTAGGAAACAGGGCAGCACTTTGGGCCTGGCAGCTCTAGGGCAATGGAGCACACCCAGAGCCGGAGTTCTACTTCAGCCAGATGAGGCCTGCCAAGAAACTGCGTTTCACAGGCCTTTCAAATACATGTTCCCGGTAGGCTGTAAGAGCACGGGCAGAGCGAGTTGGTTCTTAGCTTCCCAGAGAGCTGGAAGCAAGATGCTTTGGGGCCTCTCTGCCCCTTTGGAAACAAGGCAGCACCTTGGGCCTGGCAGCTCTAGGCCAATGGAGCACACCCAGAGCAGAAGTTCTACTTCGGCCAGTTCAGGCCACCAACAAACTGCGTTTCACAGGCCTTGGTAAGAGATGTTCCCGGTAGGCTGTAAGAGCACTGGGCAACGCCAGATGTTTCTTAGCTTCCCGAAGAGCTGGAAGCAAGATGCTTTGGGGCCTCTCATCCCCTTTGCAAACAAGGCCGACCTTTGGGCCAGGCAGCTCTAGGCCAATGGAGCACACCCACAGCAGAAGTTCTACTTCAGGCAGATCAGTCCTGCCCAGAAACTGCGTTTCACAGCCCTTGGTAAGAGATGTTCACGGTAGGCTGTGAGAGCACTGGGCAGAACCAGTTGTTTTTTAGCTTCCCAAAGTGCTGGAGGCAAGATGCTTTGGGGCCTCTCTCACCCTTTGGAAACAAGGCAGCCCTTAGGTCCTGGTAGCTCTAGGCCTATGTAGCACAACCAGAACAGAAGTTCTACTTCAGCCAGGTCAGGCCTGCCAAGAAACTGCGTTTCACAGGCCTTTCAAAGAGATGTTCTCTTAGGCTGTAAGAGCACTGGGCAGAGCCAGCTGTTTCTTAGCTTCCCGAAGAGCTGGGAGCAAGATGCTTTGGGTCCACTCTCCGTCTTTGGAAACAAGGCAGCCCTTTGGGCCTGGCAGCTCTAGGGCAATGGAGCACACCCAGAGCAGAAGTTCTACTTCAGCCAGATCAGGCCTGCCAGGAAACTGCGTTTCACAGGCCTTGGTAAGAGATGTTCCCGGTAGGCTGTAAGAGCACTGGGCAGGGCCAGTTGTTTCTTACCTTCCTGAAAAGCTGGAAGCAAGATGCTTGGGACCCCTCTGCCCGTTTGGGAACAAGGCAGCCTTTTGGGTCGGGAAGCTCTAGGCCAATGGAGCACACGCAGAGCAGGAGTTCTACTTCAGCCTGATCAGGCCTGCAAAGAAACAGCGTTTGACAGGCCTTGGTAAGAGATGTTCCCGGTAGGTGTAAGAGCACTGGGCAGAGCCAGTTGTTTCTTAGCTTCGCAAAGACCGGGAAGCAAGATGCTTTGGGCCTCTCTGCCCCTTGGAAACAGGGCAGCACTTGGGGCCTGGCAGCTCTAGGGCAATGGAGCACACCCAGAGCCGGAGTTCTACTTCAGCCAGATGAGGCCTGCCAAGAAACTGCGTTTCACAGGCCTTTCAAAGACATGTTCCCGGTAGGCTGTAAGAGCACGGGGCAGAGCGAGTTGGTTCTTAGCTTCCCAGAGAGCTGGAAGCAAGATGCTTTGGGGCCTCTCTGCCCCTTTGGAAACAAGGCAGCACCTTGGGCCTGGCAGCTCTAGGCCAATGGAGCACACCCAGAGCAGAAGTTCTACTTCGGCCAGTTCAGGCCACCAACAAACTGCGTTTCACAGGCCTTGGTAAGAGATGTTCCCGGTAGGCTGTAAGAGCACTGGGCAACGCCAGATGTTTCTTAGCTTCCCGAAGAGCTGGAAGCAAGATGCTTTGGGGCCTCTCATCCCCTTTGCAAACAAGGCCGACCTTTGGGCCAGGCAGCTCTAGGCCAATGGAGCACACCCAGAGCAGAAGTTCTACCTCAGCCAGATAAGGCCTGCCAAGAAACTGCGTTTCAAAGGCTTTGGTAAGAGATGTTCCCGGTACTCTGTTAGAGCACTGGGCAGAGCCATTTGTTTCTTAGCTTCCCAAAGAGCTGGAAGCAAGATGCTTTGGGGGCTCCCTGCCCCTTTGCCAACAAGGGCGACCTTTGGGCCTTTCAGCTCTAGGCCAATGGAGCACACCCAGAGCAGAAGTCCTACTTCAGCCAGATCAGGCCTGCCAAGGAACTGCGTTTCAGAGGCCTTTGTATGTGACGTTCCCGGTAGGCTGTGAGAGCACGGTGCAGAGCCAGTTGTTTCCTTGTTTCCCAAACAGCTGGAAGCAAGACGCTTTGGGGCCTCTCTGCCCCTTTGGAAACAAGGCAGCACGTTGGGTCTGGCAGCTCTAGGGCAATGGAGCACAACCAGAGCCGAAGTTCTACTTCTTCCAGATCAGGCCTGCCTAGACAGTGCGTTTCACAGGCCTTGATAAGAGATGTTCTCTTAGGCTATAAGAGCACTGGGCACAGCCAGTTGTTTCTTAGCTTCCCAAGAGGTGGAAGCAAGATGCTTTGGGGCCTCTCTCCCCCTTTGGAAACAAGGCAGCCCTTTGGGCCTTTCAGCTCTAGGGCAATGGAGCACACCCAGAGCAGAAGTTCTACCTCAGCCAGATAAGGCCTGCCAAGAAACTGCGTTTCAAAGGCTTTGGTAAGAGATGTTGCCGGTACTCTGTCAGAGCACTGGGCAGAGACAGTTGTTTCTTAGCTTCCCAAAGAGCTGGAAGCAAGATGCTTTGGGGCCTCTCTGCCCCTTTGCAAACAAGGCATCCCTTTGGGCCTTTCACCTCTAGGCCAATGGAGCACAGCCAGAGCAGAAGTCCTACTTCAGCCAGATCAGGCCTGCCAAGGAACTGCGTTTCAGAGGCCTTTGTATGTGACGTTCCCGGTAGGCTGTGAGAGCACGGTGCAGAGCCAGTTGTTTCCTTGTTTCCCAAACAGCTGGAAGCAAGACGCTTTGGGGCCTCTCTGCCCCTTTGGAAACAAGGCAGCACGTTGGGTCTGGCAGCTCTAGGGCAATGGAGCACAACCAGAGCCGAAGTTCTACTTCTTCCAGATCAGGCCTGCCTAGACAGTGCGTTTCACAGGCCTTGATAAGAGATGTTCTCTTAGGCTATAAGAGCACTGGGCACAGCCAGTTGTTTCTTAGCTTCCCAAGAGGTGGAAGCAAGATGCTTTGGGGCCTCTCTCCCCCTTTGGAAACAAGGCAGCCCTTTGGGCCTTTCAGCTCTAGGGCAATGGAGCACACCCAGAGCAGAAGTTCTACCTCAGCCAGATCAGGCCTGCCAAGAAACTGCTTTTCACAGGCCTTCGTAAGAGGTGTTCCCGGAAGGCTGTAAGAGTACCTGGCAGAGCGAGTTGTTTCTTAGCTTCAAAAACAGCTGGAAGCAACATGATTTGGGGCCTCTCTCCCCCTTTGGAAACAAAGCAGCCTTTGTGCCTGGCAGCTCTAGGCCAAAGTAGCACACCCAGAGCACAAGTTCTACCTCAGCCAGATAAGGCCTGTCAAGAAGCTGCGTTTCACAGGCCTTTGTATGTGACGTTCCCGGTTGGCTTTGAGAGCACTGTGCAGAGCCAGTTGTTTTAGCTTCCCAGAGAGCAGGAAGCAAGATGCTTTGGGGCCTCTCTCACACTTTGGAAATAAAGGCAGCCCTTTGGGCCTGGCAGCCCTAGGCCAATGGAGTACACCCAGAGCACAAGTTCTACCTCAGCCAGATCAGGCCTTCCAAGAAACTGCGTTCACAGGCCTTTCTCTGTCACGTTGCCGGTAGGCTGTGAGAGCACTGTGCAGAGCCAGTTGTTTCTTAGCTTCCCAAAGATTTGGAAGCAAGATGCTTTGGGGACTCTCAGCCCCTTTGGAAACAAGGCGGCCCTTTGGGCCTGGCAGCTCTAGGCCAAAGTAGCACGCCCAGAGCAGGAGTTCTACTTCAGCCAGATCAGGCCTGCCAAGAAACTGCGTTTCACAGGCCTTGGTAAGAGATGTTCCCGGTAGGCTGTGAGAGCACTGTGGAGAGCCAGTTGCTTTAGCTTCCCACAGAGCTGGAAGCAAGATGCCTTGGGGCCTCTCTCTCCCTTTGGACACAAGGCAGCCTTTTGGGCCTGGCAGCTCTAGGCCAATGGAGCACACCCACAGCAGAAGTTCTACTTCAGGCAGATCAGTCCTGCCCAGAAACTGCGTTTCACAGCCCTTGGTAAGAGATGTTCACGGTAGGCTGTGAGAGCACTGGGCAGAACCAGTTGTTTTTTAGCTTCCCAAAGTGCTGGAGGCAAGATGCTTTGGGGCCTCTCTCACCCTTTGGAAACAAGGCAGCCCTTAGGTCCTGGTAGCTCTAGGCCTATGTAGCACAACCAGAACAGAAGTTCTACTTCAGCCAGGTCAGGCCTGCCAAGAAACTGCGTTTCACAGGCCTTTCAAAGAGATGTTCTCTTAGGCTGTAAGAGCACTGGGCAGAGCCAGCTGTTTCTTAGCTTCCCGAAGAGCTGGGAGCAAGATGCTTTGGGTCCACTCTCCGTCTTTGGAAACAAGGCAGCCCTTTGGGCCTGGCAGCTCTAGGGCAATGGAGCACACCCAGAGCAGAAGTTCTACTTCAGCCAGATCAGGCCTGCCAGGAAACTGCGTTTCACAGGCCTTGGTAAGAGATGTTCCCGGTAGGCTGTAAGAGCACTGGGCAGAGCCAGTTGTTTCTTACCTTCCTGAAAAGCTGGAAGCAAGATGCTTGGGACCCCTCTGCCCGTTTGGGAACAAGGCAGCCTTTTGGGTCGGGAAGCTCTAGGCCAATGGAGCACACGCAGAGCAGGAGTTCTACTTCAGCCTGATCAGGCCTGCAAAGAAACAGCGTTTGACAGGCCTTGGTAAGAGATGTTCCCGGTAGGTGTAAGAGCACTGGGCAGAGCCAGTTGTTTCTTAGCTTCGCAAAGACCGGGAAGCAAGATGCTTTGGGCCTCTCTGCCCCTTGGAAACAGGGCAGCACTTGGGGCCTGGCAGCTCTAGGGCAATGGAGCACACCCAGAGCCGGAGTTCTACTTGAGCCAGATGAGGCCTGCCAAGAAACTGCGTTTCACAGGCCTTTCAAAGACATGTTCCCGGTAGGCTGTAAGAGCACGGGCTGAGCGAGTTGGTTCTTAGCTTCCCAGAGAGCTGGAAGCAAGATGCTTTGGGGCCTCTCTGCCCCTTTGGAAACAAGGCAGCACCTTGGGCCTGGCAGCTCTAGGCCATGGAGCACACCCAGAGCAGAAGTTCTACTTCGGCCAGTTCAGGCCACCAACAAACTGCGTTTCACAGGCCTTGGTAAGAGATGTTCCCGGTAGGCTGTAAGAGCACTGGGCAACGCCAGATGTTTCTTAGCTTCCCGAAGAGCTGGAAGCAAGATGCTTTGGGGCCTCTCATCCCCTTTGCAAACAAGGCCGACCTTTGGGCCAGGCAGCTCTAGGCCAATGAAGCACACCCAGAGCAGAAGTTCTACCTCAGCCAGATAAGGCCTGCCAAGAAACTGCGTTTCAAAGGCTTTGGTAAGAGATGTTCCCGGTACTCTGTTAGAGCACTGGGCAGAGCCATTTGTTTCTTAGCTTCCCAAAGAGCTGGAAGCAAGATGCTTTGGGGGCTCCCTGCCCCTTTGCCAACAAGGGTGACCTTTGGGCCTTTCAGCTCTAGGCCAATGGAGCACACCCAGAGCAGAAGTCCTACTTCAGCCAGATCAGGCCTGCCAAGGAACTGCGTTTCAGAGGCCTTTGTATGTGACGTTCCCGGTAGGCTGTGAGAGCACGGTGCAGAGCCAGTTGTTTCCTTGTTTCCCAAACAGCTGGAAGCAAGACGCTTTGGGGCCTCTCTGCCCCTTTGGAAACAAGGCAGCACGTTGGGTCTGGCAGCTCTAGGGCAATGGAGCACAACCAGAGCCGAAGTTCTACTTCTTCCAGATCAGGCCTGCCTAGACAGTGCGTTTCACAGGCCTTGATAAGAGATGTTCTCTTAGGCTATAAGAGCACTGGGCACAGCCAGTTGTTTCTTAGCTTCCCAAGAGGTGGAAGCAAGATGCTTTGGGGCCTCTCTCCCCCTTTGGAAACAAGGCAGCCCTTTGGGCCTTTCAGCTCTAGGGCAATGGAGCACACCCAGAGCAGAAGTTCTACCTCAGCCAGATCAGGCCTGCCAAGAAACTGCTTTTCACAGGCCTTCGTAAGAGGTGTTCCCGGAAGGCTGTAAGAGTACCTGGCAGAGCGAGTTGTTTCTTAGCTTCAAAAACAGCTGGAAGCAACATGATTTGGGGCCTCTCTCCCCCTTTGGAAACAAAGCAGCCTTTGTGCCTGGCAGCTCTAGGCCAAAGTAGCACACCCAGAGCACAAGTTCTACCTCAGCCAGATAAGGCCTGTCAAGAAGCTGCGTTTCACAGGCCTTTGTATGTGACGTTCCGGGTTGGCTTTGAGAGCACTGTGCAGAGCCAGTTGTTTTAGCTTCCCAGAGAGCAGGAAGCAAGATGCTTTGGGGCCTCTCTCACACTTTGGAAATAAAGGCAGCCCTTTGGGCCTGGCAGCCCTAGGCCAATGGAGTACACCCAGAGCACAAGTTCTACCTCAGCCAGATCAGGCCTTCCAAGAAACTGCGTCTCACAGGCCTTTCTCTGTCACGTTGCCGGTAGGCTGTGAGAGCACTGTGCAGAGCCAGTTGTTTCTTAGCTTCCCAAAGATTTGGAAGCAAGATGCTTTGGGGACTCTCAGCCCCTTTGGAAACAAGGCGGCCCTTTGGGCCTGGCAGCTCTAGGCCAAAGTAGCACGCCCAGAGCAGGAGTTCTACTTCAGCCAGATCAGGCCTGCCAAGAAACTGCGTTTCACAGGCCTTGGTAAGAGATGTTCCCGGTAGGCTGTGAGAGCACTGTGGAGAGCCAGTTGCTTTAGCTTCCCACAGAGCTGGAAGCAAGATGCCTTGGGGCCTCTCTCTCCCTTTGGACACAAGGCAGCCTTTTGGGCCTGGCAGCTCTAGGCCAATGGAGCACACCCACAGCAGAAGTTCTACTTCAGGCAGCTCAGTCCTGCCCAGAAACTGCGTTTCACAGCCCTTGGTAAGAGATGTTCACGGTAGGCTGTGAGAGCACTGGGCAGAACCAGTTGTTTTTTAGCTTCCCAAAGTGCTGGAGGCAAGATGCTTTGGGGCCTCTCTCACCCTTTGGAAACAAGGCAGCCCTTAGGTCCTGGTAGCTCTAGGCCTATGTAGCACAACCAGAACAGAAGTTCTACTTCAGCCAGGTCAGGCCTGCCAAGAAACTGCGTTTCACAGGCCTTTCAAAGAGATGTTCTCTTAGGCTGTAAGAGCACTGGGCAGAGCCAGCTGTTTCTTAGCTTCCCGAAGAGCTGGGAGCAAGATGCTTTGGGTCCACTCTCCGTCTTTGGAAACAAGGCAGCCCTTTGGGCCTGGCAGCTCTAGGGCAATGGAGCACACCCAGAGCAGAAGTTCTACTTCAGCCAGATCAGGCCTGCCAGGAAACTGCGTTTCACAGGCCTTGGTAAGAGATGTTCCCGGTAGGCTGTAAGAGCACTGGGCAGAGCCAGTTGTTTCTTACCTTCCTGAAAAGCTGGAAGCAAGATGCTTGGGACCCCTCTGCCCGTTTGGGAACAAGGCAGCCTTTTGGGTCGGGAAGCTCTAGGCCAATGGAGCACACGCAGAGCAGGAGTTCTACTTCAGCCTGATCAGGCCTGCAAAGAAACAGCGTTTGACAGGCCTTGGTAAGAGATGTTCCCGGTAGGTGTAAGAGCACTGGGCAGAGCCAGTTGTTTCTTAGCTTCGCAAAGACCGGGAAGCAAGATGCTTTGGGCCTCTCTGCCCCTTGGAAACAGGGCAGCACTTTGGGCCTGGCAGCTCTAGGGCAATGGAGCACACCCAGAGCCGGAGTTCTACTTCAGCCAGATGAGGCCTGCCAAGAAACTGCGTTTCACAGGCCTTTCAAAGACATGTTCCCGGTAGGCTGTAAGAGCACGGGGCAGAGCGAGTTGGTTCTTAGCTTCCCAGAGAGCTGGAAGCAAGATGCTTTGGGGCCTCTCTGCCCCTTTGGAAACAAGGCAGCACCTTGGGCCTGGCAGCTCTAGGGCAATGGAGCACACCCAGAGCAGAAGTTCTACTTCAGCCAAATCAGGCCTGCCAGGAAACGGCGTTTCACAGGCCTTGGTAAGAGATGTTCCCGGTAGGCTGTAAGAGCACTGGGCAACGCCAGATGTTTCTTAGCTTCCCGAAGAGCTGGAAGCGAGAAGCTTTGGTGCCACTCTCTCACTTTGGACTCAAGGCAGCCCTCTGGGGCAGGTAGCTCTAGCCCAGTGGAGCACACCCAGAGCAGAAGTTCTACTTGGTCCAGTTCAGGCCACCAACAAACTGCGTTTCACAGGCCTTGGTAGGAGATGTTCCCGGTAGGCTCTAAGAGCACTGGGCAATGCCAGATGTTTCTTAGCTTCCCGAAGAGATGGAAGCAAGATGCTTTGGGGCCTCTCATCCCCTTTGCAAACAAGGCGGCCCTATGGGCCAGGCAGCTCTAGGCCAATGGAGCACACCCAGAGCAGAAGTTCTACTTCGGCCAGTTCAGGCCACCAACAAACTGTGTTTCACAGGCCTTGGTAAGAGATGTTCCCGGTAGTCTGTAAGAGCACTGGGCAACGCCAGATGTTTCTTAGCTTCCCGAAGAGCTGGAAGCAAGATGCTTTGGGGCCTCTCATCCCCTTTGCAAACAAGGCCGACCTTTGGGCCAGGCAGCTCTAGGCCAATGGAGCACACCCAGAGCAGAAGTTCTACCTCAGCCAGATAAGGCCTGCCAAGAAACTGCGTTTCAAAGGCTTTGGTAAGAGATGTTCCCGGTACTCTGTTAGAGCACTGGGCAGAGCCATTTGTTTCTTAGCTTCCCAAAGAGCTGGAAGCAAGATGCTTTGGGGGCTCCCTGCCCCTTTGCCAACAAGGGCGACCTTTGGGCCTTTCAGCTCTAGGCCAATGGAGCACACCCAGAGCAGAAGTCCTACTTCAGCCAGATCAGGCCTGCCAAGGAACTGCGTTTCAGAGGCCTTTGTATGTGACGTTCCCGGTAGGCTGTGAGAGCACGGTGCAGAGCCAGTTGTTTCCTTGTTTCCCAAACAGCTGGAAGCAAGACGCTTTGGGGCCTCTCTGCCCCTTTGGAAACAAGGCAGCACGTTGGGTCTGGCAGCTCTAGGGCAATGGAGCACAACCAGAGCCGAAGTTCTACTTCTTCCAGATCAGGCCTGCCTAGACAGTGCGTTTCCCAGGCCTTGATAAGAGATGTTCTCTTAGGCTATAAGAGCACTGGGCACAGCCAGTTGTTTCTTAGCTTCCCAAGAGGTGGAAGCAAGATGCTTTGGGGCCTCTCTCCCCCTTTGGAAACAAGGCAGCCCTTTGGGCCTTTCAGCTCTAGGGCAATGGAGCACACCCAGAGCAGAAGTTCTACCTCAGCCAGATCAGGCCTGCCAAGAAACTGCTTTTCACAGGCCTTCGTAAGAGGTGTTCCCGGAAGGCTGTAAGAGTACCTGGCAGAGCGAGTTGTTTCTTAGCTTCAAAAACAGCTGGAAGCAACATGATTTGGGGCCTCTCTCCCCCTTTGGAAACAAAGCAGCCTTTGTGCCTGGCAGCTCTAGGCCAAAGTAGCACACCCAGAGCACAAGTTCTACCTCAGCCAGATAAGGCCTGTCAAGAAGCTGCGTTTCACAGGCCTTTGTATGTGACGTTCCGGGTTGGCTTTGAGAGCACTGTGCAGAGCCAGTTGTTTTAGCTTCCCAGAGAGCAGGAAGCAAGATGCTTTGGGGCCTCTCTCACACTTTGGAAATAAAGGCAGCCCTTTGGGCCTGGCAGCCCTAGGCCAATGGAGTACACCCAGAGCACAAGTTCTACCTCAGCCAGATCAGGCCTTCCAAGAAACTGCGTCTCACAGGCCTTTCTCTGTCACGTTGCCGGTAGGCTGTGAGAGCACTGTGCAGAGCCAGTTGTTTCTTAGCTTCCCAAAGATTTGGAAGCAAGATGCTTTGGGGACTCTCAGCCCCTTTGGAAACAAGGCGGCCCTTTGGGCCTGGCAGCTCTAGGCCAAAGTAGCACGCCCAGAGCAGGAGTTCTACTTCAGCCAGATCAGGCCTGCCAAGAAACTGCGTTTCACAGGCCTTGGTAAGAGATGTTCCCGGTAGGCTGTGAGAGCACTGTGGAGAGCCAGTTGCTTTAGCTTCCCACAGAGCTGGAAGCAAGATGCCTTGGGGCCTCTCTCTCCCTTTGGACACAAGGCAGCCTTTTGGGCCTGGCAGCTCTAGGCCAATGGAGCACACCCACAGCAGAAGTTCTACTTCAGGCAGATCAGTCCTGCCCAGAAACTGCGTTTCACAGCCCTTGGTAAGAGATGTTCACGGTAGGCTGTGAGAGCACTGGGCAGAACCAGTTGTTTTTTAGCTTCCCAAAGTGCTGGAGGCAAGATGCTTTGGGGCCTCTCTCACCCTTTGGAAACAAGGCAGCCCTTAGGTCCTGGTAGCTCTAGGCCTATGTAGCACAACCAGAACAGAAGTTCTACTTCAGCCAGGTCAGGCCTGCCAAGAAACTGCGTTTCACAGGCCTTTCAAAGAGATGTTCTCTTAGGCTGTAAGAGCACTGGGCAGAGCCAGCTGTTTCTTAGCTTCCCGAAGAGCTGGGAGCAAGATGCTTTGGGTCCACTCTCCGTCTTTGGAAACAAGGCAGCCCTTTGGGCCTGGCAGCTCTAGGGCAATGGAGCACACCCAGAGCAGAAGTTCTACTTCAGCCAGATCAGGCCTGCCAGGAAACTGCGTTTCACAGGCCTTGGTAAGAGATGTTCCCGGTAGGCTGTAAGAGCACTGGGCAGAGCCAGTTGTTTCTTACCTTCCTGAAAAGCTGGAAGCAAGATGCTTGGGACCCCTCTGCCCGTTTGGGAACAAGGCAGCCTTTTGGGTCGGGAAGCTCTAGGCCAATGGAGCACACGCAGAGCAGGAGTTCTACTTCAGCCTGATCAGGCCTGCAAAGAAACAGCGTTTGACAGGCCTTGGTAAGAGATGTTCCCGGTAGGTGTAAGAGCACTGGGCAGAGCCAGTTGTTTCTTAGCTTCGCAAAGACCGGGAAGCAAGATGCTTTGGGCCTCTCTGCCCCTTGGAAACAGGGCAGCACTTTGGGCCTGGCAGCTCTAGGGCAATGGAGCACACCCAGAGCCGGAGTTCTACTTCAGCCAGATGAGGCCTGCCAAGAAACTGCGTTTCACAGGCCTTTCAAAGACATGTTCCCGGTAGGCTGTAAGAGCACGGGGCAGAGCGAGTTGGTTCTTAGCTTCCCAGAGAGCTGGAAGCAAGATGCTTTGGGGCCTCTCTGCCCCTTTGGAAACAAGGCAGCACCTTGGGCCTGGCAGCTCTAGGCCAATGGAGCACACCCAGAGCAGAAGTTCTACTTCGGCCAGTTCAGGCCACCAACAAACTGCGTTTCACAGGCCTTGGTAAGAGATGTTCCCGGTAGGCTGTAAGAGCACTGGGCAACGCCAGATGTTTCTTAGCTTCCCGAAGAGCTGGAAGCAAGATGCTTTGGGGCCTCTCATCCCCTTTGCAAACAAGGCCGACCTTTGGGCCAGGCAGCTCTAGGCCAATGGAGCACACCCAGAGCAGAAGTTCTACCTCAGCCAGATAAGGCCTGCCAAGAAACTGCGTTTCAAAGGCTTTGGTAAGAGATGTTCCCGGTACGCTGTTAGAGCACTGGGCAGAGCCATTTGTTTCTTAGCTTCCCAAAGAGCTGGAAGCAAGATGCTTTGGGGGCTCCCTGCCCCTTTGCCAACAAGGGCGACCTTTGGGCCTTTCAGCTCTAGGCCAATGGAGCACACCCAGAGCAGAAGTCCTACTTCAGCCAGATCAGGCCTGCCAAGGAACTGCGTTTCAGAGGCCTTTGTATGTGACGTTCCCGGTAGGCTGTGAGAGCACGGTGCAGAGCCAGTTGTTTCCTTGTTTCCCAAACAGCTGGAAGCAAGACGCTTTGGGGCCTCTCTGCCCCTTTGGAAACAAGGCAGCACGTTGGGTCTGGCAGCTCTAGGGCAATGGAGCACAACCAGAGCCGAAGTTCTACTTCTTCCACATCAGGCCTGCCTAGACAGTGCGTTTCACAGGCCTTGATAAGAGATGTTCTCTTAGGCTATAAGAGCACTGGGCACAGCCAGTTGTTTCTTAGCTTCCCAAGAGGTGGAAGCAAGATGCTTTGGGGCCTCTCTCCCCCTTTGGAAACAAGGCAGCCCTTTGGGCCTTTCAGCTCTAGGGCAATGGAGCACACCCAGAGCAGAAGTTCTACCTCAGCCAGATAAGGCCTGCCAAGAAACTGCGTTTCAAAGGCTTTGGTAAGAGATGTTGCCGGTACTCTGTCAGAGCACTGGGCAGAGACAGTTGTTTCTTAGCTTCCCAAAGAGCTGGAAGCAAGATGCTTTGGGGCCTCTCTGCCCCTTTGCAAACAAGGCATCCCTTTGGGCCTTTCACCTCTAGGCCAATGGAGCACAGCCAGAGCAGAAGTCCTACTTCAGCCAGATCAGGCCTGCCAAGGAACTGCGTTTCAGAGGCCTTTGTATGTGACGTTCCCGGTAGGCTGTGAGAGCACGGTGCAGAGCCAGTTGTTTCCTTGTTTCCCAAACAGCTGGAAGCAAGACGCTTTGGGGCCTCTCTGCCCCTTTGGAAACAAGGCAGCACGTTGGGTCTGGCAGCTCTAGGGCAATGGAGCACAACCAGAGCCGAAGTTCTACTTCTTCCAGATCAGGCCTGCCTAGACAGTGCGTTTCACAGGCCTTGATAAGAGATGTTCTCTTAGGCTATAAGAGCACTGGGCACAGCCAGTTGTTTCTTAGCTTCCCAAGAGGTGGAAGCAAGATGCTTTGGGGCCTCTCTCCCCCTTTGGAAACAAGGCAGCCCTTTGGGCCTTTCAGCTCTAGGGCAATGGAGCACACCCAGAGCAGAAGTTCTACCTCAGCCAGATCAGGCCTGCCAAGAAACTGCTTTTCACAGGCCTTCGTAAGAGGTGTTCCCGGAAGGCTGTAAGAGTACCTGGCAGAGCGAGTTGTTTCTTAGCTTCAAAAACAGCTGGAAGCAACATGATTTGGGGCCTCTCTCCCCCTTTGGAAACAAAGCAGCCTTTGTGCCTGGCAGCTCTAGGCCAAAGTAGCACACCCAGAGCACAAGTTCTACCTCAGCCAGATAAGGCCTGTCAAGAAGCTGCGTTTCACAGGCCTTTGTATGTGACGTTCCCGGTTGGCTTTGAGAGCACTGTGCAGAGCCAGTTGTTTTAGCTTCCCAGAGAGCAGGAAGCAAGATGCTTTGGGGCCTCTCTCACACTTTGGAAATAAAGGCAGCCCTTAGGGCCTGGCAGGCCTAGGCCAATGGAGTACACCCAGAGCACAAGTTCTACCTCAGCCAGATCAGGCCTTCCAAGAAACTGCGTCTCACAGGCCTTTCTCTGTCACGTTGCCGGTAGGCTGTGAGAGCACTGTGCAGAGCCAGTTGTTTCTTAGCTTCCCAAAGATTTGGAAGCAAGATGCTTTGGGGACTCTCAGCCCCTTTGGAAACAAGGCGGCCCTTTGGGCCTGGCAGCTCTAGGCCAAAGTAGCACGCCCAGAGCAGGAGTTCTACTTCAGCCAGATCAGGCCTGCCAAGAAACTGCGTTTCACAGGCCTTGGTAAGAGATGTTCCCGGTAGGCTGTGAGAGCACTGTGGAGAGCCAGTTGCTTTAGCTTCCCACAGAGCTGGAAGCAAGATGCCTTGGGGCCTCTCTCTCCCTTTGGACACAAGGCAGCCTTTTGGGCCTGGCAGCTCTAGGCCAATGGAGCACACCCACAGCAGAAGTTCTACTTCAGGCAGATCAGTCCTGCCCAGAAACTGCGTTTCACAGCCCTTGGTAAGAGATGTTCACGGTAGGCTGTGAGAGCACTGGGCAGAACCAGTTGTTTTTTAGCTTCCCAAAGTGCTGGAGGCAAGATGCTTTGGGGCCTCTCTCACCCTTTGGAAACAAGGCAGCCCTTAGGTCCTGGTAGCTCTAGGCCTATGTAGCACAACCAGAACAGAAGTTCTACTTCAGCCAGGTCAGGCCTGCCAAGAAACTGCGTTTCACAGGCCTTTCAAAGAGATGTTCTCTTAGGCTGTAAGAGCACTGGGCAGAGCCAGCTGTTTCTTAGCTTCCCGAAGAGCTGGGAGCAAGATGCTTTGGGTCCACTCTCCGTCTCTGGAAACAAGGCAGCCCTTTGGGCCTGGCAGCTCTAGGGCAATGGAGCACACCCAGAGCAGAAGTTCTACTTCAGCCAGATCAGGCCTGCCAGGAAACTGCGTTTCACAGGCCTTGGTAAGAGATGTTCCCGGTAGGCTGTAAGAGCACTGGGCAGAGCCAGTTGTTTCTTACCTTCCTGAAAAGCTGGAAGCAAGATGCTTGGGACCCCTCTGCCCGTTTGGGAACAAGGCAGCCTTTTGGGTCGGGAAGCTCTAGGCCAATGGAGCACACGCAGAGCAGGAGTTCTACTTCAGCCTGATCAGGCCTGCAAAGAAACAGCGTTTGACAGGCCTTGGTAAGAGATGATCCCGGTAGGTGTAAGAGCACTGGGCAGAGCCAGTTGTTTCTTAGCTTCGCAAAGACCGGGAAGCAAGATGCTTTGGGCCTCTCTGCCCCTAGGAAACAGGGCAGCACTTTGGGCCTGGCAGCTCTAGGGCAATGGAGCACACCCAGAGCCGGAGTTCTACTTCAGCCAGATGAGGCCTGCCAAGAAACTGCGTTTCACAGGCCTTTCAAATACATGTTCCCGGTAGGCTGTAAGAGCACGGGCAGAGCGAGTTGGTTCTTAGCTTCCCAGAGAGCTGGAAGCAAGATGCTTTGGGGCCTCTCTGCCCCTTTGGAAACAAGGCAGCACCTTGGGCCTGGCAGCTCTAGGCCAATGGAGCACACCCAGAGCAGAAGTTCTACTTCGGCCAGTTCAGGCCACCAACAAACTGCGTTTCACAGGCCTTGGTAAGAGATGTTCCCGGTAGGCTGTAAGAGCACTGGGCAACGCCAGATGTTTCTTAGCTTCCCGAAGAGCTGGAAGCAAGATGCTTTGGGGCCTCTCATCCCCTTTGCAAACAAGGCCGACCTTTGGGCCAGGCAGCTCTAGGCCAATGGAGCACACCCACAGCAGAAGTTCTACTTCAGGCAGATCAGTCCTGCCCAGAAACTGCGTTTCACAGCCCTTGGTAAGAGATGTTCACGGTAGGCTGTGAGAGCACTGGGCAGAACCAGTTGTTTTTTAGCTTCCCAAAGTGCTGGAGGCAAGATGCTTTGGGGCCTCTCTCACCCTTTGGAAACAAGGCAGCCCTTAGGTCCTGGTAGCTCTAGGCCTATGTAGCACAACCAGAACAGAAGTTCTACTTCAGCCAGGTCAGGCCTGCCAAGAAACTGCGTTTCACAGGCCTTTCAAAGAGATGTTCTCTTAGGCTGTAAGAGCACTGGGCAGAGCCAGCTGTTTCTTAGCTTCCCGAAGAGCTGGGAGCAAGATGCTTTGGGTCCACTCTCCGTCTTTGGAAACAAGGCAGCCCTTTGGGCCTGGCAGCTCTAGGGCAATGGAGCACACCCAGAGCAGAAGTTCTACTTCAGCCAGATCAGGCCTGCCAGGAAACTGCGTTTCACAGGCCTTGGTAAGAGATGTTCCCGGTAGGCTGTAAGAGCACTGGGCAGGGCCAGTTGTTTCTTACCTTCCTGAAAAGCTGGAAGCAAGATGCTTGGGACCCCTCTGCCCGTTTGGGAACAAGGCAGCCTTTTGGGTCGGGAAGCTCTAGGCCAATGGAGCACACGCAGAGCAGGAGTTCTACTTCAGCCTGATCAGGCCTGCAAAGAAACAGCGTTTGACAGGCCTTGGTAAGAGATGTTCCCGGTAGGTGTAAGAGCACTGGGCAGAGCCAGTTGTTTCTTAGCTTCGCAAAGACCGGGAAGCAAGATGCTTTGGGCCTCTCTGCCCCTTGGAAACAGGGCAGCACTTGGGGCCTGGCAGCTCTAGGGCAATGGAGCACACCCAGAGCCGGAGTTCTACTTCAGCCAGATGAGGCCTGCCAAGAAACTGCGTTTCACAGGCCTTTCAAAGACATGTTCCCGGTAGGCTGTAAGAGCACGGGGCAGAGCGAGTTGGTTCTTAGCTTCCCAGAGAGCTGGAAGCAAGATGCTTTGGGGCCTCTCTGCCCCTTTGGAAACAAGGCAGCACCTTGGGCCTGGCAGCTCTAGGCCAATGGAGCACACCCAGAGCAGAAGTTCTACTTCGGCCAGTTCAGGCCACCAACAAACTGCGTTTCACAGGCCTTGGTAAGAGATGTTCCCGGTAGGCTGTAAGAGCACTGGGCAACGCCAGATGTTTCTTAGCTTCCCGAAGAGCTGGAAGCAAGATGCTTTGGGGCCTCTCATCCCCTTTGCAAACAAGGCCGACCTTTGGGCCAGGCAGCTCTAGGCCAATGGAGCACACCCAGAGCAGAAGTTCTACCTCAGCCAGATAAGGCCTGCCAAGAAACTGCGTTTCAAAGGCTTTGGTAAGAGATGTTCCCGGTACTCTGTTAGAGCACTGGGCAGAGCCATTTGTTTCTTAGCTTCCCAAAGAGCTGGAAGCAAGATGCTTTGGGGGCTCCCTGCCCCTTTGCCAACAAGGGCGACCTTTGGGCCTTTCAGCTCTAGGCCAATGGAGCACACCCAGAGCAGAAGTCCTACTTCAGCCAGATCAGGCCTGCCAAGGAACTGCGTTTCAGAGGCCTTTGTATGTGACGTTCCCGGTAGGCTGTGAGAGCACGGTGCAGAGCCAGTTGTTTCCTTGTTTCCCAAACAGCTGGAAGCAAGACGCTTTGGGGCCTCTCTGCCCCTTTGGAAACAAGGCAGCACGTTGGGTCTGGCAGCTCTAGGGCAATGGAGCACAACCAGAGCCGAAGTTCTACTTCTTCCAGATCAGGCCTGCCTAGACAGTGCGTTTCACAGGCCTTGATAAGAGATGTTCTCTTAGGCTATAAGAGCACTGGGCACAGCCAGTTGTTTCTTAGCTTCCCAAGAGGTGGAAGCAAGATGCTTTGGGGCCTCTCTCCCCCTTTGGAAACAAGGCAGCCCTTTGGGCCTTTCAGCTCTAGGGCAATGGAGCACACCCAGAGCAGAAGTTCTACCTCAGCCAGATAAGGCCTGCCAAGAAACTGCGTTTCAAAGGCTTTGGTAAGAGATGTTGCCGGTACTCTGTCAGAGCACTGGGCAGAGACAGTTGTTTCTTAGCTTCCCAAAGAGCTGGAAGCAAGATGCTTTGGGGCCTCTCTGCCCCTTTGCAAACAAGGCATCCCTTTGGGCCTTTCACCTCTAGGCCAATGGAGCACAGCCAGAGCAGAAGTCCTACTTCAGCCAGATCAGGCCTGCCAAGGAACTGCGTTTCAGAGGCCTTTGTATGTGACGTTCCCGGTAGGCTGTGAGAGCACGGTGCAGAGCCAGTTGTTTCCTTGTTTCCCAAACAGCTGGAAGCAAGACGCTTTGGGGCCTCTCTGCCCCTTTGGAAACAAGGCAGCACGTTGGGTCTGGCAGCTCTAGGGCAATGGAGCACAACCAGAGCCGAAGTTCTACTTCTTCCAGATCAGGCCTGCCTAGACAGTGCGTTTCACAGGCCTTGATAAGAGATGTTCTCTTAGGCTATAAGAGCACTGGGCACAGCCAGTTGTTTCTTAGCTTCCCAAGAGGTGGAAGCAAGATGCTTTGGGGCCTCTCTCCCCCTTTGGAAACAAGGCAGCCCTTTGGGCCTTTCAGCTCTAGGGCAATGGAGCACACCCAGAGCAGAAGTTCTACCTCAGCCAGATCAGGCCTGCCAAGAAACTGCTTTTCACAGGCCTTCGTAAGAGGTGTTCCCGGAAGGCTGTAAGAGTACCTGGCAGAGCGAGTTGTTTCTTAGCTTCAAAAACAGCTGGAAGCAACATGATTTGGGGCCTCTCTCCCCCTTTGGAAACAAAGCAGCCTTTGTGCCTGGCAGCTCTAGGCCAAAGTAGCACACCCAGAGCACAAGTTCTACCTCAGCCAGATAAGGCCTGTCAAGAAGCTGCGTTTCACAGGCCTTTGTATGTGACGTTCCCGGTTGGCTTTGAGAGCACTGTGCAGAGCCAGTTGTTTTAGCTTCCCAGAGAGCAGGAAGCAAGATGCTTTGGGGCCTCTCTCACACTTTGGAAATAAAGGCAGCCCTTTGGGCCTGGCAGCCCTAGGCCAATGGAGTACACCCAGAGCACAAGTTCTACCTCAGCCAGATCAGGCCTTCCAAGAAACTGCGTTCACAGGCCTTTCTCTGTCACGTTGCCGGTAGGCTGTGAGAGCACTGTGCAGAGCCAGTTGTTTCTTAGCTTCCCAAAGATTTGGAAGCAAGATGCTTTGGGGACTCTCAGCCCCTTTGGAAACAAGGCGGCCCTTTGGGCCTGGCAGCTCTAGGCCAAAGTAGCACGCCCAGAGCAGGAGTTCTACTTCAGCCAGATCAGGCCTGCCAAGAAACTGCGTTTCACAGGCCTTGGTAAGAGATGTTCCCGGTAGGCTGTGAGAGCACTGTGGAGAGCCAGTTGCTTTAGCTTCCCACAGAGCTGGAAGCAAGATGCCTTGGGGCCTCTCTCTCCCTTTGGACACAAGGCAGCCTTTTGGGCCTGGCAGCTCTAGGCCAATGGAGCACACCCACAGCAGAAGTTCTACTTCAGGCAGATCAGTCCTGCCCAGAAACTGCGTTTCACAGCCCTTGGTAAGAGATGTTCACGGTAGGCTGTGAGAGCACTGGGCAGAACCAGTTGTTTTTTAGCTTCCCAAAGTGCTGGAGGCAAGATGCTTTGGGGCCTCTCTCACCCTTTGGAAACAAGGCAGCCCTTAGGTCCTGGTAGCTCTAGGCCTATGTAGCACAACCAGAACAGAAGTTCTACTTCAGCCAGGTCAGGCCTGCCAAGAAACTGCGTTTCACAGGCCTTTCAAAGAGATGTTCTCTTAGGCTGTAAGAGCACTGGGCAGAGCCAGCTGTTTCTTAGCTTCCCGAAGAGCTGGGAGCAAGATGCTTTGGGTCCACTCTCCGTCTTTGGAAACAAGGCAGCCCTTTGGGCCTGGCAGCTCTAGGGCAATGGAGCACACCCAGAGCAGAAGTTCTACTTCAGCCAGATCAGGCCTGCCAGGAAACTGCGTTTCACAGGCCTTGGTAAGAGATGTTCCCGGTAGGCTGTAAGAGCACTGGGCAGAGCCAGTTGTTTCTTACCTTCCTGAAAAGCTGGAAGCAAGATGCTTGGGACCCCTCTGCCCGTTTGGGAACAAGGCAGCCTTTTGGGTCGGGAAGCTCTAGGCCAATGGAGCACACGCAGAGCAGGAGTTCTACTTCAGCCTGATCAGGCCTGCAAAGAAACAGCGTTTGACAGGCCTTGGTAAGAGATGTTCCCGGTAGGTGTAAGAGCACTGGGCAGAGCCAGTTGTTTCTTAGCTTCGCAAAGACCGGGAAGCAAGATGCTTTGGGCCTCTCTGCCCCTTGGAAACAGGGCAGCACTTGGGGCCTGGCAGCTCTAGGGCAATGGAGCACACCCAGAGCCGGAGTTCTACTTGAGCCAGATGAGGCCTGCCAAGAAACTGCGTTTCACAGGCCTTTCAAAGACATGTTCCCGGTAGGCTGTAAGAGCACGGGCTGAGCGAGTTGGTTCTTAGCTTCCCAGAGAGCTGGAAGCAAGATGCTTTGGGGCCTCTCTGCCCCTTTGGAAACAAGGCAGCACCTTGGGCCTGGCAGCTCTAGGCCATGGAGCACACCCAGAGCAGAAGTTCTACTTCGGCCAGTTCAGGCCACCAACAAACTGCGTTTCACAGGCCTTGGTAAGAGATGTTCCCGGTAGGCTGTAAGAGCACTGGGCAACGCCAGATGTTTCTTAGCTTCCCGAAGAGCTGGAAGCAAGATGCTTTGGGGCCTCTCATCCCCTTTGCAAACAAGGCCGACCTTTGGGCCAGGCAGCTCTAGGCCAATGAAGCACACCCAGAGCAGAAGTTCTACCTCAGCCAGATAAGGCCTGCCAAGAAACTGCGTTTCAAAGGCTTTGGTAAGAGATGTTCCCGGTACTCTGTTAGAGCACTGGGCAGAGCCATTTGTTTCTTAGCTTCCCAAAGAGCTGGAAGCAAGATGCTTTGGGGGCTCCCTGCCCCTTTGCCAACAAGGGTGACCTTTGGGCCTTTCAGCTCTAGGCCAATGGAGCACACCCAGAGCAGAAGTCCTACTTCAGCCAGATCAGGCCTGCCAAGGAACTGCGTTTCAGAGGCCTTTGTATGTGACGTTCCCGGTAGGCTGTGAGAGCACGGTGCAGAGCCAGTTGTTTCCTTGTTTCCCAAACAGCTGGAAGCAAGACGCTTTGGGGCCTCTCTGCCCCTTTGGAAACAAGGCAGCACGTTGGGTCTGGCAGCTCTAGGGCAATGGAGCACAACCAGAGCCGAAGTTCTACTTCTTCCAGATCAGGCCTGCCTAGACAGTGCGTTTCACAGGCCTTGATAAGAGATGTTCTCTTAGGCTATAAGAGCACTGGGCACAGCCAGTTGTTTCTTAGCTTCCCAAGAGGTGGAAGCAAGATGCTTTGGGGCCTCTCTCCCCCTTTGGAAACAAGGCAGCCCTTTGGGCCTTTCAGCTCTAGGGCAATGGAGCACACCCAGAGCAGAAGTTCTACCTCAGCCAGATCAGGCCTGCCAAGAAACTGCTTTTCACAGGCCTTCGTAAGAGGTGTTCCCGGAAGGCTGTAAGAGTACCTGGCAGAGCGAGTTGTTTCTTAGCTTCAAAAACAGCTGGAAGCAACATGATTTGGGGCCTCTCTCCCCCTTTGGAAACAAAGCAGCCTTTGTGCCTGGCAGCTCTAGGCCAAAGTAGCACACCCAGAGCACAAGTTCTACCTCAGCCAGATAAGGCCTGTCAAGAAGCTGCGTTTCACAGGCCTTTGTATGTGACGTTCCGGGTTGGCTTTGAGAGCACTGTGCAGAGCCAGTTGTTTTAGCTTCCCAGAGAGCAGGAAGCAAGATGCTTTGGGGCCTCTCTCACACTTTGGAAATAAAGGCAGCCCTTTGGGCCTGGCAGCCCTAGGCCAATGGAGTACACCCAGAGCACAAGTTCTACCTCAGCCAGATCAGGCCTTCCAAGAAACTGCGTCTCACAGGCCTTTCTCTGTCACGTTGCCGGTAGGCTGTGAGAGCACTGTGCAGAGCCAGTTGTTTCTTAGCTTCCCAAAGATTTGGAAGCAAGATGCTTTGGGGACTCTCAGCCCCTTTGGAAACAAGGCGGCCCTTTGGGCCTGGCAGCTCTAGGCCAAAGTAGCACGCCCAGAGCAGGAGTTCTACTTCAGCCAGATCAGGCCTGCCAAGAAACTGCGTTTCACAGGCCTTGGTAAGAGATGTTCCCGGTAGGCTGTGAGAGCACTGTGGAGAGCCAGTTGCTTTAGCTTCCCACAGAGCTGGAAGCAAGATGCCTTGGGGCCTCTCTCTCCCTTTGGACACAAGGCAGCCTTTTGGGCCTGGCAGCTCTAGGCCAATGGAGCACACCCACAGCAGAAGTTCTACTTCAGGCAGCTCAGTCCTGCCCAGAAACTGCGTTTCACAGCCCTTGGTAAGAGATGTTCACGGTAGGCTGTGAGAGCACTGGGCAGAACCAGTTGTTTTTTAGCTTCCCAAAGTGCTGGAGGCAAGATGCTTTGGGGCCTCTCTCACCCTTTGGAAACAAGGCAGCCCTTAGGTCCTGGTAGCTCTAGGCCTATGTAGCACAACCAGAACAGAAGTTCTACTTCAGCCAGGTCAGGCCTGCCAAGAAACTGCGTTTCACAGGCCTTTCAAAGAGATGTTCTCTTAGGCTGTAAGAGCACTGGGCAGAGCCAGCTGTTTCTTAGCTTCCCGAAGAGCTGGGAGCAAGATGCTTTGGGTCCACTCTCCGTCTTTGGAAACAAGGCAGCCCTTTGGGCCTGGCAGCTCTAGGGCAATGGAGCACACCCAGAGCAGAAGTTCTACTTCAGCCAGATCAGGCCTGCCAGGAAACTGCGTTTCACAGGCCTTGGTAAGAGATGTTCCCGGTAGGCTGTAAGAGCACTGGGCAGAGCCAGTTGTTTCTTACCTTCCTGAAAAGCTGGAAGCAAGATGCTTGGGACCCCTCTGCCCGTTTGGGAACAAGGCAGCCTTTTGGGTCGGGAAGCTCTAGGCCAATGGAGCACACGCAGAGCAGGAGTTCTACTTCAGCCTGATCAGGCCTGCAAAGAAACAGCGTTTGACAGGCCTTGGTAAGAGATGTTCCCGGTAGGTGTAAGAGCACTGGGCAGAGCCAGTTGTTTCTTAGCTTCGCAAAGACCGGGAAGCAAGATGCTTTGGGCCTCTCTGCCCCTTGGAAACAGGGCAGCACTTTGGGCCTGGCAGCTCTAGGGCAATGGAGCACACCCAGAGCCGGAGTTCTACTTCAGCCAGATGAGGCCTGCCAAGAAACTGCGTTTCACAGGCCTTTCAAAGACATGTTCCCGGTAGGCTGTAAGAGCACGGGGCAGAGCGAGTTGGTTCTTAGCTTCCCAGAGAGCTGGAAGCAAGATGCTTTGGGGCCTCTCTGCCCCTTTGGAAACAAGGCAGCACCTTGGGCCTGGCAGCTCTAGGGCAATGGAGCACACCCAGAGCAGAAGTTCTACTTCAGCCAAATCAGGCCTGCCAGGAAACGGCGTTTCACAGGCCTTGGTAAGAGATGTTCCCGGTAGGCTGTAAGAGCACTGGGCAACGCCAGATGTTTCTTAGCTTCCCGAAGAGCTGGAAGCGAGAAGCTTTGGTGCCACTCTCTCACTTTGGACTCAAGGCAGCCCTCTGGGGCAGGTAGCTCTAGCCCAGTGGAGCACACCCAGAGCAGAAGTTCTACTTGGTCCAGTTCAGGCCACCAACAAACTGCGTTTCACAGGCCTTGGTAGGAGATGTTCCCGGTAGGCTCTAAGAGCACTGGGCAATGCCAGATGTTTCTTAGCTTCCCGAAGAGATGGAAGCAAGATGCTTTGGGGCCTCTCATCCCCTTTGCAAACAAGGCGGCCCTATGGGCCAGGCAGCTCTAGGCCAATGGAGCACACCCAGAGCAGAAGTTCTACTTCGGCCAGTTCAGGCCACCAACAAACTGTGTTTCACAGGCCTTGGTAAGAGATGTTCCCGGTAGTCTGTAAGAGCACTGGGCAACGCCAGATGTTTCTTAGCTTCCCGAAGAGCTGGAAGCAAGATGCTTTGGGGCCTCTCATCCCCTTTGCAAACAAGGCCGACCTTTGGGCCAGGCAGCTCTAGGCCAATGGAGCACACCCAGAGCAGAAGTTCTACCTCAGCCAGATAAGGCCTGCCAAGAAACTGCGTTTCAAAGGCTTTGGTAAGAGATGTTCCCGGTACTCTGTTAGAGCACTGGGCAGAGCCATTTGTTTCTTAGCTTCCCAAAGAGCTGGAAGCAAGATGCTTTGGGGGCTCCCTGCCCCTTTGCCAACAAGGGCGACCTTTGGGCCTTTCAGCTCTAGGCCAATGGAGCACACCCAGAGCAGAAGTCCTACTTCAGCCAGATCAGGCCTGCCAAGGAACTGCGTTTCAGAGGCCTTTGTATGTGACGTTCCCGGTAGGCTGTGAGAGCACGGTGCAGAGCCAGTTGTTTCCTTGTTTCCCAAACAGCTGGAAGCAAGACGCTTTGGGGCCTCTCTGCCCCTTTGGAAACAAGGCAGCACGTTGGGTCTGGCAGCTCTAGGGCAATGGAGCACAACCAGAGCCGAAGTTCTACTTCTTCCAGATCAGGCCTGCCTAGACAGTGCGTTTCCCAGGCCTTGATAAGAGATGTTCTCTTAGGCTATAAGAGCACTGGGCACAGCCAGTTGTTTCTTAGCTTCCCAAGAGGTGGAAGCAAGATGCTTTGGGGCCTCTCTCCCCCTTTGGAAACAAGGCAGCCCTTTGGGCCTTTCAGCTCTAGGGCAATGGAGCACACCCAGAGCAGAAGTTCTACCTCAGCCAGATCAGGCCTGCCAAGAAACTGCTTTTCACAGGCCTTCGTAAGAGGTGTTCCCGGAAGGCTGTAAGAGTACCTGGCAGAGCGAGTTGTTTCTTAGCTTCAAAAACAGCTGGAAGCAACATGATTTGGGGCCTCTCTCCCCCTTTGGAAACAAAGCAGCCTTTGTGCCTGGCAGCTCTAGGCCAAAGTAGCACACCCAGAGCACAAGTTCTACCTCAGCCAGATAAGGCCTGTCAAGAAGCTGCGTTTCACAGGCCTTTGTATGTGACGTTCCGGGTTGGCTTTGAGAGCACTGTGCAGAGCCAGTTGTTTTAGCTTCCCAGAGAGCAGGAAGCAAGATGCTTTGGGGCCTCTCTCACACTTTGGAAATAAAGGCAGCCCTTTGGGCCTGGCAGCCCTAGGCCAATGGAGTACACCCAGAGCACAAGTTCTACCTCAGCCAGATCAGGCCTTCCAAGAAACTGCGTCTCACAGGCCTTTCTCTGTCACGTTGCCGGTAGGCTGTGAGAGCACTGTGCAGAGCCAGTTGTTTCTTAGCTTCCCAAAGATTTGGAAGCAAGATGCTTTGGGGACTCTCAGCCCCTTTGGAAACAAGGCGGCCCTTTGGGCCTGGCAGCTCTAGGCCAAAGTAGCACGCCCAGAGCAGGAGTTCTACTTCAGCCAGATCAGGCCTGCCAAGAAACTGCGTTTCACAGGCCTTGGTAAGAGATGTTCCCGGTAGGCTGTGAGAGCACTGTGGAGAGCCAGTTGCTTTAGCTTCCCACAGAGCTGGAAGCAAGATGCCTTGGGGCCTCTCTCTCCCTTTGGACACAAGGCAGCCTTTTGGGCCTGGCAGCTCTAGGCCAATGGAGCACACCCACAGCAGAAGTTCTACTTCAGGCAGATCAGTCCTGCCCAGAAACTGCGTTTCACAGCCCTTGGTAAGAGATGTTCACGGTAGGCTGTGAGAGCACTGGGCAGAACCAGTTGTTTTTTAGCTTCCCAAAGTGCTGGAGGCAAGATGCTTTGGGGCCTCTCTCACCCTTTGGAAACAAGGCAGCCCTTAGGTCCTGGTAGCTCTAGGCCTATGTAGCACAACCAGAACAGAAGTTCTACTTCAGCCAGGTCAGGCCTGCCAAGAAACTGCGTTTCACAGGCCTTTCAAAGAGATGTTCTCTTAGGCTGTAAGAGCACTGGGCAGAGCCAGCTGTTTCTTAGCTTCCCGAAGAGCTGGGAGCAAGATGCTTTGGGTCCACTCTCCGTCTTTGGAAACAAGGCAGCCCTTTGGGCCTGGCAGCTCTAGGGCAATGGAGCACACCCAGAGCAGAAGTTCTACTTCAGCCAGATCAGGCCTGCCAGGAAACTGCGTTTCACAGGCCTTGGTAAGAGATGTTCCCGGTAGGCTGTAAGAGCACTGGGCAGAGCCAGTTGTTTCTTACCTTCCTGAAAAGCTGGAAGCAAGATGCTTGGGACCCCTCTGCCCGTTTGGGAACAAGGCAGCCTTTTGGGTCGGGAAGCTCTAGGCCAATGGAGCACACGCAGAGCAGGAGTTCTACTTCAGCCTGATCAGGCCTGCAAAGAAACAGCGTTTGACAGGCCTTGGTAAGAGATGTTCCCGGTAGGTGTAAGAGCACTGGGCAGAGCCAGTTGTTTCTTAGCTTCGCAAAGACCGGGAAGCAAGATGCTTTGGGCCTCTCTGCCCCTTGGAAACAGGGCAGCACTTGGGGCCTGGCAGCTCTAGGGCAATGGAGCACACCCAGAGCCGGAGTTCTACTTCAGCCAGATGAGGCCTGCCAAGAAACTGCGTTTCACAGGCCTTTCAAAGACATGTTCCCGGTAGGCTGTAAGAGCACGGGGCAGAGCGAGTTGGTTCTTAGCTTCCCAGAGAGCTGGAAGCAAGATGCTTTGGGGCCTCTCTGCCCCTTTGGAAACAAGGCAGCACCTTGGGCCTGGCAGCTCTAGGCCAATGGAGCACACCCAGAGCAGAAGTTCTACTTCGGCCAGTTCAGGCCACCAACAAACTGCGTTTCACAGGCCTTGGTAAGAGATGTTCCCGGTAGGCTGTAAGAGCACTGGGCAACGCCAGATGTTTCTTAGCTTCCCGAAGAGCTGGAAGCAAGATGCTTTGGGGCCTCTCATCCCCTTTGCAAACAAGGCCGACCTTTGGGCCAGGCAGCTCTAGGCCAATGGAGCACACCCAGAGCAGAAGTTCTACCTCAGCCAGATAAGGCCTGCCAAGAAACTGCGTTTCAAAGGCTTTGGTAAGAGATGTTCCCGGTACTCTGTTAGAGCACTGGGCAGAGCCATTTGTTTCTTAGCTTCCCAAAGAGCTGGAAGCAAGATGCTTTGGGGGCTCCCTGCCCCTTTGCCAACAAGGGCGACCTTTGGTCCTTTCAGCTCTAGGCCAATGGAGCACACCCAGAGCAGAAGTCCTACTTCAGCCAGATCAGGCCTGCCAAGGAACTGCGTTTCAGAGGCCTTTGTATGTGACGTTCCCGGTAGGCTGTGAGAGCACGGTGCAGAGCCAGTTGTTTCCTTGTTTCCCAAACAGCTGGAAGCAAGACGCTTTGGGGCCTCTCTGCCCCTTTGGAAACAAGGCAGCACGTTGGGTCTGGCAGCTCTAGGGCAATGGAGCACAACCAGAGCCGAAGTTCTACTTCTTCCAGATCAGGCCTGCCTAGACAGTGCGTTTCACAGGCCTTGATAAGAGATGTTCTCTTAGGCTATAAGAGCACTGGGCACAGCCAGTTGTTTCTTAGCTTCCCAAGAGGTGGAAGCAAGATGCTTTGGGGCCTCTCTCCCCCTTTGGAAACAAGGCAGCCCTTTGGGCCTTTCAGCTCTAGGGCAATGGAGCACACCCAGAGCAGAAGTTCTACCTCAGCCAGATCAGGCCTGCCAAGAAACTGCTTTTCACAGGCCTTCGTAAGAGGTGTTCCCGGAAGGCTGTAAGAGTACCTGGCAGAGCGAGTTGTTTCTTAGCTTCAAAAACAGCTGGAAGCAACATGATTTGGGGCCTCTCTCCCCCTTTGGAAACAAAGCAGCCTTTGTGCCTGGCAGCTCTAGGCCAAAGTAGCACACCCAGAGCACAAGTTCTACCTCAGCCAGATAAGGCCTGTCAAGAAGCTGCGTTTCACAGGCCTTTGTATGTGACGTTCCGGGTTGGCTTTGAGAGCACTGTGCAGAGCCAGTTGTTTTAGCTTCCCAGAGAGCAGGAAGCAAGATGCTTTGGGGCCTCTCTCACACTTTGGAAATAAAGGCAGCCCTTTGGGCCTGGCAGCCCTAGGCCAATGGAGTACACCCAGAGCACAAGTTCTACCTCAGCCAGATCAGGCCTTCCAAGAAACTGCGTCTCACAGGCCTTTCTCTGTCACGTTGCCGGTAGGCTGTGAGAGCACTGTGCAGAGCCAGTTGTTTCTTAGCTTCCCAAAGATTTGGAAGCAAGATGCTTTGGGGACTCTCAGCCCCTTTGGAAACAAGGCGGCCCTTTGGGCCTGGCAGCTCTAGGCCAAAGTAGCACGCCCAGAGCAGGAGTTCTACTTCAGCCAGATCAGGCCTGCCAGGAAACGGCGTTTCACAGGCCTTGGTAAGAGATGTTCCCGGTAGGCTGTAAGAGCACGGGGCAACGCCAGATGTTTCTTAGCTTCCCGAAGAGCTGGAAGCAAGATGCTTTGGTGCCACTCTCTCAGTTTGGAATCAAGTCAGCCCTTTGGGGCAGGTAGCTCTAGGCCAGTGGAGCACACCCAGAGCAGAAGTTCTACTTCGGCCAGTTCAGGCCACCAACAAACTGCGTTTCACAGGCCTTGGTAAGAGATGTTCCCGGTAGGCTGTAAGAGCACTGGGCAACGCCCGATGTTTCTTAGCTTCCCGAAGAGCTGGAAGAAAGATGCTTTGGGGCCTCTCATCCCCTTTGCAAGCAAGGCGGCCCTTTGGGCCAGGCAGCTCTAGGCCAATGGAGCACACCCAGAGCAGAAGTTCTACTTCAGCTAGATCAGGCCACCAACAAAGTGCGTTTCACAGGCCTTGGTAAGAGATTTTCTCTCAGGCTGTAAGAGCACTGGGCAGAGCCAGTTGTTTCTTAGCTTCCCAAAGAGCTGGAAGCAAGATGCTTTGGGGGCTCCCTGCCCCTTTGCCAACAAGGCCGACCTTTGGGCCTTTCAGCTCTAGGCCAATGGAGCACACCGAGAGCAGAAGTTCTACCTCAGCCAGATAAGGCCTGCCAAGAAACTGCGTTTCAAAGGCTTTGGTAAGAGATGTTGCCGGTACTCTGTCAGAGCACTGGGCAGAGACAGTTGTTTCTTAGCTTCCCAAAGAGCTGGAAGCAAGATGCTTTGGGGCCTCTCTGCCCCTTTGCAAACAATGCATCCCTTTGGGCCTTTCAGCTCTAGGCCAATGGAGCACAGCCAGAGCAGAAGTCCTACTTCAGCCAGATCAGGCCTGCCAAGGAACTGCGTTTCAGAGGCCTTTGTATGTGACGTTCCCGGTAGGCTGTGAGAGCACGGTGCAGAGCCAGTTGTTTCCTTGTTTCCCAAACAGCTGGAAGCAAGACGCTTAGGGGCCTCTCTGCCCCTTTGGAAACAAGGCAGCACGTTGGGTCTGGCAGCTCTAGGGCAATGGAGCACAACCAGAGCAGAAGTTCTACTTCTTCCAGATCAGGCCTGCCTAGAAACTGCGTTTCACAGGCCTTGATAAGAGATGTTCTCTTAGGCTATAAGAGGACTGGGCACAGCCAGTTGTTTCTTAGCTTCCCAATGAGCTGGAAGCAAGATGCTTTGGGGCCTCTCTGCCCCTTTGCAAACAAGGCATCCCTTTGGGCCTTTCAGCTCTAGGGCAATGGAGCACACCCAGAGCAGAAGTTCTACCTCAGCCAGATCAGGCCTGCCAAGAAACTGCTTTTCACAGGCCTTCGTAAGAGGTGTTCCCGGAAGGCTGTAAGAGTACCTGGCGAGCGAGTTGTTTCTTAGCTTCAAAAACAGCTGGAAGCAACATGATTTGGGGCCTCTCTCCCCCTTTGGAAACAAAGCAGCCTTTGTGCCTGGCAGCTCTAGGCCAAAGTAGCACACCCAGAGCACAAGTTCTACCTCAGCCAGATAAGGCCTGTCAAGAAGCTGCGTTTCACAGGCCTTTGTATGTGACGTTCCGGGTTGGCTTTGAGAGCACTGTGCAGAGCCAGTTGTTTTAGCTTCCCAGAGAGCAGGAAGCAAGATGCTTTGGGGCCTCTCTCACACTTTGGAAATAAAGGCAGCCCTTTGGGCCTGGCAGCCCTAGGCCAATGGAGTACACCCAGAGCACAAGTTCTACCTCAGCCAGATCAGGCCTTCCAAGAAACTGCGTCTCACAGGCCTTTCTCTGTCACGTTGCCGGTAGGCTGTGAGAGCACTGTGCAGAGCCAGTTGTTTCTTAGCTTCCCAAAGATTTGGAAGCAAGATGCTTTGGGGACTCTCAGCCCCTTTGGAAACAAGGCGGCCCTTTGGGCCTGGCAGCTCTAGGCCAAAGTAGCACGCCCAGAGCAGGAGTTCTACTTCAGCCAGATCAGGCCTGCCAGGAAACGGCGTTTCACAGGCCTTGGTAAGAGATGTTCCCGGTAGGCTGTAAGAGCACGGGGCAACGCCAGATGTTTCTTAGCTTCCCGAAGAGCTGGAAGCAAGATGCTTTGGTGCCACTCTCTCAGTTTGGAATCAAGTCAGCCCTTTGGGGCAGGTAGCTCTAGGCCAGTGGAGCACACCCAGAGCAGAAGTTCTACTTCGGCCAGTTCAGGCCACCAACAAACTGCGTTTCACAGGCCTTGGTAAGAGATGTTCCCGGTAGGCTGTAAGAGCACTGGGCAACGCCCGATGTTTCTTAGCTTCCCGAAGAGCTGGAAGAAAGATGCTTTGGGGCCTCTCATCCCCTTTGCAAGCAAGGCGGCCCTTTGGGCCAGGCAGCTCTAGGCCAATGGAGCACACCCAGAGCAGAAGTTCTACTTCAGCTAGATCAGGCCACCAACAAAGTGCGTTTCACAGGCCTTGGTAAGAGATTTTCTCTCAGGCTGTAAGAGCACTGGGCAGAGCCAGTTGTTTCTTAGCTTCCCAAAGAGCTGGAAGCAAGATGCTTTGGGGGCTCCCTGCCCCTTTGCCAACAAGGCCGACCTTTGGGCCTTTCAGCTCTAGGCCAATGGAGCACACCGAGAGCAGAAGTTCTACCTCAGCCAGATAAGGCCTGCCAAGAAACTGCGTTTCAAAGGCTTTGGTAAGAGATGTTGCCGGTACTCTGTCAGAGCACTGGGCAGAGACAGTTGTTTCTTAGCTTCCCAAAGAGCTGGAAGCAAGATGCTTTGGGGCCTCTCTGCCCCTTTGCAAACAATGCATCCCTTTGGGCCTTTCAGCTCTAGGCCAATGGAGCACAGCCAGAGCAGAAGTCCTACTTCAGCCAGATCAGGCCTGCCAAGGAACTGCGTTTCAGAGGCCTTTGTATGTGACGTTCCCGGTAGGCTGTGAGAGCACGGTGCAGAGCCAGTTGTTTCCTTGTTTCCCAAACAGCTGGAAGCAAGACGCTTAGGGGCCTCTCTGCCCCTTTGGAAACAAGGCAGCACGTTGGGTCTGGCAGCTCTAGGGCAATGGAGCACAACCAGAGCAGAAGTTCTACTTCTTCCAGATCAGGCCTGCCTAGAAACTGCGTTTCACAGGCCTTGATAAGAGATGTTCTCTTAGGCTATAAGAGGACTGGGCACAGCCAGTTGTTTCTTAGCTTCCCAATGAGCTGGAAGCAAGATGCTTTGGGGCCTCTCTGCCCCTTTGCAAACAAGGCATCCCTTTGGGCCTTTCAGCTCTAGGGCAATGGAGCACACCCAGAGCAGAAGTTCTACCTCAGCCAGATCAGGCCTGCCAAGAAACTGCTTTTCACAGGCCTTCGTAAGAGGTGTTCCCGGAAGGCTGTAAGAGTACCTGGCGAGCGAGTTGTTTCTTAGCTTCAAAAACAGCTGGAAGCAACATGATTTGGGGCCTCTCTCCCCCTTTGGAAACAAAGCAGCCTTTGTGCCTGGCAGCTCTAGGCCAAAGTAGCACACCCAGAGCACAAGTTCTACCTCAGCCAGATAAGGCCTGTCAAGAAGCTGCGTTTCACAGGCCTTTGTATGTGACGTTCCCGGTTGGCTTTGAGAGCACTGTGCAGAGCCAGTTGTTTTAGCTTCCCAGAGAGCAGGAAGCAAGATGCTTTGGGGCCTCTCTCACACTTTGGAAATAAAGGCAGCCCTTTGGGCCTGGCAGCCCTAGGCCAATGGAGTACACCCAGAGCAGAAGTTCTACCTCAGCCAGATCAGGCCTTCCAAGAAACTGCGTCTCACAGGCCTTTCTCTGTCACGTTGCTGGTAGGCTGTGAGAGCACTGTGCAGAGCCAGTTGTTTCTTAGCTTCCCAAAGATTTGGAAGCAAGATACTTTGGGGACTCTCAGCCCCTTTGGAAACAAGGCGGCCCTTTGGGCCTGGCAGCTCTAGGCCAAAGTAGCACGCCCAGAGCAGGAGTTCTACTTCAGCCAGATCAGGCCTGCCAAGAAACTGCGTTTCACAGGCCTTGGTAAGAGATGTTCCCGGTAGGCTGTGAGAGCACTGTGGAGAGCCAGTTGCTTTAGCTTCCCACAGAGCTGGAAGCAAGATGCTTTGGGGCTTCTCTCTCCCTTTGGACACAAGGCAGCCGTTTGTGCCTGGCAGCTCTAGGCCAATGGAGCACACCCACAGCAGAAGTTCTACTTCAGGCAGATCAGTCCTGCCCAGAAACTGCGTTTCACAGCCCTTGGTAAGAGATGTTCACGGTAGGCTGTGAGAGCACTGGGCAGAACCAGTTGTTTTTTAGCTTCCCAAAGTGCTGGAGGCAAGATGCTTTGGGGCCTCTCTCCCCCTTTGGAAACAAGGCAGCCCTTAGGTCCTGGTAGCTCTAGGCCTATGTAGCACAACCAGAACAGAAGTTCTACTTCAGCCAGGTCAGGCCTGCCAAGAAACTGCGTTTCACAGGCCTTTCAAAGAGATGTTCTCTTAGGCTGTAAGAGCACTGGGCAGAGCCAGCTGTTTCTTAGCTTCCCGAAGAGCTGGGAGCAAGATGCTTTGGGTCCACTCTCCGTCTTTGGAAACAAGGCAGCCCTTTGGGCCTGGCAGCTCTAGGGCAATGGAGCACACCGAGAGCAGAAGTTCTACTTCAGCCAGATCAGGCCTGCCAGGAAACTGCGTTTCACAGGCCTTGGTAAGAGATGTTCCCGGTAGGCTGTAAGAGCACTGGGCAGAGCCAGTTGTTTCTTACCTTCCTGAAAAGCTGGAAGCAAGACGCTTGGGACCCCTCTGCCCGTTTGGGAACAAGGCAGCCTTTTGGGTCGGGAAGCTCTAGGCCAATGGAGCACACGCAGAGCAGGAGTTCTACTTCAGCCTGATCAGGCCTGCAAAGAAACAGCGTTTGACAGGCCTTGGTAAGAGATGTTCCCGGTAGGTGTAAGAGCACTGGGCAGAGCCAGTTGTTTCTTAGCTTTGCAAAGACCGGGAAGCAAGATGCTTTGGGCCTCTCTGCCCCTTGGAAACAGGGCAGCACTTTGGGCCTGGCAGCCCTAGGGCAATGGAGCACACCCAGAGCCGGAGTTCTACTTCAGCCAGATGAGGCCTGCCAAGAAACTGCGTTTCACAGGCCTTTCAAAGACATGTTCCCGGTAGGCTGTAAGAGCACGGGGCAGAGCGAGTTGGTTCTTAGCTTCCCAGAGAGCTGGAAGCAGGATGCTTTGGGGCCTCTCTGCCCCTTAGGAAACAAGGCAGCACCTTGGGCCTGGCAGCTCTAGGGCAATGGAGCACACCCAGAGCAGAAGTTCTACTTCAGCCAAATCAGGCCTGCCAGGAAACGGCGTTTCACAGGCCTTGGTAAGAGATGTTCACGGTAGGCTGTAAGAGCACTGGGCAACGCCAGATGTTTCTTAGCTTCCCGAAGAGCTGGAAGCAAGATGCTTTGGGGCCTCTCATCCCCTTTGCAAACAAGGCGGCCCTTTGGGCCAGGCAGCTCTAGGCCAATGTAGCACACCCAGAGCAGAAGTTCTACTTCAGCTAGATCAGGCCACCAACAAAGTGCGTTTCACAGGCCTTGGTAAGAGATTTTCTCTCAGGCTGTAAGAGCACTGGGCAGAGCCAGTTGTTTCTTAGGTTCCCAAAGAGCTGGAAGCAAGATGCTTTGGGGGCTCCCTGCCCCTTTGCCAACAAGGCCGACCTTTGGGCCTTTCAGCTCTAGGCCAATGGAGCATTCCGAGAGCAGAAGTTCTACCTCAGCCAGATAAGGCCTGCCAAGAAACTGCGTTTCAAAGGCTTTGGTAAGAGATATTCCCGGTACTCTGTCAGAGCACTGGGCAGAGACAGCTGTTTCTTAGCTTCCCAAAGAGCTGGAAGCAAGATGCTTTGGGGCCTCTCTGCCCCTTTGCAAACAAGGCATCCCTTTGGGCCTTTCAGCTCTAGGCCAATGGAGCACAGCCAGAGCAGAAGTCCTACTTCAGCCAGATCAGGCCTGCCAAGGAACTGCGTTTCAGAGGCCTTTGTATGTGACGTTCCCGGTAGGCTGTGAGAGCACGGTGCAGAGCCAGTTGTTTCCTTGTTTCCCAAACAGCTGGAAGCAAGACGCTTAGGGGCCTCTCTGCCCCTTTGGAAACAAGGCAGCACGTTGGGTCTGGCAGCTCTAGGGCAATGGAGCACAGCCAGAGCAGAAGTTCTACTTCTTCCAGATCAGGCCTGCCTAGAAAGTGCGTTTCACAGGCCTTGGTAAGAGATGTTCCCGGTAGGCTGTAAGAGCACTGGGCAGAGCCAGTTGTTTCTTACCTTCCTGAAAAGCTGGAAGCAAGACTCTTGGGACCCCTCTGCCCGTTTGGGAACAAGGCACCCTTTTGGGTCGGGAAGCTCTAGGCCAATGGAGCACACGCAGAGCAGGAGTTCTACTTCAGCCTGATCAGGCCTGCAAAGAAACAGCGTTTGACAGGCCTTGGTAAGAGATGTTCCCGGTAGGTGTAAGAGCACTGGGCAGAGCCAGTTGTTTCTTAGCTTTGCAAAGACCGGGAAGCAAGATGCTTTGGGCCTCTCTGCCCCTTGGAAACAGGGCAGCACTTTGGGCCTGGCAGCCCTAGGGCAATGGAGCACACCCAGAGCCGGAGTTCTACTTCAGCCAGATGAGGCCTGCCAAGAAACTGCGTTTCACATGCCTTTCAAAGACATGTTCCCGGTAGGCTGTAAGAGCACGGGGCAGAGCGAGTTGGTTCTTAGCTTCCCAGAGAGCTGGAAGCAAGATGCTTTGGGGCCTCTCTGCCCCTTTGGAAACAAGGCAGCACCTTGGGCCTGGCAGCTCTAGGGCAATGGAGCACACCCAGAGCAGAAGTTCTACTTCAGCCAAATCAGGCCTGCCAGGAAACGGCGTTTCACAGGCCTTGGTAAGAGATGTTCCCGGTAGGCTGTAAGGGCACTGGGCAACGCCAGATGTTTCTTAGCTTCCCGAAGAGCTGGAAGCAAGATGCTTTGGTGCCACTCTCTCACTTTGGAATCAAGGCAGCCCTTTGGGGCAGGTAGCTCTAGGCCAGTGGAGCACACCCAGAGCAGAAGTTCTACTTCGGCCAGTTCAGGCCACCAACAAACTGCGTTTCACAGGCCTTGGTAAGAGATGTTCCCGGTAGGCTGTAAGAGCACTGGGCAACGCCAGATGTTTCTTAGCTTCCCGAAGAGCTGGAAGCAAGATGCTTTGGGGCCTCTCTGCCCCTTTGCAAACAAGGCGGCCCTTTGGGCCAGGCAGCTCTAGGCCAATGGAGCACACCCAGAGCAGAAGTTCTACTTCAGCTAGATCAGGCCACCAACAAAGTGCGTTTCACAGGCCTTGGTAAGAGATTTTCTCTCAGGCTGTAAGAGCACTGGGCAGAGCCAGTTGTTTCTTAGCTTCCCAAAGAGCTGGAAGCAAGATGCTTTGGGGCTCCCTGCCCCTTTGCCAACAAGGCCGACCTTTGGGCCTTTCAGCTCTAGGCCAATAGAGCACACCCAGAGCAGAAGTTCTACCTCAGCCAGATCAGGCCTGCCAAGAAACTGCTTTTCACAGGCCTTCGTAAGAGGTGTTCCCGGAAGGCTGTAAGAGTACCTGGCAGAGCGAGTTGTTTATTAGCTTCAAAAACAGCTGGAAGCAACATGATTTGGGGCCTCTCTCCCCCTTTGGAAACAAAGCAGCCTTTGTGCCTGGCAGCTCTAGGCCAAAGTAGCACACCCAGAGCACAAGTTCTACCTCAGCCAGATAAGGCCTGTCAAGAAGCTGCGTTTCACAGGCCTTTGTATGTGACGTTCCCGGTTGGCTTTGAGAGCACTGTGCAGAGCCAGTTGTTTTAGCTTCCCAGAGAGCAGGAAGCAAGATGCTTTGGGGCCTCTCTCACACTTTGGAAATAAAGGCAGCCCTTTGGGCCTGGCAGCCCTAGGCCAATGGAGTACACCCAGAGCAGAAGTTCTACCTCAGCCAGATCAGGCCTTCCAAGAAACTGCGTCTCACAGGCCTTTCTCTGTCACGTTGCCGGTAGGCTGTGAGAGCACTGTGCAGAGCCAGTTGTTTCTTAGCTTCCCAAAGATTTGGAAGCAAGATACTTTGGGGACTCTCAGCCCCTTTGGAAACAAGGCGGCCCTTTGGGCCTGGCAGCTCTAGGCCAAAGTAGCACGCCCAGAGCAGGAGTTCTACTTCAGCCAGATCAGGCCTGCCAAGAAACTGCGTTTCACAGGCCTTGGTAAGAGATGTTCCCGGTAGGCTGTGAGAGCACTGTGGAGAGCCAGTTGCTTTAGCTTCCCACAGAGCTGGAAGCAAGATGCTTTGGGGCCTCTCTCTCCCTTTGGACACAAGGCAGCCGTTTGGGCCTGGCAGCTCTAGGCCAATGGAGCACACCCACAGCAGAAGTTCTACTTCAGGCAGATCAGTCCTGCCCAGAAACTGCGTTTCACAGCCCTTGGTAAGAGATGTTCACGGTAGGCTGTGAGAGCACTGGGCAGAACCAGTTGTTTTTTAGCTTCCCAAAGTGCTGGAGGCAAGATGCTTTGGGGCCTCTCTCACCCTTTGGAAACAAGGCAGCCCTTAGGTCCTGGTAGCTCTAGGCCTATGTAGCACAACCAGAACAGAAGTTCTACTTCAGCCAGGTCAGGCCTGCCAAGAAACTGCGTTTCACAGGCCTTTCAAAGAGATGTTCTCTTAGGCTGTAATAGCACTGGGCAGAGCCAGCTGTTTCTTAGCTTCCCGAAGAGCTGGGAGCAAGATGCTTTGGGTCCACTCTCCGTCTTTGGAAACAAGGCAGCCCTTTGGGCCTGGCAGCTCTAGGGCAATGGAGCACACCCAGAGCAGAAGTTCTACTTCAGCCAGATCAGGCCTGCCAGGAAACTGCGTTTCACAGGCCTTGGTGAGAGATGTTCCCGGTAGGCTGTAAGAGCACTGGGCAGAGCCAGTTGTTTCTTACCTTCCTGAAAAGCTGGAAGGAAGACTCTTGGGACCCCTCTGCCCGTTTGGGAACAAGGCAGCCTTTTGGGTCGGGAAGCTCTAGGCCAATGGAGCACACGCAGAGCAGGAGTTCTACTTCAGCCTGATCAGGCCTGCAAAGAAACAGCGTTTGACAGGCCTTGGTAAGAGATGTTCCCGGTAGGTGTAAGAGCACTGGGCAGAGCCAGTTGTTTCTTAGCTTCGCAAAGACCGGGAAGCAAGATGCTTTGGGCCTCTCTGCCCCTTGGAAACAGGGCAGCACTTTGGGCCTGGCAGCCCTAGGGCAATGGAGCACACCCAGAGCCGGAGTTCTACTTCAGCCAGATGAGGCCTGCCAAGAAACTGCGTTTCACAGGCCTTTCAAAGACATGTTCCCGGTAGGCTGTAAGAGCACGGGGCAGAGCGAGTTGGTTCTTAGCTTCCCAGAGAGCTGGAAGCAAGATGCTTTGGGGCCTCTCTGCCCCTTTGGAAACAAGGCAGCACCTTGGGCCTGGCAGCTCTAGGGCAATGGAGCACACCCAGAGCAGAAGTTCTACTTCAGCCAAATCAGGCCTGCCAGGAAACGGCGTTTCACAGGCCTTGGTAAGAGATGTTCCCGGTAGGCTGTAAGAGCACTGGGCAACGCCAGATGTTTCTTAGCTTCCCGAAGAGCTGGAAGCAAGATGCTTTGGTGCCACTCTCTCACTTTGGAATCAAGGCAGACCTTTGGGGCAGGTAGCTCTAGGCCAGTGGAGCACACCCAGAGCAGAAGTTCTACTTCGGCCAGTTCAGGCCACCAACAAACTGCGTTTCACAGGCCTTGGTAAGAGATGTTCCCGGTAGGCTGTAAGAGCACTGGGCAACGCCAGATGTTTCTTAGCTTCCCGAAGAGCTGGAAGCAAGATGCTTTGGGGCCTCTCTGCCCCTTTGCAAACAAGGCGGCCCTTTGGGCCAGGCAGCTCTAGGCCAATGGAGCACACCCAGAGCAGAAGTTCTACTTCAGCTAGATCAGGCCACCAACAAAGAGCGTTTCACAGGCATTGGTAAGAGATTTTCTCTCAGGCTGTAAGAGCACTGGGCAGAGCCAGTTGTTTCTTAGCTTCCCAAAGAGCTGGAAGCAAGATGCTTTGGGGTCTCCCTGCCCCTTTGCCAACAAGGCCGACCTTTGGGCCTTTCAGCTCTAGGCCAATGGAGCACACCCAGAGCAGAAGTTCTACCTCAGCCAGATAAGGCCTGCCAAGAAACTGCGTTTCAATGGCTTTGGTAAGAGATGTTGCCGGTACTCTGTCAGAGCACTGGGCAGAGACAGTTGTTTCCTTGTTTCCCAAACAGCTGGAAGCAAGACGCTTTGGGGCCTCTCTGCCCCTTTGGAAACAAGGCAGCACGTTGGGTCTGGCAGCTCTAGGGCAATGGAGCACAACCAGAGCCGAAGTTCTACTTCTTCCAGATCAGGCCTGCCTAGACAGTGCGTTTCACAGGCCTTGATAAGAGATGTTCTCTTAGGCTATAAGAGCACTGGGCACAGCCAGTTGTTTCTTAGCTTCCCAAGAGGTGGAAGCAAGATGCTTTGGGGCCTCTCTCCCCCTTTGGAAACAAGGCAGCCCTTTGGGCCTTTCAGCTCTAGGGCAATGGAGCACACCCAGAGCAGAAGTTCTACCTCAGCCAGATCAGGCCTGCCAAGAAACTGCTTTTCACAGGCCTTCGTAAGAGGTGTTCCCGGAAGGCTGTAAGAGTACCTGGCAGAGCGAGTTGTTTCTTAGCTTCAAAAACAGCTGGAAGCAACATGATTTGGGGCCTCTCTCCCCTTTGGAAACAAAGCAGCCTTTGTGCCTGGCAGCTCTAGGCCAAAGTAGCACACCCAGAGCACAAGTTCTACCTCAGCCAGATCAGGCCTTCCAAGAAACTGCGTCTCACAGGCCTTTCTCTGTCACGTTGCCGGTAGGCTGTGAGAGCACTGTGCAGAGCCAGTTGTTTCTTAGCTTCCCAAAGATTTGGAAGCAAGATGCTTTGGGGACTCTCAGCCCCTTTAGAAACAAGGCGGCCCTTTGGGCCCGGCAGCTCTAGGCCAAAGTAGCACGCCCAGAGCAGGAGTTCTACTTCAGCCAGATCAGGCCTGCCAAGAAACTGCGTTTCACAGGCCTTGGTAAGAGATGTTCCCGGTAGGCTGTGAGAGCACTGTGGAGAGCCAGTTGCTTTAGCTTCCCACAGAGCTGGAAGCAAGATGCCTTGGGGCCTCTCTCTCCCTTTGGACACAAGGCAGCCTTTTGGGCCTGGCAGCTCTAGGCCAATGGAGCACACCCACAGCAGAAGTTCTACTTCAGGCAGATCAGTCCTGCCCAGAAACTGCGTTTCACAGCCCTTGGTAAGAGATGTTCACGGTAGGCTGTGAGAGCACTGGGCAGAACCAGTTGTTTTTTAGCTTCCCAAAGTGCTGGAGGCAAGATGCTTTGGGGCCTCTCTCACCCTTTGGAAACAAGGCAGCCCTTAGGTCCTGGTAGCTCTAGGCCTATGTAGCACAACCAGAACAGAAGTTCTACTTCAGCCAGGTCAGGCCTGCCAAGAAACTGCGTTTCACAGGCCTTTCAAAGAGATGTTCTCTTAGGCTGTAAGAGCACTGGGCAGAGCCAGCTGTTTCTTAGCTTCCCGAAGAGCTGGGAGCAAGATGCTTTGGGTCCACTCTCCGTCTTTGGAAACAAGGCAGCCCTTTGGGCCTGGCAGCTCTAGGGCAATGGAGCACACCCAGAGCAGAAGTTCTACTTCAGCCAGATCAGGCCTGCCAGGAAACTGCGTTTCACAGGCCTTGGTAAGAGATGTTCCCGGTAGGCTGTAAGAGCACTGGGCAGAGCCAGTTGTTTCTTACCTTCCTGAAAAGCTGGAAGCAAGATGCTTGGGACCCCTCTGCCCGTTTGGGAACAAGGCAGCCTTTTGGGTCGGGAAGCTCTAGGCCAATGGAGCACACGCAGAGCAGGAGTTCTACTTCAGCCTGATCAGGCCTGCAAAGAAACAGCGTTTGACAGGCCTTGGTAAGAGATGTTCCCGGTAGGTGTAAGAGCACTGGGCAGAGCCAGTTGTTTCTTAGCTTCGCAAAGACCGGGAAGCAAGATGCTTTGGGCCTCTCTGCCCCTTGGAAACAGGGCAGCACTTTGGGCCTGGCAGCCCTAGGGCAATGGAGCACACCCAGAGCCGGAGTTCTACTTCAGCCAGATGAGGCCTGCCAAGAAACTGCGTTTCACAGGCCTTTCAAAGACATGTTCCCGGTAGGCTGTAAGAGCACGGGGCAGAGCGAGTTGGTTCTTAGCTTCCCAGAGAGCTGGAAGCAAGATGCTTTGGGGCCTCTCTGCCCCTTTGGAAACAAGGCAGCACCTTGGGCCTGGCAGCTCTAGGGCAATGGAGCACACCCAGAGCAGAAGTTCTACTTCAGCCAAATCAGGCCTGCCAGGAAACGGCGTTTCACAGGCCTTGGTAAGAGATGTTCCCGGTAGGCTGTAAGAGCACTGGGCAACGCCAGATGTTTCTTAGCTTCCCGAAGAGCTGGAAGCAAGATGCTTTGGTGCCACTCTCTCACTTTGGAATCAAGGCAGACCTTTGGGGCAGGTAGCTCTAGGCCAGTGGAGCACACCCAGAGCAGAAGTTCTACTTCGGCCAGTTCAGGCCACCAACAAACTGCGTTTCACAGGCCTTGGTAAGAGATGTTCCCGGTAGGCTGTAAGAGCACTGGGCAACGCCAGATGTTTCTTAGCTTCCCGAAGAGCTGGAAGCAAGATGCTTTGGGGCCTCTCTGCCCCTTTGCAAACAAGGCGGCCCTTTGGGCCAGGCAGCTCTAGGCCAATGGAGCACACCCAGAGCAGAAGTTCTACTTCAGCTAGATCAGGCCACCAACAAAGAGCGTTTCACAGGCATTGGTAAGAGATTTTCTCTCAGGCTGTAAGAGCACTGGGCAGAGCCAGTTGTTTCTTAGCTTCCCAAAGAGCTGGAAGCAAGATGCTTTGGGGTCTCCCTGCCCCTTTGCCAACAAGGCCGACCTTTGGGCCTTTCAGCTCTAGGCCAATGGAGCACACCCAGAGCAGAAGTTCTACCTCAGCCAGATAAGGCCTGCCAAGAAACTGCGTTTCAATGGCTTTGGTAAGAGATGTTGCCGGTACTCTGTCAGAGCACTGGGCAGAGACAGTTGTTTCCTTGTTTCCCAAACAGCTGGAAGCAAGACGCTTTGGGGCCTCTCTGCCCCTTTGGAAACAAGGCAGCACGTTGGGTCTGGCAGCTCTAGGGCAATGGAGCACAACCAGAGCCGAAGTTCTACTTCTTCCAGATCAGGCCTGCCTAGACAGTGCGTTTCACAGGCCTTGATAAGAGATGTTCTCTTAGGCTATAAGAGCACTGGGCACAGCCAGTTGTTTCTTAGCTTCCCAAGAGGTGGAAGCAAGATGCTTTGGGGCCTCTCTCCCCCTTTGGAAACAAGGCAGCCCTTTGGGCCTTTCAGCTCTAGGGCAATGGAGCACACCCAGAGCAGAAGTTCTACCTCAGCCAGATCAGGCCTGCCAAGAAACTGCTTTTCACAGGCCTTCGTAAGAGGTGTTCCCGGAAGGCTGTAAGAGTACCTGGCAGAGCGAGTTGTTTCTTAGCTTCAAAAACAGCTGGAAGCAACATGATTTGGGGCCTCTCTCCCCTTTGGAAACAAAGCAGCCTTTGTGCCTGGCAGCTCTAGGCCAAAGTAGCACACCCAGAGCACAAGTTCTACCTCAGCCAGATCAGGCCTTCCAAGAAACTGCGTCTCACAGGCCTTTCTCTGTCACGTTGCCGGTAGGCTGTGAGAGCACTGTGCAGAGCCAGTTGTTTCTTAGCTTCCCAAAGATTTGGAAGCAAGATGCTTTGGGGACTCTCAGCCCCTTTGGAAACAAGGCGGCCCTTTGGGCCCGGCAGCTCTAGGCCAAAGTAGCACGCCCAGAGCAGGAGTTCTACTTCAGCCAGATCAGGCCTGCCAAGAAACTGCGTTTCACAGGCCTTGGTAAGAGATGTTCCCGGTAGGCTGTGAGAGCACTGTGGAGAGCCAGTTGCTTTAGCTTCCCACAGAGCTGGAAGCAAGATGCCTTGGGGCCTCTCTCTCCCTTTGGACACAAGGCAGCCTTTTGGGCCTGGCAGCTCTAGGCCAATGGAGCACACCCACAGCAGAAGTTCTACTTCAGGCAGATCAGTCCTGCCCAGAAACTGCGTTTCACAGCCCTTGGTAAGAGATGTTCACGGTAGGCTGTGAGAGCACTGGGCAGAACCAGTTGTTTTTTAGCTTCCCAAAGTGCTGGAGGCAAGATGCTTTGGGGCCTCTCTCACCCTTTGGAAACAAGGCAGCCCTTAGGTCCTGGTAGCTCTAGGCCTATGTAGCACAACCAGAACAGAAGTTCTACTTCAGCCAGGTCAGGCCTGCCAAGAAACTGCGTTTCACAGGCCTTTCAAAGAGATGTTCTCTTAGGCTGTAAGAGCACTGGGCAGAGCCAGCTGTTTCTTAGCTTCCCGAAGAGCTGGGAGCAAGATGCTTTGGGTCCACTCTCCGTCTTTGGAAACAAGGCAGCCCTTTGGGCCTGGCAGCTCTAGGGCAATGGAGCACACCCAGAGCAGAAGTTCTACTTCAGCCAGATCAGGCCTGCCAGGAAACTGCGTTTCACAGGCCTTGGTAAGAGATGTTCCCGGTAGGCTGTAAGAGCACTGGGCAGAGCCAGTTGTTTCTTACCTTCCTGAAAAGCTGGAAGCAAGATGCTTGGGACCCCTCTGCCCGTTTGGGAACAAGGCAGCCTTTTGGGTCGGGAAGCTCTAGGCCAATGGAGCACACGCAGAGCAGGAGTTCTACTTCAGCCTGATCAGGCCTGCAAAGAAACAGCGTTTGACAGGCCTTGGTAAGAGATGTTCCCGGTAGGTGTAAGAGCACTGGGCAGAGCCAGTTGTTTCTTAGCTTCGCAAAGACCGGGAAGCAAGATGCTTTGGGCCTCTCTGCCCCTTGGAAACAGGGCAGCACTTGGGGCCTGGCAGCTCTAGGGCAATGGAGCACACCCAGAGCCGGAGTTCTACTTCAGCCAGATGAGGCCTGCCAAGAAACTGCGTTTCACAGGCCTTTCAAAGACATGTTCCCGGTAGGCTGTAAGAGCACGGGCAGAGCGAGTTGGTTCTTAGATTCCCAGAGAGCTGGAAGCAAGATGCTTTGGGGCCTCTCTGCCCCTTTGGAAACAAGGCAGCACCTTGGGCCTGGCAGCTCTAGGCCAATGGAGCACACCCAGAGCAGAAGTTCTACTTCGGCCAGTTCAGGCCACCAACAAACTGCGTTTCACAGGCCTTGGTAAGAGATGTTCCCGGTAGGCTGTAAGAGCACTGGGCAACGCCAGATGTTTCTTAGCTTCCCGAAGAGCTGGAAGCAAGATGCTTTGGGGCCTCTCATCCCCTTTGCAAACAAGGCCGACCTTTGGGCCAGGCAGCTCTAGGCCAATGGAGCACACCCAGAGCAGAAGTTCTACCTCAGCCAGATAAGGCCTGCCAAGAAACTGCGTTTCAAAGGCTTTGGTAAGAGATGTTCCCGCTACTCTGTTAGAGCACTGGGCAGAGCCATTTGTTTCTTAGCTTC
The DNA here is from genome assembly GCF_041296235.1 of Equus asinus. Classification (NCBI taxonomy): domain Eukaryota; kingdom Metazoa; phylum Chordata; class Mammalia; order Perissodactyla; family Equidae; genus Equus; species Equus asinus. The sequence continues at coordinate 3,793,325 of NW_027225523.1, forward strand.
CCAAAGAGCTGGAAGCAAGATGCTTTGGGGGCTCCCTGCCCCTTTGCCAACAAGGGCGACCTTTGGTCCTTTCAGCTCTAGGCCAATGGAGCACACCCAGAGCAGAAGTCCTACTTCAGCCAGATCAGGCCTGCCAAGGAACTGCGTTTCAGAGGCCTTTGTATGTGACGTTCCCGGTAGGCTGTGAGAGCACGGTGCAGAGCCAGTTGTTTCCTTGTTTCCCAAACAGCTGGAAGCAAGACGCTTTGGGGCCTCTCTGCCCCTTTGGAAACAAGGCAGCACGTTGGGTCTGGCAGCTCTAGGGCAATGGAGCACAACCAGAGCCGAAGTTCTACTTCTTCCAGATCAGGCCTGCCTAGACAGTGCGTTTCACAGGCCTTGATAAGAGATGTTCTCTTAGGCTATAAGAGCACTGGGCACAGCCAGTTGTTTCTTAGCTTCCCAAGAGGTGGAAGCAAGATGCTTTGGGGCCTCTCTCCCCCTTTGGAAACAAGGCAGCCCTTTGGGCCTTTCAGCTCTAGGGCAATGGAGCACACCCAGAGCAGAAGTTCTACCTCAGCCAGATCAGGCCTGCCAAGAAACTGCTTTTCACAGGCCTTCGTAAGAGGTGTTCCCGGAAGGCTGTAAGAGTACCTGGCAGAGCGAGTTGTTTCTTAGCTTCAAAAACAGCTGGAAGCAACATGATTTGGGGCCTCTCTCCCCCTTTGGAAACAAAGCAGCCTTTGTGCCTGGCAGCTCTAGGCCAAAGTAGCACACCCAGAGCACAAGTTCTACCTCAGCCAGATAAGGCCTGTCAAGAAGCTGCGTTTCACAGGCCTTTGTATGTGACGTTCCGGGTTGGCTTTGAGAGCACTGTGCAGAGCCAGTTGTTTTAGCTTCCCAGAGAGCAGGAAGCAAGATGCTTTGGGGCCTCTCTCACACTTTGGAAATAAAGGCAGCCCTTTGGCCTGGCAGCCCTAGGCCAATGGAGTACACCCAGAGCAGAAGTTCTACCTCAGCCAGATCAGGCCTTCCAAGAAACTGCGTCTCACAGGCCTTTCTCTGTCACGTTGCCGGTAGGCTGTGAGAGCACTGTGCAGAGCCAGTTGTTTCTTAGCTTCCCAAAGATTTGGAAGCAAGATGCTTTGGGGACTCTCAGCCCCTTTGGAAACAAGGCGGCCCTTTGGGCCTGGCAGCTCTAGGCCAAAGTAGCACGCCCAGAGCAGGAGTTCTACTTCAGCCAGATCAGGCCTGCCAAGAAACTGCGTTTCACAGGCCTTGGTAAGAGATGTTCCCGGTAGGCTGTGAGAGCACTGTGGAGAGCCAGTTGCTTTAGCTTCCCACAGAGCTGGAAGCAAGATGCCTTGGGGCCTCTCTCTCCCTTTGGACACAAGGCAGCCTTTTGGGCCTGGCAGCTCTAGGCCAATGGAGCACACCCACAGCAGAAGTTCTACTTCAGGCAGATCAGTCCTGCCCAGAAACTGCGTTTCACAGCCCTTGGTAAGAGATGTTCACGGTAGGCTGTGAGAGCACTGGGCAGAACCAGTTGTTTTTTAGCTTCCCAAAGTGCTGGAGGCAAGATGCTTTGGGGCCTCTCTCACCCTTTGGAAACAAGGCAGCCCTTAGGTCCTGGTAGCTCTAGGCCTATGTAGCACAACCAGAACAGAAGTTCTACTTCAGCCAGGTCAGGCCTGCCAAGAAACTGCGTTTCACAGGCCTTTCAAAGAGATGTTCTCTTAGGCTGTAAGAGCACTGGGCAGAGCCAGCTGTTTCTTAGCTTCCCGAAGAGCTGGGAGCAAGATGCTTTGGGTCCACTCTCCGTCTTTGGAAACAAGGCAGCCCTTTGGGCCTGGCAGCTCTAGGGCAATGGAGCACACCCAGAGCAGAAGTTCTACTTCAGCCAGATCAGGCCTGCCAGGAAACTGCGTTTCACAGGCCTTGGTAAGAGATGTTCCCGGTAGGCTGTAAGAGCACTGGGCAGAGCCAGTTGTTTCTTACCTTCCTGAAAAGCTGGAAGCAAGATGCTTGGGACCCCTCTGCCCGTTTGGGAACAAGGCAGCCTTTTGGGTCGGGAAGCTCTAGGCCAATGGAGCACACGCAGAGCAGGAGTTCTACTTCAGCCTGATCAGGCCTGCAAAGAAACAGCGTTTGACAGGCCTTGGTAAGAGATGTTCCCGGTAGGTGTAAGAGCACTGGGCAGAGCCAGTTGTTTCTTAGCTTCGCAAAGACCGGGAAGCAAGATGCTTTGGGCCTCTCTGCCCCTTGGAAACAGGGCAGCACTTGGGGCCTGGCAGCTCTAGGGCAATGGAGCACACCCAGAGCCGGAGTTCTACTTCAGCCAGATGAGGCCTGCCAAGAAACTGCGTTTCACAGGCCTTTCAAAGACATGTTCCCGGTAGGCTGTAAGAGCACGGGCAGAGCGAGTTGGTTCTTAGATTCCCAGAGAGCTGGAAGCAAGATGCTTTGGGGCCTCTCTGCCCCTTTGGAAACAAGGCAGCACCTTGGGCCTGGCAGCTCTAGGCCAATGGAGCACACCCAGAGCAGAAGTTCTACTTCGGCCAGTTCAGGCCACCAACAAACTGCGTTTCACAGGCCTTGGTAAGAGATGTTCCCGGTAGGCTGTAAGAGCACTGGGCAACGCCAGATGTTTCTTAGCTTCCCGAAGAGCTGGAAGCAAGATGCTTTGGGGCCTCTCTGCCCCTTTGGAAACAAGGCAGCACCTTGGGCCTGGCAGCTCTAGGGCAATGGAGCACACCCAGAGCAGAAGTTCTACTTCAGCCAAATCAGGCCTGCCAGGAAACGGCGTTTCACAGGCCTTGGTAAGAGATGTTCCCGGTAGGCTGTAAGAGCACTGGGCAACGCCAGATGTTTCTTAGCTTCCCGAAGAGCTGGAAGCAAGATGCTTTGGGGCCTCTCATCCCCTTTGCAAACAAGGCCGACCTTTGGGCCAGGCAGCTCTAGGCCAATGGAGCACACCCAGAGCAGAAGTTCTACCTCAGCCAGATAAGGCCTGCCAAGAAACTGCGTTTCAAAGGCTTTGGTGAGAGAGGTTCCCGCTACTCTGTTAGAGCACTGGGCAGAGCCATTTGTTTCTTAGCTTCCCAAAGAGCTGGAAGCAAGATGCTTTGGGGGCTCCCTGCCCCTTTTCCAACAAGGGCGACCTTTGGGCCTTTCAGCTCTAGGCCAATGGAGCACACCCAGAGCAGAAGTCCTACTTCAGCCAGATCAGGCCTTCCAAGAAACTGCGTCTCACAGGCCTTTCTCTGTCACGTTGCCGGTAGGCTGTGAGAGCACTGTGCAGAGCCAGTTGTTTCTTAGCTTCCCAAAGATTTGGAAGCAAGATGCTTTGGGGACTCTCAGCCCCTTTGGAAACAAGGCGGCCCTTTGGGCCTGGCAGCTCTAGGCCAAAGTAGCACGCCCAGAGCAGGAGTTCTACTTCAGCCAGATCAGGCCTGCCAAGAAACTGCGTTTCACAGGCCTTGGTAAGAGATGTTCCCGGTAGGCTGTGAGAGCACTGTGGAGAGCCAGTTGCTTTAGCTTCCCACAGAGCTGGAAGCAAGATGCCTTGGGGCCTCTCTCTCCCTTTGGACACAAGGCAGCCTTTTGGGCCTGGCAGCTCTAGGCCAATGGAGCACACCCACAGCAGAAGTTCTACTTCAGGCAGATCAGTCCTGCCCAGAAACTGCGTTTCACAGCCCTTGGTAAGAGATGTTCACGGTAGGCTGTGAGAGCACTGGGCAGAACCAGTTGTTTTTTAGCTTCCCAAAGTGCTGGAGGCAAGATGCTTTGGGGCCTCTCTCACCCTTTGGAAACAAGGCAGCCCTTAGGTCCTGGTAGCTCTAGGCCTATGTAGCACAACCAGAACAGAAGTTCTACTTCAGCCAGGTCAGGCCTGCCAAGAAACTGCGTTTCACAGGCCTTTCAAAGAGATGTTCTCTTAGGCTGTAAGAGCACTGGGCAGAGCCAGCTGTTTCTTAGCTTCCCGAAGAGCTGGGAGCAAGATGCTTTGGGTCCACTCTCCGTCTTTGGAAACAAGGCAGCCCTTTGGGCCTGGCAGCTCTAGGGCAATGGAGCACACCCAGAGCAGAAGTTCTACTTCAGCCAGATCAGGCCTGCCAGGAAACTGCGTTTCACAGGCCTTGGTAAGAGATGTTCCCGGTAGGCTGTAAGAGCACTGGGCAGAGCCAGTTGTTTCTTACCTTCCTGAAAAGCTGGAAGCAAGATGCTTGGGACCCCTCTGCCCGTTTGGGAACAAGGCAGCCTTTTGGGTCGGGAAGCTCTAGGCCAATGGAGCACACGCAGAGCAGGAGTTCTACTTCAGCCTGATCAGGCCTGCAAAGAAACAGCGTTTGACAGGCCTTGGTAAGAGATGTTCCCGGTAGGTGTAAGAGCACTGGGCAGAGCCAGTTGTTTCTTAGCTTCGCAAAGACCGGGAAGCAAGATGCTTTGGGCCTCTCTGCCCCTTGGAAACAGGGCAGCACTTGGGGCCTGGCAGCTCTAGGGCAATGGAGCACACCCAGAGCCGGAGTTCTACTTCAGCCAGATGAGGCCTGCCAAGAAACTGCGTTTCACAGGCCTTTCAAAGACATGTTCCCGGTAGGCTGTAAGAGCACGGGCAGAGCGAGTTGGTTCTTAGCTTCCCAGAGAGCTGGAAGCAAGATGCTTTGGGGCCTCTCTGCCCCTTTGGAAACAAGGCAGCACCTTGGGCCTGGCAGCTCTAGGCCAATGGAGCACACCCAGAGCAGAAGTTCTACTTCGGCCAGTTCAGGCCACCAACAAACTGCGTTTCACAGGCCTTGGTAAGAGATGTTCCCGGTAGGCTGTAAGAGCACTGGGCAACGCCAGATGTTTCTTAGCTTCCCGAAGAGCTGGAAGCAAGATGCTTTGGGGCCTCTCTGCCCCTTTGGAAACAAGGCAGCACCTTGGGCCTGGCAGCTCTAGGGCAATGGAGCACACCCAGAGCAGAAGTTCTACTTCAGCCAAATCAGGCCTGCCAGGAAACGGCGTTTCACAGGCCTTGGTAAGAGATGTTCCCGGTAGGCTGTAAGAGCACTGGGCAACGCCAGATGTTTCTTAGCTTCCCGAAGAGCTGGAAGCAAGATGCTTTGGGGCCTCTCATCCCCTTTGCAAACAAGGCCGACCTTTGGGCCAGGCAGCTCTAGGCCAATGGAGCACACCCAGAGCAGAAGTTCTACCTCAGCCAGATAAGGCCTGCCAAGAAACTGCGTTTCAAAGGCTTTGGTAAGAGATGTTCCCGCTACTCTGTTAGAGCACTGGGCAGAGCCATTTGTTTCTTAGCTTCCCAAAGAGCTGGAAGCAAGATGCTTTGGGGGCTCCCTGCCCCTTTGCCAACAAGGGCGACCTTTGGGCCTTTCAGCTCTAGGCCAATGGAGCACACCCAGAGCAGAAGTCCTACTTCAGCCAGATCAGGCCTGCCAAGGAACTGCGTTTCAGAGGCCTTTGTATGTGACGTTCCCGGTAGGCTGTGAGAGCACGGTGCAGAGCCAGTTGTTTCCTTGTTTCCCAAACAGCTGGAAGCAAGACGCTTTGGGGCCTCTCTGCCCCTTTGGAAACAAGGCAGCACGTTGGGTCTGGCAGCTCTAGGGCAATGGAGCACAACCAGAGCCGAAGTTCTACTTCTTCCAGATCAGGCCTGCCTAGACAGTGCGTTTCACAGGCCTTGATAAGAGATGTTCTCTTAGGCTATAAGAGCACTGGGCACAGCCAGTTGTTTCTCAGCTTCCCAAGAGGTGGAAGCAAGATGCTTTGGGGCCTCTCTCCCCCTTTGGAAACAAGGCAGCCCTTTGGGCCTTTCAGCTCTAGGGCAATGGAGCACACCCAGAGCAGAAGTTCTACCTCAGCCAGATCAGGCCTGCCAAGAAACTGCTTTTCACAGGCCTTCGTAAGAGGTGTTCCCGGAAGGCTGTAAGAGTACCTGGCAGAGCGAGTTGTTTCTTAGCTTCAAAAACAGCTGGAAGCAACATGATTTGGGGCCTCTCTCCCCCTTTGGAAACAAAGCAGCCTTTGTGCCTGGCAGCTCTAGGCCAAAGTAGCACACCCAGAGCACAAGTTCTACCTCAGCCAGATAAGGCCTGTCAAGAAGCTGCGTTTCACAGGCCTTTGTATGTGACGTTCCGGGTTGGCTTTGAGAGCACTGTGCAGAGCCAGTTGTTTTAGCTTCCCAGAGAGCAGGAAGCAAGATGCTTTGGGGCCTCTCTCACACTTTGGAAATAAAGGCAGCCCTTTGGGCCTGGCAGCCCTAGGCCAATGGAGTACACCCAGAGCACAAGTTCTACCTCAGCCAGATCAGGCTTTCCAAGAAACTGCGTCTCACAGGCCTTTCTCTGTCACGTTGCCGGTAGGCTGTGAGAGCACTGTGCAGAGCCAGTTGTTTCTTAGCTTCCCAAAGATTTGGAAGCAAGATGCTTTGGGGACTCTCAGCCCCTTTGGAAACAAGGCGGCCCTTTGGGCCTGGCAGCTCTAGGCCAAAGTAGCACGCCCAGAGCAGGAGTTCTACTTCTGCCAGATCAGGCCTGCCAGGAAACGGCGTTTCACAGGCCTTGGTAAGAGATGTTCCCGGTAGGCTGTAAGAGCACTGGGCAATGCCAGATGTTTCTTAGCTTCCCGAAGAGCTGGAAGCAAGATGCTTTGGGGCCTCTCATCCCCTTTGCAAACAAGGCGGCCCTATGGGCCAGGCAGCTCTAGGCCAATGGAGCACACCCAGAGCAGAAGTTCTACTTCGGCCAGTTCAGGCCACCAACAAACTGCGTTTCACAGGCCTTGGTAAGAGATGTTCCCGGTAGGCTGTACGAGCACTGGGCAACGCCAGATGTTTCTTAGCTTCCCGAAGAGCTGGAAGCAAGATGCTTTGGGGCCTCTCATCCCCTTTGCAAACAAGGCCGACCTTTGGGCCAGGCAGCTCTAGGCCAATGGAGCACACCCAGAGCAGAAGTTCTACCTCAGCCAGATCAGGCCTGCCAAGAAACTGCGTTTCACAGGCCTTGGTAAGAGATGTTCCCGGTAGGCTGTGAGAGCACTGTGGAGAGCCAGTTGCTTTAGCTTCCCACAGAGCTGGAAGCAAGATGCCTTGGGGCCTCTCTCTCCCTTTGGACACAAGGCAGCCTTTTGGGCCTGGCAGCTCTAGGCCAATGGAGCACACCCACAGCAGAAGTTCTACTTCAGGCAGATCAGTCCTGCCCAGAAACTGCGTTTCACAGCCCTTGGTAAGAGATGTTCACGGTAGGCTGTGAGAGCACTGGGCAGAACCAGTTGTTTTTTAGCTTCCCAAAGTGCTGGAGGCAAGATGCTTTGGGGCCTCTCTCACCCTTTGGAAACAAGGCAGCCCTTAGGTCCTGGTAGCTCTAGGCCTATGTAGCACAACCAGAACAGAAGTTCTACTTCAGCCAGGTCAGGCCTGCCAAGAAACTGCGTTTCACAGGCCTTTCAAAGAGATGTTCTCTTAGGCTGTAAGAGCACTGGGCAGAGCCAGCTGTTTCTTAGCTTCCCGAAGAGCTGGGAGCAAGATGCTTTGGGTCCACTCTCCGTCTTTGGAAACAAGGCAGCCCTTTGGGCCTGGCAGCTCTAGGGCAATGGAGCACACCCAGAGCAGAAGTTCTACTTCAGGCAGATCAGTCCTGCCCAGAAACTGCGTTTCACAGCCCTTGGTAAGAGATGTTCACGGTAGGCTGTGAGAGCACTGGGCAGAACCAGTTGTTTTTTAGCTTCCCAAAGTGCTGGAGGCAAGATGCTTTGGGGCCTCTCTCACCCTTTGGAAACAAGGCAGCCCTTAGGTCCTGGTAGCTCTAGGCCTATGTAGCACAACCAGAACAGAAGTTCTACTTCAGCCAGGTCAGGCCTGCCAAGAAACTGCGTTTCACAGGCCTTTCAAAGAGATGTTCTCTTAGGCTGTAAGAGCACTGGGCAGAGCCAGCTGTTTCTTAGCTTCCCGAAGAGCTGGGAGCAAGATGCTTTGGGTCCACTCTCCGTCTTTGGAAACAAGGCAGCCCTTTGGGCCTGGCAGCTCTAGGGCAATGGAGCACACCCAGAGCAGAAGTTCTACTTCAGCCAGATCAGGCCTGCCAGGAAACTGCGTTTCACAGGCCTTGGTAAGAGATGTTCCCGGTAGGCTGTAAGAGCACTGGGCAGAGCCAGTTGTTTCTTACCTTCCTGAAAAGCTGGAAGCAAGATGCTTGGGACCCCTCTGCCCGTTTGGGAACAAGGCAGCCTTTTGGGTCGGGAAGCTCTAGGCCAATGGAGCACACGCAGAGCAGGAGTTCTACTTCAGCCTGATCAGGCCTGCAAAGAAACAGCGTTTGACAGGCCTTGGTAAGAGATGTTCCCGGTAGGTGTAAGAGCACTGGGCAGAGCCAGTTGTTTCTTAGCTTCGCAAAGACCGGGAAGCAAGATGCTTTGGGCCTCTCTGCCCCTTGGAAACAGGGCAGCACTTTGGGCCTGGCAGCTCTAGGGCAATGGAGCACACCCAGAGCCGGAGTTCTACTTCAGCCAGATGAGGCCTGCCAAGAAACTGCGTTTCACAGGCCTTTCAAAGACATGTTCCCGGTAGGCTGTAAGAGCACGGGGCAGAGCGAGTTGGTTCTTAGCTTCCCAGAGAGCTGGAAGCAAGATGCTTTGGGGCCTCTCTGCCCCTTTGGAAACAAGGCAGCACCTTGGGCCTGGCAGCTCTAGGCCAATGGAGCACACCCAGAGCAGAAGTTCTACTTCGGCCAGTTCAGGCCACCAACAAACTGCGTTTCACAGGCCTTGGCAAGAGATGTTCCCGGTAGGCTGTAAGAGCACTGGGCAACGCCAGATGTTTCTTAGCTTCCCGAAGAGCTGGAAGCAAGATGCTTTGGGGCCTCTCATCCCCTTTGCAAACAAGGCCGACCTTTGGGCCAGGCAGCTCTAGGCCAATGGAGCACACCCAGAGCAGAAGTTCTACCTCAGCCAGATAAGGCCTGCCAAGAAACTGCGTTTCAAAGGCTTTGGTAAGAGATGTTCCCGGTACTCTGTTAGAGCACTGGGCAGAGCCATTTGTTTCTTAGCTTCCCAAAGAGCTGGAAGCAAGATGCTTTGGGGGCTCCCTGCCCCTTTGCCAACAAGGGCGACCTTTGGTCCTTTCAGCTCTAGGCCAATGGAGCACACCCAGAGCAGAAGTCCTACTTCAGCCAGATCAGGCCTGCCAAGGAACTGCGTTTCAGAGGCCTTTGTATGTGACGTTCCCGGTAGGCTGTGAGAGCACGGTGCAGAGCCAGTTGTTTCCTTGTTTCCCAAACAGCTGGAAGCAAGACGCTTTGGGGCCTCTCTGCCCCTTTGGAAACAAGGCAGCACGTTGGGTCTGGCAGCTCTAGGGCAATGGAGCACAACCAGAGCCGAAGTTCTACTTCTTCCAGATCAGGCCTGCCTAGACAGTGCGTTTCACAGGCCTTGATAAGAGATGTTCTCTTAGGCTATAAGAGCACTGGGCACAGCCAGTTGTTTCTCAGCTTCCCAAGAGGTGGAAGCAAGATGCTTTGGGGCCTCTCTCCCCCTTTGGAAACAAGGCAGCCCTTTGGGCCTTTCAGCTCTAGGGCAATGGAGCACACCCAGAGCAGAAGTTCTACCTCAGCCAGATCAGGCCTGCCAAGAAACTGCTTTTCACAGGCCTTCGTAAGAGGTGTTCCCGGAAGGCTGTAAGATTACCTGGCAGAGCGAGTTGTTTCTTAGCTTCAAAAACAGCTGGAAGCAACATGATTTGGGGCCTCTCTCCCCCTTTGGAAACAAAGCAGCCTTTGTGCCTGGCAGCTCTAGGCCAAAGTAGCACACCCAGAGCACAAGTTCTACCTCAGCCAGATAAGGCCTGTCAAGAAGCTGCGTTTCACAGGCCTTTGTATGTGACGTTCCGGGTTGGCTTTGAGAGCACTGTGCAGAGCCAGTTGTTTTAGCTTCCCAGAGAGCAGGAAGAAAGATGCTTTGGGGCCTCTCTCACACTTTGGAAATAAAGGCAGCCCTTTGGGCCTGGCAGCCCTAGGCCAATGGAGTACACCCAGAGCACAAGTTCTACCTCAGCCAGATCAGGCCTTCCAAGAAACTGCGTCTCACAGGCCTTTCTCTGTCACGTTGCCGGTAGGCTGTGAGAGCACTGTGCAGAGCCAGTTGTTTCTTAGCTTCCCAAAGATTTGGAAGCAAGATGCTTTGGGGACTCTCAGCCCCTTTGGAAACAAGGCGGCCCTTTGGGCCCGGCAGCTCTAGGCCAAAGTAGCACGCCCAGAGCAGGAGTTCTACTTCAGCCAGATCAGGCCTGCCAAGAAACTGCGTTTCACAGGCCTTGGTAAGAGATGTTCCCGGTAGGCTGTGAGAGCACTGTGGAGAGCCAGTTGCTTTAGCTTCCCACAGAGCTGGAAGCAAGATGCCTTGGGGCCTCTCTCTCCCTTTGGACACAAGGCAGCCTTTTGGGCCTGGCAGCTCTAGGCCAATGGAGCACACCCACAGCAGAAGTTCTACTTCAGGCAGATCAGTCCTGCCCAGAAACTGCGTTTCACAGCCCTTGGTAAGAGATGTTCACGGTAGGCTGTGAGAGCACTGGGCAGAACCAGTTGTTTTTTAGCTTCCCAAAGTGCTGGAGGCAAGATGCTTTGGGGCCTCTCTCACCCTTTGGAAACAAGGCAGCCCTTAGGTCCTGGTAGCTCTAGGCCTATGTAGCACAACCAGAACAGAAGTTCTACTTCAGCCAGGTCAGGCCTGCCAAGAAACTGCGTTTCACAGGCCTTTCAAAGAGATGTTCTCTTAGGCTGTAAGAGCACTGGGCAGAGCCAGCTGTTTCTTAGCTTCCCGAAGAGCTGGGAGCAAGATGCTTTGGGTCCACTCTCCGTCTTTGGAAACAAGGCAGCCCTTTGGGCCTGGCAGCTCTAGGGCAATGGAGCACACCCAGAGCAGAAGTTCTACTTCAGCCAGATCAGGCCTGCCAGGAAACTGCGTTTCACAGGCCTTGGTAAGAGATGTTCCCGGTAGGCTGTAAGAGCACTGGGCAGAGCCAGTTGTTTCTTACCTTCCTGAAAAGCTGGAAGCAAGATGCTTGGGACCCCTCTGCCCGTTTGGGAACAAGGCAGCCTTTTGGGTCGGGAAGCTCTAGGCCAATGGAGCACACGCAGAGCAGGAGTTCTACTTCAGCCTGATCAGGCCTGCAAAGAAACAGCGTTTGACAGGCCTTGGTAAGAGATGTTCCCGGTAGGTGTAAGAGCACTGGGCAGAGCCAGTTGTTTCTTAGCTTCGCAAAGACCGGGAAGCAAGATGCTTTGGGCCTCTCTGCCCCTTGGAAACAGGGCAGCACTTGGGGCCTGGCAGCTCTAGGGCAATGGGGCACACCCAGAGCCGGAGTTCTACTTCAGCCAGATGAGGCCTGCCAAGAAACTGCGTTTCACAGGCCTTTCAAAGACATGTTCCCGGTAGGCTGTAAGAGCACGGGGCAGAGCGAGTTGGTTCTTAGCTTCCCAGAGAGCTGGAAGCAAGATGCTTTGGGGCCTCTCTGCCCCTTTGGAAACAAGGCAGCACCTTGGGCCTGGCAGCTCTAGGCCAATGGAGCACACCCAGAGCAGAAGTTCTACTTCGGCCAGTTCAGGCCACCAACAAACTGCGTTTCACAGGCCTTGGTAAGAGATGTTCCCGGTAGGCTGTAAGAGCACTGGGCAACGCCAGATGTTTCTTAGCTTCCCGAAGAGCTGGAAGCAAGATGCTTTGGGGCCTCTCATCCCCTTTGCAAACAAGGCCGACCTTTGGGCCAGGCAGCTCTAGGCCAATGGAGCACACCCAGAGCAGAAGTTCTACCTCAGCCAGATAAGGCCTGCCAAGAAACTGCGTTTCAAAGGCTTTGGTAAGAGATGTTCCCGGTACTCTGTTAGAGCACTGGGCAGAGCCATTTGTTTCTTAGCTTTCCAAAGAGCTGGAAGCAAGATGCTTTGGGGGCTCCCTGCCCCTTTGCCAACAAGGGCGACCTTTGGGCCTTTCAGCTCTAGGCCAATGGAGCACACCCAGAGCAGAAGTCCTACTTCAGCCAGATCAGGCCTGCCAAGGAACTGCGTTTCAGAGGCCTTTGTATGTGACGTTCCCGGTAGGCTGTGAGAGCACGGTGCAGAGCCAGTTGTTTCCTTGTTTCCCAAACAGCTGGAAGCAAGACGCTTTGGGGCCTCTCTGCCCCTTTGGAAACAAGGCAGCACGTTGGGTCTGGCAGCTCTAGGGCAATGGAGCACAACCAGAGCCGAAGTTCTACTTCTTCCAGATCAGGCCTGCCTAGACAGTGCGTTTCACAGGCCTTGATAAGAGATGTTCTCTTAGGCTATAAGAGCACTGGGCACAGCCAGTTGTTTCTCAGCTTCCCAAGAGGTGGAAGCAAGATGCTTTGGGGCCTCTCTCCCCCTTTGGAAACAAGGCAGCCCTTTGGGCCTTTCAGCTCTAGGGCAATGGAGCACACCCAGAGCAGAAGTTCTACCTCAGCCAGATCAGGCCTGCCAAGAAACTGCTTTTCACAGGCCTTCGTAAGAGGTGTTCCCGGAAGGCTGTAAGAGTACCTGGCAGAGCGAGTTGTTTCTTAGCTTCAAAAACAGCTGGAAGCAACATGATTTGGGGCCTCTCTCCCCCTTTGGAAACAAAGCAGCCTTTGTGCCTGGCAGCTCTAGGCCAAAGTAGCACACCCAGAGCACAAGTTCTACCTCAGCCAGATAAGGCCTGTCAAGAAGCTGCGTTTCACAGGCCTTTGTATGTGACGTTCCGGGTTGGCTTTGAGAGCACTGTGCAGAGCCAGTTGTTTTAGCTTCCCAGAGAGCAGGAAGCAAGATGCTTTGGGGCCTCTCTCACACTTTGGAAATAAAGGCAGCCCTTTGGGCCTGGCAGCCCTAGGCCAATGGAGTACACCCAGAGCACAAGTTCTACCTCAGCCAGATCAGGCCTTCCAAGAAACTGCGTCTCACAGGCCTTTCTCTGTCACTTTGCCGGTAGGCTGTGAGAGCACTGTGCAGAGCCAGTTGTTTCTTAGCTTCCCAAAGATTTGGAAGCAAGATGCTTTGGGGACTCTCAGCCCCTTTGGAAACAAGGCGGCCCTTTGGGCCTGGCAGCTCTAGGCCAAAGTAGCACGCCCAGAGCAGGAGTTCTACTTCAGCCAGATCAGGCCTGCCAGGAAACGGCGTTTCACAGGCCTTGGTAAGAGATGTTCCCGGTAGGCTGTAAGAGCACGGGGCAACGCCAGATGTTTCTTAGCTTCCCGAAGAGCTGGAAGCAAGATGCTTTGGGGCCTCTCATCCCCTTTGCAAACAAGGCGGCCCTATGGGCCAGGCAGCTCTAGGCCAATGGAGCACACCCAGAGCAGAAGTTCTACTTCGGCCAGTTCAGGCCACCAACAAACTGCGTTTCACAGGCCTTGGTAAGAGATGTTCCCGGTAGGCTGTAAGAGCACTGGGCAATGCCAGATGTTTCTTAGCTTCCCGAAGAGCTGGAAGCAAGATGCTTTGGGGCCTCTCATCCCCTTTGCAAACAAGGCCGACCTTTGGGCCAGGCAGCTCTAGGCCAATGGAGCACACCCAGAGCAGAAGTTCTACCTCAGCCAGATAAGGCCTGCCAAGAAACTGCGTTTCAAAGGCTTTGGTAAGAGCTGTTCCCGGTACTCTGTTAGAGCACTGGGCAGAGCCATTTGTTTCTTAGCTTCCCAAAGAGCTGGAAGCAAGATGCTTTGGGGGCTCCCTGCCCCTTTGCCAACAAGGGCGACCTTTGGGCCTTTCAGCTCTAGGCCAATGGAGCACACCCAGAGCAGAAGTCCTACTTCAGCCAGATCAGGCCTGCCAAGGAACTGCGTTTCAGAGGCCTTTGTATGTGACGTTCCCGGTAGGCTGTGAGAGCACGGTGCAGAGCCAGTTGTTTCCTTGTTTCCCAAACAGCTGGAAGCAAGACGCTTTGGGGCCTCTCTGCCCCTTTGGAAACAAGGCAGCACGTTGGGTCTGGCAGCTCTAGGGCAATGGAGCACAACCAGAGCCGAAGTTCTACTTCTTCCAGATCAGGCCTGCCTAGACAGTGCGTTTCACAGGCCTTGATAAGAGATGTTCTCTTAGGCTATAAGAGCACTGGGCACAGCCAGTTGTTTCTCAGCTTCCCAAGAGGTGGAAGCAAGATGCTTTGGGGCCTCTCTCCCCCTTTGGAAACAAGGCAGCCCTTTGGGCCTTTCAGCTCTAGGGCAATGGAGCACACCCAGAGCAGAAGTTCTACCTCAGCCAGATCAGGCCTGCCAAGAAACTGCTTTTCACAGGCCTTCGTAAGAGGTGTTCCCGGAAGGCTGTAAGAGTACCTGGCAGAGCGAGTTGTTTCTTAGCTTCAAAAACAGCCTGAAGCAACATGATTTGGGGCCTCTCTCCCCCTTTGGAAACAAAGCAGCCTTTGTGCCTGGCAGCTCTAGGCCAAAGTAGCACACCCAGAGCACAAGTTCTACCTCAGCCAGATAAGGCCTGTCAAGAAGCTGCGTTTCACAGGCCTTTGTATGTGACGTTCCGGGTTGGCTTTGAGAGCACTGTGCAGAGCCAGTTGTTTTAGCTTCCCAGAGAGCAGGAAGCAAGATGCTTTGGGGCCTCTCTCACACTTTGGAAATAAAGGCAGCCCTTTGGGCCTGGCAGCCCTAGGCCAATGGAGTACACCCAGAGCACAAGTTCTACCTCAGCCAGATCAGGCCTTCCAAGAAACTGCGTCTCACAGGCCTTTCTCTGTCACTTTGCCGGTAGGCTGTGAGAGCACTGTGCAGAGCCAGTTGTTTCTTAGCTTCCCAAAGATTTGGAAGCAAGATGCTTTGGGGACTCTCAGCCCCTTTGGAAACAAGGCGGCCCTTTGGGCCTGGCAGCTCTAGGCCAAAGTAGCACGCCCAGAGCAGGAGTTCTACTTCAGCCAGATCAGGCCTGCCAGGAAACGGCGTTTCACAGGCCTTGGTAAGAGATGTTCCCGGTAGGCTGTAAGAGCACGGGGCAACGCCAGATGTTTCTTAGCTTCCCGAAGAGCTGGAAGCAAGATGCTTTGGGGCCTCTCATCCCCTTTGCAAACAAGGCGGCCCTATGGGCCAGGCAGCTCTAGGCCAATGGAGCACACCCAGAGCAGAAGTTCTACTTCGGCCAGTTCAGGCCACCAACAAACTGCGTTTCACAGGCCTTGGTAAGAGATGTTCCCGGTAGGCTGTAAGAGCACTGGGCAATGCCAGATGTTTCTTAGCTTCCCGAAGAGCTGGAAGCAAGATGCTTTGGGGCCTCTCATCCCCTTTGCAAACAAGGCCGACCTTTGGGCCAGGCAGCTCTAGGCCAATGGAGCACACCCAGAGCAGAAGTTCTACCTCAGCCAGATAAGGCCTGCCAAGAAACTGCGTTTCAAAGGCTTTGGTAAGAGCTGTTCCCGGTACTCTGTTAGAGCACTGGGCAGAGCCATTTGTTTCTTAGCTTCCCAAAGAGCTGGAAGCAAGATGCTTTGGGGGCTCCCTGCCCCTTTGCCAACAAGGGCGACCTTTGGGCCTTTCAGCTCTAGGCCAATGGAGCACACCCAGAGCAGAAGTCCTACTTCAGCCAGATCAGGCCTGCCAAGGAACTGCGTTTCAGAGGCCTTTGTATGTGACGTTCCCGGTAGGCTGTGAGAGCACGGTGCAGAGCCAGTTGTTTCCTTGTTTCCCAAACAGCTGGAAGCAAGACGCTTTGGGGCCTCTCTGCCCCTTTGGAAACAAGGCAGCACGTTGGGTCTGGCAGCTCTAGGGCAATGGAGCACAACCAGAGCCGAAGTTCTACTTCTTCCAGATCAGGCCTGCCTAGACAGTGCGTTTCCCAGGCCTTGATAAGAGATGTTCTCTTAGGCTATAAGAGCACTGGGCACAGCCAGTTGTTTCTTAGCTTCCCAAGAGGTGGAAGCAAGATGCTTTGGGGCCTCTCTCCCCCTTTGGAAACAAGGCAGCCCTTTGGGCCTTTCAGCTCTAGGGCAATGGAGCACACCCAGAGCAGAAGTTCTACCTCAGCCAGATCAGGCCTGCCAAGAAACTGCTTTTCACAGGCCTTCGTAAGAGGTGTTCCCGGAAGGCTGTAAGAGTACCTGGCAGAGCGAGTTGTTTCTTAGCTTCAAAAACAGCTGGAAGCAACATGATTTGGGGCCTCTCTCCCCCTTTGGAAACAAAGCAGCCTTTGTGCCTGGCAGCTCTAGGCCAAAGTAGCACACCCAGAGCACAAGTTCTACCTCAGCCAGATCAGGCCTTCCAAGAAACTGCGTCTCACAGGCCTTTCTCTGTCACGTTGCCGGTAGGCTGTGAGAGCACTGTGCAGAGCCAGTTGTTTCTTAGCTTCCCAAAGATTTGGAAGCAAGATGCTTTGGGGACTCTCAGCCCCTTTGGAAACAAGGCGGCCCTTTGGGCCCGGCAGCTCTAGGCCAAAGTAGCACGCCCAGAGCAGGAGTTCTACTTCAGCCAGATCAGGCCTGCCAAGAAACTGCGTTTCACAGGCCTTGGTAAGAGATGTTCCCGGTAGGCTGTGAGAGCACTGTGGAGAGCCAGTTGCTTTAGCTTCCCACAGAGCTGGAAGCAAGATGCCTTGGGGCCTCTCTCTCCCTTTGGACACAAGGCAGCCTTTTGGGCCTGGCAGCTCTAGGCCAATGGAGCACACCCACAGCAGAAGTTCTACTTCAGGCAGATCAGTCCTGCCCAGAAACTGCGTTTCACAGCCCTTGGTAAGAGATGTTCACGGTAGGCTGTGAGAGCACTGGGCAGAACCAGTTGTTTTTTAGCTTCCCAAAGTGCTGGAGGCAAGATGCTTTGGGGCCTCTCTCACCCTTTGGAAACAAGGCAGCCCTTAGGTCCTGGTAGCTCTAGGCCTATGTAGCACAACCAGAACAGAAGTTCTACTTCAGCCAGGTCAGGCCTGCCAAGAAACTGCGTTTCACAGGCCTTTCAAAGAGATGTTCTCTTAGGCTGTAAGAGCACTGGGCAGAGCCAGCTGTTTCTTAGCTTCCCGAAGAGCTGGGAGCAAGATGCTTTGGGTCCACTCTCCGTCTTTGGAAACAAGGCAGCCCTTTGGGCCTGGCAGCTCTAGGGCAATGGAGCACACCCAGAGCAGAAGTTCTACTTCAGCCAGATCAGGCCTGCCAGGAAACTGCGTTTCACAGGCCTTGGTAAGAGATGTTCCCGGTAGGCTGTAAGAGCACTGGGCAGAGCCAGTTGTTTCTTACCTTCCTGAAAAGCTGGAAGCAAGATGCTTGGGACCCCTCTGCCCGTTTGGGAACAAGGCAGCCTTTTGGGTCGGGAAGCTCTAGGCCAATGGAGCACACGCAGAGCAGGAGTTCTACTTCAGCCTGATCAGGCCTGCAAAGAAACAGCGTTTGACAGGCCTTGGTAAGAGATGTTCCCGGTAGGTGTAAGAGCACTGGGCAGAGCCAGTTGTTTCTTAGCTTCGCAAAGACCGGGAAGCAAGATGCTTTGGGCCTCTCTGCCCCTTGGAAACAGGGCAGCACTTTGGGCCTGGCAGCTCTAGGGCAATGGAGCACACCCAGAGCCGGAGTTCTACTTCAGCCAGATGAGGCCTGCCAAGAAACTGCGTTTCACAGGCCTTTCAAAGACATGTTCCCGGTAGGCTGTAAGAGCACGGGGCAGAGCGAGTTGGTTCTTAGCTTCCCAGAGAGCTGGAAGCAAGATGCTTTGGGGCCTCTCTGCCCCTTTGGAAACAAGGCAGCACCTTGGGCCTGGCAGCTCTAGGCCAATGGAGCACACCCAGAGCAGAAGTTCTACTTCGGCCAGTTCAGGCCACCAACAAACTGCGTTTCACAGGCCTTGGTAAGAGATGTTCCCGGTAGGCTGTAAGAGCACTGGGCAACGCCAGATGTTTCTTAGCTTCCCGAAGAGCTGGAAGCAAGATGCTTTGGGGCCTCTCATCCCCTTTGCAAACAAGGCCGACCTTTGGGCCAGGCAGCTCTAGGCCAATGGAGCACACCCAGAGCAGAAGTTCTACCTCAGCCAGATAAGGCCTGCCAAGAAACTGCGTTTCAAAGGCTTTGGTAAGAGATGTTCCCGGTACTCTGTTAGAGCACTGGGCAGAGCCATTTGTTTCTTAGCTTCCCAAAGAGCTGGAAGCAAGATGCTTTGGGGGCTCCCTGCCCCTTTGCCAACAAGGGCGACCTTTGGGCCTTTCAGCTCTAGGCCAATGGAGCACACCCAGAGCATAAGTCCTACTTCAGCCAGATCAGGCCTGCCAAGGAACTGCGTTTCAGAGGCCTTTGTATGTGACGTTCCCGGTAGGCTGTGAGAGCACGGTGCAGAGCCAGTTGTTTCCTTGTTTCCCAAACAGCTGGAAGCAAGACGCTTTGGGGCCTCTCTGCCCCTTTGGAAACAAGGCAGCACGTTGGGTCTGGCAGCTCTAGGGCAATGGAGCACAACCAGAGCCGAAGTTCTACTTCTTCCAGATCAGGCCTGCCTAGACAGTGCGTTTCACAGGCCTTGATAAGAGATGTTCTCTTAGGCTATAAGAGCACTGGGCACAGCCAGTTGTTTCTTAGCTTCCCAAGAGGTGGAAGCAAGATGCTTTGGGGCCTCTCTCCCCCTTTGGAAACAAGGCAGCCCTTTGGGCCTTTCAGCTCTAGGGCAATGGAGCACACCCAGAGCAGAAGTTCTACCTCAGCCAGATAAGGCCTGCCAAGAAACTGCGTTTCAAAGGCTTTGGTAAGAGATGTTGCCGGTACTCTGTCAGAGCACTGGGCAAAGACAGTTGTTTCTTAGCTTCCCAAAGAGCTGGAAGCAAGATGCGTTGGGGCCTCTCTGCCCCTTTGCAAACAAGGCATCCCTTTGGGCCTTTCACCTCTAGGCCAATGGAGCACAGCCAGAGCAGAAGTCCTACTTCAGCCAGATCAGGCCTGCCAAGGAACTGCGTTTCAGAGGCCTTTGTATGTGACGTTCCCGGTAGGCTGTGAGAGCACGGTTCAGAGCCAGTTGTTTCCTTGTTTCCCAAACAGCTGGAAGCAAGACGCTTTGGGGCCTCTCTGCCCCTTTGGAAACAAGGCAGCACGTTGGGTCTGGCAGCTCTAGGGCAATGGAGCACAACCAGAGCCGAAGTTCTACTTCTTCCAGATCAGGCCTGCCTAGACAGTGCGTTTCACAGGCCTTGATAAGAGATGTTCTCTTAGGCTATAAGAGCACTGGGCACAGCCAGTTGTTTCTTAGCTTCCCAAGAGGTGGAAGCAAGATGCTTTGGGGCCTCTCTCCCCCTTTGGAAACAAGGCAGCCCTTTGGGCCTTTCAGCTCTAGGACAATGGAGCACACCCAGAGCAGAAGTTCTACCTCAGCCAGATCAGGCCTGCCAAGAAACGGCTTTTCACAGGCCTTCGTAAGAGGTGTTCCCGGAAGGCTGTAAGAGTACCTGGCAGAGCGAGTTGTTTCTTAGCTTCAAAAACAGCTGGAAGCAACATGATTTGGGGCCTCTCTCCCCCTTTGGAAACAAAGCAGCCTTTGTGCCTGGCAGCTCTAGGCCAAAGTAGCACACCCAGAGCACAAGTTCTACCTCAGCCAGATAAGGCCTGTCAAGAAGCTGCGTTTCACAGGCCTTTGTATGTGACGTTCCCGGTTGGCTTTGAGAGCACTGTGCAGAGCCAGTTGTTTTAGCTTCCCAGAGAGCAGGAAGCAAGATGCTTTGGGGCCTCTCTCACACTTTGGAAATAAAGGCAGCCCTTAGGGCCTGGCAGCCCTAGGCCAATGGAGTACACCCAGAGCACAAGTTCTACCTCAGCCAGATCAGGCCTTCCAAGAAACTGCGTCTCACAGGCCTTTCTCTGTCACGTTGCCGGTAGGCTGTGAGAGCACTGTGCAGAGCCAGTTGTTTCTTAGCTTCCCAAAGATTTGGAAGCAAGATGCTTTGGGGACTCTCAGCCCCTTTGGAAACAAGGCGGCCCTTTGGGCCTGGCAGCTCTAGGCCAAAGTAGCACGCCCAGAGCAGGAGTTCTACTTCAGCCAGATCAGGCCTGCCAAGAAACTGCGTTTCACAGGCCTTGGTAAGAGATGTTCCCGGTAGGCTGTGAGAGCACTGTGGAGAGCCAGTTGCTTTAGCTTCCCACAGAGCTGGAAGCAAGATGCCTTGGGGCCTCTCTCTCCCTTTGGACACAAGGCAGCCTTTTGGGCCTGGCAGCTCTGGGCCAATGGAGCACACCCACAGCAGAAGTTCTACTTCAGGCAGATCAGTCCTGCCCGGAAACTGCGTTTCACAGCCCTTGGTAAGAGATGTTCACGGTAGGCTGTGAGAGCACTGGGCAGAACCAGTTGTTTTTTAGCTTCCCAAAGTGCTGGAGGCAAGATGCTTTGGGGCCTCTCTCACCCTTTGGAAACAAGGCAGCCCTTAGGTCCTGGTAGCTCTAGGCCTATGTAGCACAACCAGAACAGAAGTTCTACTTCAGCCAGGTCAGGCCTGCCAAGAAACTGCGTTTCACAGGCCTTTCTAAGAGATGTTCTCTTAGGCTGTAAGAGCACTGGGCAGAGCCAGCTGTTTCTTAGCTTCCCGAAGAGCTGGGAGCAAGATGCTTTGGGTCCACTCTCCGTCTTTGGAAACAAGGCAGCCCTTTGGGCCTGGCAGCTCTAGGGCAATGGAGCACACCCAGAGCAGAAGTTCTACTTCAGCCAGATCAGGCCTGCCAGGAAACTGCGTTTCACAGGCCTTGGTAAGAGATGTTCCCGGTAGGCTGTAAGAGCACTGGGCAGAGCCAGTTGTTTCTTACCTTCCTGAAAAGCTGGAAGCAAGACGCTTGGGACAACTCTGCCCGTTTGGGAACAAGGCAGCCTTTTGGGTCGGGAAGCTCTAGGCCAATGGAGCACACGCAGAGCAGGAGTTCTACTTCAGCCTGATCAGGCCTGCAAAGAAACAGCGTTTGACAGGCCTTGGTAAGAGATGTTCCCGGTAGGTGTAAGAGCACTGGGCAGAGCCAGTTGTTTCTTAGCTTTGCAAAGACCGGGAAGCAAGATGCTTTGGGCCTCTCTGCCCCTTGGAAACAGGGCAGCACTTTGGGCCTGGCAGCCCTAGGGCAATGGAGCACACCCAGAGCCGGAGTTCTACTTCAGCCAGATGAGGCCTGCCAAGAAACTGCGTTTCACAGGCCTTTCAAAGACATGTTCCCGGTAGGCTGTAAGAGCACGGGGCAGAGCGAGTTGGTTCTTAGCTTCCCAGAGAGCCGGAAGCAAGATGCTTTGGGGCCTCTCTGCCCCTTTGGAAACAAGGCAGCACCTTGGCTCTGGCAGCTCTAGGGCAATGGAGCACACCCAGAGCAGAAGTTCTACTTCAGCCAAATCAGGCCTGCCAGGAAACGGCGTTTCAAAGACCTTGGTAAGAGATGTTCCCGGTAGGCTGTAAGAGCACTGGGCAACGCCAGATGTTTCTTAGCTTCCCGAAGAGCTGGAAGCAAGATGCTTTGGTGCCACTCTCTCAGTTTGGAATCAAGGCAGCCCTTTGGGGCAGGTAGCTCTAGGCCAGTGGAGCACACCCAGAGCAGAAGTTCTACTTCGGCCAGTTCAGGCCACCAACAAACTGCGTTTCACAGGCCTTGGTAAGAGATGTTCCCGGTAGGCTGTAAGAGCACTGGGCAACGCCAGATGTTTCTTAGCTTCCCGAAGAGCTGGAAGCAAGATGCTTTGGGGCCTCTCATCCCCTTTGCAATCAAGGCGGCCCTTTGGGCCAGGCAGCTCTAGGCCAATGGAGCACACCCAGAGCAGAAGTTCTACTTCAGCTAGATCAGGCCACCAACAAAGTGCGTTTCACAGGCCTTGGTAAGAGATTTTCTCTCAGGCTGTAAGAGCACTGGGCAGAGCCAGTTGTTTCTTAGCTTCCCAAAGAGCTGGAAGCAAGATGCTTTGGGGGCTCCCTGCCCCTTTGCCAACAAGGCCGACCTTTGGGCCTTTCAGCTCTAGGCCAATGGAGCACACCGAGAGCAGAAGTTCTACCTCAGCCAGATAAGGCCTGCCAAGAAACTGCGTTTCAAAGGCTTTGGTAAGAGATGTTGCCGGTACTCTGTCAGAGCACTGGGCAGAGACAGTTGTTTCTTAGCTTCCCAAAGAGCTGGAAGCAAGATGCTTTGGGGCCTCTCTGCCCCTTTGCAAACAAGGCATCCCTTTGGGCCTTTCAGCTCTAGGCCAATGGAGCACAGCCAGAGCAGAAGTCCTACTTCAGCCAGATCAGGCCTGCCAAGGAACTGCGTTTCAGAGGCCTTTGTATGTGACGTTCCCGGTAGGCTGTGAGAGCACGGTGCAGAGCCAGTTGTTTCCTTGTTTCCCAAACAGCTGGAAGCAAGACGCTTAGGGGCCTCTCTGCCCCTTTGGCAACAAGGCAGCACGTTGGGTCTGGCAGCTCTAGGGCAATGGAGCACAACCAGAGCAGAAGTTCTACTTCTTCCAGATCAGGCCTGCCTAGAAACTGCGTTTCACAGGCCTTGATAAGAGATGTTCTCTTAGGCTATAAGAGGACTGGGCACAGCCAGTTGTTTCTTAGCTTCCCAAAGAGCTGGAAGCAAGATGCTTTGGGGCCTCTCTGCCCCTTTGCAAACAAGGCATCCCTTTGGGCCTTTCAGCTCTAGGGCAATGGAGCACACCCAGAGCAGAAGTTCTACCTCAGCCAGATCAGGCCTGCCAAGAAACTGCTTTTCACAGGCCTTCGTAAGAGGTGTTCCCGGAAGGCTGTAAGAGTACCTGGCGAGCGAGTTGTTTCTTAGCTTCAAAAACAGCTGGAAGCAACATGATTTGGGGCCTCTCTCCCCCTTTGGAAACAAAGCAGCCTTTGTGCCTGGCAGCTCTAGGCCAAAGTAGCACACCCAGAGCACAAGTTCTACCTCAGCCAGATAAGGCCTGTCAAGAAGCTGCGTTTCACAGGCCTTTGTATGTGACGTTCCCGGTTGGCTTTGAGAGCACTGTGCAGAGCCAGTTGTTTTAGCTTCCCAGAGAGCAGGAAGCAAGATGCTTTGGGGCCTCTCTCACACTTTGGAAATAAAGGCAGCCCTTTGGGCCTGGCAGCCCTAGGCCAATGGAGTACACCCAGAGCAGAAGTTCTACCTCAGCCAGATCAGGCCTTCCAAGAAACTGCGTCTCACAGGCCTTTCTCTGTCACGTTGCTGGTAGGCTGTGAGAGCACTGTGCAGAGCCAGTTGTTTCTTAGCTTCCCAAAGATTTGGAAGCAAGATACTTTGGGGACTCTCAGCCCCTTTGGAAACAAGGCGGCCCTTTGGGCCTGGCAGCTCTAGGCCAAAGTAGCACGCCCAGAGCAGGAGTTCTACTTCAGCCAGATCAGGCCTGCCAAGAAACTGCGTTTCACAGGCCTTGGTAAGAGATGTTCCCGGTAGGCTGTGAGAGCACTGTGGAGAGCCAGTTGCTTTAGCTTCCCACAGAGCTGGAAGCAAGATGCTTTGGGGCCTCTCTCTCCCTTTGGACACAAGGCAGCCGTTTGCGCCTGGCAGCTCTAGGCCAATGGAGCACACCCACAGCAGAAGTTCTACTTCAGGCAGATCAGTCCTGCCCAGAAACTGCGTTTCACAGCCCTTGGTAAGAGATGTTCACGGTAGGCTGTGAGAGCACTGGGCAGAACCAGTTGTTTTTTAGCTTCCCAAAGTGCTGGAGGCAAGATGCTTTGGGGCCTCTCTCACCCTTTGGAAACAAGGCAGCCCTTAGGTCCTGGTAGCTCTAGGCCTATGTAGCACAACCAGAACAGAAGTTCTACTTCAGCCAGGTCAGGCCTGCCAAGAAACTGCGTTTCACAGGCCTTTCAAAGAGATGTTCTCTTAGGCTGTAAGAGCACTGGGCAGAGCCAGCTGTTTCTTAGCTTCCCGAAGAGCTGGGAGCAAGATGCTTTGGGTCCACTCTCCGTCTTTGGAAACAAGGCAGCCCTTTGGGCCTGGCAGCTCTAGGGCAATGGAGCACACCGAGAGCAGAAGTTCTACTTCAGCCAGATCAGGCCTGCCAGGAAACTGCGTTTCACAGGCCTTGGTAAGAGATGTTCCCGGTAGGCTGTAAGAGCACTGGGCAGAGCCAGTTGTTTCTTACCTTCCTGAAAAGCTGGAAGCAAGACGCTTGGGACCCCTCTGCCCGTTTGGGAACAAGGCAGCCTTTTGGGTCGGGAAGCTCTAGGCCAATGGAGCACACGCAGAGCAGGAGTTCTACTTCAGCCTGATCAGGCCTGCAAAGAAACAGCGTTTGACAGGCCTTGGTAAGAGATGTTCCCGGTAGGTGTAAGAGCACTGGGCAGAGCCAGTTGTTTCTTAGCTTTGCAAAGACCGGGAAGCAAGATGCTTTGGGCCTCTCTGCCCCTTGGAAACAGGGCAGCACTTTGGGCCTGGCAGCCCTAGGGCAATGGAGCACACCCAGAGCCGGAGTTCTACTTCAGCCAGATGAGGCCTGCCAAGAAACTGCGTTTCACAGGCCTTTCAAAGACATGTTCCCGGTAGGCTGTAAGAGCACGGGGCAGAGCGAGTTGGTTCTTAGCTTCCCAGAGAGCTGGAAGCAGGATGCTTTGGGGCCTCTCTGCCCCTTAGGAAACAAGGCAGCACCTTGGGCCTGGCAGCTCTAGGGCAATGGAGCACACCCAGAGCAGAAGTTCTACTTCAGCCAAATCAGGCCTGCCAGGAAACGGCGTTTCACAGGCCTTGGTAAGAGATGTTCCCGGTAGGCTGTAAGAGCACTGGGCAACGCCAGATGTTTCTTAGCTTCCCGAAGAGCTGGAAGCAAGATGCTTTGGGGCCTCTCATCCCCTTTGCAAACAAGGCGGCCCTTTGGGCCAGGCAGCTCTAGGCCAATGTAGCACACCCAGAGCAGAAGTTCTACTTCAGCTAGATCAGGCCACCAACAAAGTGCGTTTCACAGGCCTTGGTAAGAGATTTTCTCTCAGGCTGTAAGAGCACTGGGCAGAGCCAGTTGTTTCTTAGGTTCCCAAAGAGCTGGAAGCAAGATGCTTTGGGGGCTCCCTGCCCCTTTGCCAACAAGGCCGACCTTTGGGCCTTTCAGCTCTAGGCCAATGGAGCATTCCGAGAGCAGAAGTTCTACCTCAGCCAGATAAGGCCTGCCAAGAAACTGCGTTTCAAAGGCTTTGGTAAGAGATATTCCCGGTACTCTGTCAGAGCACTGGGCAGAGACAGCTGTTTCTTAGCTTCCCAAAGAGCTGGAAGCAAGATGCTTTGGGGCCTCTCTGCCCCTTTGCAAACAAGGCATCCCTTTGGGCCTTTCAGCTCTAGGCCAATGGAGCACAGCCAGAGCAGAAGTCCTACCTCAGCCAGATCAGGCCTGCCAAGGAACTGCGTTTCAGAGGCCTTTGTATGTGACGTTCCCGGTAGGCTGTGAGAGCACGGTGCAGAGCCAGTTGTTTCCTTGTTTCCCAAACAGCTGGAAGCAAGACGCTTAGGGGCCTCTCTGCCCCTTTGGAAACAAGGCAGCACGTTGGGTCTGGCAGCTCTAGGGCAATGGAGCACACCCAGAGCAGAAGTTCTACTTCAGCCAGATCAGGCCTGCCTAGAAAGTGCGTTTCACAGGCCTTGGTAAGAGATGTTCCCGGTAGGCTGTAAGAGCACTGGGCAGAGCCAGTTGTTTCTTACCTTCCTGAAAAGCTGGAAGCAAGACTCTTGGGACCCCTCTGCCCGTTTGGGAACAAGGCAGCCTTTTGGGTCGGGAAGCTCTAGGCCAATGGAGCACACGCAGAGCAGGAGTTCTACTTCAGCCTGATCAGGCCTGCAAAGAAACAGCGTTTGACAGGCCTTGGTAAGAGATGTTCCCGGTAGGTGTAAGAGCACTGGGCAGAGCCAGTTGTTTCTTAGCTTCGCAAAGACCGGGAAGCAAGATGCTTTGGGCCTCTCTGCCCCTTGGAAACAGGGCAGCACTTTGGGCCTGGCAGCCCTAGGGCAATGGAGCACACCCAGAGCCGGAGTTCTACTTCAGCCAGATGAGGCCTGCCAAGAAACTGCGTTTCACAGGCCTTTCAAAGACATGTTCCCGGTAGGCTGTAAGAGCACGGGGCAGAGCGAGTTGGTTCTTAGCTTCCCAGAGAGCTGGAAGCAAGATGCTTTGGGGCCTCTCTGCCCCTTTGGAAACAAGGCAGCACCTTGGGCCTGGCAGCTCTAGGGCAATGGAGCACACCCAGAGCAGAAGTTCTACTTCAGCCAAATCAGGCCTGCCAGGAAACGGCGTTTCACAGGCCTTGGTAAGAGATGTTCCCGGTAGGCTGTAAGAGCACTGGGCAACGCCAGATGTTTCTTAGCTTCCCGAAGAGCTGGAAGCAAGATGCTTTGGTGCCACTCTCTCACTTTGGAATCAAGGCAGCCCTTTGGGGCAGGTAGCTCCAGGCCAGTGGAGCACACCCAGAGCAGAAGTTCTACTTCGGCCAGTTCAGGCCACCAACAAACTGCGTTTCACAGGCCTTGGTAAGAGATGTTCCCGGTAGGCTGTAAGAGCACTGGGCAACGCCAGATGTTTCTTAGCTTCCCGAAGAGCTGGAAGCAAGATGCTTTGGGGCCTCTCTGCCCCTTTGCAAACAAGGCGGCCCTTTGGGCCAGGCAGCTCTAGGCCAATGGAGCACACCCAGAGCAGAAGTTCTACTTCAGCTAGATCAGGCCACCAACAAAGTGCGTTTCACAGGCCTTGGTAAGAGATTTTCTCTCAGGCTGTAAGAGCACTGGGCAGAGCCAGTTGTTTCTTAGCTTCCCAAAGAGCTGGAAGCAAGATGCTTTGGGGCTCCCTGCCCCTTTGCCAACAAGGCCGACCTTTGGGCCTTTCAGCTCTAGGCCAATAGAGCACACCCAGAGCAGAAGTTCTACCTCAGCCAGATCAGGCCTGCCAAGAAACTGCTTTTCACAGGCCTTCGTAAGAGGTGTTCCCGGAAGGCTGTAAGAGTACCTGGCAGAGCGAGTTGTTTATTAGCTTCAAAAACAGCTGGAAGCAACATGATTTGGGGCCTCTCTCCCCCTTTGGAAACAAAGCAGCCTTTGTGCCTGGCAGCTCTAGGCCAAAGTAGCACACCCAGAGCACAAGTTCTACCTCAGCCAGATAAGGCCTGTCAAGAAGCTGCGTTTCACAGGCCTTTGTATGTGACGTTCCCGGTTGGCTTTGAGAGCACTGTGCAGAGCCAGTTGTTTTAGCTTCCCAGAGAGCAGGAAGCAAGATGCTTTGGGGCCTCTCTCACACTTTGGAAATAAAGGCAGCCCTTTGGGCCTGGCAGCCCTAGGCCAATGGAGTACACCCAGAGCAGAAGTTCTACCTCAGCCAGATCAGGCCTTCCAAGAAACTGCGTCTCACAGGCCTTTCTCTGTCACGTTGCCGGTAGGCTGTGAGAGCACTGTGCAGAGCCAGTTGTTTCTTAGCTTCCCAAAGATTTGGAAGCAAGATACTTTGGGGACTCTCAGCCCCTTTGGAAACAAGGCGGCCCTTTGGGCCTGGCAGCTCTAGGCCAAAGTAGCACGCCCAGAGCAGGAGTTCTACTTCAGCCAGATCAGGCCTGCCAAGAAACTGCGTTTCACAGGCCTTGGTAAGAGATGTTCCCGGTAGGCTGTGAGAGCACTGTGGAGAGCCAGTTGCTTTAGCTTCCCACAGAGCTGGAAGCAAGATGCTTTGGGGCCTCTCTCTCCCTTTGGACACAAGGCAGCCGTTTGGGCCTGGCAGCTCTAGGCCAATGGAGCACACCCACAGCAGAAGTTCTACTTCAGGCAGATCAGTCCTGCCCAGAAACTGCGTTTCACAGCCCTTGGTAAGAGATGTTCACGGTAGGCTGTGAGAGCACTGGGCAGAACCAGTTGTTTTTTAGCTTCCCAAAGTGCTGGAGGCAAGATGCTTTGGGGCCTCTCTCACCCTTTGGAAACAAGGCAGCCCTTAGGTCCTGGTAGCTCTAGGCCTATGTAGCACAACCAGAACAGAAGTTCTACTTCAGCCAGGTCAGGCCTGCCAAGAAACTGCGTTTCACAGGCCTTTCAAAGAGATGTTCTCTTAGGCTGTAAGAGCACTGGGCAGAGCCAGCTGTTTCTTAGCTTCCCGAAGAGCTGGGAGCAAGATGCTTTGGGTCCACTCTCCGTCTTTGGAAACAAGGCAGCCCTTTGGGCCTGGCAGCTCTAGGGCAATGGAGCACACCCAGAGCAGAAGTTCTACTTCAGCCAGATCAGGCCTGCCAGGAAACTGCGTTTCACAGGCCTTGGTGAGAGATGTTCCCGGTAGGCTGTAAGAGCACTGGGCAGAGCCAGTTGTTTCTTACCTTCCTGAAAAGCTGGAAGGAAGACTCTTGGGACCCCTCTGCCCGTTTGGGAACAAGGCAGCCTTTTGGGTCGGGAAGCTCTAGGCCAATGGAGCACACGCAGAGCAGGAGTTCTACTTCAGCCTGATCAGGCCTGCAAAGAAACAGCGTTTGACAGGCCTTGGTAAGAGATGTTCCCGGTAGGTGTAAGAGCACTGGGCAGAGCCAGTTGTTTCTTAGCTTCGCAAAGACCGGGAAGCAAGATGCTTTGGGCCTCTCTGCCCCTTGGAAACAGGGCAGCACTTTGGGCCTGGCAGCCCTAGGGCAATGGAGCACACCCAGAGCCGGAGTTCTACTTCAGCCAGATGAGGCCTGCCAAGAAACTGCGTTTCACAGGCCTTTCAAAGACATGTTCCCGGTAGGCTGTAAGAGCACGGGGCAGAGCGAGTTGGTTCTTAGCTTCCCAGAGAGCTGGAAGCAAGATGCTTTGGGGCCTCTCTGCCCCTTTGGAAACAAGGCAGCACCTTGGGCCTGGCAGCTCTAGGGCAATGGAGCACACCCAGAGCAGAAGTTCTACTTCAGCCAAATCAGGCCTGCCAGGAAACGGCGTTTCACAGGCCTTGGTAAGAGATGTTCCCGGTAGGCTGTAAGAGCACTGGGCAACGCCAGATGTTTCTTAGCTTCCCGAAGAGCTGGAAGCAAGATGCTTTGGTGCCACTCTCTCACTTTGGAATCAAGGCAGCCCTTTGGGGCAGGTAGCTCCAGGCCAGTGGAGCACACCCAGAGCAGAAGTTCTACTTCGGCCAGTTCAGGCCACCAACAAACTGCGTTTCACAGGCCTTGGTAAGAGATGTTCCCGGTAGGCTGTAAGAGCACTGGGCAACGCCAGATGTTTCTTAGCTTCCCGAAGAGCTGGAAGCAAGATGCTTTGGGGCCTCTCTGCCCCTTTGCAAACAAGGCGGCCCTTTGGGCCAGGCAGCTCTAGGCCAATGGAGCACACCCAGAGCAGAAGTTCTACTTCAGCTAGATCAGGCCACCAACAAAGTGCGTTTCACAGGCCTTGGTAAGAGATTTTCTCTCAGGCTGTAAGAGCACTGGGCAGAGCCAGTTGTTTCTTAGCTTCCCAAAGAGCTGGAAGCAAGATGCTTTGGGGCTCCCTGCCCCTTTGCCAACAAGGCCGACCTTTGGGCCTTTCAGCTCTAGGCCAATAGAGCACACCCAGAGCAGAAGTTCTACCTCAGCCAGATCAGGCCTGCCAAGAAACTGCTTTTCACAGGCCTTCGTAAGAGGTGTTCCCGGAAGGCTGTAAGAGTACCTGGCAGAGCGAGTTGTTTATTAGCTTCAAAAACAGCTGGAAGCAACATGATTTGGGGCCTCTCTCCCCCTTTGGAAACAAAGCAGCCTTTGTGCCTGGCAGCTCTAGGCCAAAGTAGCACACCCAGAGCACAAGTTCTACCTCAGCCAGATAAGGCCTGTCAAGAAGCTGCGTTTCACAGGCCTTTGTATGTGACGTTCCCGGTTGGCTTTGAGAGCACTGTGCAGAGCCAGTTGTTTTAGCTTCCCAGAGAGCAGGAAGCAAGATGCTTTGGGGCCTCTCTCACACTTTGGAAATAAAGGCAGCCCTTTGGGCCTGGCAGCCCTAGGCCAATGGAGTACACCCAGAGCAGAAGTTCTACCTCAGCCAGATCAGGCCTTCCAAGAAACTGCGTCTCACAGGCCTTTCTCTGTCACGTTGCCGGTAGGCTGTGAGAGCACTGTGCAGAGCCAGTTGTTTCTTAGCTTCCCAAAGATTTGGAAGCAAGATACTTTGGGGACTCTCAGCCCCTTTGGAAACAAGGCGGCCCTTTGGGCCTGGCAGCTCTAGGCCAAAGTAGCACGCCCAGAGCAGGAGTTCTACTTCAGCCAGATCAGGCCTGCCAAGAAACTGCGTTTCACAGGCCTTGGTAAGAGATGTTCCCGGTAGGCTGTGAGAGCACTGTGGAGAGCCAGTTGCTTTAGCTTCCCACAGAGCTGGAAGCAAGATGCTTTGGGGCCTCTCTCTCCCTTTGGACACAAGGCAGCCGTTTGGGCCTGGCAGCTCTAGGCCAATGGAGCACACCCACAGCAGAAGTTCTACTTCAGGCAGATCAGTCCTGCCCAGAAACTGCGTTTCACAGCCCTTGGTAAGAGATGTTCACGGTAGGCTGTGAGAGCACTGGGCAGAACCAGTTGTTTTTTAGCTTCCCAAAGTGCTGGAGGCAAGATGCTTTGGGGCCTCTCTCACCCTTTGGAAACAAGGCAGCCCTTAGGTCCTGGTAGCTCTAGGCCTATGTAGCACAACCAGAACAGAAGTTCTACTTCAGCCAGGTCAGGCCTGCCAAGAAACTGCGTTTCACAGGCCTTTCAAAGAGATGTTCTCTTAGGCTGTAAGAGCACTGGGCAGAGCCAGCTGTTTCTTAGCTTCCCGAAGAGCTGGGAGCAAGATGCTTTGGGTCCACTCTCCGTCTTTGGAAACAAGGCAGCCCTTTGGGCCTGGCAGCTCTAGGGCAATGGAGCACACCCAGAGCAGAAGTTCTACTTCAGCCAGATCAGGCCTGCCAGGAAACTGCGTTTCACAGGCCTTGGTGAGAGATGTTCCCGGTAGGCTGTAAGAGCACTGGGCAGAGCCAGTTGTTTCTTACCTTCCTGAAAAGCTGGAAGGAAGACTCTTGGGACCCCTCTGCCCGTTTGGGAACAAGGCAGCCTTTTGGGTCGGGAAGCTCTAGGCCAATGGAGCACACGCAGAGCAGGAGTTCTACTTCAGCCTGATCAGGCCTGCAAAGAAACAGCGTTTGACAGGCCTTGGTAAGAGATGTTCCCGGTAGGTGTAAGAGCACTGGGCAGAGCCAGTTGTTTCTTAGCTTCGCAAAGACCGGGAAGCAAGATGCTTTGGGCCTCTCTGCCCCTTGGAAACAGGGCAGCACTTTGGGCCTGGCAGCCCTAGGGCAATGGAGCACACCCAGAGCCGGAGTTCTACTTCAGCCAGATGAGGCCTGCCAAGAAACTGCGTTTCACAGGCCTTTCAAAGACATGTTCCCGGTAGGCTGTAAGAGCACGGGGCAGAGCGAGTTGGTTCTTAGCTTCCCAGAGAGCTGGAAGCAAGATGCTTTGGGGCCTCTCTGCCCCTTTGGAAACAAGGCAGCACCTTGGGCCTGGCAGCTCTAGGGCAATGGAGCACACCCAGAGCAGAAGTTCTACTTCAGCCAAATCAGGCCTGCCAGGAAACGGCGTTTCACAGGCCTTGGTAAGAGATGTTCCCGGTAGGCTGTAAGAGCACTGGGCAACGCCAGATGTTTCTTAGCTTCCCGAAGAGCTGGAAGCAAGATGCTTTGGTGCCACTCTCTCACTTTGGAATCAAGGCAGCCCTTTGGGGCAGGTAGCTCCAGGCCAGTGGAGCACACCCAGAGCAGAAGTTCTACTTCGGCCAGTTCAGGCCACCAACAAACTGCGTTTCACAGGCCTTGGTAAGAGATGTTCCCGGTAGGCTGTAAGAGCACTGGGCAACGCCAGATGTTTCTTAGCTTCCCGAAGAGCTGGAAGCAAGATGCTTTGGGGCCTCTCTGCCCCTTTGCAAACAAGGCGGCCCTTTGGGCCAGGCAGCTCTAGGCCAATGGAGCACACCCAGAGCAGAAGTTCTACTTCAGCTAGATCAGGCCACCAACAAAGTGCGTTTCACAGGCCTTGGTAAGAGATTTTCTCTCAGGCTGTAAGAGCACTGGGCAGAGCCAGTTGTTTCTTAGCTTCCCAAAGAGCTGGAAGCAAGATGCTTTGGGGCTCCCTGCCCCTTTGCCAACAAGGCCGACCTTTGGGCCTTTCAGCTCTAGGCCAATAGAGCACACCCAGAGCAGAAGTTCTACCTCAGCCAGATCAGGCCTGCCAAGAAACTGCTTTTCACAGGCCTTCGTAAGAGGTGTTCCCGGAAGGCTGTAAGAGTACCTGGCAGAGCGAGTTGTTTATTAGCTTCAAAAACAGCTGGAAGCAACATGATTTGGGGCCTCTCTCCCCCTTTGGAAACAAAGCAGCCTTTGTGCCTGGCAGCTCTAGGCCAAAGTAGCACACCCAGAGCACAAGTTCTACCTCAGCCAGATAAGGCCTGTCAAGAAGCTGCGTTTCACAGGCCTTTGTATGTGACGTTCCCGGTTGGCTTTGAGAGCACTGTGCAGAGCCAGTTGTTTTAGCTTCCCAGAGAGCAGGAAGCAAGATGCTTTGGGGCCTCTCTCACACTTTGGAAATAAAGGCAGCCCTTTGGGCCTGGCAGCCCTAGGCCAATGGAGTACACCCAGAGCAGAAGTTCTACCTCAGCCAGATCAGGCCTTCCAAGAAACTGCGTCTCACAGGCCTTTCTCTGTCACGTTGCCGGTAGGCTGTGAGAGCACTGTGCAGAGCCAGTTGTTTCTTAGCTTCCCAAAGATTTGGAAGCAAGATACTTTGGGGACTCTCAGCCCCTTTGGAAACAAGGCGGCCCTTTGGGCCTGGCAGCTCTAGGCCAAAGTAGCACGCCCAGAGCAGGAGTTCTACTTCAGCCAGATCAGGCCTGCCAAGAAACTGCGTTTCACAGGCCTTGGTAAGAGATGTTCCCGGTAGGCTGTGAGAGCACTGTGGAGAGCCAGTTGCTTTAGCTTCCCACAGAGCTGGAAGCAAGATGCTTTGGGGCCTCTCTCTCCCTTTGGACACAAGGCAGCCGTTTGGGCCTGGCAGCTCTAGGCCAATGGAGCACACCCACAGCAGAAGTTCTACTTCAGGCAGATCAGTCCTGC
Organism: Equus asinus; assembly: GCF_041296235.1. Lineage (NCBI taxonomy): Eukaryota > Metazoa > Chordata > Mammalia > Perissodactyla > Equidae > Equus > Equus asinus. The sequence goes on from NW_027225523.1 coordinate 3,826,251, forward strand.
CCAGAAACTGCGTTTCACAGCCCTTGGTAAGAGATGTTCACGGTAGGCTGTGAGAGCACTGGGCAGAACCAGTTGTTTTTTAGCTTCCCAAAGTGCTGGAGGCAAGATGCTTTGGGGCCTCTCTCACCCTTTGGAAACAAGGCAGCCCTTAGGTCCTGGTAGCTCTAGGCCTATGTAGCACAACCAGAACAGAAGTTCTACTTCAGCCAGGTCAGGCCTGCCAAGAAACTGCGTTTCACAGGCCTTTCAAAGAGATGTTCTCTTAGGCTGTAATAGCACTGGGCAGAGCCAGCTGTTTCTTAGCTTCCCGAAGAGCTGGGAGCAAGATGCTTTGGGTCCACTCTCCGTCTTTGGAAACAAGGCAGCCCTTTGGGCCTGGCAGCTCTAGGGCAATGGAGCACACCCAGAGCAGAAGTTCTACTTCAGCCAGATCAGGCCTGCCAGGAAACTGCGTTTCACAGGCCTTGGTGAGAGATGTTCCCGGTAGGCTGTAAGAGCACTGGGCAGAGCCAGTTGTTTCTTACCTTCCTGAAAAGCTGGAAGGAAGACTCTTGGGACCCCTCTGCCCGTTTGGGAACAAGGCAGCCTTTTGGGTCGGGAAGCTCTAGGCCAATGGAGCACACGCAGAGCAGGAGTTCTACTTCAGCCTGATCAGGCCTGCAAAGAAACAGCGTTTGACAGGCCTTGGTAAGAGATGTTCCCGGTAGGTGTAAGAGCACTGGGCAGAGCCAGTTGTTTCTTAGCTTCGCAAAGACCGGGAAGCAAGATGCTTTGGGCCTCTCTGCCCCTTGGAAACAGGGCAGCACTTTGGGCCTGGCAGCCCTAGGGCAATGGAGCACACCCAGAGCCGGAGTTCTACTTCAGCCAGATGAGGCCTGCCAAGAAACTGCGTTTCACAGGCCTTTCAAAGACATGTTCCCGGTAGGCTGTAAGAGCACGGGGCAGAGCGAGTTGGTTCTTAGCTTCCCAGAGAGCTGGAAGCAAGATGCTTTGGGGCCTCTCTGCCCCTTTGGAAACAAGGCAGCACCTTGGGCCTGGCAGCTCTAGGGCAATGGAGCACACCCAGAGCAGAAGTTCTACTTCAGCCAAATCAGGCCTGCCAGGAAACGGCGTTTCACAGGCCTTGGTAAGAGATGTTCCCGGTAGGCTGTAAGAGCACTGGGCAACGCCAGATGTTTCTTAGCTTCCCGAAGAGCTGGAAGCAAGATGCTTTGGTGCCACTCTCTCACTTTGGAATCAAGGCAGCCCTTTGGGGCAGGTAGCTCTAGGCCAGTGGAGCACACCCAGAGCAGAAGTTCTACTTCGGCCAGTTCAGGCCACCAACAAACTGCGTTTCACAGGCCTTGGTAAGAGATGTTCCCGGTAGGCTGTAAGAGCACTGGGCAACGCCAGATGTTTCTTAGCTTCCCGAAGAGCTGGAAGCAAGATGCTTTGGGGCCTCTCTGCCCCTTTGCAAACAAGGCGGCCCTTTGGGCCAGGCAGCTCTAGGCCAATGGAGCACACCCAGAGCAGAAGTTCTACTTCAGCTAGATCAGGCCACCAACAAAGTGCGTTTCACAGGCCTTGGTAAGAGATTTTCTCTCAGGCTGTAAGAGCACTGGGCAGAGCCAGTTGTTTCTTAGCTTCCCAAAGAGCTGGAAGCAAGATGCTTTGGGGTCTCCCTGCCCCTTTGCCAACAAGGCCGACCTTTGGGCCTTTCAGCTCTAGGCCAATGGAGCACACCCAGAGCAGAAGTTCTACCTCAGCCAGATAAGGCCTGCCAAGAAACTGCGTTTCAATGGCTTTGGTAAGAGATGTTGCCGGTACTCTGTCAGAGCACTGGGCAGAGACAGTTGTTTCTTAGCTTCCCAATGAGCTGGAAGCAAGATGCTTTGGGGCCTCTCTGCCCCTTTGCCAACAAGGCCGACCTTTGGGCCTTTCAGCTCTAGGGCAATGGAGCACACCCAGAGCAGAAGTTCTACCTCAGCCAGATCAGGCCTGCCAAGAAACTGCTTTTCACAGGCCTTCGTAAGAGGTGTTCCCGGAAGGCTGTAAGAGTACCTGGCAGAGCGAGTTGTTTCTTAGCTTCAAAAACAGCTGGAAGCAACATGATTTGGGGCCTCTCTCCCCCTTTGGAAACAAAGCAGCCTTTGTGCCTGGCAGCTCTAGGCCAAAGTAGCACACCCAGAGCACAAGTTCTACCTCAGCCAGATAAGGCCTGTCAAGAAGCTGCGTTTCACAGGCCTTTGTATGTGACGTTCCCGGTTGGCTTTGAGAGCACTGTGCAGAGCCAGTTGTTTTAGCTTCCCGGAGAGCAGGAAGCAAGATGCTTTGGGGCCTCTCTCACACTTTGGAAATAAAGGCAGCCCTTTGGGCCTGGCAGCCCTAGGCCAATGGAGTACACCCAGAGCAGAAGTTCTACCTCAGCCAGATCAGGCCTTCCAAGAAACTGCGTCTCACAGGCCTTTCTCTGTCACGTTGCCGGTAGGCTGTGAGAGCACTGTGCAGAGCCAGTTGTTTCTTAGCTTCCCAAAGATTTGGAAGCAAGATACTTTGGGGACTCTCAGCCCCTTTGGAAACAAGGCGGCCCTTTGGGCCTGGCAGCTCTAGGCCAAAGTAGCACGCCCAGAGCAGGAGTTCTACTTCAGCCAGATCAGGCCTGCCAAGAAACTGCGTTTCACAGGCCTTGGTAAGAGATGTTCCCGGTAGGCTGTGAGAGCACTGTGGAGAGCCAGTTGCTTTAGCTTCCCACAGAGCTGGAAGCAAGATGCTTTGGGGCTTCTCTCTCCCTTTGGACACAAGGCAGCCGTTTGTGCCTGGCAGCTCTAGGCCAATGGAGCACACCCACAGCAGAAGTTCTACTTCAGGCAGATCAGTCCTGCCCAGAAACTGCGTTTCACAGCCCTTGGTAAGAGATGTTCACGGTAGGCTGTGAGAGCACTGGGCAGAACCAGTTGTTTTTTAGCTTCCCAAAGTGCTGGAGGCAAGATGCTTTGGGGCCTCTCTCACCCTTTGGAAACAAGGCAGCCCTTAGGTCCTGGTAGCTCTAGGCCTATGTAGCACAACCAGAACAGAAGTTCTACTACAGCCAGGTCAGGCCTGCCAAGAAACTGCGTTTCACAGGCCTTTCAAAGAGATGTTCTCTTAGGCTGTAAGAGCACTGGGCAGAGCCAGCTGTTTCTTAGCTTCCCGAAGAGCTGGGAGCAAGATGCTTTGGGTCCACTCTCCGTCTTTGGAAACAAGGCAGCCCTTTGGGCCTGGCAGCTCTAGGGCAATGGAGCACACCCAGAGCAGAAGTTCTACTTCAGCCAGATCAGGCCTGCCAGGAAACTGCGTTTCACAGGCCTTGGTAAGAGATGTTCCCGGTAGGCTGTAAGAGCACTGGGCAGAGCCAGTTGTTTCTTACCTTCCTGAAAAGCTGGAAGCAAGATGCTTGGGACCCCTCTGCCCGTTTGGGAACAAGGCAGCCTTTTGGGTCGGGAAGCTCTAGGCCAATGGAGCACACGCAGAGCAGGAGTTCTACTTCAGCCTGATCAGGCCTGCAAAGAAACAGCGTTTGACAGGCCTTGGTAAGAGATGTTCCCGGTAGGTGTAAGAGCACTGGGAAGAGCCAGTTGTTTCTTAGCTTCGCAAAGACCGGGAAGCAAGATGCTTTGGGCCTCTCTGCCCCTTGGAAACAGGGCAGCACTTTGGGCCTGGCAGCTCTAGGGCAATGGAGCACACCCAGAGCCGGAGTTCTACTTCAGCCAGATGAGGCCTGCCAAGAAACTGCGTTTCACAGGCCTTTCAAAGACATGTTCCCGGTAGGCTGTAAGAGCACGGGGCAGAGCGAGTTGGTTCTTAGCTTCCCAGAGAGCTGGAAGCAAGATGCTTTGGGGCCTCTCTGCCCCTTTGGAAACAAGGCAGCACCTTGGGCCTGGCAGCTCTAGGCCAATGGAGCACACCCAGAGCAGAAGTTCTACCTCAGCCAGATAAGGCCTGCCAAGAAACTGCGTTTCAAAGGCTTTGGTAAGAGATGTTCCCGGTAGGCTGTAAGAGCACTGGGCAACGCCAGATGTTTCTTAGCTTCCCGAAGAGCTGGAAGCAAGATGCTTTGGGGCCTCTCATCCCCTTTGCAAACAAGGCCGACCTTTGGGCCAGGCAGCTCTAGGCCAATGGAGCACACCCAGAGCAGAAGTTCTACCTCAGCCAGATAAGGCCTGCCAAGAAACTGCGTTTCAAAGGCTTTGGTAAGAGATATTCCCGATACTCTGTCAGAGCACTGGGCAGAGACAGCTGTTTCTTAGCTTCCCAAAGAGCTGGAAGCAAGATGCTTTGGGGCCTCTCTGCCCCTTTGCAAACAAGGCATCCCTTTGGGCCTTTCAGCTCTAGGCCAATGGAGCACAGCCAGAGCAGAAGTCCTACTTCAGCCAGATCAGGCCTGCCAAGGAACTGCGTTTCAGAGGCCTTTGTATGTGACGTTCCCGGTAGGCTGTGAGAGCACGGTGCAGAGCCAGTTGTTTCCTTGTTTCCCAAACAGCTGGAAGCAAGACGCTTAGGGGCATCTCTGCCCCTTTGGAAACAAGGCAGCACGTTTGGTCTGGCAGCTCTAGGGCAATGGAGCACAACCAGAGCAGAAGTTCTACTTCTTCCTGATCAGGCCTGCCTAGAAAGTGCGTTTCACAGGCCTTGGTAAGAGATGTTCCCGGTAGGCTGTAAGAGCACTGGGCAGAGCCAGTTGTTTCTTACCTTCCTGAAAAGCTGGAAGCAAGACTCTTGGGACCCCTCTGCCCGTTTGGGAACAAGGCAGCCTTTTGGGTCGGGAAGCTCTAGGCCAATGGAGCACACGCAGAGCAGGAGTTCTACTTCAGCCTGATCAGGCCTGCAAAGAAACAGCGTTTGACAGGCCTTGGTAAGAGATGTTCCCGGTAGGTGTAAGAGCACTGGGCAGAGCCAGTTGTTTCTTAGCTTTGCAAAGACCGGGAAGCAAGATGCTTTGGGCCTCTCTGCCCCTTGGAAACAGGGCAGCACTTTGGGCCTGGCAGCCCTAGGGCAATGGAGCACACCCAGAGCCGGAGTTCTACTTCAGCCAGATGAGGCCTGCCAAGAAACTGCGTTTCACAGGCCTTTCAAAGACATGTTCCCGGTAGGCTGTAAGAGCACGGGGCAGAGCGAGTTGGTTCTTAGCTTCCCAGAGAGCTGGAAGCAAGATGCTTTGGGGCCTCTCTGCCCCTTTGGAAACAAGGCAGCACCTTGGGCCTGGCAGCTCTAGGGAAATGGAGCACACCCAGAGCAGAAGTTCTACTGCAGCCAAATCAGGCCTGCCAGGAAACGGCGTTTCACAGGCCTTGGTAAGAGATGTTCCCGGTAGGCTGTAAGAGCACTGGGCAACGCCAGATGTTTCTTAGCTTCCCGAAGAGCTGGAAGCAAGATGCTTTGGTGCCACTCTCTCACTTTGGAATCAAGGCAGCCCTTTGGGGCAGGTAGCTCTAGGCCTGTGGAGCACACCCAGAGCAGAAGTTCTACTTCGGCCAGTTCAGGCCACCAACAAACTGCGTTTCACAGGCCTTGGTAAGAGATGTTCCCGGTAGGCTGTAAGAGCACTGGGCAACGCCAGATGTTTCTTAGCTTCCCGAAGAGCTGGAAGCAAGATGCTTTGGGGCCTCTCTGCCCCTTTGCAAACAAGGCGGCCCTTTGGGCCAGGCAGCTCTAGGCCAATGGAGCACACGCAGAGCAGGAGTTCTACTTCAGCCTGATCAGGCCTGCAAAGAAACAGCGTTTGACAGGCCTTGGTAAGAGATGTTCCCGGTAGGTGTAAGAGCACTGGGCAGAGCCAGTTGTTTCTTAGCTTTGCAAAGACCGGGAAGCAAGATGCTTTGGGCCTCTCTGCCCCTTGGAAACAGGGCAGCACTTTGGGCCTGGCAGCCCTAGGGCAATGGAGCACACCCAGAGCCGGAGTTCTACTTCAGCCAGATGAGGCCTGCCAAGAAACTGCGTTTCACAGGCCTTTCAAAGACATGTTCCCGGTAGGCTGTAAGAGCACTGGGCAACGCCAGATGTTTCTTAGCTTCCCGAAGAGCTGGAAGCAAGATGCTTTGGGGCCTCTCTGCCCCTTTGCAAACAAGGCGGCCCTTTGGGCCAGGCAGCTCTAGGCCAATGGAGCACACCCAGAGCAGAAGTTCTACTTCAGCTAGATCAGGCCACCAACAAAGTGCGTTTCACAGGCCTTGGTAAGAGATTTTCTCTCAGGCTGTAAGAGCACTGGGCAGAGCCAGTTGTTTCTTAGCTTCCCAAAGAGCTGGAAGCAAGATGCTTTGGGGGCTCCCTGCCCCTTTGCCAACAAGGCCGACCTTTGGGCCTTTCAGCTCTAGGCCAATGGAGCACACCCAGAGCAGAAGTTCTACCTCAGCCAGATCAGGCCTGCCAAGAAACTGCTTTTCACAGGCCTTCGTAAGAGGTGTTCCCGGAAGGCTGTAAGAGTACCTGGCAGAGCGAGTTGTTTATTAGCTTCAAAAACAGCTGGAAGCAACATGATTTGGGGCCTCTCTCCCCCTTTGGAAACAAAGCAGCCTTTGTGCCTGGCAGCTCTAGGCCAAAGTAGCACACCCAGAGCACAAGTTCTACCTCAGCCAGATAAGGCCTGTCAAGAAGCTGCGTTTCACAGGCCTTTGTATGTGACGTTCCCGGTTGGCTTTGAGAGCACTGTGCAGAGCCAGTTGTTTTAGCTTCCCAGAGAGCAGGAAGCAAGATGCTTTGGGGCCTCTCTCACACTTTGGAAATAAAGGCAGCCCTTTGGGCCTGGCAGCCCTAGGCCAATGGAGTACACCCAGAGCAGAAGTTCTACCTCAGCCAGATCAGGCCTTCCAAGAAACTGCGTCTCACAGGCCTTTCTCTGTCACGTTGCCAGTAGGCTGTGAGAGCACTGTGCAGAGCCAGTTGTTTCTTAGCTTCCCAAAGATTTGGAAGCAAGATACTTTGGGGACTCTCAGCCCCTTTGGAAACAAGGCGGCCCTTTGGGCCTGGCAGCTCTAGGCCAAAGTAGCACGCCCAGAGCAGGAGTTCTACTTCAGCCAGATCAGGCCTGCCAAGAAACTGCGTTTCACAGGCCTTGGTAAGAGATGTTCCCGGTAGGCTGTGAGAGCACAGTGGAGAGCCAGTTGCTTTAGCTTCCCACAGAGCTGGAAGCAAGATGCTTTGGGGCCTCTCTCTCCCTTTGGACACAAGGCAGCCGTTTGCGCCTGGCAGCTCTAGGCCAATGGAGCACACCCACAGCAGAAGTTCTACTTCAGGCAGATCAGTCCTGCCCAGAAACTGCGTTTCACAGCCCTTGGTAAGAGATGTTCACGGTAGGCTGTGAGAGCACTGGGCAGAACCAGTTGTTTTTTAGCTTCCCAAAGTGCTGGAGGCAAGATGCTTTGGGGCCTCACTCACCCTTTGGAAACAAGGCAGCCCTTAGGTCCTGGTAGCTCTAGGCCTATGTAGCACAACCAGAACAGAAGTTCTACTTCAGCCAGGTCAGGCCTGCCAAGAAACTGCGTTTCACAGGCCTTTCAAAGAGATGTTCTCTTAGGCTGTAAGAGCACTGGGCAGAGCCAGCTGTTTCTTAGCTTCCCGAAGAGCTGGGAGCAAGATGCTTTGGGTCCACTCTCCGTCTATGGAAACAAGGCAGCCCTTTGGGCCTGGCAGCTCTAGGGCAATGGAGCACACCCACAGCAGAAGTTCTACTTCAGGCAGATCAGTCCTGCCCAGAAACTGCGTTTCACAGCCCTTGGTAAGAGATGTTCACGGTAGGCTGTGAGAGCACTGGGCAGAACCAGTTGTTTTTTAGCTTCCCAAAGTGCTGGAGGCAAGATGCTTTGGGGCCTCTCTCACCCTTTGGAAACAAGGCAGCCCTTAGGTCCTGGTAGCTCTAGGCCTATGTAGCACAACCAGAACAGAAGTTCTACTTCAGCCAGGTCAGGCCTGCCAAGAAACTGCGTTTCACAGGCCTTTCAAAGAGATGTTCTCTTAGGCTGTAAGAGCACTGGGCAGAGCCAGCTGTTTCTTAGCTTCCCGAAGAGCTGGGAGCAAGATGCTTTGGGTCCACTCTCTGTCTTTGGAAACAAGGCAGCCCTTTGGGCCTGGCAGCTCTAGGGCAATGGAGCACACCCAGAGCAGAAGTTCTACTTCAGCCAGATCAGGCCTGCCAGGAAACTGCGTTTCACAGGCCTTGGTAAGAGATGTTCCCGGTAGGCTGTAAGAGCACTGGGCAGAGCCAGTTGTTTCTTACCTTCCTGAAAAGCTGGAAGCAAGACGCTTGGGACCCCTCTGCCCGTTTGGGAACAAGGCAGCCTTTTGGATCGGGAAGCTCTAGGCCAATGGAGCACACGCAGAGCAGGAGTTCTACTTCAGCCTGATCAGGCCTGCAAAGAAACAGCGTTTGACAGGCCTTGGTAAGAGATGTTCCCGGTAGGTGTAAGAGCACGGGGCAGAGCGAGTTGGTTCTTAGCTTCCCAGAGAGCTGGAAGCAAGATGCTTTGGGGCCTCTCTGCCCCTTTGGAAACAAGGCAGCACCATGGGCCTGGCAGCTCTAGGGCAACGGAGCACACCCAGAGCAGAAGTTCTACTTCAGCCAAATCAGGCCTGCCAGGAAACGGCGTTTCACAGGCCTTGGTAAGAGATGTTCCCGGTAGGCTGTAAGAGCACTGGGCAACGCCAGATGTTTCTTAGCTTCCCGAAGAGCTGGAAGCAAGATGCTTTGGTGCCACTCTCTCACTTTGGAATCAAGGCAGCCCTTTGGGGCAGGTAGCTCCAGGCCAGTGGAGCACACCCAGAGCAGAAGTTCTACTTCGGCCAGTTCAGGCCACCAACAAACTGCGTTTCACAGGCCTTGGTAAGAGATGTTCCCGGTAGGCTGTAAGAGCACTGGGCAACGCCAGATGTTTCTTAGCTTCCCGAAGAGCTGGAAGCAAGATGCTTTGGGGCCTCTCTGCCCCTTTGCAAACAAGGCGGCCCTTTGGGCCAGGCAGCTCTAGGCCAATGGAGCACACCCAGAGCAGAAGTTCTACTTCAGCTAGATCAGGCCACCAACAAAGTGCGTTTCAGAGGCCTTGGTAAGAGATTTTCTCTCAGGCTGTAAGAGCACTGGGCAGAGCCAGTTGTTTCTTAGCTTCCCAAAGAGCTGGAATCAAGATGCTTTGGGGTCTCCCTGCCCCTTTGCCAACAAGGCCGACCTTTGGGCCTTTCAGCTCTAGGCCAATGGAGCACACCCAGAGCAGAAGTTCTACCTCAGCCAGATAAGGCCTGCCAAGAAACTGCGTTTCAATGGCTTTGGTAAGAGATGTTGCCGGTACTCTGTCAGAGCACTGGGCAGAGACAGTTGTTTCTTAGCTTCCCAATGAGCTGGAAGCAAGATGCTTTGGGGCCTCTCTCCCGCTTTGCCAACAAGGCCGACCTTTGGGCCTTTCAGCTCAAGGGCAATGGAGCACACCCAGAGCAGAAGTTCTACCTCAGCCAGATCAGGCCTGCCAAGAAACTGCTTTTCACAGGCCTTCGTAAGAGGTGTTCCCGGAAGGCTGTAAGAGTACCTGGCAGAGCGAGTTGTTTCTTAGCTTCAAAAACAGCTGGAAGCAACATGATTTGGGGCCTCTCTCCCCCTTTGGAAACAAAGCAGCCTTTGTGCCTGGCAGCTCTAGGCCAAAGTAGCACACCCAGAGCACAAGTTCTACCTCAGCCAGATAAGGCCTGTCAAGAAGCTGCGTTTCACAGGCCTTTGTATGTGACGTTCCCGGTTGGCTTTGAGAGCACTGTGCAGAGCCAGTTGTTTTAGCTTCCCAGAGAGCAGGAAGCAAGATGCTTTGGGGCCTCTCTCACACTTTGGAATTAAAGGCAGCCCTTTGGGCCTGGCAGCCCTAGGCCAATGGAGTACACCCAGAGCAGAAGTTCTACCTCAGCCAGATCAGGCCTTCCAAGAAACAGCGTCTCACAGGCCTTTCTCTGTCACGTTGCCGGTAGGCTGTGAGAGCACTGTGCAGAGCCAGTTGTTTCTTAGCTTCCCAAAGATTTGGAAGCAAGATACTTTGGGGACTCTCAGCCCCTTTGGAAACAAGGCGGCCCTTTGGGCCTGGCAGCTCTAGGCCAAAGTAGCACGCCCAGAGCAGGAGTTCTACTTCAGCCAGATCAGGCCTGCCAAGAAACTGCATTTCACAGGCCTTGGTAAGAGATGTTCCCGGTAGGCTGTGAGAGCACAGTGGAGAGCCAGTTGCTTTAGCTTCCCACAGAGCTGGAAGCAAGATGCTTTGGGGCCTCTCTCTCCCTTTGGACACAAGGCAGCCGTTTGCGCCTGGCAGCTCTAGGCCAATGGAGCACACCCACAGCAGAAGTTCTACTTCAGGCAGATCAGTCCTGCCCAGAAACTGCGTTTCACAGCCCTTGGTAAGAGATGTTCACGGTAGGCTGTGAGAGCACTGGGCTGAGCCAGTTGTTTCTTACCTTCCTGAAAAGCTGGAAGCAAGACGCTTGGGACCCCTCTGCCCGTTTGGGAACAAGGCAGCCTTTTGGGTCGGGAAGCTCTAGGCCAATGGAGCACACGCAGAGCAGGAGTTCTACTTCAGCCTGATCAGGCCTGCAAAGAAACAGCGTTTGACAGGCCTTGGTAAGAGATGTTCCCGGTAGGTGTAAGAGCACTGGGCAGAGCCAGTTGTTTCTTAGCTTCGCAAAGACCGGGAAGCAAGATGCTTTGGGCCTCTCTGCCCCTTGGAAACAGGGCAGCACTTGGGGCCTGGCAGCTCTAGGGCAATGGAGCACACCCAGAGCCGGAGTTCTACTTCAGCCAGATGAGGCCTGCCAAGAAACTGCGTTTCACAGGCCTTTCAAAGACATGTTCCCGGTAGGCTGTAAGAGCACGGGGCAGAGCGAGTTGGTTCTTAGCTTCCCAGAGAGCTGGAAGCAAGATGCTTTGGGGCCTCTCTGCCCCTTTGGAAACAAGGCAGCACCTTGGGCCTGGCAGCTCTAGGGCAATGGAGCACACCCAGAGCAGAAGTTCTACTTCAGCCAAATCAGGCCTGCCAGGAAACGGCGTTTCACAGGCCTTGGTAAGAGATGTTCCCGGTAGGCTGTAAGAGCACTGGGCAACGCCAGATGTTTCTTAGCTTCCCGAAGAGCTGGAAGCAAGATGCTTTGGGGCCACTCTCTCACTTTGGAATCAAGGCAGCCCTTTGGGGCAGGTAGCTCCAGGCCAGTGGAGCACACCCAGAGCAGAAGTTCTACTTCGGCCAGTTCAGGCCACCAACAAACTGCGTTTCACAGGCTTTGGTAAGAGATGTTCCCGGTAGGCTGTAAGAGCACTGGGCAACGCCAGATGTTTCTTAGCTTCCCGAAGAGCTGGAAGCAAGATGCTTTGGGGCCTCTCATCCCCTTGGCAAACAAGGCGGCCCTTTGGGCCAGGCAGCTCTAGGCCAATGGAGCACACCCAGAGCAGAAGTTCTACTTCAGCTAGATCAGGCCACCAACAAAGTGCGTTTCACAGGCCTTGGTAAGAGATTTTCTCTCAGGCTGTAAGAGCACTGGGCAGAGCCAGTTGTTTCTTAGCTTCCCAAAGAGCTGGAAGCAAGATGCTTTGGGGGCTCCCTGCCCCTTTGCCAACAAGGCCGACCTTTGGGCCTTTCAGCTCTAGGCCAATGGAGCACACCCAGAGCAGAAGTTCTACCTCAGCCAGATAAGGCCTGCCAAGAAACAGCGTTTCAAAGGCTTTGGTAAGAGATGTTCCCGGTACTCTGTCAGAGCACTGGGCAGAGACAGTTGTTTCTTAGCTTCCCAATGAGCTGGAAGCAAGATGCTTTGGGGCCTCTCTGCCCCTTTGCTAACAAGGCATCCCTTTGGGCCTTTCAGCTCAAGGGCAATGGAGCACACCCAGAGCAGAAGTTCTACCTCAGCCAGATCAGGCCTGCCAAGAAACTGCTTTTCACAGGCCTTCGTAAGAGGTGTTCCCGGAAGGCTGTAAGAGTACCTGGCAGAGCGAGTTGTTTCTTAGCTTCAAAAACAGCTGGAAGCAACATGATTTGGGGCCTCTCTCCCCCTTTGGAAACAAAGCAGCCTTTGTGCCTGGCAGCTCTAGGCCAAAGTAGCACACCCAGAGCACAAGTTCTACCTCAGCCAGATAAGGCCTGTCAAGAAGCTGCGTTTCACAGGCCTTTGTATGTGACGTTCCCGGTTGGCTTTGAGAGCACTGTGCAGAGCCAGTTGTTTTAGCTTCCCAGAGAGCAGGAAGCAAGATGCTTTGGGGCCTCTCTCACACTTTGGAATTAAAGGCAGCCCTTTGGGCCTGGCAGCCCTAGGCCAATGGAGTACACCCAGAGCAGAAGTTCTACCTCAGCCAGATCAGGCCTTCCAAGAAACAGCGTCTCACAGGCCTTTCTCTGTCACGTTGCCGGTAGGCTGTGAGAGCACTGTGCAGAGCCAGTTGTTTCTTAGCTTCCCAAAGATTTGGAAGCAAGATACTTTGGGGACTCTCAGCCCCTTTGGAAACAAGGCGGCCCTTTGGGCCTGGCAGCTCTAGGCCAAAGTAGCACGCCCAGAGCAGGAGTTCTACTTCAGCCAGATCAGGCCTGCCAAGAAACTGCATTTCACAGGCCTTGGTAAGAGATGTTCCCGGTAGGCTGTGAGAGCACAGTGGAGAGCCAGTTGCTTTAGCTTCCCACAGAGCTGGAAGCAAGATGCTTTGGGGCCTCTCTCTCCCTTTGGACACAAGGCAGCCGTTTGCGCCTGGCAGCTCTAGGCCAATGGAGCACACCCACAGCAGAAGTTCTACTTCAGGCAGATCAGTCCTGCCCAGAAACTGCGTTTCACAGCCCTTGGTAAGAGATGTTCACGGTAGGCTGTGAGAGCACTGGGCTGAGCCAGTTGTTTCTTACCTTCCTGAAAAGCTGGAAGCAAGACGCTTGGGACCCCTCTGCCCGTTTGGGAACAAGGCAGCCTTTTGGGTCGGGAAGCTCTAGGCCAATGGAGCACACGCAGAGCAGGAGTTCTACTTCAGCCTGATCAGGCCTGCAAAGAAACAGCGTTTGACAGGCCTTGGTAAGAGATGTTCCCGGTAGGTGTAAGAGCACTGGGCAGAGCCAGTTGTTTCTTAGCTTCGCAAAGACCGGGAAGCAAGATGCTTTGGGCCTCTCTGCCCCTTGGAAACAGGGCAGCACTTGGGGCCTGGCAGCTCTAGGGCAATGGAGCACACCCAGAGCCGGAGTTCTACTTCAGCCAGATGAGGCCTGCCAAGAAACTGCGTTTCACAGGCCTTTCAAAGACATGTTCCCGGTAGGCTGTAAGAGCACGGGGCAGAGCGAGTTGGTTCTTAGCTTCCCAGAGAGCTGGAAGCAAGATGCTTTGGGGCCTCTCTGCCCCTTTGGAAACAAGGCAGCACCTTGGGCCTGGCAGCTCTAGGGCAATGGAGCACACCCAGAGCAGAAGTTCTACTTCAGCCAAATCAGGCCTGCCAGGAAACGGCGTTTCACAGGCCTTGGTAAGAGATGTTCCCGGTAGGCTGTAAGAGCACTGGGCAACGCCAGATGTTTCTTAGCTTCCCGAAGAGCTGGAAGCAAGATGCTTTGGGGCCACTCTCTCACTTTGGAATCAAGGCAGCCCTTTGGGGCAGGTAGCTCCAGGCCAGTGGAGCACACCCAGAGCAGAAGTTCTACTTCGGCCAGTTCAGGCCACCAACAAACTGCGTTTCACAGGCTTTGGTAAGAGATGTTCCCGGTAGGCTGTAAGAGCACTGGGCAACGCCAGATGTTTCTTAGCTTCCCGAAGAGCTGGAAGCAAGATGCTTTGGGGCCTCTCATCCCCTTGGCAAACAAGGCGGCCCTTTGGGCCAGGCAGCTCTAGGCCAATGGAGCACACCCAGAGCAGAAGTTCTACTTCAGCTAGATCAGGCCACCAACAAAGTGCGTTTCACAGGCCTTGGTAAGAGATTTTCTCTCAGGCTGTAAGAGCACTGGGCAGAGCCAGTTGTTTCTTAGCTTCCCAAAGAGCTGGAAGCAAGATGCTTTGGGGGCTCCCTGCCCCTTTGCCAACAAGGCCGACCTTTGGGCCTTTCAGCTCTAGGCCAATGGAGCACACCCAGAGCAGAAGTTCTACCTCAGCCAGATAAGGCCTGCCAAGAAACAGCGTTTCAAAGGCTTTGGTAAGAGATGTTCCCGGTACTCTGTCAGAGCACTGGGCAGAGACAGTTGTTTCTTAGCTTCCCAATGAGCTGGAAGCAAGATGCTTTGGGGCCTCTCTGCCCCTTTGCTAACAAGGCATCCCTTTGGGCCTTTCAGCTCTAGGGCAATGGAGCACACCCAGAGCAGAAGTCATACCTCAGCCAGATCAGGCCTGCCAAGAAACTGCTTTTCACAGGCCTTCGTAAGAGGTGTTCCCGGAAGGCTGTAAGAGTACCTGGCAGAGCGAGTTGTTTCTTAGCTTCAAAAACAGCTGGAAGCAACATGATTTGGGGCCTCTCTCCCCCTTTGGAAACAAAGCAGCCTTTGTGCCTGGCAGCTCTAGGCCAAAGTAGCACACCCAGAGCACAAGTTCTACCTCAGCCAGATAAGGCCTGTCAAGAAGCTGCGTTTCACAGGCCTTTGTATGTGACGTTCCCGGTTGGCTTTGAGAGCACTGTGCAGAGCCAGTTGTTTTAGCTTCCCAGAGAGCAGGAAGCAAGATGCTTTGGGGCCTCTCTCACACTTTGGAAATAAAGGCAGCCCTTTGGGCCTGGCAGCCCTAGGCCAATGGAGTACACCCAGAGCACAAGTTCTACCTCAGCCAGATCAGGCCTTCCAAGAAACTGCGTCTCACAGGCCTTTCTCTGTCACGTTGCCGGTAGGCTGTGAGAGCACTGTGCAGAGCCAGTTGTTTCTTAGCTTCCCAAAGATTTGGAAGCAAGATGCTTTGGGGACTCTCAGCCCCTTTGGAAACAAGGCGGCCCTTTGGGCCTGGCAGCTCTAGGCCAAAGTAGCACGCCCAGAGCAGGAGTTCTACTTCAGCCAGATCAGGCCTGCCAGGAAACGGCGTTTCACAGGCCTTGGTAAGAGATGTTCCCGGTAGGCTGTAAGAGCACGGGGCAACGCCAGATGTTTCTTAGCTTCCCGAAGAGCTGGAAGCAAGATGCTTTGGTGCCACTCTCTCAGTTTGGAATCAAGTCAGCCCTTTGGGGCAGGTAGCTCTAGGCCAGTGGAGCACACCCAGAGCAGAAGTTCTACTTCGGCCAGTTCAGGCCACCAACAAACTGCGTTTCACAGGCCTTGGTAAGAGATGTTCCCGGTAGGCTGTAAGAGCACTGGGCAACGCCCGATGTTTCTTAGCTTCCCGAAGAGCTGGAAGAAAGATGCTTTGGGGCCTCTCATCCCCTTTGCAAGCAAGGCGGCCCTTTGGGCCAGGCAGCTCTAGGCCAATGGAGCACACCCAGAGCAGAAGTTCTACTTCAGCTAGATCAGGCCACCAACAAAGTGCGTTTCACAGGCCTTGGTAAGAGATTTTCTCTCAGGCTGTAAGAGCACTGGGCAGAGCCAGTTGTTTCTTAGCTTCCCAAAGAGCTGGAAGCAAGATGCTTTGGGGGCTCCCTGCCCCTTTGCCAACAAGGCCGACCTTTGGGCCTTTCAGCTCTAGGCCAATGGAGCACACCGAGAGCAGAAGTTCTACCTCAGCCAGATAAGGCCTGCCAAGAAACTGCGTTTCAAAGGCTTTGGTAAGAGATGTTGCCGGTACTCTGTCAGAGCACTGGGCAGAGACAGTTGTTTCTTAGCTTCCCAAAGAGCTGGAAGCAAGATGCTTTGGGGCCTCTCTGCCCCTTTGCAAACAATGCATCCCTTTGGGCCTTTCAGCTCTAGGCCAATGGAGCACAGCCAGAGCAGAAGTCCTACTTCAGCCAGATCAGGCCTGCCAAGGAACTGCGTTTCAGAGGCCTTTGTATGTGACGTTCCCGGTAGGCTGTGAGAGCACGGTGCAGAGCCAGTTGTTTCCTTGTTTCCCAAACAGCTGGAAGCAAGACGCTTAGGGGCCTCTCTGCCCCTTTGGAAACAAGGCAGCACGTTGGGTCTGGCAGCTCTAGGGCAATGGAGCACAACCAGAGCAGAAGTTCTACTTCTTCCAGATCAGGCCTGCCTAGAAACTGCGTTTCACAGGCCTTGATAAGAGATGTTCTCTTAGGCTATAAGAGGACTGGGCACAGCCAGTTGTTTCTTAGCTTCCCAATGAGCTGGAAGCAAGATGCTTTGGGGCCTCTCTGCCCCTTTGCAAACAAGGCATCCCTTTGGGCCTTTCAGCTCTAGGGCAATGGAGCACACCCAGAGCAGAAGTTCTACCTCAGCCAGATCAGGCCTTCCAAGAAACTGCGTCTCACAGGCCTTTCTCTGTCACGTTGCCGGTAGGCTGTGAGAGCACTGTGCAGAGCCAGTTGTTTCTTAGCTTCCCAAAGATTTGGAAGCAAGATACTTTGGGGACTCTCAGCCCCTTTGGAAACAAGGCGGCCCTTTGGGCCTGGCAGCTCTAGGCCAAAGTAGCACGCCCAGAGCAGGAGTTCTACTTCAGCCAGATCAGGCCTGCCAAGAAACTGCGTTTCACAGGCCTTGGTAAGAGATGTTCCCGGTAGGCTGTAAGAGCACTGGGCAGAGCCTGTTGTTTCTTACCTTCCTGAAAAGCTGGAAGCAAGACGCTTGGGACCCCTCTGCCCGTTTGGGAACAAGGCAGCCTTTTGGGTCGGGAAGCTCTAGGCCAATGGAGCACACGCAGAGCAGGAGTTCTACTTCAGCCTGATCAGGCCTGCAAAGAAACAGCGTTTGACAGGCCTTGGTAAGAGATGTTCCCGGTAGGTGTAAGAGCACTGGGCAGAGCCAGTTGTTTCTTAGCTTCGCAAAGACCGGGAAGCAAGATGCTTTGGGCCTCTCTGCCCCTTGGAAACAGGGCAGCACTTTGGGCCTGGCAGCCCTAGGGCAATGGAGCACACCCAGAGCCGGAGTTCTACTTCAGCCAGATGAGGCCTGCCAAGAAACTGCGTTTCACATGCCTTTCAAAGACATGTTCCCGGTAGGCTGTAAGAGCACGGGGCAGAGCGAGTTGGTTCTTAGCTTCCCAGAGAGCTGGAAGCAAGATGCTTTGGGGCCTCTCTGCCCCTTTGGAAACAAGGCAGCACCTTGGGCCTGGCAGCTCTAGGGCAATGGAGCACACCCAGAGCAGAAGTTCTACTTCAGCCAAATCAGGCCTGCCAGGAAACGGCGTTTCACAGGCCTTGGTAAGAGATGTTCCCGGTAGGCTGTAAGAGCACTGGGCAACGCCAGATGTTTCTTAGCTTCCCGAAGAGCTGGAAGCAAGATGCTTTGGTGCCACTCTCTCACTTTGGAATCAAGGCAGCCCTTTGGGGCAGGTAGCTCTAGGCCTGTGGAGCACACCCAGAGCAGAAGTTCTACTTCGGCCAGTTCAGGCCACCAACAAACTGCGTTTCACAGGCCTTGGTAAGAGATGTTCCCGGTAGGCTGTAAGAGCACTGGGCAACGCCAGATGTTTCTTAGCTTCCCGAAGAGCTGGAAGCAAGATGCTTTGGGGCCTCTCTGCCCCTTTGCAAACAAGGCGGCCCTTTGGGCCAGGCAGCTCTAGGCCAATGGAGCACACCCAGAGCAGAAGTTCTACTTCAGCTAGATCAGGCCACCAACAAAGTGCGTTTCACAGGCCTTGGTAAGAGATTTTCTCTCAGGCTGTAAGAGCACTGGGCAGAGCCAGTTGTTTCTTAGCTTCCCAAAGAGCTGGAAGCAAGATGCTTTGGGGGCTCCCTGCCCCTTTGCCAACAAGGCCGACCTTTGGGCCTTTCAGCTCTAGGCCAATAGAGCACACCCAGAGCAGAAGTTCTACCTCAGCCAGATCAGGCCTGCCAAGAAACTGCTTTTCACAGGCCTTCGTAAGAGGTGTTCCCGGAAGGCTGTAAGAGTACCTGGCAGAGCGAGTTGTTTATTAGCTTCAAAAACAGCTGGAAGCAACATGATTTGGGGCCTCTCTCCCCCTTTGGAAACAAAGCAGCCTTTGTGCCTGGCAGCTCTAGGCCAAAGTAGCACACCCAGAGCACAAGTTCTACCTCAGCCAGATAAGGCCTGTCAAGAAGCTGCGTTTCACAGGCCTTTGTATGTGACGTTCCCGGTTGGCTTTGAGAGCACTGTGCAGAGCCAGTTGTTTTAGCTTCCCAGAGAGCAGGAAGCAAGATGCTTTGGGGCCTCTCTCACACTTTGGAAATAAAGGCAGCCCTTTGGGCCTGGCAGCCCTAGGCCAATGGAGTACACCCAGAGCAGAAGTTCTACCTCAGCCAGATCAGGCCTTCCAAGAAACTGCGTCTCACAGGCCTTTCTCTGTCACGTTGCCAGTAGGCTGTGAGAGCACTGTGCAGAGCCAGTTGTTTCTTAGCTTCCCAAAGATTTGGAAGCAAGATACTTTGGGGACTCTCAGCCCCTTTGGAAACAAGGCGGCCCTTTGGGCCTGGCAGCTCTAGGCCAAAGTAGCACGCCCAGAGCAGGAGTTCTACTTCAGCCAGATCAGGCCTGCCAAGAAACTGCGTTTCACAGGCCTTGGTAAGAGATGTTCCCGGTAGGCTGTGAGAGCACTGTGGAGAGCCAGTTGCTTTAGCTTCCCACAGAGCTGGAAGCAAGATGCTTTGGGGCCTCTCTCTCCCTTTGGACACAAGGCAGCCGTTTGGGCCTGGCAGCTCTAGGCCAATGGAGCACACCCACAGCAGAAGTTCTACTTCAGGCAGATCAGTCCTGCCCAGAAACTGCGTTTCACAGCCCTTGGTAAGAGATGTTCACGGTAGGCTGTGAGAGCACTGGGCAGAACCAGTTGTTTTTTAGCTTCCCAAAGTGCTGGAGGCAAGATGCTTTGGGGCCTCTCTCACCCTTTGGAAACAAGGCAGCCCTTAGGTCCTGGTAGCTCTAGGCCTATGTAGCACAACCAGAACAGAAGTTCTACTTCAGCCAGGTCAGGCCTGCCAAGAAACTGCGTTTCACAGGCCTTTCAAAGAGATGTTCTCTTAGGCTGTAAGAGCACTGGGCAGAGCCAGCTGTTTCTTAGCTTCCCGAAGAGCTGGGAGCAAGATGCTTTGGGTCCACTCTCCGTCTTTGGAAACAAGGCAGCCCTTTGGGCCTGGCAGCTCTAGGGCAATGGAGCACACCCACAGCAGAAGTTCTACTTCAGGCAGATCAGTCCTGCCCAGAAACTGCGTTTCACAGCCCTTGGTAAGAGATGTTCACGGTAGGCTGTGAGAGCACTGGGCAGAACCAGTTGTTTTTTAGCTTCCCAAAGTGCTGGAGGCAAGATGCTTTGGGGCCTCTCTCACCCTTTGGAAACAAGGCAGCCCTTAGGTCCTGGTAGCTCTAGGCCTATGTAGCACAACCAGAACAGAAGTTCTACTTCAGCCAGGTCAGGCCTGCCAAGAAACTGCGTTTCACAGGCCTTTCAAAGAGATGTTCTCTTAGGCTGTAAGAGCACTGGGCAGAGCCAGCTGTTTCTTAGCTTCCCGAAGAGCTGGGAGCAAGATGCTTTGGGTCCACTCTCTGTCTTTGGAAACAAGGCAGCCCTTTGGGCCTGGCAGCTCTAGGGCAATGGAGCACACCCAGAGCAGAAGTTCTACTTCAGCCAGATCAGGCCTGACAGGAAACTGCGTTTCACAGGCCTTGGTAAGAGATGTTCCCGGTAGGCTGTAAGAGCACTGGGCAGAGCCAGTTGTTTCTTACCTTCCTGAAAAGCTGGAAGCAAGACGCTTGGGACCCCTCTGCCCGTTTGGGAACAAGGCAGCCTTTTGGGTCGGGAAGCTCTAGGCCAATGGAGCACACGCAGAGCAGGAGTTCTACTTCAGCCTGATCAGGCCTGCAAAGAAACAGCGTTTGACAGGCCTTGGTAAGAGATGTTCCCGGTAGGTGTAAGAGCACGGGGCAGAGCGAGTTGGTTCTTAGCTTCCCAGAGAGCTGGAAGCAAGATGCTTTGGGGCCTCTCTGCCCCTTTGGAAACAAGGCAGCACCATGGGCCTGGCAGCTCTAGGGCAACGGAGCACACCCAGAGCAGAAGTTCTACTTCAGCCAAATCAGGCCTGCCAGGAAACGGCGTTTCACAGGCCTTGGTAAGAGATGTTCCCGGTAGGCTGTAAGAGCACTGGGGAACGCCAGATGTTTCTTAGCTTCCCAAAGAGCTGGAAGCAAGATGCTTTGGTGCCACTCTCTCACTTTGGAATCAAGGCAGCCCTTTGGGGCAGGTAGCTCCAGGCCAGTGGAGCACACCCAGAGCAGAAGTTCTACTTCGGCCAGTTCAGGCCACCAACAAACTGCGTTTCACAGGCCTTGGTAAGAGATGTTCCCGGTAGGCTGTAAGAGCACTGGGCAACGCCAGATGTTTCTTAGCTTCCCGAAGAGCTGGAAGCAAGATGCTTTGGGGCCTCTCTGCCCCTTTGCAAACAAGGCGGCCCTTTGGGCCAGGCAGCTCTAGGCCAATGGAGCACACCCAGAGCAGAAGTTCTACTTCAGCTAGATCAGGCCACCAACAAAGTGCGTTTCAGAGGCCTTGGTAAGAGATTTTCTCTCAGGCTGTAAGAGCACTGGGCAGAGCCAGTTGTTTCTTAGCTTCCCAAAGAGCTGGAATCAAGATGCTTTGGGGTCTCCCTGCCCCTTTGCCAACAAGGCCGACCTTTTGGCCTTTCAGCTCTAGGCCAATGGAGCACACCCAGAGCAGAAGTTCTACCTCAGCCAGATAAGGCCTGCCAAGAAACTGCGTTTCAATGGCTTTGGTAAGAGATGTTGCCGGTACTCTGTCAGAGCACTGGGCAGAGACAGTTGTTTCTTAGCTTCCCAATGAGCTGGAAGCAAGATGCTTTGAGGCCTCTCTTCCCCTTTGCCAACAAGGCCAACCTTTGGGCCTTTCAGCTCTAGGGCAATGGAGCACACCCAGAGCAGAAGTTCTACCTCAGCCAGATCAGGCCTGCCAAGAAACTGCTTTTCACAGGCCTTCGTAAGAGGTGTTCCCGGAAGGCTGTAAGAGTACCTGGCAGAGCGAGTTGTTTCTTAGCTTCAAAAACAGCTGGAAGCAACATGATTTGGGGCCTCTCTCCCCCTTTGGAAACAAAGCAGCCTTTGTGCCTGGCAGCTCTAGGCCAAAGTAGCACACCCAGAGCACAAGTTCTACCTCAGCCAGATAAGGCCTGTCAAGAAGCTGCGTTTCACAGGCCTTTGTATGTGACGTTCCCGGTTGGGTTTGAGAGCACTGTGCAGAGCCAGTTGTTTTAGCTTCCCAGAGAGCAGGAAGCAAGATGCTTTGGGGCCTCTCTCACACTTTGGAATTAAAGGCAGCCCTTTGGGCCTGGCAGCCCTAGGCCAATGGAGTACACCCAGAGCAGAAGTTCTACCTCAGCCAGATCAGGCCTTCCAAGAAACAGCGTCTCACAGGCCTTTCTCTGTCACGTTGCCGGTAGGCTGTGAGAGCACTGTGCAGAGCCAGTTGTTTCTTAGCTTCCCAAAGATTTGGAAGCAAGATACTTTGGGGACTCTCAGCCCCTTTGGAAACAAGGCGGCCCTTTGGGCCTGGCAGCTCTAGGCCAAAGTAGCACGCCCAGAGCAGGAGTTCTACTTCAGCCAGATCAGGCCTGCCAAGAAACTGCATTTCACAGGCCTTGGTAAGAGATGTTCCCGGTAGGCTGTGAGAGCACAGTGGAGAGCCAGTTGCTTTAGCTTCCCACAGAGCTGGAAGCAAGATGCTTTGGGGCCTCTCTCTCCCTTTGGACACAAGGCAGCCGTTTGCGCCTGGCAGCTCTAGGCCAATGGAGCACACCCACAGCAGAAGTTCTACTTCAGGCAGATCAGTCCTGCCCAGAAACTGCGTTTCACAGCCCTTGGTAAGAGATGTTCACGGTAGGCTGTGAGAGCACTGGGCTGAGCCAGTTGTTTCTTACCTTCCTGAAAAGCTGGAAGCAAGACGCTTGGGACCCCTCTGCCCGTTTGGGAACAAGGCAGCCTTTTGGGTCGGGAAGCTCTAGGCCAATGGAGCACACGCAGAGCAGGAGTTCTACTTCAGCCTGATCAGGCCTGCAAAGAAACAGCGTTTGACAGGCCTTGGTAAGAGATGTTCCCGGTAGGTGTAAGAGCACTGGGCAGAGCCAGTTGTTTCTTAGCTTCGCAAAGACCGGGAAGCAAGATGCTTTGGGCCTCTCTGCCCCTTGGAAACAGGGCAGCACTTGGGGCCTGGCAGCTCTAGGGCAATGGAGCACACCCAGAGCCGGAGTTCTACTTCAGCCAGATGAGGCCTGCCAAGAAACTGCGTTTCACAGGCCTTTCAAAGACATGTTCCCGGTAGGCTGTAAGAGCACGGGGCAGAGCGAGTTGGTTCTTAGCTTCCCAGAGAGCTGGAAGCAAGATGCTTTGGGGCCTCTCTGCCCCTTTGGAAACAAGGCAGCACCTTGGGCCTGGCAGCTCTAGGGCAATGGAGCACACCCAGAGCAGAAGTTCTACTTCAGCCAAATCAGGCCTGCCAGGAAACGGCGTTTCACAGGCCTTGGTAAGAGATGTTCCCGGTAGGCTGTAAGAGCACTGGGCAACGCCAGATGTTTCTTAGCTTCCCGAAGAGCTGGAAGCAAGATGCTTTGGGGCCACTCTCTCACTTTGGAATCAAGGCAGCCCTTTGGGGCAGGTAGCTCCAGGCCAGTGGAGCACACCCAGAGCAGAAGTTCTACTTCGGCCAGTTCAGGCCACCAACAAACTGCGTTTCACAGGCTTTGGTAAGAGATGTTCCCGGTAGGCTGTAAGAGCACTGGGCAACGCCAGATGTTTCTTAGCTTCCCGAAGAGCTGGAAGCAAGATGCTTTGGGGCCTCTCATCCCCTTGGCAAACAAGGCGGCCCTTTGGGCCAGGCAGTTCTAGGCCAATGGAGCACACCCAGAGCAGAAGTTCTACTTCAGCTAGATCAGGCCACCAACAAAGTGCGTTTCACAGGCCTTGGTAAGAGATTTTCTCTCAGGCTGTAAGAGCACTGGGCAGAGCCAGTTGTTTCTTAGCTTCCCAAAGAGCTGGAAGCAAGATGCTTTGGGGGCTCCCTGCCCCTTTGCCAACAAGGCCGACCTTTGGGCCTTTCAGCTCTAGGCCAATGGAGCACACCCAGAGCAGAAGTTCTACCTCAGCCAGATAAGGCCTGCCAAGAAACAGCGTTTCAAAGGCTTTGGTAAGAGATGTTCCCGGTACTCTGTCAGAGCACTGGGCAGAGACAGTTGTTTCTTAGCTTCCCAATGAGCTGGAAGCAAGATGCTTTGAGGCCTCTCTTCCCCTTTGCCAACAAGGCCAACCTTTGGGCCTTTCAGCTCTAGGGCAATGGAGCACACCCAGAGCAGAAGTTCTACCTCAGCCAGATCAGGCCTGCCAAGAAACTGCTTTTCACAGGCCTTCGTAAGAGGTGTTCCCGGAAGGCTGTAAGAGTACCTGGCAGAGCGAGTTGTTTCTTAGCTTCAAAAACAGCTGGAAGCAACATGATTTGGGGCCTCTCTCCCCCTTTGGAAACAAAGCAGCCTTTGTGCCTGGCAGCTCTAGGCCAAAGTAGCACACCCAGAGCACAAGTTCTACCTCAGCCAGATAAGGCCTGTCAAGAAGCTGCGTTTCACAGGCCTTTGTATGTGACGTTCCCGGTTGGGTTTGAGAGCACTGTGCAGAGCCAGTTGTTTTAGCTTCCCAGAGAGCAGGAAGCAAGATGCTTTGGGGCCTCTCTCACACTTTGGAATTAAAGGCAGCCCTTTGGGCCTGGCAGCCCTAGGCCAATGGAGTACACCCAGAGCAGAAGTTCTACCTCAGCCAGATCAGGCCTTCCAAGAAACAGCGTCTCACAGGCCTTTCTCTGTCACGTTGCCGGTAGGCTGTGAGAGCACTGTGCAGAGCCAGTTGTTTCTTAGCTTCCCAAAGATTTGGAAGCAAGATACTTTGGGGACTCTCAGCCCCTTTGGAAACAAGGCGGCCCTTTGGGCCTGGCAGCTCTAGGCCAAAGTAGCACGCCCAGAGCAGGAGTTCTACTTCAGCCAGATCAGGCCTGCCAAGAAACTGCATTTCACAGGCCTTGGTAAGAGATGTTCCCGGTAGGCTGTGAGAGCACAGTGGAGAGCCAGTTGCTTTAGCTTCCCACAGAGCTGGAAGCAAGATGCTTTGGGGCCTCTCTCTCCCTTTGGACACAAGGCAGCCGTTTGCGCCTGGCAGCTCTAGGCCAATGGAGCACACCCACAGCAGAAGTTCTACTTCAGGCAGATCAGTCCTGCCCAGAAACTGCGTTTCACAGCCCTTGGTAAGAGATGTTCACGGTAGGCTGTGAGAGCACTGGGCTGAGCCAGTTGTTTCTTACCTTCCTGAAAAGCTGGAAGCAAGACGCTTGGGACCCCTCTGCCCGTTTGGGAACAAGGCAGCCTTTTGTGTCGGGAAGCTCTAGGCCAATGGAGCACACGCAGAGCAGGAGTTCTACTTCAGCCTGATCAGGCCTGCAAAGAAACAGCGTTTGACAGGCCTTGGTAAGAGATGTTCCCGGTAGGTGTAAGAGCACTGGGCAGAGCCAGTTGTTTCTTAGCTTCGCAAAGACCGGGAAGCAAGATGCTTTGGGCCTCTCTGCCCCTTGGAAACAGGGCAGCACTTGGGGCCTGGCAGCTCTAGGGCAATGGAGCACACCCAGAGCCGGAGTTCTACTTCAGCCAGATGAGGCCTGCCAAGAAACTGCGTTTCACAGGCCTTTCAAAGACATGTTCCCGGTAGGCTGTAAGAGCACGGGGCAGAGCGAGTTGGTTCTTAGCTTCCCAGAGAGCTGGAAGCAAGATGCTTTGGGGCCTCTCTGCCCCTTTGGAAACAAGGCAGCACCTTGGGCCTGGCAGCTCTAGGGCAATGGAGCACACCCAGAGCAGAAGTTCTACTTCAGCCAAATCAGGCCTGCCAGGAAACGGCGTTTCACAGGCCTTGGTAAGAGATGTTCCCGGTAGGCTGTAAGAGCACTGGGCAACGCCAGATGTTTCTTAGCTTCCCGAAGAGCTGGAAGCAAGATGCTTTGGGGCCACTCTCTCACTTTGGAATCAAGGCAGCCCTTTGGGGCAGGTAGCTCCAGGCCAGTGGAGCACACCCAGAGCAGAAGTTCTACTTCGGCCAGTTCAGGCCACCAACAAACTGCGTTTCACAGGCTTTGGTAAGAGATGTTCCCGGTAGGCTGTAAGAGCACTGGGCAACGCCAGATGTTTCTTAGCTTCCCGAAGAGCTGGAAGCAAGATGCTTTGGGGCCTCTCATCCCCTTGGCAAACAAGGCGGCCCTTTGGGCCAGGCAGTTCTAGGCCAATGGAGCACACCCAGAGCAGAAGTTCTACTTCAGCTAGATCAGGCCACCAACAAAGTGCGTTTCACAGGCCTTGGTAAGAGATTTTCTCTCAGGCTGTAAGAGCACTGGGCAGAGCCAGTTGTTTCTTAGCTTCCCAAAGAGCTGGAAGCAAGATGCTTTGGGGGCTCCCTGCCCCTTTGCCAACAAGGCCGACCTTTGGGCCTTTCAGCTCTAGGCCAATGGAGCACACCCAGAGCAGAAGTTCTACCTCAGCCAGATAAGGCCTGCCAAGAAACAGCGTTTCAAAGGCTTTGGTAAGAGATGTTCCCGGTACTCTGTCAGAGCACTGGGCAGAGACAGTTGTTTCTTAGCTTCCCAATGAGCTGGAAGCAAGATGCTTTGGGGCCTCTCTGCCCCTTTGCTAACAAGGCATCCCTTTGGGCCTTTCAGCTCTAGGGCAATGGAGCACACCCAGAGCAGAAGTCATACCTCAGCCAGATCAGGCCTGCCAAGAAACTGCTTTTCACAGGCCTTCGTAAGAGGTGTTCCCGGAAGGCTGTAAGAGTACCTGGCAGAGCGAGTTGTTTCTTAGCTTCAAAAACAGCTGGAAGCAACATGATTTGGGGCCTCTCTCCCCCTTTGGAAACAAAGCAGCCTTTGTGCCTGGCAGCTCTAGGCCAAAGTAGCACACCCAGAGCACAAGTTCTACCTCAGCCAGATAAGGCCTGTCAAGAAGCTGCGTTTCACAGGCCTTTGTATGTGACGTTCCCGGTTGGCTTTGAGAGCACTGTGCAGAGCCAGTTGTTTTAGCTTCCCAGAGAGCAGGAAGCAAGATGCTTTGGGGCCTCTCTCACACTTTGGAAATAAAGGCAGCCCTTTGGGCCTGGCAGCCCTAGGCCAATGGAGTACACCCAGAGCAGAAGTTCTACCTCAGCCAGATCAGGCCTTCCAAGAAACTGCGTCTCACAGGCCTTTCTCTGTCACGTTGCCGGTAGGCTGTGAGAGCACTGTGCAGAGCCAGTTGTTTCTTAGCTTCCCAAAGATTTGGAAGCAAGATACTTTGGGGACTCTCAGCCCCTTTGGAAACAAGGCGGCCCTTTGGGCCTGGCAGCTCTAGGCCAAAGTAGCACGCCCAGAGCAGGAGTTCTACTTCAGCCAGATCAGGCCTGCCAAGAAACTGCGTTTCACAGGCCTTGGTAAGAGATGTTCCCGGTAGGCTGTAAGAGCACTGGGCAGAGCCAGTTGTTTCTTACCTTCCTGAAAAGCTGGAAGCAAGACGCTTGGGACCCCTCTGCCCGTTTGGGAACAAGGCAGCCTTTTGGGTCGGGAAGCTCTAGGCCAATGGAGCACACGCAGAGCAGGAGTTCTACTTCAGCCTGATCAGGCCTGCAAAGAAACAGCGTTTGACAGGCCTTGGTAAGAGATGTTCCCGGTAGGTGTAAGAGCACTGGGCAGAGCCAGTTGTTTCTTAGCTTCGCAAAGACCGGGAAGCAAGATGCTTTGGGCCTCTCTGCCCCTTGGAAACAGGGCAGCACTTGGGGCCTGGCAGCTCTAGGGCAATGGAGCACACCCAGTGCCGGAGTTCTACTTCAGCCAGATGAGGCCTGCCAAGAAACTGCGTTTCACAGGCCTTTCAAAGACATGTTCCCGGTAGGCTGTAAGAGCATGGGGCAGAGCGAGTTGGTTCTTAGCTTCCCAGAGAGCTGGAAGCAAGATGCTTTGGGGCCTCTCTGCCCCTTTGGAAACAAGGCAGCACCTTGGGCCTGGCAGCTATAGGGCAATGGAGCACACCCAGAGCAGAAGTTCTACTTCAGCCAAATCAGGCCTGCCAGGAAACGGCGTTTCACAGGCCTTGGTAAGAGATGTTCCCGGTAGGCTGTAAGAGCACTGGGCAACGCCAGATGTTTCTTAGCTTCCCGAAGAGCTGGAAGCAAGATGCTTTGGTGCCACTCGCTCACTTTGGAATCAAGGCAGCCCTTTGGGGCAGGTAGCTCCAGGCCAGTGGAGCACACCCAGAGCAGAAGTTCTACTTCGGCCAGTTCAGGCCACCAACAAACTGCGTTTCACAGGCCTTGGTAAGAGATGTTCCCGGTAGGCTGTAAGAGCACTGGGCAACGCCAGATGTTTCTTAGCTTCCCGAAGAGCTGGAAGCAAGATGCTTTGGGGCCTCTCATCCCCTTTGCAAACAAGGCGGCCCTTTGGGCCAGGCAGCTCTAGGCCAATGGAGCACACCCAGAGCAGAAGTTCTACTTCAGCTAGATCAGGCCACCAACAAAGTGCGTTTCACAGGCCTTGGTAAGAGATTTTCTCTCAGGCTGTAAGAGCACTGGGCAGAGCCAGTTGTTTCTTAGCTTCCCAAAGAGCTGGAAGCAAGATGCTTTGGGGGCTCCCTGCCCCTTTGCCAACAAGGCCGACCTTTGGGCCTTTCAGCTCTAGGCCAATGGAGCACACCGAGAGCAGAAGTTCTACCTCAGCCAGATAAGGCCTGCCAAGAAACTGCGTTTCAAAGGCTTTGGTAAGAGATGTTCCCGGTACTCTGTCAGAGCACTGGGCAGAGACAGTTGTTTCTTAGCTTCCCAATGAGCTGGAAGCAAGATGCTTTGGGGCCTCTCTGCCCCTTTGCAAACAAGGCATCCCTTTGGGCCTTTCAGCTCTAGGGCAATGGAGCACACCCAGAGCAGAAGTTCTACCTCAGCCAGATCAGGCCTGCCAAGAAACTGCTTTTCTCAGGCCTTCGTAAGAGGTGTTCCCGGAAGGCTGTAAGAGTACCTGGCAGAGCGAGTTGTTTCTTAGCTTCAAAAACAGCTGGAAGCAACATGATTTGGGGCCTCTCTCCCCCTTTGGAAACAAAGCAGCCTTTGTGCCTGGCAGCTCTAGGCCAAAGTAGCACACCCAGAGCACAAGTTCTACCTCAGCCAGATAAGGCCTGTCAAGAAGCTGCGTTTCACAGGCCTTTGTATGTGACGTTCCCGGTTGGCTTTGAGAGCACTGTGCAGAGCCAGTTGTTTTAGCTTCCCAGAGAGCAGGAAGCAAGATGCTTTGGGGCCTCTCTCACACTTTGGAAATAAAGGCAGCCCTTTGGGCCTGGCAGCCCTAGGCCAATGGAGTACACCCAGAGCAGAAGTTCTACCTCAGCCAGATCAGGCCTTCCAAGAAACTGCGTCTCACAGGCCTTTCTCTGTCACGTTGCCGGTAGGCTGTGAGAGCACTGTGCAGAGCCAGTTGTTTCTTAGCTTCCCAAAGATTTGGAAGCAAGATACTTTGGGGACTCTCAGCCCCTTTGGAAACAAGGCGGCCCTTTGGGCCTGGCAGCTCTAGGCCAAAGTAGCACGCCCAGAGCAGGAGTTCTACTTCAGCCAGATCAGGCCTGCCAAGAAACTGCGTTTCACAGGCCTTGGTAAGAGATGTTCCCGGTAGGCTGTAAGAGCACTGGGCAGAGCCAGTTGTTTCTTACCTTCCTGAAAAGCTGGAAGCAAGACGCTTGGGACCCCTCTGCCCGTTTGGGAACAAGGCAGCCTTTTGGGTCGGGAAGCTCTAGGCCAATGGAGCACACGCAGAGCAGGAGTTCTACTTCAGCCTGATCAGGCCTGCAAAGAAACAGCGTTTGACAGGCCTTGGTAAGAGATGTTCCCGGTAGGTGTAAGAGCACTGGGCAGAGCCAGTTGTTTCTTAGCTTCGCAAAGACCGGGAAGCAAGATGCTTTGGGCCTCTCTGCCCCTTGGAAACAGGGCAGCACTTGGGGCCTGGCAGCTCTAGGGCAATGGAGCACACCCAGTGCCGGAGTTCTACTTCAGCCAGATGAGGCCTGCCAAGAAACTGCGTTTCACAGGCCTTTCAAAGACATGTTCCCGGTAGGCTGTAAGAGCATGGGGCAGAGCGAGTTGGTTCTTAGCTTCCCAGAGAGCTGGAAGCAAGATGCTTTGGGGCCTCTCTGCCCCTTTGGAAACAAGGCAGCACCTTGGGCCTGGCAGCTATAGGGCAATGGAGCACACCCAGAGCAGAAGTTCTACTTCAGCCAAATCAGGCCTGCCAGGAAACGGCGTTTCACAGGCCTTGGTAAGAGATGTTCCCGGTAGGCTGTAAGAGCACTGGGCAACGCCAGATGTTTCTTAGCTTCCCGAAGAGCTGGAAGCAAGATGCTTTGGTGCCACTCGCTCACTTTGGAATCAAGGCAGCCCTTTGGGGCAGGTAGCTCCAGGCCAGTGGAGCACACCCAGAGCAGAAGTTCTACTTCGGCCAGTTCAGGCCACCAACAAACTGCGTTTCACAGGCCTTGGTAAGAGATGTTCCCGGTAGGCTGTAAGAGCACTGGGCAACGCCAGATGTTTCTTAGCTTCCCGAAGAGCTGGAAGCAAGATGCTTTGGGGCCTCTCATCCCCTTTGCAAACAAGGCGGCCCTTTGGGCCAGGCAGCTCTAGGCCAATGGAGCACACCCAGAGCAGAAGTTCTACTTCAGCTAGATCAGGCCACCAACAAAGTGCGTTTCACAGGCCTTGGTAAGAGATTTTCTCTCAGGCTGTAAGAGCACTGGGCAGAGCCAGTTGTTTCTTAGCTTCCCAAAGAGCTGGAAGCAAGATGCTTTGGGGGCTCCCTGCCCCTTTGCCAACAAGGCCGACCTTTGGGCCTTTCAGCTCTAGGCCAATGGAGCACACCGAGAGCAGAAGTTCTACCTCAGCCAGATAAGGCCTGCCAAGAAACTGCGTTTCAAAGGCTTTGGTAAGAGATGTTCCCGGTACTCTGTCAGAGCACTGGGCAGAGACAGTTGTTTCTTAGCTTCCCAATGAGCTGGAAGCAAGATGCTTTGGGGCCTCTCTGCCCCTTTGCAAACAAGGCATCCCTTTGGGCCTTTCAGCTCTAGGGCAATGGAGCACACCCAGAGCAGAAGTTCTACCTCAGCCAGATCAGGCCTGCCAAGAAACTGCTTTTCTCAGGCCTTCGTAAGAGGTGTTCCCGGAAGGCTGTAAGAGTACCTGGCAGAGCGAGTTGTTTCTTAGCTTCAAAAACAGCTGGAAGCAACATGATTTGGGGCCTCTCTCCCCCTTTGGAAACAAAGCAGCCTTTGTGCCTGGCAGCTCTAGGCCAAAGTAGCACACCCAGAGCACAAGTTCTACCTCAGCCAGATAAGGCCTGTCAAGAAGCTGCGTTTCACAGGCCTTTGTATGTGACGTTCCCGGTTGGCTTTGAGAGCACTGTGCAGAGCCAGTTGTTTTAGCTTCCCAGAGAGCAGGAAGCAAGATGCTTTGGGGCCTCTCTCACACTTTGGAAATAAAGGCAGCCCTTTGGGCCTGGCAGCCCTAGGCCAATGGAGTACACCCAGAGCAGAAGTTCTACCTCAGCCAGATCAGGCCTTCCAAGAAACTGCGTCTCACAGGCCTTTCTCTGTCACGTTGCCGGTAGGCTGTGAGAGCACTGTGCAGAGCCAGTTGTTTCTTAGCTTCCCAAAGATTTGGAAGCAAGATACTTTGGGGACTCTCAGCCCCTTTGGAAACAAGGCGGCCCTTTGGGCCTGGCAGCTCTAGGCCAAAGTAGCACGCCCAGAGCAGGAGTTCTACTTCAGCCAGATCAGGCCTGCCAAGAAACTGCGTTTCACAGGCCTTGGTAAGAGATGTTCCCGGTAGGCTGTAAGAGCACTGGGCAGAGCCAGTTGTTTCTTACCTTCCTGAAAAGCTGGAAGCAAGACGCTTGGGACCCCTCTGCCCGTTTGGGAACAAGGCAGCCTTTTGGGTCGGGAAGCTCTAGGCCAATGGAGCACACGCAGAGCAGGAGTTCTACTTCAGCCTGATCAGGCCTGCAAAGAAACAGCGTTTGACAGGCCTTGGTAAGAGATGTTCCCGGTAGGTGTAAGAGCACTGGGCAGAGCCAGTTGTTTCTTAGCTTCGCAAAGACCGGGAAGCAAGATGCTTTGGGCCTCTCTGCCCCTTGGAAACAGGGCAGCACTTGGGGCCTGGCAGCTCTAGGGCAATGGAGCACACCCAGTGCCGGAGTTCTACTTCAGCCAGATGAGGCCTGCCAAGAAACTGCGTTTCACAGGCCTTTCAAAGACATGTTCCCGGTAGGCTGTAAGAGCATGGGGCAGAGCGAGTTGGTTCTTAGCTTCCCAGAGAGCTGGAAGCAAGATGCTTTGGGGCCTCTCTGCCCCTTTGGAAACAAGGCAGCACCTTGGGCCTGGCAGCTCTAGGGCAATGGAGCACACCCAGAGCAGACGTTCTACTTCAGCCAAATCAGGCCTGCCAGGAAACGGCGTTTCACAGGCCTTGGTAAGAGATGTTCCCGGTAGGCTGTAAGAGCACTGGGCAACGCCAGATGTTTCTTAGCTTCCCGAAGAGCTGGAAGCAAGATGCTTTGGGGCCACTCTCTCACTTTGGAATCAAGGCAGCCCTTTGGGGCAGGTAGCTCCAGGCCAGTGGAGCACACCCAGAGCAGAAGTTCTACTTCGGCCAGTTCAGGCCACCAACAAACTGCGTTTCACAGGCCTTGGTAAGAGATGTTCCCGGTAGGCTGTAAGAGCACTGGGCAACGCCAGATGTTTCTTAGCTTCCCGAAGAGCTGGAAGCAAGATGCTTTGGGGCCTCTCATCCCCTTTGCAAACAAGGCGGCCCTTTGGGCCAGGCAGCTCTAGGCCAATGGAGCACACCCAGAGCAGAAGTTCTACTTCAGCTAGATCAGGCCACCAACAAAGTGCGTTTCACAGGCCTTGGTAAGAGATTTTCTCTCAGGCTGTAAGAGCACTGGGCAGAGCCAGTTGTTTCTTAGCTTCCCAAAGAGCTGGAAGCAAGATGCTTTGGGGGCTCCCTGCCCCTTTGCCAACAAGGCCGACCTTTGGGCCTTTCAGCTCTAGGCCAATGGAGCACACCGAGAGCAGAAGTTCTACCTCAGCCAGATAAGGCCTGCCAAGAAACTGCGTTTCAAAGGCTTTGGTAAGAGATGTTCCCGGTACTCTGTCAGAGCACTGGGCAGAGACAGTTGTTTCTTAGCTTCCCAATGAGCTGGAAGCAAGATGCTTTGGGGCCTCTCTGCCCCTTTGCAAACAAGGCAGCCCTTTGGGCCTTTCAGCTCTAGGGCAATGGAGCACACCCAGAGCAGAAGTTCTACCTCAGCCAGATCAGGCCTGCCAAGAAACTGCTTTTCACAGGCCTTCGTAAGAGGTGTTCCCGGAAGGCTGTAAGAGTACCTGGCAGAGCGAGTTGTTTCTTAGCTTCAAAAACAGCTGGAAGCAACATGATTTGGGGCCTCTCTCCCCCTTTGGAAACAAAGCAGCCTTTGTGCCTGGCAGCTCTAGGCCAAAGTAGCACACCCAGAGCACAAGTTCTACCTCAGCCAGATAAGGCCTGTCAAGAAGCTGCGTTTCACAGGCCTTTGTATGTGACGTTCCCGGTTGGCTTTGAGAGCACTGTGCAGAGCCAGTTGTTTTAGCTTCCCAGAGAGCAGGAAGCAAGATGCTTTGGGGCCTCTCTCACACTTTGGAAATAAAGGCAGCCCTTTGGGCCTGGCAGCCCTAGGCCAATGGAGTACACCCAGAGCAGAAGTTCTACCTCAGCCAGATCAGGCCTTCCAAGAAACTGCGTCTCACAGGCCTTTCTCTGTCACGTTGCCGGTAGGCTGTGAGAGCACTGTGCAGAGCCAGTTGTTTCTTAGCTTCCCAAAGATTTGGAAGCAAGATACTTTGGGGACTCTCAGCCCCTTTGGAAACAAGGCGGCCCTTTGGGCCTGGCAGCTCTAGGCCAAAGTAGCACGCCCAGAGCAGGAGTTCTACTTCAGCCAGATCAGGCCTGCCAAGAAACTGCGTTTCACAGGCCTTGGTAAGAGATGTTCCCGGTAGGCTGTAAGAGCACTGGGCAGAGCCAGTTGTTTCTTACCTTCCTGAAAAGCTGGAAGCAAGACGCTTGGGACCCCTCTGCCCGTTTGGGAACAAGGCAGCCTTTTGGGTCGGGAAGCTCTAGGCCAATGGAGCACACGCAGAGCAGGAGTTCTACTTCAGCCTGATCAGGCCTGCAAAGAAACAGCGTTTGACAGGCCTTGGTAAGAGATGTTCCCGGT
This sequence comes from Equus asinus, assembly GCF_041296235.1. Classification (NCBI taxonomy): domain Eukaryota; kingdom Metazoa; phylum Chordata; class Mammalia; order Perissodactyla; family Equidae; genus Equus; species Equus asinus. Next base: position 3,859,530 of record NW_027225523.1, read on the forward strand.
AGGTGTAAGAGCACTGGGCAGAGCCAGTTGTTTCTTAGCTTCGCAAAGACCGGGAAGCAAGATGCTTTGGGCCTCTCTGCCCCTTGGAAACAGGGCAGCACTTGGGGCCTGGCAGCTCTAGGGCAATGGAGCACACCCAGTGCCGGAGTTCTACTTCAGCCAGATGAGGCCTGCCAAGAAACTGCGTTTCACAGGCCTTTCAAAGACATGTTCCCGGTAGGCTGTAAGAGCACGGGGCAGAGCGAGTTGGTTCTTAGCTTCCCAGAGAGCTGGAAGCAAGATGCTTTGGGGCCTCTCTGCCCCTTTGGAAACAAGGCAGCACCTTGGGCCTGGCAGCTCTAGGGCAATGGAGCACACCCAGAGCAGAAGTTCTACTTCAGCCAAATCAGGCCTGCCAGGAAACGGCGTTTCACAGGCCTTGGTAAGAGATGTTCCCAGTAGGCTGTAAGAGCACTGGGCAACGCCAGATGTTTCTTAGCTTCCCGAAGAGCTGGAAGCAAGATGCTTTGGGGCCACTCTCTCACTTTGGAATCAAGGCAGCCCTTTGGGGCAGGTAGCTCCAGGCCAGTGGAGCACACCCAGAGCAGAAGTTCTACTTCGGCCAGTTCAGGCCACCAACAAACTGCGTTTCACAGGCCTTGGTAAGAGATGTTCCCGGTAGGCTGTAAGAGCACTGGGCAACGCCAGATGTTTCTTAGCTTCCCGAAGAGCTGGAATAAGATGCTTTGGGGCCTCTCATCCCCTTTGCAAACAAGGCGGCCCTTTGGGCCAGGCAGCTCTAGGCCAATGGAGCACACCCAGAGCAGAAGTTCTACTTCAGCTAGATCAGGCCACCAACAAAGTGCGTTTCACAGGCCTTGGTAAGAGATTTTCTCTCAGGCTGTAAGAGCACTGGGCAGAGCCAGTTGTTTCTTAGCTTCCCAAAGAGCTGGAAGCAAGATGCTTTGGGGGCTCCCTGCCCCTTTGCCAACAAGGGCGACCTTTGGGCCTTTCAGCTCTAGGCCAATGGAGCACACCCAGAGCAGAAGTTCTACCTCAGCCAGATAAGGCCTGCCAAGAAACTGCGTTTCAAAGGCTTTGGTAAGAGATGTTCCCGGTACTCTGTCAGAGCACTGGGCAGAGACAGTTGTTTCTTAGCTTCCCAATGAGCTGGAAGCAAGATGCTTTGGGGCCTCTCTGCCCCTTTGCAAACAAGGCATCCCTTTGGGCCTTTCAGCTCTAGGGCAATGGAGCACACCCAGAGCAGAAGTTCTACCTCAGCCAGATCAGGCCTGCCAAGAAACTGCTTTTCACAGGCCTTCGTAAGAGGTGTTCCCGGAAGGCTGTAAGAGTACCTGGCAGAGCGAGTTGTTTCTTAGCTTCAAAAACAGCTGGAAGCAACCTGATTTGGGGCCTCTCTCCCCCTTTGGAAACAAAGCAGCCTTTGTGCCTGGCAGCTCTAGGCCAAAGTAGCACACCCAGAGCACAAGTTCTACCTCAGCCAGATAAGGCCTGTCAAGAAGCTGCGTTTCACAGGCCTTTGTATGTGACGTTCCCGGTTGGCTTTGAGAGCACTGTGCAGAGCCAGTTGTTTTAGCTTCCCAGAGAGCAGGAAGCAAGATGCTTTGGGGCCTCTCTCACACTTTGGAAATAAAGGCAGCCCTTTGGGCCTGGCAGCCCTAGGCCAATGGAGTACACCCAGAGCAGAAGTTCTACCTCAGCCAGATCAGGCCTTCCAAGAAACTGCGTCTCACAGGCCTTTCTCTGTCACGTTGCCGGTAGGCTGTGAGAGCACTGTGCAGAGCCAGTTGTTTCTTAGCTTCCCAAAGATTTGGAAGCAAGATACTTTGGGGACTCTCAGCCCCTTTGGAAACAAGGCGGCCCTTTGGGCCTGGCAGCTCTAGGCCAAAGTAGCACGCCCAGAGCAGGAGTTCTACTTCAGCCAGATCAGGCCTGCCAAGAAACTGCGTTTCACAGGCCTTGGTAAGAGATGTTCCCGGTAGGCTGTAAGAGCACTGGGCAGAGCCAGTTGTTTCTTACCTTCCTGAAAAGCTGGAAGCAAGACGCTTGGGACCCCTCTGCCCGTTTGGGAACAAGGCAGCCTTTTGGGTCGGGAAGCTCTAGGCCAATGGAGCACACGCAGAGCAGGAGTTCTACTTCAGCCTGATCAGGCCTGCAAAGAAACAGCGTTTGACAGGCCTTGGTAAGAGATGTTCCCGGTAGGTGTAAGAGCACTGGGCAGAGCCAGTTGTTTCTTAGCTTCACAAAGACCGGGAAGCAAGATGCTTTGGGCCTCTCTGCCCCTTGGAAACAGGGCAGCACTTGGGGCCTGGCAGCTCTAGGGCAATGGAGCACACCCAGTGCCGGAGTTCTACTTCAGCCAGATGAGGCCTGCCAAGAAACTGCGTTTCACAGGCCTTTCAAAGACATGTTCCCGGTAGGCTGTAAGAGCATGGGGCAGAGCGAGTTGGTTCTTAGCTTCCCAGAGAGCTGGAAGCAAGATGCTTTGGGGCCTCTCTGCCCCTTTGGAAACAAGGCAGCACCTTGGGCCTGGCAGCTCTAGGGCAATGGAGCACACCCAGAGCAGAAGTTCTACTTCAGCCAAATCAGGCCTGCCAGGAAACGGCGTTTCACAGGCCTTGGTAAGAGATGTTCCCGGTAGGCTGTAAGAGCACTGGGCAACGCCAGATGTTTCTTAGCTTCCCGAAGAGCTGGAAGCAAGATGCTTTGGGGCCACTCTCTCACTTTGGAATCAAGGCAGCCCTTTGGGGCAGGTAGCTCCAGGCCAGTGGAGCACACCCAGAGCAGAAGTTCTACTTCGGCCAGTTCAGGCCACCAACAAACTGCGTTTCACAGGCCTTGGTAAGAGATGTTCCCGGTAGGCTGTAAGAGCACTGGGCAACGCCAGATGTTTCTTAGCTTCCCGAAGAGCTGGAAGCAAGATGCTTTGGGGCCTCTCATCCCCTTTGCAAACAAGGCGGCCCTTTGGGCCAGGCAGCTCTAGGCCAATGGAGCACACCCAGAGCAGAAGTTCTACTTCAGCTAGATCAGGCCACCAACAAAGTGCGTTTCACAGGCCTTGGTAAGAGATTTTCTCTCAGGCTGTAAGAGCACTGGGCAGAGCCAGTTGTTTCTTAGCTTCCCAAAGAGCTGGAAGCAAGATGCTTTGGGGGCTCCCTGCCCCTTTGCCAACAAGGCCGACCTTTGGGCCTTTCAGCTCTAGGCCAATGGAGCACACCGAGAGCAGAAGTTCTACCTCAGCCAGATAAGGCCTGCCAAGAAACTGCGTTTCAAAGGCTTTGGTAAGAGATGTTCCCGGTACTCTGTCAGAGCACTGGGCAGAGACAGTTGTTTCTTAGCTTCCCAATGAGCTGGAAGCAAGATGCTTTGGGGCCTCTCTGCCCCTTTGCAAACAAGGCAGCCCTTTGGGCCTTTCAGCTCTAGGGCAATGGAGCACACCCAGAGCAGAAGTTCTACCTCAGCCAGATCAGGCCTGCCAAGAAACTGCTTTTCACAGGCCTTCGTAAGAGGTGTTCCCGGAAGGCTGTAAGAGTACCTGGCAGAGCGAGTTGTTTCTTAGCTTCAAAAACAGCTGGAAGCAACATGATTTGGGGCCTCTCTCCCCCTTTGGAAACAAAGCAGCCTTTGTGCCTGGCAGCTCTAGGCCAAAGTAGCACACCCAGAGCACAAGTTCTACCTCAGCCAGATAAGGCCTGTCAAGAAGCTGCGTTTCACAGGCCTTTGTATGTGACGTTCCCGGTTGGCTTTGAGAGCACTGTGCAGAGCCAGTTGTTTTAGCTTCCCAGAGAGCAGGAAGCAAGATGCTTTGGGGCCTCTCTCACACTTTGGAAATAAAGGCAGCCCTTTGGGCCTGGCAGCCCTAGGCCAATGGAGTACACCCAGAGCAGAAGTTCTACCTCAGCCAGATCAGGCCTTCCAAGAAACTGCGTCTCACAGGCCTTTCTCTGTCACGTTGCCGGTAGGCTGTGAGAGCACTGTGCAGAGCCAGTTGTTTCTTAGCTTCCCAAAGATTTGGAAGCAAGATACTTTGGGGACTCTCAGCCCCTTTGGAAACAAGGCGGCCCTTTGGGCCTGGCAGCTCTAGGCCAAAGTAGCACGCCCAGAGCAGGAGTTCTACTTCAGCCAGATCAGGCCTGCCAAGAAACTGCGTTTCACAGGCCTTGGTAAGAGATGTTCCCGGTAGGCTGTAAGAGCACTGGGCAGAGCCAGTTGTTTCTTACCTTCCTGAAAAGCTGGAAGCAAGACGCTTGGGACCCCTCTGCCCGTTTGGGAACAAGGCAGCCTTTTGGGTCGGGAAGCTCTAGGCCAATGGAGCACACGCAGAGCAGGAGTTCTACTTCAGCCTGATCAGGCCTGCAAAGAAACAGCGTTTGACAGGCCTTGGTAAGAGATGTTCCCGGTAGGTGTAAGAGCACTGGGCAGAGCCAGTTGTTTCTTAGCTTCGCAAAGACCGGGAAGCAAGATGCTTTGGGCCTCTCTGCCCCTTGGAAACAGGGCAGCACTTGGGGCCTGGCAGCTCTAGGGCAATGGAGCACACCCAGTGCCGGAGTTCTACTTCAGCCAGATGAGGCCTGCCAAGAAACTGCGTTTCACAGGCCTTTCAAAGACATGTTCCCGGTAGGCTGTAAGAGCACGGGGCAGAGCGAGTTGGTTCTTAGCTTCCCAGAGAGCTGGAAGCAAGATGCTTTGGGGCCTCTCTGCCCCTTTGGAAACAAGGCAGCACCTTGGGCCTGGCAGCTCTAGGGCAATGGAGCACACCCAGAGCAGAAGTTCTACTTCAGCCAAATCAGGCCTGCCAGGAAACGGCGTTTCACAGGCCTTGGTAAGAGATGTTCCCAGTAGGCTGTAAGAGCACTGGGCAACGCCAGATGTTTCTTAGCTTCCCGAAGAGCTGGAAGCAAGATGCTTTGGGGCCACTCTCTCACTTTGGAATCAAGGCAGCCCTTTGGGGCAGGTAGCTCCAGGCCAGTGGAGCACACCCAGAGCAGAAGTTCTACTTCGGCCAGTTCAGGCCACCAACAAACTGCGTTTCACAGGCCTTGGTAAGAGATGTTCCCGGTAGGCTGTAAGAGCACTGGGCAACGCCAGATGTTTCTTAGCTTCCCGAAGAGCTGGAATAAGATGCTTTGGGGCCTCTCATCCCCTTTGCAAACAAGGCGGCCCTTTGGGCCAGGCAGCTCTAGGCCAATGGAGCACACCCAGAGCAGAAGTTCTACTTCAGCTAGATCAGGCCACCAACAAAGTGCGTTTCACAGGCCTTGGTAAGAGATTTTCTCTCAGGCTGTAAGAGCACTGGGCAGAGCCAGTTGTTTCTTAGCTTCCCAAAGAGCTGGAAGCAAGATGCTTTGGGGGCTCCCTGCCCCTTTGCCAACAAGGCCGACCTTTGGGCCTTTCAGCTCTAGGCCAATGGAGCACACCGAGAGCAGAAGTTCTACCTCAGCCAGATAAGGCCTGCCAAGAAACTGCGTTTCAAAGGCTTTGGTAAGAGATGTTCCCGGTACTCTGTCAGAGCACTGGGCAGAGACAGTTGTTTCTTAGCTTCCCAATGAGCTGGAAGCAAGATGCTTTGGGGCCTCTCTGCCCCTTTGCAAACAAGGCATCCCTTTGGGCCTTTCAGCTCTAGGGCAATGGAGCACACCCAGAGCAGAAGTTCTACCTCAGCCAGATCAGGCCTGCCAAGAAACTGCTTTTCACAGGCCTTCGTAAGAGGTGTTCCCGGAAGGCTGTAAGAGTACCTGGCAGAGCGAGTTGTTTCTTAGCTTCAAAAACAGCTGGAAGCAACCTGATTTGCTGCCTCTCTCCCCCTTTGGAAACAAAGCAGCCTTTGTGCCTGGCAGCTCTAGGCCAAAGTAGCACACCCAGAGCACAAGTTCTACCTCAGCCAGATAAGGCCTGTCAAGAAGCTGCGTTTCACAGGCCTTTGTATGTGACGTTCCCGGTTGGCTTTGAGAGCACTGTGCAGAGCCAGTTGTTTTAGCTTCCCAGAGAGCAGGAAGCAAGATGCTTTGGGGCCTCTCTCACACTTTGGAAATAAAGGCAGCCCTTTGGGCTGGCAGCCCTAGGCCAATGGAGTACACCCAGAGCAGAAGTTCTACCTCAGCCAGATCAGGCCTTCCAAGAAACTGCGTCTCACAGGCCTTTCTCTGTCACGTTGCCGGTAGGCTGTGAGAGCACTGTGCAGAGCCAGTTGTTTCTTAGCTTCCCAAAGATTTGGAAGCAAGATACTTTGGGGACTCTCAGCCCCTTTGGAAACAAGGCGGCCCTTTGGGCCTGGCAGCTCTAGGCCAAAGTAGCACGCCCAGAGCAGGAGTTCTACTTCAGCCAGATCAGGCCTGCCAAGAAACTGCGTTTCACAGGCCTTGGTAAGAGATGTTCCCGGTAGGCTGTAAGAGCACTGGGCAGAGCCAGTTGTTTCTTACCTTCCTGAAAAGCTGGAAGCAAGACGCTTGGGACCCCTCTGCCCGTTTGGGAACAAGGCAGCCTTTTGGGTCGGGAAGCTCTAGGCCAATGGAGCACACGCAGAGCAGGAGTTCTACTTCAGCCTGATCAGGCCTGCAAAGAAACAGCGTTTGACAGGCCTTGGTAAGAGATGTTCCCGGTAGGTGTAAGAGCACTGGGCAGAGCCAGTTGTTTCTTAGCTTCGCAAAGACCGGGAAGCAAGATGCTTTGGGCCTCTCTGCCCCTTGGAAACAGGGCAGCACTTGGGGCCTGGCAGCTCTAGGGCAATGGAGCACACCCAGTGCCGGAGTTCTACTTCAGCCAGATGAGGCCTGCCAAGAAACTGCGTTTCACAGGCCTTTCAAAGACATGTTCCCGGTAGGCTGTAAGAGCACGGGGCAGAGCGAGTTGGTTCTTAGCTTCCCAGAGAGCTGGAAGCAAGATGCTTTGGGGCCTCTCTGCCCCTTTGGAAACAAGGCAGCACCTTGGGCCTGGCAGCTCTAGGGCAATGGAGCACACCCAGAGCAGAAGTTCTACTTCAGCCAAATCAGGCCTGCCAGGAAACGGCGTTTCACAGGCCTTGGTAAGAGATGTTCCCGGTAGGCTGTAAGAGCACTGGGCAACGCCAGATGTTTCTTAGCTTCCCGAAGAGCTGGAAGCAAGATGCTTTGGTGCCACTCTCTCACTTTGGAATCAAGGCAGCCCTTTGGGGCAGGTAGCTCCAGGCCAGTGGAGCACACCCAGAGCAGAAGTTCTACTTCGGCCAGTTCAGGCCACCAACAAACTGCGTTTCACAGGCCTTGGTAAGAGATGTTCCCGGTAGGCTGTAAGAGCACTGGGCAACGCCAGATGTTTCTTAGCTTCCCGAAGAGCTGGAAGCAAGATGCTTTGGGGCCTCTCTGCCCCTTTGCAAACAAGGCGGCCCTTTGGGCCAGGCAGCTCTAGGCCAATGGAGCACACCCAGAGCAGAAGTTCTACTTCAGCTAGATCAGGCCACCAACAAAGTGCGTTTCACAGGCCTTGGTAAGAGATTTTCTCTCAGGCTGTAAGAGCACTGGGCAGAGCCAGTTGTTTCTTAGCTTCCCAAAGAGCTGGAAGCAAGATGCTTTGGGGGCTCCCTGCCCCTTTGCCAACAAGGCCGACCTTTGGGCCTTTCAGCTCTAGGCCAATGGAGCACACCCAGAGCAGAAGTTCTACCTCAGCCAGATAAGGCCTGCCAAGAAACTGCGTTTCAAAGGCTTTGGTAAGAGATGTTCCCGGTACTCTGTCAGAGCACTGGGCAGAGACAGTTGTTTCTTAGCTTCCCAATGAGCTGGAAGCAAGATGCTTTGGGGCCTCTCTGCCCCTTTGCAAACAAGGCATCCCTTTGGGCCTTTCAGCTCTAGGGCAATGGAGCACACCCAGAGCAGAAGTTCTACCTCAGCCAGATCAGGCCTGCCAAGAAACTGCTTTTCACAGGCCTTCGTAAGAGGTGTTCCCGGAAGGCTGTAAGAGTACCTGGCAGAGCGAGTTGTTTCTTAGCTTCAAAAACAGCTGGAAGCAACCTGATTTGGGGCCTCTCTCCCCCTTTGGAAACAAAGCAGCCTTTGTGCCTGGCAGCTCTAGGCCAAAGTAGCACACCCAGAGCACAAGTTCTACCTCAGCCAGATAAGGCCTGTCAAGAAGCTGCGTTTCACAGGCCTTTGTATGTGACGTTCCCGGTTGGCTTTGAGAGCACTGTGCAGAGCCAGTTGTTTTAGCTTCCCAGAGAGCAGGAAGCAAGATGCTTTGGGGCCTCTCTCACACTTTGGAAATAAAGGCAGCCCTTGGGCCTGGCAGCCCTAGGCCAATGGAGTACACCCAGAGCAGAAGTTCTACCTCAGCCAGATCAGGCCTTCCAAGAAACTGCGTCTCACAGGCCTTTCTCTGTCACGTTGCCGGTAGGCTGTGAGAGCACTGTGCAGAGCCAGTTGTTTCTTAGCTTCCCAAAGATTTGGAAGCAAGATACTTTGGGGACTCTCAGCCCCTTTGGAAACAAGGCGGCCCTTTGGGCCTGGCAGCTCTAGGCCAAAGTAGCACGCCCAGAGCAGGAGTTCTACTTCAGCCAGATCAGGCCTGCCAAGAAACTGCGTTTCACAGGCCTTGGTAAGAGATGTTCCCGGTAGGCTGTAAGAGCACTGGGCAGAGCCAGTTGTTTCTTACCTTCCTGAAAAGCTGGAAGCAAGACGCTTGGGACCCCTCTGCCCGTTTGGGAACAAGGCAGCCTTTTGGGTCGGGAAGCTCTAGGCCAATGGAGCACACGCAGAGCAGGAGTTCTACTTCAGCCTGATCAGGCCTGCAAAGAAACAGCGTTTGACAGGCCTTGGTAAGAGATGTTCCCGGTAGGTGTAAGAGCACTGGGCAGAGCCAGTTGTTTCTTAGCTTCGCAAAGACTGGGAAGCAAGATGCTTTGGGCCTCTCTGCCCCTTGGAAACAGGGCAGCACTTGGGGCCTGGCAGCTCTAGGGCAATGGAGCACACCCAGAGCCGGAGTTCTACTTCAGCCAGATGAGGCCTGCCAAGAAACTGCGTTTCACAGGCCTTTCAAAGACATGTTCCCGGTAGGCTGTAAGAGCACGGGGCAGAGCGAGTTGGTTCTTAGCTTCCCAGAGAGCTGGAAGCAAGATGCTTTGGGGCCTCTCTGCCCCTTTGGAAACAAGGCAGCACCTTGGGCCTGGCAGCTCTAGGGCAATGGAGCACACCCAGAGCAGAAGTTCTACTTCAGCCAAATCAGGCCTGCCAGGAAACGGCGTTTCACAGGCCTTGGTAAGAGATGTTCCCGGTAGGCTGTAAGAGCACTGGGCAACGCCAGATGTTTCTTAGCTTCCCGAAGAGCTGGAAGCAAGATGCTTTGGGGCCACTCTCTCACTTTGGAATCAAGGCAGCCCTTTGGGGCAGGTAGCTCCAGGCCAGTGGAGCACACCCAGAGCAGAAGTTCTACTTCGGCCAGTTCAGGCCACCAACAAACTGCGTTTCACAGGCCTTGGTAAGAGATGTTCCCGGTAGGCTGTAAGAGCACTGGGCAACGCCACATGTTTCTTAGCTTCCCGAAGAGCTGGAAGCAAGATGCTTTGGGGCCTCTCTGCACCTTTGCAAACAAGGCGGCCCTTTGGGCCAGGCAGCTCTAGGCCAATGGAGCACACCCAGAGCAGAAGTTCTACTTCAGCTAGATCAGGCCACCTACAAAGTGCGTTTCACAGGCCTTGGTAAGAGATTTTCTCTCAGGCTGTAAGAGCACTGGGCAGAGCCAGTTGTTTCTTAGCTTCCCGAAGAGCTGGAAGCAAGATGCTTTGGGGGCTCCCTGCCCCTTTGCCAACAAGGCCGACCTTTGGGCCTTTCAGCTCTAGGCCAATGGAGCACACCGAGAGCAGAAGTTCTACCTCAGCCAGATAAGGCCTGCCAAGAAACTGCCTTTCAAAGGCTTTGGTAAGAGATGTTCCCGGTACTCTGTCAGAGCACTGGGCAGAGACAGTTGTTTCTTAGCTTCCCAATGAGCTGGAAGCAAGATGCTTTGGGGCCTCTCTGCCCCTTTGCAAACAAGGCATCCCTTTGGGCCTTTCAGCTCTAGGGCAATGGAGCACACCCAGAGCAGAAGTTCTACCTCAGCCAGATCAGGCCTGCCAAGAAACTGCTTTTCACAGGCCTTCGTAAGAGGTGTTCCCGGAAGGCTGTAAGAGTACCTGGCAGAGCGAGTTGTTTCTTAGCTTCAAAAACAGCTGGAAGCAACCTGATTTGGGGCCTCTCTCCCCCTTTGGAAACAAAGCAGCCTTTGTGCCTGGCAGCTCTAGGCCAAAGTAGCACACCCAGAGCACAAGTTCTACCTCAGCCAGATAAGGCCTGTCAAGAAGCTGCGTTTCACAGGCCTTTGTATGTGACGTTCCCGGTTGGCTTTGAGAGCACTGTGCAGAGCCAGTTGTTTTAGCTTCCCAGAGAGCAGGAAGCAAGATGCTTTGGGGCCTCTCTCACACTTTGGAAATAAAGGCAGCCCTTTGGGCCTGGCAGCCCTAGGCCAATGGAGTACACCCAGAGCAGAAGTTCTACCTCAGCCAGATCAGGCCTTCCAAGAAACTGCGTCTCACAGGCCTTTCTCTGTCACGTTGCCGGTAGGCTGTGAGAGCACTGTGCAGAGCCAGTTGTTTCTTAGCTTCCCAAAGATTTGGAAGCAAGATACTTTGGGGACTCTCAGCCCCTTTGGAAACAAGGCGGCCCTTTGGGCCTGGCAGCTCTAGGCCAAAGTAGCACGCCCAGAGCAGGAGTTCTACTTCAGCCAGATCAGGCCTGCCAAGAAACTGCGTTTCACAGGCCTTGGTAAGAGATGTTCCCGGTAGGCTGTAAGAGCACTGGGCAGAGCCAGTTGTTTCTTACCTTCCTGAAAAGCTGGAAGCAAGACGCTTGGGACCCCTCTGCCCGTTTGGGAACAAGGCAGCCTTTTGGGTCGGGAAGCTCTAGGCCAATGGAGCACACGCAGAGCAGGAGTTCTACTTCAGCCTGATCAGGCCTGCAAAGAAACAGCGTTTGACAGGCCTTGGTAAGAGATGTTCCCGGTAGGTGTAAGAGCACTGGGCAGAGCCAGTTGTTTCTTAGCTTCGCAAAGACCGGGAAGCAAGATGCTTTGGGCCTCTCTGCCCCTTGGAAACAGGGCAGCACTTGGGGCCTGGCAGCTCTAGGGCAATGGAGCACACCCAGAGCCGGAGTTCTACTTCAGCCAGATGAGGCCTGCCAAGAAACTGCGTTTCACAGGCCTTTCAAAGACATGTTCCCGGTAGGCTGTAAGAGCACGGGGCAGAGCGAGTTGGTTCTTAGCTTCCCAGAGAGCTGGAAGCAAGATGCTTTGGGGCCTCTCTGCCCCTTTGGAAACAAGGCAGCACCTTGGGCCTGGCAGCTCTAGGGCAATGGAGCACACCCAGAGCAGAAGTTCTACTTCAGCCAAATCAGGCCTGCCAGGAAACGGCGTTTCACAGGCCTTGGTAAGAGATGTTCCCGGTAGGCTGTAAGAGCACTGGGCAACGCCAGATGTTTCTTAGCTTCCCGAAGAGCTGGAAGCAAGATGCTTTGGGGCCACTCTCTCACTTTGGAATCAAGGCAGCCCTTTGGGGCAGGTAGCTCCAGGCCAGTGGAGCACACCCAGAGCAGAAGTTCTACTTCGGCCAGTTCAGGCCACCAACAAACTGCGTTTCACAGGCCTTGGTAAGAGATGTTCCCGGTAGGCTGTAAGAGCACTGGGCAACGCCAGATGTTTCTTAGCTTCCCGAAGAGCTGGAAGCAAGATGCTTTGGGGCCTCTCTGCCCCTTTGCAAACAAGGCGGCCCTTTGGGCCAGGCAGCTCTAGGCCAATGGAGCACACCCAGAGCAGAAGTTCTACTTCAGCTAGATCAGGCCACCAACAAAGTGCGTTTCACAGGCCTTGGTAAGAGATTTTCTCTCAGGCTGTAAGAGCACTGGGCAGAGCCAGTTGTTTCTTAGCTTCCCGAAGAGCTGGAAGCAAGATGCTTTGGGGGCTCCCTGCCCCTTTGCCAACAAGGCCGACCTTTGGGCCTTTCAGCTCTAGGCCAATGGAGCACACCGAGAGCAGAAGTTCTACCTCAGCCAGATAAGGCCTGCCAAGAAACTGCGTTTCAAAGGCTTTGGTAAGAGATGTTCCCGGTACTCTGTCAGAGCACTGGGCAGAGACAGTTGTTTCTTAGCTTCCCAATGAGCTGGAAGCAAGATGCTTTGGGGCCTCTCTGCCCCTTTGCAAACAAGGCATCCCTTTGGGCCTTTCAGCTCTAGGGCAATGGAGCACACCCAGAGCAGAAGTTCTACCTCAGCCAGATCAGGCCTGCCAAGAAACTGCTTTTCACAGGCCTTCGTAAGAGGTGTTCCCGGAAGGCTGTAAGAGTACCTGGCAGAGCGAGTTGTTTCTTAGCTTCAAAAACAGCTGGAAGCAACCTGATTTGGGGCCTCTCTCCCCCTTTGGAAACAAAGCAGCCTTTGTGCCTGGCAGCTCTAGGCCAAAGTAGCACACCCAGAGCACAAGTTCTACCTCAGCCAGATAAGGCCTGTCAAGAAGCTGCGTTTCACAGGCCTTTGTATGTGACGTTCCCGGTTGGCTTTGAGAGCACTGTGCAGAGCCAGTTGTTTTAGCTTCCCAGAGAGCAGGAAGCAAGATGCTTTGGGGCCTCTCTCACACTTTGGAAATAAAGGCAGCCCTTTGGGCCTGGCAGCCCTAGGCCAATGGAGTACACCCAGAGCAGAAGTTCTACCTCAGCCAGATCAGGCCTTCCAAGAAACTGCGTCTCACAGGCCTTTCTCTGTCACGTTGCCGGTAGGCTGTGAGAGCACTGTGCAGAGCCAGTTGTTTCTTAGCTTCCCAAAGATTTGGAAGCAAGATACTTTGGGGACTCTCAGCCCCTTTGGAAACAAGGCGGCACTTTGGGCCTGGCAGCTCTAGGCCAAAGTAGCACGCCCAGAGCAGGAGTTCTACTTCAGCCAGATCAGGCCTGCCAAGAAACTGCGTTTCACAGGCCTTGGTAAGAGATGTTCCCGGTAGGCTGTAAGAGCACTGGGCAGAGCCAGTTGTTTCTTACCTTCCTGAAAAGCTGGAAGCAAGACGCTTGGGACCCCTCTGCCCGTTTGGGAACAAGGCAGCCTTTTGGGTCGGGAAGCTCTAGGCCAATGGAGCACACGCAGAGCAGGAGTTCTACTTCAGCCTGATCAGGCCTGCAAAGAAACAGCGTTTGACAGGCCTTGGTAAGAGATGTTCCCGGTAGGTGTAAGAGCACTGGGCAGAGCCAGTTGTTTCTTAGCTTCGCAAAGACCGGGAAGCAAGATGCTTTGGGCCTCTCTGCCCCTTGGAAACAGGGCAGCACTTGGGGCCTGGCAGCTCTAGGGCAATGGAGCACACCCAGAGCCGGAGTTCTACTTCAGCCAGATGAGGCCTGCCAAGAAACTGCGTTTCACAGGCCTTTCAAAGACATGTTCCCGGTAGGCTGTAAGAGCACGGGGCAGAGCGAGTTGGTTCTTAGCTTCCCAGAGAGCTGGAAGCAAGATGCTTTGGGGCCTCTCTGCCCCTTTGGAAACAAGGCAGCACCTTGGGCCTGGCAGCTCTAGGGCAATGGAGCACACCCAGAGCAGAAGTTCTACTTCAGCCAAATCAGGCCTGCCAGGAAACGGCGTTTCACAGGCCTTGGTAAGAGATGTTCCCGGTAGGCTGTAAGAGCACTGGGCAACGCCAGATGTTTCTTAGCTTCCCGAAGAGCTGGAAGCAAGATGCTTTGGGGCCACTCTCTCACTTTGGAATCAAGGCAGCCCTTTGGGGCAGGTAGCTCCAGGCCAGTGGAGCACACCCAGAGCAGAAGTTCTACTTCGGCCAGTTCAGGCCACCAACAAACTGCGTTTCACAGGCCTTGGTAAGAGATGTTCCCGGTAGGCTGTAAGAGCACTGGGCAACGCCACATGTTTCTTAGCTTCCCGAAGAGCTGGAAGCAAGATGCTTTGGGGCCTCTCTGCACCTTTGCAAACAAGGCGGCCCTTTGGGCCAGGCAGCTCTAGGCCAATGGAGCACACCCAGAGCAGAAGTTCTACTTCAGCTAGATCAGGCCACCTACAAAGTGCGTTTCACAGGCCTTGGTAAGAGATTTTCTCTCAGGCTGTAAGAGCACTGGGCAGAGCCAGTTGTTTCTTAGCTTCCCGAAGAGCTGGAAGCAAGATGCTTTGGGGGCTCCCTGCCCCTTTGCCAACAAGGCCGACCTTTGGGCCTTTCAGCTCTAGGCCAATGGAGCACACCGAGAGCAGAAGTTCTACCTCAGCCAGATAAGGCCTGCCAAGAAACTGCCTTTCAAAGGCTTTGGTAAGAGATGTTCCCGGTACTCTGTCAGAGCACTGGGCAGAGACAGTTGTTTCTTAGCTTCCCAATGAGCTGGAAGCAAGATGCTTTGGGGCCTCTCTGCCCCTTTGCAAACAAGGCATCCCTTTGGGCCTTTCAGCTCTAGGGCAATGGAGCACACCCAGAGCAGAAGTTCTACCTCAGCCAGATCAGGCCTGCCAAGAAACTGCTTTTCACAGGCCTTCGTAAGAGGTGTTCCCGGAAGGCTGTAAGAGTACCTGGCAGAGCGAGTTGTTTCTTAGCTTCAAAAACAGCTGGAAGCAACCTGATTTGGGGCCTCTCTCCCCCTTTGGAAACAAAGCAGCCTTTGTGCCTGGCAGCTCTAGGCCAAAGTAGCACACCCAGAGCACAAGTTCTACCTCAGCCAGATAAGGCCTGTCAAGAAGCTGCGTTTCACAGGCCTTTGTATGTGACGTTCCCGGTTGGCTTTGAGAGCACTGTGCAGAGCCAGTTGTTTTAGCTTCCCAGAGAGCAGGAAGCAAGATGCTTTGGGGCCTCTCTCACACTTTGGAAATAAAGGCAGCCCTTTGGGCCTGGCAGCCCTAGGCCAATGGAGTACACCCAGAGCAGAAGTTCTACCTCAGCCAGATCAGGCCTTCCAAGAAACTGCGTCTCACAGGCCTTTCTCTGTCACGTTGCCGGTAGGCTGTGAGAGCACTGTGCAGAGCCAGTTGTTTCTTAGCTTCCCAAAGATTTGGAAGCAAGATACTTTGGGGACTCTCAGCCCCTTTGGAAACAAGGCGGCCCTTTGGGCCTGGCAGCTCTAGGCCAAAGTAGCACGCCCAGAGCAGGAGTTCTACTTCAGCCAGATCAGGCCTGCCAAGAAACTGCGTTTCACAGGCCTTGGTAAGAGATGTTCCCGGTAGGCTGTAAGAGCACTGGGCAGAGCCAGTTGTTTCTTACCTTCCTGAAAAGCTGGAAGCAAGACGCTTGGGACCCCTCTGCCCGTTTGGGAACAAGGCAGCCTTTTGGGTCGGGAAGCTCTAGGCCAATGGAGCACACGCAGAGCAGGAGTTCTACTTCAGCCTGATCAGGCCTGCAAAGAAACAGCGTTTGACAGGCCTTGGTAAGAGATGTTCCCGGTAGGTGTAAGAGCACTGGGCAGAGCCAGTTGTTTCTTAGCTTCGCAAAGACCGGGAAGCAAGATGCTTTGGGCCTCTCTGCCCCTTGGAAACAGGGCAGCACTTGGGGCCTGGCAGCTCTAGGGCAATGGAGCACACCCAGAGCCGGAGTTCTACTTCAGCCAGATGAGGCCTGCCAAGAAACTGCGTTTCACAGGCCTTTCAAAGACATGTTCCCGGTAGGCTGTAAGAGCACGGGGCAGAGCGAGTTGGTTCTTAGCTTCCCAGAGAGCTGGAAGCAAGATGCTTTGGGGCCTCTCTGCCCCTTTGGAAACAAGGCAGCACCTTGGGCCTGGCAGCTCTAGGGCAATGGAGCACACCCAGAGCAGAAGTTCTACTTCAGCCAAATCAGGCCTGCCAGGAAACGGCGTTTCACAGGCCTTGGTAAGAGATGTTCCCGGTAGGCTGTAAGAGCACTGGGCAACGCCAGATGTTTCTTAGCTTCCCGAAGAGCTGGAAGCAAGATGCTTTGGGGCCACTCTCTCACTTTGGAATCAAGGCAGCCCTTTGGGGCAGGTAGCTCCAGGCCAGTGGAGCACACCCAGAGCAGAAGTTCTACTTCGGCCAGTTCAGGCCACCAACAAACTGCGTTTCACAGGCCTTGGTAAGAGATGTTCCCGGTAGGCTGTAAGAGCACTGGGCAACGCCAGATGTTTCTTAGCTTCCCGAAGAGCTGGAAGCAAGATGCTTTGGGGCCTCTCTGCCCCTTTGCAAACAAGGCGGCCCTTTGGGCCAGGCAGCTCTAGGCCAATGGAGCACACCCAGAGCAGAAGTTCTACTTCAGCTAGATCAGGCCACCAACAAAGTGCGTTTCACAGGCCTTGGTAAGAGATTTTCTCTCAGGCTGTAAGAGCACTGGGCAGAGCCAGTTGTTTCTTAGCTTCCCGAAGAGCTGGAAGCAAGATGCTTTGGGGGCTCCCTGCCCCTTTGCCAACAAGGCCGACCTTTGGGCCTTTCAGCTCTAGGCCAATGGAGCACACCCAGAGCAGAAGTTCTACCTCAGCCAGATAAGGCCTGCCAAGAAACTGCGTTTCAAAGGCTTTGGTAAGAGATGTTCCCGGTACTCTGTCAGAGCACTGGGCAGAGACAGTTGTTTCTTAGCTTCCCAATGAGCTGGAAGCAAGATGCTTTGGGGCCTCTCTGCCCCTTTGCAAACAAGGCATCCCTTTGGGCCTTTCAGCTCTAGGGCAATGGAGCACACCCAGAGCAGAAGTTCTACCTCAGCCAGATCAGGCCTGCCAAGAAACTGCTTTTCACAGGCCTTCGTAAGAGGTGTTCCCGGAAGGCTGTAAGAGTACCTGGCAGAGCGAGTTGTTTCTTAGCTTCAAAAACAGCTGGAAGCAACCTGATTTGGGGCCTCTCTCCCCCTTTGGAAACAAAGCAGCCTTTGTGCCTGGCAGCTCTAGGCCAAAGTAGCACACCCAGAGCACAAGTTCTACCTCAGCCAGATAAGGCCTGTCAAGAAGCTGCGTTTCACAGGCCTTTGTATGTGACGTTCCCGGTTGGCTTTGAGAGCACTGTGCAGAGCCAGTTGTTTTAGCTTCCCAGAGAGCAGGAAGCAAGATGCTTTGGGGCCTCTCTCACACTTTGGAAATAAAGGCAGCCCTTTGGGCCTGGCAGCCCTAGGCCAATGGAGTACACCCAGAGCAGAAGTTCTACCTCAGCCAGATCAGGCCTTCCAAGAAACTGCGTCTCACAGGCCTTTCTCTGTCACGTTGCCGGTAGGCTGTGAGAGCACTGTGCAGAGCCAGTTGTTTCTTAGCTTCCCAAAGATTTGGAAGCAAGATACTTTGGGGACTCTCAGCCCCTTTGGAAACAAGGCGGCCCTTTGGGCCTGGCAGCTCTAGGCCAAAGTAGCACGCCCAGAGCAGGAGTTCTACTTCAGCCAGATCAGGCCTGCCAAGAAACTGCGTTTCACAGGCCTTGGTAAGAGATGTTCCCGGTAGGCTGTAAGAGCACTGGGCAGAGCCAGTTGTTTCTTACCTTCCTGAAAAGCTGGAAGCAAGACGCTTGGGACCCCTCTGCCCGTTTGGGAACAAGGCAGCCTTTTGGGTCGGGAAGCTCTAGGCCAATGGAGCACACGCAGAGCAGGAGTTCTACTTCAGCCTGATCAGGCCTGCAAAGAAACAGCGTTTGACAGGCCTTGGTAAGAGATGTTCCCGGTAGGTGTAAGAGCACTGGGCAGAGCCAGTTGTTTCTTAGCTTCGCAAAGACTGGGAAGCAAGATGCTTTGGGCCTCTCTGCCCCTTGGAAACAGGGCAGCACTTGGGGCCTGGCAGCTCTAGGGCAATGGAGCACACCCAGAGCCGGAGTTCTACTTCAGCCAGATGAGGCCTGCCAAGAAACTGCGTTTCACAGGCCTTTCAAAGACATGTTCCCGGTAGGCTGTAAGAGCACGGGGCAGAGCGAGTTGGTTCTTAGCTTCCCAGAGAGCTGGAAGCAAGATGCTTTGGGGCCTCTCTGCCCCTTTGGAAACAAGGCAGCACCTTGGGCCTGGCAGCTCTAGGGCAATGGAGCACACCCAGAGCAGAAGTTCTACTTCAGCCAAATCAGGCCTGCCAGGAAACGGCGTTTCACAGGCCTTGGTAAGAGATGTTCCCGGTAGGCTGTAAGAGCACTGGGCAACGCCAGATGTTTCTTAGCTTCCCGAAGAGCTGGAAGCAAGATGCTTTGGGGCCACTCTCTCACTTTGGAATCAAGGCAGCCCTTTGGGGCAGGTAGCTCCAGGCCAGTGGAGCACACCCAGAGCAGAAGTTCTACTTCGGCCAGTTCAGGCCACCAACAAACTGCGTTTCACAGGCCTTGGTAAGAGATGTTCCCGGTAGGCTGTAAGAGCACTGGGCAACGCCACATGTTTCTTAGCTTCCCGAAGAGCTGGAAGCAAGATGCTTTGGGGCCTCTCTGCACCTTTGCAAACAAGGCGGCCCTTTGGGCCAGGCAGCTCTAGGCCAATGGAGCACACCCAGAGCAGAAGTTCTACTTCAGCTAGATCAGGCCACCTACAAAGTGCGTTTCACAGGCCTTGGTAAGAGATTTTCTCTCAGGCTGTAAGAGCACTGGGCAGAGCCAGTTGTTTCTTAGCTTCCCGAAGAGCTGGAAGCAAGATGCTTTGGGGGCTCCCTGCCCCTTTGCCAACAAGGCCGACCTTTGGGCCTTTCAGCTCTAGGCCAATGGAGCACACCGAGAGCAGAAGTTCTACCTCAGCCAGATAAGGCCTGCCAAGAAACTGCCTTTCAAAGGCTTTGGTAAGAGATGTTCCCGGTACTCTGTCAGAGCACTGGGCAGAGACAGTTGTTTCTTAGCTTCCCAATGAGCTGGAAGCAAGATGCTTTGGGGCCTCTCTGCCCCTTTGCAAACAAGGCATCCCTTTGGGCCTTTCAGCTCTAGGGCAATGGAGCACACCCAGAGCAGAAGTTCTACCTCAGCCAGATCAGGCCTGCCAAGAAACTGCTTTTCACAGGCCTTCGTAAGAGGTGTTCCCGGAAGGCTGTAAGAGTACCTGGCAGAGCGAGTTGTTTCTTAGCTTCAAAAACAGCTGGAAGCAACCTGATTTGGGGCCTCTCTCCCCCTTTGGAAACAAAGCAGCCTTTGTGCCTGGCAGCTCTAGGCCAAAGTAGCACACCCAGAGCACAAGTTCTACCTCAGCCAGATAAGGCCTGTCAAGAAGCTGCGTTTCACAGGCCTTTGTATGTGACGTTCCCGGTTGGCTTTGAGAGCACTGTGCAGAGCCAGTTGTTTTAGCTTCCCAGAGAGCAGGAAGCAAGATGCTTTGGGGCCTCTCTCACACTTTGGAAATAAAGGCAGCCCTTTGGGCCTGGCAGCCCTAGGCCAATGGAGTACACCCAGAGCAGAAGTTCTACCTCAGCCAGATCAGGCCTTCCAAGAAACTGCGTCTCACAGGCCTTTCTCTGTCACGTTGCCGGTAGGCTGTGAGAGCACTGTGCAGAGCCAGTTGTTTCTTAGCTTCCCAAAGATTTGGAAGCAAGATACTTTGGGGACTCTCAGCCCCTTTGGAAACAAGGCGGCCCTTTGGGCCTGGCAGCTCTAGGCCAAAGTAGCACGCCCAGAGCAGGAGTTCTACTTCAGCCTGATCAGGCCTGCAAAGAAACAGCGTTTGACAGGCCTTGGTAAGAGTTGTTCCCGGTAGGTGTAAGAGCACTGGGCAGAGCCAGTTGTTTCTTAGCTTCGCAAAGACCGGGAAGCAAGATGCTTTGGGCCTCTCTGCCCCTTGGAAACAGGGCAGCACTTGGGGCCTGGCAGCTCTAGGGCAATGGAGCACACCCAGAGCCGGAGTTCTACTTCAGCCAGATGAGGCCTGCCAAGAAACTGCGTTTCACAGGCCTTTCAAAGACATGTTCCCGGTAGGCTGTAAGAGCACGGGGCAGAGCGAGTTGGTTCTTAGCTTCCCAGAGAGCTGGAAGCAAGATGCTTTGGGGCCTCTCTGCCCCTTTGCAAACAAGGCGGCCCTTTGGGCCAGGCAGCTCTAGGCCAATGGAGCACACCCAGAGCAGAAGTTCTACTTCAGCTAGATCAGGCCACCTACAAAGTGCGTTTCACAGGCCTTGGTAAGAGATTTTCTCTCAGGCTGTAAGAGCACTGGGCAGAGCCAGTTGTTTCTTAGCTTCCCGAAGAGCTGGAAGCAAGATGCTTTGGGGGCTCCCTGCCCCTTTGCCAACAAGGCCGACCTTTGGGCCTTTCAGCTCTAGGCCAATGGAGCACACCCAGAGCAGAAGTTCTACCTCAGCCAGATAAGGCCTGCCAAGAAACTGCGTTTCAAAGGCTTTGGTAAGAGATGTTCCCGGTACTCTGTCAGAGCACTGGGCAGAGACAGTTGTTTCTTAGCTTCCCAATGAGCTGGAAGCAAGATGCTTTGGGGCCTCTCTGCCCCTTTGCAAACAAGGCATCCCTTTGGGCCTTTCAGCTCTAGGGCAATGGAGCACACCCAGAGCAGAAGTTCTACCTCAGCCAGATCAGGCCTGCCAAGAAACTGCTTTTCACAGGCCTTCGTAAGAGGTGTTCCCGGAAGGCTGTAAGAGTACCTGGCAGAGCGAGTTGTTTCTTAGCTTCAAAAACAGCTGGAAGCAACATGATTTGGGGCCTCTCTCCCCCTTTGGAAACAAAGCAGCCTTTGTGCCTGGCAGCTCTAGGCCAAAGTAGCACACCCAGAGCACAAGTTCTACCTCAGCCAGATAAGGCCTGTCAAGAAGCTGCGTTTCACAGGCCTTTGTATGTGACGTTCCCGGTTGGCTTTGAGAGCACTGTGCAGAGCCAGTTGTTTTAGCTTCCCAGAGAGCAGGAAGCAAGATGCTTTGGGGCCTCTCTCACACTTTGGAAATAAAGGCAGCCCTTTGGGCCTGGCAGCCCTAGGCCAATGGAGTACACCCAGAGCAGAAGTTCTACCTCAGCCAGATCAGGCCTTCCAAGAAACTGCGTCTCACAGGCCTTTCTCTGTCACGTTGCCGGTAGGCTGTGAGAGCACTGTGCAGAGCCAGTTGTTTCTTAGCTTCCCAAAGATTTGGAAGCAAGATACTTTGGGGACTCTCAGCCCCTTTGGAAACAAGGCGGCCCTTTGGGCCTGGCAGCTCTAGGCCAAAGTAGCACGCCCAGAGCAGGAGTTCTACTTCAGCCTGATCAGGCCTGCAAAGAAACAGCGTTTGACAGGCCTTGGTAAGAGTTGTTCCCGGTAGGTGTAAGAGCACTGGGCAGAGCCAGTTGTTTCTTAGCTTCGCAAAGACCGGGAAGCAAGATGCTTTGGGCCTCTCTGCCCCTTGGAAACAGGGCAGCACTTGGGGCCTGGCAGCTCTAGGGCAATGGAGCACACCCAGAGCCGGAGTTCTACTTCAGCCAGATGAGGCCTGCCAAGAAACTGCGTTTCACAGGCCTTTCAAAGACATGTTCCCGGTAGGCTGTAAGAGCACGGGGCAGAGCGAGTTGGTTCTTAGCTTCCCAGAGAGCTGGAAGCAAGATGCTTTGGGGCCTCTCTGCCCCTTTGGAAACAAGGCAGCACCTTGGGCCTGGCAGCTCTAGGGCAATGGAGCACACCCAGAGCAGAAGTTCTACTTCAGCCAAATCAGGCCTGCCAGGAAACGGCGTTTCACAGGCCTTGGTAAGAGATGTTCCCGGTAGGCTGTAAGAGCACTGGGCAACGCCAGATGTTTCTTAGCTTCCCGAAGAGCTGGAAGCAAGATGCTTTGGTGCCACTCTCTCACTTTGGAATCAAGGCAGCCCTTTGGGGCAGGTAGCTCCAGGCCAGTGGAGCACACCCAGAGCAGAAGTTCTACTTCGGCCAGTTCAGGCCACCAACAAACTGCGTTTCAAAGGCCTTGGTAAGAGATGTTCCCGGTAGGCTGCAAGAGCACTGGGCAACGCCAGATGTTTCTTAGCTTCCCGAAGAGCTGGAAGCAAGATGCTTTGGGGCCTCTCTGCCCCTTTGCAAACAAGGCGGCCCTTTGGGCCAGGCAGCTCTAGGCCAATGGAGCACACCCAGAGCAGAAGTTCTACTTCAGCTAGATCAGGCCACCTACAAAGTGCGTTTCACAGGCCTTGGTAAGAGATTTTCTCTCAGGTTGTAAGAGCACTGGGCAGAGCCAGTTGTTTCTTAGCTTCCCAAAGAGTTGGAAGCAAAATGCTTTGGGGGCTCCCTGCCCCTTTGCCAACAAGGCCGACCTTTGGGCCTTTCAGCTCTAGGCCAATGGAGCACACCCAGAGCAGAAGTTCTACCTCAGCCAGATAAGGCCTGCCAAGAAACTGCGTTTCAAAGGCTTTGGTAAGAGATGTTCCCGGTACTCTGTCAGAGCACTGGGCAGAGACAGTTGTTTCTTAGCTTCCCAATGAGCTGGAAGCAAGATGCTTTGGGGCCTCTCTGCCCCTTTGCAAACAAGGCATCCCTTTGGGCCTTTCAGCTCTAGGGCAATGGAGCACACCCAGAGCAGAAGTTCTACCTCAGCCAGATCAGGCCTGCCAAGAAATTGCTTTTCACAGGCCTTCGTAAGAGGTGTTCCCGGAAGGCTGTAAGAGTACCTTGCAGAGCGAGTTGTTTCTTAGCTTCAAAAACAGCTGGAAGCAACCTGATTTGGGGCCTCTCTCCCCCTTTGGAAACAAAGCAGCCTTTGTGCCTGGCAGCTCTAGGCCAAAGTAGCACACCCAGAGCACAAGTTCTACCTCAGCCAGATAAGGCCTGTCAAGAAGCTGCGTTTCACAGGCCTTTGTATGTGACGTTCCCGGTTGGCTTTGAGAGCACTGTGCAGAGCCAGTTGTTTTAGCTTCCCAGAGAGCAGGAAGCAAGATGCTTTGGGGCCTCTCTCACACTTTGGAAATAAAGGCAGCCCTTTGGGCCTGGCAGCCCTAGGCCAATGGAGTACACCCAGAGCAGAAGTTCTACCACAGCCAGATCAGGCCTTCCAAGAAACTGCGTCTCACAGGCCTTTCTCTGTCACGTTGCCGGTAGGCTGTGAGAGCACTGTGCAGAGCCAGTTGTTTCTTAGCTTCCCAAAGATTTGGAAGCAAGATACTTTGGGGACTCTCAGCCCCTTTGGAAACAAGGCGGCCCTTTGGGCCTGGCAGCTCTAGGCCAAAGTAGCACGCCCAGAGCAGGAGTTCTACTTCAGCCAGATCAGGCCTGCCAAGAAACTGCGTTTCACAGGCCTTGGTAAGAGATGTTCCCGGTAGGCTGTAAGAGCACTGGGCAACGCCAGATGTTTCTTAGCTTCCCGAAGAGCTGGAAGCAAGATGCTTTGGTGCCACTCTCTCACTTTGGAATCAAGGCAGCCCTTTGGGGCAGGTAGCTCCAGGCCAGTGGAGCACACCCAGAGCAGAAGTTCTACTTCGGCCAGTTCAGGCCACCAACAAACTGCGTTTCACAGGCCTTGGTAAGAGATGTTCCCGGTAGGCTGTAAGAGCACTGGGCAACGCCAGATGTTTCTTAGCTTCCCGAAGAGCTGGAAGCAAGATGCTTTGGGGCCTCTCTGCCCCTTTGCAAACAAGGCGGCCCTTTGGGCCAGGCAGCTCTAGGCCAATGGAGCACACCCAGAGCAGAAGTTCTACTTCAGCTAGATCAGGCCACCTACAAAGTGCGTTTCACAGGCCTTGGTAAGAGATTTTCTCTCAGGCTGTAAAAGCACTGGGCAGAGCCAGTTGTTTCTTAGCTTCCCAAAGAGCTGGAAGCAAGATGCTTTGGGGGCTCCCTGCCCCTTTGCCAACAAGGCCGACCTTTGGGCCTTTCAGCTCTAGGCCAATGGAGCACACCCAGAGCAGAAGTTCTACCTCAGCCAGATCAGGCCTGCCAAGAAACTGCTTTTCACAGGCCTTCGTAAGAGGTGTTCCCGGAAGGCTGTAAGAGTACCTGGCAGAGCGAGTTGTTTCTTAGCTTCAAAAACAGCTGGAAGCAACCTGATTTGGGGCCTCTCTCCCCCTTTGGAAACAAAGCAGCCTTTGTGCCTGGCAGCTCTAGGCCAAAGTAGCACACCCAGAGCACAAGTTCTACCTCAGCCAGATAAGGCCTGTCAAGAAGCTGCGTTTCACAGGCCTTTGTATGTGACGTTCCCGGTTGGCTTTGAGAGCACTGTGCAGAGCCAGTTGTTTTAGCTTCCCAGAGAGCAGGAAGCAAGATGCTTTGGGGCCTCTCTCACACTTTGGAAATAAAGGCAGCCCTTTGGGCCTGGCAGCCCTAGGCCAATGGAGTACACCCAGAGCAGAAGTTCTACCTCAGCCAGATCAGGCCTTCCAAGAAACTGCGTCTCACAGGCCTTTCTCTGTCACGTTGCCGGTAGGCTGTGAGAGCACTGTGCAGAGCCAGTTGTTTCTTAGCTTCCCAAAGATTTGGAAGCAAGATACTTTGGGGACTCTCAGCCCCTTTGGAAACAAGGCGGCACTTTGGGCCTGGCAGCTCTAGGCCAAAGTAGCACGCCCAGAGCAGGAGTTCTACTTCAGCCAGATCAGGCCTGCCAAGAAACTGCGTTTCACAGGCCTTGGTAAGAGATGTTCCCGGTAGGCTGTAAGAGCACTGGGCAGAGCCAGTTGTTTCTTACCTTCCTGAAAAGCTGGAAGCAAGACGCTTGGGACCCCTCTGCCCGTTTGGGAACAAGGCAGCCTTTTGGGTCGGGAAGCTCTAGGCCAATGGAGCACACACAGAGCAGGAGTTCTACTTCAGCCTGATCAGGCCTGCAAAGAAACAGCGTTTGACAGGCCTTGGTAAGAGATGTTCCCGGTAGGTGTAAGAGCACTGGGCAGAGCCAGTTGTTTCTTAGCTTCGCAAAGACCGGGAAGCAAGATGCTTTGGGCCTCTCTGCCCCTTGGAAACAGGGCAGCACTTGGGGCCTGGCAGCTCTAGGGCAATGGAGCACACCCAGAGCCGGAGTTCTACTTCAGCCAGATGAGGCCTGCCAAGAAACTGCGTTTCACAGGCCTTTCAAAGACATGTTCCCGGTAGGCTGTAAGAGCACGGGGCAGAGCGAGTTGGTTCTTAGCTTCCCAGAGAGCTGGAAGCAAGATGCTTTGGGGCCTCTCTGCCCCTTTGGAAACAAGGCAGCACCTTGGGCCTGGCAGCTCTAGGGCAATGGAGCACACCCAGAGCAGAAGTTCTACTTCAGCCAAATCAGGCCTGCCAGGAAACGGCGTTTCACAGGCCTTGGTAAGAGATGTTCCCGGTAGGCTGTAAGAGCACTGGGCAACGCCAGATGTTTCTTAGCTTCCCGAAGAGCTGGAAGCAAGATGCTTTGGTGCCACTCTCTCACTTTGGAATCAAGGCAGCCCTTTGGGGCAGGTAGCTCCAGGCCAGTGGAGCACACCCAGAGCAGAAGTTCTACTTCGGCCGGTTCAGGCCACCAACAAACTGCGTTTCACAGGCCTTGGTAAGAGATGTTCCCGGTAGGCTGTAAGAGCACTGGGCAACGCCAGATGTTTCTTAGCTTCCCGAAGAGCTGGAAGCAAGATGCTTTGGGGCCTCTCTGCCCCTTTGCAAACAAGGCGGCCCTTTGGGCCAGGCAGCTCTAGGCCAATGGAGCACACCCAGAGCAGAAGTTCTACTTCAGCTAGATCAGGCCACCAACAAAGTGCGTTTCACAGGCCTTGGTAAGAGATTTTCTCTCAGGCTGTAAGAGCACTGGGCAGAGCCAGTTATTTCTTAGCTTCCCAAAGAGCTGGAAGCAAGATGCTTTGGGGGCTCCCTGCCCCTTTGCCAACAAGGCCGACCTTTGGGCCTTTCAGCTCTAGGCCAATGGAGCACACCCAGAGCAGAAGTTCTACCTCAGCCAGATAAGGCCTGCCAAGAAACTGCGTTTCAAAGGCTTTGGTAAGAGATGTTGCCGGTACTCTGTCAGAGCACTGGGCAGAGACAGTTGTTTCTTAGCTTCCCAAAGAGCTGGAAGCAAGATGCTTTGGGGCCTCTCTGCCCCTTTGCAAACAAGGCATCCCTTTGGGCCTTTCAGCTCTAGGCCAATGGAGCACACCCAGAGCAGAAGTCCTACTTCAGCCAGATCAGGCCTGCCAAGGAACTGCGTTTCAGAGGCCTTTGTATGTGACGTTCCCGGTTTGCTGTGAGAGCACGGTGCAGAGCCAGTTGTTTCCTTGTTTCCCAAACAGCTGGAAGCAAGACGCTTTGGGGCCTCTCTGCCCCTTTGGAAACAAGGCAGCACGTTGGGTCTGGCAGCTCTAGGGCAATGGAGCACAACCAGAGCAGAAGTTCTACTTCTTCCAGATCAGGCCTGCCTAGAAAGTGCGTTTCACAGGCCTTGATAAGCGATGTTCTCTTAGGCTATAAGAGCACTGGGCACAGCCAGTTGTTTCTTAGCTTCCCAAGAGGTGGAAGCAAGATGCTTTGGGGCCTCTCTCCCCCTTTGGAAACAAGGCAGCTCTTTGGGCCTTTCAGCTCTAGGGCAATGGAGCACACCCAGAGCAGAAGTTCTACCTCAGCCAGATCAGGCCTGCCAAGAAACTGCTTTTCACAGGCCTTCGTAAGAGGTGTTCCCGGAAGGCTGTAAGAGTACCTGGCAGAGCGAGTTGTTTCTTAGCTTCAAAAACAGCTGGAAGCAACATGATTTGGGGCCTCTCTCCCCCTTTGGAAACAAAGCAGCCTTTGTGCCTGGCAGCTCTAGGCCAAAGTAGCACACCCAGAGCACAAGTTCTACCTCAGCCAGATAAGGCCTGTCAAGAAGCTGCGTTTCACAGGCCTTTGTATGTGACGTTCCCGGTTGGCTTTGAGAGCACTGTGCAGAGCCAGTTGTTTTAGCTTCCCAGAGAGCAGGAAGCAAGATGCTTTGGGGCCTCTCTCACACTTTGGAAATAAAGGCAGCCCTTTGGGCCTGGCAGCCGTAGGCCAATGGAGTACACCCAGAGCAGAAGTTCTACCTCAGCCAGATCAGGCCTTCCAAGAAACTGCGTCTCACAGGCCTTTCTCTGTCACGTTGCCGGTAGGCTGTGAGAGCACTGTGCAGAGCCAGTTGTTTCTTAGCTTCCCAAAGATTTGGAAGCAAGATGCTTTGGGGACTCTCAGCCCCTTTGGAAACAAGGCGGCCCTTTTGGCCTGGCAGCTCTAGGCCAAAGTAGCACGCCCAGAGCAGGAGTTCTACTTCAGCCAGATCAGGCCTGCCAAGAAACTGCGTTTCACAGGCCTTGGTAAGAGATGTTCCCGGTAGGCTGTAAGAGCACTGGGCAACGCCAGATGTTTCTTAGCTTCCCGAAGAGCTGGAAGCAAGATGCTTTGGTGCCACTCTCTCACTTTGGAATCAAGGCAGCCCTTTGGGGCAGGTAGCTCTAGGCCAGTGGAGCACACCCAGAGCAGAAGTTCTACTTCGGCCAGTTCAGGCCACCAACAAACTGCGTTTCACAGGCCTTTCTCTGTCACGTTGCCGGTAGGCTGTGAGAGCACTGTGCAGAGCCAGTTGTTTCTTAGCTTCCCAAAGATTTGGAAGCAAGATGCTTTGGGGACTCTCAGCCCCTTTGGAAACAAGGCGGCCCTTTGGGCCTGGCAGCTCTAGGCCAAAGTAGCACGCCCAGAGCAGGAGTTCTACTTCAGCCAGATCAGGCCTGCCAAGAAACTGCGTTTCACAGGCCTTGGTAAGAGATGTTCCCGGTAGGCTGTGAGAGCACTGTGGAGAGCCAGTTGCTTTAGCTTCCCACAGAGCTGGAAGCAAGATGCTTTGGGGCCTCTCTCTCCCTTTGGACACAAGGCAGCCGTTTGCGCCTGGCAGCTCTAGGCCAATGGAGCACACCCACAGCAGAAGTTCTACTTCAGGCAGATCAGTCCTGCCCAGAAACTGCGTTTCACAGCCCTTGGTAAGAGATGTTCACGGTAGGCTGTGAGAGCACTGGGCAGAACCAGTTGTTTTTTAGCTTCCCAAAGTGCTGGAGGCAAGATGCTTTGGGGCCTCTCTCACCCTTTGGAAACAAGGCAGCCCTTAGGTCCTGGTAGCTCTAGGCCTATGTAGCACAACCAGAACAGAAGTTCTACTTCAGCCAGGTCAGGCCTGCCAAGAAACTGCGTTTCACAGGCCTTTCAAAGAGATGTTCTCTTAGGCTGTAAGAGCACTGGGCAGAGCCAGCTGTTTCTTAGCTTCCCGAAGAGCTGGGAGCAAGATGCTTTGGGTCCACTCTCCGTCTTTGGAAACAAGGCAGCCCTTTGGGCCTGGCAGCTCTAGGGCAATGGAGCACACCCAGAGCAGAAGTTCTACTTCAGCCAGATCAGGCCTGCCAGGAAACTGCGTTTCACAGGCCTTGGTAAGAGATGTTCCCGGTAGGCTGTAAGAGCACTGGGCAGAGCCAGTTGTTTCTTACCTTCCTGCAAAGCTGGAAGCAAGACGCTTGGGACCCCTCTGCCCGTTTGGGAACAAGGCAGCCTTTTGGGTCGGGAAGCTCTAGGCCAATGGAGCACACGCAGAGCAGGAGTTCTACTTCAGCCTGATCAGGCCTGCAAAGAAACAGCGTTTGACAGGCCTTGGTAAGAGATGTTCCCGGTAGGTGTAAGAGCACTGGGCAGAGCCAGTTGTTTCTTAGCTTCGCAAAGACCGGGAAGCAAGATGCTTTGGGCCTCTCTGTCCCTTGGAAACAGGGCAGCACTTGGGGCCTGGCAGCTCTAGGGCAATGGAGCACACCCAGAGCCGGAGTTCTACTTCAGCCAGATGAGGCCTGCCAAGAAACTGCGTTTCACAGGCCTTTCAAAGACATGTTCCCGGTAGGCTGTAAGAGCACGGGGCAGAGCGAGTTGGTTCTTAGCTTCCCAGAGAGCTGGAAGCAAGATGCTTTGGGGCCTCTCTGCCCCTTTGGAAACAAGGCAGCACCTTGGGCCTGGCAGCTCTAGGGCAATGGAGCACACCCAGAGCAGAAGTTCTACTTCAGCCAAATCAGGCCTGCCAGGAAACGGCGTTTCACAGGCCTTGGTAAGAGATGTTCCCGGTAGGCTGTAAGAGCACTGGGCAACGCCAGATGTTTCTTAGCTTCCCGAAGAGCTGGAAGCAAGATGCTTTGGTGCCACTCTCTCACTTTGGAATCAAGGCAGCCCTTTGGGGCAGGTAGCTCCAGGCCAGTGGAGCACACCCAGAGCAGAAGTTCTACTTCGGCCAGTTCAGGCCACCAACAAACTGCATTTCACAGGCCTTGGTAAGAGATGTTCCCGGTAGGCTGTAAGAGCACTGGGCAACGCCAGATGTTTCTTAGCTTCCCGAAGAGCTGGAAGCAAGATGCTTTGGGGCCTCTCTGCCCCTTTGCAAACAAGGCGGCCCTTTGGGCCAGGCAGCTCTAGGCCAATGGAGCACACCCAGAGCAGAAGTTCTACTTCAGCTAGATCAGGCCACCAACAAAGTGCGTTTCACAGGCCTTGGTAAGAGATTTTCTCTCAGGCTGTAAGAGCACTGGGCAGAGCCAGTTGTTTCTTAGCTTCCCAAAGATTTGGAAGCAAGATGCTTTGGGGGCTCCCTGCCCCTTTGCCAACAAGGCCGACCTTTGGGCCTTTCAGCTCTAGGCCAATGGAGCACACCGAGAGCAGAAGTTCTACCTCAGCCAGATAAGGCCTGCCAAGAAACTGCGTTTCAAAGGCTTTGGTAAGAGATGTTGCCGGTACTCTGTCAGAGCACTGGGCAGAGACAGTTGTTTCTTAGCTTCCCAAAGAGCTGGAAGCAAGATGCTTTGGGGCCTCTCTGCCCCTTTGCAAACAAGGCATCCCTTTGGGCCTTTCAGCTCTAGGCCAATGGAGCACAGCCAGAGCAGAAGTCCTACTTCAGCCAGATCAGGCCTGCCAAGGAACTGCGTTTCAGAGGCCTTTGTATGTGACGTTCCCGGTAGGCTGTGAGAGCACGGTGCAGAGCCAGTTGTTTCCTTGTTTCCCAAACAGCTGGAAGCAAGACGCTTTGGGGCCTCTCTGCCCCTTTGGAAACAAGGCAGCACGTTGGGTCTGGCAGCTCTAGGGCAATGGAGCACAACCAGAGCAGAAGTTCTACTTCTTCCAGATCAGGCCTGCCTAGAAAGTGCGTTTCACAGGCCTTGATAAGAGATGTTCTCTTAGGCTATAAGAGCACTGGGCACAGCCAGTTGTTTCTTAGCTTCCCAAGAGGTGGAAGCAAGATGCTTTGGGGCCTCTCTCCCCCTTTGGAAACAAGGCAGCCCTTTGGGCCTTTCAGCTCTAGGGCAATGGAGCACACCCAGAGCAGAAGTTCTACCTCAGCCAGATCAGGCCTGCCAAGAAACTGCTTTTCACAGGCCTTCGTAAGAGGTGTTCCCGGAAGGCTGTAAGAGTACCTGGCAGAGCGAGTTGTTTCTTAGCTTCAAAAACAGCTGGAAGCAACATGATTTGGGGCCTCTCTCCCCCTTTGGAAACAAAGCAGCCTTTGTGCCTGGCAGCTCTAGGCCAAAGTAGCACACCCAGAGCACAAGTTCTACCTCAGCCAGATAAGGCCTGTCAAGAAGCTGCGTTTCACAGGCCTTTGTATGTGACGTTCCCGGTTGGCTTTGAGAGCACTGTGCAGAGCCAGTTGTTTTAGCTTCCCAGAGAGCAGGAAGCAAGATGCTTTGGGGCCTCTCTCACACTTTGGAAATAAAGGCAGCCCTTTGGGCCTGGCAGCCGTAGGCCAATGGAGTACACCCAGAGCAGAAGTTCTACCTCAGCCAGATCAGGCCTTCCAAGAAACTGCGTCTCACAGGCCTTTCTCTGTCACGTTGCCGGTAGGCTGTGAGAGCACTGTGCAGAGCCAGTTGTTTCTTAGCTTCCCAAAGATTTGGAAGCAAGATGCTTTGGGGACTCTCAGCCCCTTTGGAAACAAGGCGGCCCTTTGGGCCTGGCAGCTCCAGGCCAAAGTAGCACGCCCAGAGCAGGAGTTCTACTTCAGCCAGATCAGGCCTGCCAAGAAACTGCGTTTCACAGGCCTTGGTAAGAGATGTTCCCGGTAGGCTGTGAGAGCACTGTGGAGAGCCAGTTGCTTTAGCTTCCCACAGAGCTGGAAGCAAGATGCTTTGGGGCCTCTCTCTCCCTTTGGACACAAGGCAGCCGTTTGCGCCTGGCAGCTCTAGGCCAATGGAGCTCACCCACAGCAGAAGTTCTACTTCAGGCAGATCAGTCCTGCCCAGAAACTGCGTTTCACAGCCCTTGGTAAGAGATGTTCACGGTAGGCTGTGAGAGCACTGGGCAGAACCAGTTGTTTTTTAGCTTCCCAAAGTGCTGGAGGCAAGATGCTTTGGGGCCTCTCTCACCCTTTGGAAACAAGGCAGCCCTTAGGTCCTGGTAGCTCTAGGCCTATGTAGCACAACCAGAACAGAAGTTCTACTTCAGCCAGGTCAGGCCTGCCAAGAAACTGCGTTTCACAGGCCTTTCAAAGAGATGTTCTCTTAGGCTGTAAGAGCACTGGGCAGAGCCAGCTGTTTCTTAGCTTCCCGAAGAGCTGGGAGCAAGATGCTTTGGGTCCACTCTCCGTCTTTGGAAACAAGGCAGCCCTTTGGGCCTGGCAGCTCTAGGGCAATGGAGCACACCCAGAGCAGAAGTTCTACTTCAGCCAGATCAGGCCTGCCAGGAAACTGCGTTTCACAGGCCTTGGTAAGAGATGTTCCCGGTAGGCTGTAAGAGCACTGGGCAGAGCCAGTTGTTTCTTACCTTCCTGAAAAGCTGGAAGCAAGACGCTTGGGACCCCTCTGCCCGTTTGGGAACAAGGCAGCCTTTTGGGTCGGGAAGCTCTAGGCCAATGGAGCACACGCAGAGCAGGAGTTCTACTTCAGCCTGATCAGGCCTGCAAAGAAACAGCGTTTGACAGGCCTTGGTAAGAGATGTTCCCGGTAGGCTGTAAGAGCACTGGGCAACGCCAGATGTTTCTTAGCTTCCCGAAGAGCTGGAAGCAAGATGCTTTGGTGCCACTCTCTCACTTTGGAATCAAGGCAGCCCTTTGGGGCAGGTAGCTCCAGGCCAGTGGAGCACACCCAGAGCAGAAGTTCTACTTCGGCCAGTTCAGGCCACCAACAAACTGCGTTTCACAGGCCTTGGTAAGAGATGTTCCCGGTAGGCTGTAAGAGCACTGGGCAACGCCAGATGTTTCTTAGCTTCCCGAAGAGCTGGAAGCAAGATGCTTTGGGGCCTCTCTGCCCCTTTGCAAACAAGGCGGCCCTTTGGGCCAGGCAGCTCTAGGCCAATGGAGCACACCCAGAGCAGAAGTTCTACTTCAGCTAGATCAGGCCACCAACAAAGTGCGTTTCACAGGCCTTGGTAAGAGATTTTCTCTCAGGCTGTAAGAGCACTGGGCAGAGCCAGTTGTTTCTTTGCTTCCCAAAGATTTGGAAGCAAGATGCTTTGGGGGCTCCCTGCCCCTTTGCCAACAAGGCCGACCTTTGGGCCTTTCAGCTCTAGGCCAATGGAGCACACCCAGAGCAGAAGTTCTACCTCAGCCAGATAAGGCCTGCCAAGAAACTGCGTTTCAAAGGCTTTGGTAAGAGATGTTGCCGGTACTCTGTCAGAGCACTGGGCAGAGACAGTTGTTTCTTAGCTTCCCAAAGAGCTGGAAGCAAGATGCTTTGGGGCCTCTCTGCCCCTTTGCAAACAAGGCATCCCTTTGGGCCTTTCAGCTCTAGGCCAATGGAGCACAGCCAGAGCAGAAGTCCTACTTCAGCCAGATCAGGCCTGCCAAGGAACTGCGTTTCAGAGTCCTTTGTATGTGACGTTTCCGGTAGGCTGTGAGAGCACGGTGCAGAGCCAGTTGTTTCCTTGTTTCCCAAACAGCTGGAAGCAAGACGCTTTGGGGCCTCTCTGCCCCTTTGGAAACAAGGCAGCACGTTGGGTCTGGCAGCTCTAGGGCAATGGACCACAACCAGAGCCGAAGTTCTACTTCTTCCACATCAGGCCTGCCTAGAAAGTGCGTTTCACAGGCCTTGATAAGAGATGTTCTCTTAGGCTATAAGAGCACTGGGCACAGCCAGTTGTTTCTTAGCTTCCCAAGAGGTGGAAGCAAGATGCTTTGGGGCCTCTCTCCCCCTTTGGAAACAAGGCAGCCCTTTGGGCCTTTCAGCTCTAGGGCAATGGAGCACACCCAGAGCAGAAGTTCTACCTCAGCCAGATCAGGCCTGCCAAGAAACTGCTTTTCACAGGCCTTCGTAAGAGGTGTTCCCGGAAGGCTGTAAGAGTACCTGGCAGAGCGAGTTGTTTCTTAGCTTCAAAAACAGCTGGAAGCAACATGATTTGGGGCCTCTCTCCCCCTTTGGAAACAAAGCAGCCTTTGTGCCTGGCAGCTCTAGGCCAAAGTAGCACACCCAGAGCACAAGTTCTACCTCAGCCAGATAAGGCCTGTCAAGAAGCTGCGTTTCACAGGCCTTTGTATGTGACGTTCCCGGTTGGCTTTGAGAGCACTGTGCAGAGCCAGTTGTTTTAGCTTCCCAGAGAGCAGGAAGCAAGATGCTTTGGGGCCTCTCTCACACTTTGGAAATAAAGGCAGCCCTTTGGGCCTGGCAGCCGTAGGCCAATGGAGTACACCCAGAGCAGAAGTTCTACCTCAGCCAGATCAGGCCTTCCAAGAAACTGCGTCTCACAGGCCTTTCTCTGTCACGTTGCCGGTAGGCTGTGAGAGCACTGTGCAGAGCCAGTTGTTTCTTAGCTTCCCAAAGATTTGGAAGCAAGATGCTTTGGGGACTCTCAGCCCCTTTGGAAACAAGGCGGCCCTTTGGGCCTGGCAGCTCCAGGCCAAAGTAGCACGCCCAGAGCAGGAGTTCTACTTCAGCCAGATCAGGCCTGCCAAGAAACTGCGTTTCACAGGCCTTGGTAAGAGATGTTCCCGGTAGGCTGTGAGAGCACTGTGGAGAGCCAGTTGCTTTAGCTTCCCACAGAGCTGGAAGCAAGATGCTTTGGGGCCTCTCTCTCCCTTTGGACACAAGGCAGCCGTTTGCGCCTGGCAGCTCTAGGCCAATGGAGCTCACCCACAGCAGAAGTTCTACTTCAGGCAGATCAGTCCTGCCCAGAAACTGCGTTTCACAGCCCTTGGTAAGAGATGTTCACGGTAGGCTGTGAGAGCACTGGGCAGAACCAGTTGTTTTTTAGCTTCCCAAAGTGCTGGAGGCAAGATGCTTTGGGGCCTCTCTCACCCTTTGGAAACAAGGCAGCCCTTAGGTCCTGGTAGCTCTAGGCCTATGTAGCACAACCAGAACAGAAGTTCTACTTCAGCCAGGTCAGGCCTGCCAAGAAACTGCGTTTCACAGGCCTTTCAAAGAGATGTTCTCTTAGGCTGTAAGAGCACTGGGCAGAGCCAGCTGTTTCTTAGCTTCCCGAAGAGCTGGGAGCAAGATGCTTTGGGTCCACTCTCCGTCTTTGGAAACAAGGCAGCACTTTGGGCCTGGCAGCTCTAGGGCAATGGAGCACACCCAGAGCAGAAGTTCTACTTCAGCCAGATCAGGCCTGCCAGGAAACTGCGTTTCACAGGCCTTGGTAAGAGATGTTCCCGGTAGGCTGTAAGAGCACTGGGCAGAGCCAGTTGTTTCTTACCTTCCTGCAAAGCTGGAAGCAAGACGCTTGGGACCCCTCTGCCCGTTTGGGAACAAGGCAGCCTTTTGGGTCGGGAAGCTCTAGGCCAATGGAGCACACGCAGAGCAGGAGTTCTACTTCAGCCTGATCAGGCCTGCAAAGAAACAGCGTTTGACAGGCCTTGGTAAGAGATGTTCCCGGTAGGCTGTAAGAGCACTGGGCAACGCCAGATGTTTCTTAGCTTCCCGAAGAGCTGGAAGCAAGATGCTTTGGTGCCACTCTCTCACTTTGGAATCAAGGCAGCCCTTTGGGGCAGGTAGCTCCAGGCCAGTGGAGCACACCCAGAGCAGAAGTTCTACTTCGGCCAGTTCAGGCCACCAACAAACTGCGTTTCACAGGCCTTGGTAAGAGATGTTCCCGGTAGGCTGTAAGAGCACTGGGCAACGCCAGATGTTTCTTAGCTTCCCGAAGAGCTGGAAGCAAGATGCTTTGGGGCCTCTCTGCCCCTTTGCAAACAAGGCGGCCCTTTGGGCCAGGCAGCTCTAGGCCAATGGAGCACACCCAGAGCAGAAGTTCTACTTCAGCTAGATCAGGCCACCAACAAAGTGCGTTTCACAGGCCTTGGTAAGAGATTTTCTCTCAGGCTGTAAGAGCACTGGGCAGAGCCAGTTGTTTCTTAGCTTCCCAAAGATTTGGAAGCAAGATGCTTTGGGGGCTCCCTGCCCCTTTGCCAACAAGGCCGACCTTTGGGCCTTTCAGCTCTAGGCCAATGGAGCACACCCAGAGCAGAAGTTCTACCTCAGCCAGATAAGGCCTGCCAAGAAACTGCGTTTCAAAGGCTTTGGTAAGAGATGTTGCCGGTACTCTGTCAGAGCACTGGGCAGAGACAGTTGTTTCTTAGCTTCCCAAAGAGCTGGAAGCAAGATGCTTTGGGGCCTCTCTGCCCCTTTGCAAACAAGGCATCCCTTTGGGCCTTTCAGCTCTAGGCCAATGGAGCACAGCCAGAGCAGAAGTCCTACTTCAGCCAGATCAGGCCTGCCAAGGAACTGCGTTTCAGAGGCCTTTGTATGTGACGTTTCCGGTAGGCTGTGAGAGCACGGTGCAGAGCCAGTTGTTTCCTTGTTTCCCAAACAGCTGGAAGCAAGACGCTTTGGGGCCTCTCTGCCCCTTTGGAAACAAGGCAGCACGTTGGGTCTGGCAGCTCTAGGGCAATGGACCACAACCAGAGCCGAAGTTCTACTTCTTCCACATCAGGCCTGCCTAGAAAGTGCGTTTCACAGGCCTTGATAAGAGATGTTCTCTTAGGCTATAAGAGCACTGGGCACAGCCAGTTGTTTCTTAGCTTCCCAAGAGGTGGAAGCAAGATGCTTTGGGGCCTCTCTCCCCCTTTGGAAACAAGGCAGCCCTTTGGGCCTTTCAGCTCTAGGGCAATGGAGCACACCCAGAGCAGAAGTTCTACCTCAGCCAGATCAGGCCTGCCAAGAAACTGCTTTTCACAGGCCTTCGTAAGAGGTGTTCCCGGAAGGCTGTAAGAGTACCTGGCAGAGCGAGTTGTTTCTTAGCTTCAAAAACAGCTGGAAGCAACATGATTTGGGGCCTCTCTCCCCCTTTGGAAACAAAGCAGCCTTTGTGCCTGGCAGCTCTAGGCCAAAGTAGCACACCCAGAGCACAAGTTCTACCTCAGCCAGATAAGGCCTGTCAAGAAGCTGCGTTTCACAGGCCTTTGTATGTGACGTTCCCGGTTGGCTTTGAGAGCACTGTGCAGAGCCAGTTGTTTTAGCTTCCCAGAGAGCAGGAAGCAAGATGCTTTGGGGCCTCTCTCACACTTTGGAAATAAAGGCAGCCCTTTGGGCCTGGCAGCCGTAGGCCAATGGAGTACACCCAGAGCAGAAGTTCTACCTCAGCCAGATCAGGCCTTCCAAGAAACTGCGTCTCACAGGCCTTTCTCTGTCACGTTGCCGGTAGGCTGTGAGAGCACTGTGCAGAGCCAGTTGTTTCTTAGCTTCCCAAAGATTTGGAAGCAAGATGCTTTGGGGACTCTCAGCCCCTTTGGAAACAAGGCGGCCCTTTGGGCCTGGCAGCTCCAGGCCAAAGTAGCACGCCCAGAGCAGGAGTTCTACTTCAGCCAGATCAGGCCTGCCAAGAAACTGCGTTTCACAGGCCTTGGTAAGAGATGTTCCCGGTAGGCTGTGAGAGCACTGTGGAGAGCCAGTTGCTTTAGCTTCCCACAGAGCTGGAAGCAAGATGCTTTGGGGCCTCTCTCTCCCTTTGGACACAAGGCAGCCGTTTGCGCCTGGCAGCTCTAGGCCAATGGAGCTCACCCACAGCAGAAGTTCTACTTCAGGCAGATCAGTCCTGCCCAGAAACTGCGTTTCACAGCCCTTGGTAAGAGATGTTCACGGTAGGCTGTGAGAGCACTGGGCAGAACCAGTTGTTTTTTAGCTTCCCAAAGTGCTGGAGGCAAGATGCTTTGGGGCCTCTCTCACCCTTTGGAAACAAGGCAGCCCTTAGGTCCTGGTAGCTCTAGGCCTATGTAGCACAACCAGAACAGAAGTTCTACTTCAGCCAGGTCAGGCCTGCCAAGAAACTGCGTTTCACAGGCCTTTCAAAGAGATGTTCTCTTAGGCTGTAAGAGCACTGGGCAGAGCCAGCTGTTTCTTAGCTTCCCGAAGAGCTGGGAGCAAGATGCTTTGGGTCCACTCTCCGTCTTTGGAAACAAGGCAGCCCTTTGGGCCTGGCAGCTCTAGGGCAATGGAGCACACCCAGAGCAGAAGTTCTACTTCAGCCAGATCAGGCCTGCCAGGAAACTGCGTTTCACAGGCCTTGGTAAGAGATGTTCCCGGTAGGCTGTAAGAGCACTGGGCAGAGCCAGTTGTTTCTTACCTTCCTGAAAAGCTGGAAGCAAGACGCTTGGGACCCCTCTGCCCGTTTGGGAACAAGGCAGCCTTTTGGGTCGGGAAGCTCTAGGCCAATGGAGCACACGCAGAGCAGGAGTTCTACTTCAGCCTGATCAGGCCTGCAAAGAAACAGCGTTTGACAGGCCTTGGTAAGAGATGTTCCCGGTAGGTGTAAGAGCACTGGGCAGAGCCAGTTGTTTCTTAGCTTCGCAAAGACCGGGAAGCAAGATGCTTTGGGCCTCTCTGCCCCTTGGAAACAGGGCAGCACTTGGGGCCTGGCAGCTCTAGGGCAATGGAGCACACCCAGAGCCGGAGTTCTACTTCAGCCAGATGAGGCCTGCCAAGAAACTGCGTTTCACAGGCCTTTCAAAGACATGTTCCCGGTAGGCTGTAAGAGCACGGGGCAGAGCGAGTTGGTTCTTAGCTTCCCAGAGAGCTGGAAGCAAGATGCTTTGGGGCCTCTCTGCCCCTTTGGAAACAAGGCAGCACCTTGGGCCTGGCAGCTCTAGGGCAATGGAGCACACCCAGAGCAGAAGTTCTACTTCAGCCAAATCAGGCCTGCCAGGAAACGGCGTTTCACAGGCCTTGGTAAGAGATGTTCCCGGTAGGCTGTAAGAGCACTGGGCAACGCCAGATGTTTCTTAGCTTCCCGAAGAGCTGGAAGCAAGATGCTTTGGTGCCACTCTCTCACTTTGGAATCAAGGCAGCCCTTTGGGGCAGGTAGCTCCAGGCCAGTGGAGCACACCCAGAGCAGAAGTTCTACTTCGGCCAGTTCAGGCCACCAACAAACTGCGTTTCACAGGCCTTGGTAAGAGATGTTCCCGGTAGGCTGTAAGAGCACTGGGCAACGCCAGATGTTTCTTAGCTTCCCGAAGAGCTGGAAGCAAGATGCTTTGGGGCCTCTCTGCCCCTTTGCAAACAAGGCGGCCCTTTGGGACAGGCAGCTCTAGGCCAATGGAGCACACCCAGAGCAGAAGTTCTACTTCAGCTAGATCAGGCCACCAACAAAGTGCATTTCACAGGCCTTGGTAAGAGATTTTCTCTCAGGCTGTAAGAGCACTGGGCAGAGCCAGTTGTTTCTTAGCTTCCCAAAGATTTGGAAGCAAGATGCTTTGGGGGCTCCCTGCCCCTTTGCCAACAAGGCCGACCTTTGGGCCTTTCAGCTCTAGGCCAATGGAGCACACCCAGAGCAGAAGTTCTACCTCAGCCAGATAAGGCCTGCCAAGGAACTGCGTTTCAGAGGCCTTTGTATGTGACGTTCCCGGTAGGCTGTGAGAGCACGGTGCAGAGCCAGTTGTTTCCTTGTTTCCCAAACAGCTGGAAGCAAGACGCTTTGGGGCCTCTCTGCCCCTTTGGAAACAAGGCAGCACGTTGGGTCTGGCAGCTCTAGGGCAATGGAGCACAACCAGAGCCGAAGTTCTACTTCTTCCACATCAGGCCTGCCTAGAAAGTGCGTTTCACAGGCCTTGATAAGAGATGTTCTCTTAGGCTATAAGAGCACTGGGCACAGCCAGTTGTTTCTTAGCTTCCCAAGAGGTGGAAGCAAGATGCTTTGGGGCCTCTCTCCCCCTTTGGAAACAAGGCAGCCCTTTGGGCCTTTCAGCTCTAGGGCAATGGAGCACACCCAGAGCAGAAGTTCTACCTCAGCCAGATCAGGCCTGCCAAGAAACTGCTTTTCACAGGCCTTCGTAAGAGGTGTTCCCGGAAGGCTGTAAGAGTACCTGGCAGAGCGAGTTGTTTCTTAGCTTCAAAAACAGCTGGAAGCAACCTGATTTGGGGCCTCTCTCCCCCTTTGGAAACAAAGCAGCCTTTGTGCCTGGCAGCTCTAGGCCAAAGTAGCACACCCAGAGCACAAGTTCTACCTCAGCCAGATAAGGCCTGTCAAGAAGCTGCGTTTCACAGGCCTTTGTATGTGACGTTCCCGGTTGGCTTTGAGAGCACTGTGCAGAGCCAGTTGTTTTAGCTTCCCAGAGAGCAGGAAGCAAGATGCTTTGGGGCCTCTCTCACACTTTGGAAATAAAGGCAGCCCTTTGGGCCTGGCAGCCGTAGGCCAATGGAGTACACCCAGAGCAGAAGTTCTACCTCAGCCAGATCAGGCCTTCCAAGAAACTGCGTCTCACAGGCCTTTCTCTGTCACGTTGCCGGTAGGCTGTGAGAGCACTGTGCAGAGCCAGTTGTTTCTTAGCTTCCCAAAGATTTGGAAGCAAGATGCTTTGGGGACTCTCAGCCCCTTTGGAAACAAGGCGGCCCTTTGGGCCTGGCAGCTCTAGGCCAAAGTAGCACGCCCAGAGCAGGAGTTCTACTTCAGCCAGATCAGGCTTGCCAAGAAACTGCGTTTCACAGGCCTTGGTAAGAGATGTTCCCGGTAGGCTGTGAGAGCACTGTGGAGAGCCAGTTGCTTTAGCTTCCCACAGAGCTGGAAGCAAGATGCTTTGGGGCCTCTCTCTCCCTTTGGACACAAGGCAGCCGTTTGCGCCTGGCAGCTCTAGGCCAATGGAGCACACCCACAGCAGAAGTTCTACTTCAGGCAGATCAGTCCTGCCCAGAAACTGCGTTTCACAGCCCTTGGTAAGAGATGTTCACGGTAGGCTGTGAGAGCACTGGGCAGAACCAGTTGTTTTTTAGCTTCCCAAAGTGCTGGAGGCAAGATGCTTTGGGGCCTCTCTCACCCTTTGGAAACAAGGCAGCCCTTAGGTCCTGGTAGCTCTAGGCCTATGTAGCACAACCAGAACAGAAGTTCTACTTCAGCCAGGTCAGGCCTGCCAAGAAACTGCGTTTCACAGGCCTTTCAAAGAGATGTTCTCTTAGGCTGTAAGAGCACTGGGCAGAGCCAGCTGTTTCTTAGCTTCCCGAAGAGCTGGGAGCAAGATGCTTTGGGTCCACTCTCCGTCTTTGGAAACAAGGCAGCCCTTTGGGCCTGGCAGCTCTAGGGCAATGGAGCACGCCCAGAGCAGAAGTTCTACTTCAGCCAGATCAGGCCTGCCAGGAAACTGCGTTTCACAGGCCTTGGTAAGAGATGTTCCCGGTAGGCTGTAAGAGCACTGGGCAGAGCCAGTTGTTTCTTACCTTCCTGAAAAGCTGGAAGCAAGACGCTTGGGACCCCTCTGCCCGTTTGGGAACAAGGCAGCCTTTTGGGTCGGGAAGCTCTAGGCCAATGGAGCACACGCAGAGCAGGAGTTCTACTTCAGCCTGATCAGGCCTGCAAAGAAACAGCGTTTGACAGGCCTTGGTAAGAGATGTTCCCGGTAGGTGTAAGAGCACTGGGCAGAGCCAGTTGTTTCTTAGCTTCGCAAAGACCGGGAAGCAAGATGCTTTGGGCCTCTCTGCCCCTTGGAAACAGGGCAGCACTTGGGGCCTGGCAGCTCTAGGGCAATGGAGCACACCCAGAGCCGGAGTTCTACTTCAGCCAGATGAGGCCTGCCAAGAAACTGCGTTTCACAGGCCTTTCAAAGACATGTTCCCGGTAGGCTGTAAGAGCACGGGGCAGAGCGAGTTGGTTCTTAGCTTCCCAGAGAGCTGGAAGCAAGATGCTTTGGGGCCTCTCTGCCCCTTTGGAAACAAGGCAGCACCTTGGGCCTGGCAGCTCTAGGGCAATGGAGCACACCCAGAGCAGAAGTTCTACTTCAGCCAAATCAGGCCTGCCAGGAAACGGCGTTTCACAGGCCTTGGTAAGAGATGTTCCCGGTAGGCTGTAAGAGCACTGGGCAACGCCAGATGTTTCTTAGCTTCCCGAAGAGCTGGAAGCAAGATGCTTTGGTGCCACTCTCTCACTTTGGAATCAAGGCAGCCCTTTGGGGCAGGTAGCTCCAGGCCAGTGGAGCACACCCAGAGCAGAAGTTCTACTTCGGCCAGTTCAGGCCACCAACAAACTGCGTTTCACAGGCCTTGGTAAGAGATGTTCCCGGTAGGCTGTAAGAGCACTGGGCAACGCCAGATGTTTCTTAGCTTCCCGAAGAGCTGGAAGCAAGATGCTTTGGGGCCTCTCTGCCCCTTTGCAAACAAGGCGGCCCTTTGGGCCAGGCAGCTCTAGGCCAATGGAGCACACCCAGAGCAGAAGTTCTACTTCAGCTAGATCAGGCCACCAACAAAGTGCGTTTCACAGGCCTTGGTAAGAGATTTTCTCTCAGGCTGTAAGAGCACCGGGCAGAGCCAGTTGTTTCTTAGCTTCCCAAAGAGCTGGAAGCAAGATGCTTTGGGGGCTCCCTGCCCCTTTGCCAACAAGGCCGACCTTTGGGCCTTTCAGCTCTAGGCCAATGGAGCACACCCAGAGCAGAAGTTCTACCTCAGCCAGATAAGGCCTGCCAAGAAACTGCGTTTCAAAGGCTTGGTAAGAGATGTTGCCGGTACTCTGTCAGAGCACTGGGCAGAGCCAGTTGTTTCTTAGCTTCCCAAAGAGCTGGAAGCAAGATGCTTTGGGGGCTCCCTGCCCCTTTGCCAACAAGGCCGACCTTTGGGCCTTTCAGCTCTAGGCCAATGGAGCACACCCAGAGCAGAAGTTCTACCTCAGCCAGATCAGGCCTGCCGAGGAACTGCGTTTCAGAGGCCTTTGTATGTGACGTTCCCGGTAGGCTGTGAGAGCACGGTGCAGAGCCAGTTGTTTCCTTGTTTCCCAAACAGCTGGAAGCAAGACGCTTTGGGGCCTCTCTGCCCCTTTGGAAACAAGGCAGCACGTTGGGTCTGGCAGCTCTAGGGCAATGGAGCACAACCAGAGCCGAAGTTCTACTTCTTCCACATCAGGCCTGCCTAGAAAGTGCGTTTCACAGGCCTTGATAAGAGATGTTCTCTTAGGCTATAAGAGCACTGGGCACAGCCAGTTGTTTCTTAGCTTCCCAAGAGGTGGAAGCAAGATGCTTTGGGGCCTCTCTCCCCCTTTGGAAACAAGGCAGCCCTTTGGGCCTTTCAGCTCTAGGGCAATGGAGCACACCCAGAGCAGAAGTTCTACCTCAGCCAGATCAGGCCTGCCAAGAAACTGCTTTTCACAGGCCTTCGTAAGAGGTGTTCCCGGAAGGCTGTAAGAGTACCTGGCAGAGCGAGTTGTTTCTTAGCTTCAAAAACAGCTGGAAGCAACCTGATTTGGGGCCTCTCTCCCCCTTTGGAAACAAAGCAGCCTTTGTGCCTGGCAGCTCTAGGCCAAAGTAGCACACCCAGAGCACAAGTTCTACCTCAGCCAGATAAGGCCTGTCAAGAAGCTGCGTTTCACAGGCCTTTGTATGTGACGTTCCCGGTTGGCTTTGAGAGCACTGTGCAGAGCCAGTTGTTTTAGCTTCCCAGAGAGCAGGAAGCAAGATGCTTTGGGGCCTCTCTCACACTTTGGAAATAAAGGCAGCCCTTTGGGCCTGGCAGCCCTAGGCCAATGGAGTACACCCAGAGCAGAAGTTCTACCTCAGCCAGATCAGGCCTTCCAAGAAACTGCGTCTCACAGGCCTTTCTCTGTCACGTTGCCGGTAGGCTGTGAGAGCACTGTGCAGAGCCAGTTGTTTCTTAGCTTCCCAAAGATTTGGAAGCAAGATGCTTTGGGGACTCTCAGCCCCTTTGGAAACAAGGTGGCCCTTTGGGCCTGGCAGCTCTAGGCCAAAGTAGCACGCCCAGAGCAGGAGTTCTACTTCAGCCAGATCAGGCCTGCCAAGAAACTGCGTTTCACAGGCCTTGGTAAGAGATGTTCCCGGTAGGCTGTGAGAGCACTGTGGAGAGCCAGTTGCTTTAGCTTCCCACAGAGCTGGAAGCAAGATGCTTTGGGGCCTCTCTCTCCCTTTGGACACAAGGCAGCCGTTTGCGCCTGGCAGCTCTAGGCCAATGGAGCACACCCACAGCAGAAGTTCTACTTCAGGCAGATCAGTCCTGCCCAGAAACTGCGTTTCACAGCCCTTGGTAAGAGATGTTCACGGTAGGCTGTGAGAGCACTGGGCAGAACCAGTTGTTTTTTAGCTTCCCAAAGTGCTGGAGGCAAGATGCTTTGGGGCCTCTCTCACCCTTTGGAAACAAGGCAGCCCTTAGGTCCTGGTAGCTCTAGGCCTATGTAGCACAACCAGAACAGAAGTTCTACTTCAGCCAGGTCAGGCCTGCCAAGAAACTGCGTTTCACAGGCCTTTCAAAGAGATGTTCTCTTAGGCTGTAAGAGCACTGGGCAGAGCCAGCTGTTTCTTAGCTTCCCGAAGAGCTGGGAGCAAGATGCTTTGGGTCCACTCTCCGTCTTTGGAAACAAGGCAGCCCTTTGGGCCTGGCAGCTCTAGGGCAATGGAGCACGCCCAGAGCAGAAGTTCTACTTCAGCCAGATCAGGCCTGCCAGGAAACTGCGTTTCACAGGCCTTGGTAAGAGATGTTCCCGGTAGGCTGTAAGAGCACTGGGCAGAGCCAGTTGTTTCTTACCTTCCTGAAAAGCTGGAAGCAAGACGCTTGGGACCCCTCTGCCCGTTTGGGAACAAGGCAGCCTTTTGGGTCGGGAAGCTCTAGGCCAATGGAGCACACGCAGAGCAGGAGTTCTACTTCAGCCTGATCAGGCCTGCAAAGAAACAGCGTTTGACAGGCCTTGGTAAGAGATGTTCCCGGTAGGTGTAAGAGCACTGGGCAGAGCCAGTTGTTTCTTAGCTTCGCAAAGACCGGGAAGCAAGATGCTTTGGGCCTCTCTGCCCCTTGGAAACAGGGCAGCACTTGGGGCCTGGCAGCTCTAGGGCAATGGAGCACACCCAGAGCCGGAGTTCTACTTCAGCCAGATGAGGCCTGCCAAGAAACTGCGTTTCACAGGCCTTTCAAAGACATGTTCCCGGTAGGCTATAAGAGCACGGGGCAGAGCGAGTTGGTTCTTAGCTTCCCAGAGAGCTGGAAGCAAGATGCTTTGGGGCCTCTCTGCCCCTTTGGAAACAAGGCAGCACCTTGGGCCTGGCAGCTCTAGGGCAATGGAGCACACCCAGAGCAGAAGTTCTACTTCAGCCAAATCAGGCCTGCCAGGAAACGGCGTTTCACAGGCCTTGGTAAGAGATGTTCCCGGTAGGCTGTAAGAGCACTGGGCAACGCCAGATGTTTCTTAGCTTCCCGAAGAGCTGGAAGCAAGATGCTTTGGTGCCACTCTCTCACTTTGGAATCAAGGCAGCCCTTTGGGGCAGGTAGCTCCAGGCCAGTGGAGCACACCCAGAGCAGAAGTTCT
Organism: Equus asinus; assembly: GCF_041296235.1. Classification (NCBI taxonomy): domain Eukaryota; kingdom Metazoa; phylum Chordata; class Mammalia; order Perissodactyla; family Equidae; genus Equus; species Equus asinus. The sequence continues at coordinate 3,903,918 of NW_027225523.1, forward strand.
ACTTCGGCCAGTTCAGGCCACCAACAAACTGCGTTTCACAGGCCTTGGTAAGAGATGTTCCCGGTAGGCTGTAAGAGCACTGGGCAACGCCAGATGTTTCTTAGCTTCCCGAAGAGCTGGAAGCAAGATGCTTTGGGGCCTCTCTGCCCCTTTGCAAACAAGGCGGCCCTTTGGGCCAGGCAGCTCTAGGCCAATGGGGCACACCCAGAGCAGAAGTTCTACTTCAGCTAGATCAGGCCACCAACAAAGTGCGTTTCACAGGCCTTGGTAAGAGATTTTCTCTCAGGCTGTAAGAGCACCGGGCAGAGCCAGTTGTTTCTTAGCTTCCCAAAGAGCTGGAAGCAAGATGCTTTGGGGGCTCCCTGCCCCTTTGCCAACAAGGCCGACCTTTGGGCCTTTCAGCTCTAGGCCAATGGAGCACACCCAGAGCAGAAGTTCTACCTCAGCCAGATAAGGCCTGCCAAGAAACAGCGTTTCAAAGGCTTTGGTAAGAGATGTTGCCGGTACTCTGTCAGAGCACTGGGCAGAGACAGTTGTTTCTTAGCTTCCCAAAGAGCTGGAAGCAAGATGCTTTGGGGCCTCTCTGCCCCTTTGCAAACAAGGCATCCCTTTGGGCCTTTCAGCTCTAGGCCAATGGAGCACAGCCAGAGCAGAAGTCCTACTTCAGCCAGATCAGGCCTGCCAAGGAACTGCGTTTCAGAGGCCTTTGTATGTGACGTTCCCGGTAGGCTGTGAGAGCACGGTGCAGAGCCAGTTGTTTCCTTGTTTCCCAAACAGCTGGAAGCAAGACGCTTTGGGGCCTCTCTGCCCCTTTGGAAACAAGGCAGCACGTTGGGTCTGGCAGCTCTAGGGCAATGGAGCACAACCAGAGCAGAAGTTCTACTTCTTCCAGATCAGGCCTGCCTAGAAAGTGCGTTTCACAGGCCTTGATAAGAGATGTTCTCTTAGGCTATAAGAGCACTGGGCACAGCCAGTTGTTTCTTAGCTTCCCAAGAGGTGGAAGCAAGATGCTTTGGGGCCTCTCTCCCCCTTTGGAAACAAGGCAGCCCTTTGGGCCTTTCAGCTCTAGGGCAATGGAGCACACCCAGAGCAGAAGTTCTACCTCAGCCAGATCAGGCCTGCCAAGAAACTGCTTTTCACAGGCCTTCGTAAGAGGTGTTCCCGGAAGGCTGTAAGAGTACCTGGCAGAGCGAGTTGTTTCTTAGCTTCAAAAACAGCTGGAAGCAACCTGATTTGGGGCCTCTCTCCCCCTTTGGAAACAAAGCAGCCTTTGTGCCTGGCAGCTCTAGGCCAAAGTAGCACACCCAGAGCACAAGTTCTACCTCAGCCAGATAAGGCCTGTCAAGAAGCTGCGTTTCACAGGCCTTTGTATGTGACGTTCCCGGTTGGCTTTGAGAGCACTGTGCAGAGCCAGTTGTTTTAGCTTCCCAGAGAGCAGGAAGCAAGATGCTTTGGGGCCTCTCTCACACTTTGGAAATAAAGGCAGCCCTTTGGGCCTGGCAGCCCTAGGCCAATGGAGTACACCCAGAGCAGAAGTTCTACCTCAGCCAGATCAGGCCTTCCAAGAAACTGCGTCTCACAGGCCTTTCTCTGTCACGTTGCCGGTAGGCTGTGAGAGCACTGTGCAGAGCCAGTTGTTTCTTAGCTTCCCAAAGATTTGGAAGCAAGATGCTTTGGGGACTCTCAGCCCCTTTGGAAACAAGGCGGCCCTTTGGGCCTGGCAGCTCTAGGCCAAAGTAGCACGCCCAGAGCAGGAGTTCTACTTCAGCCAGATCAGGCCTGCCAAGAAACTGCGTTTCACAGGCCTTGGTAAGAGATGTTCCCGGTAGGCTGTGAGAGCACTGTGGAGAGCCAGTTGCTTTAGCTTCCCACAGAGCTGGAAGCAAGATGCTTTGGGGCCTCTCTCTCCCTTTGGACACAAGGCAGCCGTTTGCGCCTGGCAGCTCTAGGCCAATGGAGCACACCCACAGCAGAAGTTCTACTTCAGGCAGATCAGTCCTGCCCAGAAACTGCGTTTCACAGCCCTTGGTAAGAGATGTTCACGGTAGGCTGTGAGAGCACTGGGCAGAACCAGTTGTTTTTTAGCTTCCCAAAGTGCTGGAGGCAAGATGCTTTGGGGCCTCTCTCACCCTTTGGAAACAAGGCAGCCCTTAGGTCCTGGTAGCTCTAGGCCTATGTAGCACAACCAGAACAGAAGTTCTACTTCAGCCAGGTCAGGCCTGCCAAGAAACTGCGTTTCACAGGCCTTTCAAAGAGATGTTCTCTTAGGCTGTAAGAGCACTGGGCAGAGCCAGCTGTTTCTTAGCTTCCCGAAGAGCTGGGAGCAAGATGCTTTGGGTCCACTCTCCGTCTTTGGAAACAAGGCAGCCCTTTGGGCCTGGCAGCTCTAGGGCAATGGAGCACGCCCAGAGCAGAAGTTCTACTTCAGCCAGATCAGGCCTGCCAGGAAACTGCGTTTCACAGGCCTTGGTAAGAGATGTTCCCGGTAGGCTGTAAGAGCACTGGGCAGAGCCAGTTGTTTCTTACCTTCCTGAAAAGCTGGAAGCAAGACGCTTGGGACCCCTCTGCCCGTTTGGGAACAAGGCAGCCTTTTGGGTCGGGAAGCTCTAGGCCAATGGAGCACACGCAGAGCAGGAGTTCTACTTCAGCCTGATCAGGCCTGCAAAGAAACAGCGTTTGACAGGCCTTGGTAAGAGATGTTCCCGGTAGGTGTAAGAGCACTGGGCAGAGCCAGTTGTTTCTTAGCTTCGCAAAGACCGGGAAGCAAGATGCTTTGGGCCTCTCTGCCCCTTGGAAACAGGGCAGCACTTGGGGCCTGGCAGCTCTAGGGCAATGGAGCACACCCAGAGCCGGAGTTCTACTTCAGCCAGATGAGGCCTGCCAAGAAACTGCGTTTCACAGGCCTTTCAAAGACATGTTCCCGGTAGGCTGTAAGAGCACGGGGCAGAGCGAGTTGGTTCTTAGCTTCCCAGAGAGCTGGAAGCAAGATGCTTTGGGGCCTCTCTGCCCCTTTGGAAACAAGGCAGCACCTTGGGCCTGGCAGCTCTAGGGCAATGGAGCACACCCAGAGCAGAAGTTCTACTTCAGCCAAATCAGGCCTGCCAGGAAACGGCGTTTCACAGGCCTTGGTAAGAGATGTTCCCGGTAGGCTGTAAGAGCACTGGGCAACGCCAGATGTTTCTTAGCTTCCCGAAGAGCTGGAAGCAAGATGCTTTGGTGCCACTCTCTCACTTTGGAATCAAGGCAGCCCTTTGGGGCAGGTAGCTCCAGGCCAGTGGAGCACACCCAGAGCAGAAGTTCTACTTCGGCCAGTTCAGGCCACCAACAAACTGCGTTTCACAGGCCTTGGTAAGAGATGTTCCCGGTAGGCTGTAAGAGCACTGGGCAACGCCAGATGTTTCTTAGCTTCCCGAAGAGCTGGAAGCAAGATGCTTTGGGGCCTCTCTGCCCCTTTGCAAACAAGGCGGCCCTTTGGGCCAGGCAGCTCTAGGCCAATGGAGCACACCCAGAGCAGAAGTTCTACTTCAGCTAGATCAGGCCACCAACAAAGTGCGTTTCACAGGCCTTGGTAAGAGATTTTCTCTCAGGCTATAAGAGCACCGGGCAGAGCCAGTTGTTTCTTAGCTTCCCAAAGAGCTGGAAGCAAGATGCTTTGGGGGCTCCCTGCCCCTTTGCCAACAAGGCCGACCTTTGGGCCTTTCAGCTCTAGGCCAATGGAGCACACCCAGAGCAGAAGTTCTACCTCAGCCAGATAAGGCCTGCCAAGAAACAGCGTTTCAAAGGCTTTGGTAAGAGATGTTGCCGGTACTCTGTCAGAGCACTGGGCAGAGACAGTTGTTTCTTAGCTTCCCAAAGAGCTGGAAGCAAGATGCTTTGGGGCCTCTCTGCCCCTTTGCAAACAAGGCATCCCTTTGGGCCTTTCAGCTCTAGGCCAATGGAGCACAGCCAGAGCAGAAGTCCTACTTCAGCCAGATCAGGCCTGCCAAGGAACTGCGTTTCAGAGGCCTTTGTATGTGACGTTCCCGGTAGGCTGTGAGAGCACGGTGCAGAGCCAGTTGTTTCCTTGTTTCCCAAACAGCTGGAAGCAAGACGCTTTGGGGCCTCTCTGCCCCTTTGGAAACAAGGCAGCACGTTGGGTCTGGCAGCTCTAGGGCAATGGAGCACAACCAGAGCAGAAGTTCTACTTCTTCCAGATCAGGCCTGCCTAGAAAGTGCGTTTCACAGGCCTTGATAAGAGATGTTCTCTTAGGCTATAAGAGCACTGGGCACAGCCAGTTGTTTCTTAGCTTCCCAAGAGGTGGAAGCAAGATGCTTTGGGGCCTCTCTCCCCCTTTGGAAACAAGGCAGCCCTTTGGGCCTTTCAGCTCTAGGGCAATGGAGCACACCCAGAGCAGAAGTTCTACCTCAGCCAGATCAGGCCTGCCAAGAAACTGCTTTTCACAGGCCTTCGTAAGAGGTGTTCCCGGAAGGCTGTAAGAGTACCTGGCAGAGCGAGTTGTTTCTTAGCTTCAAAAACAGCTGGAAGCAACATGATTTGGGGCCTCTCTCCCCCTTTGGAAACAAAGCAGCCTTTGTGCCTGGCAGCTCTAGGCCAAAGTAGCACACCCAGAGCACAAGTTCTACCTCAGCCAGATAAGGCCTGTCAAGAAGCTGCGTTTCACAGGCCTTTGTATGTGACGTTCCCGGTTGGCTTTGAGAGCACTGTGCAGAGCCAGTTGTTTTAGCTTCCCAGAGAGCAGGAAGCAAGATGCTTTGGGGCCTCTCTCACACTTTGGAAATAAAGGCAGCCCTTTGGGCCTGGCAGCCCTAGGCCAATGGAGTACACCCAGAGCAGAAGTTCTACCTCAGCCAGATCAGGCCTTCCAAGAAACTGCGTCTCACAGGCCTTTCTCTGTCACGTTGCCGGTAGGCTGTGAGAGCACTGTGCAGAGCCAGTTGTTTCTTAGCTTCCCAAAGATTTGGAAGCAAGATGCTTTGGGGACTCTCAGCCCCTTTGGAAACAAGGCGGCCCTTTGGGCCTGGCAGCTCTAGGCCAAAGTAGCACGCCCAGAGCAGGAGTTCTACTTCAGCCAGATCAGGCCTGCCAAGAAACTGCGTTTCACAGGCCTTGGTAAGAGATGTTCCCGGTAGGCTGTGAGAGCACTGTGGAGAGCCAGTTGCTTTAGCTTCCCACAGAGCTGGAAGCAAGATGCTTTGGGGCCTCTCTCTCCCTTTGGACACAAGGCAGCCGTTTGCGCCTGGCAGCTCTAGGCCAATGGAGCACACCCACAGCAGAAGTTCTACTTCAGGCAGATCAGTCCTGCCCAGAAACTGCGTTTCACAGCCCTTGGTAAGAGATGTTCACGGTAGGCTGTGAGAGCACTGGGCAGAACCAGTTGTTTTTTAGCTTCCCAAAGTGCTGGAGGCAAGATGCTTTGGGGCCTCTCTCACCCTTTGGAAACAAGGCAGCCCTTAGGTCCTGGTAGCTCTAGGCCTATGTAGCACAACCAGAACAGAAGTTCTACTTCAGCCAGGTCAGGCCTGCCAAGAAACTGCGTTTCACAGGCCTTTCAAAGAGATGTTCTCTTAGGCTGTAAGAGCACTGGGCAGAGCCAGCTGTTTCTTAGCTTCCCGAAGAGCTGGGAGCAAGATGCTTTGGGTCCACTCTCCGTCTTTGGAAACAAGGCAGCCCTTTGGGCCTGGCAGCTCTAGGGCAATGGAGCACGCCCAGAGCAGAAGTTCTACTTCAGCCAGATCAGGCCTGCCAGGAAACTGCGTTTCACAGGCCTTGGTAAGAGATGTTCCCGGTAGGCTGTAAGAGCACTGGGCAGAGCCAGTTGTTTCTTACCTTCCTGAAAAGCTGGAAGCAAGACGCTTGGGACCCCTCTGCCCGTTTGGGAACAAGGCAGCCTTTTGGGTCGGGAAGCTCTAGGCCAATGGAGCACACGCAGAGCAGGAGTTCTACTTCAGCCTGATCAGGCCTGCAAAGAAACAGCGTTTGACAGGCCTTGGTAAGAGATGTTCCCGGTAGGTGTAAGAGCACTGGGCAGAGCCAGTTGTTTCTTAGCTTCGCAAAGACCGGGAAGCAAGATGCTTTGGGCCTCTCTGCCCCTTGGAAACAGGGCAGCACTTGGGGCCTGGCAGCTCTAGGGCAATGGAGCACACCCAGAGCCGGAGTTCTACTTCAGCCAGTTGAGGCCTGCCAAGAAACTGCGTTTCACAGGCCTTTCAAAGACATGTTCCCGGTAGGCTGTAAGAGCACGGGGCAGAGCGAGTTGGTTCTTAGCTTCCCAGAGAGCTGGAAGCAAGATGCTTTGGGGCCTCTCTGCCCCTTTGGAAACAAGGCAGCACCTTGGGCCTGGCAGCTCTAGGGCAATGGAGCACACCCAGAGCAGAAGTTCTACTTCAGCCAAATCAGGCCTGCCAGGAAACGGCGTTTCACAGGCCTTGGTAAGAGATGTTCCCGGTAGGCTGTAAGAGCACTGGGCAACGCCAGATGTTTCTTAGCTTCCCGAAGAGCTGGAAGCAAGATGCTTTGGTGCCACTCTCTCACTTTGGAATCAAGGCAGCCCTTTGGGGCAGGTAGCTCCAGGCCAGTGGAGCACACCCAGAGCAGAAGTTCTACTTCGGCCAGTTCAGGCCACCAACAAACTGCGTTTCACAGGCCTTGGTAAGAGATGTTCCCGGTAGGCTGTAAGAGCACTGGGCAACGCCAGATGTTTCTTAGCTTCCCGAAGAGCTGGAAGCAAGATGCTTTGGGGCCTCTCTGCCCCTTTGCAAACAAGGCGGCCCTTTGGGCCAGGCAGCTCTAGGCCAATGGAGCACACCCAGAGCAGAAGTTCTACTTCAGCTAGATCAGGCCACCAACAAAGTGCGTTTCACAGGCCTTGGTAAGAGATTTTCTCTCAGGCTGTAAGAGCACCGGGCAGAGCCAGTTGTTTCTTAGCTTCCCAAAGAGCTGGAAGCAAGATGCTTTGGGGGCTCCCTGCCCCTTTGCCAACAAGGCCGACCTTTGGGCCTTTCAGCTCTAGGCCAATGGAGCACACCCAGAGCAGAAGTTCTACCTCAGCCAGATAAGGCCTGCCAAGAAACAGCGTTTCAAAGGCTTTGGTAAGAGATGTTGCCGGTACTCTGTCAGAGCACTGGGCAGAGACAGTTGTTTCTTAGCTTCCCAAAGAGCTGGAAGCAAGATGCTTTGGGGCCTCTCTGCCCCTTTGCAAACAAGGCATCCCTTTGGGCCTTTCAGCTCTAGGCCAATGGAGCACAGCCAGAGCAGAAGTCCTACTTCAGCCAGATCAGGCCTGCCAAGGAACTGCGTTTCAGAGGCCTTTGTATGTGACGTTCCCGGTAGGCTGTGAGAGCACGGTGCAGAGCCAGTTGTTTCCTTGTTTCCCAAACAGCTGGAAGCAAGACGCTTTGGGGCCTCTCTGCCCCTTTGGAAACAAGGCAGCACGTTGGGTCTGGCAGCTCTAGGGCAATGGAGCACAACCAGAGCAGAAGTTCTACTTCTTCCAGATCAGGCCTGCCTAGAAAGTGCGTTTCACAGGCCTTGATAAGAGATGTTCTCTTAGGCTATAAGAGCACTGGGCACAGCCAGTTGTTTCTTAGCTTCCCAAGAGGTGGAAGCAAGATGCTTTGGGGCCTCTCTCCCCCTTTGGAAACAAGGCAGCCCTTTGGGCCTTTCAGCTCTAGGGCAATGGAGCACACCCAGAGCAGAAGTTCTACCTCAGCCAGATCAGGCCTGCCAAGAAACTGCTTTTCACAGGCCTTCGTAAGAGGTGTTCCCGGAAGGCTGTAAGAGTACCTGGCAGAGCGAGTTGTTTCTTAGCTTCAAAAACAGCTGGAAGCAACCTGATTTGGGGCCTCTCTCCCCCTTTGGAAACAAAGCAGCCTTAGTGCCTGGCAGCTCTAGGCCAAAGTAGCACACCCACAGCACAAGTTCTACCTCAGCCAGATAAGGCCTGTCAAGAAGCTGCGTTTCACAGGCCTTTGTATGTGACGTTCCCGGTTGGCTTTGAGAGCACTGTGCAGAGCCAGTTGTTTTAGCTTCCCAGAGAGCAGGAAGCAAGATGCTTTGGGGCCTCTCTCACACTTTGGAAATAAAGGCAGCCCTTTGGGCCTGGCAGCCGTAGGCCAATGGAGTACACCCAGAGCAGAAGTTCTACCTCAGCCAGATCAGGCCTTCCAAGAAACTGCGTCTCACAGGCCTTTCTCTGTCACGTTGCCGGTAGGCTGTGAGAGCACTGTGCAGAGCCAGTTGTTTCTTAGCTTCCCAAAGATTTGGAAGCAAGATGCTTTGGGGACTCTCAGCCCCTTTGGAAACAAGGCGGCCCTTTGGGCCTGGCAGCTCTAGGCCAAAGTAGCACGCCCAGAGCAGGAGTTCTACTTCAGCCAGATCAGGCCTGCCAAGAAACTGCGTTTCACAGGCCTTGGTAAGAGATGTTCCCGGTAGGCTGTGAGAGCACTGTGGAGAGCCAGTTGCTTTAGCTTCCCACAGAGCTGGAAGCAAGATGCTTTGGGGCCTCTCTCTCCCTTTGGACACAAGGCAGCCGTTTGCGCCTGGCAGCTCTAGGCCAATGGAGCACACCCACAGCAGAAGTTCTACTTCAGGCAGATCAGTCCTGCCCAGAAACTGCGTTTCACAGCCCTTGGTAAGAGATGTTCACGGTAGGCTGTGAGAGCACTGGGCAGAACCAGTTGTTTTTTAGCTTCCCAAAGTGCTGGAGGCAAGATGCTTTGGGGCCTCTCTCACCCTTTGGAAACAAGGCAGCCCTTAGGTCCTGGTAGCTCTAGGCCTATGTAGCACAACCAGAACAGAAGTTCTACTTCAGCCAGGTCAGGCCTGCCAAGAAACTGCGTTTCACAGGCCTTTCAAAGAGATGTTCTCTTAGGCTGTAAGAGCACTGGGCAGAGCCAGCTGTTTCTTAGCTTCCCGAAGAGCTGGGAGCAAGATGCTTTGGGTCCACTCTCCGTCTTTGGAAACAAGGCAGCCCTTTGGGCCTGGCAGCTCTAGGGCAATGGAGCACACCCAGAGCAGAAGTTCTACTTCAGCCAGATCAGGCCTGCCAGGAAACTGCGTTTCACAGGCCTTGGTAAGAGATGTTCCCGGTAGGCTGTAAGAGCACTGGGCAGAGCCAGTTGTTTCTTACCTTCCTGAAAAGCTGGAAGCAAGACGCTTGGGACCCCTCTGCCCGTTTGGGAACAAGGCAGCCTTTTGGGTCGGGAAGCTCTAGGCCAATGGAGCACACGCAGAGCAGGAGTTCTACTTCAGCCTGATCAGGCCTGCAAAGAAACAGCGTTTGACAGGCCTTGGTAAGAGATGTTCCCGGTAGGTGTAAGAGCACTGGGCAGAGCCAGTTGTTTCTTAGCTTCGCAAAGACCGGGAAGCAAGATGCTTTGGGCCTCTCTGCCCCTTGGAAACAGGGCAGCACTTGGGGCCTGGCAGCTCTAGGGCAATGGAGCACACCCAGAGCCGGAGTTCTACTTCAGCCAGATGAGGCCTGCCAAGAAACTGCGTTTCACAGGCCTTTCAAAGACATGTTCCCGGTAGGCTGTAAGAGCACGGGGCAGAGCGAGTTGGTTCTTAGCTTCCCAGAGAGCTGGAAGCAAGATGCTTTGGGGCCTCTCTGCCCCTTTGGAAACAAGGCAGCACCTTGGGCCTGGCAGCTCTAGGGCAATGGAGCACACCCAGAGCAGAAGTTCTACTTCAGCCAAATCAGGCCTGCCAGGAAACGGCGTTTCACAGGCCTTGGTAAGAGATGTTCCCGGTAGGCTGTAAGAGCACTGGGCAACGCCAGATGTTTCTTAGCTTCCCGAAGAGCTGGAAGCAAGATGCTTTGGTGCCACTCTCTCACTTTGGAATCAAGGCAGCCCTTTGGGGCAGGTAGCTCCAGGCCAGTGGAGCACACCCAGAGCAGAAGTTCTACTTCGGCCAGTTCAGGCCACCAACAAACTGCGTTTCACAGGCCTTGGTAAGAGATGTTCCCGGTAGGCTGTAAGAGCACTGGGCAACGCCAGATGTTTCTTAGCTTCCCGAAGAGCTGGAAGCAAGATGCTTTGGGGCCTCTCTGCCCCTTTGCAAACAAGGCGGCCCTTTGGGCCAGGCAGCTCTAGGCCAATGGAGCACACCCAGAGCAGAAGTTCTACTTCAGCTAGATCAGGCCACCAACAAAGTGCGTTTCACAGGCCTTGGTAAGAGATTTTCTCTCAGGCTGTAAGAGCACCGGGCAGAGCCAGTTGTTTCTTAGCTTCCCAAAGAGCTGGAAGCAAGATGCTTTGGGGGCTCCCTGCCCCTTTGCCAACAAGGCCGACCTTTGGGCCTTTCAGCTCTAGGCCAATGGAGCACACCCAGAGCAGAAGTTCTACCTCAGCCAGATAAGGCCTGCCAAGAAACAGCGTTTCAAAGGCTTTGGTAAGAGATGTTGCCGGTACTCTGTCAGAGCACTGGGCAGAGACAGTTGTTTCTTAGCTTCCCAAAGAGCTGGAAGCAAGATGCTTTGGGGCCTCTCTGCCCCTTTGCAAACAAGGCATCCCTTTGGGCCTTTCAGCTCTAGGCCAATGGAGCACAGCCAGAGCAGAAGTCCTACTTCAGCCAGATCAGGCCTGCCAAGGAACTGCGTTTCAGAGGCCTTTGTATGTGACGTTCCCGGTAGGCTGTGAGAGCACGGTGCAGAGCCAGTTGTTTCCTTGTTTCCCAAACAGCTGGAAGCAAGACGCTTTGGGGCCTCTCTGCCCCTTTGGAAACAAGGCAGCACGTTGGGTCTGGCAGCTCTAGGGCAATGGAGCACAACCAGAGCAGAAGTTCTACTTCTTCCAGATCAGGCCTGCCTAGAAAGTGCGTTTCACAGGCCTTGATAAGAGATGTTCTCTTAGGCTATAAGAGCACTGGGCACAGCCAGTTGTTTCTTAGCTTCCCAAGAGGTGGAAGCAAGATGCTTTGGGGCCTCTCTCCCCCTTTGGAAACAAGGCAGCCCTTTGGGCCTTTCAGCTCTAGGGCAATGGAGCACACCCAGAGCAGAAGTTCTACCTCAGCCAGATCAGGCCTGCCAAGAAACTGCTTTTCACAGGCCTTCGTAAGAGGTGTTCCCGGAAGGCTGTAAGAGTACCTGGCAGAGCGAGTTGTTTCTTAGCTTCAAAAACAGCTGGAAGCAACCTGATTTGGGGCCTCTCTCCCCCTTTGGAAACAAAGCAGCCTTTGTGCCTGGCAGCTCTAGGCCAAAGTAGCACACCCAGAGCACAAGTTCTACCTCAGCCAGATAAGGCCTGTCAAGAAGCTGCGTTTCACAGGCCTTTGTATGTGACGTTCCCGGTTGGCTTTGAGAGCACTGTGCAGAGCCAGTTGTTTTAGCTTCCCAGAGAGCAGGAAGCAAGATGCTTTGGGGCCTCTCTCACACTTTGGAAATAAAGGCAGCCCTTTGGGCCTGGCAGCCCTAGGCCAATGGAGTACACCCAGAGCAGAAGTTCTACCTCAGCCAGATCAGGCCTTCCAAGAAACTGCGTCTCACAGGCCTTTCTCTGTCACGTTGCCGGTAGGCTGTGAGAGCACTGTGCAGAGCCAGTTGTTTCTTAGCTTCCCAAAGATTTGGAAGCAAGATGCTTTGGGGACTCTCAGCCCCTTTGGAAACAAGGCGGCCCTTTGGGCCTGGCAGCTCTAGGCCAAAGTAGCACGCCCAGAGCAGGAGTTCTACTTCAGCCAGATCAGGCCTGCCAAGAAACTGCGTTTCACAGGCCTTGGTAAGAGATGTTCCCGGTAGGCTGTGAGAGCACTGTGGAGAGCCAGTTGCTTTAGCTTCCCACAGAGCTGGAAGCAAGATGCTTTGGGGCCTCTCTCTCCCTTTGGACACAAGGCAGCCGTTTGCGCCTGGCAGCTCTAGGCCAATGGAGCACACCCACAGCAGAAGTTCTACTTCAGGCAGATCAGTCCTGCCCAGAAACTGCGTTTCACAGCCCTTGGTAAGAGATGTTCACGGTAGGCTGTGAGAGCACTGGGCAGAACCAGTTGTTTTTTAGCTTCCCAAAGTGCTGGAGGCAAGATGCTTTGGGGCCTCTCTCACCCTTTGGAAACAAGGCAGCCCTTAGGTCCTGGTAGCTCTAGGCCTATGTAGCACAACCAGAACAGAAGTTCTACTTCAGCCAGGTCAGGCCTGCCAAGAAACTGCGTTTCACAGGCCTTTCAAAGAGATGTTCTCTTAGGCTGTAAGAGCACTGGGCAGAGCCAGCTGTTTCTTAGCTTCCCGAAGAGCTGGGAGCAAGATGCTTTGGGTCCACTCTCCGTCTTTGGAAACAAGGCAGCCCTTTGGGCCTGGCAGCTCTAGGGCAATGGAGCACACCCAGAGCAGAAGTTCTACTTCAGCCAGATCAGGCCTGCCAGGAAACTGCGTTTCACAGGCCTTGGTAAGAGATGTTCCCAGTAGGCTGTAAGAGCACTGGGCAGAGCCAGTTGTTTCTTACCTTCCTCAAAAGCTGGAAGCAAGACGCTTGGGACCCCTCTGCCCGTTTGGGAACAAGGCAGCCTTTTGGGTCGGGAAGCTCTAGGCCAATGGAGCACACACAGAGCAGGAGTTCTACTTCAGCCTGATCAGGCCTGCAAAGAAACAGCGTTTGACAGGCCTTGGTAAGAGATGTTCCCGGTAGGTGTAAGAGCACTGGGCAGAGCCAGTTGTTTCTTAGCTTCGCAAAGACCGGGAAGCAAGATGCTTTGGGCCTCTCTGCCCCTTGGAAACAGGGCAGCACTTGGGGCCTGGCAGCTCTAGGGCAATGGAGCACACCCAGAGCCGGAGTTCTACTTCAGCCAGATGAGGCCTGCCAAGAAACTGCGTTTCACAGGCCTTTCAAAGACATGTTCCCGGTAGGCTGTAAGAGCACGGGGCAGAGCGAGTTGGTTCTTAGCTTCCCAGAGAGCTGGAAGCAAGATGCTTTGGGGCCTCTCTGCCCCTTTGGAAACAAGGCAGCACCTTGGGCCTGGCAGCTCTAGGGCAATGGAGCACACCCAGAGCAGAAGTTCTACTTCAGCCAAATCAGGCCTGCCAGGAAACGGCGTTTCACAGGCCTTGGTAAGAGATGTTCCCGGTAGGCTGTAAGAGCACTGGGCAACGCCAGATGTTTCTTAGCTTCCCGAAGAGCTGGAAGCAAGATGCTTTGGTGCCACTCTCTCACTTTGGAATCAAGGCAGCCCTTTGGGGCAGGTAGCTCCAGGCCAGTGGAGCACACCCAGAGCAGAAGTTCTACTTCGGCCAGTTCAGGCCACCAACAAACTGCGTTTCACAGGCCTTGGTAAGAGATGTTCCCGGTAGGCTGTAAGAGCACTGGGCAACGCCAGATGTTTCTTAGCTTCCCGAAGAGCTGGAAGCAAGATGCTTTGGGGCCTCTCTGCCCCTTTGCAAACAAGGCGGCCCTTTGGGCCAGGCAGCTCTAGGCCAATGGAGCACACCCAGAGCAGAAGTTCTACTTCAGCTAGATCAGGCCACCAACAAAGTGCGTTTCACAGGCCTTGGTAAGAGATTTTCTCTCAGGCTGTAAGAGCACCGGGCAGAGCCAGTTGTTTCTTAGCTTCCCAAAGAGCTGGAAGCAAGATGCTTTGGGGGCTCCCTGCCCCTTTGCCAACAAGGCCGACCTTTGGGCCTTTCAGCTCTAGGCCAATGGAGCACACCCAGAGCAGAAGTTCTACCTCAGCCAGATAAGGCCTGCCAAGAAACAGCGTTTCAAAGGCTTTGGTAAGAGATGTTGCCGGTACTCTGTCAGAGCACTGGGCAGAGACAGTTGTTTCTTAGCTTCCCAAAGAGCTGGAAGCAAGATGCTTTGGGGCCTCTCTGCCCCTTTGCAAACAAGGCATCCCTTTGGGCCTTTCAGCTCTAGGCCAATGGAGCACAGCCAGAGCAGAAGTCCTACTTCAGCCAGATCAGGCCTGCCAAGGAACTGCGTTTCAGAGGCCTTTGTATGTGACGTTCCCGGTAGGCTGTGAGAGCACGGTGCAGAGCCAGTTGTTTCCTTGTTTCCCAAACAGCTGGAAGCAAGACGCTTTGGGGCCTCTCTGCCCCTTTGGAAACAAGGCAGCACGTTGGGTCTGGCAGCTCTAGGGCAATGGAGCACAACCAGAGCAGAAGTTCTACTTCTTCCAGATCAGGCCTGCCTAGAAAGTGCGTTTCACAGGCCTTGATAAGAGATGTTCTCTTAGGCTATAAGAGCACTGGGCACAGCCAGTTGTTTCTTAGCTTCCCAAGAGGTGGAAGCAAGATGCTTTGGGGCCTCTCTCCCCCTTTGGAAACAAGGCAGCCCTTTGGGCCTTTCAGCTCTAGGGCAATGGAGCACACCCAGAGCAGAAGTTCTACCTCAGCCAGATCAGGCCTGCCAAGAAACTGCTTTTCACAGGCCTTCGTAAGAGGTGTTCCCGGAAGGCTGTAAGAGTACCTGGCAGAGCGAGTTGTTTCTTAGCTTCAAAAACAGCTGGAAGCAACCTGATTTGGGGCCTCTCTCCCCCTTTGGAAACAAAGCAGCCTTTGTGCCTGGCAGCTCTAGGCCAAAGTAGCACACCCAGAGCACAAGTTCTACCTCAGCCAGATAAGGCCTGTCAAGAAGCTGCGTTTCACAGGCCTTTGTATGTGACGTTCCCGGTTGGCTTTGAGAGCACTGTGCAGAGCCAGTTGTTTTAGCTTCCCAGAGAGCAGGAAGCAAGATGCTTTGGGGCCTCTCTCACACTTTGGAAATAAAGGCAGCCCTTTGGGCCTGGCAGCCCTAGGCCAATGGAGTACACCCAGAGCAGAAGTTCTACCTCAGCCAGATCAGGCCTTCCAAGAAACTGCGTCTCACAGGCCTTTCTCTGTCACGTTGCCGGTAGGCTGTGAGAGCACTGTGCAGAGCCAGTTGTTTCTTAGCTTCCCAAAGATTTGGAAGCAAGATGCTTTGGGGACTCTCAGCCCCTTTGGAAACAAGGCGGCCCTTTGGGCCTGGCAGCTCTAGGCCAAAGTAGCACGCCCAGAGCAGGAGTTCTACTTCAGCCAGATCAGGCCTGCCAAGAAACTGCGTTTCACAGGCCTTGGTAAGAGATGTTCCCGGTAGGCTGTGAGAGCACTGTGGAGAGCCAGTTGCTTTAGCTTCCCACAGAGCTGGAAGCAAGATGCTTTGGGGCCTCTCTCTCCCTTTGGACACAAGGCAGCCGTTTGCGCCTGGCAGCTCTAGGCCAATGGAGCACACCCACAGCAGAAGTTCTACTTCAGGCAGATCAGTCCTGCCCAGAAACTGCGTTTCACAGCCCTTGGTAAGAGATGTTCACGGTAGGCTGTGAGAGCACTGGGCAGAACCAGTTGTTTTTTAGCTTCCCAAAGTGCTGGAGGCAAGATGCTTTGGGGCCTCTCTCACCCTTTGGAAACAAGGCAGCCCTTAGGTCCTGGTAGCTCTAGGCCTATGTAGCACAACCAGAACAGAAGTTCTACTTCAGCCAGGTCAGGCCTGCCAAGAAACTGCGTTTCACAGGCCTTTCAAAGAGATGTTCTCTTAGGCTGTAAGAGCACTGGGCAGAGCCAGCTGTTTCTTAGCTTCCCGAAGAGCTGGGAGCAAGATGCTTTGGGTCCACTCTCCGTCTTTGGAAACAAGGCAGCCCTTTGGGCCTGGCAGCTCTAGGGCAATGGAGCACGCCCAGAGCAGAAGTTCTACTTCAGCCAGATCAGGCCTGCCAGGAAACTGCGTTTCACAGGCCTTGGTAAGAGATGTTCCCGGTAGGCTGTAAGAGCACTGGGCAGAGCCAGTTGTTTCTTACCTTCCTGAAAAGCTGGAAGCAAGACGCTTGGGACCCCTCTGCCCGTTTGGGAACAAGGCAGCCTTTTGGGTCGGGAAGCTCTAGGCCAATGGAGCACACGCAGAGCAGGAGTTCTACTTCAGCCTGATCAGGCCTGCAAAGAAACAGCGTTTGACAGGCCTTGGTAAGAGATGTTCCCGGTAGGTGTAAGAGCACTGGGCAGAGCCAGTTGTTTCTTAGCTTCGCAAAGACCGGGAAGCAAGATGCTTTGGGCCTCTCTGCCCCTTGGAAACAGGGCAGCACTTGGGGCCTGGCAGCTCTAGGGCAATGGAGCACACCCAGAGCCGGAGTTCTACTTCAGCCAGATGAGGCCTGCCAAGAAACTGCGTTTCACAGGCCTTTCAAAGACATGTTCCCGGTAGGCTGTAAGAGCACGGGGCAGAGCGAGTTGGTTCTTAGCTTCCCAGAGAGCTGGAAGCAAGATGCTTTGGGGCCTCTCTGCCCCTTTGGAAACAAGGCAGCACCTTGGGCCTGGCAGCTCTAGGGCAATGGAGCACACCCAGAGCAGAAGTTCTACTTCAGCCAAATCAGGCCTGCCAGGAAACGGCGTTTCACAGGCCTTGGTAAGAGATGTTCCCGGTAGGCTGTAAGAGCACTGGGCAACGCCAGATGTTTCTTAGCTTCCCGAAGAGCTGGAAGCAAGATGCTTTGGTGCCACTCTCTCACTTTGGAATCAAGGCAGCCCTTTGGGGCAGGTAGCTCCAGGCCAGTGGAGCACACCCAGAGCAGAAGTTCTACTTCGGCCAGTTCAGGCCACCAACAAACTGCGTTTCACAGGCCTTGGTAAGAGATGTTCCCGGTAGGCTGTAAGAGCACTGGGCAACGCCAGATGTTTCTTAGCTTCCCGAAGAGCTGGAAGCAAGATGCTTTGGGGCCTCTCTGCCCCTTTGCAAACAAGGCGGCCCTTTGGGCCAGGCAGCTCTAGGCCAATGGAGCACACCCAGAGCAGAAGTTCTACTTCAGCTAGATCAGGCCACCAACAAAGTGCGTTTCACAGGCCTTGGTAAGAGATTTTCTCTCAGGCTGTAAGAGCACCGGGCAGAGCCAGTTGTTTCTTAGCTTCCCAAAGAGCTGGAAGCAAGATGCTTTGGGGGCTCCCTGCCCCTTTGCCAACAAGGCCGACCTTTGGGCCTTTCAGCTCTAGGCCAATGGAGCACACCCAGAGCAGAAGTTCTACCTCAGCCAGATAAGGCCTGCCAAGAAACAGCGTTTCAAAGGCTTTGGTAAGAGATGTTGCCGGTACTCTGTCAGAGCACTGGGCAGAGACAGTTGTTTCTTAGCTTCCCAAAGAGCTGGAAGCAAGATGCTTTGGGGCCTCTCTGCCCCTTTGCAAACAAGGCATCCCTTTGGGCCTTTCAGCTCTAGGCCAATGGAGCACAGCCAGAGCAGAAGTCCTACTTCAGCCAGATCAGGCCTGCCAAGGAACTGCGTTTCAGAGGCCTTTGTATGTGACGTTCCCGGTAGGCTGTGAGAGCACGGTGCAGAGCCAGTTGTTTCCTTGTTTCCCAAACAGCTGGAAGCAAGACGCTTTGGGGCCTCTCTGCCCCTTTGGAAACAAGGCAGCACGTTGGGTCTGGCAGCTCTAGGGCAATGGAGCACAACCAGAGCAGAAGTTCTACTTCTTCCAGATCAGGCCTGCCTAGAAAGTGCGTTTCACAGGCCTTGATAAGAGATGTTCTCTTAGGCTATAAGAGCACTGGGCACAGCCAGTTGTTTCTTAGCTTCCCAAGAGGTGGAAGCAAGATGCTTTGGGGCCTCTCTCCCCCTTTGGAAACAAGGCAGCCCTTTGGGCCTTTCAGCTCTAGGGCAATGGAGCACACCCAGAGCAGAAGTTCTACCTCAGCCAGATCAGGCCTGCCAAGAAACTGCTTTTCACAGGCCTTCGTAAGAGGTGTTCCCGGAAGGCTGTAAGAGTACCTGGCAGAGCGAGTTGTTTCTTAGCTTCAAAAACAGCTGGAAGCAACCTGATTTGGGGCCTCTCTCCCCCTTTGGAAACAAAGCAGCCTTTGTGCCTGGCAGCTCTAGGCCAAAGTAGCACACCCAGAGCACAAGTTCTACCTCAGCCAGATAAGGCCTGTCAAGAAGCTGCGTTTCACAGGCCTTTGTATGTGACGTTCCCGGTTGGCTTTGAGAGCACTGTGCAGAGCCAGTTGTTTTAGCTTCCCAGAGAGCAGGAAGCAAGATGCTTTGGGGCCTCTCTCACACTTTGGAAATAAAGGCAGCCCTTTGGGCCTGGCAGCCCTAGGCCAATGGAGTACACCCAGAGCAGAAGTTCTACCTCAGCCAGATCAGGCCTTCCAAGAAACTGCGTCTCACAGGCCTTTCTCTGTCACGTTGCCGGTAGGCTGTGAGAGCACTGTGCAGAGCCAGTTGTTTCTTAGCTTCCCAAAGATTTGGAAGCAAGATGCTTTGGGGACTCTCAGCCCCTTTGGAAACAAGGCGGCCCTTTGGGCCTGGCAGCTCTAGGCCAAAGTAGCACGCCCAGAGCAGGAGTTCTACTTCAGCCAGATCAGGCCTGCCAAGAAACTGCGTTTCACAGGCCTTGGTAAGAGATGTTCCCGGTAGGCTGTGAGAGCACTGTGGAGAGCCAGTTGCTTTAGCTTCCCACAGAGCTGGAAGCAAGATGCTTTGGGGCCTCTCTCTCCCTTTGGACACAAGGCAGCCGTTTGCGCCTGGCAGCTCTAGGCCAATGGAGCACACCCACAGCAGAAGTTCTACTTCAGGCAGATCAGTCCTGCCCAGAAACTGCGTTTCACAGCCCTTGGTAAGAGATGTTCACGGTAGGCTGTGAGAGCACTGGGCAGAACCAGTTGTTTTTTAGCTTCCCAAAGTGCTGGAGGCAAGATGCTTTGGGGCCTCTCTCACCCTTTGGAAACAAGGCAGCCCTTAGGTCCTGGTAGCTCTAGGCCTATGTAGCACAACCAGAACAGAAGTTCTACTTCAGCCAGGTCAGGCCTGCCAAGAAACTGCGTTTCACAGGCCTTTCAAAGAGATGTTCTCTTAGGCTGTAAGAGCACTGGGCAGAGCCAGCTGTTTCTTAGCTTCCCGAAGAGCTGGGAGCAAGATGCTTTGGGTCCACTCTCCGTCTTTGGAAACAAGGCAGCCCTTTGGGCCTGGCAGCTCTAGGGCAATGGAGCACGCCCAGAGCAGAAGTTCTACTTCAGCCAGATCAGGCCTGCCAGGAAACTGCGTTTCACAGGCCTTGGTAAGAGATGTTCCCGGTAGGCTGTAAGAGCACTGGGCAGAGCCAGTTGTTTCTTACCTTCCTGAAAAGCTGGAAGCAAGACGCTTGGGACCCCTCTGCCCGTTTGGGAACAAGGCAGCCTTTTGGGTCGGGAAGCTCTAGGCCAATGGAGCACACGCAGAGCAGGAGTTCTACTTCAGCCTGATCAGGCCTGCAAAGAAACAGCGTTTGACAGGCCTTGGTAAGAGATGTTCCCGGTAGGTGTAAGAGCACTGGGCAGAGCCAGTTGTTTCTTAGCTTCGCAAAGACCGGGAAGCAAGATGCTTTGGGCCTCTCTGCCCCTTGGAAACAGGGCAGCACTTGGGGCCTGGCAGCTCTAGGGCAATGGAGCACACCCAGAGCCGGAGTTCTACTTCAGCCAGATGAGGCCTGCCAAGAAACTGCGTTTCACAGGCCTTTCAAAGACATGTTCCCGGTAGGCTGTAAGAGCACGGGGCAGAGCGAGTTGGTTCTTAGCTTCCCAGAGAGCTGGAAGCAAGATGCTTTGGGGCCTCTCTGCCCCTTTGGAAACAAGGCAGCACCTTGGGCCTGGCAGCTCTAGGGCAATGGAGCACACCCAGAGCAGAAGTTCTACTTCAGCCAAATCAGGCCTGCCAGGAAACGGCGTTTCACAGGCCTTGGTAAGAGATGTTCCCGGTAGGCTGTAAGAGCACTGGGCAACGCCAGATGTTTCTTAGCTTCCCGAAGAGCTGGAAGCAAGATGCTTTGGTGCCACTCTCTCACTTTGGAATCAAGGCAGCCCTTTGGGGCAGGTAGCTCCAGGCCAGTGGAGCACACCCAGAGCAGAAGTTCTACTTCGGCCAGTTCAGGCCACCAACAAACTGCGTTTCACAGGCCTTGGTAAGAGATGTTCCCGGTAGGCTGTAAGAGCACTGGGCAACGCCAGATGTTTCTTAGCTTCCCGAAGAGCTGGAAGCAAGATGCTTTGGGGCCTCTCTGCCCCTTTGCAAACAAGGCGGCCCTTTGGGCCAGGCAGCTCTAGGCCAATGGAGCACACCCAGAGCAGAAGTTCTACTTCAGCTAGATCAGGCCACCAACAAAGTGCGTTTCACAGGCCTTGGTAAGAGATTTTCTCTCAGGCTGTAAGAGCACCGGGCAGAGCCAGTTGTTTCTTAGCTTCCCAAAGAGCTGGAAGCAAGATGCTTTGGGGGCTCCCTGCCCCTTTGCCAACAAGGCCGACCTTTGGGCCTTTCAGCTCTAGGCCAATGGAGCACACCCAGAGCAGAAGTTCTACCTCAGCCAGATAAGGCCTGCCAAGAAACAGCGTTTCAAAGGCTTTGGTAAGAGATGTTGCCGGTACTCTGTCAGAGCACTGGGCAGAGACAGTTGTTTCTTAGCTTCCCAAAGAGCTGGAAGCAAGATGCTTTGGGGCCTCTCTGCCCCTTTGCAAACAAGGCATCCCTTTGGGCCTTTCAGCTCTAGGCCAATGGAGCACAGCCAGAGCAGAAGTCCTACTTCAGCCAGATCAGGCCTGCCAAGGAACTGCGTTTCAGAGGCCTTTGTATGTGACGTTCCCGGTAGGCTGTGAGAGCACGGTGCAGAGCCAGTTGTTTCCTTGTTTCCCAAACAGCTGGAAGCAAGACGCTTTGGGGCCTCTCTGCCCCTTTGGAAACAAGGCAGCACGTTGGGTCTGGCAGCTCTAGGGCAATGGAGCACAACCAGAGCAGAAGTTCTACTTCTTCCAGATCAGGCCTGCCTAGAAAGTGCGTTTCACAGGCCTTGATAAGAGATGTTCTCTTAGGCTATAAGAGCACTGGGCACAGCCAGTTGTTTCTTAGCTTCCCAAGAGGTGGAAGCAAGATGCTTTGGGGCCTCTCTCCCCCTTTGGAAACAAGGCAGCCCTTTGGGCCTTTCAGCTCTAGGGCAATGGAGCACACCCAGAGCAGAAGTTCTACCTCAGCCAGATCAGGCCTGCCAAGAAACTGCTTTTCACAGGCCTTCGTAAGAGGTGTTCCCGGAAGGCTGTAAGAGTACCTGGCAGAGCGAGTTGTTTCTTAGCTTCAAAAACAGCTGGAAGCAACCTGATTTGGGGCCTCTCTCCCCCTTTGGAAACAAAGCAGCCTTTGTGCCTGGCAGCTCTAGGCCAAAGTAGCACACCCAGAGCACAAGTTCTACCTCAGCCAGATAAGGCCTGTCAAGAAGCTGCGTTTCACAGGCCTTTGTATGTGACGTTCCCGGTTGGCTTTGAGAGCACTGTGCAGAGCCAGTTGTTTTAGCTTCCCAGAGAGCAGGAAGCAAGATGCTTTGGGGCCTCTCTCACACTTTGGAAATAAAGGCAGCCCTTTGGGCCTGGCAGCCCTAGGCCAATGGAGTACACCCAGAGCAGAAGTTCTACCTCAGCCAGATCAGGCCTTCCAAGAAACTGCGTCTCACAGGCCTTTCTCTGTCACGTTGCCGGTAGGCTGTGAGAGCACTGTGCAGAGCCAGTTGTTTCTTAGCTTCCCAAAGATTTGGAAGCAAGATGCTTTGGGGACTCTCAGCCCCTTTGGAAACAAGGCGGCCCTTTGGGCCTGGCAGCTCTAGGCCAAAGTAGCACGCCCAGAGCAGGAGTTCTACTTCAGCCAGATCAGGCCTGCCAAGAAACTGCGTTTCACAGGCCTTGGTAAGAGATGTTCCCGGTAGGCTGTGAGAGCACTGTGGAGAGCCAGTTGCTTTAGCTTCCCACAGAGCTGGAAGCAAGATGCTTTGGGGCCTCTCTCTCCCTTTGGACACAAGGCAGCCGTTTGCGCCTGGCAGCTCTAGGCCAATGGAGCACACCCACAGCAGAAGTTCTACTTCAGGCAGATCAGTCCTGCCCAGAAACTGCGTTTCACAGCCCTTGGTAAGAGATGTTCACGGTAGGCTGTGAGAGCACTGGGCAGAACCAGTTGTTTTTTAGCTTCCCAAAGTGCTGGAGGCAAGATGCTTTGGGGCCTCTCTCACCCTTTGGAAACAAGGCAGCCCTTAGGTCCTGGTAGCTCTAGGCCTATGTAGCACAACCAGAACAGAAGTTCTACTTCAGCCAGGTCAGGCCTGCCAAGAAACTGCGTTTCACAGGCCTTTCAAAGAGATGTTCTCTTAGGCTGTAAGAGCACTGGGCAGAGCCAGCTGTTTCTTAGCTTCCCGAAGAGCTGGGAGCAAGATGCTTTGGGTCCACTCTCCGTCTTTGGAAACAAGGCAGCCCTTTGGGCCTGGCAGCTCTAGGGCAATGGAGCACGCCCAGAGCAGAAGTTCTACTTCAGCCAGATCAGGCCTGCCAGGAAACTGCGTTTCACAGGCCTTGGTAAGAGATGTTCCCAGTAGGCTGTAAGAGCACTGGGCAGAGCCAGTTGTTTCTTACCTTCCTGAAAAGCTGGAAGCAAGACGCTTGGGACCCCTCTGCCCGTTTGGGAACAAGGCAGCCTTTTGGGTCGGGAAGCTCTAGGCCAATGGAGCACACGCAGAGCAGGAGTTCTACTTCAGCCTGATCAGGCCTGCAAAGAAACAGCGTTTGACAGGCCTTGGTAAGAGATGTTCCCGGTAGGTGTAAGAGCACTGGGCAGAGCCAGTTGTTTCTTAGCTTCGCAAAGACCGGGAAGCAAGATGCTTTGGGCCTCTCTGCCCCTTGGAAACAGGGCAGCACTTGGGGCCTGGCAGCTCTAGGGCAATGGAGCACACCCAGAGCCGGAGTTCTACTTCAGCCAGATGAGGCCTGCCAAGAAACTGCGTTTCACAGGCCTTTCAAAGACATGTTCCCGGTAGGCTGTAAGAGCACGGGGCAGAGCGAGTTGGTTCTTAGCTTCCCAGAGAGCTGGAAGCAAGATGCTTTGGGGCCTCTCTGCCCCTTTGGAAACAAGGCAGCACCTTGGGCCTGGCAGCTCTAGGGCAATGGAGCACACCCAGAGCAGAAGTTCTACTTCAGCCAAATCAGGCCTGCCAGGAAACGGCGTTTCACAGGCCTTGGTAAGAGATGTTCCCGGTAGGCTGTAAGAGCACTGGGCAACGCCAGATGTTTCTTAGCTTCCCGAAGAGCTGGAAGCAAGATGCTTTGGTGCCACTCTCTCACTTTGGAATCAAGGCAGCCCTTTGGGGCAGGTAGCTCCAGGCCAGTGGAGCACACCCAGAGCAGAAGTTCTACTTCGGCCAGTTCAGGCCACCAACAAACTGCGTTTCACAGGCCTTGGTAAGAGATGTTCCCGGTAGGCTGTAAGAGCACTGGGCAACGCCAGATGTTTCTTAGCTTCCCGAAGAGCTGGAAGCAAGATGCTTTGGGGCCTCTCTGCCCCTTTGCAAACAAGGCGGCCCTTTGGGCCAGGCAGCTCTAGGCCAATGGAGCACACCCAGAGCAGAAGTTCTACTTCAGCTAGATCAGGCCACCAACAAAGTGCGTTTCACAGGCCTTGGTAAGAGATTTTCTCTCAGGCTGTAAGAGCACCGGGCAGAGCCAGTTGTTTCTTAGCTTCCCAAAGAGCTGGAAGCAAGATGCTTTGGGGGCTCCCTGCCCCTTTGCCAACAAGGCCGACCTTTGGGCCTTTCAGCTCTAGGCCAATGGAGCACACCCAGAGCAGAAGTTCTACCTCAGCCAGATAAGGCCTGCCAAGAAACAGCGTTTCAAAGGCTTTGGTAAGAGATGTTGCCGGTACTCTGTCAGAGCACTGGGCAGAGACAGTTGTTTCTTAGCTTCCCAAAGAGCTGGAAGCAAGATGCTTTGGGGCCTCTCTGCCCCTTTGCAAACAAGGCATCCCTTTGGGCCTTTCAGCTCTAGGCCAATGGAGCACAGCCAGAGCAGAAGTCCTACTTCAGCCAGATCAGGCCTGCCAAGGAACTGCGTTTCAGAGGCCTTTGTATGTGACGTTCCCGGTAGGCTGTGAGAGCACGGTGCAGAGCCAGTTGTTTCCTTGTTTCCCAAACAGCTGGAAGCAAGACGCTTTGGGGCCTCTCTGCCCCTTTGGAAACAAGGCAGCACGTTGGGTCTGGCAGCTCTAGGGCAATGGAGCACAACCAGAGCAGAAGTTCTACTTCTTCCAGATCAGGCCTGCCTAGAAAGTGCGTTTCACAGGCCTTGATAAGAGATGTTCTCTTAGGCTATAAGAGCACTGGGCACAGCCAGTTGTTTCTTAGCTTCCCAAGAGGTGGAAGCAAGATGCTTTGGGGCCTCTCTCCCCCTTTGGAAACAAGGCAGCCCTTTGGGCCTTTCAGCTCTAGGGCAATGGAGCACACCCAGAGCAGAAGTTCTACCTCAGCCAGATCAGGCCTGCCAAGAAACTGCTTTTCACAGGCCTTCGTAAGAGGTGTTCCCGGAAGGCTGTAAGAGTACCTGGCAGAGCGAGTTGTTTCTTAGCTTCAAAAACAGCTGGAAGCAACCTGATTTGGGGCCTCTCTCCCCCTTTGGAAACAAAGCAGCCTTTGTGCCTGGCAGCTCTAGGCCAAAGTAGCACACCCAGAGCACAAGTTCTACCTCAGCCAGATAAGGCCTGTCAAGAAGCTGCGTTTCACAGGCCTTTGTATGTGACGTTCCCGGTTGGCTTTGAGAGCACTGTGCAGAGCCAGTTGTTTTAGCTTCCCAGAGAGCAGGAAGCAAGATGCTTTGGGGCCTCTCTCACACTTTGGAAATAAAGGCAGCCCTTTGGGCCTGGCAGCCCTAGGCCAATGGAGTACACCCAGAGCAGAAGTTCTACCTCAGCCAGATCAGGCCTTCCAAGAAACTGCGTCTCACAGGCCTTTCTCTGTCACGTTGCCGGTAGGCTGTGAGAGCACTGTGCAGAGCCAGTTGTTTCTTAGCTTCCCAAAGATTTGGAAGCAAGATGCTTTGGGGACTCTCAGCCCCTTTGGAAACAAGGCGGCCCTTTGGGCCTGGCAGCTCTAGGCCAAAGTAGCACGCCCAGAGCAGGAGTTCTACTTCAGCCAGATCAGGCCTGCCAAGAAACTGCGTTTCACAGGCCTTGGTAAGAGATGTTCCCGGTAGGCTGTGAGAGCACTGTGGAGAGCCAGTTGCTTTAGCTTCCCACAGAGCTGGAAGCAAGATGCTTTGGGGCCTCTCTCTCCCTTTGGACACAAGGCAGCCGTTTGCGCCTGGCAGCTCTAGGCCAATGGAGCACACCCACAGCAGAAGTTCTACTTCAGGCAGATCAGTCCTGCCCAGAAACTGCGTTTCACAGCCCTTGGTAAGAGATGTTCACGGTAGGCTGTGAGAGCACTGGGCAGAACCAGTTGTTTTTTAGCTTCCCAAAGTGCTGGAGGCAAGATGCTTTGGGGCCTCTCTCACCCTTTGGAAACAAGGCAGCCCTTAGGTCCTGGTAGCTCTAGGCCTATGTAGCACAACCAGAACAGAAGTTCTACTTCAGCCAGGTCAGGCCTGCCAAGAAACTGCGTTTCACAGGCCTTTCAAAGAGATGTTCTCTTAGGCTGTAAGAGCACTGGGCAGAGCCAGCTGTTTCTTAGCTTCCCGAAGAGCTGGGAGCAAGATGCTTTGGGTCCACTCTCCGTCTTTGGAAACAAGGCAGCCCTTTGGGCCTGGCAGCTCTAGGGCAATGGAGCACGCCCAGAGCAGAAGTTCTACTTCAGCCAGATCAGGCCTGCCAGGAAACTGCGTTTCACAGGCCTTGGTAAGAGATGTTCCCGGTAGGCTGTAAGAGCACTGGGCAGAGCCAGTTGTTTCTTACCTTCCTGAAAAGCTGGAAGCAAGACGCTTGGGACCCCTCTGCCCGTTTGGGAACAAGGCAGCCTTTTGGGTCGGGAAGCTCTAGGCCAATGGAGCACACGCAGAGCAGGAGTTCTACTTCAGCCTGATCAGGCCTGCAAAGAAACAGCGTTTGACAGGCCTTGGTAAGAGATGTTCCCGGTAGGTGTAAGAGCACTGGGCAGAGCCAGTTGTTTCTTAGCTTCGCAAAGACCGGGAAGCAAGATGCTTTGGGCCTCTCTGCCCCTTGGAAACAGGGCAGCACTTGGGGCCTGGCAGCTCTAGGGCAATGGAGCACACCCAGAGCCGGAGTTCTACTTCAGCCAGATGAGGCCTGCCAAGAAACTGCGTTTCACAGGCCTTTCAAAGACATGTTCCCGGTAGGCTGTAAGAGCACGGGGCAGAGCGAGTTGGTTCTTAGCTTCCCAGAGAGCTGGAAGCAAGATGCTTTGGGGCCTCTCTGCCCCTTTGGAAACAAGGCAGCACCTTGGGCCTGGCAGCTCTAGGGCAATGGAGCACACCCAGAGCAGAAGTTCTACTTCAGCCAAATCAGGCCTGCCAGGAAACGGCGTTTCACAGGCCTTGGTAAGAGATGTTCCCGGTAGGCTGTAAGAGCACTGGGCAACGCCAGATGTTTCTTAGCTTCCCGAAGAGCTGGAAGCAAGATGCTTTGGTGCCACTCTCTCACTTTGGAATCAAGGCAGCCCTTTGGGGCAGGTAGCTCCAGGCCAGTGGAGCACACCCAGAGCAGAAGTTCTACTTCGGCCAGTTCAGGCCACCAACAAACTGCGTTTCACAGGCCTTGGTAAGAGATGTTCCCGGTAGGCTGTAAGAGCACTGGGCAACGCCAGATGTTTCTTAGCTTCCCGAAGAGCTGGAAGCAAGATGCTTTGGGGCCTCTCTGCCCCTTTGCAAACAAGGCGGCCCTTTGGGCCAGGCAGCTCTAGGCCAATGGAGCACACCCAGAGCAGAAGTTCTACTTCAGCTAGATCAGGCCACCAACAAAGTGCGTTTCACAGGCCTTGGTAAGAGATTTTCTCTCAGGCTGTAAGAGCACCGGGCAGAGCCAGTTGTTTCTTAGCTTCCCAAAGAGCTGGAAGCAAGATGCTTTGGGGGCTCCCTGCCCCTTTGCCAACAAGGCCGACCTTTGGGCCTTTCAGCTCTAGGCCAATGGAGCACACCCAGAGCAGAAGTTCTACCTCAGCCAGATAAGGCCTGCCAAGAAACAGCGTTTCAAAGGCTTTGGTAAGAGATGTTGCCGGTACTCTGTCAGAGCACTGGGCAGAGACAGTTGTTTCTTAGCTTCCCAAAGAGCTGGAAGCAAGATGCTTTGGGGCCTCTCTGCCCCTTTGCAAACAAGGCATCCCTTTGGGCCTTTCAGCTCTAGGCCAATGGAGCACAGCCAGAGCAGAAGTCCTACTTCAACCAGATCAGGCCTGCCAAGGAACTGCGTTTCAGAGGCCTTTGTATGTGACGTTCCCGGTAGGCTGTGAGAGCACGGTGCAGAGCCAGTTGTTTCCTTGTTTCCCAAACAGCTGGAAGCAAGACGCTTTGGGGCCTCTCTGCCCCTTTGGAAACAAGGCAGCACGTTGGGTCTGGCAGCTCTAGGGCAATGGAGCACAACCAGAGCAGAAGTTCTACTTCTTCCAGATCAGGCCTGCCTAGAAAGTGCGTTTCACAGGCCTTGATAAGAGATGTTCTCTTAGGCTATAAGAGCACTGGGCACAGCCAGTTGTTTCTTAGCTTCCCAAGAGGTGGAAGCAAGATGCTTTGGGGCCTCTCTCCCCCTTTGGAAACAAGGCAGCCCTTTGGGCCTTTCAGCTCTAGGGCAATGGAGCACACCCAGAGCAGAAGTTCTACCTCAGCCAGATCAGGCCTGCCAAGAAACTGCTTTTCACAGGCCTTCGTAAGAGGTGTTCCCGGAAGGCTGTAAGAGTACCTGGCAGAGCGAGTTGTTTCTTAGCTTCAAAAACAGCTGGAAGCAACCTGATTTGGGGCCTCTCTCCCCCTTTGGAAACAAAGCAGCCTTTGTGCCTGGCAGCTCTAGGCCAAAGTAGCACACCCAGAGCACAAGTTCTACCTCAGCCAGATAAGGCCTGTCAAGAAGCTGCGTTTCACAGGCCTTTGTATGTGACGTTCCCGGTTGGCTTTGAGAGCACTGTGCAGAGCCAGTTGTTTTAGCTTCCCAGAGAGCAGGAAGCAAGATGCTTTGGGGCCTCTCTCACACTTTGGAAATAAAGGCAGCCCTTTGGGCCTGGCAGCCCTAGGCCAATGGAGTACACCCAGAGCAGAAGTTCTACCTCAGCCAGATCAGGCCTTCCAAGAAACTGCGTCTCACAGGCCTTTCTCTGTCACGTTGCCGGTAGGCTGTGAGAGCACTGTGCAGAGCCAGTTGTTTCTTAGCTTCCCAAAGATTTGGAAGCAAGATGCTTTGGGGACTCTCAGCCCCTTTGGAAACAAGGCGGCCCTTTGGGCCTGGCAGCTCTAGGCCAAAGTAGCACGCCCAGAGCAGGAGTTCTACTTCAGCCAGATCAGGCCTGCCAAGAAACTGCGTTTCACAGGCCTTGGTAAGAGATGTTCCCGGTAGGCTGTGAGAGCACTGTGGAGAGCCAGTTGCTTTAGCTTCCCACAGAGCTGGAAGCAAGATGCTTTGGGGCCTCTCTCTCCCTTTGGACACAAGGCAGCCGTTTGCGCCTGGCAGCTCTAGGCCAATGGAGCACACCCACAGCAGAAGTTCTACTTCAGGCAGATCAGTCCTGCCCAGAAACTGCGTTTCACAGCCCTTGGTAAGAGATGTTCACGGTAGGCTGTGAGAGCACTGGGCAGAACCAGTTGTTTTTTAGCTTCCCAAAGTGCTGGAGGCAAGATGCTTTGGGGCCTCTCTCACCCTTTGGAAACAAGGCAGCCCTTAGGTCCTGGTAGCTCTAGGCCTATGTAGCACAACCAGAACAGAAGTTCTACTTCAGCCAGGTCAGGCCTGCCAAGAAACTGCGTTTCACAGGCCTTTCAAAGAGATGTTCTCTTAGGCTGTAAGAGCACTGGGCAGAGCCAGCTGTTTCTTAGCTTCCCGAAGAGCTGGGAGCAAGATGCTTTGGGTCCACTCTCCGTCTTTGGAAACAAGGCAGCCCTTTGGGCCTGGCAGCTCTAGGGCAATGGAGCACGCCCAGAGCAGAAGTTCTACTTCAGCCAGATCAGGCCTGCCAGGAAACTGCGTTTCACAGGCCTTGGTAAGAGATGTTCCCGGTAGGCTGTAAGAGCACTGGGCAGAGCCAGTTGTTTCTTACCTTCCTGAAAAGCTGGAAGCAAGACGCTTGGGACCCCTCTGCCCGTTTGGGAACAAGGCAGCCTTTTGGGTCGGGAAGCTCTAGGCCAATGGAGCACACGCAGAGCAGGAGTTCTACTTCAGCCTGATCAGGCCTGCAAAGAAACAGCGTTTGACAGGCCTTGGTAAGAGATGTTCCCGGTAGGTGTAAGAGCACTGGGCAGAGCCAGTTGTTTCTTAGCTTCGCAAAGACCGGGAAGCAAGATGCTTTGGGCCTCTCTGCCCCTTGGAAACAGGGCAGCACTTGGGGCCTGGCAGCTCTAGGGCAATGGAGCACACCCAGAGCCGGAGTTCTACTTCAGCCAGATGAGGCCTGCCAAGAAACTGCGTTTCACAGGCCTTTCAAAGACATGTTCCCGGTAGGCTGTAAGAGCACGGGGCAGAGCGAGTTGGTTCTTAGCTTCCCAGAGAGCTGGAAGCAAGATGCTTTGGGGCCTCTCTGCCCCTTTGGAAACAAGGCAGCACCTTGGGCCTGGCAGCTCTAGGGCAATGGAGCACACCCAGAGCAGAAGTTCTACTTCAGCCAAATCAGGCCTGCCAGGAAACGGCGTTTCACAGGCCTTGGTAAGAGATGTTCCCGGTAGGCTGTAAGAGCACTGGGCAACGCCAGATGTTTCTTAGCTTCCCGAAGAGCTGGAAGCAAGATGCTTTGGTGCCACTCTCTCACTTTGGAATCAAGGCAGCCCTTTGGGGCAGGTAGCTCCAGGCCAGTGGAGCACACCCAGAGCAGAAGTTCTACTTCGGCCAGTTCAGGCCACCAACAAACTGCGTTTCACAGGCCTTGGTAAGAGATGTTCCCGGTAGGCTGTAAGAGCACTGGGCAACGCCAGATGTTTCTTAGCTTCCCGAAGAGCTGGAAGCAAGATGCTTTGGGGCCTCTCTGCCCCTTTGCAAACAAGGCGGCCCTTTGGGCCAGGCAGCTCTAGGCCAATGGAGCACACCCAGAGCAGAAGTTCTACTTCAGCTAGATCAGGCCACCAACAAAGTGCGTTTCACAGGCCTTGGTAAGAGATTTTCTCTCAGGCTGTAAGAGCACCGGGCAGAGCCAGTTGTTTCTTAGCTTCCCAAAGAGCTGGAAGCAAGATGCTTTGGGGGCTCCCTGCCCCTTTGCCAACAAGGCCGACCTTTGGGCCTTTCAGCTCTAGGCCAATGGAGCACACCCAGAGCAGAAGTTCTACCTCAGCCAGATAAGGCCTGCCAAGAAACAGCGTTTCAAAGGCTTTGGTAAGAGATGTTGCCGGTACTCTGTCAGAGCACTGGGCAGAGACAGTTGTTTCTTAGCTTCCCAAAGAGCTGGAAGCAAGATGCTTTGGGGCCTCTCTGCCCCTTTGCAAACAAGGCATCCCTTTGGGCCTTTCAGCTCTAGGCCAATGGAGCACAGCCAGAGCAGAAGTCCTACTTCAGCCAGATCAGGCCTGCCAAGGAACTGCGTTTCAGAGGCCTTTGTATGTGACGTTCCCGGTAGGCTGTGAGAGCACGGTGCAGAGCCAGTTGTTTCCTTGTTTCCCAAAGAGCTGGAAGCAAGACGCTTTGGGGCCTCTCTGCCCCTTTGGAAACAAGGCAGCACGTTGGGTCTGGCAGCTCTAGGGCAATGGAGCACAACCGGAGCAGAAGTTCTACTTCTTCCAGATCAGGCCTGCCTAGAAAGTGCGTTTCACAGGCCTTGATAAGAGATGTTCTCTTAGGCTATAAGAGCACTGGGCACAGCCAGTTGTTTCTTAGCTTCCCAAGAGGTGGAAGCAAGATGCTTTGGGGCCTCTCTCCCCCTTTGGAAACAAGGCAGCCCTTTGGGCCTTTCAGCTCTAGGGCAATGGAGCACACCCAGAGCAGAAGTTCTACCTCAGCCAGATCAGGCCTGCCAAGAAACTGCTTTTCACAGGCCTTCGTAAGAGGTGTTCCCGGAAGGCTGTAAGAGTACCTGGCAGAGCGAGTTGTTTCTTAGCTTCAAAAACAGCTGGAAGCAACCTGATTTGGGGCCTCTCTCCCCCTTTGGAAACAAAGCAGCCTTTGTGCCTGGCAGCTCTAGGCCAAAGTAGCACACCCAGAGCACAAGTTCTACCTCAGCCAGATAAGGCCTGTCAAGAAGCTGCGTTTCACAGGCCTTTGTATGTGACGTTCCCGGTTGGCTTTGAGAGCACTGTGCAGAGCCAGTTGTTTTAGCTTCCCAGAGAGCAGGAAGCAAGATGCTTTGGGGCCTCTCTCACACTTTGGAAATAAAGGCAGCCCTTTGGGCCTGGCAGCCCTAGGCCAATGGAGTACACCCAGAGCAGAAGTTCTACCTCAGCCAGATCAGGCCTTCCAAGAAACTGCGTCTCACAGGCCTTTCTCTGTCACGTTGCCGGTAGGCTGTGAGAGCACTGTGCAGAGCCAGTTGTTTCTTAGCTTCCCAAAGATTTGGAAGCAAGATGCTTTGGGGACTCTCAGCCCCTTTGGAAACAAGGCGGCCCTTTGGGCCTGGCAGCTCTAGGCCAAAGTAGCACGCCCAGAGCAGGAGTTCTACTTCAGCCAGATCAGGCCTGCCAAGAAACTGCGTTTCACAGGCCTTGGTAAGAGATGTTCCCGGTAGGCTGTGAGAGCACTGTGGAGAGCCAGTTGCTTTAGCTTCCCACAGAGCTGGAAGCAAGATGCTTTGGGGCCTCTCTCTCCCTTTGGACACAAGGCAGCCGTTTGCGCCTGGCAGCTCTAGGCCAATGGAGCACACCCACAGCAGAAGTTCTACTTCAGGCAGATCAGTCCTGCCCAGAAACTGCGTTTCACAGCCCTTGGTAAGAGATGTTCACGGTAGGCTGTGAGAGCACTGGGCAGAACCAGTTGTTTTTTAGCTTCCCAAAGTGCTGGAGGCAAGATGCTTTGGGGCCTCTCTCACCCTTTGGAAACAAGGCAGCCCTTAGGTCCTGGTAGCTCTAGGCCTATGTAGCACAACCAGAACAGAAGTTCTACTTCAGCCAGGTCAGGCCTGCCAAGAAACTGCGTTTCACAGGCCTTTCAAAGAGATGTTCTCTTAGGCTGTAAGAGCACTGGGCAGAGCCAGCTGTTTCTTAGCTTCCCGAAGAGCTGGGAGCAAGATGCTTTGGGTCCACTCTCCGTCTTTGGAAACAAGGCAGCCCTTTGGGCCTGGCAGCTCTAGGGCAATGGAGCACACCCAGAGCAGAAGTTCTACTTCAGCCAGATCAGGCCTGCCAGGAAACTGCGTTTCACAGGCCTTGGTAAGAGATGTTCCCGGTAGGCTGTAAGAGCACTGGGCAGAGCCAGTTGTTTCTTACCTTCCTGAAAAGCTGGAAGCAAGACGCTTGGGACCCCTCTGCCCGTTTGGGAACAAGGCAGCCTTTTGGGTCGGGAAGCTCTAGGCCAATGGAGCACACGCAGAGCAGGAGTTCTACTTCAGCCTGATCAGGCCTGCAAAGAAACAGCGTTTGACAGGCCTTGGTAAGAGATGTTCCCGGTAGGTGTAAGAGCACTGGGCAGAGCCAGTTGTTTCTGAGCTTCGCAAAGACCGGGAAGCAAGATGCTTTGGGCCTCTCTGCCCCTTGGAAACAGGGCAGCACTTGGGGCCTGGCAGCTCTAGGGCAATGGAGCACACCCAGAGCCGGAGTTCTACTTCAGCCAGATGAGGCCTGCCAAGAAACTGCGTTTCACAGGCCTTTCAAAGACATGTTCCCGGTAGGCTGTAAGAGCACGGGGCAGAGCGAGTTGGTTCTTAGCTTCCCAGAGAGCTGGAAGCAAGATGCTTTGGGGCCTCTCTGCCCCTTTGGAAACCAGGCAGCACCTTGGGCCTGGCAGCTCTAGGGCAATGGAGCACACCCAGAGCAGAAGTTCTACTTCAGCCAAATCAGGCCTGCCAGGAAACGGCGTTTCACAGGCCTTGGTAAGAGATGTTCCCGGTAGGCTGTAAGAGCACTGGGCAACGCCAGATGTTTCTTAGCTTCCCGAAGAGCTGGAAGCAAGATGCTTTGGTGCCACTCTCTCACTTTGGAATCAAGGCAGCCCTTTGGGGCAGGTAGCTCCAGGCCAGTGGAGCACACCCAGAGCAGAAGTTCTACTTCGGCCAGTTCAGGCCACCAACAAACTGCGTTTCACAGGCCTTGGTAAGAGATGTTCCCGGTAGGCTGTAAGAGCACTGGGCAACGCCAGATGTTTCGTAGCTTCCCGAAGAGCTGGAAGCAAGATGCTTTGGGGCCTCTCTGCCCCTTTGCAAACAAGGCGGCCCTTTGGGCCAGGCAGCTCTAGGCCAATGGAGCACACCCAGAGCAGAAGTTCTACTTCAGCTAGATCAGGCCACCAACAAAGTGCGTTTCACAGGCCTTGGTAAGAGATTTTCTCTCAGGCTGTAAGAGCACCGGGCAGAGCCAGTTGTTTCTTAGCTTCCCAAAGAGCTGGAAGCAAGATGCTTTGGGGGCTCCCTGCCCCTTTGCCAACAAGGCCGACCTTTGGGCCTTTCAGCTCTAGGCCAATGGAGCACACCCAGAGCAGAAGTTCTACCTCAGCCAGATAAGGCCTGCCAAGAAACAGCGTTTCAAAGGCTTTGGTAAGAGATGTTGCCGGTACTCTGTCAGAGCACTGGGCAGAGACAGTTGTTTCTTAGCTTCCCAAAGAGCTGGAAGCAAGATGCTTTGGGGCCTCTCTGCCCCTTTGCAAACAAGGCATCCCTTTGGGCCTTTCAGCTCTAGGCCAATGGAGCACAGCCAGAGCAGAAGTCCTACTTCAGCCAGATCAGGCCTGCCAAGGAACTGCGTTTCAGAGGCCTTTGTATGTGACGTTCCCGGTAGGCTGTGAGAGCACGGTGCAGAGCCAGTTGTTTCCTTGTTTCCCAAAGAGCTGGAAGCAAGACGCTTTGGGGCCTCTCTGCCCCTTTGGAAACAAGGCAGCACGTTGGGTCTGGCAGCTCTAGGGCAATGGAGCACAACCGGAGCAGAAGTTCTACTTCTTCCAGATCAGGCCTGCCTAGAAAGTGCGTTTCACAGGCCTTGATAAGAGATGTTCTCTTAGGCTATAAGAGCACTGGGCACAGCCAGTTGTTTCTTAGCTTCCCAAGAGGTGGAAGCAAGATGCTTTGGGGCCTCTCTCCCCCTTTGGAAACAAGGCAGCCCTTTGGGCCTTTCAGCTCTAGGGCAATGGAGCACACCCAGAGCAGAAGTTCTACCTCAGCCAGATCAGGCCTGCCAAGAAACTGCTTTTCACAGGCCTTCGTAAGAGGTGTTCCCGGAAGGCTGTAAGAGTACCTGGCAGAGCGAGTTGTTTCTTAGCTTCAAAAACAGCTGGAAGCAACCTGATTTGGGGCCTCTCTCCCCCTTTGGAAACAAAGCAGCCTTTGTGCCTGGCAGCTCTAGGCCAAAGTAGCACACCCAGAGCACAAGTTCTACCTCAGCCAGATAAGGCCTGTCAAGAAGCTGCGTTTCACAGGCCTTTGTATGTGACGTTCCCGGTTGGCTTTGAGAGCACTGTGCAGAGCCAGTTGTTTTAGCTTCCCAGAGAGCAGGAAGCAAGATGCTTTGGGGCCTCTCTCACACTTTGGAAATAAAGGCAGCCCTTTGGGCCTGGCAGCCCTAGGCCAATGGAGTACACCCAGAGCAGAAGTTCTACCTCAGCCAGATCAGGCCTTCCAAGAAACTGCGTCTCACAGGCCTTTCTCTGTCACGTTGCCGGTAGGCTGTGAGAGCACTGTGCAGAGCCAGTTGTTTCTTAGCTTCCCAAAGATTTGGAAGCAAGATGCTTTGGGGACTCTCAGCCCCTTTGGAAACAAGGCGGCCCTTTGGGCCTGGCAGCTCTAGGCCAAAGTAGCACGCCCAGAGCAGGAGTTCTACTTCAGCCAGATCAGGCCTGCCAAGAAACTGCGTTTCACAGGCCTTGGTAAGAGATGTTCCCGGTAGGCTGTGAGAGCACTGTGGAGAGCCAGTTGCTTTAGCTTCCCACAGAGCTGGAAGCAAGATGCTTTGGGGCCTCTCTCTCCCTTTGGACACAAGGCAGCCGTTTGCGCCTGGCAGCTCTAGGCCAATGGAGCACACCCACAGCAGAAGTTCTACTTCAGGCAGATCAGTCCTGCCCAGAAACTGCGTTTCACAGCCCTTGGTAAGAGATGTTCACGGTAGGCTGTGAGAGCACTGGGCAGAACCAGTTGTTTTTTAGCTTCCCAAAGTGCTGGAGGCAAGATGCTTTGGGGCCTCTCTCACCCTTTGGAAACAAGGCAGCCCTTAGGTCCTGGTAGCTCTAGGCCTATGTAGCACAACCAGAACAGAAGTTCTACTTCAGCCAGGTCAGGCCTGCCAAGAAACTGCGTTTCACAGGCCTTTCAAAGAGATGTTCTCTTAGGCTGTAAGAGCACTGGGCAGAGCCAGCTGTTTCTTAGCTTCCCGAAGAGCTGGGAGCAAGATGCTTTGGGTCCACTCTCCGTCTTTGGAAACAAGGCAGCCCTTTGGGCCTGGCAGCTCTAGGGCAATGGAGCACGCCCAGAGCAGAAGTTCTACTTCAGCCAGATCAGGCCTGCCAGGAAACTGCGTTTCACAGGCCTTGGTAAGAGATGTTCCCGGTAGGCTGTAAGAGCACTGGGCAGAGCCAGTTGTTTCTTACCTTCCTGAAAAGCTGGAAGCAAGACGCTTG
Source organism: Equus asinus (assembly GCF_041296235.1). Taxonomy (NCBI): domain Eukaryota; kingdom Metazoa; phylum Chordata; class Mammalia; order Perissodactyla; family Equidae; genus Equus; species Equus asinus. The sequence continues at coordinate 3,939,484 of NW_027225523.1, forward strand.
GGACCCCTCTGCCCGTTTGGGAACAAGGCAGCCTTTTGGGTCGGGAAGCTCTAGGCCAATGGAGCACACGCAGAGCAGGAGTTCTACTTCAGCCTGATCAGGCCTGCAAAGAAACAGCGTTTGACAGGCCTTGGTAAGAGATGTTCCCGGTAGGTGTAAGAGCACTGGGCAGAGCCAGTTGTTTCTGAGCTTCGCAAAGACCGGGAAGCAAGATGCTTTGGGCCTCTCTGCCCCTTGGAAACAGGGCAGCACTTGGGGCCTGGCAGCTCTAGGGCAATGGAGCACACCCAGAGCCGGAGTTCTACTTCAGCCAGATGAGGCCTGCCAAGAAACTGCGTTTCACAGGCCTTTCAAAGACATGTTCCCGGTAGGCTGTAAGAGCACGGGGCAGAGCGAGTTGGTTCTTAGCTTCCCAGAGAGCTGGAAGCAAGATGCTTTGGGGCCTCTCTGCCCCTTTGGAAACCAGGCAGCACCTTGGGCCTGGCAGCTCTAGGGCAATGGAGCACACCCAGAGCAGAAGTTCTACTTCAGCCAAATCAGGCCTGCCAGGAAACGGCGTTTCACAGGCCTTGGTAAGAGATGTTCCCGGTAGGCTGTAAGAGCACTGGGCAACGCCAGATGTTTCTTAGCTTCCCGAAGAGCTGGAAGCAAGATGCTTTGGTGCCACTCTCTCACTTTGGAATCAAGGCAGCCCTTTGGGGCAGGTAGCTCTAGGCCAGTGGAGCACACCCAGAGCAGAAGTTCTACTTCGGCCAGTTCAGGCCACCAACAAACTGCGTTTCACAGGCCTTGGTAAGAGATGTTCCCGGTAGGCTGTAAGAGCACTGGGCAACGCCAGATGTTTCGTAGCTTCCCGAAGAGCTGGAAGCAAGATGCTTTGGGGCCTCTCTGCCCCTTTGCAAACAAGGCGGCCCTTTGGGCCAGGCAGCTCTAGGCCAATGGAGCACACCCAGAGCAGAAGTTCTACTTCAGCTAGATCAGGCCACCAACAAAGTGCGTTTCACAGGCCTTGGTAAGAGATTTTCTCTCAGGCTGTAAGAGCACCGGGCAGAGCCAGTTGTTTCTTAGCTTCCCAAAGAGCTGGAAGCAAGATGCTTTGGGGGCTCCCTGCCCCTTTGCCAACAAGGCCGACCTTTGGGCCTTTCAGCTCTAGGCCAATGGAGCACACCCAGAGCAGAAGTTCTACCTCAGCCAGATAAGGCCTGCCAAGAAACAGCGTTTCAAAGGCTTTGGTAAGAGATGTTGCCGGTACTCTGTCAGAGCACTGGGCAGAGACAGTTGTTTCTTAGCTTCCCAAAGAGCTGGAAGCAAGATGCTTTGGGGCCTCTCTGCCCCTTTGCAAACAAGGCATCCCTTTGGGCCTTTCAGCTCTAGGCCAATGGAGCACAGCCAGAGCAGAAGTCCTACTTCAGCCAGATCAGGCCTGCCAAGGAACTGCGTTTCAGAGGCCTTTGTATGTGACGTTCCCGGTAGGCTGTGAGAGCACGGTGCAGAGCCAGTTGTTTCCTTGTTTCCCAAACAGCTGGAAGCAAGACGCTTTGGGGCCTCTCTGCCCCTTTGGAAACAAGGCAGCACGTTGGGTCTGGCAGCTCTAGGGCAATGGAGCACAACCGGAGCCGAAGTTCTACTTCTTCCAGATCAGGCCTGCCTAGAAAGTGCGTTTCACAGGCCTTGATAAGAGATGTTCTCTTAGGCTATAAGAGCACTGGGCACAGCCAGTTGTTTCTTAGCTTCCCAAGAGGTGGAAGCAAGATGCTTTGGGGCCTCTCTCCCCCTTTGGAAACAAGGCAGCCCTTTGGGCCTTTCAGCTCTAGGGCAATGGAGCACACCCAGAGCAGAAGTTCTACCTCAGCCAGATCAGGCCTGCCAAGAAACTGCTTTTCACAGGCCTTCGTAAGAGGTGTTCCCGGAAGGCTGTAAGAGTACCTGGCAGAGCGAGTTGTTTCTTAGCTTCAAAAACAGCTGGAAGCAACCTGATTTGGGGCCTCTCTCCCCCTTTGGAAACAAAGCAGCCTTTGTGCCTGGCAGCTCTAGGCCAAAGTAGCACACCCAGAGCACAAGTTCTACCTCAGCCAGATAAGGCCTGTCAAGAAGCTGCGTTTCACAGGCCTTTGTATGTGACGTTCCCGGTTGGCTTTGAGAGCACTGTGCAGAGCCAGTTGTTTTAGCTTCCCAGAGAGCAGGAAGCAAGATGCTTTGGGGCCTCTCTCACACTTTGGAAATAAAGGCAGCCCTTTGGGCCTGGCAGCCCTAGGCCAATGGAGTACACCCAGAGCAGAAGTTCTACCTCAGCCAGATCAGGCCTTCCAAGAAACTGCGTCTCACAGGCCTTTCTCTGTCACGTTGCCGGTAGGCTGTGAGAGCACTGTGCAGAGCCAGTTGTTTCTTAGCTTCCCAAAGATTTGGAAGCAAGATGCTTTGGGGACTCTCAGCCCCTTTGGAAACAAGGCGGCCCTTTGGGCCTGGCAGCTCTAGGCCAAAGTAGCACGCCCAGAGCAGGAGTTCTACTTCAGCCAGATCAGGCCTGCCAAGAAACTGCGTTTCACAGGCCTTGGTAAGAGATGTTCCCGGTAGGCTGTGAGAGCACTGTGGAGAGCCAGTTGCTTTAGCTTCCCACAGAGCTGGAAGCAAGATGCTTTGGGGCCTCTCTCTCCCTTTGGACACAAGGCAGCCGTTTGCGCCTGGCAGCTCTAGGCCAATGGAGCACACCCACAGCAGAAGTTCTACTTCAGGCAGATCAGTCCTGCCCAGAAACTGCGTTTCACAGCCCTTGGTAAGAGATGTTCACGGTAGGCTGTGAGAGCACTGGGCAGAACCAGTTGTTTTTTAGCTTCCCAAAGTGCTGGAGGCAAGATGCTTTGGGGCCTCTCTCACCCTTTGGAAACAAGGCAGCCCTTAGGTCCTGGTAGCTCTAGGCCTATGTAGCACAACCAGAACAGAAGTTCTACTTCAGCCAGGTCAGGCCTGCCAAGAAACTGCGTTTCACAGGCCTTTCAAAGAGATGTTCTCTTAGGCTGTAAGAGCACTGGGCAGAGCCAGCTGTTTCTTAGCTTCCCGAAGAGCTGGGAGCAAGATGCTTTGGGTCCACTCTCCGTCTTTGGAAACAAGGCAGCCCTTTGGGCCTGGCAGCTCTAGGGCAATGGAGCACGCCCAGAGCAGAAGTTCTACTTCAGCCAGATCAGGCCTGCCAGGAAACTGCGTTTCACAGGCCTTGGTAAGAGATGTTCCCGGTAGGCTGTAAGAGCACTGGGCAGAGCCAGTTGTTTCTTACCTTCCTGAAAAGCTGGAAGCAAGACGCTTGGGACCCCTCTGCCCGTTTGGGAACAAGGCAGCCTTTTGGGTCGGGAAGCTCTAGGCCAATGGAGCACACGCAGAGCAGGAGTTCTACTTCAGCCTGATCAGGCCTGCAAAGAAACAGCGTTTGACAGGCCTTGGTAAGAGATGTTCCCGGTAGGTGTAAGAGCACTGGGCAGAGCCAGTTGTTTCTTAGCTTCGCAAAGACCGGGAAGCAAGATGCTTTGGGCCTCTCTGCCCCTTGGAAACAGGGCAGCACTTGGGGCCTGGCAGCTCTAGGGCAATGGAGCACACCCAGAGCCGGAGTTCTACTTCAGCCAGATGAGGCCTGCCAAGAAACTGCGTTTCACAGGCCTTTCAAAGACATGTTCCCGGTAGGCTGTAAGAGCACGGGGCAGAGCGAGTTGGTTCTTAGCTTCCCAGAGAGCTGGAAGCAAGATGCTTTGGGGCCTCTCTGCCCCTTTGGAAACAAGGCAGCACCTTGGGCCTGGCAGCTCTAGGGCAATGGAGCACACCCAGAGCAGAAGTTCTACTTCAGCCAAATCAGGCCTGCCAGGAAACGGCGTTTCACAGGCCTTGGTAAGAGATGTTCCCGGTAGGCTGTAAGAGCACTGGGCAACGCCAGATGTTTCTTAGCTTCCCGAAGAGCTGGAAGCAAGATGCTTTGGTGCCACTCTCTCACTTTGGAATCAAGGCAGCCCTTTGGGGCAGGTAGCTCCAGGCCAGTGGAGCACACCCAGAGCAGAAGTTCTACTTCGGCCAGTTCAGGCCACCAACAAACTGCGTTTCACAGGCCTTGGTAAGAGATGTTCCCGGTAGGCTGTAAGAGCACTGGGCAACGCCAGATGTTTCTTAGCTTCCCGAAGAGCTGGAAGCAAGATGCTTTGGGGCCTCTCTGCCCCTTTGCAAACAAGGCGGCCCTTTGGGCCAGGCAGCTCTAGGCCAATGGAGCACACCCAGAGCAGAAGTTCTACTTCAGCTAGATCAGGCCACCAACAAAGTGCGTTTCACAGGCCTTGGTAAGAGATTTTCTCTCAGGCTGTAAGAGCACCGGGCAGAGCCAGTTGTTTCTTAGCTTCCCAAAGAGCTGGAAGCAAGATGCTTTGGGGGCTCCCTGCCCCTTTGCCAACAAGGCCGACCTTTGGGCCTTTCAGCTCTAGGCCAATGGAGCACACCCAGAGCAGAAGTTCTACCTCAGCCAGATAAGGCCTGCCAAGAAACAGCGTTTCAAAGGCTTTGGTAAGAGATGTTGCCGGTACTCTGTCAGAGCACTGGGCAGAGACAGTTGTTTCTTAGCTTCCCAAAGAGCTGGAAGCAAGATGCTTTGGGGCCTCTCTGCCCCTTTGCAAACAAGGCATCCCTTTGGGCCTTTCAGCTCTAGGCCAATGGAGCACAGCCAGAGCAGAAGTCCTACTTCAGCCAGATCAGGCCTGCCAAGGAACTGCGTTTCAGAGGCCTTTGTATGTGACGTTCCCGGTAGGCTGTGAGAGCACGGTGCAGAGCCAGTTGTTTCCTTGTTTCCCAAACAGCTGGAAGCAAGACGCTTTGGGGCCTCTCTGCCCCTTTGGAAACAAGGCAGCACGTTGGGTCTGGCAGCTCTAGGGCAATGGAGCACAACCGGAGCAGAAGTTCTACTTCTTCCAGATCAGGCCTGCCTAGAAAGTGCGTTTCACAGGCCTTGATAAGAGATGTTCTCTTAGGCTATAAGAGCACTGGGCACAGCCAGTTGTTTCTTAGCTTCCCAAGAGGTGGAAGCAAGATGCTTTGGGGCCTCTCTCCCCCTTTGGAAACAAGGCAGCCCTTTGGGCCTTTCAGCTCTAGGGCAATGGAGCACACCCAGAGCAGAAGTTCTACCTCAGCCAGATCAGGCCTGCCAAGAAACTGCTTTTCACAGGCCTTCGTAAGAGGTGTTCCCGGAAGGCTGTAAGAGTACCTGGCAGAGCGAGTTGTTTCTTAGCTTCAAAAACAGCTGGAAGCAACCTGATTTGGGGCCTCTCTCCCCCTTTGGAAACAAAGCAGCCTTTGTGCCTGGCAGCTCTAGGCCAAAGTAGCACACCCAGAGCACAAGTTCTACCTCAGCCAGATAAGGCCTGTCAAGAAGCTGCGTTTCACAGGCCTTTGTATGTGACGTTCCCGGTTGGCTTTGAGAGCACTGTGCAGAGCCAGTTGTTTTAGCTTCCCAGAGAGCAGGAAGCAAGATGCTTTGGGGCCTCTCTCACACTTTGGAAATAAAGGCAGCCCTTTGGGCCTGGCAGCCCTAGGCCAATGGAGTACACCCAGAGCAGAAGTTCTACCTCAGCCAGATCAGGCCTTCCAAGAAACTGCGTCTCACAGGCCTTTCTCTGTCACGTTGCCGGTAGGCTGTGAGAGCACTGTGCAGAGCCAGTTGTTTCTTAGCTTCCCAAAGATTTGGAAGCAAGATGCTTTGGGGACTCTCAGCCCCTTTGGAAACAAGGCGGCCCTTTGGGCCTGGCAGCTCTAGGCCAAAGTAGCACGCCCAGAGCAGGAGTTCTACTTCAGCCAGATCAGGCCTGCCAAGAAACTGCGTTTCACAGGCCTTGGTAAGAGATGTTCCCGGTAGGCTGTGAGAGCACTGTGGAGAGCCAGTTGCTTTAGCTTCCCACAGAGCTGGAAGCAAGATGCTTTGGGGCCTCTCTCTCCCTTTGGACACAAGGCAGCCGTTTGCGCCTGGCAGCTCTAGGCCAATGGAGCACACCCACAGCAGAAGTTCTACTTCAGGCAGATCAGTCCTGCCCAGAAACTGCGTTTCACAGCCCTTGGTAAGAGATGTTCACGGTAGGCTGTGAGAGCACTGGGCAGAACCAGTTGTTTTTTAGCTTCCCAAAGTGCTGGAGGCAAGATGCTTTGGGGCCTCTCTCACCCTTTGGAAACAAGGCAGCCCTTAGGTCCTGGTAGCTCTAGGCCTATGTAGCACAACCAGAACAGAAGTTCTACTTCAGCCAGGTCAGGCCTGCCAAGAAACTGCGTTTCACAGGCCTTTCAAAGAGATGTTCTCTTAGGCTGTAAGAGCACTGGGCAGAGCCAGCTGTTTCTTAGCTTCCCGAAGAGCTGGGAGCAAGATGCTTTGGGTCCACTCTCCGTCTTTGGAAACAAGGCAGCCCTTTGGGCCTGGCAGCTCTAGGGCAATGGAGCACACCCAGAGCAGAAGTTCTACTTCAGCCAGATCAGGCCTGCCAGGAAACTGCGTTTCACAGGCCTTGGTAAGAGATGTTCCCGGTAGGCTGTAAGAGCACTGGGCAGAGCCAGTTGTTTCTTACCTTCCTGAAAAGCTGGAAGCAAGACGCTTGGGACCCCTCTGCCCGTTTGGGAACAAGGCAGCCTTTTGGGTCGGGAAGCTCTAGGCCAATGGAGCACACGCAGAGCAGGAGTTCTACTTCAGCCTGATCAGGCCTGCAAAGAAACAGCGTTTGACAGGCCTTGGTAAGAGATGTTCCCGGTAGGTGTAAGAGCACTGGGCAGAGCCAGTTGTTTCTGAGCTTCGCAAAGACCGGGAAGCAAGATGCTTTGGGCCTCTCTGCCCCTTGGAAACAGGGCAGCACTTGGGGCCTGGCAGCTCTAGGGCAATGGAGCACACCCAGAGCCGGAGTTCTACTTCAGCCAGATGAGGCCTGCCAAGAAACTGCGTTTCACAGGCCTTTCAAAGACATGTTCCCGGTAGGCTGTAAGAGCACGGGGCAGAGCGAGTTGGTTCTTAGCTTCCCAGAGAGCTGGAAGCAAGATGCTTTGGGGCCTCTCTGCCCCTTTGGAAACCAGGCAGCACCTTGGGCCTGGCAGCTCTAGGGCAATGGAGCACACCCAGAGCAGAAGTTCTACTTCAGCCAAATCAGGCCTGCCAGGAAACGGCGTTTCACAGGCCTTGGTAAGAGATGTTCCCGGTAGGCCGTAAGAGCACTGGGCAACGCCAGATGTTTCTTAGCTTCCCGAAGAGCTGGAAGCAAGATGCTTTGGTGCCACTCTCTCACTTTGGAATCAAGGCAGCCCTTTGGGGCAGGTAGCTCCAGGCCAGTGGAGCACACCCAGAGCAGAAGTTCTACTTCGGCCAGTTCAGGCCACCAACAAACTGCGTTTCACAGGCCTTGGTAAGAGATGTTCCCGGTAGGCTGTAAGAGCACTGGGCAACGCCAGATGTTTCGTAGCTTCCCGAAGAGCTGGAAGCAAGATGCTTTGGGGCCTCTCTGCCCCTTTGCAAACAAGGCGGCCCTTTGGGCCAGGCAGCTCTAGGCCAATGGAGCACACCCAGAGCAGAAGTTCTACTTCAGCTAGATCAGGCCACCAACAAAGTGCGTTTCACAGGCCTTGGTAAGAGATTTTCTCTCAGGCTGTAAGAGCACCGGGCAGAGCCAGTTGTTTCTTAGCTTCCCAAAGAGCTGGAAGCAAGATGCTTTGGGGGCTCCCTGCCCCTTTGCCAACAAGGCCGACCTTTGGGCCTTTCAGCTCTAGGCCAATGGAGCACACCCAGAGCAGAAGTTCTACCTCAGCCAGATAAGGCCTGCCAAGAAACAGCGTTTCAAAGGCTTTGGTAAGAGATGTTGCCGGTACTCTGTCAGAGCACTGGGCAGAGACAGTTGTTTCTTAGCTTCCCAAAGAGCTGGAAGCAAGATGCTTTGGGGCCTCTCTGCCCCTTTGCAAACAAGGCATCCCTTTGGGCCTTTCAGCTCTAGGCCAATGGAGCACAGCCAGAGCAGAAGTCCTACTTCAGCCAGATCAGGCCTGCCAAGGAACTGCGTTTCAGAGGCCTTTGTATGTGACGTTCCCAGTAGGCTGTGAGAGCACGGTGCAGAGCCAGTTGTTTCCTTGTTTCCCAAACAGCTGGAAGCAAGACGCTTTGGGGCCTCTCTGCCCCTTTGGAAACAAGGCAGCACGTTGGGTCTGGCAGCTCTAGGGCAATGGAGCACAACCAGAGCCGAAGTTCTACTTCTTCCAGATCAGGCCTGCCTAGACAGTGCGTTTCACAGGCCTTGATAAGAGATGTTCTCTTAGGCTATAAGAGCACTGGGCACAGCCAGTTGTTTCTTAGCTTCCCAAGAGGTGGAAGCAAGATGCTTTGGGGCCTCTCTCCCCCTTTGGAAACAAGGCAGCCCTTTGGGCCTTTCAGCTCTAGGGCAATGGAGCACACCCAGAGCAGAAGTTCTACCTCAGCCAGATCAGGCCTGCCAAGAAACTGCTTTTCACAGGCCTTCGTAAGAGGTGTTCCCGGAAGGCTGTAAGAGTACCTGGCAGAGCGAGTTGTTTCTTAGCTTCAAAAACAGCTGGAAGCAACCTGATTTGGGGCCTCTCTCCCCCTTTGGAAACAAAGCAGCCTTTGTGCCTGGCAGCTCTAGGCCAAAGTAGCACACCCAGAGCACAAGTTCTACCTCAGCCAGATAAGGCCTGTCAAGAAGCTGCGTTTCACAGGCCTTTGTATGTGACGTTCCCGGTTGGCTTTGAGAGCACTGTGCAGAGCCAGTTGTTTTAGCTTCCCAGAGAGCAGGAAGCAAGATGCTTTGGGGCCTCTCTCACACTTTGGAAATAAAGGCAGCCCTTTGGGCCTGGCAGCCCTAGGCCAATGGAGTACACCCAGAGCAGAAGTTCTACCTCAGCCAGATCAGGCCTTCCAAGAAACTGCGTCTCACAGGCCTTTCTCTGTCACGTTGCCGGTAGGCTGTGAGAGCACTGTGCAGAGCCAGTTGTTTCTTAGCTTCCCAAAGATTTGGAAGCAAGATGCTTTGGGGACTCTCAGCCCCTTTGGAAACAAGGCGGCCCTTTGGGCCTGGCAGCTCTAGGCCAAAGTAGCACGCCCAGAGCAGGAGTTCTACTTCAGCCAGATCAGGCCTGCCAAGAAACTGCGTTTCACAGGCCTTGGTAAGAGATGTTCCCGGTAGGCTGTGAGAGCACTGTGGAGAGCCAGTTGCTTTAGCTTCCCACAGAGCTGGAAGCAAGATGCTTTGGGGCCTCTCTCTCCCTTTGGACACAAGGCAGCCGTTTGCGCCTGGCAGCTCTAGGCCAATGGAGCACACCCACAGCAGAAGTTCTACTTCAGGCAGATCAGTCCTGCCCAGAAACTGCGTTTCACAGCCCTTGGTAAGAGATGTTCACGGTAGGCTGTGAGAGCACTGGGCAGAACCAGTTGTTTTTTAGCTTCCCAAAGTGCTGGAGGCAAGATGCTTTGGGGCCTCTCTCACCCTTTGGAAACAAGGCAGCCCTTAGGTCCTGGTAGCTCTAGGCCTATGTAGCACAACCAGAACAGAAGTTCTACTTCAGCCAGGTCAGGCCTGCCAAGAAACTGCGTTTCACAGGCCTTTCAAAGAGATGTTCTCTTAGGCTGTAAGAGCACTGGGCAGAGCCAGCTGTTTCTTAGCTTCCCGAAGAGCTGGGAGCAAGATGCTTTGGGTCCACTCTCCGTCTTTGGAAACAAGGCAGCCCTTTGGGCCTGGCAGCTCTAGGGCAATGGAGCACGCCCAGAGCAGAAGTTCTACTTCAGCCAGATCAGGCCTGCCAGGAAACTGCGTTTCACAGGCCTTGGTAAGAGATGTTCCCGGTAGGCTGTAAGAGCACTGGGCAGAGCCAGTTGTTTCTTACCTTCCTGAAAAGCTGGAAGCAAGACGCTTGGGACCCCTCTGCCCGTTTGGGAACAAGGCAGCCTTTTGGGTCGGGAAGCTCTAGGCCAATGGAGCACACGCAGAGCAGGAGTTCTACTTCAGCCTGATCAGGCCTGCAAAGAAACAGCGTTTGACAGGCCTTGGTAAGAGATGTTCCCGGTAGGTGTAAGAGCACTGGGCAGAGCCAGTTGTTTCTTAGCTTCGCAAAGACCGGGAAGCAAGATGCTTTGGGCCTCTCTGCCCCTTGGAAACAGGGCAGCACTTGGGGCCTGGCAGCTCTAGGGCAATGGAGCACACCCAGAGCCGGAGTTCTACTTCAGCCAGATGAGGCCTGCCAAGAAACTGCGTTTCACAGGCCTTTCAAAGACATGTTCCCGGTAGGCTGTAAGAGCACGGGGCAGAGCGAGTTGGTTCTTAGCTTCCCAGAGAGCTGGAAGCAAGATGCTTTGGGGCCTCTCTGCCCCTTTGGAAACAAGGCAGCACCTTGGGCCTGGCAGCTCTAGGGCAATGGAGCACACCCAGAGCAGAAGTTCTACTTCAGCCAAATCAGGCCTGCCAGGAAACGGCGTTTCACAGGCCTTGGTAAGAGATGTTCCCGGTAGGCTGTAAGAGCACTGGGCAACGCCAGATGTTTCTTAGCTTCCCGAAGAGCTGGAAGCAAGATGCTTTGGTGCCACTCTCTCACTTTGGAATCAAGGCAGCCCTTTGGGGCAGGTAGCTCCAGGCCAGTGGAGCACACCCAGAGCAGAAGTTCTACTTCGGCCAGTTCAGGCCACCAACAAACTGCGTTTCACAGGCCTTGGTAAGAGATGTTCCCGGTAGGCTGTAAGAGCACTGGGCAACGCCAGATGTTTCTTAGCTTCCCGAAGAGCTGGAAGCAAGATGCTTTGGGGCCTCTCTGCCCCTTTGCAAACAAGGCGGCCCTTTGGGCCAGGCAGCTCTAGGCCAATGGAGCACACCCAGAGCAGAAGTTCTACTTCAGCTAGATCAGGCCACCAACAAAGTGCGTTTCACAGGCCTTGGTAAGAGATTTTCTCTCAGGCTGTAAGAGCACCGGGCAGAGCCAGTTGTTTCTTAGCTTCCCAAAGAGCTGGAAGCAAGATGCTTTGGGGGCTCCCTGCCCCTTTGCCAACAAGGCCGACCTTTGGGCCTTTCAGCTCTAGGCCAATGGAGCACACCCAGAGCAGAAGTTCTACCTCAGCCAGATAAGGCCTGCCAAGAAACTGCGTTTCAAAGGCTTTGGTAAGAGATGTTGCCGGTACTCTGTCAGAGCACTGGGCAGAGCCAGTTGTTTCTTAGCTTCCCAAAGAGCTGGAAGCAAGATGCTTTGGGGGCTCCCTGCCCCTTTGCCAACAAGGCCGACCTTTGGGCCTTTCAGCTCTAGGCCAATGGAGCACACCCAGAGCAGAAGTTCTACCTCAGCCAGATAAGGCCTGCCAAGAAACAGCGTTTCAAAGGCTTTGGTAAGAGATGTTGCCGGTACTCTGTCAGAGCACTGGGCAGAGACAGTTGTTTCTTAGCTTCCCAAAGAGCTGGAAGCAAGATGCTTTGGGGCCTCTCTGCCCCTTTGCAAACAAGGCATCCCTTTGGGCCTTTCAGCTCTAGGCCAATGGAGCACAGCCAGAGCAGAAGTCCTACTTCAGCCAGATCAGGCCTGCCAAGGAACTGCGTTTCAGAGGCCTTTGTATGTGACGTTCCCGGTAGGCTGTGAGAGCACGGTGCAGAGCCAGTTGTTTCCTTGTTTCCCAAACAGCTGGAAGCAAGACGCTTTGGGGCCTCTCTGCCCCTTTGGAAACAAGGCAGCACGTTGGGTCTGGCAGCTCTAGGGCAATGGAGCACAACCAGAGCCGAAGTTCTACTTCTTCCAGATCAGGCCTGCCTAGACAGTGCGTTTCACAGGCCTTGATAAGAGATGTTCTCTTAGGCTATAAGAGCACTGGGCACAGCCAGTTGTTTCTTAGCTTCCCAAGAGGTGGAAGCAAGATGCTTTGGGGCCTCTCTCCCCCTTTGGAAACAAGGCAGCCCTTTGGGCCTTTCAGCTCTAGGGCAATGGAGCACACCCAGAGCAGAAGTTCTACCTCAGCCAGATCAGGCCTGCCAAGAAACTGCTTTTCACAGGCCTTCGTAAGAGGTGTTCCCGGAAGGCTGTAAGAGTACCTGGCAGAGCGAGTTGTTTCTTAGCTTCAAAAACAGCTGGAAGCAACCTGATTTGGGGCCTCTCTCCCCCTTTGGAAACAAAGCAGCCTTTGTGCCTGGCAGCTCTAGGCCAAAGTAGCACACCCAGAGCACAAGTTCTACCTCAGCCAGATAAGGCCTGTCAAGAAGCTGCGTTTCACAGGCCTTTGTATGTGACGTTCCCGGTTGGCTTTGAGAGCACTGTGCAGAGCCAGTTGTTTTAGCTTCCCAGAGAGCAGGAAGCAAGATGCTTTGGGGCCTCTCTCACACTTTGGAAATAAAGGCAGCCCTTTGGGCCTGGCAGCCCTAGGCCAATGGAGTACACCCAGAGCAGAAGTTCTACCTCAGCCAGATCAGGCCTTCCAAGAAACTGCGTCTCACAGGCCTTTCTCTGTCACGTTGCCGGTAGGCTGTGAGAGCACTGTGCAGAGCCAGTTGTTTCTTAGCTTCCCAAAGATTTGGAAGCAAGATGCTTTGGGGACTCTCAGCCCCTTTGGAAACAAGGCAGCCCTTTGGGCCTGGCAGCTCTAGGCCAAAGTAGCACGCCCAGAGCAGGAGTTCTACTTCAGCCAGATCAGGCCTGCCAAGAAACTGCGTTTCACAGGCCTTGGTAAGAGATGTTCCCGGTAGGCTGTGAGAGCACTGTGGAGAGCCAGTTGCTTTAGCTTCCCACAGAGCTGGAAGCAAGATGCTTTGGGGCCTCTCTCTCCCTTTGGACACAAGGCAGCCGTTTGCGCCTGGCAGCTCTAGGCCAATGGAGCACACCCACAGCAGAAGTTCTACTTCAGGCAGATCAGTCCTGCCCAGAAACTGCGTTTCACAGCCCTTGGTAAGAGATGTTCACGGTAGGCTGTGAGAGCACTGGGCAGAACCAGTTGTTTTTTAGCTTCCCAAAGTGCTGGAGGCAAGATGCTTTGGGGCCTCTCTCACCCTTTGGAAACAAGGCAGCCCTTAGGTCCTGGTAGCTCTAGGCCTATGTAGCACAACCAGAACAGAAGTTCTACTTCAGCCAGGTCAGGCCTGCCAAGAAACTGCGTTTCACAGGCCTTTCAAAGAGATGTTCTCTTAGGCTGTAAGAGCACTGGGCAGAGCCAGCTGTTTCTTAGCTTCCCGAAGAGCTGGGAGCAAGATGCTTTGGGTCCACTCTCCGTCTTTGGAAACAAGGCAGCCCTTTGGGCCTGGCAGCTCTAGGGCAATGGAGCACACCCAGAGCAGAAGTTCTACTTCAGCCAGATCAGGCCTGCCAGGAAACTGCGTTTCACAGGCCTTGGTAAGAGATGTTCCCGGTAGGCTGTAAGAGCACTGGGCAGAGCCAGTTGTTTCTTACCTTCCTGAAAAGCTGGAAGCAAGACGCTTGGGACCCCTCTGCCCGTTTGGGAACAAGGCAGCCTTTTGGGTCGGGAAGCTCTAGGCCAATGGAGCACACGCAGAGCAGGAGTTCTACTTCAGCCTGATCAGGCCTGCAAAGAAACAGCGTTTGACAGGCCTTGGTAAGAGATGTTCCCGGTAGGTGTAAGTGCACTGGGCAGAGCCAGTTGTTTCTTAGCTTCGCAAAGACCGGGAAGCAAGATGCTTTGGGCCTCTCTGCCCCTTGGAAACAGGGCAGCACTTGGGGCCTGGCAGCTCTAGGGCAATGGAGCACACCCAGAGCCGGAGTTCTACTTCAGCCAGATGAGGCCTGCCAAGAAACTGCGTTTCACAGGCCTTTCAAAGACATGTTCCCGGTAGGCTGTAAGAGCACGGGGCAGAGCGAGTTGGTTCTTAGCTTCCCAGAGAGCTGGAAGCAAGATGCTTTGGGGCCTCTCTGCCCCTTTGGAAACAAGGCAGCACCTTGGGCCTGGCAGCTCTAGGGCAATGGAGCACACCCAGAGCAGAAGTTCTACTTCAGCCAAATCAGGCCTGCCAGGAAACGGCGTTTCACAGGCCTTGGTAAGAGATGTTCCCGGTAGGCTGTAAGAGCACTGGGCAACGCCAGATGTTTCTTAGCTTCCCGAAGAGCTGGAAGCAAGATGCTTTGGTGCCACTCTCTCACTTTGGAATCAAGGCAGCCCTTTGGGGCAGGTAGCTCCAGGCCAGTGGAGCACACCCAGAGCAGAAGTTCTACTTCGGCCAGTTCAGGCCACCAACAAACTGCGTTTCACAGGCCTTGGTAAGAGATGTTCCCGGTAGGCTGTAAGAGCACTGGGCAACGCCAGATGTTTCGTAGCTTCCCGAAGAGCTGGAAGCAAGATGCTTTGGGGCCTCTCTGCCCCTTTGCAAACAAGGCGGCCCTTTGGGCCAGGCAGCTCTAGGCCAATGGAGCACACCCAGAGCAGAAGTTCTACTTCAGCTAGATCAGGCCACCAACAAAGTGCGTTTCACAGGCCTTGGTAAGAGATTTTCTCTCAGGCTGTAAGAGCACCGGGCAGAGCCAGTTGTTTCTTAGCTTCCCAAAGAGCTGGAAGCAAGATGCTTTGGGGGCTCCCTGCCCCTTTGCCAACAAGGCCGACCTTTGGGCCTTTCAGCTCTAGGCCAATGGAGCACACCCAGAGCAGAAGTTCTACCTCAGCCAGATAAGGCCTGCCAAGAAACTGCGTTTCAAAGGCTTTGGTAAGAGATGTTGCCGGTACTCTGTCAGAGCACTGGGCAGAGCCAGTTGTTTCTTAGCTTCCCAAAGAGCTGGAAGCAAGATGCTTTGGGGGCTCCCTGCCCCTTTGCCAACAAGGCCGACCTTTGGGCCTTTCAGCTCTAGGCCAATGGAGCACACCCAGAGCAGAAGTTCTACCTCAGCCAGATCAGGCCTGCCGAGGAACTGCGTTTCAGAGGCCTTTGTATGTGACGTTCCCGGTAGGCTGTGAGAGCACGGTGCAGAGCCAGTTGTTTCCTTGTTTCCCAAACAGCTGGAAGCAAGACGCTTTGGGGCCTCTCTGCCCCTTTGGAAACAAGGCAGCACGTTGGGTCTGGCAGCTCTAGGGCAATGGAGCACAACCAGAGCCGAAGTTCTACTTCTTCCACATCAGGCCTGCCTAGAAAGTGCGTTTCACAGGCCTTGATAAGAGATGTTCTCTTAGGCTATAAGAGCACTGGGCACAGCCAGTTGTTTCTTAGCTTCCCAAGAGGTGGAAGCAAGATGCTTTGGGGCCTCTCTCCCCCTTTGGAAACAAGGCAGCCCTTTGGGCCTTTCAGCTCTAGGGCAATGGAGCACACCCAGAGCAGAAGTTCTACCTCAGCCAGATCAGGCCTGCCAAGAAACTGCTTTTCACAGGCCTTCGTAAGAGGTGTTCCCGGAAGGCTGTAAGAGTACCTGGCAGAGCGAGTTGTTTCTTAGCTTCAAAAACAGCTGGAAGCAACCTGATTTGGGGCCTCTCTCCCCCTTTGGAAACAAAGCAGCCTTTGTGCCTGGCAGCTCTAGGCCAAAGTAGCACACCCAGAGCACAAGTTCTACCTCAGCCAGATAAGGCCTGTCAAGAAGCTGCGTTTCACAGGCCTTTGTATGTGACGTTCCCGGTTGGCTTTGAGAGCACTGTGCAGAGCCAGTTGTTTTAGCTTCCCAGAGAGCAGGAAGCAAGATGCTTTGGGGCCTCTCTCACACTTTGGAAATAAAGGCAGCCCTTTGGGCCTGGCAGCCCTAGGCCAATGGAGTACACCCAGAGCAGAAGTTCTACCTCAGCCAGATCAGGCCTTCCAAGAAACTGCGTCTCACAGGCCTTTCTCTGTCACGTTGCCGGTAGGCTGTGAGAGCACTGTGCAGAGCCAGTTGTTTCTTAGCTTCCCAAAGATTTGGAAGCAAGATGCTTTGGGGACTCTCAGCCCCTTTGGAAACAAGGCGGCCCTTTGGGCCTGGCAGCTCTAGGCCAAAGTAGCACGCCCAGAGCAGGAGTTCTACTTCAGCCAGATCAGGCCTGCCAAGAAACTGCGTTTCACAGGCCTTGGTAAGAGATGTTCCCGGTAGGCTGTGAGAGCACTGTGGAGAGCCAGTTGCTTTAGCTTCCCACAGAGCTGGAAGCAAGATGCTTTGGGGCCTCTCTCTCCCTTTGGACACAAGGCAGCCGTTTGCGCCTGGCAGCTCTAGGCCAATGGAGCACACCCACAGCAGAAGTTCTACTTCAGGCAGATCAGTCCTGCCCAGAAACTGCGTTTCACAGCCCTTGGTAAGAGATGTTCATGGTAGGCTGTGAGAGCACTGGGCAGAACCAGTTGTTTTTTAGCTTCCCAAAGTGCTGGAGGCAAGATGCTTTGGGGCCTCTCTCACCCTTTGGAAACAAGGCAGCCCTTAGGTCCTGGTAGCTCTAGGCCTATGTAGCACAACCAGAACAGAAGTTCTACTTCAGCCAGGTCAGGCCTGCCAAGAAACTGCGTTTCACAGGCCTTTCAAAGAGATGTTCTCTTAGGCTGTAAGAGCACTGGGCAGAGCCAGCTGTTTCTTAGCTTCCCGAAGAGCTGGGAGCAAGATGCTTTGGGTCCACTCTCCGTCTTTGGAAACAAGGCAGCCCATTGGGCCTGGCAGCTCTAGGGCAATGGAGCACACCCAGAGCAGAAGTTCTACTTCAGCCAGATCAGGCCTGCCAGGAAACTGCGTTTCACAGGCCTTGGTAAGAGATGTTCCCGGTAGGCTGTAAGAGCACTGGGCAGAGCCAGTTGTTTCTTACCTTCCTGAAAAGCTGGAAGCAAGACGCTTGGGACCCCTCTGCCCGTTTGGGAACAAGGCAGCCTTTTGGGTCGGGAAGCTCTAGGCCAATGGAGCACACGCAGAGCAGGAGTTCTACTTCAGCCTGATCAGGCCTGCAAAGAAACAGCGTTTGACAGGCCTTGGTAAGAGATGTTCCCGGTAGGTGTAAGTGCACTGGGCAGAGCCAGTTGTTTCTTAGCTTCGCAAAGACCGGGAAGCAAGATGCTTTGGGCCTCTCTGCCCCTTGGAAACAGGGCAGCACTTGGGGCCTGGCAGCTCTAGGGCAATGGAGCACACCCAGAGCCGGAGTTCTACTTCAGCCAGATGAGGCCTGCCAAGAAACTGCGTTTCACAGGCCTTTCAAAGACATGTTCCCGGTAGGCTGTAAGAGCACGGGGCAGAGCGAGTTGGTTCTTAGCTTCCCAGAGAGCTGGAAGCAAGATGCTTTGGGGCCTCTCTGCCCCTTTGGAAACAAGGCAGCACCTTGGGCCTGGCAGCTCTAGGGCAATGGAGCACACCCAGAGCAGAAGTTCTACTTCAGCCAAATCAGGCCTGCCAGGAAACGGCGTTTCACAGGCCTTGGTAAGAGATGTTCCCGGTAGGCTGTAAGAGCACTGGGCAACGCCAGATGTTTCTTAGCTTCCCGAAGAGCTGGAAGCAAGATGCTTTGGTGCCACTCTCTCACTTTGGAATCAAGGCAGCCCTTTGGGGCAGGTAGCTCCAGGCCAGTGGAGCACACCCAGAGCAGAAGTTCTACTTCGGCCAGTTCAGGCCACCAACAAACTGCGTTTCACAGGCCTTGGTAAGAGATGTTCCCGGTAGGCTGTAAGAGCACTGGGCAACGCCAGATGTTTCTTAGCTTCCCGAAGAGCTGGAAGCAAGATGCTTTGGGGCCTCTCTGCCCCTTTGCAAACAAGGCGGCCCTTTGGGCCAGGCAGCTCTAGGCCAATGGAGCACACCCAGAGCAGAAGTTCTACTTCAGCTAGATCAGGCCACCAACAAAGTGCGTTTCACAGGCCTTGGTAAGAGATTTTCTCTCAGGCTGTAAGAGCACCGGGCAGAGCCAGTTGTTTCTTAGCTTCCCAAAGAGCTGGAAGCAAGATGCTTTGGGGGCTCCCTGCCCCTTTGCCAACAAGGCCGACCTTTGGGCCTTTCAGCTCTAGGCCAATGGAGCACACCCAGAGCAGAAGTTCTACCTCAGCCAGATAAGGCCTGCCAAGAAACAGCGTTTCAAAGGCTTTGGTAAGAGATGTTGCCGGTACTCTGTCAGAGCACTGGGCAGAGACAGTTGTTTCTTAGCTTCCCAAAGAGCTGGAAGCAAGATGCTTTGGGGCCTCTCTGCCCCTTTGCAAACAAGGCATCCCTTTGGGCCTTTCAGCTCTAGGCCAATGGAGCACACCCAGAGCAGAAGTCCTACTTCAGCCAGATCAGGCCTGCCAAGGAACTGCGTTTCAGAGGCCTTTGTATGTGACGTTCCCGGTAGGCTGTGAGAGCACGGTGCAGAGCCAGTTGTTTCCTTGTTTCCCAAACAGCTGGAAGCAAGACGCTTTGGGGCCTCTCTGCCCCTTTGGAAACAAGGCAGCACGTTGGGTCTGGCAGCTCTAGGGCAATGGAGCACAACCAGAGCCGAAGTTCTACTTCTTCCACATCAGGCCTGCCTAGAAAGTGCGTTTCACAGGCCTTGATAAGAGATGTTCTCTTAGGCTATAAGAGCACTGGGCACAGCCAGTTGTTTCTTAGCTTCCCAAGAGGTGGAAGAAAGATGCTTTGGGGCCTCTCTCCCCCTTTGGAAACAAGGCAGCCCTTTGGGCCTTTCAGCTCTAGGGCAATGGAGCACACCCAGAGCAGAAGTTCTACCTCAGCCAGATCAGGCCTGCCAAGAAACTGCTTTTCACAGGCCTTCGTAAGAGGTGTTCCCGGAAGGCTGTAAGAGTACCTGGCAGAGCGAGTTGTTTCTTAGCTTCAAAAACAGCTGGAAGCAACCTGATTTGGGGCCTCTCTCCCCCTTTGGAAACAAAGCAGCCTTTGTGCCTGGCAGCTCTAGGCCAAAGTAGCACACCCAGAGCACAAGTTCTACCTCAGCCAGATAAGGCCTGTCAAGAAGCTGCGTTTCACAGGCCTTTGTATGTGACGTTCCCGGTTGGCTTTGAGAGCACTGTGCAGAGCCAGTTGTTTTAGCTTCCCAGAGAGCAGGAAGCAAGATGCTTTGGGGCCTCTCTCACACTTTGGAAATAAAGGCAGCCCTTTGGGCCTGGCAGCCCTAGGCCAATGGAGTACACCCAGAGCAGAAGTTCTACCTCAGCCAGATCAGGCCTTCCAAGAAACTGCGTCTCACAGGCCTTTCTCTGTCACGTTGCCGGTAGGCTGTGAGAGCACTGTGCAGAGCCAGTTGTTTCTTAGCTTCCCAAAGATTTGGAAGCAAGATGCTTTGGGGACTCTCAGCCCCTTTGGAAACAAGGCGGCCCTTTGGGCCTGGCAGCTCTAGGCCAAAGTAGCACGCCCAGAGCAGGAGTTCTACTTCAGCCAGATCAGGCCTGCCAAGAAACTGCGTTTCACAGGCCTTGGTAAGAGATGTTCCCGGTAGGCTGTGAGAGCACTGTGGAGAGCCAGTTGCTTTAGCTTCCCACAGAGCTGGAAGCAAGATGCTTTGGGGCCTCTCTCTCCCTTTGGACACAAGGCAGCCGTTTGCGCCTGGCAGCTCTAGGCCAATGGAGCACACCCACAGCAGAAGTTCTACTTCAGGCAGATCAGTCCTGCCCAGAAACTGCGTTTCACAGCCCTTGGTAAGAGATGTTCATGGTAGGCTGTGAGAGCACTGGGCAGAACCAGTTGTTTTTTAGCTTCCCAAAGTGCTGGAGGCAAGATGCTTTGGGGCCTCTCTCACCCTTTGGAAACAAGGCAGCCCTTAGGTCCTGGTAGCTCTAGGCCTATGTAGCACAACCAGAACAGAAGTTCTACTTCAGCCAGGTCAGGCCTGCCAAGAAACTGCGTTTCACAGGCCTTTCAAAGAGATGTTCTCTTAGGCTGTAAGAGCACTGGGCAGAGCCAGCTGTTTCTTAGCTTCCCGAAGAGCTGGGAGCAAGATGCTTTGGGTCCACTCTCCGTCTTTGGAAACAAGGCAGCCCATTGGGCCTGGCAGCTCTAGGGCAATGGAGCACACCCAGAGCAGAAGTTCTACTTCAGCCAGATCAGGCCTGCCAGGAAACTGCGTTTCACAGGCCTTGGTAAGAGATGTTCCCGGTAGGCTGTAAGAGCACTGGGCAGAGCCAGTTGTTTCTTACCTTCCTGAAAAGCTGGAAGCAAGACGCTTGGGACCCCTCTGCCCGTTTGGGAACAAGGCAGCCTTTTGGGTCGGGAAGCTCTAGGCCAATGGAGCACACGCAGAGCAGGAGTTCTACTTCAGCCTGATCAGGCCTGCAAAGAAACAGCGTTTGACAGGCCTTGGTAAGAGATGTTCCCGGTAGGTGTAAGTGCACTGGGCAGAGCCAGTTGTTTCTTAGCTTCGCAAAGACCGGGAAGCAAGATGCTTTGGGCCTCTCTGCCCCTTGGAAACAGGGCAGCACTTGGGGCCTGGCAGCTCTAGGGCAATGGAGCACACCCAGAGCCGGAGTTCTACTTCAGCCAGATGAGGCCTGCCAAGAAACTGCGTTTCACAGGCCTTTCAAAGACATGTTCCCGGTAGGCTGTAAGAGCACGGGGCAGAGCGAGTTGGTTCTTAGCTTCCCAGAGAGCTGGAAGCAAGATGCTTTGGGGCCTCTCTGCCCCTTTGGAAACAAGGCAGCACCTTGGGCCTGGCAGCTCTAGGGCAATGGAGCACACCCAGAGCAGAAGTTCTACTTCAGCCAAATCAGGCCTGCCAGGAAACGGCGTTTCACAGGCCTTGGTAAGAGATGTTCCCGGTAGGCTGTAAGAGCACTGGGCAACGCCAGATGTTTCTTAGCTTCCCGAAGAGCTGGAAGCAAGATGCTTTGGTGCCACTCTCTCACTTTGGAATCAAGGCAGCCCTTTGGGGCAGGTAGCTCCAGGCCAGTGGAGCACACCCAGAGCAGAAGTTCTACTTCGGCCAGTTCAGGCCACCAACAAACTGCGTTTCACAGGCCTTGGTAAGAGATGTTCCCGGTAGGCTGTAAGAGCACTGGGCAACGCCAGATGTTTCTTAGCTTCCCGAAGAGCTGGAAGCAAGATGCTTTGGGGCCTCTCTGCCCCTTTGCAAACAAGGCGGCCCTTTGGGCCAGGCAGCTCTAGGCCAATGGAGCACACCCAGAGCAGAAGTTCTACTTCAGCTAGATCAGGCCACCAACAAAGTGCGTTTCACAGGCCTTGGTAAGAGATTTTCTCTCAGGCTGTAAGAGCACCGGGCAGAGCCAGTTGTTTCTTAGCTTCCCAAAGAGCTGGAAGCAAGATGCTTTGGGGGCTCCCTGCCCCTTTGCCAACAAGGCCGACCTTTGGGCCTTTCAGCTCTAGGCCAATGGAGCACACCCAGAGCAGAAGTTCTACCTCAGCCAGATAAGGCCTGCCAAGAAACAGCGTTTCAAAGGCTTTGGTAAGAGATGTTGCCGGTACTCTGTCAGAGCACTGGGCAGAGACAGTTGTTTCTTAGCTTCCCAAAGAGCTGGAAGCAAGATGCTTTGGGGCCTCTCTGCCCCTTTGCAAACAAGGCATCCCTTTGGGCCTTTCAGCTCTAGGCCAATGGAGCACAGCCAGAGCAGAAGTCCTACTTCAGCCAGATCAGGCCTGCCAAGGAACTGCGTTTCAGAGGCCTTTGTATGTGACGTTCCCGGTAGGCTGTGAGAGCACGGTGCAGAGCCAGTTGTTTCCTTGTTTCCCAAACAGCTGGAAGCAAGACGCTTTGGGGCCTCTCTGCCCCTTTGGAAACAAGGCAGCACGTTGGGTCTGGCAGCTCTAGGGCAATGGAGCACAACCAGAGCCGAAGTTCTACTTCTTCCACATCAGGCCTGCCTAGAAAGTGCGTTTCACAGGCCTTGATAAGAGATGTTCTCTTAGGCTATAAGAGC
Organism: Equus asinus; assembly: GCF_041296235.1. Taxonomy (NCBI): domain Eukaryota; kingdom Metazoa; phylum Chordata; class Mammalia; order Perissodactyla; family Equidae; genus Equus; species Equus asinus. Next base: position 3,961,215 of record NW_027225523.1, read on the forward strand.
ACTGGGCACAGCCAGTTGTTTCTTAGCTTCCCAAGAGGTGGAAGAAAGATGCTTTGGGGCCTCTCTCCCCCTTTGGAAACAAGGCAGCCCTTTGGGCCTTTCAGCTCTAGGGCAATGGAGCACACCCAGAGCAGAAGTTCTACCTCAGCCAGATCAGGCCTGCCAAGAAACTGCTTTTCACAGGCCTTCGTAAGAGGTGTTCCCGGAAGGCTGTAAGAGTACCTGGCAGAGCGAGTTGTTTCTTAGCTTCAAAAACAGCTGGAAGCAACATGATTTGGGGCCTCTCTCCCCCTTTGGAAACAAAGCAGCCTTTGTGCCTGGCAGCTCTAGGCCAAAGTAGCACACCCAGAGCACAAGTTCTACCTCAGCCAGATAAGGCCTGTCAAGAAGCTGCGTTTCACAGGCCTTTGTATGTGACGTTCCCGGTTGGCTTTGAGAGCACTGTGCAGAGCCAGTTGTTTTAGCTTCCCAGAGAGCAGGAAGCAAGATGCTTTGGGGCCTCTCTCACACTTTGGAAATAAAGGCAGCCCTTTGGGCCTGGCAGCCCTAGGCCAATGGAGTACACCCAGAGCAGAAGTTCTACCTCAGCCAGATCAGGCCTTCCAAGAAACTGCGTCTCACAGGCCTTTCTCTGTCACGTTGCCGGTAGGCTGTGAGAGCACTGTGCAGAGCCAGTTGTTTCTTAGCTTCCCAAAGATTTGGAAGCAAGATGCTTTGGGGACTCTCAGCCCCTTTGGAAACAAGGCGGCCCTTTGGGCCTGGCAGCTCTAGGCCAAAGTAGCACGCCCAGAGCAGGAGTTCTACTTCAGCCAGATCAGGCCTGCCAAGAAACTGCGTTTCACAGGCCTTGGTAAGAGATGTTCCCGGTAGGCTGTGAGAGCACTGTGGAGAGCCAGTTGCTTTAGCTTCCCACAGAGCTGGAAGCAAGATGCTTTGGGGCCTCTCTCTCCCTTTGGACACAAGGCAGCCGTTTGCGCCTGGCAGCTCTAGGCCAATGGAGCACACCCACAGCAGAAGTTCTACTTCAGGCAGATCAGTCCTGCCCAGAAACTGCGTTTCACAGCCCTTGGTAAGAGATGTTCATGGTAGGCTGTGAGAGCACTGGGCAGAACCAGTTGTTTTTTAGCTTCCCAAAGTGCTGGAGGCAAGATGCTTTGGGGCCTCTCTCACCCTTTGGAAACAAGGCAGCCCTTAGGTCCTGGTAGCTCTAGGCCTATGTAGCACAACCAGAACAGAAGTTCTACTTCAGCCAGGTCAGGCCTGCCAAGAAACTGCGTTTCACAGGCCTTTCAAAGAGATGTTCTCTTAGGCTGTAAGAGCACTGGGCAGAGCCAGCTGTTTCTTAGCTTCCCGAAGAGCTGGGAGCAAGATGCTTTGGGTCCACTCTCCGTCTTTGGAAACAAGGCAGCCCATTGGGCCTGGCAGCTCTAGGGCAATGGAGCACACCCAGAGCAGAAGTTCTACTTCAGCCAGATCAGGCCTGCCAGGAAACTGCGTTTCACAGGCCTTGGTAAGAGATGTTCCCGGTAGGCTGTAAGAGCACTGGGCAGAGCCAGTTGTTTCTTACCTTCCTGAAAAGCTGGAAGCAAGACGCTTGGGACCCCTCTGCCCGTTTGGGAACAAGGCAGCCTTTTGGGTCGGGAAGCTCTAGGCCAATGGAGCACACGCAGAGCAGGAGTTCTACTTCAGCCTGATCAGGCCTGCAAAGAAACAGCGTTTGACAGGCCTTGGTAAGAGATGTTCCCGGTAGGTGTAAGTGCACTGGGCAGAGCCAGTTGTTTCTTAGCTTCGCAAAGACCGGGAAGCAAGATGCTTTGGGCCTCTCTGCCCCTTGGAAACAGGGCAGCACTTGGGGCCTGGCAGCTCTAGGGCAATGGAGCACACCCAGAGCCGGAGTTCTACTTCAGCCAGATGAGGCCTGCCAAGAAACTGCGTTTCACAGGCCTTTCAAAGACATGTTCCCGGTAGGCTGTAAGAGCACGGGGCAGAGCGAGTTGGTTCTTAGCTTCCCAGAGAGCTGGAAGCAAGATGCTTTGGGGCCTCTCTGCCCCTTTGGAAACAAGGCAGCACCTTGGGCCTGGCAGCTCTAGGGCAATGGAGCACACCCAGAGCAGAAGTTCTACTTCAGCCAAATCAGGCCTGCCAGGAAACGGCGTTTCACAGGCCTTGGTAAGAGATGTTCCCGGTAGGCTGTAAGAGCACTGGGCAACGCCAGATGTTTCTTAGCTTCCCGAAGAGCTGGAAGCAAGATGCTTTGGTGCCACTCTCTCACTTTGGAATCAAGGCAGCCCTTTGGGGCAGGTAGCTCCAGGCCAGTGGAGCACACCCAGAGCAGAAGTTCTACTTCGGCCAGTTCAGGCCACCAACAAACTGCGTTTCACAGGCCTTGGTAAGAGATGTTCCCGGTAGGCTGTAAGAGCACTGGGCAACGCCAGATGTTTCTTAGCTTCCCGAAGAGCTGGAAGCAAGATGCTTTGGGGCCTCTCTGCCCCTTTGCAAACAAGGCGGCCCTTTGGGCCAGGCAGCTCTAGGCCAATGGAGCACACCCAGAGCAGAAGTTCTACTTCAGCTAGATCAGGCCACCAACAAAGTGCGTTTCACAGGCCTTGGTAAGAGATTTTCTCTCAGGCTGTAAGAGCACCGGGCAGAGCCAGTTGTTTCTTAGCTTCCCAAAGAGCTGGAAGCAAGATGCTTTGGGGGCTCCCTGCCCCTTTGCCAACAAGGCCGACCTTTGGGCCTTTCAGCTCTAGGCCAATGGAGCACACCCAGAGCAGAAGTTCTACCTCAGCCAGATAAGGCCTGCCAAGAAACAGCGTTTCAAAGGCTTTGGTAAGAGATGTTGCCGGTACTCTGTCAGAGCACTGGGCAGAGACAGTTGTTTCTTAGCTTCCCAAAGAGCTGGAAGCAAGATGCTTTGGGGCCTCTCTGCCCCTTTGCAAACAAGGCATCCCTTTGGGCCTTTCAGCTCTAGGCCAATGGAGCACAGCCAGAGCAGAAGTCCTACTTCAGCCAGATCAGGCCTGCCAAGGAACTGCGTTTCAGAGGCCTTTGTATGTGACGTTCCCGGTAGGCTGTGAGAGCACGGTGCAGAGCCAGTTGTTTCCTTGTTTCCCAAACAGCTGGAAGCAAGACGCTTTGGGGCCTCTCTGCCCCTTTGGAAACAAGGCAGCACGTTGGGTCTGGCAGCTCTAGGGCAATGGAGCACAACCAGAGCCGAAGTTCTACTTCTTCCACATCAGGCCTGCCTAGAAAGTGCGTTTCACAGGCCTTGATAAGAGATGTTCTCTTAGGCTATAAGAGCACTGGGCACAGCCAGTTGTTTCTTAGCTTCCCAAGAGGTGGAAGAAAGATGCTTTGGGGCCTCTCTCCCCCTTTGGAAACAAGGCAGCCCTTTGGGCCTTTCAGCTCTAGGGCAATGGAGCACACCCAGAGCAGAAGTTCTACCTCAGCCAGATCAGGCCTGCCAAGAAACTGCTTTTCACAGGCCTTCGTAAGAGGTGTTCCCGGAAGGCTGTAAGAGTACCTGGCAGAGCGAGTTGTTTCTTAGCTTCAAAAACAGCTGGAAGCAACATGATTTGGGGCCTCTCTCCCCCTTTGGAAACAAAGCAGCCTTTGTGCCTGGCAGCTCTAGGCCAAAGTAGCACACCCAGAGCACAAGTTCTACCTCAGCCAGATAAGGCCTGTCAAGAAGCTGCGTTTCACAGGCCTTTGTATGTGACGTTCCCGGTTGGCTTTGAGAGCACTGTGCAGAGCCAGTTGTTTTAGCTTCCCAGAGAGCAGGAAGCAAGATGCTTTGGGGCCTCTCTCACACTTTGGAAATAAAGGCAGCCCTTTGGGCCTGGCAGCCCTAGGCCAATGGAGTACACCCAGAGCAGAAGTTCTACCTCAGCCAGATCAGGCCTTCCAAGAAACTGCGTCTCACAGGCCTTTCTCTGTCACGTTGCCGGTAGGCTGTGAGAGCACTGTGCAGAGCCAGTTGTTTCTTAGCTTCCCAAAGATTTGGAAGCAAGATGCTTTGGGGACTCTCAGCCCCTTTGGAAACAAGGCGGCCCTTTGGGCCTGGCAGCTCTAGGCCAAAGTAGCACGCCCAGAGCAGGAGTTCTACTTCAGCCAGATCAGGCCTGCCAAGAAACTGCGTTTCACAGGCCTTGGTAAGAGATGTTCCCGGTAGGCTGTGAGAGCACTGTGGAGAGCCAGTTGCTTTAGCTTCCCACAGAGCTGGAAGCAAGATGCTTTGGGGCCTCTCTCTCCCTTTGGACACAAGGCAGCCGTTTGCGCCTGGCAGCTCTAGGCCAATGGAGCACACCCACAGCAGAAGTTCTACTTCAGGCAGATCAGTCCTGCCCAGAAACTGCGTTTCACAGCCCTTGGTAAGAGATGTTCATGGTAGGCTGTGAGAGCACTGGGCAGAACCAGTTGTTTTTTAGCTTCCCAAAGTGCTGGAGGCAAGATGCTTTGGGGCCTCTCTCACCCTTTGGAAACAAGGCAGCCCTTAGGTCCTGGTAGCTCTAGGCCTATGTAGCACAACCAGAACAGAAGTTCTACTTCAGCCAGGTCAGGCCTGCCAAGAAACTGCGTTTCACAGGCCTTTCAAAGAGATGTTCTCTTAGGCTGTAAGAGCACTGGGCAGAGCCAGCTGTTTCTTAGCTTCCCGAAGAGCTGGGAGCAAGATGCTTTGGGTCCACTCTCCGTCTTTGGAAACAAGGCAGCCCATTGGGCCTGGCAGCTCTAGGGCAATGGAGCACACCCAGAGCAGAAGTTCTACTTCAGCCAGATCAGGCCTGCCAGGAAACTGCGTTTCACAGGCCTTGGTAAGAGATGTTCCCGGTAGGCTGTAAGAGCACTGGGCAGAGCCAGTTGTTTCTTACCTTCCTGAAAAGCTGGAAGCAAGACGCTTGGGACCCCTCTGCCCGTTTGGGAACAAGGCAGCCTTTTGGGTCGGGAAGCTCTAGGCCAATGGAGCACACGCAGAGCAGGAGTTCTACTTCAGCCTGATCAGGCCTGCAAAGAAACAGCGTTTGACAGGCCTTGGTAAGAGATGTTCCCGGTAGGTGTAAGTGCACTGGGCAGAGCCAGTTGTTTCTTAGCTTCGCAAAGACCGGGAAGCAAGATGCTTTGGGCCTCTCTGCCCCTTGGAAACAGGGCAGCACTTGGGGCCTGGCAGCTCTAGGGCAATGGAGCACACCCAGAGCCGGAGTTCTACTTCAGCCAGATGAGGCCTGCCAAGAAACTGCGTTTCACAGGCCTTTCAAAGACATGTTCCCGGTAGGCTGTAAGAGCACGGGGCAGAGCGAGTTGGTTCTTAGCTTCCCAGAGAGCTGGAAGCAAGATGCTTTGGGGCCTCTCTGCCCCTTTGGAAACAAGGCAGCACCTTGGGCCTGGCAGCTCTAGGGCAATGGAGCACACCCAGAGCAGAAGTTCTACTTCAGCCAAATCAGGCCTGCCAGGAAACGGCGTTTCACAGGCCTTGGTAAGAGATGTTCCCGGTAGGCTGTAAGAGCACTGGGCAACGCCAGATGTTTCTTAGCTTCCCGAAGAGCTGGAAGCAAGATGCTTTGGTGCCACTCTCTCACTTTGGAATCAAGGCAGCCCTTTGGGGCAGGTAGCTCCAGGCCAGTGGAGCACACCCAGAGCAGAAGTTCTACTTCGGCCAGTTCAGGCCACCAACAAACTGCGTTTCACAGGCCTTGGTAAGAGATGTTCCCGGTAGGCTGTAAGAGCACTGGGCAACGCCAGATGTTTCTTAGCTTCCCGAAGAGCTGGAAGCAAGATGCTTTGGGGCCTCTCTGCCCCTTTGCAAACAAGGCGGCCCTTTGGGCCAGGCAGCTCTAGGCCAATGGAGCACACCCAGAGCAGAAGTTCTACTTCAGCTAGATCAGGCCACCAACAAAGTGCGTTTCACAGGCCTTGGTAAGAGATTTTCTCTCAGGCTGTAAGAGCACCGGGCAGAGCCAGTTGTTTCTTAGCTTCCCAAAGAGCTGGAAGCAAGATGCTTTGGGGGCTCCCTGCCCCTTTGCCAACAAGGCCGACCTTTGGGCCTTTCAGCTCTAGGCCAATGGAGCACACCCAGAGCAGAAGTTCTACCTCAGCCAGATAAGGCCTGCCAAGAAACAGCGTTTCAAAGGCTTTGGTAAGAGATGTTGCCGGTACTCTGTCAGAGCACTGGGCAGAGACAGTTGTTTCTTAGCTTCCCAAAGAGCTGGAAGCAAGATGCTTTGGGGCCTCTCTGCCCCTTTGCAAACAAGGCATCCCTTTGGGCCTTTCAGCTCTAGGCCAATGGAGCACAGCCAGAGCAGAAGTCCTACTTCAGCCAGATCAGGCCTGCCAAGGAACTGCGTTTCAGAGGCCTTTGTATGTGACGTTCCCGGTAGGCTGTGAGAGCACGGTGCAGAGCCAGTTGTTTCCTTGTTTCCCAAACAGCTGGAAGCAAGACGCTTTGGGGCCTCTCTGCCCCTTTGGAAACAAGGCAGCACGTTGGGTCTGGCAGCTCTAGGGCAATGGAGCACAACCAGAGCCGAAGTTCTACTTCTTCCACATCAGGCCTGCCTAGAAAGTGCGTTTCACAGGCCTTGATAAGAGATGTTCTCTTAGGCTATAAGAGCACTGGGCACAGCCAGTTGTTTCTTAGCTTCCCAAGAGGTGGAAGAAAGATGCTTTGGGGCCTCTCTCCCCCTTTGGAAACAAGGCAGCCCTTTGGGCCTTTCAGCTCTAGGGCAATGGAGCACACCCAGAGCAGAAGTTCTACCTCAGCCAGATCAGGCCTGCCAAGAAACTGCTTTTCACAGGCCTTCGTAAGAGGTGTTCCCGGAAGGCTGTAAGAGTACCTGGCAGAGCGAGTTGTTTCTTAGCTTCAAAAACAGCTGGAAGCAACATGATTTGGGGCCTCTCTCCCCCTTTGGAAACAAAGCAGCCTTTGTGCCTGGCAGCTCTAGGCCAAAGTAGCACACCCAGAGCACAAGTTCTACCTCAGCCAGATAAGGCCTGTCAAGAAGCTGCGTTTCACAGGCCTTTGTATGTGACGTTCCCGGTTGGCTTTGAGAGCACTGTGCAGAGCCAGTTGTTTTAGCTTCCCAGAGAGCAGGAAGCAAGATGCTTTGGGGCCTCTCTCACACTTTGGAAATAAAGGCAGCCCTTTGGGCCTGGCAGCCCTAGGCCAATGGAGTACACCCAGAGCAGAAGTTCTACCTCAGCCAGATCAGGCCTTCCAAGAAACTGCGTCTCACAGGCCTTTCTCTGTCACGTTGCCGGTAGGCTGTGAGAGCACTGTGCAGAGCCAGTTGTTTCTTAGCTTCCCAAAGATTTGGAAGCAAGATGCTTTGGGGACTCTCAGCCCCTTTGGAAACAAGGCGGCCCTTTGGGCCTGGCAGCTCTAGGCCAAAGTAGCACGCCCAGAGCAGGAGTTCTACTTCAGCCAGATCAGGCCTGCCACGAAACTGCGTTTCACAGGCCTTGGTAAGAGATGTTCCCGGTAGGCTGTGAGAGCACTGTGGAGAGCCAGTTGCTTTAGCTTCCCACAGAGCTGGAAGCAAGATGCTTTGGGGCCTCTCTCTCCCTTTGGACACAAGGCAGCCGTTTGCGCCTGGCAGCTCTAGGCCAATGGAGCACACCCACAGCAGAAGTTCTACTTCAGGCAGATCAGTCCTGCCCAGAAACTGCGTTTCACAGCCCTTGGTAAGAGATGTTCATGGTAGGCTGTGAGAGCACTGGGCAGAACCAGTTGTTTTTTAGCTTCCCAAAGTGCTGGAGGCAAGATGCTTTGGGGCCTCTCTCACCCTTTGGAAACAAGGCAGCCCTTAGGTCCTGGTAGCTCTAGGCCTATGTAGCACAACCAGAACAGAAGTTCTACTTCAGCCAGGTCAGGCCTGCCAAGAAACTGCGTTTCACAGGCCTTTCAAAGAGATGTTCTCTTAGGCTGTAAGAGCACTGGGCAGAGCCAGCTGTTTCTTAGCTTCCCGAAGAGCTGGGAGCAAGATGCTTTGGGTCCACTCTCCGTCTTTGGAAACAAGGCAGCCCATTGGGCCTGGCAGCTCTAGGGCAATGGAGCACACCCAGAGCAGAAGTTCTACTTCAGCCAGATCAGGCCTGCCAGGAAACTGCGTTTCACAGGCCTTGGTAAGAGATGTTCCCGGTAGGCTGTAAGAGCACTGGGCAGAGCCAGTTGTTTCTTACCTTCCTGAAAAGCTGGAAGCAAGACGCTTGGGACCCCTCTGCCCGTTTGGGAACAAGGCAGCCTTTTGGGTCGGGAAGCTCTAGGCCAATGGAGCACACGCAGAGCAGGAGTTCTACTTCAGCCTGATCAGGCCTGCAAAGAAACAGCGTTTGACAGGCCTTGGTAAGAGATGTTCCCGGTAGGTGTAAGTGCACTGGGCAGAGCCAGTTGTTTCTTAGCTTCGCAAAGACCGGGAAGCAAGATGCTTTGGGCCTCTCTGCCCCTTGGAAACAGGGCAGCACTTGGGGCCTGGCAGCTCTAGGGCAATGGAGCACACCCAGAGCCGGAGTTCTACTTCAGCCAGATGAGGCCTGCCAAGAAACTGCGTTTCACAGGCCTTTCAAAGACATGTTCCCGGTAGGCTGTAAGAGCACGGGGCAGAGCGAGTTGGTTCTTAGCTTCCCAGAGAGCTGGAAGCAAGATGCTTTGGGGCCTCTCTGCCCCTTTGGAAACAAGGCAGCACCTTGGGCCTGGCAGCTCTAGGGCAATGGAGCACACCCAGAGCAGAAGTTCTACTTCAGCCAAATCAGGCCTGCCAGGAAACGGCGTTTCACAGGCCTTGGTAAGAGATGTTCCCGGTAGGCTGTAAGAGCACTGGGCAACGCCAGATGTTTCTTAGCTTCCCGAAGAGCTGGAAGCAAGATGCTTTGGTGCCACTCTCTCACTTTGGAATCAAGGCAGCCCTTTGGGGCAGGTAGCTCCAGGCCAGTGGAGCACACCCAGAGCAGAAGTTCTACTTCGGCCAGTTCAGGCCACCAACAAACTGCGTTTCACAGGCCTTGGTAAGAGATGTTCCCGGTAGGCTGTAAGAGCACTGGGCAACGCCAGATGTTTCTTAGCTTCCCGAAGAGCTGGAAGCAAGATGCTTTGGGGCCTCTCTGCCCCTTTGCAAACAAGGCGGCCCTTTGGGCCAGGCAGCTCTAGGCCAATGGAGCACACCCAGAGCAGAAGTTCTACTTCAGCTAGATCAGGCCACCAACAAAGTGCGTTTCACAGGCCTTGGTAAGAGATTTTCTCTCAGGCTGTAAGAGCACCGGGCAGAGCCAGTTGTTTCTTAGCTTCCCAAAGAGCTGGAAGCAAGATGCTTTGGGGGCTCCCTGCCCCTTTGCCAACAAGGCCGACCTTTGGGCCTTTCAGCTCTAGGCCAATGGAGCACACCCAGAGCAGAAGTTCTACCTCAGCCAGATAAGGCCTGCCAAGAAACAGCGTTTCAAAGGCTTTGGTAAGAGATGTTGCCGGTACTCTGTCAGAGCACTGGGCAGAGACAGTTGTTTCTTAGCTTCCCAAAGAGCTGGAAGCAAGATGCTTTGGGGCCTCTCTGCCCCTTTGCAAACAAGGCATCCCTTTGGGCCTTTCAGCTCTAGGCCAATGGAGCACAGCCAGAGCAGAAGTCCTACTTCAGCCAGATCAGGCCTGCCAAGGAACTGCGTTTCAGAGGCCTTTGTATGTGACGTTCCCGGTAGGCTGTGAGAGCACGGTGCAGAGCCAGTTGTTTCCTTGTTTCCCAAACAGCTGGAAGCAAGACGCTTTGGGGCCTCTCTGCCCCTTTGGAAACAAGGCAGCACGTTGGGTCTGGCAGCTCTAGGGCAATGGAGCACAACCAGAGCCGAAGTTCTACTTCTTCCACATCAGGCCTGCCTAGAAAGTGCGTTTCACAGGCCTTGATAAGAGATGTTCTCTTAGGCTATAAGAGCACTGGGCACAGCCAGTTGTTTCTTAGCTTCCCAAGAGGTGGAAGAAAGATGCTTTGGGGCCTCTCTCCCCCTTTGGAAACAAGGCAGCCCTTTGGGCCTTTCAGCTCTAGGGCAATGGAGCACACCCAGAGCAGAAGTTCTACCTCAGCCAGATCAGGCCTGCCAAGAAACTGCTTTTCACAGGCCTTCGTAAGAGGTGTTCCCGGAAGGCTGTAAGAGTACCTGGCAGAGCGAGTTGTTTCTTAGCTTCAAAAACAGCTGGAAGCAACATGATTTGGGGCCTCTCTCCCCCTTTGGAAACAAAGCAGCCTTTGTGCCTGGCAGCTCTAGGCCAAAGTAGCACACCCAGAGCACAAGTTCTACCTCAGCCAGATAAGGCCTGTCAAGAAGCTGCGTTTCACAGGCCTTTGTATGTGACGTTCCCGGTTGGCTTTGAGAGCACTGTGCAGAGCCAGTTGTTTTAGCTTCCCAGAGAGCAGGAAGCAAGATGCTTTGGGGCCTCTCTCACACTTTGGAAATAAAGGCAGCCCTTTGGGCCTGGCAGCCCTAGGCCAATGGAGTACACCCAGAGCAGAAGTTCTACCTCAGCCAGATCAGGCCTTCCAAGAAACTGCGTCTCACAGGCCTTTCTCTGTCACGTTGCCGGTAGGCTGTGAGAGCACTGTGCAGAGCCAGTTGTTTCTTAGCTTCCCAAAGATTTGGAAGCAAGATGCTTTGGGGACTCTCAGCCCCTTTGGAAACAAGGCGGCCCTTTGGGCCTGGCAGCTCTAGGCCAAAGTAGCACGCCCAGAGCAGGAGTTCTACTTCAGCCAGATCAGGCCTGCCAAGAAACTGCGTTTCACAGGCCTTGGTAAGAGATGTTCCCGGTAGGCTGTGAGAGCACTGTGGAGAGCCAGTTGCTTTAGCTTCCCACAGAGCTGGAAGCAAGATGCTTTGGGGCCTCTCTCTCCCTTTGGACACAAGGCAGCCGTTTGCGCCTGGCAGCTCTAGGCCAATGGAGCACACCCACAGCAGAAGTTCTACTTCAGGCAGATCAGTCCTGCCCAGAAACTGCGTTTCACAGCCCTTGGTAAGAGATGTTCATGGTAGGCTGTGAGAGCACTGGGCAGAACCAGTTGTTTTTTAGCTTCCCAAAGTGCTGGAGGCAAGATGCTTTGGGGCCTCTCTCACCCTTTGGAAACAAGGCAGCCCTTAGGTCCTGGTAGCTCTAGGCCTATGTAGCACAACCAGAACAGAAGTTCTACTTCAGCCAGGTCAGGCCTGCCAAGAAACTGCGTTTCACAGGCCTTTCAAAGAGATGTTCTCTTAGGCTGTAAGAGCACTGGGCAGAGCCAGCTGTTTCTTAGCTTCCCGAAGAGCTGGGAGCAAGATGCTTTGGGTCCACTCTCCGTCTTTGGAAACAAGGCAGCCCATTGGGCCTGGCAGCTCTAGGGCAATGGAGCACACCCAGAGCAGAAGTTCTACTTCAGCCAGATCAGGCCTGCCAGGAAACTGCGTTTCACAGGCCTTGGTAAGAGATGTTCCCGGTAGGCTGTAAGAGCACTGGGCAGAGCCAGTTGTTTCTTACCTTCCTGAAAAGCTGGAAGCAAGACGCTTGGGACCCCTCTGCCCGTTTGGGAACAAGGCAGCCTTTTGGGTCGGGAAGCTCTAGGCCAATGGAGCACACGCAGAGCAGGAGTTCTACTTCAGCCTGATCAGGCCTGCAAAGAAACAGCGTTTGACAGGCCTTGGTAAGAGATGTTCCCGGTAGGTGTAAGTGCACTGGGCAGAGCCAGTTGTTTCTTAGCTTCGCAAAGACCGGGAAGCAAGATGCTTTGGGCCTCTCTGCCCCTTGGAAACAGGGCAGCACTTGGGGCCTGGCAGCTCTAGGGCAATGGAGCACACCCAGAGCCGGAGTTCTACTTCAGCCAGATGAGGCCTGCCAAGAAACTGCGTTTCACAGGCCTTTCAAAGACATGTTCCCGGTAGGCTGTAAGAGCACGGGGCAGAGCGAGTTGGTTCTTAGCTTCCCAGAGAGCTGGAAGCAAGATGCTTTGGGGCCTCTCTGCCCCTTTGGAAACAAGGCAGCACCTTGGGCCTGGCAGCTCTAGGGCAATGGAGCACACCCAGAGCAGAAGTTCTACTTCAGCCAAATCAGGCCTGCCAGGAAACGGCGTTTCACAGGCCTTGGTAAGAGATGTTCCCGGTAGGCTGTAAGAGCACTGGGCAACGCCAGATGTTTCTTAGCTTCCCGAAGAGCTGGAAGCAAGATGCTTTGGTGCCACTCTCTCACTTTGGAATCAAGGCAGCCCTTTGGGGCAGGTAGCTCCAGGCCAGTGGAGCACACCCAGAGCAGAAGTTCTACTTCGGCCAGTTCAGGCCACCAACAAACTGCGTTTCACAGGCCTTGGTAAGAGATGTTCCCGGTAGGCTGTAAGAGCACTGGGCAACGCCAGATGTTTCTTAGCTTCCCGAAGAGCTGGAAGCAAGATGCTTTGGGGCCTCTCTGCCCCTTTGCAAACAAGGCGGCCCTTTGGGCCAGGCAGCTCTAGGCCAATGGAGCACACCCAGAGCAGAAGTTCTACTTCAGCTAGATCAGGCCACCAACAAAGTGCGTTTCACAGGCCTTGGTAAGAGATTTTCTCTCAGGCTGTAAGAGCACCGGGCAGAGCCAGTTGTTTCTTAGCTTCCCAAAGAGCTGGAAGCAAGATGCTTTGGGGGCTCCCTGCCCCTTTGCCAACAAGGCCGACCTTTGGGCCTTTCAGCTCTAGGCCAATGGAGCACACCCAGAGCAGAAGTTCTACCTCAGCCAGATAAGGCCTGCCAAGAAACAGCGTTTCAAAGGCTTTGGTAAGAGATGTTGCCGGTACTCTGTCAGAGCACTGGGCAGAGACAGTTGTTTCTTAGCTTCCCAAAGAGCTGGAAGCAAGATGCTTTGGGGCCTCTCTGCCCCTTTGCAAACAAGGCATCCCTTTGGGCCTTTCAGCTCTAGGCCAATGGAGCACAGCCAGAGCAGAAGTCCTACTTCAGCCAGATCAGGCCTGCCAAGGAACTGCGTTTCAGAGGCCTTTGTATGTGACGTTCCCGGTAGGCTGTGAGAGCACGGTGCAGAGCCAGTTGTTTCCTTGTTTCCCAAACAGCTGGAAGCAAGACGCTTTGGGGCCTCTCTGCCCCTTTGGAAACAAGGCAGCACGTTGGGTCTGGCAGCTCTAGGGCAATGGAGCACAACCAGAGCCGAAGTTCTACTTCTTCCACATCAGGCCTGCCTAGAAAGTGCGTTTCACAGGCCTTGATAAGAGATGTTCTCTTAGGCTATAAGAGCACTGGGCACAGCCAGTTGTTTCTTAGCTTCCCAAGAGGTGGAAGAAAGATGCTTTGGGGCCTCTCTCCCCCTTTGGAAACAAGGCAGCCCTTTGGGCCTTTCAGCTCTAGGGCAATGGAGCACACCCAGAGCAGAAGTTCTACCTCAGCCAGATCAGGCCTGCCAAGAAACTGCTTTTCACAGGCCTTCGTAAGAGGTGTTCCCGGAAGGCTGTAAGAGTACCTGGCAGAGCGAGTTGTTTCTTAGCTTCAAAAACAGCTGGAAGCAACATGATTTGGGGCCTCTCTCCCCCTTTGGAAACAAAGCAGCCTTTGTGCCTGGCAGCTCTAGGCCAAAGTAGCACACCCAGAGCACAAGTTCTACCTCAGCCAGATAAGGCCTGTCAAGAAGCTGCGTTTCACAGGCCTTTGTATGTGACGTTCCCGGTTGGCTTTGAGAGCACTGTGCAGAGCCAGTTGTTTTAGCTTCCCAGAGAGCAGGAAGCAAGATGCTTTGGGGCCTCTCTCACACTTTGGAAATAAAGGCAGCCCTTTGGGCCTGGCAGCCCTAGGCCAATGGAGTACACCCAGAGCAGAAGTTCTACCTCAGCCAGATCAGGCCTTCCAAGAAACTGCGTCTCACAGGCCTTTCTCTGTCACGTTGCCGGTAGGCTGTGAGAGCACTGTGCAGAGCCAGTTGTTTCTTAGCTTCCCAAAGATTTGGAATCAAGATGCTTTGGGGACTCTCAGCCCCTTTGGAAACAAGGCGGCCCTTTGGGCCTGGCAGCTCTAGGCCAAAGTAGCACGCCCAGAGCAGGAGTTCTACTTCAGCCAGATCAGGCCTGCCAAGAAACTGCGTTTCACAGGCCTTGGTAAGAGATGTTCCCGGTAGGCTGTGAGAGCACTGTGGAGAGCCAGTTGCTTTAGCTTCCCACAGAGCTGGAAGCAAGATGCTTTGGGGCCTCTCTCTCCCTTTGGACACAAGGCAGCCGTTTGCGCCTGGCAGCTCTAGGCCAATGGAGCACACCCACAGCAGAAGTTCTACTTCAGGCAGATCAGTCCTGCCCAGAAACTGCGTTTCACAGCCCTTGGTAAGAGATGTTCATGGTAGGCTGTGAGAGCACTGGGCAGAACCAGTTGTTTTTTAGCTTCCCAAAGTGCTGGAGGCAAGATGCTTTGGGGCCTCTCTCACCCTTTGGAAACAAGGCAGCCCTTAGGTCCTGGTAGCTCTAGGCCTATGTAGCACAACCAGAACAGAAGTTCTACTTCAGCCAGGTCAGGCCTGCCAAGAAACTGCGTTTCACAGGCCTTTCAAAGAGATGTTCTCTTAGGCTGTAAGAGCACTGGGCAGAGCCAGCTGTTTCTTAGCTTCCCGAAGAGCTGGGAGCAAGATGCTTTGGGTCCACTCTCCGTCTTTGGAAACAAGGCAGCCCTTTGGGCCTGGCAGCTCTAGGGCAATGGAGCACACCCAGAGCAGAAGTTCTACTTCAGCCAGATCAGGCCTGCCAGGAAACTGCGTTTCACAGGCCTTGGTAAGAGATGTTCCCGGTAGGCTGTAAGAGCACTGGGCAGAGCCAGTTGTTTCTTACCTTCCTGCAAAGCTGGAAGCAAGACGCTTGGGACCCCTCTGCCCGTTTGGGAACAAGGCAGCCTTTTGGGTCGGGAAGCTCTAGGCCAATGGAGCACACGCAGAGCAGGAGTTCTACTTCAGCCTGATCAGGCCTGCAAAGAAACAGCGTTTGACAGGCCTTGGTAAGAGATGTTCCCGGTAGGTGTAAGTGCACTGGGCAGAGCCAGTTGTTTCTTAGCTTCGCAAAGACCGGGAAGCAAGATGCTTTGGGCCTCTCTGCCCCTTGGAAACAGGGCAGCACTTGGGGCCTGGCAGCTCTAGGGCAATGGAGCACACCCAGAGCCGGAGTTCTACTTCAGCCAGATGAGGCCTGCCAAGAAACTGCGTTTCACAGGCCTTTCAAAGACATGTTCCCGGTAGGCTGTAAGAGCACGGGGCAGAGCGAGTTGGTTCTTAGCTTCCCAGAGAGCTGGAAGCAAGATGCTTTGGGGCCTCTCTGCCCCTTTGGAAACAAGGCAGCACCTTGGGCCTGGCAGCTCTAGGGCAATGGAGCACACCCAGAGCAGAAGTTCTACTTCAGCCAAATCAGGCCTGCCAGGAAACGGCGTTTCACAGGCCTTGGTAAGAGATGTTCCCGGTAGGCTGTAAGAGCACTGGGCAACGCCAGATGTTTCTTAGCTTCCCGAAGAGCTGGAAGCAAGATGCTTTGGTGCCACTCTCTCACTTTGGAATCAAGGCAGCCCTTTGGGGCAGGTAGCTCTAGGCCAGTGGAGCACACCCAGAGCAGAAGTTCTACTTCGGCCAGTTCAGGCCACCAACAAACTGCGTTTCACAGGCCTTGGTAAGAGATGTTCCCGGTAGGCTGTAAGAGCACTGGGCAACACCAGATGTTTCTTAGCTTCCCGAAGAGCTGGAAGCAAGATGCTTTGGGGCCTCTCTGCCCCTTTGCAAACAAGGCGGCCCTTTGGGCCAGGCAGCTCTAGGCCAATGGAGCACACCCAGAGCAGAAGTTCTACTTCAGCTAGATCAGGCCACCAACAAAGTGCGTTTCACAGGCCTTGGTAAGAGATTTTCTCTCAGGCTGTAAGAGCACCGGGCAGAGCCAGTTGTTTCTTAGCTTCCCAAAGAGCTGGAAGCAAGATGCTTTGGGGGCTCCCTGCCCCTTTGCCAACAAGGCCGACCTTTGGGCCTTTCAGCTCTAGGCCAATGGAGCACACCCAGAGCAGAAGTTCTACCTCAGCCAGATAAGGCCTGCCAAGAAACAGCGTTTCAAAGGCTTTGGTAAGAGATGTTGCCGGTACTCTGTCAGAGCACTGGGCAGAGACAGTTGTTTCTTAGCTTCCCAAAGAGCTGGAAGCAAGATGCTTTGGGGCCTCTCTGCCCCTTTGCAAACAAGGCATCCCTTTGGGCCTTTCAGCTCTAGGCCAATGGAGCACAGCCAGAGCAGAAGTCCTACTTCAGCCAGATCAGGCCTGCCAAGGAACTGCGTTTCAGAGGCCTTTGTATGTGACGTTCCCGGTAGGCTGTGAGAGCACGGTGCAGAGCCAGTTGTTTCCTTGTTTCCCAAACAGCTGGAAGCAAGACGCTTTGGGGCCTCTCTGCCCCTTTGGAAACAAGGCAGCACGTTGGGTCTGGCAGCTCTAGGGCAATGGAGCACAACCAGAGCCGAAGTTCTACTTCTTCCAGATCAGGCCTGCCTAGAAAGTGCGTTTCACAGGCCTTGATAAGAGATGTTCTCTTAGGCTATAAGAGCACTGGGCACAGCCAGTTGTTTCTTAGCTTCCCAAGAGGTGGAAGAAAGATGCTTTGGGGCCTCTCTCCCCCTTTGGAAACAAGGCAGCCCTTTGGGCCTTTCAGCTCTAGGGCAATGGAGCACACCCAGAGCAGAAGTTCTACCTCAGCCAGATCAGGCCTGCCAAGAAACTGCTTTTCACAGGCCTTCGTAAGAGGTGTTCCCGGAAGGCTGTAAGAGTACCTGGCAGAGCGAGTTGTTTCTTAGCTTCAAAAACAGCTGGAAGCAACATGATTTGGGGCCTCTCTCCCCCTTTGGAAACAAAGCAGCCTTTGTGCCTGGCAGCTCTAGGCCAAAGTAGCACACCCAGAGCACAAGTTCTACCTCAGCCAGATAAGGCCTGTCAAGAAGCTGCGTTTCACAGGCCTTTGTATGTGACGTTCCCGGTTGGCTTTGAGAGCACTGTGCAGAGCCAGTTGTTTTAGCTTCCCAGAGAGCAGGAAGCAAGATGCTTTGGGGCCTCTCTCACACTTTGGAAATAAAGGCAGCCCTTTGGGCCTGGCAGCCCTAGGCCAATGGAGTACACCCAGAGCAGAAGTTCTACCTCAGCCAGATCAGGCCTTCCAAGAAACTGCGTCTCACAGGCCTTTCTCTGTCACATTGCCGGTAGGCTGTGAGAGCACTGTGCAGAGCCAGTTGTTTCTTAGCTTCCCAAAGATTTGGAAGCAAGATGCTTTGGGGACTCTCAGCCCCTTTGGAAACAAGGCGGCCCTTTGGGCCTGGCAGCTCTAGGCCAAAGTAGCACGCCCAGAGCAGGAGTTCTACTTCAGCCAGATCAGGCCTGCCAAGAAACTGCGTTTCACAGGCCTTGGTAAGAGATGTTCCCGGTAGGCTGTGAGAGCACTGTGGAGAGCCAGTTGCTTTAGCTTCCCACAGAGCTGGAAGCAAGATGCTTTGGGGCCTCTCTCTCCCTTTGGACACAAGGCAGCCGTTTGCGCCTGGCAGCTCTAGGCCAATGGAGCACACCCACAGCAGAAGTTCTACTTCAGGCAGATCAGTCCTGCCCAGAAACTGCGTTTCACAGCCCTTGGTAAGAGATGTTCATGGTAGGCTGTGAGAGCACTGGGCAGAACCAGTTGTTTTTTAGCTTCCCAAAGTGCTGGAGGCAAGATGCTTTGGGGCCTCTCTCACCCTTTGGAAACAAGGCAGCCCTTAGGTCCTGGTAGCTCTAGGCCTATGTAGCACAACCAGAACAGAAGTTCTACTTCAGCCAGGTCAGGCCTGCCAAGAAACTGCGTTTCACAGGCCTTTCAAAGAGATGTTCTCTTAGGCTGTAAGAGCACTGGGCAGAGCCAGCTGTTTCTTAGCTTCCCGAAGAGCTGGGAGCAAGATGCTTTGGGTCCACTCTCCGTCTTTGGAAACAAGGCAGCCCTTTGGGCCTGGCAGCTCTAGGGCAATGGAGCACACCCAGAGCAGAAGTTCTACTTCAGCCAGATCAGGCCTGCCAGGAAACTGCGTTTCACAGGCCTTGGTAAGAGATGTTCCCGGTAGGCTGTAAGAGCACTGGGCAGAGCCAGTTGTTTCTTACCTTCCTGCAAAGCTGGAAGCAAGACGCTTGGGACCCCTCTGCCCGTTTGGGAACAAGGCAGCCTTTTGGGTCGGGAAGCTCTAGGCCAATGGAGCACACGCAGAGCAGGAGTTCTACTTCAGCCTGATCAGGCCTGCAAAGAAACAGCGTTTGACAGGCCTTGGTAAGAGATGTTCCCGGTAGGTGTAAGTGCACTGGGCAGAGCCAGTTGTTTCTTAGCTTCGCAAAGACCGGGAAGCAAGATGCTTTGGGCCTCTCTGCCCCTTGGAAACAGGGCAGCACTTGGGGCCTGGCAGCTCTAGGGCAATGGAGCACACCCAGAGCCGGAGTTCTACTTCAGCCAGATGAGGCCTGCCAAGAAACTGCGTTTCACAGGCCTTTCAAAGACATGTTCCCGGTAGGCTGTAAGAGCACGGGGCAGAGCGAGTTGGTTCTTAGCTTCCCAGAGAGCTGGAAGCAAGATGCTTTGGGGCCTCTCTGCCCCTTTGGAAACAAGGCAGCACCTTGGGCCTGGCAGCTCTAGGGCAATGGAGCACACCCAGAGCAGAAGTTCTACTTCAGCCAAATCAGGCCTGCCAGGAAACGGCGTTTCACAGGCCTTGGTAAGAGATGTTCCCGGTAGGCTGTAAGAGCACTTGGCAACGCCAGATGTTTCTTAGCTTCCCGAAGAGCTGGAAGCAAGATGCTTTGGTGCCACTCTCTCACTTTGGAATCAAGGCAGCCCTTTGGGGCAGGTAGCTCTAGGCCAGTGGAGCACACCCAGAGCAGAAGTTCTACTTCGGCCAGTTCAGGCCACCAACAAACTGCGTTTCACAGGCCTTGGTAAGAGATGTTCCCGGTAGGCTGTAAGAGCACTGGGCAACACCAGATGTTTCTTAGCTTCCCGAAGAGCTGGAAGCAAGATGCTTTGGGGCCTCTCTGCCCCTTTGCAAACAAGGCGGCCCTTTGGGCCAGGCAGCTCTAGGCCAATGGAGCACACCCAGAGCAGAAGTTCTACTTCAGCTAGATCAGGCCACCAACAAAGTGCGTTTCACAGGCCTTGGTAAGAGATTTTCTCTCAGGCTGTAAGAGCACCGGGCAGAGCCAGTTGTTTCTTAGCTTCCCAAAGAGCTGGAAGCAAGATGCTTTGGGGGCTCCCTGCCCCTTTGCCAACAAGGCCGACCTTTGGGCCTTTCAGCTCTAGGCCAATGGAGCACACCCAGAGCAGAAGTTCTACCTCAGCCAGATAAGGCCTGCCAAGAAACAGCGTTTCAAAGGCTTTGGTAAGAGATGTTGCCGGTACTCTGTCAGAGCACTGGGCAGAGACAGTTGTTTCTTAGCTTCCCAAAGAGCTGGAAGCAAGATGCTTTGGGGCCTCTCTGCCCCTTTGCAAACAAGGCATCCCTTTGGGCCTTTCAGCTCTAGGCCAATGGAGCACAGCCAGAGCAGAAGTCCTACTTCAGCCAGATCAGGCCTGCCAAGGAACTGCGTTTCAGAGGCCTTTGTATGTGACGTTCCCGGTAGGCTGTGAGAGCACGGTGCAGAGCCAGTTGTTTCCTTGTTTCCCAAACAGCTGGAAGCAAGACGCTTTGGGGCCTCTCTGCCCCTTTGGAAACAAGGCAGCACGTTGGGTCTGGCAGCTCTAGGGCAATGGAGCACAACCAGAGCCGAAGTTCTACTTCTTCCACATCAGGCCTGCCTAGAAAGTGCGTTTCACAGGCCTTGATAAGAGATGTTCTCTTAGGCTATAAGAGCACTGGGCACAGCCAGTTGTTTCTTAGCTTCCCAAGAGGTGGAAGAAAGATGCTTTGGGGCCTCTCTCCCCCTTTGGAAACAAGGCAGCCCTTTGGGCCTTTCAGCTCTAGGGCAATGGAGCACACCCAGAGCAGAAGTTCTACCTCAGCCAGATCAGGCCTGCCAAGAAACTGCTTTTCACAGGCCTTCGTAAGAGGTGTTCCCGGAAGGCTGTAAGAGTACCTGGCAGAGCGAGTTGTTTCTTAGCTTCAAAAACAGCTGGAAGCAACATGATTTGGGGCCTCTCTCCCCCTTTGGAAACAAAGCAGCCTTTGTGCCTGGCAGCTCTAGGCCAAAGTAGCACACCCAGAGCACAAGTTCTACCTCAGCCAGATAAGGCCTGTCAAGAAGCTGCGTTTCACAGGCCTTTGTATGTGACGTTCCCGGTTGGCTTTGAGAGCACTGTGCAGAGCCAGTTGTTTTAGCTTCCCAGAGAGCAGGAAGCAAGATGCTTTGGGGCCTCTCTCACACTTTGGAAACAAAGGCAGCCCTTTGGGCCTGGCAGCCCTAGGCCAATGGAGTACACCCAGAGCAGAAGTTCTACCTCAGCCAGATCAGGCCTTCCAAGAAACTGCGTCTCACAGGCCTTTCTCTGTCACGTTGCCGGTAGGCTGTGAGAGCACTGTGCAGAGCCAGTTGTTTCTTAGCTTCCCAAAGATTTGGAAGCAAGATGCTTTGGGGACTCTCAGCCCCTTTGGAAACAAGGCGGCCCTTTGGGCCTGGCAGCTCTAGGCCAAAGTAGCACGCCCAGAGCAGGAGTTCTACTTCAGCCAGATCAGGCCTGCCAAGAAACTGCGTTTCACAGGCCTTGGTAAGAGATGTTCCCGGTAGGCTGTGAGAGCACTGTGGAGAGCCAGTTGCTTTAGCTTCCCACAGAGCTGGAAGCAAGATGCTTTGGGGCCTCTCTCTCCCTTTGGACACAAGGCAGCCGTTTGCGCCTGGCAGCTCTAGGCCAATGGAGCACACCCACAGCAGAAGTTCTACTTCAGGCAGATCAGTCCTGCCCAGAAACTGCGTTTCACAGCCCTTGGTAAGAGATGTTCATGGTAGGCTGTGAGAGCACTGGGCAGAACCAGTTGTTTTTTAGCTTCCCAAAGTGCTGGAGGCAAGATGCTTTGGGGCCTCTCTCACCCTTTGGAAACAAGGCAGCCCTTAGGTCCTGGTAGCTCTAGGCCTATGTAGCACAACCAGAACAGAAGTTCTACTTCAGCCAGGTCAGGCCTGCCAAGAAACTGCGTTTCACAGGCCTTTCAAAGAGATGTTCTCTTAGGCTGTAAGAGCACTGGGCAGAGCCAGCTGTTTCTTAGCTTCCCGAAGAGCTGGGAGCAAGATGCTTTGGGTCCACTCTCCGTCTTTGGAAACAAGGCAGCCCTTTGGGCCTGGCAGCTCTAGGGCAATGGAGCACACCCAGAGCAGAAGTTCTACTTCAGCCAGATCAGGCCTGCCAGGAAACTGCGTTTCACAGGCCTTGGTAAGAGATGTTCCCGGTAGGCTGTAAGAGCACTGGGCAGAGCCAGTTGTTTCTTACCTTCCTGCAAAGCTGGAAGCAAGACGCTTGGGACCCCTCTGCCCGTTTGGGAACAAGGCAGCCTTTTGGGTCGGGAAGCTCTAGGCCAATGGAGCACACGCAGAGCAGGAGTTCTACTTCAGCCTGATCAGGCCTGCAAAGAAACAGCGTTTGACAGGCCTTGGTAAGAGATGTTCCCGGTAGGTGTAAGTGCACTGGGCAGAGCCAGTTGTTTCTTAGCTTCGCAAAGACCGGGAAGCAAGATGCTTTGGGCCTCTCTGCCCCTTGGAAACAGGGCAGCACTTGGGGCCTGGCAGCTCTAGGGCAATGGAGCACACCCAGAGCCGGAGTTCTACTTCAGCCAGATGAGGCCTGCCAAGAAACTGCGTTTCACAGGCCTTTCAAAGACATGTTCCCGGTAGGCTGTAAGAGCACGGGGCAGAGCGAGTTGGTTCTTAGCTTCCCAGAGAGCTGGAAGCAAGATGCTTTGGGGCCTCTCTGCCCCTTTGGAAACAAGGCAGCACCTTGGGCCTGGCAGCTCTAGGGCAATGGAGCACACCCAGAGCAGAAGTTCTACTTCAGCCAAATCAGGCCTGCCAGGAAACGGCGTTTCACAGGCCTTGGTAAGAGATGTTCCCGGTAGGCTGTAAGAGCACTGGGCAACGCCAGATGTTTCTTAGCTTCCCGAAGAGCTGGAAGCAAGATGCTTTGGTGCCACTCTCTCACTTTGGAATCAAGGCAGCCCTTTGGGGCAGGTAGCTCTAGGCCAGTGGAGCACACCCAGAGCAGAAGTTCTACTTCGGCCAGTTCAGGCCACCAACAAACTGCGTTTCACAGGCCTTGGTAAGAGATGTTCCCGGTAGGCTGTAAGAGCACTGGGCAACACCAGATGTTTCTTAGCTTCCCGAAGAGCTGGAAGCAAGATGCTTTGGGGCCTCTCTGCCCCTTTGCAAACAAGGCGGCCCTTTGGGCCAGGCAGCTCTAGGCCAATGGAGCACACCCAGAGCAGAAGTTCTACTTCAGCTAGATCAGGCCACCAACAAAGTGCGTTTCACAGGCCTTGGTAAGAGATTTTCTCTCAGGCTGTAAGAGCACCGGGCAGAGCCAGTTGTTTCTTAGCTTCCCAAAGAGCTGGAAGCAAGATGCTTTGGGGGCTCCCTGCCCCTTTGCCAACAAGGCCGACCTTTGGGCCTTTCAGCTCTAGGCCAATGGAGCACACCCAGAGCAGAAGTTCTACCTCAGCCAGATAAGGCCTGCCAAGAAACAGCGTTTCAAAGGCTTTGGTAAGAGATGTTGCCGGTACTCTGTCAGAGCACTGGGCAGAGACAGTTGTTTCTTAGCTTCCCAAAGAGCTGGAAGCAAGATGCTTTGGGGCCTCTCTGCCCCTTTGCAAACAAGGCATCCCTTTGGGCCTTTCAGCTCTAGGCCAATGGAGCACAGCCAGAGCAGAAGTCCTACTTCAGCCAGATCAGGCCTGCCAAGGAACTGCGTTTCAGAGGCCTTTGTATGTGACGTTCCCGGTAGGCTGTGAGAGCACGGTGCAGAGCCAGTTGTTTCCTTGTTTCCCAAACAGCTGGAAGCAAGACGCTTTGGGGCCTCTCTGCCCCTTTGGAAACAAGGCAGCACGTTGGGTCTGGCAGCTCTAGGGCAATGGAGCACAACCAGAGCCGAAGTTCTACTTCTTCCACATCAGGCCTGCCTAGACAGTGCGTTTCACAGGCCTTGATAAGAGATGTTCTCTTAGGCTATAAGAGCACTGGGCACAGCCAGTTGTTTCTTAGCTTCCCAAGAGGTGGAAGCAAGATGCTTTGGGGCCTCTCTCCCCCTTTGGAAACAAGGCAGCCCTTTGGGCCTTTCAGCTCTAGGGCAATGGAGCACACCCAGAGCAGAAGTTCTACCTCAGCCAGATCAGGCCTGCCAAGAAACTGCTTTTCACAGGCCTTCGTAAGAGGTGTTCCCGGAAGGCTGTAAGAGTACCTGGCAGAGCGAGTTGTTTCTTAGCTTCAAAAACAGCTGGAAGCAACATGATTTGGGGCCTCTCTCCCCCTTTGGAAACAAAGCAGCCTTTGTGCCTGGCAGCTCTAGGCCAAAGTAGCACACCCAGAGCACAAGTTCTACCTCAGCCAGATAAGGCCTGTCAAGAAGCTGCGTTTCACAGGCCTTTGTATGTGACGTTCCCGGTTGGCTTTGAGAGCACTGTGCAGAGCCAGTTGTTTTAGCTTCCCAGAGAGCAGGAAGCAAGATGCTTTGGGGCCTCTCTCACACTTTGGAAATAAAGGCAGCCCTTTGGGCCTGGCAGCCCTAGGCCAATGGAGTACACCCAGAGCAGAAGTTCTACCTCAGCCAGATCAGGCCTTCCAAGAAACTGCGTCTCACAGGCCTTTCTCTGTCACGTTGCCGGTAGGCTGTGAGAGCACTGTGCAGAGCCAGTTGTTTCTTAGCTTCCCAAAGATTTGGAAGCAAGATGCTTTGGGGACTCTCAGCCCCTTTGGAAACAAGGCGGCCCTTTGGGCCTGGCAGCTCTAGGCCAAAGTAGCACGCCCAGAGCAGGAGTTCTACTTCAGCCAGATCAGGCCTGCCAAGAAACTGCGTTTCACAGGCCTTGGTAAGAGATGTTCCCGGTAGGCTGTGAGAGCACTGTGGAGAGCCAGTTGCTTTAGCTTCCCACAGAGCTGGAAGCAAGATGCTTTGGGGCCTCTCTCTCCCTTTGGACACAAGGCAGCCGTTTGCACCTGGCAGCTCTAGGCCAATGGAGCACACCCACAGCAGAAGTTCTACTTCAGGCAGATCAGTCCTGCCCAGAAACTGCGTTTCACAGCCCTTGGTAAGAGATGTTCATGGTAGGCTGTGAGAGCACTGGGCAGAACCAGTTGTTTTTTAGCTTCCCAAAGTGCTGGAGGCAAGATGCTTTGGGGCCTCTCTCACCCTTTGGAAACAAGGCAGCCCTTAGGTCCTGGTAGCTCTAGGCCTATGTAGCACAACCAGAACAGAAGTTCTACTTCAGCCAGGTCAGGCCTGCCAAGAAACTGCGTTTCACAGGCCTTTCAAAGAGATGTTCTCTTAGGCTGTAAGAGCACTGGGCAGAGCCAGCTGTTTCTTAGCTTCCCGAAGAGCTGGGAGCAAGATGCTTTGGGTCCACTCTCCGTCTTTGGAAACAAGGCAGCCCATTGGGCCTGGCAGCTCTAGGGCAATGGAGCACACCCAGAGCAGAAGTTCTACTTCAGCCAGATCAGGCCTGCCAGGAAACTGCGTTTCACAGGCCTTGGTAAGAGATGTTCCCGGTAGGCTGTAAGAGCACTGGGCAGAGCCAGTTGTTTCTTACCTTCCTGAAAAGCTGGAAGCAAGACGCTTGGGACCCCTCTGCCCGTTTGGGAACAAGGCAGCCTTTTGGGTCGGGAAGCTCTAGGCCAATGGAGCACACGCAGAGCAGGAGTTCTACTTCAGCCTGATCAGGCCTGCAAAGAAACAGCGTTTGACAGGCCTTGGTAAGAGATGTTCCCGGTAGGTGTAAGTGCACTGGGCAGAGCCAGTTGTTTCTTAGCTTCGCAAAGACCGGGAAGCAAGATGCTTTGGGCCTCTCTGCCCCTTGGAAACAGGGCAGCACTTGGGGCCTGGCAGCTCTAGGGCAATGGAGCACACCCAGAGCCGGAGTTCTACTTCAGCCAGATGAGGCCTGCCAAGAAACTGCGTTTCACAGGCCTTTCAAAGACATGTCCCCGGTAGGCTGTAAGAGCACGGGGCAGAGCGAGTTGGTTCTTAGCTTCCCAGAGAGCTGGAAGCAAGATGCTTTGGGGCCTCTCTGCCCCTTTGGAAACAAGGCAGCACCTTGGGCCTGGCAGCTCTAGGGCAATGGAGCACACCCAGAGCAGAAGTTCTACTTCAGCCAAATCAGGCCTGCCAGGAAACGGCGTTTCACAGGCCTTGGTAAGAGATGTTCCCGGTAGGCTGTAAGAGCACTGGGCAACGCCAGATGTTTCTTAGCTTCCCGAAGAGCTGGAAGCAAGATGCTTTGGTGCCACTCTCTCACTTTGGAATCAAGGCAGCCCTTTGGGGCAGGTAGCTCTAGGCCAGTGGAGCACACCCAGAGCAGAAGTTCTACTTCGGCCAGTTCAGGCCACCGACAAACTGCGTTTCACAGGCCTTGGTAAGAGATGTTCCCGGTAGGCTGTAAGATCACTGGGCAACGCCAGATGTTTCTTAGCTTCCCGAAGAGCTGGAAGCAAGATGCTTTGGGGCCTCTCTGCCCCTTTGCAAACAAGGCGGCCCTTTGGGCCAGGCAGCTCTAGGCCAATGGAGCACACCCAGAGCAGAAGTTCTACTTCAGCTAGATCAGGCCACCAACAAAGTGCGTTTCACAGGCCTTGGTAAGAGATTTTCTCTCAGGCTGTAAGAGCACTGGGCAGAGCCAGTTGTTTCTTAGCTTCCCAAAGAGCTGGAAGCAAGATGCTTTGGGGGCTCCCTGCCCCTTTGCCAACAAGGCCGACCTTTGGGCCTTTCAGCTCTAGGCCAATGGAGCACACCCAGAGCAGAAGTTCTACCTCAGCCAGATAAGGCCTGCCAAGAAACAGCGTTTCAAAGGCTTTGGTAAGAGATGTTCCCGGTACTCTGTCAGAGCACTGGGCAGAGACAGTTGTTTCTTAGCTTCCCAAAGAGCTGGAAGCAAGATGCTTTGGGGCCTCTCTGCCCCTTTGCAAACAAGGCATCCCTTTGGGCCTTTCAGCTCTAGGCCAATGGAGCACAGCCAGAGCAGAAGTCCTACTTCAGCCAGATCAGGCCTGCCAAGGAACTGCGTTTCAGAGGCCTTTGTATGTGACGTTCCCGGTAGGCTGTGAGAGCACGGTGCAGAGCCAGTTGTTTCCTTGTTTCCCAAACAGCTGGAAGCAAGACGCTTTGGGGCCTCTCTGCCCCTTTGGAAACAAGGCAGCACGTTGGGTCTGGCAGCTCTAGGGCAATGGAGCACAACCAGAGCCGAAGTTCTACTTCTTCCACATCAGGCCTGCCTAGACAGTGCGTTTCACAGGCCTTGATAAGAGATGTTCTCTTAGGCTATAAGAGCACTGGGCACAGCCAGTTGTTTCTTAGCTTCCCAAGAGGTGGAAGCAAGATGCTTTGGGGCCTCTCTCCCCCTTTGGAAACAAGGCAGCCCTTTGGGCCTTTCAGCTCTAGGGCAATGGAGCACACCCAGAGCAGAAGTTCTACCTCAGCCAGATCAGGCCTGCCAAGAAACTGCTTTTCACAGGCCTTCGTAAGAGGTGTTCCCGGAAGGCTGTAAGAGTACCTGGCAGAGCGAGTTGTTTCTTAGCTTCAAAAACAGCTGGAAGCAACCTGATTTGGGGCCTCTCTCCCCCTTTGGAAACAAAGCAGCCTTTGTGCCTGGCAGCTCTAGGCCAAAGTAGCACACCCAGAGCACAAGTTCTACCTCAGCCAGATAAGGCCTGTCAAGAAGCTGCGTTTCACAGGCCTTTGTATGTGACGTTCCCGGTTGGCTTTGAGAGCACTGTGCAGAGCCAGTTGTTTTAGCTTCCCAGAGAGCAGGAAGCAAGATGCTTTGGGGCCTCTCTCACACTTTGGAAATAAAGGCAGCCCTTTGGGCCTGGCAGCCCTAGGCCAATGGAGTACACCCAGAGCAGAAGTTCTACCTCAGCCAGATCAGGCCTTCCAAGAAACTGCGTCTCACAGGCCTTTCTCTGTCACGTTGCCGGTAGGCTGTGAGAGCACTGTGCAGAGCCAGTTGTTTCTTAGCTTCCCAAAGATTTGGAAGCAAGATGCTTTGGGGACTCTCAGCCCCTTTGGAAACAAGGCGGCCCTTTGGGCCTGGCAGCTCTAGGCCAAAGTAGCACGCCCAGAGCAGGAGTTCTACTTCAGCCAGATCAGGCCTGCCAAGAAACTGCGTTTCACAGGCCTTGGTAAGAGATGTTCCCGGTAGGCTGTGAGAGCACTGTGGAGAGCCAGTTGCTTTAGCTTCCCACAGAGCTGGAAGCAAGATGCTTTGGGGCCTCTCTCTCCCTTTGGACACAAGGCAGCCGTTTGGGCCTGGCAGCTCTAGGCCAATGGAGCACACCCACAGCAGAAGTTCTACTTCAGGCAGATCAGTCCTGCCCAGAAACTGCGTTTCACAGCCCTTGGTAAGAGATGTTCACGGTAGGCTGTGAGAGCACTGGGCAGAACCAGTTGTTTTTTAGCTTCCCAAAGTGCTGGAGGCAAGATGCTTTGGGGCCTCTCTCACCCTTTGGAAACAAGGCAGCCCTTAGGTCCTGGTAGCTCTAGGCCTATGTAGCACAACCAGAACAGAAGTTCTACTTCAGCCAGGTCAGGCCTGCCAAGAAACTGCGTTTCACAGGCCTTTCAAAGAGATGTTCTCTTAGGCTGTAGGAGCACTGGGCAGAGCCAGCTGTTTCTTAGCTTCCCGAAGAGCTGGGAGCAAGATGCTTTGGGTCCACTCTCCGTCTTTGGAAACAAGGCAGCCCTTTGGGCCTGGCAGCTCTAGGGCAATGGAGCACACCCAGAGCAGAAGTTCTACTTCAGCCAGATCAGGCCTGCCAGGAAACTGCGTTTCACAGGCCTTGGTAAGAGATGTTCCCGGTAGGCTGTAAGAGCACTGGGCAGAGCCAGTTGTTTCTTACCTTCCTGAAAAGCTGGAAGCAAGACGCTTGGGACCCCTCTGCCCGTTTGGGAACAAGGCAGCCTTTTGGGTCGGGAAGCTCTAGGCCAATGGAGCACACGCAGAGCAGGAGTTCTACTTCAGCCTGATCAGGCCTGCAAAGAAACAGCGTTTGACAGGCCTTGGTAAGAGATGTTCCCGGTAGGTGTAAGTGCACTGGGCAGAGCCAGTTGTTTCTTAGCTTCGCAAAGACCGGGAAGCAAGATGCTTTGGGCCTCTCTGCCCCTTGGAAACAGGGCAGCACTTGGGGCCTGGCAGCTCTAGGGCAATGGAGCACACCCAGAGCCGGAGTTCTACTTCAGCCAGATGAGGCCTGCCAAGAAACTGCGTTTCACAGGCCTTTCAAAGACATGTTCCCGGTAGGCTGTAAGAGCACGGGGCAGAGCGAGTTGGTTCTTAGCTTCCCAGAGAGCTGGAAGCAAGATGCTTTGGGGCCTCTCTCTCCCTTTGGACACAAGGCAGCCGTTTGCGCCTGGCAGCTCTAGGCCAATGGAGCACACCCACAGCAGATGTTCTACTTCAGGCAGATCAGTCCTGCCCAGAAACTGCGTTTCACAGCCCTTGGTAAGAGATGTTCACGGTAGGCTGTGAGAGCACTGGGCAGAACCAGTTGTTTTTTAGCTTCCCAAAGTGCTGGAGGCAAGATGCTTTGGGGCCTCTCTCACCCTTTGGAAACAAGGCAGCCCTTAGGTCCTGGTAGCTCTAGGCCTATGTAGCACAACCAGAACAGAAGTTCTACTTCAGCCAGGTCAGGCCTGCCAAGAAACTGCGTTTCACAGGCCTTTCAAAGAGATGTTCTCTTAGGCTGTAAGAGCACTGGGCAGAGCCAGCTGTTTCTTAGCTTCCCGAAGAGCTGGGAGCAAGATGCTTTGGGTCCACTCTCCGTCTTTGGAAACAAGGCAGCCCATTGGACCTGGCAGCTCTAGGGCAATGGAGCACACCCAGAGCAGAAGTTCTACTTCAGCCAGATCAGGCCTGCCAGGAAACTGCGTTTCACAGGCCTTGGTAAGAGATGTTCCCGGTAGGCTGTAAGAGCACTGGGCAGAGCCAGTTGTTTCTTACCTTCCTGAAAAGCTGGAAGCAAGACGCTTGGGACCCCTCTGCCCGTTTGGGAACAAGGCAGCCTTTTGGGTCGGGAAGCTCTAGGCCAATGGAGCACACGCAGAGCAGGAGTTCTACTTCAGCCTGATCAGGCCTGCAAAGAAACAGCGTTTGACAGGCCTTGGTAAGAGATGTTCCCGGTAGGTGTAAGTGCACTGGGCAGAGACAGTTGTTTCTTAGCTTCCCAAAGAGCTGGAAGCAAGATGCTTTGGGGCCTCTCTGCCCCTTTGCAAACAAGGCATCCCTTTGGGCCTTTCAGCTCTAGGCCAATGGAGCACAGCCAGAGCAGAAGTCCTACTTCAGCCAGATCAGGCCTGCCAAGGAACTGCGTTTCAGAGGCCTTTGTATGTGACGTTCCCGGTAGGCTGTGAGAGCACGGTGCAGAGCCAGTTGTTTCCTTGTTTCCCAAAGAGCTGGAAGCAAGACGCTTTGGGGCCTCTCTGCCCCTTTGGAAACAAGGCAGCACGTTGGGTCTGGCAGCTCTAGGGCAATGGAGCACAACCAGAGCCGAAGTTCTACTTCTTCCACATCAGGCCTGCCTAGAAAGTGCGTTTCACAGGCCTTGATAAGAGATGTTCTCTTAGGCTATAAGAGCACTGGGCACAGCCAGTTGTTTCTTAGCTTCCCAAGAGGTGGAAGCAAGATGCTTTGGGGCCTCTCTCCCTCTTTGGAAACAAGGCAGCCCTTTGGGCCTTTCAGCTCTAGGGCAATGGAGCACACCCAGAGCAGAAGTTCTACCTCAGCCAGATCAGGCCTGCCAAGAAACTGCTTTTCACAGGCCTTCGTAAGAGGTGTTCCCGGAAGGCTGTAAGAGTACCTGGCAGAGCGAGTTGTTTCTTAGCTTCAAAAACAGCTGGAAGCAACCTGATTTGGGGCCTCTCTCCCCCTTTGGAAACAAAGCAGCCTTTGTGCCTGGCAGCTCTAGGCCAAAGTAGCACACCCAGAGCACAAGTTCTACCTCAGCCAGATAAGGCCTGTCAAGAAGCTGCGTTTCACAGGCCTTTGTATGTGACGTTCCCGGTTGGCTTTGAGAGCACTGTGCAGAGCCAGTTGTTTTAGCTTCCCAGAGAGCAGGAAGCAAGATGCTTTGGGGCCTCTCTCACACTTTGGAAATAAAGGCAGCCCTTTGGGCCTGGCAGCCCTAGGCCAATGGAGTACACCCAGAGCAGAAGTTCTACCTCAGCCAGATCAGGCCTTCCAAGAAACTGCGTCTCACAGGCCTTTCTCTGTCACGTTGCCGGTAGGCTGTGAGAGCACTGTGCAGAGCCAGTTGTTTCTTAGCTTCCCAAAGATTTGGAATCAAGATGCTTTGGGGACTCTCAGCCCCTTTGGAAACAAGGCGGCCCTTTGGGCCTGGCAGCTCTAGGCCAAAGTAGCACGCCCAGAGCAGGAGTTCTACTTCAGCCAGATCAGGCCTGCCAAGAAACTGCGTTTCACAGGCCTTGGTAAGAGATGTTCCCGGTAGGCTGTGAGAGCACTGTGGAGAGCCAGTTGCTTTAGCTTCCCACAGAGCTGGAAGCAAGATGCTTTGGGGCCTCTCTCTCCCTTTGGACACAAGGCAGCCGTTTGCGCCTGGCAGCTCTAGGCCAATGGAGCACACCCACAGCAGAAGTTCTACTTCAGGCAGATCAGTCCTGCCCAGAAACTGCGTTTCACAGCCCTTGGTAAGAAATGTTCATGGTAGGCTGTGAGAGCACTGGGCAGAACAAGTTGTTTTTTAGCTTCCCAAAGTGCTGGAGGCAAGATGCTTTGGGGCCTCTCTCACCCTTTGGAAACAAGGCAGCCCTTAGGTCCTGGTAGCTCTAGGCCTATGTAGCACAACCAGAACAGAAGTTCTACTTCAGCCAGGTCAGGCCTGCCAAGAAACTGCGTTTCACAGGCCTTTCAAAGAGATGTTCTCTTAGGCTGTAAGAGCACTGGGCAGAGCCAGCTGTTTCTTAGCTTCCCGAAGAGCTGGGAGCAAGATGCTTTGGGTCCACTCTCCGTCTTTGGAAACAAGGCAGCCCATTGGGCCTGGCAGCTCTAGGGCAATGGAGCACACCCAGAGCAGAAGTTCTACTTCAGCCAGATCAGGCCTGCCAGGAAACTGCGTTTCACAGGCCTTGGTAAGAGATGTTCCCGGTAGGCTGTAAGAGCACTGGGCAGAGCCAGTTGTTTCTTACCTTCCTGAAAAGCTGGAAGCAAGACGCTTGGGACCCCTCTGCCCGTTTGGGAACAAGGCAGCCTTTTGGGTCGGGAAGCTCTAGGCCAATGGAGCACACGCAGAGCAGGAGTTCTACTTCAGCCTGATCAGGCCTGCAAAGAAACAGCGTTTGACAGGCCTTGGTAAGAGATGTTCCCGGTAGGTGTAAGTGCACTGGGCAGAGCCAGTTGTTTCTTAGCTTCGCAAAGACCGGGAAGCAAGATGCTTTGGGCCTCTCTGCCCCTTGGAAACAGGGCAGCACTTGGGGCCTGGCAGCTCTAGGGCAATGGAGCACACCCAGAGCCGGAGTTCTACTTCAGCCAGATGAGGCCTGCCAAGAAACTGCGTTTCACAGGCCTTTCAAAGACATGTCCCCGGTAGGCTGTAAGAGCACGGGGCAGAGCGAGTTGGTTCTTAGCTTCCCAGAGAGCTGGAAGCAAGATGCTTTGGGGCCTCTCTGCCCCTTTGGAAACAAGGCAGCACCTTGGGCCTGGCAGCTCTAGGGCAATGGAGCACACCCAGAGCAGAAGTTCTACTTCAGCCAAATCAGGCCTGCCAGGAAACGGCGTTTCACAGGCCTTGGTAAGAGATGTTCCCGGTAGGCTGTAAGAGCACTGGGCAACGCCAGATGTTTCTTAGCTTCCCGAAGAGCTGGAAGCAAGATGCTTTGGTGCCACTCTCTCACTTTGGAATCAAGGCAGCCCTTTGGGGCAGGTAGCTCTAGGCCAGTGGAGCACACCCAGAGCAGAAGTTCTACTTCGGCCAGTTCAGGCCACCGACAAACTGCGTTTCACAGGCCTTGGTAAGAGATGTTCCCGGTAGGCTGTAAGATCACTGGGCAACGCCAGATGTTTCTTAGCTTCCCGAAGAGCTGGAAGCAAGATGCTTTGGGGCCTCTCTGCCCCTTTGCAAACAAGGCGGCCCTTTGGGCCAGGCAGCTCTAGGCCAATGGAGCACACCCAGAGCAGAAGTTCTACTTCAGCTAGATCAGGCCACCAACAAAGTGCGTTTCACAGGCCTTGGTAAGAGATTTTCTCTCAGGCTGTAAGAGCACTGGGCAGAGCCAGTTGTTTCTTAGCTTCCCAAAGAGCTGGAAGCAAGATGCTTTGGGGGCTCCCTGCCCCTTTG
Source organism: Equus asinus (assembly GCF_041296235.1). Taxonomy (NCBI): domain Eukaryota; kingdom Metazoa; phylum Chordata; class Mammalia; order Perissodactyla; family Equidae; genus Equus; species Equus asinus. The sequence goes on from NW_027225523.1 coordinate 3,993,639, forward strand.
CCAACAAGGCCGACCTTTGGGCCTTTCAGCTCTAGGCCAATGGAGCACACCCAGAGCAGAAGTTCTACCTCAGCCAGATAAGGCCTGCCAAGAAACAGCGTTTCAAAGGCTTTGGTAAGAGATGTTCCCGGTACTCTGTCAGAGCACTGGGCAGAGACAGTTGTTTCTTAGCTTCCCAAAGAGCTGGAAGCAAGATGCTTTGGGGCCTCTCTGCCCCTTTGCAAACAAGGCATCCCTTTGGGCCTTTCAGCTCTAGGCCAATGGAGCACAGCCAGAGCAGAAGTCCTACTTCAGCCAGATCAGGCCTGCCAAGGAACTGCGTTTCAGAGGCCTTTGTATGTGACGTTCCCGGTAGGCTGTGAGAGCACGGTGCAGAGCCAGTTGTTTCCTTGTTTCCCAAACAGCTGGAAGCAAGACGCTTTGGGGCCTCTCTGCCCCTTTGGAAACAAGGCAGCACGTTGGGTCTGGCAGCTCTAGGGCAATGGAGCACAACCAGAGCCGAAGTTCTACTTCTTCCACATCAGGCCTGCCTAGACAGTGCGTTTCACAGGCCTTGATAAGAGATGTTCTCTTAGGCTATAAGAGCACTGGGCACAGCCAGTTGTTTCTTAGCTTCCCAAGAGGTGGAAGCAAGATGCTTTGGGGCCTCTCTCCCCCTTTGGAAACAAGGCAGCCCTTTGGGCCTTTCAGCTCTAGGGCAATGGAGCACACCCAGAGCAGAAGTTCTACCTCAGCCAGATCAGGCCTGCCAAGAAACTGCTTTTCACAGGCCTTCGTAAGAGGTGTTCCCGGAAGGCTGTAAGAGTACCTGGCAGAGCGAGTTGTTTCTTAGCTTCAAAAACAGCTGGAAGCAACCTGATTTGGGGCCTCTCTCCCCCTTTGGAAACAAAGCAGCCTTTGTGCCTGGCAGCTCTAGGCCAAAGTAGCACACCCAGAGCACAAGTTCTACCTCAGCCAGATAAGGCCTGTCAAGAAGCTGCGTTTCACAGGCCTTTGTATGTGACGTTCCCGGTTGGCTTTGAGAGCACTGTGCAGAGCCAGTTGTTTTAGCTTCCCAGAGAGCAGGAAGCAAGATGCTTTGGGGCCTCTCTCACACTTTGGAAATAAAGGCAGCCCTTTGGGCCTGGCAGCCCTAGGCCAATGGAGTACACCCAGAGCAGAAGTTCTACCTCAGCCAGATCAGGCCTTCCAAGAAACTGCGTCTCACAGGCCTTTCTCTGTCACGTTGCCGGTAGGCTGTGAGAGCACTGTGCAGAGCCAGTTGTTTCTTAGCTTCCCAAAGATTTGGAAGCAAGATGCTTTGGGGACTCTCAGCCCCTTTGGAAACAAGGCGGCCCTTTGGGCCTGGCAGCTCTAGGCCAAAGTAGCACGCCCAGAGCAGGAGTTCTACTTCAGCCAGATCAGGCCTGCCAAGAAACTGCGTTTCACAGGCCTTGGTAAGAGATGTTCCCGGTAGGCTGTGAGAGCACTGTGGAGAGCCAGTTGCTTTAGCTTCCCACAGAGCTGGAAGCAAGATGCTTTGGGGCCTCTCTCTCCCTTTGGACACAAGGCAGCCGTTTGGGCCTGGCAGCTCTAGGCCAATGGAGCACACCCACAGCAGAAGTTCTACTTCAGGCAGATCAGTCCTGCCCAGAAACTGCGTTTCACAGCCCTTGGTAAGAGATGTTCACGGTAGGCTGTGAGAGCACTGGGCAGAACCAGTTGTTTTTTAGCTTCCCAAAGTGCTGGAGGCAAGATGCTTTGGGGCCTCTCTCACCCTTTGGAAACAAGGCAGCCCTTAGGTCCTGGTAGCTCTAGGCCTATGTAGCACAACCAGAACAGAAGTTCTACTTCAGCCAGGTCAGGCCTGCCAAGAAACTGCGTTTCACAGGCCTTTCAAAGAGATGTTCTCTTAGGCTGTAGGAGCACTGGGCAGAGCCAGCTGTTTCTTAGCTTCCCGAAGAGCTGGGAGCAAGATGCTTTGGGTCCACTCTCCGTCTTTGGAAACAAGGCAGCCCTTTGGGCCTGGCAGCTCTAGGGCAATGGAGCACACCCAGAGCAGAAGTTCTACTTCAGCCAGATCAGGCCTGCCAGGAAACTGCGTTTCACAGGCCTTGGTAAGAGATGTTCCCGGTAGGCTGTAAGAGCACTGGGCAGAGCCAGTTGTTTCTTACCTTCCTGAAAAGCTGGAAGCAAGACGCTTGGGACCCCTCTGCCCGTTTGGGAACAAGGCAGCCTTTTGGGTCGGGAAGCTCTAGGCCAATGGAGCACACGCAGAGCAGGAGTTCTACTTCAGCCTGATCAGGCCTGCAAAGAAACAGCGTTTGACAGGCCTTGGTAAGAGATGTTCCCGGTAGGTGTAAGTGCACTGGGCAGAGCCAGTTGTTTCTTAGCTTCGCAAAGACCGGGAAGCAAGATGCTTTGGGCCTCTCTGCCCCTTGGAAACAGGGCAGCACTTGGGGCCTGGCAGCTCTAGGGCAATGGAGCACACCCAGAGCCGGAGTTCTACTTCAGCCAGATGAGGCCTGCCAAGAAACTGCGTTTCACAGGCCTTTCAAAGACATGTTCCCGGTAGGCTGTAAGAGCACGGGGCAGAGCGAGTTGGTTCTTAGCTTCCCAGAGAGCTGGAAGCAAGATGCTTTGGGGCCTCTCTCTCCCTTTGGACACAAGGCAGCCGTTTGCGCCTGGCAGCTCTAGGCCAATGGAGCACACCCACAGCAGATGTTCTACTTCAGGCAGATCAGTCCTGCCCAGAAACTGCGTTTCACAGCCCTTGGTAAGAGATGTTCACGGTAGGCTGTGAGAGCACTGGGCAGAACCAGTTGTTTTTTAGCTTCCCAAAGTGCTGGAGGCAAGATGCTTTGGGGCCTCTCTCACCCTTTGGAAACAAGGCAGCCCTTAGGTCCTGGTAGCTCTAGGCCTATGTAGCACAACCAGAACAGAAGTTCTACTTCAGCCAGGTCAGGCCTGCCAAGAAACTGCGTTTCACAGGCCTTTCAAAGAGATGTTCTCTTAGGCTGTAAGAGCACTGGGCAGAGCCAGCTGTTTCTTAGCTTCCCGAAGAGCTGGGAGCAAGATGCTTTGGGTCCACTCTCCGTCTTTGGAAACAAGGCAGCCCATTGGACCTGGCAGCTCTAGGGCAATGGAGCACACCCAGAGCAGAAGTTCTACTTCAGCCAGATCAGGCCTGCCAGGAAACTGCGTTTCACAGGCCTTGGTAAGAGATGTTCCCGGTAGGCTGTAAGAGCACTGGGCAGAGCCAGTTGTTTCTTACCTTCCTGAAAAGCTGGAAGCAAGACGCTTGGGACCCCTCTGCCCGTTTGGGAACAAGGCAGCCTTTTGGGTCGGGAAGCTCTAGGCCAATGGAGCACACGCAGAGCAGGAGTTCTACTTCAGCCTGATCAGGCCTGCAAAGAAACAGCGTTTGACAGGCCTTGGTAAGAGATGTTCCCGGTAGGTGTAAGTGCACTGGGCAGAGACAGTTGTTTCTTAGCTTCCCAAAGAGCTGGAAGCAAGATGCTTTGGGGCCTCTCTGCCCCTTTGCAAACAAGGCATCCCTTTGGGCCTTTCAGCTCTAGGCCAATGGAGCACAGCCAGAGCAGAAGTCCTACTTCAGCCAGATCAGGCCTGCCAAGGAACTGCGTTTCAGAGGCCTTTGTATGTGACGTTCCCGGTAGGCTGTGAGAGCACGGTGCAGAGCCAGTTGTTTCCTTGTTTCCCAAAGAGCTGGAAGCAAGACGCTTTGGGGCCTCTCTGCCCCTTTGGAAACAAGGCAGCACGTTGGGTCTGGCAGCTCTAGGGCAATGGAGCACAACCAGAGCCGAAGTTCTACTTCTTCCACATCAGGCCTGCCTAGAAAGTGCGTTTCACAGGCCTTGATAAGAGATGTTCTCTTAGGCTATAAGAGCACTGGGCACAGCCAGTTGTTTCTTAGCTTCCCAAGAGGTGGAAGCAAGATGCTTTGGGGCCTCTCTCCCTCTTTGGAAACAAGGCAGCCCTTTGGGCCTTTCAGCTCTAGGGCAATGGAGCACACCCAGAGCAGAAGTTCTACCTCAGCCAGATCAGGCCTGCCAAGAAACTGCTTTTCACAGGCCTTCGTAAGAGGTGTTCCCGGAAGGCTGTAAGAGTACCTGGCAGAGCGAGTTGTTTCTTAGCTTCAAAAACAGCTGGAAGCAACCTGATTTGGGGCCTCTCTCCCCCTTTGGAAACAAAGCAGCCTTTGTGCCTGGCAGCTCTAGGCCAAAGTAGCACACCCAGAGCACAAGTTCTACCTCAGCCAGATAAGGCCTGTCAAGAAGCTGCGTTTCACAGGCCTTTGTATGTGACGTTCCCGGTTGGCTTTGAGAGCACTGTGCAGAGCCAGTTGTTTTAGCTTCCCAGAGAGCAGGAAGCAAGATGCTTTGGGGCCTCTCTCACACTTTGGAAATAAAGGCAGCCCTTTGGGCCTGGCAGCCCTAGGCCAATGGAGTACACCCAGAGCAGAAGTTCTACCTCAGCCAGATCAGGCCTTCCAAGAAACTGCGTCTCACAGGCCTTTCTCTGTCACGTTGCCGGTAGGCTGTGAGAGCACTGTGCAGAGCCAGTTGTTTCTTAGCTTCCCAAAGATTTGGAATCAAGATGCTTTGGGGACTCTCAGCCCCTTTGGAAACAAGGCGGCCCTTTGGGCCTGGCAGCTCTAGGCCAAAGTAGCACGCCCAGAGCAGGAGTTCTACTTCAGCCAGATCAGGCCTGCCAAGAAACTGCGTTTCACAGGCCTTGGTAAGAGATGTTCCCGGTAGGCTGTGAGAGCACTGTGGAGAGCCAGTTGCTTTAGCTTCCCACAGAGCTGGAAGCAAGATGCTTTGGGGCCTCTCTCTCCCTTTGGACACAAGGCAGCCGTTTGCGCCTGGCAGCTCTAGGCCAATGGAGCACACCCACAGCAGAAGTTCTACTTCAGGCAGATCAGTCCTGCCCAGAAACTGCGTTTCACAGCCCTTGGTAAGAAATGTTCATGGTAGGCTGTGAGAGCACTGGGCAGAACAAGTTGTTTTTTAGCTTCCCAAAGTGCTGGAGGCAAGATGCTTTGGGGCCTCTCTCACCCTTTGGAAACAAGGCAGCCCTTAGGTCCTGGTAGCTCTAGGCCTATGTAGCACAACCAGAACAGAAGTTCTACTTCAGCCAGGTCAGGCCTGCCAAGAAACTGCGTTTCACAGGCCTTTCAAAGAGATGTTCTCTTAGGCTGTAAGAGCACTGGGCAGAGCCAGCTGTTTCTTAGCTTCCCGAAGAGCTGGGAGCAAGATGCTTTGGGTCCACTCTCCGTCTTTGGAAACAAGGCAGCCCATTGGGCCTGGCAGCTCTAGGGCAATGGAGCACACCCAGAGCAGAAGTTCTACTTCAGCCAGATCAGGCCTGCCAGGAAACTGCGTTTCACAGGCCTTGGTAAGAGATGTTCCCGGTAGGCTGTAAGAGCACTGGGCAGAGCCAGTTGTTTCTTACCTTCCTGAAAAGCTGGAAGCAAGACGCTTGGGACCCCTCTGCCCGTTTGGGAACAAGGCAGCCTTTTGGGTCGGGAAGCTCTAGGCCAATGGAGCACACGCAGAGCAGGAGTTCTACTTCAGCCTGATCAGGCCTGCAAAGAAACAGCGTTTGACAGGCCTTGGTAAGAGATGTTCCCGGTAGGTGTAAGAGCACTGGGCAGAGCCAGTTGTTTCTTAGCTTCGCAAAGACCGGGAAGCAAGATGCTTTGGGCCTCTCTGCCCCTTGGAAACAGGGCAGCACTTGGGGCCTGGCAGCTCTAGGGCAATGGAGCACACCCAGAGCCGGAGTTCTACTTCAGCCAGATGAGGCCTGCCAAGAAACTGCGTTTCACAGGCCTTTCAAAGACATGTTCCCGGTATGCTGTAAGAGCACGGGGCAGAGCGAGTTGATTCTTAGCTTCCCAGAGAGCTGGAAGCAAGATGCTTTGGGGCCTCTCTGCCCCTTTGGAAACAAGGCAGCACCTTGGGCCTGGCAGCTCTAGGGCAATGGAGCACACCCAGAGCAGAAGTTCTACTTCAGCCAAATCAGGCCTGCCAGGAAACGGCGTTTCACAGGCCTTGGTAAGAGATGTTCCCGGTAGGCTGTAAGAGCACTGGGCAACGCCAGATGTTTCTTAGCTTCCCGAAGAGCTGGAAGCAAGATGCTTTGGTGCCACTCTCTCACTTTGGAATCAAGGCAGCCCTTTGGGGCAGGTAGCTCTAGGCCAGTGGAGCACACCCAGAGCAGAAGTTCTACTTCGGCCAGTTCAGGCCACCAACAAACTGCGTTTCACAGGCCTTGGTAAGAGATGTTCCCGGTAGGCTGTAAGAGCACTGGGCAACGCCAGATGTTTCGTAGCTTCCCGAAGAGCTGGAAGCAAGATGCTTTGGGGCCTCTCTGCCCCTTTGCAAACAAGGCGGCCCTTTGGGCCAGGCAGCTCTAGGCCAATGGAGCACACCCAGAGCAGAAGTTCTACTTCAGCTAGATCAGGCCAACAACAAAGTGCATTTCACAGGCCTTGGTAAGAGATTTTCTCTCAGGCTGTAAGAGCACTGGGCAGAGCCAGTTGTTTCTTAGCTTCCCAAAGAGCTGGAAGCAAGATGCTTTGGGGGCTCCCTGCCCCTTTGCCAACAAGGCCGACCTTTGGGCCTTTCAGCTCTAGGCCAATGGAGCACACCCAGAGCAGAAGTTCTACCTCAGCCAGATCAGGCCTGCCAAGAAACTGCTTTTCACAGGCCTTCGTAAGAGGTGTTCCCGGAAGGCTGTAAGAGTACCTGGCAGAGCGAGTTGTTTCTTAGCTTCAAAAACAGCTGGAAGCAACCTGATTTGGGGCCTCTCTCCCCCTTTGGAAACAAAGCAGCCTTTGTGCCTGGCAGCTCTAGGCCAAAGTAGCACACCCAGAGCACAAGTTCTACCTCAGCCAGATAAGGCCTGTCAAGAAGCTGCGTTTCACAGGCCTTTGTATGTGACGTTCCCGGTTGGCTTTGAGAGCACTGTGCAGAGCCAGTTGTTTTAGCTTCCCAGAGAGCAGGAAGCAAGATGCTTTGGGGCCTCTCTCACACTTTGGAAATAAAGGCAGCCCTTTGGGCCTGGCAGCCCTAGGCCAATGGAGTACACCCAGAGCAGAAGTTCTACCTCAGCCAGATCAGGCCTTCCAAGAAACTGCGTCTCACAGGCCTTTCTCTGTCACGTTGCCGGTAGGCTGTGAGAGCACTGTGCAGAGCCAGTTGTTTCTTAGCTTCCCAAAGATTTGGAATCAAGATGCTTTGGGGACTCTCAGCCCCTTTGGAAACAAGGCGGCCCTTTGGGCCTGGCAGCTCTAGGCCAAAGTAGCACGCCCAGAGCAGGAGTTCTACTTCAGCCAGATCAGGCCTGCCAAGAAACTGCGTTTCACAGGCCTTGGTAAGAGATGTTCCCGGTAGGCTGTGAGAGCACTGTGGAGAGCCAGTTGCTTTAGCTTCCCACAGAGCTGGAAGCAAGATGCTTTGGGGCCTCTCTCTCCCTTTGGACACAAGGCAGCCGTTTGCGCCTGGCAGCTCTAGGCCAATGGAGCACACCCACAGCAGAAGTTCTACTTCAGGCAGATCAGTCCTGCCCAGAAACTGCGTTTCACAGCCCTTGGTAAGAAATGTTCATGGTAGGCTGTGAGAGCACTGGGCAGAACAAGTTGTTTTTTAGCTTCCCAAAGTGCTGGAGGCAAGATGCTTTGGGGCCTCTCTCACCCTTTGGAAACAAGGCAGCCCTTAGGTCCTGGTAGCTCTAGGCCTATGTAGCACAACCAGAACAGAAGTTCTACTTCAGCCAGGTCAGGCCTGCCAAGAAACTGCGTTTCACAGGCCTTTCAAAGAGATGTTCTCTTAGGCTGTAAGAGCACTGGGCAGAGCCAGCTGTTTCTTAGCTTCCCGAAGAGCTGGGAGCAAGATGCTTTGGGTCCACTCTCCGTCTTTGGAAACAAGGCAGCCCATTGGGCCTGGCAGCTCTAGGGCAATGGAGCACACCCAGAGCAGAAGTTCTACTTCAGCCAGATCAGGCCTGCCAGGAAACTGCGTTTCACAGGCCTTGGTAAGAGATGTTCCCGGTAGGCTGTAAGAGCACTGGGCAGAGCCAGTTGTTTCTTACCTTCCTGAAAAGCTGGAAGCAAGACGCTTGGGACCCCTCTGCCCGTTTGGGAACAAGGCAGCCTTTTGGGTCGGGAAGCTCTAGGCCAATGGAGCACACGCAGAGCAGGAGTTCTACTTCAGCCTGATCAGGCCTGCAAAGAAACAGCGTTTGACAGGCCTTGGTAAGAGATGTTCCCGGTAGGTGTAAGAGCACTGGGCAGAGCCAGTTGTTTCTTAGCTTCGCAAAGACCGGGAAGCAAGATGCTTTGGGCCTCTCTGCCCCTTGGAAACAGGGCAGCACTTGGGGCCTGGCAGCTCTAGGGCAATGGAGCACACCCAGAGCCGGAGTTCTACTTCAGCCAGATGAGGCCTGCCAAGAAACTGCGTTTCACAGGCCTTTCAAAGACATGTTCCCGGTATGCTGTAAGAGCACGGGGCAGAGCGAGTTGATTCTTAGCTTCCCAGAGAGCTGGAAGCAAGATGCTTTGGGGCCTCTCTGCCCCTTTGGAAACAAGGCAGCACCTTGGGCCTGGCAGCTCTAGGGCAATGGAGCACACCCAGAGCAGAAGTTCTACTTCAGCCAAATCAGGCCTGCCAGGAAACGGCGTTTCACAGGCCTTGGTAAGAGATGTTCCCGGTAGGCTGTAAGAGCACTGGGCAACGCCAGATGTTTCTTAGCTTCCCGAAGAGCTGGAAGCAAGATGCTTTGTTGCCACTCTCTCACTTTGGAATCAAGGCAGCCCTTTGGGGCAGGTAGCTCTAGGCCAGTGGAGCACACCCAGAGCAGAAGTTCTACTTCGGCCAGTTCAGGCCACCAACAAACTGCGTTTCACAGGCCTTGGTAAGAGATGTTCCCGGTAGGCTGTAAGAGCACTGGGCAACGCCAGATGTTTCGTAGCTTCCCGAAGAGCTGGAAGCAAGATGCTTTGGGGCCTCTCTGCCCCTTTGCAAACAAGGCGGCCCTTTGGGCCAGGCAGCTCTAGGCCAATGGAGCACACCCAGAGCAGAAGTTCTACTTCAGCTAGATCAGGCCACCAACAAAGTGCATTTCACAGGCCTTGGTAAGAGATTTTCTCTCAGGCTGTAAGAGCACTGGGCAGAGCCAGTTGTTTCTTAGCTTCCCAAAGAGCTGGAAGCAAGATGCTTTGGGGGCTCCCTGCCCCTTTGCCAACAAGGCCGACCTTTGGGCCTTTCAGCTCTAGGCCAATGGAGCACACCCAGAGCAGAAGTTCTACCTCAGCCAGATCAGGCCTGCCAAGAAACTGCTTTTCACAGGCCTTCGTAAGAGGTGTTCCCGGAAGGCTGTAAGAGTACCTGGCAGAGCGAGTTGTTTCTTAGCTTCAAAAACAGCTGGAAGCAACCTGATTTGGGGCCTCTCTCCCCCTTTGGAAACAAAGCAGCCTTTGTGCCTGGCAGCTCTAGGCCAAAGTAGCACACCCAGAGCACAAGTTCTACCTCAGCCAGATAAGGCCTGTCAAGAAGCTGCGTTTCACAGGCCTTTGTATGTGACGTTCCCGGTTGGCTTTGAGAGCACTGTGCAGAGCCAGTTGTTTTAGCTTCCCAGAGAGCAGGAAGCAAGATGCTTTGGGGCCTCTCTCACACTTTGGAAATAAAGGCAGCCCTTTGGGCCTGGCAGCCCTAGGCCAATGGAGTACACCCAGAGCAGAAGTTCTACCTCAGCCAGATCAGGCCTTCCAAGAAACTGCGTCTCACAGGCCTTTCTCTGTCACGTTGCCGGTAGGCTGTGAGAGCACTGTGCAGAGCCAGTTGTTTCTTAGCTTCCCAAAGATTTGGAATCAAGATGCTTTGGGGACTCTCAGCCCCTTTGGAAACAAGGCGGCCCTTTGGGCCTGGCAGCTCTAGGCCAAAGTAGCACGCCCAGAGCAGGAGTTCTACTTCAGCCAGATCAGGCCTGCCAAGAAACTGCGTTTCACAGGCCTTGGTAAGAGATGTTCCCGGTAGGCTGTGAGAGCACTGTGGAGAGCCAGTTGCTTTAGCTTCCCACAGAGCTGGAAGCAAGATGCTTTGGGGCCTCTCTCTCCCTTTGGACACAAGGCAGCCGTTTGCGCCTGGCAGCTCTAGGCCAATGGAGCACACCCACAGCAGAAGTTCTACTTCAGGCAGATCAGTCCTGCCCAGAAACTGCGTTTCACAGCCCTTGGTAAGAGATGTTCATGGTAGGCTGTGAGAGCACTGGGCAGAACCAGTTGTTTTTTAGCTTCCCAAAGTGCTGGAGGCAAGATGCTTTGGGGCCTCTCTCACCCTTTGGAAACAAGGCAGCCCTTAGGTCCTGGTAGCTCTAGGCCTATGTAGCACAACCAGAACAGAAGTTCTACTTCAGCCAGGTCAGGCCTGCCAAGAAACTGCGTTTCACAGGCCTTTCAAAGAGATGTTCTCTTAGGCTGTAAGAGCACTGGGCAGAGCCAGCTGTTTCTTAGCTTCCCGAAGAGCTGGGAGCAAGATGCTTTGGGTCCACTCTCCGTCTTTGGAAACAAGGCAGCCCATTGGGCCTGGCAGCTCTAGGGCAATGGAGCACACCCAGAGCAGAAGTTCTACTTCAGCCAGATCAGGCCTGCCAGGAAACTGCGTTTCACAGGCCTTGGTAAGAGATGTTCCCGGTAGGCTGTAAGAGCACTGGGCAGAGCCAGTTGTTTCTTACCTTCCTGAAAAGCTGGAAGCAAGACGCTTGGGACCCCTCTGCCCGTTTGGGAACAAGGCAGCCTTTTGGGTCGGGAAGCTCTAGGCCAATGGAGCACACGCAGAGCAGGAGTTCTACTTCAGCCTGATCAGGCCTGCAAAGAAACAGCGTTTGACAGGCCTTGGTAAGAGATGTTCCCGGTAGGTGTAAGAGCACTGGGCAGAGCCAGTTGTTTCTTAGCTTCGCAAAGACCGGGAAGCAAGATGCTTTGGGCCTCTCTGCCCCTTGGAAACAGGGCAGCACTTGGGGCCTGGCAGCTCTAGGGCAATGGAGCACACCCAGAGCCGGAGTTCTACTTCAGCCAGATGAGGCCTGCCAAGAAACTGCGTTTCACAGGCCTTTCAAAGACATGTTCCCGGTATGCTGTAAGAGCACGGGGCAGAGCGAGTTGATTCTTAGCTTCCCAGAGAGCTGGAAGCAAGATGCTTTGGGGCCTCTCTGCCCCTTTGGAAACAAGGCAGCACCTTGGGCCTGGCAGCTCTAGGGCAATGGAGCACACCCAGAGCAGAAGTTCTACTTCAGCCAAATCAGGCCTGCCAGGAAACGGCGTTTCACAGGCCTTGGTAAGAGATGTTCCCGGTAGGCTGTAAGAGCACTGGGCAACGCCAGATGTTTCTTAGCTTCCCGAAGAGCTGGAAGCAAGATGCTTTGGTGCCACTCTCTCACTTTGGAATCAAGGCAGCCCTTTGGGGCAGGTAGCTCTAGGCCAGTGGAGCACACCCAGAGCAGAAGTTCTACTTCGGCCAGTTCAGGCCACCAACAAACTGCGTTTCACAGGCCTTGGTAAGAGATGTTCCCGGTAGGCTGTAAGAGCACTGGGCAACGCCAGATGTTTCGTAGCTTCCCGAAGAGCTGGAAGCAAGATGCTTTGGGGCCTCTCTGCCCCTTTGCAAACAAGGCGGCCCTTTGGGCCAGGCAGCTCTAGGCCAATGGAGCACACCCAGAGCAGAAGTTCTACTTCAGCTAGATCAGGCCACCAACAAAGTGCATTTCACAGGCCTTGGTAAGAGATTTTCTCTCAGGCTGTAAGAGCACTGGGCAGAGCCAGTTGTTTCTTAGCTTCCCAAAGAGCTGGAAGCAAGATGCTTTGGGGGCTCCCTGCCCCTTTGCCAACAAGGCCGACCTTTGGGCCTTTCAGCTCTAGGCCAATGGAGCACACCCAGAGCAGAAGTTCTACCTCAGCCAGATAAGGCCTGCCAAGAAACAGCGTTTCAAAGGCTTTGGTAAGAGATGTTGCCGGTACTCTGTCAGAGCACTGGGCAGAGACAGTTGTTTCTTAGCTTCCCAAAGAGCTGGAAGCAAGATGCTTTGGGGCCTCTCTGCCCCTTTGCAAACAAGGCATCCCTTTGGGCCTTTCAGCTCTAGGCCAATGGAGCACAGCCAGAGCAGAAGTCCTACTTCAGCCAGATCAGGCCTGCCAAGGAACTGCGTTTCAGAGGCCTTTGTATGTGACGTTCCCGGTAGGCTGTGAGAGCACAGTGCAGAGCCAGTTGTTTCCTTGTTTCCCAAACAGCTGGAAGCAAGACGCTTTGGGGCCTCTCTGCCCCTTTGGAAACAAGGGAGCACGTTGGGTCTGGCAGCTCTAGGGCAATGGAGCACAACCAGAGCAGAAGTTCTACTTCTTCCAGATCAGGCCTGCCTAGAAAGTGCGTTTCACAGGCCTTGATAAGAGATGTTCTCTTAGGCTATAAGAGCACTGGGCACAGCCAGTTGTTTCTTAGCTTCCCAAGAGGTGGAAGCAAGATGCTTTGGGGCCTCTCTACCCCTTTGGAAACAAGGCAGCCCTTTGGGCCTTTCAGCTCTAGGGCAATGGAGCACACCCAGAGCAGAAGTTCTACCTCAGCCAGATCAGGCCTGCCAAGAAACTGCTTTTCACAGGCCTTCGTAAGAGGTGTTCCCGGAAGGCTGTAAGAGTACCTGGCAGAGCGAGTTGTTTCTTAGCTTCAAAAACAGCTGGAAGCAACATGATTTGGGGCCTCTCTCCCCCTTTGGAAACAAAGCAGCCTTTGTGCCTGGCAGCTCTAGGCCAAAGTAGCACACCCAGAGCACAAGTTCTACCTCAGCCAGATAAGGCCTGTCAAGAAGCTGCGTTTCACAGGCCTTTGTATGTGACGTTCCCGGTTGGCTTTGAGAGCACTGTGCAGAGCCAGTTGTTTTAGCTTCCCAGAGAGCAGGAAGCAAGATGCTTTGGGGCCTCTCTCACACTTTGGAAATAAAGGCAGCCCTTTGGGCCTGGCAGCCCTAGGCCAATGGAGTACACCCAGAGCAGAAGTTCTACCTCAGCCAGATCAGGCCTTCCAAGAAACTGCGTCTCACAGGCCTTTCTCTGTCACGTTGCCGGTAGGCTGTGAGAGCACTGTGCAGAGCCAGTTGTTTCTTAGCTTCCCAAAGATTTGGAAGCAAGATGCTTTGGGGACTCTCAGCCCCTTTGGAAACAAGGCGGCCCTTTGGGCCTGGCAGCTCTAGGCCAAAGTAGCATGCCCAGAGCAGGAGTTCTACTTCAGCCAGATCAGGCCTGCCAAGAAACTGCGTTTCACAGGCCTTGGTAAGAGATGTTCCCGGTAGGCTGTGAGAGCACTGTGGAGAGCCAGTTGCTTTAGCTTCCCACAGAGCTGGAAGCAAGATGCTTTGGGGCCTCTCTCTCCCTTTGGACACAAGGCAGCCGTTTGCGCCTGGCAGCTCTAGGCCAATGGAGCACACCCACAGCAGAATTTCTACTTCAGGCAGATCAGTCCTGCCCAGAAACTGCGTTTCACAGCCCTTGGTAAGAGATGTTCACGGTAGGCTGTGAGAGCACTGGGCAGAACCAGTTGTTTTTTAGCTTCCCAAAGTGCTGGAGGCAAGATGCTTTGGGGCCTCTCTCACCCTTTGGAAACAAGGCAGCCCTTAGGTCCTGGTAGCTCTAGGCCTATGTAGCACAACCAGAACAGAAGTTCTACTTCAGCCAGGTCAGGCCTGCCAAGAAACTGCGTTTCACAGGCCTTTCAAAGAGATGTTCTCTTAGGCTGTAAGAGCACTGGGCAGAGCCAGTTGTTTCTTACCTTCCTGAAAAGCTGGAAGCAAGATGCTTGGGACCCCTCTGCCCGTTTGGGAACAAGGCAGCCTTTTGGGTCGGGAAGCTCTAGGCCAATGGAGCACACGCAGAGCAGGAGTTCTACTTCAGCCTGATCAGGCCTGCAAAGAAACAGCGTTTGACAGGCCTTGGTAAGAGATGTTCGCGGTAGGTGTAAGAGCACTGGGCAGAGCCAGTTGTTTCTTAGCTTCGCAAAGACCGGGAAGCAAGATGCTTTGGGCCTCTCTGCCCCTTGGAAACAGGGCAGCACTTGGGGCCTGGCAGCTCTAGGGCAATGGAGCACACCCAGAGCCGGAGTTCTACTTCAGCCAGATGAGGCCTGCCAAGAAACTGCGTTTCACAGGCCTTTCAAAGACATGTTCCCGGTAGGCTGTAAGAGCACGGGGCAGAGCGAGTTGGTTCTTAGCTTCCCAGAGAGCTGGAAGCAAGAGGCTTTGGGGCCTCTCTGCCCCTTTGGAAACAAGGCAGCACCTTGGGCCTGGCAGCTCTAGGGCAATGGAGCACACCCAGAGCAGAAGTTCTACTTCAGCCAAATCAGGCCTGCCAGGAAACGGCGTTTCACAGGCCTTGGTAAGAGATGTTCCCGGTAGGCTGTAAGAGCACTGGGCAACGCCAGATGTTTCTTAGCTTCCCGAAGAGCTGGAAGCAAGATGCTTTGGTGCCACTCTCTCACTTTGGACTCAAGGCAGCCCTTTGGGGCAGGTAGCTCCAGGCCAGTGGAGCACACCCAGAGCAGAAGTTCTACTTCGGCCGGTTCAGGCCACCAACAAACTGCGTTTCACAGGCCTTGGTAAGAGATGTTCCCGGTAGGCTGTAAGAGCACTGGGCAACGCCAGATGTTTCTTAGCTTCCCGAAGAGCTGGAAGCAAGATGCTTTGGGGCCTCTCTGCCCCTTTGCAAACAAGGCGGCCCTTTGGGCCAGGCAGCTCTAGGCCAATGGAGCACACCCAGAGCAGAAGTTCTACTTCAGCTAGATCAGGCCACCTACAAAGTGCGTTTCACAGGCCTTGGTAAGAGATTTTCTCTCAGGCTGTAAGAGCACTGGGCAGAGCCAGTTGTTTCTTAGCTTCCCGAAGAGCTGGAAGCAAGATGCTTTGGGGGCTCCCTGCCCCTTTGCCAACAAGGCCGACCTTTGGGCCTTTCAGCTCTAGGCCAATGGAGCACACCCAGAGCAGAAGTTCTACCTCAGCCAGATAAGGCCTGCCAAGAAACTGCGTTTCAATGGCTTTGGTAAGAGATGTTGCCGGTACTCTGTCAGAGCACTGGGCAGAGACAGTTGTTTCTTAGCTTCCCAATGAGCTGGAAGCAAGATGCTTTGGGGCCTCTCTGCCCCTTTGGAAACAAGGCATCCCTTTGGGCCTTTCAGCTCTAGGGCAATGGAGCACACCCAGAGCAGAAGTTCTACCTCAGCCAGATCAGGCCTGCCAAGAAACTGCTTTTCACAGGCCTTCGTAAGAGGTGTTCCCGGAAGGCTGTAAGAGTACCTGGCAGAGCGAGTTGTTTCTTAGCTTCAAAAACAGCTGGAAGCAACATGATTTGGGGCCTCTCTCCCCCTTTGGAAACAAAGCAGCCTTTGTGCCTGGCAGCTCTAGGCCAAAGTAGCACACCCAGAGCACAAGTTCTACCTCAGCCAGATAAGGCCTGTCAAGAAGCTGCGTTTCACAGGCCTTTGTATGTGACGTTCCCGGTTGGCTTTGAGAGCACTGTGCAGAGCCAGTTGTTTTAGCTTCCCAGAGAGCAGGAAGCAAGATGCTTTGGGGCCTCTCTCACACTTTGGAAATAAAGGCAGCCCTTTGGGCCTGGCAGCCCTAGGCCAATGGAGTACACCCAGAGCAGAAGTTCTACCTCAGCCAGATCAGGCCTTCCAAGAAACTGCGTCTCACAGGCCTTTCTCTGTCACGTTGCCGGTAGGCTGTGAGAGCACTGTGCAGAGCCAGTTGTTTCTTAGCTTCCCAAAGATTTGGAAGCAAGATGCTTTGGGGACTCTCAGCCCCTTTGGAAACAAGGCGGCCCTTTGGGCCTGGCAGCTCTAGGCCAAAGTAGCACGCCCAGAGCAGGAGTTCTACTTCAGCCAGATCAGGCCTGCCAAGAAACTGCGTTTCACAGGCCTTGGTAAGAGATGTTCCCGGTAGGCTGTGAGAGCACTGTGGAGAGCCAGTTGCTTTAGCTTCCCACAGAGCTGGAAGCAAGATGCTTTGGGGCCTCTCTCTCCCTTTGGACACAAGGCAGCCATTTGGGCCTGGCAGCTCTAGGCCAATGGAGCACACCCACAGCAGAAGTTCTACTTCAGGCAGATCAGTCCTGCCCAGAAACTGCGTTTCACAGCCCTTGGTAAGAGATGTTCACGGTAGGCTGTGAGAGCACTGGGCAGAACCAGTTGTTTTTTAGCTTCCCAAAGTGCTGGAGGCAAGATGCTTTGGGGCCTCTCTCACCCTTTGGAAACAAGGCAGCCCTTAGGTCCTGGTAGCTCTAGGCCTATGTAGCACAACCAGAACAGAAGTTCTACTTCAGCCAGGTCAGGCCTGCCAAGAAACTGCGTTTCACAGGCCTTTCAAAGAGATGTTCTCTTAGGCTGTAAGAGCACTGGGCAGAGCCAGCTGTTTCTTAGCTTCCCGAAGAGCTGGGAGCAAGATGCTTTGGGTCCACTCTCCGTCTTTGGAAACAAGGCAGCCCTTTGGGCCTGGCAGCTCTAGGGCAATGGAGCACGCCCAGAGCAGAAGTTCTACTTCAGCCAGATCAGGCCTGCCAGGAAACTGCGTTTCACAGGCCTTGGTAAGAGATGTTCCCGGTAGGCTGTCAGAGCACTGGGCAGAGCCAGTTGTTTCTTACCTTCCTGAAAAGCTGGAAGCAAGATGCTTGGGACCCCTCTGCCCGTTTGGGAACAAGGCAGCCTTTTGGGTCGGGAAGCTCTAGGCCAATGGAGCACACGCAGAGCAGGAGTTCTACTTCAGCCTGATCAGGCCTGCAGAGAAACAGCGTTTGACAGGCCTTGGTAAGAGATGTTCCCGGTAGGTGTAAGAGCACTGGGCAGAGCCAGTTGTTTCTTAGCTTCGCAAAGACCGGGAAGCAAGATGCTTTGGGCCTCTCTGCCCCTTGGAAACAGGGCAGCACTTGGGGCCTGGCAGCTCTAGGGCAATGGAGCACACCCAGAGCCGGAGTTCTACTTCAGCCAGATGAGGCCTGCCAAGAAACTGCGTTTCACAGGCCTTTCAAAGACATGTTCCCGGTAGGCTGTAAGAGCACGGGCCAGAGCGAGTTGGTTCTTAGCTTCCCAGAGAGCTGGAAGCAAGATGCTTTGGGGCCTCTCTGCCCCTTTGGAAACAAGGCAGCACCTTGGGCCTGGCAGCTCTAGGGCAATGGAGCACACCCAGAGCAGAAGTTCTACTTCAGCCAAATCAGGCCTGCCAGGAAACGGCGTTTCACAGGCCTTGGTAAGAGATGTTCCCGGTAGGGTGTAAGAGCACTGGGCAACGCCAGATGTTTCTTAGCTTCCCGAAGAGCTGGAAGCAAGATGCTTTGGTGCCACTCTCTCACTTTGGAATCAAGGCAGCCCTTTGGGGCAGGTAGCTCTAGGCCAGTGGAGCACACCCAGAGCAGAAGTTCTACTTCGGCCAGTTCAGGCCACCAACAAACTGCGTTTCACAGGCCTTGGTAAGAGATGTTCCCGGTAGGCTGTAAGAGCACTGGGCAACGCCAGATGTTTCGTAGCTTCCCGAAGAGCTGGAAGCAAGATGCTTTGGGGCCTCTCATCCCCTTTGCAAACAAGGCGGCCCTTTGGGCCAGGCAGCTCTAGGCCAATGGAGCACACCCAGAGCAGAAGTTCTACTTCAGCTAGATCAGGCCAACAACAAAGTGCGTTTCACAGGGCTTGGTAAGAGATTTTCTCTCAGGCTGTAAGAGCACTGGGCAGAGCCAGTTGTTTCTTAGCTTCCCAAAGAGCTGGAAGCAAGATGCTTTGGGGGCTCCCTGCCCCTTTGCCAACAAGGCCGACCTTTGGGCCTTTCAGCTCTAGGCCAATGGAGCACACCCAGAGCAGAAGTTCTACCTCAGCCAGATAAGGCCTGCCAAGAAACTGCGTTTCAATGGCTTTGGTAAGAGATGTTGCCGGTACTCTGTCAGAGCACTGGGCAGAGACAGTTGTTTCTTAGCTTCCCAATGAGCTGGAAGCAAGATGCTTTGGAGCCTCTCTGCCCCTTTGGAAACAAGGCATCCCTTTGGGCCTTTCAGCTCTAGGGCAATGGAGCACACCCAGAGCAGAAGTTCTACCTCAGCCAGATCAGGCCTGCCAAGAAACTGCTTTTCACAGGCCTTCGTAAGAGGTGTTCCCGGAAGGCTGTAAGAGTACCTGGCAGAGCGAGTTGTTTCTTAGCTTCAAAAACAGCTGGAAGCAACATGATTTGGGGCCTCTCTCCCCCTTTGGAAACAAAGCAGCCTTTGTGCCTGGCAGCTCTAGGCCAAAGTAGCACACCCAGAGCACAAGTTCTACCTCAGCCAGATAAGGCCTGTCAAGAAGCTGCGTTTCACAGGCCTTTGTATGTGACGTTCCCGGTTGGCTTTGAGAGCACTGTGCAGAGCCAGTTGTTTTAGCTTCCCAGAGAGCAGGAAGCAAGATGCTTTGGGGCCTCTCTCACACTTTGGAAATAAAGGCAGCCCTTTGGGCCTGGCAGCCCTAGGCCAATGGAGTACACCCAGAGCAGAAGTTCTACCTCAGCCAGATCAGGCCTTCCAAGAAACTGCGTCTCACAGGCCTTTCTCTGTCACGTTGCCGGTAGGCTGTGAGAGCACTGTGCAGAGCCAGTTGTTTCTTAGCTTCCCAAAGATTTGGAAGCAAGATGCTTTGGGGACTCTCAGCCCCTTTGGAAACAAGGCGGCCCTTTGGGCCTGGCAGCTCTAGGCCAAAGTAGCACGCCCAGAGCAGGAGTTCTACTTCAGCCAGATCAGGCCTGCCAAGAAACTGCGTTTCACAGGCCTTGGTAAGAGATGTTCCCGGTAGGCTGTGAGAGCACTGTGGAGAGCCAGTTGCTTTAGCTTCCCACAGAGCTGGAAGCAAGATGCTTTGGGGCCTCTCTCTCCCTTTGGACACAAGGCAGCCGTTTGGGCCTGGCAGCTCTAGGCCAATGGAGCACACCCACAGCAGAAGTTCTACTTCAGGCAGATCAGTCCTGCCCAGAAACTGCGTTTCACAGCCCTTGGTAAGAGATGTTCACGGTAGGCTGTGAGAGCACTGGGCAGAACCAGTTGTTTTTTAGCTTCCCAAAGTGCTGGAGGCAAGATGCTTTGGGGCCTCTCTCACCCTTTGGAAACAAGGCAGCCCTTAGGTCCTGGTAGCTCTAGGCCTATGTAGCACAACCAGAACAGAAGTTCTACTTCAGCCAGGTCAGGCCTGCCAAGAAACTGCGTTTCACAGGCCTTTCAAAGAGATGTTCTCTTAGGCTGTAAGAGCACTGGGCAGAGCCAGCTGTTTCTTAGCTTCCCGAAGAGCTGGGAGCAAGATGCTTTGGGTCCACTCTCCGTCTTTGGAAACAAGGCAGCCCTTTGGGCCTGGCAGCTCTAGGGCAATGGAGCACGCCCAGAGCAGAAGTTCTACTTCAGCCAGATCAGGCCTGCCAGGAAACTGCGTTTCACAGGCCTTGGTAAGAGATGTTCCCGGTAGGCTGTCAGAGCACTGGGCAGAGCCAGTTGTTTCTTACCTTCCTGAAAAGCTGGAAGCAAGATGCTTGGGACCCCTCTGCCCGTTTGGGAACAAGGCAGCCTTTTGGGTCGGGAAGCTCTAGGCCAATGGAGCACACGCAGAGCAGGAGTTCTACTTCAGCCTGATCAGGCCTGCAAAGAAACAGCGTTTGACAGGCCTTGGTAAGAGATGTTCCCGGTAGGTGTAAGAGCACTGGGCAGAGCCAGTTGTGTCTTAGCTTCGCAAAGACCGGGAAGCAAGATGCTTTGGGCCTCTCTGCCCCTTGGAAACAGGGCAGCACTTTGGGCCTGGCAGCTCTAGGGCAATGGAGCACACCCAGAGCCGGAGTTCTACTTCAGCCAGATGAGGCCTGCCAAGAAACTGCGTTTCACAGGCCTTTCAAAGACATGTTCCCGGTAGGCTGTAAGAGCACGGGGCAGAGCGAGTTGGTTCTTAGCTTCCCAGAGAGCTGGAAGCAAGATGCTTTGGGGCCTCTCTGCCCCTTTGGAAACAAGGCAGCACCTTGGGCCTGGCAGCTCTAGGGCAATGGAGCACACCCAGAGCAGAAGTTCTACTTCAGCCAAATCAGGCCTGCCAGGAAACGGCGTTTCAAAGACCTTGGTAAGAGATGTTCCCGGTAGGCTGTAAGAGCACTGGGCAACGCCAGATGTTTCTTAGCTTCCCGAAGAGCTGGAAGCGAGAAGCTTTGGTGCCACTCTCTCACTTTGGACTCAAGGCAGCCCTTTGGGGCAGGTAGATCTAGGCCAGTGGAGCACACCCAGAGCAGAAGTTCTACTTGGGCCAGTTCAGGCCACCAACAAACTGCGTTTCACAGGCCTTGGTAAGAGATGTTCCCGGTAGGCTGTAAGAGCACTGGGCAACGCCAGATGTTTCTTAGCTTCCCGAAGAGCTGGAAGCAAGATGCTTTGGGGCCTCTCATCCCCTTTGCAAACAAGGCGGCCCTATGGGCCAGGCAGCTCTAGGCCAATGGAGCACACCCAGAGCAGAAGTTCTACTTCGGCCAGTTCAGGCCACCAACAAACTGTGTTTCACAGGCCTTGGCAAGAGATGTTCCCGGTAGGCTGTAAGAGCACTGGGCAACGCCAGATGTTTCTTAGCTTCCCGAAGAGCTGGAAGCAAGATGCTTTGGGGCCTCTCATCCCCTTTGCAAACAAGGCCGACCTTTGGGCCAGGCAGCTCTAGGCCAATGGAGCACACCCAGAGCAGAAGTTCTACCTCAGCCAGATAAGGCCTGCCAAGAAACTGCGTTTCAAAGGCTTTGGTAAGAGATGTTCCCGGTACTCTGTTAGAGCACTGGGCAGAGCCATTTGTTTCTTAGCTTCCCAAAGAGCTGGAAGCAAGATGCTTTGGGGGCTCCCTGCCCCTTTGCCAACAAGGGCGACCTTTGGGCCTTTCAGCTCTAGGCCAATGGAGCACACCCAGAGCAGAAGTCCTACTTCAGCCAGATCAGGCCTTCCAAGAAACTGCGTCTCACAGGCCTTTGTATGTGACGTTCCCGGTAGGCTGTGAGAGCACGGTGCAGAGCCAGTTGTTTCCTTGTTTCCCAAACAGCTGGAAGCAAGACGCTTTTGGGCCTCTCTGCCCCTTTGGAAACAAGGCAGCACGTTGGGTCTGGCAGCTCTAGGGCAATGGAGCACAACCAGAGCCGCAGTTCTACTTCTTCCAGATCAGGCCTGCCTAGACAGTGCGTTACACAGGCCTTGATAAGAGATGTTCTCTTAGGCTATAAGAGCACTGGGCACAGCCAGTTGTTTCTTAGCTTCCCAAGAGGTGGAAGCAAGATGCTTTGGGGCCTCTCTCCCCCTTTGGAAACAAGGCGGCCCTTTGGGCCTGGCAGCTCTAGTCCAAAGTAGCACGCCCAGAGGAGGAGTTCTACTTCAGCCAGATCAGGCCTGCCAGGAAACTGCGTTTCACAGGCCTTGGTAAGAGATGTTCCCGGTAGGCTGTAAGAGCACTGGGCAGAGCCAGTTGTTTCTTACCTTCCTGAAAAGCTGGAAGCAAGATGCTTTGGGTCCACTCTCCGTCTTTGGAAACAAGGCAGCCCTTTGGGCCTTTCAGCTCTAGGGCAATGGAGCACACCCAGAGCAGAAGTTCTACCTCAGCCAGATCAGGCCTGCCATGAAACTGCTTTTCACAGGCCTTCGTAAGAGGTGTTCCCGGAAGGCTGTAAGAGTACCTGGCAGAGCGAGTTGTTTCTTAGCTTCAAAAACAGCTGGAAGCAACATGATTTGGGGCCTCTCTCCCCCTTTGGAAACAAAGCAGCCTTTGTGCCTGGCAGCTCTAGGCCAAAGTAGCACACCCAGAGCACAAGTTCTACCTCAGCCAGATAAGGCCTGTCAAGAAGCTGCGTTTCACAGGCCTTTGTATGTGACGTTCCCGGTTGGCTTTGAGAGCACTGTGCAGAGCCAGTTGTTTTAGCTTCCCAGAGAGCAGGAAGCAAGATGCTTTGGGGCCTCTCTCACACTTTGGAAATAAAGGCAGCCCTTTGGGCCTGGCAGCCCTAGGCCAATGGAGTACACCCAGAGCAGAAGTTCTACCTCAGCCAGATCAGGCCTTCCAAGAAACTGCGTCTCACAGGCCTTTCTCTGTCACGTTGCCGGTAGGCTGTGAGAGCACTGTGCAGAGCCAGTTGTTTCTTAGCTTCCCAAAGATTTGGAAGCAAGATACTTTGGGGACTCTCAGCCCCTTTGGAAACAAGGCGGCCCTTTGGGCCTGGCAGCTCTAGGCCAAAGTAGCACGCCCAGAGCAGGAGTTCTACTTCAGCCAGATCAGGCCTGCCAAGAAACTGCGTTTCACAGGCCTTGGTAAGAGATGTTCCCGGTAGGCTGTAAGAGCACTGGGCAGAGCCAGTTGTTTCTTACCTTCCTGAAAAGCTGGAAGCAAGACGCTTGGGACCCCTCTGCCCGTTTGGGAACAAGGCAGCCTTTTGGGTCGGGAAGCTCTAGGCCAATGGAGCACACGCAGAGCAGGAGTTCTACTTCAGCCTGATCAGGCCTGCAAAGAAACAGCGTTTGACAGGCCTTGGTAAGAGATGTTCCCGGTAGGTGTAAGAGCACTGGGCAGAGCCAGTTGTTTCTTAGCTTCGCAAAGACCGGGAAGCAAGATGCTTTGGGCCTCTCTGCCCCTTGGAAACAGGGCAGCACTTGGGGCCTGGCAGCTCTAGGGCAATGGAGCACACCCAGAGCCGGAGTTCTACTTCAGCCAGATGAGGCCTGCCAAGAAACTGCGTTTCACAGGCCTTTCAAAGACATGTTCCCGGTAGGCTGTAAGAGCACGGGGCAGAGCGAGTTGGTTCTTAGCTTCCCAGAGAGCTGGAAGCAAGATGCTTTGGGGCCTCTCTGCCCCTTTGGAAACAAGGCAGCACCTTGGGCCTGGCAGCTCTAGGGCAATGGAGCACACCCAGAGCAGAAGTTCTACTTCAGCCAAATCAGGCCTGCCAGGAAACGGCGTTTCACAGGCCTTGGTAAGAGATGTTCCCGGTAGGCTGTAAGAGCACTGGGCAACGCCAGATGTTTCTTAGCTTCCCGAAGAGCTGGAAGCAAGATGCTTTGGTGCCACTCTCTCACTTTGGAATCAAGGCAGCCCTTTGGGGCAGGTAGCTCCAGGCCAGTGGAGCACACCCAGAGCAGAAGTTCTACTTCGGCCGGTTCAGGCCACCAACAAACTGCGTTTCACAGGCCTTGGTAAGAGATGTTCCCGGTAGGCTGTAAGAGCACTGGGCAACGCCAGATGTTTCTTAGCTTCCCGAAGAGCTGGAAGCAAGATGCTTTGGGGCCTCTCTGCCCCTTTGCAAACAAGGCGGCCCTTTGGGCCAGGCAGCTCTAGGCCAATGGAGCACACCCAGAGCAGAAGTTCTACTTCAGCTAGATCAGGCCACCTACAAAGTACGTTTCACAGGCCTTGGTAAGAGATTTTCTCTCAGGCTGTAAGAGCACTGGGCAGAGCCAGTTGTTTCTTAGCTTCCCGAAGAGCTGGAAGCAAGATGCTTTGGGGGCTCCCTGCCCCTTTGCCAACAAGGCCGACCTTTGGGCCTTTCAGCTCTAGGCCAATGGAGCACACCCAGAGCAGAAGTTCTACCTCAGCCAGATAAGGCCTGCCAAGAAACTGCGTTTCAAAGGCTTTGGTAAGAGATGTTCCCGGTACTCTGTCAGAGCACTGGGCAGAGACAGTTGTCTCTTAGCTTCCCAATGAGCTGGAAGCAAGATGCTTTGGGGCCTCTCTGCCCCTTTGCAAACAAGGCATCCCTTTGGGCCTTTCAGCTCTAGGGCAATGGAGCACACCCAGAGCAGAAGTTCTACCTCAGCCAGATCAGGCCTGCCAAGAAACTGCTTTTCACAGGCCTTCGTAAGAGGTGTTCCCGGAAGGCTGTAAGAGTACCTGGCAGAGCGAGTTGTTTCTTAGCTTCAAAAACAGCTGGAAGCAACATGATTTGGGGCCTCTCTCCCCCTTTGGAAACAAAGCAGCCTTTGGGCCTGGCAGCTCTAGGCCAAAGTAGCACACCCAGAGCACAAGTTCTACCTCAGCCAGATAAGGCCTGTCAAGAAGCTGCGTTTCACAGGCCTTTGTATGTGACGTTCCCGGTTGGCTTTGAGAGCACTGTGCAGAGCCAGTTGTTTTAGCTTCCCAGAGAGCAGGAAGCAAGATGCTTTGGGGCCTCTCTCACACTTTGGAAATAAAGGCAGCCCTTTGGGCCTGGCAGCCCTAGGCCAATGGAGTACACCCAGAGCAGAAGTTCTACCTCAGCCAGATCAGGCCTTCCAAGAAACTGCGTCTCACAGGCCTTTCTCTGTCACGTTGCCGGTAGGCTGTGAGAGCACTGTGCAGAGCCAGTTGTTTCTTAGCTTCCCAAAGATTTGGAAGCAAGATACTTTGGGGACTCTCAGCCCCTTTGGAAACAAGGCGGCCCTTTGGGCCTGGCAGCTCTAGGCCAAAGTAGCACGCCCAGAGCAGGAGTTCTACTTCAGCCAGATCAGGCCTGCCAAGAAACTGCGTTTCACAGGCCTTGGTAAGAGATGTTCCCGGTAGGCTGTAAGAGCACTGGGCAGAGCCAGTTGTTTCTTACCTTCCTGAAAAGCTGGAAGCAAGACGCTTGGGACCCCTCTGCCCGTTTGGGAACAAGGCAGCCTTTTGGGTCGGGAAGCTCTAGGCCAATGGAGCACACGCAGAGCAGGAGTTCTACTTCAGCCTGATCAGGCCTGCAAAGAAACAGCGTTTGACAGGCCTTGGTAAGAGATGTTCCCGGTAGGTGTAAGAGCACTGGGCAGAGCCAGTTGTTTCTTAGCTTCGCAAAGACCGGGAAGCAAGATGCTTTGGGCCTCTCTGCCCCTTGGAAACAGGGCAGCACTTGGGGCCTGGCAGCTCTAGGGCAATGGAGCACACCCAGAGCCGGAGTTCTACTTCAGCCAGATGAGGCCTGCCAAGAAACTGCGTTTCACAGGCCTTTCAAAGACATGTTCCCGGTAGGCTGTAAGAGCACGGGGCAGAGCGAGTTGGTTCTTAGCTTCCCAGAGAGCTGGAAGCAAGATGCTTTGGGGCCTCTCTGCCCCTTTGGAAACAAGGCAGCACCTTGGGCCTGGCAGCTCTAGGGCAATGGAGCACACCCAGAGCAGAAGTTCTACTTCAGCCAAATCAGGCCTGCCAGGAAACGGCGTTTCACAGGCCTTGGTAAGAGATGTTCCCGGTAGGCTGTAAGAGCACTGGGCAACGCAAGATGTTTCTTAGCTTCCCGAAGAGCTGGAAGCAAGATGCTTTGGTGCCACTCTCTCACTTTGGAATCAAGGCAGCCCTTTGGGGCAGGTAGCTCCAGGCCAGTGGAGCACACCCAGAGCAGAAGTTCTACTTCGGCCGGTTCAGGCCACCAACAAACTGCGTTTCACAGGCCTTGGTAAGAGATGTTCCCGGTAGGCTGTAAGAGCACTGGGCAACGCAGATGTTTCTAAGCTTCCCGAAGAGCTGGAAGCAAGATGCTTTGGGGCCTCTCTGCCCCTTTGCAAACAAGGCGGCCCTTTGGGCCAGGCAGCTCTAGGCCAATGGAGCACACCCAGAGCAGAAGTTCTACTTCAGCTAGATCAGGCCACCTACAAAGTGCGTTTCACAGGCCTTGGTAAGAGATTTTCTCTCAGGCTGTAAGAGCACTGGGCAGAGCCAGTTGTTTCTTAGCTTCCCGAAGAGCTGGAAGCAAGATGCTTTGGGGGCTCCCTGCCCCTTTGCCAACAAGGCCGACCTTTGGGCCTTTCAGCTCTAGGCCAATGGAGCACACCCAGAGCAGAAGTTCTACCTCAGCCAGATAAGGCCTGCCAAGAAACTGCCTTTCAAAGGCTTTGGTAAGAGATGTTCCCGGTACTCTGTCAGAGCACTGGGCAGAGACAGTTGTTTCTTAGCTTCCCAATGAGCTGGAAGCAAGATGCTTTGGGGCCTCTCTGCCCCTTTGCAAACAAGGCATCCCTTTGGGCCTTTCAGCTCTAGGGCAATGGAGCACACCCAGAGCAGAAGTTCTACCTCAGCCAGATCAGGCCTGCCAAGAAACTGCTTTTCACAGGCCTTCGTAAGAGGTGTTCCCGGAAGGCTGTAAGAGTACCTGGCAGAGCGAGTTGTTTCTTAGCTTCAAAAACAGCTGGAAGCAACCTGATTTGGGGCCTCTCTCCCCCTTTGGAAACAAAGCAGCCTTTGGGCCTGGCAGCTCTAGGCCAAAGTAGCACACCCAGAGCACAAGTTCTACCTCAGCCAGATAAGGCCTGTCAAGAAGCTGCGTTTCACAGGCCTTTGTATGTGACGTTCCCGGTTGGCTTTGAGAGCACTGTGCAGAGCCAGTTGTTTTAGCTTCCCAGAGAGCAGGAAGCAAGATGCTTTGGGGCCTCTCTCACACTTTGGAAATAAAGGCAGCCCTTTGGGCCTGGCAGCCCTAGGCCAATGGAGTACACCCAGAGCAGAAGTTCTACCTCAGCCAGATCAGGCCTTCCAAGAAACTGCGTCTCACAGGCCTTTCTCTGTCATGTTGCCGGTAGGCTGTGAGAGCACTGGGCAGAGCCAGTTGTTTCTTAGCTTCCCAAAGATTTGGAAGCAAGATGCTTTGGGGACTCTCAGCCCCTTTGGAAACAGGGCGGCCCTTTGGGCCTGGCAGCTCTAGGCCAAAGTAGCACGCCCAGAGCAGGAGTTCTACTTCAGCCAGATCAGGCCTGCCAAGAAACTGCGTTTCACAGGCCTTGGTAAGAGATGTTCCCGGTAGGCTGTAAGAGCACTGGGCAGAGCCAGTTGTTTCTTACCTTCCTGAAAAGCTGGAAGCAAGACGCTTGGGACCCCTCTGCCCGTTTGGGAACAAGGCAGCCTTTTGGGTCGGGAAGCTCTAGGCCAATGGAGCACACGCAGAGCAGGAGTTCTACTTCAGCCTGATCAGGCCTGCAAAGAAACAGCGTTTGACAGGCCTTGGTAAGAGATGTTCCCGGTAGGTGTAAGAGCACTGGGCAGAGCCAGTTGTTTCTTAGCTTCGCAAAGACCGGGAAGCAAGATGCTTTGGGCCTCTCTGCCCCTTGGAAACAGGGCAGCACTTGGGGCCTGGCAGCTCTAGGGCAATGGAGCACACCCAGAGCCGGAGTTCTACTTCAGCCAGATGAGGCCTGCCAAGAAACTGCGTTTCACAGGCCTTTCAAAGACATGTTCCCGGTAGGCTGTAAGAGCACGGGGCAGAGCGAGTTGGTTCTTAGCTTCCCAGAGAGCTGGAAGCAAGATGCTTTGGGGCCTCTCTGCCCCTTTGGAAACAAGGCAGCACCTTGGGCCTGGCAGCTCTAGGGCAATGGAGCACACCCAGAGCAGAAGTTCTACTTCAGCCAAATCAGGCCTGCCAGGAAACGGCGTTTCACAGGCCTTGGTAAGAGATGTTCCCGGTAGGCTGTAAGAGCACTGGGCAACGCCAGATGTTTCTTAGCTTCCCGAAGAGCTGGAAGCAAGATGCTTTGGTGCCACTCTCTCACTTTGGAATCAAGGCAGCCCTTTGGGGCAGGTAGCTCCAGGCCAGTGGAGCACACCCAGAGCAGAAGTTCTACTTCGGCCGGTTCAGGCCACCAACAAACTGCGTTTCACAGGCCTTGGTAAGAGATGTTCCCGGTAGGCTGTAAGAGCACTGGGCAACGCCAGATGTTTCTTAGCTTCCCGAAGAGCTGGAAGCAAGATGCTTTGGGGCCTCTCTGCCCCTTTGCAAACAAGGCGGCCCTTTGGGCCAGGCAGCTCTAGGCCAATGGAGCACACCCAGAGCAGAAGTTCTACTTCAGCTAGATCAGGCCACCTACAAAGTGCGTTTCACAGGCCTTGGTAAGAGATTTTCTCTCAGGCTGTAAGAGCACTGGGCAGAGCCAGTTGTTTCTTAGCTTCCCGAAGAGCTGGAAGCAAGATGCTTTGGGGGCTCCCTGCCCCTTTGCCAACAAGGCCGACCTTTGGGCCTTTCAGCTCTAGGCCAATGGAGCACACCCAGAGCAGAAGTTCTACCTCAGCCAGATAAGGCCTGCCAAGAAACTGCGTTTCAAAGGCTTTGGTAAGAGATGTTGCCGGTACTCTGTCAGAGCACTGGGCAGAGACAGTTGTTTCTTAGCTTCCCAAAGAGCTGGAAGCAAGATGCTTTGGGGCCTCTCTGCCCCTTTGCAAACAAGGCATCCCTTTGGGCCTTTCAGCTCTAGGGCAATGGAGCACACCCAGATCAGAAGTTGTACCTCAGCCAGATCAGGCCTGCCAAGAAACTGCTTTTCACAGGCCTTCGTAAGAGGTGTTCCCGGAAGGCTGTAAGAGTACCTGGCAGAGCGAGTTGTTTCTTAGCTTCAAAAACAGCTGGAAGCAACATGATTTGGGGCCTCTCTCCCCCTTTGGAAACAAAGCAGCCTTTGTGCCTGGCAGCTCTAGGCCAAAGTAGCACACCCAGAGCACAAGTTCTACCTCAGCCAGATAAGGCCTCTCAAGAAGCTGCGTTTCACAGGCCTTTGTATGTGACGTTCCCGGTTGGCTTTGAGAGCACTGTGCAGAGCCAGTTGTTTTAGCTTCCCAGAGAGCAGGAAGCAAGATGCTTTGGGGCCTCTCTCACACTTTGGAAATAAAGGCAGCCCTTTGGGCCTGGCAGCCCTAGGCCAATGGAGTACACCCAGAGCAGAAGTTCTACCTCAGCCAGATCAGGCCTTCCAAGAAACTGCGTCTCACAGGCCTTTCTCTGTCACGTTGCCGGTAGGCTGTGAGAGCACTGTGCAGAGCCAGTTGTTTCTTAGCTTCCCAAAGATTTGGAAGCAAGATACTTTGGGGACTCTCAGCCCCTTTGGAAACAAGGCGGCCCTTTGGGCCTGGCAGCTCTAGGCCAAAGTAGCACGCCCAGAGCAGGAGTTCTACTTCAGCCAGATCAGGCCTGCCAAGAAACTGCGTTTCACAGGCCTTGGTAAGAGATGTTCCCGGTAGGCTGTAAGAGCACTGGGCAGAGCCAGTTGTTTCTTACCTTCCTGAAAAGCTGGAAGCAAGACGCTTGGGACCCCTCTGCCCGTTTGGGAACAAGGCAGCCTTTTGGGTCGGGAAGCTCTAGGCCAATGGAGCACACGCAGAGCAGGAGTTCTACTTCAGCCTGATCAGGCCTGCAAAGAAACAGCGTTTGACAGGCCTTGGTAAGAGATGTTCCCGGTAGGTGTAAGAGCACTGGGCAGAGCCAGTTGTTTCATAGCTTCGCAAAGACCGGGAAGCAAGATGCTTTGGGCCTCTCTGCCACTTGGAAACAGGGCAGCACTTGGGGCCTGGCAGCTCTAGGGCAATGGAGCACACCCAGAGCCGGAGTTCTACTTCAGCCAGATGAGGCCTGCCAAGAAACTGCGTTTCACAGGCCTTTCAAAGACATGTTCCCGGTAGGCTGTAAGAGCACGGGGCAGAGCGAGTTGGTTCTTAGCTTCCCAGAGAGCTGGAAGCAAGATGCTTTGGGGCCTCTCTGCCCCTTTGGAAACAAGGCAGCACCTTGGGCCTGGCAGCTCTAGGGCAATGGAGCACACCCAGAGCAGAAGTTCTACTTCAGCCAAATCAGGCCTGCCAGGAAACGGCGTTTCACAGGCCTTCGTAAGAGGTGTTCCCGGAAGGCTGTAAGAGTACCTGGCAGAGCGAGTTGTTTCTTAGCTTCAAAAACAGCTGGAAGCAACATGATTTGGGGCCTCTCTCCCCCTTTGGAAACAAAGCAGCCTTTGTGCCTGGCAGCTCTAGGCCAAAGTAGCACACCCAGAGCACAAGTTCTACCTCAGCCAGATAAGGCCTGTCAAGAAGCTGCGTTTCACAGGCCTTTGTATGTGACGTTCCCGGTTGGCTTTGAGAGCACTGTGCAGAGCCAGTTGTTTTAGCTTCCCAGAGAGCAGGAAGCAAGATGCTTTGGGGCCTCTCTCACACTTTGGAAATAAAGGCAGCCCTTTGGGCCTGGCAGCCCTAGGCCAATGGAGTACACCCAGAGCAGAAGTTCTACCTCAGCCAGATCAGGCCTTCCAAGAAACTGCGTCTCACAGGCCTGTCTCTGTCACGTTGCCGGTAGGCTGTGAGAGCACTGTGCAGAGCCAGTTGTTTCTTAGCTTCCCAAAGATTTGGAAGCAAGATACTTTGGGGACTCTCAGCCCCTTTGGAAACAAGGCGGCCCTTTGGGCCTGGCAGCTCTAGGCCAAAGTAGCACGCCCAGAGCAGGAGTTCTACTTCAGCCAGATCAGGCCTGCCAAGAAACTGCGTTTCACAGGCCTTGGTAAGAGATGTTCCCGGTAGGCTGTAAGAGCACTGGGCAGAGCCAGTTGTTTCTTACCTTCCTGAAAAGCTGGAAGCAAGACGCTTGGGACCCCTCTGCCCGTTTGGGAACAAGGCAGCCTTTTGGGTCGGGAAGCTCTAGGCCAATGGAGCACACGCAGAGCAGGAGTTCTACTTCAGCCTGATCAGGCCTGCAAAGAAACAGCGTTTGACAGGCCTTGGTAAGAGATGTTCCCGGTAGGTGTAAGAGCACTGGGCAGAGCCAGTTGTTTCTTAGCTTCGCAAAGACCGGGAAGCAAGATGCTTTGGGCCTCTCTGCCCCTTGGAAACAGGGCAGCACTTGGGGCCTGGCAGCTCTAGGGCAATGGAGCACACCCAGAGCCGGAGTTCTACTTCAGCCAGATGAGGCCTGCCAAGAAACTGCGTTTCACAGGCCTTTCAAAGACATGTTCCCGGTAGGCTGTAAGAGCACGGGGCAGAGCGAGTTGGTTCTTAGCTTCCCAGAGAGCTGGAAGCAAGAGGCTTTGGGGCCTCTCTGCCCCTTTGGAAACAAGGCAGCACCTTGGGCCTGGCAGCTCTAGGGCAATGGAGCACACCCAGAGCAGAAGTTCTACTTCAGCCAAATCAGGCCTGCCAGGAAACGGCGTTTCACAGGCCTTGGTAAGAGATGTTCCCGGTAGGCTGTAAGAGCACTGGGCAACGCCAGATGTTTCTTAGCTTCCCGAAGAGCTGGAAGCAAGATGCTTTGGTGCCACTCTCTCACTTTGGAATCAAGGCAGCCCTTTGGGGCAGGTAGCTCCAGGCCAGTGGAGCACACCCAGAGCAGAAGTTCTACTTCGGCCGGTTCAGGCCACCAACAAACTGCGTTTCACAGGCCTTGGTAAGAGATGTTCCCGGTAGGCTGTAAGAGCACTGGGCAACGCCAGATGTTTCTTAGCTTCCCGAAGAGCTGGAAGCAAGATGCTTTGGGGCCTCTCTGCCCCTTTGCAAACAAGGCGGCCCTTTGGGCCAGGCAGCTCTAGGCCAATGGAGCACACCCAGAGCAGAAGTTCTACTTCAGCTAGATCAGGCCACCTACAAAGTGCGTTTCACAGGCCTTGGTAAGAGATTTTCTCTCAGGCTGTAAGAGCACTGGGCAGAGCCAGTTGTTTCTTAGCTTCCCGAAGAGCTGGAAGCAAGATGCTTTGGGGGCTCCCTGCCCCTTTGCCAACAAGGCCGACCTTTGGGCCTTTCAGCTCTAGGCCAATGGAGCACACCCAGAGCAGAAGTTCTACCTCAGCCAGATAAGGCCTGCCAAGAAACTGCGTTTCAAAGGCTTTGGTAAGAGATGTTCCCGGTACTCTGTCAGAGCACTGGGCAGAGACAGTTGTCTCTTAGCTTCCCAATGAGCTGGAAGCAAGATGCTTTGGGGCCTCTCTGCCCCTTTGCAAACAAGGCATCCCTTTGGGCCTTTCAGCTCTAGGGCAATGGAGCACACCCAGAGCAGAAGTTCTACCTCAGCCAGATCAGGCCTGCCAAGAAACTGCTTTTCACAGGCCTTCGTAAGAGGTGTTCCCGGAAGGCTGTAAGAGTACCTGGCAGAGCGAGTTGTTTCTTAGCTTCAAAAACAGCTGGAAGCAACATGATTTGGGGCCTCTCTCCCCCTTTGGAAACAAAGCAGCCTTTGTGCCTGGCAGCTCTAGGCCAAAGTAGCACACCCAGAGCACAAGTTCTACCTCAGCCAGATAAGGCCTGTCAAGAAGCTGCGTTTCACAGGCCTTTGTATGTGACGTTCCCGGTTGGCTTTGAGAGCACTGTGCAGAGCCAGTTGTTTTAGCTTCCCAGAGAGCAGGAAGCAAGATGCTTTGGGGCCTCTCTCACACTTTGGAAATAAAGGCAGCCCTTTGGGCCTGGCAGCCCTAGGCCAATGGAGTACACCCAGAGCAGAAGTTCTACCTCAGCCAGATCAGGCCTTCCAAGAAACTGCGTCTCACAGGCCTTTCTCTGTCACGTTGCCGGTAGGCTGTGAGAGCACTGTGCAGAGCCAGTTGTTTCTTAGCTTCCCAAAGATTTGGAAGCAAGATACTTTGGGGACTCTCAGCCCCTTTGGAAACAAGGCGGCCCTTTGGGCCTGGCAGCTCTAGGCCAAAGTAGCACGCCCAGAGCAGGAGTTCTACTTCAGCCAGATCAGGCCTGCCAAGAAACTGCGTTTCACAGGCCTTGGTAAGAGATGTTCCCGGTAGGCTGTAAGAGCACTGGGCAGAGCCAGTTGTTTCTTACCTTCCTGAAAAGCTGGAAGCAAGACGCTTGGGACCCCTCTGCCCGTTTGGGAACAAGGCAGCCTTTTGGGTCGGGAAGCTCTAGGCCAATGGAGCACACGCAGAGCAGGAGTTCTACTTCAGCCTGATCAGGCCTGCAAAGAAACAGCGTTTGACAGGCCTTGGTAAGAGATGTTCCCGGTAGGTGTAAGAGCACTGGGCAGAGCCAGTTGTTTCTTAGCTTCGCAAAGACCGGGAAGCAAGATGCTTTGGGCCTCTCTGCCCCTTGGAAACAGGGCAGCACTTGGGGCCTGGCAGCTCTAGGGCAATGGAGCACACCCAGAGCCGGAGTTCTACTTCAGCCAGATGAGGCCTGCCAAGAAACTGCGTTTCACAGGCCTTTCAAAGACATGTTCCCGGTAGGCTGTAAGAGCACGGGGCAGAGCGAGTTGGTTCTTAGCTTCCCAGAGAGCTGGAAGCAAGATGCTTTGGGGCCTCTCTGCCCCTTTGGAAACAAGGCAGCACCTTGGGCCTGGCAGCTCTAGGGCAATGGAGCACACCCAGAGCAGAAGTTCTACTTCAGCCAAATCAGGCCTGCCAGGAAACGGCGTTTCACAGGCCTTGGTAAGAGATGTTCCCGGTAGGCTGTAAGAGCACTGGGCAACGCCAGATGTTTCTTAGCTTCCCGAAGAGCTGGAAGCAAGATGCTTTGGTGCCACTCTCTCACTTTGGAATCAAGGCAGCCCTTTGGGGCAGGTAGCTCCAGGCCAGTGGAGCACACCCAGAGCAGAAGTTCTACTTCGGCCGGTTCAGGCCACCAACAAACTGCGTTTCACAGGCCTTGGTAAGAGATGTTCCCGGTAGGCTGTAAGAGCACTGGGCAACGCCAGATGTTTCTTAGCTTCCCGAAGAGCTGGAAGCAAGATGCTTTGGGGCCTCTCTGCCCCTTTGCAAACAAGGCGGCCCTTTGGGCCAGGCAGCTCTAGGCCAATGGAGCACACCCAGAGCAGAAGTTCTACTTCAGCTAGATCAGGCCACCTACAAAGTGCGTTTCACAGGCCTTGGTAAGAGATTTTCTCTCAGGCTGTAAGAGCACTGGGCAGAGCCAGTTGTTTCTTAGCTTCCCGAAGAGCTGGAAGCAAGATGCTTTGGGGGCTCCCTGCCCCTTTGCCAACAAGGCCGACCTTTGGGCCTTTCAGCTCTAGGCCAATGGAGCACACCCAGAGCAGAAGTTCTACCTCAGCCAGATAAGGCCTGCCAAGAAACTGCGTTTCAAAGGCTTTGGTAAGAGATGTTCCCGGTACTCTGTCAGAGCACTGGGCAGAGACAGTTGTCTCTTAGCTTCCCAATGAGCTGGAAGCAAGATGCTTTGGGGCCTCTCTGCCCCTTTGCAAACAAGGCATCCCTTTGGGCCTTTCAGCTCTAGGGCAATGGAGCACACCCAGAGCAGAAGTTCTACCTCAGCCAGATCAGGCCTGCCAAGAAACTGCTTTTCACAGGCCTTCGTAAGAGGTGTTCCCGGAAGGCTGTAAGAGTACCTGGCAGAGCGAGTTGTTTCTTAGCTTCAAAAACAGCTGGAAGCAACATGATTTGGGGCCTCTCTCCCCCTTTGGAAACAAAGCAGCCTTTGTGCCTGGCAGCTCTAGGCCAAAGTAGCACACCCAGAGCACAAGTTCTACCTCAGCCAGATAAGGCCTGTCAAGAAGCTGCGTTTCACAGGCCTTTGTATGTGACGTTCCCGGTTGGCTTTGAGAGCACTGTGCAGAGCCAGTTGTTTTAGCTTCCCAGAGAGCAGGAAGCAAGATGCTTTGGGGCCTCTCTCACACTTTGGAAATAAAGGCAGCCCTTTGGGCCTGGCAGCCCTAGGCCAATGGAGTACACCCAGAGCAGAAGTTCTACCTCAGCCAGATCAGGCCTTCCAAGAAACTGCGTCTCACAGGCCTTTCTCTGTCACGTTGCCGGTAGGCTGTGAGAGCACTGTGCAGAGCCAGTTGTTTCTTAGCTTCCCAAAGATTTGGAAGCAAGATACTTTGGGGACTCTCAGCCCCTTTGGAAACAAGGCGGCCCTTTGGGCCTGGCAGCTCTAGGCCAAAGTAGCACGCCCAGAGCAGGAGTTCTACTTCAGCCAGATCAGGCCTGCCAAGAAACTGCGTTTCACAGGCCTTGGTAAGAGATGTTCCCGGTAGGCTGTAAGAGCACTGGGCAGAGCCAGTTGTTTCTTACCTTCCTGAAAAGCTGGAAGCAAGACGCTTGGGACCCCTCTGCCCGTTTGGGAACAAGGCAGCCTTTTGGGTCGGGAAGCTCTAGGCCAATGGAGCACACGCAGAGCAGGAGTTCTACTTCAGCCTGATCAGGCCTGCAAAGAAACAGCGTTTGACAGGCCTTGGTAAGAGATGTTCCCGGTAGGTGTAAGAGCACTGGGCAGAGCCAGTTGTTTCTTAGCTTCGCAAAGACCGGGAAGCAAGATGCTTTGGGCCTCTCTGCCCCTTGGAAACAGGGCAGCACTTGGGGCCTGGCAGCTCTAGGGCAATGGAGCACACCCAGAGCCGGAGTTCTACTTCAGCCAGATGAGGCCTGCCAAGAAAATGCGTTTCACAGGCCGTTCAAAGACATGTTCCCGGTAGGCTGTAAGAGCACGGGGCAGAGCGAGTTGGTTCTTAGCTTCCCAGAGAGCTGGAAGCAAGATGCTTTGGGGCCTCTCTGCCCCTTTGGAAACAAGGCAGCACCTTGGGCCTGGCAGCTCTAGGGCAATGGAGCACACCCAGAGCAGAAGTTCTACTTCAGCCAAATCAGGCCTGCCAGGAAACGGCGTTTCACAGGCCTTGGTAAGAGATGTTCCCGGTAGGCTGTAAGAGCACTGGGCAACGCCAGATGTTTCTTAGCTTCCCGAAGAGCTGGAAGCAAGATGCTTTGGTGCCACTCTCTCACTTTGGAATCAAGGCAGCCCTTTGGGGCAGGTAGCTCCAGGCCAGTGGAGCACACCCAGAGCAGAAGTTCTACTTCGGCCGGTTCAGGCCACCAACAAACTGCGTTTCACAGGCCTTGGTAAGAGATGTTCCCGGTAGGCTGTAAGAGCACTGGGCAACGCCAGATGTTTCTTAGCTTCCCGAAGAGCTGGAAGCAAGATGCTTTGGGGCCTCTCTGCCCCTTTGCAAACAAGGCGGCCCTTTGGGCCAGGCAGCTCTAGGCCAATGGAGCACACCCAGAGCAGAAGTTCTACTTCAGCTAGATCAGGCCACCTACAAAGTGCGTTTCACAGGCCTTGGTAAGAGATTTTCTCTCAGGCTGTAAGAGCACTGGGCAGAGCCAGTTGTTTCTTAGCTTCCCGAAGAGCTGGAAGCAAGATGCTTTGGGGGCTCCCTGCCCCTTTGCCAACAAGGCCGACCTTTGGGCCTTTCAGCTCTAGGCCAATGGAGCACACCCAGAGCAGAAGTTCTACCTCAGCCAGATAAGGCCTGCCAAGAAACTGCGTTTCAAAGGCTTTGGTAAGAGATGTTCCCGGTACTCTGTCAGAGCACTGGGCAGAGACAGTTGTCTCTTAGCTTCCCAATGAGCTGGAAGCAAGATGCTTTGGGGCCTCTCTGCCCCTTTGCAAACAAGGCATCCCTTTGGGCCTTTCAGCTCTAGGGCAATGGAGCACACCCAGAGCAGAAGTTCTACCTCAGCCAGATCAGGCCTGCCAAGAAACTGCTTTTCACAGGCCTTCGTAAGAGGTGTTCCCGGAAGGCTGTAAGAGTACCTGGCAGAGCGAGTTGTTTCTTAGCTTCAAAAACAGCTGGAAGCAACATGATTTGGGGCCTCTCTCCCCCTTTGGAAACAAAGCAGCCTTTGTGCCTGGCAGCTCTAGGCCAAAGTAGCACACCCAGAGCACAAGTTCTACCTCAGCCAGATAAGGCCTGTCAAGAAGCTGCGTTTCACAGGCCTTTGTATGTGACGTTCCCGGTTGGCTTTGAGAGCACTGTGCAGAGCCAGTTGTTTTAGCTTCCCAGAGAGCAGGAAGCAAGATGCTTTGGGGCCTCTCTCACACTTTGGAAATAAAGGCAGCCCTTTGGGCCTGGCAGCCCTAGGCCAATGGAGTACACCCAGAGCAGAAGTTCTACCTCAGCCAGATCAGGCCTTCCAAGAAACTGCGTCTCACAGGCCTTTCTCTGTCACGTTGCCGGTAGGCTGTGAGAGCACTGTGCAGAGCCAGTTGTTTCTTAGCTTCCCAAAGATTTGGAAGCAAGATACTTTGGGGACTCTCAGCCCCTTTGGAAACAAGGCGGCCCTTTGGGCCTGGCAGCTCTAGGCCAAAGTAGCACGCCCAGAGCAGGAGTTCTACTTCAGCCAGATCAGGCCTGCCAAGAAACTGCGTTTCACAGGCCTTGGTAAGAGATGTTCCCGGTAGGCTGTAAAAGCACTGGGCAGAGCCAGTTGTTTCTTACCTTCCTGAAAAGCTGGAAGCAAGACGCTTGGGACCCCTCTGCCCGTTTGGGAACAAGGCAGCCTTTTGGGTCGGGAAGCTCTAGGCCAATGGAGCACACGCAGAGCAGGAGTTCTACTTCAGCCTGATCAGGCCTGCAAAGAAACAGCGTTTGACAGGCCTTGGTAAGAGATGTTCCCGGTAGGTGTAAGAGCACTGGGCAGAGCCAGTTGTTTCTTAGCTTCGCAAAGACCGGGAAGCAAGATGCTTTGGGCCTCTCTGCCCCTTGGAAACAGGGCAGCACTTGGGGCCTGGCAGCTCTAGGGCAATGGAGCACACCCAGAGCCGGAGTTCTACTTCAGCCAGATGAGGCCTGCCAAGAAAATGCGTTTCACAGGCCGTTCAAAGACATGTTCCCGGTAGGCTGTAAGAGCACGGGGCAGAGCGAGTTGGTTCTTAGCTTCCCAGAGAGCTGGAAGCAAGAGGCTTTGGGGCCTCTCTGCCCCTTTGGAAACAAGGCAGCACCTTGGGCCTGGCAGCTCTAGGGCAATGGAGCACACCCAGAGCAGAAGTTCTACTTCAGCCAAATCAGGCCTGCCAGGAAACGGCGTTTCACAGGCCTTGGTAAGAGATGTTCCCGGTAGGCTGTAAGAGCACTGGGCAACGCCAGATGTTTCTTAGCTTCCCGAAGAGCTGGAAGCAAGATGCTTTGGTGCCACTCTCTCACTTTGGAATCAAGGCAGCCCTTTGGGGCAGGTAGCTCCAGGCCAGTGGAGCACACCCAGAGCAGAAGTTCTACTTCGGCCGGTTCAGGCCACCAACAAACTGCGTTTCACAGGCCTTGGTAAGAGATGTTCCCGGTAGGCTGTAAGAGCACTGGGCAACGCCAGATGTTTCTTAGCTTCCCGAAGAGCTGGAAGCAAGATGCTTTGGTGCCACTCTCTCACTTTGGAATCAAGGCAGCCCTTTGGGGCAGGTAGCTCCAGGCCAGTGGAGCACACCCAGAGCAGAAGTTCTACTTCGGCCGGTTCAGGCCACCAACAAACTGCGTTTCACAGGCCTTGGTAAGAGATGTTCCCGGTAGGCTGTAAGAGCACTGGGCAACGCCAGATGTTTCTTAGCTTCCCGAAGAGCTGGAAGCAAGATGCTTTGGGGCCTCTCTGCCCCTTTGCAAACAAGGCGGCCCTTTGGGCCAGGCAGCTCTAGGCCAATGGAGCACACCCAGAGCAGAAGTTCTACTTCAGCTAGATCAGGCCACCTACAAAGTGCGTTTCACAGGCCTTGGTAAGAGATTTTCTCTCAGGCTGTAAGAGCACTGGGCAGAGCCAGTTGTTTCTTAGCTTCCCGAAGAGCTGGAAGCAAGATGCTTTGGGGGCTCCCTGCCCCTTTGCCAACAAGGCCGACCTTTGGGCCTTTCAGCTCTAGGCCAATGGAGCACACCCAGAGCAGAAGTTCTACCTCAGCCAGATAAGGCCTGCCAAGAAACTGCGTTTCAAAGGCTTTGGTAAGAGATGTTCCCGGTACTCTGTCAGAGCACTGGGCAGAGACAGTTGTCTCTTAGCTTCCCAATGAGCTGGAAGCAAGATGCTTTGGGGCCTCTCTGCCCCTTTGCAAACAAGGCATCCCTTTGGGCCTTTCAGCTCTAGGGCAATGGAGCACACCCAGAGCAGAAGTTCTACCTCAGCCAGATCAGGCCTGCCAAGAAACTGCTTTTCACAGGCCTTCGTAAGAGGTGTTCCCGGAAGGCTGTAAGAGTACCTGGCAGAGCGAGTTGTTTCTTAGCTTCAAAAACAGCTGGAAGCAACATGATTTGGGGCCTCTCTCCCCCTTTGGAAACAAAGCAGCCTTTGTGCCTGGCAGCTCTAGGCCAAAGTAGCACACCCAGAGCACAAGTTCTACCTCAGCCAGATAAGGCCTGTCAAGAAGCTGCGTTTCACAGGCCTTTGTATGTGACGTTCCCGGTTGGCTTTGAGAGCACTGTGCAGAGCCAGTTGTTTTAGCTTCCCAGAGAGCAGGAAGCAAGATGCTTTGGGGCCTCTCTCACACTTTGGAAATAAAGGCAGCCCTTTGGGCCTGGCAGCCCTAGGCCAATGGAGTACACCCAGAGCAGAAGTTCTACCTCAGCCAGATCAGGCCTTCCAAGAAACTGCGTCTCACAGGCCTTTCTCTGTCACGTTGCCGGTAGGCTGTGAGAGCACTGTGCAGAGCCAGTTGTTTCTTAGCTTCCCAAAGATTTGGAAGCAAGATACTTTGGGGACTCTCAGCCCCTTTGGAAACAAGGCGGCCCTTTGGGCCTGGCAGCTCTAGGCCAAAGTAGCACGCCCAGAGCAGGAGTTCTACTTCAGCCAGATCAGGCCTGCCAAGAAACTGCGTTTCACAGGCCTTGGTAAGAGATGTTCCCGGTAGGCTGTAAGAGCACTGGGCAGAGCCAGTTGTTTCTTACCTTCCTGAAAAGCTGGAAGCAAGACGCTTGGGACCCCTCTGCCCGTTTGGGAACAAGGCAGCCTTTTGGGTCGGGAAGCTCTAGGCCAATGGAGCACACGCAGAGCAGGAGTTCTACTTCAGCCTGATCAGGCCTGCAAAGAAACAGCGTTTGACAGGCCTTGGTAAGAGATGTTCCCGGTAGGTGTAAGAGCACTGGGCAGAGCCAGTTGTTTCTTAGCTTCGCAAAGACCGGGAAGCAAGATGCTTTGGGCCTCTCTGCCCCTTGGAAACAGGGCAGCACTTGGGGCCTGGCAGCTCTAGGGCAATGGAGCACACCCAGAGCCGGAGTTCTACTTCAGCCAGATGAGGCCTGCCAAGAAAATGCGTTTCACAGGCCGTTCAAAGACATGTTCCCGGTAGGCTGTAAGAGCACGGGGCAGAGCGAGTTGGTTCTTAGCTTCCCAGAGAGCTGGAAGCAAGAGGCTTTGGGGCCTCTCTGCCCCTTTGGAAACAAGGCAGCACCTTGGGCCTGGCAGCTCTAGGGCAATGGAGCACACCCAGAGCAGAAGTTCTACTTCAGCCAAATCAGGCCTGCCAGGAAACGGCGTTTCACAGGCCTTGGTAAGAGATGT
This sequence comes from Equus asinus, assembly GCF_041296235.1. Taxonomy (NCBI): domain Eukaryota; kingdom Metazoa; phylum Chordata; class Mammalia; order Perissodactyla; family Equidae; genus Equus; species Equus asinus. Next base: position 4,033,597 of record NW_027225523.1, read on the forward strand.
TCCCGGTAGGCTGTAAGAGCACTGGGCAACGCCAGATGTTTCTTAGCTTCCCGAAGAGCTGGAAGCAAGATGCTTTGGTGCCACTCTCTCACTTTGGAATCAAGGCAGCCCTTTGGGGCAGGTAGCTCCAGGCCAGTGGAGCACACCCAGAGCAGAAGTTCTACTTCGGCCGGTTCAGGCCACCAACAAACTGCGTTTCACAGGCCTTGGTAAGAGATGTTCCCGGTAGGCTGTAAGAGCACTGGGCAACGCCAGATGTTTCTTAGCTTCCCGAAGAGCTGGAAGCAAGATGCTTTGGGGCCTCTCTGCCCCTTTGCAAACAAGGCGGCCCTTTGGGCCAGGCAGCTCTAGGCCAATGGAGCACACCCAGAGCAGAAGTTCTACTTCAGCTAGATCAGGCCACCTACAAAGTGCGTTTCACAGGCCTTGGTAAGAGATTTTCTCTCAGGCTGTAAGAGCACTGGGCAGAGCCAGTTGTTTCTTAGCTTCCCGAAGAGCTGGAAGCAAGATGCTTTGGGGGCTCCCTGCCCCTTTGCCAACAAGGCCGACCTTTGGGCCTTTCAGCTCTAGGCCAATGGAGCACACCCAGAGCAGAAGTTCTACCTCAGCCAGATAAGGCCTGCCAAGAAACTGCGTTTCAAAGGCTTTGGTAAGAGATGTTCCCGGTACTCTGTCAGAGCACTGGGCAGAGACAGTTGTCTCTTAGCTTCCCAATGAGCTGGAAGCAAGATGCTTTGGGGCCTCTCTGCCCCTTTGCAAACAAGGCATCCCTTTGGGCCTTTCAGCTCTAGGGCAATGGAGCACACCCAGAGCAGAAGTTCTACCTCAGCCAGATCAGGCCTGCCAAGAAACTGCTTTTCACAGGCCTTCGTAAGAGGTGTTCCCGGAAGGCTGTAAGAGTACCTGGCAGAGCGAGTTGTTTCTTAGCTTCAAAAACAGCTGGAAGCAACATGATTTGGGGCCTCTCTCCCCCTTTGGAAACAAAGCAGCCTTTGTGCCTGGCAGCTCTAGGCCAAAGTAGCACACCCAGAGCACAAGTTCTACCTCAGCCAGATAAGGCCTGTCAAGAAGCTGCGTTTCACAGGCCTTTGTATGTGACGTTCCCGGTTGGCTTTGAGAGCACTGTGCAGAGCCAGTTGTTTTAGCTTCCCAGAGAGCAGGAAGCAAGATGCTTTGGGGCCTCTCTCACACTTTGGAAATAAAGGCAGCCCTTTGGGCCTGGCAGCCCTAGGCCAATGGAGTACACCCAGAGCAGAAGTTCTACCTCAGCCAGATCAGGCCTTCCAAGAAACTGCGTCTCACAGGCCTTTCTCTGTCACGTTGCCGGTAGGCTGTGAGAGCACTGTGCAGAGCCAGTTGTTTCTTAGCTTCCCAAAGATTTGGAAGCAAGATACTTTGGGGACTCTCAGCCCCTTTGGAAACAAGGCGGCCCTTTGGGCCTGGCAGCTCTAGGCCAAAGTAGCACGCCCAGAGCAGGAGTTCTACTTCAGCCAGATCAGGCCTGCCAAGAAACTGCGTTTCACAGGCCTTGGTAAGAGATGTTCCCGGTAGGCTGTAAGAGCACTGGGCAGAGCCAGTTGTTTCTTACCTTCCTGAAAAGCTGGAAGCAAGACGCTTGGGACCCCTCTGCCCGTTTGGGAACAAGGCAGCCTTTTGGGTCGGGAAGCTCTAGGCCAATGGAGCACACGCAGAGCAGGAGTTCTACTTCAGCCTGATCAGGCCTGCAAAGAAACAGCGTTTGACAGGCCTTGGTAAGAGATGTTCCCGGTAGGTGTAAGAGCACTGGGCAGAGCCAGTTGTTTCTTAGCTTCGCAAAGACCGGGAAGCAAGATGCTTTGGGCCTCTCTGCCCCTTGGAAACAGGGCAGCACTTGGGGCCTGGCAGCTCTAGGGCAATGGAGCACACCCAGAGCCGGAGTTCTACTTCAGCCAGATGAGGCCTGCCAAGAAACTGCGTTTCACAGGCCTTTCAAAGACATGTTCCCGGTAGGCTGTAAGAGCACGGGGCAGAGCGAGTTGGTTCTTAGCTTCCCAGAGAGCTGGAAGCAAGAGGCTTTGGGGCCTCTCTGCCCCTTTGGAAACAAGGCAGCACCTTGGGCCTGGCAGCTCTAGGGCAATGGAGCACACCCAGAGCAGAAGTTCTACTTCAGCCAAATCAGGCCTGCCAGGAAACGGCGTTTCACAGGCCTTGGTAAGAGATGTTCCCGGTAGGCTGTAAGAGCACTGGGCAACGCCAGATGTTTCTTAGCTTCCCGAAGAGCTGGAAGCAAGATGCTTTGGTGCCACTCTCTCACTTTGGAATCAAGGCAGCCCTTTGGGGCAGGTAGCTCCAGGCCAGTGGAGCACACCCAGAGCAGAAGTTCTACTTCGGCCGGTTCAGGCCACCAACAAACTGCGTTTCACAGGCCTTGGTAAGAGATGTTCCCGGTAGGCTGTAAGAGCACTGGGCAACGCCAGATGTTTCTTAGCTTCCCGAAGAGCTGGAAGCAAGATGCTTTGGGGCCTCTCTGCCCCTTTGCAAACAAGGCGGCCCTTTGGGCCAGGCAGCTCTAGGCCAATGGAGCACACCCAGAGCAGAAGTTCTACTTCAGCTAGATCAGGCCACCTACAAAGTGCGTTTCACAGGCCTTGGTAAGAGATTTTCTCTCAGGCTGTAAGAGCACTGGGCAGAGCCAGTTGTTTCTTAGCTTCCCGAAGAGCTGGAAGCAAGATGCTTTGGGGGCTCCCTGCCCCTTTGCCAACAAGGCCGACCTTTGGGCCTTTCAGCTCTAGGCCAATGGAGCACACCCAGAGCAGAAGTTCTACCTCAGCCAGATAAGGCCTGCCAAGAAACTGCGTTTCAAAGGCTTTGGTAAGAGATGTTCCCGGTACTCTGTCAGAGCACTGGGCAGAGACAGTTGTCTCTTAGCTTCCCAATGAGCTGGAAGCAAGATGCTTTGGGGCCTCTCTGCCCCTTTGCAAACAAGGCATCCCTTTGGGCCTTTCAGCTCTAGGGCAATGGAGCGCACCCAGAGCAGAAGTTCTACCTCAGCCAGATCAGGCCTGCCAAGAAACTGCTTTTCACAGGCCTTCGTAAGAGGTGTTCCCGGAAGGCTGTAAGAGTACCTGGCAGAGCGAGTTGTTTCTTAGCTTCAAAAACAGCTGGAAGCAACATGATTTGGGGCCTCTCTCCCCCTTTGGAAACAAAGCAGCCTTTGTGCCTGGCAGCTCTAGGCCAAAGTAGCACACCCAGAGCACAAGTTCTACCTCAGCCAGATAAGGCCTGTCAAGAAGCTGCGTTTCACAGGCCTTTGTATGTGACGTTCCCGGTTGGCTTTGAGAGCACTGTGCAGAGCCAGTTGTTTTAGCTTCCCAGAGAGCAGGAAGCAAGATGCTTTGGGGCCTCTCTCACACTTTGGAAATAAAGGCAGCCCTTTGGGCCTGGCAGCCCTAGGCCAATGGAGTACACCCAGAGCAGAAGTTCTACCTCAGCCAGATCAGGCCTTCCAAGAAACTGCGTCTCACAGGCCTTTCTCTGTCACGTTGCCGGTAGGCTGTGAGAGCACTGTGCAGAGCCAGTTGTTTCTTAGCTTCCCAAAGATTTGGAAGCAAGATACTTTGGGGACTCTCAGCCCCTTTGGAAACAAGGCGGCCCTTTGGGCCTGGCAGCTCTAGGCCAAAGTAGCACGCCCAGAGCAGGAGTTCTACTTCAGCCAGATCAGGCCTGCCAAGAAACTGCGTTTCACAGGCCTTGGTAAGAGATGTTCCCGGTAGGCTGTAAGAGCACTGGGCAGAGCCAGTTGTTTCTTACCTTCCTGAAAAGCTGGAAGCAAGACGCTTGGGACCCCTCTGCCCGTTTGGGAACAAGGCAGCCTTTTGGGTCGGGAAGCTCTAGGCCAATGGAGCACACGCAGAGCAGGAGTTCTACTTCAGCCTGATCAGGCCTGCAAAGAAACAGCGTTTGACAGGCCTTGGTAAGAGATGTTCCCGGTAGGTGTAAGAGCACTGGGCAGAGCCAGTTGTTTCTTAGCTTCGCAAAGACCGGGAAGCAAGATGCTTTGGGCCTCTCTGCCCCTTGGAAACAGGGCAGCACTTGGGGCCTGGCAGCTCTAGGGCAATGGAGCACACCCAGAGCCGGAGTTCTACTTCAGCCAGATGAGGCCTGCCAAGAAAATGCGTTTCACAGGCCGTTCAAAGACATGTTCCCGGTAGGCTGTAAGAGCACGGGGCAGAGCGAGTTGGTTCTTAGCTTCCCAGAGAGCTGGAAGCAAGAGGCTTTGGGGCCTCTCTGCCCCTTTGGAAACAAGGCAGCACCTTGGGCCTGGCAGCTCTAGGGCAATGGAGCACACCCAGAGCAGAAGTTCTACTTCAGCCAAATCAGGCCTGCCAGGAAACGGCGTTTCACAGGCCTTGGTAAGAGATGTTCCCGGTAGGCTGTAAGAGCACTGGGCAACGCCAGATGTTTCTTAGCTTCCCGAAGAGCTGGAAGCAAGATGCTTTGGTGCCACTCTCTCACTTTGGAATCAAGGCAGCCCTTTGGGGCAGGTAGCTCCAGGCCAGTGGAGCACACCCAGAGCAGAAGTTCTACTTCGGCCGGTTCAGGCCACCAACAAACTGCGTTTCACAGGCCTTGGTAAGAGATGTTCCCGGTAGGCTGTAAGAGCACTGGGCAACGCCAGATGTTTCTTAGCTTCCCGAAGAGCTGGAAGCAAGATGCTTTGGGGCCTCTCTGCCCCTTTGCAAACAAGGCGGCCCTTTGGGCCAGGCAGCTCTAGGCCAATGGAGCACACCCAGAGCAGAAGTTCTACTTCAGCTAGATCAGGCCACCTACAAAGTGCGTTTCACAGGCCTTGGTAAGAGATTTTCTCTCAGGCTGTAAGAGCACTGGGCAGAGCCAGTTGTTTCTTAGCTTCCCGAAGAGCTGGAAGCAAGATGCTTTGGGGGCTCCCTGCCCCTTTGCCAACAAGGCCGACCTTTGGGCCTTTCAGCTCTAGGCCAATGGAGCACACCCAGAGCAGAAGTTCTACCTCAGCCAGATAAGGCCTGCCAAGAAACTGCGTTTCAAAGGCTTTGGTAAGAGATGTTCCCGGTACTCTGTCAGAGCACTGGGCAGAGACAGTTGTCTCTTAGCTTCCCAATGAGCTGGAAGCAAGATGCTTTGGGGCCTCTCTGCCCCTTTGCAAACAAGGCATCCCTTTGGGCCTTTCAGCTCTAGGGCAATGGAGCACACCCAGAGCAGAAGTTCTACCTCAGCCAGATCAGGCCTGCCAAGAAACTGCTTTTCACAGGCCTTCGTAAGAGGTGTTCCCGGAAGGCTGTAAGAGTACCTGGCAGAGCGAGTTGTTTCTTAGCTTCAAAAACAGCTGGAAGCAACATGATTTGGGGCCTCTCTCCCCCTTTGGAAACAAAGCAGCCTTTGTGCCTGGCAGCTCTAGGCCAAAGTAGCACACCCAGAGCACAAGTTCTACCTCAGCCAGATAAGGCCTGTCAAGAAGCTGCGTTTCACAGGCCTTTGTATGTGACGTTCCCGGTTGGCTTTGAGAGCACTGTGCAGAGCCAGTTGTTTTAGCTTCCCAGAGAGCAGGAAGCAAGATGCTTTGGGGCCTCTCTCACACTTTGGAAATAAAGGCAGCCCTTTGGGCCTGGCAGCCCTAGGCCAATGGAGTACACCCAGAGCAGAAGTTCTACCTCAGCCAGATCAGGCCTTCCAAGAAACTGCGTCTCACAGGCCTTTCTCTGTCACGTTGCCGGTAGGCTGTGAGAGCACTGTGCAGAGCCAGTTGTTTCTTAGCTTCCCAAAGATTTGGAAGCAAGATACTTTGGGGACTCTCAGCCCCTTTGGAAACAAGGCGGCCCTTTGGGCCTGGCAGCTCTAGGCCAAAGTAGCACGCCCAGAGCAGGAGTTCTACTTCAGCCAGATCAGGCCTGCCAAGAAACTGCGTTTCACAGGCCTTGGTAAGAGATGTTCCCGGTAGGCTGTAAGAGCACTGGGCAGAGCCAGTTGTTTCTTACCTTCCTGAAAAGCTGGAAGCAAGACGCTTGGGACCCCTCTGCCCGTTTGGGAACAAGGCAGCCTTTTGGGTCGGGAAGCTCTAGGCCAATGGAGCACACGCAGAGCAGGAGTTCTACTTCAGCCTGATCAGGCCTGCAAAGAAACAGCGTTTGACAGGCCTTGGTAAGAGATGTTCCCGGTAGGTGTAAGAGCACTGGGCAGAGCCAGTTGTTTCTTAGCTTCGCAAAGACCGGGAAGCAAGATGCTTTGGGCCTCTCTGCCCCTTGGAAACAGGGCAGCACTTGGGGCCTGGCAGCTCTAGGGCAATGGAGCACACCCAGAGCCGGAGTTCTACTTCAGCCAGATGAGGCCTGCCAAGAAACTGCGTTTCACAGGCCTTTCAAAGACATGTTCCCGGTAGGCTGTAAGAGCACGGGGCAGAGCGAGTTGGTTCTTAGCTTCCCAGAGAGCTGGAAGCAAGAGGCTTTGGGGCCTCTCTGCCCCTTTGGAAACAAGGCAGCACCTTGGGCCTGGCAGCTCTAGGGCAATGGAGCACACCCAGAGCAGAAGTTCTACTTCAGCCAAATCAGGCCTGCCAGGAAACGGCGTTTCACAGGCCTTGGTAAGAGATGTTCCCGGTAGGCTGTAAGAGCACTGGGCAACGCCAGATGTTTCTTAGCTTCCCGAAGAGCTGGAAGCAAGATGCTTTGGTGCCACTCTCTCACTTTGGAATCAAGGCAGCCCTTTGGGGCAGGTAGCTCCAGGCCAGTGGAGCACACCCAGAGCAGAAGTTCTACTTCGGCCGGTTCAGGCCACCAACAAACTGCGTTTCACAGGCCTTGGTAAGAGATGTTCCCGGTAGGCTGTAAGAGCACTGGGCAACGCCAGATGTTTCTTAGCTTCCCGAAGAGCTGGAAGCAAGATGCTTTGGGGCCTCTCTGCCCCTTTGCAAACAAGGCGGCCCTTTGGGCCAGGCAGCTCTAGGCCAATGGAGCACACCCAGAGCAGAAGTTCTACTTCAGCTAGATCAGGCCACCTACAAAGTGCGTTTCACAGGCCTTGGTAAGAGATTTTCTCTCAGGCTGTAAGAGCACTGGGCAGAGCCAGTTGTTTCTTAGCTTCCCGAAGAGCTGGAAGCAAGATGCTTTGGGGGCTCCCTGCCCCTTTGCCAACAAGGCCGACCTTTGGGCCTTTCAGCTCTAGGCCAATGGAGCACACCCAGAGCAGAAGTTCTACCTCAGCCAGATAAGGCCTGCCAAGAAACTGCGTTTCAAAGGCTTTGGTAAGAGATGTTCCCGGTACTCTGTCAGAGCACTGGGCAGAGACAGTTGTCTCTTAGCTTCCCAATGAGCTGGAAGCAAGATGCTTTGGGGCCTCTCTGCCCCTTTGCAAACAAGGCATCCCTTTGGGCCTTTCAGCTCTAGGGCAATGGAGCACACCCAGAGCAGAAGTTCTACCTCAGCCAGATCAGGCCTGCCAAGAAACTGCTTTTCACAGGCCTTCGTAAGAGGTGTTCCCGGAAGGCTGTAAGAGTACCTGGCAGAGCGAGTTGTTTCTTAGCTTCAAAAACAGCTGGAAGCAACATGATTTGGGGCCTCTCTCCCCCTTTGGAAACAAAGCAGCCTTTGTGCCTGGCAGCTCTAGGCCAAAGTAGCACACCCAGAGCACAAGTTCTACCTCAGCCAGATAAGGCCTGTCAAGAAGCTGCGTTTCACAGGCCTTTGTATGTGACGTTCCCGGTTGGCTTTGAGAGCACTGTGCAGAGCCAGTTGTTTTAGCTTCCCAGAGAGCAGGAAGCAAGATGCTTTGGGGCCTCTCTCACACTTTGGAAATAAAGGCAGCCCTTTGGGCCTGGCAGCCCTAGGCCAATGGAGTACACCCAGAGCAGAAGTTCTACCTCAGCCAGATCAGGCCTTCCAAGAAACTGCGTCTCACAGGCCTGTCTCTGTCACGTTGCCGGTAGGCTGTGAGAGCACTGTGCAGAGCCAGTTGTTTCTTAGCTTCCCAAAGATTTGGAAGCAAGATACTTTGGGGACTCTCAGCCCCTTTGGAAACAAGGCGGCCCTTTGGGCCTGGCAGCTCTAGGCCAAAGTAGCACGCCCAGAGCAGGAGTTCTACTTCAGCCAGATCAGGCCTGCCAAGAAACTGCGTTTCACAGGCCTTGGTAAGAGATGTTCCCGGTAGGCTGTAAGAGCACTGGGCAGAGCCAGTTGTTTCTTACCTTCCTGAAAAGCTGGAAGCAAGACGCTTGGGACCCCTCTGCCCGTTTGGGAACAAGGCAGCCTTTTGGGTCGGGAAGCTCTAGGCCAATGGAGCACACGCAGAGCAGGAGTTCTACTTCAGCCTGATCAGGCCTGCAAAGAAACAGCGTTTGACAGGCCTTGGTAAGAGATGTTCCCGGTAGGTGTAAGAGCACTGGGCAGAGCCAGTTGTTTCTTAGCTTCGCAAAGACCGGGAAGCAAGATGCTTTGGGCCTCTCTGCCCCTTGGAAACAGGGCAGCACTTGGGGCCTGGCAGCTCTAGGGCAATGGAGCACACCCAGAGCCGGAGTTCTACTTCAGCCAGATGAGGCCTGCCAAGAAACTGCGTTTCACAGGCCTTTCAAAGACATGTTCCCGGTAGGCTGTAAGAGCACGGGGCAGAGCGAGTTGGTTCTTAGCTTCCCAGAGAGCTGGAAGCAAGAGGCTTTGGGGCCTCTCTGCCCCTTTGGAAACAAGGCAGCACCTTGGGCCTGGCAGCTCTAGGGCAATGGAGCACACCCAGAGCAGAAGTTCTACTTCAGCCAAATCAGGCCTGCCAGGAAACGGCGTTTCACAGGCCTTGGTAAGAGATGTTCCCGGTAGGCTGTAAGAGCACTGGGCAACGCCAGATGTTTCTTAGCTTCCCGAAGAGCTGGAAGCAAGATGCTTTGGTGCCACTCTCTCACTTTGGAATCAAGGCAGCCCTTTGGGGCAGGTAGCTCCAGGCCAGTGGAGCACACCCAGAGCAGAAGTTCTACTTCGGCCGGTTCAGGCCACCAACAAACTGCGTTTCACAGGCCTTGGTAAGAGATGTTCCCGGTAGGCTGTAAGAGCACTGGGCAACGCCAGATGTTTCTTAGCTTCCCGAAGAGCTGGAAGCAAGATGCTTTGGGGCCTCTCTGCCCCTTTGCAAACAAGGCGGCCCTTTGGGCCAGGCAGCTCTAGGCCAATGGAGCACACCCAGAGCAGAAGTTCTACTTCAGCTAGATCAGGCCACCTACAAAGTGCGTTTCACAGGCCTTGGTAAGAGATTTTCTCTCAGGCTGTAAGAGCACTGGGCAGAGCCAGTTGTTTCTTAGCTTCCCGAAGAGCTGGAAGCAAGATGCTTTGGGGGCTCCCTGCCCCTTTGCCAACAAGGCCGACCTTTGGGCCTTTCAGCTCTAGGCCAATGGAGCACACCCAGAGCAGAAGTTCTACCTCAGCCAGATAAGGCCTGCCAAGAAACTGCGTTTCAAAGGCTTTGGTAAGAGATGTTCCCGGTACTCTGTCAGAGCACTGGGCAGAGACAGTTGTCTCTTAGCTTCCCAATGAGCTGGAAGCAAGATGCTTTGGGGCCTCTCTGCCCCTTTGCAAACAAGGCATCCCTTTGGGCCTTTCAGCTCTAGGGCAATGGAGCACACCCAGAGCAGAAGTTCTACCTCAGCCAGATCAGGCCTGCCAAGAAACTGCTTTTCACAGGCCTTCGTAAGAGGTGTTCCCGGAAGGCTGTAAGAGTACCTGGCAGAGCGAGTTGTTTCTTAGCTTCAAAAACAGCTGGAAGCAACATGATTTGGGGCCTCTCTCCCCCTTTGGAAACAAAGCAGCCTTTGTGCCTGGCAGCTCTAGGCCAAAGTAGCACACCCAGAGCACAAGTTCTACCTCAGCCAGATAAGGCCTGTCAAGAAGCTGCGTTTCACAGGCCTTTGTATGTGACGTTCCCGGTTGGCTTTGAGAGCACTGTGCAGAGCCAGTTGTTTTAGCTTCCCAGAGAGCAGGAAGCAAGATGCTTTGGGGCCTCTCTCACACTTTGGAAATAAAGGCAGCCCTTTGGGCCTGGCAGCCCTAGGCCAATGGAGTACACCCAGAGCAGAAGTTCTACCTCAGCCAGATCAGGCCTTCCAAGAAACTGCGTCTCACAGGCCTTTCTCTGTCACGTTGCCGGTAGGCTGTGAGAGCACTGTGCAGAGCCAGTTGTTTCTTAGCTTCCCAAAGATTTGGAAGCAAGATACTTTGGGGACTCTCAGCCCCTTTGGAAACAAGGCGGCCCTTTGGGCCTGGCAGCTCTAGGCCAAAGTAGCACGCCCAGAGCAGGAGTTCTACTTCAGCCAGATCAGGCCTGCCAAGAAACTGCGTTTCACAGGCCTTGGTAAGAGATGTTCCCGGTAGGCTGTAAGAGCACTGGGCAGAGCCAGTTGTTTCTTACCTTCCTGAAAAGCTGGAAGCAAGACGCTTGGGACCCCTCTGCCCGTTTGGGAACAAGGCAGCCTTTTGGGTCGGGAAGCTCTAGGCCAATGGAGCACACGCAGAGCAGGAGTTCTACTTCAGCCTGATCAGGCCTGCAAAGAAACAGCGTTTGACAGGCCTTGGTAAGAGATGTTCCCGGTAGGTGTAAGAGCACTGGGCAGAGCCAGTTGTTTCTTAGCTTCGCAAAGACCGGGAAGCAAGATGCTTTGGGCCTCTCTGCCCCTTGGAAACAGGGCAGCACTTGGGGCCTGGCAGCTCTAGGGCAATGGAGCACACCCAGAGCCGGAGTTCTACTTCAGCCAGATGAGGCCTGCCAAGAAACTGCGTTTCACAGGCCTTTCAAAGACATGTTCCCGGTAGGCTGTAAGAGCACGGGGCAGAGCGAGTTGGTTCTTAGCTTCCCAGAGAGCTGGAAGCAAGAGGCTTTGGGGCCTCTCTGCCCCTTTGGAAACAAGGCAGCACCTTGGGCCTGGCAGCTCTAGGGCAATGGAGCACACCCAGAGCAGAAGTTCTACTTCAGCCAAATCAGGCCTGCCAGGAAACGGCGTTTCACAGGCCTTGGTAAGAGATGTTCCCGGTAGGCTGTAAGAGCACTGGGCAACGCCAGATGTTTCTTAGCTTCCCGAAGAGCTGGAAGCAAGATGCTTTGGTGCCACTCTCTCACTTTGGAATCAAGGCAGCCCTTTGGGGCAGGTAGCTCCAGGCCAGTGGAGCACACCCAGAGCAGAAGTTCTACTTCGGCCGGTTCAGGCCACCAACAAACTGCGTTTCACAGGCCTTGGTAAGAGATGTTCCCGGTAGGCTGTAAGAGCACTGGGCAACGCCAGATGTTTCTTAGCTTCCCGAAGAGCTGGAAGCAAGATGCTTTGGGGCCTCTCTGCCCCTTTGCAAACAAGGCGGCCCTTTGGGCCAGGCAGCTCTAGGCCAATGGAGCACACCCAGAGCAGAAGTTCTACTTCAGCTAGATCAGGCCACCTACAAAGTGCGTTTCACAGGCCTTGGTAAGAGATTTTCTCTCAGGCTGTAAGAGCACTGGGCAGAGCCAGTTGTTTCTTAGCTTCCCGAAGAGCTGGAAGCAAGATGCTTTGGGGGCTCCCTGCCCCTTTGCCAACAAGGCCGACCTTTGGGCCTTTCAGCTCTAGGCCAATGGAGCACACCCAGAGCAGAAGTTCTACCTCAGCCAGATAAGGCCTGCCAAGAAACTGCGTTTCAAAGGCTTTGGTAAGAGATGTTCCCGGTACTCTGTCAGAGCACTGGGCAGAGACAGTTGTCTCTTAGCTTCCCAATGAGCTGGAAGCAAGATGCTTTGGGGCCTCTCTGCCCCTTTGCAAACAAGGCATCCCTTTGGGCCTTTCAGCTCTAGGGCAATGGAGCACACCCAGAGCAGAAGTTCTACTTCAGCTAGATCAGGCCACCTACAAAGTGCGTTTCACAGGCCTTGGTAAGAGATTTTCTCTCAGGCTGTAAGAGCACTGGGCAGAGCCAGTTGTTTCTTAGCTTCCCGAAGAGCTGGAAGCAAGATGCTTTGGGGGCTCCCTGCCCCTTTGCCAACAAGGCCGACCTTTGGGCCTTTCAGCTCTAGGCCAATGGAGCACACCCAGAGCAGAAGTTCTACCTCAGCCAGATAAGGCCTGCCAAGAAACTGCGTTTCAAAGGCTTTGGTAAGAGATGTTCCCGGTACTCTGTCAGAGCACTGGGCAGAGACAGTTGTCTCTTAGCTTCCCAATGAGCTGGAAGCAAGATGCTTTGGGGCCTCTCTGCCCCTTTGCAAACAAGGCATCCCTTTGGGCCTTTCAGCTCTAGGGCAATGGAGCACACCCAGAGCAGAAGTTCTACCTCAGCCAGATCAGGCCTGCCAAGAAACTGCTTTTCACAGGCCTTCGTAAGAGGTGTTCCCGGAAGGCTGTAAGAGTACCTGGCAGAGCGAGTTGTTTCTTAGCTTCAAAAACAGCTGGAAGCAACATGATTTGGGGCCTCTCTCCCCCTTTGGAAACAAAGCAGCCTTTGTGCCTGGCAGCTCTAGGCCAAAGTAGCACACCCAGAGCACAAGTTCTACCTCAGCCAGATAAGGCCTGTCAAGAAGCTGCGTTTCACAGGCCTTTGTATGTGACGTTCCCGGTTGGCTTTGAGAGCACTGTGCAGAGCCAGTTGTTTTAGCTTCCCAGAGAGCAGGAAGCAAGATGCTTTGGGGCCTCTCTCACACTTTGGAAATAAAGGCAGCCCTTTGGGCCTGGCAGCCCTAGGCCAATGGAGTACACCCAGAGCAGAAGTTCTACCTCAGCCAGATCAGGCCTTCCAAGAAACTGCGTCTCACAGGCCTTTCTCTGTCACGTTGCCGGTAGGCTGTGAGAGCACTGTGCAGAGCCAGTTGTTTCTTAGCTTCCCAAAGATTTGGAAGCAAGATACTTTGGGGACTCTCAGCCCCTTTGGAAACAAGGCGGCCCTTTGGGCCTGGCAGCTCTAGGCCAAAGTAGCACGCCCAGAGCAGGAGTTCTACTTCAGCCAGATCAGGCCTGCCAAGAAACTGCGTTTCACAGGCCTTGGTAAGAGATGTTCCCGGTAGGCTGTAAGAGCACTGGGCAGAGCCAGTTGTTTCTTACCTTCCTGAAAAGCTGGAAGCAAGACGCTTGGGACCCCTCTGCCCGTTTGGGAACAAGGCAGCCTTTTGGGTCGGGAAGCTCTAGGCCAATGGAGCACACGCAGAGCAGGAGTTCTACTTCAGCCTGATCAGGCCTGCAAAGAAACAGCGTTTGACAGGCCTTGGTAAGAGATGTTCCCGGTAGGTGTAAGAGCACTGGGCAGAGCCAGTTGTTTCTTAGCTTCGCAAAGACCGGGAAGCAAGATGCTTTGGGCCTCTCTGCCCCTTGGAAACAGGGCAGCACTTGGGGCCTGGCAGCTCTAGGGCAATGGAGCACACCCAGAGCCGGAGTTCTACTTCAGCCAGATGAGGCCTGCCAAGAAACTGCGTTTCACAGGCCTTTCAAAGACATGTTCCCGGTAGGCTGTAAGAGCACGGGGCAGAGCGAGTTGGTTCTTAGCTTCCCAGAGAGCTGGAAGCAAGAGGCTTTGGGGCCTCTCTGCCCCTTTGGAAACAAGGCAGCACCTTGGGCCTGGCAGCTCTAGGGCAATGGAGCACACCCAGAGCAGAAGTTCTACTTCAGCCAAATCAGGCCTGCCAGGAAACGGCGTTTCACAGGCCTTGGTAAGAGATGTTCCCGGTAGGCTGTAAGAGCACTGGGCAACGCCAGATGTTTCTTAGCTTCCCGAAGAGCTGGAAGCAAGATGCTTTGGTGCCACTCTCTCACTTTGGAATCAAGGCAGCCCTTTGGGGCAGGTAGCTCCAGGCCAGTGGAGCACACCCAGAGCAGAAGTTCTACTTCGGCCGGTTCAGGCCACCAACAAACTGCGTTTCACAGGCCTTGGTAAGAGATGTTCCCGGTAGGCTGTAAGAGCACTGGGCAACGCCAGATGTTTCTTAGCTTCCCGAAGAGCTGGAAGCAAGATGCTTTGGGGCCTCTCTGCCCCTTTGCAAACAAGGCGGCCCTTTGGGCCAGGCAGCTCTAGGCCAATGGAGCACACCCAGAGCAGAAGTTCTACTTCAGCTAGATCAGGCCACCTACAAAGTGCGTTTCACAGGCCTTGGTAAGAGATTTTCTCTCAGGCTGTAAGAGCACTGGGCAGAGCCAGTTGTTTCTTAGCTTCCCGAAGAGCTGGAAGCAAGATGCTTTGGGGGCTCCCTGCCCCTTTGCCAACAAGGCCGACCTTTGGGCCTTTCAGCTCTAGGCCAATGGAGCACACCCAGAGCAGAAGTTCTACCTCAGCCAGATAAGGCCTGCCAAGAAACTGCGTTTCAAAGGCTTTGGTAAGAGATGTTCCCGGTACTCTGTCAGAGCACTGGGCAGAGACAGTTGTCTCTTAGCTTCCCAATGAGCTGGAAGCAAGATGCTTTGGGGCCTCTCTGCCCCTTTGCAAACAAGGCATCCCTTTGGGCCTTTCAGCTCTAGGGCAATGGAGCACACCCAGAGCAGAAGTTCTACCTCAGCCAGATCAGGCCTGCCAAGAAACTGCTTTTCACAGGCCTTCGTAAGAGGTGTTCCCGGAAGGCTGTAAGAGTACCTGGCAGAGCGAGTTGTTTCTTAGCTTCAAAAACAGCTGGAAGCAACATGATTTGGGGCCTCTCTCCCCCTTTGGAAACAAAGCAGCCTTTGTGCCTGGCAGCTCTAGGCCAAAGTAGCACACCCAGAGCACAAGTTCTACCTCAGCCAGATAAGGCCTGTCAAGAAGCTGCGTTTCACAGGCCTTTGTATGTGACGTTCCCGGTTGGCTTTGAGAGCACTGTGCAGAGCCAGTTGTTTTAGCTTCCCAGAGAGCAGGAAGCAAGATGCTTTGGGGCCTCTCTCACACTTTGGAAATAAAGGCAGCCCTTTGGGCCTGGCAGCCCTAGGCCAATGGAGTACACCCAGAGCAGAAGTTCTACCTCAGCCAGATCAGGCCTTCCAAGAAACTGCGTCTCACAGGCCTGTCTCTGTCACGTTGCCGGTAGGCTGTGAGAGCACTGTGCAGAGCCAGTTGTTTCTTAGCTTCCCAAAGATTTGGAAGCAAGATACTTTGGGGACTCTCAGCCCCTTTGGAAACAAGGCGGCCCTTTGGGCCTGGCAGCTCTAGGCCAAAGTAGCACGCCCAGAGCAGGAGTTCTACTTCAGCCAGATCAGGCCTGCCAAGAAACTGCGTTTCACAGGCCTTGGTAAGAGATGTTCCCGGTAGGCTGTAAGAGCACTGGGCAGAGCCAGTTGTTTCTTACCTTCCTGAAAAGCTGGAAGCAAGACGCTTGGGACCCCTCTGCCCGTTTGGGAACAAGGCAGCCTTTTGGGTCGGGAAGCTCTAGGCCAATGGAGCACACGCAGAGCAGGAGTTCTACTTCAGCCTGATCAGGCCTGCAAAGAAACAGCGTTTGACAGGCCTTGGTAAGAGATGTTCCCGGTAGGTGTAAGAGCACTGGGCAGAGCCAGTTGTTTCTTAGCTTCGCAAAGACCGGGAAGCAAGATGCTTTGGGCCTCTCTGCCCCTTGGAAACAGGGCAGCACTTGGGGCCTGGCAGCTCTAGGGCAATGGAGCACACCCAGAGCCGGAGTTCTACTTCAGCCAGATGAGGCCTGCCAAGAAACTGCGTTTCACAGGCCTTTCAAAGACATGTTCCCGGTAGGCTGTAAGAGCACGGGGCAGAGCGAGTTGGTTCTTAGCTTCCCAGAGAGCTGGAAGCAAGAGGCTTTGGGGCCTCTCTGCCCCTTTGGAAACAAGGCAGCACCTTGGGCCTGGCAGCTCTAGGGCAATGGAGCACACCCAGAGCAGAAGTTCTACTTCAGCCAAATCAGGCCTGCCAGGAAACGGCGTTTCACAGGCCTTGGTAAGAGATGTTCCCGGTAGGCTGTAAGAGCACTGGGCAACGCCAGATGTTTCTTAGCTTCCCGAAGAGCTGGAAGCAAGATGCTTTGGTGCCACTCTCTCACTTTGGAATCAAGGCAGCCCTTTGGGGCAGGTAGCTCCAGGCCAGTGGAGCACACCCAGAGCAGAAGTTCTACTTCGGCCGGTTCAGGCCACCAACAAACTGCGTTTCACAGGCCTTGGTAAGAGATGTTCCCGGTAGGCTGTAAGAGCACTGGGCAACGCCAGATGTTTCTTAGCTTCCCGAAGAGCTGGAAGCAAGATGCTTTGGGGCCTCTCTGCCCCTTTGCAAACAAGGCGGCCCTTTGGGCCAGGCAGCTCTAGGCCAATGGAGCACACCCAGAGCAGAAGTTCTACTTCAGCTAGATCAGGCCACCTACAAAGTGCGTTTCACAGGCCTTGGTAAGAGATTTTCTCTCAGGCTGTAAGAGCACTGGGCAGAGCCAGTTGTTTCTTAGCTTCCCGAAGAGCTGGAAGCAAGATGCTTTGGGGGCTCCCTGCCCCTTTGCCAACAAGGCCGACCTTTGGGCCTTTCAGCTCTAGGCCAATGGAGCACACCCAGAGCAGAAGTTCTACCTCAGCCAGATAAGGCCTGCCAAGAAACTGCGTTTCAAAGGCTTTGGTAAGAGATGTTCCCGGTACTCTGTCAGAGCACTGGGCAGAGACAGTTGTCTCTTAGCTTCCCAATGAGCTGGAAGCAAGATGCTTTGGGGCCTCTCTGCCCCTTTGCAAACAAGGCATCCCTTTGGGCCTTTCAGCTCTAGGGCAATGGAGCACACCCAGAGCAGAAGTTCTACCTCAGCCAGATCAGGCCTGCCAAGAAACTGCTTTTCACAGGCCTTCGTAAGAGGTGTTCCCGGAAGGCTGTAAGAGTACCTGGCAGAGCGAGTTGTTTCTTAGCTTCAAAAACAGCTGGAAGCAACATGATTTGGGGCCTCTCTCCCCCTTTGGAAACAAAGCAGCCTTTGTGCCTGGCAGCTCTAGGCCAAAGTAGCACACCCAGAGCACAAGTTCTACCTCAGCCAGATAAGGCCTGTCAAGAAGCTGCGTTTCACAGGCCTTTGTATGTGACGTTCCCGGTTGGCTTTGAGAGCACTGTGCAGAGCCAGTTGTTTTAGCTTCCCAGAGAGCAGGAAGCAAGATGCTTTGGGGCCTCTCTCACACTTTGGAAATAAAGGCAGCCCTTTGGGCCTGGCAGCCGTAGGCCAATGGAGTACACCCAGAGCAGAAGTTCTACCTCAGCCAGATCAGGCCTTCCAAGAAACTGCGTCTCACAGGCCTTTCTCTGTCACGTTGCCGGTAGGCTGTGAGAGCACTGTGCAGAGCCAGTTGTTTCTTAGCTTCCCAAAGATTTGGAAGCAAGATACTTTGGGGACTCTCAGCCCCTTTGGAAACAAGGCGGCCCTTTGGGCCTGGCAGCTCTAGGCCAAAGTAGCACGCCCAGAGCAGGAGTTCTACTTCAGCCAGATCAGGCCTGCCAAGAAACTGCGTTTCACAGGCCTTGGTAAGAGATGTTCCCGGTAGGCTGTAAGAGCACTGGGCAGAGCCAGTTGTTTCTTACCTTCCTGAAAAGCTGGAAGCAAGACGCTTGGGACCCCTCTGCCCGTTTGGGAACAAGGCAGCCTTTTGGGTCGGGAAGCTCTAGGCCAATGGAGCACACGCAGAGCAGGAGTTCTACTTCAGCCTGATCAGGCCTGCAAAGAAACAGCGTTTGACAGGCCTTGGTAAGAGATGTTCCCGGTAGGTGTAAGAGCACTGGGCAGAGCCAGTTGTTTCTTAGCTTCGCAAAGACCGGGAAGCAAGATGCTTTGGGCCTCTCTGCCCCTTGGAAACAGGGCAGCACTTGGGGCCTGGCAGCTCTAGGGCAATGGAGCACACCCAGAGCCGGAGTTCTACTTCAGCCAGATGAGGCCTGCCAAGAAACTGCGTTTCACAGGCCTTTCAAAGACATGTTCCCGGTAGGCTGTAAGAGCACGGGGCAGAGCGAGTTGGTTCTTAGCTTCCCAGAGAGCTGGAAGCAAGAGGCTTTGGGGCCTCTCTGCCCCTTTGGAAACAAGGCAGCACCTTGGGCCTGGCAGCTCTAGGGCAATGGAGCACACCCAGAGCAGAAGTTCTACTTCAGCCAAATCAGGCCTGCCAGGAAACGGCGTTTCACAGGCCTTGGTAAGAGATGTTCCCGGTAGGCTGTAAGAGCACTGGGCAACGCCAGATGTTTCTTAGCTTCCCGAAGAGCTGGAAGCAAGATGCTTTGGTGCCACTCTCTCACTTTGGAATCAAGGCAGCCCTTTGGGGCAGGTAGCTCCAGGCCAGTGGAGCACACCCAGAGCAGAAGTTCTACTTCGGCCGGTTCAGGCCACCAACAAACTGCGTTTCACAGGCCTTGGTAAGAGATGTTCCCGGTAGGCTGTAAGAGCACTGGGCAACGCCAGATGTTTCTTAGCTTCCCGAAGAGCTGGAAGCAAGATGCTTTGGGGCCTCTCTGCCCCTTTGCAAACAAGGCGGCCCTTTGGGCCAGGCAGCTCTAGGCCAATGGAGCACACCCAGAGCAGAAGTTCTACTTCAGCTAGATCAGGCCACCTACAAAGTGCGTTTCACAGGCCTTGGTAAGAGATTTTCTCTCAGGCTGTAAGAGCACTGGGCAGAGCCAGTTGTTTCTTAGCTTCCCGAAGAGCTGGAAGCAAGATGCTTTGGGGGCTCCCTGCCCCTTTGCCAACAAGGCCGACCTTTGGGCCTTTCAGCTCTAGGCCAATGGAGCACACCCAGAGCAGAAGTTCTACCTCAGCCAGATAAGGCCTGCCAAGAAACTGCGTTTCAAAGGCTTTGGTAAGAGATGTTCCCGGTACTCTGTCAGAGCACTGGGCAGAGACAGTTGTCTCTTAGCTTCCCAATGAGCTGGAAGCAAGATGCTTTGGGGCCTCTCTGCCCCTTTGCAAACAAGGCATCCCTTTGGGCCTTTCAGCTCTAGGGCAATGGAGCACACCCAGAGCAGAAGTTCTACCTCAGCCAGATCAGGCCTGCCAAGAAACTGCTTTTCACAGGCCTTCGTAAGAGGTGTTCCCGGAAGGCTGTAAGAGTACCTGGCAGAGCGAGTTGTTTCTTAGCTTCAAAAACAGCTGGAAGCAACATGATTTGGGGCCTCTCTCCCCCTTTGGAAACAAAGCAGCCTTTGTGCCTGGCAGCTCTAGGCCAAAGTAGCACACCCAGAGCACAAGTTCTACCTCAGCCAGATAAGGCCTGTCAAGAAGCTGCGTTTCACAGGCCTTTGTATGTGACGTTCCCGGTTGGCTTTGAGAGCACTGTGCAGAGCCAGTTGTTTTAGCTTCCCAGAGAGCAGGAAGCAAGATGCTTTGGGGCCTCTCTCACACTTTGGAAATAAAGGCAGCCCTTTGGGCCTGGCAGCCCTAGGCCAATGGAGTACACCCAGAGCAGAAGTTCTACCTCAGCCAGATCAGGCCTTCCAAGAAACTGCGTCTCACAGGCCTTTCTCTGTCACGTTGCCGGTAGGCTGTGAGAGCACTGTGCAGAGCCAGTTGTTTCTTAGCTTCCCAAAGATTTGGAAGCAAGATACTTTGGGGACTCTCAGCCCCTTTGGAAACAAGGCGGCCCTTTGGGCCTGGCAGCTCTAGGCCAAAGTAGCACGCCCAGAGCAGGAGTTCTACTTCAGCCAGATCAGGCCTGCCAAGAAACTGCGTTTCACAGGCCTTGGTAAGAGATGTTCCCGGTAGGCTGTAAGAGCACTGGGCAGAGCCAGTTGTTTCTTACCTTCCTGAAAAGCTGGAAGCAAGACGCTTGGGACCCCTCTGCCCGTTTGGGAACAAGGCAGCCTTTTGGGTCGGGAAGCTCTAGGCCAATGGAGCACACGCAGAGCAGGAGTTCTACTTCAGCCTGATCAGGCCTGCAAAGAAACAGCGTTTGACAGGCCTTGGTAAGAGATGTTCCCGGTAGGTGTAAGAGCACTGGGCAGAGCCAGTTGTTTCTTAGCTTCGCAAAGACCGGGAAGCAAGATGCTTTGGGCCTCTCTGCCCCTTGGAAACAGGGCAGCACTTGGGGCCTGGCAGCTCTAGGGCAATGGAGCACACCCAGAGCCGGAGTTCTACTTCAGCCAGATGAGGCCTGCCAAGAAACTGCGTTTCACAGGCCTTTCAAAGACATGTTCCCGGTAGGCTGTAAGAGCACGGGGCAGAGCGAGTTGGTTCTTAGCTTCCCAGAGAGCTGGAAGCAAGAGGCTTTGGGGCCTCTCTGCCCCTTTGGAAACAAGGCAGCACCTTGGGCCTGGCAGCTCTAGGGCAATGGAGCACACCCAGAGCAGAAGTTCTACTTCAGCCAAATCAGGCCTGCCAGGAAACGGCGTTTCACAGGCCTTGGTAAGAGATGTTCCCGGTAGGCTGTAAGAGCACTGGGCAACGCCAGATGTTTCTTAGCTTCCCGAAGAGCTGGAAGCAAGATGCTTTGGTGCCACTCTCTCACTTTGGAATCAAGGCAGCCCTTTGGGGCAGGTAGCTCCAGGCCAGTGGAGCACACCCAGAGCAGAAGTTCTACTTCGGCCGGTTCAGGCCACCAACAAACTGCGTTTCACAGGCCTTGGTAAGAGATGTTCCCGGTAGGCTGTAAGAGCACTGGGCAACGCCAGATGTTTCTTAGCTTCCCGAAGAGCTGGAAGCAAGATGCTTTGGGGCCTCTCTGCCCCTTTGCAAACAAGGCGGCCCTTTGGGCCAGGCAGCTCTAGGCCAATGGAGCACACCCAGAGCAGAAGTTCTACTTCAGCTAGATCAGGCCACCTACAAAGTGCGTTTCACAGGCCTTGGTAAGAGATTTTCTCTCAGGCTGTAAGAGCACTGGGCAGAGCCAGTTGTTTCTTAGCTTCCCGAAGAGCTGGAAGCAAGATGCTTTGGGGGCTCCCTGCCCCTTTGCCAACAAGGCCGACCTTTGGGCCTTTCAGCTCTAGGCCAATGGAGCACACCCAGAGCAGAAGTTCTACCTCAGCCAGATAAGGCCTGCCAAGAAACTGCGTTTCAAAGGCTTTGGTAAGAGATGTTCCCGGTACTCTGTCAGAGCACTGGGCAGAGACAGTTGTCTCTTAGCTTCCCAATGAGCTGGAAGCAAGATGCTTTGGGGCCTCTCTGCCCCTTTGCAAACAAGGCATCCCTTTGGGCCTTTCAGCTCTAGGGCAATGGAGCACACCCAGAGCAGAAGTTCTACCTCAGCCAGATCAGGCCTGCCAAGAAACTGCTTTTCACAGGCCTTCGTAAGAGGTGTTCCCGGAAGGCTGTAAGAGTACCTGGCAGAGCGAGTTGTTTCTTAGCTTCAAAAACAGCTGGAAGCAACATGATTTGGGGCCTCTCTCCCCCTTTGGAAACAAAGCAGCCTTTGTGCCTGGCAGCTCTAGGCCAAAGTAGCACACCCAGAGCACAAGTTCTACCTCAGCCAGATAAGGCCTGTCAAGAAGCTGCGTTTCACAGGCCTTTGTATGTGACGTTCCCGGTTGGCTTTGAGAGCACTGTGCAGAGCCAGTTGTTTTAGCTTCCCAGAGAGCAGGAAGCAAGATGCTTTGGGGCCTCTCTCACACTTTGGAAATAAAGGCAGCCCTTTGGGCCTGGCAGCCCTAGGCCAATGGAGTACACCCAGAGCAGAAGTTCTACCTCAGCCAGATCAGGCCTTCCAAGAAACTGCGTCTCACAGGCCTGTCTCTGTCACGTTGCCGGTAGGCTGTGAGAGCACTGTGCAGAGCCAGTTGTTTCTTAGCTTCCCAAAGATTTGGAAGCAAGATACTTTGGGGACTCTCAGCCCCTTTGGAAACAAGGCGGCCCTTTGGGCCTGGCAGCTCTAGGCCAAAGTAGCACGCCCAGAGCAGGAGTTCTACTTCAGCCAGATCAGGCCTGCCAAGAAACTGCGTTTCACAGGCCTTGGTAAGAGATGTTCCCGGTAGGCTGTAAGAGCACTGGGCAGAGCCAGTTGTTTCTTACCTTCCTGAAAAGCTGGAAGCAAGACGCTTGGGACCCCTCTGCCCGTTTGGGAACAAGGCAGCCTTTTGGGTCGGGAAGCTCTAGGCCAATGGAGCACACGCAGAGCAGGAGTTCTACTTCAGCCTGATCAGGCCTGCAAAGAAACAGCGTTTGACAGGCCTTGGTAAGAGATGTTCCCGGTAGGTGTAAGAGCACTGGGCAGAGCCAGTTGTTTCTTAGCTTCGCAAAGACCGGGAAGCAAGATGCTTTGGGCCTCTCTGCCCCTTGGAAACAGGGCAGCACTTGGGGCCTGGCAGCTCTAGGGCAATGGAGCACACCCAGAGCCGGAGTTCTACTTCAGCCAGATGAGGCCTGCCAAGAAACTGCGTTTCACAGGCCTTTCAAAGACATGTTCCCGGTAGGCTGTAAGAGCACGGGGCAGAGCGAGTTGGTTCTTAGCTTCCCAGAGAGCTGGAAGCAAGAGGCTTTGGGGCCTCTCTGCCCCTTTGGAAACAAGGCAGCACCTTGGGCCTGGCAGCTCTAGGGCAATGGAGCACACCCAGAGCAGAAGTTCTACTTCAGCCAAATCAGGCCTGCCAGGAAACGGCGTTTCACAGGCCTTGGTAAGAGATGTTCCCGGTAGGCTGTAAGAGCACTGGGCAACGCCAGATGTTTCTTAGCTTCCCGAAGAGCTGGAAGCAAGATGCTTTGGTGCCACTCTCTCACTTTGGAATCAAGGCAGCCCTTTGGGGCAGGTAGCTCCAGGCCAGTGGAGCACACCCAGAGCAGAAGTTCTACTTCGGCCGGTTCAGGCCACCAACAAACTGCGTTTCACAGGCCTTGGTAAGAGATGTTCCCGGTAGGCTGTAAGAGCACTGGGCAACGCCAGATGTTTCTTAGCTTCCCGAAGAGCTGGAAGCAAGATGCTTTGGGGCCTCTCTGCCCCTTTGCAAACAAGGCGGCCCTTTGGGCCAGGAAGCTCTAGGCCAATGGAGCACACCCAGAGCAGAAGTTCTACTTCAGCTAGATCAGGCCACCAACAAAGTGCGTTTCACAGGCCTTGGTAAGAGATTTTCTCTCAGGCTGTAAGAGCACTGGGCAGAGCCAGTTGTTTCTTAGCTTCCCGAAGAGCTGGAAGCAAGATGCTTTGGGGGCTCCCTGCCCCTTTGCCAACAAGGCCGACCTTTGGGCCTTTCAGCTCTAGGCCAATGGAGCACACCCAGAGCAGAAGTTCTACCTCAGCCAGATAAGGCCTGCCAAGAAACTGCGTTTCAAAGGCTTTGGTAAGAGATGTTCCCGGTACTCTGTCAGAGCACTGGGCAGAGACAGTTGTCTCTTAGCTTCCCAATGAGCTGGAAGCAAGATGCTTTGGGGCCTCTCTGCCCCTTTGCAAACAAGGCATCCCTTTGGGCCTTTCAGCTCTAGGGCAATGGAGCACACCCAGAGCAGAAGTTCTACCTCAGCCAGATCAGGCCTGCCAAGAAACTGCTTTTCACAGGCCTTCGTAAGAGGTGTTCCCGGAAGGCTGTAAGAGTACCTGGCAGAGCGAGTTGTTTCTTAGCTTCAAAAACAGCTGGAAGCAACATGATTTGGGGCCTCTCTCCCCCTTTGGAAACAAAGCAGCCTTTGTGCCTGGCAGCTCTAGGCCAAAGTAGCACACCCAGAGCACAAGTTCTACCTCAGCCAGAAAAGGCCTGTCAAGAAGCTGCGTTTCACAGGCCTTTGTATGTGACGTTCCCGGTTGGCTTTGAGAGCACTGTGCAGAGCCAGTTGTTTTAGCTTCCCAGAGAGCAGGAAGCAAGATGCTTTGGGGCCTCTCTCACACTTTGGAAATAAAGGCAGCCCTTTGGGCCTGGCAGCCCTAGGCCAATGGAGTACACCCAGAGCAGAAGTTCTACCTCAGCCAGATCAGGCCTTCCAAGAAACTGCGTCTCACAGGCCTGTCTCTGTCACGTTGCCGGTAGGCTGTGAGAGCACTGTGCAGAGCCAGTTGTTTCTTAGCTTCCCAAAGATTTGGAAGCAAGATACTTTGGGGACTCTCAGCCCCTTTGGAAACAAGGCGGCCCTTTGGGCCTGGCAGCTCTAGGCCAAAGTAGCACGCCCAGAGCAGGAGTTCTACTTCAGCCAGATCAGGCCTGCCAAGAAACTGCGTTTCACAGGCCTTGGTAAGAGATGTTCCCGGTAGGCTGTAAGAGCACTGGGCAGAGCCAGTTGTTTCTTACCTTCCTGAAAAGCTGGAAGCAAGACGCTTGGGACCCCTCTGCCCGTTTGGGAACAAGGCAGCCTTTTGGGTCGGGAAGCTCTAGGCCAATGGAGCACACGCAGAGCAGGAGTTCTACTTCAGCCTGATCAGGCCTGCAAAGAAACAGCGTTTGACAGGCCTTGGTAAGAGATGTTCCCGGTAGGTGTAAGAGCACTGGGCAGAGCCAGTTGTTTCTTAGCTTCGCAAAGACCGGGAAGCAAGATGCTTTGGGCCTCTCTGCCCCTTGGAAACAGGGCAGCACTTGGGGCCTGGCAGCTCTAGGGCAATGGAGCACACCCAGAGCCGGAGTTCTACTTCAGCCAGATGAGGCCTGCCAAGAAACTGCGTTTCACAGGCCTTTCAAAGACATGTTCCCGGTAGGCTGTAAGAGCACGGGGCAGAGCGAGTTGGTTCTTAGCTTCCCAGAGAGCTGGAAGCAAGAGGCTTTGGGGCCTCTCTGCCCCTTTGGAAACAAGGCAGCACCTTGGGCCTGGCAGCTCTAGGGCAATGGAGCACACCCAGAGCAGAAGTTCTACTTCAGCCAAATCAGGCCTGCCAGGAAACGGCGTTTCACAGGCCTTGGTAAGAGATGTTCCCGGTAGGCTGTAAGAGCACTGGGCAACGCCAGATGTTTCTTAGCTTCCCGAAGAGCTGGAAGCAAGATGCTTTGGTGCCACTCTCTCACTTTGGAATCAAGGCAGCCCTTTGGGGCAGGTAGCTCCAGGCCAGTGGAGCACACCCAGAGCAGAAGTTCTACTTCGGCCGGTTCAGGCCACCAACAAACTGCGTTTCACAGGCCTTGGTAAGAGATGTTCCCGGTAGGCTGTAAGAGCACTGGGCAACGCCAGATGTTTCTTAGCTTCCCGAAGAGCTGGAAGCAAGATGCTTTGGGGCCTCTCTGCCCCTTTGCAAACAAGGCGGCCCTTTGGGCCAGGAAGCTCTAGGCCAATGGAGCACACCCAGAGCAGAAGTTCTACTTCAGCTAGATCAGGCCACCAACAAAGTGCGTTTCACAGGCCTTGGTAAGAGATTTTCTCTCAGGCTGTAAGAGCACTGGGCAGAGCCAGTTGTTTCTTAGCTTCCCAAAGAGCTGGAAGCAAGATGCTTTGGGGGCTCCCTGCCCCTTTGCCAACAAGGCCGACCTTTGGGCCTTTCAGCTCTAGGCCAATGGAGCACACCCAGAGCAGAAGTTCTACCTCAGCCAGATAAGGCCTGCCAAGAAACTGCGTTTCAAAGGCTTTGGTAAGAGATGTTCCCGGTACTCTGTCGGAGCACTGGGCAGAGACAGTTGTCTCTTAGCTTCCCAATGAGCTGGAAGCAAGATGCTTTGGGGCCTCTCTGCCCCTTTGCAAACAAGGCATCCCTTTGGGCCTTTCAGCTCTAGGGCAATGGAGCACACCCAGAGCAGAAGTTCTACCTCAGCCAGATCAGGCCTGCCAAGAAACTGCTTTTCACAGGCCTTCGTAAGAGGTGTTCCCGGAAGGCTGTAAGAGTACCTGGCAGAGCGAGTTGTTTCTTAGCTTCAAAAACAGCTGGAAGCAACATGATTTGGGGCCTCTCTCCCCCTTTGGAAACAAAGCAGCCTTTGTGCCTGGCAGCTCTAGGCCAAAGTAGCACACCCAGAGCACAAGTTCTACCTCAGCCAGAAAAGGCCTGTCAAGAAGCTGCGTTTCACAGGCCTTTGTATGTGACGTTCCCGGTTGGCTTTGAGAGCACTGTGCAGAGCCAGTTGTTTTAGCTTCCCAGAGAGCAGGAAGCAAGATGCTTTGGGGCCTCTCTCACACTTTGGAAATAAAGGCAGCCCTTTGGGCCTGGCAGCCCTAGGCCAATGGAGTACACCCAGAGCAGAAGTTCTACCTCAGCCAGATCAGGCCTTCCAAGAAACTGCGTCTCACAGGCCTGTCTCTGTCACGTTGCCGGTAGGCTGTGAGAGCACTGTGCAGAGCCAGTTGTTTCTTAGCTTCCCAAAGATTTGGAAGCAAGATACTTTGGGGACTCTCAGCCCCTTTGGAAACAAGGCGGCCCTTTGGGCCTGGCAGCTCTAGGCCAAAGTAGCACGCCCAGAGCAGGAGTTCTACTTCAGCCAGATCAGGCCTGCCAAGAAACTGCGTTTCACAGGCCTTGGTAAGAGATGTTCCCGGTAGGCTGTAAGAGCACTGGGCAGAGCCAGTTGTTTCTTACCTTCCTGAAAAGCTGGAAGCAAGACGCTTGGGACCCCTCTGCCCGTTTGGGAACAAGGCAGCCTTTTGGGTCGGGAAGCTCTAGGCCAATGGAGCACACGCAGAGCAGGAGTTCTACTTCAGCCTGATCAGGCCTGCAAAGAAACAGCGTTTGACAGGCCTTGGTAAGAGATGTTCCCGGTAGGTGTAAGAGCACTGGGCAGAGCCAGTTGTTTCTTAGCTTCGCAAAGACCGGGAAGCAAGATGCTTTGGGCCTCTCTGCCCCTTGGAAACAGGGCAGCACTTGGGGCCTGGCAGCTCTAGGGCAATGGAGCACACCCAGAGCCGGAGTTCTACTTCAGCCAGATGAGGCCTGCCAAGAAACTGCGTTTCACAGGCCTTTCAAAGACATGTTCCCGGTAGGCTGTAAGAGCACGGGGCAGAGCGAGTTGGTTCTTAGCTTCCCAGAGAGCTGGAAGCAAGAGGCTTTGGGGCCTCTCTGCCCCTTTGGAAACAAGGCAGCACCTTGGGCCTGGCAGCTCTAGGGCAATGGAGCACACCCAGAGCAGAAGTTCTACTTCAGCCAAATCAGGCCTGCCAGGAAACGGCGTTTCACAGGCCTTGGTAAGAGATGTTCCCGGTAGGCTGTAAGAGCACTGGGCAACGCCAGATGTTTCTTAGCTTCCCGAAGAGCTGGAAGCAAGATGCTTTGGTGCCACTCTCTCACTTTGGAATCAAGGCAGCCCTTTGGGGCAGGTAGCTCCAGGCCAGTGGAGCACACCCAGAGCAGAAGTTCTACTTCGGCCGGTTCAGGCCACCAACAAACTGCGTTTCACAGGCCTTGGTAAGAGATGTTCCCGGTAGGCTGTAAGAGCACTGGGCAACGCCAGATGTTTCTTAGCTTCCCGAAGAGCTGGAAGCAAGATGCTTTGGGGCCTCTCTGCCCCTTTGCAAACAAGGCGGCCCTTTGGGCCAGGCAGCTCTAGGCCAATGGAGCACACCCAGAGCAGAAGTTCTACTTCAGCTAGATCAGGCCACCAACAAAGTGCGTTTCACAGGCCTTGGTAAGAGATTTTCTCTCAGGCTGTAAGAGCACTGGGCAGAGCCAGTTGTTTCTTAGCTTCCCAAAGAGCTGGAAGCAAGATGCTTTGGGGGCTCCCTGCCCCTTTGCCAACAAGGCCGACCTTTGGGCCTTTCAGCTCTAGGCCAATGGAGCACACCCAGAGCAGAAGTTCTACCTCAGCCAGATAAGGCCTGCGAAGAAACTGCGTTTCAAAGGCTTTGGTAAGAGATGTTCCCGGTACTCTGTCGGAGCACTGGGCAGAGACAGTTGTCTCTTAGCTTCCCAATGAGCTGGAAGCAAGATGCTTTGGGGCCTCTCTGCCCCTTTGCAAACAAGGCATCCCTTTGGGCCTTTCAGCTCTAGGGCAATGGAGCACACCCAGAGCAGAAGTTCTACCTCAGCCAGATCAGGCCTGCCAAGAAACTGCTTTTCACAGGCCTTCGTAAGAGGTGTTCCCGGAAGGCTGTAAGAGTACCTGGCAGAGCGAGTTGTTTCTTAGCTTCAAAAACAGCTGGAAGCAACATGATTTGGGGCCTCTCTCCCCCTTTGGAAACAAAGCAGCCTTTGTGCCTGGCAGCTCTAGGCCAAAGTAGCACACCCAGAGCACAAGTTCTACCTCAGCCAGATAAGGCCTGTCAAGAAGCTGCGTTTCACAGGCCTTTGTATGTGACGTTCCCGGTTGGCTTTGAGAGCACTGTGCAGAGCCAGTTGTTTTAGCTTCCCAGAGAGCAGGAAGCAAGATGCTTTGGGGCCTCTCTCACACTTTGGAAATAAAGGCAGCCCTTTGGGCCTGGCAGCCCTAGGCCAATGGAGTACACCCAGAGCAGAAGTTCTACCTCAGCCAGATCAGGCCTTCCAAGAAACTGCGTCTCACAGGCCTGTCTCTGTCACGTTGCCGGTAGGCTGTGAGAGCACTGTGCAGAGCCAGTTGTTTCTTAGCTTCCCAAAGATTTGGAAGCAAGATACTTTGGGGACTCTCAGCCCCTTTGGAAACAAGGCGGCCCTTTGGGCCTGGCAGCTCTAGGCCAAAGTAGCACGCCCAGAGCAGGAGTTCTACTTCAGCCAGATCAGGCCTGCCAAGAAACTGCGTTTCACAGGCCTTGGTAAGAGATGTTCCCGGTAGGCTGTAAGAGCACTGGGCAGAGCCAGTTGTTTCTTACCTTCCTGAAAAGCTGGAAGCAAGACGCTTGGGACCCCTCTGCCCGTTTGGGAACAAGGCAGCCTTTTGGGTCGGGAAGCTCTAGGCCAATGGAGCACACGCAGAGCAGGAGTTCTACTTCAGCCTGATCAGGCCTGCAAAGAAACAGCGTTTGACAGGCCTTGGTAAGAGATGTTCCCGGTAGGTGTAAGAGCACTGGGCAGAGCCAGTTGTTTCTTAGCTTCGCAAAGACCGGGAAGCAAGATGCTTTGGGCCTCTCTGCCCCTTGGAAACAGGGCAGCACTTGGGGCCTGGCAGCTCTAGGGCAATGGAGCACACCCAGAGCCGGAGTTCTACTTCAGCCAGATGAGGCCTGCCAAGAAACTGCGTTTCACAGGCCTTTCAAAGACATGTTCCCGGTAGGCTGTAAGAGCACGGGGCAGAGCGAGTTGGTTCTTAGCTTCCCAGAGAGCTGGAAGCAAGAGGCTTTGGGGCCTCTCTGCCCCTTTGGAAACAAGGCAGCACCTTGGGCCTGGCAGCTCTAGGGCAATGGAGCACACCCAGAGCAGAAGTTCTACTTCAGCCAAATCAGGCCTGCCAGGAAACGGCGTTTCACAGGCCTTGGTAAGAGATGTTCCCGGTAGGCTGTAAGAGCACTGGGCAACGCCAGATGTTTCTTAGCTTCCCGAAGAGCTGGAAGCAAGATGCTTTGGTGCCACTCTCTCACTTTGGAATCAAGGCAGCCCTTTGGGGCAGGTAGCTCCAGGCCAGTGGAGCACACCCAGAGCAGAAGTTCTACTTCGGCCGGTTCAGGCCACCAACAAACTGCGTTTCACAGGCCTTGGTAAGAGATGTTCCCGGTAGGCTGTAAGAGCACTGGGCAACGCCAGATGTTTCTTAGCTTCCCGAAGAGCTGGAAGCAAGATGCTTTGGGGCCTCTCTGCCCCTTTGCAAACAAGGCGGCCCTTTGGGCCAGGCAGCTCTAGGCCAATGGAGCACACCCAGAGCAGAAGTTCTACTTCAGCTAGATCAGGCCACCAACAAAGTGCGTTTCACAGGCCTTGGTAAGAGATTTTCTCTCAGGCTGTAAGAGCACTGGGCAGAGCCAGTTGTTTCTTAGCTTCCCAAAGAGCTGGAAGCAAGATGCTTTGGGGGCTCCCTGCCCCTTTGCCAACAAGGCCGACCTT
Source organism: Equus asinus (assembly GCF_041296235.1). Classification (NCBI taxonomy): domain Eukaryota; kingdom Metazoa; phylum Chordata; class Mammalia; order Perissodactyla; family Equidae; genus Equus; species Equus asinus. Next base: position 4,063,202 of record NW_027225523.1, read on the forward strand.
TGGGCCTTTCAGCTCTAGGCCAATGGAGCACACCCAGAGCAGAAGTTCTACCTCAGCCAGATAAGGCCTGCGAAGAAACTGCGTTTCAAAGGCTTTGGTAAGAGATGTTCCCGGTACTCTGTCGGAGCACTGGGCAGAGACAGTTGTCTCTTAGCTTCCCAATGAGCTGGAAGCAAGATGCTTTGGGGCCTCTCTGCCCCTTTGCAAACAAGGCATCCCTTTGGGCCTTTCAGCTCTAGGGCAATGGAGCACACCCAGAGCAGAAGTTCTACCTCAGCCAGATCAGGCCTGCCAAGAAACTGCTTTTCACAGGCCTTCGTAAGAGGTGTTCCCGGAAGGCTGTAAGAGTACCTGGCAGAGCGAGTTGTTTCTTAGCTTCAAAAACAGCTGGAAGCAACATGATTTGGGGCCTCTCTCCCCCTTTGGAAACAAAGCAGCCTTTGTGCCTGGCAGCTCTAGGCCAAAGTAGCACACCCAGAGCACAAGTTCTACCTCAGCCAGAAAAGGCCTGTCAAGAAGCTGCGTTTCACAGGCCTTTGTATGTGACGTTCCCGGTTGGCTTTGAGAGCACTGTGCAGAGCCAGTTGTTTTAGCTTCCCAGAGAGCAGGAAGCAAGATGCTTTGGGGCCTCTCTCACACTTTGGAAATAAAGGCAGCCCTTTGGGCCTGGCAGCCCTAGGCCAATGGAGTACACCCAGAGCAGAAGTTCTACCTCAGCCAGATCAGGCCTTCCAAGAAACTGCGTCTCACAGGCCTGTCTCTGTCACGTTGCCGGTAGGCTGTGAGAGCACTGTGCAGAGCCAGTTGTTTCTTAGCTTCCCAAAGATTTGGAAGCAAGATACTTTGGGGACTCTCAGCCCCTTTGGAAACAAGGCGGCCCTTTGGGCCTGGCAGCTCTAGGCCAAAGTAGCACGCCCAGAGCAGGAGTTCTACTTCAGCCAGATCAGGCCTGCCAAGAAACTGCGTTTCACAGGCCTTGGTAAGAGATGTTCCCGGTAGGCTGTAAGAGCACTGGGCAGAGCCAGTTGTTTCTTACCTTCCTGAAAAGCTGGAAGCAAGACGCTTGGGACCCCTCTGCCCGTTTGGGAACAAGGCAGCCTTTTGGGTCGGGAAGCTCTAGGCCAATGGAGCACACGCAGAGCAGGAGTTCTACTTCAGCCTGATCAGGCCTGCAAAGAAACAGCGTTTGACAGGCCTTGGTAAGAGATGTTCCCGGTAGGTGTAAGAGCACTGGGCAGAGCCAGTTGTTTCTTAGCTTCGCAAAGACCGGGAAGCAAGATGCTTTGGGCCTCTCTGCCCCTTGGAAACAGGGCAGCACTTGGGGCCTGGCAGCTCTAGGGCAATGGAGCACACCCAGAGCCGGAGTTCTACTTCAGCCAGATGAGGAGTGCCAAGAAACTGCGTTTCACAGGCCTTTCAAAGACATGTTCCCGGTAGGCTGTAAGAGCACGGGGCAGAGCGAGTTGGTTCTTAGCTTCCCAGAGAGCTGGAAGCAAGAGGCTTTGGGGCCTCTCTGCCCCTTTGGAAACAAGGCAGCACCTTGGGCCTGGCAGCTCTAGGGCAATGGAGCACACCCAGAGCAGAAGTTCTACTTCAGCCAAATCAGGCCTGCCAGGAAACGGCGTTTCACAGGCCTTGGTAAGAGATGTTCCCGGTAGGCTGTAAGAGCACTGGGCAACGCCAGATGTTTCTTAGCTTCCCGAAGAGCTGGAAGCAAGATGCTTTGGTGCCACTCTCTCACTTTGGAATCAAGGCAGCCCTTTGGGGCAGGTAGCTCCAGGCCAGTGGAGCACACCCAGAGCAGAAGTTCTACTTCGGCCGGTTCAGGCCACCAACAAACTGCGTTTCACAGGCCTTGGTAAGAGATGTTCCCGGTAGGCTGTAAGAGCACTGGGCAACGCCAGATGTTTCTTAGCTTCCCGAAGAGCTGGAAGCAAGATGCTTTGGGGCCTCTCTGCCCCTTTGCAAACAAGGCGGCCCTTTGGGCCAGGCAGCTCTAGGCCAATGGAGCACACCCAGAGCAGAAGTTCTACTTCAGCTAGATCAGGCCACCAACAAAGTGCGTTTCACAGGCCTTGGTAAGAGATTTTCTCTCAGGCTGTAAGAGCACTGGGCAGAGCCAGTTGTTTCTTAGCTTCCCAAAGAGCTGGAAGCAAGATGCTTTGGGGGCTCCCTGCCCCTTTGCCAACAAGGCCGACCTTTGGGCCTTTCAGCTCTAGGCCAATGGAGCACACCCAGAGCAGAAGTTCTACCTCAGCCAGATAAGGCCTGCGAAGAAACTGCGTTTCAAAGGCTTTGGTAAGAGATGTTCCCGGTACTCTGTCGGAGCACTGGGCAGAGACAGTTGTCTCTTAGCTTCCCAATGAGCTGGAAGCAAGATGCTTTGGGGCCTCTCTGCCCCTTTGCAAACAAGGCATCCCTTTGGGCCTTTCAGCTCTAGGGCAATGGAGCACACCCAGAGCAGAAGTTCTACCTCAGCCAGATCAGGCCTGCCAAGAAACTGCTTTTCACAGGCCTTCGTAAGAGGTGTTCCCGGAAGGCTGTAAGAGTACCTGGCAGAGCGAGTTGTTTCTTAGCTTCAAAAACAGCTGGAAGCAACATGATTTGGGGCCTCTCTCCCCCTTTGGAAACAAAGCAGCCTTTGTGCCTGGCAGCTCTAGGCCAAAGTAGCACACCCAGAGCACAAGTTCTACCTCAGCCAGATAAGGCCTGTCAAGAAGCTGCGTTTCACAGGCCTTTGTATGTGACGTTCCCGGTTGGCTTTGAGAGCACTGTGCAGAGCCAGTTGTTTTAGCTTCCCAGAGAGCAGGAAGCAAGATGCTTTGGGGCCTCTCTCACACTTTGGAAATAAAGGCAGCCCTTTGGGCCTGGCAGCCCTAGGCCAATGGAGTACACCCAGAGCAGAAGTTCTACCTCAGCCAGATCAGGCCTTCCAAGAAACTGCGTCTCACAGGCCTGTCTCTGTCACGTTGCCGGTAGGCTGTGAGAGCACTGTGCAGAGCCAGTTGTTTCTTAGCTTCCCAAAGATTTGGAAGCAAGATACTTTGGGGACTCTCAGCCCCTTTGGAAACAAGGCGGCCCTTTGGGCCTGGCAGCTCTAGGCCAAAGTAGCACGCCCAGAGCAGGAGTTCTACTTCAGCCAGATCAGGCCTGCCAAGAAACTGCGTTTCACAGGCCTTGGTAAGAGATGTTCCCGGTAGGCTGTAAGAGCACTGGGCAGAGCCAGTTGTTTCTTACCTTCCTGAAAAGCTGGAAGCAAGACGCTTGGGACCCCTCTGCCCGTTTGGGAACAAGGCAGCCTTTTGGGTCGGGAAGCTCTAGGCCAATGGAGCACACGCAGAGCAGGAGTTCTACTTCAGCCTGATCAGGCCTGCAAAGAAACAGCGTTTGACAGGCCTTGGTAAGAGATGTTCCCGGTAGGTGTAAGAGCACTGGGCAGAGCCAGTTGTTTCTTAGCTTCGCAAAGACCGGGAAGCAAGATGCTTTGGGCCTCTCTGCCCCTTGGAAACAGGGCAGCACTTGGGGCCTGGCAGCTCTAGGGCAATGGAGCACACCCAGAGCCGGAGTTCTACTTCAGCCAGATGAGGCCTGCCAAGAAACTGCGTTTCACAGGCCTTTCAAAGACATGTTCCCGGTAGGCTGTAAGAGCACGGGGCAGAGCGAGTTGGTTCTTAGCTTCCCAGAGAGCTGGAAGCAAGAGGCTTTGGGGCCTCTCTGCCCCTTTGGAAACAAGGCAGCACCTTGGGCCTGGCAGCTCTAGGGCAATGGAGCACACCCAGAGCAGAAGTTCTACTTCAGCCAAATCAGGCCTGCCAGGAAACGGCGTTTCACAGGCCTTGGTAAGAGATGTTCCCGGTAGGCTGTAAGAGCACTGGGCAACGCCAGATGTTTCTTAGCTTCCCGAAGAGCTGGAAGCAAGATGCTTTGGTGCCACTCTCTCACTTTGGAATCAAGGCAGCCCTTTGGGGCAGGTAGCTCCAGGCCAGTGGAGCACACCCAGAGCAGAAGTTCTACTTCGGCCGGTTCAGGCCACCAACAAACTGCGTTTCACAGGCCTTGGTAAGAGATGTTCCCGGTAGGCTGTAAGAGCACTGGGCAACGCCAGATGTTTCTTAGCTTCCCGAAGAGCTGGAAGCAAGATGCTTTGGGGCCTCTCTGCCCCTTTGCAAACAAGGCGGCCCTTTGGGCCAGGCAGCTCTAGGCCAATGGAGCACACCCAGAGCAGAAGTTCTACTTCAGCTAGATCAGGCCACCAACAAAGTGCGTTTCACAGGCCTTGGTAAGAGATTTTCTCTCAGGCTGTAAGAGCACTGGGCAGAGCCAGTTGTTTCTTAGCTTCCCAAAGAGCTGGAAGCAAGATGCTTTGGGGGCTCCCTGCCCCTTTGCCAACAAGGCCGACCTTTGGGCCTTTCAGCTCTAGGCCAATGGAGCACACCCAGAGCAGAAGTTCTACCTCAGCCAGATAAGGCCTGCGAAGAAACTGCGTTTCAAAGGCTTTGGTAAGAGATGTTCCCGGTACTCTGTCGGAGCACTGGGCAGAGACAGTTGTCTCTTAGCTTCCCAATGAGCTGGAAGCAAGATGCTTTGGGGCCTCTCTGCCCCTTTGCAAACAAGGCATCCCTTTGGGCCTTTCAGCTCTAGGGCAATGGAGCACACCCAGAGCAGAAGTTCTACCTCAGCCAGATCAGGCCTGCCAAGAAACTGCTTTTCACAGGCCTTCGTAAGAGGTGTTCCCGGAAGGCTGTAAGAGTACCTGGCAGAGCGAGTTGTTTCTTAGCTTCAAAAACAGCTGGAAGCAACATGATTTGGGGCCTCTCTCCCCCTTTGGAAACAAAGCAGCCTTTGTGCCTGGCAGCTCTAGGCCAAAGTAGCACACCCAGAGCACAAGTTCTACCTCAGCCAGATAAGGCCTGTCAAGAAGCTGCGTTTCACAGGCCTTTGTATGTGACGTTCCCGGTTGGCTTTGAGAGCACTGTGCAGAGCCAGTTGTTTTAGCTTCCCAGAGAGCAGGAAGCAAGATGCTTTGGGGCCTCTCTCACACTTTGGAAATAAAGGCAGCCCTTTGGGCCTGGCAGCCCTAGGCCAATGGAGTACACCCAGAGCAGAAGTTCTACCTCAGCCAGATCAGGCCTTCCAAGAAACTGCGTCTCACAGGCCTGTCTCTGTCACGTTGCCGGTAGGCTGTGAGAGCACTGTGCAGAGCCAGTTGTTTCTTAGCTTCCCAAAGATTTGGAAGCAAGATACTTTGGGGACTCTCAGCCCCTTTGGAAACAAGGCGGCCCTTTGGGCCTGGCAGCTCTAGGCCAAAGTAGCACGCCCAGAGCAGGAGTTCTACTTCAGCCAGATCAGGCCTGCCAAGAAACTGCGTTTCACAGGCCTTGGTAAGAGATGTTCCCGGTAGGCTGTAAGAGCACTGGGCAGAGCCAGTTGTTTCTTACCTTCCTGAAAAGCTGGAAGCAAGACGCTTGGGACCCCTCTGCCCGTTTGGGAACAAGGCAGCCTTTTGGGTCGGGAAGCTCTAGGCCAATGGAGCACACACAGAGCAGGAGTTCTACTTCAGCCTGATCAGGCCTGCAAAGAAACAGCGTTTGACAGGCCTTGGTAAGAGATGGTCCCGGTAGGTGTAAGAGCACTGGGCAGAGCCAGTTGTTTCTTAGCTTCGCAAAGACCGGGAAGCAAGATGCTTTGGGCCTCTCTGCCCCTTGGAAACAGGGCAGCACTTGGGGCCTGGCAGCTCTAGGGCAATGGAGCACACCCAGAGCCGGAGTTCTACTTCAGCCAGATGAGGCCTGCCAAGAAACTGCGTTTCACAGGCCTTTCAAAGACATGTTCCCGGTAGGCTGTAAGAGCACGGGGCAGAGCGAGTTGGTTCTTAGCTTCCCAGAGAGCTGGAAGCAAGAGGCTTTGGGGCCTCTCTGCCCCTTTGGAAACAAGGCAGCACCTTGGGCCTGGCAGCTCTAGGGCAATGGAGCACACCCAGAGCAGAAGTTCTACTTCAGCCAAATCAGGCCTGCCAGGAAACGGCGTTTCACAGGCCTTGGTAAGAGATGTTCCCGGTAGGCTGTAAGAGCACTGGGCAACGCCAGATGTTTCTTAGCTTCCCGAAGAGCTGGAAGCAAGATGCTTTGGTGCCACTCTCTCACTTTGGAATCAAGGCAGCCCTTTGGGGCAGGTAGCTCCAGGCCAGTGGAGCACACCCAGAGCAGAAGTTCTACTTCGGCCGGTTCAGGCCACCAACAAACTGCGTTTCACAGGCCTTGGTAAGAGATGTTCCCGGTAGGCTGTAAGAGCACTGGGCAACGCCAGATGTTTCTTAGCTTCCCGAAGAGCTGGAAGCAAGATGCTTTGGGGCCTCTCTGCCCCTTTGCAAACAAGGCGGCCCTTTGGGCCAGGCAGCTCTAGGCCAATGGAGCACACCCAGAGCAGAAGTTCTACTTCAGCTAGATCAGGCCACCAACAAAGTGCGTTTCACAGGCCTTGGTAAGAGATTTTCTCTCAGGCTGTAAGAGCACTGGGCAGAGCCAGTTGTTTCTTAGCTTCCCAAAGAGCTGGAAGCAAGATGCTTTGGGGGCTCCCTGCCCCTTTGCCAACAAGGCCGACCTTTGGGCCTTTCAGCTCTAGGCCAATGGAGCACACCCAGAGCAGAAGTTCTACCTCAGCCAGATAAGGCCTGCGAAGAAACTGCGTTTCAAAGGCTTTGGTAAGAGATGTTCCCGGTACTCTGTCGGAGCACTGGGCAGAGACAGTTGTCTCTTAGCTTCCCAATGAGCTGGAAGCAAGATGCTTTGGGGCCTCTCTGCCCCTTTGCAAACAAGGCATCCCTTTGGGCCTTTCAGCTCTAGGGCAATGGAGCACACCCAGAGCAGAAGTTCTACCTCAGCCAGATCAGGCCTGCCAAGAAACTGCTTTTCACAGGCCTTCGTAAGAGGTGTTCCCGGAAGGCTGTAAGAGTACCTGGCAGAGCGAGTTGTTTCTTAGCTTCAAAAACAGCTGGAAGCAACATGATTTGGGGCCTCTCTCCCCCTTTGGAAACAAAGCAGCCTTTGTGCCTGGCAGCTCTAGGCCAAAGTAGCACACCCAGAGCACAAGTTCTACCTCAGCCAGATAAGGCCTGTCAAGAAGCTGCGTTTCACAGGCCTTTGTATGTGACGTTCCCGGTTGGCTTTGAGAGCACTGTGCAGAGCCAGTTGTTTTAGCTTCCCAGAGAGCAGGAAGCAAGATGCTTTGGGGCCTCTCTCACACTTTGGAAATAAAGGCAGCCCTTTGGGCCTGGCAGCCCTAGGCCAATGGAGTACACCCAGAGCAGAAGTTCTACCTCAGCCAGATCAGGCCTTCCAAGAAACTGCGTCTCACAGGCCTGTCTCTGTCACGTTGCCGGTAGGCTGTGAGAGCACTGTGCAGAGCCAGTTGTTTCTTAGCTTCCCAAAGATTTGGAAGCAAGATACTTTGGGGACTCTCAGCCCCTTTGGAAACAAGGCGGCCCTTTGGGCCTGGCAGCTCTAGGCCAAAGTAGCACGCCCAGAGCAGGAGTTCTACTTCAGCCAGATCAGGCCTGCCAAGAAACTGCGTTTCACAGGCCTTGGTAAGAGATGTTCCCGGTAGGCTGTAAGAGCACTGGGCAGAGCCAGTTGTTTCTTACCTTCCTGAAAAGCTGGAAGCAAGACGCTTGGGACCCCTCTGCCCGTTTGGGAACAAGGCAGCCTTTTGGGTCGGGAAGCTCTAGGCCAATGGAGCACACACAGAGCAGGAGTTCTACTTCAGCCTGATCAGGCCTGCAAAGAAACAGCGTTTGACAGGCCTTGGTAAGAGATGGTCCCGGTAGGTGTAAGAGCACTGGGCAGAGCCAGTTGTTTCTTAGCTTCGCAAAGACCGGGAAGCAAGATGCTTTGGGCCTCTCTGCCCCTTGGAAACAGGGCAGCACTTGGGGCCTGGCAGCTCTAGGGCAATGGAGCACACCCAGAGCCGGAGTTCTACTTCAGCCAGATGAGGCCTGCCAAGAAACTGCGTTTCACAGGCCTTTCAAAGACATGTTCCCGGTAGGCTGTAAGAGCACGGGGCAGAGCGAGTTGGTTCTTAGCTTCCCAGAGAGCTGGAAGCAAGAGGCTTTGGGGCCTCTCTGCCCCTTTGGAAACAAGGCAGCACCTTGGGCCTGGCAGCTCTAGGGCAATGGAGCACACCCAGAGCAGAAGTTCTACTTCAGCCAAATCAGGCCTGCCAGGAAACGGCGTTTCACAGGCCTTGGTAAGAGATGTTCCCGGTAGGATGTAAGAGCACTGGGCAACGCCAGATGTTTCTTAGCTTCCCGAAGAGCTGGAAGCAAGATGCTTTGGTGCCACTCTCTCACTTTGGAATCAAGGCAGCCCTTTGGGGCAGGTAGCTCCAGGCCAGTGGAGCACACCCAGAGCAGAAGTTCTACTTCGGCCGGTTCAGGCCACCAACAAACTGCGTTTCACAGGCCTTGGTAAGAGATGTTCCCGGTAGGCTGTAAGAGCACTGGGCAACGCCAGATGTTTCTTAGCTTCCTGAAGAGCTGGAAGCAAGATGCTTTTGGGCCTCTCATCCCCTTTGCAAACAAGGCGGCCCTTTGGGCCAGGCAGCTCTAGGCCAATGGAGCACACCCAGAGCAGAAGTTCTACCTCAGCCAGATAAGGCCTGCCAAGAAACTGCGTTTCAAAGGCTTTGGTAAGAGATGTTCCCGGTACTCTGTCAGAGCACTGGGCAGAGACAGTTGTCTCTTAGCTTCCCAATGAGCTGGAAGCAAGATGCTTTGGGGCCTCTCTGCCCCTTTGCAAACAAGGCATCCCTTTGGGCCTTTCAGCTCTAGGGCAATGGAGCACACCCAGAGCAGAAGTTCTACCTCAGCCAGATCAGGCCTGCAAAGAAACTGCTTTTCACAGGCCTTCGTAAGAGGTGTTCCCGGAAGGCTGTAAGAGTACCTGGCAGAGCGAGTTGTTTCTTAGCTTCAAAAACAGCTGGAAGCAACATGATTTGGGGCCTCTCTCCCCCTTTGGAAACAAAGCAGCCTTTGTGCCTGGCAGCTCTAGGCCAAAGTAGCACACCCAGAGCGCAAGTTCTACCTCAGCCAGATAAGGCCTGTCAAGAAGCTGCGTTTCACAGGCCTTTGTATGTGACGTTCCCGGTTGGCTTTGAGAGCACTGTGCAGAGCCAGTTGTTTTAGCTTCCCAGAGAGCAGGAAGCAAGATGCTTTGGGGCCTCTCTCACACTTTGGAAATAAAGGCAGCCCTTTGGGCCTGGCAGCCCTAGGCCAATGGAGTACACCCAGAGCAGAAGTTCTACCTCAGCCAGATCAGGCCTTCCAAGAAACTGCGTCTCACAGGCCTTTCTCTGTCACGTTGCCGGTAGGCTGTGAGAGCACTGTGCAGAGCCAGTTGTTTCTTAGCTTCCCAAATATTTGGAAGCAAGATACTTTGGGGACTCTCAGCCCCTTTGGAAACAAGGCAGCACCTTGGGCCTGGCAGCTCTAGGGCAATGGAGCACACCCAGAGCAGAAGTTCTACTTCAGCCAAATCAGGCCTGCCAAGAAACTGCGTTTCACAGGCCTTGGTAAGAGATGTTCCCGGTAGGCTGTAAGAGCACTGGGCAGAGCCAGTTGTTTCTTACCTTCCTGAAAAGCTGGAAGCAAGACGCTTGGGACCCCTCTGCCCGTTTGGGAACAAGGCAGCCTTTTGGGTCGGGAAGCTCTAGGCCAATGGAGCACACGCAGAGCAGGAGTTCTACTTCAGCCTGATCAGGCCTGCAATGAAACAGCGTTTGACAGGCCTTGGTAAGAGATGTTCCCGGTAGGTGTAAGAGCACTGGGCAGAGCCAGTTGTTTCTTAGCTTCGCAAAGACCGGGAAGCAAGATGCTTTGGGCCTCTCTGCCCCTTGGAAACAGGGCAGCACTTGGGGCCTGGCAGCTCTAGGGCAATGGAGCACACCCAGAGCCGGAGTTCTACTTCAGCCAGATGAGGCCTGCCAAGAAACTGCGTTTCACAGGCCTTTCAAAGACATGTTCCCGGTAGGCTGTAAGAGCACGGGGCAGAGCGAGTTGGTTCTTAGCTTCCCAGAGAGCTGGAAGCAAGAGGCTTTGGGGCCTCTCTGCCCCTTTGGAAACAAGGCAGCACCTTGGGCCTGGCAGCTCTAGGGCAATGGAGCACACCCAGAGCAGAAGTTCTACTTCAGCCAAATCAGGCCTGCCAGGAAACGGCGTTTCACAGGCCTTGGTAAGAGATGTTCCCGGTAGGCTGTAAGAGCACTGGGCAACGCCAGATGTTTCTTAGCTTCCCGAAGAGCTGGAAGCAAGATGCTTTGGTGCCACTCTCTCACTTTGGAATCAAGGCAGCCCTTTGGGGCAGGTAGCTCCAGGCCAGTGGAGCACACCCAGAGCAGAAGTTCTACTTCGGCCGGTTCAGGCCACCAACAAACTGCGTTTCACAGGCCTTGGTAAGAGATGTTCCCGGTAGGCTGTAAGAGCACTGGGCAACGCCAGATGTTTCTTAGCTTCCCGAAGAGCTGGAAGCAAGATGCTTTGGGGCCTCTCTGCCCCTTTGCAAACAAGGCGGCCCTTTGGGCCAGGCAGCTCTAGGCCAATGGAGCACACCCAGAGCAGAAGTTCTACTTCAGCTAGATCAGGCCACCAACAAAGTGCGTTTCACAGGCCTTGGTAAGAGATTTTCTCTCAGGCTGTAAGAGCACTGGGCAGAGCCAGTTGTTTCTTAGCTTCCCAAAGAGCTGGAAGCAAGATGCTTTGGGGGCTCCCTGCCCCTTTGCCAACAAGGCCGACCTTTGGGCCTTTCAGCTCTAGGCCAATGGAGCACACCCAGAGCAGAAGTTCTACCTCAGCCAGATAAGGCCTGCGAAGAAACTGCGTTTCAAAGGCTTTGGTAAGAGATGTTCCCGGTACTCTGTCAGAGCACTGGGCAGAGACAGTTGTCTCTTAGCTTCCCAATGAGCTGGAAGCAAGATGCTTTGGGGCCTCTCTGCCCCTTTGCAAACAAGGCATCCCTTTGGGCCTTTCAGCTCTAGGGCAATGGAGCACACCCAGAGCAGAAGTTCTACCTCAGCCAGATCAGGCCTGCCAAGAAACTGCTTTTCACAGGCCTTCGTAAGAGGTGTTCCCGGAAGGCTGTAAGAGTACCTGGCAGAGCGAGTTGTTTCTTAGCTTCAAAAACAGCTGGAAGCAACATGATTTGGGGCCTCTCTCCCCCTTTGGAAACAAAGCAGCCTTTGTGCCTGGCAGCTCTAGGCCAAAGTAGCACACCCAGAGCACAAGTTCTACCTCAGCCAGATAAGGCCTGTCAAGAAGCTGCGTTTCACAGGCCTTTGTATGTGACGTTCCCGGTTGGCTTTGAGAGCACTGTGCAGAGCCAGTTGTTTTAGCTTCCCAGAGAGCAGGAAGCAAGATGCTTTGGGGCCTCTCTCACACTTTGGAAATAAAGGCAGCCCTTTGGGCCTGGCAGCCCTAGGCCAATGGAGTACACCCAGAGCAGAAGTTCTACCTCAGCCAGATCAGGCCTTCCAAGAAACTGCGTCTCACAGGCCTTTCTCTGTCACGTTGCCGGTAGGCTGTGAGAGCACTGTGCAGAGCCAGTTGTTTCTTAGCTTCCCAAAGATTTGGAAGCAAGATACTTTGGGGACTCTCAGCCCCTTTGGAAACAAGGCGGCCCTTTGGGCCTGGCAGCTCTAGGCCAAAGTAGCACGCCCAGAGCAGGAGTTCTACTTCAGCCAGATCAGGCCTGCCAAGAAACTGCGTTTCACAGGCCTTGGTAAGAGATGTTCCCGGTAGGCTGTAAGAGCACTGGGCAGAGCCAGTTGTTTCTTACCTTCCTGAAAAGCTGGAAGCAAGACGCTTGGGACCCCTCTGCCCGTTTGGGAACAAGGCAGCCTTTTGGGTCGGGAAGCTCTAGGCCAATGGAGCACACGCAGAGCAGGAGTTCTACTTCAGCCTGATCAGGCCTGCAAAGAAACAGCGTTTGACAGGCCTTGGTAAGAGATGTTCCCGGTAGGTGTAAGAGCACTGGGCAGAGCCAGTTGTTTCTTAGCTTCGCAAAGACCGGGAAGCAAGATGCTTTGGGCCTCTCTGCACCTTGGAAACAAGGCAGCACTTGGGGCCTGGCAGCTCTAGGGCAATGGAGCACACCCAGAGCCGGAGTTCTACTTCAGCCAGATGAGGCCTGCCAAGAAACTGCGTTTCACAGGCCTTTCAAAGACATGTTCCCGGTAGGCTGTAAGAGCACGGGGCAGAGCGAGTTGGTTCTTAGCTTGCCAGAGAGCTGGAAGCAAGATGCTTTGGGGCCTCTCTGCCCCTTTGGAAACAAGGCAGCACCTTGGGCCTGGCAGCTCTAGGGCAATGGAGCACACCCAGAGCAGAAGTTCTACTTCAGCCAAATCAGGCCTGCCAGGAAACGGCGTTTCACAGGCCTTGGTAAGAGATGTTCCCGGTAGGCTGTGAGAGCACTGTGGAGAGCCAGTTGCTTTAGCTTCCCACAGAGCTGGAAGCAAGATGCTTTGGGGCCTCTCTCTCCCTTTGGACACAAGGCATCCGTTTGCGCCTGGCAGCTCTAGGCCAATGGAGCACACCCACAGCAGAAGTTCTACTTCAGGCAGATCAGTCCTGCCCAGAAACTGCGTTTCACAGCCCTTGGTAAGAGATGTTCACGGTAGGCTGTAAGAGCACTGGGCAACGCCAGATGTTTCTTAGCTTCCCGAAGAGCTGGAAGCAAGATGCTTTGGGGCCTCTCTGCCCCTTTGCAAACAAGGCGGCCCTTTGGGCCAGGCAGCTCTAGGCCAATGGAGCACAGCCAGAGCAGAAGTCCTACTTCAGCCAGATCAGGCCTGCCAAGGAACTGCGTTTCAGAGGCCTTTGTATGTGACGTTCCCGGTAGGCTGTGAGAGCACGGTGCAGAGCCAGTTGTTTCCTTGTTTCCCAAACAGCTGGAAGCAAGACGCTTTGGGGCCTCTCTGCCCCTTTGGAAACAAGGCAGCACGTTGGGTCTGGCAGCTCTAGGGCAATGGAGCACAACCAGAGCAGAAGTTCTACCTCAGCCAGATAAGGCCTGCCTAGAAAGTGCGTTTCACAGGCCTTGATAAGAGATGTTCTCTTAGGCTATAAGAGCACTGGGCACAGCCAGTTGTTTCTTAGCTTCCCAATGAGCTGGAAGCAAGATGCTTTGGCGCCTCTCTCCCCCTTTGGAAACAAGGCAGCCCTTTGGGCCTTTCAGCTCTAGGCCAATGGAGCAGACCCAGAGCAGAAGTTCTACCTCAGCCAGATCAGGCCTGCCAAGAAACTGCTTTTCACAGGCCTTCGTAAGAGGTGTTCCCGGAAGGCTGTAAGAGTACCTGGCAGAGCGAGTTGTTTCTTAGCTTCAAAAACAGCTGGAAGCAACATGATTTGGGGCCTCTCTCCCCCTTTGGAAACAAAGCAGCCTTTGTGCCTGGCAGCTCTAGGCCAAAGTAGCACACCCAGAGCACAAGTTCTACCTCAGCCAGATAAGGCCTGTCAAGAAGCTGCGTTTCACAGGCCTTTGTATGTGACGTTCCCGGTTGGCTTTGAGAGCACTGTGCAGAGCCAGTTGTTTTAGCTTCCCAGAGAGCAGGAAGCAAGATGCTTTGGGGCCTCTCTCACACTTTGGAAATAAAGGCAGCCCTTTGGGCCTGGCAGCCCTAGGCCAATGGAGTACACCCAGAGCAGAAGTTCTACCTCAGCCAGATCAGGCCTTCCAAGAAACTGCGTCTCACAGGCCTTTCTCTGTCACGTTGCCGGTAGGCTGTGAGAGCACTGTGCAGAGCCAGTTGTTTCTTAGCTTCCCAAAGATTTGGAAGCAAGGTACTTTGGGACTCTCAGCCCCTTTGGAAACAAGGCGGCCCTTTGGGCCTGGCAGCTCTAGGCCAAAGTAGCACGCCCAGAGCAGGAGTTCTACTTCAGCCAGATGAGGCCTGCCAAGAAACTGCGTTTCACAGGCCTTGGTAAGAGATGTTCCCGGTAGGCTGTGAGAGCACTGTGGAGAGCCAGTTGCTTTAGCTTCCCACAGAGCTGGAAGCAAGATGCTTTGGGGCCTCTCTCTCCCTTTGGACACAAGGCAGCCGTTTGCGCCTGGCAGCTCTAGGCCAATGGAGCACACCCACAGCAGAAGTTCTACTTCAGGCAGATCAGTCCTGCCCAGAAACTGCGTTTCACAGCCCTTGGTAAGAGATGTTCACGGTAGGCTGTGAGAGCACTGGGCAGAACCAGTTGTTTTTTAGCTTCCCAAAGTGCTGGAGGCAAGATGCTTTGGGGCCTCTCTCACCCTTTGGAAACAAGGCAGCCCTTAGGTCCTGGTAGCTCTAGGCCTATGTAGCACAACCAGAACAGAAGTTCTACTTCAGCCAGGTCAGGCCTGCCAAGAAACTGCGTTTCACAGGCCTTTCAAAGAGATGTTCTCTTAGGCTGTAAGAGCACTGGGCAGAGCCAGCTGTTTCTTAGCTTCCCGAAGAGCCGGGAGCAAGATGCTTTGGGTCCACTCTCCATCTTTGGAAACAAGGCAGCCCTTTGGGCCTGGCAGCTCTAGGGCAATGGAGCACACCCAGAGCAGAAGTTCTACTTCAGCCAGATCAGGCCTGCCAGGAAACTGCGTTTCACAGGCCTTGGTAAGAGATGTTCCCGGTAGGCTGTAAGAGCACTGGGCAGAGCCAGTTGTTTCTTACCTTCCTGAAAAGCTGGAAGCAAGATGCTTGGGACCCCTCTGCCCGTTTGGGAACAAGGCAGCCTTTTGGGTCGGGAAGCTCTAGGCCAATGGAGCACACGCAGAGCAGGAGTTCTACTTCAGCCTGATCAGGCCTGCAAAGAAACAGCGTTTGACAGGCCTTGGTAAGAGATGTTCCCGGTAGGTGTAAGAGCACTGGGCAGAGCCAGTTGTTTCTTAGCTTCGCAAAGACCGGGAAGCAAGATGCATTGGGCCTCTCTGCCCCTTGGAAACAGGGCAGCACTTGGGGCCTGGCAGCTCTAGGGCAATGGAGCACACCCAGAGCCGGAGTTCTACTTCAGCCAGATGAGGCCTGCCAAGAAACTGCGTTTCACAGGCCTTTCAAAGACATGTTCCCGGTCGGCTGTAAGAGCACGGGGCAGAGCGAGTTGGTTCTTAGCTTCCCAGAGAGCCGGAAGCAAGATGCTTTGTGGCCTCTCTCACCCTTTGGAAACAAGGCAGCCCTTAGGTCCTGGTAGCTCTAGGCCTATGTAGCACAACCAGAACAGAAGTTCTACTTCAGCCAGGTCAGGCCTGCCAAGAAACTGCGTTTCACAGGCCTTTCAAAGAGATGTTCTCTTAGGCTGTAATAGCACTGGGCAGAGCCAGCTGTTTCTTAGCTTCCCGAAGAGCCGGGAGCAAGATGCTTTGGGTCCACTCTCCATCTTTGGAAACAAGGCAGCCCTTTGGGCCTGGCAGCTCTAGGGCAATGGAGCACACCCAGAGCAGAAGTTCTACTTCAGCCAGATCAGGCCTGCCAGGAAACTGCGTTTCACAGGCCTTGGTAAGAGATGTTCCCGGTAGGCTGTAAGAGCACTGGGCAGAGCCAGTTGTTTCTTACCTTCCTGAAAAGCTGGAAGCAAGATGCTTGGGACCCCTCTGCCCGTTTGGGAACAAGGCAGCCTTTTGGGTCGGGAAGCTCTAGGCCAATGGAGCACACGCAGAGCAGGAGTTCTACTTCAGCCTGATCAGGCCTGCAAAGAAACAGCGTTTGACAGGCCTTGGTAAGAGATGTTCCCGGTAGGTGTAAGAGCACTGGGCAGAGCCAGTTGTTTCTTAGCTTCGCAAAGACCGGGAAGAAAGATGCTTTGGGCCTCTCTGCCCCTTGGAAACAGGGCAGCACTTGGGGCCTGGCAGCTCTAGGGCAATGGAGCACACCCAGAGCCGGAGTTCTACTTCAGCCAGATGAGGCCTGCCAAGAAACTGCGTTTCACAGGCCTTTCAAAGACATGTTCCCGGTAGGCTGTAAGAGCACGGGGCAGAGCGAGTTGGTTCTTAGCTTCCCAGAGAGCCGGAAGCAAGATGCTTTGGGGCCTCTCTGCCCCTTTGGAAACAAGGCAGCACCTTGGGCCTGGCAGCTCTAGGGCAATGGAGCACACCCAGAGCAGAAGTTCTACTTCAGCCAAATCAGGCCTGCCAGGAAACGGCGTTTCACAGGCCTTGGTAAGAGATGTTCCCGGTAGGCTGTAAGAGCACTGGGCAACGCCAGATGTTTCTTAGCTTCCCGAAGAGCTGGAAGCAAGATGCTTTGGTGCCACTCTCTCACTTTGGAATCAAGGCAGCCCTTTGGGGCAGGTAGCTCTAGGCCAGTGGAGCACACCCAGAGCAGAAGTTCTACTTCGGCCAGTTCAGGCCACCAACAAACTGCGGTTCACAGGCCTTGGTAAGAGATGTTCCCGGTAGGCTGTAAGAGCACTGGGCAACGCCAGATGTTTCTTAGCTTCCCGAAGAGCTGGAAGCAAGATGCTTTGTGGCCTCTCATCCCCTTTGCAAGCAAGGCGGCCTTTTGGGCCAGGCAGCTCTAGGCCAGTGGAGCACACCCAGAGCAGAAGTTCTACTTCAGCTAGATCAGGCCACCAACAAAGTGCGTTTCACAGGCCTTGGTAAGAGATTTTCTCTCAGGCTGTAAGAGCACTGGGCAGAGCCAGTTTTTTCTTAGCTTCCCAAAGAGCTGGAAGCAAGATGCTTTGGGGGCTCCCTGCCCCTTTGCCAACAAGGCCGACCTTTGGGCCTTTCAGCTCTAGGCCAATGGAGCACACCCAGAGCAGAAGTTCTACCTCAGCCAGATAAGGCCTGCCAAGAAACTGCGTTTCAAAGGCTTTGGTAAGAGATGTTGCCGGTACTCTGTCAGAGCACTGGGCAGAGACAGTTGTTTCTTAGCTTCCCAATGAGCTGGAAGCAAGATGCTTTGGGGCCTCTCTGCCCCTTTGCAAACAAGGCATCCCTTTGGGCCTTTCAGCTCTAGGCCAATGGAGCACAGCCAGAGCAGAAGTCCTACTTCAGCCAGATCAGGCCTGCCAAGGAACTGCGTTTCAGAGGCCTTTGTATGTGACGTTCCCGGTAGGCTGTGAGAGCACGGTGCAGAGCCAGTTGTTTCCTTGTTTCCCAAACAGCTGGAAGCAAGACGCTTTGGGGCCTCTCTGCCCCTTTGGAAACAAGGCAGCACGTTGGGTCTGGCAGCTCTAGGGCAATGGAGCACAACCAGAGCAGAAGTTCTACCTCAGCCAGATAAGGCCTGCCTAGAAAGTGCGTTTCACAGGCCTTGATAAGAGATGTTCTCTTAGGCTATAAGAGCACTGGGCACAGCCAGTTGTTTCTTAGCTTCCCAAGAGGTGGAAGCAAGATGCCTTCGGGCCTCTCTCCCCCTTTGGAAACAAGGCAGCCCTTTGGGCCTTTCAGCTCTAGGGCAATGGAGCACACCCAGAGCAGAAGTTCTACCTCAGCCAGATCAGGCCTGCCAAGAAACTGCTTTTCACAGGCCTTCGTAAGAGGTGTTCCCGGAAGGCTGTAAGAGTACCTGGCAGAGCGAGTTGTTTCTTAGCTTCAAAAACAGCTGGAAGCAACATGATTTGGGGCCTCTCTCCCCCTTTGGAAACAAAGCAGCCTTTGTGCCTGGCAGCTCTAGGCCAAAGTAGCACACCCAGAGCACAAGTTCTACCTCAGCCAGATAAGGCCTGTCAAGAAGCTGCGTTTCACAGGCCTTTGTATGTGACGTTCCCGGTTGGCTTTGAGAGCACTGTGCAGAGCCAGTTGTTTTAGCTTCCCAGAGAGCAG
Source organism: Equus asinus (assembly GCF_041296235.1). Classification (NCBI taxonomy): domain Eukaryota; kingdom Metazoa; phylum Chordata; class Mammalia; order Perissodactyla; family Equidae; genus Equus; species Equus asinus. The sequence continues at coordinate 4,080,976 of NW_027225523.1, forward strand.
GAAGCAAGATGCTTTGGGGCCTCTCTCACACTTTGGAAATAAAGGCAGCCCTTTGGGACTGGCAGCCCTAGGCCAATGGAGTACACCCAGAGCAGAAGTTCTACCTCAGCCAGTTCAGGCCTTCCAAGAAACTGCGTCTCACAGGCCTGTCTCTGTCACGTTGCCGGTAGGCTGTGAGAGCACTGTGCAGAGCCAGTTGTTTCTTAGCTTCCCAAAGATTTGGAAGCAAGATACTTTGGGGACTCTCAGCCCCTTTGGAAACAAGGCGGCCCTTTGGGCCTGGCAGCTCTAGGCCAAAGTAGCACGCCCAGAGCAGGAGTTCTACTTCAGCCAGATCAGGCCTGCCAAGAAACTGCGTTTCACAGGCCTTGGTAAGAGATGTTCCCGGTAGGCTGTGAGAGCACTGTGGAGAGCCAGTTGCTTTAGCTTCCCACAGAGCTGGAAGCAAGATGCTTTGGGGCCTCTCTCTCCCTTTGGACACAAGGCAGCCGTTTGCGCCTGGCAGCTCTAGGCCAATGGAGCACACCCACAGCAGAAGTTCTACTTCAGGCAGATCAGTCCTGCCCAGAAACTGCGTTTCACAGCCCTTGGTAAGAGATGTTCACGGTAGGCTGTGAGAGCACTGGGCAGAACCAGTTGTTTTTTAGCTTCCCAAAGTGCTGGAGGCAAGATGCTTTGGGGCCTCTCTCACCCTTTGGAAACAAGGCAGCCCTTAGGTCCTGGTAGCTCTAGGCCTATGTAGCACAACCAGAACAGAAGTTCTACTTCAGCCAGGTCAGGCCTGCCAAGAAACTGCGTTTCACAGGCCTTTCAAAGAGATGTTCTCTTAGGCTGTAAGAGCACTGGGCAGAGCCAGCTGTTTCTTAGCTTCCCGAAGAGCCGGGAGCAAGATGCTTTGGGTCCACTCTCCATCTTTGGAAACAAGGCAGCCCTTTGGGCCTGGCAGCTCTAGGGCAATGGAGCACACCCAGAGCAGAAGTTCTACTTCAGCCAGATCAGGCCTGCCAGGAAACTGCGTTTCACAGGCCTTGGTAAGAGATGTTCCCGGTAGGCTGTAAGAGCACTGGGCAGAGCCAGTTGTTTCTTACCTTCCTGAAAAGCTGGAAGCAAGATGCTTGGGACCCCTCTGCCCGTTTGGGAACAAGGCAGCCTTTTGGGTCGGGAAGCTCTAGGCCAATGGAGCACACGCAGAGCAGGAGTTCTACTTCAGCCTGATCAGGCCTGCAAAGAAACAGCGTTTGACAGGCCTTGGTAAGAGATGTTCCCGGTAGGTGTAAGAGCACTGGGCAGAGCCAGTTGTTTCTTAGCTTCGCAAAGACCGGGAAGCAAGATGCATTGGGCCTCTCTGCCCCTTGGAAACAGGGCAGCACTTGGGGCCTGGCAGCTCTAGGGCAATGGAGCACACCCAGAGCCGGAGTTCTACTTCAGCCAGATGAGGCCTGCCAAGAAACTGCGTTTCACAGGCCTTTCAAAGACATGTTCCCGGTCGGCTGTAAGAGCACGGGGCAGAGCGAGTTGGTTCTTAGCTTCCCAGAGAGCCGGAAGCAAGATGCTTTGTGGCCTCTCTCACCCTTTGGAAACAAGGCAGCCCTTAGGTCCTGGTAGCTCTAGGCCTATGTAGCACAACCAGAACAGAAGTTCTACTTCAGCCAGGTCAGGCCTGCCAAGAAACTGCGTTTCACAGGCCTTTCAAAGAGGTGTTCTCTTAGGCTGTAATAGCACTGGGCAGAGCCAGCTGTTTCTTAGCTTCCCGAAGAGCCGGGAGCAAGATGCTTTGGGTCCACTCTCCATCTTTGGAAACAAGGCAGCCCTTTGGGCCTGGCAGCTCTAGGGCAATGGAGCACACCCAGAGCAGAAGTTCTACTTCAGCCAGATCAGGCCTGCCAGGAAACTGCGTTTCACAGGCCTTGGTAAGAGATGTTCCCGGTAGGCTGTAAGAGCACTGGGCAGAGCCAGTTGTTTCTTACCTTCCTGAAAAGCTGGAAGCAAGATGCTTGGGACCCCTCTGCCCGTTTGGGAACAAGGCAGCCTTTTGGGTCGGGAAGCTCTAGGCCAATGGAGCACACGCAGAGCAGGAGTTCTACTTCAGCCTGATCAGGCCTGCAAAGAAACAGCGTTTGACAGGCCTTGGTAAGAGATGTTCCCGGTAGGTGTAAGAGCACTGGGCAGAGCCAGTTGTTTCTTAGCTTCGCAAAGACCGGGAAGAAAGATGCTTTGGGCCTCTCTGCCCCTTGGAAACAGGGCAGCACTTGGGGCCTGGCAGCTCTAGGGCAATGGAGCACACCCAGAGCCGGAGTTCTACTTCAGCCAGATGAGGCCTGCCAAGAAACTGCGTTTCACAGGCCTTTCAAAGACATGTTCCCGGTAGGCTGTAAGAGCACGGGGCAGAGCGAGTTGGTTCTTAGCTTCCCAGAGAGCCGGAAGCAAGATGCTTTGGGGCCTCTCTGCCCCTTTGGAAACAAGGCAGCACCTTGGGCCTGGCAGCTCTAGGGCAATGGAGCACACCCAGAGCAGAAGTTCTACTTCAGCCAAATCAGGCCTGCCAGGAAACGGCGTTTCACAGGCCTTGGTAAGAGATGTTCCCGGTAGGCTGTAAGAGCACTGGGCAACGCCAGATGTTTCTTAGCTTCCCGAAGAGCTGGAAGCAAGATGCTTTGGTGCCACTCTCTCACTTTGGAATCAAGGCAGCCCTTTGGGGCAGGTAGCTCTAGGCCAGTGGAGCACACCCAGAGCAGAAGTTCTACTTCGGCCAGTTCAGGCCACCAACAAACTGCGGTTCACAGGCCTTGGTAAGAGATGTTCCCGGTAGGCTGTAAGAGCACTGGGCAACGCCAGATGTTTCTTAGCTTCCCGAAGAGCTGGAAGCAAGATGCTTTGTGGCCTCTCATCCCCTTTGCAAGCAAGGCGGCCTTTTGGGCCAGGCAGCTCTAGGCCAGTGGAGCACACCCAGAGCAGAAGTTCTACTTCAGCTAGATCAGGCCACCAACAAAATGCGTTTCACAGGCCTTGGTAAGAGATTTTCTCTCAGGCTGTAAGAGCACTGGGCAGAGCCAGTTTTTTCTTAGCTTCCCAAAGAGCTGGAAGCAAGATGCTTTGGGGGCTCCCTGCCCCTTTGCCAACAAGGCCGACCTTTGGGCCTTTCAGCTCTAGGCCAATGGAGCACACCCAGAGCAGAAGTTCTACCTCAGCCAGATAAGGCCTGCCAAGAAACTGCGTTTCAAAGGCTTTGGTAAGAGATGTTGCCGGTACTCTGTCAGAGCACTGGGCAGAGACAGTTGTTTCTTAGCTTCCCAATGAGCTGGAAGCAAGATGCTTTGGGGCCTCTCTGCCCCTTTGCAAACAAGGCATCCCTTTGGGCCTTTCAGCTCTAGGCCAATGGAGCACAGCCAGAGCAGAAGTCCTACTTCAGCCAGATCAGGCCTGCCAAGGAACTGCGTTTCAGAGGCCTTTGTATGTGACGTTCCCGGTAGGCTGTGAGAGCACGGTGCAGAGCCAGTTGTTTCCTTGTTTCCCAAACAGCTGGAAGCAAGACGCTTTGGGGCCTCTCTGCCCCTTTGGAAACAAGGCAGCACGTTGGGTCTGGCAGCTCTAGGGCAATGGAGCACAACCAGAGCAGAAGTTCTACCTCAGCCAGATAAGGCCTGCCTAGAAAGTGCGTTTCACAGGCCTTGATAAGAGATGTTCTCTTAGGCTATAAGAGCACTGGGCACAGCCAGTTGTTTCTTAGCTTCCCAATGAGCTGGAAGCAAGATGCTTTGGCGCCTCTCTCCCCCTTTGGAAACAAGGCAGCCCTTTGGGCCTTTCAGCTCTAGGCCAATGGAGCAGACCCAGAGCAGAAGTTCTACCTCAGCCAGATCAGGCCTGCCAAGAAACTGCTTTTCACAGGCCTTCGTAAGAGGTGTTCCCGGAAGGCTGTAAGAGTACCTGGCAGAGCGAGTTGTTTCTTAGCTTCAAAAACAGCTGGAAGCAACATGATTTGGGGCCTCTCTCCCCCTTTGGAAACAAAGCAGCCTTTGTGCCTGGCAGCTCTAGGCCAAAGTAGCACACCCAGAGCACAAGTTCTACCTCAGCCAGATAAGGCCTGTCAAGAAGCTGCGTTTCACAGGCCTTTGTATGTGACGTTCCCGGTTGGCTTTGAGAGCACTGTGCAGAGCCAGTTGTTTTAGCTTCCCAGAGAGCAGGAAGCAAGATGCTTTGGGGCCTCTCTCACACTTTGGAAATAAAGGCAGCCCTTTGGGCCTGGCAGCCCTAGGCCAATGGAGTACACCCAGAGCAGAAGTTCTACCTCAGCCAGATCAGGCCTTCCAAGAAACTGCGTCTCACAGGCCTTTCTCTGTCACGTTGCCGGTAGGCTGTGAGAGCACTGTGCAGAGCCAGTTGTTTCTTAGCTTCCCAAAGATTTGGAAGCAAGGTACTTTGGGGACTCTCAGCCCCTTTGGAAACAAGGCGGCCCTTTGGGCCTGGCAGCTCTAGGCCAAAGTAGCACGCCCAGAGCAGGAGTTCTACTTCAGCCAGATGAGGCCTGCCAAGAAACTGCGTTTCAAAGGCTTTGTTTAAGAGATGTTGCCGGTACTCTGTCAGAGCACTGGGCAGAGACAGTTGTTTCTTAGCTTCCCAAAGAGCTGGAAGCAAGATGCTTTGGGGCCTCTCTGCCCCTTTGCAAACAAGGCATCCCTTAGGGCCTTTCAGCTCTAGGCCAATGGAGCACAGCCAGAGCAGAAGTCCTACTTCAGCCAGATCAGGCGTGCCAAGGAACTGCGTTTCAGAGGCCTTTGTATGTGACGTTCCCGGTAGGCTGTGAGAGCACGGTGCAGAGCCAGTTGTTTCCTTGTTTCCCAAACAGCTGGAAGCAAGACGCTTTGGGGCCTCTCTGCCCCTTTGGAAACAAGGCAGCACGTTGGGTCTGGCAGCTCTAGGGCAATGGAGCACAACCAGAGCCGAAGTTCTACTTCTTCCAGATCAGGCCTGCCTAGACAGTGCGTTTCCCAGGCCTTGATAAGAGATGTTCTCTTAGGCTATAAGAGCACTGGGCACAGCCAGTTGTTTCTTAGCTTCCCAAGAGGTGGAAGCAAGATGCCTTCGGGCCTCTCTCCCCCTTTGGAAACAAGGCAGCCCTTTGGGCCTTTCAGCTCTAGGGCAATGGAGCACACCCAGAGCAGAAGTTCTACCTCAGCCAGATCAGGCCTGCCAAGAAACTGCTTTACACAGGCCTTCGTAAGAGGTGTTCCCGGAAGGCTGTAAGAGTACCTGGCAGAGCGAGTTGTTTCTTAGCTTCAAAAACAGCTGGAAGCAACATGATTTGGGGCCTCTCTCCCCCTTTGGAAACAAAGCAGCCTTTGTGCCTGGCAGCTCTAGGCCAAAGTAGCACACCCAGAGCACAAGTTCTACCTCAGCCAGATAAGGCCTGTCAAGAAGCTGCGTTTCACAGGCCTTTGTATGTGACGTTCCCGGTTGGCTTTGAGAGCACTGTGCAGAGCCAGTTGTTTTAGCTTCCCAGAGAGCAGGAAGCAAGATGCTTTGGGGCCTCTCTCACACTTTGGAAATAAAGGCAGCCCTTTGGGACTGGCAGCACTAGGCCAATGGAGTACACCCAGAGCAGAAGTTCTACCTCAGCCAGTTCAGGCCTTCCAAGAAACTGCGTCTCACAGGCCTGTCTCTGTCACGTTGCCGGTAGGCTGTGAGAGCACTGTGCAGAGCCAGTTGTTTCTTAGCTTCCCAAAGATTTGGAAGCAAGATACTTTGGGGACTCTCAGCCCCTTTGCAAACAAGGCGGCACTTTGGGCCTGGCAGCTCTAGGCCAAAGTAGCACGCCCAGAGCAGGAGTTCTACTTCAGCCAGATCAGGCCTGCCAAGAAACTGCGTTTCACAGGCCTTGGTAAGAGATGTTCCCGGTAGGCTGTGAGAGCACTGTGGAGAGCCAGTTGCTTTAGCTTCCCACAGAGCTGGAAGCAAGATGCTTTGGGGCCTCTCTCTCCCTTTGGACACAAGGCAGCCGTTTGCGCCTGGCAGCTCTAGGCCAATGGAGCACACCCACAGCAGAAGTTCTACTTCAGGCAGATCAGTCCTGCCCAGAAACTGCGTTTCACAGCCCTTGGTAAGAGATGTTCACGGTAGGCTGTGAGAGCACTGGGCAGAACCAGTTGTTTTTTAGCTTCCCAAAGTGCTGGAGGCAAGATGCTTTGGGGCCTCTCTCACCCTTTGGAAACAAGGCAGCCCTTAGGTCCTGGTAGCTCTAGGCCTATGTAGCACAACCAGAACAGAAGTTCTACTTCAGCCAGGTCAGGCCTGCCAAGAAACTGCGTTTCACAGGCCTTTCAAAGAGATGTTCTCTTAGGCTGTAAGAGCACTGGGCAGAGCCAGCTGTTTCTTAGCTTCCCGAAGAGCCGGGAGCAAGATGCTTTGGGTCCACTCTCCATCTTTGGAAACAAGGCAGCCCTTTGGGCCTGGCAGCTCTAGGGCAATGGAGCACACCCAGAGCAGAAGTTCTACTTCAGCCAGATCAGGCCTGCCAGGAAACTGCATTTCACAGGCCTTGGTAAGAGATGTTCCCGGTAGGCTGTAAGAGCACTGGGCAGAGCCAGTTGTTTCTTACCTTCCTGAAAAGCTGGAAGCAAGATGCTTGGGACCCCTCTGCCCATTTGGGAACAAGGCATCCTTTTGGGTCGGGAAGCTCTAGGCCAATGGAGCACACGCAGAGCAGGAGTTCTACTTCAGCCTGATCAGGCCTGCAAAGAAACAGCGTTTGACAGGCCTTGGTAAGAGATGTTCCCGGTAGGTGTAAGAGCACTGGGCAGAGCCAGTTGTTTCTTAGCTTCGCAAAGACCGGGAAGCAAGATGCTTTGGGCCTCTCTGCCCCTTGGAAACAGGGCAGCACTTGGGGCCTGGCAGCTCTAGGGCAATGGAGCACACCCAGAGCCGGAGTTCTACTTCAGCCAGATGAGGCCTGCCAAGAAACTGCGTTTCACAGGCCTTTCAAAGACATGTTCCCGGTCGGCTGTAAGAGCACGGGGCAGAGCGAGTTGGTTCTTAGCTTCCCAGAGAGCCGGAAGCAAGATGCTTTGTGGCCTCTCTCACCCTTTGGAAACAAGGCAGCCCTTAGGTCCTGGTAGCTCTAGGCCTATGTAGCACAACCAGAACAGAAGTTCTACTTCAGCCAGGTCAGGCCTGCCAAGAAACTGCGTTTCACAGGCCTTTCAAAGAGATGTTCTCTTAGGCTGTAAGAGCACTGGGCAGAGCCAGCTGTTTCTTAGCTTCCCGAAGAGCCGGGAGCAAGATGCTTTGGGTCCACTCTCCATCTTTGGAAACAAGGCAGCCCTTTGGGCCTGGCAGCTCTAGGGCAATGGAGCACACCCAGAGCAGAAGTTCTACTTCAGCCAGATCAGGCCTGCCAGGAAACTGCGTTTCACAGGCCTTGGTAAGAGATGTTCCCGGTAGGCTGTAAGAGCACTGGGCAGAGCCAGTTGTTTCTTACCTTCCTGAAAAGCTGGAAGCAAGATGCTTGGGACCCCTCTGCCCGTTTGGGAACAAGGCAGCCTTTTGGGTCGGGAAGCTCTAGGCCAATGGAGCACACGCAGAGCAGGAGTTCTACTTCAGCCTGATCAGGCCTGCAAAGAAACAGCGTTTGACAGGCCTTGGTAAGAGATGTTCCCGGTAGGTGTAAGAGCACTGGGCAGAGCCAGTTGTTTCTTAGCTTCGCAAAGACCGGGAAGAAAGATGCTTTGGGCCTCTCTGCCCCTTGGAAACAGGGCAGCACTTGGGGCCTGGCAGCTCTAGGGCAATGGAGCACACCCAGAGCCGGAGTTCTACTTCAGCCAGATGAGGCCTGCCAAGAAACTGCGTTTCACAGGCCTTTCAAAGACATGTTCCCGGTAGGCTGTAAGAGCACGGGGCAGAGCGAGTTGGTTCTTAGCTTCCCAGAGAGCCGGAAGCAAGATGCTTTGGGGCCTCTCTGCCCCTTTGGAAACAAGGCAGCACCTTGGGCCTGGCAGCTCTAGGGCAATGGAGCACACCCAGAGCAGAAGTTCTACTTCAGCCAAATCAGGCCTGCCAGGAAACGGCGTTTCACAGGCCTTGGTAAGAGATGTTCCCGGTAGGCTGTAAGAGCACTGGGCAACGCCAGATGTTTCTTAGCTTCCCGAAGAGCTGGAAGCAAGATGCTTTGGTGCCACTCTCTCACTTTGGAATCAAGGCAGCCCTTTGGGGCAGGTAGCTCTAGGCCAGTGGAGCACACCCAGAGCAGAAGTTCTACTTCGGCCAGTTCAGGCCACCAACAAACTGCGGTTCACAGGCCTTGGTAAGAGATGTTCCCGGTAGGCTGTAAGAGCACTGGGCAACGCCAGATGTTTCTTAGCTTCCCGAAGAGCTGGAAGCAAGATGCTTTGTGGCCTCTCATCCCCTTTGCAAGCAAGGCGGCCTTTTGGGCCAGGCAGCTCTAGGCCAGTGGAGCACACCCAGAGCAGAAGTTCTACTTCAGCTAGATCAGGCCACCAACAAAGTGCGTTTCACAGGCCTTGGTAAGAGATTTTCTCTCAGGCTGTAAGAGCACTGGGCAGAGCCAGTTTTTTCTTAGCTTCCCAAAGAGCTGGAAGCAAGATGCTTTGGGGGCTCCCTGCCCCTTTGCCAACAAGGCCGACCTTTGGGCCTTTCAGCTCTAGGCCAATGGAGCACACCCAGAGCAGAAGTTCTACCTCAGCCAGATAAGGCCTGCCAAGAAACTGCGTTTCAAAGGCTTTGGTAAGAGATGTTGCCGGTACTCTGTCAGAGCACTGGGCAGAGACAGTTGTTTCTTAGCTTCCCAATGAGCTGGAAGCAAGATGCTTTGGGGCCTCTCTGCCCCTTTGCAAACAAGGCATCCCTTTGGGCCTTTCAGCTCTAGGCCAATGGAGCACAGCCAGAGCAGAAGTCCTACTTCAGCCAGATCAGGCCTGCCAAGGAACTGCGTTTCAGAGGCCTTTGTATGTGACGTTCCCGGTAGGCTGTGAGAGCACGGTGCAGAGCCAGTTGTTTCCTTGTTTCCCAAACAGCTGGAAGCAAGACGCTTTGGGGCCTCTCTGCCCCTTTGGAAACAAGGCAGCACGTTGGGTCTGGCAGCTCTAGGGCAATGGAGCACAACCAGAGCAGAAGTTCTACCTCAGCCAGATAAGGCCTGCCTAGAAAGTGCGTTTCACAGGCCTTGATAAGAGATGTTCTCTTAGGCTATAAGAGCACTGGGCACAGCCAGTTGTTTCTTAGCTTCCCAATGAGCTGGAAGCAAGATGCTTTGGCGCCTCTCTCCCCCTTTGGAAACAAGGCAGCCCTTTGGGCCTTTCAGCTCTAGGCCAATGGAGCAGACCCAGAGCAGAAGTTCTACCTCAGCCAGATCAGGCCTGCCAAGAAACTGCTTTTCACAGGCCTTCGTAAGAGGTGTTCCCGGAAGGCTGTAAGAGTACCTGGCAGAGCGAGTTGTTTCTTAGCTTCAAAAACAGCTGGAAGCAACATGATTTGGGGCCTCTCTCCCCCTTTGGAAACAAAGCAGCCTTTGTGCCTGGCAGCTCTAGGCCAAAGTAGCACACCCAGAGCACAAGTTCTACCTCAGCCAGATAAGGCCTGTCAAGAAGCTGCGTTTCACAGGCCTTTGTATGTGACGTTCCCGGTTGGCTTTGAGAGCACTGTGCAGAGCCAGTTGTTTTAGCTTCCCAGAGAGCAGGAAGCAAGATGCTTTGGGGCCTCTCTCACACTTTGGAAATAAAGGCAGCCCTTTGGGCCTGGCAGCCCTAGGCCAATGGAGTACACCCAGAGCAGAAGTTCTACCTCAGCCAGATCAGGCCTTCCAAGAAACTGCGTCTCACAGGCCTTTCTCTGTCACGTTGCCGGTAGGCTGTGAGAGCACTGTGCAGAGCCAGTTGTTTCTTAGCTTCCCAAAGATTTGGAAGCAAGGTACTTTGGGGACTCTCAGCCCCTTTGGAAACAAGGCGGCCCTTTGGGCCTGGCAGCTCTAGGCCAAAGTAGCACGCCCAGAGCAGGAGTTCTACTTCAGCCAGATGAGGCCTGCCAAGAAACTGCGTTTCAAAGGCTTTGGTAAGAGATGTTGCCGGTACTCTGTCAGAGCACTGGGCAGAGACAGTTGTTTCTTAGCTTCCCAAAGAGCTGGAAGCAAGATGCTTTGGGGCCTCTCTGCCCCTTTGCAAACAAGGCATCCCTTAGGGCCTTTCAGCTCTAGGCCAATGGAGCACAGCCAGAGCAGAAGTCCTACTTCAGCCAGATCAGGCGTGCCAAGGAACTGCGTTTCAGAGGCCTTTGTATGTGACGTTCCCGGTAGGCTGTGAGAGCACGGTGCAGAGCCAGTTGTTTCCTTGTTTCCCAAACAGCTGGAAGCAAGACGCTTTGGGGCCTCTCTGCCCCTTTGGAAACAAGGCAGCACGTTGGGTCTGGCAGCTCTAGGGCAATGGAGCACAACCAGAGCCGAAGTTCTACTTCTTCCAGATCAGGCATGCCTAGAAAATGCGTTTCACAGGCCTTGATAAGAGATGTTCTCTTAGGCTATAAGAGCACTGGGCACAGCCAGTTGTTTCTTAGCTTCCCAAGAGGTGGAAGCAAGATGCCTTCGGGCCTCTCTCCCCCTTTGGAAACAAGGCAGCCCTTTGGGCCTTTCAGCTCTAGGGCAATGGAGCACACCCAGAGCAGAAGTTCTACCTCAGCCAGATCAGGCCTGCCAAGAAACTGCTTTACACAGGCCTTCGTAAGAGGTGTTCCCGGAAGGCTGTAAGAGTACCTGGCAGAGCGAGTTGTTTCTTAGCTTCAAAAACAGCTGGAAGCAACATGATTTGGGGCCTCTCTCCCCCTTTGGAAACAAAGCAGCCTTTGTGCCTGGCAGCTCTAGGCCAAAGTAGCACACCCAGAGCACAAGTTCTACCTCAGCCAGATAAGGCCTGTCAAGAAGCTGCGTTTCACAGGCCTTTGTATGTGACGTTCCCGGTTGGCTTTGAGAGCACTGTGCAGAGCCAGTTGTTTTAGCTTCCCAGAGAGCAGGAAGCAAGATGCTTTGGGGCCTCTCTCACACTTTGGAAATAAAGGCAGCCCTTTGGGCCTGGCAGCCCTAGGCCAATGGAGTACACCCAGAGCAGAAGTTCTACCTCAGCCAGATCAGGCCTTCCAAGAAACTGCGTCTCACAGGCCTTTCTCTGTCACGTTGCCGGTAGGCTGTGAGAGCACTGTGCAGAGCCAGTTGTTTCTTAGCTTCCCAAAGATTTGGAAGCAAGGTACTTTGGGGACTCTCAGCCCCTTTGGAAACAAGGCGGCCCTTTGGGCCTGGCAGCTCTAGGCCAAAGTAGCACGCCCAGAGCAGGAGTTCTACTTCAGCCAGATGAGGCCTGCCAAGAAACTGCGTTTCAAAGGCTTTGGTAAGAGATGTTGCCGGTACTCTGTCAGAGCACTGGGCAGAGACAGTTGTTTCTTAGCTTCCCAAAGAGCTGGAAGCAAGATGCTTTGGGGCCTCTCTGCCCCTTTGCAAACAAGGCATCCCTTAGGGCCTTTCAGCTCTAGGCCAATGGAGCACAGCCAGAGCAGAAGTCCTACTTCAGCCAGATCAGGCGTGCCAAGGAACTGCGTTTCAGAGGCCTTTGTATGTGACGTTCCCGGTAGGCTGTGAGAGCACGGTGCAGAGCCAGTTGTTTCCTTGTTTCCCAAACAGCTGGAAGCAAGACGCTTTGGGGCCTCTCTGCCCCTTTGGAAACAAGGCAGCACGTTGGGTCTGGCAGCTCTAGGGCAATGGAGCACAACCAGAGCCGAAGTTCTACTTCTTCCAGATCAGGCCTGCCTAGACAGTGCGTTTCCCAGGCCTTGATAAGAGATGTTCTCTTAGGCTATAAGAGCACTGGGCACAGCCAGTTGTTTCTTAGCTTCCCAAGAGGTGGAAGCAAGATGCCTTCGGGCCTCTCTCCCCCTTTGGAAACAAGGCAGCCCTTTGGGCCTTTCAGCTCTAGGGCAATGGAGCACACCCAGAGCAGAAGTTCTACCTCAGCCAGATCAGGCCTGCCAAGAAACTGCTTTACACAGGCCTTCGTAAGAGGTGTTCCCGGAAGGCTGTAAGAGTACCTGGCAGAGCGAGTTGTTTCTTAGCTTCAAAAACAGCTGGAAGCAACATGATTTGGGGCCTCTCTCCCCCTTTGGAAACAAAGCAGCCTTTGTGCCTGGCAGCTCTAGGCCAAAGTAGCACACCCAGAGCACAAGTTCTACCTCAGCCAGATAAGGCCTGTCAAGAAGCTGCGTTTCACAGGCCTTTGTATGTGACGTTCCCGGTTGGCTTTGAGAGCACTGTGCAGAGCCAGTTGTTTTAGCTTCCCAGAGAGCAGGAAGCAAGATGCTTTGGGGCCTCTCTCACACTTTGGAAATAAAGGCAGCCCTTTGGGACTGGCAGCCCTAGGCCAATGGAGTACACCCAGAGCAGAAGTTCTACCTCAGCCAGTTCAGGCCTTCCAAGAAACTGCGTCTCACAGGCCTGTCTCTGTCACGTTGCCGGTAGGCTGTGAGAGCACTGTGCATAGCCAGTTGTTTCTTAGCTTCCCAAAGATTTGGAAGCAAGATACTTTGGGGACTCTCAGCCCCTTTGCAAACAAGGCGGCCCTTTGGGCCTGGCAGCTCTAGGCCAAAGTAGCACGCCCAGAGCAGGAGTTCTACTTCAGCCAGATCAGGCCTGCCAAGAAACTGCGTTTCACAGGCCTTGGTAAGAGATGTTCCCGGTAGGCTGTGAGAGCACTGTGGAGAGCCAGTTGCTTTAGCTTCCCACAGAGCTGGAAGCAAGATGCTTTGGGGCCTCTCTCTCCCTTTGGACACAAGGCAGCCGTTTGCGCCTGGCAGCTCTAGGCCAATGGAGCACACCCACAGCAGAAGTTCTACTTCAGGCAGATCAGTCCTGCCCAGAAACTGCGTTTCACAGCCCTTGGTAAGAGATGTTCACGGTAGGCTGTGAGAGCACTGGGCAGAACCAGTTGTTTTTTAGCTTCCCAAAGTGCTGGAGGCAAGATGCTTTGGGGCCTCTCTCACCCTTTGGAAACAAGGCAGCCCTTAGGTCCTGGTAGCTCTAGGCCTATGTAGCACAACCAGAACAGAAGTTCTACTTCAGCCAGGTCAGGCCTGCCAAGAAACTGCGTTTCACAGGCCTTTCAAAGAGATGTTCTCTTAGGCTGTAAGAGCACTGGGCAGAGCCAGCTGTTTCTTAGCTTCCCGAAGAGCCGGGAGCAAGATGCTTTGGGTCCACTCTCCATCTTTGGAAACAAGGCAGCCCTTTGGGCCTGGCAGCTCTAGGGCAATGGAGCACACCCAGAGCAGAAGTTCTACTTCAGCCAGATCAGGCCTGCCAGGAAACTGCGTTTCACAGGCCTTGGTAAGAGATGTTCCCGGTAGGCTGTAAGAGCACTGGGCAGAGCCAGTTGTTTCTTACCTTCCTGAAAAGCTGGAAGCAAGATGCTTGGGACCCCTCTGCCCGTTTGGGAACAAGGCAGCCTTTTGGGTCGGGAAGCTCTAGGCCAATGGAGCACACGCAGAGCAGGAGTTCTACTTCAGCCTGATCAGGCCTGCAAAGAAACAGCGTTTGACAGGCCTTGGTAAGAGATGTTCCCGGTAGGTGTAAGAGCACTGGGCAGAGCCAGTTGTTTCTTAGCTTCGCAAAGACCGGGAAGCAAGATGCATTGGGCCTCTCTGCCCCTTGGAAACAGGGCAGCACTTGGGGCCTGGCAGCTCTAGGGCAATGGAGCACACCCAGAGCCGGAGTTCTACTTCAGCCAGATGAGGCCTGCCAAGAAACTGCGTTTCACAGGCCTTTCAAAGACATGTTCCCGGTCGGCTGTAAGAGCACGGGGCAGAGCGAGTTGGTTCTTAGCTTCCCAGAGAGCCGGAAGCAAGATGCTTTGTGGCCTCTCTCACCCTTTGGAAACAAGGCAGCCCTTAGGTCCTGGTAGCTCTAGGCCTATGTAGCACAACCAGAACAGAAGTTCTACTTCAGCCAGGTCAGGCCTGCCAAGAAACTGCGTTTCACAGGCCTTTCAAAGAGATGTTCTCTTAGGCTGTAATAGCACTGGGCAGAGCCAGCTGTTTCTTAGCTTCCCGAAGAGCCGGGAGCAAGATGCTTTGGGTCCACTCTCCATCTTTGGAAACAAGGCAGCCCTTTGGGCCTGGCAGCTCTAGGGCAATGGAGCACACCCAGAGCAGAAGTTCTACTTCAGCCAGATCAGGCCTGCCAGGAAACTGCGTTTCACAGGCCTTGGTAAGAGATGTTCCCGGTAGGCTGTAAGAGCACTGGGCAGAGCCAGTTGTTTCTTACCTTCCTGAAAAGCTGGAAGCAAGATGCTTGGGACCCCTCTGCCCGTTTGGGAACAAGGCAGCCTTTTGGGTCGGGAAGCTCTAGGCCAATGGAGCACACGCAGAGCAGGAGTTCTACTTCAGCCTGATCAGGCCTGCAAAGAAACAGCGTTTGACAGGCCTTGGTAAGAGATGTTCCCGGTAGGTGTAAGAGCACTGGGCAGAGCCAGTTGTTTCTTAGCTTCGCAAAGACCGGGAAGAAAGATGCTTTGGGCCTCTCTGCCCCTTGGAAACAGGGCAGCACTTGGGGCCTGGCAGCTCTAGGGCAATGGAGCACACCCAGAGCCGGAGTTCTACTTCAGCCAGATGAGGCCTGCCAAGAAACTGCGTTTCACAGGCCTTTCAAAGACATGTTCCCGGTAGGCTGTAAGAGCACGGGGCAGAGCGAGTTGGTTCTTAGCTTCCCAGAGAGCCGGAAGCAAGATGCTTTGGGGCCTCTCTGCCCCTTTGGAAACAAGGCAGCACCTTGGGCCTGGCAGCTCTAGGGCAATGGAGCACACCCAGAGCAGAAGTTCTACTTCAGCCAAATCAGGCCTGCCAGGAAACGGCGTTTCACAGGCCTTGGTAAGAGATGTTCCCGGTAGGCTGTAAGAGCACTGGGCAACGCCAGATGTTTCTTAGCTTCCCGAAGAGCTGGAAGCAAGATGCTTTGGTGCCACTCTCTCACTTTGGAATCAAGGCAGCCCTTTGGGGCAGGTAGCTCTAGGCCAGTGGAGCACACCCAGAGCAGAAGTTCTACTTCGGCCAGTTCAGGCCACCAACAAACTGCGGTTCACAGGCCTTGGTAAGAGATGTTCCCGGTAGGCTGTAAGAGCACTGGGCAACGCCAGATGTTTCTTAGCTTCCCGAAGAGCTGGAAGCAAGATGCTTTGTGGCCTCTCATCCCCTTTGCAAGCAAGGCGGCCTTTTGGGCCAGGCAGCTCTAGGCCAGTGGAGCACACCCAGAGCAGAAGTTCTACTTCAGCTAGATCAGGCCACCAACTAAGTGCGTTTCACAGGCCTTGGTAAGAGATTTTCTCTCAGGCTGTAAGAGCACTGGGCAGAGCCAGTTTTTTCTTAGCTTCCCAAAGAGCTGGAAGCAAGATGCTTTGGGGGCTCCCTGCCCCTTTGCCAACAAGGCCGACCTTTGGGCCTTTCAGCTCTAGGCCAATGGAGCACACCCAGAGCAGAAGTTCTACCTCAGCCAGATAAGGCCTGCCAAGAAACTGCGTTTCAAAGGCTTTGGTAAGAGATGTTGCCGGTACTCTGTCAGAGCACTGGGCAGAGACAGTTGTCTCTTAGCTTCCCAATGAGCTGGAAGCAAGATGCTTTGGGGCCTCTCTGCCCCTTTGCAAACAAGGCATCCCTTTGGGCCTTTCAGCTCTAGGCCAATGGAGCACAGCCAGAGCAGAAGTCCTACTTCAGCCAGATCAGGCCTGCCAAGGAACTGCGTTTCAGAGGCCTTTGTATGTGACGTTCCCGGTAGGCTGTGAGAGCACGGTGCAGAGCCAGTTGTTTCCTTGTTTCCCAAACAGCTGGAAGCAAGACGCTTTGGGGCCTCTCTGCCCCTTTGGAAACAAGGCAGCACGTTGGGTCTGGCAGCTCTAGGGCAATGGAGCACAACCAGAGCAGAAGTTCTACTTCTTCCAGATCAGGCCTGCCTAGAAAGTGCGTTTCACAGGCCTTGATAAGAGATGTTCTCTTAGGCTATAAGAGCACTGGGCACAGCCAGTTGTTTCTTAGCTTCCCAAGAGGTGGAAGCAAGATGCTTTGGGGCCTCTCTCCCCCTTTGGAAACAAGGCAGCCCTTTGGGCCTTTCAGCTCTAGGGCAATGGAGCACACCCAGAGCAGAAGTTCTACCTCAGCCAGATCAGGCCTGCCAAGAAACTGCTTTTCACAGGCCTTCGTAAGAGGTGTTCCCGGAAGGCTGTAAGAGTACCTGGCAGGGCGAGTTGTTTCTTAGCTTCAAAAACAGCTGGAAGCAACATGATTTGGGGCCTCTCTCCCCCTTTGGAAACAAAGCAGCCTTTGTGCCTGGCAGCTCTAGGCCAAAGTAGCACACCCAGAGCACAAGTTCTACCTCAGCCAGATAAGGCCTGTCAAGAAGCTGCGTTTCACAGGCCTTTGTATGTGACGTTCCCGGTTGGCTTTGAGAGCACTGTGCAGAGCCAGTTGTTTTAGCTTCCCAGAGAGCAGGAAGCAAGATGCTTTGGGGCCTCTCTCACACTTTGGAAATAAAGGCAGCCCTTTGGGCCTGGCAGCCCTAGGCCAATGGAGTACACCCAGAGCAGAAGTTCTACCTCAGCCAGATCAGGCCTTCCAAGAAACTGCGTCTCACAGGCCTGTCTCTGTCACGTTGCCGGTAGGCTGTGAGAGCAATGTGCAGAGCCAGTTGTTTCTTAGCTTCCCAAAGATTTGGAAGCAAGATACTTTGGGGACTCTCAGCCCCTTTGGAAACAAGGCGGCCCTTTGGGCCTGGCAGCTCTAGGCCAAAGTAGCACGCCCAGAGCAGGAGTTCTACTTCAGCCAGATCAGGCCTGCCAAGAAACTGCGTTTCACAGGCCTTGGTAAGAGATGTTCCCGGTAGGCTGTGAGAGCACTGTGGAGAGCCAGTTGCTTTAGCTTCCCACAGAGCTGGAAGCAAGATGCTTTGGGGCCTCTCTCTCCCTTTGGACACAAGGCAGCCGTTTGCGCCTGGCAGCTCTAGGCCAATGGAGCACACCCACAGCAGAAGTTCTACTTCAGGCAGATCAGTCCTGCCCAGAAACTGCGTTTCACAGCCCTTGGTAAGAGATGTTCACGGTAGGCTGTGAGAGCACTGGGCAGAACCAGTTGTTTTTTAGCTTCCCAAAGTGCTGGAGGCAAGATGCTTTGGGGCCTCTCTCACCCTTTGGAAACAAGGCAGCCCTTAGGTCCTGGTAGCTCTAGGCCTATGTAGCACAACCAGAACAGAAGTTCTACTTCAGCCAGGTCAGGCCTGCCAAGAAACTGCGTTTCACAGGCCTTTCAAAGAGATGTTCTCTTAGGCTGTAAGAGCACTGGGCAGAGCCAGCTGTTTCTTAGCTTCCCGAAGAGCTGGGAGCAAGATGCTTTGGGTCCACTCTCCGTCTTTGGAAACAAGGCAGCCCTTTGGGCCTGGCAGCTCTAGGGCAATGGAGCACACCCAGAGCAGAAGTTCTACTTCAGCCAGATCAGGCCTGCCAGGAAACTGCGTTTCACAGGCCTTGGTAAGAGATGTTCCCGGTAGGCTGTAAGAGCACTGGGCAGAGCCAGTTGTTTCTAACCTTCCTGAAAAGCTGGAAGCAAGATGCTTGGGACCCCTCTGCCCGTTTGGGAACAAGGCAGCCTTTTGGGTCGGGAAGCTCTAGGCCAATGGAGCACACGCAGAGCAGGAGTTCTACTTCAGCCTGATCAGGCCTGCAAAGAAACAGCGTTTGACAGGCCTTGGTAAGAGATGTTCCCGGTAGGTGTAAGAGCACTGGGCAGAGCCAGTTGTTTCTTAGCTTCGCAAAGACCGGGAAGCAAGATGCTTTGGGCCTCTCTGCCCCTAGGAAACAGGGCCGCACTTGGGGCCTGGCAGCCCTAGGGCAATGGAGCACACCCAGAGCCGGAGTTCTACTTCAGCCAGATGAGGCCTGCCAAGAAACTGCGTTTCACAGGCCTTTCAAAGACATGTTCCCGGTAGGCTGTAAGAGCACGGGGCACAGCCAGTTGTTTCTTAGCTTCCCAAGAGGTGGAAGCAAGATGCTTTGGGGCCTCTCTCCCCCTTTGGAAACAAGGCAGCCCTTTGGGCCTTTCAGCTCTAGGGCAATGGAGCACACCCAGAGCAGAAGTTCTACCTCAGCCAGATCAGGCCTGCCAAGAAACTGCTTTTCACAGGCCTTCGTAAGAGATGTTCCCGGAAGGCTGTAAGAGTACCTGGCAGAGCGAGTTGTTTCTTAGCTTCAAAAACAGCTGGAAGCAACATGATTTGGGGCCTCTCTCCCCCTTTGGAAACAAAGCAGCCTTTGTGCCTGGCAGCTCTAGGCCAAAGTAGCACACCCAGAGCAGAAGTTCTACCTCAGCCAGATCAGGCCTTCCAAGAAACTGCGTCTCACAGGCCTTTCTCTGTCACGTTGCCGGTAGGCTGTGAGAGCACTGTGCAGAGCCAGTTGTTTCTTAGCTTCCCAAAGATTTGGAAGCAAGATGCTTTGGGGACTCTCAGCCCCTTTGGAAACAAGGCGGCCCTTTGGGCCTGGCAGCTCTAGGCCAAAGTAGCACGCCCAGAGCAGGAGTTCTACTTCAGCCAGATCAGACCTGCCAAGAAACTGCGTTTCACAGGCCTTGGTAAGAGATGTTCCCGGTAGGCTGTGAGAGCACTGTGGAGAGCCAGTTGCTTTAGCTTCCCACAGAGCTGGAAGCAAGATGCCTTGGGGCCTCTCTCTCCCTTTGGACACAAGGCAGCCTTTTGGGCCTGGCAGCTCTAGGCCAATGGAGCACACCCACAGCAGAAGTTCTACTTCAGGCAGATCAGTCCTGCCCAGAAACTGCGTTTCACAGCCCTTGGTAAGAGATGTTCACGGTAGGCTGTGAGAGCACTGGGCAGAACCAGTTGTTTTTTAGCTTCCCAAAGTGCTGGAGGCAAGATGCTTTGGGGCCTCTCTAACCCTTTGGAAACAAGGCAGCCCTTAGGTCCTGGTAGCTCTAGGCCTATGTAGCACAACCAGAACAGAAGTTCTACTTCAGCCAGGTCAGGCCTGCCAAGAAACTGCGTTTCACAGGCCTTTCAAAGAGATGTTCTCTTAGGCTGTAAGAGCACTGGGCAGAGCCAGCTGTTTCTTAGCTTCCCGAAGAGCTGGGAGCAAGATGCTTTGGGTCCACTCTCCGTCTTTGGAAACAAGGCAGCCCTTTGGGCCTGGCAGCTCTAGGGCAATGGAGCACGCCCAGAGCAGAAGTTCTACTTCAGCCAGATCAGGCCTGCCAGGAAACTGCGTTTCACAGGCCTTGGTAAGAGATGTTCCCGGTAGGCTGTAAGAGCACTGGGCAGAGCCAGTTGTTTCTTACCTTCCTGAAAAGCTGGAAGCAAGATGCTTGGGACCCCTCTGCCCGTTTGGGAACAAGGCAGCCTTTTGGGTCGGGAAGCTCTAGGCCAATGGAGCACACGCAGAGCAGGAGTTCTACTTCAGCCTGATCAGGCCTGCAAAGAAACAGCGTTTGACAGGCCTTGGTAAGAGATGTTCCCGGTAGGTGTAAGAGCACTGGGCAGAGCCAGTTGTTTCTTAGCTTCGCAAAGACCGGGAAGCAAGATGCTTTGGGCCTCTCTGCCCCTTGGAAACAGGGCAGCACTTGGGGCCTGGCAGCTCTAGGGCAATGGAGCACACCCAGAGCCGGAGTTCTACTTCAGCCAGATGAGGCCTGCCAAGAAACTGCGTTTCACAGGCCTTTCAAAGACATGTTCCCGGTAGGCTGTAAGAGCACGGGGCAGAGCGAGTTGGTTCTTAGCTTCCCAGAGAGCTGGAAGCAAGATGCTTTGGGGCCTCTCTGCCCCTTTGGAAACAAGGCAGCACCTTGGGCCTGGCAGCTCTAGGCCAATGGAGCACACCCAGAGCAGAAGTTCTACTTCGGCCAGTTCAGGCCACCAACAAACTGCGTTTCACAGGCCTTGGTAAGAGATGTTCCCGGTAGGCTGTAAGAGCACTGGGCAACGCCAGATGTTTCTTAGCTTCCCGAAGAGCTGGAAGCAAGATGCTTTGGGGCCTCTCATCCCCTTTGCAAACAAGGCCGACCTTTGGGCCAGGCAGCTCTAGGCCAATGGAGCACACGCAGAGCAGGAGTTCTACTTCAGCCTGATCAGGCCTGCAAAGAAACAGCGTTTGACAGGCCTTGGTAAGAGATGTTCCCGGTAGGTGTAAGAGCACTGGGCAGAGCCAGTTGTTTCTTAGCTTCGCAAAGACCGGGAAGCAAGATGCTTTGGGCCTCTCTGCCCCTAGGAAACAGGGCAGCACTTGGGGCCTGGCAGCCCTAGGGCAATGGAGCACACCCAGAGCCGGAGTTCTACTTCAGCCAGATGAGGCCTGCCAAGAAACTGCGTTTCACAGGCCTTTCAAAGACATGTTCCCGGTAGGCTGTAAGAGCACGGGGCAGAGCGAGTTGGTTCTTAGCTTCCCAGAGAGCTGGAAGCAAGATGCTTTGGTGCCACTCTCTCACTTTGGAATCAAGGCAGCCCTTTGGGGCAGGTAGCTCTAGGCCAGTGGAGCACACCCTGAGCAGAAGTTCTACTTCGGCCAGTTCAGGCCACCAACAAACTGCGGTTCACAGGCCTTGGTAAGAGATGTTCCCGGTAGGCTGTAAGAGCACTGGGCAACGCCAGATGTTTCTTAGCTTCCCGAAGAGCTGGAAGCAAGATGCTTTGGGGCCTCTCATCCCCTTTGCAAACAAGGCCGACCTTTGGGCCAGGCAGCTCTAGGCCAATGGAGCACACCCAGAGCAGAAGTTCTACCTCAGCCAGATAAGGCCTGCCAAGAAACTACGTTTCAAAGGCTTTGGTAAGAGATGTTCCCGGTACTCTGTTAGAGCACTGGGCAGAGCCATTTGTTTCTTAGCTTCCCAAAGAGCTGGAAGCAAGATGCTTTGGGGGCTCCCTGCCCCTTTGCCAACAAGGGCGACCTTTGGGCCTTTCAGCTCTAGGCCAATGGAGCACACCCAGAGCAGAAGTCCTACTTCAGCCAGATCAGGCCTGCCAAGGAACTGCGTTTCAGAGGCCTTTGTATGTGACGTTCCCGGTAGGCTGTGAGAGCACGGTGCAGAGCCAGTTGTTTCCTTGTTTCCCAAACAGCTGGAAGCAAGACGCTTTGGGGCCTCTCTGCCCCTTTGGAAACAAGGCAGCACGTTGGGTCTGGCAGCTCTAGGGCAATGGAGCACAACCAGAGCCGAAGTTCTACTTCTTCCAGATCAGGCCTGCCTAGACAGTGCGTTTCACAGGCCTTGATAAGAGATGTTCTCTTAGGCTATAAGAGCACTGGGCACAGCCAGTTGTTTCTTAGCTTCCCAAGAGGTGGAAGCAAGATGCTTTGGGGCCTCTCTCCCCCTTTGGAAACAAGGCAGCCCTTTGGGCCTTTCAGCTCTAGGGCAATGGAGCACACCCAGAGCAGAAGTTCTACCTCAGCCAGATCAGGCCTGCCAAGAAACTGCTTTTCACAGGCCTTCGTAAGAGATGTTCCCGGAAGGCTGTAAGAGTACCTGGCAGAGCGAGTTGTTTCTTAGCTTCAAAAACAGCTGGAAGCAACATGATTTGGGGCCTCTCTCCCCCTTTGGAAACAAAGCAGCCTTTGTGCCTGGCAGCTCTAGGCCAAAGTAGCACACCCAGAGCAGAAGTTCTACCTCAGCCAGATCAGGCCTTCCAAGAAACTGCGTCTCACAGGCCTTTCTCTGTCACGTTGCCGGTAGGCTGTGAGAGCACTGTGCAGAGCCAGTTGTTTCTTAGCTTCCCAAAGATTTGGAAGCAAGATGCTTTGGGGACTCTCAGCCCCTTTGGAAACAAGGCGGCCCTTTGGGCCTGGCAGCTCTAGGCCAAAGTAGCACGCCCAGAGCAGGAGTTCTACTTCAGCCAGATCAGGCCTGCCAAGAAACTGCGTTTCACAGGCCTTGGTAAGAGATGTTCCCGGTAGGCTGTGAGAGCACTGTGGAGAGCCAGTTGCTTTAGCTTCCCACAGAGCTGGAAGCAAGATGCCTTGGGGCCTCTCTCTCCCTTTGGACACAAGGCAGCCTTTTGGGCCTGGCAGCTCTAGGCCAATGGAGCACACCCACAGCAGAAGTTCTACTTCAGGCAGATCAGTCCTGCCCAGAAACTGCGTTTCACAGCCCTTGGTAAGAGATGTTCACGGTAGGCTGTGAGAGCACTGGGCAGAACCAGTTGTTTTTTAGCTTCCCAAAGTGCTGGAGGCAAGATGCTTTGGGGCCTCTCTAACCCTTTGGAAACAAGGCAGCCCTTAGGTCCTGGTAGCTCTAGGCCTATGTAGCACAACCAGAACAGAAGTTCTACTTCAGCCAGGTCAGGCCTGCCAAGAAACTGCGTTTCACAGGCCTTTCAAAGAGATGTTCTCTTAGGCTGTAAGAGCACTGGGCAGAGCCAGCTGTTTCTTAGCTTCCCGAAGAGCTGGGAGCAAGATGCTTTGGGTCCACTCTCCGTCTTTGGAAACAAGGCAGCCCTTTGGGCCTGGCAGCTCTAGGGCAATGGAGCACGCCCAGAGCAGAAGTTCTACTTCAGCCAGATCAGGCCTGCCAGGAAACTGCGTTTCACAGGCCTTGGTAAGAGATGTTCCCGGTAGGCTGTAAGAGCACTGGGCAGAGCCAGTTGTTTCTTACCTTCCTGAAAAGCTGGAAGCAAGATGCTTGGGACCCCTCTGCCCGTTTGGGAACAAGGCAGCCTTTTGGGTCGGGAAGCTCTAGGCCAATGGAGCACACGCAGAGCAGGAGTTCTACTTCAGCCTGATCAGGCCTGCAAAGAAACAGCGTTTGACAGGCCTTGGTAAGAGATGTTCCCGGTAGGTGTAAGAGCACTGGGCAGAGCCAGTTGTTTCTTAGCTTCGCAAAGACCGGGAAGCAAGATGCTTTGGGCCTCTCTGCCCCTTGGAAACAGGGCAGCACTTGGGGCCTGGCAGCTCTAGGGCAATGGAGCACACCCAGAGCCGGAGTTCTACTTCAGCCAGATGAGGCCTGCCAAGAAACTGCGTTTCACAGGCCTTTCAAAGACATGTTCCCGGTAGGCTGTAAGAGCACGGGGCAGAGCGAGTTGGTTCTTAGCTTCCCAGAGAGCTGGAAGCAAGATGCTTTGGGGCCTCTCTGCCCCTTTGGAAACAAGGCAGCACCTTGGGCCTGGCAGCTCTAGGCCAATGGAGCACACCCAGAGCAGAAGTTCTACTTCGGCCAGTTCAGGCCACCAACAAACTGCGTTTCACAGGCCTTGGTAAGAGATGTTCCCGGTAGGCTGTAAGAGCACTGGGCAACGCCAGATGTTTCTTAGCTTCCCGAAGAGCTGGAAGCAAGATGCTTTGGGGCCTCTCATCCCCTTTGCAAACAAGGCCGACCTTTGGGCCAGGCAGCTCTAGGCCAATGGAGCACACCCAGAGCAGAAGTTCTACCTCAGCCAGATAAGGCCTGCCAAGAAACTGCGTTTCAAAGGCTTTGGTAAGAGATGTTCCCGGTACTCTGTTAGAGCACTGGGCAGAGCCATTTGTTTCTTAGCTTCCCAAAGAGCTGGAAGCAAGATGCTTTGGGGGCTCCCTGCCCCTTTGCCAACAAGGGCGACCTTTGGGCCTTTCAGCTCTAGGCCAATGGAGCACACCCAGAGCAGAAGTCCTACTTCAGCCAGATCAGGCCTGCCAAGGAACTGCGTTTCAGAGGCCTTTGTATGTGACGTTCCCGGTAGGCTGTGAGAGCACGGTGCAGAGCCAGTTGTTTCCTTGTTTCCCAAACAGCTGGAAGCAAGACGCTTTGGGGCCTCTCTGCCCCTTTGGAAACAAGGCAGCACGTTGGGTCTGGCAGCTCTAGGGCAATGGAGCACAACCAGAGCCGAAGTTCTACTTCTTCCAGATCAGGCCTGCCTAGACAGTGCGTTTCCCAGGCCTTGATAAGAGATGTTCTCTTAGGCTATAAGAGCACTGGGCACAGCCAGTTGTTTCTTAGCTTCCCAAGAGGTGGAAGCAAGATGCTTTGGGGCCTCTCTCCCCCTTTGGAAACAAGGCAGCCCTTTGGGCCTTTCAGCTCTAGGGCAATGGAGCACACCCAGAGCAGAAGTTCTACCTCAGCCAGATCAGGCCTGCCAAGAAACTGCTTTTCACAGGCCTTCGTAAGAGGTGTTCCCGGAAGGCTGTAAGAGTACCTGGCAGAGCGAGTTGTTTCTTAGCTTCAAAAACAGCTGGAAGCAACATGATTTGGGGCCTCTCTCCCCCTTTGGAAACAAAGCAGCCTTTGTGCCTGGCAGCTCTAGGCCAAAGTAGCACACCCAGAGCAGAAGTTCTACCTCAGCCAGATCAGGCCTTCCAAGAAACTGCGTCTCACAGGCCTTTCTCTGTCACGTTGCCGGTAGGCTGTGAGAGCACTGTGCAGAGCCAGTTGTTTCTTAGCTTCCCAAAGATTTGGAAGCAAGATACTTTGGGGACTCTCAGCCCCTTTGGAAACAAGGCGGCCCTTTGGGCCTGGCAGCTCTAGGCCAAAGTAGCACGCCCAGAGCAGGAGTTCTACTTCAGCCAGATCAGGCCTGCCAAGAAACTGCGTTTCACAGGCCTTGGTAAGAGATGTTCCCGGTAGGCTGTGAGAGCACTGTGGAGAGCCAGTTGCTTTAGCTTCCCACAGAGCTGGAAGCAAGATGCCTTGGGGCCTCTCTCTCCCTTTGGACACAAGGCAGCCTTTTGGGCCTGGCAGCTCTAGGCCAATGGAGCACACCCACAGCAGAAGTTCTACTTCAGGCAGATCAGTCCTGCCCAGAAACTGCGTTTCACAGCCCTTGGTAAGAGATGTTCACGGTAGGCTGTGAGAGCACTGGGCAGAACCAGTTGTTTTTTAGCTTCCCAAAGTGCTGGAGGCAAGATGCTTTGGGGCCTCTCTCACCCTTTGGAAACAAGGCAGCCCTTAGGTCCTGGTAGCTCTAGGCCTATGTAGCACAACCAGAACAGAAGTTCTACTTCAGCCAGGTCAGGCCTGCCAAGAAACTGCGTTTCACAGGCCTTTCAAAGAGATGTTCTCTTAGGCTGTAAGAGCACTGGGCAGAGCCAGCTGTTTCTTAGCTTCCCGAAGAGCTGGGAGCAAGATGCTTTGGGTCCACTCTCCGTCTTTGGAAACAAGGCAGCCCTTTGGGCCTGGCAGCTCTAGGGCAATGGAGCACACCCAGAGCAGAAGTTCTACTTCAGCCAGATCAGGCCTGCCAGGAAACTGCGTTTCACAGGCCTTGGTAAGAGATGTTCCCGGTAGGCTGTAAGAGCACTGGGCAGAGCCAGTTGTTTCTTACCTTCCTGAAAAGCTGGAAGCAAGACGCTTGGGACCCCTCTGCCCGTTTGGGAACAAGGCAGCCTTTTGGGTCGGGAAGCTCTAGGCCAATGGAGCACACGCAGAGCAGGAGTTCTACTTCAGCCTGATCAGGCCTGCAAAGAAACAGCGTTTGACAGGCCTTGGTAAGAGATGTTCCCGGTAGGTGTAAGTGCACTGGGCAGAGCCAGTTGTTTCTTAGCTTCGCAAAGACCGGGAAGCAAGATGCTGTGGGCCTCTCTGCCCCTTGGAAACAGGGCAGCACTTGGGGCCTGGCAGCTCTAGGGCAATGGAGCACACCCAGAGCCGGAGTTCTACTTCAGCCAGATGAGGCCTGCCAAGAAACTGCGTTTCACAGGCCTTTCAAAGACATGTTCCCGGTAGGCTGTAAGAGCACGGGGCAGAGCGAGTTGGTTCTTAGCTTCCCAGAGAGCTGGAAGCAAGATGCTTTGGGGCCTCTCTGCCCCTTTGGAAACAAGGCAGCACCTTGGGCCTGGCAGCTCTAGGCCAATGGAGCACACCCAGAGCAGAAGTTCTACTTCGGCCAGTTCAGGCCACCAACAAACTGCGTTTCACAGGCCTTGGTAAGAGATGTTCCCGGTAGGCTGTAAGAGCACTGGGCAACGCCAGATGTTTCTTAGCTTCCCGAAGAGCTGGAAGCAAGATGCTTTGGGGCCTCTCATCCCCTTTGCAAACAAGGCCGACCTTTGGGCCAGGCAGCTCTAGGCCAATGGAGCACACCCAGAGCAGAAGTTCTACCTCAGCCAGATAAGGCCTGCCAAGAAACTGCGTTTCAAAGGCTTTGGTAAGAGATGTTCCCGGTACTCTGTTAGAGCACTGGGCAGAGCCATTTGTTTCTTAGCTTCCCAAAGAGCTGGAAGCAAGATGCTTTGGGGGCTCCCTGCCCCTTTGCCAACAAGGGCGACCTTTGGGCCTTTCAGCTCTAGGCCAATGGAGCACACCCAGAGCAGAAGTCCTACTTCAGCCAGATCAGGCCTGCCAAGGAACTGCGTTTCAGAGGCCTTTGTATGTGACGTTCCCGGTAGGCTGTGAGAGCACGGTGCAGAGCCAGTTGTTTCCTTGTTTCCCAAACAGCTGGAAGCAAGACGCTTTGGGGCCTCTCTGCCCCTTTGGAAACAAGGCAGCACGTTGGGTCTGGCAGCTCTAGGGCAATGGAGCACAACCAGAGCCGAAGTTCTACTTCTTCCAGATCAGGCCTGCCTAGACAGTGCGTTTCCCAGGCCTTGATAAGAGATGTTCTCTTAGGCTATAAGAGCACTGGGCACAGCCAGTTGTTTCTTAGCTTCCCAAGAGGTGGAAGCAAGATGCTTTGGGGCCTCTCTCCCCCTTTGGAAACAAGGCAGCCCTTTGGGCCTTTCAGCTCTAGGGCAATGGAGCACACCCAGAGCAGAAGTTCTACCTCAGCCAGATCAGGCCTGCCAAGAAACTGCTTTTCACAGGCCTTCGTAAGAGGTGTTCCCGGAAGGCTGTAAGAGTACCTGGCAGAGCGAGTTGTTTCTTAGCTTCAAAAACAGCTGGAAGCAACATGATTTGGGGCCTCTCTCCCCCTTTGGAAACAAAGCAGCCTTTGTGCCTGGCAGCTCTAGGCCAAAGTAGCACACCCAGAGCAGAAGTTCTACCTCAGCCAGATCAGGCCTTCCAAGAAACTGCGTCTCACAGGCCTTTCTCTGTCACGTTGCCGGTAGGCTGTGAGAGCACTGTGCAGAGCCAGTTGTTTCTTAGCTTCCCAAAGATTTGGAAGCAAGATGCTTTGGGGACTCTCAGCCCCTTTGGAAACAAGGCGGCCCTTTGGGCCTGGCAGCTCTAGGCCAAAGTAGCACGCCCAGAGCAGGAGTTCTACTTCAGCCAGATCAGGCCTGCCAAGAAACTGCGTTTCACAGGCCTTGGTAAGAGATGTTCCCGGTAGGCTGTGAGAGCACTGTGGAGAGCCAGTTGCTTTAGCTTCCCACAGAGCTGGAAGCAAGATGCCTTGGGGCCTCTCTCTCCCTTTGGACACAAGGCAGCCTTTTGGGCCTGGCAGCTCTAGGCCAATGGAGCACACCCACAGCAGAAGTTCTACTTCAGGCAGATCAGTCCTGCCCAGAAACTGCGTTTCACAGCCCTTGGTAAGAGATGTTCACGGTAGGCTGTGAGAGCACTGGGCAGAACCAGTTGTTTTTTAGCTTCCCAAAGTGCTGGAGGCAAGATGCTTTGGGGCCTCTCTCACCCTTTGGAAACAAGGCAGCCCTTAGGTCCTGGTAGCTCTAGGCCTATGTAGCACAACCAGAACAGAAGTTCTACTTCAGCCAGGTCAGGCCTGCCAAGAAACTGCGTTTCACAGGCCTTTCAAAGAGATGTTCTCTTAGGCTGTAAGAGCACTGGGCAGAGCCAGCTGTTTCTTAGCTTCCCGAAGAGCTGGGAGCAAGATGCTTTGGGTCCACTCTCCGTCTTTGGAAACAAGGCAGCCCTTTGGGCCTGGCAGCTCTAGGGCAATGGAGCACACCCAGAGCAGAAGTTCTACTTCAGCCAGATCAGGCCTGCCAGGAAACTGCGTTTCACAGGCCTTGGTAAGAGATGTTCCCGGTAGGCTGTAAGAGCACTGGGCAGAGCCAGTTGTTTCTTACCTTCCTGAAAAGCTGGAAGCAAGATGCTTGGGACCCCTCTGCCCGTTTGGGAACAAGGCAGCCTTTTGGGTCGGGAAGCTCTAGGCCAATGGAGCACACGCAGAGCAGGAGTTCTACTTCAGCCTGATCAGGCCTGCAAAGAAACAGCGTTTGACAGGCCTTGGTAAGAGATGTTCGCGGTAGGTGTAAGAGCACTGGGCAGAGCCAGTTGTTTCTTAGCTTCGCAAAGACCGGGAAGCAAGATGCTTTGGGCCTCTCTGCCCCTTGGAAACAGGGCAGCACTTGGGGCCTGGCAGCTCTAGGGCAATGGAGCACACCCAGAGCCGGAGTTCTACTTCAGCCAGATGAGGCCTGCCAAGAAACTGCGTTTCACAGGCCTTTCAAAGACATGTTCCCGGTAGGCTGTAAGAGCACGGGGCAGAGCGAGTTGGTTCTTAGCTTCCCAGAGAGCTGGAAGCAAGATGCTTTGGGGCCTCTCTGCCCCTTTGGAAACAAGGCAGCACCTTGGGCCTGGCAGCTCTAGGCCAATGGAGCACACCCAGAGCAGAAGTTCTACTTCGGCCAGTTCAGGCCACCAACAAACTGCGTTTCACAGGCCTTGGTAAGAGATGTTCCCGGTAGGCTGTAAGAGCACTGGGCAACGCCAGATGTTTCTTAGCTTCCCGAAGAGCTGGAAGCAAGATGCTTTGGGGCCTCTCATCCCCTTTGCAAACAAGGCCGACCTTTGGGCCAGGCAGCTCTAGGCCAATGGAGCACACCCAGAGCAGAAGTTCTACCTCAGCCAGATAAGGCCTGCCAAGAAACTGCGTTTCAAAGGCTTTGGTAAGAGATGTTCCCGGTACTCTGTTAGAGCACTGGGCAGAGCCATTTGTTTCTTAGCTTCCCAAAGAGCTGGAAGCAAGATGCTTTGGGGGCTCCCTGCCCCTTTGCCAACAAGGGCGACCTTTGGGCCTTTCAGCTCTAGGCCAATGGAGCACACCCAGAGCAGAAGTCCTACTTCAGCCAGATCAGGCCTGCCAAGGAACTGCGTTTCAGAGGCCTTTGTATGTGACGTTCCCGGTAGGCTGTGAGAGCACGGTGCAGAGCCAGTTGTTTCCTTGTTTCCCAAACAGCTGGAAGCAAGACGCTTTGGGGCCTCTCTGCCCCTTTGGAAACAAGGCAGCACGTTGGGTCTGGCAGCTCTAGGGCAATGGAGCACAACCAGAGCCGAAGTTCTACTTCTTCCAGATCAGGCCTGCCTAGACAGTGCGTTTCCCAGGCCTTGATAAGAGATGTTCTCTTAGGCTATAAGAGCACTGGGCACAGCCAGTTGTTTCTTAGCTTCCCAAGAGGTGGAAGCAAGATGCTTTGGGGCCTCTCTCCCCCTTTGGAAACAAGGCAGCCCTTTGGGCCTTTCAGCTCTAGGGCAATGGAGCACACCCAGAGCAGAAGATCTACCTCAGCCAGATCAGGCCTGCCAAGAAACTGCTTTTCACAGGCCTTCGTAAGAGGTGTTCCCGGAAGGCTGTAAGAGTACCTGGCAGAGCGAGTTGTTTCTTAGCTTCAAAAACAGCTGGAAGCAACATGATTTGGGGCCTCTCTCCCCCTTTGGAAACAAAGCAGCCTTTGTGCCTGGCAGCTCTAGGCCAAAGTAGCACACCCAGAGCACAAGTTCTACCTCAGCCAGATAAGGCCTGTCAAGAAGCTGCGTTTCACAGGCCTTTGTATGTGACGTTCCCGGTTGGCTTTGAGAGCACTGTGCAGAGCCAGTTGTTTTAGCTTCCCAGAGAGCAGGAAGCAAGATGCTTTGGGGCCTCTCTCACACTTTGGAAATAAAGGCAGCCCTTTGGGCCTGGCAGCCCTAGGCCAATGGAGTACACCCAGAGCAGAAGTTCTACCTCAGCCAGATCAGGCCTTCCAAGAAACTGCGTCTCACAGGCCTTTCTCTGTCACGTTGCCGGTAGGCTGTGAGAGCACTGTGCAGAACCAGTTGTTTCTTAGCTTCCCAAAGATTTGGAAGCAAGATGCTTTGGGGACTCTCAGCCCCTTTGGAAACAAGGCGGCCCTTTGGGCCTGGCAGCTCTAGGCCAAAGTAGCACGCCCAGAGCAGGAGTTCTACTTCAGCCAGATCAGGCCTGCCAAGAAACTGCGTTTCACAGGCCTTGGTAAGAGATGTTCCCGGTAGGCTGTGAGAGCACTGTGGAGAGCCAGTTGCTTTAGCTTCCCACAGAGCTGGAAGCAAGATGCCTTGGGGCCTCTCTCTCCCTTTGGACACAAGGCAGCCGTTTGGGCCTGGCAGCTCTAGGCCAATGGAGCACACCCACAGCAGAAGTTCTACTTCAGGCAGATCAGTCCTGCCCAGAAACTGCGTTTCACAGCCCTTGGTAAGAGATGTTCACGGTAGGCTGTGAGAGCACTGGGCAGAACCAGTTGTTTTTTAGCTTCCCAAAGTGCTGGAGGCAAGATGCTTTGGGGCCTCTCTCACCCTTTGGAAACAAGGCAGCCCTTAGGTCCTGGTAGCTCTAGGCCTATGTAGCACAACCAGAACAGAAGTTCTACTTCAGCCAGGTCAGGCCTGCCAAGAAACTGCGTTTCACAGGCCTTTCAAAGAGATGTTCTCTTAGGCTGTAAGAGCACTGGGCAGAGCCAGCTGTTTCTTAGCTTCCCGAAGAGCTGGGAGCAAGATGCTTTGGGTCCACTCTCCGTCTTTGGAAACAAGGCAGCCCTTTGGGCCTGGCAGCTCTAGGGCAATGGAGCACACCCAGAGCAGAAGTTCTACTTCAGCCAGATCAGGCCTGCCAGGAAACTGCGTTTCACAGGCCTTGGTAAGAGATGTTCCCGGTAGGCTGTAAGAGCACTGGGCAGAGCCAGTTGTTTCTTACCTTCCTGAAAAGCTGGAAGCAAGATGCTTGGGACCCCTCTGCCCGTTTGGGAACAAGGCAGCCTTTTGGGTCGGGAAGCTCTAGGCCAATGGAGCACACGCAGAGCAGGAGTTCTACTTCAGCCTGATCAGGCCTGCAAAGAAACAGCGTTTGACAGGCCTTGGTAAGAGATGTTCCCGGTAGGTGTAAGAGCACTGGGCAGAGCCAGTTGTTTCTTAGCTTCGCAAAGACCGGGAAGCAAGATGCTTTGGGCCTCTCTGCCCCTTGGAAACAGGGCAGCACTTTGGGCCTGGCAGCTCTAGGGCAATGGAGCACACCCAGAGCCGGAGTTCTACTTCAGCCAGATGAGGCCTGCCAAGAAACTGCGTGTCACAGGCCTTTCAAAGACATGTTCCCGGTAGGCTGTAAGAGCACGGGGCAGAGCGAGTTGGTTCTTAGCTTCCCAGAGAGCTGGAAGCAAGATGCTTTGGGGCCTCTCTGCCCCTTTGGAAACAAGGCAGCACCTTGGGCCTGGCAGCTCTAGGCCAATGGAGCACACCCAGAGCAGAAGTTCTACTTCGGCCAGTTCAGGCCTGCCAACAAACTGCGTTTCACAGGCCTTGGTAAGAGATGTTCCCGGTAGGCTGTAAGAGCACTGGGCAACGCCAGATGTTTCTTAGCTTCCCGAAGAGCTGGAAGCAAGATGCTTTGGGGCCTCTCATCCCCTTTGCAAACAAGGCCGACCTTTGGGCCAGGCAGCTCTAGGCCAATGGAGCACACCCAGAGCAGAAGTTCTACCTCAGCCAGATAAGGCCTGCCAAGAAACTGCGTTTCAAAGGCTTTGGTGAGAGATGTTCCCGGTACTCTGTTAGAGCACTGGGCAGAGCCATTTGTTTCTTAGCTTCCCAAAGAGCTGGAAGCAAGATGCTTTGGGGGCTCCCTGCCCCTTTGCCAACAAGGGCGACCTTTGGGCCTTTCAGCTCTAGGCCAATGGAGCACACCCAGAGCAGAAGTCCTACTTCAGCCAGATCAGGCCTGCCAAGGAACTGCGTTTCAGAGGCCTTTGTATGTGACGTTCCCGGTAGGCTGTGAGAGCACGGTGCAGAGCCAGTTGTTTCCTTGTTTCCCAAACAGCTGGAAGCAAGACGCTTTGGGGCCTCTCTGCCCCTTTGGAAACAAGGCAGCACGTTGGGTCTGGCAGCTCTAGGGCAATGGAGCACAACCAGAGCCGAAGTTCTACTTCTTCCAGATCAGGCCTGCCTAGACAGTGCGTTTCCCAGGCCTTGATAAGAGATGTTCTCTTAGGCTATAAGAGCACTGGGCACAGCCAGTTGTTTCTTAGCTTCCCAAGAGGTGGAAGCAAGATGCTTTGGGGCCTCTCTCCCCCTTTGGAAACAAGGCAGCCCTTTGGGCCTTTCAGCTCTAGGGCAATGGAGCACACCCAGAGCAGAAGTTCTACCTCAGCCAGATCAGGCCTGCCAAGAAACTGCTTTTCACAGGCCTTCGTAAGAGGTGTTCCCGGAAGGCTGTAAGAGTACCTGGCAGAGCGAGTTGTTTCTTAGCTTCAAAAACAGCTGGAAGCAACATGATTTGGGGCCTCTCTCCCCCTTTGGAAACAAAGCAGCCTTTGTGCCTGGCAGCTCTAGGCCAAAGTAGCACACCCAGAGCAGAAGTTCTACCTCAGCCAGATCAGGCCTTCCAAGAAACTGCGTCTCACAGGCCTTTCTCTGTCACGTTGCCGGTAGGCTGTGAGAGCACTGTGCAGAGCCAGTTGTTTCTTAGCTTCCCAAAGATTTGGAAGCAAGATGCTTTGGGGACTCTCAGCCCCTTTGGAAACAAGGCGGCCCTTTGGGCCTGGCAGCTCTAGGCCAAAGTAGCACGCCCAGAGCAGGAGTTCTACTTCAGCCAGATCAGGCCTGCCAAGAAACTGCGTTTCACAGGCCTTGGTAAGAGATGTTCCCGGTAGGCTGTGAGAGCACTGTGGAGAGCCAGTTGCTTTAGCTTCCCACAGAGCTGGAAGCAAGATGCCTTGGGGCCTCTCTCTCCCTTTGGACACAAGGCAGCCGTTTGGGCCTGGCAGCTCTAGGCCAATGGAGCACACCCACAGCAGAAGTTCTACTTCAGGCAGATCAGTCCTGCCCAGAAACTGCGTTTCACAGCCCTTGGTAAGAGATGTTCACGGTAGGCTGTGAGAGCACTGGGCAGAACCAGTTGTTTTTTAGCTTCCCAAAGTGCTGGAGGCAAGATGCTTTGGGGCCTCTCTAACCCTTTGGAAACAAGGCAGCCCTTAGGTCCTGGTAGCTCTAGGCCTATGTAGCACAACCAGAACAGAAGTTCTACTTCAGCCAGGTCAGGCCTGCCAAGAAACTGCGTTTCACAGGCCTTTCAAAGAGATGTTCTCTTAGGCTGTAAGAGCACTGGGCAGAGCCAGCTGTTTCTTAGCTTCCCGAAGAGCTGGGAGCAAGATGCTTTGGGTCCACTCTCCGTCTTTGGAAACAAGGCAGCCCTTTGGGCCTGGCAGCTCTAGGGCAATGGAGCACACCCAGAGCAGAAGTTCTACTTCAGCCAGATCAGGCCTGCCAGGAAACTGCGTTTCACAGGCCTTGGTAAGAGATGTTCCCGGTAGGCTGTAAGAGCACTGGGCAGAGCCAGTTGTTTCTTACCTTCCTGAAAAGCTGGAAGCAAGATGCTTGGGACCCCTCTGCCTGTTTGGGAACAAGGCAGCCTTTTGGGTCGGGAAGCTCCAGGCCAATGGAGCACACGCAGAGCAGGAGTTCTACTTCAGCCTGATCAGGCCTGCAAAGAAACAGCGTTTGACAGGCCTTGGTAAGAGATGTTCCCAGTAGGTGTAAGAGCACTGGGCAGAGCCAGTTGTTTC
Source organism: Equus asinus (assembly GCF_041296235.1). Classification (NCBI taxonomy): domain Eukaryota; kingdom Metazoa; phylum Chordata; class Mammalia; order Perissodactyla; family Equidae; genus Equus; species Equus asinus. Next base: position 4,114,632 of record NW_027225523.1, read on the forward strand.
TTAGCTTCGCAAAGACCGGGAAGCAAGATGCTTTGGGCCTCTCTGCCCCTTGGAAACAGGGCAGCACTTGGGGCCTGGCAGCTCTAGGGCAATGGAGCACACCCAGAGCCGGAGTTCTACTTCAGCCAGATGAGGCCTGCCAAGAAACTGCGTTTCACAGGCCTTTCAAAGACATGTTCCCGGTAGGCTGTAAGAGCACGGGGCAGAGCGAGTTGGTTCTTAGCTTCCCAGAGAGCTGGAAGCAAGATGCTTTGGGGCCTCTCTGCCCCTTTGGAAACAAGGCAGCACCTTGGGCCTGGCAGCTCTAGGCCAATGGAGCACACCCAGAGCAGAAGTTCTACTTCGGCCAGTTCAGGCCACCAACAAACTGCGTTTCACAGGCCTTGGTAAGAGATGTTCCCGGTAGGCTGTAAGAGCACTGGGCAACGCCAGATGTTTCTTAGCTTCCCGAAGAGCTGGAAGCAAGATGCTTTGGGGCCTCTCATCCCCTTTGCAAACAAGGCCGACCTTTGGGCCAGGCAGCTCTAGGCCAATGGAGCACACCCAGAGCAGAAGTTCTACCTCAGCCAGATAAGGCCTGCCAAGAAACTGCGTTTCAAAGGCTTTGGTAAGAGATGTTCCCGGTACTCTGTTAGAGCACTGGGCAGAGCCATTTGTTTCTTAGCTTCCCAAAGAGCTGGAAGCAAGATGCTTTGGGGGCTCCCTGCCCCTTTGCCAACAAGGGCGACCTTTGGGCCTTTCAGCTCTAGGCCAATGGAGCACACCCAGAGCAGAAGTCCTACTTCAGCCAGATCAGGCCTGCCAAGGAACTGCGTTTCAGAGGCCTTTGTATGTGACGTTCCCGGTAGGCTGTGAGAGCACGGTGCAGAGCCAGTTGTTTCCTTGTTTCCCAAACAGCTGGAAGCAAGACGCTTTGGGGCCTCTCTGCCCCTTTGGAAACAAGGCAGCACGTTGGGTCTGGCAGCTCTAGGGCAATGGAGCACAACCAGAGCCGAAGTTCTACTTCTTCCAGATCAGGCCTGCCTAGACAGTGCGTTTCCCAGGCCTTGATAAGAGATGTTCTCTTAGGCTATAAGAGCACTGGGCACAGCCAGTTGTTTCTTAGCTTCCCAAGAGGTGGAAGCAAGATGCTTTGGGGCCTCTCTCCCCCTTTGGAAACAAGGCAGCCCTTTGGGCCTTTCAGCTCTAGGGCAATGGAGCACACCCAGAGCAGAAGATCTACCTCAGCCAGATCAGGCCTGCCAAGAAACTGCTTTTCACAGGCCTTCGTAAGAGGTGTTCCCGGAAGGCTGTAAGAGTACCTGGCAGAGCGAGTTGTTTCTTAGCTTCAAAAACAGCTGGAAGCAACATGATTTGGGGCCTCTCTCCCCCTTTGGAAACAAAGCAGCCTTTGTGCCTGGCAGCTCTAGGCCAAAGTAGCACACCCAGAGCACAAGTTCTACCTCAGCCAGATAAGGCCTGTCAAGAAGCTGCGTTTCACAGGCCTTTGTATGTGACGTTCCCGGTTGGCTTTGAGAGCACTGTGCAGAGCCAGTTGTTTTAGCTTCCCAGAGAGCAGGAAGCAAGATGCTTTGGGGCCTCTCTCACACTTTGGAAATAAAGGCAGCCCTTTGGGCCTGGCAGCCCTAGGCCAATGGAGTACACCCAGAGCAGAAGTTCTACCTCAGCCAGATCAGGCCTTCCAAGAAACTGCGTCTCACAGGCCTTTCTCTGTCACGTTGCCGGTAGGCTGTGAGAGCACTGTGCAGAACCAGTTGTTTCTTAGCTTCCCAAAGATTTGGAAGCAAGATGCTTTGGGGACTCTCAGCCCCTTTGGAAACAAGGCGGCCCTTTGGGCCTGGCAGCTCTAGGCCAAAGTAGCACGCCCAGAGCAGGAGTTCTACTTCAGCCAGATCAGGCCTGCCAAGAAACTGCGTTTCACAGGCCTTGGTAAGAGATGTTCCCGGTAGGCTGTGAGAGCACTGTGGAGAGCCAGTTGCTTTAGCTTCCCACAGAGCTGGAAGCAAGATGCCTTGGGGCCTCTCTCTCCCTTTGGACACAAGGCAGCCGTTTGGGCCTGGCAGCTCTAGGCCAATGGAGCACACCCACAGCAGAAGTTCTACTTCAGGCAGATCAGTCCTGCCCAGAAACTGCGTTTCACAGCCCTTGGTAAGAGATGTTCACGGTAGGCTGTGAGAGCACTGGGCAGAACCAGTTGTTTTTTAGCTTCCCAAAGTGCTGGAGGCAAGATGCTTTGGGGCCTCTCTCACCCTTTGGAAACAAGGCAGCCCTTAGGTCCTGGTAGCTCTAGGCCTATGTAGCACAACCAGAACAGAAGTTCTACTTCAGCCAGGTCAGGCCTGACAAGAAACTGCGTTTCACAGGCCTTTCAAAGAGATGTTCTCTTAGGCTGTAAGAGCACTGGGCAGAGCCAGCTGTTTCTTAGCTTCCCGAAGAGCTGGGAGCAAGATGCTTTGGGTCCACTCTCCGTCTTTGGAAACAAGGCAGCCCTTTGGGCCTGGCAGCTCTAGGGCAATGGAGCACACCCAGAGCAGAAGTTCTACTTCAGCCAGATCAGGCCTGCCAGGAAACTGCGTTTCACAGGCCTTGGTAAGAGATGTTCCCGGTAGGCTGTAAGAGCACTGGGCAGAGCCAGTTGTTTCTTACCTTCCTGAAAAGCTGGAAGCAAGATGCTTGGGACCCCTCTGCCCGTTTGGGAACAAGGCAGCCTTTTGGGTCGGGAAGCTCTAGGCCAATGGAGCACACGCAGAGCAGGAGTTCTACTTCAGCCTGATCAGGCCTGCAAAGAAACAGCGTTTGACAGGCCTTGGTAAGAGATGTTCCCGGTAGGTGTAAGAGCACTGGGCAGAGCCAGTTGTTTCTTAGCTTCGCAAAGACCGGGAAGCAAGATGCTTTGGGCCTCTCTGCCCCTTGGAAACAGGGCAGCACTTTGGGCCTGGCAGCTCTAGGGCAATGGAGCACACCCAGAGCCGGAGTTCTACTTCAGCCAGATGAGGCCTGCCAAGAAACTGCGTTTCACAGGCCTTTCAAAGACATGTTCCCGGTAGGCTGTAAGAGCACGGGGCAGAGCGAGTTGGTTCTTAGCTTCCCAGAGAGCTGGAAGCAAGATGCTTTGGGGCCTCTCTGCCCCTTTGGAAACAAGGCAGCACCTTGGGCCTGGCAGCTCTAGGGCAATGGAGCACACCCAGAGCAGAAGTTCTACTTCGGCCAGTTCAGGCCACCAACAAACTGCGTTTCACAGGCCTTGGTAAGAGATGTTCCCGGTAGGCTGTAAGAGCACTGGGCAACGCCAGATGTTTCTTAGCTTCCCGAAGAGCTGGAAGCAAGATGCTTTGGGGCCTCTCATCCCCTTTGCAAACAAGGCCGACCTTTGGGCCAGGCAGCTCTAGGCCAATGGAGCACACCCAGAGCAGAAGTTCTACCTCAGCCAGATAAGGCCTGCCAAGAAACTGCGTTTCAAAGGCTTTGGTAAGAGATGTTCCCGGTACTCTGTTAGAGCACTGGGCAGAGCCATTTGTTTCTTAGCTTCCCAAAGAGCTGGAAGCAAGATGCTTTGGGGGCTCCCTGCCCCTTTGCCAACAAGGGCGACCTTTGGGCCTTTCAGCTCTAGGCCAATGGAGCACACCCAGAGCAGAAGTCCTACTTCAGCCAGATCAGGCCTGCCAAGGAACTGCGTTTCAGAGGCCTTTGTATGTGACGTTCCCGGTAGGCTGTGAGAGCACGGTGCAGAGCCAGTTGTTTCCTTGTTTCCCAAACAGCTGGAAGCAAGACGCTTTGGGGCCTCTCTGCCCCTTTGGAAACAAGGCAGCACGTTGGGTCTGGCAGCTCTAGGGCAATGGAGCACAACCAGAGCCGAAGTTCTACTTCTTCCAGATCAGGCCTGCCTAGACAGTGCGTTTCCCAGGCCTTGATAAGAGATGTTCTCTTAGGCTATAAGAGCACTGGGCACAGCCAGTTGTTTCTTAGCTTCCCAAGAGGTGGAAGCAAGATGCTTTGGGGCCTCTCTCCCCCTTTGGAAACAAGGCAGCCCTTTGGGCCTTTCAGCTCTAGGGCAATGGAGCACACCCAGAGCAGAAGATCTACCTCAGCCAGATCAGGCCTGCCAAGAAACTGCTTTTCACAGGCCTTCGTAAGAGGTGTTCCCGGAAGGCTGTAAGAGTACCTGGCAGAGCGAGTTGTTTCTTAGCTTCAAAAACAGCTGGAAGCAACATGATTTGGGGCCTCTCTCCCCCTTTGGAAACAAAGCAGCCTTTGTGCCTGGCAGCTCTAGGCCAAAGTAGCACACCCAGAGCACAAGTTCTACCTCAGCCAGATAAGGCCTGTCAAGAAGCTGCGTTTCACAGGCCTTTGTATGTGACGTTCCCGGTTGGCTTTGAGAGCACTGTGCAGAGCCAGTTGTTTTAGCTTCCCAGAGAGCAGGAAGCAAGATGCTTTGGGGCCTCTCTCACACTTTGGAAATAAAGGCAGCCCTTTGGGCCTGGCAGCCCTAGGCCAATGGAGTACACCCAGAGCAGAAGTTCTACCTCAGCCAGATCAGGCCTTCCAAGAAACTGCGTCTCACAGGCCTTTCTCTGTCACGTTGCCGGTAGGCTGTGAGAGCACTGTGCAGAACCAGTTGTTTCTTAGCTTCCCAAAGATTTGGAAGCAAGATGCTTTGGGGACTCTCAGCCCCTTTGGAAACAAGGCGGCCCTTTGGGCCTGGCAGCTCTAGGCCAAAGTAGCACGCCCAGAGCAGGAGTTCTACTTCAGCCAGATGAGGCCTGCCAAGAAACTGCGTTTCACAGGCCTTGGTAAGAGATGTTCCCGGTAGGCTGTGAGAGCACTGTGGAGAGCCAGTTGCTTTAGCTTCCCACAGAGCTGGAAGCAAGATGCCTTGGGGCCTCTCTCTCCCTTTGGACACAAGGCAGCCGTTTGGGCCTGGCAGCTCTAGGCCAATGGAGCACACCCACAGCAGAAGTTCTACTTCAGGCAGATCAGTCCTGCCCAGAAACTGCGTTTCACAGCCCTTGGTAAGAGATGTTCACGGTAGGCTGTGAGAGCACTGGGCAGAACCAGTTGTTTTTTAGCTTCCCAAAGTGCTGGAGGCAAGATGCTTTGGGGCCTCTCTCACCCTTTGGAAACAAGGCAGCCCTTAGGTCCTGGTAGCTCTAGGCCTATGTAGCACAACCAGAACAGAAGTTCTACTTCAGCCAGGTCAGGCCTGCCAAGAAACTGCGTTTCACAGGCCTTTCAAAGAGATGTTCTCTTAGGCTGTAAGAGCACTGGGCAGAGCCAGCTGTTTCTTAGCTTCCCGAAGAGCTGGGAGCAAGATGCTTTGGGTCCACTCTCCGTCTTTGGAAACAAGGCAGCCCTTTGGGCCTGGCAGCTCTAGGGCAATGGAGCACACCCAGAGCAGAAGTTCTACTTCAGCCAGATCAGGCCTGCCAGGAAACTGCGTTTCACAGGCCTTGGTAAGAGATGTTCCCGGTAGGCTGTAAGAGCACTGGGCAGAGCCAGTTGTTTCTTACCTTCCTGAAAAGCTGGAAGCAAGATGCTTGGGACCCCTCTGCCCGTTTGGGAACAAGGCAGCCTTTTGGGTCGGGAAGCTCTAGGCCAATGGAGCACACGCAGAGCAGGAGTTCTACTTCAGCCTGATCAGGCCTGCAAAGAAACAGCGTTTGACAGGCCTTGGTAAGAGATGTTCCCGGTAGGTGTAAGAGCACTGGGCAGAGCCAGTTGTTTCTTAGCTTCGCAAAGACCGGGAAGCAAGATGCTTTGGGCCTCTCTGCCCCTTGGAAACAGGGCAGCACTTGGGGCCTGGCAGCTCTAGGGCAATGGAGCACACCCAGAGCCGGAGTTCTACTTCAGCCAGATGAGGCCTGCCAAGAAACTGCGTTTCACAGGCCTTTCAAAGACATGTTCCCGGTAGGCTGTAAGAGCACGGGGCAGAGCGAGTTGGTTCTTAGCTTCCCAGAGAGCTGGAAGCAAGATGCTTTGGGGCCTCTCTGCCCCTTTGGAAACAAGGCAGCACCTTGGGCCTGGCAGCTCTAGGCCAATGGAGCACACCCAGAGCAGAAGTTCTACTTCGGCCAGTTCAGGCCACCAACAAACTGCGTTTCACAGGCCTTGGTAAGAGATGTTCCCGGTAGGCTGTAAGAGCACTGGGCAACGCCAGATGTTTCTTAGCTTCCCGAAGAGCTGGAAGCAAGATGCTTTGGGGCCTCTCATCCCCTTTGCAAACAAGGCCGACCTTTGGGCCAGGCAGCTCTAGGCCAATGGAGCACACCCAGAGCAGAAGTTCTACCTCAGCCAGATAAGGCCTGCCAAGAAACTGCGTTTCAAAGGCTTTGGTAAGAGATGTTCCCGCTACTCTGTTAGAGCACTGGGCAGAGCCATTTGTTTCTTAGCTTCCCAAAGAGCTGGAAGCAAGATGCTTTGGGGGCTCCCTGCCCCTTTGCCAACAAGGGCGACCTTTGGGCCTTTCAGCTCTAGGCCAATGGAGCACACCCAGAGCAGAAGTCCTACTTCAGCCAGATCAGGCCTGCCAAGGAACTGCGTTTCAGAGGCCTTTGTATGTGACGTTCCCGGTAGGCTGTGAGAGCACGGTGCAGAGCCAGTTGTTTCCTTGTTTCCCAAACAGCTGGAAGCAAGACGCTTTGGGGCCTCTCTGCCCCTTTGGAAACAAGGCAGCACGTTGGGTCTGGCAGCTCTAGGGCAATGGAGCACAACCAGAGCCGAAGTTCTACTTCTTCCAGATCAGGCCTGCCTAGACAGTGCGTTTCCCAGGCCTTGATAAGAGATGTTCTCTTAGGCTATAAGAGCACTGGGCACAGCCAGTTGTTTCTTAGCTTCCCAAGAGGTGGAAGCAAGATGCTTTGGGGCCTCTCTCCCCCTTTGGAAACAAGGCAGCCCTTTGGGCCTTTCAGCTCTAGGGCAATGGAGCACACCCAGAGCAGAAGTTCTACCTCAGCCAGATCAGGCCTGCCAAGAAACTGCTTTTCACAGGCCTTCGTAAGAGGTGTTCCCGGAAGGCTGTAAGAGTACCTGGCAGAGCGAGTTGTTTCTTAGCTTCAAAAACAGCTGGAAGCAACATGATTTGGGGCCTCTCTCCCCCTTTGGAAACAAAGCAGCCTTTGTGCCTGGCAGCTCTAGGCCAAAGTAGCACACCCAGAGCACAAGTTCTACCTCAGCCAGATAAGGCCTGTCAAGAAGCTGCGTTTCACAGGCCTTTGTATGTGACGTTCCCGGTTGCCTTTGAGAGCACTGTGCAGAGCCAGTTGTTTTAGCTTCCCAGAGAGCAGGAAGCAAGATGCTTTGGGGCCTCTCTCACACTTTGGAAATAAAGGCAGCCCTTTGGGCCTGGCAGCCCTAGGCCAATGGAGTACACCCAGAGCAGAAGTTCTACCTCAGCCAGATCAGGCCTTCCAAGAAACTGCGTCTCACAGGCCTTTCTCTGTCACGTTGCCGGTAGGCTGTGAGAGCACTGTGCAGAGCCAGTTGTTTCTTAGCTTCCCAAAGATTTGGAAGCAAGATGCTTTGGGGACTCTCAGCCCCTTTGGAAACAAGGCGGCCCTTTGGGCCTGGCAGCTCTAGGCCAAAGTAGCACGCCCAGAGCAGGAGTTCTACTTCAGCCAGATCAGGCCTGCCAAGAAACTGCGTTTCACAGGCCTTGGTAAGAGATGTTCCCGGTAGGCTGTGAGAGCACTGTGGAGAGCCAGTTGCTTTAGCTTCCCACAGAGCTGGAAGCAAGATGCCTTGGGGCCTCTCTCTCCCTTTGGACACAAGGCAGCCTTTTGGGCCTGGCAGCTCTAGGCCAATGGAGCACACCCACAGCAGAAGTTCTACTTCAGGCAGATCAGTCCTGCCCAGAAACTGCGTTTCACAGCCCTTGGTAAGAGATGTTCACGGTAGGCTGTGAGAGCACTGGGCAGAACCAGTTGTTTTTTAGCTTCCCAAAGTGCTGGAGGCAAGATGCTTTGGGGCCTCTCTCACCCTTTGGAAACAAGGCAGCCCTTAGGTCCTGGTAGCTCTAGGCCTATGTAGCACAACCAGAACAGAAGTTCTACTTCAGCCAGGTCAGGCCTGCCAAGAAACTGCGTTTCACAGGCCTTTCAAAGAGATGTTCTCTTAGGCTGTAAGAGCACTGGGCAGAGCCAGCTGTTTCTTAGCTTCCCGAAGAGCTGGGAGCAAGATGCTTTGGGTCCACTCTCCGTCTTTGGAAACAAGGCAGCCCTTTGGGCCTGGCAGCTCTAGGGCAATGGAGCACACCCAGAGCAGAAGTTCTACTTCAGCCAGATCAGGCCTGCCAGGAAACTGCGTTTCACAGGCCTTGGTAAGAGATGTTCCCGGTAGGCTGTAAGAGCACTGGGCAGAGCCAGTTGTTTCTTACCTTCCTGAAAAGCTGGAAGCAAGATGCTTGGGACCCCTCTGCCCGTTTGGGAACAAGGCAGCCTTTTGGGTCGGGAAGCTCTAGGCCAATGGAGCACACGCAGAGCAGGAGTTCTACTTCAGCCTGATCAGGCCTGCAAAGAAACAGCGTTTGACAGGCCTTGGTAAGACATGTTCCCGGTAGGTGTAAGAGCACTGGGCAGAGCCAGTTGTTTCTTAGCTTCGCAAAGACCGGGAAGCAAGATGCTTTGGGCCTCTCTGCCCCTTGGAAACAGGGCAGCACTTGGGGCCTGGCAGCTCTAGGGCAATGGAGCACACCCAGAGCCGGAGTTCTACTTCAGCCAGATGAGGCCTGCCAAGAAACTGCGTTTCACAGGCCTTTCAAAGACATGTTCCCGGTAGGCTGTAAGAGCACGGGGCAGAGCGAGTTGGTTCTTAGCTTCCCAGAGAGCTGGAAGCAAGATGCTTTGGGGCCTCTCTGCCCCTTTGGAAACAAGGCAGCACCTTGGGCCTGGCAGCTCTAGGCCAATGGAGCACACCCAGAGCAGAAGTTGTACTTCGGCCAGTTCAGGCCACCAACAAACTGCGTTTCACAGGCCTTGGTAAGAGATGTTCCCGGTAGGCTGTAAGAGCACTGGGCAACGCCAGATGTTTCTTAGCTTCCCGAAGAGCTGGAAGCAAGATGCTTTGGGGCCTCTCATCCCCTTTGCAAACAAGGCCGACCTTTGGGCCAGGCAGCTCTAGGCCAATGGAGCACACCCAGAGCAGAAGTTCTACCTCAGCCAGATAAGGCCTGCCAAGAAACTGCGTTTCAAAGGCTTTGGTAAGAGATGTTCCCGCTACTCTGTTAGAGCACTGGGCAGAGCCATTTGTTTCTTAGCTTCCCAAAGAGCTGGAAGCAAGATGCTTTGGGGGCTCCCTGCCCCTTTGCCAACAAGGGCGACCTTTGGGCCTTTCAGCTCTAGGCCAATGGAGCACACCCAGAGCAGAAGTCCTACTTCAGCCAGATCAGGCCTGCCAAGGAACTGCGTTTCAGAGGCCTTTGTATGTGACGTTCCCGGTAGGCTGTGAGAGCACGGTGCAGAGCCAGTTGTTTCCTTGTTTCCCAAACAGCTGGAAGCAAGACGCTTTGGGGCCTCTCTGCCCCTTTGGAAACAAGGCAGCACGTTGGGTCTGGCAGCTCTAGGGCAATGGAGCACAACCAGAGCCGAAGTTCTACTTCTTCCAGATCAGGCCTGCCTAGACAGTGCGTTTCCCAGGCCTTGATAAGAGATGTTCTCTTAGGCTATAAGAGCACTGGGCACAGCCAGTTGTTTCTTAGCTTCCCAAGAGGTGGAAGCAAGATGCTTTGGGGCCTCTCTCCCCCTTTGGAAACAAGGCAGCCCTTTGGGCCTTTCAGCTCTAGGGCAATGGAGCACACCCAGAGCAGAAGTTCTACCTCAGCCAGATCAGGCCTGCCAAGAAACTGCTTTTCACAGGCCTTCGTAAGAGGTGTTCCCGGAAGGCTGTAAGAGTACCTGGCAGAGCGAGTTGTTTCTTAGCTTCAAAAACAGCTGGAAGCAACATGATTTGGGGCCTCTCTCCCCCTTTGGAAACAAAGCAGCCTTTGTGCCTGGCAGCTCTAGGCCAAATTAGCACACCCAGAGCAGAAGTTCTACCTCAGCCAGATCAGGCCTTCCAAGAAACTGCGTCTCACAGGCCTTTCTCTGTCACGTTGCCGGTAGGCTGTGAGAGCACTGTGCAGAGCCAGTTGTTTCTTAGCTTCCCAAAGATTTGGAAGCAAGATGCTTTGGGGACTCTCAGCCCCTTTGGAAACAAGGCGGCCCTTTGGGCCTGGCAGCTCTAGGCCAAAGTAGCACGCCCAGAGCAGGAGTTCTACTTCAGCCAGATCAGGCCTGCCAAGAAACTGCGTTTCACAGGCCTTGGTAAGAGATGTTCCCGGTAGGCTGTGAGAGCACTGTGGAGAGCCAGTTGCTTTAGCTTCCCACAGAGCTGGAAGCAAGATGCCTTGGGGCCTCTCTCTCCCTTTGGACACAAGGCAGCCGTTTGGGCCTGGCAGCTCTAGGCCAATGGAGCACACCCACAGCAGAAGTTCTACTTCAGGCAGATCAGTCCTGCCCAGAAACTGCGTTTCACAGCCCTTGGTAAGAGATGTTCACGGTAGGCTGTGAGAGCACTGGGCAGAACCAGTTGTTTTTTAGCTTCCCAAAGTGCTGGAGGCAAGATGCTTTGGGGCCTCTCTAACCCTTTGGAAACAAGGCAGCCCTTAGGTCCTGGTAGCTCTAGGCCTATGTAGCACAACCAGAACAGAAGTTCTACTTCAGCCAGGTCAGGCCTGCCAAGAAACTGCGTTTCACAGGCCTTTCAAAGAGATGTTCTCTTAGGCTGTAAGAGCACTGGGCAGAGCCAGCTGTTTCTTAGCTTCCCGAAGAGCTGGGAGCAAGATGCTTTGGGTCCACTCTCCGTCTTTGGAAACAAGGCAGCCCTTTGGGCCTGGCAGCTCTAGGGCAATGGAGCACACCCAGAGCAGAAGTTCTACTTCAGCCAGATCAGGCCTGCCAGAAAACTGCGTTTCACAGGCCTTGGTAAGAGATGTTCCCGGTAGGCTGTAAGAGCACTGGGCAGAGCCAGTTGTTTCTTGCCTTCCTGAAAAGCTGGAAGCAAGATGCTTGGGACCCCTCTGCCTGTTTGGGAACAAGGCAGCCTTTTGGGTCGGGAAGCTCCAGGCCAATGGAGCACACGCAGAGCAGGAGTTCTACTTCAGCCTGATCAGTCCTGCAAAGAAACAGCGTTTGACAGGCCTTGGTAAGAGATGTTCCCAGTAGGTGTAAGAGCACTGGGCAGAGCCAGTTGTTTCTTAGCTTCGCAAAGACCGGGAAGCAAGATGCTTTGGGCCTCTCTGCCCCTTGGAAACAGGGCAGCACTTGGGGCCTGGCAGCTCTAGGGCAATGGAGCACACCCAGAGCCGGAGTTCTACTTCAGCCAGATGAGGCCTGCCAAGAAACTGCGTTTCACAGGCCTTTCAAAGACATGTTCCCGGTAGGCTGTAAGAGCACGGGGCAGAGCGAGTTGGTTCTTAGCTTCCCAGAGAGCTGGAAGCAAGATGCTTTGGGGCCTCTCTGCCCCTTTGGAAACAAGGCAGCACCTTGGGCCTGGCAGCTCTAGGCCAATGGAGCACACCCAGAGCAGAAGTTCTACTTCGGCCAGTTCAGGCCACCAACAAACTGCGTTTCACAGGCCTTGGTAAGAGATGTTCCCGGTAGGCTGTAAGAGCACTGGGCAACGCCAGATGTTTCTTAGCTTCCCGAAGAGCTGGAAGCAAGATGCTTTGGGGCCTCTCATCCCCTTTGCAAACAAGGCCGACCTTTGGGCCAGGCAGCTCTAGGCCAATGGAGCACACCCAGAGCAGAAGTTCTACCTCAGCCAGATAAGGCCTGCCAAGAAACTGCGTTTCAAAGGCTTTGGTAAGAGATGTTCCCGGTACTCTGTTAGAGCACTGGGCAGAGCCATTTGTTTCTTAGCTTCCCAAAGAGCTGGAAGCAAGATGCTTTGGGGGCTCCCTGCCCCTTTGCCAACAAGGGCGACCTTTGGGCCTTTCAGCTCTAGGCCAATGGAGCACACCCAGAGCAGAAGTCCTACTTCAGCCAGATCAGGCCTGCCAAGGAACTGCGTTTCAGAGGCCTTTGTATGTGACGTTCCCGGTAGGCTGTGAGAGCACGGTGCAGAGCCAGTTGTTTCCTTGTTTCCCAAACAGCTGGAAGCAAGACGCTTTGGGGCCTCTCTGCCCCTTTGGAAACAAGGCAGCACGTTGGGTCTGGCAGCTCTAGGGCAATGGAGCACAACCAGAGCCGAAGTTCTACTTCTTCCAGATCAGGCCTGCCTAGACAGTGCGTTTCCCAGGCCTTGATAAGAGATGTTCTCTTAGGCTATAAGAGCACTGGGCACAGCCAGTTGTTTCTTAGCTTCCCAAGAGGTGGAAGCAAGATGCTTTGGGGCCTCTCTCCCCCTTTGGAAACAAGGCAGCCCTTTGGGCCTTTCAGCTCTAGGGCAATGGAGCACACCCAGAGCAGAAGATCTACCTCAGCCAGATCAGGCCTGCCAAGAAACTGCTTTTCACAGGCCTTCGTAAGAGGTGTTCCCGGAAGGCTGTAAGAGTACCTGGCAGAGCGAGTTGTTTCTTAGCTTCAAAAACAGCTGGAAGCAACATGATTTGGGGCCTCTCTCCCCCTTTGGAAACAAAGCAGCCTTTGTGCCTGGCAGCTCTAGGCCAAAGTAGCACACCCAGAGCACAAGTTCTACCTCAGCCAGATAAGGCCTGTCAAGAAGCTGCGTTTCACAGGCCTTTGTATGTGACGTTCCCGGTTGGCTTTGAGAGCACTGTGCAGAGCCAGTTGTTTTAGCTTCCCAGAGAGCAGGAAGCAAGATGCTTTGGGGCCTCTCTCACACTTTGGAAATAAAGGCAGCCCTTTGGGCCTGGCAGCCCTAGGCCAATGGAGTACACCCAGAGCAGAAGTTCTACCTCAGCCAGATCAGGCCTTCCAAGAAACTGCGTCTCACAGGCCTTTCTCTGTCACGTTGCCGGTAGGCTGTGAGAGCACTGTGCAGAGCCAGTTGTTTCTTAGCTTCCCAAAGATTTGGAAGCAAGATGCTTTGGGGACTCTCAGCCCCTTTGGAAACAAGGCGGCCCTTTGGGCCTGGCAGCTCTAGGCCAAAGTAGCACGCCCAGAGCAGGAGTTCTACTTCAGCCAGATCAGGCCTGCCAAGAAACTGCGTTTCACAGGCCTTGGTAAGAGATGTTCCCGGTAGGCTGTGAGAGCACTGTGGAGAGCCAGTTGCTTTAGCTTCCCACAGAGCTGGAAGCAAGATGCCTTGGGGCCTCTCTCTCCCTTTGGACACAAGGCAGCCTTTTGGGCCTGGCAGCTCTAGGCCAATGGAGCACACCCACAGCAGAAGTTCTACTTCAGGCAGATCAGTCCTGCCCAGAAACTGCGTTTCACAGCCCTTGGTAAGAGATGTTCACGGTAGGCTGTGAGAGCACTGGGCAGAACCAGTTGTTTTTTAGCTTCCCAAAGTGCTGGAGGCAAGATGCTTTGGGGCCTCTCTCACCCTTTGGAAACAAGGCAGCCCTTAGGTCCTGGTAGCTCTAGGCCTATGTAGCACAACCAGAACAGAAGTTCTACTTCAGCCAGGTCAGGCCTGCCAAGAAACTGCGTTTCACAGGCCTTTCAAAGAGATGTTCTCTTAGGCTGTAAGAGCACTGGGCAGAGCCAGCTGTTTCTTAGCTTCCCGAAGAGCTGGGAGCAAGATGCTTTGGGTCCACTCTCCGTCTTTGGAAACAAGGCAGCCCTTTGGGCCTGGCAGCTCTAGGGCAATGGAGCACACCCAGAGCAGAAGTTCTACTTCAGCCAGATCAGGCCTGCCAGGAAACTGCGTTTCACAGGCCTTGGTAAGAGATGTTCCCGGTAGGCTGTAAGAGCACTGGGCAGAGCCAGTTGTTTCTTACCTTCCTGAAAAGCTGGAAGCAAGATGCTTGGGACCCCTCTGCCCGTTTGGGAACAAGGCAGCCTTTTGGGTCGGGAAGCTCTAGGCCAATGGAGCACACGCAGAGCAGGAGTTCTACTTCAGCCTGATCAGGCCTGCAAAGAAACAGCGTTTGACAGGCCTTGGTAAGAGATGTTCCCGGTAGGTGTAAGAGCACTGGGCAGAGCCAGTTGTTTCTTAGCTTCGCAAAGACCGGGAAGCAAGATGCTTTGGGCCTCTCTGCCCCTTGGAAACAGGGCAGCACTTGGGGCCTGGCAGCTCTAGGGCAATGGAGCACACCCAGAGCCGGAGTTCTACTTCAGCCAGATGAGGCCTGCCAAGAAACTGCGTTTCACAGGCCTTTCAAAGACATGTTCCCGGTAGGCTGTAAGAGCACGGGGCAGAGCGAGTTGGTTCTTAGCTTCCCAGAGAGCTGGAAGCAAGATGCTTTGGGGCCTCTCTGCCCCTTTGGAAACAAGGCAGCACCTTGGGCCTGGCAGCTCTAGGCCAATGGAGCACACCCAGAGCAGAAGTTCTACTTCGGCCAGTTCAGGCCACCAACAAACTGCGTTTCACAGGCCTTGGTAAGAGATGTTCCCGGTAGGCTGTAAGAGCACTGGGCAACGCCAGATGTTTCTTAGCTTCCCGAAGAGCTGGAAGCAAGATGCTTTGGGGCCTCTCATCCCCTTTGCAAACAAGGCCGACCTTTGGGCCAGGCAGCTCTAGGCCAATGGAGCACACCCAGAGCAGAAGTTCTACCTCAGCCAGATAAGGCCTGCCAAGAAACTGCGTTTCAAAGGCTTTGGTAAGAGATGTTCCCGGTACTCTGTTAGAGCACTGGGCAGAGCCATTTGTTTCTTAGCTTCCCAAAGAGCTGGAAGCAAGATGCTTTGGGGGCTCCCTGCCCCTTTGCCAACAAGGGCGACCTTTGGGCCTTTCAGCTCTAGGCCAATGGAGCACACCCAGAGCAGAAGTCCTACTTCAGCCAGATCAGGCCTGCCAAGGAACTGCGTTTCAGAGGCCTTTGTATGTGACGTTCCCGGTAGGCTGTGAGAGCACGGTGCAGAGCCAGTTGTTTCCTTGTTTCCCAAACAGCTGGAAGCAAGACGCTTTGGGGCCTCTCTGCCCCTTTGGAAACAAGGCAGCACGTTGGGTCTGGCAGCTCTAGGGCAATGGAGCACAACCAGAGCCGAAGTTCTACTTCTTCCAGATCAGGCCTGCCTAGACAGTGCGTTTCCCAGGCCTTGATAAGAGATGTTCTCTTAGGCTATAAGAGCACTGGGCACAGCCAGTTGTTTCTTAGCTTCCCAAGAGGTGGAAGCAAGATGCTTTGGGGCCTCTCTCCCCCTTTGGAAACAAGGCAGCCCTTTGGGCCTTTCAGCTCTAGGGCAATGGAGCACACCCAGAGCAGAAGATCTACCTCAGCCAGATCAGGCCTGCCAAGAAACTGCTTTTCACAGGCCTTCGTAAGAGGTGTTCCCGGAAGGCTGTAAGAGTACCTGGCAGAGCGAGTTGTTTCTTAGCTTCAAAAACAGCTGGAAGCAACATGATTTGGGGCCTCTCTCCCCCTTTGGAAACAAAGCAGCCTTTGTGCCTGGCAGCTCTAGGCCAAAGTAGCACACCCAGAGCACAAGTTCTACCTCAGCCAGATAAGGCCTGTCAAGAAGCTGCGTTTCACAGGCCTTTGTATGTGACGTTCCCGGTTGGCTTTGAGAGCACTGTGCAGAGCCAGTTGTTTTAGCTTCCCAGAGAGCAGGAAGCAAGATGCTTTGGGGCCTCTCTCACACTTTGGAAATAAAGGCAGCCCTTTGGGCCTGGCAGCCCTAGGCCAATGGAGTACACCCAGAGCAGAAGTTCTACCTCAGCCAGATCAGGCCTTCCAAGAAACTGCGTCTCACAGGCCTTTCTCTGTCACGTTGCCGGTAGGCTGTGAGAGCACTGTGCAGAGCCAGTAGTTTCTTAGCTTCCCAAAGATTTGGAAGCAAGATGCTTTGGGGACTCTCAGCCCCTTTGGAAACAAGGCGGCCCTTTGGGCCTGGCAGCTCTAGGCCAAAGTAGCACGCCCAGAGCAGGAGTTCTACTTCAGCCAGATCAGGCCTGCCAAGAAACTGCGTTTCACAGGCCTTGGTAAGAGATGTTCCCGGTAGGCTGTGAGAGCACTGTGGAGAGCCAGTTGCTTTAGCTTCCCACAGAGCTGGAAGCAAGATGCCTTGGGGCCTCTCTCTCCCTTTGGACACAAGGCAGCCGTTTGGGCCTGGCAGCTCTAGGCCAATGGAGCACACCCACAGCAGAAGTTCTACTTCAGGCAGATCAGTCCTGCCCAGAAACTGCGTTTCACAGCCCTTGGTAAGAGATGTTCACGGTAGGCTGTGAGAGCACTGGGCAGAACCAGTTGTTTTTTAGCTTCCCAAAGTGCTGGAGGCAAGATGCTTTGGGGCCTCTCTCACCCTTTGGAAACAAGGCAGCCCTTAGGTCCTGGTAGCTCTAGGCCTATGTAGCACAACCAGAACAGAAGTTCTACTTCAGCCAGGTCAGGCCTGCCAAGAAACTGCGTTTCACAGGCCTTTCAAAGAGATGTTCTCTTAGGCTGTAAGAGCACTGGGCAGAGCCAGCTGTTTCTTAGCTTCCCGAAGAGCTGGGAGCAAGATGCTTTGGGTCCACTCTCCGTCTTTGGAAACAAGGCAGCCCTTTGGGCCTGGCAGCTCTAGGGCAATGGAGCACACCCAGAGCAGAAGTTCTACTTCAGCCAGATCAGGCCTGCCAGGAAACTGCGTTTCACAGGCCTTGGTAAGAGATGTTCCCGGTAGGCTGTAAGAGCACTGGGCAGAGCCAGTTGTTTCTTACCTTCCTGAAAAGCTGGAAGCAAGATGCTTGGGACCCCTCTGCCCGTTTGGGAACAAGGCAGCCTTTTGGGTCGGGAAGCTCTAGGCCAATGGAGCACACGCAGAGCAGGAGTTCTACTTCAGCCTGATCAGGCCTGCAAAGAAACAGCGTTTGACAGGCCTTGGTAAGAGATGTTCGCGGTAGGTGTAAGAGCACTGGGCAGAGCCAGTTGTTTCTTAGCTTCGCAAAGACCGGGAAGCAAGATGCTTTGGGCCTCTCTGCCCCTTGGAAACAGGGCAGCACTTGGGGCCTGGCAGCTCTAGGGCAATGGAGCACACCCAGAGCCGGAGTTCTACTTCAGCCAGATGAGGCCTGCCAAGAAACTGCGTTTCACAGGCCTTTCAAAGACATGTTCCCGGTAGGCTGTAAGAGCACGGGGCAGAGCGAGTTGGTTCTTAGCTTCCCAGAGAGCTGGAAGCAAGATGCTTTGGGGCCTCTCTGCCCCTTTGGAAACAAGGCAGCACCTTGGGCCTGGCAGCTCTAGGCCAATGGAGCACACCCAGAGCAGAAGTTCTACTTCGGCCAGTTCAGGCCACCAACAAACTGCGTTTCACAGGCCTTGGTAAGAGATGTTCCCGGTAGGCTGTAAGAGCACTGGGCAACGCCAGATGTTTCTTAGCTTCCCGAAGAGCTGGAAGCAAGATGCTTTGGGGCCTCTCATCCCCTTTGCAAACAAGGCCGACCTTTGGGCCAGGCAGCTCTAGGCCAATGGAGCACACCCAGAGCAGAAGTTCTACCTCAGCCAGATAAGGCCTGCCAAGAAACTGCGTTTCAAAGGCTTTGGTAAGAGATGTTCCCGGTACTCTGTTAGAGCACTGGGCAGAGCCATTTGTTTCTTAGCTTCCCAAAGAGCTGGAAGCAAGATGCTTTGGGGGCTCCCTGCCCCTTTGCCAACAAGGGCGACCTTTGGGCCTTTCAGCTCTAGGCCAATGGAGCACACCCAGAGCAGAAGTCCTACTTCAGCCAGATCAGGCCTGCCAAGGAACTGCGTTTCAGAGGCCTTTGTATGTGACGTTCCCGGTAGGCTGTGAGAGCACGGTGCAGAGCCAGTTGTTTCCTTGTTTCCCAAACAGCTGGAAGCAAGACGCTTTGGGGCCTCTCTGCCCCTTTGGAAACAAGGCAGCACGTTGGGTCTGGCAGCTCTAGGGCAATGGAGCACAACCAGAGCCGAAGTTCTACTTCTTCCAGATCAGGCCTGCCTAGACAGTGCGTTTCCCAGGCCTTGATAAGAGATGTTCTCTTAGGCTATAAGAGCACTGGGCACAGCCAGTTGTTTCTTAGCTTCCCAAGAGGTGGAAGCAAGATGCTTTGGGGCCTCTCTCCCCCTTTGGAAACAAGGCAGCCCTTTGGGCCTTTCAGCTCTAGGGCAATGGAGCACACCCAGAGCAGAAGTTCTACCTCAGCCAGATCAGGCCTGCCAAGAAACTGCTTTTCACAGGCCTTCGTAAGAGGTGTTCCCGGAAGGCTGTAAGAGTACCTGGCAGAGCGAGTTGTTTCTTAGCTTCAAAAACAGCTGGAAGCAACATGATTTGGGGCCTCTCTCCCCCTTTGGAAACAAAGCAGCCTTTGTGCCTGGCAGCTCTAGGCCAAAGTAGCACACCCAGAGCACAAGTTCTACCTCAGCCAGATAAGGCCTGTCAAGAAGCTGCGTTTCACAGGCCTTTGTATGTGACGTTCCCGGTTGGCTTTGAGAGCACTGTGCAGAGCCAGTTGTTTTAGCTTCCCAGAGAGCAGGAAGCAAGATGCTTTGGGGCCTCTCTCACACTTTGGAAATAAAGGCAGCCCTTTGGGCCTGGCAGCCCTAGGCCAATGGAGTACACCCAGAGCAGAAGTTCTACCTCAGCCAGATCAGGCCTTCCAAGAAACTGCGTCTCACAGGCCTTTCTCTGTCACGTTGCCGGTAGGCTGTGAGAGCACTGTGCAGAGCCAGTTGTTTCTTAGCTTCCCAAAGATTTGGAAGCAAGATGCTTTGGGGACTCTCAGCCCCTTTGGAAACAAGGCGGCCCTTTGGGCCTGGAAGCTCTAGGCCAAAGTAGCACGCCCAGAGCAGGAGTTCTACTTCAGCCAGATCAGGCCTGCCAAGAAACTGCGTTTCACAGGCCTTGGTAAGAGATGTTCCCGGTAGGCTGTGAGAGCACTGTGGAGAGCCAGTTGCTTTAGCTTCCCACAGAGCTGGAAGCAAGATGCCTTGGGGCCTCTCTCTCCCTTTGGACACAAGGCAGCCGTTTGGGCCTGGCAGCTCTAGGCCAATGGAGCACACCCACAGCAGAAGTTCTACTTCAGGCAGATCAGTCCTGCCCAGAAACTGCGTTTCACAGCCCTTGGTAAGAGATGTTCACGGTAGGCTGTGAGAGCACTGGGCAGAACCAGTTGTTTTTTAGCTTCCCAAAGTGCTGGAGGCAAGATGCTTTGGGGCCTCTCTCACCCTTTGGAAACAAGGCAGCCCTTAGGTCCTGGTAGCTCTAGGCCTATGTAGCACAACCAGAACAGAAGTTCTACTTCAGCCAGGTCAGGCCTGCCAAGAAACTGCGTTTCACAGGCCTTTCAAAGAGATGTTCTCTTAGGCTGTAAGAGCACTGGGCAGAGCCAGCTGTTTCTTAGCTTCCCGAAGAGCTGGGAGCAAGATGCTTTGGGTCCACTCTCCGTCTTTGGAAACAAGGCAGCCCTTTGGGCCTGGCAGCTCTAGGGCAATGGAGCACACCCAGAGCAGAAGTTCTACTTCAGCCAGATCAGGCCTGCCAGGAAACTGCGTTTCACAGGCCTTGGTAAGAGATGTTCCCGGTAGGCTGTAAGAGCACTGGGCAGAGCCAGTTGTTTCTTACCTTCCTGAAAAGCTGGAAGCAAGATGCTTGGGACCCCTCTGCCCGTTTGGGAACAAGGCAGCCTTTTGGGTCGGGAAGCTCTAGGCCAATGGAGCACACGCAGAGCAGGAGTTCTACTTCAGCCTGATCAGGCCTGCAAAGAAACAGCGTTTGACAGGCCTTGGTAAGAGATGTTCGCGGTAGGTGTAAGAGCACTGGGCAGAGCCAGTTGTTTCTTAGCTTCGCAAAGACCGGGAAGCAAGATGCTTTGGGCCTCTCTGCCCCTTGGAAACAGGGCAGCACTTGGGGCCTGGCAGCTCTAGGGCAATGGAGCACACCCAGAGCCGGAGTTCTACTTCAGCCAGATGAGGCCTGCCAAGAAACTGCGTTTCACAGGCCTTTCAAAGACATGTTCCCGGTAGGCTGTAAGAGCACGGGGCAGAGCGAGTTGGTTCTTAGCTTCCCAGAGAGCTGGAAGCAAGATGCTTTGGGGCCTCTCTGCCCCTTTGGAAACAAGGCAGCACCTTGGGCCTGGCAGCTCTAGGCCAATGGAGCACACCCAGAGCAGAAGTTCTACTTCGGCCAGTTCAGGCCACCAACAAACTGCGTTTCACAGGCCTTGGTAAGAGATGTTCCCGGTAGGCTGTAAGAGCACTGGGCAACGCCAGATGTTTCTTAGCTTCCCGAAGAGCTGGAAGCAAGATGCTTTGGGGCCTCTCATCCCCTTTGCAAACAAGGCCGACCTTTGGGCCAGGCAGCTCTAGGCCAATGGAGCACACCCAGAGCAGAAGTTCTACCTCAGCCAGATAAGGCCTGCCAAGAAACTGCGTTTCAAAGGCTTTGGTAAGAGATGTTCCCGGTACTCTGTTAGAGCACTGGGCAGAGCCATTTGTTTCTTAGCTTCCCAAAGAGCTGGAAGCAAGATGCTTTGGGGGCTCCCTGCCCCTTTGCCAACAAGGGCGACCTTTGGGCCTTTCAGCTCTAGGCCAATGGAGCACACCCAGAGCAGAAGTCCTACTTCAGCCAGATCAGGCCTGCCAAGGAACTGCGTTTCAGAGGCCTTTGTATGTGACGTTCCCGGTAGGCTGTGAGAGCACGGTGCAGAGCCAGTTGTTTCCTTGTTTCCCAAACAGCTGGAAGCAAGACGCTTTGGGGCCTCTCTGCCCCTTTGGAAACAAGGCAGCACGTTGGGTCTGGCAGCTCTAGGGCAATGGAGCACAACCAGAGCCGAAGTTCTACTTCTTCCAGATCAGGCCTGCCTAGACAGTGCGTTTCCCAGGCCTTGATAAGAGATGTTCTCTTAGGCTATAAGAGCACTGGGCACAGCCAGTTGTTTCTTAGCTTCCCAAGAGGTGGAAGCAAGATGCTTTGGGGCCTCTCTCCCCCTTTGGAAACAAGGCAGCCCTTTGGGCCTTTCAGCTCTAGGGCAATGGAGCACACCCAGAGCAGAAGTTCTACCTCAGCCAGATCAGGCCTGCCAAGAAACTGCTTTTCACAGGCCTTCGTAAGAGGTGTTCCCGGAAGGCTGTAAGAGTACCTGGCAGAGCGAGTTGTTTCTTAGCTTCAAAAACAGCTGGAAGCAACATGATTTGGGGCCTCTCTCCCCCTTTGGAAACAAAGCAGCCTTTGTGCCTGGCAGCTCTAGGCCAAAGTAGCACACCCAGAGCACAAGTTCTACCTCAGCCAGATAAGGCCTGTCAAGAAGCTGCGTTTCACAGGCCTTTGTATGTGACGTTCCCGGTTGGCTTTGAGAGCACTGTGCAGAGCCAGTTGTTTTAGCTTCCCAGAGAGCAGGAAGCAAGATGCTTTGGGGCCTCTCTCACACTTTGGAAATAAAGGCAGCCCTTTGGGCCTGGCAGCCCTAGGCCAATGGAGTACACCCAGAGCAGAAGTTCTACCTCAGCCAGATCAGGCCTTCCAAGAAACTGCGTCTCACAGGCCTTTCTCTGTCACGTTGCCGGTAGGCTGTGAGAGCACTGTGCAGAGCCAGTTGTTTCTTAGCTTCCCAAAGATTTGGAAGCAAGATGCTTTGGGGACTCTCAGCCCCTTTGGAAACAAGGCGGCCCTTTGGGCCTGGAAGCTCTAGGCCAAAGTAGCACGCCCAGAGCAGGAGTTCTACTTCAGCCAGATCAGGCCTGCCAAGAAACTGCGTTTCACAGGCCTTGGTAAGAGATGTTCCCGGTAGGCTGTGAGAGCACTGTGGAGAGCCAGTTGCTTTAGCTTCCCACAGAGCTGGAAGCAAGATGCCTTGGGGCCTCTCTCTCCCTTTGGACACAAGGCAGCCGTTTGGGCCTGGCAGCTCTAGGCCAATGGAGCACACCCACAGCAGAAGTTCTACTTCAGGCAGATCAGTCCTGCCCAGAAACTGCGTTTCACAGCCCTTGGTAAGAGATGTTCACGGTAGGCTGTGAGAGCACTGGGCAGAACCAGTTGTTTTTTAGCTTCCCAAAGTGCTGGAGGCAAGATGCTTTGGGGCCTCTCTCACCCTTTGGAAACAAGGCAGCCCTTAGGTCCTGGTAGCTCTAGGCCTATGTAGCACAACCAGAACAGAAGTTCTACTTCAGCCAGGTCAGGCCTGCCAAGAAACTGCGTTTCACAGGCCTTTCAAAGAGATGTTCTCTTAGGCTGTAAGAGCACTGGGCAGAGCCAGCTGTTTCTTAGCTTCCCGAAGAGCTGGGAGCAAGATGCTTTGGGTCCACTCTCCGTCTTTGGAAACAAGGCAGCCCTTTGGGCCTGGCAGCTCTAGGGCAATGGAGCACACCCAGAGCAGAAGTTCTACTTCAGCCAGATCAGGCCTGCCAGGAAACTGCGTTTCACAGGCCTTGGTAAGAGATGTTCCCGGTAGGCTGTAAGAGCACTGGGCAGAGCCAGTTGTTTCTTACCTTCCTGAAAAGCTGGAAGCAAGATGCTTGGGACCCCTCTGCCCGTTTGGGAACAAGGCAGCCTTTTGGGTCGGGAAGCTCTAGGCCAATGGAGCACACGCAGAGCAGGAGTTCTACTTCAGCCTGATCAGGCCTGCAAAGAAACAGCGTTTGACAGGCCTTGGTAAGAGATGTTCGCGGTAGGTGTAAGAGCACTGGGCAGAGCCAGTTGTTTCTTAGCTTCGCAAAGACCGGGAAGCAAGATGCTTTGGGCCTCTCTGCCCCTTGGAAACAGGGCAGCACTTGGGGCCTGGCAGCTCTAGGGCAATGGAGCACACCCAGAGCCGGAGTTCTACTTCAGCCAGATGAGGCCTGCCAAGAAACTGCGTTTCACAGGCCTTTCAAAGACATGTTCCCGGTAGGCTGTAAGAGCACGGGGCAGAGCGAGTTGGTTCTTAGCTTCCCAGAGAGCTGGAAGCAAGATGCTTTGGGGCCTCTCTGCCCCTTTGGAAACAAGGCAGCACCTTGGGCCTGGCAGCTCTAGGCCAATGGAGCACACCCAGAGCAGAAGTTCTACTTCGGCCAGTTCAGGCCACCAACAAACTGCGTTTCACAGGCCTTGGTAAGAGATGTTCCCGGTAGGCTGTAAGAGCACTGGGCAACGCCAGATGTTTCTTAGCTTCCCGAAGAGCTGGAAGCAAGATGCTTTGGGGCCTCTCATCCCCTTTGCAAACAAGGCCGACCTTTGGGCCAGGCAGCTCTAGGCCAATGGAGCACACCCAGAGCAGAAGTTCTACCTCTGCCAGATAAGGCCTGCCAAGAAACTGCGTTTCAAAGGCTTTGGTAAGAGATGTTCCCGCTACTCTGTTAGAGCACTGGGCAGAGCCATTTGTTTCTTAGCTTCCCAAAGAGCTGGAAGCAAGATGCTTTGGGGGCTCCCTGCCCCTTTGCCAACAAGGGCGACCTTTGGGCCTTTCAGCTCTAGGCCAATGGAGCACACCCAGAGCAGAAGTCCTACTTCAGCCAGATCAGGCCTGCCAAGGAACTGCGTTTCAGAGGCCTTTGTATGTGACGTTCCCGGTAGGCTGTGAGAGCACGGTGCAGAGCCAGTTGTTTCCTTGTTTCCCAAACAGCTGGAAGCAAGACGCTTTGGGGCCTCTCTGCCCCTTTGGAAACAAGGCAGCACGTTGGGTCTGGCAGCTCTAGGGCAATGGAGCACAACCAGAGCCGAAGTTCTACTTCTTCCAGATCAGGCCTGCCTAGACAGTGCGTTTCCCAGGCCTTGATAAGAGATGTTCTCTTAGGCTATAAGAGCACTGGGCACAGCCAGTTGTTTCTTAGCTTCCCAAGAGGTGGAAGCAAGATGCTTTGGGGCCTCTCTCCCCCTTTGGAAACAAGGCAGCCCTTTGGGCCTTTCAGCTCTAGGGCAATGGAGCACACCCAGAGCAGAAGTTCTACCTCAGCCAGATCAGGCCTGCCAAGAAACTGCTTTTCACAGGCCTTCGTAAGAGGTGTTCCCGGAAGGCTGTAAGAGTACCTGGCAGAGCGAGTTGTTTCTTAGCTTCAAAAACAGCTGGAAGCAACATGATTTGGGGCCTCTCTCCCCCTTTGGAAACAAAGCAGCCTTTGTGCCTGGCAGCTCTAGGCCAAAGTAGCACACCCAGAGCACAAGTTCTACCTCAGCCAGATAAGGCCTGTCAAGAAGCTGCGTTTCACAGGCCTTTGTATGTGACGTTCCCGGTTGGCTTTGAGAGCACTGTGCAGAGCCAGTTGTTTTAGCTTCCCAGAGAGCAGGAAGCAAGATGCTTTGGGGCCTCTCTCACACTTTGGAAATAAAGGCAGCCCTTTGGGCCTGGCAGCCCTAGGCCAATGGAGTACACCCAGAGCAGAAGTTCTACCTCAGCCAGATCAGGCCTTCCAAGAAACTGCGTCTCACAGGCCTTTCTCTGTCACGTTGCCGGTAGGCTGTGAGAGCACTGTGCAGAGCCAGTTGTTTCTTAGCTTCCCAAAGATTTGGAAGCAAGATGCTTTGGGGACTCTCAGCCCCTTTGGAAACAAGGCGGCCCTTTGGGCCTGGCAGCTCTAGGCCAAAGTAGCACGCCCAGAGCAGGAGTTCTACTTCAGCCAGATCAGGCCTGCCAAGAAACTGCGTTTCACAGGCCTTGGTAAGAGATGTTCCCGGTAGGCTGTGAGAGCACTGTGGAGAGCCAGTTGCTTTAGCTTCCCACAGAGCTGGAAGCAAGATGCCTTGGGGCCTCTCTCTCCCTTTGGACACAAGGCAGCCGTTTGGGCCTGGCAGCTCTAGGCCAATGGAGCACACCCACAGCAGAAGTTCTACTTCAGGCAGATCAGTCCTGCCCAGAAACTGCGTTTCACAGCCCTTGGTAAGAGATGTTCACGGTAGGCTGTGAGAGCACTGGGCAGAACCAGTTGTTTTTTAGCTTCCCAAAGTGCTGGAGGCAAGATGCTTTGGGGCCTCTCTCACCCTTTGGAAACAAGGCAGCCCTTAGGTCCTGGTAGCTCTAGGCCTATGTAGCACAACCAGAACAGAAGTTCTACTTCAGCCAGGTCAGGCCTGCCAAGAAACTGCGTTTCACAGGCCTTTCAAAGAGATGTTCTCTTAGGCTGTAAGAGCACTGGGCAGAGCCAGCTGTTTCTTAGCTTCCCGAAGAGCTGGGAGCAAGATGCTTTGGGTCCACTCTCCGTCTTTGGAAACAAGGCAGCCCTTTGGGCCTGGCAGCTCTAGGGCAATGGAGCACACCCAGAGCAGAAGTTCTACTTCAGCCAGATCAGGCCTGCCAGGAAACTGCGTTTCACAGGCCTTGGTAAGAGATGTTCCCGGTAGGCTGTAAGAGCACTGGGCAGAGCCAGTTGTTTCTTACCTTCCTGAAAAGCTGGAAGCAAGATGCTTGGGACCCCTCTGCCCGTTTGGGAACAAGGCAGCCTTTTGGGTCGGGAAGCTCTAGGCCAATGGAGCACACGCAGAGCAGGAGTTCTACTTCAGCCTGATCAGGCCTGCAAAGAAACAGCGTTTGACAGGCCTTGGTAAGAGATGTTCGCGGTAGGTGTAAGAGCACTGGGCAGAGCCAGTTGTTTCTTAGCTTCGCAAAGACCGGGAAGCAAGATGCTTTGG
Source organism: Equus asinus (assembly GCF_041296235.1). NCBI lineage: Eukaryota > Metazoa > Chordata > Mammalia > Perissodactyla > Equidae > Equus > Equus asinus. The sequence goes on from NW_027225523.1 coordinate 4,140,197, forward strand.
GCCTCTCTGCCCCTTGGAAACAGGGCAGCACTTGGGGCCTGGCAGCTCTAGGGCAATGGAGCACACCCAGAGCCGGAGTTCTACTTCAGCCAGATGAGGCCTGCCAAGAAACTGCGTTTCACAGGCCTTTCAAAGACATGTTCCCGGTAGGCTGTAAGAGCACGGGGCAGAGCGAGTTGGTTCTTAGCTTCCCAGAGAGCTGGAAGCAAGATGCTTTGGGGCCTCTCTGCCCCTTTGGAAACAAGGCAGCACCTTGGGCCTGGCAGCTCTAGGCCAATGGAGCACACCCAGAGCAGAAGTTCTACTTCGGCCAGTTCAGGCCACCAACAAACTGCGTTTCACAGGCCTTGGTAAGAGATGTTCCCGGTAGGCTGTAAGAGCACTGGGCAACGCCAGATGTTTCTTAGCTTCCCGAAGAGCTGGAAGCAAGATGCTTTGGGGCCTCTCATCCCCTTTGCAAACAAGGCCGACCTTTGGGCCAGGCAGCTCTAGGCCAATGGAGCACACCCAGAGCAGAAGTTCTACCTCTGCCAGATAAGGCCTGCCAAGAAACTGCGTTTCAAAGGCTTTGGTAAGAGATGTTCCCGCTACTCTGTTAGAGCACTGGGCAGAGCCATTTGTTTCTTAGCTTCCCAAAGAGCTGGAAGCAAGATGCTTTGGGGGCTCCCTGCCCCTTTGCCAACAAGGGCGACCTTTGGGCCTTTCAGCTCTAGGCCAATGGAGCACACCCAGAGCAGAAGTCCTACTTCAGCCAGATCAGGCCTGCCAAGGAACTGCGTTTCAGAGGCCTTTGTATGTGACGTTCCCGGTAGGCTGTGAGAGCACGGTGCAGAGCCAGTTGTTTCCTTGTTTCCCAAACAGCTGGAAGCAAGACGCTTTGGGGCCTCTCTGCCCCTTTGGAAACAAGGCAGCACGTTGGGTCTGGCAGCTCTAGGGCAATGGAGCACAACCAGAGCCGAAGTTCTACTTCTTCCAGATCAGGCCTGCCTAGACAGTGCGTTTCCCAGGCCTTGATAAGAGATGTTCTCTTAGGCTATAAGAGCACTGGGCACAGCCAGTTGTTTCTTAGCTTCCCAAGAGGTGGAAGCAAGATGCTTTGGGGCCTCTCTCCCCCTTTGGAAACAAGGCAGCCCTTTGGGCCTTTCAGCTCTAGGGCAATGGAGCACACCCAGAGCAGAAGTTCTACCTCAGCCAGATCAGGCCTGCCAAGAAACTGCTTTTCACAGGCCTTCGTAAGAGGTGTTCCCGGAAGGCTGTAAGAGTACCTGGCAGAGCGAGTTGTTTCTTAGCTTCAAAAACAGCTGGAAGCAACATGATTTGGGGCCTCTCTCCCCCTTTGGAAACAAAGCAGCCTTTGTGCCTGGCAGCTCTAGGCCAAAGTAGCACACCCAGAGCACAAGTTCTACCTCAGCCAGATAAGGCCTGTCAAGAAGCTGCGTTTCACAGGCCTTTGTATGTGACGTTCCCGGTTGGCTTTGAGAGCACTGTGCAGAGCCAGTTGTTTTAGCTTCCCAGAGAGCAGGAAGCAAGATGCTTTGGGGCCTCTCTCACACTTTGGAAATAAAGGCAGCCCTTTGGGCCTGGCAGCCCTAGGCCAATGGAGTACACCCAGAGCAGAAGTTCTACCTCAGCCAGATCAGGCCTTCCAAGAAACTGCGTCTCACAGGCCTTTCTCTGTCACGTTGCCGGTAGGCTGTGAGAGCACTGTGCAGAGCCAGTTGTTTCTTAGCTTCCCAAAGATTTGGAAGCAAGATGCTTTGGGGACTCTCAGCCCCTTTGGAAACAAGGCGGCCCTTTGGGCCTGGCAGCTCTAGGCCAAAGTAGCACGCCCAGAGCAGGAGTTCTACTTCAGCCAGATCAGGCCTGCCAAGAAACTGCGTTTCACAGGCCTTGGTAAGAGATGTTCCCGGTAGGCTGTGAGAGCACTGTGGAGAGCCAGTTGCTTTAGCTTCCCACAGAGCTGGAAGCAAGATGCCTTGGGGCCTCTCTCTCCCTTTGGACACAAGGCAGCCTTTTGGGCCTGGCAGCTCTAGGCCAATGGAGCACACCCACAGCAGAAGTTCTACTTCAGGCAGATCAGTCCTGCCCAGAAACTGCGTTTCACAGCCCTTGGTAAGAGATGTTCACGGTAGGCTGTGAGAGCACTGGGCAGAACCAGTTGTTTTTTAGCTTCCCAAAGTGCTGGAGGCAAGATGCTTTGGGGCCTCTCTCACCCTTTGGAAACAAGGCAGCCCTTAGGTCCTGGTAGCTCTAGGCCTATGTAGCACAACCAGAACAGAAGTTCTACTTCAGCCAGGTCAGGCCTGCCAAGAAACTGCGTTTCACAGGCCTTTCAAAGAGATGTTCTCTTAGGCTGTAAGAGCACTGGGCAGAGCCAGCTGTTTCTTAGCTTCCCGAAGAGCTGGGAGCAAGATGCTTTGGGTCCACTCTCCGTCTTTGGAAACAAGGCAGCCCTTTGGGCCTGGCAGCTCTAGGGCAATGGAGCACACCCAGAGCAGAAGTTCTACTTCAGCCAGATCAGGCCTGCCAGGAAACTGCGTTTCACAGGCCTTGGTAAGAGATGTTCCCGGTAGGCTGTAAGAGCACTGGGCAGAGCCAGTTGTTTCTTACCTTCCTGAAAAGCTGGAAGCAAGATGCTTGGGACCCCTCTGCCCGTTTGGGAACAAGGCAGCCTTTTGGGTCGGGAAGCTCTAGGCCAATGGAGCACACGCAGAGCAGGAGTTCTACTTCAGCCTGATCAGGCCTGCAAAGAAACAGCGTTTGACAGGCCTTGGTAAGAGATGTTCCCGGTAGGTGTAAGAGCACTGGGCAGAGCCAGTTGTTTCTTAGCTTCGCAAAGACCGGGAAGCAAGATGCTTTGGGCCTCTCTGCCCCTTGGAAACAGGGCAGCACTTGGGGCCTGGCAGCTCTAGGGCAATGGAGCACACCCAGAGCCGGAGTTCTACTTCAGCCAGATGAGGCCTGCCAAGAAACTGCGTTTCACAGGCCTTTCAAAGACATGTTCCCGGTAGGCTGTAAGAGCACGGGGCAGAGCGAGTTGGTTCTTAGCTTCCCAGAGAGCTGGAAGCAAGATGCTTTGGGGCCTCTCTGCCCCTTTGGAAACAAGGCAGCACCTTGGGCCTGGCAGCTCTAGGCCAATGGAGCACACCCAGAGCAGAAGTTCTACTTCGGCCAGTTCAGGCCACCAACAAACTGCGTTTCACAGGCCTTGGTAAGAGATGTTCCCGGTAGGCTGTAAGAGCACTGGGCAACGCCAGATGTTTCTTAGCTTCCCGAAGAGCTGGAAGCAAGATGCTTTGGGGCCTCTCATCCCCTTTGCAAACAAGGCCGACCTTTGGGCCAGGCAGCTCTAGGCCAATGGAGCACACCCAGAGCAGAAGTTCTACCTCAGCCAGATAAGGCCTGCCAAGAAACTGCGTTTCAAAGGCTTTGGTAAGAGATGTTCCCGGTACTCTGTTAGAGCACTGGGCAGAGCCATTTGTTTCTTAGCTTCCCAAAGAGCTGGAAGCAAGATGCTTTGGGGGCTCCCTGCCCCTTTGCCAACAAGGGCGACCTTTGGGCCTTTCAGCTCTAGGCCAATGGAGCACACCCAGAGCAGAAGTCCTACTTCAGCCAGATCAGGCCTGCCAAGGAACTGCGTTTCAGAGGCCTTTGTATGTGACGTTCCCGGTAGGCTGTGAGAGCACGGTGCAGAGCCAGTTGTTTCCTTGTTTCCCAAACAGCTGGAAGCAAGACGCTTTGGGGCCTCTCTGCCCCTTTGGAAACAAGGCAGCACGTTGGGTCTGGCAGCTCTAGGGCAATGGAGCACAACCAGAGCCGAAGTTCTACTTCTTCCAGATCAGGCCTGCCTAGACAGTGCGTTTCCCAGGCCTTGATAAGAGATGTTCTCTTAGGCTATAAGAGCACTGGGCACAGCCAGTTGTTTCTTAGCTTCCCAAGAGGTGGAAGCAAGATGCTTTGGGGCCTCTCTCCCCCTTTGGAAACAAGGCAGCCCTTTGGGCCTTTCAGCTCTAGGGCAATGGAGCACACCCAGAGCAGAAGTTCTACCTCAGCCAGATCAGGCCTGCCAAGAAACTGCTTTTCACAGGCCTTCGTAAGAGGTGTTCCCGGAAGGCTGTAAGAGTACCTGGCAGAGCGAGTTGTTTCTTAGCTTCAAAAACAGCTGGAAGCAACATGATTTGGGGCCTCTCTCCCCCTTTGGAAACAAAGCAGCCTTTGTGCCTGGCAGCTCTAGGCCAAAGTAGCACACCCAGAGCACAAGTTCTACCTCAGCCAGATAAGGCCTGTCAAGAAGCTGCGTTTCACAGGCCTTTGTATGTGACGTTCCCGGTTGGCTTTGAGAGCACTGTGCAGAGCCAGTTGTTTTAGCTTCCCAGAGAGCAGGAAGCAAGATGCTTTGGGGCCTCTCTCACACTTTGGAAATAAAGGCAGCCCTTTGGGCCTGGCAGCCCTAGGCCAATGGAGTACACCCAGAGCAGAAGTTCTACCTCAGCCAGATCAGGCCTTCCAAGAAACTGCGTCTCACAGGCCTTTCTCTGTCACGTTGCCGGTAGGCTGTGAGAGCACTGTGCAGAGCCAGTTGTTTCTTAGCTTCCCAAAGATTTGGAAGCAAGATGCTTTGGGGACTCTCAGCCCCTTTGGAAACAAGGCGGCCCTTTGGGCCTGGCAGCTCTAGGCCAAAGTAGCACGCCCAGAGCAGGAGTTCTACTTCAGCCAGATCAGGCCTGCCAAGAAACTGCGTTTCACAGGCCTTGGTAAGAGATGTTCCCGGTAGGCTGTGAGAGCACTGTGGAGAGCCAGTTGCTTTAGCTTCCCACAGAGCTGGAAGCAAGATGCCTTGGGGCCTCTCTCTCCCTTTGGACACAAGGCAGCCTTTTGGGCCTGGCAGCTCTAGGCCAATGGAGCACACCCACAGCAGAAGTTCTACTTCAGGCAGATCAGTCCTGCCCAGAAACTGCGTTTCACAGCCCTTGGTAAGAGATGTTCACGGTAGGCTGTGAGAGCACTGGGCAGAACCAGTTGTTTTTTAGCTTCCCAAAGTGCTGGAGGCAAGATGCTTTGGGGCCTCTCTCACCCTTTGGAAACAAGGCAGCCCTTAGGTCCTGGTAGCTCTAGGCCTATGTAGCACAACCAGAACAGAAGTTCTACTTCAGCCAGGTCAGGCCTGCCAAGAAACTGCGTTTCACAGGCCTTTCAAAGAGATGTTCTCTTAGGCTGTAAGAGCACTGGGCAGAGCCAGCTGTTTCTTAGCTTCCCGAAGAGCTGGGAGCAAGATGCTTTGGGTCCACTCTCCGTCTTTGGAAACAAGGCAGCCCTTTGGGCCTGGCAGCTCTAGGGCAATGGAGCACACCCAGAGCAGAAGTTCTACTTCAGCCAGATCAGGCCTGCCAGGAAACTGCGTTTCACAGGCCTTGGTAAGAGATGTTCCCGGTAGGCTGTAAGAGCACTGGGCAGAGCCAGTTGTTTCTTACCTTCCTGAAAAGCTGGAAGCAAGATGCTTGGGACCCCTCTGCCCGTTTGGGAACAAGGCAGCCTTTTGGGTCGGGAAGCTCTAGGCCAATGGAGCACACGCAGAGCAGGAGTTCTACTTCAGCCTGATCAGGCCTGCAAAGAAACAGCGTTTGACAGGCCTTGGTAAGAGATGTTCCCGGTAGGTGTAAGAGCACTGGGCATAGCCAGTTGTTTCTTAGCTTCGCAAAGACCGGGAAGCAAGATGCTTTGGGCCTCTCTGCCCCTTGGAAACAGGGCAGCACTTTGGGCCTGGCAGCTCTAGGGCAATGGAGCACACCCAGAGCCGGAGTTCTACTTCAGCCAGATGAGGCCTGCCAAGAAACTGCGTTTCACAGGCCTTTCAAAGACATGTTCCCGGTAGGCTGTAAGAGCACGGGGCAGAGCGAGTTGGTTCTTAGCTTCCCAGAGAGCTGGAAGCAAGATGCTTTGGGGCCTCTCTGCCCCTTTGGAAACAAGGCAGCACCTTGGGCCTGGCAGCTCTAGGCCAATGGAGCACACCCAGAGCAGAAGTTCTACTTCGGCCAGTTCAGGCCACCAACAAACTGCGTTTCACAGGCCTTGGTAAGAGATGTTCCCGGTAGGCTGTAAGAGCACTGGGCAACGCCAGATGTTTCTTAGCTTCCCGAAGAGCTGGAAGCAAGATGCTTTGGGGCCTCTCATCCCCTTTGCAAACAAGGCCGACCTTTGGGCCAGGCAGCTCTAGGCCAATGGAGCACACCCAGAGCAGAAGTTCTACCTCAGCCAGATAAGGCCTGCCAAGAAACTGCGTTTCAAAGGCTTTGGTAAGAGATGTTCCCGGTACTCTGTTAGAGCACTGGGCAGAGCCATTTGTTTCTTAGCTTCCCAAAGAGCTGGAAGCAAGATGCTTTGGGGGCTCCCTGCCCCTTTGCCAACAAGGGCGACCTTTGGGCCTTTCAGCTCTAGGCCAATGGAGCACACCCAGAGCAGAAGTCCTACTTCAGCCAGATCAGGCCTGCCAAGGAACTGCGTTTCAGAGGCCTTTGTATGTGACGTTCCCGGTAGGCTGTGAGAGCACGGTGCAGAGCCAGTTGTTTCCTTGTTTCCCAAACAGCTGGAAGCAAGACGCTTTGGGGCCTCTCTGCCCCTTTGGAAACAAGGCAGCACGTTGGGTCTGGCAGCTCTAGGGCAATGGAGCACAACCAGAGCCGAAGTTCTACTTCTTCCAGATCAGGCCTGCCTAGACAGTGCGTTTCCCAGGCCTTGATAAGAGATGTTCTCTTAGGCTATAAGAGCACTGGGCACAGCCAGTTGTTTCTTAGCTTCCCAAGAGGTGGAAGCAAGATGCTTTGGGGCCTCTCTCCCCCTTTGGAAACAAGGCAGCCCTTTGGGCCTTTCAGCTCTAGGGCAATGGAGCACACCCAGAGCAGAAGTTCTACCTCAGCCAGATCAGGCCTGCCAAGAAACTGCTTTTCACAGGCCTTCGTAAGAGGTGTTCCCGGAAGGCTGTAAGAGTACCTGGCAGAGCGAGTTGTTTCTTAGCTTCAAAAACAGCTGGAAGCAACATGATTTGGGGCCTCTCTCCCCCTTTGGAAACAAAGCAGCCTTTGTGCCTGGCAGCTCTAGGCCAAAGTAGCACACCCAGAGCACAAGTTCTACCTCAGCCAGATAAGGCCTGTCAAGAAGCTGCGTTTCACAGGCCTTTGTATGTGACGTTCCCGGTTGGCTTTGAGAGCACTGTGCAGAGCCAGTTGTTTTAGCTTCCCAGAGAGCAGGAAGCAAGATGCTTTGGGGCCTCTCTCACACTTTGGAAATAAAGGCAGCCCTTTGGGCCTGGCAGCCCTAGGCCAATGGAGTACACCCAGAGCAGAAGTTCTACCTCAGCCAGATCAGGCCTTCCAAGAAACTGCGTCTCACAGGCCTTTCTCTGTCACGTTGCCGGTAGGCTGTGAGAGCACTGTGCAGAGCCAGTTGTTTCTTAGCTTCCCAAAGATTTGGAAGCAAGATGCTTTGGGGACTCTCAGCCCCTTTGGAAACAAGGCGGCCCTTTGGGCCTGGCAGCTCTAGGCCAAAGTAGCACGCCCAGAGCAGGAGTTCTACTTCAGCCAGATCAGGCCTGCCAAGAAACTGCGTTTCACAGGCCTTGGTAAGAGATGTTCCCGGTAGGCTGTGAGAGCACTGTGGAGAGCCAGTTGCTTTAGCTTCCCACAGAGCTGGAAGCAAGATGCCTTGGGGCCTCTCTCTCCCTTTGGACACAAGGCAGCCGTTTGGGCCTGGCAGCTCTAGGCCAATGGAGCACACCCACAGCAGAAGTTCTACTTCAGGCAGATCAGTCCTGCCCAGAAACTGCGTTTCACAGCCCTTGGTAAGAGATGTTCACGGTAGGCTGTGAGAGCACTGGGCAGAACCAGTTGTTTTTTAGCTTCCCAAAGTGCTGGAGGCAAGATGCTTTGGGGCCTCTCTCACCCTTTGGAAACAAGGCAGCCCTTAGGTCCTGGTAGCTCTAGGCCTATGTAGCACAACCAGAACAGAAGTTCTACTTCAGCCAGGTCAGGCCTGCCAAGAAACTGCGTTTCACAGGCCTTTCAAAGAGATGTTCTCTTAGGCTGTAAGAGCACTGGGCAGAGCCAGCTGTTTCTTAGCTTCCCGAAGAGCTGGGAGCAAGATGCTTTGGGTCCACTCTCCGTCTTTGGAAACAAGGCAGCCCTTTGGGCCTGGCAGCTCTAGGGCAATGGAGCACACCCAGAGCAGAAGTTCTACTTCAGCCAGATCAGGCCTGCCAGGAAACTGCGTTTCACAGGCCTTGGTAAGAGATGTTCCCGGTAGGCTGTAAGAGCACTGGGCAGAGCCAGTTGTTTCTTACCTTCCTGAAAAGCTGGAAGCAAGATGCTTGGGACCCCTCTGCCCGTTTGGGAACAAGGCAGCCTTTTGGGTCGGGAAGCTCTAGGCCAATGGAGCACACGCAGAGCAGGAGTTCTACTTCAGCCTGATCAGGCCTGCAAAGAAACAGCGTTTGACAGGCCTTGGTAAGAGATGTTCGCGGTAGGTGTAAGAGCACTGGGCAGAGCCAGTTGTTTCTTAGCTTCGCAAAGACCGGGAAGCAAGATGCTTTGGGCCTCTCTGCCCCTTGGAAACAGGGCAGCACTTTGGGCCTGGCAGCTCTAGGGCAATGGAGCACACCCAGAGCCGGAGTTCTACTTCAGCCAGATGAGGCCTGCCAAGAAACTGCGTTTCACAGGCCTTTCAAAGACATGTTCCCGGTAGGCTGTAAGAGCACGGGGCAGAGCGAGTTGGTTCTTAGCTTCCCAGAGAGCTGGAAGCAAGATGCTTTGGGGCCTCTCTGCCCCTTTGCAAACAAGGCAGCACCTTGGGCCTGGCAGCTCTAGGCCAATGGAGCACACCCAGAGCAGAAGTTCTACTTCGGCCAGTTCAGGCCACCAACAAACTGCGTTTCACAGGCCTTGGTAAGAGATGTTCCCGGTAGGCTGTAAGAGCACTGGGCAACGCCAGATGTTTCTTAGCTTCCCGAAGAGCTGGAAGCAAGATGCTTTGGGGCCTCTCATCCCCTTTGCAAACAAGGCCGACCTTTGGGCCAGGCAGCTCTAGGCCAATGGAGCACACCCAGAGCAGAAGTTCTACCTCAGCCAGATAAGGCCTGCCAAGAAACTGCGTTTCAAAGGCTTTGGTAAGAGATGTTCCCGCTACTCTGTTAGAGCACTGGGCAGAGCCATTTGTTTCTTAGCTTCCCAAAGAGCTGGAAGCAAGATGCTTTGGGGGCTCCCTGCCCCTTTGCCAACAAGGGCGACCTTTGGGCCTTTCAGCTCTAGGCCAATGGAGCACACCCAGAGCAGAAGTCCTACTTCAGCCAGATCAGGCCTGCCAAGGAACTGCGTTTCAGAGGCCTTTGTATGTGACGTTCCCGGTAGGCTGTGAGAGCACGGTGCAGAGCCAGTTGTTTCCTTGTTTCCCAAACAGCTGGAAGCAAGACGCTTTGGGGCCTCTCTGCCCCTTTGGAAACAAGGCAGCACGTTGGGTCTGGCAGCTCTAGGGCAATGGAGCACAACCAGAGCCGAAGTTCTACTTCTTCCAGATCAGGCCTGCCTAGACAGTGCGTTTCCCAGGCCTTGATAAGAGATGTTCTCTTAGGCTATAAGAGCACTGGGCACAGCCAGTTGTTTCTTAGCTTCCCAAGAGGTGGAAGCAAGATGCTTTGGGGCCTCTCTCCCCCTTTGGAAACAAGGCAGCCCTTTGGGCCTTTCAGCTCTAGGGCAATGGAGCACACCCAGAGCAGAAGTTCTACCTCAGCCAGATCAGGCCTGCCAAGAAACTGCTTTTCACAGGCCTTCGTAAGAGGTGTTCCCGGAAGGCTGTAAGAGTACCTGGCAGAGCGAGTTGTTTCTTAGCTTCAAAAACAGCTGGAAGCAACATGATTTGGGGCCTCTCTCCCCCTTTGGAAACAAAGCAGCCTTTGTGCCTGGCAGCTCTAGGCCAAAGTAGCACACCCAGAGCACAAGTTCTACCTCAGCCAGATAAGGCCTGTCAAGAAGCTGCGTTTCACAGGCCTTTGTATGTGACGTTCCCGGTTGGCTTTGAGAGCACTGTGCAGAGCCAGTTGTTTTAGCTTCCCAGAGAGCAGGAAGCAAGATGCTTTGGGGCCTCTCTCACACTTTGGAAATAAAGGCAGCCCTTTGGGCCTGGCAGCCCTAGGCCAATGGAGTACACCCAGAGCAGAAGTTCTACCTCAGCCAGATCAGGCCTTCCAAGAAACTGCGTCTCACAGGCCTTTCTCTGTCACGTTGCCGGTAGGCTGTGAGAGCACTGTGCAGAGCCAGTTGTTTCTTAGCTTCCCAAAGATTTGGAAGCAAGATGCTTTGGGGACTCTCAGCCCCTTTGGAAACAAGGCGGCCCTTTGGGCCTGGCAGCTCTAGGCCAAAGTAGCACGCCCAGAGCAGGAGTTCTACTTCAGCCAGATCAGGCCTGCCAAGAAACTGCGTTTCACAGGCCTTGGTAAGAGATGTTCCCGGTAGGCTGTGAGAGCACTGTGGAGAGCCAGTTGCTTTAGCTTCCCACAGAGCTGGAAGCAAGATGCCTTGGGGCCTCTCTCTCCCTTTGGACACAAGGCAGCCGTTTGGGCCTGGCAGCTCTAGGCCAATGGAGCACACCCACAGCAGAAGTTCTACTTCAGGCAGATCAGTCCTGCCCAGAAACTGCGTTTCACAGCCCTTGGTAAGAGATGTTCACGGTAGGCTGTGAGAGCACTGGGCAGAACCAGTTGTTTTTTAGCTTCCCAAAGTGCTGGAGGCAAGATGCTTTGGGGCCTCTCTCACCCTTTGGAAACAAGGCAGCCGTTTGGGCCTGGCTGCTCTAGGCCAATGGAGCACACCCACAGCAGAAGTTCTACTTCAGCCAGGTCAGGCCTGCCAAGAAACTGCGTTTCACAGGCCTTTCAAAGAGATGTTCTCTTAGGCTGTAAGAGCACTGGGCAGAGCCAGCTGTTTCTTAGCTTCCCGAAGAGCTGGGAGCAAGATGCTTTGGGTCCACTCTCCGTCTTTGGAAACAAGGCAGCCCTTTGGGCCTGGCAGCTCTAGGGCAATGGAGCACACCCAGAGCAGAAGTTCTACTTCAGCCAGATCAGGCCTGCCAGGAAACTGCGTTTCACAGGCCTTGGTAAGAGATGTTCCCGGTAGGCTGTAAGAGCACTGGGCAGAGCCAGTTGTTTCTTACCTTCCTGAAAAGCTGGAAGCAAGATGCTTGGGACCCCTCTGCCCGTTTGGGAACAAGGCAGCCTTTTGGGTCGGGAAGCTCTAGGCCAATGGAGCACACGCAGAGCAGGAGTTCTACTTCAGCCTGATCAGGCCTGCAAAGAAACAGCGTTTGACAGGCCTTGGTAAGAGATGTTCCCGGTAGGTGTAAGAGCACTGGGCAGAGCCAGTTGTTTCTTAGCTTCGCAAAGACCGGGAAGCAAGATGCTTTGGGCCTCTCTGCCCCTTGGAAACAGGGCAGCACTTTGGGCCTGGCAGCTCTAGGGCAATGGAGCACACCCAGAGCCGGAGTTCTACTTCAGCCAGATGAGGCCTGCCAAGAAACTGCGTTTCACAGGCCTTTCAAAGACATGTTCCCGGTAGGCTGTAAGAGCACGGGGCAGAGCGAGTTGGTTCTTAGCTTCCCAGAGAGCTGGAAGCAAGATGCTTTGGGGCCTCTCTGCCCCTTTGGAAACAAGGCAGCACCTTGGGCCTGGCAGCTCTAGGCCAATGGAGCACACCCAGAGCAGAAGTTCTACTTCGGCCAGTTCAGGCCACCAACAAACTGCGTTTCACAGGCCTTGGTAAGAGATGTTCCCGGTAGGCTGTAAGAGCACTGGGCAACGCCAGATGTTTCTTAGCTTCCCGAAGAGCTGGAAGCAAGATGCTTTGGGGCCTCTCATCCCCTTTGCAAACAAGGCCGACCTTTGGGCCAGGCAGCTCTAGGCCAATGGAGCACACCCAGAGCAGAAGTTCTACCTCAGCCAGATAAGGCCTGCCAAGAAACTGCGTTTCAAAGGCTTTGGTAAGAGATGTTCCCGGTACTCTGTTAGAGCACTGGGCAGAGCCATTTGTTTCTTAGCTTCCCAAAGAGCTGGAAGCAAGATGCTTTGGGGGCTCCCTGCCCCTTTGCCAACAAGGGCGACCTTTGGGCCTTTCAGCTCTAGGCCAATGGAGCACACCCAGAGCAGAAGTCCTACTTCAGCCAGATCAGGCCTGCCAAGGAACTGCGTTTCAGAGGCCTTTGTATGTGACGTTCCCGGTAGGCTGTGAGAGCACGGTGCAGAGCCAGTTGTTTCCTTGTTTCCCAAACAGCTGGAAGCAAGACGCTTTGGGGCCTCTCTGCCCCTTTGGAAACAAGGCAGCACGTTGGGTCTGGCAGCTCTAGGGCAATGGAGCACAACCAGAGCCGAAGTTCTACTTCTTCCAGATCAGGCCTGCCTAGACAGTGCGTTTCCCAGGCCTTGATAAGAGATGTTCTCTTAGGCTATAAGAGCACTGGGCACAGCCAGTTGTTTCTTAGCTTCCCAAGAGGTGGAAGCAAGATGCTTTGGGGCCTCTCTCCCCCTTTGGAAACAAGGCAGCCCTTTGGGCCTTTCAGCTCTAGGGCAATGGAGCACACCCAGAGCAGAAGTTCTACCTCAGCCAGATCAGGCCTGCCAAGAAACTGCTTTTCACAGGCCTTCGTAAGAGGTGTTCCCGGAAGGCTGTAAGAGTACCTGGCAGAGCGAGTTGTTTCTTAGCTTCAAAAACAGCTGGAAGCAACATGATTTGGGGCCTCTCTCCCCCTTTGGAAACAAAGCAGCCTTTGTGCCTGGCAGCTCTAGGCCAAAGTAGCACACCCAGAGCACAAGTTCTACCTCAGCCAGATAAGGCCTGTCAAGAAGCTGCGTTTCACAGGCCTTTGTATGTGACGTTCCCGGTTGGCTTTGAGAGCACTGTGCAGAGCCAGTTGTTTTAGCTTCCCAGAGAGCAGGAAGCAAGATGCTTTGGGGCCTCTCTCACACTTTGGAAATAAAGGCAGCCCTTTGGGCCTGGCAGCCCTAGGCCAATGGAGTACACCCAGAGCAGAAGTTCTACCTCAGCCAGATCAGGCCTTCCAAGAAACTGCGTCTCACAGGCCTTTCTCTGTCACGTTGCCGGTAGGCTGTGAGAGCACTGTGCAGAGCCAGTTGTTTCTTAGCTTCCCAAAGATTTGGAAGCAAGATGCTTTGGGGACTCTCAGCCCCTTTGGAAACAAGGCGGCCCTTTGGGCCTGGCAGCTCTAGGCCAAAGTAGCACGCCCAGAGCAGGAGTTCTACTTCAGCCAGATCAGGCCTGCCAAGAAACTGCGTTTCACAGGCCTTGGTAAGAGATGTTCCCGGTAGGCTGTGAGAGCACTGTGGAGAGCCAGTTGCTTTAGCTTCCCACAGAGCTGGAAGCAAGATGCCTTGGGGCCTCTCTCTCCCTTTGGACACAAGGCAGCCGTTTGGGCCTGGCAGCTCTAGGCCAATGGAGCACACCCACAGCAGAAGTTCTACTTCAGGCAGATCAGTCCTGCCCAGAAACTGCGTTTCACAGCCCTTGGTAAGAGATGTTCACGGTAGGCTGTGAGAGCACTGGGCAGAACCAGTTGTTTTTTAGCTTCCCAAAGTGCTGGAGGCAAGATGCTTTGGGGCCTCTCTCACCCTTTGGAAACAAGGCAGCCGTTTGGGCCTGGCTGCTCTAGGCCAATGGAGCACACCCACAGCAGAAGTTCTACTTCAGCCAGGTCAGGCCTGCCAAGAAACTGCGTTTCACAGGCCTTTCAAAGAGATGTTCTCTTAGGCTGTAAGAGCACTGGGCAGAGCCAGCTGTTTCTTAGCTTCCCGAAGAGCTGGGAGCAAGATGCTTTGGGTCCACTCTCCGTCTTTGGAAACAAGGCAGCCCTTTGGGCCTGGCAGCTCTAGGGCAATGGAGCACACCCAGAGCAGAAGTTCTACTTCAGCCAGATCAGGCCTGCCAGGAAACTGCGTTTCACAGGCCTTGGTAAGAGATGTTCCCGGTAGGCTGTAAGAGCACTGGGCAGAGCCAGTTGTTTCTTACCTTCCTGAAAAGCTGGAAGCAAGATGCTTGGGACCCCTCTGCCCGTTTGGGAACAAGGCAGCCTTTTGGGTCGGGAAGCTCTAGGCCAATGGAGCACACGCAGAGCAGGAGTTCTACTTCAGCCTGATCAGGCCTGCAAAGAAACAGCGTTTGACAGGCCTTGGTAAGAGATGTTCCCGGTAGGTGTAAGAGCACTGGGCAGAGCCAGTTGTTTCTTAGCTTCGCAAAGACCGGGAAGCAAGATGCTTTGGGCCTCTCTGCCCCTTGGAAACAGGGCAGCACTTTGGGCCTGGCAGCTCTAGGGCAATGGAGCACACCCAGAGCCGGAGTTCTACTTCAGCCAGATGAGGCCTGCCAAGAAACTGCGTTTCACAGGCCTTTCAAAGACATGTTCCCGGTAGGCTGTAAGAGCACGGGGCAGAGCGAGTTGGTTCTTAGCTTCCCAGAGAGCTGGAAGCAAGATGCTTTGGGGCCTCTCTGCCCCTTTGGAAACAAGGCAGCACCTTGGGCCTGGCAGCTCTAGGCCAATGGAGCACACCCAGAGCAGAAGTTCTACTTCGGCCAGTTCAGGCCACCAACAAACTGCGTTTCACAGGCCTTGGTAAGAGATGTTCCCGGTAGGCTGTAAGAGCACTGGGCAACGCCAGATGTTTCTTAGCTTCCCGAAGAGCTGGAAGCAAGATGCTTTGGGGCCTCTCATCCCCTTTGCAAACAAGGCCGACCTTTGGGCCAGGCAGCTCTAGGCCAATGGAGCACACCCAGAGCAGAAGTTCTACCTCAGCCAGATAAGGCCTGCCAAGAAACTGCGTTTCAAAGGCTTTGGTAAGAGATGTTCCCGGTACTCTGTTAGAGCACTGGGCAGAGCCATTTGTTTCTTAGCTTCCCAAAGAGCTGGAAGCAAGATGCTTTGGGGGCTCCCTGCCCCTTTGCCAACAAGGGCGACCTTTGGGCCTTTCAGCTCTAGGCCAATGGAGCACACCCAGAGCAGAAGTCCTACTTCAGCCAGATCAGGCCTGCCAAGGAACTGCGTTTCAGAGGCCTTTGTATGTGACGTTCCCGGTAGGCTGTGAGAGCACGGTGCAGAGCCAGTTGTTTCCTTGTTTCCCAAACAGCTGGAAGCAAGACGCTTTGGGGCCTCTCTGCCCCTTTGGAAACAAGGCAGCACGTTGGGTCTGGCAGCTCTAGGGCAATGGAGCACAACCAGAGCCGAAGTTCTACTTCTTCCAGATCAGGCCTGCCTAGACAGTGCGTTTCCCAGGCCTTGATAAGAGATGTTCTCTTAGGCTATAAGAGCACTGGGCACAGCCAGTTGTTTCTTAGCTTCCCAAGAGGTGGAAGCAAGATGCTTTGGGGCCTCTCTCCCCCTTTGGAAACAAGGCAGCCCTTTGGGCCTTTCAGCTCTAGGGCAATGGAGCACACCCAGAGCAGAAGTTCTACCTCAGCCAGATCAGGCCTGCCAAGAAACTGCTTTTCACAGGCCTTCGTAAGAGGTGTTCCCGGAAGGCTGTAAGAGTACCTGGCAGAGCGAGTTGTTTCTTAGCTTCAAAAACAGCTGGAAGCAACATGATTTGGGGCCTCTCTCCCCCTTTGGAAACAAAGCAGCCTTTGTGCCTGGCAGCTCTAGGCCAAAGTAGCACACCCAGAGCACAAGTTCTACCTCAGCCAGATAAGGCCTGTCAAGAAGCTGCGTTTCACAGGCCTTTGTATGTGACGTTCCCGGTTGGCTTTGAGAGCACTGTGCAGAGCCAGTTGTTTTAGCTTCCCAGAGAGCAGGAAGCAAGATGCTTTGGGGCCTCTCTCACACTTTGGAAATAAAGGCAGCCCTTTGGGCCTGGCAGCCCTAGGCCAATGGAGTACACCCAGAGCAGAAGTTCTACCTCAGCCAGATCAGGCCTTCCAAGAAACTGCGTCTCACAGGCCTTTCTCTGTCACGTTGCCGGTAGGCTGTGAGAGCACTGTGCAGAGCCAGTTGTTTCTTAGCTTCCCAAAGATTTGGAAGCAAGATGCTTTGGGGACTCTCAGCCCCTTTGGAAACAAGGCGGCCCTTTGGGCCTGGCAGCTCTAGGCCAAAGTAGCACGCCCAGAGCAGGAGTTCTACTTCAGCCAGATCAGGCCTGCCAAGAAACTGCGTTTCACAGGCCTTGGTAAGAGATGTTCCCGGTAGGCTGTGAGAGCACTGTGGAGAGCCAGTTGCTTTAGCTTCCCACAGAGCTGGAAGCAAGATGCCTTGGGGCCTCTCTCTCCCTTTGGACACAAGGCAGCCTTTTGGGCCTGGCAGCTCTAGGCCAATGGAGCACACCCACAGCAGAAGTTCTACTTCAGGCAGATCAGTCCTGCCCAGAAACTGCGTTTCACAGCCCTTGGTAAGAGATGTTCACGGTAGGCTGTGAGAGCACTGGGCAGAACCAGTTGTTTTTTAGCTTCCCAAAGTGCTGGAGGCAAGATGCTTTGGGGCCTCTCTCACCCTTTGGAAACAAGGCAGCCGTTTGGGCCTGGCTGCTCTAGGCCAATGGAGCACACCCAGAGCAGAAGTTCTACTTCGGCCAGTTCAGGCCACCAACAAACTGCGTTTCACAGGCCTTGGTAAGAGATGTTCCCGGTAGGCTGTAAGAGCACTGGGCAACGCCAGATGTTTCTTAGCTTCCCGAAGAGCTGGAAGCAAGATGCTTTGGGGCCTCTCATCCCCTTTGCAAACAAGGCCGACCTTTGGGCCAGGCAGCTCTAGGCCAATGGAGCACACCCAGAGCAGAAGTTCTACCTCAGCCAGATAAGGCCTGCCAAGAAACTGCGTTTCAAAGGCTTTGGTAAGAGATGTTCCCGGTACTCTGTTAGAGCACTGGGCAGAGCCATTTGTTTCTTAGCTTCCCAAAGAGCTGGAAGCAAGATGCTTTGGGGGCTCCCTGCCCCTTTGCCAACAAGGGCGACCTTTGGGCCTTTCAGCTCTAGGCCAATGGAGCACACCCAGAGCAGAAGTCCTACTTCAGCCAGATCAGGCCTGCCAAGGAACTGCGTTTCAGAGGCCTTTGTATGTGACGTTCCCGGTAGGCTGTGAGAGCACGGTGCAGAGCCAGTTGTTTCCTTGTTTCCCAAACAGCTGGAAGCAAGACGCTTTGGGGCCTCTCTGCCCCTTTGGAAACAAGGCAGCACGTTGGGTCTGGCAGCTCTAGGGCAATGGAGCACAACCAGAGCCGAAGTTCTACTTCTTCCAGATCAGGCCTGCCTAGACAGTGCGTTTCCCAGGCCTTGATAAGAGATGTTCTCTTAGGCTATAAGAGCACTGGGCACAGCCAGTTGTTTCTTAGCTTCCCAAGAGGTGGAAGCAAGATGCTTTGGGGCCTCTCTCCCCCTTTGGAAACAAGGCAGCCCTTTGGGCCTTTCAGCTCTAGGGCAATGGAGCACACCCAGAGCAGAAGTTCTACCTCAGCCAGATCAGGCCTGCCAAGAAACTGCTTTTCACAGGCCTTCGTAAGAGGTGTTCCCGGAAGGCTGTAAGAGTACCTGGCAGAGCGAGTTGTTTCTTAGCTTCAAAAACAGCTGGAAGCAACATGATTTGGGGCCTCTCTCCCCCTTTGGAAACAAAGCAGCCTTTGTGCCTGGCAGCTCTAGGCCAAAGTAGCACACCCAGAGCACAAGTTCTACCTCAGCCAGATAAGGCCTGTCAAGAAGCTGCGTTTCACAGGCCTTTGTATGTGACGTTCCCGGTTGGCTTTGAGAGCACTGTGCAGAGCCAGTTGTTTTAGCTTCCCAGAGAGCAGGAAGCAAGATGCTTTGGGGCCTCTCTCACACTTTGGAAATAAAGGCAGCCCTTTGGGCCTGGCAGCCCTAGGCCAATGGAGTACACCCAGAGCAGAAGTTCTACCTCAGCCAGATCAGGCCTTCCAAGAAACTGCGTCTCACAGGCCTTTCTCTGTCACGTTGCCGGTAGGCTGTGAGAGCACTGTGCAGAGCCAGTAGTTTCTTAGCTTCCCAAAGATTTGGAAGCAAGATGCTTTGGGGACTCTCAGCCCCTTTGGAAACAAGGCGGCCCTTTGGGCCTGGCAGCTCTAGGCCAAAGTAGCACGCCCGGAGCAGGAGTTCTACTTCAGCCAGATCAGGCCTGCCAAGAAACTGCGTTTCACAGGCCTTGGTAAGAGATGTTCCCGGTAGGCTGTGAGAGCACTGTGGAGAGCCAGTTGCTTTAGCTTCCCACAGAGCTGGAAGCAAGATGCCTTGGGGCCTCTCTCTCCCTTTGGACACAAGGCAGCCGTTTGGGCCTGGCAGCTCTAGGCCAATGGAGCACACCCACAGCAGAAGTTCTACTTCAGGCAGATCAGTCCTGCCCAGAAACTGCGTTTCACAGCCCTTGGTAAGAGATGTTCACGGTAGGCTGTGAGAGCACTGGGCAGAACCAGTTGTTTTTTAGCTTCCCAAAGTGCTGGAGGCAAGATGCTTTGGGGCCTCTCTCACCCTTTGGAAACAAGGCAGCCCTTAGGTCCTGGTAGCTCTAGGCCTATGTAGCACAACCAGAACAGAAGTTCTACTTCAGCCAGGTCAGGCCTGCCAAGAAACTGCGTTTCACAGGCCTTTCAAAGAGATGTTCTCTTAGGCTGTAAGAGCACTGGGCAGAGCCAGCTGTTTCTTAGCTTCCCGAAGAGCTGGGAGCAAGATGCTTTGGGTCCACTCTCCGTCTTTGGAAACAAGGCAGCCCTTTGGGCCTGGCAGCTCTAGGGCAATGGAGCACACCCAGAGCAGAAGTTCTACTTCAGCCAGATCAGGCCTGCCAGGAAACTGCGTTTCACAGGCCTTGGTAAGAGATGTTCCCGGTAGGCTGTAAGAGCACTGGGCAGAGCCAGTTGTTTCTTACCTTCCTGAAAAGCTGGAAGCAAGATGCTTGGGACCCCTCTGCCCGTTTGGGAACAAGGCAGCCTTTTGGGTCGGGAAGCTCTAGGCCAATGGAGCACACGCAGAGCAGGAGTTCTACTTCAGCCTGATCAGGCCTGCAAAGAAACAGCGTTTGACAGGCCTTGGTAAGAGATGTTCCCGGTAGGTGTAAGAGCACTGGGCAGAGCCAGTTGTTTCTTAGCTTCGCAAAGACCGGGAAGCAAGATGCTTTGGGCCTCTCTGCCCCTTGGAAACAGGGCAGCACTTGGGGCCTGGCAGCTCTAGGGCAATGGAGCACACCCAGAGCCGGAGTTCTACTTCAGCCAGATGAGGCCTGCCAAGAAACTGCGTTTCACAGGCCTTTCAAAGACATGTTCCCGGTAGGCTGTAAGAGCACGGGGCAGAGCGAGTTGGTTCTTAGCTTCCCAGAGAGCTGGAAGCAAGATGCTTTGGGGCCTCTCTGCCCCTTTGCAAACAAGGCAGCACCTTGGGCCTGGCAGCTCTAGGCCAATGGAGCACACCCAGAGCAGAAGTTCTACTTCGGCCAGTTCAGGCCACCAACAAACTGCGTTTCACAGGCCTTGGTAAGAGATGTTCCCGGTAGGCTGTAAGAGCACTGGGCAACGCCAGATGTTTCTTAGCTTCCCGAAGAGCTGGAAGCAAGATGCTTTGGGGCCTCTCATCCCCTTTGCAAACAAGGCCGACCTTTGGGCCAGGCAGCTCTAGGCCAATGGAGCACACCCAGAGCAGAAGTTCTACCTCAGCCAGATAAGGCCTGCCAAGAAACTGCGTTTCAAAGGCTTTGGTAAGAGATGTTCCCGGTACTCTGTTAGAGCACTGGGCAGAGCCATTTGTTTCTTAGCTTCCCAAAGAGCTGGAAGCAAGATGCTTTGGGGGCTCCCTGCCCCTTTGCCAACAAGGGCGACCTTTGGGCCTTTCAGCTCTAGGCCAATGGAGCACACCCAGAGCAGAAGTCCTACTTCAGCCAGATCAGGCCTGCCAAGGAACTGCGTTTCAGAGGCCTTTGTATGTGACGTTCCCGGTAGGCTGTGAGAGCACGGTGCAGAGCCAGTTGTTTCCTTGTTTCCCAAACAGCTGGAAGCAAGACGCTTTGGGGCCTCTCTGCCCCTTTGGAAACAAGGCAGCACGTTGGGTCTGGCAGCTCTAGGGCAATGGAGCACAACCAGAGCCGAAGTTCTACTTCTTCCAGATCAGGCCTGCCTAGACAGTGCGTTTCCCAGGCCTTGATAAGAGATGTTCTCTTAGGCTATAAGAGCACTGGGCACAGCCAGTTGTTTCTTAGCTTCCCAAGAGGTGGAAGCAAGATGCTTTGGGGCCTCTCTCCCCCTTTGGAAACAAGGCAGCCCTTTGGGCCTTTCAGCTCTAGGGCAATGGAGCACACCCAGAGCAGAAGTTCTACCTCAGCCAGATCAGGCCTGCCAAGAAACTGCTTTTCACAGGCCTTCATAAGAGGTGTTCCCGGAAGGCTGTAAGAGTACCTGGCAGAGCGAGTTGTTTCTTAGCTTCAAAAACAGCTGGAAGCAACATGATTTGGGGCCTCTCTCCCCCTTTGGAAACAAAGCAGCCTTTGTGCCTGGCAGCTCTAGGCCAAAGTAGCACACCCAGAGCACAAGTTCTACCTCAGCCAGATAAGGCCTGTCAAGAAGCTGCGTTTCACAGGCCTTTGTATGTGACGTTCCCGGTTGGCTTTGAGAGCACTGTGCAGAGCCAGTTGTTTTAGCTTCCCAGAGAGCAGGAAGCAAGATGCTTTGGGGCCTCTCTCACACTTTGGAAATAAAGGCAGCCCTTTGGGCCTGGCAGCCCTAGGCCAATGGAGTACACCCAGAGCAGAAGTTCTACCTCAGCCAGATCAGGCCTTCCAAGAAACTGCGTCTCACAGGCCTTTCTCTGTCACGTTGCCGGTAGGCTGTGAGAGCACTGTGCAGAGCCAGTAGTTTCTTAGCTTCCCAAAGATTTGGAAGCAAGATGCTTTGGGGACTCTCAGCCCCTTTGGAAACAAGGCGGCCCTTTGGGCCTGGCAGCTCTAGGCCAAAGTAGCACGCCCAGAGCAGGAGTTCTACTTCAGCCAGATCAGGCCTGCCAAGAAACTGCGTTTCACAGGCCTTGGTAAGAGATGTTCCCGGTAGGCTGTGAGAGCACTGTGGAGAGCCAGTTGCTTTAGCTTCCCACAGAGCTGGAAGCAAGATGCCTTGGGGCCTCTCTCTCCCTTTGGACACAAGGCAGCCGTTTGGGCCTGGCAGCTCTAGGCCAATGGAGCACACCCACAGCAGAAGTTCTACTTCAGGCAGATCAGTCCTGCCCAGAAACTGCGTTTCACAGCCCTTGGTAAGAGATGTTCACGGTAGGCTGTGAGAGCACTGGGCAGAACCAGTTGTTTTTTAGCTTCCCAAAGTGCTGGAGGCAAGATGCTTTGGGGCCTCTCTCACCCTTTGGAAACAAGGCAGCCGTTTGGGCCTGGCTGCTCTAGGCCAATGGAGCACACCCAGAGCAGAAGTTCTACTTCGGCCAGTTCAGGCCACCAACAAACTGCGTTTCACAGGCCTTGGTAAGAGATGTTCCCGGTAGGCTGTAAGAGCACTGGGCAACGCCAGATGTTTCTTAGCTTCCCGAAGAGCTGGAAGCAAGATGCTTTGGGGCCTCTCATCCCCTTTGCAAACAAGGCCGACCTTTGGGCCAGGCAGCTCTAGGCCAATGGAGCACACCCAGAGCAGAAGTTCTACCTCAGCCAGATAAGGCCTGCCAAGAAACTGCGTTTCAAAGGCTTTGGTAAGAGATGTTCCCGGTACTCTGTTAGAGCACTGGGCAGAGCCATTTGTTTCTTAGCTTCCCAAAGAGCTGGAAGCAAGATGCTTTGGGGGCTCCCTGCCCCTTTGCCAACAAGGGCGACCTTTGGGCCTTTCAGCTCTAGGCCAATGGAGCACACGCAGAGCAGGAGTTCTACTTCAGCCTGATCAGGCCTGCAAAGAAACAGCGTTTGACAGGCCTTGGTAAGAGATGTTCCCGGTAGGTGTAAGAGCACTGGGCAGAGCCAGTTGTTTCTTAGCTTCGCAAAGACCGGGAAGCAAGATGCTTTGGGCCTCTCTGCCCCTTGGAAACAGGGCAGCACTTGGGGCCTGGCAGCTCTAGGGCAATGGAGCACACCCAGAGCCGGAGTTCTACTTCAGCCAGATGAGGCCTGCCAAGAAACTGCGTTTCACAGGCCTTTCAAAGACATGTTCCCGGTAGGCTGTAAGAGCACGGGGCAGAGCGAGTTGGTTCTTAGCTTCCCAGAGAGCTGGAAGCAAGATGCTTTGGGGCCTCTCTGCCCCTTTGCAAACAAGGCAGCACCTTGGGCCTGGCAGCTCTAGGCCAATGGAGCACACCCAGAGCAGAAGTTCTACTTCGGCCAGTTCAGGCCACCAACAAACTGCGTTTCACAGGCCTTGGTAAGAGATGTTCCCGGTAGGCTGTAAGAGCACTGGGCAACGCCAGATGTTTCTTAGCTTCCCGAAGAGCTGGAAGCAAGATGCTTTGGGGCCTCTCATCCCCTTTGCAAACAAGGCCGACCTTTGGGCCAGGCAGCTCTAGGCCAATGGAGCACACCCAGAGCAGAAGTTCTACCTCAGCCAGATAAGGCCTGCCAAGAAACTGCGTTTCAAAGGCTTTGGTAAGAGATGTTCCCGGTACTCTGTTAGAGCACTGGGCAGAGCCATTTGTTTCTTAGCTTCCCAAAGAGCTGGAAGCAAGATGCTTTGGGGGCTCCCTGCCCCTTTGCCAACAAGGGCGACCTTTGGGCCTTTCAGCTCTAGGCCAATGGAGCACACCCAGAGCAGAAGTCCTACTTCAGCCAGATCAGGCCTGCCAAGGAACTGCGTTTCAGAGGCCTTTGTATGTGACGTTCCCGGTAGGCTGTGAGAGCACGGTGCAGAGCCAGTTGTTTCCTTGTTTCCCAAACAGCTGGAAGCAAGACGCTTTGGGGCCTCTCTGCCCCTTTGGAAACAAGGCAGCACGTTGGGTCTGGCAGCTCTAGGGCAATGGAGCACAACCAGAGCCGAAGTTCTACTTCTTCCAGATCAGGCCTGCCTAGACAGTGCGTTTCCCAGGCCTTGATAAGAGATGTTCTCTTAGGCTATAAGAGCACTGGGCACAGCCAGTTGTTTCTTAGCTTCCCAAGAGGTGGAAGCAAGATGCTTTGGGGCCTCTCTCCCCCTTTGGAAACAAGGCAGCCCTTTGGGCCTTTCAGCTCTAGGGCAATGGAGCACACCCAGAGCAGAAGTTCTACCTCAGCCAGATCAGGCCTGCCAAGAAACTGCTTTTCACAGGCCTTCATAAGAGGTGTTCCCGGAAGGCTGTAAGAGTACCTGGCAGAGCGAGTTGTTTCTTAGCTTCAAAAACAGCTGGAAGCAACATGATTTGGGGCCTCTCTCCCCCTTTGGAAACAAAGCAGCCTTTGTGCCTGGCAGCTCTAGGCCAAAGTAGCACACCCAGAGCACAAGTTCTACCTCAGCCAGATAAGGCCTGTCAAGAAGCTGCGTTTCACAGGCCTTTGTATGTGACGTTCCCGGTTGGCTTTGAGAGCACTGTGCAGAGCCAGTTGTTTTAGCTTCCCAGAGAGCAGGAAGCAAGATGCTTTGGGGCCTCTCTCACACTTTGGAAATAAAGGCAGCCCTTTGGGCCTGGCAGCCCTAGGCCAATGGAGTACACCCAGAGCAGAAGTTCTACCTCAGCCAGATCAGGCCTTCCAAGAAACTGCGTCTCACAGGCCTTTCTCTGTCACGTTGCCGGTAGGCTGTGAGAGCACTGTGCAGAGCCAGTAGTTTCTTAGCTTCCAAAAGATTTGGAAGCAAGATGCTTTGGGGACTCTCAGCCCCTTTGGAAACAAGGCGGCCCTTTGGGCCTGGCAGCTCTAGGCCAAAGTAGCACGCCCAGAGCAGGAGTTCTACTTCAGCCAGATCAGGCCTGCCAAGAAACTGCGTTTCACAGGCCTTGGTAAGAGATGTTCCCGGTAGGCTGTGAGAGCACTGTGGAGAGCCAGTTGCTTTAGCTTCCCACAGAGCTGGAAGCAAGATGCCTTGGGGCCTCTCTCTCCCTTTGGACACAAGGCAGCCGTTTGGGCCTGGCAGCTCTAGGCCAATGGAGCACACCCACAGCAGAAGTTCTACTTCAGGCAGATCAGTCCTGCCCAGAAACTGCGTTTCACAGCCCTTGGTAAGAGATGTTCACGGTAGGCTGTGAGAGCACTGGGCAGAACCAGTTGTTTTTTAGCTTCCCAAAGTGCTGGAGGCAAGATGCTTTGGGGCCTCTCTCACCCTTTGGAAACAAGGCAGCCGTTTGGGCCTGGCTGCTCTAGGCCAATGGAGCACACCCAGAGCAGAAGTTCTACTTCGGCCAGTTCAGGCCACCAACAAACTGCGTTTCACAGGCCTTGGTAAGAGATGTTCCCGGTAGGCTGTAAGAGCACTGGGCAACGCCAGATGTTTCTTAGCTTCCCGAAGAGCTGGAAGCAAGATGCTTTGGGGCCTCTCATCCCCTTTGCAAACAAGGCCGACCTTTGGGCCAGGCAGCTCTAGGCCAATGGAGCACACCCAGAGCAGAAGTTCTACCTCAGCCAGATAAGGCCTGCCAAGAAACTGCGTTTCAAAGGCTTTGGTAAGAGATGTTCCCGGTACTCTGTTAGAGCACTGGGCAGAGCCATTTGTTTCTTAGCTTCCCAAAGAGCTGGAAGCAAGATGCTTTGGGGGCTCCCTGCCCCTTTGCCAACAAGGGCGACCTTTGGGCCTTTCAGCTCTAGGCCAATGGAGCACACCCAGAGCAGAAGTCCTACTTCAGCCAGATCAGGCCTGCCAAGGAACTGCGTTTCAGAGGCCTTTGTATGTGACGTTCCCGGTAGGCTGTGAGAGCACGGTGCAGAGCCAGTTGTTTCCTTGTTTCCCAAACAGCTGGAAGCAAGACGCTTTGGGGCCTCTCTGCCCCTTTGGAAACAAGGCAGCACGTTGGGTCTGGCAGCTCTAGGGCAATGGAGCACAACCAGAGCCGAAGTTCTACTTCTTCCAGATCAGGCCTGCCTAGACAGTGCGTTTCCCAGGCCTTGATAAGAGATGTTCTCTTAGGCTATAAGAGCACTGGGCACAGCCAGTTGTTTCTTAGCTTCCCAAGAGGTGGAAGCAAGATGCTTTGGGGCCTCTCTCCCCCTTTGGAAACAAGGCAGCCCTTTGGGCCTTTCAGCTCTAGGGCAATGGAGCACACCCAGAGCAGAAGTTCTACCTCAGCCAGATCAGGCCTGCCAAGAAACTGCTTTTCACAGGCCTTCGTAAGAGGTGTTCCCGGAAGGCTGTAAGAGTACCTGGCAGAGCGAGTTGTTTCTTAGCTTCAAAAACAGCTGGAAGCAACATGATTTGGGGCCTCTCTCCCCCTTTGGAAACAAAGCAGCCTTTGTGCCTGGCAGCTCTAGGCCAAAGTAGCACACCCAGAGCACAAGTTCTACCTCAGCCAGATAAGGCCTGTCAAGAAGCTGCGTTTCACAGGCCTTTGTATGTGACGTTCCCGGTTGGCTTTGAGAGCACTGTGCAGAGCCAGTTGTTTTAGCTTCCCAGAGAGCAGGAAGCAAGATGCTTTGGGGCCTCTCTCACACTTTGGAAATAAAGGCAGCCCTTTGGGCCTGGCAGCCCTAGGCCAATGGAGTACACCCAGAGCAGAAGTTCTACCTCAGCCAGATCAGGCCTTCCAAGAAACTGCGTCTCACAGGCCTTTCTCTGTCACGTTGCCGGTAGGCTGTGAGAGCACTGTGCAGAGCCAGTAGTTTCTTAGCTTCCCAAAGATTTGGAAGCAAGATGCTTTGGGGACTCTCAGCCCCTTTGGAAACAAGGCGGCCCTTTGGGCCTGGCAGCTCTAGGCCAAAGTAGCACGCCCAGAGCAGGAGTTCTACTTCAGCCAGATCAGGCCTGCCAAGAAACTGCGTTTCACAGGCCTTGGTAAGAGATGTTCCCGGTAGGCTGTGAGAGCACTGTGGAGAGCCAGTTGCTTTAGCTTCCCACAGAGCTGGAAGCAAGATGCCTTGGGGCCTCTCTCTCCCTTTGGACACAAGGCAGCCGTTTGGGCCTGGCAGCTCTAGGCCAATGGAGCACACCCACAGCAGAAGTTCTACTTCAGGCAGATCAGTCCTGCCCAGAAACTGCGTTTCACAGCCCTTGGTAAGAGATGTTCACGGTAGGCTGTGAGAGCACTGGGCAGAACCAGTTGTTTTTTAGCTTCCCAAAGTGCTGGAGGCAAGATGCTTTGGGGCCTCTCTCACCCTTTGGAAACAAGGCAGCCCTTAGGTCCTGGTAGCTCTAGGCCTATGTAGCACAACCAGAACAGAAGTTCTACTTCAGCCAGGTCAGGCCTGCCAAGAAACTGCGTTTCACAGGCCTTTCAAAGAGATGTTCTCTTAGGCTGTAAGAGCACTGGGCAGAGCCAGCTGTTTCTTAGCTTCCCGAAGAGCTGGGAGCAAGATGCTTTGGGTCCACTCTCCGTCTTTGGAAACAAGGCAGCCCTTTGGGCCTGGCAGCTCTAGGGCAATGGAGCACACCCAGAGCAGAAGTTCTACTTCAGCCAGATCAGGCCTGCCAGGAAACTGCGTTTCACAGGCCTTGGTAAGAGATGTTCCCGGTAGGCTGTAAGAGCACTGGGCAGAGCCAGTTGTTTCTTACCTTCCTGAAAAGCTGGAAGCAAGATGCTTGGGACCCCTCTGCCCGTTTGGGAACAAGGCAGCCTTTTGGGTCGGGAAGCTCTAGGCCAATGGAGCACACGCAGAGCAGGAGTTCTACTTCAGCCTGATCAGGCCTGCAAAGAAACAGCGTTTGACAGGCCTTGGTAAGAGATGTTCCCGGTAGGTGTAAGAGCACTGGGCAGAGCCAGTTGTTTCTTAGCTTCGCAAAGACCGGGAAGCAAGATGCTTTGGGCCTCTCTGCCCCTTGGAAACAGGGCAGCACTTGGGGCCTGGCAGCTCTAGGGCAATGGAGCACACCCAGAGCCGGAGTTCTACTTCAGCCAGATGAGGCCTGCCAAGAAACTGCGTTTCACAGGCCTTTCAAAGACATGTTCCCGGTAGGCTGTAAGAGCACGGGGCAGAGCGAGTTGGTTCTTAGCTTCCCAGAGAGCTGGAAGCAAGATGCTTTGGGGCCTCTCTGCCCCTTTGCAAACAAGGCAGCACCTTGGGCCTGGCAGCTCTAGGCCAATGGAGCACACCCAGAGCAGAAGTTCTACTTCGGCCAGTTCAGGCCACCAACAAACTGCGTTTCACAGGCCTTGGTAAGAGATGTTCCCGGTAGGCTGTAAGAGCACTGGGCAACGCCAGATGTTTCTTAGCTTCCCGAAGAGCTGGAAGCAAGATGCTTTGGGGCCTCTCATCCCCTTTGCAAACAAGGCCGACCTTTGGGCCAGGCAGCTCTAGGCCAATGGAGCACACCCAGAGCAGAAGTTCTACCTCAGCCAGATAAGGCCTGCCAAGAAACTGCGTTTCAAAGGCTTTGGTAAGAGATGTTCCCGGTACTCTGTTAGAGCACTGGGCAGAGCCATTTGTTTCTTAGCTTCCCAAAGAGCTGGAAGCAAGATGCTTTGGGGGCTCCCTGCCCCTTTGCCAACAAGGGCGACCTTTGGGCCTTTCAGCTCTAGGCCAATGGAGCACACCCAGAGCAGAAGTCCTACTTCAGCCAGATCAGGCCTGCCAAGGAACTGCGTTTCAGAGGCCTTTGTATGTGACGTTCCCGGTAGGCTGTGAGAGCACGGTGCAGAGCCAGTTGTTTCCTTGTTTCCCAAACAGCTGGAAGCAAGACGCTTTGGGGCCTCTCTGCCCCTTTGGAAACAAGGCAGCACGTTGGGTCTGGCAGCTCTAGGGCAATGGAGCACAACCAGAGCCGAAGTTCTACTTCTTCCAGATCAGGCCTGCCTAGACAGTGCGTTTCCCAGGCCTTGATAAGAGATGTTCTCTTAGGCTATAAGAGCACTGGGCACAGCCAGTTGTTTCTTAGCTTCCCAAGAGGTGGAAGCAAGATGCTTTGGGGCCTCTCTCCCCCTTTGGAAACAAGGCAGCCCTTTGGGCCTTTCAGCTCTAGGGCAATGGAGCACACCCAGAGCAGAAGTTCTACCTCAGCCAGATCAGGCCTGCCAAGAAACTGCTTTTCACAGGCCTTCGTAAGAGGTGTTCCCGGAAGGCTGTAAGAGTACCTGGCAGAGCGAGTTGTTTCTTAGCTTCAAAAACAGCTGGAAGCAACATGATTTGGGGCCTCTCTCCCCCTTTGGAAACAAAGCAGCCTTTGTGCCTGGCAGCTCTAGGCCAAAGTAGCACACCCAGAGCACAAGTTCTACCTCAGCCAGATAAGGCCTGTCAAGAAGCTGCGTTTCACAGGCCTTTGTATGTGACGTTCCCGGTTGGCTTTGAGAGCACTGTGCAGAGCCAGTTGTTTTAGCTTCCCAGAGAGCAGGAAGCAAGATGCTTTGGGGCCTCTCTCACACTTTGGAAATAAAGGCAGCCCTTTGGGCCTGGCAGCCCTAGGCCAATGGAGTACACCCAGAGCAGAAGTTCTACCTCAGCCAGATCAGGCCTTCCAAGAAACTGCGTCTCACAGGCCTTTCTCTGTCACGTTGCCGGTAGGCTGTGAGAGCACTGTGCAGAGCCAGTTGTTTCTTAGCTTCCCAAAGATTTGGAAGCAAGATGCTTTGGGGACTCTCAGCCCCTTTGGAAACAAGGCGGCCCTTTGGGCCTGGCAGCTCTAGGCCAAAGTAGCACGCCCAGAGCAGGAGTTCTACTTCAGCCAGATCAGGCCTGCCAAGAAACTGCGTTTCACAGGCCTTGGTAAGAGATGTTCCCGGTAGGCTGTGAGAGCACTGTGGAGAGCCAGTTGCTTTAGCTTCCCACAGAGCTGGAAGCAAGATGCCTTGGGGCCTCTCTCTCCCTTTGGACACAAGGCAGCCGTTTGGGCCTGGCAGCTCTAGGCCAATGGAGCACACCCAGAGCAGAAGTTCTACTTTGGCCAGTTCAGGCCACCAACAAACTGCGTTTCACAGGCCTTGGTAAGAGATGTTCCCGGTAGGCTGTAAGAGCACTGGGCAACGCCAGATGTTTCTTAGCTTCCCGAAGAGCTGGAAGCAAGATGCTTTGGGGCCTCTCATCCCCTTTGCAAACAAGGCCGACCTTTGGGCCAGGCAGCTCTAGGCCAATGGAGCACACCCAGAGCAGAAGTTCTACCTCAGCCAGATAAGGCCTGCCAAGAAACTGCGTTTCAAAGGCTTTGGTAAGAGATGTTCCCGGTACTCTGTTAGAGCACTGGGCAGAGCCATTTGTTTCTTAGCTTCCCAAAGAGCTGGAAGCAAGATGCTTTGGGGGCTCCCTGCCCCTTTGCCAACAAGGGCGACCTTTGGGCCTTTCAGCTCTAGGCCAATGGAGCACACCCAGAGCAGAAGTCCTACTTCAGCCAGATCAGGCCTGCCAAGGAACTGCGTTTCAGAGGCCTTTGTATGTGACGTTCCCGGTAGGCTGTGAGAGCACGGTGCAGAGCCAGTTGTTTCCTTGTTTCCCAAACAGCTGGAAGCAAGACGCTTTGGGGCCTCTCTGCCCCTTTGGAAACAAGGCAGCACGTTGGGTCTGGCAGCTCTAGGGCAATGGAGCACAACCAGAGCCGAAGTTCTACTTCTTCCAGATCAGGCCTGCCTAGACAGTGCGTTTCCCAGGCCTTGATAAGAGATGTTCTCTTAGGCTATAAGAGCACTGGGCACAGCCAGTTGTTTCTTAGCTTCCCAAGAGGTGGAAGCAAGATGCTTTGGGGCCTCTCTCCCCCTTTGGAAACAAGGCAGCCCTTTGGGCCTTTCAGCTCTAGGGCAATGGAGCACACCCAGAGCAGAAGTTCTACCTCAGCCAGATCAGGCCTGCCAAGAAACTGCTTTTCACAGGCCTTCGTAAGAGGTGTTCCCGGAAGGCTGTAAGAGTACCTGGCAGAGCGAGTTGTTTCTTAGCTTCAAAAACAGCTGGAAGCAACATGATTTGGGGCCTCTCTCCCCCTTTGGAAACAAAGCAGCCTTTGTGCCTGGCAGCTCTAGGCCAAAGTAGCACACCCAGAGCACAAGTTCTACCTCAGCCAGATAAGGCCTGTCAAGAAGCTGCGTTTCACAGGCCTTTGTATGTGACGTTCCCGGTTGGCTTTGAGAGCACTGTGCAGAGCCAGTTGTTTTAGCTTCCCAGAGAGCAGGAAGCAAGATGCTTTGGGGCCTCTCTCACACTTTGGAAATAAAGGCAGCCCTTTGGGCCTGGCAGCCCTAGGCCAATGGAGTACACCCAGAGCAGAAGTTCTACCTCAGCCAGATCAGGCCTTCCAAGAAACTGCGTCTCACAGGCCTTTCTCTGTCACGTTGCCGGTAGGCTGTGAGAGCACTGTGCAGAGCCAGTTGTTTCTTAGCTTCCCAAAGATTTGGAAGCAAGATGCTCTGGGGACTCTCAGCCCCTTTGGAAACAAGGCGGCCCTTTGGGCCTGGCAGCTCTAGGCCAAAGTAGCACGCCCAGAGCAGGAGTTCTACTTCAGCCAGATCAGGCCTGCCAAGAAACTGCGTTTCACAGGCCTTGGTAAGAGATGTTCCCGGTAGGCTGTGAGAGCACTGTGGAGAGCCAGTTGCTTTAGCTTCCCACAGAGCTGGAAGCAAGATGCCTTGGGGCCTCTCTCTCCCTTTGGACACAAGGCAGCCGTTTGGGCCTGGCAGCTCTAGGCCAATGGAGCACACCCAGAGCAGAAGTTCTACTTCGGCCAGTTCAGGCCACCAACAAACTGCGTTTCACAGGCCTTGGTAAGAGATGTTCCCGGTAGGCTGTAAGAGCACTGGGCAACGCCAGATGTTTCTTAGCTTCCCGAAGAGCTGGAAGCAAGATGCTTTGGGGCCTCTCATCCCCTTTGCAAACAAGGCCGACCTTTGGGCCAGGCAGCTCTAGGCCAATGGAGCACACCCAGAGCAGTAGTTCTACCTCAGCCAGATAAGGCCTGCCAAGAAACTGCGTTTCAAAGGCTTTGGTAAGAGATGTTCCCGGTACTCTGTTAGAGCACTGGGCAGAGCCATTTGTTTCTTAGCTTCCCAAAGAGCTGGAAGCAAGATGCTTTGGGGGCTCCCTGCCCCTTTGCCAACAAGGGCGACCTTTGGGCCTTTCAGCTCTAGGCCAATGGAGCACACCCAGAGCAGAAGTCCTACTTCAGCCAGATCAGGCCTGCCAAGGAACTGCGTTTCAGAGGCCTTTGTATGTGACGTTCCCGGTAGGCTGTGAGAGCACGGTGCAGAGCCAGTTGTTTCCTTGTTTCCCAAACAGCTGGAAGCAAGACGCTTTGGGGCCTCTCTGCCCCTTTGGAAACAAGGCAGCACGTTGGGTCTGGCAGCTCTAGGGCAATGGAGCACAACCAGAGCCGAAGTTCTACTTCTTCCAGATCAGGCCTGCCTAGACAGTGCGTTTCCCAGGCCTTGATAAGAGATGTTCTCTTAGGCTATAAGAGCACTGGGCACAGCCAGTTGTTTCTTAGCTTCCCAAGAGGTGGAAGCAAGATGCTTTGGGGCCTCTCTCCCCCTTTGGAAACAAGGCAGCCCTTTGGGCCTTTCAGCTCTAGGGCAATGGAGCACACCCAGAGCAGAAGTTCTACCTCAGCCAGATCAGGCCTGCCAAGAAACTGCTTTTCACAGGCCTTCGTAAGAGGTGTTCCCGGAAGGCTGTAAGAGTACCTGGCAGAGCGAGTTGTTTCTTAGCTTCAAAAACAGCTGGAAGCAACATGATTTGGGGCCTCTCTCCCCCTTTGGAAACAAAGCAGCCTTTGTGCCTGGCAGCTCTAGGCCAAAGTAGCACACCCAGAGCAGAAGTTCTACCTCAGCCAGATCAGGCCTTCCAAGAAACTGCGTCTCACAGGCCTTTCTCTGTCACGTTGCCGGTAGGCTGTGAGAGCACTGTGCAGAGCCAGTTGTTTCTTAGCTTCCCAAAGATTTGGAAGCAAGATGCTTTGGGGACTCTCAGCCCCTTTGGAAACAAGGCGGCCCTTTGGGCCTGGCAGCTCTAGGCCAAAGTAGCACGCCCAGAGCAGGAGTTCTACTTCAGCCAGATCAGGCCTGCCAAGAAACTGCGTTTCACAGGCCTTGGTAAGAGATGTTCCCGGTAGGCTGTGAGAGCACTGTGGAGAGCCAGTTGCTTTAGCTTCCCACAGAGCTGGAAGCAAGATGCCTTGGGGCCTCTCTCTCCCTTTGGACACAAGGCAGCCGTTTGGGCCTGGCAGCTCTAGGCCAATGGAGCACACCCACAGCAGAAGTTCTACTTCAGGCAGATCAGTCCTGCCCAGAAACTGCGTTTCACAGCCCTTGGTAAGAGATGTTCACGGTAGGCTGTGAGAGCACTGGGCAGAACCAGTTGTTTTTTAGCTTCCCAAAGTGCTGGAGGCAAGATGCTTTGGGGCCTCTCTCACCCTTTGGAAACAAGGCAGCCCTTAGGTCCTGGTAGCTCTAGGCCTATGTAGCACAACCAGAACAGAAGTTCTACTTCAGCCAGGTCAGGCCTGCCAAGAAACTGCGTTTCACAGGCCTTTCAAAGAGATGTTCTCTTAGGCTGTAAGAGCACTGGGCAGAGCCAGCTGTTTCTTAGCTTCCCGAAGAGCTGGGAGCAAGATGCTTTGGGTCCACTCTCCGTCTTTGGAAACAAGGCAGCCCTTTGGGCCTGGCAGCTCTAGGGCAATGGAGCACACCCAGAGCAGAAGTTCTACTTCAGCCAGATCAGGCCTGCCAGGAAACTGCGTTTCACAGGCCTTGGTAAGAGATGTTCCCGGTAGGCTGTAAGAGCACTGGGCAGAGCCAGTTGTTTCTTACCTTCCTGAAAAGCTGGAAGCAAGATGCTTGGGACCCCTCTGCCCGTTTGGGAACAAGGCAGCCTTTTGGGTCGGGAAGCTCTAGGCCAATGGAGCACACGCAGAGCAGGAGTTCTACTTCAGCCTGATCAGGCCTGCAAAGAAACAGCGTTTGACAGGCCTTGGTAAGAGATGTTCGCGGTAGGTGTAAGAGCACTGGGCAGAGCCAGTTGTTTCTTAGCTTCGCAAAGACCGGGAAGCAAGATGCTTTGGGCCTCTCTGCCCCTTGGAAACAGGGCAGCACTTTGGGCCTGGCAGCTCTAGGGCAATGGAGCACACCCAGAGCCGGAGTTCTACTTCAGCCAGATGAGGCCTGCCAAGAAACTGCGTTTCACAGGCCTTTCAAAGACATGTTCCCGGTAGGCTGTAAGAGCACGGGGCAGAGCGAGTTGGTTCTTAGCTTCCCAGAGAGCTGGAAGCAAGATGCTTTGGGGCCTCTCTGCCCCTTTGGAAACAAGGCAGCACCTTGGGCCTGGCAGCTCTAGGCCAATGGAGCACACCCAGAGCAGAAGTTCTACTTCGGCCAGTTCAGGCCACCAACAAACTGCGTTTCACAGGCCTTGGTAAGAGATGTTCCCGGTAGGCTGTAAGAGCACTGGGCAACGCCAGATGTTTCTTAGCTTCCCGAAGAGCTGGAAGCAAGATGCTTTGGGGCCTCTCATCCCCTTTGCAAACAAGGCCGACCTTTGGGCCAGGCAGCTCTAGGCCAATGGAGCACACCCAGAGCAGAAGTTCTACCTCAGCCAGATAAGGCCTGCCAAGAAACTGCGTTTCAAAGGCTTTGGTAAGAGATGTTCCCGGTACTCTGTTAGAGCACTGGGCAGAGCCATTTGTTTCTTAGCTTCCCAAAGAGCTGGAAGCAAGATGCTTTGGGGGCTCCCTGCCCCTTTGCCAACAAGGGCGACCTTTGGGCCTTTCAGCTCTAGGCCAATGGAGCACACCCAGAGCAGAAGTCCTACTTCAGCCAGATCAGGCCTGCCAAGGAACTGCGTTTCAGAGGCCTTTGTATGT
This sequence comes from Equus asinus, assembly GCF_041296235.1. Taxonomy (NCBI): domain Eukaryota; kingdom Metazoa; phylum Chordata; class Mammalia; order Perissodactyla; family Equidae; genus Equus; species Equus asinus. Next base: position 4,174,011 of record NW_027225523.1, read on the forward strand.
GACGTTCCCGGTAGGCTGTGAGAGCACGGTGCAGAGCCAGTTGTTTCCTTGTTTCCCAAACAGCTGGAAGCAAGACGCTTTGGGGCCTCTCTGCCCCTTTGGAAACAAGGCAGCACGTTGGGTCTGGCAGCTCTAGGGCAATGGAGCACAACCAGAGCCGAAGTTCTACTTCTTCCAGATCAGGCCTGCCTAGACAGTGCGTTTCCCAGGCCTTGATAAGAGATGTTCTCTTAGGCTATAAGAGCACTGGGCACAGCCAGTTGTTTCTTAGCTTCCCAAGAGGTGGAAGCAAGATGCTTTGGGGCCTCTCTCCCCCTTTGGAAACAAGGCAGCCCTTTGGGCCTTTCAGCTCTAGGGCAATGGAGCACACCCAGAGCAGAAGTTCTACCTCAGCCAGATCAGGCCTGCCAAGAAACTGCTTTTCACAGGCCTTCGTAAGAGGTGTTCCCGGAAGGCTGTAAGAGTACCTGGCAGAGCGAGTTGTTTCTTAGCTTCAAAAACAGCTGGAAGCAACATGATTTGGGGCCTCTCTCCCCCTTTGGAAACAAAGCAGCCTTTGTGCCTGGCAGCTCTAGGCCAAAGTAGCACACCCAGAGCACAAGTTCTACCTCAGCCAGATAAGGCCTGTCAAGAAGCTGCGTTTCACAGGCCTTTGTATGTGACGTTCCCGGTTGGCTTTGAGAGCACTGTGCAGAGCCAGTTGTTTTAGCTTCCCAGAGAGCAGGAAGCAAGATGCTTTGGGGCCTCTCTCACACTTTGGAAATAAAGGCAGCCCTTTGGGCCTGGCAGCCCTAGGCCAATGGAGTACACCCAGAGCAGAAGTTCTACCTCAGCCAGATCAGGCCTTCCAAGAAACTGCGTTTCACAGGCCTTTCAAAGACATGTTCCCGGTAGGCTGTAAGAGCACGGGGCAGAGCGAGTTGGTTCTTAGCTTCCCAGAGAGCTGGAAGCAAGATGCTTTGGGGCCTCTCTGCCCCTTTGCAAACAAGGCAGCACCTTGGGCCTGGCAGCTCTAGGCCAATGGAGCACACCCAGAGCAGAAGTTCTACTTCGGCCAGTTCAGGCCACCAACAAACTGCGTTTCACAGGCCTTGGTAAGAGATGTTCCCGGTAGGCTGTAAGAGCACTGGGCAACGCCAGATGTTTCTTAGCTTCCCGAAGAGCTGGAAGCAAGATGCTTTGGGGCCTCTCATCCCCTTTGCAAACAAGGCCGACCTTTGGGCCAGGCAGCTCTAGGCCAATGGAGCACACCCAGAGCAGAAGTTCTACCTCAGCCAGATAAGGCCTGCCAAGAAACTGCGTTTCAAAGGCTTTGGTAAGAGATGTTCCCGGTACTCTGTTAGAGCACTGGGCAGAGCCATTTGTTTCTTAGCTTCCCAAAGAGCTGGAAGCAAGATGCTTTGGTGGCTCCCTGCCCCTTTGCCAACAAGGGCGACCTTTGGGCCTTTCAGCTCTAGGCCAATGGAGCACACCCAGAGCAGAAGTCCTACTTCAGCCAGATCAGGCCTGCCAAGGAACTGCGTTTCAGAGGCCTTTGTATGTGACGTTCCCGGTAGGCTGTGAGAGCACGGTGCAGAGCCAGTTGTTTCCTTGTTTCCCAAACAGCTGGAAGCAAGACGCTTTGGGGCCTCTCTGCCCCTTTGGAAACAAGGCAGCACGTTGGGTCTGGCAGCTCTAGGGCAATGGAGCACAACCAGAGCCGAAGTTCTACTTCTTCCAGCTCAGGCCTGCCTAGACAGTGCGTTTCACAGGCCTTGATAAGAGATGTTCTCTTAGGCTATAAGAGCACTGGGCACAGCCAGTTGTTTCTTAGCTTCCCAAGAGGTGGAAGCAAGATGCTTTGGGGCCTCTCTCCCCCTTTGGAAACAAGGCAGCCCTTTGGGCCTTTCAGCTCTAGGGCAATGGAGCACACCCAGAGCAGAAGTTCTACCTCAGCCAGATCAGGCCTGCCAAGAAACTGCTTTTCACAGGCCTTCGTAAGAGGTGTTCCCGGAAGGCTGTAAGAGTACCTGGCAGAGCGAGTTGTTTCTTAGCTTCAAAAACAGCTGGAAGCAACATGATTTGGGGCCTCTCTCCCCCTTTGGAAACAAAGCAGCCTTTGTGCCTGGCAGCTCTAGGCCAAAGTAGCACACCCAGAGCACAAGTTCTACCTCAGCCAGATCAGGCCTTCCAAGAAACTGCGTCTCACAGGCCTTTCTCTGTCACGTTGCCGGTAGGCTGTGAGAGCACTGTGCAGAGCCAGTTGTTTCTTAGCTTCCCAAAGATTTGGAAGCAAGATGCTTTGGGGACTCTCAGCCCCTTTGGAAACAAGGCGGCCCTTTGGGCCTGGCAGCTCTAGGCCAAAGTAGCACGCCCAGAGCAGGAGTTCTACTTCAGCCAGATCAGGCCTCCCAAGAAACTGCGTTTCACAGGCCTTGGTAAGAGATGTTCCCGGTAGGCTGTGAGAGCACTGTGGAGAGCCAGTTGCTTTAGCTTCCCACAGAGCTGGAAGCAAGATGCCTTGGGGCCTCTCTCTCCCTTTGGACACAAGGCAGCCGTTTGGGCCTGGCAGCTCTAGGCCAATGGAGCACACCCACAGCAGAAGTTCTACTTCAGGCAGATCAGTCCTGCCCAGAAACTGCGTTTCACAGCCCTTGGTAAGAGATGTTCACGGTAGGCTGTGAGAGCACTGGGCAGAACCAGTTGTTTTTTAGCTTCCCAAAGTGCTGGAGGCAAGATGCTTTGGGGCCTCTCTCACCCTTTGGAAACAAGGCAGCCCTTAGGTCCTGGTAGCTCTAGGCCTATGTAGCACAACCAGAACAGAAGTTCTACTTCAGCCAGGTCAGGCCTGCCAAGAAACTGCGTTTCACAGGCCTTTCAAAGAGATGTTCTCTTAGGCTGTAAGAGCACTGGGCAGAGCCAGCTGTTTCTTAGCTTCCCGAAGAGCTGGGAGCAAGATGCTTTGGGTCCACTCTCCGTCTTTGGAAACAAGGCAGCCCTTTGGGCCTGGCAGCTCTAGGGCAATGGAGCACACCCAGAGCAGAAGTTCTACTTCAGCCAGATCAGGCCTGCCAGGAAACTGCGTTTCACAGGCCTTGGTAAGAGATGTTCCCGGTAGGCTGTAAGAGCACTGGGCAACGCCAGATGTTTCTTAGCTTCCCGAAGAGCTGGAAGCAAGATGCTTTGGGGCCTCTCATCCCCTTTGCAAACAAGGCGGCCCTATGGGCCAGGCAGCTCCAGGCCAATGGAGCACACCCAGAGCAGAAGTTCTACTTCGGCCAGTTCAGGCCACCAACAAACTGCGTTTCACAGGCCTTGGTAAGAGATGTTCCCGGTAGGCTGTAAGAGCACTGGGCAACGCCAGATGTTTCTTAGCTTCCCGAAGAGCTGGAAGCAAGATGCTTTGGGGCCTCTCATCCCCTTTGCAAACAAGGCCGACCTTTGGGCCAGGCAGCTCTAGGCCAATGGAGCACACCCAGAGCAGAAGTTCTACCTCAGCCAGATAAGGCCTGCCAAGAAACTGCGTTTCAAAGGCTTTGGTAAGAGATGTTCCCGGTACTCTGTTAGAGCACTGGGCAGAGCCATTTGTTTCTTAGCTTCCCAAAGAGCTGGAAGCAAGATGCTTTGGGGGCTCCCTGCCCCTTTGCCAACAAGGGCGACCTTTGGGCCTTTCAGCTCTAGGCCAATGGAGCACACCCAGAGCAGAAGTCCTACTTCAGCCAGATCAGGCCTGCCAAGGAACTGCGTTTCAGAGGCCTTTGTATGTGACGTTCCCGGTAGGCTGTGAGAGCACGGTGCAGAGCCAGTTGTTTCCTTGTTTCCCAAACAGCTGGAAGCAAGACGCTTTGGGGCCTCTCTGCCCCTTTGGAAACAAGGCAGCACGTTGGGTCTGGCAGCTCTAGGGCAATGGAGCACAACCAGAGCCGAAGTTCTACTTCTTCCAGATCAGGCCTGCCTAGACAGTGCGTTTCCCAGGCCTTGATAAGAGATGTTCTCTTAGGCTATAAGAGCACTGGGCACAGCCAGTTGTTTCTTAGCTTCCCAAGAGGTGGAAGCAAGATGCTTTGGGGCCTCTCTCCCCCTTTGGAAACAAGGCAGCCCTTTGGGCCTTTCAGCTCTAGGGCAATGGAGCACACCCAGAGCAGAAGTTCTACCTCAGCCAGATCAGGCCTGCCAAGAAACTGCTTTTCACAGGCCTTCGTAAGAGGTGTTCCCGGAAGGCTGTAAGAGTACCTGGCAGAGCGAGTTGTTTCTTAGCTTCAAAAACAGCTGGAAGCAACATGATTTGGGGCCTCTCTCCCCCTTTGGAAACAAAGCAGCCTTTGTGCCTGGCAGCTCTAGGCCAAAGTAGCACACCCAGAGCACAAGTTCTACCTCAGCCAGATAAGGCCTGTCAAGAAGCTGCGTTTCACAGGCCTTTGTATGTGACGTTCCCGGTTGGCTTTGAGAGCACTGTGCAGAGCCAGTTGTTTTAGCTTCCCAGAGAGCAGGAAGCAAGATGCTTTGGGGCCTCTCTCACACTTTGGAAATAAAGGCAGCCCTTTGGGCCTGGCAGCCCTAGGCCAATGGAGTACACCCAGAGCAGAAGTTCTACCTCAGCCAGATCAGGCCTTCCAAGAAACTGCGTCTCACAGGCCTTTCTCTGTCACGTTGCCGGTAGGCTGTGAGAGCACTGTGCAGAGCCAGTTGTTTCTTAGCTTCCCAAAGATTTGGAAGCAAGATGCTTTGGGGACTCTCAGCCCCTTTGGAAACAAGGCGGCCCTTTGGGCCTGGCAGCTCTAGGCCAAAGTAGCACGCCCAGAGCAGGAGTTCTACTTCAGCCAGATCAGGCCTGCCAAGAAACTGCGTTTCACAGGCCTTGGTAAGAGATGTTCCCGGTAGGCTGTGAGAGCACTGTGGAGAGCCAGTTGCTTTAGCTTCCCACAGAGCTGGAAGCAAGATGCCTTGGGGCCTCTCTCTCCCTTTGGACACAAGGCAGCCGTTTGGGCCTGGCAGCTCTAGGCCAATGGAGCACACCCAGAGCAGAAGTTCTACTTCGGCCAGTTCAGGCCACCAACAAACTGCGTTTCACAGGCCTTGGTAAGAGATGTTCCCGGTAGGCTGTAAGAGCACTGGGCAACGCCAGATGTTTCTTAGCTTCCCGAAGAGCTGGAAGCAAGATGCTTTGGGGCCTCTCATCCCCTTTGCAAACAAGGCCGACCTTTGGGCCAGGCAGCTCTAGGCCAATGGAGCACACCCAGAGCAGAAGTTCTACCTCAGCCAGATAAGGCCTGCCAAGAAACTGCGTTTCAAAGGCTTTGGTAAGAGATGTTCCCGGTACTCTGTTAGAGCACTGGGCAGAGCCATTTGTTTCTTAGCTTCCCAAAGAGCTGGAAGCAAGATGCTTTGGGGGCTCCCTGCCCCTTTGCCAACAAGGGCGACCTTTGGGCCTTTCAGCTCTAGGCCAATGGAGCACACCCAGAGCAGAAGTCCTACTTCAGCCAGATCAGGCCTGCCAAGGAACTGCGTTTCAGAGGCCTTTGTATGTGACGTTCCCGGTAGGCTGTGAGAGCACGGTGCAGAGCCAGTTGTTTCCTTGTTTCCCAAACAGCTGGAAGCAAGACGCTTTGGGGCCTCTCTGCCCCTTTGGAAACAAGGCAGCACGTTGGGTCTGGCAGCTCTAGGGCAATGGAGCACAACCAGAGCCGAAGTTCTACTTCTTCCAGATCAGGCCTGCCTAGACAGTGCGTTTCCCAGGCCTTGATAAGAGATGTTCTCTTAGGCTATAAGAGCACTGGGCACAGCCAGTTGTTTCTTAGCTTCCCAAGAGGTGGAAGCAAGATGCTTTGGGGCCTCTCTCCCCCTTTGGAAACAAGGCAGCCCTTTGGGCCTTTCAGCTCTAGGGCAATGGAGCACACCCAGAGCAGAAGTTCTACCTCAGCCAGATCAGGCCTGCCAAGAAACTGCTTTTCACAGGCCTTCATAAGAGGTGTTCCCGGAAGGCTGTAAGAGTACCTGGCAGAGCGAGTTGTTTCTTAGCTTCAAAAACAGCTGGAAGCAACATGATTTGGGGCCTCTCTCCCCCTTTGGAAACAAAGCAGCCTTTGTGCCTGGCAGCTCTAGGCCAAAGTAGCACACCCAGAGCAGAAGTTCTACCTCAGCCAGATCAGGCCTTCCAAGAAACTGCGTCTCACAGGCCTTTCTCTGTCACGTTGCCGGTAGGCTGTGAGAGCACTGTGCAGAGCCAGTTGTTTCTTAGCTTCCCAAAGATTTGGAAGCAAGATGCTTTGGGGACTCTCAGCCCCTTTGGAAACAAGGCGGCCCTTTGGGCCTGGCAGCTCTAGGCCAAAGTAGCACGCCCAGAGCAGGAGTTCTACTTCAGCCAGATCAGGCCTGCCAAGAAACTGCGTTTCACAGGCCTTGGTAAGAGATGTTCCCGGTAGGCTGTGAGAGCACTGTGGAGAGCCAGTTGCTTTAGCTTCCCACAGAGCTGGAAGCAAGATGCCTTGGGGCCTCTCTCTCCCTTTGGACACAAGGCAGCCGTTTGGGCCTGGCAGCTCTAGGCCAATGGAGCACACCCACAGCAGAAGTTCTACTTCAGGCAGATCAGTCCTGCCCAGAAACTGCGTTTCACAGCCCTTGGTAAGAGATGTTCACGGTAGGCTGTGAGAGCACTGGGCAGAACCAGTTGTTTTTTAGCTTCCCAAAGTGCTGGAGGCAAGATGCTTTGGGGCCTCTCTCACCCTTTGGAAACAAGGCAGCCCTTAGGTCCTGGTAGCTCTAGGCCTATGTAGCACAACCAGAACAGAAGTTCTACTTCAGCCAGGTCAGGCCTGCCAAGAAACTGCGTTTCACAGGCCTTTCAAAGAGATGTTCTCTTAGGCTGTAAGAGCACTGGGCAGAGCCAGCTGTTTCTTAGCTTCCCGAAGAGCTGGGAGCAAGATGCTTTGGGTCCACTCTCCGTCTTTGGAAACAAGGCAGCCCTTTGGGCCTGGCAGCTCTAGGGCAATGGAGCACACCCAGAGCAGAAGTTCTACTTCAGCCAGATCAGGCCTGCCAGGAAACTGCGTTTCACAGGCCTTGGTAAGAGATGTTCCCGGTAGGCTGTAAGAGCACTGGGCAGAGCCAGTTGTTTCTTACCTTCCTGAAAAGCTGGAAGCAAGATGCTTGGGACCCCTCTGCCCGTTTGGGAACAAGGCAGCCTTTTGGGTCGGGAAGCTCTAGGCCAATGGAGCACACGCAGAGCAGGAGTTCTACTTCAGCCTGATCAGGCCTGCAAAGAAACAGCGTTTGACAGGCCTTGGTAAGAGATGTTCGCGGTAGGTGTAAGAGCACTGGGCAGAGCCAGTTGTTTCTTAGCTTCGCAAAGACCGGGAAGCAAGATGCTTTGGGCCTCTCTGCCCCTTGGAAACAGGGCAGCACTTTGGGCCTGGCAGCTCTAGGGCAATGGAGCACACCCAGAGCCGGAGTTCTACTTCAGCCAGATGAGGCCTGCCAAGAAACTGCGTTTCACAGGCCTTTCAAAGACATGTTCCCGGTAGGCTGTAAGAGCACGGGGCAGAGCGAGTTGGTTCTTAGCTTCCCAGAGAGCTGGAAGCAAGATGCTTTGGGGCCTCTCTGCCCCTTTGGAAACAAGGCAGCACCTTGGGCCTGGCAGCTCTAGGCCAATGGAGCACACCCAGAGCAGAAGTTCTACTTCGGCCAGTTCAGGCCACCAACAAACTGCGTTTCACAGGCCTTGGTAAGAGATGTTCCCGGTAGGCTGTAAGAGCACTGGGCAACGCCAGATGTTTCTTAGCTTCCCGAAGAGCTGGAAGCAAGATGCTTTGGGGCCTCTCATCCCCTTTGCAAACAAGGCCGACCTTTGGGCCAGGCAGCTCTAGGCCAATGGAGCACACCCAGAGCAGAAGTTCTACCTCAGCCAGATAAGGCCTGCCAAGAAACTGCGTTTCAAAGGCTTTGGTAAGAGATGTTCCCGGTACTCTGTTAGAGCACTGGGCAGAGCCATTTGTTTCTTAGCTTCCCAAAGAGCTGGAAGCAAGATGCTTTGGGGGCTCCCTGCCCCTTTGCCAACAAGGGCGACCTTTGGGCCTTTCAGCTCTAGGCCAATGGAGCACACCCAGAGCAGAAGTCCTACTTCAGCCAGATCAGGCCTGCCAAGGAACTGCGTTTCAGAGGCCTTTGTATGTGACGTTCCCGGTAGGCTGTGAGAGCACGGTGCAGAGCCAGTTGTTTCCTTGTTTCCCAAACAGCTGGAAGCAAGACGCTTTGGGGCCTCTCTGCCCCTTTGGAAACAAGGCAGCACGTTGGGTCTGGCAGCTCTAGGGCAATGGAGCACAACCAGAGCCGAAGTTCTACTTCTTCCAGATCAGGCCTGCCTAGACAGTGCGTTTCCCAGGCCTTGATAAGAGATGTTCTCTTAGGCTATAAGAGCACTGGGCACAGCCAGTTGTTTCTTAGCTTCCCAAGAGGTGGAAGCAAGATGCTTTGGGGCCTCTCTCCCCCTTTGGAAACAAGGCAGCCCTTTGGGCCTTTCAGCTCTAGGGCAATGGAGCACACCCAGAGCAGAAGTTCTACCTCAGCCAGATCAGGCCTGCCAAGAAACTGCTTTTCACAGGCCTTCGTAAGAGGTGTTCCCGGAAGGCTGTAAGAGTACCTGGCAGAGCGAGTTGTTTCTTAGCTTCAAAAACAGCTGGAAGCAACATGATTTGGGGCCTCTCTCCCCCTTTGGAAACAAAGCAGCCTTTGTGCCTGGCAGCTCTAGGCCAAAGTAGCACACCCAGAGCACAAGTTCTACCTCAGCCAGATAAGGCCTGTCAAGAAGCTGCGTTTCACAGGCCTTTGTATGTGACGTTCCCGGTTGGCTTTGAGAGCACTGTGCAGAGCCAGTTGTTTTAGCTTCCCAGAGAGCAGGAAGCAAGATGCTTTGGGGCCTCTCTCACACTTTGGAAATAAAGGCAGCCCTTTGGGCCTGGCAGCCCTAGGCCAATGGAGTACACCCAGAGCAGAAGTTCTACCTCAGCCAGATCAGGCCTTCCAAGAAACTGCGTTTCACAGGCCTTTCAAAGACATGTTCCCGGTAGGCTGTAAGAGCACGGGGCAGAGCGAGTTGGTTCTTAGCTTCCCAGAGAGCTGGAAGCAAGATGCTTTGGGGCCTCTCTGCCCCTTTGGAAACAAGGCAGCACCTTGGGCCTGGCAGCTCTAGGCCAATGGAGCACACCCAGAGCAGAAGTTGTACTTCGGCCAGTTCAGGCCACCAACAAACTGCGTTTCACAGGCCTTGGTAAGAGATGTTCCCGGTAGGCTGTAAGAGCACTGGGCAACGCCAGATGTTTCTTAGCTTCCCGAAGAGCTGGAAGCAAGATGCTTTGGGGCCTCTCATCCCCTTTGCAAACAAGGCCGACCTTTGGGCCAGGCAGCTCTAGGCCAATGGAGCACACCCAGAGCAGAAGTTCTACCTCAGCCAGATAAGGCCTGCCAAGAAACTGCGTTTCAAAGGCTTTGGTAAGAGATGTTCCCGGTACTCTGTTAGAGCACTGGGCAGAGCCATTTGTTTCTTAGCTTCCCAAAGAGCTGGAAGCAAGATGCTTTGGTGGCTCCCTGCCCCTTTGCCAACAAGGGCGACCTTTGGGCCTTTCAGCTCTAGGCCAATGGAGCACACCCAGAGCAGAAGTTCTACTTCAGCCAGATCAGGCCTGCCAGGAAACTGCGTTTCACAGGCCTTGGTAAGAGATGTTCCCGGTAGGCTGTAAGAGCACTGGGCAGAGCCAGTTGTTTCTTACCTTCCTGAAAAGCTGGAAGCAAGATGCTTGGGACCCCTCTGCCCGTTTGGGAACAAGGCAGCCTTTTGGGTCGGGAAGCTCTAGGCCAATGGAGCACACGCAGAGCAGGAGTTCTACTTCAGCCTGATCAGGCCTGCAAAGAAACAGCGTTTGACAGGCCTTGGTAAGAGATGTTCCCGGTAGGTGTAAGAGCACTGGGCAGAGCCAGTTGTTTCTTAGCTTCGCAAAGACCGGGAAGCAAGATGCTTTGGGCCTCTCTGCCCCTTGGAAACAGGGCAGCACTTTGGGCCTGGCAGCTCTAGGGCAATGGAGCACACCCAGAGCCGGAGTTCTACTTCAGCCAGATGAGGCCTGCCAAGAAACTGCGTTTCACAGGCCTTTCAAAGACATGTTCCCGGTAGGCTGTAAGAGCACGGGGCAGAGCGAGTTGGTTCTTAGCTTCCCAGAGAGCTGGAAGCAAGATGCTTTGGGGCCTCTCTGCCCCTTTGGAAACAAGGCAGCACCTTGGGCCTGGCAGCTCTAGGCCAATGGAGCACACCCAGAGCAGAAGTTCTACTTCGGCCAGTTCAGGCCACCAACAAACTGCGTTTCACAGGCCTTGGTAAGAGATGTTCCCGGTAGGCTGTAAGAGCACTGGGCAACGCCAGATGTTTCTTAGCTTCCCGAAGAGCTGGAAGCAAGATGCTTTGGGGCCTCTCATCCCCTTTGCAAACAAGGCCGACCTTTGGGCCAGGCAGCTCTAGGCCAATGGAGCACACCCAGAGCAGAAGTTCTACCTCAGCCAGATAAGGCCTGCCAAGAAACTGCGTTTCAAAGGCTTTGGTAAGAGATGTTCCCGGTACTCTGTTAGAGCACTGGGCAGAGCCATTTGTTTCTTAGCTTTCCAAAGAGCTGGAAGCAAGATGCTTTGGGGGCTCCCTGCCCCTTTGCCAACAAGGGCGACCTTTGGGCCTTTCAGCTCTAGGCCAATGGAGCACACCCAGAGCAGAAGTCCTACTTCAGCCAGATCAGGCCTGCCAAGGAACTGCGTTTCAGAGGCCTTTGTATGTGACGTTCCCGGTAGGCTGTGAGAGCACGGTGCAGAGCCAGTTGTTTCCTTGTTTCCCAAACAGCTGGAAGCAAGACGCTTTGGGGCCTCTCTGCCCCTTTGGAAACAAGGCAGCACGTTGGGTCTGGCAGCTCTAGGGCAATGGAGCACAACCAGAGCCGAAGTTCTACTTCTTCCAGATCAGGCCTGCCTAGACAGTGCGTTTCACAGGCCTTGATAAGAGATGTTCTCTTAGGCTATAAGAGCACTGGGCACAGCCAGTTGTTTCTCAGCTTCCCAAGAGGTGGAAGCAAGATGCTTTGGGGCCTCTCTCCCCCTTTGGAAACAAGGCAGCCCTTTGGGCCTTTCAGCTCTAGGGCAATGGAGCACACCCAGAGCAGAAGTTCTACCTCAGCCAGATCAGGCCTGCCAAGAAACTGCTTTTCACAGGCCTTCGTAAGAGGTGTTCCCGGAAGGCTGTAAGAGTACCTGGCAGAGCGAGTTGTTTCTTAGCTTCAAAAACAGCTGGAAGCAACATGATTTGGGGCCTCTCTCCCCCTTTGGAAACAAAGCAGCCTTTGTGCCTGGCAGCTCTAGGCCAAAGTAGCACACCCAGAGCAGAAGTTCTACCTCAGCCAGATCAGGCCTTCCAAGAAACTGCGTCTCACAGGCCTTTCTCTGTCACGTTGCCGGTAGGCTGTGAGAGCACTGTGCAGAGCCAGTTGTTTCTTAGCTTCCCAAAGATTTGGAAGCAAGATGCTTTGGGGACTCTCAGCCCCTTTGGAAACAAGGCGGCCCTTTGGGCCTGGCAGCTCTAGGCCAAAGTAGCACGCCCAGAGCAGGAGTTCTACTTCAGCCAGATCAGGCCTGCCAAGAAACTGCGTTTCACAGGCCTTGGTAAGAGATGTTCCCGGTAGGCTGTGAGAGCACTGTGGAGAGCCAGTTGCTTTAGCTTCCCACAGAGCTGGAAGCAAGATGCCTTGGGGCCTCTCTCTCCCTTTGGACACAAGGCAGCCGTTTGGGCCTGGCAGCTCTAGGCCAATGGAGCACACCCACAGCAGAAGTTCTACTTCAGGCAGATCAGTCCTGCCCAGAAACTGCGTTTCACAGCCCTTGGTAAGAGATGTTCACGGTAGGCTGTGAGAGCACTGGGCAGAACCAGTTGTTTTTTAGCTTCCCAAAGTGCTGGAGGCAAGATGCTTTGGGGCCTCTCTCACCCTTTGGAAACAAGGCAGCCCTTAGGTCCTGGTAGCTCTAGGCCTATGTAGCACAACCAGAACAGAAGTTCTACTTCAGCCAGGTCAGGCCTGCCAAGAAACTGCGTTTCACAGGCCTTTCAAAGAGATGTTCTCTTAGGCTGTAAGAGCACTGGGCAGAGCCAGCTGTTTCTTAGCTTCCCGAAGAGCTGGGAGCAAGATGCTTTGGGTCCACTCTCCGTCTTTGGAAACAAGGCAGCCCTTTGGGCCTGGCAGCTCTAGGGCAATGGAGCACACCCAGAGCAGAAGTTCTACTTCAGCCAGATCAGGCCTGCCAGGAAACTGCGTTTCACAGGCCTTGGTAAGAGATGTTCCCGGTAGGCTGTAAGAGCACTGGGCAGAGCCAGTTGTTTCTTACCTTCCTGAAAAGCTGGAAGCAAGATGCTTGGGACCCCTCTGCCCGTTTGGGAACAAGGCAGCCTTTTGGGTCGGGAAGCTCTAGGCCAATGGAGCACACGCAGAGCAGGAGTTCTACTTCAGCCTGATCAGGCCTGCAAAGAAACAGCGTTTGACAGGCCTTGGTAAGAGATGTTCCCGGTAGGTGTAAGAGCACTGGGCAGAGCCAGTTGTTTCTTAGCTTCGCAAAGACCGGGAAGCAAGATGCTTTGGGCCTCTCTGCCCCTTGGAAACAGGGCAGCACTTTGGGCCTGGCAGCCCTAGGGCAATGGAGCACACCCAGAGCCGGAGTTCTACTTCAGCCAGATGAGGCCTGCCAAGAAACTGCGTTTCACAGGCCTTTCAAAGACATGTTCCCGGCAGGCTGTAAGAGCACGGGGCAGAGCGAGTTGGTTCTTAGCTTCCCAGAGAGCTGGAAGCAAGATGCTTTGGGGCCTCTCTGCCCCTTTGGAAACAAGGCAGCACCTTGGGCCTGGCAGCTCTAGGACAATGGAGCACACCCAGAGCAGAAGTTCTACTTCAGCCAAATCAGGCCTGCCAGGAAACGGCGTTTCACAGGCCTTGGTAAGAGATGTTCCCGGTAGGCTGTAAGAGCACTGGGCAACGCCAGATGTTTCTTAGCTTCCCGAAGAGCTGGAAGCGAGAAGCTTTGGTGCCACTCTCTCACTTTGGACTCAAGGCAGCCCTTTGGGGCAGGTAGCTCTAGGCCAGTGGAGCACACCCAGAGCAGAAGTTCTACTTCGGCCAGTTCAGGCCACCAACAAACTGCGTTTCACAGGCCTTGGTAAGAGATGTTCCCGGTAGGCTGTAAGAGCACTGGGCAACGCCAGATGTTTCTTAGCTTCCCGAAGAGCTGGAAGCAAGATGCTTTGGGGCCTCTCATCCCCTTTGCAAACAAGGCGGCCCTATGGGCCAGGCAGCTCCAGGCCAATGGAGCACACCCAGAGCAGAAGTTCTACTTCGGCCAGTTCAGGCCACCAACAAACTGCGTTTCACAGGCCTTGGTAAGAGATGTTCCCGGTAGGCTGTAAGAGCACTGGGCAACGCCAGATGTTTCTTAGCTTCCCGAAGAGCTGGAAGCAAGATGCTTTGGGGCCTCTCATCCCCTTTGCAAACAAGGCCGACCTTTGGGCCAGGCAGCTCTAGGCCAATGGAGCACACCCAGAGCAGAAGTTCTACCTCAGCCAGATAAGGCCTGCCAAGAAACTGCGTTTCAAAGGCTTTGGTAAGAGATGTTCCCGGTACTCTGTTAGAGCACTGGGCAGAGCCATTTGTTTCTTAGCTTCCCAAAGAGCTGGAAGCAAGATGCTTTGGGGGCTCCCTGCCCCTTTGCCAACAAGGGCGACCTTTGGGCCTTTCAGCTCTAGGCCAATGGAGCACACCCAGAGCAGAAGTCCTACTTCAGCCAGATCAGGCCTGCCAAGGAACTGTGTTTCAGAGGCCTTTGTATGTGACGTTCCCGGTAGGCTGTGAGAGCACGGTGCAGAGCCAGTTGTTTCCTTGTTTCCCAAACAGCTGGAAGCAAGACGCTTTGGGGCCTCTCTGCCCCTTTGGAAACAAGGCAGCACGTTGGGTCTGGCAGCTCTAGGGCAATGGAGCACAACCAGAGCCGAAGTTCTACTTCTTCCAGATCAGGCCTGCCTAGACAGTGCGTTTCACAGGCCTTGATAAGAGATGTTCTCTTAGGCTATAAGAGCACTGGGCACAGCCAGTTGTTTCTTAGCTTCCCAAGAGGTGGAAGCAAGATGCTTTGGGGCCTCTCTCCCCCTTTGGAAACAAGGCAGCCCTTTGGGCCTTTCAGCTCTAGGGCAATGGAGCACACCCAGAGCAGAAGTTCTACCTCAGCCAGATCAGGCCTGCCAAGAAACTGCTTTTCACAGGCCTTCGTAAGAGGTGTTCCCGGAAGGCTGTAAGAGTACCTGGCAGAGCGAGTTGTTTCTTAGCTTCAAAAACAGCTGGAAGCAACATGATTTGGGGCCTCTCTCCCCCTTTGGAAACAAAGCAGCCTTTGTGCCTGGCAGCTCTAGGCCAAAGTAGCACACCCAGAGCAGAAGTTCTACCTCAGCCAGATCAGGCCTTCCAAGAAACTGCGTCTCACAGGCCTTTCTCTGTCACGTTGCCGGTAGGCTGTGAGAGCACTGTGCAGAGCCAGTTGTTTCTTAGCTTCCCAAAGATTTGGAAGCAAGATGCTTTGGGGACTCTCAGCCCCTTTGGAAACAAGGCGGCCCTTTGGGCCTGGCAGCTCTAGGCCAAAGTAGCACGCCCAGAGCAGGAGTTCTACTTCAGCCAGATCAGGCCTGCCAAGAAACTGCGTTTCACAGGCCTTGGTAAGAGATGTTCCCGGTAGGCTGTGAGAGCACTGTGGAGAGCCAGTTGCTTTAGCTTCCCACAGAGCTGGAAGCAAGATGCCTTGGGGCCTCTCTCTCCCTTTGGACACAAGGCAGCCGTTTGGGCCTGGCAGCTCTAGGCCAATGGAGCACACCCACAGCAGAAGTTCTACTTCAGGCAGATCAGTCCTGCCCAGAAACTGCGTTTCACAGCCCTTGGTAAGAGATGTTCACGGTAGGCTGTGAGAGCACTGGGCAGAACCAGTTGTTTTTTAGCTTCCCAAAGTGCTGGAGGCAAGATGCTTTGGGGCCTCTCTCACCCTTTGGAAACAAGGCAGCCCTTAGGTCCTGGTAGCTCTAGGCCTATGTAGCACAACCAGAACAGAAGTTCTACTTCAGCCAGGTCAGGCCTGCCAAGAAACTGCGTTTCACAGGCCTTTCAAAGACATGTTCTCTTAGGCTGTAAGAGCACTGGGCAGAGCCAGCTGTTTCTTAGCTTCCCGAAGAGCTGGGAGCAAGATGCTTTGGGTCCACTCTCCGTCTTTGGAAACAAGGCAGCCCTTTGGGCCTGGCAGCTCTAGGGCAATGGAGCACACCCAGAGCAGAAGTTCTACTTCAGCCAGATCAGGCCTGCCAGGAAACTGCGTTTCACAGGCCTTGGTAAGAGATGTTCCCGGTAGGCTGTAAGAGCACTGGGCAGAGCCAGTTGTTTCTTACCTTCCTGAAAAGCTGGAAGCAAGATGCTTGGGACCCCTCTGCCCGTTTGGGAACAAGGCAGCCTTTTGGGTCGGGAAGCTCTAGGCCAATGGAGCACACGCAGAGCAGGAGTTCTACTTCAGCCTGATCAGGCCTGCAAAGAAACAGCGTTTGACAGGCCTTGGTAAGAGATGTTCCTGGTAGGTGTAAGAGCACTGGGCAGAGCCAGTTGTTTCTTAGCTTCGCAAAGACCGGGAAGCAAGATGCTTTGGGCCTCTCTGCCCCTTGGAAACAGGGCAGCACTTGGGGCCTGGCAGCTCTAGGGCAATGGAGCACACCCAGAGCCGGAGTTCTACTTCAGCCAGATGAGGCCTGCCAAGAAACTGCGTTTCACAGGCCTTTCAAAGACATGTTCCCGGTAGGCTGTAAGAGCACGGGGCAGAGCGAGTTGGTTCTTAGCTTCCCAGAGAGCTGGAAGCAAGATGCTTTGGGGCCTCTCTGCCCCTTTGCAAACAAGGCAGCACCTTGGGCCTGGCAGCTCTAGGCCAATGGAGCACACCCAGAGCAGAAGTTCTACTTCGGCCAGTTCAGGCCACCAACAAACTGCGTTTCACAGGCCTTGGTAAGAGATGTTCCCGGTAGGCTGTAAGAGCACTGGGCAACGCCAGATGTTTCTTAGCTTCCCGAAGAGCTGGAAGCAAGATGCTTTGGGGCCTCTCATCCCCTTTGCAAACAAGGCCGACCTTTGGGCCAGGCAGCTCTAGGCCAATGGAGCACACCCAGAGCAGAAGTTCTACCTCAGCCAGATAAGGCCTGCCAAGAAACTGCGTTTCAAAGGCTTTGGTAAGAGATGTTCCCGGTACTCTGTTAGAGCACTGGGCAGAGCCATTTGTTTCTTAGCTTCCCAAAGAGCTGGAAGCAAGATGCTTTGGGGGCTCCCTGCCCCTTTGCCAACAAGGGCGACCTTTGGGCCTTTCAGCTCTAGGCCAATGGAGCACACCCAGAGCAGAAGTCCTACTTCAGCCAGATCAGGCCTGCCAAGGAACTGCGTTTCAGAGGCCTTTGTATGTGACGTTCCCGGTAGGCTGTGAGAGCACGGTGCAGAGCCAGTTGTTTCCTTGTTTCCCAAACAGCTGGAAGCAAGACGCTTTGGGGCCTCTCTGCCCCTTTGGAAACAAGGCAGCACGTTGGGTCTGGCAGCTCTAGGGCAATGGAGCACAACCAGAGCCGAAGTTCTACTTCTTCCAGATCAGGCCTGCCTAGACAGTGCGTTTCCCAGGCCTTGATAAGAGATGTTCTCTTAGGCTATAAGAGCACTGGGCACAGCCAGTTGTTTCTTAGCTTCCCAAGAGGTGGAAGCAAGATGCTTTGGGGCCTCTCTCCCCCTTTGGAAACAAGGCAGCCCTTTGGGCCTTTCAGCTCTAGGGCAATGGAGCACACCCAGAGCAGAAGTTCTACCTCAGCCAGATCAGGCCTGCCAAGAAACTGCTTTTCACAGGCCTTCATAAGAGGTGTTCCCGGAAGGCTGTAAGAGTACCTGGCAGAGCGAGTTGTTTCTTAGCTTCAAAAACAGCTGGAAGCAACATGATTTGGGGCCTCTCTCCCCCTTTGGAAACAAAGCAGCCTTTGTGCCTGGCAGCTCTAGGCCAAAGTAGCACACCCAGAGCACAAGTTCTACCTCAGCCAGATAAGGCCTGTCGAGAAGCTGCGTTTCACAGGCCTTTGTATGTGACGTTCCCGGTTGGCTTTGAGAGCACTGTGCAGAGCCAGTTGTTTTAGCTTCCCAGAGAGCAGGAAGCAAGATGCTTTGGGGCCTCTCTCACACTTTGGAAATAAAGGCAGCCCTTTGGGCCTGGCAGCCCTAGGCCAATGGAGTACACCCAGAGCAGAAGTTCTACCTCAGCCAGATCAGGCCTTCCAAGAAACTGCGTCTCACAGGCCTTTCTCTGTCACGTTGCCGGTAGGCTGTGAGAGCACTGTGCAGAGCCAGTAGTTTCTTAGCTTCCCAAAGATTTGGAAGCAAGATGCTTTGGGGACTCTCAGCCCCTTTGGAAACAAGGCGGCCCTTTGGGCCTGGCAGCTCTAGGCCAAAGTAGCACGCCCAGAGCAGGAGTTCTACTTCAGCCAGATCAGGCCTGCCAAGAAACTGCGTTTCACAGGCCTTGGTAAGAGATGTTCCCGGTAGGCTGTGAGAGCACTGTGGAGAGCCAGTTGCTTTAGCTTCCCACAGAGCTGGAAGCAAGATGCCTTGGGGCCTCTCTCTCCCTTTGGACACAAGGCAGCCGTTTGGGCCTGGCAGCTCTAGGCCAATGGAGCACACCCACAGCAGAAGTTCTACTTCAGGCAGATCAGTCCTGCCCAGAAACTGCGTTTCACAGCCCTTGGTAAGAGATGTTCACGGTAGGCTGTGAGAGCACTGGGCAGAACCAGTTGTTTTTTAGCTTCCCAAAGTGCTGGAGGCAAGATGCTTTGGGGCCTCTCTCACCCTTTGGAAACAAGGCAGCCCTTAGGTCCTGGTAGCTCTAGGCCTATGTAGCACAACCAGAACAGAAGTTCTACTTCAGCCAGGTCAGGCCTGCCAAGAAACTGCGTTTCACAGGCCTTTCAAAGAGATGTTCTCTTAGGCTGTAAGAGCACTGGGCAGAGCCAGCTGTTTCTTAGCTTCCCGAAGAGCTGGGAGCAAGATGCTTTGGGTCCACTCTCCGTCTTTGGAAACAAGGCAGCCCTTTGGGCCTGGCAGCTCTAGGGCAATGGAGCACACCCAGAGCAGAAGTTCTACTTCAGCCAGATCAGGCCTGCCAGGAAACTGCGTTTCACAGGCCTTGGTAAGAGATGTTCCCGGTAGGCTGTAAGAGCACTGGGCAACGCCAGATGTTTCTTAGCTTCCCGAAGAGCTGGAAGCAAGATGCTTTGGGGCCTCTCATCCCCTTTGCAAACAAGGCGGCCCTATGGGCCAGGCAGCTCCAGGCCAATGGAGCACACCCAGAGCAGAAGTTCTACTTCGGCCAGTTCAGGCCACCAACAAACTGCGTTTCACAGGCCTTGGTAAGAGATGTTCCCGGTAGGCTGTAAGAGCACTGGGCAACGCCAGATGTTTCTTAGCTTCCCGAAGAGCTGGAAGCAAGATGCTTTGGGGCCTCTCATCCCCTTTGCAAACAAGGCCGACCTTTGGGCCAGGCAGCTCTAGGCCAATGGAGCACACCCAGAGCAGAAGTTCTACCTCAGCCAGATAAGGCCTGCCAAGAAACTGCGTTTCAAAGGCTTTGGTAAGAGATGTTCCCGGTACTCTGTTAGAGCACTGGGCAGAGCCATTTGTTTCTTAGCTTCCCAAAGAGCTGGAAGCAAGATGCTTTGGGGGCTCCCTGCCCCTTTGCCAACAAGGGCGACCTTTGGGCCTTTCAGCTCTAGGCCAATGGAGCACACCCAGAGCAGAAGTCCTACTTCAGCCAGATCAGGCCTGCCAAGGAACTGCGTTTCAGAGGCCTTTGTATGTGACGTTCCCGGTAGGCTGTGAGAGCACGGTGCAGAGCCAGTTGTTTCCTTGTTTCCCAAACAGCTGGAAGCAAGACGCTTTGGGGCCTCTCTGCCCCTTTGGAAACAAGGCAGCACGTTGGGTCTGGCAGCTCTAGGGCAATGGAGCACAACCAGAGCCGAAGTTCTACTTCTTCCAGATCAGGCCTGCCTAGACAGTGCGTTTCACAGGCCTTGATAAGAGATGTTCTCTTAGGCTATAAGAGCACTGGGCACAGCCAGTTGTTTCTTAGCTTCCCAAGAGGTGGAAGCAAGATGCTTTGGGGCCTCTCTCCCCCTTTGGAAACAAGGCAGCCCTTTGGGCCTTTCAGCTCTAGGGCAATGGAGCACACCCAGAGCAGAAGTTCTACCTCAGCCAGATCAGGCCTGCCAAGAAACTGCTTTTCACAGGCCTTCGTAAGAGGTGTTCCCGGAAGGCTGTAAGAGTACCTGGCAGAGCGAGTTGTTTCTTAGCTTCAAAAACAGCTGGAAGCAACATGATTTGGGGCCTCTCTCCCCCTTTGGAAACAAAGCAGCCTTTGTGCCTGGCAGCTCTAGGCCAAAGTAGCACACCCAGAGCACAAGTTCTACCTCAGCCAGATAAGGCCTGTCAAGAAGCTGCGTTTCACAGGCCTTTGTATGTGACGTTCCCGGTTGGCTTTGAGAGCACTGTGCAGAGCCAGTTGTTTTAGCTTCCCAGAGAGCAGGAAGCAAGATGCTTTGGGGCCTCTCTCACACTTTGGAAATAAAGGCAGCCCTTTGGGCCTGGCAGCCCTAGGCCAATGGAGTACACCCAGAGCAGAAGTTCTACCTCAGCCAGATCAGGCCTTCCAAGAAACTGCGTCTCACAGGCCTTTCTCTGTCACGTTGCCGGTAGGCTGTGAGAGCACTGTGCAGAGCCAGTAGTTTCTTAGCTTCCCAAAGATTTGGAAGCAAGATGCTTTGGGGACTCTCAGCCCCTTTGGAAACAAGGCGGCCCTTTGGGCCTGGCAGCTCTAGGCCAAAGTAGCACGCCCAGAGCAGGAGTTCTACTTCAGCCAGATCAGGCCTGCCAAGAAACTGCGTTTCACAGGCCTTGGTAAGAGATGTTCCCGGTAGGCTGTGAGAGCACTGTGGAGAGCCAGTTGCTTTAGCTTCCCACAGAGCTGGAAGCAAGATGCCTTGGGGCCTCTCTCTCCCTTTGGACACAAGGCAGCCGTTTGGGCCTGGCAGCTCTAGGCCAATGGAGCACACCCACAGCAGAAGTTCTACTTCAGGCAGATCAGTCCTGCCCAGAAACTGCGTTTCACAGCCCTTGGTAAGAGATGTTCACGGTAGGCTGTGAGAGCACTGGGCAGAACCAGTTGTTTTTTAGCTTCCCAAAGTGCTGGAGGCAAGATGCTTTGGGGCCTCTCTCACCCTTTGGAAACAAGGCAGCCCTTAGGTCCTGGTAGCTCTAGGCCTATGTAGCACAACCAGAACAGAAGTTCTACTTCAGCCAGGTCAGGCCTGCCAAGAAACTGCGTTTCACAGGCCTTTCAAAGAGATGTTCTCTTAGGCTGTAAGAGCACTGGGCAGAGCCAGCTGTTTCTTAGCTTCCCGAAGAGCTGGGAGCAAGATGCTTTGGGTCCACTCTCCGTCTTTGGAAACAAGGCAGCCCTTTGGGCCTGGCAGCTCTAGGGCAATGGAGCACACCCAGAGCAGAAGTTCTACTTCAGCCAGATCAGGCCTGCCAGGAAACTGCGTTTCACAGGCCTTGGTAAGAGATGTTCCCGGTAGGCTGTAAGAGCACTGGGCAGAGCCAGTTGTTTCTTACCTTCCTGAAAAGCTGGAAGCAAGATGCTTGGGACCCCTCTGCCCGTTTGGGAACAAGGCAGCCTTTTGGGTCGGGAAGCTCTAGGCCAATGGAGCACACGCAGAGCAGGAGTTCTACTTCAGCCTGATCAGGCCTGCAAAGAAACAGCGTTTGACAGGCCTTGGTAAGAGATGTTCCCGGTAGGTGTAAGAGCACTGGGCAGAGCCAGTTGTTTCTTAGCTTCGCAAAGACCGGGAAGCAAGATGCTTTGGGCCTCTCTGCCCCTTGGAAACAGGGCAGCACTTGGGGCCTGGCAGCTCTAGGGCAATGGAGCACACCCAGAGCCGGAGTTCTACTTCAGCCAGATGAGGCCTGCCAAGAAACTGCGTTTCACAGGCCTTTCAAAGACATGTTCCCGGTAGGCTGTAAGAGCACGGGGCAGAGCGAGTTGGTTCTTAGCTTCCCAGAGAGCTGGAAGCAAGATGCTTTGGGGCCTCTCTGCCCCTTTGCAAACAAGGCAGCACCTTGGGCCTGGCAGCTCTAGGCCAATGGAGCACACCCAGAGCAGAAGTTCTACTTCGGCCAGTTCAGGCCACCAACAAACTGCGTTTCACAGGCCTTGGTAAGAGATGTTCCCGGTAGGCTGTAAGAGCACTGGGCAACGCCAGATGTTTCTTAGCTTCCCGAAGAGCTGGAAGCAAGATGCTTTGGGGCCTCTCATCCCCTTTGCAAACAAGGCCGACCTTTGGGCCAGGCAGCTCTAGGCCAATGGAGCACACCCAGAGCAGAAGTTCTACCTCAGCCAGATAAGGCCTGCCAAGAAACTGCGTTTCAAAGGCTTTGGTAAGAGATGTTCCCGGTACTCTGTTAGAGCACTGGGCAGAGCCATTTGTTTCTTAGCTTCCCAAAGAGCTGGAAGCAAGATGCTTTGGGGGCTCCCTGCCCCTTTGCCAACAAGGGCGACCTTTGGGCCTTTCAGCTCTAGGCCAATGGAGCACACCCAGAGCAGAAGTCCTACTTCAGCCAGATCAGGCCTGCCAAGGAACTGCGTTTCAGAGGCCTTTGTATGTGACGTTCCCGGTAGGCTGTGAGAGCACGGTGCAGAGCCAGTTGTTTCCTTGTTTCCCAAACAGCTGGAAGCAAGACGCTTTGGGGCCTCTCTGCCCCTTTGGAAACAAGGCAGCACGTTGGGTCTGGCAGCTCTAGGGCAATGGAGCACAACCAGAGCCGAAGTTCTACTTCTTCCAGATCAGGCCTGCCTAGACAGTGCGTTTCCCAGGCCTTGATAAGAGATGTTCTCTTAGGCTATAAGAGCACTGGGCACAGCCAGTTGTTTCTTAGCTTCCCAAGAGGTGGAAGCAAGATGCTTTGGGGCCTCTCTCCCCCTTTGGAAACAAGGCAGCCCTTTGGGCCTTTCAGCTCTAGGGCAATGGAGCACACCCAGAGCAGAAGTTCTACCTCAGCCAGATCAGGCCTGCCAAGAAACTGCTTTTCACAGGCCTTCGTAAGAGGTGTTCCCGGAAGGCTGTAAGAGTACCTGGCAGAGCGAGTTGTTTCTTAGCTTCAAAAACAGCTGGAAGCAACATGATTTGGGGCCTCTCTCCCCCTTTGGAAACAAAGCAGCCTTTGTGCCTGGCAGCTCTAGGCCAAAGTAGCACACCCAGAGCACAAGTTCTACCTCAGCCAGATAAGGCCTGTCAAGAAGCTGCGTTTCACAGGCCTTTGTATGTGACGTTCCCGGTTGGCTTTGAGAGCACTGTGCAGAGCCAGTTGTTTTAGCTTCCCAGAGAGCAGGAAGCAAGATGCTTTGGGGCCTCTCTCACACTTTGGAAATAAAGGCAGCCCTTTGGGCCTGGCAGCCCTAGGCCAATGGAGTACACCCAGAGCAGAAGTTCTACCTCAGCCAGATCAGGCCTTCCAAGAAACTGCGTCTCACAGGCCTTTCTCTGTCACGTTGCCGGTAGGCTGTGAGAGCACTGTGCAGAGCCAGTTGTTTCTTAGCTTCCCAAAGATTTGGAAGCAAGATGCTTTGGGGACTCTCAGCCCCTTTGGAAACAAGGCGGCCCTTTGGGCCTGGCAGCTCTAGGCCAAAGTAGCACGCCCAGAGCAGGAGTTCTACTTCAGCCAGATCAGGCCTGCCAAGAAACTGCGTTTCACAGGCCTTGGTAAGAGATGTTCCCGGTAGGCTGTGAGAGCACTGTGGAGAGCCAGTTGCTTTAGCTTCCCACAGAGCTGGAAGCAAGATGCCTTGGGGCCTCTCTCTCCCTTTGGACACAAGGCAGCCGTTTGGGCCTGGCAGCTCTAGGCCAATGGAGCACACCCAGAGCAGAAGTTCTACTTCGGCCAGTTCAGGCCACCAACAAACTGCGTTTCACAGGCCTTGGTAAGAGATGTTCCCGGTAGGCTGTAAGAGCACTGGGCAACGCCAGATGTTTCTTAGCTTCCCGAAGAGCTGGAAGCAAGATGCTTTGGGGCCTCTCATCCCCTTTGCAAACAAGGCCGACCTTTGGGCCAGGCAGCTCTAGGCCAATGGAGCACACCCAGAGCAGAAGTTCTACCTCAGCCAGATAAGGCCTGCCAAGAAACTGCGTTTCAAAGGCTTTGGTAAGAGATGTTCCCGGTACTCTGTTAGAGCACTGGGCAGAGCCATTTGTTTCTTAGCTTCCCAAAGAGCTGGAAGCAAGATGCTTTGGGGGCTCCCTGCCCCTTTGCCAACAAGGGCGACCTTTGGGCCTTTCAGCTCTAGGCCAATGGAGCACACCCAGAGCAGAAGTCCTACTTCAGCCAGATCAGGCCTGCCAAGGAACTGCGTTTCAGAGGCCTTTGTATGTGACGTTCCCGGTAGGCTGTGAGAGCACGGTGCAGAGCCAGTTGTTTCCTTGTTTCCCAAACAGCTGGAAGCAAGACGCTTTGGGGCCTCTCTGCCCCTTTGGAAACAAGGCAGCACGTTGGGTCTGGCAGCTCTAGGGCAATGGAGCACAACCAGAGCCGAAGTTCTACTTCTTCCAGATCAGGCCTGCCTAGACAGTGCGTTTCCCAGGCCTTGATAAGAGATGTTCTCTTAGGCTATAAGAGCACTGGGCACAGCCAGTTGTTTCTTAGCTTCCCAAGAGGTGGAAGCAAGATGCTTTGGGGCCTCTCTCCCCCTTTGGAAACAAGGCAGCCCTTTGGGCCTTTCAGCTCTAGGGCAATGGAGCACACCCAGAGCAGAAGTTCTACCTCAGCCAGATCAGGCCTGCCAAGAAACTGCTTTTCACAGGCCTTCGTAAGAGGTGTTCCCGGAAGGCTGTAAGAGTACCTGGCAGAGCGAGTTGTTTCTTAGCTTCAAAAACAGCTGGAAGCAACATGATTTGGGGCCTCTCTCCCCCTTTGGAAACAAAGCAGCCTTTGTGCCTGGCAGCTCTAGGCCAAAGTAGCACACCCAGAGCACAAGTTCTACCTCAGCCAGATAAGGCCTGTCAAGAAGCTGCGTTTCACAGGCCTTTGTATGTGACGTTCCCGGTTGGCTTTGAGAGCACTGTGCAGAGCCAGTTGTTTTAGCTTCCCAGAGAGCAGGAAGCAAGATGCTTTGGGGCCTCTCTCACACTTTGGAAATAAAGGCAGCCCTTTGGGCCTGGCAGCCCTAGGCCAATGGAGTACACCCAGAGCAGAAGTTCTACCTCAGCCAGATCAGGCCTTCCAAGAAACTGCGTCTCACAGGCCTTTCTCTGTCACGTTGCCGGTAGGCTGTGAGAGCACTGTGCAGAGCCAGTTGTTTCTTAGCTTCCCAAAGATTTGGAAGCAAGATGCTTTGGGGACTCTCAGCCCCTTTGGAAACAAGGCGGCCCTTTGGGCCTGGCAGCTCTAGGCCAAAGTAGCACGCCCAGAGCAGGAGTTCTACTTCAGCCAGATCAGGCCTGCCAAGAAACTGCGTTTCACAGGCCTTGGTAAGAGATGTTCCCGGTAGGCTGTGAGAGCACTGTGGAGAGCCAGTTGCTTTAGCTTCCCACAGAGCTGGAAGCAAGATGCCTTGGGGCCTCTCTCTCCCTTTGGACACAAGGCAGCCGTTTGGGCCTGGCAGCTCTAGGCCAATGGAGCACACCCAGAGCAGAAGTTCTACTTCGGCCAGTTCAGGCCACCAACAAACTGCGTTTCACAGGCCTTGGTAAGAGATGTTCCCGGTAGGCTGTAAGAGCACTGGGCAACGCCAGATGTTTCTTAGCTTCCCGAAGAGCTGGAAGCAAGATGCTTTGGGGCCTCTCATCCCCTTTGCAAACAAGGCCGACCTTTGGGCCAGGCAGCTCTAGGCCAATGGAGCACACCCAGAGCAGAAGTTCTACCTCAGCCAGATAAGGCCTGCCAAGAAACTGCGTTTCAAAGGCTTTGGTAAGAGATGTTCCCGGTACTCTGTTAGAGCACTGGGCAGAGCCATTTGTTTCTTAGCTTCCCAAAGAGCTGGAAGCAAGATGCTTTGGGGGCTCCCTGCCCCTTTGCCAACAAGGGCGACCTTTGGGCCTTTCAGCTCTAGGCCAATGGAGCACACCCAGAGCAGAAGTCCTACTTCAGCCAGATCAGGCCTGCCAAGGAACTGCGTTTCAGAGGCCTTTGTATGTGACGTTCCCGGTAGGCTGTGAGAGCACGGTGCAGAGCCAGTTGTTTCCTTGTTTCCCAAACAGCTGGAAGCAAGACGCTTTGGGGCCTCTCTGCCCCTTTGGAAACAAGGCAGCACGTTGGGTCTGGCAGCTCTAGGGCAATGGAGCACAACCAGAGCCGAAGTTCTACTTCTTCCAGATCAGGCCTGCCTAGACAGTGCGTTTCCCAGGCCTTGATAAGAGATGTTCTCTTAGGCTATAAGAGCACTGGGCACAGCCAGTTGTTTCTTAGCTTCCCAAGAGGTGGAAGCAAGATGCTTTGGGGCCTCTCTCCCCCTTTGGAAACAAGGCAGCCCTTTGGGCCTTTCAGCTCTAGGGCAATGGAGCACACCCAGAGCAGAAGTTCTACCTCAGCCAGATCAGGCCTGCCAAGAAACTGCTTTTCACAGGCCTTCGTAAGAGGTGTTCCCGGAAGGCTGTAAGAGTACCTGGCAGAGCGAGTTGTTTCTTAGCTTCAAAAACAGCTGGAAGCAACATGATTTGGGGCCTCTCTCCCCCTTTGGAAACAAAGCAGCCTTTGTGCCTGGCAGCTCTAGGCCAAAGTAGCACACCCAGAGCAGAAGTTCTACCTCAGCCAGATCAGGCCTTCCAAGAAACTGCGTCTCACAGGCCTTTCTCTGTCACGTTGCCGGTAGGCTGTGAGAGCACTGTGCAGAGCCAGTTGTTTCTTAGCTTCCCAAAGATTTGGAAGCAAGATGCTTTGGGGACTCTCAGCCCCTTTGGAAACAAGGCGGCCCTTTGGGCCTGGCAGCTCTAGGCCAAAGTAGCACGCCCAGAGCAGGAGTTCTACTTCAGCCAGATCAGGCCTGCCAAGAAACTGCGTTTCACAGGCCTTGGTAAGAGATGTTCCCGGTAGGCTGTGAGAGCACTGTGGAGAGCCAGTTGCTTTAGCTTCCCACAGAGCTGGAAGCAAGATGCCTTGGGGCCTCTCTCTCCCTTTGGACACAAGGCAGCCGTTTGGGCCTGGCAGCTCTAGGCCAATGGAGCACACCCACAGCAGAAGTTCTACTTCAGGCAGATCAGTCCTGCCCAGAAACTGCGTTTCACAGCCCTTGGTAAGAGATGTTCACGGTAGGCTGTGAGAGCACTGGGCAGAACCAGTTGTTTTTTAGCTTCCCAAAGTGCTGGAGGCAAGATGCTTTGGGGCCTCTCTCACCCTTTGGAAACAAGGCAGCCCTTAGGTCCTGGTAGCTCTAGGCCTATGTAGCACAACCAGAACAGAAGTTCTACTTCAGCCAGGTCAGGCCTGCCAAGAAACTGCGTTTCACAGGCCTTTCAAAGAGATGTTCTCTTAGGCTGTAAGAGCACTGGGCAGAGCCAGCTGTTTCTTAGCTTCCCGAAGAGCTGGGAGCAAGATGCTTTGGGTCCACTCTCCGTCTTTGGAAACAAGGCAGCCCTTTGGGCCTGGCAGCTCTAGGGCAATGGAGCACACCCAGAGCAGAAGTTCTACTTCAGCCAGATCAGGCCTGCCAGGAAACTGCGTTTCACAGGCCTTGGTAAGAGATGTTCCCGGTAGGCTGTAAGAGCACTGGGCAGAGCCAGTTGTTTCTTACCTTCCTGAAAAGCTGGAAGCAAGATGCTTGGGACCCCTCTGCCCGTTTGGGAACAAGGCAGCCTTTTGGGTCGGGAAGCTCTAGGCCAATGGAGCACACGCAGAGCAGGAGTTCTACTTCAGCCTGATCAGGCCTGCAAAGAAACAGCGTTTGACAGGCCTTGGTAAGAGATGTTCGCGGTAGGTGTAAGAGCACTGGGCAGAGCCAGTTGTTTCTTAGCTTCGCAAAGACCGGGAAGCAAGATGCTTTGGGCCTCTCTGCCCTTTGGAAACAGGGCAGCACTTTGGGCCTGGCAGCTCTAGGGCAATGGAGCACACCCAGAGCCGGAGTTCTACTTCAGCCAGATGAGGCCTGCCAAGAAACTGCGTTTCACAGGCCTTTCAAAGACATGTTCCCGGTAGGCTGTAAGAGCACGGGGCAGAGCGAGTTGGTTCTTAGCTTCCCAGAGAGCTGGAAGCAAGATGCTTTGGGGCCTCTCTGCCCCTTTGGAAACAAGGCAGCACCTTGGGCCTGGCAGCTCTAGGCCAATGGAGCACACCCAGAGCAGAAGTTCTACTTCGGCCAGTTCAGGCCACCAACAAACTGCGTTTCACAGGCCTTGGTAAGAGATGTTCCCGGTAGGCTGTAAGAGCACTGGGCAACGCCAGATGTTTCTTAGCTTCCCGAAGAGCTGGAAGCAAGATGCTTTGGGGCCTCTCATCCCCTTTGCAAACAAGGCCGACCTTTGGGCCAGGCAGCTCTAGGCCAATGGAGCACACCCAGAGCAGAAGTTCTACCTCAGCCAGATAAGGCCTGCCAAGAAACTGCGTTTCAAAGGCTTTGGTAAGAGATGTTCCCGGTACTCTGTTAGAGCACTGGGCAGAGCCATTTGTTTCTTAGCTTCCCAAAGAGCTGGAAGCAAGATGCTTTGGGGGCTCCCTGCCCCTTTGCCAACAAGGGCGACCTTTGGGCCTTTCAGCTCTAGGCCAATGGAGCACACCCAGAGCAGAAGTCCTACTTCAGCCAGATCAGGCCTGCCAAGGAACTGCGTTTCAGAGGCCTTTGTATGTGACGTTCCCGGTAGGCTGTGAGAGCACGGTGCAGAGCCAGTTGTTTCCTTGTTTCCCAAACAGCTGGAAGCAAGACGCTTTGGGGCCTCTCTGCCCCTTTGGAAACAAGGCAGCACGTTGGGTCTGGCAGCTCTAGGGCAATGGAGCACAACCAGAGCCGAAGTTCTACTTCTTCCAGATCAGGCCTGCCTAGACAGTGCGTTTCCCAGGCCTTGATAAGAGATGTTCTCTTAGGCTATAAGAGCACTGGGCACAGCCAGTTGTTTCTTAGCTTCCCAAGAGGTGGAAGCAAGATGCTTTGGGGCCTCTCTCCCCCTTTGGAAACAAGGCAGCCCTTTGGGCCTTTCAGCTCTAGGGCAATGGAGCACACCCAGAGCAGAAGTTCTACCTCAGCCAGATCAGGCCTGCCAAGAAACTGCTTTTCACAGGCCTTCGTAAGAGGTGTTCCCGGAAGGCTGTAAGAGTACCTGGCAGAGCGAGTTGTTTCTTAGCTTCAAAAACAGCTGGAAGCAACATGATTTGGGGCCTCTCTCCCCCTTTGGAAACAAAGCAGCCTTTGTGCCTGGCAGCTCTAGGCCAAAGTAGCACACCCAGAGCACAAGTTCTACCTCAGCCAGATAAGGCCTGTCAAGAAGCTGCGTTTCACAGGCCTTTGTATGTGACGTTCCCGGTTGGCTTTGAGAGCACTGTGCAGAGCCAGTTGTTTTAGCTTCCCAGAGAGCAGGAAGCAAGATGCTTTGGGGCCTCTCTCACACTTTGGAAATAAAGGCAGCCCTTTGGGCCTGGCAGCCCTAGGCCAATGGAGTACACCCAGAGCAGAAGTTCTACCTCAGCCAGATCAGGCCTTCCAAGAAACTGCGTTTCACAGGCCTTTCAAAGACATGTTCCCGGTAGGCTGTAAGAGCACGGGGCAGAGCGAGTTGGTTCTTAGCTTCCCAGAGAGCTGGAAGCAAGATGCTTTGGGGCCTCTCTGCCCCTTTGGAAACAAGGCAGCACCTTGGGCCTGGCAGCTCTAGGCCAATGGAGCACACCCAGAGCAGAAGTTCTACTTCGGCCAGTTCAGGCCACCAACAAACTGCGTTTCACAGGCCTTGGTAAGAGATGTTCCCGGTAGGCTGTAAGAGCACTGGGCAACGCCAGATGTTTCTTAGCTTCCCGAAGAGCTGGAAGCAAGATGCTTTGGGGCCTCTCATCCCCTTTGCAAACAAGGCCGACCTTTGGGCCAGGCAGCTCTAGGCCAATGGAGCACACCCAGAGCAGAAGTTCTACCTCAGCCAGATAAGGCCTGCCAAGAAACTGCGTTTCAAAGGCTTTGGTAAGAGATGTTCCCGGTACTCTGTTAGAGCACTGGGCAGAGCCATTTGTTTCTTAGCTTCCCAAAGAGCTGGAAGCAAGATGCTTTGGTGGCTCCCTGCCCCTTTGCCAACAAGGGCGACCTTTGGGCCTTTCAGCTCTAGGCCAATGGAGCACACCCAGAGCAGAAGTCCTACTTCAGCCAGATCAGGCCTGCCAAGGAACTGCGTTTCAGAGGCCTTTGTATGTGACGTTCCCGGTAGGCTGTGAGAGCACGGTGCAGAGCCAGTTGTTTCCTTGTTTCCCAAACAGCTGGAAGCAAGACGCTTTGGGGCCTCTCTGCCCCTTTGGAAACAAGGCAGCACGTTGGGTCTGGCAGCTCTAGGGCAATGGAGCACAACCAGAGCCGAAGTTCTACTTCTTCCAGATCAGGCCTGCCTAGACAGTGCGTTTCACAGGCCTTGATAAGAGATGTTCTCTTAGGCTATAAGAGCACTGGGCACAGCCAGTTGTTTCTTAGCTTCCCAAGAGGTGGAAGCAAGATGCTTTGGGGCCTCTCTCCCCCTTTGGAAACAAGGCAGCCCTTTGGGCCTTTCAGCTCTAGGGCAATGGAGCACACCCAGAGCAGAAGTTCTACCTCAGCCAGATCAGGCCTGCCAAGAAACTGCTTTTCACAGGCCTTCGTAAGAGGTGTTCCCGGAAGGCTGTAAGAGTACCTGGCAGAGCGAGTTGTTTCTTAGCTTCAAAAACAGCTGGAAGCAACATGATTTGGGGCCTCTCTCCCCCTTTGGAAACAAAGCAGCCTTTGTGCCTGGCAGCTCTAGGCCAAAGTAGCACACCCAGAGCACAAGTTCTACCTCAGCCAGATCAGGCCTTCCAAGAAACTGCGTCTCACAGGCCTTTCTCTGTCACGTTGCCGGTAGGCTGTGAGAGCACTGTGCAGAGCCAGTTGTTTCTTAGCTTCCCAAAGATTTGGAAGCAAGATGCTTTGGGGACTCTCAGCCCCTTTGGAAACAAGGCGGCCCTTTGGGCCTGGCAGCTCTAGGCCAAAGTAGCACGCCCAGAGCAGGAGTTCTACTTCAGCCAGATCAGGCCTGCCAAGAAACTGCGTTTCACAGGCCTTGGTAAGAGATGTTCCCGGTAGGCTGTGAGAGCACTGTGGAGAGCCAGTTGCTTTAGCTTCCCACAGAGCTGGAAGCAAGATGCCTTGGGGCCTCTCTCTCCCTTTGGACACAAGGCAGCCGTTTGGGCCTGGCAGCTCTAGGCCAATGGAGCACACCCACAGCAGAAGTTCTACTTCAGGCAGATCAGTCCTGCCCAGAAACTGCGTTTCACAGCCCTTGGTAAGAGATGTTCACGGTAGGCTGTGAGAGCACTGGGCAGAACCAGTTGTTTTTTAGCTTCCCAAAGTGCTGGAGGCAAGATGCTTTGGGGCCTCTCTCACCCTTTGGAAACAAGGCAGCCCTTAGGTCCTGGTAGCTCTAGGCCTATGTAGCACAACCAGAACAGAAGTTCTACTTCAGCCAGGTCAGGCCTGCCAAGAAACTGCGTTTCACAGGCCTTTCAAAGAGATGTTCTCTTAGGCTGTAAGAGCACTGGGCAGAGCCAGCTGTTTCTTAGCTTCCCGAAGAGCTGGGAGCAAGATGCTTTGGGTCCACTCTCCGTCTTTGGAAACAAGGCAGCCCTTTGGGCCTGGCAGCTCTAGGGCAATGGAGCACACCCAGAGCAGAAGTTCTACTTCAGCCAGATCAGGCCTGCCAGGAAACTGCGTTTCACAGGCCTTGGTAAGAGATGTTCCCGGTAGGCTGTAAGAGCACTGGGCAGAGCCAGTTGTTTCTTACCTTCCTGAAAAGCTGGAAGCAAGATGCTTGGGACCCCTCTGCCCGTTTGGGAACAAGGCAGCCTTTTGGGTCGGGAAGCTCTAGGCCAATGGAGCACACGCAGAGCAGGAGTTCTACTTCAGCCTGATCAGGCCTGCAAAGAAACAGCGTTTGACAGGCCTTGGTAAGAGATGTTCGCGGTAGGTGTAAGAGCACTGGGCAGAGCCAGTTGTTTCTTAGCTTCGCAAAGACCGGGAAGCAAGATGCTTTGGGCCTCTCTGCCCCTTGGAAACAGGGCAGCACTTTGGGCCTGGCAGCCCTAGGGCAATGGAGCACACCCAGAGCCGGAGTTCTACTTCAGCCAGATGAGGCCTGCCAAGAAACTGCGTTTCACAGGCCTTTCAAAGACATGTTCCCGGCAGGCTGTAAGAGCACGGGGCAGAGCGAGTTGGTTCTTAGCTTCCCAGAGAGCTGGAAGCAAGATGCTTTGGGGCCTCTCTGCCCCTTTGGAAACAAGGCAGCACCTTGGGCCTGGCAGCTCTAGGACAATGGAGCACACCCAGAGCAGAAGTTCTACTTCAGCCAAATCAGGCCTGCCAGGAAACGGCGTTTCACAGGCCTTGGTAAGAGATGTTCCCGGTAGGCTGTAAGAGCACTGGGCAACGCCAGATGTTTCTTAGCTTCCCGAAGAGCTGGAAGCGAGAAGCTTTGGTGCCACTCTCTCACTTTGGACTCAAGGCAGCCCTTTGGGGCAGGTAGCTCTAGGCCAGTGGAGCACACCCAGAGCAGAAGTTCTACTTCGGCCAGTTCAGGCCACCAACAAACTGCGTTTCACAGGCCTTGGTAAGAGATGTTCCCGGTAGGCTGTAAGAGCACTGGGCAACGCCAGATGTTTCTTAGCTTCCCGAAGAGCTGGAAGCAAGATGCTTTGGGGCCTCTCATCCCCTTTGCAAACAAGGCGGCCCTATGGGCCAGGCAGCTCCAGGCCAATGGAGCACACCCAGAGCAGAAGTTCTACTTCGGCCAGTTCAGGCCACCAACAAACTGCGTTTCACAGGCCTTGGTAAGAGATGTTCCCGGTAGGCTGTAAGAGCACTGGGCAACGCCAGATGTTTCTTAGCTTCCCGAAGAGCTGGAAGCAAGATGCTTTGGGGCCTCTCATCCCCTTTGCAAACAAGGCCGACCTTTGGGCCAGGCAGCTCTAGGCCAATGGAGCACACCCAGAGCAGAAGTTCTACCTCAGCCAGATAAGGCCTGCCAAGAAACTGCGTTTCAAAGGCTTTGGTAAGAGATGTTCCCGGTACTCTGTTAGAGCACTGGGCAGAGCCATTTGTTTCTTAGCTTCCCAAAGAGCTGGAAGCAAGATGCTTTGGGGGCTCCCTGCCCCTTTGCCAACAAGGGCGACCTTTGGGCCTTTCAGCTCTAGGCCAATGGAGCACACCCAGAGCAGAAGTCCTACTTCAGCCAGATCAGGCCTGCCAAGGAACTGCGTTTCAGAGGCCTTTGTATGTGACGTTCCCGGTAGGCTGTGAGAGCACGGTGCAGAGCCAGTTGTTTCCTTGTTTCCCAAACAGCTGGAAGCAAGACGCTTTGGGGCCTCTCTGCCCCTTTGGAAACAAGGCAGCACGTTGGGTCTGGCAGCTCTAGGGCAATGGAGCACAACCAGAGCCGAAGTTCTACTTCTTCCAGATCAGGCCTGCCTAGACAGTGCGTTTCCCAGGCCTTGATAAGAGATGTTCTCTTAGGCTATAAGAGCACTGGGCACAGCCAGTTGTTTCTTAGCTTCCCAAGAGGTGGAAGCAAGATGCTTTGGGGCCTCTCTCCCCCTTTGGAAACAAGGCAGCCCTTTGGGCCTTTCAGCTCTAGGGCAATGGAGCACACCCAGAGCAGAAGTTCTACCTCAGCCAGATCAGGCCTGCCAAGAAACTGCTTTTCACAGGCCTTCGTAAGAGGTGTTCCCGGAAGGCTGTAAGAGTACCTGGCAGAGCGAGTTGTTTCTTAGCTTCAAAAACAGCTGGAAGCAACATGATTTGGGGCCTCTCTCCCCCTTTGGAAACAAAGCAGCCTTTGTGCCTGGCAGCTCTAGGCCAAAGTAGCACACCCAGAGCACAAGTTCTACCTCAGCCAGATAAGGCCTGTCAAGAAGCTGCGTTTCACAGGCCTTTGTATGTGACGTTCCCGGTTGGCTTTGAGAGCACTGTGCAGAGCCAGTTGTTTTAGCTTCCCAGAGAGCAGGAAGCAAGATGCTTTGGGGCCTCTCTCACACTTTGGAAATAAAGGCAGCCCTTTGGGCCTGGCAGCCCTAGGCCAATGGAGTACACCCAGAGCAGAAGTTCTACCTCAGCCAGATCAGGCCTTCCAAGAAACTGCGTCTCACAGGCCTTTCTCTGTCACGTTGCCGGTAGGCTGTGAGAGCACTGTGCAGAGCCAGTTGTTTCTTAGCTTCCCAAAGATTTGGAAGCAAGATGCTTTGGGGACTCTCAGCCCCTTTGGAAACAAGGCGGCCCTTTGGGCCTGGCAGCTCTAGGCCAAAGTAGCACGCCCAGAGCAGGAGTTCTACTTCAGCCAGATCAGGCCTGCCAAGAAACTGCGTTTCACAGGCCTTGGTAAGAGATGTTCCCGGTAGGCTGTGAGAGCACTGTGGAGAGCCAGTTGCTTTAGCTTCCCACAGAGCTGGAAGCAAGATGCCTTGGGGCCTCTCTCTCCCTTTGGACACAAGGCAGCCGTTTGGGCCTGGCAGCTCTAGGCCAATGGAGCACACCCAGAGCAGAAGTTCTACTTCGGCCAGTTCAGGCCACCAACAAACTGCGTTTCACAGGCCTTGGTAAGAGATGTTCCCGGTAGGCTGTAAGAGCACTGGGCAACGCCAGATGTTTCTTAGCTTCCCGAAGAGCTGGAAGCAAGATGCTTTGGGGCCTCTCATCCCCTTTGCAAACAAGGCCGACCTTTGGGCCAGGCAGCTCTAGGCCAATGGAGCACACCCAGAGCAGTAGTTCTACCTCAGCCAGATAAGGCCTGCCAAGAAACTGCGTTTCAAAGGCTTTGGTAAGAGATGTTCCCGGTACTCTGTTAGAGCACTGGGCAGAGCCATTTGTTTCTTAGCTTCCCAAAGAGCTGGAAGCAAGATGCTTTGGGGGCTCCCTGCCCCTTTGCCAACAAGGGCGACCTTTGGGCCTTTCAGCTCTAGGCCAATGGAGCACACCCAGAGCAGAAGTCCTACTTCAGCCAGATCAGGCCTGCCAAGGAACTGCGTTTCAGAGGCCTTTGTATGTGACGTTCCCGGTAGGCTGTGAGAGCACGGTGCAGAGCCAGTTGTTTCCTTGTTTCCCAAACAGCTGGAAGCAAGACGCTTTGGGGCCTCTCTGCCCCTTTGGAAACAAGGCAGCACGTTGGGTCTGGCAGCTCTAGGGCAATGGAGCACAACCAGAGCCGAAGTTCTACTTCTTCCAGATCAGGCCTGCCTAGACAGTGCGTTTCCCAGGCCTTGATAAGAGATGTTCTCTTAGGCTATAAGAGCACTGGGCACAGCCAGTTGTTTCTTAGCTTCCCAAGAGGTGGAAGCAAGATGCTTTGGGGCCTCTCTCCCCCTTTGGAAACAAGGCAGCCCTTTGGGCCTTTCAGCTCTAGGGCAATGGAGCACACCCAGAGCAGAAGTTCTACCTCAGCCAGATCAGGCCTGCCAAGAAACTGCTTTTCACAGGCCTTCGTAAGAGGTGTTCCCGGAAGGCTGTAAGAGTACCTGGCAGAGCGAGTTGTTTCTTAGCTTCAAAAACAGCTGGAAGCAACATGATTTGGGGCCTCTCTCCCCCTTTGGAAACAAAGCAGCCTTTGTGCCTGGCAGCTCTAGGCCAAAGTAGCACACCCAGAGCAGAAGTTCTACCTCAGCCAGATCAGGCCTTCCAAGAAACTGCGTCTCACAGGCCTTTCTCTGTCACGTTGCCGGTAGGCTGTGAGAGCACTGTGCAGAGCCAGTTGTTTCTTAGCTTCCCAAAGATTTGGAAGCAAGATGCTTTGGGGACTCTCAGCCCCTTTGGAAACAAGGCGGCCCTTTGGGCCTGGCAGCTCTAGGCCAAAGTAGCACGCCCAGAGCAGGAGTTCTACTTCAGCCAGATCAGGCCTGCCAAGAAACTGCGTTTCACAGGCCTTGGTAAGAGATGTTCCCGGTAGGCTGTGAGAGCACTGTGGAGAGCCAGTTGCTTTAGCTTCCCACAGAGCTGGAAGCAAGATGCCTTGGGGCCTCTCTCTCCCTTTGGACACAAGGCAGCCGTTTGGGCCTGGCAGCTCTAGGCCAATGGAGCACACCCACAGCAGAAGTTCTACTTCAGGCAGATCAGTCCTGCCCAGAAACTGCGTTTCACAGCCCTTGGTAAGAGATGTTCACGGTAGGCTGTGAGAGCACTGGGCAGAACCAGTTGTTTTTTAGCTTCCCAAAGTGCTGGAGGCAAGATGC
Source organism: Equus asinus (assembly GCF_041296235.1). Taxonomy (NCBI): domain Eukaryota; kingdom Metazoa; phylum Chordata; class Mammalia; order Perissodactyla; family Equidae; genus Equus; species Equus asinus. The sequence goes on from NW_027225523.1 coordinate 4,209,533, forward strand.
TTTGGGGCCTCTCTCACCCTTTGGAAACAAGGCAGCCCTTAGGTCCTGGTAGCTCTAGGCCTATGTAGCACAACCAGAACAGAAGTTCTACTTCAGCCAGGTCAGGCCTGCCAAGAAACTGCGTTTCACAGGCCTTTCAAAGAGATGTTCTCTTAGGCTGTAAGAGCACTGGGCAGAGCCAGCTGTTTCTTAGCTTCCCGAAGAGCTGGGAGCAAGATGCTTTGGGTCCACTCTCCGTCTTTGGAAACAAGGCAGCCCTTTGGGCCTGGCAGCTCTAGGGCAATGGAGCACACCCAGAGCAGAAGTTCTACTTCAGCCAGATCAGGCCTGCCAGGAAACTGCGTTTCACAGGCCTTGGTAAGAGATGTTCCCGGTAGGCTGTAAGAGCACTGGGCAGAGCCAGTTGTTTCTTACCTTCCTGAAAAGCTGGAAGCAAGATGCTTGGGACCCCTCTGCCCGTTTGGGAACAAGGCAGCCTTTTGGGTCGGGAAGCTCTAGGCCAATGGAGCACACGCAGAGCAGGAGTTCTACTTCAGCCTGATCAGGCCTGCAAAGAAACAGCGTTTGACAGGCCTTGGTAAGAGATGTTCGCGGTAGGTGTAAGAGCACTGGGCAGAGCCAGTTGTTTCTTAGCTTCGCAAAGACCGGGAAGCAAGATGCTTTGGGCCTCTCTGCCCCTTGGAAACAGGGCAGCACTTTGGGCCTGGCAGCTCTAGGGCAATGGAGCACACCCAGAGCCGGAGTTCTACTTCAGCCAGATGAGGCCTGCCAAGAAACTGCGTTTCACAGGCCTTTCAAAGACATGTTCCCGGTAGGCTGTAAGAGCACGGGGCAGAGCGAGTTGGTTCTTAGCTTCCCAGAGAGCTGGAAGCAAGATGCTTTGGGGCCTCTCTGCCCCTTTGGAAACAAGGCAGCACCTTGGGCCTGGCAGCTCTAGGCCAATGGAGCACACCCAGAGCAGAAGTTCTACTTCGGCCAGTTCAGGCCACCAACAAACTGCGTTTCACAGGCCTTGGTAAGAGATGTTCCCGGTAGGCTGTAAGAGCACTGGGCAACGCCAGATGTTTCTTAGCTTCCCGAAGAGCTGGAAGCAAGATGCTTTGGGGCCTCTCATCCCCTTTGCAAACAAGGCCGACCTTTGGGCCAGGCAGCTCTAGGCCAATGGAGCACACCCAGAGCAGAAGTTCTACCTCAGCCAGATAAGGCCTGCCAAGAAACTGCGTTTCAAAGGCTTTGGTAAGAGATGTTCCCGGTACTCTGTTAGAGCACTGGGCAGAGCCATTTGTTTCTTAGCTTCCCAAAGAGCTGGAAGCAAGATGCTTTGGGGGCTCCCTGCCCCTTTGCCAACAAGGGCGACCTTTGGGCCTTTCAGCTCTAGGCCAATGGAGCACACCCAGAGCAGAAGTCCTACTTCAGCCAGATCAGGCCTGCCAAGGAACTGCGTTTCAGAGGCCTTTGTATGTGACGTTCCCGGTAGGCTGTGAGAGCACGGTGCAGAGCCAGTTGTTTCCTTGTTTCCCAAACAGCTGGAAGCAAGACGCTTTGGGGCCTCTCTGCCCCTTTGGAAACAAGGCAGCACGTTGGGTCTGGCAGCTCTAGGGCAATGGAGCACAACCAGAGCCGAAGTTCTACTTCTTCCAGATCAGGCCTGCCTAGACAGTGCGTTTCCCAGGCCTTGATAAGAGATGTTCTCTTAGGCTATAAGAGCACTGGGCACAGCCAGTTGTTTCTTAGCTTCCCAAGAGGTGGAAGCAAGATGCTTTGGGGCCTCTCTCCCCCTTTGGAAACAAGGCAGCCCTTTGGGCCTTTCAGCTCTAGGGCAATGGAGCACACCCAGAGCAGAAGTTCTACCTCAGCCAGATCAGGCCTGCCAAGAAACTGCTTTTCACAGGCCTTCGTAAGAGGTGTTCCCGGAAGGCTGTAAGAGTACCTGGCAGAGCGAGTTGTTTCTTAGCTTCAAAAACAGCTGGAAGCAACATGATTTGGGGCCTCTCTCCCCCTTTGGAAACAAAGCAGCCTTTGTGCCTGGCAGCTCTAGGCCAAAGTAGCACACCCAGAGCACAAGTTCTACCTCAGCCAGATAAGGCCTGTCAAGAAGCTGCGTTTCACAGGCCTTTGTATGTGACGTTCCCGGTTGGCTTTGAGAGCACTGTGCAGAGCCAGTTGTTTTAGCTTCCCAGAGAGCAGGAAGCAAGATGCTTTGGGGCCTCTCTCACACTTTGGAAATAAAGGCAGCCCTTTGGGCCTGGCAGCCCTAGGCCAATGGAGTACACCCAGAGCAGAAGTTCTACCTCAGCCAGATCAGGCCTTCCAAGAAACTGCGTTTCACAGGCCTTTCAAAGACATGTTCCCGGTAGGCTGTAAGAGCACGGGGCAGAGCGAGTTGGTTCTTAGCTTCCCAGAGAGCTGGAAGCAAGATGCTTTGGGGCCTCTCTGCCCCTTTGGAAACAAGGCAGCACCTTGGGCCTGGCAGCTCTAGGCCAATGGAGCACACCCAGAGCAGAAGTTGTACTTCGGCCAGTTCAGGCCACCAACAAACTGCGTTTCACAGGCCTTGGTAAGAGATGTTCCCGGTAGGCTGTAAGAGCACTGGGCAACGCCAGATGTTTCTTAGCTTCCCGAAGAGCTGGAAGCAAGATGCTTTGGGGCCTCTCATCCCCTTTGCAAACAAGGCCGACCTTTGGGCCAGGCAGCTCTAGGCCAATGGAGCACACCCAGAGCAGAAGTTCTACCTCAGCCAGATAAGGCCTGACAAGAAACTGCGTTTCAAAGGCTTTGGTAAGAGATGTTCCCGGTACTCTGTTAGAGCACTGGGCAGAGCCATTTGTTTCTTAGCTTCCCAAAGAGCTGGAAGCAAGATGCTTTGGTGGCTCCCTGCCCCTTTGCCAACAAGGGCGACCTTTGGGCCTTTCAGCTCTAGGCCAATGGAGCACACCCAGAGCAGAAGTCCTACTTCAGCCAGATCAGGCCTGCCAAGGAACTGCGTTTCAGAGGCCTTTGTATGTGACGTTCCCGGTAGGCTGTGAGAGCACGGTGCAGAGCCAGTTGTTTCCTTGTTTCCCAAACAGCTGGAAGCAAGACGCTTTGGGGCCTCTCTGCCCCTTTGGAAACAAGGCAGCACGTTGGGTCTGGCAGCTCTAGGGCAATGGAGCACAACCAGAGCCGAAGTTCTACTTCTTCCAGATCAGGCCTGCCTAGACAGTGCGTTTCCCAGGCCTTGATAAGAGATGTTCTCTTAGGCTGTAAGAGCACTGGGCACAGCCAGTTGTTTCTTAGCTTCCCAAGAGGTGGAAGCAAGATGCTTTGGGGCCTCTCTCCCCCTTTGGAAACAAGGCAGCCCTTTGGGCCTTTCAGCTCTAGGGCAATGGAGCACACCCAGAGCAGAAGTTCTACCTCAGCCAGATCAGGCCTGCCAAGAAACTGCTTTTCACAGGCCTTCGTAAGAGGTGTTCCCGGAAGGCTGTAAGAGTACCTGGCAGAGCGAGTTGTTTCTTAGCTTCAAAAACAGCTGGAAGCAACATGATTTGGGGCCTCTCTCCCCCTTTGGAAACAAAGCAGCCTTTGTGCCTGGCAGCTCTAGGCCAAAGTAGCACACCCAGAGCAGAAGTTCTACCTCAGCCAGATCAGGCCTTCCAAGAAACTGCGTCTCACAGGCCTTTCTCTGTCACGTTGCCGGTAGGCTGTGAGAGCACTGTGCAGAGCCAGTTGTTTCTTAGCTTCCCAAAGATTTGGAAGCAAGATGCTTTGGGGACTCTCAGCCCCTTTGGAAACAAGGCGGCCCTTTGGGCCTGGCAGCTCTAGGCCAAAGTAGCACGCCCAGAGCAGGAGTTCTACTTCAGCCAGATCAGGCCTGCCAAGAAACTGCGTTTCACAGGCCTTGGTAAGAGATGTTCCCGGTAGGCTGTGAGAGCACTGTGGAGAGCCAGTTGCTTTAGCTTCCCACAGAGCTGGAAGCAAGATGCCTTGGGGCCTCTCTCTCCCTTTGGACACAAGGCAGCCGTTTGGGCCTGGCAGCTCTAGGCCAATGGAGCACACCCACAGCAGAAGTTCTACTTCAGGCAGATCAGTCCTGCCCAGAAACTGCGTTTCACAGCCCTTGGTAAGAGATGTTCACGGTAGGCTGTGAGAGCACTGGGCAGAACCAGTTGTTTTTTAGCTTCCCAAAGTGCTGGAGGCAAGATGCTTTGGGGCCTCTCTCACCCTTTGGAAACAAGGCAGCCCTTAGGTCCTGGTAGCTCTAGGCCTATGTAGCACAACCAGAACAGAAGTTCTACTTCAGCCAGGTCAGGCCTGCCCAGAAACTGCGTTTCACAGCCCTTGGTAAGAGATGTTCACGGTAGGCTGTGAGAGCACTGGGCAGAACCAGTTGTTTTTTAGCTTCCCAAAGTGCTGGAGGCAAGATGCTTTGGGGCCTCTCTCACCCTTTGGAAACAAGGCAGCCCTTAGGTCCTGGTAGCTCTAGGCCTATGTAGCACAACCAGAACAGAAGTTCTACTTCAGCCAGGTCAGGCCTGCCAAGAAACTGCGTTTCACAGGCCTTTCAAAGACATGTTCTCTTAGGCTGTAAGAGCACTGGGCAGAGCCAGCTGTTTCTTAGCTTCCCGAAGAGCTGGGAGCAAGATGCTTTGGGTCCACTCTCCGTCTTTGGAAACAAGGCAGCCCTTTGGGCCTGGCAGCTCTAGGGCAATGGAGCACACCCAGAGCAGAAGTTCTACTTCAGCCAGATCAGGCCTGCCAGGAAACTGCGTTTCACAGGCCTTGGTAAGAGATGTTCCCGGTAGGCTGTAAGAGCACTGGGCAGAGCCAGTTGTTTCTTACCTTCCTGAAAAGCTGGAAGCAAGATGCTTGGGACCCCTCTGCCCGTTTGGGAACAAGGCAGCCTTTTGGGTCGGGAAGCTCTAGGCCAATGGAGCACACGCAGAGCAGGAGTTCTACTTCAGCCTGATCAGGCCTGCAAAGAAACAGCGTTTGACAGGCCTTGGTAAGAGATGTTCCCGGTAGGTGTAAGAGCACTGGGCAGAGCCAGTTGTTTCTTAGCTTCGCAAAGACCGGGAAGCAAGATGCTTTGGGCCTCTCTGCCCCTTGGAAACAGGGCAGCACTTTGGGCCTGGCAGCCCTAGGGCAATGGAGCACACCCAGAGCCGGAGTTCTACTTCAGCCAGATGAGGCCTGCCAAGAAACTGCGTTTCACAGGCCTTTCAAAGACATGTTCCCGGCAGGCTGTAAGAGCACGGGGCAGAGCGAGTTGGTTCTTAGCTTCCCAGAGAGCTGGAAGCAAGATGCTTTGGGGCCTCTCTGCCCCTTTGGAAACAAGGCAGCACCTTGGGCCTGGCAGCTCTAGGACAATGGAGCACACCCAGAGCAGAAGTTCTACTTCAGCCAAATCAGGCCTGCCAGGAAACGGCGTTTCACAGGCCTTGGTAAGAGATGTTCCCGGTAGGCTGTAAGAGCACTGGGCAACGCCAGATGTTTCTTAGCTTCCCGAAGAGCTGGAAGCGAGAAGCTTTGGTGCCACTCTCTCACTTTGGACTCAAGGCAGCCCTTTGGGGCAGGTAGCTCTAGGCCAGTGGAGCACACCCAGAGCAGAAGTTCTACTTCGGCCAGTTCAGGCCACCAACAAACTGCGTTTCACAGGCCTTGGTAAGAGATGTTCCCGGTAGGCTGTAAGAGCACTGGGCAACGCCAGATGTTTCTTAGCTTCCCGAAGAGCTGGAAGCAAGATGCTTTGGGGCCTCTCATCCCCTTTGCAAACAAGGCGGCCCTATGGGCCAGGCAGCTCCAGGCCAATGGAGCACACCCAGAGCAGAAGTTCTACTTCGGCCAGTTCAGGCCACCAACAAACTGCGTTTCACAGGCCTTGGTAAGAGATGTTCCCGGTAGGCTGTAAGAGCACTGGGCAACGCCAGATGTTTCTTAGCTTCCCGAAGAGCTGGAAGCAAGATGCTTTGGGGCCTCTCATCCCCTTTGCAAACAAGGCCGACCTTTGGGCCAGGCAGCTCTAGGCCAATGGAGCACACCCAGAGCAGAAGTTCTACCTCAGCCAGATAAGGCCTGCCAAGAAACTGCGTTTCAAAGGCTTTGGTAAGAGATGTTCCCGGTACTCTGTTAGAGCACTGGGCAGAGCCATTTGTTTCTTAGCTTCCCAAAGAGCTGGAAGCAAGATGCTTTGGGGGCTCCCTGCCCCTTTGCCAACAAGGGCGACCTTTGGGCCTTTCAGCTCTAGGCCAATGGAGCACACCCAGAGCAGAAGTCCTACTTCAGCCAGATCAGGCCTGCCAAGGAACTGTGTTTCAGAGGCCTTTGTATGTGACGTTCCCGGTAGGCTGTGAGAGCACGGTGCAGAGCCAGTTGTTTCCTTGTTTCCCAAACAGCTGGAAGCAAGACGCTTTGGGGCCTCTCTGCCCCTTTGGAAACAAGGCAGCATGTTGGGTCTGGCAGCTCTAGGGCAATGGAGCACAACCAGAGCCGAAGTTCTACTTCTTCCAGATCAGGCCTGCCTAGACAGTGCGTTTCCCAGGCCTTGATAAGAGATGTTCTCTTAGGCTATAAGAGCACTGGGCACAGCCAGTTGTTTCTTAGCTTCCCAAGAGGTGGAAGCAAGATGCTTTGGGGCCTCTCTCCCCCTTTGGAAACAAGGCAGCCCTTTGGGCCTGGCAGCTCTAGGGCAATGGAGCACACCCAGAGCAGAAGTTCTACTTCAGCCAGATCAGGCCTGCCAGGAAACTGCGTTTCACAGGCCTTGGTAAGAGATGTTCCCGGTAGGCTGTAAGAGCACTGGGCAGAGCCAGTTGTTTCTTACCTTCCTGAAAAGCTGGAAGCAAGATGCTTGGGACCCCTCTGCCCGTTTGGGAACAAGGCAGCCTTTTGGGTCGGGAAGCTCTAGGCCAATGGAGCACACGCAGAGCAGGAGTTCTACTTCAGCCTGATCAGGCCTGCAAAGAAACAGCGTTTGACAGGCCTTGGTAAGAGATGTTCCCGGTAGGTGTAAGAGCACTGGGCAGAGCCAGTTGTTTCTTAGCTTCGCAAAGACCGGGAAGAAAGATGCTTTGGGCCTCTCTGCCCCTTGGAAACAGGGCAGCACTTTGGGCCTGGCAGCCCTAGGGCAATGGAGCACACCCAGAGCCGGAGTTCTACTTCAGCCAGATGAGGCCTGCCAAGAAACTGCGTTTCACAGGCCTTTCAAAGACATGTTCCCGGCAGGCTGTAAGAGCACGGGGCAGAGCGAGTTGGTTCTTAGCTTCCCAGAGAGCTGGAAGCAAGATGCTTTGGGGCCTCTCTGCCCCTTTGGAAACAAGGCAGCACCTTGGGCCTGGCAGCTCTAGGACAATGGAGCACACCCAGAGCAGAAGTTCTACTTCAGCCAAATCAGGCCTGCCTGGAAACGGCGTTTCACAGGCCTTGGTAAGAGATGTTCCCGGTAGGCTGTAAGAGCACTGGGCAACGCCAGATGTTTCTTAGCTTCCCGAAGAGCTGGAAGCGAGAAGCTTTGGTGCCACTCTCTCACTTTGGACTCAAGGCAGCCCTTTGGGGCAGGTAGCTCTAGGCCAGTGGAGCACACCCAGAGCAGAAGTTCTACTTGGGCCAGTTCAGGCCACCAACAAACTGCGTTTCACAGGCCTTGGTAAGAGATGTTCCCGGTAGGCTGTAAGAGCACTGGGCAACGCCAGATGTTTCTTAGCTTCCCGAAGAGCTGGAAGCAAGATGCTTTGGGGCCTCTCATCCCCTTTGCAAACAAGGCGGCCCTATGGGCCAGGCAGCTCCAGGCCAATGGAGCACACCCAGAGCAGAAGTTCTACTTCGGCCAGTTCAGGCCACCAACAAACTGCGTTTCACAGGCCTTGGTAAGAGATGTTCCCGGTAGGCTGTAAGAGCACTGGGCAACGCCAGATGTTTCTTAGCTTCCCGAAGAGCTGGAAGCAAGATGCTTTGGGGCCTCTCATCCCCTTTGCAAACAAGGCCGACCTTTGGGCCAGGCAGCTCTAGGCCAATGGAGCACACCCAGAGCAGAAGTTCTACCTCAGCCAGATAAGGCCTGCCAAGAAACTGCGTTTCAAAGGCTTTGGTAAGAGATGTTCCCGGTACTCTGTTAGAGCACTGGGCAGAGCCATTTGTTTCTTAGCTTCCCAAAGAGCTGGAAGCAAGATGCTTTGGGGGCTCCCTGCCCCTTTGCCAACAAGGGCGACCTTTGGGCCTTTCAGCTCTAGGCCAATGGAGCACACCCAGAGCAGAAGTCCTACTTCAGCCAGATCAGGCCTGCCAAGGAACTGTGTTTCAGAGGCCTTTGTATGTGACGTTCCCGGTAGGCTGTGAGAGCACGGTGCAGAGCCAGTTGTTTCCTTGTTTCCCAAACAGCTGGAAGCAAGACGCTTTGGGGCCTCTCTGCCCCTTTGGAAACAAGGCAGCACGTTGGGTCTGGCAGCTCTAGGGCAATGGAGCACAACCAGAGCCGAAGTTCTACTTCTTCCAGATCAGGCCTGCCTAGACAGTGCGTTTCCCAGGCCTTGATAAGAGATGTTCTCTTAGGCTATAAGAGCACTGGGCACAGCCAGTTGTTTCTTAGCTTCCCAAGAGGTGGAAGCAAGATGCTTTGGGGCCTCTCTCCCCCTTTGGAAACAAGGCAGCCCTTTGGGCCTTTCAGCTCTAGGGCAATGGAGCACACCCAGAGCAGAAGTTCTACCTCAGCCAGATCAGGCCTGCCAAGAAACTGCTTTTCACAGGCCTTCGTAAGAGGTGTTCCCGGAAGGCTGTAAGAGTACCTGGCAGAGCGAGTTGTTTCTTAGCTTCAAAAACAGCTGGAAGCAACATGATTTGGGGCCTCTCTCCCCCTTTGGAAACAAAGCAGCCTTTGTGCCTGGCAGCTCTAGGCCAAAGTAGCACACCCAGAGCACAAGTTCTACCTCAGCCAGATAAGGCCTGTCAAGAAGCTGCGTTTCACAGGCCTTTGTATGTGACGTTCCCGGTTGGCTTTGAGAGCACTGTGCAGAGCCAGTTGTTTTAGCTTCCCAGAGAGCAGGAAGCAAGATGCTTTGGGGCCTCTCTCACACTTTGGAAATAAAGGCAGCCCTTTGGGCCTGGCAGCCCTAGGCCAATGGAGTACACCCAGAGCAGAAGTTCTACCTCAGCCAGATCAGGCCTTCCAAGAAACTGCGTTTCACAGGCCTTTCAAAGACATGTTCCCGGTAGGCTGTAAGAGCACGGGGCAGAGCGAGTTGGTTCTTAGCTTCCCAGAGAGCTGGAAGCAAGATGCTTTGGGGCCTCTCTGCCCCTTTGGAAACAAGGCAGCACCTTGGGCCTGGCAGCTCTAGGCCAATGGAGCACACCCAGAGCAGAAGTTCTACTTCGGCCAGTTCAGGCCACCAACAAACTGCGTTTCACAGGCCTTGGTAAGAGATGTTCCCGGTAGGCTGTAAGAGCACTGGGCAACGCCAGATGTTTCTTAGCTTCCCGAAGAGCTGGAAGCAAGATGCTTTGGGGCCTCTCATCCCCTTTGCAAACAAGGCCGACCTTTGGGCCAGGCAGCTCTAGGCCAATGGAGCACACCCAGAGCAGAAGTTCTACCTCAGCCAGATAAGGCCTGCCAAGAAACTGCGTTTCAAAGGCTTTGGTAAGAGATGTTCCCGGTACTCTGTTAGAGCACTGGGCAGAGCCATTTGTTTCTTAGCTTCCCAAAGAGCTGGAAGCAAGATGCTTTGGGGGCTCCCTGCCCCTTTGCCAACAAGGGCGACCTTTGGGCCTTTCAGCTCTAGGCCAATGGAGCACACCCAGAGCAGAAGTCCTACTTCAGCCAGATCAGGCCTGCCAAGGAACTGTGTTTCAGAGGCCTTTGTATGTGACGTTCCCGGTAGGCTGTGAGAGCACGGTGCAGAGCCAGTTGTTTCCTTGTTTCCCAAACAGCTGGAAGCAAGACGCTTTGGGGCCTCTCTGCCCCTTTGGAAACAAGGCAGCACGTTGGGTCTGGCAGCTCTAGGGCAATGGAGCACAACCAGAGCCGAAGTTCTACTTCTTCCAGATCAGGCCTGCCTAGACAGTGCGTTTCACAGGCCTTGATAAGAGATGTTCTCTTAGGCTATAAGAGCACTGGGCACAGCCAGTTGTTTCTTAGCTTCCCAAGAGGTGGAAGCAAGATGCTTTGGGGCCTCTCTCCCCCTTTGGAAACAAGGCAGCCCTTTGGGCCTTTCAGCTCTAGGGCAATGGAGCACACCCAGAGCAGAAGTTCTACCTCAGCCAGATCAGGCCTGCCAAGAAACTGCTTTTCACAGGCCTTCGTAAGAGGTGTTCCCGGAAGGCTGTAAGAGTACCTGGCAGAGCGAGTTGTTTCTTAGCTTCAAAAACAGCTGGAAGCAACATGATTTGGGGCCTCTCTCCCCCTTTGGAAACAAAGCAGCCTTTGTGCCTGGCAGCTCTAGGCCAAAGTAGCACACCCAGAGCACAAGTTCTACCTCAGCCAGATCAGGCCTTCCAAGAAACTGCGTCTCACAGGCCTTTCTCTGTCACGTTGCCGGTAGGCTGTGAGAGCACTGTGCAGAGCCAGTTGTTTCTTAGCTTCCCAAAGATTTGGAAGCAAGATGCTTTGGGGACTCTCAGCCCCTTTGGAAACAAGGCGGCCCTTTGGGCCTGGCAGCTCTAGGCCAAAGTAGCACGCCCAGAGCAGGAGTTCTACTTCAGCCAGATCAGGCCTGCCAAGAAACTGCGTTTCACAGGCCTTGGTAAGAGATGTTCCCGGTAGGCTGTGAGAGCACTGTGGAGAGCCAGTTGCTTTAGCTTCCCACAGAGCTGGAAGCAAGATGCCTTGGGGCCTCTCTCTCCCTTTGGACACAAGGCAGCCGTTTGGGCCTGGCAGCTCTAGGCCAATGGAGCACACCCACAGCAGAAGTTCTACTTCAGGCAGATCAGTCCTGCCCAGAAACTGCGTTTCACAGCCCTTGGTAAGAGATGTTCACGGTATGCTGTGAGAGCACTGGGCAGAACCAGTTGTTTTTTAGCTTCCCAAAGTGCTGGAGGCAAGATGCTTTGGGGCCTCTCTCACCCTTTGGAAACAAGGCAGCCCTTAGGTCCTGGTAGCTCTAGGCCTATGTAGCACAACCAGAACAGAAGTTCTACTTCAGCCAGGTCAGGCCTGCCAAGAAACTGCGTTTCACAGGCCTTTCAAAGAGATGTTCTCTTAGGCTGTAAGAGCACTGGGCAGAGCCAGCTGTTTCTTAGCTTCCCGAAGAGCTGGGAGCAAGATGCTTTGGGTCCACTCTCCGTCTTTGGAAACAAGGCAGCCCTTTGGGCCTGGCAGCTCTAGGGCAATGGAGCACACCCAGAGCAGAAGTTCTACTTCAGCCAGATCAGGCCTGCCAGGAAACTGCGTTTCACAGGCCTTGGTAAGAGATGTTCCCGGTAGGCTGTAAGAGCACTGGGCAGAGCCAGTTGTTTCTTACCTTCCTGAAAAGCTGGAAGCAAGATGCTTGGGACCCCTCTGCCCGTTTGGGAACAAGGCAGCCTTTTGGGTCGGGAAGCTCTAGGCCAATGGAGCACACGCAGAGCAGGAGTTCTACTTCAGCCTGATCAGGCCTGCAAAGAAACAGCGTTTGACAGGCCTTGGTAAGAGATGTTCCCGGTAGGTGTAAGAGCACTGGGCAGAGCCAGTTGTTTCTTAGCTTCGCAAAGACCGGGAAGCAAGATGCTTTGGGCCTCTCTGCCCCTTGGAAACAGGGCAGCACTTTGGGCCTGGCAGCCCTAGGGCAATGGAGCACACCCAGAGCCGGAGTTCTACTTCAGCCAGATGAGGCCTGCCAAGAAACTGCGTTTCACAGGCCTTTCAAAGACATGTTCCCGGCAGGCAGTAAGAGCACGGGGCAGAGCGAGTTGGTTCTTAGCTTCCCAGAGAGCTGGAAGCAAGATGCTTTGGGGCCTCTCTGCCCCTTTGGAAACAAGGCAGCACCTTGGGCCTGGCAGCTCTAGGACAATGGAGCACACCCAGAGCAGAAGTTCTACTTCAGCCAAATCAGGCCTGCCAGGAAACGGCGTTTCACAGGCCTTGGTAAGAGATGTTCCCGGTAGGCTGTAAGAGCACTGGGCAACGCCAGATGTTTCTTAGCTTCCCGAAGAGCTGGAAGCGAGAAGCTTTGGTGCCACTCTCTCACTTTGGACTCAAGGCAGCCCTTTGGGGCAGGTAGCTCTAGGCCAGTGGAGCACACCCAGAGCAGAAGTTCTACTTCGGCCAGTTCAGGCCACCAACAAACTGCGTTTCACAGGCCTTGGTAAGAGATGTTCCCGGTAGGCTGTAAGAGCACTGGGCAACGCCAGATGTTTCTTAGCTTCCCGAAGAGCTGGAAGCAAGATGCTTTGGGGCCTCTCATCCCCTTTGCAAACAAGGCGGCCCTATGGGCCAGGCAGCTCCAGGCCAATGGAGCACACCCAGAGCAGAAGTTCTACTTCGGCCAGTTCAGGCCACCAACAAACTGCGTTTCACAGGCCTTGGTAAGAGATGTTCCCGGTAGGCTGTAAGAGCACTGGGCAATGCCAGATGTTTCTTAGCTTCCCGAAGAGCTGGAAGCAAGATGCTTTGGGGCCTCTCATCCCCTTTGCAAACAAGGCCGACCTTTGGGCCAGGCAGCTCTAGGCCAATGGAGCACACCCAGAGCAGAAGTTCTACCTCAGCCAGATAAGGCCTGCCAAGAAACTGCGTTTCAAAGGCTTTGGTAAGAGATGTTCCCGGTACTCTGTTAGAGCACTGGGCAGAGCCATTTGTTTCTTAGCTTCCCAAAGAGCTGGAAGCAAGATGCTTTGGGGGCTCCCTGCCCCTTTGCCAACAAGGGCGACCTTTGGGCCTTTCAGCTCTAGGCCAATGGAGCACACCCAGAGCAGAGGTCCTACTTCAGCCAGATCAGGCCTGCCAAGGAACTGCGTTTCAGAGGCCTTTGTATGTGACGTTCCCGGTAGGCTGTGAGAGCACGGTGCAGAGCCAGTTGTTTCCTTGTTTCCCAAACAGCTGGAAGCAAGACGCTTTGGGGCCTCTCTGCCCCTTTGGAAACAAGGCAGCACGTTGGGTCTGGCAGCTCTAGGGCAATGGAGCACAACCAGAGCCGAAGTTCTACTTCTTCCAGATCAGGCCTGCCTAGACAGTGCGTTTCCCAGGCCTTGATAAGAGATGTTCTCTTAGGCTATAAGAGCACTGGGCACAGCCAGTTGTTTCTTAGCTTCCCAAGAGGTGGAAGCAAGATGCTTTGGGGCCTCTCTCCCCCTTTGGAAACAAGGCAGCCCTTTGGGCCTTTCAGCTCTAGGGCAATGGAGCATACCCAGAGCAGAAGTTCTACCTCAGCCAGATCAGGCCTGCCAAGAAACTGCTTTTCACAGGCCTTCGTAAGAGGTGTTCCCGGAAGGCTGTAAGAGTACCTGGCAGAGCGAGTTGTTTCTTAGCTTCAAAAACAGCTGGAAGCAACATGATTTGGGGCCTCTCTCCCCCTTTGGAAACAAAGCAGCCTTTGTGCCTGGCAGCTCTAGGCCAAAGTAGCACACCCAGAGCACAAGTTCTACCTCAGCCAGATAAGGCCTGTCAAGAAGCTGCGTTTCACAGGCCTTTGTATGTGACGTTCCCGGTTGGCTTTGAGAGCACTGTGCAGAGCCAGTTGTTTTAGCTTCCCAGAGAGCAGGAAGCAAGATGCTTTGGGGCCTCTCTGACACTTTGGAAATAAAGGCAGCCCTTTGGGCCTGGCAGCCCTAGGCCAATGGAGTACACCCAGAGCAGAAGTTCTACCTCAGCCAGATCAGGCCTTCCAAGAAACTGCGTCTCACAGGCCTTTCTCTGTCACGTTGCCGGTAGGCTGTGAGAGCACTGTGCAGAGCCAGTTGTTTCTTAGCTTCCCAAAGATTTGGAAGCAAGATGCTTTGGGGACTCTCAGCCCCTTTGGAAACAAGGCGGCCCTTTGGGCCTGGCAGCTCTAGGCCAAAGTAGCACGCCCAGAGCAGGAGTTCTACTTCAGCCAGATCAGGCCTGCCAAGAAACTGCGTTTCACAGGCCTTGGTAAGAGATGTTCCCGGTAGGCTGTGAGAGCACTGTGGAGAGCCAGTTGCTTTAGCTTCCCACAGAGCTGGAAGCAAGATGCCTTGGGGCCTCTCTCTCCCTTTGGACACAAGGCAGCCGTTTGGGCCTGGCAGCTCTAGGCCAATGGAGCACACCCACAGCAGAAGTTCTACTTCAGGCAGATCAGTCCTGCCCAGAAACTGCGTTTCACAGCCCTTGGTAAGAGATGTTCACGGTAGGCTGTGAGAGCACTGGGCAGAACCAGTTGTTTTTTAGCTTCCCAAAGTGCTGGAGGCAAGATGCTTTGGGGCCTCTCTCACCCTTTGGAAACAAGGCAGCCCTTAGGTCCTGGTAGCTCTAGGCCTATGTAGCACAACCAGAACAGAAGTTCTACTTCAGCCAGGTCAGGCCTGCCAAGAAACTGCGTTTCACAGGCCTTTCAAAGAGATGTTCTCTTAGGCTGTAAGAGCACTGGGCAGAGCCAGCTGTTTCTTAGCTTCCCGAAGAGCTGGGAGCAAGATGCTTTGGGTCCACTCTCCGTCTTTGGAAACAAGGCAGCCCTTTGGGCCTGGCAGCTCTAGGGCAATGGAGCACACCCAGAGCAGAAGTTCTACTTCAGCCAGATCAGGCCTGCCAGGAAACTGCGTTTCACAGGCCTTGGTAAGAGATGTTCCCGGTAGGCTGTAAGAGCACTGGGCAGAGCCAGTTGTTTCTTACCTTCCTGAAAAGCTGGAAGCAAGATGCTTGGGACCCCTCTGCCCGTTTGGGAACAAGGCAGCCTTTTGGGTCGGGAAGCTCTAGGCCAATGGAGCACACGCAGAGCAGGAGTTCTACTTCAGCCTGATCAGGCCTGCAAAGAAACAGCATTTGACAGGCCTTGGTAAGAGATGTTCCCGGTAGGTGTAAGAGCACTGGGCAGAGCCAGTTGTTTCTTAGCTTCGCAAAGACCGGGAAGCAAGATGCTTTGGGCCTCTCTGCCCCTTGGAAACAGGGCAGCACTTTGGGCTTGGCAGCTCTAGGGCAATGGAGCACACCCAGAGCCGGAGTTCTACTTCAGCCAGATGAGGCCTGCCAAGAAACTGCGTTTCACAGGCCTTTCAAAGACATGTTCCCGGTAGGCTGTAAGAGCACGGGGCAGAGCGAGTTGGTTCTTAGCTTCCCAGAGAGCTGGAAGCAAGATGCTTTGGGGCCTCTCTGCCCCTTTGGAAACAAGGCAGCACCTTGGGCCTGGCAGCTCTAGGGCAATGGAGCACACCCAGAGCAGAAGTTCTACTTCAGCCAAATCAGGCCTGCCAGGAAACGGCGTTTCACAGGCCTTGGTAAGAGATGTTCCCGGTAGGCTGTAAGAGCACTGGGCAACGCCAGATGTTTCTTAGCTTCCCGAAGAGCTGGAAGCGAGAAGCTTTGGTGCCACTCTCTCACTTTGGACTCAAGGCAGCCCTTTGGGGCAGGTAGCTCTATCCTAGTGGAGCACACCCAGAGCAGAAGTTCTACTTGGGCCAGTTCAGGCCACCAACAAACTGCGTTTCACAGGCCTTGGTAGGAGATGTTCCCGGTAGGCTGTAAGAGCACAGGGCACGCCAGATGTTTCTTAGCTTCCCGAAGAGCTGGAAGCAAGATGCTTTGGGGCCTCTCATCCCCTTTGCAAACAAGGCGGCCCTATGGGCCTGGCAGCTCTAGGCCAAAGTAGCACGCCCAGAGCAGGAGTTCTACTTCAGCCAGATCAGGCCTGCCAAGAAACTGCGTTTCACAGGCCTTGGTAAGAGATGTTCCCGGTAGGCTGTAAGAGCACTGGGCAACGCCAGATGTTTCTTAGCTTCCCGAAGAGCTGGAATCGAGAAGCTTTGGTGCCACTCTCTCACTTTGGACTCAAGGCAGCCCTTTGGGGCAGGTAGCTCTAGCCTAGTGGAGCACACCCAGAGCAGAAGTTCTACTTGGGCCAGTTCAGGCCACCAACAAACTGCGTTTCACAGGCCTTGGTAGGAGATGTTCCCGGTAGGCTGTAAGAGCACTGGGCAACGCCAGATGTTTCTTAGCTTCCCGAAGAGCTGGAAGCAAGATGCTTTGGGGCCTCTCATCCCCTTTGCAAACAAGGCGGCCCTATGGGCCTGGCAGCTCTAGGCCAAAGTAGCACGCCCAGAGCAGGAGTTCTACTTCAGCCAGATCAGGCCTGCCAAGAAACTGCGTTTCACAGGCCTTGGTAAGAGATGTTCCCGGTAGGCTGTGAGAGCACTGTGGAGAGCCAGTTGCTTTAGCTTCCCACAGAGCTGGAAGCTAGATGCCTTGGGGCCTCTCTCTCCCTTTGGACACAAGGCAGCCGTTTGGGCCTGGCAGCTCTAGGCCAATGGAGCACACCCACAGCAGAAGTTCTACTTCAGGCAGATCAGTCCTGCCCAGAAACTGCGTTTCACAGCCCTTGGTAAGAGATGTTCACGGTAGGCTGTGAGAGCACTGGGCAGAACCAGTTGTTTTTTAGCTTCCCAAAGTGCTGGAGGCAAGATGCTTTGGGGCCTCTCTCACCCTTTGGAAACAAGGCAGCCCTTAGGTCCTGGTAGCTCTAGGCCTATGTAGCACAACCAGAACAGAAGTTCTACTTCAGCCAGGTCAGGCCTGCCAAGAAACTGCGTTTCACAGGCCTTTCAAAGACATGTTCTCTTAGGCTGTAAGAGCACTGGGCAGAGCCAGCTGTTTCTTAGCTTCCCGAAGAGCTGGGAGCAAGATGCTTTGGGTCCACTCTCCGTCTTTGGAAACAAGGCAGCCCTTTGGGCCTGGCAGCTCTAGGGCAATGGAGCACACCCAGAGCAGAAGTTCTACTTCAGCCAGATCAGGCCTGCCAGGAAACTGCGTTTCACAGGCCTTGGTAAGAGATGTTCCCCGTAGGCTGTAAGAGCACTGGGCAGAGCCAGTTGTTTCTTACCTTCCTGAAAAGCTGGAAGCAAGATGCTTGGGACCCCTCTGCCCGTTTGGGAACAAGGCAGCCTTTTGGGTCGGGAAGCTCTAGGCCAATGGAGCACACGCAGAGCAGGAGTTCTACTTCAGCCTGATCAGGCCTGCAAAGAAACAGCGTTTGACAGGCCTTGGTAAGAGATGTTCGCGGTAGGTGTAAGAGCACTGGGCAGAGCCAGTTGTTTCTTAGCTTCGCAAAGACCGGGAAGCAAGATGCTTTGGGCCTCTCTGCCCCTTGGAAACAGGGCAGCACTTTGGGCCTGGCAGCTCTAGGGCAATGGAGCACACCCAGAGCCGGAGTTCTACTTCAGCCAGATGAGGCCTGCCAAGAAACTGCGTTTCACAGGCCTTTCAAAGACATGTTCCCGGTAGTCTGTAAGAGCACGGGGCAGAGCGAGTTGGTTCTTAGCTTCCCAGAGAGCTGGAAGCAAGATGCTTTGGGGCCTCTCTGCCCCTTTGGAAACAAGGCAGCACCTTGGGCCTGGCAGCTCTAGGGCAATGGAGCACACCCAGAGCAGAAGTTCTACTTCAGCCAAATCAGGCCTGCCAGGAAACGGCGTTTCACAGGCCTTGGTAAGAGATGTTCCCGGTAGGCTGTAAGAGCACTGGGCAACGCCAGATGTTTCTTAGCTTCCCGAAGAGCTGGAAGCAAGAAGCTTTGGTGCCACTCTCTCACTTTGGACTCAAGGCAGCCCTTTGGGGCAGGTAGCTCTAGCCCAGTGGAGCACACCCAGAGCAGAAGTTCTACTTGGGCCAGTTCAGGCCACCAACAAACTGCGTTTCACAGGCCTTGGTAAGAGATGTTCCCGGTAGGCTGTAAGAGCACTGGGCAACGCCAGATGTTTCTTAGCTTCCCGAAGAGCTGGAAGCAAGATGCTTTGGGGCCTCTCATCCCCTTTGCAAACAAGGCGGCCCTATGGGCCAGGCAGCTCTAGGCCAATGGAGCACACGCAGAGCAGAAGTTCTACTTCGGCCAGTTCAGGCCACCAACAAACTGCGTTTCACAGGCCTTGGTAAGAGATGTTCCCGGTAGGCTGTAAGAGCACTGGGCAACGCCAGATGTTTCTTAGCTTCCCGAAGAGCTGGAAGAAGATGCTTTGGGGCCTCTCATCCCCTTTGCAAACAAGGCCGACCTTTGGGCCAGGCAGCTCTAGGCCAATGGAGCACACCCAGAGCAGAAGTTCTACCTCAGCCAGATAAGGCCTGCCAAGAAACTGCGTTTCAAAGGCTTTGGTAAGAGATGTTCCCGGTACTCTGTTAGAGCACTGGGCAGAGCCATTTGTTTCTTAGCTTCCCAAAGAGCTGGAAGCAAGATGCTTTGGGGGCTCCCTGCCCCTTTGCCAACAAGGGCGACCTTTGGGCCTTTCAGGTCTAGGCCAATGGAGCTCACCCAGAGCAGAAGTCCTACTTCAGCCAGATCAGGCCTGCCAAGGAACTGCGTTTCAGAGGCCTTTGTATGTGACGTTCCCGGTAGGCTGTGAGAGCACGGTGCAGAGCCAGTTGTTTCCTTGTTTCCCAAACAGCTGGAAGCAAGACGCTTTGGGGCCTCTCTGCCCCTTTGGAAACAAGGCAGCACGTTGGGTCTGGCAGCTCTAGGGCAATGGAGCACAACCAGAGCCGAAGTTCTACTTCTTCCAGATCAGGCCTGCCTAGACAGTGCGTTTCCCAGGCCTTGATAAGAGATGTTCTCTTAGGCTATAAGAGCACTGGGCACAGCCAGTTGTTTCTTAGCTTCCCAAGAGGTGGAAGCAAGATGCTTTGGGGCCTCTCTCCCCCTTTGGAAACAAGGCAGCCCTTTGGGCCTTTCAGCTCTAGGGCAATGGAGCACACCCAGAGCAGAAGTTCTACCTCAGCCAGATCAGGCCTGCCAAGAAACTGCTTTTCACAGGCCTTCGTAAGAGGTGTTCCCGGAAGGCTGTAAGAGTACCTGGCAGAGCGAGTTGTTTCTTAGCTTCAAAAACAGCTGGAAGCAACATGATTTGGGGCCTCTCTCCCCCTTTGGAAACAAAGCAGCCTTTGTGCCTGGCAGCTCTAGGCCAAAGTAGCACACCCAGAGCACAAGTTCTACCTCAGCCAGATCAGGCCTTCCAAGAAACTGCGTCTCACAGGCCTTTCTCTGTCACGTTGCCGGTAGGCTGTGAGAGCACTGTGCAGAGCCAGTTGTTTCTTAGCTTCCCAAAGATTTGGAAGCAAGATGCTTTGGGGACTCTCAGCCCCTTTGGAAACAAGGCGGCCCTTTGGGCCTGGCAGCTCTAGGCCAAAGTAGCACGCCCAGAGCAGGAGTTCTACTTCAGCCAGATCAGGCCTGCCAAGAAACTGCGTTTCACAGGCCTTGGTAAGAGATGTTCCCGGTAGGCTGTGAGAGCACTGTGGAGAGCCAGTTGCTTTAGCTTCCCACAGAGCTGGAAGCAAGATGCCTTGGGGCCTCTCTCTCCCTTTGGACACAAGGCAGCCGTTTGGGCCTGGCAGCTCTAGGCCAATGGAGCACACCCACAGCAGAAGTTCTACTTCAGGCAGATCAGTCCTGCCCAGAAACTGCGTTTCACAGCCCTTGGTAAGAGATGTTCACGGTAGGCTGTGAGAGCACTGGGCAGAACCAGTTGTTTTTTAGCTTCCCAAAGTGCTGGAGGCAAGATGCTTTGGGGCCTCTCTCACCCTTTGGAAACAAGGCAGCCCTTAGGTCCTGGTAGCTCTAGGCCTATGTAGCACAACCAGAACAGAAGTTCTACTTCAGCCAGGTCAGGCCTGCCAAGAAACTGCGTTTCACAGGCCTTTGTATGTGACGTTCCCGGTTGGCTTTGAGAGCACTGTGCAGAGCCAGTTGTTTTAGCTTCCCAGAGAGCAGGAAGCAAGATGCTTTGGGGCCTCTCTCACACTTTGGAAATAAAGGCAGCCCTTTGGGCCTGGCAGCCCTAGGCCAATGGAGTACACCCAGAGCAGAAGTTCTACCTCAGCCAGATCAGGCCTTCCAAGAAACTGCGTCTCACAGGCCTTTCTCTGTCACGTTGCCGGTAGGCTGTGAGAGCACTGTGCAGAGCCAGTTGTTTCTTAGCTTCCCAAAGATTTGGAAGCAAGATGCTTTGGGGACTCTCAGCCCCTTTGGAAACAAGGCGGCCCTTTGGGCCTGGCAGCTCTAGGCCAAAGTAGCACGCCCAGAGCAGGAGTTCTACTTCAGCCAGATCAGGCCTGCCAAGAAACTGCGTTTCACAGGCCTTGGTAAGAGATGTTCCCGGTAGGCTGTGAGAGCACTGTGGAGAGCCAGTTGCTTTAGCTTCCCACAGAGCTGGAAGCAAGATGCCTTGGGGCCTCTCTCTCCCTTTGGACACAAGGCAGCCGTTTGGGCCTGGCAGCTCTAGGCCAATGGAGCACACCCACAGCAGAAGTTCTACTTCAGGCAGATCAGTCCTGCCCAGAAACTGCGTTTCACAGCCCTTGGTAAGAGATGTTCACGGTAGGCTGTGAGAGCACTGGGCAGAACCAGTTGTTTTTTAGCTTCCCAAAGTGCTGGAGGCAAGATGCTTTGGGGCCTCTCTCACCCTTTGGAAACAAGGCAGCCCTTAGGTCCTGGTAGCTCTAGGCCTATGTAGCACAACCAGAACAGAAGTTCTACTTCAGCCAGGTCAGGCCTGCCAAGAAACTGCGTTTCACAGGCCTTTCAAAGAGATGTTCTCTTAGGCTGTAAGAGCACTGGGCAGAGCCAGCTGTTTCTTAGCTTCCCGAAGAGCTGGGAGCAAGATGCTTTGGGTCCACTCTCCGTCTTTGGAAACAAGGCAGCCCTTTGGGCCTGGCAGCTCTAGGGCAATGGAGCACACCCAGAGCAGAAGTTCTACTTCAGCCAGATCAGGCCTGCCAGGAAACTGCGTTTCACAGGCCTTGGTAAGAGATGTTCCCGGTAGGCTGTAAGAGCACTGGGCAGAGCCAGTTGTTTCTTACCTTCCTGAAAAGCTGGAAGCAAGATGCTTGGGACCCCTCTGCCCGTTTGGGAACAAGGCAGCCTTTTGGGTCGGGAAGCTCTAGGCCAATGGAGCACACGCAGAGCAGGAGTTCTACTTCAGCCTGATCAGGCCTGCAAAGAAACAGCATTTGACAGGCCTTGGTAAGAGATGTTCCCGGTAGGTGTAAGAGCACTGGGCAGAGCCAGTTGTTTCTTAGCTTCGCAAAGACCGGGAAGCAAGATGCTTTGGGCCTCTCTGCCCCTTGGAAACAGGGCAGCACTTTGGGCCTGGCAGCCCTAGGGCAATGGAGCACACCCAGAGCCGGAGTTCTACTTCAGCCAGATGAGGCCTGCCAAGAAACTGCGTTTCACAGGCCTTTCAAAGACATGTTCCCGGCAGGCTGTAAGAGCACGGGGCAGAGCGAGTTGGTTCTTAGCTTCCCAGAGAGCTGGAAGCAAGATGCTTTGGGGCCTCTCTGCCCCTTTGGAAACAAGGCAGCACCTTGGGCCTGGCAGCTCTAGGACAATGGAGCACACCCAGAGCAGAAGTTCTACTTCAGCCAAATCAGGCCTGCCAGGAAACGGCGTTTCACAGGCCTTGGTAAGAGATGTTCCCGGTAGGCTGTAAGAGCACTGGGCAACGCCAGATGTTTCTTAGCTTCCCGAAGAGCTGGAAGCGAGAAGCTTTGGTGCCACTCTCTCACTTTGGACTCAAGGCAGCCCTTTGGGGCAGGTAGCTCTAGGCCAGTGGAGCACACCCAGAGCAGAAGTTCTACTTCGGCCAGTTCAGGCCACCAACAAACTGCGTTTCACAGGCCTTGGTAAGAGATGTTCCCGGTAGGCTGTAAGAGCACTGGGCAACGCCAGATGTTTCTTAGCTTCCCGAAGAGCTGGAAGCAAGATGCTTTGGGGCCTCTCATCCCCTTTGCAAACAAGGCGGCCCTATGGGCCAGGCAGCTCCAGGCCAATGGAGCACACCCAGAGCAGAAGTTCTACTTCGGCCAGTTCAGGCCACCAACAAACTGCGTTTCACAGGCCTTGGTAAGAGATGTTCCCGGTAGGCTGTAAGAGCACTGGGCAACGCCAGATGTTTCTTAGCTTCCCGAAGAGCTGGAAGCAAGATGCTTTGGGGCCTCTCATCCCCTTTGCAAACAAGGCCGACCTTTGGGCCAGGCAGCTCTAGGCCAATGGAGCACACCCAGAGCAGAAGTTCTACCTCAGCCAGATAAGGCCTGCCAAGAAACTGCGTTTCAAAGGCTTTGGTAAGAGATGTTCCCGGTACTCTGTTAGAGCACTGGGCAGAGCCATTTGTTTCTTAGCTTCCCAAAGAGCTGGAAGCAAGATGCTTTGGGGGCTCCCTGCCCCTTTGCCAACAAGGGCGACCTTTGGGCCTTTCAGCTCTAGGCCAATGGAGCACACCCAGAGCAGAAGTCCTACTTCAGCCAGATCAGGCCTGCCAAGGAACTGCGTTTCAGAGGCCTTTGTATGTGACGTTCCCGGTAGGCTGTGAGAGCACGGTGCAGAGCCAGTTGTTTCCTTGTTTCCCAAACAGCTGGAAGCAAGACGCTTTGGGGCCTCTCTGCCCCTTTGGAAACAAGGCAGCACGTTGGGTCTGGCAGCTCTAGGGCAATGGAGCACAACCAGAGCCGAAGTTCTACTTCTTCCAGATCAGGCCTGCCTAGACAGTGCGTTTCCCAGGCCTTGATAAGAGATGTTCTCTTAGGCTATAAGAGCACTGGGCACAGCCAGTTGTTTCTTAGCTTCCCAAGAGGTGGAAGCAAGATGCTTTGGGGCCTCTCTCCCCCTTTGGAAACAAGGCAGCCCTTTGGGCCTTTCAGCTCTAGGGCAATGGAGCACACCCAGAGCAGAAGTTCTACCTCAGCCAGATCAGGCCTGCCAAGAAACTGCTTTTCACAGGCCTTCGTAAGAGGTGTTCCCGGAAGGCTGTAAGAGTACCTGGCAGAGCGAGTTGTTTCTTAGCTTCAAAAACAGCTGGAAGCAACATGATTTGGGGCCTCTCTCCCCCTTTGGAAACAAAGCAGCCTTTGTGCCTGGCAGCTCTAGGCCAAAGTAGCACACCCAGAGCACAAGTTCTACCTCAGCCAGATAAGGCCTGTCAAGAAGCTGCGTTTCACAGGCCTTTGTATGTGACGTTCCCGGTTGGCTTTGAGAGCACTGTGCAGAGCCAGTTGTTTTAGCTTCCCAGAGAGCAGGAAGCAAGATGCTTTGGGGCCTCTCTCACACTTTGGAAATAAAGGCAGCCCTTTGGGCCTGGCAGCCCTAGGCCAATGGAGTACACCCAGAGCAGAAGTTCTACCTCAGCCAGATCAGGCCTTCCAAGAAACTGCGTTTCACAGGCCTTTCAAAGACATGTTCCCGGTAGGCTGTAAGAGCACGGGGCAGAGCGAGTTGGTTCTTAGCTTCCCAGAGAGCTGGAAGCAAGATGCTTTGGGGCCTCTCTGCCCCTTTGGAAACAAGGCAGCACCTTGGGCCTGGCAGCTCTAGGCCAATGGAGCACACCCAGAGCAGAAGTTGTACTTCGGCCAGTTCAGGCCACCAACAAACTGCGTTTCACAGGCCTTGGTAAGAGATGTTCCCGGTAGGCTGTAAGAGCACTGGGCAACGCCAGATGTTTCTTAGCTTCCCGAAGAGCTGGAAGCAAGATGCTTTGGGGCCTCTCATCCCCTTTGCAAACAAGGCCGACCTTTGGGCCAGGCAGCTCTAGGCCAATGGAGCACACCCAGAGCAGAAGTTCTACCTCAGCCAGATAAGGCCTGCCAAGAAACTGCGTTTCAAAGGCTTTGGTAAGAGATGTTCCCGGTACTCTGTTAGAGCACTGGGCAGAGCCATTTGTTTCTTAGCTTCCCAAAGAGCTGGAAGCAAGATGCTTTGGGGGCTCCCTGCCCCTTTGCCAACAAGGGCGACCTTTGGGCCTTTCAGCTCTAGGCCAATGGAGCACACCCAGAGCAGAAGTCCTACTTCAGCCAGATCAGGCCTGCCAAGGAACTGCGTTTCAGAGGCCTTTGTATGTGACGTTCCCGGTAGGCTGTGAGAGCACGGTGCAGAGCCAGTTGTTTCCTTGTTTCCCAAACAGCTGGAAGCAAGACGCTTTGGGGCCTCTCTGCCCCTTTGGAAACAAGGCAGCACGTTGGGTCTGGCAGCTCTAGGGCAATGGAGCACAACCAGAGCCGAAGTTCTACTTCTTCCAGATCAGGCCTGCCTAGACAGTGCGTTTCACAGGCCTTGATAAGAGATGTTCTCTTAGGCTATAAGAGCACTGGGCACAGCCAGTTGTTTCTTAGCTTCCCAAGAGGTGGAAGCAAGATGCTTTGGGGCCTCTCTCCCCCTTTGGAAACAAGGCAGCCCTTTGGGCCTTTCAGCTCTAGGGCAATGGAGCACACCCAGAGCAGAAGTTCTACCTCAGCCAGATCAGGCCTGCCAAGAAACTGCTTTTCACAGGCCTTCGTAAGAGGTGTTCCCGGAAGGCTGTAAGAGTACCTGGCAGAGCGAGTTGTTTCTTAGCTTCAAAAACAGCTGGAAGCAACATGATTTGGGGCCTCTCTCCCCCTTTGGAAACAAAGCAGCCTTTGTGCCTGGCAGCTCTAGGCCAAAGTAGCACACCCAGAGCACAAGTTCTACCTCAGCCAGATCAGGCCTTCCAAGAAACTGCGTCTCACAGGCCTTTCTCTGTCACGTTGCCGGTAGGCTGTGAGAGCACTGTGCAGAGCCAGTTGTTTCTTAGCTTCCCAAAGATTTGGAAGCAAGATGCTTTGGGGACTCTCAGCCCCTTTGGAAACAAGGCGGCCCTTTGGGCCTGGCAGCTCTAGGCCAAAGTAGCACGCCCAGAGCAGGAGTTCTACTTCAGCCAGATCAGGCCTGCCAAGAAACTGCGTTTCACAGGCCTTGGTAAGAGATGTTCCCGGTAGGCTGTGAGAGCACTGTGGAGAGCCAGTTGCTTTAGCTTCCCACAGAGCTGGAAGCAAGATGCCTTGGGGCCTCTCTCTCCCTTTGGACACAAGGCAGCCGTTTGGGCCTGGCAGCTCTAGGCCAATGGAGCACACCCACAGCAGAAGTTCTACTTCAGGCAGATCAGTCCTGCCCAGAAACTGCGTTTCACAGCCCTTGGTAAGAGATGTTCACGGTAGGCTGTGAGAGCACTGGGCAGAACCAGTTGTTTTTTAGCTTCCCAAAGTGCTGGAGGCAAGATGCTTTGGGGCCTCTCTCACCCTTTGGAAACAAGGCAGCCCTTAGGTCCTGGTAGCTCTAGGCCTATGTAGCACAACCAGAACAGAAGTTCTACTTCAGCCAGGTCAGGCCTGCCAAGAAACTGCGTTTCACAGGCCTTTCAAAGAGATGTTCTCTTAGGCTGTAAGAGCACTGGGCAGAGCCAGCTGTTTCTTAGCTTCCCGAAGAGCTGGGAGCAAGATGCTTTGGGTCCACTCTCCGTCTTTGGAAACAAGGCAGCCCTTTGGGCCTGGCAGCTCTAGGGCAATGGAGCACACCCAGAGCAGAAGTTCTACTTCAGCCAGATCAGGCCTGCCAGGAAACTGCGTTTCACAGGCCTTGGTAAGAGATGTTCCCGGTAGGCTGTAAGAGCACTGGGCAGAGCCAGTTGTTTCTTACCTTCCTGAAAAGCTGGAAGCAAGATGCTTGGGACCCCTCTGCCCGTTTGGGAACAAGGCAGCCTTTTGGGTCGGGAAGCTCTAGGCCAATGGAGCACACGCAGAGCAGGAGTTCTACTTCAGCCTGATCAGGCCTGCAAAGAAACAGCGTTTGACAGGCCTTGGTAAGAGATGTTCCCGGTAGGTGTAAGAGCACTGGGCAGAGCCAGTTGTTTCTTAGCTTCGCAAAGACCGGGAAGCAAGATGCTTTGGGCCTCTCTGCCCCTTGGAAACAGGGCAGCACTTTGGGCCTGGCAGCCCTAGGGCAATGGAGCACACCCAGAGCCGGAGTTCTACTTCAGCCAGATGAGGCCTGCCAAGAAACTGCGTTTCACAGGCCTTTCAAAGACATGTTCCCGGCAGGCTGTAAGAGCACGGGGCAGAGCGAGTTGGTTCTTAGCTTCCCAGAGAGCTGGAAGCAAGATGCTTTGGGGCCTCTCTGCCCCTTTGGAAACAAGGCAGCACCTTGGGCCTGGCAGCTCTAGGACAATGGAGCACACCCAGAGCAGAAGTTCTACTTCAGCCAAATCAGGCCTGCCAGGAAACGGCGTTTCACAGGCCTTGGTAAGAGATGTTCCCGGTAGGCTGTAAGAGCACTGGGCAACGCCAGATGTTTCTTAGCTTCCCGAAGAGCTGGAAGCGAGAAGCTTTGGTGCCACTCTCTCACTTTGGACTCAAGGCAGCCCTTTGGGGCAGGTAGCTCTAGGCCAGTGGAGCACACCCAGAGCAGAAGTTCTACTTCGGCCAGTTCAGGCCACCAACAAACTGCGTTTCACAGGCCTTGGTAAGAGATGTTCCCGGTAGGCTGTAAGAGCACTGGGCAACGCCAGATGTTTCTTAGCTTCCCGAAGAGCTGGAAGCAAGATGCTTTGGGGCCTCTCATCCCCTTTGCAAACAAGGCGGCCCTATGGGCCAGGCAGCTCCAGGCCAATGGAGCACACCCAGAGCAGAAGTTCTACTTCGGCCAGTTCAGGCCACCAACAAACTGCGTTTCACAGGCCTTGGTAAGAGATGTTCCCGGTAGGCTGTAAGAGCACTGGGCAACGCCAGATGTTTCTTAGCTTCCCGAAGAGCTGGAAGCAAGATGCTTTGGGGCCTCTCATCCCCTTTGCAAACAAGGCCGACCTTTGGGCCAGGCAGCTCTAGGCCAATGGAGCACACCCAGAGCAGAAGTTCTACCTCAGCCAGATAAGGCCTGCCAAGAAACTGCGTTTCAAAGGCTTTGGTAAGAGATGTTCCCGGTACTCTGTTAGAGCACTGGGCAGAGCCATTTGTTTCTTAGCTTCCCAAAGAGCTGGAAGCAAGATGCTTTGGGGGCTCCCTGCCCCTTTGCCAACAAGGGCGACCTTTGGGCCTTTCAGCTCTAGGCCAATGGAGCACACCCAGAGCAGAAGTCCTACTTCAGCCAGATCAGGCCTGCCAAGGAACTGCGTTTCAGAGGCCTTTGTATGTGACGTTCCCGGTAGGCTGTGAGAGCACGGTGCAGAGCCAGTTGTTTCCTTGTTTCCCAAACAGCTGGAAGCAAGACGCTTTGGGGCCTCTCTGCCCCTTTGGAAACAAGGCAGCACGTTGGGTCTGGCAGCTCTAGGGCAATGGAGCACAACCAGAGCCGAAGTTCTACTTCTTCCAGATCAGGCCTGCCTAGACAGTGCGTTTCACAGGCCTTGATAAGAGATGTTCTCTTAGGCTATAAGAGCACTGGGCACAGCCAGTTGTTTCTTAGCTTCCCAAGAGGTGGAAGCAAGATGCTTTGGGGCCTCTCTCCCCCTTTGGAAACAAGGCAGCCCTTTGGGCCTTTCAGCTCTAGGGCAATGGAGCACACCCAGAGCAGAAGTTCTACCTCAGCCAGATCAGGCCTGCCAAGAAACTGCTTTTCACAGGCCTTCGTAAGAGGTGTTCCCGGAAGGCTGTAAGAGTACCTGGCAGAGCGAGTTGTTTCTTAGCTTCAAAAACAGCTGGAAGCAACATGATTTGGGGCCTCTCTCCCCCTTTGGAAACAAAGCAGCCTTTGTGCCTGGCAGCTCTAGGCCAAAGTAGCACACCCAGAGCACAAGTTCTACCTCAGCCAGATCAGGCCTTCCAAGAAACTGCGTCTCACAGGCCTTTCTCTGTCACGTTGCCGGTAGGCTGTGAGAGCACTGTGCAGAGCCAGTTGTTTCTTAGCTTCCCAAAGATTTGGAAGCAAGATGCTTTGGGGACTCTCAGCCCCTTTGGAAACAAGGCGGCCCTTTGGGCCTGGCAGCTCTAGGCCAAAGTAGCACGCCCAGAGCAGGAGTTCTACTTCAGCCAGATCAGGCCTGCCAAGAAACTGCGTTTCACAGGCCTTGGTAAGAGATGTTCCCGGTAGGCTGTGAGAGCACTGTGGAGAGCCAGTTGCTTTAGCTTCCCACAGAGCTGGAAGCAAGATGCCTTGGGGCCTCTCTCTCCCTTTGGACACAAGGCAGCCGTTTGGGCCTGGCAGCTCTAGGCCAATGGAGCACACCCACAGCAGAAGTTCTACTTCAGGCAGATCAGTCCTGCCCAGAAACTGCGTTTCACAGCCCTTGGTAAGAGATGTTCACGGTAGGCTGTGAGAGCACTGGGCAGAACCAGTTGTTTTTTAGCTTCCCAAAGTGCTGGAGGCAAGATGCTTTGGGGCCTCTCTCACCCTTTGGAAACAAGGCAGCCCTTAGGTCCTGGTAGCTCTAGGCCTATGTAGCACAACCAGAACAGAAGTTCTACTTCAGCCAGGTCAGGCCTGCCAAGAAACTGCGTTTCACAGGCCTTTCAAAGAGATGTTCTCTTAGGCTGTAAGAGCACTGGGCAGAGCCAGCTGTTTCTTAGCTTCCCGAAGAGCTGGGAGCAAGATGCTTTGGGTCCACTCTCCGTCTTTGGAAACAAGGCAGCCCTTTGGGCCTGGCAGCTCTAGGGCAATGGAGCACACCCAGAGCAGAAGTTCTACTTCAGCCAGATCAGGCCTGCCAGGAAACTGCGTTTCACAGGCCTTGGTAAGAGATGTTCCCGGTAGGCTGTAAGAGCACTGGGCAGAGCCAGTTGTTTCTTACCTTCCTGAAAAGCTGGAAGCAAGATGCTTGGGACCCCTCTGCCCGTTTGGGAACAAGGCAGCCTTTTGGGTCGGGAAGCTCTAGGCCAATGGAGCACACGCAGAGCAGGAGTTCTACTTCAGCCTGATCAGGCCTGCAAAGAAACAGCGTTTGACAGGCCTTGGTAAGAGATGTTCCCGGTAGGTGTAAGAGCACTGGGCAGAGCCAGTTGTTTCTTAGCTTCGCAAAGACCGGGAAGCAAGATGCTTTGGGCCTCTCTGCCCCTTGGAAACAGGGCAGCACTTTGGGCCTGGCAGCCCTAGGGCAATGGAGCACACCCAGAGCCGGAGTTCTACTTCAGCCAGATGAGGCCTGCCAAGAAACTGCGTTTCACAGGCCTTTCAAAGACATGTTCCCGGCAGGCTGTAAGAGCACGGGGCAGAGCGAGTTGGTTCTTAGCTTCCCAGAGAGCTGGAAGCAAGATGCTTTGGGGCCTCTCTGCCCCTTTGGAAACAAGGCAGCACCTTGGGCCTGGCAGCTCTAGGACAATGGAGCACACCCAGAGCAGAAGTTCTACTTCAGCCAAATCAGGCCTGCCAGGAAACGGCGTTTCACAGGCCTTGGTAAGAGATGTTCCCGGTAGGCTGTAAGAGCACTGGGCAACGCCAGATGTTTCTTAGCTTCCCGAAGAGCTGGAAGCGAGAAGCTTTGGTGCCACTCTCTCACTTTGGACTCAAGGCAGCCCTTTGGGGCAGGTAGCTCTAGGCCAGTGGAGCACACCCAGAGCAGAAGTTCTACTTCGGCCAGTTCAGGCCACCAACAAACTGCGTTTCACAGGCCTTGGTAAGAGATGTTCCCGGTAGGCTGTAAGAGCACTGGGCAACGCCAGATGTTTCTTAGCTTCCCGAAGAGCTGGAAGCAAGATGCTTTGGGGCCTCTCATCCCCTTTGCAAACAAGGCGGCCCTATGGGCCAGGCAGCTCCAGGCCAATGGAGCACACCCAGAGCAGAAGTTCTACTTCGGCCAGTTCAGGCCACCAACAAACTGCGTTTCACAGGCCTTGGTAAGAGATGTTCCCGGTAGGCTGTAAGAGCACTGGGCAACGCCAGATGTTTCTTAGCTTCCCGAAGAGCTGGAAGCAAGATGCTTTGGGGCCTCTCATCCCCTTTGCAAACAAGGCCGACCTTTGGGCCAGGCAGCTCTAGGCCAATGGAGCACACCCAGAGCAGAAGTTCTACCTCAGCCAGATAAGGCCTGCCAAGAAACTGCGTTTCAAAGGCTTTGGTAAGAGATGTTCCCGGTACTCTGTTAGAGCACTGGGCAGAGCCATTTGTTTCTTAGCTTCCCAAAGAGCTGGAAGCAAGATGCTTTGGGGGCTCCCTGCCCCTTTGCCAACAAGGGCGACCTTTGGGCCTTTCAGCTCTAGGCCAATGGAGCACACCCAGAGCAGAAGTCCTACTTCAGCCAGATCAGGCCTGCCAAGGAACTGCGTTTCAGAGGCCTTTGTATGTGACGTTCCCGGTAGGCTGTGAGAGCACGGTGCAGAGCCAGTTGTTTCCTTGTTTCCCAAACAGCTGGAAGCAAGACGCTTTGGGGCCTCTCTGCCCCTTTGGAAACAAGGCAGCACGTTGGGTCTGGCAGCTCTAGGGCAATGGAGCACAACCAGAGCCGAAGTTCTACTTCTTCCAGATCAGGCCTGCCTAGACAGTGCGTTTCACAGGCCTTGATAAGAGATGTTCTCTTAGGCTATAAGAGCACTGGGCACAGCCAGTTGTTTCTTAGCTTCCCAAGAGGTGGAAGCAAGATGCTTTGGGGCCTCTCTCCCCCTTTGGAAACAAGGCAGCCCTTTGGGCCTTTCAGCTCTAGGGCAATGGAGCACACCCAGAGCAGAAGTTCTACCTCAGCCAGATCAGGCCTGCCAAGAAACTGCTTTTCACAGGCCTTCGTAAGAGGTGTTCCCGGAAGGCTGTAAGAGTACCTGGCAGAGCGAGTTGTTTCTTAGCTTCAAAAACAGCTGGAAGCAACATGATTTGGGGCCTCTCTCCCCCTTTGGAAACAAAGCAGCCTTTGTGCCTGGCAGCTCTAGGCCAAAGTAGCACACCCAGAGCACAAGTTCTACCTCAGCCAGATCAGGCCTTCCAAGAAACTGCGTCTCACAGGCCTTTCTCTGTCACGTTGCCGGTAGGCTGTGAGAGCACTGTGCAGAGCCAGTTGTTTCTTAGCTTCCCAAAGATTTGGAAGCAAGATGCTTTGGGGACTCTCAGCCCCTTTGGAAACAAGGCGGCCCTTTGGGCCTGGCAGCTCTAGGCCAAAGTAGCACGCCCAGAGCAGGAGTTCTACTTCAGCCAGATCAGGCCTGCCAAGAAACTGCGTTTCACAGGCCTTGGTAAGAGATGTTCCCGGTAGGCTGTGAGAGCACTGTGGAGAGCCAGTTGCTTTAGCTTCCCACAGAGCTGGAAGCAAGATGCCTTGGGGCCTCTCTCTCCCTTTGGACACAAGGCAGCCGTTTGGGCCTGGCAGCTCTAGGCCAATGGAGCACACCCACAGCAGAAGTTCTACTTCAGGCAGATCAGTCCTGCCCAGAAACTGCGTTTCACAGCCCTTGGTAAGAGATGTTCACGGTAGGCTGTGAGAGCACTGGGCAGAACCAGTTGTTTTTTAGCTTCCCAAAGTGCTGGAGGCAAGATGCTTTGGGGCCTCTCTCACCCTTTGGAAACAAGGCAGCCCTTAGGTCCTGGTAGCTCTAGGCCTATGTAGCACAACCAGAACAGAAGTTCTACTTCAGCCAGGTCAGGCCTGCCAAGAAACTGCGTTTCACAGGCCTTTCAAAGAGATGTTCTCTTAGGCTGTAAGAGCACTGGGCAGAGCCAGCTGTTTCTTAGCTTCCCGAAGAGCTGGGAGCAAGATGCTTTGGGTCCACTCTCCGTCTTTGGAAACAAGGCAGCCCTTTGGGCCTGGCAGCTCTAGGGCAATGGAGCACACCCAGAGCAGAAGTTCTACTTCAGCCAGATCAGGCCTGCCAGGAAACTGCGTTTCACAGGCCTTGGTAAGAGATGTTCCCGGTAGGCTGTAAGAGCACTGGGCAGAGCCAGTTGTTTCTTACCTTCCTGAAAAGCTGGAAGCAAGATGCTTGGGACCCCTCTGCCCGTTTGGGAACAAGGCAGCCTTTTGGGTCGGGAAGCTCTAGGCCAATGGAGCACACGCAGAGCAGGAGTTCTACTTCAGCCTGATCAGGCCTGCAAAGAAACAGCGTTTGACAGGCCTTGGTAAGAGATGTTCCCGGTAGGTGTAAGAGCACTGGGCAGAGCCAGTTGTTTCTTAGCTTCGCAAAGACCGGGAAGCAAGATGCTTTGGGCCTCTCTGCCCCTTGGAAACAGGGCAGCACTTTGGGCCTGGCAGCCCTAGGGCAATGGAGCACACCCAGAGCCGGAGTTCTACTTCAGCCAGATGAGGCCTGCCAAGAAACTGCGTTTCACAGGCCTTTCAAAGACATGTTCCCGGCAGGCTGTAAGAGCACGGGGCAGAGCGAGTTGGTTCTTAGCTTCCCAGAGAGCTGGAAGCAAGATGCTTTGGGGCCTCTCTGCCCCTTTGGAAACAAGGCAGCACCTTGGGCCTGGCAGCTCTAGGACAATGGAGCACACCCAGAGCAGAAGTTCTACTTCAGCCAAATCAGGCCTGCCAGGAAACGGCGTTTCACAGGCCTTGGTAAGAGATGTTCCCGGTAGGCTGTAAGAGCACTGGGCAACGCCAGATGTTTCTTAGCTTCCCGAAGAGCTGGAAGCGAGAAGCTTTGGTGCCACTCTCTCACTTTGGACTCAAGGCAGCCCTTTGGGGCAGGTAGCTCTAGGCCAGTGGAGCACACCCAGAGCAGAAGTTCTACTTCGGCCAGTTCAGGCCACCAACAAACTGTGTTTCACAGGCCTTGGTAAGAGATGTTCCCGGTAGGCTGTAAGAGCACTGGGCAACGCCAGATGTTTCTTAGCTTCCCGAAGAGCTGGAAGCAAGATGCTTTGGGGCCTCTCATCCCCTTTGCAAACAAGGCGGCCCTATGGGCCAGGCAGCTCCAGGCCAATGGAGCACACCCAGAGCAGAAGTTCTACTTCGGCCAGTTCAGGCCACCAACAAACTGCGTTTCACAGGCCTTGGTAAGAGATGTTCCCGGTAGGCTGTAAGAGCACTGGGCAACGCCAGATGTTTCTTAGCTTCCCGAAGAGCTGGAAGCAAGATGCTTTGGGGCCTCTCATCCCCTTTGCAAACAAGGCCGACCTTTGGGCCAGGCAGCTCTAGGCCAATGGAGCACACCCAGAGCAGAAGTTCTACCTCAGCCAGATAAGGCCTGCCAAGAAACTGCGTTTCAAAGGCTTTGGTAAGAGATGTTCCCGGTACTCTGTTAGAGCACTGGGCAGAGCCATTTGTTTCTTAGCTTCCCAAAGAGCTGGAAGCAAGATGCTTTGGGGGCTCCCTGCCCCTTTGCCAACAAGGGCGACCTTTGGGCCTTTCAGCTCTAGGCCAATGGAGCACACCCAGAGCAGAGGTCCTACTTCAGCCAGATCAGGCCTGCCAAGGAACTGCGTTTCAGAGGCCTTTGTATGTGACGTTCCCGGTAGGCTGTGAGAGCACGGTGCAGAGCCAGTTGTTTCCTTGTTTCCCAAACAGCTGGAAGCAAGACGCTTTGGGGCCTCTCTGCCCCTTTGGAAACAAGGCAGCACGTTGGGTCTGGCAGCTCTAGGGCAATGGAGCACAACCAGAGCCGAAGTTCTACTTCTTCCAGATCAGGCCTGCCTAGACAGTGCGTTTCCCAGGCCTTGATAAGAGATGTTCTCTTAGGCTATAAGAGCACTGGGCACAGCCAGTTGTTTCTTAGCTTCCCAAGAGGTGGAAGCAAGATGCTTTGGGGCCTCTCTCCCCCTTTGGAAACAAGGCAGCCCTTTGGGCCTTTCAGCTCTAGGGCAATGGAGCATACCCAGAGCAGAAGTTCTACCTCAGCCAGATCAGGCCTGCCAAGAAACTGCTTTTCACAGGCCTTCGTAAGAGGTGTTCCCGGAAGGCTGTAAGAGTACCTGGCAGAGCGAGTTGTTTCTTAGCTTCAAAAACAGCTGGAAGCAACATGATTTGGGGCCTCTCTCCCCCTTTGGAAACAAAGCAGCCTTTGTGCCTGGCAGCTCTAGGCCAAAGTAGCACACCCAGAGCACAAGTTCTACCTCAGCCAGATAAGGCCTGTCAAGAAGCTGCGTTTCACAGGCCTTTGTATGTGACGTTCCCGGTTGGCTTTGAGAGCACTGTGCAGAGCCAGTTGTTTTAGCTTCCCAGAGAGCAGGAAGCAAGATGCTTTGGGGCCTCTCTCACACTTTGGAAATAAAGGCAGCCCTTTGGGCCTGGCAGCCCTAGGCCAATGGAGTACACCCAGAGCAGAAGTTCTACCTCAGCCAGATCAGGCCTTCCAAGAAACTGCGTCTCACAGGCCTTTCTCTGTCACGTTGCCGGTAGGCTGTGAGAGCACTGTGCAGAGCCAGTTGTTTCTTAGCTTCCCAAAGATTTGGAAGCAAGATGCTTTGGGGACTCTCAGCCCCTTTGGAAACAAGGCGGCCCTTTGGGCCTGGCAGCTCTAGGCCAAAGTAGCACGCCCAGAGCAGGAGTTCTACTTCAGCCAGATCAGGCCTGCCAAGAAACTGCGTTTCACAGGCCTTGGTAAGAGATGTTCCCGGTAGGCTGTGAGAGCACTGTGGAGAGCCAGTTGCTTTAGCTTCCCACAGAGCTGGAAGCAAGATGCCTTGGGGCCTCTCTCTCCCTTTGGACACAAGGCAGCCGTTTGGGCCTGGCAGCTCTAGGCCAATGGAGCACACCCACAGCAGAAGTTCTACTTCAGGCAGATCAGTCCTGCCCAGAAACTGCGTTTCACAGCCCTTGGTAAGAGATGTTCACGGTAGGCTGTGAGAGCACTGGGCAGAACCAGTTGTTTTTTAGCTTCCCAAAGTGCTGGAGGCAAGATGCTTTGGGGCCTCTCTCACCCTTTGGAAACAAGGCAGCCCTTAGGTCCTGGTAGCTCTAGGCCTATGTAGCACAACCAGAACAGAAGTTCTACTTCAGCCAGGTCAGGCCTGCCAAGAAACTGCGTTTCACAGGCCTTTCAAAGAGATGTTCTCTTAGGCTGTAAGAGCACTGGGCAGAGCCAGCTGTTTCTTAGCTTCCCGAAGAGCTGGGAGCAAGATGCTTTGGGTCCACTCTCCGTCTTTGGAAACAAGGCAGCCCTTTGGGCCTGGCAGCTCTAGGGCAATGGAGCACACCCAGAGCAGAAGTTCTACTTCAGCCAGATCAGGCCTGCCAGGAAACTGCGTTTCACAGGCCTTGGTAAGAGATGTTCCCGGTAGGCTGTAAGAGCACTGGGCAGAGCCAGTTGTTTCTTACCTTCCTGAAAAGCTGGAAGCAAGATGCTTGGGACCCCTCTGCCCGTTTGGGAACAAGGCAGCCTTTTGGGTCGGGAAGCTCTAGGCCAATGGAGCACACGCAGAGCAGGAGTTCTACTTCAGCCTGATCAGGCCTGCAAAGAAACAGCATTTGACAGGCCTTGGTAAGAGATGTTCCCGGTAGGTGTAAGAGCACTGGGCAGAGCCAGTTGTTTCTTAGCTTCGCAAAGACCGGGAAGCAAGATGCTTTGGGCCTCTCTGCCCCTTGGAAACAGGGCAGCACTTTGGGCTTGGCAGCTCTAGGGCAATGGAGCACACCCAGAGCCGGAGTTCTACTTCAGCCAGATGAGGCCTGCCAAGAAACTGCGTTTCACAGGCCTTTCAAAGACATGTTCCCGGTAGGCTGTAAGAGCACGGGGCAGAGCGAGTTGGTTCTTAGCTTCCCAGAGAGCTGGAAGCAAGATGCTTTGGGGCCTCTCTGCCCCTTTGGAAACAAGGCAGCACCTTGGGCCTGGCAGCTCTAGGGCAATGGAGCACACCCAGAGCAGAAGTTCTACTTCAGCCAAATCAGGCCTGCCAGGAAACGGCGTTTCACAGGCCTTGGTAAGAGATGTTCCCGGTAGGCTGTAAGAGCACTGGGCAACGCCAGATGTTTCTTAGCTTCCCGAAGAGCTGGAAGCGAGAAGCTTTGGTGCCACTCTCTCACTTTGGACTCAAGGCAGCCCTTTGGGGCAGGTAGCTCTATCCTAGTGGAGCACACCCAGAGCAGAAGTTCTACTTGGGCCAGTTCAGGCCACCAACAAACTGCGTTTCACAGGCCTTGGTAGGAGATGTTCCCGGTAGGCTGTAAGAGCACAGGGCACGCCAGATGTTTCTTAGCTTCCCGAAGAGCTGGAAGCAAGATGCTTTGGGGCCTCTCATCCCCTTTGCAAACAAGGCGGCCCTATGGGCCTGGCAGCTCTAGGCCAAAGTAGCACGCCCAGAGCAGGAGTTCTACTTCAGCCAGATCAGGCCTGCCAAGAAACTGCGTTTCACAGGCCTTGGTAAGAGATGTTCCCGGTAGGCTGTAAGAGCACTGGGCAACGCCAGATGTTTCTTAGCTTCCCGAAGAGCTGGAATCGAGAAGCTTTGGTGCCACTCTCTCACTTTGGACTCAAGGCAGCCCTTTGGGGCAGGTAGCTCTAGCCTAGTGGAGCACACCCAGAGCAGAAGTTCTACTTGGGCCAGTTCAGGCCACCAACAAACTGCGTTTCACAGGCCTTGGTAGGAGATGTTCCCGGTAGGCTGTAAGAGCACTGGGCAACGCCAGATGTTTCTTAGCTTCCCGAAGAGCTGGAAGCAAGATGCTTTGGGGCCTCTCATCCCCTTTGCAAACAAGGCGGCCCTATGGGCCTGGCAGCTCTAGGCCAAAGTAGCACGCCCAGAGCAGGAGTTCTACTTCAGCCAGATCAGGCCTGCCAAGAAACTGCGTTTCACAGGCCTTGGTAAGAGATGTTCCCGGTAGGCTGTGAGAGCACTGTGGAGAGCCAGTTGCTTTAGCTTCCCACAGAGCTGGAAGCTAGATGCCTTGGGGCCTCTCTCTCCCTTTGGACACAAGGCAGCCGTTTGGGCCTGGCAGCTCTAGGCCAATGGAGCACACCCACAGCAGAAGTTCTACTTCAGGCAGATCAGTCCTGCCCAGAAACTGCGTTTCACAGCCCTTGGTAAGAGATGTTCACGGTAGGCTGTGAGAGCACTGGGCAGAACCAGTTGTTTTTTAGCTTCCCAAAGTGCTGGAGGCAAGATGCTTTGGGGCCTCTCTCACCCTTTGGAAACAAGGCAGCCCTTAGGTCCTGGTAGCTCTAGGCCTATGTAGCACAACCAGAACAGAAGTTCTACTTCAGCCAGGTCAGGCCTGCCAAGAAACTGCGTTTCACAGGCCTTTCAAAGACATGTTCTCTTAGGCTGTAAGAGCACTGGGCAGAGCCAGCTGTTTCTTAGCTTCCCGAAGAGCTGGGAGCAAGATGCTTTGGGTCCACTCTCCGTCTTTGGAAACAAGGCAGCCCTTTGGGCCTGGCAGCTCTAGGGCAATGGAGCACACCCAGAGCAGAAGTTCTACTTCAGCCAGATCAGGCCTGCCAGGAAACTGCGTTTCACAGGCCTTGGTAAGAGATGTTCCCCGTAGGCTGTAAGAGCACTGGGCAGAGCCAGTTGTTTCTTACCTTCCTGAAAAGCTGGAAGCAAGATGCTTGGGACCCCTCTGCCCGTTTGGGAACAAGGCAGCCTTTTGGGTCGGGAAGCTCTAGGCCAATGGAGCACACGCAGAGCAGGAGTTCTACTTCAGCCTGATCAGGCCTGCAAAGAAACAGCGTTTGACAGGCCTTGGTAAGAGATGTTCGCGGTAGGTGTAAGAGCACTGGGCAGAGCCAGTTGTTTCTTAGCTTCGCAAAGACCGGGAAGCAAGATGCTTTGGGCCTCTCTGCCCCTTGGAAACAGGGCAGCACTTTGGGCCTGGCAGCTCTAGGGCAATGGAGCACACCCAGAGCCGGAGTTCTACTTCAGCCAGATGAGGCCTGCCAAGAAACTGCGTTTCACAGGCCTTTCAAAGACATGTTCCCGGTAGTCTGTAAGAGCACGGGGCAGAGCGAGTTGGTTCTTAGCTTCCCAGAGAGCTGGAAGCAAGATGCTTTGGGGCCTCTCTGCCCCTTTGGAAACAAGGCAGCACCTTGGGCCTGGCAGCTCTAGGGCAATGGAGCACACCCAGAGCAGAAGTTCTACTTCAGCCAAATCAGGCCTGCCAGGAAACGGCGTTTCACAGGCCTTGGTAAGAGATGTTCCCGGTAGGCTGTAAGAGCACTGGGCAACGCCAGATGTTTCTTAGCTTCCCGAAGAGCTGGAAGCAAGAAGCTTTGGTGCCACTCTCTCACTTTGGACTCAAGGCAGCCCTTTGGGGCAGGTAGCTCTAGCCCAGTGGAGCACACCCAGAGCAGAAGTTCTACTTGGGCCAGTTCAGGCCACCAACAAACTGCGTTTCACAGGCCTTGGTAAGAGATGTTCCCGGTAGGCTGTAAGAGCACTGGGCAACGCCAGATGTTTCTTAGCTTCCCGAAGAGCTGGAAGCAAGATGCTTTGGGGCCTCTCATCCCCTTTGCAAACAAGGCGGCCCTATGGGCCAGGCAGCTCTAGGCCAATGGAGCACACGCAGAGCAGAAGTTCTACTTCGGCCAGTTCAGGCCACCAACAAACTGCGTTTCACAGGCCTTGGTAAGAGATGTTCCCGGTAGGCTGTAAGAGCACTGGGCAACGCCAGATGTTTCTTAGCTTCCCGAAGAGCTGGAAGAAGATGCTTTGGGGCCTCTCATCCCCTTTGCAAACAAGGCCGACCTTTGGGCCAGGCAGCTCTAGGCCAATGGAGCACACCCAGAGCAGAAGTTCTACCTCAGCCAGATAAGGCCTGCCAAGAAACTGCGTTTCAAAGGCTTTGGTAAGAGATGTTCCCGGTACTCTGTTAGAGCACTGGGCAGAGCCATTTGTTTCTTAGCTTCCCAAAGAGCTGGAAGCAAGATGCTTTGGGGGCTCCCTGCCCCTTTGCCAACAAGGGCGACCTTTGGGCCTTTCAGGTCTAGGCCAATGGAGCTCACCCAGAGCAGAAGTCCTACTTCAGCCAGATCAGGCCTGCCAAGGAACTGCGTTTCAGAGGCCTTTGTATGTGACGTTCCCGGTAGGCTGTGAGAGCACGGTGCAGAGCCAGTTGTTTCCTTGTTTCCCAAACAGCTGGAAGCAAGACGCTTTGGGGCCTCTCTGCCCCTTTGGAAACAAGGCAGCACGTTGGGTCTGGCAGCTCTAGGGCAATGGAGCACAACCAGAGCCGAAGTTCTACTTCTTCCAGA
This sequence comes from Equus asinus, assembly GCF_041296235.1. NCBI lineage: Eukaryota > Metazoa > Chordata > Mammalia > Perissodactyla > Equidae > Equus > Equus asinus. The sequence continues at coordinate 4,248,378 of NW_027225523.1, forward strand.
TCAGGCCTGCCTAGACAGTGCGTTTCCCAGGCCTTGATAAGAGATGTTCTCTTAGGCTATAAGAGCACTGGGCACAGCCAGTTGTTTCTTAGCTTCCCAAGAGGTGGAAGCAAGATGCTTTGGGGCCTCTCTCCCCCTTTGGAAACAAGGCAGCCCTTTGGGCCTTTCAGCTCTAGGGCAATGGAGCACACCCAGAGCAGAAGTTCTACCTCAGCCAGATCAGGCCTGCCAAGAAACTGCTTTTCACAGGCCTTCGTAAGAGGTGTTCCCGGAAGGCTGTAAGAGTACCTGGCAGAGCGAGTTGTTTCTTAGCTTCAAAAACAGCTGGAAGCAACATGATTTGGGGCCTCTCTCCCCCTTTGGAAACAAAGCAGCCTTTGTGCCTGGCAGCTCTAGGCCAAAGTAGCACACCCAGAGCACAAGTTCTACCTCAGCCAGATCAGGCCTTCCAAGAAACTGCGTCTCACAGGCCTTTCTCTGTCACGTTGCCGGTAGGCTGTGAGAGCACTGTGCAGAGCCAGTTGTTTCTTAGCTTCCCAAAGATTTGGAAGCAAGATGCTTTGGGGACTCTCAGCCCCTTTGGAAACAAGGCGGCCCTTTGGGCCTGGCAGCTCTAGGCCAAAGTAGCACGCCCAGAGCAGGAGTTCTACTTCAGCCAGATCAGGCCTGCCAAGAAACTGCGTTTCACAGGCCTTGGTAAGAGATGTTCCCGGTAGGCTGTGAGAGCACTGTGGAGAGCCAGTTGCTTTAGCTTCCCACAGAGCTGGAAGCAAGATGCCTTGGGGCCTCTCTCTCCCTTTGGACACAAGGCAGCCGTTTGGGCCTGGCAGCTCTAGGCCAATGGAGCACACCCACAGCAGAAGTTCTACTTCAGGCAGATCAGTCCTGCCCAGAAACTGCGTTTCACAGCCCTTGGTAAGAGATGTTCACGGTAGGCTGTGAGAGCACTGGGCAGAACCAGTTGTTTTTTAGCTTCCCAAAGTGCTGGAGGCAAGATGCTTTGGGGCCTCTCTCACCCTTTGGAAACAAGGCAGCCCTTAGGTCCTGGTAGCTCTAGGCCTATGTAGCACAACCAGAACAGAAGTTCTACTTCAGCCAGGTCAGGCCTGCCAAGAAACTGCGTTTCACAGGCCTTTGTATGTGACGTTCCCGGTTGGCTTTGAGAGCACTGTGCAGAGCCAGTTGTTTTAGCTTCCCAGAGAGCAGGAAGCAAGATGCTTTGGGGCCTCTCTCACACTTTGGAAATAAAGGCAGCCCTTTGGGCCTGGCAGCCCTAGGCCAATGGAGTACACCCAGAGCAGAAGTTCTACCTCAGCCAGATCAGGCCTTCCAAGAAACTGCGTCTCACAGGCCTTTCTCTGTCACGTTGCCGGTAGGCTGTGAGAGCACTGTGCAGAGCCAGTTGTTTCTTAGCTTCCCAAAGATTTGGAAGCAAGATGCTTTGGGGACTCTCAGCCCCTTTGGAAACAAGGCGGCCCTTTGGGCCTGGCAGCTCTAGGCCAAAGTAGCACGCCCAGAGCAGGAGTTCTACTTCAGCCAGATCAGGCCTGCCAAGAAACTGCGTTTCACAGGCCTTGGTAAGAGATGTTCCCGGTAGGCTGTGAGAGAACTGTGGAGAGCCAGTTGCTTTAGCTTCACACAGAGCTGGAAGCAAGATGCCTTGGGGCCTCTCTCTCCCTTTGGACACAAGGCAGCCGTTTGGGCCTGGCAGCTCTAGGCCAATGGAGCACACCCAGAGCAGAAGTTCTACTTCAGCCAGATCAGGCCTGCCAGGAAACTGCGTTTCACAGGCCTTGGTAAGAGATGTTCCCCGTAGGCTGTAAGAGCACTGGGCAGAGCCAGTTGTTTCTTACCTTCCTGAAAAGCTGGAAGCAAGATGCTTGGGACCCCTCTGCCCGTTTGGGAACAAGGCAGCCTTTTGGGTCGGGAAGCTCTAGGCCAATGGAGCACACGCAGAGCAGGAGTTCTACTTCAGCCTGATCAGGCCTGCAAAGAAACAGCGTTTGACAGGCCTTGGTAAGAGATGTTCGCGGTAGGTGTAAGAGCACTGGGCAGAGCCAGTTGTTTCTTAGCTTCGCAAAGACCGGGAAGCAAGATGCTTTGGGCCTCTCTGCCCCTTGGAAACAGGGCAGCACTTTGGGCCTGGCAGCTCTAGGGCAATGGAGCACACCCAGAGCCGGAGTTCTACTTCAGCCAGATGAGGCCTGCCAAGAAACTGCGTTTCACAGGCCTTTCAAAGACATGTTCCCGGTAGTCTGTAAGAGCACGGGGCAGAGCGAGTTGGTTCTTAGCTTCCCAGAGAGCTGGAAGCAAGATGCTTTGGGGCCTCTCTGCCCCTTTGGAAACAAGGCAGCACCTTGGGCCTGGCAGCTCTAGGGCAATGGAGCACACCCAGAGCAGAAGTTCTACTTCAGCCAAATCAGGCCTGCCAGGAAACAGCGTTTCACAGGCCTTGGTAAGAGATGTTCCCGGTAGGCTGTAAGAGCACTGGGCAACGCCAGATGTTTCTTAGCTTCCCGAAGAGCTGGAAGCAAGAAGCTTTGGTGCCACTCTCTCACTTTGGACTCAAGGCAGCCCTTTGGGGCAGGTAGCTCTAGGCCAGTGGAGCACACCCAGAGCAGAAGTTCTACTTGGGCCAGTTCAGGCCACCAACAAACTGCGTTTCACAGGCCTTGGTAAGAGATGTTCCCGGTAGGCTGTAAGAGCACTGGGCAACGCCAGATGTTTCTTAGCTTCCCGAAGAGCTGGAAGCAAGATGCTTTGGGGCCTCTCATCCCCTTTGCAAACAAGGCGGCCCTATGGGCCAGGCAGCTCTAGGCCAATGGAGCACACCCAGAGCAGAAGTTCTACTTCGGCCAGTTCAGGCCACCAACAAACTGCGTTTCACAGGCCTTGGTAAGAGATGTTCCCGGTAGGCTGTAAGAGCACTGGGCAACGCCAGATGTTTCTTAGCTTCCCGAAGAGCTGGAAGAAGATGCTTTGGGGCCTCTCATCCCCTTTGCACACAAGGCCGACCTTTGGGCCAGGCAGCTCTAGGCCAATGGAGCACACCCAGAGCAGAAGTTCTACCTCAGCCAGATAAGGCCTGCCAAGAAACTGCGTTTCAAAGGCTTTGGTAAGAGATGTTCCCGGTACTCTGTTAGAGCACTGGGCAGAGCCATTTGTTTCTTAGCTTCCCAAAGAGCTGGAAGCAAGATGCTTTGGGGGCTCCCTGCCCCTTTGCCAACAAGGGCGACCTTTGGGCCTTTCAGGTCTAGGCCAATGGAGCACACCCAGAGCAGAAGTCCTACTTCAGCCAGATCAGGCCTGCCAAGGAACTGCGTTTCAGAGGCCTTTGTATGTGACGTTCCCGGTAGGCTGTGAGAGCACGGTGCAGAGCCAGTTGTTTCCTTGTTTCCCAAACAGCTGGAAGCAAGACGCTTTGGGGCCTCTCTGCCCCTTTGGAAACAAGGCAGCACGTTGGGTCTGGCAGCTCTAGGGCAATGGAGCACAACCAGAGCCGAAGTTCTACTTCTTCCAGATCAGGCCTGCCTAGACAGTGCGTTTCCCAGGCCTTGATAAGAGATGTTCTCTTAGGCTATAAGAGCACTGGGCACAGCCAGTTGTTTCTTAGCTTCCCAAGAGGTGGAAGCAAGATGCTTTGGGGCCTCTCTCCCCCTTTGGAAACAAGGCAGCCCTTTGGGCCTTTCAGCTCTAGGGCAATGGAGCATACCCAGAGCAGAAGTTCTACCTCAGCCAGATCAGGCCTGCCAAGAAACTGCTTTTCACAGGCCTTCGTAAGAGGTGTTCCCGGAAGGCTGTAAGAGTACCTGGCAGAGCGAGTTGTTTCTTAGCTTCAAAAACAGCTGGAAGCAACATGATTTGGGGCCTCTCTCCCCCTTGGAAACAAAGCAGCCTTTGTGCCTGGCAGCTCTAGGCCAAAGTAGCACACCCAGAGCACAAGTTCTACCTCAGCCAGATAAGGCCTGTCAAGAAGCTGCGTTTCACAGGCCTTTGTATGTGACGTTCCCGGTTGGCTTTGAGAGCACTGTGCAGAGCCAGTTGTTTTAGCTTCCCAGAGAGCAGGAAGCAAGATGCTTTGGGGCCTCTCTCACACTTTGGAAATAAAGGCAGCCCTTTGGGCCTGGCAGCCCTAGGCCAATGGAGTACACCCAGAGCAGAAGTTCTACCTCAGCCAGATCAGGCCTTCCAAGAAACTGCGTCTCACAGGCCTTTCTCTGTCACGTTGCCGGTAGGCTGTGAGAGCACTGTGCAGAGCCAGTTGTTTCTTAGCTTCCCAAAGATTTGGAAGCAAGATGCTTTGGGGACTCTCAGCCCCTTTGGAAACAAGGCGGCCCTTTGGGCCTGGCAGCTCTAGGCCAAAGTAGCACGCCCAGAGCAGGAGTTCTACTTCAGCCAGATCAGGCCTGCCAAGAAACTGCGTTTCACAGGCCTTGGTAAGAGATGTTCCCGGTAGGCTGTGAGAGCACTGTGGAGAGCCAGTTGCTTTAGCTTCCCACAGAGCTGGAAGCAAGATGCCTTGGGGCCTCTCTCTCCCTTTGGACACAAGGCAGCCGTTTGGGCCTGGCAGCTCTAGGCCAATGGAGCACACCCACAGCAGAAGTTCTACTTCAGGCAGATCAGTCCTGCCCAGAAACTGCGTTTCACAGCCCTTGGTAAGAGATGTTCACGGTAGGCTGTGAGAGCACTGGGCAGAACCAGTTGTTTTTTAGCTTCCCAAAGTGCTGGAGGCAAGATGCTTTGGGGCCTCTCTCACCCTTTGGAAACAAGGCAGCCCTTAGGTCCTGGTAGCTCTAGGCCTATGTAGCACAACCAGAACAGAAGTTCTACTTCAGCCAGGTCAGGCCTGCCAAGAAACTGCGTTTCACAGGCCTTTGTATGTGACGTTCCCGGTTGGCTTTGAGAGCACTGTGCAGAGCCAGTTGTTTTAGCTTCCCAGAGAGCAGGAAGCAAGATGCTTTGGGGCCTCTCTCACACTTTGGAAATAAAGGCAGCCCTTTGGGCCTGGCAGCCCTAGGCCAATGGAGTACACCCAGAGCAGAAGTTCTACCTCAGCCAGATCAGGCCTTCCAAGAAACTGCGTCTCACAGGCCTTTCTCTGTCACGTTGCCGGTAGGCTGTGAGAGCACTGTGCAGAGCCAGTTGTTTCTTAGCTTCCCAAAGATTTGGAAGCAAGATGCTTTGGGGACTCTCAGCCCCTTTGGAAACAAGGCGGCCCTTTGGGCCTGGCAGCTCTAGGCCAAAGTAGCACGCCCAGAGCAGGAGTTCTACTTCAGCCAGATCAGGCCTGCCAAGAAACTGCGTTTCACAGGCCTTGGTAAGAGATGTTCCCGGTAGGCTGTGAGAGAACTGTGGAGAGCCAGTTGCTTTAGCTTCCCACAGAGCTGGAAGCAAGATGCCTTGGGGCCTCTCTCTCCCTTTGGACACAAGGCAGCCGTTTGGGCCTGGCAGCTCTAGGCCAATGGAGCACACCCAGAGCAGAAGTTCTACTTCAGCCAGATCAGGCCTGCCAGGAAACTGCGTTTCACAGGCCTTGGTAAGAGATGTTCCCCGTAGGCTGTAAGAGCACTGGGCAGAGCCAGTTGTTTCTTACCTTCCTGAAAAGCTGGAAGCAAGATGCTTGGGACCCCTCTGCCCGTTTGGGAACAAGGCAGCCTTTTGGGTCGGGAAGCTCTAGGCCAATGGAGCACACGCAGAGCAGGAGTTCTACTTCAGCCTGATCAGGCCTGCAAAGAAACAGCGTTTGACAGGCCTTGGTAAGAGATGTTCGCGGTAGGTGTAAGAGCACTGGGCAGAGCCAGTTGTTTCTTAGCTTCGCAAAGACCGGGAAGCAAGATGCTTTGGGCCTCTCTGCCCCTTGGAAACAGGGCAGCACTTTGGGCCTGGCAGCTCTAGGGCAATGGAGCACACCCAGAGCCGGAGTTCTACTTCAGCCAGATGAGGCCTGCCAAGAAACTGCGTTTCACAGGCCTTTCAAAGACATGTTCCCGGTAGTCTGTAAGAGCACGGGGCAGAGCGAGTTGGTTCTTAGCTTCCCAGAGAGCTGGAAGCAAGATGCTTTGGGGCCTCTCTGCCCCTTTGGAAACAAGGCAGCACCTTGGGCCTGGCAGCTCTAGGGCAATGGAGCACACCCAGAGCAGAAGTTCTACTTCAGCCAAATCAGGCCTGCCAGGAAACAGCGTTTCACAGGCCTTGGTAAGAGATGTTCCCGGTAGGCTGTAAGAGCACTGGGCAACGCCAGATGTTTCTTAGCTTCCCGAAGAGCTGGAAGCAAGAAGCTTTGGTGCCACTCTCTCACTTTGGACTCAAGGCAGCCCTTTGGGGCAGGTAGCTCTAGGCCAGTGGAGCACACCCAGAGCAGAAGTTCTACTTGGGCCAGTTCAGGCCACCAACAAACTGCGTTTCACAGGCCTTGGTAAGAGATGTTCCCGGTAGGCTGTAAGAGCACTGGGCAACGCCAGATGTTTCTTAGCTTCCCGAAGAGCTGGAAGCAAGATGCTTTGGGGCCTCTCATCCCCTTTGCAAACAAGGCGGCCCTATGGGCCAGGCAGCTCTAGGCCAATGGAGCACACCCAGAGCAGAAGTTCTACTTCGGCCAGTTCAGGCCACCAACAAACTGCGTTTCACAGGCCTTGGTAAGAGATGTTCCCGGTAGGCTGTAAGAGCACTGGGCAACGCCAGATGTTTCTTAGCTTCCCGAAGAGCTGGAAGAAGATGCTTTGGGGCCTCTCATCCCCTTTGCACACAAGGCCGACCTTTGGGCCAGGCAGCTCTAGGCCAATGGAGCACACCCAGAGCAGAAGTTCTACCTCAGCCAGATAAGGCCTGCCAAGAAACTGCGTTTCAAAGGCTTTGGTAAGAGATGTTCCCGGTACTCTGTTAGAGCACTGGGCAGAGCCATTTGTTTCTTAGCTTCCCAAAGAGCTGGAAGCAAGATGCTTTGGGGGCTCCCTGCCCCTTTGCCAACAAGGGCGACCTTTGGGCCTTTCAGCTCTAGGCCAATGGAGCACACCCAGAGCAGAAGTCCTACTTCAGCCAGATCAGGCCTGCCAAGGAACTGCGTTTCAGAGGCCTTTGTATGTGACGTTCCCGGTAGGCTGTGAGAGCACGGTGCAGAGCCAGTTGTTTCCTTGTTTCCCAAACAGCTGGAAGCAAGACGCTTTGGGGCCTCTCTGCCCCTTTGGAAACAAGGCAGCACGTTGGGTCTGGCAGCTCTAGGGCAATGGAGCACAACCAGAGCCGAAGTTCTACTTCTTCCAGATCAGGCCTGCCTAGACAGTGCGTTTCCCAGGCCTTGATAAGAGATGTTCTCTTAGGCTATAAGAGCACTGGGCACAGCCAGTTGTTTCTTAGCTTCCCAAGAGGTGGAAGCAAGATGCTTTGGGGCCTCTCTCCCCCTTTGGAAACAAGGCAGCCCTTTGGGCCTTTCAGCTCTAGGGCAATGGAGCACACCCAGAGCAGAATTTCTACCTCAGCCAGATCAGGCCTGCCAAGAAACTGCTTTCCACAGGCCTTCGTAAGAGGTGTTCCCGGAAGGCTGTAAGAGTACCTGGCAGAGCGAGTTGTTTCTTAACTTCAAAAACAGCTGGAAGCAACATGATTTGGGGCCTCTCTCCCCCTTTGGAAACAAAGCAGCCTTTGTGCCTGGCAGCTCTAGGCCAAAGTAGCACACCCAGAGCACAAGTTCTACCTCAGCCAGATAAGGCCTGTCAAGAAGCTGCGTTTCACAGGCCTTTGTATGTGACGTTCCCGGTTGGCTTTGAGAGCACTGTGCAGAGCCAGTTGTTTTAGCTTCCCAGAGAGCAGGAAGCAAGATGCTTTGGGGCCTCTCTCACACTTTGGAAATAAAGGCAGCCCTTTGGGCCTGGCAGCCCTAGGCCAATGGAGTACACCCAGAGCAGAAGTTCTACCTCAGCCAGATCAGGCCTTCCAAGAAACTGCGTCTCACAGGCCTTTCTCTGTCACGTTGCCGGTAGGCTGTGAGAGCACTGTGCAGAGCCAGTTGTTTCTTAGCTTCCCAAAGATTTGGAAGCAAGATGCTTTGGGGACTCTCAGCCCCTTTGGAAACAAGGCGGCCCTTTGGGCCTGGCAGCTCTAGGCCAAAGTAGCACGCCCAGAGCAGGAGTTCTACTTCAGCCAGATCAGGCCTGCCAAGAAACTGCGTTTCACAGGCCTTGGTAAGAGATGTTCCCGGTAGGCTGTGAGAGCACTGTGGAGAGCCAGTTGCTTTAGCTTCCCACAGAGCTGGAAGCAAGATGCCTTGGGGCCTCTCTCTCCCTTTGGACACAAGGCAGCCGTTTGGGCCTGGCAGCTCTAGGCCAATGGAGCACACCCACAGCAGAAGTTCTACTTCAGGCAGATCAGTCCTGCCCAGAAACTGCGTTTCACAGCCCTTGGTAAGAGATGTTCACGGTAGGCTGTGAGAGCACTGGGCAGAACCAGTTGTTTTTTAGCTTCCCAAAGTGCTGGAGGCAAGATGCTTTGGGGCCTCTCTCACCCTTTGGAAACAAGGCAGCCCTTAGGTCCTGGTAGCTCTAGGCCTATGTAGCACAACCAGAACAAGAGTTCTACTTCAGCCAGGTCAGGCCTGCCAAGAAACTGCGTTTCACAGGCCTTTGTATGTGACGTTCCCGGTTGGCTTTGAGAGCACTGTGCAGAGCCAGTTGTTTTAGCTTCCCAGAGAGCAGGAAGCAAGATGCTTTGGGGCCTCTCTCACACTTTGGAAATAAAGGCAGCCCTTTGGGCCTGGCAGCCCTAGGCCAATGGAGTACACCCAGAGCAGAAGTTCTACCTCAGCCAGATCAGGCCTTCCAAGAAACTGCGTCTCACAGGCCTTTCTCTGTCACGTTGCCGGTAGGCTGTGAGAGCACTGTGCAGAGCCAGTTGTTTCTTAGCTTCCCAAAGATTTGGAAGCAAGATGCTTTGGGGACTCTCAGCCCCTTTGGAAACAAGGCGGCCCTTTGGGCCTGGCAGCTCTAGGCCAAAGTAGCACGCCCAGAGCAGGAGTTCTACTTCAGCCAGATCAGGCCTGCCAAGAAACTGCGTTTCACAGGCCTTGGTAAGAGATGTTCCCGGTAGGCTGTGAGAGAACTGTGGAGAGCCAGTTGCTTTAGCTTCACACAGAGCTGGAAGCAAGATGCCTTGGGGCCTCTCTCTCCCTTTGGACACAAGGCAGCCGTTTGGGCCTGGCAGCTCTAGGCCAATGGAGCACACCCAGAGCAGAAGTTCTACTTCAGCCAGATCAGGCCTGCCAGGAAACTGCGTTTCACAGGCCTTGGTAAGAGATGTTCCCCGTAGGCTGTAAGAGCACTGGGCAGAGCCAGTTGTTTCTTACCTTCCTGAAAAGCTGGAAGCAAGATGCTTGGGACCCCTCTGCCCGTTTGGGAACAAGGCAGCCTTTTGGGTCGGGAAGCTCTAGGCCAATGGAGCACACGCAGAGCAGGAGTTCTACTTCAGCCTGATCAGGCCTGCAAAGAAACAGCGTTTGACAGGCCTTGGTAAGAGATGTTCGCGGTAGGTGTAAGAGCACTGGGCAGAGCCAGTTGTTTCTTAGCTTCGCAAAGACCGGGAAGCAAGATGCTTTGGGCCTCTCTGCCCCTTGGAAACAGGGCAGCACTTTGGGCCTGGCAGCTCTAGGGCAATGGAGCACACCCAGAGCCGGAGTTCTACTTCAGCCAGATGAGGCCTGCCAAGAAACTGCGTTTCACAGGCCTTTCAAAGACATGTTCCCGGTAGTCTGTAAGAGCACGGGGCAGAGCGAGTTGGTTCTTAGCTTCCCAGAGAGCTGGAAGCAAGATGCTTTGGGGCCTCTCTGCCCCTTTGGAAACAAGGCAGCACCTTGGGCCTGGCAGCTCTAGGGCAATGGAGCACACCCAGAGCAGAAGTTCTACTTCAGCCAAATCAGGCCTGCCAGGAAACAGCGTTTCACAGGCCTTGGTAAGAGATGTTCCCGGTAGGCTGTAAGAGCACTGGGCAACGCCAGATGTTTCTTAGCTTCCCGAAGAGCTGGAAGCAAGAAGCTTTGGTGCCACTCTCTCACTTTGGACTCAAGGCAGCCCTTTGGGGCAGGTAGCTCTAGGCCAGTGGAGCACACCCAGAGCAGAAGTTCTACTTGGGCCAGTTCAGGCCACCAACAAACTGCGTTTCACAGGCCTTGGTAAGAGATGTTCCCGGTAGGCTGTAAGAGCACTGGGCAACGCCAGATGTTTCTTAGCTTCCCGAAGAGCTGGAAGCAAGATGCTTTTGGGCCTCTCATCCCCTTTGCAAACAAGGCGGCCCTATGGGCCAGGCAGCTCTAGGCCAATGGAGCACACCCAGAGCAGAAGTTCTACTTCGGCCAGTTCAGGCCACCAACAAACTGCGTTTCACAGGCCTTGGTAAGAGATGTTCCCGGTAGGCTGTAAGAGCACTGGGCAACGCCAGATGTTTCTTAGCTTCCCGAAGAGCTGGAAGAAGATGCTTTGGGGCCTCTCATCCCCTTTGCACACAAGGCCGACCTTTGGGCCAGGCAGCTCTAGGCCAATGGAGCACACCCAGAGCAGAAGTTCTACCTCAGCCAGATAAGGCCTGCCAAGAAACTGCGTTTCAAAGGCTTTGGTAAGAGATGTTCCCGGTACTCTGTTAGAGCACTGGGCAGAGCCATTTGTTTCTTAGCTTCCCAAAGAGCTGGAAGCAAGATGCTTTGGGGGCTCCCTGCCCCTTTGCCAACAAGGGCGACCTTTGGGCCTTTCAGGTCTAGGCCAATGGAGCACACCCAGAGCAGAAGTCCTACTTCAGCCAGATCAGGCCTGCCAAGGAACTGCGTTTCAGAGGCCTTTGTATGTGACGTTCCCGGTAGGCTGTGAGAGCACGGTGCAGAGCCAGTTGTTTCCTTGTTTCCCAAACAGCTGGAAGCAAGACGCTTTGGGGCCTCTCTGCCCCTTTGGAAACAAGGCAGCACGTTGGGTCTGGCAGCTCTAGGGCAATGGAGCACAACCAGAGCCGAAGTTCTACTTCTTCCAGATCAGGCCTGCCTAGACAGTGCGTTTCCCAGGCCTTGATAAGAGATGTTCTCTTAGGCTATAAGAGCACTGGGCACAGCCAGTTGTTTCTTAGCTTCCCAAGAGGTGGAAGCAAGATGCTTTGGGGCCTCTCTCCCCCTTTGGAAACAAGGCAGCCCTTTGGGCCTTTCAGCTCTAGGGCAATGGAGCACACCCAGAGCAGACGTTCTACCTCAGCCAGATCAGGCCTGCCAAGAAACTGCTTTTCACAGGCCTTCGTAAGAGGTGTTCCCGGAAGGCTGTAAGAGTACCTGGCAGAGCGAGTTGTTTCTTAGCTTCAAAAACAGCTGGAAGCAACATGATTTGGGGCCTCTCTCCCCCTTTGGAAACAAAGCAGCCTTTGTGCCTGGCAGCTCTAGGCCAAAGTAGCACACCCAGAGCACAAGTTCTACCTCAGCCAGATCAGGCCTTCCAAGAAACTGCGTCTCACAGGCCTTTCTCTGTCACGTTGCCGGTAGGCTGTGAGAGCACTGTGCAGAGCCAGTTGTTTCTTAGCTTCCCAAAGATTTGGAAGCAAGATGCTTTGGGGACTCTCAGCCCCTTTGGAAACAAGGCGGCCCTTTGGGCCTGGCAGCTCTAGGCCAAAGTAGCACGCCCAGAGCAGGAGTTCTACTTCAGCCAGATCAGGCCTGCCAAGAAACTGCGTTTCACAGGCCTTGGTAAGAGATGTTCCCGGTAGGCTGTGAGAGCACTGTGGAGAGCCAGTTGCTTTAGCTTCCCACAGAGCTGGAAGCAAGATGCCTTGGGGCCTCTCTCTCCCTTTGGACACAAGGCAGCCGTTTGGGCCTGGCAGCTCTAGGCCAATGGAGCACACCCACAGCAGAAGTTCTACTTCAGGCAGATCAGTCCTGCCCAGAAACTGCGTTTCACAGCCCTTGGTAAGAGATGTTCACGGTAGGCTGTGAGAGCACTGGGCAGAACCAGTTGTTTTTTAGCTTCCCAAAGTGCTGGAGGCAAGATGCTTTGGGGCCTCTCTCACCCTTTGGAAACAAGGCAGCCCTTAGGTCCTGGTAGCTCTAGGCCTATGTAGCACAACCAGAACAGAAGTTCTACTTCAGCCAGGTCAGGCCTGCCAAGAAACTGCGTTTCACAGGCCTTTCAAAGAGATGTTCTCTTAGGCTGTAAGAGCACTGGGCAGAGCCAGCTGTTTCTTAGCTTCCCGAAGAGCTGGGAGCAAGATGCTTTGGGTCCACTCTCCGTCTTTGGAAACAAGGCAGCCCTTTGGGCCTGGCAGCTCTAGGGCAATGGAGCACACCCAGAGCAGAAGTTCTACTTCAGCCAGATCAGGCCTGCCAGGAAACTGCGTTTCACAGGCCTTGGTAAGAGATGTTCCCGGTAGGCTGTAAGAGCACTGGGCAGAGCCAGTTGTTTCTTACCTTCCTGAAAAGCTGGAAGCAAGATGCTTGGGACCCCTCTGCCCGTTTGGGAACAAGGCAGCCTTTTGGGTCGGGAAGCTCTAGGCCAATGGAGCACACGCAGAGCAGGAGTTCTACTTCAGCCTGATCAGGCCTGCAAAGAAACAGCGTTTGACAGGCCTTGGTAAGAGATGTTCGCGGTAGGTGTAAGAGCACTGGGCAGAGCCAGTTGTTTCTTAGCTTCGCAAAGACCGGGAAGCAAGATGCTTTGGGCCTCTCTGCCCCTTGGAAACAGGGCAGCACTTTGGGCTTGGCAGCTCTAGGGCAATGGAGCACACCCAGAGCCGGAGTTCTACTTCAGCCAGATGAGGCCTGCCAAGAAACTGCGTTTCACAGGCCTTTCAAAGACATGTTCCCGGTAGGCTGTAAGAGCACGGGGCAGAGTGAGTTGGTTCTTAGCTTTCCAGAGAGCTGGAAGCAAGATGCTTTGGGGCCTCTCTGCCCCTTTGGAAACAAGGCAGCACCTTGGGCCTGGCAGCTCTAGGGCAATGGAGCACACCCAGAGCAGAAGTTCTACTTCAGCCAAATCAGGCCTGCCAGGAAACGGCGTTTCACAGGCCTTGGTAAGAGATGTTCCCGGTAGGCTGTAAGAGCACTGGGCAACGCCAGATGTTTCTTAGCTTCCCGAAGAGCTGGAAGCGAGAAGCTTTGGTGCCACTCTCTCACTTTGGACTCAAGGCAGCCCTTTGGGGCAGGTAGCTCTAGCCTAGTGGAGCACACCCAGAGCAGAAGTTCTACTTGGGCCAGTTCAGGCCACCAACAAACTGCGTTTCACAGGCCTTGGTAGGAGATGTTCCCGGTAGGCTGTAAGAGCACTGGGCAACGCCAGATGTTTCTTAGCTTCCCGAAGAGCTGGAAGCAAGATGCTTTGGGGACTCTCAGCCCCTTTGCAAACAAGGCGGCCCTATGGGCCTGGCAGCTCTAGGCCAAAGTAGCACGCCCAGAGCAGGAGTTCTACTTCAGCCAGATCAGGCCTGCCAAGAAACTGCGTTTCACAGGCCTTGGTAAGAGATGTTCCCGGTAGGCTGTGAGAGCACTGTGGAGAGCCAGTTGCTTTAGCTTCCCACAGAGCTGGAAGCAAGATGCCTTGGGGCCTCTCTCTCCATTTGGACACAAGGCAGCCGTTTGGGCCTGGCAGCTCTAGGCCAATGGAGCACACCCACAGCAGAAGTTCTACTTCAGGCAGATCAGTCCTGCCCAGAAACTGCGTTTCACAGCCCTTGGTAAGAGATGTTCACGGTAGGCTGTGAGAGCACTGGGCAGAACCAGTTGTTTTTTAGCTTCCCAACGTGCTGGAGGCAAGATGCTTTGGGGCCTCTCTCCCCCTTTGGAAACAAGGCAGCCCTTAGGTCCTGGTAGCTCTAGGCCTATGTAGCACAACCAGAACAGAAGTTCTACTTCAGCCAGGTCAGGCCTGCCAAGAAACTGCGTTTCACAGGCCTTTGTATGTGACGTTCCCGGTTGGCTTTGAGAGCACTGTGCAGAGCCAGTTGTTTTAGCTTCCCAGAGAGCAGGAAGCAAGATGCTTTGGGGCCTCTCTCACACTTTGGAAATAAAGGCAGCCCTTTGGGCCTGGCAGCCCTAGGCCAATGGAGTACACCCAGAGCACAAGTTCTACCTCAGCCAGATCAGGCCTTCCAAGAAACTGCGTCTCACAGGCCTTTCTCTGTCACGTTGCCGGTAGGCTGTGAGAGCACTGTGCAGAGCCAGTTGTTTCTTAGCTTCCCAAAGATTTGGAAGCAAGATGCTTTGGGGACTCTCAGCCCCTTTGGAAACAAGGCGGCCCTTTGGGCCTGGCAGCTCTAGGCCAAAGTAGCACGCCCAGAGCAGGAGTTCTACTTCAGCCAGATCAGGCCTGCCAAGAAACTGCGTTTCACAGGCCTTGGTAAGAGATGTTCCCGGTAGGCTGTGAGAGCACTGTGGAGAGCCAGTTGCTTTAGCTTCCCACAGAGCTGGAAGCAAGATGCCTTGGGGCCTCTCTCTCCCTTTGGACACAAGGCAGCCGTTTGGGCCTGGCAGCTCTAGGCCAATGGAGCACACCCACAGCAGAAGTTCTACTTCAGGCAGATCAGTCCTGCCCAGAAACTGCGTTTCACAGCCCTTGGTAAGAGATGTTCACGGTAGGCTGTGAGAGCACTGGGCAGAACCAGTTGTTTTTTAGCTTCCCAAAGTGCTGGAGGCAAGATGCTTTGGGGCCTCTCTCACCCTTTGGAAACAAGGCAGCCCTTAGGTCCTGGTAGCTCTAGGCCTATGTAGCACAACCAGAACAGAAGTTCTACTTCAGCCAGGTCAGGCCTGCCAAGAAACTGCGTTTCACAGGCCTTTCAAAGAGATGTTCTCTTAGGCTGTAAGAGCACTGGGCAGAGCCAGCTGTTTCTTAGCTTCCCGAAGAGCTGGGAGCAAGATGCTTTGGGTCCACTCTCCGTCTTTGGAAACAAGGCAGCCCTTTGGGCCTGGCAGCTCTAGGGCAATGGAGCACACCCAGAGCAGAAGTTCTACTTCAGCCAGATCAGGCCTGCCAGGAAACTGCGTTTCACAGGCCTTGGTAAGAGATGTTCCCGGTAGGCTGTAAGAGCACTGGGCAGAGCCAGTTGTTTCTTACCTTCCTGAAAAGCTGGAAGCAAGATGCTTGGGACCCCTCTGCCCGTTTGGGAACAAGGCAGCCTTTTGGGTCGGGAAGCTCTAGGCCAATGGAGCACACGCAGAGCAGGAGTTCTACTTCAGCCTGATCAGGCCTGCAAAGAAACAGCGTTTGACAGGCCTTGGTAAGAGATGTTCGCGGTAGGTGTAAGAGCACTGGGCAGAGCCAGTTGTTTCTTAGCTTCGCAAAGACCGGGAAGCAAGATGCTTTGGGCCTCTCTGCCCCTTGGAAACAGGGCAGCACTTTGGGCTTGGCAGCTCTAGGGCAATGGAGCACACCCAGAGCCGGAGTTCTACTTCAGCCAGATGAGGCCTGCCAAGAAACTGCGTTTCACAGGCCTTTCAAAGACATGTTCCCGGTAGGCTGTAAGAGCACGGGGCAGAGTGAGTTGGTTCTTAGCTTCCCAGAGAGCTGGAAGCAAGATGCTTTGGGGCCTCTCTGCCCCTTTGGAAACAAGGCAGCACCTTGGGCCTGGCAGCTCTAGGGCAATGGAGCACACCCAGAGCAGAAGTTCTACTTCAGCCAAATCAGGCCTGCCAGGAAACGGCGTTTCACAGGCCTTGGTAAGAGATGTTCCCGGTAGGCTGTAAGAGCACTGGGCAACGCCAGATGTTTCTTAGCTTCCCGAAGAGCTGGAAGCGAGAAGCTTTGGTGCCACTCTCTCACTTTGGACTCAAGGCAGCCCTTTGGGGCAGGTAGCTCTAGCCTAGTGGAGCACACCCAGAGCAGAAGTTCTACTTGGGCCAGTTCAGGCCACCAACAAACTGCGTTTCACAGGCCTTGGTAGGAGATGTTCCCGGTAGGCTGTAAGAGCACTGGGCAACGCCAGATGTTTCTTAGCTTCCCGAAGAGCTGGAAGCAAGATGCTTTGGGGACTCTCAGCCCCTTTGCAAACAAGGCGGCCCTATGGGCCTGGCAGCTCTAGGCCAAAGTAGCACGCCCAGAGCAGGAGTTCTACTTCAGCCAGATCAGGCCTGCCAAGAAACTGCGTTTCACAGGCCTTGGTAAGAGATGTTCCCGGTAGGCTGTGAGAGCACTGTGGAGAGCCAGTTGCTTTAGCTTCCCACAGAGCTGGAAGCAAGATGCCTTGGGGCCTCTCTCTCCATTTGGACACAAGGCAGCCGTTTGGGCCTGGCAGCTCTAGGCCAATGGAGCACACCCACAGCAGAAGTTCTACTTCAGGCAGATCAGTCCTGCCCAGAAACTGCGTTTCACAGCCCTTGGTAAGAGATGTTCACGGTAGGCTGTGAGAGCACTGGGCAGAACCAGTTGTTTTTTAGCTTCCCAACGTGCTGGAGGCAAGATGCTTTGGGGCCTCTCTCCCCCTTTGGAAACAAGGCAGCCCTTAGGTCCTGGTAGCTCTAGGCCTATGTAGCACAACCAGAACAGAAGTTCTACTTCAGCCAGGTCAGGCCTGCCAAGAAACTGCGTTTCACAGGCCTTTGTATGTGACGTTCCCGGTTGGCTTTGAGAGCACTGTGCAGAGCCAGTTGTTTTAGCTTCCCAGAGAGCAGGAAGCAACATGCTTTGGGGCCTCTCTCACACTTTGGAAATAAAGGCAGCCCTTTGGGCCTGGCAGCCCTAGGCCAATGGAGTACACCCAGAGCACAAGTTCTACCTCAGCCAGATCAGGCCTTCCAAGAAACTGCGTCTCACAGGCCTTTCTCTGTCACGTTGCCGGTAGGCTGTGAGAGCACTGTGCAGAGCCAGTTGTTTCTTAGCTTCCCAAAGATTTGGAAGCAAGATGCTTTGGGGACTCTCAGCCCCTTTGGAAACAAGGCGGCCCTTTGGGCCTGGCAGCTCTAGGCCAAAGTAGCACGCCCAGAGCAGGAGTTCTACTTCAGCCAGATCAGGCCTGCCAAGAAACTGCGTTTCACAGGCCTTGGTAAGAGATGTTCCCGGTAGGCTGTGAGAGCACTGTGGAGAGCCAGTTGCTTTAGCTTCCCACAGAGCTGGAAGCAAGATGCCTTGGGGCCTCTCTCTCCCTTTGGACACAAGGCAGCCGTTTGGGCCTGGCAGCTCTAGGCCAATGGAGCACACCCACAGCAGAAGTTCTACTTCAGGCAGATCAGTCCTGCCCAGAAACTGCGTTTCACAGCCCTTGGTAAGAGATGTTCACGGTAGGCTGTGAGAGCACTGGGCAGAACCAGTTGTTTTTTAGCTTCCCAAAGTGCTGGAGGCAAGATGCTTTGGGGCCTCTCTCACCCTTTGGAAACAAGGCAGCCCTTAGGTCCTGGTAGCTCTAGGCCTATGTAGCACAACCAGAACAGAAGTTCTACTTCAGCCAGGTCAGGCCTGCCAAGAAACTGCGTTTCACAGGCCTTTCAAAGAGATGTTCTCTTAGGCTGTAAGAGCACTGGGCAGAGCCAGCTGTTTCTTAGCTTCCCGAAGAGCTGGGAGCAAGATGCTTTGGGTCCACTCTCCGTCTTTGGAAACAAGGCAGCCCTTTGGGCCTGGCAGCTCTAGGGCAATGGAGCACACCCAGAGCAGAAGTTCTACTTCAGCCAGATCAGGCCTGCCAGGAAACTGCGTTTCACAGGCCTTGGTAAGAGATGTTCCCGGTAGGCTGTAAGAGCACTGGGCAGAGCCAGTTGTTTCTTACCTTCCTGAAAAGCTGGAAGCAAGATGCTTGGGACCCCTCTGCCCGTTTGGGAACAAGGCAGCCTTTTGGGTCGGGAAGCTCTAGGCCAATGGAGCACACGCAGAGCAGGAGTTCTACTTCAGCCTGATCAGGCCTGCAAAGAAACAGCGTTTGACAGGCCTTGGTAAGAGATGTTCGCGGTAGGTGTAAGAGCACTGGGCAGAGCCAGTTGTTTCTTAGCTTCGCAAAGACCGGGAAGCAAGATGCTTTGGGCCTCTCTGCCCCTTGGAAACAGGGCAGCACTTTGGGCTTGGCAGCTCTAGGGCAATGGAGCACACCCAGAGCCGGAGTTCTACTTCAGCCAGATGAGGCCTGCCAAGAAACTGCGTTTCACAGGCCTTTCAAAGACATGTTCCCGGTAGGCTGTAAGAGCACGGGGCAGAGAGAGTTGGTTCTTAGCTTCCCAGAGAGCTGGAAGCAAGATGCTTTGGGGCCTCTCTGCCCCTTTGGAAACAAGGCAGCACCTTGGGCCTGGCAGCTCTAGGGCAATGGAGCACACCCAGAGCAGAAGTTCTACTTCAGCCAAATCAGGCCTGCCAGGAAACGGCGTTTCACAGGCCTTGGTAAGAGATGTTCCCGGTAGGCTGTAAGAGCACTGGGCAACGCCAGATGTTTCTTAGCTTCCCGAAGAGCTGGAAGCGAGAAGCTTTGGTGCCACTCTCTCACTTTGGACTCAAGGCAGCCCTTTGGGGCAGGTAGCTCTAGCCCAGTGGAGCACACCCAGAGCAGAAGTTCTACTTGGGCCAGTTCAGGCCACCAACAAACTGCGTTTCACAGGCCTTGGTAGGAGATGTTCCCGGTAGGCTGTAAGAGCACTGGGCAACGCCAGATGTTTCTTAGCTTCCCGAAGAGCTGGAAGCAAGATGCTTTGGGGCCTCTCATCCCCTTTGCAAACAAGGCGGCCCTATGGGCCAGGCAGCTCTAGGCCAATGGAGCACACCCAGAGCAGAAGTTCTACTTCGGCCAGTTCAGGCCACCAACAAACTGCGTTTCACAGGCCTTGGTAAGAGATGTTCCCGGTAGGCTGTAAGAGCACTGGGCAACGCCAGATGTTTCTTAGCTTCCCGAAGAGCTGGAAGCAAAATGCTTTGGGGCCTCTCATCCCCTTTGCAAACAAGGCGGCCCTATGGGCCAGGCAGCTCTAGGCCAATGGAGCACACCCAGAGCAGAAGTTGTACTTCGGCCAGTTCAGGCCACCAACAAACTGCGTTTCACAGGCCTTGGTAAGAGATGTTCCCGGTAGGCTGTAAGAGCACTGGGCAACGCCAGATGTTTCTTAGCTTCCCGAAGAGCTGGAAGCAAGATGCTTTGGGGCCTCTCATCCCCTTTGCAAACAAGGCCGACCTTTGGGCCAGGCAGCTCTAGGCCAATGGAGCACACCCAGAGCAGAAGTTCTACCTCAGCCAGATAAGGCCTGCCAAGAAACTGCGTTTCAAAGGCTTTGGTAAGAGATGTTCCCGGTACTCTGTTAGAGCACTGGGCAGAGCCATTTGTTTCTTAGCTTCCCAAAGAGCTGGAAGCAAGATGCTTTGGGGGCTCCCTGCCCCTTTGCCAACAAGGGCGACCTTTGGGCCTTTCAGCTCTAGGCCAATGGAGCACACCCAGAGCAGAAGTCCTACTTCAGCCAGATCAGGCCTGCCAAGGAACTGCGTTTCAGAGGCCTTTGTATGTGACGTTCCCGGTAGGCTGTGAGAGCACGGTGCAGAGCCAGTTGTTTCCTTGTTTCCCAAACAGCTGGAAGCAAGACGCTTTGGGGCCTCTCTGCCCCTTTGGAAACAAGGCAGCACGTTGGGTCTGGCAGCTCTAGGGCAATGGAGCACAACCAGAGCCGAAGTTCTACTTCTTCCAGATCAGGCCTGCCTAGACAGTGCGTTTCCCAGGCCTTGATAAGAGATGTTCTCTTAGGCTATAAGAGCACTGGGCACAGCCAGTTGTTTCTTAGCTTCCCAAGAGGTGGAAGCAAGATGCTTTGGGGCCTCTCTCCCCCTTTGGAAACAAGGCAGCCCTTTGGGCCTTTCAGCTCTAGGGCAATGGAGCACACCCAGAGCAGAAGTTCTACCTCAGCCAGATCAGGCCTGCCAAGAAACTGCTTTTCACAGGCCTTCGTAAGAGGTGTTCCCGGAAGGCTGTAAGAGTACCTGGCAGAGCGAGTTGTTTCTTAGCTTCAAAAACAGCTGGAAGCAACATGATTTGGGGCCTCTCTCCCCCTTTGGAAACAAAGCAGCCTTTGTGCCTGGCAGCTCTAGGCCAAAGTAGCACACCCAGAGCACAAGTTCTACCTCAGCCAGATCAGGCCTTCCAAGAAACTGCGTCTCACAGGCCTTTCTCTGTCACGTTGCCGGTAGGCTGTGAGAGCACTGTGCAGAGCCAGTTGTTTCTTAGCTTCCCAAAGATTTGGAAGCAAGATGCTTTGGGGACTCTCAGCCCCTTTGGAAACAAGGCGGCCCTTTGGGCCTGGCAGCTCTAGGCCAAAGTAGCACGCCCAGAGCAGGAGTTCTACTTCAGCCAGATCAGGCCTGCCAAGAAACTGCGTTTCACAGGCCTTGGTAAGAGATGTTCCCGGTAGGCTGTGAGAGCACTGTGGAGAGCCAGTTGCTTTAGCTTCCCACAGAGCTGGAAGCAAGATGCCTTGGGGCCTCTCTCTCCCTTTGGACACAAGGCAGCCGTTTGGGCCTGGCAGCTCTAGGCCAATGGAGCACACCCACAGCAGAAGTTCTACTTCAGGCAGATCAGTCCTGCCCAGAAACTGCGTTTCACAGCCCTTGGTAAGAGATGTTCACGGTAGGCTGTGAGAGCACTGGGCAGAACCAGTTGTTTTTTAGCTTCCCAAAGTGCTGGAGGCAAGATGCTTTGGGGCCTCTCTCACCCTTTGGAAACAAGGCAGCCCTGAGGTCCTGGTAGCTCTAGGCCTATGTAGCACAACCAGAACAGAAGTTCTACTTCAGCCAGGTCAGGCCTGCCAAGAAACTGCGTTTCACAGGCCTTTCAAAGAGATGTTCTCTTAGGCTGTAAGAGCACTGGGCAGAGCCAGCTGTTTCTTAGCTTCCCGAAGAGCTGGGAGCAAGATGCTTTGGGTCCACTCTCCGTCTTTGGAAACAAGGCAGCCCTTTGGGCCTGGCAGCTCTAGGGCAATGGAGCACACCCAGAGCAGAAGTTCTACTTCAGCCAGATCAGGCCTGCCAGGAAACTGCGTTTCACAGGCCTTGGTAAGAGATGTTCCCGGTAGGCTGCAGGAGCACTGGGCAGAGCCAGTTGTTTCTTACCTTCCTGAAAAGCTGGAAGCAAGATGCTTTGGACCCCTCTGCCCGTTTGGGAACAAGGCAGCCTTTTGGGTCGGGAAGCTCTAGGCCAATGGAGCACACGCAGAGCAGGAGTTCTACTTCAGCCTGATCAGGCCTGCAAAGAAACAGCGTTTGACAGGCCTTGGTAAGAGATGTTCGCGGTAGGTGTAAGAGCACTGGGCAGAGCCAGTTGTTTCTTAGCTTCGCAAAGACCGGGAAGCAAGATGCTTTGGGCCTCTCTGCCCCTTGGAAACAAGGCGGCCCTTTGGGCCTGGCAGCTCTAGGCCAAAGTAGCACGCCCAGAGCAGGAGTTCTACTTCAGCCAGATCAGGCCTGCCAAGAAACTGCGTTTCACAGGCCTTGGTAAGAGATGTTCCCGGTAGGCTGTGAGAGCACTGTGGAGAGCCAGTTGCTTTAGCTTCCCACAGAGCTGGAAGCAAGATGCCTTGGGGCCTCTCTCTCCCTTTGGACACAAGGCAGCCGTTTGGGCCTGGCAGCTCTAGGCCAATGGAGCACACCCACAGCAGAAGTTCTACTTCAGGCAGATCAGTCCTGCCCAGAAACTGCGTTTCACAGCCCTTGGTAAGAGATGTTCACGGTAGGCTGTGAGAGCACTGGGCAGAACCAGTTGTTTTTTAGCTTCCCAAAGTGCTGGAGGCAAGATGCTTTGGGGCCTCTCTCACCCTTTGGAAACAAGGCAGCCCTGAGGTCCTGGTAGCTCTAGGCCTATGTAGCACAACCAGAACAGAAGTTCTACTTCAGCCAGGTCAGGCCTGCCAAGAAACTGCGTTTCACAGGCCTTTCAAAGACATGTTCCCGGTAGGCTGTAAGAGCACGGGGCAGAGCGAGTTGGTTCTTAGCTTCCCAGAGAGCTGGAAGCAAGATGCTTTGGGGCCTCTCTGCCCCTTTGCAAACAAGGCAGCACCTTGGGCCTGGCAGCTCTAGGCCAATGGAGCACACCCAGAGCAGAAGTTCTACTTCGGCCAGTTCAGGCCACCAACAAACTGCGTTTCACAGGCCTTGGTAAGAGATGTTCCCGGTAGGCTGTAAGAGCACTGGGCAACGCCAGATGTTTCTTAGCTTCCCGAAGAGCTGGAAGCAAGATGCTTTGGGGCCTCTCATCCCCTTTGCAAACAAGGCCGACCTTTGGGCCAGGCAGCTCTAGGCCAATGGAGCACACCCAGAGCAGAAGTTCTACCTCAGCCAGATAAGGCCTGCCAAGAAACTGCGTTTCAAAGGCTTTGGTAAGAGATGTTCCCGGTACTCTGTTAGAGCACTGGGCAGAGCCATTTGTTTCTTAGCTTCCCAAAGAGCTGGAAGCAAGATGCTTTGGGGGCTCCCTGCCCCTTTGCCAACAAGGGCGACCTTTGGGCCTTTCAGCTCTAGGACAATGGAGCACACCCAGAGCAGAAGTCCTACTTCAGCCAGATCAGGCCTGCCAAGGAACTGCGTTTCAGAGGCCTTTGTATGTGACGTTCCCGGTAGGCTGTGAGAGCACGGTGCAGAGCCAGTTGTTTCCTTGTTTCCCAAACAGCTGGAAGCAAGACGCTTTGGGGCCTCTCTGCCCCTTTGGAAACAAGGCAGCACGTTGGGTCTGGCAGCTCTAGGGCAATGGAGCACAACCAGAGCCGAAGTTCTACTTCTTCCAGATCAGGCCTGCCTAGACAGTGCGTTTCACAGGCCTTGATAAGAGATGTTCTCTTAGGCTATAAGAGCACTGGGCACAGCCAGTTGTTTCTTAGCTTCCCAAGAGGTGGAAGCAAGATGCTTTGGGGCCTCTCTCCCCCTTTGGAAACAAGGCAGCCCTTTGGGCCTTTCAGCTCTAGGGCAATGGAGCACACCCAGAGCAGAAGTTCTACCTCAGCCAGATCAGGCCTGCCAAGAAACTGCTTTTCACAGGCCTTCGTAAGAGGTGTTCCCGGAAGGCTGTAAGAGTACCTGGCAGAGCGAGTTGTTTCTTAGCTTCAAAAACAGCTGGAAGCAACATGATTTGGGGCCTCTCTCCCCCTTTGGAAACAAAGCAGCCTTTGTGCCTGGCAGCTCTAGGCCAAAGTAGCACACCCAGAGCACAAGTTCTACCTCAGCCAGATCAGGCCTTCCAAGAAACTGCGTCTCACAGGTCTTTCTCTGTCACGTTGCCGGTAGGCTGTGAGAGCACTGTGCAGAGCCAGTTGTTTCTTAGCTTCCCAAAGATTTGGAAGCAAGATGCTTTGGGGACTCTCAGCCCCTTTGGAAACAAGGCGGCCCTTTGGGCCTGGCAGCTCTAGGCCAAAGTAGCACGCCCAGAGCAGGAGTTCTACTTCAGCCAGATCAGGCCTGCCAAGAAACTGCGTTTCACAGGCCTTGGTAAGAGATGTTCCCGGTAGGCTGTGAGAGCACTGTGGAGAGCCAGTTGCTTTAGCTTCCCACAGAGCTGGAAGCAAGATGCCTTGGGGCCTCTCTCTCCCTTTGGACACAAGGCAGCCGTTTGGGCCTGGCAGCTCTAGGCCAATGGAGCACACCCACAGCAGAAGTTCTACTTCAGGCAGATCAGTCCTGCCCAGAAACTGCGTTTCACAGCCCTTGGTAAGAGATGTTCACGGTAGGCTGTGAGAGCACTGGGCAGAACCAGTTGTTTTTTAGCTTCCCAAAGTGCAGGAGGCAAGATGCTTTGGGGCCTCTCTCCCCCTTTGGAAACAAGGCAGCCCTTTGGGCCTGGCAGCTCTAGGGCAATGGAGCACACCCAGAGCAGAAGTTCTACTTCAGCCAGATCAGGCCTGCCAGGAAACTGCGTTTCACAGGCCTTGGTAAGAGATGTTCCCGGTAGGCTGCAAGAGCACTGGGTAGAGCCAGTTGTTTCTTACCTTCCTGAAAAGCTGGAAGCAAGATGCTTGGGATCCCTCTGCCCGTTTGGGAACAAGGCAGCCTTTTGGGTCGGGAAGCTCTAGGCCAATGGAGCACACGCAGAGCAGGAGTTCTACTTCAGCCTGATCAGGCCTGCAAAGAAACAGCGTTTGACAGGCCTTGGTAAGAGATGTTCGCGGTAGGTGTAAGAGCACTGGGCAGAGCCAGTTGTTTCTTAGCTTCGCAAAGACCGGGAAGCAAGATGCTTTGGGCCTCTCTGCCCCTTGGAAACAAGGCGGCCCTTTGGGCCTGGCAGCTCTAGGCCAAAGTAGCACGCCCAGAGCAGGAGTTCTACTTCAGCCAGATCAGGCCTGCCAAGAAACTGCGTTTCACAGGCCTTGGTAAGAGATGTTCCCGGTAGGCTGTGAGAGCACTGTGGAGAGCCAGTTGCTTTAGCTTCCCACAGAGCTGGAAGCAAGATGCCTTGGGGCCTCTCTCTCCCTTTGGACACATGGCAGCCGTTTGGGCCTGGCAGCTCTAGGCCAATGGAGCACACCCACAGCAGAAGTTCTACTTCAGGCAGATCAGTCCTGCCCAGAAACTGCGTTTCACAGCCCTTGGTAAGAGATGTTCACGGTAGGCTGTGAGAGCACTGGGCAGAACCAGTTGTTTTTTAGCTTCCCAAAGTGCTGGAGGCAAGATGCTTTGGGGCCTCTCTCACCCTTTGGAAACAAGGCAGACCTTAGGTCCTGGTAGCTCTAGGCCTATGTAGCACAACCAGAACAGAAGTTCTACTTCAGCCAGGTCAGGCCTGCCAAGAAACTGCGTTTCACAGGCCTTTCAAAGACATGTTCCCGGTAGGCTGTAAGAGCACGGGGCAGAGCGAGTTGGTTCTTAGCTTCCCAGAGAGCTGGAAGCAAGATGCTTTGGGGCCTCTCTGCCCCTTTGCAAACAAGGCAGCACCTTGGGCCTGGCAGCTCTAGGCCAATGGAGCACACCCAGAGCAGAATTTCTACTTCGGCCAGTTCAGGCCACCAACAAACTGCGTTTCACAGGCCTTGGTAAGAGATGTTCCCGGTAGGCTGTAAGAGCACTGGGCAACGCCAGATGTTTCTTAGCTTCCCGAAGAGCTGGAAGCAAGATGCTTTGGGGCCTCTCATCCCCTTTGCAAACAAGGCCGACCTTTGGGCCAGGCAGCTCTAGGCCAATGGAGCACACCCAGAGCAGAAGTTCTACCTCAGCCAGATAAGGCCTGCCAAGAAACTGCGTTTCAAAGGCTTTGGTAAGAGATATTCCCGCTACTCTGTTAGAGCACTGGGCATAGCCATTTGTTTCTTAGCTTCCCAAAGAGCTGGAAGCAAGATGCTTTGGGGGCTCCCTGCCCCTTTGCCAACAAGGGCGACCTTTGGGCCTTTCAGCTCTAGGCCAATGGAGCACACCCAGAGCAGAAGTCCTACTTCAGCCAGATCAGGCCTGCCAAGGAACTGCGTTTCAGAGGCCTTTGTATGTAACGTTCCCGGTAGGCTGTGAGAGCACGGTGCAGAGCCAGTTGTTTCCTTGTTTCCCAAACAGCTGGAAGCAAGACGCTTTGGGGCCTCTCTGCCCCTTTGGAAACAAGGCAGCACGTTGGGTCTGGCAGCTCTAGGGCAATGGAGCACAACCAGAGCCGAAGTTCTACTTCTTCCAGATCAGGCCTGCCTAGACAGTGCGTTTCCAGGCCTTGATAAGAGATGTTCTCTTAGGCTATAAGAGCACTGGGCACAGCCAGTTGTTTCTTAGCTTCCCAAGAGGTGGAAGCAAGATGCTTTGGGGCCTCTCTCCCCCTTTGGAAACAAGGCAGCCCTTTGGGCCTTTCAGCTCTAGGGCAATGGAGCACACCCAGAGCAGAAGTTCTACCTCAGCCAGATCAGGCCTGCCAAGAAACTGCTTTTCACAGGCCTTCGTAAGAGGTGTTCCCGGAAGGCTGTAAGAGTACCTGGCAGAGCGAGTTGTTTCTTAGCTTCAAAAACAGCTGGAAGCAACATGATTTGGGGCCTCTCTCCCCCTTTGGAAACAAAGCAGCCTTTGTGCCTGGCAGCTCTAGGCCAAAGTAGCACACCCAGAGCACAAGTTCTACCTCAGCCAGATCAGGCCTTCCAAGAAACTGCGTCTCACAGGCCTTTCTCTGTCACGTTGCCGGTAGGCTGTGAGAGCACTGTGCAGAGCCAGTTGTTTCTTAGCTTCCCAAAGATTTGGAAGCAAGATGCTTTGGGGACTCTCAGCCCCTTTGGAAACAAGGCGGCCCTTTGGGCCTGGCAGCTCTAGGCCAAAGTAGCACGCCCAGAGCAGGAGTTCTACTTCAGCCAGATCAGGCCTGCCAAGAAACTGCGTTTCACAGGCCTTGGTAAGAGATGTTCCCGGTAGGCTGTGAGAGCACTGTGGAGAGCCAGTTGCTTTAGCTTCCCACAGAGCTGGAAGCAAGATGCCTTGGGGCCTCTCTCTCCCTTTGGACACAAGGCAGCCGTTTGGGCCTGGCAGCTCTAGGC
This sequence comes from Equus asinus, assembly GCF_041296235.1. Classification (NCBI taxonomy): domain Eukaryota; kingdom Metazoa; phylum Chordata; class Mammalia; order Perissodactyla; family Equidae; genus Equus; species Equus asinus. The sequence goes on from NW_027225523.1 coordinate 4,274,743, forward strand.
CAATGGAGCACACCCACAGCAGAAGTTCTACTTCAGGCAGATCAGTCCTGCCCAGAAACTGCGTTTCACAGCCCTTGGTAAGAGATGTTCACGGTAGGCTGTGAGAGCACTGGGCAGAACCAGTTGTTTTTTAGCTTCCCAAAGTGCTGGAGGCAAGATGCTTTGGGGCCTCTCTCACCCTTTGGAAACAAGGCAGCCCTTAGGTCCTGGTAGCTCTAGGCCTATGTAGCACAACCAGAACAGAAGTTCTACTTCAGCCAGGTCAGGCCTGCCAAGAAACTGCGTTTCACAGGCCTTTCAAAGAGATGTTCTCTTAGGCTGTAAGAGCACTGGGCAGAGCCAGCTGTTTCTTAGCTTCCCGAAGAGCTGGGAGCAAGATGCTTTGGGTCCACTCTCCGTCTTTGGAAACAAGGCAGCCCTTTGGGCCTGGCAGCTCTAGGGCAATGGAGCACACCCAGAGCAGAAGTTCTACTTCAGCCAGATCAGGCCTGCCAGGAAACTGCGTTTCACAGGCCTTGGTAAGAGATGTTCCCGGTAGGCTGCAAGAGCACTGGGTAGAGCCAGTTGTTTCTTACCTTCCTGAAAAGCTGGAAGCAAGATGCTTGGGACCCCTCTGCCCGTTTGGGAACAAGGCAGCCTTTTGGGTCGGGAAGCTCTAGGCCAATGGAGCACACGCAGAGCAGGAGTTCTACTTCAGCCTGATCAGGCCTGCAAAGAAACAGCGTTTGACAGGCCTTGGTAAGAGATGTTCGCGGTAGGTGTAAGAGCACTGGGCAGAGCCAGTTGTTTCTTAGCTTCGCAAAGACCGGGAAGCAAGATGCTTTGGGCCTCTCTGCCCCTTGGAAACAAGGCGGCCCTTTGGGCCTGGCAGCTCTAGGCCAAAGTAGCACGCCCAGAGCAGGAGTTCTACTTCAGCCAGATCAGGCCTGCCAAGAAACTGCGTTTCACAGGCCTTGGTAAGAGATGTTCCCGGTAGGCTGTGAGAGCACTGTGGAGAGCCAGTTGCTTTAGCTTCCCACAGAGCTGGAAGCAAGATGCCTTGGGGCCTCTCTCTCCCTTTGGACACAAGGCAGCCGTTTGGGCCTGGCAGCTCTAGGCCAATGGAGCACACCCACAGCAGAAGTTCTACTTCAGGCAGATCAGTCCTGCCCAGAAACTGCGTTTCACAGCCCTTGGTAAGAGATGTTCACGGTAGGCTGTGAGAGCACTGGGCAGAACCAGTTGTTTTTTAGCTTCCCAAAGTGCTGGAGGCAAGATGCTTTGGGGCCTCTCTCACCCTTTGGAAACAAGGCAGCCCTTAGGTCCTGGTAGCTCTAGGCCTATGTAGCACAACCAGAACAGAAGTTCTACTTCAGCCAGGTCAGGCCTGCCAAGAAACTGCGTTTCACAGGCCTTTCAAAGACATGTTCCCGGTAGGCTGTAAGAGCACGGGGCAGAGCGAGTTGGTTCTTAGCTTCCCAGAGAGCTGGAAGCAAGATGCTTTGGGGCCTCTCTGCCCCTTTGCAAACAAGGCAGCACCTTGGGCCTGGCAGCTCTAGGCCAATGGAGCACACCCAGAGCAGAAGTTCTACTTCGGCCAGTTCAGGCCACCAACAAACTGCGTTTCACAGGCCTTGGTAAGAGATGTTCCCGGTAGGCTGTAAGAGCACTGGGCAACGCCAGATGTTTCTTAGCTTCCCGAAGAGCTGGAAGCAAGATGCTTTGGGGCCTCTCATCCCCTTTGCAAACAAGGCCGACCTTTGGGCCAGGCAGCTCTAGGCCAATGGAGCACACCCAGAGCAGAAGTTCTACCTCAGCCAGATAAGGCCTGCCAAGAAACTGCGTTTCAAAGGCTTTGGTAAGAGATGTTCCCGGTACTCTGTTAGAGCACTGGGCAGAGCCATTTGTTTCTTAGCTTCCCAAAGAGCTGGAAGCAAGATGCTTTGGGGGCTCCCTGCCCCTTTGCCAACAAGGGCGACCTTTGGGCCTTTCAGCTCTAGGCCAATGGAGCACACCCAGAGCAGAAGTCCTACTTCAGCCAGATCAGGCCTGCCAAGGAACTGCGTTTCAGAGGCCTTTGTATGTGACGTTCCCGGTAGGCTGTGAGAGCACGGTGCAGAGCCAGTTGTTTCCTTGTTTCCCAAACAGCTGGAAGCAAGACGCTTTGGGGCCTCTCTGCCCCTTTGGAAACAAGGCAGCACGTTGGGTCTGGCAGCTCTAGGGCAATGGAGCACAACCAGAGCCGAAGTTCTACTTCTTCCAGATCAGGCCTGCCTAGACAGTGCGTTTCCCAGGCCTTGATAAGAGATGTTCTCTTAGGCTATAAGAGCACTGGGCACAGCCAGTTGTTTCTTAGCTTCCCAAGAGGTGGAAGCAAGATGCTTTGGGGCCTCTCTCCCCCTTTGGAAACAAGGCAGCCCTTTGGGCCTTTCAGCTCTAGGGCAATGGAGCACACCCAGAGCAGAAGTTCTACCTCAGCCAGATCAGGCCTGCCAAGAAACTGCTTTTCACAGGCCTTCGTAAGAGGTGTTCCCGGAAGGCTGTAAGAGTACCTGGCAGAGCGAGTTGTTTCTTAGCTTCAAAAACAGCTGGAAGCAACATGATTTGGGGCCTCTCTCCCCCTTTGGAAACAAAGCAGCCTTTGTGCCTGGCAGCTCTAGGCCAAAGTAGCACACCCAGAGCACAAGTTCTACCTCAGCCAGATCAGGCCTTCCAAGAAACTGCGTCTCACAGGCCTTTCTCTGTCACGTTGCCGGTAGGCTGTGAGAGCACTGTGCAGAGCCAGTTGTTTCTTAGCTTCCCAAAGATTTGGAAGCAAGATGCTTTGGGGACTCTCAGCCCCTTTGGAAACAAGGCGGCCCTTTGGGCCTGGCAGCTCTAGGCCAAAGTAGCACGCCCAGAGCAGGAGTTCTACTTCAGCCAGATCAGGCCTGCCAAGAAACTGCGTTTCACAGGCCTTGGTAAGAGATGTTCCCGGTAGGCTGTGAGAGCACTGTGGAGAGCCAGTTGCTTTAGCTTCCCACAGAGCTGGAAGCAAGATGCCTTGGGGCCTCTCTCTCCCTTTGGACACAAGGCAGCCGTTTGGGCCTGGCAGCTCTAGGCCAATGGAGCACACCCACAGCAGAAGTTCTACTTCAGGCAGATCAGTCCTGCCCAGAAACTGCGTTTCACAGCCCTTGGTAAGAGATGTTCACGGTAGGCTGTGAGAGCACTGGGCAGAACCAGTTGTTTTTTAGCTTCCCAAAGTGCTGGAGGCAAGATGCTTTGGGGCCTCTCTCACCCTTTGGAAACAAGGCAGCCCTTAGGTCCTGGTAGCTCTAGGCCTATGTAGCACAACCAGAACAGAAGTTCTACTTCAGCCAGGTCAGGCCTGCCAAGAAACTGCGTTTCACAGGCCTTTCAAAGAGATGTTCTCTTAGGCTGTAAGAGCACTGGGCAGAGCCAGCTGTTTCTTAGCTTCCCGAAGAGCTGGGAGCAAGATGCTTTGGGTCCACTCTCCGTCTTTGGAAACAAGGCAGCCCTTTGGGCCTGGCAGCTCTAGGGCAATGGAGCACACCCAGAGCAGAAGTTCTACTTCAGCCAGATCAGGCCTGCCAGGAAACTGCGTTTCACAGGCCTTGGTAAGAGATGTTCCCGGTAGGCTGCAAGAGCACTGGGTAGAGCCAGTTGTTTCTTACCTTCCTGAAAAGCTGGAAGCAAGATGCTTGGGACCCCTCTGCCCGTTTGGGAACAAGGCAGCCTTTTGGGTCGGGAAGCTCTAGGCCAATGGAGCACACGCAGAGCAGGAGTTCTACTTCAGCCTGATCAGGCCTGCAAAGAAACAGCGTTTGACAGGCCTTGGTAAGAGATGTTCGCGGTAGGTGTAAGAGCACTGGGCAGAGCCAGTTGTTTCTTAGCTTCGCAAAGACCGGGAAGCAAGATGCTTTGGGCCTCTCTGCCCCTTGGAAACAAGGCGGCCCTTTGGGCCTGGCAGCTCTAGGCCAAAGTAGCACGCCCAGAGCAGGAGTTCTACTTCAGCCAGATCAGGCCTGCCAAGAAACTGCGTTTCACAGGCCTTGGTAAGAGATGTTCCCGGTAGGCTGTGAGAGCACTGTGGAGAGCCAGTTGCTTTAGCTTCCCACAGAGCTGGAAGCAAGATGCCTTGGGGCCTCTCTCTCCCTTTGGACACAAGGCAGCCGTTTGGGCCTGGCAGCTCTAGGCCAATGGAGCACACCCACAGCAGAAGTTCTACTTCAGGCAGATCAGTCCTGCCCAGAAACTGCGTTTCACAGCCCTTGGTAAGAGATGTTCACGGTAGGCTGTGAGAGCACTGGGCAGAACCAGTTGTTTTTTAGCTTCCCAAAGTGCTGGAGGCAAGATGCTTTGGGGCCTCTCTCACCCTTTGGAAACAAGGCAGCCCTTAGGTCCTGGTAGCTCTAGGCCTATGTAGCACAACCAGAACAGAAGTTCTACTTCAGCCAGGTCAGGCCTGCCAAGAAACTGCGTTTCACAGGCCTTTCAAAGACATGTTCCCGGTAGGCTGTAAGAGCACGGGGCAGAGCGAGTTGGTTCTTAGCTTCCCAGAGAGCTGGAAGCAAGATGCTTTGGGGCCTCTCTGCCCCTTTGCAAACAAGGCAGCACCTTGGGCCTGGCAGCTCTAGGCCAATGGAGCACACCCAGAGCAGAAGTTCTACTTCGGCCAGTTCAGGCCACCAACAAACTGCGTTTCACAGGCCTTGGTAAGAGATGTTCCCGGTAGGCTGTAAGAGCACTGGGCAACGCCAGATGTTTCTTAGCTTCCCGAAGAGCTGGAAGCAAGATGCTTTGGGGCCTCTCATCCCCTTTGCAAACAAGGCCGACCTTTGGGCCAGGCAGCTCTAGGCCAATGGAGCACACCCAGAGCAGAAGTTCTACCTCAGCCAGATAAGGCCTGCCAAGAAACTGCGTTTCAAAGGCTTTGGTAAGAGATGTTCCCGGTACTCTGTTAGAGCACTGGGCAGAGCCATTTGTTTCTTAGCTTCCCAAAGAGCTGGAAGCAAGATGCTTTGGGGGCTCCCTGCCCCTTTGCCAACAAGGGCGACCTTTGGGCCTTTCAGCTCTAGGCCAATGGAGCACACCCAGAGCAGAAGTCCTACTTCAGCCAGATCAGGCCTGCCAAGGAACTGCGTTTCAGAGGCCTTTGTATGTGACGTTCCCGGTAGGCTGTGAGAGCACGGTGCAGAGCCAGTTGTTTCCTTGTTTCCCAAACAGCTGGAAGCAAGACGCTTTGGGGCCTCTCTGCCCCTTTGGAAACAAGGCAGCACGTTGGGTCTGGCAGCTCTAGGGCAATGGAGCACAACCAGAGCCGAAGTTCTACTTCTTCCAGATCAGGCCTGCCTAGACAGTGCGTTTCCCAGGCCTTGATAAGAGATGTTCTCTTAGGCTATAAGAGCACTGGGCACAGCCAGTTGTTTCTTAGCTTCCCAAGAGGTGGAAGCAAGATGCTTTGGGGCCTCTCTCCCCCTTTGGAAACAAGGCAGCCCTTTGGGCCTTTCAGCTCTAGGGCAATGGAGCACACCCAGAGCAGAAGTTCTACCTCAGCCAGATCAGGCCTGCCAAGAAACTGCTTTTCACAGGCCTTCGTAAGAGGTGTTCCCGGAAGGCTGTAAGAGTACCTGGCAGAGCGAGTTGTTTCTTAGCTTCAAAAACAGCTGGAAGCAACATGATTTGGGGCCTCTCTCCCCCTTTGGAAACAAAGCAGCCTTTGTGCCTGGCAGCTCTAGGCCAAAGTAGCACACCCAGAGCACAAGTTCTACCTCAGCCAGATCAGGCCTTCCAAGAAACTGCGTCTCACAGGCCTTTCTCTGTCACGTTGCCGGTAGGCTGTGAGAGCACTGTGCAGAGCCAGTTGTTTCTTAGCTTCCCAAAGATTTGGAAGCAAGATGCTTTGGGGACTCTCAGCCCCTTTGGAAACAAGGCGGCCCTTTGGGCCTGGCAGCTCTAGGCCAAAGTAGCACGCCCAGAGCAGGAGTTCTACTTCAGCCAGATCAGGCCTGCCAAGAAACTGCGTTTCACAGGCCTTGGTAAGAGATGTTCCCGGTAGGCTGTGAGAGCACTGTGGAGAGCCAGTTGCTTTAGCTTCCCACAGAGCTGGAAGCAAGATGCCTTGGGGCCTCTCTCTCCCTTTGGACACAAGGCAGCCGTTTGGGCCTGGCAGCTCTAGGCCAATGGAGCACACCCACAGCAGAAGTTCTACTTCAGGCAGATCAGTCCTGCCCAGAAACTGCGTTTCACAGCCCTTGGTAAGAGATGTTCACGGTAGGCTGTGAGAGCACTGGGCAGAACCAGTTGTTTTTTAGCTTCCCAAAGTGCTGGAGGCAAGATGCTTTGGGGCCTCTCTCACCCTTTGGAAACAAGGCAGCCCTTAGGTCCTGGTAGCTCTAGGCCTATGTAGCACAACCAGAACAGAAGTTCTACTTCAGCCAGGTCAGGCCTGCCAAGAAACTGCGTTTCACAGGCCTTTCAAAGACATGTTCCCGGTAGGCTGTAAGAGCACGGGGCAGAGCGAGTTGGTTCTTAGCTTCCCAGAGAGCTGGAAGCAAGATGCTTTGGGGCCTCTCTGCCCCTTTGCAAACAAGGCAGCACCTTGGGCCTGGCAGCTCTAGGCCAATGGAGCACACCCAGAGCAGAAGTTCTACTTCGGCCAGTTCAGGCCACCAACAAACTGCGTTTCACAGGCCTTGGTAAGAGATGTTCCCGGTAGGCTGTAAGAGCACTGGGCAACGCCAGATGTTTCTTAGCTTCCCGAAGAGCTGGAAGCAAGATGCTTTGGGGCCTCTCATCCCCTTTGCAAACAAGGCCGACCTTTGGGCCAGGCAGCTCTAGGCCAATGGAGCACACCCAGAGCAGAAGTTCTACCTCAGCCAGATAAGGCCTGCCAAGAAACTGCGTTTCAAAGGCTTTGGTAAGAGATGTTCCCGGTACTCTGTTAGAGCACTGGGCAGAGCCATTTGTTTCTTAGCTTCCCAAAGAGCTGGAAGCAAGATGCTTTGGGGGCTCCCTGCCCCTTTGCCAACAAGGGCGACCTTTGGGCCTTTCAGCTCTAGGCCAATGGAGCACACCCAGAGCAGAAGTCCTACTTCAGCCAGATCAGGCCTGCCAAGGAACTGCGTTTCAGAGGCCTTTGTATGTGACGTTCCCGGTAGGCTGTGAGAGCACGGTGCAGAGCCAGTTGTTTCCTTGTTTCCCAAACAGCTGGAAGCAAGACGCTTTGGGGCCTCTCTGCCCCTTTGGAAACAAGGCAGCACGTTGGGTCTGGCAGCTCTAGGGCAATGGAGCACAACCAGAGCCGAAGTTCTACTTCTTCCAGATCAGGCCTGCCTAGACAGTGCGTTTCCCAGGCCTTGATAAGAGATGTTCTCTTAGGCTATAAGAGCACTGGGCACAGCCAGTTGTTTCTTAGCTTCCCAAGAGGTGGAAGCAAGATGCTTTGGGGCCTCTCTCCCCCTTTGGAAACAAGGCAGCCCTTTGGGCCTTTCAGCTCTAGGGCAATGGAGCACACCCAGAGCAGAAGTTCTACCTCAGCCAGATCAGGCCTGCCAAGAAACTGCTTTTCACAGGCCTTCGTAAGAGGTGTTCCCGGAAGGCTGTAAGAGTACCTGGCAGAGCGAGTTGTTTCTTAGCTTCAAAAACAGCTGGAAGCAACATGATTTGGGGCCTCTCTCCCCCTTTGGAAACAAAGCAGCCTTTGTGCCTGGCAGCTCTAGGCCAAAGTAGCACACCCAGAGCACAAGTTCTACCTCAGCCAGATCAGGCCTTCCAAGAAACTGCGTCTCACAGGCCTTTCTCTGTCACGTTGCCGGTAGGCTGTGAGAGCACTGTGCAGAGCCAGTTGTTTCTTAGCTTCCCAAAGATTTGGAAGCAAGATGCTTTGGGGACTCTCAGCCCCTTTGGAAACAAGGCGGCCCTTTGGGCCTGGCAGCTCTAGGCCAAAGTAGCACGCCCAGAGCAGGAGTTCTACTTCAGCCAGATCAGGCCTGCCAAGAAACTGCGTTTCACAGGCCTTGGTAAGAGATGTTCCCGGTAGGCTGTGAGAGCACTGTGGAGAGCCAGTTGCTTTAGCTTCCCACAGAGCTGGAAGCAAGATGCCTTGGGGCCTCTCTCTCCCTTTGGACACAAGGCAGCCGTTTGGGCCTGGCAGCTCTAGGCCAATGGAGCACACCCACAGCAGAAGTTCTACTTCAGGCAGATCAGTCCTGCCCAGAAACTGCGTTTCACAGCCCTTGGTAAGAGATGTTCACGGTAGGCTGTGAGAGCACTGGGCAGAACCAGTTGTTTTTTAGCTTCCCAAAGTGCTGGAGGCAAGATGCTTTGGGGCCTCTCTCACCCTTTGGAAACAAGGCAGCCCTTAGGTCCTGGTAGCTCTAGGCCTATGTAGCACAACCAGAACAGAAGTTCTACTTCAGCCAGGTCAGGCCTGCCAAGAAACTGCGTTTCACAGGCCTTTCAAAGACATGTTCCCGGTAGGCTGTAAGAGCACGGGGCAGAGCGAGTTGGTTCTTAGCTTCCCAGAGAGCTGGAAGCAAGATGCTTTGGGGCCTCTCTGCCCCTTTGCAAACAAGGCAGCACCTTGGGCCTGGCAGCTCTAGGCCAATGGAGCACACCCAGAGCAGAAGTTCTACTTCGGCCAGTTCAGGCCACCAACAAACTGCGTTTCACAGGCCTTGGTAAGAGATGTTCCCGGTAGGCTGTAAGAGCACTGGGCAACGCCAGATGTTTCTTAGCTTCCCGAAGAGCTGGAAGCAAGATGCTTTGGGGCCTCTCATCCCCTTTGCAAACAAGGCCGACCTTTGGGCCAGGCAGCTCTAGGCCAATGGAGCACACCCAGAGCAGAAGTTCTACCTCAGCCAGATAAGGCCTGCCAAGAAACTGCGTTTCAAAGGCTTTGGTAAGAGATGTTCCCGGTACTCTGTTAGAGCACTGGGCAGAGCCATTTGTTTCTTAGCTTCCCAAAGAGCTGGAAGCAAGATGCTTTGGGGGCTCCCTGCCCCTTTGCCAACAAGGGCGACCTTTGGGCCTTTCAGCTCTAGGCCAATGGAGCACACCCAGAGCAGAAGTCCTACTTCAGCCAGATCAGGCCTGCCAAGGAACTGCGTTTCAGAGGCCTTTGTATGTGACGTTCCCGGTAGGCTGTGAGAGCACGGTGCAGAGCCAGTTGTTTCCTTGTTTCCCAAACAGCTGGAAGCAAGACGCTTTGGGGCCTCTCTGCCCCTTTGGAAACAAGGCAGCACGTTGGGTCTGGCAGCTCTAGGGCAATGGAGCACAACCAGAGCCGAAGTTCTACTTCTTCCAGATCAGGCCTGCCTAGACAGTGCGTTTCCCAGGCCTTGATAAGAGATGTTCTCTTAGGCTATAAGAGCACTGGGCACAGCCAGTTGTTTCTTAGCTTCCCAAGAGGTGGAAGCAAGATGCTTTGGGGCCTCTCTCCCCCTTTGGAAACAAGGCAGCCCTTTGGGCCTTTCAGCTCTAGGGCAATGGAGCACACCCAGAGCAGAAGTTCTACCTCAGCCAGATCAGGCCTGCCAAGAAACTGCTTTTCACAGGCCTTCGTAAGAGGTGTTCCCGGAAGGCTGTAAGAGTACCTGGCAGAGCGAGTTGTTTCTTAGCTTCAAAAACAGCTGGAAGCAACATGATTTGGGGCCTCTCTCCCCCTTTGGAAACAAAGCAGCCTTTGTGCCTGGCAGCTCTAGGCCAAAGTAGCACACCCAGAGCACAAGTTCTACCTCAGCCAGATCAGGCCTTCCAAGAAACTGCGTCTCACAGGCCTTTCTCTGTCACGTTGCCGGTAGGCTGTGAGAGCACTGTGCAGAGCCAGTTGTTTCTTAGCTTCCCAAAGATTTGGAAGCAAGATGCTTTGGGGACTCTCAGCCCCTTTGGAAACAAGGCGGCCCTTTGGGCCTGGCAGCTCTAGGCCAAAGTAGCACGCCCAGAGCAGGAGTTCTACTTCAGCCAGATCAGGCCTGCCAAGAAACTGCGTTTCACAGGCCTTGGTAAGAGATGTTCCCGGTAGGCTGTGAGAGCACTGTGGAGAGCCAGTTGCTTTAGCTTCCCACAGAGCTGGAAGCAAGATGCCTTGGGGCCTCTCTCTCCCTTTGGACACAAGGCAGCCGTTTGGGCCTGGCAGCTCTAGGCCAATGGAGCACACCCACAGCAGAAGTTCTACTTCAGGCAGATCAGTCCTGCCCAGAAACTGCGTTTCACAGCCCTTGGTAAGAGATGTTCACGGTAGGCTGTGAGAGCACTGGGCAGAACCAGTTGTTTTTTAGCTTCCCAAAGTGCTGCAGGCAAGATGCTTTGGGGCCTCTCTCACCCTTTGGAAACAAGGCAGCCCTTAGGTCCTGGTAGCTCTAGGCCTATGTAGCACAACCAGAACAGAAGTTCTACTTCAGCCAGGTCAGGCCTGCCAAGAAACTGCGTTTCACAGGCCTTTCAAAGACATGTTCCCGGTAGGCTGTAAGAGCACGGGGCAGAGCGAGTTGGTTCTTAGCTTCCCAGAGAGCTGGAAGCAAGATGCTTTGGGGCCTCTCTGCCCCTTTGCAAACAAGGCAGCACCTTGGGCCTGGCAGCTCTAGGCCAATGGAGCACACCCAGAGCAGAAGTTCTACTTCGGCCAGTTCAGGCCACCAACAAACTGCGTTTCACAGGCCTTGGTAAGAGATGTTCCCGGTAGGCTGTAAGAGCACTGGGCAACGCCAGATGTTTCTTAGCTTCCCGAAGAGCTGGAAGCAAGATGCTTTGGGGCCTCTCATCCCCTTTGCAAACAAGGCCGACCTTTGGGCCAGGCAGCTCTAGGCCAATGGAGCACACCCAGAGCAGAAGTTCTACCTCAGCCAGATAAGGCCTGCCAAGAAACTGCGTTTCAAAGGCTTTGGTAAGAGATGTTCCCGGTACTCTGTTAGAGCACTGGGCAGAGCCATTTGTTTCTTAGCTTCCCAAAGAGCTGGAAGCAAGATGCTTTGGGGGCTCCCTGCCCCTTTGCCAACAAGGGCGACCTTTGGGCCTTTCAGCTCTAGGCCAATGGAGCACACCCAGAGCAGAAGTCCTACTTCAGCCAGATCAGGCCTGCCAAGGAACTGCGTTTCAGAGGCCTTTGTATGTGACGTTCCCGGTAGGCTGTGAGAGCACGGTGCAGAGCCAGTTGTTTCCTTGTTTCCCAAACAGCTGGAAGCAAGACGCTTTGGGGCCTCTCTGCCCCTTTGGAAACAAGGCAGCACGTTGGGTCTGGCAGCTCTAGGGCAATGGAGCACAACCAGAGCCGAAGTTCTACTTCTTCCAGATCAGGCCTGCCTAGACAGTGCGTTTCCCAGGCCTTGATAAGAGATGTTCTCTTAGGCTATAAGAGCACTGGGCACAGCCAGTTGTTTCTTAGCTTCCCAAGAGGTGGAAGCAAGATGCTTTGGGGCCTCTCTCCCCCTTTGGAAACAAGGCAGCCCTTTGGGCCTTTCAGCTCTAGGGCAATGGAGCACACCCAGAGCAGAAGTTCTACCTCAGCCAGATCAGGCCTGCCAAGAAACTGCTTTTCACAGGCCTTCGTAAGAGGTGTTCCCGGAAGGCTGTAAGAGTACCTGGCAGAGCGAGTTGTTTCTTAGCTTCAAAAACAGCTGGAAGCAACATGATTTGGGGCCTCTCTCCCCCTTTGGAAACAAAGCAGCCTTTGTGCCTGGCAGCTCTAGGCCAAAGTAGCACACCCAGAGCACAAGTTCTACCTCAGCCAGATCAGGCCTTCCAAGAAACTGCGTCTCACAGGCCTTTCTCTGTCACGTTGCCGGTAGGCTGTGAGAGCACTGTGCAGAGCCAGTTGTTTCTTAGCTTCCCAAAGATTTGGAAGCAAGATGCTTTGGGGACTCTCAGCCCCTTTGGAAACAAGGCGGCCCTTTGGGCCTGGCAGCTCTAGGCCAAAGTAGCACGCCCAGAGCAGGAGTTCTACTTCAGCCAGATCAGGCCTGCCAAGAAACTGCGTTTCACAGGCCTTGGTAAGAGATGTTCCCGGTAGGCTGTGAGAGCACTGTGGAGAGCCAGTTGCTTTAGCTTCCCACAGAGCTGGAAGCAAGATGCCTTGGGGCCTCTCTCTCCCTTTGGACACAAGGCAGCCGTTTGGGCCTGGCAGCTCTAGGCCAATGGAGCACACCCACAGCAGAAGTTCTACTTCAGGCAGATCAGTCCTGCCCAGAAACTGCGTTTCACAGCCCTTGGTAAGAGATGTTCACGGTAGGCTGTGAGAGCACTGGGCAGAACCAGTTGTTTTTTAGCTTCCCAAAGTGCTGGAGGCAAGATGCTTTGGGGCCTCTCTCACCCTTTGGAAACAAGGCAGCCCTTAGGTCCTGGTAGCTCTAGGCCTATGTAGCACAACCAGAACAGAAGTTCTACTTCAGCCAGGTCAGGCCTGCCAAGAAACTGCGTTTCACAGGCCTTTCAAAGAGATGTTCTCTTAGGCTGTAAGAGCACTGGGCAGAGCCAGCTGTTTCTTAGCTTCCCGAAGAGCTGGGAGCAAGATGCTTTGGGTCCACTCTCCGTCTTTGGAAACAAGGCAGCCCTTTGGGCCTGGCAGCTCTAGGGCAATGGAGCACACCCAGAGCAGAAGTTCTACTTCAGCCAGATCAGGCCTGCCAGGAAACTGCGTTTCACAGGCCTTGGTAAGAGATGTTCCCGGTAGGCTGCAAGAGCACTGGGTAGAGCCAGTTGTTTCTTACCTTCCTGAAAAGCTGGAAGCAAGATGCTTGGGACCCCTCTGCCCGTTTGGGAACAAGGCAGCCTTTTGGGTCGGGAAGCTCTAGGCCAATGGAGCACACGCAGAGCAGGAGTTCTACTTCAGCCTGATCAGGCCTGCAAAGAAACAGCGTTTGACAGGCCTTGGTAAGAGATGTTCGCGGTAGGTGTAAGAGCACTGGGCAGAGCCAGTTGTTTCTTAGCTTCGCAAAGACCGGGAAGCAAGATGCTTTGGGCCTCTCTGCCCCTTGGAAACAAGGCGGCCCTTTGGGCCTGGCAGCTCTAGGCCAAAGTAGCACGCCCAGAGCAGGAGTTCTACTTCAGCCAGATCAGGCCTGCCAAGAAACTGCGTTTCACAGGCCTTGGTAAGAGATGTTCCCGGTAGGCTGTGAGAGCACTGTGGAGAGCCAGTTGCTTTAGCTTCCCACAGAGCTGGAAGCAAGATGCCTTGGGGCCTCTCTCTCCCTTTGGACACAAGGCAGCCGTTTGGGCCTGGCAGCTCTAGGCCAATGGAGCACACCCACAGCAGAAGTTCTACTTCAGGCAGATCAGTCCTGCCCAGAAACTGCGTTTCACAGCCCTTGGTAAGAGATGTTCACGGTAGGCTGTGAGAGCACTGGGCAGAACCAGTTGTTTTTTAGCTTCCCAAAGTGCTGGAGGCAAGATGCTTTGGGGCCTCTCTCACCCTTTGGAAACAAGGCAGCCCTTAGGTCCTGGTAGCTCTAGGCCTATGTAGCACAACAAGAACAGAAGTTCTACTTCAGCCAGGTCAGGCCTGCCAAGAAACTGCGTTTCACAGGCCTTTCAAAGACATGTTCCCGGTAGGCTGTAAGAGCACGGGGCAGAGCGAGTTGGTTCTTAGCTTCCCAGAGAGCTGGAAGCAAGATGCTTTGGGGCCTCTCTGCCCCTTTGCAAACAAGGCAGCACCTTGGGCCTGGCAGCTCTAGGCCAATGGAGCACACCCAGAGCAGAAGTTCTACTTCGGCCAGTTCAGGCCACCAACAAACTGCGTTTCACAGGCCTTGGTAAGAGATGTTCCCGGTAGGCTGTAAGAGCACTGGGCAACGCCAGATGTTTCTTAGCTTCCCGAAGAGCTGGAAGCAAGATGCTTTGGGGCCTCTCATCCCCTTTGCAAACAAGGCCGACCTTTGGGCCAGACAGCTCTAGGCCAATGGAGCACACCCAGAGCAGAAGTTCTACCTCAGCCAGATAAGGCCTGCCAAGAAACTGCGTTTCAAAGGCTTTGGTAAGAGATGTTCCCGGTACTCTGTTAGAGCACTGGGCAGAGCCATTTGTTTCTTAGCTTCCCAAAGAGCTGGAAGCAAGATGCTTTGGGGGCTCCCTGCCCCTTTGCCAACAAGGGCGACCTTTGGGCCTTTCAGCTCTAGGCCAATGGAGCACACCCAGAGCAGAAGTCCTACTTCAGCCAGATCAGGCCTGCCAAGGAACTGCGTTTCAGAGGCCTTTGTATGTGACGTTCCCGGTAGGCTGTGAGAGCACGGTGCAGAGCCAGTTGTTTCCTTGTTTCCCAAACAGCTGGAAGCAAGACGCTTTGGGGCCTCTCTGCCCCTTTGGAAACAAGGCAGCACGTTGGGTCTGGCAGCTCTAGGGCAATGGAGCACAACCAGAGCCGAAGTTCTACTTCTTCCAGATCAGGCCTGCCTAGACAGTGCGTTTCACAGGCCTTGATAAGAGATGTTCTCTTAGGCTATAAGAGCACTGGGCACAGCCAGTTGTTTCTTAGCTTCCCAAGAGGTGGAAGCAAGATGCTTTGGGGCCTCTCTCCCCCTTTGGAAACAAGGCAGCCCTTTGGGCCTTTCAGCTCTAGGGCAATGGAGCACACCCAGAGCAGAAGTTCTACCTCAGCCAGATCAGGCCTGCCAAGAAACTGCTTTTCACAGGCCTTCGTAAGAGGTGTTCCCGGAAGGCTGTAAGAGTACCTGGCAGAGCGAGTTGTTTCTTAGCTTCAAAAACAGCTGGAAGCAACATGATTTGGGGCCTCTCTCCCCCTTTGGAAACAAAGCAGCCTTTGTGCCTGGCAGCTCTAGGCCAAAGTAGCACACCCAGAGCACAAGTTCTACCTCAGCCAGATCAGGCCTTCCAAGAAACTGCGTCTCACAGGCCTTTCTCTGTCACGTTGCCGGTAGGCTGTGAGAGCACTGTGCAGAGCCAGTTGTTTCTTAGCTTCCCAAAGATTTGGAAGCAAGATGCTTTGGGGACTCTCAGCCCCTTTGGAAACAAGGCGGCCCTTTGGGCCTGGCAGCTCTAGGCCAAAGTAGCACGCCCAGAGCAGGAGTTCTACTTCAGCCAGATCAGGCCTGCCAAGAAACTGCGTTTCACAGGCCTTGGTAAGAGATGTTCCCGGTAGGCTGTGAGAGCACTGTGGAGAGCCAGTTGCTTTAGCTTCCCACAGAGCTGGAAGCAAGATGCCTTGGGGCCTCTCTCTCCCTTTGGACACAAGGCAGCCGTTTGGGCCTGGCAGCTCTAGGCCAATGGAGCACACCCACAGCAGAAGTTCTACTTCAGGCAGATCAGTCCTGCCCAGAAACTGCGTTTCACAGCCCTTGGTAAGAGATGTTCACGGTAGGCTGTGAGAGCACTGGGCAGAACCAGTTGTTTTTTAGCTTCCCAAAGTGCTGGAGGCAAGATGCTTTGGGGCCTCTCTCACCCTTTGGAAACAAGGCAGCCCTTAGGTCCTGGTAGCTCTAGGCCTATGTAGCACAACCAGAACAGAAGTTCTACTTCAGCCAGGTCAGGCCTGCCAAGAAACTGCGTTTCACAGGCCTTTCAAAGAGATGTTCTCTTAGGCTGTAAGAGCACTGGGCAGAGCCAGCTGTTTCTTAGCTTCCCGAAGAGCTGGGAGCAAGATGCTTTGGGTCCACTCTCCGTCTTTGGAAACAAGGCAGCCCTTTGGGCCTGGCAGCTCTAGGGCAATGGAGCACACCCAGAGCAGAAGTTCTACTTCAGCCAGATCAGGCCTGCCAGGAAACTGCGTTTCACAGGCCTTGGTAAGAGATGTTCCCGGTAGGCTGTAAGAGCACTGGGCAGAGCCAGTTGTTTCTTACCTTCCTGAAAAGCTGGAAGCAAGATGCTTGGGACCCCTCTGCCCGTTTGGGAACAAGGCAGCCTTTTGGGTCGGGAAGCTCTAGGCCAATGGAGCACACGCAGAGCAGGAGTTCTACTTCAGCCTGATCAGGCCTGCAAAGAAACAGCGTTTGACAGGCCTTGGTAAGAGATGTTCCCGGTAGGTGTAAGAGCACTGGGCAGAGCCAGTTGTTTCTTAGCTTCGCAAAGACCGGGAAGCAAGATGCTTTGGGCCTCTCTGCCCCTTGGAAACAGGGCAGCACTTTGGGCCTGGCAGCTCTAGGGCAATGGAGCACACCCAGAGCCGGAGTTCTACTTCAGCCAGATGAGGCCTGCCAAGAAACTGCGTTTCACAGGCCTTTCAAAGACATGTTCCCGGTAGGCTGTAAGAGCACGGGGCAGAGCGAGTTGGTTCTTAGCTTCCCAGAGAGCTGGAAGCAAGATGCTTTGGGGCCTGTCTCACCCTTTGGAAACAAGGCAGCACCTTGGGCCTGGCAGCTCTAGGGCAATGGAGCACACCCAGAGCAGAAGTTCTACTTCAGCCAAATCAGGCCTGCCAGGAAACGGCGTTTCACAGGCCTTGGTAAGAGATGTTCCCGGTAGGCTGTAAGAGCACTGGGCAACGCCAGATGTTTCTTAGCTTCCCGAAGAGCTGGAAGCAAGAAGCTTTGGTGCCACTCTCTCACTTTGGACTCAAGGCAGCCCTTTGGGGCAGGTAGCTCTAGGCCAGTGGAGCACACCCAGAGCAGAAGTTCTACTTGGGCCAGTTCAGGCCACCAACAAACTGCGTTTCACATGCCTTGGTAAGAGATGTTCCCGGTAGGCTGTAAGAGCACTGGGCAACGCCAGATGTTTCTTAGCTTCCCGAAGAGCTGGAAGCAAGATGCTTTGGGGCCTCTCATCCCCTTTGCAAACAAGGCCGACCTTTGGGCCAGACAGCTCTAGGCCAATGGAGCACACCCAGAGCAGAAGTTCTACCTCAGCCAGATAAGGCCTGCCAAGAAACTGCGTTTCAAAGGCTTTGGTAAGAGATGTTCCCGGTACTCTGTTAGAGCACTGGGCAGAGCCATTTGTTTCTTAGCTTCCCAAAGAGCTGGAAGCAAGATGCTTTGGGGGCTCCCTGCCCCTTTGCCAACAAGGGCGACCTTTGGGCCTTTCAGCTCTAGGCCAATGGAGCACACCCAGAGCAGAAGTCCTACTTCAGCCAGATCAGGCCTGCCAAGGAACTGCGTTTCAGAGGCCTTTGTATGTGACGTTCCCGGTAGGCTGTGAGAGCACGGTGCAGAGCCAGTTGTTTCCTTGTTTCCCAAACAGCTGGAAGCAAGACGCTTTGGGGCCTCTCTGCCCCTTTGGAAACAAGGCAGCACGTTGGGTCTGGCAGCTCTAGGGCAATGGAGCACAACCAGAGCCGAAGTTCTACTTCTTCCAGATCAGGCCTGCCTAGACAGTGCGTTTCCCAGGCCTTGATAAGAGATGTTCTCTTAGGCTATAAGAGCACTGGGCACAGCCAGTTGTTTCTTAGCTTCCCAAGAGGTGGAAGCAAGATGCTTTGGGGCCTCTCTCCCCCTTTGGAAACAAGGCAGCCCTTTGGGCCTTTCAGCTCTAGGGCAATGGAGCACACCCAGAGCAGAAGTTCTACCTCAGCCAGATCAGGCCTGCCAAGAAACTGCTTTTCACAGGCCTTCGTAAGAGGTGTTCCCGGAAGGCTGTAAGAGTACCTGGCAGAGCGAGTTGTTTCTTAGCTTCAAAAACAGCTGGAAGCAACATGATTTGGGGCCTCTCTCCCCCTTTGGAAACAAAGCAGCCTTTGTGCCTGGCAGCTCTAGGCCAAAGTAGCACACCCAGAGCACAAGTTCTACCTCAGCCAGATCAGGCCTTCCAAGAAACTGCGTCTCACAGGCCTTTCTCTGTCACGTTGCCGGTAGGCTGTGAGAGCACTGTGCAGAGCCAGTTGTTTCTTAGCTTCCCAAAGATTTGGAAGCAAGATGCTTTGGGGACTCTCAGCCCCTTTGGAAACAAGGCGGCCCTTTGGGCCTGGCAGCTCTAGGCCAAAGTAGCACGCCCAGAGCAGGAGTTCTACTTCAGCCAGATCAGGCCTGCCAAGAAACTGCGTTTCACAGGCCTTGGTAAGAGATGTTCCCGGTAGGCTGTGAGAGCACTGTGGAGAGCCAGTTGCTTTAGCTTCCCACAGAGCTGGAAGCAAGATGCCTTGGGGCCTCTCTCTCCCTTTGGACACAAGGCAGCCGTTTGGGCCTGGCAGCTCTAGGCCAATGGAGCACACCCACAGCAGAAGTTCTACTTCAGGCAGATCAGTCCTGCCCAGAAACTGCGTTTCACAGCCCTTGGTAAGAGATGTTCACGGTAGGCTGTGAGAGCACTGGGCAGAACCAGTTGTTTTTTAGCTTCCCAAAGTGCTGGAGGCAAGATGCTTTGGGGCCTCTCTCACCCTTTGGAAACAAGGCAGCCCT
Organism: Equus asinus; assembly: GCF_041296235.1. NCBI lineage: Eukaryota > Metazoa > Chordata > Mammalia > Perissodactyla > Equidae > Equus > Equus asinus. Next base: position 4,292,997 of record NW_027225523.1, read on the forward strand.
TAGGTCCTGGTAGCTCTAGGCCTATGTAGCACAACCAGAACAGAAGTTCTACTTCAGCCAGGTCAGGCCTGCCAAGAAACTGCGTTTCACAGGCCTTTCAAAGAGATGTTCTCTTAGGCTGTAAGAGCACTGGGCAGAGCCAGCTGTTTCTTAGCTTCCCGAAGAGCTGGGAGCAAGATGCTTTGGGTCCACTCTCCGTCTTTGGAAACAAGGCAGCCCTTTGGGCCTGGCAGCTCTAGGGCAATGGAGCACACCCAGAGCAGAAGTTCTACTTCAGCCAGATCAGGCCTGCCAGGAAACTGCGTTTCACAGGCCTTGGTAAGAGATGTTCCCGGTAGGCTGTAAGAGCACTGGGCAGAGCCAGTTGTTTCTTACCTTCCTGAAAAGCTGGAAGCAAGATGCTTGGGACCCCTCTGCCCGTTTGGGAACAAGGCAGCCTTTTGGGTCGGGAAGCTCTAGGCCAATGGAGCACACGCAGAGCAGGAGTTCTACTTCAGCCTGATCAGGCCTGCAAAGAAACAGCGTTTGACAGGCCTTGGTAAGAGATGTTCCCGGTAGGTGTAAGAGCACTGGGCAGAGCCAGTTGTTTCTTAGCTTCGCAAAGACCGGGAAGCAAGATGCTTTGGGCCTCTCTGCCCCTTGGAAACAGGGCAGCACTTTGGGCCTGGCAGCTCTAGGGCAATGGAGCACACCCAGAGCCGGAGTTCTACTTCAGCCAGATGAGGCCCGCCAAGAAACTGCGTTTCACAGGCCTTTCAAAGACATGTTCCCGGTAGGCTGTAAGAGCACGGGGCAGAGCGAGTTGGTTCTTAGCTTCCCAGAGAGCTGGAAGCAAGATGCTTTGGGGCCTCTCTCACCCTTTGGAAACAAGGCAGCACCTTGGGCCTGGCAGCTCTAGGGCAATGGAGCACACCCAGAGCAGAAGTTCTACTTCAGCCAAATCAGGCCTGCCAGGAAACGGCGTTTCACAGGCCTTGGTAAGAGATGTTCCCGGTAGGCTGTAAGAGCACTGGGCAACGCCAGATGTTTCTTAGCTTCCCGAAGAGCTGGAATCAAGATGCTTTGGGGCCTCTCATCCCCTTTGCAAACAAGGCCGACCTTTGGGCCAGACAGCTCTAGGCCAATGGAGCACACCCAGAGCAGAAGTTCTACCTCAGCCAGATAAGGCCTGCCAAGAAACTGCGTTTCAAAGGCTTTGGTAAGAGATGTTCCCGGTACTCTGTTAGAGCACTGGGCAGAGCCATTTGTTTCTTAGCTTCCCAAAGAGCTGGAAGCAAGATGCTTTGGGGGCTCCCTGCCCCTTTGCCAACAAGGGCGACCTTTGGGCCTTTCAGCTCTAGGCCAATGGAGCACACCCAGAGCAGAAGTCCTACTTCAGCCAGATCAGGCCTGCCAAGGAACTGCGTTTCAGAGGCCTTTGTATGTGACGTTCCCGGTAGGCTGTGAGAGCACGGTGCAGAGCCAGTTGTTTCCTTGTTTCCCAAACAGCTGGAAGCAAGACGCTTTGGGGCCTCTCTGCCCCTTTGGAAACAAGGCAGCACGTTGGGTCTGGCAGCTCTAGGGCAATGGAGCACAACCAGAGCCGAAGTTCTACTTCTTCCAGATCAGGCCTGCCTAGACAGTGCGTTTCCCAGGCCTTGATAAGAGATGTTCTCTTAGGCTATAAGAGCACTGGGCACAGCCAGTTGTTTCTTAGCTTCCCAAGAGGTGGAAGCAAGATGCTTTGGGGCCTCTCTCCCCCTTTGGAAACAAGGCAGCCCTTTGGGCCTTTCAGCTCTAGGGCAATGGAGCACACCCAGAGCAGAAGTTCTACCTCAGCCAGATCAGGCCTGCCAAGAAACTGCTTTTCACAGGCCTTCGTAAGAGGTGTTCCCGGAAGGCTGTAAGAGTACCTGGCAGAGCGAGTTGTTTCTTAGCTTCAAAAACAGCTGGAAGCAACATGATTTGGGGCCTCTCTCCCCCTTTGGAAACAAAGCAGCCTTTGTGCCTGGCAGCTCTAGGCCAAAGTAGCACACCCAGAGCACAAGTTCTACCTCAGCCAGATCAGGCCTTCCAAGAAACTGCGTCTCACAGGCCTTTCTCTGTCACGTTGCCGGTAGGCTGTGAGAGCACTGTGCAGAGCCAGTTGTTTCTTAGCTTCCCAAAGATTTGGAAGCAAGATGCTTTGGGGACTCTCAGCCCCTTTGGAAACAAGGCGGCCCTTTGGGCCTGGCAGCTCTAGGCCAAAGTAGCACGCCCAGAGCAGGAGTTCTACTTCAGCCAGATCAGGCCTGCCAAGAAACTGCGTTTCACAGGCCTTGGTAAGAGATGTTCCCGGTAGGCTGTGAGAGCACTGTGGAGAGCCAGTTGCTTTAGCTTCCCACAGAGCTGGAAGCAAGATGCCTTGGGGCCTCTCTCTCCCTTTGGACACAAGGCAGCCGTTTGGGCCTGGCAGCTCTAGGCCAATGGAGCACACCCACAGCAGAAGTTCTACTTCAGGCAGATCAGTCCTGCCCAGAAACTGCGTTTCACAGCCCTTGGTAAGAGATGTTCACGGTAGGCTGTGAGAGCACTGGGCAGAACCAGTTGTTTTTTAGCTTCCCAAAGTGCTGGAGGCAAGATGCTTTGGGGCCTCTCTCACCCTTTGGAAACAAGGCAGCCCTTAGGTCCTGGTAGCTCTAGGCCTATGTAGCACAACCAGAACAGAAGTTCTACTTCAGCCAGGTCAGGCCTGCCAAGAAACTGCGTTTCACAGGCCTTTCAAAGAGATGTTCTCTTAGGCTGTAAGAGCACTGGGCAGAGCCAGCTGTTTCTTAGCTTCCCGAAGAGCTGGGAGCAAGATGCTTTGGGTCCACTCTCCGTCTTTGGAAACAAGGCAGCCCTTTGGGCCTGGCAGCTCTAGGGCAATGGAGCACACCCAGAGCAGAAGTTCTACTTCAGCCAGATCAGGCCTGCCAGGAAACTGCGTTTCACAGGCCTTGGTAAGAGATGTTCCCGGTAGGCTGTAAGAGCACTGGGCAGAGCCAGTTGTTTCTTACCTTCCTGAAAAGCTGGAAGCAAGATGCTTGGGACCCCTCTGCCCGTTTGGGAACAAGGCAGCCTTTTGGGTCGGGAAGCTCTAGGCCAATGGAGCACACACAGAGCAGGAGTTCTACTTCAGCCTGATCAGGCCTGCAAAGAAACAGCGTTTGACAGGCCTTGGTAAGAGATGTTCCCGGTAGGTGTAAGAGCACTGGGCAGAGCCAGTTGTTTCTTAGCTTCGCAAAGACCGGGAAGCAAGATGCTTTGGGCCTCTCTGCCCCTTGGAAACAGGGCAGCACTTTGGGCCTGGCAGCTCTAGGGCAATGGAGCACACCCAGAGCCGGAGTTCTACTTCAGCCAGATGAGGCCTGCCAAGAAACTGCGTTTCACAGGCCTTTCAAAGACATGTTCCCGGTAGGCTGTAAGAGCACGGGGCAGAGCGAGTTGGTTCTTAGCTTCCCAGAGAGCTGGAAGCAAGATGCTTTGGGGCCTCTCTCACCCTTTGGAAACAAGGCAGCACCTTGGGCCTGGCAGCTCTAGGGCAATGGAGCACACCCAGAGCAGAAGTTCTACTTCAGCCAAATCAGGCCTGCCAGGAAACGGCGTTTCACAGGCCTTGGTAAGAGATGTTCCCGGTAGGCTGTAAGAGCACTGGGCAACGCCAGATGTTTCTTAGCTTCCCGAAGAGCTGGAAGCAAGAAGCTTTGGTGCCACTCTCTCACTTTGGACTCAAGGCAGCCCTTTGGGGCAGGTAGCTCTAGGCCAGTGGAGCACACCCAGAGCAGAAGTTCTACTTGGGCCAGTTCAGGCCACCAACAAACTGCGTTTCACATGCCTTGGTAAGAGATGTTCCCGGTAGGCTGTAAGAGCACTGGGCAACGCCAGATGTTTCTTAGCTTCCCGAAGAGCTGGAAGCAAGATGCTTTGGGGCCTCTCATCCCCTTTGCAAACAAGGCCGACCTTTGGGCCAGACAGCTCTAGGCCAATGGAGCACACCCAGAGCAGAAGTTCTACCTCAGCCAGATAAGGCCTGCCAAGAAACTGCGTTTCAAAGGCTTTGGTAAGAGATGTTCCCGCTACTCTGTTAGAGCACTGGGCAGAGCCATTTGTTTCTTAGCTTCCCAAAGAGCTGGAAGCAAGATGCTTTGGGGGCTCCCTGCCCCTTTGCCAACAAGGGCGACCTTTGGGCCTTTCAGCTCTAGGCCAATGGAGCACACCCAGAGCAGAAGTCCTACTTCAGCCAGATCAGGCCTGCCAAGGAACTGCGTTTCAGAGGCCTTTGTATGTGACGTTCCCGGTAGGCTGTGAGAGCACGGTGCAGAGCCAGTTGTTTCCTTGTTTCCCAAACAGCTGGAAGCAAGACGCTTTGGGGCCTCTCTGCCCCTTTGGAAACAAGGCAGCACGTTGGGTCTGGCAGCTCTAGGGCAATGGAGCACAACCAGAGCCGAAGTTCTACTTCTTCCAGATCAGGCCTGCCTAGACAGTGCGTTTCCCAGGCCTTGATAAGAGATGTTCTCTTAGGCTATAAGAGCACTGGGCACAGCCAGTTGTTTCTTAGCTTCCCAAGAGGTGGAAGCAAGATGCTTTGGGGCCTCTCTCCCCCTTTGGAAACAAGGCAGCCCTTTGGGCCTTTCAGCTCTAGGGCAATGGAGCACACCCAGAGCAGAAGTTCTACCTCAGCCAGATCAGGCCTGCCAAGAAACTGCTTTTCACAGGCCTTCGTAAGAGGTGTTCCCGGAAGGCTGTAAGAGTACCTGGCAGAGCGAGTTGTTTCTTAGCTTCAAAAACAGCTGGAAGCAACATGATTTGGGGCCTCTCTCCCCCTTTGGAAACAAAGCAGCCTTTGTGCCTGGCAGCTCTAGGCCAAAGTAGCACACCCAGAGCACAAGTTCTACCTCAGCCAGATCAGGCCTTCCAAGAAACTGCGTCTCACAGGCCTTTCTCTGTCACGTTGCCGGTAGGCTGTGAGAGCACTGTGCAGAGCCAGTTGTTTCTTAGCTTCCCAAAGATTTGGAAGCAAGATGCTTTGGGGACTCTCAGCCCCTTTGGAAACAAGGCGGCCCTTTGGGCCTGGCAGCTCTAGGCCAAAGTAGCACGCCCAGAGCAGGAGTTCTACTTCAGCCAGATCAGGCCTGCCAAGAAACTGCGTTTCACAGGCCTTGGTAAGAGATGTTCCCGGTAGGCTGTGAGAGCACTGTGGAGAGCCAGTTGCTTTAGCTTCCCACAGAGCTGGAAGCAAGATGCCTTGGGGCCTCTCTCTCCCTTTGGACACAAGGCAGCCGTTTGGGCCTGGCAGCTCTAGGCCAATGGAGCACACCCACAGCAGAAGTTCTACTTCAGGCAGATCAGTCCTGCCCAGAAACTGCGTTTCACAGCCCTTGGTAAGAGATGTTCACGGTAGGCTGTGAGAGCACTGGGCAGAACCAGTTGTTTTTTAGCTTCCCAAAGTGCTGGAGGCAAGATGCTTTGGGGCCTCTCTCACCCTTTGGAAACAAGGCAGCCCTTAGGTCCTGGTAGCTCTAGGCCTATGTAGCACAACCAGAACAGAAGTTCTACTTCAGCCAGGTCAGGCCTGCCAAGAAACTGCGTTTCACAGGCCTTTCAAAGAGATGTTCTCTTAGGCTGTAAGAGCACTGGGCAGAGCCAGCTGTTTCTTAGCTTCCCGAAGAGCTGGGAGCAAGATGCTTTGGGTCCACTCTCCGTCTTTGGAAACAAGGCAGCCCTTTGGGCCTGGCAGCTCTAGGGCAATGGAGCACACCCAGAGCAGAAGTTCTACTTCAGCCAGATCAGGCCTGCCAGGAAACTGCGTTTCACAGGCCTTGGTAAGAGATGTTCCCGGTAGGCTGTAAGAGCACTGGGCAGAGCCAGTTGTTTCTTACCTTCCTGAAAAGCTGGAAGCAAGATGCTTGGGACCCCTCTGCCCGTTTGGGAACAAGGCAGCCTTTTGGGTCGGGAAGCTCTAGGCCAATGGAGCACACGCAGAGCAGGAGTTCTACTTCAGCCTGATCAGGCCTGCAAAGAAACAGCGTTTGACAGGCCTTGGTAAGAGATGTTCCCGGTAGGTGTAAGAGCACTGGGCAGAGCCAGTTGTTTCTTAGCTTCGCAAAGACCGGGAAGCAAGATGCTTTGGGCCTCTCTGCCCCTTGGAAACAGGGCAGCACTTTGGGCCTGGCAGCTCTAGGGCAATGGAGCACACCCAGAGCCGGAGTTCTACTTCAGCCAGATGAGGCCTGCCAAGAAACTGCATTTCACAGGCCTTTCAAAGACATGTTCCCGGTAGTCTGTAAGAGCACGGGGCAGAGCGAGTTGGTTCTTAGCTTCCCAGAGAGCTGGAAGCAAGATGCTTTGGGGCCTCTCTGCCCCTTTGGAAACAAGGCAGCACCTTGGGCCTGGCAGCTCTAGGGCAATGGAGCACACCCAGAGCAGAAGTTCTACTTCAGCCAAATCAGGCCTGCCAGGAAACGGCGTTTCACAGGCCTTGGTAAGAGATGTTCCCGGTAGGCTGTAAGAGCACTGGGCAACGCCAGATGTTTCTTAGCTTCCCGAAGAGCTGGAAGCGAGAAGCTTTGGTGCCACTCTCTCACTTTGGACTCAAGGCAGCCCTTTGGGGCAGGTAGCTCTAGCCCAGTGGAGCACACCCAGAGCAGAAGTTCTACTTGGGCCAGTTCAGGCCACCAACAAACTGCGTTTCACAGGCCTTGGTAGGAGATGTTCCCGGTAGGCTGTAAGAGCCCTGGGCAACGCCAGATGTTTCTTAGCTTCCCGAAGAGCTGGAAGCAAGATGCTTTGGGGCCTCTCATCCCCTTTGCAAACAAGGCGGCCCTATGGGCCAGGCAGCTCTAGGCCAATGGAGCACACCCAGAGCAGAAGTTCTACTTCGGCCAGTTCAGGCCACCAACAAACTGCGTTTCACAGGCCTTGGTAAGAGATGTTCCCGGTAGGCTGTAAGAGCACTGGGCAACGCCAGATGTTTCTTAGCTTCCCGAAGAGCTGGAAGCAAGATGCTTTGGGGCCTCTCATCCCCTTTGCAAACAAGGCCGACCTTTGGGCCAGGCAGCTCTAGGCCAATGGAGCACACCCAGAGCAGAAGTTCTACCTCAGCCAGATAAGGCCTGCCAAGAAACTGCGTTTCAAATGCTTTGGTAAGAGATGTTCCCGCTACTCTGTTAGAGCACTGGGCAGAGCCATTTGTTTCTTAGCTTCCCAAAGAGCTGGAAGCAAGATGCTTTGGGGGCTCCCTGCCCCTTTGCCAACAAGGGCGACCTTTGGGCCTTTCAGCTCTAGGCCAATGGAGCACACCCAGAGCAGAAGTCCTACTTCAGCCAGATCAGGCCTGCCAAGGAACTGCGTTTCAGAGGCCTTTGTATGTGACGTTCCCGGTAGGCTGTGAGAGCACGGTGCAGAGCCAGTTGTTTCCTTGTTTCCCAAACAGCTGGAAGCAAGACGCTTTGGGGCCTCTCTGCCCCTTTGGAAACAAGGCAGCACGTTGGGTCTGGCAGCTCTAGGGCAATGGAGCACAACCAGAGCCGAAGTTCTACTTCTTCCAGATCAGGCCTGCCTAGACAGTGCGTTTCCCAGGCCTTGATAAGAGATGTTCTCTTAGGCTATAAGAGCACTGGGCACAGCCAGTTGTTTCTTAGCTTCCCAAGAGGTGGAAGCAAGATGCTTTGGGGCCTCTCTCCCCCTTTGGAAACAAGGCAGCCCTTTGGGCCTTTCAGCTCTAGGGCAATGGAGCACACCCAGAGCAGAAGTTCTACCTCAGCCAGATCAGGCCTGCCAAGAAACTGCTTTTCACAGGCCTTCGTAAGAGGTGTTCCCGGAAGGCTGTAAGAGTACCTGGCAGAGCGAGTTGTTTCTTAGCTTCAAAAACAGCTGGAAGCAACATGATTTGGGGCCTCTCTCCCCCTTTGGAAACAAAGCAGCCTTTGTGCCTGGCAGCTCTAGGCCAAAGTAGCACACCCAGAGCACAAGTTCTACCTCAGCCAGATCAGGCCTTCCAAGAAACTGCGTCTCACAGGCCTTTCTCTGTCACGTTGCCGGTAGGCTGTGAGAGCACTGTGCAGAGCCAGTTGTTTCTTAGCTTCCCAAAGATTTGGAAGCAAGATGCTTTGGGGACTCTCAGCCCCTTTGGAAACAAGGCGGCCCTTTGGGCCTGGCAGCTCTAGGCCAAAGTAGCACGCCCAGAGCAGGAGTTCTACTTCAGCCAGATCAGGCCTGCCAAGAAACTGCGTTTCACAGGCCTTGGTAAGAGATGTTCCCGGTAGGCTGTAAGAGTACCTGGCAGAGCGAGTTGTTTCTTAGCTTCAAAAACAGCTGGAAGCAATATGATTTGGGGCCTCTCTCCCCCTTTGGAAGCAAAGCAGCCTTTGTGCCTGGCAGCTCTAGGCCAAAGTAGCACACCCAGAGCACAAGTTCTACCTCAGCCAGATAAGGCCTGTCAAGAAGCTGCGTTTCACAGGCCTTTGTATGTGACGTTCCCGGTTGGCTTTGAGAGCACTGTGCAGAGCCAGTTGTTTTAGCTTCCCAGAGAGCAGGAAGCAAGATGCTTTGGGGCCTCTCTCACACTTTGGAAATAAAGGCAGCCCTTTGGGCCTGGCAGCCCTAGGCCAATGGAGTACACCCAGAGCACAAGTTCTACCTCAGCCAGATCAGGCCTTCCAAGAAACTGCGCCTCACAGGCCTTTCTCTGTCACGTTGCCGGTAGGCTGTGAGAGCACTGTGCAGAGCCAGTTGTTTCTTAGCTTCCCATAGATTTGGAAGCAAGATGCGTTGGGGACTCTCAGCCCCTTTGGAAACAAGGCGGCCCTTTGGGCCTGGCTGCTCTAGGCCAAAGTAGCACGCCCAGAGCAGGAGTTCTACTTCAGCCACATCAGGCCTGCCAAGAAACTGCATTTCACAGGCCTTGGTAAGAGATGTTCCCGGTAGGCTGTGAGAGCACTGGGCAGAACCAGTTGTTTTTTAGCTTCCCAAAGTGCTGGAGGCAAGATGCTTTGGGGCCTCTCTCACCCTTTGGAAACAAGGCAGCCCTTAGGTCCTGGTAGCTCTAGGCCTATGTAGCACAACCAGAACAGAAGTTCTACTTCAGCCAGGTCAGGCCTGCCAAGAAACTGCGTTTCACAGGCCTTTCAAAGAGATGTTCTCTTAGGCTGTAAGAGCACTGGGCAGAGCCAGCTGTTTCTTAGCTTCCCGAAGAGCTGGGAGCAAGATGCTTTGGGTCCACTCTCCGTCTTTGGAAACAAGGCAGCCCTTTGGGCCTGGCAGCTCTAGGGCAATGGAGCACACCCAGAGCAGAAGTTCTACTTCAGCCAGATCAGGCCTGCCAGGAAACTGCGTTTCACAGGCCTTGGTAAGAGATGTTCCCGGTAGGCTGTAAGAGCACTGGGCAGAGCCAGTTGTTTCTTACCTTCCTGAAAAGCTGGAAGCAAGATGCTTGGGACCCCTCTGCCCGTTTGGGAACAAGGCAGCCTTTTGGGTCGGGAAGCTCTAGGCCAATGGAGCACACGCAGAGCAGGAGTTCTACTTCAGCCTGATCAGGCCTGCAAAGAAACAGCGTTTGACAGGCCTTGGTAAGAGATGTTCCCGGTAGGTGTAAGAGCACTGGGCAGAGCCAGTTGTTTCTTAGCTTCGCAAAGACCGGGAAGCAAGATGCTTTGGGCCTCTCTGCCCCTTGGAAACAGGGCAGCACTTTGGGCCTGGCAGCTCTAGGGCAATGGAGCACACCCAGAGCCGGAGTTCTACTTCAGCCAGATGAGGCCTGCCAAGAAACTGCGTTTCACAGGCCTTTCAAAGACATGTTCCCGGTAGGCTGTAAGAGCACGGGGCAGAGCGAGTTGGTTCTTAGCTTCCCAGAGAGCTGGAAGCAAGATGCTTTGGGGCCTCTCTCACCCTTTGGAAACAAGGCAGCACCTTGGGCCTGGCAGCTCTAGGGCAATGGAGCACACCCAGAGCAGAAGTTCTACTTCAGCCAAATCAGGCCTGCCAGGAAACGGCGTTTCACAGGCCTTGGTAAGAGATGTTCCCGGTAGGCTGTAAGAGCACTGGGCAACGCCAGATGTTTCTTAGCTTCCCGAAGAGCTGGAAGCAAGAAGCTTTGGTGCCACTCTCTCACTTTGGACTCAAGGCAGCCCTTTGGGGCAGGTAGCTCTAGGCCAGTGGAGCACACCCAGAGCAGAAGTTCTACTTGGGCCAGTTCAGGCCACCAACAAACTGCGTTTCACATGCCTTGGTAAGAGATGTTCCCGGTAGGCTGTAAGAGCACTGGGCAACGCCAGATGTTTCTTAGCTTCCCGAAGAGCTGGAATCAAGATGCTTTGGGGCCTCTCATCCCCTTTGCAAACAAGGCCGACCTTTGGGCCAGACAGCTCTAGGCCAATGGAGCACACCCAGAGCAGAAGTTCTACCTCAGCCAGATAAGGCCTGCCAAGAAACTGCGTTTCAAAGGCTTTGGTAAGAGATGTTCCCGCTACTCTGTTAGAGCACTGGGCAGAGCCATTTGTTTCTTAGCTTCCCAAAGAGCTGGAAGCAAGATGCTTTGGGGGCTCCCTGCCCCTTTGCCAACAAGGGCGACCTTTGGGCCTTTCAGCTCTAGGCCAATGGAGCACACCCAGAGCAGAAGTCCTACTTCAGCCAGATCAGGCCTGCCAAGGAACTGCGTTTCAGAGGCCTTTGTATGTGACGTTCCCGGTAGGCTGTGAGAGCACGGTGCAGAGCCAGTTGTTTCCTTGTTTCCCAAACAGCTGGAAGCAAGACGCTTTGGGGCCTCTCTGCCCCTTTGGAAACAAGGCAGCACGTTGGGTCTGGCAGCTCTAGGGCAATGGAGCACAACCAGAGCCGAAGTTCTACTTCTTCCAGATCAGGCCTGCCTAGACAGTGCGTTTCCCAGGCCTTGATAAGAGATGTTCTCTTAGGCTATAAGAGCACTGGGCGCAGCCAGTTGTTTCTTAGCTTCCCAAGAGGTGGAAGCAAGATGCTTTGGGGCCTCTCTCCCCCTTTGGAAACAAGGCAGCCCTTTGGGCCTTTCAGCTCTAGGGCAATGGAGCACACCCAGAGCAGAAGTTCTACCTCAGCCAGATCAGGCCTGCCAAGAAACTGCTTTTCACAGGCCTTCATAAGAGGTGTTCCCGGAAGGCTGTAAGAGTACCTGGCAGAGCGAGTTGTTTCTTAGCTTCAAAAACAGCTGGAAGCAACATGATTTGGGGCCTCTCTCCCCCTTTGGAAACAAAGCAGCCTTTGTGCCTGGCAGCTCTAGGCCAAAGTAGCACACCCAGAGCACAAGTTCTACCTCAGCCAGATCAGGCCTTCCAAGAAACTGCGTCTCACAGGCCTTTCTCTGTCACGTTGCCGGTAGGCTGTGAGAGCACTGTGCAGAGCCAGTTGTTTCTTAGCTTCCCAAAGATTTGGAAGCAAGATGCTTTGGGGACTCTCAGCCCCTTTGGAAACAAGGCGGCCCTTTGGGCCTGGCAGCTCTAGGCCAAAGTAGCACGCCCAGAGCAGGAGTTCTACTTCAGCCAGATCAGGCCTGCCAAGAAACTGCGTTTCACAGGCCTTGGTAAGAGATGTTCCCGGTAGGCTGTGAGAGCACTGTGGAGAGCCAGTTGCTTTAGCTTCCCACAGAGCTGGAAGCAAGATGCCTTGGGGCCTCTCTCTCCCTTTGGACACAAGGCAGCCGTTTGGGCCTGGCAGCTCTAGGCCAATGGAGCACACCCACAGCAGAAGTTCTACTTCAGGCAGATCAGTCCTGCCCAGAAACTGCGTTTCACAGCCCTTGGTAAGAGATGTTCACGGTAGGCTGTGAGAGCACTGGGCAGAACCAGTTGTTTCTTAGCTTCCCAAAGTGCTGGAGGCAAGATGCTTTGGGGCCTCTCTCACCCTTTGGAAACAAGGCAGCCCTTAGGTCCTGGTAGCTCTAGGCCTATGTAGCACAACCAGAACAGAAGTTCTACTTCAGCCAGGTCAGGCCTGCCAAGAAACTGCGTTTCACAGGCCTTTCAAAGAGATGTTCTCTTAGGCTGTAAGAGCACTGGGCAGAGCCAGCTGTTTCTTAGCTTCCCGAAGAGCTGGGAGCAAGATGCTTTGGGTCCACTCTCCGTCTTTGGAAACAAGGCAGCCCTTTGGGCCTGGCAGCTCTAGGGCAATGGAGCACACCCAGAGCAGAAGTTCTACTTCAGCCAGATCAGGCCTGCCAGGAAACTGCGTTTCACAGGCCTTGGTAAGAGATGTTCCCGGTAGGCTGTAAGAGCACTGGGCAGAGCCAGTTGTTTCTTACCTTCCTGAAAAGCTGGAAGCAAGATGCTTGGGACCCCTCTGCCCGTTTGGGAACAAGGCAGCCTTTTGGGTCGGGAAGCTCTAGGCCAATGGAGCACACGCAGAGCAGGAGTTCTACTTCAGCCTGATCAGGCCTGCAAAGAAACAGCGTTTGACAGGCCTTGGTAAGAGATGTTCGCGGTAGGTGTAAGAGCACTGGGCAGAGCCAGTTGTTTCTTAGCTTCGCAAAGACCGGGAAGCAAGATGCTTTGGGCCTCTCTGCCCCTTGGAAACAGGGCAGCACTTTGGGCCTGGCAGCTCTAGGGCAATGGAGCACACCCAGAGCCGGAGTTCTACTTCAGCCAGATGAGGCCTGCCAAGAAACTGCGTTTCACAGGCCTTTCAAAGACATGTTCCCGGTAGTCTGTAAGAGCACGGGGCAGAGCGAGTTGGTTCTTAGCTTCCCAGAGAGCTGGAAGCAAGATGCTTTGGGGCCTCTCTGCCCCTTTGGAAACAAGGCAGCACCTTGGGCCTGGCAGCTCTAGGGCAATGGAGCACACCCAGAGCAGAAGTTCTACTTCAGCCAAATCAGGCCTGCCAGGAAACGGCGTTTCACAGGCCTTGGTAAGAGATGTTCCCGGTAGGCTGTAAGAGCACTGGGCAACGCCAGATGTTTCTTAGCTTCCCGAAGAGCTGGAAGCGAGAAGCTTTGGTGCCACTCTCTCACTTTGGACTCAAGGCAGCCCTTTGGGGCAGGTAGCTCTAGCCCAGTGGAGCACACCCAGAGCAGAAGTTCTACTTGGGCCAGTTCAGGCCACCAACAAACTGCGTTTCACAGGCCTTGGTAGGAGATGTTCCCGGTAGGCTGTAAGAGCCCTGGGCAACGCCAGATGTTTCTTAGCTTCCCGAAGAGCTGGAAGCAAGATGCTTTGGGGCCTCTCATCCCCTTTGCAAACAAGGCGGCCCTATGGGCCAGGCAGCTCTAGGCCAATGGAGCACACCCAGAGCAGAAGTTCTACTTCGGCCAGTTCAGGCCACCAACAAACTGCGTTTCACAGGCCTTGGTAAGAGATGTTCCCGGTAGGCTGTAAGAGCACTGGGCAACGCCAGATGTTTCTTAGCTTCCCGAAGAGCTGGAAGCAAGATGCTTTGGGGCCTCTCATCCCCTTTGCAAACAAGGCCGACCTTTGGGCCAGGCAGCTCTAGGCCAATGGAGCACACCCAGAGCAGAAGTTCTACCTCAGCCAGATAAGGCCTGCCAAGAAACTGCGTTTCAAATGCTTTGGTAAGAGATGTTCCCGCTACTCTGTTAGAGCACTGGGCAGAGCCATTTGTTTCTTAGCTTCCCAAAGAGCTGGAAGCAAGATGCTTTGGGGGCTCCCTGCCCCTTTGCCAACAAGGGCGACCTTTGGGCCTTTCAGCTCTAGGCCAATGGAGCACACCCAGAGCAGAAGTCCTACTTCAGCCAGATCAGGCCTGCCAAGGAACTGCGTTTCAGAGGCCTTTGTATGTGACGTTCCCGGTAGGCTGTGAGAGCACGGTGCAGAGCCAGTTGTTTCCTTGTTTCCCAAACAGCTGGAAGCAAGACGCTTTGGGGCCTCTCTGCCCCTTTGGAAACAAGGCAGCACGTTGGGTCTGGCAGCTCTAGGGCAATGGAGCACAACCAGAGCCGAAGTTCTACTTCTTCCAGATCAGGCCTGCCTAGACAGTGCGTTTCCCAGGCCTTGATAAGAGATGTTCTCTTAGGCTATAAGAGCACTGGGCGCAGCCAGTTGTTTCTTAGCTTCCCAAGAGGTGGAAGCAAGATGCTTTGGGGCCTCTCTCCCCCTTTGGAAACAAGGCAGCCCTTTGGGCCTTTCAGCTCTAGGGCAATGGAGCACACCCAGAGCAGAAGATCTACCTCAGCCAGATCAGGCCTGCCAAGAAACTGCTTTTCACAGGCCTTCGTAAGAGGTGTTCCCGGAAGGCTGTAAGAGTACCTGGCAGAGCGAGTTGTTTCTTAGCTTCAAAAACAGCTGGAAGCAATATGATTTGGGGCCTCTCTCCCCCTTTGGAAGCAAAGCAGCCTTTGTGCCTGGCAGCTCTAGGCCAAAGTAGCACACCCAGAGCACAAGTTCTACCTCAGCCAGATAAGGCCTGTCAAGAAGCTGCGTTTCACAGGCCTTTGTATGTGACGTTCCCGGTTGGCTTTGAGAGCACTGTGCAGAGCCAGTTGTTTTAGCTTCCCAGAGAGCAGGAAGCAAGATGCTTTGGGGCCTCTCTCACACTTTGGAAATAAAGGCAGCCCTTTGGGCCTGGCAGCCCTAGGCCAATGGAGTACACCCAGAGCACAAGTTCTACCTCAGCCAGATCAGGCCTTCCAAGAAACTGCGTCTCACAGGCCTTTCTCTGTCACGTTGCCGGTAGGCTGTGAGAGCACTGTGCAGAGCCAGTTGTTTCTTAGCTTCCCATAGATTTGGAAGCAAGATGCGTTGGGGACTCTCAGCCCCTTTGGAAACAAGGCGGCCCTTTGGGCCTGGCTGCTCTAGGCCAAAGTAGCACGCCCAGAGCAGGAGTTCTACTTCAGCCACATCAGGCCTGCCAAGAAACTGCATTTCACAGGCCTTGGTAAGAGATGTTCCCGGTAGGCTGTGAGAGCACTGGGCAGAACCAGTTGTTTTTTAGCTTCCCAAAGTGCTGGAGGCAAGATGCTTTGGGGCCTCTCTCACCCTTTGGAAACAAGGCAGCCCTTAGGTCCTGGTAGCTCTAGGCCTATGTAGCACAACCAGAACAGAAGTTCTACTTCAGCCAGGTCAGGCCTGCCAAGAAACTGCGTTTCACAGGCCTTTCAAAGAGATGTTCTCTTAGGCTGTAAGAGCACTGGGCAGAGCCAGCTGTTTCTTAGCTTCCCGAAGAGCTGGGAGCAAGATGCTTTGGGTCCACTCTCCGTCTTTGGAAACAAGGCAGCCCTTTGGGCCTGGCAGCTCTAGGGCAATGGAGCACACCCAGAGCAGAAGTTCTACTTCAGCCAGATCAGGCCTGCCAGGAAACTGCGTTTCACAGGCCTTGGTAAGAGATGTTCCCGGTAGGCTGTAAGAGCACTGGGCAGAGCCAGTTGTTTCTTACCTTCCTGAAAAGCTGGAAGCAAGATGCTTGGGACCCCTCTGCCCGTTTGGGAACAAGGCAGCCTTTTGGGTCGGGAAGCTCTAGGCCAATGGAGCACACGCAGAGCAGGAGTTCTACTTCAGCCTGATCAGGCCTGCAAAGAAACAGCGTTTGACAGGCCTTGGTAAGAGATGTTCCCGGTAGGTGTAAGAGCACTGGGCAGAGCCAGTTGTTTCTTAGCTTCGCAAAGACCGGGAAGCAAGATGCTTTGGGCCTCTCTGCCCCTTGGAAACAGGGCAGCACTTTGGGCCTGGCAGCTCTAGGGCAATGGAGCACACCCAGAGCCGGAGTTCTACTTCAGCCAGATGAGGCCTGCCAAGAAACTGCGTTTCACAGGCCTTTCAAAGACATGTTCCCGGTAGGCTGTAAGAGCACGGGGCAGAGCGAGTTGGTTCTTAGCTTCCCAGAGAGCTGGAAGCAAGATGCTTTGGGGCCTCTCTCACCCTTTGGAAACAAGGCAGCACCTTGGGCCTGGCAGCTCTAGGGCAATGGAGCACACCCAGAGCAGAAGTTCTACTTCAGCCAAATCAGGCCTGCCAGGAAACGGCGTTTCACAGGCCTTGGTAAGAGATGTTCCCGGTAGGCTGTAAGAGCACTGGGCAACGCCAGATGTTTCTTAGCTTCCCGAAGAGCTGGAAGCAAGAAGCTTTGGTGCCACTCTCTCACTTTGGACTCAAGGCAGCCCTTTGGGGCAGGTAGCTCTAGGCCAGTGGAGCACACCCAGAGCAGAAGTTCTACTTGGGCCAGTTCAGGCCACCAACAAACTGCGTTTCACAGGCCTTGGTAAGAGATGTTCCCGGTAGGCTGTAAGAGCACTGGGCAACGCCAGATGTTTCTTAGCTTCCCGAAGAGCTGGAATCAAGATGCTTTGGGGCCTCTCATCCCCTTTGCAAACAAGGCCGACCTTTGGGCCAGACAGCTCTAGGCCAATGGAGCACACCCAGAGCAGAAGTTCTACCTCAGCCAGATAAGGCCTGCCAAGAAACTGCGTTTCAAAGGCTTTGGTAAGAGATGTTCCCGCTACTCTGTTAGAGCACTGGGCAGAGCCATTTGTTTCTTAGCTTCCCAAAGAGCTGGAAGCAAGATGCTTTGGGGGCTCCCTGCCCCTTTGCCAACAAGGGCGACCTTTGGGCCTTTCAGCTCTAGGCCAATGGAGCACACCCAGAGCAGAAGTCCTACTTCAGCCAGATCAGGCCTGCCAAGGAACTGCGTTTCAGAGGCCTTTGTATGTGACGTTCCCGGTAGGCTGTGAGAGCACGGTGCAGAGCCAGTTGTTTCCTTGTTTCCCAAACAGCTGGAAGCAAGACGCTTTGGGGCCTCTCTGCCCCTTTGGAAACAAGGCAGCACGTTGGGTCTGGCAGCTCTAGGGCAATGGAGCACAACCAGAGCCGAAGTTCTACTTCTTCCAGATCAGGCCTGCCTAGACAGTGCGTTTCCCAGGCCTTGATAAGAGATGTTCTCTTAGGCTATAAGAGCACTGGGCGCAGCCAGTTGTTTCTTAGCTTCCCAAGAGGTGGAAGCAAGATGCTTTGGGGCCTCTCTCCCCCTTTGGAAACAAGGCAGCCCTTTGGGCCTTTCAGCTCTAGGGCAATGGAGCACACCCAGAGCAGAAGTTCTACCTCAGCCAGATCAGGCCTGCCAAGAAACTGCTTTTCACAGGCCTTCGTAAGAGGTGTTCCCGGAAGGCTGTAAGAGTACCTGGCAGAGCGAGTTGTTTCTTAGCTTCAAAAACAGCTGGAAGCAACATGATTTTGGGCCTCTCTCCCCCTTTGGAAACAAAGCAGCCTTTGTGCCTGGCAGCTCTAGGCCAAAGTAGCACACCCAGAGCACAAGTTCTACCTCAGCCAGATCAGGCCTTCCAAGAAACTGCGTCTCACAGGCCTTTCTCTGTCACGTTGCCGGTAGGCTGTGAGAGCACTGTGCAGAGCCAGTTGTTTCTTAGCTTCCCAAAGATTTGGAAGCAAGATGCTTTGGGGACTCTCAGCCCCTTTGGAAACAAGGCGGCCCTTTGGGCCTGGCAGCTCTAGGCCAAAGTAGCACGCCCAGAGCAGGAGTTCTACTTCAGCCAGATCAGGCCTGCCAAGAAACTGCGTTTCACAGGCCTTGGTAAGAGATGTTCCCGGTAGGCTGTGAGAGCACTGTGGAGAGCCAGTTGCTTTAGCTTCCCACAGAGCTGGAAGCAAGATGCCTTGGGGCCTCTCTCTCCCTTTGGACACAAGGCAGCCGTTTGGGCCTGGCAGCTCTAGGCCAATGGAGCACACCCACAGCAGAAGTTCTACTTCAGGCAGATCAGTCCTGCCCAGAAACTGCGTTTCACAGCCCTTGGTAAGAGATGTTCACGGTAGGCTGTGAGAGCACTGGGCAGAACCAGTTGTTTTTTAGCTTCCCAAAGTGCTGGAGGCAAGATGCTTTGGGGCCTCTCTCACCCTTTGGAAACAAGGCAGCCCTTAGGTCCTGGTAGCTCTAGGCCTATGTAGCACAACCAGAACAGAAGTTCTACTTCAGCCAGGTCAGGCCTGCCAAGAAACTGCGTTTCACAGGCCTTTCAAAGAGATGTTCTCTTAGGCTGTAAGAGCACTGGGCAGAGCCAGCTGTTTCTTAGCTTCCCGAAGAGCTGGGAGCAAGATGCTTTGGGTCCACTCTCCGTCTTTGGAAACAAGGCAGCCCTTTGGGCCTGGCAGCTCTAGGGCAATGGAGCACACCCAGAGCAGAAGTTCTACTTCAGCCAGATCAGGCCTGCCAGGAAACTGCGTTTCACAGGCCTTGGTAAGAGATGTTCCCGGTAGGCTGTAAGAGCACTGGGCAACGCCAGATGTTTCTTAGCTTCCCGAAGAGCTGGAAGCAAGAAGCTTTGGTGCCACTCTCTCACTTTGGACTCAAGGCAGCCCTTTGGGGCAGGTAGCTCTAGGCCAGTGGAGCACACCCAGAGCAGAAGTTCTACTTGGGCCAGTTCAGGCCACCAACAAACTGCGTTTCACAGGCCTTGGTAAGAGATGTTCCCGGTAGGCTGTAAGAGCACTGGGCAACGCCAGATGTTTCTTAGCTTCCCGAAGAGCTGGAATCAAGATGCTTTGGGGCCTCTCATCCCCTTTGCAAACAAGGCCGACCTTTGGGCCAGACAGCTCTAGGCCAATGGAGCACACCCAGAGCAGAAGTTCTACCTCAGCCAGATAAGGCCTGCCAAGAAACTGCGTTTCAAAGGCTTTGGTAAGAGATGTTCCCGCTACTCTGTTAGAGCACTGGGCAGAGCCATTTGTTTCTTAGCTTCCCAAAGAGCTGGAAGCAAGATGCTTTGGGGGCTCCCTGCCCCTTTGCCAACAAGGGCGACCTTTGGGCCTTTCAGCTCTAGGCCAATGGAGCACACCCAGAGCAGAAGTCCTACTTCAGCCAGATCAGGCCTGCCAAGGAACTGCGTTTCAGAGGCCTTTGTATGTGACGTTCCCGGTAGGCTGTGAGAGCACGGTGCAGAGCCAGTTGTTTCCTTGTTTCCCAAACAGCTGGAAGCAAGACGCTTTGGGGCCTCTCTGCCCCTTTGGAAACAAGGCAGCACGTTGGGTCTGGCAGCTCTAGGGCAATGGAGCACAACCAGAGCCGAAGTTCTACTTCTTCCAGATCAGGCCTGCCTAGACAGTGCGTTTCCCAGGCCTTGATAAGAGATGTTCTCTTAGGCTATAAGAGCACTGGGCGCAGCCAGTTGTTTCTTAGCTTCCCAAGAGGTGGAAGCAAGATGCTTTGGGGCCTCTCTCCCCCTTTGGAAACAAGGCAGCCCTTTGGGCCTTTCAGCTCTAGGGCAATGGAGCACACCCAGAGCAGAAGTTCTACCTCAGCCAGATCAGGCCTGCCAAGAAACTGCTTTTCACAGGCCTTCGTAAGAGGTGTTCCCGGAAGGCTGTAAGAGTACCTGGCAGAGCGAGTT
The DNA here is from genome assembly GCF_041296235.1 of Equus asinus. Taxonomy (NCBI): domain Eukaryota; kingdom Metazoa; phylum Chordata; class Mammalia; order Perissodactyla; family Equidae; genus Equus; species Equus asinus. Next base: position 4,312,300 of record NW_027225523.1, read on the forward strand.
GTTTCTTAGCTTCAAAAACAGCTGGAAGCAACATGATTTTGGGCCTCTCTCCCCCTTTGGAAACAAAGCAGCCTTTGTGCCTGGCAGCTCTAGGCCAAAGTAGCACACCCAGAGCACAAGTTCTACCTCAGCCAGATCAGGCCTTCCAAGAAACTGCGTCTCACAGGCCTTTCTCTGTCACGTTGCCGGTAGGCTGTGAGAGCACTGTGCAGAGCCAGTTGTTTCTTAGCTTCCCAAAGATTTGGAAGCAAGATGCTTTGGGGACTCTCAGCCCCTTTGGAAACAAGGCGGCCCTTTGGGCCTGGCAGCTCTAGGCCAAAGTAGCACGCCCAGAGCAGGAGTTCTACTTCAGCCAGATCAGGCCTGCCAAGAAACTGCGTTTCACAGGCCTTGGTAAGAGATGTTCCCGGTAGGCTGTGAGAGCACTGTGGAGAGCCAGTTGCTTTAGCTTCCCACAGAGCTGGAAGCAAGATGCCTTGGGGCCTCTCTCTCCCTTTGGACACAAGGCAGCCGTTTGGGCCTGGCAGCTCTAGGCCAATGGAGCACACCCACAGCAGAAGTTCTACTTCAGGCAGATCAGTCCTGCCCAGAAACTGCGTTTCACAGCCCTTGGTAAGAGATGTTCACGGTAGGCTGTGAGAGCACTGGGCAGAACCAGTTGTTTTTTAGCTTCCCAAAGTGCTGGAGGCAAGATGCTTTGGGGCCTCTCTCACCCTTTGGAAACAAGGCAGCCCTTAGGTCCTGGTAGCTCTAGGCCTATGTAGCACAACCAGAACAGAAGTTCTACTTCAGCCAGGTCAGGCCTGCCAAGAAACTGCGTTTCACAGGCCTTTCAAAGAGATGTTCTCTTAGGCTGTAAGAGCACTGGGCAGAGCCAGCTGTTTCTTAGCTTCCCGAAGAGCTGGGAGCAAGATGCTTTGGGTCCACTCTCCGTCTTTGGAAACAAGGCAGCCCTTTGGGCCTGGCAGCTCTAGGGCAATGGAGCACACCCAGAGCAGAAGTTCTACTTCAGCCAGATCAGGCCTGCCAGGAAACTGCGTTTCACAGGCCTTGGTAAGAGATGTTCCCGGTAGGCTGTAAGAGCACTGGGCAGAGCCAGTTGTTTCTTACCTTCCTGAAAAGCTGGAAGCAAGATGCTTGGGACCCCTCTGCCCGTTTGGGAACAAGGCAGCCTTTTGGGTCGGGAAGCTCTAGGCCAATGGAGCACACGCAGAGCAGGAGTTCTACTTCAGCCTGATCAGGCCTGCAAAGAAACAGCGTTTGACAGGCCTTGGTAAGAGATGTTCCCGGTAGGTGTAAGAGCACTGGGCAGAGCCAGTTGTTTCTTAGCTTCGCAAAGACCGGGAAGCAAGATGCTTTGGGCCTCTCTGCCCCTTGGAAACAGGGCAGCACTTTGGGCCTGGCAGCTCTAGGGCAATGGAGCACACCCAGAGCCGGAGTTCTACTTCAGCCAGATGAGGCCTGCCAAGAAACTGCGTTTCACAGGCCTTTCAAAGACATGTTCCCGGTAGGCTGTAAGAGCACGGGGCAGAGCGAGTTGGTTCTTAGCTTCCCAGAGAGCTGGAAGCAAGATGCTTTGGGGCCTCTCTCACCCTTTGGAAACAAGGCAGCACCTTGGGCCTGGCAGCTCTAGGGCAATGGAGCACACCCAGAGCAGAAGTTCTACTTCAGCCAAATCAGGCCTGCCAGGAAACGGCGTTTCACAGGCCTTGGTAAGAGATGTTCCCGGTAGGCTGTAAGAGCACTGGGCAACGCCAGATGTTTCTTAGCTTCCCGAAGAGCTGGAAGCAAGAAGCTTTGGTGCCACTCTCTCACTTTGGACTCAAGGCAGCCCTTTGGGGCAGGTAGCTCTAGGCCAGTGGAGCACACCCAGAGCAGAAGTTCTACTTGGGCCAGTTCAGGCCACCAACAAACTGCGTTTCACAGGCCTTGGTAAGAGATGTTCCCGGTAGGCTGTAAGAGCACTGGGCAACGCCAGATGTTTCTTAGCTTCCCGAAGAGCTGGAATCAAGATGCTTTGGGGCCTCTCATCCCCTTTGCAAACAAGGCCGACCTTTGGGCCAGACAGCTCTAGGCCAATGGAGCACACCCAGAGCAGAAGTTCTACCTCAGCCAGATAAGGCCTGCCAAGAAACTGCGTTTCAAAGGCTTTGGTAAGAGATGTTCCCGCTACTCTGTTAGAGCACTGGGCAGAGCCATTTGTTTCTTAGCTTCCCAAAGAGCTGGAAGCAAGATGCTTTGGGGGCTCCCTGCCCCTTTGCCAACAAGGGCGACCTTTGGGCCTTTCAGCTCTAGGCCAATGGAGCACACCCAGAGCAGAAGTCCTACTTCAGCCAGATCAGGCCTGCCAAGGAACTGCGTTTCAGAGGCCTTTGTATGTGACGTTCCCGGTAGGCTGTGAGAGCACGGTGCAGAGCCAGTTGTTTCCTTGTTTCCCAAACAGCTGGAAGCAAGACGCTTTGGGGCCTCTCTGCCCCTTTGGAAACAAGGCAGCACGTTGGGTCTGGCAGCTCTAGGGCAATGGAGCACAACCAGAGCCGAAGTTCTACTTCTTCCAGATCAGGCCTGCCTAGACAGTGCGTTTCCCAGGCCTTGATAAGAGATGTTCTCTTAGGCTATAAGAGCACTGGGCGCAGCCAGTTGTTTCTTAGCTTCCCAAGAGGTGGAAGCAAGATGCTTTGGGGCCTCTCTCCCCCTTTGGAAACAAGGCAGCCCTTTGGGCCTTTCAGCTCTAGGGCAATGGAGCACACCCAGAGCAGAAGTTCTACCTCAGCCAGATCAGGCCTGCCAAGAAACTGCTTTTCACAGGCCTTCGTAAGAGGTGTTCCCGGAAGGCTGTAAGAGTACCTGGCAGAGCGAGTTGTTTCTTAGCTTCAAAAACAGCTGGAAGCAACATGATTTTGGGCCTCTCTCCCCCTTTGGAAACAAAGCAGCCTTTGTGCCTGGCAGCTCTAGGCCAAAGTAGCACACCCAGAGCACAAGTTCTACCTCAGCCAGATCAGGCCTTCCAAGAAACTGCGTCTCACAGGCCTTTCTCTGTCACGTTGCCGGTAGGCTGTGAGAGCACTGTGCAGAGCCAGTTGTTTCTTAGCTTCCCAAAGATTTGGAAGCAAGATGCTTTGGGGACTCTCAGCCCCTTTGGAAACAAGGCGGCCCTTTGGGCCTGGCAGCTCTAGGCCAAAGTAGCACGCCCAGAGCAGGAGTTCTACTTCAGCCAGATCAGGCCTGCCAAGAAACTGCGTTTCACAGGCCTTGGTAAGAGATGTTCCCGGTAGGCTGTGAGAGCACTGTGGAGAGCCAGTTGCTTTAGCTTCCCACAGAGCTGGAAGCAAGATGCCTTGGGGCCTCTCTCTCCCTTTGGACACAAGGCAGCCGTTTGGGCCTGGCAGCTCTAGGCCAATGGAGCACACCCACAGCAGAAGTTCTACTTCAGGCAGATCAGTCCTGCCCAGAAACTGCGTTTCACAGCCCTTGGTAAGAGATGTTCACGGTAGGCTGTGAGAGCACTGGGCAGAACCAGTTGTTTTTTAGCTTCCCAAAGTGCTGGAGGCAAGATGCTTTGGGGCCTCTCTCACCCTTTGGAAACAAGGCAGCCCTTAGGTCCTGGTAGCTCTAGGCCTATGTAGCACAACCAGAACAGAAGTTCTACTTCAGCCAGGTCAGGCCTGCCAAGAAACTGCGTTTCACAGGCCTTTCAAAGAGATGTTCTCTTAGGCTGTAAGAGCACTGGGCAGAGCCAGCTGTTTCTTAGCTTCCCGAAGAGCTGGGAGCAAGATGCTTTGGGTCCACTCTCCGTCTTTGGAAACAAGGCAGCCCTTTGGGCCTGGCAGCTCTAGGGCAATGGAGCACACCCAGAGCAGAAGTTCTACTTCAGCCAGATCAGGCCTGCCAGGAAACTGCGTTTCACAGGCCTTGGTAAGAGATGTTCCCGGTAGGCTGTAAGAGCACTGGGCAGAGCCAGTTGTTTCTTACCTTCCTGAAAAGCTGGAAGCAAGATGCTTGGGACCCCTCTGCCCGTTTGGGAACAAGGCAGCCTTTTGGGTCGGGAAGCTCTAGGCCAATGGAGCACACGCAGAGCAGGAGTTCTACTTCAGCCTGATCAGGCCTGCAAAGAAACAGCGTTTGACAGGCCTTGGTAAGAGATGTTCGCGGTAGGTGTAAGAGCACTGGGCAGAGCCAGTTGTTTCTTAGCTTCGCAAAGACCGGGAAGCAAGATGCTTTGGGCCTCTCTGCCCCTTGGAAACAGGGCAGCACTTTGGGCCTGGCAGCTCTAGGGCAATGGAGCACAACCAGAGCCGGAGTTCTACTTCAGCCAGATGAGGCCTGCCAAGAAACTGCATTTCACAGGCCTTTCAAAGACATGTTCCCGGTAGTCTGTAAGAGCACGGGGCAGAGCGAGTTGGTTCTTAGCTTCCCAGAGAGCTGGAAGCAAGATGCTTTGGGGCCTCTCTGCCCCTTTGGAAACAAGGCAGCACCTTGGGCCTGGCAGCTCTAGGGCAATGGAGCACACCCAGAGCAGAAGTTCTACTTCAGCCAAATCAGGCCTGCCAGGAAACGGCGTTTCACAGGCCTTGGTAAGAGATGTTCCCGGTAGGCTGTAAGAGCACTGGGCAACGCCAGATGTTTCTTAGCTTCCCGAAGAGCTGGAAGCGAGAAGCTTTGGTGCCACTCTCTCACTTTGGACTCAAGGCAGCCCTTTGGGGCAGGTAGCTCTAGCCCAGTGGAGCACACCCAGAGCAGAAGTTCTACTTGGGCCAGTTCAGGCCACCAACAAACTGCGTTTCACATGCCTTGGTAAGAGATGTTCCCGGTAGGCTGTAAGAGCACTGGGCAACGCCAGATGTTTCTTAGCTTCCCGAAGAGCTGGAATCAAGATGCTTTGGGGCCTCTCATCCCCTTTGCAAACAAGGCCGACCTTTGGGCCAGACAGCTCTAGGCCAATGGAGCACACCCAGAGCAGAAGTTCTACCTCAGCCAGATAAGGCCTGCCAAGAAACTGCGTTCCAAAGGCTTTGGTAAGAGATGTTCCCGCTACTCTGTTAGAGCACTGGGCAGAGCCATTTGTTTCTTAGCTTCCCAAAGAGCTGGAAGCAAGATGCTTTGGGGGCTCCCTGCCCCTTTGCCAACAAGGGCGACCTTTGGGCCTTTCAGCTCTAGGCCAATGGAGCACACCCAGAGCAGAAGTCCTACTTCAGCCAGATCAGGCCTGCCAAGGAACTGCGTTTCAGAGGCCTTTGTATGTGACGTTCCCGGTAGGCTGTGAGAGCACGGTGCAGAGCCAGTTGTTTCCTTGTTTCCCAAACAGCTGGAAGCAAGACGCTTTGGGGCCTCTCTGCCCCTTTGGAAACAAGGCAGCACGTTGGGTCTGGCAGCTCTAGGGCAATGGAGCACAACCAGAGCCGAAGTTCTACTTCTTCCAGATCAGGCCTGCCTAGACAGTGCGTTTCCCAGGCCTTGATAAGAGATGTTCTCTTAGGCTATAAGAGCACTGGGCGCAGCCAGTTGTTTCTTAGCTTCCCAAGAGGTGGAAGCAAGATGCTTTGGGGCCTCTCTCCCCCTTTGGAAACAAGGCAGCCCTTTGGGCCTTTCAGCTCTAGGGCAATGGAGCACACCCAGAGCAGAAGTTCTACCTCAGCCAGATCAGGCCTGCCAAGAAACTGCTTTTCACAGGCCTTCGTAAGAGGTGTTCCCGGAAGGCTGTAAGAGTACCTGGCAGAGCGAGTTGTTTCTTAGCTTCAAAAACAGCTGGAAGCAACATGATTTGGGGCCTCTCTCCCCCTTTGGAAACAAAGCAGCCTTTGTGCCTGGCAGCTCTAGGCCAAAGTAGCACACCCAGAGCACAAGTTCTACCTCAGCCAGATCAGGCCTTCCAAGAAACTGCGTCTCACAGGCCTTTCTCTGTCACGTTGCCGGTAGGCTGTGAGAGCACTGTGCAGAGCCAGTTGTTTCTTAGCTTCCCAAAGATTTGGAAGCAAGATGCTTTGGGGACTCTCAGCCCCTTTGGAAACAAGGCGGCCCTTTGGGCCTGGCAGCTCTAGGCCAAAGTAGCACGCCCAGAGCAGGAGTTCTACTTCAGCCAGATCAGGCCTGCCAAGAAACTGCGTTTCACAGGCCTTGGTAAGAGATGTTCCCGGTAGGCTGTGAGAGCACTGTGGAGAGCCAGTTGCTTTAGCTTCCCACAGAGCTGGAAGCAAGATGCCTTGGGGCCTCTCTCTCCCTTTGGACACAAGGCAGCCGTTTGGGCCTGGCAGCTCTAGGCCAATGGAGCACACCCACAGCAGAAGTTCTACTTCAGGCAGATCAGTCCTGCCCAGAAACTGCGTTTCACAGCCCTTGGTAAGAGATGTTCACGGTAGGCTGTGAGAGCACTGGGCAGAACCAGTTGTTTTTTAGCTTCCCAAAGTGCTGGAGGCAAGATGCTTTGGGGCCTCTCTCACCCTTTGGAAACAAGGCAGCCCTTAGGTCCTGGTAGCTCTAGGCCTATGTAGCACAACCAGAACAGAAGTTCTACTTCAGCCAGGTCAGGCCTGCCAAGAAACTGCGTTTCACAGGCCTTTCAAAGAGATGTTCTCTTAGGCTGTAAGAGCACTGGGCAGAGCCAGCTGTTTCTTAGCTTCCCGAAGAGCTGGGAGCAAGATGCTTTGGGTCCACTCTCCGTCTTTGGAAACAAGGCAGCCCTTTGGGCCTGGCAGCTCTAGGGCAATGGAGCACACCCAGAGCAGAAGTTCTACTTCAGCCAGATCAGGCCTGCCAGGAAACTGCGTTTCACAGGCCTTGGTAAGAGATGTTCCCGGTAGGCTGTAAGAGCACTGGGCAGAGCCAGTTGTTTCTTACCTTCCTGAAAAGCTGGAAGCAAGATGCTTGGGACCCCTCTGCCCGTTTGGGAACAAGGCAGCCTTTTGGGTCGGGAAGCTCTAGGCCAATGGAGCACACGCAGAGCAGGAGTTCTACTTCAGCCTGATCAGGCCTGCAAAGAAACAGCGTTTGACAGGCCTTGGTAAGAGATGTTCGCGGTAGGTGTAAGAGCACTGGGCAGAGCCAGTTGTTTCTTAGCTTCGCAAAGACCGGGAAGCAAGATGCTTTGGGCCTCTCTGCCCCTTGGAAACAGGGCAGCACTTTGGGCCTGGCAGCTCTAGGGCAATGGAGCACACCCAGAGCCGGAGTTCTACTTCAGCCAGATGAGGCCTGCCAAGAAACTGCATTTCACAGGCCTTTCAAAGACATGTTCCCGGTAGTCTGTAAGAGCACGGGGCAGAGCGAGTTGGTTCTTAGCTTCCCAGAGAGCTGGAAGCAAGATGCTTTGGGGCCTCTCTGCCCCTTTGGAAACAAGGCAGCACCTTGGGCCTGGCAGCTCTAGGGCAATGGAGCACACCCAGAGCAGAAGTTCTACTTCAGCCAAATCAGGCCTGCCAGGAAACGGCGTTTCACAGGCCTTGGTAAGAGATGTTCCCGGTAGGCTGTAAGAGCACTGGGCAACGCCAGATGTTTCTTAGCTTCCCGAAGAGCTGGAAGCGAGAAGCTTTGGTGCCACTCTCTCACTTTGGACTCAAGGCAGCCCTTTGGGGCAGGTAGCTCTAGCCCAGTGGAGCACACCCAGAGCAGAAGTTCTACTTGGGCCAGTTCAGGCCACCAACAAACTGCGTTTCACAGGCCTTGGTAGGAGATGTTCCCGGTAGGCTGTAAGAGCCCTGGGCAACGCCAGATGTTTCTTAGCTTCCCGAAGAGCTGGAAGCAAGATGCTTTGGGGCCTCTCATCCCCTTTGCAAACAAGGCGGCCCTATGGGCCAGGCAGCTCTAGGCCAATGGAGCACACCCAGAGCAGAAGTTCTACTTCGGCCAGTTCAGGCCACCAACAAACTGCGTTTCACAGGCCTTGGTAAGAGATGTTCCCGGTAGGCTGTAAGAGCACTGGGCAACGCCAGATGTTTCTTAGCTTCCCGAAGAGCTGGAAGCAAGATGCTTTGGGGCCTCTCATCCCCTTTGCAAACAAGGCCGACCTTTGGGCCAGGCAGCTCTAGGCCAATGGAGCACACCCAGAGCAGAAGTTCTACCTCAGCCAGATAAGGCCTGCCAAGAAACTGCGTTTCAAATGCTTTGGTAAGAGATGTTCCCGCTACTCTGTTAGAGCACTGGGCAGAGCCATTTGTTTCTTAGCTTCCCAAAGAGCTGGAAGCAAGATGCTTTGGGGGCTCCCTGCCCCTTTGCCAACAAGGGCGACCTTTGGGCCTTTCAGCTCTAGGCCAATGGAGCACACCCAGAGCAGAAGTCCTACTTCAGCCAGATCAGGCCTGCCAAGGAACTGCGTTTCAGAGGCCTTTGTATGTGACGTTCCCGGTAGGCTGTGAGAGCACGGTGCAGAGCCAGTTGTTTCCTTGTTTCCCAAACAGCTGGAAGCAAGACGCTTTGGGGCCTCTCTGCCCCTTTGGAAACAAGGCAGCACGTTGGGTCTGGCAGCTCTAGGGCAATGGAGCACAACCAGAGCCGAAGTTCTACTTCTTCCAGATCAGGCCTGCCTAGACAGTGCGTTTCCCAGGCCTTGATAAGAGATGTTCTCTTAGGCTATAAGAGCACTGGGCACAGCCAGTTGTTTCTTAGCTTCCCAAGAGGTGGAAGCAAGATGCTTTGGGGCCTCTCTCCCCCTTTGGAAACAAGGCAGCCCTTTGGGCCTTTCAGCTCTAGGGCAATGGAGCACACCCAGAGCAGAAGTTCTACCTCAGCCAGATCAGGCCTGCCAAGAAACTGCTTTTCACAGGCCTTCGTAAGAGGTGTTCCCGGAAGGCTGTAAGAGTACCTGGCAGAGCGAGTTGTTTCTTAGCTTCAAAAACAGCTGGAAGCAATATGATTTGGGGCCTCTCTCCCCCTTTGGAAGCAAAGCAGCCTTTGTGCCTGGCAGCTCTAGGCCAAAGTAGCACACCCAGAGCACAAGTTCTACCTCAGCCAGATAAGGCCTGTCAAGAAGCTGCGTTTCACAGGCCTTTGTATGTGACGTTCCCGGTTGGCTTTGAGAGCACTGTGCAGAGCCAGTTGTTTTAGCTTCCCAGAGAGCAGGAAGCAAGATGCTTTGGGGCCTCTCTCACACTTTGGAAATAAAGGCAGCCCTTTGGGCCTGGCAGCCCTAGGCCAATGGAGTACACCCAGAGCACAAGTTCTACCTCAGCCAGATCAGGCCTTCCAAGAAACTGCGTCTCACAGGCCTTTCTCTGTCACGTTGCCGGTAGGCTGTGAGAGCACTGTGCAGAGCCAGTTGTTTCTTAGCTTCCCATAGATTTGGAAGCAAGATGCGTTGGGGACTCTCAGCCCCTTTGGAAACAAGGCGGCCCTTTGGGCCTGGCTGCTCTAGGCCAAAGTAGCACGCCCAGAGCAGGAGTTCTACTTCAGCCAGATCAGGCCTGCCAAGAAACTGCATTTCACAGGCCTTGGTAAGAGATGTTCCCGGTAGGCTGTGAGAGCACTGGGCAGAACCAGTTGTTTTTTAGCTTCCCAAAGTGCTGGAGGCAAGATGCTTTGGGGCCTCTCTCACCCTTTGGAAACAAGGCAGCCCTTAGGTCCTGGTAGCTCTAGGCCTATGTAGCACAACCAGAACAGAAGTTCTACTTCAGCCAGGTCAGGCCTGCCAAGAAACTGCGTTTCACAGGCCTTTCAAAGAGATGTTCTCTTAGGCTGTAAGAGCACTGGGCAGAGCCAGCTGTTTCTTAGCTTCCCGAAGAGCTGGGAGCAAGATGCTTTGGGTCCACTCTCCGTCTTTGGAAACAAGGCAGCCCTTTGGGCCTGGCAGCTCTAGGGCAATGGAGCACACCCAGAGCAGAAGTTCTACTTCAGCCAGATCAGGCCTGCCAGGAAACTGCGTTTCACAGGCCTTGGTAAGAGATGTTCCCGGTAGGCTGTAAGAGCACTGGGCAGAGCCAGTTGTTTCTTACCTTCCTGAAAAGCTGGAAGCAAGATGCTTGGGACCCCTCTGCCCGTTTGGGAACAAGGCAGCCTTTTGGGTCGGGAAGCTCTAGGCCAATGGAGCACACGCAGAGCAGGAGTTCTACTTCAGCCTGATCAGGCCTGCAAAGAAACAGCGTTTGACAGGCCTTGGTAAGAGATGTTCGCGGTAGGTGTAAGAGCACTGGGCAGAGCCAGTTGTTTCTTAGCTTCGCAAAGACCGGGAAGCAAGATGCTTTGGGCCTCTCTGCCCCTTGGAAACAGGGCAGCACTTTGGGCCTGGCAGCTCTAGGGCAATGGAGCACACCCAGAGCCGGAGTTCTACTTCAGCCAGATGAGGCCTGCCAAGAAACTGCGTTTCACAGGCCTTTCAAAGACATGTTCCCGGTAGGCTGTAAGAGCACGGGGCAGAGCGAGTTGGTTCTTAGCTTCCCAGAGAGCTGGAAGCAAGATGCTTTGGGGCCTCTCTCACCCTTTGGAAACAAGGCAGCACCTTGGGCCTGGCAGCTCTAGGGCAATGGAGCACACCCAGAGCAGAAGTTCTACTTCAGCCAAATCAGGCCTGCCAGGAAACGGCGTTTCACAGGCCTTGGTAAGAGATGTTCCCGGTAGGCTGTAAGAGCACTGGGCAACGCCAGATGTTTCTTAGCTTCCCGAAGAGCTGGAAGCAAGAAGCTTTGGTGCCACTCTCTCACTTTGGACTCAAGGCAGCCCTTTGGGGCAGGTAGCTCTAGGCCAGTGGAGCACACCCAGAGCAGAAGTTCTACTTGGGCCAGTTCAGGCCACCAACAAACTGCGTTTCACATGCCTTGGTAAGAGATGTTCCCGGTAGGCTGTAAGAGCACTGGGCAACGCCAGATGTTTCTTAGCTTCCCGAAGAGCTGGAATCAAGATGCTTTGGGGCCTCTCATCCCCTTTGCAAACAAGGCCGACCTTTGGGCCAGACAGCTCTAGGCCAATGGAGCACACCCAGAGCAGAAGTTCTACCTCAGCCAGATAAGGCCTGCCAAGAAACTGCGTTTCAAAGGCTTTGGTAAGAGATGTTCCCGCTACTCTGTTAGAGCACTGGGCAGAGCCATTTGTTTCTTAGCTTCCCAAAGAGCTGGAAGCAAGATGCTTTGGGGGCTCCCTGCCCCTTTGCCAACAAGGGCGACCTTTGGGCCTTTCAGCTCTAGGCCAATGGAGCACACCCAGAGCAGAAGTCCTACTTCAGCCAGATCAGGCCTGCCAAGGAACTGCGTTTCAGAGGCCTTTGTATGTGACGTTCCCGGTAGGCTGTGAGAGCACGGTGCAGAGCCAGTTGTTTCCTTGTTTCCCAAACAGCTGGAAGCAAGACGCTTTGGGGCCTCTCTGCCCCTTTGGAAACAAGGCAGCACGTTGGGTCTGGCAGCTCTAGGGCAATGGAGCACAACCAGAGCCGAAGTTCTACTTCTTCCAGATCAGGCCTGCCTAGACAGTGCGTTTCCCAGGCCTTGATAAGAGATGTTCTCTTAGGCTATAAGAGCACTGGGCACAGCCAGTTGTTTCTTAGCTTCCCAAGAGGTGGAAGCAAGATGCTTTGGGGCCTCTCTCCCCCTTTGGAAACAAGGCAGCCCTTTGGGCCTTTCAGCTCTAGGGCAATGGAGCACACCCAGAGCAGAAGTTCTACCTCAGCCAGATCAGGCCTGCCAAGAAACTGCTTTTCACAGGCCTTCGTAAGAGGTGTTCCCGGAAGGCTGTAAGAGTACCTGGCAGAGCGAGTTGTTTCTTAGCTTCAAAAACAGCTGGAAGCAATATGATTTGGGGCCTCTCTCCCCCTTTGGAAGCAAAGCAGCCTTTGTGCCTGGCAGCTCTAGGCCAAAGTAGCACACCCAGAGCACAAGTTCTACCTCAGCCAGATAAGGCCTGTCAAGAAGCTGCGTTTCACAGGCCTTTGTATGTGACGTTCCCGGTTGGCTTTGAGAGCACTGTGCAGAGCCAGTTGTTTTAGCTTCCCAGAGAGCAGGAAGCAAGATGCTTTGGGGCCTCTCTCACACTTTGGAAATAAAGGCAGCCCTTTGGGCCTGGCAGCCCTAGGCCAATGGAGTACACCCAGAGCACAAGTTCTACCTCAGCCAGATCAGGCCTTCCAAGAAACTGCGTCTCACAGGCCTTTCTCTGTCACGTTGCCGGTAGGCTGTGAGAGCACTGTGCAGAGCCAGTTGTTTCTTAGCTTCCCATAGATTTGGAAGCAAGATGCGTTGGGGACTCTCAGCCCCTTTGGAAACAAGGCGGCCCTTTGGGCCTGGCTGCTCTAGGCCAAAGTAGCACGCCCAGAGCAGGAGTTCTACTTCAGCCAGATCAGGCCTGCCAAGAAACTGCATTTCACAGGCCTTGGTAAGAGATGTTCCCGGTAGGCTGTGAGAGCACTGGGCAGAACCAGTTGTTTTTTAGCTTCCCAAAGTGCTGGAGGCAAGATGCTTTGGGGCCTCTCTCACCCTTTGGAAACAAGGCAGCCCTTAGGTCCTGGTAGCTCTAGGCCTATGTAGCACAACCAGAACAGAAGTTCTACTTCAGCCAGGTCAGGCCTGCCAAGAAACTGCGTTTCACAGGCCTTTCAAAGAGATGTTCTCTTAGGCTGTAAGAGCACTGGGCAGAGCCAGCTGTTTCTTAGCTTCCCGAAGAGCTGGGAGCAAGATGCTTTGGGTCCACTCTCCGTCTTTGGAAACAAGGCAGCCCTTTGGGCCTGGCAGCTCTAGGGCAATGGAGCACACCCAGAGCAGAAGTTCTACTTCAGCCAGATCAGGCCTGCCAGGAAACTGCGTTTCACAGGCCTTGGTAAGAGATGTTCCCGGTAGGCTGTAAGAGCACTGGGCAGAGCCAGTTGTTTCTTACCTTCCTGAAAAGCTGGAAGCAAGATGCTTGGGACCCCTCTGCCCGTTTGGGAACAAGGCAGCCTTTTGGGTCGGGAAGCTCTAGGCCAATGGAGCACACGCAGAGCAGGAGTTCTACTTCAGCCTGATCAGGCCTGCAAAGAAACAGCGTTTGACAGGCCTTGGTAAGAGATGTTCGCGGTAGGTGTAAGAGCACTGGGCAGAGCCAGTTGTTTCTTAGCTTCGCAAAGACCGGGAAGCAAGATGCTTTGGGCCTCTCTGCCCCTTGGAAACAGGGCAGCACTTTGGGCCTGGCAGCTCTAGGGCAATGGAGCACACCCAGAGCCGGAGTTCTACTTCAGCCAGATGAGGCCTGCCAAGAAACTGCGTTTCACAGGCCTTTCAAAGACATGTTCCCGGTAGGCTGTAAGAGCACGGGGCAGAGCGAGTTGGTTCTTAGCTTCCCAGAGAGCTGGAAGCAAGATGCTTTGGGGCCTCTCTCACCCTTTGGAAACAAGGCAGCACCTTGGGCCTGGCAGCTCTAGGGCAATGGAGCACACCCAGAGCAGAAGTTCTACTTCAGCCAAATCAGGCCTGCCAGGAAACGGCGTTTCACAGGCCTTGGTAAGAGATGTTCCCGGTAGGCTGTAAGAGCACTGGGCAACGCCAGATGTTTCTTAGCTTCCCGAAGAGCTGGAAGCAAGAAGCTTTGGTGCCACTCTCTCACTTTGGACTCAAGGCAGCCCTTTGGGGCAGGTAGCTCTAGGCCAGTGGAGCACACCCAGAGCAGAAGTTCTACTTGGGCCAGTTCAGGCCACCAACAAACTGCGTTTCACATGCCTTGGTAAGAGATGTTCCCGGTAGGCTGTAAGAGCACTGGGCAACGCCAGATGTTTCTTAGCTTCCCGAAGAGCTGGAATCAAGATGCTTTGGGGCCTCTCATCCCCTTTGCAAACAAGGCCGACCTTTGGGCCAGACAGCTCTAGGCCAATGGAGCACACCCAGAGCAGAAGTTCTACCTCAGCCAGATAAGGCCTGCCAAGAAACTGCGTTTCAAAGGCTTTGGTAAGAGATGTTCCCGCTACTCTGTTAGAGCACTGGGCAGAGCCATTTGTTTCTTAGCTTCCCAAAGAGCTGGAAGCAAGATGCTTTGGGGGCTCCCTGCCCCTTTGCCAACAAGGGCGACCTTTGGGCCTTTCAGCTCTAGGCCAATGGAGCACACCCAGAGCAGAAGTCCTACTTCAGCCAGATCAGGCCTGCCAAGGAACTGCGTTTCAGAGGCCTTTGTATGTGACGTTCCCGGTAGGCTGTGAGAGCACGGTGCAGAGCCAGTTGTTTCCTTGTTTCCCAAACAGCTGGAAGCAAGACGCTTTGGGGCCTCTCTGCCCCTTTGGAAACAAGGCAGCACGTTGGGTCTGGCAGCTCTAGGGCAATGGAGCACAACCAGAGCCGAAGTTCTACTTCTTCCAGATCAGGCCTGCCTAGACAGTGCGTTTCCCAGGCCTTGATAAGAGATGTTCTCTTAGGCTATAAGAGCACTGGGCACAGCCAGTTGTTTCTTAGCTTCCCAAGAGGTGGAAGCAAGATGCTTTGGGGCCTCTCTCCCCCTTTGGAAACAAGGCAGCCCTTTGGGCCTTTCAGCTCTAGGGCAATGGAGCACACCCAGAGCAGAAGTTCTACCTCAGCCAGATCAGGCCTGCCAAGAAACTGCTTTTCACAGGCCTTCGTAAGAGGTGTTCCCGGAAGGCTGTAAGAGTACCTGGCAGAGCGAGTTGTTTCTTAGCTTCAAAAACAGCTGGAAGCAACATGATTTGGGGCCTCTCTCCCCCTTTGGAAACAAAGCAGCCTTTGTGCCTGGCAGCTCTAGGCCAAAGTAGCACACCCAGAGCACAAGTTCTACCTCAGCCAGATCAGGCCTTCCAAGAAACTGCGTCTCACAGGCCTTTCTCTGTCACGTTGCCGGTAGGCTGTGAGAGCACTGTGCAGAGCCAGTTGTTTCTTAGCTTCCCAAAGATTTGGAAGCAAGATGCTTTGGGGACTCTCAGCCCCTTTGGAAACAAGGCGGCCCTTTGGGCCTGGCAGCTCTAGGCCAAAGTAGCACGCCCAGAGCAGGAGTTCTACTTCAGCCAGATCAGGCCTGCCAAGAAACTGCGTTTCACAGGCCTTGGTAAGAGATGTTCCCGGTAGGCTGTGAGAGCACTGTGGAGAGCCAGTTGCTTTAGCTTCCCACAGAGCTGGAAGCAAGATGCCTTGGGGCCTCTCTCTCCCTTTGGACACAAGGCAGCCGTTTGGGCCTGGCAGCTCTAGGCCAATGGAGCACACCCACAGCAGAAGTTCTACTTCAGGCAGATCAGTCCTGCCCAGAAACTGCGTTTCACAGCCCTTGGTAAGAGATGTTCACGGTAGGCTGTGAGAGCACTGGGCAGAACCAGTTGTTTTTTAGCTTCCCAAAGTGCTGGAGGCAAGATGCTTTGGGGCCTCTCTCACCCTTTGGAAACAAGGCAGCCCTTAGGTCCTGGTAGCTCTAGGCCTATGTAGCACAACCAGAACAGAAGTTCTACTTCAGCCAGGTCAGGCCTGCCAAGAAACTGCGTTTCACAGGCCTTTCAAAGAGATGTTCTCTTAGGCTGTAAGAGCACTGGGCAGAGCCAGCTGTTTCTTAGCTTCCCGAAGAGCTGGGAGCAAGATGCTTTGGGTCCACTCTCCGTCTTTGGAAACAAGGCAGCCCTTTGGGCCTGGCAGCTCTAGGGCAATGGAGCACACCCAGAGCAGAAGTTCTACTTCAGCCAGATCAGGCCTGCCAGGAAACTGCGTTTCACAGGCCTTGGTAAGAGATGTTCCCGGTAGGCTGTAAGAGCACTGGGCAGAGCCAGTTGTTTCTTACCTTCCTGAAAAGCTGGAAGCAAGATGCTTGGGACCCCTCTGCCCGTTTGGGAACAAGGCAGCCTTTTGGGTCGGGAAGCTCTAGGCCAATGGAGCACACGCAGAGCAGGAGTTCTACTTCAGCCTGATCAGGCCTGCAAAGAAACAGCGTTTGACAGGCCTTGGTAAGAGATGTTCGCGGTAGGTGTAAGAGCACTGGGCAGAGCCAGTTGTTTCTTAGCTTCGCAAAGACCGGGAAGCAAGATGCTTTGGGCCTCTCTGCCCCTTGGAAACAGGGCAGCACTTTGGGCCTGGCAGCTCTAGGGCAATGGAGCACACCCAGAGCCGGAGTTCTACTTCAGCCAGATGAGGCCTGCCAAGAAACTGCGTTTCACAGGCCTTTCAAAGACATGTTCCCGGTAGGCTGTAAGAGCACGGGGCAGAGCGAGTTGGTTCTTAGCTTCCCAGAGAGCTGGAAGCAAGATGCTTTGGGGCCTCTCTGCCCCTTTGGAAACAAGGCAGCACCTTGGGCCTGGCAGCTCTAGGGCAATGGAGCACACCCAGAGCAGAAGTTCTACTTCAGCCAAATCAGGCCTGCCAGGAAACGGCGTTTCACAGGCCTTGGTAAGAGATGTTCCCGGTAGGCTGTAAGAGCACTGGGCAACGCCAGATGTTTCTTAGCTTCCCGAAGAGCTGGAAGCAAGAAGCTTTGGTGCCACTCTCTCACTTTGGACTCAAGGCAGCCCTTTGGGGCAGGTAGCTCTAGGCCAGTGGAGCACACCCAGAGCAGAAGTTCTACTTGGGCCAGTTCAGGCCACCAACAAACTGCGTTTCACATGCCTTGGTAAGAGATGTTCCCGGTAGGCTGTAAGAGCACTGGGCAACGCCAGATGTTTCTTAGCTTCCCGAAGAGCTGGAATCAAGATGCTTTGGGGCCTCTCATCCCCTTTGCAAACAAGGCCGACCTTTGGGCCAGACAGCTCTAGGCCAATGGAGCACACCCAGAGCAGAAGTTCTACCTCAGCCAGATAAGGCCTGCCAAGAAACTGCGTTTCAAAGGCTTTGGTAAGAGATGTTCCCGCTACTCTGTTAGAGCACTGGGCAGAGCCATTTGTTTCTTAGCTTCCCAAAGAGCTGGAAGCAAGATGCTTTGGGGGCTCCCTGCCCCTTTGCCAACAAGGGCGACCTTTGGGCCTTTCAGCTCTAGGCCAATGGAGCACACCCAGAGCAGAAGTCCTACTTCAGCCAGATCAGGCCTGCCAAGGAACTGCGTTTCAGAGGCCTTTGTATGTGACGTTCCCGGTAGGCTGTGAGAGCACGGTGCAGAGCCAGTTGTTTCCTTGTTTCCCAAACAGCTGGAAGCAAGACGCTTTGGGGCCTCTCTGCCCCTTTGGAAACAAGGCAGCACGTTGGGTCTGGCAGCTCTAGGGCAATGGAGCACAACCAGAGCCGAAGTTCTACTTCTTCCAGATCAGGCCTGCCTAGACAGTGCGTTTCCCAGGCCTTGATAAGAGATGTTCTCTTAGGCTATAAGAGCACTGGGCACAGCCAGTTGTTTCTTAGCTTCCCAAGAGGTGGAAGCAAGATGCTTTGGGGCCTCTCTCCCCCTTTGGAAACAAGGCAGCCCTTTGGGCCTTTCAGCTCTAGGGCAATGGAGCACACCCAGAGCAGAAGTTCTACCTCAGCCAGATCAGGCCTGCCAAGAAACTGCTTTTCACAGGCCTTCGTAAGAGGTGTTCCCGGAAGGCTGTAAGAGTACCTGGCAGAGCGAGTTGTTTCTTAGCTTCAAAAACAGCTGGAAGCAACATGATTTGGGGCCTCTCTCCCCCTTTGGAAACAAAGCAGCCTTTGTGCCTGGCAGCTC
Organism: Equus asinus; assembly: GCF_041296235.1. Taxonomy (NCBI): domain Eukaryota; kingdom Metazoa; phylum Chordata; class Mammalia; order Perissodactyla; family Equidae; genus Equus; species Equus asinus. The sequence goes on from NW_027225523.1 coordinate 4,329,784, forward strand.
TAGGCCAAAGTAGCACACCCAGAGCACAAGTTCTACCTCAGCCAGATCAGGCCTTCCAAGAAACTGCGTCTCACAGGCCTTTCTCTGTCACGTTGCCGGTAGGCTGTGAGAGCACTGTGCAGAGCCAGTTGTTTCTTAGCTTCCCAAAGATTTGGAAGCAAGATGCTTTGGGGACTCTCAGCCCCTTTGGAAACAAGGCGGCCCTTTGGGCCTGGCAGCTCTAGGCCAAAGTAGCACGCCCAGAGCAGGAGTTCTACTTCAGCCAGATCAGGCCTGCCAAGAAACTGCGTTTCACAGGCCTTGGTAAGAGATGTTCCCGGTAGGCTGTGAGAGCACTGTGGAGAGCCAGTTGCTTTAGCTTCCCACAGAGCTGGAAGCAAGATGCCTTGGGGCCTCTCTCTCCCTTTGGACACAAGGCAGCCGTTTGCGCCTGGCAGCTCTAGGCCAATGGAGCACACCCACAGCAGAAGTTCTACTTCAGGCAGATCAGTCCTGCCCAGAAACTGCGTTTCACAGCCCTTGGTAAGAGATGTTCACGGTAGGCTGTGAGAGCACTGGGCAGAACCAGTTGTTTTTTAGCTTCCCAAAGTGCTGGAGGCAAGATGCTTTGGGGCCTCTCTCACCCTTTGGAAACAAGGCAGCCCTTAGGTCCTGGTAGCTCTAGGCCTATGTAGCACAACCAGAACAGAAGTTCTACTTCAGCCAGGTCAGGCCTGCCAAGAAACTGCGTTTCACAGGCCTTTCAAAGAGATGTTCTCTTAGGCTGTAAGAGCACTGGGCAGAGCCAGCTGTTTCTTAGCTTCCCGAAGAGCTGGGAGCAAGATGCTTTGGGTCCACTCTCCGTCTTTGGAAACAAGGCAGCCCTTTGGGCCTGGCAGCTCTAGGGCAATGGAGCACACCCAGAGCAGAAGTTCTACTTCAGCCAGATCAGGCCTGCCAGGAAACTGCGTTTCACAGGCCTTGGTAAGAGATGTTCCCGGTAGGCTGTAAGAGCACTGGGCAGAGCCAGTTGTTTCTTACCTTCCTGAAAAGCTGGAAGCAAGATGCTTGGGACCCCTCTGCCCGTTTGGGAACAAGGCAGCCTTTTGGGTCGGGAAGCTCTAGGCCAATGGAGCACACGCAGAGCAGGAGTTCTACTTCAGCCTGATCAGGCCTGCAAAGAAACAGCGTTTGACAGGCCTTGGTAAGAGATGTTCGCGGTAGGTGTAAGAGCACTGGGCAGAGCCAGTTGTTTCTTAGCTTCGCAAAGACCGGGAAGCAAGATGCTTTGGGCCTCTCTGCCCCTTGGAAACAGGGCAGCACTTTGGGCCTGGCAGCTCTAGGGCAATGGAGCACACCCAGAGCCGGAGTTCTACTTCAGCCAGATGAGGCCTGCCAAGAAACTGCATTTCACAGGCCTTTCAAAGACATGTTCCCGGTAGTCTGTAAGAGCACGGGGCAGAGCGAGTTGGTTCTTAGCTTCCCAGAGAGCTGGAAGCAAGATGCTTTGGGGCCTCTCTGCCCCTTTGGAAACAAGGCAGCACCTTGGGCCTGGCAGCTCTAGGGCAATGGAGCACACCCAGAGCAGAAGTTCTACTTCAGCCAAATCAGGCCTGCCAGGAAACGGCGTTTCACAGGCCTTGGTAAGAGATGTTCCCGGTAGGCTGTAAGAGCACTGGGCAACGCCAGATGTTTCTTAGCTTCCCGAAGAGCTGGAAGCGAGAAGCTTTGGTGCCACTCTCTCACTTTGGACTCAAGGCAGCCCTTTGGGGCAGGTAGCTCTAGCCCAGTGGAGCACACCCAGAGCAGAAGTTCTACTTGGGCCAGTTCAGGCCACCAACAAACTGCGTTTCACAGGCCTTGGTAGGAGATGTTCCCGGTAGGCTGTAAGAGCCCTGGGCAACGCCAGATGTTTCTTAGCTTCCCGAAGAGCTGGAAGCAAGATGCTTTGGGGCCTCTCATCCCCTTTGCAAACAAGGCGGCCCTATGGGCCAGGCAGCTCTAGGCCAATGGAGCACACCCAGAGCAGAAGTTCTACTTCGGCCAGTTCAGGCCACCAACAAACTGCGTTTCACAGGCCTTGGTAAGAGATGTTCCCGGTAGGCTGTAAGAGCACTGGGCAACGCCAGATGTTTCTTAGCTTCCCGAAGAGCTGGAAGCAAGATGCTTTGGGGCCTCTCATCCCCTTTGCAAACAAGGCCGACCTTTGGGCCAGGCAGATCTAGGCCAATGGAGCACACCCAGAGCAGAAGTTCTACCTCAGCCAGATAAGGCCTGCCAAGAAACTGCGTTTCAAATGCTTTGGTAAGAGATGTTCCCGCTACTCTGTTAGAGCACTGGGCAGAGCCATTTGTTTCTTAGCTTCCCAAAGAGCTGGAAGCAAGATGCTTTGGGGGCTCCCTGCCCCTTTGCCAACAAGGGCGACCTTTGGGCCTTTCAGCTCTAGGCCAATGGAGCACACCCAGAGCAGAAGTCCTACTTCAGCCAGATCAGGCCTGCCAAGGAACTGCGTTTCAGAGGCCTTTGTATGTGACGTTCCCGGTAGGCTGTGAGAGCACGGTGCAGAGCCAGTTGTTTCCTTGTTTCCCAAACAGCTGGAAGCAAGACGCTTTGGGGCCTCTCTGCCCCTTTGGAAACAAGGCAGCACGTTGGGTCTGGCAGCTCTAGGGCAATGGAGCACAACCAGAGCCGAAGTTCTACTTCTTCCAGATCAGGCCTGCCTAGACAGTGCGTTTCCCAGGCCTTGATAAGAGATGTTCTCTTAGGCTATAAGAGCACTGGGCACAGCCAGTTGTTTCTTAGCTTCCCAAGAGGTGGAAGCAAGATGCTTTGGGGCCTCTCTCCCCCTTTGGAAACAAGGCAGCCCTTTGGGCCTTTCAGCTCTAGGGCAATGGAGCACACCCAGAGCAGAAGATCTACCTCAGCCAGATCAGGCCTGCCAAGAAACTGCTTTTCACAGGCCTTCGTAAGAGGTGTTCCCGGAAGGCTGTAAGAGTACCTGGCAGAGCGAGTTGTTTCTTAGCTTCAAAAACAGCTGGAAGCAATATGATTTGGGGCCTCTCTCCCCCTTTGGAAGCAAAGCAGCCTTTGTGCCTGGCAGCTCTAGGCCAAAGTAGCACACCCAGAGCACAAGTTCTACCTCAGCCAGATAAGGCCTGTCAAGAAGCTGCGTTTCGCAGGCCTTTGTATGTGACGTTCCCGGTTGGCTTTGAGAGCACTGTGCAGAGCCAGTTGTTTTAGCTTCCCAGAGAGCAGGAAGCAAGATGCTTTGGGGCCTCTCTCACACTTTAAAAATAAAGGCAGCCCTTTGGGCCTGGCAGCCCTAGGCCAATGGAGTACACCCAGAGCACAAGTTCTACCTCAGCCAGATCAGGCCTTCCAAGAAACTGCGTCTCACAGGCCTTTCTCTGTCACGTTGCCGGTAGGCTGTGAGAGCACTGTGCAGAGCCAGTTGTTTCTTAGCTTCCCAAAGATTTGGAAGCAAGATGCTTTGGGGACTCTCAGCCCCTTTGGAAACAAGGCGGCCCTTTGGGCCTGGCAGCTCTAGGCCAAAGTAGCACGCCCAGAGCAGGAGTTCTACTTCAGCCAGATCAGGCCTGCCAAGAAACTGCGTTTCACAGGCCTTGGTAAGAGATGTTCCCGGTAGGCTGTGAGAGCACTGTGGAGAGCCAGTTGCTTTAGCTTCCCACAGAGCTGGAAGCAAGATGCCTTGGGGCCTCTCTCTCCCTTTGGACACAAGGCAGCCGTTTGGGCCTGGCAGCTCTAGGCCAATGGAGCACACCCACAGCAGAAGTTCTACTTCAGGCAGATCAGTCCTGCCCAGAAACTGCGTTTCACAGCCCTTGGTAAGAGATGTTCACGGTAGGCTGTGAGAGCACTGGGCAGAACCAGTTGTTTTTTAGCTTCCCAAAGTGCTGGAGGCAAGATGCTTTGGGGCCTCTCTCACCCTTTGGAAACAAGGCAGCCCTTAGGTCCTGGTAGCTCTAGGCCTATGTAGCACAACCAGAACAGAAGTTCTACTTCAGCCAGGTCAGGCCTGCCAAGAAACTGCGTTTCACAGGCCTTTCAAAGAGATGTTCTCTTAGGCTGTAAGAGCACTGGGCAGAGCCAGCTGTTTCTTAGCTTCCCGAAGAGCTGGGAGCAAGATGCTTTGGGTCCACTCTCCGTCTTTGGAAACAAGGCAGCCCTTTGGGCCTGGCAGCTCTAGGGCAATGGAGCACACCCAGAGCAGAAGTTCTACTTCAGCCAGATCAGGCCTGCCAGGAAACTGCGTTTCACAGGCCTTGGTAAGAGATGTTCCCGGTAGGCTGTAAGAGCACTGGGCAGAGCCAGTTGTTTCTTACCTTCCTGAAAAGCTGGAAGCAAGATGCTTGGGACCCCTCTGCCCGTTTGGGAACAAGGCAGCCTTTTGGGTCGGGAAGCTCTAGGCCAATGGAGCACACGCAGAGCAGGAGTTCTACTTCAGCCTGATCAGGCCTGCAAAGAAACAGCGTTTGACAGGCCTTGGTAAGAGATGTTCGCGGTAGGTGTAAGAGCACTGGGCAGAGCCAGTTGTTTCTTAGCTTCGCAAAGACCGGGAAGCAAGATGCTTTGGGCCTCTCTGCCCCTTGGAAACAGGGCAGCACTTTGGGCCTGGCAGCTCTAGGGCAATGGAGCACACCCAGAGCCGGAGTTCTACTTCAGCCAGATGAGGCCTGCCAAGAAACTGCATTTCACAGGCCTTTCAAAGACATGTTCCCGGTAGTCTGTAAGAGCACGGGGCAGAGCGAGTTGGTTCTTAGCTTCCCAGAGAGCTGGAAGCAAGATGCTTTGGGGCCTCTCTGCCCCTTTGGAAACAAGGCAGCACCTTGGGCCTGGCAGCTCTAGGGCAATGGAGCACACCCAGAGCAGAAGTTCTACTTCAGCCAAATCAGGCCTGCCAGGAAACGGCGTTTCACAGGCCTTGGTAAGAGATGTTCCCGGTAGGCTGTAAGAGCACTGGGCAACGCCAGATGTTTCTTAGCTTCCCGAAGAGCTGGAAGCGAGAAGCTTTGGTGCCACTCTCTCACTTTGGACTCAAGGCAGCCCTTTGGGGCAGGTAGCTCTAGCCCAGTGGAGCACACCCAGAGCAGAAGTTCTACTTGGGCCAGTTCAGGCCACCAACAAACTGCGTTTCACAGGCCTTGGTAGGAGATGTTCCCGGTAGGCTGTAAGAGCCCTGGGCAACGCCAGATGTTTCTTAGCTTCCCGAAGAGCTGGAAGCAAGATGCTTTGGGGCCTCTCATCCCCTTTGCAAACAAGGCGGCCCTATGGGCCAGGCAGCTCTAGGCCAATGGAGCACACCCAGAGCAGAAGTTCTACTTCGGCCAGTTCAGGCCACCAACAAACTGCGTTTCACAGGCCTTGGTAAGAGATGTTCCCGGTAGGCTGTAAGAGCACTGGGCAACGCCAGATGTTTCTTAGCTTCCCGAAGAGCTGGAAGCAAGATGCTTTGGGGCCTCTCATCCCCTTTGCAAACAAGGCCGACCTTTGGGCCAGGCAGCTCTAGGCCAATGGAGCACACCCAGAGCAGAAGTTCTACCTCAGCCAGATAAGGCCTGCCAAGAAACTGCGTTTCAAATGCTTTGGTAAGAGATGTTCCCGCTACTCTGTTAGAGCACTGGGCAGAGCCATTTGTTTCTTAGCTTCCCAAAGAGCTGGAAGCAAGATGCTTTGGGGGCTCCCTGCCCCTTTGCCAACAAGGGCGACCTTTGGGCCTTTCAGCTCTAGGCCAATGGAGCACACCCAGAGCAGAAGTCCTACTTCAGCCAGATCAGGCCTGCCAAGGAACTGCGTTTCAGAGGCCTTTGTATGTGACGTTCCCGGTAGGCTGTGAGAGCACGGTGCAGAGCCAGTTGTTTCCTTGTTTCCCAAACAGCTGGAAGCAAGACGCTTTGGGGCCTCTCTGCCCCTTTGGAAACAAGGCAGCACGTTGGGTCTGGCAGCTCTAGGGCAATGGAGCACAACCAGAGCCGAAGTTCTACTTCTTCCAGATCAGGCCTGCCTAGACAGTGCGTTTCCCAGGCCTTGATAAGAGATGTTCTCTTAGGCTATAAGAGCACTGGGCACAGCCAGTTGTTTCTTAGCTTCCCAAGAGGTGGAAGCAAGATGCTTTGGGGCCTCTCTCCCCCTTTGGAAACAAGGCAGCCCTTTGGGCCTTTCAGCTCTAGGGCAATGGAGCACACCCAGAGCAGAAGATCTACCTCAGCCAGATCAGGCCTGCCAAGAAACTGCTTTTCACAGGCCTTCGTAAGAGGTGTTCCCGGAAGGCTGTAAGAGTACCTGGCAGAGCGAGTTGTTTCTTAGCTTCAAAAACAGCTGGAAGCAATATGATTTGGGGCCTCTCTCCCCCTTTGGAAGCAAAGCAGCCTTTGTGCCTGGCAGCTCTAGGCCAAAGTAGCACACCCAGAGCACAAGTTCTACCTCAGCCAGATAAGGCCTGTCAAGAAGCTGCGTTTCGCAGGCCTTTGTATGTGACGTTCCCGGTTGGCTTTGAGAGCACTGTGCAGAGCCAGTTGTTTTAGCTTCCCAGAGAGCAGGAAGCAAGATGCTTTGGGGCCTCTCTCACACTTTGGAAATAAAGGCAGCCCTTTGGGCCTGGCAGCCCTAGGCCAATGGAGTACACCCAGAGCACAAGTTCTACCTCAGCCAGATCAGGCCTTCCAAGAAACTGCGTCTCACAGGCCTTTCTCTGTCACGTTGCCGGTAGGCTGTGAGAGCACTGTGCAGAGCCAGTTGTTTCTTAGCTTCCCATAGATTTGGAAGCAAGATGCTTTGGGGACTCTCAGCCCCTTTGGAAACAAGGCGGCCCTTTGGGCCTGGCTGCTCTAGGCCAAAGTAGCACGCCCAGAGCAGGAGTTCTACTTCAGCCAGATCAGGCCTGCCAAGAAACTGCATTTCACAGGCCTTGGTAAGAGATGTTCACGGTAGGCTGTGAGAGCACTGGGCAGAACCAGTTGTTTTTTAGCTTCCCAAAGTGCTGGAGGCAAGATGCTTTGGGGCCTCTCTCACCCTTTGGAAACAAGGCAGCCCTTAGGTCCTGGTAGCTCTAGGCCTATGTAGCACAACCAGAACAGAAGTTCTACTTCAGCCAGGTCAGGCCTGCCAAGAAACTGCGTTTCACAGGCCTTTCAAAGAGATGTTCTCTTAGGCTGTAAGAGCACTGGGCAGAGCCAGCTGTTTCTTAGCTTCCCGAAGAGCTGGGAGCAAGATGCTTTGGGTCCACTCTCCGTCTTTGGAAACAAGGCAGCCCTTTGGGCCTGGCAGCTCTAGGGCAATGGAGCACACCCAGAGCAGAAGTTCTACTTCAGCCAGATCAGGCCTGCCAGGAAACTGCGTTTCACAGGCCTTGGTAAGAGATGTTCCCGGTAGGCTGTAAGAGCACTGGGCAGAGCCAGTTGTTTCTTACCTTCCTGAAAAGCTGGAAGCAAGATGCTTGGGACCCCTCTGCCCGTTTGGGAACAAGGCAGCCTTTTGGGTCGGGAAGCTCTAGGCCAATGGAGCACACGCAGAGCAGGAGTTCTACTTCAGCCTGATCAGGCCTGCAAAGAAACAGCGTTTGACAGGCCTTGGTAAGAGATGTTCCCGGTAGGTGTAAGAGCACTGGGCAGAGCCAGTTGTTTCTTAGCTTCGCAAAGACCGGGAAGCAAGATGCTTTGGGCCTCTCTGCCCCTTGGAAACAGGGCAGCACTTTGGGCCTGGCAGCTCTAGGGCAATGGAGCACACCCAGAGCCGGAGTTCTACTTCAGCCAGATGAGGCCTGCCAAGAAACTGCGTTTCACAGGCCTTTCAAAGACATGTTCCCGGTAGGCTGTAAGAGCACGGGGCAGAGCGAGTTGGTTCTTAGCTTCCCAGAGAGCTGGAAGCAAGATGCTTTGGGGCCTCTCTGCCCCTTTGGAAACAAGGCAGCACCTTGGGCCTGGCAGCTCTAGGGCAATGGAGCACACCCAGAGCAGAAGTTCTACTTCAGCCAAATCAGGCCTGCCAGGAAACGGCGTTTCACAGGCCTTGGTAAGAGATGTTCCCGGTAGGCTGTAAGAGCACTGGGCAACGCCAGATGTTTCTTAGCTTCCCGAAGAGCTGGAAGCAAGAAGCTTTGGTGCCACTCTCTCACTTTGGACTCAAGGCAGCCCTTTGGGGCAGGTAGCTCTAGGCCAGTGGAGCACACCCAGAGCAGAAGTTCTACTTGGGCCAGTTCAGGCCACCAACAAACTGCGTTTCACAGGCCTTGGTAAGAGATGTTCCCGGTAGGCTGTAAGAGCACTGGGCAACGCCAGATGTTTCTTAGCTTCCCGAAGAGCTGGAATCAAGATGCTTTGGGGCCTCTCATCCCCTTTGCAAACAAGGCCGACCTTTGGGCCAGACAGCTCTAGGCCAATGGAGCACACCCAGAGCAGAAGTTCTACCTCAGCCAGATAAGGCCTGCCAAGAAACTGCGTTTCAAAGGCTTTGGTAAGAGATGTTCCCGCTACTCTGTTAGAGCACTGGGCAGAGCCATTTGTTTCTTAGCTTCCCAAAGAGCTGGAAGCAAGATGCTTTGGGGGCTCCCTGCCCCTTTGCCAACAAGGGCGACCTTTGGGCCTTTCAGCTCTAGGCCAATGGAGCACACCCAGAGCAGAAGTCCTACTTCAGCCAGATCAGGCCTGCCAAGGAACTGCGTTTCAGAGGCCTTTGTATGTGACGTTCCCGGTAGGCTGTGAGAGCACGGTGCAGAGCCAGTTGTTTCCTTGTTTCCCAAACAGCTGGAAGCAAGACGCTTTGGGGCCTCTCTGCCCCTTTGGAAACAAGGCAGCACGTTGGGTCTGGCAGCTCTAGGGCAATGGAGCACAACCAGAGCCGAAGTTCTACTTCTTCCAGATCAGGCCTGCCTAGACAGTGCGTTTCCCAGGCCTTGATAAGAGATGTTCTCTTAGGCTATAAGAGCACTGGGCACAGCCAGTTGTTTCTTAGCTTCCCAAGAGGTGGAAGCAAGATGCTTTGGGGCCTCTCTCCCCCTTTGGAAACAAGGCAGCCCTTTGGGCCTTTCAGCTCTAGGGCAATGGAGCACACCCAGAGCAGAAGTTCTACCTCAGCCAGATCAGGCCTGCCAAGAAACTGCTTTTCACAGGCCTTCGTAAGAGGTGTTCCCGGAAGGCTGTAAGAGTACCTGGCAGAGCGAGTTGTTTCTTAGCTTCAAAAACAGCTGGAAGCAACATGATTTGGGGCCTCTCTCCCCCTTTGGAAACAAAGCAGCCTTTGTGCCTGGCAGCTCTAGGCCAAAGTAGCACACCCAGAGCACAAGTTCTACCTCAGCCAGATCAGGCCTTCCAAGAAACTGCGTCTCACAGGCCTTTCTCTGTCACGTTGCCGGTAGGCTGTGAGAGCACTGTGCAGAGCCAGTTGTTTCTTAGCTTCCCAAAGATTTGGAAGCAAGATGCTTTGGGGACTCTCAGCCCCTTTGGAAACAAGGCGGCCCTTTGGGCCTGGCAGCTCTAGGCCAAAGTAGCACGCCCAGAGCAGGAGTTCTACTTCAGCCAGATCAGGCCTGCCAAGAAACTGCGTTTCACAGGCCTTGGTAAGAGATGTTCCCGGTAGGCTGTGAGAGCACTGTGGAGAGCCAGTTGCTTTAGCTTCCCACAGAGCTGGAAGCAAGATGCCTTGGGGCCTCTCTCTCCCTTTGGACACAAGGCAGCCGTTTGGGCCTGGCAGCTCTAGGCCAATGGAGCACACCCACAGCAGAAGTTCTACTTCAGGCAGATCAGTCCTGCCCAGAAACTGCGTTTCACAGCCCTTGGTAAGAGATGTTCACGGTAGGCTGTGAGAGCACTGGGCAGAACCAGTTGTTTTTTAGCTTCCCAAAGTGCTGGAGGCAAGATGCTTTGGGGCCTCTCTCACCCTTTGGAAACAAGGCAGCCCTTAGGTCCTGGTAGCTCTAGGCCTATGTAGCACAACCAGAACAGAAGTTCTACTTCAGCCAGGTCAGGCCTGCCAAGAAACTGCGTTTCACAGGCCTTTCAAAGAGATGTTCTCTTAGGCTGTAAGAGCACTGGGCAGAGCCAGCTGTTTCTTAGCTTCCCGAAGAGCTGGGAGCAAGATGCTTTGGGTCCACTCTCCGTCTTTGGAAACAAGGCAGCCCTTTGGGCCTGGCAGCTCTAGGGCAATGGAGCACACCCAGAGCAGAAGTTCTACTTCAGCCAGATCAGGCCTGCCAGGAAACTGCGTTTCACAGGCCTTGGTAAGAGATGTTCCCGGTAGGCTGTAAGAGCACTGGGCAGAGCCAGTTGTTTCTTACCTTCCTGAAAAGCTGGAAGCAAGATGCTTGGGACCCCTCTGCCCGTTTGGGAACAAGGCAGCCTTTTGGGTCGGGAAGCTCTAGGCCAATGGAGCACACGCAGAGCAGGAGTTCTACTTCAGCCTGATCAGGCCTGCAAAGAAACAGCGTTTGACAGGCCTTGGTAAGAGATGTTCGCGGTAGGTGTAAGAGCACTGGGCAGAGCCAGTTGTTTCTTAGCTTCGCAAAGACCGGGAAGCAAGATGCTTTGGGCCTCTCTGCCCCTTGGAAACAGGGCAGCACTTTGGGCCTGGCAGCTCTAGGGCAATGGAGCACACCCAGAGCCGGAGTTCTACTTCAGCCAGATGAGGCCTGCCAAGAAACTGCATTTCACAGGCCTTTCAAAGACATGTTCCCGGTAGTCTGTAAGAGCACGGGGCAGAGCGAGTTGGTTCTTAGCTTCCCAGAGAGCTGGAAGCAAGATGCTTTGGGGCCTCTCTGCCCCTTTGGAAACAAGGCAGCACCTTGGGCCTGGCAGCTCTAGGGCAATGGAGCACACCCAGAGCAGAAGTTCTACTTCAGCCAAATCAGGCCTGCCAGGAAACGGCGTTTCACAGGCCTTGGTAAGAGATGTTCCCGGTAGGCTGTAAGAGCACTGGGCAACGCCAGATGTTTCTTAGCTTCCCGAAGAGCTGGAAGCGAGAAGCTTTGGTGCCACTCTCTCACTTTGGACTCAAGGCAGCCCTTTGGGGCAGGTAGCTCTAGCCCAGTGGAGCACACCCAGAGCAGAAGTTCTACTTGGGCCAGTTCAGGCCACCAACAAACTGCGTTTCACAGGCCTTGGTAGGAGATGTTCCCGGTAGGCTGTAAGAGCCCTGGGCAACGCCAGATGTTTCTTAGCTTCCCGAAGAGCTGGAAGCAAGATGCTTTGGGGCCTCTCATCCCCTTTGCAAACAAGGCGGCCCTATGGGCCAGGCAGCTCTAGGCCAATGGAGCACACCCAGAGCAGAAGTTCTACTTCGGCCAGTTCAGGCCACCAACAAACTGCGTTTCACAGGCCTTGGTAAGAGATGTTCCCGGTAGGCTGTAAGAGCACTGGGCAACGCCAGATGTTTCTTAGCTTCCCGAAGAGCTGGAAGCAAGATGCTTTGGGGCCTCTCATCCCCTTTGCAAACAAGGCCGACCTTTGGGCCAGGCAGCTCTAGGCCAATGGAGCACACCCAGAGCAGAAGTTCTACCTCAGCCAGATAAGGCCTGCCAAGAAACTGCGTTTCAAATGCTTTGGTAAGAGATGTTCCCGCTACTCTGTTAGAGCACTGGGCAGAGCCATTTGTTTCTTAGCTTCCCAAAGAGCTGGAAGCAAGATGCTTTGGGGGCTCCCTGCCCCTTTGCCAACAAGGGCGACCTTTGGGCCTTTCAGCTCTAGGCCAATGGAGCACACCCAGAGCAGAAGTCCTACTTCAGCCAGATCAGGCCTGCCAAGGAACTGCGTTTCAGAGGCCTTTGTATGTGACGTTCCCGGTAGGCTGTGAGAGCACGGTGCAGAGCCAGTTGTTTCCTTGTTTCCCAAACAGCTGGAAGCAAGACGCTTTGGGGCCTCTCTGCCCCTTTGGAAACAAGGCAGCACGTTGGGTCTGGCAGCTCTAGGGCAATGGAGCACAACCAGAGCCGAAGTTCTACTTCTTCCAGATCAGGCCTGCCTAGACAGTGCGTTTCCCAGGCCTTGATAAGAGATGTTCTCTTAGGCTATAAGAGCACTGGGCACAGCCAGTTGTTTCTTAGCTTCCCAAGAGGTGGAAGCAAGATGCTTTGGGGCCTCTCTCCCCCTTTGGAAACAAGGCAGCCCTTTGGGCCTTTCAGCTCTAGGGCAATGGAGCACACCCAGAGCAGAAGATCTACCTCAGCCAGATCAGGCCTGCCAAGAAACTGCTTTTCACAGGCCTTCGTAAGAGGTGTTCCCGGAAGGCTGTAAGAGTACCTGGCAGAGCGAGTTGTTTCTTAGCTTCAAAAACAGCTGGAAGCAATATGATTTGGGGCCTCTCTCCCCCTTTGGAAGCAAAGCAGCCTTTGTGCCTGGCAGCTCTAGGCCAAAGTAGCACACCCAGAGCACAAGTTCTACCTCAGCCAGATAAGGCCTGTCAAGAAGCTGCGTTTCGCAGGCCTTTGTATGTGACGTTCCCGGTTGGCTTTGAGAGCACTGTGCAGAGCCAGTTGTTTTAGCTTCCCAGAGAGCAGGAAGCAAGATGCTTTGGGGCCTCTCTCACACTTTGGAAATAAAGGCAGCCCTTTGGGCCTGGCAGCCCTAGGCCAATGGAGTACACCCAGAGCACAAGTTCTACCTCAGCCAGATCAGGCCTTCCAAGAAACTGCGTCTCACAGGCCTTTCTCTGTCACGTTGCCGGTAGGCTGTGAGAGCACTGTGCAGAGCCAGTTGTTTCTTAGCTTCCCATAGATTTGGAAGCAAGATGCGTTGGGGACTCTCAGCCCCTTTGGAAACAAGGCGGCCCTTTGGGCCTGGCTGCTCTAGGCCAAAGTAGCACGCCCAGAGCAGGAGTTCTACTTCAGCCAGATCAGGCCTGCCAAGAAACTGCATTTCACAGGCCTTGGTAAGAGATGTTCCCGGTAGGCTGTGAGAGCACTGGGCAGAACCAGTTGTTTTTTAGCTTCCCAAAGTGCTGGAGGCAAGATGCTTTGGGGCCTCTCTCACCCTTTGGAAACAAGGCAGCCCTTAGGTCCTGGTAGCTCTAGGCCTATGTAGCACAACCAGAACAGAAGTTCTACTTCAGCCAGGTCAGGCCTGCCAAGAAACTGCGTTTCACAGGCCTTTCAAAGAGATGTTCTCTTAGGCTGTAAGAGCACTGGGCAGAGCCAGCTGTTTCTTAGCTTCCCGAAGAGCTGGGAGCAAGATGCTTTGGGTCCACTCTCCGTCTTTGGAAACAAGGCAGCCCTTTGGGCCTGGCAGCTCTAGGGCAATGGAGCACACCCAGAGCAGAAGTTCTACTTCAGCCAGATCAGGCCTGCCAGGAAACTGCGTTTCACAGGCCTTGGTAAGAGATGTTCCCGGTAGGCTGTAAGAGCACTGGGCAGAGCCAGTTGTTTCTTACCTTCCTGAAAAGCTGGAAGCAAGATGCTTGGGACCCCTCTGCCCGTTTGGGAACAAGGCAGCCTTTTGGGTCGGGAAGCTCTAGGCCAATGGAGCACACGCAGAGCAGGAGTTCTACTTCAGCCTGATCAGGCCTGCAAAGAAACAGCGTTTGACAGGCCTTGGTAAGAGATGTTCCCGGTAGGTGTAAGAGCACTGGGCAGAGCCAGTTGTTTCTTAGCTTCGCAAAGACCGGGAAGCAAGATGCTTTGGGCCTCTCTGCCCCTTGGAAACAGGGCAGCACTTTGGGCCTGGCAGCTCTAGGGCAATGGAGCACACCCAGAGCCGGAGTTCTACTTCAGCCAGATGAGGCCTGCCAAGAAACTGCGTTTCACAGGCCTTTCAAAGACATGTTCCCGGTAGGCTGTAAGAGCACGGGGCAGAGCGAGTTGGTTCTTAGCTTCCCAGAGAGCTGGAAGCAAGATGCTTTGGGGCCTCTCTCACCCTTTGGAAACAAGGCAGCACCTTGGGCCTGGCAGCTCTAGGGCAATGGAGCACACCCAGAGCAGAAGTTCTACTTCAGCCAAATCAGGCCTGCCAGGAAACGGCGTTTCACAGGCCTTGGTAAGAGATGTTCCCGGTAGGCTGTAAGAGCACTGGGCAACGCCAGATGTTTCTTAGCTTCCCGAAGAGCTGGAAGCAAGAAGCTTTGGTGCCACTCTCTCACTTTGGACTCAAGGCAGCCCTTTGGGGCAGGTAGCTCTAGGCCAGTGGAGCACACCCAGAGCAGAAGTTCTACTTGGGCCAGTTCAGGCCACCAACAAACTGCGTTTCACAGGCCTTGGTAAGAGATGTTCCCGGTAGGCTGTAAGAGCACTGGGCAACGCCAGATGTTTCTTAGCTTCCCGAAGAGCTGGAATCAAGATGCTTTGGGGCCTCTCATCCCCTTTGCAAACAAGGCCGACCTTTGGGCCAGACAGCTCTAGGCCAATGGAGCACACCCAGAGCAGAAGTTCTACCTCAGCCAGATAAGGCCTGCCAAGAAACTGCGTTTCAAAGGCTTTGGTAAGAGATGTTCCCGCTACTCTGTTAGAGCACTGGGCAGAGCCATTTGTTTCTTAGCTTCCCAAAGAGCTGGAAGCAAGATGCTTTGGGGGCTCCCTGCCCCTTTGCCAACAAGGGCGACCTTTGGGCCTTTCAGCTCTAGGCCAATGGAGCACACCCAGAGCAGAAGTCCTACTTCAGCCAGATCAGGCCTGCCAAGGAACTGCGTTTCAGAGGCCTTTGTATGTGACGTTCCCGGTAGGCTGTGAGAGCACGGTGCAGAGCCAGTTGTTTCCTTGTTTCCCAAACAGCTGGAAGCAAGACGCTTTGGGGCCTCTCTGCCCCTTTGGAAACAAGGCAGCACGTTGGGTCTGGCAGCTCTAGGGCAATGGAGCACAACCAGAGCCGAAGTTCTACTTCTTCCAGATCAGGCCTGCCTAGACAGTGCGTTTCCCAGGCCTTGATAAGAGATGTTCTCTTAGGCTATAAGAGCACTGGGCACAGCCAGTTGTTTCTTAGCTTCCCAAGAGGTGGAAGCAAGATGCTTTGGGGCCTCTCTCCCCCTTTGGAAACAAGGCAGCCCTTTGGGCCTTTCAGCTCTAGGGCAATGGAGCACACCCAGAGCAGAAGTTCTACCTCAGCCAGATCAGGCCTGCCAAGAAACTGCTTTTCACAGGCCTTCGTAAGAGGTGTTCCCGGAAGGCTGTAAGAGTACCTGGCAGAGCGAGTTGTTTCTTAGCTTCAAAAACAGCTGGAAGCAACATGATTTGGGGCCTCTCTCCCCCTTTGGAAACAAAGCAGCCTTTGTGCCTGGCAGCTCTAGGCCAAAGTAGCACACCCAGAGCACAAGTTCTACCTCAGCCAGATCAGGCCTTCCAAGAAACTGCGTCTCACAGGCCTTTCTCTGTCACGTTGCCGGTAGGCTGTGAGAGCACTGTGCAGAGCCAGTTGTTTCTTAGCTTCCCAAAGATTTGGAAGCAAGATGCTTTGGGGACTCTCAGCCCCTTTGGAAACAAGGCGGCCCTTTGGGCCTGGCAGCTCTAGGCCAAAGTAGCACGCCCAGAGCAGGAGTTCTACTTCAGCCAGATCAGGCCTGCCAAGAAACTGCGTTTCACAGGCCTTGGTAAGAGATGTTCCCGGTAGGCTGTGAGAGCACTGTGGAGAGCCAGTTGCTTTAGCTTCCCACAGAGCTGGAAGCAAGATGCCTTGGGGCCTCTCTCTCCCTTTGGACACAAGGCAGCCGTTTGGGCCTGGCAGCTCTAGGCCAATGGAGCACACCCACAGCAGAAGTTCTACTTCAGGCAGATCAGTCCTGCCCAGAAACTGCGTTTCACAGCCCTTGGTAAGAGATGTTCACGGTAGGCTGTGAGAGCACTGGGCAGAACCAGTTGTTTTTTAGCTTCCCAAAGTGCTGGAGGCAAGATGCTTTGGGGCCTCTCTCACCCTTTGGAAACAAGGCAGCCCTTAGGTCCTGGTAGCTCTAGGCCTATGTAGCACAACCAGAACAGAAGTTCTACTTCAGCCAGGTCAGGCCTGCCAAGAAACTGCGTTTCACAGGCCTTTCAAAGAGATGTTCTCTTAGGCTGTAAGAGCACTGGGCAGAGCCAGCTGTTTCTTAGCTTCCCGAAGAGCTGGGAGCAAGATGCTTTGGGTCCACTCTCCGTCTTTGGAAACAAGGCAGCCCTTTGGGCCTGGCAGCTCTAGGGCAATGGAGCACACCCAGAGCAGAAGTTCTACTTCAGCCAGATCAGGCCTGCCAGGAAACTGCGTTTCACAGGCCTTGGTAAGAGATGTTCCCGGTAGGCTGTAAGAGCACTGGGCAGAGCCAGTTGTTTCTTACCTTCCTGAAAAGCTGGAAGCAAGATGCTTGGGACCCCTCTGCCCGTTTGGGAACAAGGCAGCCTTTTGGGTCGGGAAGCTCTAGGCCAATGGAGCACACGCAGAGCAGGAGTTCTACTTCAGCCTGATCAGGCCTGCAAAGAAACAGCGTTTGACAGGCCTTGGTAAGAGATGTTCCCGGTAGGTGTAAGAGCACTGGGCAGAGCCAGTTGTTTCTTAGCTTCGCAAAGACCGGGAAGCAAGATGCTTTGGGCCTCTCTGCCCCTTGGAAACAGGGCAGCACTTTGGGCCTGGCAGCTCTAGGGCAATGGAGCACACCCAGAGCCGGAGTTCTACTTCAGCCAGATGAGGCCTGCCAAGAAACTGCATTTCACAGGCCTTTCAAAGACATGTTCCCGGTAGTCTGTAAGAGCACGGGGCAGAGCGAGTTGGTTCTTAGCTTCCCAGAGAGCTGGAAGCAAGATGCTTTGGGGCCTCTCTGCCCCTTTGGAAACAAGGCAGCACCTTGGGCCTGGCAGCTCTAGGGCAATGGAGCACACCCAGAGCAGAAGTTCTACTTCAGCCAAATCAGGCCTGCCAGGAAACGGCGTTTCACAGGCCTTGGTAAGAGATGTTCCCGGTAGGCTGTAAGAGCACTGGGCAACGCCAGATGTTTCTTAGCTTCCCGAAGAGCTGGAAGCGAGAAGCTTTGGTGCCACTCTCTCACTTTGGACTCAAGGCAGCCCTTTGGGGCAGGTAGCTCTAGCCCAGTGGAGCACACCCAGAGCAGAAGTTCTACTTGGGCCAGTTCAGGCCACCAACAAACTGCGTTTCACAGGCCTTGGTAGGAGATGTTCCCGGTAGGCTGTAAGAGCCCTGGGCAACGCCAGATGTTTCTTAGCTTCCCGAAGAGCTGGAAGCAAGATGCTTTGGGGCCTCTCATCCCCTTTGCAAACAAGGCGGCCCTATGGGCCAGGCAGCTCTAGGCCAATGGAGCACACCCAGAGCAGAAGTTCTACTTCGGCCAGTTCAGGCCACCAACAAACTGCGTTTCACAGGCCTTGGTAAGAGATGTTCCCGGTAGGCTGTAAGAGCACTGGGCAACGCCAGATGTTTCTTAGCTTCCCGAAGAGCTGGAAGCAAGATGCTTTGGGGCCTCTCATCCCCTTTGCAAACAAGGCCGACCTTTGGGCCAGGCAGCTCTAGGCCAATGGAGCACACCCAGAGCAGAAGTTCTACCTCAGCCAGATAAGGCCTGCCAAGAAACTGCGTTTCAAATGCTTTGGTAAGAGATGTTCCCGCTACTCTGTTAGAGCACTGGGCAGAGCCATTTGTTTCTTAGCTTCCCAAAGAGCTGGAAGCAAGATGCTTTGGGGGCTCCCTGCCCCTTTGCCAACAAGGGCGACCTTTGGGCCTTTCAGCTCTAGGCCAATGGAGCACACCCAGAGCAGAAGTCCTACTTCAGCCAGATCAGGCCTGCCAAGGAACTGCGTTTCAGAGGCCTTTGTATGTGACGTTCCCGGTAGGCTGTGAGAGCACGGTGCAGAGCCAGTTGTTTCCTTGTTTCCCAAACAGCTGGAAGCAAGACGCTTTGGGGCCTCTCTGCCCCTTTGGAAACAAGGCAGCACGTTGGGTCTGGCAGCTCTAGGGCAATGGAGCACAACCAGAGCCGAAGTTCTACTTCTTCCAGATCAGGCCTGCCTAGACAGTGCGTTTCCCAGGCCTTGATAAGAGATGTTCTCTTAGGCTATAAGAGCACTGGGCACAGCCAGTTGTTTCTTAGCTTCCCAAGAGGTGGAAGCAAGATGCTTTGGGGCCTCTCTCCCCCTTTGGAAACAAGGCAGCCCTTTGGGCCTTTCAGCTCTAGGGCAATGGAGCACACCCAGAGCAGAAGATCTACCTCAGCCAGATCAGGCCTGCCAAGAAACTGCTTTTCACAGGCCTTCGTAAGAGGTGTTCCCGGAAGGCTGTAAGAGTACCTGGCAGAGCGAGTTGTTTCTTAGCTTCAAAAACAGCTGGAAGCAATATGATTTGGGGCCTCTCTCCCCCTTTGGAAGCAAAGCAGCCTTTGTGCCTGGCAGCTCTAGGCCAAAGTAGCACACCCAGAGCACAAGTTCTACCTCAGCCAGATAAGGCCTGTCAAGAAGCTGCGTTTCGCAGGCCTTTGTATGTGACGTTCCCGGTTGGCTTTGAGAGCACTGTGCAGAGCCAGTTGTTTTAGCTTCCCAGAGAGCAGGAAGCAAGATGCTTTGGGGCCTCTCTCACACTTTGGAAATAAAGGCAGCCCTTTGGGCCTGGCAGCCCTAGGCCAATGGAGTACACCCAGAGCACAAGTTCTACCTCAGCCAGATCAGGCCTTCCAAGAAACTGCGTCTCACAGGCCTTTCTCTGTCACGTTGCCGGTAGGCTGTGAGAGCACTGTGCAGAGCCAGTTGTTTCTTAGCTTCCCATAGATTTGGAAGCAAGATGCGTTGGGGACTCTCAGCCCCTTTGGAAACAAGGCGGCCCTTTGGGCCTGGCTGCTCTAGGCCAAAGTAGCACGCCCAGAGCAGGAGTTCTACTTCAGCCAGATCAGGCCTGCCAAGAAACTGCATTTCACAGGCCTTGGTAAGAGATGTTCCCGGTAGGCTGTGAGAGCACTGGGCAGAACCAGTTGTTTTTTAGCTTCCCAAAGTGCTGGAGGCAAGATGCTTTGGGGCCTCTCTCACCCTTTGGAAACAAGGCAGCCCTTAGGTCCTGGTAGCTCTAGGCCTATGTAGCACAACCAGAACAGAAGTTCTACTTCAGCCAGGTCAGGCCTGCCAAGAAACTGCGTTTCACAGGCCTTTCAAAGAGATGTTCTCTTAGGCTGTAAGAGCACTGGGCAGAGCCAGCTGTTTCTTAGCTTCCCGAAGAGCTGGGAGCAAGATGCTTTGGGTCCACTCTCCGTCTTTGGAAACAAGGCAGCCCTTTGGGCCTGGCAGCTCTAGGGCAATGGAGCACACCCAGAGCAGAAGTTCTACTTCAGCCAGATCAGGCCTGCCAGGAAACTGCGTTTCACAGGCCTTGGTAAGAGATGTTCCCGGTAGGCTGTAAGAGCACTGGGCAGAGCCAGTTGTTTCTTACCTTCCTGAAAAGCTGGAAGCAAGATGCTTGGGACCCCTCTGCCCGTTTGGGAACAAGGCAGCCTTTTGGGTCGGGAAGCTCTAGGCCAATAGAGCACACGCAGAGCAGGAGTTCTACTTCAGCCTGATCAGGCCTGCAAAGAAACAGCGTTTGACAGGCCTTGGTAAGAGATGTTCCCGGTAGGTGTAAGAGCACTGGGCAGAGCCAGTTGTTTCTTAGCTTCGCAAAGACCGGGAAGCAAGATGCTTTGGGCCTCTCTGCCCCTTGGAAACAGGGCAGCACTTTGGGCCTGGCAGCTCTAGGGCAATGGAGCACACCCAGAGCCGGAGTTCTACTTCAGCCAGATGAGGCCTGCCAAGAAACTGCGTTTCACAGGCCTTTCAAAGACATGTTCCCGGTAGGCTGTAAGAGCACGGGGCAGAGCGAGTTGGTTCTTAGCTTCCCAGAGAGCTGGAAGCAAGATGCTTTGGGGCCTCTCTGCCCCTTTGGAAACAAGGCAGCACCTTGGGCCTGGCAGCTCTAGGGCAATGGAGCACACCCAGAGCAGAAGTTCTACTTCAGCCAAATCAGGCCTGCCAGGAAACGGCGTTTCACAGGCCTTGGTAAGAGATGTTCCCGGTAGGCTGTAAGAGCACTGGGCAACGCCAGATGTTTCTTAGCTTCCCGAAGAGCTGGAAGCAAGAAGCTTTGGTGCCACTCTCTCACTTTGGACTCAAGGCAGCCCTTTGGGGCAGGTAGCTCTAGGCCAGTGGAGCACACCCAGAGCAGAAGTTCTACTTGGGCCAGTTCAGGCCACCAACAAACTGCGTTTCACAGGCCTTGGTAAGAGATGTTCCCGGTAGGCTGTAAGAGCACTGGGCAACGCCAGATGTTTCTTAGCTTCCCGAAGAGCTGGAATCAAGATGCTTTGGGGCCTCTCATCCCCTTTGCAAACAAGGCCGACCTTTGGGCCAGACAGCTCTAGGCCAATGGAGCACACCCAGAGCAGAAGTTCTACCTCAGCCAGATAAGGCCTGCCAAGAAACTGCGTTTCAAAGGCTTTGGTAAGAGATGTTCCCGCTACTCTGTTAGAGCACTGGGCAGAGCCATTTGTTTCTTAGCTTCCCAAAGAGCTGGAAGCAAGATGCTTTGGGGGCTCCCTGCCCCTTTGCCAACAAGGGCGACCTTTGGGCCTTTCAGCTCTAGGCCAATGGAGCACACCCAGAGCAGAAGTCCTACTTCAGCCAGATCAGGCCTGCCAAGGAACTGCGTTTCAGAGGCCTTTGTATGTGACGTTCCCGGTAGGCTGTGAGAGCACGGTGCAGAGCCAGTTGTTTCCTTGTTTCCCAAACAGCTGGAAGCAAGACGCTTTGGGGCCTCTCTGCCCCTTTGGAAACAAGGCAGCACGTTGGGTCTGGCAGCTCTAGGGCAATGGAGCACAACCAGAGCCGAAGTTCTACTTCTTCCAGATCAGGCCTGCCTAGACAGTGCGTTTCCCAGGCCTTGATAAGAGATGTTCTCTTAGGCTATAAGAGCACTGGGCACAGCCAGTTGTTTCTTAGCTTCCCAAGAGGTGGAAGCAAGATGCTTTGGGGCCTCTCTCCCCCTTTGGAAACAAGGCAGCCCTTTGGGCCTTTCAGCTCTAGGGCAATGGAGCACACCCAGAGCAGAAGTTCTACCTCAGCCAGATCAGGCCTGCCAAGAAACTGCTTTTCACAGGCCTTCGTAAGAGGTGTTCCCGGAAGGCTGTAAGAGTACCTGGCAGAGCGAGTTGTTTCTTAGCTTCAAAAACAGCTGGAAGCAACATGATTTGGGGCCTCTCTCCCCCTTTGGAAACAAAGCAGCCTTTGTGCCTGGCAGCTCTAGGCCAAAGTAGCACACCCAGAGCACAAGTTCTACCTCAGCCAGATCAGGCCTTCCAAGAAACTGCGTCTCACAGGCCTTTCTCTGTCACGTTGCCGGTAGGCTGTGAGAGCACTGTGCAGAGCCAGTTGTTTCTTAGCTTCCCAAAGATTTGGAAGCAAGATGCTTTGGGGACTCTCAGCCCCTTTGGAAACAAGGCGGCCCTTTGGGCCTGGCAGCTCTAGGCCAAAGTAGCACGCCCAGAGCAGGAGTTCTACTTCAGCCAGATCAGGCCTGCCAAGAAACTGCGTTTCACAGGCCTTGGTAAGAGATGTTCCCGGTAGGCTGTGAGAGCACTGTGGAGAGCCAGTTGCTTTAGCTTCCCACAGAGCTGGAAGCAAGATGCCTTGGGGCCTCTCTCTCCCTTTGGACACAAGGCAGCCGTTTGGGCCTGGCAGCTCTAGGCCAATGGAGCACACCCACAGCAGAAGTTCTACTTCAGGCAGATCAGTCCTGCCCAGAAACTGCGTTTCACAGCCCTTGGTAAGAGATGTTCACGGTAGGCTGTGAGAGCACTGGGCAGAACCAGTTGTTTTTTAGCTTCCCAAAGTGCTGGAGGCAAGATGCTTTGGGGCCTCTCTCACCCTTTGGAAACAAGGCAGCCCTTAGGTCCTGGTAGCTCTAGGCCTATGTAGCACAACCAGAACAGAAGTTCTACTTCAGCCAGGTCAGGCCTGCCAAGAAACTGCGTTTCACAGGCCTTTCAAAGAGATGTTCTCTTAGGCTGTAAGAGCACTGGGCAGAGCCAGCTGTTTCTTAGCTTCCCGAAGAGCTGGGAGCAAGATGCTTTGGGTCCACTCTCCGTCTTTGGAAACAAGGCAGCCCTTTGGGCCTGGCAGCTCTAGGGCAATGGAGCACACCCAGAGCAGAAGTTCTACTTCAGCCAGATCAGGCCTGCCAGGAAACTGCGTTTCACAGGCCTTGGTAAGAGATGTTCCCGGTAGGCTGTAAGAGCACTGGGCAGAGCCAGTTGTTTCTTACCTTCCTGAAAAGCTGGAAGCAAGATGCTTGGGACCCCTCTGCCCGTTTGGGAACAAGGCAGCCTTTTGGGTCGGGAAGCTCTAGGCCAATGGAGCACACGCAGAGCAGGAGTTCTACTTCAGCCTGATCAGGCCTGCAAAGAAACAGCGTTTGACAGGCCTTGGTAAGAGATGTTCCCGGTAGGTGTAAGAGCACTGGGCAGAGCCAGTTGTTTCTTAGCTTCGCAAAGACCGGGAAGCAAGATGCTTTGGGCCTCTCTGCCCCTTGGAAACAGGGCAGCACTTTGGGCCTGGCAGCTCTAGGGCAATGGAGCACACCCAGAGCCGGAGTTCTACTTCAGCCAGATGAGGCCTGCCAAGAAACTGCGTTTCACAGGCCTTTCAAAGACATGTTCCCGGTAGGCTGTAAGAGCACGGGGCAGAGCGAGTTGGTTCTTAGCTTCCCAGAGAGCTGGAAGCAAGATGCTTTGGGGCCTCTCTCACCCTTTGGAAACAAGGCAGCACCTTGGGCCTGGCAGCTCTAGGGCAATGGAGCACACCCAGAGCAGAAGTTCTACTTCAGCCAAATCAGGCCTGCCAGGAAACGGCGTTTCACAGGCCTTGGTAAGAGATGTTCCCGGTAGGCTGTAAGAGCACTGGGCAACGCCAGATGTTTCTTAGCTTCCCGAAGAGCTGGAAGCAAGAAGCTTTGGTGCCACTCTCTCACTTTGGACTCAAGGCAGCCCTTTGGGGCAGGTAGCTCTAGGCCAGTGGAGCACACCCAGAGCAGAAGTTCTACTTGGGCCAGTTCAGGCCACCAACAAACTGCGTTTCACAGGCCTTGGTAAGAGATGTTCCCGGTAGGCTGTAAGAGCACTGGGCAACGCCAGATGTTTCTTAGCTTCCCGAAGAGCTGGAATCAAGATGCTTTGGGGCCTCTCATCCCCTTTGCAAACAAGGCCGACCTTTGGGCCAGACAGCTCTAGGCCAATGGAGCACACCCAGAGCAGAAGTTCTACCTCAGCCAGATAAGGCCTGCCAAGAAACTGCGTTTCAAAGGCTTTGGTAAGAGATGTTCCCGCTACTCTGTTAGAGCACTGGGCAGAGCCATTTGTTTCTTAGCTTCCCAAAGAGCTGGAAGCAAGATGCTTTGGGGGCTCCCTGCCCCTTTGCCAACAAGGGCGACCTTTGGGCCTTTCAGCTCTAGGCCAATGGAGCACACCCAGAGCAGAAGTCCTACTTCAGCCAGATCAGGCCTGCCAAGGAACTGCGTTTCAGAGGCCTTTGTATGTGACGTTCCCGGTAGGCTGTGAGAGCACGGTGCAGAGCCAGTTGTTTCCTTGTTTCCCAAACAGCTGGAAGCAAGACGCTTTGGGGCCTCTCTGCCCCTTTGGAAACAAGGCAGCACGTTGGGTCTGGCAGCTCTAGGGCAATGGAGCACAACCAGAGCCGAAGTTCTACTTCTTCCAGATCAGGCCTGCCTAGACAGTGCGTTTCCCAGGCCTTGATAAGAGATGTTCTCTTAGGCTATAAGAGCACTGGGCACAGCCAGTTGTTTCTTAGCTTCCCAAGAGGTGGAAGCAAGATGCTTTGGGGCCTCTCTCCCCCTTTGGAAACAAGGCAGCCCTTTGGGCCTTTCAGCTCTAGGGCAATGGAGCACACCCAGAGCAGAAGTTCTACCTCAGCCAGATCAGGCCTGCCAAGAAACTGCTTTTCACAGGCCTTCGTAAGAGGTGTTCCCGGAAGGCTGTAAGAGTACCTGGCAGAGCGAGTTGTTTCTTAGCTTCAAAAACAGCTGGAAGCAACATGATTTGGGGCCTCTCTCCCCCTTTGGAAACAAAGCAGCCTTTGTGCCTGGCAGCTCTAGGCCAAAGTAGCACACCCAGAGCACAAGTTCTACCTCAGCCAGATCAGGCCTTCCAAGAAACTGCGTCTCACAGGCCTTTCTCTGTCACGTTGCCGGTAGGCTGTGAGAGCACTGTGCAGAGCCAGTTGTTTCTTAGCTTCCCAAAGATTTGGAAGCAAGATGCTTTGGGGACTCTCAGCCCCTTTGGAAACAAGGCGGCCCTTTGGGCCTGGCAGCTCTAGGCCAAAGTAGCACGCCCAGAGCAGGAGTTCTACTTCAGCCAGATCAGGCCTGCCAAGAAACTGCGTTTCACAGGCCTTGGTAAGAGATGTTCCCGGTAGGCTGTGAGAGCACTGTGGAGAGCCAGTTGCTTTAGCTTCCCACAGAGCTGGAAGCAAGATGCCTTGGGGCCTCTCTCTCCCTTTGGACACAAGGCAGCCGTTTGGGCCTGGCAGCTCTAGGCCAATGGAGCACACCCACAGCAGAAGTTCTACTTCAGGCAGATCAGTCCTGCCCAGAAACTGCGTTTCACAGCCCTTGGTAAGAGATGTTCACGGTAGGCTGTGAGAGCACTGGGCAGAACCAGTTGTTTTTTAGCTTCCCAAAGTGCTGGAGGCAAGATGCTTTGGGGCCTCTCTCACCCTTTGGAAACAAGGCAGCCCTTAGGTCCTGGTAGCTCTAGGCCTATGTAGCACAACCAGAACAGAAGTTCTACTTCAGCCAGGTCAGGCCTGCCAAGAAACTGCGTTTCACAGGCCTTTCAAAGAGATGTTCTCTTAGGCTGTAAGAGCACTGGGCAGAGCCAGCTGTTTCTTAGCTTCCCGAAGAGCTGGGAGCAAGATGCTTTGGGTCCACTCTCCGTCTTTGGAAACAAGGCAGCCCTTTGGGCCTGGCAGCTCTAGGGCAATGGAGCACACCCAGAGCAGAAGTTCTACTTCAGCCAGATCAGGCCTGCCAGGAAACTGCGTTTCACAGGCCTTGGTAAGAGATGTTCCCGGTAGGCTGTAAGAGCACTGGGCAGAGCCAGTTGTTTCTTACCTTCCTGAAAAGCTGGAAGCAAGATGCTTGGGACCCCTCTGCCCGTTTGGGAACAAGGCAGCCTTTTGGGTCGGGAAGCTCTAGGCCAATGGAGCACACGCAGAGCAGGAGTTCTACTTCAGCCTGATCAGGCCTGCAAAGAAACAGCGTTTGACAGGCCTTGGTAAGAGATGTTCCCGGTAGGTGTAAGAGCACTGGGCAGAGCCAGTTGTTTCTTAGCTTCGCAAAGACCGGGAAGCAAGATGCTTTGGGCCTCTCTGCCCCTTGGAAACAGGGCAGCACTTTGGGCCTGGCAGCTCTAGGGCAATGGAGCACACCCAGAGCCGGAGTTCTACTTCAGCCAGATGAGGCCTGCCAAGAAACTGCATTTCACAGGCCTTTCAAAGACATGTTCCCGGTAGTCTGTAAGAGCACGGGGCAGAGCGAGTTGGTTCTTAGCTTCCCAGAGAGCTGGAAGCAAGATGCTTTGGGGCCTCTCTGCCCCTTTGGAAACAAGGCAGCACCTTGGGCCTGGCAGCTCTAGGGCAATGGAGCACACCCAGAGCAGAAGTTCTACTTCAGCCAAATCAGGCCTGCCAGGAAACGGCGTTTCACAGGCCTTGGTAAGAGATGTTCCCGGTAGGCTGTAAGAGCACTGGGCAACGCCAGATGTTTCTTAGCTTCCCGAAGAGCTGGAAGCGAGAAGCTTTGGTGCCACTCTCTCACTTTGGACTCAAGGCAGCCCTTTGGGGCAGGTAGCTCTAGCCCAGTGGAGCACACCCAGAGCAGAAGTTCTACTTGGGCCAGTTCAGGCCACCAACAAACTGCGTTTCACAGGCCTTGGTAGGAGATGTTCCCGGTAGGCTGTAAGAGCCCTGGGCAACGCCAGATGTTTCTTAGCTTCCCGAAGAGCTGGAAGCAAGATGCTTTGGGGCCTCTCATCCCCTTTGCAAACAAGGCGGCCCTATGGGCCAGGCAGCTCTAGGCCAATGGAGCACACCCAGAGCAGAAGTTCTACTTCGGCCAGTTCAGGCCACCAACAAACTGCGTTTCACAGGCCTTGGTAAGAGATGTTCCCGGTAGGCTGTAAGAGCACTGGGCAACGCCAGATGTTTCTTAGCTTCCCGAAGAGCTGGAAGCAAGATGCTTTGGGGCCTCTCATCCCCTTTGCAAACAAGGCCGACCTTTGGGCCAGGCAGCTCTAGGCCAATGGAGCACACCCAGAGCAGAAGTTCTACCTCAGCCAGATAAGGCCTGCCAAGAAACTGCGTTTCAAATGCTTTGGTAAGAGATGTTCCCGCTACTCTGTTAGAGCACTGGGCAGAGCCATTTGTTTCTTAGCTTCCCAAAGAGCTGGAAGCAAGATGCTTTGGGGGCTCCCTGCCCCTTTGCCAACAAGGGCGACCTTTGGGCCTTTCAGCTCTAGGCCAATGGAGCACACCCAGAGCAGAAGTCCTACTTCAGCCAGATCAGGCCTGCCAAGGAACTGCGTTTCAGAGGCCTTTGTATGTGACGTTCCCGGTAGGCTGTGAGAGCACGGTGCAGAGCCAGTTGTTTCCTTGTTTCCCAAACAGCTGGAAGCAAGACGCTTTGGGGCCTCTCTGCCCCTTTGGAAACAAGGCAGCACGTTGGGTCTGGCAGCTCTAGGGCAATGGAGCACAACCAGAGCCGAAGTTCTACTTCTTCCAGATCAGGCCTGCCTAGACAGTGCGTTTCCCAGGCCTTGATAAGAGATGTTCTCTTAGGCTATAAGAGCACTGGGCACAGCCAGTTGTTTCTTAGCTTCCCAAGAGGTGGAAGCAAGATGCTTTGGGGCCTCTCTCCCCCTTTGGAAACAAGGCAGCCCTTTGGGCCTTTCAGCTCTAGGGCAATGGAGCACACCCAGAGCAGAAGATCTACCTCAGCCAGATCAGGCCTGCCAAGAAACTGCTTTTCACAGGCCTTCGTAAGAGGTGTTCCCGGAAGGCTGTAAGAGTACCTGGCAGAGCGAGTTGTTTCTTAGCTTCAAAAACAGCTGGAAGCAATATGATTTGGGGCCTCTCTCCCCCTTTGGAAGCAAAGCAGCCTTTGTGCCTGGCAGCTCTAGGCCAAAGTAGCACACCCAGAGCACAAGTTCTACCTCAGCCAGATAAGGCCTGTCAAGAAGCTGCGTTTCGCAGGCCTTTGTATGTGACGTTCCCGGTTGGCTTTGAGAGCACTGTGCAGAGCCAGTTGTTTTAGCTTCCCAGAGAGCAGGAAGCAAGATGCTTTGGGGCCTCTCTCACACTTTGGAAATAAAGGCAGCCCTTTGGGCCTGGCAGCCCTAGGCCAATGGAGTACACCCAGAGCACAAGTTCTACCTCAGCCAGATCAGGCCTTCCAAGAAACTGCGTCTCACAGGCCTTTCTCTGTCACGTTGCCGGTAGGCTGTGAGAGCACTGTGCAGAGCCAGTTGTTTCTTAGCTTCCCATAGATTTGGAAGCAAGATGCGTTGGGGACTCTCAGCCCCTTTGGAAACAAGGCGGCCCTTTGGGCCTGGCTGCTCTAGGCCAAAGTAGCACGCCCAGAGCAGGAGTTCTACTTCAGCCAGATCAGGCCTGCCAAGAAACTGCATTTCACAGGCCTTGGTAAGAGATGTTCCCGGTAGGCTGTGAGAGCACTGGGCAGAACCAGTTGTTTTTTAGCTTCCCAAAGTGCTGGAGGCAAGATGCTTTGGGGCCTCTCTCACCCTTTGGAAACAAGGCAGCCCTTAGGTCCTGGTAGCTCTAGGCCTATGTAGCACAACCAGAACAGAAGTTCTACTTCAGCCAGGTCAGGCCTGCCAAGAAACTGCGTTTCACAGGCCTTTCAAAGAGATGTTCTCTTAGGCTGTAAGAGCACTGGGCAGAGCCAGCTGTTTCTTAGCTTCCCGAAGAGCTGGGAGCAAGATGCTTTGGGTCCACTCTCCGTCTTTGGAAACAAGGCAGCCCTTTGGGCCTGGCAGCTCTAGGGCAATGGAGCACACCCAGAGCAGAAGTTCTACTTCAGCCAGATCAGGCCTGCCAGGAAACTGCGTTTCACAGGCCTTGGTAAGAGATGTTCCCGGTAGGCTGTAAGAGCACTGGGCAGAGCCAGTTGTTTCTTACCTTCCTGAAAAGCTGGAAGCAAGATGCTTGGGACCCCTCTGCCCGTTTGGGAACAAGGCAGCCTTTTGGGTCGGGAAGCTCTAGGCCAATAGAGCACACGCAGAGCAGGAGTTCTACTTCAGCCTGATCAGGCCTGCAAAGAAACAGCGTTTGACAGGCCTTGGTAAGAGATGTTCCCGGTAGGTGTAAGAGCACTGGGCAGAGCCAGTTGTTTCTTAGCTTCGCAAAGACCGGGAAGCAAGATGCTTTGGGCCTCTCTGCCCCTTGGAAACAGGGCAGCACTTTGGGCCTGGCAGCTCTAGGGCAATGGAGCACACCCAGAGCCGGAGTTCTACTTCAGCCAGATGAGGCCTGCCAAGAAACTGCGTTTCACAGGCCTTTCAAAGACATGTTCCCGGTAGGCTGTAAGAGCACGGGGCAGAGCGAGTTGGTTCTTAGCTTCCCAGAGAGCTGGAAGCAAGATGCTTTGGGGCCTCTCTGCCCCTTTGGAAACAAGGCAGCACCTTGGGCCTGGCAGCTCTAGGGCAATGGAGCACACCCAGAGCAGAAGTTCTACTTCAGCCAAATCAGGCCTGCCAGGAAACGGCGTTTCACAGGCCTTGGTAAGAGATGTTCCCGGTAGGCTGTAAGAGCACTGGGCAACGCCAGATGTTTCTTAGCTTCCCGAAGAGCTGGAAGCAAGAAGCTTTGGTGCCACTCTCTCACTTTGGACTCAAGGCAGCCCTTTGGGGCAGGTAGCTCTAGGCCAGTGGAGCACACCCAGAGCAGAAGTTCTACTTGGGCCAGTTCAGGCCACCAACAAACTGCGTTTCACAGGCCTTGGTAAGAGATGTTCCCGGTAGGCTGTAAGAGCACTGGGCAACGCCAGATGTTTCTTAGCTTCCCGAAGAGCTGGAATCAAGATGCTTTGGGGCCTCTCATCCCCTTTGCAAACAAGGCCGACCTTTGGGCCAGACAGCTCTAGGCCAATGGAGCACACCCAGAGCAGAAGTTCTACCTCAGCCAGATAAGGCCTGCCAAGAAACTGCGTTTCAAAGGCTTTGGTAAGAGATGTTCCCGCTACTCTGTTAGAGCACTGGGCAGAGCCATTTGTTTCTTAGCTTCCCAAAGAGCTGGAAGCAAGATGCTTTGGGGGCTCCCTGCCCCTTTGCCAACAAGGGCGACCTTTGGGCCTTTCAGCTCTAGGCCAATGGAGCACACCCAGAGCAGAAGTCCTACTTCAGCCAGATCAGGCCTGCCAAGGAACTGCGTTTCAGAGGCCTTTGTATGTGACGTTCCCGGTAGGCTGTGAGAGCACGGTGCAGAGCCAGTTGTTTCCTTGTTTCCCAAACAGCTGGAAGCAAGACGCTTTGGGGCCTCTCTGCCCCTTTGGAAACAAGGCAGCACGTTGGGTCTGGCAGCTCTAGGGCAATGGAGCACAACCAGAGCCGAAGTTCTACTTCTTCCAGATCAGGCCTGCCTAGACAGTGCGTTTCCCAGGCCTTGATAAGAGATGTTCTCTTAGGCTATAAGAGCACTGGGCACAGCCAGTTGTTTCTTAGCTTCCCAAGAGGTGGAAGCAAGATGCTTTGGGGCCTCTCTCCCCCTTTGGAAACAAGGCAGCCCTTTGGGCCTTTCAGCTCTAGGGCAATGGAGCACACCCAGAGCAGAAGTTCTACCTCAGCCAGATCAGGCCTGCCAAGAAACTGCTTTTCACAGGCCTTCGTAAGAGGTGTTCCCGGAAGGCTGTAAGAGTACCTGGCAGAGCGAGTTGTTTCTTAGCTTCAAAAACAGCTGGAAGCAACATGATTTGGGGCCTCTCTCCCCCTTTGGAAACAAAGCAGCCTTTGTGCCTGGCAGCTCTAGGCCAAAGTAGCACACCCAGAGCACAAGTTCTACCTCAGCCAGATCAGGCCTTCCAAGAAACTGCGTCTCACAGGCCTTTCTCTGTCACGTTGCCGGTAGGCTGTGAGAGCACTGTGCAGAGCCAGTTGTTTCTTAGCTTCCCAAAGATTTGGAAGCAAGATGCTTTGGGGACTCTCAGCCCCTTTGGAAACAAGGCGGCCCTTTGGGCCTGGCAGCTCTAGGCCAAAGTAGCACGCCCAGAGCAGGAGTTCTACTTCAGCCAGATCAGGCCTGCCAAGAAACTGCGTTTCACAGGCCTTGGTAAGAGATGTTCCCGGTAGGCTGTGAGAGCACTGTGGAGAGCCAGTTGCTTTAGCTTCCCACAGAGCTGGAAGCAAGATGCCTTGGGGCCTCTCTCTCCCTTTGGACACAAGGCAGCCGTTTGGGCCTGGCAGCTCTAGGCCAATGGAGCACACCCACAGCAGAAGTTCTACTTCAGGCAGATCAGTCCTGCCCAGAAACTGCGTTTCACAGCCCTTGGTAAGAGATGTTCACGGTAGGCTGTGAGAGCACTGGGCAGAACCAGTTGTTTTTTAGCTTCCCAAAGTGCTGGAGGCAAGATGCTTTGGGGCCTCTCTCACCCTTTGGAAACAAGGCAGCCCTTAGGTCCTGGTAGCTCTAGGCCTATGTAGCACAACCAGAACAGAAGTTCTACTTCAGCCAGGTCAGGCCTGCCAAGAAACTGCGTTTCACAGGCCTTTCAAAGAGATGTTCTCTTAGGCTGTAAGAGCACTGGGCAGAGCCAGCTGTTTCTTAGCTTCCCGAAGAGCTGGGAGCAAGATGCTTTGGGTCCACTCTCCGTCTTTGGAAACAAGGCAGCCCTTTGGGCCTGGCAGCTCTAGGGCAATGGAGCACACCCAGAGCAGAAGTTCTACTTCAGCCAGATCAGGCCTGCCAGGAAACTGCGTTTCACAGGCCTTGGTAAGAGATGTTCCCGGTAGGCTGTAAGAGCACTGGGCAGAGCCAGTTGTTTCTTACCTTCCTGAAAAGCTGGAAGCAAGATGCTTGGGACCCCTCTGCCCGTTTGGGAACAAGGCAGCCTTTTGGGTCGGGAAGCTCTAGGCCAATGGAGCACACGCAGAGCAGGAGTTCTACTTCAGCCTGATCAGGCCTGCAAAGAAACAGCGTTTGACAGGCCTTGGTAAGAGATGTTCGCGGTAGGTGTAAGAGCACTGGGCAGAGCCAGTTGTTTCTTAGCTTCGCAAAGACCGGGAAGCAAGATGCTTTGGGCCTCTCTGCCCCTTGGAAACAGGGCAGCACTTTGGGCCTGGCAGCTCTAGGGCAATGGAGCACACCCAGAGCCGGAGTTCTACTTCAGCCAGATGAGGCCTGCCAAGAAACTGCGTTTCACAGGCCTTTCAAAGACATGTTCCCGGTAGGCTGTAAGAGCACGGGGCAGAGCGAGTTGGTTCTTAGCTTCCCAGAGAGCTGGAAGCAAGATGCTTTGGGGCCTCTCTGCCCCTTTGGAAACAAGGCAGCACCTTGGGCCTGGCAGCTCTAGGGCAATGGAGCACACCCAGAGCAGAAGTTCTACTTCAGCCAAATCAGGCCTGCCAGGAAACGGCGTTTCACAGGCCTTGGTAAGAGATGTTCCCGGTAGGCTGTAAGAGCACTGGGCAACGCCAGATGTTTCTTAGCTTCCCGAAGAGCTGGAAGCGAGAAGCTTTGGTGCCACTCTCTCACTTTGGACTCAAGGCAGCCCTTTGGGGCAGGTAGCTCTAGCCCAGTGGAGCACACCCAGAGCAGAAGTTCTAC
Source organism: Equus asinus (assembly GCF_041296235.1). NCBI lineage: Eukaryota > Metazoa > Chordata > Mammalia > Perissodactyla > Equidae > Equus > Equus asinus. The sequence goes on from NW_027225523.1 coordinate 4,361,525, forward strand.
TTGGGCCAGTTCAGGCCACCAACAAACTGCGTTTCACAGGCCTTGGTAGGAGATGTTCCCGGTAGGCTGTAAGAGCCCTGGGCAACGCCAGATGTTTCTTAGCTTCCCGAAGAGCTGGAAGCAAGATGCTTTGGGGCCTCTCATCCCCTTTGCAAACAAGGCGGCCCTATGGGCCAGGCAGCTCTAGGCCAATGGAGCACACCCAGAGCAGAAGTTCTACTTCGGCCAGTTCAGGCCACCAACAAACTGCGTTTCACAGGCCTTGGTAAGAGATGTTCCCGGTAGGCTGTAAGAGCACTGGGCAACGCCAGATGTTTCTTAGCTTCCCGAAGAGCTGGAATCAAGATGCTTTGGGGCCTCTCATCCCCTTTGCAAACAAGGCCGACCTTTGGGCCAGACAGCTCTAGGCCAATGGAGCACACCCAGAGCAGAAGTTCTACCTCAGCCAGATAAGGCCTGCCAAGAAACTGCGTTTCAAAGGCTTTGGTAAGAGATGTTCCCGCTACTCTGTTAGAGCACTGGGCAGAGCCATTTGTTTCTTAGCTTCCCAAAGAGCTGGAAGCAAGATGCTTTGGGGGCTCCCTGCCCCTTTGCCAACAAGGGCGACCTTTGGGCCTTTCAGCTCTAGGCCAATGGAGCACACCCAGAGCAGAAGTCCTACTTCAGCCAGATCAGGCCTGCCAAGGAACTGCGTTTCAGAGGCCTTTGTATGTGACGTTCCCGGTAGGCTGTGAGAGCACGGTGCAGAGCCAGTTGTTTCCTTGTTTCCCAAACAGCTGGAAGCAAGACGCTTTGGGGCCTCTCTGCCCCTTTGGAAACAAGGCAGCACGTTGGGTCTGGCAGCTCTAGGGCAATGGAGCACAACCAGAGCCGAAGTTCTACTTCTTCCAGATCAGGCCTGCCTAGACAGTGCGTTTCCCAGGCCTTGATAAGAGATGTTCTCTTAGGCTATAAGAGCACTGGGCACAGCCAGTTGTTTCTTAGCTTCCCAAGAGGTGGAAGCAAGATGCTTTGGGGCCTCTCTCCCCCTTTGGAAACAAGGCAGCCCTTTGGGCCTTTCAGCTCTAGGGCAATGGAGCACACCCAGAGCAGAAGTTCTACCTCAGCCAGATCAGGCCTGCCAAGAAACTGCTTTTCACAGGCCTTCGTAAGAGGTGTTCCCGGAAGGCTGTAAGAGTACCTGGCAGAGCGAGTTGTTTCTTAGCTTCAAAAACAGCTGGAAGCAACATGATTTGGGGCCTCTCTCCCCCTTTGGAAACAAAGCAGCCTTTGTGCCTGGCAGCTCTAGGCCAAAGTAGCACACCCAGAGCACAAGTTCTACCTCAGCCAGATCAGGCCTTCCAAGAAACTGCGTCTCACAGGCCTTTCTCTGTCACGTTGCCGGTAGGCTGTGAGAGCACTGTGCAGAGCCAGTTGTTTCTTAGCTTCCCAAAGATTTGGAAGCAAGATGCTTTGGGGACTCTCAGCCCCTTTGGAAACAAGGCGGCCCTTTGGGCCTGGCAGCTCTAGGCCAAAGTAGCACGCCCAGAGCAGGAGTTCTACTTCAGCCAGATCAGGCCTGCCAAGAAACTGCGTTTCACAGGCCTTGGTAAGAGATGTTCCCGGTAGGCTGTGAGAGCACTGTGGAGAGCCAGTTGCTTTAGCTTCCCACAGAGCTGGAAGCAAGATGCCTTGGGGCCTCTCTCTCCCTTTGGACACAAGGCAGCCGTTTGGGCCTGGCAGCTCTAGGCCAATGGAGCACACCCACAGCAGAAGTTCTACTTCAGGCAGATCAGTCCTGCCCAGAAACTGCGTTTCACAGCCCTTGGTAAGAGATGTTCACGGTAGGCTGTGAGAGCACTGGGCAGAACCAGTTGTTTTTTAGCTTCCCAAAGTGCTGGAGGCAAGATGCTTTGGGGCCTCTCTCACCCTTTGGAAACAAGGCAGCCCTTAGGTCCTGGTAGCTCTAGGCCTATGTAGCACAACCAGAACAGAAGTTCTACTTCAGCCAGGTCAGGCCTGCCAAGAAACTGCGTTTCACAGGCCTTTCAAAGAGATGTTCTCTTAGGCTGTAAGAGCACTGGGCAGAGCCAGCTGTTTCTTAGCTTCCCGAAGAGCTGGGAGCAAGATGCTTTGGGTCCACTCTCCGTCTTTGGAAACAAGGCAGCCCTTTGGGCCTGGCAGCTCTAGGGCAATGGAGCACACCCAGAGCAGAAGTTCTACTTCAGCCAGATCAGGCCTGCCAGGAAACTGCGTTTCACAGGCCTTGGTAAGAGATGTTCCCGGTAGGCTGTAAGAGCACTGGGCAGAGCCAGTTGTTTCTTACCTTCCTGAAAAGCTGGAAGCAAGATGCTTGGGACCCCTCTGCCCGTTTGGGAACAAGGCAGCCTTTTGGGTCGGGAAGCTCTAGGCCAATGGAGCACACGCAGAGCAGGAGTTCTACTTCAGCCTGATCAGGCCTGCAAAGAAACAGCGTTTGACAGGCCTTGGTAAGAGATGTTCGCGGTAGGTGTAAGAGCACTGGGCAGAGCCAGTTGTTTCTTAGCTTCGCAAAGACCGGGAAGCAAGATGCTTTGGGCCTCTCTGCCCCTTGGAAACAGGGCAGCACTTTGGGCCTGGCAGCTCTAGGGCAATGGAGCACACCCAGAGCCGGAGTTCTACTTCAGCCAGATGAGGCCTGCCAAGAAACTGCGTTTCACAGGCCTTTCAAAGACATGTTCCCGGTAGGCTGTAAGAGCACGGGGCAGAGCGAGTTGGTTCTTAGCTTCCCAGAGAGCTGGAAGCAAGATGCTTTGGGGCCTCTCTGCCCCTTTGGAAACAAGGCAGCACCTTGGGCCTGGCAGCTCTAGGGCAATGGAGCACACCCAGAGCAGAAGTTCTACTTCAGCCAAATCAGGCCTGCCAGGAAACGGCGTTTCACAGGCCTTGGTAAGAGATGTTCCCGGTAGGCTGTAAGAGCACTGGGCAACGCCAGATGTTTCTTAGCTTCCCGAAGAGCTGGAAGCGAGAAGCTTTGGTGCCACTCTCTCACTTTGGACTCAAGGCAGCCCTTTGGGGCAGGTAGCTCTAGCCCAGTGGAGCACACCCAGAGCAGAAGTTCTACTTGGGCCAGTTCAGGCCACCAACAAACTGCGTTTCACAGGCCTTGGTAGGAGATGTTCCCGGTAGGCTGTAAGAGCCCTGGGCAACGCCAGATGTTTCTTAGCTTCCCGAAGAGCTGGAAGCAAGATGCTTTGGGGCCTCTCATCCCCTTTGCAAACAAGGCGGCCCTATGGGCCAGGCAGCTCTAGGCCAATGGAGCACACCCAGAGCAGAAGTTCTACTTCGGCCAGTTCAGGCCACCAACAAACTGCGTTTCACAGGCCTTGGTAAGAGATGTTCCCGGTAGGCTGTAAGAGCACTGGGCAACGCCAGATGTTTCTTAGCTTCCCGAAGAGCTGGAATCAAGATGCTTTGGGGCCTCTCATCCCCTTTGCAAACAAGGCCGACCTTTGGGCCAGACAGCTCTAGGCCAATGGAGCACACCCAGAGCAGAAGTTCTACCTCAGCCAGATAAGGCCTGCCAAGAAACTGCGTTTCAAAGGCTTTGGTAAGAGATGTTCCCGCTACTCTGTTAGAGCACTGGGCAGAGCCATTTGTTTCTTAGCTTCCCAAAGAGCTGGAAGCAAGATGCTTTGGGGGCTCCCTGCCCCTTTGCCAACAAGGGCGACCTTTGGGCCTTTCAGCTCTAGGCCAATGGAGCACACCCAGAGCAGAAGTCCTACTTCAGCCAGATCAGGCCTGCCAAGGAACTGCGTTTCAGAGGCCTTTGTATGTGACGTTCCCGGTAGGCTGTGAGAGCACGGTGCAGAGCCAGTTGTTTCCTTGTTTCCCAAACAGCTGGAAGCAAGACGCTTTGGGGCCTCTCTGCCCCTTTGGAAACAAGGCAGCACGTTGGGTCTGGCAGCTCTAGGGCAATGGAGCACAACCAGAGCCGAAGTTCTACTTCTTCCAGATCAGGCCTGCCTAGACAGTGCGTTTCCCAGGCCTTGATAAGAGATGTTCTCTTAGGCTATAAGAGCACTGGGCACAGCCAGTTGTTTCTTAGCTTCCCAAGAGGTGGAAGCAAGATGCTTTGGGGCCTCTCTCCCCCTTTGGAAACAAGGCAGCCCTTTGGGCCTTTCAGCTCTAGGGCAATGGAGCACACCCAGAGCAGAAGTTCTACCTCAGCCAGATCAGGCCTGCCAAGAAACTGCTTTTCACAGGCCTTCGTAAGAGGTGTTCCCGGAAGGCTGTAAGAGTACCTGGCAGAGCGAGTTGTTTCTTAGCTTCAAAAACAGCTGGAAGCAACATGATTTGGGGCCTCTCTCCCCCTTTGGAAACAAAGCAGCCTTTGTGCCTGGCAGCTCTAGGCCAAAGTAGCACACCCAGAGCACAAGTTCTACCTCAGCCAGATCAGGCCTTCCAAGAAACTGCGTCTCACAGGCCTTTCTCTGTCACGTTGCCGGTAGGCTGTGAGAGCACTGTGCAGAGCCAGTTGTTTCTTAGCTTCCCAAAGATTTGGAAGCAAGATGCTTTGGGGACTCTCAGCCCCTTTGGAAACAAGGCGGCCCTTTGGGCCTGGCAGCTCTAGGCCAAAGTAGCACGCCCAGAGCAGGAGTTCTACTTCAGCCAGATCAGGCCTGCCAAGAAACTGCGTTTCACAGGCCTTGGTAAGAGATGTTCCCGGTAGGCTGTGAGAGCACTGTGGAGAGCCAGTTGCTTTAGCTTCCCACAGAGCTGGAAGCAAGATGCCTTGGGGCCTCTCTCTCCCTTTGGACACAAGGCAGCCGTTTGGGCCTGGCAGCTCTAGGCCAATGGAGCACACCCACAGCAGAAGTTCTACTTCAGGCAGATCAGTCCTGCCCAGAAACTGCGTTTCACAGCCCTTGGTAAGAGATGTTCACGGTAGGCTGTGAGAGCACTGGGCAGAACCAGTTGTTTTTTAGCTTCCCAAAGTGCTGGAGGCAAGATGCTTTGGGGCCTCTCTCACCCTTTGGAAACAAGGCAGCCCTTAGGTCCTGGTAGCTCTAGGCCTATGTAGCACAACCAGAACAGAAGTTCTACTTCAGCCAGGTCAGGCCTGCCAAGAAACTGCGTTTCACAGGCCTTTCAAAGAGATGTTCTCTTAGGCTGTAAGAGCACTGGGCAGAGCCAGCTGTTTCTTAGCTTCCCGAAGAGCTGGGAGCAAGATGCTTTGGGTCCACTCTCCGTCTTTGGAAACAAGGCAGCCCTTTGGGCCTGGCAGCTCTAGGGCAATGGAGCACACCCAGAGCAGAAGTTCTACTTCAGCCAGATCAGGCCTGCCAGGAAACTGCGTTTCACAGGCCTTGGTAAGAGATGTTCCCGGTAGGCTGTAAGAGCACTGGGCAGAGCCAGTTGTTTCTTACCTTCCTGAAAAGCTGGAAGCAAGATGCTTGGGACCCCTCTGCCCGTTTGGGAACAAGGCAGCCTTTTGGGTCGGGAAGCTCTAGGCCAATGGAGCACACGCAGAGCAGGAGTTCTACTTCAGCCTGATCAGGCCTGCAAAGAAACAGCGTTTGACAGGCCTTGGTAAGAGATGTTCGCGGTAGGTGTAAGAGCACTGGGCAGAGCCAGTTGTTTCTTAGCTTCGCAAAGACCGGGAAGCAAGATGCTTTGGGCCTCTCTGCCCCTTGGAAACAGGGCAGCACTTTGGGCCTGGCAGCTCTAGGGCAATGGAGCACACCCAGAGCCGGAGTTCTACTTCAGCCAGATGAGGCCTGCCAAGAAACTGCGTTTCACAGGCCTTTCAAAGACATGTTCCCGGTAGGCTGTAAGAGCACGGGGCAGAGCGAGTTGGTTCTTAGCTTCCCAGAGAGCTGGAAGCAAGATGCTTTGGGGCCTCTCTGCCCCTTTGGAAACAAGGCAGCACCTTGGGCCTGGCAGCTCTAGGGCAATGGAGCACACCCAGAGCAGAAGTTCTACTTCAGCCAAATCAGGCCTGCCAGGAAACGGCGTTTCACAGGCCTTGGTAAGAGATGTTCCCGGTAGGCTGTAAGAGCACTGGGCAACGCCAGATGTTTCTTAGCTTCCCGAAGAGCTGGAAGCGAGAAGCTTTGGTGCCACTCTCTCACTTTGGACTCAAGGCAGCCCTTTGGGGCAGGTAGCTCTAGCCCAGTGGAGCACACCCAGAGCAGAAGTTCTACTTGGGCCAGTTCAGGCCACCAACAAACTGCGTTTCACAGGCCTTGGTAGGAGATGTTCCCGGTAGGCTGTAAGAGCCCTGGGCAACGCCAGATGTTTCTTAGCTTCCCGAAGAGCTGGAAGCAAGATGCTTTGGGGCCTCTCATCCCCTTTGCAAACAAGGCGGCCCTATGGGCCAGGCAGCTCTAGGCCAATGGAGCACACCCAGAGCAGAAGTTCTACTTCGGCCAGTTCAGGCCACCAACAAACTGCGTTTCACAGGCCTTGGTAAGAGATGTTCCCGGTAGGCTGTAAGAGCACTGGGCAACGCCAGATGTTTCTTAGCTTCCCGAAGAGCTGGAAGCAAGATGCTTTGGGGCCTCTCATCCCCTTTGCAAACAAGGCCGACCTTTGGGCCAGGCAGCTCTAGGCCAATGGAGCACACCCAGAGCAGAAGTTCTACCTCAGCCAGATAAGGCCTGCCAAGAAACTGCGTTTCAAATGCTTTGGTAAGAGATGTTCCCGCTACTCTGTTAGAGCACTGGGCAGAGCCATTTGTTTCTTAGCTTCCCAAAGAGCTGGAAGCAAGATGCTTTGGGGGCTCCCTGCCCCTTTGCCAACAAGGGCGACCTTTGGGCCTTTCAGCTCTAGGCCAATGGAGCACACCCAGAGCAGAAGTCCTACTTCAGCCAGATCAGGCCTGCCAAGGAACTGCGTTTCAGAGGCCTTTGTATGTGACGTTCCCGGTAGGCTGTGAGAGCACGGTGCAGAGCCAGTTGTTTCCTTGTTTCCCAAACAGCTGGAAGCAAGACGCTTTGGGGCCTCTCTGCCCCTTTGGAAACAAGGCAGCACGTTGGGTCTGGCAGCTCTAGGGCAATGGAGCACAACCAGAGCCGAAGTTCTACTTCTTCCAGATCAGGCCTGCCTAGACAGTGCGTTTCCCAGGCCTTGATAAGAGATGTTCTCTTAGGCTATAAGAGCACTGGGCACAGCCAGTTGTTTCTTAGCTTCCCAAGAGGTGGAAGCAAGATGCTTTGGGGCCTCTCTCCCCCTTTGGAAACAAGGCAGCCCTTTGGGCCTTTCAGCTCTAGGGCAATGGAGCACACCCAGAGCAGAAGATCTACCTCAGCCAGATCAGGCCTGCCAAGAAACTGCTTTTCACAGGCCTTCGTAAGAGGTGTTCCCGGAAGGCTGTAAGAGTACCTGGCAGAGCGAGTTGTTTCTTAGCTTCAAAAACAGCTGGAAGCAACATGATTTGGGGCCTCTCTCCCCCTTTGGAAACAAAGCAGCCTTTGTGCCTGGCAGCTCTAGGCCAAAGTAGCACACCCAGAGCACAAGTTCTACCTCAGCCAGATAAGGCCTGTCAAGAAGCTGCGTTTCACAGGCCTTTGTATGTGACGTTCCCGGTTGGCTTTGAGAGCACTGTGCAGAGCCAGTTGTTTTAGCTTCCCAGAGAGCAGGAAGCAAGATGCTTTGGGGCCTCTCTCACACTTTGGAAATAAAGGCAGCCCTTTGGGCCTTTCAGCTCTAGGGCAATGGAGCACACCCAGAGCAGAAGTTCTACCTCAGCCAGATCAGGCCTGCCAAGAAACTGCTTTTCACAGGCCTTCGTAAGAGGTGTTCCCGGAAGGCTGTAAGAGTACCTGGCAGAGCGAGTTGTTTCTTAGCTTCAAAAACAGCTGGAAGCAACATGATTTGGGGCCTCTCTCCCCCTTTGGAAACAAAGCAGCCTTTGTGCCTGGCAGCTCTAGGCCAAAGTAGCACACCCAGAGCACAAGTTCTACCTCAGCCAGATCAGGCCTTCCAAGAAACTGCGTCTCACAGGCCTTTCTCTGTCACGTTGCCGGTAGGCTGTGAGAGCACTGTGCAGAGCCAGTTGTTTCTTAGCTTCCCAAAGATTTGGAAGCAAGATGCTTTGGGGACTCTCAGCCCCTTTGGAAACAAGGCGGCCCTTTGGGCCTGGCAGCTCTAGGCCAAAGTAGCACGCCCAGAGCAGGAGTTCTACTTCAGCCAGATCAGGCCTGCCAAGAAACTGCGTTTCACAGGCCTTGGTAAGAGATGTTCCCGGTAGGCTGTGAGAGCACTGTGGAGAGCCAGTTGCTTTAGCTTCCCACAGAGCTGGAAGCAAGATGCTTTGGGGCCTCTCTCTCCCTTTGGACACAAGGCAGCCGTTTGGGCCTGGCAGCTCTAGGCCAATGGAGCACACCCACAGCAGAAGTTCTACTTCAGGCAGATCAGTCCTGCCCAGAAACTGCGTTTCACAGCCCTTGGTAAGAGATGTTCACGGTAGGCTGTGAGAGCACTGGGCAGAACCAGTTGTTTTTTAGCTTCCCAAAGTGCTGGAGGCAAGATGCTTTGGGGCCTCTCTCACCCTTTGGAAACAAGGCAGCCCTTAGGTCCTGGTAGCTCTAGGCCTATGTAGCACAACCAGAACAGAAGTTCTACTTCAGCCAGGTCAGGCCTGCCAAGAAACTGCGTTTCACAGGCCTTTCAAAGAGATGTTCTCTTAGGCTGTAAGAGCACTGGGCAGAGCCAGCTGTTTCTTAGCTTCCCAAAGAGCTGGGAGCAAGATGCTTTGGGTCCACTCTCCGTCTTTGGAAACAAGGCAGCCCTTTGGGCCTGGCAGCTCTAGGGCAATGGAGCACACCCAGAGCAGAAGTTCTACTTCAGCCAGATCAGGCCTGCCAGGAAACTGCGTTTCACAGGCCTTGGTAAGAGATGTTCCCGGTAGGCTGTAAGAGCACTGGGCAGAGCCAGTTGTTTCTTACCTTCCTGAAAAGCTGGAAGCAAGATGCTTGGGAGCCCTCTGCCCGTTTGGGAACAAGGCAGCCTTTTGGGTCGGGAAGCTCTAGGCCAATGGAGCACACGCAGAGCAGGAGTTCTACTTCAGCCTGATCAGGCCTGCAAAGAAACAGCGTTTGACAGGCCTTGGTAAGAGATGTTCGCGGTAGGTGTAAGAGCACTGGGCAGAGCCAGTTGTTTCTTAGCTTCGCAAAGACCGGGAAGCAAGATGCTTTGGGCCTCTCTGCCCCTTGGAAACAGGGCAGCACTTTGGGCCTGGCAGCTCTAGGGCAATGGAGCACACCCAGAGCCGGAGTTCTACTTCAGCCAGATGAGGCCTGCCAAGAAACTGCATTTCACAGGCCTTTCAAAGACATGTTCCCGGTAGTCTGTAAGAGCACGGGGCAGAGCGAGTTGGTTCTTAGCTTCCCAGAGAGCTGGAAGCAAGATGCTTTGGGGCCTCTCTGCCCCTTTGGAAACAAGGCAGCACCTTGGGCCTGGCAGCTCTAGGGCAATGGAGCACACCCAGAGCAGAAGTTCTACTTCAGCCAAATCAGGCCTGCCAGGAAACGGCGTTTCACAGGCCTTGGTAAGAGATGTTCCCGGTAGGCTGTAAGAGCACTGGGCAACGCCAGATGTTTCTTAGCTTCCCGAAGAGCTGGAAGCGAGAAGCTTTGGTGCCACTCTCTCACTTTGGACTCAAGGCAGCCCTTTGGGGCAGGTAGCTCTAGCCCAGTGGAGCACACCCAGAGCAGAAGTTCTACTTGGGCCAGTTCAGGCCACCAACAAACTGCGTTTCACAGGCCTTGGTAGGAGATGTTCCCGGTAGGCTGTAAGAGCCCTGGGCAACGCCAGATGTTTCTTAGCTTCCCGAAGAGCTGGAAGCAAGATGCTTTGGGGCCTCTCATCCCCTTTGCAAACAAGGCGGCCCTATGGGCCAGGCAGCTCTAGGCCAATGGAGCACACCCAGAGCAGAAGTTCTACTTCGGCCAGTTCAGGCCACCAACAAACTGCGTTTCACAGGCCTTGGTAAGAGATGTTCCCGGTAGGCTGTAAGAGCACTGGGCAACGCCAGATGTTTCTTAGCTTCCCGAAGAGCTGGAAGCAAGATGCTTTGGGGCCTCTCATCCCCTTTGCAAACAAGGCCGACCTTTGGGCCAGGCAGCTCTAGGCCAATGGAGCACACCCAGAGCAGAAGTTCTACCTCAGCCAGATAAGGCCTGCCAAGAAACTGCGTTTCAAATGCTTTGGTAAGAGATGTTCCCGCTACTCTGTTAGAGCACTGGGCAGAGCCATTTGTTTCTTAGCTTCCCAAAGAGCTGGAAGCAAGATGCTTTGGGGGCTCCCTGCCCCTTTGCCAACAAGGGCGACCTTTGGGCCTTTCAGCTCTAGGCCAATGGAGCACACCCAGAGCAGAAGTCCTACTTCAGCCAGATCAGGCCTGCCAAGGAACTGCGTTTCAGAGGCCTTTGTATGTGACGTTCCCGGTAGGCTGTGAGAGCACGGTGCAGAGCCAGTTGTTTCCTTGTTTCCCAAACAGCTGGAAGCAAGACGCTTTGGGGCCTCTCTGCCCCTTTGGAAACAAGGCAGCACGTTGGGTCTGGCAGCTCTAGGGCAATGGAGCACAACCAGAGCCGAAGTTCTACTTCTTCCAGATCAGGCCTGCCTAGACAGTGCGTTTCCCAGGCCTTGATAAGAGATGTTCTCTTAGGCTATAAGAGCACTGGGCACAGCCAGTTGTTTCTTAGCTTCCCAAGAGGTGGAAGCAAGATGCTTTGGGGCCTCTCTCCCCCTTTGGAAACAAGGCAGCCCTTTGGGCCTTTCAGCTCTAGGGCAATGGAGCACACCCAGAGCAGAAGTTCTACCTCAGCCAGATCAGGCCTGCCAAGAAACTGCTTTTCACAGGCCTTCGTAAGAGGTGTTCCCGGAAGGCTGTAAGAGTACCTGGCAGAGCGAGTTGTTTCTTAGCTTCAAAAACAGCTGGAAGCAACATGATTTGGGGCCTCTCTCCCCCTTTGGAAACAAAGCAGCCTTTGTGCCTGGCAGCTCTAGGCCAAAGTAGCACACCCAGAGCACAAGTTCTACCTCAGCCAGATCAGGCCTTCCAAGAAACTGCGTCTCACAGGCCTTTCTCTGTCACGTTGCCGGTAGGCTGTGAGAGCACTGTGCAGAGCCAGTTGTTTCTTAGCTTCCCAAAGATTTGGAAGCAAGATGCTTTGGGGACTCTCAGCCCCTTTGGAAACAAGGCGGCCCTTTGGGCCTGGCAGCTCTAGGCCAAAGTAGCACGCCCAGAGCAGGAGTTCTACTTCAGCCAGATCAGGCCTGCCAAGAAACTGCGTTTCACAGGCCTTGGTAAGAGATGTTCCCGGTAGGCTGTGAGAGCACTGTGGAGAGCCAGTTGCTTTAGCTTCCCACAGAGCTGGAAGCAAGATGCCTTGGGGCCTCTCTCTCCCTTTGGACACAAGGCAGCCGTTTGGGCCTGGCAGCTCTAGGCCAATGGAGCACACCCACAGCAGAAGTTCTACTTCAGGCAGATCAGTCCTGCCCAGAAACTGCGTTTCACAGCCCTTGGTAAGAGATGTTCACGGTAGGCTGTGAGAGCACTGGGCAGAACCAGTTGTTTTTTAGCTTCCCAAAGTGCTGGAGGCAAGATGCTTTGGGGCCTCTCTCACCCTTTGGAAACAAGGCAGCCCTTAGGTCCTGGTAGCTCTAGGCCTATGTAGCACAACCAGAACAGAAGTTCTACTTCAGCCAGGTCAGGCCTGCCAAGAAACTGCGTTTCACAGGCCTTTCAAAGAGATGTTCTCTTAGGCTGTAAGAGCACTGGGCAGAGCCAGCTGTTTCTTAGCTTCCCGAAGAGCTGGGAGCAAGATGCTTTGGGTCCACTCTCCGTCTTTGGAAACAAGGCAGCCCTTTGGGCCTGGCAGCTCTAGGGCAATGGAGCACACCCAGAGCAGAAGTTCTACTTCAGCCAGATCAGGCCTGCCAGGAAACTGCGTTTCACAGGCCTTGGTAAGAGATGTTCCCGGTAGGCCGTAAGAGCACTGGGCAGAGCCAGTTGTTTCTTACCTTCCTGAAAAGCTGGAAGCAAGATGCTTGGGACCCCTCTGCCCGTTTGGGAACAAGGCAGCCTTTTGGGTCGGGAAGCTCTAGGCCAATGGAGCACACGCAGAGCAGGAGTTCTACTTCAGCCTGATCAGGCCTGCAAAGAAACAGCGTTTGACAGGCCTTGGTAAGAGATGTTCGCGGTAGGTGTAAGAGCACTGGGCAGAGCCAGTTGTTTCTTAGCTTCGCAAAGACCGGGAAGCAAGATGCTTTGGGCCTCTCTGCCCCTTGGAAACAGGGCAGCACTTTGGGCCTGGCAGCTCTAGGGCAATGGAGCACACCCAGAGCCGGAGTTCTACTTCAGCCAGATGAGGCCTGCCAAGAAACTGCGTTTCACAGGCCTTTCAAAGACATGTTCCCGGTAGGCTGTAAGAGCACGGGGCAGAGCGAGTTGGTTCTTAGCTTCCCAGAGAGCTGGAAGCAAGATGCTTTGGGGCCTCTCTGCCCCTTTGGAAACAAGGCAGCACCTTGGGCCTGGCAGCTCTAGGGCAATGGAGCACACCCAGAGCAGAAGTTCTACTTCAGCCAAATCAGGCCTGCCAGGAAACGGCGTTTCACAGGCCTTGGTAAGAGATGTTCCCGGTAGGCTGTAAGAGCACTGGGCAACGCCAGATGTTTCTTAGCTTCCCGAAGAGCTGGAAGCAAGAAGCTTTGGTGCCACTCTCTCACTTTGGACTCAAGGCAGCCCTTTGGGGCAGGTAGCTCTAGGCCAGTGGAGCACACCCAGAGCAGAAGTTCTACTTGGGCCAGTTCAGGCCACCAACAAACTGCGTTTCACAGGCCTTGGTAAGAGATGTTCCCGGTAGGCTGTAAGAGCACTGGGCAACGCCAGATGTTTCTTAGCTTCCCGAAGAGCTGGAAGCAAGATGCTTTGGGGCCTCTCATCCCCTTTGCAAACAAGGCGGCCCTATGGGCCAGGCAGCTCTAGGCCAATGGAGCACACCCAGAGCAGAAGTTCTACCTCAGCCAGATAAGGCCTGCCAAGAAACTGCGTTTCAAAGGCTTTGGTAAGAGATGTTCCCGGTACTCTGTTAGAGCACTGGGCAGAGCCATTTGTTTCTTAGCTTCCCAAAGAGCTGGAAGCAAGATGCTTTGGGGGCTCCCTGCCCCTTTGCCAACAAGGGCGACCTTTGGGCCTTTCAGCTCTAGGCCAATGGAGCACACCCAGAGCAGAAGTCCTACTTCAGCCAGATCAGGCCTGCCAAGGAACTGCGTTTCAGAGGCCTTTGTATGTGACGTTCCCGGTAGGCTGTGAGAGCACGGTGCAGAGCCAGTTGTTTCCTTGTTTCCCAAACAGCTGGAAGCAAGACGCTTTGGGGCCTCTCTGCCCCTTTGGAAACAAGGCAGCACGTTGGGTCTGGCAGCTCTAGGGCAATGGAGCACAACCAGAGCCGAAGTTCTACTTCTTCCAGATCAGGCCTGCCTAGACAGTGCGTTTCACAGGCCTTGATAAGAGATGTTCTCTTAGGCTATAAGAGCACTGGGCACAGCCAGTTGTTTCTTAGCTTCCCAAGAGGTGGAAGCAAGATGCTTTGGGGCCTCTCTCCCCCTTTGGAAACAAGGCAGCCCTTTGGGCCTTTCAGCTCTAGGGCAATGGAGCACACCCAGAGCAGAAGTTCTACCTCAGCCAGATAAGGCCTGCCAAGAAACTGCGTTTCAAAGGCTTTGGTAAGAGATGTTGCCGGTACTCTGTCAGAGCACTGGGCAGAGACAGTTGTTTCTTAGCTTCCCAAAGAGCTGGAAGCAAGATGCTTTGGGGCCTCTCTGCCCCTTTGCAAACAAGGCATCCCTTTGGGCCTTTCACCTCTAGGCCAATGGAGCACAGCCAGAGCAGAAGTCCTACTTCAGCCAGATCAGGCCTGCCAAGGAACTGCGTTTCAGAGGCCTTTGTATGTGACGTTCCCGGTAGGCTGTGAGAGCACGGTGCAGAGCCAGTTGTTTCCTTGTTTCCCAAACAGCTGGAAGCAAGACGCTTTGGGGCCTCTCTGCCCCTTTGGAAACAAGGCAGCACGTTGGGTCTGGCAGCTCTAGGGCAATGGAGCACAACCAGAGCCGAAGTTCTACTTCTTCCAGATCAGGCCTGCCTAGACAGTGCGTTTCACAGGCCTTGATAAGAGATGTTCTCTTAGGCTATAAGAGCACTGGGCACAGCCAGTTGTTTCTTAGCTTCCCAAGAGGTGGAAGCAAGATGCTTTGGGGCCTCTCTCCCCCTTTGGAAACAAGGCAGCCCTTTGGGCCTTTCAGCTCTAGGGCAATGGAGCACACCCAGAGCAGAAGTTCTACCTCAGCCAGATCAGGCCTGCCAAGAAACTGCTTTTCACAGGCCTTCGTAAGAGGTGTTACCGGAAGGCTGTAAGAGTACCTGGCAGAGCGAGTTGTTTCTTAGCTTCAAAAACAGCTGGAAGCAACATGATTTGGGGCCTCTCTCCCCCTTTGGAAACAAAGCAGCCTTTGTGCCTGGCAGCTCTAGGCCAAAGTAGCACACCCAGAGCACAAGTTCTACCTCAGCCAGATCAGGCCTTCCAAGAAACTGCGTCTCACAGGCCTTTCTCTGTCACGTTGCCGGTAGGCTGTGAGAGCACTGTGCAGAGCCAGTTGTTTCTTAGCTTCCCAAAGATTTGGAAGCAAGATGCTTTGGGGACTCTCAGCCCCTTTGGAAACAAGGCGGCCCTTTGGGCCTGGCAGCTCTAGGCCAAAGTAGCACGCCCAGAGCAGGAGTTCTACTTCAGCCAGATCAGGCCTGCCAAGAAACTGCGTTTCACAGGCCTTGGTAAGAGATGTTCCCGGTAGGCTGTGAGAGCACTGTGGAGAGCCAGTTGCTTTAGCTTCCCACAGAGCTGGAAGCAAGATGCCTTGGGGCCTCTCTCTCCCTTTGGACACAAGGCAGCCGTTTGGGCCTGGCAGCTCTAGGCCAATGGAGCACACCCACAGCAGAAGTTCTACTTCAGGCAGATCAGTCCTGCCCAGAAACTGCGTTTCACAGCCCTTGGTAAGAGATGTTCACGGTAGGCTGTGAGAGCACTGGGCAGAACCAGTTGTTTTTTAGCTTCCCAAAGTGCTGGAGGCAAGATGCTTTGGGGCCTCTCTCACCCTTTGGAAACAAGGCAGCCCTTAGGTCCTGGTAGCTCTAGGCCTATGTAGCACAACCAGAACAGAAGTTCTACTTCAGCCAGGTCAGGCCTGCCAAGAAACTGCGTTTCACAGGCCTTTCAAAGAGATGTTCTCTTAGGCTGTAAGAGCACTGGGCAGAGCCAGCTGTTTCTTAGCTTCCCGAAGAGCTGGGAGCAAGATGCTTTGGGTCCACTCTCCGTCTTTGGAAACAAGGCAGCCCTTTGGGCCTGGCAGCTCTAGGGCAATGGAGCACACCCAGAGCAGAAGTTCTACTTCAGCCAGATCAGGCCTGCCAGGAAACTGCGTTTCACAGGCCTTGGTAAGAGATGTTCCCGGTAGGCTGTAAGAGCACTGGGCAGAGCCAGTTGTTTCTTACCTTCCTGAAAAGCTGGAAGCAAGATGCTTGGGACCCCTCTGCCCGTTTGGGAACAAGGCAGCCTTTTGGGTCGGGAAGCTCTAGGCCAATGGAGCACACGCAGAGCAGGAGTTCTACTTCAGCCTGATCAGGCCTGCAAAGAAACAGCGTTTGACAGGCCTTGGTAAGAGATGTTCGCGGTAGGTGTAAGAGCACTGGGCAGAGCCAGTTGTTTCTTAGCTTCGCAAAGACCGGGAAGCAAGATGCTTTGGGCCTCTCTGCCCCTTGGAAACAGGGCAGCACTTTGGGCCTGGCAGCTCTAGGGCAATGGAGCACACCCAGAGCCGGAGTTCTACTTCAGCCAGATGAGGCCTGCCAAGAAACTGCGTTTCACAGGCCTTTCAAAGACATGTTCCCGGTAGGCTGTAAGAGCACGGGGCAGAGCGAGTTGGTTCTTAGCTTCCCAGAGAGCTGGAAGCAAGATGCTTTGGGGCCTCTCTGCCCCTTTGGAAACAAGGCAGCACCTTGGGCCTGGCAGCTCTAGGGCAATGGAGCACACCCAGAGCAGAAGTTCTACTTCAGCCAAATCAGGCCTGCCAGGAAACGGCGTTTCACAGGCCTTGGTAAGAGATGTTCCCGGTAGGCTGTAAGAGCACTGGGCAACGCCAGATGTTTCTTAGCTTCCCGAAGAGCTGGAAGCGAGAAGCTTTGGTGCCACTCTCTCACTTTGGACTCAAGGCAGCCCTTTGGGGCAGGTAGCTCTAGCCCAGTGGAGCACACCCAGAGCAGAAGTTCTACTTGGGCCAGTTCAGGCCACCAACAAACTGCGTTTCACAGGCCTTGGTAGGAGATGTTCCCGGTAGGCTGTAAGAGCCCTGGGCAACGCCAGATGTTTCTTAGCTTCCCGAAGAGCTGGAAGCAAGATGCTTTGGGGCATCTCATCCCCTTTGCAAACAAGGCGGCCCTATGGGCCAGGCAGCTCTAGGCCAATGGAGCACACCCAGAGCAGAAGTTCTACTTCGGCCAGTTCAGGCCACCAACAAACTGCGTTTCACAGGCCTTGGTAAGAGATGTTCCCGGTAGGCTGTAAGAGCACTGGGCAACGCCAGATGTTTCTTAGCTTCCCGAAGAGCTGGAAGCAAGATGCTTTGGGGCCTCTCATCCCCTTTGCAAACAAGGCCGACCTTTGGGCCAGGCAGCTCTAGGCCAATGGAGCACACCCAGAGCAGAAGTTCTACCTCAGCCAGATAAGGCCTGCCAAGAAACTGCGTTTCAAATGCTTTGGTAAGAGATGTTCCCGCTACTCTGTTAGAGCACTGGGCAGAGCCATTTGTTTCTTAGCTTCCCAAAGAGCTGGAAGCAAGATGCTTTGGGGGCTCCCTGCCCCTTTGCCAACAAGGGCGACCTTTGGGCCTTTCAGCTCTAGGCCAATGGAGCACACCCAGAGCAGAAGTCCTACTTCAGCCAGATCAGGCCTGCCAAGGAACTGCGTTTCAGAGGCCTTTGTATGTGACGTTCCCGGTAGGCTGTGAGAGCACGGTGCAGAGCCAGTTGTTTCCTTGTTTCCCAAACAGCTGGAAGCAAGACGCTTTGGGGCCTCTCTGCCCCTTTGGAAACAAGGCAGCACGTTGGGTCTGGCAGCTCTAGGGCAATGGAGCACAACCAGAGCCGAAGTTCTACTTCTTCCAGATCAGGCCTGCCTAGACAGTGCGTTTCCCAGGCCTTGATAAGAGATGTTCTCTTAGGCTATAAGAGCACTGGGCACAGCCAGTTGTTTCTTAGCTTCCCAAGAGGTGGAAGCAAGATGCTTTGGGGCCTCTCTCCCCCTTTGGAAACAAGGCAGCCCTTTGGGCCTTTCAGCTCTAGGGCAATGGAGCACACCCAGAGCAGAAGATCTACCTCAGCCAGATCAGGCCTGCCAAGAAACTGCTTTTCACAGGCCTTCGTAAGAGGTGTTCCCGGAAGGCTGTAAGAGTACCTGGCAGAGCGAGTTGTTTCTTAGCTTCAAAAACAGCTGGAAGCAACATGATTTGGGGCCTCTCTCCCCCTTTGGAAACAAAGCAGCCTTTGTGCCTGGCAGCTCTAGGCCAAAGTAGCACACCCAGAGCACAAGTTCTACCTCAGCCAGATAAGGCCTGTCAAGAAGCTGCGTTTCACAGGCCTTTGTATGTGACGTTCCCGGTTGGCTTTGAGAGCACTGTGCAGAGCCAGTTGTTTTAGCTTCCCAGAGAGCAGGAAGCAAGATGCTTTGGGGCCTCTCTCACACTTTGGAAATAAAGGCAGCCCTTTGGGCCTTTCAGCTCTAGGGCAATGGAGCACACCCAGAGCAGAAGTTCTACCTCAGCCAGATCAGGCCTGCCAAGAAACTGCTTTTCACAGGCCTTCGTAAGAGGTGTTCCCGGAAGGCTGTAAGAGTACCTGGCAGAGCGAGTTGTTTCTTAGCTTCAAAAACAGCTGGAAGCAACATGATTTGGGGCCTCTCTCCCCCTTTGGAAACAAAGCAGCCTTTGTGCCTGGCAGCTCTAGGCCAAAGTAGCACACCCAGAGCACAAGTTCTACCTCAGCCAGATCAGGCCTTCCAAGAAACTGCGTCTCACAGGCCTTTCTCTGTCACGTTGCCGGTAGGCTGTGAGAGCACTGTGCAGAGCCAGTTGTTTCTTAGCTTCCCAAAGATTTGGAAGCAAGATGCTTTGGGGACTCTCAGCCCCTTTGGAAACAAGGCGGCCCTTTGGGCCTGGCAGCTCTAGGCCAAAGTAGCACGCCCAGAGCAGGAGTTCTACTTCAGCCAGATCAGGCCTGCCAAGAAACTGCGTTTCACAGGCCTTGGTAAGAGATGTTCCCGGTAGGCTGTGAGAGCACTGTGGAGAGCCAGTTGCTTTAGCTTCCCACAGAGCTGGAAGCAAGATGCCTTGGGGCCTCTCTCTCCCTTTGGACACAAGGCAGCCTTTTGGGCCTGGCAGCTCTAGGCCAATGGAGCACACCCACAGCAGAAGTTCTACTTCAGGCAGATCAGTCCTGCCCAGAAACTGCGTTTCACAGCCCTTGGTAAGAGATGTTCACGGTAGGCTGTGAGAGCACTGGGCAGAACCAGTTGTTTTTTAGCTTCCCAAAGTGCTGGAGGCAAGATGCTTTGGGGCCTCTCTCACCCTTTGGAAACAAGGCAGCCCTTAGGTCCTGGTAGCTCTAGGCCTATGTAGCACAACCAGAACAGAAGTTCTACTTCAGCCAGGTCAGGCCTGCCAAGAAACTGCGTTTCACAGGCCTTTCAAAGAGATGTTCTCTTAGGCTGTAAGA
Organism: Equus asinus; assembly: GCF_041296235.1. Classification (NCBI taxonomy): domain Eukaryota; kingdom Metazoa; phylum Chordata; class Mammalia; order Perissodactyla; family Equidae; genus Equus; species Equus asinus. Next base: position 4,380,312 of record NW_027225523.1, read on the forward strand.
GCACTGGGCAGAGCCAGCTGTTTCTTAGCTTCCCGAAGAGCTGGGAGCAAGATGCTTTGGGTCCACTCTCCGTCTTTGGAAACAAGGCAGCCCTTTGGGCCTGGCAGCTCTAGGGCAATGGAGCACACCCAGAGCAGAAGTTCTACTTCAGCCAGATCAGGCCTGCCAGGAAACTGCGTTTCACAGGCCTTGGTAAGAGATGTTCCCGGTAGGCTGTAAGAGCACTGGGCAGAGCCAGTTGTTTCTTACCTTCCTGAAAAGCTGGAAGCAAGATGCTTGGGACCCCTCTGCCCGTTTGGGAACAAGGCAGCCTTTTGGGTCGGGAAGCTCTAGGCCAATGGAGCACACGCAGAGCAGGAGTTCTACTTCAGCCTGATCAGGCCTGCAAAGAAACAGCGTTTGACAGGCCTTGGTAAGAGATGTTCGCGGTAGGTGTAAGAGCACTGGGCAGAGCCAGTTGTTTCTTAGCTTCGCAAAGACCGGGAAGCAAGATGCTTTGGGCCTCTCTGCCCCTTGGAAACAGGGCAGCACTTTGGGCCTGGCAGCTCTAGGGCAATGGAGCACACCCAGAGCCGGAGTTCTACTTCAGCCAGATGAGGCCTGCCAAGAAACTGCGTTTCACAGGCCTTTCAAAGACATGTTCCCGGTAGGCTGTAAGAGCACGGGGCAGAGCGAGTTGGTTCTTAGCTTCCCAGAGAGCTGGAAGCAAGATGCTTTGGGGCCTCTCTGCCCCTTTGGAAACAAGGCAGCACCTTGGGCCTGGCAGCTCTAGGGCAATGGAGCACACCCAGAGCAGAAGTTCTACTTCAGCCAAATCAGGCCTGCCAGGAAACGGCGTTTCACAGGCCTTGGTAAGAGATGTTCCCGGTAGGCTGTAAGAGCACTGGGCAACGCCAGATGTTTCTTAGCTTCCCGAAGAGCTGGAAGCAAGATGCTTTGGGGCCTCTCATCCCCTTTGCAAACAAGGCCGACCTTTGGGCCAGGCAGCTCTAGGCCAATGGAGCACACCCAGAGCAGAAGTTCTACCTCAGCCAGATAAGGCCTGCCAAGAAACTGCGTTTCACAGGCTTTGGTAAGAGATGTTCCCGGTACTCTGTTAGAGCACTGGGCAGAGCCATTTGTTTCTTAGCTTCCCAAAGAGCTGGAAGCAAGATGCTTTGGGGGCTCCCTGCCCCTTTGCCAACAAGGGCGACCTTTGGGCCTTTCAGGTCTAGGCCAATGGAGCACACCCAGAGCAGAAGTCCTACTTCAGCCAGATCAGGCCTGCCAAGGAACTGCGTTTCAGAGGCCTTTGTATGTGACGTTCCCGGTAGGCTGTGAGAGCACGGTGCAGAGCCAGTTGTTTCCTTGTTTCCCAAACAGCTGGAAGCAAGACGCTTTGGGGCCTCTCTGCCCCTTTGGAAACAAGGCAGCACGTTGGGTCTGGCAGCTCTAGGGCAATGGAGCACAACCAGAGCCGAAGTTCTACTTCTTCCAGATCAGGCCTGCCTAGACAGTGCGTTTCCCAGGCCTTGATAAGAGATGTTCTCTTAGGCTATAAGAGCACTGGGCACAGCCAGTTGTTTCTTAGCTTCCCAAGAGGTGGAAGCAAGATGCTTTGGGGCCTCTCTCCCCCTTTGGAAACAAGGCAGCCCTTTGGGCCTTTCAGCTCTAGGGCAATGGAGCACACCCAGAGCAGAAGTTCTACCTCAGCCAGATCAGGCCTGCCAAGAAACTGCTTTTCACAGGCCTTCGTAAGAGGTGTTCCCGGAAGGCTGTAAGAGTACCTGGCAGAGCGAGTTGTTTCTTAGCTTCAAAAACAGCTGGAAGCAACATGATTTGGGGCCTCTCTCCCCCTTTGGAAACAAAGCAGCCTTTGTGCCTGGCAGCTCTAGGCCAAAGTAGCACACCCAGAGCACAAGTTCTAACTCAGCCAGATCAGGCCTTCCAAGAAACTGCGTCTCACAGGCCTTTCTCTGTCACGTTGCCGGTAGGCTGTGAGAGCACTGTGCAGAGCCAGTTGTTTCTTAGCTTCCCAAAGATTTGGAAGCAAGATGCTTTGGGGACTCTCAGCCCCTTTGGAAACAAGGCGGCCCTTTGGGCCTGGCAGCTCTAGGCCAAAGTAGCACGCCCAGAGCAGGAGTTCTACTTCAGCCAGATCAGGCCTGCCAAGAAACTGCGTTTCACAGGCCTTGGTAAGAGATGTTCCCGGTAGGCTGTGAGAGCACTGTGGAGAGCCAGTTGCTTTAGCTTCCCACAGAGCTGGAAGCAAGATGCCTTGGGGCCTCTCTCTCCCTTTGGACACAAGGCAGCCGTTTGGGCCTGGCAGCTCTAGGCCAATGGAGCACACCCACAGCAGAAGTTCTACTTCAGGCAGATCAGTCCTGCCCAGAAACTGCGTTTCACAGCCCTTGGTAAGAGATGTTCACGGTAGGCTGTGAGAGCACTGGGCAGAACCAGTTGTTTTTTAGCTTCCCAAAGTGCTGGAGGCAAGATGCTTTGGGGCCTCTCTCACCCTTTGGAAACAAGGCAGCCCTTAGGTCCTGGTAGCTCTAGGCCTATGTAGCACAACCAGAACAGAAGTTCTACTTCAGCCAGGTCAGGCCTGCCAAGAAACTGCGTTTCACAGGCCTTTCAAAGAGATGTTCTCTTAGGCTGTAAGAGCACTGGGCAGAGCCAGCTGTTTCTTAGCTTCCCGAAGAGCTGGGAGCAAGATGCTTTGGGTCCACTCTCCGTCTTTGGAAACAAGGCAGCCCTTTGGGCCTGGCAGCTCTAGGGCAATGGAGCACACCCAGAGCAGAAGTTCTACTTCAGCCAGATCAGGCCTGCCAGGAAACTGCGTTTCACAGGCCTTGGTAAGAGATGTTCCCGGTAGGCTGTAAGAGCACTGGGCAGAGCCAGTTGTTTCTTACCTTCCTGAAAAGCTGGAAGCAAGATGCTTGGGACCCCTCTGCCCGTTTGGGAACAAGGCAGCCTTTTGGGTCGGGAAGCTCTAGGCCAATGGAGCACACGCAGAGCAGGAGTTCTACTTCAGCCTGATCAGGCCTGCAAAGAAACAGCGTTTGACAGGCCTTGGTAAGAGATGTTCGCGGTAGGTGTAAGAGCACTGGGCAGAGCCAGTTGTTTCTTAGCTTCGCAAAGACCGGGAAGCAAGATGCTTTGGGCCTCTCTGCCCCTTGGAAACAGGGCAGCACTTTGGGCCTGGCAGCTCTAGGGCAATGGAGCACACCCAGAGCCGGAGTTCTACTTCAGCCAGATGAGGCCTGCCAAGAAACTGCGTTTCACAGGCCTTTCAAAGACATGTTCCCGGTAGGCTGTAAGAGCACGGGGCAGAGCGAGTTGGTTCTTAGCTTCCCAGAGAGCTGGAAGCAAGATGCTTTGGGGCCTCTCTGCCCCTTTGGAAACAAGGCAGCACCTTGGGCCTGGCAGCTCTAGGGCAATGGAGCACACCCAGAGCAGAAGTTCTACTTCAGCCAAATCAGGCCTGCCAGGAAACGGCGTTTCACAGGCCTTGGTAAGAGATGTTCCCGGTAGGCTGTAAGAGCACTGGGCAACGCCAGATGTTTCTTAGCTTCCCGAAGAGCTGGAAGCAAGAAGCTTTGGTGCCACTCTCTCACTTTGGACTCAAGGCAGCCCTTTGGGGCAGGTAGCTCTAGGCCAGTGGAGCACACCCAGAGCGGAAGTTCTACTTGGGCCAGTTCAGGCCACCAACAAACTGCGTTTCACAGGCCTTGGTAAGAGATGTTCCCGGTAGGCTGTAAGAGCACTGGGCAACGCCAGATGTTTCTTAGCTTCCCGAAGAGCTGGAAGCAAGATGCTTTGGGGCCTCTCATCCCCTTTGCAAACAAGGCGGCCCTATGGGCCAGGCAGCTCTAGGCCAATGGAGCACACCCAGAGCAGAAGTTCTACTTCGGCCAGTTCAGGCCACCAACAAACTGCGTTTCACAGGCCTTGGTAAGAGATGTTCCCGGTAGGCTGTAAGAGCACTGGGCAACGCCAGATGTTTCTTAGCTTCCCGAAGAGCTGGAAGAAGATGCGTTGGGGCCTCTCATCCCCTTTGCAAACAAGGCCGACCTTTGGGCCAGGCAGCTCTAGGCCAATGGAGCACACCCAGAGCAGAAGTTCTACCTCAGCCAGATAAGGCCTGCCAAGAAACTGCGTTTCAAAGGCTTTGGTAAGAGATGTTCCCGGTACTCTGTTAGAGCACTGGGCAGAGCCATTTGTTTCTTAGCTTCCCAAAGAGCTGGAAGCAAGATGCTTTGGGGGCTCCCTGCCCCTTTGCCAACAAGGGCGACCTTTGGGCCTTTCAGCTCTAGGCCAATGGAGCACACCCAGAGCAGAAGTCCTACTTCAGCCAGATCAGGCCTGCCAAGGAACTGCGTTTCAGAGGCCTTTGTATGTGACGTTCCCGGTAGGCTGTGAGAGCACGGTGCAGAGCCAGTTGTTTCCTTGTTTCCCAAACAGCTGGAAGCAAGACGCTTTGGGGCCTCTCTGCCCCTTTGGAAACAAGGCAGCACGTTGGGTCTGGCAGCTCTAGGGCAATGGAGCACAACCAGAGCCGAAGTTCTACTTCTTCCAGATCAGGCCTGCCTAGACAGTGCGTTTCCCAGGCCTTGATAAGAGATGTTCTCTTAGGCTATAAGAGCACTGGGCACAGCCAGTTGTTTCTTAGCTTCCCAAGAGGTGGAAGCAAGATGCTTTGGGGCCTCTCTCCCCCTTTGGAAACAAGGCAGCCCTTTGGGCCTTTCAGCTCTAGGGCAATGGAGCACACCCAGAGCAGAAGTTCTACCTCAGCCAGATCAGGCCTGCCAAGAAACTGCTTTTCACAGGCCTTCGTAAGAGGTGTTCCCGGAAGGCTGTAAGAGTACCTGGCAGAGCGAGTTGTTTCTTAGCTTCAAAAACAGCTGGAAGCAACATGATTTGGGGCCTCTCTCCCCCTTTGGAAACAAAGCAGCCTTTGTGCCTGGCAGCTCTAGGCCAAAGTAGCACACCCAGAGCACAAGTTCTACCTCAGCCAGATAAGGCCTGTCAAGAAGCTGCGTTTCACAGGCCTTTGTATGTGACGTTCCCGGTTGGCTTTGAGAGCACTGTGCAGAGCCAGTTGTTTTAGCTTCCCAGAGAGCAGGAAGCAAGATGCTTTGGGGCCTCTCTCACACTTTGGAAATAAAGGCAGCCCTTTGGGCCTTTCAGCTCTAGGGCAATGGAGCACACCCAGAGCAGAAGTTCTACCTCAGCCAGATCAGGCCTGCCAAGAAACTGCTTTTCACAGGCCTTCGTAAGAGGTGTTCCCGGAAGGCTGTAAGAGTACCTGGCAGAGCGAGTTGTTTCTTAGCTTCAAAAACAGCTGGAAGCAACATGATTTGGGGCCTCTCTCCCCCTTTGGAAACAAAGCAGCCTTTGTGCCTGGCAGCTCTAGGCCAAAGTAGCACACCCAGAGCACAAGTTCTACCTCAGCCAGATCAGGCCTTCCAAGAAACTGCGTCTCACAGGCCTTTCTCTGTCACGTTGCCGGTAGGCTGTGAGAGCACTGTGCAGAGCCAGTTGTTTCTTAGCTTCCCAAAGATTTGGAAGCAAGATGCTTTGGGGACTCTCAGCCCCTTTGGAAACAAGGCGGCCCTTTGGGCCTGGCAGCTCTAGGCCAAAGTAGCACGCCCAGAGCAGGAGTTCTACTTCAGCCAGATCAGGCCTGCCAAGAAACTGCGTTTCACAGGCCTTGGTAAGAGATGTTCCCGGTAGGCTGTGAGAGCACTGTGGAGAGCCAGTTGCTTTAGCTTCCCACAGAGCTGGAAGCAAGATGCCTTGGGGCCTCTCTCTCCCTTTGGACACAAGGCAGCCTTTTGGGCCTGGCAGCTCTAGGCCAATGGAGCACACCCACAGCAGAAGTTCTACTTCAGGCAGATCAGTCCTGCCCAGAAACTGCGTTTCACAGCCCTTGGTAAGAGATGTTCACGGTAGGCTGTGAGAGCACTGGGCAGAACCAGTTGTTTTTTAGCTTCCCAAAGTGCTGGAGGCAAGATGCTTTGGGGCCTCTCTCACCCTTTGGAAACAAGGCAGCCCTTAGGTCCTGGTAGCTCTAGGCCTATGTAGCACAACCAGAACAGAAGTTCTACTTCAGCCAGGTCAGGCCTGCCAAGAAACTGCGTTTCACAGGCCTTTCAAAGAGATGTTCTCTTAGGCTGTAAGAGCACTGGGCAGAGCCAGCTGTTTCTTAGCTTCCCGAAGAGCTGGGAGCAAGATGCTTTGGGTCCACTCTCCGTCTTTGGAAACAAGGCAGCCCTTTGGGCCTGGCAGCTCTAGGGCAATGGAGCACACCCAGAGCAGAAGTTCTACTTCAGCCAGATCAGGCCTGCCAGGAAACTGCGTTTCACAGGCCTTGGTAAGAGATGTTCCCGGTAGGCTGTAAGAGCACTGGGCAGAGCCAGTTGTTTCTTACCTTCCTGAAAAGCTGGAAGCAAGATGCTTGGGACCCCTCTGCCCGTTTGGGAACAAGGCAGCCTTTTGGGTCGGGAAGCTCTAGGCCAATGGAGCACACGCAGAGCAGGAGTTCTACTTCAGCCTGATCAGGCCTGCAAAGAAACAGCGTTTGACAGGCCTTGGTAAGAGATGTTCGCGGTAGGTGTAAGAGCACTGGGCAGAGCCAGTTGTTTCTTAGCTTCGCAAAGACCGGGAAGCAAGATGCTTTGTGCCTCTCTGCCCCTTGGAAACAGGGCAGCACTTGGGGCCTGGCAGCTCTAGGGCAATGGAGCACACCCAGAGCCGGAGTTCTACTTCAGCCAGATGAGGCCTGCCAGGAAACTGCGTTTCACAGGCCTTTCAAAGACATGTTCCCGGTAGGCTGTAAGAGCACGGGGCAGAGCGAGTTGGTTCTTAGCTTCCCAGAGAGCTGGAAGCAAGATGCTTTGGGGCCTCTCTGCCCCTTTGGAAACAAGGCAGCACCTTGGGCCTGGCAGCTCTAGGGCAATGGAGCACACCCAGAGCAGAAGTTCTACTTCAGCCAAATCAGGCCTGCCAGGAAACGGCGTTTCACAGGCCTTGGTAAGAGATGTTCCCGGTAGGCTGTAAGAGCACTGGGCAACGCCAGATGTTTCTTAGCTTCCCGAAGAGCTGGAAGCAAGAAGCTTTGGTGCCACTCTCTCACTTTGGACTCAAGGCAGCCCTTTGGGGCAGGTAGCTCTAGGCCAGTGGAGCACACCCAGAGCAGAAGTTCTACTTGGGCCAGTTCAGGCCACCAACAAACTGCGTTTCACAGGCCTTGGTAAGAGATGTTCCCGGTAGGCTGTAAGAGCACTGGGCAACGCCAGATGTTTCTTAGCTTCCCGAAGAGCTGGAAGCAAGATGCTTTGGGGCCTCTCATCCCCTTTGCAAACAAGGCGGCCCTATGGGCCAGGCAGCTCTAGGCCAATGGAGCACACCCAGAGCAGAAGTTCTACTTCGGCCAGTTCAGGCCACCAACAAACTGCGTTTCACAGGCCTTGGTAAGAGATGTTCCCGGTAGGCTGTAAGAGCACTGGGCAACGCCAGATGTTTCTTAGCTTCCCGAAGAGCTGGAAGCAAGATGCTTTGGGGTCTCTCATCCCCTTTGCAAACAAGGCCGACCTTTGGGCCAGGCAGCTCTAGGCCAATGGAGCACACCCAGAGCAGAAGTTCTACCTCAGCCAGATAAGGCCTGCCAAGAAACTGCGTTTCAAAGGCTTTGGTAAGAGATGTTCCCGGTACTCTGTTAGAGCACTGGGCAGAGCCATTTGTTTCTTAGCCTCCCAAAGAGCTGGAAGCAAGATGCTTTGGGGGCTCCCTGCCCCTTTGCCAACAAGGGCGACCTTTGGGCCTTTCAGCTCTAGGCCAATGGAGCACACCCAGAGCAGAAGTCCTACTTCAGCCAGATCAGGCCTGCCAAGGAACTGCGTTTCAGAGGCCTTTGTATGTGACGTTCCCGGTAGGCTGTGAGAGCACGGTGCAGAGCCAGTTGTTTCCTTGTTTCCCAAACAGCTGGAAGCAAGACGCTTTGGGGCCTCTCTGCCCCTTTGGAAACAAGGCAGCACGTTGGGTCTGGCAGCTCTAGGGCAATGGAGCACAACCAGAGCCGAAGTTCTACTTCTTCCAGATCAGGCCTGCCTAGACAGTGCGTTTCACAGGCCTTGATAAGAGATGTTCTCTTAGGCTATAAGAGCACTGGGCACAGCCAGTTGTTTCTTAGCTTCCCAAGAGGTGGAAGCAAGATGCTTTGGGGCCTCTCTCCCCCTTTGGAAACAAGGCAGCCCTTTGGGCCTTTCAGCTCTAGGGCAATGGAGCACACCCAGAGCAGAAGTTCTACCTCAGCCAGATCAGGCCTGCCAAGAAACTGCTTTTCACAGGCCTTCGTAAGAGGTGTTCCCGGAAGGCTGTAAGAGTACCTGGCAGAGCGAGTTGTTTCTTAGCTTCAAAAACAGCTGGAAGCAACATGATTTGGGGCCTCTCTCCCCCTTTGGAAACAAAGCAGCCTTTGTGCCTGGCAGCTCTAGGCCAAAGTAGCACACCCAGAGCACAAGTTCTACCTCAGCCAGATAAGGCCTGTCAAGAAGCTGCGTTTCACAGGCCTTTGTATGTGACGTTCCCGGTTGGCTTTGAGAGCACTGTGCAGAGCCAGTTGTTTTAGCTTCCCAGAGAGCAGGAAGCAAGATGCTTTGGGGCCTCTCTCACACTTTGGAAATAAAGGCAGCCCTTTGGGCCTGGCAGCCCTAGGCCAATGGAGTACACCCAGAGCAGAAGTTCTACCTCAGCCAGATCAGGCCTTCCAAGAAACTGCGTCTCACAGGCCTTTCTCTGTCACGTTGCCGGTAGGCTGTGAGAGCACTGTGCAGAGCCAGTTGTTTCTTAGCTTCCCAAAGATTTGGAAGCAAGATGCTTTGGGGACTCTCAGCCCCTTTGGAAACAAGGCGGCCCTTTGGGCCTGGCAGCTCTAGGCCAAAGTAGCACGCCCAGAGCAGGAGTTCTACTTCAGCCAGATCAGGCCTGCCAAGAAACTGCGTTTCACAGGCCTTGGTAAGAGATGTTCCCGGTAGGCTGTGAGAGCACTGTGGAGAGCCAGTTGCTTTAGCTTCCCACAGAGCTGGAAGCAAGATGCCTTGGGGCCTCTCTCTCCCTTTGGACACAAGGCAGCCGTTTGGGCCTGGCAGCTCTAGGCCAATGGAGCACACCCACAGCAGAAGTTCTACTTCAGGCAGATCAGTCCTGCCCAGAAACTGCGTTTCACAGCCCTTGGTAAGAGATGTTCACGGTAGGCTGTGAGAGCACTGGGAAGAACCAGTTGTTTTTTAGCTTCCCAAAGTGCTGGACTCAAGATGCTTTGGGGCCTCTCTCACCCTTTGGAAACAAGGCAGCCCTTAGGTCCTGGTAGCTCTAGGCCTATGTAGCACAACCAGAACAGAAGTTCTACTTCAGCCAGGTCAGGCCTGCCAAGAAACTGCGTTTCACAGGCCTTTCAAAGAGATGTTCTCTTAGGCTGTAAGAGCACTGGGCAGAGCCAGCTGTTTCTTAGCTTCCCGAAGAGCTGGGAGCAAGATGCTTTGGGTCCACTCTCCGTCTTTGGAAACAAGGCAGCCCTTTGGGCCTGGCAGCTCTAGGGCAATGGAGCACACCCAGAGCAGAAGTTCTACTTCAGCCAGATCAGGCCTGCCAGGAAACTGCGTTTCACAGGCCTTGGTAAGAGATGTTGCCGGTAGGCTGTAAGAGCAATGGGCAGAGCCAGTTGTTTCTTACCTTCCTGAAAAGCTGGAAGCAAGATGCTTGGGACCCCTCTGCCCGCTTGGGAACAAGGCAGCCTTTTGGGTCGGGAAGCTCTAGGCCAATGGAGCACACGCAGAGCAGGAGTTCTACTTCAGCCTGATCAGGCCTGCAAAGAAACAGCGTTTGACAGGCCTTGGTAAGAGATGTTCGCGGTAGGTGTAAGAGCACTGGGCAGAGCCAGTTGTTTCTTAGCTTCGCAAAGACCGGGAAGCAAGATGCTTTGGGCCTCTCTGCCCCTTGGAAACAGGGCAGCACTTTGGGCCTGGCAGCTCTAGGGCAATGGAGCACACCCAGAGCCGGAGTTCTACTTCAGCCAGATGAGGCCTGCCAAGAAACTGCGTTTCACAGGCCTTTCAAAGACATGTTCCCGGTAGGCTGTAAGAGCACGGGGCAGAGCGAGTTGGTTCTTAGCTTCCCAGAGAGCTGGAAGCAAGATGCTTTGGGGCCTCTCTGCCCCTTTGGAAACAAGGCAGCACCTTGGGCCTGGCAGCTCTAGGGCAATGGAGCACACCCAGAGCAGAAGTTCTACTTCAGCCAAATCAGGCCTGCCAGGAAACGGCGTTTCACAGGCCTTGGTAAGAGATGTTCCCGGTAGGCTGTAAGAGCACTGGGCAACGCCAGATGTTTCTTAGCTTCCCTAAGAGCTGGAAGCAAGAAGCTTTGGTGCCACTCTCTCACTTTGGACTCAAGGCAGCCCTTTGGGGCAGGTAGCTCTAGGCCAGTGGAGCACACCCAGAGCAGAAGTTCTACTTGGGCCAGTTCAGGCCACCAACAAACTGCGTTTCACAGGCCTTGGTAAGAGATGTTCCCGGTAGGCTGTAAGAGCACTGGGCAACGCCAGATGTTTCTTAGCTTCCCGAAGAGCTGGAAGCAAGATGCTTTGGGGCCTCTCATCCCCTTTGCAAACAAGGCCGACCTTTGGGCCAGGCAGCTCTAGGCCAATGGAGCACACCCAGAGCAGAAGTTCTACCTCAGCCAGATAAGGCCTGCCAAGAAACTGCGTTTCAAAGGCTTTGGTAAGAGATGTTCCCGGTACTCTGTTAGAGCACTGGGCAGAGCCATTTGTTTCTTAGCTTCCCAAAGAGCTGGAAGCAAGATGCTTTGGGGGCTCCCTGCCCCTTTGCCAACAAGGGCGACCTTTGGGCCTTTCAGCTCTAGGCCAATGGAGCACACCCAGAGCAGAAGTCCTACTTCAGCCAGATCAGGCCTGCCAAGGAACTGCGTTTCAGAGGCCTTTGTATGTGACGTTCCCGGTAGGCTGTGAGAGCACGGTGCAGAGCCAGTTGTTTCCTTGTTTCCCAAACAGCTGGAAGCAAGACGCTTTGGGGCCTCTCTGCCCCTTTGGAAACAAGGCAGCACGTTGGGTCTGGCAGCTCTAGGGCAATGGAGCACAACCAGAGCCGAAGTTCTACTTCTTCCAGATCAGGCCTGCCTAGACAGTGCGTTTCCCAGGCCTTGATAAGAGATGTTCTCTTAGGCTATAAGAGCACTGGGCACAGCCAGTTGTTTCTTAGCTTCCCAAGAGGTGGAAGCAAGATGCTTTGGGGCCTCTCTCCCCCTTTGGAAACAAGGCAGCCCTTTGGGCCTTTCAGCTCTAGGGCAATGGAGCACACCCAGAGCAGAAGTTCTACCTCAGCCAGATCAGGCCTGCCAAGAAACTGCTTTTCACAGGCCTTCGTAAGAGGTGTTCCCGGAAGGCTGTAAGAGTACCTGGCAGAGCGAGTTGTTTCTTAGCTTCAAAAACAGCTGGAAGCAACATGATTTGGGGCCTCTCTCCCCCTTTGGAAACAAAGCAGCCTTTGTGCCTGGCAGCTCTAGGCCAAAGTAGCACACCCAGAGCACAAGTTCTACCTCAGCCAGATCAGGCCTTCCAAGAAACTGCGTCTCACAGGCCTTTCTCTGTCACGTTGCCGGTAGGCTGTGAGAGCACTGTGCAGAGCCAGTTGTTTTAGCTTCCCAGAGAGCAGGAAGCAAGATGCTTTGGGGCCTCTCTCACACTTTGGAAATAAAGGCAGCCCTTTGGGCCTGGCAGCCCTAGGCCAATGGAGTACACCCAGAGCAGAAGTTCTACCTCAGCCAGATCAGGCCTTCCAAGAAACTGCGTCTCACAGGCCTTTCTCTGTCACGTTGCCGGTAGGCTGTGAGAGCACTGTGCAGAGCCAGTTGTTTCTTAGCTTCCCAAAGATTTGGAAGCAAGATGCTTTGGGGACTCTCAGCCCCTTTGGAAACAAGGCGGCCCTTTGGGCCTGGCAGCTCTAGGCCAAAGTAGCACGCCCAGAGCAGGAGTTCTACTTCAGCCAGATCAGGCCTGCCAAGAAACTGCGTTTCACAGGCCTTGGTAAGAGATGTTCCCGGTAGGCTGTGAGAGCACTGTGGAGAGCCAGTTGCTTTAGCTTCCCACAGAGCTGGAAGCAAGATGCCTTGGGGCCTCTCTCTCCCTTTGGACACAAGGCAGCCGTTTGGGCCTGGCAGCTCTAGGCCAATGGAGCACACCCACAGCAGAAGTTCTACTTCAGGCAGATCAGTCCTGCCCAGAAACTGCGTTTCACAGCCCTTGGTAAGAGATGTTCACGGTAGGCTGTGAGAGCACTGGGCAGAACCAGTTGTTTTTTAGCTTCCCAAAGTGCTGGAGGCAAGATGCTTTGGGGCCTCTCTCACCCTTTGGAAACAAGGCAGCCCTTAGGTCCTGGTAGCTCTAGGCCTATGTAGCACAACCAGAACAGAAGTTCTACTTCAGCCAGGTCAGGCCTGCCAAGAAACTGCGTTTCACAGGCCTTTCAAAGAGATGTTCTCTTAGGCTGTAAGAGCACTGGGCAGAGCCAGCTGTTTCTTAGCTTCCCGAAGAGCTGGGAGCAAGATGCTTTGGGTCCACTCTCCGTCTTTGGAAACAAGGCAGCCCTTTGGGCCTGGCAGCTCTAGGGCAATGGAGCACACCCAGAGCAGAAGTTCTACTTCAGCCAGATCAGGCCTGCCAGGAAACTGCGTTTCACAGGCCTTGGTAAGAGATGTTCCCGGTAGGCTGTAAGAGCACTGGGCAGAGCCAGTTGTTTCTTACCTTCCTGAAAAGCTGGAAGCAAGATGCTTGGGACCCCTCTGCCCGTTTGGGAACAAGGCAGCCTTTTGGGTCGGGAAGCTCTAGGCCAATGGAGCACACGCAGAGCAGGAGTTCTACTTCAGCCTGATCAGGCCTGCAAAGAAACAGCGTTTGACAGGCCTTGGTAAGAGATGTTCCCGGTAGGTGAAAGAGCACTGGGCTGAGCCACTTGTTTCTTAGCTTCGCAAAGACCGGGAAGCAAGATGCTTTGGGCCTCTCTGCCCCTTGGAAACAGGGCAGCACTTTGGGCCTGGCAGCTCTAGGGCAATGGAGCACACCCAGAGCCGGAGTTCTACTTCAGCCAGATGAGGCCTGCCAAGAAACTGCGTTTCACAGGCCTTTCAAAGACATGTTCCCGGTAGGCTGTAAGAGCACGGGGCAGAGCGAGTTGGTTCTTAGCTTCCCAGAGAGCTGGAAGCAAGATGCTTTGGGGCCTCTCATCCCCTTTGCAAACAAGGCCGACCTTTGGGCCAGGCAGCTCTAGGCCAATGGAGCACACCCAGAGCAGAAGTTCTACTTCGGCCAGTTCAGGCCTCCAACAAACTGCGTTTCACAGGCCTTGGTAAGAGATGTTCCCGGTAGGCTGTAAGAGCCCTGGGCAACGCCAGATGTTTCTTAGCTTCCCGAAGAGCTGGAAGCAAGATGCTTTGGGGCCTCTCATCCCCTTTGCAAACAAGGCCGACCTTTGGGCCAGGCAGCTCTAGGCCAATGGAGCACACCCAGAGCAGAAGTTCTACCTCAGCCAGATAAGGCCTGCCAAGAAACTGCGTTTCAAAGGCTTTGGTAAGAGATGTTCCCGGTACTCTGTTAGAGCACTGGGCAGAGCCATTTGTTTCTTAGCTTCCCAAAGAGCTGGAAGCAAGATGCTTTGGGGGCTCCCTGCCCCTTTGCCAACAAGGGCGACCTTTGGGCCTTTCAGCTCTAGGCCAATGGAGCACACCCAGAGCAGAAGTCCTACTTCAGCCAGATCAGGCCTGCCAAGGAACTGCGTTTCAGAGGCCTTTGTATGTGACGTTCCCGGTAGGCTGTGAGAGCACGGTGCAGAGCCAGTTGTTTCCTTGTTTCCCAAACAGCTGGAAGCAAGACGCTTTGGGGCCTCTCTGCCCCTTTGGAAACAAGGCAGCACGTTGGGTCTGGCAGCTCTAGGGCAATGGAGCACAACCAGAGCCGAAGTTCTACTTCTTCCAGATCAGGCCTGCCTAGACAGTGCGTTTCCCAGGCCTTGATAAGAGATGTTCTCTTAGGCTATAAGAGCACTGGGCACAGCCAGTTGTTTCTTAGCTTCCCAAGAGGTGGAAGCAAGATGCTTTGGGGCCTCTCTCCCCCTTTGGAAACAAGGCAGCCCTTTGGGCCTTTCAGCTCTAGGGCAATGGAGCACACCCAGAGCAGAAGTTCTACCTCAGCCAGATCAGGCCTGCCAAGAGACTGCTTTTCACAGGCCTTCGTAAGAGGTGTTCCCGGAAGGCTGTAAGAGTACCTGGCAGAGCGAGTTGTTTCTTAGCTTCAAAAACAGCTGGAAGCAACATGATTTGGGGCCTCTCTCCCCCTTTGGAAACAAAGCAGCCTTTGTGCCTGGCAGCTCTAGGCCAAAGTAGCACACCCAGAGCACAAGTTCTACCTCAGCCAGATAAGGCCTGTCAAGAAGCTGCGTTTCACAGGCCTTTGTATGTGACGTTCCCGGTTGGCTTTGAGAGCACTGTGCAGAGCCAGTTGTTTTAGCTTCCCAGAGAGCAGGAAGCAAGATGCTTTGGGGCCTCTCTCACACTTTGGAAATAAAGGCAGCCCTTTGGGCCTGGCAGCCCTAGGCCAATGGAGTACACCCAGAGCAGAAGTTCTACCTCAGCCAGATCAGGCCTTCCAAGAAACTGCGTCTCACAGGCCTTTCTCTGTCACGTTGCCGGTAGGCTGTGAGAGCACTGTGCAGAGCCAGTTGTTTCTTAGCTTCCCAAAGATTTGGAAGCAAGATGCTTTGGGGACTCTCAGCCCCTTTGGAAACAAGGCGGCCCTTTGGGCCTGGCAGCTCTAGGCCAAAGTAGCACGCCCAGAGCAGGAGTTCTACTTCAGCCAGATCAGGCCTGCCAAGAAACTGCGTTTCACAGGCCTTGGTAAGAGATGTTCCCGGTAGGCTGTGAGAGCACTGTGGAGAGCCAGTTGCTTTAGCTTCCCACAGAGCTGGAAGCAAGATGCCTTGGGGCCTCTCTCTCCCTTTGGACACAAGGCAGCCGTTTGGGCCTGGCAGCTCTAGGCCAATGGAGCACACCCACAGCAGAAGTTCTACTTCAGGCAGATCAGTCCTGCCCAGAAACTGCGTTTCACAGCCCTTGGTAAGAGATGTTCACGGTAGGCTGTGAGAGCACTGGGCAGAACCAGTTGTTTTTTAGCTTCCCAAAGTGCTGGAGGCAAGATGCTTTGGGGCCTCTCTCACCCTTTGGAAACAAGGCAGCCCTTAGGTCCTGGTAGCTCTAGGCCTATGTAGCACAACCAGAACAGAAGTTCTACTTCAGCCAGGTCAGGCCTGCCAAGAAACTGCGTTTCACAGGCCTTGGTAAGAGATGTTCCCGGTAGGCTGTAAGAGCACTGGGCAGAGCCAGCTGTTTCTTAGCTTCCCGAAGAGCTGGGAGCAAGATGCTTTGGGTCCACTCTCCGTCTTTGGAAACAAGGCAGCCCTTTGGGCCTGGCAGCTCTAGGGCAATGGAGCACACCCAGAGCAGAAGTTCTACTTCAGCCAGATCAGGCCTGCCAGGAAACTGCGTTTCACAGGCCTTGGTAAGAGATGTTCCCGGTAGGCTGTAAGAGCACTGGGCAGAGCCAGTTGTTTCTTACCTTCCTGAAAAGCTGGAAGCAAGATGCTTGGGACCCCTCTGCCCGTTTGGGAACAAGGCAGCCTTTTGGGTCGGGAAGCTCTAGGCCAATGGAGCACACGCAGAGCAGGAGTTCTACTTCAGCCTGATCAGGCCTGCAAAGAAACAGCGTTTGACAGGCCTTGGTAAGAGATGTTCGCGGTAGGTGTAAGAGCACTGGGCAGAGCCAGTTGTTTCTTAGCTTCGCAAAGACCGGGAAGCAAGATGCTTTGGGCCTCTCTGCCCCTTGGAAACAGGGCAGCACTTTGGGCCTGGCAGCTCTAGGGCAATGGAGCACACCCAGAGCCGGAGTTCTACTTCAGCCAGATGAGGCCTGCCAAGAAACTGCGTTTCACAGGCCTTTCAAAGACATGTTCCCGGTAGGCTGTAAGAGCACGGGGCAGAGCGAGTTGGTTCTTAGCTTCCCAGAGAGCTGGAAGCAAGATGCTTTGGGGCCTCTCTGCCCCTTTGGAAACAAGGCAGCACCTTGGGCCTGGCAGCTCTAGGGCAATGGAGCACACCCAGAGCAGAAGTTCTACTTCAGCCAAATCAGGCCTGCCAGGAAACGGCGTTTCACAGGCCTTGGTAAGAGATGTTCCCGGTAGGCTGTAAGAGCACTGGGCAACGCCAGATGTTTCTTAGCTTCCCGAAGAGCTGGAAGCAAGAAGCTTTGGTGCCACTCTCTCACTTTGGACTCAAGGCAGCCCTTTGGGGCAGGTAGCTCTAGGCCAGTGGAGCACACCCAGAGCAGAAGTTCTACTTGGGCCAGTTCAGGCCACCAACAAACTGCGTTTCACAGGCCTTGGTAAGAGATGTTCCCGGTAGGCTGTAAGAGCACTGGGCAACGCCAGATGTTTCTTAGCTTCCCGAAGAGCTGGAAGCAAGATGCTTTGGGGCCTCTCATCCCCTTTGTAAACAAGGCGGCCCTATGGGCCAGGCAGCTCTAGGCCAATGGAGCACACCCAGAGCAGAAGTTCTACTTCGGCCAGTTCAGGCCACCAACAAACTGCGTTTCACAGGCCTTGGTAAGAGATGTTCCCGGTAGGCTGTAAGAGCACTGGGCAACGCCAGATGTTTCTTAGCTTCCCGAAAAGCTGGAAGCAAGATGCTTTGGGGCCTCTCATCCCCTTTGCAAACAAGGCCGACCTTTGGGCCAGGCAGCTCTAGGCCAATGGAGCACACCCAGAGCAGAAGTTCTACCTCAGCCAGATAAGGCCTGCCAAGAAACTGCGTTTCAAAGGCTTTGGTAAGAGATGTTCCCGGTACTCTGTTAGAGCACTGGGCAGAGCCATTTGTTTCTTAGCTTCCCAAAGAGCTGGAAGCAAGATGCTTTGGGGGCTCCCTGCCCCTTTGCCAACAAGGGCGACCTTTGGGCCTTTCAGCTCTCGGCCAATGGAGCACACCCAGAGCAGAAGTCCTACTTCAGCCAGATCAGGCCTGCCAAGGAACTGCGTTTCAGAGGCCTTTGTATGTGACGTTCCCGGTAGGCTGTGAGAGCACGGTGCAGAGCCAGTTGTTTCCTTGTTTCCCAAACAGCTGGAAGCAAGACGCTTTGGGGCCTCTCTGCCCCTTTGGAAACAAGGCAGCACGTTGGGTCTGGCAGCTCTAGGGCAATGGAGCACAACCAGAGCCGAAGTTCTACTTCTTCCAGATCAGGCCTGCCTAGACAGTGCGTTTCACAGGCCTTGATAAGAGATGTTCTCTTAGGCTATAAGAGCACTGGGCACAGCCAGTTGTTTCTTAGCTTCCCAAGAGGTGGAAGCAAGATGCTTTGGGGCCTCTCTCCCCCTTTGGAAACAAGGCAGCCCTTTGGGCCTTTCAGCTCTAGGGCAATGGAGCACACCCAGAGCAGAAGTTCTACCTCAGCCAGATCAGGCCTGCCAAGAAACTGCTTTTCACAGGCCTTCGTAAGAGGTGTTCCCGGAAGGCTGTAAGAGTACCTGGCAGAGCGAGTTGTTTCTTAGCTTCAAAAACAGCTGGAAGCAACATGATTTGGGGCCTCTCTCCCCCTTTGGAAACAAAGCAGCCTTTGTGCCTGGCAGCTCTAGGCCAAAGTAGCACACCCAGAGCACAAGTTCTACCTCAGCCAGATAAGGCCTGTCAAGAAGCTGCGTTTCACAGGCCTTTGTATGTGACGTTCCCGGTTGGCTTTGAGAGCACTGTGCAGAGCCAGTTGTTTTAGCTTCCCAGAGAGCAGGAAGCAAGATGCTTTGGGGCCTCTCTCACACTTTGGAAATAAAGGCAGCCCTTTGGGCCTGGCAGCCCTAGGCCAATGGAGTACACCCAGAGCAGAAGTTCTACCTCAGCCAGATCAGGCCTTCCAAGAAACTGCGTCTCACAGGCCTTTCTCTGTCACGTTGCCGGTAGGCTGTGAGAGCACTGTGCAGAGCCAGTTGTTTCTTAGCTTCCCAAAGATTTGGAAGCAAGATGCTTTGGGGACTCTCAGCCCCTTTGGAAACAAGGCGGCCCTTTGGGCCTGGCAGCTCTAGGCCAAAGTAGCACGCCCAGAGCAGGAGTTCTACTTCAGCCAGATCAGGCCTGCCAAGAAACTGCGTTTCACAGGCCTTGGTAAGAGATGTTCCCGGTAGGCTGTGAGAGCACTGTGGAGAGCCAGTTGCTTTAGCTTCCCACAGAGCTGGAAGCAAGATGCCTTGGGGCCTCTCTCTCCCTTTGGACACAAGGCAGCCGTTTGGGCCTGGCAGCTCTAGGCCAATGGAGCACACCCACAGCAGAAGTTCTACTTCAGGCAGATCAGTCCTGCCCAGAAACTGCGTTTCACAGCCCTTGGTAAGAGATGTTC
Source organism: Equus asinus (assembly GCF_041296235.1). NCBI lineage: Eukaryota > Metazoa > Chordata > Mammalia > Perissodactyla > Equidae > Equus > Equus asinus. The sequence goes on from NW_027225523.1 coordinate 4,398,787, forward strand.
ACGGTGGGCTGTGAGAGCACTGGGCAGAACCAGTTGTTTTTTAGCTTCCCAAAGTGCTGGAGGCAAGATGCTTTGGGGCCTCTCTCACCCTTTGGAAACAAGGCAGCCCTTAGGTCCTGGTAGCTCTAGGCCTATGTAGCACAACCAGAACAGAAGTTCTACTTCAGCCAGGTCAGGCCTGCCAAGAAACTGCGTTTCACAGGCCTTGGTAAGAGATGTTCCCGGTAGGCTGTAAGAGCACTGGGCAGAGCCAGCTGTTTCTTAGCTTCCCGAAGAGCTGGGAGCAAGATGCTTTGGGTCCACTCTCCGTCTTTGGAAACAAGGCAGCCCTTTGGGCCTGGCAGCTCTAGGGCAATGGAGCACACCCAGAGCAGAAGTTCTACTTCAGCCAGATCAGGCCTGCCAGGAAACTGCGTTTCACAGGCCTTGGTAAGAGATGTTCCCGGTAGGCTGTAAGAGCACTGGGCAGAGCCAGTTGTTTCTTACCTTCCTGAAAAGCTGGAAGCAAGATGCTTGGGACCCCTCTGCCCGTTTGGGAACAAGGCAGCCTTTTGGGTCGGGAAGCTCTAGGCCAATGGAGCACACGCAGAGCAGGAGTTCTACTTCAGCCTGATCAGGCCTGCAAAGAAACAGCGTTTGACAGGCCTTGGTAAGAGATGTTCGCGGTAGGTGTAAGAGCACTGGGCAGAGCCAGTTGTTTCTTAGCTTCGCAAAGACCGGGAAGCAAGATGCTTTGGGCCTCTCTGCCCCTTGGAAACAGGGCAGCACTTTGGGCCTGGCAGCTCTAGGGCAATGGAGCACACCCAGAGCCGGAGTTCTACTTCAGCCAGATGAGGCCTGCCAAGAAACTGCGTTTCACAGGCCTTTCAAAGACATGTTCCCGGTAGGCTGTAAGAGCACGGGGCAGAGCGAGTTGGTTCTTAGCTTCCCAGAGAGCTGGAAGCAAGATGCTTTGGGGCCTCTCTGCCCCTTTGGAAACAAGGCAGCACCTTGGGCCTGGCAGCTCTAGGGCAATGGAGCACACCCAGAGCAGAAGTTCTACTTCAGCCAAATCAGGCCTGCCAGGAAACGGCGTTTCACAGGCCTTGGTAAGAGATGTTCCCGGTAGGCTGTAAGAGCACTGGGCAACGCCAGATGTTTCTTAGCTTCCCGAAGAGCTGGAAGCAAGAAGCTTTGGTGCCACTCTCTCACTTTGGACTCAAGGCAGCCCTTTGGGGCAGGTAGCTCTAGGCCAGTGGAGCACACCCAGAGCAGAAGTTCTACTTCAGCCAAATCAGGCCTGCCAGGAAACGGCGTTTCACAGGCCTTGGTAAGAGATGTTCCCGGTAGGCTGTAAGAGCACTGGGCAACGCCAGATGTTTCTTAGCTTCCCGAAGAGCTGGAAGCAAGAAGCTTTGGTGCCACTCTCTCACTTTGGACTCAAGGCAGCCCTTTGGGGCAGGTAGCTCTAGGCCAGTGGAGCACACCCAGAGCAGAAGTTCTACTTGGGCCAGTTCAGGCCACCAACAAACTGCGTTTCACAGGCCTTGGTAAGAGATGTTCCCGGTAGGCTGTAAGAGCACTGGGCAACGCCAGATGTTTCTTAGCTTCCCGAAGAGCTGGAAGCAAGATGCTTTGGGGCCTCTCATCCCCTTTGTAAACAAGGCGGCCCTATGGGCCAGGCAGCTCTAGGCCAATGGAGCACACCCAGAGCAGAAGTTCTACTTCGGCCAGTTCAGGCCACCAACAAACTGCGTTTCACAGGCCTTGGTAAGAGATGTTCCCGGTAGGCTGTAAGAGCACTGGGCAACGCCAGATGTTTCTTAGCTTCCCGAAAAGCTGGAAGCAAGATGCTTTGGGGCCTCTCATCCCCTTTGCAAACAAGGCCGACCTTTGGGCCAGGCAGCTCTAGGCCAATGGAGCACACCCAGAGCAGAAGTTCTACCTCAGCCAGATAAGGCCTGCCAAGAAACTGCGTTTCAAAGGCTTTGGTAAGAGATGTTCCCGGTACTCTGTTAGAGCACTGGGCAGAGCCATTTGTTTCTTAGCTTCCCAAAGAGCTGGAAGCAAGATGCTTTGGGGGCTCCCTGCCCCTTTGCCAACAAGGGCGACCTTTGGGCCTTTCAGCTCTCGGCCAATGGAGCACACCCAGAGCAGAAGTCCTACTTCAGCCAGATCAGGCCTGCCAAGGAACTGCGTTTCAGAGGCCTTTGTATGTGACGTTCCCGGTAGGCTGTGAGAGCACGGTGCAGAGCCAGTTGTTTCCTTGTTTCCCAAACAGCTGGAAGCAAGACGCTTTGGGGCCTCTCTGCCCCTTTGGAAACAAGGCAGCACGTTGGGTCTGGCAGCTCTAGGGCAATGGAGCACAACCAGAGCCGAAGTTCTACTTCTTCCAGATCAGGCCTGCCTAGACAGTGCGTTTCACAGGCCTTGATAAGAGATGTTCTCTTAGGCTATAAGAGCACTGGGCACAGCCAGTTGTTTCTTAGCTTCCCAAGAGGTGGAAGCAAGATGCTTTGGGGCCTCTCTCCCCCTTTGGAAACAAGGCAGCCCTTTGGGCCTTTCAGCTCTAGGGCAATGGAGCACACCCAGAGCAGAAGTTCTACCTCAGCCAGATCAGGCCTGCCAAGAAACTGCTTTTCACAGGCCTTCGTAAGAGGTGTTCCCGGAAGGCTGTAAGAGTACCTGGCAGAGCGAGTTGTTTCTTAGCTTCAAAAACAGCTGGAAGCAACATGATTTGGGGCCTCTCTCCCCCTTTGGAAACAAAGCAGCCTTTGTGCCTGGCAGCTCTAGGCCAAAGTAGCACACCCAGAGCACAAGTTCTACCTCAGCCAGATAAGGCCTGTCAAGAAGCTGCGTTTCACAGGCCTTTGTATGTGACGTTCCCGGTTGGCTTTGAGAGCACTGTGCAGAGCCAGTTGTTTTAGCTTCCCAGAGAGCAGGAAGCAAGATGCTTTGGGGCCTCTCTCACACTTTGGAAATAAAGGCAGCCCTTTGGGCCTGGCAGCCCTAGGCCAATGGAGTACACCCAGAGCAGAAGTTCTACCTCAGCCAGATCAGGCCTTCCAAGAAACTGCGTCTCACAGGCCTTTCTCTGTCACGTTGCCGGTAGGCTGTGAGAGCACTGTGCAGAGCCAGTTGTTTCTTAGCTTCCCAAAGATTTGGAAGCAAGATGCTTTGGGGACTCTCAGCCCCTTTGGAAACAAGGCGGCCCTTTGGGCCTGGCAGCTCTAGGCCAAAGTAGCACGCCCAGAGCAGGAGTTCTACTTCAGCCAGATCAGGCCTGCCAAGAAACTGCGTTTCACAGGCCTTGGTAAGAGATGTTCCCGGTAGGCTGTGAGAGCACTGTGGAGAGCCAGTTGCTTTAGCTTCCCACAGAGCTGGAAGCAAGATGCCTTGGGGCCTCTCTCTCCCTTTGGACACAAGGCAGCCGTTTGGGCCTGGCAGCTCTAGGCCAATGGAGCACACCCACAGCAGAAGTTCTACTTCAGGCAGATCAGTCCTGCCCAGAAACTGCGTTTCACAGCCCTTGGTAAGAGATGTTCACGGTGGGCTGTGAGAGCACTGGGCAGAACCAGTTGTTTTTTAGCTTCCCAAAGTGCTGGAGGCAAGATGCTTTGGGGCCTCTCTCACCCTTTGGAAACAAGGCAGCCCTTAGGTCCTGGTAGCTCTAGGCCTATGTAGCACAACCAGAACAGAAGTTCTACTTCAGCCAGGTCAGGCCTGCCAAGAAACTGCGTTTCACAGGCCTTGGTAAGAGATGTTCCCGGTAGGCTGTAAGAGCACTGGGCAGAGCCAGCTGTTTCTTAGCTTCCCGAAGAGCTGGGAGCAAGATGCTTTGGGTCCACTCTCCGTCTTTGGAAACAAGGCAGCCCTTTGGGCCTGGCAGCTCTAGGGCAATGGAGCACACCCAGAGCAGAAGTTCTACTTCAGCCAGATCAGGCCTGCCAGGAAACTGCGTTTCACAGGCCTTGGTAAGAGATGTTCCCGGTAGGCTGTAAGAGCACTGGGCAGAGCCAGTTGTTTCTTACCTTCCTGAAAAGCTGGAAGCAAGATGCTTGGGACCCCTCTGCCCGTTTGGGAACAAGGCAGCCTTTTGGGTCGGGAAGCTCTAGGCCAATGGAGCACACGCAGAGCAGGAGTTCTACTTCAGCCTGATCAGGCCTGCAAAGAAACAGCGTTTGACAGGCCTTGGTAAGAGATGTTCGCGGTAGGTGTAAGAGCACTGGGCAGAGCCAGTTGTTTCTTAGCTTCGCAAAGACCGGGAAGCAAGATGCTTTGGGCCTCTCTGCCCCTTGGAAACAGGGCAGCACTTTGGGCCTGGCAGCTCTAGGGCAATGGAGCACACCCAGAGCCGGAGTTCTACTTCAGCCAGATGAGGCCTGCCAAGAAACTGCGTTTCACAGGCCTTTCAAAGACATGTTCCCGGTAGGCTGTAAGAGCACGGGGCAGAGCGAGTTGGTTCTTAGCTTCCCAGAGAGCTGGAAGCAAGATGCTTTGGGGCCTCTCTGCCCCTTTGGAAACAAGGCAGCACCTTGGGCCTGGCAGCTCTAGGGCAATGGAGCACACCCAGAGCAGAAGTTCTACTTCAGCCAAATCAGGCCTGCCAGGAAACGGCGTTTCACAGGCCTTGGTAAGAGATGTTCCCGGTAGGCTGTAAGAGCACTGGGCAACGCCAGATGTTTCTTAGCTTCCCGAAGAGCTGGAAGCAAGAAGCTTTGGTGCCACTCTCTCACTTTGGACTCAAGGCAGCCCTTTGGGGCAGGTAGCTCTAGGCCAGTGGAGCACACCCAGAGCAGAAGTTCTACTTGGGCCAGTTCAGGCCACCAACAAACTGCGTTTCACAGGCCTTGGTAAGAGATGTTCCCGGTAGGCTGTAAGAGCACTGGGCAACGCCAGATGTTTCTTAGCTTCCCGAAGAGCTGGAAGCAAGATGCTTTGGGGCCTCTCATCCCCTTTGCAAACAAGGCGGCCCTATGGGCCAGGCAGCTCTAGGCCAATGGAGCACACCCAGAGCAGAAGTTCTACTTCGGCCAGTTCAGGCCACCAACAAACTGCGTTTCACAGGCCTTGGTAAGAGATGTTCCCGGTAGGCTGTAAGAGCACTGGGCAACGCCAGATGTTTCTTAGCTTCCCGAAGAGCTGGAAGCAAGATGCTTTGGGGCCTCTCATCCCCTTTGCAAACAAGGCCGACCTTTGGGCCAGGCAGCTCTAGGCCAATGGAGCACACCCAGAGCAGAAGTTCTACCTCAGCCAGATAAGGCCTGCCAAGAAACTGCGTTTCAAAGGCTTTGGTAAGAGATGTTCCCGGTACTCTGTTAGAGCACTGGGCAGAGCCATTTGTTTCTTAGCTTCCCAAAGAGCTGGAAGCAAGATGCTTTGGGGGCTCCCTGCCCCTTTGCCAACAAGGGCGACCTTTGGGCCTTTCAGCTCTAGGCCAATGGAGCACACCCAGAGCAGAAGTTCTACTTCAGGCAGATCAGTCCTGCCCAGAAACTGCGTTTCACAGCCCTTGGTAAGAGATGTTCACGGTGGGCTGTGAGAGCACTGGGCAGAACCAGTTGTTTTTTAGCTTCCCAAAGTGCTGGAGGCAAGATGCTTTGGGGCCTCTCTCACCCTTTGGAAACAAGGCAGCCCTTAGGTCCTGGTAGCTCTAGGCCTATGTAGCACAACCAGAACAGAAGTTCTAGTTCAGCCAGGTCAGGCCTGCCAAGAAACTGCGTTTCACAGGCCTTTCAAAGAGATGTTCTCTTAGGCTGTAAGAGCACTGGGCAGAGCCAGCTGTTTCTTAGCTTCCCAAAGAGCTGGGAGCAAGATGCTTTGGGTCCACTCTCCGTCTTTGGAAACAAGGCAGCCCTTTGGGCCTGGCAGCTCTAGGGCAATGGAGCACACCCAGAGCAGAAGTTCTACTTCAGCCAGATCAGGCCTGCCAGGAAACTGCGTTTCACAGGCCTTGGTAAGAGATGTTCCCGGTAGGCTGTAAGAGCACTGGGCAGAGCCAGTTGTTTCTTACCTTCCTGAAAAGCTGGAAGCAAGATGCTTGGGACCCCTCTGCCCGTTTGGGAACAAGGCAGCCTTTTGGGTCGGGAAGCTCTAGGCCAATGGAGCACACGCAGAGCAGGAGTTCTACTTCAGCCTGATCAGGCCTGCAAAGAAACAGCGTTTGACAGGCCTTGGTAAGAGATGTTCGCGGTAGGTGTAAGAGCACTGGGCAGAGCCAGTTGTTTCTTAGCTTCGCAAAGACCGGGAAGCAAGATGCTTTGGGCCTCTCTGCCCCTTGGAAACAGGGCAGCACTTTGGGCCTGGCAGCTCTAGGGCAATGGAGCACACCCAGAGCCGGAGTTCTACTTCAGCCAGATGAGGCCTGCCAGGAAACTGCGTTTCACAGGCCTTTCAAAGACATGTTCCCGGTAGGCTGTAAGAGCACGGGGCAGAGCGAGTTGGTTCTTAGCTTCCCAGAGAGCTGGAAGCAAGATGCTTTGGGGCCTCTCTGCCCCTTTGGAAACAAGGCAGCACCTTGGGCCTGGCAGCTCTAGGGCAATGGAGCACACCCAGAGCAGAAGTTCTACTTCAGCCAAATCAGGCCTGCCAGGAAACGGCGTTTCACAGGCCTTGGTAAGAGATGTTCCCGGTAGGCTGTAAGAGCACTGGGCAACGCCAGATGTTTCTTAGCTTCCCGAAGAGCTGGAAGCAAGAAGCTTTGGTGCCACTCTCTCACTTTGGACTCAAGGCAGCCCTTTGGGGCAGGTAGCTCTAGGCCAGTGGAGCACACCCAGAGCAGAAGTTCTACTTGGGCCAGTTCAGGCCACCAACAAACTGCGTTTCACAGGCCTTGGTAAGAGATGTTCCCGGTAGGCTGTAAGGGCACTGGGCAACGCCAGATGTTTCTTAGCTTCCCGAAGAGCTGGAAGCAAGATGCTTTGGGGCCTCTCATCCCCTTTGCAAACAAGGCGGCCCTATGGGCCAGGCAGCTCTAGGCCAATGGAGCACACCCAGAGCAGAAGTTCTACTTCGGCCAGTTCAGGCCACCAACAAACTGCGTTTCACAGGCCTTGGTAAGAGATGTTCCCGGTAGGCTGTAAGAGCACTGGGCAACGCCAGATGTTTCTTAGCTTCCCGAAGAGCTGGAAGCAAGATGCTTTGGGGCCTCTCATCCCCTTTGCAAACAAGGCCGACCTTTGGGCCAGGCAGCTCTAGGCCAATGGAGCACACCCAGAGCAGAAGTTCTACCTCAGCCAGATAAGGCCTGCCAAGAAACTGCGTTTCAAAGGCTTTGGTAAGAGATGTTCCCGGTACTCTGTTAGAGCACTGGGCAGAGCCATTTGTTTCTTAGCTTCCCAAAGAGCTGGAAGCAAGATGCTTTGGGGGCTCCCTGCCCCTTTGCCAACAAGGGCGACCTTTGGGCCTTTCAGCTCTAGGCCAATGGAGCACACCCAGAGCAGAAGTTCTACTTCAGGCAGATCAGTCCTGCCCAGAAACTGCGTTTCACAGCCCTTGGTAAGAGATGTTCACGGTGGGCTGTGAGAGCACTGGGCAGAACCAGTTGTTTTTTAGCTTCCCAAAGTGCTGGAGGCAAGATGCTTTGGGGCCTCTCTCACCCTTTGGAAACAAGGCAGCCCTTAGGTCCTGGTAGCTCTAGGCCTATGTAGCACAACCAGAACAGAAGTTCTAGTTCAGCCAGGTCAGGCCTGCCAAGAAACTGCGTTTCACAGGCCTTTCAAAGAGATGTTCTCTTAGGCTGTAAGAGCACTGGGCAGAGCCAGCTGTTTCTTAGCTTCCCAAAGAGCTGGGAGCAAGATGCTTTGGGTCCACTCTCCGTCTTTGGAAACAAGGCAGCCCTTTGGGCCTGGCAGCTCTAGGGCAATGGAGCACACCCAGAGCAGAAGTTCTACTTCAGCCAGATCAGGCCTGCCAGGAAACTGCGTTTCACAGGCCTTGGTAAGAGATGTTCCCGGTAGGCTGTAAGAGCACTGGGCAGAGCCAGTTGTTTCTTACCTTCCTGAAAAGCTGGAAGCAAGATGCTTGGGACCCCTCTGCCCGTTTGGGAACAAGGCAGCCTTTTGGGTCGGGAAGCTCTAGGCCAATGGAGCACACGCAGAGCAGGAGTTCTACTTCAGCCTGATCAGGCCTGCAAAGAAACAGCGTTTGACAGGCCTTGGTAAGAGATGTTCGCGGTAGGTGTAAGAGCACTGGGCAGAGCCAGTTGTTTCTTAGCTTCGCAAAGACCGGGAAGCAAGATGCTTTGGGCCTCTCTGCCCCTTGGAAACAGGGCAGCACTTTGGGCCTGGCAGCTCTAGGGCAATGGAGCACACCCAGAGCCGGAGTTCTACTTCAGCCAGATGAGGCCTGCCAAGAAACTGCATTTCACAGGCCTTTCAAAGACATGTTCCCGGTAGTCTGTAAGAGCACGGGGCAGAGCGAGTTGGTTCTTAGCTTCCCAGAGAGCTGGAAGCAAGATGCTTTGGGGCCTCTCTGCCCCTTTGGAAACAAGGCAGCACCTTGGGCCTGGCAGCTCTAGGGCAATGGAGCACACCCAGAGCAGAAGTTCTACTTCAGCCAAATCAGGCCTGCCAGGAAACGGCGTTTCACAGGCCTTGGTAAGAGATGTTCCCGGTAGGCTGTAAGAGCACTGGGCAACGCCAGATGTTTCTTAGCTTCCCGAAGAGCTGGAAGCGAGAAGCTTTGGTGCCACTCTCTCACTTTGGACTCAAGGCAGCCCTTTGGGGCAGGTAGCTCTAGCCCAGTGGAGCACACCCAGAGCAGAAGTTCTACTTGGGCCAGTTCAGGCCACCAACAAACTGCGTTTCACAGGCCTTGGTAGGAGATGTTCCCGGTAGGCTGTAAGAGCCCTGGGCAACGCCAGATGTTTCTTAGCTTCCCGAAGAGCTGGAAGCAAGATGCTTTGGGGCCTCTCATCCCCTTTGCAAACAAGGCGGCCCTATGGGCCAGGCAGCTCTAGGCCAATGGAGCACACCCAGAGCAGAAGTTCTACTTCGGCCAGTTCAGGCCACCAACAAACTGCGTTTCACAGGCCTTGGTAAGAGATGTTCCCGGTAGGCTGTAAGAGCACTGGGCAACGCCAGATGTTTCTTAGCTTCCCGAAGAGCTGGAAGCAAGATGCTTTGGGGCCTCTCATCCCCTTTGCAAACAAGGCCGACCTTTGGGCCAGGCAGCTCTAGGCCAATGGAGCACACCCAGAGCAGAAGTTCTACCTCAGCCAGATAAGGCCTGCCAAGAAACTGCGTTTCAAATGCTTTGGTAAGAGATGTTCCCGCTACTCTGTTAGAGCACTGGGCAGAGCCATTTGTTTCTTAGCTTCCCAAAGAGCTGGAAGCAAGATGCTTTGGGGGCTCCCTGCCCCTTTGCCAACAAGGGCGACCTTTGGGCCTTTCAGCTCTAGGCCAATGGAGCACACCCAGAGCAGAAGTCCTACTTCAGCCAGATCAGGCCTGCCAAGGAACTGCGTTTCAGAGGCCTTTGTATGTGACGTTCCCGGTAGGCTGTGAGAGCACGGTGCAGAGCCAGTTGTTTCCTTGTTTCCCAAACAGCTGGAAGCAAGACGCTTTGGGGCCTCTCTGCCCCTTTGGAAACAAGGCAGCACGTTGGGTCTGGCAGCTCTAGGGCAATGGAGCACAACCAGAGCCGAAGTTCTACTTCTTCCAGATCAGGCCTGCCTAGACAGTGCGTTTCCCAGGCCTTGATAAGAGATGTTCTCTTAGGCTATAAGAGCACTGGGCACAGCCAGTTGTTTCTTAGCTTCCCAAGAGGTGGAAGCAAGATGCTTTGGGGCCTCTCTCCCCCTTTGGAAACAAGGCAGCCCTTTGGGCCTTTCAGCTCTAGGGCAATGGAGCACACCCAGAGCAGAAGATCTACCTCAGCCAGATCAGGCCTGCCAAGAAACTGCTTTTCACAGGCCTTCGTAAGAGGTGTTCCCGGAAGGCTGTAAGAGTACCTGGCAGAGCGAGTTGTTTCTTAGCTTCAAAAACAGCTGGAAGCAATATGATTTGGGGCCTCTCTCCCCCTTTGGAAGCAAAGCAGCCTTTGTGCCTGGCAGCTCTAGGCCAAAGTAGCACACCCAGAGCACAAGTTCTACCTCAGCCAGATAAGGCCTGTCAAGAAGCTGCGTTTCGCAGGCCTTTGTATGTGACGTTCCCGGTTGGCTTTGAGAGCACTGTGCAGAGCCAGTTGTTTTAGCTTCCCAGAGAGCAGGAAGCAAGATGCTTTGGGGCCTCTCTCACACTTTGGAAATAAAGGCAGCCCTTTGGGCCTGGCAGCCCTAGGCCAATGGAGTACACCCAGAGCACAAGTTCTACCTCAGCCAGATCAGGCCTTCCAAGAAACTGCGTCTCACAGGCCTTTCTCTGTCACGTTGCCGGTAGGCTGTGAGAGCACTGTGCAGAGCCAGTTGTTTCTTAGCTTCCCATAGATTTGGAAGCAAGATGCGTTGGGGACTCTCAGCCCCTTTGGAAACAAGGCGGCCCTTTGGGCCTGGCTGCTCTAGGCCAAAGTAGCACGCCCAGAGCAGGAGTTCTACTTCAGCCAGATCAGGCCTGCCAAGAAACTGCATTTCACAGGCCTTGGTAAGAGATGTTCCCGGTAGGCTGTGAGAGCACTGGGCAGAACCAGTTGTTTTTTAGCTTCCCAAAGTGCTGGAGGCAAGATGCTTTGGGGCCTCTCTCACCCTTTGGAAACAAGGCAGCCCTTAGGTCCTGGTAGCTCTAGGCCTATGTAGCACAACCAGAACAGAAGTTCTACTTCAGCCAGGTCAGGCCTGCCAAGAAACTGCGTTTCACAGGCCTTTCAAAGAGATGTTCTCTTAGGCTGTAAGAGCACTGGGCAGAGCCAGCTGTTTCTTAGCTTCCCGAAGAGCTGGGAGCAAGATGCTTTGGGTCCACTCTCCGTCTTTGGAAACAAGGCAGCCCTTTGGGCCTGGCAGCTCTAGGGCAATGGAGCACACCCAGAGCAGAAGTTCTACTTCAGCCAGATCAGGCCTGCCAGGAAACTGCGTTTCACAGGCCTTGGTAAGAGATGTTCCCGGTAGGCTGTAAGAGCACTGGGCAGAGCCAGTTGTTTCTTACCTTCCTGAAAAGCTGGAAGCAAGATGCTTGGGACCCCTCTGCCCGTTTGGGAACAAGGCAGCCTTTTGGGTCGGGAAGCTCTAGGCCAATGGAGCACACGCAGAGCAGGAGTTCTACTTCAGCCTGATCAGGCCTGCAAAGAAACAGCGTTTGACAGGCCTTGGTAAGAGATGTTCCCGGTAGGTGTAAGAGCACTGGGCAGAGCCAGTTGTTTCTTAGCTTCGCAAAGACCGGGAAGCAAGATGCTTTGGGCCTCTCTGCCCCTTGGAAACAGGGCAGCACTTTGGGCCTGGCAGCTCTAGGGCAATGGAGCACACCCAGAGCCGGAGTTCTACTTCAGCCAGATGAGGCCTGCCAAGAAACTGCGTTTCACAGGCCTTTCAAAGACATGTTCCCGGTAGGCTGTAAGAGCACGGGGCAGAGCGAGTTGGTTCTTAGCTTCCCAGAGAGCTGGAAGCAAGATGCTTTGGGGCCTCTCTCACCCTTTGGAAACAAGGCAGCACCTTGGGCCTGGCAGCTCTAGGGCAATGGAGCACACCCAGAGCAGAAGTTCTACTTCAGCCAAATCAGGCCTGCCAGGAAACGGCGTTTCACAGGCCTTGGTAAGAGATGTTCCCGGTAGGCTGTAAGAGCACTGGGCAACGCCAGATGTTTCTTAGCTTCCCGAAGAGCTGGAAGCAAGAAGCTTTGGTGCCACTCTCTCACTTTGGACTCAAGGCAGCCCTTTGGGGCAGGTAGCTCTAGGCCAGTGGAGCACACCCAGAGCAGAAGTTCTACTTGGGCCAGTTCAGGCCACCAACAAACTGCGTTTCACAGGCCTTGGTAAGAGATGTTCCCGGTAGGCTGTAAGAGCACTGGGCAACGCCAGATGTTTCTTAGCTTCCCGAAGAGCTGGAATCAAGATGCTTTGGGGCCTCTCATCCCCTTTGCAAACAAGGCCGACCTTTGGGCCAGACAGCTCTAGGCCAATGGAGCACACCCAGAGCAGAAGTTCTACCTCAGCCAGATAAGGCCTGCCAAGAAACTGCGTTTCAAAGGCTTTGGTAAGAGATGTTCCCGCTACTCTGTTAGAGCACTGGGCAGAGCCATTTGTTTCTTAGCTTCCCAAAGAGCTGGAAGCAAGATGCTTTGGGGGCTCCCTGCCCCTTTGCCAACAAGGGCGACCTTTGGGCCTTTCAGCTCTAGGCCAATGGAGCACACCCAGAGCAGAAGTCCTACTTCAGCCAGATCAGGCCTGCCAAGGAACTGCGTTTCAGAGGCCTTTGTATGTGACGTTCCCGGTAGGCTGTGAGAGCACGGTGCAGAGCCAGTTGTTTCCTTGTTTCCCAAACAGCTGGAAGCAAGACGCTTTGGGGCCTCTCTGCCCCTTTGGAAACAAGGCAGCACGTTGGGTCTGGCAGCTCTAGGGCAATGGAGCACAACCAGAGCCGAAGTTCTACTTCTTCCAGATCAGGCCTGCCTAGACAGTGCGTTTCCCAGGCCTTGATAAGAGATGTTCTCTTAGGCTATAAGAGCACTGGGCACAGCCAGTTGTTTCTTAGCTTCCCAAGAGGTGGAAGCAAGATGCTTTGGGGCCTCTCTCCCCCTTTGGAAACAAGGCAGCCCTTTGGGCCTTTCAGCTCTAGGGCAATGGAGCACACCCAGAGCAGAAGTTCTACCTCAGCCAGATCAGGCCTGCCAAGAAACTGCTTTTCACAGGCCTTCGTAAGAGGTGTTCCCGGAAGGCTGTAAGAGTACCTGGCAGAGCGAGTTGTTTCTTAGCTTCAAAAACAGCTGGAAGCAACATGATTTGGGGCCTCTCTCCCCCTTTGGAAACAAAGCAGCCTTTGTGCCTGGCAGCTCTAGGCCAAAGTAGCACACCCAGAGCACAAGTTCTACCTCAGCCAGATAAGGCCTGTCAAGAAGCTGCGTTTCACAGGCCTTTGTATGTGACGTTCCCGGTTGGCTTTGAGAGCACTGTGCAGAGCCAGTTGTTTTAGCTTCCCAGAGAGCAGGAAGCAAGATGCTTTGGGGCCTCTCTCACACTTTGGAAATAAAGGCAGCCCTTTGGGCCTGGCAGCCCTAGGCCAATGGAGTACACCCAGAGCAGAAGTTCTACCTCAGCCAGATCAGGCCTTCCAAGAAACTGCGTCTCACAGGCCTTTCTCTGTCACGTTGCCGGTAGGCTGTGAGAGCACTGTGCAGAGCCAGTTGTTTCTTAGCTTCCCAAAGATTTGGAAGCAAGATGCTTTGGGGACTCTCAGCCCCTTTGGAAACAAGGCGGCCCTTTGGGCCTGGCAGCTCTAGGCCAAAGTAGCACGCCCAGAGCAGGAGTTCTACTTCAGCCAGATCAGGCCTGCCAAGAAACTGCGTTTCACAGGCCTTGGTAAGAGATGTTCCCGGTAGGCTGTGAGAGCACTGTGGAGAGCCAGTTGCTTTAGCTTCCCACAGAGCTGGAAGCAAGATGCCTTGGGGCCTCTCTCTCCCTTTGGACACAAGGCAGCCGTTTGGGCCTGGCAGCTCTAGGCCAATGGAGCACACCCACAGCAGAAGTTCTACTTCAGGCAGATCAGTCCTGCCCAGAAACTGCGTTTCACAGCCCTTGGTAAGAGATGTTCACGGTAGGCTGTGAGAGCACTGGGCAGAACCAGTTGTTTTTTAGCTTCCCAAAGTGCTGGAGGCAAGATGCTTTGGGGCCTCTCTCACCCTTTGGAAACAAGGCAGCCCTTAGGTCCTGGTAGCTCTAGGCCTATGTAGCACAACCAGAACAGAAGTTCTACTTCAGCCAGGTCAGGCCTGCCAAGAAACTGCGTTTCACAGGCCTTGGTAAGAGATGTTCCCGGTAGGCTGTAAGAGCACTGGGCAGAGCCAGCTGTTTCTTAGCTTCCCGAAGAGCTGGGAGCAAGATGCTTTGGGTCCACTCTCCGTCTTTGGAAACAAGGCAGCCCTTTGGGCCTGGCAGCTCTAGGGCAATGGAGCACACCCAGAGCAGAAGTTCTACTTCAGCCAGATCAGGCCTGCCAGGAAACTGCGTTTCACAGGCCTTGGTAAGAGATGTTCCCGGTAGGCTGTAAGAGCACTGGGCAGAGCCAGTTGTTTCTTACCTTCCTGAAAAGCTGGAAGCAAGATGCTTGGGACCCCTCTGCCCGTTTGGGAACAAGGCAGCCTTTTGGGTCGGGAAGCTCTAGGCCAATGGAGCACACGCAGAGCAGGAGTTCTACTTCAGCCTGATCAGGCCTGCAAAGAAACAGCGTTTGACAGGCCTTGGTAAGAGATGTTCGCGGTAGGTGTAAGAGCACTGGGCAGAGCCAGTTGTTTCTTAGCTTCGCAAAGACCGGGAAGCAAGATGCTTTGGGCCTCTCTGCCCCTTGGAAACAGGGCAGCACTTTGGGCCTGGCAGCTCTAGGGCAATGGAGCACACCCAGAGCCGGAGTTCTACTTCAGCCAGATGAGGCCTGCCAAGAAACTGCGTTTCACAGGCCTTTCAAAGACATGTTCCCGGTAGGCTGTAAGAGCACGGGGCAGAGCGAGTTGGTTCTTAGCTTCCCAGAGAGCTGGAAGCAAGATGCTTTGGGGCCTCTCTGCCCCTTTGGAAACAAGGCAGCACCTTGGGCCTGGCAGCTCTAGGGCAATGGAGCACACCCAGAGCAGAAGTTCTACTTCAGCCAAATCAGGCCTGCCAGGAAACGGCGTTTCACAGGCCTTGGTAAGAGATGTTCCCGGTAGGCTGTAAGAGCACTGGGCAACGCCAGATGTTTCTTAGCTTCCCGAAGAGCTGGAAGCAAGAAGCTTTGGTGCCACTCTCTCACTTTGGACTCAAGGCAGCCCTTTGGGGCAGGTAGCTCTAGGCCAGTGGAGCACACCCAGAGCAGAAGTTCTACTTGGGCCAGTTCAGGCCACCAACAAACTGCGTTTCACAGGCCTTGGTAAGAGATGTTCCCGGTAGGCTGTAAGAGCACTGGGCAACGCCAGATGTTTCTTAGCTTCCCGAAGAGCTGGAAGCAAGATGCTTTGGGGCCTCTCATCCCCTTTGCAAACAAGGCGGCCCTATGGGCCAGGCAGCTCTAGGCCAATGGAGCACACCCAGAGCAGAAGTTCTACTTCGGCCAGTTCAGGCCACCAACAAACTGCGTTTCACAGGCCTTGGTAAGAGATGTTCCCGGTAGGCTGTAAGAGCACTGGGCAACGCCAGATGTTTCTTAGCTTCCCGAAGAGCTGGAAGCAAGATGCTTTGGGGCCTCTCATCCCCTTTGCAAACAAGGCCGACCTTTGGGCCAGGCAGCTCTAGGCCAATGGAGCACACCCAGAGCAGAAGTTCTACCTCAGCCAGATAAGGCCTGCCAAGAAACTGCGTTTCAAAGGCTTTGGTAAGAGATGTTCCCGGTACTCTGTTAGAGCACTGGGCAGAGCCATTTGTTTCTTAGCTTCCCAAAGAGCTGGAAGCAAGATGCTTTGGGGGCTCCCTGCCCCTTTGCCAACAAGGGCGACCTTTGGGCCTTTCAGCTCTAGGCCAATGGAGCACACCCAGAGCAGAAGTCCTACTTCAGCCAGATCAGGCCTGCCAAGGAACTGCGTTTCAGAGGCCTTTGTATGTGACGTTCCCGGTAGGCTGTGAGAGCACGGTGCAGAGCCAGTTGTTTCCTTGTTTCCCAAACAGCTGGAAGCAAGACGCTTTGGGGCCTCTCTGCCCCTTTGGAAACAAGGCAGCACGTTGGGTCTGGCAGCTCTAGGGCAATGGAGCACAACCAGAGCCGAAGTTCTACTTCTTCCAGATCAGGCCTGCCTAGACAGTGCGTTTCCCAGGCCTTGATAAGAGATGTTCTCTTAGGCTATAAGAGCACTGGGCACAGCCAGTTGTTTCTTAGCTTCCCAAGAGGTGGAAGCAAGATGCTTTGGGGCCTCTCTCCCCCTTTGGAAACAAGGCAGCCCTTTGGGCCTTTCAGCTCTAGGGCAATGGAGCACACCCAGAGCAGAAGTTCTACCTCAGCCAGATCAGGCCTGCCAAGAAACTGCTTTTCACAGGCCTTCGTAAGAGGTGTTCCCGGAAGGCTGTAAGAGTACCTGGCAGAGCGAGTTGTTTCTTAGCTTCAAAAACAGCTGGAAGCAACATGATTTGGGGCCTCTCTCCCCCTTTGGAAACAAAGCAGCCTTTGTGCCTGGCAGCTCTAGGCCAAAGTAGCACACCCAGAGCACAAGTTCTACCTCAGCCAGATCAGGCCTGTCAAGAAGCTGCGTTTCACAGGCCTTTGTATGTGACGTTCCCGGTTGGCTTTGAGAGCACTGTGCAGAGCCAGTTGTTTTAGCTTCCCAGAGAGCAGGAAGCAAGATGCTTTGGGGCCTCTCTCACACTTTGGAAATAAAGGCAGCCCTTTGGGCCTGGCAGCCCTAGGCCAATGGAGTACACCCAGAGCAGAAGTTCTACCTCAGCCAGATCAGGCCTTCCAAGAAACTGCGTCTCACAGGCCTTTCTCTGTCACGTTGCCGGTAGGCTGTGAGAGCACTGTGCAGAGCCAGTTGTTTCTTAGCTTCCCAAAGATTTGGAAGCAAGATGCTTTGGGGACTCTCAGCCCCTTTGGAAACAAGGCGGCCCTTTGGGCCTGGCAGCTCTAGGCCAAAGTAGCACGCCCAGAGCAGGAGTTCTACTTCAGCCAGATCAGGCCTGCCAAGAAACTGCGTTTCACAGGCCTTGGTAAGAGATGTTCCCGGTAGGCTGTGAGAGCACTGTGGAGAGCCAGTTGCTTTAGCTTCCCACAGAGCTGGAAGCAAGATGCCTTGGGGCCTCTCTCTCCCTTTGGACACAAGGCAGCCGTTTGGGCCTGGCAGCTCTAGGCCAATGGAGCACACCCACAGCAGAAGTTCTACTTCAGGCAGATCAGTCCTGCCCAGAAACTGCGTTTCACAGCCCTTGGTAAGAGATGTTCACGGTAGGCTGTGAGAGCACTGGGCAGAACCAGTTGCTTTTTAGCTTCCCAAAGTGCTGGAGGCAAGATGCTTTGGGGCCTCTCTCACCCTTTGGAAACAAGGCAGCCCTTAGGTCCTGGTAGCTCTAGGCCTATGTAGCACAACCAGAACAGAAGTTCTACTTCAGCCAGGTCAGGCCTGCCAAGAAACTGCGTTTCACAGGCCTTTCAAAGAGATGTTCTCTTAGGCTGTAAGAGCACTGGGCAGAGCCAGCTGTTTCTTAGCTTCCCGAAGAGCTGGGAGCAAGATGCTTTGGGTCCACTCTCCGTCTTTGGAAACAAGGCAGCCCTTTGGGCCTGGCAGCTCTAGGGCAATGGAGCACACCCAGAGCAGAAGTTCTACTTCAGCCAGATCAGGCCTGCCAGGAAACTGCGTTTCACAGGCCTTGGTAAGAGATGTTCCCGGTAGGCTGTAAGAGCACTGGGCAGAGCCAGTTGTTTCTTACCTTCCTGAAAAGCTGGAAGCAAGATGCTTGGGACCCCTCTGCCCGTTTGGGAACAAGGCAGCCTTTTGGGTCGGGAAGCTCTAGGCCAATGGAGCACACGCAGAGCAGGAGTTCTACTTCAGCCTGATCAGGCCTGCAAAGAAACAGCGTTTGACAGGCCTTGGTAAGAGATGTTCGCGGTAGGTGTAAGAGCACTGGGCAGAGCCAGTTGTTTCTTAGCTTCGCAAAGACCGGGAAGCAAGATGCTTTGGGCCTCTCTGCCCCTTGGAAACAGGGCAGCACTTTGGGCCTGGCAGCTCTAGGGCAATGGAGCACACCCAGAGCCGGAGTTCTACTTCAGCCAGATGAGGCCTGCCAAGAAACTGCGTTTCACAGGCCTTTCAAAGACATGTTCCCGGTAGGCTGTAAGAGCACGGGGCAGAGCGAGTTGGTTCTTAGCTTCCCAGAGAGCTGGAAGCAAGATGCTTTGGGGCCTCTCTGCCCCTTTGGAAACAAGGCAGCACCTTGGGCCTGGCAGCTCTAGGGCAATGGAGCACACCCAGAGCAGAAGTTCTACTTCAGCCAAATCAGGCCTGCCAGGAAACGGCGTTTCACAGGCCTTGGTAAGAGATGTTCCCGGTAGGCTGTAAGAGCACTGGGCAACGCCAGATGTTTCTTAGCTTCCCGAAGAGCTGGAAGCAAGAAGCTTTGGTGCCACTCTCTCACTTTGGACTCAAGGCAGCCCTTTGGGGCAGGTAGCTCTAGGCCAGTGGAGCACACCCAGAGCAGAAGTTCTACTTGGGCCAGTTCAGGCCACCAACAAACTGCGTTTCACAGGCCTTGGTAAGAGATGTTCCCGGTAGGCTGTAAGAGCACTGGGCAACGCCAGATGTTTCTTAGCTTCCCGAAGAGCTGGAAGCAAGATGCTTTGGGGCCTCTCATCCCCTTTGCAAACAAGGCGGCCCTATGGGCCAGGCAGCTCTAGGCCAATGGAGCACACCCAGAGCAGAAGTTCTACTTCGGCCAG
Source organism: Equus asinus (assembly GCF_041296235.1). Lineage (NCBI taxonomy): Eukaryota > Metazoa > Chordata > Mammalia > Perissodactyla > Equidae > Equus > Equus asinus. The sequence goes on from NW_027225523.1 coordinate 4,417,235, forward strand.
TTCAGGCCACCAACAAACTGCGTTTCACAGGCCTTGGTAAGAGATGTTCCCGGTAGGCTGTAAGAGCACTGGGCAACGCCAGATGTTTCTTAGCTTCCCGAAGAGCTGGAAGCAAGATGCTTTGGGGCCTCTCATCCCCTTTGCAAACAAGGCCGACCTTTGGGCCAGGCAGCTCTAGGCCAATGGAGCACACCCAGAGCAGAAGTTCTACCTCAGCCAGATAAGGCCTGCCAAGAAACTGCGTTTCAAAGGCTTTGGTAAGAGATGTTCCCGGTACTCTGTTAGAGCACTGGGCAGAGCCATTTGTTTCTTAGCTTCCCAAAGAGCTGGAAGCAAGATGCTTTGGGGGCTCCCTGCCCCTTTGCCAACAAGGGCGACCTTTGGGCCTTTCAGCTCTAGGCCAATGGAGCACACCCAGAGCAGAAGTCCTACTTCAGCCAGATCAGGCCTGCCAAGGAACTGCGTTTCAGAGGCCTTTGTATGTGACGTTCCCGGTAGGCTGTGAGAGCACGGTGCAGAGCCAGTTGTTTCCTTGTTTCCCAAACAGCTGGAAGCAAGACGCTTTGGGGCCTCTCTGCCCCTTTGGAAACAAGGCAGCACGTTGGGTCTGGCAGCTCTAGGGCAATGGAGCACAACCAGAGCCGAAGTTCTACTTCTTCCAGATCAGGCCTGCCTAGACAGTGCGTTTCCCAGGCCTTGATAAGAGATGTTCTCTTAGGCTATAAGAGCACTGGGCACAGCCAGTTGTTTCTTAGCTTCCCAAGAGGTGGAAGCAAGATGCTTTGGGGCCTCTCTCCCCCTTTGGAAACAAGGCAGCCCTTTGGGCCTTTCAGCTCTAGGGCAATGGAGCACACCCAGAGCAGAAGTTCTACCTCAGCCAGATCAGGCCTGCCAAGAAACTGCTTTTCACAGGCCTTCGTAAGAGGTGTTCCCGGAAGGCTGTAAGAGTACCTGGCAGAGCGAGTTGTTTCTTAGCTTCAAAAACAGCTGGAAGCAACATGATTTGGGGCCTCTCTCCCCCTTTGGAAACAAAGCAGCCTTTGTGCCTGGCAGCTCTAGGCCAAAGTAGCACACCCAGAGCACAAGTTCTACCTCAGCCAGATCAGGCCTGTCAAGAAGCTGCGTTTCACAGGCCTTTGTATGTGACGTTCCCGGTTGGCTTTGAGAGCACTGTGCAGAGCCAGTTGTTTTAGCTTCCCAGAGAGCAGGAAGCAAGATGCTTTGGGGCCTCTCTCACACTTTGGAAATAAAGGCAGCCCTTTGGGCCTGGCAGCCCTAGGCCAATGGAGTACACCCAGAGCAGAAGTTCTACCTCAGCCAGATCAGGCCTTCCAAGAAACTGCGTCTCACAGGCCTTTCTCTGTCACGTTGCCGGTAGGCTGTGAGAGCACTGTGCAGAGCCAGTTGTTTCTTAGCTTCCCAAAGATTTGGAAGCAAGATGCTTTGGGGACTCTCAGCCCCTTTGGAAACAAGGCGGCCCTTTGGGCCTGGCAGCTCTAGGCCAAAGTAGCACGCCCAGAGCAGGAGTTCTACTTCAGCCAGATCAGGCCTGCCAAGAAACTGCGTTTCACAGGCCTTGGTAAGAGATGTTCCCGGTAGGCTGTGAGAGCACTGTGGAGAGCCAGTTGCTTTAGCTTCCCACAGAGCTGGAAGCAAGATGCCTTGGGGCCTCTCTCTCCCTTTGGACACAAGGCAGCCGTTTGGGCCTGGCAGCTCTAGGCCAATGGAGCACACCCACAGCAGAAGTTCTACTTCAGGCAGATCAGTCCTGCCCAGAAACTGCGTTTCACAGCCCTTGGTAAGAGATGTTCACGGTAGGCTGTGAGAGCACTGGGCAGAACCAGTTGCTTTTTAGCTTCCCAAAGTGCTGGAGGCAAGATGCTTTGGGGCCTCTCTCACCCTTTGGAAACAAGGCAGCCCTTAGGTCCTGGTAGCTCTAGGCCTATGTAGCACAACCAGAACAGAAGTTCTACTTCAGCCAGGTCAGGCCTGCCAAGAAACTGCGTTTCACAGGCCTTTCAAAGAGATGTTCTCTTAGGCTGTAAGAGCACTGGGCAGAGCCAGCTGTTTCTTAGCTTCCCGAAGAGCTGGGAGCAAGATGCTTTGGGTCCACTCTCCGTCTTTGGAAACAAGGCAGCCCTTTGGGCCTGGCAGCTCTAGGGCAATGGAGCACACCCAGAGCAGAAGTTCTACTTCAGCCAGATCAGGCCTGCCAGGAAACTGCGTTTCACAGGCCTTGGTAAGAGATGTTCCCGGTAGGCTGTAAGAGCACTGGGCAGAGCCAGTTGTTTCTTACCTTCCTGAAAAGCTGGAAGCAAGATGCTTGGGACCCCTCTGCCCGTTTGGGAACAAGGCAGCCTTTTGGGTCGGGAAGCTCTAGGCCAATGGAGCACACGCAGAGCAGGAGTTCTACTTCAGCCTGATCAGGCCTGCAAAGAAACAGCGTTTGACAGGCCTTGGTAAGAGATGTTCGCGGTAGGTGTAAGAGCACTGGGCAGAGCCAGTTGTTTCTTAGCTTCGCAAAGACCGGGAAGCAAGATGCTTTGGGCCTCTCTGCCCCTTGGAAACAGGGCAGCACTTTGGGCCTGGCAGCTCTAGGGCAATGGAGCACACCCAGAGCCGGAGTTCTACTTCAGCCAGATGAGGCCTGCCAAGAAACTGCGTTTCACAGGCCTTTCAAAGACATGTTCCCGGTAGGCTGTAAGAGCACGGGGCAGAGCGAGTTGGTTCTTAGCTTCCCAGAGAGCTGGAAGCAAGATGCTTTGGGGCCTCTCTGCCCCTTTGGAAACAAGGCAGCACCTTGGGCCTGGCAGCTCTAGGGCAATGGAGCACACCCAGAGCAGAAGTTCTACTTCAGCCAAATCAGGCCTGCCAGGAAACGGCGTTTCACAGGCCTTGGTAAGAGATGTTCCCGGTAGGCTGTAAGAGCACTGGGCAACGCCAGATGTTTCTTAGCTTCCCGAAGAGCTGGAAGCAAGAAGCTTTGGTGCCACTCTCTCACTTTGGACTCAAGGCAGCCCTTTGGGGCAGGTAGCTCTAGGCCAGTGGAGCACACCCAGAGCAGAAGTTCTACTTGGGCCAGTTCAGGCCACCAACAAACTGCGTTTCACAGGCCTTGGTAAGAGATGTTCCCGGTAGGCTGTAAGAGCACTGGGCAACGCCAGATGTTTCTTAGCTTCCCGAAGAGCTGGAAGCAAGATGCTTTGGGGCCTCTCATCCCCTTTGCAAACAAGGCGGCCCTATGGGCCAGGCAGCTCTAGGCCAATGGAGCACACCCAGAGCAGAAGTTCTACTTCGGCCAGTTCAGGCCACCAACAAACTGCGTTTCACAGGCCTTGGTAAGAGATGTTCCCGGTAGGCTGTAAGAGCACTGGGCAACGCCAGATGTTTCTTAGCTTCCCGAAGAGCTGGAAGCAAGATGCTTTGGGGCCTCTCATCCCCTTTGCAAACAAGGCCGACCTTTGGGCCAGGCAGCTCTAGGCCAATGGAGCACACCCAGAGCAGAAGTTCTACCTCAGCCAGATAAGGCCTGCCAAGAAACTGCGTTTCAAAGGCTTTGGTAAGAGATGTTCCCGGTACTCTGTTAGAGCACTGGGCAGAGCCATTTGTTTCTTAGCTTCCCAAAGAGCTGGAAGCAAGATGCTTTGGGGGCTCCCTGCCCCTTTGCCAACAAGGGCGACCTTTGGGCCTTTCAGCTCTAGGCCAATGGAGCACACCCAGAGCAGAAGTCCTACTTCAGCCAGATCAGGCCTGCCAAGGAACTGCGTTTCAGAGGCCTTTGTATGTGACGTTCCCGGTAGGCTGTGAGAGCACGGTGCAGAGCCAGTTGTTTCCTTGTTTCCCAAACAGCTGGAAGCAAGACGCTTTGGGGCCTCTCTGCCCCTTTGGAAACAAGGCAGCACGTTGGGTCTGGCAGCTCTAGGGCAATGGAGCACAACCAGAGCCGAAGTTCTACTTCTTCCAGATCAGGCCTGCCTAGACAGTGCGTTTCCCAGGCCTTGATAAGAGATGTTCTCTTAGGCTATAAGAGCACTGGGCACAGCCAGTTGTTTCTTAGCTTCCCAAGAGGTGGAAGCAAGATGCTTTGGGGCCTCTCTCCCCCTTTGGAAACAAGGCAGCCCTTTGGGCCTTTCAGCTCTAGGGCAATGGAGCACACCCAGAGCAGAAGTTCTACCTCAGCCAGATCAGGCCTGCCAAGAAACTGCTTTTCACAGGCCTTCGTAAGAGGTGTTCCCGGAAGGCTGTAAGAGTACCTGGCAGAGCGAGTTGTTTCTTAGCTTCAAAAACAGCTGGAAGCAACATGATTTGGGGCCTCTCTCCCCCTTTGGAAACAAAGCAGCCTTTGTGCCTGGCAGCTCTAGGCCAAAGTAGCACACCCAGAGCACAAGTTCTACCTCAGCCAGATAAGGCCTGTCAAGAAGCTGCGTTTCACAGGCCTTTGTATGTGACGTTCCCGGTTGGCTTTGAGAGCACTGTGCAGAGCCAGTTGTTTTAGCTTCCCAGAGAGCAGGAAGCAAGATGCTTTGGGGCCTCTCTCACACTTTGGAAATAAAGGCAGCCCTTTGGGCCTGGCAGCCCTAGGCCAATGGAGTACACCCAGAGCAGAAGTTCTACCTCAGCCAGATCAGGCCTTCCAAGAAACTGCGTCTCACAGGCCTTTCTCTGTCACGTTGCCGGTAGGCTGTGAGAGCACTGTGCAGAGCCAGTTGTTTCTTAGCTTCCCAAAGATTTGGAAGCAAGATGCTTTGGGGACTCTCAGCCCCTTTGGAAACAAGGCGGCCCTTTGGGCCTGGCAGCTCTAGGCCAAAGTAGCACGCCCAGAGCAGGAGTTCTACTTCAGCCAGATCAGGCCTGCCAAGAAACTGCGTTTCACAGGCCTTGGTAAGAGATGTTCCCGGTAGGCTGTGAGAGCACTGTGGAGAGCCAGTTGCTTTAGCTTCCCACAGAGCTGGAAGCAAGATGCCTTGGGGCCTCTCTCTCCCTTTGGACACAAGGCAGCCGTTTGGGCCTGGCAGCTCTAGGCCAATGGAGCACACCCACAGCAGAAGTTCTACTTCAGGCAGATCAGTCCTGCCCAGAAACTGCGTTTCAGAGCCCTTGGTAAGAGATGTTCACGGTAGGCTGTGAGAGCACTGGGCAGAGCCAGTTGCTTTTCAGCTTCCCAACGTGCTGGAGGCAAGATGCTTTGGGGCCTCTCTCACCCTTTGGAAACAAGGCAGCCCTTAGGTCCTGGTAGCTCTAGGCCTATGTAGCACAACCGGAACAGAAGTTCTACTTCAGCCAGGTCAGGCCTGCCAAGAAACTGCGTTTCACAGGCCTTTCAAAGAGATGTTCTCTTAGGCTGTAAGAGCACTGGGCAGAGCCAGCTGTTTCTTAGCTTCCCGAAGAGCTGGGAGCAAGATGCTTTGGGTCCACTCTCCGTCTTTGGAAACAAGGCAGCCCTTTGGGCCTGGCAGCTCTAGGGCAATGGAGCACACCCAGAGCAGAAGTTCTACTTCAGCCAGATCAGGCCTGCCAGGAAACTGCGTTTCACAGGCCTTGGTAAGAGATGTTCCCGGTAGGCTGTAAGAGCACTGGGCAGAGCCAGTTGTTTCTTACCTTCCTGAAAAGCTGGAAGCAAGATGCTTGGGACCCCTCTGCCCGTTTGGGAACAAGGCAGCCTTTTGGGTCGGGAAGCTCTAGGCCAATGGAGCACACGCAGAGCAGGAGTTCTACTTCAGCCTGATCAGGCCTGCAAAGAAACAGCGTTTGACAGGCCTTGGTAAGAGATGTTCGCGGTAGGTGTAAGAGCACTGGGCAGAGCCAGTTGTTTCTTAGCTTCGCAAAGACCGGGAAGCAAGATGCTTTGGGCCTCTCTGCCCCTTGGAAACAGGGCAGCACTTTGGGCCTGGCAGCTCTAGGGCAATGGAGCACACCCAGAGCCGGAGTTCTACATCAGCCAGATGAGGCCTGCCAGGAAACTGCGTTTCACAGGCCTTTCAAAGACATGTTCCCGGTAGGCTGTAAGAGCACGGGGCAGAGCGAGTTGGTTCTTAGCTTCCAAGAGAGCTGGAAGCAAGATGCTTTGGGGCCTCTCTGCCCCTTTGGAAACAAGGCAGCACCTTGGGCCTGGCAGCTCTAGGGCAATGGAGCACACCCAGAGCAGAAGTTCTACTTCAGCCAAATCAGGCCTGCCAGGAAACGGCGTTTCACAGGCCTTGGTAAGAGATGTTCCCGGTAGGCTGTAAGAGCACTGGGCAGAGCCAGTTGTTTCTTACCTTCCTGAAAAGCTGGAAGCAAGATGCTTGGGACCCCTCTGCCCGTTTGGGAACAAGGCAGCCTTTTGGGTCGGGAAGCTCTAGGCCAATGGAGCACACGCAGAGCAGGAGTTCTACTTCAGCCTGATCAGGCCTGCAAAGAAACAGCGTTTGACAGGCCTTGGTAAGAGATGTTCGCGGTAGGTGTAAGAGCACTGGGCAGAGCCAGTTGTTTCTTAGCTTCGCAAAGACCGGGAAGCAAGATGCTTTGGGCCTCTCTGCCCCTTGGAAACAGGGCAGCACTTTGGGCCTGGCAGCTCTAGGGCAATGGAGCACACCCAGAGCCGGAGTTCTACTTCAGCCAGATGAGGCCTGCCAAGAAACTGCGTTTCACAGGCCTTTCAAAGACATGTTCCCGGTAGGCTGTAAGAGCACGGGGCAGAGCGAGTTGGTTCTTAGCTTCCCAGAGAGCTGGAAGCAAGATGCTTTGGGGCCTCTCTGCCCCTTTGGAAACAAGGCAGCACCTTGGGCCTGGCAGCTCTAGGGCAATGGAGCACACCCAGAGCAGAAGTTCTACTTCAGCCAAATCAGGCCTGCCAGGAAACGGCGTTTCACAGGCCTTGGTAAGAGATGTTCCCGGTAGGCTGTAAGAGCACTGGGCAACGCCAGATGTTTCTTAGCTTCCCGAAGAGCTGGAAGCAAGAAGCTTTGGTGCCACTCTCTCACTTTGGACTCAAGGCAGCCCTTTGGGGCAGGTAGCTCTAGGCCAGTGGAGCACACCCAGAGCAGAAGTTCTACTTGGGCCAGTTCAGGCCACCAACAAACTGCGTTTCACAGGCCTTGGTAAGAGATGTTCCCGGTAGGCTGTAAGAGCACTGGGCAACGCCAGATGTTTCTTAGCTTCCCGAAGAGCTGGAAGCAAGATGCTTTGGGGCCTCTCATCCCCTTTGCAAACAAGGCGGCCCTATGGGCCAGGCAGCTCTAGGCCAATGGAGCACACCCAGAGCAGAAGTTCTACTTCGGCCAGTTCAGGCCACCAACAAACTGCGTTTCACAGGCCTTGGTAAGAGATGTTCCCGGTAGGCTGTAAGAGCACTGGGCAACGCCAGATGTTTCTTAGCTTCCCGAAGAGCTGGAAGCAAGATGCTTTGGGGCCTCTCATCCCCTTTGCAAACAAGGCGGCCCTATGGGCCAGGCAGCTCTAGGCCAATGGAGCACACCCAGAGCAGAAGTTCTACTTCGGCCAGTTCAGGCCACCAACAAACTGCGTTTCACAGGCCTTGGTAAGAGATGTTCCCGGTAGGCTGTAAGAGCACTGGGCAACGCCAGATGTTTCTTAGCTTCCCGAAGAGCTGGAAGCAAGATGCTTTGGGGCCTCTCATCCCCTTTGCAAACAAGGCCGACCTTTGGGCCAGGCAGCTCTAGGCCAATGGAGCACACCCAGAGCAGAAGTTCTACCTCAGCCAGATAAGGCCTGCCAAGAAACTGCGTTTCAAAGGCTTTGGTAAGAGATGTTCCCGGTACTCTGTTAGAGCACTGGGCAGAGCCATTTGTTTCTTAGCTTCCCAAAGAGCTGGAAGCAAGATGCTTTGGGGGCTCCCTGCCCCTTTGACAACAAGGGCGACCTTTGGGCCTTTCAGCTCTAGGCCAATGGAGCACACCCAGAGCAGAAGTCCTACTTCAGCCAGATCAGGCCTGCCAAGGAACTGCGTTTCAGAGGCCTTTGTATGTGACGTTCCCGGTAGGCTGTGAGAGCACGGTGCAGAGCCAGTTGTTTCCTTGTTTCCCAAACAGCTGGAAGCAAGACACTTTGGGGCCTCTCTGCCCCTTTGGAAACAAGGCAGCACGTTGGGTCTGGCAGCTCTAGGGCAATGGAGCACAACCAGAGCCGAAGTTCTACTTCTTCCAGATCAGGCCTGCCTAGACAGTGCGTTTCACAGGCCTTGATAAGAGATGTTCTCTTAGGCTATAAGAGCACTGGGCACAGCCAGTTGTTTCTTAGCTTCCCAAGAGGTGGAAGCAAGATGCTTTGGGGCCTCTCTCCCCCTTTGGAAACAAGGCAGCCCTTTGGGCCTTTCAGCTCTAGGGCAATGGAGCACACCCAGAGCAGAAGTTCTACCTCAGCCAGATCAGGCCTGCCAAGAAACTGCTTTTCACAGGCCTTCGTAAGAGGTGTTCCCGGAAGGCTGTAAGAGTACCTGGCAGAGCGAGTTGTTTCTTAGCTTCAAAAACAGCTGGAAGCAACATGATTTGGGGCCTCTCTCCCCCTTTGGAAACAAAGCAGCCTTTGTGCCTGGCAGCTCTAGGCCAAAGTAGCACACCCAGAGCACAAGTTCTACCTCAGCCAGATAAGGCCTGTCAAGAAGCTGCGTTTCACAGGCCTTTGTATGTGACGTTCCCGGTTGGCTTTGAGAGCACTGTGCAGAGCCAGTTGTTTTAGCTTCCCAGAGAGCAGGAAGCAAGATGCTTTGGGGCCTCTCTCACACTTTGGAAATAAAGGCAGCCCTTTGGGCCTGGCAGCCCTAGGCCAATGGAGTACACCCAGAGCAGAAGTTCTACCTCAGCCAGATCAGGCCTTCCAAGAAACTGCGTCTCACAGGCCTTTCTCTGTCACGTTGCCGGTAGGCTGTGAGAGCACTGTGCAGAGCCAGTTGTTTCTTAGCTTCCCAAAGATTTGGAAGCAAGATGCTTTGGGGACTCTCAGCCCCTTTGGAAACAAGGCGGCCCTTTGGGCCTGGCAGCTCTAGGCCAAAGTAGCACGCCCAGAGCAGGAGTTCTACTTCAGCCAGATCAGGCCTGCCAAGAAACTGCGTTTCACAGGCCTTGGTAAGAGATGTTCCCGGTAGGCTGTGAGAGCACTGTGGAGAGCCAGTTGCTTTAGCTTCCCACAGAGCTGGAAGCAAGATGCCTTGGGGCCTCTCTCTCCCTTTGGACACAAGGCAGCCGTTTGGGCCTGGCAGCTCTAGGCCAATGGAGCACACCCACAGCAGAAGTTCTACTTCAGGCAGATCAGTCCTGCCCAGAAACTGCGTTTCACAGCCCTTGGTAAGAGATGTTCACGGTAGGCTGTGAGAGCACTGGGCAGAACCAGTTGTTTTTTAGCTTCCCAAAGTGCTGGAGGCAAGATGCTTTGGGGCCTCTCTCACCCTTTGGAAACAAGGCAGCCCTTAGGTCCTGGTAGCTCTAGGCCTATGTAGCACAACCAGAACAGAAGTTCTACTTCAGCCAGGTCAGGCCTGCCAAGAAACTGCGTTTCACAGGCCTTTCAAAGAGATGTTCTCTTAGGCTGTAAGAGCACTGGGCAGAGCCAGCTGTTTCTTAGCTTCCCGAAGAGCTGGGAGCAAGATGCTTTGGGTCCACTCTCCGTCTTTGGAAACAAGGCAGCCCTTTGGGCCTGGCAGCTCTAGGGCAATGGAGCACACCCAGAGCAGAAGTTCTACTTCAGCCAGATCAGGCCTGCCAGGAAACTGCGTTTCACAGGCCTTGGTAAGAGATGTTCCCGGTAGGCTGTAAGAGCACTGGGCAGAGCCAGTTGTTTCTTACCTTCCTGAAAAGCTGGAAGCAAGATGCTTGGGACCCCTCTGCCCGTTTGGGAACAAGGCAGCCTTTTGGGTCGGGAAGCTCTAGGCCAATGGAGCACACGCAGAGCAGGAGTTCTACTTCAGCCTGATCAGGCCTGCAAAGAAACAGCGTTTGACAGGCCTTGGTAAGAGATGTTCGCGGTAGGTGTAAGAGCACTGGGCAGAGCCAGTTGTTTCTTAGCTTCGCAAAGACCGGGAAGCAAGATGCTTTGGGCCTCTCTGCCCCTTGGAAACAGGGCAGCACTTTGGGCCTGGCAGCTCTAGGGCAATGGAGCACACCCAGAGCCGGAGTTCTACTTCAGCCAGATGAGGCCTGCCAAGAAACTGCGTTTCACAGGCCTTTCAAAGACATGTTCCCGGTAGGCTGTAAGAGCACGGGGCAGAGCGAGTTGGTTCTTAGCTTCCCAGAGAGCTGGAAGCAAGATGCTTTGGGGCCTCTCTGCCCCTTTGGAAACAAGGCAGCACCTTGGGCCTGGCAGCTCTAGGGCAATGGAGCACACCCAGAGCAGAAGTTCTACTTCAGCCAAATCAGGCCTGCCAGGAAACGGCGTTTCACAGGCCTTGGTAAGAGATGTTCCCGGTAGGCTGTAAGAGCACTGGGCAACGCCAGATGTTTCTTAGCTTCCCGAAGAGCTGGAAGCAAGAAGCTTTGGTGCCACTCTCTCACTTTGGACTCAAGGCAGCCCTTTGGGGCAGGTAGCTCTAGGCCAGTGGAGCACACCCAGAGCAGAAGTTCTACTTGGGCCAGTTCAGGCCACCAACAAACTGCGTTTCACAGGCCTTGGTAAGAGATGTTCCCGGTAGGCTGTAAGAGCACTGGGCAACGCCAGATGTTTCTTAGCTTCCCGAAGAGCTGGAAGCAAGATGCTTTGGGGCCTCTCATCCCCTTTGCAAACAAGGCCGACCTTTGGGCCAGGCAGCTCTAGGCCAATGGAGCACACCCAGAGCAGAAGTTCTACCTCAGCCAGATAAGGCCTGCCAAGAAACTGCGTTTCAAAGGCTTTGGTAAGAGATGTTCCCGGTACTCTGTTAGAGCACTGGGCAGAGCCATTTGTTTCTTAGCTTCCCAAAGAGCTGGAAGCAAGATGCTTTGGGGGCTCCCTGCCCCTTTGCCAACAAGGGCGACCTTTGGGCCTTTCAGCTCTAGGCCAATGGAGCACACCCAGAGCAGAAGTCCTACTTCAGCCAGATCAGGCCTGCCAAGGAACTGCGTTTCAGAGGCCTTTGTATGTGACGTTCCCGGTAGGCTGTGAGAGCACGGTGCAGAGCCAGTTGTTTCCTTGTTTCCCAAACAGCTGGAAGCAAGACGCTTTGGGGCCTCTCTGCCCCTTTGGAAACAAGGCAGCACGTAGGGTCTGGCAGCTCTAGGGCAATGGAGCACAACCAGAGCCGAAGTTCTACTTCTTCCAGATCAGGCCTGCCTAGACAGTGCGTTTCCCAGGCCTTGATAAGAGATGTTCTCTTAGGCTATAAGAGCACTGGGCACAGCCAGTTGTTTCTTAGCTTCCCAAGAGGTGGAAGCAAGATGCTTTGGGGCCTCTCTCCCCCTTTGGAAACAAGGCAGCCCTTTGGGCCTTTCAGCTCTAGGGCAATGGAGCACACCCAGAGCAGAAGTTCTACCTCAGCCAGATCAGGCCTGCCAAGAAACTGCTTTTCACAGGCCTTCGTAAGAGGTGTTCCCGGAAGGCTGTAAGAGTACCTGGCAGAGCGAGTTGTTTCTTAGCTTCAAAAACAGCTGGAAGCAACATGATTTGGGGCCTCTCTCCCCCTTTGGAAACAAAGCAGCCTTTGTGCCTGGCAGCTCTAGGCCAAAGTAGCACACCCAGAGCACAAGTTCTACCTCAGCCAGATAAGGCCTGTCAAGAAGCTGCGTTTCACAGGCCTTTGTATGTGACGTTCCCGGTTGGCTTTGAGAGCACTGTGCAGAGCCAGTTGTTTTAGCTTCCCAGAGAGCAGGAAGCAAGATGCTTTGGGGCCTCTCTCACACTTTGGAAATAAAGGAAGCCCTTTGGGCCTGGCAGCCCTAGGCCAATGGAGTACACCCAGAGCAGAAGTTCTACCTCATCCAGATCAGGCCTTCCAAGAAACTGCGTCTCACAGGCCTTTCTCTGTCACGTTGCCGGTAGGCTGTGAGAGCACTGTGCAGAGCCAGTTGTTTCTTAGCTTCCCAAAGATTTGGAAGCAAGATGCTTTGGGGACTCTCAGCCCCTTTGGAAACAAGGCGGCCCTTTGGGCCTGGCAGCTCTAGGCCAAAGTAGCACGCCCAGAGCAGGAGTTCTACTTCAGCCAGATCAGGCCTGCCAAGAAACTGCGTTTCACAGGCCTTGGTAAGAGATGTTCCCGGTAGGCTGTGAGAGCACTGTGGAGAGCCAGTTGCTTTAGCTTCCCACAGAGCTGGAAGCAAGATGCCTTGGGGCCTCTCTCTCCCTTTGGACACAAGGCAGCCGTTTGGGCCTGGCAGCTCTAGGCCAATGGAGCACACCCACAGCAGAAGTTCTACTTCAGGCAGATCAGTCCTGCCCAGAAACTGCGTTTCACAGCCCTTGGTAAGAGATGTTCACGGTAGGCTGTGAGAGCACTGGGCAGAACCAGTTGTTTTTTAGCTTCCCAAAGTGCTGGAGGCAAGATGCTTTGGGGCCTCTCTCACCCTTTGGAAACAAGGCAGCCCTTAGGTCCTGGTAGCTCTAGGCCTATGTAGCACAACCAGAACAGAAGTTCTACTTCAGCCAGGTCAGGCCTGCCAAGAAACTGCGTTTCACAGGCCTTTCAAAGAGATGTTCTCTTAGGCTGTAAGAGCACTGGGCAGAGCCAGCTGTTTCTTAGCTTCCCGAAGAGCTGGGAGCAAGATGCTTTGGGTCCACTCTCCGTCTTTGGAAACAAGGCAGCCCTTTGGGCCTGGCAGCTCTAGGGCAATGGAGCACACCCAGAGCAGAAGTTCTACTTCAGCCAGATCAGGCCTGCCAGGAAACTGCGTTTCACAGGCCTTGGTAAGAGATGTTCCCGGTAGGCTGTAAGAGCACTGGGCAGAGCCAGTTGTTTCTTACCTTCCTGAAAAGCTGGAAGCAAGATGCTTGGGACCCCTCTGCCCGCTTGGGAACAAGGCAGCCTTTTGGGTCGGGAAGCTCTAGGCCAATGGAGCACACGCAGAGCAGGAGTTCTACTTCAGCCTGATCAGGCCTGCAAAGAAACAGCGTTTGACAGGCCTTGGTAAGAGATGTTCCCGGTAGGTGTAAGAGCACTGGGCAGAGCCAGTTGTTTCTTAGCTTCGCAAAGACCGGGAAGCAAGATGCTTTGGGCCTCTCTGCCCCTTGGAAACAGGGCAGCACTTTGGGCCTGGCAGCTCTAGGGCAATGGAGCACACCCAGAGCCGGAGTTCTACTTCAGCCAGATGAGGCCTGCCAGGAAACTGCGTTTCACAGGCCTTTCAAAGACATGTTCCCGGTAGACTGTAAGAGCACGGGGCAGAGCGAGTTGGTTCTTAGCTTCCCAGAGAGCTGGAAGCAAGATGCTTTGGGGCCTCTCTGCCCCTTTGGAAACAAGGCAGCACCTTGGGCCTGGCAGCTCTAGGGCAATGGAGCACACCCAGATCAGAAGTTCAACTTCAGCCAAATCAGGCCTGCCAGGAAACGGCGTTTCACAGGCCTTGGTAAGAGATGTTCCCGGTAGGCTGTAAGAGCACTGGGCAACGCCAGATGTTTCTTAGCTTCCCGAAGAGCTGGAAGCAAGATGCTTTGGTGCCACTCTCTCACTTTGGAATCAAGGCAGCCCTTTGGGGCAGGTAGCTCCAGGCCAGTGGAGCACACCCAGAGCAGAAGTTCTACTTCGGCCAGTTCAGGCCACCAACAAACTGCGTTTCACAGGCCTTGGTAAGAGATGTTCCCGGTAGGCTGTAAGAGCACTGGGCAACGCCAGATGTTTCTTAGCTTCCCGAAGAGCTGGAAGCAAGAAGCTTTGGTGCCACTCTCTCACTTTGGACTCAAGGCAGCCCTTTGGGGCAGGTAGCTCTAGGCCAGTGGAGCACACCCAGAGCAGAAGTTCTACTTGGGCCAGTTCAGGCCACCAACAAACTGCGTTTCACAGGCCTTGGTAAGAGATGTTCCCGGTAGGCTGTAAGAGCACTGGGCAACGCCAGATGTTTCTTAGCTTCCCGAAGAGCTGGAAGCAAGATGCTTTGGGGCCTCTCATCCCCTTTGCAAACAAGGCGGCCCTATGGGCCAGGCAGCTCTAGGCCAATGGAGCACACCCAGAGCAGAAGTTCTACTTCGGCCAGTTCAGGCCACCAACAAACTGCGTTTCACAGGCCTTGGTAAGAGATGTTCCCGGTAGGCTGTAAGAGCACTGGGCAACGCCAGATGTTTCTTAGCTTCCCGAAGAGCTGGAAGCAAGATGCTTTGGGGCCTCTCATCCCCTTTGCAAACAAGGCCGACCTTTGGGCCAGGCAGCTATAGGCCAATGGAGCACACCCAGAGCAGAAGTTCTACCTCAGCCAGATAAGGCCTGCCAAGAAACTGCGTTTCAAAGGCTTTGGTAAGAGATGTTCCCGGTAGGCTGTAAGAGCACTGGGCAGAGCCATTTGTTTCTTAGCTTCCCAAAGAGCTGGAAGCAAGATGCTTTGGGGGCTCCCTGCCCCTTTGCCAACAAGGGCGACCTTTGGGCCTTTCAGCTCTAGGCCAATGGAGCACACCCAGAGCAGAAGTCCTACTTCAGCCAGATCAGGCCTGCCAAGGAACTGCGTTTCAGAGGCCTTTGTATGTGACGTTCCCGGTAGGCTGTGAGAGCACGGTGCAGAGCCAGTTGTTTCCTTGTTTCCCAAACAGCTGGAAGCAAGACGCTTTGGGGCCTCTCTGCCCCTTTGGAAACAAGGCAGCACGTTGGGTCTGGCAGCTCTAGGGCAATGGAGCACAACCAGAGCCGAAGTTCTACTTCTTCCAGATCAGGCCTGCCTAGACAGTGCGTTTCACAGGCCTTGATAAGAGATGTTCTCTTAGGCTATAAGAGCACTGGGCACAGCCAGTTGTTTCTTAGCTTCCCAAGAGGTGGAAGCAAGATGCTTTGGGGCCTCTCTCCCCCTTTGGAAACAAGGCAGCCCTTTGGGCCTTTCAGCTCTAGGGCAATGGAGCACACCCAGAGCAGAAGTTCTACCTCAGCCAGATCAGGCCTGCCAAGAAACTGCTTTTCACAGGCCTTCGTAAGAGGTGTTCCCGGAAGGCTGTAAGAGTACCTGGCAGAGCGAGTTGTTTCTTAGCTTCAAAAACAGCTGGAAGCAACATGATTTGGGGCCTCTCTCCCCCTTTGGAAACAAAGCAGCCTTTGTGCCTGGCAGCTCTAGGCCAAAGTAGCACACCCAGAGCACAAGTTCTACCTCAGCCAGATAAGGCCTGTCAAGAAGCTGCGTTTCACAGGCCTTTGTATGTGACGTTCCCGGTTGGCTTTGAGAGCACTGTGCAGAGCCAGTTGTTTTAGCTTCCCAGAGAGCAGGAAGCAAGATGCTTTGGGGCCTCTCTCACACTTTGGAAATAAAGGCAGCCCTTTGGGCCTGGCAGCCCTAGGCCAATGGAGTACACCCAGAGCAGAAGTTCTACCTCAGCCAGATCAGGCCTTCCAAGAAACTGCGTCTCACAGGCCTTTCTCTGTCACGTTGCCGGTAGGCTGTGAGAGCACTGTGCAGAGCCAGTTGTTTCTTAGCTTCCCAAAGATTTGGAAGCAAGATGCTTTGGGGACTCTCAGCCCCTTTGGAAACAAGGCGGCCCTTTGGGCCTGGCAGCTCTAGGCCAAAGTAGCACGCCCAGAGCAGGAGTTCTACTTCAGCCAGATCAGGCCTGCCAAGAAACTGCGTTTCACAGGCCTTGGTAAGAGATGTTCCCGGTAGGCTGTGAGAGCACTGTGGAGAGCCAGTTGCTTTAGCTTCCCACAGAGCTGGAAGCAAGATGCTTTGGGGCCTCTCTCTCCCTTTGGACACAAGGCAGCCGTTTGGGCCTGGCAGCTCTAGGCCAATGGAGCACACCCACAGCAGAAGTTCTACTTCAGGCAGATCAGTCCTGCCCAGAAACTGCGTTTCACAGCCCTTGGTAAGAGATGTTCACGGTAGGCTGTGAGAGCACTGGGCAGAACCAGTTGTTTTTTAGCTTCCCAAAGTGCTGGAGGCAAGATGCTTTGGGGCCTCTCTCACCCTTTGGAAACAAGGCAGCCCTTAGGTCCTGGTAGCTCTAGGCCTATGTAGCACAACCAGAACAGAAGTTCTACTTCAGCCAGGTCAGGCCTGCCAAGAAACTGCGTTTCACAGGCCTTTCAAAGAGATGTTCTCTTAGGCTGTAAGAGCACTGGGCAGAGCCAGCTGTTTCTTAGCTTCCCGAAGAGCTGGGAGCAAGATGCTTTGGGTCCACTCTCCGTCTTTGGAAACAAGGCAGCCCTTTGGGCCTGGCAGCTCTAGGGCAATGGAGCACACCCAGAGCAGAAGTTCTACTTCAGCCAGATCAGGCCTGCCAGGAAACTGCGTTTCACAGGCCTTGGTAAGAGATGTTCCCGGTAGGCTGTAAGAGCACTGGGCAGAGCCAGTTGTTTCTTACCTTCCTGAAAAGCTGGAAGCAAGATGCTTGGGACCCCTCTGCCCGTTTGGGAACAAGGCAGCCTTTTGGGTCGGGAAGCTCTAGGGCAATGGAGCACACCCAGAGCAGAAGTTCTACTTCAGCCAAATCAGGCCTGCCAGGAAACGGCGTTTCACAGGCCTTGGTAAGAGATGTTCGCGGTAGGTGTAAGAGCACTGGGCAACGCCAGTTGTTTCTTAGCTTCGCAAAGACCGGGAAGCAAGATGCTTTGGGCCTCTCTGCCCCTTGGAAACAGGGCAGCACTTTGGGCCTGGCAGCTCTAGGGCAATGGAGCACACCCAGAGCCGGAGTTCTACTTCAGCCAGATGAGGCCTGCCAAGAAACTGCGTTTCACAGGCCTTTCAAAGACATGTTCCCGGTAGGCTGTAAGAGCACGGGGCAGAGCGAGTTGGTTCTTAGCTTCCCAGAGAGCTGGAAGCAAGATGCTTTGGGGCCTCTCTGCCCCTTTGGAAACAAGGCAGCACCTTGGGCCTGGCAGCTCTAGGGCAATGGAGCACACCCAGAGCAGAAGTTCTACTTCAGCCAAATCAGGCCTGCCAGGAAACGGCGTTTCACAGGCCTTGGTAAGAGATGTTCCCGGTAGGCTGTAAGAGCACTGGGCAACGCCAGATGTTTCTTAGCTTCCCGAAGAGCTGGAAGCAAGAAGCTTTGGTGCCACTCTCTCACTTTGGACTCAAGGCAGCCCTTTGGGGCAGGTAGCTCTAGGCCAGTGGAGCACACCCAGAGCAGAAGTTCTACTTGGGCCAGTTCAGGCCACCAACAAACTGCGTTTCACAGGCCTTGGTAAGAGATGTTCCCGGTAGGCTGTAAGATCACTGGGCAACCCCAGATGTTTCTTAGCTTCCCGAAGAGCTGGAAGCAAGATGCTTTGGGGCCTCTCATCCCCTTTGCAAACAAGGCGGCCCTATGGGCCAGGCAGCTCTAGGCCAATGGAGCACACCCAGAGCAGAAGTTCTACTTCGGCCAGTTCAGGCCACCAACAAACTGCGTTTCACAGGCCTTGGTAAGAGATGTTCCCGGTAGGCTGTAAGAGCACTGGGCAACGCCAGATGTTTCTTAGCTTCCCGAAGAGCTGGAAGCAAGATGCTTTGGGGCCTCTCATCCCCTTTGCAAACAAGGCCGACCTTTGGGCCAGGCAGCTCTAGGCCAATGGAGCACACCCAGAGCAGAAGTTCTACCTCAGCCAGATAAGGCCTGCCAAGAAACTGCGTTTCAAAGGCTTTGGTAAGAGATGTTCCCGGTACTCTGTTAGAGCACTGGGCAGAGCCATTTGTTTCTTAGCTTCCCAAAGAGCTGGAAGCAAGATGCTTTGGGGGCTCCCTGCCCCTTTGCCAACAAGGGCGACCTTTGGGCCTTTCAGCTCTAGGCCAATGGAGCACACCCAGAGCAGAAGTCCTACTTCAGCCAGATCAGGCCTGCCAAGGAACTGTGTTTCAGAGGCCTTTGTATGTGACGTTCCCGGTAGGCTGTGAGAGCACGGTGCAGAGCCAGTTGTTTCCTTGTTTCCCAAACAGCTGGAAGCAAGACGCTTTGGGGCCTCTCTGCCCCTTTGGAAACAAGGCAGCACGTTGGGTCTGGCAGCTCTAGGGCAATGGAGCACAACCAGAGCCGAAGTTCTACTTCTTCCAGATCAGGCCTGCCTAGACAGTGCGTTTCCCAGGCCTTGATAAGAGATGTTCTCTTAGGCTATAAGAGCACTGGGCACAGCCAGTTGTTTCTTAGCTTCCCAAGAGGTGGAAGCAAGATGCTTTGGGGCCTCTCTCCCCCTTTGGAAACAAGGCAGCCCTTTGGGCCTTTCAGCTCTAGGGCAATGGAGCACACCCAGAGCAGAAGTTCTACCTCAGCCAGATCAGGCCTGCCAAGAAACTGCTTTTCACAGGCCTTCGTAAGAGGTGTTCCCGGAAGGCTGTAAGAGTACCTGGCAGAGCGAGTTGTTTCTTAGCTTCAAAAACAGCTGGAAGCAACATGATTTGGGGCCTCTCTCCCCCTTTGGAAACAAAGCAGCCTTTGTGCCTGGCAGCTCTAGGCCAAAGTAGCACACCCAGAGCACAAGTTCTACCTCAGCCAGATAAGGCCTGTCAAGAAGCTGCGTTTCACAGGCCTTTGTATGTGACGTTCCCGGTTGGCTTTGAGAGCACTGTGCAGAGCCAGTTGTTTTAGCTTCCCAGAGAGCAGGAAGCAAGATGCTTTGGGGCCTCTCTCACACTTTGGAAATAAAGGCAGCCCTTTGGGCCTGGCAGCCCTAGGCCAATGGAGTACACCCAGAGCAGAAGTTCTACCTCAGCCAGATCAGGCCTTCCAAGAAACTGCGTCTCACAGGCCTTTCTCTGTCACGTTGCCGGTAGGCTGTGAGAGCACTGTGCAGAGCCAGTTGTTTCTTAGCTTCCCAAAGATTTGGAAGCAAGATGCTTTGGGGACTCTCAGCCCCTTTGGAAACAAGGCGGCCCTTTGGGCCTGGCAGCTCTAGGCCAAAGTAGCACGCCCAGAGCAGGAGTTCTACTTCAGCCAGATCAGGCCTGCCAAGAAACTGCGTTTCACAGGCCTTGGTAAGAGATGTTCCCGGTAGGCTGTGAGAGCACTGTGGAGAGCCAGTTGCTTTAGCTTCCCACAGAGCTGGAAGCAAGATGCCTTGGGGCCTCTCTCTCCCTTTGGACACAAGGCAGCCGTTTGGGCCTGGCAGCTCTAGGCCAATGGAGCACACCCACAGCAGAAGTTCTACTTCAGGCAGATCAGTCCTGCCCAGAAACTGCGTTTCACAGCCCTTGGTAAGAGATGTTCACGGTAGGCTGTGAGAGCACTGGGCAGAACCAGTTGTTTTTTAGCTTCCCAAAGTGCTGGAGGCAAGATGCTTTGGGGCCTCTCTCACCCTTTGGAAACAAGGCAGCCCTTAGGTCCTGGTAGCTCTAGGCCTATGTAGCACAACCAGAACAGAAGTTCTACTTCAGCCAGGTCAGGCCTGCCAAGAAACTGCGTTTCACAGGCCTTTCAAAGAGATGTTCTCTTAGGCTGTAAGAGCACTGGGCAGAGCCACCTGTTTCTTAGCTTCCCGAAGAGCTGGGAGCAAGATGCTTTGGGTCCACTCTCCGTCTTTGGAAACAAGGCAGCCCTTTGGGCCTGGCAGCTCTAGGGCAATGGAGCACACCCAGAGCAGAAGTTTTACTTCAGCCAGATCAGGCCTGCCAGGAAACTGCGTTTCACAGGCCTTGGTAAGAGATGTTCCCGGTAGGCTGTAAGAGCACTGGGCAGAGCCAGTTGTTTCTTACCTTCCTGAAAAGCTGGAAGCAAGATGCTTGGGAGCCCTCTGCCCGTTTGGGAACAAGGCAGCCTTTTGGGTCGGGAAGCTCTAGGCCAATGGAGCACACGCAGAGCAGGAGTTCTACTTCAGCCTGATCAGGCCTGCAAAGAAACAGCGTTTGACAGGCCTTTGTAAGAGATGTTCGCGGTAGGTGTAAGAGCACTGGGCAGAGCCAGTTGTTTCTTAGCTTCGCAAAGACCGGGAAGCAAGATGCTTTGGGCCTCTCTGCCCCTTGGAAACAGGGCAGCACTTTGGGCCTGGCAGCTCTAGGGCAATGGAGCACACCCAGAGCCGGAGTTCTACTTCAGCCAGATGAGGCCTGCCAAGAAACTGCGTTTCACAGGCCTTTCAAAGACATGTTCCCGGTAGGCTGTAAGAGCACGGGGCAGAGCGAGTTGGTTCTTAGCTTCCCAGAGAGCTGGAAGCAAGATGCTTTGGGGCCTCTCTGCCCCTTTGGAAACAAGGCAGCACCTTGGGCCTGGCAGCTCTAGGGCAATGGAGCACACCCAGAGCAGAAGTTCTACTTCAGCCAAATCAGGCCTGCCAGGAAACGGCGTTTCACAGGCCTTGGTAAGAGATGTTCCCGGTAGGCTGTAAGAGCACTGGGCAACGCCAGATGTTTCTTAGCTTCCCGAAGAGCTGGAAGCAAGATGCTTTGGTGCCACTCTCTCACTTTGGACTCAAGGCAGCCCTTTGCAGCAGGTAGCTCTAGGCCAGTGGAGCACACCCAGAGCAGAAGTTCTACTTGGGCCAGTTCAGGCCACCAACAAACTGCGTTTCACAGGCCTTGGTAAGAGATGTTCCCGGTAGGCTGTAAGAGCACTGGGCAACGCCAGATGTTTCTTAGCTTCCCGAAGAGCTGGAAGCAAGATGCTTTGGGGCCTCTCATCCCCTTTGCAAACAAGGCCGACCTTTGGGCCAGGCAGCTCTAGGCCAATGGAGCACACCCAGAGCAGAAGTTCTACCTCAGCCAGATAAGGCCTGCCAAGAAACTGCGTTTCAAAGGCTTTGGTAAGAGATGTTCCCGCTACTCTGTTAGAGCACTGGGCAGAGCCATTTGTTTCTTAGCTTCCCAAAGAGCTGGAAGCAAGATGCTTTGGGGGCTCCCTGCCCCTTTGCCAACAAGGGCGACCTTTGGGCCTTTCAGCTCTAGGCCAATGGAGCACACCCAGAGCAGAAGTCCTACTTCAGCCAGATCAGGCCTGCCAAGGAACTGCGTTTCAGAGGCCTTTGTATGTGACGTTCCCGGTAGGCTGTGAGAGCACGGTGCAGAGCCAGTTGTTTCCTTGTTTCCCAAACAGCTGGAAGCAAGACGCTTTGGGGCCTCTCTGCCCCTTTGGAAACAAGGCAGCACTAGGGCAATGGAGCACAACCAGAGCCGAAGTTCTACTTCTTCCAGATCAGGCCTGCCTAGACAGTGCGTTTCACAGGCCTTGATAAGAGATGTTCTCTTAGGCTATAAGAGCACTGGGCACAGCCAGTTGTTTCTTAGCTTCCCAAGAGGTGGAAGCAAGATGCTTTGGGGCCTCTCTCCCCCTTTGGAAACAAGGCAGCCCTTTGGGCCTTTCAGCTCTAGGGCAATGGAGCACACCCAGAGCAGAAGTTCTACCTCAGCCAGATCAGGACTGCCAAGAAACTGCTTTTCACAGGCCTTCGTAAGAGGTGTTCCCGGAAGGCTGTAAGAGTACCTGGCAGAGCGAGTTGTTTCTTAGCTTCAAAAACAGCTGGAAGCAACATGATTTGGGGCCTCTCTCCCCCTTTGGAAACAAAGCAGCCTTTGTGCCTGGCAGCTCTAGGCCAAAGTAGCACACCCAGAGCACAAGTTCTACCTCAGCCAGATAAGGCCTGTCAAGAAGCTGCGTTTCACAGGCCTTTCTCTGTCACGTTGCCGGTAGGCTGTGAGAGCACTGTGCAGAGCCAGTTGTTTCTTAGCTTCCCAAAGATTTGGAAGCAAGATGCTTTGGGGACTCTCAGCCCCTTTGGAAACAAGGCGGCCCTTTGGGCCTGGCAGCTCTAGGCCAAAGTAGCACGCCCAGAGCAGGAGTTCTACTTCAGCCAGATCAGGCCTGCCAAGAAACTGCGTTTCACAGGCCTTGGTAAGAGATGTTCCCGGTAGGCTGTGAGAGCACTGTGGAGAGCCAGTTGCTTTAGCTTCCCACAGAGCTGGAAGCAAGATGCCTTGGGGCCTCTCTCTCCCTTTGGACACAAGGCAGCCGTTTGGGCCTGGCAGCTCTAGGCCAATGGAGCACACCCACAGCAGAAGTTCTACTTCAGGCAGATCAGTCCTGCCCAGAAACTGCGTTTCACAGCCCTTGGTAAGAGATGTTCACGGTAGGCTGTGAGAGCACTGGGCAGAACCAGTTGTTTTTTAGCTTCCCAAAGTGCTGGAGGCAAGATGCTTTGGGGCCTCTCTCACCCTTTGGAAACAAGGCAGCCCTTAGGTCCTGGTAGCTCTAGGCCTATGTAGCACAACCAGAACAGAAGTTCTACTTCAGCCAGGTCAGGCCTGCCAAGAAACTGCGTTTCACAGGCCTTTCAAAGAGATGTTCTCTTAGGCTGTAAGAGCACTGGGCAGAGCCAGCTGTTTCTTAGCTTCCCGAAGAGCTGGGAGCAAGATGCTTTGGGTCCACTCTCCGTCTTTGGAAACAAGGCAGCCCTTTGGGCCTGGCAGCTCTAGGGCAATGGAGCACACCCAGAGCAGAAGTTCTACTTCAGCCAGATCAGGCCTGCCAGGAAACTGCGTTTCACAGGCCTTGGTAAGAGATGTTCCCGGTAGGCTGTAAGAGCACTGGGCAGAGCCAGTTGTTTCTTACCTTCCTGAAAAGCTGGAAGCAAGATGCTTGGGACCCCTCTGCCCGTTTGGGAACAAGGCAGCCTTTTGGGTCGGGAAGCTCTAGGCCAATGGAGCACACGCAGAGCAGGAGTTCTACTTCAGCCTGATCAGGCCTGCAAAGAAACAGCGTTTGACAGGCCTTGGTAAGAGATGTTCGCGGTAGGTGTAAGAGCACTGGGCAGAGCCAGTTGTTTCTTAGCTTCGCAAAGACCTGAAGCAAGATGCTTTGGGCCTCTCTGCCCCTTGGAAACAGGGCAGCACTTTGGGCCTGGCAGCTCTAGGGCAATGGAGCACACCCAGAGCCGGAGTTCTACTTCAGCCAGATGAGGCCTGCCAAGAAACTGCGTTTCACAGGCCTTGGTAAGAGATGTTCCCGGTAGGCTGTAAGAGCACGGGGCAGAGCGAGTTGGTTCTTAGCTTCCCAGAGAGCTGGAAGCAAGATGCTTTGGGGCCTCTCTGCCCCTTTGGAAACAAGGCAGCACCTTGGGCCTGGCAGCTCTAGGGCAATGGAGCACACCCAGAGCAGAAGTTCTACTTCAGCCAAATCAGGCCTGCCAGGAAACGGCGTTTCACAGGCCTTGGTAAGAGATGTTCCCGGTAGGCTGTAAGAGCACTGGGCAACGCCAGATGTTTCTTAGCTTCCCGAAGAGCTGGAAGCAAGAAGCTTTGGTGCCACTCTCTCACTTTGGACTCAAGGCAGCCCTTTGGGGCAGGTAGCTCTAGGCCAGTGGAGCACACCCAGAGCAGAAGTTCTACTTGGGCCAGTTCAGGCCACCAACAAACTGCGTTTCACAGGCCTTGGTAAGAGATGTTCCCGGTAGGCTGTAAGAGCACTGGGCAACGCCAGATGTTTCTTAGCTTCCCGAAGAGCTGGAAGCAAGATGCTTTGGGGCCTCTCATCCCCTTTGCAAACAAGGCGGCCCTATGGGCCAGGCAGCTCTAGGCCAATGGAGCACACCCAGAGCAGAAGTTCTACTTCGGCCAGTTCAGGCCACCAACAAACTGCGTTTCACAGGCCTTGGTAAGAGATGTTCCCGGTAGGCTGTAAGAGCACTGGGCAACGCCAGATGTTTCTTAGCTTCCCGAAGAGCTGGAAGCAAGATGCTTTGGGGCCTCTCATCCCCTTTGCAAACAAGGCCGACCTTTGGGCCAGGCAGCTCTAGGCCAATGGAGCACACCCAGAGCAGAAGTTCTACCTCAGCCAGATAAGGCCTGCCAAGAAACTGCGTTTCAAAGGCTTTGGTAAGAGATGTTCCCGGTACTCTGTTAGAGCACTGGGCAGAGCCATTTGTTTCTTAGCTTCCCAAAGAGCTGGAAGCAAGATGCTTTGGGGGCTCCCTGCCCCTTTGCCAACAAGGGCGACCTTTGGGCCTTTCAGCTCTAGGCCAATGGAGCACACCCAGAGCAGAAGTCCTACTTCAGCCAGATCAGGCCTGCCAAGGAACTGCGTTTCAGAGGCCTTTGTATGTGACGTTCCCGGTAGGCTGTGAGAGCACGGTGCAGAGCCAGTTGTTTCCTTGTTTCCCAAACAGCTGGAAGCAAGACGCTTTGGGGCCTCTCTGCCCCTTTGGAAACAAGGCAGCACGTTGGGTCTGGCAGCTCTAGGGCAATGGAGCACAACCAGAGCCGAAGTTCTACTTCTTCCAGATCAGGCCTGCCTAGACAGTGCGTTTCCCAGGCCTTGATAAGAGATGTTCTCTTAGGCTATAAGAGCACTGGGCACAGCCAGTTGTTTCTTAGCTTCCCAAGAGGTGGAAGCAAGATGCTTTGGGGCCTCTCTCCCCCTTTGGAAACAAGGCAGCCCTTTGGGCCTTTCAGCTCTAGGGCAATGGAGCACACCCAGAGCAGAAGTTCTACCTCAGCCAGATCAGGCCTGCCAAGAAACTGCTTTTCACAGGCCTTCGTAAGAGGTGTTCCCGGAAGGCTGTAAGAGTACCTGGCAGAGCGAGTTGTTTCTTAGCTTCAAAAACAGCTGGAAGCAACATGATTTGGGGCCTCTCTCCCCCTTTGGAAACAAAGCAGCCTTTGTGCCTGGCAGCTCTAGGCCAAAGTAGCACACCCAGAGCACAAGTTCTACCTCAGCCAGATCAGGCCTTCCAAGAAACTGCGTCTCACAGGCCTTTCTCTGTCACGTTGCCGGTAGGCTGTGAGAGCACTGTGCAGAGCCAGTTGTTTCTTAGCTTCCCAAAGATTTGGAAGCAAGATGCTTTGGGGACTCTCAGCCCCTTTGGAAACAAGGCGGCCCTTTGGGCCTGGCAGCTCTAGGCCAAAGTAGCACGCCCAGAGCAGGAGTTCTACTTCAGCCAGATCAGGCCTGCCAAGAAACTGCGTTTCACAGGCCTTGGTAAGAGATGTTCCCGGTAGGCTGTGAGAGCACTGTGGAGAGCCAGTTGCTTTAGCTTCCCACAGAGCTGGAAGCAAGATGCCTTGGGGCCTCTCTCTCCCTTTGGACACAAGGCAGCCGTTTGGGCCTGGCAGCTCTAGGCCAATGGAGCACACCCACAGCAGAAGTTCTACTTCAGGCAGATCAGTCCTGCCCAGAAACTGCGTTTCACAGCCCTTGGTAAGAGATGTTCACGGTGGGCTGTGAGAGCACTGGGCAGAACCAGTTGTTTTTTAGCTTCCCAAAGTGCTGGAGGCAAGATGCTTTGGGGCCTCTCTCACCCTTTGGAAACAAGGCAGCCCTTAGGTCCTGGTAGCTCTAGGCCTATGTAGCACAACCAGAACAGAAGTTCTACTTCAGCCAGGTCAGGCCTGCCAAGAAACTGCGTTTCACAGGCCTTTCAAAGAGATGTTCTCTTAGGCTGTAAGAGCACTGGGCAGAGCCAGCTGTTTCTTAGCTTCCCGAAGAGCTGGGAGCAAGATGCTTTGGGTCCACTCTCCGTCTTTGGAAACAAGGCAGCCCTTTGGGCCTGGCAGCTCTAGGGCAATGGAGCACACCCAGAGCAGAAGTTCTACTTCAGCCAGATCAGGCCTGCCAGGAAACTGCGTTTCACAGGCCTTGGTAAGAGATGTTCCCGGTAGGCTGTAAGAGCACTGGGCAGAGCCAGTTGTTTCTTACCTTCCTGAAAAGCTGGAAGCAAGATGCTTGGGACCCCTCTGCCCGTTTGGGAACAAGGCAGCCTTTTGGGTCGGGAAGCTCTAGGCCAATGGAGCACACGCAGAGCAGGAGTTCTACTTCAGCCTGATCAGGCCTGCAAAGAAACAGCGTTTGACAGGCCTTGGTAAGAGATGTTCGCGGTAGGTGTAAGAGCACTGGGCAGAGCCAGTTGTTTCTTAGCTTCGCAAAGACCGGGAAGCAAGATGCTTTGGGCCTCTCTGCCCCTTGGAAACAGGGCAGCACTTTGGGCCTGGCAGCTCTAGGGCAGTGGAGCACACCCAGAGCCGGAGTTCTACTTCAGCCAGATGAGGCCTGCCAAGAAACTGCGTTTCACAGGCCTTTCAAAGACATGTTCCCGGTAGGCTGTAAGAGCACGGGGCAGAGCGAGTTGGTTCTTAGCTTCCCAGAGAGCTGGAAGCAAGATGCTTTGGGGCCTCTCTGCCCCTTTGGAAACAAGGCAGCACCTTGGGCCTGGCAGCTCTAGGGCAATGGAGCACACCCAGAGCAGAAGTTCTACTTCAGCCAAATCAGGCCTGCCAGGAAACGGCGTTTCACAGGCCTTGGTAAGAGATGTTCCCGGTAGGCTGTAAGAGCACTGGGCAACGCCAGATGTTTCTTAGCTTCCCGAAGAGCTGGAAGCGAGAAGCTTTGGTGCCACTCTCTCACTTTGGACTCAAGGCAGCCCTTTGGGGCAGGTAGCTCTAGCCCAGTGGAGCACACCCAGAGCAGAAGTTCTACTTGGGCCAGTTCAGGCCACCAACAAACTGCGTTTCACAGGCCTTGGTAAGAGATGTTCCCGGTAGGCTGTAAGAGCACTGGGCAACGCCAGATGTTTCTTAGCTTCCCGAAGAGCTGGAAGCAAGATGCTTTGGGGCCTCTCATCCCCTTTGCAAACAAGGCGGCCCTATGGGCCAGGCAGCTCTAGGCCAATGGAGCACACCCAGAGCAGAAGTTCTACTTCGGCCAGTTCAGGCCACCAACAAACTGCGTTTCACAGGCCTTGGTAAGAGATGTTCCCGGTAGGCTGTAAGAGCACTGGGCAACGCCAGATGTTTCTTAGCTTCCCGAAGAGCTGGAAGCAAGATGCTTTGGGGCCTCTCATCCCCTTTGCAAACAAGGCCGACCTTTGGGCCAGGCAGCTCTAGGCCAATGGAGCACACCCAGAGCAGAAGTTCTACCTCAGCCAGATAAAGCCTGCCAAGAAACTGCGTTTCAAAGGCTTTGGTAAGAGATGTTCCCGCTACTCTGTTAGAGCACTGGGCAGAGCCATTTGTTTCTTAGCTTCCCAAAGAGCTGGAAGCAAGATGCTTTGGGGGCTCCCTGCCCCTTTGCCAACAAGGGCGACCTTTGGGCCTTTCAGCTCTAGGCCAATGGAGCACACCCAGAGCAGAAGTCCTACTTCAGCCAGATCAGGCCTGCCAAGGAACTGCGTTTCAGAGGCCTTTGTATGTGACGTTCCCGGTAGGCTGTGAGAGCACGGTGCAGAGCCAGTTGTTTCCTTGTTTCCCAAACAGCTGGAAGCAAGACGCTTTGGGGCCTCTCTGCCCCTTTGGAAACAAGGCAGCACGTTGGGTCTGGCAGCTCTAGGGCAATGGAGCACAACCAGAGTCGAAGTTCTACTTCTTCCAGATCAGGCCTGCCTAGACAGTGCGTTTCCCAGGCCTTGATAAGAGATGTTCTCTTAGGCTATAAGAGCACTGGGCACAGCCAGTTGTTTCTTAGCTTCCCAAGAGGTGGAAGCAAGATGCTTTGGGGCCTCTCTCCCCCTTTGGAAACAAGGCAGCCCTTTGGGCCTTTCAGCTCTAGGGCAATGGAGCACACCC
Organism: Equus asinus; assembly: GCF_041296235.1. Taxonomy (NCBI): domain Eukaryota; kingdom Metazoa; phylum Chordata; class Mammalia; order Perissodactyla; family Equidae; genus Equus; species Equus asinus. Next base: position 4,444,708 of record NW_027225523.1, read on the forward strand.
AGAGCAGAAGTTCTACCTCAGCCAGATCAGGCCTGCCAAGAAACTGCTTTTCACAGGCCTTCGTAAGAGGTGTTCCCGGAAGGCTGTAAGAGTACCTGGCAGAGCGAGTTGTTTCTTAGCTTCAAAAACAGCTGGAAGCAACATGATTTGGGGCCTCTCTCCCCCTTTGGAAACAAAGCAGCCTTTGTGCCTGGCAGCTCTAGGCCAAAGTAGCACACCCAGAGCACAAGTTCTACCTCAGCCAGATCAGGCCTTCCAAGAAACTGCGTCTCACAGGCCTTTCTCTGTCACGTTGCCGGTAGGCTGTGAGAGCACTGTGCAGAGCCAGTTGTTTCTTAGCTTCCCAAAGATTTGGAAGCAAGATGCTTTGGGGACTCTCAGCCCCTTTGGAAACAAGGCGGCCCTTTGGGCCTGGCAGCTCTAGGCCAAAATAGCACGCCCAGAGCAGGAGTTCTACTTCAGCCAGATCAGGCCTGCCGAGAAACTGCGTTTCACAGGCCTTGGTAAGAGATGTTCCCGGTAGGCTGTGAGAGCACTGTGGAGAGCCAGTTGCTTTAGCTTCCCACAGAGCTGGAAGCAAGATGCCTTGGGGCCTCTCTCTCCCTTTGGACACAAGGCAGCCGTTTGGGCCTGGCAGCTCTAGGCCAATGGAGCACACCCACAGCAGAAGTTCTACTTCAGGCAGATCAGTCCTGCCCAGAAACTGCGTTTCACAGCCCTTGGTAAGAGATGTTCACGGTAGGCTGTGAGAGCACTGGGCAGAACCAGTTGTTTTTTAGCTTCCCAAAGTGCTGGAGGCAAGATGCTTTGGGGCCTCTCTCACCCTTTGGAAACAAGGCAGCCCTTAGGTCCTGGTAGCTCTAGGCCTATGTAGCACAACCAGAACAGAAGTTCTACTTCAGCCAGGTCAGGCCTGCCAAGAAACTGCGTTTCACAGGCCTTTCAAAGAGATGTTCTCTTAGGCTGTAAGAGCACTGGGCAGAGCCAGCTGTTTCTTAGCTTCCCGAAGAGCTGGGAGCAAGATGCTTTGGGTCCACTCTCCGTCTTTGGAAACAAGGCAGCCCTTTGGGCCTGGCAGCTCTAGGGCAATGGAGCACACCCAGAGCAGAAGTTCTACTTCAGCCAGATCAGGCCTGCCAGGAAACTGCGTTTCACAGGCCTTGGTAAGAGATGTTCCCGGTAGGCTGTAAGAGCACTGGGCAGAGCCAGTTGTTTCTTACCTTCCTGAAAAGCTGGAAGCAAGATGCTTGGGACGCCTCTGCCCGTTTGGGAACAAGGCAGCCTTTTGGGTCGGGAAGCTCTAGGCCAATGGAGCACACGCAGAGCAGGAGTTCTACTTCAGCCTGATCAGGCCTGCAAAGAAACAGCGTTTGACAGGCCTTGGTAAGAGATGTTCGCGGTAGGTGTAAGAGCACTGGGCAGAGCCAGTTGTTTCTTAGCTTCGCAAAGACCGGGAAGCAAGATGCTTTGGGCCTCTCTGCCCCTTGGAAACAGGGCAGCACTTTGGGCCTGGCAGCTCTAGGGCAGTGGAGCACACCCAGAGCCGGAGTTCTACTTCAGCCAGATGAGGCCTGCCAAGAAACTGCGTTTCACAGGCCTTTCAAAGACATGTTCCCGGTAGGCTGTAAGAGCACGGGGCAGAGCGAGTTGGTTCTTAGCTTCCCAGAGAGCTGGAAGCAAGATGCTTTGGGGCCTCTCTGCCCCTTTGGAAACAAGGCAGCACCTTGGGCCTGGCAGCTCTAGGGCAATGGAGCACACCCAGAGCAGAAGTTCTACTTCAGCCAAATCAGGCCTGCCAGGAAACGGCGTTTCACAGGCCTTGGTAAGAGATGTTCCCGGTAGGCTCTAAGAGCACTGGGCAACGCCAGATGTTTCTTAGCTTCCCGAAGAGCTGGAAGCGAGAAGCTTTGGTGCCACTCTCTCACTTTGGACTCAAGGCAGCCCTTTGGGGCAGGTAGCTCTAGGCCAGTGGAGCACACCCAGAGCAGAAGTTCTACTTGGGCCAGTTCAGGCCACCAACAAACTGCGTTTCACAGGCCTTGGTAAGAGATGTTCCCGGTAGGCTGTAAGAGCACTGGGCAACGCCAGATGTTTCTTAGCTTCCCGAAGAGCTGGAAGCAAGATGCTTTGGGGCCTCTCATCCCCTTTGCAAACAAGGCGGCCCTATGGGCCAGGCAGCTCTAGGCCAATGGAGCACACCCAGAGCAGAAGTTCTACTTCGGCCAGTTCAGGCCACCAACAAACTGCGTTTCACAGGCCTTGGTAAGAGATGTTCCCGGTAGGCTGTAAGAGCACTGGGCAACGCCAGATGTTTCTTAGCTTCCCGAAGAGCTGGAAGCAAGATGCTTTGGGGCCTCTCATCCCCTTTGCAAACAAGGCCGACCTTTGGGCCAGGCAGCTCTAGGCCAATGGAGCACACCCAGAGCAGAAGTTCTACCTCAGCCAGATAAGGCCTGCCAAGAAACTGCGTTTCAAAGGCTTTGGTAAGAGATGTTCCCGGTACTCTGTTAGAGCACTGGGCAGAGCCATTTGTTTCTTAGCTTCCCAAAGAGCTGGAAGCAAGATGCTTTGGGGGCTCCCTGCCCCTTTGCCAACAAGGGCGACCTTTGGGCCTTTCAGCTCTAGGCCAATGGAGCACACCCAGAGCAGAAGTCCTACTTCAGCCAGATCAGGCCTGCCAAGGAACTGCGTTTCAGAGGCCTTTGTATGTGACGTTCCCGGTAGGCTGTGAGAGCACGGTGCAGAGCCAGTTGTTTCCTTGTTTCCCAAACAGCTGGAAGCAAGACGCTTTGGGGCCTCTCTGCCCCTTTGGAAACAAGGCAGCACGTTGGGTCTGGCAGCTCTAGGGCAATGGAGCACAACCAGAGCCGAAGTTCTACTTCTTCCAGATCAGGCCTGCCTAGACAGTGCGTTTCCCAGGCCTTGATAAGAGATGTTCTCTTAGGCTATAAGAGCACTGGGCACAGCCAGTTGTTTCTTAGCTTCCCAAGAGGTGGAAGCAAGATGCTTTGGGGCCTCTCTCCCCCTTTGGAAACAAGGCAGCCCTTTGGGCCTTTCAGCTCTAGGGCAATGGAGCACACCCAGAGCAGAAGTTCTACCTCAGCCAGATCAGGCCTGCCAAGAAACTGCTTTTCACAGGCCTTCGTAAGAGGTGTTCCCGGAAGGCTGTAAGAGTACCTGGCAGAGCGAGTTGTTTCTTAGCTTCAAAAACAGCTGGAAGCAACATGATTTGGGGCCTCTCTCCCCCTTTGGAAACAAAGCAGCCTTTGTGCCTGGCAGCTCGAGGCCAAAGTAGCACACCCAGAGCACAAGTTCTACCTCAGCCAGATCAGGCCTTCCAAGAAGCTGCGTCTCACAGGCCTTTCTCTGTCACGTTGCCGGTAGGCTGTGAGAGCACTGTGCAGAGCCAGTTGTTTCTTAGCTTCCCAAAGATTTGGAAGCAAGATGCTTTGGGGACTCTCAGCCCCTTTGGAAACAAGGCGGCCCTTTGGGCCTGGCAGCTCTAGGCCAAAGTAGCACGCCCAGAGCAGGAGTTCTACTTCAGCCAGATCAGGCCTGCCGAGAAACTGCGTTTCACAGGCCTTGGTAAGAGATGTTCCCGGTAGGCTGTGAGAGCACTGTGGAGAGCCAGTTGCTTTAGCTTCCCACAGAGCTGGAAGCAAGATGCCTTGGGGCCTCTCTCTCCCTTTGGACACAAGGCAGCCGTTTGGGCCTGGCAGCTCTAGGCCAATGGAGCACACCCACAGCAGAAGTTCTACTTCAGGCAGATCAGTCCTGCCCAGAAACTGCGTTTCACAGCCCTTGGTAAGAGATGTTCACGGTAGGCTGTGAGAGCACTGGGCAGAACCAGTTGTTTTTTAGCTTCCCAAAGTGCTGGAGGCAAGATGCTTTGGGGCCTCTCTCACCCTTTGGAAACAAGGCAGCCCTTAGGTCCTGGTAGCTCTAGGCCTATGTAGCACAACCAGAACAGAAGTTCTACTTCAGCCAGGTCAGGCCTGCCAAGAAACTGCGTTTCACAGGCCTTTCAAAGAGATGTTCTCTTAGGCTGTAAGAGCACTGGGCAGAGCCAGCTGTTTCTTAGCTTCCCGAAGAGCTGGGAGCAAGATGCTTTGGGTCCACTCTCCGTCTTTGGAAACAAGGCAGCCCTTTGGGCCTGGCAGCTCTAGGGCAATGGAGCACACCCAGAGCAGAAGTTCTACTTCAGCCAGATCAGGCCTGCCAGGAAACTGCGTTTCACAGGCCTTGGTAAGAGATGTTCCCGGTAGGCTGTAAGAGCACTGGGCAGAGCCAGTTGTTTCTTACCTTCCTGAAAAGCTGGAAGCAAGATGCTTGGGACCCCTCTGCCCGTTTGGGAACAAGGCAGCCTTTTGGGTCGGGAAGCTCTAGGCCAATGGAGCACACGCAGAGCAGGAGTTCTACTTCAGCCTGATCAGGCCTGCAAAGAAACAGCGTTTGACAGGCCTTGGTAAGAGATGTTCCCGGTAGGTGTAAGAGCACTGGGCAGAGCCAGTTGTTTCTTAGCTTCGCAAAGACCGGGAAGCAAGATGCTTTGGGCCTCTCTGCCCCTTGGAAACAGGGCAGCACTTGGGGCCTGGCAGCTCTAGGGCAGTGGAGCACACCCAGAGCCGGAGTTCTACTTCAGCCAGATGAGGCCTGCCAAGAAACTGCGTTTCACAGGCCTTTCAAAGACATGTTCCCGGTAGGCTGTAAGAGCACGGGGCAGAGCGAGTTGGTTCTTAGCTTCCCAGAGAGCTGGAAGCAAGATGCTTTGGGGCCTCTCTGCCCCTTTGGAAACAAGGCAGCACCTTGGGCCTGGCAGCTCTAGGGCAATGGAGCACACCCAGAGCAGAAGTTCTACTTCAGCCAAATCAGGCCTGCCAGGAAACGGCGTTTCACAGGCCTTGGTAAGAGATGTTCCCGGTAGGCTCTAAGAGCACTGGGCAACGCCAGATGTTTCTTAGCTTCCCGAAGAGCTGGAAGCGAGAAGCTTTGGTGCCACTCTCTCACTTTGGACTCAAGGCAGCCCTTTGGGGCAGGTAGCTCTAGGCCAGTGGAGCACACCCAGAGCAGAAGTTCTACTTGGGCCAGTTCAGGCCACCAACAAACTGCGTTTCACAGGCCTTGGTAAGAGATGTTCCCGGTAGGCTGTAAGAGCACTGGGCAACGCCAGATGTTTCTTAGATTCCCGAAGAGCTGGAAGCAAGATGCTTTGGGGCCTCTCATCCCCTTTGCAAACAAGGCGGCCCTATGGGCCAGGCAGCTCTAGGCCAATGGAGCACACCCAGAGCAGAAGTTCTACTTCGGCCAGTTCAGGCCACCAACAAACTGCGTTTCACAGGCCTTGGTAAGAGATGTTCCCGGTAGGCTGTAAGAGCACTGGGCAACGCCAGATGTTTCTTAGCTTCCCGAAGAGCTGGAAGCAAGATGCTTTGGGGCCTCTCATCCCCTTTGCAAACAAGGCCGACCTTTGGGCCAGGCAGCTCTAGGCCAATGGAGCACACCCAGAGCAGAAGTTCTACCTCAGCCAGATAAGGCCTGCCAAGAAACTGCGTTTCAAAGGCTTTGGTAAGAGATGTTCCCGGTACTCTGTTAGAGCACTGGGCAGAGCCATTTCTTTCTTAGCTTCCCAAAGAGCTGGAAGCAAGATGCTTTGGGGGCTCCCTGCCCCTTTGCCAACAAGGGCGACCTTTGGGCCTTTCAGCTCTAGGCCAATGGAGCACACCCAGAGCAGAAGTCCTACTTCAGCCAGATCAGGCCTGCCAAGGAACTGCGTTTCAGAGGCCTTTGTATGTGACGTTCCCGGTAGGCTGTGAGAGCACGGTGCAGAGCCAGTTGTTTCCTTGTTTCCCAAACAGCTGGAAGCAAGACGCTTTGGGGCCTCTCTGCCCCTTTGGAAACAAGGCAGCACGTTGGGTCTGGCAGCTCTAGGGCAATGGAGCACAACCAGAGCCGAAGTTCTACTTCTTCCAGATCAGGCCTGCCTAGACAGTGCGTTTCCCAGGCCTTGATAAGAGATGTTCTCTTAGGCTATAAGAGCACTGGGCACAGCCAGTTGTTTCTTAGCTTCCCAAGAGGTGGAAGCAAGATGCTTTGGGGCCTCTCTCCCCCTTTGGAAACAAGGCAGCCCTTTGGGCCTTTCAGCTCTAGGGCAATGGAGCACACCCAGAGCAGAAGTTCTACCTCAGCCAGATCAGGCCTGCCAAGAAACTGCTTTTCACAGGCCTTCGTAAGAGGTGTTCCCGGAAGGCTGTAAGAGTACCTGGCAGAGCGAGTTGTTTCTTAGCTTCAAAAACAGCTGGAAGCAACATGATTTGGGGCCTCTCTCCCCCTTTGGAAACAAAGCAGCCTTTGTGCCTGGCAGCTCTAGGCCAAAGTAGCACACCCAGAGCACAAGTTCTACCTCAGCCAGATCAGGCCTTCCAAGAAACTGCGTCTCACAGGCCTTTCTCTGTCACGTTGCCGGTAGGCTGTGAGAGCACTGTGCAGAGCCAGTTGTTTCTTAGCTTCCCAAAGATTTGGAAGCAAGATGCTTTGGGGACTCTCAGCCCCTTTGGAAACAAGGCGGCCCTTTGGGCCTGGCAGCTCTAGGCCAAAGTAGCACGCCCAGAGCAGGAGTTCTACTTCAGCCAGATCAGGCCTGCCGAGAAACTGCGTTTCACAGGCCTTGGTAAGAGATGTTCCCGGTAGGCTGTGAGAGCACTGTGGAGAGCCAGTTGCTTTAGCTTCCCACAGAGCTGGAAGCAAGATGCCTTGGGGCCTCTCTCTCCCTTTGGACACAAGGCAGCCGTTTGGGCCTGGCAGCTCTAGGCCAATGGAGCACACCCACAGCAGAAGTTCTACTTCAGGCAGATCAGTCCTGCCCAGAAACTGCGTTTCACAGCCCTTGGTAAGAGATGTTCACGGTAGGCTGTGAGAGCACTGGGCAGAACCAGTTGTTTTTTAGCTTCCCAAAGTGCTGGAGGCAAGATGCTTTGGGGCCTCTCTCACCCTTTGGAAACAAGGCAGCCCTTAGGTCCTGGTAGCTCTAGGCCTATGTAGCACAACCAGAACAGAAGTTCTACTTCAGCCAGGTCAGGCCTGCCAAGAAACTGCGTTTCACAGGCCTTTCAAAGAGATGTTCTCTTAGGCTGTAAGAGCACTGGGCAGAGCCAGCTGTTTCTTAGCTTCCCGAAGAGCTGGGAGCAAGATGCTTTGGGTCCACTCTCCGTCTTTGGAAACAAGGCAGCCCTTTGGGCCTGGCAGCTCTAGGGCAATGGAGCACACCCAGAGCAGAAGTTCTACTTCAGCCAGATCAGGCCTGCCAGGAAACTGCGTTTCACAGGCCTTGGTAAGAGATGTTCCCGGTAGGCTGTAAGAGCACTGGGCAGAGCCAGTTGTTTCTTACCTTCCTGAAAAGCTGGAAGCAAGATGCTTGGGACCCCTCTGCCCGTTTGGGAACAAGGCAGCCTTTTGGGTCGGGAAGCTCTAGGCCAATGGAGCACACGCAGAGCAGGAGTTCTACTTCAGCCTGATCAGGCCTGCAAAGAAACAGCGTTTGACAGGCCTTGGTAAGAGATGTTCGCGGTAGGTGTAAGAGCACTGGGCAGAGCCAGTTGTTTCTTAGCTTCGCAAAGACCGGGAAGCAAGATGCTTTGGGCCTCTCTGCCCCTTGGAAACAGGGCAGCACTTTGGGCCTGGCAGCTCTAGGGCAGTGGAGCACACCCAGAGCCGGAGTTCTACTTCAGCCAGATGAGGCCTGCCAAGAAACTGCGTTTCACAGGCCTTTCAAAGACATGTTCCCGGTAGGCTGTAAGAGCACGGGGCAGAGCGAGTTGGTTCTTAGCTTCCCAGAGAGCTGGAAGCAAGATGCTTTGGGGCCTCTCTGCCCCTTTGGAAACAAGGCAGCACCTTGGGCCTGGCAGCTCTAGGGCAATGGAGCACACCCAGAGCAGAAGTTCTTCTTCAGCCAAATCAGGCCTGCCAGGAAACGGCGTTTCACAGGCCTTGGTAAGAGATGTTCCCGGTAGGCTGTAAGAGCACTGGGCAACGCCAGATGTTTCTTAGCTTCCCGAAGAGCTGGAAGCGAGAAGCTTTGGTGCCACTCTCTCACTTTGGACTCAAGGCAGCCCTTTGGGGCAGGTAGCTCTAGGCCAGTGGAGCACACCCAGAGCAGAAGTTCTACTTGGGCCAGTTCAGGCCACCAACAAACTGCGTTTCACAGGCCTTGGTAAGAGATGTTCCCGGTAGGCTGTAAGAGCACTGGGCAACGCCAGATGTTTCTTAGCTTCCCGAAGAGCTGGAAGCAAGATGCTTTGGGGCCTCTCATCCCCTTTGCAAACAAGGCCGACCTTTGGGCCAGGCAGCTCTAGGCCAATGGAGCACACCCAGAGCAGAAGTTCTACCTCAGCCATATAAGGCCTGCCAAGAAACTGCGTTTCAAAGGCTTTGGTAAGAGATGTTCCCGGTACTCTGTTAGAGCACTGGGCAGAGCCATTTGTTTCTTAGCTTCCCAAAGAGCTGGAAGCAAGATGATTTGGGGGCTCCCTGCCCCTTTGCCAACAAGGGCGACCTTTGGGCCTTTCAGCTCTAGGCCAATGGAGCACACCCAGAGCAGAAGTCCTACTTCAGCCAGATCAGGCCTGCCAAGGAACTGCGTTTCAGAGGCCTTTGTATGTGACGTTCCCGGTAGGCTGTGAGAGCACGGTGCAGAGCCAGTTGTTTCCTTGTTTCCCAAACAGCTGGAAGCAAGACGCTTTGGGGCCTCTCTGCCCCTTTGGAAACAAGGCAGCACGTTGGGTCTGGCAGCTCTAGGGCAATGGAGCACAACCAGAGCCGAAGTTCTACTTCTTCCAGATCAGGCCTGCCTAGACAGTGCATTTCCCAGGCCTTGATAAGAGATGTTCTCTTAGGCTATAAGAGCACTGGGCACAGCCAGTTGTTTCTTAGCTTCCCAAGAGGTGGAAGCAAGATGCTTTGGGGCCTCTCTCCCCCTTTGGAAACAAGGCAGCCCTTTGGGCCTTTCAGCTCTAGGGCAATGGAGCACACCCAGAGCAGAAGTTCTACCTCAGCCAGATCAGGCCTGCCAAGAAACTGCTTTTCACAGGCCTTCGTAAGAGGTGTTCCCGGAAGGCTGTAAGAGTACCTGGCAGAGCGAGTTGTTTCTTAGCTTCAAAAACAGCTGGAAGCAACATGATTTGGGGCCTCTCTCCCCCTTTGGAAACAAAGCAGCCTTTGTGCCTGGCAGCTCTAGGCCAAAGTAGCACACCCAGAGCACAAGTTCTACCTCAGCCAGATCAGGCCTTCCAAGAAACTGCGTCTCACAGGCCTTTCTCTGTCACGTTGCCGGTAGGCTGTGAGAGCACTGTGCAGAGCCAGTTGTTTCTTAGCTTCCCAAAGATTTGGAAGCAAGATGCTTTGGGGACTCTCAGCCCCTTTGGAAACAAGGCGGCCCTTTGGGCCTGGCAGCTCTAGGCCAAAGTAGCACGCCCAGAGCAGGAGTTCTACTTCAGCCAGATCAGGCCTGCCGAGAAACTGCGTTTCACAGGCCTTGGTAAGAGATGTTCCCGGTAGGCTGTGAGAGCACTGTGGAGAGCCAGTTGCTTTAGCTTCCCACAGAGCTGGAAGCAAGATGCCTTGGGGCCTCTCTCTCCCTTTGGACACAAGGCAGCCGTTTGGGCCTGGCAGCTCTAGGCCAATGGAGCACACCCACAGCAGAAGTTCTACTTCAGGCAGATCAGTCCTGCCCAGAAACTGCGTTTCACAGCCCTTGGTAAGAGATGTTCACGGTAGGCTGTGAGAGCACTGGGCAGAACCAGTTGTTTTTTAGCTTCCCAAAGTGCTGGAGGCAAGATGCTTTGGGGCCTCTCTCACCCTTTGGAAACAAGGCAGCCCTTAGGTCCTGGTAGCTCTAGGCCTATGTAGCACAACCAGAACAGAAGTTCTACTTCAGCCAGGTCAGGCCTGCCAAGAAACTGCGTTTCACAGGCCTTTCAAAGAGATGTTCTCTTAGGCTGTAAGAGCACTGGGCAGAGCCAGCTGTTTCTTAGCTTCCCGAAGAGCTGGGAGCAAGATGCTTTGGGTCCACTCTCCGTCTTTGGAAACAAGGCAGCCCTTTGGGCCTGGCAGCTCTAGGGCAATGGAGCACACCCAGAGCAGAAGTTCTACTTCAGCCAGATCAGGCCTGCCAGGAAACTGCGTTTCACAGGCCTTGGTAAGAGATGTTCCCGGTAGGCTGTAAGAGCACTGGGCAGAGCCAGTTGTTTCTTACCTTCCTGAAAAGCTGGAAGCAAGATGCTTGGGACCCCTCTGCCCGTTTGGGAACAAGGCAGCCTTTTGGGTCGGGAAGCTCTAGGCCAATGGAGCACACGCAGAGCAGGAGTTCTACTTCAGCCTGATCAGGCCTGCAAAGAAACAGCGTTTGACAGGCCTTGGTAAGAGATGTTCGCGGTAGGTGTAAGAGCACTGGGCAGAGCCAGTTGTTTCTTAGCTTCGCAAAGACCGGGAAGCAAGATGCTTTGGGCCTCTCTGCCCCTTGGAAACAGGGCAGCACTTTGGGCCTGGCAGCTCTAGGGCAGTGGAGCACACCCAGAGCCGGAGTTCTACTTCAGCCAGATGAGGCCTGCCAAGAAACTGCGTTTCACAGGCCTTTCAAAGACATGTTCCCGGTAGGCTGTAAGAGCACGGGGCAGAGCGAGTTGGTTCTTAGCTTCCCAGAGAGCTGGAAGCAAGATGCTTTGGGGCCTCTCTGCCCCTTTGGAAACAAGGCAGCACCTTGGGCCTGGCAGCTCTAGGGCAATGGAGCACACCCAGAGCAGAAGTTCTTCTTCAGCCAAATCAGGCCTGCCAGGAAACGGCGTTTCACAGGCCTTGGTAAGAGATGTTCCCGGTAGGCTGTAAGAGCACTGGGCAACGCCAGATGTTTCTTAGCTTCCCGAAGAGCTGGAAGCGAGAAGCTTTGGTGCCACTCTCTCACTTTGGACTCAAGGCAGCCCTTTGGGGCAGGTAGCTCTAGGCCAGTGGAGCACACCCAGAGCAGAAGTTCTACTTGGGCCAGTTCAGGCCACCAACAAACTGCGTTTCACAGGCCTTGGTAAGAGATGTTCCCGGTAGGCTGTAAGAGCACTGGGCAACGCCAGATGTTTCTTAGCTTCCCGAAGAGCTGGAAGCAAGATGCTTTGGGGCCTCTCATCCCCTTTGCAAACAAGGCCGACCTTTGGGCCAGGCAGCTCTAGGCCAATGGAGCACACCCAGAGCAGAAGTTCTACCTCAGCCATATAAGGCCTGCCAAGAAACTGCGTTTCAAAGGCTTTGGTAAGAGATGTTCCCGGTACTCTGTTAGAGCACTGGGCAGAGCCATTTGTTTCTTAGCTTCCCAAAGAGCTGGAAGCAAGATGATTTGGGGGCTCCCTGCCCCTTTGCCAACAAGGGCGACCTTTGGGCCTTTCAGCTCTAGGCCAATGGAGCACACCCAGAGCAGAAGTCCTACTTCAGCCAGATCAGGCCTGCCAAGGAACTGCGTTTCAGAGGCCTTTGTATGTGACGTTCCCGGTAGGCTGTGAGAGCACGGTGCAGAGCCAGTTGTTTCCTTGTTTCCCAAACAGCTGGAAGCAAGACGCTTTGGGGCCTCTCTGCCCCTTTGGAAACAAGGCAGCACGTTGGGTCTGGCAGCTCTAGGGCAATGGAGCACAACCAGAGCCGAAGTTCTACTTCTTCCAGATCAGGCCTGCCTAGACAGTGCATTTCCCAGGCCTTGATAAGAGATGTTCTCTTAGGCTATAAGAGCACTGGGCACAGCCAGTTGTTTCTTAGCTTCCCAAGAGGTGGAAGCAAGATGCTTTGGGGCCTCTCTCCCCCTTTGGAAACAAGGCAGCCCTTTGGGCCTTTCAGCTCTAGGGCAATGGAGCACACCCAGAGCAGAAGTTCTACCTCAGCCAGATCAGGCCTGCCAAGAAACTGCTTTTCACAGGCCTTCGTAAGAGGTGTTCCCGGAAGGCTGTAAGAGTACCTGGCAGAGCGAGTTGTTTCTTAGCTTCAAAAACAGCTGGAAGCAACATGATTTGGGGCCTCTCTCCCCCTTTGGAAACAAAGCAGCCTTTGTGCCTGGCAGCTCTAGGCCAAAGTAGCACACCCAGAGCACAAGTTCTACCTCAGCCAGATCAGGCCTTCCAAGAAACTGCGTCTCACAGGCCTTTCTCTGTCACGTTGCCGGTAGGCTGTGAGAGCACTGTGCAGAGCCAGTTGTTTCTTAGCTTCCCAAAGATTTGGAAGCAAGATGCTTTGGGGACTCTCAGCCCCTTTGGAAACAAGGCGGCCCTTTGGGCCTGGCAGCTCTAGGCCAAAGTAGCACGCCCAGAGCAGGAGTTCTACTTCAGCCAGATCAGGCCTGCCGAGAAACTGCGTTTCACAGGCCTTGGTAAGAGATGTTCCCGGTAGGCTGTGAGAGCACTGTGGAGAGCCAGTTGCTTTAGCTTCCCACAGAGCTGGAAGCAAGATGCCTTGGGGCCTCTCTCTCCCTTTGGACACAAGGCAGCCGTTTGGGCCTGGCAGCTCTAGGCCAATGGAGCACACCCACAGCAGAAGTTCTACTTCAGGCAGATCAGTCCTGCCCAGAAACTGCGTTTCACAGCCCTTGGTAAGAGATGTTCACGGTAGGCTGTGAGAGCACTGGGCAGAACCAGTTGTTTTTTAGCTTCCCAAAGTGCTGGAGGCAAGATGCTTTGGGGCCTCTCTCACCCTTTGGAAACAAGGCAGCCCTTAGGTCCTGGTAGCTCTAGGCCTATGTAGCACAACCAGAACAGAAGTTCTACTTCAGCCAGGTCAGGCCTGCCAAGAAACTGCGTTTCACAGGCCTTTCAAAGAGATGTTCTCTTAGGCTGTAAGAGCACTGGGCAGAGCCAGCTGTTTCTTAGCTTCCCGAAGAGCTGGGAGCAAGATGCTTTGGGTCCACTCTCCGTCTTTGGAAACAAGGCAGCCCTTTGGGCCTGGCAGCTCTAGGGCAATGGAGCACACCCAGAGCAGAAGTTCTACTTCAGCCAGATCAGGCCTGCCAGGAAACTGCGTTTCACAGGCCTTGGTAAGAGATGTTCCCGGTAGGCTGTAAGAGCACTGGGCAGAGCCAGTTGTTTCTTACCTTCCTGAAAAGCTGGAAGCAAGATGCTTGGGACCCCTCTGCCCGTTTGGGAACAAGGCAGCCTTTTGGGTCGGGAAGCTCTAGGCCAATGGAGCACACGCAGAGCAGGAGTTCTACTTCAGCCTGATCAGGCCTGCAAAGAAACAGCGTTTGACAGGCCTTGGTAAGAGATGTTCCCGGTAGGTGTAAGAGCACTGGGCAGAGCCAGTTGTTTCTTAGCTTCGCAAAGACCGGGAAGCAAGATGCTTTGGGCCTCTCTGCCCCTTGGAAACAGGGCAGCACTTGGGGCCTGGCAGCTCTAGGGCAGTGGAGCACACCCAGAGCCGGAGTTCTACTTCAGCCAGATGAGGCCTGCCAAGAAACTGCGTTTCACAGGCCTTTCAAAGACATGTTCCCGGTAGGCTGTAAGAGCACGGGGCAGAGCGAGTTGGTTCTTAGCTTCCCAGAGAGCTGGAAGCAAGATGCTTTGGGGCCTCTCTGCCCCTTTGGAAACAAGGCAGCACCTTGGGCCTGGCAGCTCTAGGGCAATGGAGCACACCCAGAGCAGAAGTTCTACTTCAGCCAAATCAGGCCTGCCAGGAAACGGCGTTTCACAGGCCTTGGTAAGAGATGTTCCCGGTAGGCTCTAAGAGCACTGGGCAACGCCAGATGTTTCTTAGCTTCCCGAAGAGCTGGAAGCGAGAAGCTTTGGTGCCACTCTCTCACTTTGGACTCAAGGCAGCCCTTTGGGGCAGGTAGCTCTAGGCCAGTGGAGCACACCCAGAGCAGAAGTTCTACTTGGGCCAGTTCAGGCCACCAACAAACTGCGTTTCACAGGCCTTGGTAAGAGATGTTCCCGGTAGGCTGTAAGAGCACTGGGCAACGCCAGATGTTTCTTAGCTTCCCGAAGAGCTGGAAGCAAGATGCTTTGGGGCCTCTCATCCCCTTTGCAAACAAGGCGGCCCTATGGGCCAGGCAGCTCTAGGCCAATGGAGCACACCCAGAGCAGAAGTTCTACTTCGGCCAGTTCAGGCCACCAACAAACTGCGTTTCACAGGCCTTGGTAAGAGATGTTCCCGGTAGGCTGTAAGAGCACTGGGCAACGCCAGATGTTTCTTAGCTTCCCGAAGAGCTGGAAGCAAGATGCTTTGGGGCCTCTCATCCCCTTTGCAAACAAGGCCGACCTTTGGGCCAGGCAGCTCTAGGCCAATGGAGCACACCCAGAGCAGAAGTTCTACCTCAGCCAGATAAGGCCTGCCAAGAAACTGCGTTTCAAAGGCTTTGGTAAGAGATGTTCCCGGTACTCTGTTAGAGCACTGGGCAGAGCCATTTCTTTCTTAGCTTCCCAAAGAGCTGGAAGCAAGATGCTTTGGGGGCTCCCTGCCCCTTTGCCAACAAGGGCGACCTTTGGGCCTTTCAGCTCTAGGCCAATGGAGCACACCCAGAGCAGAAGTCCTACTTCAGCCAGATCAGGCCTGCCAAGGAACTGCGTTTCAGAGGCCTTTGTATGTGACGTTCCCGGTAGGCTGTGAGAGCACGGTGCAGAGCCAGTTGTTTCCTTGTTTCCCAAACAGCTGGAAGCAAGACGCTTTGGGGCCTCTCTGCCCCTTTGGAAACAAGGCAGCACATTGGGTCTGGCAGCTCTAGGGCAATGGAGCACAACCAGAGCCGAAGTTCTACTTCTTCCAGATCAGGCCTGCCTAGACAGTGCGTTTCCCAGGCCTTGATAAGAGATGTTCTCTTAGGCTATAAGAGCACTGGGCACAGCCAGTTGTTTCTTAGCTTCCCAAGAGGTGGAAGCAAGATGCTTTGGGGCCTCTCTCCCCCTTTGGAAACAAGGCAGCCCTTTGGGCCTTTCAGCTCTAGGGCAATGGAGCACACCCAGAGCAGAAGTTCTACCTCAGCCAGATCAGGCCTGCCAAGAAACTGCTTTTCACAGGCCTTCGTAAGAGGTGTTCCCGGAAGGCTGTAAGAGTACCTGGCAGAGCGAGTTGTTTCTTAGCTTCAAAAACAGCTGGAAGCAACATGATTTGGGGCCTCTCTCCCCCTTTGGAAACAAAGCAGCCTTTGTGCCTGGCAGCTCTAGGCCAAAGTAGCACACCCAGAGCACAAGTTCTACCTCAGCCAGATCAGGCCTTCCAAGAAACTGCGTCTCACAGGCCTTTCTCTGTCACGTTGCCGGTAGGCTGTGAGAGCACTGTGCAGAGCCAGTTGTTTCTTAGCTTCCCAAAGATTTGGAAGCAAGATGCTTTGGGGACTCTCAGCCCCTTTGGAAACAAGGCGGCCCTTTGGGCCTGGCAGCTCTAGGCCAAAGTAGCACGCCCAGAGCAGGAGTTCTACTTCAGCCAGATCAGGCCTGCCGAGAAACTGCGTTTCACAGGCCTTGGTAAGAGATGTTCCCGGTAGGCTGTGAGAGCACTGTGGAGAGCCAGTTGCTTTAGCTTCCCACAGAGCTGGAAGCAAGATGCCTTGGGGCCTCTCTCTCCCTTTGGACACAAGGCAGCCGTTTGGGCCTGGCAGCTCTAGGCCAATGGAGCACACCCACAGCAGAAGTTCTACTTCAGGCAGATCAGTCCTGCCCAGAAACTGCGTTTCACAGCCCTTGGTAAGAGATGTTCACGGTAGGCTGTGAGAGCACTGGGCAGAACCAGTTGTTTTTTAGCTTCCCAAAGTGCTGGAGGCAAGATGCTTTGGGGCCTCTCTCACCCTTTGGAAACAAGGCAGCCCTTAGGTCCTGGTAGCTCTAGGCCTATGTAGCACAACCAGAACAGAAGTTCTACTTCAGCCAGGTCAGGCCTGCCAAGAAACTGCGTTTCACAGGCCTTTCAAAGAGATGTTCTCTTAGGCTGTAAGAGCACTGGGCAGAGCCAGCTGTTTCTTAGCTTCCCGAAGAGCTGGGAGCAAGATGCTTTGGGTCCACTCTCCGTCTTTGGAAACAAGGCAGCCCTTTGGGCCTGGCAGCTCTAGGGCAATGGAGCACACCCAGAGCAGAAGTTCTACTTCAGCCAGATCAGGCCTGCCAGGAAACTGCGTTTCACAGGCCTTGGTAAGAGATGTTCCCGGTAGGCTGTAAGAGCACTGGGCAGAGCCAGTTGTTTCTTACCTTCCTGAAAAGCTGGAAGCAAGATGCTTGGGACCCCTCTGCCCGTTTGGGAACAAGGCAGCCTTTTGGGTCGGGAAGCTCTAGGCCAATGGAGCACACGCAGAGCAGGAGTTCTACTTCAGCCTGATCAGGCCTGCAAAGAAACAGCGTTTGACAGGCCTTGGTAAGAGATGTTCGCGGTAGGTGTAAGAGCACTGGGCAGAGCCAGTTGTTTCTTAGCTTCGCAAAGACCAGGAAGCAAGATGCTTTGGGCCTCTCTGCCCCTTGGAAACAGGGCAGCACTTTGGGCCTGGCAGCTCTAGGGCAGTGGAGCACACCCAGAGCCGGAGTTCTACTTCAGCCAGATGAGGCCTGCCAAGAAACTGCGTTTCACAGGCCTTTCAAAGACATGTTCCCGGTAGGCTGTAAGAGCACGGGGCAGAGCGAGTTGGTTCTTAGCTTCCCAGAGAGCTGGAAGCAAGATGCTTTGGGGCCTCTCTGCCCCTTTGGAAACAAGGCAGCACCTTGGGCCTGGCAGCTCTAGGGCAATGGAGCACACCCAGAGCAGAAGTTCTTCTTCAGCCAAATCAGGCCTGCCAGGAAACGGCGTTTCACAGGCCTTGGTAAGAGATGTTCCCGGTAGGCTGTAAGAGCACTGGGCAACGCCAGATGTTTCTTAGCTTCCCGAAGAGCTGGAAGCGAGAAGCTTTGGTGCCACTCTCTCACTTTGGACTCAAGGCAGCCCTTTGGGGCAGGTAGCTCTAGGCCAGTGGAGCACACCCAGAGCAGAAGTTCTACTTGGGCCAGTTCAGGCCACCAACAAACTGCGTTTCACAGGCCTTGGTAAGAGATGTTCCCGGTAGGCTGTAAGAGCACTGGGCAACGCCAGATGTTTCTTAGCTTCCCGAAGAGCTGGAAGCAAGATGCTTTGGGGCCTCTCATCCCCTTTGCAAACAAGGCCGACCTTTGGGCCAGGCAGCTCTAGGCCAATGGAGCACACCCAGAGCAGAAGTTCTACCTCAGCCATATAAGGCCTGCCAAGAAACTGCGTTTCAAAGGCTTTGGTAAGAGATGTTCCCGGTACTCTGTTAGAGCACTGGGCAGAGCCATTTGTTTCTTAGCTTCCCAAAGAGCTGGAAGCAAGATGATTTGGGGGCTCCCTGCCCCTTTGCCAACAAGGGCGACCTTTGGGCCTTTCAGCTCTAGGCCAATGGAGCACACCCAGAGCAGAAGTCCTACTTCAGCCAGATCAGGCCTGCCAAGGAACTGCGTTTCAGAGGCCTTTGTATGTGACGTTCCCGGTAGGCTGTGAGAGCACGGTGCAGAGCCAGTTGTTTCCTTGTTTCCCAAACAGCTGGAAGCAAGACGCTTTGGGGCCTCTCTGCCCCTTTGGAAACAAGGCAGCACGTTGGGTCTGGCAGCTCTAGGGCAATGGAGCACAACCAGAGCCGAAGTTCTACTTCTTCCAGATCAGGCCTGCCTAGACAGTGCATTTCCCAGGCCTTGATAAGAGATGTTCTCTTAGGCTATAAGAGCACTGGGCACAGCCAGTTGTTTCTTAGCTTCCCAAGAGGTGGAAGCAAGATGCTTTGGGGCCTCTCTCCCCCTTTGGAAACAAGGCAGCCCTTTGGGCCTTTCAGCTCTAGGGCAATGGAGCACACCCAGAGCAGAAGTTCTACCTCAGCCAGATCAGGCCTGCCAAGAAACTGCTTTTCACAGGCCTTCGTAAGAGGTGTTCCCGGAAGGCTGTAAGAGTACCTGGCAGAGCGAGTTGTTTCTTAGCTTCAAAAACAGCTGGAAGCAACATGATTTGGGGCCTCTCTCCCCCTTTGGAAACAAAGCAGCCTTTGTGCCTGGCAGCTCTAGGCCAAAGTAGCACACCCAGAGCACAAGTTCTACCTCAGCCAGATCAGGCCTTCCAAGAAACTGCGTCTCACAGGCCTTTCTCTGTCACGTTGCCGGTAGGCTGTGAGAGCACTGTGCAGAGCCAGTTGTTTCTTAGCTTCCCAAAGATTTGGAAGCAAGATGCTTTGGGGACTCTCAGCCCCTTTGGAAACAAGGCGGCCCTTTGGGCCTGGCAGCTCTAGGCCAAAGTAGCACGCCCAGAGCAGGAGTTCTACTTCAGCCAGATCAGGCCTGCCGAGAAACTGCGTTTCACAGGCCTTGGTAAGAGATGTTCCCGGTAGGCTGTGAGAGCACTGTGGAGAGCCAGTTGCTTTAGCTTCCCACAGAGCTGGAAGCAAGATGCCTTGGGGCCTCTCTCTCCCTTTGGACACAAGGCAGCCGTTTGGGCCTGGCAGCTCTAGGCCAATGGAGCACACCCACAGCAGAAGTTCTACTTCAGGCCGATCAGTCCTGCCCAGAAACTGCGTTTCACAGCCCTTGGTAAGAGATGTTCACGGTAGGCTGTGAGAGCACTGGGCAGAACCAGTTGTTTTTTAGCTTCCCAAAGTGCTGGAGGCAAGATGCTTTGGGGCCTCTCTCACCCTTTGGAAACAAGGCAGCCCTTAGGTCCTGGTAGCTCTAGGCCTATGTAGCACAACCAGAACAGAAGTTCTACTTCAGCCAGGTCAGGCCTGCCAAGAAACTGCGTTTCACAGGCCTTTCAAAGAGATGTTCTCTTAGGCTGTAAGAGCACTGGGCAGAGCCAGCTGTTTCTTAGCTTCCCGAAGAGCTGGGAGCAAGATGCTTTGGGTCCACTCTCCGTCTTTGGAAACAAGGCAGCCCTTTGGGCCTGGCAGCTCTAGGGCAATGGAGCACACCCAGAGCAGAAGTTCTACTTCAGCCAGATCAGGCCTGCCAGGAAACTGCGTTTCACAGGCCTTGGTAAGAGATGTTCCCGGTAGGCTGTAAGAGCACTGGGCAGAGCCAGTTGTTTCTTACCTTCCTGAAAAGCTGGAAGCAAGATGCTTGGGACCCCTCTGCCCGTTTGGGAACAAGGCAGCCTTTTGGGTCGGGAAGCTCTAGGCCAATGGAGCACACGCAGAGCAGGAGTTCTACTTCAGCCTGATCAGGCCTGCAAAGAAACAGCGTTTGACAGGCCTTGGTAAGAGATGTTCGCGGTAGGTGTAAGAGCACTGGGCAGAGCCAGTTGTTTCTTAGCTTTGCAAAGACCGGGAAGCAAGATGCTTTGGGCCTCTCTGCCCCTTGGAAACAGGGCAGCACTTTGGGCCTGGCAGCTCTAGGGCAGTGGAGCACACCCAGAGCCGGAGTTCTACTTCAGCCAGATGAGGCCTGCCAAGAAACTGCGTTTCACAGGCCTTTCAAAGACATGTTCCCGGTAGGCTGTAAGAGCACGGGGCAGAGCGAGTTGGTTCTTAGCTTCCCAGAGAGCTGGAAGCAAGATGCTTTGGGGCCTCTCTGCCCCTTTGGAAACAAGGCAGCACCTTGGGCCTGGCAGCTCTAGGGCAATGGAGCACACCCAGAGCAGAAGTTCTTCTTCAGCCAAATCAGGCCTGCCAGGAAACGGCGTTTCACAGGCCTTGGTAAGAGATGTTCCCGGTAGGCTGTAAGAGCACTGGGCAACGCCAGATGTTTCTTAGCTTCCCGAAGAGCTGGAAGCGAGAAGCTTTGGTGCCACTCTCTCACTTTGGACTCAAGGCAGCCCTTTGGGGCAGGTAGCTCTAGGCCAGTGGAGCACACCCAGAGCAGAAGTTCTACTTGGGCCAGTTCAGGCCACCAACAAACTGCGTTTCACAGGCCTTGGTAAGAGATGTTCCCGGTAGGCTGTAAGAGCACTGGGCAACGCCAGATGTTTCTTAGCTTCCCGAAGAGCTGGAAGCAAGATGCTTTGGGGCCTCTCATCCCCTTTGCAAACAAGGCCGACCTTTGGGCCAGGCAGCTCTAGGCCAATGGAGCACACCCAGAGCAGAAGTTCTACCTCAGCCATATAAGGCCTGCCAAGAAACTGCGTTTCAAAGGCTTTGGTAAGAGATGTTCCCGGTACTCTGTTAGAGCACTGGGCAGAGCCATTTGTTTCTTAGCTTCCCAAAGAGCTGGAAGCAAGATGATTTGGGGGCTCCCTGCCCCTTTGCCAACAAGGGCGACCTTTGGGCCTTTCAGCTCTAGGCCAATGGAGCACACCCAGAGCAGAAGTCCTACTTCAGCCAGATCAGGCCTGCCAAGGAACTGCGTTTCAGAGGCCTTTGTATGTGACGTTCCCGGTAGGCTGTGAGAGCACGGTGCAGAGCCAGTTGTTTCCTTGTTTCCCAAACAGCTGGAAGCAAGACGCTTTGGGGCCTCTCTGCCCCTTTGGAAACAAGGCAGCACGTTGGGTCTGGCAGCTCTAGGGCAATGGAGCACAACCAGAGCCGAAGTTCTACTTCTTCCAGATCAGGCCTGCCTAGACAGTGCGTTTCCCAGGCCTTGATAAGAGATGTTCTCTTAGGCTATAAGAGCACTGGGCACAGCCAGTTGTTTCTTAGCTTCCCAAGAGGTGGAAGCAAGATGCTTTGGGGCCTCTCTCCCCCTTTGGAAACAAGGCAGCCCTTTGGGCCTTTCAGCTCTAGGGCAATGGAGCACACCCAGAGCAGAAGTTCTACCTCAGCCAGATCAGGCCTGCCAAGAAACTGCTTTTCACAGGCCTTCGTAAGAGGTGTTCCCGGAAGGCTGTAAGAGTACCTGGCAGAGCGAGTTGTTTCTTAGCTTCAAAAACAGCTGGAAGCAACATGATTTGGGGCCTCTCTCCCCCTTTGGAAACAAAGCAGCCTTTGTGCCTGGCAGCTCTAGGCCAAAGTAGCACACCCAGAGCACAAGTTCTACCTCAGCCAGATAAGGCCTTCCAAGAAACTGCGTCTCACAGGCCTTTCTCTGTCACGTTGCCGGTAGGCTGTGAGAGCACTGTGCAGAGCCAGTTGTTTCTTAGCTTCCCAAAGATTTGGAAGCAAGATGCTTTGGGGACTCTCAGCCCCTTTGGAAACAAGGCGGCCCTTTGGGCCTGGCAGCTCTAGGCCAAAGTAGCACGCCCAGAGCAGGAGTTCTACTTCAGCCAGATCAGGCCTGCCAAGAAACTGCGTTTCACAGGCCTTGGTAAGAGATGTTCCCGGTAGGCTGTGAGAGCACTGTGGAGAGCCAGTTGCTTTAGCTTCCCACAGAGCTGGAAGCAAGATGCCTTGGGGCCTCTCTCTCCCTTTGGACACAAGGCAGCCGTTTGGGCCTGGCAGCTCTAGGCCAATGGAGCACACCCACAGCAGAAGTTCTACTTCAGGCAGATCAGTCCTGCCCAGAAACTGCGTTTCACAGCCCTTGGTAAGAGATGTTCACGGTAGGCTGTGAGAGCACTGGGCAGAACCAGTTGTTTTTTAGCTTCCCAAAGTGCTGGAGGCAAGATGCTTTGGGGCCTCTCTCACCCTTTGGAAACAAGGCAGCCCTTAGGTCCTGGTAGCTCTAGGCCTATGTAGCACAACCAGAACAGAAGTTCTACTTCAGCCAGGTCAGGCCTGCCAAGAAACTGCGTTTCACAGGCCTTTCAAAGAGATGTTCTCTTAGGCTGTAAGAGCACTGGGCAGAGCCAGCTGTTTCTTAGCTTCCCGAAGAGCTGGGAGCAAGATGCTTTGGGTCCACTCTCCGTCTTTGGAAACAAGGCAGCCCTTTGGGCCTGGCAGCTCTAGGGCAATGGAGCACACCCAGAGCAGAAGTTCTACTTCAGCCAGATCAGGCCTGCCAGGAAACTGCGTTTCACAGGCCTTGGTAAGAGATGTTCCCGGTAGGCTGTAAGAGCACTGGGCAGAGCCAGTTGTTTCTTACCTTCCTGAAAAGCTGGAAGCAAGATGCTTGGGACCCCTCTGCCCGTTTGGGAACAAGGCAGCCTTTTGGGTCGGGAAGCTCTAGGCCAATGGAGCACACGCAGAGCAGGAGTTCTACTTCAGCCTGATCAGGCCTGCAAAGAAACAGCGTTTGACAGGCCTTGGTAAGAGATGTTCGCGGTAGGTGTAAGAGCACTGGGCAGAGCCAGTTGTTTCTTAGCTTCGCAAAGACCGGGAAGCAAGATGCTTTGGGCCTCTCTGCCCCTTGGAAACAGGGCAGCACTTTGGGCCTGGCAGCTCTAGGGCAGTGGAGCACACCCAGAGCCGGAGTTCTACTTCAGCCAGATGAGGCCTGCCAAGAAACTGCGTTTCACAGGCCTTTCAAAGACATGTTCCCGGTAGGCTGTAAGAGCACGGGGCAGAGCGAGTTGGTTCTTAGCTTCCCAGAGAGCTGGAAGCAAGATGCTTTGGGGCCTCTCTGCCCCTTTGGAAACAAGGCAGCACCTTGGGCCTGGCAGCTCTAGGGCAATGGAGCACACCCAGAGCAGAAGTTCTACTTCAGCCAAATCAGGTCTGCCAGGAAACGGCGTTTCACAGGCCTTGGTAAGAGATGTTCCCGGTAGGCTGTAAGAGCACTGGGCAACGCCAGATGTTTCTTAGCTTCCCGAAGAGCTGGAAGCGAGAAGCTTTGGTGCCACTCTCTCACTTTGGACTCAAGGCAGCCCTTTGGGGCAGGTAGCTCTAGGCCAGTGGAGCACACCCAGAGCAGAAGTTCTACTTGGGCCAGTTCAGGCCACCAACAAACTGCGTTTCACAGGCCTTGGTAAGAGATGTTCCCGGTAGGCTGTAAGAGCACTGGGCAACGCCAGATGTTTCTTAGCTTCCCGAAGAGCTGGAAGCAAGATGCTTTGGGGCCTCTCATCCCCTTTGCAAACAAGGCGGCCCTATGGGCCAGGAAGCTCTAGGCCAATGGAGCACACCCAGAGCAGAAGTTCTACCTCAGCCAGATAAGGCCTGCCAAGAAACTGCGTTTCAAAGGCTTTGGTAAGAGATGTTCCCGCTACTCTGTTAGAGCACTGGGCAGAGCCATTTGTTTCTTAGCTTCCCAAAGAGCTGGAAGCAAGATGCTTTGGGGGCTCCCTGCCCCTTTGCCAACAAGGGCGACCTTTGTCCTTTCAGCTCTAGGCCAATGGAGCACACCCAGAGCAGAAGTCCTACTTCAGCCAGATCAGGCCTGCCAAGGAACTGCGTTTCAGAGGCCTTTGTATGTGACGTTCCCGGTAGGCTGTGAGAGCACGGTGCAGAGCCAGTTGTTTCCTTGTTTCCCAAACAGCTGGAAGCAAGACGCTTTGGGGCCTCTCTGCCCCTTTGGAAACAAGGCAGCACGTTGGGTCTGGCAGCTCTAGGGCAATGGAGCACAACCAGAGCCGAAGTTCTACTTCTTCCAGATCAGGCCTGCCTAGACAGTGCGTTTCCCAGGCCTTGATAAGAGATGTTCTCTTAGGCTATAAGAGCACTGGGCACAGCCAGTTGTTTCTTAGCTTCCCAAGAGGTGGAAGCAAGATGCTTTGGGGCCTCTCTCCCCCTTTGGAAACAGGCAGCCGTTTGGGCCTTTCAGCTCTAGGGCAATGGAGCACACCCAGAGCAGAAGTTCTACCTCAGCCAGATCAGGCCTGCCAAGAAACTGCTTTTCACAGGCCTTCGTAAGAGGTGTTCCCGGAAGGCTGTAAGAGTACCTGGCAGAGCGAGTTGTTTCTTAGCTTCAAAAACAGCTGGAAGCAACATGATTTGGGGCCTCTCTCCCCCTTTGGAAACAAAGCAGCCTTTGTGCCTGGCAGCTCTAGGCCAAAGTAGCACACCCAGAGCACAAGTTCTACCTCAGCCAGATAAGGCCTGTCAAGAAGCTGCGTTTCACAGGCCTTTCTCTGTCACGTTGCCGGTAGGCTGTGAGAGCACTGTGCAGAGCCAGTTGTTTCTTAGCTTCCCAAAGATTTGGAAGCAAGATGCTTTGGGGACTCTCAGCCCCTTTGGAAACAAGGCGGCCCTTTGGGCCTGGCAGCTCTAGGCCAAAGTAGCACGCCCAGAGCAGGAGTTCTACTTCAGCCAGATCAGGCCTGCCGAGAAACTGCGTTTCACAGGCCTTGGTAAGAGATGTTCCCGGTAGGCTGTGAGAGCACTGTGGAGAGCCAGTTGCTTTAGCTTCCCACAGAGCTGGAAGCAAGATGCCTTGGGGCCTCTCTCTCCCTTTGGACACAAGGCAGCCGTTTGGGCCCGGCAGCTCTAGACCAATGGAGCACACCCACAGCAGAAGTTCTACTTCAGGCAGATCAGTCCTGCCCAGAAACTGCGTTTCACAGCCCTTGGTAAGAGATGTTCACGGTAGGCTGTGAGAGCACTGGGCAGAACCAGTTGTTTTTTAGCTTCCCAAAGTGCTGGAGGCAAGATGCTTTGGGGCCTCTCTCACCCTTTGGAAACAAGGCAGCCCTTAGGTCCTGGTAGCTCTAGGCCTATGTAGCACAACCAGAACAGAAGTTCTACTTCAGCCAGGTCAGGCCTGCCAAGAAACTGCGTTTCACAGGCCTTTCAAAGAGATGTTCTCTTAGGCTGTAAGAGCACTGGGCAGAGCCAGCTGTTTCTTAGCTTCCCGAAGAGCTGGGAGCAAGATGCTTTGGGTCCACTCTCCGTCTTTGGAAACAAGGCAGCCCTTTGGGCCTGGCAGCTCTAGGGCAATGGAGCACACCCAGAGCAGAAGTTCTACTTCAGCCAGATCAGGCCTGCCAGGAAACTGCGTTTCACAGGCCTTGGTAAGAGATGTTCCCGGTAGGCTGTAAGAGCACTGGGCAGAGCCAGTTGTTTCTTACCTTCCTGAAAAGCTGGAAGCAAGATGCTTGGGACCCCTCTGCCCGTTTGGGAACAAGGCAGCCTTTTGGGTCGGGAAGCTCTAGGCCAATGGAGCACACGCAGAGCAGGAGTTCTACTTCAGCCTGATCAGGCCTGCAAAGAAACAGCGTTTGACAGGCCTTGGTAAGAGATGTTCGCGGTAGGTGTAAGAGCACTGGGCAGAGCCAGTTGTTTCTTAGCTTCGCAAAGACCGGGAAGCAAGATGCTTTGGGCCTCTCTGCCCCTTGGAAACAGGGCAGCACTTTGGGCCTGGCAGCTCTAGGGCAGTGGAGCACACCCAGAGCCGGAGTTCTACTTCAGCCAGATGAGGCCTGCCAAGAAACTGCGTTTCACAGGCCTTTCAAAGACATGTTCCCGGTAGGCTGTAAGAGCACGGGGCAGAGCGAGTTGGTTCTTAGCTTCCCAGAGAGCTGGAAGCAAGATGCTTTGGGGCCTCTCTGCCCCTTTGGAAACAAGGCAGCACCTTGGGCCTGGCAGCTCTAGGGCAATGGAGCACACCCAGAGCAGAAGTTCTACTTCAGCCAAATCAGGTCTGCCAGGAAACGGCGTTTCACAGGCCTTGGTAAGAGATGTTCCCGGTAGGCTGTAAGAGCACTGGGCAACGCCAGATGTTTCTTAGCTTCCCGAAGAGCTGGAAGCGAGAAGCTTTGGTGCCACTCTCTCACTTTGGACTCAAGGCAGCCCTTTGGGGCAGGTAGCTCTAGGCCAGTGGAGCACACCCAGAGCAGAAGTTCTACTTGGGCCAGTTCAGGCCACCAACAAACTGCGTTTCACAGGCCTTGGTAAGAGATGTTCCCGGTAGGCTGTAAGAGCACTGGGCAACGCCAGATGTTTCTTAGCTTCCCGAAGAGCTGGAAGCAAGATGCTTTGGGGCCTCTCATCCCCTTTGCAAACAAGGCGGCCCTATGGGCCAGGCAGCTCTAGGCCAATGGAGCACACCCAGAGCAGAAGTTCTACCTCAGCCAGATAAGGCCTGCCAAGAAACTGCGTTTCAAAGGCTTTGGTAAGAGATGTTCCCGGTACTCTGTTAGAGCACTGGGCAGAGCCATTTGTTTCTTAGCTTCCCAAAGAGCTGGAAGCAAGATGCTTTGGGGGCTCCCTGCCCCTTTGCCAACAAGGGCGACCTTTGTCCTTTCAGCTCTAGGCCAATGGAGCACACCCAGAGCAGAAGTCCTACTTCAGCCAGATCAGGCCTGCCAAGGAACTGCGTTTCAGAGGCCTTTGTATGTGACGTTCCCGGTAGGCTGTGAGAGCACGGTGCAGAGCCAGTTGTTTCCTTGTTTCCCAAACAGCTGGAAGCAAGACGCTTTGGGGCCTCTCTGCCCCTTTGGAAACAAGGCAGCACGTTGGGTCTGGCAGCTCTAGGGCAATGGAGCACAACCAGAGCCGAAGTTCTACTTCTTCCAGATCAGGCCTGCCTAGACAGTGCGTTTCCCAGGCCTTGATAAGAGATGTTCTCTTAGGCTATAAGAGCACTGGGCACAGCCAGTTGTTTCTTAGCTTAACAAGAGGTGGAAGCAAGATGCTTTGGGGCCTCTCTCCCCCTTTGGAAACAAGGCAGCCCTTTGGGCCTTTCAGCTCTAGGGCAATGGAGCACACCCAGAGCAGAAGTTCTACCACAGCCAGATCAGGCCTGCCAAGAAACTGCTTTTCACAGGCCTTCGTAAGAGGTGTTCCCGGAAGGCTGTAAGAGTACCTGGCAGAGCGAGTTGTTTCTTAGCTTCAAAAACAGCTGGAAGCAACATGATTTGGGGCCTCTCTCCCCCTTTGGAAACAAAGCAGCCTTTGTGCCTGGCAGCTCTAGGCCAAAGTAGCACACCCAGAGCACAAGTTCTACCTCAGCCAGATAAGGCCTGTCAAGAAGCTGCGTTTCACAGGCCTTTGTATGTGACGTTCCCGGTTGGCTTTGAGAGCACTGTGCAGAGCCAGTTGTTTTAGCTTCCCAGAGAGCAGGAAGCAAGATGCTTTGGGGCCTCTCTCACACTTTGGAAATAAAGGCAGCCCTTTGGGCCTGGCAGCCCTAGGCCAATGGAGTACACCCAGAGCAGAAGTTCTACCTCAGCCAGATCAGGCCTTCCAAGAAACTGCGTCTCACAGGCCTTTCTCTGTCACGTTGCCGGTAGGCTGTGAGAGCACTGTGCAGAGCCAGTTGTTTCTTAGCTTCCCAAAGATTTGGAAGCAAGATGCTTTGGGGACTCTCAGCCCCTTTGGAAACAAGGCGGCCCTTTGGGCCTGGCAGCTCTAGGCCAAAGTAGCACGCCCAGAGCAGGAGTTCTACTTCAGCCAGATCAGGCCTGCCAAGAAACTGCGTTTCACAGGCCTTGGTAAGAGATGTTCCCGGTAGGCTGTGAGAGCACTGTGGAGAGCCAGTTGCTTTAGCTTCCCACAGAGCTGGAAGCAAGATGCCTTGGGGCCTCTCTCTCCCTTTGGACACAAGGCAGCCGTTTGGGCCTGGCAGCTCTAGGCCAATGGAGCACACCCACAGCAGAAGTTCTACTTCAGGCAGATCAGTCCTGCCCAGAAACTGCGTTTCACAGCCCTTGGTAAGAGATGTTCACGGTAGGCTGTGAGAGCACTGGGCAGAACCAGTTGTTTTTTAGCTTCCCAAAGTGCTGGAGGCAAGATGCTTTGGGGCCTCTCTCACCCTTTGGAAACAAGGCAGCCCTTAGGTCCTGGTAGCTCTAGGCCTATGTAGCACAACCAGAACAGAAGTTCTACTTCAGCCAGGTCAGGCCTGCCAAGAAACTGCGTTTCACAGGCCTTTCAAAGAGATGTTCTCTTAGGCTGTAAGAGCACTGGGCAGAGCCAGCTGTTTCTTAGCTTCCCGAAGAGCTGGGAGCAAGATGCTTTGGGTCCACTCTCCGTCTTTGGAAACAAGGCAGCCCTTTGGGCCTGGCAGCTCTAGGGCAATGGAGCACACCCAGAGCAGAAGTTCTACTTCAGCCAGATCAGGCCTGCCAGGAAACTGCGTTTCACAGGCCTTGGTAAGAGATGTTCCCGGTAGGCTGTAAGAGCACTGGGCAGAGCCAGTTGTTTCTTACCTTCCTGAAAAGCTGGAAGCAAGATGCTTGGGACCCCTCTGCCCGCTTGGGAACAAGGCAGCCTTTTGGGTCGGGAAGCTCTAGGCCAATGGAGCACACGCAGAGCAGAAGTTCTACTTGGGCCAGTTCAGGCCACCAACAAACTGCGTTTCACAGGCCTTGGTAAGAGATGTTCCCGGTAGGCTGTAAGAGCACTGGGCAACGCCAGATGTTTCTTAGCTTCCCGAAGAGCTGGAAGCAAGTTGCTTTGGGGCCTCTCATCCCCTTTGCAAACAAGGCGGCCCTATGGGCCAGGCAGCTCTAGGCCAATGGAGCACACCCAGAGCAGAAGTTCTACTTCGGCCAGTTCAGGCCACCAACAAACTGCGTTTCACAGGCCTTGGTAAGAGATGTTCCCGGTAGGCTGTAAGAGCACTGGGCAACGCCAGATGTTTCTTAGCTTCCCGAAGAGCTGGAAGCAAGATGCTTTGGGGCCTCTCATCCCCTTTGCAAACAAGGCGGCCCTATGGGCCAGGCAGCTCTAGGCCAATGGAGCACACCCAGAGCAGAAGTTCTACCTCAGCCAGATAAGGCCTGCCAAGAAACTGCGTTTCAAAGGCTTTGGTAAGAGATGTTCCCGGTACTCTGTTAGAGCACTGGGCAGAGCCATTTGTTTCTTAGCTTCCCAAAGAGCTGGAAGCAAGATGCTTTGGGGGCTCCCTGCCCCTTTGCCAACAAGGGCGACCTTTGGGCCTTTCAGCTCTAGGCCAATGGAGCACACCCAGAGCAGAAGTCCTACTTCAGCCAGATCAGGCCTGCCAAGGAACTGCGTTTCAGAGGCCTTTGTATGTGACGTTCCCGGTAGGCTGTGAGAGCACGGTGCAGAGCCAGTTGTTTCCTTGTTTCCCAAACAGCTGGAAGCAAGACGCTTTGGGGCCTCTCTGCCCCTTTGGAAACAAGGCAGCACTAGGGCAATGGAGCACAAACAGAGCCGAAGTTCTACTTCTTCCAGATCAGGCCTGCCTAGACAGTGCGTTTCCCAGGCCTTGATAAGAGATGTTCTCTTAGGCTATAAGAGCACTGGGCACAGCCAGTTGTTTCTTAGCTTAACAAGAGGTGGAAGCAAGATGCTTTGGGGCCTCTCTCCCCCTTTGGAAACAAGGCAGCCCTTTGGGCCTTTCAGCTCTAGGGCAATGGAGCACACCCAGAGCAGAAGTTCTACCACAGCCAGATCAGGCCTGCCAAGAAACTGCTTTTCACAGGCCTTCGTAAGAGGTGTTCCCGGAAGGCTGTAAGAGTACCTGGCAGAGCGAGTTGTTTCTTAGCTTCAAAAACAGCTGGAAGCAACATGATTTGGGGCCTCTCTCCCCCTTTGGAAACAAAGCAGCCTTTGTGCCTGGCAGCTCTAGGCCAAAGTAGCACACCCAGAGCACAAGTTCTACCTCAGCCAGATAAGGCCTGTCAAGAAGCTGCGTTTCACAGGCCTTTCTCTGTCACGTTGCCGGTAGGCTGTGAGAGCACTGTGCAGAGCCAGTTGTTTCTTAGCTTCCCAAAGATTTGGAAGCAAGATGCTTTGGGGACTCTCAGCCCCTTTGGAAACAAGGCGGCCCTTTGGGCCTGGCAGCTCTAGGCCAAAGTAGCACGCCCAGAGCCGGAGTTCTACTTCAGCCAGATGAGGCCTGCCAAGAAACTGCGTTTCACAGGCCTTGGTAAGAGATGTTCCCGGTAGGCTGTGAGAGCACTGTGGAGAGCCAGTTGCTTTAGCTTCCCACAGAGCTGGAAGCAAGATGCCTTGGGGCCTCTCTCTCCCTTTGGACACAAGGCAGCCGTTTGGGCCTGGCAGCTCTAGGCCAATGGAGCACACCCACAGCAGAAGTTCTACTTCAGGCAGATCAGTCCTGCCCAGAAACTGCGTTTCACAGCCCTTGGTAAGAGATGTTCACGGTAGGCTGTGAGAGCACCTGGCAGAACCAGTTGTTTTTTAGCTTCCCAAAGTGCTGGAGGCAAGATGCTTTGGGGCCTCTCTCACCCTTTGGAAACAAGGCAGCCCTTAGGTCCTGGTAGCTCTAGGCCTATGTAGCACAACCAGAACAGAAGTTCTACTTCAGCCAGGTCAGGCCTGCCAAGAAACTGCGTTTCACAGGCCTTTCAAAGAGATGTTCTCTTAGGCTGTAAGAGCACTGGGCAGAGCCAGCTGTTTCTTAGCTTCCCGAAGAGCTGGGAGCAAGATGCTTTGGGTCCACTCTCCGTCTTTGGAAACAAGGCAGCCCTTTGGGCCTGGCAGCTCTAGGGCAATGGAGCACACCCAGAGCAGAAGTTCTACTTCAGCCAGATCAGGCCTGCCAGGAAACTGCGTTTCACAGGCCTTGGTAAGAGATGTTCCCGGTAGGCTGTAAGAGCACTGGGCAGAGCCAGTTGTTTCTTACCTTCCTGAAAAGCTGGAAGCAAGATGCTTGGGACCCCTCTGCCCGTTTGGGAACAAGGCAGCCTTTTGGGTCGGGAAGCTCTAGGCCAATGGAGCACACGCAGAGCAGGAGTTCTACTTCAGCCTGATCAGGCCTGCAAAGAAACAGCGTTTGACAGGCCTTGGTAAGAGATGTTCGCGGTAGGTGTAAGAGCACTGGGCAGAGCCAGTTGTTTCTTAGCTTCGCAAAGACCGGGAAGCAAGATGCTTTGGGCCTCTCTGCCCCTTGGAAACAGGGCAGCACTTTGGGCCTGGCAGCTCTAGGGCAGTGGAGCACACCCAGAGCCGGAGTTCTTCTTCAGCCAGATGAGGCCTGCCAAGAAACTGCGTTTCACAGGCCTTTCAAAGACATGTTCCCGGTAGGCTGTAAGAGCACGGGGCAGAGCGAGTTGGTTCTTAGCTTCCCAGAGAGCTGGAAGCAAGATGCTTTGGGGCCTCTCTGCCCCTTTGGAAACAAGGCAGCACCTTGGGCCTGGCAGCTCTAGGGTAATGGAGCACACCCAGAGCAGAAGTTCTACTTCAGCCAAATCAGGCCTGCCAGGAAACGGCGTTTCACAGGCCTTGGTAAGAGATGTTCCCGGTAGGCTGTAAGAGCACTTGGCAACGCCAGATGTTTCTTAGCTTCCCGAAGAGCTGGAAGCAAGTTGCTTTGGGGCCTCTCATCCCCTTTGCAAACAAGGCGGCCCTATGGGCCAGGCAGCTCTAGGCCAATGGAGCACACCCAGAGCAGAAGTTCTACTTCGGCCAGTTCAGGCCACCAACAAACTGTGTTTCACAGGCCTTGGCAAGAGATGTTCCCGGTAGGCTGTAAGAGCACTGGGCAACGCCAGATGTTTCTTAGCTTCCCGAAGAGCTGGAAGCAAGATGCTTTGGGGCCTCTCATCCCCTTTGCAAACAAGGCCGACCTTTGGGCCAGGCAGCTCTAGGCCAATGGAGCACACCCAGAGCAGAAGTTCTACCTCAGCCAGATAAGGCCTGCCAAGAAACTGCGTTTCAAAGGCTTTGGTAAGAGATGTTCCCGGTACTCTGTTAGAGCACTGGGCAGAGCCATTTGTTTCTTAGCTTCCCAAAGAGCTGGAAGCAAGATGCTTTGGGGGCTCCCTGCCCCTTTGCCAACAAGGGCGACCTTTGGGCCTTTCAGCTCTAGGCCAATGGAGCACACCCAGAGCAGAAGTCCTACTTCAGCCAGATCAGGCCTGCCAAGGAACTGCGTTTCAGAGGCCTTTGTATGTGACGTTCCCGGTAGGCTGCGAGAGCACGGTGCAGAGCCAGTTGTTTCCTTGTTTCCCAAACAGCTGGAAGCAAGACGCTTTGGGGCCTCTCTGACCCTTTGGAAACAAGGCAGCACGTTGGGTCTGGCAGCTCTAGGGCAATGGAGCACAACCAGAGCCGAAGTTCTACTTCTTCCACATCAGGCCTGCCTAGACAGTGCGTTTCACAGGCCTTGATAAGAGATGTTCTCTTAGGCTATAAGAGCACTGGGCAGAGCCAGTTGTTTCTTACCTTCCTGAAAAGCTGGAAGCAAGATGCTTGGGACCCCTCTGCCCGTTTGGGAACAAGGCAGCCTTTTGGGTCGGGAAGCTCTAGGCCAATGGAGCACACGCAGAGCAGGAGTTCTACTTCAGCCTGATCAGGCCTGCAAAGAAACAGCGTTTGACAGGCCTTGGTAAGAGATGTTCCCGGTAGGTGTAAGAGCACTGGGCAGAGCCAGTTGTTTCTTAGCTTCGCAAAGACCGGGAAGCAAGATGCTTTGGGCCTCTCTGCCCCTTTTAAACAGGGCAGCACTTTGGGCCTGGCAGCTCTAGGGCAGTGGAGCACACCCAGAGCCGGAGTTCTACTTCAGCCAGATGAGGCCTGCCAAGAAACTGCGTTTCACAGGCCTTTCAAAGACATGTTCCCGGTAGGCTGTAAGAGCACGGGGCAGAGCGAGTTGGTTCTTAGCTTCCTAGAGAGCTGGAAGCAAGATGCTTTGGGGCCTCTCTGCCCCTTTGGAAACAAGGCAGCACCTTGGGCCTGGCAGCTCTAGGGCAGTGGAGCACACCCAGAGCCGGAGTTCTACTTCAGCCAGATCAGGCCTGCCAAGAAACTGCGTTTCACAGGCCTTGGTAAGAGATGTTCCCGGTAGGCTGTGAGAGCACTGTGGAGAGCCAGTTGCTTTAGCTTCCCACAGAGCTGGAAGCAAGATGCTTTGGGGCCTCTCTCTCCCTTTGGACACAAGGCAGCCGTTTGGGCCTGGCAGCTCTAGGCCAATGGAGCACACCCACAGCAGAAGTTCTACTTCAGGCAGATCAGTCCTGCCCAGAAACTGCGTTTCACAGCCCTTGGTAAGAGATGTTCACGGTAGGCTGTGAGAGCACTGGGCAGAACCAGTTGTTTTTTAGCTTCCCAAAGTGCTGGAGGCAACATGCTTTGGGGCCTCTCTCACCCTTTGGTAACAAGGCATCCCTTAGGTCCTGGTAGCTCTAGGCCTATGTAGCACAACCAGAACAGAAGTTCTACTTCAGCCAGGTCAGGCCTGCCAAGAAACTGCGTTTCACAGGCCTTTCAAAGAGATGTTCTCTTAGGCTGTAAGAGCACTGGGCAGAGCCAGCTGTTTCTTAGCTTCCCGAAGAGCTGGGAGCAAGATGCTTTGGGTCCACTCTCCGTCTTTGGAAACAAGGCAGCCCTTTGGGCCTGGCAGCTCTAGGGCAATGGAGCACACCCAGAGCAGAAGTTCTACTTCAGCCAGATCAGGCCTGCCAGGAAACTGCGTTTCACAGGCCTTGGTAAGAGATGTTCCCGGTAGGCTGTAAGAGCACTGGGCAGAGCCAGTTGTTTCTTACCTTCCTGAAAAGCTGGAAGCAAGATGCTTGGGAGCCCTCTGCCCGTTTGGGAACAAGGCAGCCTTTTGGGTCGGGAAGCTCTAGGCCAATGGAGCACACGCAGAGCAGGAGTTCTACTTCAGCCTGATCAGGCCTGCAAAGAAACAGCGTTTGACAGGCCTTGGTAAGAGATGTTCGCGGTAGGTGTAAGAGCACTGGGCAGAGCCAGTTGTTTCTTAGCTTCGCAAAGACCGGGAAGCAAGATGCTTTGGGCCTCTCTGCCCCTTGGAAACAGGGCAGCACTTTGGGCCTGGCAGCTCTAGGGCAATGGAGCACACCCAGAGCCGGAGTTCTACTTCAGCCAGATGAGGCCTGCCAAGAAACTGCGTTTCACAGGCCTTTCAAAGACATGTTCCCGGTAGGCTGTAAGAGCACGGGGCAGAGCGAGTTGGTTCTTAGCGTCCCAGAGAGCTGGAAGCAAGATGCTTTGGGGCCTCTCTGCCCCTTTGGAAACAAGGCAGCACCTTGGGCCTGGCAGCTCTAGGGCAATGGAGCACACCCAGAGCAGAAGTTCTACTTCAGCCAAATCAGGCCTGCCAGGAAACGGCGTTTCACAGGCCTTGGTAAGAGATGTTCCCGGTAGGCTGTAAGAGCACTGGGCAACGCCAGATGTTTCTTAGCTTCCCGAAGAGCTGGAAGCGAGAAGCTTTGGTGCCACTCTCTCACTTTGGACTCAAGGCAGCCCTTTGGGGCAGGTAGCTCTAGGCCAGTGGAGCACACCCAGAGCAGAAGTTCTACTTGGGCCAGTTCAGGCCACCAACAAACTGCGTTTCACAGGCCTTGGTAAGAGATGTTCCCGGTAGGCTGTAAGAGCACTGGGCAACGCCAGATGTTTCTTAGCTTCCCGAAGAGCTGGAAGCAAGATGCTTTGGGGCCTCTCATCCCCTTTGCAAACAAGGCGGCCCTATGGGCCAGGCAGCTCTAGGCCAATGGAGCACACCCAGAGCAGAAGTTCTACCTCAGCCAGATAAGGCCTGCCAAGAAACTGCGTTTCAAAGGCTTTGGTAAGAGATGTTCCCGGTACTCTGTTAGAGCACTGGGCAGAGCCATTTGTTTCTTAGCTTCCCAAAGAGCTGGAAGCAAGATGCTTTGGGGGCTCCCTGCCCCTTTGCCAACAAGGGCGACCTTTGGGCCTTTCAGCTCTAGGCCAATGGAGCACACCCAGAGCAGAAGTCCTACTTCAGCCAGATCAGGCCTGCCAAGGAACTGCGTTTCAGAGGCCTTTGTATGTGACGTTCCTGGTAGGCTGTGAGAGCACGGTGCAGAGCCAGTTGTTTCCTTGTTTCCCAAACAGCTGGAAGCAAGACGCTTTGGGGCCTCTCTGCCCCTTTGGAAACAAGGCAGCACGTTGGGTCTGGCAGCTCTAGGGCAATGGAGCACAACCAGAGCCGAAGTTCTACTTCTTCCAGATCAGGCCTGCCTAGACAGTGCGTTTCCCAGGCCTTGATAAGAGATGTTCTCTTAGGCTATAAGAGCACTGGGCACAGCCAGTTGTTTCTTAGCTTCCCAAGAGGTGGAAGCAAGATGCTTTGGGGCCTCTCTCCCCCTTTGGAAACAGGCAGCCCTTTGGGCCTTTCAGCTCTAGGGCAATGGAGCACACCCAGAGCAGAAGTTCTACCTCAGCCAGATCAGGCCTGCCAAGAAACTGCTTTTCACAGGCCTTCGTAAGAGGTGTTCCCGGAAGGCTGTAAGAGTACCTGGCAGAGCGAGTTGTTTCTTAGCTTCAAAAACAGCTGGAAGCAACATGATTTGGGGCCTCTCTCCCCCTTTGGAAACAAAGCAGCCTTTGTGCCTGGCAGCTCTAGGCCAAAGTAGCACACCCAGAGCACAAGTTCTACCTCAGCCAGATAAGGCCTGTCAAGAAGCTGCGTTTCACAGGCCTTTCTCTGTCACGTTGCCGGTAGGCTGTGAGAGCACTGTGCAGAGCCAGTTGTTTCCTTGTTTCCCAAACAGCTGGAAGCAAGACGCTTTGGGGCCTCTCTGACCCTTTGGAAACAAGGCAGCACGTTGGGTCTGGCAGCTCTAGGTCAATGGAGCACAACCAGAGCCGAAGTTCTACTTCTTCCACATCAGGCCTGCCTAGACAGTGCGTTTCACAGGCCTTGATAAGAGATGTTCTCTTAGGCTATAAGAGCACTGGGCAGAGCCAGTTGTTTCTTACCTTCCTGAAAAGCTGGAAGCAAGATGCTTGGGACCCCTCTGCCCGTTTGGGAACAAGGCAGCCTTTTGGGTCGGGAAGCTCTAGGCCAATGGAGCACACGCAGAGCAGGAGTTCTACTTCAGCCTGATCAGGCCTGCAAAGAAACAGCGTTTGACAGGCCTTGGTAAGAGATGTTCCCGGTAGGTGTAAGAGCACTGGGCAGAGCCAGTTGTTTCTTAGCTTCGCAAAGACCGGGAAGCAAGATGCTTTGGGCCTCTCTGCCCCTTTTAAACAGGGCAGCACTTTGGGCCTGGCAGCTCTAGGGCAGTGGAGCACACCCAGAGCCGGAGTTCTACTTCAGCCAGATGAGGCCTGCCAAGAAACTGCGTTTCACAGGCCTTTCAAAGACATGTTCCCGGTAGGCTGTAAGAGCACGGGGCAGAGCGAGTTGGTTCTTAGCTTCCTAGAGAGCTGGAAGCAAGATGCTTTGGGGCCTCTCTGCCCCTTTGGAAACAAGGCAGCACCTTGGGCCTGGCAGCTCTAGGGCAGTGGAGCACACCCAGAGCCGGAGTTCTACTTCAGCCAGATCAGGCCTGCCAAGAAACTGCGTTTCACAGGCCTTGGTAAGAGATGTTCCCGGTAGGCTGTGAGAGCACTGTGGAGAGCCAGTTGCTTTAGCTTCCCACAGAGCTGGAAGCAAGATGCTTTGGGGCCTCTCTCTCCCTTTGGACACAAGGCAGCCGTTTGGGCCTGGCAGCTCTAGGCCAATGGAGCACACCCACAGCAGAAGTTCTACTTCAGGCAGATCAGTCCTGCCCAGAAACTGCGTTTCACAGCCCTTGGTAAGAGATGTTCACGGTAGGCTGTGAGAGCACTGGGCAGAACCAGTTGTTTTTTAGCTTCCCAAAGTGCTGGAGGCAACATGCTTTGGGGCCTCTCTCACCCTTTGGAAACAAGGCAGCCCTTAGGTCCTGGTAGCTCTAGGCCTATGTAGCACAACCAGAACAGAAGTTCTACTTCAGCCAGGTCAGGCCTGCCAAGAAACTGCGTTTCACAGGCCTTTCAAAGAGATGTTCTCTTAGGCTGTAAGAGCACTGGGCAGAGCCAGCTGTTTCTTAGCTTCCCGAAGAGCTGGGAGCAAGATGCTTTGGGTCCACTCTCCGTCTTTGGAAACAAGGCAGCCCTTTGGGCCTGGCAGCTCTAGGGCAATGGAGCACACCCAGAGCAGAAGTTCTACTTCAGCCAGATCAGGCCTGCCAGGAAACTGCGTTTCACAGGCCTTGGTAAGAGATGTTCCCGGTAGGCTGTAAGAGCACTGGGCAGAGCCAGTTGTTTCTTACCTTCCTGAAAAGCTGGAAGCAAGATGCTTGGGAGCCCTCTGCCCGTTTGGGAACAAGGCAGCCTTTTGGGTCGGGAAGCTCTAGGCCAATGGAGCACACGCAGAGCAGGAGTTCTACTTCAGCCTGATCAGGCCTGCAAAGAAACAGCGTTTGACAGGCCTTGGTAAGAGATGTTCGCGGTAGGTGTAAGAGCACTGGGCAGAGCCAGTTGTTTCTTAGCTTCGCAAAGACCGGGAAGCAAGATGCTTTGGGCCTCTCTGCCCCTTGGAAACAGGGCAGCACTTTGGGCCTGGCAGCTCTAGGGCAATGGAGCACACCCAGAGCCGGAGTTCTACTTCAGCCAGATGAGGCCTGCCAAGAAACTGCGTTTCACAGGCCTTTCAAAGACATGTTCCCGGTAGGCTGTAAGAGCACGGGGCAGAGCGAGTTGGTTCTTAGCGTCCCAGAGAGCTGGAAGCAAGATGCTTTGGGGCCTCTCTGCCCCTTTGGAAACAA
This sequence comes from Equus asinus, assembly GCF_041296235.1. NCBI lineage: Eukaryota > Metazoa > Chordata > Mammalia > Perissodactyla > Equidae > Equus > Equus asinus. Next base: position 4,481,842 of record NW_027225523.1, read on the forward strand.
GGCAGCACCTTGGGCCTGGCAGCTCTAGGGCAATGGAGCACACCCAGAGCAGAAGTTCTACTTCAGCCAAATCAGGCCTGCCAGGAAACGGCGTTTCACAGGCCTTGGTAAGAGATGTTCCCGGTAGGCTGTAAGAGCACTGGGCAACGCCAGATGTTTCTTAGCTTCCCGAAGAGCTGGAAGCAAGAAGCTTTGGTGCCACTCTCTCACTTTGGACTCAAGGCAGCCCTTTGGGGCAGGTAGCTCTAGGCCAGTGGAGCACACCCAGAGCAGAAGTTCTACTTGGGCCAGTTCAGGCCACCAACAAACTGCGTTTCACAGGCCTTGGTAAGAGATGTTCCCGGTAGGCTGTAAGAGCACTGGGCAACGCCAGATGTTTCTTAGCTTCCCGAAGAGCTGGAAGCAAGATGCTTTGGGGCCTCTCATCCCCTTTGCAAACAAGGCGGCCCTATGGGCCAGGCAGCTCTAGGCCAATGGAGCACACCCAGAGCAGAAGTTCTACCTCAGCCAGATAAGGCCTGCCAAGAAACTGCGTTTCAAAGGCTTTGGTAAGAGATGTTCCCGGTACTCTGTTAGAGCACTGGGCAGAGCCATTTGTTTCTTAGCTTCCCAAAGAGCTGGAAGCAAGATGCTTTGGGGGCTCCCTGCCCCTTTGCCAACAAGGGCGACCTTTGGGCCTTTCAGCTCTAGGCCAATGGAGCACACCCAGAGCAGAAGTCCTACTTCAGCCAGATCAGGCCTGCCAAGGAACTGCGTTTCAGAGGCCTTTGTATGTGACGTTCCCGGTAGGCTGTGAGAGCACGGTGCAGAGCCAGTTGTTTCCTTGTTTCCCAAACAGCTGGAAGCAAGACGCTTTGGGGCCTCTCTGCCCCTTTGGAAACAAGGCAGCACGTTGGGTCTGGCAGCTCTAGGGCAATGGAGCACAACCAGAGCCGAAGTTCTACTTCTTCCAGATCAGGCCTGCCTAGACAGTGCGTTTCCCAGGCCTTGATAAGAGATGTTCTCTTAGGCTATAAGAGCACTGGGCACAGCCAGTTGTTTCTTAGCTTCCCAAGAGGTGGAAGCAAGATGCTTTGGGGCCTCTCTCCCCCTTTGGAAACAGGCAGCCCTTTGGGCCTTTCAGCTCTAGGGCAATGGAGCACACCCAGAGCAGAAGTTCTACCTCAGCCAGATCAGGCCTGCCAAGAAACTGCTTTTCACAGGCCTTCGTAAGAGGTGTTCCCGGAAGGCTGTAAGAGTACCTGGCAGAGCGAGTTGTTTCTTAGTTTCAAAAACAGCTGGAAGCAACATGATTTGGGGCCTCTCTCCCCCTTTGGAAACAAAGCAGCCTTTGTGCCTGGCAGCTCTAGGCCAAAGTAGCACACCCAGAGCACAAGTTCTACCTCAGCCAGATAAGGCCTGTCAAGAAGCTGCGTTTCACAGGCCTTTCTCTGTCACGTTGCCGGTAGGCTGTGAGAGCACTGTGCAGAGCCAGTTGTTTCTTAGCTTCCCAAAGATTTGGAAGCAAGATGCTTTGGGGACTCTCAGCCCCTTTGGAAACAAGGCGGCCCTTTGGGCCTGGCAGCTCTAGGCCAAAGTAGCACGCCCAGAGCAGGAGTTCTACTTCAGCCAGATCAGGCCTGCCAAGAAACTGCGTTTCACAGGCCTTGGTAAGAGATGTTCCCGGTAGGCTGTGAGAGCACTGTGGAGAGCCAGTTGCTTTAGCTTCCCACAGAGCTGGAAGCAAGATGCCTTGGGGCCTCTCTCTCCCTTTGGACACAAGGCAGCCGTTTGGGCCCGGCAGCTCTAGGCCAATGGAGCACACCCACAGCAGAAGTTCTACTTCAGGCAGATCAGTCCTGCCCAGAAACTGCGTTTCACAGCCCTTGGTAAGAGATGTTCACGGTAGGCTGTGAGAGCACTGGGCAGAACCAGTTGTTTTTTAGCTTCCCAAAGTGCTGGAGGCAAGATGCTTTGGGGCCTCTCTCACCCTTTGGAAACAAGGCAGCCCTTAGGTCCTGGTAGCTCTAGGCCTATGTAGCACAACCAGAACAGAAGTTCTACTTCAGCCAGGTCAGGCCTGCCAAGAAACTGCGTTTCACAGGCCTTTCAAAGAGATGTTCTCTTAGGCTGTAAGAGCACTGGGCAGAGCCAGCTGTTTCTTAGCTTCCCGAAGAGCTGGGAGCAAGATGCTTTGGGTCCACTCTCCGTCTTTGGAAACAAGGCAGCCCTTTGGGCCTGGCAGCTCTAGGGCAATGGAGCACACCCAGAGCAGAAGTTCTACTTCAGCCAGATCAGGCCTGCCAGGAAACTGCGTTTCACAGGCCTTGGTAAGAGATGTTCCCGGTAGGCTGTAAGAGCACTGGGCAGAGCCAGTTGTTTCTTAGCTTCCCAAAGAGCTGGAAGCAAGATGCTTTGGGGGCTCCCTGCCCCTTTGCCAACAAGGGCGACCTTTGGGCCTTTCAGCTCTAGGCCAATGGAGCACACCCAGAGCAGAAGTCCTACTTCAGCCAGATCAGGCCTGCCAAGGAACTGCGTTTCAGAGGCCTTTGTATGTGACGTTCCCGGTAGGCTGTGAGAGCATGGTGCAGAGCCAGTTGTTTCCTTGTTTCCCAAACAGCTGGAAGCAAGACGCTTTGGGGCCTCTCTGCCCCTTTGGAAACAAGGCAGCACTAGGGCAATGGAGCACAACCAGAGCCGAAGTTCTACTTCTTCCAGATCAGGCCTGCCTAGACAGTGCGTTTCCCAGGCCTTGATAAGAGATGTTCTCTTAGGCTATAAGAGCACTGGGCACAGCCAGTTGTTTCTTAGCTTCCCAAGAGGTGGAAGCAAGATGCTTTGGGGCCTCTCTCCCCCTTTGGAAACAAGGCAGCCCTTTGGGCCTTTCAGCTCTAGGGCAATGGAGCACACCCAGAGCAGAAGTTCTACCTCAGCCAGATCAGGCCTGCCAAGAAACTGCTTTTCACAGGCCTTCGTAAGAGGTGTTCCCGGAAGGCTGTAAGAGTACCTGGCAGAGCGAGTTGTTTCTTAGCTTCAAAAACAGCTGGAAGCAACATGATTTGGGGCCTCTCTCCCCCTTTGGAAACAAAGCAGCCTTTGTGCCTGGCAGCTCTAGGCCAAAGTAGCACACCCAGAGCACAAGTTCTACCTCAGCCAGATAAGGCCTGTCAAGAAGCTGCGTCTCACAGGCCTTTCTCTGTCACGTTGCCGGTAGGCTGTGAGAGCACTGTGCAGAGCCAGTTGTTTCTTAGCTTCCCAAAGATTTGGAAGCAAGATGCTTTGGGGACTCTCAGCCCCTTTGGAAACAAGGCGGCCCTTTGGGCCTGGCAGCTCTAGGCCAAAGTAGCACGCCCAGAGCAGGAGTTCTACTTCAGCCAGATCAGGCCTGCCAAGAAACTGCGTTTCACAGGCCTTGGTAAGAGATGTTCCCGGTAGGCTGTGAGAGCACTGTGGAGAGCCAGTTGCTTTAGCTTCCCACAGAGCTGGAAGCAAGATGCCTTGGGGCCTCTCTCTCCCTTTGGACACAAGGCAGCCGTTTGGGCCTGGCAGCTCTAGGCCAATGGAGCACACCCACAGCAGAAGTTCTACTTCAGGCAGATCAGTCCTGCCCAGAAACTGCGTTTCACAGCCCTTGGTAAGAGATGTTCACGGTAGGCTGTGAGAGCACTGGGCAGAACCAGTTGTTTTTTAGCTTCCCAAAGTGCTGGAGGCAAGATGCTTTGGGGCCTCTCTCACCCTTTGGAAACAAGGCAGCCCTTAGGTCCTGGTAGCTCTAGGCCTATGTAGCACAACCAGAACAGAAGTTCTACTTCAGCCAGGTCAGGCCTGCCAAGAAACTGCGTTTCACAGGCCTTTCAAAGAGATGTTCTCTTAGGCTGTAAGAGCACTGGGCAGAGCCAGCTGTTTCTTAGCTTCCCGAAGAGCTGGGAGCAAGATGCTTTGGGTCCACTCTCCGTCTTTGGAAACAAGGCAGCCCTTTGGGCCTGGCAGCTCTAGGGCAATGGAGCACACCCAGAGCAGAAGTTCTACTTCAGCCAGATCAGGCCTGCCAGGAAACTGCGTTTCACAGGCCTTGGTAAGAGATGTTCCCGGTAGGCTGTAAGAGCACTGGGCAGAGCCAGTTGTTTCTTACCTTCCTGAAAAGCTGGAAGCAAGATGCTTGGGACCCCTCTGCCCGTTTGGGAACAAGGCAGCCTTTTGGGTCGGGAAGCTCTAGGCCAATGGAGCACACGCAGAGCAGGAGTTCTACTTCAGCCTGATCAGGCCTGCAAAGAAACAGCGTTTGACAGGCCTTGGTAAGAGATGTTCGCGGTAGGCGTAAGAGCACTGGGCAGAGCCAGTTGTTTCTTAGCTTCGCAAAGACCGGGAAGCAAGATGCTTTGGGCCTCTCTGCCCCTTGGAAACAGGGCAGCACTTTGGGCCTGGCAGCTCTAGGGCAATGGAGCACACCCAGAGCAGAAGTTCTACTTCAGCCAAATCAGGCCTGCCAGGAAACGGCGTTTCACAGGCCTTGGTAAGAGATGTTCCCGGTAGGCTGTAAGAGCACTGGGCATCGCCAGATGTTTCTTAGCTTCCCGAAGAGCTGGAAGCAAGAAGCTTTGGTGCCACTCTCTCACTTTGGACTCAAGGCAGCCCTTTGGGGCAGGTAGCTCTAGGCCAGTGGAGCACACCCAGAGCAGAAGTTCTACTTGGGCCAGTTCAGGCCACCAACAAACTGCGTTTCACAGGCCTTGGTAAGAGATGTTCCCAGTAGGCTGTAAGAGCACTGGGCAACGCCAGATGTTTCTTAGCTTCCCGAAAAGCTGGAAGCAAGATGCTTTGGGGCCTCTCATCCCCTTTGCAAACAAGGCCGACCTTTGGGCCAGGCAGCTCTAGGCCAATGGAGCACACCCAGAGCAGAAGTTCTACCTCAGCCAGATAAGGCCTGCCAAGAAACTGCGTTTCAAAGGCTTTGGTAAGAGATGTTCCCGGTACTCTGTTAGAGCACTGGGCAGAGCCATTTGTTTCTTAGCTTCCCAAAGAGCTGGAAGCAAGATGCTTTGGGGGCTCCCTGCCCCTTTGCCAACAAGGGCGACCTTTGGGCCTTTCAGCTCTAGGCCAATGGAGCACACCCAGAGCAGAAGTCCTACTTCAGCCAGATCAGGCCTGCCAAGGAACTGCGTTTCAGAGGCCTTTGTATGTGACGTTCCCGGTAGGCTGTGAGAGCATGGTGCAGAGCCAGTTGTTTCCTTGTTTCCCAAACAGCTGGAAGCAAGACGCTTTGGGGCCTCTCTGCCCCTTTGGAAACAAGGCAGCACTAGGGCAATGGAGCACAACCAGAGCCGAAGTTCTACTTCTTCCAGATCAGGCCTGCCTAGACAGTGCGTTTCCCAGGCCTTGATAAGAGATGTTCTCTTAGGCTATAAGAGCACTGGGCACAGCCAGTTGTTTCTTAGCTTCCCAAGAGGTGGAAGCAAGATGCTTTGGGGCCTCTCTCCCCCTTTGGAAACAAGGCAGCCCTTTGGGCCTTTCAGCTCTAGGGCAATGGAGCACACCCAGAGCAGAAGTTCTACCTCAGCCAGATCAGGCCTGCCAAGAAACTGCTTTTCACAGGCCTTCGTAAGAGGTGTTCCCGGAAGGCTGTAAGAGTACCTGGCAGAGCGAGTTGTTTCTTAGCTTCAAAAACAGCTGGAAGCAACATGATTTGGGGCCTCTCTCCCCCTTTGGAAACAAAGCAGCCTTTGTGCCTGGCAGCTCTAGGCCAAAGTAGCACACCCAGAGCACAAGTTCTACCTCAGCCAGATCAGGCCTTCCAAGAAGCTGCGTCTCACAGGCCTTTCTCTGTCACGTTGCCGGTAGGCTGTGAGAGCACTGTGCAGAGCCAGTTGTTTCTTAGCTTCCCAAAGATTTGGAAGCAAGATGCTTTGGGGACTCTCAGCCCCTTTGGAAACAAGGCGGCCCTTTGGGCCTGGCAGCTCTAGGCCAAAGTAGCACGCCCAGAGCAGGAGTTCTACTTCAGCCAGATCAGGCCTGCCAAGAAACTGCGTTTCACAGGCCTTGGTAAGAGATGTTCCCGGTAGGCTGTGAGAGCACTGTGGAGAGCCAGTTGCTTTAGCTTCCCACAGAGCTGGAAGCAAGATGCCTTGGGGCCTCTCTCTCCCTTTGGACACAAGGCAGCCGTTTGGGCCTGGCAGCTCTAGGCCAATGGAGCACACCCACAGCAGAAGTTCTACTTCAGGCAGATCAGTCCTGCCCAGAAACTGCGTTTCACAGCCCTTGGTAAGAGATGTTCACGGTAGGCTGTGAGAGCACTGGGCAGAACCAGTTGTTTTTTAGCTTCCCAAAGTGCTGGAGGCAAGATGCTTTGGGGCCTCTCTCACCCTTTGGAAACAAGGCAGCCCTTAGGTCCTGGTAGCTCTAGGCCTATGTAGCACAACCAGAACAGAAGTTCTACTTCAGCCAGGTCAGGCCTGCCAAGAAACTGCGTTTCACAGGCCTTTCAAAGACATGTTCTCTTAGGCTGTAAGAGCACTGGGCAGAGCCAGCTGTTTCTTAGCTTCCCGAAGAGCTGGGAGCAAGATGCTTTGGGTCCACTCTCCGTCTTTGGAAACAAGGCAGCCCTTTGGGCCTGGCAGCTCTAGGGCAATGGAGCACACCCAGAGCAGAAGTTCTACTTCAGCCAGATCAGGCCTGCCAGGAAACTGCGTTTCACAGGCCTTGGTAAGAGATGTTCCCGGTAGGCTGTAAGAGCACTGGGCAGAGCCAGTTGTTTCTTACCTTCCTGAAAAGCTGGAAGCAAGATGCTTGGGAGCCCTCTGCCCGTTTGGGAACAAGGCAGCCTTTTGGGTCGGGAAGCTCTAGGCCAATGGAGCACACGCAGAGCAGGAGTTCTACTTCAGCCTGATCAGGCCTGCAAAGAAACAGCGTTTGACAGGCCTTGGTAAGAGATGTTCGCGGTAGGCGTAAGAGCACTGGGCAGAGCCAGTTGTTTCTTAGCTTCGCAAAGACCGGGAAGCAAGATGCTTTGGGCCTCTCTGCCCCTTGGAAACAGGGCAGCACTTTGGGCCTGGCAGCTCTAGGGCAATGGAGCACACCCAGAGCAGAAGTTCTACTTCAGCCAAATCAGGCCTGCCAGGAAACGGCGTTTCACAGGCCTTGGTAAGAGATGTTCCCGGTAGGCTGTAAGAGCACTGGGCATCGCCAGATGTTTCTTAGCTTCCCGAAGAGCTGGAAGCAAGAAGCTTTGGTGCCACTCTCTCACTTTGGACTCAAGGCAGCCCTTTGGGGCAGGTAGCTCTAGGCCAGTGGAGCACACCCAGAGCAGAAGTTCTACTTGGGCCAGTTCAGGCCACCAACAAACTGCGTTTCACAGGCCTTGGTAAGAGATGTTCCCAGTAGGCTGTAAGAGCACTGGGCAACGCCAGATGTTTCTTAGCTTCCCGAAAAGCTGGAAGCAAGATGCTTTGGGGCCTCTCATCCCCTTTGCAAACAAGGCCGACCTTTGGGCCAGGCAGCTCTAGGCCAATGGAGCACACCCAGAGCAGAAGTTCTACCTCAGCCAGATAAGGCCTGCCAAGAAACTGCGTTTCAAAGGCTTTGGTAAGAGATGTTCCCGGTACTCTGTTAGAGCACTGGGCAGAGCCATTTGTTTCTTAGCTTCCCAAAGAGCTGGAAGCAAGATGCTTTGGGGGCTCCCTGCCCCTTTGCCAACAAGGGCGACCTTTGGGCCTTTCAGCTCTAGGCCAATGGAGCACACCCAGAGCAGAAGTCCTACTTCAGCCAGATCAGGCCTGCCAAGGAACTGCGTTTCAGAGGCCTTTGTATGTGACGTTCCCGGTAGGCTGTGAGAGCATGGTGCAGAGCCAGTTGTTTCCTTGTTTCCCAAACAGCTGGAAGCAAGACGCTTTGGGGCCTCTCTGCCCCTTTGGAAACAAGGCAGCACTAGGGCAATGGAGCACAACCAGAGCCGAAGTTCTACTTCTTCCAGATCAGGCCTGCCTAGACAGTGCGTTTCCCAGGCCTTGATAAGAGATGTTCTCTTAGGCTATAAGAGCACTGGGCACAGCCAGTTGTTTCTTAGCTTCCCAAGAGGTGGAAGCAAGATGCTTTGGGGCCTCTCTCCCCCTTTGGAAACAAGGCAGCCCTTTGGGCCTTTCAGCTCTAGGGCAATGGAGCACACCCAGAGCAGAAGTTCTACCTCAGCCAGATCAGGCCTGCCAAGAAACTGCTTTTCACAGGCCTTCGTAAGAGGTGTTCCCGGAAGGCTGTAAGAGTACCTGGCAGAGCGAGTTGTTTCTTAGCTTCAAAAACAGCTGGAAGCAACATGATTTGGGGCCTCTCTCCCCCTTTGGAAACAAAGCAGCCTTTGTGCCTGGCAGCTCTAGGCCAAAGTAGCACACCCAGAGCACAAGTTCTACCTCAGCCAGATAAGGCCTGTCAAGAAGCTGCGTCTCACAGGCCTTTCTCTGTCACGTTGCCGGTAGGCTGTGAGAGCACTGTGCAGAGCCAGTTGTTTCTTAGCTTCCCAAAGATTTGGAAGCAAGATGCTTTGGGGACTCTCAGCCCCTTTGGAAACAAGGCGGCCCTTTGGGCCTGGCAGCTCTAGGCCAAAGTAGCACGCCCAGAGCAGGAGTTCTACTTCAGCCAGATCAGGCCTGCCAAGAAACTGCGTTTCACAGGCCTTGGTAAGAGATGTTCCCGGTAGGCTGTGAGAGCACTGTGGAGAGCCAGTTGCTTTAGCTTCCCACAGAGCTGGAAGCAAGATGCCTTGGGGCCTCTCTCTCCCTTTGGACACAAGGCAGCCGTTTGGGCCTGGCAGCTCTAGGCCAATGGAGCACACCCACAGCAGAAGTTCTACTTCAGGCAGATCAGTCCTGCCCAGAAACTGCGTTTCACAGCCCTTGGTAAGAGATGTTCACGGTAGGCTGTGAGAGCACTGGGCAGAACCAGTTGTTTTTTAGCTTCCCAAAGTGCTGGAGGCAAGATGCTTTGGGGCCTCTCTCACCCTTTGGAAACAAGGCAGCCCTTAGGTCCTGGTAGCTCTAGGCCTATGTAGCACAACCAGAACAGAAGTTCTACTTCAGCCAGGTCAGGCCTGCCAAGAAACTGCGTTTCACAGGCCTTTCAAAGAGATGTTCTCTTAGGCTGTAAGAGCACTGGGCAGAGCCAGCTGTTTCTTAGCTTCCCGAAGAGCTGGGAGCAAGATGCTTTGGGTCCACTCTCCGTCTTTGGAAACAAGGCAGCCCTTTGGGCCTGGCAGCTCTAGGGCAATGGAGCACACCCAGAGCAGAAGTTCTACTTCAGCCAGATCAGGCCTGCCAGGAAACTGCGTTTCACAGGCCTTGGTAAGAGATGTTCCCGGTAGGCTGTAAGAGCACTGGGCAGAGCCAGTTGTTTCTTACCTTCCTGAAAAGCTGGAAGCAAGATGCTTGGGACCCCTCTGCCCGTTTGGGAACAAGGCAGCCTTTTGGGTCGGGAAGCTCTAGGCCAATGGAGCACACGCAGAGCAGGAGTTCTACTTCAGCCTGATCAGGCCTGCAAAGAAACAGCGTTTGACAGGCCTTGGTAAGAGATGTTCGCGGTAGGTGTAAGAGCACTGGGCAGAGCCAGTTGTTTCTTAGCTTCGCAAAGACCGGGAAGCAAGATGCTTTGGGCCTCTCTGCCCCTTGGAAACAGGGCAGCACTTTGGGCCTGGCAGCTCTAGGGCAATGGAGCACACCCAGAGCCGGAGTTCTACTTCAGCCAGATAAGGCCTGCCAAGAAACTGCGTTTCACAGGCCTTGGTAAGAGATGTTCCCGGTAGGCTGTAAGAGCACGGGGCAGAGCGAGTTGGTTCTTAGCTTCCCAGAGAGCTGGAAGCAAGATGCTTTGGGGCCTCTCTGCCCCTTTGGAAACAAGGCAGCACCTTGGGCCTGGCAGCTCTAGGGCAATGGAGCACACCCAGAGCAGAAGTTCTACTTCAGCCAAATCAGGCCTGCCAGGAAACGGCGTTTCACAGGCCTTGGTAAGAGATGTTCCCGGTAGGCTGTAAGAGCACTGGGCAACGCCAGATGTTTCTTAGCTTCCCGAAGAGCTGGAATCAAGAAGCTTTGGTGCCACTCTCTCACTTTGGACTCAAGGCAGCCCTTTGGGGCAGGTAGCTCTAGGCCAGTGGAGCACACCCAGAGCAGAAGTTCTACTTGGGCCAGTTCAGGCCACCAACAAACTGCGTTTCACAGGCCTTGGTAAGAGATGTTCCCAGTAGGCTGTAAGAGCACTGGGCAACGCCAGATGTTTCTTAGCTTCCCGAAAAGCTGGAAGCAAGATGCTTTGGGGCCTCTCATCCCCTTTGCAAACAAGGCCGACCTTTGGGCCTTTCAGCTCTAGGCCAATGGAGCACACCCAGAGCAGAAGTTCTACCTCAGCCAGATAAGGCCTGCCAAGAAACTGCGTTTCAAAGGCTTTGGTAAGAGATGTTCCCGGTACTCTGTTAGAGCACTGGGCAGAGCCATTTGTTTCTTAGCTTCCCAAAGAGCTGGAAGCAAGATGCTTTGGGGGCTCCCTGCCCCTTTGCCAACAGGGGCGACCTTTGGGCCTTTCAGCTCTAGGCCAATGGAGCACACCCAGAGCAGAAGTCCTACTTCAGCCAGATCAGGCCTGCCAAGGAACTGCGTTTCAGAGGCCTTTGTATGTGACGTTCCCGGTAGGCTTTGAGAGCACGGTGCAGAGCCAGTTGTTTCCTTGTTTCCCAAACAGCTGGAAGCAAGACGCTTTGGGGCCTCTCTGCCCCTTTGGAAACAAGGCAGCACTAGGGCAATGGAGCACAACCAGAGCCGAAGTTCTACTTCTTCCAGATCAGGCCTGCCTAGACAGTGCGTTTCCCAGGCCTTGATAAGAGATGTTCTCTTAGGCTATAAGAGCACTGGGCACAGCCAGTTGTTTCTTAGCTTCCCAAGAGGTGGAAGCAAGATGCTTTGGGGCCTCTCTCCCCCTTTGGAAACAAGGCAGCCCTTTGGGCCTTTCAGCTCTAGGGCAATGGAGCACACCCAGAGCAGAAGTTCTACCTCAGCCAGATCAGGCCTGCCAAGAAACTGCTTTTCACAGGCCTTCGTAAGAGGTGTTCCCGGAAGGCTGTAAGAGTACCTGGCAGAGCGAGTTGTTTCTTAGCTTCAAAAACAGCTGGAAGCAACATGATTTGGGGCCTCTCTCCCCCTTTGGAAACAAAGCAGCCTTTGTGCCTGGCAGCTCTAGGCCAAAGTAGCACACCCAGAGCACAAGTTCTACCTCAGCCAGATCAGGCCTTCCAAGAAACTGCGTCTCACAGGCCTTTCTCTGTCACGTTGCCGGTAGGCTGTGAGAGCACTGTGCAGAGCCAGTTGTTTCTTAGCTTCCCAAAGATTTGGAAGCAAGATGCTTTGGGGACTCTCAGCCCCTTTGGAAACAAGGCGGCCCTTTGGGCCTGGCAGCTCTAGGCCAAAGTAGCACGCCCAGAGCAGGAGTTCTACTTCAGCCAGATCAGGCCTGCCAAGAAACTGCGTTTCACAGGCCTTGGTAAGAGATGTTCCCGGTAGGCTGTGAGAGCACTGTGGAGAGCCAGTTGCTTTAGCTTCCCACAGAGCTGGAAGCAAGATGCCTTGGGGCCTCTCTCTCCCTTTGGACACAAGGCAGCCGTTTGGGCCTGGCAGCTCTAGGCCAATGGAGCACACCCACAGCAGAAGTTCTACTTCAGGCAGATCAGTCCTGCCCAGAAACTGCGTTTCACAGCCCTTGGTAAGAGATGTTCACGGTAGGCTGTGAGAGCACTGGGCAGAACCAGTTGTTTTTTAGCTTCCCAAAGTGCTGGAGGCAAGATGCTTTGGGGCCTCTCTCACCCTTTGGAAACAAGGCAGCCCTTAGGTCCTGGTAGCTCTAGGCCTATGTAGCACAACCAGAACAGAAGTTCTACTTCAGCCAGGTCAGGCCTGCCAAGAAACTGCGTTTCACAGGCCTTTCAAAGACATGTTCTCTTAGGCTGTAAGAGCACTGGGCAGAGCCAGCTGTTTCTTAGCTTCCCGAAGAGCTGGGAGCAAGATGCTTTGGGTCCACTCTCCGTCTTTGGAAACAAGGCAGCCCTTTGGGCCTGGCAGCTCTAGGGCAATGGAGCACACCCAGAGCAGAAGTTCTACTTCAGCCAGATCAGGCCTGCCAGGAAACTGCGTTTCACAGGCCTTGGTAAGAGATGTTCCCGGTAGGCTGTAAGAGCACTGGGCAGAGCCAGTTGTTTCTTACCTTCCTGAAAAGCTGGAAGCAAGATGCTTGGGAGCCCTCTGCCCGTTTGGGAACAAGGCAGCCTTTTGGGTCGGGAAGCTCTAGGCCAATGGAGCACACGCAGAGCAGGAGTTCTACTTCAGCCTGATCAGGCCTGCAAAGAAACAGCGTTTGACAGGCCTTGGTAAGAGATGTTCGCGGTAGGCGTAAGAGCACTGGGCAGAGCCAGTTGTTTCTTAGCTTCGCAAAGACCGGGAAGCAAGATGCTTTGGGCCTCTCTGCCCCTTGGAAACAGGGCAGCACTTTGGGCCTGGCAGCTCTAGGGCAATGGAGCACACCCAGAGCAGAAGTTCTACTTCAGCCAAATCAGGCCTGCCAGGAAACGGCGTTTCACAGGCCTTGGTAAGAGATGTTCCCGGTAGGCTGTAAGAGCACTGGGCATCGCCAGATGTTTCTTAGCTTCCCGAAGAGCTGGAAGCAAGAAGCTTTGGTGCCACTCTCTCACTTTGGACTCAAGGCAGCCCTTTGGGGCAGGTAGCTCTAGGCCAGTGGAGCACACCCAGAGCAGAAGTTCTACTTGGGCCAGTTCAGGCCACCAACAAACTGCGTTTCACAGGCCTTGGTAAGAGATGTTCCCAGTAGGCTGTAAGAGCACTGGGCAACGCCAGATGTTTCTTAGCTTCCCGAAAAGCTGGAAGCAAGATGCTTTGGGGCCTCTCATCCCCTTTGCAAACAAGGCCGACCTTTGGGCCAGGCAGCTCTAGGCCAATGGAGCACACCCAGAGCAGAAGTTCTACCTCAGCCAGATAAGGCCTGCCAAGAAACTGCGTTTCAAAGGCTTTGGTAAGAGATGTTCCCGGTACTCTGTTAGAGCACTGGGCAGAGCCATTTGTTTCTTAGCTTCCCAAAGAGCTGGAAGCAAGATGCTTTGGGGGCTCCCTGCCCCTTTGCCAACAAGGGCGACCTTTGGGCCTTTCAGCTCTAGGCCAATGGAGCACACCCAGAGCAGAAGTCCTACTTCAGCCAGATCAGGCCTGCCAAGGAACTGCGTTTCAGAGGCCTTTGTATGTGACGTTCCCGGTAGGCTGTGAGAGCATGGTGCAGAGCCAGTTGTTTCCTTGTTTCCCAAACAGCTGGAAGCAAGACGCTTTGGGGCCTCTCTGCCCCTTTGGAAACAAGGCAGCACTAGGGCAATGGAGCACAACCAGAGCCGAAGTTCTACTTCTTCCAGATCAGGCCTGCCTAGACAGTGCGTTTCCCAGGCCTTGATAAGAGATGTTCTCTTAGGCTATAAGAGCACTGGGCACAGCCAGTTGTTTCTTAGCTTCCCAAGAGGTGGAAGCAAGATGCTTTGGGGCCTCTCTCCCCCTTTGGAAACAAGGCAGCCCTTTGGGCCTTTCAGCTCTAGGGCAATGGAGCACACCCAGAGCAGAAGTTCTACCTCAGCCAGATCAGGCCTGCCAAGAAACTGCTTTTCACAGGCCTTCGTAAGAGGTGTTCCCGGAAGGCTGTAAGAGTACCTGGCAGAGCGAGTTGTTTCTTAGCTTCAAAAACAGCTGGAAGCAACATGATTTGGGGCCTCTCTCCCCCTTTGGAAACAAAGCAGCCTTTGTGCCTGGCAGCTCTAGGCCAAAGTAGCACACCCAGAGCACAAGTTCTACCTCAGCCAGATAAGGCCTGTCAAGAAGCTGCGTTTCACAGGCCTTTGTATGTGACGTTCCCGGTTGGCTTTGAGAGCACTGTGCAGAGCCAGTTGTTTTAGCTTCCCAGCGAGCAGGAAGCAAGATGCTTTGGGGCCTCTCTCACACTTTGGAAATAAAGGCAGCCCTTTGGGCCTGGCAGCCCTAGGCCAATGGAGTACACCCAGAGCAGAAGTTCTACCTCAGCCAGATCAGGCCTTCCAAGAAACTGCGTCTCACAGGCCTTTCTCTGTCACGTTGCCGGTAGGCTGTGAGAGCACTGTGCAGAGCCAGTTGTTTCTTAGCTTCCCAAAGATTTGGAAGCAAGATGCTTTGGGGACTCTCAGCCCCTTTGGAAACAAGGCGGCCCTTTGGGCCTGGCAGCTCTAGGCCAAAGTAGCACGCCCAGAGCAGGAGTTCTACTTCAGCCAGATCAGGCCTGCCAAGAAACTGCGTTTCACAGGCCTTGGTAAGAGATGTTCCCGGTAGGCTGTGAGAGCACTGTGGAGAGCCAGTTGCTTTAGCTTCCCACAGAGCTGGAAGCAAGATGCCTTGGGGCCTCTCTCTCCCTTTGGACACAAGGCAGCCGTTTGGGCCTGGCAGCTCTAGGCCAATGGAGCACACCCACAGCAGAAGTTCTACTTCAGGCAGATCAGTCCTGCCCAGAAACTGCGTTTCACAGCCCTTGGTAAGAGATGTTCACGGTAGGCTGTGAGAGCACTGGGCAGAACCAGTTGTTTTTTAGCTTCCCAAAGTGCTGGAGGCAAGATGCTTTGGGGCCTCTCTCACCCTTTGGAAACAAGGCAGCCCTTAGGTCCTGGTAGCTCTAGGCCTATGTAGCACAACCAGAACAGAAGTTCTACTTCAGCCAGGTCAGGCCTGCCAAGAAACTGCGTTTCACAGGCCTTTCAAAGAGATGTTCTCTTAGGCTGTAAGAGCACTGGGCAGAGCCAGCTGTTTCTTAGCTTCCCGAAGAGCTGGGAGCAAGATGCTTTGGGTCCACTCTCCGTCTTTGGAAACAAGGCAGCCCTTTGGGCCTGGCAGCTCTAGGGCAATGGAGCACACCCAGAGCAGAAGTTCTACTTCAGCCAGATCAGGCCTGCCAGGAAACTGCGTTTCACAGGCCTTGGTAAGAGATGTTCCCGGTAGGCTGTAAGAGCACTGGGCAGAGCCAGTTGTTTCTTACCTTCCTGAAAAGCTGGAAGCAAGATGCTTGGGACCCCTCTGCCCGTTTGGGAACAAGGCAGCCTTTTGGGTCGGGAAGCTCTAGGCCAATGGAGCACACGCAGAGCAGGAGTTCTACTTCAGCCTGATCAGGCCTGCAAAGAAACAGCGTTTGACAGGCCTTGGTAAGAGATGTTCGCGGTAGGTGTAAGAGCACTGGGCAGAGCCAGTTGTTTCTTAGCTTCGCAAAGACCGGGAAGCAAGATGCTTTGGGCCTCTCTGCCCCTTGGAAACAGGGCAGCACTTTGGGCCTGGCAGCTCTAGGGCAATGGAGCACACCCAGAGCCGGAGTTCTACTTCAGCCAGATAAGGCCTGCCAAGAAACTGCGTTTCACAGGCCTTGGTAAGAGATGTTCCCGGTAGGCTGTAAGAGCACGGGGCAGAGCGAGTTGGTTCTTAGCTTCCCAGAGAGCTGGAAGCAAGATGCTTTGTGGCCTCTCTGCCCCTTTGGAAACAAGGCAGCACCTTGGGCCTGGCAGCTCTAGGGCAATGGAGCACACCCAGAGCAGAAGTTCTACTTCAGCCAAATCAGGCCTGCCAGGAAACGGCGTTTCACAGGCCTTGGTAAGAGATGTTCCCGGTAGGCTGTAAGAGCACTGGGCAACGCCAGATGTTTCTTAGCTTCCCGAAGAGCTGGAATCAAGAAGCTTTGGTGCCACTCTCTCACTTTGGACTCAAGGCAGCCCTTTGGGGCAGGTAGCTCTAGGCCAGTGGAGCACACCCAGAGCAGAAGTTCTACTTGGGCCAGTTCAGGCCACCAACAAACTGCGTTTCACAGGCCTTGGTAAGAGATGTTCCCAGTAGGCTGTAAGAGCACTGGGCAACGCCAGATGTTTCTTAGCTTCCCGAAAAGCTGGAAGCAAGATGCTTTGGGGCCTCTCATCCCCTTTGCAAACAAGGCCGACCTTTGGGCCTTTCAGCTCTAGGCCAATGGAGCACACCCAGAGCAGAAGTTCTACCTCAGCCAGATAAGGCCTGCCAAGAAACTGCGTTTCAAAGGCTTTGGTAAGAGATGTTCCCGGTACTCTGTTAGAGCACTGGGCAGAGCCATTTGTTTCTTAGCTTCCCAAAGAGCTGGAAGCAAGATGCTTTGGGGGCTCCCTGCCCCTTTGCCAACAGGGGCGACCTTTGGGCCTTTCAGCTCTAGGCCAATGGAGCACACCCAGAGCAGAAGTCCTACTTCAGCCAGATCAGGCCTGCCAAGGAACTGCGTTTCAGAGGCCTTTGTATGTGACGTTCCCGGTAGGCTTTGAGAGCACGGTGCAGAGCCAGTTGTTTCCTTGTTTCCCAAACAGCTGGAAGCAAGACGCTTTGGGGCCTCTCTGCCCCTTTGGAAACAAGGCAGCACTAGGGCAATGGAGCACAACCAGAGCCGAAGTTCTACTTCTTCCAGATCAGGCCTGCCTAGACAGTGCGTTTCCCAGGCCTTGATAAGAGATGTTCTCTTAGGCTATAAGAGCACTGGGCACAGCCAGTTGTTTCTTAGCTTCCCAAGAGGTGGAAGCAAGATGCTTTGGGGCCTCTCTCCCCCTTTGGAAACAAGGCAGCCCTTTGGGCCTTTCAGCTCTAGGGCAATGGAGCACACCCAGAGCAGAAGTTCTACCTCAGCCAGATCAGGCCTGCCAAGAAACTGCTTTTCACAGGCCTTCGTAAGAGGTGTTCCCGGAAGGCTGTAAGAGTACCTGGCAGAGCGAGTTGTTTCTTAGCTTCAAAAACAGCTGGAAGCAACATGATTTGGGGCCTCTCTCCCCCTTTGGAAACAAAGCAGCCTTTGTGCCTGGCAGCTCTAGGCCAAAGTAGCACACCCAGAGCACAAGTTCTACCTCAGCCAGATAAGGCCTGTCAAGAAGCTGCGTTTCACAGGCCTTTCTCTGTCACGTTGCCGGTAGGCTGTGAGAGCACTGTGCAGAGCCAGTTGTTTCTTAGCTTCCCAAAGATTTGGAAGCAAGATGCTTTGGGGACTCTCAGCCCCTTTGGAAACAAGGCGGCCCTTTGGGCCTGGCAGCTCTAGGCCAAAGTAGCACGACCAGAGCAGGAGTTCTACTTCAGCCAGATCAGGCCTGCCAAGAAACTGCGTTTCACAGGCCTTGGTAAGAGATGTTCCCGGTAGGCTGTGAGAGCACTGTGGAGAGCCAGTTGCTTTAGCTTCCCACAGAGCTGGAAGCAAGATGCCTTGGGGCCTCTCTCTCCCTTTGGACACAAGGCAGCCGTTTGGGCCTGGCAGCTCTAGGCCAATGGAGCACACCCACAGCAGAAGTTCTACTTCAGGCAGATCAGTCCTGCCCAGAAACTGCGTTTCACAGCCCTTGGTAAGAGATGTTCACGGTAGGCTGTGAGAGCACTGGGCAGAACCAGTTGTTTTTTAGCTTCCCAAAGTGCTGGGGGCAAGATGCTTTGGGGCCTCTCTCAACCTTTGGAAAAAAGGCAGCCCTTAGGTCCTGGTAGCTCTAGGCCTATGTAGCACAACCAGAACAGAAGTTCTACTTCAGCCAGGTCAGGCCTGCCAAGAAACTGCGTTTCACAGGCCTTTCAAAGAGATGTTCTCTTAGGCTGTAAGAGCACTGGGCAGAGCCAGCTGTTTCTTAGCTTCCCGAAGAGCTGGGAGCAAGATGCTTTGGGTCCACTCTCCGTCTTTGGAAACAAGGCAGCCCTTTGGGCCTGGCAGCTCTAGGGCAATGGAGCACACCCAGAGCAGAAGTTCTACTTCAGCCAGATCAGGCCTGCCAGGAAACTGCGTTTCACAGGCCTTGGTAAGAGATGTTCCCGGTAGGCTGTAAGAGCACTGGGCAGAGCCAGTTGTTTCTTACCTTCCTGAAAAGCTGGAAGCAAGATGCTTGGGACCCCTCTGCCCGTTTGGGAACAAGGCAGCCTTTTGGGTCGGGAAGCTCTAGGCCAATGGAGCACACGCAGAGCAGGAGTTCTACTTCAGCCTGATCAGGCCTGCAAAGAAACAGCGTTTGACAGGCCTTGGTAAGAGATGTTCGCGGTAGGTGTAAGAGCACTGGGCAGAGCCAGTTGTTTCTTAGCTTCGCAAAGACCGGGAAGCAAGATGCTTTGGGCCTCTCTGCCCCTTGGAAACAGGGCAGCACTTTGGGCCTGGCATCTCTAGGGCAATGGAGCACACCCAGAGCCGGAGTTCTACTTCAGCCAGATAAGGCCTGCCAAGAAACTGCGTTTCACAGGCCTTGGTAAGAGATGTTCCCGGTAGGCTGTAAGAGCACGGGGCAGAGCGAGTTGGTTCTTAGCTTCCCAGAGAGCTGGAAGCAAGATGCTTTGGGGCCTCTCTGCCCCTTTGGAAACAAGGCAGCACCTTGGGCCTGGCAGCTCTAGGGCAATGGAGCACACCCAGAGCAGAAGTTCTACTTCAGCCAAATCAGGCCTGCCAGGAAACGGCGTTTCACAGGCCTTGGTAAGAGATGTTCCCGGTAGGCTGTAAGAGCACTGGGCAACGCCAGATGTTTCTTAGCTTCCCGAAGAGCTGGAAGCGAGAAGCTTTGGTGCCACTCTCTCACTTTGGACTCAAGGCAGCCCTTTGGGGCAGGTAGCTCTAGGCCAGTGGAGCACACCCAGAGCAGAAGTTCTACTTGGGCCAGTTCAGGCCACCAACAAACTGCGTTTCACAGGCCTTGGTAAGAGATGTTCCCGGTAGGCTGTAAGAGCACTGGGCAACGCCAGATGTTTCTTAGCTTCCCGAAGAGCTGGAAGCAAGATGCTTTGGGGCCTCTCATCCCCTTTGCAAACAAGGCCGACCTTTGGGCCTTTCAGCTCTAGGCCAATGGAGCACACCCAGAGCAGAAGTTCTACCTCAGCCAGATAAGGCCTGCCAAGAAACTGCGTTTCAAAGGCTTTGGTAAGAGATGTTCCCGGTACTCTGTTAGAGCACTGGGCAGAGCCATTTGTTTCTTAGCTTCCCAAAGAGCTGGAAGCAAGATGCTTTGGGGGCTCCCTGCCCCTTTGCCAACAGGGGCGACCTTTGGGCCTTTCAGCTCTAGGCCAATGGAGCACACCCAGAGCAGAAGTCCTACTTCAGCCAGATCAGGCCTGCCAAGGAACTGCGTTTCAGAGGCCTTTGTATGTGACGTTCCCGGTAGGCTTTGAGAGCACGGTGCAGAGCCAGTTGTTTCCTTGTTTCCCAAACAGCTGGAAGCAAGACGCTTTGGGGCCTCTCTGCCCCTTTGGAAACAAGGCAGCACTAGGGCAATGGAGCACAACCAGAGCCGAAGTTCTACTTCTTCCAGATCAGGCCTGCCTAGACAGTGCGT
Source organism: Equus asinus (assembly GCF_041296235.1). Lineage (NCBI taxonomy): Eukaryota > Metazoa > Chordata > Mammalia > Perissodactyla > Equidae > Equus > Equus asinus. The sequence goes on from NW_027225523.1 coordinate 4,501,190, forward strand.
TTCCCAGGCCTTGATAAGAGATGTTCTCTTAGGCTATAAGAGCACTGGGCACAGCCAGTTGTTTCTTAGCTTCCCAAGAGGTGGAAGCAAGATGCTTTGGGGCCTCTCTCCCCCTTTGGAAACAAGGCAGCCCTTTGGGCCTTTCAGCTCTAGGGCAATGGAGCACACCCAGAGCAGAAGTTCTACCTCAGCCAGATCAGGCCTGCCAAGAAACTGCTTTTCACAGGCCTTCGTAAGAGGTGTTCCCGGAAGGCTGTAAGAGTACCTGGCAGAGCGAGTTGTTTCTTAGCTTCAAAAACAGCTGGAAGCAACATGATTTGGGGCCTCTCTCCCCCTTTGGAAACAAAGCAGCCTTTGTGCCTGGCAGCTCTAGGCCAAAGTAGCACACCCAGAGCACAAGTTCTACCTCAGCCAGATAAGGCCTGTCAAGAAGCTGCGTTTCACAGGCCTTTCTCTGTCACGTTGCCGGTAGGCTGTGAGAGCACTGTGCAGAGCCAGTTGTTTCTTAGCTTCCCAAAGATTTGGAAGCAAGATGCTTTGGGGACTCTCAGCCCCTTTGGAAACAAGGCGGCCCTTTGGGCCTGGCAGCTCTAGGCCAAAGTAGCACGCCCAGAGCAGGAGTTCTACTTCAGCCAGATCAGGCCTGCCAAGAAACTGCGTTTCACAGGCCTTGGTAAGAGATGTTCCCGGTAGGCTGTGAGAGCACTGTGGAGAGCCAGTTGCTTTAGCTTCCCACAGAGCTGGAAGCAAGATGCCTTGGGGCCTCTCTCTCCCTTTGGACACAAGGCAGCCGTTTGGGCCTGGCAGCTCTAGGCCAATGGAGCACACCCACAGCAGAAGTTCTACTTCAGGCAGATCAGTCCTGCCCAGAAACTGCGTTTCACAGCCCTTGGTAAGAGATGTTCACGGTAGGCTGTGAGAGCACTGGGCAGAACCAGTTGTTTTTTAGCTTCCCAAAGTGCTGGAGGCAAGATGCTTTGGGGCCTCTCTCAACCTTTGGAAAAAAGGCAGCCCTTAGGTCCTGGTAGCTCTAGGCCTATGTAGCACAACCAGAACAGAAGTTCTACTTCAGCCAGGTTAGGCCTGCCAAGAAACTGCGTTTCACAGGCCTTTCAAAGACATGTTCTCTTAGGCTGTAAGAGCACTGGGCAGAGCCAGCTGTTTCTTAGCTTCCCGAAGAGCTGGGAGCAAGATGCTTTGGGTCCACTCTCCGTCTTTGGAAACAAGGCAGCCCTTTGGGCCTGGCAGCTCTAGGGCAATGGAGCACACCCAGAGCAGAAGTTCTACTTCAGCCAGATCAGGCCACCAACAAACTGCGTTTCACAGGCCTTGGTAAGAGATGTTCCCGGTAGGCTGTAAGAGCACTGGGCAGAGCCAGTTGTTTCTTACCTTCCTGAAAAGCTGGAAGCAAGATGCTTGGGACCCCTCTGCCCGTTTGGGAACAAGGCAGCCTTTTGGGTCGGGAAGCTCTAGGCCAATGGAGCACACGCAGAGCAGGAGTTCTACTTCAGCCTGATCAGGCCTGCAAAGAAACAGCGTTTGACAGGCCTTGGTAAGAGATGTTCGCGGTAGGTGTAAGAGCACTGGGCAGAGCCAGTTGTTTCTTAGCTTCGCAAAGACCGGGAAGCAAGATGCTTTGGGCCTCTCTGCCCCTTGGAAACAGGGCAGCACTTTGGGCCTGGCAGCTCTAGGGCAATGGAGCACACCCAGAGCCGGAGTTCTACTTCAGCCAGATGAGGCCTGCCAGGAAACGGCGTTTCACAGGCCTTGGTAAGAGATGTTCCCGGTAGGCTGTAAGAGCACTGGGCAACGCCAGATGTTTCTTAGCTTCCCGAAGAGCTGGAATCAAGAAGCTTTGGTGCCACTCTCTCACTTTGGACTCAAGGCAGCCCTTTGGGGCAGGTAGCTCTAGGCCAGTGGAGCACACCCAGAGCAGAAGTTCTACTTGGGCCAGTTCAGGCCACCAACAAACTGCGTTTCACAGGCCTTGGTAAGAGATGTTCCCAGTAGGCTGTAAGAGCACTGGGCAACGCCAGATGTTTCTTAGCTTCCCGAAAAGCTGGAAGCAAGATGCTTTGGGGCCTCTCATCCCCTTTGCAAACAAGGCCGACCTTTGGGCCAGGCAGCTCTAGGCCAATGGAGCACACCCAGAGCAGAAGTTCTACCTCAGCCAGATCAGGCCTGCCAAGGAACTGCGTTTCAGAGGCCTTTGTATGTGACGTTCCCGGTAGGCTGTGAGAGCACGGTGCAGAGCCAGTTGTTTCCTTGTTTCCCAAACAGCTGGAAGCAAGACGCTTTGGGGCCTCTCTGCCCCTTTGGAAACAAGGCAGCACTAGGGCAATGGAGCACAACCAGAGCCGAAGTTCTACTTCTTCCAGATCAGGCCTGCCTAGACAGTGCGTTTCCCAGGCCTTGATAAGAGATGTTCTCTTAGGCTATAAGAGCACTGGGCACAGCCAGTTGTTTCTTAGCTTCCCAAGAGGTGGAAGCAAGATGCTTTGGGGCCTCTCTCCCCCTTTGGAAACAAGGCAGCCCTTTGGGCCTTTCAGCTCTAGGGCAATGGAGCACACCCAGAGCAGAAGTTCTACCTCAGCCAGATCAGGCCTGCCAAGAAACTGCTTTTCACAGGCCTTCGTAAGAGGTGTTCCCGGAAGGCTGTAAGAGTACCTGGCAGAGCGAGTTGTTTCTTAGCTTCAAAAACAGCTGGAAGCAACATGATTTGGGGCCTCTCTCCCCCTTTGGAAACAAAGCAGCCTTTGTGCCTGGCAGCTCTAGGCCAAAGTAGCACACCCAGAGCACAAGTTCTACCTCAGCCAGATAAGGCCTGTCAAGAAGCTGCGTTTCACAGGCCTTTCTCTGTCACGTTGCCGGTAGGCTGTGAGAGCACTGTGCAGAGCCAGTTGTTTCTTAGCTTCCCAAAGATTTGGAAGCAAGATGCTTTGGGGACTCTCAGCCCCTTTGGAAACAAGGCGGCCCTTTGGGCCTGGCAGCTCTAGGCCAAAGTAGCACGCCCAGAGCAGGAGTTCTACTTCAGCCAGATCAGGCCTGCCAAGAAACTGCGTTTCACAGGCCTTGGTAAGAGATGTTCCCGGTAGGCTGTGAGAGCACTGTGGAGAGCCAGTTGCTTTAGCTTCCCACAGAGCTGGAAGCAAGATGCCTTGGGGCCTCTCTCTCCCTTTGGACACAAGGCAGCCGTTTGGGCCCGGCAGCTCTAGGCCAATGGAGCACACCCACAGCAGAAGTTCTACTTCAGGCAGATCAGTCCTGCCCAGAAACTGCGTTTCACAGCCCTTGGTAAGAGATGTTCACGGTAGGCTGTGAGAGCACTGGGCAGAACCAGTTGTTTTTTAGCTTCCCAAAGTGCTGGAGGCAAGATGCTTTGGGGCCTCTCTCAACCTTTGGAAAAAAGGCAGCCCTTAGGTCCTGGTAGCTCTAGGCCTATGTAGCACAACCAGAACAGAAGTTCTACTTCAGCCAGGTCAGGCCTGCCAAGAAACTGCGTTTCACAGGCCTTTCAAAGAGATGTTCTCTTAGGCTGTAAGAGCACTGGGCAGAGCCAGCTGTTTCTTAGCTTCCCGAAGAGCTGGGAGCAAGATGCTTTGGGTCCACTCTCCGTCTTTGGAAACAAGGCAGCCCTTTGGGCCTTTCAGCTCTAGGGCAATGGAGCACACCCAGAGCAGAAGTTCTACTTCAGCCAGATCAGGCCTGCCAGGAAACTGCGTTTCACAGGCCTTGGTAAGAGATGTTCCCGGTAGGCTGTAAGAGCACTGGGCAGAGCCAGTTGTTTCTTACCTTCCTGAAAAGCTGGAAGCAAGATGCTTGGGAGCCCTCTGCCCGTTTGGGAACAAGGCAGCCTTTTGGGTCGGGAAGCTCTAGGCCAATGGAGCACACGCAGAGCAGGAGTTCTACTTCAGCCTGATCAGGCCTGCAAAGAAACAGCGTTTGACAGGCCTTGGTAAGAGATGTTCCCGGTAGGTGTAAGAGCACTGGGCAGAGCCAGTTGTTTCTTAGCTTCGCAAAGACCGGGAAGCAAGATGCTTTGGGCCTCTCTGCCCCTTGGAAACAGGGCAGCACTTTGGGCCTGGCAGCTCTAGGGCAATGGAGCACACCCAGAGCCGGAGTTCTACTTCAGCCAGATGAGGCCTGCCAAGAAAATGCGTTTCACAGGCCTTTCAAAGACATGTTCCCGGTAGGCTGTAAGAGCACGGGGCAGAGCGAGTTGGTTCTTAGCTTCCCAGAGAGCTGGAAGCAAGATGCTTTGGGGCCTCTCTGCCCCTTTGGAAACAAGGCAGCACCTTGGGCCTGGCAGCTCTAGGGCAATGGAGCACACCCAGAGCAGAAGTTCTACTTCAGCCAAATCAGGCCTGCCAGGAAACGGCGTTTCACAGGCCTGGGTAAGAGATGTTCCCGGTAGGCTGTAAGAGCACTGGGCAACGCCAGATGTTTCTTAGCTTCCCGAAGAGCTGGAAGCAAGAAGCTTTGGTGCCACTCTCTCACTTTGGACTCAAGGCAGCCCTTTGGGGCAGGTAGCTCTAGGCCAGTGGAGCACACCCAGAGCAGAAGTTCTACTTGGGCCAGTTCAGGCCACCAACAAACTGCGTTTCACAGGCCTTGGTAAGAGATGTTCCCGGTAGGCTGTAAGAGCACTGGGCAACGCCAGATGTTTCTTAGCTTCCCGAAGAGCTGGAAGCAAGATGCTTTGGGGCCTCTCATCCCCTTTGCAAACAAGGCGGCCCTATGGGCCAGGCAGCTCTAGGCCAATGGAGCACACCCAGAGCAGAAGTTCTACTTCGGCCAGTTCAGGCCACCAACAAACTGCGTTTCACAGGCCTTGGTAAGAGATGTTCCCGGTAGGCTGTAAGAGCACTGGGCAACGCCAGATGTTTCTTAGCTTCCCGAAGAGCTGGAAGCAAGATGCTTTGGGGCCTCTCATCCCCTTTGCAAACAAGGCGGCCCTTTGGGCCAGGCAGCTCTAGGCCAATGGAGCACACCCAGAGCAGAAGTTCTACCTCAGCCAGATAAGGCCTGCCAAGAAACTGCGTTTCAAAGGCTTTGGTAAGAGATGTTCCCGGTACTCTGTTAGAGCACTGGGCAGAGCCATTTGTTTCTTAGCTTCCCAAAGAGCTGGAAGCAAGATGCTTTGGGGGCTCCCTGCCCCTTTGCCAACAAGGGCGACCTTTGGGCCTTTCAGCTCTAGGCCAATGGAGCACACCCAGAGCAGAAGTCCTACTTCAGCCAGATCAGGCCTGCCAAGGAACTGCGTTTCAGAGGCCTTTGTATGTGACGTTCCCGGTAGGCTGTGAGAGCACGGTGCAGAGCCAGTTGTTTCCTTGTTTCCCAAACAGCTGGAAGCAAGATGCTTTGGGGCCTCTCTGCCCCTTTGGAAACAAGGCAGCACGTTGGGTCTGGCAGCTCTAGGGCAATGGAGCACAACCAGAGCCGAAGTTCTACTTCTTCCAGATCAGGCCTGCCTAGACAGTGCGTTTCCCAGGCCTTGATAAGAGATGTTCTCTTAGGCTATAAGAGCACTGGGCACAGCCAGTTGTTTCTTAGCTTCCCAAGAGGTGGAAGCAAGATGCTTTGGGGCCTCTCTCCCCCTTTGGAAACAAGGCAGCCCTTTGGGCCTTTCAGCTCTAGGGCAATGGAGCACACCCAGAGCAGAAGTTCTACCTCAGCCAGATCAGGCCTGCCAAGAAACTGCTTTTCACAGGCCTTCGTAAGAGGTGTTCCCGGAAGGCTGTAAGAGTACCTGGCAGAGCGAGTTGTTTCTTAGCTTCAAAAACAGCTGGAAGCAACATGATTTGGGGCCTCTCTCCCCCTTTGGAAACAAAGCAGCCTTTGTGCCTGGCAGCTCCAGGCCAAAGTAGCACACCCAGAGCACAAGTTCTACCTCAGCCAGATAAGGCCTGTCAAGAAGCTGCGTTTCACAGGCCTTTGTATGTGACGTTCCCGGTTGGCTTTGAGAGCACTGTGCAGAGCCAGTTGTTTTAGCTTCCCAGAGAGCAGGAAGCAAGATGCTTTGGGGCCTCTCTCACACTTTGGAAATAAAGGCAGCCCTTTGGGCCTGGCAGCCCTAGGCCAATGGAGTACACCCAGAGCAGAAGTTCTACCTCAGCCAGATCAGGCCTTCCAAGAAACTGCGTCTCACAGGCCTTTCTCTGTCACGTTGCCGGTAGGCTGTGAGAGCACTGTGCAGAGCCAGTTGTTTCTTAGCTTCCCAAAGATTTGGAAGCAAGATGCTTTGGGGACTCTCAGCCCCTTTGGAAACAAGGCGGCCCTTTGGGCCTGGCAGCTCTAGGCCAAAGTAGCACGCCCAGAGCAGGAGTTCTACTTCAGCCAGATCAGGCCTGCCAAGAAACTGCGTTTCACAGGCCTTGGTAAGAGATGTTCCCGGTAGGCTGTGAGAGCACTGTGGAGAGCCAGTTGCTTTAGCTTCCCACAGAGCTGGAAGCAAGATGCTTTGGGGCCTCTCTCTCCCTTTGGACACAAGGCAGCCGTTTGGGCCTGGCAGCTCTAGGCCAATGGAGCACACCCACAGCAGAAGTTCTACTTCAGGCAGATCAGTCCTGCCCAGAAACTGCATTTCACAGCCCTTGGTAAGAGATGTTCACGGTAGGCTGTGAGAGCACTGGGCAGAACCAGTTGTTTTTTAGCTTCCCAAAGTGCTGGAGGCAAGATGCTTTGGGGCCTCTCTCACCCTTTGGAAACAAGGCAGCCCTTAGGTCCTGGTAGCTCTAGGCCTATGTAGCACAACCAGAACAGAAGTTCTACTTCAGCCAGGTCAGGCCTGCCAAGAAACTGCGTTTCACAGGCCTTTCAAAGACATGTTCTCTTAGGCTGTAAGAGCACTGGGCAGAGCCAGCTGTTTCTTAGCTTCCCGAAGAGCTGGGAGCAAGATGCTTTGGGTCCACTCTCCGTCTTTGGAAACAAGGCAGCCCTTTGGGCCTGGCAGCTCTAGGGCAATGGAGCACACCCAGAGCAGAAGTTCTACTTCAGCCAGATCAGGCCTGCCAGGAAACTGCGTTTCACAGGCCTTGGTAAGAGATGTTCCCGGTAGGCTGTAAGAGCACTGGGCAGAGCCAGTTGTTTCTTACCTTCCTGAAAACCTGGAAGCAAGATGCTTGGGAGCCCTCTGCCCGTTTGGGAACAAGGCAGCCTTTTGGGTCGGGAAGCTCTAGGCCAATGGAGCACACGCAGAGCAGGAGTTCTACTTCAGCCTGATCAGGCCTGCAAAGAAACAGCGTTTGACAGGCCTTGGTAAGAGATGTTCGCGGTAGGTGTAAGAGCACTGGGCAGAGCCAGTTGTTTCTTAGCTTCGCAAAGACCGGGAAGCAAGATGCTTTGGGCCTCTCTGCCCCTTGGAAACAGGGCAGCACTTTGGGCCTGGCAGCTCTAGGGCAATGGAGCACACCCAGAGCCGGAGTTCTACTTCAGCCAGATGAGGCCTGCCAAGAAACTGCGTTTCACAGGCCTTTCAAAGACATGTTCCCGGTAGGCTGTAAGAGCACGGGGCAGAGCGAGTTGGTTCTTAGCTTCCCAGAGAGCTGGAAGCAAGATGCTTTGGGGCCTCTCTGCCCCTTTGGAAACAAGGCAGCACCTTGGGCCTGGCAGCTCTAGGGCAATGGAGCACACCCAGAGCAGAAGTTCTACTTCGGCCAAATCAGGCCTGCCAGGAAACGGCGTTTCACAGGCCTTGGTAAGAGATGTTCCCGGTAGGCTGTAAGAGCACTGGGCAACGCCAGATGTTTCTTAGCTTCCCGAAGAGCTGGAATCAAGAAGCTTTGGTGCCACTCTCTCACTTTGGACTCAAGGCAGCCCTTTGGGGCAGGTAGTTCTAGGCCAGTGGAGCACACCCAGAGCAGAAGTTCTACTTGGGCCAGTTCAGGCCACCAACAAACTGCGTTTCACAGGCCTTGGTAAGAGATGTTCCCGGTAGGCTGTAAGAGCACTGGGCTACGCCAGATTTTTCTTAGCTTCCCGAAGAGCTGGAAGCAAGATGCTTTGGGGCCTCTCATCCCCTTTGCAAACAAGGCGGCCCTATGGGCCAGGCAGCTCTAGGCCAATGCAGCACACCCAGAGCAGAAGTTCTACTTCGGCCAGTTCAGGCCACCAACAAACTGCGTTTCACAGGCCTTGGTAAGAGATGTTCCCGGTAGGCTGTAAGAGCACTGGGCAACGCCAGATGTTTCTTAGCTTCCCGAAGAGCTGGAAGCAAGATGCTTTGGGGCCTCTCATCCCCTTTGCAAACAAGGCCGACCTTTGGGCCAGGCAGCTCTAGGCCAATGGAGCACACCCAGAGCAGAAGTTCTACCTCAGCCAGATAAGGCCTGCCAAGAAACTGCGTTTCAAAGGCTTTGGTAAGAGATGTTCCCGGTACTCTGTTAGAGCACTGGGCAGAGCCATTTCTTTCTTAGCTTCCCAAAGAGCTGGAAGCAAGATGCTTTGGGGGCTCCCTGCCCCTTTGCCAACAAGGGCGACCTTTGGGCCTTTCAGCTCTAGGCCAATGGAGCACACCCAGAGCAGAAGTCCTACTTCAGCCAGATCAGGCCTGCCAAGGAACTGCGTTTCAGAGGCCTTTGTATGTGACGTTCCCGGTAGGCTGTGAGAGCACGGTGCAGAGCCAGTTGTTTCCTTGTTTCCCAAACAGCTGGAAGCAAGACGCTTTGGGGCCTCTCTGCCCCTTTGGAAACAAGGCAGCACGTTGGGTCTGGCAGCTCTAGGGCAATGGAGCACAACCAGAGCCGAAGTTCTACTTCTTCCAGATCAGGCCTGCCTAGACAGTGCGTTTCCCAGGCCTTGATAAGAGATGTTCTCTTAGGCTATAAGAGCACTGGGCACAGCCAGTTGTTTCTTAGCTTCCCAAGAGGTGGAAGCAAGATGCTTTGGGGCCTCTCTCCCCCTTTGGAAACAAGGCAGCCCTTTGGGCCTTTCAGCTCTAGGGCAATGGAGCACACCCAGAGCAGAAGTTCTACCTCAGCCAGATCAGGCCTGCCAAGAAACTGCTTTTCACAGGCCTTCGTAAGAGGTGTTCCCGGAAGGCTGTAAGAGTACCTGGCAGAGCGAGTTGTTTCTTAGCTTCAAAAACAGCTGGAAGCAACATGATTTGGGGCCTCTCTCCCCCTTTGGAAACAAAGCAGCCTTTGTGCCTGGCAGCTCTAGGCCAAAGTAGCACACCCAGAGCACAAGTTCTACCTCAGCCAGATAAGGCCTGTCAAGAAGCTGCGTTTCACAGGCCTTTGTATGTGACGTTCCCGGTTGGCTTTGAGAGCACTGTGCAGAGCCAGTTGTTTTAGCTTCCCAGAGAGCAGGAAGCAAGATGCTTTGGGGCCTCTCTCACACTTTGGAAATAAAGGCAGCCCTTTGGGCCTGGCAGCCCTAGGCCAATGGAGTACACCCAGAGCAGAAGTTCTACCTCAGCCAGATCAGGCCTTCCAAGAAACTGCGTCTCACAGGCCTTTCTCTGTCACGTTGCCGGTAGGCTGTGAGAGCACTGTGCAGAGCCAGTTGTTTCTTAGCTTCCCAAAGATTTGGAAGCAAGATGCTTTGGGGACTCTCAGCCCCTTTGGAAACAAGGCGGCCCTTTGGGCCTGGCAGCTCTAGGCCAAAGTAGCACGCCCAGAGCAGGAGTTCTACTTCAGCCAGATCAGGCCTGCCAAGAAACTGCGTTTCACAGGCCTTGGTAAGAGATGTTCCCGGTAGGCTGTGAGAGCACTGTGGAGAGCCAGTTGCTTTAGCTTCCCACAGAGCTGGAAGCAAGATGCTTTGGGGCCTCTCTCTCCCTTTGGACACAAGGCAGCCGTTTGGGCCTGGCAGCTCTAGGCCAATGGAGCACACCCACAGCAGAAGTTCTACTTCAGGCAGATCAGTCCTGCCCAGAAACTGCATTTCACAGCCCTTGGTAAGAGATGTTCACGGTAGGCTGTGAGAGCACTGGGCAGAACCAGTTGTTTTTTAGCTTCCCAAAGTGCTGGAGGCAAGATGCTTTGGGGCCTCTCTCACCCTTTGGAAACAAGGCAGCCCTTAGGTCCTGGTAGCTCTAGGCCTATGTAGCACAACCAGAACAGAAGTTCTACTTCAGCCAGGTCAGGCCTGCCAAGAAACTGCGTTTCACAGGCCTTTCAAAGACATGTTCTCTTAGGCTGTAAGAGCACTGGGCAGAGCCAGCTGTTTCTTAGCTTCCCGAAGAGCTGGGAGCAAGATGCTTTGGGTCCACTCTCCGTCTTTGGAAACAAGGCAGCCCTTTGGGCCTGGCAGCTCTAGGGCAATGGAGCACACCCAGAGCAGAAGTTCTACTTCAGCCAGATCAGGCCTGCCAGGAAACTGCGTTTCACAGGCCTTGGTAAGAGATGTTCCCGGTAGGCTGTAAGAGCACTGGGCAGAGCCAGTTGTTTCTTACCTTCCTGAAAACCTGGAAGCAAGATGCTTGGGAGCCCTCTGCCCGTTTGGGAACAAGGCAGCCTTTTGGGTCGGGAAGCTCTAGGCCAATGGAGCACACGCAGAGCAGGAGTTCTACTTCAGCCTGATCAGGCCTGCAAAGAAACAGCGTTTGACAGGCCTTGGTAAGAGATGTTCGCGGTAGGTGTAAGAGCACTGGGCAGAGCCAGTTGTTTCTTAGCTTCGCAAAGACCGGGAAGCAAGATGCTTTGGGCCTCTCTGCCCCTTGGAAACAGGGCAGCACTTTGGGCCTGGCAGCTCTAGGGCAATGGAGCACACCCAGAGCCGGAGTTCTACTTCAGCCAGATGAGGCCTGCCAAGAAACTGCGTTTCACAGGCCTTTCAAAGACATGTTCCCGGTAGGCTGTAAGAGCACGGGGCAGAGCGAGTTGGTTCTTAGCTTCCCAGAGAGCTGGAAGCAAGATGCTTTGGGGCCTCTCTGCCCCTTTGGAAACAAGGCAGCACCTTGGGCCTGGCAGCTCTAGGGCAATGGAGCACACCCAGAGCAGAAGTTCTACTTCGGCCAAATCAGGCCTGCCAGGAAACGGCGTTTCACAGGCCTTGGTAAGAGATGTTCCCGGTAGGCTGTAAGAGCACTGGGCAACGCCAGATGTTTCTTAGCTTCCCGAAGAGCTGGAATCAAGAAGCTTTGGTGCCACTCTCTCACTTTGGACTAAAGGCAGCCCTTTGGGGCAGGTAGTTCTAGGCCAGTGGAGCACACCCAGAGCAGAAGTTCTACTTGGGCCAGTTCAGGCCACCAACAAACTGCGTTTCACAGGCCTTGGTAAGAGATGTTCCCGGTAGGCTGTAAGAGCACTGGGCTACGCCAGATGTTTCTTAGCTTCCCGAAGAGCTGGAAGCAAGATGCTTTGGGGCCTCTCATCCCCTTTGCAAACAAGGCGGCCCTATGGGCCAGGCAGCTCTAGGCCAATGGAGCACACCCAGAGCAGAAGTTCTACTTCGGCCAGTTCAGGCCACCAACAAACTGCGTTTCACAGGCCTTGGTAAGAGATGTTCCCGGTAGGCTGTAAGAGCACTGGGCAACGCCAGATGTTTCTTAGCTTCCCGAAGAGCTGGAAGCAAGATGCTTTGGGGCCTCTCATCCCCTTTGCAAACAAGGCCGACCTTTGGGCCAGGCAGCTCTAGGCCAATGGAGCACACCCAGAGCAGAAGTTCTACCTCAGCCAGATAAGGCCTGCCAAGAAACTGCGTTTCAAAGGCTTTGGTAAGAGATGTTCCCGGTACTCTGTTAGAGCACTGGGCAGAGCCATTTGTTTCTTAGCTTCCCAAAGAGCTGGAAGCAAGATGCTTTGGGGGCTCCCTGCCCCTTTGCCAACAAGGGCGACCTTTGGGCCTTTCAGCTCTAGGCCAATGGAGCACACCCAGAGCAGAAGTCCTACTTCAGCCAGATCAGGCCTGCCAAGGAACTGCGTTTCAGAGGCCTTTGTATGTGACGTTCCCGGTAGGCTGTGAGAGCACGGTGCAGAGCCAGTTGTTTCCTTGTTTCCCAAACAGCTGGAAGCAAGACGCTTTGGGGCCTCTCTGCCCCTTTGGAAACAAGGCAGCACGTTGGGTCTGGCAGCTCTAGGGCAATGGAGCACAACCAGAGCCGAAGTTCTACTTCTTCCAGATCAGGCCTGCCTAGACAGTGCGTTTCCCAGGCCTTGATAAGAGATGTTCTCTTAGGCTATAAGAGCACTGGGCACAGCCAGTTGTTTCTTAGCTTCCCAAGAGGTGGAAGCAAGATGCTTTGGGGCCTCTCTCCCCCTTTGGAAACAAGGCAGCCCTTTGGGCCTTTCAGCTCTAGGGCAATGGAGCACACCCAGAGCAGAAGTTCTACCTCAGCCAGATCAGGCCTGCCAAGAAACTGCTTTTCACAGGCCTTTGTAAGAGGTGTTCCCGGAAGGCTGTAAGAGTACCTGGCAGAGCGAGTTGTTTCTTAGCTTCAAAAACAGCTGGAAGCAACATGATTTGGGGCCTCTCTCCCCCTTTGGAAACAAAGCAGCCTTTGTGCCTGGCAGCTCTAGGCCAAAGTAGCACACCCAGAGCACAAGTTCTACCTCAGCCAGATAAGGCCTGTCAAGAAGCTGCGTTTCACAGGCCTTTGTATGTGACGTTCCCGGTTGGCTTTGAGAGCACTGTGCAGAGCCAGTTGTTTTAGCTTCCCAGCGAGCAGGAAGCAAGATGCTTTGGGGCCTCTCTCACACTTTGGAAATAAAGGCAGCCCTTTGGGCCTGGCAGCCCTAGGCCAATGGAGTACACCCAGAGCAGAAGTTCTACCTCAGCCAGATCAGGCCTTCCAAGAAACTGCGTCTCACAGGCCTTTCTCTGTCACGTTGCCGGTAGGCTGTGAGAGCACTGTGCAGAGCCAGTTGTTTCTTAGCTTCCCAAAGATTTGGAAGCAAGATGCTTTGGGGACTCTCAGCCCCTTTGGAAACAAGGCGGCCCTTTGGGCCTGGCAGCTGTAGGCCAAAGTAGCACGCCCAGAGCAGGAGTTCTACTTCAGCCAGATCAGGCCTGCCAAGAAACTGCGTTTCACAGGCCTTGGTAAGAGATGTTCCCAGTAGGCTGTGAGAGCACTGTGGAGAGCCAGTTGCTTTAGCTTCCCACAGAGCTGGAAGCAAGATGCCTTGGGGCCTCTCTCTCCCTTTGGACACAAGGCAGCCGTTTGGGCCTGGCAGCTCTAGGCCAATGGAGCACACCCACAGCAGAAGTTCTACTTCAGGCAGATCAGTCCTGCCCAGAAACTGCGTTTCACAGCCCTTGGTAAGAGATGTTCACGGTAGGCTGTGAGAGCACTGGGCAGAACCAGTTGTTTTTTAGCTTCCCAAAGTGCTGGAGGCAAGATGCTTTGGGGCCTCTCTCACCCTTTGGAAACAAGGCAGCCCTTAGGTCCTGGTAGCTCTAGGCCTATGTAGCACAACCAGAAGAGAAGTTCTACTTCAGCCAGGTCAGGCCTGCCAAGAAACTGCGTTTCACAGGCCTTTCAAAGAGATGTTCTCTTAGGCTGTAAGAGCACTGGGCAGAGCCAGCTGTTTCTTAGCTTCCCGAAGAGCTGGGAGCAAGATGCTTTGGGTCCACTCTCCGTCTTTGGAAACAAGGCAGCCCTTTGGGCCTGGCAGCTCTAGGGCAATGGAGCACACCCAGAGCAGAAGTTCTACTTCAGCCAGATCAGGCCTGCCAGGAAACTGCGTTTCACAGGCCTTGGTAAGAGATGTTCCCGGTAGGCTGTAAGAGCACTGGGCAGAGCCAGTTGTTTCTTACCTTCCTGAAAAGCTGGAAGCAAGATGCTTGGGACCCCTCTGCCCGTTTGGGAACAAGGCAGCCTTTTGGGTCGGGAAGCTCTAGGCCAATGGAGCACACGCAGAGCAGGAGTTCTACTTCAGCCTGATCAGGCCTGCAAAGAAACAGCGTTTGACAGGCCTTGGTAAGAGATGTTCGCGGTAGGTGTAAGAGCACTGGGCAGAGCCAGTTGTTTCTTAGCTTCGCAAAGACCGGGAAGCAAGATGCTTTGGGCCTCTCTGCCCCTTGGAAACAGGGCAGCACTTTGGGCCTGGCAGCTCTAGGGCAGTGGAGCACACCCAGAGCCGGAGTTCTTCTTCAGCCAGATGAGGCCTGCCAAGAAACTGCGTTTCACAGGCCTTTCAAAGACATGTTCCCGGTAGGCTGTAAGAGCACGGGGCAGAGCGAGTTGGTTCTTAGCTTCCCAGAGAGCTGGAAGCAAGATGCTTTGGGGCCTCTCTGCCCCATTGGAAACAAGGCAGCACCTTGGGCCTGGCAGCTCTAGGGCAATGGAGCACACCCAGAGCAGAAGTTCTACTTCAGCCAAATCAGGCCTGCCAGGAAACGGCGTTTCACAGGCCTTGGTAAGAGATGTTCCCGGTAGGCTGTAAGAGCACTGGGCAACGCCAGATGTTTCATAGCTTCCCGAAGAGCTGGAAGCAAGAAGCTTTGGTGCCACTCTCTCACTTTGGACTCAAGGCAGCCCTTTGGGGCAGGTAGCTCTAGCCCAGTGGAGCACACCCAGAGCAGAAGTTCTACTTGGGCCAGTTCAGGCCACCAACAAACTGCGTTTCACAGGCCTTGGTAAGAGATGTTCCCGGTAGGCTGTAAGAGCACTGGGCTACGCCAGATGTTTCTTAGCTTCCCGAAGAGCTGGAAGCAAGATGCTTTGGGGCCTCTCATCCCCTTTGCAAACAAGGCGGCCCTATGGGCCAGGCAGCTCTAGGCCAATGGAGCACACCCAGAGCAGAAGTTCTACTTCGGCCAGTTCAGGCCACCAACAAACTGCGTTTCACAGGCCTTGGTAAGAGATGTTCCCGGTAGGCTGTAAGAGCACTGGGCAACGCCAGATGTTTCTTAGCTTCCCGAAGAGCTGGAAGCAAGATGCTTTGGGGCCTCTCATCCCCTTTGCAAACAAGGCCGACCTATGGGCCAGGCAGCTCTAGGCCAATGGAGCACACCCAGAGCAGAAGTTCTACCTCAGCCAGATAAGGCCTGCCAAGAAACTGCGTTTCAAAGGCTTTGGTAAGAGATGTTCCCGGTACTCTGTTAGAGCACTGGGCAGAGCCATTTGTTTCTTAGCTTCCCAAAGAGCTGGAAGCAAGATGCTTTGGGGGCTCCCTGCCCCTTTGCCAACAAGGGCGACCTTTGGGCCTTTCAGCTCTAGGCCAATGGAGCACACCCAGAGCAGAAGTCCTACTTCAGCCAGATCAGGCCTGCCAAGGAACTGCGTTTCAGAGGCCTTTGTATGTGACGTTCCCGGTAGGCTGTGAGAGCACGGTGCAGAGCCAGTTGTTTCCTTGTTTCCCAAACAGCTGGAAGCAAGACGCTTTGGGGCCTCTCTGCCCCTTTGGAAACAAGGCAGCACGTTGGGTCTGGCAGCTCTAGGGCAATGGAGCACAACCAGAGCCGAAGTTCTACTTCTTCCAGATCAGGCCTGCCTAGACAGTGCGTTTCCCAGGCCTTGATAAGAGATGTTCTCTTAGGCTATAAGAGCACTGGGCACAGCCAGTTGTTTCTTAGCTTCCCAAGAGGTGGAAGCAAGATGCTTTGGGGCCTCTCTCCCCCTTTGGAAACAAGGCAGCCCTTTGGGCCTTTCAGCTCTAGGGCAATGGAGCACACCCAGAGCAGAAGTTCTACCTCAGCCAGATCAGGCCTGCCAAGAAACTGCTTTTCACAGGCCTTCGTAAGAGGTGTTCCCGGAAGGCTGCTAGAGTACCTGGCAGAGCGAGTTGTTTCTTAGCTTCAAAAACAGCTGGAAGCAACATGATTTGGGGCCTCTCTCCCCCTTTGGAAACAAAGCAGCCTTTGTGCCTGGCAGCTCTAGGCCAAAGTAGCACACCCAGAGCACAAGTTCTACCTCAGCCAGATAAGGCCTGTCAAGAAGCTGCGTTTCACAGGCCTTTGTATGTGACGTTCCCGGTTGGCTTTGAGAGCACTGTGCAGAGCCAGTTGTTTTAGCTTCCCAGAGAGCAGGAAGCAAGATGCTTTGGGGCCTCTCTCACACTTTGGAAATAAAGGCAGCCCTTTGGGCCTGGCAGCCCTAGGCCAATGGAGTACACCCAGAGCAGAAGTTCTACCTCAGCCAGATCAGGCCTTCCAAGAAACTGCGTCTCACAGGCCTTTCTCTGTCACGTTGCCGGTAGGCTGTGAGAGCACTGTGCAGAGCCAGTTGTTTCTTAGCTTCCCAAAGATTTGGAAGCAAGATGCTTTGGGGACTCTCAGCCCCTTTGGAAACAAGGCGGCCCTTTGGGCCTGGCAGCTCTAGGCCAAAGTAGCACGCCCAGAGCAGGAGTTCTACTTCAGCCAGATCAGGCCTGCCAAGAAACTGCGTTTCACAGGCCTTGGTAAGAGATGTTCCCGGTAGGCTGTGAGAGCACTGTGGAGAGCCAGTTGCTTTAGCTTCCCACAGAGCTGGAAGCAAGATGCTTTGGGGCCTCTCTCTCCCTTTGGACACAAGGCAGCCGTTTGGGCCTGGCAGCTCTAGGCCAATGGAGCACACCCACAGCAGAAGTTCTACTTCAGGCAGATCAGTCCTGCCCAGAAACTGCGTTTCACAGCCCTTGGTAAGAGATGTTCACGGTAGGCTGTGAGAGCACTGGGCAGAACCAGTTGTTTTTTAGCTTCCCAAAGTGCTGGAGGCAACATGCTTTGGGGCCTCTCTCACCCTTTGGAAACAAGGCAGCCCTTAGGTCCTGGTAGCTCTAGGCCTATGTAGCACAACCAGAACAGAAGTTCTACTTCAGCCAGGTCAGGCCTGCCAAGAAACTGCGTTTCACAGGCCTTTCAAAGAGATGTTCTCTTAGGCTGTAAGAGCACTGGGCAGAGCCAGCTGTTTCTTAGCTTCCCGAAGAGCTGGGAGCAAGATGCTTTGGGTCCACTCTCCGTCTTTGGAAACAAGGCAGCCCTTTGGGCCTGGCAGCTCTAGGGCAATGGAGCACACCCAGAGCAGAAGTTCTACTTCAGCCAGATCAGGCCTGCCAGGAAACTGCGTTTCACAGGCCTTGGTAAGAGATGTTCCCGGTAGGCTGTAAGAGCACTGGGCAGAGCCAGTTGTTTCTTACCTTCCTGAAAAGCTGGAAGCAAGATGCTTGGGAGCCCTCTGCCCGTTTGGGAACAAGGCAGCCTTTTGGGTCGGGAAGCTCTAGGCCAATGGAGCACACGCAGAGCAGGAGTTCTACTTCAGCCTGATCAGGCCTGCAAAGAAACAGCGTTTGACAGGCCTTGGTAAGAGATGTTCGCGGTAGGTGTAAGAGCACTGGGCAGAGCCAGTTGTTTCTTAGCTTCGCAAAGACCGGGAAGCAAGATGCTTTGGGCCTCTCTGCCCCTTGGAAACAGGGCAGCACTTTGGGCCTGGCAGCTCTAGGGCAATGGAGCACACCCAGAGCCGGAGTTCTACTTCAGCCAGATGAGGCCTGCCAAGAAACTGCGTTTCACAGGCCTTTCAAAGACATGTTCCCGGTAGGCTGTAAGAGCACGGGGCAGAGCGAGTTGGTTCTTAGCGTCCCAGAGAGCTGGAAGCAAGATGCTTTGGGGCCTCTCTGCCCCTTTGGAAACAAGGCAGCACCTTGGGCCTGGCAGCTCTAGGGCAATGGAGCACACCCAGAGCAGAAGTTCTACTTCAGCCAAATCAGGCCTGCCAGGAAACGGCGTTTCACAGGCCTTGGTAAGAGATGTTCCCGGTAGGCTGTAAGAGCACTGTGCAACGCCAGATGTTTCTTAGCTTCCCGAAGAGCTGGAAGCAAGAAGCTTTGGTGCCACTCTCTCACTTTGGACTCAAGGCAGCCCTTTGGGGCAGGTAGCTCTCGGCCAGTGGAGCACACCCAGAGCAGAAGTTCTACTTGGGCCAGTTCAGGCCACCAACAAACTGCGTTTCACAGGCCTTGGTAAGAGATGTTCCCGGTAGGCTGTAAGAGCACTGGGCAACGCCAGATGTTTCTTAGCTTCCCGAAGAGCTGGAAGCAAGATGCTTTGGGGCCTCTCATCCCCTTTGCAAACAAGGCGGCCCTATGGGCCAGGCAGCTCTAGGCCAATGGAGCACACCCAGAGCAGAAGTTCTACCTCAGCCAGATAAGGCCTGCCAAGAAACTGCGTTTCAAAGGCTTTGGTAAGAGATGTTCCCGGTACTCTGTTAGAGCACTGGGCAGAGCCATTTGTTTCTTAGCTTCCCAAAGAGCTGGAAGCAAGATGCTTTGGGGGCTCCCTGCCCCTTTGCCAACAAGGGCGACCTTTGGGCCTTTCAGCTCTAGGCCAATGGAGCACACCCAGAGCAGAAGTCCTACTTCAGCCAGATCAGGCCTGCCAAGGAACTGCGTTTCAGAGGCCTTTGTATGTGACGTTCCCGGTAGGCTGTGAGAGCACGGTGCAGAGCCAGTTGTTTCCTTGTTTCCCAAACAGCTGGAAGCAAGACGCTTTGGGGCCTCTCTGCCCCTTTGGAAACAAGGCAGCACGTTGGGTCTGGCAGCTCTAGGGCAATGGAGCACAACCAGAGCCGAAGTTCTACTTCTTCCAGATCAGGCCTGCCTAGACAGTGCGTTTCCCAGGCCTTGATAAGAGATGTTCTCTTAGGCTATAAGAGCACTGGGCACAGCCAGTTGTTTCTTAGCTTCCCAAGAGGTGGAAGCAAGATGCTTTGGGGCCTCTCTCCCCCTTTGGAAACAAGGCAGCCCTTTGGGCCTTTCAGCTCTAGGGCAATGGAGCACACCCAGAGCAGAAGTTCTACCTCAGCCAGATCAGGCCTGCCAAGAAACTGCTTTTCACAGGCCTTCGTAAGAGGTGTTCCCGGAAGGCTGTAAGAGTACCTGGCAGAGCGAGTTGTTTCTTAGCTTCAAAAACAGCTGGAAGCAACATGATTTGGGGCCTCTCTCCCCCTTTGGAAACAAAGCAGCCTTTGTGCCTGGCAGCTCTAGGCCAAAGTAGCACACCCAGAGCACAAGTTCTACCTCAGCCAGATAAGGCCTGTCAAGAAGCTGCGTTTCACAGGCCTTTGTATGTGACGTTCCCGGTTGGCTTTGAGAGCACTGTGCAGAGCCAGTTGTTTTAGCTTCCCAGCGAGCAGGAAGCAAGATGCTTTGGGGCCTCTCTCACACTTTGGAAATAAAGGCAGCCCTTTGGGCCTGGCAGCCCTAGGCCAATGGAGTACACCCAGAGCAGAAGTTCTACCTCAGCCAGATCAGGCCTTCCAAGAAACTGCGTCTCACAGGCCTTTCTCTGTCACGTTGCCGGTAGGCTGTGAGAGCACTGTGCAGAGCCAGTTGTTTCTTAGCTTCCCAAAGATTTGGAAGCAAGATGCTTTGGGGACTCTCAGCCCCTTTGGAAACAAGGCGGCCCTTTGGGCCTGGCAGCTCTAGGCCAAAGTAGCACGCCCAGAGCAGGAGTTCTACTTCAGCCAGATCAGGCCTGCCAAGAAACTGCGTTTCACAGGCCTTGGTAAGAGATGTTCCCGGTAGGCTGTGAGAGCACTGTGGAGAGCCAGTTGCTTTAGCTTCCCACAGAGCTGGAAGCAAGATGCCTTGGGGCCTCTCTCTCCCTTTGGACACAAGGCAGCCGTTTGGGCCTGGCAGCTCTAGGCCAATGGAGCACACCCACAGCAGAAGTTCTACTTCAGGCAGATCAGTCCTGCCCAGAAACTGCGTTTCACAGCCCTTGGTAAGAGATGTTCACGGTAGGCTGTGAGAGCACTGGGCAGAACCAGTTGTTTTTTAGCTTCCCAAAGTGCTGGAGGCAAGATGCTTTGGGGCCTCTCTCACCCTTTGGAAACAAGGCAGCCCTTAGGTCCTGGTAGCTCTAGGCCTATGTAGCACAACCAGAACAGAAGTTCTACTTCAGCCAGGTCAGGCCTGCCAAGAAACTGCGTTTCACAGGCCTTTCAAAGAGATGTTCTCTTAGGCTGTAAGAGCACTGGGCAGAGCCAGCTGTTTCTTAGCTTCCCGAAGAGCTGGGAGCAAGATGCTTTGGGTCCACTCTCCGTCTTTGGAAACAAGGCAGCCCTTTGGGCCTGGCAGCTCTAGGGCAATGGAGCACACCCAGAGCAGAAGTTCTACTTCAGCCAGATCAGGCCTGCCAGGAAACTGCGTTTCACAGGCCTTGGTAAGAGATGTTCCCGGTAGGCTGTAAGAGCACTGGGCAGAGCCAGTTGTTTCTTACCTTCCTGAAAAGCTGGAAGCAAGATGCTTGGGACCCCTCTGCCCGTTTGGGAACAAGGCAGCCTTTTGGGTCGGGAAGCTCTAGGCCAATGGAGCACACGCAGAGCAGGAGTTCTACTTCAGCCTGATCAGGCCTGCAAAGAAACAGCGTTTGACAGGCCTTGGTAAGAGATGTTCGCGGTAGGTGTAAGAGCACTGGGCAGAGCCAGTTGTTTCTTAGCTTCGCAAAGACCGGGAAGCAAGATGCTTTGGGCCTCTCTGCCCCTTGGAAACAGGGCAGCACTTTGGGCCTGGCAGCTCTAGGGCAATGGAGCACACCCAGAGCCGGAGTTCTACTTCAGCCAGATGAGGCCTGCCAAGAAACTGCGTTTCACAGGCCTTTCAAAGACATGTTCCCGGTAGGCTGTAAGAGCACGGGGCAGAGCGAGTTGGTTCTTAGCTTCCCAGAGAGCTGGAAGCAAGATGCTTTGGGGCCTCTCTGCCCCTATGGAAACAAGGCAGCACCTTGGGCCTGGCAGCTCTAGGGCAATGGAGCACACCCAGAGCAGAAGTTCTACTTCAGCCAAATCAGGCCTGCCAGGAAACGGCGTTTCACAGGCCTTGGTAAGAGATGTTCCCGGTAGGCTGTAAGAGCACTGGGCAACGCCAGATGTTTCTTAGCTTCCCAAAGAGCTGGAAGCAAGAAGCTTTGGTGCCACTCTCTCACTTTGGACTCAAGGCAGCCCTTTGGGGCAGGTAGCTCTAGCCCAGTGGAGCACACCCAGAGCAGAAGTTCTACTTGGGCCAGTTCAGGCCACCAACAAACTGCGTTTCACAGGCCTTGGTAAGAGATGTTCCCGGTAGGCTGTAAGAGCACTGGGCTACGCCAGATGTTTCTTAGCTTCCCGAAGAGCTGGAAGCAAGATGCTTTGGGGCCTCTCATCCCCTTTGCAAACAAGGCGGCCCTATGGGCCAGGCAGCTCTAGGCCAATGGAGCACACCCAGAGCAGAAGTTCTACTTCGGCCAGTTCAGGCCACCAACAAACTGCGTTTCACAGGCCTTGGTAAGAGATGTTCCCGGTAGGCTGTAAGAGCACTGGGCAACGCCAGATGTTTCTTAGCTTCCCGAAGAGCTGGAAGCAAGATGCTTTGGGGCCTCTCATCCCCTTTGCAAACAAGGCCGACCTATGGGCCAGGCAGCTCTAGGCCAATGGAGCACACCCAGAGCAGAAGTTCTACCTCAGCCAGATAAGGCCTGCCAAGAAACTGCGTTTCAAAGGCTTTGGTAAGAGATGTTCCCGGTACTCTGTTAGAGCACTGGGCAGAGCCATTTGTTTCTTAGCTTCCCAAAGAGCTGGAAGCAAGATGCTTTGGGGGCTCCCTGCCCCTTTGCCAACAAGGGCGACCTTTGGGCCTTTCAGCTCTAGGCCAATGGAGCACACCCAGAGCAGAAGTCCTACTTCAGCCAGATCAGGCCTGCCAAGGAACTGCGTTTCAGAGGCCTTTGTATGTGACGTTCCCGGTAGGCTGTGAGAGCACGGTGCAGAGCCAGTTGTTTCCTTGTTTCCCAAACAGCTGGAAGCAAGACGCTTTGGGGCCTCTCTGCCCCTTTGGAAACAAGGCAGCACGTTGGGTCTGGCAGCTCTAGGGCAATGGAGCACAACCAGAGCCGAAGTTCTACTTCTTCCAGATCAGGCCTGCCTAGACAGTGCGTTTCCCAGGCCTTGATAAGAGATGTTCTCTTAGGCTATAAGAGCACTGGGCACAGCCAGTTGTTTCTTAGCTTCCCAAGAGGTGGAAGCAAGATGCTTTGGGGCCTCTCTCCCCCTTTGGAAACAAGGCAGCCCTTTGGGCCTTTCAGCTCTAGGGCAATGGAGCACACCCAGAGCAGAAGTTCTACCTCAGCCAGATCAGGCCTGCCAAGAAACTGCTTTTCACAGGCCTTCGTAAGAGGTGTTCCCGGAAGGCTGTAAGAGTACCTGGCAGAGCGAGTTGTTTCTTAGCTTCAAAAACAGCTGGAAGGAACATGATTTGGGGCCTCTCTCCCCCTTTGCAAACAAAGCAGCCTTTGTGCCTGGCAGCTCTAGGCCAAAGTAGCACACCCAGAGCACAAGTTCTACCTCAGCCAGATAAGGCCTGTCAAGAAGCTGCGTTTCACAGGCCTTTGTATGTGACGTTCCCGGTTGGCTTTGAGAGCACTGTGCAGAGCCAGTTGTTTTAGCTTCCCAGAGAGCAGGAAGCAAGATGCTTTGGGGCCTCTCTCACACTTTGGAAATAAAGGCAGCCCTTTGGGCCTGGCAGCCCTAGGCCAATGGAGTACACCCAGAGCAGAAGTTCTACCTCAGCCAGATCAGGCCTTCCAAGAAACTGCGTCTCACAGGCCTTTCTCTGTCACGTTGCCGGTAGGCTGTGAGAGCACTGTGCAGAGCCAGTTGTTTCTTAGCTTCCCAAAGATTTGGAAGCAAGATGCTTTGGGGACTCTCAGCCCCTTTGGAAACAAGGCGGCCCTTTGGGCCTGGCAGCTCTAGGCCAAAGTAGCACGCCCAGAGCAGGAGTTCTACTTCAGCCAGATCAGGCCTGCCAAGAAACTGCGTTTCACAGGCCTTGGTAAGAGATGTTCCCGGTAGGCTGTGAGAGCACTGTGGAGAGCCAGTTGCTTTAGCTTCCCACAGAGCTGGAAGCAAGATGCTTTGGGGCCTCTCTCTCCCTTTGGACACAAGGCAGCCGTTTGGGCCTGGCAGCTCTAGGCCAATGGAGCACACCCACAGCAGAAGTTCTACTTCAGGCAGATCAGTCCTGCCCAGAAACTGCGTTTCACAGCCCTTGGTAAGAGATGTTCACGGTAGGCTGTGAGAGCACTGGGCAGAACCAGTTGTTTTTTAGCTTCCCAAAGTGCTGGAGGCAACATGCTTTGGGGCCTCTCTCACCCTTTGGAAACAAGGCAGCCCTTAGGTCCTGGTAGCTCTAGGCCTATGTAGCACAACCAGAACAGAAGTTCTACTTCAGCCAGGTCAGGCCTGCCAAGAAACTGCGTTTCACAGGCCTTTCAAAGAGATGTTCTCTTAGGCTGTAAGAGCACTGGGCAGAGCCAGCTGTTTCTTAGCTTCCCGAAGAGCTGGGAGCAAGATGCTTTGGGTCCACTCTCCGTCTTTGGAAACAAGGCAGCCCTTTGGGCCTGGCAGCTCTAGGGCAATGGAGCACACCCAGAGCAGAAGTTCTACTTCAGCCAGATCAGGCCTGCCAGGAAACTGCGTTTCACAGGCCTTGGTAAGAGATGTTCCCGGTAGGCTGTAAGAGCACTGGGCAGAGCCAGTTGTTTCTTACCTTCCTGAAAAGCTGGAAGCAAGATGCTTGGGAGCCCTCTGCCCGTTTGGGAACAAGGCAGCCTTTTGGGTCGGGAAGCTCTAGGCCAATGGAGCACACGCAGAGCAGGAGTTCTACTTCAGCCTGATCAGGCCTGCAAAGAAACAGCGTTTGACAGGCCTTGGTAAGAGATGTTCGCGGTAGGTGTAAGAGCACTGGGCAGAGCCAGTTGTTTCTTAGCTTCGCAAAGACCGGGAAGCAAGATGCTTTGGGCCTCTCTGCCCCTTGGAAACAGGGCAGCACTTTGGGCCTGGCAGCTCTAGGGCAATGGAGCACACCCAGAGCCGGAGTTCTACTTCAGCCAGATGAGGCCTGCCAAGAAACTGCGTTTCACAGGCCTTTCAAAGACATGTTCCCGGTAGGCTGTAAGAGCACGGGGCAGAGCGAGTTGGTTCTTAGCGTCCCAGAGAGCTGGAAGCAAGATGCTTTGGGGCCTCTCTGCCCCTTTGGAAACAAGGCAGCACCTTGGGCCTGGCAGCTCTAGGGCAATGGAGCACACCCAGAGCAGAAGTTCTACTTCAGCCAAATCAGGCCTGCCAGGAAACGGCGTTTCACAGGCCTTGGTAAGAGATGTTCCCGGTAGGCTGTAAGAGCACTGGGCAACGCCAGATGTTTCTTAGCTTCCCGAAGAGCTGGAAGCAAGAAGCTTTGGTGCCACTCTCTCACTTTGGACTCAAGGCAGCCCTTTGGGGCAGGTAGCTCTAGGCCAGTGGAGCACACCCAGAGCAGAAGTTCTACTTGGGCCAGTTCAGGCCACCAACAAACTGCGTTTCACAGGCCTTGGTAAGAGATGTTCCCGGTAGGCTGTAAGAGCACTGGGCAACGCCAGATGTTTCTTAGCTTCCCGAAGAGCTGGAAGCAAGATGCTTTGGGGCCTCTCATCCCCTTTGCAAACAAGGCGGCCCTATGGGCCAGGCAGCTCTAGGCCAATGGAGCACACCCAGAGCAGAAGTTCTACCTCAGCCAGATAAGGCCTGCCAAGAAACTGCGTTTCAAAGGCTTTGGTAAGAGATGTTCCCGGTACTCTGTTAGAGCACTGGGCAGAGCCATTTGTTTCTTAGCTTCCCAAAGAGCTGGAAGCAAGATGCTTTGGGGGCTCCCTGCCCCTTTGCCAACAAGGGCGACCTTTGGGCCTTTCAGCTCTAGGCCAATGGAGCACACCCAGAGCAGAAGTCCTACTTCAGCCAGATCAGGCCTGCCAAGGAACTGCGTTTCAGAGGCCTTTGTATGTGACGTTCCCGGTAGGCTGTGAGAGCACGGTGCAGAGCCAGTTGTTTCCTTGTTTCCCAAACAGCTGGAAGCAAGACGCTTTGGGGCCTCTCTGCCCCTTTGGAAACAAGGCAGCACGTTGGGTCTGGCAGCTCTAGGGCAATGGAGCACAACCAGAGCCGAAGTTCTACTTCTTCCAGATCAGGCCTGCCTAGACAGTGCGTTTCCCAGGCCTTGATAAGAGATGTTCTCTTAGGCTATAAGAGCACTGGGCACAGCCAGTTGTTTCTTAGCTTCCCAAGAGGTGGAAGCAAGATGCTTTGGGGCCTCTCTCCCCCTTTGGAAACAAGGCAGCCCTTTGGGCCTTTCAGCTCTAGGGCAATGGAGCACACCCAGAGCAGAAGTTCTACCTCAGCCAGATCAGGCCTGCCAAGAAACTGCTTTTCACAGGCCTTCGTAAGAGGTGTTCCCGGAAGGCTGTAAGAGTACCTGGCAGAGCGAGTTGTTTCTTAGCTTCAAAAACAGCTGGAAGCAACATGATTTGGGGCCTCTCTCCCCCTTTGGAAACAAAGCAGCCTTTGTGCCTGGCAGCTCTAGGCCAAAGTAGCACACCCAGAGCACAAGTTCTACCTCAGCCAGATAAGGCCTGTCAAGAAGCTGCGTTTCACAGGCCTTTGTATGTGACGTTCCCGGTTGGCTTTGAGAGCACTGTGCAGAGCCAGTTGTTTTAGCTTCCCAGCGAGCAGGAAGCAAGATGCTTTGGGGCCTCTCTCACACTTTGGAAATAAAGGCAGCCCTTTGGGCCTGGCAGCCCTAGGCCAATGGAGTACACCCAGAGCAGAAGTTCTACCTCAGCCAGATCAGGCCTTCCAAGAAACTGCGTCTCACAGGCCTTTCTCTGTCACGTTGCCGGTAGGCTGTGAGAGCACTGTGCAGAGCCAGTTGTTTCTTAGCTTCCCAAAGATTTGGAAGCAAGATGCTTTGGGGACTCTCAGCCCCTTTGGAAACAAGGCGGCCCTTTGGGCCTGGCAGCTCTAGGCCAAAGTAGCACGCCCAGAGCAGGAGTTCTACTTCAGCCAGATCAGGCCTGCCAAGAAACTGCGTTTCACAGGCCTTGGTAAGAGATGTTCCCGGTAGGCTGTGAGAGCACTGTGGAGAGCCAGTTGCTTTAGCTTCCCACAGAGCTGGAAGCAAGATGCCTTGGGGCCTCTCTCTCCCTTTGGACACAAGGCAGCCGTTTGGGCCTGGCAGCTCTAGGCCAATGGAGCACACCCACAGCAGAAGTTCTACTTCAGGCAGATCAGTCCTGCCCAGAAACTGCGTTTCACAGCCCTTGGTAAGAGATGTTCACGGTAGGCTGTGAGAGCACTGGGCAGAACCAGTTGTTTTTTAGCTTCCCAAAGTGCTGGAGGCAAGATGCTTTGGGGCCTCTCTCACCCTTTGGAAACAAGGCAGCCCTTAGGTCCTGGTAGCTCTAGGCCTATGTAGCACAACCAGAACAGAAGTTCTACTTCAGCCAGGTCAGGCCTGCCAAGAAACTGCGTTTCACAGGCCTTTCAAAGAGATGTTCTCTTAGGCTGTAAGAGCACTGGGCAGAGCCAGCTGTTTCTTAGCTTCCCGAAGAGCTGGGAGCAAGATGCTTTGGGTCCACTCTCCGTCTTTGGAAACAAGGCAGCCCTTTGGGCCTGGCAGCTCTAGGGCAATGGAGCACACCCAGAGCAGAAGTTCTACTTCAGCCAGATCAGGCCTGCCAGGAAACTGCGTTTCACAGGCCTTGGTAAGAGATGTTCCCGGTAGGCTGTAAGAGCACTGGGCAGAGCCAGTTGTTTCTTACCTTCCTGAAAACCTGGAAGCAAGATGCTTGGGAGCCCTCTGCCCGTTTGGGAACAAGGCAGCCTTTTGGGTCGGGAAGCTCTAGGCCAATGGAGCACACGCAGAGCAGGAGTTCTACTTCAGCCTGATCAGGCCTGCAAAGAAACAGCGTTTGACAGGCCTTGGTAAGAGATGTTCGCGGTAGGTGTAAGAGCACTGGGCAGAGCCAGTTGTTTCTTAGCTTCGCAAAGACCGGGAAGCAAGATGCTTTGGGCCTCTCTGCCCCTTGCAAACAGGGCAGCACTTTGGGCCTGGCAGCTCTAGGGCAATGGAGCACACCCAGAGCCGGAGTTCTACTTCAGCCAGATGAGGCCTGCCAAGAAACTGCGTTTCACAGGCCTTTCAAAGACATGTTCCCAGTAGGCTGTAAGAGCACGGGGCAGAGCGAGTTGGTTCTTAGCTTCCCAGAGAGCTGGAAGCAAGAAGCTTTGGTGCCACTCTCTCACTTTGGACTCAAGGCAGCCCTTTGGGGCAGGTAGCTCTAGGCCAGTGGAGCACACCCAGAGCAGAAGTTCTACTTGGGCCAGTTCAGGCCACCAACAAACTGCGTTTCACAGGCCTTGGTAACAGATGTTCCCGGTAGGCTGTAAGAGCACTGGGCAACGCCAGATGTTTCTTAGCTTCCCGAAGAGCTGGAAGCAAGATGCTTTGGGGCCTCTCATCCCCTTTGCAAACAAGGCGGCCCTATGGGCCAGGCAGCTCTACGCCAATGGAGCACACCCAGAGCAGAAGTTCTACTTCGGCCAGTTCAGGCCACCAACAAACTGCGTTTCACAGGCCTTGGTAAGAGATGTTCCCGGTAGGCTGTGAGAGCACTGGGCAGAACCAGTTCTTTTTTAGCTTCCCAAAGTGCTGGAGGCAACATGCTTTGGGGCCTCTCTCACCCTTTGGAAACAAGGCAGCCCTTAGGTCCTGGTAGCTCTAGGCCTATGTAGCACAACCAGAATAGAAGTTCTACTTCAGCCAGGTCAGGCCTGCCAAGAAACTGCGTTTCACAGGCCTTTCAAAGAGATGTTCTCTTAGGCTGTAAGAGCACTGGGCAGAGCCAGCTGTTTCTTAGCTTCCCGAAGAGCTGGGAGCAAGATGCTTTGGGTCCACTCTCCGTCTTTGGAAACAATCCAGCCCTTTGGGCCTTTCAGCTCTAGGGCAATGGAGCACACCCAGAGCAGAAGTTCTACTTCAGCCAGATCAGGCCTGCCAGGAAACTGCGTTTCACAGGCCTTGGTAAGAGATGTTCCCGGTAGGCTGTAAGAGCACTGGGCAGAGCCAGTTGTTTCTTACCTTCCTGAAAAGCTGGAAGCAAGATGCTTGGGAGCCCTCTGCCCGTTTGGGAACAAGGCAGCCTTTTGGGTCGGGAAGCTCTAGGCCAATGGAGCACACGCAGAGCAGGAGTTCTACTTCAGCCTGATCAGGCCTGCAAAGAAACAGCGTTTGACAGGCCTTGGTAAGAGATGTTCGCGGTAGGTGTAAGAGCACTGGGCAGAGCCAGTTGTTTCTTAGCTTCGCAAAGACCGGGAAGCAAGATGCTTTGGGCCTCTCTGCCCCTTGGAAACAGGGCAGCACTTTGGGCCTGGCAGCTCTAGGGCAATGGAGCACACCCAGAGCCGGAGTTCTACTTCAGCCAGATGAGGCCTGCCAAGAAACTGCGTTTCACAGGCCTTTCAAAGACATGTTCCCGGTAGGCTGTAAGAGCACGGGGCAGAGCGAGTTGGTTCTTAGCTTCCCAGAGAGCTGGAAGCAAGATGCTTTGGGGCCTCTCTGCCCCTTTGGAAACAAGGCAGCACCTTGGGCCTGGCAGCTCTAGGGCAATGGAGCACACCCAGAGCAGAAGTTCTACTTCAGCCAAATCAGGCCTGCCAGGAAACGGCGTTTCACAGGCCTTGGTAAGAGATGTTCCCGGTAGGCTGTAAGAGCACTGGGCAACGCCAGATGTTTCTTAGCTTCCCGAAGAGCTGGAAGCAAGAAGCTTTGGTGCCACTCTCTCACTTTGGACTCAAGGCAGCCCTTTGGGGCAGGTAGCTCTAGGCCAGTGGAGCACACCCAGAGCAGAAGTTCTACTTGGGCCAGTTCAGGCCACCAACAAACTGCGTTTCACAGGCCTTGGTAAGAGATGTTCCCGGTAGGCTGTAAGAGCACTGGGCAACGCCAGATGTTTCTTAGCTTCCCGAAGAGCTGGAAGCAAGATGCTTTGGGGCCTCTCATCCCCTTTGCAAACAAGGCCGACCTTTGGGCCAGGCAGCTCTAGGCCAATGGAGCACACCCAGAGCAGAAGTTCTACCTCAGCCAGATAAGGCCTGCCAAGAAACTGCGTTTCAAAGGCTTTGGTAAGAGATGTTCCCGCTACTCTGTTAGAGCACTGGGCAGAGCCATTTGTTTCTTAGCTTCCCAAAGAGCTGGAAGCAAGATGCTTTGGGGGCTCCCTGCCCCTTTGCCAACAAGGGCGACCTTTGGGCCTTTCAGCTCTAGGCCAATGGAGCACACCCAGAGCAGAAGTCCTACTTCAGCCAGATCAGGCCTGCCAAGGAACTGCGTTTCAGAGGCCTTTGTATGTGACGTTCCCGGTAGGCTGTGAGAGCACGGTGCAGAGCCAGTTGTTTCCTTGTTTCCCAAACAGCTGGAAGCAAGACGCTTTGGGGCCTCTCTGCCCCTTTGGAAACAAGGCAGCACGTTGGGTCTGGCAGCTCTAGGGCAATGGAGCACAACCAGAGCCGAAGTTCTACTTCTTCCAGATCAGGCCTGCCTAGACAGTGCGTTTCCCAGGCCTTGATAAGAGATGTTCTCTTAGGCTATAAGAGCACTGGGCACAGCCAGTTGTTTCTTAGCTTCCCAAGAGGTGGAAGCAAGATGCTTTGGGGCCTCTCTCCCCCTTTGGAAACAAGGCAGCCCTTTGGGCCTTTCAGCTCTAGGGCAATGGAGCACACCCAGAGCAGAAGTTCTACCTCAGCCAGATCAGGCCTGCCAAGAAACTGCTTTTCACAGGCCTTCGTAAGAGGTGTTCCCGGAAGGCTGTAAGAGTACCTGGCAGAGCGAGTTGTTTCTTAGCTTCAAAAACAGCTGGAAGCAACATGATTTGGGGCCTCTCTCCCCCTTTGGAAACAAAGCAGCCTTTGTGCCTGGCAGCTCTAGGCCAAAGTAGCACACCCAGAGCACAAGTTCTACCTCAGCCAGATAAGGCCTGTCAAGAAGCTGCGTTTCACAGGCCTTTGTATGTGACGTTCCCGGTTGGCTTTGAGAGCACTGTGCAGAGCCAGTTGTTTTAGCTTCCCAGCGAGCAGGAAGCAAGATGCTTTGGGGCCTCTCTCACACTTTGGAAATAAAGGCAGCCCTTTGGGCCTGGCAGCCCTAGGCCAATGGAGTACACCCAGAGCAGAAGTTCTACCTCAGCCAGATCAGGCCTTCCAAGAAACTGCGTCTCACAGGCCTTTCTCTGTCACGTTGCCGGTAGGCTGTGAGAGCACTGTGCAGAGCCAGTTGTTTCTTAGCTTCCCAAAGATTTGGAAGCAAGATGCTTTGGGGACTCTCAGCCCCTTTGGAAACAAGGCGGCCCTTTGGGCCTGGCAGCTCTAGGCCAAAGTAGCACGCCCAGAGCAGGAGTTCTACTTCAGCCAGATCAGGCCTGCCAAGAAACTGCGTTTCACAGGCCTTGGTAAGAGATGTTCCCGGTAGGCTGTGAGAGCACTGTGGAGAGCCAGTTGCTTTAGCTTCCCACAGAGCTGGAAGCAAGATGCCTTGGGGCCTCTCTCTCCCTTTGGACACAAGGCAGCCGTTTGGGCCTGGCAGCTCTAGGCCAATGGAGCACACCCACAGCAGAAGTTCTACTTCAGGCAGATCAGTCCTGCCCAGAAACTGCGTTTCACAGCCCTTGGTAAGAGATGTTCACGGTAGGCTGTGAGAGCACTGGGCAGAACCAGTTGTTTTTTAGCTTCCCAAAGTGCTGGAGGCAAGATGCTTTGGGGCCTCTCTCACCCTTTGGAAACAAGGCAGCCCTTAGGTCCTGGTAGCTCTAGGCCTATGTAGCACAACCAGAACAGAAGTTCTACTTCAGCCAGGTCAGGCCTGCCAAGAAACTGCGTTTCACAGGCCTTTCAAAGAGATGTTCTCTTAGGCTGTAAGAGCACTGGGCAGAGCCAGCTGTTTCTTAGCTTCCCGAAGAGCTGGGAGCAAGATGCTTTGGGTCCACTCTCCGTCTTTGGAAACAAGGCAGCCCTTTGGGCCTGGCAGCTCTAGGGCAATGGAGCACACCCAGAGCAGAAGTTCTACTTCAGCCAGATCAGGCCTGCCAGGAAACTGCGTTTCACAGGCCTTGGTAAGAGATGTTCCCGGTAGGCTGTAAGAGCACTGGGCAGAGCCAGTTGTTTCTTACCTTCCTGAAAACCTGGAAGCAAGATGCTTGGGAGCCCTCTGCCCGTTTGGGAACAAGGCAGCCTTTTGGGTCGGGAAGCTCTAGGCCAATGGAGCACACGCAGAGCAGGAGTTCTACTTCAGCCTGATCAGGCCTGCAAAGAAACAGCGTTTGACAGGCCTTGGTAAGAGATGTTCGCGGTAGGTGTAAGAGCACTGGGCAGAGCCAGTTGTTTCTTAGCTTCGCAAAGACCGGGAAGCAAGATGCTTTGGGCCTCTCTGCCCCTTGCAAACAGGGCAGCACTTTGGGCCTGGCAGCTCTAGGGCAATGGAGCACACCCAGAGCCGGAGTTCTACTTCAGCCAGATGAGGCCTGCCAAGAAACTGCGTTTCACAGGCCTTTCAAAGACATGTTCCCAGTAGGCTGTAAGAGCACGGGGCAGAGCGAGTTGGTTCTTAGCTTCCCAGAGAGCTGGAAGCAAGAAGCTTTGGTGCCACTCTCTCACTTTGGACTCAAGGCAGCCCTTTGGGGCAGGTAGCTCTAGGCCAGTGGAGCACACCCAGAGCAGAAGTTCTACTTGGGCCAGTTCAGGCCACCAACAAACTGCGTTTCACAGGCCTTGGTAACAGATGTTCCCGGTAGGCTGTAAGAGCACTGGGCAACGCCAGATGTTTCTTAGCTTCCCGAAGAGCTGGAAGCAAGATGCTTTGGGGCCTCTCATCCCCTTTGCAAACAAGGCGGCCCTATGGGCCAGGCAGCTCTACGCCAATGGAGCACACCCAGAGCAGAAGTTCTACTTCGGCCAGTTCAGGCCACCAACAAACTGCGTTTCACAGGCCTTGGTAAGAGATGTTCCCGGTAGGCTGTGAGAGCACTGGGCAGAACCAGTTCTTTTTTAGCTTCCCAAAGTGCTGGAGGCAACATGCTTTGGGGCCTCTCTCACCCTTTGGAAACAAGGCAGCCCTTAGGTCCTGGTAGCTCTAGGCCTATGTAGCACAACCAGAATAGAAGTTCTACTTCAGCCAGGTCAGGCCTGCCAAGAAACTGCGTTTCACAGGCCTTTCAAAGAGATGTTCTCTTAGGCTGTAAGAGCACTGGGCAGAGCCAGCTGTTTCTTAGCTTCCCGAAGAGCTGGGAGCAAGATGCTTTGGGTCCACTCTCCGTCTTTGGAAACAATCCAGCCCTTTGGGCCTTTCAGCTCTAGGGCAATGGAGCACACCCAGAGCAGAAGTTCTACTTCAGCCAGATCAGGCCTGCCAGGAAACTGCGTTTCACAGGCCTTGGTAAGAGATGTTCCCGGTAGGCTGTAAGAGCACTGGGCAGAGCCAGTTGTTTCTTACCTTCCTGAAAAGCTGGAAGCAAGATGCTTGGGAGCCCTCTGCCCGTTTGGGAACAAGGCAGCCTTTTGGGT
Organism: Equus asinus; assembly: GCF_041296235.1. NCBI lineage: Eukaryota > Metazoa > Chordata > Mammalia > Perissodactyla > Equidae > Equus > Equus asinus. Next base: position 4,533,447 of record NW_027225523.1, read on the forward strand.
CGGGAAGCTCTAGGCCAATGGAGCACACGCAGAGCAGGAGTTCTACTTCAGCCTGATCAGGCCTGCAAAGAAACAGCGTTTGACAGGCCTTGGTAAGAGATGTTCGCGGTAGGTGTAAGAGCACTGGGCAGAGCCAGTTGTTTCTTAGCTTCGCAAAGACCGGGAAGCAAGATGCTTTGGGCCTCTCTGCCCCTTGGAAACAGGGCAGCACTTTGGGCCTGGCAGCTCTAGGGCAATGGAGCACACCCAGAGCCGGAGTTCTACTTCAGCCAGATGAGGCCTGCCAAGAAACTGCGTTTCACAGGCCTTTCAAAGACATGTTCCCGGTAGGCTGTAAGAGCACGGGGCAGAGCGAGTTGGTTCTTAGCTTCCCAGAGAGCTGGAAGCAAGATGCTTTGGGGCCTCTCTGCCCCTTTGGAAACAAGGCAGCACCTTGGGCCTGGCAGCTCTAGGGCAATGGAGCACACCCAGAGCAGAAGTTCTACTTCAGCCAAATCAGGCCTGCCAGGAAACGGCGTTTCACAGGCCTTGGTAAGAGATGTTCCCGGTAGGCTGTAAGAGCACTGGGCAACGCCAGATGTTTCTTAGCTTCCCGAAGAGCTGGAAGCAAGAAGCTTTGGTGCCACTCTCTCACTTTGGACTCAAGGCAGCCCTTTGGGGCAGGTAGCTCTAGGCCAGTGGAGCACACCCAGAGCAGAAGTTCTACTTGGGCCAGTTCAGGCCACCAACAAACTGCGTTTCACAGGCCTTGGTAAGAGATGTTCCCGGTAGGCTGTAAGAGCACTGGGCAACGCCAGATGTTTCTTAGCTTCCCGAAGAGCTGGAAGCAAGATGCTTTGGGGCCTCTCATCCCCTTTGCAAACAAGGCCGACCTTTGGGCCAGGCAGCTCTAGGCCAATGGAGCACACCCAGAGCAGAAGTTCTACCTCAGCCAGATAAGGCCTGCCAAGAAACTGCGTTTCAAAGGCTTTGGTAAGAGATGTTCCCGCTACTCTGTTAGAGCACTGGGCAGAGCCATTTGTTTCTTAGCTTCCCAAAGAGCTGGAAGCAAGATGCTTTGGGGGCTCCCTGCCCCTTTGCCAACAAGGGCGACCTTTGGGCCTTTCAGCTCTAGGCCAATGGAGCACACCCAGAGCAGAAGTCCTACTTCAGCCAGATCAGGCCTGCCAAGGAACTGCGTTTCAGAGGCCTTTGTATGTGACGTTCCCGGTAGGCTGTGAGAGCACGGTGCAGAGCCAGTTGTTTCCTTGTTTCCCAAACAGCTGGAAGCAAGACGCTTTGGGGCCTCTCTGCCCCTTTGGAAAAAAGGCAGCACGTTGGGTCTGGCAGCTCTAGGGCAATGGAGCACAACCAGAGCCGAAGTTCTACTTCTTCCAGATCAGGCCTGCCTAGACAGTGCGTTTCCCAGGCCTTGATAAGAGATGTTCTCTTAGGCTATAAGAGCACTGGGCACAGCCAGTTGTTTCTTAGCTTCCCAAGAGGTGGAAGCAAGATGCTTTGGGGCCTCTCTCCCCCTTTGGAAACAAGGCAGCCCTTTGGGCCTTTCAGCTCTAGGGCAATGGAGCACACCCAGAGCAGAAGTTCTACCTCAGCCAGATCAGGCCTGCCAAGAAACTGCTTTTCACAGGCCTTCGTAAGAGGTGTTCCCGGAAGGCTGTAAGAGTACCTGGCAGAGCGAGTTGTTTCTTAGCTTCAAAAACAGCTGGAAGCAACATGATTTGGGGCCTCTCTCCCCCTTTGGAAACAAAGCAGCCTTTGTGCCTGGCAGCTCTAGGCCAAAGTAGCACACCCAGAGCACAAGTTCTACCTCAGCCAGATAAGGCCTGTCAAGAAGCTGCGTTTCACAGGCCTTTGTATGTGACGTTCCCGGTTGGCTTTGAGAGCACTGTGCAGAGCCAGTTGTTTTAGCTTCCCAGAGAGCAGGAAGCAAGATGCTTTGGGGCCTCTCTCACACTTTGGAAATAAAGGCAGCCCTTTGGGCCTGGCAGCCCTAGGCCAATGGAGTACACCCAGAGCAGAAGTTCTACCTCAGCCAGATCAGGCCTTCCAAGAAACTGCGTCTCACAGGCCTTTCTCTGTCACGTTGCCGGTAGGCTGTGAGAGCACTGTGCAGAGCCAGTTGTTTCTTAGCTTCCCAAAGATTTGGAAGCAAGATGCTTTGGGGACTCTCAGCCCCTTTGGAAACAAGGCGGCCCTTTGGGCCTGGCAGCTCTAGGCCAAAGTAGCACGCCCAGAGCAGGAGTTCTACTTCAGCCAGATCAGGCCTGCCAAGAAACTGCGTTTCACAGGCCTTGGTAAGAGATGTTCCCGGTAGGCTGTGAGAGCACTGTGGAGAGCCAGTTGCTTTAGCTTCCCACAGAGCTGGAAGCAAGATGCTTTGGGGCCTCTCTCTCCCTTTGGACACAAGGCAGCCGTTTGGGCCTGGCAGCTCTAGGCCAATGGAGCACACCCACAGCAGAAGTTCTACTTCAGGCAGATCAGTCCTGCCCAGAAACTGCGTTTCACAGCCCTTGGTAAGAGATGTTCACGGTAGGCTGTGAGAGCACTGGGCAGAACCAGTTGTTTTTTAGCTTCCCAAAGTGCTGGAGGCAAGATGCTTTGGGGCCTCTCTCACCCTTTGGAAACAAGGCAGCCCTTAGGTCCTGGTAGCTCTAGGCCTATGTAGCACAACCAGAACAGAAGTTCTACTTCAGCCAGGTCAGGCCTGCCAAGAAACTGCGTTTCACAGGCCTTTCAAAGAGATGTTCTCTTAGGCTGTAAGAGCACTGGGCAGAGCCAGCTGTTTCTTAGCTTCCCGAAGAGCTGGGAGCAAGATGCTTTGGGTCCACTCTCCGTCTTTGGAAACAAGGCAGCCCTTTGGGCCTGGCAGCTCTAGGGCAATGGAGCACACCCAGAGCAGAAGTTCTACTTCAGCCAGATCAGGCCTGCCAGGAAACTGCGTTTCACAGGCCTTGGTAAGAGATGTTCCCGGTAGGCTGTAAGAGCACTGGGCAGAGCCAGTTGTTTCTTACCTCCTGAAAAGCTGGAAGCAAGATGCTTGGGAGCCCTCTGCCCGTTTGGGAACAAGGCAGCCTTTTGGGTCGGGAAGCTCTAGGCCAATGGAGCACACGCAGAGCAGGAGTTCTACTTCAGCCTGATCAGGCCTGCAAAGAAACAGCGTTTGACAGGCCTTGGTAAGAGATGTTCGCGGTAGGTGTAAGAGCACTGGGCAGAGCCAGTTGTTTCTTAGCTTCGCAAAGACCGGGAAGCAAGGTGCTTTGGGCCTCTCTGCCCCTTGGAAACAGGGCAGCACTTTGGGCCTGGCAGCTCTAGGGCAATGGAGCACACCCAGAGCCGGAGTTCTACTTCAGCCAGATGAGGCCTGCCAAGAAACTGCGTTTCACAGGCCTTTCAAAGACATGTTCCCGGTAGGCTGTAAGAGCACGGGGCAGAGCGAGTTGGTTCTTAGCTTCCCAGAGAGCTGGAAGCAAGATGCTTTGGGGCCTCTCTGCCCCTTTGGAAACAAGGCAGCACCTTGGGCCTGGCAGCTCTAGGGCAATGGAGCACACCCAGAGCAGAAGTTCTACTTCAGCCAAATCAGGCCTGCCAGGAAACGGCGTTTCACAGGCCTTGGTAAGAGATGTTCCCGGTAGGCTGTAAGAGCACTGGGCAACGCCAGATGTTTCTTAGCTTCCCGAAGAGCTGGAAGCAAGAAGCTTTGGTGCCACTCTCTCACTTTGGACTCAAGGCAGCCCTTTGGGGCAGGTAGCTCTAGGCCAGTGGAGCACACCCAGAGCAGAAGTTCTACTTGGGCCAGTTCAGGCCACCAACAAACTGCGTTTCACAGGCCTTGGTAAGAGATGTTCCCGGTAGGCTGTAAGAGCACTGGGCAACGCCAGATGTTTCTTAGCTTCCCGAAGAGCTGGAAGCAAGATGCTTTGGGGCCTCTCATCCCCTTTGCAAACAAGGCGGCCCTATGGGCCAGGCAGCTCTAGGCCAATAGAGCACACCCAGAGCAGAAGTTCTACTTCGGCCAGTTCAGGCCACCAACAAACTGCGTTTCACAGGCCTTGGTAAGAGATGTTCCCGGTAGGCTGTAAGAGCACTGGGCAACGCCAGATGTTTCTTAGCTTCCCGAAGAGCTGGAAGCAAGATGCTTTGGGGCCTCTCATCCCCTTTGCAAACAAGGCCGACCTTTGGGCCAGGCAGCTCTAGGCCAATGGAGCACACCCAGAGCAGAAGTTCTACCTCAGCCAGATAAGGCCTGCCAAGAAACTGCGTTTCAAAGGCTTTGGTAAGAGATGTTCCCGGTACTCTGTTAGAGCACTGGGCAGAGCCATTTGTTTCTTAGCTTCCCAAAGAGCTGGAAGCAAGATGCTTTGGGGGCTCCCTGCCCCTTTGCCAACAAGGGCGACCTTTGGGCCTTTCAGCTCTAGGCCAATGGAGCACACCCAGAGCAGAAGTCCTACTTCAGCCAGATCAGGCCTGCCAAGGAACTGCGTTTCAGAGGCCTTTGTATGTGACGTTCCCGGTAGGCTGTGAGAGCACGGTGCAGAGCCAGTTGTTTCCTTGTTTCCCAAACAGCTGGAAGCAAGACGCTTTGGGGCCTCTCTGCCCCTTTGGAAACAAGGCAGCACGTTGGGTCTGGCAGCTCTAGGGCAATGGAGCACAACCAGAGCCGAAGTTCTACTTCTTCCAGATCAGGCCTGCCTAGACAGTGCGTTTCCCAGGCCTTGATAAGAGATGTTCTCTTAGGCTATAAGAGCACTGGGCACAGCCAGTTGTTTCTTAGCTTCCCAAGAGGTGGAAGCAAGATGCTTTGGGGCCTCTCTCCCCCTTTGGAAACAAGGCAGCCCTTTGGGCCTTTCAGCTCTAGGGCAATGGAGCACACCCAGAGCAGAAGTTCTACCTCAGCCAGATCAGGCCTGCCAAGAAACTGCTTTTCACAGGCCTTCGTAAGAGGTGTTCCCGGAAGGCTGTAAGAGTACCTGGCAGAGCGAGTTGTTTCTTAGCTTCAAAAACAGCTGGAAGCAACATGATTTGGGGCCTCTCTCCCCCTTTGGAAACAAAGCAGCCTTTGTGCCTGGCAGCTCTAGGCCAAAGTAGCACACCCAGAGCACAATTTCTACCTCAGCCAGATAAGGCCTGTCAAGAAGCTGCGTTTCACAGGCCTTTCTCTGTCACGTTGCCGGTAGGCTGTGAGAGCACTGTGCAGAGCCAGTTGTTTCTTAGCTTCCCAAAGATTTGGAAGCAAGATGCTTTGGGGACTCTCAGCCCCTTTGGAAACAAGGCGGCCCTTTGGGCCTGGCAGCTCTAGGCCAAAGTAGCACGCCCAGAGCAGGAGTTCTACTTCAGCCAGATCAGGCCTGCCAAGAAACTGCGTTTCACAGGCCTTGGTAAGAGATGTTCCCGGTAGGCTGTGAGAGCACTGTGGAGAGCCAGTTGCTTTAGCTTCCCACAGAGCTGGAAGCAAGATGCCTTGGGGCCTCTCTCTCCCTTTGGACACAAGGCAGCCGTTTGGGCCTGGCAGCTCTAGGCCAATGGAGCACACCCACAGCAGAAGTTCTACTTCAGGCAGATCAGTCCTGCCCAGAAACTGCGTTTCACAGCCCTTGGTAAGAGATGTTCACGGTAGGCTGTGAGAGCACTGGGCAGAACCAGTTGTTTTTTAGCTTCCCAAAGTGCTGGAGGCAAGATGCTTTGGGGCCTCTCTCACCCTTTGGAAACAAGGCAGCCCTTAGGTCCTGGTAGCTCTAGGCCTATGTAGCACAACCAGAAGAGAAGTTCTACTTCAGCCAGGTCAGGCCTGCCAAGAAACTGCGTTTCACAGGCCTTTCAAAGAGATGTTCTCTTAGGCTGTAAGAGCACTGGGCAGAGCTAGCTGTTTCTTAGCTTCCCGAAGAGCTGGGAGCAAGATGCTTTGGGTCCACTCTCCGTCTTTGGAAACAAGGCAGCCCTTTGGGCCTGGCAGCTCTAGGGCAATGGAGCACACCCAGAGCAGAAGTTCTACTTCAGCCAGATCAGGCCTGCCAGGAAACTGCGTTTCACAGGCCTTGGTAAGAGATGTTCCCGGTAGGCTCTAAGAGCACTGGGCAGAGCCAGTTGTTTCTTACCTTCCTGAAAAGCTGGAAGCAAGATGCTTGGGACCCCTCTGCCCGTTTGGGAACAAGGCAGCCTTTTGGGTCGGGAAGCTCTAGGCCAATGGAGCACACGCAGAGCAGGAGTTCTACTTCAGCCTGATCAGGCCTGCAAAGAAACAGCGTTTGACAGGCCTTGGTAAGAGATGTTCGCGGTAGGTGTAAGAGCACTGGGCAGAGCCAGTTGTTTCTTAGCTTCGCAAAGACCGGGAAGCAAGATGCTTTGGGCCTCTCTGCCCCTTGGAAACAGGGCAGCACTTTGGGCCTGGCAGCTCTAGGGCAATGGAGCACACCCAGAGCAGAAGTTCTACTTCAGCCAAATCAGGCCTGCCAGGAAACGGCGTTTCACAGGCCTTGGTAAGAGATGTTCCCGGTAGGCTGTAAGAGCACTGGGCAACGCCAGATGTTTCTTAGCTTCCCGAAGAGCTGGAAGCAAGATGCTTTGGGGCCTCTCATCCCCTTTGCAAACAAGGCGGCCCTATGGGCCAGGCAGCTCTAGGCCAATGGAGCACACCCAGAGCAGAAGTTCTACTTCGGCCAGTTCAGGCCACCAACACACTGCGTTTCACAGGCCTTGGTAAGAGATGTTCCCGGTGGGCTGTAAGAGCACTGGGCAACGCCAGATGTTTCTTAGCTTCCCGAAGAGCTGGAAGCAAGATGCTTTGGGGCCTCTCTCACACTTTGGAAATAAAGGCAGCCCTTTGGGCCTGGCAGCCCTAGGCCAATGGAGTACACCCAGAGCAGAAGTTCGACCTCAGCCAGATCAGGCCTTCCAAGAAACTGCGTCTCACAGGCCTTTCTCTGTCACGTTGCCGGTAGGCTGTGAGAGCACTGTGCAGAGCCAGTTGTTTCTTAGCTTCCCAAAGATTTGGAAGCAAGATGCTTTGGGGACTCTCAGCCCCTTTGGAAACAAGGCGGCCCTTTGGGCCTGGCAGCTCTAGGCCAAAGTAGCACGCCCAGAGCAGGAGTTCTACTTCAGCCAGATCAGGCCTGCCAAGAAACTGCGTTTCACAGGCCTTGGTAAGAGATGTTCCCGGTAGGCTGTGAGAGCACTGTGGAGAGCCAGTTGCTTTAGCTTCCCACAGAGCTGGAAGCAAGATGCTTTGGGGCCTCTCTCTCCCTTTGGACACAAGGCAGCCGTTTGGGCCTGGCAGCTCTAGGCCAATGGAGCACACCCACAGCAGAAGTTCTACTTCAGGCAGATCAGTCCTGCCCAGAAACTGCGTTTCACAGCCCTTGGTAAGAGATGTTCACGGTAGGCTGTGAGAGCACTGGGCAGAACCAGTTGTTTTTTAGCTTCCCAAAGTGCTGGAGGCAAGATGCTTTGGGGCCTCTCTCACCCTTTGGAAACAAGGCAGCCCTTAGGTCCTGGTAGCTCTAGGCCTATGTAGCACAACCAGAACAGAAGTTCTACTTCAGCCAGGTCAGGCCTGCCAAGAAACTGCGTTTCACAGGCCTTTCAAAGAGATGTTCTCTTAGGCTGTAAGAGCACTGGGCAGAGCCAGCTGTTTCTTAGCTTCCCGAAGAGCTAGGAGCAAGATGCTTTGGGTCCACTCTCCGTCTTTGGAAACAAGGCAGCCCTTTGGGCCTGGCAGCTCTAGGGCAATGGAGCACACCCAGAGCAGAAGTTCTACTTCAGCCAGATCAGGCCTGCCAGGAAACTGCGTTTCACAGGCCTTGGTAAGAGATGTTCCCGGTAGGCTGTAAGAGCACTGGGCAGAGCCAGTTGTTTCTTACCTCCTGAAAAGCTGGAAGCAAGATGCTTGGGAGCCCTCTGCCCGTTTGGGAACAAGGCAGCCTTTTGGGTCGGGAAGCTCTAGGCCAATGGAGCACACGCAGAGCAGGAGTTCTACTTCAGCCTGATCAGGCCTGCAAAGAAACAGCGTTTGACAGGCCTTGGTAAGAGATGTTCGCGGTAGGTGTAAGAGCACTGGGCAGAGCCAGTTGTTTCTTAGCTTCGCAAAGACGGGGAAGCAAGGTGCTTTGGGCCTCTCTGCCCCTTGGAAACAGGGCAGCACTTTGGGCCTGGCAGCTCTAGGGCAATGGAGCACACCCAGAGCCGGAGTTCTACTTCAGCCAGATGAGGCCTGCCAAGAAACTGCGTTTCACAGGCCTTTCAAAGACATGTTCCCGGTAGGCTGTAAGAGCACGGGGCAGAGCGAGTTGGTTCTTAGCTTCCCAGAGAGCTGGAAGCAAGATGCTTTGGGGCCTCTCTGCCCCTTTGGAAACAAGGCAGCACCTTGGGCCTGGCAGCTCTAGGGCAATGGAGCACACCCAGAGCAGAAGTTCTACTTCAGCCAAATCAGGCCTGCCAGGAAACGGCGTTTCACAGGCCTTGGTAAGAGATGTTCCCGGTAGGCTGTAAGAGCACTGGGCAACGCCAGATGTTTCTTAGCTTCCCGAAGAGCTGGAAGCAAGAAGCTTTGGTGCCACTCTCTCACTTTGGACTCAAGGCAGCCCTTTGGGGCAGGTAGCTCTAGGCCAGTGGAGCACACCCAGAGCAGAAGTTCTACTTGGGCCAGTTCAGGCCACCAACAAACTGCGTTTCACAGGCCTTGGTAAGAGATGTTCCCGGTAGGCTGTAAGAGCACTGGGCAACGCCAGATGTTTCTTAGCTTCCCGAAGAGCTGGAAGCAAGATGCTTTGGGGCCTCTCATCCCCTTTGCAAACAAGGCGGCCCTATGGGCCAGGCAGCTCTAGGCCAATAGAGCACACCCAGAGCAGAAGTTCTACTTCGGCCAGTTCAGGCCACCAACAAACTGCGTTTCACAGGCCTTGGTAAGAGATGTTCCCGGTAGGCTGTAAGAGCACTGGGCAACGCCAGATGTTTCTTAGCTTCCCGAAGAGCTGGAAGCAAGATGCTTTGGGGCCTCTCATCCCCTTTGCAAACAAGGCCGACCTTTGGGCCAGGCAGCTCTAGGCCAATGGAGCACACCCAGAGCAGAAGTTCTACCTCAGCCAGATAAGGCCTGCCAAGAAACTGCGTTTCAAAGGCTTTGGTAAGAGATGTTCCCGGTACTCTGTTAGAGCACTGGGCAGAGCCATTTGTTTCTTAGCTTCCCAAAGAGCTGGAAGCAAGATGCTTTGGGGGCTCCCTGCCCCTTTGCCAACAAGGGCGACCTTTGGGCCTTTCAGCTCTAGGCCAATGGAGCACACCCAGAGCAGAAGTCCTACTTCAGCCAGATCAGGCCTGCCAAGGAACTGCGTTTCAGAGGCCTTTGTATGTGACGTTCCCGGTAGGCTGTGAGAGCACGGTGCAGAGCCAGTTGTTTCCTTGTTTCCCAAACAGCTGGAAGCAAGACGCTTTGGGGCCTCTCTGCCCCTTTGGAAACAAGGCAGCACGTTGGGTCTGGCAGCTCTAGGGCAATGGAGCACAACCAGAGCCGAAGTTCTACTTCTTCCAGATCAGGCCTGCCTAGACAGTGCGTTTCACAGGCCTTGATAAGAGATGTTCTCTTAGGCTATAAGAGCACTGGGCACAGCCAGTTGTTTCTTAGCTTCCCAAGAGGTGGAAGCAAGATGCTTTGGGGCCTCTCTCCCCCTTTGGAAACAAGGCAGCCCTTTGGGCCTTTCAGCTCTAGGGCAATGGAGCACACCCAGAGCAGAAGTTCTACCTCAGCCAGATCAGGCCTGCCAAGAAACTGCTTTTCACAGGCCTTCGTAAGAGGTGTTCCCGGAAGGCTGTAAGAGTACCTGGCAGAGCGAGTTGTTTCTTAGCTTCAAAAACAGCTGGAAGCAACATGATTTGGGGCCTCTCTCCCCCTTTGGAAACAAAGCAGCCTTTGTGCCTGGCAGCTCTAGGCCAAAGTAGCACACCCAGAGCACAATTTCTACCTCAGCCAGATAAGGCCTGTCAAGAAGCTGCGTTTCACAGGCCTTTCTCTGTCACGTTGCCGGTAGGCTGTGAGAGCACTGTGCAGAGCCAGTTGTTTCTTAGCTTCCCAAAGATTTGGAAGCAAGATGCTTTGGGGACTCTCAGCCCCTTTGGAAACAAGGCGGCCCTTTGGGCCTGGCAGCTCTAGGCCAAAGTAGCACGCCCAGAGCAGGAGTTCTACTTCAGCCAGATCAGGCCTGCCAAGAAACTGCGTTTCACAGGCCTTGGTAAGAGATGTTCCCGGTAGGCTGTGAGAGCACTGTGGAGAGCCAGTTGCTTTAGCTTCCCACAGAGCTGGAAGCAAGATGCTTTGGGGCCTCTCTCTCCCTTTGGACACAAGGCAGCCGTTTGGGCCTGGCAGCTCTAGGCCAATGGAGCACACCCACAGCAGAAGTTCTACTTCAGGCAGATCAGTCCTGCCCAGAAACTGCGTTTCACAGCCCTTGGTAAGAGATGTTCACGGTAGGCTGTGAGAGCACTGGGCAGAACCAGTTGTTTTTTAGCTTCCCAAAGTGCTGGAGGCAAGATGCTTTGGGGCCTCTCTCACCCTTTGGAAACAAGGCAGCCCTTAGGTCCTGGTAGCTCTAGGCCTATGTAGCACAACCAGAACAGAAGTTCTACTTCAGCCAGGTCAGGCCTGCCAAGAAACTGCGTTTCACAGGCCTTTCAAAGAGATGTTCTCTTAGGCTGTAAGAGCACTGGGCAGAGCCAGCTGTTTCTTAGCTTCCCGAAGAGCTAGGAGCAAGATGCTTTGGGTCCACTCTCCGTCTTTGGAAACAAGGCAGCCCTTTGGGCCTGGCAGCTCTAGGGCAATGGAGCACACCCAGAGCAGAAGTTCTACTTCAGCCAGATCAGGCCTGCCAGGAAACTGCGTTTCACAGGCCTTGGTAAGAGATGTTCCCGGTAGGCTGTAAGAGCACTGGGCAGAGCCAGTTGTTTCTTACCTCCTGAAAAGCTGGAAGCAAGATGCTTGGGAGCCCTCTGCCCGTTTGGGAACAAGGCAGCCTTTTGGGTCGGGAAGCTCTAGGCCAATGGAGCACACGCAGAGCAGGAGTTCTACTTCAGCCTGATCAGGCCTGCAAAGAAACAGCGTTTGAAAGGCCTTGGTAAGAGATGTTCGCGGTAGGTGTAAGAGCACTGGGCAGAGCCAGTTGTTTCTTAGCTTCGCAAAGACCGGGAAGCAAGGTGCTTTGGGCCTCTCTGCCCCTTGGAAACAGGGCAGCACTTTGGGCCTGGCAGCTCTAGGGCAATGGAGCACACCCAGAGCCGGAGTTCTACTTCAGCCAGATGAGGCCTGCCAAGAAACTGCGTTTCACAGGCCTTTCAAAGACATGTTCCCGGTAGGCTGTAAGAGCACGGGGCAGAGCGAGTTGGTTCTTAGCTTCCCAGAGAGCTGGAAGCAAGATGCTTTGGGGCCTCTCTGCCCCTTTGGAAACAAGGCAGCACCTTGGGCCTGGCAGCTCTAGGGCAATGGAGCACACCCAGAGCAGAAGTTCTACTTCAGCCAAATCAGGCCTGCCAGGAAACGGCGTTTCACAGGCCTTGGTAAGAGATGTTCCCGGTAGGCTGTAAGAGCACTGGGCAACGCCAGATGTTTCTTAGCTTCCCGAAGAGCTGGAAGCAAGAAGCTTTGGTGCCACTCTCTCACTTTGGACTCAAGGCAGCCCTTTGGGGCAGGTAGCTCTAGGCCAGTGGAGCACACCCAGAGCAGAAGTTCTACTTGGGCCAGTTCAGGCCACCAACAAACTGCGTTTCACAGGCCTTGGTAAGAGATGTTCCCGGTAGGCTGTAAGAGCACTGGGCAACGCCAGATGTTTCTTAGCTTCCCGAAGAGCTGGAAGCAAGATGCTTTGGGGCCTCTCATCCCCTTTGCAAACAAGGCGGCCCTATGGGCCAGGCAGCTCTAGGCCAATAGAGCACACCCAGAGCAGAAGTTCTACTTCGGCCAGTTCAGGCCACCAACAAACTGCGTTTCACAGGCCTTGGTAAGAGATGTTCCCGGTAGGCTGTAAGAGCACTGGGCAACGCCAGATGTTTCTTAGCTTCCCGAAGAGCTGGAAGCAAGATGCTTTGGGGCCTCTCATCCCCTTTGCAAACAAGGCCGACCTTTGGGCCAGGCAGCTCTAGGCCAATGGAGCACACCCAGAGCAGAAGTTCTACCTCAGCCAGATAAGGCCTGCCAAGAAACTGCGTTTCAAAGGCTTTGGTAAGAGATGTTCCCGGTACTCTGTTAGAGCACTGGGCAGAGCCATTTGTTTCTTAGCTTCCCAAAGAGCTGGAAGCAAGATGCTTTGGGGGCTCCCTGCCCCTTTGCCAACAAGGGCGACCTTTGGGCCTTTCAGCTCTAGGCCAATGGAGCACACCCAGAGCAGAAGTCCTACTTCAGCCAGATCAGGCCTGCCAAGGAACTGCGTTTCAGAGGCCTTTGTATGTGACGTTCCCGGTAGGCTGTGAGAGCACGGTGCAGAGCCAGTTGTTTCCTTGTTTCCCAAACAGCTGGAAGCAAGACGCTTTGGGGCCTCTCTGCCCCTTTGGAAACAAGGCAGCACGTTGGGTCTGGCAGCTCTAGGGCAATGGAGCACAACCAGAGCCGAAGTTCTACTTCTTCCAGATCAGGCCTGCCTAGACAGTGCGTTTCACAGGCCTTGATAAGAGATGTTCTCTTAGGCTATAAGAGCACTGGGCACAGCCAGTTGTTTCTTAGCTTCCCAAGAGGTGGAAGCAAGATGCTTTGGGGCCTCTCTCCCCCTTTGGAAACAAGGCAGCCCTTTGGGCCTTTCAGCTCTAGGGCAATGGAGCACACCCAGAGCAGAAGTTCTACCTCAGCCAGATCAGGCCTGCCAAGAAACTGCTTTTCACAGGCCTTCGTAAGAGGTGTTCCCGGAAGGCTGTAAGAGTACCTGGCAGAGCGAGTTGTTTCTTAGCTTCAAAAACAGCTGGAAGCAACATGATTTGGGGCCTCTCTCCCCCTTTGGAAACAAAGCAGCCTTTGTGCCTGGCAGCTCTAGGCCAAAGTAGCACACCCAGAGCACAATTTCTACCTCAGCCAGATAAGGCCTGTCAAGAAGCTGCGTTTCACAGGCCTTTCTCTGTCACGTTGCCGGTAGGCTGTGAGAGCACTGTGCAGAGCCAGTTGTTTCTTAGCTTCCCAAAGATTTGGAAGCAAGATGCTTTGGGGACTCTCAGCCCCTTTGGAAACAAGGCGGCCCTTTGGGCCTGGCAGCTCTAGGCCAAAGTAGCACGCCCAGAGCAGGAGTTCTACTTCAGCCAGATCAGGCCTGCCAAGAAACTGCGTTTCACAGGCCTTGGTAAGAGATGTTCCCGGTAGGCTGTGAGAGCACTGTGGAGAGCCAGTTGCTTTAGCTTCCCACAGAGCTGGAAGCAAGATGCCTTGGGGCCTCTCTCTCCCTTTGGACACAAGGCAGCCGTTTGGGCCTGGCAGCTCTAGGCCAATGGAGCACACCCACAGCAGAAGTTCTACTTCAGGCAGATCAGTCCTGCCCAGAAACTGCGTTTCACAGCCCTTGGTAAGAGATGTTCACGGTAGGCTGTGAGAGCACTGGGCAGAACCAGTTGTTTTTTAGCTTCCCAAAGTGCTGGAGGCAAGATGCTTTGGGGCCTCTCTCACCCTTTGGAAACAAGGCAGCCCTTAGGTCCTGGTAGCTCTAGGCCTATGTAGCACAACCAGAAGAGAAGTTCTACTTCAGCCAGGTCAGGCCTGCCAAGAAACTGCGTTTCACAGGCCTTTCAAAGAGATGTTCTCTTAGGCTGTAAGAGCACTGGGCAGAGCCAGCTGTTTCTTAGCTTCCCGAAGAGCTGGGAGCAAGATGCTTTGGGTCCACTCTCCGTCTTTGGAAACAAGGCAGCCCTTTGGGCCTGGCAGCTCTAGGGCAATGGAGCACACCCAGAGCAGAAGTTCTACTTCAGCCAGATCAGGCCTGCCAGGAAACTGCGTTTCACAGGCCTTGGTAAGAGATGTTCCCGGTAGGCTCTAAGAGCACTGGGCAGAGCCAGTTGTTTCTTACCTTCCTGAAAAGCTGGAAGCAAGATGCTTGGGACCCCTCTGCCCGTTTGGGAACAAGGCAGCCTTTTGGGTCGGGAAGCTCTAGGCCAATGGAGCACACGCAGAGCAGGAGTTCTACTTCAGCCTGATCAGGCCTGCAAAGAAACAGCGTTTGACAGGCCTTGGTAAGAGATGTTCGCGGTAGGTGTAAGAGCACTGGGCAGAGCCAGTTGTTTCTTAGCTTCGCAAAGACCGGGAAGCAAGATGCTTTGGGCCTCTCTGCCCCTTGGAAACAGGGCAGCACTTTGGGCCTGGCAGCTCTAGGGCAATGGAGCACACCCAGAGCAGAAGTTCTACTTCAGCCAAATCAGGCCTGCCAGGAAACGGCGTTTCACAGGCCTTGGTAAGAGATGTTCCCGGTAGGCTGTAAGAGCACTGGGCAACGCCAGATGTTTCTTAGCTTCCCGAAGAGCTGGAAGCAAGATGCTTTGGGGCCTCTCATCCCCTTTGCAAACAAGGCGGCCCTATGGGCCAGGCAGCTCTAGGCCAATGGAGCACACCCAGAGCAGAAGTTCTACTTCGGCCAGTTCAGGCCACCAACACACTGCGTTTCACAGGCCTTGGTAAGAGATGTTCCCGGTGGGCTGTAAGAGCACTGGGCAACGCCAGATGTTTCTTAGCTTCCCGAAGAGCTGGAAGCAAGATGCTTTGGGGCCTCTCATCCCCTTTGCAAACAAGGCGGCCCTATGGGCCAGGCAGCTCTAGGCCAATGGAGCACACCCAGAGCAGAAGTTCTACTTCAGCCAGTTCAGGCCACCAACAAACTGCGTTTCACAGGCCTTGGTAAGAGATGTTCCCGGTGGGCTGTAAGAGCACTGGGCAACGCCAGATGTTTCTTAGCTTCCCGAAGAGCTGGAAGCAAGATGCTTTGGGGCCTCTCATCCCCTTTGCAAACAAGGCCGACCTTTGGGCCAGGCAGCTCTAGGCCAATGGAGCACACCCAGAGCAGAAGTTCTACCTCAGCCAGATAAGGCCTGCCAAGAAACTGCGTTTCAAAGGCTTTGGTAAGAGATGTTCCCGGTACTCTGTTAGAGCACTGGGCAGAGCCATTTGTTTCTTAGCTTCCCAAAGAGCTGGAAGCAAGATGCTTTGGGGGCTCCCTGCCCCTTTGCCAACAAGGGCGACCTTTGGGCCTTTCAGCTCTAGGCCAATGGAGCACACCCAGAGCAGAAGTCCTACTTCAGCCAGATCAGGCCTGCCAAGGAACTGCGTTTCAGAGGCCTTTGTATGTGACGTTCCCGGTAGGCTGTGAGAGCACGGTGCAGAGCCAGTTGTTTCCTTGTTTCCCAAACAGCTGGAAGCAAGACGCTTTGGGGCCTCTCTGCCCCTTTGGAAACAAGGCAGCACGTTGGGTCTGGCAGCTCTAGGGCAATGGAGCACAACCAGAGCCGAAGTTCTACTTCTTCCAGATCAGGCCTGCCTAGACAGTGCGTTTCCCAGGCCTTGATAAGAGATGTTCTCTTAGGCTATAAGAGCACTGGGCACAGCCAGTTGTTTCTTAGCTTCCCAAGAGGTGGAAGCAAGATGCTTTGGGGCCTCTCTCCCCCTTTGGAAACAAGGCAGCCCTTTGGGCCTTTCAGCTCTAGGGCAATGGAGCACACCCAGAGCAGAAGTTCTACCTCAGCCAGATCAGGCCTGCCAAGAAACTGCTTTTCACAGGCCTTCGTAAGAGGTGTTCCCGGAAGGCTGTAAGAGTACCTGGCAGAGCGAGTTGTTTCTTAGCTTCAAAAACAGCTGGAAGCAACATGATTTGGGGCCTCTCTCCCCCTTTGGAAACAAAGCAGCCTTTGTGCCTGGCAGCTCTAGGCCAAAGTAGCACACCCAGAGCACAAGTTCTACCTCAGCCAGATAAGGCCTGTCAAGAAGCTGCGTTTCACAGGCCTTTGTATGTGACGTTCCCGGTTGGCTTTGAGAGCACTGTGCAGAGCCAGTTGTTTTAGCTTCCCAGCGAGCAGGAAGCAAGATGCTTTGGGGCCTCTCTCACACTTTGGAAATAAAGGCAGCCCTTTGGGCCTGGCAGCCCTAGGCCAATGGAGTACACCCAGAGCAGAAGTTCTACCTCAGCCAGATCAGGCCTTCCAAGAAACTGCGTCTCACAGGCCTTTCTCTGTCACGTTGCCGGTAGGCTGTGAGAGCACTGTGCAGAGCCAGTTGTTTCTTAGCTTCCCAAAGATTTGGAAGCAAGATGCTTTGGGGACTCTCAGCCCCTTTGGAAACAAGGCGGCCCTTTGGGCCTGGCAGATCTAGGCCAAAGTAGCACGCCCAGAGCAGGAGTTCTACTTCAGCCAGATCAGGCCTGCCAAGAAACTGCGTTTCACAGGCCTTGGTAAGAGATGTTCCCGGTAGGCTGTGAGAGCACTGTGGAGAGCCAGTTGCTTTAGCTTCCCACAGAGCTGGAAGCAAGATGCCTTGGGGCCTCTCTCTCCCTTTGGACACAAGGCAGCCGTTTGGGCCTGGCAGCTCTAGGCCAATGGAGCACACCCACAGCAGAAGTTCTACTTCAGGCAGATCAGTCCTGCCCAGAAACTGCGTTTCACAGCCCTTGGTAAGAGATGTTCACGGTAGGCTGTGAGAGCACTGGGCAGAACCAGTTGTTTTTTAGCTTCCCAAAGTGCTGGAGGCAAGATGCTTTGGGGCCTCTCTCACCCTTTGGAAACAAGGCAGCCCTTAGGTCCTGGTAGCTCTAGGCCTATGTAGCACAACCAGAAGAGAAGTTCTACTTCAGCCAGGTCAGGCCTGCCAAGAAACTGCGTTTCACAGGCCTTTCAAAGAGATGTTCTCTTAGGCTGTAAGAGCACTGGGCAGAGCCAGCTGTTTCTTAGCTTCCCGAAGAGCTGGGAGCAAGATGCTTTGGGTCCACTCTCCGTCTTTGGAAACAAGGCAGCCCTTTGAGCCTGGCAGCTCTAGGGCAATGGAGCACACCCAGAGCAGAAGTTCTACTTCAGCCAGATCAGGCCTGCCAGGAAACTGCGTTTCACAGGCCTTGGTAAGAGATGTTCCCGGTAGGCTGTAAGAGCACTGGGCAGAGCCAGTTGTTTCTTACCTTCCTGAAAAGCTGGAAGCAAGATGCTTGGGAGCCCTCTGCCCGTTTGGGAACAAGGCAGCCTTTTGGGTCGGGAAGCTCTAGGCCAATGGAGCACACGCAGAGCAGGAGTTCTACTTCAGCCTGATCAGGCCTGCAAAGAAACAGCGTTTGACAGGCCTTGGTAAGAGATGTTCGCGGTAGGTGTAAGAGCACTGGGCAGAGCCAGTTGTTTCTTAGCTTCGCAAAGACCGGGAAGCAAGATGCTTTGGGCCTCTCTGCCCCTTGGAAACAGGGCAGCACTTTGGGCCTGGCAGCTGTAGGGCAATGGAGCACACCCAGAGCCGGAGTTCTACTTCAGCCAGATGAGGCCTGCCAAGAAACTGCGTTTCACAGGCCTTTCAAAGACATGTTCCCGGTAGGCTGTAAGAGCACGGGGCAGAGCGAGTTGGTTCTTAGCTTCCCAGAGAGCTGGAAGCAAGATGCTTTGGGGCCTCTCTGCCCCTTTGGAAACAAGGCAGCACCTTGGGCCTGGCAGCTCTAGGGCAATGGAGCACACCCAGAGCAGAAGTTCTACTTCAGCCAAATCAGGCCTGCCAGGAAACGGCGTTTCACAGGCCTTGGTAAGAGATGTTCCCGGTAGGCTGTAAGAGCACTGGGCAACGCCAGATGTTTCTTAGCTTCCCGAAGAGCTGGAAGCAAGATGCTTTGGGGCCTCTCATCCCCTTTGCAAACAAGGCGGCCCTATGGGCCAGGCAGCTCTAGGCCAATGGAGCACACCCAGAGCAGAAGTTCTACTTCGGCCAGTTCAGGCCACCAACAAACTGCGTTTCACAGGCCTTGGTAAGAGATGTTCCCGGTGGGCTGTAAGAGCACTGGGCAACGCCAGATGTTTCTTAGCTTCCCGAAGAGCTGGAAGCAAGATGCTTTGGGGCCTCTCATCCCCTTTGCAAACAAGGCGGCCCTATGGGCCAGGCAGCTCTAGGCCAATGGAGCACACCCAGAGCAGAAGTTCTACTTCGGCCAGTTCAGGCCACCAACAAACTGCGTTTCACAGGCCTTGGTAAGAGATGTTCCCGGTGGGCTGTAAGAGCACTGGGCAACGCCAGATGTTTCTTAGCTTCCCGAAGAGCTGGAAGCAAGATGCTTTGGGGCCTCTCATCCCCTTTGCAAACAAGGCGGCCCTATGGGCCAGGCAGCTCTAGGCCAATGGAGCACACCCAGAGCAGAAGTTCTACTTCGGCCAGTTCAGGCCACCAACAAACTGCGTTTCACAGGCCTTGGTAAGAGATGTTCCCGGTGGGCTGTAAGAGCACTGGGCAACGCCAGATGTTTCTTAGCTTCCCGAAGAGCTGGAAGCAAGATGCTTTGGGGCCTCTCATCCCCTTTGCAAACAAGGCGGCCCTATGGGCCAGGCAGCTCTAGGCCAATGGAGCACACCCAGAGCAGAAGTTCTACTTCAGCCAGTTCAGGCCACCAACAAACTGCGTTTCACAGGCCTTGGTAAGAGATGTTCCCGGTGGGCTGTAAGAGCACTGGGCAATGCCAGATGTTTCTTAGCTTCCCGAAGAGCTGGAAGCAAGATGCTTTGGGGCCTCTCATCCCCTTTGCAAACAAGGCCCACCTTTGGGCCAGGCAGCTCTAGGCCAATGGAGCACACCCAGAGCAGAAGTTCTACCTCAGCCAGATAAGGCCTGCCAAGAAACTGCGTTTCAAAGGCTTTGGTAAGAGATGTTCCCGGTACTCTGTTAGAGCACTGGGCAGAGCCATTTGTTTCTTAGCTTCCCAAAGAGCTGGAAGCAAGATGCTTTGGGGGCTCCCTGCCCCTTTGCCAACAAGGGCGACCTTTGGGCCTTTCAGCTCTAGGCCAATGGAGCACACCCAGAGCAGAAGTCCTACTTCAGCCAGATCAGGCCTGCCAAGGAACTGCGTTTCAGAGGCCTTTGTATGTGACGTTCCCGGTAGGCTGTGAGAGCACGGTGCAGAGCCAGTTGTTTCCTTGTTTCCCAAACAGCTGGAAGCAAGACGCTTTGGGGCCTCTCTGCCCCTTTGGAAACAAGGCAGCACGTTGGGTCTGGCAGCTCTAGGGCAATGGAGCACAACCAGAGCCGAAGTTCTACTTCTTCCAGATCAGGCCTGCCTAGACAGTGCGTTTCCCAGGCCTTGATAAGAGATGTTCTCTTAGGCTATAAGAGCACTGGGCACAGCCAGTTGTTTCTTAGCTTCCCAAGAGGTGGAAGCAAGATGCTTTGGGGCCTCTCTCCCCCTTTGGAAACAAGGCAGCCCTTTGGGCCTTTCAGCTCTAGGGCAATGGAGCACACCCAGAGCAGAAGTTCTACCTCAGCCAGATCAGGCCTGCCAAGAAACTGCTTTTCACAGGCCTTGGTTAGAGATGTTCCCGGTAGGCTGTAAGAGCACTGGGCAGAGCCAGCTGTTTCTTAGCTTCCCGAAGAGCTGGGAGCAAGATGCTTTGGGTCCACTCTCCGTCTTTGGAAACAAGGCAGCCCTTTGGGTCTGGCAGATCTAGGGCAATGGAGCACACCCAGAGCAGAAGTTCTACTTCAGCCAGATCAGGCCTGCCAGGAAACTGCGTTTCACAGGCCTTGGTAAGAGATGTTCCCGGTAGGCTGTAAGAGCACTGGGCAGAGCCAGTTGTTTCTTACCTTCCTGAAAAGCTGGAAGCAAGATGCTTGGGACCCCTCTGCCCGTTTGGGAACAAGGCAGCCTTTTGGGTCGGGAAGCTCTAGGCCAATGGAGCACACGCAGAGCAGGAGTTCTACTTCAGCCTGATCAGGCCTGCAAAGAAACAGCGTTTGACAGGCCTTGGTAAGAGATGTTCGCAGTAGGTGTAAGAGCACTGGGCAGAGCCAGTTGTTTCTTAGCTTCGCAAAGAGCGGGAAGCAAGATGCTTTGGGCCTCTCTGCCCCTTGGAAACAGGGCAGCACTTTGGGCCTGGCAGCTGTAGGGCAATGGAGCACACCCAGAGCCGGAGTTCTACTTCAGCCAGATGAGGCCTGCCAAGAAACTGCGTTTCACAGGCCTTTCAAAGACATGTTCCCGGTAGGCTGTAAGAGCACGGGGCAGAGCGAGTTGGTTCTTAGCTTCCCAGAGAGCTGGAAGCAAGATGCTTTGGGGCCTCTCTGCCCCTTTGGAAACAAGGCAGCACCTTGGGCCTGGCAGCTCTAGGGCAATGGAGCACACCCAGAGCAGAAGTTCTACTTCAGCCAAATCAGGCCTGCCAGGAAACGGCGTTTCACAGGCCTTGGTAAGAGATGTTCCCGGTAGGCTGTAAGAGCACTGGGCAACGCCAGATGTTTCTTAGCTTCCCGAAGAGCTGGAAGCAAGATGCTTTGGGGCCTCTCATACCCTTTGCAAACAAGGCGGCCCTATGGGCCAGGCAGCTCTAGGCCAATGGAGCACACCCAGAGCAGAAGTTCTACTTCGGCCAGTTCAGGCCACCAACAAACTGCGTTTCACAGGCCTTGGTAAGAGATGTTCCCGGTGGGCTGTAAGAGCACTGGGCAACGCCAGATGTTTCTTAGCTTCCCGAAGAGCTGGAAGCAAGATGCTTTGGGGCCTCTCATCCCCTTTGCAAACAAGGCGGCCCTATGGGCCAGGCAGCTCTAGGCCAATGGAGCACACCCAGAGCAGAAGTTCTACTTCAGCCAGTTCAGGCCACCAACAAACTGCGTTTCACAGGCCTTGGTAAGAGATGTTCCCGGTGGGCTGTAAGAGCACTGGGCAACGCCAGATGTTTCTTAGCTTCCCGAAGAGCTGGAAGCAAGATGCTTTGGGGCCTCTCATCCCCTTTGCAAACAAGGCCGACCTTTGGGCCAGGCAGCTCTAGGCCAATGGAGCACACCCAGAGCAGAAGTTCTACCTCAGCCAGATAAGGCCTGCCAAGAAACTGCGTTTCAAAGGCTTGGGTAAGAGATGTTCCCGGTACTCTGTTAGAGCACTGGGCAGAGCCATTTGTTTCTTAGCTTCCCAAAGAGCTGGAAGCAAGATGCTTTGGGGGCTCCCTGCCCCTTTGCCAACAAGGGCGACCTTTGGGCCTTTCAGCTCTAGGCCAATGGAGCACACCCAGAGCAGAAGTCCTACTTCAGCCAGATCAGGCCTGCCAAGGAACTGCGTTTCAGAGGCCTTTGTATGTGACGTTCCCGGTAGGCTGTGAGAGCACGGTGCAGAGCCAGTTGTTTCCTTGTTTCCCAAACAGCTGGAAGCAAGACGCTTTGGGGCCTCTCTGCCCCTTTGGAAACAAGGCAGCACGTTGGGTCTGGCAGCTCTAGGGCAATGGAGCACAACCAGAGCCGAAGTTCTACTTCTTCCAGATCAGGCCTGCCTAGACAGTGCGTTTCCCAGGCCTTGATAAGAGATGTTCTCTTAGGCTATAAGAGCACTGGGCACAGCCAGTTGTTTCTTAGCTTCCCAAGAGGTGGAAGCAAGATGCTTTGGGGCCTCTCTCCCCCTTTGGAAACAAGGCAGCCCTTTGGGCCTTTCAGCTCTAGGGCAATGGAGCACACCCAGAGCAGAAGTTCTACCTCAGCCAGATCAGGCCTGCCAAGAAACTGCTTTTCACAGGCCTTGGTTAGAGATGTTCCCGGTAGGCTGTAAGAGCACTGGGCAGAGCCAGCTGTTTCTTAGCTTCCCGAAGAGCTGGGAGCAAGATGCTTTGGGTCCACTCTCCGTCTTTGGAAACAAGGCAGCCCTTTGGGTCTGGCAGATCTAGGGCAATGGAGCACACCCAGAGCAGAAGTTCTACTTCAGCCAGATCAGGCCTGCCAGGAAACTGCGTTTCACAGGCCTTGGTAAGAGATGTTCCCGGTAGGCTGTAAGAGCACTGGGCAGAGCCAGTTGTTTCTTACCTTCCTGAAAAGCTGGAAGCAAGATGCTTGGGACCCCTCTGCCCGTTTGGGAACAAGGCAGCCTTTTGGGTCGGGAAGCTCTAGGCCAATGGAGCACACGCAGAGCAGGAGTTCTACTTCAGCCTGATCAGGCCTGCAAAGAAACAGCGTTTGACAGGCCTTGGTAAGAGATGTTCGCGGTAGGTGTAAGAGCACTGGGCAGAGCCAGTTGTTTCTTAGCTTCGCAAAGACCGGGAAGCAAGATGCTTTGGGCCTCTCTGCCCCTTGGAAACAGGGCAGCACTTTGGGCCTGGCAGCTCTAGGGCAATGGAGCACACCCAGAGCCGGAGTTCTACTTCAGCCAGATGAGGCCTGCCAAGAAACTGCGTTTCACAGGCCTTTCAAAGACATGTTCCCGGTAGGCTGTAAGAGCACGGGGCAGAGCGAGTTGGTTCTTAGCTTCCCAGAGAGCTGGAAGCAAGATGCTTTGGGGCCTCTCTGCCCCTTTGGAAACAAGGCAGCACCTTGGGCCTGGCAGCTCTAGGGCAATGGAGCACACCCAGAGCAGAAGTTCTACTTCAGCCAAATCAGGCCTGCCAGGAAACGGCGTTTCACAGGCCTTGGTAAGAGATGTTCCCGGTGGGCTGTAAGAGCACTGGGCAACGCCAGATGTTTCTTAGCTTCCCGAAGAGCTGGAAGCAAGATGCTTTGGGGCCTCTCATCCCCTTTGCAAACAAGGCGGCCCTATGGGCCAGGCAGCTCTAGGCCAATGGAGCACACCCAGAGCAGAAGTTCTACTTCAGCCAGTTCAGGCCACCAACAAACTGCGTTTCACAGGCCTTGGTAAGAGATGTTCCTGGTGGGCTGTAAGAGCACTGGGCAACGCCAGATGTTTCTTAGCTTCCCGAAGAGCTGGAAGCAAGATGCTTTGGGGCCTCTCATCCCCTTTGCAAACAAGGCCGACCTTTGGGCCAGGCAGCTCTAGGCCAATGGAGCACACCCAGAGCAGAAGTTCTACCTCAGCCAGATAAGGCCTGCCAAGAAACTGCGTTTCAAAGGCTTTGGTAAGAGATGTTCCCGGTACTCTGTTAGAGCACTGGGCAGAGCCATTTGTTTCTTAGCTTCCCAAAGAGCTGGAAGCAAGATGCTTTGGGGGCTCCCTGCCCCTTTGCCAACAAGGGCGACCTTTGGGCCTTTCAGCTCTAGGCCAATGGAGCACACCCAGAGCAGAAGTCCTACTTCAGCCAGATCAGGCCTGCCAAGGAACTGCGTTTCAGAGGCCTTTGTATGTGACGTTCCCGGTAGGCTGTGAGAGCACGGTGCAGAGCCAGTTGTTTCCTTGTTTCCCAAACAGCTGGAAGCAAGACGCTTTGGGGCCTCTCTGCCCCTTTGGAAACAAGGCAGCACGTTGGGTCTGGCAGCTCTAGGGCAATGGAGCACAACCAGAGCCGAAGTTCTACTTCTTCCAGATCAGGCCTGCCTAGACAGTGCGTTTCACAGGCCTTGATAAGAGATGTTCTCTTAGGCTATAAGAGCACTGGGCACAGCCAGTTGTTTCTTAGCTTCCCAAGAGGTGGAAGCAAGATGCTTTGGGGCCTCTCTCCCCCTTTGGAAACAAGGCAGCCCTTTGGGCCTTTCAGCTCTAGGGCAATGGAGCACACCCAGAGCAGAAGTTCTACCTCAGCCAGATCAGGCCTGCCAAGAAACTGCTTTTCACAGGCCTTGGTTAGAGATGTTCCCGGTAGGCTGTAAGAGCACTGGGCAGAGCCAGCTGTTTCTTAGCTTCCCGAAGAGCTGGGAGCAAGATGCTTTGGGTCCACTCTCCGTCTTTGGAAACAAGGCAGCCCTTTGGGTCTGGCAGCTCTAGGGCAATGGAGCACACCCAGAGCAGAAGTTCTACTTCAGCCAGATCAGGCCTGCCAGGAAACTGCGTTTCACAGGCCTTGGTAAGAGATGTTCCCGGTAGGCTGTAAGAGCACTGGGCAGAGCCAGTTGTTTCTTACCTTCCTGAAAAGCTGGAAGCAAGATGCTTGGGACCCCTCTGCCCGTTTGGGAACAAGGCAGCCTTTTGGGTCGGGAAGCTCTAGGCCAATGGAGCACACGCAGAGCAGGAGTTCTACTTCAGCCTGATCAGGCCTGCAAAGAAACAGCGTTTGACAGGCCTTGGTAAGAGATGTTCGCGGTAGGTGTAAGAGCACTGGGCAGAGCCAGTTGTTTCTTAGCTTCGCAAAGACCGGGAAGCAAGATGCTTTGGGCCTCTCTGCCCCTTGGAAACAGGGCAGCACTTTGGGCCTGGCAGCTCTAGGGCAATGGAGCACACCCAGAGCCGGAGTTCTACTTCAGCCAGATGAGGCCTGCCAAGAAACTGCGTTTCACAGGCCTTTCAAAGACATGTTCCCGGTAGGCTGTAAGAGCACGGGGCAGAGCGAGTTGGTTCTTAGCTTCCCAGAGAGCTGGAAGCAAGATGCTTTGGGGCCTCTCTGCCCCTTTGGAAACAAGGCAGCACCTTGGGCCTGGCAGCTCTAGGGCAATGGAGCACACCCAGAGCAGAAGTTCTACTTCAGCCAAATCAGGCCTGCCAGGAAACGGCGTTTCACAGGCCTTGGTAAGAGATGTTCCCGGTGGGCTGTAAGAGCACTGGGCAACGCCAGATGTTTCTTAGCTTCCCGAAGAGCTGGAAGCAAGATGCTTTGGGGCCTCTCATCCCCTTTGCAAACAAGGCGGCCCTATGGGCCAGGCAGCTCTAGGCCAATGGAGCACACCCAGAGCAGAAGTTCTACTTCAGCCAGTTCAGGCCACCAACAAACTGCGTTTCACAGGCCTTGGTAAGAGATGTTCCTGGTGGGCTGTAAGAGCACTGGGCAACGCCAGATGTTTCTTAGCTTCCCGAAGAGCTGGAAGCAAGATGCTTTGGGGCCTCTCATCCCCTTTGCAAACAAGGCCGACCTTTGGGCCAGGCAGCTCTAGGCCAATGGAGCACACCCAGAGCAGAAGTTCTACCTCAGCCAGATAAGGCCTGCCAAGAAACTGCGTTTCAAAGGCTTTGGTAAGAGATGTTCCCGGTACTCTGTTAGAGCACTGGGCAGAGCCATTTGTTTCTTAGCTTCCCAAAGAGCTGGAAGCAAGATGCTTTGGGGGCTCCCTGCCCCTTTGCCAACAAGGGCGACCTTTGGGCCTTTCAGCTCTAGGCCAATGGAGCACACCCAGAGCAGAAGTCCTACTTCAGCCAGATCAGGCCTGCCAAGGAACTGCGTTTCAGAGGCCTTTGTATGTGACGTTCCCGGTAGGCTGTGAGAGCACGGTGCAGAGCCAGTTGTTTCCTTGTTTCCCAAACAGCTGGAAGCAAGACGCTTTGGGGCCTCTCTGCCCCTTTGGAAACAAGGCAGCACGTTGGGTCTGGCAGCTCTAGGGCAATGGAGCACAACCAGAGCCGAAGTTCTACTTCTTCCAGATCAGGCCTGCCTAGACAGTGCGTTTCCCAGGCCTTGATAAGAGATGTTCTCTTAGGCTATAAGAGCACTGGGCACAGCCAGTTGTTTCTTAGCTTCCCAAGAGGTGGAAGCAAGATGCTTTGGGGCCTCTCTCCCCCTTTGGAAACAAGGCAGCCCTTTGGGCCTTTCAGCTCTAGGGCAATGGAGCACACCCAGAGCAGAAGTTCTACCTCAGCCAGATCAGGCCTGCCAAGAAACTGCTTTTCACAGGCCTTGGTTAGAGATGTTCCCGGTAGGCTGTAAGAGCACTGGGCAGAGCCAGCTGTTTCTTAGCTTCCCGAAGAGCTGGGAGCAAGATGCTTTGGGTCCACTCTCCGTCTTTGGAAACAAGGCAGCCCTTTGGGTCTGGCAGCTCTAGGGCAATGGAGCACACCCAGAGCAGAAGTTCTACTTCAGCCAGATCAGGCCTGCCAGGAAACTGCGTTTCACAGGCCTTGGTAAGAGATGTTCCCGGTAGGCTGTAAGAGCACTGGGCAGAGCCAGTTGTTTCTTACCTTCCTGAAAAGCTGGAAGCAAGATGCTTGGGACCCCTCTGCCCGTTTGGGAACAAGGCAGCCTTTTGGGTCGGGAAGCTCTAGGCCAATGGAGCACACGCAGAGCAGGAGTTCTACTTCAGCCTGATCAGGCCTGCAAAGAAACAGCGTTTGACAGGCCTTGGTAAGAGATGTTCGCGGTAGGTGTAAGAGCACTGGGCAGAGCCAGTTGTTTCTTAGCTTCGCAAAGACCGGGAAGCAAGATGCTTTGGGCCTCTCTGCCCCTTGGAAACAGGGCAGCACTTTGGGCCTGGCAGCTCTAGGACAATGGAGCACACCCAGAGCCGGAGTTCTACTTCAGCCAGATGAGGCCTGCCAAGAAACTGCGTTTCACAGGCCTTTCAAAGACATGTTCCCGGTAGGCTGTAAGAGCACGGGGCAGAGCGAGTTGGTTCTTAGCTTCCCAGAGAGCTGGAAGCAAGATGCTTTGGGGCCTCTCTGCCCCTTTGGAAACAAGGCAGCACCTTGGGCCTGGCAGCTCTAGGGCAATGGAGCACACCCAGAGCAGAAGTTCTACTTCAGCCAAATCAGGCCTGCCAGGAAACGGCGTTTCACAGGCCTTGGTAAGAGATGTTCCCGGTAGACTGTAAGAGCACTGGGCAACGCCAGATGTTTCTTAGCTTCCCGAAGAGCTGGAAGCAAGAAGCTTTGGTGCCACTCTCTCACTTTGGACTCAAGGCAGCCCTTTGGGGCAGGTAGCTCTAGGCCAGTGGAGCACACCCAGAGCAGAAGTTCTACTTGGGCCAGTTCAGGCCACCAACAAACTGCGTTTCACAGGCCTTGGTAAGAGATGTTCCCGGTAGGCTGTAAGAGCACTGGGCAACGCCAGATGTTTCTTAGCTTCCCGAAGAGCTGGAAGCAAGATGCTTTGGGGCCTCTCATCCCCTTTGCAAACAAGGCCGACCTTTGGGCCAGGCAGCTCTAGGCCAATGGAGCACACCCAGAGCAGAAGTTCTACCTCAGCCAGATAAGGCCTGCCAAGAAACTGCGTTTCAAAGGCTTTGGTAAGAGATGTTCCCGGTACTCTGTTAGAGCACTGGGCAGAGCCATTTGTTTCTTAGCTTCCCAAAGAGCTGGAAGCAAGATGCTTTGGGGGCTCCCTGCCCCTTTGCCAACAAGGGCGACCTTTGGGCCTTTCAGCTCTAGGCCAATGGAGCACACCCAGAGCAGAAGTCCTACTTCAGCCAGATCAGGCCTGCCAAGGAACTGCGTTTCACAGGCCTTTGTATGTGACGTTCCCGGTAGGCTGTGAGAGCACGGTGCAGAGCCAGTTGTTTCCTTGTTTCCCAAACAGCTGGAAGCAAGACGCTTTGGGGCCTCTCTGCCCCTTTGGAAACAAGGCAGCACGTTGGGTCTGGCAGCTCTAGGGCAATGGAGCACAACCAGAGCCGAAGTTCTACTTCTTCCAGATCAGGCCTGCCTAGACAGTGCGTTTCCCAGGCCTTGATAAGAGATGTTCTCTTAGGCTATAAGAGCACTGGGCACAGCCAGTTGTTTCTTAGCTTCCCAAGAGGTGGAAGCAAGATGCTTTGGGGCCTCTGTCCCCCTTTGGAAACAAGGCCGCCCTTTGGGCCTTTCAGCTCTAGGGCAATGGAGCACACCCAGAGCAGAAGTTCTACCTCAGCCAGATCAGGCCTGCCAAGAAACTGCTTTTCACAGGCCTTCGTAAGAGGTGTTCCCGGAAGGCTGTAAGAGTACCTGGCAGAGCGAGTTGTTTCTTAGCTTCAAAAACAGCTGGAAGCAACATGATTTGGGGCCTCTCTCCCCCTTTGGAAACAAAGCAGCCTTTGTGCCTGGCAGCTCTAGGCCAAAGTAGCACACCCAGAGCACAAGTTCTACCTCAGCCAGATAAGGCCTGTCAAGAAGCTGCATCTCACAGGCCTTTCTCTGTCACGTTGCCGGTAGGCTGTGAGAGCACTGTGCAGAGCCAGTTGTTTCTTAGCTTCCCAAAGATTTGGAAGCAAGATGCTTTGGGGACTCTCAGCCCCTTTGGAAACAAGGCGGCCCTTTGGGCCTGGCAGCTCTAGGCCAAAGTAGCACGCCCAGAGCAGGAGTTCTACTTCAGCCAGATCAGGCCTGCCAAGAAACTGCGTTTCACAGGCCTTGGTAAGAGATGTTCCCGGTAGGCTGTGAGAGCACTGTGGAGAGCCAGTTGCTTTAGCTTCCCACAGAGCTGGAAGCAAGATGCCTTGGGGCCTCTCTCTCCCTTTGGACACAAGGCAGCCGTTTGGGCCTGGCAGCTCTAGGCCAATGGAGCACACCCACAGCAGAAGTTCTACTTCAGGCAGATCAGTCCTGCCCAGAAACTGCGTTTCACAGCCCTTGGTAAGAGATGTTCACAGTAGGCTGTGAGAGCACTGGGCAGAACCAGTTGTTTTTTAGCTTCCCAAAGTGCTGGAGGCAAGATGCTTTGGGGCCTCTCTCACCCTTTGGAAACAAGGCAGCCCTTAGGTCCTGGTAGCTCTAGGCCTATGTAGCACAACCAGAACAGAAGTTCTACTTCAGCCAGGTCAGGCCTGCCAAGAAACTGCGTTTCACAGGCCTTTCAAAGAGATGTTCTCTTAGGCTGTAAGAGCACTGGGCAGAGCCAGCTGTTTCTTAGCTTCCCGAAGAGCTGGGAGCAAGATGCTTTGGGTCCACTCTCCGTCTTTGGAAACAAGGCAGCCCTTTGGGCCTGGCAGCTCTAGGGCAATGGAGCACACCCAGAGCAGAAGTTCTACTTCAGCCAGATCAGGCCTGCCAGGAAACTGCGTTTCACAGGCCTTGGTAAGAGATGTTCCCGGTAGGCTGTAAGAGCACTGTGCAGAGCCAGTTGTTTCTTACCTTCCTGAAAAGCTGGAAGCAAGATGCTTGGGAGCCCTCTGCCCGTTTGGGAACAAGGCAGCCTTTTGGGTCGGGAAGCTCTAGGCCAATGGAGCACACGCAGAGCAGGAGTTCTACTTCAGCCTGATCAGGCCTGCAAAGAAACAGCGTTTGACAGGCCTTGGTAAGAGATGTTCGCGGTAGGTGTAAGAGCACTGGGCAGAGCCAGTTGTTTCTTAGCTTCGCAAAGACCGGGAAGCAAGATGCTTTGGGCCTCTCTGCCCCTTGGAAACAGGGCAGCACTTTGGGCCTGGCAGCTCTAGGGCAATGGAGCACACCCAGAGCAGAAGTTCTACTTCAGCCAAATCAGGCCTGCCAGGAAACGGCGTTTCACAGGCCTTGGTACGAGATGTTCCCGGTAGGCTGTAAGAGCACTGGGCATCGCCAGATGTTTCTTAGCTTCCCGAAGAGCTGGAAGCAAGAAGCTTTGGTGCCACTCTCTCACTTTGGACTCAAGGCAGCCCTTTGGGGCAGGTAGCTCTAGGCCAGTGGAGCACACCCAGAGCAGAAGTTCTACTTGGGCCAGTTCAGGCCACCAACAAACTGCGTTTCACAGGCCTTGGTAAGAGATGTTCCCGGTAGGCTGTAAGAGCACTGGGCAACGCCAGATGTTTCTTAGCTTCCCGAAGAGCTGGAAGCAAGATGCTTTGGGGCCTCTCATCCCCTTTGCAAACAAGGCGGCCCTATGGGCCAGGCAGCTCTAGGCCAATGGAGCACACCCAGAGCAGAAGTTCTACTTCGGCCAGTTCAGGCCACCAACAAACTGCGTTTCACAGGCCTTGGTAAGAGATGTTCCCGGCGGGCTGTAAGAGCACTGGGCAACGCCAGATGTTTCTTAGCTTCCCGAAGAGCTGGAAGCAAGATGCTTTGGGGCCTCTCATCCCCTTTGCAAACAAGGCGGCCCTATGGGCCAGGCAGCTCTAGGCCAATGGAGCACACCCAGAGCAGAAGTTCTACTTCGGCCAGTTCAGGCCACCAACAAACTGCGTTTCACAGGCCTTGGTAAGAGATGTTCCCGGTGGGCTGTAAGAGCACTGGGCAACGCCAGATGTTTCTTAGCTTCCCGAAGAGCTGGAAGCAAGATGCTTTGGGGCCTCTCATCCCCTTTGCAAACAAGGCCGACCTTTGGGCCAGGCAGCTCTAGGCCAATGGAGCACACCCAGAGCAGAAGTTCTACCTCAGCCAGATAAGGCCTGCCAAGAAACTGCGTTTCAAAGGCTTTGGTAAGAGATGTTCCCGGTACTCTGTTAGAGCACTGGGCAGAGCCATTTGTTTCTTAGCTTCCCAAAGAGCTGGAAGCAAGATGCTTTGGGGGCTCCCTGCCCCTTTGCCAACAAGGGCGACCTTTGGGCCTTTCAGCTCTAGGCCAATGGAGCACACCCAGAGCAGAAGTCCTACTTCAGCCAGATCAGGCCTGCCAAGGAACTGCGTTTCAGAGGCCTTTGTATGTGACGTTCCCGGTAGGCTGTGAGAGCACGGTGCAGAGCCAGTTGTTTCCTTGTTTCCCAAACAGCTGGAAGCAAGACGCTTTGGGGCCTCTCTGCCCCTTTGGAAACAAGGCAGCACGTTGGGTCTGGCAGCTCTAGGGCAATGGAGCACAACCAGAGCCGAAGTTCTACTTCTTCCAGATCAGGCCTGCCTAGACAGTGCGTTTCCCAGGCCTTGATAAGAGATGTTCTCTTAGGCTATAAGAGCACTGGGCACAGCCAGTTGTTTCTTAGCTTCCCAAGAGGTGGAAGCAAGATGCTTTGGGGCCTCTCTCCCCCTTTGGAAACAAGGCAGCCCTTTGGGCCTTTCAGCTCTAGGGCAATGGAGCACACCCAGAGCAGAAGTTCTACCTCAGCCAGATCAGGCCTGCCAAGAAACTGCTTTTCACAGGCCTTCGTAAGAGGTGTTCCCGGAAGGCTGTAAGAGTACCTGGCAGAGCGAGTTGTTTCTTAGCTTCAAAAACAGCTGGAAGCAACATGATTTGGGGCCTCTCTCCCCCTTTGGAAACAAAGCAGCCTTTGTGCCTGGCAGCTCTAGGCCAAAGTAGCACACCCAGAGCACAAGTTCTACCTCAGCCAGATAAGGCCTGTCAAGAAGCTGCGTTTCACAGGCCTTTGTATGTGACGTTCCCGGTTGGCTTTGAGAGCACTGTGCAGAGCCAGTTGTTTTAGCTTCCCAGCGAGCAGGAAGCAAGATGCTTTGGGGCCTCTCTCACACTTTGGAAATAAAGGCAGCCCTTTGGGCCTGGCAGCCCTAGGCCAATGGAGTACACCCAGAGCAGAAGTTCTACCTCAGCCAGATCAGGCCTTCCAAGAAACTGCGTCTCACAGGCCTTTCTCTGTCACGTTGCCGGTAGGCTGTGAGAGCACTGTGCAGAGCCAGTTGTTTCTTAGCTTCCCAAAGATTTGGAAGCAAGATGCTTTGGGGACTCTCAGCCCCTTTGGAAACAAGGCGGCCCTTTGGGCCTGGCAGCTCTAGGCCAAAGTAGCACGCCCAGAGCAGGAGTTCTACTTCAGCCAGATCAGGCCTGCCAAGAAACTGCGTTTCACAGGCCTTGGTAAGAGATGTTCCCGGTAGGCTGTGAGAGCACTGTGGAGAGCCAGTTGCTTTAGCTTCCCACAGAGCTGGAAGCAAGATGCCTTGGGGCCTCTCTCTCCCTTTGGACACAAGGCAGCCGTTTGGGCCTGGCAGCTCTAGGCCAATGGAGCACACCCACAGCAGAAGTTCTACTTCAGGCAGATCAGTCCTGCCCAGAAACTGCGTTTCACAGCCCTTGGTAAGAGATGTTCACGGTAGGCTGTGAGAGCACTGGGCAGAACCAGTTGTTTTTTAGCTTCCCAAAGTGCTGGAGGCAAGATGCTTTGGGGCCTCTCTCACCCTTTGGAAACAAGGCAGCCCTTAGGTCCTGGTAGCTCTAGGCCTATGTAGCACAACCAGAACAGAAGTTCTACTTCAGCCAGGTCAGGCCTGCCAAGAAACTGCGTTTCACAGGCCTTTCAAAGAGATGTTCTCTTAGGCTGTAAGAGCACTGGGCAGAGCCAGCTGTTTCTTAGCTTCCCGAAGAGCTGGGAGCAAGATGCTTTGGGTCCACTCTCCGTCTTTGGAAACAAGGCAGCCCTTTGGGCCTGGCAGCTCTAGGGCAATGGAGCACACCCAGAGCAGAAGTTCTACTTCAGCCAGATCAGGCCTGCCAGGAAACCGCGTTTCACAGGCCTTGGTAAGAGATGTTCCCGGTAGGCTGTAAGAGCACTGGGCAGAGCCAGTTGTTTCTTACCTTCCTGAAAAGCTGGAAGCAAGATGCTTGGGACCCCTCTGCCCGTTTGGGAACAAGGCAGCCTTTTGGGTCGGGAAGCTCTAGGCCAATGGAGCACACGCAGAGCAGGAGTTCTACTTCAGCCTGATCAGGCCTGCAAAGAAACAGCGTTTGACAGGCCTTGGTAAGAGATGTTCGCGGTAGGTGTAAGAGCACTGGGCAGAGCCAGTTGTTTCTTAGCTTCGCAAAGACCGGGAAGCAAGATGCTTTGGGCCTCTCTGCCCCTTGGAAACAGGGCAGCACTTTGGGCCTGGCAGCTCTAGGGCAATGGAGCACACCCAGAGCCGGAGTTCTACTTCAGCCAGATGAGGCCTGCCAAGAAACTGCGTTTCACAGGCCTTTCAAAGACATGTTCCCGGTAGTCTGTAAGAGCACGGGGCAGAGCGAGTTGGTTCTTAGCTTCCCAGAGAGCTGGAAGCAAGATGCTTTGGGGCCTCTCTGCCCCTTTGGAAACAAGGCAGCACCTTGGGCCTGGCAGCTCTAGGCCAATGGAGCACACCCACAGCAGAAGTTCTACTTCAGCCAAATCAGGCCTGCCAGGAAACGGCGTTTCACAGGCCTTGGTAAGAGATGTTCCCGGTAGGCTGTAAGAGCACTGGGCAACGCCAGATGTTTCTTAGCTTCCCGAAGAGCTGGAAGCGAGAAGCTTTGGTGCCACTCTCTCACTTTGGACTCAAGGAAGCCCTTTGGGGCAGGTAGCTCTAGCCCAGTGGAGCACACCCAGAGCAGAAGTTCTACTTGGGCCAGTTCAGGCCACCAACAAACTGCGTTTCACAGGCCTTGGTAGGAGATGTTCCCGGTAGGCTGTAAGAGCACTGGGCAACGCCAGATGTTTCTTAGCTTCCCGAAGAGCTGGAAGCAAGATGCTTTGGGGCCTCTCATCCCCTTTGCAAACAAGGCGGCCCTATGGGCCAGGCAGCTCTAGGCCAATGGAGCACACCCAGAGCAGAAGTTCTACTTCGGCCAGTTCAGGCCACCAACAAACTGCGTTTCACAGGCCTTGGTAAGAGATGTTCCCGGTAGGCTGTAAGAGCACTGGGCAACGCCAGATGTTTCTTAGCTTCCCGAAGAGCTGGAAGAAGATGCTTTGGGGCCTCTCATCCCCTTTGCAAACAAGGCCGACCTTTGGGCCAGGCAGCTCTAGGCCAATGGAGCACACCCAGAGCAGAAGTTCTACCTCAGCCAGATAAGGCCTGCCAAGAAACTGCGTTTCAAAGGCTTTGGTAAGAGATGTTCCCGGTACTCTGTTAGAGCACTGGGCAGAGCCATTTGTTTCTTAGCTTCCCAAAGAGCTGGAAGCAAGATGCTTTGGGGGCTCCCTGCCCCTTTGCCAACAAGGGCGACCTTTGGGCCTTTCAGCTCTAGGCCAATGGAGCACACCCAGAGCAGAAGTCCTACTTCAGCCAGATCAGGCCTGCCAAGGAACTGCGTTTCAGAGGCCTTTGTATGTGACGTTCCCGGTAGGCTGTGAGAGCACGGTGCAGAGCCAGTTGTTTCCTTGTTTCCCAAACAGCTGGAAGCAAGACGCTTTGGGGCCTCTCTGCCCCTTTGGAAACAAGGCAGCACGTTGGGTCTGGCAGCTCTAGGGCAATGGAGCACAACCAGAGCCGAAGTTCTACTTCTTCCAGATCAGGCCTGCCTAGACAGTGCGTTTCCCAGGCCTTGATAAGAGATGTTCTCTTAGGCTATAAGAGCACTGGGCACAGCCAGTTGTTTCTTAGCTTCCCAAGAGGTGGAAGCAAGATGCTTTGGGGCCTCTCTCCCCCTTTGGAAACAAGGCAGCCCTTTGGGCCTTTCAGCTCTAGGGCAATGGAGCACACCCAGAGCAGAAGTTCTACCTCAGCCAGATCAGGCCTGCCAAGAAACTGCTTTTCACAGGCCTTGGTTAGAGATGTTCCCGGTAGGCTGTAAGAGCACTGGGCAGAGCCAGCTGTTTCTTAGCTTCCCGAAGAGCTGGGAGCAAGATGCTTTGGGTCCACTCTCCGTCTTTGGAAACAAGGCAGCCCTTTGGGTCTGGCAGCTCTAGGGCAATGGAGCACACCCAGAGCAGAAGTTCTACTTCAGCCAGATCAGGCCTGCCAGGAAACTGCGTTTCACAGGCCTTGGTAAGAGATGTTCCCGGTAGGCTGTAAGAGCACTGGGCAGAGCCAGTTGTTTCTTACCTTCCTGAAAAGCTGGAAGCAAGATGCTTGGGACCCCTCTGCCCGTTTGGGAACAAGGCAGCCTTTTGGGTCGGGAAGCTCTAGGCCAATGGAGCACACGCAGAGCAGGAGTTCTACTTCAGCCTGATCAGGCCTGCAAAGAAACAGCGTTTGACAGGCCTTGGTAAGAGATGTTCGCGGTAGGTGTAAGAGCACTGGGCAGAGCCAGTTGTTTCTTAGCTTCGCAAAGACCGGGAAGCAAGATGCTTTGGGCCTCTCTGCCCCTTGGAAACAGGGCAGCACTTTGGGCCTGGCAGCTCTAGGACAATGGAGCACACCCAGAGCCGGAGTTCTACTTCAGCCAGATGAGGCCTGCCAAGAAACTGCGTTTCACAGGCCTTTCAAAGACATGTTCCCGGTAGGCTGTAAGAGCACGGGGCAGAGCGAGTTGGTTCTTAGCTTCCCAGAGAGCTGGAAGCAAGATGCTTTGGGGCCTCTCTGCCCCTTTGGAAACAAGGCAGCACCTTGGGCCTGGCAGCTCTAGGGCAATGGAGCACACCCAGAGCAGAAGTTCTACTTCAGCCAAATCAGGCCTGCCAGGAAACGGCGTTTCACAGGCCTTGGTAAGAGATGTTCCCGGTAGACTGTAAGAGCACTGGGCAACGCCAGATGTTTCTTAGCTTCCCGAAGAGCTGGAAGCAAGAAGCTTTGGTGCCACTCTCTCACTTTGGACTCAAGGCAGCCCTTTGGGGCAGGTAGCTCTAGGCCAGTGGAGCACACCCAGAGCAGAAGTTCTACTTGGGCCAGTTCAGGCCACCAACAAACTGCGTTTCACAGGCCTTGGTAAGAGATGTTCCCGGTAGGCTGTAAGAGCACTGGGCAACGCCAGATGTTTCTTAGCTTCCCGAAGAGCTGGAAGCAAGATGCTTTGGGGCCTCTCATCCCCTTTGCAAACAAGGCCGACCTTTGGGCCAGGCAGCTCTAGGCCAATGGAGCACACCCAGAGCAGAAGTTCTACCTCAGCCAGATAAGGCCTGCCAAGAAACTGCGTTTCAAAGGCTTTGGTAAGAGATGTTCCCGGTACTCTGTTAGAGCACTGGGCAGAGCCATTTGTTTCTTAGCTTCCCAAAGAGCTGGAAGCAAGATGCTTTGGGGGCTCCCTGCCCCTTTGCCAACAAGGGCGACCTTTGGGCCTTTCAGCTCTAGGCCAATGGAGCACACCCAGAGCAGAAGTCCTACTTCAGCCAGATCAGGCCTGCCAAGGAACTGCGTTTCACAGGCCTTTGTATGTGACGTTCCCGGTAGGCTGTGAGAGCACGGTGCAGAGCCAGTTGTTTCCTTGTTTCCCAAACAGCTGGAAGCAAGACGCTTTGGGGCCTCTCTGCCCCTTTGGAAACAAGGCAGCACGTTGGGTCTGGCAGCTCTAGGGCAATGGAGCACAACCAGAGCCGAAGTTCTACTTCTTCCAGATCAGGCCTGCCTAGACAGTGCGTTTCCCAGGCCTTGATAAGAGATGTTCTCTTAGGCTATAAGAGCACTGGGCACAGCCAGTTGTTTCTTAGCTTCCCAAGAGGTGGAAGCAAGATGCTTTGGGGCCTCTGTCCCCCTTTGGAAACAAGGCCGCCCTTTGGGCCTTTCAGCTCTAGGGCAATGGAGCACACCCAGAGCAGAAGTTCTACCTCAGCCAGATCAGGCCTGCCAAGAAACTGCTTTTCACAGGCCTTCGTAAGAGGTGTTCCCGGAAGGCTGTAAGAGTACCTGGCAGAGCGAGTTGTTTCTTAGCTTCAAAAACAGCTGGAAGCAACATGATTTGGGGCCTCTCTCCCCCTTTGGAAACAAAGCAGCCTTTGTGCCTGGCAGCTCTAGGCCAAAGTAGCACACCCAGAGCACAAGTTCTACCTCAGCCAGATAAGGCCTGTCAAGAAGCTGCATCTCACAGGCCTTTCTCTGTCACGTTGCCGGTAGGCTGTGAGAGCACTGTGCAGAGCCAGTTGTTTCTTAGCTTCCCAAAGATTTGGAAGCAAGATGCTTTGGGGACTCTCAGCCCCTTTGGAAACAAGGCGGCCCTTTGGGCCTGGCAGCTCTAGGCCAAAGTAGCACGCCCAGAGCAGGAGTTCTACTTCAGCCAGATCAGGCCTGCCAAGAAACTGCGTTTCACAGGCCTTGGTAAGAGATGTTCCCGGTAGGCTGTGAGAGCACTGTGGAGAGCCAGTTGCTTTAGCTTCCCACAGAGCTGGAAGCAAGATGCCTTGGGGCCTCTCTCTCCCTTTGGACACAAGGCAGCCGTTTGGGCCTGGCAGCTCTAGGCCAATGGAGCACACCCACAGCAGAAGTTCTACTTCAGGCAGATCAGTCCTGCCCAGAAACTGCGTTTCACAGCCCTTGGTAAGAGATGTTCACGGTAGGCTGTGAGAGCACTGGGCAGAACCAGTTGTTTTTTAGCTTCCCAAAGTGCTGGAGGCAAGATGCTTTGGGGCCTCTCTCACCCTTTGGAAACAAGGCAGCCCTTAGGTCCTGGTAGCTCTAGGCCTATGTAGCACAACCAGAACAGAAGTTCTACTTCAGCCAGGTCAGGCCTGCCAAGAAACTGCGTTTCACAGGCCTTTCAAAGAGATGTTCTCTTAGGCTGTAAGAGCACTGGGCAGAGCCAGCTGTTTCTTAGCTTCCCGAAGAGCTGGGAGCAAGATGCTTTGGGTCCACTCTCCGTCTTTGGAAACAAGGCAGCCCTTTGGGCCTGGCAGCTCTAGGGCAATGGAGCACACCCAGAGCAGAAGTTCTACTTCAGCCAGATCAGGCCTGCCAGGAAACTGCGTTTCACAGGCCTTGGTAAGAGATGTTCCCGGTAGGCTGTAAGAGCACTGTGCAGAGCCAGTTGTTTCTTACCTTCCTGAAAAGCTGGAAGCAAGATGCTTGGGAGCCCTCTGCCCGTTTGGGAACAAGGCAGCCTTTTGGGTCGGGAAGCTCTAGGCCAATGGAGCACACGCAGAGCAGGAGTTCTACTTCAGCCTGATCAGGCCTGCAAAGAAACAGCGTTTGACAGGCCTTGGTAAGAGATGTTCGCGGTAGGTGTAAGAGCACTGGGCAGAGCCAGTTGTTTCTTAGCTTCGCAAAGACCGGGAAGCAAGATGCTTTGGGCCTCTCTGCCCCTTGGAAACAGGGCAGCACTTTGGGCCTGGCAGCTCTAGGGCAATGGAGCACACCCAGAGCAGAAGTTCTACTTCAGCCAAATCAGGCCTGCCAGGAAACGGCGTTTCACAGGCCTTGGTACGAGATGTTCCCGGTAGGCTGTAAGAGCACTGGGCATCGCCAGATGTTTCTTAGCTTCCCGAAGAGCTGGAAGCAAGAAGCTTTGGTGCCACTCTCTCACTTTGGACTCAAGGCAGCCCTTTGGGGCAGGTAGCTCTAGGCCAGTGGAGCACACCCAGAGCAGAAGTTCTACTTGGGCCAGTTCAGGCCACCAACAAACTGCGTTTCACAGGCCTTGGTAAGAGATGTTCCCGGTAGGCTGTAAGAGCACTGGGCAACGCCAGATGTTTCTTAGCTTCCCGAAGAGCTGGAAGCAAGATGCTTTGGGGCCTCTCATCCCCTTTGCAAACAAGGCGGCCCTATGGGCCAGGCAGCTCTAGGCCAATGGAGCACACCCAGAGCAGAAGTTCTACTTCGGCCAGTTCAGGCCACCAACAAACTGCGTTTCACAGGCCTTGGTAAGAGATGTTCCCGGTGGGCTGTAAGAGCACTGGGCAACGCCAGATGTTTCTTAGCTTCCCGAAGAGCTGGAAGCAAGATGCTTTGGGGCCTCTCATCCCCTTTGCAAACAAGGCGGCCCTATGGGCCAGGCAGCTCTAGGCCAATGGAGCACACCCAGAGCAGAAGTTCTACTTCGGCCAGTTCAGGCCACCAACAAAC
The DNA here is from genome assembly GCF_041296235.1 of Equus asinus. Taxonomy (NCBI): domain Eukaryota; kingdom Metazoa; phylum Chordata; class Mammalia; order Perissodactyla; family Equidae; genus Equus; species Equus asinus. The sequence continues at coordinate 4,571,600 of NW_027225523.1, forward strand.
TGCGTTTCACAGGCCTTGGTAAGAGATGTTCCCGGTGGGCTGTAAGAGCACTGGGCAACGCCAGATGTTTCTTAGCTTCCCGAAGAGCTGGAAGCAAGATGCTTTGGGGCCTCTCATCCCCTTTGCAAACAAGGCCGACCTTTGGGCCAGGCAGCTCTAGGCCAATGGAGCACACCCAGAGCAGAAGTTCTACCTCAGCCAGATAAGGCCTGCCAAGAAACTGCGTTTCAAAGGCTTTGGTAAGAGATGTTCCCGGTACTCTGTTAGAGCACTGGGCAGAGCCATTTGTTTCTTAGCTTCCCAAAGAGCTGGAAGCAAGATGCTTTGGGGGCTCCCTGCCCCTTTGCCAACAAGGGCGACCTTTGGGCCTTTCAGCTCTAGGCCAATGGAGCACACCCAGAGCAGAAGTCCTACTTCAGCCAGATCAGGCCTGCCAAGGAACTGCGTTTCAGAGGCCTTTGTATGTGACGTTCCCGGTAGGCTGTGAGAGCACGGTGCAGAGCCAGTTGTTTCCTTGTTTCCCAAACAGCTGGAAGCAAGACGCTTTGGGGCCTCTCTGCCCCTTTGGAAACAAGGCAGCACGTTGGGTCTGGCAGCTCTAGGGCAATGGAGCACAACCAGAGCCGAAGTTCTACTTCTTCCAGATCAGGCCTGCCTAGACAGTGCGTTTCCCAGGCCTTGATAAGAGATGTTCTCTTAGGCTATAAGAGCACTGGGCACAGCCAGTTGTTTCTTAGCTTCCCAAGAGGTGGAAGCAAGATGCTTTGGGGCCTCTCTCCCCCTTTGGAAACAAGGCAGCCCTTTGGGCCTTTCAGCTCTAGGGCAATGGAGCACACCCAGAGCAGAAGTTCTACCTCAGCCAGATCAGGCCTGCCAAGAAACTGCTTTTCACAGGCCTTCGTAAGAGGTGTTCCCGGAAGGCTGTAAGAGTACCTGGCAGAGCGAGTTGTTTCTTAGCTTCAAAAACAGCTGGAAGCAACATGATTTGGGGCCTCTCTCCCCCTTTGGAAACAAAGCAGCCTTTGTGCCTGGCAGCTCTAGGCCAAAGTAGCACACCCAGAGCACAAGTTCTACCTCAGCCAGATAAGGCCTGTCAAGAAGCTGCGTTTCACAGGCCTTTGTATGTGACGTTCCCGGTTGGCTTTGAGAGCACTGTGCAGAGCCAGTTGTTTTAGCTTCCCAGCGAGCAGGAAGCAAGATGCTTTGGGGCCTCTCTCACACTTTGGAAATAAAGGCAGCCCTTTGGGCCTGGCAGCCCTAGGCCAATGGAGTACACCCAGAGCAGAAGTTCTAACTCAGCCAGATCAGGCCTTCCAAGAAACTGCGTCTCACAGGCCTTTCTCTGTCACGTTGCCGGTAGGCTGTGAGAGCACTGTGCAGAGCCAGTTGTTTCTTAGCTTCCCAAAGATTTGGAAGCAAGATGCTTTGGGGACTCTCAGCCCCTTTGGAAACAAGGCGGCCCTTTGGGCCTGGCAGCTCTAGGCCAAAGTAGCACGCCCAGAGCAGGAGTTCTACTTCAGCCAGATCAGGCCTGCCAAGAAACTGCGTTTCACAGGCCTTGGTAAGAGATGTTCCCGGTAGGCTGTGAGAGCACTGTGGAGAGCCAGTTGCTTTAGCTTCCCACAGAGCTGGAAGCAAGATGCCTTGGGGCCTCTCTCTCCCTTTGGACACAAGGCAGCCGTTTGGGCCTGGCAGCTCTAGGCCAATGGAGCACACCCACAGCAGAAGTTCTACTTCAGGCAGATCAGTCCTGCCCAGAAACTGCGTTTCACAGCCCTTGGTAAGAGATGTTCACGGTAGGCTGTGAGAGCACTGGGCAGAACCAGTTGTTTTTTAGCTTCCCAAAGTGCTGGAGGCAAGATGCTTTGGGGCCTCTCTCACCCTTTGGAAACAAGGCAGCCCTTAGGTCCTGGTAGCTCTAGGCCTATGTAGCACAACCAGAACAGAAGTTCTACTTCAGCCAGGTCAGGCCTGCCAAGAAACTGCGTTTCACAGGCCTTTCAAAGAGATGTTCTCTTAGGCTGTAAGAGCACTGGGCAGAGCCAGCTGTTTCTTAGCTTCCCGAAGAGCTGGGAGCAAGATGCTTTGGGTCCACTCTCCGTCTTTGGAAACAAGGCAGCCCTTTGGGCCTGGCAGCTCTAGGGCAATGGAGCACACCCAGAGCAGAAGTTCTACTTCAGCCAGATCAGGCCTGCCAGGAAACTGCGTTTCACAGGCCTTGGTAAGAGATGTTCCCGGTAGGCTGTAAGAGCACTGGGCAGAGCCAGTTGTTTCTTACCTTCCTGAAAAGCTGGAAGCAAGATGCTTGGGAGCCCTCTGCCCGTTTGGGAACAAGGCAGCCTTTTGGGTCGGGAAGCTCTAGGCCAATGGAGCACACGCAGAGCAGGAGTTCTACTTCAGCCTGATCAGGCCTGCAAAGAAACAGCGTTTGACAGGCCTTGGTAAGAGATGTTCGCGGTAGGTGTAAGAGCACTGGGCACAGCCAGTTGTTTCTTAGCTTTGCAAAGACCGGGAAGCAAGATGCTTTGGGCCTCTCTGCCCCTTGGAAACAGGGCAGCACTTTGGGCCTGGCAGCTCTAGGGCAATGGAGCACACCCAGAGCCGGAGTTCTACTTCAGCCAGATGAGGCCTGCCAAGAAACTGCGTTTCACAGGCCTTTCAAAGACATGTTCCCGGTAGGCTGTAAGAGCACGGGGCAGAGCGAGTTGGTTCTTAGCTTCCCAGAGAGCTGGAAGCAAGATGCTTTGGGGCCTCTCTGCCCCTTTGGAAACAAGGCAGCACCTTGGGCCTGGCAGCTCTAGGGCAATGGAGCACACCCAGAGCAGAAGTTCTACTTCAGCCAAATCAGGCCTGCCAGGAAACGGCGTTTCACAGGCCTTGGTAAGAGATGTTCCCGGTAGGCTGTAAGAGCACTGGGCAACGCCAGATGTTTCTTAGCTTCCCGAAGAGCTGGAAGCAAGATGCTTTGGTGCCACTCTCTCACTTTGGACTCAAGGCAGCCCTTTGCAGCAGGTAGCTCTAGGCCAGTGGAGCACACCCAGAGCAGAAGTTCTACTTGGGCCAGTTCAGGCCACCAACAAACTGCGTTTCACAGGCCTTGGTAAGAGATGTTCCCGGTAGGCTGTAAGAGCACTGGGCAACGCCAGATGTTTCTTAGCTTCCCGAAGAGCTGGAAGCAAGATGCTTTGGGGCCTCTCATCCCCTTTGCAAACAAGGCCGACCTTTGGGCCAGGCAGCTCTAGGCCAATGGAGCACACCCAGAGCAGAAGTTCTACCTCAGCCAGATAAGGCCTGCCAAGAAACTGCGTTTCAAAGGCTTTGGTAAGAGATGTTCCCGGTACTCTGTTAGAGCACTGGGCAGAGCCATTTGTTTCTTAGCTTCCCAAAGAGCTGGAAGCAAGATGCTTTGGGGGCTCCCTGCCCCTTTGCCAACAAGGGCGACCTTTGGGCCTTTCAGCTCTAGGCCAATGGAGCACACCCAGAGCAGAAGTCCTACTTCAGCCAGATCAGGCCTGCCAAGGAACTGCGTTTCAGAGGCCTTTGTATGTGACGTTCCCGGTAGGCTGTGAGAGCACGGTGCAGAGCCAGTTGTTTCCTTGTTTCCCAAACAGCTGGAAGCAAGACGCTTTGGGGCCTCTCTGCCCCTTTGGAAACAAGGCAGCACGTTGGGTCTGGCAGCTCTAGGGCAATGGAGCACAACCAGAGCCGAAGTTCTACTTCTTCCAGATCAGGCCTGCCTAGACAGTGCGTTTCCCAGGCCTTGATAAGAGATGTTCTCTTAGGCTATAAGAGCACTGGGCACAGCCAGTTGTTTCTTAGCTTCCCAAGAGGTGGAAGCAAGATGCTTTGGGGCCTCTCTCCCCCTTTGGAAACAAGGCAGCCCTTTGGGCCTTTCAGCTCTAGGGCAATGGAGCACACCCAGAGCAGAAGTTCTACCTCAGCCAGATCAGGCCTGCCAAGAAACTGCTTTTCACAGGCCTTGGTAAGAGATGTTCCCAGTAGGCTGTAAGAGCACTGGGCAGAGCCAGCTGTTTCTTAGCTTCCCGAAGAGCTGGGAGCAAGATGCTTTGGGTCCACTCTCCGTCTTTGGAAACAAGGCAGCCCTTTGGGCCTGGCAGCTCTAGGGCAATGGAGCACACCCAGAGCAGAAGTTCTACTTCAGCCAGATCAGGCCTGCCAGGAAACTGCGTTTCACAGGCCTTGGTAAGAGATGTTCCCGGTAGGCTGTAAGAGCACTGGGCAGAGCCAGTTGTTTCTTACCTTCCTGAAAAGCTGGAAGCAAGATGCTTGGGAGCCCTCTGCCCGTTTGGGAACAAGGCAGCCTTTTGGGTCGGGAAGCTCTAGGCCAATGGAGCACACGCAGAGCAGGAGTTCTACTTCAGCCTGATCAGGCCTGCAAAGAAACAGCGTTTGACAGGCCTTGGTAAGAGATGTTCGCGGTAGGTGTAAGAGCACTGGGCAGAGCCAGTTGTTTCTTAGCTTCGCAAAGACCGGGAAGCAAGATGCTTTGGGCCTCTCTGCCCCTTGGAAACAGGGCAGCACTTTGGGCCTGGCAGCTCTAGGGCAATGGAGCACACCCAGAGCCGGAGTTCTACTTCAGCCAGATGAGGCCTGCCAAGAAACTGCGTTTCACAGGCCTTTCAAAGACATGTTCCCGGTAGGCTGTAAGAGCACGGGGCAGAGCGAGTTGGTTCTTAGCTTCCCAGAGAGCTGGAAGCAAGATGCTTTGGGGCCTCTCTGCCCCTTTGGAAACAAGGCAGCACCTTGGGCATGGCAGCTCTAAGGCAATGGAGCACACCCAGAGCAGAAGTTCTACTTCAGCCAAATCAGGCCTGCCAGGAAACGGCGTTTCACAGGCCTTGGTAAGAGATGTTCCCGGTAGGCTGTAAGAGCACTGGGCAACGCCAGATGTTTCTTAGCTTCCCGAAGAGCTGGAAGCAAGAAGCTTTGGTGCCACTCTCTCACTTTGGACTCAAGGCAGCCCTTTTGGGCAGGTAGCTCTAGGCCAGTGGAGCACACCCAGAGCAGAAGTTCTACTTGGGCCAGTTCAGGCCACCAACAGACTGCGTTTCACAGGCCTTGGTAAGAGATGTTCCCGGTAGGCTGTAAGAGCACTGGGCAACGCCAGATGTTTCTTAGCTTCCCGAAGAGCTGGAAGCAAGATGCTTTGGGGCCTCTCATCCCCTTTGCAAACAAGGCGGCCCTATGGGCCAGGCAGCTCTAGGCCAATGGAGCACACCCAGAGCAGAAGTGCTACTTCAGCCAGTTCAGGCCACCAACAAACTGCGTTTCACAGGCCTTGGTAAGAGATGTTCCCGGTAGGCTGTAAGAGCACTGGGCAACGCCAGATGTTTCTTAGCTTCCCGAAGAGCTGGAAGCAAGATGCTTTGGGGCCTCTCATCCCCTTTGCAAACAAGGCCGACTTTTGGGCCAGGCAGCTCTAGGCCAATGGAGCACACCCAGAGCAGAAGTTCTACCTCAGCCAGATAAGGCCTGCCAAGAAACTGCGTTTCAAAGGCTTTGGTAAGAGATGTTCCCGGTACTCTGTTAGAGCACTGGGCAGAGCCATTTGTTTCTTAGCTTCCCAAAGAGCTGGAAGCAAGATGCTTTGGGGGCTCCCTGCCCCTTTGCCAACAAGGGCGACCTTTGGGCCTTTCAGCTCTAGGCCAATGGAGCACACCCAGAGCAGAAGTCCTACTTCAGCCAGATCAGGCCTGCCAAGGAACTGCGTTTCAGAGGCCTTTGTATGTGACGTTCCCGGTAGGCTGTGAGAGCACGGTGCAGAGCCAGTTGTTTCCTTGTTTCCCAAACAGCTGGAAGCAAGACGCTTTGGGGCCTCTCTGCCCCTTTGGAAACAAGGCAGCACGTTGGGTCTGGCAGCTCTAGGGCAATGGAGCACAACCAGAGCCGAAGTTCTACTTCTTCCAGATCAGGCCTGCCTAGACAGTGCGTTTCCCAGGCCTTGATAAGAGATGTTCTCTTAGGCTATAAGAGCACTGGGCACAGCCAGTTGTTTCTTAGCTTCCCAAGAGGTGGAAGCAAGATGCTTTGGGGCCTCTCTCCCCCTTTGGAAACAAGGCAGCCCTTTGGGCCATTCAGCTCTAGGGCAATGAAGCACACACAGAGCAGAAGTTCTACCTCAGCCAGATCAGGCCTGCCAAGAAACTGCTTTTCACAGGCCTTCGTAAGAGGTGTTCCCGGAAGGCTGTAAGAGTACCTGGCAGAGCGAGTTGTTTCTTAGCTTCAAAAACAGCTGGAAGCAACATGATTTGGGGCGTCTCTCCCCCTTTGGAAACAAAGCAGCCTTTGTGCCTGGCAGCTCCAGGCCAAAGTAGCACACCCAGAGCACAAGTTCTACCTCAGCCAGATAAGGCCTGTCAAGAAGCTGCGTTTCACAGGCCTTTCTCTGTCACGTTGCCGGTAGGCTGTGTGAGCACTGTGCAGAGCCAGTTGTTTCTTAGCTTCCCAAAGATTTGGAAGCAAGATGCTTTGGGGACTCTCAGCCCCTTTGGAAACAAGGCGGCCCTTTGGGCCTGGCAGCTCTAGGCCAAAGTAGCACGCCCAGAGCAGGAGTTCTACTTCAGCCAGATCAGGCCTGCCAAGAAACTGCGTTTCACAGGCCTTGGTAAGAGATGTTCCCGGTAGGCTGTGAGAGCACTGTGGAGAGCCAGTTGCTTTAGCTTCCCACAGAGCTGGAAGCAAGATGCCTTGGGGCCTCTCTCTCCCTTTGGACACAAGGCAGCCGTTTGGGCCTGGCAGCTCTAGGCCAATGGAGCACACCCACAGCAGAAGTTCTACTTCAGGCAGATCAGTCCTGCCCAGAAACTGCGTTTCACAGCCCTTGGTAAGAGATGTTCACGGTAGGCTGTGAGAGCACTGGGCAGAACCAGTTGTTTTTTAGCTTCCCAAAGTGCTGGAGGCAAGATGCTTTGGGGCCTCTCTCAACCTTTGGAAAAAAGGCAGCCCTTAGGTCCTGGTAGCTCTAGGCCTATGTAGCACAACCAGAACAGAAGTTCTACTTCAGCCAGGTCAGGCCTGCCAAGAAACTGCGTTTAACAGGCCTTTCAAAGACATGTTCTCTTAGGCTGTAAGAGCACTGGGCAGAGCCAGCTGTTTCTTAGCTTCCCGAAGAGCTGGGAGCAAGATGCTTTGGGTCCACTCTCCGTCTTTGGAAACAAGGCAGCCCTTTGGGCCTGGCAGCTCTAGGGCAATGGAGCACACCCAGAGCAGAAGTTCTACTTCAGCCAGATCAGGCCTGCCAGGAAACTGCGTTTCACAGGCCTTGGTAAGAGATGTTCCCGGTAGGCTGTAAGAGCACTGGGCAGAGCCAGTTGTTTCTTACCTTCCTGAAAAGCTGGAAGCAAGATGCTTGGGACCCCTCTGCCCGTTTGGGAACAAGGCAGCCTTTTGGGTCGGGAAGCTCTAGGCCAATGGAGCACACGCAGAGCAGGAGTTCTACTTCAGCCTGATCAGGCCTGCAAAGAAACAGCGTTTGACAGGCCTTGGTAAGAGATGTTCGCGGTAGGTGTAAGAGCACTGGGCAGAGCCAGTTGTTTCTTAGCTTCGCAAAGACCGGGAAGCAAGATGCTTTGGGCCTCTCTGCCCCTTGGAAACAGGGCAGCACTTTGGGCCTGGCAGCTCTAGGGCAATGGAGCACACCCAGAGCCGGAGTTCTACTTCAGCCAGATGAGGCCTGCCAAGAAACTGCGTTTCACAGGCCTTTCAAAGACATGTTCCCGGTAGGCTGTAAGAGCACGGGGCAGAGCGAGTTGGTTCTTAGCTTCCCAGAGAGCTGGAAGCAAGATGCTTTGGGGCCTCTCTGCCCCTTTGGAAACAAGGCAGCACCTTGGGCCTGGCAGCTCTAGGGCAATGGAGCACACCCAGAGCAGAAGTTCTACTTCAGCCAAATCAGGCCTGCCAGGAAACGGCGTTTCACAGGCCTTGGTAAGAGATGTTCCCGGTAGGCTGTAAGAGCACTGGGCAACGCCAGATGTTTCTTAGCTTCCCGAACAGCTGGAAGCAAGAAGCTTTGGTGCCACTCTCTCACTTTGTACTCAAGGCAGCCCTTTGGGGCAGGTAGCTCTAGGCCAGTGGAGCACACCCAGAGCAGAAGTTCTACTTGGGCCAGTTCAGGCCACCAACAAACTGCGTTTCACAGGCCTTGGTAAGAGATGTTCCCGGTAGGCTGTAAGAGCACTGGGCAATGCCAGATGTTTCTTAGCTTCCCGAAGAGCTGGAAGCAAGATGCTTTGGGGCCTCTCATCCCCTTTGCAAACAAGGCGGCCCTATGGGCCAGGCAGCTCTAGGCCAATGGAGCACACCCAGAGCAGAAGTTCTACTTCGGCCAGTTCAGGCCACCAACAAACTGCGTTTCACAGGCCTTGGTAAGAGATGTTCCCGGTAGGCTGTAAGAGCACTGGGCAACGCCAGATGTTTCTTAGCTTCCCGAAGAGCTGGAAGCAAGATGCTTTGGGGCCTCTCATCCCCTTTGCAAACAAGGCCGACCTTTGGGCCAGGCAGCTCTAGGCCAATGGAGCACACCCAGAGCAGAAGTTCTACCTCAGCCAGATAAGGCCTGCCAAGAAACTGCGTTTCAAAGGCTTTGGTAAGAGATGTTCCCGCTACTCTGTTAGAGCACTGGGCAGAGCCATTTGTTTCTTAGCTTCCCAAAGAGCTGGAAGCAAGATGCTTTGGGGGCTCCCTGCCCCTTTGCCAACAAGGGCGACCTTTGGGCCTTTCAGCTCTAGGCCAATGGAGCACACCCAGAGCAGAAGTCCTACTTCAGCCAGATCAGGCCTGCCAAGGAACTGCGTTTCAGAGGCCTTTGTATGTGACGTTCCCGGTAGGCTGTGAGAGCACGGTGCAGAGCCAGTTGTTTCCTTGTTTCCCAAACAGCTGGAAGCAAGACGCTTTGGGGCCTCTCTGCCCCTTTGGAAACAAGGCAGCACGTTGGGTCTGGCAGCTCTAGGGCAATGGAGCACAACCAGAGCCGAAGTTCTACTTCTTCCAGATCAGGCCTGCCTAGACAGTGCGTTTCCCAGGCCTTGATAAGAGATGTTCTCTTAGGCTATAAGAGCACTGGGCACAGCCAGTTGTTTCTTAGCTTCCCAAGAGGTGGAAGCAAGATGCTTTGGGGCCTCTCTCCCCCTTTGGAAACAAGGCAGCCCTTTGGGCCTTTCAGCTCTAGGGCAATGGAGCACACCCAGAGCAGAAGTTCTACCTCAGCCAGATCAGGCCTGCCAAGAAACTGCTTTTCACAGGCCTTGGTAAGAGATGTTCCCGGTAGGCTGTAAGAGCACAGGGCAGAGCCAGCTGTTTCTTAGCTTCCCGAAGAGCTGGGAGCAAGATGCTTTGGGTCCACTCTCCGTCTTTGGAAACAAGGCAGCCCTTTGGGCCTGGCAGCTCTAGGGCAATGGAGCACACCCAGAGCAGAAGTTCTACTTCAGCCAGATCAGGCCTGCCAGGAAACTGCGTTTCACAGGCCTTGGTAAGAGATGTTCCCGGTAGGCTGTAAGAGCACTGTGCAGAGCCAGTTGTTTCTTACCTTCCTGAAAAGCTGGAAGCAAGATGCTTGGGACCCCTCTGCCCGTTTGGGAACAAGGCAGCCTTTTGGGTCGGGAAGCTCTAGGCCAATGGAGCACACGCAGAGCAGGAGTTCTACTTCAGCCTGATCAGGCCTGCAAAGAAACAGCGTTTGACAGGCCTTGGTAAGAGATGTTCGCGGTAGGAGTAAGAGCACTGGGCAGAGCCAGTTGTTTCTTAGCTTCGCAAAGACCGGGAAGCAAGATGCTTTGGGCCTCTCTGCCCCTTGGAAACAGGGCAGCACTTTGGGCCTGGCAGCTCTAGGGCAATGGAGCACACCCAGAGCCGGAGTTCTACTTCAGCCAGATGAGGCCTGCCAAGAAACAGCGTTTCACAGCCCTATCAAAGACATGTTCCCGGTAGGCTGTAAGAACACGGGGCAGAGCGAGTTGGTTCTTAGCTTCCCAGAGAGCTGGAAGCAAGATGCTTTGGGGCCTCTCTGCCCCTTTGGAAACAAGGCAGCACCTTGGGCCTGGCAGCTCTAGGGCAATGGAGCACACCCCGAGCAGAAGTTCTACTTCAGCCAAATCAGGCCTGCCAGGAAACGGCGTTTCACAGGCCTTGGTAAGAGATGTTCCCGGTAGGCTGTAAGAGCACTGGGCAACGCCAGATGTTTCTTAGCTTCCTGAAGAGCTGGAAGCAAGAAGCTTTGGTGCCAGTCTCTCACTTTGGACTCAAGGCAGCCCTTTTGGGCAGGTAGCTCTAGGCCAGTGGAGCACACCCAGAGCAGAAGTTCTACTTGGGCCAGTTCAGGCCACCAACAAACTGCGTTTCACAGGCCTTGGTAAGAGATGTTCCCGGTAGGCTGTAAGAGCACTGGGCAACGCCAGATGTTTCTTAGCTTCCCGAAGAGCTGGAAGCAAGATGCTTTGGGGCCTCTCATCCCCTTTGCAAACAAGGCGGCCCTATGGGCCAGGCAGCTCTAGGCCAATGGAGCACACCCAGAGCAGAAGTTCTACTTCGGCCAGTTCAGGCCACCAACAAACTGCGTTTCACAGGCCTTGGTAAGAGATGTTCCCGGTAGGCTGTAAGAGCACTGGGCAACGCCAGATGTTTCTTAGATTCCCGAAGAGCTGGAAGCAAGATGCTTTGGGGCCTCTCATCCCCTTTGCAAACAAGGCCGACCTTTGGGCCAGGCAGCTCTAGGCCAATGGAGCACACCCAGAGCAGAAGTTCTACCTCAGCCAGATAAGGCCTGCCAAGAAACTGCGTTTCAAAGGCTTTGGTAAGAGATGTTCCCGGTACTCTGTTAGAGCACTGGGCAGAGCCATTTGTTTCTTAGCTTCCCAAAGAGCTGGAAGCAAGATGCTTTGGGGGCTCCCTGCCCCTTTGCCAACAAGGGCGACCTTTGGGCCTTTCAGCTCTAGGCCAATGGAGCACACCCAGAGCAGAAGTCCTACTTCAGCCAGATCAGGCCTGCCAAGGAACTGCGTTTCAGAGGCCTTTGTATGTGACGTTCCCGGTAGGCTGTGAGAGCACGGTGCAGAGCCAGTTGTTTCCTTGTTTCCCAAACAGCTGGAAGCAAGACGCTTTGGGGCCTCTCTGCCCCTTTGGAAACAAGGCAGCACGTTGGGTCTGGCAGCTCTAGGGCAATGGAGCACAACCAGAGCCGAAGTTCTACTTCTTCCAGATCAGGCCTGCCTAGACAGTGCGTTTCCCAGGCCTTGATAAGAGATGTTCTCTTAGGCTATAAGAGCACTGGGCACAGCCAGTTGTTTCTTAGCTTCCCAAGAGGTGGAAGCAAGATGCTTTGGGGCCTCTCTCCCCCTTTGGAAACAAGGCAGCCCTTTGGGCCTTTCAGCTCTAGGGCAATGGAGCACACCCAGAGCAGAAGTTCTACCTCAGCCAGATCAGGCCTGCCAAGAAACTGCTTTTCACAGGCCTTGGTAAGAGATGTTCCCGGTAGGCTGTAAGAGCACTGGGCAGAGCCAGCTGTTTCTTAGCTTCCCGAAGAGCTGGGAGCAAGATGCTTTGGGTCCACTCTCCGTCTTTGGAAACAAGGCAGCCCTTTGGGCCTGGCAGCTCTAGGGCAATGGAGCACACCCAGAGCAGAAGTTCTACTTCAGCCAGATCAGGCCTGCCAGGAAACTGCGTTTCACAGGCCTTGGTAAGAGATGTTCCCGGTAGGCTGTAAGAGCACTGGGCAGAGCCAGTTGTTTCTTACCTTCCTGAAAAGCTGGAAGCAAGATGCTTGGGACCCCTCTGCCCGTTTGGGAACAAGGCAGCCTTTTGGGTCGGGAAGCTCTAGGCCAATGGAGCACACGCAGAGCAGGAGTTCTACTTCAGCCTGATCAGGCCTGCAAAGAAACAGCGTTTGACAGGCCTTGGTAAGAGATGTTCGCGGTAGGTGTAAGAGCACTGGGCAGAGCCAGTTGTTTCTTAGCTTCGCAAAGACCGGGAAGCAAGATGCTTTGGGCCTCTCTGCCCCTTGGAAACAGGGCAGCACTTTGGGCCTGGCAGCTCTAGGGCAATGGAGCACACCCAGAGCCGGAGTTCTACTTCAGCCAGATGAGGCCTGCCAAGAAACTGCGTTTCACAGGCCTTTCAAAGACATGTTCCCGGTAGGCTGTAAGAGCACGGGGCAGAGCGAGTTGGTTCTTAGCTTCCCAGAGAGCTGGAAGCAAGATGCTTTGGGGCCTCTCTGCCCCTTTGGAAACAAGGCAGCACCTTGGGCCTGGCAGCTCTAGGGCAATGGAGCACACCCAGAGCAGAAGTTCTACCTCAGCCAAATCAGGCCTGCCAGGAAACGGCGTTTCACAGGCCTTGGTAAGAGATGTTCCCGGTAGGCTGTAAGAGCACTGGGCAACGCCAGATGTTTCTTAGCTTCCCGAAGAGCTGGAAGCGAGAAGCTTTGGTGCCACTCTCTCACTTTGGACTCAAGGCAGCCCTTTGGGGCAGGTAGCTCTAGGCCAGTGGAGCACACCCAGAGCAGAAGTTCTACTTGGGCCAGTTCAGGCCACCAACAAACTGCGTTTCACAGGCCTTGGTAAGAGATGTTCCCGGTAGGCTGTAAGAGCACTGGGCAACGCCAGATGTTTCTTAGCTTCCCGAAGAGCTGGAAGCAAGAAGCTTTGGTGCCACTCTCTCACTTTGGACTCAAGGCAGCCCTTTGGGGCAGGTAGCTCTAGGCCAGTGGAGCACACCCAGAGCAGAAGTTCTACTTGGGCCAGTTCAGGCCACCAACAAACTGCGTTTCACAGGCCTTGGTAAGAGATGTTCCCGGTAGGCTGTAAGAGCACTGGGCAACGCCAGATGTTTCTTAGCTTCCCGAAGAGCTGGAAGCAAGATGCTTTGGGGCCTCTCATCCCCTTTGCAAACAAGGCCGACCTTTGGGCCAGGCAGCTCTAGGCCAATGGAGCACACCCAGAGCAGAAGTTCTACCTCAGCCAGATAAGGCCTGCCAAGAAACTGCGTTTCAAAGGCTTTGGTAAGAGATGTTCCCGGTACTCTGTTAGAGCACTGGGCAGAGCCATTTGTTTCTTAGCTTCCCAAAGAGCTGGAAGCAAGATGCTTTGGGGGCTCCCTGCCCCTTTGCCAACAAGGGCGACCTTTGGGCCTTTCAGCTCTAGGCCAATGGAGCACACCCAGAGCAGAAGTCCTACTTCAGCCAGATCAGGCCTGCCAAGGAACTGCGTTTCAGAGGCCTTTGTATGTGACGTTCCCGGTAGGCTGTGAGAGCACGGTGCAGAGCCAGTTGTTTCCTTGTTTCCCAAACAGCTGGAAGCAAGACGCTTTGGGGCCTCTCTGCCCCTTTGGAAACAAGGCAGCACGTTGGGTCTGGCAGCTCTAGGGCAATGGAGCACAACCAGAGCCGAAGTTCTACTTCTTCCAGATCAGGCCTGCCTAGACAGTGCGTTTCCCAGGCCTTGATAAGAGATGTTCTCTTAGGCTATAAGAGCACTGGGCACAGCCAGTTGTTTCTTAGCTTCCCAAGAGGTGGAAGCAAGATGCTTTGGGGCCTCTCTCCCCCTTTGGAAACAAGGCAGCCCTTTGGGCCTTTCAGCTCTAGGGCAATGGAGCACACCCAGAGCAGAAGTTCTACCTCAGCCAGATCAGGCCTGCCAAGAAACTGCTTTTCACAGGCCTTGGTAAGAGATGTTCCCGGTAGGCTGTAAGAGCACTGGGCAGAGCCAGCTGTTTCTTAGCTTCCCGAAGAGCTGGGAGCAAGATGCTTTGGGTCCACTCTCCGTCTTTGGAAACAAGGCAGCCCTTTGGGCCTGGCAGCTCTAGGGCAATGGAGCACACCCAGAGCAGAAGTTCTACTTCAGCCAGATCAGGCCTGCCAGGAAACTGCGTTTCACAGGCCTTGGTAAGAGATGTTCCCGGTAGGCTGTAAGAGCACTGGGCAGAGCCAGTTGTTTCTTACCTTCCTGAAAAGCTGGAAGCAAGATGCTTGGGACCCCTCTGCCCGTTTGGGAACAAGGCAGCCTTTTGGGTCGGGAAGCTCTAGGCCAATGGAGCACACGCAGAGCAGGAGTTCTACTTCAGCCTGATCAGGCCTGCAAAGAAACAGCGTTTGACAGGCCTTGGTAAGAGATGTTCGCGGTAGGTGTAAGAGCACTGGGCAGAGCCAGTTGTTTCTTAGCTTCGCAAAGACCGGGAAGCAAGATGCTTTGGGCCTCTCTGCCCCTTGGAAACAGGGCAGCACTTTGGGCCTGGCAGCTCTAGGGCAATGGAGCACACCCAGAGCCGGAGTTCTACTTCAGCCAGATGAGGCCTGCCAAGAAACTGCGTTTCACAGGCCTTTCAAAGACATGTTCCCGGTAGGCTGTAAGAGCACGGGGCAGAGCGAGTTGGTTCTTAGCTTCCCAGAGAGCTGGAAGCAAGATGCTTTGGGGCCTCTCTGCCCCTTTGGAAACAAGGCAGCACCTTGGGCCTGGCAGCTCTAGGGCAATGGAGCACACCCCGAGCAGAAGTTCTACTTCAGCCAAATCAGGCCTGCCAGGAAACGGCGTTTCACAGGCCTTGGTAAGAGATGTTCCCGGTAGGCTGTAAGAGCACTGGGCAACGCCAGATGTTTCTTAGCTTCCCGAAGAGCTGGAAGCGAGAAGCTTTGGTGCCACTCTCTCACTTTGGACTCAAGGCAGCCCTTTGGGGCAGGTAGCTCTAGGCCAGTGGAGCACACCCAGAGCAGAAGTTCTACTTGGGCCAGTTCAGGCCACCAACAAACTGCGTTTCACAGGCCTTGGTAAGAGATGTTCCCGGTAGGCTGTAAGAGCACTGGGCAACGCCAGATGTTTCTTAGCTTCCCGAAGAGCTGGAAGCAAGATGCTTTGGGGCCTCTCATCCCCTTTGCAAACAAGGCGGCCCTATGGGCCAGGCAGCTCTAGGCCAATGGAGCACACCCAGAGCAGAAGTTCTACTTCGGCCAGTTCAGGCCACCAACAAACTGCGTTTCACAGGCCTTGGTAAGAGATGTTCCCGGTAGGCTGTAAGAGCACTGGGCAACGCCAGATGTTTCTTAGCTTCCCGAAGAGCTGGAAGCAAGATGCTTTGGGGCCTCTCATCCCCTTTGCAAACAAGGCCGACCTTTGGGCCAGGCAGCTCTAGGCCAATGGAGCACACCCAGAGCAGAAGTTCTACCTCAGCCAGATAAGGCCTGCCAAGAAACTGCGTTTCAAAGGCTTTGGTAAGAGATGTTCCCGGTACTCTGTTAGAGCACTGGGCAGAGCCATTTGTTTCTTAGCTTCCCAAAGAGCTGGAAGCAAGATGCTTTGGGGGCTCCCTGCCCCTTTGCCAACAAGGGCGACCTTTGGGCCTTTCAGCTCTAGGCCAATGGAGCACACCCAGAGCAGAAGTCCTACTTCAGCCAGATCAGGCCTGCCAAGGAACTGCGTTTCACAGGCCTTTGTATGTGACGTTCCCGGTAGGCTGTGAGAGCACGGTGCAGAGCCAGTTGTTTCCTTGTTTCCCAAACAGCTGGAAGCAAGACGCTTTGGGGCCTCTCTGCCCCTTTGGAAACAAGGCAGCACGTTGGGTCTGGCAGCTCTAGGGCAATGGAGCACAACCAGAGCCGAAGTTCTACTTCTTCCAGATCAGGCCTGCCTAGACAGTGCGTTTCCCAGGCCTTGATAAGAGATGTTCTCTTAGGCTATAAGAGCACTGGGCACAGCCAGTTGTTTCTTAGCTTCCCAAGAGGTGGAAGCAAGATGCTTTGGGGCCTCTCTCCCCCTTTGGAAACAAGGCAGCCCTTTGGGCCTTTCAGCTCTAGGGCAATGGAGCACACCCAGAGCAGAAGTTCTACCTCAGCCAGATCAGGCCTGCCAAGAAACTGCTTTTCACAGGCCTTGGTAAGAGATGTTCCCGGTAGGCTGTAAGAGCACTGGGCAGAGCCAGCTGTTTCTTAGCTTCCCGAAGAGCTGGGAGCAAGATGCTTTGGGTCCACTCTCCGTCTTTGGAAACAAGGCAGCCCTTTGGGCCTGGCAGCTCTAGGGCAATGGAGCACACCCAGAGCAGAAGTTCTACTTCAGCCAGATCAGGCCTGCCAGGAAACTGCGTTTCACAGGCCTTGGTAAGAGATGTTCCCGGTAGGCTGTAAGAGCACTGGGCAGAGCCAGTTGTTTCTTACCTTCCTGAAAAGCTGGAAGCAAGATGCTTGGGACCCCTCTGCCCGTTTGGGAACAAGGCAGCCTTTTGGGTCGGGAAGCTCTAGGCCAATGGAGCACACGCAGAGCAGGAGTTCTACTTCAGCCTGATCAGGCCTGCAAAGAAACAGCGTTTGACAGGCCTTGGTAAGAGATGTTCGCGGTAGGTGTAAGAGCACTGGGCAGAGCCAGTTGTTTCTTAGCTTCGCAAAGACCGGGAAGCAAGATGCTTTGGGCCTCTCTGCCCCTTGGAAACAGGGCAGCACTTTGGGCCTGGCAGCTCTAGGGCAATGGAGCACACCCAGAGCCGGAGTTCTACTTCAGCCAGATGAGGCCTGCCAAGAAACTGCGTTTCACAGGCCTTTCAAAGACATGTTCCCGGTAGGCTGTAAGAGCACGGGGCAGAGCGAGTTGGTTCTTAGCTTCCCAGAGAGCTGGAAGCAAGATGCTTTGGGGCCTCTCTGCCCCTTTGGAAACAAGGCAGCACCTTGGGCCTGGCAGCTCTAGGGCAATGGAGCACACCCCGAGCAGAAGTTCTACTTCAGCCAAATCAGGCCTGCCAGGAAACGGCGTTTCACAGGCCTTGGTAAGAGATGTTCCCGGTAGGCTGTAAGAGCACTGGGCAACGCCAGATGTTTCTTAGCTTCCCGAAGAGCTGGAAGCAAGAAGCTTTGGTGCCACTCTCTCACTTTGGACTCAAGGCAGCCCTTTGGGGCAGGTAGCTCTAGGCCAGTGGAGCACACCCAGAGCAGAAGTTCTACTTGGGCCAGTTCAGGCCACCAACAAACTGCGTTTCACAGGCCTTGGTAAGAGATGTTCCCGGTAGGCTGTAAGAGCACTGGGCAACGCCAGATGTTTCTTAGCTTCCCGAAGAGCTGGAAGCAAGATGCTTTGGGGCCTCTCATCCCCTTTGCAAACAAGGCGGCCCTATGGGCCAGGCAGCTCTAGGCCAATGGAGCACACCCAGAGCAGAAGTTCTACTTCGGCCAGTTCAGGCCACCAACAAACTGCGTTTCACAGGCCTTGGTAAGAGATGTTCCCGGTAGGCTGTAAGAGCACTGGGCAACGCCAGATGTTTCTTAGCTTCCCGAAGAGCTGGAAGCAAGATGCTTTGGGGCCTCTCATCCCCTTTGCAAACAAGGCCGACCTTTGGGCCAGGCAGCTCTAGGCCAATGGAGCACACCCAGAGCAGAAGTTCTACCTCAGCCAGATAAGGCCTGCCAAGAAACTGCGTTTCAAAGGCTTTGGTAAGAGATGTTCCCGGTACTCTGTTAGAGCACTGGGCAGAGCCATTTGTTTCTTAGCTTCCCAAAGAGCTGGAAGCAAGATGCTTTGGGGGCTCCCTGCCCCTTTGCCAACAAGGGCGACCTTTGGGCCTTTCAGCTCTAGGCCAATGGAGCACACCCAGAGCAGAAGTCCTACTTCAGCCAGATCAGGCCTGCCAAGGAACTGCGTTTCAGAGGCCTTTGTATGTGACGTTCCCGGTAGGCTGTGAGAGCACGGTGCAGAGCCAGTTGTTTCCTTGTTTCCCAAACAGCTGGAAGCAAGACGCTTTGGGGCCTCTCTGCCCCTTTGGAAACAAGGCAGCACGTTGGGTCTGGCAGCTCTAGGGCAATGGAGCACAACCAGAGCCGAAGTTCTACTTCTTCCAGATCAGGCCTGCGTAGACAGTGCGTTTCCCAGGCCTTGATAAGAGATGTTCTCTTAGGCTATAAGAGCACTGGGCACAGCCAGTTGTTTCTTAGCTTCCCAAGAGGTGGAAGCAAGATGCTTTGGGGCCTCTCTCCCCCTTTGGAAACAAGGCAGCCCTTTGGGCCTTTCAGCTCTAGGGCAATGGAGCACACCCAGAGCAGAAGTTCTACCTCAGCCAGATCAGGCCTGCCAAGAAACTGCTTTTCACAGGCCTTGGTAAGAGATGTTCCCGGTAGGCTGTAAGAGCACTGGGCAGAGCCAGCTGTTTCTTAGCTTCCCGAAGAGCTGGGAGCAAGATGCTTTGGGTCCACTCTCCGTCTTTGGAAACAAGGCAGCCCTTTGGGCCTGGCAGCTCTAGGGCAATGGAGCACACCCAGAGCAGAAGTTCTACTTCAGCCAGATCAGGCCTGCCAGGAAACTGCGTTTCACAGGCCTTGGTAAGAGATGTTCCCGGTAGGCTGTAAGAGCACTGGGCAGAGCCAGTTGTTTCTTACCTTCCTGAAAAGCTGGAAGCAAGATGCTTGGGACCCCTCTGCCCGTTTGGGAACAAGGCAGCCTTTTGGGTCGGGAAGCTCTAGGCCAATGGAGCACACGCAGAGCAGGAGTTCTACTTCAGCCTGATCAGGCCTGCAAAGAAACAGCGTTTGACAGGCCTTGGTAAGAGATGTTCGCGGTAGGTGTAAGAGCACTGGGCAGAGCCAGTTGTTTCTTAGCTTCGCAAAGACCGGGAAGCAAGATGCTTTGGGCCTCTCTGCCCCTTGGAAACAGGGCAGCACTTTGGGCCTGGCAGCTCTAGGGCAATGGAGCACACCCAGAGCCGGAGTTCTACTTCAGCCAGATGAGGCCTGCCAAGAAACTGCGTTTCACAGGCCTTTCAAAGACATGTTCCCGGTAGGCTGTAAGAGCACGGGGCAGAGCGAGTTGGTTCTTAGCTTCCCAGAGAGCTGGAAGCAAGATGCTTTGGGGCCTCTCTGCCCCTTTGGAAACAAGGCAGCACCTTGGGCCTGGCAGCTCTAGGGCAATGGAGCACACCCCGAGCAGAAGTTCTACTTCAGCCAAATCAGGCCTGCCAGGAAACGGCGTTTCACAGGCCTTGGTAAGAGATGTTCCCGGTAGGCTGTAAGAGCACTGGGCAACGCCAGATGTTTCTTAGCTTCCCGAAGAGCTGGAAGCAAGAAGCTTTGGTGCCACTCTCTCACTTTGGACTCAAGGCAGCCCTTTGGGGCAGGTAGCTCTAGGCCAGTGGAGCACACCCAGAGCAGAAGTTCTACTTGGGCCAGTTCAGGCCACCAACAAACTGCGTTTCACAGGCCTTGGTAAGAGATGTTCCCGGTAGGCTGTAAGAGCACTGGGCAACGCCAGATGTTTCTTAGCTTCCCGAAGAGCTGGAAGCAAGATGCTTTGGGGCCTCTCATCCCCTTTGCAAACAAGGCGGCCCTATGGGCCAGGCAGCTCTAGGCCAATGGAGCACACCCAGAGCAGAAGTTCTACTTTGGCCAGTTCAGGCCACCAACAAACTGCGTTTCACAGGCCTTGGTAAGAGATGTTCCCGGTAGGCTGTAAGAGCACTGGGCAACGCCAGATGTTTCTTAGCTTCCCGAAGAGCTGGAAGCAAGATGCTTTGGGGCCTCTCATCCCCTTTGCAAACAAGGCCGACCTTTGGGCCAGGCAGCTCTAGGCCAATGGAGCACACCCAGAGCAGAAGTTCTACCTCAGCCAGATAAGGCCTGCCAAGAAACTGCGTTTCAAAGGCTTTGGTAAGAGATGTTCCCGGTAGGCTGTAAGAGCACTGGGCAGAGCCATTTGTTTCTTAGCTTCCCAAAGAGCTGGAAGCAAGATGCTTTGGGGGCTCCCTGCCCCTTTGCCAACAAGGGCGACCTTTGGGCCTTTCAGCTCTAGGCCAATGGAGCACACCCAGAGCAGAAGTCCTACTTCAGCCAGATCAGGCCTGCCAAGGAACTGCGTTTCAGAGGCCTTTGTATGTGACGTTCCCGGTAGGCTGTGAGAGCACGGTGCAGAGCCAGTTGTTTCCTTGTTTCCCAAACAGCTGGAAGCAAGACGCTTTGGGGCCTCTCTGCCCCTTTGGAAACAAGGCAGCACGTTGGGTCTGGCAGCTCTAGGGCAATGGAGCACAACCAGAGCCGAAGTTCTACTTCTTCCAGATCAGGCCTGCCTAGACAGTGCGTTTCCCAGGCCTTGATAAGAGATGTTCTCTTAGGCTATAAGAGCACTGGGCACAGCCAGTTGTTTCTTAGCTTCCCAAGAGGTGGAAGCAAGATGCTTTGGGGCCTCTCTCCCCCTTTGGAAACAAGGCAGCCCTTTGGGCCTTTCAGCTCTAGGGCAATGGAGCACACCCAGAGCAGAAGTTCTACCTCAGCCAGATCAGGCCTGCCAAGAAACTGCTTTTCACAGGCCTTGGTAAGAGATGTTCCCGGTAGGCTGTAAGAGCACTGGGCAGAGCCAGCTGTTTCTTAGCTTCCCGAAGAGCTGGGAGCAAGATGCTTTGGGTCCACTCTCCGTCTTTGGAAACAAGGCAGCCCTTTGGGCCTGGCAGCTCTAGGGCAATGGAGCACACCCAGAGCAGAAGTTCTACTTCAGCCAGATCAGGCCTGCCAGGAAACTGCGTTTCACAGGCCTTGGTAAGAGATGTTCCCGGTAGGCTGTAAGAGCACTGGGCAGAGCCAGTTGTTTCTTACCTTCCTGAAAAGCTGGAAGCAAGATGCTTGGGACCCCTCTGCCCGTTTGGGAACAAGGCAGCCTTTTGGGTCGGGAAGCTCTAGGCCAATGGAGCACACGCAGAGCAGGAGTTCTACTTCAGCCTGATCAGGCCTGCAAAGAAACAGCGTTTGACAGGCCTTGGTAAGAGATGTTCGCGGTAGGTGTAAGAGCACTGGGCAGAGCCAGTTGTTTCTTAGCTTCGCAAAGACCGGGAAGCAAGATGCTTTGGGCCTCTCTGCCCCTTGGAAACAGGGCAGCACTTTGGGCCTGGCAGCTCTAGGGCAATGGAGCACACCCAGAGCCGGAGTTCTACTTCAGCCAGATGAGGCCTGCCAAGAAACTGCGTTTCACAGGCCTTTCAAAGACATGTTCCCGGTAGGCTGTAAGAGCACGGGGCAGAGCGAGTTGGTTCTTAGCTTCCCAGAGAGCTGGAAGCAAGATGCTTTGGGGCCTCTCTGCCCCTTTGGAAACAAGGCAGCACCTTGGGCCTGGCAGCTCTAGGGCAATGGAGCACACCCAGAGCAGAAGTTCTACTTCAGCCAAATCAGGCCTGCCAGGAAACGGCGTTTCACAGGCCTTGGTAAGAGATGTTCCCGGTAGGCTGTAAGAGCACTGGGCAACGCCAGATGTTTCTTAGCTTCCCGAAGAGCTGGAAGCAAGAAGCTTTGGTGCCACTCTCTCACTTTGGACTCAAGGCAGCCCTTTGGGGCAGGTAGCTCTAGGCCAGTGGAGCACACCCAGAGCAGAAGTTCTACTTGGGCCAGTTCAGGCCACCAACAAACTGCGTTTCACAGGCCTTGGTAAGAGATGTTCCCGGTAGGCTGTAAGAGCACTGGGCAACGCCAGATGTTTCTTAGCTTCCCGAAGAGCTGGAAGCAAGATGCTTTGGGGCCTCTCATCCCCTTTGCAAACAAGGCGGCCCTATGGGCCAGGCAGCTCTAGGCCAATGGAGCACACCCAGAGCAGAAGTTCTACTTCGGCCAGTTCAGGCCACCAACAAACTGCGTTTCACAGGCCTTGGTAAGAGATGTTCCCGGTAGGCTGTAAGAGCACTGGGCAACGCCAGATGTTTCTTAGCTTCCCGAAGAGCTGGAAGCAAGATGCTTTGGGGCCTCTCATCCCCTTTGCAAACAAGGCCGACCTTTGGGCCAGGCAGCTCTAGGCCAATGGAGCACACCCAGAGCAGAAGTTCTACCTCAGCCAGATAAGGCCTGCCAAGAAACTGCGTTTCAAAGGCTTTGGTAAGAGATGTTCCCGGTACTCTGTTAGAGCACTGGGCAGAGCCATTTGTTTCTTAGCTTCCCAAAGAGCTGGAAGCAAGATGCTTTGGGGGCTCCCTGCCCCTTTGCCAACAAGGGCGACCTTTGGGCCTTTCAGCTCTAGGCCAATGGAGCACACCCAGAGCAGAAGTCCTACTTCAGCCAGATCAGGCCTGCCAAGGAACTGCGTTTCAGAGGCCTTTGTATGTGACGTTCCCGGTAGGCTGTGAGAGCACGGTGCAGAGCCAGTTGTTTCCTTGTTTCCCAAACAGCTGGAAGCAAGACGCTTTGGGGCCTCTCTGCCCCTTTGGAAACAAGGCAGCACGTTGGGTCTGGCAGCTCTAGGGCAATGGAGCACAACCAGAGCCGAAGTTCTACTTCTTCCAGATCAGGCCTGCCTAGACAGTGCGTTTCCCAGGCCTTGATAAGAGATGTTCTCTTAGGCTATAAGAGCACTGGGCACAGCCAGTTGTTTCTTAGCTTCCCAAGAGGTGGAAGCAAGATGCTTTGGGGCCTCTCTCCCCCTTTGGAAACAAGGCAGCCCTTTGGGCCTTTCAGCTCTAGGGCAATGGAGCACACCCAGAGCAGAAGTTCTACCTCAGCCAGATCAGGCCTGCCAAGAAACTGCTTTTCACAGGCCTTGGTAAGAGATGTTCCCGGTAGGCTGTAAGAGCACTGGGCAGAGCCAGCTGTTTCTTAGCTTCCCGAAGAGCTGGGAGCAAGATGCTTTGGGTCCACTCTCCGTCTTTGGAAACAAGGCAGCCCTTTGGGCCTGGCAGCTCTAGGGCAATGGAGCACACCCAGAGCAGAAGTTCTACTTCAGCCAGATCAGGCCTGCCAGGAAACTGCGTTTCACAGGCCTTGGTAAGAGATGTTCCCGGTAGGCTGTAAGAGCACTGGGCAGAGCCAGTTGTTTCTTACCTTCCTGAAAAGCTGGAAGCAAGATGCTTGGGACCCCTCTGCCCGTTTGGGAACAAGGCAGCCTTTTGGGTCGGGAAGCTCTAGGCCAATGGAGCACACGCAGAGCAGGAGTTCTACTTCAGCCTGATCAGGCCTGCAAAGAAACAGCGTTTGACAGGCCTTGGTAAGAGATGTTCGCGGTAGGTGTAAGAGCACTGGGCAGAGCCAGTTGTTTCTTAGCTTCGCAAAGACCGGGAAGCAAGATGCTTTGGGCCTCTCTGCCCCTTGGAAACAGGGCAGCACTTTGGGCCTGGCAGCTCTAGGGCAATGGAGCACACCCAGAGCCGGAGTTCTACTTCAGCCAGATGAGGCCTGCCAAGAAACTGCGTTTCACAGGCCTTTCAAAGACATGTTCCCGGTAGGCTGTAAGAGCACGGGGCAGAGCGAGTTGGTTCTTAGCTTCCCAGAGAGCTGGAAGCAAGATGCTTTGGGGCCTCTCTGCCCCTTTGGAAACAAGGCAGCACCTTGGGCCTGGCAGCTCTAGGGCAATGGAGCACACCCAGAGCAGAAGTTCTACTTCAGCCAAATCAGGCCTGCCAGGAAACGGCGTTTCACAGGCCTTGGTAAGAGATGTTCCCGGTAGGCTGTAAGAGCACTGGGCAACGCCAGATGTTTCTTAGCTTCCCGAAGAGCTGGAAGCAAGAAGCTTTGGTGCCACTCTCTCACTTTGGACTCAAGGCAGCCCTTTGGGGCAGGTAGCTCTAGGCCAGTGGAGCACACCCAGAGCAGAAGTTCTACTTGGGCCAGTTCAGGCCACCAACAAACTGCGTTTCACAGGCCTTGGTAAGAGATGTTCCCGGTAGGCTGTAAGAGCACTGGGCAACGCCAGATGTTTCTTAGCTTCCCGAAGAGCTGGAAGCAAGATGCTTTGGGGCCTCTCATCCCCTTTGCAAACAAGGCGGCCCTATGGGCCAGGCAGCTCTAGGCCAATGGAGCACACCCAGAGCAGAAGTTCTACTTCGGCCAGTTCAGGCCACCAACAAACTGCGTTTCACAGGCCTTGGTAAGAGATGTTCCCGGTAGGCTGTAAGAGCACTGGGCAACGCCAGATGTTTCTTAGCTTCCCGAAGAGCTGGAAGCAAGATGCTTTGGGGCCTCTCATCCCCTTTGCAAACAAGGCCGACCTTTGGGCCAGGCAGCTCTAGGCCAATGGAGCACACCCAGAGCAGAAGTTCTACCTCAGCCAGATAAGGCCTGCCAAGAAACTGCGTTTCAAAGGCTTTGGTAAGAGATGTTCCCGGTACTCTGTTAGAGCACTGGGCAGAGCCATTTGTTTCTTAGCTTCCCAAAGAGCTGGAAGCAAGATGCTTTGGGGGCTCCCTGCCCCTTTGCCAACAAGGGCGACCTTTGGGCCTTTCAGCTCTAGGCCAATGGAGCACACCCAGAGCAGAAGTCCTACTTCAGCCAGATCAGGCCTGCCAAGGAACTGCGTTTCAGAGGCCTTTGTATGTGACGTTCCCGGTAGGCTGTGAGAGCACGGTGCAGAGCCAGTTGTTTCCTTGTTTCCCAAACAGCTGGAAGCAAGACGCTTTGGGGCCTCTCTGCCCCTTTGGAAACAAGGCAGCACGTTGGGTCTGGCAGCTCTAGGGCAATGGAGCACAACCAGAGCCGAAGTTCTACTTCTTCCAGATCAGGCCTGCCTAGACAGTGCGTTTCCCAGGCCTTGATAAGAGATGTTCTCTTAGGCTATAGGAGCACTGGGCACAGCCAGTTGTTTCTTAGCTTCCCAAGAGGTGGAAGCAAGATGCTTTGGGGCCTCTCTCCCCCTTTGGAAACAAGGCAGCCCTTTGGGCCTTTCAGCTCTAGGGCAATGGAGCACACCCAGAGCAGAAGTTCTACCTCAGCCAGATCAGGCCTGCCAAGAAACTGCTTTTCACAGGCCTTGGTAAGAGATGTTCCCGGTAGGCTGTAAGAGCACTGGGCAGAGCCAGCTGTTTCTTAGCTTCCCGAAGAGCTGGGAGCAAGATGCTTTGGGTCCACTCTCCGTCTTTGGAAACAAGGCAGCCCTTTGGGCCTGGCAGCTCTAGGGCAATGGAGCACACCCAGAGCAGAAGTTCTACTTCAGCCAGATCAGGCCTGCCAGGAAACTGCGTTTCACAGGCCTTGGTAAGAGATGTTCCCGGTAGGCTGTAAGAGCACTGGGCAGAGCCAGTTGTTTCTTACCTTCCTGAAAAGCTGGAAGCAAGATGCTTGGGACCCCTCTGCCCGTTTGGGAACAAGGCAGCCTTTTGGGTCGGGAAGCTCTAGGCCAATGGAGCACACGCAGAGCAGGAGTTCTACTTCAGCCTGATCAGGCCTGCAAAGAAACAGCGTTTGACAGGCCTTGGTAAGAGATGTTCGCGGTAGGTGTAAGAGCACTGGGCAGAGCCAGTTGTTTCTTAGCTTCGCAAAGACCGGGAAGCAAGATGCTTTGGGCCTCTCTGCCCCTTGGAAACAGGGCAGCACTTTGGGCCTGGCAGCTCTAGGGCAATGGAGCACACCCAGAGCCGGAGTTCTACTTCAGCCAGATGAGGCCTGCCAAGAAACTGCGTTTCACAGGCCTTTCAAAGACATGTTCCCGGTAGGCTGTAAGAGCACGGGGCAGAGCGAGTTGGTTCTTAGCTTCCCAGAGAGCTGGAAGCAAGATGCTTTGGGGCCTCTCTGCCCCTTTGGAAACAAGGCAGCACCTTGGGCCTGGCAGCTCTAGGGCAATGGAGCACACCCAGAGCAGAAGTTCTACTTCAGCCAAATCAGGCCTGCCAGGAAACGGCGTTTCACAGGCCTTGGTAAGAGATGTTCCCGGTAGGCTGTAAGAGCACTGGGCAACGCCAGATGTTTCTTAGCTTCCCGAAGAGCTGGAAGCAAGAAGCTTTGGTGCCACTCTCTCACTTTGGACTCAAGGCAGCCCTTTGGGGCAGGTAGCTCTAGGCCAGTGGAGCACACCCAGAGCAGAAGTTCTACTTGGGCCAGTTCAGGCCACCAACAAACTGCGTTTCACAGGCCTTGGTAAGAGATGTTCCCGGTAGGCTGTAAGAGCACTGGGCAACGCCAGATGTTTCTTAGCTTCCCGAAGAGCTGGAAGCAAGATGCTTTGGGGCCTCTCATCCCCTTTGCAAACAAGGCGGCCCTATGGGCCAGGCAGCTCTAGGCCAATGGAGCACACCCAGAGCAGAAGTTCTACTTCGGCCAGTTCAGGCCACCAACAAACTGCGTTTCACAGGCCTTGGTAAGAGATGTTCCCGGTAGGCTGTAAGAGCACTGGGCAACGCCAGATGTTTCTTAGCTTCCCGAAGAGCTGGAAGCAAGATGCTTTGGGGCCTCTCATCCCCTTTGCAAACAAGGCCGACCTTTGGGCCAGGCAGCTCTAGGCCAATGGAGCACACCCAGAGCAGAAGTTCTACCTCAGCCAGATAAGGCCTGCCAAGAAACTGCGTTTCAAAGGCTTTGGTAAGAGATGTTCCCGGTAGGCTGTAAGAGCACTGGGCAGAGCCATTTGTTTCTTAGCTTCCCAAAGAGCTGGAAGCAAGATGCTTTGGGGGCTCCCTGCCCCTTTGCCAACAAGGGCGACCTTTGGGCCTTTCAGCTCTAGGCCAATGGAGCACACCCAGAGCAGAAGTCCTACTTCAGCCAGATCAGGCCTGCCAAGGAACTGCGTTTCACAGGCCTTTGTATGTGACGTTCCCGGTAGGCTGTGAGAGCACGGTGCAGAACCAGTTGTTTCCTTGTTTCCCAAACAGCTGGAAGCAAGACGCTTTGGGGCCTCTCTGCCCCTTTGGAAACAAGGCAGCACGTTGGGTCTGGCAGCTCTAGGGCAATGGAGCACAACCAGAGCCGAAGTTCTACTTCTTCCAGATCAGGCCTGCCTAGACAGTGCGTTTCCCAGGCCTTGATAAGAGATGTTCTCTTAGGCTATAAGAGCACTGGGCACAGCCAGTTGTTTCTTAGCTTCCCAAGAGGTGGAAGCAAGATGCTTTGGGGCCTCTCTCCCCCTTTGGAAACAAGGCAGCCCTTTGGGCCTTTCAGCTCTAGGGCAATGGAGCACACCCAGAGCAGAAGTTCTACCTCAGCCAGATCAGGCCTGCCAAGAAACTGCTTTTCACAGGCCTTGGTAAGAGATGTTCCCGGTAGGCTGTAAGAGCACTGGGCAGAGCCAGCTGTTTCTTAGCTTCCCGAAGAGCTGGGAGCAAGATGCTTTGGGTCCACTCTCCGTCTTTGGAAACAAGGCAGCCCTTTGGGCCTGGCAGCTCTAGGGCAATGGAGCACACCCAGAGCAGAAGTTCTACTTCAGCCAGATCAGGCCTGCCAGGAAACTGCGTTTCACAGGCCTTGGTAAGAGATGTTCCCGGTAGGCTGTAAGAGCACTGGGCAGAGCCAGTTGTTTCTTACCTTCCTGAAAAGCTGGAAGCAAGATGCTTGGGACCCCTCTGCCCGTTTGGGAACAAGGCAGCCTTTTGGGTCGGGAAGCTCTAGGCCAATGGAGCACACGCAGAGCAGGAGTTCTACTTCAGCCTGATCAGGCCTGCAAAGAAACAGCGTTTGACAGGCCTTGGTAAGAGATGTTCGCGGTAGGTGTAAGAGCACTGGGCAGAGCCAGTTGTTTCTTAGCTTCGCAAAGACCGGGAAGCAAGATGCTTTGGGCCTCTCTGCCCCTTGGAAACAGGGCAGCACTTTGGGCCTGGCAGCTCTAGGGCAATGGAGCACACCCAGAGCCGGAGTTCTACTTCAGCCAGATGAGGCCTGCCAAGAAACTGCGTTTCACAGGCCTATCAAAGACATGTTCCCGGTAGGCTGTAAGAGCACGGGGCAGAGCGAGTTGGTTCTTAGCTTCCCAGAGAGCTGGAAGCAAGATGCTTTGGGGCCTCTCTGCCCCTTTGGAAACAAGGCAGCACCTTGGGCCTGGCAGCTCTAGGGCAATGGAGCACACCCAGAGCAGAAGTTCTACTTCAGCCAAATCAGGCCTGCCAGGAAACGGCGTTTCACAGGCCTTGGTAAGAGATGTTCCCGGTAGGCTGTAAGAGCACTGGGCAACGCCAGATGTTTCTTAGCTTCCCGAAGAGCTGGAAGCAAGAAGCTTTGGTGCCACTCTCTCACTTTGGACTCAAGGCAGCCCTTTGGGGCAGGTAGCTCTAGGCCAGTGGAGCACACCCAGAGCAGAAGTTCTACTTGGGCCAGTTCAGGCCACCAACAAACTGCGTTTCACAGGCCTTGGTAAGAGATGTTCCCGGTAGGCTGTAAGAGCACTGGGCAACGCCAGATGTTTCTTAGCTTCCCGAAGAGCTGGAAGCAAGATGCTTTGGGGCCTCTCATCCCCTTTGCAAACAAGGCGGCCCTATGGGCCAGGCAGCTCTAGGCCAATGGAGCACACCCAGAGCAGAAGTTCTACTTCGGCCAGTTCAGGCCACCAACAAACTGCGTTTCACAGGCCTTGGTAAGAGATGTTCCCGGTAGGCTGTAAGAGCACTGGGCAACGCCAGATGTTTCTTAGCTTCCCGAAGAGCTGGAAGCAAGATGCTTTGGGGCCTCTCATCCCCTTTGCAAACAAGGCCGACCTTTGGGCCAGGCAGCTCTAGGCCAATGGAGCACACCCAGAGCAGAAGTTCTACCTCAGCCAGATAAGGCCTGCCAAGAAACTGCGTTTCAAAGGCTTTGGTAAGAGATGTTCCCGGTAGGCTGTAAGAGCACTGGGCAGAGCCATTTGTTTCTTAGCTTCCCAAAGAGCTGGAAGCAAGATGCTTTGGGGGCTCCCTGCCCCTTTGCCAACAAGGGCGACCTTTGGGCCTTTCAGCTCTAGGCCAATGGAGCACACCCAGAGCAGAAGTCCTACTTCAGCCAGATCAGGCCTGCCAAGGAACTGCGTTTCACAGGCCTTTGTATGTGACGTTCCCGGTAGGCTGTGAGAGCACGGTGCAGAGCCAGTTGTTTCCTTGTTTCCCAAACAGCTGGAAGCAAGACGCTTTGGGGCCTCTCTGCCCCTTTGGAAACAAGGCAGCACGTTGGGTCTGGCAGCTCTAGGGCAATGGAGCACAACCAGAGCCGAAGTTCTACTTCTTCCAGATCAGGCCTGCCTAGACAGTGCGTTTCCCAGGCCTTGATAAGAGATGTTCTCTTAGGCTATAAGAGCACTGGGCACAGCCAGTTGTTTCTTAGCTTCCCAAGAGGTGGAAGCAAGATGCTTTGGGGCCTCTCTCCCCCTTTGGAAACAAGGCAGCCCTTTGGGCCTTTCAGCTCTAGGGCAATGGAGCACACCCAGAGCAGAAGTTCTACCTCAGCCAGATCAGGCCTGCCAAGAAACTGCTTTTCACAGGCCTTGGTAAGAGATGTTCCCGGTAGGCTGTAAGAGCACTGGGCAGAGCCAGCTGTTTCTTAGCTTCCCGAAGAGCTGGGAGCAAGATGCTTTGGGTCCACTCTCCGTCTTTGGAAACAAGGCAGCCCTTTGGGCCTGGCAGCTCTAGGGCAATGGAGCACACCCAGAGCAGAAGTTCTACTTCAGCCAGATCAGGCCTGCCAGGAAACTGCGTTTCACAGGCCTTGGTAAGAGATGTTCCCGGTAGGCTGTAAGAGCACTGGGCAGAGCCAGTTGTTTCTTACCTTCCTGAAAAGCTGGAAGCAAGATGCTTGGGACCCCTCTGCCCGTTTGGGAACAAGGCAGCCTTTTGGGTCGGGAAGCTCTAGGCCAATGGAGCACACGCAGAGCAGGAGTTCTACTTCAGCCTGATCAGGCCTGCAAAGAAACAGCGTTTGACAGGCCTTGGTAAGAGATGTTCGCGGTAGGTGTAAGAGCACTGGGCAGAGCCAGTTGTTTCTTAGCTTCGCAAAGACCGGGAAGCAAGATGCTTTGGGCCTCTCTGCCCCTTGGAAACAGGGCAGCACTTTGGGCCTGGCAGCTCTAGGGCAATGGAGCACACCCAGAGCCGGAGTTCTACTTCAGCCAGATGAGGCCTGCCAAGAAACTGCGTTTCACAGGCCTTTCAAAGACATGTTCCCGGTAGGCTGTAAGAGCACGGGGCAGAGCGAGTTGGTTCTTAGCTTCCCAGAGAGCTGGAAGCAAGATGCTTTGGGGCCTCTCTGCCCCTTTGGAAACAAGGCAGCACCTTGGGCCTGGCAGCTCTAGGGCAATGGAGCACACCCAGAGCAGAAGTTCTACTTCAGCCAAATCAGGCCTGCCAGGAAACGGCGTTTCACAGGCCTTGGTAAGAGATGTTCCCGGTAGGCTGTAAGAGCACTGGGCAACGCCAGATGTTTCTTAGCTTCCCGAAGAGCTGGAAGCAAGAAGCTTTGGTGCCACTCTCTCACTTTGGACTCAAGGCAGCCCTTTGGGGCAGGTAGCTCTAGGCCAGTGGAGCACACCCAGAGCAGAAGTTCTACTTGGGCCAGTTCAGGCCACCAACAAACTGCGTTTCACAGGCCTTGGTAAGAGATGTTCCCGGTAGGCTGTAAGAGCACTGGGCAACGCCAGATGTTTCTTAGCTTCCCGAAGAGCTGGAAGCAAGATGCTTTGGGGCCTCTCATCCCCTTTGCAAACAAGGCGGCCCTATGGGCCAGGCAGCTCTAGGCCAATGGAGCACACCCAGAGCAGAAGTTCTACTTCGGCCAGTTCAGGCCACCAACAAACTGCGTTTCACAGGCCTTGGTAAGAGATGTTCCCGGTAGGCTGTAAGAGCACTGGGCAACGCCAGATGTTTCTTAGCTTCCCGAAGAGCTGGAAGCAAGATGCTTTGGGGCCTCTCATCCCCTTTGCAAACAAGGCCGACCTTTGGGCCAGGCAGCTCTAGGCCAATGGAGCACACCCAGAGCAGAAGTTCTACCTCAGCCAGATAAGGCCTGCCAAGAAACTGCGTTTCAAAGGCTTGGGTAAGAGATGTTCCCGGTACTCTGTTAGAGCACTGGGCAGAGCCATTTGTTTCTTAGCTTCCCAAAGAGCTGGAAGCAAGATGCTTTGGGGGCTCCCTGCCCCTTTGCCAACAAGGGCGACCTTTGGGCCTTTCAGCTCTAGGCCAATGGAGCACACCCAGAGCAGAAGTCCTACTTCAGCCAGATCAGGCCTGCCAAGGAACTGCGTTTCAGAGGCCTTTGTATGTGACGTTCCCGGTAGGCTGTGAGAGCACGGTGCAGAGCCAGTTGTTTCCTTGTTTCCCAAACAGCTGGAAGCAAGACGCTTTGGGGCCTCTCTGCCCCTTTGGAAACAAGGCAGCACGTTGGGTCTGGCAGCTCTAGGGCAATGGAGCACAACCAGAGCCGAAGTTCTACTTCTTCCAGATCAGGCCTGCCTAGACAGTGCGTTTCCCAGGCCTTGATAAGAGATGTTCTCTTAGGCTATAAGAGCACTGGGCACAGCCAGTTGTTTCTTAGCTTCCCAAGAGGTGGAAGCAAGATGCTTTGGGGCCTCTCTCCCCCTTTGGAAACAAGGCAGCCCTTTGGGCCTTTCAGCTCTAGGGCAATGGAGCACACCCAGAGCAGAAGTTCTACCTCAGCCAGATCAGGCCTGCCAAGAAACTGCTTTTCACAGGCCTTGGTAAGAGATGTTCCCGGTAGGCTGTAAGAGCACTGGGCAGAGCCAGCTGTTTCTTAGCTTCCCGAAGAGCTGGGAGCAAGATGCTTTGGGTCCACTCTCCGTCTTTGGAAACAAGGCAGCCCTTTGGGCCTGGCAGCTCTAGGGCAATGGAGCACACCCAGAGCAGAAGTTCTACTTCAGCCAGATCAGGCCTGCCAGGAAACTGCGTTTCATAGGCCTTGGTAAGAGATGTTCCCGGTAGGCTGTAAGAGCACTGGGCAGAGCCAGTTGTTTCTTACCTTCCTGAAAAGCTGGAAGCAAGATGCTTGGGACCCCTCTGCCCGTTTGGGAACAAGGCAGCCTTTTGGGTCGGGAAGCTCTAGGCCAATGGAGCACACGCAGAGCAGGAGTTCTACTTCAGCCTGATCAGGCCTGCAAAGAAACAGCGTTTGACAGGCCTTGGTAAGAGATGTTCGCGGTAGGTGTAAGAGCACTGGGCAGAGCCAGTTGTTTCTTAGCTTCGCAAAGACCGGGAAGCAAGATGCTTTGGGCCTCTCTGCCCCTTGGAAACAGGGCAGCACTTTGGGCCTGGCAGCTCTAGGGCAATGGAGCACACCCAGAGCCGGAGTTCTACTTCAGCCAGATGAGGCCTGCCAAGAAACTGCGTTTCACAGGCCTTTCAAAGACATGTTCCCGGTAGGCTGTAAGAGCACGGGGCAGAGCGAGTTGGTTCTTAGCTTCCCAGAGAGCTGGAAGCAAGATGCTTTGGGGCCTCTCTGCCCCTTTGGAAACAAGGCAGCACCTTGGGCCTGGCAGCTCTAGGGCAATGGAGCACACCCAGAGCAGAAGTTCTACTTCAGCCAAATCAGGCCTGCCAGGAAACGGCGTTTCACAGGCCTTGGTAAGAGATGTTCCCGGTAGGCTGTAAGAGCACTGGGCAACGCCAGATGTTTCTTAGCTTCCCGAAGAGCTGGAAGCAAGAAGCTTTGGTGCCACTCTCTCACTTTGGACTCAAGGCAGCCCTTTGGGGCAGGTAGCTCTAGGCCAGTGGAGCACACCCAGAGCAGAAGTTCTACTTGGGCCAGTTCAGGCCACCAACAAACTGCGTTTCACAGGCCTTGGTAAGAGATGTTCCCGGTAGGCTGTAAGAGCACTGGGCAACGCCAGATGTTTCTTAGCTTCCCGAAGAGCTGGAAGCAAGATGCTTTGGGGCCTCTCATCCCCTTTGCAAACAAGGCGGCCCTATGGGCCAGGCAGCTCTAGGCCAATGGAGCACACCCAGAGCAGAAGTTCTACTTCGGCCAGTTCAGGCCACCAACAAACTGCGTTTCACAGGCCTTGGTAAGAGATGTTCCCGGTAGGCTGTAAGAGCACTGGGCAACGCCAGATGTTTCTTAGCTTCCCGAAGAGCTGGAAGCAAGATGCTTTGGGGCCTCTCATCCCCTTTGCAAACAAGGCCGACCTTTGGGCCAGGCAGCTCTAGGCCAATGGAGCACACCCAGAGCAGAAGTTCTACCTCAGCCAGATAAGGCCTGCCAAGAAACTGCGTTTCAAAGGCTTGGGTAAGAGATGTTCCCGGTACTCTGTTAGAGCACTGGGCAGAGCCATTTGTTTCTTAGCTTCCCAAAGAGCTGGAAGCAAGATGCTTTGGGGGCTCCCTGCCCCTTTGCCAACAAGGGCGACCTTTGGGCCTTTCAGCTCTAGGCCAATGGAGCACACCCAGAGCAGAAGTCCTACTTCAGCCAGATCAGGCCTGCCAAGGAACTGCGTTTCAGAGGCCTTTGTATGTGACGTTCCCGGTAGGCTGTGAGAGCACGGTGCAGAGCCAGTTGTTTCCTTGTTTCCCAAACAGCTGGAAGCAAGACGCTTTGGGGCCTCTCTGCCCCTTTGGAAACAAGGCAGCACGTTGGGTCTGGCAGCTCTAGGGCAATGGAGCACAACCAGAGCCGAAGTTCTACTTCTTCCAGATCAGGCCTGCCTAGACAGTGCGTTTCCCAGGCCTTGATAAGAGATGTTCTCTTAGGCTATAAGAGCAGTGGGCACAGCCAGTTGTTTCTTAGCTTCCCAAGAGGTGGAAGCAAGATGCTTTGGGGCCTCTCTCCCCCTTTGGAAACAAGGCAGCCCTTTGGGCCTTTCAGCTCTAGGGCAATGGAGCACACCCAGAGCAGAAGTTCTACCTCAGCCAGATCAGGCCTGCCAAGAAACTGCTTTTCACAGGCCTTGGTAAGAGATGTTCCCGGTAGGCTGTAAGAGCACTGGGCAGAGCCAGCTGTTTCTTAGCTTCCCGAAGAGCTGGGAGCAAGATGCTTTGGGTCCACTCTCCGTCTTTGGAAACAAGGCAGCCCTTTGGGCCTGGCAGCTCTAGGGCAATGGAGCACACCCAGAGCAGAAGTTCTACTTCAGCCAGATCAGGCCTGCCAGGAAACTGCGTTTCACAGGCCTTGGTAAGAGATGTTCCCGGTAGGCTGTAAGAGCACTGGGCAGAGCCAGTTGTTTCTTACCTTCCTGAAAAGCTGGAAGCAAGATGCTTGGGACCCCTCTGCCCGTTTGGGAACAAGGCAGCCTTTTGGGTCGGGAAGCTCTAGGCCAATGGAGCACACGCAGAGCAGGAGTTCTACTTCAGCCTGATCAGGCCTGCAAAGAAACAGCGTTTGACAGGCCTTGGTAAGAGATGTTCGCGGTAGGTGTAAGAGCACTGGGCAGAGCCAGTTGTTTCTTAGCTTCGCAAAGACCGGGAAGCAAGATGCTTTGGGCCTCTCTGCCCCTTGGAAACAGGGCAGCACTTTGGGCCTGGCAGCTCTAGGGCAATGGAGCACACCCAGAGCCGGAGTTCTACTTCAGCCAGATGAGGCCTGCCAAGAAACTGCGTTTCACAGGCCTTTCAAAGACATGTTCCCGGTAGGCTGTAAGAGCACGGGGCAGAGCGAGTTGGTTCTTAGCTTCCCAGAGAGCTGGAAGCAAGATGCTTTGGTGCCACTCTCTCACTTTGGACTCAAGGCAGCCCTTTGGGGCAGGTAGCTCTAGGCCAGTGGAGCACACCCAGAGCAGAAGTTCTACTTGGGCCAGTTCAGGCCACCAACAAACTGCGTTTCACAGGCCTTGGTAAGAGATGTTCCCGGTAGGCTGTAAGAGCACTGGGCAACGCCAGATGTTTCTTAGCTTCCCGAAGAGCTGGAAGCAAGATGCTTTGGGGCCTCTCATCCCCTTTGCAAACAAGGCGGCCCTATGGGCCAGGCAGCTCTAGGCCAATGGAGCACACCCAGAGCAGAAGTTCTACTTCGGCCAGTTCAGGCCACCAACAAACTGCGTTTCACAGGCCTTGGTAAGAGATGTTCCCGGTAGGCTGTAAGAGCACTGGGCAACGCCAGATGTTTCTTAGCTTCCCGAAGAGCTGGAAGCAAGATGCTTTGGGGCCTCTCATCCCCTTTGCAAACAAGGCCGACCTTTGGGCCAGGCAGCTCTAGGCCAATGGAGCACACCCAGAGCAGAAGTTCTACCTCAGCCAGATAAGGCCTGCCAAGAAACTGCGTTTCAAAGGCTTGGGTAAGAGATGTTCCCGGTACTCTGTTAGAGCACTGGGCAGAGCCATTTGTTTCTTAGCTTCCCAAAGAGCTGGAAGCAAGATGCTTTGGGGGCTCCCTGCCCCTTTGCCAACAAGGGCGACCTTTGGGCCTTTCAGCTCTAGGCCAATGGAGCACACCCAGAGCAGAAGTCCTACTTCAGCCAGATCAGGCCTGCCAAGGAACTGCGTTTCAGAGGCCTTTGTATGTGACGTTCCCGGTAGGCTGTGAGAGCACGGTGCAGAGCCAGTTGTTTCCTTGTTTCCCAAACAGCTGGAAGCAAGACGCTTTGGGGCCTCTCTGCCCCTTTGGAAACAAGGCAGCACGTTGGGTCTGGCAGCTCTAGGGCAATGGAGCACAACCAGAGCCGAAGTTCTACTTCTTCCAGATCAGGCCTGCCTAGACAGTGCGTTTCCCAGGCCTTGATAAGAGATGTTCTCTTAGGCTATAAGAGCAGTGGGCACAGCCAGTTGTTTCTTAGCTTCCCAAGAGGTGGAAGCAAGATGCTTTGGGGCCTCTCTCCCCCTTTGGAAACAAGGCAGCCCTTTGGGCCTTTCAGCTCTAGGGCAATGGAGCACACCCAGAGCAGAAGTTCTACCTCAGCCAGATCAGGCCTGCCAAGAAACTGCTTTTCACAGGCCTTGGTAAGAGATGTTCCCGGTAGGCTGTAAGAGCACTGGGCAGAGCCAGCTGTTTCTTAGCTTCCCGAAGAGCTGGGAGCAAGATGCTTTGGGTCCACTCTCCGTCTTTGGAAACAAGGCAGCCCTTTGGGCCTGGCAGCTCTAGGGCAATGGAGCACACCCAGAGCAGAAGTTCTACTTCAGCCAGATCAGGCCTGCCAGGAAACTGCGTTTCACAGGCCTTGGTAAGAGATGTTCCCGGTAGGCTGTAAGAGCACTGGGCAGAGCCAGTTGTTTCTTACCTTCCTGAAAAGCTGGAAGCAAGATGCTTGGGACCCCTCTGCCCGTTTGGGAACAAGGCAGCCTTTTGGGTCGGGAAGCTCTAGGCCAATGGAGCACACGCAGAGCAGGAGTTCTACTTCAGCCTGATCAGGCCTGCAAAGAAACAGCGTTTGACAGGCCTTGGTAAGAGATGTTCGCGGTAGGTGTAAGAGCACTGGGCAGAGCCAGTTGTTTCTTAGCTTCGCAAAGACCGGGAAGCAAGATGCTTTGGGCCTCTCTGCCCCTTGGAAACAGGGCAGCACTTTGGGCCTGGCAGCTCTAGGGCAATGGAGCACACCCAGAGCCGGAGTTCTACTTCAGCCAGATGAGGCCTGCCAAGAAACTGCGTTTCACAGGCCTATCAAAGACATGTTCCCGGTAGGCTGTAAGAGCACGGGGCAGAGCGAGTTGGTTCTTAGCTTCCCAGAGAGCTGGAAGCAAGATGCTTTGGGGCCTCTCTGCCCCTTTGGAAACAAGGCAGCACCTTGGGCCTGGCAGCTCTAGGGCAATGGAGCACACCCAGAGCAGAAGTTCTACTTCAGCCAAATCAGGCCTGCCAGGAAACGGCGTTTCACAGGCCTTGGTAAGAGATGTTCCCGGTAGGCTGTAAGAGCACTGGGCAACGCCAGATGTTTCTTAGCTTCCCGAAGAGCTGGAAGCAAGAAGCTTTGGTGCCACTCTCTCACTTTGGACTCAAGGCAGCCCTTTGGGGCAGGTAGCTCTAGGCCAGTGGAGCACACCCAGAGCAGAAGTTCTACTTGGGCCAGTTCAGGCCACCAACAAACTGCGTTTCACAGGCCTTGGTAAGAGATGTTCCCGGTAGGCTGTAAGAGCACTGGGCAACGCCAGATGTTTCTTAGCTTCCCGAAGAGCTGGAAGCAAGATGCTTTGGGGCCTCTCATCCCCTTTGCAAACAAGGCGGCCCTATGGGCCAGGCAGCTCTAGGCCAATGGAGCACACCCAGAGCAGAAGTTCTACTTGGGCCAGTTCAGGCCACCAACAAACTGCGTTTCACAGGCCTTGGTAAGAGATGTTCCCGGTAGGCTGTAAGAGCACTGGGCAACGCCAGATGTTTCTTAGCTTCCCGAAGAGCTGGAAGCAAGATGCTTTGGGGCCTCTCATCCCCTTTGCAAACAAGGCCGACCTTTGGGCCAGGCAGCTCTAGGCCAATGGAGCACACCCAGAGCAGAAGTTCTACCTCAGCCAGATAAGGCCTGCCAAGAAACTGCGTTTCAAAGGCTTTGGTAAGAGATGTTCCCGGAACTCTGTTAGAGCACTGGGCAGAGCCATTTGTTTCTTAGCTTCCCAAAGAGCTGGAAGCAAGATGCTTTGGGGGCTCCCTGCCCCTTTGCCAACAAGGGCGACCTTTGGGCCTTTCAGCTCTAGGCCAATGGAGCACACCCAGAGCAGAAGTCCTACTTCAGCCAGATCAGGCCTGCCAAGGAACTGCGTTTCAGAGGCCTTTGTATGTGACGTTCCCGGTAGGCTGTGAGAGCACGGTGCAGAGCCAGTTGTTTCCTTGTTTCCCAAACAGCTGGAAGCAAGACGCTTTGGGGCCTCTCTGCCCCTTTGGAAACAAGGCAGCACGTTGGGTCTGGCAGCTCTAGGGCAATGGAGCACAACCAGAGCCGAAGTTCTACTTCTTCCAGATCAGGCCTGCCTAGACAGTGCGTTTCCCAGGCCTTGATAAGAGATGTTCTCTTAGGCTATAAGAGCAGTGGGCACAGCCAGTTGTTTCTTAGCTTCCCAAGAGGTGGAAGCAAGATGCTTTGGGGCCTCTCTCCCCCTTTGGAAACAAGGCAGCCCTTTGGGCCTTTCAGCTCTAGGGCAATGGAGCACACCCAGAGCAGAAGTTCTACCTCAGCCAGATCAGGCCTGCCAAGAAACTGCTTTTCACAGGCCTTGGTAAGAGATGTTCCCGGTAGGCTGTAAGAGCACTGGGCAGAG
Source organism: Equus asinus (assembly GCF_041296235.1). NCBI lineage: Eukaryota > Metazoa > Chordata > Mammalia > Perissodactyla > Equidae > Equus > Equus asinus. Next base: position 4,609,313 of record NW_027225523.1, read on the forward strand.
CCAGCTGTTTCTTAGCTTCCCGAAGAGCTGGGAGCAAGATGCTTTGGGTCCACTCTCCGTCTTTGGAAACAAGGCAGCCCTTTGGGCCTGGCAGCTCTAGGGCAATGGAGCACACCCAGAGCAGAAGTTCTACTTCAGCCAGATCAGGCCTGCCAGGAAACTGCGTTTCACAGGCCTTGGTAAGAGATGTTCCCGGTAGGCTGTAAGAGCACTGGGCAGAGCCAGTTGTTTCTTACCTTCCTGAAAAGCTGGAAGCAAGATGCTTGGGACCCCTCTGCCCGTTTGGGAACAAGGCAGCCTTTTGGGTCGGGAAGCTCTAGGCCAATGGAGCACACGCAGAGCAGGAGTTCTACTTCAGCCTGATCAGGCCTGCAAAGAAACAGCGTTTGACAGGCCTTGGTAAGAGATGTTCGCGGTAGGGGTAAGAGCACTGGGCAGAGCCAGTTGTTTCTTAGCTTCGCAAAGACCGGGAAGCAAGATGCTTTGGGCCTCTCTGCCCCTTGGAAACAGGGCAGCACTTTGGGCCTGGCAGCTCTAGGGCAATGGAGCACACCCAGAGCCGGAGTTCTACTTCAGCCAGATGAGGCCTGCCAAGAAACTGCATTTCACAGGCCTTTCAAAGACATGTTCCCGGTAGGCTGTAAGAGCACGGGGCAGAGCGAGTTGGTTCTTAGCTTCCCAGAGAGCTGGAAGCAAGATGCTTTGGGGCCTCTCTGCCCCTTTGGAAACAAGGCAGCACCTTGGGCCTGGCAGCTCTAGGGCGATGGAGCACACCCAGAGCAGAAGTTCTACTTCAGCCAAATCAGGCCTGCCAGGAAACGGCGTTTCACAGTCCTTGGTAAGAGATGTTCCCGGTAGGCTGTAAGAGCACTGGGCAACGCCAGATGTTTCCTGGCTTCCCGAAGAGCTGGAAGCAAGAAGCTTTGGTGCCACTCTCTCACTTTGGACTCAAGGCAGCCCTTTGGGGCAGGTAGCTCTAGGCCAGTGGAGCACACCCAGAGCAGAAGTTCTACTTCAGCCAGTTCAGGCCACCAACAAACTGCGTTTCACAGGCCTTGGTAAGAGATGTTCCCGGTAGGCTGTAAGAGCACTGGGCAACGCCAGATGTTTCTTAGCTTCCCGAAGAGCTGGAAGCAAGATGCTTTGGGGCCTCTCATCCCCTTTGCAAACAAGGCCGACCTTTGGGCCAGGCAGCTCTAGGCCAATGGAGCACACCCAGAGCAGAAGTTCTACCTCAGCCAGATAAGGCCTGCCAAGAAACTGCGTTTCAAAGGCTTTGGTAAGAGATGTTCCCGCTACTCTGTTAGAGCACTGGGCAGAGCCATTTGTTTCTTAGCTTCCCAAAGAGCTGGAAGCAAGATGCTTTGGGGGCTCCCTGCCCCTTTGCCAACAAGGGCGACCTTTGGGCCTTTCAGCTCTAGGCCAATGGAGCACACCCAGAGCAGAAGTCCTACTTCAGCCAGATCAGGCCTGCCAAGGAACTGCGTTTCAGAGGCCTTTGTATGTGACGTTCCCGGTAGGCTGTGAGAGCACGGTGCAGAGCCAGTTGTTTCCTTGTTTCCCAAACAGCTGGAAGCAAGACGCTTTGGGGCCTCTCTGCCCCTTTGGAAACAAGGCAGCACGTTGGGTCTGGCAGCTCTAGGGCAATGGAGCACAACCAGAGCCGAAGTTCTACTTCTTCCAGATCAGGCCTGCCTAGACAGTGCGTTTCCCAGGCCTTGATAAGAGATGTTCTCTTAGGCTATAAGAGCACTGGGCACAGCCAGTTGTTTCTTAGCTTCCCAAGAGGTGGAAGCAAGATGCTTTGGGGCCTCTCTCCCCCTTTGGAAACAAGGCAGCCCTTTGGGCCTTTCAGCTCTAGGGCAATGGAGCACACCCAGAGCAGAAGTTCTACCTCAGCCAGATCAGGCCTGCCAAGAAACTGCTTTTCACAGGCCTTCGTAAGAGGTGTTCCCGGAAGGCTGTAAGAGTACCTGGCAGAGCGAGTTGTTTCTTAGCTTCAAAAACAGCTGGAAGCAACATGATTTGGGGCCTCTCTCCCCCTTTGGAAACAAAGCAGCCTTTGTGCCTGGCAGCTCTAGGCCAAAGTAGCACACCCAGAGCACAAGTTCTACCTCAGCCAGATAAGGCCTGTCAAGAAGCTGCGTTTCACAGGCCTTTGTATGTGACGTTCCCGGTTGGCTTTGAGAGCACTGTGCAGAGCCAGTTGTTTTAGCTTCCCAGAGAGCAGGAAGCAAGATGCTTTGGGGCCTCTCTCACACTTTGGAAATAAAGGCAGCCCTTTGGGCCTGGCAGCCCTAGGCCAATGGAGTACACCCAGAGCAGAAGTTCTACCTCAGCCAGATCAGGCCTTCCAAGAAACTGCGTCTCACAGGCCTTTCTCTGTCACGTTGCCGGTAGGCTGTGAGAGCACTGTGCAGAGCCAGTTGTTTCTTAGCTTCCCAAAGATTTGGAAGCAAGATGCTTTGGGGACTCTCAGCCCCTTTGGAAACAAGGCGGCCCTTTGGGCCTGGCAGCTCTAGGCCAAAGTAGCACGCCCAGAGCAGGAGTTCTACTTCAGCCAGATCAGGCCTGCCAAGAAACTGCGTTTCACAGGCCTTGGTAAGAGATGTTCCCGGTAGGCTGTGAGAGCACTGTGGAGAGCCAGTTGCTTTAGCTTCCCACAGAGCTGGAAGCAAGATGCCTTGGGGCCTCTCTCTCCCTTTGGACACAAGGCAGCCGTTTGGGCCTGGCAGCTCTAGGCCAATGGAGCACACCCACAGCAGAAGTTCTACTTCAGGCAGATCAGTCCTGCCCAGAAACTGCGTTTCACAGCCCTTGGTAAGAGATGTTCACGGTAGGCTGTGAGAGCACTGGGCAGAACCAGTTGTTTTTTAGCTTCCCAAAGTGCTGGAGGCAAGATGCTTTGGGGCCTCTCTCACCCTTTGGAAACAAGGCAGCCCTTAGGTCCTGGTAGCTCTAGGCCTATGTAGCACAACCAGAACAGAAGTTCTACTTCAGCCAGGTCAGGCCTGCCAAGAAACTGCGTTTCACAGGCCTTTCAAACACATGTTCTCTTAGGCTGTAAGAGCACTGGGCAGAGCCAGCTGTTTCTTAGCTTCCCGAAGAGCTGGGAGCAAGATGCTTTGGGTCCACTCTCCGTCTTTGGAAACAAGGCAGCCCTTTGAGCCTGGCAGCTCTAGGGCAATGGAGCACACCCAGAGCAGAAGTTCTACTTCAGCCAGATCAGGCCTGCCAGGAAACTGCGTTTCACAGGCCTTGGTAAGAGATGTTCCCGGTAGGCTCTAAGAGCACTGGGCAGAGCCAGTTGTTTCTTACCTTCCTGAAAAGCTGGAAGCAAGATGCTTGGGACCCCTCTGCCCGTTTGGGAACAAGGCAGCCTTTTGGGTCGGGAAGCTCTAGGCCAATGGAGCACACGCAGAGCAGGAGTTCTACTTCAGCCTGATCAGGCCTGCAAAGAAACAGCGTTTGACAGGCCTTGGTAAGAGATGTTCGCGGTAGGTGTAAGAGCACTGGGCAGAGCCAGTTGTTTCTTAGCTTCGCAAAGACCGGGAAGCAAGATGCTTTGGGCCTCTCTGCCCCTTGGAAACAGGGCAGCACTTGGGGCCTGGCAGCTCTAGGGCAATGGAGCACACCCAGAGCCGGAGTTCTACTTCAGCCAGATGAGGCCTGCCAAGAAACTGCGTTTCACAGGCCTTTCAAAGACATGTTCCCGGTAGGCTGTAAGAGCACGGGGCAGAGCGAGTTGGTTCTTAGCTTCCCAGAGAGCTGGAAGCAAGATGCTTTGGGGCCTCTCTGCCCCTTTGGAAACAAGGCAGCACCTTGGGCCTGGCAGCTCTAGGGCAATGGAGCACACCCAGAGCAGAAGTTCTACTTCAGCCAAATCAGGCCTGCCAGGAAACGGCGTTTCACAGGCCTTGGTAAGAGATGTTCCCGGTAGGCTGTAAGAGCACTGGGCAACGCCAGATGTTTCTTAGCTTCCCGAAGAGCTGGAAGCAAGAAGCTCTGGTGCCACTCTCTCACTTTGGACTCAAGGCAGCCCTTTGGGGCAGGTAGCTCTAGGCCAGTGGAGCACACCCAGAGCAGAAGTTCTACTTGGGCCAGTTCAGGCCACCAACAAACTGCGTTTCACAGGCCTTGGTAAGAGATGTTCCCGGTAGGCTGTAAGAGCACTGGGCAACGCCAGATGTTTCTTAGCTTCCCGAAGAGCTGGAAGCAAGATGCTTTGGGGCCTCTCTGCCCCTTTGCAAACAAGGCGGCCCTATGGGCCAGGCAGCTCTAGGCCAATGGAGCACACCCAGAGCAGAAGTTCTACTTCGGCCAGTTCAGGCCACCAACAAACTGCGTTTCACAGGCCTTGGTAAGAGATGTTCCCGGTAGGCTGTAAGAGCACTGGGCAACGCCAGATGTTTCTTAGCTTCCCGAAGAGCTGGAAGCAAGATGCTTTGGGGCCTCTCATCCCCTTTGCAAACAAGGCCGACCTTTGGGCCAGGCAGCTCTAGGCCAATGGAGCACACCCAGAGCAGAAGTTCTACCTCAGCCAGATAAGGCCTGCCAAGAAACTGCGTTTCAAAGGCTTTGGTAAGAGATGTTCCCGGTACTCTGTTAGAGCACTGGGCAGAGCCATTTGTTTCTTAGCTTCCCAAAGAGCTGGAAGCAAGATGCTTTGGGGGCTCCCTGCCCCTTTGCCAACAAGGGCGACCTTTGGGCCTTTCAGCTCTAGGCCAATGGAGCACACCCAGAGCAGAAGTCCTACTTCAGCCAGATCAGGCCTGCCAAGGAACTGCGTTTCAGAGGCCTTTGTATGTGACGTTCCCGGTAGGCTGTGAGAGCACGGTGCAGAGCCAGTTGTTTCCTTGTTTCCCAAACAGCTGGAAGCAAGACGCTTTGGGGCCTCTCTGCCCCTTTGGAAACAAGGCAGCACGTTGGGTCTGGCAGCTCTAGGGCAATGGAGCACAACCAGAGCCGAAGTTCTACTTCTTCCAGATCAGGCCTGCCTAGACAGTGCGTTTCCCAGGCCTTGATAAGAGATGTTCTCTTAGGCTATAAGAGCACTGGGCACAGCCAGTTGTTTCTTAGCTTCCCAAGAGGTGGAAGCAAGATGCTTTGGGGCCTCTCTCCCCCTTTGGAAACAAGGCAGCCCTTTGGGCCTTTCAGCTCTAGGGCAATGGAGCACACCCAGAGCAGAAGTTCTACCTCAGCCAGATCAGGCCTGCCAAGAAACTGCTTTTCACAGGCCTTCGTAAGAGGTGTTCCCGGAAGGCTGTAAGAGTACCTGGCAGAGCGAGTTGTTTCTTAGCTTCAAAAACAGCTGGAAGCAACATGATTTGGGGCCTCTCTCCCCCTTTGGAAACAAAGCAGCCTTTGTGCCTGGCAGCTCTAGGCCAAAGTAGCACACCCAGAGCACAAGTTCTACCTCAGCCAGATAAGGCCTGTCAAGAAGCTGCGTTTCACAGGCCTTTGTATGTGACGTTCCCGGTTGGCTTTGAGAGCACTGTGCAGAGCCAGTTGTTTTAGCTTCCCAGAGAGCAGGAAGCAAGATGCTTTGGGGCCTCTCTCACACTTTGGAAATAAAGGCAGCCCTTTGGGCCTGGCAGCCCTAGGCCAATGGAGTACACCCAGAGCAGAAGTTCTACCTCAGCCAGATCAGGCCTTCCAAGAAACTGCGTCTCACAGGCCTTTCTCTGTCACGTTGCCAGTAGGCTGTGAGAGCACTGTGCAGAGCCAGTTGTTTCTTAGCTTCCCAAAGATTTGGAAGCAAGATGCTTTGGGGACTCTCAGCCCCTTTGGAAACAAGGCGGCCCTTTGGGCCTGGCAGCTCTAGGCCAAAGTAGCACGCCCAGAGCAGGAGTTCTACTTCAGCCAGATCAGGCCTGCCAAGAAACTGCGTTTCACAGGCCTTGGTAAGAGATGTTCCCGGTAGGCTGTGAGAGCACTGTGGAGAGCCAGTTGCTTTAGCTTCCCACAGAGCTGGAAGCAAGATGCCTTGGGGCCTCTCTCTCCCTTTGGACACAAGGCAGCCGTTTGGGCCTGGCAGCTCTAGGCCAATGGAGCACACCCACAGCAGAAGTTCTACTTCAGGCAGATCAGTCCTGCCCAGAAACTGCATTTCACAGCCCTTGGTAAGAGATGTTCACGGTAGGCTGTGAGAGCACTGGGCAGAACCAGTTGTTTTTTAGCTTCCCAAAGTGCTGGAGGCAAGATGCTTTGGGGCCTCTCTCACCCTTTGGAAACAAGGCAGCCCTTAGGTCCTGGTAGCTCTAGGCCTATGTAGCACAACCAGAACAGAAGTTCTACTTCAGCCAGGTCAGGCCTGCCAAGAAACTGCGTTTCACAGGCCTTTCAAAGACATGTTCTCTTAGGCTGTAAGAGCACTGGGCAGAGCCAGCTGTTTCTTAGCTTCCCGAAGAGCTGGGAGCAAGATGCTTTGGGTCCACTCTCCGTCTTTGGAAACAAGGCAGCCCTTTGGGCCTGGCAGCTCTAGGGCAATGGAGCACACCCAGAGCAGAAGTTCTACTTCAGCCAGATCAGGCCTGCCAGGAAACTGCGTTTCACAGGCCTTGGTAAGAGATGTTCCCGGTAGGCTGTAAGAGCACTGGGCAGAGCCAGTTGTTTCTTACCTTCCTGAAAAGCTGGAAGCAAGATGCTTGAGACCCCTCTGCCCGTTTGGGAACAAGGCAGCCTTTTGGGTCGGGAAGCTCTAGGCCAATGGAGCACACGCAGAGCAGGAGTTCTACTTCAGCCTGATCAGGCCTGCAAAGAAACAGCGTTTGACAGGCCTTGGTAAGAGATGTTCGCGGTAGGTGTAAGAGCACTGGGCAGAGCCAGTTGTTTCTTAGCTTCGCAAAGACCGGGAAGCAAGATGCTTTGGGCCTCTCTGCCCCTTGGAAACAGGGCAGCACTTGGGGCCTGGCAGCTCTAGGGCAATGGAGCACACCCAGAGCCGGAGTTCTACTTCAGCCAGATGAGGCCTGCCAAGAAACTGCGTTTCACAGGCCTTTCAAAGACATGTTCCCGGTAGGCTGTAAGAGCACGGGCCAGAGCGAGTTGGTTCTTAGCTTCCCAGAGAGCTGGAAGCAAGATGCTTTGGGGCCTCTCTGCCCCTTTGGAAACAAGGCAGCACCTTGGGCCTGGCAGCTCTAGGGCAATGGAGCACACCCAGAGCAGAAGTTCTACATTAGCCAAATCAGGCCTGCCAGGAAACGGCGTTTCACAGGCCTTGGTAAGAGATGTTCCCGGTAGGCTGTAAGAGCACTGGGCAACGCCAGATGTTTCTTAGCTTCCCGAAGAGCTGGAAGCGAGAAGCTTTGGTGCCACTCTCTCACTTTGGACTCAAGGCAGCCCTTTGGGGCAGGTAGCTCTAGGCCAGTGGAGCACACCCAGAGCAGAAGTTCTACTTGGGCCAGTTCAGGCCACCAACAAACTGCGTTTCACAGGCATTGGTAAGAGATGTTCCCGGTAGGCTGTAAGAGCACTGGGCAACGCCAGATGTTTCTTAGCTTCCTGAAGAGCTGGAAGCAAGATGCTTTGGGGCCTCTGATCCCCATTGCAAACAAGGCGGCCCTTTGGGCCAGGCAGCTCTAGGCCAATGGAGCACACCCAGAGCAGAAGTTCTACTTCAGCTAGATCAGGCCACCAACAAAGTGCGTTTCACAGGCCTTCGTAAGAGATTTTCTCTTAGGCTGTAAGAGCACTGGGCAGAGCCAGTTGTTTCTTAGCTTCCCAAAGAGCTGGAAGCAAGATGCTTTGGGGGCTCCCTGCCCCTTTGCCAACAAGGGCGACCTTTGGGCCTTTCAGCTCTAGCCCAATGGAGCACACCCAGAGCAGAAGTCCTACTTCAGCCAGATCAGGCCTGCCAAGGAACTGCGTTTCAGAGGCCTTTGTATGTGACGTTCCCGGTAGGCTGTGAGAGCACGGTGCAGAGCCAGTTGTTTCCTTGTTTCCCAAACAGCTGGAAGCAAGACGCTTTGGGGCCTCTCTGCCCCTTTGGAAACAAGGCAGCACGTTGGGTCTGGCAGCTCTAGGGCAATGGAGCACAACCAGAGCCGAAGTTCTACTTCTTCCAGATCAGGCCTGCCTAGACAGTGCGTTTCACAGGCCTTGATAAGAGATGTTCTCTTAGGCTATAAGAGCACTGGGCACAGCCAGTTGTTTCTTAGCTTCCCAAGAGGTGGAAGCAAGATGCTTTGGGGCCTCTCTCCCCCCCTTTGGAAACAAGGCAGCCCTTTGGGCCTTTCAGCTCTAGGGCAATGGAGCACACCCAGAGCAGAAGTTCTACCTCAGCCAGATCAGGCCTGCCAAGAAACTGCTTTTCACAGGCCTTCGTAAGAGGTGTTCCCGGAAGGCTGTAAGAGTACCTGGCAGAGCCAGTTGTTTCTTAGCTTCAAAAACAGCTGGAAGCAACATGATTTGGGGCCTCTCTCCCCCTTTGGAAACAAAGCAGCCTTTGTGCCTGGCAGCTCTAGGCCAAAGTAGCACACCCAGAGCACAAGTTCTACCTCAGCCAGATAAGGCCTGTCAAGAAGCTGCGTTTCACAGGCCTTTGTATGTGACGTTCCCGGTTGGCTTTGAGAGCACTGTGCAGAGCCAGTTGTTTTAGCTTCCCAGAGAGCAGGAAGCAAGATGCTTTGGGGCCTCTCTCACACTTTGGAAATAAAGGCAGCCCTTTGGGCCTGGCAGCCCTAGGCCAATGGAGTACACCCAGAGCAGAAGTTCTACCTCAGCCAGATCAGGCCTTCCAAGAAACTGCGTCTCACAGGCCTTTCTCTGTCACGTTGCCGGTAGGCTGTGAGAGCACTGTGCAGAGCCAGTTGTTTCTTAGCTTCCCAAAGATTTGGAAGCAAGATGCTTTGGGGACTCTCAGCCCCTTTGGAAACAAGGCGGCCCTTTGGGCCTGGCAGCTCTAGGCCAAAGTAGCACGCCCAGAGCAGGAGTTCTACTTCAGCCAGATCACGCCTGCCAAGAAACTGCGTTTCACAGGCCTTGGTAAGAGATGTTCCCGGTAGGCTGTGAGAGCACTGTGGAGAGCCAGTTGCTTTAGCTTCCCACAGAGCTGGAAGCAAGATGCTTTGGGTCCACTCTCCGTCTTTGGAAACAAGGCAGCCCTTTGGGCCTGGCAGCTCTAGGGCAATGGAGCACACCCAGAGCAGAAGTTCTACTTCAGCCAGATCAGGCCTGCCAGGAAACTGCGTTTCACAGGCCTTGGTAAGAGATGTTCCCGGTAGGCTGTAAGAGCACTGGGCAGAGCCAGTTGTTTCTTACCTTCCTGAAAAGCTGGAAGCAAGATGCTTGGGACCCCTCTGCCCGTTTGGGAACAAGGCAGCCTTTTGGGTCGGGAAGCTCTAGGCCAATGCAGCACACGCAGAGCAGGAGTTCTACTTCAGCCTGATCAGGCCTGCAAAGAAACAGCGTTTGACAGGCCTTGGTAAGAGATGTTCCCGGTAGGTGTAAGAGCACTGGGCAGAGCCAGTTGTTTCTTAGCTTCGCAAAGACCGGGAAGCAAGATGCTTTGGGCCTCTCTGCCCCTTGGAAACAGGGCAGCACTTGGGGCCTGGCAGCTCTAGGGCAATGGAGCACACCCAGAGCCGGAGTTCTACTTCAGCCAGATGAGGCCTGCCAAGAAACTGCGTTTCACAGGCCTTTCAAAGACATGTTCCCGGTAGGCTGTAAGAGCACGGGCCAGAGCGAGTTGGTTCTTAGCTTCCCAGAGAGCTGGAAGCAAGATGCTTTGGGGCCTCTCTGCCCCTTTGGAAACAAGGCAGCACCCTGGGCCTGGCAGCTCTAGGGCAATGGAGCACACCCAGAGCAGAAGTTCTACTTCAGCCAAATCAGGCCTGCCAGGAAACGGCGTTTCACAGGCCTTGGTAAGAGATGTTCCCGGTAGGCTGTAAGAGCACTGGGCAACGCCAGATGTTTCTTAGCTTCCCGAAGAGCTGGAAGCGAGAAGCTTTGGTGCCACTCTCTCACTTTGGACTCAAGGCAGCCCTTTGGGGCAGGTAGCTCTAGGCCAGTGGAGCACACCCAGAGCAGAAGTCCTACTTCAGCCAGATCAGGCCTGCCAAGGAACTGCGTTTCACAGGCCTTGGTAAGAGATGTTCCCGGTAGGCTGTAAGAGCACTGGGCAACGCCAGATGTTTCTTAGCTTCCCGAAGAGCTGGAAGCAAGACGCTTTGGGGCCTCTCTGCCCCTTTGGAAACAAGGCAGCACGTTGGGTCTGGCAGCTCTAGGGCAATGGAGCACAACCAGAGCCGAAGTTCTACTTCTTCCAGATCAGGCCTGCCTAGACAGTGCGTTTCACAGGCCTTGATAAGAGATGTTCTCTTAGGCTATAAGAGCACTGGGCACAGCCTGTTGTTTCTTAGCTTCCCAAGAGGTGGAAGCAAGATGCTTTGGGGCCTCTCTCCCCCTTTGGAAACAAGGCAGCCCTTTGGGCCTTTCATCTCTAGGGCAATGGAGCACACCCAGAGCAGAAGTTCTACCTCAGCCAGATCAGGCCTGCCAAGAAACTGCTTTTCACAGGCCTTCGTAAGAGGTGTTCCCGGAAGGCTGTTAGAGTACCTGGCAGAGCGAGTTGTTTCTTAGCTTCAAAAACAGCTGGAAGCAACATGATTTGGGGCCTCTCTCCCCCTTTGGAAACAAAGCAGCCTTTGTGCCTGGCAGCTCTAGGCCAAAGTAGCACACCCAGAGCACAAGTTCTACCTCAGCCAGATAAGGGCTGTCAAGAAGCTGCGTTTCACAGGCCTTTGTATGTGACGTTCCCGGTTGGCTTTGAGAGCACTGTGCAGAGCCAGTTGTTTTAGCTTCCCAGAGAGCAGGAAGCAAGATGCTTTGGGGCCTCTCTCACACTTTGGAAATAAAGGCAGCCCTTTGGGCCTGGCAGCCCTAGGCCAATGGAGTACACCCAGAGCAGAAGTTCTACCTCAGCCAGATCAGGCCTTCCAAGAAACTGCGTCTCACAGGCCTTTCTCTGTCACGTTGCCGGTAGGCTGTGAGAGCACTGTGCAGAGCCAGTTGTTTCTTAGCTTCCCAAAGATTTGGAAGCAAGATGCTTTGTGGACTCTCAGCCCCTTTGGAAACAAGGCGGCCCTTTGGGCCTGGCAGCTCTAGGCCAAAGTAGCACGCCCAGAGCAGGAGTTCTACTTCAGCCAGATCAGGCCTGCCAGGAAACTGCGTTTCACAGGCCTTGGTAAGAGATGTTCCCGGTAGGCTGTGAGAGCACTGTGGAGAGCCAGTTGCTTTAGCTTCCCACAGAGCTGGAAGCAAGATGCTTTGGGGCCTCTCTCTCCCTTTGGACACAAGGCAGCCGTTTGGGCCTGGCAGCTCTAGGCCAATGGAGCACACCCACAGCAGAAGTTCTACTTCAGGCAGATCAGTCCTGCCCAGAAACTGCGTTTCACAGCCCTTGGTAAGAGATGTTCACGGTAGGCTGTGAGAGCACTGGGCAGAACCAGTTGTTTTTTAGATTCCCAAAGTGCTGGAGGCAAGATGCTTTGGGGCCTCTCTCACCCTTTGGAAACAAGGCAGCCCTTAGGTCCTGGTAGCTCTAGGCCTATGTAGCACAACCAGAACAGAAGTTCTACTTCAGCCAGGTCAGGCCTGCCAAGAAACTGCGTTTCACAGGCCTTTCAAAGAGATGTTCTCTTAGGCTGTAAGAGCACTGGGCAGAGCCAGCTGTTTCTTAGCTTCCCAAAGAGCTGGGAGCAAGATGCTTTGGGTCCACTCTCCGTCTTTGGAAACAAGGCAGCCCTTTGGGCCTGGCAGCTCTAGGGCAATGGAGCACACCCAGAGCAGAAGTTCTACTTCAGCCAGATCAGGCCTGCCAGGAAACTGCGTTTCACAGGCCTTGGTAAGAGATGTTCCCGGTAGGCTGTAAGAGCACTGGGCAGAGCCAGTTGTTTCTTACCTTCCTGAAAAGCTGGAAGCAAGATGCTTGGGACCCCTCTGCCCGTTTGGGAACAAGGCAGCCTTTTGGGTCAGGAAGCTCTAGGCCAATGGAGCACACGCAGAGCAGGAGTTCTACTTCAGCCTGATCAGGCCTGCAAAGAAACAGCGTTTGACAGGCCTTGGTAAGAGATGTTCCCGGTAGGTGTAAGAGCACTGGGCAGAGCCAGTTGTTTCTTAGCTTCGCAAAGACCGGGAAGCAAGATGCTTTGGGCCTCTCTGCCCCTTGGAAACAGGGCAGCACTTGGGGCCTGGCAGCTCTAGGGCAATGGAGCACACCCAGAGCCGGAGTTCTACTTCAGCCAGATGAGGCCTGCCAAGAAACTGCGTTTCACAGGCCTTTCAAAGACATGTTCCCGGTAGGCTGTAAGAGCACGGGCCAGAGCGAGTTGGTTCTTAGCTTCCCAGAGAGCTGGAAGCAAGATGCTTTGGGGCCTCTCTGCCCCTTTGGAAACAAGGCAGCACCTTGGGCCTGGCAGCTCTAGGGCAATGGAGCACACCCAGAGCAGAAGTTCTACATTAGCCAAATCAGGCCTGCCAGGAAACGGCGTTTCACAGGCCTTGGTAAGAGATGTTCCCGGTAGGCTGTAAGAGCACTGGGCAACGCCAGATGTTTCTTAGCTTCCCGAAGAGCTGGAAGCGAGAAGCTTTGGTGCCACTCTCTCACTTTGGACTCAAGGCAGCCCTTTGGGGCAGGTAGCTCTAGGCCAGTGGAGCACACCCAGAGCAGAAGTTCTACTTCGGCCAGTTCAGGCCACCAACAAACTGCGTTTCACAGGCCTTGGTAAGAGATGTTCCCGGTAGGCTGTAAGAGCACTGGGCAACGCCAGATGTTTCTTAGCTTCCCGAAGAGCTGGAAGCAAGATGCTTTGGGGCCTCTGATCCCCATTGCAAACAAGGCGGCCCTTTGGGCCAGGCAGCTCTAGGCCAATGGAGCACACCCAGAGCAGAAGTTCTACTTCAGCTAGATCAGGCCACCAACAAAGTGCGTTTCACAGGCCTTCGTAAGAGATTTTCTCTTAGGCTGTAAGAGCACTGGGCAGAGCCAGTTGTTTCTTAGCTTCCCAAAGAGCTGGAAGCAAGATGCTTTGGGGGCTCCCTGCCCCTTTGCCAACAAGGGCGACCTTTGGGCCTTTCAGCTCTAGCCCAATGGAGCACACCCAGAGCAGAAGTCCTACTTCAGCCAGATCAGGCCTGCCAAGGAACTGCGTTTCAGAGGCCTTTGTATGTGACGTTCCCGGTAGGCTGTGAGAGCACGGTGCAGAGCCAGTTGTTTCCTTGTTTCCCAAACAGCTGGAAGCAAGACGCTTTGGGGCCTCTCTGCCCCTTTGGAAACAAGGCAGCACGTTGGGTCTGGCAGCTCTAGGGCAATGGAGCACAACCAGAGCCGAAGTTCTACTTCTTCCAGATCAGGCCTGCCTAGACAGTGCGTTTCACAGGCCTTGATAAGAGATGTTCTCTTAGGCTATAAGAGCACTGGGCACAGCCAGTTGTTTCTTAGCTTCCCAAGAGGTGGAAGCAAGATGCTTTGGGGCCTCTCTCCCCCCCTTTGGAAACAAGGCAGCCCTTTGGGCCTTTCAGCTCTAGGGCAATGGAGCACACCCAGAGCAGAAGTTCTACCTCAGCCAGATCAGGCCTGCCAAGAAACTGCTTTTCACAGGCCTTCGTAAGAGGTGTTCCCGGAAGGCTGTAAGAGTACCTGGCAGAGCGAGTTGTTTCTTAGCTTCAAAAACAGCTGGAAGCAACATGATTTGGGGCCTCTCTCCCCCTTTGGAAACAAAGCAGCCTTTGTGCCTGGCAGCTCTAGGCCAAAGTAGCACACCCAGAGCACAAGTTCTACCTCAGCCAGATAAGGCCTGTCAAGAAGCTGCGTTTCACAGGCCTTTGTATGTGACGTTCCCGGTTGGCTTTGAGAGCACTGTGCAGAGCCAGTTGTTTTAGCTTCCCAGAGAGCAGGAAGCAAGATGCTTTGGGGCCTCTCTCACACTTTGGAAATAAAGGCAGCCCTTTGGGCCTGGCAGCCCTAGGCCAATGGAGTACACCCAGAGCAGAAGTTCTACCTCAGCCAGATCAGGCCTTCCAAGAAACTGCGTCTCACAGGCCTTTCTCTGTCACGTTGCCGGTAGGCTGTGAGAGCACTGTGCAGAGCCAGTTGTTTCTTAGCTTCCCAAAGATTTGGAAGCAAGATGCTTTGGGGACTCTCAGCCCCTTTGGAAACAAGGCGGCCCTTTGGGCCTGGCAGCTCTAGGCCAAAGTAGCACGCCCAGAGCAGGAGTTCTACTTCAGCCAGATCAGGCCTGCCAAGAAACTGCGTTTCACAGGCCTTGGTAAGAGATGTTCCCGGTAGGCTGTGAGAGCACTGTGGAGAGCCAGTTGCTTTAGCTTCCCACAGAGCTGGAAGCAAGATGCTTTGGGTCCACTCTCCGTCTTTGGAAACAAGGCAGCCCTTTGGGCCTGGCAGCTCTAGGGCAATGGAGCACACCCAGAGCAGAAGTTCTACTTCAGCCAGATCAGGCCTGCCAGGAAACTGCGTTTCACAGGCCTTGGTAAGAGATGTTCCCGGTAGGCTGTAAGAGCACTGGGCAGAGCCAGTTGTTTCTTACCTTCCTGAAAAGCTGGAAGCAAGATGCTTGGGACCCCTCTGCCCGTTGGGGAACAAGGCAGCCTTTTGGGTCGGGAAGCTCTAGGCCAATGGAGCACACGCAGAGCAGGAGTTCTACTTCAGCCTGATCAGGCCTGCAAAGAAACAGCGTTTGACAGGCCTTGGTAAGAGATGTTCCCGGTAGGTGTAAGAGCACTGGGCAGAGCCAGTTGTTTCTTAGCTTCGCAAAGACCGGGAAGCAAGATGCTTTGGGCCTCTCTGCCCCTTGGAAACAGGGCAGCACTTGGGGCCTGGCAGCTCTAGGGCAATGGAGCACACCCAGAGCCGGAGTTCTACTTCAGCCAGATGAGGCCTGCCAAGAAACTGCGTTTCACAGGCCTTTCAAAGACATGTTCCCGGTAGGCTGTAAGAGCACGGGCCAGAGCGAGTTGGTTCTTAGCTTCCCAGAGAGCTGGAAGCAAGATGCTTTGGGGCCTCTCTGCCCCTTTGGAAACAAGGCAGCACCTTGGGCCTGGCAGCTCTAGGGCAATGGAGCACACCCAGAGCAGAAGTTCTACTTCAGCCAAATCAGGCCTGCCAGGAAACGGCGTTTCACAGGCCTTGGTAAGAGATGTTCCCGGTAGGCTGTAAGAGCACTGGGCAACGCCAGATGTTTCTTAGCTTCCCGAAGAGCTGGAAGCGAGAAGCTTTGGTGCCACTCTCTCACTTTGGACTCAAGGCAGCCCTTTGGGGCAGGTAGCTCTAGGCCAGTGGAGCACACCCAGAGCAGAAGTCCTACTTCAGCCAGATCAGGCCTGCCAAGGAACTGCGTTTCACAGGCCTTGGTAAGAGATGTTCCCGGTAGGCTGTAAGAGCACTGGGCAACGCCAGATGTTTCTTAGCTTCCCGAAGAGCTGGAAGCAAGACGCTTTGGGGCCTCTCTGCCCCTTTGGAAACAAGGCAGCACGTTGGGTCTGGCAGCTCTAGGGCAATGGAGCACAACCAGAGCCGAAGTTCTACTTCTTCCAGATCAGGCCTGCCTAGACAGTGCGTTTCACAGGCCTTGATAAGAGATGTTCTCTTAGGCTATAAGAGCACTGGGCACAGCCAGTTGTTTCTTAGCTTCCCAAGAGGTGGAAGCAAGATGCTTTGGGGCCTCTCTCCCCCTTTGGAAACAAGGCAGCCCTTTGGGCCTTTCATCTCTAGGGCAATGGAGCACACCCAGAGCAGAAGTTCTACCTCAGCCAGATCAGGCCTGCCAAGAAACTGCTTTTCACAGGCCTTCGTAAGAGGTGTTCCCGGAAGGCTGTTAGAGTACCTGGCAGAGCGAGTTGTTTCTTAGCTTCAAAAACAGCTGGAAGCAACATGATTTGGGGCCTCTCTCCCCCTTTGGAAACAAAGCAGCCTTTGTGCCTGGCAGCTCTAGGCCAAAGTAGCACACCCAGAGCACAAGTTCTACCTCAGCCAGATAAGGGCTGTCAAGAAGCTGCGTTTCACAGGCCTTTGTATGTGACGTTCCCGGTTGGCTTTGAGAGCACTGTGCAGAGCCAGTTGTTTTAGCTTCCCAGAGAGCAGGAAGCAAGATGCTTTGGGGCCTCTCTCACACTTTGGAAATAAAGGCAGCCCTTTGGGCCTGGCAGCCCTAGGCCAATGGAGTACACCCAGAGCAGAAGTTCTACCTCAGCCAGATCAGGCCTTCCAAGAAACTGCGTCTCACAGGCCTTTCTCTGTCACGTTGCCGGTAGGCTGTGAGAGCACTGTGCAGAGCCAGTTGTTTCTTAGCTTCCCAAAGATTTGGAAGCAAGATGCTTTGGGGACTCTCAGCCCCTTTGGAAACAAGGCGGCCCTTTGGGCCTGGCAGCTCTAGGCCAAAGTAGCACGCCCAGAGCAGGAGTTCTACTTCAGCCAGATCAGGCCTGCCAGGAAACTGCGTTTCACAGGCCTTGGTAAGAGATGTTCCCGGTAGGCTGTGAGAGCACTGTGGAGAGCCAGTTGCTTTAGCTTCCCACAGAGCTGGAAGCAAGATGCTTTGGGGCCTCTCTCTCCCTTTGGACACAAGGCAGCCGTTTGGGCCTGGCAGCTCTAGGCCAATGGAGCACACCCACAGCAGAAGTTCTACTTCAGGCAGATCAGTCCTGCCCAGAAACTGCGTTTCACAGCCCTTGGTAAGAGATGTTCACGGTAGGCTGTGAGAGCACTGGGCAGAACCAGTTGTTTTTTAGATTCCCAAAGTGCTGGAGGCAAGATGCTTTGGGGCCTCTCTCACCCTTTGGAAACAAGGCAGCCCTTAGGTCCTGGTAGCTCTAGGCCTATGTAGCACAACCAGAACAGAAGTTCTACTTCAGCCAGGTCAGGCCTGCCAAGAAACTGCGTTTCACAGGCCTTTCAAAGAGATGTTCTCTTAGGCTGTAAGAGCACTGGGCAGAGCCAGCTGTTTCTTAGCTTCCCAAAGAGCTGGGAGCAAGATGCTTTGGGTCCACTCTCCGTCTTTGGAAACAAGGCAGCCCTTTGGGCCTGGCAGCTCTAGGGCAATGGAGCACACCCAGAGCAGAAGTTCTACTTCAGCCAGATCAGGCCTGCCAGGAAACTGCGTTTCACAGGCCTTGGTAAGAGATGTTCCCGGTAGGCTGTAAGAGCACTGGGCAGAGCCAGTTGTTTCTTACCTTCCTGAAAAGCTGGAAGCAAGATGCTTGGGACCCCTCTGCCCGTTTGGGAACAAGGCAGCCTTTTGGGTCAGGAAGCTCTAGGCCAATGGAGCACACGCAGAGCAGGAGTTCTACTTCAGCCTGATCAGGCCTGCAAAGAAACAGCGTTTGACAGGCCTTGGTAAGAGATGTTCCCGGTAGGTGTAAGAGCACTGGGCAGAGCCAGTTGTTTCTTAGCTTCGCAAAGACCGGGAAGCAAGATGCTTTGGGCCTCTCTGCCCCTTGGAAACAGGGCAGCACTTGGGGCCTGGCAGCTCTAGGGCAATGGAGCACACCCAGAGCCGGAGTTCTACTTCAGCCAGATGAGGCCTGCCAAGAAACTGCGTTTCACAGGCCTTTCAAAGACATGTTCCCGGTAGGCTGTAAGAGCACGGGCCAGAGCGAGTTGGTTCTTAGCTTCCCAGAGAGCTGGAAGCAAGATGCTTTGGGGCCTCTCTGCCCCTTTGGAAACAAGGCAGCACCTTGGGCCTGGCAGCTCTAGGGCAATGGAGCACACCCAGAGCAGAAGTTCTACATTAGCCAAATCAGGCCTGCCAGGAAACGGCGTTTCACAGGCCTTGGTAAGAGATGTTCCCGGTAGGCTGTAAGAGCACTGGGCAACGCCAGATGTTTCTTAGCTTCCCGAAGAGCTGGAAGCGAGAAGCTTTGGTGCCACTCTCTCACTTTGGACTCAAGGCAGCCCTTTGGGGCAGGTAGCTCTAGGCCAGTGGAGCACACCCAGAGCAGAAGTTCTACTTCGGCCAGTTCAGGCCACCAACAAACTGCGTTTCACAGGCCTTGGTAAGAGATGTTCCCGGTAGGCTGTAAGAGCACTGGGCAACGCCAGATGTTTCTTAGCTTCCCGAAGAGCTGGAAGCAAGATGCTTTGGGGCCTCTGATCCCCATTGCAAACAAGGCGGCCCTTTGGGCCAGGCAGCTCTAGGCCAATGGAGCACACCCAGAGCAGAAGTTCTACTTCAGCTAGATCAGGCCACCAACAAAGTGCGTTTCACAGGCCTTCGTAAGAGATTTTCTCTTAGGCTGTAAGAGCACTGGGCAGAGCCAGTTGTTTCTTAGCTTCCCAAAGAGCTGGAAGCAAGATGCTTTGGGGGCTCCCTGCCCCTTTGCCAACAAGGGCGACCTTTGGGCCTTTCAGCTCTAGCCCAATGGAGCACACCCAGAGCAGAAGTCCTACTTCAGCCAGATCAGGCCTGCCAAGGAACTGCGTTTCAGAGGCCTTTGTATGTGACGTTCCCGGTAGGCTGTGAGAGCACGGTGCAGAGCCAGTTGTTTCCTTGTTTCCCAAACAGCTGGAAGCAAGACGCTTTGGGGCCTCTCTGCCCCTTTGGAAACAAGGCAGCACGTTGGGTCTGGCAGCTCTAGGGCAATGGAGCACAACCAGAGCCGAAGTTCTACTTCTTCCAGATCAGGCCTGCCTAGACAGTGCGTTTCACAGGCCTTGATAAGAGATGTTCTCTTAGGCTATAAGAGCACTGGGCACAGCCAGTTGTTTCTTAGCTTCCCAAGAGGTGGAAGCAAGATGCTTTGGGGCCTCTCTCCCCCCCTTTGGAAACAAGGCAGCCCTTTGGGCCTTTCAGCTCTAGGGCAATGGAGCACACCCAGAGCAGAAGTTCTACCTCAGCCAGATCAGGCCTGCCAAGAAACTGCTTTTCACAGGCCTTCGTAAGAGGTGTTCCCGGAAGGCTGTAAGAGTACCTGGCAGAGCGAGTTGTTTCTTAGCTTCAAAAACAGCTGGAAGCAACATGATTTGGGGCCTCTCTCCCCCTTTGGAAACAAAGCAGCCTTTGTGCCTGGCAGCTCTAGGCCAAAGTAGCACACCCAGAGCACAAGTTCTACCTCAGCCAGATAAGGCCTGTCAAGAAGCTGCGTTTCACAGGCCTTTGTATGTGACGTTCCCGGTTGGCTTTGAGAGCACTGTGCAGAGCCAGTTGTTTTAGCTTCCCAGAGAGCAGGAAGCAAGATGCTTTGGGGCCTCTCTCACACTTTGGAAATAAAGGCAGCCCTTTGGGCCTGGCAGCCCTAGGCCAATGGAGTACACCCAGAGCAGAAGTTCTACCTCAGCCAGATCAGGCCTTCCAAGAAACTGCGTCTCACAGGCCTTTCTCTGTCACGTTGCCGGTAGGCTGTGAGAGCACTGTGCAGAGCCAGTTGTTTCTTAGCTTCCCAAAGATTTGGAAGCAAGATGCTTTGGGGACTCTCAGCCCCTTTGGAAACAAGGCGGCCCTTTGGGCCTGGCAGCTCTAGGCCAAAGTAGCACGCCCAGAGCAGGAGTTCTACTTCAGCCAGATCAGGCCTGCCAAGAAACTGCGTTTCACAGGCCTTGGTAAGAGATGTTCCCGGTAGGCTGTGAGAGCACTGTGGAGAGCCAGTTGCTTTAGCTTCCCACAGAGCTGGAAGCAAGATGCCTTGGGGCCTCTCTCTCCCTTTGGACACAAGGCAGCCGTTTGGGCCTGGCAGCTCTAGGCCAATGGAGCACACCCACAGCAGAAGTTCTACTTCAGGCAGATCAGTCCTGCCCAGAAACTGCATTTCACAGCCCTTGGTAAGAGATGTTCACGGTAGGCTGTGAGAGCACTGGGCAGAACCAGTTGTTTTTTAGCTTCCCAAAGTGCTGGAGGCAAGATGCTTTGGGGCCTCTCTCACCCTTTGGAAACAAGGCAGCCCTTAGGTCCTGGTAGCTCTAGGCCTATGTAGCACAACCAGAACAGAAGTTCTACTTCAGCCAGGTCAGGCCTGCCAAGAAACTGCGTTTCACAGGCCTTTCAAAGACATGTTCTCTTAGGCTGTAAGAGCACTGGGCAGAGCCAGCTGTTTCTTAGCTTCCCGAAGAGCTGGGAGCAAGATGCTTTGGGTCCACTCTCCGTCTTTGGAAACAAGGCAGCCCTTTGGGCCTGGCAGCTCTAGGGCAATGGAGCACACCCAGAGCAGAAGTTCTACTTCAGCCAGATCAGGCCTGCCAGGAAACTGCGTTTCACAGGCCTTGGTAAGAGATGTTCCCGGTAGGCTGTAAGAGCACTGGGCAGAGCCAGTTGCTTTAGCTTCCCACAGAGCTGGAAGCAAGATGCTTTGGGTCCACTCTCCGTCTTTGGAAACAAGGCAGCCCTTTGGGCCTGGCAGCTCTAGGGCAATGGAGCACACCCAGAGCAGAAGTTCTACTTCAGCCAGATCAGGCCTGCCAGGAAACTGCGTTTCACAGGCCTTGGTAAGAGATGTTCCCGGTAGGCTGTAAGAGCACTGGGCAGAGCCAGTTGTTTCTTACCTTCCTGAAAAGCTGGAAGCAAGATGCTTGGGACCCCTCTGCCCGTTGGGGAACAAGGCAGCCTTTTGGGTCGGGAAGCTCTAGGCCAATGGAGCACACGCAGAGCAGGAGTTCTACTTCAGCCTGATCAGGCCTGCAAAGAAACAGCGTTTGACAGGCCTTGGTAAGAGATGTTCCCGGTAGGTGTAAGAGCACTGGGCAGAGCCAGTTGTTTCTTAGCTTCGCAAAGACCGGGAAGCAAGATGCTTTGGGCCTCTCTGCCCCTTGGAAACAGGGCAGCACTTGGGGCCTGGCAGCTCTAGGGCAATGGAGCACACCCAGAGCCGGAGTTCTACTTCAGCCAGATGAGGCCTGCCAAGAAACTGCGTTTCACAGGCCTTTCAAAGACATGTTCCCGGTAGGCTGTAAGAGCACGGGCCAGAGCGAGTTGGTTCTTAGCTTCCCAGAGAGCTGGAAGCAAGATGCTTTGGGGCCTCTCTGCCCCTTTGGAAACAAGGCAGCACCTTGGGCCTGGCAGCTCTAGGGCAATGGAGCACACCCAGAGCAGAAGTTCTACTTCAGCCAAATCAGGCCTGCCAGGAAACGGCGTTTCACAGGCCTTGGTAAGAGATGTTCCCGGTAGGCTGTAAGAGCACTGGGCAACGCCAGATGTTTCTTAGCTTCCCGAAGAGCTGGAAGCGAGAAGCTTTGGTGCCACTCTCTCACTTTGGACTCAAGGCAGCCCTTTGGGGCAGGTAGCTCTAGGCCAGTGGAGCACACCCAGAGCAGAAGTCCTACTTCAGCCAGATCAGGCCTGCCAAGGAACTGCGTTTCACAGGCCTTGGTAAGAGATGTTCCCGGTAGGCTGTAAGAGCACTGGGCAACGCCAGATGTTTCTTAGCTTCCCGAAGAGCTGGAAGCAAGACGCTTTGGGGCCTCTCTGCCCCTTTGGAAACAAGGCAGCACGTTGGGTCTGGCAGCTCTAGGGCAATGGAGCACAACCAGAGCCGAAGTTCTACTTCTTCCAGATCAGGCCTGCCTAGACAGTGCGTTTCACAGGCCTTGATAAGAGATGTTCTCTTAGGCTATAAGAGCACTGGGCACAGCCAGTTGTTTCTTAGCTTCCCAAGAGGTGGAAGCAAGATGCTTTGGGGCCTCTCTCCCCCTTTGGAAACAAGGCAGCCCTTTGGGCCTTTCATCTCTAGGGCAATGGAGCACACCCAGAGCAGAAGTTCTACCTCAGCCAGATCAGGCCTGCCAAGAAACTGCTTTTCACAGGCCTTCGTAAGAGGTGTTCCCGGAAGGCTGTTAGAGTACCTGGCAGAGCGAGTTGTTTCTTAGCTTCAAAAACAGCTGGAAGCAACATGATTTGGGGCCTCTCTCCCCCTTTGGAAACAAAGCAGCCTTTGTGCCTGGCAGCTCTAGGCCAAAGTAGCACACCCAGAGCACAAGTTCTACCTCAGCCAGATAAGGGCTGTCAAGAAGCTGCGTTTCACAGGCCTTTGTATGTGACGTTCCCGGTTGGCTTTGAGAGCACTGTGCAGAGCCAGTTGTTTTAGCTTCCCAGAGAGCAGGAAGCAAGATGCTTTGGGGCCTCTCTCACACTTTGGAAATAAAGGCAGCCCTTTGGGCCTGGCAGCCCTAGGCCAATGGAGTACACCCAGAGCAGAAGTTCTACCTCAGCCAGATCAGGCCTTCCAAGAAACTGCGTCTCACAGGCCTTTCTCTGTCACGTTGCCGGTAGGCTGTGAGAGCACTGTGCAGAGCCAGTTGTTTCTTAGCTTCCCAAAGATTTGGAAGCAAGATGCTTTGGGGACTCTCAGCCCCTTTGGAAACAAGGCGGCCCTTTGGGCCTGGCAGCTCTAGGCCAAAGTAGCACGCCCAGAGCAGGAGTTCTACTTCAGCCAGATCAGGCCTGCCAGGAAACTGCGTTTCACAGGCCTTGGTAAGAGATGTTCCCGGTAGGCTGTGAGAGCACTGTGGAGAGCCAGTTGCTTTAGCTTCCCACAGAGCTGGAAGCAAGATGCTTTGGGGCCTCTCTCTCCCTTTGGACACAAGGCAGCCGTTTGGGCCTGGCAGCTCTAGGCCAATGGAGCACACCCACAGCAGAAGTTCTACTTCAGGCAGATCAGTCCTGCCCAGAAACTGCGTTTCACAGCCCTTGGTAAGAGATGTTCACGGTAGGCTGTGAGAGCACTGGGCAGAACCAGTTGTTTTTTAGATTCCCAAAGTGCTGGAGGCAAGATGCTTTGGGGCCTCTCTCACCCTTTGGAAACAAGGCAGCCCTTAGGTCCTGGTAGCTCTAGGCCTATGTAGCACAACCAGAACAGAAGTTCTACTTCAGCCAGGTCAGGCCTGCCAAGAAACTGCGTTTCACAGGCCTTTCAAAGAGATGTTCTCTTAGGCTGTAAGAGCACTGGGCAGAGCCAGCTGTTTCTTAGCTTCCCAAAGAGCTGGGAGCAAGATGCTTTGGGTCCACTCTCCGTCTTTGGAAACAAGGCAGCCCTTTGGGCCTGGCAGCTCTAGGGCAATGGAGCACACCCAGAGCAGAAGTTCTACTTCAGCCAGATCAGGCCTGCCAGGAAACTGCGTTTCACAGGCCTTGGTAAGAGATGTTCCCGGTAGGCTGTAAGAGCACTGGGCAGAGCCAGTTGTTTCTTACCTTCCTGAAAAGCTGGAAGCAAGATGCTTGGGACCCCTCTGCCCGTTTGGGAACAAGGCAGCCTTTTGGGTCAGGAAGCTCTAGGCCAATGGAGCACACGCAGAGCAGGAGTTCTACTTCAGCCTGATCAGGCCTGCAAAGAAACAGCGTTTGACAGGCCTTGGTAAGAGATGTTCCCGGTAGGTGTAAGAGCACTGGGCAGAGCCAGTTGTTTCTTAGCTTCGCAAAGACCGGGAAGCAAGATGCTTTGGGCCTCTCTGCCCCTTGGAAACAGGGCAGCACTTGGGGCCTGGCAGCTCTAGGGCAATGGAGCACACCCAGAGCCGGAGTTCTACTTCAGCCAGATGAGGCCTGCCAAGAAACTGCGTTTCACAGGCCTTTCAAAGACATGTTCCCGGTAGGCTGTAAGAGCACGGGCCAGAGCGAGTTGGTTCTTAGCTTCCCAGAGAGCTGGAAGCAAGATGCTTTGGGGCCTCTCTGCCCCTTTGGAAACAAGGCAGCACCTTGGGCCTGGCAGCTCTAGGGCAATGGAGCACACCCAGAGCAGAAGTTCTACATTAGCCAAATCAGGCCTGCCAGGAAACGGCGTTTCACAGGCCTTGGTAAGAGATGTTCCCGGTAGGCTGTAAGAGCACTGGGCAACGCCAGATGTTTCTTAGCTTCCCGAAGAGCTGGAAGCGAGAAGCTTTGGTGCCACTCTCTCACTTTGGACTCAAGGCAGCCCTTTGGGGCAGGTAGCTCTAGGCCAGTGGAGCACACCCAGAGCAGAAGTTCTACTTCGGCCAGTTCAGGCCACCAACAAACTGCGTTTCACAGGCCTTGGTAAGAGATGTTCCCGGTAGGCTGTAAGAGCACTGGGCAACGCCAGATGTTTCTTAGCTTCCCGAAGAGCTGGAAGCAAGATGCTTTGGGGCCTCTGATCCCCATTGCAAACAAGGCGGCCCTTTGGGCCAGGCAGCTCTAGGCCAATGGAGCACACCCAGAGCAGAAGTTCTACTTCAGCTAGATCAGGCCACCAACAAAGTGCGTTTCACAGGCCTTCGTAAGAGATTTTCTCTTAGGCTGTAAGAGCACTGGGCAGAGCCAGTTGTTTCTTAGCTTCCCAAAGAGCTGGAAGCAAGATGCTTTGGGGGCTCCCTGCCCCTTTGCCAACAAGGGCGACCTTTGGGCCTTTCAGCTCTAGCCCAATGGAGCACACCCAGAGCAGAAGTCCTACTTCAGCCAGATCAGGCCTGCCAAGGAACTGCGTTTCAGAGGCCTTTGTATGTGACGTTCCCGGTAGGCTGTGAGAGCACGGTGCAGAGCCAGTTGTTTCCTTGTTTCCCAAACAGCTGGAAGCAAGACGCTTTGGGGCCTCTCTGCCCCTTTGGAAACAAGGCAGCACGTTGGGTCTGGCAGCTCTAGGGCAATGGAGCACAACCAGAGCCGAAGTTCTACTTCTTCCAGATCAGGCCTGCCTAGACAGTGCGTTTCACAGGCCTTGATAAGAGATGTTCTCTTAGGCTATAAGAGCACTGGGCACAGCCAGTTGTTTCTTAGCTTCCCAAGAGGTGGAAGCAAGATGCTTTGGGGCCTCTCTCCCCCCCTTTGGAAACAAGGCAGCCCTTTGGGCCTTTCAGCTCTAGGGCAATGGAGCACACCCAGAGCAGAAGTTCTACCTCAGCCAGATCAGGCCTGCCAAGAAACTGCTTTTCACAGGCCTTCGTAAGAGGTGTTCCCGGAAGGCTGTAAGAGTACCTGGCAGAGCGAGTTGTTTCTTAGCTTCAAAAACAGCTGGAAGCAACATGATTTGGGGCCTCTCTCCCCCTTTGGAAACAAAGCAGCCTTTGTGCCTGGCAGCTCTAGGCCAAAGTAGCACACCCAGAGCACAAGTTCTACCTCAGCCAGATAAGGCCTGTCAAGAAGCTGCGTTTCACAGGCCTTTGTATGTGACGTTCCCGGTTGGCTTTGAGAGCACTGTGCAGAGCCAGTTGTTTTAGCTTCCCAGAGAGCAGGAAGCAAGATGCTTTGGGGCCTCTCTCACAATTTGGAAATAAAGGCAGCCCTTTGGGCCTGGCAGCCCTAGGCCAATGGAGTACACCCAGAGCAGAAGTTCTACCTCAGCCAGATCAGGCCTTCCAAGAAACTGCGTCTCACAGGCCTTTCTCTGTCACGTTGCCGGTAGGCTGTGAGAGCACTGTGCAGAGCCAGTTGTTTCTTAGCTTCCCAAAGATTTGGAAGCAAGATGCTTTGGGGACTCTCAGCCCCTTTGGAAACAAGGCGGCCCTTTGGGCCTGGCAGCTCTAGGCCAAAGTAGCACGCCCAGAGCAGGAGTTCTACTTCAGCCAGATCAGGCCTGCCAAGAAACTGCGTTTCACAGGCCTTGGTAAGAGATGTTCCCGGTAGGCTGTGAGAGCACTGTGGAGAGCCAGTTGCTTTAGCTTCCCACAGAGCTGGAAGCAAGATGCTTTGGGTCCACTCTCCGTCTTTGGAAACAAGGCAGCCCTTTGGGCCTGGCAGCTCTAGGGCAATGGAGCACACCCAGAGCAGAAGTTCTACTTCAGCCAGATCAGGCCTGCCAGGAAACTGCGTTTCACAGGCCTTGGTAAGAGATGTTCCCGGTAGGCTGTAAGAGCACTGGGCAGAGCCAGTTGTTTCTTACCTTCCTGAAAAGCTGGAAGCAAGATGCTTGGGACCCCTCTGCCCGTTTGGGAACAAGGCAGCCTTTTGGGTCGGGAAGCTCTAGGCCAATGGAGCACACGCAGAGCAGGAGTTCTACTTCAGCCTGATCAGGCCTGCAAAGAAACAGCGTTTGACAGGCCTTGGTAAGAGATGTTCCCGGTAGGTGTAAGAGCACTGGGCAGAGCCAGTTGTTTCTTAGCTTCGCAAAGACCGGGAAGCAAGATGCTTTGGGCCTCTCTGCCCCTTGGAAACAGGGCAGCACTTGGGGCCTGGCAGCTCTAGGGCAATGGAGCACACCCAGAGCCGGAGTTCTACTTCAGCCAGATGAGGCCTGCCAAGAAACTGCGTTTCACAGGCCTTTCAAAGACATGTTCCCGGTAGGCTGTAAGAGCACGGGCCAGAGCGAGTTGGTTCTTAGCTTCCCAGAGAGCTGGAAGCAAGATGCTTTGGGGCCTCTCTGCCCCTTTGGAAACAAGGCAGCACCTTGGGCCTGGCAGCTCTAGGGCAATGGAGCACACCCAGAGCAGAAGTTCTACTTCAGCCAAATCAGGCCTGCCAGGAAACGGCGTTTCACAGGCCTTGGTAAGAGATGTTCCCGGTAGGCTGTAAGAGCACTGGGCAACGCCAGATGTTTCTTAGCTTCCCGAAGAGCTGGAAGCGAGAAGCTTTGGTGCCACTCTCTCACTTTGGACTCAAGGCAGCCCTTTGGGGCAGGTAGCTCTAGGCCAGTGGAGCACACCCAGAGCAGAAGTCCTACTTCAGCCAGATCAGGCCTGCCAAGGAACTGCGTTTCACAGGCCTTGGTAAGAGATGTTCCCGGTAGGCTGTAAGAGCACTGGGCAACGCCAGATGTTTCTTAGCTTCCCGAAGAGCTGGAAGCAAGACGCTTTGGGGCCTCTCTGCCCCTTTGGAAACAAGGCAGCACGTTGGGTCTGGCAGCTCTAGGGCAATGGAGCACAACCAGAGCCGAAGTTCTACTTCTTCCAGATCAGGCCTGCCTAGACAGTGCGTTTCACAGGCCTTGATAAGAGATGTTCTCTTAGGCTATAAGAGCACTGGGCACAGCCAGTTGTTTCTTAGCTTCCCAAGAGGTGGAAGCAAGATGCTTTGGGGCCTCTCTCCCCCCCTTTGGAAACAAGGCAGCCCTTTGGGCCTTTCATCTCTAGGGCAATGGAGCACACCCAGAGCAGAAGTTCTACCTCAGCCAGATCAGGCCTGCCAAGAAACTGCTTTTCACAGGCCTTCGTAAGAGGTGTTCCCGGAAGGCTGTTAGAGTACCTGGCAGAGCGAGTTGTTTCTTAGCTTCAAAAACAGCTGGAAGCAACATGATTTGGGGCCTCTCTCCCCCTTTGGAAACAAAGCAGCCTTTGTGCCTGGCAGCTCTAGGCCAAAGTAGCACACCCAGAGCACAAGTTCTACCTCAGCCAGATAAGGCCTGTCAAGAAGCTGCGTTTCACAGGCCTTTGTATGTGACGTTCCCGGTTGGCTTTGAGAGCACTGTGCAGAGCCAGTTGTTTTAGCTTCCCAGAGAGCAGGAAGCAAGATGCTTTGGGGCCTCTCTCACACTTTGGAAATAAAGGCAGCCCTTTGGGCCTGGCAGCCCTAGGCCAATGGAGTACACCCAGAGCAGAAGTTCTACCTCAGCCAGATCAGGCCTTCCAAGAAACTGCGTCTCACAGGCCTTTCTCTGTCACGTTGCCGGTAGGCTGTGAGAGCACTGTGCAGAGCCAGTTGTTTCTTAGCTTCCCAAAGATTTGGAAGCAAGATGCTTTGGGGACTCTCAGCCCCTTTGGAAACAAGGCGGCCCTTTGGGCCTGGCAGCTCTAGGCCAAAGTAGCACGCCCAGAGCAGGAGTTCTACTTCAGCCAGATCAGGCCTGCCAGGAAACTGCGTTTCACAGGCCTTGGTAAGAGATGTTCCCGGTAGGCTGTGAGAGCACTGTGGAGAGCCAGTTGCTTTAGCTTCCCACAGAGCTGGAAGCAAGATGCTTTGGGGCCTCTCTCTCCCTTTGGACACAAGGCAGCCGTTTGGGCCTGGCAGCTCTAGGCCAATGGAGCACACCCACAGCAGAAGTTCTACTTCAGGCAGATCAGTCCTGCCCAGAAACTGCGTTTCACAGCCCTTGGTAAGAGATGTTCACGGTAGGCTGTGAGAGCACTGGGCAGAACCAGTTGTTTTTTAGATTCCCAAAGTGCTGGAGGCAAGATGCTTTGGGGCCTCTCTCACCCTTTGGAAACAAGGCAGCCCTTAGGTCCTGGTAGCTCTAGGCCTATGTAGCACAACCAGAACAGAAGTTCTACTTCAGCCAGGTCAGGCCTGCCAAGAAACTGCGTTTCACAGGCCTTTCAAAGAGATGTTCTCTTAGGCTGTAAGAGCACTGGGCAGAGCCAGCTGTTTCTTAGCTTCCCAAAGAGCTGGGAGCAAGATGCTTTGGGTCCACTCTCCGTCTTTGGAAACAAGGCAGCCCTTTGGGCCTGGCAGCTCTAGGGCAATGGAGCACACCCAGAGCAGAAGTTCTACTTCAGCCAGATCAGGCCTGCCAGGAAACTGCGTTTCACAGGCCTTGGTAAGAGATGTTCCCGGTAGGCTGTAAGAGCACTGGGCAGAGCCAGTTGTTT
Organism: Equus asinus; assembly: GCF_041296235.1. Lineage (NCBI taxonomy): Eukaryota > Metazoa > Chordata > Mammalia > Perissodactyla > Equidae > Equus > Equus asinus. Next base: position 4,637,718 of record NW_027225523.1, read on the forward strand.
CTTACCTTCCTGAAAAGCTGGAAGCAAGATGCTTGGGACCCCTCTGCCCGTTTGGGAACAAGGCAGCCTTTTGGGTCGGGAAGCTCTAGGCCAATGGAGCACACGCAGAGCAGGAGTTCTACTTCAGCCTGATCAGGCCTGCAAAGAAACAGCGTTTGACAGGCCTTGGTAAGAGATGTTCCCGGTAGGTGTAAGAGCACTGGGCAGAGCCAGTTGTTTCTTAGCTTCGCAAAGACCGGGAAGCAAGATGCTTTGGGCCTCTCTGCCCCTTGGAAACAGGGCAGCACTTGGGGCCTGGCAGCTGTAGGGCAATGGAGCACACCCAGAGCCGGAGTTCTACTTCAGCCAGATGAGGCCTGCCAAGAAACTGCGTTTCACAGGCCTTTCAAAGACATGTTCCCGGTAGGCTGTAAGAGCACGGGCCAGAGCGAGTTGGTTCTTAGCTTCCCAGAGAGCTGGAAGCAAGATGCTTTGGGGCCTCTCTGCCCCTTTGGAAACAAGGCAGCACCTTGGGCCTGGCAGCTCTAGGGCAATGGAGCACACCCAGAGCAGAAGTTCTACTTCAGCCAAATCAGGCCTGCCAGGAAACGGCGTTTCACAGGCCTTGGTAAGAGATGTTCCCGGTAGGCTGTAAGAGCACTGGGCAACGCCAGATGTTTCTTAGCTTCCCGAAGAGCTGGAAGCGAGAAGCTTTGGTGCCACTCTCTCACTTTGGACTCAAGGCAGCCCTTTGGGGCAGGTAGCTCTAGGCCAGTGGAGCACACCCAGAGCAGAAGTCCTACTTCAGCCAGATCAGGCCTGCCAAGGAACTGCGTTTCACAGGCCTTGGTAAGAGATGTTCCCGGTAGGCTGTAAGAGCACTGGACAACGCCAGATGTTTCTTAGCTTCCCGAAGTTCTGGAAGCAAGACGCTTTGGGGCCTCTCTGCCCCTTTGGAAACAAGGCAGCACGTTGGGTCTGGCAGCTCTAGGGCAATGGAGCACAACCAGAGCCGAAGTTCTACTTCTTCCAGATCAGGCCTGCCTAGACAGTGCGTTTCACAGGCCTTGATAAGAGATGTTCTCTTAGGCTATAAGAGCACTGGGCACAGCCAGTTGTTTCTTAGCTTCCCAAGAGGTGGAAGCAAGATGCTTTGGGGCCTCTCTCCCCCTTTGGAAACAAGGCAGCCCTTTGGGCCTTTCATCTCTAGGGCAATGGAGCACACCCAGAGCAGAAGTTCTACCTCAGCCAGATCAGGCCTGCCAAGAAACTGCTTTTCACAGGCCTTCGTAAGAGGTGTTCCCGGAAGGCTGTTAGAGTACCTGGCAGAGCGAGTTGTTTCTTAGCTTCAAAAACAGCTGGAAGCAACATGATTTGGGGCCTCTCTCCCCCTTTGGAAACAAAGCAGCCTTTGTGCCTGGCAGCTCTAGGCCAAAGTAGCACACCCAGAGCACAAGTTCTACCTCAGCCAGATAAGGGCTGTCAAGAAGCTGCGTTTCACAGGCCTTTGTATGTGACGTTCCCGGTTGGCTTTGAGAGCACTGTGCAGAGCCAGTTGTTTTAGCTTCCCAGAGAGCAGGAAGCAAGATGCTTTGGGGCCTCTCTCACACTTTGGAAATAAAGGCAGCCCTTTGGGCCTGGCAGCCCTAGGCCAATGGAGTACACCCAGAGCAGAAGTTCTACCTCAGCCAGATCAGGCCTTCCAAGAAACTGCGTCTCACAGGCCTTTCTCTGTCACGTTGCCGGTAGGCTGTGAGAGCACTGTGCAGAGCCAGTTGTTTCTTAGCTTCCCAAAGATTTGGAAGCAAGATGCTTTGGGGACTCTCAGCCCCTTTGGAAACAAGGCGGCCCTTTGGGCCTGGCAGCTCTAGGCCAAAGTAGCACGCCCAGAGCAGGAGTTCTACTTCAGCCAGATCAGGCCTGCCAGGAAACTGCGTTTCACAGGCCTTGGTAAGAGATGTTCCCGGTAGGCTGTGAGAGCACTGTGGAGAGCCAGTTGCTTTAGCTTCCCACAGAGCTGGAAGCAAGATGCTTTGGGGCCTCTCTCTCCCTTTGGACACAAGGCAGCCGTTTGGGCCTGGCAGCTCTAGGCCAATGGAGCACACCCACAGCAGAAGTTCTACTTCAGGCAGATCAGTCCTGCCCAGAAACTGCGTTTCACAGCCCTTGGTAAGAGATGTTCACGGTAGGCTGTGAGAGCACTGGGCAGAACCAGTTGTTTTTTAGATTCCCAAAGTGCTGGAGGCAAGATGCTTTGGGGCCTCTCTCACCCTTTGGAAACAAGGCAGCCCTTAGGTCCTGGTAGCTCTAGGCCTATGTAGCACAACCAGAACAGAAGTTCTACTTCAGCCAGGTCAGGCCTGCCAAGAAACTGCGTTTCACAGGCCTTTCAAAGAGATGTTCTCTTAGGCTGTAAGAGCACTGGGCAGAGCCAGCTGTTTCTTAGCTTCCCAAAGAGCTGGGAGCAAGATGCTTTGGGTCCACTCTCCGTCTTTGGAAACAAGGCAGCCCTTTGGGCCTGGCAGCTCTAGGGCAATGGAGCACACCCAGAGCAGAAGTTCTACTTCAGCCAGATCAGGCCTGCCAGGAAACTGCGTTTCACAGGCCTTGGTAAGAGATGTTCCCGGTAGGCTGTAAGAGCACTGGGCAGAGCCAGTTGTTTCTTACCTTCCTGAAAAGCTGGAAGCAAGATGCTTGGGACCCCTCTGCCCGTTTGGGAACAAGGCAGCCTTTTGGGTCAGGAAGCTCTAGGCCAATGGAGCACACGCAGAGCAGGAGTTCTACTTCAGCCTGATCAGGCCTGCAAAGAAACAGCGTTTGACAGGCCTTGGTAAGAGATGTTCCCGGTAGGTGTAAGAGCACTGGGCAGAGCCAGTTGTTTCTTAGCTTCGCAAAGACCGGGAAGCAAGATGCTTTGGGCCTCTCTGCCTCTTGGAAACAGGGCAGCACTTGGGGCCTGGCAGCTCTAGGGCAATGGAGCACACCCAGAGCCGGAGTTCTACTTCAGCCAGATGAGGCCTGCCAAGAAACTGCGTTTCACACGCCTTTCAAAGACATGTTCCCGGTAGGCTGTAAGAGCACGGGCCAGAGCGAGTTGGTTCTTAGCTTCCCAGAGAGCTGGAAGCAAGATGCTTTGGGGCCTCTCTGCCCCTTTGGAAACAAGGCAGCACCTTGGGCCTGGCAGCTCTAGGGCAATGGAGCACACCCAGAGCAGAAGTTCTACATTAGCCAAATCAGGCCTGCCAGGAAACGGCGTTTCACAGGCCTTGGTAAGAGATGTTCCCGGTAGGCTGTAAGAGCACTGGGCAACGCCAGATGTTTCTTAGCTTCCCGAAGAGCTGGAAGCGAGAAGCTTTGGTGCCACTCTCTCACTTTGGACTCAAGGCAGCCCTTTGGGGCAGGTAGCTCTAGGCCAGTGGAGCACACCCAGAGCAGAAGTTCTACTTCGGCCAGTTCAGGCCACCAACAAACTGCGTTTCACAGGCCTTGGTAACAGATGTTCCCGGTAGGCTGTAAGAGCACTGGGCAACGCCAGATGTTTCTTAGCTTCCCGAAGAGCTGGAAGCAAGATGCTTTGGGGCCTCTGATCCCCATTGCAAACAAGGCGGCCCTTTGGGCCAGGCAGCTCTAGGCCAATGGAGCACACCCAGAGCAGAAGTTCTACTTCAGCTAGATCAGGCCACCAACAAAGTGCGTTTCACAGGCCTTCGTAAGAGATTTTCTCTTAGGCTGTAAGAGCACTGGGCAGAGCCAGTTGTTTCTTAGCTTCCCAAAGAGCTGGAAGCAAGATGCTTTGGGGGCTCCCTGCCCCTTTGCCAACAAGGGCGACCTTTGGGCCTTTCAGCTCTAGCCCAATGGAGCACACCCAGAGCAGAAGTCCTACTTCAGCCAGATCAGGCCTGCCAAGGAACTGCGTTTCAGAGGCCTTTGTATGTGACGTTCCCGGTAGGCTGTGAGAGCACGGTGCAGAGCCAGTTGTTTCCTTGTTTCCCAAACAGCTGGAAGCAAGACGCTTTGGGGCCTCTCTGCCCCTTTGGAAACAAGGCAGCACGTTGGGTCTGGCAGCTCTAGGGCAATGGAGCACAACCAGAGCCGAAGTTCTACTTCTTCCAGATCAGGCCTGCCTAGACAGTGCGTTTCACACGCCTTGATAGATGTTCTCTTAGGCTATAAGAGCACTGGGCACAGCCAGTTGTTTCTTAGCTTCCCAAGAGGTGGAAGCAAGATGCTTTGGGGCCTCTCTCCCCCTTTGGAAACAAGGCAGCCCTTTGGGCCTTTCAGCTCTAGGGCAATGGAGCACACCCAGAGCAGAAGTTCTACCTCAGCCAGATCAGGCCTGCCAAGAAACTGCTTTTCACAGGCCTTCGTAAGAGGTGTTCCCGGAAGGCTGTAAGAGTACCTGGCAGAGCGAGTTGTTTCTTAGCTTCAAAAACAGCTGGAAGCAACATGATTTGGGGCCTCTCTCCCCCTTTGGAAACAAAGCAGCCTTTGTGCCTGGCAGCTCTAGGCCAAAGTAGCACACCCAGAGCACAAGTTCTACCTCAGCCAGATAAGGCCTGTCAAGAAGCTGCGTTTCACAGGCCTTTGTATGTGACGTTCCCGGTTGGCTTTGAGAGCACTGTGCAGAGCCAGTTGTTTTAGCTTCCCAGAGAGCAGGAAGCAAGATGCTTTGGGGCCTCTCTCACACTTTGGAAATAAAGGCAGCCCTTTGGGCCTGGCAGCCCTAGGCCAATGGAGTACACCCAGAGCAGAAGTTCTACCTCAGCCAGATCAGGCCTTCCAAGAAACTGCGTCTCACAGGCCTTTCTCTGTCACGTTGCCGGTAGGCTGTGAGAGCACTGTGCAGAGCCAGTTGTTTCTTAGCTTCCCAAAGATTTGGAAGCAAGATGCTTTGTGGACTCTCAGCCCCTTTGGAAACAAGGCGGCCCTTTGGGCCTGGCAGCTCTAGGCCAAAGTAGCACGCCCAGAGCAGGAGTTCTACTTCAGCCGGATCAGGCCTGCAAAGAAACAGCGTTTGACAGGCCTTGGTAAGAGATGTTCCCGGTAGGTGTAAGATCACTGGGCAGAGCCAGTTGTTTCTTAGCTTCACAAAGACCGGGAAGCAAGATGCTTTGGGCCTCTCTGCCCCTTGGAAACAGGGCAGCACTTTGGGCCTGGCAGCTCTAGGCCAATGGAGCACACCCAGAGCAGAAGTTCTACTTCAGCTAGATCAGGCCACCAACAAAGTGCGTTTCACAGGCCTTGGTAAGAGATTGTCTCTTAGGCTGTAAGAGCACTGGGCAGAGACAGTTGTTTCTTAGCTTCCCAAAGAGCTGGAAGCAAGATGCTTTGGGGGCTCCCTGCCCCTTTGCCAACAAGGGCGACCTTTGGGCCTTTCAGCTCTAGCCCAATGGAGCACACCCAGCGCAGAAGTCCTACTTCAGCCAGAGCAGGCCTGCCAAGGAACTGCGTTTCAGAGGCCTTTGTATGTGACGTTCCCGGTAGGCTGTGAGAGCACGGTGCAGAGCCAGTTGTTTCCTTGTTTCCCAAACAGCTGGAAGCAAGACGCTTTGGGGCCTCTCTGCCCCTATGGAAACAAGGCAGCACGTTGGGTCTGGCAGCTCTAGGGCAATGGAGCACACCCAGAGCAGAAGTTGTACCTCAGCCAGATCAGGCCTGCCAAGAAACTGCTTTTCACAGGCCTTCGTAAAAGGTGTTCCCGGAAGGCTGTAAGAGTACCTGGCAGAGCGAGTTGTTTCTTAGCTTCAAAAACAGCTGGAAGGAACATGATTTGGGGCCTCTCTCCCCCTTTGCAAACAAAGCAGCCTTTGTGCCTGGCAGCTCTAGGCCAAAGTAGCACACCCAGAGCACAAGTTCTACCTCAGCCAGATAAGGCCTGTCAAGAAGCTGCGTTTCACAGGCCTTTGTATGTGACGTTCCCGGTTGGCTTTGAGAGCACTGTGCAGAGCCAGTTGTTTTAGCTTCCCAGAGAGCAGGAAGCAAGATGCTTTGGGGCCTCTCTCACACTTTGGAAATAAAGGCAGCCCTTTGGGCCTGGCAGCCCTAGGCCAATGGAGTACACCCAGAGCAGAAGTTCTACCTCAGCCAGATCAGGCCTTCCAAGAAACTGCGTCTCACAGGCCTTTCTCTGTCACGTTGCCGGTAGGCTGTGAGAGCACTGTGCAGAGCCAGTTGTTTCTTAGCTTCCCAAAGATTTGGAAGCAAGATGCTTTGGGGACTCTCAGCCCCTTTGGAAACAAGGCGGCCCTTTGGGCCTGGCAGCTCTAGGCCAAAGTAGCACGCCCAGAGCAGGAGTTCTACTTCAGCCAGATCAGGCCTGCCAGGAAACTGCGTTTCACAGGCCTTGGTAAGAGATGTTCCCGGTAGGCTGTGAGAGCACTGTGGAGAGCCAGTTGCTTTAGCTTCCCACAGAGCTGGAAGCAAGATGCTTTGGGGCCTCTCTCTCCCTTTGGACACAAGGCAGCCGTTTGGGCCTGGCAGCTCTAGGCCAATGGAGCACACCCACAGCAGAAGTTCTACTTCAGGCAGATCAGTCCTGCCCAGAAACTGCGTTTCACAGCCCTTGGTAAGAGATGTTCACGGTAGGCTGTGAGAGCACTGGGCAGAACCAGTTGTTTTTTACCTTCCCAAAGTGCTGGAGGCAAGATGCTTTGGGGCCTCTCTCACCCTTTGGAAACAAGGCAGCCCTTAGGTCCTGGTAGCTCTAGGCCTATGTAGCACAACCAGAACAGAAGTTCTAGTTCAGCCAGGTCAGGCCTGCCAAGAAACTGCGTTTCACAGGCCTTTCAAAGAGATGTTCTCTTAGGCTGTAAGAGCACTGGGCAGAGCCATCTGTTTCTTAGCTTCCCGAAGAGCTGGGAGCAAGATGCTTTGGGTCCACTCTCCGTCTTTGGAAACAAGGCAGCCCTTTGGGCCTGGCAGCTCTAGGGCAATGGAGCACACCCAGAGCAGAAGTTCTACTTCAGCCAGATCAGGCCTGCCAGGAAACTGCGTTTCACAGGCCTTGGTAAGAGATGTTCCCGGTAGGCTGTAAGAGCACTGGGCAGAGCCAGTTGTTTCTTACCTTCCTGAAAAGCTGGAAGCAAGATGCTTGGGACCCCTCTGCCCGTTTGGGAACAAGGCAGCCTTTTGGGTCGGGAAGCTCTAGGCCAATGGAGCACACGCAGAGCAGGAGTTCTACTTCAGCCTGATCAGGCCTGCAAAGAAACAGCGTTTGACAGGCCTTGGTAAGAGATGTTCGCGGTAGGTGTAAGAGCACTGGGCAGAGCCAGTTGTTTCTTAGCTTCGCAAAGACCGGGAAGCAAGATGCTTTGGGCCTCTCTGCCCCTTGGAAACAGGGCAGCACTTTGGGCCTGGCAGCTCTAGGGCAATGGAGCACACCCAGAGCCGGAGTTCTACTTCAGCCAGATGAGGCCTGCCAAGAAACTGCGTTTCACAGGCCTTTCAAAGACATGTTCCCGGTAGGCTGTAAGAGCACGGGGCAGAGCGAGTTGGTTCTTAGCTTCCCAGAGAGCTGGAAGCAAGATGCTTTGGGGCCTTTCTGCCCCTTTGGAAACAAGGCAGCACCTTGGGCCTGGCAGCTCTAGGGCAATGGAGCACACCCAGAGCAGAAGTTCTACTTCAGCCAAATCAGGCCTGCCAGGAAACTGCGTTTCACAGGCCTTGGTAAGAGATGTTCCCGGTAGGCTGTGAGAGCACTGTGGAGAGCCAGTTGCTTTAGCTTCCCACAGAGCTGGAAGCAAGATGCTTTGGGGCCTCTCTCTCCCTTTGGACACAAGGCAGCCGTTTGGGCCTGGCAGCTCTAGGCCAATGGAGCACACCCACAGCAGAAGTTCTACTTCAGGCAGATCAGTCCTGCCCAGAAACTGCGTTTCACAGCCCTTGGTAAGAGATGTTCCCGGTAGGTGTAAGATCACTGGGCAGAGCCAGTTGTTTCTTAGCTTCACAAAGACCGGGAAGCAAGATGCTTTGGGCCTCTCTGCCCCTTGGAAACAGGGCAGCACTTTGGGCCTGGCAGCTCTAGGCCAATGGAGCACACCCAGAGCAGAAGTTCTACTTCAGCTAGATCAGGCCACCAACAAAGTGCGTTTCACAGGCCTTGGTAAGAGATTGTCTCTTAGGCTGTAAGAGCACTGGGCAGAGACAGTTGTTTCTTAGCTTCCCAAAGAGCTGGAAGCAAGATGCTTTGGGGGCTCCCTGCCCCTTTGCCAACAAGGGCGACCTTTGGGCCTTTCAGCTCTAGCCCAATGGAGCACACCCAGCGCAGAAGTCCTACTTCAGCCAGATCAGGCCTGCCAAGGAACTGCGTTTCAGAGGCCTTTGTATGTGACGTTCCCGGTAGGCTGTGAGAGCACGGTGCAGAGCCAGTTGTTTCCTTGTTTCCCAAACAGCTGGAAGCAAGACGCTTTGGGGCCTCTCTGCCCCTATGGAAACAAGGCAGCACGTTGGGTCTGGCAGCTCTAGGGCAATGGAGCACACCCAGAGCAGAAGTTCTACCTCAGCCAGATCAGGCCTGCCAAGAAACTGCTTTTCACAGGCCTTCGTAAAAGGTGTTCCCGGAAGGCTGTAAGAGTACCTGGCAGAGCGAGTTGTTTCTTAGCTTCAAAAACAGCTGGAAGGAACATGATTTGGGGCCTCTCTCCCCCTTTGCAAACAAAGCAGCCTTTGTGCCTGGCAGCTCTAGGCCAAAGTAGCACACCCAGAGCACAAGTTCTACCTCAGCCAGATAAGGCCTGTCAAGAAGCTGCGTTTCACAGGCCTTTGTATGTGACGTTCCCGGTTGGCTTTGAGAGCACTGTGCAGAGCCAGTTGTTTTAGCTTCCCAGAGAGCAGGAAGCAAGATGCTTTGGGGCCTCTCTCTCACTTTGGAAATAAAGGCAGCCCTTTGGGCCTGGCAGCCCTAGGCCAATGGAGTACACCCAGAGCAGAAGTTCTACCTCAGCCAGATCAGGCCTTCCAAGAAACTGCGTCTCACAGGCCTTTCTCTGTCACGTTGCCGGTAGGCTGTGAGAGCACTGTGCAGAGCCAGTTGTTTCTTAGCTTCCCAAAGATTTGGAAGCAAGATGCTTTGGGGACTCTCAGCCCCTTTGGAAACAAGGCGGCCCTTTGGGCCTGGCAGCTCTAGGCCAAAGTAGCACGCCCAGAGCAGGAGTTCTACTTCAGCCAGATCAGGCCAGCCAGGAAACTGCGTTTCACAGGCCTTGGTAAGAGATGTTCCCGGTAGGCTGTGAGAGCACTGTGGAGAGCCAGTTGCTTTAGCTTCCCACAGAGCTGGAAGCAAGATGCTTTGGGGCCTCTCTCTCCCTTTGGACACAAGGCAGCCGTTTGGGCCTGGCAGCTCTAGGCCAATGGAGCACACCCACAGCAGAAGTTCTACTTCAGGCAGATCAGTCCTGCCCAGAAACTGCGTTTCACAGCCCTTGGTAAGAGATGTTCACGGTAGGCTGTGAGAGCACTGGGCAGAACCAGTTGTTTTTTACCTTCCCAAAGTGCTGGAGGCAAGATGCTTTGGGGCCTCTCTCACCCTTTGGAAACAAGGCAGCCCTTAGGTCCTGGTAGCTCTAGGCCTATGTAGCACAACCAGAACAGAAGTTCTAGTTCAGCCAGGTCAGGCCTGCCAAGAAACTGCGTTTCACAGGCCTTTCAAAGAGATGTTCTCTTAGGCTGTAACAGCACTGGGCAGAGCCAGCTGTTTCTTAGCTTCCCGAAGAGCTGGGAGCAAGATGCTTTGGGTCCACTCTCCGTCTTTGGAAACAAGGCAGCCCTTTGGGCCTGGCAGCTCTAGGGCAATGGAGCACACCCAGAGCAGAAGTTCTACTTCAGCCAGATCAGGCCTGCCAGGAAACTGCGTTTCACAGGCCTTGGTAAGAGATGTTCCCGGTAGGCTGTAAGAGCACTGGGCAGAGCCAGTTGTTTCTTACCTTCCTGAAAAGCTGGAAGCAAGATGCTTGGGACCCCTCTGCCCGTTTGGGAACAAGGCAGCCTTTTGGGTCGGGAAGCTCTAGGCCAATGGAGCACACGCAGAGCAGGAGTTCTACTTCAGCCTGATCAGGCCTGCAAAGAAACAGCGTTTGACAGGCCTTGGTAAGAGATGTTCCCGGTAGGTGTAAGATCACTGGGCAGAGCCAGTTGTTTCTTAGCTTCACAAAGACCGGGAAGCAAGATGCTTTGGGCCTCTCTGCCCCTTGGAAACAGGGCAGCACTTTGGGCCTGGCAGCTCTAGAGCAATGGAGCACACCCAGAGCCGGAGTTCTACTTCAGCCAGATGAGGCCTGCCAAGAAACTGCGTTTCACAGGCCTTTCAAAGACATGTTCCCGGTAGGCTGTAAGAGCACGGGGCAGAGCGAGTTGGTTCTTAGCTTCCCAGAGAGCTGGAAGCAAGATGCTTTGGGGCCTCTCTGCCCCTTTGGAAACAAGGCAGCACCTTGGGCCTGGCAGCTCTAGGGCAATGGAGCACACCCAGAGCAGAAGTCCTACTTCAGCCAGATCAGGCCTGCCAAGGAACTGCGTTTCAGAGGCCTTTGCATGTGACGTTCCCGGTAGGCTGTGAGAGCACGGTGCAGAGCCAGTTGTTTCCTTGTTTCCCAAACAGCTGGAAGCAAGACGCTTTGGGGCTTCTCTGCCCCTTTGGAAACAAGGCAGCACGTTGGGTCTGGCAGCTCTAGGGCAATGGAGCACAACCAGAGCCGAAGTTCTACTTCTTCCAGATCAGGCCTGCCTAGACAGTGCGTTTCACAGGCCTTGATAAGAGATGTTCTCTTAGGCTATAAGAGCACTGGGCACAGCCAGTTGTTTCTTAGCTTCCCAAGAGCTGGAAGCAAGATGCTTTGGGGCCTCTCTGCCCCTTTGGAAACAAGGCAGCACATTGGGCCTGGCAGCTCTAGTTCAATGGAGCACACCCAGAGCAGAAGTTCTACTTCAGCCAAATCAGGCCTGCCAGGAAACGGCGTTTCACAGGCCTTGGTAAGAGATGTTCCCGGTAGGCTGTAAGAGCACTGGGCAACGCCAGATGTTTCTTAGCTTCCCGAAGAGCTGGAAGCAAGATGCTTTGGTGCCACTCTCTCACTTTGGAATCAAGGCATCCCTTTGGGGCAGGTAGCTCTAGGCCAGTGGAGCACACCCAGAGCAGAAGTTCTACTTGGGCCAGTTCAGGCCACCAACAAACTGCGTTTCACAGGCCTTGGTAAGAGATGTTCCCGGTAGGCTGTAAGAGCACTGGGCAATGCCAGATGTTTCTTAGCTTCCCGAAGAGCTGGAAGCAAGATGCTTTGGGGCCTCTCATACCCTTTGCAAACAAGGCGGCCCTTTGGGCCAGGCAGCTCTAGGCCAATGGAGCACACCCAGAGCAGAAGTTCTACTTCAGCTAGATCAGGCCACCAACAAAGTGCGTTTCACAGGCCTTGGTAAGAGATTGTCTCTTAGGCTGTAAGAGCACTGGGCAGAGACAGTTGTTTCTTAGCTTCCCAAAGAGCTGGAAGCAAGATGCTTTGGGGGCTCCCTGCCCCTTTGCCAACACGGGCGACCTTTGGGCCTTTCAGCTCTAGGCCAATGGAGCACACCCAGCGCAGAAGTCCTACTTCAGCCAGATCAGGCCTGCCAAGGAACTGCGTTTCAGAGGCCTTTGTATGTGACGTTCCCGGTAGGCTGTGAGAGCACGGTGCAGAGCCAGTTGTTTCCTTGTTTCCCAAACAGCTGGAAGCAAGACGCTTTGGGGCCTCTCTGCCCCTTTGGAAACAAGGCAGCACGTTGGGTCTGGCAGCTCTAGGGCAATGGAGCACAACCAGAGCCGAAGTTCTACTTCTTCCAGATCAGGCCTGCCTAGACAGTGCGTTTCACAGGCCTTGATAAGAGATGTTCTCTTAGGCTATAAGAGCACTGGGCACAGCCAGTTGTTTCTTAGCTTCCCAAGAGGTGGAAGCAAGATGCTTTGGGGCCTCTCTCCCCCTTTGGAAACAAGGCAGCCCTTTGGGCCTTTCAGCTCTAGGGCAATGGAGCACACCCAGAGCAGAAGTTCTACCTCAGCCAGATCAGGCCTGCCAAGAAACTGCTTTTCACAGGCCTTCGTAAGAGGTGTTCCCGGAAGGCTGTTAGAGTACCTGGCAGAGCGAGTTGTTTCTTAGCTTCAAAAACAGCTGGAAGCAACATGATTTGGGGCCTCTCTCCCCCTTTGGAAACAAAGCAGCCTTTGTGCCTGGCAGCTCTAGGCCAAAGTAGCACACCCAGAGCACAAGTTCTACCTCAGCCAGATAAGGCCTGTCAAGAAGCTGCGTTTCACAGGCCTTTGTATGTGACGTTCCCGGTTGGCTTTGAGAGCACTGTGCAGAGCCAGTTGTTTTAGCTTCCCAGAGAGCAGGAAGCAAGATGCTTTGGGGCCTCTCTCACACTTTGGAAATAAAGGCAGCCCTTTGGGCCTGGCAGCCCTAGGCCAATGGAGTACACCCAGAGCAGAAGTTCTACCTCAGCCAGATCAGGCCTTCCAAGAAACTGCGTCTCACAGGCCTTTCTCTGTCACGTTGCCGGTAGGCTGTGAGAGCACTGTGCAGAGCCAGTTGTTTCTTAGCTTCCCAAAGATTTGGAAGCAAGATGCTTTGGGGACTCTCAGCCCCTTTGGAAACAAGGCGGCCCTTTGGGCCTGGCAGCTCTAGGCCAAAGTAGCACGCCCAGAGCAGGAGTTCTACTTCAGCCAGATCAGGCCTGCCAAGAAACTGCGTTTCACAGGCCTTGGTAAGAGATGTTCCCGGTAGGCTGTGAGAGCACTGTGGAGAGCCAGTTGCTTTAGCTTCCCACAGAGCTGGAAGCAAGATGCTTTGGGTCCACTCTCCGTCTTTGGAAACAAGGCAGCCCTTTGGGCCTGGCAGCTCTAGGGCAATGGAGCACACCCAGAGCAGAAGTTCTACATCAGCCAGATCAGGCCTGCCAGGAAACTGCGTTTCACAGGCCTTGGTAAGAGATGTTCCCGGTAGGCTGTAAGAGCACTGGGCAGAGCCAGTTGTTTCTTACCTTCCTGAAAAGCTGGAAGCAAGATGCTTGGGACCCCTCTGCCATTTGGGAACAAGGCAGCCTTTTGGGTCGGGAAGCTCTAGGCCAATGGAGCACACGCAGAGCAGGAGTTCTACTTCAGCCTGATCAGGCCTGCAAAGAAACAGCGTTTGACAGGCCTTGGTAAGAGATGTTCCCGGTAGGTGTAAGAGCACTGGGCAGAGCCAGTTGTTTCTTAGCTTCGCAAAGACCGGGAAGCAAGATGCTTTGGGCCTCTCTGCCTCTTGGAAACAGGGCAGCACTTGGGGCCTGGCAGCTCTAGGGCAATGGAGCACACCCAGAGCCGGAGTTCTACTTCAGCCAGATGAGGCCTGCCAAGAAACTGCGTTTCACAGGCCTTTCAAAGACATGTTCCCGGTAGGCTGTAAGAGCACGGGCCAGAGCGAGTTGGTTCTTAGCTTCCCAGAGAGCTGGAAGCAAGATGCTTTGGGGCCTCTCTGCCCCTTTGGAAACAAGGCAGCACCTTGGGTCTGGCAGCTCTAGGGCAATGGAGCACACCCAGAGCAGAAGTTCTACTTCAGCCAAATCAGGCCTGCCAGGAAACGGCGTTTCACAGGCCTTGGTAAGAGATGTTCCCGGTAGGCTGTAAGAGCACTGGGCAACGCCAGATGTTTCTTAGCTTCCCGAAGAGCTGGAAGCGAGAAGCTTTGGTGCCACTCTCTCACTTTGGACTCAAGGCAGCCCTTTGGGGCAGGTAGCTCTAGGCCAGTGGAGCACACCCAGAGCAGAAGTTCTACTTCGGCCAGTTCAGGCCACCAACAAACTGCGTTTCACAGGCCTTGGTAAGAGATGTTCCCGGTAGGCTGTAAGAGCACTGGGCAACGCCAGATGTTTCTTAGCTTCCCGAAGAGCTGGAAGCAAGATGCTTTGGGGCCTCTGATCCCCATTGCAAACAAGGCGGCCCTTTGGGCCAGGCAGCTCTAGGCCAATGGAGCACACCCAGAGCAGAAGTTCTACTTCAGCTAGATCAGGCCACCAACAAAGTGCGTTTCACAGGCCTTCGTAAGAGATTTTCTCTTAGGCTGTAAGAGCACTGGGCAGAGCCAGTTGTTTCTTAGCTTCCCAAAGAGCTGGAAGCAAGATGCTTTGGGGGCTCCCTGCCCCTTTGCCAACAAGGGCGACCTTTGGGCCTTTCAGCTCTAGCCCAATGGAGCACACCCAGAGCAGAAGTCCTACTTCAGCCAGATCAGGCCTGCCAAGGAACTGCGTTTCAGAGGCCTTTGTATGTGACGTTCCCGGTAGGCTGTGAGAGCACGGTGCAGAGCCAGTTGTTTCCTTGTTTCCCAAACAGCTGGAAGCAAGACGCTTTGGGGCCTCTCTGCCCCTTTGGAAACAAGGCAGCACGTTGGGTCTGGCAGCTCTAGGGCAATGGAGCACAACCAGAGCCGAAGTTCTACTTCTTCCAGATCAGGCCTGCCTAGACAGTGCGTTTCCCAGGCCTTGATAAGAGATGTTCTCTTAGGCTATAAGAGCACTGGGCACAGCCAGTTGTTTCTTAGCTTCCCAAGAGGTGGAAGCGAGATGCTTTGGGGCCTCTCTCCCCCCCTTTGGAAACAAGGCAGCCCTTTGGGCCTTTCAGCTCTAGGGCAATGGAGCACACCCAGAGCAGAAGTTCTACCTCAGCCAGATCAGGCCTGCCAAGGAACTGCGTTTCAGAGGCCTTTGTATGTGACGTTCCCGGTAGGCTGTGAGAGCACGGTGCAGAGCCAGTTGTTTCCTTGTTTCCCAAACAGCTGGAAGCAAGACGCTTTGGGGCCTCTCTGCCCCTATGGAAACAAGGCAGCACGTTGGGTCTGGCAGCTCTAGGGCAATGGAGCACACCCAGAGCAGAAGTTCTACCTCAGCCAGATCAGGCCTGCCAAGAAACTGCTTTTCACAGGCCTTCGTAAAAGGTGTTCCCGGAAGGCTGTAAGAGTACCTGGCAGAGCGAGTTGTTTCTTAGCTTCAAAAACAGCTGGAAGGAACATGATTTGGGGCCTCTCTCCCCCTTTGCAAACAAAGCAGCCTTTGTGCCTGGCAGCTCTAGGCCAAAGTAGCACACCCAGAGCACAAGTTCTACCTCAGCCAGATAAGGCCTGTCAAGAAGCTGCGTTTCACAGGCCTTTGTATGTGACGTTCCCGGTTGGCTTTGAGAGCACTGTGCAGAGCCAGTTGTTTTAGCTTCCCAGAGAGCAGGAAGCAAGATGCTTTGGGGCCTCTCTCACACTTTGGAAATAAAGGCAGCCCTTTGGGCCTGGCAGCCCTAGGCCAATGGAGTACACCCAGAGCAGAAGTTCTACCTCAGCCAGATCAGGCCTTCCAAGAAACTGCGTCTCACAGGCCTTTCTCTGTCACGTTGCCGGTAGGCTGTGAGAGCACTGTGCAGAGCCAGTTGTTTCTTAGCTTCCCAAAGATTTGGAAGCAAGATGCTTTGGGGACTCTCAGCCCCTTTGGAAACAAGGCGGCCCTTTGGGCCTGGCAGCTCTAGGCCAAAGTAGCACGCCCAGAGCAGGAGTTCTACTTCAGCCAGATCAGGCCTGCCAGGAAACTGCGTTTCACAGGCCTTGGTAAGAGATGTTCCCGGTAGGCTGTGAGAGCACTGTGGAGAGCCAGTTGCTTTAGCTTCCCACAGAGCTGGAAGCAAGATGCTTTGGGGCCTCTCTCTCCCTTTGGACACAAGGCAGCCGTTTGGGCCTGGCAGCTCTAGGCCAATGGAGCACACCCACAGCAGAAGTTCTACTTCAGGCAGATCAGTCCTGCCCAGAAACTGCGTTTCACAGCCCTTGGTAAGAGATGTTCACGG
Source organism: Equus asinus (assembly GCF_041296235.1). Taxonomy (NCBI): domain Eukaryota; kingdom Metazoa; phylum Chordata; class Mammalia; order Perissodactyla; family Equidae; genus Equus; species Equus asinus. Next base: position 4,653,517 of record NW_027225523.1, read on the forward strand.
TAGGCTGTGAGAGCACTGGGCAGAACCAGTTGTTTTTTACCTTCCCAAAGTGCTGGAGGCAAGATGCTTTGGGGCCTCTCTCACCCTTTGGAAACAAGGCAGCCCTTAGGTCCTGGTAGCTCTAGGCCTATGTAGCACAACCAGAACAGAAGTTCTAGTTCAGCCAGGTCAGGCCTGCCAAGAAACTGCGTTTCACAGGCCTTTCAAAGAGATGTTCTCTTAGGCTGTAAGAGCACTGGGCAGAGCCAGCTGTTTCTTAGCTTCCCGAAGAGCTGGGAGCAAGATGCTTTGGGTCCACTCTCCGTCTTTGGAAACAAGGCAGCCCTTTGGGCCTGGCAGCTCTAGGGCAATGGAGCACACCCAGAGCAGAAGTTCTACTTCAGCCAGATCAGGCCTGCCAGGAAACTGCGTTTCACAGGCCTTGGTAAGAGATGTTCCCGGTAGGCTGTAAGAGCACTGGGCAGAGCCAGTTGTTTCTTACCTTCCTGAAAAGCTGGAAGCAAGATGCTTGGGACCCCTCTGCCCGTTTGGGAACAAGGCAGCCTTTTGGGTCGGGAAGCTCTAGGCCAATGGAGCACACGCAGAGCAGGAGTTCTACTTCAGCCTGATCAGGCCTGCAAAGAAACAGCGTTTGACAGGCCTTGGTAAGAGATGTTCCCGGTAGGTGTAAGATCACTGGGCAGAGCCAGTTGTTTCTTAGCTTCACAAAGACCGGGAAGCAAGATGCTTTGGGCCTCTCTGCCCCTTGGAAACAGGGCAGCACTTTGGGCCTGGCAGCTCTAGAGCAATGGAGCACACCCAGAGCCGGAGTTCTACTTCAGCCAGATGAGGCCTGCCAAGAAACTGCGTTTCACAGGCCTTTCAAAGACATGTTCCCGGTAGGCTGTAAGAGCACGGGCCAGAGCGAGTTGGTTCTTAGCTTCCCAGAGAGCTGGAAGCAAGATGCTTTGGGGCCTCTCTGCCCCTTTGGAAACAAGGCAGCACCTTGGGCCTGGCAGCTCTAGGGCAATGGAGCACACCCAGAGCAGAAGTCCTACTTCAGCCAGATCAGGCCTGCCAAGGAACTGCGTTTCAGAGGCCTTTGCATGTGACGTTCCCGGTAGGCTGTGAGAGCACGGTGCAGAGCCAGTTGTTTCCTTGTTTCCCAAACAGCTGGAAGCAAGACGCTTTGGGGCTTCTCTGCCCCTTTGGAAACAAGGCAGCACGTTGGGTCTGGCAGCTCTAGGGCAATGGAGCACAACCAGAGCCGAAGTTCTACTTCTTCCAGATCAGGCCTGCCTAGACAGTGCGTTTCACAGGCCTTGATAAGAGATGTTCTCTTAGGCTATAAGAGCACTGGGCACAGCCAGTTGTTTCTTAGCTTCCCAAGAGCTGGAAGCAAGATGCTTTGGGGCCTCTCTGCCCCTTTGGAAACAAGGCAGCACATTGGGCCTGGCCGCTCTAGTTCAATGGAGCACACCCAGGGCAGAAGTTCTACTTCAGCCAAATCAGGCCTGCCAGGAAACGGCGTTTCACAGGCCTTGGTAAGAGATGTTCCCGGTAGGCTGTAAGAGCACTGGGCAACGCCAGATGTTTCTTAGCTTCCCGAAGAGCTGGAAGCAAGATGCTTTGGTGCCACTCTCTCACTTTGGAATCAAGGCATCCCTTTGGGGCAGGTAGCTCTAGGCCAGTGGAGCACACCCAGAGCAGAAGTTCTACTTGGGCCAGTTCAGGCCACCAACAAACTGCGTTTCACAGGCCTTGGTAAGAGATGTTCCCGGTAGGCTGTAAGAGCACTGGGCAACGCCAGATGTTTCTTAGCTTCCCGAAGAGCTGGAAGCAAGATGCTTTGGGGCCTCTCATACCCTTTGCAAACAAGGCGGCCCTTTGGGCCAGGCAGCTCTAGGCCAATGGAGCACACCCAGAGCAGAAGTTCTACTTCAGCTAGATCAGGCCACCAACAAAGTGCGTTTCACAGGCCTTGGTAAGAGATTGTCTCTTAGGCTGTAAGAGCACTGGGCAGAGACAGTTGTTTCTTAGCTTCCCAAAGAGCTGGAAGCAAGATGCTTTGGGGGCTCCCTGCCCCTTTGCCAACACGGGCGACCTTTGGGCCTTTCAGCTCTAGGCCAATGGAGCACACCCAGCGCAGAAGTCCTACTTCAGCCAGATCAGGCCTGCCAAGGAACTGCGTTTCAGAGGCCTTTGTATGTGACGTTCCCGGTAGGCTGTGAGAGCACGGTGCAGAGCCAGTTGTTTCCTTGTTTCCCAAACAGCTGGAAGCAAGACGCTTTGGGGCCTCTCTGCCCCTTTGGAAACAAGGCAGCACGTTGGGTCTGGCAGCTCTAGGGCAATGGAGCACAACCAGAGCCGAAGTTCTACTTCTTCCAGATCAGGCCTGCCTAGACAGTGCGTTTCACAGGCCTTGATAAGAGATGTTCTCTTAGGCTATAAGAGCACTGGGCACAGCCAGTTGTTTCTTAGCTTCCCAAGAGGTGGAAGCAAGATGCTTTGGGGCCTCTCTCCCCCTTTGGAAACAAGGCAGCCCTTTGGGCCTTTCAGCTCTAGGGCAATGGAGCACACCCAGAGCAGAAGTTCTACCTCAGCCAGATCAGGCCTGCCAAGAAACTGCTTTTCACAGGCCTTCGTAAGAGGTGTTCCCGGAAGGCTGTTAGAGTACCTGGCAGAGCGAGTTGTTTCTTAGCTTCAAAAACAGCTGGAAGCAACATGATTTGGGGCCTCTCTCCCCCTTTGGAAACAAAGCAGCCTTTGTGCCTGGCAGCTCTAGGCCAAAGTAGCACACCCAGAGCACAAGTTCTACCTCAGCCAGATAAGGCCTGTCAAGAAGCTGCGTTTCACAGGCCTTTGTATGTGACGTTCCCGGTTGGCTTTGAGAGCACTGTGCAGAGCCAGTTGTTTTAGCTTCCCAGAGAGCAGGAAGCAAGATGCTTTGGGGCCTCTCTCACACTTTGGAAATAAAGGCAGCCCTTTGGGCCTGGCAGCCCTAGGCCAATGGAGTACACCCAGAGCAGAAGTTCTACCTCAGCCAGATCAGGCCTTCCAAGAAACTGCGTCTCACAGGCCTTTCTCTGTCACGTTGCCGGTAGGCTGTGAGAGCACTGTGCAGAGCCAGTTGTTTCTTAGCTTCCCAAAGATTTGGAAGCAAGATGCTTTGGGGACTCTCAGCCCCTTTGGAAACAAGGCGGCCCTTTGGGCCTGGCAGCTCTAGGCCAAAGTAGCACGCCCAGAGCAGGAGTTCTACTTCAGCCAGATCAGGCCTGCCAAGAAACTGCGTTTCACAGGCCTTGGTAAGAGATGTTCCCGGTAGGCTGTGAGAGCACTGTGGAGAGCCAGTTGCTTTAGCTTCCCACAGAGCTGGAAGCAAGATGCTTTGGGTCCACTCTCCGTCTTTGGAAACAAGGCAGCCCTTTGGGCCTGGCAGCTCTAGGGCAATGGAGCACACCCAGAGCAGAAGTTCTACTTCAGCCAGATCAGGCCTGCCAGGAAACTGCGTTTCACAGGCCTTGGTAAGAGATGTTCCCGGTAGGCTGTAAGAGCACTGGGCAGAGCCAGTTGTTTCTTACCTTCCTGAAAAGCTGGAAGCAAGATGCTTGGGACCCCTCTGCCCGTTTGGGAACAAGGCAGCCTTTTGGGTCGGGAAGCTCTAGGCCAATGGAGCACACGCAGAGCAGGAGTTCTACTTCAGCCTGATCAGGCCTGCAAAGAAACAGCGTTTGACAGGCCTTGGTAAGAGATGTTCCCGGTAGGTGTAAGAGCACTGGGCAGAGCCAGTTGTTTCTTAGCTTCGCAAAGACCGGGAAGCAAGATGCTTTGGGCCTCTCTGCCTCTTGGAAACAGGGCAGCACTTGGGGCCTGGCAGCTCTAGGGCAATGGAGCACACCCAGAGCCGGAGTTCTACTTCAGCCAGATGAGGCCTGCCAAGAAACTGCGTTTCACAGGCCTTTCAAAGACATGTTCCCGGTAGGCTGTAAGAGCACGGGCCAGAGCGAGTTGGTTCTTAGCTTCCCAGAGAGCTGGAAGCAAGATGCTTTGGGGCCTCTCTGCCCCTTTGGAAACAAGGCAGCACCTTGGGCCTGGCAGCTCTAGGGCAATGGAGCACACCCAGAGCAGAAGTTCTACTTCAGCCAAATCAGGGCTGCCAGGAAACGGCGTTTCACAGGCCTTGGTAAGAGATGTTCCCGGTAGGCTGTAAGAGCACTGGGCAACGCCAGATGTTTCTTAGCTTCCCGAAGAGCTGGAAGCGAGAAGCTTTGGTGCCACTCTCTCACTTTGGACTCAAGGCAGCCCTTTGGGGCAGGTAGCTCTAGGCCAGTGGAGCACACCCAGAGCAGAAGTTCTACTTCGGCCAGTTCAGGCCACCAACAAACTGCGTTTCACAGGCCTTGGTAAGAGATGTTCCCGGTAGGCTGTAAGAGCACTGGGCAACGCCAGATGTTTCTTAGCTTCCCGAAGAGCTGGAAGCAAGATGCTTTGGGGCCTCTGATCCCCATTGCAAACAAGGCGGCCCTTTGGGCCAGGCAGCTCTAGGCCAATGGAGCACACCCAGAGCAGAAGTTCTACTTCAGCTAGATCAGGCCACCAACAAAGTGCGTTTCACAGGCCTTCGTAAGAGATTTTCTCTTAGGCTGTAAGAGCACTGGGCAGAGCCAGTTGTTTCTTAGCTTCCCAAAGAGCTGGAAGCAAGATGCTTTGGGGGCTCCCTGCCCCTTTGCCAACAAGGGCGACCTTTGGGCCTTTCAGCTCTAGCCCAATGGAGCACACCCAGAGCAGAAGTCCTACTTCAGCCAGATCAGGCCTGCCAAGGAACTGCGTTTCAGAGGCCTTTGTATGTGACGTTCCCGGTAGGCTGTGAGAGCACGGTGCAGAGCCAGTTGTTTCCTTGTTTCCCAAACAGCTGGAAGCAAGACGCTTTGGGGCCTCTCTGCCCCTTTGGAAACAAGGCAGCACGTTGGGTCTGGCAGCTCTAGGGCAATGGAGCACAACCAGAGCCGAAGTTCTACTTCTTCCAGATCAGGCCTGCCTAGACAGTGCGTTTCACAGGCCTTGATAAGAGATGTTCTCTTAGGCTATAAGAGCACTGGGCACAGCCAGTTGTTTCTTAGCTTCCCAAGAGGTGGAAGCAAGATGCTTTGGGGCCTCTCTCCCCCCCTTTGGAAACAAGGCAGCCCTTTGGGCCTTTCAGCTCTAGGGCAATGGAGCACACCCAGAGCAGAAGTTCTACCTCAGCCAGATCAGGCCTGCCAAGAAACTGCTTTTCACTGGCCTTCGTAAGAGGTGTTCCCGGAAGGCTGTAAGAGTACCTGGCAGAGCGAGTTGTTTCTTAGCTTCAAAAACAGCTGGAAGCAACATGATTTGGGGCCTCTCTCCCCCTTTGGAAACAAAGCAGCCTTTGTGCCTGGCAGCTCTAGGCCAAAGTAGCACACCCAGAGCACAAGTTCTACCTCAGCCAGATAAGGCCTGTCAAGAAGCTGCGTTTCACAGGCCTTTGTATGTGACGTTCCCGGTTGGCTTTGAGAGCACTGTGCAGAGCCAGTTGTTTTAGCTTCCCAGAGAGCAGGAAGCAAGATGCTTTGGGGCCTCTCTCACACTTTGGAAATAAAGGCAGCCCTTTGGGCCTGGCAGCCCTAGGCCAATGGAGTACACCCAGAGCAGAAGTTCTACCTCAGCCAGATCAGGCCTTCCAAGAAACTGCGTCTCACAGGCCTTTCTCTGTCACGTTGCCGGTAGGCTGTGAGAGCACTGTGCAGAGCCAGTTGTTTCTTAGCTTCCCAAAGATTTGGAAGCAAGATGCTTTGGGGACTCTCAGCCCCTTTGGAAACAAGGCGGCCCTTTGGGCCTGGCAGCTCTAGGCCAAAGTAGCACGCCCAGAGCAGGAGTTCTACTTCAGCCAGATCAGGCCTGCCAGGAAACTGCGTTTCACAGGCCTTGGTAAGAGATGTTCCCGGTAGGCTGTGAGAGCACTGTGGAGAGCCAGTTGCTTTAGCTTCCCACAGAGCTGGAAGCAAGATGCTTTGGGGCCTCTCTCTCCCTTTGGACACAAGGCAGCCGTTTGGGCCTGGCAGCTCTAGGCCAATGGAGCACACCCACAGCAGAAGTTCTACTTCAGGCAGATCAGTCCTGCCCAGAAACTGCGTTTCACAGCCCTTGGTAAGAGATGTTCACGGTAGGCTGTGAGAGCACTGGGCAGAACCAGTTGTTTTTTAGATTCCCAAAGTGCTGGAGGCAAGATGCTTTGGGGCCTCTCTCACCCTTTGGAAACAAGGCAGCCCTTAGGTCCTGGTAGCTCTAGGCCTATGTAGCACAACCAGAACAGAAGTTCTACTTCAGCCAGGTCAGGCCTGCCAAGAAACTGCGTTTCACAGGCCTTTCAAAGAGATGTTCTCTTAGGCTGTAAGAGCACTGGGCAGAGCCAGCTGTTTCTTAGCTTCCCAAAGAGCTGGGAGCAAGATGCTTTGGGTCCACTCTCCGTCTTTGGAAACAAGGCAGCCCTTTGGGCCTGGCAGCTCTAGGGCAATGGAGCACACCCAGAGCAGAAGTTCTACTTCAGCCAGATCAGGCCTGCCAGGAAACTGCGTTTCACAGGCCTTGGTAAGAGATGTTCCCGGTAGGCTGTAAGAGCACTGGGCAGAGCCAGTTGTTTCTTACCTTCCTGAAAAGCTGGAAGCAAGATGCTTGGGACCCCTCTGCCCGTTTGGGAACAAGGCAGCCTTTTGGGTCGGGAAGCTCTAGGCCAATGGAGCACACGCAGAGCAGGAGTTCTACTTCAGCCTGATCAGGACTGCAAAGAAACAGCGTTTGACAGGCCTTGGTAAGAGATGTTCCCGGTAGGTGTAAGATCACTGGGCAGAGCCAGTTGTTTCTTAGCTTCAAAAAGACCGGGAAGCAAGATGCTTTGGGCCTCTCTGCCCCTTGGAAACAGGGCAGCACTTTGGGCCTGGCAGCTCTAGGCCAATGGAGCACACCCAGAGCAGAAGTTCTACTTCAGCTAGATCAGGCCACCAACAAAGTGCGTTTCACAGGCCTTGGTAAGAGATTGTCTCTTAGGCTGTAAGAGCACTGGGCAGAGACAGTTGTTTCTTAGCTTCCCAAAGAGCTGGAAGCAAGATGCTTTGGGGGCTCCCTGCCCCTTTGCCAACAAGGGCGACCTTTGGGCCTTTCAGCTCTAGCCCAATGGAGCACACCCAGCGCAGAAGTCCTACTTCAGCCAGATCAGGCCTGCCAAGGAACTGCGTTTCAGAGGCCTTTGTATGTGACGTTCCCGGTAGGCTGTGAGAGCACGGTGCAGAGCCAGTTGTTTCCTTGTTTCCCAAACAGCTGGAAGCAAGACGCTTTGGGGCCTCTCTGCCCCTATGGAAACAAGGCAGCACGTTGGGTCTGGCAGCTCTAGGGCAATGGAGCACACCCAGAGCAGAAGTTCTACCTCAGCCAGATCAGGCCTGCCAAGAAACTGCTTTTCACAGGCCTTCGTAAAAGGTGTTCCCGGAAGGCTGTAAGAGTACCTGGCAGAGCGAGTTGTTTCTTAGCTTCAAAAACAGCTGGAAGGAACATGATTTGGGGCCTCTCTCCCCCTTTGCAAACAAAGCAGCCTTTGTGCCTGGCAGCTCTAGGCCAAAGTAGCACACCCAGAGCACAAGTTCTACCTCAGCCAGATAAGGCCTGTCAAGAAGCTGCGTTTCACAGGCCTTTGTATGTGACGTTCCCGGTTGGCTTTGAGAGCACTGTGCAGAGCCAGTTGTTTTAGCTTCCCAGAGAGCAGGAAGCAAGATGCTTTGGGGCCTCTCTCACACTTTGGAAATAAAGGCAGCCCTTTGGGCCTGGCAGCCCTAGGCCAATGGAGTACACCCAGAGCAGAAGTTCTACCTCAGCCAGATCAGGCCTTCCAAGAAACTGCGTCTCACAGGCCTTTCTCTGTCACGTTGCCGGTAGGCTGTGAGAGCACTGTGCAGAGCCAGTTGTTTCTTAGCTTCCCAAAGATTTGGAAGCAAGATGCTTTGGGGACTCTCAGCCCCTTTGGAAACAAGGCGGCCCTTTGGGCCTGGCAGCTCTAGGCCAAAGTAGCACGCCCAGAGCAGGAGTTCTACTTCAGCCAGATCAGGCCTGCCAGGAAACTGCGTTTCACAGGCCTTGGTAAGAGATGTTCCCGGTAGGCTGTGAGAGCACTGTGGAGAGCCAGTTGCTTTAGCTTCCCACAGAGCTGGAAGCAAGATGCTTTGGGGCCTCTCTCTCCCTTTGGACACAAGGCAGCCGTTTGGGCCTGGCAGCTCTAGGCCAATGGAGCACACCCACAGCAGAAGTTCTACTTCAGGCAGATCAGTCCTGCCCAGAAACTGCGTTTCACAGCCCTTGGTAAGAGATGTTCACGGTAGGCTGTGAGAGCACTGGGCAGAACCAGTTGTTTTTTACCTTCCCAAAGTGCTGGAGGCAAGATGCTTTGGGGCCTCTCTCACCCTTTGGAAACAAGGCAGCCCTTAGGTCCTGGTAGCTCTAGGCCTATGTAGCACAACCAGAACAGAAGTTCTAGTTCAGCCAGGTCAGGCCTGCCAAGAAACTGCGTTTCACAGGCCTTTCAAAGAGATGTTCTCTTAGGCTGTAAGAGCACTGGGCAGAGCCAGCTGTTTCTTAGCTTCCCGAAGAGCTGGGAGCAAGATGCTTTGGGTCCACTCTCCGTCTTTGGAAACAAGGCAGCCCTTTGGGCCTGGCAGCTCTAGGGCAATGGAGCACACCCAGAGCAGAAGTTCTACTTCAGCCAGATCAGGCCTGCCAGGAAACTGCGTTTCACAGGCCTTGGTAAGAGATGTTCCCGGTAGGCTGTAAGAGCACTGGGCAGAGCCAGTTGTTTCTTACCTTCCTGAAAAGCTGGAAGCAAGATGCTTGGGACCCCTCTGCCCGTTTGGGAACAAGGCAGCCTTTTGGGTCGGGAAGCTCTAGGCCAATGGAGCACACGCAGAGCAGGAGTTCTACTTCAGCCTGATCAGGCCTGCAAAGAAACAGCGTTTGACAGGCCTTGGTAAGAGATGTTCCCGGTAGGTGTAAGATCACTGGGCAGAGCCAGTTGTTTCTTAGCTTCACAAAGACCGGGAAGCAAGATGCTTTGGGCCTCTCTGCCCCTTGGAAACAGGGCAGCACTTTGGGCCTGGCAGCTCTAGAGCAATGGAGCACACCCAGAGCCGGAGTTCTACTTCAGCCAGATGAGGCCTGCCAAGAAACTGCGTTTCACAGGCCTTTCAAAGACATGTTCCCGGTAGGCTGTAAGAGCACGGGCCAGAGCGAGTTGGTTCTTAGCTTCCCAGAGAGCTGGAAGCAAGATGCTTTGGGGCCTCTCTGCCCCTTTGGAAACAAGGCAGCACCTTGGGCCTGGCAGCTCTAGGGCAATGGAGCACACCCAGAGCAGAAGTCCTACTTCAGCCAGATCAGGCCTGCCAAGGAACTGCGTTTCAGAGGCCTTTGCATGTGACGTTCCCGGTAGGCTGTGAGAGCACGGTGCAGAGCCAGTTGTTTCCTTGTTTCCCAAACAGCTGGAAGCAAGACGCTTTGGGGCTTCTCTGCCCCTTTGGAAACAAGGCAGCACGTTGGGTCTGGCAGCTCTAGGGCAATGGAGCACAACCAGAGCCGAAGTTCTACTTCTTCCAGATCAGGCCTGCCTAGACAGTGCGTTTCACAGGCCTTGATAAGAGATGTTCTCTTAGGCTATAAGAGCACTGGGCACAGCCAGTTGTTTCTTAGCTTCCCAAGAGCTGGAAGCAAGATGCTTTGGGGCCTCTCTGCCCCTTTGGAAACAAGGCAGCACATTGGGCCTGGCCGCTCTAGTTCAATGGAGCACACCCAGAGCAGAAGTTCTACTTCAGCCAAATCAGGCCTGCCAGGAAACGGCGTTTCACAGGCCTTGGTAAGAGATGTTCCCGGTAGGCTGTAAGAGCACTGGGCAACGCCAGATGTTTCTTAGCTTCCCGAAGAGCTGGAAGCAAGATGCTTTGGTGCCACTCTCTCACTTTGGCATCAAGGCATCCCTTTGGGGCAGGTAGCTCTAGGCCAGTGGAGCACACCCAGAGCAGAAGTTCTACTTGGGCCAGTTCAGGCCACCAACAAACTGCGTTTCACAGGCCTTGGTAAGAGATGTTCCCGGTAGGCTGTAAGAGCACTGGGCAACGCCAGATGTTTCTTAGCTTCCCGAAGAGCTGGAAGCAAGATGCTTTGGGGCCTCTCATACCCTTTGCAAACAAGGCGGCCCTTTGGGCCAGGCAGCTCTAGGCCAATGGAGCACACCCAGAGCAGAAGTTCTACTTCAGCTAGATCAGGCCACCAACAAAGTGCGTTTCACAGGCCTTGGTAAGAGATTGTCTCTTAGGCTGTAAGAGCACTGGGCAGAGACAGTTGTTTCTTAGCTTCCCAAAGAGCTGGAAGCAAGATGCTTTGGGGGCTCCCTGCCCCTTTGCCAACACGGGCGACCTTTGGGCCTTTCAGCTCTAGGCCAATGGAGCACACCCAGCGCAGAAGTCCTACTTCAGCCAGATCAGGCCTGCCAAGGAACTGCGTTTCAGAGGCCTTTGTATGTGACGTTCCCGGTAGGCTGTGAGAGCACGGTGCAGAGCCAGTTGTTTCCTTGTTTCCCAAACAGCTGGAAGCAAGACGCTTTGGGGCCTCTCTCCCCCTTTGGAAACAAGGCAGCCCTTTGGGCCTTTCAGCTCTAGGGCAATGGAGCACACCCAGAGCAGAAGTTCTACCTCAGCCAGATCAGGCCTGCCAAGAAACTGCTTTTCACAGGCCTTCGTAAGAGGTGTTCCCGGAAGGCTGTTAGAGTACCTGGCAGAGCGAGTTGTTTCTTAGCTTCAAAAACAGCTGGAAGCAACATGATTTGGGGCCTCTCTCCCCCTTTGGAAACAAAGCAGCCTTTGTGCCTGGCAGCTCTAGGCCAAAGTAGCACACCCAGAGCACAAGTTCTACCTCAGCCAGATAAGGCCTGTCAAGAAGCTGCGTTTCACAGGCCTTTGTATGTGACGTTCCCGGTTGGCTTTGAGAGCACTGTGCAGAGCCAGTTGTTTTAGCTTCCCAGAGAGCAGGAAGCAAGATGCTTTGGGGCCTCTCTCACACTTTGGAAATAAAGGCAGCCCTTTGGGCCTGGCAGCCCTAGGCCAATGGAGTACACCCAGAGCAGAAGTTCTACCTCAGCCAGATCAGGCCTTCCAAGAAACTGCGTCTCACAGGCCTTTCTCTGTCACGTTGCCGGTAGGCTGTGAGAGCACTGTGCAGAGCCAGTTGTTTCTTAGCTTCCCAAAGATTTGGAAGCAAGATGCTTTGGGGACTCTCAGCCCCTTTGGAAACAAGGCGGCCCTTTGGGCCTGGCAGCTCTAGGCCAAAGTAGCACGCCCAGAGCAGGAGTTCTACTTCAGCCAGATCAGGCCTGCCAAGAAACTGCGTTTCACAGGCCTTGGTAAGAGATGTTCCCGGTAGGCTGTGAGAGCACTGTGGAGAGCCAGTTGCTTTAGCTTCCCACAGAGCTGGAAGCAAGATGCTTTGGGTCCACTCTCCGTCTTTGGAAACAAGGCAGCCCTTTGGGCCTGGCAGCTCTAGGGCAATGGAGCACACCCAGAGCAGAAGTTCTACTTCAGCCAGATCAGGCCTGCCAGGAAACTGCGTTTCACAGGCCTTGGTAAGAGATGTTCCCGGTAGGCTGTAAGAGCACTGGGCAGAGCCAGTTGTTTCTTACCTTCCTGAAAAGCTGGAAGCAAGATGCTTGGGACCCCTCTGCCCGTTTGGGAACAAGGCAGCCTTTTGGGTCGGGAAGCTCTAGGCCAATGGAGCACACGCAGAGCAGGAGTTCTACTTCAGCCTGATCAGGCCTGCAAAGAAACAGCGTTTGACAGGCCTTGGTAAGAGATGTTCCCGGTAGGTGTAAGAGCACTGGGCAGAGCCAGTTGTTTCTTAGCTTCGCAAAGACCGGGAAGCAAGATGCTTTGGGCCTCTCTGCCTCTTGGAAACAGGGCAGCACTTGGGGCCTGGCAGCTCTAGGGCAATGGAGCACACCCAGAGCCGGAGTTCTACTTCAGCCAGATGAGGCCTGCCAAGAAACTGCGTTTCACAGGCCTTTCAAAGACATGTTCCCGGTAGGCTGTAAGAGCACGGGCCAGAGCGAGTTGGTTCTTAGCTTCCCAGAGAGCTGGAAGCAAGATCTTTTGGGGCCTCTCTGCCCCTTTGGAAACAAGGCAGCACCTTGGGTCTGGCAGCTCTAGGGCAATGGAGCACACCCAGAGCAGAAGTTCTACTTCAGCCAAATCAGGCCTGCCAGGAAACGGCGTTTCACAGGCCTTGGTAAGAGATGTTCCCGGTAGGCTGTAAGAGCACTGGGCAACGCCAGATGTTTCTTAGCTTCCCGAAGAGCTGGAAGCGAGAAGCTTTGGTGCCACTCTCTCACTTTGGACTCAAGGCAGCCCTTTGGGGCAGGTAGCTCTAGGCCAGTGGAGCACACCCAGAGCAGAAGTTCTACTTCGGCCAGTTCAGGCCACCAACAAACTGCGTTTCACAGGCCTTGGTAAGAGATGTTCCCGGTAGGCTGTAAGAGCACTGGGCAACGCCAGATGTTTCTTAGCTTCCCGAAGAGCTGGAAGCAAGATGCTTTGGGGCCTCTGATCCCCATTGCAAACAAGGCGGCCCTTTGGGCCAGGCAGCTCTAGGCCAATGGAGCACACCCAGAGCAGAACTTCTACTTCAGCTAGATCAGGCCACCAACAAAGTGCGTTTCACAGGCCTTCGTAAGAGATTTTCTCTTAGGCTGTAAGAGCACTTGGCAGAGCCAGTTGTTTCTTAGCTTCCCAAAGAGCTGGAAGCAAGATGCTTTGGGGGCTCCCTGCCCCTTTGCCAACAAGGGCGACCTTTGGGCCTTTCAGCTCTAGCCCAATGGAGCACACCCAGAGCAGAAGTCCTACTTCAGCCAGATCAGGCCTGCCAAGGAACTGCGTTTCAGAGGCCTTTGTATGTGACGTTCCCGGTAGGCTGTGAGAGCACGGTGCAGAGCCAGTTGTTTCCTTGTTTCCCAAACAGCTGGAAGCAAGACGCTTTGGGGCCTCTCTGCCCCTTTGGAAACAAGGCAGCACGTTGGGTCTGGCAGCTCTAGGGCAATGGAGCACAACCAGAGCCGAAGTTCTACTTCTTCCAGATCAGGCCTGCCTAGACAGTGCGTTTCACAGGCCTTGATAAGAGATGTTCTCTTAGGCTATAAGAGCACTGGGCACAGCCAGTTGTTTCTTAGCTTCCCAAGAGGTGGAAGCAAGATGCTTTGGGGCCTCTCTCCCCCCCTTTGGATACAAGGCAGCCCTTTGGGCCTTTCAGCTCTAGGGCAATGGAGCACACCCAGAGCAGAAGTTCTACCTCAGCCAGATCAGGCCTGCCAAGAAACTGCTTTTCACTGGCCTTCGTAAGAGGTGTTCCCGGAAGGCTGTAAGAGTACCTGGCAGAGCGAGTTGTTTCTTAGCTTCAAAAACAGCTGGAAGCAACATGATTTGGGGCCTCTCTCCCCCTTTGGAAACAAAGCAGCCTTTGTGCCTGGCAGCTCTAGGCCAAAGTAGCACACCCAGAGCACAAGTTCTACCTCAGCCAGATAAGGCCTGTCAAGAAGCTGCGTTTCACAGGCCTTTGTATGTGACGTTCCCGGTTGGCTTTGAGAGCACTGTGCAGAGCCAGTTGTTTTAGCTTCCCAGAGAGCAGGAAGCAAGATGCTTTGGGGCCTCTCTCACACTTTGGAAATAAAGGCAGCCCTTTGGGCCTGGCAGCCCTAGGCCAATGGAGTACACCCAGAGCAGAAGTTCTACCTCAGCCAGATCAGGCCTTCCAAGAAACTGCGTCTCACAGGCCTTTCTCTGTCACGTTGCCGGTAGGCTGTGAGAGCACTGTGCAGAGCCAGTTGTTTCTTAGCTTCCCAAAGATTTGGAAGCAAGATGCTTTGGGGACTCTCAGCCCCTTTGGAAACAAGGCGGCCCTTTGGGCCTGGCAGCTCTAGGCCAAAGTAGCACGCCCAGAGCAGGAGTTCTACTTCAGCCAGATCAGGCCTGCCAAGAAACTGCGTTTCACAGGCCTTGGTAAGAGATGTTCCCGGTAGGCTGTGAGAGCACTGTGGAGAGCCAGTTGCTTTAGCTTCCCACAGAGCTGGAAGCAAGATGCTTTGGGTCCACTCTCCGTCTTTGGAAACAAGGCAGCCCTTTGGGCCTGGCAGCTCTAGGGCAATGGAGCACACCCAGAGCAGAAGTTCTACTTCAGCCAGATCAGGCCTGCCAGGAAACTGCGTTTCACAGGCCTTGGTAAGAGATGTTCCCGGTAGGCTGTAAGAGCACTGGGCAGAGCCAGTTGTTTCTTACCTTCCTGAAAAGCTGGAAGCAAGATGCTTGGGACCCCTCTGCCCGTTTGGGAACAAGGCAGCCTTTTGGGTCGGGAAGCTCTAGGCCAATGGAGCACACGCAGAGCAGGAGTTCTACTTCAGCCTGATCAGGCCTGCAAAGAAACAGCGTTTGACAGGCCTTGGTAAGAGATGTTCCCGGTAGGTGTAAGAGCACTGGGCAGAGCCAGTTGTTTCTTAGCTTCGCAAAGACCGGGAAGCAAGATGCTTTGGGCCTCTCTGCCCCTTGGAAACAGGGCAGCACTTGGGGCCTGGCAGCTCTAGGGCAATGGAGCACACCCAGAGCCGGAGTTCTACTTCAGCCAGATGAGGCCTGCCAAGAAACTGCGTTTCACAGGCCTTTCAAAGACATGTTCCCGGTAGGCTGTAAGAGCACGGGCCAGAGCGAGTTGGTTCTTAGCTTCCCAGAGAGCTGGAAGCAAGATGCTTTGGGGCCTCTCTGCCCCTTTGGAAACAAGGCAGCACCTTGGGCCTGGCAGCTCTAGGGCAATGGAGCACACCCAGAGCAGAAGTTCTACTTCAGCCAAATCAGGCCTGCCAGGAAACGGTGTTTCACAGGCCTTGGTAAGAGATGTTCCCGGTAGGCTGTAAGAGCACTGGGCAACGCCAGATGTTTCTTAGCTTCCCGAAGAGCTGGAAGCGAGAAGCTTTGGTGCCACTCTCTCACTTTGGACTCAAGGCAGCCCTTTGGGGCAGGTAGCTCTAGGCCAGTGGAGCACACCCAGAGCAGAAGTTCTACTTCGGCCAGTTCAGGCCACCAACAAACTGCGTTTCACAGGCCTTGGTAAGAGATGTTCCCGGTAGGCTGTAAGAGCACTGGGCAACGCCAGATGTTTCTTAGCTTCCCGAAGAGCTGGAAGCAAGATGCTTTGGGGCCTCTGATCCCCATTGCAAACAAGGCGGCCCTTTGGGCCAGGCAGCTCTAGGCCAATGGAGCACACCCAGAGCAGAAGTTCTACTTCAGCTAGATCAGGCCACCAACAAAGTGCGTTTCACAGGCCTTCGTAAGAGATTTTCTCTTAGGCTGTAAGAGCACTGGGCAGAGCCAGTTGTTTCTTAGCTTCCCAAAGAGCTGGAAGCAAGATGCTTTGGGGGCTCCCTGCCCCTTTGCCAACAAGGGCGACCTTTGGGCCTTTCAGCTCTAGCCCAATGGAGCACACCCAGAGCAGAAGTCCTACTTCAGCCAGATCAGGCCTGCCAAGGAACTGCGTTTCAGAGGCCTTTGTATGTGACGTTCCCGGTAGGCTGTGAGAGCACGGTGCAGAGCCAGTTGTTTCCTTGTTTCCCAAACAGCTGGAAGCAAGACGCTTTGGGGCCTCTCTGCCCCTTTGGAAACAAGGCAGCACGTTGGGTCTGGCAGCTCTAGGGCAATGGAGCACAACCAGAGCCGAAGTTCTACTTCTTCCAGATCAGGCCTGCCTAGACAGTGCGTTTCACAGGCCTTGATAAGAGATGTTCTCTTAGGCTATAAGAGCACTGGGCACAGCCAGTTGTTTCTTAGCTTCCCAAGAGGTGGAAGCAAGATGCTTTGGGGCCTCTCTCCCCCCCTTTGGAAACAAGGCAGCCCTTTGGGCCTTTCAGCTCTAGGGCAATGGAGCACACCCAGAGCAGAAGTTCTACCTCAGCCAGATCAGGCCTGCCAAGAAACTGCTTTTCACTGGCCTTCGTAAGAGGTGTTCCCGGAAGGCTGTAAGAGTACCTGGCAGAGCGAGTTGTTTCTTAGCTTCAAAAACAGCTGGAAGCAACATGATTTGGGGCCTCTCTCCCCCTTTGGAAACAAAGCAGCCTTTGTGCCTGGCAGCTCTAGGCCAAAGTAGCACACCCAGAGCACAAGTTCTACCTCAGCCAGATAAGGCCTGTCAAGAAGCTGCGTTTCACAGGCCTTTGTATGTGACGTTCCCGGTTGGCTTTGAGAGCACTGTGCAGAGCCAGTTGTGTTAGCTTCCCAGAGAGCAGGAAGCAAGATGCTTTGGGGCCTCTCTCACACTTTGGAAATAAAGGCAGCCCTTTGGGCCTGGCAGCCCTAGGCCAATGGAGTACACCCAGAGCAGAAGTTCTACCTCAGCCAGATCAGGCCTTCCAAGAAACTGCGTCTCACAGGCCTTTCTCTGTCACGTTGCCGGTAGGCTGTGAGAGCACTGTGCAGAGCCACTTGTTTCTTAGCTTCCCAAAGATTTGGAAGCAAGATGCTTTGGGGACTCTCAGCCCCTTTGGAAACAAGGCGGCCCTTTGAGCCTGGCAGCTCTAGGCCAAAGTAGCATGCCCAGAGCAGGAGTTCTACTTCAGCCAGATCAGGCCTGCCAAGAAACTGCGTTTCACAGGCCTTGGTAAGAGATGTTCCCGGTAGGCTGTGAGAGCACTGTGGAGAGCCAGTTGCTTTAGCTTCCCACAGAGCTGGAAGCAAGATGCTTTGGGTCCACTCTCCGTCTTTGGAAACAAGGCAGCCCTTTGGGCCTGGCAGCTCTAGGGCAATGGAGCACACCCAGAGCAGAAGTTCTACTTCAGCCAGATCAGGCCTGCCAGGAAACTGCGTTTCACAGGCCTTGGTAAGAGATGTTCCCGGTAGGCTGTAAGAGCACTGGGCAGAGCCAGTTGTTTCTTACCTTCCTGAAAAGCTGGAAGCAAGATGCTTGGGACCCCTCTGCCCGTTTGGGAACAAGGCAGCCTTTTGGGTCGGGAAGCTCTAGGCCAATGGAGCACACGCAGAGCAGGAGTTCTACTTCAGGCTGATCAGGCCTGCAAAGAAACAGCGTTTGACAGGCCTTGGTAAGAGATGTTCCCGGTAGGTGTAAGAGCACTGGGCAGAGCCAGTTGTTTCTTAGCTTCGCAAAGACCGGGAAGCAAGATGCTTTGGGCCTCTCTGCCCCTTGGAAACAGGGCAGCACTTGGGGCCTGGCAGCTCTAGGGCAATGGAGCACACCCAGAGCCGGAGTTCTACTTCAGCCAGATGAGGCCTGCCAAGAAACTGCGTTTCACAGGCCTTTCAAAGACATGTTCCCGGTAGGCTGTAAGAGCACGGGCCAGAGCGAGTTGGTTCTTAGCTTCCCAGAGAGCTGGAAGCAAGATGCTTTGGGGCCTCTCTGCCCCTTTGGAAACAAGGCAGCACCTTGGGCCTGGCAGCTCTAGGGCAATGGAGCACACCCAGAGCAGAAGTTCTACTTCAGCCAAATCAGGCCTGCCAGGAAACGGTGTTTCACAGGCCTTGGTAAGAGATGTTCCCGGTAGGCTGTAAGAGCACTGGGCAACGCCAGATGTTTCTTAGCTTCCCGAAGAGCTGGAAGCGAGAAGCTTTGGTGCCACTCTCTCACTTTGGACTCAAGGCAGCCCTTTGGGGCAGGTAGCTCTAGGCCAGTGGAGCACACCCAGAGCAGAAGTTCTACTTCGGCCAGTTCAGGCCACCAACAAACTGCGTTTCACAGGCCTTGGTAAGAGATGTTCCCGGTAGGCTGTAAGAGCACTGGGCAACGCCAGATGTTTCTTAGCTTCCCGAAGAGCTGGAAGCAAGATGCTTTGGGGCCTCTGATCCCCATTGCAAACAAGGCGGCCCTTTGGGCCAGGCAGCTCTAGGCCAATGGAGCACACCCAGAGCAGAAGTTCTACTTCAGCTAGATCAGGCCACCAACAAAGTGCGTTTCACAGGCCTTCGTAAGAGATTTTCTCTTAGGCTGTAAGAGCACTGGGCAGAGCCAGTTGTTTCTTAGCTTCCCAAAGAGCTGGAAGCAAGATGCTTTGGGGGCTCCCTGCCCCTTTGCCAACAAGGGCGACCTTTGGGCCTTTCAGCTCTAGCCCAATGGAGCACACCCAGAGCAGAAGTCCTACTTCAGCCAGATCAGGCCTGCCAAGGAACTGCGTTTCAGAGGCCTTTGTATGTGACGTTCCCGGTAGGCTGTGAGAGCACGGTGCAGAGCCAGTTGTTTCCTTGTTTCCCAAACAGCTGGAAGCAAGACGCTTTGGGGCCTCTCTGCCCCTTTGGAAACAAGGCAGCACGTTGGGTCTGGCAGCTCTAGGGCAATGGAGCACAACCAGAGCCGAAGTTCTACTTCTTCCAGATCAGGCCTGCCTAGACAGTGCGTTTCACAGGCCTTGATAAGAGATGTTCTCTTAGGCTATAAGAGCACTGGGCACAGCCAGTTGTTTCTTAGCTTCCCAAGAGGTGGAAGCAAGATGCTTTGGGGCCTCTCTCCCCCTTTGGAAACAAGGCAGCCCTTTGGGCCTTTCAGCTCTAGGCCAATGGAGCACACCCACAGCAGAAGTTCTACCTCAGCCAGATCAGGCCTGCCAAGAAACTGCTTTTCACAGGCCTTCGTAAGAGGTGTTCCCGGAAGGCTGTAAGAGTACCTGGCAGAGCGAGTTGTTTCTTAGCTTCAAAAACAGCTGGAAGCAACATGATTTGGGGCCTCTCTCCCCCTTTGGAAACAAAGCAGCCTTTGTGCCTGGCAGCTCTAGGCCAAAGTAGCACACCCAGAGCACAAGTTCTACCTCAGCCAGATAAGGCCTGTCAAGAAGCTGCGTTTCACAGGCCTTTGTATGTGACGTTCCCGGTTGGCTTTGAGAGCACTGTGCAGAGCCAGTTGTTTTAGCTTCCCAGAGAGCAGGAAGCAAGATGCTTTGGGGCCTCTCTCACACTTTGGAAATAAAGGCATCCCTTTGGGCCTGGCAGCCCTAGGCCAATGGAGTACACCCAGAGCAGAAGTTCTACCTCAGCCAGATCAGGCCTTCCAAGAAACTGCGTCTCACAGGCCTTTCTCTGTCACGTTGCCGGTAGGCTGTGAGAGCACTGTGCAGAGCCAGTTGTTTCTTAGCTTCCCAAAGATTTGGAAGCAAGATGCTTTGGGGACTCTCAGCCCCTTTGGAAACAAGGCGGCCCTTTGGGCCTGGCAGCCCTAGGCCAAAGTAGCACGCCCAGAGCAGGAGTTCTACTTCAGCCAGATCAGGCCTGCCAGGAAACTGCGTTTCACAGGCCTTGGTAAGAGATGTTCCCGGTAGGCTGTAAGAGCACTGGGCAGAGCCAGTTGTTTCTTACCTTCCTGAAAAGCTGGAAGCAAGATGCTTGGGACCCCTCTGCCCGTTATGGAACAAGGCAGCCTTTTGGGTCGGGAAGCTCTAGGCCAATGCAGCACACGCAGAGCAGGAGTTCTACTTCAGCCTGATCAGGCCTGCAAAGAAACAGCGTTTGACAGACCTTGGTAAGAGATGTTCCCGGTAGGTGTAAGAGCACTGGGCAGAGCCAGTTGTTTCTTAGCTTCGCAAAGACCGGGAAGCAAGATGCTTTGGGCCTCTCTGCCCCTTGGAAACAGGGCAGCACTTTGGGCCTGGCAGCTCTAGGGCAATGGAGCACACCCAGAGCCGGAGTTCTACTTCAGCCAGATGAGGCCTGCCAAGAAACTGCGTTTCACAGGCCTTTCAAAGACATGTTCCCGGTAGGCTGTAAGAGCACGGGCCAGAGCGAGTTGGTTCTTAGCTTCCCAGAGAGCTGGAAGCAAGATGCTTTGGGGCCTCTCTGCCCCTTTGGAAACAAGGCAGCACCTTGGGCCTGGCAGCTCTAGGGCAATGGAGCACACCCAGAGCAGAAGTTCTACTTCAGCCAAATCAGGCCTGCCAGGAAACGGCGTTTCACATGCCTTGGTAAGAGATGTTCCCGGTAGGCTGTAAGAGCACTGGGCAACGCCAGATGTTTCTTAGCTTCCCGAAGAGCTGGAAGCGAGAAGCTTTGGTGCCACTCTCTCACTTTGGACTCAAGGCAGCCCTTTGGGGCAGGTAGCTCTAGGCCAGTGGAGCACACCCAGAGCAGAAGTTCTACTTGGGCCAGTTCAGGCCACCAACACACTGCGTTTCACAGGCCTTGGTAAGAGATGTTCTCGGTAGGCTGTAAGAGCACTGGGCAACGCCAGATGTTTCTTAGCTTGCCGAAGAGCTGGAAGCAAGATGCTTTGGGGCCTCTCATCCCCTTTGCAAACAAGGCCGACCTTTGGGCCAGGCAGCTCTAGGCCAATGGAGCACACCCAGAGCAGAAGTTCTACCTCAGCCAGATAAGGCCTGCCAAGAAACTGCGTTTCAAAGGCTTTGGTAAGAGATGTTCCCGCTACTCTGTTAGAGCACTGGGCAGAGCCATTTGTTTCTTAGCTTCCCAAAGAGCTGGAAGCAAGATGCTTTGGGGTCTCCCTGCCCTTTTGCCAACAAGGGCGACCCTTGGGCCTTTCAGCTCTAGGCCAATGGAGCACACCCAGAGCAGAAGTCCTACTTCAGCCAGATCAGGCCTGCCAAGGAACTGCGTTTCAGAGGCCTTTGTATGTGACGTTCCCGGTAGGCTGTGAGAGCACGGTGCAGAGCCAGTTGTTTCCTTGTTTCCCAAACAGCTGGAAGCAAGACGCTTTGGGGCCTCTCTGCCCCTTTGGAAACAAGGCAGCACGTTGGGTCTGGCAGCTCTAGGGCAATGGAGCACAACCAGAGCCGAAGTTCTACTTCTTCCAGATCAGGCCTGCCTAGACAGTGCGTTTCACAGGCCTTGATAAGAGATGTTCTCTTAGGCTATAAGAGCACTGGGCACAGCCAGTTGTTTCTTAGCTTCCCAAGAGGTGGAAGCAAGATGCTTTGGGGCCTCTCTCCCCCCCTTTGGAAACAAGGCAGCCCTTTGGGCCTTTCAGCTCTAGGGCAATGGAGCACACCCAGAGCAGAAGTTCTACCTCAGCCAGATCAGGCCTGCCAAGAAACTGCTTTTCACTGGCCTTCGTAAGAGGTGTTCCCGGAAGGCTGTAAGAGTACCTGGCAGAGCGAGTTGTTTCTTAGCTTCAAAAACAGCTGGAAGCAACATGATTTGGGGCCTCTCTCCCCCTTTGGAAACAAAGCAGCCTTTGTGCCTGGCAGCTCTAGGCCAAAGTAGCACACCCAGAGCACAAGTTCTACCTCAGCCAGATAAGGCCTGTCAAGAAGCTGCGTTTCACAGGCCTTTGTATGTGACGTTCCCGGTTGGCTTTGAGAGCACTGTGCAGAGCCAGTTGTGTTAGCTTCCCAGAGAGCAGGAAGCAAGATGCTTTGGGGCCTCTCTCACACTTTGGAAATAAAGGCAGCCCTTTGGGCCTGGCAGCCCTAGGCCAATGGAGTACACCCAGAGCAGAAGTTCTACCTCAGCCAGATCAGGCCTTCCAAGAAACTGCGTCTCACAGGCCTTTCTCTGTCACGTTGCCGGTAGGCTGTGAGAGCACTGTGCAGAGCCACTTGTTTCTTAGCTTCCCAAAGATTTGGAAGCAAGATGCTTTGGGGACTCTCAGCCCCTTTGGAAACAAGGCGGCCCTTTGAGCCTGGCAGCTCTAGGCCAAAGTAGCACGCCCAGAGCAGGAGTTCTACTTCAGCCAGATCAGGCCTGCCAAGAAACTGCGTTTCACAGGCCTTGGTAAGAGATGTTCCCGGTAGGCTGTGAGAGCACTGTGGAGAGCCAGTTGCTTTAGCTTCCCACAGAGCTGGAAGCAAGATGCTTTGGGTCCACTCTCCGTCTTTGGAAACAAGGCAGCCCTTTGGGCCTGGCAGCTCTAGGGCAATGGAGCACACCCAGAGCAGAAGTTCTACTTCAGCCAGATCAGGCCTGCCAGGAAACTGCGTTTCACAGGCCTTGGTAAGAGATGTTCCCGGTAGGCTGTAAGAGCACTGGGCAGAGCCAGTTGTTTCTTACCTTCCTGAAAAGCTGGAAGCAAGATGCTTGGGACCCCTCTGCCCGTTTGGGAACAAGGCAGCCTTTTGGGTCGGGAAGCTCTAGGCCAATGGAGCACACGCAGAGCAGGAGTTCTACTTCAGGCTGATCAGGCCTGCAAAGAAACAGCGTTTGACAGGCCTTGGTAAGAGATGTTCCCGGTAGGTGTAAGAGCACTGGGCAGAGCCAGTTGTTTCTTAGCTTCGCAAAGACCGGGAAGCAAGATGCTTTGGGCCTCTCTGCCCCTTGGAAACAGGGCAGCACTTGGGGCCTGGCAGCTCTAGGGCAATGGAGCACACCCAGAGCCGGAGTTCTACTTCAGCCAGATGAGGCCTGCCAAGAAACTGCGTTTCACAGGCCTTTCAAAGACATGTTCCCGGTAGGCTGTAAGAGCACGGGGCAGAGCGAGTTGGTTCTTAGATTCCCAGAGAGCTGGAAGCAAGATGCTTTGGGGCCTCTCTGCCCCTTTGGAAACAAGGCAGCACCTTGGGCCTGGCAGCTCTAGGGCAATGGAGCACACCCAGAGCAGAAGTTCTACTTCAGCCAAATCAGGCCTGCCAGGAAACGGCGTTTCACAGGCCTTGGTAAGAGATGTTCCCGGTAGGCTGTAAGAGCACTGGGCAACGCCAGATGTTTCTTAGCTTCCCGAAGAGCTGGAAGCGAGAAGCTTTGGTGCCACTCTCTCACTTTGGACTCAAGGCAGCCCTTTGGGGCAGGTAGCTCTAGGCCAATGGAGCACACCCAGAGCAGAAGTCCTACTTCAGCCAGATCAGGCCTGCCAAGGAACTGCGTTTCAGAGGCCTTTGTATGTGACGTTCCCGGTAGGCTGTGAGAGCACGGTGCAGAGCCAGTTGTTTCCTTGTTTCCCAAACAGCTGGAAGCAAGACGCTTTGGGGCCTCTCTGCCCCTTTGGAAACAAGGCAGCACGTTGGGTCTGGCAGCTCTAGGGCAATGGAGCACAACCAGAGCCGAAGTTCTACTTCTTCCAGATCAGGCCTGCCTAGACAGTGCGTTTCACAGGCCTTGATAAGAGATGTTCTCTTAGGCTATAAGAGCACTGGGCACAGCCAGTTGTTTCTTAGCTTCCCAAGAGGTGGAAGCAAGATGCTTTGGGGCCTCTCTCCCCCCCTTTGGAAACAAGGCAGCCCTTTGGGCCTTTCAGCTCTAGGGCAATGGAGCACACCCAGAGCAGAAGTTCTACCTCAGCCAGATCAGGCCTGCCAAGAAACTGCTTTTCACTGGCCTTCGTAAGAGGTGTTCCCGGAAGGCTGTAAGAGTACCTGGCAGAGCGAGTTGTTTCTTAGCTTCAAAAACAGCTGGAAGCAACATGATTTGGGGCCTCTCTCCCCCTTTGGAAACAAAGCAGCCTTTGTGCCTGGCAGCTCTAGGCCAAAGTAGCACACCCAGAGCACAAGTTCTACCTCAGCCAGATAAGGCCTGTCAAGAAGCTGCGTTTCACAGGCCTTTGTATGTGACGTTCCCGGTTGGCTTTGAGAGCACTGTGCAGAGCCAGTTGTGTTAGCTTCCCAGAGAGCAGGAAGCAAGATGCTTTGGGGCCTCTCTCACACTTTGGAAATAAAGGCAGCCCTTTGGGCCTGGCAGCCCTAGGCCAATGGAGTACACCCAGAGCAGAAGTTCTACCTCAGCCAGATCAGGCCTTCCAAGAAACTGCGTCTCACAGGCCTTTCTCTGTCACGTTGCCGGTAGGCTGTGAGAGCACTGTGCAGAGCCACTTGTTTCTTAGCTTCCCAAAGATTTGGAAGCAAGATGCTTTGGGGACTCTCAGCCCCTTTGGAAACAAGGCGGCCCTTTGAGCCTGGCAGCTCTAGGCCAAAGTAGCACGCCCAGAGCAGGAGTTCTACTTCAGCCAGATCAGGCCTGCCAGGAAACTGCGTTTCACAGGCCTTGGTAAGAGATGTTCCCGGTAGGCTGAAGAGCACTGTGGAGAGCCAGTTGCTTTAGCTTCCCACAGAGCTGGAAGCAAGATGCTTTGGGGCCTCTCTCTCCCTTTGGACACAAGGCAGCCGTTTGGGCCTGGCAGCTCTAGGCCAATGGAGCACACCCACAGCAGAAGTTCTACTTCAGGCAGATCAGTCCTGCCCAGAAACTGCGTTTCACAGCCCTTGGTAAGAGATGTTCACGGTAGGCTGTGAGAGCACTGGGCAGAACCAGTTGTTTTTTACCTTCCCAAAGTGCTGGAGGCAAGATGCTTTGGGGCCTCTCTCACCCTTTGGAAACAAGGCAGCCCTTAGGTCCTGGTAGCTCTAGGCCTATGTAGCACAACCAGAACAGAAGTTCTAGTTCAGCCAGGTCAGGCCTGCCAAGAAACTGCGTTTCACAGGCCTTTCAAAGAGATGTTCTCTTAGGCTGTAAGAGCACTGGGCAGAGCCAGCTGTTTCTTAGCTTCCCGAAGAGCTGGGAGCAAGATGCTTTGGGTCCACTCTCCGTCTTTGGAAACAAGGCAGCCCTTTGGGCCTGGCAGCTCTAGGGCAATGGAGCACACCCAGAGCAGAAGTTCTACTTCAGCCAGATCAGGCCTGCCAGGAAACTGCGTTTCACAGGCCTTGGTAAGAGATGTTCCCGGTAGGCTGTAAGAGCACTGGGCAGAGCCAGTTGTTTCTTACCTTCCTGAAAAGCTGGAAGCAAGATGCTTGGGACCCCTCTGCCCGTTTGGGAACAAGGCAGCCTTTTGGGTCGGGAAGCTCTAGGCCAATGGAGCACACGCAGAGCAGGAGTTCTACTTCAGCCTGATCAGGCCTGCAAAGAAACAGCGTTTGACAGGCCTTGGTAAGAGATGTTCCCGGTAGGTGTAAGATCACTGGGCAGAGCCAGTTGTTTCTTAGCTTCACAAAGACCGGGAAGCAAGATGCTTTGGGCCTCTCTGCCCCTTGGAAACAGGGCAGCACTTTGGGCCTGGCAGCTCTAGAGCAATGGAGCACACCCAGAGCCGGAGTTCTACTTCAGCCAGATGAGGCCTGCCAAGAAACTGCGTTTCACAGGCCTTTCAAAGACATGTTCCCGGTAGGCTGTAAGAGCACGGGCCAGAGCGAGTTGGTTCTTAGCTTCCCAGAGAGCTGGAAGCAAGATGCTTTGGGGCCTCTCTGCCCCTTTGGAAACAAGGCAGCACCTTGGGCCTGGCAGCTCTAGGGCAATGGAGCACACCCAGAGCAGAAGTCCTACTTCAGCCAGATCAGGCCTGCCAAGGAACTGCGTTTCAGAGGCCTTTGCATGTGACGTTCCCGGTAGGCTGTGAGAGCACGGTGCAGAGCCAGTTGTTTCCTTGTTTCCCAAACAGCTGGAAGCAAGACGCTTTGGGGCTTCTCTGCCCCTTTGGAAACAAGGCAGCACGTTGGGTCTGGCAGCTCTAGGGCAATGGAGCACAACCAGAGCCGAAGTTCTACTTCTTCCAGATCAGGCCTGCCTAGACAGTGCGTTTCACAGGCCTTGATAAGAGATGTTCTCTTAGGCTATAAGAGCACTGGGCACAGCCAGTTGTTTCTTAGCTTCCCAAGAGCTGGAAGCAAGATGCTTTGGGGCCTCTCTGCCCCTTTGGAAACAAGGCAGCACATTGGGCCTGGCCGCTCTAGTTCAATGGAGCACACCCAGGGCAGAAGTTCTACTTCAGCCAAATCAGGCCTGCCAGGAAACGGCGTTTCACAGGCCTTGGTAAGAGATGTTCCCGGTAGGCTGTAAGAGCACTGGGCAACGCCAGATGTTTCTTAGCTTCCCGAAGAGCTGGAAGCAAGATGCTTTGGTGCCACTCTCTCACTTTGGAATCAAGGCATCCCTTTGGGGCAGGTAGCTCTAGGCCAGTGGAGCACACCCAGAGCAGAAGTTCTACTTGGGCCAGTTCAGGCCACCAACAAACTGCGTTTCACAGGCCTTGGTAAGAGATGTTCCCGGTAGGCTGTAAGAGCACTGGGCAACGCCAGATGTTTCTTAGCTTCCCGAAGAGCTGGAAGCAAGATGCTTTGGGGCCTCTCATACCCTTTGCAAACAAGGCGGCCCTTTGGGCCAGGCAGCTCTAGGCCAATGGAGCACACCCAGAGCAGAAGTTCTACTTCAGCTAGATCAGGCCACCAACAAAGTGCGTTTCACAGGCCTTGGTAAGAGATTGTCTCTTAGGCTGTAAGAGCACTGGGCAGAGACAGTTGTTTCTTAGCTTCCCAAAGAGCTGGAAGCAAGATGCTTTGGGGGCTCCCTGCCCCTTTGCCAACACGGGCGACCTTTGGGCCTTTCAGCTCTAGGCCAATGGAGCACACCCAGCGCAGAAGTCCTACTTCAGCCAGATCAGGCCTGCCAAGGAACTGCGTTTCAGAGGCCTTTGTATGTGACGTTCCCGGTAGGCTGTGAGAGCACGGTGCAGAGCCAGTTGTTTCCTTGTTTCCCAAACAGCTGGAAGCAAGACGCTTTGGGGCCTCTCTGCCCCTTTGGAAACAAGGCAGCACGTTGGGTCTGGCAGCTCTAGGGCAATGGAGCACAACCAGAGCCGAAGTTCTACTTCTTCCAGATCAGGCCTGCCTAGACAGTGCGTTTCACAGGCCTTGATAAGAGATGTTCTCTTAGGCTATAAGAGCACTGGGCACAGCCAGTTGTTTCTTAGCTTCCCAAGAGGTGGAAGCAAGATGCTTTGGGGCCTCTCTCCCCCTTTGGAAACAAGGCAGCCCTTTGGGCCTTTCAGCTCTAGGGCAATGGAGCACAGCCAGAGCAGAAGTTCTACCTCAGCCAGATCAGGCCTGCCAAGAAACTGCTTTTCACAGGCCTTCGTAAGAGGTGTTCCCGGAAGGCTGTTAGAGTACCTGGCAGAGCGAGTTGTTTCTTAGCTTCAAAAACAGCTGGAAGCAACATGATTTGGGGCCTCTCTCCCCCTTTGGAAACAAAGCAGCCTTTGTGCCTGGCAGCTCTAGGCCAAAGTAGCACACCCAGAGCACAAGTGTTACCTCAGCCAGATAAGGGCTGTCAAGAAGCTGCGTTTCACAGGCCTTTGTATGTGACGTTCCCGGTTGGCTTTGAGAGCACTGTGCAGAGCCAGTTGTGTTAGCTTCCCAGAGAGCAGGAAGCAAGATGCTTTGGGGCCTCTCTCACACTTTGGAAATAAAGGCAGCCCTTTGGGCCTGGCAGCCCTAGGCCAATGGAGTACACCCAGAGCAGAAGTTCTACCTCAGCCAGATCAGGCCTTCCAAGAAACTGCGTCTCACAGGCCTTTCTCTGTCACGTTGCCGGTAGGCTGTGAGAGCACTGTGCAGAGCCACTTGTTTCTTAGCTTCCCAAAGATTTGGAAGCAAGATGCTTTGGGGACTCTCAGCCCCTTTGGAAACAAGGCGGCCCTTTGAGCCTGGCAGCTCTAGGCCAAAGTAGCACGCCCAGAGCAGGAGTTCTACTTCAGCCAGATCAGGCCTGCCAGGAAACTGCGTTTCACAGGCCTTGGTAAGAGATGTTCCCGGTAGGCTGAAGAGCACTGTGGAGAGCCAGTTGCTTTAGCTTCCCACAGAGCTGGAAGCAAGATGCTTTGGGGCCTCTCTCTCCCTTTGGACACAAGGCAGCCGTTTGGGCCTGGCAGCTCTAGGCCAATGGAGCACACCCACAGCAGAAGTTCTACTTCAGGCAGATCAGTCCTGCCCAGAAACTGCGTTTCACAGCCCTTGGTAAGAGATGTTCACGGTAGGCTGTGAGAGCACTGGGCAGAACCAGTTGTTTTTTACCTTCCCAAAGTGCTGGAGGCAAGATGCTTTGGGGCCTCTCTCACCCTTTGGAAACAAGGCAGCCCTTAGGTCCTGGTAGCTCTAGGCCTATGTAGCACAACCAGAACAGAAGTTCTAGTTCAGCCAGGTCAGGCCTGCCAAGAAACTGCGTTTCACAGGCCTTTCAAAGAGATGTTCTCTTAGGCTGTAAGAGCACTGGGCAGAGCCAGCTGTTTCTTAGCTTCCCGAAGAGCTGGGAGCAAGATGCTTTGGGTCCACTCTCCGTCTTTGGAAACAAGGCAGCCCTTTGGGCCTGGCAGCTCTAGGGCAATGGAGCACACCCAGAGCAGAAGTTCTACTTCAGCCAGATCAGGCCTGCCAGGAAACTGCGTTTCACAGGCCTTGGTAAGAGATGTTCCCGGTAGGCTGTAAGAGCACTGGGCAGAGCCAGTTGTTTCTTACCTTCCTGAAAAGCTGGAAGCAAGATGCTTGGGACCCCTCTGCCCGTTTGGGAACAAGGCAGCCTTTTGGGTCGGGAAGCTCTAGGCCAATGGAGCACACGCAGAGCAGGAGTTCTACTTCAGCCTGATCAGGCCTGCAAAGAAACAGCGTTTGACAGGCCTTGGTAAGAGATGTTCCCGGTAGGTGTAAGATCACTGGGCAGAGCCAGTTGTTTCTTAGCTTCACAAAGACCGGGAAGCAAGATGCTTTGGGCCTCTCTGCCCCTTGGAAACAGGGCAGCACTTTGGGCCTGGCAGCTCTAGAGCAATGGAGCACACCCAGAGCCGGAGTTCTACTTCAGCCAGATGAGGCCTGCCAAGAAACTGCGTTTCACAGGCCTTTCAAAGACATGTTCCCGGTAGGCTGTAAGAGCACGGGCCAGAGCGAGTTGGTTCTTAGCTTCCCAGAGAGCTGGAAGCAAGATGCTTTGGGGCCTCTCTGCCCCTTTGGAAACAAGGCAGCACCTTGGGCCTGGCAGCTCTAGGGCAATGGAGCACACCCAGAGCAGAAGTCCTACTTCAGCCAGATCAGGCCTGCCAAGGAACTGCGTTTCAGAGGCCTTTGCATGTGACGTTCCCGGTAGGCTGTGAGAGCACGGTGCAGAGCCAGTTGTTTCCTTGTTTCCCAAACAGCTGGAAGCAAGACGCTTTGGGGCTTCTCTGCCCCTTTGGAAACAAGGCAGCACGTTGGGTCTGGCAGCTCTAGGGCAATGGAGCACAACCAGAGCCGAAGTTCTACTTCTTCCAGATCAGGCCTGCCTAGACAGTGCGTTTCACAGGCCTTGATAAGAGATGTTCTCTTAGGCTATAAGAGCACTGGGCACAGCCAGTTGTTTCTTAGCTTCCCAAGAGCTGGAAGCAAGATGCTTTGGGGCCTCTCTGCCCCTTTGGAAACAAGGCAGCACATTGGGCCTGGCCGCTCTAGTTCAATGGAGCACACCCAGGGCAGAAGTTCTACTTCAGCCAAATCAGGCCTGCCAGGAAACGGCGTTTCACAGGCCTTGGTAAGAGATGTTCCCGGTAGGCTGTAAGAGCACTGGGCAACGCCAGATGTTTCTTAGCTTCCCGAAGAGCTGGAAGCAAGATGCTTTGGTGCCACTCTCTCACTTTGGAATCAAGGCATCCCTTTGGGGCAGGTAGCTCTAGGCCAGTGGAGCACACCCAGAGCAGAAGTTCTACTTGGGCCAGTTCAGGCCACCAACAAACTGCGTTTCACAGGCCTTGGTAAGAGATGTTCCCGGTAGGCTGTAAGAGCACTGGGCAACGCCAGATGTTTCTTAGCTTCCCGAAGAGCTGGAAGCAAGATGCTTTGGGGCCTCTCATACCCTTTGCAAACAAGGCGGCCCTTTGGGCCAGGCAGCTCTAGGCCAATGGAGCACACCCAGAGCAGAAGTTCTACTTCAGCTAGATCAGGCCACCAACAAAGTGCGTTTCACAGGCCTTGGTAAGAGATTGTCTCTTAGGCTGTAAGAGCACTGGGCAGAGACAGTTGTTTCTTAGCTTCCCAAAGAGCTGGAAGCAAGATGCTTTGGGGGCTCCCTGCCCCTTTGCCAACACGGGCGACCTTTGGGCCTTTCAGCTCTAGGCCAATGGAGCACACCCAGCGCAGAAGTCCTACTTCAGCCAGATCAGGCCTGCCAAGGAACTGCGTTTCAGAGGCCTTTGTATGTGACGTTCCCGGTAGGCTGTGAGAGCACGGTGCAGAGCCAGTTGTTTCCTTGTTTCCCAAACAGCTGGAAGCAAGACGCTTTGGGGCCTCTCTGCCCCTTTGGAAACAAGGCAGCACGTTGGGTCTGGCAGCTCTAGGGCAATGGAGCACAACCAGAGCCGAAGTTCTACTTCTTCCAGATCAGGCCTGCCTAGACAGTGCGTTTCACAGGCCTTGATAAGAGATGTTCTCTTAGGCTATAAGAGCACTGGGCACAGCCAGTTGTTTCTTAGCTTCCCAAGAGGTGGAAGCAAGATGCTTTGGGGCCTCTCTCCCCCTTTGGAAACAAGGCAGCCCTTTGGGCCTTTCAGCTCTAGGGCAATGGAGCACAGCCAGAGCAGAAGTTCTACCTCAGCCAGATCAGGCCTGCCAAGAAACTGCTTTTCACAGGCCTTCGTAAGAGGTGTTCCCGGAAGGCTGTTAGAGTACCTGGCAGAGCGAGTTGTTTCTTAGCTTCAAAAACAGCTGGAAGCAACATGATTTGGGGCCTCTCTCCCCCTTTGGAAACAAAGCAGCCTTTGTGCCTGGCAGCTCTAGGCCAAAGTAGCACACCCAGAGCACAAGTGTTACCTCAGCCAGATAAGGGCTGTCAAGAAGCTGCGTTTCACAGGCCTTTGTATGTGACGTTCCCGGTTGGCTTTGAGAGCACTGTGCAGAGCCAGTTGTTTTAGCTTCCCAGAGAGCAGGAAGCAAGATGCTTTGGGGCCTCTCTCACACTTTGGAAATAAAGGCAGCCCTTTGGGCCTGGCAGCCCTAGGCCAATGGAGTACACCCAGAGCAGAAGTTCTACCTCAGCCAGATCAGGCCTTCCAAGAAACTGCGTCTCACAGGCCTTTCTCTGTCACGTTGCCGGTAGGCTGTGAGAGCACTGTGCAGAGCCAGTTGTTTCTTAGCTTCCCAAAGATTTGGAAGCAAGATGCTTTGGGGACTCTCAGCCCCTTTGGAAACAAGGCGGCCCTTTGGGCCTGGCAGCTCTAGGCCAAAGTAGCACGCCCAGAGCAGGAGTTCTACTTCAGCCAGATCAGGCCTGCCAAGAAACTGCGTTTCACAGGCCTTGGTAAGAGATGTTCCCGGTAGGCTGTGAGAGCACTGTGGAGAGCCAGTTGCTTTAGCTTCCCACAGAGCTGGAAGCAAGATGCTTTGGGTCCACTCTCCGTCTTTGGAAACAAGGCAGCCCTTTGGGCCTGGCAGCTCTAGGGCAATGGAGCACACCCAGAGCAGAAGTTCTACTTCAGCCAGATCAGGCCTGCCAGGAAACTGCGTTTCACAGGCCTTGGTAAGAGATGTTCCCGGTAGGCTGTAAGAGCACTGGGCAGAGCCAGTTGTTTCTTACCTTCCTGAAAAGCTGGAAGCAAGATGCTTGGGACCCCTCTGCCCGTTTGGGAACAAGGCAGCCTTTTGGGTCGGGAAGCTCTAGGCCAATGGAGCACACGCAGAGCAGGAGTTCTACTTCAGCCTGATCAGGCCTGCAAAGAAACAGCGTTTGACAGGCCTTGGTAAGAGATGTTCCCGGTAGGTGTAAGAGCACTGGGCAGAGCCAGTTGTTTCTTAGCTTCGCAAAGACCGGGAAGCAAGATGCTTTGGGCCTCTCTGCCTCTTGGAAACAGGGCAGCACTTGGGGCCTGGCAGCTCTAGGGCAATGGAGCACACCCAGAGCCGGAGTTCTACTTCAGCCAGATGAGGCCTGCCAAGAAACTGCGTTTCACAGGCCTTTCAAAGACATGTTCCCGGTAGGCTGTAAGAGCACGGGCCAGAGCGAGTTGGTTCTTAGCTTCCCAGAGAGCTGGAAGCAAGATGCTTTGGGGCCTCTCTGCCCCTTTGGAAACAAGGCAGCACCTTGGGCCTGGCAGCTCTAGGGCAATGGAGCACACCCAGAGCAGAAGTTCTACTTCAGCCAAATCAGGGCTGCCAGGAAACGGCGTTTCACAGGCCTTGGTAAGAGATGTTCCCGGTAGGCTGTAAGAGCACTGGGCAACGCCAGATGTTTCTTAGCTTCCCGAAGAGCTGGAAGCGAGAAGCTTTGGTGCCACTCTCTCACTTTGGACTCAAGGCAGCCCTTTGGGGCAGGTAGCTCTAGGCCAGTGGAGCACACCCAGAGCAGAAGTTCTACTTCGGCCAGTTCAGGCCACCAACAAACTGCGTTTCACAGGCCTTGGTAAGAGATGTTCCCGGTAGGCTGTAAGAGCACTGGGCAACGCCAGATGTTTCTTAGCTTCCCGAAGAGCTGGAAGCAAGATGCTTTGGGGCCTCTGATCCCCATTGCAAACAAGGCGGCCCTTTGGGCCAGGCAGCTCTAGGCCAATGGAGCACACCCAGAGCAGAAGTTCTACTTCAGCTAGATCAGGCCACCAACAAAGTGCGTTTCACAGGCCTTCGTAAGAGATTTTCTCTTAGGCTGTAAGAGCACTGGGCAGAGCCAGTTGTTTCTTAGCTTCCCAAAGAGCTGGAAGCAAGATGCTTTGGGGGCTCCCTGCCCCTTTGCCAACAAGGGCGACCTTTGGGCCTTTCAGCTCTAGCCCAATGGAGCACACCCAGAGCAGAAGTCCTACTTCAGCCAGATCAGGCCTGCCAAGGAACTGCGTTTCAGAGGCCTTTGTATGTGACGTTCCCGGTAGGCTGTGAGAGCACGGTGCAGAGCCAGTTGTTTCCTTGTTTCCCAAACAGCTGGAAGCAAGACGCTTTGGGGCCTCTCTGCCCCTTTGGAAACAAGGCAGCACGTTGGGTCTGGCAGCTCTAGGGCAATGGAGCACAACCAGAGCCGAAGTTCTACTTCTTCCAGATCAGGCCTGCCTAGACAGTGCGTTTCACAGGCCTTGATAAGAGATGTTCTCTTAGGCTATAAGAGCACTGGGCACAGCCAGTTGTTTCTTAGCTTCCCAAGAGGTGGAAGCAAGATGCTTTGGGGCCTCTCTCCCCCCCTTTGGAAACAAGGCAGCCCTTTGGGCCTTTCAGCTCTAGGGCAATGGAGCACACCCAGAGCAGAAGTTCTACCTCAGCCAGATCAGGCCTGCCAAGAAACTGCTTTTCACTGGCCTTCGTAAGAGGTGTTCCCGGAAGGCTGTAAGAGTACCTGGCAGAGCGAGTTGTTTCTTAGCTTCAAAAACAGCTGGAAGCAACATGATTTGGGGCCTCTCTCCCCCTTTGGAAACAAAGCAGCCTTTGTGCCTGGCAGCTCTAGGCCAAAGTAGCACACCCAGAGCACAAGTTCTACCTCAGCCAGATAAGGGCTGTCAAGAAGCTGCGTTTCACAGGCCTTTGTATGTGACGTTCCCGGTTGGCTTTGAGAGCACTGTGCAGAGCCAGTTGTTTTAGCTTCCCAGAGAGCAGGAAGCAAGATGCTTTGGGGCCTCTCTCACACTTTGGAAATAAAGGCAGCCCTTTGGGCCTGGCAGCCCTAGGCCAATGGAGTACACCCAGAGCAGAAGTTCTACCTCAGCCAGATCAGGCCTTCCAAGAAACTGCGTCTCACAGGCCTTTCTCTGTCACGTTGCCGGTAGGCTGTGAGAGCACTGTGCAGAGCCAGTTGTTTCTTAGCTTCCCAAAGATTTGGAAGCAAGATGCTTTGGGGACTCTCAGCCCCTTTGGAAACAAGGCGGCCCTTTGGGCCTGGCAGCTCTAGGCCAAAGTAGCACGCCCAGAGCAGGAGTTCTACTTCAGCCAGATCAGGCCTGCCAGGAAACTGCGTTTCACAGGCCTTGGTAAGAGATGTTCCCGGTAGGCTGTGAGAGCACTGTGGAGAGCCAGTTGCTTTAGCTTCCCACAGAGCTGGAAGCAAGATGCTTTGGGGCCTCTCTCTCCCTTTGGACACAAGGCAGCCGTTTGGGCCTGGCAGCTCTAGGCCAATGGAGCACACCCACAGCAGAAGTTCTACTTCAGGCAGATCAGTCCTGCCCAGAAACTGCGTTTCACAGCCCTTGGTAAGAGATGTTCACGGTAGGCTGTGAGAGCACTGGGCAGAACCAGTTGTTTTTTACCTTCCCAAAGTGCTGGAGGCAAGATGCTTTGGGGCCTCTCTCACCCTTTGGAAACAAGGCAGCCCTTAGGTCCTGGTAGCTCTAGGCCTATGTAGCACAACCAGAACAGAAGTTCTACTTCAGCCAGGTCAGGCCTGCCAAGAAACTGCGTTTCACAGGCCTTTCAAAGAGATGTTCTCTTAGGCTGTAAGAGCACTGGGCAGAGCCAGCTGTTTCTTAGCTTCCCAAAGAGCTGGGAGCAAGATGCTTTGGGTCCACTCTCCGTCTTTGGAAACAAGGCAGCCCTTTGGGCCTGGCAGCTCTAGGGCAATGGAGCACACCCAGAGCAGAAGTTCTACTTCAGCCAGATCAGGCCTGCCAGGAAACTGCGTTTCACAGGCCTTGGTAAGAGATGTTCCCGGTAGGCTGTAAGAGCACTGGGCAGAGCCAGTTGTTTCTTACCTTCCTGAAAAGCTGGAAGCAAGATGCTTGGGACCCCTCTGCCCGTTTGGGAACAAGGCAGCCTTTTGGGTCGGGAAGCTCTAGGCCAATGGAGCACACGCAGAGCAGGAGTTCTACTTCAGCCTGATCAGGACTGCAAAGAAACAGCGTTTGACAGGCCTTGGTAAGAGATGTTCCCGGTAGGTGTAAGATCACTGGGCAGAGCCAGTTGTTTCTTAGCTTCAAAAAGACCGGGAAGCAAGATGCTTTGGGCCTCTCTGCCCCTTGGAAACAGGGCAGCACTTTGGGCCTGGCAGCTCTAGGCCAATGGAGCACACCCAGAGCAGAAGTTCTACTTCAGCTAGATCAGGCCACCAACAAAGTGCGTTTCACAGGCCTTGGTAAGAGATTGTCTCTTAGGCTGTAAGAGCACTGGGCAGAGACAGTTGTTTCTTAGCTTCCCAAAGAGCTGGAAGCAAGATGCTTTGGGGGCTCCCTGCCCCTTTGCCAACAAGGGCGACCTTTGGGCCTTTCAGCTCTAGCCCAATGGAGCACACCCAGCGCAGAAGTCCTACTTCAGCCAGATCAGGCCTGCCAAGGAACTGCGTTTCAGAGGCCTTTGTATGTGACGTTCCCGGTAGGCTGTGAGAGCACGGTGCAGAGCCAGTTGTTTCCTTGTTTCCCAAACAGCTGGAAGCAAGACGCTTTGGGGCCTCTCTGCCCCTATGGAAACAAGGCAGCACGTTGGGTCTGGCAGCTCTAGGGCAATGGAGCACACCCAGAGCAGAAGTTCTACCTCAGCCAGATCAGGCCTGCCAAGAAACTGCTTTTCACAGGCCTTCGTAAAAGGTGTTCCCGGAAGGCTGTAAGAGTACCTGGCAGAGCGAGTTGTTTCTTAGCTTCAAAAACAGCTGGAAGGAACATGATTTGGGGCCTCTCTCCCCCTTTGCAAACAAAGCAGCCTTTGTGCCTGGCAGCTCTAGGCCAAAGTAGCACACCCAGAGCACAAGTTCTACCTCAGCCAGATAAGGCCTGTCAAGAAGCTGCGTTTCACAGGCCTTTGTATGTGACGTTCCCGGTTGGCTTTGAGAGCACTGTGCAGAGCCAGTTGTTTTAGCTTCCCAGAGAGCAGGAAGCAAGATGCTTTGGGGCCTCTCTCACACTTTGGAAATAAAGGCAGCCCTTTGGGCCTGGCAGCCCTAGGCCAATGGAGTACACCCAGAGCAGAAGTTCTACCTCAGCCAGATCAGGCCTTCCAAGAAACTGCGTCTCACAGGCCTTTCTCTGTCACGTTGCCGGTAGGCTGTGAGAGCACTGTGCAGAGCCAGTTGTTTCTTAGCTTCCCAAAGATTTGGAAGCAAGATGCTTTGGGGACTCTCAGCCCCTTTGGAAACAAGGCGGCCCTTTGGGCCTGGCAGCTCTAGGCCAAAGTAGCACGCCCAGAGCAGGAGTTCTACTTCAGCCAGATCAGGCCTGCCAGGAAACTGCGTTTCACAGGCCTTGGTAAGAGATGTTCCCGGTAGGCTGTGAGAGCACTGTGGAGAGCCAGTTGCTTTAGCTTCCCACAGAGCTGGAAGCAAGATGCTTTGGGGCCTCTCTCTCCCTTTGGACACAAGGCAGCCGTTTGGGCCTGGCAGCTCTAGGCCAATGGAGCACACCCACAGCAGAAGTTCTACTTCAGGCAGATCAGTCCTGCCCAGAAACTGCGTTTCACAGCCCTTGGTAAGAGATGTTCACGGTAGGCTGTGAGAGCACTGGGCAGAACCAGTTGTTTTTTACCTTCCCAAAGTGCTGGAGGCAAGATGCTTTGGGGCCTCTCTCACCCTTTGGAAACAAGGCAGCCCTTAGGTCCTGGTAGCTCTAGGCCTATGTAGCACAACCAGAACAGAAGTTCTAGTTCAGCCAGGTCAGGCCTGCCAAGAAACTGCGTTTCACAGGCCTTTCAAAGAGATGTTCTCTTAGGCTGTAAGAGCACTGGGCAGAGCCAGCTGTTTCTTAGCTTCCCGAAGAGCTGGGAGCAAGATGCTTTGGGTCCACTCTCCGTCTTTGGAAACAAGGCAGCCCTTTGGGCCTGGCAGCTCTAGGGCAATGGAGCACACCCAGAGCAGAAGTTCTACTTCAGCCAGATCAGGCCTGCCAGGAAACTGCGTTTCACAGGCCTTGGTAAGAGATGTTCCCGGTAGGCTGTAAGAGCACTGGGCAGAGCCAGTTGTTTCTTACCTTCCTGAAAAGCTGGAAGCAAGATGCTTGGGACCCCTCTGCCCGTTTGGGAACAAGGCAGCCTTTTGGGTCGGGAAGCTCTAGGCCAATGGAGCACACGCAGAGCAGGAGTTCTACTTCAGCCTGATCAGGCCTGCAAAGAAACAGCGTTTGACAGGCCTTGGTAAGAGATGTTCCCGGTAGGTGTAAGATCACTGGGCAGAGCCAGTTGTTTCTTAGCTTCACAAAGACCGGGAAGCAAGATGCTTTG
Source organism: Equus asinus (assembly GCF_041296235.1). Classification (NCBI taxonomy): domain Eukaryota; kingdom Metazoa; phylum Chordata; class Mammalia; order Perissodactyla; family Equidae; genus Equus; species Equus asinus. Next base: position 4,690,334 of record NW_027225523.1, read on the forward strand.
GGCCTCTCTGCCCCTTGGAAACAGGGCAGCACTTTGGGCCTGGCAGCTCTAGAGCAATGGAGCACACCCAGAGCCGGAGTTCTACTTCAGCCAGATGAGGCCTGCCAAGAAACTGCGTTTCACAGGCCTTTCAAAGACATGTTCCCGGTAGGCTGTAAGAGCACGGGCCAGAGCGAGTTGGTTCTTAGCTTCCCAGAGAGCTGGAAGCAAGATGCTTTGGGGCCTCTCTGCCCCTTTGGAAACAAGGCAGCACCTTGGGCCTGGCAGCTCTAGGGCAATGGAGCACACCCAGAGCAGAAGTCCTACTTCAGCCAGATCAGGCCTGCCAAGGAACTGCGTTTCAGAGGCCTTTGCATGTGACGTTCCCGGTAGGCTGTGAGAGCACGGTGCAGAGCCAGTTGTTTCCTTGTTTCCCAAACAGCTGGAAGCAAGACGCTTTGGGGCTTCTCTGCCCCTTTGGAAACAAGGCAGCACGTTGGGTCTGGCAGCTCTAGGGCAATGGAGCACAACCAGAGCCGAAGTTCTACTTCTTCCAGATCAGGCCTGCCTAGACAGTGCGTTTCACAGGCCTTGATAAGAGATGTTCTCTTAGGCTATAAGAGCACTGGGCACAGCCAGTTGTTTCTTAGCTTCCCAAGAGCTGGAAGCAAGATGCTTTGGGGCCTCTCTGCCCCTTTGGAAACAAGGCAGCACATTGGGCCTGGCCGCTCTAGTTCAATGGAGCACACCCAGAGCAGAAGTTCTACTTCAGCCAAATCAGGCCTGCCAGGAAACGGCGTTTCACAGGCCTTGGTAAGAGATGTTCCCGGTAGGCTGTAAGAGCACTGGGCAACGCCAGATGTTTCTTAGCTTCCCGAAGAGCTGGAAGCAAGATGCTTTGGTGCCACTCTCTCACTTTGGCATCAAGGCATCCCTTTGGGGCAGGTAGCTCTAGGCCAGTGGAGCACACCCAGAGCAGAAGTTCTACTTGGGCCAGTTCAGGCCACCAACAAACTGCGTTTCACAGGCCTTGGTAAGAGATGTTCCCGGTAGGCTGTAAGAGCACTGGGCAACGCCAGATGTTTCTTAGCTTCCCGAAGAGCTGGAAGCAAGATGCTTTGGGGCCTCTCATACCCTTTGCAAACAAGGCGGCCCTTTGGGCCAGGCAGCTCTAGGCCAATGGAGCACACCCAGAGCAGAAGTTCTACTTCAGCTAGATCAGGCCACCAACAAAGTGCGTTTCACAGGCCTTGGTAAGAGATTGTCTCTTAGGCTGTAAGAGCACTGGGCAGAGACAGTTGTTTCTTAGCTTCCCAAAGAGCTGGAAGCAAGATGCTTTGGGGGCTCCCTGCCCCTTTGCCAACACGGGCGACCTTTGGGCCTTTCAGCTCTAGGCCAATGGAGCACACCCAGCGCAGAAGTCCTACTTCAGCCAGATCAGGCCTGCCAAGGAACTGCGTTTCAGAGGCCTTTGTATGTGACGTTCCCGGTAGGCTGTGAGAGCACGGTGCAGAGCCAGTTGTTTCCTTGTTTCCCAAACAGCTGGAAGCAAGACGCTTTGGGGCCTCTCTGCCCCTTTGGAAACAAGGCAGCACGTTGGGTCTGGCAGCTCTAGGGCAATGGAGCACAACCAGAGCCGAAGTTCTACTTCTTCCAGATCAGGCCTGCCTAGACAGTGCGTTTCACAGGCCTTGATAAGAGATGTTCTCTTAGGCTATAAGAGCACTGGGCACAGCCAGTTGTTTCTTAGCTTCCCAAGAGGTGGAAGCAAGATGCTTTGGGGCCTCTCTCCCCCTTTGGAATCAAGGCAGCCCTTTGGGCCTTTCAGCTCTAGGGCAATGGAGCACACCCAGAGCAGAAGTTCTACCTCAGCCAGATCAGGCCTGCCAAGAAACTGCTTTTCACAGGCCTTCGTAAGAGGTGTTCCCGGAAGGCTGTTAGAGTACCTGGCAGAGCGAGTTGTTTCTTAGCTTCAAAAACAGCTGGAAGCAACATGATTTGGGGCCTCTCTCCCCCTTTGGAAACAAAGCAGCCTTTGTGCCTGGCAGCTCTAGGCCAAAGTAGCACACCCAGAGCACAAGTTCTACCTCAGCCAGATAAGGCCTGTCAAGAAGCTGCGTTTCACAGGCCTTTGTATGTGACGTTCCCGGTTGGCTTTGAGAGCACTGTGCAGAGCCAGTTGTTTTAGCTTCCCAGAGAGCAGGAAGCAAGATGCTTTGGGGCCTCTCTCACACTTTGGAAATAAAGGCAGCCCTTTGGGCCTGGCAGCCCTAGGCCAATGGAGTACACCCAGAGCAGAAGTTCTACCTCAGCCAGATCAGGCCTTCCAAGAAACTGCGTCTCACAGGCCTTTCTCTGTCACGTTGCCGGTAGGCTGTGAGAGCACTGTGCAGAGCCAGTTGTTTCTTAGCTTCCCAAAGATTTGGAAGCAAGATGCTTTGGGGACTCTCAGCCCCTTTGGAAACAAGGCGGCCCTTTGGGCCTGGCAGCTCTAGGCCAAAGTAGCACGCCCAGAGCAGGAGTTCTACTTCAGCCAGATCAGGCCTGCCAAGAAACTGCGTTTCACAGGCCTTGGTAAGAGATGTTCCCGGTAGGCTGTGAGAGCACTGTGGAGAGCCAGTTGCTTTAGCTTCCCACAGAGCTGGAAGCAAGATGCTTTGGGTCCACTCTCCGTCTTTGGAAACAAGGCAGCCCTTTGGGCCTGGCAGCTCTAGGGCAATGGAGCACACCCAGAGCAGAAGTTCTACTTCAGCCAGATCAGGCCTGCCAGGAAACTGCGTTTCACAGGCCTTGGTAAGAGATGTTCCCGGTAGGCTGTAAGAGCACTGGGCAGAGCCAGTTGTTTCTTACCTTCCTGAAAAGCTGGAAGCAAGATGCTTGGGACCCCTCTGCCCGTTTGGGAACAAGGCAGCCTTTTGGGTCGGGAAGCTCTAGGCCAATGGAGCACACGCAGAGCAGGAGTTCTACTTCAGCCTGATCAGGCCTGCAAAGAAACAGCGTTTGACAGGCCTTGGTAAGAGATGTTCCCGGTAGGTGTAAGAGCACTGGGCAGAGCCAGTTGTTTCTTAGCTTCGCAAAGACCGGGAAGCAAGATGCTTTGGGCCTCTCTGCCTCTTGGAAACAGGGCAGCACTTGGGGCCTGGCAGCTCTAGGGCAATGGAGCACACCCAGAGCCGGAGTTCTACTTCAGCCAGATGAGGCCTGCCAAGAAACTGCGTTTCACAGGCCTTTCAAAGACATGTTCCCGGTAGGCTGTAAGAGCACGGGCCAGAGCGAGTTGGTTCTTAGCTTCCCAGAGAGCTGGAAGCAAGATGCTTTGGGGCCTCTCTGCCCCTTTGGAAACAAGGCAGCACCTTGGGTCTGGCAGCTCTAGGGCAATGGAGCACACCCAGAGCAGAAGTTCTACTTCAGCCAAATCAGGCCTGCCAGGAAACGGCGTTTCACAGGCCTTGGTAAGAGATGTTCCCGGTAGGCTGTAAGAGCACTGGGCAACGCCAGATGTTTCTTAGCTTCCCGAAGAGCTGGAAGCGAGAAGCTTTGGTGCCACTCTCTCACTTTGGACTCAAGGCAGCCCTTTGGGGCAGGTAGCTCTAGGCCAGTGGAGCACACCCAGAGCAGAAGTTCTACTTCGGCCAGTTCAGGCCACCAACAAACTGCGTTTCACAGGCCTTGGTAAGAGATGTTCCCGGTAGGCTGTAAGAGCACTGGGCAACGCCAGATGTTTCTTAGCTTCCCGAAGAGCTGGAAGCAAGATGCTTTGGGGCCTCTGATCCCCATTGCAAACAAGGCGGCCCTTTGGGCCAGGCAGCTCTAGGCCAATGGAGCACACCCAGAGCAGAACTTCTACTTCAGCTAGATCAGGCCACCAACAAAGTGCGTTTCACAGGCCTTCGTAAGAGATTTTCTCTTAGGCTGTAAGAGCACTTGGCAGAGCCAGTTGTTTCTTAGCTTCCCAAAGAGCTGGAAGCAAGATGCTTTGGGGGCTCCCTGCCCCTTTGCCAACAAGGGCGACCTTTGGGCCTTTCAGCTCTAGCCCAATGGAGCACACCCAGAGCAGAAGTCCTACTTCAGCCAGATCAGGCCTGCCAAGGAACTGCGTTTCAGAGGCCTTTGTATGTGACGTTCCCGGTAGGCTGTGAGAGCACGGTGCAGAGCCAGTTGTTTCCTTGTTTCCCAAACAGCTGGAAGCAAGACGCTTTGGGGCCTCTCTGCCCCTTTGGAAACAAGGCAGCACGTTGGGTCTGGCAGCTCTAGGGCAATGGAGCACAACCAGAGCCGAAGTTCTACTTCTTCCAGATCAGGCCTGCCTAGACAGTGCGTTTCACAGGCCTTGATAAGAGATGTTCTCTTAGGCTATAAGAGCACTGGGCACAGCCAGTTGTTTCTTAGCTTCCCAAGAGGTGGAAGCAAGATGCTTTGGGGCCTCTCTCCCCCCCTTTGGATACAAGGCAGCCCTTTGGGCCTTTCAGCTCTAGGGCAATGGAGCACACCCAGAGCAGAAGTTCTACCTCAGCCAGATCAGGCCTGCCAAGAAACTGCTTTTCACTGGCCTTCGTAAGAGGTGTTCCCGGAAGGCTGTAAGAGTACCTGGCAGAGCGAGTTGTTTCTTAGCTTCAAAAACAGCTGGAAGCAACATGATTTGGGGCCTCTCTCCCCCTTTGGAAACAAAGCAGCCTTTGTGCCTGGCAGCTCTAGGCCAAAGTAGCACACCCAGAGCACAAGTTCTACCTCAGCCAGATAAGGCCTGTCAAGAAGCTGCGTTTCACAGGCCTTTGTATGTGACGTTCCCGGTTGGCTTTGAGAGCACTGTGCAGAGCCAGTTGTTTTAGCTTCCCAGAGAGCAGGAAGCAAGATGCTTTGGGGCCTCTCTCACACTTTGGAAATAAAGGCAGCCCTTTGGGCCTGGCAGCCCTAGGCCAATGGAGTACACCCAGAGCAGAAGTTCTACCTCAGCCAGATCAGGCCTTCCAAGAAACTGCGTCTCACAGGCCTTTCTCTGTCACGTTGCCGGTAGGCTGTGAGAGCACTGTGCAGAGCCAGTTGTTTCTTAGCTTCCCAAAGATTTGGAAGCAAGATGCTTTGGGGACTCTCAGCCCCTTTGGAAACAAGGCGGCCCTTTGGGCCTGGCAGCTCTAGGCCAAAGTAGCACGCCCAGAGCAGGAGTTCTACTTCAGCCAGATCAGGCCTGCCAAGAAACTGCGTTTCACAGGCCTTGGTAAGAGATGTTCCCGGTAGGCTGTGAGAGCACTGTGGAGAGCCAGTTGCTTTAGCTTCCCACAGAGCTGGAAGCAAGATGCTTTGGGTCCACTCTCCGTCTTTGGAAACAAGGCAGCCCTTTGGGCCTGGCAGCTCTAGGGCAATGGAGCACACCCAGAGCAGAAGTTCTACTTCAGCCAGATCAGGCCTGCCAGGAAACTGCGTTTCACAGGCCTTGGTAAGAGATGTTCCCGGTAGGCTGTAAGAGCACTGGGCAGAGCCAGTTGTTTCTTACCTTCCTGAAAAGCTGGAAGCAAGATGCTTGGGACCCCTCTGCCCGTTTGGGAACAAGGCAGCCTTTTGGGTCGGGAAGCTCTAGGCCAATGGAGCACACGCAGAGCAGGAGTTCTACTTCAGCCTGATCAGGCCTGCAAAGAAACAGCGTTTGACAGGCCTTGGTAAGAGATGTTCCCGGTAGGTGTAAGAGCACTGGGCAGAGCCAGTTGTTTCTTAGCTTCGCAAAGACCGGGAAGCAAGATGCTTTGGGCCTCTCTGCCCCTTGGAAACAGGGCAGCACTTGGGGCCTGGCAGCTCTAGGGCAATGGAGCACACCCAGAGCCGGAGTTCTACTTCAGCCAGATGAGGCCTGCCAAGAAACTGCGTTTCACAGGCCTTTCAAAGACATGTTCCCGGTAGGCTGTAAGAGCACGGGCCAGAGCGAGTTGGTTCTTAGCTTCCCAGAGAGCTGGAAGCAAGATGCTTTGGGGCCTCTCTGCCCCTTTGGAAACAAGGCAGCACCTTGGGCCTGGCAGCTCTAGGGCAATGGAGCACACCCAGAGCAGAAGTTCTACTTCAGCCAAATCAGGCCTGCCAGGAAACGGTGTTTCACAGGCCTTGGTAAGAGATGTTCCCGGTAGGCTGTAAGAGCACTGGGCAACGCCAGATGTTTCTTAGCTTCCCGAAGAGCTGGAAGCGAGAAGCTTTGGTGCCACTCTCTCACTTTGGACTCAAGGCAGCCCTTTGGGGCAGGTAGCTCTAGGCCAGTGGAGCACACCCAGAGCAGAAGTTCTACTTCGGCCAGTTCAGGCCACCAACAAACTGCGTTTCACAGGCCTTGGTAAGAGATGTTCCCGGTAGGCTGTAAGAGCACTGGGCAACGCCAGATGTTTCTTAGCTTCCCGAAGAGCTGGAAGCAAGATGCTTTGGGGCCTCTGATCCCCATTGCAAACAAGGCGGCCCTTTGGGCCAGGCAGCTCTAGGCCAATGGAGCACACCCAGAGCAGAAGTTCTACTTCAGCTAGATCAGGCCACCAACAAAGTGCGTTTCACAGGCCTTCGTAAGAGATTTTCTCTTAGGCTGTAAGAGCACTGGGCAGAGCCAGTTGTTTCTTAGCTTCCCAAAGAGCTGGAAGCAAGATGCTTTGGGGGCTCCCTGCCCCTTTGCCAACAAGGGCGACCTTTGGGCCTTTCAGCTCTAGCCCAATGGAGCACACCCAGAGCAGAAGTCCTACTTCAGCCAGATCAGGCCTGCCAAGGAACTGCGTTTCAGAGGCCTTTGTATGTGACGTTCCCGGTAGGCTGTGAGAGCACGGTGCAGAGCCAGTTGTTTCCTTGTTTCCCAAACAGCTGGAAGCAAGACGCTTTGGGGCCTCTCTGCCCCTTTGGAAACAAGGCAGCACGTTGGGTCTGGCAGCTCTAGGGCAATGGAGCACAACCAGAGCCGAAGTTCTACTTCTTCCAGATCAGGCCTGCCTAGACAGTGCGTTTCACAGGCCTTGATAAGAGATGTTCTCTTAGGCTATAAGAGCACTGGGCACAGCCAGTTGTTTCTTAGCTTCCCAAGAGGTGGAAGCAAGATGCTTTGGGGCCTCTCTCCCCCCCTTTGGAAACAAGGCAGCCCTTTGGGCCTTTCAGCTCTAGGGCAATGGAGCACACCCAGAGCAGAAGTTCTACCTCAGCCAGATCAGGCCTGCCAAGAAACTGCTTTTCACTGGCCTTCGTAAGAGGTGTTCCCGGAAGGCTGTAAGAGTACCTGGCAGAGCGAGTTGTTTCTTAGCTTCAAAAACAGCTGGAAGCAACATGATTTGGGGCCTCTCTCCCCCTTTGGAAACAAAGCAGCCTTTGTGCCTGGCAGCTCTAGGCCAAAGTAGCACACCCAGAGCACAAGTTCTACCTCAGCCAGATAAGGCCTGTCAAGAAGCTGCGTTTCACAGGCCTTTGTATGTGACGTTCCCGGTTGGCTTTGAGAGCACTGTGCAGAGCCAGTTGTGTTAGCTTCCCAGAGAGCAGGAAGCAAGATGCTTTGGGGCCTCTCTCACACTTTGGAAATAAAGGCAGCCCTTTGGGCCTGGCAGCCCTAGGCCAATGGAGTACACCCAGAGCAGAAGTTCTACCTCAGCCAGATCAGGCCTTCCAAGAAACTGCGTCTCACAGGCCTTTCTCTGTCACGTTGCCGGTAGGCTGTGAGAGCACTGTGCAGAGCCACTTGTTTCTTAGCTTCCCAAAGATTTGGAAGCAAGATGCTTTGGGGACTCTCAGCCCCTTTGGAAACAAGGCGGCCCTTTGAGCCTGGCAGCTCTAGGCCAAAGTAGCATGCCCAGAGCAGGAGTTCTACTTCAGCCAGATCAGGCCTGCCAAGAAACTGCGTTTCACAGGCCTTGGTAAGAGATGTTCCCGGTAGGCTGTGAGAGCACTGTGGAGAGCCAGTTGCTTTAGCTTCCCACAGAGCTGGAAGCAAGATGCTTTGGGTCCACTCTCCGTCTTTTGAAACAAGGCAGCCCTTTGGGCCTGGCAGCTCTAGGGCAATGGAGCACACCCAGAGCAGAAGTTCTACTTCAGCCAGATCAGGCCTGCCAGGAAACTGCGTTTCACAGGCCTTGGTAAGAGATGTTCCCGGTAGGCTGTAAGAGCACTGGGCAGAGCCAGTTGTTTCTTACCTTCCTGAAAAGCTGGAAGCAAGATGCTTGGGACCCCTCTGCCCGTTTGGGAACAAGGCAGCCTTTTGGGTCGGGAAGCTCTAGGCCAATGGAGCACACGCAGAGCAGGAGTTCTACTTCAGGCTGATCAGGCCTGCAAAGAAACAGCGTTTGACAGGCCTTGGTAAGAGATGTTCCCGGTAGGTGTAAGAGCACTGGGCAGAGCCAGTTGTTTCTTAGCTTCGCAAAGACCGGGAAGCAAGATGCTTTGGGCCTCTCTGCCCCTTGGAAACAGGGCAGCACTTGGGGCCTGGCAGCTCTAGGGCAATGGAGCACACCCAGAGCCGGAGTTCTACTTCAGCCAGATGAGGCCTGCCAAGAAACTGCGTTTCACAGGCCTTTCAAAGACATGTTCCCGGTAGGCTGTAAGAGCACGGGCCAGAGCGAGTTGGTTCTTAGCTTCCCAGAGAGCTGGAAGCAAGATGCTTTGGGGCCTCTCTGCCCCTTTGGAAACAAGGCAGCACCTTGGGCCTGGCAGCTCTAGGGCAATGGAGCACACCCAGAGCAGAAGTTCTACTTCAGCCAAATCAGGCCTGCCAGGAAACGGTGTTTCACAGGCCTTGGTAAGAGATGTTCCCGGTAGGCTGTAAGAGCACTGGGCAACGCCAGATGTTTCTTAGCTTCCCGAAGAGCTGGAAGCGAGAAGCTTTGGTGCCACTCTCTCACTTTGGACTCAAGGCAGCCCTTTGGGGCAGGTAGCTCTAGGCCAGTGGAGCACACCCAGAGCAGAAGTTCTACTTCGGCCAGTTCAGGCCACCAACAAACTGCGTTTCACAGGCCTTGGTAAGAGATGTTCCCGGTAGGCTGTAAGAGCACTGGGCAACGCCAGATGTTTCTTAGCTTCCCGAAGAGCTGGAAGCAAGATGCTTTGGGGCCTCTGATCCCCATTGCAAACAAGGCGGCCCTTTGGGCCAGGCAGCTCTAGGCCAATGGAGCACACCCAGAGCAGAAGTTCTACTTCAGCTAGATCAGGCCACCAACAAAGTGCGTTTCACAGGCCTTCGTAAGAGATTTTCTCTTAGGCTGTAAGAGCACTGGGCAGAGCCAGTTGTTTCTTAGCTTCCCAAAGAGCTGGAAGCAAGATGCTTTGGGGGCTCCCTGCCCCTTTGCCAACAAGGGCGACCTTTGGGCCTTTCAGCTCTAGCCCAATGGAGCACACCCAGAGCAGAAGTCCTACTTCAGCCAGATCAGGCCTGCCAAGGAACTGCGTTTCAGAGGCCTTTGTATGTGACGTTCCCGGTAGGCTGTGAGAGCACGGTGCAGAGCCAGTTGTTTCCTTGTTTCCCAAACAGCTGGAAGCAAGACGCTTTGGGGCCTCTCTGCCCCTTTGGAAACAAGGCAGCACGTTGGGTCTGGCAGCTCTAGGGCAATGGAGCACAACCAGAGCCGAAGTTCTACTTCTTCCAGATCAGGCCTGCCTAGACAGTGCGTTTCACAGGCCTTGATAAGAGATGTTCTCTTAGGCTATAAGAGCACTGGGCACAGCCAGTTGTTTCTTAGCTTCCCAAGAGGTGGAAGCAAGATGCTTTGGGGCCTCTCTCCCCCCCTTTGGAAACAAGGCAGCCCTTTGGGCCTTTCAGCTCTAGGGCAATGGAGCACACCCAGAGCAGAAGTTCTACCTCAGCCAGATCAGGCCTGCCAAGAAACTGCTTTTCACTGGCCTTCGTAAGAGGTGTTCCCGGAAGGCTGTAAGAGTACCTGGCAGAGCGAGTTGTTTCTTAGCTTCAAAAACAGCTGGAAGCAACATGATTTGGGGCCTCTCTCCCCCTTTGGAAACAAAGCAGCCTTTGTGCCTGGCAGCTCTAGGCCAAAGTAGCACACCCAGAGCACAAGTTCTACCTCAGCCAGATAAGGCCTGTCAAGAAGCTGCGTTTCACAGGCCTTTGTATGTGACGTTCCCGGTTGGCTTTGAGAGCACTGTGCAGAGCCAGTTGTGTTAGCTTCCCAGAGAGCAGGAAGCAAGATGCTTTGGGGCCTCTCTCACACTTTGGAAATAAAGGCAGCCCTTTGGGCCTGGCAGCCCTAGGCCAACGGAGTACACCCAGAGCAGAAGTTCTACCTCAGCCAGATCAGGCCTTCCAAGAAACTGCGTCTCACAGGCCTTTCTCTGTCACGTTGCCGGTAGGCTGTGAGAGCACTGTGCAGAGCCACTTGTTTCTTAGCTTCCCAAAGATTTGGAAGCAAGATGCTTTGGGGACTCTCAGCCCCTTTGGAAACAAGGCGGCCCTTTGAGCCTGGCAGCTCTAGGCCAAAGTAGCATGCCCAGAGCAGGAGTTCTACTTCAGCCAGATCAGGCCTGCCAAGAAACTGCGTTTCACAGGCCTTGGTAAGAGATGTTCCCGGTAGGCTGTGAGAGCACTGTGGAGAGCCAGTTGCTTTAGCTTCCCACAGAGCTGGAAGCAAGATGCTTTGGGTCCACTCTCCGTCTTTTGAAACAAGGCAGCCCTTTGGGCCTGGCAGCTCTAGGGCAATGGAGCACACCCAGAGCAGAAGTTCTACTTCAGCCAGATCAGGCCTGCCAGGAAACTGCGTTTCACAGGCCTTGGTAAGAGATGTTCCCGGTAGGCTGTAAGAGCACTGGGCAGAGCCAGTTGTTTCTTACCTTCCTGAAAAGCTGGAAGCAAGATGCTTGGGACCCCTCTGCCCGTTTGGGAACAAGGCAGCCTTTTGGGTCGGGAAGCTCTAGGCCAATGGAGCACACGCAGAGCAGGAGTTCTACTTCAGGCTGATCAGGCCTGCAAAGAAACAGCGTTTGACAGGCCTTGGTAAGAGATGTTCCTGGTAGGTGTAAGAGCACTGGGCAGAGCCAGTTGTTTCTTAGCTTCGCAAAGACCGGGAAGCAAGATGCTTTGGGCCTCTCTGCCCCTTGGAAACAGGGCAGCACTTGGGGCCTGGCAGCTCTAGGGCAATGGAGCACACCCAGAGCCGGAGTTCTACTTCAGCCAGATGAGGCCTGCCAAGAAACTGCGTTTCACAGGCCTTTCAAAGACATGTTCCCGGTAGGCTGTAAGAGCACGGGGCAGAGTGAGTTGGTTCTTAGATTCCCAGAGAGCTGGAAGCAAGATGCTTTGGGGCCTCTCTGCCCCTTTGGAAACAAGGCAGCACCTTGGGCCTGGCAGCTCTAGGGCAATGGAGCACACCCAGAGCAGAAGTTCTACTTCAGCCAAATCAGGCCTGCCAGGAAACGGCGTTTCACAGGCCTTGGTAAGAGATGTTCCCGGTAGGCTGTAAAAGCACTGGGCAACGCCAGATGTTTCTTAGCTTCCCGAAGAGCTGGAAGCGAGAAGCTTTGGTGCCACTCTCTCACTTTGGACTCAAGGCAGCCCTTTGGGGCAGGTAGCTCAAGGCCAATGGAGCACACCCAGAGCAGAAGTCCTACTTCAGCCAGATCAGGCCTGCCAAGGAACTGCGTTTCAGAGGCCTTTGTATGTGACGTTCCCGGTAGGCTGTGAGAGCACGGTGCAGAGCCAGTTGTTTCCTTGTTTCCCAAACAGCTGGAAGCAAGACGCTTTGGGGCCTCTCTGCCCCTTTGGAAACAAGGCAGCACGTTGGGTCTGGCAGCTCTAGGGCAATGGAGCACAACCAGAGCCGAAGTTCTACTTCTTCCAGATCAGGCCTGCCTAGACAGTGCGTTTCACAGGCCTTGATAAGAGATGTTCTCTTAGGCTATAAGAGCACTGGGCACAGCCAGTTGTTTCTTAGCTTCCCAAGAGGTGGAAGCAAGATGCTTTGGGGCCTCTCTCCCCCTTTGGAAACAAGGCAGCCCTTTGGGCCTTTCAGCTCTAGGCCAATGGAGCACACCCACAGCAGAAGTTCTACCTCAGCCAGATCAGGCCTGCCAAGAAACTGCTTTTCACAGGCCTTCGTAAGAGGTGTTCCCGGAAGGCTGTAAGAGTACCTGGCAGAGCGAGTTGTTTCTTAGCTTCAAAAACAGCTGGAAGCAACATGATTTGGGGCCTCTCTCCCCCTTTGGAAACAAAGCAGCCTTTGTGCCTGGCAGCTCTAGGCCAAAGTAGCACACCCAGAGCACAAGTTCTACCTCAGCCAGATAAGGCCTGTCAAGAAGCTGCGTTTCACAGGCCTTTGTATGTGACGTTCCCGGTTGGCTTTGAGAGCACTGTGCAGAGCCAGTTGTTTTAGCTTCCCAGAGAGCAGGAAGCAAGATGCTTTGGGGCCTCTCTCACACTTTGGAAATAAAGGCATCCCTTTGGGCCTGGCAGCCCTAGGCCAATGGAGTACACCCAGAGCAGAAGTTCTACCTCAGCCAGATCAGGCCTTCCAAGAAACTGCGTCTCACAGGCCTTTCTCTGTCACGTTGCCGGTAGGCTGTGAGAGCACTGTGCAGAGCCAGTTGTTTCTTAGCTTCCCAAAGATTTGGAAGCAAGATGCTTTGGGGACTCTCAGCCCCTTTGGAAACAAGGCGGCCCTTTGGGCCTGGCAGCCCTAGGCCAAAGTAGCACGCCCAGAGCAGGAGTTCTACTTCAGCCAGATCAGGCCTGCCAGGAAACTGCGTTTCACAGGCCTTGGTAAGAGATGTTCCCGGTAGGCTGTAAGAGCACTGGGCAGAGCCAGTTGTTTCTTACCTTCCTGAAAAGCTGGAAGCAAGATGCTTGGGACCCCTCTGCCCGTTATGGAAAAGGCAGCCTTTTGGGTCGGGAAGCTCTAGGCCAATGCAGCACACGCAGAGCAGGAGTTCTACTTCAGCCTGATCAGGCCTGCAAAGAAACAGCGTTTGACAGACCTTGGTAAGAGATGTTCCCGGTAGGTGTAAGAGCACTGGGCAGAGCCAGTTGTTTCTTAGCTTCGCAAAGACCGGGAAGCAAGATGCTTTGGGCCTCTCTGCCCCTTGGAAACAGGGCAGCACTTTGGGCCTGGCAGCTCTAGGGCAATGGAGCACACCCAGAGCCGGAGTTCTACTTCAGCCAGATGAGGCCTGCCAAGAAACTGCGTTTCACAGGCCTTTCAAAGACATGTTCCCGGTAGGCTGAAAGAGCACGGGCCAGAGCGAGTTGGTTCTTAGCTTCCCAGAGAGCTGGAAGCAAGATGCTTTGGGGCCTCTCTGCCCCTTTGGAAACAAGGCAGCACCTTGGGCCTGGCAGCTCTAGGGCAATGGAGCACACCCAGAGCAGAAGTTCTACTTCAGCCAAATCAGGCCTGCCAGGAAACGGCGTTTCACAGGCCTTGGTAAGAGATGTTCCCGGTAGGCTGTAAGAGCACTGGGCAACGCCAGATGTTTCTTAGCTTCCCGAAGAGCTGGAAGCGAGAAGCTTTGGTGCCACTCTCTCACTTTGGACTCAAGGCAGCCCTTTGGGGCAGGTAGCTCTAGGCCAGTGGAGCACACCCAGAGCAGAAGTTCTACTTGGGCCAGTTCAGGCCACCAACACACTGCGTTTCACAGGCCTTGGTAAGAGATGTTCTCGGTAGGCTGTAAGAGCACTGGGCAACGCCAGATGTTTCTTAGCTTGCCGAAGAGCTGGAAGCAAGATGCTTTGGGGCCTCTCATCCCCTTTGCAAACAAGGCCGACCTTTGGGCCAGGCAGCTCTAGGCCAATGGAGCACACCCAGAGCAGAAGTTCTACCTCAGCCAGATAAGGCCTGCCAAGAAACTGCGTTTCAAAGGCTTTGGTAAGAGATGTTCCCGCTACTCTGTTAGAGCACTGGGCAGAGCCATTTGTTTCTTAGCTTCCCAAAGAGCTGGAAGCAAGATGCTTTGGGGTCTCCCTGCCCTTTTGCCAACAAGGGCGACCCTTGGGCCTTTCAGCTCTAGGCCAATGGAGCACACCCAGAGCAGAAGTCCTACTTCAGCCAGATCAGGCCTGCCAAGGAACTGCGTTTCAGAGGCCTTTGTATGTGACGTTCCCGGTAGGCTGTGAGAGCACGGTGCAGAGCCAGTTGTTTCCTTGTTTCCCAAACAGCTGGAAGCAAGACGCTTTGGGGCCTCTCTGCCCCTTTGGAAACAAGGCAGCACGTTGGGTCTGGCAGCTCTAGGGCAATGGAGCACAACCAGAGCCGAAGTTCTACTTCTTCCAGATCAGGCCTGCCTAGACAGTGCGTTTCACAGGCCTTGATAAGAGATGTTCTCTTAGGCTATAAGAGCACTGGGCACAGCCAGTTGTTTCTTAGCTTCCCAAGAGGTGGAAGCAAGATGCTTTGGGGCCTCTCTCCCCCCCTTTGGAAACAAGGCAGCCCTTTGGGCCTTTCAGCTCTAGGGCAATGGAGCACACCCAGAGCAGAAGTTCTACCTCAGCCAGATCAGGCCTGCCAAGAAACTGCTTTTCACTGGCCTTCGTAAGAGGTGTTCCCGGAAGGCTGTAAGAGTACCTGGCAGAGCGAGTTGTTTCTTAGCTTCAAAAACAGCTGGAAGCAACATGATTTGGGGCCTCTCTCCCCCTTTGGAAACAAAGCAGCCTTTGTGCCTGGCAGCTCTAGGCCAAAGTAGCACACCCAGAGCACAAGTTCTACCTCAGCCAGATAAGGCCTGTCAAGAAGCTGCGTTTCACAGGCCTTTGTATGTGACGTTCCCGGTTGGCTTTGAGAGCACTGTGCAGAGCCAGTTGTGTTAGCTTCCCAGAGAGCAGGAAGCAAGATGCTTTGGGGCCTCTCTCACACTTTGGAAATAAAGGCAGCCCTTTGGGCCTGGCAGCCCTAGGCCAATGGAGTACACCCAGAGCAGAAGTTCTACCTCAGCCAGATCAGGCCTTCCAAGAAACTGCGTCTCACAGGCCTTTCTCTGTCACGTTGCCGGTAGGCTGTGAGAGCACTGTGCAGAGCCACTTGTTTCTTAGCTTCCCAAAGATTTGGAAGCAAGATGCTTTGGGGACTCTCAGCCCCTTTGGAAACAAGGCGGCCCTTTGAGCCTGGCAGCTCTAGGCCAAAGTAGCACGCCCAGAGCAGGAGTTCTACTTCAGCCAGATCAGGCCTGCCAAGAAACTGCGTTTCACAGGCCTTGGTAAGAGATGTTCCCGGTAGGCTGTGAGAGCACTGTGGAGAGCCAGTTGCTTTAGCTTCCCACAGAGCTGGAAGCAAGATGCTTTGGGTCCACTCTCCGTCTTTGGAAACAAGGCAGCCCTTTGGGCCTGGCAGCTCTAGGGCAATGGAGCACACCCAGAGCAGAAGTTCTACTTCAGCCAGATCAGGCCTGCCAGGAAACTGCGTTTCACAGGCCTTGGTAAGAGATGTTCCCGGTAGGCTGTAAGAGCACTGGGCAGAGCCAGTTGTTTCTTACCTTCCTGAAAAGCTGGAAGCAAGATGCTTGGGACCCCTCTGCCCGTTTGGGAACAAGGCAGCCTTTTGGGTCGGGAAGCTCTAGGCCAATGGAGCACACGCAGAGCAGGAGTTCTACTTCAGCCTGATCAGGCCTGCAAAGAAACAGCGTTTGACAGGCCTTGGTAAGAGATGTTCCCGGTAGGTGTAAGAGCACTGGGCAGAGCCAGTTGTTTCTTAGCTTCGCAAAGACCGGGAAGCAAGATGCTTTGGGCCTCTCTGCCCCTTGGAAACAGGGCAGCACTTGGGGCCTGGCAGCTCTAGGGCAATGGAGCACACCCAGAGCCGGAGTTCTACTTCAGCCAGATGAGGCCTGCCAAGAAACTGCGTTTCACAGGCCTTTCAAAGACATGTTCCCGGTAGGCTGTAAGAGCACGGGGCAGAGCGAGTTGGTTCTTAGATTCCCAGAGAGCTGGAAGCAAGATGCTTTGGGGCCTCTCTGCCCCTTTGGAAACAAGGCAGCACCTTGGGCCTGGCAGCTCTAGGGCAATGGAGCACACCCAGAGCAGAAGTTCTACTTCAGCCAAATCAGGCCTGCCAGGAAACGGCGTTTCACAGGCCTTGGTAAGAGATGTTCCCGGTAGGCTGTAAGAGCACTGGGCAACGCCAGATGTTTCTTAGCTTCCCGAAGAGCTGGAAGCGAGAAGCTTTGGTGCCACTCTCTCACTTTGGACTCAAGGCAGCCCTTTGGGGCAGGTAGCTCTAGGCCAATGGAGCACACCCAGAGCAGAAGTCCTACTTCAGCCAGATCAGGCCTGCCAAGGAACTGCGTTTCAGAGGCCTTTGTATGTGACGTTCCCGGTAGGCTGTGAGAGCACGGTGCAGAGCCAGTTGTTTCCTTGTTTCCCAAACAGCTGGAAGCAAGACGCTTTGGGGCCTCTCTGCCCCTTTGGAAACAAGGCAGCACGTTGGGTCTGGCAGCTCTAGGGCAATGGAGCACAACCAGAGCCGAAGTTCTACTTCTTCCAGATCAGGCCTGCCTAGACAGTGCGTTTCACAGGCCTTGATAAGAGATGTTCTCTTAGGCTATAAGAGCACTGGGCACAGCCAGTTGTTTCTTAGCTTCCCAAGAGGTGGAAGCAAGATGCTTTGGGGCCTCTCTCCCCCCCTTTGGAAACAAGGCAGCCCTTTGGGCCTTTCAGCTCTAGGGCAATGGAGCACACCCAGAGCAGAAGTTCTACCTCAGCCAGATCAGGCCTGCCAAGAAACTGCTTTTCACTGGCCTTCGTAAGAGGTGTTCCCGGAAGGCTGTAAGAGTACCTGGCAGAGCGAGTTGTTTCTTAGCTTCAAAAACAGCTGGAAGCAACATGATTTGGGGCCTCTCTCCCCCTTTGGAAACAAAGCAGCCTTTGTGCCTGGCAGCTCTAGGCCAAAGTAGCACACCCAGAGCACAAGTTCTACCTCAGCCAGATAAGGCCTGTCAAGAAGCTGCGTTTCACAGGCCTTTGTATGTGACGTTCCCGGTTGGCTTTGAGAGCACTGTGCAGAGCCAGTTGTGTTAGCTTCCCAGAGAGCAGGAAGCAAGATGCTTTGGGGCCTCTCTCACACTTTGGAAATAAAGGCAGCCCTTTGGGCCTGGCAGCCCTAGGCCAATGGAGTACACCCAGAGCAGAAGTTCTACCTCAGCCAGATCAGGCCTTCCAAGAAACTGCGTCTCACAGGCCTTTCTCTGTCACGTTGCCGGTAGGCTGTGAGAGCACTGTGCAGAGCCACTTGTTTCTTAGCTTCCCAAAGATTTGGAAGCAAGATGCTTTGGGGACTCTCAGCCCCTTTGGAAACAAGGCGGCCCTTTGAGCCTGGCAGCTCTAGGCCAAAGTAGCACGCCCAGAGCAGGAGTTCTACTTCAGCCAGATCAGGCCTGCCAAGAAACTGCGTTTCACAGGCCTTGGTAAGAGATGTTCCCGGTAGGCTGTGAGAGCACTGTGTAGAGCCAGTTGCTTTAGCTTCCCACAGAGCTGGAAGCAAGATGCTTTGGGTCCACTCTCCGTCTTTGGAAACAAGGCAGCCCTTTGGGCCTGGCAGCTCTAGGGCAATGGAGCACACCCAGAGCAGAAGTTCTACTTCAGCCAGATCAGGCCTGCCAGGAAACTGCGTTTCACAGGCCTTGGTAAGAGATGTTCCCGGTAGGCTGTAAGAGCACTGGGCAGAGCCAGTTGTTTCTTACCTTCCTGAAAAGCTGGAAGCAAGATGCTTGGGACCCCTCTGCCCGTTTGGGAACAAGGCAGCCTTTTGGGTCGGGAAGCTCTAGGCCAATGGAGCACACGCAGAGCAGGAGTTCTACTTCAGCCTGATCAGGCCTGCAAAGAAACAGCGTTTGACAGGCCTTGGTAAGAGATGTTCCCGGTAGGTGTAAGAGCACTGGGCAGAGCCAGTTGTTTCTTAGCTTCGCAAAGACCGGGAAGCAAGATGCTTTGGGCCTCTCTGCCCCTTGGAAACAGGGCAGCACTTGGGGCCTGGCAGCTCTAGGGCAATGGAGCACACCCAGAGCCGGAGTTCTACTTCAGCCAGATGAGGCCTGCCAAGAAACTGCGTTTCACAGGCCTTTCAAAGACATGTTCCCGGTAGGCTGTAAGAGCACGGGGCAGAGTGAGTTGGTTCTTAGATTCCCAGAGAGCTGGAAGCAAGATGCTTTGGGGCCTCTCTGCCCCTTTGGAAACAAGGCAGCACCTTGGGCCTGGCAGCTCTAGGGCAATGGAGCACACCCAGAGCAGAAGTTCTACTTCAGCCAAATCAGGCCTGCCAGGAAACGGCGTTTCACAGGCCTTGGTAAGAGATGTTCCCGGTAGGCTGTAAGAGCACTGGGCAGAGCCAGTTGTTTCTTACCTTCCTGAAAAGCTGGAAGCAAGATGCTTGGGACCCCTCTGCCCGTTTGGGAACAAGGCAGCCTTTTGGGTCGAGAAGCTCTAGGCCAATGGAGCACACGCAGAGCAGGAGTTCTACTTCAGCCTGATCAGGCCTGCAAAGAAACAGCGTTTGACAGGCCTTGGTAAGAGATGTTCCCGGTAGGTATAAGAGCACTGGGCAGAGCCAGTTGTTTCTTAGCTTCGCAAAGACTGGGAAGCAAGATGCTTTGGGCCTCTCTGCCCCTTGGAAACAGGGCAGCACTTGGGGCCTGGCAGCTCTAGGGCAATGGAGCACACCCAGAGCCGGAGTTCTACTTCAGCCAGATGAGGCCTGCCAAGAAACTGCGTTTCACAGGCCTTTCAAAGACATGTTCCCGGTAGGCTGTAAGAGCACGGGGCAGAGTGAGTTGGTTCTTAGATTCCCAGAGAGCTGGAAGCAAGATGCTTTGGGGCCTCTCTGCCCCTTTGGAAACAAGGCAGCACCTTGGGCCTGGCAGCTCTAGGGCAATGGAGCACACCCAGAGCAGAAGTTCTACTTCAGTCAAATCAGGCCTGCCAGGAAACGGCGTTTCACAGGCCTTGGTAAGAGATGTTCCCGGTAGGCTGTAAAAGCACTGGGCAACGCCAGATGTTTCTTAGCTTCCCGAAGAGCTGGAAGCGAGAAGCTTTGGTGCCACTCTCTCACTTTGGACTCAAGGCAGCCCTTTGGGGCAGGTAGCTCAAGGCCAATGGAGCACACCCAGAGCAGAAGTCCTACTTCAGCCAGATCAGGCCTGCCAAGGAACTGCGTTTCAGAGGCCTTTGTATGTGACGTTCCCGGTAGGCTGTGAGAGCACGGTGCAGAGCCAGTTGTTTCCTTGTTTCCCAAACAGCTGGAAGCAAGACGCTTTGGGGCCTCTCTGCCCCTTTGGAAACAAGGCAGCACGTTGGGTCTGGCAGCTCTAGGGCAATGGAGCACAACCAGAGCCGAAGTTCTACTTCTTCCAGATCAGGCCTGCCTAGACAGTGCGTTTCACAGGCCTTGATAAGAGATGTTCTCTTAGGCTATAAGAGCACTGGGCACAGCCAGTTGTTTCTTAGCTTCCCAAGAGGTGGAAGCAAGATGCTTTGGGGCCTCTCTCCCCCCCTTTGGAAACAAGGCAGCCCTTTGGGCCTTTCAGCTCTAGGGCAATGGAGCACACCCAGAGCAGAAGTTCTACCTCAGCCAGATCAGGCCTGCCAAGAAACTGCTTTTCACTGGCCTTCGTAAGAGGTGTTCCCGGAAGGCTGTAAGAGTACCTGGCAGAGCGAGTTGTTTCTTAGCTTCAAAAACAGCTGGAAGCAACATGATTTGGGGCCTCTCTCCCCCTTTGGAAACAAAGCAGCCTTTGTGCCTGGCAGCTCTAGGCCAAAGTAGCACACCCAGAGCACAAGTTCTACCTCAGCCAGATAAGGCCTGTCAAGAAGCTGCGTTTCACAGGCCTTTGTATGTGACGTTCCCGGTTGGCTTTGAGAGCACTGTGCAGAGCCAGTTGTTTTAGCTTCCCAGAGAGCAGGAAGCAAGATGCTTTGGGGCCTCTCTCACACTTTGGAAATAAAGGCAGCCCTTTGGGCCTGGCAGCCCTAGGCCAATGGAGTACACCCAGAGCAGAAGTTCTACCTCAGCCAGATCAGGCCTTCCAAGAAACTGCGTCTCACAGGCCTTTCTCTGTCACGTTGCCGGTAGGCTGTGAGAGCACTGTGCAGAGCCACTTGTTTCTTAGCTTCCCAAAGATTTGGAAGCAAGATGCTTTGGGGACTCTCAGCCCCTTTGGAAACAAGGCGGCCCTTTGAGCCTGGCAGCTCTAGGCCAAAGTAGCACGCCCAGAGCAGGAGTTCTACTTCAGCCAGATCAGGCCTGCCAAGAAACTGCGTTTCACAGGCCTTGGTAAGAGATGTTCCCGGTAGGCTGTGAGAGCATTGTGGAGAGCCAGTTGCTTTAGCTTCCCACAGAGCTGGAAGCAAGATGCTTTGGGTCCACTCTCCGTCTTTGGAAACAAGGCAGCCCTTTGGGCCTGGCAGCTCTAGGGCAATGGAGCACACCCAGAGCAGAAGTTCTACTTCAGCCAGATCAGGCCTGCCAGGAAACTGCCTTTCACAGGCCTTGGTAAGAGATGTTCCCGGTAGGCTGTAAGAGCACTGGGCAGAGCCAGTTGTTTCTTACCTTCCTGAAAAGCTGGAAGCAAGATGCTTGGGACCCCTCTGCCCGTTTGGGAACAAGGCAGCCTTTTGGGTCGGGAAGCTCTAGGCCAATGGAGCACACGCAGAGCAGGAGTTCTACTTCAGCCTGATCAGGCCTGCAAAGAAACAGCGTTTGACAGGCCTTGGTAAGAGATGTTCCCGGTAGGTGTAAGAGCACTGGGCAGAGCCAGTTGTTTCTTAGCTTCGCAAAGACCGGGAAGCAAGATGCTTTGGGCCTCTCTGCCCCTTGGAAACAGGGCAGCACTTGGGGCCTGGCAGCTCTAGGGCAATGGAGCACACCCAGAGCCGGAGTTCTACTTCAGCCAGATGAGGCCTGCCAAGAAACTGCGTTTCACAGGCCTTTCAAAGACATGTTCCCGGTAGGCTGTAAGAGCACGGGGCAGAGTGTGTTGGTTCTTAGATTCCCAGAGAGCTGGAAGCAAGATGCTTTGGGGCCTCTCTGCCCCTTTGGAAACAAGGCAGCACCTTGGGCCTGGCAGCTCTAGGCCAATGGAGCACACCCAGAGCAGAAGTTCTACTTCAGCCAAATCAGGCCTGCCAGGAAACGGCGTTTCACAGGCCTTGGTAAGAGATGTTCCCGGTAGGCTGTAAGAGCACTGGGCAACGCCAGATGTTTCTTAGCTTCCCGAAGAGCTGGAAGCGAGAAGCTTTGGTGCCACTCTCTCACTTTGGACTCAAGGCAGCCCTTTGGGGCAGGTAGCTCTAGGCCAATGGAGCACACCCAGAGCAGAAGTCCTACTTCAGCCAGATCAGGCCTGCCAAGGAACTGCGTTTCAGAGGCCTTTGTATGTGACGTTCCCGGTAGGCTGTGAGAGCACGGTGCAGAGCCAGTTGTTTCCTTGTTTCCCAAACAGCTGGAAGCAAGACGCTTTGGGGCCTCTCTGCCCCTTTGGAAACAAGGCAGCACGTTGGGTCTGGCAGCTCTAGGGCAATGGAGCACAACCAGAGCCGAAGTTCTACTTCTTCCAGATCAGGCCTGCCTAGACAGTGCGTTTCACAGGCCTTGATAAGAGATGTTCTCTTAGGCTATAAGAGCACTGGGCACAGCCAGTTGTTTCTTAGCTTCCGAAGAGGTGGAAGCAAGATGCTTTGGGGCCTCTCTCCCCCTTTGGAAACAAGGCAGCCCTTTGGGCCTTTCAGCTCTAGGCCAATGGAGCACACCCACAGCAGAAGTTCTACCTCAGCCAGATCAGGCCTGCCAAGAAACTGCTTTTCACAGGCCTTCGTAAGAGGTGTTCCCGGAAGGCTGTAAGAGTACCTGGCAGAGCGAGTTGTTTCTTAGCTTCAAAAACAGCTGGAAGCAACATGATTTGGGGCCTCTCTCCCCCTTTGGAAACAAAGCAGCCTTTGTGCCTGGCAGCTCTAGGCCAAAGTAGCACACCCAGAGCACAAGTTCTACCTCAGCCAGATAAGGCCTGTCAAGAAGCTGCGTTTCACAGGCCTTTGTATGTGACGTTCCCGGTTGGCTTTGAGAGCACTGTGCAGAGCCAGTTGTTTTAGCTTCCCAGAGAGCAGGAAGCAAGATGCTTTGGGGCCTCTCTCACACTTTGGAAATAAAGGCATCCCTTTGGGTCTGGCAGCCCTAGGCCAATGGAGTACACCCAGAGCAGAAGTTCTACCTCAGCCAGATCAGGCCTTCCAAGAAACTGCGTCTCACAGGCCTTTCTCTGTCACGTTGCCGGTAGGCTGTGAGAGCACTGTGCAGAGCCAGTTGTTTCTTAGCTTCCCAAAGATTTGGAAGCAAGATGCTTTGGGGACTCTCAGCCCCTTTGGAAACAAGGCGGCCCTTTGGGCCTGGCAGCCCTAGGCCAAAGTAGCACGCCCAGAGCAGGAGTTCTACTTCAGCCAGATCAGGCCTGCCAGGAAACTGCGTTTCACAGGCCTTGGTAAGAGATGTTCCCGGTAGGCTGTAAGAGCACTGGGCAGAGCCAGTTGTTTCTTACCTTCCTGAAAAGCTGGAAGCAAGATGCTTGTGACCCCTCTGCCCGTTTGGGAACAAGGCAGCCTTTTGGGTCGGGAAGCTCTAGGCCAATGCAGCACACGCAGAGCAGGAGTTCTACTTCAGCTTGATCAGGCCTGCAAAGAAACAGCGTTTGACAGACCTTGGTAAGAGATGTTCCCGGTAGGTGTAAGAGCACTGGGCAGAGCCAGTTGTTTCTTAGCTTCGCAAAGACCGGGAAGCAAGATGCTTTGGGCCTCTCTGCCCCTTGGAAACAGGGCAGCACTTTGGGCCTGGCAGCTCTAGGGCAATGGAGCACACCCAGAGCCGGAGTTCTACTTCAGCCAGATGAGGCCTGCCAAGAAACTGCGTTTCACAGGCCTTTCAAAGACATGTTCCCGGTAGGCTGTAAGAGCACGGGCCAGAGCGAGTTGGTTCTTAGCTTCCCAGAGAGCTGGAAGCAAGATGCTTTGGGGCCTCTCTGCCCCTTTGGAAACAAGGCAGCACCTTGGGCCTGGCAGCTCTAGGGCAATGGAGCACACCCAGAGCAGAAGTTCTACTTCAGCCAAATCAGGCCTGCCAGGAAACGGCGTTTCACAGGCCTTGGTAAGAGATGTTCCCGGTAGGCTGTAAGAGCACTGGGCAACGCCAGATGTTTCTTAGCTTCCCGAAGAGCTGGAAGCGAGAAGCTTTGGTGCCACTCTCTCACTTTGGACTCAAGGCAGCCCTTTGGGGCAGGTAGCTCTAGGCCAGTGGAGCACACCCAGAGCAGAAGTTCTACTTGGGCCAGTTCAGGCCACCAACACACTGCGTTTCACAGGCCTTGGTAAGAGATGTTCCCGGTAGGCTGTAAGAGCACTGGGCAACGCCAGATGTTTCTTAGCTTCCCGAAGAGCTGGAAGCAAGATGCTTTGGGGCCTCTCATCCCCTTTGCAAACAAGGCGGCCCTATGGGCCATGCAGCTCTAGGCCAATAGAGCACACCCAGAGCAGAAGTTCTACTTCGGCCAGTTCAGGCCACCAACAAACTGCTTTTAACAGGCCTTGGTAAGAGATGTTCCCGGTAGGCTGTAAGAGCACTGGGCAACGCCAGATATTTCTTAGCTTCCCGAAAAGCTGGAAGCAAGATGCTTTGGGGCCTCTCATCCCCTTTGCAAACAAGGCCGACCTTTGGGCCAGACAGCTCTAGGCCAATGGAGCACACCCAGAGCAGAAGTTCTACCTCAGCCAGATAAGGCCTGCCAAGAAACTGCGTTTCAAAGGCTTTGGTAAGAGATGTTCCCGCTACTCTGTTAGAGCACTGGGCAGAGCCATTTGTTTCTTAGCTTCCCAAAGAGCTGGAAGCAAGATGCTTTGGGGTCTCCCTGCCCTTTTGCCAACAAGGGCGACCTTTGGGCCTTTCAGCTCTAGGCCAATGGAGCACACCCAGAGCAGAAGTCCTACTTCAGCCAGATCAGGCCTGCCAAGGAACTGCGTTTCAGAGGCCTTTGTATGTGACGTTCCCGGTAGGCTGTGAGAGCACGGTGCAGAGCCAGTTGTTTCCTTGTTTCCCAAACAGCTGGAAGCAAGACGCTTTGGGGCCTCTCTGCCCCTTTGGAAACAAGGCAGCACGTTGGGTCTGGCAGCTCTAGGGCAATGGAGCACAACCAGAGCCGAAGTTCTACTTCTTCCAGATCAGGCCTGCCTAGACAGTGCGTTTCACAGGCCTTGATAAGAGATGTTCTCTTAGGCTATAAGAGCACTGGGCACAGCCAGTTGTTTCTTAGCTTCCCAAGAGGTGGAAGCAAGATGCTTTGGGGCCTCTCTCCCCCTTTGGAAACAAGGCAGCCCTTTGGGCCTTTCAGCTCTAGGGCAATGGAGCACACCCAGAGCAGAAGTTCTACCTCAGCCAGATCAGGCCTGCCAAGAAACTGCTTTTCACTGGCCTTCGTAAGAGGTGTTCCCGGAAGGCTGTAAGAGTACCTGGCAGAGCGAGTTGTTTCTTAGCTTCAAAAACAGCTGGAAGCAACATGATTTGGGGCCTCTCTCCCCCTTTGGAAACAAAGCAGCCTTTGTGCCTGGCAGCTCTAGGCCAAAGTAGCACACCCAGAGCACAAGTTCTACCTCAGCCAGATAAGGCCTGTCAAGAAGCTGCGTTTCACAGGCCTTTGTATGTGACGTTCCCGGTTGGCTTTGAGAGCACTGTGCAGAGCCAGTTGTTTTAGCTTCCCAGAGAGCAGGAAGCAAGATGCTTTGGGGCCTCTCTCACACTTTGGAAATAAAGGCAGCTCTTTGGGCCTGGCAGCCCTAGGCCAATGGAGTACACCCAGAGCAGAAGTTCTACCTCAGCCAGATCAGGCCTTCCAAGAAACTGCGTCTCACAGGCCTTTCTCTGTCACGTTGCCGGTAGGCTGTGAGAGCACTGTGCAGAGCCACTTGTTTCTTAGCTTCCCAAAGATTTGGAAGCAAGATGCTTTGGGGACTCTCAGCCCCTTTGGAAACAAGGCGGCCCTTTGAGCCTGGCAGCTCTAGGCCAAAGTAGCACGCCCAGAGCAGGAGTTCTACTTCAGCCAGATCAGGCCTGCCAAGAAACTGCGTTTCACAGGCCTTGGTAAGAGATGTTCCCGGTAGGCTGTGAGAGCACTGTGGAGAGCCAGTTGCTTTAGCTTCCCACAGAGCTGGAAGCAAGATGCTTTGGGTCCACTCTCCGTCTTTTGAAACAAGGCAGCCCTTTGGGCCTGGCAGCTCTAGGGCAATGGAGCACACCCAGAGCAGAAGTTCTACTTCAGCCAGATCAGGCCTGCCAGGAAACTGCGTTTCACAGGCCTTGGTAAGAGATGTTCCCGGTAGGCTGTAAGAGCACTGGGCAGAGCCAGTTGTTTCTTACCTTCCTGAAAAGCTGGAAGCAAGATGCTTGGGACCCCTCTGCCCGTTTGGGAACAAGGCAGCCTTTTGGGTCGAGAAGCTCTAGGCCAATGGAGCACACGCAGAGCAGGAGTTCTACTTCAGCCTGATCAGGCCTGCAAAGAAACAGCGTTTGACAGGCCTTGGTAAGAGATGTTCCCGGTAGGTATAAGAGCACTGGGCAGAGCCAGTTGTTTCTTAGCTTCGCAAAGACTGGGAAGCAAGATGCTTTGGGCCTCTCTGCCCCTTGGAAACAGGGCAGCACTTGGGGCCTGGCAGCTCTAGGGCAATGGAGCACACCCAGAGCCGGAGTTCTACTTCAGCCAGATGAGGCCTGCCAAGAAACTGCGTTTCACAGGCCTTTCAAAGACATGTTCCCGGTAGGCTGTAAGAGCACGGGGCAGAGTGAGTTGGTTCTTAGATTCCCAGAGAGCTGGAAGCAAGATGCTTTGGGGCCTCTCTGCCCCTTTGGAAACAAGGCAGCACCTTGGGCCTGGCAGCTCTAGGGCAATGGAGCACACCCAGAGCAGAAGTTCTACTTCAGCCAAATCAGGCCTGCCAGGAAACGGCGTTTCACAGGCCTTGGTAAGAGATGTTCCCGGTAGGCTGTAAAAGCACTGGGCAACGCCAGATGTTTCTTAGCTTCCCGAAGAGCTGGAAGCGAGAAGCTTTGGTGCCACTCTCTCACTTTGGACTCAAGGCAGCCCTTTGGGGCAGGTAGCTCAAGGCCAATGGAGCACACCCAGAGCAGAAGTCCTACTTCAGCCAGATCAGGCCTGCCAAGGAACTGCGTTTCAGAGGCCTTTGTATGTGACGTTCCCGGTAGGCTGTGAGAGCACGGTGCAGAGCCAGTTGTTTCCTTGTTTCCCAAACAGCTGGAAGCAAGACGCTTTGGGGCCTCTCTGCCCCTTTGGAAACAAGGCAGCACGTTGGGTCTGGCAGCTCTAGGGCAATGGAGCACAACCAGAGCCGAAGTTCTACTTCTTCCAGATCAGGCCTGCCTAGACAGTGCGTTTCACAGGCCTTGATAAGAGATGTTCTCTTAGGCTATAAGAGCACTGGGCACAGCCAGTTGTTTCTTAGCTTCCCAAGAGGTGGAAGCAAGATGCTTTGGGGCCTCTCTCCCCCCCTTTGGAAACAAGGCAGCCCTTTGGGCCTTTCAGCTCTAGGGCAATGGAGCACACCCAGAGCAGAAGTTCTACCTCAGCCAGATCAGGCCTGCCAAGAAACTGCTTTTCACTGGCCTTCGTAAGAGGTGTTCCCGGAAGGCTGTAAGAGTACCTGGCAGAGCGAGTTGTTTCTTAGCTTCAAAAACAGCTGGAAGCAACATGATTTGGGGCCTCTCTCCCCCTTTGGAAACAAAGCAGCCTTTGTGCCTGGCAGCTCTAGGCCAAAGTAGCACACCCAGAGCACAAGTTCTACCTCAGCCAGATAAGGCCTGTCAAGAAGCTGCGTTTCACAGGCCTTTGTATGTGACGTTCCCGGTTGGCTTTGAGAGCACTGTGCAGAGCCAGTTGTTTTAGCTTCCCAGAGAGCAGGAAGCAAGATGCTTTGGGGCCTCTCTCACACTTTGGAAATAAAGGCAGCCCTTTGGGCCTGGCAGCCCTAGGCCAATGGAGTACACCCAGAGCAGAAGTTCTACCTCAGCCAGATCAGGCCTTCCAAGAAACTGCGTCTCACAGGCCTTTCTCTGTCACGTTGCCGGTAGGCTGTGAGAGCACTGTGCAGAGCCACTTGTTTCTTAGCTTCCCAAAGATTTGGAAGCAAGATGCTTTGGGGACTCTCAGCCCCTTTGGAAACAAGGCGGCCCTTTGAGCCTGGCAGCTCTAGGCCAAAGTAGCACGCCCAGAGCAGGAGTTCTACTTCAGCCAGATCAGGCCTGCCAAGAAACTGCGTTTCACAGGCCTTGGTAAGAGATGTTCCCGGTAGGCTGTGAGAGCATTGTGGAGAGCCAGTTGCTTTAGCTTCCCACAGAGCTGGAAGCAAGATGCTTTGGGTCCACTCTCCGTCTTTGGAAACAAGGCAGCCCTTTGGGCCTGGCAGCTCTAGGGCAATGGAGCACACCCAGAGCAGAAGTTCTACTTCAGCCAGATCAGGCCTGCCAGGAAACTGCGTTTCACAGGCCTTGGTAAGAGATGTTCCCGGTAGGCTGTAAGAGCACTGGGCAGAGCCAGTTGTTTCTTACCTTCCTGAAAAGCTGGAAGCAAGATGCTTGGGACCCCTCTGCCCGTTTGGGAACAAGGCAGCCTTTTGGGTCGGGAAGCTCTAGGCCAATGGAGCACACGCAGAGCAGGAGTTCTACTTCAGCCTGATCAGGCCTGCAAAGAAACAGCGTTTGACAGGCCTTGGTAAGAGATGTTCCCGGTAGGTGTAAGAGCACTGGGCAGAGCCAGTTGTTTCTTAGCTTCGCAAAGACCGGGAAGCAAGATGCTTTGGGCCTCTCTGCCCCTTGGAAACAGGGCAGCACTTGGGGCCTGGCAGCTCTAGGGCAATGGAGCACACCCAGAGCCGGAGTTCTACTTCAGCCAGATGAGGCCTGCCAAGAAACTGCGTTTCACAGGCCTTTCAAAGACATGTTCCCGGTAGGCTGTAAGAGCACGGGGCAGAGTGTGTTGGTTCTTAGATTCCCAGAGAGCTGGAAGCAAGATGCTTTGGGGCCTCTCTGCCCCTTTGGAAACAAGGCAGCACCTTGGGCCTGGCAGCTCTAGGGCAATGGAGCACACCCAGAGCAGAAGTTCTACTTCAGCCAAATCAGGCCTGCCAGGAAACGGCGTTTCACAGGCCTTGGTAAGAGATGTTCCCGGTAGGCTGTAAGAGCACTGGGCAACGCCAGATGTTTCTTAGCTTCCCGAAGAGCTGGAAGCGAGAAGCTTTGGTGCCACTCTCTCACTTTGGACTCAAGGCAGCCCTTTGGGGCAGGTAGCTGTAGGC
Source organism: Equus asinus (assembly GCF_041296235.1). NCBI lineage: Eukaryota > Metazoa > Chordata > Mammalia > Perissodactyla > Equidae > Equus > Equus asinus. The sequence continues at coordinate 4,718,562 of NW_027225523.1, forward strand.
CAATGGAGCACACCCAGAGCAGAAGTCCTACTTCAGCCAGATCAGGCCTGCCAAGGAACTGCGTTTCAGAGGCCTTTGTATGTGACGTTCCCGGTAGGCTGTGAGAGCACGGTGCAGAGCCAGTTGTTTCCTTGTTTCCCAAACAGCTGGAAGCAAGACGCTTTGGGGCCTCTCTGCCCCTTTGGAAACAAGGCAGCACGTTGGGTCTGGCAGCTCTAGGGCAATGGAGCACAACCAGAGCCGAAGTTCTACTTCTTCCAGATCAGGCCTGCCTAGACAGTGCGTTTCACAGGCCTTGATAAGAGATGTTCTCTTAGGCTATAAGAGCACTGGGCACAGCCAGTTGTTTCTTAGCTTCCCAAGAGGTGGAAGCAAGATGCTTTGGGGCCTCTCTCCCCCCCTTTGGAAACAAGGCAGCCCTTTGGGCCTTTCAGCTCTAGGGCAATGGAGCACACCCAGAGCAGAAGTTCTACCTCAGCCAGATCAGGCCTGCCAAGAAACTGCTTTTCACTGGCCTTCGTAAGAGGTGTTCCCGGAAGGCTGTAAGAGTACCTGGCAGAGCGAGTTGTTTCTTAGCTTCAAAAACAGCTGGAAGCAACATGATTTGGGGCCTCTCTCCCCCTTTGGAAACAAAGCAGCCTTTGTGCCTGGCAGCTCTAGGCCAAAGTAGCACACCCAGAGCACAAGTTCTACCTCAGCCAGATAAGGCCTGTCAAGAAGCTGCGTTTCACAGGCCTTTGTATGTGACGTTCCCGGTTGGCTTTGAGAGCACTGTGCAGAGCCAGTTGTTTTAGCTTCCCAGAGAGCAGGAAGCAAGATGCTTTGGGGCCTCTCTCACACTTTGGAAATAAAGGCAGCCCTTTGGGCCTGGCAGCCCTAGGCCAATGGAGTACACCCAGAGCAGAAGTTCTACCTCAGCCAGATCAGGCCTTCCAAGAAACTGCGTCTCACAGGCCTTTCTCTGTCACGTTGCCGGTAGGCTGTGAGAGCACTGTGCAGAGCCACTTGTTTCTTAGCTTCCCAAAGATTTGGAAGCAAGATGCTTTGGGGACTCTCAGCCCCTTTGGAAACAAGGCGGCCCTTTGAGCCTGGCAGCTCTAGGCCAAAGTAGCACGCCCAGAGCAGGAGTTCTACTTCAGCCAGATCAGGCCTGCCAAGAAACTGCGTTTCACAGGCCTTGGTAAGAGATGTTCCCGGTAGGCTGTGAGAGCATTGTGGAGAGCCAGTTGCTTTAGCTTCCCACAGAGCTGGAAGCAAGATGCTTTGGGTCCACTCTCCGTCTTTGGAAACAAGGCAGCCCTTTGGGCCTGGCAGCTCTAGGGCAATGGAGCACACCCAGAGCAGAAGTTCTACTTCAGCCAGATCAGGCCTGCCAGGAAACTGCGTTTCACAGGCCTTGGTAAGAGATGTTCCCGGTAGGCTGTAAGAGCACTGGGCAGAGCCAGTTGTTTCTTACCTTCCTGAAAAGCTGGAAGCAAGATGCTTGGGACCCCTCTGCCCGTTTGGGAACAAGGCAGCCTTTTGGGTCGGGAAGCTCTAGGCCAATGGAGCACACGCAGAGCAGGAGTTCTACTTCAGCCTGATCAGGCCTGCAAAGAAACAGCGTTTGACAGGCCTTGGTAAGAGATGTTCCCGGTAGGTGTAAGAGCACTGGGCAGAGCCAGTTGTTTCTTAGCTTCGCAAAGACCGGGAAGCAAGATGCTTTGGGCCTCTCTGCCCCTTGGAAACAGGGCAGCACTTGGGGCCTGGCAGCTCTAGGGCAATGGAGCACACCCAGAGCCGGAGTTCTACTTCAGCCAGATGAGGCCTGCCAAGAAACTGCGTTTCACAGGCCTTTCAAAGACATGTTCCCGGTAGGCTGTAAGAGCACGGGGCAGAGTGTGTTGGTTCTTAGATTCCCAGAGAGCTGGAAGCAAGATGCTTTGGGGCCTCTCTGCCCCTTTGGAAACAAGGCAGCACCTTGGGCCTGGCAGCTCTAGGGCAATGGAGCACACCCAGAGCAGAAGTTCTACTTCAGCCAAATCAGGCCTGCCAGGAAACGGCGTTTCACAGGCCTTGGTAAGAGATGTTCCCGGTAGGCTGTAAGAGCACTGGGCAACGCCAGATGTTTCTTAGCTTCCCGAAGAGCTGGAAGCGAGAAGCTTTGGTGCCACTCTCTCACTTTGGACTCAAGGCAGCCCTTTGGGGCAGGTAGCTGTAGGCCAATGGAGCACACCCAGAGCAGAACTCCTACTTCAGCCAGATCAGGCCTGCCAAGGAACTGCGTTTCAGAGGCCTTTGTATGTGACGTTCCCGGTAGGCTGTGAGAGCACGGTGCAGAGCCAGTTGTTTCCTTGTTTCCCAAACAGCTGGAAGCAAGACGCTTTGGGGCCTCTCTGCCCCTTTGGAAACAAGGCAGCACGTTGGGTCTGGCAGCTCTAGGGCAATGGAGCACAACCAGAGCCGAAGTTCTACTTCTTCCAGATCAGGCCTGCCTAGACAGTGCGTTTCCCAGGCCTTGATAAGAGATGTTCTCTTAGGCTATAAGAGCACTGGGCACAGCCAGTTGTTTCTTAGCTTCCCAAGAGGTGGAAGCAAGATGCTTTGGGGCCTCTCTCCCCCTTTGGAAACAAGGCAGCCCTTTGGGCCTTTCAGCTCTAGGGCAATGGAGCACACCCAGAGCAGAAGTTCTACTTCAGCCAGATCAGGCCTGCCAGGAAACTGCGTTTCACAGGCCTTGGTAAGAGATGTTCCCGGTAGGCTGTAAGAGCACTGGGCAGAGCCAGTTGTTTCTTACCTTCCTGAAAAGCTGGAAGCAAGATGCTTGGGACCCCTCTGCCCGTTTGGGAACAAGGCAGCCTTTTGGGTCGGGAAGCTCTAGGCCAATGGAGCACACGCAGAGCAGGAGTTCTACTTCAGCCTGATCAGGCCTGCAAAGAAACAGCGTTTGACAGGCCTTGGTAAGAGATGTTCCCGGTAGGTGTAAGAGCACTGGGCAGAGCCAGTTGTTTCTTAGCTTCGCAAAGACCGGGAAGCAAGATGCTTTGGGCCTCTCTGCCCCTTGGAAACAGGGCAGCACTTTGGGCCTGGCAGCTCTAGGGCAGTGGAGCACACCCAGAGCCGGAGTTCTACTTCAGCCAGATGAGGCCTGCCAAGAAACTGCGTTTCACAGGCCTTTCAAAGACATGTTCCCGGTAGGCTGTAAGAGAACGGGGCAGAGCGAGTTGGTTCTTAGCTTCCCAGAGAGCTGGAAGCAAGATGCTTTGGGGCCTCTCTGCCCCTTTGGAAACAAGGCAGCACCTTGGGCCTGGCAGCTCTAGGGCAATGGAGCACACCCAGAGCAGAAGTTCTACTTGGGCCAGTTCAGGCCACCAACAAACTGCGTTTCACAGGCCTTGGTAAGAGATGTTCCCGGTAGGCTGTAAGAGCACTGGGCAACGCCAGATGTTTCTTAGCTTCCCGAAGAGCTGGAAGCGAGAAGCTTTGGTGCCACTCTCTCACTTTGGACTCAAGGCAGCCCTTTGGGGCAGGTAGCTCTAGCCCAGTGGAGCACACCCAGAGCAGAAGTTCTACTTGGGCCAGTTCAGGCCACCAACAAACTGCGTTTCACAGGCCTTGGTAAGAGATGTTCCCGGTAGGCTGTAAGAGCACTGGGCAACGCCAGATGTTTCTTAGCTTCCCGAAGAGCTGGAAGCAAGATGCTTTGGGGCCTCTCATCCCCTTTGCAAACAAGGCGGCCCTATGGGCCAGGCAGCTCTAGGCCAATGGAGCACACCCAGAGCAGAAGTTCTACTTCGGCCAGTTCAGGCCACCAACAAACTGCGTTTCACAGGCCTTGGTAAGAGATGTTCCCGGTAGGCTGTAAGAGCACTGGGCAACGCCAGATGTTTCTTAGCTTCCCGAAGAGCTGGAAGCAAGATGCTTTGGGGCCTCTCATCCCCTTTGCAAACAAGGCCGACCTTTGGGCCAGGCAGCTCTAGGCCAATGGAGCACACCCAGAGCAGAAGTTCTACCTCAGCCAGATAAGGCCTGCCAAGAAACTGCGTTTCAAAGGCTTTGGTAAGAGATGTTCCCGGTACTCTGTTAGAGCACTGGGCAGAGCCATTTGTTTCTTAGCTTCCCAAAGAGCTGGAAGCAAGATGCTTTGGGGGCTCCCTGCCCCTTTGCCAACAAGGGCGACCTTTGGGCCTTTCAGCTCTAGGCCAATGGAGCACACCCAGAGCAGAAGTCCTACTTCAGCCAGATCAGGCCTGCCAAGGAACTGCGTTTCAGAGGCCTTTGTATGTGACGTTCCCGGTAGGCTGTGAGAGCACGGTGCAGAGCCAGTTGTTTCCTTGTTTCCCAAACAGCTGGAAGCAAGACGCTTTGGGGCCTCTCTGCCCCTTTGGAAACAAGGCAGCACGTTGGGTCTGGCAGCTCTAGGGCAATGGAGCACAACCAGAGCCGAAGTTCTACTTCTTCCAGATCAGGCCTGCCTAGACAGTGCGTTTCCCAGGCCTTGATAAGAGATGTTCTCTTAGGCTATAAGAGCACTGGGCACAGCCAGTTGTTTCTTAGCTTCCCAAGAGGTGGAAGCAAGATGCTTTGGGGCCTCTCTCCCCCTTTGGAAACAAGGCAGCCCTTTGGGCCTTTCAGCTCTAGGGCAATGGAGCACACCCAGAGCAGAAGTTCTACCTCAGCCAGATCAGGCCTGCCAAGAAACTGCTTTTCACAGGCCTTCGTAAGAGGTGTTCCCGGAAGGCTGTAAGAGTACCTGGCAGAGCGAGTTGTTTCTTAGCTTCAAAAACAGCTGGAAGCAACATGATTTGGGGCCTCTCTCCCCCTTTGGAAACAAAGCAGCCTTTGTGCCTGGCAGCTCTAGGCCAAAGTAGCACACCCAGAGCACAAGTTCTACCTCAGCCAGATCAGGCCTTCCAAGAAACTGCGTCTCACAGGCCTTTCTCTGTCACGTTGCCGGTAGGCTGTGAGAGCACTGTGCAGAGCCAGTTGTTTCTTAGCTTCCCAAAGATTTGGAAGCAAGATGCTTTGGGGACTCTCAGCCCCTTTGGAAACAAGGCGGCCCTTTGGGCCTGGCAGCTCTAGGCCAAAGTAGCACGCCCAGAGCAGGAGTTCTACTTCAGCCAGATCAGGCCTGCCAAGAAACTGCGTTTCACAGGCCTTGGTAAGAGATGTTCCCGGTAGGCTGTGAGAGCACTGTGGAGAGCCAGTTGCTTTAGCTTCCCACAGAGCTGGAAGCAAGATGCCTTGGGGCCTCTCTCTCCCTTTGGACACAAGGCAGCCGTTTGGGCCTGGCAGCTCTAGGCCAATGGAGCACACCCACAGCAGAAGTTCTACTTCAGGCAGATCAGTCCTGCCCAGAAACTGCGTTTCACAGCCCTTGGTAAGAGATGTTCACGGTAGGCTGTGAGAGCACTGGGCAGAACCAGTTGTTTTTTAGCTTCCCAAAGTGCTGGAGGCAAGATGCTTTGGGGCCTCTCTCACCCTTTGGAAACAAGGCAGCCCTTAGGTCCTGGTAGCTCTAGGCCTATGTAGCACAAACAGAACAGAAGTTCTACTTCAGCCAGGTCAGGCCTGCCAAGAAACTGCGTTTCACAGGCCTTTCAAAGAGATGTTCTCTTAGGCTGTAAGAGCACTGGGCAGAGCCAGCTGTTTCTTAGCTTCCCGAAGAGCTGGGAGCAAGATGCTTTGGGTCCACTCTCCGTCTTTGGAAACAAGGCAGCCCTTTGGGCCTGGCAGCTCTAGGGCAATGGAGCACACCCAGAGCAGAAGTTCTACTTCAGCCAGATCAGGCCTGCCAGGAAACTGCGTTTCACAGGCCTTGGTAAGAGATGTTCCCGGTAGGCTGTAAGAGCACTGGGCAGAGCCAGTTGTTTCTTACCTTCCTGAAAAGCTGGAAGCAAGATGCTTGGGACCCCTCTGCCCGTTTGGGAACAAGGCAGCCTTTTGGGTCGGGAAGCTCTAGGCCAATGGAGCACACGCAGAGCAGGAGTTCTACTTCAGCCTGATCAGGCCTGCAAAGAAACAGCGTTTGACAGGCCTTGGTAAGAGATGTTCCCGGTAGGTGTAAGAGCACTGGGCAGAGCCAGTTGTTTCTTAGCTTCGCAAAGACCGGGAAGCAAGATGCTTTGGGCCTCTCTGCCCCTTGGAAACAGGGCAGCACTTTGGGCCTGGCAGCTCTAGGGCAGTGGAGCACACCCAGAGCCGGAGTTCTACTTCAGCCAGATGAGGCCTGCCAAGAAACTGCGTTTCACAGGCCTTTCAAAGACATGTTCCCGGTAGGCTGTAAGAGCACGGGGCAGAGCGAGTTGGTTCTTAGCTTCCCAGAGAGCTGGAAGCAAGATGCTTTGGGGCCTCTCTGCCCCTTTGGAAACAAGGCAGCACCTTGGGCCTGGCAGCTCTAGGGCAATGGAGCACACCCAGAGCAGAAGTTCTACTTCAGCCAAATCAGGCCTGCCAGGAAACGGCATTTCACAGGCCTTGGTAAGAGATGTTCCCGGTAGGCTGTAAGAGCACTGGGCAACGCCAGATGTTTCTTAGCTTCCCGAAGAGCTGGAAGCGAGAAGCTTTGGTGCCACTCTCTCACTTTGGACTCAAGGCAGCCCTTTGGGGCAGGTAGCTCTAGCCCAGTGGAGCACACCCAGAGCAGAAGTTCTACTTGGGCCAGTTCAGGCCACCAACAAACTGCGTTTCACAGGCCTTGGTAAGAGATGTTCCCGGTAGGCTGTAAGAGCACTGGGCAACGCCAGATGTTTCTTAGCTTCCCGAAGAGCTGGAAGCAAGATGCTTTGGGGCCTCTCATCCCCTTTGCAAACAAGGCGGCCCTATGGGCCAGGCAGCTCTAGGCCAATGGAGCACACCCAGAGCAGAAGTTCTACTTCGGCCAGTTCAGGCCACCAACAAACTGCGTTTCACAGGCCTTGGTAAGAGATGTTCCCGGTAGGCTGTAAGAGCACTGGGCAACGCCAGATGTTTCTTAGCTTCCCGAAGAGCTGGAAGCAAGATGCTTTGGGGCCTCTCATCCCCTTTGCAAACAAGGCCGACCTTTGGGCCAGGCAGCTCTAGGCCAATGGAGCACACCCAGAGCAGAAGTTCTACCTCAGCCAGATAAGGCCTGCCAAGAAACTGCGTTTCAAAGGCTTTGGTAAGAGATGTTCCCGGTACTCTGTTAGAGCACTGGGCAGAGCCATTTGTTTCTTAGCTTCCCAAAGAGCTGGAAGCAAGATGCTTTGGGGGCTCCCTGCCCCTTTGCCAACAAGGGCGACCTTTGGGCCTTTCAGCTCTAGGCCAATGGAGCACACCCAGAGCAGAAGTCCTACTTCAGCCAGATCAGGCCTGCCAAGGAACTGCGTTTCAGAGGCCTTTGTATGTGACGTTCCCGGTAGGCTGTGAGAGCACGGTGCAGAGCCAGTTGTTTCCTTGTTTCCCAAACAGCTGGAAGCAAGACGCTTTGGGGCCTCTCTGCCCCTTTGGAAACAAGGCAGCACGTTGGGTCTGGCAGCTCTAGGGCAATGGAGCACAACCAGAGCCGAAGTTCTACTTCTTCCAGATCAGGCCTGCCTAGACAGTGCGTTTCCCAGGCCTTGATAAGAGATGTTCTGTTAGGCTATAAGAGCACTGGGCACAGCCAGTTGTTTCTTAGCTTCCCAAGAGGTGGAAGCAAGATGCTTTGGGGCCTCTCTCCCCCTTTGGAAACAAGGCAGCCCTTTGGGCCTTTCAGCTCTAGGGCAATGGAGCACACCCAGAGCAGAAGTTCTACCTCAGCCAGATCAGGCCTGCCAAGAAACTGCTTTTCACAGGCCTTCGTAACAGGTGTTCCCGGAAGGCTGTAAGAGTACCTGGCAGAGCGAGTTGTTTCTTAGCTTCAAAAACAGCTGGAAGCAACATGCTTTGGGGCCTCTCTCCCCCTTTGGAAACAAAGCAGCCTTTGTGCCTGGCAGCTCTAGGCCAAAGTAGCACACCCAGAGCACAAGTTCTACCTCAGCCAGATCAGGCCTTCCAAGAAACTGCGTCTCACAGGCCTTTCTCTGTCACGTTGCCGGTAGGCTGTGAGAGCACTGTGCAGAGCCAGTTGTTTCTTAGCTTCCCAAAGATTTGGAAGCAAGATGCTTTGGGGACTCTCAGCCCCTTTGGAAACAAGGCGGCCCTTTGGGCCTGGCAGCTCTAGGCCAAAGTAGCACGCCCAGAGCAGGAGTTCTACTTCAGCCAGATCAGGCCTGCCAAGAAACTGCGTTTCACAGGCCTTGGTAAGAGATGTTCCCGGTAGGCTGTGAGAGCACTGTGGAGAGCCAGTTGCTTTAGCTTCCCACAGAGCTGGAAGCAAGATGCCTTGGGGCCTCTCTCTCCCTTTGGACACAAGGCAGCCGTTTGGGCCTGGCAGCTCTAGGCCAATGGAGCACACCCACAGCAGAAGTTCTACTTCAGGCAGATCAGTCCTGCCCAGAAACTGCGTTTCACAGCCCTTGGTAAGAGATGTTCACGGTAGGCTGTGAGAGCACTGGGCAGAACCAGTTGTTTTTTAGCTTCCCAAAGTGCTGGAGGCAAGATGCTTTGGGGCCTCTCTCACCCTTTGGAAACAAGGCAGCCCTTAGGTCCTGGTAGCTCTAGGCCTATGTAGCACAACCAGAACAGAAGTTCTACTTCAGCCAGGTCAGGCCTGCCAAGAAACTGCGTTTCACAGGCCTTTCAAACACATGTTCTCTTAGGCTGTAAGAGCACTGGGCAGAGCCAGCTGTTTCTTAGCTTCCCGAAGAGCTGGGAGCAAGATGCTTTGGGTCCACTCTCCGTCTTTGGAAACAAGGCAGCCCTTTGGGCCTGGCAGCTCTAGGGCAATGGAGCACACCCAGAGCAGAAGTTCTACTTCAGCCAGATCAGGCCTGCCAGGAAACTGCGTTTCACAGGCCTTGGTAAGAGATGTTCCCGGTAGGCTGTAAGAGCACTGGGCAGAGCCAGTTGTTTCTTACCTTCCTGAAAAGCTGGAAGCAAGATGCTTGGGACCCCTCTGCCCGTTTGGGAACAAGGCAGCCTTTTGGGTCGGGAAGCTCTAGGCCAATGGAGCACACGCAGAGCAGGAGTTCTACTTCAGCCTGATCAGGCCTGCAAAGAAACAGCGTTTGACAGGCCTTGGTAAGAGATGTTCGCGGTAGGTGTAAGAGCACTGGGCAGAGCCAGTTGTTTCTTAGCTTCGCAAAGACCGGGAAGCAAGATGCTTTGGGTCTCTCTGCCCCTTGGAAACAGGGCAGCACTTTGGGCCTGGCAGCTCTAGGGCAGTGGAGCACACCCAGAGCCGGAGTTCTACTTCAGCCAGATGAGGCCTGCCAAGAAACTGCGTTTCACAGGCCTTTCAAAGACATGTTCCCGGTAGGCTGTAAGAGCACGGGGCAGAGCGAGTTGGTTCTTAGCTTCCCAGAGAGCTGGAAGCAAGATGCTTTGGGGCCTCTCTGCCCCTTTGGAAACAAGGCAGCACCTTGGGCCTGGCAGCTCTAGGGCAATGGAGCACACCCAGAGCAGAAGTTCTTCTTCAGCCAAATCAGGCCTGCCAGGAAACGGCGTTTCACAGGCCTTGGTAAGAGATGTTCCCGGTAGGCTGTAAGAGCACTGGGCAACGCCAGATGTTTCTTAGCTTCCCGAAGAGCTGGAAGCGAGAAGCTTTGGTGCCACTCTCTCACTTTGGACTCAAGGCAGCCCTTTGGGGCAGGTAGCTCTAGGCCAGTGGAGCACACCCAGAGCAGAAGTTCTACTTGGGCCAGTTCAGGCCACCAACAAACTGCGTTTCACAGGCCTTGGTAAGAGATGTTCCCGGTAGGCTGTAAGAGCACTGGGCAACGCCAGATGTTTCTTAGCTTCCCGAAGAGCTGGAAGCAAGATGCTTTGGGGCCTCTCATCCCCTTTGCAAACAAGGCGGCCCTATGGGCCAGGCAGCTCTAGGCCAATGGAGCACACCCAGAGCAGAAGTTCTACCTCAGCCAGATAAGGCCTGCCAAGAAACTGCGTTTCAAAGGCTTTGGTAAGAGATGTTCCCGGTACTCTGTTAGAGCACTGGGCAGAGCCATTTGTTTCTTAGCTTCCCAAAGAGCTGGAAGCAAGATGCTTTGGGGGCTCCCTGCCCCTTTGCCAACAAGGGCGACCTTTGTCCTTTCAGCTCTAGGCCAATGGAGCACACCCAGAGCAGAAGTCCTACTTCAGCCAGATCAGGCCTGCCAAGGAACTGCGTTTCAGAGGCCTTTGTATGTGACGTTCCCGGTAGGCTGTGAGAGCACGGTGCAGAGCCAGTTGTTTCCTTGTTTCCCAAACAGCTGGAAGCAAGACGCTTTGGGGCCTCTCTGCCCCTTTGGAAACAAGGCAGCACGTTGGGTCTGGCAGCTCTAGGGCAATGGAGCACAACCAGAGCCGAAGTTCTACTTCTTCCAGATCAGGCCTGCCTAGACAGTGCGTTTCCCAGGCCTTGATAAGAGATGTTCTCTTAGGCTATAAGAGCACTGGGCACAGCCAGTTGTTTCTTAGCTTCCCAAGAGGTGGAAGCAAGATGCTTTGGGGCCTCTCTCCCCCTTTGGAAACAGGCAGCCCTTTGGGCCTTTCAGCTCTAGGGCAATGGAGCACACCCAGAGCAGAAGTTCTACCTCAGCCAGATCAGGCCTGCCAAGAAACTGCTTTTCACAGGCCTTCGTAAGAGTTGTTCCCAGAAGGCTGTAAGAGTACCTGGCAGAGCGAGTTGTTTCTTAGCTTCAAAAACAGCTGGAAGCAACATGATTTGGGGCCTCTCTCCCCCTTTGGAAACAAAGCAGCCTTTGTGCCTGGCAGCTCTAGGCCAAAGTAGCACACCAGAGCACAAGTTCTACCTCAGCCAGATAAGGCCTGTCAAGAAGCTGCGTCTCACAGGCCTTTCTCTGTCACGTTGCCGGTAGGCTGTGAGAGCACTGTGCAGAGCCAGTTGTTTCTTAGCTTCCCAAAGATTTGGAAGCAAGATGCTTTGGGGACTCTCAGCCCCTTTGGAAACAAGGCGGCCCTTTGGGCCTGGCAGCTCTAGGCCAAAGTAGCACGCCCAGAGCAGGAGTTCTACTTCAGCCAGATCAGGCCTGCCAAGAAAGTGCGTTTCACAGGCCTTGGTAAGAGATGTTCCCGGTAGGCTGTGAGAGCACTGTGGAGAGCCAGTTGCTTTAGCTTCCCACAGAGCTGGAAGCAAGATGCCTTGGGGCCTCTCTCTCCCTTTGGACACAAGGCAGCCGTTTGGGCCTGGCAGCTCTAGGCCAAAGTAGCACACCCAGAGCACAAGTTCTACCTCAGCCAGATAAGGCCTGTCAAGAAGCTGCGTTTCACAGGCCTTTGTATGTGACGTTCCCGGTTGGCTTTGAGAGCACTGTGCAGAGCCAGTTGTTTTAGCTTCCCAGAGAACAGGAAGCAAGATGCTTTGGGGCCTCTCATCCCCTTTGCAAACAAGGCGGCCCTATGGGCCAGGCAGCTCTAGGCCAATGGAGCACACCCAGAGCAGAAGTTCTACTTCGGCCAGTTCAGGCCACCAACAAACTGCGTTTCACAGGCCTTGGTAAGAGATGTTCCCGGTAGGCTGTAAGAGCACTGGGCAACGCCAGATGTTTCTTAGCTTCCCGAAGAGCTGGAAGCAAGATGCTTTGGGGCCTCTCATCCCCTTTGCAAACAAGGCCGACCTTTGGGCCAGGCAGCTCTAGGCCAATGGAGCACACCCAGAGCAGAAGTTCTACCTCAGCCAGATAAGGCCTGCCAAGAAACTGCGTTTCAAAGGCTTTGGTAAGAGATGTTCCCGGTACTCTGTTAGAGCACTGGGCAGAGCCATTTGTTTCTTAGCTTCCCAAAGAGCTGGAAGCAAGATGCTTTGGGGGCTCCCTGCCCCTTTGCCAACAAGGGCGACCTTTGGGCCTTTCAGCTCTAGGCCAATGGAGCACACCCAGAGCAGAAGTCCTACTTCAGCCAGATCAGGCCTGCCAAGGAACTGCGTTTCAGAGGCCTTTGTATGTGATGTTCCCGGTAGGCTGTGAGAGCACGGTGCAGAGCCAGTTGTTTCCTTGTTTCCCAAACAGCTGGAAGCAAGACGCTTTGGGGCCTCTCTGCCCCTTTGGAAACAAGGCAGCACGTTGGGTCTGGCAGCTCTAGGGCAATGGAGCACAACCAGAGCCGAAGTTCTACTTCTTCCAGATCAGGCCTGCCTAGACAGTGCGTTTCCCAGGCCTTGATAAGAGATGTTCTCTTAGGCTATAAGAGCACTGGGCACAGCCAGTTGTTTCTTAGCTTCCCAAGAGGTGGAAGCAAGATGCTTTGGGGCCTCTCTCCCCCTTTGGAAACAAGGCAGCCCTTTGGGCCTTTCAGCTCTAGGGCAATGGAGCACACCCAGAGCAGAAGTTCTACCTCAGCCAGATCAGGCCTGCCAAGAAACTGCTTTTCACAGGCCTTCGTAACAGGTGTTCCCGGAAGGCTGTAAGAGTACCTGGCAGAGCGAGTTGTTTCTTAGCTTCAAAAACAGCTGGAAGCAACATGATTTGGGGCCTCTCTCCCCCTTTGGAAACAAAGCAGCCTTTGTGCCTGGCAGCTCTAGGCCAAAGTAGCACAGCCAGAGCACAAGTTCTACCTCAGCCAGATCAGGCCTTCCAAGAAACTGCGTCTCACAGGCCTTTCTCTGTCACGTTGCCGGTAGGCTGTGAGAGCACTGTGCAGAGCCAGTTGTTTCTTAGCTTCCCAAAGATTTGGAAGCAAGATGCTTTGGGGACTCTCAGCCCCTTTGGAAACAAGGCGGCCCTTTGGGCCTGGCAGCTCTAGGCCAAAGTAGCACGCCCAGAGCAGGAGTTCTACTTCAGCCAGATCAGGCCTGCCAAGAAACTGCGTTTCACAGGCCTTGGTAAGAGATGTTCCCGGTAGGCTGTGAGAGCACTGTGGAGAGCCAGTTGCTTTAGCTTCCCACAGAGCTGGAAGCAAGATGCCTTGGGGCCTCTCTCTCCCTTTGGACACAAGGCAGCCGTTTGGGCCTGGCAGCTCTAGGCCAATGGAGCACACCCACAGCAGAAGTTCTACTTCAGGCAGATCAGTCCTTCCCAGAAACTGCGTTTCACAGCCCTTGGTAAGAGATGTTCACGGTAGGCTGTGAGAGCACTGGGCAGAACCAGTTGTTTTTTAGCTTCCCAAAGTGCTGGAGGCAAGATGCTTTGGGGCCTCTCTCACCCTTTGGAAACAAGGCAGCCCTTAGGTCCTGGTAGCTCTAGGCCTATGTAGCACAACCAGAACAGAAGTTCTACTTCAGCCAGGTCAGGCCTGCCAAGAAACTGCGTTTCACAGGCCTTTCAAAGAGATGTTCTCTTAGGCTGTAAGAGCACTGGGCAGAGCCAGCTGTTTCTTAGCTTCCCGAAGAGCTGGGAGCAAGATGCTTTGGGTCCACTCTCCGTCTTTGGAAACAAGGCAGCCCTTTGGGCCTGGCAGCTCTAGGGCAATGGAGCACACCCAGAGCAGAAGTTCTACTTCAGCCAGATCAGGCCTGCCAGGAAACTGCGTTTCACAGGCCTTGGTAAGAGATGTTCCCAGTAGGCTGTAAGAGCACTGGGCAGAGCCAGTTGTTTCTTACCTTCCTGAAAAGCTGGAAGCAAGATGCTTGGGACCCCTCTGCCCGTTTGGGAACAAGGCAGCCTTTTGGGTCGGGAAGCTCTAGGCCAATGGAGCACACGCAGAGCAGGACTTCTACTTCAGCCTGATCAGGCCTGCAAAGAAACAGCGTTTGACAGGCCTTGGTAAGAGATGTTCCCGGTAGGTGTAAGAGCACTGGGCAGAGCCAGTTGTTTCTTAGCTTCGCAAAGACCGGGAAGCAAGATGCTTTGGGCCTCTCTGCCCCTTGGAAACAGGGCAGCACTTTGGGCCTGGCAGCTCTAGGGCAGTGGAGCACACCTAGAGCCGGAGTTCTACTTCAGCCAGATGAGGCCTGCCAAGAAACTGCGTTTCACAGGCCTTTCAAAGACATGTTCCCGGTAGGCTGTAAGAGCACGGGGCAGAGCGAGTTGGTTCTTAGCTTCCCAGAGAGCTGGAAGCAAGATGCTTTGGGGCCTCTCTGCCCCTTTGGAAACAAGGCAGCACCTTGGGCCTGGCAGCTCTAGGGCAATGGAGCACACCCAGAGCAGAAGTTCTACTTCAGCCAAATCAGGCCTGCCAGGAAACGGCGTTTCACAGGCCTTGGTAAGAGATGTTCCCGGTAGGCTGTAAGAGCACTGGGCAACGCCAGATCTTTCTTAGCTTCCCGAAGAGCTGGAAGCGAGAAGCTTTGGTGCCACTCTCTCACTTTGGACTCAAGGCAGCCCTTTGGGGCAGGTAGCTCTAGGCCAGTGGAGCACACCCAGAGCAGAAGTTCTACTTGGGCCAGTTCAGGCCACCAACAAACTGCGTTTCACAGGCCTTGGTAAGAGATGTTCCCGGTAGGCTGTAAGAGCACTGGGCAACGCCAGATGTTTCTTAGCTTCCCGAAGAGCTGGAAGCAAGATGCTTTGGGGCCTCTCATCCCCTTTGCAAACAAGGCGGCCCTATGGGCCAGGCAGCTCTAGGCCAATGGAGCACACCCAGAGCAGAAGTTCTACCTCAGCCAGATAAGGCCTGCCAAGAAACTGCGTTTCAAAGGCTTTGGTAAGAGATGTTCCCGGTACTCTGTTAGAGCACTGGGCAGAGCCATTTGTTTCTTAGCTTCCCAAAGAGCTGGAAGCAAGATGCTTTGGGGGCTCCCTGCCCCTTTGCCAACAAGGGCGACCTTTGTCCTTTCAGCTCTAGGCCAATGGAGCACACCCAGAGCAGAAGTCCTACTTCAGCCAGATCAGGCCTGCCAAGGAACTGCGTTTCAGAGGCCTTTGTATGTGACGTTCCCGGTAGGCTGTGAGAGCACGGTGCAGAGCCAGTTGTTTCCTTGTTTCCCAAACAGCTGGAAGCAAGACGCTTTGGGGCCTCTCTGCCCCTTTGGAAACAAGGCAGCACGTTGGGTCTGGCAGCTCTAGGGCAATGGAGCACAACCAGAGCCGAAGTTCTACTTCTTCCAGATCAGGCCTGCCTAGACAGTGCGTTTCCCAGGCCTTGATAAGAGATGTTCTCTTAGGCTATAAGAGCACTGGGCACAGCCAGTTGTTTCTTAGCTTCCCAAGAGGTGGAAGCAAGATGCTTTGGGGCCTCTCTCCCCCTTTGGAAACAGGCAGCCCTTTGGGCCTTTCAGCTCTAGGGCAATGGAGCACACCCAGAGCAGAAGTTCTACCTCAGCCAGATCAGGCCTGCCAAGAAACTGCTTTTCACAGGCCTTCGTAAGAGGTGTTCCCGGAAGGCTGTAAGAGTACCTGGCAGAGCGAGTTGTTTCTTAGCTTCAAAAACAGCTGGAAGCAACATGATTTGGGGCCTCTCTCCCCCTTTGGAAACAAAGCAGCCTTTGTGCCTGGCAGCTCTAGGCCAAAGTAGCACACCCAGAGCACAAGTTCTACCTCAGCCAGATCAGGCCTGCCAAGAAACTGCGTTTCACAGGCCTTGGTAAGAGATGTTCCCGGTAGGCTGTGAGAGCACTGTGGAGAGCCAGTTGCTTTAGCTTCCCACAGAGCTGGAAGCAAGATGCCTTGGGGCCTCTCTCTCCCTTTGGACACAAGGCAGCCGTTTGGGCCTGGCAGCTCTAGGCCAATGGAGCACACCCACAGCAGAAGTTCTACTTCAGGCAGATCAGTCCTGCCCAGAAACTGCGTTTCACAGCCCTTGGTAAGAGATGTTCACGGTAGGCTGTGAGAGCACTGGGCAGAACCAGTTGTTTTTTAGCTTCCCAAAGTGCTGGAGGCAAGATGCTTTGGGGCCTCTCTCACCCTTTGGAAACAAGGCAGCCCTTAGGTCCTGGTAGCTCTAGGCCTATGTAGCACAACCAGAACAGAAGTTCTACTTCAGCCAGGTCAGGCCTGCCAAGAAACTGCGTTTCACAGGCCTTTCAAACACATGTTCTCTTAGGCTGTAAGAGCACTGGGCAGAGCCAGCTGTTTCTTAGCTTCCCGAAGAGCTGGGAGCAAGATGCTTTGGGTCCACTCTCCGTCTTTGGAAACAAGGCAGCCCTTTGGGCCTGGCAGCTCTAGGGCAATGGAGCACACCCAGAGCAGAAGTTCTACTTCAGCCAGATCAGGCCTGCCAGGAAACTGCGTTTCACAGGCCTTGGTAAGAGATGTTCCCGGTAGGCTGTAAGAGCACTGGGCAGAGCCAGTTGTTTCTTACCTTCCTGAAAAGCTGGAAGCAAGATGCTTGGGAGCCCTCTGCCCGTTTGGGAACAAGGCAGCCTTTTGGGTCGGGAAGCTCTAGGCCAATGGAGCACACGCAGAGCAGGAGTTCTACTTCAGCCTGATCAGGCCTGCAAAGAAACAGCGTTTGACAGGCCTTGGTAAGAGATGTTCCCGGTAGGTGTAAGAGCACTGGGCAGAGCCAGTTGTTTCTTAGCTTCGCAAAGACCGGGAAGCAAGATGCTTTGGGCCTCTCTGCCCCTTGGAAACAGGGCAGCACTTTGGGCTTGGCAGCTCTAGGGCAATGGAGCACACCCAGAGCCGGAGTTCTACTTCAGCCAGATGAGGCCTGCCAAGAAACTGCGTTTCACAGGCCTTTCAAAGACATGTTCCCGGTAGGCTGTAAGAGCACGGGGCAGAGCGAGTTGGTTCTTAGCTTCCCAGAGAGCTGGAAGCAAGATGCTTTGGGGCCTCTCTGCCCCTTTGGAAACAAGGCAGCACCTTGGGCCTGGCAGCTCTAGGGCAATGGAGCACACCCAGAGCAGAAGTTCTACTTCAGCCAAATCAGGCCTGCCAGGAAACGGCGTTTCACAGGCCTTGGTAAGAGATGTTCCCGGCAGGCTGTAAGAACACTGGGCAACGCCAGATGTTTCTTAGCTTCCCGAAGAGCTGGAAGCGAGAAGCTTTGGTGCCACTCTCTCACTTTGGACTCAAGGCAGCCCTTTGGGGCAGGTAGCTCTAGGCCAGTGGAGCACACCCAGAGCAGAAGTTCTACTTGGGCCAGTTCAGGCCACCAACAAACTGCGTTTCACAGGCCTTGGTAGGAGATGTTCCCGGTAGGCTGTAAGAGCACTGGGCAACGCCAGATGTTTCTTAGCTTCCCGAAGAGCTGGAAGCAAGATGCTTTGGGGCCTCTCATCCCCTTTGCAAACAAGGCGGCCCTATGGGCCAGGCAGCTCTAGGCCAATGGAGCACACCCAGAGCAGAAGTTCTACTTCGGCCAGTTCAGGCCACCAACAAACTGCGTTTCACAGGCCTTGGTAAGAGATGTTCCCGGTAGGCTGTAAGAGCACTGGGCAACGCCAGATGTTTCTTAGCTTCCCGAAGAGCTGGAAGCAAGATGCTTTGGGGCCTCTCATCCCCTTTGCAAACAAGGCCGACCTTTGGGCCAGGCAGCTCTAGGCCAATGGAGCACACCCAGAGCAGAAGTTCTACCTCAGCCAGATAAGGCCTGCCAAGAAACTGCGTTTCAAAGGCTTTGGTAAGAGATGTTCCCGGTACTCTGTTAGAGCACTGGGCAGAGCCATTTGTTTCTTAGCTTCCCAAAGAGCTGGAAGCAAGATGCTTTGGGGGCTCCCTGCCCCTTTGCCAACAAGGGCGACCTTTGGGCCTTTCAGCTCTAGGCCAATGGAGCACACCCAGAGCAGAAGTCCTACTTCAGCCAGATCAGGCCTGCCAAGGAACTGCGTTTCAGAGGCCTTTGTATGTGACGTTCCCGGTAGGCTGTGAGAGCACGGTGCAGAGCCAGTTGTTTCCTTGTTTCCCAAACAGCTGGAAGCAAGACGCTTTGGGGCCTCTCTGCCCCTTTGGAAACAAGGCAGCACGTTGGGTCTGGCAGCTCTAGGGCAATGGAGCACAACCAGAGCCGAAGTTCTACTTCTTCCAGATCAGGCCTGCCTAGACAGTGCGTTTCCCAGGCCTTGATAAGAGATGTTCTGTTAGGCTATAAGAGCACTGGGCACAGCCAGTTGTTTCTTAGCTTCCCAAGAGGTGGAAGCAAGATGCTTTGGGGCCTCTCTCCCCCTTTGGAAACAAGGCAGCCCTTTGGGCCTTTCAGCTCTAGGGCAATGGAGCACACCCAGAGCAGAAGTTCTACCTCAGCCAGATCAGGCCTGCCAAGAAACTGCTTTTCACAGGCCTTCGTAAGAGGTGTTCCCGGAAGGCTGTAAGAGTACCTGGCAGAGCGAGTTGTTTCTTAGCTTCAAAAACAGCTGGAAGCAACATGATTTGGGGCCTCTCTCCCCCTTTGGAAACAAAGCAGCCTTTGTGCCTGGCAGCTCTAGGCCAAAGTAGCACACCCAGAGCACAAGTTCTACCTCAGCCAGATCAGGCCTTCCAAGAAACTGCGTCTCACAGGCCTTTCTCTGTCACGTTGCCGGTAGGCTGTGAGAGCACTGTGCAGAGCCAGTTGTTTCTTAGCTTCCCAAAGATTTGGAAGCAAGATGCTTTGGGGACTCTCAGCCCCTTTGGAAACAAGGCGGCCCTTTGGGCCTGGCAGCTCTAGGCCAAAGTAGCACGCCCAGAGCAGGAGTTCTACTTCAGCCAGATCAGGCCTGCCAAGAAACTGCGTTTCACAGGCCTTGGTAAGAGATGTTCCCGGTAGGCTGTGAGAGCACTGTGGAGAGCCAGTTGCTTTAGCTTCCCACAGAGCTGGAAGCAAGATGCCTTGGGGCCTCTCTCTCCCTTTGGACACAAGGCAGCCGTTTGGGCCTGGCAGCTCTAGGCCAATGGAGCACACCCACAGCAGAAGTTCTACTTCAGGCAGATCAGTCCTGCCCAGAAACTGCGTTTCACAGCCCTTGGTAAGAGATGTTCACGGTAGGCTGTGAGAGCACTGGGCAGAACCAGTTGTTTTTTAGCTTCCCAAAGTGCTGGAGGCAAGATGCTTTGGGGCCTCTCTCACCCTTTGGAAACAAGGCAGCCCTTAGGTCCTGGTAGCTCTAGGCCTATGTAGCACAACCAGAACAGAAGTTCTACTTCAGCCAGGTCAGGCCTGCCAAGAAACTGCGTTTCACAGGCCTTTCAAAGAGATGTTCTCTTAGGCTGTAAGAGCACTGGGCAGAGCCAGCTGTTTCTTAGCTTCCCGAAGAGCTGGGAGCAAGATGCTTTGGGTCCACTCTCCGTCTTTGGAAACAAGGCAGCCCTTTGGGCCTGGCAGCTCTAGGGCAATGGAGCACACCCAGAGCAGAAGTTCTACTTCAGCCAGATCAGGCCTGCCAGGAAACTGCGTTTCACAGGCCTTGGTAAGAGATGTTCCCGGTAGGCTGTAAGAGCACTGGGCAGAGCCAGTTGTTTCTTACCTTCCTGAAAAGCTGGAAGCAAGATGCTTGGGACGCCTCTGCCCGTTTGGGAACAAGGCAGCCTTTTGGGTCGGGAAGCTCTAGGCCAATGGAGCACACGCAGAGCAGGAGTTCTACTTCAGCCTGATCAGGCCTGCAAAGAAACAGCGTTTGACAGGCCTTGGTAAGAGATGTTCGCGGTAGGTGTAAGAGCACTGGGCAGAGCCAGTTGTTTCTTAGCTTCGCAAAGACCGGGAAGCAAGATGCTTTGGGCCTCTCTGCCCCTTGGAAACAGGGCAGCACTTTGGGCCTGGCAGCTCTAGGGCAGTGGAGCACACCCAGAGCCAGAGTTCTACTTCAGCCAGATTAGGCCTGCCAAGAAACTGCGTTTCACAGGCCTTTCAAAGACATGTTCCCGGTAGGCTGTAAGAGCACGGGGCAGAGCGAGTTGGTTCTTAGCTTCCCAGAGAGCTGGAAGCAAGATGCTTTGGGGCCTCTCTGCCCCTTTGGAAACAAGGCAGCACCTTGGGCCTGGCAGCTCTAGGGCAATGGAGCACACCCAGAGCAGAAGTTCTACTTCAGCCAAATCAGGCCTGCCAGGAAACGGCGTTTCACAGGCCTTGGTAAGAGATGTTCCCGGTAGGCTGTAAGAGCACTGGGCAACGCCAGATGTTTCTTAGCTTCCCGAAGAGCTGGAAGCAAGAAGCTTTGGTGCCACTCTCTCACTTTGGACTCAAGGCAGCCCTTTGGGGCAGGTAGCTCTAGGCCAGTGGAGCACACCCAGAGCAGAAGTTCTACTTGGGCCAGTTCAGGCCACCAACAAACTGCGTTTCACAGGCCTTGGTAAGAGATGTTCCCGGTAGGCTGTAAGAGCACTGGGCAACGCCAGATGTTTCTTAGCTTCCCGAAGAGCTGGAAGCAAGATGCTTTGGGGCCTCTCATCCCCTTTGCAAACAAGGCGGCCCTATGGGCCAGGCAGCTCTAGGCCAATGGAGCACACCCAGAGCAGAAGTTCTACTTCGGCCAGTTCAGGCCACCAACAAACTGCGTTTCACAGGCCTTGGTAAGAGATGTTCCCGGTAGGCTGTAAGAGCACTGGGCAACGCCAGATGTTTCTTAGCTTCCCGAAGAGCTGGAAGCAAGATGCTTTGGGGCCTCTCATCCCCTTTGCAAACAAGGCCGACCTTTGGGCCAGGCAGCTCTAGGCCAATGGAGCACACCCAGAGCAGAAGTTCTACCTCAGCCAGATAAGGCCTGCCAAGAAACTGCGTTTCAAAGGCTTTGGTAAGAGATGTTCCCGGTACTCTGTTAGAGCACTGGGCAGAGCCATTTGTTTCTTAGCTTCCCAAAGAGCTGGAAGCAAGATGCTTTGGGGGCTCCCTGCCCCTTTGCCAACAAGGGCGACCTTTGGGCCTTTCAGCTCTAGGCCAATGGAGCACACCCAGAGCAGAAGTCCTACTTCAGCCAGATCAGGCCTGCCAAGGAACTGCGTTTCAGAGGCCTTTGTATGTGACGTTCCCGGTAGGCTGTGAGAGCACGGTGCAGAGCCAGTTGTTTCCTTGTTTCCCAAACAGCTGGAAGCAAGACGCTTTGGGGCCTCTCTGCCCCTTTGGAAACAAGGCAGCACGTTGGGTCTGGCAGCTCTAGGGCAATGGAGCACAACCAGAGCCGAAGTTCTACTTCTTCCAGATCAGGCCTGCCTAGACAGTGCGTTTCCCAGGCCTTGATAAGAGATGTTCTGTTAGGCTATAAGAGCACTGGGCACAGCCAGTTGTTTCTTAGCTTCCCAAGAGGTGGAAGCAAGATGCTTTGGGGCCTCTCTCCCCCTTTGGAAACAAGGCAGCCCTTTGGGCCTTTCAGCTCTAGGGCAATGGAGCACACCCAGAGCAGAAGTTCTACCTCAGCCAGATCAGGCCTGCCAAGAAACTGCTTTTCACAGGCCTTCGTAAGAGGTGTTC
Source organism: Equus asinus (assembly GCF_041296235.1). Taxonomy (NCBI): domain Eukaryota; kingdom Metazoa; phylum Chordata; class Mammalia; order Perissodactyla; family Equidae; genus Equus; species Equus asinus. The sequence goes on from NW_027225523.1 coordinate 4,739,778, forward strand.
CCGGAAGGCTGTAAGAGTACCTGGCAGAGCGAGTTGTTTCTTAGCTTCAAAAACAGCTGGAAGCAACATGATTTGGGGCCTCTCTCCCCCTTTGCAAACAAAGCAGCCTTTGTGCCTGGCAGCTCTAGGCCAAAGGAGCACACCCAGAGCACAAGTTCTACCTCAGCCAGATAAGGCCTGTCAAGAAGCTGCGTTTCACAGGCCTTTGTATGTGACGTTCCCGGTTGGCTTTGAGAGCACTGTGCAGAGCCAGTTGTTTTAGCTTCCCAGAGAGCAGGAAGCAAGATGCTTTGGGGCCTCTCTCACACTTTGGAAATAAAGGCAGCCCTTTGGGCCTGGCAGCCCTAGGCCAATGGAGTACACCCAGAGCAGAAGTTCTACCTCAGCCAGATCAGGCCTTCCAAGAAACTGCGTCTCACAGGCCTTTCTCTGTCACGTTGCCGGTAGGCTGTGAGAGCACTGTGCAGAGCCAGTTGTTTCTTAGCTTCCCAAAGATTTGGAAGCAAGATGCTTTGGGGACTCTCAGCCCCTTTGGAAACAAGGCGGCCCTTTGGGCCTGGCAGCTCTAGGCCAAAGTAGCACGCCCAGAGCAGGAGTTCTACTTCAGCCAGATCAGGCCTGCCAAGAAACTGCGTTTCACAGGCCTTGGTAAGAGATGTTCCCGGTAGGCTGTGAGAGCACTGTGGAGAGCCAGTTGCTTTAGCTTCCCACAGAGCTGGAAGCAAGATGCCTTGGGGCCTCTCTCTCCCTTTGGACACAAGGCAGCCGTTTGGGCCTGGCAGCTCTAGGCCAATGGAGCACACCCACAGCAGAAGTTCTACTTCAGGCAGATCAGTCCTGCCCAGAAACTGCGTTTCACAGCCCTTGGTAAGAGATGTTCACGGTAGGCTGTGAGAGCACTGGGCAGAACCAGTTGTTTTTTAGCTTCCCAAAGTGCTGGAGGCAAGATGCTTTGGGGCCTCTCTCACCCTTTGGAAACAAGGCAGCCCTTAGGTCCTGGTAGCTCTAGGCCTATGTAGCACAACCAGAACAGAAGTTCTACTTCAGCCAGGTCAGGCCTGCCAAGAAACTGCGTTTCACAGGCCTTTCAAACACATGTTCTCTTAGGCTGTAAGAGCACTGGGCAGAGCCAGCTGTTTCTTAGCTTCCCGAAGAGCTGGGAGCAAGATGCTTTGGGTCCACTCTCCGTCTTTGGAAACAAGGCAGCCCTTTGGGCCTGGCAGCTCTAGGGCAATGGAGCACACCCAGAGCAGAAGTTCTACTTCAGCCAGATCAGGCCTGCCAGGAAACTGCGTTTCACAGGCCTTGGTAAGAGATGTTCCCGGTAGGCTGTAAGAGCACTGGGCAGAGCCAGTTGTTTCTTACCTTCCTGAAAAGCTGGAAGCAAGATGCTTGGGACCCCTCTGCCCGTTTGGGAACAAGGCAGCCTTTTGGGTCGGGAAGCTCTAGGCCAATGGAGCACACGCAGAGCAGGAGTTCTACTTCAGCCTGATCAGGCCTGCAAAGAAACAGCGTTTGACAGGCCTTGGTAAGAGATGTTCCCGGTAGGTGTAAGAGCACTGGGCAGAGCCAGTTGTTTCTTAGCTTCGCAAAGACCGGGAAGCAAGATGCTTTGGGCCTCTCTGCCCCTTGGAAACAGGGCAGCACTTTGGGCCTGGCAGCTCTAGGGCAGTGGAGCACACCCAGAGCCGGAGTTCTACTTCAGCCAGATGAGGCCTGCCAAGAAACTGCGTTTCACAGGCCTTTCAAAGACATGTTCCCGGTAGGCTGTAAGAGCACGGGGCAGAGCGAGTTGGTTCTTAGCTTCCCAGAGAGCTGGAAGCAAGATGCTTTGGGGCCTCTCTGCCCCTTTGGAAACAAGGCAGCACCTTGGGCCTGGCAGCTCTAGGGCAATGGAGCACACCCAGAGCAGAAGTTCTACTTCAGCCAAATCAGGCCTGCCAGGAAACGGCGTTTCACAGGCCTTGGTAAGAGATGTTCCCGGTAGGCTGTAAGAGCACTGGGCAACGCCAGATGTTTCTTAGCTTCCCGAAGAGCTGGAAGCAAGAAGCTTTGGTGCCACTCTCTCACTTTGGACTCAAGGCAGCCCTTTGGGGCAGGTAGCTCTAGGCCAGTGGAGCACACCCAGAGCAGAAGTTCTACTTGGGCCAGTTCAGGCCACCAACAAACTGCGTTTCACAGGCCTTGGTAAGAGATGTTCCCGGTAGGCTGTAAGAGCACTGGGCAACGCCAGATGTTTCTTAGCTTCCCGAAGAGCTGGAAGCAAGATGCTTTGGGGCCTCTCATCCCCTTTGCAAACAAGGCGGCCCTATGGGCCAGGCAGCTCTAGGCCAATGGAGCACACCCAGAGCAGAAGTTCTACTTCGGCCAGTTCAGGCCACCAACAAACTGCGTTTCACAGGCCTTGGTAAGAGATGTTCCCGGTAGGCTGTAAGAGCACTGGGCAACGCCAGATGTTTCTTAGCTTCCCGAAGAGCTGGAAGCAAGATGCTTTGGGGCCTCTCATCCCCTTTGCAAACAAGGCGGCCCTATGGGCCAGGCAGCTCTAGGCCAATGGAGCACACCCAGAGCAGAAGTTCTACTTCGGCCAGTTCAGGCCACCAACAAACTGCGTTTCACAGGCCTTGGTAAGAGATGTTCCCGGTAGGCTGTAAGAGCACTGGGCAACGCCAGATGTTTCTTAGCTTCCCGAAGAGCTGGAAGCAAGATGCTTTGGGGCCTCTCATCCCCTTTGCAAACAAGGCCGACCTTTGGGCCAGGCAGCTCTAGGCCAATGGAGCACACCCAGAGCAGAAGTTCTACCTCAGCCAGATAAGGCCTGCCAAGAAACTGCGTTTCAAAGGCTTTGGTAAGAGATGTTCCCGGTACTCTGTTAGAGCACTGGGCAGAGCCATTTGTTTCTTAGCTTCCCAAAGAGCTGGAAGCAAGATGCTTTGGGGGCTCCCTGCCCCTTTGCCAACAAGGGCGACCTTTGGGCCTTTCAGCTCTAGGCCAATGGAGCACACCCAGAGCAGAAGTCCTACTTCAGCCAGATCAGGCCTGCCAAGGAACTGCGTTTCAGAGGCCTTTGTATGTGACGTTCCCGGTAGGCTGTGAGAGCACGGTGCAGAGCCAGTTGTTTCCTTGTTTCCCAAACAGCTGGAAGCAAGACGCTTTGGGGCCTCTCTGCCCCTTTGGAAACAAGGCAGCACGTTGGGTCTGGCAGCTCTAGGGCAATGGAGCACAACCAGAGCCGAAGTTCTACTTCTTCCAGATCAGGCCTGCCTAGACAGTGCGTTTCCCAGGCCTTGATAAGAGATGTTCTGTTAGGCTATAAGAGCACTGGGCACAGCCAGTTGTTTCTTAGCTTCCCAAGAGGTGGAAGCAAGATGCTTTGGGGCCTCTCTCCCCCTTTGGAAACAAGGCAGCCCTTTGGGCCTTTCAGCTCTAGGGCAATGGAGCACACCCAGAGCAGAAGTTCTACCTCAGCCAGATCAGGCCTGCCAAGAAACTGCTTTTCACAGGCCTTCGTAACAGGTGTTCCCGGAAGGCTGTAAGAGTACCTGGCAGAGCGAGTTGTTTCTTAGCTTCAAAAACAGCTGGAAGCAACATGATTTGGGGCCTCTCTCCCCCTTTGGAAACAAAGCAGCCTTTGTGCCTGGCAGCTCTAGGCCAAAGTAGCACACCCAGAGCAGAAGTTCTACCTCAGCCAGATCAGGCCTTCCAAGAAACTGCGTCTCACAGGCCTTTCTCTGTCACGTTGCCGGTAGGCTGTGAGAGCACTGTGCAGAGCCAGTTGTTTCTTAGCTTCCCAAAGATTTGGAAGCAAGATGCTTTGGGGACTCTCAGCCCCTTTGGAAACAAGGCGGCCCTTTGGGCCTGGCAGCTCTAGGCCAAAGTAGCACGCCCAGAGCAGGAGTTCTACTTCAGCCAGATCAGGCCTGCCAAGAAACTGCGTTTCACAGGCCTTGGTAAGAGATGTTCCCGGTAGGCTGTGAGAGCACTGTGGAGAGCCAGTTGCTTTAGCTTCCCACAGAGCTGGAAGCAAGATGCCTTGGGGCCTCTCTCTCCCTTTGGACACAAGGCAGCCGTTTGGGCCTGGCAGCTCTAGGCCAATGGAGCACACCCACAGCAGAAGTTCTACTTCAGGCAGATCAGTCCTGCCCAGAAACTGCGTTTCACAGCCCTTGGTAAGAGATGTTCACGGTAGGCTGTGAGAGCACTGGGCAGAACCAGTTGTTTTTTAGCTTCCCAAAGTGCTGGAGGCAAGATGCTTTGGGGCCTCTCTCACCCTTTGGAAACAAGGCAGCCCTTAGGTCCTGGTAGCTCTAGGCCTATGTAGCACAACCAGAACAGAAGTTCTACTTCAGCCAGGTCAGGCCTGCCAAGAAACTGCGTTTCACAGGCCTTTCAAACACATGTTCTCTTAGGCTGTAAGAGCACTGGGCAGAGCCAGCTGTTTCTTAGCTTCCCGAAGAGCTGGGAGCAAGATGCTTTGGGTCCACTCTCCGTCTTTGGAAACAAGGCAGCCCTTTGGGCCTGGCAGCTCTAGGGCAATGGAGCACACCCAGAGCAGAAGTTCTACTTCAGCCAGATCAGGCCTGCCAGGAAACTGCGTTTCACAGGCCTTGGTAAGAGATGTTCCCGGTAGGCTGTAAGAGCACTGGGCAGAGCCAGTTGTTTCTTACCTTCCTGAAAAGCTGGAAGCAAGATGCTTGGGACCCCTCTGCCCGTTTGGGAACAAGGCAGCCTTTTGGGTCGGGAAGCTCTAGGCCAATGGAGCACACGCAGAGCAGGAGTTCTACTTCAGCCTGATCAGGCCTGCAAAGAAACAGCGTTTGACAGGCCTTGGTAAGAGATGTTCCCGGTAGGTGTAAGAGCACTGGGCAGAGCCAGTTGTTTCTTAGCTTCGCAAAGACCGGGAAGCAAGATGCTTTGGGCCTCTCTGCCCCTTGGAAACAGGGCAGCACTTTGGGCCTGGCAGCTCTAGGGCAGTGGAGCACACCCAGAGCCGGAGTTCTACTTCAGCCAGATGAGGCCTGCCAAGAAACTGCGTTTCACAGGCCTTTCAAAGACATGTTCCCGGTAGGCTGTAAGAGCACGGGGCAGAGCGAGTTGGTTCTTAGCTTCCCAGAGAGCTGGAAGCAAGATGCTTTGGGGCCTCTCTGCCCCTTTGGAAACAAGGCAGCACCTTGGGCCTGGCAGCTCTAGGGCAATGGAGCACACCCAGAGCAGAAGTTCTACTTCAGCCAAATCAGGCCTGCCAGGAAACGGCGTTTCACAGGCCTTGGTAAGAGATGTTCCCGGTAGGCTGTAAGAGCACTGGGCAACGCCAGATGTTTCTTAGCTTCCCGAAGAGCTGGAAGCAAGAAGCTTTGGTGCCACTCTCTCACTTTGGACTCAAGGCAGCCCTTTGGGGCAGGTAGCTCTAGGCCAGTGGAGCACACCCAGAGCAGAAGTTCTACTTGGGCCAGTTCAGGCCACCAACAAACTGCGTTTCACAGGCCTTGGTAAGAGATGTTCCCGGTAGGCTGTAAGAGCACTGGGCAACGCCAGATGTTTCTTAGCTTCCCGAAGAGCTGGAAGCAAGATGCTTTGGGGCCTCTCATCCCCTTTGCAAACAAGGCGGCCCTATGGGCCAGGCAGCTCTAGGCCAATGGAGCACACCCAGAGCAGAAGTTCTACTTCGGCCAGTTCAGGCCACCAACAAACTGCGTTTCACAGGCCTTGGTAAGAGATGTTCCCGGTAGGCTGTAAGAGCACTGGGCAACGCCAGATGTTTCTTAGCTTCCCGAAGAGCTGGAAGCAAGATGCTTTGGGGCCTCTCATCCCCTTTGCAAACAAGGCCGACCTTTGGGCCAGGCAGCTCTAGGCCAATGGAGCACACCCAGAGCAGAAGTTCTACCTCAGCCAGATAAGGCCTGCCAAGAAACTGCGTTTCAAAGGCTTTGGTAAGAGATGTTCCCGGTACTCTGTTAGAGCACTGGGCAGAGCCATTTGTTTCTTAGCTTCCCAAAGAGCTGGAAGCAAGATGCTTTGGGGGCTCCCTGCCCCTTTGCCAACAAGGGCGACCTTTGGGCCTTTCAGCTCTAGGCCAATGGAGCACACCCAGAGCAGAAGTCCTACTTCAGCCAGATCAGGCCTGCCAAGGAACTGCGTTTCAGAGGCCTTTGTATGTGACGTTCCCGGTAGGCTGTGAGAGCACGGTGCAGAGCCAGTTGTTTCCTTGTTTCCCAAACAGCTGGAAGCAAGACGCTTTGGGGCCTCTCTGCCCCTTTGGAAACAAGGCAGCACGTTGGGTCTGGCAGCTCTAGGGCAATGGAGCACAACCAGAGCCGAAGTTCTACTTCTTCCAGATCAGGCCTGCCTAGACAGTGCGTTTCCCAGGCCTTGATAAGAGATGTTCTGTTAGGCTATAAGAGCACTGGGCACAGCCAGTTGTTTCTTAGCTTCCCAAGAGGTGGAAGCAAGATGCTTTGGGGCCTCTCTCCCCCTTTGGAAACAAGGCAGCCCTTTGGGCCTTTCAGCTCTAGGGCAATGGAGCACACCCAGAGCAGAAGTTCTACCTCAGCCAGATCAGGCCTGCCAAGAAACTGCTTTTCACAGGCCTTCGTAAGAGGTGTTCCCGGAAGGCTGTAAGAGTACCTGGCAGAGCGAGTTGTTTCTTAGCTTCAAAAACAGCTGGAAGCAACATGATTTGGGGCCTCTCTCCCCCTTTGGAAACAAAGCAGCCTTTGTGCCTGGCAGCTCTAGGCCAAAGTAGCACACCCAGAGCACAAGTTCTACCTCAGCCAGATCAGGCCTTCCAAGAAACTGCGTCTCACAGGCCTTTCTCTGTCACGTTGCCGGTAGGCTGTGAGAGCACTGTGCAGAGCCAGTTGTTTCTTAGCTTCCCAAAGATTTGGAAGCAAGATGCTTTGGGGACTCTCAGCCCCTTTGGAAACAAGGCGGCCCTTTGGGCCTGGCAGCTCTAGGCCAAAGTAGCACGCCCAGAGCAGGAGTTCTACTTCAGCCAGATCAGGCCTGCCAAGAAACTGCGTTTCACAGGCCTTGGTAAGAGATGTTCCCGGTAGGCTGTGAGAGCACTGTGGAGAGCCAGTTGCTTTAGCTTCCCACAGAGCTGGAAGCAAGATGCCTTGGGGCCTCTCTCTCCCTTTGGACACAAGGCAGCCGTTTGGGCCTGGCAGCTCTAGGCCAATGGAGCACACCCACAGCAGAAGTTCTACTTCAGGCAGATCAGTCCTGCCCAGAAACTGCGTTTCACAGCCCTTGGTAAGAGATGTTCACGGTAGGCTGTGAGAGCACTGGGCAGAACCAGTTGTTTTTTAGCTTCCCAAAGTGCTGGAGGCAAGATGCTTTGGGGCCTCTCTCACCCTTTGGAAACAAGGCAGCCCTTAGGTCCTGGTAGCTCTAGGCCTATGTAGCACAACCAGAACAGAAGTTCTACTTCAGCCAGGTCAGGCCTGCCAAGAAACTGCGTTTCACAGGCCTTTCAAACACATGTTCTCTTAGGCTGTAAGAGCACTGGGCAGAGCCAGCTGTTTCTTAGCTTCCCGAAGAGCTGGGAGCAAGATGCTTTGGGTCCACTCTCCGTCTTTGGAAACAAGGCAGCCCTTTGGGCCTGGCAGCTCTAGGGCAATGGAGCACACCCAGAGCAGAAGTTCTACTTCAGCCAGATCAGGCCTGCCAGGAAACTGCGTTTCACAGGCCTTGGTAAGAGATGTTCCCGGTAGGCTGTAAGAGCACTGGGCAGAGCCAGTTGTTTCTTACCTTCCTGAAAAGCTGGAAGCAAGACGCTTGGGACCCCTCTGCCCGTTTGGGAACAAGGCAGCCTTTTGGGTCGGGAAGCTCTAGGCCAATGGAGCACACGCAGAGCAGGAGTTCTACTTCAGCCTGATCAGGCCTGCAAAGAAACAGCGTTTGACAGGCCTTGGTAAGAGATGTTCCCGGTAGGTGTAAGAGCACTGGGCAGAGCCAGTTGTTTCTTAGCTTCGCAAAGACCGGGAAGCAAGATGCTTTGGGCCTCTCTGCCCCTTGGAAACAGGGCAGCACTTTGGGCCTGGCAGCTCTAGGGCAGTGGAGCACACCCAGAGCCGGAGTTCTACTTCAGCCAGATGAGGCCTGCCAAGAAACTGCGTTTCACAGGCCTTTCAAAGACATGTTCCCGGTAGGCTGTAAGAGCACGGGCCAGAGCGAGTTGGTTCTTAGCTTCCCAGAGAGCTGGAAGCAAGATGCTTTGGGGCCTCTCTGCCCCTTTGGAAACAAGGCAGCACCTTGGGCCTGGCAGCTCTAGGGCAATGGAGCACACCCAGAGCAGAAGTTCTACTTCAGCCAAATCAGGCCTGCCAGGAAACGGCGTTTCACAGGCCTTGGTAAGAGATGTTCCCGGTAGGCTGTAAGAGCACTGGGCAACGCCAGATGTTTCTTAGCTTCCCGAAGAGCTGGAAGCAAGAAGCTTTGGTGCCACTCTCTCACTTTGGACTCAAGGCAGCCCTTTGGGGCAGGTAGCTCTAGCCCAGTGGAGCACACCCAGAGCAGAAGTTCTACTTGGGCCAGTTCAGGCCACCAACAAACTGCGTTTCACAGGCCTTGGTAAGAGATGTTCCCGGTAGGCTGTAAGAGCACTGGGCAACGCCAGATGTTTCTTAGCTTCCCGAAGAGCTGGAAGCAAGATGCTTTGGGGCCTCTCATCCCCTTTGCAAACAAGGCGGCCCTATGGGCCAGGCAGCTCTAGGCCAATGGAGCACACCCAGAGCAGAAGTTCTACTTCGGCCAGTTCAGGCCACCAACAAACTGCGTTTCACAGGCCTTGGTAAGAGATGTTCCCGGTAGGCTGTAAGAGCACTGGGCAACGCCAGATGTTTCTTAGCTTCCCGAAGAGCTGGAAGCAAGATGCTTTGGGGCCTCTCATCCCCTTTGCAAACAAGGCCGACCTTTGGGCCAGGCAGCTCTAGGCCAATGGAGCACACCCAGAGCAGAAGTTCTACCTCAGCCAGATAAGGCCTGCCAAGAAACTGCGTTTCAAAGGCTTTGGTAAGAGATGTTCCCGGTACTCTGTTAGAGCACTGGGCAGAGCCATTTGTTTCTTAGCTTCCCAAAGAGCTGGAAGCAAGATGCTTTGGGGGCTCCCTGCCCCTTTGCCAACAAGGGCGACCTTTGGGCCTTTCAGCTCTAGGCCAATGGAGCACACCCAGAGCAGAAGTTCTACTTCAGCCAGATCAGGCCTGCCAGGAAACTGCGTTTCACAGGCCTTGGTAAGAGATGTTCCCAGTAGGCTGTAAGAGCACTGGGCAGAGCCAGTTGTTTCTTACCTTCCTGAAAAGCTGGAAGCAAGATGCTTGGGACCCCTCTGCCCGTTTGGGAACAAGGCAGCCTTTTGGGTCGGGAAGCTCTAGGCCAATGGAGCACACGCAGAGCAGGACTTCTACTTCAGCCTGATCAGGCCTGCAAAGAAACAGCGTTTGACAGGCCTTGGTAAGAGATGTTCCCGGTAGGTGTAAGAGCACTGGGCAGAGCCAGTTGTTTCTTAGCTTCGCAAAGACCGGGAAGCAAGATGCTTTGGGCCTCTCTGCCCCTTGGAAACAGGGCAGCACTTTGGGCCTGGCAGCTCTAGGGCAGTGGAGCACACCTAGAGCCGGAGTTCTACTTCAGCCAGATGAGGCCTGCCAAGAAACTGCGTTTCACAGGCCTTTCAAAGACATGTTCCCGGTAGGCTGTAAGAGCACGGGGCAGAGCGAGTTGGTTCTTAGCTTCCCAGAGAGCTGGAAGCAAGATGCTTTGGGGCCTCTCTGCCCCTTTGGAAACAAGGCAGCACCTTGGGCCTGGCAGCTCTAGGGCAATGGAGCACACCCAGAGCAGAAGTTCTACTTCAGCCAAATCAGGCCTGCCAGGAAACGGCGTTTCACAGGCCTTGGTAAGAGATGTTCCCGGTAGGCTGTAAGAGCACTGGGCAACGCCAGATCTTTCTTAGCTTCCCGAAGAGCTGGAAGCGAGAAGCTTTGGTGCCACTCTCTCACTTTGGACTCAAGGCAGCCCTTTGGGGCAGGTAGCTCTAGGCCAGTGGAGCACACCCAGAGCAGAAGTTCTACTTGGGCCAGTTCAGGCCACCAACAAACTGCGTTTCACAGGCCTTGGTAAGAGATGTTCCCGGTAGGCTGTAAGAGCACTGGGCAACGCCAGATGTTTCTTAGCTTCCCGAAGAGCTGGAAGCAAGATGCTTTGGGGCCTCTCATCCCCTTTGCAAACAAGGCGGCCCTATGGGCCAGGCAGCTCTAGGCCAATGGAGCACACCCAGAGCAGAAGTTCTACCTCAGCCAGATAAGGCCTGCCAAGAAACTGCGTTTCAAAGGCTTTGGTAAGAGATGTTCCCGGTACTCTGTTAGAGCACTGGGCAGAGCCATTTGTTTCTTAGCTTCCCAAAGAGCTGGAAGCAAGATGCTTTGGGGGCTCCCTGCCCCTTTGCCAACAAGGGCGACCTTTGTCCTTTCAGCTCTAGGCCAATGGAGCACACCCAGAGCAGAAGTCCTACTTCAGCCAGATCAGGCCTGCCAAGGAACTGCGTTTCAGAGGCCTTTGTATGTGACGTTCCCGGTAGGCTGTGAGAGCACGGTGCAGAGCCAGTTGTTTCCTTGTTTCCCAAACAGCTGGAAGCAAGACGCTTTGGGGCCTCTCTGCCCCTTTGGAAACAAGGCAGCACGTTGGGTCTGGCAGCTCTAGGGCAATGGAGCACAACCAGAGCCGAAGTTCTACTTCTTCCAGATCAGGCCTGCCTAGACAGTGCGTTTCCCAGGCCTTGATAAGAGATGTTCTCTTAGGCTATAAGAGCACTGGGCACAGCCAGTTGTTTCTTAGCTTCCCAAGAGGTGGAAGCAAGATGCTTTGGGGCCTCTCTCCCCCTTTGGAAACAGGCAGCCCTTTGGGCCTTTCAGCTCTAGGGCAATGGAGCACACCCAGAGCAGAAGTTCTACCTCAGCCAGATCAGGCCTGCCAAGAAACTGCTTTTCACAGGCCTTCGTAAGAGGTGTTCCCGGAAGGCTGTAAGAGTACCTGGCAGAGCGAGTTGTTTCTTAGCTTCAAAAACAGCTGGAAGCAACATGATTTGGGGCCTCTCTCCCCCTTTGGAAACAAAGCAGCCTTTGTGCCTGGCAGCTCTAGGCCAAAGTAGCACACCCAGAGCACAAGTTCTACCTCAGCCAGATCAGGCCTGCCAAGAAACTGCGTTTCACAGGCCTTGGTAAGAGATGTTCCCGGTAGGCTGTGAGAGCACTGTGGAGAGCCAGTTGCTTTAGCTTCCCACAGAGCTGGAAGCAAGATGCCTTGGGGCCTCTCTCTCCCTTTGGACACAAGGCAGCCGTTTGGGCCTGGCAGCTCTAGGCCAATGGAGCACACCCACAGCAGAAGTTCTACTTCAGGCAGATCAGTCCTGCCCAGAAACTGCGTTTCACAGCCCTTGGTAAGAGATGTTCACGGTAGGCTGTGAGAGCACTGGGCAGAACCAGTTGTTTTTTAGCTTCCCAAAGTGCTGGAGGCAAGATGCTTTGGGGCCTCTCTCACCCTTTGGAAACAAGGCAGCCCTTAGGTCCTGGTAGCTCTAGGCCTATGTAGCACAACCAGAACAGAAGTTCTACTTCAGCCAGGTCAGGCCTGCCAAGAAACTGCGTTTCACAGGCCTTTCAAACACATGTTCTCTTAGGCTGTAAGAGCACTGGGCAGAGCCAGCTGTTTCTTAGCTTCCCGAAGAGCTGGGAGCAAGATGCTTTGGGTCCACTCTCCGTCTTTGGAAACAAGGCAGCCCTTTGGGCCTGGCAGCTCTAGGGCAATGGAGCACACCCAGAGCAGAAGTTCTACTTCAGCCAGATCAGGCCTGCCAGGAAACTGCGTTTCACAGGCCTTGGTAAGAGATGTTCCCGGTAGGCTGTAAGAGCACTGGGCAGAGCCAGTTGTTTCTTACCTTCCTGAAAAGCTGGAAGCAAGATGCTTGGGAGCCCTCTGCCCGTTTGGGAACAAGGCAGCCTTTTGGGTCGGGAAGCTCTAGGCCAATGGAGCACACGCAGAGCAGGAGTTCTACTTCAGCCTGATCAGGCCTGCAAAGAAACAGCGTTTGACAGGCCTTGGTAAGAGATGTTCCCGGTAGGTGTAAGAGCACTGGGCAGAGCCAGTTGTTTCTTAGCTTCGCAAAGACCGGGAAGCAAGATGCTTTGGGCCTCTCTGCCCCTTGGAAACAGGGCAGCACTTTGGGCTTGGCAGCTCTAGGGCAATGGAGCACACCCAGAGCCGGAGTTCTACTTCAGCCAGATGAGGCCTGCCAAGAAACTGCGTTTCACAGGCCTTTCAAAGACATGTTCCCGGTAGGCTGTAAGAGCACGGGGCAGAGCGAGTTGGTTCTTAGCTTCCCAGAGAGCTGGAAGCAAGATGCTTTGGGGCCTCTCTGCCCCTTTGGAAACAAGGCAGCACCTTGGGCCTGGCAGCTCTAGGGCAATGGAGCACACCCAGAGCAGAAGTTCTACTTCAGCCAAATCAGGCCTGCCAGGAAACGGCGTTTCACAGGCCTTGGTAAGAGATGTTCCCGGCAGGCTGTAAGAACACTGGGCAACGCCAGATGTTTCTTAGCTTCCCGAAGAGCTGGAAGCGAGAAGCTTTGGTGCCACTCTCTCACTTTGGACTCAAGGCAGCCCTTTGGGGCAGGTAGCTCTAGGCCAGTGGAGCACACCCAGAGCAGAAGTTCTACTTGGGCCAGTTCAGGCCACCAACAAACTGCGTTTCACAGGCCTTGGTAGGAGATGTTCCCGGTAGGCTGTAAGAGCACTGGGCAACGCCAGATGTTTCTTAGCTTCCCGAAGAGCTGGAAGCAAGATGCTTTGGGGCCTCTCATCCCCTTTGCAAACAAGGCGGCCCTATGGGCCAGGCAGCTCTAGGCCAATGGAGCACACCCAGAGCAGAAGTTCTACTTCGGCCAGTTCAGGCCACCAACAAACTGCGTTTCACAGGCCTTGGTAAGAGATGTTCCCGGTAGGCTGTAAGAGCACTGGGCAACGCCAGATGTTTCTTAGCTTCCCGAAGAGCTGGAAGCAAGATGCTTTGGGGCCTCTCATCCCCTTTGCAAACAAGGCCGACCTTTGGGCCAGGCAGCTCTAGGCCAATGGAGCACACCCAGAGCAGAAGTTCTACCTCAGCCAGATAAGGCCTGCCAAGAAACTGCGTTTCAAAGGCTTTGGTAAGAGATGTTCCCGGTACTCTGTTAGAGCACTGGGCAGAGCCATTTGTTTCTTAGCTTCCCAAAGAGCTGGAAGCAAGATGCTTTGGGGGCTCCCTGCCCCTTTGCCAACAAGGGCGACCTTTGGGCCTTTCAGCTCTAGGCCAATGGAGCACACCCAGAGCAGAAGTCCTACTTCAGCCAGATCAGGCCTGCCAAGGAACTGCGTTTCAGAGGCCTTTGTATGTGACGTTCCCGGTAGGCTGTGAGAGCACGGTGCAGAGCCAGTTGTTTCCTTGTTTCCCAAACAGCTGGAAGCAAGACGCTTTGGGGCCTCTCTGCCCCTTTGGAAACAAGGCAGCACGTTGGGTCTGGCAGCTCTAGGGCAATGGAGCACAACCAGAGCCGAAGTTCTACTTCTTCCAGATCAGGCCTGCCTAGACAGTGCGTTTCCCAGGCCTTGATAAGAGATGTTCTGTTAGGCTATAAGAGCACTGGGCACAGCCAGTTGTTTCTTAGCTTCCCAAGAGGTGGAAGCAAGATGCTTTGGGGCCTCTCTCCCCCTTTGGAAACAAGGCAGCCCTTTGGGCCTTTCAGCTCTAGGGCAATGGAGCACACCCAGAGCAGAAGTTCTACCTCAGCCAGATCAGGCCTGCCAAGAAACTGCTTTTCACAGGCCTTCGTAAGAGGTGTTCCCGGAAGGCTGTAAGAGTACCTGGCAGAGCGAGTTGTTTCTTAGCTTCAAAAACAGCTGGAAGCAACATGATTTGGGGCCTCTCTCCCCCTTTGGAAACAAAGCAGCCTTTGTGCCTGGCAGCTCTAGGCCAAAGTAGCACACCCAGAGCACAAGTTCTACCTCAGCCAGATCAGGCCTTCCAAGAAACTGCGTCTCACAGGCCTTTCTCTGTCACGTTGCCGGTAGGCTGTGAGAGCACTGTGCAGAGCCAGTTGTTTCTTAGCTTCCCAAAGATTTGGAAGCAAGATGCTTTGGGGACTCTCAGCCCCTTTGGAAACAAGGCGGCCCTTTGGGCCTGGCAGCTCTAGGCCAAAGTAGCACGCCCAGAGCAGGAGTTCTACTTCAGCCAGATCAGGCCTGCCAAGAAACTGCGTTTCACAGGCCTTGGTAAGAGATGTTCCCGGTAGGCTGTGAGAGCACTGTGGAGAGCCAGTTGCTTTAGCTTCCCACAGAGCTGGAAGCAAGATGCCTTGGGGCCTCTCTCTCCCTTTGGACACAAGGCAGCCGTTTGGGCCTGGCAGCTCTAGGCCAATGGAGCACACCCACAGCAGAAGTTCTACTTCAGGCAGATCAGTCCTGCCCAGAAACTGCGTTTCACAGCCCTTGGTAAGAGATGTTCACGGTAGGCTGTGAGAGCACTGGGCAGAACCAGTTGTTTTTTAGCTTCCCAAAGTGCTGGAGGCAAGATGCTTTGGGGCCTCTCTCACCCTTTGGAAACAAGGCAGCCCTTAGGTCCTGGTAGCTCTAGGCCTATGTAGCACAACCAGAACAGAAGTTCTACTTCAGCCAGGTCAGGCCTGCCAAGAAACTGCGTTTCACAGGCCTTTCAAAGAGATGTTCTCTTAGGCTGTAAGAGCACTGGGCAGAGCCAGCTGTTTCTTAGCTTCCCGAAGAGCTGGGAGCAAGATGCTTTGGGTCCACTCTCCGTCTTTGGAAACAAGGCAGCCCTTTGGGCCTGGCAGCTCTAGGGCAATGGAGCACACCCAGAGCAGAAGTTCTACTTCAGCCAGATCAGGCCTGCCAGGAAACTGCGTTTCACAGGCCTTGGTAAGAGATGTTCCCGGTAGGCTGTAAGAGCACTGGGCAGAGCCAGTTGTTTCTTACCTTCCTGAAAAGCTGGAAGCAAGATGCTTGGGACGCCTCTGCCCGTTTGGGAACAAGGCAGCCTTTTGGGTCGGGAAGCTCTAGGCCAATGGAGCACACGCAGAGCAGGAGTTCTACTTCAGCCTGATCAGGCCTGCAAAGAAACAGCGTTTGACAGGCCTTGGTAAGAGATGTTCGCGGTAGGTGTAAGAGCACTGGGCAGAGCCAGTTGTTTCTTAGCTTCGCAAAGACCGGGAAGCAAGATGCTTTGGGCCTCTCTGCCCCTTGGAAACAGGGCAGCACTTTGGGCCTGGCAGCTCTAGGGCAGTGGAGCACACCCAGAGCCAGAGTTCTACTTCAGCCAGATTAGGCCTGCCAAGAAACTGCGTTTCACAGGCCTTTCAAAGACATGTTCCCGGTAGGCTGTAAGAGCACGGGGCAGAGCGAGTTGGTTCTTAGCTTCCCAGAGAGCTGGAAGCAAGATGCTTTGGGGCCTCTCTGCCCCTTTGGAAACAAGGCAGCACCTTGGGCCTGGCAGCTCTAGGGCAATGGAGCACACCCAGAGCAGAAGTTCTACTTCAGCCAAATCAGGCCTGCCAGGAAACGGCGTTTCACAGGCCTTGGTAAGAGATGTTCCCGGTAGGCTGTAAGAGCACTGGGCAACGCCAGATGTTTCTTAGCTTCCCGAAGAGCTGGAAGCAAGAAGCTTTGGTGCCACTCTCTCACTTTGGACTCAAGGCAGCCCTTTGGGGCAGGTAGCTCTAGGCCAGTGGAGCACACCCAGAGCAGAAGTTCTACTTGGGCCAGTTCAGGCCACCAACAAACTGCGTTTCACAGGCCTTGGTAAGAGATGTTCCCGGTAGGCTGTAAGAGCACTGGGCAACGCCAGATGTTTCTTAGCTTCCCGAAGAGCTGGAAGCAAGATGCTTTGGGGCCTCTCATCCCCTTTGCAAACAAGGCGGCCCTATGGGCCAGGCAGCTCTAGGCCAATGGAGCACACCCAGAGCAGAAGTTCTACTTCGGCCAGTTCAGGCCACCAACAAACTGCGTTTCACAGGCCTTGGTAAGAGATGTTCCCGGTAGGCTGTAAGAGCACTGGGCAACGCCAGATGTTTCTTAGCTTCCCGAAGAGCTGGAAGCAAGATGCTTTGGGGCCTCTCATCCCCTTTGCAAACAAGGCCGACCTTTGGGCCAGGCAGCTCTAGGCCAATGGAGCACACCCAGAGCAGAAGTTCTACCTCAGCCAGATAAGGCCTGCCAAGAAACTGCGTTTCAAAGGCTTTGGTAAGAGATGTTCCCGGTACTCTGTTAGAGCACTGGGCAGAGCCATTTGTTTCTTAGCTTCCCAAAGAGCTGGAAGCAAGATGCTTTGGGGGCTCCCTGCCCCTTTGCCAACAAGGGCGACCTTTGGGCCTTTCAGCTCTAGGCCAATGGAGCACACCCAGAGCAGAAGTCCTACTTCAGCCAGATCAGGCCTGCCAAGGAACTGCGTTTCAGAGGCCTTTGTATGTGACGTTCCCGGTAGGCTGTGAGAGCACGGTGCAGAGCCAGTTGTTTCCTTGTTTCCCAAACAGCTGGAAGCAAGACGCTTTGGGGCCTCTCTGCCCCTTTGGAAACAAGGCAGCACGTTGGGTCTGGCAGCTCTAGGGCAATGGAGCACAACCAGAGCCGAAGTTCTACTTCTTCCAGATCAGGCCTGCCTAGACAGTGCGTTTCCCAGGCCTTGATAAGAGATGTTCTGTTAGGCTATAAGAGCACTGGGCACAGCCAGTTGTTTCTTAGCTTCCCAAGAGGTGGAAGCAAGATGCTTTGGGGCCTCTCTCCCCCTTTGGAAACAAGGCAGCCCTTTGGGCCTTTCAGCTCTAGGGCAATGGAGCACACCCAGAGCAGAAGTTCTACCTCAGCCAGATCAGGCCTGCCAAGAAACTGCTTTTCACAGGCCTTCGTAAGAGGTGTTCCCGGAAGGCTGTAAGAGTACCTGGCAGAGCGAGTTGTTTCTTAGCTTCAAAAACAGCTGGAAGCAACATGATTTGGGGCCTCTCTCCCCCTTTGCAAACAAAGCAGCCTTTGTGCCTGGCAGCTCTAGGCCAAAGGAGCACACCCAGAGCACAAGTTCTACCTCAGCCAGATAAGGCCTGTCAAGAAGCTGCGTTTCACAGGCCTTTGTATGTGACGTTCCCGGTTGGCTTTGAGAGCACTGTGCAGAGCCAGTTGTTTTAGCTTCCCAGAGAGCAGGAAGCAAGATGCTTTGGGGCCTCTCTCACACTTTGGAAATAAAGGCAGCCCTTTGGGCCTGGCAGCCCTAGGCCAATGGAGTACACCCAGAGCAGAAGTTCTACCTCAGCCAGATCAGGCCTTCCAAGAAACTGCGTCTCACAGGCCTTTCTCTGTCACGTTGCCGGTAGGCTGTGAGAGCACTGTGCAGAGCCAGTTGTTTCTTAGCTTCCCAAAGATTTGGAAGCAAGATGCTTTGGGGACTCTCAGCCCCTTTGGAAACAAGGCGGCCCTTTGGGCCTGGCAGCTCTAGGCCAAAGTAGCACGCCCAGAGCAGGAGTTCTACTTCAGCCAGATCAGGCCTGCCAAGAAACTGCGTTTCACAGGCCTTGGTAAGAGATGTTCCCGGTAGGCTGTGAGAGCACTGTGGAGAGCCAGTTGCTTTAGCTTCCCACAGAGCTGGAAGCAAGATGCCTTGGGGCCTCTCTCTCCCTTTGGACACAAGGCAGCCGTTTGGGCCTGGCAGCTCTAGGCCAATGGAGCACACCCACAGCAGAAGTTCTACTTCAGGCAGATCAGTCCTGCCCAGAAACTGCGTTTCACAGCCCTTGGTAAGAGATGTTCACGGTAGGCTGTGAGAGCACTGGGCAGAACCAGTTGTTTTTTAGCTTCCCAAAGTGCTGGAGGCAAGATGCTTTGGGGCCTCTCTCACCCTTTGGAAACAAGGCAGCCCTTAGGTCCTGGTAGCTCTAGGCCTATGTAGCACAACCAGAACAGAAGTTCTACTTCAGCCAGGTCAGGCCTGCCAAGAAACTGCGTTTCACAGGCCTTTCAAACACATGTTCTCTTAGGCTGTAAGAGCACTGGGCAGAGCCAGCTGTTTCTTAGCTTCCCGAAGAGCTGGGAGCAAGATGCTTTGGGTCCACTCTCCGTCTTTGGAAACAAGGCAGCCCTTTGGGCCTGGCAGCTCTAGGGCAATGGAGCACACCCAGAGCAGAAGTTCTACTTCAGCCAGATCAGGCCTGCCAGGAAACTGCGTTTCACAGGCCTTGGTAAGAGATGTTCCCGGTAGGCTGTAAGAGCACTGGGCAGAGCCAGTTGTTTCTTACCTTCCTGAAAAGCTGGAAGCAAGATGCTTGGGACCCCTCTGCCCGTTTGGGAACAAGGCAGCCTTTTGGGTCGGGAAGCTCTAGGCCAATGGAGCACACGCAGAGCAGGAGTTCTACTTCAGCCTGATCAGGCCTGCAAAGAAACAGCGTTTGACAGGCCTTGGTAAGAGATGTTCCCGGTAGGTGTAAGAGCACTGGGCAGAGCCAGTTGTTTCTTAGCTTCGCAAAGACCGGGAAGCAAGATGCTTTGGGCCTCTCTGCCCCTTGGAAACAGGGCAGCACTTTGGGCCTGGCAGCTCTAGGGCAGTGGAGCACACCCAGAGCCGGAGTTCTACTTCAGCCAGATGAGGCCTGCCAAGAAACTGCGTTTCACAGGCCTTTCAAAGACATGTTCCCGGTAGGCTGTAAGAGCACGGGGCAGAGCGAGTTGGTTCTTAGCTTCCCAGAGAGCTGGAAGCAAGATGCTTTGGGGCCTCTCTGCCCCTTTGGAAACAAGGCAGCACCTTGGGCCTGGCAGCTCTAGGGCAATGGAGCACACCCAGAGCAGAAGTTCTACTTCAGCCAAATCAGGCCTGCCAGGAAACGGCGTTTCACAGGCCTTGGTAAGAGATGTTCCCGGTAGGCTGTAAGAGCACTGGGCAACGCCAGATGTTTCTTAGCTTCCCGAAGAGCTGGAAGCAAGAAGCTTTGGTGCCACTCTCTCACTTTGGACTCAAGGCAGCCCTTTGGGGCAGGTAGCTCTAGGCCAGTGGAGCACACCCAGAGCAGAAGTTCTACTTGGGCCAGTTCAGGCCACCAACAAACTGCGTTTCACAGGCCTTGGTAAGAGATGTTCCCGGTAGGCTGTAAGAGCACTGGGCAACGCCAGATGTTTCTTAGCTTCCCGAAGAGCTGGAAGCAAGATGCTTTGGGGCCTCTCATCCCCTTTGCAAACAAGGCGGCCCTATGGGCCAGGCAGCTCTAGGCCAATGGAGCACACCCAGAGCAGAAGTTCTACTTCGGCCAGTTCAGGCCACCAACAAACTGCGTTTCACAGGCCTTGGTAAGAGATGTTCCCGGTAGGCTGTAAGAGCACTGGGCAACGCCAGATGTTTCTTAGCTTCCCGAAGAGCTGGAAGCAAGATGCTTTGGGGCCTCTCATCCCCTTTGCAAACAAGGCGGCCCTATGGGCCAGGCAGCTCTAGGCCAATGGAGCACACCCAGAGCAGAAGTTCTACTTCGGCCAGTTCAGGCCACCAACAAACTGCGTTTCACAGGCCTTGGTAAGAGATGTTCCCGGTAGGCTGTAAGAGCACTGGGCAACGCCAGATGTTTCTTAGCTTCCCGAAGAGCTGGAAGCAAGATGCTTTGGGGCCTCTCATCCCCTTTGCAAACAAGGCCGACCTTTGGGCCAGGCAGCTCTAGGCCAATGGAGCACACCCAGAGCAGAAGTTCTACCTCAGCCAGATAAGGCCTGCCAAGAAACTGCGTTTCAAAGGCTTTGGTAAGAGATGTTCCCGGTACTCTGTTAGAGCACTGGGCAGAGCCATTTGTTTCTTAGCTTCCCAAAGAGCTGGAAGCAAGATGCTTTGGGGGCTCCCTGCCCCTTTGCCAACAAGGGCGACCTTTGGGCCTTTCAGCTCTAGGCCAATGGAGCACACCCAGAGCAGAAGTCCTACTTCAGCCAGATCAGGCCTGCCAAGGAACTGCGTTTCAGAGGCCTTTGTATGTGACGTTCCCGGTAGGCTGTGAGAGCACGGTGCAGAGCCAGTTGTTTCCTTGTTTCCCAAACAGCTGGAAGCAAGACGCTTTGGGGCCTCTCTGCCCCTTTGGAAACAAGGCAGCACGTTGGGTCTGGCAGCTCTAGGGCAATGGAGCACAACCAGAGCCGAAGTTCTACTTCTTCCAGATCAGGCCTGCCTAGACAGTGCGTTTCCCAGGCCTTGATAAGAGATGTTCTGTTAGGCTATAAGAGCACTGGGCACAGCCAGTTGTTTCTTAGCTTCCCAAGAGGTGGAAGCAAGATGCTTTGGGGCCTCTCTCCCCCTTTGGAAACAAGGCAGCCCTTTGGGCCTTTCAGCTCTAGGGCAATGGAGCACACCCAGAGCAGAAGTTCTACCTCAGCCAGATCAGGCCTGCCAAGAAACTGCTTTTCACAGGCCTTCGTAACAGGTGTTCCCGGAAGGCTGTAAGAGTACCTGGCAGAGCGAGTTGTTTCTTAGCTTCAAAAACAGCTGGAAGCAACATGATTTGGGGCCTCTCTCCCCCTTTGGAAACAAAGCAGCCTTTGTGCCTGGCAGCTCTAGGCCAAAGTAGCACACCCAGAGCAGAAGTTCTACCTCAGCCAGATCAGGCCTTCCAAGAAACTGCGTCTCACAGGCCTTTCTCTGTCACGTTGCCGGTAGGCTGTGAGAGCACTGTGCAGAGCCAGTTGTTTCTTAGCTTCCCAAAGATTTGGAAGCAAGATGCTTTGGGGACTCTCAGCCCCTTTGGAAACAAGGCGGCCCTTTGGGCCTGGCAGCTCTAGGCCAAAGTAGCACGCCCAGAGCAGGAGTTCTACTTCAGCCAGATCAGGCCTGCCAAGAAACTGCGTTTCACAGGCCTTGGTAAGAGATGTTCCCGGTAGGCTGTGAGAGCACTGTGGAGAGCCAGTTGCTTTAGCTTCCCACAGAGCTGGAAGCAAGATGCCTTGGGGCCTCTCTCTCCCTTTGGACACAAGGCAGCCGTTTGGGCCTGGCAGCTCTAGGCCAATGGAGCACACCCACAGCAGAAGTTCTACTTCAGGCAGATCAGTCCTGCCCAGAAACTGCGTTTCACAGCCCTTGGTAAGAGATGTTCACGGTAGGCTGTGAGAGCACTGGGCAGAACCAGTTGTTTTTTAGCTTCCCAAAGTGCTGGAGGCAAGATGCTTTGGGGCCTCTCTCACCCTTTGGAAACAAGGCAGCCCTTAGGTCCTGGTAGCTCTAGGCCTATGTAGCACAACCAGAACAGAAGTTCTACTTCAGCCAGGTCAGGCCTGCCAAGAAACTGCGTTTCACAGGCCTTTCAAACACATGTTCTCTTAGGCTGTAAGAGCACTGGGCAGAGCCAGCTGTTTCTTAGCTTCCCGAAGAGCTGGGAGCAAGATGCTTTGGGTCCACTCTCCGTCTTTGGAAACAAGGCAGCCCTTTGGGCCTGGCAGCTCTAGGGCAATGGAGCACACCCAGAGCAGAAGTTCTACTTCAGCCAGATCAGGCCTGCCAGGAAACTGCGTTTCACAGGCCTTGGTAAGAGATGTTCCCGGTAGGCTGTAAGAGCACTGGGCAGAGCCAGTTGTTTCTTACCTTCCTGAAAAGCTGGAAGCAAGATGCTTGGGACCCCTCTGCCCGTTTGGGAACAAGGCAGCCTTTTGGGTCGGGAAGCTCTAGGCCAATGGAGCACACGCAGAGCAGGAGTTCTACTTCAGCCTGATCAGGCCTGCAAAGAAACAGCGTTTGACAGGCCTTGGTAAGAGATGTTCCCGGTAGGTGTAAGAGCACTGGGCAGAGCCAGTTGTTTCTTAGCTTCGCAAAGACCGGGAAGCAAGATGCTTTGGGCCTCTCTGCCCCTTGGAAACAGGGCAGCACTTTGGGCCTGGCAGCTCTAGGGCAGTGGAGCACACCCAGAGCCGGAGTTCTACTTCAGCCAGATGAGGCCTGCCAAGAAACTGCGTTTCACAGGCCTTTCAAAGACATGTTCCCGGTAGGCTGTAAGAGCACGGGGCAGAGCGAGTTGGTTCTTAGCTTCCCAGAGAGCTGGAAGCAAGATGCTTTGGGGCCTCTCTGCCCCTTTGGAAACAAGGCAGCACCTTGGGCCTGGCAGCTCTAGGGCAATGGAGCACACCCAGAGCAGAAGTTCTACTTCAGCCAAATCAGGCCTGCCAGGAAACGGCGTTTCACAGGCCTTGGTAAGAGATGTTCCCGGTAGGCTGTAAGAGCACTGGGCAACGCCAGATGTTTCTTAGCTTCCCGAAGAGCTGGAAGCAAGAAGCTTTGGTGCCACTCTCTCACTTTGGACTCAAGGCAGCCCTTTGGGGCAGGTAGCTCTAGGCCAGTGGAGCACACCCAGAGCAGAAGTTCTACTTGGGCCAGTTCAGGCCACCAACAAACTGCGTTTCACAGGCCTTGGTAAGAGATGTTCCCGGTAGGCTGTAAGAGCACTGGGCAACGCCAGATGTTTCTTAGCTTCCCGAAGAGCTGGAAGCAAGATGCTTTGGGGCCTCTCATCCCCTTTGCAAACAAGGCGGCCCTATGGGCCAGGCAGCTCTAGGCCAATGGAGCACACCCAGAGCAGAAGTTCTACTTCGGCCAGTTCAGGCCACCAACAAACTGCGTTTCACAGGCCTTGGTAAGAGATGTTCCCGGTAGGCTGTAAGAGCACTGGGCAACGCCAGATGTTTCTTAGCTTCCCGAAGAGCTGGAAGCAAGATGCTTTGGGGCCTCTCATCCCCTTTGCAAACAAGGCCGACCTTTGGGCCAGGCAGCTCTAGGCCAATGGAGCACACCCAGAGCAGAAGTTCTACCTCAGCCAGATAAGGCCTGCCAAGAAACTGCGTTTCAAAGGCTTTGGTAAGAGATGTTCCCGGTACTCTGTTAGAGCACTGGGCAGAGCCATTTGTTTCTTAGCTTCCCAAAGAGCTGGAAGCAAGATGCTTTGGGGGCTCCCTGCCCCTTTGCCAACAAGGGCGACCTTTGGGCCTTTCAGCTCTAGGCCAATGGAGCACACCCAGAGCAGAAGTCCTACTTCAGCCAGATCAGGCCTGCCAAGGAACTGCGTTTCAGAGGCCTTTGTATGTGACGTTCCCGGTAGGCTGTGAGAGCACGGTGCAGAGCCAGTTGTTTCCTTGTTTCCCAAACAGCTGGAAGCAAGACGCTTTGGGGCCTCTCTGCCCCTTTGGAAACAAGGCAGCACGTTGGGTCTGGCAGCTCTAGGGCAATGGAGCACAACCAGAGCCGAAGTTCTACTTCTTCCAGATCAGGCCTGCCTAGACAGTGCGTTTCCCAGGCCTTGATAAGAGATGTTCTGTTAGGCTATAAGAGCACTGGGCACAGCCAGTTGTTTCTTAGCTTCCCAAGAGGTGGAAGCAAGATGCTTTGGGGCCTCTCTCCCCCTTTGGAAACAAGGCAGCCCTTTGGGCCTTTCAGCTCTAGGGCAATGGAGCACACCCAGAGCAGAAGTTCTACCTCAGCCAGATCAGGCCTGCCAAGAAACTGCTTTTCACAGGCCTTCGTAAGAGGTGTTCCCGGAAGGCTGTAAGAGTACCTGGCAGAGCGAGTTGTTTCTTAGCTTCAAAAACAGCTGGAAGCAACATGATTTGGGGCCTCTCTCCCCCTTTGGAAACAAAGCAGCCTTTGTGCCTGGCAGCTCTAGGCCAAAGTAGCACACCCAGAGCACAAGTTCTACCTCAGCCAGATCAGGCCTTCCAAGAAACTGCGTCTCACAGGCCTTTCTCTGTCACGTTGCCGGTAGGCTGTGAGAGCACTGTGCAGAGCCAGTTGTTTCTTAGCTTCCCAAAGATTTGGAAGCAAGATGCTTTGGGGACTCTCAGCCCCTTTGGAAACAAGGCGGCCCTTTGGGCCTGGCAGCTCTAGGCCAAAGTAGCACGCCCAGAGCAGGAGTTCTACTTCAGCCAGATCAGGCCTGCCAAGAAACTGCGTTTCACAGGCCTTGGTAAGAGATGTTCCCGGTAGGCTGTGAGAGCACTGTGGAGAGCCAGTTGCTTTAGCTTCCCACAGAGCTGGAAGCAAGATGCCTTGGGGCCTCTCTCTCCCTTTGGACACAAGGCAGCCGTTTGGGCCTGGCAGCTCTAGGCCAATGGAGCACACCCACAGCAGAAGTTCTACTTCAGGCAGATCAGTCCTGCCCAGAAACTGCGTTTCACAGCCCTTGGTAAGAGATGTTCACGGTAGGCTGTGAGAGCACTGGGCAGAACCAGTTGTTTTTTAGCTTCCCAAAGTGCTGGAGGCAAGATGCTTTGGGGCCTCTCTCACCCTTTGGAAACAAGGCAGCCCTTAGGTCCTGGTAGCTCTAGGCCTATGTAGCACAACCAGAACAGAAGTTCTACTTCAGCCAGGTCAGGCCTGCCAAGAAACTGCGTTTCACAGGCCTTTCAAACACATGTTCTCTTAGGCTGTAAGAGCACTGGGCAGAGCCAGCTGTTTCTTAGCTTCCCGAAGAGCTGGGAGCAAGATGCTTTGGGTCCACTCTCCGTCTTTGGAAACAAGGCAGCCCTTTGGGCCTGGCAGCTCTAGGGCAATGGAGCACACCCAGAGCAGAAGTTCTACTTCAGCCAGATCAGGCCTGCCAGGAAACTGCGTTTCACAGGCCTTGGTAAGAGATGTTCCCGGTAGGCTGTAAGAGCACTGGGCAGAGCCAGTTGTTTCTTACCTTCCTGAAAAGCTGGAAGCAAGACGCTTGGGACCCCTCTGCCCGTTTGGGAACAAGGCAGCCTTTTGGGTCGGGAAGCTCTAGGCCAATGGAGCACACGCAGAGCAGGAGTTCTACTTCAGCCTGATCAGGCCTGCAAAGAAACAGCGTTTGACAGGCCTTGGTAAGAGATGTTCCCGGTAGGTGTAAGAGCACTGGGCAGAGCCAGTTGTTTCTTAGCTTCGCAAAGACCGGGAAGCAAGATGCTTTGGGCCTCTCTGCCCCTTGGAAACAGGGCAGCACTTTGGGCCTGGCAGCTCTAGGGCAGTGGAGCACACCCAGAGCCGGAGTTCTACTTCAGCCAGATGAGGCCTGCCAAGAAACTGCGTTTCACAGGCCTTTCAAAGACATGTTCCCGGTAGGCTGTAAGAGCACGGGCCAGAGCGAGTTGGTTCTTAGCTTCCCAGAGAGCTGGAAGCAAGATGCTTTGGGGCCTCTCTGCCCCTTTGGAAACAAGGCAGCACCTTGGGCCTGGCAGCTCTAGGGCAATGGAGCACACCCAGAGCAGAAGTTCTACTTCAGCCAAATCAGGCCTGCCAGGAAACGGCGTTTCACAGGCCTTGGTAAGAGATGTTCCCGGTAGGCTGTAAGAGCACTGGGCAACGCCAGATGTTTCTTAGCTTCCCGAAGAGCTGGAAGCAAGAAGCTTTGGTGCCACTCTCTCACTTTGGACTCAAGGCAGCCCTTTGGGGCAGGTAGCTCTAGCCCAGTGGAGCACACCCAGAGCAGAAGTTCTACTTGGGCCAGTTCAGGCCACCAACAAACTGCGTTTCACAGGCCTTGGTAAGAGATGTTCCCGGTAGGCTGTAAGAGCACTGGGCAACGCCAGATGTTTCTTAGCTTCCCGAAGAGCTGGAAGCAAGATGCTTTGGGGCCTCTCATCCCCTTTGCAAACAAGGCGGCCCTATGGGCCAGGCAGCTCTAGGCCAATGGAGCACACCCAGAGCAGAAGTTCTACTTCGGCCAGTTCAGGCCACCAACAAACTGCGTTTCACAGGCCTTGGTAAGAGATGTTCCCGGTAGGCTGTAAGAGCACTGGGCAACGCCAGATGTTTCTTAGCTTCCCGAAGAGCTGGAAGCAAGATGCTTTGGGGCCTCTCATCCCCTTTGCAAACAAGGCCGACCTTTGGGCCAGGCAGCTCTAGGCCAATGGAGCACACCCAGAGCAGAAGTTCTACCTCAGCCAGATAAGGCCTGCCAAGAAACTGCGTTTCAAAGGCTTTGGTAAGAGATGTTCCCGGTACTCTGTTAGAGCACTGGGCAGAGCCATTTGTTTCTTAGCTTCCCAAAGAGCTGGAAGCAAGATGCTTTGGGGGCTCCCTGCCCCTTTGCCAACAAGGGCGACCTTTGGGCCTTTCAGCTCTAGGCCAATGGAGCACACCCAGAGCAGAAGTCCTACTTCAGCCAGATCAGGCCTGCCAAGGAACTGCGTTTCAGAGGCCTTTGTATGTGACGTTCCCGGTAGGCTGTGAGAGCACGGTGCAGAGCCAGTTGTTTCCTTGTTTCCCAAACAGCTGGAAGCAAGACGCTTTGGGGCCTCTCTGCCCCTTTGGAAACAAGGCAGCACGTTGGGTCTGGCAGCTCTAGGGCAATGGAGCACAACCAGAGCCGAAGTTCTACTTCTTCCAGATCAGGCCTGCCTAGACAGTGCGTTTCCCAGGCCTTGATAAGAGATGTTCTCTTAGGCTATAAGAGCACTGGGCACAGCCAGTTGTTTCTTAGCTTCCCAAGAGGTGGAAGCAAGATGCTTTGGGGCCTCTCTCCCCCTTTGGAAACAAGGCAGCCCTTTGGGCCTTTCAGCTCTAGGGCAATGGAGCACACCCAGAGCAGAAGTTCTACCTCAGCCAGATCAGGCCTGCCAAGAAACTGCTTTTCACAGGCCTTCGTAAGAGGTGTTCCCGGAAGGCTGTAAGAGTACCTGGCAGAGCGAGTTGTTTCTTAGCTTCAAAAACAGCTGGAAGCAACATGATTTGGGGCCTCTCTCCCCCTTTGGAAACAAAGCAGCCTTTGTGCCTGGCAGCTCTAGGCCAAAGTAGCACACCCAGAGCACAAGTTCTACCTCAGCCAGATCAGGCCTTCCAAGAAACTGCGTCTCACAGGCCTTTCTCTGTCACGTTGCCGGTAGGCTGTGAGAGCACTGTGCAGAGCCAGTTGTTTCTTAGCTTCCCAAAGATTTGGAAGCAAGATGCTTTGGGGACTCTCAGCCCCTTTGGAAACAAGGCGGCCCTTTGGGCCTGGCAGCTCTAGGCCAAAGTAGCACGCCCAGAGCAGGAGTTCTACTTCAGCCAGATCAGGCCTGCCAAGAAACTGCGTTTCACAGGCCTTGGTAAGAGATGTTCCCGGTAGGCTGTGAGAGCACTGTGGAGAGCCAGTTGCTTTAGCTTCCCACAGAGCTGGAAGCAAGATGCCTTGGGGCCTCTCTCTCCCTTTGGACACAAGGCAGCCGTTTGGGCCTGGCAGCTCTAGGCCAATGGAGCACACCCACAGCAGAAGTTCTACTTCAGGCAGATCAGTCCTGCCCAGAAACTGCGTTTCACAGCCCTTGGTAAGAGATGTTCACGGTAGGCTGTGAGAGCACTGGGCAGAACCAGTTGTTTTTTAGCTTCCCAAAGTGCTGGAGGCAAGATGCTTTGGGGCCTCTCTCACCCTTTGGAAACAAGGCAGCCCTTAGGTCCTGGTAGCTCTAGGCCTATGTAGCACAACCAGAACAGAAGTTCTACTTCAGCCAGGTCAGGCCTGCCAAGAAACTGCGTTTCACAGGCCTTTCAAAGAGATGTTCTCTTAGGCTGTAAGAGCACTGGGCAGAGCCAGCTGTTTCTTAGCTTCCCGAAGAGCTGGGAGCAAGATGCTTTGGGTCCACTCTCCGTCTTTGGAAACAAGGCAGCCCTTTGGGCCTGGCAGCTCTAGGGCAATGGAGCACACCCAGAGCAGAAGTTCTACTTCAGCCAGATCAGGCCTGCCAGGAAACTGCGTTTCACAGGCCTTGGTAAGAGATGTTCCCGGTAGGCTGTAAGAGCACTGGGCAGAGCCAGTTGTTTCTTACCTTCCTGAAAAGCTGGAAGCAAGACGCTTGGGACCCCTCTGCCCGTTTGGGAACAAGGCAGCCTTTTGGGTCGGGAAGCTCTAGGCCAATGGAGCACACGCAGAGCAGGAGTACTACTTCAGCCTGATCAGGCCTGCAAAGAAACAGCGTTTGACAGGCCTTGGTAAGAGATGTTCCCGGTAGGTGTAAGAGCACTGGGCAGAGCCAGTTGTTTCTTAGCTTCGCAAAGACCGGGAAGCAAGATGCTTTGGGCCTCTCTGCCCCTTGGAAACAGGGCAGCACTTTGGGCCTGGCAGCTCTAGGGCAGTGGAGCACACCCAGAGCCGGAGTTCTACTTCAGCCAGATGAGGCCTGCCAAGAAACTGCGTTTCACAGGCCTTTCAAAGACATGTTCCCGGTAGGCTGTAAGAGCACGGGGCAGAGCGAGTTGGTTCTTAGCTTCCCAGAGAGCTGGAAGCAAGATGCTTTGGGGCCTCTCTGCCCCTTTGGAAACAAGGCAGCACCTTGGGCCTGGCAGCTCTAGGGCAATGGAGCACACCCAGAGCAGAAGTTCTACTTCAGCCAAATCAGGCCTGCCAGGAAACGGCGTTTCACAGGCCTTGGTAAGAGATGTTCCCGGTAGGCTGTAAGAGCACTGGGCAACGCCAGATGTTTCTTAGCTTCCCGAAGAGCTGGAAGCAAGAAGCTTTGGTGCCACTCTCTCACTTTGGACTCAAGGCAGCCCTTTGGGGCAGGTAGCTCTAGGCCAGTGGAGCACACCCAGAGCAGAAGTTCTACTTGGGCCAGTTCAGGCCACCAACAAACTGCGTTTCACAGGCCTTGGTAAGAGATGTTCCCGGTAGGCTGTAAGAGCACTGGGCAACGCCAGATGTTTCTTAGCTTCCCGAAGAGCTGGAAGCAAGATGCTTTGGGGCCTCTCATCCCCTTTGCAAACAAGGCGGCCCTATGGGCCAGGCAGCTCTAGGCCAATGGAGCACACCCAGAGCAGAAGTTCTACTTCGGCCAGTTCAGGCCACCAACAAACTGCGTTTCACAGGCCTTGGTAAGAGATGTTCCCGGTAGGCTGTAAGAGCACTGGGCAACGCCAGATGTTTCTTAGCTTCCCGAAGAGCTGGAAGCAAGATGCTTTGGGGCCTCTCATCCCCTTTGCAAACAAGGCCGACCTTTGGGCCAGGCAGCTCTAGGCCAATGGAGCACACCCAGAGCAGAAGTTCTACCTCAGCCAGATAAGGCCTGCCAAGAAACTGCGTTTCAAAGGCTTTGGTAAGAGATGTTCCCGGTACTCTGTTAGAGCACTGGGCAGAGCCATTTGTTTCTTAGCTTCCCAAAGAGCTGGAAGCAAGATGCTTTGGGGGCTCCCTGCCCCTTTGCCAACAAGGGCGACCTTTGGGCCTTTCAGCTCTAGGCCAATGGAGCACACCCAGAGCAGAAGTCCTACTTCAGCCAGATCAGGCCTGCCAAGGAACTGCGTTTCAGAGGCCTTTGTATGTGACGTTCCCGGTAGGCTGTGAGAGCACGGTGCAGAGCCAGTTGTTTCCTTGTTTCCCAAACAGCTGGAAGCAAGACGCTTTGGGGCCTCTCTGCCCCTTTGGAAACAAGGCAGCACGTTGGGTCTGGCAGCTCTAGGGCAATGGAGCACAACCAGAGCCGAAGTTCTACTTCTTCCAGATCAGGCCTGCCTAGACAGTGCGTTTCCCAGGCCTTGATAAGAGATGTTCTCTTAGGCTATAAGAGCACTGGGCACAGCCAGTTGTTTCTTAGCTTCCCAAGAGGTGGAAGCAAGATGCTTTGGGGCCTCTCTCCCCCTTTGGAAACAAGGCAGCCCTTTGGGCCTTTCAGCTCTAGGGCAATGGAGCACACCCAGAGCAGAAGTTCTACCTCAGCCAGATCAGGCCTGCCAAGAAACTGCTTTTCACAGGCCTTCGTAAGAGGTGTTCCCGGAAGGCTGTAAGAGTACCTGGCAGAGCGAGTTGTTTCTTAGCTTCAAAAACAGCTGGAAGCAACATGATTTGGGGCCTCTCTCCCCCTTTGGAAACAAAGCAGCCTTTGTGCCTGGCAGCTCTAGGCCAAAGTAGCACACCCAGAGCACAAGTTCTACCTCAGCCAGATCAGGCCTTCCAAGAAACTGCTTTTCACAGGCCTTCGTAAGAGGTGTTCCCGGAAGGCTGTAAGAGTACCTGGCAGAGCGAGTTGTTTCTTAGCTTCAAAAACAGCTGGAAGCAACATGATTTGGGGCCTCTCTCCCCCTTTGGAAACAAAGCAGCCTTTGTGCCTGGCAGCTCTAGGCCAAAGTAGCACACCCAGAGCACAAGTTCTACCTCAGCCAGATCAGGCCTTCCAAGAAACTGCGTCTCACAGGCCTTTCTCTGTCACGTTGCCGGTAGGCTGTGAGAGCACTGTGCAGAGCCAGTTGTTTCTTAGCTTCCCAAAGATTTGGAAGCAAGATGCTTTGGGAACTCTCAGCCCCTTTGGAAACAAGGCGGCCCTTTGGGCCTGGCAGCTCTAGGCCAAAGTAGCACGCCCAGAGCAGGAGTTCTACTTCAGCCAGATCAGGCCTGCCAAGAAACTGCGTTTCACAGGCCTTGGTAAGAGATGTTCCCGGTAGGCTGTGAGAGCACTGTGGAGAGCCAGTTGCTTTAGCTTCCCACAGAGCTGGAAGCAAGATGCCTTGGGGCCTCTCTCTCCCTTTGGACACAAGGCAGCCGTTTGGGCCTGGCAGCTCTAGGCCAATGGAGCACACCCACAGCAGAAGTTCTACTTCAGGCAGATCAGTCCTGCCCAGAAACTGCGTTTCACAGCCCTTGGTAAGAGATGTTCACGGTAGGCTGTGAGAGCACTGGGCAGAACCAGTTGTTTTTTAGCTTCCCAAAGTGCTGGAGGCAAGATGCTTTGGGGCCTCTCTCACCCTTTGGAAACAAGGCAGCCCTTAGGTCCTGGTAGCTCTAGGCCTATGTAGCACAACCAGAACAGAAGTTCTACTTCAGCCAGGTCAGGCCTGCCAAGAAACTGCGTTTCACAGGCCTTTCAAAGAGATGTTCTCTTAGGCTGTAAGAGCACTGGGCAGAGCCAGCTGTTTCTTAGCTTCCCGAAGAGCTGGGAGCAAGATGCTTTGGGTCCACTCTCCGTCTTTGGAAACAAGGCAGCCCTTTGGGCCTGGCAGCTCTAGGGCAATGGAGCACACCCAGAGCAGAAGTTCTACTTCAGCCAGATCAGGCCTGCCAGGAAACTGCGTTTCACAGGCCTTGGTAAGAGATGTTCCCGGTAGGCTGTAAGAGCACTGGGCAGAGCCAGTTGTTTCTTACCTTCCTGAAAAGCTGGAAGCAAGACGCTTGGGACCCCTCTGCCCGTTTGGGAACAAGGCAGCCTTTTGGGTCGGGAAGCTCTAGGCCAATGGAGCACACGCAGAGCAGGAGTTCTACTTCAGCCTGATCAGGCCTGCAAAGAAACAGCGTTTGACAGGCCTTGGTAAGAGATGTTCCCGGTAGGTGTAAGAGCACTGGGCAGAGCCAGTTGTTTCTTAGCTTCGCAAAGACCGGGAAGCAAGATGCTTTGGGCCTCTCTGCCCCTTGGAAACAGGGCAGCACTTTGGGCCTGGCAGCTCTAGGGCAGTGGAGCACACCCAGAGCCGGAGTTCTACTTCAGCCAGATGAGGCCTGCCAAGAAACTGCGTTTCACAGGCCTTTCAAAGACATGTTCCCGGTAGGCTGTAAGAGCACGGGGCAGAGCGAGTTGGTTCTTAGCTTCCCAGAGAGCTGGAAGCAAGATGCTTTGGGGCCTCTCTGCCCCTTTGGAAACAAGGCAGCACCTTGGGCCTGGCAGCTCTAGGGCAATGGAGCACACCCAGAGCAGAAGTTCTACTTCAGCCAAATCAGGCCTGCCAGGAAACGGCGTTTCACAGGCCTTGGTAAGAGATGTTCCCGGTAGGCTGTAAGAGCACTGGGCAACGCCAGATGTTTCTTAGCTTCCCGAAGAGCTGGAAGCAAGAAGCTTTGGTGCCACTCTCTCACTTTGGACTCAAGGCAGCCCTTTGGGGCAGGTAGCTCTAGGCCAGTGGAGCACACCCAGAGCAGAAGTTCTACTTGGGCCAGTTCAGGCCACCAACAAACTGCGTTTCACAGGCCTTGGTAAGAGATGTTCCCGGTAGGCTGTAAGAGCACTGGGCAACGCCAGATGTTTCTTAGCTTCCCGAAGAGCTGGAAGCAAGATGCTTTGGGGCCTCTCATCCCCTTTGCAAACAAGGCGGCCCTATGGGCCAGGCAGCTCTAGGCCAATGGAGCACACCCAGAGCAGAAGTTCTACTTCGGCCAGTTCAGGCCACCAACAAACTGCGTTTCACAGGCCTTGGTAAGAGATGTTCCCGGTAGGCTGTAAGAGCACTGGGCAACGCCAGATGTTTCTTAGCTTCCCGAAGAGCTGGAAGCAAGATGCTTTGGGGCCTCTCATCCCCTTTGCAAACAAGGCCGACCTTTGGGCCAGGCAGCTCTAGGCCAATGGAGCACACCCAGAGCAGAAGTTCTACCTCAGCCAGATAAGGCCTGCCAAGAAACTGCGTTTCAAAGGCTTTGGTAAGAGATGTTCCCGGTACTCTGTTAGAGCACTGGGCAGAGCCATTTGTTTCTTAGCTTCCCAAAGAGCTGGAAGCAAGATGCTTTGGGGGCTCCCTGCCCCTTTGCCAACAAGGGCGACCTTTGGGCCTTTCAGCTCTAGGCCAATGGAGCACACCCAGAGCAGAAGTCCTACTTCAGCCAGATCAGGCCTGCCAAGGAACTGCGTTTCAGAGGCCTTTGTATGTGACGTTCCCGGTAGGCTGTGAGAGCACGGTGCAGAGCCAGTTGTTTCCTTGTTTCCCAAACAGCTGGAAGCAAGACGCTTTGGGGCCTCTCTGCCCCTTTGGAAACAAGGCAGCACGTTGGGTCTGGCAGCTCTAGGGCAATGGAGCACAACCAGAGCCGAAGTTCTACTTCTTCCAGATCAGGCCTGCCTAGACAGTGCGTTTCCCAGGCCTTGATAAGAGATGTTCTCTTAGGCTATAAGAGCACTGGGCACAGCCAGTTGTTTCTTAGCTTCCCAAGAGGTGGAAGCAAGATGCTTTGGGGCCTCTCTCCCCCTTTGGAAACAAGGCAGCCCTTTGGGCCTTTCAGCTCTAGGGCAATGGAGCACACCCAGAGCAGAAGTTCTACCTCAGCCAGATCAGGCCTGCCAAGAAACTGCTTTTCACAGGCCTTCGTAAGAGGTGTTCCCGGAAGGCTGTAAGAGTACCTGGCAGAGCGAGTTGTTTCTTAGCTTCAAAAACAGCTGGAAGCAACATGATTTGGGGCCTCTCTCCCCCTTTGGAAACAAAGCAGCCTTTGTGCCTGGCAGCTCTAGGCCAAAGTAGCACACCCAGAGCACAAGTTCTACCTCAGCCAGATCAGGCCTTCCAAGAAACTGCGTCTCACAGGCCTTTCTCTGTCACGTTGCCGGTAGGCTGTGAGAGCACTGTGCAGAGCCAGTTGTTTCTTAGCTTCCCAAAGATTTGGAAGCAAGATGCTTTGGGAACTCTCAGCCCCTTTGGAAACAAGGCGGCCCTTTGGGCCTGGCAGCTCTAGGCCAAAGTAGCACGCCCAGAGCAGGAGTTCTACTTCAGCCAGATCAGGCCTGCCAAGAAACTGCGTTTCACAGGCCTTGGTAAGAGATGTTCCCGGTAGGCTGTGAGAGCACTGTGGAGAGCCAGTTGCTTTAGCTTCCCACAGAGCTGGAAGCAAGATGCCTTGGGGCCTCTCTCTCCCTTTGGACACAAGGCAGCCGTTTGGGCCTGGCAGCTCTAGGCCAATGGAGCACACCCACAGCAGAAGTTCTACTTCAGGCAGATCAGTCCTGCCCAGAAACTGCGTTTCACAGCCCTTGGTAAGAGATGTTCACGGTAGGCTGTGAGAGCACTGGGCAGAACCAGTTGTTTTTTAGCTTCCCAAAGTGCTGGAGGCAAGATGCTTTGGGGCCTCTCTCACCCTTTGGAAACAAGGCAGCCCTTAGGTCCTGGTAGCTCTAGGCCTATGTAGCACAACCAGAACAGAAGTTCTACTTCAGCCAGGTCAGGCCTGCCAAGAAACTGCGTTTCACAGGCCTTTCAAAGAGATGTTCTCTTAGGCTGTAAGAGCACTGGGCAGAGCCAGCTGTTTCTTAGCTTCCCGAAGAGCTGGGAGCAAGATGCTTTGGGTCCACTCTCCGTCTTTGGAAACAAGGCAGCCCTTTGGGCCTGACAGCTCTAGGGCAATGGAGCACACCCAGAGCAGAAGTTCTACTTCAGCCAGATCAGGCCTGCCAGGAAACTGCGTTTCACAGGCCTTGGTAAGAGATGTTCCCGGTAGGCTGTAAGAGCACTGGGCAGAGCCAGTTGTTTCTTACCTTCCTGAAAAGCTGGAAGCAAGACGCTTGGGACCCCTCTGCCCGTTTGGGAACAAGGCAGCCTTTTGGGTCGGGAAGCTCTAGGCCAATGGAGCACACGCAGAGCAGGAGTTCTACTTCAGCCTGATCAGGCCTGCAAAGAAACAGCGTTTGACAGGCCTTGGTAAGAGATGTTCCCGGTAGGTGTAAGAGCACTGGGCAGAGCCAGTTGTTTCTTAGCTTCGCAAAGACCGGGAAGCAAGATGCTTTGGGCCTCTCTGCCCCTTGGAAACAGGGCAGCACTTTGGGCCTGGCAGCTCTAGGGCAGTGGAGCACACCCAGAGCCGGAGTTCTACTTCAGCCAGATGAGGCCTGCCAAGAAACTGCGTTTCACAGGCCTTTCAAAGACATGTTCCCGGTAGGCTGTAAGAGCACGGGGCAGAGCGAGTTGGTTCTTAGCTTCCCAGAGAGCTGGAAGCAAGATGCTTTGGGGCCTCTCTGCCCCTTTGGAAACAAGGCAGCACCTTGGGCCTGGCAGCTCTAGGGCAATGGAGCACACCCAGAGCAGAAGTTCTACTTCAGCCAAATCAGGCCTGCCAGGAAACGGCGTTTCACAGGCCTTGGTAAGAGATGTTCCCGGTAGGCTGTAAGAGCACTGGGCAACGCCAGATGTTTCTTAGCTTCCCGAAGAGCTGGAAGCAAGAAGCTTTGGTGCCACTCTCTCACTTTGGACTCAAGGCAGCCCTTTGGGGCAGGTAGCTCTAGGCCAGTGGAGCACACCCAGAGCAGAAGTTCTACTTGGGCCAGTTCAGGCCACCAACAAACTGCGTTTCACAGGCCTTGGTAAGAGATGTTCCCGGTAGGCTGTAAGAGCACTGGGCAACGCCAGATGTTTCTTAGCTTCCCGAAGAGCTGGAAGCAAGATGCTTTGGGGCCTCTCATCCCCTTTGCAAACAAGGCGGCCCTATGGGCCAGGCAGCTCTAGGCCAATGGAGCACACCCAGAGCAGAAGTTCTACTTCGGCCAGTTCAGGCCACCAACAAACTGCGTTTCACAGGCCTTGGTAAGAGATGTTCCCGGTAGGCTGTAAGAGCACTGGGCAACGCCAGATGTTTCTTAGCTTCCCGAAGAGCTGGAAGCAAGATGCTTTGGGGCCTCTCATCCCCTTTGCAAACAAGGCCGACCTTTGGGCCAGGCAGCTCTAGGCCAATGGAGCACACCCAGAGCAGAAGTTCTACCTCAGCCAGATAAGGCCTGCCAAGAAACTGCGTTTCAAAGGCTTTGGTAAGAGATGTTCCCGGTACTCTGTTAGAGCACTGGGCAGAGCCATTTGTTTCTTAGCTTCCCAAAGAGCTGGAAGCAAGATGCTTTGGGGGCTCCCTGCCCCTTTGCCAACAAGGGCGACCTTTGGGCCTTTCAGCTCTAGGCCAATGGAGCACACCCAGAGCAGAAGTCCTACTTCAGCCAGATCAGGCCTGCCAAGGAACTGCGTTTCAGAGGCCTTTGTATGTGACGTTCCCGGTAGGCTGTGAGAGCACGGTGCAGAGCCAGTTGTTTCCTTGTTTCCCAAACAGCTGGAAGCAAGACGCTTTGGGGCCTCTCTGCCCCTTTGGAAACAAGGCAGCACGTTGGGTCTGGCAGCTCTAGGGCAATGGAGCACAACCAGAGCCGAAGTTCTACTTCTTCCAGATCAGGCCTGCCTAGACAGTGCGTTTCCCAGGCCTTGATAAGAGATGTTCTCTTAGGCTATAAGAGCACTGGGCACAGCCAGTTGTTTCTTAGCTTCCCAAGAGGTGGAAGCAAGATGCTTTGGGGCCTCTCTCCCCCTTTGGAAACAAGGCAGCCCTTTGGGCCTTTCAGCTCTAGGGCAATGGAGCACACCCAGAGCAGAAGTTCTACCTCAGCCAGATCAGGCCTGCCAAGAAACTGCTTTTCACAGGCCTTCGTAAGAGGTGTTCCCGGAAGGCTGTAAGAGTACCTGGCAGAGCGAGTTGTTTCTTAGCTTCAAAAACAGCTGGAAGCAACATGATTTGGGGCCTCTCTCCCCCTTTGGAAACAAAGCAGCCTTTGTGCCTGGCAGCTCTAGGCCAAAGTAGCACACC
Organism: Equus asinus; assembly: GCF_041296235.1. NCBI lineage: Eukaryota > Metazoa > Chordata > Mammalia > Perissodactyla > Equidae > Equus > Equus asinus. The sequence goes on from NW_027225523.1 coordinate 4,776,022, forward strand.
CAGAGCAGAAGTTCTACCTCAGCCAGATCAGGCCTTCCAAGAAACTGCGTCTCACAGGCCTTTCTCTGTCACGTTGCCGGTAGGCTGTGAGAGCACTGTGCAGAGCCAGTTGTTTCTTAGCTTCCCAAAGATTTGGAAGCAAGATGCTTTGGGGACTCTCAGCCCCTTTGGAAACAAGGCGGCCCTTTGGGCCTGGCAGCTCTAGGCCAAAGTAGCACGCCCAGAGCAGGAGTTCTACTTCAGCCAGATCAGGCCTGCCAAGAAACTGCGTTTCACAGGCCTTGGTAAGAGATGTTCCCGGTAGGCTGTGAGAGCACTGTGGAGAGCCAGTTGCTTTAGCTTCCCACAGAGCTGGAAGCAAGATGCCTTGGGGCCTCTCTCTCCCTTTGGACACAAGGCAGCCGTTTGGGCCTGGCAGCTCTAGGCCAATGGAGCACACCCACAGCAGAAGTTCTACTTCAGGCAGATCAGTCCTGCCCAGAAACTGCGTTTCACAGCCCTTGGTAAGAGATGTTCACGGTAGGCTGTGAGAGCACTGGGCAGAACCAGTTGTTTTTTAGCTTCCCAAAGTGCTGGAGGCAAGATGCTTTGGGGCCTCTCTCACCCTTTGGAAACAAGGCAGCCCTTAGGTCCTGGTAGCTCTAGGCCTATGTAGCACAACCAGAACAGAAGTTCTACTTCAGCCAGGTCAGGCCTGCCAAGAAACTGCGTTTCACAGGCCTTTCAAAGAGATGTTCTCTTAGGCTGTAAGAGCACTGGGCAGAGCCAGCTGTTTCTTAGCTTCCCGAAGAGCTGGGAGCAAGATGCTTTGGGTCCACTCTCCGTCTTTGGAAACAAGGCAGCCCTTTGGGCCTGGCAGCTCTAGGGCAATGGAGCACACCCAGAGCAGAAGTTCTACTTCAGCCAGATCAGGCCTGCCAGGAAACTGCGTTTCACAGGCCTTGGTAAGAGATGTTCCCGGTAGGCTGTAAGAGCACTGGGCAGAGCCAGTTGTTTCTTACCTTCCTGAAAAGCTGGAAGCAAGACGCTTGGGACCCCTCTGCCCGTTTGGGAACAAGGCAGCCTTTTGGGTCGGGAAGCTCTAGGCCAATGGAGCACACGTAGAGCAGGAGTTCTACTTCAGCCTGATCAGGCCTGCAAAGAAACAGCGTTTGACAGGCCTTGGTAAGAGATGTTCCCGGTAGGTGTAAGAGCACTGGGCAGAGCCAGTTGTTTCTTAGCTTCGCAAAGACCGGGAAGCAAGATGCTTTGGGCCTCTCTGCCCCTTGGAAACAGGGCAGCACTTTGGGCCTGGCAGCTCTAGGGCAGTGGAGCACACCCAGAGCCGGAGTTCTACTTCAGCCAGATGAGGCCTGCCAAGAAACTGCGTTTCACAGGCCTTTCAAAGACATGTTCCCGGTAGGCTGTAAGAGCACGGGGCAGAGCGAGTTGGTTCTTAGCTTCCCAGAGAGCTGGAAGCAAGATGCTTTGGGGCCTCTCTGCCCCTTTGGAAACAAGGCAGCACCTTGGGCCTGGCAGCTCTAGGGCAATGGAGCACACCCAGAGCAGAAGTTCTACTTCAGCCAAATCAGGCCTGCCAGGAAACGGCGTTTCACAGGCCTTGGTAAGAGATGTTCCCGGTAGGCTGTAAGAGCACTGGGCAACGCCAGATGTTTCTTAGCTTCCCGAAGAGCTGGAAGCAAGAAGCTTTGGTGCCACTCTCTCACTTTGGACTCAAGGCAGCCCTTTGGGGCAGGTAGCTCTAGGCCAGTGGAGCACACCCAGAGCAGAAGTTCTACTTGGGCCAGTTCAGGCCACCAACAAACTGCGTTTCACAGGCCTTGGTAAGAGATGTTCCCGGTAGGCTGTAAGAGCACTGGGCAACGCCAGATGTTTCTTAGCTTCCCGAAGAGCTGGAAGCAAGATGCTTTGGGGCCTCTCATCCCCTTTGCAAACAAGGCGGCCCTATGGGCCAGGCAGCTCTAGGCCAATGGAGCACACCCAGAGCAGAAGTTCTACTTCGGCCAGTTCAGGCCACCAACAAACTGCGTTTCACAGGCCTTGGTAAGAGATGTTCCCGGTAGGCTGTAAGAGCACTGGGCAACGCCAGATGTTTCTTAGCTTCCCGAAGAGCTGGAAGCAAGATGCTTTGGGGCCTCTCATCCCCTTTGCAAACAAGGCCGACCTTTGGGCCAGGCAGCTCTAGGCCAATGGAGCACACCCAGAGCAGAAGATCTACCTCAGCCAGATAAGGCCTGCCAAGAAACTGCGTTTCAAAGGCTTTGGTAAGAGATGTTCCCGGTACTCTGTTAGAGCACTGGGCAGAGCCATTTGTTTCTTAGCTTCCCAAAGAGCTGGAAGCAAGATGCTTTGGGGGCTCCCTGCCCCTTTGCCAACAAGGGCGACCTTTGGGCCTTTCAGCTCTAGGCCAATGGAGCACACCCAGAGCAGAAGTCCTACTTCAGCCAGATCAGGCCTGCCAAGGAACTGCGTTTCAGAGGCCTTTGTATGTGACGTTCCCGGTAGGCTGTGAGAGCACGGTGCAGAGCCAGTTGTTTCCTTGTTTCCCAAACAGCTGGAAGCAAGACGCTTTGGGGCCTCTCTGCCCCTTTGGAAACAAGGCAGCACGTTGGGTCTGGCAGCTCTAGGGCAATGGAGCACAACCAGAGCCGAAGTTCTACTTCTTCCAGATCAGGCCTGCCTAGACAGTGCGTTTCCCAGGCCTTGATAAGAGATGTTCTCTTAGGCTATAAGAGCACTGGGCACAGCCAGTTGTTTCTTAGCTTCCCAAGAGGTGGAAGCAAGATGCTTTGGGGCCTCTCTCCCCCTTTGGAAACAAGGCAGCCCTTTGGGCCTTTCAGCTCTAGGGCAATGGAGCACACCCAGAGCAGAAGTTCTACCTCAGCCAGATCAGGCCTGCCAAGAAACTGCTTTTCACAGGCCTTCGTAACAGGTGTTCTCGGAAGGCTGTAAGAGTACCTGGCAGAGCGAGTTGTTTCTTAGCTTCAAAAACAGCTGGAAGCAACATGATTTGGGGCCTCTCTCCCCCTTTGGAAACAAAGCAGCCTTTGTGCCTGGCAGCTCTAGGCCAAAGTAGCACACCCAGAGCACAAGTTCTACCTCAGCCAGATAAGGCCTGTCAAGAAGCTGCGTTTCACAGGCCTTTGTATGTGACGTTCCCGGTTGGCTTTGAGAGCACTGTGCAGAGCCAGTTGTTTTAGCTTCCCAGAGAGCAGGAAGCAAGATGCTTTGGGGCCTCTCTCACACTTTGGAAATAAAGGCAGCCCTTTGGGCCTGGCAGCCCTAGGCCAATGGAGTACACCCAGAGCAGAAGTTCTACCTCAGCCAGATCAGGCCTTCCAAGAAACTGCGTCTCACAGGCCTTTCTCTGTCACGTTGCCGGTAGGCTGTGAGAGCACTGTGCAGAGCCAGTTGTTTCTTAGCTTCCCAAAGATTTGGAAGCAAGATGCTTTGGGGACTCTCAGCCCCTTTGGAAACAAGGCGGCCCTTTGGGCCTGGCAGCTCTAGGCCAAAGTAGCACGCCCAGAGCAGGAGTTCTACTTCAGCCAGATCAGGCCTGCCAAGAAACTGCGTTTCACAGGCCTTGGTAAGAGATGTTCCCGGTAGGCTGTGAGAGCACGGTGCAGAGCCAGTTGTTTCCTTGTTTCCCAAACAGCTGGAAGCAAGACGCTTTGGGGCCTCTCTGCCCCTTTGGAAACAAGGCAGCACGTTGGGTCTGGCAGCTCTAGGGCAATGGAGCACAACCAGAGCCGAAGTTCTACTTCTTCCAGATCAGGCCTGCCTAGACAGTGCGTTTCCCAGGCCTTGATAAGAGATGTTCTCTTAGGCTATAAGAGCACTGGGCACAGCCAGTTGTTTCTTAGCTTCCCAAGAGGTGGAAGCAAGATGCTTTGGGGCCTCTCTCCCCCTTTGGAAACAAGGCAGCCCTTTGGGCCTTTCAGCTCTAGGGCAATGGAGCTCACCCAGAGCAGAAGTTCTACCTCAGCCAGATCAGGCCTGCCAAGAAACTGCTTTTCACAGGCCTTCGTAACAGGTGTTCCCGGAAGGCTGTAAGAGTACCTGGCAGAGCGAGTTGTTTCTTAGCTTCAAAAACAGCTGGAAGCAACATGATTTGGGGCCTCTCTCCCCCTTTGGAAACAAAGCAGCCTTTGTGCCTGGCAGCTCTAGGCCAAAGTAGCACACCCAGAGCACAAGTTCTACCTCAGCCAGATCAGGCCTTCCAAGAAACTGCGTCTCACAGGCCTTTCTCTGTCACGTTGCCGGTAGGCTGTGAGAGCACTGTGCAGAGCCAGTTGTTTCTTAGCTTCCCAAAGATTTGGAAGCAAGATGCTTTGGGGACTCTCAGCCCCTTTGGAAACAAGGCGGCCCTTTGGGCCTGGCAGCTCTAGGCCAAAGTAGCACGCCCAGAGCAGGAGTTCTACTTCAGCCAGATCAGGCCTGCCAAGAAACTGCGTTTCACAGGCCTTGGTAAGAGATGTTCCCAGTAGGCTGTGAGAGCACTGTGGAGAGCCAGTTGCTTTAGCTTCCCACAGAGCTGGAAGCAAGATGCCTTGGGGCCTCTCTCTCCCTTTGGACACAAGGCAGCCGTTTGGGCCTGGCAGCTCTAGGCCAATGGAGCACACCCACAGCAGAAGTTCTACTTCAGGCAGATCAGTCCTGCCCAGAAACTGCGTTTCACAGCCCTTGGTAAGAGATGTTCACGGTAGGCTGTGAGAGCACTGGGCAGAACCAGTTGTTTTTTAGCTTCCCAAAGTGCTGGAGGCAAGATGCTTTGGGGCCTCTCTCACCCTTTGGAAACAAGGCAGCCCTTAGGTCCTGGTAGCTCTAGGCCTATGTAGCACAACCAGAACAGAAGTTCTACTTCAGCCAGGTCAGGCCTGCCAAGAAACTGCGTTTCACAGGCCTTTCAAAGAGATGTTCTCTTAGGCTGTAAGAGCACTGGGCAGAGCCAGCTGTTTCTTAGCTTCCCGAAGAGCTGGGAGCAAGATGCTTTGGGTCCACTCTCCGTCTTTGGAAACAAGGCAGCCCTTTGGGCCTGGCAGCTCTAGGGCAATGGAGCACACCCAGAGCAGAAGTTCTACTTCAGCCAGATCAGGCCTGCCAGGAAACTGCGTTTCACAGGCCTTGGTAAGAGATGTTCCCGGTAGGCTGTAAGAGCACTGGGCAGAGCCAGTTGTTTCTTACCTTCCTGAAAAGCTGGAAGCAAGATGCTTGGGACCCCTCTGCCCGTTTGGGAACAAGGCAGCCTTTTGGGTCGGGAAGCTCTAGGCCAATGGAGCACACTCAGAGCAGGAGTTCTACTTCAGCCTGATCAGGCCTGCAAAGAAACAGCGTTTGACAGGCCTTGGTAAGAGATGTTCCCGGTAGGTGTAAGAGCACTGGGCACAGCCAGTTGTTTCTTAGCTTCGCAAAGACCGGGAAGCAAGATGCTTTGGGCCTCTCTGCCCCTTGGAAACAGGGCAGCACTTTGGGCCTGGCAGCTCTAGGGCAGTGGAGCACACCCAGAGCCGGAGTTCTACTTCAGCCAGATGAGGCCTGCCAAGAAACTGCGTTTCACAGGCCTTTCAAAGACATGTTCCCGGTAGGCTGTAAGAGCACGGGGCAGAGCGAGTTGGTTCTTAGCTTCCCAGAGAGCTGGAAGCAAGATGCTTTGGGGCCTCTCTGCCCCTTTGGAAACAAGGCAGCACCTTGGGCCTGGCAGCTCTAGGGCAATGGAGCACACCCAGAGCAGAAGTTCTACTTCAGCCAAATCAGGCCTGCCAGGAAACGGCGTTTCACAGGCCTTGGTAAGAGATGTTCCCGGTAGGCTGTAAGAGCACTGGGCAACGCCAGATGTTTCTTAGCTTCCCGAAGAGCTGGAAGCAAGAAGCTTTGGTGCCACTCTCTCACTTTGGACTCAAGGCAGCCCTTTGGGGCAGGTAGCTCTAGGCCAGTGGAGCACACCCAGAGCAGAAGTTCTACTTGGGCCAGTTCAGGCCACCAACAAACTGCGTTTCACAGGCCTTGGTAAGAGATGTTCCCGGTAGGCTGTAAGAGCACTGGGCAACGCCAGATGTTTCTTAGCTTCCCGAAGAGCTGGAAGCAAGATGCTTTGGGGCCTCTCATCCCCTTTGCAAACAAGGCGGCCCTATGGGCCAGGCAGCTCTAGGCCAATGGAGCACACCCAGAGCAGAAGTTCTACTTCGGCCAGTTCAGGCCACCAACAAACTGCGTTTCACAGGCCTTGGTAAGAGATGTTCCCGGTAGGCTGTAAGAGCACTGGGCAACGCCAGATGTTTCTTAGCTTCCCGAAGAGCTGGAAGCAAGATGCTTTGGGGCCTCTCATCCCCTTTGCAAACAAGGCCGACCTTTGGGCCAGGCAGCTCTAGGCCAATGGAGCACACCCAGAGCAGAAGTTCTACCTCAGCCAGATAAGGCCTGCCAAGAAACTGCGTTTCAAAGGCTTTGGTAAGAGATGTTCCCGGTACTCTGTTAGAGCACTGGGCAGAGCCATTTGTTTCTTAGCTTCCCAAAGAGCTGGAAGCAAGATGCTTTGGGGGCTCCCTGCCCCTTTGCCAACAAGGGCGACCTTTGGGCCTTTCAGCTCTAGGCCAATGGAGCACACCCAGAGCAGAAGTCCTACTTCAGCCAGATCAGGCCTGCCAAGGAACTGCGTTTCAGAGGCCTTTGTATGTGACGTTCCCGGTAGGCTGTGAGAGCACGGTGCAGAGCCAGTTGTTTCCTTGTTTCCCAAACAGCTGGAAGCAAGACGCTTTGGGGCCTCTCTGCCCCTTTGGAAACAAGGCAGCACGTTGGGTCTGGCAGCTCTAGGGCAATGGAGCACAACCAGAGCCGAAGTTCTACTTCTTCCAGATCAGGCCTGCCTAGACAGTGCGTTTCCCAGGCCTTGATAAGAGATGTTCTCTTAGGCTATAAGAGCACTGGGCACAGCCAGTTGTTTCTTAGCTTAACAAGAGGTGGAAGCAAGATGCTTTGGGGCCTCTCTCCCCCTTTGGAAACAAGGCAGCCCTTTGGGCCTTTCAGCTCTAGGGCAATGGAGCACACCCAGAGCAGAAGTTCTACCTCAGCCAGATCAGGCCTGCCAAGAAACTGCTTTTCACAGGCCTTCGTAAGAGGTGTTCCCGGAAGGCTGTAAGAGTACCTGGCAGAGCGAGTTGTTTCTTAGCTTCAAAAACAGCTGGAAGCAACATGATTTGGGGCCTCTCTCCCCCTTTGGAAACAAAGCAGCCTTTGTGCCTGGCAGCTCTAGGCCAAAGTAGCACACCCAGAGCACAAGTTCTACCTCAGCCAGATCAGGCCTTCCAAGAAACTGCGTCTCACAGGCCTTTCTCTGTCACGTTGCCGGTAGGCTGTGAGAGCACTGTGCAGAGCCAGTTGTTTCTTAGCTTCCCAAAGATTTGGAAGCAAGATGCTTTGGGGACTCTCAGCCCCTTTGGAAACAAGGCGGCCCTTTGGGCCTGGCAGCTCTAGGCCAAAGTAGCACGCCCAGAGCAGGAGTTCTACTTCAGCCAGATCAGGCCTGCCAAGAAACTGCGTTTCACAGGCCTTGGTAAGAGATGTTCCCGGTAGGCTGTGAGAGCACTGTGGAGAGCCAGTTGCTTTAGCTTCCCACAGAGCTGGAAGCAAGATGCCTTGGGGCCTCTCTCTCCCTTTGGACACAAGGCAGCCGTTTGGGCCTGGCAGCTCTAGGCCAATGGAGCACACCCACAGCAGAAGTTCTACTTCAGGCAGATCAGTCCTGCCCAGAAACTGCGTTTCACAGCCCTTGGTAAGAGATGTTCACGGTAGGCTGTGAGAGCACTGGGCAGAACCAGTTGTTTTTTAGCTTCCCAAAGTGCTGGAGGCAAGATGCTTTGGGGCCTCTCTCACCCTTTGGAAACAAGGCAGCCCTTAGGTCCTGGTAGCTCTAGGCCTATGTAGCACAACCAGAACAGAAGTTCTACTTCAGCCAGGTCAGGCCTGCCAAGAAACTGCGTTTCACAGGCCTTTCAAAGAGATGTTCTCTTAGGCTGTAAGAGCACTGGGCAGAGCCAGCTGTTTCTTAGCTTCCCGAAGAGCTGGGAGCAAGATGCTTTGGGTCCACTCTCCGTCTTTGGAAACAAGGCAGCCCTTTGGGCCTGGCAGCTCTAGGGCAATGGAGCACACCCAGAGCAGAAGTTCTACTTCAGCCAGATCAGGCCTGCCAGGAAACTGCGTTTCACAGGCCTTGGTAAGAGATGTTCCCGGTAGGCTGTAAGAGCACTGGGCACAGCCAGTTGTTTCTTAGCTTCGCAAAGACCGGGAAGCAAGATGCTTTGGGCCTCTCTGCCCCTTGGAAACAGGGCAGCACTTTGGGCCTGGCAGCTCTAGGGCAGTGGAGCACACCCAGAGCCGGAGTTCTACTTCAGCCAGATGAGGCCTGCCAAGAAACTGCGTTTCACAGGCCTTTCAAAGACATGTTCCCGGTAGGCTGTAAGAGCACGGGGCAGAGCGAGTTGGTTCTTAGCTTCCCAGAGAGCTGGAAGCAAGATGCTTTGGGGCCTCTCTGCCCCTTTGGAAACAAGGCAGCACCTTTGGCCTGGCAGCTCTAGGGCAATGGAGCACACCCAGAGCAGAAGTTCTACTTCAGCCAAATCAGGCCTGCCAGGAAACGGCGTTTCACAGGCCTTGGTAAGAGATGTTCCCGGTAGGCTGTAAGAGCACTGGGCAACGCCAGATGTTTCTTAGCTTCCCGAAGAGCTGGAAGCAAGAAGCTTTGGTGCCACTGTCTCACTTTGGACTTAAGGCAGCCCTTTGGGGCAGGTAGCTCTAGCCCAGTGGAGCACACCCAGAGCAGAAGTTCTACTTGGGCCAGTTCAGGCCACCAACAAACTGCGTTTCACAGGCCTTGGTAAGAGATGTTCCCGGTAGGCTGTAAGAGCACTGGGCAACGCCAGATGTTTCTTAGCTTCCCGAAGAGCTGGAAGCAAGATGCTTTGGGGCCTCTCATCCCCTTTGCAAACAAGGCGGCCCTATGGGCCAGGCAGCTCTAGGCCAATGGAGCACACCCAGAGCAGAAGTTCTACTTCGGCCAGTTCAGGCCACCAACAAACTGCGTTTCACAGGCCTTGGTAAGAGATGTTCCCGGTAGGCTGTAAGAGCACTGGGCAACGCCAGATGTTTCTTAGCTTCCCGAAGAGCTGGAAGCAAGATGCTTTGGGGCCTCTCATCCCCTTTGCAAACAAGGCCGACCTTTGGGCCAGGCAGCTCTAGGCCAATGGAGCACACCCAGAGCAGAAGTTCTACCTCAGCCAGATAAGGCCTGCCAAGAAACTGCGTTTCAAAGGCTTTGGTAAGAGATGTTCCCGGTACTCTGTTAGAGCACTGGGCAGAGCCATTTGTTTCTTAGCTTCCCAAAGAGCTGGAAGCAAGATGCTTTGGGGGCTCCCTGCCCCTTTGCCAACAAGGGCGACCTTTGGGCCTTTCAGCTCTAGGCCAATGGAGCACACCCAGAGCAGAAGTCCTACTTCAGCCAGATCAGGCCTGCCAAGGAACTGCGTTTCAGAGGCCTTTGTATGTGACGTTCCCGGTAGGCTGTGAGAGCACGGTGCAGAGCCAGTTGTTTCCTTGTTTCCCAAACAGCTGGAAGCAAGACGCTTTGGGGCCTCTCTGCCCCTTTGGAAACAAGGCAGCACGTTGGGTCTGGCAGCTCTAGGGCAATGGAGCACAACCAGAGCCGAAGTTCTACTTCTTCCAGATCAGGCCTGCCTAGACAGTGCGTTTCCCAGGCCTTGATAAGAGATGTTCTCTTAGGCTATAAGAGCACTGGGCACAGCCAGTTGTTTCTTAGCTTAACAAGAGGTGGAAGCAAGATGCTTTGGGGCCTCTCTCCCCCTTTGGAAACAAGGCAGCCCTTTGGGCCTTTCAGCTCTAGGGCAATGGAGCACACCCAGAGCAGAAGTTCTACCTCAGCCAGATCAGGCCTGCCAAGAAACTGCTTTTCACAGGCCTTCGTAAGAGGTGTTCCCGGAAGGCTGTAAGAGTACCTGGCAGAGCGAGTTGTTTCTTAGCTTCAAAAACAGCTGGAAGCAACATGATTTGGGGCCTCTCTCCCCCTTTGGAAACAAAGCAGCCTTTGTGCCTGGCAGCTCTAGGCCAAAGTAGCACAGCCAGAGCACAAGTTCTACCTCAGCCAGATCAGGCCTTCCAAGAAACTGCGTCTCACAGGCCTTTCTCTGTCACGTTGCCGGTAGGCTGTGAGAGCACTGTGCAGAGCCAGTTGTTTCTTAGCTTCCCAAAGATTTGGAAGCAAGATGCTTTGGGGACTCTCAGCCCCTTTGGAAACAAGGCGGCCCTTTGGGCCTGGCAGCTCTAGGCCAAAGTAGCACGCCCAGAGCAGGAGTTCTACTTCAGCCAGATCAGGCCTGCCAAGAAACTGCGTTTCACAGGCCTTGGTAAGAGATGTTCCCGGTAGGCTGTGAGAGCACTGTGGAGAGCCAGTTGCTTTAGCTTCCCACAGAGCTGGAAGCAAGATGCCTTGGGGCCTCTCTCTCCCTTTGGACACAAGGCAGCCGTTTGGGCCTGGCAGCTCTAGGCCAATGGAGCACACCCACAGCAGAAGTTCTACTTCAGGCAGATCAGTCCTGCCCAGAAACTGCGTTTCACAGCCCTTGGTAAGAGATGTTCACGGTAGGCTGTGAGAGCACTGGGCAGAACCAGTTGTTTTTTAGCTTCCCAAAGTGCTGGAGGCAAGATGCTTTGGGGCCTCTCTCACCCTTTGGAAACAAGGCAGCCCTTAGGTCCTGGTAGCTCTAGGCCTATGTAGCACAACCAGAACAGAAGTTCTACTTCAGCCAGGTCAGGCCTGCCAAGAAACTGCGTTTCACAGGCCTTTCAAAGAGATGTTCTCTTAGGCTGTAAGAGCACTGGGCAGAGCCAGCTGTTTCTTAGCTTCCCGAAGAGCTGGGAGCAAGATGCTTTGGGTCCACTCTCCGTCTTTGGAAACAAGGCAGCCCTTTGGGCCTGGCAGCTCTAGGGCAATGGAGCACACCCAGAGCAGAAGTTCTACTTCAGCCAGATCAGGCCTGCCAGGAAACTGCGTTTCACAGGCCTTGGTAAGAGATGTTCCCGGTAGGCTATAAGAGCACTGGGCAGAGCCAGTTGTTTCTTACCTTCCTGAAAAGCTGGAAGCAAGATGCTTGGGACCCCTCTGCCCGTTTGGGAACAAGGCAGCCTTTTGGGTCGGGAAGCTCTAGGCCAATGGAGCACACGCAGAGCAGGAGTTCTACTTCAGCCTGATCAGGCCTGCAAAGAAACAGCGTTTGACAGGCCTTGGTAAGAGATGTTCGCGGTAGGTGTAAGAGCACTGGGCAGAGCCAGTTGTTTCTTAGCTTCGCAAAGACCGGGAAGCAAGATGCTTTGGGCCTCTCTGCCCCTTGGAAACAGGGCAGCACTTTGGGCCTGGCAGCTCTAGGGCAGTGGAGCACACCCAGAGCCGGAGTTCTACTTCAGCCAGATGAGGCCTGCCAAGAAACTGCGTTTCACAGGCCTTTCAAAGACATGTTCCCGGTAGGCTGTAAGAGCACGGGGCAGAGCGAGTTGGTTCTTAGCTTCCCAGAGAGCTGGAAGCAAGATGCTTTGGGGCCTCTCTGCCCCTTTGGAAACAAGGCAGCACCTTGGGCCTGGCAGCTCTAGGGCAATGGAGCACACCCAGAGCAAAAGTTCTACTTCAGCCAAATCAGGCCTGCCAGGAAACGGCGTTTCACAGGCCTTGGTAAGAGATGTTCCCGGTAGGCTGTAAGAGCACTGGGCAACGCCAGATGTTTCTTAGCTTCCCGAAGAGCTGGAAGCAAGAAGCTTTGGTGCCACTCTCTCACTTTGGACTCAAGGCAGCCCTTTGGGGCAGGTAGCTCTAGGCCAGTGGAGCACACCCAGAGCAGAAGTTCTACTTGGGCCAGTTCAGGCCACCAACAAACTGCGTTTCACAGGCCTTGGTAAGAGATGTTCCCGGTAGGCTGTAAGAGCACTGGGCAACGCCAGATGTTTCTTAGCTTCCCGAAGAGCTGGAAGCAAGATGCTTTGGGGCCTCTCATCCCCTTTGCAAACAAGGCGGCCCTATGGGCCAGGCAGCTCTAGGCCAATGGAGCACACCCAGAGCAGAAGTTCTACTTCGGCCAGTTCAGGCCACCAACAAACTGCGTTTCACAGGCCTTGGTAAGAGATGTTCCCGGTAGGCTGTAAGAGCACTGGGCAACGCCAGATGTTTCTTAGCTTCCCGAAGAGCTGGAAGCAAGATGCTTTGGGGCCTCTCATCCCCTTTGCAAACAAGGCCGACCTTTGGGCCAGGCAGCTCTAGGCCAATGGAGCACACCCAGAGCAGAAGTTCTACCTCAGCCAGATAAGGCCTGCCAAGAAACTGCGTTTCAAAGGCTTTGGTAAGAGATGTTCCCGGTACTCTGTTAGAGCACTGGGCAGAGCCATTTGTTTCTTAGCTTCCCAAAGAGCTGGAAGCAAGATGCTTTGGGGGCTCCCTGCCCCTTTGCCAACAAGGGCGACCTTTGGGCCTTTCAGCTCTAGGCCAATGGAGCACACCCAGAGCAGAAGTCCTACTTCAGCCAGATCAGGCCTGCCAAGGAACTGCGTTTCAGAGGCCTTTGTATGTGACGTTCCCGGTAGGCTGTGAGAGCACGGTGCAGAGCCAGTTGTTTCCTTGTTTCCCAAACAGCTGGAAGCAAGACGCTTTGGGGCCTCTCTGCCCCTTTGGAAACAAGGCAGCACGTTGGGTCTGGCAGCTCTAGGGCAATGGAGCACAACCAGAGCCGAAGTTCTACTTCTTCCAGATCAGGCCTGCCTAGACAGTGCGTTTCCCAGGCCTTGATAAGAGATGTTCTGTTAGGCTATAAGAGCACTGGGCACAGCCAGTTGTTTCTTAGCTTAACAAGAGGTGGAAGCAAGATGCTTTGGGGCCTCTCTCCCCCTTTGGAAACAAGGCAGCCCTTTGGGCCTTTCAGCTCTAGGGCAATGGAGCACACCCAGAGCAGAAGTTCTACCTCAGCCAGATCAGGCCTGCCAAGAAACTGCTTTTCACAGGCCTTCGTAAGAGGTGTTCCCGGAAGGCTGTAAGAGTACCTGGCAGAGCGAGTTGTTTCTTAGCTTCAAAAACAGCTGGAAGCAACATGATTTGGGGCCTCTCTCCCCCTTTGGAAACAAAGCAGCCTTTGTGCCTGGCAGCTCTAGGCCAAAGTAGCACACCCAGAGCACAAGTTCTACCTCAGCCAGATCAGGCCTTCCAAGAAACTGCGTCTCACAGGCCTTTCTCTGTCACGTTGCCGGTAGGCTGTGAGAGCACTGTGCAGAGCCAGTTGTTTCTTAGCTTCCCAAAGATTTGGAAGCAAGATGCTTTGGGGACTCTCAGCCCCTTTGGAAACAAGGCGGCCCTTTGGGCCTGGCAGCTCTAGGCCAAAGTAGCACGCCCAGAGCAGGAGTTCTACTTCAGCCAGATCAGGCCTGCCAAGAAACTGCGTTTCACAGGCCTTGGTAAGAGATGTTCCCGGTAGGCTGTGAGAGCACTGTGGAGAGCCAGTTGCTTTAGCTTCCCACAGAGCTGGAAGCAAGATGCCTTGGGGCCTCTCTCTCCCTTTGGACACAAGGCAGCCGTTTGGGCCTGGCAGCTCTAGGCCAATGGAGCACACCCACAGCAGAAGTTCTACTTCAGGCAGATCAGTCCTGCCCAGAAACTGCGTTTCACAGCCCTTGGTAAGAGATGTTCACGGTAGGCTGTGAGAGCACTGGGCAGAACCAGTTGTTTTTTAGCTTCCCAAAGTGCTGGAGGCAAGATGCTTTGGGGCCTCTCTCACCCTTTGGAAACAAGGCAGCCCTTAGGTCCTGGTAGCTCTAGGCCTATGTAGCACAACCAGAACAGAAGTTCTACTTCAGCCAGGTCAGGCCTGCCAAGAAACTGCGTTTCACAGGCCTTTCAAAGAGATGTTCTCTTAGGCTGTAAGAGCACTGGGCAGAGCCAGCTGTTTCTTAGCTTCCCGAAGAGCTGGGAGCAAGATGCTTTGGGTCCACTCTCCGTCTTTGGAAACAAGGCAGCCCTTTGGGCCTGGCAGCTCTAGGGCAATGGAGCACACCCAGAGCAGAAGTTCTACTTCAGCCAGATCAGGCCTGCCAGGAAACTGCGTTTCACAGGCCTTGGTAAGAGATGTTCCCGGTAGGCTGTAAGAGCACTGGGCAGAGCCAGTTGTTTCTTACCTTCCTGAAAAGCTGGAAGCAAGATGCTTGGGACCCCTCTGCCCGTTTGGGAACAAGGCAGCCTTTTGGGTCGGGAAGCTCTAGGCCAATGGAGCACACGCAGAGCAGGAGTTCTACTTCAGCCTGATCAGGCCTGCAAAGAAACAGCGTTTCACAGGCCTTGGTAAGAGATGTTCCCGGTAGGTGTAAGAGCACTGGGCAGAGCCAGTTGTTTCTTAGCTTCGCAAAGACCGGGAAGCAAGATGCTTTGGGCCTCTCTGCCCCTTGGAAACAGGGCAGCACTTTGGGCCTGGCAGCTCTAGGGCAGTGGAGCACACCCAGAGCCGGAGTTCTACTTCAGCCAGATGAGGCCTGCCAAGAAACTGCGTTTCACAGGCCTTTCAAAGACATGTTCCCGGTAGGCTGTAAGAGCACGGGGCAGAGCGAGTTGGTTCTTAGCTTCCCAGAGAGCTGGAAGCAAGATGCTTTGGGGCCTCTCTGCCCCTTTGGAAACAAGGCAGCACCTTGGGCCTGGCAGCTCTAGGGCAATGGAGCACACCCAGAGCAGAAGTTCTACTTCAGCCAAATCAGGCCTGCCAGGAAACGGCGTTTCACAGGCCTTGGTAAGAGATGTTCCCGGTAGGCTGTAAGAGCACTGGGCAACGCCAGATGTTTCTTAGCTTCCCGAAGAGCTGGAAGCAAGAAGCTTTGGTGCCACTCTCTCACTTTGGACTCAAGGCAGCCCTTTGGGGCAGGTAGCTCTAGGCCAGTGGAGCACACCCAGAGCAGAAGTTCTACTTGGGCCAGTTCAGGCCACCAACAAACTGCGTTTCACAGGCCTTGGTAAGAGATGTTCCCGGTAGGCTGTAAGAGCACTGGGCAACGCCAGATGTTTCTTAGCTTCCCGAAGAGCTGGAAGCAAGATGCTTTGGGGCCTCTCATCCCCTTTGCAAACAAGGCGGCCCTATGGGCCAGGCAGCTCTAGGCCAATGGAGCACACCCAGAGCAGAAGTTCTACTTCGGCCAGTTCAGGCCACCAACAAACTGCGTTTCACAGGCCTTGGTAAGAGATGTTCCCGGTAGGCTGTAAGAGCACTGGGCAACGCCAGATGTTTCTTAGCTTCCCGAAGAGCTGGAAGCAAGATGCTTTGGGGCCTCTCATCCCCTTTGCAAACAAGGCCGACCTTTGGGCCAGGCAGCTCTAGGCCAATGGAGCACACCCAGAGCAGAAGTTCTACCTCAGCCAGATAAGGCCTGCCAAGAAACTGCGTTTCAAAGGCTTTGGTAAGAGATGTTCCCGGTACTCTGTTAGAGCACTGGGCAGAGCCATTTGTTTCTTAGCTTCCCAAAGAGCTGGAAGCAAGATGCTTTGGGGGCTCCCTGCCCCTTTGCCAACAAGGGCGACCTTTGGGCCTTTCAGCTCTAGGCCAATGGAGCACACCCAGAGCAGAAGTCCTACTTCAGCCAGATCAGGCCTGCCAAGGAACTGCGTTTCAGAGGCCTTTGTATGTGACGTTCCCGGTAGGCTGTGAGAGCACGGTGCAGAGCCAGTTGTTTCCTTGTTTCCCAAACAGCTGGAAGCAAGACGCTTTGGGGCCTCTCTGCCCCTTTGGAAACAAGGCAGCACGTTGGGTCTGGCAGCTCTAGGGCAATGGAGCACAACCAGAGCCGAAGTTCTACTTCTTCCAGATCAGGCCTGCCTAGACAGTGCGTTTCCCAGGCCTTGATAAGAGATGTTCTCTTAGGCTATAAGAGCACTGGGCACAGCCAGTTGTTTCTTAGCTTCCCAAGAGGTGGAAGCAAGATGCTTTGGGGCCTCTCTCCCCCTTTGGAAACAAGGCAGCCCTTTGGGCCTTTCAGCTCTAGGGCAATGGAGCACACCCAGAGCAGAAGTTCTACCTCAGCCAGATCAGGCCTGCCAAGAAACTGCTTTTCACAGGCCTTCGTAAGAGGTGTTCCCGGAAGGCTGTAAGAGTACCTGGCAGAGCGAGTTGTTTCTTAGCTTCAAAAACAGCTGGAAGCAACATGATTTGGGGCCTCTCTCCCCCTTTGCAAACAAAGCAGCCTTTGTGCCTGGCAGCTCTAGGCCAAAGTAGCACACCCAGAGCACAAGTTCTACCTCAGCCAGATCAGGCCTTCCAAGAAACTGCGTCTCACAGGCCTTTCTCTGTCACGTTGCCGGTAGGCTGTGAGAGCACTGTGCAGAGCCAGTTGTTTCTTAGCTTCCCAAAGATTTGGAAGCAAGATGCTTTGGGGACTCTCAGCCCCTTTGGAAACAAGGCGGCCCTTTGGGCCTGGCAGCTCTAGGCCAAAGTAGCACGCCCAGAGCAGGAGTTCTACTTCAGCCAGATCAGGCCTGCCAAGAAACTGCGTTTCACAGGCCTTGGTAAGAGATGTTCCCGGTAGGCTGTGAGAGCACTGTGGAGAGCCAGTTGCTTTAGCTTCCCACAGAGCTGGAAGCAAGATGCCTTGGGGCCTCTCTCTCCCTTTGGACACAAGGCAGCCGTTTGGGCCTGGCAGCTCTAGGCCAATGGAGCACACCCACAGCAGAAGTTCTACTTCAGGCAGATCAGTCCTGCCCAGAAACTGCGTTTCACAGCCCTTGGTAAGAGATGTTCACGGTAGGCTGTGAGAGCACTGGGCAGAACCAGTTGTTTTTTAGCTTCCCAAAGTGCTGGAGGCAAGATGCTTTGGGGCCTCTCTCACCCTTTGGAAACAAGGCAGCCCTTAGGTCCTGGTAGCTCTAGGCCTATGTAGCACAACCAGAACACAAGTTCTACTTCAGCCAGGTCAGGCCTGCCAAGAAACTGCGTTTCACAGGCCTTTCAAAGAGATGTTCTCTTAGGCTGTAAGAGCACTGGGCAGAGCCAGCTGTTTCTTAGCTTCCCGAAGAGCTGGGAGCAAGATGCTTTGGGTCCACTCTCCGTCTTTGGAAACAAGGCAGCCCTTTGGGCCTGGCAGCTCTAGGGCAATGGAGCACACCCAGAGCAGAAGTTCTACTTCAGCCAGATCAGGCCTGCCAGGAAACTGCGTTTCACAGGCCTTGGTAAGAGATGTTCCCGGTAGGCTGTAAGAGCACTGGGCAGAGCCAGTTGTTTCTTACCTTCCTGAAAAGCTGGAAGCAAGATGCTTGGGACCCCTCTGCCCGTTTGGGAACAAGGCAGCCTTTTGGGTCGGGAAGCTCTAGGCCAATGGAGCACACGCAGAGCAGGAGTTCTACTTCAGCCTGATCAGGCCTGCAAAGAAACAGCGTTTGACAGGCCTTGGTAAGAGATGTTCCCGGTAGGTGTAAGAGCACTGGGCAGAGCCAGTTGTTTCTTAGCTTCGCAAAGACCGGGAAGCAAGATGCTTTGGGCCTCTCTGCCCCTTGGAAACAGGGCAGCACTTTGGGCCTGGCAGCTCTAGGGCAGTGGAGCACACCCAGAGCCGGAGTTCTACTTCAGCCAGATGAGGCCTGCCAAGAAACTGCGTTTCACAGGCCTTTCAAAGACATGTTCCCGGTAGGCTGTAAGAGCACGGGGCAGAGCGAGTTGGTTCTTAGCTTCCCAGAGAGCTGGAAGCAAGATGCTTTGGGGCCTCTCTGCCCCTTTGGAAACAAGGCAGCACCTTGGGCCTGGCAGCTCTAGGGCAATGGAGCACACCCAGAGCAGAAGTTCTACTTCAGCCAAATCAGGCCTGCCAGGAAACGGCGTTTCACAGGCCTTGGTAAGAGATGTTCCCGGTAGGCTGTAAGAGCACTGGGCAACGCCAGATGTTTCTTAGCTTCCCGAAGAGCTGGAAGCAAGAAGCTTTGGTGCCACTCTCTCACTTTGGACTCAAGGCAGCCCTTTGGGGCAGGTAGCTCTAGGCCAGTGGAGCACACCCAGAGCAGAAGTTCTACTTGGGCCAGTTCAGGCCACCAACAAACTGCGTTTCACAGGCCTTGGTAAGAGATGTTCCCGGTAGGCTGTAAGAGCACTGGGCAACGCCAGATGTTTCTTAGCTTCCCGAAGAGCTGGAAGCAAGATGCTTTGGGGCCTCTCATCCCCTTTGCAAACAAGGCGGCCCTATGGGCCAGGCAGCTCTAGGCCAATGGAGCACACCCAGAGCAGAAGTTCTACTTCGGCCAGTTCAGGCCACCAACAAACTGCGTTTCACAGGCCTTGGTAAGAGATGTTCCCGGTAGGCTGTAAGAGCACTGGGCAACGCCAGATGTTTCTTAGCTTCCCGAAGAGCTGGAAGCAAGATGCTTTGGGGCCTCTCATCCCCTTTGCAAACAAGGCCGACCTTTGGGCCAGGCAGCTCTAGGCCAATGGAGCACACCCAGAGCAGAAGTTCTACCTCAGCCAGATAAGGCCTGCCAAGAAACTGCGTTTCAAAGGCTTTGGTAAGAGATGTTCCCGGTACTCTGTTAGAGCACTGGGCAGAGCCATTTGTTTCTTAGCTTCCCAAAGAGCTGGAAGCAAGATGCTTTGGGGGCTCCCTGCCCCTTTGCCAACAAGGCCGACCTTTGGGCCAGGCAGCTCTAGGCCAATGGAGCACACCCAGAGCAGAAGTCCTACTTCAGCCAGATCAGGCCTGCCAAGGAACTGCGTTTCAGAGGCCTTTGTATGTGACGTTCCCGGTAGGCTGTGAGAGCACGGTGCAGAGCCAGTTGTTTCCTTGTTTCCCAAACAGCTGGAAGCAAGACGCTTTGGGGCCTCTCTGCCCCTTTGGAAACAAGGCAGCACGTTGGGTCTGGCAGCTCTAGGGCAATGGAGCACAACCAGAGCCGAAGTTCTACTTCTTCCAGATCAGGCCTGCCTAGACAGTGCGTTTCCCAGGCCTTGATAAGAGATGTTCTGTTAGGCTATAAGAGCACTGGGCACAGCCAGTTGTTTCTTAGCTTCCCAAGAGGTGGAAGCAAGATGCTTTGGGGCCTCTCTCCCCCTTTGGAAACAAGGCAGCCCTTTGGGCCTTTCAGCTCTAGGGCAATGGAGCACACCCAGAGCAGAAGTTCTACCTCAGCCAGATCAGGCCTGCCAAGAAACTGCTTTTCACAGGCCTTCGTAAGAGGTGTTCCCGGAAGGCTGTAAGAGTACCTGGCAGAGCGAGTTGTTTCTTAGCTTCAAAAACAGCTGGAAGCAACATGATTTGGGGCCTCTCTCCCCCTTTGCAAACAAAGCAGCCTTTGTGCCTGGCAGCTCTAGGCCAAAGGAGCACACCCAGAGCACAAGTTCTACCTCAGCCAGATAAGGCCTGTCAAGAAGCTGCGTTTCACAGGCCTTTGTATGTGACGTTCCCGGTTGGCTTTGAGAGCACTGTGCAGAGCCAGTTGTTTTAGCTTCCCAGAGAGCAGGAAGCAAGATGCTTTGGGGCCTCTCTCACACTTTGGAAATAAAGGCAGCCCTTTGGGCCTGGCAGCCCTAGGCCAATGGAGTACACCCAGAGCAGAAGTTCTACCTCAGCCAGATCAGGCCTTCCAAGAAACTGCGTCTCACACGCCTTTCTCTGTCACGTTGCCGGTAGGCTGTGAGAGCACTGTGCAGAGCCAGTTGTTTCTTAGCTTCCCAAAGATTTGGAAGCAAGATGCTTTGGGGACTCTCAGCCCCTTTGGAAACAAGGCGGCCCTTTGGGCCTGGCAGCTCTAGGCCAAAGTAGCACGCCCAGAGCAGGAGTTCTACTTCAGCCAGATTAGGCCTGCCAAGAAACTGCGTTTCACAGGCCTTGGTAAGAGATGTTCCCGGTAGGCTGTGAGAGCACTGTGGAGAGCCAGTTGCTTTAGCTTCCCACAGAGCTGGAAGCAAGATGCCTTGGGGCCTCTCTCTCCCTTTGGACACAAGGCAGCCGTTTGGGCCTGGCAGCTCTAGGCCAATGGAGCACACCCACAGCAGAAGTTCTACTTCAGGCAGATCAGTCCTGCCCAGAAACTGCGTTTCACAGCCCTTGGTAAGAGATGTTCACGGTAGGCTGTGAGAGCACTGGGCAGAACCAGTTGTTTTTTAGCTTCCCAAAGTGCTGGAGGCAAGATGCTTTGGGGCCTCTCTCACCCTTTGGAAACAAGGCAGCCCTTAGGTCCTGGTAGCTCTAGGCCTATGTAGCACAACCAGAACAGAAGTTCTACTTCAGCCAGGTCAGGCCTGCCAAGAAACTGCGTTTCACAGGCCTTTCAAAGAGATGTTCTCTTAGGCTGTAAGAGCACTGGGCAGAGCCAGCTGTTTCTTAGCTTCCCGAAGAGCTGGGAGCAAGATGCTTTGGGTCCACTCTCCGTCTTTGGAAACAAGGCAGCCCTTTGGGCCTGGCAGCTCTAGGGCAATGGAGCACACCCAGAGCAGAAGTTCTACTTCAGCCAGATCAGGCCTGCCAGGAAACTGCGTTTCACAGGCCTTGGTAAGAGATGTTCCCGGTAGGCTGTAAGAGCACTGGGCAGAGCCAGTTGTTTCTTACCTTCCTGAAAAGCTGGAAGCAAGATGCTTGGGACCCCTCTGCCCGTTTGGGAACAAGGCAGCCTTTTGGGTCGGGAAGCTCTAGGCCAATGGAGCACACGCAGAGCAGGAGTTCTACTTCAGCCTGATCAGGCCTGCAAAGAAACAGCGTTTGACAGGCCTTGGTAAGAGATGTTCCCGGTAGGTGTAAGAGCACTGGGCAGAGCCAGTTGTTTCTTAGCTTCGCAAAGACCGGGAAGCAAGATGCTTTGGGCCTCTCTGCCCCTTGGAAACAGGGCAGCACTTTGGGCCTGGCAGCTCTAGGGCAGTGGAGCACACCCAGAGCCGGAGTTCTACTTCAGCCAGATGAGGCCTGCCAAGAAACTGCGTTTCACAGGCCTTTCAAAGACATGTTCCCGGTAGGCTGTAAGAGCACGGGCCAGAGCGAGTTGGTTCTTAGCTTCCCAGAGAGCTGGAAGCAAGATGCTTTGGGGCCTCTCTGCCCCTTTGGAAACAAGGCAGCACCTTGGGCCTGGCAGCTCTAGGGCAATGGAGCACACCCAGAGCAGAAGTTCTACTTCAGCCAAATCAGGCCTGCCAGGAAACGGCGTTTCACAGGCCTTGGTAAGAGATGTTCCCGGTAGGCTGTAAGAGCACTGGGCAACGCCAGATGTTTCTTAGCTTCCCGAAGAGCTGGAAGCAAGAAGCTTTGGTGCCACTCTCTCACTTTGGACTCAAGGCAGCCCTTTGGGGCAGGTAGCTCTAGGCCAGTGGAGCACACCCAGAGCAGAAGTTCTACTTGGGCCAGTTCAGGCCACCAACAAACTGCGTTTCACAGGCCTTGGTAAGAGATGTTCCCGGTAGGCTGTAAGAGCACTGGGCAACGCCAGATGTTTCTTAGCTTCCCGAAGAGCTGGAAGCAAGATGCTTTGGGGCCTCTCATCCCCTTTGCAAACAAGGCGGCCCTATGGGCCAGGCAGCTCTAGGCCAATGGAGCACACCCAGAGCAGAAGTTCTACTTCGGCCAGTTCAGGCCACCAACAAACTGCGTTTCACAGGCCTTGGTAAGAGATGTTCCCGGTAGGCTGTAAGAGCACTGGGCAACGCCAGATGTTTCTTAGCTTCCCGAAGAGCTGGAAGCAAGATGCTTTGGGGCCTCTCATCCCCTTTGCAAACAAGGCCGACCTTTGGGCCAGGCAGCTCTAGGCCAATGGAGCACACCCAGAGCAGAAGTTCTACCTCAGCCAGATAAGGCCTGCCAAGAAACTGCGTTTCAAAGGCTTTGGTAAGAGATGTTCCCGGTACTCTGTTAGAGCACTGGGCAGAGCCATTTGTTTCTTAGCTTCCCAAAGAGCTGGAAGCAAGATGCTTTGGGGGCTCCCTGCCCCTTTGCCAACAAGGGCGACCTTTGGGCCTTTCAGCTCTAGGCCAATGGAGCACACCCAGAGCAGAAGTCCTACTTCAGCCAGATCAGGCCTGCCAAGGAACTGCGTTTCAGAGGCCTTTGTATGTGACGTTCCCGGTAGGCTGTGCTAGCACGGTGCAGAGCCAGTTGTTTCCTTGTTTCCCAAACAGCTGGAAGCAAGACGCTTTGGGGCCTCTCTGCCCCTTTGGAAACAAGGCAGCACGTTGGGTCTGGCAGCTCTAGGGCAATGGAGCACAACCAGAGCCGAAGTTCTACTTCTTCCAGATCAGGCCTGCCTAGACAGTGCGTTTCCCAGGCCTTGATAAGAGATGTTCTGTTAGGCTATAAGAGCACTGGGCACAGCCAGTTGTTTCTTAGCTTCCCAAGAGGTGGAAGCAAGATGCTTTGGGGCCTCTCTCCCCCTTTGGAAACAAGGCAGCCCTTTGGGCCTTTCAGCTCTAGGGCAATGGAGCACACCCAGAGCAGAAGTTCTACCTCAGCCAGATCAGGCCTGCCAAGAAACTGCTTTTCACAGGCCTTCGTAAGAGGTGTTCCCGGAAGGCTGTAAGAGTACCTGGCAGAGCGACTTGTTTCTTAGCTTCAAAAACAGCTGGAAGCAACATGATTTGGGGCCTCTCTCCCCCTTTGGAAACAAAGCAGCCTTTGTGCCTGGCAGCTCTAGGCCAAAGTAGCACACCCAGAGCACAAGTTCTACCTCAGCCAGATCAGGCCTTCCAAGAAACTGCGTCTCACAGGCCTTTCTCTGTCACGTTCCCGGAGGCTGTGAGAGCACTGTGCAGAGCCAGTTGTTTCTTAGCTTCCCAAAGATTTGGAAGCAAGATGCTTTGGGGACTCTCAGCCCCTTTGGAAACAAGGCGGCCCTTTGGGCCTGGCAGCTCTAGGCCAAAGTAGCACGCCCAGAGCAGGAGTTCTACTTCAGCCAGATCAGGCCTGCCAAGAAACTGCGTTTCACAGGCCTTGGTAAGAGATGTTCCCGGTAGGCTGTGAGAGCACTGTGGAGAGCCAGTTGCTTTAGCTTCCCACAGAGCTGGAAGCAAGATGCCTTGGGGCCTCTCTCTCCCTTTGGACACAAGGCAGCCGTTTGGGCCTGGCAGCTCTAGGCCAATGGAGCACACCCACAGCAGAAGTTCTACTTCAGGCAGATCAGTCCTGCCCAGAAACTGCGTTTCACAGCCCTTGGTAAGAGATGTTCACGGTAGGCTGTGAGAGCACTGGGCAGAACCAGTTGTTTTTTAGCTTCCCAAAGTGCTGGAGGCAAGATGCTTTGGGGCCTCTCTCACCCTTTGGAAACAAGGCAGCCCTTAGGTCCTGGTAGCTCTAGGCCTATGTAGCACAAACAGAACAGAAGTTCTACTTCAGCCAGGTCAGGCCTGCCAAGAAACTGCGTTTCACAGGCCTTTCAAAGAGATGTTCTCTTAGGCTGTAAGAGCACTGGGCAGAGCCAGCTGTTTCTTAGCTTCCCGAAGAGCTGGGAGCAAGATGCTTTGGGTCCACTCTCCGTCTTTGGAAACAAGGCAGCCCTTTGGGCCTGGCAGCTCTAGGGCAATGGAGCACACCCAGAGCAGAAGTTCTACTTCAGCCAGATCAGGCCTGCCAGGAAACTGCGTTTCACAGGCCTTGGTAAGAGATGTTCCCGGTAGGCTGTAAGAGCACTGGGCAGAGCCAGTTGTTTCTTACCTTCCTGAAAAGCTGGAAGCAAGATGCTTGGGACCCCTCTGCCCGTTTGGGAACAAGGCAGCCTTTTGGGTCGGGAAGCTCTAGGCCAATGGAGCACACGCAGAGCAGGAGTTCTACTTCAGCCTGATCAGGCCTGCAAAGAAACAGCGTTTGACAGGCCTTGGTAAGAGATGTTCCCGGTAGGTGTAAGAGCACTGGGCAGAGCCAGTTGTTTCTTAGCTTCGCAAAGACCGGGAAGCAAGATGCTTTGGGCCTCTCTGCCCCTTGGAAACAGGGCAGCACTTTGGGCCTGGCAGCTCTAGGGCAGTGGAGCACACCCAGAGCCGGAGTTCTACTTCAGCCAGATGAGGCCTGCCAAGAAACTGCGTTTCACAGGCCTTTCAAAGACATGTTCCCGGTAGGCTGTAAGAGCACGGGGCAGAGCGAGTTGGTTCTTAGCTTCCCAGAGAGCTGGAAGCAAGATGCTTTGGGGCCTCTCTGCCCCTTTGGAAACAAGGCAGCACCTTGGGCCTGGCAGCTCTAGGGCAATGGAGCACACCCAGAGCAGAAGTTCTACTTCAGCCAAATCAGGCCTGCCAGGAAACGGCGTTTCACAGGCCTTGGTAAGAGATGTTCCCGGTAGGCTGTAAGAGCACTGGGCAACGCCAGATGTTTCTTAGCTTCCCGAAGAGCTGGAAGCAAGAAGCTTTGGTGCCACTCTCTCACTTTGGACTCAAGGCAGCCCTTTGGGGCAGGTAGCTCTAGGCCAGTGGAGCACACCCAGAGCAGAAGTTCTACTTGGGCCAGTTCAGGCCACCAACAAACTGCGTTTCACAGGCCTTGGTAAGAGATGTTCCCGGTAGGCTGTAAGAGCACTGGGCAACGCCAGATGTTTCTTAGCTTCCCGAAGAGCTGGAAGCAAGATGCTTTGGGGCCTCTCATCCCCTTTGCAAACAAGGCGGCCCTATGGGCCAGGCAGCTCTAGGCCAATGGAGCACACCCAGAGCAGAAGTTCTACTTCGGCCAGTTCAGGCCACCAACAAACTGCGTTTCACAGGCCTTGGTAAGAGATGTTCCCGGTAGGCTGTAAGAGCACTGGGCAACGCCAGATGTTTCTTAGCTTCCCGAAGAGCTGGAAGCAAGATGCTTTGGGGCCTCTCATCCCCTTTGCAAACAAGGCCGACCTTTGGGCCAGGCAGCTCTAGGCCAATGGAGCACACCCAGAGCAGAAGTTCTACCTCAGCCAGATAAGGCCTGCCAAGAAACTGCGTTTCAAAGGCTTTGGTAAGAGATGTTCCCGGTACTCTGTTAGAGCACTGGGCAGAGCCATTTGTTTCTTAGCTTCCCAAAGAGCTGGAAGCAAGATGCTTTGGGGGCTCCCTGCCCCTTTGCCAACAAGGGCGACCTTTGGGCCTTTCAGCTCTAGGCCAATGGAGCACACCCAGAGCAGAAGTCCTACTTCAGCCAGATCAGGCCTGCCAAGGAACTGCGTTTCAGAGGCCTTTGTATGTGACGTTCCCGGTAGGCTGTGAGAGCACGGTGCAGAGCCAGTTGTTTCCTTGTTTCCCAAACAGCTGGAAGCAAGACGCTTTGGGGCCTCTCTGCCCCTTTGGAAACAAGGCAGCACGTTGGGTCTGGCAGCTCTAGGGCAATGGAGCACAACCAGAGCCGAAGTTCTACTTCTTCCAGATCAGGCCTGCCTAGACAGTGCGTTTCCCAGGCCTTGATAAGAGATGTTCTGTTAGGCTATAAGAGCACTGGGCACAGCCAGTTGTTTCTTAGCTTCCCAAGAGGTGGAAGCAAGATGCTTTGGGGCCTCTCTCCCCCTTTGGAAACAAGGCAGCCCTTTGGGCCTTTCAGCTCGAGGGCAATGGAGCACACCCAGAGCAGAAGTTCTACCTCAGCCAGATCAGGCCTGCCAAGAGACTGCTTTTCACAGGCCTTCGTAAGAGGTGTTCCCGGAAGGCTGTAAGAGTACCTGGCAGAGCGAGTTGTTTCTTAGCTTCAAAAACAGCTGGAAGCAACATGATTTCGGGCCTCTCTCCCCCTTTGGAAACAAAGCAGCCTTTGTGCCTGGCAGCTCTAGGCCAAAGTAGCACACCCAGAGCACAAGTTCTACCTCAGCCAGATAAGGCCTGTCAAGAAGCTGCGTTTCACAGGCCTTTGTATGTGACGTTCCCGGTTGGCTTTGAGAGCACTGTGCAGAGCCAGTTGTTTTAGCTTCCCAGAGAGCAGGAAGCAAGATGCTTTGGGGCCTCTCTCACACTTTGGAAATAAAGGCAGCCCTTTGGGCCTGGCAGCCCTAGGCCAATGGAGTACACCCAGAGCAGAAGTTCTACCTCAGCCAGATCAGGCCTTCCAAGAAACTGCGTCTCACAGGCCTTTCTCTGTCACGTTGCCGGTAGGCTGTGAGAGCACTGTGCAGAGCCAGTTGTTTCTTAGCTTCCCAAAGATTTGGAAGCAAGATGCTTTGGGGACTCTCAGCCCCTTTGGAAACAAGGCGGCCCTTTGGGCCGGGCAGCTCTAGGCCAAAGTAGCACGCCCAGAGCAGGAGTTCTACTTCAGCCAGATCAGGCCTGCCAAGAAACTGCGTTTCACAGGCCTTGGTAAGAGATGTTCCCAGTAGGCTGTGAGAGCACTGTGGAGAGCCAGTTGCTTTAGCTTCCCACAGAGCTGGAAGCAAGATGCCTTGGGGCCTCTCTCTCCCTTTGGACACAAGGCAGCCGTTTGGGCCTGGCAGCTCTAGGCCAATGGAGCACACCCACAGCAGAAGTTCTACTTCAGGCAGATCAGTCCTGCCCAGAAACTGCGTTTCACAGCCCTTGGTAAGAGATGTTCACGGTAGGCTGTGAGAGCACTGGGCAGAACCAGTTGTTTTTTAGCTTCCCAAAGTGCTGGAGGCAAGATGCTTTGGGGCCTCTCTCACCCTTTGGAAACAAGGCAGCCCTTAGGTCCTGGTAGCTCTAGGCCTATGTAGCACAACCAGAACAGAAGTTCTACTTCAGCCAGGTCAGGCCTGCCAAGAAACTGCGTTTCACAGGCCTTTCAAAGAGATGTTCTCTTAGGCTGTAAGAGCACTGGGCAGAGCCAGCTGTTTCTTAGCTTCCCGAAGAGCTGGGAGCAAGATGCTTTGGGTCCACTCTCCGTCTTTGGAAACAAGGCAGCCCTTTGGGCCTGGCAGCTCTAGGGCAATGGAGCACACCCAGAGCAGAAGTTCTACTTCAGCCAGATCAGGCCTGCCAGGAAACTGCGTTTCACAGGCCTTGGTAAGAGATGTTCCCGGTAGGCTGTAAGAGCACTGGGCAGAGCCAGTTGTTTCTTACCTTCCTGAAAAGCTGGAAGCAAGATGCTTGGGACCCCTCTGCCCGTTTGGGAACAAGGCAGCCTTTTGGGTCGGGAAGCTCTAGGCCAATGGAGCACACGCAGAGCAGGAGTTCTACTTCAGCCTGATCAGGCCTGCAAAGAAACAGCGTTTGACAGGCCTTGGTAAGAGATGTTCGCGGTAGGTGTAAGAGCACTGGGCAGAGCCAGTTGTTTCTTAGCTTCGCAAAGACCGGGAAGCAAGATGCTTTGGGCCTCTCTGCCCCTTGGAAACAGGGCAGCACTTTGGGCCTGGCAGCTCTAGGGCAATGGAGCACACCCAGAGCCGGAGTTCTACTTCAGCCAGATGAGGCCTGCCAAGAAACTGCGTTTCACAGGCCTTTCAAAGACATGTTCCCAGTAGGCTGTAAGAGCACGGGGCAGAGCGAGTTGGTTCTTAGCTTCCCAGAGAGCTGGAAGCAAGATGCTTTGGGGCCTCTCTGCCCCTTTGGAAACAAGGCAGCACCTTGGGCCTGGCAGCTCTAGGGCAATGGAGCACACCCAGAGCAGAAGTTCTACTTCAGCCAAATCAGGCCTGCCAGGAAACGGCGTTTCACAGGCCTTGGTAAGAGATGTTCCCGGTAGGCTGTAAGAGCACTGGGCAACGCCAGATGTTTCTTAGCTTCCCGAAGAGCTGGAAGCAAGAAGCTTTGGTGCCACTCTCTCACTTTGGACTCAAGGCAGCCCTTTGGGGCAGGTAGCTCTAGGCCAGTGGAGCACACCCAGAGCAGAAGTTCTACTTGGGCCAGTTCAGGCCACCAACAAACTGCGTTTCACAGGCCTTGGTAAGAGATGTTCCCGGTAGGCTGTAAGAGCACTGGGCAACGCCAGATGTTTCTTAGCTTCCCGAAGAGCTGGAAGCAAGATGCTTTGGGGCCTCTCATCCCCTTTGCAAACAAGGCGGCCCTATGGGCCAGGCAGCTCTAGGCCAATGGAGCACACCCAGAGCAGAAGTTCTACTTCGGCCAGTTCAGGCCACCAACAAACTGCGTTTCACAGGCCTTGGTAAGAGATGTTCCCGGTAGGCTGTAAGAGCACTGGGCAACGCCAGATGTTTCTTAGCTTCCCGAAGAGCTGGAAGCAAGATGCTTTGGGGCCTCTCATCCCCTTTGCAAACAAGGCCGACCTTTGGGCCAGGCAGCTCTAGGCCAATGGAGCACACCCAGAGCAGAAGTTCTACCTCAGCCAGATAAGGCCTGCCAAGAAACTGCGTTTCAAAGGCTTTGGTAAGAGATGTTCCCGGTACTCTGTTAGAGCACTGGGCAGAGCCATTTGTTTCTTAGCTTCCCAAAGAGCTGGAAGCAAGATGCTTTGGGGGCTCCCTGCCCCTTTGCCAACAAGGGCGACCTTTGGGCCTTTCAGCTCTAGGCCAATGGAGCACACCCAGAGCAGAAGTCCTACTTCAGCCAGATCAGGCCTGCCAAGGAACTGCGTTTCAGAGGCCTTTGTATGTGACGTTCCCGGTAGGCTGTGAGAGCACGGTGCAGAGCCAGTTGTTTCCTTGTTTCCCAAACAGCTGGAAGCAAGACGCTTTGGGGCCTCTCTGCCCCTTTGGAAACAAGGCAGCACGTTGGGTCTGGCAGCTCTAGGGCAATGGAGCACAACCAGAGCCGAAGTTCTACTTCTTCCAGATCAGGCCTGCCTAGACAGTGCGTTTCACAGGCCTTGATAAGAGATGTTCTCTTAGGCTATAAGAGCACTGGGCACAGCCAGTTGTTTCTTAGCTTCCCAAGAGGTGGAAGCAAGATGCTTTGGGGCCTCTCTCCCCCCCTTTGGAAACAAGGCAGCCCTTTGGGCCTTTCAGCTCTAGGGCAATGGAGCACACCCAGAGCAGAAGTTCTACCTCAGCCAGATCAGGCCTGCCAAGAAACTGCTTTTCACTGGCCTTCGTAAGAGGTGTTCCCGGAAGGCTGTAAGAGTACCTGGCAGAGCGAGTTGTTTCTTAGCTTCAAAAACAGCTGGAAGCAACATGATTTGGGGCCTCTCTCCCCCTTTGGAAACAAAGCAGCCTTTGTGCCTGGCAGCTCTAGGCCAAAGGAGCACACCCAGAGCACAAGTTCTACCTCAGCCAGATAAGGCCTGTCAAGAAGCTGCGTTTCACAGGCCTTTGTATGTGACGTTCCCGGTTGGCTTTGAGAGCACTGTGCAGAGCCAGTTGTTTTAGCTTCCCAGAGAGCAGGAAGCAAGATGCTTTGGGGCCTCTCTCACACTTTGGAAATAAAGGCAGCCCTTTGGGCCTGGCAGCCCTAGGCCAATGGAGTACACCCAGAGCAGAAGTTCTACCTCAGCCAGATCAGGCCTTCCAAGAAACTGCGTCTCACAGGCCTTTCTCTGTCACGTTGCCGGTAGGCTGTGAGAGCACTGTGCAGAGCCAGTTGTTTCTTAGCTTCCCAAAGATTTGGAAGCAAGATGCTTTGGGGACTCTCAGCCCCTTTGGAAACAAGGCGGCCCTTTGGGCCGGGCAGCTCTAGGCCAAAGTAGCACGCCCAGAGCAGGAGTTCTACTTCAGCCAGATCAGGCCTGCCAAGAAACTGCGTTTCACAGGCCTTGGTAAGAGATGTTCCCAGTAGGCTGTGAGAGCACTGTGGAGAGCCAGTTGCTTTAGCTTCCCACAGAGCTGGAAGCAAGATGCCTTGGGGCCTCTCTCTCCCTTTGGACACAAGGCAGCCGTTTGGGCCTGGCAGCTCTAGGCCAATGGAGCACACCCACAGCAGAAGTTCTACTTCAGGCAGATCAGTCCTGCCCAGAAACTGCGTTTCACAGCCCTTGGTAAGAGATGTTCACGGTAGGCTGTGAGAGCACTGGGCAGAACCAGTTGTTTTTTAGCTTCCCAAAGTGCTGGAGGCAAGATGCTTTGGGGCCTCTCTCACCCTTTGGAAACAAGGCAGCCCTTAGGTCCTGGTAGCTCTAGGCCTATGTAGCACAACCAGAACAGAAGTTCTACTTCAGCCAGGTCAGGCCTGCCAAGAAACTGCGTTTCACAGGCCTTTCAAAGAGATGTTCTCTTAGGCTGTAAGAGCACTGGGCAGAGCCAGCTGTTTCTTAGCTTCCCGAAGAGCTGGGAGCAAGATGCTTTGGGTCCACTCTCCGTCTTTGGAAACAAGGCAGCCCTTTGGGCCTGGCAGCTCTAGGGCAATGGAGCACACCCAGAGCAGAAGTTCTACTTCAGCCAGATCAGGCCTGCCAGGAAACTGCGTTTCACAGGCCTTGGTAAGAGATTTTCCCGGTAGGCTGTAAGAGCACTGGGCAGAGCCAGTTGTTTCTTACCTTCCTGAAAAGCTGGAAGCAAGATGCTTGGGACCCCTCTGCCCGTTTGGGAACAAGGCAGCCTTTTGGGTCGGGAAGCTCTAGGCCAATGGAGCACACGCAGAGCAGGAGTTCTACTTCAGCCTGATCAGGCCTGCAAAGAAACAGCGTTTGACAGGCCTTGGTAAGAGATGTTCGCGGTAGGTGTAAGAGCACTGGGCAGAGCCAGTTGTTTCTTAGCTTCGCAAAGACCGGGAAGCAAGATGCTTTGGGCCTCTCTGCCCCTTGGAAACAGGGCAGCACTTTGGGCCTGGCAGCTCTAGGGCAATGGAGCACACCCAGAGCCGGAGTTCTACTTCAGCCAGATGAGGCCTGCCAAGAAACTGCGTTTCACAGGCCTTTCAAAGACATGTTCCCAGTAGGCTGTAAGAGCACGGGGCAGAGCGAGTTGGTTCTTAGCTTCCCAGAGAGCTGGAAGCAAGATGCTTTGGGGCCTCTCTGCCCCTTTGGAAACAAGGCAGCACCTTGGGCCTGGCAGCTCTAGGGCAATGGAGCACACCCAGAGCAGAAGTTCTACTTCAGCCAAATCAGGCCTGCCAGGAAACGGCGTTTCACAGGCCTTGGTAAGAGATGTTCCCGGTAGGCTGTAAGAGCACTGGGCAACGCCAGATGTTTCTTAGCTTCCCGAAGAGCTGGAAGCAAGAAGCTTTGGTGCCACTCTCTCACTTTGGACTCAAGGCAGCCCTTTGGGGCAGGTAGCTCTAGGCCAGTGGAGCACACCCAGAGCAGAAGTTCTACTTGGGCCAGTTCAGGCCACCAACAAACTGCGTTTCACAGGCCTTGGTAAGAGATGTTCCCGGTAGGCTGTAAGAGCACTGGGCAACGCCAGATGTTTCTTAGCTTCCCGAAGAGCTGGAAGCAAGATGCTTTGGGGCCTCTCATCCCCTTTGCAAACAAGGCGGCCCTATGGGCCAGGCAGCTCTAGGCCAATGGAGCACACCCAGAGCAGAAGTTCTACTTCGGCCAGTTCAGGCCACCAACAAACTGCGTTTCACAGGCCTTGGTAAGAGATGTTCCCGGTAGGCTGTAAGAGCACTGGGCAACGCCAGATGTTTCTTAGCTTCCCGAAGAGCTGGAAGCAAGATGCTTTGGGGCCTCTCATCCCCTTTGCAAACAAGGCCGACCTTTGGGCCAGGCAGCTCTAGGCCAATGGAGCACACCCAGAGCAGAAGTTCTACCTCAGCCAGATAAGGCCTGCCAAGAAACTGCGTTTCAAAGGCTTTGGTAAGAGATGTTCCCGGTACTCTGTTAGAGCACTGGGCAGAGCCATTTGTTTCTTAGCTTCCCAAAGAGCTGGAAGCAAGATGCTTTGGGGGCTCCCTGCCCCTTTGCCAACAAGGGCGACCTTTGGGCCTTTCAGCTCTAGGCCAATGGAGCACACCCAGAGCAGAAGTCCTACTTCAGCCAGATCAGGCCTGCCAAGGAACTGCGTTTCAGAGGCCTTTGTATGTGACGTTCCCGGTAGGCTGTGAGAGCACGGTGCAGAGCCAGTTGTTTCCTTGTTTCCCAAACAGCTGGAAGCAAGACGCTTTGGGGCCTCTCTGCCCCTTTGGAAACAAGGCAGCACGTTGGGTCTGGCAGCTCTAGGGCAATGGAGCACAACCAGAGCCGAAGTTCTACTTCTTCCAGATCAGGCCTGCCTAGACAGTGCGTTTCCCAGGCCTTGATAAGAGATGTTCTCTTAGGCTATAAGAGCACTGGGCACAGCCAGTTGTTTCTTAGCTTCCCAAGAGGTGGAAGCAAGATGCTTTGGGGCCTCTCTCCCCCTTTGGAAACAAGGCAGCCCTTTGGGCCTTTCAGCTCTAGGGCAATGGAGCACACCCAGAGCAGAAGTTCTACCTCAGCCAGATCAGGCCTGCCAAGAGACTGCTTTTCACAGGCCTTCGTAAGAGGTGTTCCCGGAAGGCTGTAAGAGTACCTGGCAGAGCGAGTTGTTTCTTAGCTTCAAAAACAGCTGGAAGCAACATGATTTCGGGCCTCTCTCCCCCTTTGGAAACAAAGCAGCCTTTGTGCCTGGCAGCTCTAGGCCAAAGGAGCACACCCAGAGCACAAGTTCTACCTCAGCCAGATAAGGCCTGTCAAGAAGCTGCGTTTCACAGGCCTTTGTATGTGACGTTCCCGGTTGGCTTTGAGAGCACTGTGCAGAGCCAGTTGTTTTAGCTTCCCAGAGAGCAGGAAGCAAGATGCTTTGGGGCCTCTCTCACACTTTGGAAATAAAGGCAGCCCTTTGGGCCTGGCAGCCCTAGGCCAATGGAGTACACCCAGAGCAGAAGTTCTACCTCAGCCAGATCAGGCCTTCCAAGAAACTGCGTCTCACAGGCCTTTCTCTGTCACGTTGCCGGTAGGCTGTGAGAGCACTGTGCAGAGCCAGTTGTTTCTTAGCTTCCCAAAGATTTGGAAGCAAGATGCTTTGGGGACTCTCAGCCCCTTTGGAAACAAGGCGGCCCTTTGGGCCGGGCAGCTCTAGGCCAAAGTAGCACGCCCAGAGCAGGAGTTCTACTTCAGCCAGATCAGGCCTGCCAAGAAACTGCGTTTCACAGGCCTTGGTAAGAGATGTTCCCAGTAGGCTGTGAGAGCACTGTGGAGAGCCAGTTGCTTTAGCTTCCCACAGAGCTGGAAGCAAGATGCCTTGGGGCCTCTCTCTCCCTTTGGACACAAGGCAGCCGTTTGGGCCTGGCAGCTCTAGGCCAATGGAGCACACCCACAGCAGAAGTTCTACTTCAGGCAGATCAGTCCTGCCCAGAAACTGCGTTTCACAGCCCTTGGTAAGAGATGTTCACGGTAGGCTGTGAGAGCACTGGGCAGAACCAGTTGTTTTTTAGCTTCCCAAAGTGCTGGAGGCAAGATGCTTTGGGGCCTCTCTCACCCTTTGGAAACAAGGCAGCCCTTAGGTCCTGGTAGCTCTAGGCCTATGTAGCACAACCAGAACAGAAGTTCTACTTCAGCCAGGTCAGGCCTGCCAAGAAACTGCGTTTCACAGGCCTTTCAAAGAGATGTTCTCTTAGGCTGTAAGAGCACTGGGCAGAGCCAGCTGTTTCTTAGCTTCCCGAAGAGCTGGGAGCAAGATGCTTTGGGTCCACTCTCCGTCTTTGGAAACAAGGCAGCCCTTTGGGCCTGGCAGCTCTAGGGCAATGGAGCACACCCAGAGCAGAAGTTCTACTTCAGCCAGATCAGGCCTGCCAGGAAACTGCGTTTCACAGGCCTTGGTAAGAGATGTTCCCGGTAGGCTGTAAGAGCACTGGGCAGAGCCAGTTGTTTCTTACCTTCCTGAAAAGCTGGAAGCAAGATGCTTGGGACCCCTCTGCCCGTTTGGGAACAAGGCAGCCTTTTGGGTCGGGAAGCTCTAGGCCAATGGAG
Source organism: Equus asinus (assembly GCF_041296235.1). Classification (NCBI taxonomy): domain Eukaryota; kingdom Metazoa; phylum Chordata; class Mammalia; order Perissodactyla; family Equidae; genus Equus; species Equus asinus. The sequence goes on from NW_027225523.1 coordinate 4,809,700, forward strand.
CACACGCAGAGCAGGAGTTCTACTTCAGCCTGATCAGGCCTGCAAAGAAACAGCGTTTGACAGGCCTTGGTAAGAGATGTTCGCGGTAGGTGTAAGAGCACTGGGCAGAGCCAGTTGTTTCTTAGCTTCGCAAAGACCGGGAAGCAAGATGCTTTGGGCCTCTCTGCCCCTTGGAAACAGGGCAGCACTTTGGGCCTGGCAGCTCTAGGGCAATGGAGCACACCCAGAGCCGGAGTTCTACTTCAGCCAGATGAGGCCTGCCAAGAAACTGCGTTTCACAGGCCTTTCAAAGACATGTTCCCAGTAGGCTGTAAGAGCACGGGGCAGAGCGAGTTGGTTCTTAGCTTCCCAGAGAGCTGGAAGCAAGATGCTTTGGGGCCTCTCTGCCCCTTTGGAAACAAGGCAGCACCTTGGGCCTGGCAGCTCTAGGGCAATGGAGCACACACAGAGCAGAAGTTCTACTTCAGCCAAATCAGGCCTGCCAGGAAACGGCGTTTCACAGGCCTTGGTAAGAGATGTTCCCGGTAGGCTGTAAGAGCACTGGGCAACGCCAGATGTTTCTTAGCTTCCCGAAGAGCTGGAAGCAAGATGCTTTGGGGCCTCTCATCCCCTTTGCAAACAAGGCGGCCCTATGGGCCAGGCAGCTCTAGGCCAATGGAGCACACCCAGAGCAGAAGTTCTACTTCGGCCAGTTCAGGCCACCAACAAACTGCGTTTCACAGGCCTTGGTAAGAGATGTTCCCGGTAGGCTGTAAGAGCACTGGGCAACGCCAGATGTTTCTTAGCTTCCCGAAGAGCTGGAAGCAAGATGCTTTGGGGCCTCTCATCCCCTTTGCAAACAAGGCCGACCTTTGGGCCAGGCAGCTCTAGGCCAATGGAGCACACCCAGAGCAGAAGTTCTACCTCAGCCAGATAAGGCCTGCCAAGAAACTGCGTTTCAAAGGCTTTGGTAAGAGATGTTCCCGGTACTCTGTTAGAGCACTGGGCAGAGCCATTTGTTTCTTAGCTTCCCAAAGAGCTGGAAGCAAGATGCTTTGGGGGCTCCCTGCCCCTTTGCCAACAAGGGCGACCTTTGGGCCTTTCAGCTCTAGGCCAATGGAGCACACCCAGAGCAGAAGTCCTACTTCAGCCAGATCAGGCCTGCCAAGGAACTGCGTTTCAGAGGCCTTTGTATGTGACGTTCCCGGTAGGCTGTGAGAGCACGGTGCAGAGCCAGTTGTTTCCTTGTTTCCCAAACAGCTGGAAGCAAGACGCTTTGGGGCCTCTCTGCCCCTTTGGAAACAAGGCAGCACGTTGGGTCTGGCAGCTCTAGGGCAATGGAGCACAACCAGAGCCGAAGTTCTACTTCTTCCAGATCAGGCCTGCCTAGACAGTGCGTTTCCCAGGCCTTGATAAGAGATGTTCTCTTAGGCTATAAGAGCACTGGGCACAGCCAGTTGTTTCTTAGCTTCCCAAGAGGTGGAAGCAAGATGCTTTGGGGCCTCTCTCCCCCTTTGGAAACAAGGCAGCCCTTTGGGCCTTTCAGCTCTAGGGCAATGGAGCACACCCAGAGCAGAAGTTCTACCTCAGCCAGATCAGGCCTGCCAAGAGACTGCTTTTCACAGGCCTTCGTAAGAGGTGTTCCCGGAAGGCTGTAAGAGTACCTGGCAGAGCGAGTTGTTTCTTAGCTTCAAAAACAGCTGGAAGCAACATGATTTCGGGCCTCTCTCCCCCTTTGGAAACAAAGCAGCCTTTGTGCCTGGCAGCTCTAGGCCAAAGGAGCACACCCAGAGCACAAGTTCTACCTCAGCCAGATAAGGCCTGTCAAGAAGCTGCGTTTCACAGGCCTTTGTATGTGACGTTCCCGGTTGGCTTTGAGAGCACTGTGCAGAGCCAGTTGTTTTAGCTTCCCAGAGAGCAGGAAGCAAGATGCTTTGGGGCCTCTCTCACACTTTGGAAATAAAGGCAGCCCTTTGGGCCTGGCAGCCCTAGGCCAATGGAGTACACCCAGAGCAGAAGTTCTACCTCAGCCAGATCAGGCCTTCCAAGAAACTGCGTCTCACAGGCCTTTCTCTGTCACGTTGCCGGTAGGCTGTGAGAGCACTGTGCAGAGCCAGTTGTTTCTTAGCTTCCCAAAGATTTGGAAGCAAGATGCTTTGGGGACTCTCAGCCCCTTTGGAAACAAGGCGGCCCTTTGGGCCGGGCAGCTCTAGGCCAAAGTAGCACGCCCAGAGCAGGAGTTCTACTTCAGCCAGATCAGGCCTGCCAAGAAACTGCGTTTCACAGGCCTTGGTAAGAGATGTTCCCAGTAGGCTGTGAGAGCACTGTGGAGAGCCAGTTGCTTTAGCTTCCCACAGAGCTGGAAGCAAGATGCCTTGGGGCCTCTCTCTCCCTTTGGACACAAGGCAGCCGTTTGGGCCTGGCAGCTCTAGGCCAATGGAGCACACCCACAGCAGAAGTTCTACTTCAGGCAGATCAGTCCTGCCCAGAAACTGCGTTTCACAGCCCTTGGTAAGAGATGTTCACGGTAGGCTGTGAGAGCACTGGGCAGAACCAGTTGTTTTTTAGCTTCCCAAAGTGCTGGAGGCAAGATGCTTTGGGGCCTCTCTCACCCTTTGGAAACAAGGCAGCCCTTAGGTCCTGGTAGCTCTAGGCCTATGTAGCACAACCAGAACAGAAGTTCTACTTCAGCCAGGTCAGGCCTGCCAAGAAACTGCGTTTCACAGGCCTTTCAAAGAGATGTTCTCTTAGGCTGTAAGAGCACTGGGCAGAGCCAGCTGTTTCTTAGCTTCCCGAAGAGCTGGGAGCAAGATGCTTTGGGTCCACTCTCCGTCTTTGGAAACAAGGCAGCCCTTTGGGCCTGGCAGCTCTAGGGCAATGGAGCACACCCAGAGCAGAAGTTCTACTTCAGCCAGATCAGGCCTGCCAGGAAACTGCGTTTCACAGGCCTTGGTAAGAGATGTTCCCGGTAGGCTGTAAGAGCACTGGGCAGAGCCAGTTGTTTCTTACCTTCCTGAAAAGCTGGAAGCAAGATGCTTGGGACCCCTCTGCCCGTTTGGGAACAAGGCAGCCTTTTGGGTCGGGAAGCTCTAGGCCAATGGAGCACACGCAGAGCAGGAGTTCTACTTCAGCCTGATCAGGCCTGCAAAGAAACAGCGTTTGACAGGCCTTGGTAAGAGATGTTCGCGGTAGGTGTAAGAGCACTGGGCAGAGCCAGTTGTTTCTTAGCTTCGCAAAGACCGGGAAGCAAGATGCTTTGGGCCTCTCTGCCCCTTGGAAACAGGGCAGCACTTTGGGCCTGGCAGCTTAGGGCAATGGAGCACACCCAGAGCCGGAGTTCTACTTCAGCCAGATGAGGCCTGCCAAGAAACTGCGTTTCACAGGCCTTTCAAAGACATGTTCCCAGTAGGCTGTAAGAGCACGGGGCAGAGCGAGTTGGTTCTTAGCTTCCCAGAGAGCTGGAAGCAAGATGCTTTGGGGCCTCTCTGCCCCTTTGGAAACAAGGCAGCACCTTGGGCCTGGCAGCTCTAGGGCAATGGAGCACACACAGAGCAGAAGTTCTACTTCAGCCAAATCAGGCCTGCCAGGAAACGGCGTTTCACAGGCCTTGGTAAGAGATGTTCCCGGTAGGCTGTAAGAGCACTGGGCAACGCCAGATGTTTCTTAGCTTCCCGAAGAGCTGGAAGCAAGATGCTTTGGGGCCTCTCATCCCCTTTGCAAACAAGGCGGCCCTATGGGCCAGGCAGCTCTAGGCCAATGGAGCACACCCAGAGCAGAAGTTCTACTTCGGCCAGTTCAGGCCACCAACAAACTGCGTTTCACAGGCCTTGGTAAGAGATGTTCCCGGTAGGCTGTAAGAGCACTGGGCAACGCCAGATGTTTCTTAGCTTCCCGAAGAGCTGGAAGCAAGATGCTTTGGGGCCTCTCATCCCCTTTGCAAACAAGGCCGACCTTTGGGCCAGGCAGCTCTAGGCCAATGGAGCACACCCAGAGCAGAAGTTCTACCTCAGCCAGATAAGGCCTGCCAAGAAACTGCGTTTCAAAGGCTTTGGTAAGAGATGTTCCCGGTACTCTGTTAGAGCACTGGGCAGAGCCATTTGTTTCTTAGCTTCCCAAAGAGCTGGAAGCAAGATGCTTTGGGGGCTCCCTGCCCCTTTGCCAACAAGGGCGACCTTTGGGCCTTTCAGCTCTAGGCCAATGGAGCACACCCAGAGCAGAAGTCCTACTTCAGCCAGATCAGGCCTGCCAAGGAACTGCGTTTCAGAGGCCTTTGTATGTGACGTTCCCGGTAGGCTGTGAGAGCACGGTGCAGAGCCAGTTGTTTCCTTGTTTCCCAAACAGCTGGAAGCAAGACGCTTTGGGGCCTCTCTGCCCCTTTGGAAACAAGGCAGCACGTTGGGTCTGGCAGCTCTAGGGCAATGGAGCACAACCAGAGCCGAAGTTCTACTTCTTCCAGATCAGGCCTGCCTAGACAGTGCGTTTCCCAGGCCTTGATAAGAGATGTTCTCTTAGGCTATAAGAGCACTGGGCACAGCCAGTTGTTTCTTAGCTTCCCAAGAGGTGGAAGCAAGATGCTTTGGGGCCTCTCTCCCCCTTTGGAAACAAGGCAGCCCTTTGGGCCTTTCAGCTCTAGGGCAATGGAGCACACCCAGAGCAGAAGTTCTACCTCAGCCAGATCAGGCCTGCCAAGAGACTGCTTTTCACAGGCCTTCGTAAGAGGTGTTCCCGGAAGGCTGTAAGAGTACCTGGCAGAGCGAGTTGTTTCTTAGCTTCAAAAACAGCTGGAAGCAACATGATTTCGGGCCTCTCTCCCCCTTTGGAAACAAAGCAGCCTTTGTGCCTGGCAGCTCTAGGCCAAAGGAGCACACCCAGAGCACAAGTTCTACCTCAGCCAGATAAGGCCTGTCAAGAAGCTGCGTTTCACAGGCCTTTGTATGTGACGTTCCCGGTTGGCTTTGAGAGCACTGTGCAGAGCCAGTTGTTTTAGCTTCCCAGAGAGCAGGAAGCAAGATGCTTTGGGGCCTCTCTCACACTTTGGAAATAAAGGCAGCCCTTTGGGCCTGGCAGCCCTAGGCCAATGGAGTACACCCAGAGCAGAAGTTCTACCTCAGCCAGATCAGGCCTTCCAAGAAACTGCGTCTCACAGGCCTTTCTCTGTCACGTTGCCGGTAGGCTGTGAGAGCACTGTGCAGAGCCAGTTGTTTCTTAGCTTCCCAAAGATTTGGAAGCAAGATGCTTTGGGGACTCTCAGCCCCTTTGGAAACAAGGCGGCCCTTTGGGCCGGGCAGCTCTAGGCCAAAGTAGCACGCCCAGAGCAGGAGTTCTACTTCAGCCAGATCAGGCCTGCCAAGAAACTGCGTTTCACAGGCCTTGGTAAGAGATGTTCCCGGTAGGCTGTGAGAGCACTGTGGAGAGCCAGTTGCTTTAGCTTCCCACAGAGCTGGAAGCAAGATGCCTTGGGGCCTCTCTCTCCCTTTGGACACAAGGCAGCCGTTTGGGCCTGGCAGCTCTAGGCCAATGGAGCACACCCACAGCAGAAGTTCTACTTCAGGCAGATCAGTCCTGCCCAGAAACTGCGTTTCACAGCCCTTGGTAAGAGATGTTCACGGTAGGCTGTGAGAGCACTGGGCAGAACCAGTTGTTTTTTAGCTTCCCAAAGTGCTGGAGGCAAGATGCTTTGGGGCCTCTCTCACCCTTTGGAAACAAGGCAGCCCTTAGGTCCTGGTAGCTCTAGGCCTATGTAGCACAACCAGAACAGAAGTTCTACTTCAGCCAGGTCAGGCCTGCCAAGAAACTGCGTTTCACAGGCCTTTCAAAGAGATGTTCTCTTAGGCTGTAAGAGCACTGGGCAGAGCCAGCTGTTTCTTAGCTTCCCGAAGAGCTGGGAGCAAGATGCTTTGGGTCCACTCTCCGTCTTTGGAAACAAGGCAGCCCTTTGGGCCTGGCAGCTCTAGGGCAATGGAGCACACCCAGAGCAGAAGTTCTACTTCAGCCAGATCAGGCCTGCCAGGAAACTGCGTTTCACAGGCCTTGGTAAGAGATGTTCCCGGTAGGCTGTAAGAGCACTGGGCAGAGCCAGTTGTTTCTTACCTTCCTGAAAAGCTGGAAGCAAGATGCTTGGGACCCCTCTGCCCGTTTGGGAACAAGGCAGCCTTTTGGGTCGGGAAGCTCTAGGCCAATGGAGCACACGCAGAGCAGGAGTTCTACTTCAGCCTGATCAGGCCTGCAAAGAAACAGCGTTTGACAGGCCTTGGTAAGAGATGTTCGCGGTAGGTGTAAGAGCACTGGGCAGAGCCAGTTGTTTCTTAGCTTCGCAAAGACCGGGAAGCAAGATGCTTTGGGCCTCTCTGCCCCTTGGAAACAGGGCAGCACTTTGGGCCTGGCAGCTCTAGGGCAATGGAGCACACCCAGAGCCGGAGTTCTACTTCAGCCAGATGAGGCCTGCCAAGAAACTGCGTTTCACAGGCCTTTCAAAGACATGTTCCCAGTAGGCTGTAAGAGCACGGGGCAGAGCGAGTTGGTTCTTAGCTTCCCAGAGAGCTGGAAGCAAGATGCTTTGGGGCCTCTCTGCCCCTTTGGAAACAAGGCAGCACCTTGGGCCTGGCAGCTCTAGGGCAATGGAGCACACACAGAGCAGAAGTTCTACTTCAGCCAAATCAGGCCTGCCAGGAAACGGCGTTTCACAGGCCTTGGTAAGAGATGTTCCCGGTAGGCTGTAAGAGCACTGGGCAACGCCAGATGTTTCTTAGCTTCCCGAAGAGCTGGAAGCAAGATGCTTTGGGGCCTCTCATCCCCTTTGCAAACAAGGCGGCCCTATGGGCCAGGCAGCTCTAGGCCAATGGAGCACACCCAGAGCAGAAGTTCTACTTCGGCCAGTTCAGGCCACCAACAAACTGCGTTTCACAGGCCTTGGTAAGAGATGTTCCCGGTAGGCTGTAAGAGCACTGGGCAACGCCAGATGTTTCTTAGCTTCCCGAAGAGCTGGAAGCAAGATGCTTTGGGGCCTCTCATCCCCTTTGCAAACAAGGCCGACCTTTGGGCCAGGCAGCTCTAGGCCAATGGAGCACACCCAGAGCAGAAGTTCTACCTCAGCCAGATAAGGCCTGCCAAGAAACTGCGTTTCAAAGGCTTTGGTAAGAGATGTTCCCGGTACTCTGTTAGAGCACTGGGCAGAGCCATTTGTTTCTTAGCTTCCCAAAGAGCTGGAAGCAAGATGCTTTGGGGGCTCCCTGCCCCTTTGCCAACAAGGGCGACCTTTGGGCCTTTCAGCTCTAGGCCAATGGAGCACACCCAGAGCAGAAGTCCTACTTCAGCCAGATCAGGCCTGCCAAGGAACTGCGTTTCAGAGGCCTTTGTATGTGACGTTCCCGGTAGGCTGTGAGAGCACGGTGCAGAGCCAGTTGTTTCCTTGTTTCCCAAACAGCTGGAAGCAAGACGCTTTGGGGCCTCTCTGCCCCTTTGGAAACAAGGCAGCACGTTGGGTCTGGCAGCTCTAGGGCAATGGAGCACAACCAGAGCCGAAGTTCTACTTCTTCCAGATCAGGCCTGCCTAGACAGTGCGTTTCCCAGGCCTTGATAAGAGATGTTCTCTTAGGCTATAAGAGCACTGGGCACAGCCAGTTGTTTCTTAGCTTCCCAAGAGGTGGAAGCAAGATGCTTTGGGGCCTCTCTCCCCCTTTGGAAACAAGGCAGCCCTTTGGGCCTTTCAGCTCTAGGGCAATGGAGCACACCCAGAGCAGAAGTTCTACCTCAGCCAGATCAGGCCTGCCAAGAGACTGCTTTTCACAGGCCTTCGTAAGAGGTGTTCCCGGAAGGCTGTAAGAGTACCTGGCAGAGCGAGTTGTTTCTTAGCTTCAAAAACAGCTGGAAGCAACATGATTTCGGGCCTCTCTCCCCCTTTGGAAACAAAGCAGCCTTTGTGCCTGGCAGCTCTAGGCCAAAGGAGCACACCCAGAGCACAAGTTCTACCTCAGCCAGATAAGGCCTGTCAAGAAGCTGCGTTTCACAGGCCTTTGTATGTGACGTTCCCGGTTGGCTTTGAGAGCACTGTGCAGAGCCAGTTGTTTTAGCTTCCCAGAGAGCAGGAAGCAAGATGCTTTGGGGCCTCTCTCACACTTTGGAAATAAAGGCAGCCCTTTGGGCCTGGCAGCCCTAGGCCAATGGAGTACACCCAGAGCAGAAGTTCTACCTCAGCCAGATCAGGCCTTCCAAGAAACTGCGTCTCACAGGCCTTTCTCTGTCACGTTGCCGGTAGGCTGTGAGAGCACTGTGCAGAGCCAGTTGTTTCTTAGCTTCCCAAAGATTTGGAAGCAAGATGCTTTGGGGACTCTCAGCCCCTTTGGAAACAAGGCGGCCCTTTGGGCCGGGCAGCTCTAGGCCAAAGTAGCACGCCCAGAGCAGGAGTTCTACTTCAGCCAGATCAGGCCTGCCAAGAAACTGCGTTTCACAGGCCTTGGTAAGAGATGTTCCCGGTAGGCTGTGAGAGCACTGTGGAGAGCCAGTTGCTTTAGCTTCCCACAGAGCTGGAAGCAAGATGCCTTGGGGCCTCTCTCTCCCTTTGGACACAAGGCAGCCGTTTGGGCCTGGCAGCTCTAGGCCAATGGAGCACACCCACAGCAGAAGTTCTACTTCAGGCAGATCAGTCCTGCCCAGAAACTGCGTTTCACAGCCCTTGGTAAGAGATGTTCACGGTAGGCTGTGAGAGCACTGGGCAGAACCAGTTGTTTTTTAGCTTCCCAAAGTGCTGGAGGCAAGATGCTTTGGGGCCTCTCTCACCCTTTGGAAACAAGGCAGCCCTTAGGTCCTGGTAGCTCTAGGCCTATGTAGCACAACCAGAACAGAAGTTCTACTTCAGCCAGGTCAGGCCTGCCAAGAAACTGCGTTTCACAGGCCTTTCAAAGAGATGTTCTCTTAGGCTGTAAGAGCACTGGGCAGAGCCAGCTGTTTCTTAGCTTCCCGAAGAGCTGGGAGCAAGATGCTTTGGGTCCACTCTCCGTCTTTGGAAACAAGGCAGCCCTTTGGGCCTGGCAGCTCTAGGGCAATGGAGCACACCCAGAGCAGAAGTTCTACTTCAGCCAGATCAGGCCTGCCAGGAAACTGCGTTTCACAGGCCTTGGTAAGAGATGTTCCCGGTAGGCTGTAAGAGCACTGGGCAGAGCCAGTTGTTTCTTACCTTCCTGAAAAGCTGGAAGCAAGATGCTTGGGACCCCTCTGCCCGTTTGGGAACAAGGCAGCCTTTTGGGTCGGGAAGCTCTAGGCCAATGGAGCACACGCAGAGCAGGAGTTCTACTTCAGCCTGATCAGGCCTGCAAAGAAACAGCGTTTGACAGGCCTTGGTAAGTGATGTTCGCGGTAGGTGTAAGAGCACTGGGCAGAGCCAGTTGTTTCTTAGCTTCGCAAAGACCGGGAAGCAAGATGCTTTGGGCCTCTCTGCCCCTTGGAAACAGGGCAGCACTTTGGGCCTGGCAGCTCTAGGGCAATGGAGCACACCCAGAGCCGGAGTTCTACTTCAGCCAGATGAGGCCTGCCAAGAAACTGCGTTTCACAGGCCTTTCAAAGACATGTTCCCAGTAGGCTGTAAGAGCACGGGGCAGAGCGAGTTGGTTCTTAGCTTCCCAGAGAGCTGGAAGCAAGATGCTTTGGGGCCTCTCTGCCCCTTTGGAAACAAGGCAGCACCTTGGGCCTGGCAGCTCTAGGGCAATGGAGCACACACAGAGCAGAAGTTCTACTTCAGCCAAATCAGGCCTGCCAGGAAACGGCGTTTCACAGGCCTTGGTAAGAGATGTTCCCGGTAGGCTGTAAGAGCACTGGGCAACGCCAGATGTTTCTTAGCTTCCCGAAGAGCTGGAAGCAAGATGCTTTGGGGCCTCTCATCCCCTTTGCAAACAAGGCGGCCCTATGGGCCAGGCAGCTCTAGGCCAATGGAGCACACCCAGAGCAGAAGTTCTACTTCGGCCAGTTCAGGCCACCAACAAACTGCGTTTCACAGGCCTTGGTAAGAGATGTTCCCGGTAGGCTGTAAGAGCACTGGGCAACGCCAGATGTTTCTTAGCTTCCCGAAGAGCTGGAAGCAAGATGCTTTGGGGCCTCTCATCCCCTTTGCAAACAAGGCCGACCTTTGGGCCAGGCAGCTCTAGGCCAATGGAGCACACCCAGAGCAGAAGTTCTACCTCAGCCAGATAAGGCCTGCCAAGAAACTGCGTTTCAAAGGCTTTGGTAAGAGATGTTCCCGGTACTCTGTTAGAGCACTGGGCAGAGCCATTTGTTTCTTAGCTTCCCAAAGAGCTGGAAGCAAGATGCTTTGGGGGCTCCCTGCCCCTTTGCCAACAAGGGCGACCTTTGGGCCTTTCAGCTCTAGGCCAATGGAGCACACCCAGAGCAGAAGTCCTACTTCAGCCAGATCAGGCCTGCCAAGGAACTGCGTTTCAGAGGCCTTTGTATGTGACGTTCCCGGTAGGCTGTGAGAGCACGGTGCAGAGCCAGTTGTTTCCTTGTTTCCCAAACAGCTGGAAGCAAGACGCTTTGGGGCCTCTCTGCCCCTTTGGAAACAAGGCAGCACGTTGGGTCTGGCAGCTCTAGGGCAATGGAGCACAACCAGAGCCGAAGTTCTACTTCTTCCAGATCAGGCCTGCCTAGACAGTGCGTTTCCCAGGCCTTGATAAGAGATGTTCTCTTAGGCTATAAGAGCACTGGGCACAGCCAGTTGTTTCTTAGCTTCCCAAGAGGTGGAAGCAAGATGCTTTGGGGCCTCTCTCCCCCTTTGGAAACAAGGCAGCCCTTTGGGCCTTTCAGCTCTAGGGCAATGGAGCACACCCAGAGCAGAAGTTCTACCTCAGCCAGATCAGGCCTGCCAAGAAACTGCTTTACACAGGCCTTCGTAAGAGGTGTTCCCGGAAGGCTGTAAGAGTACCTGGCAGAGCGAGTTGTTTCTTAGCTTCAAAAACAGCTGGAAGCAACATGATTTGGGGCCTCTCTCCCCCTTTGGAAACAAAGCAGCCTTTGTGCCTGGCAGCTCTAGGCCAAAGTAGCACACCCAGAGCACAAGTTCTACCTCAGCCAGATAAGGCCTGTCAAGAAGCTGCGTTTCACAGGCCTTTGTATGTGACGTTCCCGGTTGGCTTTGAGAGCACTGTGCAGAGCCAGTTGTTTTAGCTTCCCAGAGAGCAGGAAGCAAGATGCTTTGGGGCCTCTCTCACACTTTGGAAATAAAGGCAGCCCTTTGGGCCTGGCAGCCCTAGGCCAATGGAGTACACCCAGAGCAGAAGTTCTACCTCAGCCAGATCAGGCCTTCCAAGAAACTGCGTCTCACAGGCCTTTCTCTGTCACGTTGCCGGTAGGCTGTGAGAGCACTGTGCAGAGCCAGTTGTTTCTTAGCTTCCCAAAGATTTGGAAGCAAGATGCTTTGGGGACTCTCAGCCCCTTTGGAAACAAGGCGGCCCTTTGGGCCGGGCAGCTCTAGGCCAAAGTAGCACGCCCAGAGCAGGAGTTCTACTTCAGCCAGATCAGGCCTGCCAAGAAACTGCGTTTCACAGGCCTTGGTAAGAGATGTTCCCGGTAGGCTGTGAGAGCACTGTGGAGAGCCAGTTGCTTTAGCTTCCCACAGAGCTGGAAGCAAGATGCCTTGGGGCCTCTCTCTCCCTTTGGACACAAGGCAGCCGTTTGGGCCTGGCAGCTCTAGGCCAATGGAGCACACCCACAGCAGAAGTTCTACTTCAGGCAGATCAGTCCTGCCCAGAAACTGCGTTTCACAGCCCTTGGTAAGAGATGTTCACGGTAGGCTGTGAGAGCACTGGGCAGAACCAGTTGTTTTTTAGCTTCCCAAAGTGCTGGAGGCAAGATGCTTTGGGGCCTCTCTCACCCTTTGGAAACAAGGCAGCCCTTAGGTCCTGGTAGCTCTAGGCCTATGTAGCACAACCAGAACAGAAGTTCTACTTCAGCCAGGTCAGGCCTGCCAAGAAACTGCGTTTCACAGGCCTTTCAAAGAGATGTTCTCTTAGGCTGTAAGAGCACTGGGCAGAGCCAGCTGTTTCTTAGCTTCCCGAAGAGCTGGGAGCAAGATGCTTTGGGTCCACTCTCCGTCTTTGGAAACAAGGCAGCCCTTTGGGCCTGGCAGCTCTAGGGCAATGGAGCACACCCAGAGCAGAAGTTCTACTTCAGCCAGATCAGGCCTGCCAGGAAACTGCGTTTCACAGGCCTTGGTAAGAGATGTTCCCGGTAGGCTGTAAGAGCACTGGGCAGAGACAGTTGTTTCTTACCTTCCTGAAAAGCTGGAAGCAAGATGCTTGGGACCCCTCTGCCCGTTTGGGAACAAGGCAGCCTTTTGGGTCGGGAAGCTCTAGGCCAATGGAGCACACGCAGAGCAGGAGTTCTACTTCAGCCTGATCAGGCCTGCAAAGAAACAGCGTTTGACAGGCCTTGGTAAGAGATGTTCGCGGTAGGTGTAAGAGCACTGGGCAGAGCCAGTTGTTTCTTAGCTTCGCAAAGACCGGGAAGCAAGATGCTTTGGGCCTCTCTGCCCCTTGGAAACAGGGCAGCACTTTGGGCCTGGCAGCTCTAGGGCAATGGAGCACACCCAGAGCCGGAGTTCTACTTCAGCCAGATGAGGCCTGCCAAGAAACTGCGTTTCACAGGCCTTTCAAAGACATGTTCCCAGTAGGCTGTAAGAGCACGGGGCAGAGCGAGTTGGTTCTTAGCTTCCCAGAGAGCTGGAAGCAAGATGCTTTGGGGCCTCTCTGCCCCTTTGGAAACAAGGCAGCACCTTGGGCCTGGCAGCTCTAGGGCAATGGAGCACACCCAGAGCAGAAGTTCTACTTCAGCCAAATCAGGCCTGCCAGGAAACGGCGTTTCACAGGCCTTGGTAAGAGATGTTCCCGGTAGGCTGTAAGAGCACTGGGCAACGCCAGATGTTTCTTAGCTTCCCGAAGAGCTGGAAGCAAGATGCTTTGGGGCCTCTCATCCCCTTTGCAAACAAGGCGGCCCTATGGGCCAGGCAGCTCTAGGCCAATGGAGCACACCCAGAGCAGAAGTTCTACTTGGGCCAGTTCAGGCCACCAACAAACTGCGTTTCACAGGCCTTGGTAAGAGATGTTCCCGGTAGGCTGTAAGAGCACTGGGCAACGCCAGATGTTTCTTAGCTTCCCGAAGAGCTGGAAGCAAGATGCTTTGGGGCCTCTCATCCCCTTTGCAAACAAGGCCGACCTTTGGGCCAGGCAGCTCTAGGCCAATGGAGCACACCCAGAGCAGAAGTTCTACCTCAGCCAGATAAGGCCTGCCAAGAAACTGCATTTCAAAGGCTTTGGTAAGAGATGTTCCCGGTACTCTGTTAGAGCACTGGGCAGAGCCATTTGTTTCTTAGCTTCCCAAAGAGCTGGAAGCAAGATGCTTTGGGGGCTCCCTGCCCCTTTGCCAACAAGGGCGACCTTTGGGCCTTTCAGCTCTAGGCCAATGGAGCACACCCAGAGCAGAAGTCCTACTTCAGCCAGATCAGGCCTGCCAAGGAACTGCGTTTCAGAGGCCTTTGTATGTGACGTTCCCGGTAGGCTGTGAGAGCACGGTGCAGAGCCAGTTGTTTCCTTGTTTCCCAAACAGCTGGAAGCAAGACGCTTTGGGGCCTCTCTGCCCCTTTGGAAACAAGGCAGCACGTTGGGTCTGGCAGCTCTAGGGCAATGGAGCACAACCAGAGCCGAAGTTCTACTTCTTCCAGATCAGGCCTGCCTAGACAGTGCGTTTCCCAGGCCTTGATAAGAGATGTTCTCTTAGGCTATAAGAGCACTGGGCACAGCCAGTTGTTTCTTAGCTTCCCAAGAGGTGGAAGCAAGATGCTTTGGGGCCTCTCTCCCCCTTTGGAAACAAGGCAGCCCTTTGGGCCTTTCAGCTCTAGGGCAATGGAGCACACCCAGAGCAGATGTTCTACCTCAGCCAGATCAGGCCTGCCAAGAAACTGCTTTTCACAGGCCTTCGTAAGAGGTGTTCCCGGAAGGCTGTAAGAGTACCTGGCAGAGCGAGTTGTTTCTTAGCTTCAAAAACAGCTGGAAGCAACATGATTTGGGGCCTCTCTCCCCCTTTGGAAACAAAGCAGCCTTTGTGCCTGGCAGCTCTAGGCCAAAGTAGCACACCCAGAGCACAAGTTCTACCTCAGCCAGATAAGGCCTGTCAAGAAGCTGCGTTTCACAGGCCTTTGTATGTGACGTTCCCGGTTGGCTTTGAGAGCACTGTGCAGAGCCAGTTGTTTTAGCTTCCCAGAGAGCAGGAAGCAAGATGCTTTGGGGCCTCTCTCACACTTTGGCAATAAAGGCAGCCCTTTGGGCCTGGCAGCCCTAGGCCAATGGAGTACACCCAGAGCAGAAGTTCTACCTCAGCCAGATCAGGCCTTCCAAGAAACTGCGTCTCACAGGCCTTTCTCTGTCACGTTGCCGGTAGGCTGTGAGAGCACTGTGCAGAGCCAGTTGTTTCTTAGCTTCCCAAAGATTTGGAAGCAAGATGCTTTGGGGACTCTCAGCCCCTTTGGAAACAAGGCGGCCCTTTGGGCCTGGCAGCTCTAGGCCAAAGTAGCACGCCCAGAGCAGGAGTTCTACTTCAGCCAGATCAGGCCTGCCAGGAAACTGCGTTTCACAGGCCTTGGTAAGAGATGTTCCCGGTAGGCTGTAAGAGCACTGGGCAGAGCCAGTTGTTTCTTACCTTCCTGAAAAGCTGGAAGCAAGATGCTTGGGACCCCTCTGCCCGTTTGGGAACAAGGCAGCCTTTTGGGTCGGGAAGCTCTAGGCCAATGGAGCACACGCAGAGCAGGAGTTCTACTTCAGCCTGATCAGGCCTGCAAAGAAACAGCGTTTGACAGGCCTTGGTAAGAGATGTTCCCGGTAGGTGTAAGAGCACTGGGCAGAGCCAGTTGTTTCTTAGCTTCGCAAAGACCGGGAAGCAAGATGCTTTGGGCCTCTCTGCCCCTTGGAAACAGGGCAGCACTTTGGGCCTGGCAGCTCTAGGGCAATGGAGCACACCCAGAGCCGGAGTTCTACTTCAGCCAGATGAGGCCTGCCAAGAAACTGCGTTTCACAGGCCTTTCAAAGACATGTTCCCAGTAGGCTGTAAGAGCACGGGGCAGAGCGAGTTGGTTCTTAGCTTCCCAGAGAGCTGGAAGCAAGATGCTTTGGGGCCTCTCTGCCCCTTTGGAAACAAGGCAGCACCTTGGGCCTGGCAGCTCTAGGGCAATGGAGCACACCCAGAGCAGAAGTTCTACTTCAGCCAAATCAGGCCTGCCAGGAAACGGCGTTTCACAGGCCTTGGTAAGAGATGTTCCCGGTAGGCTGTAAGAGCACTGGGCAACGCCAGATGTTTCTTAGCTTCCCGAAGAGCTGGAAGCAAGATGCTTTGGGGCCTCTCATCCCCTTTGCAAACAAGGCGGCCCTATGGGCCAGGCAGCTCTAGGCCAATGGAGCACACCCAGAGCAGAAGTTCTACTTCGGCCAGTTCAGGCCACCAACAAACTGCGTTTCACAGGCCTTGGTAAGAGATGTTCCCGGTAGGCTGTAAGAGCACTGGGCAACGCCAGATGTTTCTTAGCTTCCCGAAGAGCTGGAAGCAAGATGCTTTGGGACCTCTCATCCCCTTTGCAAACAAGGCCGACCTTTGGGCCAGGCAGCTCTAGGCCAATGGAGCACACCCAGAGCAGAAGTTCTACCTCAGCCAGATAAGGCCTGCCAAGAAACTGCATTTCAAAGGCTTTGGTAAGAGATGTTCCCGGTACTCTGTTAGAGCACTGGGCAGAGCCATTTGTTTCTTAGCTTCCCAAAGAGCTGGAAGCAAGATGCTTTGGGGGCTCCCTGCCCCTTTGCCAACAAGGGCGACCTTTGGGCCTTTCAGCTCTAGGCCAATGGAGCACACCCAGAGCAGAAGTCCTACTTCAGCCAGATCAGGCCTGCCAAGGAACTGCGTTTCAGAGGCCTTTGTATGTGACGTTCCCGGTAGGCTGTGAGAGCACGGTGCAGAGCCAGTTGTTTCCTTGTTTCCCAAACAGCTGGAAGCAAGACGCTTTGGGGCCTCTCTGCCCCTTTGGAAACAAGGCAGCACGTTGGGTCTGGCAGCTCTAGGGCAATGGAGCACAACCAGAGCCGAAGTTCTACTTCTTCCAGATCAGGCCTGCCTAGACAGTGCGTTTCACAGGCCTTGATAAGAGATGTTCTCTTAGGCTATAAGAGCACTGGGCACAGCCAGTTGTTTCTTAGCTTCCCAAGAGGTGGAAGCAAGATGCTTTGGGGCCTCTCTCCCCCTTTGGAAACAAGGCAGCCCTTTGGGCCTTTCAGCTCTAGGGCAATGGAGCACACCCAGAGCAGAAGTTCTACCTCAGCCAGATCAGGCCTGCCAAGAAACTGCTTTACACAGGCCTTCGTAAGAGGTGTTTCCGGAAGGCTGTAAGAGTACCTGGCAGAGCGAGTTGTTTCTTAGCTTCAAAAACAGCTGGAAGCAACATGATTTGGGGCCTCTCTCCCCCTTTGGAAACAAAGCAGCCTTTGTGCCTGGCAGCTCTAGGCCAAAGTAGCACACCCAGAGCACAAGTTCTACCTCAGCCAGATAAGGCCTGTCAAGAAGCTGCGTTTCACAGGCCTTTGTATGTGACGTTCCCGGTTGGCTTTGAGAGCACTGTGCAGAGCCAGTTGTTTTAGCTTCCCAGAGAGCAGGAAGCAAGATGCTTTGGGGCCTCTCTCACACTTTGGAAATAAAGGCAGCCCTTTGGGCCTGGCAGCCCTAGGCCAATGGAGTACACCCAGAGCAGAAGTTCTACCTCAGCCAGATCAGGCCTTCCAAGAAACTGCGTCTCACAGGCCTTTCTCTGTCACGTTGCCGGTAGGCTGTGAGAGCACTGTGCAGAGCCAGTTGTTTCTTAGCTTCCCAAAGATTTGGAAGCAAGATGCTTTGGGGACTCTCAGCCCCTTTGGAAACAAGGCGGCCCTTTGGGCCTGGCAGCTCTAGGCCAAAGTAGCACGCCCAGAGCAGGAGTTCTACTTCAGCCAGATCAGGCCTGCCAAGAAACTGCGTTTCACAGGCCTTGGTAAGAGATGTTCCCGGTAGGCTGTGAGAGCACTGTGGAGAGCCAGTTGCTTTAGCTTCCCACAGAGCTGGAAGCAAGATGCCTTGGGGCCTCTCTCTCCCTTTGGACACAAGGCAGCCGTTTGGGCCTGGCAGCTCTAGGCCAATGGAGCACACCCACAGCAGAAGTTCTACTTCAGGCAGATCAGTCCTGCCCAGAAACTGCGTTTCACAGCCCTTGGTAAGAGATGTTCACGGTAGGCTGTGAGAGCACTGGGCAGAACCAGTTGTTTTTTAGCTTCCCAAAGTGCTGGAGGCAAGATGCTTTGGGGCCTCTCTCACCCTTTGGAAACAAGGCAGCCCTTAGGTCCTGGTAGCTCTAGGCCTATGTAGCACAACCAGAACAGAAGTTCTACTTCAGCCAGGTCAGGCCTGCCAAGAAACTGCGTTTCACAGGCCTTTCAAAGAGATGTTCTCTTAGGCTGTAAGAGCACTGGGCAGAGCCAGCTGTTTCTTAGCTTCCCGAAGAGCTGGGAGCAAGATGCTTTGGGTCCACTCTCCGTCTTTGGAAACAAGGCAGCCCTTTGGGCCTGGCAGCTCTAGGGCAATGGAGCACACCCAGAGCAGAAGTTCTACTTCAGCCAGATCAGGCCTGCCAGGAAACTGCGTTTCACAGGCCTTGGTAAGAGATGTTCCCGGTAGGCTGTAAGAGCACTGGGCAGAGCCAGTTGTTTCTTACCTCCAGAAAAGCTGGAAGCAAGATGCTTGGGACCCCTCTGCCCGCTTGGGAACAAGGCAGCCTTTTGGGTCGGGAAGCTCTAGGCCAATGGAGCACACGCAGAGCAGGAGTTCTACTTCAGCCTGATCAGGCCTGCAAAGAAACAGCGTTTGACAGGCCTTGGTAAGAGATGTTCGCGGTAGGTGTAAGAGCACTGGGCAGAGCCAGTTGTTTCTTAGCTTCGCAAAGACCGGGAAGCAAGGTGCTTTGGGCCTCTCTGCCCCTTGGAAACAGGGCAGCACTTTGGGCCTGGCAGCTCTAGGGCAATGGAGCACACCCAGAGCCGGAGTTCTACTTCAGCCAGATGAGGCCTGCCAAGAAACTGCGTTTCACAGGCCTTTCAAAGACATGTTCCCGGTAGGCTGTAAGAGCACGGGGCAGAGCGAGTTGGTTCTTAGCTTCCCAGAGAGCTGGAAGCAAGATGCTTTGGGGCCTCTCTGCCCCTTTGGAAACAAGGCAGCACCTTGGGCCTGGCAGCTCTAGGGCAATGGAGCACACCCAGAGCAGAAGTTCTACTTCAGCCAAATCAGGCCTGCCAGGAAACGGCGTTTCACAGGCCTTGGTAAGAGATGTTCCCGGTAGGCTGTAAGAGCACTGGGCAACGCCAGATGTTTCTTAGCTTCCCGAAGAGCTGGAAGCAAGAAGCTTTGGTGCCACTCTCTCACTTTGGACTCAAGGCAGCCCTTTGGGGCAGGTAGCTCTAGGCCAGTGGAGCACACCCAGAGCAGAAGTTCTACTTGGGCCAGTTCAGGCCACCAACAAACTGCGTTTCACAGGCCTTGGTAAGAGATGTTCCCGGTAGGCTGTAAGAGCACTGGGCAACGCCAGATGTTTCTTAGCTTCCCGAAGAGCTGGAAGCAAGATGCTTTGGGGCCTCTCATCCCCTTTGCAAACAAGGCGGCCCTATGGGCCAGGCAGCTCTAGGCCAATGGAGCACACCCAGAGCAGAAGTTCTACTTCGGCCAGTTCAGGCCACCAACAAACTGCGTTTCACAGGCCTTGGTAAGAGATGTTCCCGGTAGTCTGTAAGAGCACTGGGCAACGCCAGATGTTTCTTAGCTTCCCGAAGAGCTGGAATCAAGATGCTTTGGGGCCTCTCATCCCCTTTGCAAACAAGGCCGACCTTTGGGCCAGGCAGCTCTAGGCCAATGGAGCACACCCAGAGCAGAAGTTCTACCTCAGCCAGATAAGGCCTGCCAAGAAACTGCGTTTCAAAGGCTTTGGTAAGAGATGTTCCTGGTACTCTGTTAGAGCACTGGGCAGAGCCATTTGTTTCTTAGCTTCCCAAAGAGCTGGAAGCAAGATGCTTTGGGGGCTCCCTGCCCCTTTGCCAACAAGGGCGACCTTTGGGCCTTTCAGCTCTAGGCCAATGGAGCACACCCAGAGCAGAAGTCCTACTTCAGCCAGATCAGGCCTGCCAAGGAACTGCGTTTCAGAGGCCTTTGTATGTGACGTTCCCGGTAGGCTGTGACAGCACAGTGCAGAGCCAGTTGTTTCCTTGTTTCCCAAACAGCTGGAAGCAAGACGCTTTGGGGCCTCTCTGCCCCTTTGGAAACAAGGCAGCACGTTGGGTCTGGCAGCTCTAGGGCAATGGAGCACAACCAGAGCCAAAGTTCTACTTCTTCCAGATCAGGCCTGCCTAGACAGTGCGTTTCCCAGGCCTTGATAAGAGATGTTCTCTTAGGCTATAAGAGCACTGGGCACAGCCAGTTGTTTCTTAGCTTCCCAAGAGGTGGAAGCAAGATGCTTTGGGGCCTCTCTCCCCCTTTGGAAACAAGGCAGCCCTTTGGGCCTTTCAGCTCTAGGGCAATGGAGCACACCCAGAGCAGAAGTTCTACCTCAGCCAGATCAGGCCTGCCAAGAAACTGCTTTTCACAGGCCTTCGTAAGAGGTGTTCCCGGAAGGCTGTAAGAGTACCTGGCAGAGCGAGTTGTTTCTTAGCTTCAAAAACAGCTGGAAGCAACATGATTTGGGGCCTCTCTCCCCCTTTGCAAACAAAGCAGCCTTTGTGCCTGGCAGCTCTAGGCCAAAGGAGCACACCCAGAGCACAAGTTCTACCTCAGCCAGATAAGGCCTGTCAAGAAGCTGCGTTTCACAGGCCTTTGTATGTGACGTTCCCGGTTGGCTTTGAGAGCACTGTGCAGAGCCAGTTGTTTTAGCTTCCCAGAGAGCAGGAAGCAAGATGCTTTGGGGCCTCTCTCACACTTTGGAAATAAAGGCAGCCCTTTGGGCCTGGCAGCCCTAGGCCAATGGAGTACACCCAGAGCAGAAGTTCTACCTCAGCCAGATCAGGCCTTCCAAGAAACTGCGTCTCACAGGCCTTTCTCTGTCACGTTGCCGGTAGGCTGTGAGAGCACTGTGCAGAGCCAGTTGTTTCTTAGCTTCCCAAAGATTTGGAAGCAAGATGCTTTGGGGACTCTCAGCCCCTTTGGAAACAAGGCGGCCCTTTGGGCCTGGCAGCTCTAGGCCAAAGTAGCACGCCCAGAGCAGGAGTTCTACTTCAGCCAGATCAGGCCTGCCAAGAAACTGCGTTTCACAGGCCTTGGTAAGAGATGTTCCCGGTAGGCTGTGAGAGCACTGTGGAGAGCCAGTTGCTTTAGCTTCCCACAGAGCTGGAAGCAAGATGCCTTGGGGCCTCTCTCTCCCTTTGGACACAAGGCAGCCGTTTGGGCCTGGCAGCTCTAGGCCAATGGAGCACACCCACAGCAGAAGTTCTACTTCAGGCAGATCAGTCCTGCCCAGAAACTGCGTTTCACAGCCCTTGGTAAGAGATGTTCACGGTAGGCTGTGAGAGCACTGGGCAGAACCAGTTGTTTTTTAGCTTCCCAAAGTGCTGGAGGCAAGATGCTTTGGGGCCTCTCTCACCCTTTGGAAACAAGGCAGCCCTTAGGTCCTGGTAGCTCTAGGCCTATGTAGCACAACCAGAACAGAAGTTCTACTTCAGCCAGGTCAGGCCTGCCAAGAAACTGCGTTTCACAGGCCTTTGAAAGAGATGTTCTCTTAGGCTGTAAGAGCACTGGGCAGAGCCAGCTGTTTCTTAGCTTCCCGAAGAGCTGGGAGCAAGATGCTTTGGGTCCACTCTCCGTCTTTGGAAACAAGGCAGCCCTTTGGGCCTGGCAGCTCTAGGGCAATGGAGCACACCCAGAGCAGAAGTTCTACTTCAGCCAGATCAGGCCTGCCAGGAAACTGCGTTTCACAGGCCTTGGTAAGAGATGTTCCCGGTAGGCTGTAAGAGCACTGGGCAGAGCCAGTTGTTTCTTACCTTCCTGAAAAGCTGGAAGCAAGATGCTTGGGACCCCTCTGCCCGTTTGGGAACAAGGCAGCCTTTTGGGTCGGGAAGCTCTAGGCCAATGGAGCACACGCAGAGCAGGAGTTCTACTTCAGCCTGATCAGGCCTGCAAAGAAACAGCGTTTGACAGGCCTTGGTAAGAGATGTTCCCGGTAGGTGTAAGAGCACTGGGCAGAGCCAGTTGTTTCTTAGCTTCGCAAAGACCGGGAAGCAAGGTGCTTTGGGCCTCTCTGCCCCTTGGAAACAGGGCAGCACTTTGGGCCTGGCAGCTCTAGGGCAGTGGAGCACACCCAGAGCCGGAGTTCTACTTCAGCCAGATGAGGCCTGCCAAGAAACTGCGTTTCACAGGCCTTTCAAAGACATGTTCCCGGTAGGCTGTAAGAGCACGGGGCAGAGCGAGTTGGTTCTTAGCTTCCCAGAGAGCTGGAAGCAAGATGCTTTGGGGCCTCTCTGCCCCTTTGGAAACAAGGCAGCACCTTGGGCCTGGCAGCTCTAGGGCAATGGAGCACACCCAGAGCAGAAGTTCTACTTCAGCCAAATCAGGCCTGCCAGGAAACGGCGTTTCACAGGCCTTGGTAAGAGATGTTCCCGGTAGGCTGTAAGAGCACTGGGCAACGCCAGATGTTTCTTAGATTCCCGAAGAGCTGGAAGCAAGAAGCTTTGGTGCCACTCTCTCACTTTGGACTCAAGGCAGCCCTTTGGGGCAGGTAGCTCTAGGCCAGTGGAGCACACCCAGAGCAGAAGTTCTACTTGGGCCAGTTCAGGCCACCAACAAACTGCGTTTCACAGGCCTTGGTAAGAGATGTTCCCGGTAGGCTGTAAGAGCACTGGGCAACGCCAGATGTTTCTTAGCTTCCCGAAGAGCTGGAAGCAAGATGCTTTGGGGCCTCTCATCCCCTTTGCAAACAAGGCGGCCCTATGGGCCAGGCAGCTCTAGGCCAATGGAGCACACCCAGAGCAGAAGTTCTACTTCGGCCAGTTCAGGCCACCAACAAACTGCGTTTCACAGGCCTTGGTAAGAGATGTTCCCGGTAGGCTGTAAGAGCACTGGGCAACGCCAGATGTTTCTTAGCTTCCCGAAGAGCTGGAAGCAAGATGCTTTGGGGCCTCTCATCCCCTTTGCAAACAAGGCCGACCTTTGGGCCAGGCAGCTCTAGGCCAATGGAGCACACCCAGAGCAGAAGTTCTACCTCAGCCAGATAAGGCCTGCCAAGAAACTGCGTTTCAAAGGCTTTGGTAAGAGATGTTCCCGGTACTCTGTTAGAGCACTGGGCAGAGCCATTTGTTTCTTAGCTTCCCAAAGAGCTGGAAGCAAGATGCTTTGGGGGCTCCCTGCCCCTTTGCCAACAAGGGCGACCTTTGGGCCTTTCAGCTCTAGGCCAATGGAGCACACCCAGAGCAGAAGTCCTACTTCAGCCAGATCAGGCCTGCCAAGGAACTGCGTTTCAGAGGCCTTTGTATGTGACGTTCCCGGTAGGCTGTGAGAGCACGGTGCAGAGCCAGTTGTTTCCTTGTTTCCCAAACAGCTGGAAGCAAGACGCTTTGGGGCCTCTCTGCCCCTTTGGAAACAAGGCAGCACGTTGGGTCTGGCAGCTCTAGGGCAATGGAGCACAACCAGAGCCAAAGTTCTACTTCTTCCAGATCAGGCCTGCCTAGACAGTGCGTTTCCCAGGCCTTGATAAGAGATGTTCTCTTAGGCTATAAGAGCACTGGGCACAGCCAGTTGTTTCTTAGCTTCCCAAGAGGTGGAAGCAAGATGCTTTGGGGCCTCTCTCCCCCTTTGGAAACAAGGCAGCCCTTTGGGCCTTTCAGCTCTAGGGCAATGGAGCACACCCAGAGCAGAAGTTCTACCTCAGCCAGATCAGGCCTGCCAAGAAACTGCTTTTCACAGGCCTTCGTAAGAGGTGTTCCCGGAAGGCTGTAAGAGTACCTGGCAGAGCGAGTTGTTTCTTAGCTTCAAAAACAGCTGGAAGCAACATGATTTGGGGCCTCTCTCCCCCTTTGCAAACAAAGCAGCCTTTGTGCCTGGCAGCTCTAGGCCAAAGGAGCACACCCAGAGCACAAGTTCTACCTCAGCCAGATAAGGCCTGTCAAGAAGCTGCGTTTCACAGGCCTTTGTATGTGACGTTCCCGGTTGGCTTTGAGAGCACTGTGCAGAGCCAGTTGTTTTAGCTTCCCAGAGAGCAGGAAGCAAGATGCTTTGGGGCCTCTCTCACACTTTGGAAATAAAGGCAGCCCTTTGGGCCTGGCAGCCCTAGGCCAATGGAGTACACCCAGAGCAGAAGTTCTACCTCAGCCAGATCAGGCCTTCCAAGAAACTGCGTCTCACAGGCCTTTCTCTGTCACGTTGCCGGTAGGCTGTGAGAGCACTGTGCAGAGCCAGTTGTTTCTTAGCTTCCCAAAGATTTGGAAGCAAGATGCTTTGGGGACTCTCAGCCCCTTTGGAAACAAGGCGGCCCTTTGGGCCTGGCAGCTCTAGGCCAAAGTAGCACGCCCAGAGCAGGAGTTCTACTTCAGCCAGATCAGGCCTGCCAAGAAACTGCGTTTCACAGGCCTTGGTAAGAGATGTTCCCGGTAGGCTGTGAGAGCACTGTGGAGAGCCAGTTGCTTTAGCTTCCCACAGAGCTGGAAGCAAGATGCCTTGGGGCCTCTCTCTCCCTTTGGACACAAGGCAGCCGTTTGGGCCTGGCAGCTCTAGGCCAATGGAGCACACCCACAGCAGAAGTTCTACTTCAGGCAGATCAGTCCTGCCCAGAAACTGCGTTTCACAGCCCTTGGTAAGAGATGTTCACGGTAGGCTGTGAGAGCACTGGGCAGAACCAGTTGTTTTTTAGCTTCCCAAAGTGCTGGAGGCAAGATGCTTTGGGGCCTCTCTCACCCTTTGGAAACAAGGCAGCCCTTAGGTCCTGGTAGCTCTAGGCCTATGTAGCACAACCAGAACAGAAGTTCTACTTCAGCCAGGTCAGGCCTGCCAAGAAACTGCGTTTCACAGGCCTTTCAAAGAGATGTTCTCTTAGGCTGTAAGAGCACTGGGCAGAGCCAGCTGTTTCTTAGCTTCCCGAAGAGCTGGGAGCAAGATGCTTTGGGTCCACTCTCCGTCTTTGGAAACAAGGCAGCCCTTTGGGCCTGGCAGCTCTAGGGCAATGGAGCACACCCAGAGCAGAAGTTCTACTTCAGCCAGATCAGGCCTGCCAGGAAACTGCGTTTCACAGGCCTTGGTAAGAGATGTTCCCGGTAGGCTGTAAGAGCACTGGGCAGAGCCAGTTGTTTCTTACCTTCCTGAAAAGCTGGAAGCAAGATGCTTGGGACCCCTCTGCCCGTTTGGGAACAAGGCAGCCTTTTGGGTCGGGAAGCTCTAGGCCAATGGAGCACACGCAGAGCAGGAGTTCTACTTCAGCCTGATCAGGCCTGCAAAGAAACAGCGTTTGACAGGCCTTGGTAAGAGATGTTCGCGGTAGGTGTAAGAGCACTGGGCAGAGCCAGTTGTTTCTTAGCTTCGCAAAGACCGGGAAGCAAGATGCTTTGGGCCTCTCTGCCCCTTGGAAACAGGGCAGCACTTTGGGCCTGGCAGCTCTAGGGCAATGGAGCACACCCAGAGCCGGAGTTCTACTTCAGCCAGATGAGGCCTCCCAAGAAACTGCGTTTCACAGGCCTTTCAAAGACATGTTCCCAGTAGGCTGTAAGAGCACGGGGCAGAGCGAGTTGGTTCTTAGCTTCCCAGAGAGCTGGAAGCAAGATGCTTTGGGGCCTCTCTGCCCCTTTGGAAACAAGGCAGCACCTTGGGCCTGGCAGCTCTAGGGCAATGGAGCACACCCAGAGCAGAAGTTCTACTTCAGCCAAATCAGGCCTGCCAGGAAACGGCGTTTCACAGGCCTTGGTAAGAGATGTTCCCGGTAGGCTGTAAGAGCACTGGGCAACGCCAGATGTTTCTTAGCTTCCCGAAGAGCTGGAAGCAAGATGCTTTGGGGCCTCTCATCCCCTTTGCAAACAAGGCGGCCCTATGGGCCAGGCAGCTCTAGGCCAATGGAGCACACCCAGAGCAGAAGTTCTACTTCGGCCAGTTCAGGCCACCAACAAACTGCGTTTCACAGGCCTTGGTAAGAGATGTTCCCGGTAGGCTGTAAGAGCACTGGTCAACGCCAGATGTTTCTTAGCTTCCCGAAGAGCTGGAAGCAAGATGCTTTGGGGCCTCTCATCCCCTTTGCAAACAAGGCCGACCTTTGGGCCAGGCAGCTCTAGGCCAATGGAGCACACCCAGAGCAGAAGTTCTACCTCAGCCAGATAAGGCCTGCCAAGAAACTGCGTTTCAAAGGCTTTGGTAAGAGATGTTCCCGGTACTCTGTTAGAGCACTGGGCAGAGCCATTTGTTTCTTAGCTTCCCAAAGAGCTGGAAGCAAGATGCTTTGGGGGCTCCCTGCCCCTTTGCCAACAAGGGCGACCTTTGGGCCTTTCAGCTCTAGGCCAATGGAGCACACCCAGAGCAGAAGTCCTACTTCAGCCAGATCAGGCCTGCCAAGGAACTGCGTTTCAGAGGCCTTTGTATGTGACGTTCCCGGTAGGCTGTGAGAGCACGGTGCAGAGCCAGTTGTTTCCTTGTTTCCCAAACAGCTGGAAGCAAGACGCTTTGGGGCCTCTCTGCCCCTTTGGAAACAAGGCAGCACGTTGGGTCTGGCAGCTCTAGGGCAATGGAGCACAACCAGAGCCGAAGTTCTACTTCTTCCAGATCAGGCCTGCCTAGACAGTGCGTTTCCCAGGCCTTGATAAGAGATGTTCTCTTAGGCTATAAGAGCACTGGGCACAGCCAGTTGTTTCTTAGCTTCCCAAGAGGTGGAAGCAAGATGCTTTGGGGCCTCTCTCCCCCTTTGGAAACAAGGCAGCCCTTTGGGCCTTTCAGCTCTAGGGCAATGGAGCACACCCAGAGCAGAAGTTCTACCTCAGCCAGATCAGGCCTGCCAAGAAACTGCTTTTCACAGGCCTTCGTAAGAGGTGTTCCCGGAAGGCTGTAAGAGTACCTGGCAGAGCGAGTTGTTTCTTAGCTTCAAAAACAGCTGGAAGCAACATGATTTGGGGCCTCTCTCCCCCTTTGCAAACAAAGCAGCCTTTGTGCCTGGCAGCTCTAGGCCAAAGGAGCACACCCAGAGCACAAGTTCTACCTCAGCCAGATAAGGCCTGTCAAGAAGCTGCGTTTCACAGGCCTTTGTATGTGACGTTCCCGGTTGGCTTTGAGAGCACTGTGCAGAGCCAGTTGTTTTAGCTTCCCAGAGAGCAGGAAGCAAGATGCTTTGGGGCCTCTCTCACACTTTGGAAATAAAGGCAGCCCTTTGGGCCTGGCAGCCCTAGGCCAATGGAGTACACCCAGAGCAGAAGTTCTACCTCAGCCAGATCAGGCCTTCCAAGAAACTGCGTCTCACAGGCCTTTCTCTGTCACGTTGCCGGTAGGCTGTGAGAGCACTGTGCAGAGCCAGTTGTTTCTTAGCTTCCCAAAGATTTGGAAGCAAGATGCTTTGGGGACTCTCAGCCCCTTTGGAAACAAGGCGGCCCTTTGGGCCTGGCAGCTCTAGGCCAAAGTAGCACGCCCAGAGCAGGAGTTCTACTTCAGCCAGATCAGGCCTGCCAAGAAACTGCGTTTCACAGGCCTTTGTAAGAGATGTTCCCGGTAGGCTGTGAGAGCACTGTGGAGAGCCAGTTGCTTTAGCTTCCCACAGAGCTGGAAGCAAGATGCCTTGGGGCCTCTCTCTCCCTTTGGACACAAGGCAGCCGTTTGGGCCTGGCAGCTCTAGGCCAATGGAGCACACCCACAGCAGAAGTTCTACTTCAGGCAGATCAGTCCTGCCCAGAAACTGCGTTTCACAGCCCTTGGTAAGAGATGTTCACGGTAGGCTGTGAGAGCACTGGGCAGAACCAGTTGTTTTTTAGCTTCCCAAAGTGCTGGAGGCAAGATGCTTTGGGGCCTCTCTCACCCTTTGGAAACAAGGCAGCCCTTAGGTCCTGGTAGCTCTAGGCCTATGTAGCACAACCAGAACAGAAGTTCTACTTCAGCCAGGTCAGGCCTGCCAAGAAACTGCGTTTCACAGGCCTTTCAAAGAGATGTTCTCTTAGGCTGTAAGAGCACTGGGCAGAGCCAGCTGTTTCTTAGCTTCCCGAAGAGCTGGGAGCAAGATGCTTTGGGTCCACTCTCCGTCTTTGGAAACAAGGCAGCCCTTTGGGCCTGGCAGCTCTAGGGCAATGGAGCACACCCAGAGCAGAAGTTCTACTTCAGCCAGATCAGGCCTGCCAGGAAACTGCGTTTCACAGGCCTTGGTAAGAGATGTTCCCGGTAGGCTGTAAGAGCACTGGGCAGAGCCAGTTGTTTCTTACCTTCCTGAAAAGCTGGAAGCAAGATGCTTGGGACCCCTCTGCCCGTTTGGGAACAAGGCAGCCTTTTGGGTCGGGAAGCTCTAGGCCAATGGAGCACACGCAGAGCAGGAGTTCTACTTCAGCCTGATCAGGCCTGCAAAGAAACAGCGTTTGACAGGCCTTGGTAAGAGATGTTCGCGGTAGGTGTAAGAGCACTGGGCAGAGCCAGTTGTTTCTTAGCTTCGCAAAGACCGGGAAGCAAGATGCTTTGGGCCTCTCTGCCCCTTGGAAACAGGGCAGCACTTTGGGCCTGGCAGCTCTAGGGCAATGGAGCACACCCAGAGCCGGAGTTCTACTTCAGCCAGATGAGGCCTCCCAAGAAACTGCGTTTCACAGGCCTTTCAAAGACATGTTCCCAGTAGGCTGTAAGAGCACGGGGCAGAGCGAGTTGGTTCTTAGCTTCCCAGAGAGCTGGAAGCAAGATGCTTTGGGGCCTCTCTGCCCCTTTGGAAACAAGGCAGCACCTTGGGCCTGGCAGCTCTAGGGCAATGGAGCACACCCAGAGCAGAAGTTCTACTTCAGCCAAATCAGGCCTGCCAGGAAACGGCGTTTCACAGGCCTTGGTAAGAGATGTTCCCGGTAGGCTGTAAGAGCACTGGGCAACGCCAGATGTTTCTTAGCTTCCCGAAGAGCTGGAAGCAAGATGCTTTGGGGCCTCTCATCCCCTTTGCAAACAAGGCGGCCCTATGGGCCAGGCAGCTCTAGGCCAATGGAGCACACCCAGAGCAGAAGTTCTACTTCGGCCAGTTCAGGCCACCAACAAACTGCGTTTCACAGGCCTTGGTAAGAGATGTTCCCGGTAGGCTGTAAGAGCACTGGGCAACGCCAGATGTTTCTTAGCTTCCCGAAGAGCTGGAAGCAAGATGCTTTGGGGCCTCTCATCCCCTTTGCAAACAAGGCCGACCTTTGGGCCAGGCAGCTCTAGGCCAATGGAGCACACCCAGAGCAGAAGTTCTACCTCAGCCAGATAAGGCCTGCCAAGAAACTGCGTTTCAAAGGCTTTGGTAAGAGATGTTCCCGGTACTCTGTTAGAGCACTGGGCAGAGCCATTTGTTTCTTAGCTTCCCAAAGAGCTGGAAGCAAGATGCTTTGGGGGCTCCCTGCCCCTTTGCCAACAAGGGCGACCTTTGGGCCTTTCAGCTCTAGGCCAATGGAGCACACCCAGAGCAGAAGTCCTACTTCAGCCAGATCAGGCCTGCCAAGGAACTGCGTTTCAGAGGCCTTTGTATGTGACGTTCCCGGTAGGCTGTGAGAGCACGGTGCAGAGCCAGTTGTTTCCTTGTTTCCCAAACAGCTGGAAGCAAGACGCTTTGGGGCCTCTCTGCCCCTTTGGAAACAAGGCAGCACGTTGGGTCTGGCAGCTCTAGGGCAATGGAGCACAACCAGAGCCGAAGTTCTACTTCTTCCAGATCAGGCCTGCCTAGACAGTGCGTTTCCCAGGCCTTGATAAGAGATGTTCTCTTAGGCTATAAGAGCACTGGGCACAGCCAGTTGTTTCTTAGCTTCCCAAGAGGTGGAAGCAAGATGCTTTGGGGCCTCTCTCCCCCCCTTTGGAAACAAGGCAGCCCTTTGGGCCTTTCAGCTCTAGGGCAATGGAGCACACCCAGAGCAGAAGTTCTACCTCAGCCAGATCAGGCCTGCCAAGAAACTGCTTTTCACAGGCCTTCGTAAGAGGTGTTCCCGGAAGGCTGTAAGAGTACCTGGCAGAGCGAGTTGTTTCTTAGCTTCAAAAACAGCTGGAAGCAACATGATTTGGGGCCTCTCTCCCCCTTTGGAAACAAAGCAGCCTTTGTGCCTGGCAGCTCTAGGCCAAAGTAGCACACCCAGAGCACAAGTTCTACCTCAGCCAGATAAGGCCTGTCAAGAAGCTGCGTTTCACAGGCCTTTGTATGTGACGTTCCCGGTTGGCTTTGAGAGCACTGTGCAGAGCCAGTTGTTTTAGCTTCCCAGAGAGCAGGAAGCAAGATGCTTTGGGGCCTCTCTCACACTTTGGAAATAAAGGCAGCCCTTTGGGCCTGGCAGCCCTAGGCCAATGGAGTACACCCAGAGCAGAAGTTCTACCTCAGCCAGATCAGGCCTTCCAAGAAACTGCGTCTCACAGGCCTTTCTCTGTCACGTTGCCGGTAGGCTGTGAGAGCACTGTGCAGAGCCAGTTGTTTCTTAGCTTCCCAAAGATTTGGAAGCAAGATGCTTTGGGGACTCTCAGCCCCTTTGGAAACAAGGCGGCCCTTTGGGCCTGGCAGCTCTAGGCCAAAGTAGCACGCCCAGAGCAGGAGTTCTACTTCAGCCAGATCAGGCCTGCCAAGAAACTGCGTTTCACAGGCCTTGGTAAGAGATGTTCCCGGTAGGCTGTGAGAGCACTGTGGAGAGCCAGTTGCTTTAGCTTCCCACAGAGCTGGAAGCAAGATGCCTTGGGGCCTCTCTCTCCCTTTGGACACAAGGCAGCCGTTTGGGCCTGGCAGCTCTAGGCCAATGGAGCACACCCACAGCAGAAGTTCTACTTCAGGCAGATCAGTCCTGCCCAGAAACTGCGTTTCACAGCCCTTGGTAAGAGATGTTCACGGTAGGCTGTGAGAGCACTGGGCAGAACCAGTTGTTTTTTAGCTTCCCAAAGTGCTGGAGGCAAGATGCTTTGGGGCCTCTCTCACCCTTTGGAAACAAGGCAGCCCTTAGGTCCTGGTAGCTCTAGGCCTATGTAGCACAACCAGAACAGAAGTTCTACTTCAGCCAGGTCAGGCCTGCCAAGAAACTGCGTTTCACAGGCCTTTCAAAGAGATGTTCTCTTAGGCTGTAAGAGCACTGGGCAGAGCCAGCTGTTTCTTAGCTTCCCGAAGAGCTGGGAGCAAGATGCTTTGGGTCCACTCTCCGTCTTTGGAAACAAGGCAGCCCTTTGGGCCTGGCAGCTCTAGGGCAATGGAGCACACCCAGAGCAGAAGTTCTACTTCAGCCAGATCAGGCCTGCCAGGAAACTGCGTTTCACAGGCCTTGGTAAGAGATGTTCCCGGTAGGCTGTAAGAGCACTGGGCAGAGCCAGTTGTTTCTTACCTTCCTGAAAAGCTGGAAGCAAGATGCTTGGGACCCCTCTGCCCGTTTGGGAACAAGGCAGCCTTTTGGGTCGGGAAGCTCTAGGCCAATGGAGCACACGCAGAGCAGGAGTTCTACTTCAGCCTGATCAGGCCTGCAAAGAAACAGCGTTTGACAGGCCTTGGTAAGAGATGTTCGCGGTAGGTGTAAGAGCACTGGGCAGAGCCAGTTGTTTCTTAGCTTCGCAAAGACCGGGAAGCAAGATGCTTTGGGCCTCTCTGCCCCTTGGAAACAGGGCAGCACTTTGGGCCTGGCAGCTCTAGGGCAATGGAGCACACCCAGAGCCGGAGTTCTACTTCAGCCAGATGAGGCCTGCCAAGAAACTGCGTTTCACAGGCCTTTCAAAGACATGTTCCCGGTAGGCTGTAAGAGCACGGGGCAGAGCGAGTTGGTTCTTAGCTTCCCAGAGAGCTGGAAGCAAGATGCTTTGGGGCCTCTCTGCCCCTTTGGAAACAAGGCAGCACCTTGGGCCTGGCAGCTCTAGGGCAATGGAGCACACCCAGAGCAGAAGTTCTACTTCAGCCAAATCAGGCCTGCCAGGAAACGGCGTTTCACAGGCCTTGGTAAGAGATGTTCCCGGTAGGCTGTAAGAGCACTGGGCAACGCCAGATGTTTCTTAGCTTCCCGAAGAGCTGGAAGCGAGAAGCTTTGGTGCCACTCTCTCACTTTGGAATCAAGGCAGCCCTTTGGGGCAGGTAGCTCTAGGCCAGTGGAGCACACCCAGAGCAGAAGTTCTACTTGGGCCAGCTCAGGCCACCAACAAACTGCGTTTCACAGGCCTTGGTAAGAGATGTTCCCGGTAGGCTGTAAGAGCACTGGGCAACGCCAGATGTTTCTTAGCTTCCCGAAGAGCTGGAAGCAAGATGCTTTGGGGCCTCTCATCCCCTTTGCAAACAAGGCGGCCCTATGGGCCAGGCAGCTCTAGGCCAATGGAGCACACCCAGAGCAGAAGTTCTACTTCGGCCAGTTCAGGCCACCAACAAACTGCGTTTCACAGGCCTTGGTAAGAGATGTTCCCGGTAGGCTGTAAGAGCACTGGGCAACGCCAGATGTTTCTTAGCTTCCCGAAGAGCTGGAAGCAAGATGCTTTGGGGCCTCTCATCCCCTTTGCAAACAAGGCCGACCTTTGGGCCAGGCAGCTCTAGGCCAATGGAGCACACCCAGAGCAGAAGTTCTACCTCAGCCAGATAAGGCCTGCCAAGAAACTGCGTTTCAAAGGCTTTGGTAAGAGATGTTCCCGGTACTCTGTTAGAGCACTGGGCAGAGCCATTTGTTTCTTAGCTTCCCAAAGAGCTGGAAGCAAGATGCTTTGGGGGCTCCCTGCCCCTTTGCCAACAAGGGCGACCTTTGGGCCTTTCAGCTCTAGGCCAATGGAGCACACCCAGAGCAGAAGTCCTACTTCAGCCAGATCAGGCCTGCCAAGGAACTGCGTTTCAGAGGCCTTTGTATGTGACGTTCCCGGTAGGCTGTGAGAGCACGGTGCAGAGCCAGTTGTTTCCTTGTTTCCCAAACAGCTGGAAGCAAGACGCTTTGGGGCCTCTCTGCCCCTTTGGATACAAGGCAGCACGTTGGGTCTGGCAGCTCTAGGGCAATGGAGCACAACCAGAGCCGAAGTTCTACTTCTTCCAGATCAGGCCTGCCTAGACAGTGCGTTTCCCAGGCCTTGATAAGAGATGTTCTCTTAGGCTATAAGAGCACTGGGCACAGCCAGTTGTTTCTTAGCTTCCCAAGAGGTGGAAGCAAGATGCTTTGGGGCCTCTCTCCCCCTTTGGAAACAAGGCAGCCCTTTGGGCCTTTCAGCTCTAGGGCAATGGAGCACACCCAGAGCAGAAGTTCTACCTCAGCCAGATCAGGCCTGCCAAGAAACTGCTTTTCACAGGCCTTCGTAAGAGGTGTTCCCGGAAGGCTGTAAGAGTACCTGGCAGAGCGAGTTGTTTCTTAGCTTCAAAAACAGCTGGAAGCAACATGATTTGGGGCCTCTCTCCCCCTTTGGAAACAAAGCAGCCTTTGTGCCTGGCAGCTCTAGGCCAAAGTAGCACACCCAGAGCACAAGTTCTACCTCAGCCAGATAAGGCCTGTCAAGAAGCTGCGTTTCACAGGCCTTTGTATGTGACGTTCCCGGTTGGCTTTGAGAGCACTGTGCAGAGCCAGTTGTTTTAGCTTCCCAGCGAGCAGGAAGCAAGATGCTTTGGGGCCTCTCTCACACTTTGGAAATAAAGGCAGCCCTTTGGGCCTGGCAGCCCTAGGCCAATGGAGTACACCCAGAGCAGAAGTTCTACCTCAGCCAGATCAGGCCTTCCAAGAAACTGCGTCTCACAGGCCTTTCTCTGTCACGTTGCCGGTAGGCTGTGAGAGCACTGTGCAGAGCCAGTTGTTTCTTAGCTTCCCAAAGATTTGGAAGCAAGATGCTTTGGGGACTCTCAGCCCCTTTGGAAACAAGGCGGCCCTTTGGGCCTGGCAGCTCTAGGCCAAAGTAGCACGCCCAGAGCAGGAGTTCTACTTCAGCCAGATCAGGCCTGCCAAGAAACTGCGTTTCACAGGCCTTGGTAAGAGATGTTCCCGGTAGGCTGTGAGAGCACTGTGGAGAGCCAGTTGCTTTAGCTTCCCACAGAGCTGGAAGCAAGATGCCTTGGGGCCTCTCTCTCCCTTTGGACACAAGGCAGCCGTTTGGGCCTGGCAGCTCTAGGCCAATGGAGCACACCCACAGCAGAAGTTCTACTTCAGGCAGATCAGTCCTGCCCAGAAACTGCGTTTCACAGCCCTTGGTAAGAGATGTTCACGGTAGGCTGTGAGAGCACTGGGCAGAACCAGTTGTTTTTTAGCTTCCCAAAGTGCTGGAGGCAAGATGCTTTGGGGCCTCTCTCACCCTTTGGAAACAAGGCAGCCCTTAGGTCCTGGTAGCTCTAGGCCTATGTAGCACAACCAGAACAGAAGTTCTACTTCAGCCAGGTCAGGCCTGCCAAGAAACTGCGTTTCACAGGCCTTTCAAAGAGATGTTCTCTTAGGCTGTAAGAGCACTGGGCAGAGCCAGCTGTTTCTTAGCTTCCCGAAGAGCTGGGAGCAAGATGCTTTGGGTCCACTCTCCGTCTTTGGAAACAAGGCAGCCCTTTGGGCCTGGCAGCTCTAGGGCAATGGAGCACACCCAGAGCAGAAGTTCTACTTCAGCCAGATCAGGCCTGCCAGGAAACTGCGTTTCACAGGCCTTGGTAAGAGATGTTCCCGGTAGGCTGTAAGAGCACTGGGCAGAGCCAGTTGTTTCTTACCTTCCTGAAAAGCTGGAAGCAAGATGCTTGGGACCCCTCTGCCCGTTTGGGAACAAGGCAGCCTTTTGGGTCGGGAAGCTCTAGGCCAATGGAGCACACGCAGAGCAGGAGTTCTACTTCAGCCTGATCAGGCCTGCAAAGAAACAGCGTTTGACAGGCCTTGGTAAGAGATGTTCGCGGTAGGTGTAAGAGCACTGGGCAGGGCCAGTTGTTTCTTAGCTTCGCAAAGACCGGGAAGCAAGATGCTTTGGGCCTCTCTGCCCCTTGGAAACAGGGCAGCACTTTGGGCCTGGCAGCTCTAGGGCAGTGGAGCACACCCAGAGCCGGAGTTCTACTTCAGCCAGATGAGGCCTGCCAAGAAACTGCGTTTCACAGGCCTTTCAAAGACATGTTCCCGGTAGGCTGTAAGAGCACGGGGCAGAGCGAGTTGGTTCTTAGCTTCCCAGAGAGCTGGAAGCAAGATGCTTTGGGGCCTCTCTGCCCCTTTGGAAACAAGGCAGCACCTTGGGCCTGGCAGCTCTAGGGCAATGGAGCACACCCAGAGCAGAAGTTCTACTTCAGCCAAATCAGGCCTGCCAGGAAACGGCGTTTCACAGGCCTTGGTAAGAGATGTTCCCGGTAGGCTGTAAGAGCACTGGGCAACGCCAGATGTTTCTTAGCTTCCCGAAGAGCTGGAAGCGAGAAGCTTTGGTGCCACTCTCTCACTTTGGAATCAAGGCAGCCCTTTGGGGCAGGTAGCTCTAGGCCAGTGGAGCACACCCAGAGCAGAAGTTCTACTTGGGCCAGTTCAGGCCACCAACAAACTGCGTTTCACAGGCCTTGGTAAGAGATGTTCCCGGTAGGCTGTAAGAGCACTGGGCAACGCCAGATGTTTCTTAGCTTCCCGAAGAGCTGGAAGCAAGATGCTTTGGGGCCTCTCATCCCCTTTGCAAACAAGGCGGCCCTATGGGCCAGGCAGCTCTAGGCCAATGGAGCACACCCAGAGCAGAAGTTCTACTTCGGCCAGTTCAGGCCACCAACAAACTGCGTTTCACAGGCCTTGGTAAGAGATGTTCCCGGTAGGCTGTAAGAGCACTGGGCAACGCCAGATGTTTCTTAGCTTCCCGAAGAGCTGGAAGCAAGATGCTTTGGGGCCTCTCATCCCCTTTGCAAACAAGGCCGACCTTTGGGCCTTTCAGCTCTAGGCCAATGGAGCACACCCAGAGCAGAAGTTCTACCTCAGCCAGATAAGGCCTGCCAAGAAACTGCGTTTCAAAGGCTTTGGTAAGAGATGTTCCCGGTACTCTGTTAGAGCACAGGGCAGAGCCATTTGTTTCTTAGCTTCCCAAAGAGCTGGAAGCAAGATGCTTTGGGGGCTCCCTGCCCCTTTGCCAACAAGGGCGACCTTTGGGCCTTTCAGCTCTAGGCCAATGGAGCACACCCAGAGCAGAAGTCCTACTTCAGCCAGATCAGGCCTGCCAAGGAACTGCGTTTCAGAGGCCTTTGTATGTGACGTTCCCGGTAGGCTGTGAGAGCACGGTGCAGAGCCAGTTGTTTCCTTGTTTCCCAAACAGCTGGAAGCAAGACGCTTTGGGGCCTCTCTGCCCCTTTGGAAACAAGGCAGCACGTTGGGTCTGGCAGCTCTAGGGCAATGGAGCACAACCAGAACCGAAGTTCTACTTCTTCCAGATCAGGCCTGCCTAGACAGTGCGTTTCCCAGGCCTTGATAAGAGATGTTCTCTTAGGCTATAAGAGCACTGGGCACAGCCAGTTGTTTCTTAGCTTCCCAAGAGGTGGAAGCAAGATGCTTTGGGGCCTCTCTCCCCCTTTGGAAACAAGGCAGCCCTTTGGGCCTTTCAGCTCTAGGGCAATGGAGCACACCCAGAGCAGAAGTTCTACCTCAGCCAGATCAGGCCTGCCAAGAAACTGCTTTTCACAGGCCTTCGTAAGAGGTGTTCCCGGAAGGCTGTAAGAGTACCTGGCAGAGCGAGTTGTTTCTTAGCTTCAAAAACAGCTGGAAGCAACATGATTTGGGGCCTCTCTCCCCCTTTGGAAACAAAGCAGCCTTTGTGCCTGGCAGCTCTAGGCCAAAGTAGCACACCCAGAGCACAAGTTCTACCTCAGCCAGATAAGGCCTGTCAAGAAGCTGCGTTTCACAGGCCTTTGTATGTGACGTTCCCGGTTGGCTTTGAGAGCACTGTGCAGAGCCAGTTGTTTTAGCTTCCCAGCGAGCAGGAAGCAAGATGCTTTGGGGCCTCTCTCACACTTTGGAAATAAAGGCAGCCCTTTGGGCCTGGCAGCCCTAGGCCAATGGAGTACACCCAGAGCAGAAGTTCTACCTCAGCCAGATCAGGCCTTCCAAGAAACTGCGTCTCACAGGCCTTTCTCTGTCACGTTGCCGGTAGGCTGTGAGAGCACTGTGCAGAGCCAGTTGTTTCTTAGCTTCCCAAAGATTTGGAAGCAAGATGCTTTGGGGACTCTCAGCCCCTTTGGAAACAAGGCGGCCCTTTGGGCCTGGCAGCTCTAGGCCAAAGTAGCACGCCCAGAGCAGGAGTTCTACTTCAGCCAGATCAGGCCTGCCAAGAAACTGCGTTTCACAGGCCTTGGTAAGAGATGTTCCCGGTAGGCTGTGAGAGCACTGTGGAGAGCCAGTTGCTTTAGCTTCCCACAGAGCTGGAAGCAAGATGCCTTGGGGCCTCTCTCTCCCTTTGGACACAAGGCAGCCGTTTGGGCCTGGCAGCTCTAGGCCAATGGAGCACACCCACAGCAGAAGTTCTACTTCAGGCAGATCAGTCCTGCCCAGAAACTGCGTTTCACAGCCCTTGGTAAGAGATGTTCACGGTAGGCTGTGAGAGCACTGGGCAGAACCAGTTGTTTTTTAGCTTCCCAAAGTGCTGGAGGCAAGATGCTTTGGGGCCTCTCTCACCCTTTGGAAACAAGGCAGCCCTTAGGTCCTGGTAGCTCTAGGCCTATGTAGCACAACCAGAACAGAAGTTCTACTTCAGCCAGGTCAGGCCTGCCAAGAAACTGCGTTTCACAGGCCTTTCAAAGAGATGTTCTCTTAGGCTGTAAGAGCACTGGGCAGAGCCAGCTGTTTCTTAGCTTCCCGAAGAGCTGGGAGCAAGATGCTTTGGGTCCACTCTCCGTCTTTGGAAACAAGGCAGCCCTTTGGGCCTGGCAGCTCTAGGGCAATGGAGCACACCCAGAGCAGAAGTTCTACTTCAGCCAGATCAGGCCTGCCAGGAAACTGCGTTTCACAGGCCTTGGTAAGAGATGTTCCCGGTAGGCTGTAAGAGCACTGGGCAGAGCCAGTTGTTTCTTACCTTCCTGAAAAGCTGGAAGCAAGATGCTTGGGACCCCTCTGCCCGTTTGGGAACAAGGCAGCCTTTTGGGTCGGGAAGCTCTAGGCCAATGGAGCACACGCAGAGCAGGAGTTCTACTTCAGCCTGATCAGGCCTGCAAAGAAACAGCGTTTGACAGGCCTTGGTAAGAGATGTTCGCGGTAGGTGTAAGAGCACTGGGCAGAGCCAGTTGTTTCTTAGCTTCGCAAAGACCGGGAAGCAAGATGCTTTGGGCCTCTCTGCCCCTTGGAAACAGGGCAGCACTTTGGGCCTGGCAGCTCTAGGGCAATGGAGCACACCCAGAGCCGGAGTTCTACTTCAGCCAGATGAGGCCTGCCAAGAAACTGCGTTTCACAGGCCTTTCAAAGACATGTTCCCGGTAGGCTGTAAGAGCACGGGGCAGAGCGAGTTGGTTCTTAGCTTCCCAGAGAGCTGGAAGCAAGATGCTTTGGGGCCTCTCTGCCCCTTTGGAAACAAGGCAGCACCTTGGGCCTGGCAGCTCTAGGGCAATGGAGCACACCCAGAGCAGAAGTTCTACTTCAGCCAAATCAGGCCTGCCAGGAAACGGCGTTTCACAGGCCTTGGTAAGAGATGTTCCCGGTAGGCTGTAAGAGCACTGGGCAACGCCAGATGTTTCTTAGCTTCCCGCAGAGCTGGAAGCGAGAAGCTTTGGTGCCACTCTCTCACTTTGGACTCAAGGCAGCCCTTTGGGGCAGGTAGCTCTAGGCCAGTGGAGCACACCCAGAGCAGAAGTTCTACTTGGGCCAGTTCAGGCCACCAACAAACTGCGTTTCACAGGCCTTGGTAAGAGATGTTCCCGGTAGGCTGTAAGAGCACTGGGCAACGCCAGATGTTTCTTAGCTTCCCGAAGAGCTGGAAGCAAGATGCTTTGGGGCCT
Organism: Equus asinus; assembly: GCF_041296235.1. Lineage (NCBI taxonomy): Eukaryota > Metazoa > Chordata > Mammalia > Perissodactyla > Equidae > Equus > Equus asinus. Next base: position 4,847,726 of record NW_027225523.1, read on the forward strand.
CTCATCCCCTTTGCAAACAAGGCGGCCCTATGGGCCAGGCAGCTCTAGGCCAATGGAGCACACCCAGAGCAGAAGTTCTACTTCGGCCAGTTCAGGCCACCAACAAACTGCGTTTCACAGGCCTTGGTAAGAGATGTTCCCGGTAGGCTGTAAGAGCACTGGGCAACGCCAGATGTTTCTTAGCTTCCCGAAGAGCTGGAAGCAAGATGCTTTGGGGCCTCTCATCCCCTTTGCAAACAAGGCCGACCTTTGGGCCAGGCAGCTCTAGGCCAATGGAGCACACCCAGAGCAGAAGTTCTACCTCAGCCAGATAAGGCCTGCCAAGAAACTGCGTTTCAAAGGCTTTGGTAAGAGATGTTCCCGGTACTCTGTTAGAGCACTGGGCAGAGCCATTTGTTTCTTAGCTTCCCAAAGAGCTGGAAGCAAGATGCTTTGGGGGCTCCCTGCCCCTTTGCCAACAAGGGCGACCTTTGGGCCTTTCAGCTCTCGGCCAATGGAGCACACCCAGAGCAGAAGTCCTACTTCAGCCAGATCAGGCCTGCCAAGGAACTGCGTTTCAGAGGCCTTTGTATGTGACGTTCCCGGTAGGCTGTGAGAGCACGGTGCAGAGCCAGTTGTTTCCTTGTTTCCCAAACAGCTGGAAGCAAGACGCTTTGGGGCCTCTCTGCCCCTTTGGAAACAAGGCAGCACGTTGGGTCTGGCAGCTCTAGGGCAATGGAGCACAACCAGAGCCGAAGTTCTACTTCTTCCAGATCAGGCCTGCCTAGACAGTGCGTTTCCCAGGCCTTGATAAGAGATGTTCTCTTAGGCTATAAGAGCACTGGGCACAGCCAGTTGTTTCTTAGCTTCCCAAGAGGTGGAAGCAAGATGCTTTGGGGCCTCTCTCCCCCCCTTTGGAAACAAGGCAGCCCTTTGGGCCTTTCAGCTCTAGGGCAATGGAGCACACCCAGAGCAGAAGTTCTACCTCAGCCAGATCAGGCCTGCCAAGAAACTGCTTTTCACAGGCCTTCGTAAGAGGTGTTCCCGGAAGGCTGTAAGAGTACCTGGCAGAGCGAGTTGTTTCTTAGCTTCAAAAACAGCTGGAAGCAACATGATTTGGGGCCTCTCTCCCCCTTTGGAAACAAAGCAGCCTTTGTGCCTGGCAGCTCTAGGCCAAAGTAGCACACCCAGAGCACAAGTTCTACCTCAGCCAGATAAGGCCTGTCAAGAAGCTGCGTTTCACAGGCCTTTGTATGTGACGTTCCCGGTTGGCTTTGAGAGCACTGTGCAGAGCCAGTTGTTTTAGCTTCCCAGCGAGCAGGAAGCAAGATGCTTTGGGGCCTCTCTCACACTTTGGAAATAAAGGCAGCCCTTTGGGCCTGGCAGCCCTAGGCCAATGGAGTACACCCAGAGCAGAAGTTCTACCTCAGCCAGATCAGGCCTTCCAAGAAACTGCGTCTCACAGGCCTTTCTCTGTCACGTTGCCGGTAGGCTGTGAGAGCACTGTGCAGAGCCAGTTGTTTCTTAGCTTCCCAAAGATTTGGAAGCAAGATGCTTTGGGGACTCTCAGCCCCTTTGGAAACAAGGCGGCCCTTTGGGCCTGGCAGCTCTAGGCCAAAGTAGCACGCCCAGAGCAGGAGTTCTACTTCAGCCAGATCAGGCCTGCCAAGAAACTGCGTTTCACAGGCCTTGGTAAGAGATGTTCCCGGTAGGCTGTGAGAGCACTGTGGAGAGCCAGTTGCTTTAGCTTCCCACAGAGCTGGAAGCAAGATGCCTTGGGGCCTCTCTCTCCCTTTGGACACAAGGCAGCCGTTTGGGCCTGGCAGCTCTAGGCCAATGGAGCACACCCACAGCAGAAGTTCTACTTCAGGCAGATCAGTCCTGCCCAGAAACTGCGTTTCACAGCCCTTGGTAAGAGATGTTCACGGTAGGCTGTGAGAGCACTGGGCAGAACCAGTTGTTTTTTAGCTTCCCAAAGTGCTGGAGGCAAGATGCTTTGGGGCCTCTCTCACCCTTTGGAAACAAGGCAGCCCTTAGGTCCTGGTAGCTCTAGGCCTATGTAGCACAACCAGAACAGAAGTTCTACTTCAGCCAGGTCAGGCCTGCCAAGAAACTGCGTTTCACAGGCCTTTCAAAGAGATGTTCTCTTAGGCTGTAAGAGCACTGGGCAGAGCCAGCTGTTTCTTAGCTTCCCGAAGAGCTGGGAGCAAGATGCTTTGGGTCCACTCTCCGTCTTTGGAAACAAGGCAGCCCTTTGGGCCTGGCAGCTCTAGGGCAATGGAGCACACCCAGAGCAGAAGTTCTACTTCAGCCAGATCAGGCCTGCCAGGAAACTGCGTTTCACAGGCCTTGGTAAGAGATGTTCCCGGTAGGCTGTAAGAGCACTGGGCAGAGCCAGTTGTTTCTTACCTTCCTGAAAAGCTGGAAGCAAGATGCTTGGGACCCCTCTGCCCGTTTGGGAACAAGGCAGCCTTTTGGGTCGGGAAGCTCTAGGCCAATGGAGCACACGCAGAGCAGGAGTTCTACTTCAGCCTGATCAGGCCTGCAAAGAAACAGCGTTTGACAGGCCTTGGTAAGAGATGTTCGCGGTAGGTGTAAGAGCACTGGGCAGAGCCAGTTGTTTCTTAGCTTCGCAAAGACCGGGAAGCAAGATGCTTTGGGCCTCTCTGCCCCTTGGAAACAGGGCAGCACTTTGGGCCTGGCAGCTCTAGGGCAGTGGAGCACACCCAGAGCCGGAGTTCTACTTCAGCCAGATGAGGCCTGCCAAGAAACTGCGTTTCACAGGCCTTTCAAAGACATGTTCCCGGTAGGCTGTAAGAGCACGGGGCAGAGCGAGTTGGTTCTTAGCTTCCCAGAGAGCTGGAAGCAAGATGCTTTGGGGCCTCTCTGCCCCTTTGGAAACAAGGCAGCACCTTGGGCCTGGCAGCTCTAGGGCAATGGAGCACACCCAGAGCAGAAGTTCTACTTCAGCCAAATCAGGCCTGCCAGGAAACGGCGTTTCACAGGCCTTGGTAAGAGATGTTCCCGGTAGGCTGTAAGAGCACTGGGCAACGCCAGATGTTTCTTAGCTTCCCGAAGAGCTGGAAGCGAGAAGCTTTGGTGCCACTCTCTCACTTTGGAATCAAGGCAGCCCTTTGGGGCAGGTAGCTCTAGGCCAGTGGAGCACACCCAGAGCAGAAGTTCTACTTGGGCCAGTTCAGGCCACCAACAAACTGCGTTTCACAGGCCTTGGTAAGAGATGTTCCCGGTAGGCTGTAAGAGCACTGGGCAACGCCAGATGTTTCTTAGCTTCCCGAAGAGCTGGAAGCAAGATGCTTTGGGGCCTCTCATCCCCTTTGCAAACAAGGCGGCCCTATGGGCCAGGCAGCTCTAGGCCAATGGAGCACACCCAGAGCAGAAGTTCTACTTCGGCCAGTTCAGGCCACCAACAAACTGCGTTTCACAGGCCTTGGTAAGAGATGTTCCCGGTAGGCTGTAAGAGCACTGGGCAACGCCAGATGTTTCTTAGCTTCCCGAAGAGCTGGAAGCAAGATGCTTTGGGGCCTCTCATCCCCTTTGCAAACAAGGCCGACCTTTGGGCCTTTCAGCTCTAGGCCAATGGAGCACACCCAGAGCAGAAGTTCTACCTCAGCCAGATAAGGCCTGCCAAGAAACTGCGTTTCAAAGGCTTTGGTAAGAGATGTTCCCGGTACTCTGTTAGAGCACAGGGCAGAGCCATTTGTTTCTTAGCTTCCCAAAGAGCTGGAAGCAAGATGCTTTGGGGGCTCCCTGCCCCTTTGCCAACAAGGGCGACCTTTGGGCCTTTCAGCTCTAGGCCAATGGAGCACACCCAGAGCAGAAGTCCTACTTCAGCCAGATCAGGCCTGCCAAGGAACTGCGTTTCAGAGGCCTTTGTATGTGACGTTCCCGGTAGGCTGTGAGAGCACGGTGCAGAGCCAGTTGTTTCCTTGTTTCCCAAACAGCTGGAAGCAAGACGCTTTGGGGCCTCTCTGCCCCTTTGGAAACAAGGCAGCACGTTGGGTCTGGCAGCTCTAGGGCAATGGAGCACAACCAGAACCGAAGTTCTACTTCTTCCAGATCAGGCCTGCCTAGACAGTGCGTTTCCCAGGCCTTGATAAGAGATGTTCTCTTAGGCTATAAGAGCACTGGGCACAGCCAGTTGTTTCTTAGCTTCCCAAGAGGTGGAAGCAAGATGCTTTGGGGCCTCTCTCCCCCTTTGGAAACAAGGCAGCCCTTTGGGCCTTTCAGCTCTAGGGCAATGGAGCACACCCAGAGCAGAAGTTCTACCTCAGCCAGATCAGGCCTGCCAAGAAACTGCTTTTCACAGGCCTTCGTAAGAGGTGTTCCCGGAAGGCTGTAAGAGTACCTGGCAGAGCGAGTTGTTTCTTAGCTTCAAAAACAGCTGGAAGCAACATGATTTGGGGCCTCTCTCCCCCTTTGGAAACAAAGCAGCCTTTGTGCCTGGCAGCTCTAGGCCAAAGTAGCACACCCAGAGCACAAGTTCTACCTCAGCCAGATAAGGCCTGTCAAGAAGCTGCGTTTCACAGGCCTTTGTATGTGACGTTCCCGGTTGGCTTTGAGAGCACTGTGCAGAGCCAGTTGTTTTAGCTTCCCAGCGAGCAGGAAGCAAGATGCTTTGGGGCCTCTCTCACACTTTGGAAATAAAGGCAGCCCTTTGGGCCTGGCAGCCCTAGGCCAATGGAGTACACCCAGAGCAGAAGTTCTACCTCAGCCAGATCAGGCCTTCCAAGAAACTGCGTCTCACAGGCCTTTCTCTGTCACGTTGCCGGTAGGCTGTGAGAGCACTGTGCAGAGCCAGTTGTTTCTTAGCTTCCCAAAGATTTGGAAGCAAGATGCTTTGGGGACTCTCAGCCCCTTTGGAAACAAGGCGGCCCTTTGGGCCTGGCAGCTCTAGGCCAAAGTAGCACGCCCAGAGCAGGAGTTCTACTTCAGCCAGATCAGGCCTGCCAAGAAACTGCGTTTCACAGGCCTTGGTAAGAGATGTTCCCGGTAGGCTGTGAGAGCACTGTGGAGAGCCAGTTGCTTTAGCTTCCCACAGAGCTGGAAGCAAGATGCCTTGGGGCCTCTCTCTCCCTTTGGACACAAGGCAGCCGTTTGGGCCTGGCAGCTCTAGGCCAATGGAGCACACCCACAGCAGAAGTTCTACTTCAGGCAGATCAGTCCTGCCCAGAAACTGCGTTTCACAGCCCTTGGTAAGAGATGTTCACGGTAGGCTGTGAGAGCACTGGGCAGAACCAGTTGTTTTTTAGCTTCCCAAAGTGCTGGAGGCAAGATGCTTTGGGGCCTCTCTCACCCTTTGGAAACAAGGCAGCCCTTAGGTCCTGGTAGCTCTAGGCCTATGTAGCACAACCAGAACAGAAGTTCTACTTCAGCCAGGTCAGGCCTGCCAAGAAACTGCGTTTCACAGGCCTTTCAAAGAGATGTTCTCTTAGGCTGTAAGAGCACTGGGCAGAGCCAGCTGTTTCTTAGCTTCCCGAAGAGCTGGGAGCAAGATGCTTTGGGTCCACTCTCCGTCTTTGGAAACAAGGCAGCCCTTTGGGCCTGGCAGCTCTAGGGCAATGGAGCACACCCAGAGCAGAAGTTCTACTTCAGCCAGATCAGGCCTGCCAGGAAACTGCGTTTCACAGGCCTTGGTAAGAGATGTTCCCGGTAGGCTGTAAGAGCACTGGGCAGAGCCAGTTGTTTCTTACCTTCCTGAAAAGCTGGAAGCAAGATGCTTGGGACCCCTCTGCCCGTTTGGGAACAAGGCAGCCTTTTGGGTCGGGAAGCTCTAGGCCAATGGAGCACACGCAGAGCAGGAGTTCTACTTCAGCCTGATCAGGCCTGCAAAGAAACAGCGTTTGACAGGCCTTGGTAAGAGATGTTCGCGGTAGGTGTAAGAGCACTGGGCAGAGCCAGTTGTTTCTTAGCTTCGCAAAGACCGGGAAGCAAGATGCTTTGGGCCTCTCTGCCCCTTGGAAACAGGGCAGCACTTTGGGCCTGGCAGCTCTAGGGCAATGGAGCACACCCAGAGCCGGAGTTCTACTTCAGCCAGATGAGGCCTGCCAAGAAACTGCGTTTCACAGGCCTTTCAAAGACATGTTCCCGGTAGGCTGTAAGAGCACGGGGCAGAGCGAGTTGGTTCTTAGCTTCCCAGAGAGCTGGAAGCAAGATGCTTTGGGGCCTCTCTGCCCCTTTGGAAACAAGGCAGCACCTTGGGCCTGGCAGCTCTAGGGCAATGGAGCACACCCAGAGCAGAAGTTCTACTTCAGCCAAATCAGGCCTGCCAGGAAACGGCGTTTCACAGGCCTTGGTAAGAGATGTTCCCGGTAGGCTGTAAGAGCACTGGGCAACGCCAGATGTTTCTTAGCTTCCCGCAGAGCTGGAAGCGAGAAGCTTTGGTGCCACTCTCTCACTTTGGACTCAAGGCAGCCCTTTGGGGCAGGTAGCTCTAGGCCAGTGGAGCACACCCAGAGCAGAAGTTCTACTTGGGCCAGTTCAGGCCACCAACAAACTGCGTTTCACAGGCCTTGGTAAGAGATGTTCCCGGTAGGCTGTAAGAGCACTGGGCAACGCCAGATGTTTCTTAGCTTCCCGAAGAGCTGGAAGCAAGATGCTTTGGGGCCTCTCATCCCCTTTGCAAACAAGGCGGCCCTATGGGCCAGGCAGCTCTAGGCCAATGGAGCACACCCAGAGCAGAAGTTCTACTTCGGCCAGTTCAGGCCACCAACAAACTGCGTTTCACAGGCCTTGGTAAGAGATGTTCCCGGTAGGCTGTAAGAGCACTGGGCAACGCCAGATGTTTCTTAGCTTCCCGAAGAGCTGGAAGCAAGATGCTTTGGGGCCTCTCATCCCCTTTGCAAACAAGGCCGACCTTTGGGCCAGGCAGCTCTAGGCCAATGGAGCACACCCAGAGCAGAAGTTCTACCTCAGCCAGATAAGGCCTGCCAAGAAACTGCGTTTCAAAGGCTTTGGTAAGAGATGTTCCCGGTACTCTGTTAGAGCACAGGGCAGAGCCATTTGTTTCTTAGCTTCCCAAAGAGCTGGAAGCAAGATGCTTTGGGGGCTCCCTGCCCCTTTGCCAACAAGGGCGACCTTTGGGCCTTTCAGCTCTAGGCCAATGGAGCACACCCAGAGCAGAAGTCCTACTTCAGCCAGATCAGGCCTGCCAAGGAACTGCGTTTCAGAGGCCTTTGTATGTGACGTTCCCGGTAGGCTGTGAGAGCACGGTGCAGAGCCAGTTGTTTCCTTGTTTCCCAAACAGCTGGAAGCAAGACGCTTTGGGGCCTCTCTGCCCCTTTGGAAACAAGGCAGCACGTTGGGTCTGGCAGCTCTAGGGCAATGGAGCACAACCAGAGCCGAAGTTCTACTTCTTCCAGATCAGGCCTGCCTAGACAGTGCGTTTCCCAGGCCTTGATAAGAGATGTTCTCTTAGGCTATAAGAGCACTGGGCACAGCCAGTTGTTTCTTAGCTTCCCAAGAGGTGGAAGCAAGATGCTTTGGGGCCTCTCTCCCCCTTTGGAAACAAGGCAGCCCTTTGGGCCTTTCAGCTCTAGGGCAATGGAGCACACCCAGAGCAGAAGTTCTACCTCAGCCAGATCAGGCCTGCCAAGAAACTGCTTTTCACAGGCCTTCGTAAGAGGTGTTCCCGGAAGGCTGTAAGAGTACCTGGCAGAGCGAGTTGTTTCTTAGCTTCAAAAACAGCTGGAAGCAACATGATTTGGGGCCTCTCTCCCCCTTTGGAAACAAAGCAGCCTTTGTGCCTGGCAGCTCTAGGCCAAAGTAGCACACCCAGAGCACAAGTTCTACCTCAGCCAGATAAGGCCTGTCAAGAAGCTGCGTTTCACAGGCCTTTGTATGTGACGTTCCCGGTTGGCTTTGAGAGCACTGTGCAGAGCCAGTTGTTTTAGCTTCCCAGAGAGCAGGAAGCAAGATGCTTTGGGGCCTCTCTCACACTTTGGAAATAAAGGCAGCCCTTTGGGCCTGGCAGCCCTAGGCCAATGGAGTACACCCAGAGCAGAAGTTCTACCTCAGCCAGATCAGGCCTTCCAAGAAACTGCGTCTCACAGGCCTTTCTCTGTCACGTTGCCGGTAGGCTGTGAGAGCACTGTGCAGAGCCAGTTGTTTCTTAGCTTCCCAAAGATTTGGAAGCAAGATGCTTTGGGGACTCTCAGCCCCTTTGGAAACAAGGCGGCCCTTTGGGCCTGGCAGCTCTAGGCCAAAGTAGCACGCCCAGAGCAGGAGTTCTACTTCAGCCAGATCAGGCCTGCCAAGAAACTGCGTTTCACAGGCCTTGGTAAGAGATGTTCCCGGTAGGCTGTGAGAGCACTGTGGAGAGCCAGTTGCTTTAGCTTCCCACAGAGCTGGAAGCAAGATGCCTTGGGGCCTCTCTCTCCCTTTGGACACAAGGCAGCCGTTTGGGCCTGGCAGCTCTAGGCCAATGGAGCACACCCACAGCAGAAGTTCTACTTCAGGCAGATCAGTCCTGCCCAGAAACTGCGTTTCACAGCCCTTGGTAAGAGATGTTCACGGTAGGCTGTGAGAGCACTGGGCAGAACCAGTTGTTTTTTAGCTTCCCAAAGTGCTGGAGGCAAGATGCTTTGGGGCCTCTCTCACCCTTTGGAAACAAGGCAGCCCTTAGGTCCTGGTAGCTCTAGGCCTATGTAGCACAACCAGAACAGAAGTTCTACTTCAGCCAGGTCAGGCCTGCCAAGAAACTGCGTTTCACAGGCCTTTCAAAGAGATGTTCTCTTAGGCTGTAAGAGCACTGGGCAGAGCCAGCTGTTTCTTAGCTTCCCGAAGAGCTGGGAGCAAGATGCTTTGGGTCCACTCTCCGTCTTTGGAAACAAGGCAGCCCTTTGGGCCTGGCAGCTCTAGGGCAATGGAGCACACCCAGAGCAGAAGTTCTACTTCAGCCAGATCAGGCCTGCCAGGAAACTGCGTTTCACAGGCCTTGGTAAGAGATGTTCCCGGTAGGCTGTAAGAGCACTGGGCAGAGCCAGTTGTTTCTTACCTTCCTGAAAAGCTGGAAGCAAGATGCTTGGGACCCCTCTGCCCGTTTGGGAACAAGGCAGCCTTTTGGGTCGGGAAGCTCTAGGCCAATGGAGCCCACGCAGAGCAGGAGTTCTACTTCAGCCTGATCAGGCCTGCAAAGAAACAGCGTTTGACAGGCCTTGGTAAGAGATGTTCCCGGTAGGTGTAAGAGCACTGGGCAGAGCCAGTTGTTTCTTAGCTTCGCAAAGACCGGGAAGCAAGATGCTTTGGGCCTCTCTGCCCCTTGGAAACAGGGCAGCACTTTGGGCCTGGCAGCTCTAGGGCAATGGAGCACACCCAGAGCCGGAGTTCTACTTCAGCCAGATGAGGCCTGCCAAGAAACTGCGTTTCACAGGCCTTTCAAAGACATGTTCCCGGTAGGCTGTAAGAGCACGGGGCAGAGCGAGTTGGTTCTTAGCTTCCCAGAGAGCTGGAAGCAAGATGCTTTGGGGCCTCTCTGCCCCTTTGGAAACAAGGCAGCACCTTGGGCCTGGCAGCTCTAGGGCAATGGAGCACACCCAGAGCAGAAGTTCTACTTCAGCCAAATCAGGCCTGCCAGGAAACGGCGTTTCACAGGCCTTGGTAAGAGATGTTCCCGGTAGGCTGTAAGAGCACTGGGCAACGCCAGATGTTTCTTAGCTTCCCGAAGAGCTGGAAGCGAGAAGCTTTGGTGCCACTCTCTCACTTTGGAATCAAGGCAGCCCTTTGGGGCAGGTAGCTCTAGGCCAGTGGAGCACACCCAGAGCAGAAGTTCTACTTGGGCCAGTTCAGGCCACCAACAAACTGCGTTTCACAGGCCTTGGTAAGAGATGTTCCCGGTAGGCTGTAAGAGCACTGGGCAACGCCAGATGTTTCTTAGCTTCCCGAAGAGCTGGAAGCAAGATGCTTTGGGGCCTCTCATCCCCTTTGCAAACAAGGCGGCCCTATGGGCCAGGCAGCTCTAGGCCAATGGAGCACACCCAGAGCAGAAGTTCTACTTCGGCCAGTTCAGGCCACCAACAAACTGCGTATCACAGGCCTTGGTAAGAGATGTTCCCGGTAGGCTGTAAGAGCACTGGGCAACGCCAGATGTTTCTTAGCTTCCCGAAGAGCTGGAAGCAAGATGCTTTGGGGCCTCTCATCCCCTTTGCAAACAAGGCCGACCTTTGGGCCAGGCAGCTCTAGGCCAATGGAGCACACCCAGAGCAGAAGTTCTACCTCAGCCAGATAAGGCCTGCCAAGAAACTGCGTTTCAAAGGCTTTGGTAAGAGATGTTCCCGGTACTCTGTTAGAGCACAGGGCAGAGCCATTTGTTTCTTAGCTTCCCAAAGAGCTGGAAGCAAGATGCTTTGGGGGCTCCCTGCCCCTTTGCCAACAAGGGCGACCTTTGGGCCTTTCAGCTCTAGGCCAATGGAGCACACCCAGAGCAGAAGTCCTACTTCAGCCAGATCAGGCCTGCCAAGGAACTGCGTTTCAGAGGCCTTTGTATGTGACGTTCCCGGTAGGCTGTGAGAGCACGGTGCAGAGCCAGTTGTTTCCTTGTTTCCCAAACAGCTGGAAGCAAGACGCTTTGGGGCCTCTCTGCCCCTTTGGAAACAAGGCAGCACGTTGGGTCTGGCAGCTCTAGGGCAATGGAGCACAACCAGAGCCGAAGTTCTACTTCTTCCAGATCAGGCCTGCCTAGACAGTGCGTTTCCCAGGCCTTGATAAGAGATGTTCTCTTAGGCTATAAGAGCACTGGGCACAGCCAGTTGTTTCTTAGCTTCCCAAGAGGTGGAAGCAAGATGCTTTGGGGCCTCTCTCCCCCTTTGGAAACAAGGCAGCCCTTTGGGCCTTTCAGCTCTAGGGCAATGGAGCACACCCAGAGCAGAAGTTCTACCTCAGCCAGATCAGGCCTGCCAAGAAACTGCTTTTCACAGGCCTTCGTAAGAGGTGTTCCCGGAAGGCTGTAAGAGTACCTGGCAGAGCGAGTTGTTTCTTAGCTTCAAAAACAGCTGGAAGCAACATGATTTGGGGCCTCTCTCCCCCTTTGGAAACAAAGCAGCCTTTGTGCCTGGCAGCTCTAGGCCAAAGTAGCACACCCAGAGCACAAGTTCTACCTCAGCCAGATAAGGCCTGTCAAGAAGCTGCGTTTCACAGGCCTTTGTATGTGACGTTCCCGGTTGGCTTTGAGAGCACTGTGCAGAGCCAGTTGTTTTAGCTTCCCAGAGAGCAGGAAGCAAGATGCTTTGGGGCCTCTCTCACACTTTGGAAATAAAGGCAGCCCTTTGGGCCTGGCAGCCCTAGGCCAATGGAGTACACCCAGAGCAGAAGTTCTACCTCAGCCAGATCAGGCCTTCCAAGAAACTGCGTCTCACAGGCCTTTCTCTGTCACGTTGCCGGTAGGCTGTGAGAGCACTGTGCAGAGCCAGTTGTTTCTTAGCTTCCCAAAGATTTGGAAGCAAGATGCTTTGGGGACTCTCAGCCCCTTTGGAAACAAGGCGGCCCTTTGGGCCTGGCAGCTCTAGGCCAAAGTAGCACGCCCAGAGCAGGAGTTCTACTTCAGCCAGATCAGGCCTGCCAAGAAACTGCGTTTCACAGGCCTTGGTAAGAGATGTTCCCGGTAGGCTGTGAGAGCACTGTGGAGAGCCAGTTGCTTTAGCTTCCCACAGAGCTGGAAGCAAGATGCCTTGGGGCCTCTCTCTCCCTTTGGACACAAGGCAGCCGTTTGGGCCTGGCAGCTCTAGGCCAATGGAGCACACCCACAGCAGAAGTTCTACTTCAGGCAGATCAGTCCTGCCCAGAAACTGCGTTTCACAGCCCTTGGTAAGAGATGTTCACGGTAGGCTGTGAGAGCACTGGGCAGAACCAGTTGTTTTTTAGCTTCCCAAAGTGCTGGAGGCAAGATGCTTTGGGGCCTCTCTCACCCTTTGGAAACAAGGCAGCCCTTAGGTCCTGGTAGCTCTAGGCCTATGTAGCACAACCAGAACAGAAGTTCTACTTCAGCCAGGTCAGGCCTGCCAAGAAACTGCGTTTCACAGGCCTTTCAAAGAGATGTTCTCTTAGGCTGTAAGAGCACTGGGCAGAGCCAGCTGTTTCTTAGCTTCCCGAAGAGCTGGGAGCAAGATGCTTTGGGTCCACTCTCCGTCTTTGGAAACAAGGCAGCCCTTTGGGCCTGGCAGCTCTAGGGCAATGGAGCACACCCAGAGCAGAAGTTCTACTTCAGCCAGATCAGGCCTGCCAGGAAACTGCGTTTCACAGGCCTTGGTAAGAGATGTTCCCGGTAGGCTGTAAGAGCACTGGGCAGAGCCAGTTGTTTCTTACCTTCCTGAAAAGCTGGAAGCAAGATGCTTGGGACCCCTCTGCCCGTTTGGGAACAAGGCAGCCTTTTGGGTCGGGAAGCTCTAGGCCAATGGAGCCCACGCAGAGCAGGAGTTCTACTTCAGCCTGATCAGGCCTGCAAAGAAACAGCGTTTGACAGGCCTTGGTAAGAGATGTTCCCGGTAGGTGTAAGAGCACTGGGCAGAGCCAGTTGTTTCTTAGCTTCGCAAAGACCGGGAAGCAAGATGCTTTGGGCCTCTCTGCCCCTTGGAAACAGGGCAGCACTTTGGGCCTGGCAGCTCTAGGGCAATGGAGCACACCCAGAGCCGGAGTTCTACTTCAGCCAGATGAGGCCTGCCAAGAAACTGCGTTTCACAGGCCTTTCAAAGACATGTTCCCGGTAGGCTGTAAGAGCACGGGGCAGAGCGAGTTGGTTCTTAGCTTCCCAGAGAGCTGGAAGCAAGATGCTTTGGGGCCTCTCTGCCCCTTTGGAAACAAGGCAGCACCTTGGGCCTGGCAGCTCTAGGGCAATGGAGCACACCCAGAGCAGAAGTTCTACTTCAGCCAAATCAGGCCTGCCAGGAAACGGCGTTTCACAGGCCTTGGTAAGAGATGTTCCCGGTAGGCTGTAAGAGCACTGGGCAACGCCAGATGTTTCTTAGCTTCCCGAAGAGCTGGAAGCGAGAAGCTTTGGTGCCACTCTCTCACTTTGGACTCAAGGCAGCCCTTTGGGGCAGGTAGCTCTAGGCCAGTGGAGCACACCCAGAGCAGAAGTTCTACTTGGGCCAGTTCAGGCCACCAACAAACTGCGTTTCACAGGCCTTGGTAAGAGATGTTCCCGGTAGGCTGTAAGAGCACTGGGCAACGCCAGATGTTTCTTAGCTTCCCGAAGAGCTGGAAGCAAGATGCTTTGGGGCCTCTCATCCCCTTTGCAAACAAGGCGGCCCTATGGGCCAGGCAGCTCTAGGCCAATGGAGCACACCCAGAGCAGAAGTTCTACTTCGGCCAGTTCAGGCCACCAACAAACTGCGTTTCACAGGCCTTGGTAAGAGATGTTCCCGGTAGGCTGTAAGAGCACTGGGCAACGCCAGATGTTTCTTAGCTTCCCGAAGAGCTGGAAGCAAGATGCTTTGGGGCCTCTCATCCCCTTTGCAAACAAGGCCGACCTTTGGGCCAGGCAGCTCTAGGCCAATGGAGCACACCCAGAGCAGAAGTTCTACCTCAGCCAGATAAGGCCTGCCAAGAAACTGCGTTTCAAAGGCTTTGGTAAGAGATGTTCCCGGTACTCTGTTAGAGCACTGGGCAGAGCCATTTGTTTCTTAGCTTCCCAAAGAGCTGGAAGCAAGATGCTTTGGGGGCTCCCTGCCCCTTTGCCAACAAGGGCGACCTTTGGGCCTTTCAGCTCTAGGCCAATGGAGCACACCCAGAGCAGAAGTCCTACTTCAGCCAGATCAGGCCTGCCAAGGAACTGCGTTTCAGAGGCCTTTGTATGTGACGTTCCCGGTAGGCTGTGAGAGCACGGTGCAGAGCCAGTTGTTTCCTTGTTTCCCAAACAGCTGGAAGCAAGACGCTTTGGGGCCTCTCTGCCCCTTTGGAAACAAGGCAGCACGTTGGGTCTGGCAGCTGTAGGGCAATGGAGCACAACCAGAGCCGAAGTTCTACTTCTTCCAGATCAGGCCTGCCTAGACAGTGCGTTTCCCAGGCCTTGATAAGAGATGTTCTCTTAGGCTATAAGAGCACTGGGCACAGCCAGTTGTTTCTTAGCTTCCCAAGAGGTGGAAGCAAGATGCTTTGGGGCCTCTCTCCCCCTTTGGAAACAAGGCAGCCCTTTGGGCCTTTCAGCTCTAGGGCAATGGAGCACACCCAGAGCAGAAGTTCTACCTCAGCCAGATCAGGCCTGCCAAGAAACTGCTTTTCACAGGCCTTCGTAAGAGGTGTTCCCGGAAGGCTGTAAGAGTACCTGGCAGAGCGAGTTGTTTCTTAGCTTCAAAAACAGCTGGAAGCAACATGATTTGGGGCCTCTCTCCCCCTTTGGAAACAAAGCAGCCTTTGTGCCTGGCAGCTCTAGGCCAAAGTAGCACACCCAGAGCACAAGTTCTACCTCAGCCAGATAAGGCCTGTCAAGAAGCTGCGTTTCACAGGCCTTTGTATGTGACGTTCCCGGTTGGCTTTGAGAGCACTGTGCAGAGCCAGTTGTTTTAGCTTCCCAGAGAGCAGGAAGCAAGATGCTTTGGGGCCTCTCTCACACTTTGGAAATAAAGGCAGCCCTTTGGGCCTGGCAGCCCTAGGCCAATGGAGTACACCCAGAGCAGAAGTTCTACCTCAGCCAGATCAGGCCTTCCAAGAAACTGCGTCTCACAGGCCTTTCTCTGTCACGTTGCCGGTAGGCTGTGAGAGCACTGTGCAGAGCCAGTTGTTTCTTAGCTTCCCAAAGATTTGGAAGCAAGATGCTTTGGGGACTCTCAGCCCCTTTGGAAACAAGGCGGCCCTTTGGGCCTGGCAGCTCTAGGCCAAAGTAGCACGCCCAGAGCAGGAGTTCTACTTCAGCCAGATCAGGCCTGCCAAGAAACTGCGTTTCACAGGCCTTGGTAAGAGATGTTCCCGGTAGGCTGTGAGAGCACTGTGGAGAGCCAGTTGCTTTAGCTTCCCACAGAGCTGGAAGCAAGATGCCTTGGGGCCTCTCTCTCCCTTTGGACACAAGGCAGCCGTTTGGGCCTGGCAGCTCTAGGCCAATGGAGCACACCCACAGCAGAAGTTCTACTTCAGGCAGATCAGTCCTGCCCAGAAACTGCGTTTCACAGCCCTTGGTAAGAGATGTTCACGGTAGGCTGTGAGAGCACTGGGCAGAACCAGTTGTTTTTTAGCTTCCCAAAGTGCTGGAGGCAAGATGCTTTGGGGCCTCTCTCACCCTTTGGAAACAAGGCAGCCCTTAGGTCCTGGTAGCTCTAGGCCTATGTAGCACAACCAGAACAGAAGTTCTACTTCAGCCAGGTCAGGCCTGCCAAGAAACTGCGTTTCACAGGCCTTTCAAAGAGATGTTCTCTTAGGCTGTAAGAGCACTGGGCAGAGCCAGCTGTTTCTTAGCTTCCCGAAGAGCTGGGAGCAAGATGCTTTGGGTCCACTCTCCGTCTTTGGAAACAAGGCAGCCCTTTGGGCCTGGCAGCTCTAGGGCAATGGAGCACACCCAGAGCAGAAGTTCTACTTCAGCCAGATCAGGCCTGCCAGGAAACTGCGTTTCACAGGCCTTGGTAAGAGATGTTCCCGGTAGGCTGTAAGAGCACTGGGCAGAGCCAGTTGTTTCTTACCTTCCTGAAAAGCTGGAAGCAAGATGCTTGGGACCCCTCTGCCCGTTTGGGAACAAGGCAGCCTTTTGGGTCGGGAAGCTCTAGGCCAATGGAGCACACTCAGAGCAGGAGTTCTACTTCAGCCTGATCAGGCCTGCAAAGAAACAGCGTTTGACAGGCCTTGGTAAGAGATGTTCCCGGTAGGTGTAAGAGCACTGGGCAGAGCCAGTTGTTTCTTAGCTTCGCAAAGACCGGGAAGCAAGATGCTTTGGGCCTCTCTGCCCCTTGGAAACAGGGCAGCACTTTGGGCCTGGCAGCTCTAGGGCAATGGAGCACACCCAGAGCCGGAGTTCTACTTCAGCCAGATGAGGCCTGCCAAGAAACTGCGTTTCACAGGCCTTTCAAAGACATGTTCCCGGTAGGCTGTAAGAGCACGGGGCAGAGCGAGTTGGTTCTTAGCTTCCCAGAGAGCTGGAAGCAAGATGCTTTGGGGCCTCTCTGCCCCTTTGGAAACAAGGCAGCACCTTGGGCCTGGCAGCTCTAGGGCAATGGAGCACACCCAGAGCAGAAGTTCTACTTCAGCCAAATCAGGCCTGCCAGGAAACGGCGTTTCACAGGCCTTGGTAAGAGATGTTCCCGGTAGGCTGTAAGAGCACTGGGCAACGCCAGATGTTTCTTAGCTTCCCGAAGAGCTGGAAGCGAGAAGCTTTGGTGCCACTCTCTCACTTTGGACTCAAGGCAGCCCTTTGGGGCAGGTAGCTCTAGGCCAGTGGAGCACACCCAGAGCAGAAGTTCTACTTGGGCCAGTTCAGGCCACCAACAAACTGCGTTTCACAGGCCTTGGTAAGAGATGTTCCCGGTAGGCTGTAAGAGCACTGGGCAACGCCAGATGTTTCTTAGCTTCCCGAAGAGCTGGAAGCAAGATGCTTTGGGGCCTCTCATCCCCTTTGCAAACAAGGCGGCCCTATGGGCCAGGCAGCTCTAGGCCAATGGAGCACACCCAGAGCAGAAGTTCTACTTCGGCCAGTTCAGGCCACCAACAAACTGCGTTTCACAGGCCTTGGTAAGAGATGTTCCCGGTAGGCTGTAAGAGCACTGGGCAACGCCAGATGTTTCTTAGCTTCCCGAAGAGCTGGAAGCAAGATGCTTTGGGGCCTCTCATCCCCTTTGCAAACAAGGCCGACCTTTGGGCCAGGCAGCTCTAGGCCAATGGAGCACACCCAGAGCAGAAGTTCTACCTCAGCCAGATAAGGCCTGCCAAGAAACTGCGTTTCAAAGGCTTTGGTAAGAGATGTTCCCGGTACTCTGTTAGAGCACTGGGCAGAGCCATTTGTTTCTTAGCTTCCCAAAGAGCTGGAAGCAAGATGCTTTGGGGGCTCCCTGCCCCTTTGCCAACAAGGGCGACCTTTGGGCCTTTCAGCTCTAGGCCAATGGAGCACACCCAGAGCAGAAGTCCTACTTCAGCCAGATCAGGCCTGCCAAGGAACTGCGTTTCAGAGGCCTTTGTATGTGACGTTCCCGGTAGGCTGTGAGAGCACGGTGCAGAGCCAGTTGTTTCCTTGTTTCCCAAACAGCTGGAAGCAAGACGCTTTGGGGCCTCTCTGCCCCTTTGGAAACAAGGCAGCACGTTGGGTCTGGCAGCTCTAGGGCAATGGAGCACAACCAGAGCCGAAGTTCTACTTCTTCCAGATCAGGCCTGCCTAGACAGTGCGTTTCACAGGCCTTGATAAGAGATGTTCTCTTAGGCTATAAGAGCACTGGGCACAGCCAGTTGTTTCTTAGCTTCCCAAGAGGTGGAAGCAAGATGCTTTGGGGCCTCTCTCCCCCTTTGGAAACAAGGCAGCCCTTTGGGCCTTTCAGCTCGAGGGCAATGGAGCACACCCAGAGCAGAAGTTCTACCTCAGCCAGATCAGGCCTGCCAAGAAACTGCTTTTCACAGGCCTTCGTAAGAGGTGTTCCCGGAAGGCTGTAAGAGTACCTGGCAGAGCGAGTTGTTTCTTAGCTTCAAAAACAGCTGGAAGCAACATGATTTGGGGCCTCTCTCCCCCTTTGGAAACAAAGCAGCCTTTGTGCCTGGCAGCTCTAGGCCAAAGTAGCACACCCAGAGCACAAGTTCTACCTCAGCCAGATAAGGCCTGTCAAGAAGCTGCGTTTCACAGGCCTTTGTATGTGACGTTCCCGGTTGGCTTTGAGAGCACTGTGCAGAGCCAGTTGTTTTAGCTTCCCAGAGAGCAGGAAGCAAGATGCTTTGGGGCCTCTCTCACACTTTGGAAATAAAGGCAGCCCTTTGGGCCTGGCAGCCCTAGGCCAATGGAGTACACCCAGAGCAGAAGTTCTACCTCAGCCAGATCAGGCCTTCCAAGAAACTGCGTCTCACAGGCCTTTCTCTGTCACGTTGCCGGTAGGCTGTGAGAGCACTGTGCAGAGCCAGTTGTTTCTTAGCTTCCCAAAGATTTGGAAGCAAGATGCTTTGGGGACTCTCAGCCCCTTTGGAAACAAGGCGGCCCTTTGGGCCTGGCAGCTCTAGGCCAAAGTAGCACGCCCAGAGCAGGAGTTCTACTTCAGCCAGATCAGGCCTGCCAAGAAACTGCGTTTCACAGGCCTTGGTAAGAGATGTTCCCGGTAGGCTGTGAGAGCACTGTGGAGAGCCAGTTGCTTTAGCTTCCCACAGAGCTGGAAGCAAGATGCCTTGGGGCCTCTCTCTCCCTTTGGACACAAGGCAGCCGTTTGGGCCTGGCAGCTCTAGGCCAATGGAGCACACCCACAGCAGAAGTTCTACTTCAGGCAGATCAGTCCTGCCCAGAAACTGCGTTTCACAGCCCTTGGTAAGAGATGTTCACGGTAGGCTGTGAGAGCACTGGGCAGAACCAGTTGTTTTTTAGCTTCCCAAAGTGCTGGAGGCAAGATGCTTTGGGGCCTCTCTCACCCTTTGCAAACAAGGCAGCCCTTAGGTCCTGGTAGCTCTAGGCCTATGTAGCACAACCAGAACAGAAGTTCTACTTCAGCCAGGTCAGGCCTGCCAAGAAACTGCGTTTCACAGGCCTTTCAAAGAGATGTTCTCTTAGGCTGTAAGAGCACTGGGCAGAGCCAGCTGTTTCTTAGCTTCCCGAAGAGCTGGGAGCAAGATGCTTTGGGTCCACTCTCCGTCTTTGGAAACAAGGCAGCCCTTTGGGCCTGGCAGCTCTAGGGCAATGGAGCACACCCAGAGCAGAAGTTCTACTTCAGCCAGATCAGGCCTGCCAGGAAACTGCGTTTCACAGGCCTTGGTAAGAGATGTTCCCGGTAGGCTGTAAGAGCACTGGGCAGAGCCAGTTGTTTCTTACCTTCCTGAAAAGCTGGAAGCAAGATGCTTGGGACCCCTCTGCCCGTTTGGGAACAAGGCAGCCTTTTGGGTCGGGAAGCTCTAGGCCAATGGAGCAAACGCAGAGCAGGAGTTCTACTTCAGCCTGATCAGGCCTGCAAAGAAACAGCGTTTGACAGGCCTTGGTAAGAGATGTTCGCGGTAGGTGTAAGAGCACTGGGCAGAGCCAGTTGTTTCTTAGCTTCGCAAAGACCGGGAAGCAAGATGCTTTGGGCCTCTCTGCCCCTTGGAAACAGGGCAGCACTTTGGGCCTGGCAGCTCTAGGGCAATGGAGCACACCCAGAGCCGGAGTTCTACTTCAGCCAGATGATGCCTGCCAAGAAACTGCGTTTCACAGGCCTTTCAAAGACATGTTCCCGGTAGGCTGTAAGAGCACGGGGCAGAGCGAGTTGGTTCTTAGCTTCCCAGAGAGCTGGAAGCAAGATGCTTTGGGGCCTCTCTGCCCCTTTGGAAACAAGGCAGCACCTTGGGCCTGGCAGCTCTAGGGCAATGGAGCACACCCAGAGCAGAAGTTCTACTTCAGCCAAATCAGGCCTGCCAGGAAACGGCGTTTCACAGGCCTTGGTAAGAGATGTTCCCGGTAGGCTGTAAGAGCACTGGGCAACGCCAGATGTTTCTTAGCTTCCCGAAGAGCTGGAAGCGAGAAGCTTTGGTGCCACTCTCTCACTTTGGACTCAAGGCAGCCCTTTGGGGCAGGTAGCTCTAGCCCAGTGGAGCACACCCAGAGCAGAAGTTCTACTTGGGCCAGTTCAGGCCACCAACAAACTGCGTTTCACAGGCCTTGGTAAGAGATGTTCCCGGTAGGCTGTAAGAGCACTGGGCAACGCCAGATGTTTCTTAGCTTCCCGAAGAGCTGGAAGCAAGATGCTTTGGGGCCTCTCATCCCCTTTGCAAACAAGGCGGCCCTATGGGCCAGGCAGCTCTAGGCCAATGGAGCACACCCAGAGCAGAAGTTCTACTTCGGCCAGTTCAGGCCACCAACAAACTGCGTTTCACAGGCCTTGGTAAGAGATGTTCCCGGTAGGCTGTAAGAGCACTGGGCAATGCCAGATGTTTCTTAGCTTCCCGAAGAGCTGGAAGCAAGATGCTTTGGGGCCTCTCATCCCCTTTGCAAACAAGGCCGACCTTTGGGCCAGGCAGCTCTAGGCCAATGGAGCACACCCAGAGCAGAAGTTCTACCTCAGCCAGATAAGGCCTGCCAAGAAACTGCGTTTCAAAGGCTTTGGTAAGAGATGTTCCCGGTACTCTGTTAGAGCACTGGGCAGAGCCATTTGTTTCTTAGCTTCCCAAAGAGCTGGAAGCAAGATGCTTTGGGGGCTCCCTGCCCCTTTGCCAACAAGGGCGACCTTTGGGCCTTTCAGCTCTAGGCCAATGGAGCACACCCAGAGCAGAAGTCCTACTTCAGCCAGATCAGGCCTGCCAAGGAACTGCGTTTCAGAGGCCTTTGTATGTGACGTTCCCGGTAGGCTGTGAGAGCACGGTGCAGAGCCAGTTGTTTCCTTGTTTCCCAAACAGCTGGAAGCAAGACGCTTTGGGGCCTCTCTGCCCCTTTGGAAACAAGGCAGCACGTTGGGTCTGGCAGCTGTAGGGCAATGGAGCACAACCAGAGCCGAAGTTCTACTTCTTCCAGATCAGGCCTGCCTAGACAGTGCGTTTCCCAGGCCTTGATAAGAGATGTTCTCTTAGGCTATAAGAGCACTGGGCACAGCCAGTTGTTTCTTAGCTTCCCAAGAGGTGGAAGCAAGATGCTTTGGGGCCTCTCTCCCCCTTTGGAAACAAGGCAGCCCTTTGGGCCTTTCAGCTCTAGGGCAATGGAGCACACCCAGAGCAGAAGTTCTACCTCAGCCAGATCAGGCCTGCCAAGAAACTGCTTTTCACAGGCCTTCGTAAGAGGTGTTCCCGGAAGGCTGTAAGAGTACCTGGCAGAGCGAGTTGTTTCTTAGCTTCAAAAACAGCTGGAAGCAACATGATTTGGGGCCTCTCTCCCCCTTTGCAAACAAAGCAGCCTTTGTGCCTGGCAGCTCTAGGCCAAAGGAGCACACCCAGAGCACAAGTTCTACCTCAGCCAGATAAGGCCTGTCAAGAAGCTGCGTTTCACAGGCCTTTGTATGTGACGTTCCCGGTTGGCTTTGAGAGCACTGTGCAGAGCCAGTTGTTTTAGCTTCCCAGAGAGCAGGAAGCAAGATGCTTTGGGGCCTCTCTCACACTTTGGAAATAAAGGCAGCCCTTTGGGCCTGGCAGCCCTAGGCCAATGGAGTACACCCAGAGCAGAAGTTCTACCTCAGCCAGATCAGGCCTTCCAAGAAACTGCGTCTCACAGGCCTTTCTCTGTCACGTTGCCGGTAGGCTGTGAGAGCACTGTGCAGAGCCAGTTGTTTCTTAGCTTCCCAAAGATTTGGAAGCAAGATGCTTTGGGGACTCTCAGCCCCTTTGGAAACAAGGCGGCCCTTTGGGCCTGGCAGCTCTAGGCCAAAGTAGCACGCCCAGAGCAGGAGTTCTACTTCAGCCAGATCAGGCCTGCCAAGAAACTGCGTTTCACAGGCCTTGGTAAGAGATGTTCCCGGTAGGCTGTGAGAGCACTGTGGAGAGCCAGTTGCTTTAGCTTCCCACAGAGCTGGAAGCAAGATGCCTTGGGGCCTCTCTCTCCCTTTGGACACAAGGCAGCCGTTTGGGCCTGGCAGCTCTAGGCCAATGGAGCACACCCACAGCAGAAGTTCTACTTCAGGCAGATCAGTCCTGCCCAGAAACTGCGTTTCACAGCCCTTGGTAAGAGATGTTCACGGTAGGCTGTGAGAGCACTGGGCAGAACCAGTTGTTTTTTAGCTTCCCAAAGTGCTGGAGGCAAGATGCTTTGGGGCCTCTCTCACCCTTTGCAAACAAGGCAGCCCTTAGGTCCTGGTAGCTCTAGGCCTATGTAGCACAACCAGAACAGAAGTTCTACTTCAGCCAGGTCAGGCCTGCCAAGAAACTGCGTTTCACAGGCCTTTCAAAGAGATGTTCTCTTAGGCTGTAAGAGCACTGGGCAGAGCCAGCTGTTTCTTAGCTTCCCGAAGAGCTGGGAGCAAGATGCTTTGGGTCCACTCTCCGTCTTTGGAAACAAGGCAGCCCTTTGGGCCTGGCAGCTCTAGGGCAATGGAGCACACCCAGAGCAGAAGTTCTACTTCAGCCAGATCAGGCCTGCCAGGAAACTGCGTTTCACAGGCCTTGGTAAGAGATGTTCCCGGTAGGCTGTAAGAGCACTGGGCAGAGCCAGTTGTTTCTTACCTTCCTGAAAAGCTGGAAGCAAGATGCTTGGGACCCCTCTGCCCGTTTGGGAACAAGGCAGCCTTTTGGGTCGGGAAGCTCTAGGCCAATGGAGCAAACGCAGAGCAGGAGTTCTACTTCAGCCTGATCAGGCCTGCAAAGAAACAGCGTTTGACAGGCCTTGGTAAGAGATGTTCGCGGTAGGTGTAAGAGCACTGGGCAGAGCCAGTTGTTTCTTAGCTTCGCAAAGACCGGGAAGCAAGATGCTTTGGGCCTCTCTGCCCCTTGGAAACAGGGCAGCACTTTGGGCCTGGCAGCTCTAGGGCAATGGAGCACACCCAGAGCTGGAGTTCTACTTCAGCCAGATGATGCCTGCCAAGAAACTGCGTTTCACAGGCCTTTCAAAGACATGTTCCCGGTAGGCTGTAAGAGCACGGGGCAGAGCGAGTTGGTTCTTAGCTTCCCAGAGAGCTGGAAGCAAGATGCTTTGGGGCCTCTCTGCCCCTTTGGAAACAAGGCAGCACCTTGGGCCTGGCAGCTCTAGGGCAATGGAGCACACCCAGAGCAGAAGTTCTACTTCAGCCAAATCAGGCCTGCCAGGAAACGGCGTTTCACAGGCCTTGGTAAGAGATGTTCCCGGTAGGCTGTAAGAGCACTGGGCAACGCCAGATGTTTCTTAGCTTCCCGAAGAGCTGGAAGCGAGAAGCTTTGGTGCCACTCTCTCACTTTGGACTCAAGGCAGCCCTTTGGGGCAGGTAGCTCTAGCCCAGTGGAGCACACCCAGAGCAGAAGTTCTACTTGGGCCAGTTCAGGCCACCAACAAACTGCGTTTCACAGGCCTTGGTAAGAGATGTTCCCGGTAGGCTGTAAGAGCACTGGGCAACGCCAGATGTTTCTTAGCTTCCCGAAGAGCTGGAAGCAAGATGCTTTGGGGCCTCTCATCCCCTTTGCAAACAAGGCGGCCCTATGGGCCAGGCAGCTCTAGGCCAATGGAGCACACCCAGAGCAGAAGTTCTACTTCGGCCAGTTCAGGCCACCAACAAACTGCGTTTCACAGGCCTTGGTAAGAGATGTTCCCGGTAGGCTGTAAGAGCACTGGGCAATGCCAGATGTTTCTTAGCTTCCCGAAGAGCTGGAAGCAAGATGCTTTGGGGCCTCTCATCCCCTTTGCAAACAAGGCCGACCTTTGGGCCAGGCAGCTCTAGGCCAATGGAGCACACCCAGAGCAGAAGTTCTACCTCAGCCAGATAAGGCCTGCCAAGAAACTGCGTTTCAAAGGCTTTGGTAAGAGATGTTCCCGGTACTCTGTTAGAGCACTGGGCAGAGCCATTTGTTTCTTAGCTTCCCAAAGAGCTGGAAGCAAGATGCTTTGGGGGCTCCCTGCCCCTTTGCCAACAAGGGCGACCTTTGGGCCTTTCAGCTCTAGGCCAATGGAGCACACCCAGAGCAGAAGTCCTACTTCAGCCAGATCAGGCCTGCCAAGGAACTGCGTTTCAGAGGCCTTTGTATGTGACGTTCCCGGTAGGCTGTGAGAGCACGGTGCAGAGCCAGTTGTTTCCTTGTTTCCCAAACAGCTGGAAGCAAGACGCTTTGGGGCCTCTCTGCCCCTTTGGAAACAAGGCAGCACGTTGGGTCTGGCAGCTCTAGGGCAATGGAGCACAACCAGAGCCGAAGTTCTACTTCTTCCAGATCAGGCCTGCCTAGACAGTGCGTTTCCCAGGCCTTGATAAGAGATGTTCTCTTAGGCTATAAGAGCACTGGGCACAGCCAGTTGTTTCTTAGCTTCCCAAGAGGTGGAAGCAAGATGCTTTGGGGCCTCTCTCCCCCTTTGGAAACAAGGCAGCCCTTTGGGCCTTTCAGCTCTAGGGCAATGGAGCACACCCAGAGCAGAAGTTCTACCTCAGCCAGATCAGGCCTGCCAAGAAACTGCTTTTCACAGGCCTTCGTAAGAGGTGTTCCCGGAAGGCTGTAAGAGTACCTGGCAGAGCGAGTTGTTTCTTAGCTTCAAAAACAGCTGGAAGCAACATGATTTGGGGCCTCTCTCCCCCTTTGGAAACAAAGCAGCCTTTGTGCCTGGCAGCTCTAGGCCAAAGTAGCACACCCAGAGCACAAGTTCTACCTCAGCCAGATAAGGCCTGTCAAGAAGCTGCGTTTCACAGGCCTTTGTATGTGACGTTCCCGGTTGGCTTTGAGAGCACTGTGCAGAGCCAGTTGTTTTAGCTTCCCAGAGAGCAGGAAGCAAGATGCTTTGGGGCCTCTCTCACACTTTGGAAATAAAGGCAGCCCTTTGGGCCTGGCAGCCCTAGGCCAATGGAGTACACCCAGAGCAGAAGTTCTACCTCAGCCAGATCAGGCCTTCCAAGAAACTGCGTCTCACAGGCCTTTCTCTGTCACGTTGCCGGTAGGCTGTGAGAGCACTGTGCAGAGCCAGTTGTTTCTTAGCTTCCCAAAGATTTGGAAGCAAGATGCTTTGGGAACTCTCAGCCCCTTTGGAAACAAGGCGGCCCTTTGGGCCTGGCAGCTCTAGGCCAAAGTAGCACGCCCAGAGCAGGAGTTCTACTTCAGCCAGATCAGGCCTGCCAAGAAACTGCGTTTCACAGGCCTTGGTAAGAGATGTTCCCGGTAGGCTGTGAGAGCACTGTGGAGAGCCAGTTGCTTTAGCTTCCCACAGAGCTGGAAGCAAGATGCCTTGGGGCCTCTCTCTCCCTTTGGACACAAGGCAGCCGTTTGGGCCTGGCAGCTCTAGGCCAATGGAGCACACCCACAGCAGAAGTTCTACTTCAGGCAGATCAGTCCTGCCCAGAAACTGCGTTTCACAGCCCTTGGTAAGAGATGTTCACGGTAGGCTGTGAGAGCACTGGGCAGAACCAGTTGTTTTTTAGCTTCCCAAAGTGCTGGAGGCAAGATGCTTTGGGGCCTCTCTCACCCTTTGGAAACAAGGCAGCCCTTAGGTCCTGGTAGCTCTAGGCCTATGTAGCACAACCAGAACAGAAGTTCTACTTCAGCCAGGTCAGGCCTGCCAAGAAACTGCGTTTCACAGGCCTTTCAAAGAGATGTTCCCGGTAGGCTGTAAGAGCACTGGTCAGAGCCAGCTGTTTCTTAGCTTCCCGAAGAGCTGGGAGCAAGATGCTTTGGGTCCACTCTCCGTCTTTGGAAACAAGGCAGCCCTTTGGGCCTGGCAGCTCTAGGGCAATGGAGCACACCCAGAGCAGAAGTTCTACTTCAGCCAGATCAGGCCTGCCAGGAAACTGCGTTTCACAGGCCTTGGTAAGAGATGTTCCCGGTAGGCTGTAAGAGCACTGGGCAGAGCCAGTTGTTTCTTACCTTCCTGAAAAGCTGGAAGCAAGATGCTTGGGACCCCTCTGCCCGTTTGGGAACAAGGCAGCCTTTTCGGTCGGGAAGCTCTAGGCCAATGGAGCCCACGCAGAGCAGGAGTTCTACTTCAGCCTGATCAGGCCTGCAAAGAAACAGCGTTTGACAGGCCTTGGTAAGAGATGTTCCCGGTAGGTGTAAGAGCACTGGGCAGAGCCAGTTGTTTCTTAGCTTCGCAAAGACCGGGAAGCAAGATGCTTTGGGCCTCTCTGCCCCTTGGAAACAGGGCAGCACTTTGGGCCTGGCAGCTCTAGGGCAGTGGAGCACACCCAGAGCCGGAGTTCTACTTCAGCCAGATGAGGCCTGCCAAGAAACTGCGTTTCACAGGCCTTTCAAAGACATGTTCCCGGTAGGCTGTAAGAGCACGGGGCAGAGCGAGTTGGTTCTTAGCTTCCCAGAGAGCTGGAAGCAAGATGCTTTGGGGCCTCTCTGCCCCTTTGGACACAAGGCAGCACCTTGGGCCTGGCAGCTCTAGGGCAATGGAGCACACCCAGAGCAGAAGTTCTACTTCAGCCAAATCAGGCCTGCCAGGAAACGGCGTTTCACAGGCCTTGGTAAGAGATGTTCCCGGTAGGCTGTAAGAGCACTGGGCAACGCCAGATGTTTCTTAGCTTCCCGAAGAGCTGGAAGCGAGAAGCTTTGGTGCCACGCTCTCACTTTGGAATCAAGGCAGCCCTTTGGGGCAGGTAGCTCTAGGCCAGTGGAGCACACCCAGAGCAGAAGTTCTACTTGGGCCAGTTCAGGCCACCAACAAACTGCGTTTCACAGGCCTTGGTAAGAGATGTTCCCGGTAGGCTGTAAGAGCACTGGGCAACGCCAGATGTTTCTTAGCTTCCCGAAGAGCTGGAAGCAAGATGCTTTGGGGCCTCTCATCCCCTTTGCAAACAAGGCGGCCCTATGGGCCAGGCAGCTCTAGGCCAATGGAGCACACCCAGAGCAGAAGTTCTACTTCGGCCAGTTCAGGCCACCAACAAACTGCGTTTCACAGGCCTTGGTAAGAGATGTTCCCGGTAGGCTGTAAGAGCACTGGGCAACGCCAGATGTTTCTTAGCTTCCCGAAGAGCTGGAAGCAAGATGCTTTGGGGCCTCTCATCCCCTTTGCAAACAAGGCCGACCTTTGGGCCAGGCAGCTCTAGGCCAATGGAGCACACCCAGAGCAGAAGTTCTACCTCAGCCAGATAAGGCCTGCCAAGAAACTGCGTTTCAAAGGCTTTGGTAAGAGATGTTCCCGGTACTCTGTTAGAGCACAGGGCAGAGCCATTTGTTTCTTAGCTTCCCAAAGAGCTGGAAGCAAGATGCTTTGGGGGCTCCCTGCCCCTTTGCCAACAAGGGCGACCTTTGGGCCTTTCAGCTCTAGGCCAATGGAGCACACCCAGAGCAGAAGTCCTACTTCAGCCAGATCAGGCCTGCCAAGGAACTGCGTTTCAGAGGCCTTTGTATGTGACGTTCCCGGTAGGCTGTGAGAGCACGGTGCAGAGCCAGTTGTTTCCTTGTTTCCCAAACAGCTGGAAGCAAGACGCTTTGGGGCCTCTCTGCCCCTTTGGAAACAAGGCAGCACGTTGGGTCTGGCAGCTCTAGGGCAATGGAGCACAACCAGAGCCGAAGTTCTACTTCTTCCAGATCAGGCCTGCCTAGACAGTGCGTTTCCCAGGCCTTGATAAGAGATGTTCTCTTAGGCTATAAGAGCACTGGGCACAGCCAGTTGTTTCTTAGCTTCCCAAGAGGTGGAAGCAAGATGCTTTGGGGCCTCTCTCCCCCTTTGGAAACAAGGCAGCCCTTTGGGCCTTTCAGCTCTAGGGCAATGGAGCACACCCAGAGCAGAAGTTCTACCTCAGCCAGATCAGGCCTGCCAAGAAACTGCTTTTCACAGGCCTTCGTAAGAGATGTTCCCGGTAGGCTATAAGAGCACTGGGCAGAGCCAGCTGTTTCTTAGCTTCCCGAAGAGCTGGGAGCAAGATGCTTTGGGTCCACTCTCCGTCTTTGGAAACAAGGCAGCCCTTTGGGCCTGGCAGCTCTAGGGCAATGGAGCACACCCAGAGCAGAAGTTCTACTTCAGCCAGATCAGGCCTGCCAGGAAACTGCGTTTCACAGGCCTTGGTAAGAGATGTTCCCGGTAGGCTGTAAGAGCACTGGGCAGAGCCAGTTGTTTCTTACCTTCCTGAACAGCTGGAAGCAAGACGCTTGGGACCCCTCTGCCCGTTTGGGAACAAGGCAGCCTTTTGGGTCGGGAAGCTCTAGGCCAATGGAGCCCACGCAGAGCAGGAGTTCTACTTCAGCCTGATCAGGCCTGCAAAGAAACAGCGTTTGACAGGCCTTGGTAAGAGATGTTCGCGGTAGGTGTAAGAGCACTGGGCAGAGCCAGTTGTTTCTTAGCTTCGCAAAGACCGGGAAGCAAGATGCTTTGGGCCTCTCTGCCCCTTGGAAACAGGGCAGCACTTTGGGCCTGGCAGCTCTAGGGCAGTGGAGCACACCCAGAGCCGGAGTTCTACTTCAGCCAGATGAGGCCTGCCAAGAAACTGCGTTTCACAGGCCTTTCAAAGACATGTTCCCGGTAGGCTGTAAGAGCACGGGGCAGAGCGAGTTGGTTCTTAGCTTCCCAGAGAGCTGGAAGCAAGATGCTTTGGGGCCTCTCTGCCCCTTTGGAAACAAGGCAGCACCTTGGGCCTGGCAGCTCTAGGGCAATGGAGCACACCCAGAGCAGAAGTTCTACTTCAGCCAAATCAGGCCTGCCAGGAAACGGCGTTTCACAGGCCTTGGTAAGAGATGTTCCCGGTAGGCTGTAAGAGCACTGGGCAACGCCAGATGTTTCTTAGCTTCCCGAAGAGCTGGAAGCGAGAAGCTTTGGTGCCACGCTCTCACTTTGGAATCAAGGCAGCCCTTTGGGGCAGGTAGCTCTAGGCCAGTGGAGCACACCCAGAGCAGAAGTTCTACTTGGGCCAGTTCAGGCCACCAACAAACTGCGTTTCACAGGCCTTGGTAAGAGATGTTCCCGGTAGGCTGTAAGAGCACTGGGCAACGCCAGATGTTTCTTAGCTTCCCGAAGAGCTGGAAGCAAGATGCTTTGGGGCCTCTCATCCCCTTTGCAAACAAGGCGGCCCTATGGGCCAGGCAGCTCTAGGCCAATGGAGCACACCCAGAGCAGAAGTTCTACTTCGGCCAGTTCAGGCCACCAACAAACTGCGTTTCACAGGCCTTGGTAAGAGATGTTCCCGGTAGGCTGTAAGAGCACTGGGCAACGCCAGATGTTTCTTAGCTTCCCGAAGAGCTGGAAGCAAGATGCTTTGGGGCCTCTCATCCCCTTTGCAAACAAGGCCGACCTTTGGGCCAGGCAGCTCTAGGCCAATGGAGCACACCCAGAGCAGAAGTTCTACCTCAGCCAGATAAGGCCTGCCAAGAAACTGCGTTTCAAAGGCTTTGGTAAGAGATGTTCCCGGTACTCTGTTAGAGCACAGGGCAGAGCCATTTGTTTCTTAGCTTCCCAAAGAGCTGGAAGCAAGATGCTTTGGGGGCTCCCTGCCCCTTTGCCAACAAGGGCGACCTTTGGGCCTTTCAGCTCTAGGCCAATGGAGCACACCCAGAGCAGAAGTCCTACTTCAGCCAGATCAGGCCTGCCAAGGAACTGCGTTTCAGAGGCCTTTGTATGTGACGTTCCCGGTAGGCTGTGAGAGCACGGTGCAGAGCCAGTTGTTTCCTTGTTTCCCAAACAGCTGGAAGCAAGACGCTTTGGGGCCTCTCTGCCCCTTTGGAAACAAGGCAGCACGTTGGGTCTGGCAGCTCTAGGGCAATGGAGCACAACCAGAGCCGAAGTTCTACTTCTTCCAGATCAGGCCTGCCTAGACAGTGCGTTTCCCAGGCCTTGATAAGAGATGTTCTCTTAGGCTATAAGAGCACTGGGCACAGCCAGTTGTTTCTTAGCTTCCCAAGAGGTGGAAGCAAGATGCTTTGGGGCCTCTCTCCCCCTTTGGAAACAAGGCAGCCCTTTGGGCCTTTCAGCTCTAGGGCAATGGAGCACACCCAGAGCAGAAGTTCTACCTCAGCCAGATCAGGCCTGCCAAGAAACTGCTTTTCACAGGCCTTGGTAAGAGATGTTCCCGGTAGGCTATAAGAGCACTGGGCAGAGCCAGCTGTTTCTTAGCTTCCCGAAGAGCTGGGAGCAAGATGCTTTGGGTCCACTCTCCGTCTTTGGAAACAAGGCAGCCCTTTGGGCCTGGCAGCTCTAGGGCAATGGAGCACACCCAGAGCAGAAGTTCTACTTCAGCCAGATCAGGCCTGCCAGGAAACTGCGTTTAACAGGCCTTGGTAAGAGATGTTCCCGGTAGGCTGTAAGAGCACTGGGCAGAGCCAGTTGTTTCTTACCTTCCTGAAAAGCTGGAAGCAAGACGCTTGGGACCCCTCTGCCCGTTTGGGAACAAGGCAGCCTTTTGGGTCGGGAAGCTCTAGGCCAATGGAGCACACGCAGAGCAGGAGTTCTACTTCAGCCTGATCAGGCCTGCAAAGAAACAGCGTTTGACAGGCCTTGGTAAGAGATGTTCGCGGTAGGTGTAAGAGCACTGGGCAGAGCCAGTTGTATCTTAGCTTCGCAAAGACCGGGAAGCAAGATGCTTTGGGCCTCTCTGCCCCTTGGAAACAGGGCAGCACTTTGGGCCTGGCAGCTCTAGGGCAATGGAGCACACCCAGAGCCGGAGTTCTACTTCAGCCAGATGAGGCCTGCCAAGAAACTGCGTTTCACAGGCCTATCAAAGACATGTTCCCGGTAGGCTGTAAGAGCACGGGGCAGAGCGAGTTGGTTCTTAGCTTCCCAGAGAGCTGGAAGCAAGATGCTTTGGGGCCTCTCTGCCCCTTTGGAAACAAGGCAGCACCTTGGGCCTGGCAGCTCTAGGGCAATGGAGCACACCCAGAGCAGAAGTTCTACTTCAGCCAAATCAGGCCTGCCAGGAAACGGCGTTTCACAGGCCTTGGTAAGAGATGTTCCCGGTAGGCTGTAAGAGCACTGGGCAACGCCAGATGTTTCTTAGCTTCCCGAAGAGCTGGAAGCAAGAAGCTTTGGTGCCACTCTCTCACTTTGGACTCAAGGCAGCCCTTTGGGGCAGGTAGCTCTAGGCCAGTGGAGCACACCCAGAGCAGAAGTTCTACTTGGGCCAGTTCAGGCCACCAACAAACTGCGTTTCACAGGCCTTGGTAAGAGATGTTCCCGGTAGGCTGTAAGAGCACTGGGCAACGCCAGATGTTTCTTATCTTCCCAAAGAGCTGGAAGCAAGATGCTTTGGGGCCTCTCATCCCCTTTGCAAACAAGGCGGCCCTATGGGCCAGGCAGCTCTAGGCCAATGGAGCACACCCAGAGCAGAAGTTCTACTTCGGCCAGTTCAGGCCACCAACAAACTGCGTTTCACAGGCCTTGGTAAGAGATGTTCCCGGTAGGCTGTAAGAGCACTGGGCAACGCCAGATGTTTCTTAGCTTCCCGAAGAGCTGGAAGCAAGATGCTTTGGGGCCTCTCATCCCCTTTGCAAACAAGGCCGACCTTTGGGCCAGGCAGCTCTAGGCCAATGGAGCACACCCAGAGCAGAAGTTCTACCTCAGCCAGATAAGGCCTGCCAAGAAACTGCGTTTCAAAGGCTTTGGTAAGAGATGTTCCCGGTACTCTGTTAGAGCACTGGGCAGAGCCATTTGTTTCTTAGCTTCCCAAAGAGCTGGAAGCAAGATGCTTTGGGGGCTCCCTGCCCCTTTGCCAACAAGGGCGACCTTTGGGCCTTTCAGCTCTAGGCCAATGGAGCACACCCAGAGCAGAAGTCCTACTTCAGCCAGATCAGGCCTGCCAAGGAACTGCGTTTCAGAGGCCTTTGTATGTGACGTTCCCGGTAGGCTGTGAGAGCACGGTGCAGAGCCAGTTGTTTCCTTGTTTCCCAAACAGCTGGAAGCAAGACGCTTTGGGGCCTCTCTGCCCCTTTGGAAACAAGGCAGCACGTTGGGTCTGGCAGCTCTAGGGCAATGGAGCACAACCAGAGCCGAAGTTCTACTTCTTCCAGATCAGGCCTGCCTAGACAGTGCGTTTCCCAGGCCTTGATAAGAGATGTTCTCTTAGGCTATAAGAGCACTGGGCACAGCCAGTTGTTTCTTAGCTTCCCAAGAGGTGGAAGCAAGATGCTTTGGGGCCTCTCTCCCCCTTTGGAAACAAGGCAGCCCTTTGGGCCTTTCAGCTCTAGGGCAATGGAGCACACCCAGAGCAGAAGTTCTACCTCAGCCAGATCAGGCCTGCCAAGAAACTGCTTTTCACAGGCCTTCGTAAGAGATGTTCCCGGTAGGCTATAAGAGCACTGGGCAGAGCCAGCTGTTTCTTAGCTTCCCGAAGAGCTGGGAGCAAGATGCTTTGGGTCCACTCTCCGTCTTTGGAAACAAGGCAGCCCTTTGGGCCTGGCAGCTCTAGGGCAATGGAGCACACCCAGAGCAGAAGTTCTACTTCAGCCAGATCAGGCCTGCCAGGAAACTGCGTTTCACAGGCCTTGGTAAGAGATGTTCCCGGTAGGCTGTAAGAGCACTGGGCAGAGCCAGTTGTTTCTTACCTTCCTGAACAGCTGGAAGCAAGACGCTTGGGACCCCTCTGCCCGTTTGGGAACAAGGCAGCCTTTTGGGTCGGGAAGCTCTAGGCCAATGGAGCCCACGCAGAGCAGGAGTTCTACTTCAGCCTGATCAGGCCTGCAAAGAAACAGCGTTTGACAGGCCTTGGTAAGAGATGTTCGCGGTAGGTGTAAGAGCACTGGGCAGAGCCAGTTGTTTCTTAGCTTCGCAAAGACCGGGAAGCAAGATGCTTTGGGCCTCTCTGCCCCTTGGAAACAGGGCAGCACTTTGGGCCTGGCAGCTCTAGGGCAGTGGAGCACACCCAGAGCCGGAGTTCTACTTCAGCCAGATGAGGCCTGCCAAGAAACTGCGTTTCACAGGCCTTTCAAAGACATGTTCCCGGTAGGCTGTAAGAGCACGGGGCAGAGCGAGTTGGTTCTTAGCTTCCCAGAGAGCTGGAAGCAAGATGCTTTGGGGCCTCTCTGCCCCTTTGGAAACAAGGCACCACCTTGGGCCTGGCAGCTCTAGGGCAATGGAGCACACCCAGAGCAGAAGTTCTACTTCAGCCAAATCAGGCCTGCCAGGAAACGGCGTTTCACAGGCCTTGGTAAGAGATGTTCCCGGTAGGCTGTAAGAGCACTGGGCAACGCCAGATGTTTCTTAGCTTCCCGAAGAGCTGGAAGCGAGAAGCTTTGGTGCCACGCTCTCACTTTGGAATCAAGGCAGCCCTTTGGGGCAGGTAGCTCTAGGCCAGTGGAGCACACCCAGAGCAGAAGTTCTACTTGGGCCAGTTCAGGCCACCAACAAACTGCGTTTCACAGGCCTTGGTAAGAGATGTTCCCGGTAGGCTGTAAGAGCACTGGGCAACGCCAGATGTTTCTTAGCTTCCCGAAGAGCTGGAAGCAAGATGCTTTGGGGCCTCTCATCCCCTTTGCAAACAAGGCGGCCCTATGGGCCAGGCAGCTCTAGGCCAATGGAGCACACCCAGAGCAGAAGTTCTACTTCGGCCAGTTCAGGCCACCAACAAACTGCGTTTCACAGGCCTTGGTAAGAGATGTTCCCGGTAGGCTGTAAGAGCACTGGGCAACGCCAGATGTTTCTTAGCTTCCCGAAGAGCTGGAAGCAAGATGCTTTGGGGCCTCTCATCCCCTTTGCAAACAAGGCCGACCTTTGGGCCAGGCAGCTCTAGGCCAATGGAGCACACCCAGAGCAGAAGTTCTACCTCAGCCAGATAAGGCCTGCCAAGAAACTGCGTTTCAAAGGCTTTGGTAAGAGATGTTCCCGGTACTCTGTTAGAGCACAGGGCAGAGCCATTTGTTTCTTAGCTTCCCAAAGAGCTGGAAGCAAGATGCTTTGGGGGCTCCCTGCCCCTTTGCCAACAAGGGCGACCTTTGGGCCTTTCAGCTCTAGGCCAATGGAGCACACCCAGAGCAGAAGTCCTACTTCAGCCAGATCAGGCCTGCCAAGGAACTGCGTTTCAGAGGCCTTTGTATGTGACGTTCCCGGTAGGCTGTGAGAGCACGGTGCAGAGCCAGTTGTTTCCTTGTTTCCCAAACAGCTGGAAGCAAGACGCTTTGGGGCCTCTCTGCCCCTTTGGAAACAAGGCAGCACGTTGGGTCTGGCAGCTCTAGGGCAATGGAGCACAACCAGAGCCGAAGTTCTACTTCTTCCAGATCAGGCCTGCCTAGACAGTGCGTTTCCCAGGCCTTGATAAGAGATGTTCTCTTAGGCTATAAGAGCACTGGGCACAGCCAGTTGTTTCTTAGCTTCCCAAGAGGTGGAAGCAAGATGCTTTGGGGCCTCTCTCCCCCTTTGGAAACAAGGCAGCCCTTTGGGCCTTTCAGCTCTAGGGCAATGGAGCACACCCAGAGCAGAAGTTCTACCTCAGCCAGATCAGGCCTGCCAAGAAACTGCTTTTCACAGGCCTTGGTAAGAGATGTTCCCGGTAGGCTATAAGAGCACTGGGCAGAGCCAGCTGTTTCTTAGCTTCCCGAAGAGCTGGGAGCAAGATGCTTTGGGTCCACTCTCCGTCTTTGGAAACAAGGCAGCCCTTTGGGCCTGGCAGCTCTAGGGCAATGGAGCACACCCAGAGCAGAAGTTCTACTTCAGCCAGATCAGGCCTGCCAGGAAACTGCGTTTAACAGGCCTTGGTAAGAGATGTTCCCGGTAGGCTGTAAGAGCACTGGGCAGAGCCAGTTGTTTCTTACCTTCCTGAAAAGCTGGAAGCAAGACGCTTGGGACCCCTCTGCCCGTTTGGGAACAAGGCAGCCTTTTGGGTCGGGAAGCTCTAGGCCAATGGAGCACACGCAGAGCAGGAGTTCTACTTCAGCCTGATCAGGCCTGCAAAGAAACAGCGTTTGACAGGCCTTGGTAAGAGATGTTCGCGGTAGGTGTAAGAGCACTGGGCAGAGCCAGTTGTATCTTAGCTTCGCAAAGACCGGGAAGCAAGATGCTTTGGGCCTCTCTGCCCCTTGGAAACAGGGCAGCACTTTGGGCCTGGCAGCTCTAGGGCAATGGAGCACACCCAGAGCCGGAGTTCTACTTCAGCCAGATGAGGCCTGCCAAGAAACTGCGTTTCACAGGCCTATCAAAGACATGTTCCCGGTAGGCTGTAAGAGCACGGGGCAGAGCGAGTTGGTTCTTAGCTTCCCAGAGAGCTGGAAGCAAGATGCTTTGGGGCCTCTCTGCCCCTTTGGAAACAAGGCAGCACCTTGGGCCTGGCAGCTCTAGGGCAATGGAGCACACCCAGAGCAGAAGTTCTACTTCAGCCAAATCAGGCCTGCCAGGAAACGGCGTTTCACAGGCCTTGGTAAGAGATGTTCCCGGTAGGCTGTAAGAGCACTGGGCAACGCCAGATGTTTCTTAGCTTCCCGAAGAGCTGGAAGCAAGAAGCTTTGGTGCCACTCTCTCACTTTGGACTCAAGGCAGCCCTTTGGGGCAGGTAGCTCTAGGCCAGTGGAGCACACCCAGAGCAGAAGTTCTACTTGGGCCAGTTCAGGCCACCAACAAACTGCGTTTCACAGGCCTTGGTAAGAGATGTTCCCGGTAGGCTGTAAGAGCACTGGGCAACGCCAGATGTTTCTTATCTTCCCAAAGAGCTGGAAGCAAGATGCTTTGGGGCCTCTCATCCCCTTTGCAAACAAGGCGGCCCTATGGGCCAGGCAGCTCTAGGCCAATGGAGCACACCCAGAGCAGAAGTTCTACTTCGGCCAGTTCAGGCCACCAACAAACTGCGTTTCACAGGCCTTGGTAAGAGATGTTCCCGGTAGGCTGTAAGAGCACTGGGCAACGCCAGATGTTTCTTAGCTTCCCGAAGAGCTGGAAGCAAGATGCTTTGGGGCCTCTCATCCCCTTTGCAAACAAGGCCGACCTTTGGGCCAGGCAGCTCTAGGCCAATGGAGCACACCCAGAGCAGAAGTTCTACCTCAGCCAGATAAGGCCTGCCAAGAAACTGCGTTTCAAAGGCTTTGGTAAGAGATGTTCCCGGTACTCTGTTAGAGCACTGGGCAGAGCCATTTGTTTCTTAGCTTCCCAAAGAGCTGGAAGCAAGATGCTTTGGGGGCTCCCTGCCCCTTTGCCAACAAGGGCGACCTTTGGGCCTTTCAGCTCTAGGCCAATGGAGCACACCCAGAGCAGAAGTCCTACTTCAGCCAGATCAGGCCTGCCAAGGAACTGCGTTTCAGAGGCCTTTGTATGTGACGTTCCCGGTAGGCTGTGAGAGCACGGTGCAGAGCCAGTTGTTTCCTTGTTTCCCAAACAGCTGGAAGCAAGACGCTTTGGGGCCTCTCTGCCCCTTTGGAAACAAGGCAGCACGTTGGGTCTGGCAGCTCTAGGGCAATGGAGCACAACCAGAGCCGAAGTTCTACTTCTTCCAGATCAGGCCTGCCTAGACAGTGCGTTTCCCAGGCCTTGATAAGAGATGTTCTCTTAGGCTATAAGAGCACTGGGCACAGCCAGTTGTTTCTTAGCTTCCCAAGAGGTGGAAGCAAGATGCTTTGGGGCCTCTCTCCCCCTTTGGAAACAAGGCAGCCCTTTGGGCCTTTCAGCTCTAGGGCAATGGAGCACACCCAGAGCAGAAGTTCTACCTCAGCCAGATCAGGCCTGCCAAGAAACTGCTTTTCACAGGCCTTGGTAAGAGATGTTCCCGGTAGGCTATAAGAGCACTGGGCAGAGCCAGCTGTTTCTTAGCTTCCCGAAGAGCTGGGAGCAAGATGCTTTGGGTCCACTCTCCGTCTTTGGAAACAAGGCAGCCCTTTGGGCCTGGCAGCTCTAGGGCAATGGAGCACACCCAGAGCAGAAGTTCTACTTCAGCCAGATCAGGCCTGCCAGGAAACTGCGTTTAACAGGCCTTGGTAAGAGATGTTCCCGGTAGGCTGTAAGAGCACTGGGCAGAGCCAGTTGTTTCTTACCTTCCTGAAAAGCTGGAAGCAAGACGCTTGGGACCCCTCTGCCCGTTTGGGAACAAGGCAGCCTTTTGGGTCGGGAAGCTCTAGGCCAATGGAGCACACGCAGAGCAGGAGTTCTACTTCAGCCTGATCAGGCCTGCAAAGAAACAGCGTTTGACAGGCCTTGGTAAGAGATGTTCGCGGTAGGTGTAAGAGCACTGGGCAGAGCCAGTTGTATCTTAGCTTCGCAAAGACCGGGAAGCAAGATGCTTTGGGCCTCTCTGCCCCTTGGAAACAGGGCAGCACTTTGGGCCTGGCAGCTCTAGGGCAATGGAGCACACCCAGAGCCGGAGTTCTACTTCAGCCAGATGAGGCCTGCCAAGAAACTGCGTTTCACAGGCCTATCAAAGACATGTTCCCGGTAGGCTGTAAGAGCACGGGGCAGAGCGAGTTGGTTCTTAGCTTCCCAGAGAGCTGGAAGCAAGATGCTTTGGGGCCTCTCTGCCCCTTTGGAAACAAGGCAGCACCTTGGGCCTGGCAGCTCTAGGGCAATGGAGCACACCCAGAGCAGAAGTTCTACTTCAGCCAAATCAGGCCTGCCAGGAAACGGCGTTTCACAGGCCTTGGTAAGAGATGTTCCCGGTAGGCTGTAAGAGCACTGGGCAACGCCAGATGTTTCTTAGCTTCCCGAAGAGCTGGAAGCAAGAAGCTTTGGTGCCACTCTCTCACTTTGGACTCAAGGCAGCCCTTTGGGGCAGGTAGCTCTAGGCCAGTGGAGCACACCCAGAGCAGAAGTTCTACTTGGGCCAGTTCAGGCCACCAACAAACTGCGTTTCACAGGCCTTGGTAAGAGATGTTCCCGGTAGGCTGTAAGAGCACTGGGCAACGCCAGATGTTTCTTATCTTCCCAAAGAGCTGGAAGCAAGATGCTTTGGGGCCTCTCATCCCCTTTGCAAACAAGGCGGCCCTATGGGCCAGGCAGCTCTAGGCCAATGGAGCACACCCAGAGCAGAAGTTCTACTTCGGCCAGTTCAGGCCACCAACAAACTGCGTTTCACAGGCCTTGGTAAGAGATGTTCCCGGTAGGCTGTAAGAGCACTGGGCAACGCCAGATGTTTCTTAGCTTCCCGAAGAGCTGGAAGCAAGATGCTTTGGGGCCTCTCATCCCCTTTGCAAACAAGGCCGACCTTTGGGCCAGGCAGCTCTAGGCCAATGGAGCACACCCAGAGCAGAAGTTCTACCTCAGCCAGATAAGGCCTGCCAAGAAACTGCGTTTCAAAGGCTTTGGTAAGAGATGTTCCCGGTACTCTGTTAGAGCACTGGGCAGAGCCATTTGTTTCTTAGCTTCCCAAAGAGCTGGAAGCAAGATGCTTTGGGGGCTCCCTGCCCCTTTGCCAACAAGGGCGACCTTTGGGCCTTTCAGCTCTAGGCCAATGGAGCACACCCAGAGCAGAAGTCCTACTTCAGCCAGATCAGGCCTGCCAAGGAACTGCGTTTCAGAGGCCTTTGTATGTGACGTTCCCGGTAGGCTGTGAGAGCACGGTGCAGAGCCAGTTGTTTCCTTGTTTCCCAAACAGCTGGAAGCAAGACGCTTTGGGGCCTCTCTGCCCCTTTGGAAACAAGGCAGCACGTTGGGTCTGGCAGCTCTAGGGCAATGGAGCACAACCAGAGCCGAAGTTCTACTTCTTCCAGATCAGGCCTGCCTAGACAGTGCGTTTCCCAGGCCTTGATAAGAGATGTTCTCTTAGGCTATAAGAGCACTGGGCACAGCCAGTTGTTTCTTAGCTTCCCAAGAGGTGGAAGCAAGATGCTTTGGGGCCTCTCTCCCCCTTTGGAAACAAGGCAGCCCTTTGGGCCTTTCAGCTCTAGGGCAATGGAGCACACCCAGAGCAGAAGTTCTACCTCAGCCAGATCAGGCCTGCCAAGAAACTGCTTTTCACAGGCCTTGGTAAGAGATGTTCCCGGTAGGCTGTAAGAGCACTGGGCAGAGCCAGCTGTTTCTTAGCTTCCCGAAGAGCTGGGAGCAAGATGCTTTGGGTCCACTCTCCGTCTTTGGAAACAAGGCAGCCCTTTGGGCCTGGCAGCTCTAGGGCAATGGAGCACACCCAGAGCAGAAGTTCTACTTCAGCCAGATCAGGCCTGCCAGGAAACTGCGTTTCACAGGCCTTGGTAAGAGATGTTCCCGGTAGGCTGTAAGAGCACTGGGCAGAGCCAGTTGTTTCTTACCTTCCTGAAAAGCTGGAAGCAAGATGCTTGGGACCCCTCTGCCCGTTTGGGAACAAGGCAGCCTTTTGGGTCGGGAAGCTCTAGGCCAATGGAGCACACGCAGAGCAGGAGTTCTACTTCAGCCTGATCAGGCCTGCAAAGAAACAGCGTTTGACAGGCCTTGGTAAGAGATGTTCGCGGTAGGTGTAAGAGCACTGGGCAGAGCCAGTTGTTTCTTAGCTTCGCAAAGACCGGGAAGCAAGATGCTTTGGGCCTCTCTGCCCCTTGGAAACAGGGCAGCACTTTGGGCCTGGCAGCTCTAGGGCAATGGAGCACACCCAGAGCCGGAGTTCTACTTCAGCCAGATGAGGCCTGCCAAGAAACTGCGTTTCACAGGCCTTTCAAAGACATGTTCCCGGTAGGCTGTAAGAGCACGGGGCAGAGCGAGTTGGTTCTTAGCTTCCCAGAGAGCTGGAAGCAAGATGCTTTGGGGCCTCTCTGCCCCTTTGGAAACAAGGCAGCACCTTGGGCCTGGCAGCTCTAGGGCAATGGAGCACACCCAGAGCAGAAGTTCTACTTCAGCCAAATCAGGCCTGCCAGGAAACGGCG
Organism: Equus asinus; assembly: GCF_041296235.1. Classification (NCBI taxonomy): domain Eukaryota; kingdom Metazoa; phylum Chordata; class Mammalia; order Perissodactyla; family Equidae; genus Equus; species Equus asinus. Next base: position 4,887,029 of record NW_027225523.1, read on the forward strand.
TTTCACAGGCCTTGGTAAGAGATGTTCCCGGTAGGCTGTAAGAGCACTGGGCAACGCCAGATGTTTCTTAGCTTCCCGAAGAGCTGGAAGCAAGAAGCTTTGGTGCCACTCTCTCACTTTGGACTCAAGGCAGCCCTTTGGGGCAGGTAGCTCTAGGCCAGTGGAGCACACCCAGAGCAGAAGTTCTACTTGGGCCAGTTCAGGCCACCAACAAACTGCGTTTCACAGGCCTTGGTAAGAGATGTTCCCGGTAGGCTGTAAGAGCACTGGGCAACGCCAGATGTTTCTTAGCTTCCCGAAGAGCTGGAAGCAAGATGCTTTGGGGCCTCTCATCCCCTTTGCAAACAAGGCGGCCCTATGGGCCAGGCAGCTCTAGGCCAATGGAGCACACCCAGAGCAGAAGTTCTACTTCGGCCAGTTCAGGCCACCAACAAACTGCGTTTCACAGGCCTTGGTAAGAGATGTTCCCGGTAGGCTGTAAGAGCACTGGGCAACGCCAGATGTTTCTTAGCTTCCCGAAGAGCTGGAAGCAAGATGCTTTGGGGCCTCTCATCCCCTTTGCAAACAAGGCCGACCTTTGGGCCAGGCAGCTCTAGGCCAATGGAGCACACCCAGAGCAGAAGTTCTACCTCAGCCAGATAAGGCCTGCCAAGAAACTGCGTTTCAAAGGCTTTGGTAAGAGATGTTCCCGGTACTCTGTTAGAGCACTGGGCAGAGCCATTTGTTTCTTAGCTTCCCAAAGAGCTGGAAGCAAGATGCTTTGGGGGCTCCCTGCCCCTTTGCCAACAAGGGCGACCTTTGGGCCTTTCAGCTCTAGGCCAATGGAGCACACCCAGAGCAGAAGTCCTACTTCAGCCAGATCAGGCCTGCCAAGGAACTGCGTTTCAGAGGCCTTTGTATGTGACGTTCCCGGTAGGCTGTGAGAGCACGGTGCAGAGCCAGTTGTTTCCTTGTTTCCCAAACAGCTGGAAGCAAGACGCTTTGGGGCCTCTCTGCCCCTTTGGAAACAAGGCAGCACGTTGGGTCTGCCAGCTCTAGGGCAATGGAGCACAACCAGAGCCGAAGTTCTACTTCTTCCAGATCAGGCCTGCCTAGACAGTGCGTTTCCCAGGCCTTGATAAGAGATGTTCTCTTAGGCTATAAGAGCACTGGGCACAGCCAGTTGTTTCTTAGCTTCCCAAGAGGTGGAAGCAAGATGCTTTGGGGCCTCTCTCCCCCTTTGGAAACAAGGCAGCCCTTTGGGCCTTTCAGCTCTAGGGCAATGGAGCACACCCAGAGCAGAAGTTCTACCTCAGCCAGATCAGGCCTGCCAAGAAACTGCTTTTCACAGGCCTTGGTAAGAGATGTTCCCGGTAGGCTGTAAGAGCACTGGGCAGAGCCAGCTGTTTCTTAGCTTCCCGAAGAGCTGGGAGCAAGATGCTTTGGGTCCACTCTCCGTCTTTGGAAACAAGGCAGCCCTTTGGGCCTGGCAGCTCTAGGGCAATGGAGCACACCCAGAGCAGAAGTTCTACTTCAGCCAGATCAGGCCTGCCAGGAAACTGCGTTTCACAGGCCTTGGTAAGAGATGTTCCCGGTAGGCTGTAAGAGCACTGGGCAGAGCCAGTTGTTTCTTACCTTCCTGAAAAGCTGGAAGCAAGATGCTTGGGACCCCTCTGCCCGTTTGGGAACAAGGCAGCCTTTTGGGTCGGGAAGCTCTAGGCCAATGGAGCACACGCAGAGCAGGAGTTCTACTTCAGCCTGATCAGGCCTGCAAAGAAACAGCGTTTGACAGGCCTTGGTAAGAGATGTTCGCGGTAGGTGTAAGAGCACTGGGCAGAGCCAGTTGTTTCTTAGCTTCGCAAAGACCGGGAAGCAAGATGCTTTGGGCCTCTCTGCCCCTTGGAAACAGGGCAGCACTTTGGGCCTGGCAGCTCTAGGGCAATGGAGCACACCCAGAGCCGGAGTTCTACTTCAGCCAGATGAGGCCTGCCAAGAAACTGCGTTTCACAGGCCTTTCAAAGACATGTTCCCGGTAGGCTGTAAGAGCACGGGGCAGAGCGAGTTGGTTCTTAGCTTCCCAGAGAGCTGGAAGCAAGATGCTTTGGGGCCTCTCTGCCCCTTTGGAAACAAGGCAGCACCTTGGGCCTGGCAGCTCTAGGGCAATGGAGCACACCCAGAGCAGAAGTTCTACTTCAGCCAAATCAGGCCTGCCAGGAAACGGCGTTTCACAGGCCTTGGTAAGAGATGTTCCCGGTAGGCTGTAAGAGCACTGGGCAACGCCAGATGTTTCTTAGCTTCCCGAAGAGCTGGAAGCAAGAAGCTTTGGTGCCACTCTCTCACTTTGGACTCAAGGCAGCCCTTTGGGGCAGGTAGCTCTAGGCCAGTGGAGCACACCCAGAGCAGAAGTTCTACTTGGGCCAGTTCAGGCCACCAACAAACTGCGTTTCACAGGCCTTGGTAAGAGATGTTCCCGGTAGGCTGTAAGAGCACTGGGCAACGCCAGATGTTTCTTAGCTTCCCGAAGAGCTGGAAGCAAGATGCTTTGGGGCCTCTCATCCCCTTTGCAAACAAGGCCGACCTTTGGGCCAGGCAGCTCTAGGCCAATGGAGCACACCCAGAGCAGAAGTTCTACCTCAGCCAGATAAGGCCTGCCAAGAAACTGCGTTTCAAAGGCTTTGGTAAGAGATGTTCCCGGTACTCTGTTAGAGCACTGGGCAGAGCCATTTGTTTCTTAGCTTCCCAAAGAGCTGGAAGCAAGATGCTTTGGGGGCTCCCTGCCCCTTTGCCAACAAGGGCGACCTTTGGGCCTTTCAGCTCTAGGCCAATGGAGCACACCCAGAGCAGAAGTCCTACTTCAGCCAGATCAGGCCTGCCAAGGAACTGCGTTTCAGAGGCCTTTGTATGTGACGTTCCCGGTAGGCTGTGAGAGCACGGTGCAGAGCCAGTTGTTTCCTTGTTTCCCAAACAGCTGGAAGCAAGACGCTTTGGGGCCTCTCTGCCCCTTTGGAAACAAGGCAGCACGTTGGGTCTGGCAGCTCTAGGGCAATGGAGCACAACCAGAGCCGAAGTTCTACTTCTTCCAGATCAGGCCTGCCTAGACAGTGCGTTTCCCAGGCCTTGATAAGAGATGTTCTCTTAGGCTATAAGAGCACTGGGCACAGCCAGTTGTTTCTTAGCTTCCCAAGAGGTGGAAGCAAGATGCTTTGGGGCCTCTCTCCCCCTTTGGAAACAAGGCAGCCCTTTGGGCCTTTCAGCTCTAGGGCAATGGAGCACACCCAGAGCAGAAGTTCTACCTCAGCCAGATCAGGCCTGCCAAGAAACTGCTTTTCACAGGCCTTGGTAAGAGATGTTCCCGGTAGGCTGTAAGAGCACTGGGCAGAGCCAGCTGTTTCTTAGCTTCCCGAAGAGCTGGGAGCAAGATGCTTTGGGTCCACTCTCCGTCTTTGGAAACAAGGCAGCCCTTTGGGCCTGGCAGCTCTAGGGCAATGGAGCACACCCAGAGCAGAAGTTCTACTTCAGCCAGATCAGGCCTGCCAGGAAACTGCGTTTCACAGGCCTTGGTAAGAGATGTTCCCGGTAGGCTGTAAGAGCACTGGGCAGAGCCAGTTGTTTCTTACCTTCCTGAAAAGCTGGAAGCAAGATGCTTGGGACCCCTCTGCCCGTTTGGGAACAAGGCAGCCTTTTGGGTCGGGAAGCTCTAGGCCAATGGAGCACACGCAGAGCAGGAGTTCTACTTCAGCCTGATCAGGCCTGCAAAGAAACAGCGTTTGACAGGCCTTGGTAAGAGATGTTCGCGGTAGGTGTAAGAGCACTGGGCAGAGCCAGTTGTTTCTTAGCTTCGCAAAGACCGGGAAGCAAGATGCTTTGGGCCTCTCTGCCCCTTGGAAACAGGGCAGCACTTTGGGCCTGGCAGCTCTAGGGCAATGGAGCACACCCAGAGCCGGAGTTCTACTTCAGCCAGATGAGGCCTGCCAAGAAACTGCGTTTCACAGGCCTTTCAAAGACATGTTCCCGGTAGGCTGTAAGAGCACGGGGCAGAGCGAGTTGGTTCTTAGCTTCCCAGAGAGCTGGAAGCAAGATGCTTTGGGGCCTCTCTGCCCCTTTGGAAACAAGGCAGCACCTTGGGCCTGGCAGCTCTAGGGCAATGGAGCACACCCAGAGCAGAAGTTCTACTTCAGCCAAATCAGGCCTGCCAGGAAACGGCGTTTCACAGGCCTTGGTAAGAGATGTTCCCGGTAGGCTGTAAGAGCACTGGGCAACGCCAGATGTTTCTTAGCTTCCCGAAGAGCTGGAAGCAAGAAGCTTTGGTGCCACTCTCTCACTTTGGACTCAAGGCAGCCCTTTGGGGCAGGTAGCTCTAGGCCAGTGGAGCACACCCAGAGCAGAAGTTCTACTTGGGCCAGTTCAGGCCACCAACAAACTGCGTTTCACAGGCCTTGGTAAGAGATGTTCCCGGTAGGCTGTAAGAGCACTGGGCAACGCCAGATGTTTCTTAGCTTCCCGAAGAGCTGGAAGCAAGATGCTTTGGGGCCTCTCATCCCCTTTGCAAACAAGGCCGACCTTTGGGCCAGGCAGCTCTAGGCCAATGGAGCACACCCAGAGCAGAAGTTCTACCTCAGCCAGATAAGGCCTGCCAAGAAACTGCGTTTCAAAGGCTTTGGTAAGAGATGTTCCCGGTACTCTGTTAGAGCACTGGGCAGAGCCATTTGTTTCTTAGCTTCCCAAAGAGCTGGAAGCAAGATGCTTTGGGGGCTCCCTGCCCCTTTGCCAACAAGGGCGACCTTTGGGCCTTTCAGCTCTAGGCCAATGGAGCACACCCAGAGCAGAAGTCCTACTTCAGCCAGATCAGGCCTGCCAAGGAACTGCGTTTCAGAGGCCTTTGTATGTGACGTTCCCGGTAGGCTGTGAGAGCACGGTGCAGAGCCAGTTGTTTCCTTGTTTCCCAAACAGCTGGAAGCAAGACGCTTTGGGGCCTCTCTGCCCCTTTGGAAACAAGGCAGCACGTTGGGTCTGGCAGCTCTAGGGCAATGGAGCACAACCAGAGCCGAAGTTCTACTTCTTCCAGATCAGGCCTGCCTAGACAGTGCGTTTCCCAGGCCTTGATAAGAGATGTTCTCTTAGGCTATAAGAGCACTGGGCACAGCCAGTTGTTTCTTAGCTTCCCAAGAGGTGGAAGCAAGATGCTTTGGGGCCTCTCTCCCCCTTTGGAAACAAGGCAGCCCTTTGGGCCTTTCAGCTCTAGGGCAATGGAGCACACCCAGAGCAGAAGTTCTACCTCAGCCAGATCAGGCCTGCCAAGAAACTGCTTTTCACAGGCCTTGGTAAGAGATGTTCCCGGTAGGCTGTAAGAGCACTGGGCAGAGCCAGCTGTTTCTTAGCTTCCCGAAGAGCTGGGAGCAAGATGCTTTGGGTCCACTCTCCGTCTTTGGAAACAAGGCAGCCCTTTGGGCCTGGCAGCTCTAGGGCAATGGAGCACACCCAGAGCAGAAGTTCTACTTCAGCCAGATCAGGCCTGCCAGGAAACTGCGTTTCACAGGCCTTGGTAAGAGATGTTCCCGGTAGGCTGTAAGAGCACTGGGCAGAGCCAGTTGTTTCTTACCTTCCTGAAAAGCTGGAAGCAAGATGCTTGGGACCCCTCTGCCCGTTTGGGAACAAGGCAGCCTTTTGGGTCGGGAAGCTCTAGGCCAATGGAGCACACGCAGAGCAGGAGTTCTACTTCAGCCTGATCAGGCCTGCAAAGAAACAGCGTTTGACAGGCCTTGGTAAGAGATGTTCGCGGTAGGTGTAAGAGCACTGGGCAGAGCCAGTTGTTTCTTAGCTTCGCAAAGACCGGGAAGCAAGATGCTTTGGGCCTCTCTGCCCCTTGGAAACAGGGCAGCACTTTGGGCCTGGCAGCTCTAGGGCAATGGAGCACACCCAGAGCCGGAGTTCTACTTCAGCCAGATGAGGCCTGCCAAGAAACTGCGTTTCACAGGCCTTTCAAAGACATGTTCCCGGTAGGCTGTAAGAGCACGGGGCAGAGCGAGTTGGTTCTTAGCTTCCCAGAGAGCTGGAAGCAAGATGCTTTGGGGCCTCTCTGCCCCTTTGGAAACAAGGCAGCACCTTGGGCCTGGCAGCTCTAGGGCAATGGAGCACACCCAGAGCAGAAGTTCTACTTCAGCCAAATCAGGCCTGCCAGGAAACGGCGTTTCACAGGCCTTGGTAAGAGATGTTCCCGGTAGGCTGTAAGAGCACTGGGCAACGCCAGATGTTTCTTAGCTTCCCGAAGAGCTGGAAGCTAGAAGCTTTGGTGCCACTCTCTCACTTTGGACTCAAGGCAGCCCTTTGGGGCAGGTAGCTCTAGGCCAGTGGAGCACACCCAGAGCAGAAGTTCTACTTGGGCCAGTTCAGGCCACCAACAAACTGCGTTTCACAGGCCTTGGTAAGAGATGTTCCCGGTAGGCTGTAAGAGCACTGGGCAACGCCAGATGTTTCTTAGCTTCCCGAAGAGCTGGAAGCAAGATGCTTTGGGGCCTCTCATCCCCTTTGCAAACAAGGCGGCCCTATGGGCCAGGCAGCTCTAGGCCAATGGAGCACACCCAGAGCAGAAGTTCTACTTCGGCCAGTTCCGGCCACCAACAAACTGCGTTTCACAGGCCTTGGTAAGAGATGTTCCCGGTAGGCTGTAAGAGCACTGGGCAACGCCAGATGTTTCTTAGCTTCCCGAAGAGCTGGAAGCAAGATGCTTTGGGGCCTCTCATCCCCTTTGCAAACAAGGCCGACCTTTGGGCCAGGCAGCTCTAGGCCAATGGAGCACACCCAGAGCAGAAGTTCTACCTCAGCCAGATAAGGCCTGCCAAGAAACTGCGTTTCAAAGGCTTTGGTAAGAGATGTTCCCGGTACTCTGTTAGAGCACTGGGCAGAGCCATTTGTTTCTTAGCTTCCCAAAGAGCTGGAAGCAAGATGCTTTGGGGGCTCCCTGCCCCTTTGCCAACAAGGGCGACCTTTGGGCCTTTCAGCTCTAGGCCAATGGAGCACACCCAGAGCAGAAGTCCTACTTCAGCCAGATCAGGCCTGCCAAGGAACTGCGTTTCAGAGGCCTTTGTATGTGACGTTCCCGGTAGGCTGTGAGAGCACGGTGCAGAGCCAGTTGTTTCCTTGTTTCCCAAACAGCTGGAAGCAAGACGCTTTGGGGCCTCTCTGCCCCTTTGGAAACAAGGCAGCACGTTGGGTCTGGCAGCTCTAGGGCAATGGAGCACAACCAGAGCCGAAGTTCTACTTCTTCCAGATCAGGCCTGCCTAGACAGTGCGTTTCCCAGGCCTTGATAAGAGATGTTCTCTTAGGCTATAAGAGCACTGGGCACAGCCAGTTGTTTCTTAGCTTCCCAAGAGGTGGAAGCAAGATGCTTTGGGGCCTCTCTCCCCCTTTGGAAACAAGGCAGCCCTTTGGGCCTTTCAGCTCTAGGGCAATGGAGCACACCCAGAGCAGAAGTTCTACCTCAGCCAGATCAGGCCTGCCAAGAAACTGCTTTTCACAGGCCTTGGTAAGAGATGTTCCCGGTAGGCTGTAAGAGCACTGGGCAGAGCCAGCTGTTTCTTAGCTTCCCGAAGAGCTGGGAGCAAGATGCTTTGGGTCCACTCTCCGTCTTTGGAAACAAGGCAGCCCTTTGGGCCTGGCAGCTCTAGGGCAATGGAGCACACCCAGAGCAGAAGTTCTACTTCAGCCAGATCAGGCCTGCCAGGAAACTGCGTTTCACAGGCCTTGGTAAGAGATGTTCCCGGTAGGCTGTAAGAGCACTGGGCAGAGCCAGTTGTTTCTTACCTTCCTGAAAAGCTGGAAGCAAGATGCTTGGGACCCCTCTGCCCGTTTGGGAACAAGGCAGCCTTTTGGGTCGGGAAGCTCTAGGCCAATGGAGCACACGCAGAGCAGGAGTTCTACTTCAGCCTGATCAGGCCTGCAAAGAAACAGCGTTTGACAGGCCTTGGTAAGAGATGTTCGCGGTAGGTGTAAGAGCACTGGGCAGAGCCAGTTGTTTCTTAGCTTCGCAAAGACCGGGAAGCAAGATGCTTTGGGCCTCTCTGCCCCTTGGAAACAGGGCAGCACTTTGGGCCTGGCAGCTCTAGGGCAATGGAGCACACCCAGAGCCGGAGTTCTACTTCAGCCAGATGAGGCCTGCCAAGAAACTGCGTTTCACAGGCCTATCAAAGACATGTTCCCGGTAGGCTGTAAGAGCACGGGGCAGAGCGTTTGGTTCTTAGCTTCCCAGAGAGCTGGAAGCAAGATGCTTTGGGGCCTCTCTGCCCCTTTGGAAACAAGGCAGCACCTTGGGCCTGGCAGCTCTAGGGCAATGGAGCACACCCAGAGCAGAAGTTCTACTTCAGCCAAATCAGGCCTGCCAGGAAACGGCGTTTCACAGGCCTTGGTAAGAGATGTTCCCGGTAGGCTGTAAGAGCACTGGGCAACGCCAGATGTTTCTTAGCTTCCCGAAGAGCTGGAAGCAAGAAGCTTTGGTGCCACTCTCTCACTTTGGACTCAAGGCAGCCCTTTGGGGCAGGTAGCTCTAGGCCAGTGGAGCACACCCAGAGCAGAAGTTCTACTTGGGCCAGTTCAGGCCACCAACAAACTGCGTTTCACAGGCCTTGGTAAGAGATGTTCCCGGTAGGCTGTAAGAGCACTGGGCAACGCCAGATGTTTCTTAGCTTCCCGAAGAGCTGGAAGCAAGATGCTTTGGGGCCTCTCATCCCCTTTGCAAACAAGGCGGCCCTATGGGCCAGGCAGCTCTAGGCCAATGGAGCACACCCAGAGCAGAAGTTCTACTTCGGCCAGTTCAGGCCACCAACAAACTGCGTTTCACAGGCCTTGGTAAGAGATGTTCCCGGTAGGCTGTAAGAGCACTGGGCAACGCCAGATGTTTCTTAGCTTCCCGAAGAGCTGGAAGCAAGATGCTTTGGGGCCTCTCATCCCCTTTGCAAACAAGGCCGACCTTTGGGCCAGGCAGCTCTAGGCCAATGGAGCACACCCAGAGCAGAAGTTCTACCTCAGCCAGATAAGGCCTGCCAAGAAACTGCGTTTCAAAGGCTTTGGTAAGAGATGTTCCCGGTACTCTGTTAGAGCACTGGGCAGAGCCATTTGTTTCTTAGCTTCCCAAAGAGCTGGAAGCAAGATGCTTTGGGGGCTCCCTGCCCCTTTGCCAACAAGGGCGACCTTTGGGCCTTTCAGCTCTAGGCCAATGGAGCACACCCAGAGCAGAAGTCCTACTTCAGCCAGATCAGGCCTGCCAAGGAACTGCGTTTCAGAGGCCTTTGTATGTGACGTTCCCGGTAGGCTGTGAGAGCACGGTGCAGAGCCAGTTGTTTCCTTGTTTCCCAAACAGCTGGAAGCAAGACGCTTTGGGGCCTCTCTGCCCCTTTGGAAACAAGGCAGCACGTTGGGTCTGGCAGCTCTAGGGCAATGGAGCACAACCAGAGCCGAAGTTCTACTTCTTCCAGATCAGGCCTGCCTAGACAGTGCGTTTCCCAGGCCTTGATAAGAGATGTTCTCTTAGGCTATAAGAGCACTGGGCACAGCCAGTTGTTTCTTAGCTTCCCAAGAGGTGGAAGCAAGATGCTTTGGGGCCTCTCTCCCCCTTTGGAAACAAGGCAGCCCTTTGGGCCTTTCAGCTCTAGGGCAATGGAGCACACCCAGAGCAGAAGTTCTACCTCAGCCAGATCAGGCCTGCCAAGAAACTGCTTTTCACAGGCCTTGGTAAGAGATGTTCCCGGTAGGCTGTAAGAGCACTGGGCAGAGCCAGCTGTTTCTTAGCTTCCCGAAGAGCTGGGAGCAAGATGCTTTGGGTCCACTCTCCGTCTTTGGAAACAAGGCAGCCCTTTGGGCCTGTCAGCTCTAGGGCAATGGAGCACACCCAGAGCAGAAGTTCTACTTCAGCCAGATCAGGCCTGCCAGGAAACTGCGTTTCACAGGCCTTGGTAAGAGATGTTCCCGGTAGGCTGTAAGAGCACTGGGCAGAGCCAGTTGTTTCTTACCTTCCTGAAAATCTGGAAGCAAGATGCTTGGGACCCCTCTGCCCGTTTGGGAACAAGGCAGCCTTTTGGGTCGGGAAGCTCTAGGCCAATGGAGCACACGCAGAGCAGGAGTTCTACTTCAGCCTGATCAGGCCTGCAAAGAAACAGCGTTTGACAGGCCTTGGTAAGAGATGTTCGCGGTAGGTGTAAGAGCACTGGGCAGAGCCAGTTGTTTCTTAGCTTCGCAAAGACCGGGAAGCAAGATGCTTTGGGCCTCTCTGCCCCTTGGAAACAGGGCAGCACTTTGGGCCTGGCAGCTCTAGGGCAGTGGAGCACACCCAGAGCCGGAGTTCTACTTCAGCCAGATGAGGCCTGCCAAGAAACTGCGTTTCACAGGTCTTTCAAAGACATGTTCCCGGTAGGCTGTAAGAGCACGGGGCAGAGCGAGTTGGTTCTTAGCTTCCCAGAGAGCTGGAAGCAAGATGCTTTGGGGCCTCTCTGCCCCTTTGCAAACAAGGCAGCACCTTGGGCCTGGCAGCTCTAGGGCAATGGAGCAGACCCAGAGCAGAAGTCCTACTTCAGCCAGATCAGGCCTGCCAAGGAACTGCGTTTCAGAGGCCTTTGTATGTGACGTTCCCGGTAGGCTGTGAGAGCACGGTGCAGAGCCAGTTGTTTCCTTGTTTCCCAAACAGCTGGAAGCAAGACGCTTTGGGGCCTCTCTGCCCCTTTGGAAACAAGGCAGCACGTTGGGTCTGGCAGCTCTAGGGCAATGGAGCACAACCAGAGCCGAAGTTCTACTTCTTCCAAATCAGGCCTGCCTAGACAGTGCGTTTCCCAGGCCTTGATAAGAGATGTTCTCTTAGGCTATAAGAGCACTGGGCACAGCCAGTTGTTTCTTAGCTTCCAAGAGGTGGAAGCAAGATGCTTTGGGGCCTCTCTCCCCCTTTGGAAACAAGGCAGCCCTTTGGGCCTTTCAGCTCTAGGGCAATGGAGCACACCCAGAGCAGAAGTTCTACCTCAGCCAGATCAGGCCTGCCAAGAAACTGCTTTTCACAGGCCTTGGTAAGAGATGTTCCCGGTAGGCTGTAAGAGCACTGGGCAACGCCAGATGTTTCTTAGCTTCCCGAAGAGCTGGAAGCAAGAAGCTTTGGTGCCACTCTCTCACTTTGGACTCAAGGCAGCCCTTTGGGGCAGGTAGCTCTAGGCCAGTGGAGCACACCCAGAGCAGAAGTTCTACTTGGGCCAGTTCAGGCCACCAACAAACTGCGTTTCACAGGCCTTGGTAAGAGATGTTCCCGGTAGGCTGTAAGAGCACTGGGCAACGCCAGATGTTTCTTAGCTTCCCGAAGAGCTGGAAGCAAGATGCTTTGGGGCCTCTCATCCCCTTTGCAAACAAGGCGGCCCTATGGGCCAGGCAGCTGTAGGCCAATGGAGCACACCCAGAGCAGAAGTTCTACTTCGGCCAGTTCAGGCCACCAACAAACTGCGTTTCACAGGCCTTGGTAAGAGATGTTCCCGGTAGGCTGTAAGAGCACTGGGCAACGCCAGATGTTTCTTAGCTTCCCGAAGAGCTGGAAGCAAGATGCTTTGGGGCCTCTCATCCCCTTTGCAAACAAGGCCGACCTTTGGGCCAGGCAGCTCTAGGCCAATGGAGCACACCCAGAGCAGAAGTTCTACCTCAGCCAGATAAGGCCTGCCAAGAAACTGCGTTTCAAAGGCTTTGGTAAGAGATGTTCCCGGTACTCTGTTAGAGCACTGGGCAGAGCCATTTGTTTCTTAGCTTCCCAAAGAGCTGGAAGCAAGATGCTTTGGGGGCTCCCTGCCCCTTTGCCAACAAGGGCGACCTTTGGGCCTTTCAGCTCTAGGCCAATGGAGCACACCCAGAGCAGAAGTCCTACTTCAGCCAGATCAGGCCTGCCAAGGAACTGCGTTTCAGAGGCCTTTGTATGTGACGTTCCCGGTAGGCTGTGAGAGCACGGTGCAGAGCCAGTTGTTTCCTTGTTTCCCAAACAGCTGGAAGCAAGACGCTTTGGGGCCTCTCTGCCCCTTTGGAAACAAGGCAGCACGTTGGGTCTGGCAGCTCTAGGGCAATGGAGCACAACCAGAGCCGAAGTTCTACTTCTTCCAGATCAGGCCTGCCTAGACAGTGCGTTTCCCAGGCCTTGATAAGAGATGTTCTCTTAGGCTATAAGAGCACTGGGCACAGCCAGTTGTTTCTTAGCTTCCCAAGAGGTGGAAGCAAGATGCTTTGGGGCCTCTCTCCCCCTTTGGAAACAAGGCAGCCCTTTGGGCCTTTCAGCTCTAGGGCAATGGAGCACACCCAGAGCAGAAGTTCTACCTCAGCCAGATCAGGCCTGCCAAGAAACTGCTTTTCACAGGCCTTCGTAAGAGGTGTTCCCGGAAGGCTGTAAGAGTACCTGGCAGAGCGAGTTGTTTCTTAGCTTCAAAAACAGCTGGAAGCAACATGATTTGGGGCCTCTCTCCCCCTTTGGAAACAAAGCAGCCTTTGTGCCTGGCAGCTCTAGGCCAAAGTAGCACACCCAGAGCACAAGTTCTACCTCAGCCAGATAAGGCCTGTCAAGAAGCTGCGTTTCACAGGCCTTTGTATGTGACGTTCCCGGTTGGCTTTGAGAGCACTGTGCAGAGCCAGTTGTTTTAGCTTCCCAGAGAGCAGGAAGCAAGATGCTTTGGGGCCTCTCTCACACTTTGGAAATAAAGGCAGCCCTTTGGGCCTGGCAGCCCTAGTCCAATGGAGTACACCCAGAGCAGAAGTTCTACCTCAGCCAGATCAGGCCTTCCAAGAAACTGCGTCTCACAGGCCTTTCTCTGTCACGTTGCCGGTAGGCTGTGAGAGCACTGTGCAGAGCCAGTTGTTTCTTAGCTTCCCAAAGATTTGGAAGCAAGATGCTTTGGGGACTCTCAGCCCCTTTGGAAACAAGGCGGCCCTTTGGGCCTGGCAGCTCTAGGCCAAAGTAGCACGCCCAGAGCAGGAGTTCTACTTCAGCCAGATCAGGCCTGCCAAGAAACTGCGTTTCACAGGCCTTGGTAAGAGATGTTCCCGGTAGGCTGTGAGAGCACTGTGGAGAGCCAGTTGCTTTAGCTTCCCACAGAGCTGGAAGCAAGATGCCTTGGGGCCTCTCTCTCCCTTTGGACACAAGGCAGCCGTTTGGGCCTGGCAGCTCTAGGCCAATGGAGCACACCCACAGCAGAAGTTCTACTTCAGGCAGATCAGTCCTGCCCAGAAACTGCGTTTCACAGCCCTTGGTAAGAGATGTTCACGGTAGGCTGTGAGAGCACTGGGCAGAACCAGTTGTTTTTTAGCTTCCCAAAGTGCTGGAGGCAAGATGCTTTGGGGCCTCTCTCACCCTTTGGAAACAAGGCAGCCCTTAGGTCCTGGTAGCTCTAGGCCTATGTAGCACAACCAGAACAGAAGTTCTACTTCAGCCAGGTCAGGCCTGCCAAGAAACTGCGTTTCACAGGCCTTTCAAAGAGATGTTCTCTTAGGCTGTAAGAGCACTGGGCAGAGCCAGCTGTTTCTTAGCTTCCCGAAGAGCTGGGAGCAAGATGCTTTGGGTCCACTCTCCGTCTTTGGAAACAAGGCAGCCCTTTGGGCCTGGCAGCTCTAGGGCAATGGAGCACACCCAGAGCAGAAGTTCTACTTCAGCCAGATCAGGCCTGCCAGGAAACTGCGTTTCACAGGCCTTGGTAAGAGATGTTCCCGGTAGGCTGTAAGAGCACTGGGCAGAGCCAGTTGTTTCTTACCTTCCTGAAAAGCTGGAAGCAAGATGCTTGGGACCCCTCTGCCCGTTTGGGAACAAGGCAGCCTTTTGGGTCGGGAAGCTCTAGGCCAATGGAGCACACGCAGAGCAGGAGTTCTACTTCAGCCTGATCAGGCCTGCAAAGAAACAGCGTTTGACTGGCCTTGGTAAGAGATGTTCGCGGTAGGTGTAAGAGCACTGGGCAGAGCCAGTTGTTTCTTAGCTTCGCAAAGACCGGGAAGCAAGATGCTTTGGGCCTCTCTGCCCCTTGAAAACAGGGCAGCACTTTGGGCCTGGCAGCTCTAGGGCAATGGAGCACACCCATAGCCGGAGTTCTACTTCAGCCAGATGAGGCCTGCCAAGAAACTGCGTTTCACAGGCCTTTCAAAGACATGTTCCCGGTAGGCTGTAAGAGCACGGGGCAGAGCGAGTTGGTTCTTAGCTTCCCAGAGAGCTGGAAGCAAGATGCTTTGGGGCCTCTCTGCCCCTTTGGAAACAAGGCAGCACCTTGGGCCTGGCAGCTCTAGGGCAATGGAGCACACCCAGAGCAGAAGTTCTACTTCAGCCAAATCAGGCCTGCCAGGAAACGGCGTTTCACAGGCCTTGGTAAGAGATGTTCCCGGTAGGCTGTAAGAGCACTGGGCAACGCCAGATGTTTCTTAGCTTCCCGAAGAGCTGGAAGCAAGAAGCTTTGGTGCCACTCTCTCACTTTGGACTCAAGGCAGCCCTTTGGGGCAGGTAGCTCTAGGCCAGTGGAGCACACCCAGAGCAGAAGTTCTACTTGGGCCAGTTCAGGCCACCAACAAACTGCGTTTCACAGGCCTTGGTAAGAGATGTTCCCGGTAGGCTGTAAGAGCACTGGGCAACGCCAGATGTTTCTTAGCTTCCCGAAGAGCTGGAAGCAAGATGCTTTGGGGCCTCTCATCCCCTTTGCAAACAAGGCGGCCCTATGGGCCAGGCAGCTCTAGGCCAATGGAGCACACCCAGAGCAGAAGTTCTACTTCGGCCAGTTCCGGCCACCAACAAACTGCGTTTCACAGGCCTTGGTAAGAGATGTTCCCGGTAGGCTGTAAGAGCACTGGGCAACGCCAGATGTTTCTTAGCTTCCCGAAGAGCTGGAAGCAAGATGCTTTGGGGCCTCTCATCCCCTTTGCAAACAAGGCCGACCTTTGGGCCAGGCAGCTCTAGGCCAATGGAGCACACCCAGAGCAGAAGTTCTACCTCAGCCAGATAAGGCCTGCCAAGAAACTGCGTTTCAAAGGCTTTGGTAAGAGATGTTCCCGGTACTCTGTTAGAGCACTGGGCAGAGCCATTTGTTTCTTAGCTTCCCAAAGAGCTGGAAGCAAGATGCTTTGGGGGCTCCCTGCCCCTTTGCCAACAAGGGCGACCTTTGGGCCTTTCAGCTCTAGGCCAATGGAGCACACCCAGAGCAGAAGTCCTACTTCAGCCAGATCAGGCCTGCCAAGGAACTGCGTTTCAGAGGCCTTTGTATGTGACGTTCCCGGTAGGCTGTGAGAGCACGGTGCAGAGCCAGTTGTTTCCTTGTTTCCCAAACAGCTGGAAGCAAGACGCTTTGGGGCCTCTCTGCCCCTTTGGAAACAAGGCAGCACGTTGGGTCTGGCAGCTCTAGGGCAATGGAGCACAACCAGAGCCGAAGTTCTACTTCTTCCAGATCAGGCCTGCCTAGACAGTGCGTTTCCCAGGCCTTGATAAGAGATGTTCTCTTAGGCTATAAGAGCACTGGGCACAGCCAGTTGTTTCTTAGCTTCCCAAGAGGTGGAAGCAAGATGCTTTGGGGCCTCTCTCCCCCTTTGGAAACAAGGCAGCCCTTTGGGCCTTTCAGCTCTAGGGCAATGGAGCACACCCAGAGCAGAAGTTCTACCTCAGCCAGATCAGGCCTGCCAAGAAACTGCTTTTCACAGGCCTTGGTAAGAGATGTTCCCGGTAGGCTGTAAGAGCACTGGGCAGAGCCAGCTGTTTCCTAGCTTCCCGAAGAGCTGGGAGCAAGATGCTTTGTTTCCACTCTCCGTCTTTGGAAACAAGGCAGCCCTTTGGGCCTGGCAGCTCTAGGGCAATGGAGCACACCCAGAGCAGAAGTTCTACTTCAGCCAGATAAGGCCTGCCAGGAAACTGCGTTTCACAGGCCTTGGTAAGATATGTTCCCGGTAGGTGTAAGAGCACTGGGCAGAGCCAGTTGTTTCTTAGCTTCGCAAAGACCGGGAAGCAAGATGCTTTGGGCCTCTCTGCCCCTTGGAAACAGGGCAGCACTTTGGGCCTGGCAGCTCTAGGGCAATGGAGCACACCCAGAGCCGGAGTTCTACTTCAGCCAGATGAGGCCTGCCAAGAAACTGCGTTTCACAGGCCTTTCAAAGACATGTTCCCGGTAGGCTGTAAGAGCACGGGGCAGAGCGAGTTGGTTCTTAGCTTCCCAGAGAGCTGGAAGCAAGATGCTTTGGGGCCTCTCTGCCCCTTTGGAAACAAGGCAGCACCTTGGGCCTGGCAGCTCTAGGGCAATGGAGCACACCCAGAGCAGAAGTTCTACTTCAGCCAAATCAGGCCTGCCAGGAAACGGCGTTTCACAGGCCTTGGTAAGAGATGTTCCCGGTAGGCTGTAAGAGCACTGGGCAACGCCAGATGTTTCTTAGCTTCCCGAAGAGGTGGAAGCAAGAAGCTTTGGTTCCACTCTCTCACTTTGGACTCAAGGCAGCCCTTTGGGGCAGGTAGCTCTAGCCCAGTGGAGCACACCCAGAGCAGAAGTTCTACTTGGGCCAGTTCAGGCCACCAACAAACTGCGTTTCACAGGCCTTGATAAGAGATGTTCCCGGTAGGCTGTAAGAGCACTGGGCAACGCCAGATGTTTCTTAGCTTCCCGAAGAGCTGGAAGCAAGATGCTTTGGGGCCTCTCATCCCCTTTGCAAACAAGGCCGACCTTTGGGCCAGGCAGCTCTAGGCCAATGGAGCACACCCAGAGCAGAAGTTCTACCTCAGCCAGATAAGGCCTGCCAAGAAACTGCGTTTCAAAGGCTTTGGTAAGAGATGTTCCCGGTACTCTGTTAGAGCACTGGGCAGAGCCATTTGTTTCTTAGCTTCCCAAAGAGCTGGAAGCAAGATGCTTTGGGGGCTCCCTGCCCCTTTGCCAACAAGGGCGACCTTTGGGCCTTTCAGCTCTAGGCCAATGGAGCACACCCAGAGCAGAAGTCCTACTTCAGCCAGATCAGGCCTGCCAAGGAACTGCGTTTCAGAGGCCTTTGTATGTGACGTTCCCGGTAGGCTGTGAGAGCACGGTGCAGAGCCAGTTGTTTCCTTGTTTCCCAAACAGCTGGAAGCAAGACGCTTTGGGGCCTCTCTGCCCCTTTGGAAACAAGGCAGCACGTTGGGTCTGGCAGCTCTAGGGCAATGGAGCACAACCAGAGCCGAAGTTCTACTTCTTCCAGATCAGGCCTGCCTAGACAGTGCGTTTCCCAGGCCTTGATAAGAGATGTTCTCTTAGGCTATAAGAGCACTGGGCACAGCCAGTTGTTTCTTAGCTTCCCAAGAGGTGGAAGCAAGATGCTTTGGGGCCTCTCTCCCCCTTTGGAAACAAGGCAGCCCTTTGGGCCTTTCAGCTCTAGGGCAATGGAGCACACCCAGAGCAGAAGTTCTACCTCAGCCAGATCAGGCCTGCCAAGAAACTGCTTTTCACAGGCCTTCGTAAGAGGTGTTCCCGGAAGGCTGTAAGAGTACCTGGCAGAGCGAGTTGTTTCTTAGCTTCAAAAACAGCTGGAAGCAACATGATTTGGGGCCTCTCTCCCCCTTTGGAAACAAAGCAGCCTTTGTGCCTGGCAGCTCTAGGCCAAAGTAGCACACCCAGAGCACAAGTTCTACCTCAGCCAGATAAGGCCTGTCAAGAAGCTGCGTTTCACAGGCCTTTGTATGTGACGTTCCCGGTTGGCTTTGAGAGCACTGTGCAGAGCCAGTTGTTTTAGCTTCCCAGAGAGCAGGAAGCAAGATGCTTTGGGGCCTCTCTCACACTTTGGAAATAAAGGCAGCCCTTTGGGCCTGGCAGCCCTAGGCCAATGGAGTACACCCAGAGCAGAAGTTCTACCTCAGCCAGATCAGGCCTTCCAAGAAACTGCGTCTCACAGGCCTTTCTCTGTCACGTTGCCGGTAGGCTGTGAGAGCACTGTGCAGAGCCAGTTGTTTCTTAGCTTCCCAAAGATTTGGAAGCAAGATGCTTTGGGGACTCTCAGCCCCTTTGGAAACAAGGCGGCCCTTTGGGCCTGGCAGCTCTAGGCCAAAGTAGCACGCCCAGAGCAGGAGTTCTACTTCAGCCAGATCAGGCCTGCCAAGAAACTGCGTTTCACAGGCCTTGGTAAGAGATGTTCCCGGTAGGCTGTGAGAGCACTGTGGAGAGCCAGTTGCTTTAGCTTCCCACAGAGCTGGAAGCAAGATGCCTTGGGGCCTCTCTCTCCCTTTGGACACAAGGCAGCCGTTTGGGCCTGGCAGCTCTAGGCCAATTGAGCACACCCACAGCAGAAGTTCTACTTCAGGCAGATCAGTCCTGCCCAGAAACTGCGTTTCACAGCCCTTGGTAAGAGATGTTCACGGTAGGCTGTGAGAGCACTGGGCAGAACCAGTTGTTTTTTAGCTTCCCAAAGTGCTGGAGGCAAGATGCTTTGGGGCCTCTCTCACCCTTTGCAAACAAGGCAGCCCTTAGGTCCTGGTAGCTCTAGGCCTATGTAGCACAACCAGAACAGAAGTTCTACTTCAGCCAGGTCAGGCCTGCCAAGAAACTGCGTTTCACAGGCCTTTCAAAGAGATGTTCTCTTAGGCTGTAAGAGCACTGGGCAGAGCCAGCTGTTTCTTAGCTTCCCGAAGAGCTGGGAGCAAGATGCTTTGGGTCCACTCTCCGTCTTTGGAAACAAGGCAGCCCTTTGGGCCTGGCAGCTCTAGGGCAATGGAGCACACCCAGAGCAGAAGTTCTACTTCAGCCAGATCAGGCCTGCCAGGAAACTGCGTTTCACAGGCCTTGGTAAGAGATGTTCCCGGTAGGCTGTAAGAGCACTGGGCAGAGCCAGTTGTTTCTTACCTTCCAGAAAAGCTGGAAGCAAGATGCTTGGGACCCCTCTGCCCGCTTGGGAACAAGGCAGCCTTTTGGGTCGGGAAGCTCTAGGCCAATGGAGCACACGCAGAGCAGGAGTTCTACTTCAGCCTGATCAGGCCTGCAAAGAAACAGCGTTTGACAGGCCTTGGTAAGAGATGTTCCCGGTAGGTGTAAGAGCACTGGGCAGAGCCAGTTGTTTCTTAGCTTCGCAAAGACCGGGAAGCAAGATGCTTTGGGCCTCTCTGCCCCTTGGAAACAGGGCAGCACTTTGGGCCTGGCAGCTCTAGGGCAATGGAGCACACCCAGAGCCGGAGTTCTACTTCAGCCAGATGAGGCCTGCCAAGAAACTGCGTTTCACAGGCCTTTCAAAGACATGTTCCCGGTAGGCTGTAAGAGCACGGGGCAGAGCGAGTTGGTTCTTAGCTTCCCAGAGAGCTGGAAGCAAGATGCTTTGGGGCCTCTCTGCCCCTTTGGAAACAAGGCAGCACCTTGGGCCTGGCAGCTCTAGGGCGATGGAGCACACCCAGAGCAGAAGTTCTACTTCAGCCAAATCAGGCCTGCCAGGAAACGGCGTTTCACAGGCCTTGGTAAGAGATGTTCCCGGTAGGCTGTAAGAGCACTGGGCAACGCCAGATGTTTCTTAGCTTCCCGAAGAGCTGGAAGCAAGAAGCTTTGGTGCCACTCTATCACTTTGGACTCAAGGCAGCCCTTTGGGGCAGGTAGCTCTAGCCCAGTGGAGCACACCCAGAGCAGAAGTTCTACTTGGGCCAGTTCAGGCCACCAACAAACTGCGTTTCACAGGCCTTGGTAAGAGATGTTCCCGGTAGGCTGTAAGAGCACTGGGCAACGCCAGATGTTTCTTAGCTTCCCGAAGAGCTGGAAGCAAGATGCTTTGGGGCCTCTCATCCCCTTTGCAAACAAGGCGGCCCTATGGGCCAGGCAGCTCTAGGCCAATGGAGCACACCCAGAGCAGAAGTTCTACTTCGGCCAGTTCAGGCCACCAACAAACTGCGTTTCACAGGCCTTGGTAAGAGATGTTCCCGGTAGGCTGTAAGAGCACTGGGCAACGCCAGATGTTTCTTAGCTTCCCGAAGAGCTGGAAGCAAGATGCTTTGGGGCCTCTCATCCCCTTTGCAAACAAGGCCGACCTTTGGGCCAGGCAGCTCTAGGCCAATGGAGCACACCCAGAGCAGAAGTTCTACCTCAGCCAGATAAGGCCTGCCAAGAAACTGCGTTTCAAAGGCTTTGGTAAGAGATGTTCCCGGTACTCTGTTAGAGCACTGGGCAGAGCCATTTGTTTCTTAGCTTCCCAAAGAGCTGGAAGCAAGATGCTTTGGGGGCTCCCTGCCCCTTTGCCAACAAGGGCGACCTTTGGGCCTTTCAGCTCTAGGCCAATGGAGCACACCCAGAGCAGAAGTCCTACTTCAGCCAGATCAGGCCTGCCAAGGAACTGCGTTTCAGAGGCCTTTGTATGTGACGTTCCCGGTAGGCTGTGAGAGCACGGTGCAGAGCCAGTTGTTTCCTTGTTTCCCAAACAGCTGGAAGCAAGACGCTTTGGGGCCTCTCTGCCCCTTTGGAAACAAGGCAGCACGTTGGGTCTGGCAGCTCTAGGGCAATGGAGCACAACCAGAGCCGAAGTTCTACTTCTTCCAGATCAGGCCTGCCTAGACAGTGCGTTTCCCAGGCCTTGATAAGAGATGTTCTCTTAGGCTATAAGAGCACTGGGCACAGCCAGTTGTTTCTTAGCTTCCCAAGAGGTGGAAGCAAGATGCTTTGGGGCCTCTCTCCCCCTTTGGAAACAAGGCAGCCCTTTGGGCCTTTCAGCTCTAGGGCAATGGAGCACACCCAGAGCAGAAGTTCTACCTCAGCCAGATCAGGCCTGCCAAGAAACTGCTTTTCACAGGCCTTCGTAAGAGGTGTTCCCGGAAGGCTGTAAGAGTACCTGGCAGAGCGAGTTGTTTCTTAGCTTCAAAAACAGCTGGAAGCAACATGATTTGGGGCCTCTCTCCCCCTTTGGAAACAAAGCAGCCTTTGTGCCTGGCAGCTCTAGGCCAAAGTAGCACACCCAGAGCACAAGTTCTACCTCAGCCAGATAAGGCCTGTCAAGAAGCTGCGTTTCACAGGCCTTTGTATGTGACGTTCCCGGTTGGCTTTGAGAGCACTGTGCAGAGCCAGTTGTTTTAGCTTCCCAGAGAGCAGGAAGCAAGATGCTTTGGGGCCTCTCTCACACTTTGGAAATAAAGGCAGCCCTTTGGGCCTGGCAGCCCTAGTCCAATGGAGTACACCCAGAGCAGAAGTTCTACCTCAGCCAGATCAGGCCTTCCAAGAAACTGCGTCTCACAGGCCTTTCTCTGTCACGTTGCCGGTAGGCTGTGAGAGCACTGTGCAGAGCCAGTTGTTTCTTAGCTTCCCAAAGATTTGGAAGCAAGATGCTTTGGGGACTCTCAGCCCCTTTGGAAACAAGGCGGCCCTTTGGGCCTGGCAGCTCTAGGCCAAAGTAGCACGCCCAGAGCAGGAGTTCTACTTCAGCCAGATCAGGCCTGCCAAGAAACTGCGTTTCACAGGCCTTGGTAAGAGATGTTCCCGGTAGGCTGTGAGAGCACTGTGGAGAGCCAGTTGCTTTAGCTTCCCACAGAGCTGGAAGCAAGATGCCTTGGGGCCTCTCTCTCCCTTTGGACACAAGGCAGCCGTTTGGGCCTGGCAGCTCTAGGCCAATGGAGCACACCCACAGCAGAAGTTCTACTTCAGGCAGATCAGTCCTGCCCAGAAACTGCGTTTCACAGCCCTTGGTAAGAGATGTTCACGGTAGGCTGTGAGAGCACTGGGCAGAACCAGTTGTTTTTTAGCTTCCCAAAGTGCTGGAGGCAAGATGCTTTGGGGCCTCTCTCACCCTTTGGAAACAAGGCAGCCCTTAGGTCCTGGTAGCTCTAGGCCTATGTAGCACAACCAGAACAGAAGTTCTACTTCAGCCAGGTCAGGCCTGCCAAGAAACTGCGTTTCACAGGCCTTTCAAAGACATGTTCTCTTAGGCTGTAAGAGCACTGGGCAGAGCCAGCTGTTTCTTAGCTTCCCGAAGAGCTGGGAGCAAGATGCTTTGGGTCCACTCTCCGTCTTTGGAAACAAGGCAGCCCTTTGGGCCTGGCAGCTCTAGGGCAATGGAGCACACCCAGAGCAGAAGTTCTACTTCAGCCAGATCAGGCCTGCCAGGAAACTGCGTTTCACAGGCCTTGGTAAGAGATGTTCCCGGTAGGCTGTAAGAGCACTGGGCAGAGCCAGTTGTTTCTTACCTTCCTGAAAAGCTGGAAGCAAGATGCTTGGGACCCCTCTGCCCGTTTGGGAACAAGGCAGCCTTTTGGGTCGGGAAGCTCTAGGCCAATGGAGCACACGCAGAGCAGGAGTTCTACTTCAGCCTGATCAGGCCTGCAAAGAAACAGCGTTTGACAGGCCTTGGTAAGAGATGTTCGCGGTAGGTGTAAGAGCACTGGGCAGAGCCAGTTGTTTCTTAGCTTCGCAAAGACCGGGAAGCAAGATGCTTTGGGCCTCTCTGCCCCTTGAAAACAGGGCAGCACTTTGGGCCTGGCAGCTCTAGGGCAATGGAGCACACCCAGAGCCGGAGTTCTACTTCAGCCAGATGAGGCCTGCCAAGAAACTGCGTTTCACAGGCCTTTCAAAGACATGTTCCCGGTAGGCTGTAAGAGCACGGGGCAGAGCGAGTTGGTTCTTAGCTTCCCAGAGAGCTGGAAGCAAGATGCTTTGGGGCCTCTCTGCCCCTTTGGAAACAAGGCAGCACCTTGGGCCTGGCAGCTCTAGGGCAATGGAGCACACCCAGAGCAGAAGTTCTACTTCAGCCAAATCAGGCCTGCCAGGAAACAGCGTTTCACAGGCCTTGGTAAGAGATGTTCCCGGTAGGCTGTAAGAGCACTGGGCAACGCCAGATGTTTCTTAGCTTCCCGAAGAGCTGGAAGCAAGAAGCTTTGGTGCCACTCTCTCACTTTGGACTCAAGGCAGCCCTTTGGGGCAGGTAGCTCTAGGCCAGTGGAGCACACCCAGAGCAGAAGTTCTACTTGGGCCAGTTCAGGCCACCAACAAACTGCGTTTCACAGGCCTTGGTAAGAGATGTTCCCGGTAGGCTGTAAGAGCACTGGGCAACGCCAGATGTTTCTTAGCTTCCCGAAGAGCTGGAAGCAAGATGCTTTGGGGCCTCTCATCCCCTTTGCAAACAAGGCGGCCCTATGGGCCAGGCAGCTCTAGGCCAATGGAGCACACCCAGAGCAGAAGTTCTACTTCGGCCAGTTCCGGCCACCAACAAACTGCGTTTCACAGGCCTTGGTAAGAGATGTTCCCGGTAGGCTGTAAGAGCACTGGGCAACGCCAGATGTTTCTTAGCTTCCCGAAGAGCTGGAAGCAAGATGCTTTGGGGCCTCTCATCCCCTTTGCAAACAAGGCCGACCTTTGGGCCAGGCAGCTCTAGGCCAATGGAGCACACCCAGAGCAGAAGTTCTACCTCAGCCAGATAAGGCCTGCCAAGAAACTGCGTTTCAAAGGCTTTGGTAAGAGATGTTCCCGGTACTCTGTTAGAGCACTGGGCAGAGCCATTTGTTTCTTAGCTTCCCAAAGAGCTGGAAGCAAGATGCTTTGGGGGCTCCCTGCCCCTTTGCCAACAAGGGCGACCTTTGGGCCTTTCAGCTCTAGGCCAATGGAGCACACCCAGAGCAGAAGTCCTACTTCAGCCAGATCAGGCCTGCCAAGGAACTGCGTTTCAGAGGCCTTTGTATGTGACGTTCCCGGTAGGCTGTGAGAGCACGGTGCAGAGCCAGTTGTTTCCTTGTTTCCCAAACAGCTGGAAGCAAGACGCTTTGGGGCCTCTCTGCCCCTTTGGAAACAAGGCAGCACGTTGGGTCTGGCAGCTCTAGGGCAATGGAGCACAACCAGAGCCGAAGTTCTACTTCTTCCAGATCAGGCCTGCCTAGACAGTGCGTTTCCCAGGCCTTGATAAGAGATGTTCTCTTAGGCTATAAGAGCACTGGGCACAGCCAGTTGTTTCTTAGCTTCCCAAGAGGTGGAAGCAAGATGCTTTGGGGCCTCTCTCCCCCTTTGGAAACAAGGCAGCCCTTTGGGCCTTTCAGCTCTAGGGCAATGGAGCACACCCAGAGCAGAAGTTCTACCTCAGCCAGATCAGGCCTGCCAAGAAACTGCTTTTCACAGGCCTTGGTAAGAGATGTTCCCGGTAGGCTGTAAGAGCACTGGGCAGAGCCAGCTGTTTCCTAGCTTCCCGAAGAGCTGGGAGCAAGATGCTTTGGGTCCACTCTCCGTCTTTGGAAACAAGGCAGCCCTTTGGGCCTGGCAGCTCTAGGGCAATGGAGCACACCCAGAGCAGAAGTTCTACTTCAGCCAGATAAGGCCTGCCAGGAAACTGCGTTTCACAGGCCTTGGTAAGATATGTTCCCGGTAGGTGTAAGAGCACTGGGCAGAGCCAGTTGTTTCTTAGCTTCGCAAAGACCGGGAAGCAAGATGCTTTGGGCCTCTCTGCCCCTTGGAAACAGGGCAGCACTTTGGGCCTGGCAGCTCTAGGGCAATGGAGCACACCCAGAGCCGGAGTTCTACTTCAGCCAGATGAGGCCTGCCAAGAAACTGCGTTTCACAGGCCTTTCAAAGACATGTTCCCGGTAGGCTGTAAGAGCACGGGGCAGAGCGAGTTGGTTCTTAGCTTCCCAGAGAGCTGGAAGCAAGATGCTTTGGGGCCTCTCTGCCCCTTTGGAAACAAGGCAGCACCTTGGGCCTGGCAGCTCTAGGGCAATGGAGCACACCCAGAGCAGAAGTTCTACTTCAGCCAAATCAGGCCTGCCAGGAAACGGCGTTTCACAGGCCTTGGTAAGAGATGTTCCCGGTAGGCTGTAAGAGCACTGGGCAACGCCAGATGTTTCTTAGCTTCCCGAAGAGCTGGAAGCAAGAAGCTTTGGTGCCACTCTCTCACTTTGGACTCAAGGCAGCCCTTTGGGGCAGGTAGCTCTAGCCCAGTGGAGCACACCCAGAGCAGAAGTTCTACTTGGGCCAGTTCAGGCCACCAACAAACTGCGTTTCACAGGCCTTGGTAAGAGATGTTCCCGGTAGGCTGTAAGAGCACTGGGCAACGCCAGATGTTTCTTAGCTTCCCGAAGAGCTGGAAGCAAGATGCTTTGGGGCCTCTCATCCCCTTTGCAAACAAGGCCGACCTTTGGGCCAGGCAGCTCTAGGCCAATGGAGCACACCCAGAGCAGAAGTTCTACCTCAGCCAGATAAGGCCTGCCAAGAAACTGCGTTTCAAAGGCTTTGGTAAGAGATGTTCCCGGTACTCTGTTAGAGCACTGGGCAGAGCCATTTGTTTCTTAGCTTCCCAAAGAGCTGGAAGCAAGATGCTTTGGGGGCTCCCTGCCCCTTTGCCAACAAGGGCGACCTTTGGGCCTTTCAGCTCTAGGCCAATGGAGCACACCCAGAGCAGAAGTCCTACTTCAGCCAGATCAGGCCTTCCAAGGAACTGCGTTTCAGTGGCCTTTGTATGTGACGTTCCCGGTAGGCTGTGAGAGCACGGTGCAGAGCCAGTTGTTTCCTTGTTTCCCAAACAGCTGGAAGCAAGACGCTTTGGGGCCTCTCTGCCCCTTTGGAAACAAGGCAGCACGTTGGGTCTGGCAGCTCTAGGGCAATGGAGCACAACCAGAGCCGAAGTTCTACTTCTTCCAGATCAGGCCTGCCTAGACAGTGCGTTTCCCAGGCCTTGATAAGAGATGTTCTCTTAGGCTATAAGAGCACTGGGCACAGCCAGTTGTTTCTTAGCTTCCCAAGAGGTGGAAGCAAGATGCTTTGGGGCCTCTCTCCCCCTTTGGAAACAAGGCAGCCCTTTGGGCCTTTCAGCTCTAGGGCAATGGAGCACACCCAGAGCAGAAGTTCTACCTCAGCCAGATCAGGCCTGCCAAGAAACTGCTTTTCACAGGCCTTCGTAAGAGGTGTTCCCGGAAGGCTGTAAGAGTACCTGGCAGAGCGAGTTGTTTCTTAGCTTCAAAAACAGCTGGAAGCAACATGATTTGGGGCCTCTCTCCCCCTTTGGAAACAAAGCAGCCTTTGTGCCTGGCAGCTCTAGGCCAAAGTAGCACACCCAGAGCACAAGTTCTACCTCAGCCAGATAAGGCCTGTCAAGAAGCTGCGTTTCACAGGCCTTTGTATGTGACGTTCCCGGTTGGCTTTGAGAGCACTGTGCAGAGCCAGTTGTTTTAGCTTCCCAGAGAGCAGGAAGCAAGATGCTTTGGGGCCTCTCTCACACTTTGGAAATAAAGGCAGCCCTTTGGGCCTGGCAGCCCTAGGCCAATGGAGTACACCCAGAGCAGAAGTTCTACCTCAGCCAGATCAGGCCTTCCAAGAAACTGCGTCTCACAGGCCTTTCTCTGTCACGTTGCCGGTAGGCTGTGAGAGCACTGTGCAGAGCCAGTTGTTTCTTGGCTTCCCAAAGATTTGGAAGCAAGATGCTTTGGGGACTCTCAGCCCCTTTGGAAACAAGGCGGCCCTTTGGGCCTGGCAGCTCTAGGCCAAAGTAGCACGCCCAGAGCAGGAGTTCTACTTCAGCCAGATCAGGCCTGCCAAGAAACTGCGTTTCACAGGCCTTGGTAAGAGATGTTCCCGGTAGGCTGTGAGAGCACTGTGGAGAGCCAGTTGCTTTAGCTTCCCACAGAGCTGGAAGCAAGATGCCTTGGGGCCTCTCTCTCCCTTTGGACACAAGGCAGCCGTTTGGGCCTGGCAGCTCTAGGCCAATGGAGCACACCCACAGCAGAAGTTCTACTTCAGGCAGATCAGTCCTGCCCAGAAACTGCGTTTCACAGCCCTTGGTAAGAGATGTTCACGGTAGGCTGTGAGAGCACTGGGCAGAACCAGTTGTTTTTTAGCTTCCCAAAGTGCTGGAGGCAAGATGCTTTGGGGCCTCTCTCACCCTTTGCAAACAAGGCAGCCCTTAGGTCCTGGTAGCTCTAGGCCTATGTAGCACAACCAGAACAGAAGTTCTACTTCAGCCAGGTCAGGCCTGCCAAGAAACTGCGTTTCACAGGCCTTTCAAAGAGATGTTCTCTTAGGCTGTAAGAGCACTGGGCAGAGCCAGCTGTTTCTTAGCTTCCCGAAGAGCTGGGAGCAAGATGCTTTGGGTCCACTCTCCGTCTTTGGAAACAAGGCAGCCCTTTGGGCCTGGCAGCTCTAGGGCAATGGAGCACACCCAGAGCAGAAGTTCTACTTCAGCCAGATCAGGCCTGCCAGGAAACTGCGTTTCACAGGCCTTGGTAAGAGATGTTCCCGGTAGGCTGTAAGAGCACTGGGCAGAGCCAGTTGTTTCTTACCTTCCTGAAAAGCTGGAAGCAAGATGCTTGGGACCCCTCTGCCCGCTTGGGAACAAGGCAGCCTTTTGGGTCGGGAAGCTCTAGGCCAATGGAGCACACGCAGAGCAGGAGTTCTACTTCAGCCTGATCAGGCCTGCAAAGAAACAGCGTTTGACAGGCCTTGGTAAGAGATGTTCCCGGTAGGTGTAAGAGCACTGGGCAGAGCCAGTTGTTTCTTAGCTTCGCAAAGACCGGGAAGCAAGATGCTTTGGGCCTCTCTGCCCCTTGGAAACAGGGCAGCACTTTGGGCCTGGCAGCTCTAGGGCAATGGAGCACACCCAGAGCCGGAGTTCTACTTCAGCCAGATGAGGCCTGCCAAGAAACTGCGTTTCACAGGCCTTTCAAAGACATGTTCCCGGTAGGCTGTAAGAGCACGGGGCAGAGCGAGTTGGTTCTTAGCTTCCCAGAGAGCTGGAAGCAAGATGCTTTGGGGCCTCTCTGCCCCTTTGGAAACAAGGCAGCACCTTGGGCCTGGCAGCTCTAGGGCGATGGAGCACACCCAGAGCAGAAGTTCTACTTCAGCCAAATCAGGCCTGCCAGGAAACGGCGTTTCACAGGCCTTGGTAAGAGATGTTCCCGGTAGGCTGTAAGAGCACTGGGCAACGCCAGATGTTTCTTAGCTTCCCGAAGAGCTGGAAGCAAGAAGCTTTGGTGCCACTCTATCACTTTGGACTCAAGGCAGCCCTTTGGGGCAGGTAGCTCTAGCCCAGTGGAGCACACCCAGAGCAGAAGTTCTACTTGGGCCAGTTCAGGCCACCAACAAACTGCGTTTCACAGGCCTTGGTAAGAGATGTTCCCGGTAGGCTGTAAGAGCACTGGGCAACGCCAGATGTTTCTTAGCTTCCCGAAGAGCTGGAAGCAAGATGCTTTGGGGCCTCTCATCCCCTTTGCAAACAAGGCGGCCCTATGGGCCAGGCAGCTCTAGGCCAATGGAGCACACCCAGAGCAGAAGTTCTACTTCGGCCAGTTCAGGCCACCAACAAACTGCGTTTCACAGGCCTTGGTAAGAGATGTTCCCGGTAGGCTGTAAGAGCACTGGGCAACGCCAGATGTTTCTTAGCTTCCCGAAGAGCTGGAAGCAAGATGCTTTGGGGCCTCTCATCCCCTTTGCAAACAAGGCCGACCTTTGGGCCAGGCAGCTCTAGGCCAATGGAGCACACCCAGAGCAGAAGTTCTACCTCAGCCAGATAAGGCCTGCCAAGAAACTGCGTTTCAAAGGCTTTGGTAAGAGATGTTCCCGGTACTCTGTTAGAGCACTGGGCAGAGCCATTTGTTTCTTAGCTTCCCAAAGAGCTGGAAGCAAGATGCTTTGGGGGCTCCCTGCCCCTTTGCCAACAAGGGCGACCTTTGGGCCTTTCAGCTCTAGGCCAATGGAGCACACCCAGAGCAGAAGTCCTACTTCAGCCAGATCAGGCCTGCCAAGGAACTGCGTTTCAGAGGCCTTTGTATGTGACGTTCCCGGTAGGCTGTGAGAGCACGGTGCAGAGCCAGTTGTTTCCTTGTTTCCCAAACAGCTGGAAGCAAGACGCTTTGGGGCCTCTCTGCCCCTTTGGAAACAAGGCAGCACGTTGGGTCTGGCAGCTCTAGGGCAATGGAGCACAACCAGAGCCGAAGTTCTACTTCTTCCAGATCAGGCCTGCCTAGACAGTGCGTTTCCCAGGCCTTGATAAGAGATGTTCTCTTAGGCTATAAGAGCACTGGGCACAGCCAGTTGTTTCTTAGCTTCCCAAGAGGTGGAAGCAAGATGCTTTGGGGCCTCTCTCCCCCTTTGGAAACAAGGCAGCCCTTTGGGCCTTTCAGCTCTAGGGCAATGGAGCACACCCAGAGCAGAAGTTCTACCTCAGCCAGATCAGGCCTGCCAAGAAACTGCTTTTCACAGGCCTTCGTAAGAGGTGTTCCCGGAAGGCTGTAAGAGTACCTGGCAGAGCGAGTTGTTTCTTAGCTTCAAAAACAGCTGGAAGCAACATGATTTGGGGCCTCTCTCCCCCTTTGGAAACAAAGCAGCCTTTGTGCCTGGCAGCTCTAGGCCAAAGTAGCACACCCAGAGCACAAGTTCTACCTCAGCCAGATAAGGCCTGTCAAGAAGCTGCGTTTCAAAGGCCTTTGTATGTGACGTTCCCGGTTGGCTTTGAGAGCACTGTGCAGAGCCAGTTGTTTTAGCTTCCCAGAGAGCAGGAAGCAAGATGCTTTGGGGCCTCTCTCACACTTTGGAAATAAAGGCAGCCCTTTGGGCCTGGCAGCCCTAGGCCAATGGAGTACACCCAGAGCAGAAGTTCTACCTCAGCCAGATCAGGCCTTCCAAGAAACTGCGTCTCACAGGCCTTTCTCTGTCACGTTGCCGGTAGGCTGTGAGAGCACTGTGCAGAGCCAGTTGTTTCTTAGCTTCCCAAAGATTTGGAAGCAAGATGCTTTGGGGACTCTCAGCCCCTTTGGAAACAAGGCGGCCCTTTGGGCCTGGCAGCTCTAGGCCAAAGTAGCACGCCCAGAGCAGGAGTTCTACTTCAGCCAGATCAGGCCTGCCAAGAAACTGCGTTTCACAGGCCTTGGTAAGAGATGTTCCCGGTAGGCTGTGAGAGCACTGTGGAGAGCCAGTTGCTTTAGCTTCCCACAGAGCTGGAAGCAAGATGCCTTGGGGCCTCTCTCTCCCTTTGGACACAAGGCAGCCGTTTGGGCCTGGCAGCTCTAGGCCAATGGAGCACACCCACAGCAGAAGTTCTACTTCAGGCAGATCAGTCCTGCCCAGAAACTGCGTTTCACAGCCCTTGGTAAGAGATGTTCACGGTAGGCTGTGAGAGCACTGGGCAGAACCAGTTGTTTTTTAGCTTCCCAAAGTGCTGGAGGCAAGATGCTTTGGGGCCTCTCTCACCCTTTGGAAACAAGGCAGCCCTTAGGTCCTGGTAGCTCTAGGCCTATGTAGCACAACCAGAACAGAAGTTCTACTTCAGCCAGGTCAGGCCTGCCAAGAAACTGCGTTTCACAGGCCTTTCAAAGAGATGTTCTCTTAGGCTGTAAGAGCACTGGGCAGAGCCAGCTGTTTCTTAGCTTCCCGAAGAGCTGGGAGCAAGATGCTTTGGGTCCACTCTCCGTCTTTGGAAACAAGGCAGCCCTTTGGGCCTGGCAGCTCTAGGGCAATGGAGCACACCCAGAGCAGAAGTTCTACTTCAGCCAGATCAGGCCTGCCAGGAAACTGCGTTTCACAGGCCTTGGTAAGAGATGTTCCCGGTAGGCTGTAAGAGCACTGGGCAGAGCCAGTTGTTTCTTACCTTCCTGAAAAGCTGGAAGCAAGATGCTTGGGACCCCTCTGCCCGTTTGGGAACAAGGCAGCCTTTTGGGTCGGGAAGCTCTAGGCCAATGGAGCACACGCAGAGCAGGAGTTCTACTTCAGCCTGATCAGGCCTGCAAAGAAACAGCGTTTGACAGGCCTTGGTAAGAGATGTTCCCGGTAGGTGTAAGAGCACTGGGCAGAGCCAGTTGTTTCTTAGCTTCGCAAAGACCGGGAAGCAAGATGCTTTGGGCCTCTCTGCCCCTTGGAAACAGGGCAGCACTTTGGGCCTGGCAGCTCTAGGGCAATGGAGCACACCCAGAGCCGGAGTTCTACTTCAGCCAGATGAGGCCTGCCAAGAAACTGCGTTTCACAGGCCTTTCAAAGACATGTTCCCGGTAGGCTGTAAGAGCACGGGGCAGAGCGAGTTGGTTCTTAGCTTCCCAGAGAGCTGGAAGCAAGATGCTTTGGGGCCTCTCTGCCCCTTTGGAAACAAGGCAGCACCTTGGGCCTGGCAGCTCTAGGGCGATGGAGCACACCCAGAGCAGAAGTTCTACTTCAGCCAAATCAGGCCTGCCAGGAAACGGCGTTTCACAGGCCTTGGTAAGAGATGTTCCCGGTAGGCTGTAAGAGCACTGGGCAACGCCAGATGTTTCTTAGCTTCCCGAAGAGCTGGAAGCAAGAAGCTTTGGTGCCACTCTATCACTTTGGACTCAAGGCAGCCCTTTGGGGCAGGTAGCTCTAGCCCAGTGGAGCACACCCAGAGCAGAAGTTCTACTTGGGCCAGTTCAGGCCACCAACAAACTGCGTTTCACAGCCCTTGGTAAGAGATGTTCCCGGTAGGCTGTAAGAGCACTGGGCAACGCCAGATGTTTCTTAGCTTCCCGAAGAGCTGGAAGCAAGATGCTTTGGGGCCTCTCATCCCCTTTGCAAACAAGGCGGCCCTATGGGCCAGGCAGCTCTAGGCCAATGGAGCACACCCAGAGCAGAAGTTCTACTTCGGCCAGTTCAGGCCACCAACAAACTGCGTTTCACAGGCCTTGGTAAGAGATGTTCCCGGTAGGCTGTAAGAGCACTGGGCAACGCCAGATGTTTCTTAGCTTCCCGAAGAGCTGGAAGCAAGATGCTTTGGGGCCTCTCATCCCCTTTGCAAACAAGGCCGACCTTTGGGCCAGGCAGCTCTAGGCCAATGGAGCACACCCAGAGCAGAAGTTCTACCTCAGCCAGATAAGGCCTGCCAAGAAACTGCGTTTCAAAGGCTTTGGTAAGAGATGTTCCCGGTACTCTGTTAGAGCACTGGGCAGAGCCATTTGTTTCTTAGCTTCCCAAAGAGCTGGAAGCAAGATGCTTTGGGGGCTCCCTGCCCCTTTGCCAACAAGGGCGACCTTTGGGCCTTTCAGCTCTAGGCCAATGGAGCACACCCAGAGCAGAAGTCCTACTTCAGCCAGATCAGGCCTGCCAAGGAACTGCGTTTCAGAGGCCTTTGTATGTGACGTTCCCGGTAGGCTGTGAGAGCACGGTGCAGAGCCAGTTGTTTCCTTGTTTCCCAAACAGCTGGAAGCAAGACGCTTTGGGGCCTCTCTGCCCCTTTGGAAACAAGGCAGCACGTTGGGTCTGGCAGCTCTAGGGCAATGGAGCACAACCAGAGCCGAAGTTCTACTTCTTCCAGATCAGGCCTGCCTAGACAGTGCGTTTCACAGGCCTTGATAAGAGATGTTCTCTTAGGCTATAAGAGCACTGGGCACAGCCAGTTGTTTCTTAGCTTCCCAAGAGGTGGAAGCAAGATGCTTTGGGGCCTCTCTCCCCCTTTGGAAACAAGGCAGCCCTTTGGGCCTTTCAGCTCTAGGGCAATGGAGCACACCCAGAGCAGAAGTTCTACCTCAGCCAGATCAGGCCTGCCAAGAAACTGCTTTTCACAGGCCTTCGTAAGAGGTGTTCCCGGAAGGCTGTAAGAGTACCTGGCAGAGCGAGTTGTTTCTTAGCTTCAAAAACAGCTGGAAGCAACATGATTTGGGGCCTCTCTCCCCCTTTGGAAACAAAGCAGCCTTTGTGCCTGGCAGCTCTAGGCCAAAGTAGCACACCCAGAGCACAAGTTCTACCTCAGCCAGATAAGGCCTGTCAAGAAGCTGCGTTTCACAGGCCTTTGTATGTGACGTTCCCGGTTGGCTTTGAGAGCACTGTGCAGAGCCAGTTGTTTTAGCTTCCCAGAGAGCAGGAAGCAAGATGCTTTGGGGCCTCTCTCACACTTTGGAAATAAAGGCAGCCCTTTGGGCCTGGCAGCCCTAGGCCAATGGAGTACACCCAGAGCAGAAGTTCTACCTCAGCCAGATCAGGCCTTCCAAGAAACTGCGTCTCACAGGCCTTTCTCTGTCACGTTGCCGGTAGGCTGTGAGAGCACTGTGCAGAGCCAGTTGTTTCTTAGCTTCCCAAAGATTTGGAAGCAAGATGCTTTGGGGACTCTCAGCCCCTTTGGAAACAAGGCGGCCCTTTGGGCCTGGCAGCTCTAGGCCAAAGTAGCACGCCCAGAGCAAGAGTTCTACTTCAGCCAGATCAGGCCTGCCAAGAAACTGCGTTTCACAGGCCTTGGTAAGAGATGTTCCCGGTAGGCTGTGAGAGCACTGTGGAGAGCCAGTTGCTTTAGCTTCCCACAGAGCTGGAAGCAAGATGCTTTGGGGCCTCTCTCTCCCTTTGGACACAAGGCAGCCGTTTGGGCCTGGCAGCTCTAGGCCAATGGAGCACACCCACAGCAGAAGTTCTACTTCAGGCAGATCAGTCCTGCCCAGAAACTGCGTTTCACAGCCCTTGGTAAGAGATGTTCACGGTAGGCTGTGAGAGCACTGGGCAGAACCAGTTGTTTTTTAGCTTCCCAAAGTGCTGGAGGCAAGATGCTTTGGGGCCTCTCTCACCCTTTGGAAACAAGGCAGCCCTTAGGTCCTGGTAGCTCTAGGCCTATGTAGCACAACCAGAACAGAAGTTCTACTTCAGCCAGGTCAGGCCTGCCAAGAAACTGCGTTTCACAGGCCTTTCAAAGAGATGTTCTCTTAGGCTGTAAGAGCACTGGGCAGAGCCAGCTGTTTCTTAGCTTCCCGAAGAGCTGGGAGCAAGATGCTTTGGGTCCACTCTCCGTCTTTGGAAACAAGGCAGCCCTTTGGGCCTGGCAGCTCTAGGGCAATGGAGCACACCCAGAGCAGAAGTTCTACTTCAGCCAGATCAGGCCTGCCAGGAAACTGCGTTTCACAGGCCTTGGTAAGAGATGTTCCCGGTAGGCTGTAAGAGCACTGGGCAGAGCCAGTTGTTTCTTACCTTCCTGAAAAGCTGGAAGCAAGATGCTTGGGACCCCTCTGCCCGTTTGGGAACAAGGCAGCCTTTTGGGTCGGGAAGCTCTAGGCCAATGGAGCACACGCAGAGCAGGAGTTCTACTTCAGCCTGATCAGGCCTGCAAAGAAACAGCGTTTGACAGGCCTTGGTAAGAGATGTTCCCGGTAGGTGTAAGAGCACTGGGCAGAGCCAGTTGTTTCTTAGCTTCGCAAAGACCGGGAAGCAAGATGCTTTGGGCCTCTCTGCCCCTTGGAAACAGGGCAGCACTTTGGGCCTGGCAGCTCTAGGGCAATGGAGCACACCCAGAGCCGGAGTTCTACTTCAGCCAGATGAGGCCTGCCAAGAAACTGCGTTTCACAGGCCTTTCAAAGACATGTTCCCGGTAGGCTGTAAGAGCACGGGGCAGAGCGAGTTGGTTCTTAGCTTCCCAGAGAGCTGGAAGCAAGATGCTTTGGGGCCTCTCTGCCCCTTTGGAAACAAGGCAGCACCTTGGGCCTGGCAGCTCTAGGGCGATGGAGCACACCCAGAGCAGAAGTTCTACTTCAGCCAAATCAGGCCTGCCAGGAAACGGCGTTTCACAGGCCTTGGTAAGAGATGTTCCCGGTAGGCTGTAAGAGCACTGGGCAACGCCAGATGTTTCTTAGCTTCCCGAAGAGCTGGAAGCAAGAAGCTTTGGTGCCACTCTATCACTTTGGACTCAAGGCAGCCCTTTGGGGCAGGTAGCTCTAGCCCAGTGGAGCACACCCAGAGCAGAAGTTCTACTTGGGCCAGTTCAGGCCACCAACAAACTGCGTTTCACAGGCCTTGGTAAGAGATGTTCCCGGTAGGCTGTAAGAGCACTGGGCAACGCCAGATGTTTCTTAGCTTCCCGAAGAGCTGGAAGCAAGATGCTTTGGGGCCTCTCATCCCCTTTGCAAACAAGGCGGCCCTATGGGCCAGGCAGCTCTAGGCCAATGGAGCACACCCAGAGCAGAAGTTCTACTTCGGCCAGTTCCGGCCACCAACAAACTGCGTTTCACAGGCCTTGGTAAGAGATGTTCCCGGTAGGCTGTAAGAGCACTGGGCAACGCCAGATGTTTCTTAGCTTCCCGAAGAGCTGGAAGCAAGATGCTTTGGGGCCTCTCATCCCCTTTGCAAACAAGGCCGACCTTTGGGCCAGGCAGCTCTAGGCCAATGGAGCACACCCAGAGCAGAAGTTCTACCTCAGCCAGATAAGGCCTGCCAAGAAACTGCGTTTCAAAGGCTTTGGTAAGAGATGTTCCCGGTACTCTGTTAGAGCACTGGGCAGAGCCATTTGTTTCTTAGCTTCCCAAAGAGCTGGAAGCAAGATGCTTTGGGGGCTCCCTGCCCCTTTGCCAACAAGGGCGACCTTTGGGCCTTTCAGCTCTAGGCCAATGGAGCACACCCAGAGCAGAAGTCCTACTTCAGCCAGATCAGGCCTGCCAAGGAACTGCGTTTCAGAGGCCTTTGTATGTGACGTTCCCGGTAGGCTGTGAGAGCACGGTGCAGAGCCAGTTGTTTCCTTGTTTCCCAAACAGCTGGAAGCAAGACGCTTTGGGGCCTCTCTGCCCCTTTGGAAACAAGGCAGCACGTTGGGTCTGGCAGCTCTAGGGCAATGGAGCACAACCAGAGCCGAAGTTCTACTTCTTCCAGATCAGGCCTGCCTAGACAGTGCGTTTCCCAGGCCTTGATAAGAGATGTTCTCTTAGGCTATAAGAGCACTGGGCACAGCCAGTTGTTTCTTAGCTTCCCAAGAGGTGGAAGCAAGATGCTTTGGGGCCTCTCTCCCCCTTTGGAAACAAGGCAGCCCTTTGGGCCTTTCAGCTCTAGGGCAATGGAGCACACCCAGAGCAGAAGTTCTACCTCAGCCAGATCAGGCCTGCCAAGAAACTGCTTTTCACAGGCCTTCGTAAGAGGTGTTCCCGGAAGGCTGTAAGAGTACCTGGCAGAGCGAGTTGTTTCTTAGCTTCAAAAACAGCTGGAAGCAACATGATTTGGGGCCTCTCTCCCCCTTTGGAAACAAAGCAGCCTTTGTGCCTGGCAGCTCTAGGCCAAAGTAGCACACCCAGAGCACAAGTTCTACCTCAGCCAGATAAGGCCTGTCAAGAAGCTGCGTTTCACAGGCCTTTGTATGTGACGTTCCCGGTTGGCTTTGAGAGCACTGTGCAGAGCCAGTTGTTTTAGCTTCCCAGAGAGCAGGAAGCAAGATGCTTTGGGGCCTCTCTCACACTTTGGCAATAAAGGCAGCCCTTTGGGCCTGGCAGCCCTAGGCCAATGGAGTACACCCAGAGCAGAAGTTCTACCTCAGCCAGATCAGGCCTTCCAAGAAACTGCGTCTCACAGGCCTTTCTCTGTCACGTTGCCGGTAGGCTGTGAGAGCACTGTGCAGAGCCAGTTGTTTCTTAGCTTCCCAAAGATTTGGAAGCAAGATGCTTTGGGGACTCTCAGCCCCTTTGGAAACAAGGCGGCCCTTTGGGCCTGGCAGCTCTAGGCCAAAGTAGCACGCCCAGAGCAGGAGTTCTACTTCAGCCAGATCAGGCCTGCCAAGAAACTGCGTTTCACAGGCCTTGGTAAGAGATGTTCCCGGTAGGCTGTGAGAGCACTGTGGAGAGCCAGTTGCTTTAGCTTCCCACAGAGCTGGAAGCAAGATGCCTTGGGGCCTCTCTCTCCCTTTGGACACAAGGCAGCCGTTTGGGCCTGGCAGCTCTAGGCCAATGGAGCACACCCACAGCAGAAGTTCTACTTCAGGCAGATCAGTCCTGCCCAGAAACTGCGTTTCACAGCCCTTGGTAAGAGATGTTCACGGTAGGCTGTGAGAGCACTGGGCAGAACCAGTTGTTTTTTAGCTTCCCAAAGTGCTGGAGGCAAGATGCTTTGGGGCCTCTCTCACCCTTTGGAAACAAGGCAGCCCTTAGGTCCTGGTAGCTCTAGGCCTATGTAGCACAACCAGAACAGAAGTTCTACTTCAGCCAGGTCAGGCCTGCCAAGAAACTGCGTTTCACAGGCCTTTCAAAGAGATGTTCTCTTAGGCTGTAAGAGCACTGGGCAGAGCCAGCTGTTTCTTAGCTTCCCGAAGAGCTGGGAGCAAGATGCTTTGGGTCCACTCTCCGTCTTTGGAAACAAGGCAGCCCTTTGGGCCTGGCAGCTCTAGGGCAATGGAGCACACCCAGAGCAGAAGTTCTACTTCAGCCAGATCAGGCCTGCCAGGAAACTGCGTTTCACAGGCCTTGGTAAGAGATGTTCCCGGTAGGCTGTAAGAGCACTGGGCAGAGCCAGTTGTTTCTTACCTTCCTGAAAAGCTGGAAGCAAGATGCTTGGGACCCCTCTGCCCGTTTGGGAACAAGGCAGCCTTTTGGGTCGGGAAGCTCTAGGCCAATGGAGCACACGCAGAGCAGGAGTTCTACTTCAGCCTGATCAGGCCTGCAAAGAAACAGCGTTTGACAGGCCTTGGTAAGAGATGTTCCCGGTAGGTGTAAGAGCACTGGGCAGAGCCAGTTGTTTCTTAGCTTCGCAAAGACCGGGAAGCAAGATGCTTTGGGCCTCTCTGCCCCTTGGAAACAGGGCAGCACTTTGGGCCTGGCAGCTCTAGGGCAATGGAGCACACCCAGAGCCGGAGTTCTACTTCAGCCAGATGAGGCCTGCCAAGAAACTGCGTTTCACAGGCCTTTCAAAGACATGTTCCCGGTAGGCTGTAAGAGCACGGGGCAGAGCGAGTTGGTTCTTAGCTTCCCAGAGAGCTGGAAGCAAGATGCTTTGGGGCCTCTCTGCCCCTTTGGAAACAAGGCAGCACCTTGGGCCTGGCAGCTCTAGGGCGATGGAGCACACCCAGAGCAGAAGTTCTACTTCAGCCAAATCAGGCCTGCCAGGAAACGGCGTTTCACAGGCCTTGGTAAGAGATGTTCCCGGTAGGCTGTAAGAGCACTGGGCAACGCCAGATGTTTCTTAGCTTCCCGAAGAGCTGGAAGCAAGAAGCTTTGGTGCCACTCTATCACTTTGGACTCAAGGCAGCCCTTTGGGGCAGGTAGCTCTAGGCCAGTGGAGCACACCCAGAGCAGAAGTTCTACTTGGGCCAGTTCAGGCCACCAACAAACTGCGTTTCACAGCCCTTGGTAAGAGATGTTCCCGGTAGGCTGTAAGAGCACTGGGCAACGCCAGATGTTTCTTAGCTTCCCGAAGAGCTGGAAGCAAGATGCTTTGGGGCCTCTCATCCCCTTTGCAAACAAGGCGGCCCTATGGGCCAGGCA
Source organism: Equus asinus (assembly GCF_041296235.1). Lineage (NCBI taxonomy): Eukaryota > Metazoa > Chordata > Mammalia > Perissodactyla > Equidae > Equus > Equus asinus. The sequence goes on from NW_027225523.1 coordinate 4,925,044, forward strand.
GCTCTAGGCCAATGGAGCACACCCAGAGCAGAAGTTCTACTTCGGCCAGTTCCGGCCACCAACAAACTGCGTTTCACAGGCCTTGGTAAGAGATGTTCCCGGTAGGCTGTAAGAGCACTGGGCAACGCCAGATGTTTCTTAGCTTCCCGAAGAGCTGGAAGCAAGATGCTTTGGGGCCTCTCATCCCCTTTGCAAACAAGGCCGACCTTTGGGCCAGGCAGCTCTAGGCCAATGGAGCACACCCAGAGCAGAAGTTCTACCTCAGCCAGATAAGGCCTGCCAAGAAACTGCGTTTCAAAGGCTTTGGTAAGAGATGTTGCCGGTACTCTGTTAGAGCACTGGGCAGAGCCATTTGTTTCTTAGCTTCCCAAAGAGCTGGAAGCAAGATGCTTTGGGGGCTCCCTGCCCCTTTGCCAACAAGGGCGACCTTTGGGCCTTTCAGCTCTAGGCCAATGGAGCACACCCAGAGCAGAAGTCCTACTTCAGCCAGATCAGGCCTGCCAAGGAACTGCGTTTCAGAGGCCTTTGTATGTGACGTTCCCGGTAGGCTGTGAGAGCACCGTGCAGAGCCAGTTGTTTCCTTGTTTCCCAAACAGCTGGAAGCAAGACGCTTTGGGGCCTCTCTGCCCCTTTGGAAACAAGGCAGCACGTTGGGTCTGGCAGCTCTAGGGCAATGGAGCACAACCAGAGCCGAAGTTCTACTTCTTCCAGATCAGGCCTGCCTAGACAGTGCGTTTCCCAGGCCTTGATAAGAGATGTTCTCTTAGGCTATAAGAGCACTGGGCACAGCCAGTTGTTTCTTAGCTTCCCAAGAGGTGGAAGCAAGATGCTTTGGGGCCTCTCTCCCCCTTTGGAAACAAGGCAGCCCTTTGGGCCTTTCAGCTCTAGGGCAATGGAGCACACCCAGAGCAGAAGTTCTACCTCAGCCAGATCAGGCCTGCCAAGAAACTGCTTTTCACAGGCCTTCGTAAGAGGTGTTCCCGGAAGGCTGTAAGAGTACCTGGCAGAGCGAGTTGTTTCTTAGCTTCAAAAACAGCTGGAAGCAACATGATTTGGGGCCTCTCTCCCCCTTTGGAAACAAAGCAGCCTTTGTGCCTGGCAGCTCTAGGCCAAAGTAGCACACCCAGAGCACAAGTTCTACCTCAGCCAGATAAGGCCTGTCAAGAAGCTGCGTTTCACAGGCCTTTGTATGTGACGTTCCCGGTTGGCTTTGAGAGCACTGTGCAGAGCCAGTTGTTTTAGCTTCCCAGAGAGCAGGAAGCAAGATGCTTTGGGGCCTCTCTCACACTTTGGAAATAAAGGCAGCCCTTTGGGCCTGGCAGCCCTAGGCCAATGGAGTACACCCAGAGCAGAAGTTCTACCTCAGCCAGATCAGGCCTTCCAAGAAACTGCGTCTCACAGGCCTTTCTCTGTCACGTTGCCGGTAGGCTGTGAGAGCACTGTGCAGAGCCAGTTGTTTCTTAGCTTCCCAAAGATTTGGAAGCAAGATGCTTTGGGGACTCTCAGCCCCTTTGGAAACAAGGCGGCCCTTTGGGCCTGGCAGCTCTAGGCCAAAGTAGCACGCCCAGAGCAGGAGTTCTACTTCAGCCAGATCAGGCCTGCCAAGAAACTGCGTTTCACAGGCCTTGGTAAGAGATGTTCCCGGTAGGCTGTGAGAGCACTGTGGAGAGCCAGTTGCTTTAGCTTCCCACAGAGCTGGAAGCAAGATGCCTTGGGGCCTCTCTCTCCCTTTGGACACAAGGCAGCCGTTTGGGCCTGGCAGCTCTAGGCCAATGGAGCACACCCACAGCAGAAGTTCTACTTCAGGCAGATCAGTCCTGCCCAGAAACTGCGTTTCACAGCCCTTGGTAAGAGATGTTCACGGTAGGCTGTGAGAGCACTGGGCAGAACCAGTTGTTTTTTAGCTTCCCAAAGTGCTGGAGGCAAGATGCTTTGGGGCCTCTCTCACCCTTTGGAAACAAGGCAGCCCTTAGGTCCTGGTAGCTCTAGGCCTATGTAGCACAACCAGAACAGAAGTTCTACTTCAGCCAGGTCAGGCCTGCCAAGAAACTGCGTTTCACAGGCCTTTCAAAGAGATGTTCTCTTAGGCTGTAAGAGCACTGGGCAGAGCCAGCTGTTTCTTAGCTTCCCGAAGAGCTGGGAGCAAGATGCTTTGGGTCCACTCTCCGTCTTTGGAAACAAGGCAGCCCTTTGGGCCTGGCAGCTCTAGGGCAATGGAGCACACCCAGAGCAGAAGTTCTACTTCAGCCAGATCAGGCCTGCCAGGAAACTGCGTTTCACAGGCCTTGGTAAGAGATGTTCCCGGTAGGCTGTAAGAGCACTGGGCAGAGCCAGTTGTTTCTTACCTTCCTGAAAAGCTGGAAGCAAGATGCTTGGGACCCCTCTGCCCGTTTGGGAACAAGGCAGCCTTTTGGGTCGGGAAGCTCTAGGCCAATGGAGCACACGCAGAGCAGGAGTTCTACTTCAGCCTGATCAGGCCTGCAAAGAAACAGCGTTTGACAGGCCTTGGTAAGAGATGTTCCCGGTAGGTGTAAGAGCACTGGGCAGAGCCAGTTGTTTCTTAGCTTCGCAAAGACCGGGAAGCAAGATGCTTTGGGCCTCTCTGCCCCTTGGAAACAGGGCAGCACTTTGGGCCTGGCAGCTCTAGGGCAATGGAGCACACCCAGAGCCAGAGTTCTACTTCAGCCAGATGAGGCCTGCCAAGAAACTGCGTTTCACAGGCCTTTCAAAGACATGTTCCCGGTAGGCTGTAAGAGCACGGGGCAGAGCGAGTTGGTTCTTAGCTTCCCAGAGAGCTGGAAGCAAGATGCTTTGGGGCCTCTCTGCCCCTTTGGAAACAAGGCAGCACCTTGGGCCTGGCAGCTCTAGGGCGATGGAGCACACCCAGAGCAGAAGTTCTACTTCAGCCAAATCAGGCCTGCCAGGAAACGGCGTTTCACAGGCCTTAGTAAGAGATGTTCCCGGTAGGCTGTAAGAGCACTGGGCAACGCCAGATGTTTCTTAGCTTCCCGAAGAGCTGGAAGCAAGAAGCTTTGGTGCCACTCTATCACTTTGGACTCAAGGCAGCCCTTTGGGGCAGGTAGCTCTAGGCCAGTGGAGCACACCCAGAGCAGAAGTTCTACTTGGGCCAGTTCAGGCCACCAACAAACTGCGTTTCACAGCCCTTGGTAAGAGATGTTCCCGGTAGGCTGTAAGAGCACTGGGCAACGCCAGATGTTTCTTAGCTTCCCGAAGAGCTGGAAGCAAGATGCTTTGGGGCCTCTCATCCCCTTTGCAAACAAGGCGGCCCTATGGGCCAGGCAGCTCTAGGCCAATGGAGCACACCCAGAGCAGAATTTCTACTTCGGCCAGTTCAGGCCACCAACAAACTGCGTTTCACAGGCCTTGGTAAGAGATGTTCCCGGTAGGCTGTAAGAGCACTGGGCAACGCCAGATGTTTCTTAGCTTCCCGAAGAGCTGGAAGCAAGATGCTTTGGGGCCTCTCATCCCCTTTGCAAACAAGGCCGACCTTTGGGCCAGGCAGCTCTAGGCCAATGGAGCACACCCAGAGCAGAAGTTCTACCTCAGCCAGATAAGGCCTGCCAAGAAACTGCGTTTCAAAGGCTTTGGTAAGAGATGTTGCCGGTACTCTGTTAGAGCACTGGGCAGAGCCATTTGTTTCTTAGCTTCCCAAAGAGCTGGAAGCAAGATGCTTTGGGGGCTCCCTGCCCCTTTGCCAACAAGGGCGACCTTTGGGCCTTTCAGCTCTAGGCCAATGGAGCACACCCAGAGCAGAAGTCCTACTTCAGCCAGATCAGGCCTGCCAAGGAACTGCGTTTCAGAGGCCTTTGTATGTGACGTTCCCGGTAGGCTGTGAGAGCACGGTGCAGAGCCAGTTGTTTCCTTGTTTCCCAAACAGCTGGAAGCAAGACGCTTTGGGGCCTCTCTGCCCCTTTGGAAACAAGGCAGCACGTTGGGTCTGGCAGCTCTAGGGCAATGGAGCACAACCAGAGCCGAAGTTCTACTTCTTCCAGATCAGGCCTGCCTAGACAGTGCGTTTCACAGGCCTTGATAAGAGATGTTCTCTTAGGCTATAAGAGCACTGGGCACAGCCAGTTGTTTCTTAGCTTCCCAAGAGGTGGAAGCAAGATGCTTTGGGGCCTCTCTCCCCCTTTGGAAACAAGGCAGCCCTTTGGGCCTTTCAGCTCTAGGGCAATGGAGCACACCCAGAGCAGAAGTTCTACCTCAGCCAGATCAGGCCTGCCAAGAAACTGCTTTTCACAGGCCTTCGTAAGAGGTGTTCCCGGAAGGCTGTAAGAGTACCTGGCAGAGCGAGTTGTTTCTTAGCTTCAAAAACAGCTGGAAGCAACATGATTTGGGGCCTCTCTCCCCCTTTGGAAACAAAGCAGCCTTTGTGCCTGGCAGCTCTAGGCCAAAGTAGCACACCCAGAGCACAAGTTCTACCTCAGCCAGATAAGGCCTGTCAAGAAGCTGCGTTTCACAGGCCTTTGTATGTGACGTTCCCGGTTGGCTTTGAGAGCACTGTGCAGAGCCAGTTGTTTTAGCTTCCCAGAGAGCAGGAAGCAAGATGCTTTGGGGCCTCTCTCACACTTTGGAAATAAAGGCAGCCCTTTGGGCCTGGCAGCCCTAGGCCAATGGAGTACACCCAGAGCAGAAGTTCTACCTCAGCCAGATCAGGCCTTCCAAGAAACTGCGTCTCACAGGCCTTTCTCTGTCACGTTGCCGGTAGGCTGTGAGAGCACTGTGCAGAGCCAGTTGTTTCTTAGCTTCCCAAAGATTTGGAAGCAAGATGCTTTGGGGACTCTCAGCCCCTTTGGAAACAAGGCGGCCCTTTGGGCCTGGCAGCTCTAGGCCAAAGTAGCACGCCCAGAGCAAGAGTTCTACTTCAGCCAGATCAGGCCTGCCAAGAAACTGCGTTTCACAGGCCTTGGTAAGAGATGTTCCCGGTAGGCTGTGAGAGCACTGTGGAGAGCCAGTTGCTTTAGCTTCCCACAGAGCTGGAAGCAAGATGCTTTGGGGCCTCTCTCTCCCTTTGGACACAAGGCAGCCGTTTGGGCCTGGCAGCTCTAGGCCAATGGAGCACACCCACAGCAGAAGTTCTACTTCAGGCAGATCAGTCCTGCCCAGAAACTGCGTTTCACAGCCCTTGGTAAGAGATGTTCACGGTAGGCTGTGAGAGCACTGGGCAGAACCAGTTGTTTTTTAGCTTCCCAAAGTGCTGGAGGCAAGATGCTTTGGGGCCTCTCTCACCCTTTGGAAACAAGGCAGCCCTTAGGTCCTGGTAGCTCTAGGCCTATGTAGCACAACCAGAACAGAAGTTCTACTTCAGCCAGGTCAGGCCTGCCAAGAAACTGCGTTTCACAGGCCTTTCAAAGAGATGTTCTCTTAGGCTGTAAGAGCACTGGGCAGAGCCAGCTGTTTCTTAGCTTCCCGAAGAGCTGGGAGCAAGATGCTTTGGGTCCACTCTCCGTCTTTGGAAACAAGGCAGCCCTTTGGGCCTGGCAGCTCTAGGGCAATGGAGCACACCCAGAGCAGAAGTTCTACTTCAGCCAGATCAGGCCTGCCAGGAAACTGCGTTTCACAGGCCTTGGTAAGAGATGTTCCCGGTAGGCTGTAAGAGCACTGGGCAGAGCCAGTTGTTTCTTACCTTCCTGAAAAGCTGGAAGCAAGATGCTTGGGACCCCTCTGCCCGTTTGGGAACAAGGCAGCCTTTTGGGTCGGGAAGCTCTAGGCCAATGGAGCCCACGCAGAGCAGGAGTTCTACTTCAGCCTGATCAGGCCTGCAAAGAAACAGCGTTTGACAGGCCTTGGTAAGAGATGTTCCCGGTAGGTGTAAGAGCACTGGGCAGAGCCAGTTGTTTCTTAGCTTCGCAAAGACCGGGAAGCAAGATGCTTTGGGCCTCTCTGCCCCTTGGAAACAGGGCAGCACTTTGGGCCTGGCAGCTCTAGGGCAATGGAGCACACCCAGAGCCGGAGTTCTACTTCAGCCAGATGAGGCCTGCCAAGAAACTGCGTTTCACAGACCTTTCAAAGACATGTTCCCGGTAGGCTGTAAGAGCACGGGGCAGAGCGAGTTGGTTCTTAGCTTCCCAGAGAGCTGGAAGCAAGATGCTTTGGGGCCTCTCTGCCCCTTTGGAAACAAGGCAGCACCTTGGGCCTGGCAGCTCTAGGGCGATGGAGCACACCCAGAGCAGAAGTTCTACTTCAGCCAAATCAGGCCTGCCAGGAAACGGCGTTTCACAGGCCTTGGTAAGAGATGTTCCCGGTAGGCTGTAAGAGCACTGGGCAACGCCAGATGTTTCTTAGCTTCCCGAAGAGCTGGAAGCAAGAAGCTTTGGTGCCACTCTATCACTTTGGACTCAAGGCAGCCCTTTGGGGCAGGTAGCTCTAGCCCAGTGGAGCACACCCAGAGCAGAAGTTCTACTTGGGCCAGTTCAGGCCACCAACAAACTGCGTTTCACAGCCCTTGGTAAGAGATGTTCCCGGTAGGCTGTAAGAGCACTGGGCAACGCCAGATGTTTCTTAGCTTCCCGAAGAGCTGGAAGCAAGATGCTTTGGGGCCTCTCATCCCCTTTGCAAACAAGGCGGCCCTATGGGCCAGGCAGCTCTAGGCCAATGGAGCACACCCAGAGCAGAAGCTCTACTTCGGCCAGTTCAGGCCACCAACAAACTGCGTTTCACAGGCCTTGGTAAGAGATGTTCCCGGTAGGCTGTAAGAGCACTGGGCAACGCCAGATGTTTCTTAGCTTCCCGAAGAGCTGGAAGCAAGATGCTTTGGGGGCTCCCTGCCCCTTTGCCAACAAGGGCGACCTTTGGGCCTTTCAGCTCTAGGCCAATGGAGCACACCCAGAGCAGAAGTCCTACTTCAGCCAGATCAGGCCTTCCAAGGAACTGCGTTTCAGTGGCCTTTGTATGTGACGTTCCCGGTAGGCTGTGAGAGCACGGTGCAGAGCCAGTTGTTTCCTTGTTTCCCAAACAGCTGGAAGCAAGACGCTTTGGGGCCTCTCTGCCCCTTTGGAAACAAGGCAGCACGTTGGGTCTGGCAGCTCTAGGGCAATGGAGCACAACCAGAGCCGAAGTTCTACTTCTTCCAGATCAGGCCTGCCTAGACAGTGCGTTTCCCAGGCCTTGATAAGAGATGTTCTCTTAGGCTATAAGAGCACTGGGCACAGCCAGTTGTTTCTTAGCTTCCCAAGAGGTGGAAGCAAGATGCTTTGGGGCCTCTCTCCCCCTTTGGAAACAAGGCAGCCCTTTGGGCCTTTCAGCTCTAGGGCAATGGAGCACACCCAGAGCAGAAGTTCTACCTCAGCCAGATCAGGCCTGCCAAGAAACTGCTTTTCACAGGCCTTCGTAAGAGGTGTTCCCGGAAGGCTGTAAGAGTACCTGGCAGAGCGAGTTGTTTCTTAGCTTCAAAAACAGCTGGAAGCAACATGATTTGGGGCCTCTCTCCCCCTTTGGAAACAAAGCAGCCTTTGTGCCTGGCAGCTCTAGGCCAAAGTAGCACACCCAGAGCACAAGTTCTACCTCAGCCAGATAAGGCCTGTCAAGAAGCTGCGTTTCACAGGCCTTTGTATGTGACGTTCCCGGTTGGCTTTGAGAGCACTGTGCAGAGCCAGTTGTTTTAGCTTCCCAGAGAGCAGGAAGCAAGATGCTTTGGGGCCTCTCTCACACTTTGGAAATAAAGGCAGCCCTTTGGGCCTGGCAGCCCTAGGCCAATGGAGTACACCCAGAGCAGAAGTTCTACCTCAGCCAGATCAGGCCTTCCAAGAAACTGCGTCTCACAGGCCTTTCTCTGTCACGTTGCCGGTAGGCTGTGAGAGCACTGTGCAGAGCCAGTTGTTTCTTAGCTTCCCAAAGATTTGGAAGCAAGATGCTTTGGGGACTCTCAGCCCCTTTGGAAACAAGGCGGCCCTTTGGGCCTGGCAGCTCTAGGCCAAAGTAGCACGCCCAGAGCAGGAGTTCTACTTCAGCCAGATCAGGCCTGCCAAGAAACTGCGTTTCACAGGCCTTGGTAAGAGATGTTCCCGGTAGGCTGTGAGAGCACTGTGGAGAGCCAGTTGCTTTAGCTTCCCACAGAGCTGGAAGCAAGATGCCTTGGGGCCTCTCTCTCCCTTTGGACACAAGGCAGCCGTTTGGGCCTGGCAGCTCTAGGCCAATGGAGCACACCCACAGCAGAAGTTCTACTTCAGGCAGATCAGTCCTGCCCAGAAACTGCGTTTCACAGCCCTTGGTAAGAGATGTTCACGGTAGGCTGTGAGAGCACTGGGCAGAACCAGTTGTTTTTTAGCTTCCCAAAGTGCTGGAGGCAAGATGCTTTGGGGCCTCTCTCACCCTTTGGAAACAAGGCAGCCCTTAGGTCCTGGTAGCTCTAGGCCTATGTAGCACAACCAGAACAGAAGTTCTACTTCAGCCAGGTCAGGCCTGCCAAGAAACTGCGTTTCACAGGCCTTTCAAAGAGATGTTCTCTTAGGCTGTAAGAGCACTGGGCAGAGCCAGCTGTTTCTTAGCTTCCCGAAGAGCTGGGAGCAAGATGCTTTGGGTCCACTCTCCGTCTTTGGAAACAAGGCAGCCCTTTGGGCCTGGCAGCTCTAGGGCAATGGAGCACACCCAGAGCAGAAGTTCTACTTCAGCCAGATCAGGCCTGCCAGGAAACTGCGTTTCACAGGCCTTGGTAAGAGATGTTCCCGGTAGGCTGTAAGAGCACTGGGCAGAGCCAGTTGTTTCTTACCTTCCTGAAAAGCTGGAAGCAAGATGCTTGGGACCCCTCTGCCCGCTTGGGAACAAGGCAGCCTTTTGGGTCGGGAAGCTCTAGGCCAATGGAGCACACGCAGAGCAGGAGTTCTACTTCAGCCTGATCAGGCCTGCAAAGAAACAGCGTTTGACAGGCCTTGGTAAGAGATGTTCCCGGTAGGTGTAAGAGCACTGGGCAGAGCCAGTTGTTTCTTAGCTTCGCAAAGACCGGGAAGCAAGATGCTTTGGGCCTCTCTGCCCCTTGGAAACAGGGCAGCACTTTGGGCCTGGCAGCTCTAGGGCAATGGAGCACACCCAGAGCCGGAGTTCTACTTCAGCCAGATGAGGCCTGCCAAGAAACTGCGTTTCACAGGCCTTTCAAAGACATGTTCCCGGTAGGCTGTAAGAGCACGGGGCAGAGCGAGTTGGTTCTTAGCTTCCCAGAGAGCTGGAAGCAAGATGCTTTGGGGCCTCTCTGCCCCTTTGGAAACAAGGCAGCACCTTGGGCCTGGCAGCTCTAGGGCGATGGAGCACACCCAGAGCAGAAGTTCTACTTCAGCCAAATCAGGCCTGCCAGGAAACGGCGTTTCACAGGCCTTGGTAAGAGATGTTCCCGGTAGGCTGTAAGAGCACTGGGCAACGCCAGATGTTTCTTAGCTTCCCGAAGAGCTGGAAGCAAGAAGCTTTGGTGCCACTCTATCACTTTGGACTCAAGGCAGCCCTTTGGGGCAGGTAGCTCTAGCCCAGTGGAGCACACCCAGAGCAGAAGTTCTACTTGGGCCAGTTCAGGCCACCAACAAACTGCGTTTCACAGGCCTTGGTAAGAGATGTTCCCGGTAGGCTGTAAGAGCACTGGGCAACGCCAGATGTTTCTTAGCTTCCCGAAGAGCTGGAAGCAAGATGCTTTGGGGCCTCTCATCCCCTTTGCAAACAAGGCGGCCCTATGGGCCAGGCAGCTCTAGGCCAATGGAGCACACCCAGAGCAGAAGTTCTACTTCGGCCAGTTCAGGCCACCAACAAACTGCGTTTCACAGGCCTTGGTAAGAGATGTTCCCGGTAGGCTGTAAGAGCACTGGGCAACGCCAGATGTTTCTTAGCTTCCCGAAGAGCTGGAAGCAAGATGCTTTGGGGCCTCTCATCCCCTTTGCAAACAAGGCCGACCTTTGGGCCAGGCAGCTCTAGGCCAATGGAGCACACCCAGAGCAGAAGTTCTACCTCAGCCAGATAAGGCCTGCCAAGAAACTGCGTTTCAAAGGCTTTGGTAAGAGATGTTCCCGGTACTCTGTTAGAGCACTGGGCAGAGCCATTTGTTTCTTAGCTTCCCAAAGAGCTGGAAGCAAGATGCTTTGGGGGCTCCCTGCCCCTTTGCCAACAAGGGCGACCTTTGGGCCTTTCAGCTCTAGGCCAATGGAGCACACCCAGAGCAGAAGTCCTACTTCAGCCAGATCAGGCCTGCCAAGGAACTGCGTTTCAGAGGCCTTTGTATGTGACGTTCCCGGTAGGCTGTGAGAGCACGGTGCAGAGCCAGTTGTTTCCTTGTTTCCCAAACAGCTGGAAGCAAGACGCTTTGGGGCCTCTCTGCCCCTTTGGAAACAAGGCAGCACGTTGGGTCTGGCAGCTCTAGGGCAATGGAGCACAACCAGAGCCGAAGTTCTACTTCTTCCAGATCAGGCCTGCCTAGACAGTGCGTTTCCCAGGCCTTGATAAGAGATGTTCTCTTAGGCTATAAGAGCACTGGGCACAGCCAGTTGTTTCTTAGCTTCCCAAGAGGTGGAAGCAAGATGCTTTGGGGCCTCTCTCCCCCTTTGGAAACAAGGCAGCCCTTTGGGCCTTTCAGCTCTAGGGCAATGGAGCACACCCAGAGCAGAAGTTCTACCTCAGCCAGATCAGGCCTGCCAAGAAACTGCTTTTCACAGGCCTTCGTAAGAGGTGTTCCCGGAAGGCTGTAAGAGTACCTGGCAGAGCGAGTTGTTTCTTAGCTTCAAAAACAGCTGGAAGCAACATGATTTGGGGCCTCTCTCCCCCTTTGGAAACAAAGCAGCCTTTGTGCCTGGCAGCTCTAGGCCAAAGTAGCACACCCAGAGCACAAGTTCTACCTCAGCCAGATAAGGCCTGTCAAGAAGCTGCGTTTCACAGGCCTTTGTATGTGACGTTCCCGGTTGGCTTTGAGAGCACTGTGCAGAGCCAGTTGTTTTAGCTTCCCAGAGAGCAGGAAGCAAGATGCTTTGGGGCCTCTCTCACACTTTGGAAATAAAGGCAGCCCTTTGGGCCTGGCAGCCCTAGGCCAATGGAGTACACCCAGAGCAGAAGTTCTACCTCAGCCAGATCAGGCCTTCCAAGAAACTGCGTCTCACAGGCCTTTCTCTGTCACGTTGCCGGTAGGCTGTGAGAGCACTGTGCAGAGCCAGTTGTTTCTTAGCTTCCCAAAGATTTGGAAGCAAGATGCTTTGGGGACTCTCAGCCCCTTTGGAAACAAGGCGGCCCTTTGGGCCTGGCAGCTCTAGGCCAAAGTAGCACGCCCAGAGCAGGAGTTCTACTTCAGCCAGATCAGGCCTGCCAAGAAACTGCGTTTCACAGGCCTTGGTAAGAGATGTTCCCGGTAGGCTGTGAGAGCACTGTGGAGAGCCAGTTGCTTTAGCTTCCCACAGAGCTGGAAGCAAGATGCCTTGGGGCCTCTCTCTCCCTTTGGACACAAGGCAGCCGTTTGGGCCTGGCAGCTCTAGGCCAATGGAGCACACCCACAGCAGAAGTTCTACTTCAGGCAGATCAGTCCTGCCCAGAAACTGCGTTTCACAGCCCTTGGTAAGAGATGTTCACGGTAGGCTGTGAGAGCACTGGGCAGAACCAGTTGTTTTTTAGCTTCCCAAAGTGCTGGAGGCAAGATGCTTTGGGGCCTCTCTCACCCTTTGGAAACAAGGCAGCCCTTAGGTCCTGGTAGCTCTAGGCCTATGTAGCACAACCAGAACAGAAGTTCTACTTCAGCCAGGTCAGGCCTGCCAAGAAACTGCGTTTCACAGGCCTTTCAAAGAGATGTTCTCTTAGGCTGTAAGAGCACTGGGCAGAGCCAGCTGTTTCTTAGCTTCCCGAAGAGCTGGGAGCAAGATGCTTTGGGTCCACTCTCCGTCTTTGGAAACAAGGCAGCCCTTTGGGCCTGGCAGCTCTAGGGCAATGGAGCACACCCAGAGCAGAAGTTCTACTTCAGCCAGATCAGGCCTGCCAGGAAACTGCGTTTCACAGGCCTTGGTAAGAGATGTTCCCGGTAGGCTGTAAGAGCACTGGGCAGAGCCAGTTGTTTCTTACCTTCCTGAAAAGCTGGAAGCAAGATGCTTGGGACCCCTCTGCCCGTTTGGGAACAAGGCAGCCTTTTGGGTCGGGAAGCTCTAGGCCAATGGAGCACACGCAGAGCAGGAGTTCTACTTCAGCCTGATCAGGCCTGCAAAGAAACAGCGTTTGACAGGCCTTGGTAAGAGATGTTCCCGGTAGGTGTAAGAGCACTGGGCAGAGCCAGTTGTTTCTTAGCTTCGCAAAGACCGGGAAGCAAGATGCTTTGGGCCTCTCTGCCCCTTGGAAACAGGGCAGCACTTTGGGCCTGGCAGCTCTAGGGCAATGGAGCACACCCAGAGCCGGAGTTCTACTTCAGCCAGATGAGGCCTGCCAAGAAACTGCGTTTCACAGGCCTTTCAAAGACATGTTCCCGGTAGGCTGTAAGAGCACGGGGCAGAGCGAGTTGGTTCTTAGCTTCCCAGAGAGCTGGAAGCAAGATGCTTTGGGGCCTCTCTGCCCCTTTGGAAACAAGGCAGCACCTTGGGCCTGGCAGCTCTAGGGCGATGGAGCACACCCAGAGCAGAAGTTCTACTTCAGCCAAATCAGGCCTGCCAGGAAACGGCGTTTCACAGGCCTTGGTAAGAGATGTTCCCGGTAGGCTGTAAGAGCACTGGGCAACGCCAGATGTTTCTTAGCTTCCCGAAGAGCTGGAAGCAAGAAGCTTTGGTGCCACTCTATCACTTTGGACTCAAGGCAGCCCTTTGGGGCAGGTAGCTCTAGCCCAGTGGAGCACACCCAGAGCAGAAGTTCTACTTGGGCCAGTTCAGGCCACCAACAAACTGCGTTTCACAGCCCTTGGTAAGAGATGTTCCCGGTAGGCTGTAAGAGCACTGGGCAACGCCAGATGTTTCTTAGCTTCCCGAAGAGCTGGAAGCAAGATGCTTTGGGGCCTCTCATCCCCTTTGCAAACAAGGCCGACCTTTGGGCCAGGCAGCTCTAGGCCAATGGAGCACACCCAGAGCAGAAGTTCTACCTCAGCCAGATAAGGCCTGCCAAGAAACTGCGTTTCAAAGGCTTTGGTAAGAGATGTTCCCGGTACTCTGTTAGAGCACTGGGCAGAGCCATTTGTTTCTTAGCTTCCCAAAGAGCTGGAAGCAAGATGCTTTGGGGGCTCCCTGCCCCTTTGCCAACAAGGGCGACCTTTGGGCCTTTCAGCTCTAGGCCAATGGAGCACACCCAGAGCAGAAGTCCTACTTCAGCCAGATCAGGCCTGCCAAGGAACTGCGTTTCAGAGGCCTTTGTATGTGACGTTCCCGGTAGGCTGTGAGAGCACGGTGCAGAGCCAGTTGTTTCCTTGTTTCCCAAACAGCTGGAAGCAAGACGCTTTGGGGCCTCTCTGCCCCTTTGGAAACAAGGCAGCACGTTGGGTCTGGCAGCTCTAGGGCAATGGAGCACAACCAGAGCCGAAGTTCTACTTCTTCCAGATCAGGCCTGCCTAGACAGTGCGTTTCACAGGCCTTGATAAGAGATGTTCTCTTAGGCTATAAGAGCACTGGGCACAGCCAGTTGTTTCTTAGCTTCCCAAGAGGTGGAAGCAAGATGCTTTGGGGCCTCTCTCCCCCTTTGGAAACAAGGCAGCCCTTTGGGCCTTTCAGCTCTAGGGCAATGGAGCACACCCAGAGCAGAAGTTCTACCTCAGCCAGATCAGGCCTGCCAAGAAACTGCTTTTCACAGGCCTTCGTAAGAGGTGTTCCCGGAAGGCTGTAAGAGTACCTGGCAGAGCGAGTTGTTTCTTAGCTTCAAAAACAGCTGGAAGCAACATGATTTGGGGCCTCTCTCCCCCTTTGGAAACAAAGCAGCCTTTGTGCCTGGCAGCTCTAGGCCAAAGTAGCACACCCAGAGCACAAGTTCTACCTCAGCCAGATAAGGCCTGTCAAGAAGCTGCGTTTCACAGGCCTTTGTATGTGACGTTCCCGGTTGGCTTTGAGAGCACTGTGCAGAGCCAGTTGTTTTAGCTTCCCAGAGAGCAGGAAGCAAGATGCTTTGGGGCCTCTCTCACACTTTGGAAATAAAGGCAGCCCTTTGGGCCTGGCAGCCCTAGGCCAATGGAGTACACCCAGAGCAGAAGTTCTACCTCAGCCAGATCAGGCCTTCCAAGAAACTGCGTCTCACAGGCCTTTCTCTGTCACGTTGCCGGTAGGCTGTGAGAGCACTGTGCAGAGCCAGTTGTTTCTTAGCTTCCCAAAGATTTGGAAGCAAGATGCTTTGGGGACTCTCAGCCCCTTTGGAAACAAGGCGGCCCTTTGGGCCTGGCAGCTCTAGGCCAAAGTAGCACGCCCAGAGCAAGAGTTCTACTTCAGCCAGATCAGGCCTGCCAAGAAACTGCGTTTCACAGGCCTTGGTAAGAGATGTTCCCGGTAGGCTGTGAGAGCACTGTGGAGAGCCAGTTGCTTTAGCTTCCCACAGAGCTGGAAGCAAGATGCTTTGGGGCCTCTCTCTCCCTTTGGACACAAGGCAGCCGTTTGGGCCTGGCAGCTCTAGGCCAATGGAGCACACCCACAGCAGAAGTTCTACTTCAGGCAGATCAGTCCTGCCCAGAAACTGCGTTTCACAGCCCTTGGTAAGAGATGTTCACGGTAGGCTGTGAGAGCACTGGGCAGAACCAGTTGTTTTTTAGCTTCCCAAAGTGCTGGAGGCAAGATGCTTTGGGGCCTCTCTCACCCTTTGGAAACAAGGCAGCCCTTAGGTCCTGGTAGCTCTAGGCCTATGTAGCACAACCAGAACAGAAGTTCTACTTCAGCCAGGTCAGGCCTGCCAAGAAACTGCGTTTCACAGGCCTTTCAAAGAGATGTTCTCTTAGGCTGTAAGAGCACTGGGCAGAGCCAGCTGTTTCTTAGCTTCCCGAAGAGCTGGGAGCAAGATGCTTTGGGTCCACTCTCCGTCTTTGGAAACAAGGCAGCCCTTTGGGCCTGGCAGCTCTAGGGCAATGGAGCACACCCAGAGCAGAAGTTCTACTTCAGCCAGATCAGGCCTGCCAGGAAACTGCGTTTCACAGGCCTTGGTAAGAGATGTTCCCGGTAGGCTGTAAGAGCACTGGGCAGAGCCAGTTGTTTCTTACCTTCCTGAAAAGCTGGAAGCAAGATGCTTGGGACCCCTCTGCCCGTTTGGGAACAAGGCAGCCTTTTGGGTCGGGAAGCTCTAGGCCAATGGAGCACACGCAGAGCAGGAGTTCTACTTCAGCCTGATCAGGCCTGCAAAGAAACAGCGTTTGACAGGCCTTGGTAAGAGATGTTCCCGGTAGGTGTAAGAGCACTGGGCAGAGCCAGTTGTTTCTTAGCTTCGCAAAGACCGGGAAGCAAGATGCTTTGGGCCTCTCTGCCCCTTGGAAACAGGGCAGCACTTTGGGCCTGGCAGCTCTAGGGCAATGGAGCACACCCAGAGCCGGAGTTCTACTTCAGCCAGATGAGGCCTGCCAAGAAACTGCGTTTCACAGGCCTTTCAAAGACATGTTCCCGGTAGGCTGTAAGAGCACGGGGCAGAGCGAGTTGGTTCTTAGCTTCCCAGAGAGCTGGAAGCAAGATGCTTTGGGGCCTCTCTGCCCCTTTGGAAACAAGGCAGCACCTTGGGCCTGGCAGCTCTAGGGCGATGGAGCACACCCAGAGCAGAAGTTCTACTTCAGCCAAATCAGGCCTGCCAGGAAACGGCGTTTCACAGGCCTTGGTAAGAGATGTTCCCGGTAGGCTGTAAGAGCACTGGGCAACGCCAGATGTTTCTTAGCTTCCCGAAGAGCTGGAAGCAAGAAGCTTTGGTGCCACTCTATCACTTTGGACTCAAGGCAGCCCTTTGGGGCAGGTAGCTCTAGCCCAGTGGAGCACACCCAGAGCAGAAGTTCTACTTGGGCCAGTTCAGGCCACCAACAAACTGCGTTTCACAGGCCTTGGTAAGAGATGTTCCCGGTAGGCTGTAAGAGCACTGGGCAACGCCAGATGTTTCTTAGCTTCCCGAAGAGCTGGAAGCAAGATGCTTTGGGGCCTCTCATCCCCTTTGCAAACAAGGCGGCCCTATGGGCCAGGCAGCTCTAGGCCAATGGAGCACACCCAGAGCAGAAGTTCTACTTCGGCCAGTTCCGGCCACCAACAAACTGCGTTTCACAGGCCTTGGTAAGAGATGTTCCCGGTAGGCTGTAAGAGCACTGGGCAACGCCAGATGTTTCTTAGCTTCCCGAAGAGCTGGAAGCAAGATGCTTTGGGGCCTCTCATCCCCTTTGCAAACAAGGCCGACCTTTGGGCCAGGCAGCTCTAGGCCAATGGAGCACACCCAGAGCAGAAGTTCTACCTCAGCCAGATAAGGCCTGCCAAGAAACTGCGTTTCAAAGGCTTTGGTAAGAGATGTTCCCGGTACTCTGTTAGAGCACTGGGCAGAGCCATTTGTTTCTTAGCTTCCCAAAGAGCTGGAAGCAAGATGCTTTGGGGGCTCCCTGCCCCTTTGCCAACAAGGGCGACCTTTGGGCCTTTCAGCTCTAGGCCAATGGAGCACACCCAGAGCAGAAGTCCTACTTCAGCCAGATCAGGCCTGCCAAGGAACTGCGTTTCAGAGGCCTTTGTATGTGACGTTCCCGGTAGGCTGTGAGAGCACGGTGCAGAGCCAGTTGTTTCCTTGTTTCCCAAACAGCTGGAAGCAAGACGCTTTGGGGCCTCTCTGCCCCTTTGGAAACAAGGCAGCACGTTGGGTCTGGCAGCTCTAGGGCAATGGAGCACAACCAGAGCCGAAGTTCTACTTCTTCCAGATCAGGCCTGCCTAGACAGTGCGTTTCCCAGGCCTTGATAAGAGATGTTCTCTTAGGCTATAAGAGCACTGGGCACAGCCAGTTGTTTCTTAGCTTCCCAAGAGGTGGAAGCAAGATGCTTTGGGGCCTCTCTCCCCCTTTGGAAACAAGGCAGCCCTTTGGGCCTTTCAGCTCTAGGGCAATGGAGCACACCCAGAGCAGAAGTTCTACCTCAGCCAGATCAGGCCTGCCAAGAAACTGCTTTTCACAGGCCTTCGTAAGAGGTGTTCCCGGAAGGCTGTAAGAGTACCTGGCAGAGCGAGTTGTTTCTTAGCTTCAAAAACAGCTGGAAGCAACATGATTTGGGGCCTCTCTCCCCCTTTGGAAACAAAGCAGCCTTTGTGCCTGGCAGCTCTAGGCCAAAGTAGCACACCCAGAGCACAAGTTCTACCTCAGCCAGATAAGGCCTGTCAAGAAGCTGCGTTTCACAGGCCTTTGTATGTGACGTTCCCGGTTGGCTTTGAGAGCACTGTGCAGAGCCAGTTGTTTTAGCTTCCCAGAGAGCAGGAAGCAAGATGCTTTGGGGCCTCTCTCACACTTTGGCAATAAAGGCAGCCCTTTGGGCCTGGCAGCCCTAGGCCAATGGAGTACACCCAGAGCAGAAGTTCTACCTCAGCCAGATCAGGCCTTCCAAGAAACTGCGTCTCACAGGCCTTTCTCTGTCACGTTGCCGGTAGGCTGTGAGAGCACTGTGCAGAGCCAGTTGTTTCTTAGCTTCCCAAAGATTTGGAAGCAAGATGCTTTGGGGACTCTCAGCCCCTTTGGAAACAAGGCGGCCCTTTGGGCCTGGCAGCTCTAGGCCAAAGTAGCACGCCCAGAGCAGGAGTTCTACTTCAGCCAGATCAGGCCTGCCAAGAAACTGCGTTTCACAGGCCTTGGTAAGAGATGTTCCCGGTAGGCTGTGAGAGCACTGTGGAGAGCCAGTTGCTTTAGCTTCCCACAGAGCTGGAAGCAAGATGCCTTGGGGCCTCTCTCTCCCTTTGGACACAAGGCAGCCGTTTGGGCCTGGCAGCTCTAGGCCAATGGAGCACACCCACAGCAGAAGTTCTACTTCAGGCAGATCAGTCCTGCCCAGAAACTGCGTTTCACAGCCCTTGGTAAGAGATGTTCACGGTAGGCTGTGAGAGCACTGGGCAGAACCAGTTGTTTTTTAGCTTCCCAAAGTGCTGGAGGCAAGATGCTTTGGGGCCTCTCTCACCCTTTGGAAACAAGGCAGCCCTTAGGTCCTGGTAGCTCTAGGCCTATGTAGCACAACCAGAACAGAAGTTCTACTTCAGCCAGGTCAGGCCTGCCAAGAAACTGCGTTTCACAGGCCTTTCAAAGAGATGTTCTCTTAGGCTGTAAGAGCACTGGGCAGAGCCAGCTGTTTCTTAGCTTCCCGAAGAGCTGGGAGCAAGATGCTTTGGGTCCACTCTCCGTCTTTGGAAACAAGGCAGCCCTTTGGGCCTGGCAGCTCTAGGGCAATGGAGCACACCCAGAGCAGAAGTTCTACTTCAGCCAGATCAGGCCTGCCAGGAAACTGCGTTTCACAGGCCTTGGTAAGAGATGTTCCCGGTAGGCTGTAAGAGCACTGGGCAGAGCCAGTTGTTTCTTACCTTCCTGAAAAGCTGGAAGCAAGATGCTTGGGACCCCTCTGCCCGTTTGGGAACAAGGCAGCCTTTTGGGTCGGGAAGCTCTAGGCCAATGGAGCACACGCAGAGCAGGAGTTCTACTTCAGCCTGATCAGGCCTGCAAAGAAACAGCGTTTGACAGGCCTTGGTAAGAGATGTTCCCGGTAGGTGTAAGAGCACTGGGCAGAGCCAGTTGTTTCTTAGCTTCGCAAAGACCGGGAAGCAAGATGCTTTGGGCCTCTCTGCCCCTTGGAAACAGGGCAGCACTTTGGGCCTGGCAGCTCTAGGGCAATGGAGCACACCCAGAGCCGGAGTTCTACTTCAGCCAGATGAGGCCTGCCAAGAAACTGAGTTTCACAGGCCTTTCAAAGACATGTTCCCGGTAGGCTGTAAGAGCACGGGGCAGAGCGAGTTGGTTCTTAGCTTCCCAGAGAGCTGGAAGCAAGATGCTTTGGGGCCTCTCTGCCCCTTTGGAAACAAGGCAGCACCTTGGGCCTGGCAGCTCTAGGGCGATGGAGCACACCCAGAGCAGAAGTTCTACTTCAGCCAAATCAGGCCTGCCAGGAAACGGCGTTTCACAGGCCTTGGTAAGAGATGTTCCCGGTAGGCTGTAAGAGCACTGGGCAACGCCAGATGTTTCTTAGCTTCCCGAAGAGCTGGAAGCAAGAAGCTTTGGTGCCACTCTATCACTTTGGACTCAAGGCAGCCCTTTGGGGCAGGTAGCTCTAGGCCAGTGGAGCACACCCAGAGCAGAAGTTCTACTTGGGCCAGTTCAGGCCACCAACAAACTGCGTTTCACAGCCCTTGGTAAGAGATGTTCCCGGTAGGCTGTAAGAGCACTGGGCAACGCCAGATGTTTCTTAGCTTCCCGAAGAGCTGGAAGCAAGATGCTTTGGGGCCTCTCATCCCCTTTGCAAACAAGGCGGCCCTATGGGCCAGGCAGCTCTAGGCCAATGGAGCACACCCAGAGCAGAAGTTCTACTTCGGCCAGTTCCGGCCACCAACAAACTGCGTTTCACAGGCCTTGGTAAGAGATGTTCCCGGTAGGCTGTAAGAGCACTGGGCAACGCCAGATGTTTCTTAGCTTCCCGAAGAGCTGGAAGCAAGATGCTTTGGGGCCTCTCATCCCCTTTGCAAACAAGGCCGACCTTTGGGCCAGGCAGCTCTAGGCCAATGGAGCACACCCAGAGCAGAAGTTCTACCTCAGCCAGATAAGGCCTGCCAAGAAACTGCGTTTCAAAGGCTTTGGTAAGAGATGTTGCCGGTACTCTGTTAGAGCACTGGGCAGAGCCATTTGTTTCTTAGCTTCCCAAAGAGCTGGAAGCAAGATGCTTTGGGGGCTCCCTGCCCCTTTGCCAACAAGGGCGACCTTTGGGCCTTTCAGCTCTAGGCCAATGGAGCACACCCAGAGCAGAAGTCCTACTTCAGCCAGATCAGGCCTGCCAAGGAACTGCGTTTCAGAGGCCTTTGTATGTGACGTTCCCGGTAGGCTGTGAGAGCACCGTGCAGAGCCAGTTGTTTCCTTGTTTCCCAAACAGCTGGAAGCAAGACGCTTTGGGGCCTCTCTGCCCCTTTGGAAACAAGGCAGCACGTTGGGTCTGGCAGCTCTAGGGCAATGGAGCACAACCAGAGCCGAAGTTCTACTTCTTCCAGATCAGGCCTGCCTAGACAGTGCGTTTCCCAGGCCTTGATAAGAGATGTTCTCTTAGGCTATAAGAGCACTGGGCACAGCCAGTTGTTTCTTAGCTTCCCAAGAGGTGGAAGCAAGATGCTTTGGGGCCTCTCTCCCCCTTTGGAAACAAGGCAGCCCTTTGGGCCTTTCAGCTCTAGGGCAATGGAGCACACCCAGAGCAGAAGTTCTACCTCAGCCAGATCAGGCCTGCCAAGAAACTGCTTTTCACAGGCCTTCGTAAGAGGTGTTCCCGGAAGGCTGTAAGAGTACCTGGCAGAGCGAGTTGTTTCTTAGCTTCAAAAACAGCTGGAAGCAACATGATTTGGGGCCTCTCTCCCCCTTTGGAAACAAAGCAGCCTTTGTGCCTGGCAGCTCTAGGCCAAAGTAGCACACCCAGAGCACAAGTTCTACCTCAGCCAGATAAGGCCTGTCAAGAAGCTGCGTTTCACAGGCCTTTGTATGTGACGTTCCCGGTTGGCTTTGAGAGCACTGTGCAGAGCCAGTTGTTTTAGCTTCCCAGAGAGCAGGAAGCAAGATGCTTTGGGGCCTCTCTCACACTTTGGAAATAAAGGCAGCCCTTTGGGCCTGGCAGCCCTAGGCCAATGGAGTACACCCAGAGCAGAAGTTCTACCTCAGCCAGATCAGGCCTTCCAAGAAACTGCGTCTCACAGGCCTTTCTCTGTCACGTTGCCGGTAGGCTGTGAGAGCACTGTGCAGAGCCAGTTGTTTCTTAGCTTCCCAAAGATTTGGAAGCAAGATGCTTTGGGGACTCTCAGCCCCTTTGGAAACAAGGCGGCCCTTTGGGCCTGGCAGCTCTAGGCCAAAGTAGCACGCCCAGAGCAGGAGTTCTACTTCAGCCAGATCAGGCCTGCCAAGAAACTGCGTTTCACAGGCCTTGGTAAGAGATGTTCCCGGTAGGCTGTGAGAGCACTGTGGAGAGCCAGTTGCTTTAGCTTCCCACAGAGCTGGAAGCAAGATGCCTTGGGGCCTCTCTCTCCCTTTGGACACAAGGCAGCCGTTTGGGCCTGGCAGCTCTAGGCCAATGGAGCACACCCACAGCAGAAGTTCTACTTCAGGCAGATCAGTCCTGCCCAGAAACTGCGTTTCACAGCCCTTGGTAAGAGATGTTCACGGTAGGCTGTGAGAGCACTGGGCAGAACCAGTTGTTTTTTAGCTTCCCAAAGTGCTGGAGGCAAGATGCTTTGGGGCCTCTCTCACCCTTTGGAAACAAGGCAGCCCTTAGGTCCTGGTAGCTCTAGGCCTATGTAGCACAACCAGAACAGAAGTTCTACTTCAGCCAGGTCAGGCCTGCCAAGAAACTGCGTTTCACAGGCCTTTCAAAGAGATGTTCTCTTAGGCTGTAAGAGCACTGGGCAGAGCCAGCTGTTTCTTAGCTTCCCGAAGAGCTGGGAGCAAGATGCTTTGGGTCCACTCTCCGTCTTTGGAAACAAGGCAGCCCTTTGGGCCTGGCAGCTCTAGGGCAATGGAGCACACCCAGAGCAGAAGTTCTACTTCAGCCAGATCAGGCCTGCCAGGAAACTGCGTTTCACAGGCCTTGGTAAGAGATGTTCCCGGTAGGCTGTAAGAGCACTGGGCAGAGCCAGTTGTTTCTTACCTTCCTGAAAAGCTGGAAGCAAGATGCTTGGGACCCCTCTGCCCGTTTGGGAACAAGGCAGCCTTTTGGGTCGGGAAGCTCTAGGCCAATGGAGCACACGCAGAGCAGGAGTTCTACTTCAGCCTGATCAGGCCTGCAAAGAAACAGCGTTTGACAGGCCTTGGTAAGAGATGTTCCCGGTAGGTGTAAGAGCACTGGGCAGAGCCAGTTGTTTCTTAGCTTCGCAAAGACCGGGAAGCAAGATGCTTTGGGCCTCTCTGCCCCTTGGAAACAGGGCAGCACTTTGGGCCTGGCAGCTCTAGGGCAATGGAGCACACCCAGAGCCAGAGTTCTACTTCAGCCAGATGAGGCCTGCCAAGAAACTGCGTTTCACAGGCCTTTCAAAGACATGTTCCCGGTAGGCTGTAAGAGCACGGGGCAGAGCGAGTTGGTTCTTAGCTTCCCAGAGAGCTGGAAGCAAGATGCTTTGGGGCCTCTCTGCCCCTTTGGAAACAAGGCAGCACCTTGGGCCTGGCAGCTCTAGGGCGATGGAGCACACCCAGAGCAGAAGTTCTACTTCAGCCAAATCAGGCCTGCCAGGAAACGGCGTTTCACAGGCCTTAGTAAGAGATGTTCCCGGTAGGCTGTAAGAGCACTGGGCAACGCCAGATGTTTCTTAGCTTCCCGAAGAGCTGGAAGCAAGAAGCTTTGGTGCCACTCTATCACTTTGGACTCAAGGCAGCCCTTTGGGGCAGGTAGCTCTAGGCCAGTGGAGCACACCCAGAGCAGAAGTTCTACTTGGGCCAGTTCAGGCCACCAACAAACTGCGTTTCACAGCCCTTGGTAAGAGATGTTCCCGGTAGGCTGTAAGAGCACTGGGCAACGCCAGATGTTTCTTAGCTTCCCGAAGAGCTGGAAGCAAGATGCTTTGGGGCCTCTCATCCCCTTTGCAAACAAGGCGGCCCTATGGGCCAGGCAGCTCTAGGCCAATGGAGCACACCCAGAGCAGAATTTCTACTTCGGCCAGTTCAGGCCACCAACAAACTGCGTTTCACAGGCCTTGGTAAGAGATGTTCCCGGTAGGCTGTAAGAGCACTGGGCAACGCCAGATGTTTCTTAGCTTCCCGAAGAGCTGGAAGCAAGATGCTTTGGGGCCTCTCATCCCCTTTGCAAACAAGGCCGACCTTTGGGCCAGGCAGCTCTAGGCCAATGGAGCACACCCAGAGCAGAAGTTCTACCTCAGCCAGATAAGGCCTGCCAAGAAACTGCGTTTCAAAGGCTTTGGTAAGAGATGTTGCCGGTACTCTGTTAGAGCACTGGGCAGAGCCATTTGTTTCTTAGCTTCCCAAAGAGCTGGAAGCAAGATGCTTTGGGGGCTCCCTGCCCCTTTGCCAACAAGGGCGACCTTTGGGCCTTTCAGCTCTAGGCCAATGGAGCACACCCAGAGCAGAAGTCCTACTTCAGCCAGATCAGGCCTGCCAAGGAACTGCGTTTCAGAGGCCTTTGTATGTGACGTTCCCGGTAGGCTGTGAGAGCACGGTGCAGAGCCAGTTGTTTCCTTGTTTCCCAAACAGCTGGAAGCAAGACGCTTTGGGGCCTCTCTGCCCCTTTGGAAACAAGGCAGCACGTTGGGTCTGGCAGCTCTAGGGCAATGGAGCACAACCAGAGCCGAAGTTCTACTTCTTCCAGATCAGGCCTGCCTAGACAGTGCGTTTCACAGGCCTTGATAAGAGATGTTCTCTTAGGCTATAAGAGCACTGGGCACAGCCAGTTGTTTCTTAGCTTCCCAAGAGGTGGAAGCAAGATGCTTTGGGGCCTCTCTCCCCCTTTGGAAACAAGGCAGCCCTTTGGGCCTTTCAGCTCTAGGGCAATGGAGCACACCCAGAGCAGAAGTTCTACCTCAGCCAGATCAGGCCTGCCAAGAAACTGCTTTTCACAGGCCTTCGTAAGAGGTGTTCCCGGAAGGCTGTAAGAGTACCTGGCAGAGCGAGTTGTTTCTTAGCTTCAAAAACAGCTGGAAGCAACATGATTTGGGGCCTCTCTCCCCCTTTGGAAACAAAGCAGCCTTTGTGCCTGGCAGCTCTAGGCCAAAGTAGCACACCCAGAGCACAAGTTCTACCTCAGCCAGATAAGGCCTGTCAAGAAGCTGCGTTTCACAGGCCTTTGTATGTGACGTTCCCGGTTGGCTTTGAGAGCACTGTGCAGAGCCAGTTGTTTTAGCTTCCCAGAGAGCAGGAAGCAAGATGCTTTGGGGCCTCTCTCACACTTTGGAAATAAAGGCAGCCCTTTGGGCCTGGCAGCCCTAGGCCAATGGAGTACACCCAGAGCAGAAGTTCTACCTCAGCCAGATCAGGCCTTCCAAGAAACTGCGTCTCACAGGCCTTTCTCTGTCACGTTGCCGGTAGGCTGTGAGAGCACTGTGCAGAGCCAGTTGTTTCTTAGCTTCCCAAAGATTTGGAAGCAAGATGCTTTGGGGACTCTCAGCCCCTTTGGAAACAAGGCGGCCCTTTGGGCCTGGCAGCTCTAGGCCAAAGTAGCACGCCCAGAGCAAGAGTTCTACTTCAGCCAGATCAGGCCTGCCAAGAAACTGCGTTTCACAGGCCTTGGTAAGAGATGTTCCCGGTAGGCTGTGAGAGCACTGTGGAGAGCCAGTTGCTTTAGCTTCCCACAGAGCTGGAAGCAAGATGCTTTGGGGCCTCTCTCTCCCTTTGGACACAAGGCAGCCGTTTGGGCCTGGCAGCTCTAGGCCAATGGAGCACACCCACAGCAGAAGTTCTACTTCAGGCAGATCAGTCCTGCCCAGAAACTGCGTTTCACAGCCCTTGGTAAGAGATGTTCACGGTAGGCTGTGAGAGCACTGGGCAGAACCAGTTGTTTTTTAGCTTCCCAAAGTGCTGGAGGCAAGATGCTTTGGGGCCTCTCTCACCCTTTGGAAACAAGGCAGCCCTTAGGTCCTGGTAGCTCTAGGCCTATGTAGCACAACCAGAACAGAAGTTCTACTTCAGCCAGGTCAGGCCTGCCAAGAAACTGCGTTTCACAGGCCTTTCAAAGAGATGTTCTCTTAGGCTGTAAGAGCACTGGGCAGAGCCAGCTGTTTCTTAGCTTCCCGAAGAGCTGGGAGCAAGATGCTTTGGGTCCACTCTCCGTCTTTGGAAACAAGGCAGCCCTTTGGGCCTGGCAGCTCTAGGCCAATGGAGCACACCCAGAGCAGAAGTTCTACTTCAGCCAAATCAGGCCTGCCAGGAAACGGCGTTTCACAGGCCTTGGTAAGAGATGTTCCCGGTAGGCTGTAAGAGCACTGGGCAACGCCAGATGTTTCTTAGCTTCCCGAAGAGCTGGAAGCAAGAAGCTTTGGTGCCACTCTCTCACTTTGGACTCAAGGCAGCCCTTTGGGGCAGGTAGCTCTAGCCCAGTGGAGCACACCCAGAGCAGAAGTTCTACTTGGGCCAGTTCAGGCCACCAACAAACTGCGTTTCACAGGCCTTGGTAAGAGATGTTCCCGGTAGGCTGTAAGAGCACTGGGCAACGCCAGATGTTTCTTAGCTTCCCGAAGAGCTGGAAGCAAGATGCTTTGGGGCCTCTCATCCCCTTTGCAAACAAGGTGGCCCTATGGGCCAGGCAGCTCTAGGCCAATGGAGCACACCCAGAGCAGAAGTTCTACTTCGTCCAGTTCAGGCCACCAACAAACTGCGTTTCACAGGCCTTGGTAAGAGATGTTCCCGGTAGGCTGTAAGAGCACTGGGCAACGCCAGATGTTTCTTAGCTTCCCGAAGAGCTGGAAGCAAGATGCTTTGGGGCCTCTCATCCCCTTTGCAAACAAAGCCGACCTTTGGGCCAGGCAGCTCTAGGCCAATGGAGCACACCCAGAGCAGAAGTTCTCCCTCAGCCAGATAAGGCCTGCCAAGAAACTGCGTTTCAAAGGCTTTGGTAAGAGATGTTCCCGGTACTCTGTTAGAGCACTGGGCAGAGCCATTTGTTTCTTAGCTTCCCAAAGAGCTGGAAGCAAGATGCTTTGGGGGCTCCCTGCCCCTTTGCCAACAAGGGCGACCTTTGGGCCTTTCAGCTCTAGGCCAATGGAGCACACCCAGAGCAGAAGTCCTACTTCAGCCAGATCAGGCCTGCCAAGGAACTGCGTTTCAGAGGCCTTTGTATGTGACGTTCCCGGTAGGCTGTGAGAGCACGGTGCAGAGCCAGTTGTTTCCTTGTTTCCCAAACAGCTGGAAGCAAGACGCTTTGGGGCCTCTCTGCCCCTTTGGAAACAAGGCAGCACGTTGGGTCTGGCAGCTCTAAGGCAATGGAGCACAACCAGAGCCGAAGTTCTACTTCTTCCAGATCAGGCCTGCCTAGACAGTGCGTTTCCCAGGCCTTGATAAGAGATGTTCTCTTAGGCTATAAGAGCACTGGGCACAGCCAGTTGTTTCTTAGCTTCCCAAGAGGAGGAAGCAAGATGCTTTGGGGCCTCTCTCCCCCTTTGGAAACAAGGCAGCCCTTTGGGCCTTTCAGCTCTAGGGCAATGGAGCACACCCAGAGCAGAAGTTCTACCTCAGCCAGATCAGGCCTGCCAAGAAACTGCTTTTCACAGGCCTTCGTAAGAGGTGTTCCCGGAAGGCTGTAAGAGTACCTGGCAGAGCGAGTTGTTTCTTAGCTTCAAAAACAGCTGGAAGCAACATGATTTGGGGCCTCTCTCCCCCTTTGGAAACAAAGCAGCCTTTGTGCCTAGCAGCTCTAGGCCAAAGTAGCACACCCAGAGCACAAGTTCTACCTCAGCCAGATAAGGGCTGTCAAGAAGCTGCGTCTCACAGGCCTTTGTATGTGACGTTCCCGGTTGGCTTTGAGAGCACTGTGCAGAGCCAGTTGTTTTAGCTTCCCAGAGAGCAGGAAGCAAGATGCTTTGGGGCCTCTCTCACACTTTGGAAATAAAGGCAGCCCTTTGGGCCTGGCAGCCCTAGGCCAATGGAGTACACCCAGAGCAGAAGTTCTACCTCAGCCAGATCAGGCCTTCCAAGAAACTGCGTCTCACAGGCCTTTCTCTGTCACATTGCCGGTAGGCTGTGAGAGCACTGTGCAGAGCCAGTTGTTTCTTAGCTTCCCAAAGATTTGGAAGCAAGATGCTTTGGGGACTCTCAGCCCCTTTGGAAACAAGGCGGCCCTTTGGGCCTGGCAGCTCTAGGCCAAAGTAGCACGCCCAGAGCAGGAGTTCTACTTCAGCCAGATCAGGCCTGCCAAGAAACTGTGTTTCACAGGCCTTGGTAAGAGATGTTCCCGGTAGGCTGTGAGAGCACTGTGGAGAGCCAGTTGCTTTAGCTTCCCACAGAGCTGGAAGCAAGATGCTTTGGGGCCTCTCTCTCCCTTTGGACACAAGGCAGCCGTTTGGGCCTGGCAGCTCTAGGCCAATGGAGCACACCCACAGCAGAAGTTCTACCTCAGCCAGATAAGGCCTGCCAGGAAACGGCGTTTCACAGGCCTTGGTAAGAGATGTTCCCGGTAGGCTGTAAGAGCACTGGGCAACGCCAGATGTTTCTTAGCTTCCCGAAGAGCTGGAAGCAAGAAGCTTTGGTGCCACTCTATCACTTTGGACTCAAGGCAGCCCTTTGGGGCAGGTAGCTCTAGCCCAGTGGAGCACACCCAGAGCAGAAGTTCTACTTGGGCCAGTTCAGGCCACCAACAAACTGCGTTTCACAGGCCTTGGTAAGAGATGTTCCCGGTAGGCTGTAAGAGCACTGGGCAACGCCAGATGTTTCTTAGCTTCCCGAAGAGCTGGAAGCAAGATGCTTTGGGGCCTCTCATCCCCTTTGCAAACAAGGCCGACCTTTGGGCCAGGCAGCTCTAGGCCAATGGAGCACACCCAGAGCAGAAGTTCTACCTCAGCCAGATAAGGCCTGCCAAGAAACTGCGTTTCAAAGGCTTTGGTAAGAGATGTTGCCGGTACTCTGTTAGAGCACTGGGCAGAGCCATTTGTTTCTTAGCTTCCCAAAGAGCTGGAAGCAAGATGCTTTGGGGGCTCCCTGCCCCTTTGCCAACAAGGGCGACCTTTGGGCCTTTCAGCTCTAGGCCAATGGAGCACACCCAGAGCAGAAGTCCTACTTCAGCCAGATCAGGCCTGCCAAGGAACTGCGTTTCAGAGGCCTTTGTATGTGACGTTCCCGGTAGGCTGTGAGAGCACGGTGCAGAGCCAGTTGTTTCCTTGTTTCCCAAACAGCTGGAAGCAAGACGCTTTGGGGCCTCTCTGCCCCTTTGGAAACAAGGCAGCACGTTGGGTCTGGCAGCTCTAGGGCAATGGAGCACAACCAGAGCCGAAGTTCTACTTCTTCCAGATCAGGCCTGCCTAGACAGTGCGTTTCCCAGGCCTTGATAAGAGATGTTCTCTTAGGCTATAAGAGCACTGGGCACAGCCAGTTGTTTCTTAGCTTCCCAAGAGGTGGAAGCAAGATGCTTTGGGGCCTCTCTCCCCCTTTGGAAACAAGGCAGCCCTTTGGGCCTTTCAGCTCTAGGGCAATGGAGCACACCCAGAGCAGAAGTTCTACCTCAGCCAGATCAGGCCTGCCAAGAAACTGCTTTTCACAGGCCTTCGTAAGAGGTGTTCCCGGAAGGCTGTAAGAGTACCTGGCAGAGCGAGTTGTTTCTTAGCTTCAAAAACAGCTGGAAGCAACATGATTTGGGGCCTCTCTCCCCCTTTGGAAACAAAGCAGCCTTTGTGCCTGGCAGCTCTAGGCCAAAGTAGCACACCCAGAGCACAAGTTCTACCTCAGCCAGATAAGGCCTGTCAAGAAGCTGCGTTTCACAGGCCTTTGTATGTGACGTTCCCGGTTGGCTTTGAGAGCACTGTGCAGAGCCAGTTGTTTTAGCTTCCCAGAGAGCAGGAAGCAAGATGCTTTGGGGCCTCTCTCACACTTTGGCAATAAAGGCAGCCCTTTGGGCCTGGCAGCCCTAGGCCAATGGAGTACACCCAGAGCAGAAGTTCTACCTCAGCCAGATCAGGCCTTCCAAGAAACTGCGTCTCACAGGCCTTTCTCTGTCACGTTGCCGGTAGGCTGTGAGAGCACTGTGCAGAGCCAGTTGTTTCTTAGCTTCCCAAAGATTTGGAAGCAAGATGCTTTGGGGACTCTCAGCCCCTTTGGAAACAAGGCGGCCCTTTGGGCCTGGCAGCTCTAGGCCAAAGTAGCACGCCCAGAGCAGGAGTTCTACTTCAGCCAGATCAGGCCTGCCAAGAAACTGCGTTTCACAGGCCTTGGTAAGAGATGTTCCCGGTAGGCTGTGAGAGCACTGTGGAGAGCCAGTTGCTTTAGCTTCCCACAGAGCTGGAAGCAAGATGCCTTGGGGCCTCTCTCTCCCTTTGGACACAAGGCAGCCGTTTGGGCCTGGCAGCTCTAGGCCAATGGAGCACACCCACAGCAGAAGTTCTACTTCAGGCAGATCAGTCCTGCCCAGAAACTGCGTTTCACAGCCCTTGGTAAGAGATGTTCACGGTAGGCTGTGAGAGCACTGGGCAGAACCAGTTGTTTTTTAGCTTCCCAAAGTGCTGGAGGCAAGATGCTTTGGGGCCTCTCTCACCCTTTGGAAACAAGGCAGCCCTTAGGTCCTGGTAGCTCTAGGCCTATGTAGCACAACCAGAACAGAAGTTCTACTTCAGCCAGGTCAGGCCTGCCAAGAAACTGCGTTTCACAGGCCTTTCAAAGAGATGTTCTCTTAGGCTGTAAGAGCACTGGGCAGAGCCAGCTGTTTCTTAGCTTCCCGAAGAGCTGGGAGCAAGATGCTTTGGGTCCACTCTCCGTCTTTGGAAACAAGGCAGCCCTTTGGGCCTGGCAGCTCTAGGGCAATGGAGCACACCCAGAGCAGAAGTTCTACTTCAGCCAGATCAGGCCTGCCAGGAAACTGCGTTTCACAGGCCTTGGTAAGAGATGTTCCCGGTAGGCTGTAAGAGCACTGGGCAGAGCCAGTTGTTTCTTACCTTCCTGAAAAGCTGGAAGCAAGATGCTTGGGACCCCTCTGCCCGTTTGGGAACAAGGCAGCCTTTTGGGTCGGGAAGCTCTAGGCCAATGGAGCACACGCAGAGCAGGAGTTCTACTTCAGCCTGATCAGGCCTGCAAAGAAACAGCGTTTGACAGGCCTTGGTAAGAGATGTTCGCGGTAGGTGTAAGAGCACTGGGCAGAGCCAGTTGTTTCTTAGCTTCGCAAAGACCGGGAAGCAAGATGCTTTGGGCCTCTCTGCCCCTTGGAAACAGGGCAGCACTTTGGGCCTGGCAGCTCTAGGGCAATGGAGCACACCCAGAGCCGGAGTTCTACTTCAGCCAGATGAGGCCTGCCAAGAAACTGCGTTTCACAGGCCTTTCAAAGACATGTTCCCGGTAGGCTGTAAGAGCACGGGGCAGAGCGAGTTGGTTCTTAGCTTCCCAGAGAGCTGGAAGCAAGATGCTTTGGGGCCTCTCTGCCCCTTTGGAAACAAGGCAGCACCTTGGGCCTGGCAGCTCTAGGGCAATGGAGCACACCCAGAGCAGAAGTTCTACTTCAGCCAAATCAGGCCTGCCAGGAAACGGCGTTTCACAGGCCTTGGTAAGAGATGTTCCCGGTAGGCTGTAAGAGCTCTGGGCAACGCCAGATGTTTCTTAGCTTCCCGAAGAGCTGGAAGCAAGAAGCTTTGGTGCCACTCTCTCACTTTGGACTCAAGGCAGCCCTTTGGGGCAGGTAGCTCTAGGCCAGTGGAGCACACCCAGAGCAGAAGTTCTACTTGGGCCAGTTCAGGCCACAAACAAACTGCGTTTCACAGGCCTTGGTAAGAGATGTTCCCGGTAGGCTGTAAGAGCACTGGGCAACGCCAGATGTTTCTTAGCTTCCCGAAGAGCTGGAAGCAAGATGCTTTGGGGCCTCTCATCCCCTTTGCAAACAAGGCGGCCCTATGGGCCAGGCAGCTCTAGGCCAATGGAGCACACCCAGAGCAGAAGTTCTACTTCGGCCAGTTCAGGCCACCAACAAACTGCGTTTCACAGGCCTTGGTAAGAGATGTTCCCGGTAGGCTGTAAGAGCACTGGGCAACGCCAGATGTTTCTTAGCTTCCTGAAGAGCTGGAAGCAAGATGCTTTGGGGCCTCTCATCCCCTTTGCAAACAAGGCCGACCTTTGGGCCAGGCAGCTCTAGGCCAATGGAGCACACCCAGAGCAGAAGTTCTACCTCAGCCAGATAAGGCCTGCCAAGAAACTGCGTTTCAAAGGCTTTGGTAAGAGATGTTCCCGGTACTCTGTTAGAGCACTGGGCAGAGCCATTTGTTTCTTAGCTTCCCAAAGAGCTGGAAGCAAGATGCTTTGGGGGCTCCCTGCCCCTTTGCCAACAAGGGCAACCTTTGGGCCTTTCAGCTCTAGGCCAATGGAGCACACCCAGAGCAGAAGTCCTACTTCAGCCAGATCAGGCCTGCCAAGGAACTGCGTTTCAGAGGCCTTTGTATGTGACGTTCCCGGTAGGCTGTGAGAGCACGGTGCAGAGCCAGTTGTTTCCTTGTTTCCCAAACAGCTGGAAGCAAGACGCTTTGGGGCCTCTCTGCCCCTTTGGAAACAAGGCAGCACGTTGGGTCTGGCAGCTCTAGGGCAATGGAGCACAACCAGAGCCGAAGTTCTACTTCTTCCAGATCAGGCCTGCCTAGACAGTGCGTTTCACAGGCCTTGATAAGAGATGTTCTCTTAGGCTATAAGAGCACTGGGCACAGCCAGTTGTTTCTTAGCTTCCCAAGAGGTGGAAGCAAGATGCTTTGGGGCCTCTCTCCCCCTTTGGAAACAAGGCAGCCCTTTGGGCCTTTCAGCTCTAGGGCAATGGAGCACACCCAGAGCAGAAGTTCTACCTCAGCCAGATCAGGCCTGCCAAGAAACTGCTTTTCACAGGCCTTTGTAAGAGGTGTTCCCGGAAGGCTGTAAGAGTACCTGGCAGAGCGAGTTGTTTCTTAGCTTCAAAAACAGCTGGAAGCAACATGATTTGGGGCCTCTCTCCCCCTTTGGAAACAAAGCAGCCTTTGTGCCTGGCAGCTCTAGGCCAAAGTAGCACACCCAGAGCACAAGTTCTACCTCAGCCAGATAAGGCCTGTCAAGAAGCTGCGTTTCACAGGCCTTTGTATGTGACGTTCCCGGTTGGCTTTGAGAGCACTGTGCAGAGCCAGTTGTTTTAGCTTCCCAGAGAGCAGGAAGCAAGATGCTTTGGGGCCTCTCTCACACTTTGGAAATAAAGGCAGCCCTTTGGGCCTGGCAGCCCTAGGCCAATGGAGTACACCCAGAGCAGAAGTTCTACCTCAGCCAGATCAGGCCTTCCAAGAGACTGCGTCTCACAGGCCTTTCTCTGTCACGTTGCCGGTAGGCTGTGAGAGCACTGTGCAGAGCCAGTTGTTTCTTAGCTTCCCAAAGATTTGGAAGCAAGATGCTTTGGGGACTCTCAGCCCCTTTGGAAACAAGGCGGCCCTTTGGGCCTGGCAGCTCTAGGCCAAAGTAGCACGCCCAGAGCAGGAGTTCTACTTCAGCCAGATCAGGCCTGCCAAGAAACTGCGTTTCACAGGCCTTGGTAAGAGATGTTCCCGGTAGGCTGTGAGAGCACTGTGGAGAGCCAGTTGCTTTAGCTTCCCACAGAGCTGGAAGCAAGATGCTTTGGGGCCTCTCTCTCCCTTTGGACACAAGGCAGCCGTTTGGGCCTGGCAGCTCTAGGCCAATGGAGCACACCCACAGCAGAAGTTCTACTTCAGGCAGATCAGTCCTGCCCAGAAACTGCGTTTCACAGCCCTTGGTAAGAGATGTTCACGGTAGGCTGTGAGAGCACTGGGCAGAACCAGTTGTTTTTTAGCTTCCCAAAGTGCTGGAGGCAAGATGCTTTGGGGCCTCTCTCACCCTTTGGAAACAAGGCAGCCCTTAGGTCCTGGTAGCTCTAGGCCTATGTAGCACAACCAGAACAGAAGTTCTACTTCAGCCAGGTCAGGCCTGCCAAGAAACTGCGTTTCACAGGCCTTTCAAAGAGATGTTCTCTTAGGCTGTAAGAGCACTGGGCAGAGCCAGCAGTTTCTTAGCTTCCCGAAGAGCTGGGAGCAAGATGCTTTGGGTCCACTCTCCGTCTTTGGAAACAAGGCAGCTCTTTGGGCCTGGCAGCTCTAGGGCAATGGAGCACACCCAGAGCAGAAGTTCTACTTCAGCCAGATCAGGCCTGCCAGGAAACTGCGTTTCACAGGCCTTGGTAAGAGATGTTCCCGGTAGGCTGTAAGAGCACTGGGCAGAGCCAGTTGTTTCTTACCTTCCAGAAAAGCTGGAAGCAAGATGCTTGGGACCCCTCTGCCCGTTTGGGAACAAGGCAGCCTTTTGGGTCGGGAAGCTCTAGGCCAATGGAGCACACGCAGAGCAGGAGTTCTACTTCAGCCTGATCAGGCCTGCAAAGAAACAGCGTTTGACAGGCCTTGGTAAGAGATGTTCCCGGTAGGTGTAAGAGCACTGGGCAGAGCCAGTTGTTTCTTAGCTTCGCAAAGACCGGGAAGCAAGATGCTTTGGGCCTCTCTGCCCCTTGGAAACAGGGCAGCACTTTGGGCCTGGCAGCTCTAGGGCAATGGAGCACACCCAGAGCCGGAGTTCTACTTCAGCCAGATGAGGCCTGCCAAGAAACTGCGTTTCACAGGCCTTTCAAAGACATGTTCCCGGTAGGCTGTAAGAGCACGGGGCAGAGCGAGTTGGTTCTTAGCTTCCCAGAGAGCTGGAAGCAAGATGCTTTGGGGCCTCTCTGCCCCTTTGGAAACAAGGCAGCACCTTGGGCCTGGCAGCTCTAGGGCAATGGAGCACACCCAGAGCAGAAGTTCTACTTCAGCCAAATCAGGCCTGCCAGGAAACGGCGTTTCACAGGCCTTGGTAAGAGATGTTCCCGGTAGGCTGTAAGAGCACTGGGCAACGCCAGATGTTTCTTAGCTTCCCTAAGAGCTGGAAGCAAGAAGCTTTGGTGCCACTCTCTCACTTTGGACTCAAGGCAGCCCTTTGGGGCAGGTAGCTCTAGGCCAGTGGAGCACACCCAGAGCAGAAGTTCTACTTGGGCCAGTTCAGGCCACCAACAAACTGCGTTTCACAGGCCTTGGTAAGAGATGTTCCCGGTAGGCTGTAAGAGCACTGGGCAACGCCAGATGTTTCTTAGCTTCCCGAAGAGCTGGAAGCAAGATGCTTTGGGGCCTCTCATCCCCTTTGCAAACAAGGTGGCCCTATGGGCCAGGCAGCTCTAGGCCAATGGAGCACACCCAGAGCAGAAGTTCTACTTCGGCCAGTTCAGGCCACCAACAAACTGCGTTTCACAGGCCTTGGTAAGAGATGTTCCCAGTAGGCTGTCAGAGCACTGGGCAACGCCAGATGTTTCTTAGCTTCCCGAAGAGCTGGAAGCAAGATGCTTTGGGGCCTCTCATCCCCTTTGCAAACAAGGCCGACCTTTGGGCCAGGCAGCTCTAGGCCAATGGAGCACACCCAGAGCAGAAGTTCTACTTCGGCCAGTTCAGGCCACCAACAAACTGCGTTTCACAGGCCTTGGTAAGAGATGTTCCCGGTAGGCTGTAAGAGCACTGGGCAACGCCAGATGTTTCTTAGCTTCCCGAAGAGCTGGAAGCAAGATGCTTTGGGGCCTCTCATCCCCTTTGCAAACAAGGCCGACCTTTGGGCCAGGCAGCTCTAGGCCAATGGAGCACACCCAGAGCAGAAGTTCTACCTCAGCCAGATAAGGCCTGCCAAGAAACTGCGTTTCAAAGGCTTTGGTAAGAGATGTTCCCGGTACTCTGTTAGAGCACTGGGCAGAGCCATTTGTTTCTTAGCTTCCCAAAGAGCTGGAAGCAAGATGCTTTGGGGGCTCCCTGCCCCTTTGCCAACAAGGGCGACCTTTGGGCCTTTCAGCTCTAGGCCAATGGAGCACACCCAGAGCAGAAGTCCTACTTCAGCCAGATCAGGCCTGCCAAGGAACTGCGTTTCAGAGGCCTTTGTATGTGACGTTCCCGGTAGGCTGTGAGAGCACGGTGCAGAGCCAGTTGTTTCCTTGTTTCCCAAACAGCTGGAAGCAAGACGCTTTGGGGCCTCTCTGCCCCTTTGGAAACAAGGCAGCACGTTGGGTCTGGCAGCTCTAGGGCAATGGAGCACAACCAGAGCCGAAGTTCTACTTCTTCCAGATCAGGCCTGCCTAGACAGTGCGTTTCCCAGGCCTTGATAAGAGATGTTCTCTTAGGCTATAAGAGCACTGGGCACAGCCAGTTGTTTCTTAGCTTCCCAAGAGGTGGAAGCAAGATGCTTTGGGGCCTCTCTCCCCCTTTGGAAACAAGGCAGCCCTTTGGGCCTTTCAGCTCGAGGGCAATGGAGCACACCCAGAGCAGAAGTTCTACCTCAGCCAGATCAGGCCTGCCAAGAAACTGCTTTTCACAGGCCTTCGTAAGAGGTGTTCCCGGAAGGCTGTAAGAGTACCTGGCAGAGCGAGTTGTTTCTTAGCTTCAAAAACAGCTGGAAGCAACATGATTTGGGGCCTCTCTCCCCCTTTGGAAACAAAGCAGCCTTTGTGCCTGGCAGCTCTAGGCCAAAGTAGCACACCCAGAGCACAAGTTCTACCTCAGCCAGATAAGGCCTGTCAAGAAGCTGCGTTTCACAGGCCTTTGTATGTGACGTTCCCGGTTGGCTTTGAGAGCACTGTGCAGAGCCAGTTGTTTTAGCTTCCCAGAGAGCAGGAAGCAAGATGCTTTGGGGCCTCTCTCACACTTTGGAAATAAAGGCAGCCCTTTGGGCCTGGCAGCCCTAGGCCAATGGAGTACACCCAGAGCAGAAGTTCTACCTCAGCCAGATCAGGCCTTCCAAGAAACTGCGTCTCACAGGCCTTTCTCTGTCACGTTGCCGGTAGGCTGTGAGAGCACTGTGCAGAGCCAGTTGTTTCTTAGCTTCCCAAAGATTTGGAAGCAAGATGCTTTGGGGACTCTCAGCCCCTTTGGAAACAAGGCGGCCCTTTGGGCCTGGCAGCTCTAGGCCAAAGTAGCACGCCCAGAGCAGGAGTTCTACTTCAGCCAGATCAGGCCTGCCAAGAAACTGCGTTTCACAGGCCTTGGTAAGAGATGTTCCCGGTAGGCTGTGAGAGCACTGTGGAGAGCCAGTTGCTTTAGCTTCCCACAGAGCTGGAAGCAAGATGCCTTGGGGCCTCTCTCTCCCTTTGGACACAAGGCAGCCGTTTGGGCCTGGCAGCTCTAGGCCAATGGAGCACACCCACAGCAGAAGTTCTACTTCAGGCAGATCAGACCTGCCCAGAAACTGCGTTTCACAGCCCTTGGTAAGAGATGTTCACGGTAGGCTGTGAGAGCACTGGGCAGAACCAGTTGTTTTTTAGCTTCCCAAAGTGCTGGAGGCAAGATGCTTTGGGGCCTCTCTCACCCTTTGGAAACAAGGCAGCCCTTAGGTCCTGGTAGCTCTAGGCCTATGTAGCACAACCAGAACAGAAGTTCTACTTCAGCCAGGTCAGGCCTGCCAAGAAACTGCGTTTCACAGGCCTTTCAAAGAGATGTTCTCTTAGGCTGTAAGAGCACTGGGCAGAGCCAGCTGTTTCTTAGCTTCCCGAAGAGCTGGGAGCAAGATGCTTTGGGTCCACTCTCCGTCTTTGGAAACAAGGCAGCCCTTTGGGCCTGGCAGCTCTAGGGCAATGGAGCACACCCAGAGCAGAAGTTCTACTTCAGCCAGATCAGGCCTGCCAGGAAACTGCGTTTCACAGGCCTTGGTAAGAGATGTTCCCGGTAGGCTGTAAGAGCACTGGGCAGAGCCAGTTGTTTCTTACCTTCCAGAAAAGCTGGAAGCAAGATGCTTGGGACCCCTCTGCCCGTTTGGGAACAAGGCAGCCTTTTGGGTCGGGAAGCTCTAGGCCAATGGAGCACACGCAGAGCAGGAGTTCTACTTCAGCCTGATCAGGCCTGCAAAGAAACAGCGTTTGACAGGCCTTGGTAAGAGATGTTCCCGGTAGGTGTAAGAGCACTGGGCAGAGCCAGTTGTTTCTTAGCTTCGCAAAGACCGGGAAGCAAGATGCTTTGGGCCTCTCTGCCCCTTGGAAACAGGGCAGCACTTTGGGCCTGGCAGCTCTAGGGCAATGGAGCACACCCAGAGCCGGAGTTCTACTTCAGCCAGATGAGGCCTGCCAAGAAACTGCGTTTCACAGGCCTTTCAAAGACATGTTCCCGGTAGGCTGTAAGAGCACGGGGCAGAGCGAGTTGGTTCTTAGCTTCCCAGAGAGCTGGAAGCAAGATGCTTTGGGGCCTCTCTGCCCCTTTGGAAACAAGGCAGCACCTTGGGCCTGGCAGCTCTAGGGCGATGGAGCACACCCAGAGCAGAAGTTCTACTTCGGCCAGTTCAGGCCACCAACAAACTGCGTTTCACAGGCCTTGGTAAGAGATGTTCCCGGTAGGCTGTAAGAGCACTGGGCAACGCCAGATGTTTCTTAGCTTCCCAAAGAGCTGGAAGCAAGAAGCTTTGGTGCCACTCTCTCACTTTGGACTCAAGGCAGCCCTTTGGGGCAGGTAGCTCTAGGCCAGTGGAGCACACCCAGAGCAGAAGTTCTACTTGGGCCAGTTCAGGCCACCAACAAACTGCGTTTCACAGGCCTTGGTAAGAGATGTTCCCGGTAGGCTGTAAGAGCACTGGGCAACGCCAGATGTTTCTTAGCTTCCCGAAGAGCTGGAAGCAAGAAGCTTTGGTGCCACTCTCTCACTTTGGACTCAAGGCAGCCCTTTGGGGCAGGTAGCTCTAGGCCAGTGGAGCACACC
Organism: Equus asinus; assembly: GCF_041296235.1. NCBI lineage: Eukaryota > Metazoa > Chordata > Mammalia > Perissodactyla > Equidae > Equus > Equus asinus. The sequence continues at coordinate 4,962,490 of NW_027225523.1, forward strand.
CAGAGCAGAAGTTCTACTTGGGCCAGTTCAGGCCACCAACAAACTGCGTTTCACAGGCCTTGGTAAGAGATGTTCCCAGTAGGCTGTAAGAGCACTGGGCAACGCCAGATGTTTCTTAGCTTCCCGAAGAGCTGGAAGCAAGATGCTTTGGGGCCTCTCATCCCCTTTGCAAACAAGGCGGCCCTATGGGCCAGGCAGCTCTAGGCCAATGGAGCACACCCAGAGCAGAAGTTCTACTTCGGCCAGTTCAGGCCACCAACAAACTGCGTTTCACAGGCCTTGGTAAGAGATGTTCCCGGTAGGCTGTAAGAGCACTGGGCAACGCCAGATGTTTCTTAGCTTCCCGAAGAGCTGGAAGCAAGATGCTTTGGGGCCTCTCATCCCCTTTGCAAACAAGGCCGACCTTTGGGCCAGGCAGCTCTAGGCCAATGGAGCACACCCAGAGCAGAAGTTCTACCTCAGCCAGATAAGGCCTGCCAAGAAACTGCGTTTCAAAGGCTTTGGTAAGAGATGTTCCCGGTACTCTGTTAGAGCACTGGGCAGAGCCATTTGTTTCTTAGCTTCCCAAAGAGCTGGAAGCAAGATGCTTTGGGGGCTCCCTGCCCCTTTGCCAACAAGGGCGACCTTTGGGCCTTTCAGCTCTAGGCCAATGGAGCACACCCAGAGCAGAAGTCCTACTTCAGCCAGATCAGGCCTGCCAAGGAACTGCGTTTCAGAGGCCTTTGTATGTGACGTTCCCGGTAGGCTGTGAGAGCACGGTGCAGAGCCAGTTGTTTCCTTGTTTCCCAAACAGCTGGAAGCAAGACGCTTTGGGGCCTCTCTGCCCCTTTGGAAACAAGGCAGCACGTTGGGTCTGGCAGCTCTAGGGCAATGGAGCACAACCAGAGCCGAAGTTCTACTTCTTCCAGATCAGGCCTGCCTAGACAGTGCATTTCACAGGCCTTGATAAGAGATGTTCTCTTAGGCTATAAGAGCACTGGGCACAGCCAGTTGTTTCTTAGCTTCCCAAGAGGTGGAAGCAAGATGCTTTGGGGCCTCTCTCCCCCTTTGGAAACAAGGCAGCCCTTTGGGCCTTTCAGCTCTAGGGCAATGGAGCACACCCAGAGCAGAAGTTCTACCTCAGCCAGATCAGGCCTGCCAAGAAACTGCTTTTCACAGGCCTTCGTAAGAGGTGTTCCCGGAAGGCTGTAAGAGTACCTGGCAGAGCGAGTTGTTTCTTAGCTTCAAAAACAGCTGGAAGCAACATGATTTGGGGCCTCTCTCCCCCTTTGGAAACAAAGCAGCCTTTGTGCCTGGCAGCTCTAGGCCAAAGTAGCACACCCAGAGCACAAGTTCTACCTCAGCCAGATAAGGCCTGTCAAGAAGCTGCGTTTCACAGGCCTTTGTATGTGACGTTCCCGGTTGGCTTTGAGAGCACTGTGCAGAGCCAGTTGTTTTAGCTTCCCAGAGAGCAGGAAGCAAGATGCTTTGGGGCCTCTCTCACACTTTGGAAATAAAGGCAGCCCTTTGGGCCTGGCAGCCCTAGGCCAATGGAGTACACCCAGAGCAGAAGTTCTACCTCAGCCAGATCAGGCCTTCCAAGAAACTGCGTCTCACAGGCCTTTCTCTGTCACGTTGCCGGTAGGCTGTGAGAGCACTGTGCAGAGCCAGTTGTTTCTTAGCTTCCCAAAGATTTGGAAGCAAGATGCTTTGGGGACTCTCAGCCCCTTTGGAAACAAGGCGGCCCTTTGGGCCTGGCAGCTCTAGGCCAAAGTAGCACGCCCAGAGCAGGAGTTCTACTTCAGCCAGATCAGGCCTGCCAAGAAACTGCGTTTCACAGGCCTTGGTAAGAGATGTTCCCGGTAGGCTGTGAGAGCACTGTGGAGAGCCAGTTGCTTTAGCTTCCCACAGAGCTGGAAGCAAGATGCTTTGGGGCCTCTCTCTCCCTTTGGACACAAGGCAGCCGTTTGGGCCTGGCAGCTCTAGGCCAATGGAGCACACCCACAGCAGAAGTTCTACTTCAGGCAGATCAGTCCTGCCCAGAAACTGCGTTTCACAGCCCTTGGTAAGAGATGTTCACGGTAGGCTGTGAGAGCACTGGGCAGAACCAGTTGTTTTTTAGCTTCCCAAAGTGCTGGAGGCAAGATGCTTTGGGGCCTCTCTCACCCTTTGGAAACAAGGCAGCCCTTAGGTCCTGGTAGCTCTAGGCCTATGTAGCACAACCAGAACAGAAGTTCTACTTCAGCCAGGTCAGGCCTGCCAAGAAACTGCGTTTCACAGGCCTTTCAAAGAGATGTTCTCTTAGGCTGTAAGAGCACTGGGCAGAGCCAGCTGTTTCTTAGCTTCCCGAAGAGCTGGGAGCAAGATGCTTTGGGTCCACTCTCCGTCTTTGGAAACAAGGCAGCCCTTTGGGCCTGGCAGCTCTAGGGCAATGGAGCACACCCAGAGCAGAAGTTCTACTTCAGCCAGATCAGGCCTGCCAGGAAACTGCGTTTCACAGGCCTTGGTAAGAGATGTTCCCGGTAGGCTGTAAGAGCACTGGGCAGAGCCAGTTGTTTCTTACCTTCCTGAAAAGCTGGAAGCAAGATGCTTGGGACCCCTCTGCCCGCTTGGGAACAAGGCAGCCTTTTGGGTCGGGAAGCTCTAGGCCAATGGAGCACACGCAGAGCAGGAGTTCTACTTCAGCCTGATCAGGCCTGCAAAGAAACAGCGTTTGACAGGCCTTGGTAAGAGATGTTCCCGGTAGGTGTAAGAGCACTGGGCAGAGCCAGTTGTTTCTTAGCTTCGCAAAGACCGGGAAGCAAGATGCTTTGGGCCTCTCTGCCCCTTGGAAACAGGGCAGCACTTTGGGCCTGGCAGCTCTAGGGCAATGGAGCACACCCAGAGCCGGAGTTCTACTTCAGCCAGATGAGGCCTGCCAAGAAACTGCGTTTCACAGGCCTTTCAAAGACATGTTCCCGGTAGGCTGTAAGAGCACGGGGCAGAGCGAGTTGGTTCTTAGCTTCCCAGAGAGCTGGAAGCAAGATGCTTTGGGGCCTCTCTGCCCCTTTGGAAACAAGGCAGCACCTTGGGCCTGGCAGCTCTAGGGCGATGGAGCACACCCAGAGCAGAAGTTCTACTTCGGCCAGTTCAGGCCACCAACAAACTGCGTTTCACAGGCCTTGGTAAGAGATGTTCCCGGTAGGCTGTAAGAGCACTGGGCAACGCCAGATGTTTCTTAGCTTCCCAAAGAGCTGGAAGCAAGAAGCTTTGGTGCCACTCTCTCACTTTGGACTCAAGGCAGCCCTTTGGGGCAGGTAGCTCTAGGCCAGTGGAGCACACCCAGAGCAGAAGTTCTACTTGGGCCAGTTCAGGCCACCAACAAACTGCGTTTCACAGGCCTTGGTAAGAGATGTTCCCGGTAGGCTGTAAGAGCACTGGGCAACGCCAGATGTTTCTTAGCTTCCCGAAGAGCTGGAAGCAAGATGCTTTGGGGCCTCTCATCCCCTTTGCAAACAAGGCGGCCCTATGGGCCAGGCAGCTCTAGGCCAATGGAGCACACCCAGAGCAGAAGTTCTACTTCGGCCAGTTCAGGCCACCAACAAACTGCGTTTCACAGGCCTTGGTAAGAGATGTTCCCGGTAGGCTGTAAGAGCACTGGGCAACGCCAGATGTTTCTTAGCTTCCCGAAGAGCTGGAAGCAAGATGCTTTGGGGCCTCTCATCCCCTTTGCAAACAAGGCCGACCTTTGGGCCAGGCAGCTCTAGGCCAATGGAGCACACCCAGAGCAGAAGTTCTACCTCAGCCAGATAAGGCCTGCCAAGAAACTGCGTTTCAAAGGCTTTGGTAAGAGATGTTCCCGGTACTCTGTTAGAGCACTGGGCAGAGCCATTTGTTTCTTAGCTTCCCAAAGAGCTGGAAGCAAGATGCTTTGGGGGCTCCCTGCCCCTTTGCCAACAAGGGCGACCTTTGGGCCTTTCAGCTCTAGGCCAATGGAGCACACCCAGAGCAGAAGTCCTACTTCAGCCAGATCAGGCCTGCCAAGGAACTGCGTTTCAGAGGCCTTTGTATGTGACGTTCCCGGTAGGCTGTGAGAGCACGGTGCAGAGCCAGTTGTTTCCTTGTTTCCCAAACAGCTGGAAGCAAGACGCTTTGGGGCCTCTCTGCCCCTTTGGAAACAAGGCAGCACGTTGGGTCTGGCAGCTCTAGGGCAATGGAGCACAACCAGAGCCGAAGTTCTACTTCTTCCAGATCAGGCCTGCCTAGACAGTGCGTTTCCCAGGCCTTGATAAGAGATGTTCTCTTAGGCTATAAGAGCACTGGGCACAGCCAGTTGTTTCTTAGCTTCCCAAGAGGTGGAAGCAAGATGCTTTGGGGCCTCTCTCCCCCTTTGGAAACAAGGCAGCCCTTTGGGCCTTTCAGCTCGAGGGCAATGGAGCACACCCAGAGCAGAAGTTCTACCTCAGCCAGATCAGGCCTGCCAAGAAACTGCTTTTCACAGGCCTTCGTAAGAGGTGTTCCCGGAAGGCTGTAAGAGTACCTGGCAGAGCGAGTTGTTTCTTAGCTTCAAAAACAGCTGGAAGCAACATGATTTGGGGCCTCTCTCCCCCTTTGGAAACAAAGCAGCCTTTGTGCCTGGCAGCTCTAGGCCAAAGTAGCACACCCAGAGCACAAGTTCTACCTCAGCCAGATAAGGCCTGTCAAGAAGCTGCGTTTCACAGGCCTTTGTATGTGACGTTCCCGGTTGGCTTTGAGAGCACTGTGCAGAGCCAGTTGTTTTAGCTTCCCAGAGAGCAGGAAGCAAGATGCTTTGGGGCCTCTCTCACACTTTGGAAATAAAGGCAGCCCTTTGGGCCTGGCAGCCCTAGGCCAATGGAGTACACCCAGAGCAGAAGTTCTACCTCAGCCAGATCAGGCCTTCCAAGAAACTGCGTCTCACAGGCCTTTCTCTGTCACGTTGCCGGTAGGCTGTGAGAGCACTGTGCAGAGCCAGTTGTTTCTTAGCTTCCCAAAGATTTGGAAGCAAGATGCTTTGGGGACTCTCAGCCCCTTTGGAAACAAGGCGGCCCTTTGGGCCTGGCAGCTCTAGGCCAAAGTAGCACGCCCAGAGCAGGAGTTCTACTTCAGCCAGATCAGGCCTGCCAAGAAACTGCGTTTCACAGGCCTTGGTAAGAGATGTTCCCGGTAGGCTGTGAGAGCACTGTGGAGAGCCAGTTGCTTTAGCTTCCCACAGAGCTGGAAGCAAGATGCCTTGGGGCCTCTCTCTCCCTTTGGACACAAGGCAGCCGTTTGGGCCTGGCAGCTCTAGGCCAATGGAGCACACCCACAGCAGAAGTTCTACTTCAGGCAGATCAGACCTGCCCAGAAACTGCGTTTCACAGCCCTTGGTAAGAGATGTTCACGGTAGGCTGTGAGAGCACTGGGCAGAACCAGTTGTTTTTTAGCTTCCCAAAGTGCTGGAGGCAAGATGCTTTGGGGCCTCTCTCACCCTTTGGAAACAAGGCAGCCCTTAGGTCCTGGTAGCTCTAGGCCTATGTAGCACAACCAGAACAGAAGTTCTACTTCAGCCAGGTCAGGCCTGCCAAGAAACTGCGTTTCACAGGCCTTTCAAAGAGATGTTCTCTTAGGCTGTAAGAGCACTGGGCAGAGCCAGCTGTTTCTTAGCTTCCCGAAGAGCTGGGAGCAAGATGCTTTGGGTCCACTCTCCGTCTTTGGAAACAAGGCAGCCCTTTGGGCCTGGCAGCTCTAGGGCAATGGAGCACACCCAGAGCAGAAGTTCTACTTCAGCCAGATCAGGCCTGCCAGGAAACTGCGTTTCACAGGCCTTGGTAAGAGATGTTCCCGGTAGGCTGTAAGAGCACTGGGCAGAGCCAGTTGTTTCTTACCTTCCAGAAAAGCTGGAAGCAAGATGCTTGGGACCCCTCTGCCCGCTTGGGAACAAGGCAGCCTTTTGGGTCGGGAAGCTCTAGGCCAATGGAGCACACGCAGAGCAGGAGTTCTACTTCAGCCTGATCAGGCCTGCAAAGAAACAGCGTTTGACAGGCCTTGGTAAGAGATGTTCCCGGTAGGTGTAAGAGCACTGGGCAGAGCCAGTTGTTTCTTAGCTTCGCAAAGACCGGGAAGCAAGATGCTTTGGGCCTCTCTGCCCCTTGGAAACAGGGCAGCACTTTGGGCCTGGCAGCTCTAGGGCAATGGAGCACACCCAGAGCCGGAGTTCTACTTCAGCCAGATGAGGCCTGCCAAGAAACTGCGTTTCACAGGCCTTTCAAAGACATGTTCCCGGTAGGCTGTAAGAGCACGGGGCAGAGCGAGTTGGTTCTTAGCTTCCCAGAGAGCTGGAAGCAAGATGCTTTGGGGCCTCTCTGCCCCTTTGGAAACAAGGCAGCACCTTGGGCCTGGCAGCTCTAGGGCGATGGAGCACACCCAGAGCAGAAGTTCTACTTCGGCCAGTTCAGGCCACCAACAAACTGCGTTTCACAGGCCTTGGTAAGAGATGTTCCCGGTAGGCTGTAAGAGCACTGGGCAACGCCAGATGTTTCTTAGCTTCCCAAAGAGCTGGAAGCAAGAAGCTTTGGTGCCACTCTCTCACTTTGGACTCAAGGCAGCCCTTTGGGGCAGGTAGCTCTAGGCCAGTGGAGCACACCCAGAGCAGAAGTTCTACTTGGGCCAGTTCAGGCCACCAACAAACTGCGTTTCACAGGCCTTGGTAAGAGATGTTCCCGGTAGGCTGTAAGAGCACTGGGCAACGCCAGATGTTTCTTAGCTTCCCGAAGAGCTGGAAGCAAGAAGCTTTGGTGCCACTCTCTCACTTTGGACTCAAGGCAGCCCTTTGGGGCAGGTAGCTCTAGGCCAGTGGAGCACACCCAGAGCAGAAGTTCTACTTGGGCCAGTTCAGGCCACCAACAAACTGCGTTTCACAGGCCTTGGTAAGAGATGTTCCCGGTAGGCTGTAAGAGCACTGGGCAACGCCAGATGTTTCTTAGCTTCCCGAAGAGCTGGAAGCAAGATGCTTTGGGGCCTCTCATCCCCTTTGCAAACAAGGCGGCCCTATGGGCCAGGCAGCTCTAGGCCAATGGAGCACACCCAGAGCAGAAGTTCTACTTCGGCCAGTTCAGGCCACCAACAAACTGCGTTTCACAGGCCTTGGTAAGAGATGTTCCCGGTAGGCTGTAAGAGCACTGGGCAACGCCAGATGTTTCTTAGCTTCCCGAAGAGCTGGAAGCAAGATGCTTTGGGGCCTCTCATCCCCTTTGCAAACAAGGCCGACCTTTGGGCCAGGCAGCTCTAGGCCAATGGAGCACACCCAGAGCAGAAGTTCTACCTCAGCCAGATAAGGCCTGCCAAGAAACTGCGTTTCAAAGGCTTTGGTAAGAGATGTTCCCGGTACTCTGTTAGAGCACTGGGCAGAGCCATTTGTTTCTTAGCTTCCCAAAGAGCTGGAAGCAAGATGCTTTGGGGGCTCCCTGCCCCTTTGCCAACAAGGGCGACCTTTGGGCCTTTCAGCTCTAGGCCAATGGAGCACACCCAGAGCAGAAGTCCTACTTCAGCCAGATCAGGCCTGCCAAGGAACTGCGTTTCAGAGGCCTTTGTATGTGACGTTCCCGGTAGGCTGTGAGAGCACGGTGCAGAGCCAGTTGTTTCCTTGTTTCCCAAACAGCTGGAAGCAAGACGCTTTGGGGCCTCTCTGCCCCTTTGGAAACAAGGCAGCACGTTGGGTCTGGCAGCTCTAGGGCAATGGAGCACAACCAGAGCCGAAGTTCTACTTCTTCCAGATCAGGCCTGCCTAGACAGTGCATTTCACAGGCCTTGATAAGAGATGTTCTCTTAGGCTATAAGAGCACTGGGCACAGCCAGTTGTTTCTTAGCTTCCCAAGAGGTGGAAGCAAGATGCTTTGGGGCCTCTCTCCCCCTTTGGAAACAAGGCAGCCCTTTGGGCCTTTCAGCTCTAGGGCAATGGAGCACACCCAGAGCAGAAGTTCTACCTCAGCCAGATCAGGCCTGCCAAGAAACTGCTTTTCACAGGCCTTCGTAAGAGGTGTTCCCGGAAGGCTGTAAGAGTACCTGGCAGAGCGAGTTGTTTCTTAGCTTCAAAAACAGCTGGAAGCAACATGATTTGGGGCCTCTCTCCCCCTTTGGAAACAAAGCAGCCTTTGTGCCTGGCAGCTCTAGGCCAAAGTAGCACACCCAGAGCACAAGTTCTACCTCAGCCAGATAAGGCCTGTCAAGAAGCTGCGTTTCACAGGCCTTTGTATGTGACGTTCCCGGTTGGCTTTGAGAGCACTGTGCAGAGCCAGTTGTTTTAGCTTCCCAGAGAGCAGGAAGCAAGATGCTTTGGGGCCTCTCTCACACTTTGGAAATAAAGGCAGCCCTTTGGGCCTGGCAGCCCTAGGCCAATGGAGTACACCCAGAGCAGAAGTTCTACCTCAGCCAGATCAGGCCTTCCAAGAAACTGCGTCTCACAGGCCTTTCTCTGTCACGTTGCCGGTAGGCTGTGAGAGCACTGTGCAGAGCCAGTTGTTTCTTAGCTTCCCAAAGATTTGGAAGCAAGATGCTTTGGGGACTCTCAGCCCCTTTGGAAACAAGGCGGCCCTTTGGGCCTGGCAGCTCTAGGCCAAAGTAGCACGCCCAGAGCAGGAGTTCTACTTCAGCCAGATCAGGCCTGCCAAGAAACTGCGTTTCACAGGCCTTGGTAAGAGATGTTCCCGGTAGGCTGTGAGAGCACTGTGGAGAGCCAGTTGCTTTAGCTTCCCACAGAGCTGGAAGCAAGATGCTTTGGGGCCTCTCTCTCCCTTTGGACACAAGGCAGCCGTTTGGGCCTGGCAGCTCTAGGCCAATGGAGCACACCCACAGCAGAAGTTCTACTTCAGGCAGATCAGTCCTGCCCAGAAACTGCGTTTCACAGCCCTTGGTAAGAGATGTTCACGGTAGGCTGTGAGAGCACTGGGCAGAACCAGTTGTTTTTTAGCTTCCCAAAGTGCTGGAGGCAAGATGCTTTGGGGCCTCTCTCACCCTTTGGAAACAAGGCAGCCCTTAGGTCCTGGTAGCTCTAGGCCTATGTAGCACAACCAGAACAGAAGTTCTACTTCAGCCAGGTCAGGCCTGCCAAGAAACTGCGTTTCACAGGCCTTTCAAAGAGATGTTCTCTTAGGCTGTAAGAGCACTGGGCAGAGCCAGCTGTTTCTTAGCTTCCCGAAGAGCTGGGAGCAAGATGCTTTGGGTCCACTCTCCGTCTTTGGAAACAAGGCAGCCCTTTGGGCCTGGCAGCTCTAGGGCAATGGAGCACACCCAGAGCAGAAGTTCTACTTCAGCCAGATCAGGCCTGCCAGGAAACTGCGTTTCACAGGCCTTGGTAAGAGATGTTCCCGGTAGGCTGTAAGAGCACTGGGCAGAGCCAGTTGTTTCTTACCTTCCTGAAAAGCTGGAAGCAAGATGCTTGGGACCCCTCTGCCCGCTTGGGAACAAGGCAGCCTTTTGGGTCGGGAAGCTCTAGGCCAATGGAGCACACGCAGAGCAGGAGTTCTACTTCAGCCTGATCAGGCCTGCAAAGAAACAGCGTTTGACAGGCCTTGGTAAGAGATGTTCCCGGTAGGTGTAAGAGCACTGGGCAGAGCCAGTTGTTTCTTAGCTTCGCAAAGACCGGGAAGCAAGATGCTTTGGGCCTCTCTGCCCCTTGGAAACAGGGCAGCACTTTGGGCCTGGCAGCTCTAGGGCAATGGAGCACACCCAGAGCCGGAGTTCTACTTCAGCCAGATGAGGCCTGCCAAGAAACTGCGTTTCACAGGCCTTTCAAAGACATGTTCCCGGTAGGCTGTAAGAGCACGGGGCAGAGCGAGTTGGTTCTTAGCTTCCCAGAGAGCTGGAAGCAAGATGCTTTGGGGCCTCTCTGCCCCTTTGGAAACAAGGCAGCACCTTGGGCCTGGCAGCTCTAGGGCAATGGAGCACACCCAGAGCAGAAGTTCTACTTCAGCCAAATCAGGCCTGCCAGGAAACGGCGTTTCACAGGCCTTGGTAAGAGATGTTCCCGGTAGGCTGTAAGAGCACTGGGCAACGCCAGATGTTTCTTAGCTTCCCGAAGAGCTGGAAGCAAGAAGCTTTGGTGCCACTCTCTCACTTTGGACTCAAGGCAGCCCTTTGGGGCAGGTAGCTCTAGGCCAGTGGAGCACACCCAGAGCAGAAGTTCTACTTGGGCCAGTTCAGGCCACCAACAAACTGCGTTTCACAGGCCTTGGTAAGAGATGTTCCCGGTAGGCTGTAAGAGCACTGGGCAACGCCAGATGTTTCTTAGCTTCCCGAAGAGCTGGAAGCAAGATGCTTTGGGGCCTCTCATCCCCTTTGCAAACAAGGTGGCCCTATGGGCCAGGCAGCTCTAGGCCAATGGAGCACACCCAGAGCAGAAGTTCTACTTCGGCCAGTTCAGGCCACCAACAAACTGCGTTTCACAGGCCTTGGTAAGAGATGTTTCCGGTAGGCTGTAAGAGCACTGGGCAACGCCAGATGTTTCTTAGCTTCCCGAAGAGCTGGAAGCAAGATGCTTTGGGGCCTCTCATCCCCTTTGCAAACAAAGCCGACCTTTGGGCCAGGCAGCTCTAGGCCAATGGAGCACACCCAGAGCAGAAGTTCTACCTCAGCCAGATAAGGCCTGCCAAGAAACTGCGTTTCAAAGGCTTTGGTAAGAGATGTTCCCAGTACTCTGTTAGAGCACTGGGCAGAGCCATTTGTTTCTTAGCTTCCCAAAGAGCTGGAAGCAAGATGCTTTGGGGGCTCCCTGCCCCTTTGCCAACAAGGGCGACCTTTGGGCCTTTCAGCTCTAGGCCAATGGAGCACACCCAGAGCAGAAGTCCTACTTCAGCCAGATCAGGCCTGCCAAGGAACTGCGTTTCAGAGGCCTTTGTATGTGACGTTCCCGGTAGGCTGTGAGAGCACGGTGCAGAGCCAGTTGTTTCCTTGTTTCCCAAACAGCTGGAAGCAAGACGCTTTGGGGCCTCTCTGCCCCTTTGGAAACAAGGCAGCACGTTGGGTCTGGCAGCTCTAGGGCAATGGAGCACAACCAGAGCCGAAGTTCTACTTCTTCCAGATCAGGCCTGCCTAGACAGTGCGTTTCACAGGCCTTGATAAGAGATGTTCTCTTAGGCTATAAGAGCACTGGGCACAGCCAGTTGTTTCTTAGCTTCCCAAGAGGAGGAAGCAAGATGCTTTGGGGCCTCTCTCCCCCTTTGGAAACAAGGCAGCCCTTTGGGCCTTTCAGCTCTAGGGCAATGGAGCACACCCAGAGCAGAAGTTCTACCTCAGCCAGATCAGGCCTGCCAAGAAACTGCTTTTCACAGGCCTTCGTAAGAGGTGTTCCCGGAAGGCTGTAAGAGTACCTGGCAGAGCGAGTTGTTTCTTAGCTTCAAAAACAGCTGGAAGCAACATGATTTGGGGCCTCTCTCCCCCTTTGGAAACAAAGCAGCCTTTGTGCCTGGCAGCTCTAGGCCAAAGTAGCACACCCAGAGCACAAGTTCTACCTCAGCCAGATAAGGCCTGTCAAGAAGCTGCGTTTCACAGGCCTTTGTATGTGACGTTCCCGGTTGGCTTTGAGAGCACTGTGCAGAGCCAGTTGTTTTAGCTTCCCAGAGAGCAGGAAGCAAGATGCTTTGGGGCCTCTCTCACACTTTGGAAATAAAGGCAGCCCTTTGGGCCTGGCAGCCCTAGGCCAATGGAGTACACCCAGAGCAGAAGTTCTACCTCAGCCAGATCAGGCCTTCCAAGAAACTGCGTCTCACAGGCCTTTCTCTGTCACATTGCCGGTAGGCTGTGAGAGCACTGTGCAGAGCCAGTTGTTTCTTAGCTTCCCAAAGATTTGGAAGCAAGATGCTTTGGGGACTCTCAGCCCCTTTGGAAACAAGGCGGCCCTTTGGGCCTGGCAGCTCTAGGCCAAAGTAGCACGCCCAGAGCAGGAGTTCTACTTCAGCCAGATCAGGCCTGCCAAGAAACTGCGTTTCACAGGCCTTGGTAAGAGATGTTCCCGGTAGGCTGTGAGAGCACTGTGGAGAGCCAGTTGCTTTAGCTTCCCACAGAGCTGGAAGCAAGATGCTTTGGGGCCTCTCTCTCCCTTTGGACACAAGGCAGCCGTTTGGGCCTGGCAGCTCTAGGCCAATGGAGCACACCCACAGCAGAAGTTCTACTTCAGGCAGATCAGTCCTGCCCAGAAACTGCGTTTCACAGCCCTTGGTAAGAGATGTTCACGGTAGGCTGTGAGAGCACTGGGCAGAACCAGTTGTTTTTTAGCTTCCCAAAGTGCTGGAGGCAAGATGCTTTGGGGCCTCTCTCACCCTTTGGAAACAAGGCAGCCCTTAGGTCCTGGTAGCTCTAGGCCTATGTAGCACAACCAGAACAGAAGTTCTACTTCAGCCAGGTCAGGCCTGCCAAGAAACTGCGTTTCACAGGCCTTTCAAAGAGATGTTCTCTTAGGCTGTAAGAGCACTGGGCAGAGCCAGCTGTTTCTTAGCTTCCCGAAGAGCTGGGAGCAAGATGCTTTGGGTCCACTCTCCGTCTTTGGAAACAAGGCAGCCCTTTGGGCCTGGCAGCTCTAGGGCAATGGAGCACACCCAGAGCAGAAGTTCTACTTCAGCCAGATCAGGCCTGCCAGGAAACTGCGTTTCACAGGCCTTGGTAAGAGATGTTCCCGGTAGGCTGTAAGAGCACTGGGCAGAGCCAGTTGTTTCTTACCTTCCTGAAAAGCTGGAAGCAAGATGCTTGGGACCCCTCTGCCCGCTTGGGAACAAGGCAGCCTTTTGGGTCGGGAAGCTCTAGGCCAATGGAGCACACGCAGAGCAGGAGTTCTACTTCAGCCTGATCAGGCCTGCAAAGAATCAGCGTTTGACAGGCCTTGGTAAGAGATGTTCCCGGTAGGTGTAAGAGCACTGGGCAGAGCCAGTTGTTTCTTAGCTTCGCAAAGACCGGGAAGCAAGATGCTTTGGGCCTCTCTGCCCCTTGGAAACAGGGCAGCACTTTGGGCCTGGCAGCTCTAGGGCAATGGAGCACACCCAGAGCCGGAGTTCTACTTCAGCCAGATGAGGCCTGCCAAGAAACTGCGTTTCACAGGCCTTTCAAAGACATGTTCCCGGTAGGCTGTAAGAGCACGGGGCAGAGCGAGTTGGTTCTTAGCTTCCCAGAGAGCTGGAAGCAAGATGCTTTGGGGCCTCTCTGCCCCTTTGGAAACAAGGCAGCACCTTGGGCCTGGCAGCTCTAGGGCAATGGAGCACACCCAGAGCAGAAGTTCTACTTCAGCCAAATCAGGCCTGCCAGGAAACGGCGTTTCACAGGCCTTGGTAAGAGATGTTCCCGGTAGGCTGTAAGAGCACTGGGCAACGCCAGATGTTTCTTAGCTTCCCGAAGAGCTGGAAGCAAGAAGCTTTGGTGCCACTCTCTCACTTTGGACTCAAGGCAGCCCTTTGGGGCAGGTAGCTCTAGGCCAGTGGAGCACACCCAGAGCAGAAGTTCTACTTGGGCCAGTTCAGGCCACCAACAAACTGCGTTTCACAGGCCTTGGTAAGAGATGTTCCCGGTAGGCTGTAAGAGCACTGGGCAACGCCAGATGTTTCTTAGCTTCCCGAAGAGCTGGAAGCAAGATGCTTTGGGGCCTCTCATCCCCTTTGCAAACAAGGTGGCCCTATGGGCCAGGCAGCTCTAGGCCAATGGAGCACACCCAGAGCAGAAGTTCTACTTCGGCCAGTTCAGGCCACCAACAAACTGCGTTTCACAGGCCTTGGTAAGAGATGTTTCCGGTAGGCTGTAAGAGCACTGGGCAACGCCAGATGTTTCTTAGCTTCCCGAAGAGCTGGAAGCAAGATGCTTTGGGGCCTCTCATCCCCTTTGCAAACAAAGCCGACCTTTGGGCCAGGCAGCTCTAGGCCAATGGAGCACACCCAGAGCAGAAGTTCTACCTCAGCCAGATAAGGCCTGCCAAGAAACTGCGTTTCAAAGGCTTTGGTAAGAGATGTTCCCAGTACTCTGTTAGAGCACTGGGCAGAGCCATTTGTTTCTTAGCTTCCCAAAGAGCTGGAAGCAAGATGCTTTGGGGGCTCCCTGCCCCTTTGCCAACAAGGGCGACCTTTGGGCCTTTCAGCTCTAGGCCAATGGAGCACACCCAGAGCAGAATTCCTACTTCAGCCAGATCAGGCCTGCCAAGGAACTGCGTTTCAGAGGCCTTTGTATGTGACGTTCCCGGTAGGCTGTGAGAGCACGGTGCAGAGCCAGTTGTTTCCTTGTTTCCCAAACAGCTGGAAGCAAGACGCTTTGGGGCCTCTCTGCCCCTTTGGAAACAAGGCAGCACGTTGGGTCTGGCAGCTCTAGGGCAATGGAGCACAACCAGAGCCGAAGTTCTACTTCTTCCAGATCAGGCCTGCCTAGACAGTGCGTTTCACAGGCCTTGATAAGAGATGTTCTCTTAGGCTATAAGAGCACTGGGCACAGCCAGTTGTTTCTTAGCTTCCCAAGAGGTGGAAGCAAGATGCTTTGGGGCCTCTCTCCCCCTTTGGAAACAAGGCAGCCCTTTGGGCCTTTCAGCTCTAGGGCAATGGAGCACACCCAGAGCAGAAGTTCTACCTCAGCCAGATCAGGCCTGCCAAGAAACTGCTTTTCACAGGCCTTCGTAAGAGGTGTTCCCGGAAGGCTGTAAGAGTACCTGGCAGAGCGAGTTGTTTCTTAGCTTCAAAAACAGCTGGAAGCAACATGATTTGGGGCCTCTCTCCCCCTTTGGAAACAAAGCAGCCTTTGTGCCTGGCAGCTCTAGGCCAAAGTAGCACACCCAGAGCACAAGTTCTACCTCAGCCAGATAAGGCCTGTCAAGAAGCTGCGTTTCACAGGCCTTTGTATGTGACGTTCCCGGTTGGCTTTGAGAGCACTGTGCAGAGCCAGTTGTTTTAGCTTCCCAGAGAGCAGGAAGCAAGATGCTTTGGGGCCTCTCTCACACTTTGGAAATAAAGGCAGCCCTTTGGGCCTGGCAGCCCTAGGCCAATGGAGTACACCCAGAGCAGAAGTTCTACCTCAGCCAGATCAGGCCTTCCAAGAAACTGCGTCTCACAGGCCTTTCTCTGTCACATTGCCGGTAGGCTGTGAGAGCACTGTGCAGAGCCAGTTGTTTCTTAGCTTCCCAAAGATTTGGAAGCAAGATGCTTTGGGGACTCTCAGCCCCTTTGGAAACAAGGCGGCCCTTTGGGCCTGGCAGCTCTAGGCCAAAGTAGCACGCCCAGAGCAGGAGTTCTACTTCAGCCAGATCAGGCCTGCCAAGAAACTGCGTTTCACAGGCCTTGGTAAGAGATGTTCCCGGTAGGCTGTGAGAGCACTGTGGAGAGCCAGTTGCTTTAGCTTCCCACAGAGCTGGAAGCAAGATGCTTTGGGGCCTCTCTCTCCCTTTGGACACAAGGCAGCCGTTTGGGCCTGGCAGCTCTAGGCCAATGGAGCACACCCACAGCAGAAGTTCTACTTCAGGCAGATCAGTCCTGCCCAGAAACTGCGTTTCACAGCCCTTGGTAAGAGATGTTCACGGTAGGCTGTGAGAGCACTGGGCAGAACCAGTTGTTTTTTAGCTTCCCAAAGTGCTGGAGGCAAGATGCTTTGGGGCCTCTCTCACCCTTTGGAAACAAGGCAGCCCTTAGGTCCTGGTAGCTCTAGGCCTATGTAGCACAACCAGAACAGAAGTTCTACTTCAGCCAGGTCAGGCCTGCCAAGAAACTGCGTTTCACAGGCCTTTCAAAGAGATGTTCTCTTAGGCTGTAAGAGCACTGGGCAGAGCCAGCTGTTTCTTAGCTTCCCGAAGAGCTGGGAGCAAGATGCTTTGGGTCCACTCTCCGTCTTTGGAAACAAGGCAGCCCTTTGGGCCTGGCAGCTCTAGGGCAATGGAGCACACCCAGAGCAGAAGTTCTACTTCAGCCAGATCAGGCCTGCCAGGAAACTGCGTTTCACAGGCCTTGGTAAGAGATGTTCCCGGTAGGCTGTAAGAGCACTGGGCAGAGCCAGTTGTTTCTTACCTTCCTGAAAAGCTGGAAGCAAGATGCTTGGGACCCCTCTGCCCGCTTGGGAACAAGGCAGCCTTTTGGGTCGGGAAGCTCTAGGCCAATGGAGCACACGCAGAGCAGGAGTTCTACTTCAGCCTGATCAGGCCTGCAAAGAATCAGCGTTTGACAGGCCTTGGTAAGAGATGTTCCCGGTAGGTGTAAGAGCACTGGGCAGAGCCAGTTGTTTCTTAGCTTCGCAAAGACCGGGAAGCAAGATGCTTTGGGCCTCTCTGCCCCTTGGAAACAGGGCAGCACTTTGGGCCTGGCAGCTCTAGGGCAATGGAGCACACCCAGAGCCGGAGTTCTACTTCAGCCAGATGAGGCCTGCCAAGAAACTGCGTTTCACAGGCCTTTCAAAGACATGTTCCCGGTAGGCTGTAAGAGCACGGGGCAGAGCGAGTTGGTTCTTAGCTTCCCAGAGAGCTGGAAGCAAGATGCTTTGGGGCCTCTCTGCCCCTTTGGAAACAAGGCAGCACCTTGGGCCTGGCAGCTCTAGGGCAATGGAGCACACCCAGAGCAGAAGTTCTACTTCAGCCAAATCAGGCCTGCCAGGAAACGGCGTTTCACAGGCCTTGGTAAGAGATGTTCCCGGTAGGCTGTAAGAGCACTGGGCAACGCCAGATGTTTCTTAGCTTCCCGAAGAGCTGGAAGCAAGAAGCTTTGGTGCCACTCTCTCACTTTGGACTCAAGGCAGCCCTTTGGGGCAGGTAGCTCTAGGCCAGTGGAGCACACCCAGAGCAGAAGTTCTACTTGGGCCAGTTCAGGCCACCAACAAACTGCGTTTCACAGGCCTTGGTAAGAGATGTTCCCGGTAGGCTGTAAGAGCACTGGGCAACGCCAGATGTTTCTTAGCTTCCCGAAGAGCTGGAAGCAAGATGCTTTGGGGCCTCTCATCCCCTTTGCAAACAAGGTGGCCCTATGGGCCAGGCAGCTCTAGGCCAATGGAGCACACCCAGAGCAGAAGTTCTACTTCGGCCAGTTCAGGCCACCAACAAACTGCGTTTCACAGGCCTTGGTAAGAGATGTTTCCGGTAGGCTGTAAGAGCACTGGGCAACGCCAGATGTTTCTTAGCTTCCCGAAGAGCTGGAAGCAAGATGCTTTGGGGCCTCTCATCCCCTTTGCAAACAAAGCCGACCTTTGGGCCAGGCAGCTCTAGGCCAATGGAGCACACCCAGAGCAGAAGTTCTACCTCAGCCAGATAAGGCCTGCCAAGAAACTGCGTTTCAAAGGCTTTGGTAAGAGATGTTCCCAGTACTCTGTTAGAGCACTGGGCAGAGCCATTTGTTTCTTAGCTTCCCAAAGAGCTGGAAGCAAGATGCTTTGGGGGCTCCCTGCCCCTTTGCCAACAAGGGCGACCTTTGGGCCTTTCAGCTCTAGGCCAATGGAGCACACCCAGAGCAGAAGTCCTACTTCAGCCAGATCAGGCCTGCCAAGGAACTGCGTTTCAGAGGCCTTTGTATGTGACGTTCCCGGTAGGCTGTGAGAGCACGGTGCAGAGCCAGTTGTTTCCTTGTTTCCCAAACAGCTGGAAGCAAGACGCTTTGGGGCCTCTCTGCCCCTTTGGAAACAAGGCAGCACGTTGGGTCTGGCAGCTCTAGGGCAATGGAGCACAACCAGAGCCGAAGTTCTACTTCTTCCAGATCAGGCCTGCCTAGACAGTGCGTTTCACAGGCCTTGATAAGAGATGTTCTCTTAGGCTATAAGAGCACTGGGCACAGCCAGTTGTTTCTTAGCTTCCCAAGAGGTGGAAGCAAGATGCTTTGGGGCCTCTCTCCCCCTTTGGAAACAAGGCAGCCCTTTGGGCCTTTCAGCTCTAGGGCAATGGAGCACACCCAGAGCAGAAGTTCTACCTCAGCCAGATCAGGCCTGCCAAGAAACTGCTTTTCACAGGCCTTCGTAAGAGGTGTTCCCGGAAGGCTGTAAGAGTACCTGGCAGAGCGAGTTGTTTCTTAGCTTCAAAAACAGCTGGAAGCAACATGATTTGGGGCCTCTCTCCCCCTTTGGAAACAAAGCAGCCTTTGTGCCTGGCAGCTCTAGGCCAAAGTAGCACACCCAGAGCACAAGTTCTACCTCAGCCAGATAAGGCCTGTCAAGAAGCTGCGTTTCACAGGCCTTTGTATGTGACGTTCCCGGTTGGCTTTGAGAGCACTGTGCAGAGCCAGTTGTTTTAGCTTCCCAGAGAGCAGGAAGCAAGATGCTTTGGGGCCTCTCTCACACTTTGGAAATAAAGGCAGCCCTTTGGGCCTGGCAGCCCTAGGCCAATGGAGTACACCCAGAGCAGAAGTTCTACCTCAGCCAGATCAGGCCTTCCAAGAAACTGCGTCTCACAGGCCTTTCTCTGTCACGTTGCCGGTAGGCTGTGAGAGCACTGTGCAGAGCCAGTTGTTTCTTAGCTTCCCAAAGATTTGGAAGCAAGATGCTTTGGGGACTCTCAGCCCCTTTGGAAACAAGGCGGCCCTTTGGGCCTGGCAGCTCTAGGCCAAAGTAGCACGCCCAGAGCAGGAGTTCTACTTCAGCCAGATCAGGCCTGCCAAGAAACTGCGTTTCACAGGCCTTGGTAAGAGATGTTCCCGGTAGGCTGTGAGAGCACTGTGGAGAGCCAGTTGCTTTAGCTTCCCACAGAGCTGGAAGCAAGATGCTTTGGGGCCTCTCTCTCCCTTTGGACACAAGGCAGCCGTTTGGGCCTGGCAGCTCTAGGCCAATGGAGCACACCCACAGCAGAAGTTCTACTTCAGGCAGATCAGTCCTGCCCAGAAACTGCGTTTCACAGCCCTTGGTAAGAGATGTTCACGGTAGGCTGTGAGAGCACTGGGCAGAACCAGTTGTTTTTTAGCTTCCCAAAGTGCTGGAGGCAAGATGCTTTGGGGCCTCTCTCACCCTTTGGAAACAAGGCAGCCCTTAGGTCCTGGTAGCTCTAGGCCTATGTAGCACAACCAGAACAGAAGTTCTACTTCAGCCAGGTCAGGCCTGCCAAGAAACTGCGTTTCACAGGCCTTTCAAAGAGATGTTCTCTTAGGCTGTAAGAGCACTGGGCAGAGCCAGCTGTTTCTTAGCTTCCCGAAGAGCTGGGAGCAAGATGCTTTGGGTCCACTCTCCGTCTTTGGAAACAAGGCAGCCCTTTGGGCCTGGCAGCTCTAGGGCAATGGAGCACACCCAGAGCAGAAGTTCTACTTCAGCCAGATCAGGCCTGCCAGGAAACTGCGTTTCACAGGCCTTGGTAAGAGATGTTCCCGGTAGGCTGTAAGAGCACTGGGCAGAGCCAGTTGTTTCTTACCTTCCTGAAAAGCTGGAAGCAAGATGCTTGGGACCCCTCTGCCCGCTTGGGAACAAGGCAGCCTTTTGGGTCGGGAAGCTCTAGGCCAATGGAGCACACGCAGAGCAGGAGTTCTACTTCAGCCTGATCAGGCCTGCAAAGAATCAGCGTTTGACAGGCCTTGGTAAGAGATGTTCCCGGTAGGTGTAAGAGCACTGGGCAGAGCCAGTTGTTTCTTAGCTTCGCAAAGACCGGGAAGCAAGATGCTTTGGGCCTCTCTGCCCCTTGGAAACAGGGCAGCACTTTGGGCCTGGCAGCTCTAGGGCAATGGAGCACACCCAGAGCCGGAGTTCTACTTCAGCCAGATGAGGCCTGCCAAGAAACTGCGTTTCACAGGCCTTTCAAAGACATGTTCCCGGTAGGCTGTAAGAGCACGGGGCAGAGCGAGTTGGTTCTTAGCTTCCCAGAGAGCTGGAAGCAAGATGCTTTGGGGCCTCTCTGCCCCTTTGGAAACAAGGCAGCACCTTGGGCCTGGCAGCTCTAGGGCAATGGAGCACACCCAGAGCAGAAGTTCTACTTCAGCCAAATCAGGCCTGCCAGGAAACGGCGTTTCACAGGCCTTGGTAAGAGATGTTCCCGGTAGGCTGTAAGAGCACTGGGCAACGCCAGATGTTTCTTAGCTTCCCGAAGAGCTGGAAGCAAGAAGCTTTGGTGCCACTCTCTCACTTTGGACTCAAGGCAGCCCTTTGGGGCAGGTAGCTCTAGGCCAGTGGAGCACACCCAGAGCAGAAGTTCTACTTGGGCCAGTTCAGGCCACCAACAAACTGCGTTTCACAGGCCTTGGTAAGAGATGTTCCCGGTAGGCTGTAAGAGCACTGGGCAACGCCAGATGTTTCTTAGCTTCCCGAAGAGCTGGAAGCAAGATGCTTTGGGGCCTCTCATCCCCTTTGCAAACAAGGTGGCCCTATGGGCCAGGCAGCTCTAGGCCAATGGAGCACACCCAGAGCAGAAGTTCTACTTCGGCCAGTTCAGGCCACCAACAAACTGCGTTTCACAGGCCTTGGTAAGAGATGTTTCCGGTAGGCTGTAAGAGCACTGGGCAACGCCAGATGTTTCTTAGCTTCCCGAAGAGCTGGAAGCAAGATGCTTTGGGGCCTCTCATCCCCTTTGCAAACAAAGCCGACCTTTGGGCCAGGCAGCTCTAGGCCAATGGAGCACACCCAGAGCAGAAGTTCTACCTCAGCCAGATAAGGCCTGCCAAGAAACTGCGTTTCAAAGGCTTTGGTAAGAGATGTTCCCAGTACTCTGTTAGAGCACTGGGCAGAGCCATTTGTTTCTTAGCTTCCCAAAGAGCTGGAAGCAAGATGCTTTGGGGGCTCCCTGCCCCTTTGCCAACAAGGGCGACCTTTGGGCCTTTCAGCTCTAGGCCAATGGAGCACACCCAGAGCAGAAGTCCTACTTCAGCCAGATCAGGCCTGCCAAGGAACTGCGTTTCAGAGGCCTTTGTATGTGACGTTCCCGGTAGGCTGTGAGAGCACGGTGCAGAGCCAGTTGTTTCCTTGTTTCCCAAACAGCTGGAAGCAAGACGCTTTGGGGCCTCTCTGCCCCTTTGGAAACAAGGCAGCACGTTGGGTCTGGCAGCTCTAGGGCAATGGAGCACAACCAGAGCCGAAGTTCTACTTCTTCCAGATCAGGCCTGCCTAGACAGTGCGTTTTCCAGGCCTTGATAAGAGATGTTCTCTTAGGCTATAAGAGCACTGGGCACAGCCAGTTGTTTCTTAGCTTCCCAAGAGGTGGAAGCAAGATGCTTTGGGGCCTCTCTCCCCCTTTGGAAACAAGGCAGCCCTTTGGGCCTTTCAGCTCTAGGGCAATGGAGCACACCCAGAGCAGAAGTTCTACCTCAGCCAGATCAGGCCTGCCAAGAAACTGCTTTTCACAGGCCTTCGTAAGAGGTGTTCCCGGAAGGCTGTAAGAGTACCTGGCAGAGCGAGTTGTTTCTTAGCTTCAAAAACAGCTGGAAGCAACATGATTTGGGGCCTCTCTCCCCCTTTGGAAACAAAGCAGCCTTTGTGCCTGGCAGCTCTAGGCCAAAGTAGCACACCCAGAGCACAAGTTCTACCTCAGCCAGATAAGGCCTGTCAAGAAGCTGCGTTTCACAGGCCTTTGTATGTGACGTTCCCGGTTGGCTTTGAGAGCACTGTGCAGAGCCAGTTGTTTTAGCTTCCCAGAGAGCAGGAAGCAAGATGCTTTGGGGCCTCTCTCACACTTTGGAAATAAAGGCAGCCCTTTGGGCCTGGCAGCCCTAGGCCAATGGAGTACACCCAGAGCAGAAGTTCTACCTCAGCCAGATCAGGCCTTCCAAGAAACTGCGTCTCACAGGCCTTTCTCTGTCACGTTGCCGGTAGGCTGTGAGAGCACTGTGCAGAGCCAGTTGTTTCTTAGCTTCCCAAAGATTTGGAAGCAAGATGCTTTGGGGACTCTCAGCCCCTTTGGAAACAAGGCGGCCCTTTGGGCCTGGCAGCTCTAGGCCAAAGTAGCACGCCCAGAGCAGGAGTTCTACTTCAGCCAGATCAGGCCTGCCAAGAAACTGCGTTTCACAGGCCTTGGTAAGAGATGTTCCCGGTAGGCTGTGAGAGCACTGTGGAGAGCCAGTTGCTTTAGCTTCCCACAGAGCTGGAAGCAAGATGCCTTGGGGCCTCTCTCTCCCTTTGGACACAAGGCAGCCGTTTGGGCCTGGCAGCTCTAGGCCAATGGAGCACACCCACAGCAGAAGTTCTACTTCAGGCAGATCAGTCCTGCCCAGAAACTGCGTTTCACAGCCCTTGGTAAGAGATGTTCACGGTAGGCTGTGAGAGCACTGGGCAGAACCAGTTGTTTTTTAGCTTCCCAAAGTGCTGGAGGCAAGATGCTTTGGGGCCTCTCTCACCCTTTGGAAACAAGGCAGCCCTTAGGTCCTGGTAGCTCTAGGCCTATGTAGCACAACCAGAACAGAAGTTCTACTTCAGCCAGGTCAGGCCTGCCAAGAAACTGCGTTTCACAGGCCTTTCAAAGAGATGTTCTCTTAGGCTGTAAGAGCACTGGGCAGAGCCAGCTGTTTCTTAGCTTCCCAAAGAGCTGGGAGCAAGATGCTTTGGGTCCACTCTCCGTCTTTGGAAACAAGGCAGCCCTTTGGGCCTGGCAGCTCTAGGGCAATGGAGCACACCCAGAGCAGAAGTTCTACTTCAGCCAGATCAGGCCTGCCAGGAAACTGCGTTTCACAGGCCTTGGTAAGAGATGTTCCCGGTAGGCTGTAAGAGCACTGGGCAGAGCCAGTTGTTTCTTACCTTCCTGAAAAGCTGGAAGCAAGATGCTTGGGACCCCTCTGCCCGCTTGGGAACAAGGCAGCCTTTTGGGTCGGGAAGCTCTAGGCCAATGGAGCACACGCAGAGCAGGAGTTCTACTTCAGCCTGATCAGGCCTGCAAAGAAACAGCGTTTGACAGGCCTTGGTAAGAGATGTTCCCGGTAGGTGTAAGAGCACTGGGCAGAGCCAGTTGTTTCTTAGCTTCGCAAAGACCGGGAAGCAAGATGCTTTGGGCCTCTCTGCCCCTTGGAAACAGGGCAGCACTTTGGGCCTGGCAGCTCTAGGGCAATGGAGCACACCCAGAGCCGGAGTTCTACTTCAGCCAGATGAGGCCTGCCAAGAAACTGCGTTTCACAGGCCTTTCAAAGACATGTTCCCGGTAGGCTGTAAGAGCACGGGGCAGAGCGAGTTGGTTCTTAGCTTCCCAGAGAGCTGGAAGCAAGATGCTTTGGGGCCTCTCTGCCCCTTTGGAAACAAGGCAGCACCTTGGGCCTGGCAGCTCTAGGGCAATGGAGCACACCCAGAGCAGAAGTTCTACTTCAGCCAAATCAGGCCTGCCAGGAAACGGCGTTTCACAGGCCTTGGTAAGAGATGTTCCCGGTAGGCTGTAAGAGCACTGGGCAACGCCAGATGTTTCTTAGCTTCCCGAAGAGCTGGAAGCAAGAAGCTTTGGTGCCACTCTCTCACTTTGGACTCAAGGCAGCCCTTTGGGGCAGGTAGCTCTAGCCCAGTGGAGCACACCCAGAGCAGAAGTTCTACTTGGGCCAGTTCAGGCCACCAACAAACTGCGTTTCACAGGCCTTGGTAAGAGATGTTCCCGGTAGGCTGTAAGAGCACTGGGCAACGCCAGATGTTTCTTAGCTTCCCGAAGAGCTGGAAGAAGATGCTTTGGGGCCTCTCATCCCCTTTGCAAACAAGGCCGACCTTTGGGCCAGGCAGCTCTAGGCCAATGGAGCACACCCAGAGCAGAAGTTCTACCTCAGCCAGATAAGGCCTGCCAAGAAACTGCGTTTCAAAGGCTTTGGTAAGAGATGTTCCCGGTACTCTGTTAGAGCACTGGGCAGAGCCATTTGTTTCTTAGCTTCCCAAAGAGCTGGAAGCAAGATGCTTTGGGGGCTCCCTGCCCCTTTGCCAACAAGGGCGACCTTTGGGCCTTTCAGCTCTAGGCCAATGGAGCACACCCAGAGCAGAAGTCCTACTTCAGCCAGATCAGGCCTGCCAAGGAACTGCGTTTCAGAGGCCTTTGTATGTGACGTTCCCGGTAGGCTGTGAGAGCACGGTGCAGAGCCAGTTGTTTCCTTGTTTCCCAAACAGCTGGAAGCAAGACGCTTTGGGGCCTCTCTGCCCCTTTGGAAACAAGGCAGCACGTTGGGTCTGGCAGCTCTAGGGCAATGGAGCACAACCAGAGCCGAAGTTCTACTTCTTCCAGATCAGGCCTGCCTAGACAGTGCGTTTCACAGGCCTTGATAAGAGATGTTCTCTTAGGCTATAAGAGCACTGGGCACAGCCAGTTGTTTCTTAGCTTCCCAAGAGGTGGAAGCAAGATGCTTTGGGGCCTCTCTCCCCCTTTGGAAACAAGGCAGCCCTTTGGGCCTTTCAGCTCTAGGGCAATGGAGCACACCCAGAGCAGAAGTTCTACCTCAGCCAGATCAGGCCTGCCAAGAAACTGCTTTTCACAGGCCTTCGTAAGAGGTGTTCCCGGAAGGCTGTAAGAGTACCTGGCAGAGCGAGTTGTTTCTTAGCTTCAAAAACAGCTGGAAGCAACATGATTTGGGGCCTCTCTCCCCCTTTGGAAACAAAGCAGCCTTTGTGCCTGGCAGCTCTAGGCCAAAGTAGCACACCCAGAGCACAAGTTCTACCTCAGCCAGATAAGGCCTGTCAAGAAGCTGCGTTTCACAGGCCTTTGTATGTGACGTTCCCGGTTGGCTTTGAGAGCACTGTGCAGAGCCAGTTGTTTTAGCTTCCCAGAGAGCAGGAAGCAAGATGCTTTGGGGCCTCTCTCACACTTTGGAAATAAAGGCAGCCCTTTGGGCCTGGCAGCCCTAGGCCAATGGAGTACACCCAGAGCAGAAGTTCTACCTCAGCCAGATCAGGCCTTCCAAGAAACTGCGTCTCACAGGCCTTTCTCTGTCACATTGCCGGTAGGCTGTGAGAGCACTGTGCAGAGCCAGTTGTTTCTTAGCTTCCCAAAGATTTGGAAGCAAGATGCTTTGGGGACTCTCAGCCCCTTTGGAAACAAGGCGGCCCTTTGGGCCTGGCAGCTCTAGGCCAAAGTAGCACGCCCAGAGCAGGAGTTCTACTTCAGCCAGATCAGGCCTGCCAAGAAACTGCGTTTCACAGGCCTTGGTAAGAGATGTTCCCGGTAGGCTGTGAGAGCACTGTGGAGAGCCAGTTGCTTTAGCTTCCCACAGAGCTGGAAGCAAGATGCTTTGGGGCCTCTCTCTCCCTTTGGACACAAGGCAGCCGTTTGGGCCTGGCAGCTCTAGGCCAATGGAGCACACCCACAGCAGAAGTTCTACTTCAGGCAGATCAGTCCTGCCCAGAAACTGCGTTTCACAGCCCTTGGTAAGAGATGTTCACGGTAGGCTGTGAGAGCACTGGGCAGAACCAGTTGTTTTTTAGCTTCCCAAAGTGCTGGAGGCAAGATGCTTTGGGGCCTCTCTCACCCTTTGGAAACAAGGCAGCCCTTAGGTCCTGGTAGCTCTAGGCCTATGTAGCACAACCAGAACAGAAGTTCTACTTCAGCCAGGTCAGGCCTGCCAAGAAACTGCGTTTCACAGGCCTTTCAAAGAGATGTTCTCTTAGGCTGTAAGAGCACTGGGCAGAGCCAGCTGTTTCTTAGCTTCCCGAAGAGCTGGGAGCAAGATGCTTTGGGTCCACTCTCCGTCTTTGGAAACAAGGCAGCCCTTTGGGCCTGGCAGCTCTAGGGCAATGGAGCACACCCAGAGCAGAAGTTCTACTTCAGCCAGATCAGGCCTGCCAGGAAACTGCGTTTCACAGGCCTTGGTAAGAGATGTTCCCGGTAGGCTGTAAGAGCACTGGGCAGAGCCAGTTGTTTCTTACCTTCCTGAAAAGCTGGAAGCAAGATGCTTGGGACCCCTCTGCCCGCTTGGGAACAAGGCAGCCTTTTGGGTCGGGAAGCTCTAGGCCAATGGAGCACACGCAGAGCAGGAGTTCTACTTCAGCCTGATCAGGCCTGCAAAGAATCAGCGTTTGACAGGCCTTGGTAAGAGATGTTCCCGGTAGGTGTAAGAGCACTGGGCAGAGCCAGTTGTTTCTTAGCTTCGCAAAGACCGGGAAGCAAGATGCTTTGGGCCTCTCTGCCCCTTGGAAACAGGGCAGCACTTTGGGCCTGGCAGCTCTAGGGCAATGGAGCACACCCAGAGCCGGAGTTCTACTTCAGCCAGATGAGGCCTGCCAAGAAACTGCGTTTCACAGGCCTTTCAAAGACATGTTCCCGGTAGGCTGTAAGAGCACGGGGCAGAGCGAGTTGGTTCTTAGCTTCCCAGAGAGCTGGAAGCAAGATGCTTTGGGGCCTCTCTGCCCCTTTGGAAACAAGGCAGCACCTTGGGCCTGGCAGCTCTAGGGCAATGGAGCACACCCAGAGCAGAAGTTCTACTTCAGCCAAATCAGGCCTGCCAGGAAACGGCGTTTCACAGGCCTTGGTAAGAGATGTTCCCGGTAGGCTGTAAGAGCACTGGGCAACGCCAGATGTTTCTTAGCTTCCCGAAGAGCTGGAAGCAAGAAGCTTTGGTGCCACTCTCTCACTTTGGACTCAAGGCAGCCCTTTGGGGCAGGTAGCTCTAGGCCAGTGGAGCACACCCAGAGCAGAAGTTCTACTTGGGCCAGTTCAGGCCACCAACAAACTGCGTTTCACAGGCCTTGGTAAGAGATGTTCCCGGTAGGCTGTAAGAGCACTGGGCAACGCCAGATGTTTCTTAGCTTCCCGAAGAGCTGGAAGCAAGATGCTTTGGGGCCTC
The DNA here is from genome assembly GCF_041296235.1 of Equus asinus. NCBI lineage: Eukaryota > Metazoa > Chordata > Mammalia > Perissodactyla > Equidae > Equus > Equus asinus. The sequence goes on from NW_027225523.1 coordinate 4,989,060, forward strand.
TCATCCCCTTTGCAAACAAGGTGGCCCTATGGGCCAGGCAGCTCTAGGCCAATGGAGCACACCCAGAGCAGAAGTTCTACTTCGGCCAGTTCAGGCCACCAACAAACTGCGTTTCACAGGCCTTGGTAAGAGATGTTTCCGGTAGGCTGTAAGAGCACTGGGCAACGCCAGATGTTTCTTAGCTTCCCGAAGAGCTGGAAGCAAGATGCTTTGGGGCCTCTCATCCCCTTTGCAAACAAAGCCGACCTTTGGGCCAGGCAGCTCTAGGCCAATGGAGCACACCCAGAGCAGAAGTTCTACCTCAGCCAGATAAGGCCTGCCAAGAAACTGCGTTTCAAAGGCTTTGGTAAGAGATGTTCCCAGTACTCTGTTAGAGCACTGGGCAGAGCCATTTGTTTCTTAGCTTCCCAAAGAGCTGGAAGCAAGATGCTTTGGGGGCTCCCTGCCCCTTTGCCAACAAGGGCGACCTTTGGGCCTTTCAGCTCTAGGCCAATGGAGCACACCCAGAGCAGAAGTCCTACTTCAGCCAGATCAGGCCTGCCAAGGAACTGCGTTTCAGAGGCCTTTGTATGTGACGTTCCCGGTAGGCTGTGAGAGCACGGTGCAGAGCCAGTTGTTTCCTTGTTTCCCAAACAGCTGGAAGCAAGACGCTTTGGGGCCTCTCTGCCCCTTTGGAAACAAGGCAGCACGTTGGGTCTGGCAGCTCTAGGGCAATGGAGCACAACCAGAGCCGAAGTTCTACTTCTTCCAGATCAGGCCTGCCTAGACAGTGCGTTTTCCAGGCCTTGATAAGAGATGTTCTCTTAGGCTATAAGAGCACTGGGCACAGCCAGTTGTTTCTTAGCTTCCCAAGAGGTGGAAGCAAGATGCTTTGGGGCCTCTCTCCCCCTTTGGAAACAAGGCAGCCCTTTGGGCCTTTCAGCTCGAGGGCAATGGAGCACACCCAGAGCAGAAGTTCTACCTCAGCCAGATCAGGCCTGCCAAGAAACTGCTTTTCACAGGCCTTCGTAAGAGGTGTTCCCGGAAGGCTGTAAGAGTACCTGGCAGAGCGAGTTGTTTCTTAGCTTCAAAAACAGCTGGAAGCAACATGATTTGGGGCCTCTCTCCCCCTTTGGAAACAAAGCAGCCTTTGTGCCTGGCAGCTCTAGGCCAAAGTAGCACACCCAGAGCACAAGTTCTACCTCAGCCAGATAAGGCCTGTCAAGAAGCTGCGTTTCACAGGCCTTTGTATGTGACGTTCCCGGTTGGCTTTGAGAGCACTGTGCAGAGCCAGTTGTTTTAGCTTCCCAGAGAGCAGGAAGCAAGATGCTTTGGGGCCTCTCTCACACTTTGGAAATAAAGGCAGCCCTTTGGGCCTGGCAGCCCTAGGCCAATGGAGTACACCCAGAGCAGAAGTTCTACCTCAGCCAGATCAGGCCTTCCAAGAAACTGCGTCTCACAGGCCTTTCTCTGTCACGTTGCCGGTAGGCTGTGAGAGCACTGTGCAGAGCCAGTTGTTTCTTAGCTTCCCAAAGATTTGGAAGCAAGATGCTTTGGGGACTCTCAGCCCCTTTGGAAACAAGGCGGCCCTTTGGGCCTGGCAGCTCTAGGCCAAAGTAGCACGCCCAGAGCAGGAGTTCTACTTCAGCCAGATCAGGCCTGCCAAGAAACTGCGTTTCACAGGCCTTGGTAAGAGATGTTCCCGGTAGGCTGTGAGAGCACTGTGGAGAGCCAGTTGCTTTAGCTTCCCACAGAGCTGGAAGCAAGATGCCTTGGGGCCTCTCTCTCCCTTTGGACACAAGGCAGCCGTTTGGGCCTGGCAGCTCTAGGCCAATGGAGCACACCCACAGCAGAAGTTCTACTTCAGGCAGATCAGTCCTGCCCAGAAACTGCGTTTCACAGCCCTTGGTAAGAGATGTTCACGGTAGGCTGTGAGAGCACTGGGCAGAACCAGTTGTTTTTTAGCTTCCCAAAGTGCTGGAGGCAAGATGCTTTGGGGCCTCTCTCACCCTTTGGAAACAAGGCAGCCCTTAGGTCCTGGTAGCTCTAGGCCTATGTAGCACAACCAGAACAGAAGTTCTACTTCAGCCAGGTCAGGCCTGCCAAGAAACTGCGTTTCACAGGCCTTTCAAAGAGATGTTCTCTTAGGCTGTAAGAGCACTGGGCAGAGCCAGCTGTTTCTTAGCTTCCCAAAGAGCTGGGAGCAAGATGCTTTGGGTCCACTCTCCGTCTTTGGAAACAAGGCAGCCCTTTGGGCCTGGCAGCTCTAGGGCAATGGAGCACACCCAGAGCAGAAGTTCTACTTCAGCCAGATCAGGCCTGCCAGGAAACTGCGTTTCACAGGCCTTGGTAAGAGATGTTCCCGGTAGGCTGTAAGAGCACTGGGCAGAGCCAGTTGTTTCTTACCTTCCTGAAAAGCTGGAAGCAAGATGCTTGGGACCCCTCTGCCCGCTTGGGAACAAGGCAGCCTTTTGGGTCGGGAAGCTCTAGGCCAATGGAGCACACGCAGAGCAGGAGTTCTACTTCAGCCTGATCAGGCCTGCAAAGAAACAGCGTTTGACAGGCCTTGGTAAGAGATGTTCCCGGTAGGTGTAAGAGCACTGGGCAGAGCCAGTTGTTTCTTAGCTTCGCAAAGACCGGGAAGCAAGATGCTTTGGGCCTCTCTGCCCCTTGGAAACAGGGCAGCACTTTGGGCCTGGCAGCTCTAGGGCAATGGAGCACACCCAGAGCCGGAGTTCTACTTCAGCCAGATGAGGCCTGCCAAGAAACTGCGTTTCACAGGCCTTTCAAAGACATGTTCCCGGTAGGCTGTAAGAGAACGGGGCAGAGCGAGTTGGTTCTTAGCTTCCCAGAGAGCTGGAAGCAAGATGCTTTGGGGCCTCTCTGCCCCTTTGGAAACAAGGCAGCACCTTGGGCCTGGCAGCTCTAGGGCAATGGAGCACACCCAGAGCAGAAGTTCTACTTCAGCCAAATCAGGCCTGCCAGGAAACGGCGTTTCACAGGCCTTGGTAAGAGATGTTCCCGGTAGGCTGTAAGAGCACTGGGCAACGCCAGATGTTTCTTAGCTTCCCGAAGAGCTGGAAGCAAGAAGCTTTGGTGCCACTCTCTCACTTTGGACTCAAGGCAGCCCTTTGGGGCAGGTAGCTCTAGCCCAGTGGAGCACACCCAGAGCAGAAGTTCTACTTGGGCCAGTTCAGGCCACCAACAAACTGCGTTTCACAGGCCTTGGTAAGAGATGTTCCCGGTAGGCTGTAAGAGCACTGGGCAACGCCAGATGTTTCTTAGCTTCCCGAAGAGCTGGAAGCAAGATGCTTTGGGGCCTCTCATCCCCTTTGCAAACAAGGCGGCCCTATGGGCCAGGCAGCTCTAGGCCAATGGAGCACACCCAGAGCAGAAGTTCTACTTCGGCCAGTTCAGGCCACCAACAAACTGCGTTTCACAGGCCTTGGTAAGAGATGTTCCCGGTAGGCTGTAAGAGCACTGGGCAACGCCAGATGTTTCTTAGCTTCCCGAAGAGCTGGAAGCAAGATGCTTTGGGGCCTCTCATCCCCTTTGCAAACAAGGCCGACCTTTGGGCCAGGCAGCTCTAGGCCAATGGAGCACACCCAGAGCAGAAGTTCTACCTCAGCCAGATAAGGCCTGCCAAGAAACTGCGTTTCAAAGGCTTTGGTAAGAGATGTTCCCGGTACTCTGTTAGAGCACTGGGCAGAGCCATTTGTTTCTTAGCTTCCCAAAGAGCTGGAAGCAAGATGCTTTGGGGGCTCCCTGCCCCTTTGCCAACAAGGGCGACCTTTGGGCCTTTCAGCTCTAGGCCAATGGAGCACACCCAGAGCAGAAGTCCTACTTCAGCCAGATCAGGCCTGCCAAGGAACTGCGTTTCAGAGGCCTTTGTATGTGACGTTCCCGGTAGGCTGTGAGAGCACGGTGCAGAGCCAGTTGTTTCCTTGTTTCCCAAACAGCTGGAAGCAAGACGCTTTGGGGCCTCTCTGCCCCTTTGGAAACAAGGCAGCACGTTGGGTCTGGCAGCTCTAGGGCAATGGAGCACAACCAGAGCCGAAGTTCTACTTCTTCCAGATCAGGCCTGCCTAGACAGTGCGTTTCACAGGCCTTGATAAGAGATGTTCTCTTAGGCTATAAGAGCACTGGGCACAGCCAGTTGTTTCTTAGCTTCCCAAGAGGTGGAAGCAAGATGCTTTGGGGCCTCTCTCCCCCTTTGGAAACAAGGCAGCCCTTTGGGCCTTTCAGCTCTAGGGCAATGGAGCACACCCAGAGCAGAAGTTCTACCTCAGCCAGATCAGGCCTGCCAAGAAACTGCTTTTCACAGGCCTTCGTAAGAGGTGTTCCCGGAAGGCTGTAAGAGTACCTGGCAGAGCGAGTTGTTTCTTAGCTTCAAAAACAGCTGGAAGCAACATGATTTGGGGCCTCTCTCCCCCTTTGGAAACAAAGCAGCCTTTGTGCCTGGCAGCTCTAGGCCAAAGTAGCACACCCAGAGCACAAGTTCTACCTCAGCCAGATAAGGCCTGTCAAGAAGCTGCGTTTCACAGGCCTTTGTATGTGACGTTCCCGGTTGGCTTTGAGAGCACTGTGCAGAGCCAGTTGTTTTAGCTTCCCAGAGAGCAGGAAGCAAGATGCTTTGGGGCCTCTCTCACACTTTGGAAATAAAGGCAGCCCTTTGGGCCTGGCAGCTCTAGGGCAATGGAGCACACCCAGAGCAGAAGTTCTACTTCAGCCAGATCAGGCCTGCCAGGAAACTGCGTTTCACAGGCCTTGGTAAGAGATGTTCCCGGTAGGCTGTAAGAGCACTGGGCAACGCCAGATGTTTCTTAGCTTCCCTAAGAGCTGGAAGCAAGATGCTTTGGGGCCTCTCATCCCCTTTGCAAACAAGGCCGACCTTTGGGCCAGGCAGCTCTAGGCCAATGGAGCACACCCAGAGCAGAAGTTCTACCTCAGCCAGATAAGGCCTGCCAAGAAACTGCGTTTCAAAGGCTTTGGTAAGAGATGTTCCCGGTACTCTGTTAGAGCACTGGGCAGAGCCATTTGTTTCTTAGCTTCCCAAAGAGCTGGAAGCAAGATGCTTTGGGGGCTCCCTGCCCCTTTGCCAACAAGGGCGACCTTTGGGCCTTTCAGCTCTAGGCCAATGGAGCACACCCAGAGCAGAAGTCCTACTTCAGCCAGATCAGGCCTGCCAAGGAACTGCGTTTCAGAGGCCTTTGTATGTGACGTTCCCGGTAGGCTGTGAGAGCACGGTGCAGAGCCAGTTGTTTCCTTGTTTCCCAAACAGCTGGAAGCAAGACGCTTTGGGGCCTCTCTGCCCCTTTGGAAACAAGGCAGCACGTTGGGTCTGGCAGCTCTAGGGCAATGGAGCACAACCAGAGCCGAAGTTCTACTTCTTCCAGATCAGGCCTGCCTAGACAGTGCGTTTCACAGGCCTTGATAAGAGATGTTCTCTTAGGCTATAAGAGCACTGGGCACAGCCAGTTGTTTCTTAGCTTCCCAAGAGGTGGAAGCAAGATGCTTTGGGGCCTCTCTCCCCCTTTGGAAACAAGGCAGCCCTTTGGGCCTTTCAGCTCTAGGGCAATGGAGCACACCCAGAGCAGAAGTTCTACCTCAGCCAGATCAGGCCTGCCAAGAAACTGCTTTTCACAGGCCTTCGTAAGAGGTGTTCCCGGAAGGCTGTAAGAGTACCTGGCAGAGCGAGTTGTTTCTTAGCTTCAAAAACAGCTGGAAGCAACATGATTTGGGGCCTCTCTCCCCCTTTGGAAACAAAGCAGCCTTTGTGCCTGGCAGCTCTAGGCCAAAGTAGCACACCCAGAGCACAAGTTCTACCTCAGCCAGATAAGGCCTGTCAAGAAGCTGCGTTTCACAGGCCTTTGTATGTGACGTTCCCGGTTGGCTTTGAGAGCACTGTGCAGAGCCAGTTGTTTTAGCTTCCCAGAGAGCAGGAAGCAAGATGCTTTGGGGCCTCTCTCACACTTTGGAAATAAAGGCAGCCCTTTGGGCCTGGCAGCCCTAGGCCAATGGAGTACACCCAGAGCAGAAGTTCTACCTCAGCCAGATCAGGCCTTCCAAGAAACTGCGTCTCACAGGCCTTTCTCTGTCACGTTGCCGGTAGGCTGTGAGAGCACTGTGCAGAGCCAGTTGTTTCTTAGCTTCCCAAAGATTTGGAAGCAAGATGCTTTGGGGACTCTCAGCCCCTTTGGAAACAAGGCGGCCCTTTGGGCCTGGCAGCTCTAGGCCAAAGTAGCACGCCCAGAGCAGGAGTTCTACTTCAGCCAGATCAGGCCTGCCAAGAAACTGCGTTTCACAGGCCTTGGTAAGAGATGTTCCCGGTAGGCTGTGAGAGCACTGTGGAGAGCCAGTTGCTTTAGCTTCCCACAGAGCTGGAAGCAAGATGCTTTGGGGCCTCTCTCTCCCTTTGGACACAAGGCAGCCGTTTGGGCCTGGCAGCTCTAGGCCAATGGAGCACACCCACAGCAGAAGTTCTACTTCAGGCAGATCAGTCCTGCCCAGAAACTGCGTTTCACAGCCCTTGGTAAGAGATGTTCACGGTAGGCTGTGAGAGCACTGGGCAGAACCAGTTGTTTTTTAGCTTCCCAAAGTGCTGGAGGCAAGATGCTTTGGGGCCTCTCTCACCCTTTGGAAACAAGGCAGCCCTTAGGTCCTGGTAGCTCTAGGCCTATGTAGCACAACCAGAACAGAAGTTCTACTTCAGCCAGGTCAGGCCTGCCAAGAAACTGCGTTTCACAGGCCTTTCAAAGAGATGTTCTCTTAGGCTGTAAGAGCACTGGGCAGAGCCAGCTGTTTCTTAGCTTCCCGAAGAGCTGGGAGCAAGATGCTTTGGGTCCACTCTCCGTCTTTGGAAACAAGGCAGCCCTTTGGGCCTGGCAGCTCTAGGGCAATGGAGCACACCCAGAGCAGAAGTTCTACTTCAGCCAGATCAGGCCTGCCAGGAAACTGCGTTTCACAGGCCTTGGTAAGAGATGTTCCCGGTAGGCTGTAAGAGCACTGGGCAGAGCCAGTTGTTTCTTACCTTCCTGAAAAGCTGGAAGCAAGATGCTTGGGACCCCTCTGCCCGCTTGGGAACAAGGCAGCCTTTTGGGTCGGGAAGCTCTAGGCCAATGGAGCACACGCAGAGCAGGAGTTCTACTTCAGCCTGATCAGGCCTGCAAAGAAACAGCGTTTGACAGGCCTTGGTAAGAGATGTTCCCGGTAGGTGTAAGAGCACTGGGCAGAGCCAGTTGTTTCTTAGCTTCGCAAAGACCGGGAAGCAAGATGCTTTGGGCCTCTCTGCCCCTTGGAAACAGGGCAGCACTTTGGGCCTGGCAGCTCTAGGGCAATGGAGCACACCCAGAGCCGGAGTTCTACTTCAGCCAGATGAGGCCTGCCAAGAAACTGCGTTTCACAGGCCTTTCAAAGACATGTTCCCGGTAGGCTGTAAGAGCACGGGGCAGAGCGAGTTGGTTCTTAGCTTCCCAGAGAGCTGGAAGCAAGATGCTTTGGGGCCTCTCTGCCCCTTTGGAAACAAGGCAGCACCTTGGGCCTGGCAGCTCTAGGGCAATGGAGCACACCCAGAGCAGAAGTTCTACTTCAGCCAAATCAGGCCTGCCAGGAAACGGCGTTTCACAGGCCTTGGTAAGAGATGTTCCCGGTAGGCTGTAAGAGCACTGGGCAACGCCAGATGTTTCTTAGCTTCCCGAAGAGCTGGAAGCAAGAAGCTTTGGTGCCACTCTCTCACTTTGGACTCAAGGCAGCCCTTTGGGGCAGGTAGCTCTAGCCCAGTGGAGCACACCCAGAGCAGAAGTTCTACTTGGGCCAGTTCAGGCCACCAACAAACTGCGTTTCACAGGCCTTGGTAAGAGATGTTCCCGGTAGGCTGTAAGAGCACTGGGCAACGCCAGATGTTTCTTAGCTTCCCGAAGAGCTGGAAGCAAGATGCTTTGGGGCCTCTCATCCCCTTTGCAAACAAGGCGGCCCTATGGGCCAGGCAGCTCTAGGCCAATGGAGCACACCCAGAGCAGAAGTTCTACTTCGGCCAGTTCAGGCCACCAACAAACTGCGTTTCACAGGCCTTGGTAAGAGATGTTCCCGGTAGGCTGTAAGAGCACTGGGCAACGCCAGATGTTTCTTAGCTTCCCGAAGAGCTGGAAGCAAGATGCTTTGGGGCCTCTCATCCCCTTTGCAAACAAGGCCGACCTTTGGGCCAGGCAGCTCTAGGCCAATGGAGCACACCCAGAGCAGAAGTTCTACCTCAGCCAGATAAGGCCTGCCAAGAAACTGCGTTTCAAAGGCTTTGGTAAGAGATGTTCCCGGTACTCTGTTAGAGCACTGGGCAGAGCCATTTGTTTCTTAGCTTCCCAAAGAGCTGGAAGCAAGATGCTTTGGGGGCTCCCTGCCCCTTTGCCAACAAGGGCGACCTTTGGGCCTTTCAGCTCTAGGCCAATGGAGCACACCCAGAGCAGAAGTCCTACTTCAGCCAGATCAGGCCTGCCAAGGAACTGCGTTTCAGAGGCCTTTGTATGTGACGTTCCCGGTAGGCTGTGAGAGCACGGTGCAGAGCCAGTTGTTTCCTTGTTTCCCAAACAGCTGGAAGCAAGACGCTTTGGGGCCTCTCTGCCCCTTTGGAAACAAGGCAGCACGTTGGGTCTGGCAGCTCTAGGGCAATGGAGCACAACCAGAGCCGAAGTTCTACTTCTTCCAGATCAGGCCTGCCTAGACAGTGCGTTTCACAGGCCTTGATAAGAGATGTTCTCTTAGGCTATAAGAGCACTGGGCACAGCCAGTTGTTTCTTAGCTTCCCAAGAGGTGGAAGCAAGATGCTTTGGGGCCTCTCTCCCCCTTTGGAAACAAGGCAGCCCTTTGGGCCTTTCAGCTCTAGGGCAATGGAGCACACCCAGAGCAGAAGTTCTACCTCAGCCAGATCAGGCCTGCCAAGAAACTGCTTTTCACAGGCCTTCGTAAGAGGTGTTCCCGGAAGGCTGTAAGAGTACCTGGCAGAGCGAGTTGTTTCTTAGCTTCAAAAACAGCTGGAAGCAACATGATTTGGGGCCTCTCTTCCCCTTTGGAAACAAAGCAGCCTTTGTGCCTGGCAGCTCTAGGCCAAAGTAGCACACCCAGAGCACAAGTTCTACCTCAGCCAGATAAGGCCTGTCAAGAAGCTGCGTTTCACAGGCCTTTGTATGTGACGTTCCCGGTTGGCTTTGAGAGCACTGTGCAGAGCCAGTTGTTTTAGCTTCCCAGAGAGCAGGAAGCAAGATGCTTTGGGGCCTCTCTCACACTTTGGAAATAAAGGCAGCCCTTTGGGCCTGGCAGCCCTAGGCCAATGGAGTACACCCAGAGCAGAAGTTCTACCTCAGCCAGATCAGGCCTTCCAAGAGACTGCGTCTCACAGGCCTTTCTCTGTCACGTTGCCGGTAGGCTGTGAGAGCACTGTGCAGAGCCAGTTGTTTCTTAGCTTCCCAAAGATTTGGAAGCAAGATGCTTTGGGGACTCTCAGCCCCTTTGGAAACAAGGCGGCCCTTTGGGCCTGGCAGCTCTAGGCCAAAGTAGCACGCCCAGAGCAGGAGTTCTACTTCAGCCAGATCAGGCCTGCCAAGAAACTGCGTTTCACAGGCCTTGGTAAGAGATGTTCCCGGTAGGCTGTGAGAGCACTGTGGAGAGCCAGTTGCTTTAGCTTCCCACAGAGCTGGAAGCAAGATGCCTTGGGGCCTCTCTCTCCCTTTGGACACAAGGCAGCCGTTTGGGCCTGGCAGCTCTAGGCCAATGGAGCACACCCACAGCAGAAGTTCTACTTCAGGCAGATCAGTCCTGCCCAGAAACTGCGTTTCACAGCCCTTGGTAAGAGATGTTCACGGTAGGCTGTGAGAGCACTGGGCAGAACCAGTTGTTTTTTAGCTTCCCAAAGTGCTGGAGGCAAGATGCTTTGGGGCCTCTCTCACCCTTTGGAAACAAGGCAGCCCTTAGGTCCTGGTAGCTCTAGGCCTATGTAGCACAACCAGAACAGAAGTTCTACTTCAGCCAGGTCAGGCCTGCCAAGAAACTGCGTTTCACAGGCCTTTCAAAGAGATGTTCTCTTAGGCTGTAAGAGCACTGGGCAGAGCCAGCTGTTTCTTAGCTTCCCGAAGAGCTGGGAGCAAGATGCTTTGGGTCCACTCTCCGTCTTTGGAAACAAGGCAGCTCTTTGGGCCTGGCAGCTCTAGGGCAATGGAGCACACCCAGAGCAGAAGTTCTACTTCAGCCAGATCAGGCCTGCCAGGAAACTGCGTTTCACAGGCCTTGGTAAGAGATGCTCCCGGTAGGCTGTAAGAGCACTGGGCAGAGCCAGTTGTTTCTTACCTTCCTGAAAAGCTGGAAGCAAGATGCTTGGGACCCCTCTGCCCGTTTGGGAACAAGGCAGCCTTTTGGGTCGGGAAGCTCTAGGCCAATGGAGCACACGCAGAGCAGGAGTTCTACTTCAGCCTGATCAGGCCTGCAAAGAAACAGCGTTTGACAGGCCTTGGTAAGAGATGTTCCCGGTAGGTGTAAGAGCACTGGGCAGAGCCAGTTGTTTCTTAGCTTCGCAAAGACCGGGAAGCAAGATGCTTTGGGCCTCTCTGCCCCTTGGAAACAGGGCAGCACTTTGGGCCTGGCAGCTCTAGGGCAATGGAGCACACCCAGAGCCGGAGTTCTACTTCAGCCAGATGAGGCCTGCCAAGAAACTGCGTTTCACAGGCCTTTCAAAGACATGTTCCCGGTAGGCTGTAAGAGCACGGGGCAGAGCGAGTTGGTTCTTAGCTTCCCAGAGAGCTGGAAGCAAGATGCTTTGGGGCCTCTCTGCCCCTTTGGAAACAAGGCAGCACCTTGGGCCTGGCAGCTCTAGGGCAATGGAGCACACCCAGAGCAGAAGTTCTACTTCAGCCAAATCAGGCCTGCCAGGAAACGGCGTTTCACAGGCCTTGGTAAGAGATGTTCCCGGTAGGCTGTAAG